>NC_058091.1:218397500-223397500 GCF_020171115.1 Neogale vison
AGAGAGGTTAGGCAACTAGTAGGCCTACCCAGCTAGCAGGTAGCAGGGCGGGGACACTGGTAAGTCTCCACCCTGCTTTCATGGACCTGCTTCGTTGCCTCCACTCAGAACTGGAGTCAAGGAACCTGTGAGGTTTCGATTTAGGCAAGAGATATTTTAGTCAAGAACCCTATAAGAGCTAGTCTGGAAGAAACAGACAAGAACACATACATATAGGGCCAGAATCTTCTGAAAGTGTGGAAATGCCAGCTGCCCTAGTTCATTAGGAAAAGCCTAATCACCCCTGTTGTCAGTAATTCAAGTTTTACTGTCACTCTTAGTATAGAAGACACATTCTAGGACAAAGCCCTTAGGAGTCTCCTGGCCTCACCGTGGGGGTCACAGTGCTTTGTTTCCAAGTGTTTGATGTGAGGTCATTCTTTGCTTACCCCCAAGGACTTAAAAAACTGGCCCACGACATGAACATTGATGGTTCTTGCCTTGATCAGAGTGGCTGATGCTCTGGTTAAAGAAAACCAATAAATGAATTGTACCCTCCTGTCCAAAGTGACCTCAGCCTTTTCAAGGCAGGATTGCCAGTGTGGATACGTGAATCTGAACTCGGCAGGAGCCCGGAGAGACTGATACAGCAGGAAACTCTAGACTCAGATGAAATTCCCCACCTGATTACCCAGAAGCAAGCAGGCTGGCGTGACCATACAGCCGTTGTGGCAGCCAAATGCCCTCCTTCTCTGCAGGTTGCAGGCTTTTAGCTTTCGGATTCTGTCCAGCTGGAAGCTCAGGCAGGGATGATAAAGCAGAGCTATAGGAAAGCTTGATGAAAAACAATCTGTTAAAAGCAGACAAGGAAAGTTGTTTGTCTTGTACTACAATGCTTCTTGAAATTTCCGTGCTTCCCTCCCCCTACCCTGAGCCAGCTTTTCTCTGCTTATCTGAGAGTTTGGAAATGAGACCCGGGATAAACTGGCTTCAGCGAGGAGCTTTTGCTCTTTGAGTGTGTAACTGAGTGTGAGGACACTTGCTGCTTGTGTAGCTGGGTCTCACCAACTCGTTCATTTATTCCGGTTCTTACTCTTCATGGATGTCTTACTCTATTTTGCATTAAAGAAGCAGTGCCACGGGCACCTGGGTGGCTCCGTGGGTTAAAGCCTCTGCTTTGGGCTCAGGTCATGATCCCAGGGTCCTGGGATGGAGACCTGCTTCCGGCTCTCTGCTCACTGGGGAGTCTGCTTCCTCCCCTCTCTCTCTGTCTGTCTCTTTGCCTACTTGTGATCTCTGTCTGTCAAATAAATAAATAAAATCTTAAAAAAAAAAAAAAAAAAAGAGGCAGTGCCACAATCTCAAAATGCCAACAAGGCCCAGGAATGTTCCATAAGTGATGGAAATGGACCATGACTTAGGCAAGAGGGAGCAGTATAAGCTGAAAAATAAATAAAATAATTAAAAATCTCCAGGGAAGCTAGAGATTCTTTCTCTTAAAGGGGCAGTAGTTGCTGAGCACCCGTTCATTGTTTCCTTGCAAAAATTGGGCCAGTGTTGGCAGATCTTACTATTATTTTTTTTTTCAAGAAATTCAGACATTCTGAATTTTACTGGGCATTTCTGTGTTCTAAAGTCACATGGGGACCTGGCCGTTTGAAGGGTAGATCCAGCTTCGTAGGCTGCCTGCTTACAACCTCTGTGAAACAGCCTGGGCCTTGAAAATACAAGCTCAGGATTCAGTGAAACTAAATTTGTGTTTTGTGCTAACTGTAGACCTTAGGTAAATTATCTAATCGTTGTATCATTATCATCAATGAAAAATGTGTCTCTTTGAGAATTAAATGTGCTTAGAACAATGCCTAACCTATAGTTAACTTCCCATAAAGATTACTTCTATTCTCCATGGATTTCTTTTGAAAAGACAATCTTCCATTCTTGAAGAGCAGGTTTGCAGACTCCTCCGCTGAAAACTGCCCAGCAACAGGCCCCGCTGGGAGTGGTGGAGCTGTGAGCTCAGTGGAGCTGCCACTGGCTTTCCTGCAGCTCATCCAAGGCCAGAAACCCAGCCCCTCCCCCACCAGGCATGCCCAGAAACTATAGATCCTGCTTTAATTACCAGCAGTTCAGACGGCTCAGCCTGTAGTGCAGGATCAGGCCCTGCACAATGGCCTCCTGAGGCCCTTACAGGAACACATCTCAGCCCTTCAGGACTTCCTCCCTCTAGTCATTTATTTAGTCTCTGTCCCTCACCCCATGCAAACCTCCCCACTGTCAGAAACATGTGAGCCAGGGAAATCTGAAGACCTGGGCAGGGGTCCTCCCTTAGCTTCATTCTAAACCCCACATCCAAACAGGAGTTCTCCAAGGTAAACCATAGTTCACAAGATTCTCTTTGGCTTGCATAATGTAAGATGGAGGCCCTGTCCTTGTCAGTACATCTTCTTTTATTACAATACGCTTGTAAGAAGGAATTACTTTCTTACAGCCAGGAAGGGACTAATACATTCTACTAATACATTTCTAGTGAAAAAGAAAATTGAGAAGAAAAATAAGAGAACTAGTATGGGAGAAAGGCAGGGTAGGATTGAGTGGCCAGTTTTTGTGGTTAGGGTTGTAGAGGAAGACTGGCAGTCCAGACAGTTCTTTAGCCATGCCGTTCTGGTCTCAGCGGACACCTGTGCAGACTTTAAATAGCATATTGGTGAAAACCTCGGGACTCAGGCTTGGAGTTAGATGCCTTCTGAAGTGCTATTGGACCTAGGTAAGGTAGGGGGTGCTTAAGTAAAGGAGGCTGGATTTTGCCTCCTCTTGGAGCCCTGCATTTCTGACTCAGGCTGAAACAGCTTAGAAAAGTCCTCTTTACTGGCTTTTGTTTGCAGCATGGGTCTCAAGGCTGCTCTTCATCACCCCTGGGGATACTAAGCATGTGGCCCACACCTGCTCTGGGCTCTGGGGCCCTGAGGCCAGATGAAGTTGGTGCTCAGGGCAGCTGAGCTGCCTCCATCTGTGACCCAAGGTTACAATGAGCCTCTGGGAGTGTGAGGCAGGAACCTCCATGCTCTCCACTGCACAGATGGCTTTGTCCTATTTACAGATCAGGAGTCAGTGGCATTTTGCAATTCACTAGTTCAGTAGTTATTAATGTCTGTCATCCTAGTTTAAAAAATACAGACTTAATTAGAATTTAACAAAGTTTTAAAATGAAGATGTAAGGTAGCTTTCTTGCATATATAAATCTCAAGGTACGTCTATGTCTACCCAGATAATTCAGGCAAGGAAACTCAGACCACCTTAATCAGTGTGATTATCTACCTCAGCAGACTCTTGTTCTTTTTTTTTTCTTTTGTAAAAATTAAATAAATCAGAACACAAGCTTTAATTTACTGAACATCTCTGTGACTGGTCACTAGGTGCTTTACCCCTCTGTTCTTTTTCCTATCCTGTAACCTTGTTAATTTTTTTCTACCAAACGGCTGATCAACAGCCTCATTGAGCATAAAATCAGCCACACAAGGACAAAAATAACATGTAAATGTATACCAAGTTTATTCAAATCCTAATCATTCATGAGACATCAGTTAGAAGTAGAATTAATAAATCAGTAAAATTAATAAAAAGTAGTGGTTATTTGCAGAGGCCTGGGAAGCTGTGGTGACACCAACCAGCAGTTCCATTGCTGCTATAAAGTCCAGGCTGGGGGTGCCAAGTGTAAACTCATTGAACAGGAAAATTCATGCACAAATCAAAACATGTTCTTGAGCAAGCTTTTTTACTGGAACGGTTAATGAGGTTGCATGACAGAGAATTCAACTGGTAGAACACTGTCAGAAATGTTAAGAGCAATCCCATAGGACTAGCCCGCTCTCATTTTAATACCATCCCAGATTACAGTGGTTCTTGGATTTCTGCATACTTAGGACAAATGGGGTTATTCTTTGTTTCCTTAGTTGCAAAATTAAGGGGTTGGACTAGATATTCCCTGAAATCCTTTCTGACTGTAATATCCTGAAACCTCAGACATCTTGTCTTTACTTATTCTCTGACCCCCTGACCTCACCCCATCTCTGCTTCATGTGATTGCTCAAGCCCTGTAGCCTTACCTCCAGGGGCGATGAGTCAGACAGTTGAGAGATTATCCCTTGACCATTGGTATTTCAGCACCACGGAGAGTGACACAGACACTAAACCACCCCCCATCCCATTTTACCTTCGCTTTGAGGTGATATGCCAGTTTCACAGAATGTACACACATATACAATTATATTAGACCCCCAAGTATTAATATTTATAATTATATAGTAATATATAGTAATATGTTTATTAAGTATTACGTACTATTTTTATATGTTATTTGTATATAATATATAAATGTAAACCACTCACAGAAATGAAGTCATTTTAATAGATAACATCCAACAATGGGGGCCTGGGTGGCTCAATGGGTTAAAGTCTCTGCCTTCGGCTTGGGTCATGATTCCAGGGTCCTGGGATCGAGCCCCGCATTGGGCTCTCTGCTCAGCAGGGAGCCTGCTTCCTCCTCTCTCTCTGCCTGCCTCTCTGCCTACTTGTGATCTCTCTCGGTCAAATAAATACATTTATTTAAAAAATAGATAACATCCAACTCTATTTGTTCTCTTAACTCAGTTACCACATTTAAGCAGAAACATTTTCTTGTGTAGCCGAGCCCCTATGACACTGTAGAATATTAGAGGCCAGGAGGTGTTTCTTCCCAACATAGGCAAGTCTTCTACAGTATCAATGATGAGTGGCTCTCAGGCTTCTTCCTGATTATCTCCAGGCACAGAAAGTTTCATACTTCATTGGGGAGTTTAAAAAATCTATTTTTTAATAAAAAAATAGATTTTTTAATAAAAAGTCTATTTTTTACTCCCCAAAGTCTTTCTGAAAGAGAGAGAGAGGGAGACAAAGAAAGAAAGACAGACAGAAGTCTCACTGAGCTGAAAGTTGCTTGCTAATTACAGTTCTACCACATCTATCCAGAGCATGACCACTTCTTCCATCTCTACCACTAGCCTTCTGGTCCTGCTCACCAGCACATTTCATCTGGGTTGTTGCAATAGCCTCTTAACTGGTCTTCCTGCAGTCACCTTGACCCCTTGCTGTCTATTCTTCATAAAGCATCTCTTTAAAAAGGATAAATCCCTTTAAAGAGTAAGATCTACTCATGTCATTTCACTGCTTTATTCTCTCAATTGGCTCACCATTCTTTTCAAAGTAAAAGTCAAATTCTTTATGATCATTTAAAAGCTCTTTCATGATTTGCCTCTCCCCTCATCTTTCATCTATGACTTAATTCCCTGCTACTCTCTCCTTCCCTCATTCTGCTTCAGCCAGGTTAGCCTTTTTTTGCTGTCCTTTGAATAAGCACATTCCTGCATCAGGTGCTTTGCATTTGCTGTTTTCTGTAACAGCAGGAAAGCTCTTTTTTGCCCCAAATGCTACTCCAATACTAAGGTCTTCCCTAACCATCCTATTTAAGGCTCCACATACTTCCTGTCCCTATTTCATTCTTAGGCAGTGATTCCTAAATGCTGGTGAAAGTTTAACAACCCATGGTGGGGGAAGAGGGGTCTTGATTTATAGCATTGGCTGATTCCTATGATGTAAATATCCCCACAATTGCCAACTTCAAGCTACCGAGGTAAAGTCACTGAAGGCAAAGTTGGGAAAGGCTAGCTAATGACTCTTTTCATCTGTTACAAGCCAGCTCAGCATGCTACTGCGCGTAAAGGAGGATGCAGGACATTCCTGGGTCTAAGTGCAATGGTGGCCAGGAAGACACCAAATGAAAGAAAACCTCATGGAGAAGGAATTTTGCTATAGTAATAGGGAACATTCACCTTTACTTCTTTACTTCTGTGTTTCCAGCTTCTTTTAGATCACCTAAACCTGGATATTCTGTCCACACCTTGAATGCCATATCTTAAAAAACCCAAACCCTCGCCTACCCTCCTGAACCAATATTTGTTGATTTTTTTTGCTTCTTTTCATAAGACCTCAATTCTCCCCATCTTTGACTTCTTGTTCTTTGTTATACACATGTACTCCCAGGGTGCTGCCCTTTCAGGATGATAGGATTATTATATCCTGGGATAATTTACTTCCGTTGGCAATGAGGGCATATGCTCATGGATAGATGAGTTTATCAGGAACTGTCCATTGCTCCTTTCTTTGGTCTGCCTACATTACGTACTCCTACCTTTGAGAGCTCTGGGAGCTGCTGAATCCACCTCATCCCAGAGAAGTGCAGTTGGACTGTTCTCCACTTCCAGGCCCATCTAACAGGGTCATTAAGACTCCACCATAATTGTTCCCATGAAGTCAACTGATTGATTCCCTACATATTCATGGCCTCTAGGTTAAGAGTTCTGGGCCAGATCATGTCTAAAGTCTTCTACCAGTTTGAATACAATGTGATTAGTTTAATTCTTTTATGCTCCCCCAAGCTTAGTCAGTCTCTCACTGTCTTTCTGTCAGAGAGAGATACAGAGATGGACTCAGGGAGAGAAAGAAGGAGAAATTTTTCTTGCTTAATTGGTCCTCTATAGGCAAATAATGGCTCATAATTACCAAATTAATAAAGAATCTTTATATTCATAATGTGCTTACAAACAAATGGATATGAGCTTGTAAATTGTGTTTCAGTGAAGGGTATGACTAATGAGTCAATACACAAAGGCTGAAAATAAACTTTAATGTTACTGCACCTCTTTTTCTATCATTCAGAATGTTTACTTGCAATCATCTAATACAAATAAAAAACAGCCCCAAATAAGATGCTCAGTTTCATTTTTAAAGAGAGAACTGAGCTTTTGCAGTTATTTTTTAAGCACTGATTTTGGACTTATTTTTCACATTGTGGATTTTACAATGTAAATGTGTTATAAAATTCAGCACTTTTTATTGAAGTTTTTTTTTTTTTTTTAACTTTTGTCAACTAGCTCCTTCACAATCTTTATGTAGAGACTTCAATATTATCCTCTGCTACTGGAAAACAATTCAGGATTTATTAAAAGAAAAAAAATTCAGGATTTATTAAAAGAAAAAAATAAAAGGAACAGTCAGGGCAGCTGGATGGCTCAGCCAGTTAAGTGTCTGAATCACGATCTCAGTATTTGTGAGCTCGAGCCCCATGTGAGGCTCTGTGCTCAGCAGAGAGTCTGCTTCTCTCTCTCCCCCTCCTCTTCTGCCCCTCCCCTTGCTCATGTTCTGTCTCTCACTAAAATAAATACATCTTTTAAAAAAAAACAGTCATACAAATAGTCACAGACCCAGTGACAAGCAGCTACTGGGTCACTCATAACTACTCAGTTATGGGAAAACTGCAAGACAAAAATACGATGCCCCCTCTCCTCTCTGTTGTCACCCAGCCAACTTCCATAGGTTAGTGGGAAACATTACCCAGGACAAAATAAAGGACACACTGGTTTGTTTTGGGGAGCAGGTATTTATTAAACACATATACCTTGCAATACCGGTGAGTGTATTTCTTTTTTTTTTTTTCCTTTCCAATATCCCAAATGGCCAAAAGTATTGTCAACTCCTAATATAGTATTATGTCCTTAGCTTACAAATAAGTTGTAGGAGACAAGTATTTTATGATGCCCAATGGGAAAAGAAAAAATTCTTATTCCTGGCTTGTGTAAGGGATAGAAATATATTTGGTTTCTCTTCTCACCCTGATCAAGTCAGTCTTTATGTATGATCTTTTTTGTCACAATATTCAGTTGGTTGAACAAAGGAATACTACATACATTAGTCTGGGTCTGCCAGAGAGGAGATGTCAAGATGGGATTAGATGTGCAAAAGATTTCTTGGGGTCAAGAGAACAGAAAAGGCAAGGAGAGCTTTCAGACTGCAGTAGAGGTCTAATACCTGTAAAAGGAGAGAGAACAAGGGAAAACTGGGTAAGAAGAGTCTCAGACTAAAGTTTTAACCCAATGGAGAATCCTTGACATGTAGTTATCCTTAGATGGGTTCTGCATCTCCGAGAGTAAACTTGCCTTAGTACCCCTGTCCTGGTGGCTGGGAACAGGTAGGAGTAAGCATGGCCTTGACATGAGTGTAGAAGTGGGTCCAGAGGGGCAGCAGCTAGGGACATCAGTTTCCCATAGCAGGAGATCTGAGTGGTACAATTTCATGGTTGCATAATATATCACTGTTGACCTTGAGGAAGTCTCTTACCTGCACCAAGCTTCCATTTCCATTGCTACAGCCTCTGTCCTGGGCAATAGCCTTAGTTGTTTTTGGGAAGCAGTCTCCCCTCGACATTTTGGCAGCAGCCCTGGGTCACACGTGATGCCTCTCATGAGTACAAATTCCCCTTTCTTCTCCATACTGAGTTTAGACATCTGGAATTTTTATTCTTTGCTTCTTTGTTTTTTTAAAAGATTTTTATTTATTTATTTGACAGAGCAAGAGAGATCATAAGTAGGCAGAGAGGCAGGGGGAGGGGGAGGCAGGCCCCCTGCTGAGCAGAGGACCACCACCCCCCCATGGAGGGCTCTATCCCAGGACCCTGAGATCATGACCTGAGCTGAAGGCAGAGGCCTAACCCACTGAGCCACCCAGACACCCCTTATTCTTTGCTTTTAATCACGTTTCCCAATATGTAAGAAGAATGGAAATGCCAGCGGCAATGAATGGCTACCCTGGCGTTGGCCAGTCACTAATGTAAAGTCAGTCCTGCGACAAAGTCCTTTGGGTAAAGAGGTTATCTGGATGACTGAATAAGCCAAAAAGCAACATTCATTCCAGTAGCATTTGTTTCCAGAATCTACCCACCCCTTGCTTCATGCTGGGTAAAGAATTTATTTTGAAAACACTTTCCCCAGAGGAACAAGTAGAAATTTTATTTGATACTGCCTCAACCATATCAGAGATATTAGAGCCTGGAGTTAAAAAAAAAGTTAAAACAACCCATTGTTCTTAGATGAGCTTATACAAATGTACTACTCAGCCCCAGTTGATTTCAAGGCAACTTTATTTGTGCTTGGTTTTAGCTTTGCTTAGATTAAGCCTTACAGAAAGAATGATGGCTATGGTCAGACATGTCACAAATGTGTGGATCCTCCTTGAAGCATGATACTAGCAAGGTAGTGCTAGGCTGGAGAAGTCAGTGTTGGGCTCCACAAGGTAACAGTGTCTTTCACGTTGATTATGGGCATTTTTCTAGAAAACAATAATGGAAGGACAGACATGGGACCACGTAACAATTAGTTATCAGTCAGATAAATTCAGTTTCTCAATCTGTAAGTTATTCAAAAATTACTTGTTTGTCTCCAGTGTTATTACCAAAACAAACACGGTTTCTATCATGTTGGCTCTAACTGGGGAGAGAAGACAATAATACAAACAAGCCTTCAACCTAACTAACCTCAGTGCCTTTGCCAGACCACTAGTCTAGGCAAATATGTTATGCATGGATTTAACAAAGTATTTGACAAAGAGTCTCATAATTTTCTTGAAGGCAAAATGGAATGATGTGGGCTGGATAATAGTATAGTCTCATTTTATACTCGGGTCCAAAAAAGGAGCTGTTCAACAACAAAGATGATGAGGACATGCAGGCCAAGAGATTTCTTGGAAGAGACTTAGAGGGTCTGAGAAAGAAAAGCCAGCATGACTCAGCACTTCTCCCAGAGAGCCCAAATTTGCTGCGTCCAGAGCCTACAGTACAGACAGTTCACAGCAAATGGGAGATCCTGCAGCCAGGGACACAGCGGTCTAGGGGAATCGGCTTGCGCCACCTAAGAAATACCAGTGACTCCATTAGGTGGGGTCTGATACACAACTGTAGAATCTTAACTCACTAAGTAGAAAGTTGTTATCAAAACATACCACAGAATATTTTTTGTAAACTATAGGGCTTTTTTGGGCAGAATGCCAACAGGGAGAGGTCACAAGTTACAATACGTGTCTCTTGTGATTATATCACAATAAACATGATTGCATAAATAAATTGTTATAATTGACAATTAAATTGGGTCCAAATGGTTTTCTTTTATTCAGAACAAAAGTAAGAAAAACTTTGAGGTGGGTAATATTTAAGAGCTTACTTACATGCCTGGAAATATGCCAAGTATTAAACATGCACTGGTTCCTTTAAGACGCACAGCAATCGATGACATCAGTGCTGTTATTATCCCCATTTTGCAGGGAAGACACTGAATCTTGACCAAATCTTGGTCAGAATATGAATCCAGGTTTGCCTGGCTCCAGAACTTACTCCTGATGCCATTAACTAATACCATCTCTTGCAAATAAAATTTCTTGTTATAAATGATGTGAACATCATCAGCTTTTTAAATGTAAGTGCATTTTAATTAAATATTTGTGTAATGTAGAAAACATTGGCATATATTTCCCTCACGTAAAGCATCAGGTCTATATCCTTTTTGTTTGCTTGCTTTTAGCTTCAGGAGAAATTCTGTTTTCAAAGCTACACTCCAGAGAAGTAATGACAGACAGCACCGCCATACTTGGTGACAGTCTGATATTCTTGTTAAAAAGGAAACATCAGGTCCAAAATGGAGTCACTGGTACTAAGTCCCATGTTAGCAAACCCCAGGCTTGTATCAACCTAATTGTAGCTTCAGCCTCTTCCAGGGATATGATTGTTACCTGGTCAACCTGAAACTACCTGGTCAGCCCTAATGATGTATTCAGCCCACCTGATACACCCTCTCTGTTCCCCTTATGAGGGTGATCTTGCCTGAAACAATGCATCCATTTATTTTTAATTAATTTTTATCATTATTATTGAAGTACAGTGGACATACAGTGTTATATTACTTTCAGGTGTACAGTACAGTGATTTGACAATTCTATATATTACTCACTGCTGACTATGATAAGCGTAGTCACCATCAATCCACCATACGTCATTATTATAATATTATTATTATTATTTTTAAAAAAAATTTATTTATTTATCAGAGAGAGAGAGAGGGAGAGCAAGCACAGACAGACAGAATGGGAGGCAGAGGCAGAGGGAGAAACAGGCTCCCCGCTGAGCAAGGAGCCCAATGTGGGACTCGATCCCAGGTCGCGGGGATCATGACCTGAGCCGAAGGCAGCTGCTTAACCAACTGAGCCACCCAGGCGTCCCCATTATTATAATATTATTGACCATATTCCTTGTGTTGTACTTCTCATCTCCGTGACTTATTTATTGAATGACTGGGAGTTTGTACCTCTTCATCCTCTTCACCTACTTTACCCATACCACTGCCTCCCTCCCCTCTGGCAACCAACAGTTCTGTGTATTTATGAATTTTTTTCTGGTTTTTTTTGTTTCTTTCTTTTGTTTCTTTCCTTTTTTTTTAAGAGTCCACATGTAAGTGAAATCACATGTTACTCATCTTTCTCTGAGTTATTTCCCATCGAATAATACCCTCTAAGTCCATCTCTGTTGTCACAAATGGCAAGATCTTATGTGATCTAGTAGTTCCACTGCAGAGTATCTACCCAAAGAAAATAAAAACACTAATTCAAAAACACACGAGTCTCTATATTTACTGCAGCATTATTTATAACAGCCAAGATATAGAAAGAACCCAAGTATCCATCAATAGATGAATGGATAAAGATGTTATACACACACACACACACACACACATACACACTGGACTATTACTCAACCATAAAAAAAAGAATGAAACACTGTGTTGTTTGCTAATTTCCTTTCCCCCTTTCAAGGCCATTAAAAGCTCTTCTTTTTCTATAATTCAGCAGACTTCTATTTGCTAGATGGGGTGCTGCCCAATTCATGAATTGTTGAATAAAGCTATTTTGATCTTTAAATGTACTCCATTGAAATTTTGCCTTTTAACACTTTAAAAAAATATATTTTATTTATTTATTTGACAGAGACAGAGATCACAAGTAGGCAGAGAGAGAGGAGGAAGGAGGCTCCCCACTGAGCAGAGAGCCTGATGCAGGGCTCGATCCAGGACCCTGAGATCATGACCTGACCTGAAGGCAGAGGCCTAACCCCCTGAGCCACCCAGGCGCCCCTGCTTTTTAACACTCTTAATGTAGTTTTCTCTAAAGACTATTAATTACCTCATATTGTATACAGCAGTCCCAATTTTTTTTAATCTATATCCACAGTTATTTATTTTTCCTCATAGAATTCTGAGGTTTGTGTTAATTTAATTCAGAAAGAGTTTAAGAGGGCTGCCTGGGTGGCTTGGTCAGTTAATCACCCAACTCTTGGTCTTGCTCAAGTGAGTCCTGAACTTGAAGTAGTGAGATTGAGCCCTGTGTTGGGCTCTGCACTCAGCACAGAATCTGCTTCGGGTTCTCTCTTTCTCTGCCTCCCACTGTCTTTCTCTTTCTCTCTCTCTCTGCAAAATAAATAAATAAATAAAATCTTTTTAAAAAGGGAGAGTTTAAGAACAAGACCTGGATTTTCATTTAAGACTCTATTTTCTCAGAATTTGATCCATGGGAAGTGGTTTTTGTGGCACATGTGCTCAGTGTACGAAGATCATAGTACTCGACCACTGACTTCACTCCGTGGGCTTCCATCCCTGAATCTTCCTGCTTGGGGGAGACAGTGTGCTTAGCTCCACTCTATAGCTCTCGATTCCCTTAAACCCATTATAACAATCCTTCCTTTTTTGTCAGATACCCATTATCCCAATCTTCCTGGCAGCTAGTGGTGGCCATGGGATCCAGTCTTCATCAATGAAATAAATGGGTGATATCTGTTAAGAGGATTTTAAGAAGGATTTTATTTTCAGGTAATAGGTACAAGAAGAAAAACTTACTGGCGCCACACCTTGTTTCGTTTCTACTTGCTACTTACGTGAACATGTAAGACAAGCTTCATCTGGTGACCATCAGGCAACATGCTAAAGACTGACTGAACAGAAAGCTAGAAAGGCCTGGATCGCAATGAAGGTGAACCAAGGCTGCCACTGCCTGCCTCCCGACTACTCATTGGGTAAGGAAGCCAACTTTTTAATTGCATAAGCCAGTGTTAACCACGTTTCCTTTTTCTTGGTATTAAAAGTCTTCCTAAGGATTACATCTTACAAATGTGTATGTTAAATTTGTATGACAAGTCACCCCAATGACACAGGTCAGTGCACTGTTTGCTTGGTTAGTGCTGTCAAGATTAAGTCACATGCTCTTACATTGGTTATTTCTTAACATTCTTGGGTATGACAAGCCACTTCCAAAAGGTTGGTTATCACATTATACCAGGAATAACTATATAATACACTTGTTATTTTTCATGAGTATTTAATATGAAATACATTTTAGAAGAAAATCTGCTAGCATTGATTTTTCCTCCCAAGATCACCTGCAAACTTCTAAATGAATGCCCTTGATTTGGAAAAGATTGACCCAGCAGCCTCCTCTCTTTCCACTAAAGCCATGCCCAGGGCTGCCGCTCAGAGCCAGGGTGAGCCTGCTGATCGCAGAGGGCAGCTGTGGTGGAGGGATCATTAGAGGAACCCAAACGTGCTCAGAACTACGTTTCCTGAAGGTTGTACTTAAGTCATAAACCTAAAGCAGTGGAAAGCAGAATGCTTGTGAGTTCTCAGTAATTGTGTGATCAAAGCCACTGTGACCCAGATCCAGAGCTGTGTGGTCTGGAAGAGAATGGGTGGGAGATGCAGACCGAGGATGAAGAAAGCCCTAGGACACAGGCTGCCTCCTTTTTCACCCATGGGGAAAGTGTCTAGTGATTCCCCAGTGAAAAGGGATTTGAAGTTAACATCACAGCTGAATTACTTGTTACTTTACTGTTAGACATAATTATGCTTTGTAAACAACTCTTGAGCAAAACTACTTTCACTTCTTTTTTTCATAGTGTAGGGCTAGTCACTTCAATTAATCACCTTTTTCATCTTTGTAAGCTTTTTTTTTTAAAGATTTTTTAATTTATTTTATTTATTTATTTATTTTTTTAAGATTTTTTGATTTATTTTATTTATTTTAGAGTGAGCATGAGAGCAAATGGGGGGAGGGGCAGCGGGAGAGAACCTCAAGCAGACCCCCCACTGAGCAAGGAGCTTCTCACGCAGGCCCATCTCACGAAACATTAGATCACAGCCTGAGCCAAAACCAAGAGTCAGACGTTCAACTGACTGAATGACCCAGGTGCCCCACCTTTGTAAGCTTTTCAATGAAAGAGACCCTTCACAGGGATATCTGGAATGGATGATTTTAGTCGAACTTCTTATCTCTAGCGTGAGCCCCAGTAGTTGAGCAGAAATGCCCTTTTATTTCCCTCTCCTGCTATGGTCTAATGTTTATTAAGCACTTCACACCATCTGCTTACAGTAAACACCAGAGATGATAGGTTTCTCTCCTATCCCTTACAGAGGCCTTTCTCCTCACTACTTGTATTTCCCATGAGTAACGGTCGCTGATGAGGAAGATGATAGTCACACCGTGCACACTTCTGTTACCAAACCTTAAAATGGGCAGCACACTGGAAGTGAGACAGTAACAAATTTTGTCCTGCTGAGACTGAAAATCACATTTTTCTGACGAGTTGCTCATGTGCTAGAGTAAGGAAATCTTAGAAGCAATGTGTTTGAAAGATATCTTCAGCCCTATACAAGGCTGTTGTGTTGCAAAGGGCTTTGTCTTGTTCTGTTTGGGCCCCAGAGGATGGAAATAGGCTCAGTGAGTAAAAGGAGTACAGCAATTATTTTCCTGTCTACCTCCTTCAGTAGTACGGTTCTCGGGAATCCTGGGCTAGGAGAGTACTGACAGTGTTGGTTTGAAAATTTTGGAGACATGGAAACCACGTCATACCTTTTTCTAACTCAAATCAGACCACAAAGATTCACCAAAGTTTTATCAGCTACACAACAGAGCTGTGCTCACAGTCCTGCCCCCCGCTTCTGTACTGTGACCTGTAACAGAAGAGTCAGGAGACATCTCTCACCCCCGCTTGTCCCGGGCTCTGCCTCAGCCCTTGACAACCGAAGATTTGTAACAGTAGTAGGAGGCTTAGCACTATGCTTTGAAGAAGCAAAAATAACAAATATTAGATATGCTTGGACTGGTTCCTAGCGGGAGGGGTCTGCTGGAAATAACAATGTTGTTCTAAAGCAATTTGTTGGGGTTAATTAAAAAATGTAACAAAGCCTTATAAACATGAGGCTATTCATAACAATTGAAAACCACCTGCCTTGAAGAAATCATCTCAGCTATGGGGTGTGAAAATTTTCCTCCAGTCTGAGTTATTATCTGTCCTTTCCATGACGATCAGGCCTCTATGATTATTGATGTTGTTTTCCAGCACTCCCGCACATTTTCTCTCCCACTAGAAGTCTCTCAGGTCTCTGCTTCACTGACGAACACTACGTGTTCTTCATCCTTGAATCCCAGAGATCCTCCACATCCAGCATCCTACCAATGCCCCTCGGGACAGAGAGGAACAGGAATGACCTTACAGTAAGAGGAGAAAAGGTAGCTCTCTTGAGAGGATGGAAAAGTGGTCCCTCTTGCCGACATTTGGTCTAGTGTCCTGAGACCCCAGGAGGCAGCTGTTCTTCTGTGTGCCCAGTATGTGAGCTCAGCTCTGGCTGCCTAAAAAGATAAATGCTGTGAAACCTCTCCCTTAAGGAAAAGTCAAGGAATTTATTTAAAGTCATGATGATCATAAACTCATATATAGAGTCCTTGAACACTTAATAATAACAATAACAATAATAGTAAAGTAGACTATAGTCAGATAGTAATTTTTTTTCAGATAGTAATTTTTATTAATAACCTTACTGAAGCATAATTTTCATATGATTTCATAAAATCACCCAGATTAAATCTACCATGATTTCAGTAAGGTTACAGAATTTGCAGCCATCACCATAGTTTTATTTCATGTCATTTTCAATGCCCTCAAAAGAAATTTTGGGTCCATTTACTTCCATTCCCCTTTACCACCCCCAACCCTAGGCAACCTCTAATCTCCTTTCTGTCTCTATGGGTTGGCCTGTTTTAGACACTCCATATAAATGGAATCATACATACGTGTTCTTCTGCTCTGATCTGACTTCTTCCGTGGAGCATAAAATTTTTGAAGTTCATCCATGCTGTAGCATGTGCCCACATGTCATTGCTTCTTATCCCCAAATACTATTCGATTGTGTGGACATACCACATGTGTTCATCCGTTCATCAGTTGATGGACATTTATGCCATTTCCACTTTTTGCCTCTAGTGAGTGATAGTGGTCTGAACATTCATGTATAATGTCTTTTAAGGGGGTTGTCTAAAAT
This sequence comes from Neogale vison, assembly GCF_020171115.1. Classification (NCBI taxonomy): domain Eukaryota; kingdom Metazoa; phylum Chordata; class Mammalia; order Carnivora; family Mustelidae; genus Neogale; species Neogale vison. The sequence goes on from NC_058091.1 coordinate 218,413,754, forward strand.
CTCATTCTATCTTTTCTTTCCAGTAAATTAAATAAGTGTCAAAAAGGTCCAGATTCTTCCTTCTGAGAGCCACTATTTGAACTTATTTCCTTCTCTGTATCTTCCTTCATGTCTGTTCCTGCCCATTCTTTTGCAACAACATCCAGTGCCAGATTACTTACTATTTTCCAGAAAGCTTTGTAGAACCCACCAACAGACCTATTTAAAATGTTGTATTTCAGGCTGCTTTCCAACTATTAGAATGTTCTAATCAACTTCCTTTCACTCTGTCCTACAATCTCCAGCCAACTGCTTTGGCCCCATCCTTTGAGGCATAGTATAAAGGTCTCTTTTTAGGACATGAAAACATAGAATTTTTAGGTGGTAAAATCAGATGCCAGATAGGGATAGCCAGTAGGTAAAACCAGTCACATCTTCCCCAACAGTTAGATCTTTAGCTAACTAAGTAGCTTGGATTATCCCAACACTGATGGTTGAAAGCAGAAGATTCGATTCTACTTTAAAGGAAAAAAAAAAAAAAAAACTGATTTAAACCTGAGGTAAGTTTACAACTGAGCAATACCTCATTAAAATGGTATTAAAAATGTTCCCTTTTTATTCAGATCTCAGGATATAGTACATAATCACATTTTATATTTCCCACAAAGAAAGGTGAGATTTCCATTTATTTTCATGAAGACCTAGTTCATAATATCCAGTTGATAAACTTAATGACCATTTTACTTCAGGAAATTGGATTCCAATAGCTAATGGAAAGACTGATTTTTTTTTTTTAATTTCTAGCCTCGTCATGTACATATATACATACACAAAAAGCAATAAATTCCTCAAAATGAGCATAATTACTGAGCTTTTTCTTTTTTAAAGATTTTTTAAATGTATTTATTTGAGAGAGAGAGAGCAGAGGGAGAGCATGAGTGGGGGGAGGGGCAGAGGGAGAAGGAGAAGCAGAAGCAGACTCCCTGCTCAGCAGGGAGCCCAGTGACCTGGATCTACCCCAGGGATGTGAGTCAAAGGCAGTCGCTTAACAGACTGAACCACCCAGGTGCCCCTACTGACCTTTTTTTCTTATGCAAGGATCCTTAACATTCTCTAAACCAAAAAATCACTTTAGCCTCTAACCTCAAGGATAATTCTTCAGGGTTCCCACCTATGCGTGAAAGGAGGAGGTTAGACACATTTATAAACAAGGCTTCAAAAGTTGAGGAAAAGCCTGTGCACAAACCCAAGCCTGATCTCATCCCAGGTTCCTCCCCTTCAGTTTTCCATCTCCAGTAGTCAGCAGGTATGCTCTGGGAGGTGGGATTCCCAGCAGTTCTCCAGAGACCAGTCCTTCCCATCAAAAAGAATGTGCTATCCCCAAAGCCCGTATTTCTTTAATTAGCTCATTCAAGGAATGAGGTTGGTTATTGACAGTTGGTTTCTCTTTTCCAACTTCTCTGGAGATAGACACTGTTGTAGTACTGCTAAGGGAAGGAACAAACTCTAATTTTTCCATCTAATTTTGCTTCCCCTTAGTAACAAAAAAAATTTTATCCCTCCACCCATAAGCAAGAGATAGTTTGAGAGGGGTTTAACTTTCACCTATTTGTAGCCTGAAGGATGATTTTTAACTTTCACCTATTTGTAGCCTGAAGGATGATTTGTAGCCTGAAGGATGTATATCAGTATACACCAATTGATATAAGGATTATTTTTGAGCTGAAAGCAATTAAAAATCAACAGGGGCAGGAAGACTCTCTACCTTTCTGTTTTCTGCCTAAAAGCAGGGTGCAGATTTCCCTTTGTGTCTCTGTTTTCTCACCCATTCCTACCACCGCACTAAGAAGCAGAGAGCACTCTTATCACTGGAGGCAAAGTCAACACCAAGACAAGTTTGTGTAAACAGAGATTAGTAAAATAACCTTTATCTTCCATTAATCCCCCCAAATATTTCTACTCACTTCCTCACAATCTATTGTCCCTTGATGCCCAAATCCCCTTTCCTTTGTTAAAATGGAAAAGTCTAGCCACCTTTTTTGTGAACTCCCATGCACTTAAAATACTATAAAAGTTGTACACCTTTTCTTTGGTAACCTGTCTTCTGTTTAATTCACAGACCTCTAAACACAGAGCCTAAGAGGGTAGAGGGAAAGGTTTTTTTGGTCCAAAATGTCTTCAGTCTGGATTCTGAGCATTTGTTACAGGTCAGTGTAGCTTCTGCACAAAGACATGTCCAATTTGTGAGTCTCTTAAAAGGCTTCCTGCAGTGACTTTTTAATTATGTGATCCATGTAATGACTCGAATCTCTCCACAGGGCCTCATCCCCAAGGATGAGTCCTTTAAAATTCTTTTGAATGCCACACGCATGTCCAGATTTTTCTGCCTCAGTCTCAGTTGCTCTGTCATAATTCAGTCCATAATGCATGGCTCTCAGAATTACCAGACTTGCTTTGGTAGCTGTGGCTCATTAGGGGCCCTCTAGAGTAACATCAAGGAATACAGAAATTATTGTCCCTTGTGACATAGGAGTCAGAAAGTCTCCTTCTAAAAATCTTCACAAATTATTAAATGATAACGTTTTCTCAAGTCGTTCATAGTTTTTTCTTCATCCCATTGTAAAATAAAAGCAGTTAGTATGAATAATACAAAAACAAAAAGGATGCCAATACACAAATATGTCGCCAGCCGTACTTGGTCAACACCTTCTTGCCATGAGAAATTAAAGTCAGATAATGAGGGAAGATAAAATATTTGATAATTTTTGCTTGGCTGAGTTATTAGACCCCTTGAAAGTATTATTTGAATTCTTCATGCTTACTAACATCATTCCTCAATAGATTTGGGTCCAGAAAATTATGAACCATATTCAGTTAGAGCTGTTCTTTGAGTAGAATTTGGTCTCTGGGAGGTAATCAATGTACCAGCAGTAGAGTGTTGTGAGTTTAGGGAATGAATGAGCCTTAAGCAACCTCCACTTCAGGTGTTCATGGAGGTAGTATGTGTCCATACTTAGTGGGCACGGCAAAGGGGACTGTGCAGCTAACTGATGTCCAGAGTTTTCTGAAACCCCACACTTCCACGCGCCTCTACGCAGCCTCAGGTAGCAAAAGAAAGACAGATATAAACAATCACATTTCCATTCACTGTCTGAGTTCTTCAGGGAATTTACAATGTTTTTCTTCAGTTTCATTGATTGCGTAGTTCTGGTTCCTTAGGAAATCTCATAATTTATCAATGCCTCTTGGCAATGTCTTATAAATAAACTGCAATCCCAACAAAACATATTGATGGAATGATTTCAGTCCAGACCTCCTGATCAGGCTCTGATATAAACTCTGTGTTTTATTCTAGCCTGCTTTTTATTGCCTAATGAATAGAGTTTGCTTTGAGAAGACACAGAGTGTCATTCTTTGATTTGATTTCGAGAATTCGGAAGCATTTTCAGTGCTGGCCCAGGGAGGTTCACTATTCCCTGACTGAGTCATGCTTCAGGAAAAGGAGCTCTGTGAATTTATTTTGTAAAGCATTTCTAAAGCTTTCAGTCTATCGTCAATGAAAAGCTGAAATACAAAATAATACAAACTTAGCTTTCATCTCATTCCATTGACCAAATACTTGTTTAAAGATTACCAGCTGATCGGTAACTTGATTTATCTCCATTGACTGAGGGCAAAACCCATTGATTGTCCCCAGACTAAGAACTGGGGCCAGCCCTGTGAATCTGGCAGCCACATCTGGAAAGGGAGTATGAAGAGCCTCTGCTTTGTATCTTTCCCAGTCATGTGATCAGGTCACATTTCTTGGCAAAGGAGAAGAGTTGCCTGGAAAATGGGACTCTCTCCACTAAAGGTCTGACAGGAGCATAGGGTATCTCTTTTTCTTCCAGTCTTTGCTCCTTTGGGTCTTCAGACTTCCTAGGCTGACTGTGACCTGGACTCTAGACTTTCTGAGTGAAAGAATTTTCAGTAAATAGTGGCTTGGATAAGAGGCCAAAGGGTCTGTTCATTTTGCTTGAAGGGAATCAGGAGAGGGAACAAGGGCGTCCGATACATTTTTAAGACAAACGTTTGATTTTTTGGTTTTCCCAGGAGGTCTGAGCAGAGAGGGCAGGTAAATCCAAAAACAGGAGCGATTCAGCTGCAGTATTAAAAAGAACTTTTGTGTGTGAGATAGTGACCTGCTTAACCCCAGGGAAGTAGAGTTTTCCTAGGATGAATAGGAAGTTTAATGCTGTCTGGAGGTGGGAAGATGAACTATATCATCATTTCAAGTTTGCTTCTGGCTGTAGAGCTGCGTAATTTCTTCCTGGACATGGTTTCTATTTTTGGAAGAGCAGAAAGATTTGATTTCAAAGACGGATAGGAAAACTGCATATTGGTGAGCCTCTGGTGCAGGAATTCTTACATGAGGTCCCAGCCATTAACGGGGGGGCATCAGAGGCCTATGAACTCCTGAAATTGTATATGAAATTGTGTTTTTGTGACTATTAGTGAGAGAACGTTCATAGCTGCGATAAACTACACAAGGGAGTCTATAATTAAAAGACAAAAAGAGAAAGAAAACCATTAAGGAATCATTGCTCCAAGGGAAGAATTGGTTCAGCAAGGATGACTAAGGAACCCTGGATATTCCTTCTCGGACCTTTGCAATTTGGTGAGAAGACAAGGCAGATGGCTGGGGAGGGTGGGACAGAGCCCTCTCCACTCACCAAGGGCTGAGCTACAGGGACGGAAGCACAAGATGCCTCCTCCCTGATTCATTCATTCATTTGTTCAGCAAATACTTAATTAACACCTATTGTGTGCCAGGCACTGTTCCCCGCACTACAGGTAGAGCAGTGAACAGAATAAAGATTCCTGCCTGCCTGTCGTGTAAACAGGTTGGGGGTGGGTGGGTAGTGGCAGAAACAAATAATAAACATAACGTGAGTGTATCATCTAGTGGAGCAAGGCAAAGCGGGCTTCCCCTGGGGAGGAGAGACACAAGGCCGAGGACAGGAGGCAGTTTGCGTAATTATATAGGGCAGATCTCCAAGAGAAGGTGTTATTTGATCAAAAACTTGAAGCAGGCAAAAGAGCCTTGCAGATGTCTTGTGTCTAGGGGAGGAGCATTCCAGCAGAGAGAACAAGCAGTATGCTTCTAAGATGGAAGGTTTGAGGACCATCTAATGAACAGCCACGAGGTCAGTAGGACAACGAAGGGGAGAGTAAATAGAAGAAGAAGTAACTGGAAGAGGAGGAGGCGGACCCCACAGGACCTGGTGATTCATTATGAGAACTTTGAAGAGTCACTGAAGAGTTCCAGAAATTACTAATCTAAGTTCCGCCTGAATAGGATTCATCTGGTGCTGTCTGGGCCAGAGACTGTAGGGAGAAAGCGTGGAAACAGGGAGACCAGTGAGAAGTGATCCAGGAAAGACCGTGGTGGCTTGGACCAGGATGGCAGCAGGGGTGAGAAGAGGCGGGTCTGGATATATTCCGAAGGTAGAACCAACAGAACTTCCTTACGGATTGGGTAGGGGCCCATATCAACACGGCTCCGTTTCTTTCCTTCCACACCTGCTCGTCACTGGTGTGAACAGATAGTGTCGCAGCCCCCTTTCCGTCGCAGGCTGGCCCGTCGTCTGGGTCAGTGCTGTCCAGCACCACAGCCACCAGCCACTTAAATGTGGCTCGTTTGAATGGAGATGTGCTTTAGATGTAAAACACTACATTTTGAAGATTTAGTACCAAAAAAAATGTAAACATTTCATGGATAATTTTTAAAATATTGATAACATGTTGAGATGATGATTATTTTAGAAACACCGGGTTAAGTAAAATTTATTAAAATTAATTTCATACCGTTCTTTTTACTTCCTTAATATGATCAACATGAAATTTAAAATTACATACTTAGCTCCCATCATATGCTGTATTTCAGTTGGATAGCACTGTTCTAGAGAATGTCTGAGAGACCTATGGTTACATTTGAATCTAAAGTCCCTCTGGGCTCATTCTTTTGAGAATGGAAAACTGATTTGAAATACCTGCCTGATGGTGATAAAGGGCCATAAATTTCCAAAATATTTGTTGTGTGGAGCCTCACATGCTGCTTTCTTTGCAAGAAATGAGACATCTGCTCATGCGCAGACACTGCGAGGTTGGCCCATCCAAATCTCAACACTCAATAACTAGACCTTGCCTGCAGGTACCCTTGAGAGGACACTGCTCCAGATCGGCAGAGGTTGACTGCTCTCCACCACCTGTAGCAACACACAACCAGGCCCCCCATGGTGGTGACCCCTTAGGTCCAACAACATGACCTCCAACTTGAAATATGACCTAATGTGAATATCTAACCCCCAGTGGCCAGGTGGCATCTGAGCATCACTTGATAATGGGTGCTTGCTGGAGCTACCTGTTTCTGAATATGTTTTCCTGTTTATTACGTAGAGAGACCTTGCATATACAGTCCTCTCTGTATGTATGCAGAGCATAATGCTGAATACTGTGATTAGTCCAGATGGTTTTAGACCTTTTGAGTCAGGATCTCTGAGGTGGACCCGCATCTCTATCAAGCTTCACGGGTGATTTCTATGCTCCCTGAAGTTAGGGAGCTGCCCTAGAGATACGGCAGCAGGATAAAGGTTACCATTCCCTTCTTTCAATCAAGAGTCATACGCTTGGCAGCTTTGTCTTGGGGGGCTTAGTCTGGTGTGTCCTAAATTATATATTCATGTGTGTGCATGATAGAGAGAGAGAGAGAACAATAGAAGATCAATGTGAGTGACCATAACAACAAAACCTCAACCTATTTTCATTGTCTGGGAGGAAAATTCCACCCTGAGTCACAAGCAGGCAGTCCTGGGCAGCTCTTACCTCACAGGCTTGGGCTCTTTAGGCTTTGTCTTTCTGACTCCTGGCTAGAGCTGCTGAAGCTGGCTGGGGAATGATCTCGCTTGCCCATTCAGTTGGGGTGTCCCTTTTAAAGGTCCTGTCTTCTCCACACCTCTCCCTGCTACCCTCCTCCAAGTTCTGCCACTTTCTTTCTAATTTGTCTCTGTAGCTCAAAACATCTTTGGTGGGTGGCAGACTGTCCCCTCTCTGAGTATGGGTACAGGAAATTTAATCCCAAACCCATTGTCTTTCTGCTCAGCAGCCAGGGCCATGGACCACAGCCAGTATAACACAACAAAATGTTAAGGCGTGTGTTTCCTCTTGCCCATGCCCAAATAACCCCCTGTTGATCCACCATCCCCCTGCTCTGTTTCCTTCAGGTTGTAGAGTCTTTGCGGGGAGACACAACTTTACCTTTCTGTGGTGAAATGGCCCCATGGAGACATGTTCCCCAATTGGTTTATCAGGATTGCATCTTTGAAGAAACCGTGTAAAGCATAGGCAGCCATGAATATCTTTTTTGACTTCTAGTGGGCCTGAACTAGGGTACTCTTTAAATTGCACTGTTTCAGTTCTATCTACTGAAAAAAAAATGTTTTTATGCGGTCTGAGTGTGACTAGAGAATAGGAACACCTGTCCTTGAGCTCTAGGAGCGGGGTAAGATGTTCCCACTGGTGGTGGGGGTAGGTGGGGGGGGTGAGGATCTGGAGGTGGGGTGGAGCTCCCTCATTCCCTGCACTCCCAAACAGGAGCTTGCAGCCTAAAGGTACTCTCCATGAGGAACAAAGGGCAGGGGAATAGGGCTTTTCTGGGATCCCGAAGTCATTCAAAAATGAGGGTTTGTAGATGGGCCATGGCCCACGTCTTATTTCTTTCCCGTGTAGTCTTCCTATCGGCTATCTCAAGACTAGAACATAAACCATTTCATATTTTGTGAGATTATCCTGCCTTTTAATATTTCTGACAGGTGTCCTGTGGGTCCTTCTGGACTGGCAATCTGTCCCTTTCTTCTGTTATGCAAATGTGCTCACCCTATTTTTGTTGTCAGGGAGAGGACCAGAGATGAAAGATGGCCCTTCACCAAGCTCTTCTGTCACTGGTGTATTAAAAATACTGTGAAGCATCCAGAAGGGGCAGACAGGCTTTAGAACCTGCTCCTGATTACAAATCATGCCCTTTCTTTCATGCTTTTATTTGCGCTCTTGCCTATTTGCATTGCTTTTCTGACAAAGTCCTCCTCCTGCCTCTGTCGCTGTGGCTTAGATGGTGTTCATTTGTGTTTCTGAGCTCTCTGACGTTTCATATCTGACCTTTGCTGAGACAGAAAGCATTTGAGAAAGCGGGGCTGTCAGAAGGAAAGGACGGATGACCTGGGGGCTGGCGTCAGCACAGAGGGCTTTCCTAGCCCCAGCATCTGTAATCGCTTATCATTTAAAAACAATACCAAATCTAAATCGCATAAGAGTAGGATATTTTCAGAACCAAATCCTATATATTTTTTAGCCTTTATAGGCTAAAGTCGGATTGTTAAGACTTGTGGAAGAGCAAGAAGGTTGGAGGGAGAGAAATATGTGTTGGCAGATCACCAGAGCATGGAGTTAATTATGTCTCGTGTACAAACCTGTCAATATTTTTCTTCTCACTTTAAAACCACACTCTCTCCAGCAGTTATATTGATGATATTAACCCATTGTGACCCTTGAGAGAAGGAGGTAGGGCTTTATTTGGGGAGAGTAACACAAATGCAAAAGAAATAGGCCTAGATTGACAGGCTGGGTCTCACACACAAATCACTTTGAAAAATCTGGCTGAATGGGAGGTTGATGAGAAGGCAAGAAACTTATGACTCATCACTGTTTTCTCTCCTTGAATTTTGGCTTATACTATCTTAGCACTGAAGGGGAACCTTAAGAACAGCCACTACAGTTCTCTCTGGCCCAGTGTTCCCTTCCCTTCCATCTTCAGGAAGCATCTTTTCGACTCGGTCTGGCTTCACCCAGGAGCAGGAAGCTCAGTGCTGTTAGAGCTACCTTTCCTGTGAGAGGAGATCTGTCTTCCTCTAGCTTCTGCCCTTTGGGACCGGTCTCTCAGAGCTCTGAGTAGATTGGGGATTACTCATTTCTGGCAGCCCGTGACGACCAAACATCAAGTCAGGCCAGAATAGATGGGCTTTCTACTTACCAGACTCCCAGGAGGACACACCAATTCCTTGGTCTTAAGCCCCTAGTGCAGTGGTGTCCACAGTGGGGAAACTGATCTACTGCCAACACTAGCCTTGTCTACACACCCACCCTTCTCAGCGTGGAACCTTCACTGGTGGCATCAGTCTCCCTTGAAGCTTATTAGAAATGAAGAATATGGAGTCGCTACCCCCAACCTAATGAAATCAGAATCTGCATTTTTGTTGTGGTTTGTTTTCTTTTTTTTGTTTTTCGTTTAAAAGATTGTATTCATTTGTTTGAGATTCAGAAAGAGAGAGCCAAAGAGAGATCACGAGTAGAAAGGGGGGCAGAGGGAGAAGCAGACTCCCCACTAAGCAGGGAGCCCGATGCAGGGATCTATCCCAGGACCCCGGGATCATGACCTGAGCAGAAGGCAGATGTTTCATGACTGAGCCACCCAGGTGCCCTGGAATTTACATTTTAACAAGATCATTTGTCTACACATTCACATGCACATCCTCACTTTCCACATGGCTTGTGAAGAGCACCAGCTGACTTTGACCCATGTGCCTGACTTGGAGCCCCAGAACCTTGGTGGGGACGAATGACCCTGTCCAGGAAATCTGGACTTCTACAGACGAGGGAATTCTTTTAAGGAGGGTACTTTGAAGGATGACAGAGGTATCAGGTGTATGCCTTGAGGACATGCCCTTCAGAATGTGACCTTGGGGGGGAACCCTGAAATGTGTCCCCCAAGACTGGGAGACACAGACTTCAGGAAGCCTTCCACCCTTCCTCTGGTATAGGCCCTCAGGCTGACTTGCTGGGACACAATCCAGCTCAGTGACTAAGAGAACTGTTAGATTCTGGAGCCTTTGTAAATTTCCCAAGCTTATTGTTATTGTTCTTAGTCTCTATTTATTCCTATAATTTGTTTTTAAAAAGATTAATAGTGGCAAAACCACTTTAGGGACTGACTTTCCACAGACAGCAGGCAGTCAAGGAAGTGGCGAGTCTATCCCTCACAGCCAAGCTTGGGGAGAAAGGAGCCTCCAGAGCAGAAAAGATGGTGTTCATGTGGTGAAAGGGAGAAGGCGAATCAGGAGGTGAAGGAAGGGAAGCGCAGAGCCTGGAGATGGCCACATCCTGACCATCGTTTCAGGGTTCACATGGTAAGAGTACCATGGGGCTGACATCCCAGTTCCCATCCCAGGAGACTCATGAGCACCACAAGAACAGGAAGGTGGTACGGTATAGCTGTGGAGGGCATGCTGCTTATCAGCCATGTAACCTAGAAAACCGTTGTGGTGCGTGTGGTGTCCTCCCAGCATCTATGCCACCCCAGCTGCTTCAGTCTTTAAACAATTTACAGAACCCATCGTGCCCACAGTGATTTCTTAGGAATGGGCAGGCCCCAGCCAACTTGTGTCTCTCCTACTGGATGCAAGTACAGAAGCACACAGACCAAACTCCACAGTATTTTTCTCATGGCACCTGTAAACAGTAGGACAGAAAGCCCAAAGGCACTTTGGGAGTTGTCTGCTAACGATAAGCTTCTACACAAACCAGTCCGGAAGGCTGTTGATTGTCGTTTGTCTTCTCAGAAGAGACAGAATATATCTAACACATTTCCTTGTTGTTTAACTCCCTTGGGACAGAGTTTTTTGATACCTGAAGCTAGAAGCATCCATACTGTTACAAAGCTGTGTGTAAAGTGCTTAGCACAACACTGGCACATAGTAAGCTCTTGAAAACTGTTAGCTCTTGTTATTATTATTTATTACAGTGTGCAGGACACAGAAAGGAAACAGTATCCATTCAAAAGTGTACAAAGAATGAGATACTCTTTATAGGAGGTTTAAAAACAACATACAGTAATCTCTTATAACCAGGCAACAGGAAAGGTTTTTTCCCTTTCTTGTTCCCACCCCCTCCCCCCCGCCTCACTTTTCACTTACAGGAAAATAACTAAGAATACTAGCTGATTGAAAGGATTTAGTGAACCTTCATCAGCAGCAATTCCCAAGCCGTGCCCTAGCCTCGTATAGCTCCAGGCCCTCCCCCCTTCCCTTGATCTTTATATTCCTACAATAGAAAGAATAATAGCATGACACCCAGAAGACAGGGGTCCGGACCAGATGGTATCTTTTTGTTTGTTTCTCTTCATGTTGAGATGCTTTGAAAATACAGAAAAAGATAAAGAACAATATAACAAACACTCATGTTGTGTTTACTTCATTTAATACAGTAAAAATTACAGAAAACATTTTGAAGACTCTTTGACCATTCTCATCTTTCAGTTGATGAATATAAATATGAATGGGTTTCACTGATATTTTTACAGCCTTTTTTTCTTTGTGAATCCATGAATAGAATATATTATTTTATCTGTATTTTAGAGATTTGCTTACATGGTAGGTTATACTGTAGTTCAAAAACTTGATCTTTTTGTTGAATTTTTTTTAGATTTACCTATGATGAACATGTAGATCTATTTCATTGCCTAGATTTAGAGTTTCAACATACACATAGAAGAGATTTCATTTATCCATTACTTTGTTAGTGGCCACTGAGCTGTTATCAATTTTTTCACCATCTTAAGTGTGATAGCAATGAATACCCTTGTATGTGACCCACAGTTTTAGATCTCTTTCATGCTGAAATGTATAGCTTGAAACCTAATGCATAAAACATGTAACTCATCAACACATATTTATTAAGCTTAGTTGGTATTAGGCTAAAAAATTAGGTCAGAGAATCTTAATTAGCCTCTGAATTGCAAAGGGACATTGTGTATAGCTTAAGGAATTGTCAGTGCAGGGAGGAATAAATATATATACCCAAGAAAACAGCTAAGAATGCTAGGCAGGAAATCTTAAGTATCAAATTAGAAGTACAGTCAGTGCTGTTAGAATTTAGAAGATACGAGTTTGAAGTAAGGTGATCAAGAAGCATCATGTTATCCTGAATCTAGAAGGTTGAGTAGAATTTCAATCAGCGTAAATGGGGAGAATATTCAAGGAGAGGATCAAGGATATGAACAAAGGTAAAGAAGTGGGAAGGAAGCCTTATAAAGTCTGGGCTCCAGATGAAGGCAGACAGTTCACTTCCACCATCCGAGGAGGAGTTACAAATCTAATTGATCAAATTTAGGATGATGATTGGACCATGTTTTGGTGGTGGGCAAGAACATGCGAATGTTAAAAAGTTGATGCAAGGGATGCCGGACTGGCTCAGTTGGAAAATGATGCAACTCTTGATCTCCAAGTCATGAACCCCACCTTGGGTATAGAGATCATTTAAACAATTTTTTAAAAGTGTACTTATTTATTTGAGAGAACTTGACCTCAAGATCCTGAGATCATGATCTGAGCTGAAACCAAGAGTCAGATGTTTAATCGACCACACCACCCAGGTGCCCATTAAATAAATAAATTTTTTAAAATGTTGATGTAAGTTGGGTATGGTACTCTCTTCTACCATTCCTTCCCATGTGGCAAGATGAGAGGTTAGAGGTTACTTTTGCTTGAGAACAGCCATTTTGCTTGCTTTCATGTCTCTTTGGTTATGAGTATTTGGTTCTCTGCCTCATCCACATTAGGTTGGTGCCTGGTGCTGAGTCCCCATGTAGGCTTTGGGCTGTAGCCCCAGTTCTAGCTCAATTTATGAGTCAATGCTGTACATTGGGTACACAAGTTGACAGAGAAATTTTGTAAAAAAGATAAAAGGAATAGATATGAAAGGGTAGATTTGGGGTCATATTTTGATGGACATTGAATGACAGACTATGGAATTTTGACAGATTCTCAAGGATAATTAGGTGCCACTGAAGATTTTTGAGCAAGAGATTATGGGTGTTATACCAACTAATGAATTGCTGAACCACTACATCAGAAACTAATGATGTGCTCTATGTTGGTTCATTGAACTTAAATTTAAAAGAGAGAGAGAGAGATTATGGGATCAGGGAATGATCTAAGACAACCAGTCTGATTTAGAAGGGAGAGAGTTAAGAGGCCATTGGAAGAAATTCAAAAGTGGATGATCTGAAATTCCATTACTGAAGGTGGTATTGGAACCAGGAAAAAAAAAAAAAAGGAATAGTTGTGAGAATTTTCAAGGTTTGATGAAAAATTGGATATAGAAGTTCCTAGAAAGAAATACGATTGGGATGTTTTCAGTTTAGGTAACAGATAATTAGCAAAAAAATGTCAAGAAGGGGATTTGGGATTGATTGTTATACATTTGGGCCACTCCATTTCAATTGAATGATAACATCTATTAGGCTTAAGAAATGTGAGCCTGGGGCTCATAAGAAAGATGAGGAGATGCGGGGTAATAATGGAGAAATGTCTGTAATATTGCCTAGTCTTTTTATGTATTTTACATAAGAATGACTGCACTTAGGATTGCTGACTATATGTCAATCACCATTCTAAACCTTTTATATATACTGATCCATTTAATACTTACAACAACCCTACAAGGTAGGTACCAACTGCAGTTTTGCAGATAAAGAAACTGAGGCTCAGAGAGTATAATTGGGGTCCAAAGCTCTAGGTTACTGGTGGATCAGGAACACAAATGCACGTAGTCTGGACTGAGAATCTACTCCTAACCATACTCCATTTACTCAGACAGCCTTGTAAATTGCACATAACAATGTTCTAACTATTGGACAGTTCACTACTACTGAATATCACTGCCTTTTCTGGATAGTAGTAAGAATTTCTGGACAATAGGAAAGCAAGAAAATTCAACTCTTTCTAAGATTACTGAAAGAAAATCCATTCTTTTGATCAGTGCATGTGATATTGTAGGCATTATCTTTTCTTCTTGAAACAACCTTTAAAAGCCCTCTTTCTTAAGCTTTTCCTCTCATATCAGGAACAAGACAAGGATATCCACTTTCACCACTTTTATTCAACATATTCCTGGAAGTCCTGGTCACAGCAATTAGACAAGAAAAAGAAATAAGAGACATACGTATTCATAAAGAAGTTAAACTGTCACTATTGTCGGATGACATGATACTATACATGGAAAACCTAAGGACTCCACCAAAAAATTACTAGGAGTAATAATTTCAGTAAAGCCGCAGGATACAAACCAGTAGAATTTCTATACATTAGTAGTGAAGTAGCAGAAAAAATTAATAAAACAATTCCATATACAATTGCACTAAAAAGAATAAAATCCCTGGGAATAAACTTAACCAAGGGAGTAAAATACCTATACTCTGAAAATTATAAAGCAATGATGAAAAAGAATTAAAGATGACAAAAACATATGGGACGCTGAACTGTGCTCACGGGGTGGAAGAATTACTATCGTTTATAAATGTATACATTTATAATGTATACATTTACATGCCTCAGTTGGTTAAGCATCAGCTTTTGGCTCAGGTCATGATCCCAGGGCTCTGGAATCAAGGTCCATGTCAGGCTCCTGGCTTAGCAGGGAGCCTGCTTCTCCCTCTGGCTTTTGCCTCATCCTCTACCACTGGTGCTCTCCCAAACAAAAACAAATAAGTAAGTAAGTCTATACTACCCAAAGCAGCCTACATATTCAATGCAATCCCTATCAAAATACCAATAATATTTTTCTAGAACTAGAACAAATAATGCTAAAATTTCTTTGGAACCACAGAAGATCTGAATAGCCAACATGATCTTGAGAAAAAACAAAGCTGGAGTTATCACAATCCCAGGTTTCAAAATATACTACAAAACTATAGTTATCAAACAGTATGGTAGTGGCACAAAAATAGACACAGGTCAATGGAACAAAATCAAGAGGCAGAAATAAACCCAAACACACAATGGGGAAAAGACGGTGTTTTCAATAAATGGTGCTGGGGAAAATGGACAGCTATATGCCAAAGAATGAAGCTGGACCACTTTCTTACACCATACACAAAAATAAACTTAAAATGGATTAAAGACCTAAATGTGAAACCTGAAGACCTGAAACCATGAAACTTTTAAAAGAAAAGAGAAGCAATATCATCTTTGACATAAACCTTAGCAATGTTTTTTTACATATGTCTCCTCATGAAGGAAACAAAGGCAAAAATAAACTACGGGGATTACAACAAGATAAAATCTACACAGTGAAGGAAACCATCATTAAAACTAAGACAACTGGGATGCCTGGGTGGCTCAGTCAGTTAAGTGTCTATCTTTGGCTTAGGTCATGATCCCACCAAGTCTCACACCAGGCTCCATGCTCAGAGAGGTGCCTTTCTCCCCCTCTGCCTGCCACTCCCCCTGCTTGTGCTCTCTTTTTTTCTCTCTCTCTCTGACAAATAAAATCTTAAAACAAAAACAAAAACACCAAAAAAGTAAATAAACCCTAAAAGACAATCTAGTGAATGGGAGAAGATATCAGCAAATGATATACCTGATAAGGGGTTCATATCTGAAATATATAAAGAACTTATACCACTTAACCCCCCCAAAACCCAAACAATCTGATTAAAAAATGGGCAGAGGATTTGAATACACATTTTCCTCAAGAAGACAGACAGATGGCTGATAGACAAAGGAAAGGATGCTCAATGTCACTCATCAGGGAAGTGCAAGTCAAAACCACAGCTACTTTACACCTGTCAGAATGGCTAAAATTAAAAAGACAAGTAAGTGTTGGAGAGGATGTGGAGCAAAGGGGAACATAGTGCACTGTTGGTGGGAGTGTAAAGTGGTACAGCCACTGTGGAAAACAGTGTGGAGGTATTGGAGATTCCTCAGAAAAGTTAAAATATAAATACAATGTAATTCAGTAGTTCTACTACTTGATATTTGCCCAAAGAAAATAAAAACACTAATTTAAAAAGATAGATGAACCCATATGCTTATTGTTGCATTATTTACAATAGCCAAAATATGGAAGCAATCCAAGCATCCACTGACAGACAAAGGGATAAAAAAGATGCAGTATGTATGCCTGTGTACATATAGATATATAGATATAATGGAATATTACGCAACTACAGAAAGGGTGAGATCTTGCCATTTGCACAATATGGATGGGCCCTGAGAGTATTATGCTGAGTGAAATAAGTCAGACTGAGAAAGAAAAATACCATATGATTTTATTCATATATGAAATCTAAAAACCCAAGCAAATGAATAAACAAAATGCAGAATCAAACCTATAAATACAGAGAACTGATGGCTGCCAGGGGAAAGGGAGCTGGGAGGGTGGGGCTACATGAGTGAAAGGGAGAAGGAGATACAGGCTTCCAGGTATGGAATGAATATATCATGGGACCGAAAGGCACAGCATAGGGAATGTAGTCAATGGTATTGTCATAGCACTGTATGGTGACAGATGATAGCTACACTTGTGGTGAGCTTAGTATAACGTATAGAGAAGTTGAATCACTATGTTGTACACCTGAAACGAATGTAACATTCTGTGTTAACTATACTCAGATTAAAAAAAAGAAATTAAAAATAAAAAAGCCGTCTTTCTCCTTGCAGGCCTGGGGTGCATGAGATGTACCTTAGAGCATAGGTTGTCTACCTGCATGTTTCTACCAAGGTCTGTTTACATACCTATCAGACTGTGAGGTCCTGTGGGACTGGTTACTTCCTGGCACCTTTTTAGGAGCTTAATATAATGCATTATTGAATAAATGGGTAAATAAATAACTGACCATATGCTGTAGGATATCCCAAGCCTTGGCTATGTGTCAGGGGAAATATCCGACGGTTGATAGTATCCAACCTGAGTTGAAGAATGAACTGTTAGCTGGACAGAGCTAGGGGAAAAGGTGTCTGGGCAGTGGCACTAGCTGAAGCGTGAGAGAGTGTGGCATATTCAGGGAGCTGTCAGCTGTGTGGTCACAGAGGGGCCACAGGGAATGAGGCCAGATGAGAAAATGAAGAGATACATAGGGGCCAAACTGCAAAAGCTGCATGTGTAATGAGGAGTTGGACTTTGTCCTGAGGGCAAAGGAGAGCCATTGAAGACATTTTTCCCTATTGATGTTTTTCTTTTCTAGATTTATAAAAATTGAGGAATAACATGTGTGTGGTAAAATGCACAAATCCAAAGTTAGGGTGACAAACCATCCTGGTTTCCCCAGGAAAGGACTTTTAGTTTTAAAACCAGGACAGATCCAGGTAATCTGGGACCAGTTGGTCTTCCAATCTAAAGTGTACTTATCCCCACTTTCCACATCAAACTCCAGAAGGCTTCATGCCTCTTCTTAGTTGATCCTCCTCGCCTAGAGAAACCACTATTCCAAACTCTCTTACCATAGATAAATTTTGTCTCATTTTGAACTTTATGTCAATTTATGGAGTATGTTTTCTTTCGAATGTATAGGTTTTTTTTAAATTTTTCCATTCAATTTGTGGTCTGTGAGATTCATCTTTGCTGTTGCTATATTTGCTTTTTATTGTTCTGCAGTATTGTAAGAACCTATCTCAATCTGCTTTTCCATGCAGTGGTTAATAGGCATTTAAACTGAGTCCAGATTTTGAAATTATGGATAGCTGTTAGGAATATTCTTTTAGACATCTTTGGTGGGTATATACAATCATTTCTGGTGGGTAAATACTTGGGAGCGGAATTGCAGTGTTATAGGGTATATGTAAGTTTGGCCTTACTAGCAACTGTCAACATGTGTCCCCCAGCAGTTGTACCACTTTACACTCTTAGCAATGATTTTTGAAAATTCTCGTTTCTCCACATTCTCATCAACACAGACAGTATTGTCTGTCTTTTTAACTTTAGCCATTCCAGTTGGGTGTGAAGTCATACCCCATGGTGCTGATGTGCGTTTCCCTAATGACTAACAATGTTGAGAATCTTTTTATTAGCCAATCATATATCTTTTTGCTAAGTGTCTCTTCAGGTCATTTGCCCATTTAGAAAATTAGATTGTTGGCTTTTTATTGTTATTCAGGAGACTTTTTTACATCAGGACACAAGTCCTTATTGAGATATATGTAGTGCACATATTTTTTTTCTCATCTGTGACTTGTTTTCTCACTTTCTTTAATAGAGTCTTTTGAAGAGCAGAAGGCAGAATTTTAATTTTGAGTTAAAATTTTTCAATTTTTTTTCCTGTGGTGTTTTTTTGTGTTTTATATAAGAAACTATTGCTTAATCCAGGATATGAAAATAATTGTTCTCTTATAGAAGTTTTTTCTTTTTTGCACTTAGATTTATGGTCTAGTTCAAATAAATTTTTGTTATGGTATATAGTAGGAGTTGAGATTCATTTGGTCCATATAGATATGTTGTTTCCGTATAATTTGTTGGAATTTCCCATGGAGTTATCTTGGAGCTTTTTTCTAAAATCAGTTGATCATTTTGTGTGGGTCTATTTATGGACTCTAATATGTTCCATTTATTTATTTGTCCATACCATAGTGAATTTTATAATAAATTAGTCTCAAAATCAGGTAATATAATTTGTCTAGGTCTATTCCTTTTGTTTTCAAATTTGTTTTGACTATTTTATTTTTTTGCATATTTATATAAATTTTAGGATTTTGGTCATTCTTATTTTTAAAAAATCCTGCTGAGGTTTTGATTGGGATTACATTTCATCTGCAGGTCAATTTGAGAAAAATTGACATCTTAACAGTATTGAGTCTTGCAACCCATGAACTTGATATGTCTATCCATTTACTGAGGACTTAAAAAATTTCTCTTGGGGCACCTGGGTGACTCAGTTGGTTAAGCATCTGCCTTTGGCTCAGGTCATGATCCTGGGGTGCTGGGATTGAGTCCAAAATCGGGCTCCCTGCTCAGCAGGAAGCCTGCTTCTCTCTCTCCCTCTGCTCCTTCCCCTGCTTTGCTTGCTCTCTTTCTCTCTCTCTCTCAAATAGATAAAATATTTTTTAAATTTCTCCCAGTAATGTCTTAAACACTTTAGTACAGAGGCCTTGTGCATCTTAGACTTATTACTAGACATTTTATTTTTTTATGCTAAATGGTATTTTTAAAAAAATTTATTTGTTGCATATACAAGTAGTTTCTATACATTGACCTTGTGTAGAGTGGTAGTGTATACTATTTAATTTTAATAGTATTTGACTGATTCTTTTCAATTATATATGTATACAATCATGTAGTCTATAAAGAATATTGGTTTTATTTCTTCCTTTCCGTTCATTTTACCTCCTTTTTGCTAAGCTTATTGTACTAAATGGGACCTCCAGTACAATACTGAATAATAGTGGTGAAAGTGGACATTGCTCTCTTGTTGCTGAACTCAGAGAGGCACGTAATAAGTATCTTGCCATCAAGTATACATTTGCTGTAGAACATTTCCTTTTATTCTTAGTTTTCTGAGAATTTTAATTTTTCTCAGGAATAGATGTTGAGTTTTATCAAAATGGCTTTTCCTACATATATTGAGATAATGATAATTTTCTTCCTCTATTCTATAAATATAATGAATTGCATTGGCTGGTTTTTGTATGTTACATCAGCCTTACATTTCTAGAATATAGACATTATGTATTACCTTCATACTCTATTGATAGATTTTATTGATTAAAGGTTTGTTTATGATTTTCACACCTATGCTCATAAGTGAGTTTGATCTGTGATTTCCCTTTCTTGAAATGTTATTCTCAGACATTAGTATCACTTCTTGAAAGGAATGCTGGTTGTATAAAATGAGCTGAAAATTATTCACTCTTGTTCTTCTTCTTTTCTAGATGACTTTTTATAAGATTAGTATTATTTCTTCCATGAATATTTGGAAGAAATCACTAGGGAAGCCACTTAAGACTGGAGTTTTCTGTGACTGAATGTTTTAAATTAGAAATCCAAAGTATTTAATAGCTATGAGAAGATTCTACTTATTTTAGTGTTAATTTTAGGGAATTGTGCTGCTTTTCAAGAACTTTTTCATTTCATCTACATTGTTAAATTTATTGGTATAAAGTTGTATACTTAAAACAAAATATATTAGTACTGACAGCAATTAAAAATAGAACATTCAGTGAATTAAAGACAAAGATTTTAAATATTATTTAAAAATAAAAAACAAATGCTCTTTCTAAAAGACAGATTTATGTATAAGGATTGAAAGGGGGACAGAAAAACCGTCTTTCCGGGGCACCTGGGTGGCTCAGTGGGTTAAAGCCTCTGCCTTCAGCTCAGGTCATGATCCCAGGGTCCTGGGATCAAGCCCCACATGGGGCTCTCTGCTCAGCAGGGAGCCTGCTTCTCTCTCTCTCTTCCTACTTGTGATTTCTCTCTCTCTGTCAAATAAATAAATAAAATCTTTTAAAAAAATTTAAAAAAGAAAAAAAAAGAAAAACCCTCTTTCCTCTACTCACTGAACACTTCTGGCCACCTAGTGTGTAGATATTTTCCCCACATGACCAATTCTCCAACACCATCTTGGTGTTGTTTAATTCAACAAAATTTTCACAGTCTCTTCTTTTTTTTTTTAAAGATTTTATTTATTTATTTGACAGATGGAGATCACAAGCAGGCAGAGAGGCAGGCAGAGAGAGAGGAGGAAGCAGGCTTCCTGCTGAGCAGAGAGCCCGATGCGGGGCTCGATCCCAGGACTCTGAGATCATGACCTGAGCCGAAGGCAGTGGCTTAACCCACTGAGCCACCCAGGCGCCCCTCACAGTCTCTTCTTAACTGCATCTGATCCCTCAAGTTATGGTCTCAGTCCTACAAGATTTGCCCCACTTAAGATGCCAGTGGCAAGTAGGGGGTTCCCAGGTTACCCATTCTTCTGTCCAAATTGGCTGCAAATCAGGAGTTCCCACAAAGCCTTCCTCAGGTTTAATAATTTGCTGTAATGACTCACAGAAATTGAGCAACACGTACATTTACTAGTTTATTACACTTTATAAAGAAAATGACACAGGATACAGATGAACACTCAGATAGAAAAATACATAGGGTAGGTGCAAGAGCTTTTCTCCCTTAAAGTTGGAAGGCTCATCCCAGCCCATGGATGTATTTATCAACCCTAGAAGCTCTCTGAACACTATACTTCAGGGATTTTTTATGGAGACTTTATCACATCATCATGAGTAATTATTAATTCAATCTCCTGCTCCCTGGAATATAGGTGGTGAGGCTGAAAGTTCCACACTTCTAATTATGGCTGATCTTTTTTTTTTTTTTTTAAGATTTTATTTATTTATTTGACAGAGAGAGAGCACAAGCAGGGGGAATGGCAGGCAGAGGGAGAAGTAGAAGCAGGTTCCTAGCTGAGCAGGGAGACTGATGTGGGACCTCCAGGACCTCAAGATCATGACCTGAGCCAAAGGCAGTTGCTTAACTGACTGAGCCACAGACTGATCATCCAGTCATGGCTGATCTTTCTGGTGACAGGCCTCCACCCAGGAGTCCACTAAGAGTCACCTTATTAAAACAAAAAACATTTCTATCACCCAAGAAATTCCAAGGGATTTAAGAACTGAGGTAAAAAGAACAATATTAGGGCGCCTGGGTGGCTCAGTGGGTTAAGCCGCTGCCTTTGGCTCAGGTCATGATCTCAGGGTCCTGGGATCGAGTCCCACATCGGGCTCTCTGCTCAGCAGGGAGCCTGCTTCCTCCTCTCTCTCTGCCTGCCTGCCTGTCTGCCTACTTATGATCTCTCTCTGTCAAATAAATAAATAAAATCTTTAAAAAAAAAAAAAAAGAACAATATTACAACAGAGGATACTCCTAGCACCCCTATTACTCAGGAGATTATAAGAATTTTAGGACCACCATGTCAGAAACCAGGAGACGAGATTATATATACGTGTGTGTGTGTGTGTGTGTGTGTGTGTGTGTGTGTATATGTATTACAAAGATATAGATTCAAAATAAAAGGATGGAAAAAGATACATATGCAAAGCAAATGTGAGTGTGGGTATATTAATTTCAGAAGTATTACTGGATATATGATGCTGAAAAGATGAGTAAAATTAACAACTCTAGCTAAACTCCAGTTTAAAAAAAAGAGACATCTTTAATTTTCATTATGCCTTAAAGGTAAAGTCAACAGGAAGATTCTAAATTGTGTGATCTTAAGAGTTTAAAAATATGTAAAGCAAAAGTTGGTAGACTAAAAAGAGAAATAGATAAAAATGCATTATCGTAAGTGAAGATTTTAGGGGCACCTGCGTGGCTCAGTCAGTTAAGCATAACTCGTGCTCTCAGTTCAGGTCTTGAGCCCAGGGTCATGAGTTCAAGCCCCACACTGGGCTCCATGCTGGGTGTGGAGCCTACTAAATACATAAAGACATAAATAAAAGTTTAATATAACTCAGTAACTGATAGGACAAGTAGATGCAAAAAGTCATTACAGAAACAAGCTTGAACAATATGATTAGACCACTTGACAGAATTGAACATTGCAACAAACAACTTCAGAACATATGCTTCTCTAGTACATATGGAACATTTACTGAACACCACATGTTGGGCTACTAAGTAAAGAGACATATAGATCTGACAGACATTAAAACAAAGTAAGAGGGTATTGTGAACAATGTTACACCAATAAATTTGACAGTTTAGAGGACTGATTTTCAAACATGGAGTAACTTGGTCAGACTTTGATTTCAGAAAGACTTCTCTGGCTGCAGTTTGGAAAATGGGCTAGAAGGGGGCAAGACCAGAGGCAGGGAAGATGTTAGGACCCTATTACAACAACATAGGCAGAAATAATAATGACCTAGATTAAGAAATGGTGACAGGGAGACTGAAGAAGGAATCAAACAAAAGAGCAAGTAAGTAAAGCTGAGGGTCAGTGATTATGTGACAAAGCAAAATGTTGATTTAAAAAATATTTATTGAGTCCCTACTATATGCACTCTATTGCTTGCAATAGTCAGCAAGACAGGTATAGTCCCTACCTTAGTGATGCAGCTTACCAGTGGTTGGCATTAGAGCCAGAAGTTGTATCTAGAAGTCTGAACTTCAGTTCCAAGGCTAGTGTGCTTTCTACCAGATACAACCAGAATTTCCCTCTGTTATAACACTTGCTTTGTCTGTTGCACCTAATACCAATATAACTATTCTTGTGTCTGCCTCTTTGAGATACCATAATGGCCAGATTCTTCCAGGCAGCACTTACTGATTTAAAAATTTTATAAGATGAAGCTGAACCTTCATAAATTTCCTTGGTTTGGCTCAAAATTACATACACTAGGAGATGGCTATTCTAAAAATCAATATGCTTTCTTTTTTAAATGAAGCTGGGTTCTTTGTCATAGTGTATTTGTAATCTGCTGGGCATTAGCACCTTCTTCCTGGGAGAGAGCAGCATGAAAGTTTGGTGAAAATAGCTTCTTCAAATCACTTCGATCACCTTTGTCAAAAGGGAAGTATGTAGGAAGTCTGGCAACCTGGATTCATCTGGATTCCTTTTAGTTCCTTCTCTGAACTATAGAACTGAACAATGCTGGAGCTAGAAGGAATTGCAGAAACCATTTAATCCAACCCACACATTTTATTTTAATTTTAATTTTTTTACTTTTTGAGGTTTTTTAAATTTAATTTTATTTTTTTCAGTGTTCCAAGACTCACTCTTTATGCACCACCCCCTGTGCTCCATGCAATATGTGCCCTCCTTAATACCCACCACCAGGCTCGCCCAACCTCCCATTCCCCTCCCCTCCAAAACCCTCAATTTGTTTTTCAGAGTCCACAATCTCTCATGGTTCATCTCTCCCTCCGATTTCCCCAATTCATCTTTCCTTTCCTTCTCCATGTTATTCTTTATGCTCCACAAATAAGTGCAACCATATGATAATTGACTCCCTCTGCTTGACTTGTTTCACTCAGCATAATCTCCTCCAGTCCCGTCCATGTTGATAACAAAGCTGGGTATTCATCCTTTCTAATGGAGGCATAATATTCCATTGTGCATATGGACCATATCTTCTTTATCCATCCATCCATTGAAGGGCATCTTGGCTCTTTCCACAGTCTGACGACTGTGGCCTTTGCTGCTATGAACATTGGGGGCACATATGGCCCTTCTTTTCACCATATCTGTATCTTTGGGGTAAATATCCAGTAGTGCAATTGCAGAGTCATAGGGTAGCTCTATTTTTAATTTCTTAAGGAATCTCCACACTGTTTTCCAAAGAGGCTGCACCCACTTGCATTCCCAGCAACAGTGTAAGAGGGTTCCCCTTTCTCCACATTCTCTCCAACACTTGTTGTAAGGTGGTTTTGATTTTAATCTCCCCAGTGGCTAATGATGATGAACATTTTTTCAATGTGACTATTAGCCATTTATATGAAGTGTCTCTTCATGTCTTCTGCCCATTTTTTGATGTGATTATCTGTTCTTTGAGTGTTGAGTTTGAGGAGTTCTTTATAGATCTTCAACCTACATTTTAGAGGGGAAGAATCAAGGCTCAGAGAAGTACAGTGACTTAGAAAGCCATGCAGCTACTTTTACGTAGACCCAGGACTGGGATCCAAGTCTCTCCAATGCTCCTTTCTCTAACACCAGCACATCTGCCCCACAGTATGAGAGCCTGGGGTCTATACTTAACCTGCTTTATATTCTGGAAAAATTAAACTTTAGTTTTTGCTCAAATGACCTTTTCTGTTTCAAATCACCTTTATATCCTGTGTGGGCTCTTCATTATTGTCTCTGGCCGTAGGGAGGCCAGACCCTGTGCTATGCAAAGCAGAAGGAACAGATGCAATTTGGGGCAATTTCAAGGACCAAGGAAAGGACCTTTTTCTTCCTACATGCTTTTAAGTACTGGAAATTTTTAAAACATAAAAGCTTTTCATTTAAAAAGGAGAACCAAGGCCCATGGTGCACACAACCCTGGGAAGGAAACTATAATAGCTTCAGTCAACATTGAATAGCAAATAATTGGCACTGGATTCTTTCCCAGAAGCATTTTTCTTTGATAGAACAGACGATGTTGTGAAGCGAAAGGGCTCTAGGATCCTTAAGGATAGAGAGCCGTTGACCATACTGGAAGAAAGGAATAGAGGCGACGTGTGTGTGTGTGTGTGTGTGTGTGTGTGTGTGTGTGTGTGTGTCCCCACAGGTATTGGTGGGGGGGGCTAGAAGTAGGAGCTTCCAAAGACAAACTTTGTCTACAGGGACAACTCTACATTACAACTTGGTCCTGCCTTGATCCTGTCTGTCAGGCAGACATGCTTGCGCCCTAATTCTGGACCTGCATGTCGAAAACACTTCCATCCAAGGTGCCAACAAGGAATGTGAGGGAGGGGAACGTCTTCAAGCCAGTGAGCACCCAAACAACTATGTGCCAGACATGAATCCCACACTAAAAGAAGCAAAGCCCTATGATTGGCTCTTCGTTAAAAGAGCTGTCATGAAAATTCTCTGTGCAGTGGCTTGTAGGGCCGTGAAACTACTCAGTATGATGATATAATAATACACCACCAAGAGTGAAACCTAATATAAACTATGTACTTTGGGTGACCATGGGGTATCAGTGAGGTTCGGTATTTGTCAAAAATGAACCACTCTGGGGCAGGGTTGGGAGGAGTATTGATCATGGAGGAAGCTCTGTGTATGAGAGAAATTGCTGGACCTTCCACTCAATTTTGAGGTTGACCTAAACTGCTCTTGAAAAATAGTCCATGCATGGAGCACCTGGGTGGCTCAGTGGGTTAAAGCCTCTGCCTTTGGGGGCGCTTGGGTGGCTGAGTTGTTAAGTGCCTGCATTTGGCTTAGGTCACGATCCTGGAGTCCTGGGATCGAGCCCCATATTGGGCTCCCTGCTCAGTGGGGAGCCTGCTTCTCCCTCTCCAGTTCCCCCATGCTTGTGTTATTGCTCTCTCTGTCATAAATAAATAAAATCTAAAAAAAAAAAGCTTCTGCCTTGGGTTCAGGTCATGATCCCAGGGTCCTGGGATCGAGCCCCGCATCTGGCTCTCTGCTCAGCAGGGAGCCTGCTTCCCCCCCACCCTCTGCCTGCCTCTCTGCCTACTTGTGATCTCTTGTCTGTCAAATAAATAAATAAAATCTTAAAAAAAAAAAAAGAAAAATAGTCCATTAAAAAAATTCTTGGTTCACAGAGCCTGGTGGATTGGCTGGAAATCCCTACAGGGGGCACAAAGTAGAGGTAGCAGGGTGGGGTGCACTGAGGCTAACATGAAAACAAGGAAATCCAGGCTCTACTTTTAACTCTACCACTAACTGTGGGGACTTGACCTCTGTTTCTTCAGCTAATCAAAATGAGAGGATAGGGTTTGGGAACCCACCGCTGCATTCCAATTTTATGGTCTTCAATAAAGATTATTTTCCAGACTCTGTCTTCTTGAGAGAAATAGTATGCCTTAAGATAAAGGAGTAACTGGGCACAGAGGAAAGATCCTGTTTTCTCAGTTGAGACCCTCAGGACTCCCTCTGGTTTTGTTGGCTGAGTTCAGAAGTGTTGCTATGATGCAGGCAAGGTTTTGCCCTCATGCAAGTAGGCCTGTGTGCTCTGACACCCACTCAGAGTAGGTAGGTGTCAGGGCTTCTCACTGAGGGACAGAATCTCTTTTGCACTTCCCATAAGCTGGCCTCTTACCCAGGAGGATCCTTATCTTCCTTGGAAGAGCTTAACCATCAGCCTGAGCCCAGGAACCTGACAGGTGGTGGGGCGCTTAGAGTCAAGCCACACGGTCATTTTGGTTGACCTGCTTGGTTCAACCAAAGCCTGCTTGGTTCTTCCCTTCCCTTCTCACTAGGCCCACCCAGGGTACCATCCCAAGGCCAGCATGCACTTCAGAGATGCGGTTTTCTTTGTTTTGCAGCTCCTAGAGACAGTGATTGCACCCGAAGCGCTGCTGTTTGTAACATCAGTCAGTGATTCCCAACTCTCTCGGCTTCTGCCAGGGACTCACGCTTGGACTCCGTTCCCTTGCTGGATTCCAGGCCTTCCGTGTCTTCAAGAGAACGGTAAGCACCAGCCTGGATGCCTGCTGGGTTGGGACCTTAGGAGCACGTTTGTTTAAATTCAGGTAAATGTTTGTGCGTCTCTTCTACCGCACATGTTTGTTAGAGGGAGGAGTTAAAGAACCCAGGCAGCTTCTAGTCTTTAATCAGCAAAAGCATTTGATGAAATCAAGCAAGCTCTCAAGGTTTCCATCCTGCTTATCTAACAAAACAGAAAACTGCTCCCCTTTCTTTTGGACTGTAGGCAGGCACAGACGTCTCTGTCTTGACTAGCTGCCTGTTACCTTGCTGCAGGGACAAGTCCATCCATTTAGTACCTCTGGTAACGGAAGGAGAATTTATTTCTCTGGGTCTCTCTCCATTCAAGCCATGGTCCACATCTTTCTTTTCCTTCACAGTGTTTTCATATTTCTTCTTCTCTTCAGAATTCAGCTCCCTTCCCTCTGACCATTTTTGCACTGCCCAAAGCACTTAACTTAGGGGCTGGTTCTAGGATATGAGATGAGTGATACAGATTCAAGGACTACAAGGCAGACCAGAGTATGTGAAATGCACCCCTCCCCCTGCCCTACCCCGACCACACATGTACAATGTGTCCATCCGCCTGGGTGATCCCTGGCAGTGGCCTTGGAAAGGTGGGCTCTATGCCAGTGACCAAGTCTTCAGATAAAGGGCTGCCCAGTCTCTTTCCTCTCTCCTTTGGGAGAGTTTCCTGCAGTTTCCAGGAACCAGGCTGAGGACAGGCTGCACGGGTTTACCCAGGGTCTTTTCTGAGTATCTGTAGTTTGGCAGCTCGTGTTGAAAAGCTCCTAAATACTTGGGAAAGAGTAATTGCATCCAAAGTTGGGGGGCAATGATTTGCTGTGCACATAAAAATAAGAGCAACTCCATGGTAAGGAAAGGCTCCCCTTCCAGGTGGCTGGCTAGGCCCTCCCACTCTAGCCCCGGCTGTCTGCTCCGTGGTAGCTGGTGCCTGGACCCTGGTGGAAGTGGCAGGCCTCTGGTGGCACGGCCCTGAGCACCAGATAGATCCGTGCAGAAGGGTCCTGCGTTTCTCTTCAGTCACCTTCTTCTCCACTCTATTCTGTGTCATGGCAAAGACAAGGCCTATGGCAGAAAGTACAGGAAAGGAAGATCCATTTAGAAAGGAGCCCATAGGTACTCATGTTGTGTGTGTGCCTGTGTTATGTGTTAAGTGTGTGTTATGTGTGTGTACGACGTGTGCCTGCGTTGGGGATACTTAACATCCATAGCTTTTATTTTAGGGCAGTGGAAGGTAGCAAAAACATTCTTTGGCTTTTTCCTGCCCCCCTCTCTTCTTTGGTTTGCTTGTTAGTTCATTTTTTTTATATCCCACATATAAGTGAAATCGTAATGTATTTGTCTTTCTCTGACTTATTTCACTTAGCCTAATATCCTTTAGGTCCATCCATGTTGTCACAAATGGCAAGCTCTCATTCTTTTTTATGACTAATACTCCATTGTATAAATATATATGTATTTATACCACCTCTTCTTTATCCATTTTCCTATTGATGGACACTGAGTTTGCATATCTTGGCTATTATAAAGTTGTAGTAAACATAAGGGTGTATGTATCTTTTCAGATAAGTGTTTTTTTTTTCCTTTGGGTAAAGACCTACTAGTGGAGTTCCTGGATCATACGGTATTTCTATTTTAAAATTTTTGAAGAACCTTCATGCTGTTTTCGTCAGTGACTGGATGACAGTACACAAGCATTTTCTTTTTCCTCATCCTCTCCAACACTTGTTGTTTCTTATGTTTTTGATTTTAGCCATTCTGACAGGTATGAGGTGGTATCTCACTTTGGCTTTGATTTCCATTTCTCTGATGCCAAGTGATGGTGAGCATTTTTTCATGTGTCTGTTGGCCATCCGTATATCTTCTTTGGAGAAATGTCTATTCAGGTCCTCTGCCCATTTTTTAATTGGATTGTTTGTGGTTTTGTGGGTTGAGTGGTATAAGTTCTTTAACATATATATATATATGTTTATATTTATATATTTGTATATATATTTATATATGTTTTTAGATATAAATTTGGCTACATATATTTATAAAATTCATATATATAAATTTTTGGATATAAATTATATATTTTTGGATATAAATCTCTTTTTTGGGGGGGGGGTCTTAAATAAATTTTTATTAAGTTCCACCACATGGTAGCATTGGATATAAATCTCTTATGGGATGTGTCCTTTGCAAATATCTTCTCCCATTCACTAGATTGTCTTTTTGTTTTATTGATGGTTTTGTCCACTATGCCAAAGATCTCTCAGTAGTTTATTTTTGCTTTTATTTCTCTTGCGTGAGAGGACTTATCTAGAAAAATGTTGTTGAGGTGTATTAGAGAGGACTGCCTCTGTTTTTTCCACAAATTTTTATGTTTTCAGGCCTTTAATCCATTTTAAGTTTATTCTTGTGTATGGTGTGAGAAAGTGGTTCAGTTCTGTCCAGTTTCATTCTTCGGCATGTAGCTGTCCAGTTTTCCCAACACCATTTGTTGAAGAGACTCTTTTCCCCACCGCATTTTCTTGCCTCCTTTGTTGTATATTAATTGATCATATAAGTATCAGTTTATTGGGGGACTCTCTCTTAAGGTTAAAGCATTTCCCTGTAGGGGTGCCTGGGTGACTCAGTGGGGTAAGCCTCTGCCTTTGGCTCAGGTCATTATCCCAGGGTCCTGGGACTGAGTCCTGCATTGGTCTCCCTGTTCAGGGGGAACCTGCTTCTCCCTCTCTCTGCTCCTCCCCGGCTCACTCGCTCTCCTGCTCTCTCTCTCAAATTAATAAATAAAATCTTTAAAAGAAAGCATTTCCTTGTAAAACAATTGTTTTCTGAACTGTTACATAGGGCAAGGGCAATACGTTGACTGGACAAAGGAAAATAATAATCACTTTCACATTGTAGTTATTTCTCAGACCTGGCCAGGACACAGAGCAAGTTCATTTTGATGTTTGGAAGAGGAAAGAACCATGATATGGTAGAAAGAGGCTGAAATTTAAAGTCAGGAAACGTGAGTCTATTAATAACTCTAGTCTTGAATATATACCTTATCTTTATAACTTCATCTGTAAAATGAAATGCTAGCCATTTTTCACAGAATGGCTGTGAGAGTCAAAAGAGAGAGTGCATGTGAGAGAACTTTTAAAATTGTAAGTGCTATAAAAATCTAAGTTACTATAATATTTGAATTTGCAAGACATCTCTCCTTCCTTTTACTGATTGGTCCTTCTAAGGCACTGAGCCTGCAATTCAGGTATGTACACTGGAGGGACGGTGTTGCCCATTAGCCTGCAAAAACCAAATATTACACACTTCCTTGGGCACGTCAAGCTGATGTCCAACAGCAGTTATCTAGAGGTTTCCACACAAGCCGAAACCCCAGGCTTGGATAATGCCCGTTCACAATAAGTGGGAACTGCATTTGCTCTACATCAGGACCTGAAACTAAGTCTGTACTTTTTTTAGAGCCTTCCAGTCCCCAAAAGAGCCCAAGAATAAATGTTTTTAATAAATCAAGTCACAGACTCTGCCTGATGTCATTTTTGATGAATTGAGTTTTCTCACAGCCTGAGAATGAAGCTGCTGGTTACATCTTGCCCTTGGTTTCACAAAGAAACCAATCTTGCTCACCATCTTAGGTGAGCATACAGTATGCTACACTTTAAGCTTTTTTGAGTGCATCCAGAAAGGTCCAGTCTCCAGTGATTAGTCCAAAGGGCAGCAGCATAGGTAGCCTTATCTTCTGTTTACTTGACAACATTTGCATCTCATGTTAGAAGAGAAAACTTGTTAATGTATATAGGCAATAAACCCTGAAACCCACACCTCATGTAGTTTGGCTTTAACAGCAGAAAATGAAAAACAGCTTTCCAGTTAATTGACTGAATGCAGGGCTCATAAAACGTGTGAGTGTTCAGAATCACAAGGTCAGGTTCCAACACAGAGATACATGCAGACTTTGTAGCTTCTGCTTTCTTCAGCTGTGGTGCCAGCCATGGTTACAAACACAGTTCAGTAACCTTCCACTCCATTCTCCTATTTTCCTTCCTTAACACATCTCAATGCTACACTGTCTCCAAAGTGTTGGGGGCAGAGGTGCCAGTTTTCTTGTCTCATTCCTGCATGAGTGTTAGAGACCGAAGCAGTAGGCTCCTGACACATGAGTAAGGCTTAAATTATGGTAGAATGGTAACCACATATTAATCTTCTAAGAGATAGGTCACGAACTAAATGCAAAGCTAGGATTTGTGGCGCTGAGCTCTCTAAGCTAGGAATGCTCTACCATGCTCCTCAATTTCTAATGCATATCTGTAGAGCAGAGATGGAAACCCTAATTATTTTACATTTCTGCTCTTGAGATTATATGTGTCTTTTGTATTTTCAGTACTAGATAGAATACTATATTGCCTTGTATCGCTCCCCAACTCTGTATTCACGGACATCATATCGATGGCTTGAAATTGGTCATGATGGAGGTATTTCTACCACAGAAATCAGCAAATGTTACCAGTTAGTGCCCTTTTTGTTTGTCCCAGGGAGCTGGCTGTTGAACATTTTCAGCACGCCATCACATGAGGGTATAGAGCAGCGAGAGGTCATCTAACCTGGAGGTAGTAGGTGTGGAGAGATGATCAGGGCAGAAGTGGCATCTGCCAGTAACTATTTGTCCATAGTTATTCTTAGCTTTGCTCTTAAAACACAGCCACTCTTTATGATGGCAATTTGCTCAGCTAAGAAACAATTCAAAACCCCGTATTTCCCAGCTTAGCTGAAGGTGGGAGGATTCAGTCCTGCTCAGTGAGGTAGAAGTAGAAATCTACTGGGAAAGGTCTTGCTTCTCAGTGTGGGCACTGCCTCTCCTCGTTGATTTTGCTACTTCTTCATCTTGCCTGGGATGATGACTGGAGTTGGAACAGCCATCTTTGACCACAGAGGAACCGTGAGGACGAAACATTTCAAGAATGGCCAGGCAAAGACAGAGGGACCCGGGACCTGGATGACACTGTGGAGCTGGCAGACCCTGAACTGCCCCCTTCTGGATTCCCTCTTAGGTGAAAAATGATCCCTATTTGGTTCAAGGTGTCAGCTGGGTCCCTTTACATGTAGCCAAATGCAGTCCCTCCTTAAGAAAGAAGACTTCCCTTGAGAAGTGATGTTTGTGCTGATCTGATGGGAAGAGCAGCTGAATGGATCATTTGCTAAATGCCGAGTAAGCAGGTTCCCTGGGTTGCACAGCTCTCAGAGTTGCACCCACCCCCTGAGCCCTTGACTTCTCCCTGCTAAAAATGCCTGGAATTGGCAGGTGAAAGGGAAGACAACAATGAGGTTGCTAAGGCAATCACAGTTTTGTTTTCTCCCTTGGGGTATCATTTCATGGATTTATGGCAGTGGGGATGGGCTCCCATAGGGCAGGCTGGAAGATGAAATCAGGCTGAAACCAACCACCCCAGCACAGTAAGGAGCAACCTCTCTTCCTTCCTCTCCCTACCCTAGTCCACCTACCACCTTCTAATCTTATTTCCACATTCTCAGCCCCCAGGCACACTAGCCCACCCTTTCCTGCTTGCCACAAAGCTGCCTTTCCAGGGAAGACAGAGCCTTTTGAATTCAAGTACACAAAATCCTCATATTAAAAAAAAAAAAGGAAAAAAAAGCCTTCAGCTGGTTGCTAGGGTTTTGTGTATCCTGCTTACGAGCTCTCCTAGGAAAGAGACTCGTCTCTATAGAAACTGCCACGTCACAGGAGCTCTGAACAGCAGCTCCGAGACCAGCATCTCTTCCAGAGCCGCCTTCCTATCAAAGCCTCTCTCACTAAGATGAGTGCCTGGGGACTAGGGAGAGAGAGGACCCTGGAGTCTTTGGTGGCTTTAAATGGATCTCTTTCTCTTTTTTTCCTTTCCCTGCCTTCATATTGCAAACAGATGGAGGAGGCATTTCCGGTCACAAAGAGCCTTTCTCCCTGTATCTCCACTTTTCTTCTCACCCATAGGAAGATTAGGCTCCTACCACACCCGTTTATCTAACTGAAACAGAATGGCGGCTTAGAGGCGGCGTGTTTGAGGAACACTCAGGGACCCTATCTTGTTTATGACGACTCAGCGCTCTCTCAGGCCTGCATCCCAGAAGGCCCTCGAGTCAGCCCAAGCATGTTCAAGCTGAGGGAGTTTGGGGTGGGTGGGACGCTCTTCTATATATTAGAGAGGCATTCAAGGTCATCTAGGAAAGATTATCATCCTCCCACCTAAAATATAAGTAGCCCTGGCCTTATAAGCAGGGCGATCATATCGTTTACCACACAAATCAGGACGCCTATGAGAGGAGCTCCTAATCCTTCTAGTGGGACTAGAGCCACCTACCAGGAGGGTCTGAACTTGGGCCACTCCACTTAATACTTGGAAATAACGTGCCTTACAAACGCTATACATGAGGAAATGGCTTCCTGCACCCCACTCCCCCCGAAGGCCCCACTGCTCCTTAAAATGGAGAAATTTGGGAAATCAGAAGCTAGCTGCTGTTGTTTTAAAACAGGGTGGACTCAGAAGTGAATAAAGAAATGACATTGTTGAAGGATTCGAAGATAGATTTTCAAGAAGAAAGACTTTTGTATACAAAGTATTTCATACAAATGTATCGGCGGACAAATAGGTATCAGGGTCTCCATACACCCTCAGCAACATGTGTCTGATAGGGTCCGTGATCAAAGGAGTGAGACTGATACAAACCCAAGGTCAAGCAAGGCTTTATTTCGTGCCAAGCATCGAGAATCAAACAGACCGTTCGGGGCTGCCTCTTACAGAGAGGGCGACCACCCCCAGCCTCACAGACTAACTTTTATAGAGCAAAGGCCATGTGGTTGAGCCTGGCCACACACAGGTGGCCAGTGAGATTGCAACACACAGGGAAAGCTGCACAGTCATGCTAGGTCACACACGGGTGGCCAGTTGAATTACAATTCACCCCGTAGTAGCTATTTGAACTAGGCTATCACCTTGGTCAGAACTGGCCCCAAAAGACGCCCAAAAGGCAGGGCCCACACTCCTTGGTAGCTAGGGAGACAGTATGCACGCCCCACTGATGGGATGTCTCCATCTGGCCGGACTCATCCCTGCATCTGGGCTCTATTATCTCCACCTGACCTGACCGGCCCTTGTATTTGGGCTCTGTTATCAGGGACTGGTCGACCATATTTTTACTGGTTTCCCCTGGACTTGCTTTTAAGTAAGTTCGCCTGGGGAGGCGGGGGCAGGGTCAGTTTAAGTTTTACTGCATAAACAACAAGATCACTGTTGAACCAAGACGAAATCACTCTGGCTAAGTAGGCCTTTACAGTGTCTTCCTCAACCTTTTCAGCTGTTGTCTCTCCAGCGCCGTATAGAACTCATTCTTCTTGCCCCTGGCTCCTCGTGCTCTGCTCACCGTAAGACTTTGGTCTCTTCAAAAATGTGGTGCTGACTTGAGGAAGACAAACATATTGACTGTCCATCACGTAAGGCCTGTGTGTGAGGGAGGGGGCAGAGCAGCAAGACGGCAGGAGCCCGCTTCTTCGTAATATGTTCTAAAAATCCCTTAAGGCAAATCCTGCTATTGCTTTCCTTTTCCAGAAATTCTTGCCTGTTCATGCTTGTTAGTTTTTCTCAGCAAACTCTGGCATCGGTGACTCACTTCTAAGAATTTTTTTCTTCAAGTATTGTTTTGAGGTAATAGCATAAAGGTTAACTTAGGGGAAAACGATATCTTCATGTTGTAAGTCTTTCTGTTTTCTTATGCAAGAAATTAGTTTACCTTTCCATTTTGTTTGTCTACTTTTGTTGTTGTTGTTGTTGTTTTTAATACAGGTTCTTGGGCCACAGCCCTGAACAGTCTGACTTAAGAGTACTTGGAGCGGGGATAGTGGAAAGAGCTCAGGGTACAGGAACAGAGTCTAAGGGCTCAAAAGACAAGCTTAGCATACTTTATTTCACGTCATTAGATTCCAGATTATTTCACATACCCATCTGCCTCACATCCTGAAATTGGGAGGCAAATATTTTTCCTCACTTGCAGTATTAATAATAATGGGTAACACAGCCTTTTATGTGTTGAACCAGGATCCTGGCCAGGAGTGCTGCCGTGGACGGAGACTGAGCTTAGAGGTCCATGGCACAGGTTAGAGGTGTGTAGCTGCACTGCTCACCTGCTCCATGAGCTTGGAAAACTTGACTTCTTTTTCTGTGTTTCCCCCACCATCTTTAATGTGGACGAATAATACTTCTGACCCAAAAGTGTTGTGAGGATCAGATAAAATCACGTATCTCCCTACAACTGAACAATATCTAAAAGCTTCAAAACAGGACTAAAAAGTGAGATCTCCTAATCTTTTTCTAATGGGAAATAATAATTTATTACATTTTAACTTACATCTGACCTGTTGCTTTTGAAATCCATCACATCCTTGAGTTTGGGAGTCGTACAGACTGAAAGAATTTATGCCTACGTTTCTCACATTCTTGAAGAAAGAAAAGCAGTCTTGGCCAGGTTATCTTTAAAGATCCTGAAACAGAGGATGACTAGCATGTATTTAGTGTGGAAGCCTGGGAGTATCAGATAAGAGAACGCTCGGCGCAGTATTGTCAGTAGCAATACATGCGTGGGGTGTTTTGCCATATAAATGAGGCTCGCTAGTGGGAAACCACAGCTCCAACTCTTCCATGTGCCCCCTTCTCCCATTTATTGAACGGCTCAACACAGGGACCCCAGTGTTTGGCAGTGCATACTTCAACATCCTGTCAATTGCTGGACATACAAGGCCCATTTCGTAATCTTCAGTTGGGAAAAGTACCCACTTCACCAAGGGCACATCCAAATGATTAAAAATAAGCCGGAAGTGTGTGAGGATGGAGTATCACAAAGGCCGGGGAGTAAAACTTCCCCGCCAGTAGGCTAATTTATGGAAATAATTCCACTGGGTAACCCTGAAGTAAAAGAGAAGAGCGCAGAACGAGTTTAGAAGTTTTCCTTCCATTTTTATTTTTTTTGAAACAGCTTCAGTAGAATAGGTATTATTTCTTCTTTAAGTGTTCGGTAGACTTCCCCAGGGAAGCCGTCTGGCCCTATACTCTTGTTTTATTGGGAGGTTTTTGATTACTGCTTCCATTTCCTTGCTCGTTATTGGCATGTACGATATATTGGCTAATTGAATTTAAATAAATAGAAAACATAAATAAAAATAAAAGGGAGGAGCAGTGAACTCTTTTACAGATTAGCTTCATACGTCAGCAGTCTCGTTTTAAAAGGTGAATTCTCCTTTTCCATGCTCCTTCTGGCCTCACCTCATAGGCTCCAAGACTATGCTCTATCTGGAAATGGTCCTTAAAAGTTGTTCTTGGGGTGCTGGGTGACTCAGTCGTTAAGTGTCTGCCTTCGGCTCAGGTCATGATCCCAGGGTCCTTGGATGGAGCCCCACCTCAGGCTCCTGGCTCAGTGGGAAGCCTGCTTCTCCTTCTCCCACTTCCCCTGCTTATGTTCCCTCTCTCGCTATGTCTCTCTCTGTCAAGTAAATATATAAAATCTTTAAAAAAAAAATAAAAAGTTGTTCGTTGTGCCTTTTTACTCTTTCAGTTACTCTCCTATCCTGCCTTTCTCTTCGTTTTTTTTAATTTTATTTTTATTTTTTTTTCTTTCTGCCTTTCTCTTCTTAAAAATATAAAATCCTATTTCATTTTTAAAAAATTTTTCAATTTATTTATTTTCAGAAAAACAGTATTCATTATTTTTTCACCACACCCAGTGCTCCATGCAATCCGTGCCCTCTATAATACCCACCACCTGGTACCCCAACCTCCCACCCCCCCGCCACTTCAAAACCCTCAGACTGTTTTTCAGAGTCCATAGTCTCTCATGATTCACCTCCCCTTCCAATTTACCCCAACTCCCTTCTCCTCTCTAACACCCCTTGTCCTCTGTGCTATTTGTTATGCTCCACAAATAAGTGAAACCATATGATAATTGACTCTCTCTGCTTGCCTTATCTCACTCAGCATAATCTCTTCCAGTTCCGTCCATGTTGCTACAAAAGTTGGGTATTCATCCTTTCTGATGGAGGCATAATACTCCATAGTGTATATGGACCATATCTTCCTTATCCATTCGTCCGTTGAAGGGCATCTTCATTTTCTTTTAAAAAGAATCACTCCCACAATTCTCTTCACACTTTGCGAAGTTCTGACAGTGTTAGGTGACAAAAACTGCAAGTGCTCACATTCTTTGACCTATTAATTCTACCTTTGGGAAATGGTCCCAAAATAATAACTCAAAAGAAGAAAAAGAAAAACTATATGTAAAAAAATATATATATGTGTATATATATGAATTTTGGAAAATGTCCAAAGATAGGGTCACATAAATTTGTACCAAATTTATAAAATAGCACATAATTTCAAAGGAGAAAAGGGAAGACTTTGTAGAGACATTTTCTAATTGCTTCTCAGTGAAAAATAAAGAATACAAAGTTGTACATGCATTATGATTACAATTACATAGCAATTAAGTTCATAAATGGAAATAATCAAATAACTAGGAGAGAACAGAGTGAGAAAGGTTACAGTTCCTATGGAGCTGCTTTAATAATAGGCATGAAAAGAAAGGTGTTTTCACCAGCTCCCACCACACAGCTTCCTTCCTAGCTTCCCAGCCCACTCCAGAATGGTGTAAGAAAAAGGGGAATTTTGCATCAAATAACACTGGAATTTTTGTTTCCTAAGACTAAATGTGAACTTTTGACAGCTTTCCAGTGGCCACTTCAACCACCCCCAACTGCCACTGGAACAGAATCCTTCTGTGGCTTCCTATAAACATTGCACAGTTGACATTAAATAAAGATATTTATATAATTTTTTAAAAATTGGTGACTTCATTTCCCTAAAACAGGACCCCTCCAGAGGCTTGACAGTAGGGGTTGAGGTGGGGACTACAGCATAGCCCAGGCTAATGTATTTAAAACTTTTTAGTGAAAAAGCTTCCTTTTACTACAGTGTCATTAACACTGTTCCCAAATTTTGATGAAAGCAGGGACTTGAACCACACCATGAATCAAAGGCATGGACAAACTATGCCACTTTGCTGGAGCTCAAACATAGTTTATTTGTTGAGTCCTAACGCTAACTTCTAAAGAATAAACTTCTAAATTGGAACAAAACCAACTTAATAAGATAGGACGGAAGCATTAAAACATTATATGAAAGTCAGGAATGCATTATGCAAGTTTCTATACTTAAATCATAATTTTTTCTTAAAATCACATGTATTCTGCTCTAGGTTGGATGCTGGTATATTGTACTTATTGTCTAGCACCAAGTATTTGTCTAAGGACTTTTATGTGAAATAGCTCATTAAATATGCCAGTGACCCTAAGATGGAGGTAGGATTCTCCCCATGCTACAGATAGGAAAATCGGGGCTCAGAGAGGTCATGTACTAATAAGTAACTGAGCCAGGAGTCAGACTTGGGCTGTCTGGCCCTCAGGCATGTGTCCCACCCACCACTTAGACAAGTCACATTTGTCAAATCAGTGTTCTTAGCTTTGATCTTATAGTGCCCTGGCCCAGCTCTCCAGAGAAGGAAAGGAGGGTGGCAGTGGAGGGCAGGAAACAGGCAAAGTGAGGACCCAGAAGAACTGTGCTTGGCCAACCCAGGCAAGACACTGGGCCTAGTTGGGTCTTAGTGTTTGTGTTCCTAAGCAAAATGCTTGCCTACCTGGGCTCACACACTTATTGTAAAGACAAATTTTGTGTAAGAGTTAACTAAGATATAAACTCAGCATACATCAAATATTTTATCTTCCCAAAGTTAAAATTCCCAAAGATCTGTACTTCAATGGAAAGGTTGCTAAAATAAATCACAAACCTTGCAATCTTCTCTAGTTTATTTTTTTTTTGATTTATTGAAATATAATTCACAATGTTATTTAGTTTCAGGTGTACAATATAGTAATTCAGTAATTCTATACATTACTCAGTGCTCATCATGGAAAGTGTACTCTTAATCCCCTTTATCTATTTCATCTGTCCCCTCCACCCCCACTCCTCTCTGGCAACCTGTTTGTTTTCTGTATTTAAGAGTCTGTTTTTTGTTTGTCGCCCCTATCCCCCACCTTTATTTGTTCATTTGCTTTATTTCTTACATTCCCATGTGAGTTCAGTCATATGGTATTTGGTTTTCTCTTTCTGGCTTATTTCACTTGGCATTATTCCTTCTGGGTCCATCCACGTTGCTGCAAATGGCAAGATCTCATTCTTCTTCACGGCTGAGTAATATTCCACCATATATTCATCATATCTTCTTTTTCCATTCATGTATCAGTGGATACTTAGTCTGCTTCCATATCTTGGCTCTTGTAAATAATGCTGCAATAAACATAGGGGTACATGTACCTTTTTGAATTAGTGTTTTCATTTTCTTTAGACAGATACCCAGTAGTATAATTACTAGATTGTATGATATTTCTATTTATAGTTTTTTGAGAAACTTCCATTCTGTTTCCCAGTGGAAACACCAGTTTGCATTCCCACCAAAAGTGCCTAAGGGTTCCATTTCTCCAGATCCTCACCAGCAGTTGTTTTTTCTTGTCTTTTTGATATTAGCCATTTTGACAAGTGTAAGGTGATATCTCAATTTGGTTTTGATTTGTATTTCCTTGATGATGAATGATATTAAACATCTTTTCATGTGTTTTTGGGGCATCTTTATGTCTTCTTGGGAAAAAAAATTCTATTTAGTTCCTCTGCCCCTTTCTTAATTTGATTGTTTTGGGGGTTTTTGGTGTTGAGTTGTAAAGTTATTTGTGTATTTTAAATATGAATCCCTTATTGGATGTATAATTTGCAAATACCCTCTCCCATTTAGTAGGTTGTCTTGTCTTGATGACTCAATTTCAAGTTGTATACAGGGAATTATT
Source organism: Neogale vison (assembly GCF_020171115.1). NCBI lineage: Eukaryota > Metazoa > Chordata > Mammalia > Carnivora > Mustelidae > Neogale > Neogale vison. The sequence continues at coordinate 218,453,617 of NC_058091.1, forward strand.
GCCCCCAATTCTTTTGTCTAACCCTGTTTTTCTCACTTACCAGCCTTCAAGAGAATAAGCATAGGACAATAGAGTTAGGGAGTCTCAATTCTTATCTACCTGCTATCTTTCTTTGTCAATATCCCTGCTTTAAAATTGCTATCTCTAACCTACTGTGGGGAGGGAAATTAAATCAATGTTGTTAGAATCATGTCTAAAACAAGAAAGTAAGCATTTCTCTATACTTTTTTTTTTTTAAAGATTTTATTTATTTGACAGAGAGAGAGAGATCACAAGTAGGCAGAGGCAGGCAGAGAGATGGGGGGAAGCAGGCTCCCTGCTGAGCAGAGAGCCCGATGTAGGGCTCGATCCCAGGACCCTGAGATCATGACTTGAGCCGAAGGCAGCGGCTTAACCCACTGAGCCACCCAGGCGCCCCTCTATACTTTTTTTTTAAAGGTACAAATATTTTACAATTTTAAAAGTGAGAAGAGATAGAAAAATACCCCAAAATATTTAAGGTAGTCAATTCTGAGGGATAGTATTCTTCTATCCCTCTAAAGAGTAAAAGAAATTCTATTACTTTTTATTTAAAACTTGTTCCCAAATTTGTCTATTTGTCTATTATCTATTTTATTATAAATCATAAAATATTATGGTTTATTTTATGACAGAAAAAGGACACTGATATGTAAGAAGGAAGCCAAGCTAAGCAATTCTCTAATGAGGCACAAAGCCTTTTTCCCATACTGAGGAACTACTCTTATTTTATATATAGGTTTGTATGTACTATGTGTATGGAATCTATGCTGTGTATACACATGCATACAATATATAATGTAATATCCACGGGGAATCAAACACTGGCTGAACTTCTTATTAAGGTATAAATGGTTGAGACATGACTTAGGAACCACTGCAAGTAAAGAAGGGAAGAACAGAAGTTTGTGGGGAGCAGGGGTGGGGAGCCATTTGAAGTGAACAGGAAAATCAGAAACAACTGTCAGCGTCGGGAGGAAAATGGAGATCCCAAGACAAAGTATACCCCGCTGCACGTGACTGGCAGGCTAGCAGCACTGTTCGTCAGACAGGGTCTTGTGTTCTCTGTGCCTGCGGAGATTACCAGCCACGTTCCCACACTGGGGCCATTTTGCAATAGAGGAAATAGAAGCCTGGGACTGTTGGGAGGCTGCCCCTTTCCTTCCACGATGAGGACAGGTTAGTTCATGTCCGAGATCTTCTTGCTTCCCAGCCTGCTGAGGACGGTGGCCTGTCACCAGGATCTGCTTCTTTGGCGTTAAGTGTCTGCTCTGCCCTGATCACTGTCAACAGAAGCAGTTGACTTTCAGTTAATAGAAGCAGATGCATTTCTTTAACACACACAGAAGTAAAAGATAGATTTATGTCTTTTGCACACACATAGGGACAGCTTAATTGAATGGGGCTGAAGGGGGAGGGGGTCCCACCAAGACCCATCTGGCCCAGCTCCTGTTTAGCCCGGATCACTTCTGACCCATGACAGTGTTGCTAATGGTGAGCACTACTACCAAACTCCATAGGATGTGGGGTGATTACGCTGTTCACGAAAGAATTCCCAACAGGGTTCTGTTTTGAATTTGATGACATATAATGAGAAATCTCTGTGGCAGATGACAACATTCTTCTTCCAGCTAATGGGATACTTGCTCAGAGTCATCCCCAAAACCGTTAGGCACTGACTGATGAGAGAGTTATGGCCTCTGGAAGGACGAAGCACAGATATTTTTCAGCTGGGAAGTGTGGCAAAACTATCTCCTTTGAGGGCCTCTGGGAGGATATTTATTTAAATGAAATGTGAGTAGACAGAGGAATTTACCAGGACACTTTCCACTCAGATCTGAAAGTCAAATTGCCCAAAGGCAAACCTCATTCAGCCATTTCTTGGAGGGTTTCATTCATGCCCTTCAACCATTCATTCATAAAAATGACCGAGCAGATACTCACGGAATATTATTCTGAGTAAGGTGTAGGGCTTGGCTGTGATACACTGCAATGATGAATCAGAAGGGCAGTCTCTGTTAGAGGACTCTGCATGTCTAAAAGAAAGCCAATGCAAAATTAGAAATCCTTAATTGAAGTTCAAGCATTCCCCTGTGCTAGGTATGTGACTTTGAGCAAATCATTTCTCTTTCGACCTCAAAGTCCTTAAAATGTGAATAAGAATGTTGGCCTTTCAAACTACATAGAACTGCTCTAAGTAAAATGAGGTACACAAAATCTGACTGTAAACTGCTACAGAAAGGCAAGGGACTATTTATATTAAGACACTATGCAGGAAGGGAGATTTAAAGCACACCGAAATACCTATGGCATAAGGCAGAAAGCCAGTTCTATTTTAATAGAGGTACAAATTTATTAGTTCAAAATATCTTTTGAGCCCTAATATGGCCCAGATGATGTGCTTGAATGATAAAGGAGTTTAGAAGAGGGAGAATTATCTGCTTGTTTTTCAAATGTTCCCCACTAGCATTACTCCCCACATCTTACAGTAATCCTACAGTTACCAGTGTTGTTCTCATTCTTTCCAACTCGTATAAAATTCATCATGCACAGTCTCGTTTCATTTCATTACAAGGATCTGCCATTGCTCCTAAAAAAGAGTCTTACACAGGTTGTAATCTCAGGGTCGTGAGGACAAGCATGGAGTCTGGGGATTCTCTCTCTCTCTCCCTCTGCCTCTCCCCCCAACCCCTTTGTGTGTGTGCGCTCTCTCTCTCTCTCAAATAAATAAATCTTTAAAAAAAAAATCTTACCCCAGCTCCTCCCTGCCTCTACCCCATATTTTTCTTGCCTGAAGACAGGAAGGTGAGAGGACGTGCACTGAACCACCTGGACTCTGCCTTGTCCAAGCTGGTTGACCCCAGGAAAGTTACAAGGCATTTGTGGGCCTCTGGGATCTACCCTGTACAGGGGGGTAAATTACGCAGCTTTGTAGTGTCCTTGTGTGGTGAGAGCAATTTGTGGGAAGCTTCTGACTTGTGGACCGTGCTCAGCAATCTTAGCTATCGGTGCTGCAACGAAAACCATTTTAATCCTCCTTTCCTCCATGCTTGGAATGACTCAGGTTTTGATAGATTTCATTCAGTCAAGTCAGAGATACTTTTTTTTTTTCATTTATTGGTTTGGGAGAAGAAATATAAACAATTTTTTTTTCAGTAGAGAGGTGCTTGGATGGCTCAGTCAGTTAAGATTCCAACTCTTGATTTTGTCGCAGGTCATAATCACAAGGACGTGAGATGGAGCCCCACGTTGGGCTCCATGTTCATTTGGCCAGTTGGCTTGACATTCTCCCTCTCGCATTCTCTATGCCCTTCCCCTCACTCTTGTGTGAGCATGTGCATGCATGCATGTGCTCTCTCTCAAATAAATAAATCATAACCAAAAATATTTTTTTTCAGTAGCCTTCAAGCCAATTATTCAAGAGATACAGATATGATAAGATGAACTGTTGTGAGGAGAACTTGGTGCTTCTTTTACAATCGAAGAGCTAGAGTCCTCTTTGCTTTATGACCTATTTTTAGCATCAGTTTCTCAACCATTTCCCATACGGCTTTGTTTATATTTCTTCTACCAAAGGCAGGGGACATCACTTTATTAGTTTGGCCTCTCTAGTTTCAACAATTGCGTTTCCAATTACAGTTGACCTTTGAACACTTGGAGGAATTGGAGCACCCCTGCCACACCCCACATCGTTGAAAATCTGCATGTAAATTTTGACTCCCCCAAACATAATATCCTGCTGTGGGGTTTTTTGGGGCTTTTTCTTCAAATTTTTATTTAAATTCTAGTTAGGTAACATACAGTGCATATTAGTTTCAGGGGAATAGAATTCAGTGATTCATCACTGACATACAATACCCAGCACTCATCAAACAAGTGCCCTCCTAAATGCCCACCCCCATCTAGCCCATCCCCCACCCACCTCCCTCCATCAGCCCTCAGTTTGTTCTCTAGCATTAAGAGTCTCTTATGGTTTTTCTTTCCTCCCCACCTTCTCTCTTTTTCTCCCCATTCCCATATGTCCATCTGTTTTGTGTCTTCCAGATATGAGTGAAATCATATATTTGTCTTCTGACTTATTTTGCTTAGCACAATATATTCTAGCTCCATCCTGACAGAGCTAGATGGCAAGATTTCATTCTTTTTGATGGCTGAGTAATATTCCCACACACGGTGCGTGCATGTGTGTCTACACCACATCTTCTTTATCCATTCATCAGTTGATGGACATTTGGCCTCCTTCCATATTCTGGCTACTATTGATAATGCTAATATCCTACTGCTGATGAAAGCCTTACTGATGTATAAATAGTTGTTTAACACACATTTTGTATGTTATATGTATTATATAATGGAGTCTTATAATCAAATAAGCTAGAGAAATCAGGAAAAGGAAAAATATAGTACTGTATATTTTTTAAATTTTTTTATTTTAAAAACATTTTATTTTTTTTCAGTGTTCCAAAATTCATTGTTTATGCACCACACCCAGTGCTCCATGCAATACATGCCCTCCACAATACCCACCACCAGGCTCATCCCACCCCCCCCAAAACCCTCAGTTTGTTTCTCAGGGTCCATAGTCTCTCATCGTTCATATCCCCCCTCCAATTTCCCCCAACTCACTTCTCCTCTCCTTCACCTGATGTCCTCTGTGTTATTCCTTACACTCCACAAGTAAGTGATCTTTTTTAATGTACTGTTGGATCCTATTAGCTAGGATCTTGTTGAGAATCTTGGCATCCATATTCATCAGGGATATTAGTCTGAAATTCTCCTTTTTGTGGGGTGTGTGCCTGGTTTGGGGATCAGGGTAATGCTGGCTTCCAAGAAAGAATCTGGAAATTTTCCTTCTGTTTCTATTTTTTTGAAACTGCTTCAGGAGAACAGGTATTATTTCTTCTTTGAATGTTGGTAGAATTCCCCAGGGAATCCATCAGGTCCTAGGCTCTTGTTTTTTGGGAGGTTTTTGATCACTGCTTCAATTTCATTACTAGATATTCATCTATTCAGGTTGTCCATTTCTTCCTGTATCAGTCCTGGAAGTTTATAGGTTTCTAGGAATGTATCCATTTCTTCTAGATTGCTGAACTTACTGGCATATAGCTGTTGATAATAATTTCTGATTGTTTCTATTTCCTTGGTGTTGTCATGATCTCTCCCCTTTCTTTCATAATTTTTTTTTAAAACTTTTTTTTAAAAAGATTTTATTTATTTATTTATTTGAGAGAGAGAGAAAGCACGAGAGGGGAGAGATCAGAGGGAGAAGCAGACTCTCCATCGAGCAGGGAGCCCAATGTGGGACTCGATCCCAGGACTCCAGGATCATGACCCAAATTGAAGGCAGTCACTTAACCAACTGAGCCACTCGGATACCCCTCATTCATAATTTTATTAATTTGGGTCCTCCCTCTTTTCTTTCAGATTAGTTTGGCCAGTGGTTTATCAATCTTATTAATTCTTTCAAAGAATAAGCTTCTAGTTTCATTGATGTGTTCTGCTATATCTCTAGTTTCTAACTCATTGATCTCTGCTCTAATTTTAATTATCTCCCTTCTTTTGCATGGTGTTGGCTTAATTTGTGGTTGATTTTCCAGTTCTTTAAAGTATCAAGAGTTGGTATATTTGGGATTTTTCAAATTTTTTTTGAGTGAGGCTTGGATGGCTGTGTATTTCCCGCTTAGGACTGTCTTTTTGTATCCCATAGGTTTTGGACCAATATGTCTTCATTTTCATTGGTTTCCATGAATTAAGTTCTTCTTTGATTTCCTGATTGATCCAAACATTCTTGAGCAGGATGGTCTTTAGCTTCCAAGTGTTTCTGTTCCTTCCAAACTTTTTCTTGTGGTTGAGTTCCAGTTCCAAAGCACTGTGGCCTGAGAATATGCAGGGAATAATCTCAATATTTTGATATCAATCGAGCCCTGATTTGTGACCCAGTCTGTGATCTATTCTGCAGAAAGTTCCATGTCCGTTCGAGAAGAATGAATATTCTGTTGCTTCAGGGTGAAATGTTCTGTATATATCTATGAGGGCCATCTGGTCCAATGTGTCATTCAAAGCTCTTGTTTCTTTATCAATTTTCTGCTTAGATGATCTATTACTGAGAGTGTCATGTTAAGATCCCCTATAATTAATGTACTCATATCAGTATGATTCTTTATTTTGATCAACAGTTGGCTTGTGTAGTTGGCTTGTATAATTGTGTAGCTGGCCCCCATGTTGGGGGGCATAAATATTTACAATTGTTAGATCTTCTTGGTGGATGATGTAGAGTCCTTCTGTATCTCTGACTAGAGTCTTTAGCTTAAAATCTAATTTATCTGATATGAGAATCACTACCCCAGATTTGTTTTGAGGCCCACTGACATGAAAGATGGTTCTCCATCCCTTCACTTTCAGTCTGGATGTATCTTTAGGTTCCAAATATGTCTCTTGTAGATAGCATATGGACGGGTCCTGTCGTTGTATCCAGTCTGCAGCCCTCTGCTGTTTTATGGGTGCATTTAGGCTGTTCATATTGAGAGTGATTATTGAAAGATAAGTTTTTATTGCATCATGTTTCCTGAGAAGTCCTTGTTTCTATATATTGTCTCTGTAAATTTCTGTTCTGTGTCACTCTTGGGTTCTTTCTTCTTTTATATAACCTCCCTTAATATTTCTTGTAGTGCCAGCTTAGTGGTCACATAATCTTTTAAACCTTGCTGGTCTTGGAAACTCTTTATCTCTCCATCCATTTTGAATGTCAGCCTTGCTGGATAAAGTATTTTTGGCTGCATGTTCTTCTAATTTAGTACCCTGAATATGTCTTGCCAGTGCTTTCTGGCTTGTGGACAGGTCTGACATTATTCTGATGGCCCTTCCTCCGTACATAAGGAATCTCTTTGCCTAGCTGCCCTTAACACCTCCTGTCTAAAATTATGATTTGTGAATTTCACAATTAAGTGTCTGGAGGTATTTCTACACTCTTTGATCTTGGGGGGGTATACTTTCTGCCTCTAGGACACAAACACTTGTTCCATTCCCCAGACTAGGGAAATTTTCATCCAGAATTTGTTCAACTCTATCTTCTAGTCTTCTCTCTTTCTCAACCGCCTCAGGAATCCCAATAATTCTGACGTTGGAACATTTCATGGAGTCATTAATTTCCCTAATTCTGTTTTCATGGCTTCTAAGCTGTTTGTTCCAGGCCTCCTCCTGATTCTTCTTTTCTATCAGTTTTTCTTCTAGATCACAAATTTGATCTTCCACCTTGGTTACCCTAGCTGTTAGAGTATTTAGATTAGATTGGATCAGCATTTTTTTAGTACTGCTATATCAGCCCTCACTTCCACCCTTGGAGTTTCTATGTTGCTATTAATGGTCTTCTCCAACTTAGCCAGTGCCTAGATAATTGTTACCCTAAATTCCCTTTCTGGCATACTGTTTAGTCCATATCCAGTAGTTCGGATTTTTTCCTTGAATTTTTCCTCTGATGGGTGTTCCTCCTCCTAGGCATTTTGGTGAGAGGTGGTTGAGGAGATGTATAGCTAAAGATATCAACCACAATCTAGGCAAGGTGCACCCCAGTTGTACACACATTTCTTTGTCACTTCTCCTGAGCCAACCACGTTAGGGAGCAGGGCAGGCATGGAGCTCTGAGCATGTGCCGGTGAAGAGCTGGTGCTGGTCTTTCCTTCTACTCAGAGCCTGGAGCATGCTTTCTTGGCACCACAGTAAGGAGCCATCATACAGCAGTGCTAGGTATTGCTGGGGTTAATGGAGAGCATGAAATCTGCCACAATACCTGGCTTGCTAAAATGTAACCTCATCCAGTTGTTTTAAAAGAGGTGTTAGCTGAGACTCTCCTTCACCTGGTGGGTGCACAATTGAAAAGAAGATGATGGGTAAGGAGGTTCTCTGCAGTCCATCATGACAAGCTATAAAGTACAAAATGTTAATGCTTTTCCACAACCTCCTCTGAAAGTCAAGAGAAGTGCTACCCTTAGTGATCCCAGAGAAACTGGGGAGTAATAAGATTTGGGCCAATCTTCTTCCAATCAAGAGTCAGGACCACAAGTTCAATAATTGTTCTTTGCTGCTCAGAATGGAAACTTACAAATTGGGCAGAGAACAAGAATTTGATCTGACAAGTGTAGGAGTTCCCACACAAGTTAATAGAACTTGGAATTATGGAGACACTTGAAAATAGCTTGAGAGTAAAGATTTTCTCCATGACAGTCATTTCTTAGCAATTTTGAAAATGTCCAGAAAGTGTATACCTGAAAGCCCTTCCCAATCACTTCTCTATTCAGCAGTACATGGTTTTATTTTTTTTAGTAGAAGTTTTATTTGCCTTTTTCTGACGTCTTCTGTTCCACTTTGGGTCCTTGGAAAAGTAGATGCCAACCAGAACAAAACATGCAAAAGGGGAATGTTTGTAAAGGGTACAGGAGAGAGGGAGCAGGAGTGGGCAGGGAGAGACTTCAGACCCCTATGCAGGGCTAACATCTGTGCAAGGAGAGGGAAGAGAGGAGAACTGAATGGGAGATTTCAGTGGCAGTGGAACTCTGATAACATCTCAGCCAGGCCAATAGGGACCCCCAGTGCAAAGACTGCCCATTATAGGAGTCCCATGTTGGGCTAGTATGGCCAGCTCTCATCTTCTTCTTGTGGTTGGCTACTGGCTAGGAGAAGCCCATAGAGAGCAAGGCCTCAGAATGAAAGCTGTGTTAGATCCAAGGTGAATAACTGGAAGGTGCCCAGGAACTATTCTGTTTATAGGTGCTTCCCTTGAAGGGAGATCTGAATGCAGTACTTCATGGCTGCCATTTCCACAGCTTCTGCCAGAGATTTTGTTGTTCTGCATGTGTTTGGCAAGGAACATCACCCTCGTTCATGTGGGCATCTTTTCTAGAGGAGAAACCTGGAAAAGGTTATTTGGATGAACTAACAGCTCCATTTCTGCATTTAGTTCATCTCCCTCCTCCACCATCCATTCTAAATTCTCTTTATTTCAGTGCTGCCTGGGCAGGTCTTTATGGTTTACCCAATGGTAGACTGTAAGCTCTTGTTGCTAAGGGATCTGAGCCCCAAGTATAACTGAGCGAAAACTTCTAAAAGTGCCTAATGGGCTCCACTGTGTTTCACATATATTCTTCTCTGCTGCCATTGTGTAAGGATAGTTATTCCTCCTTAGCAGGAAGCAGTTACCCCTGCCAGAATGAGGAGTCCCCTTCTTTCCTGCTGGTCCTTGGACACCAGAAGTCCAGAGTAGCTGGGTGGAAACAGTCACTTGTCCCCTGACCAGAGGGTCCCCTCTTTGGTGACTACGATATCAAACCCTGCAAAGCCCAGAACTGTGGGTGATGGAGGCACAAAATCCCAATGTGGGTCATTGAGTGTAACGGTAAGTGGGGCGACTCTTGCTCTCACCACCTTAATGTCTAGCTGGTTCAGAACTACTGCAGTTACAGTATGACAGCAAATGGGAAAGTTAACATAGCCCTAGGGCAACATGAGATAAATACTGTTGTCTGTTTCATATAAATGCATACTGTTTCTGATCTTCTGGGTTTTTTTGACTGGAATAGAAATAATGAAGATGACAAGTCAATAGCCACATACTGTCTGCTTCTGAGACCTTATCCATCAGCTGTAGCAAAGACACAGTGTCTGAAACAACATTAATAAGAGCTGCTATTTGACTGAGATTGTGGCAGTCTGCAGGCATCCATCCACCCCCTTCTAAAAAAAAAAAAAGCTTTGGATGTGATATTATTTTTATTTACTTTGGAGTCTTCCAGTTGGGACTTTCCCCACTATGCTCACTCTTACCCACAGGCCAGGAGCTCAGTTGCCATGTATGGATCCATGGACCCTTAAACCTACTATCTACTAGACTAGCCAGGTCTTCATTCACCAAGGGATTATGAAAATATTTGGGGTCTTTTGCTATATCAACTAAGACTCTATGTCCAATACTTCTTGAAAGATCTCAATATTCATCTTCCCATTGTGCAGTTGCCCAAGTAAATGGCCATAGGTCTTTTTAAGGAAGGACCAAGGGAGTCATTACAGTACCTACTTGCCATCATGTTGCCCTTCTCCTGGAGATGTGGTCACCTCTTCAGTCATTGTATTTCATCAGAAAACTGGCTCAGGTTTATTAACTGAACAAATAATATTGACCTCTTACAGAGATGATGGCCTTCAGTCTCCTTCTCCTCTGTTCTTTTCTCCTTCTGATTGTATTAAGCAGCACTCTTGGCTTCTTTTCTATTTGGTCATGTTCAACCATCTCCACCATTCCCTGTGGTCAAGTCAAGGGCCGCCTCTCTGACACTGCCAGTCATTATGGGAATTGCAGCCCCCTAGCTTCTTGTGGTCAAGTGCTGCCACCTGGCCTCTATTACTTCCAGGCTCCATTTTTTACATTGCTATTAGTAACTCCAGCTTGGACCTGCCACTACGGAACTGCACAGCCTATTCCTGATGGCCCTGGTGAATGCTGTGTCCTTGGGGCTCTCCATTGCAATACAGTCCTCAGACATATTTTATGTCACATAAAATATTGATTCTGATATTCTTTCCTCAGTGAGTTTTAAAACTCCTTCCTTTACCATCTGTCAGGGAAAAGTAAAATTCTTGGGGGCATTCACCCAGATGCCTCATCCAAGCTTTCATGGTCCAAGGTTTTCCCAGCTAGGGGCCAAACCTTAGCATAACAGCCTTGTCTTGGTTGAGCATTTCAGTATCTCTAGAGTTCCAAGAAACTATTAGATCCTGAGTCTTCTCTTCAACTATGATCATTATTCCACTGCAGAGATAAGAGACTCTTTGTAAGTGTCCAAAGAAGCTGCCTGGCTTTCACACTTAGTCTTGAATTGTTTGTTAATTGCCCTCAGTTTCTAATTATCCCTCCCCAGTGTGTCAGTACAATTAAGTAATAACTGGCCTTGGAGTTACTGTTTTCTTCGTGTATTTCAAATGCCTGATTCACTTCGTTGGCAAAGATGTTCTCTTCCATGGGGACACTTTTCCAGGTCACCATCCAGGCAGTCTTCGGCAGTTGAGGCATACTGTCTTATTCCAGGAACTGTCCATGCTCCACATGTCAGTCGGGCTAGCGTTCTCTTTGCCAGCTATGAGGAGAGTGAGCTAGTTTCCAAAACCCCATTTTGTGTACCAGATGTAGAAGTTTGAGTGCTCCCAGAGTGGACACCCAGATGGAATTAGGTGTGTTAGAGATTCACTGGGGTAATGTTTGTGAAGGCAGAGTGGAAGTTGGTGGGAATTGTGTTCAGAATGTGATGTTTGAAAGGAAGGAGAACCGCAGACTGCAGAACAGATCTGAAAAGGTCCAGGCAGGTGAGTACCCCCAGAGCAAAGATTTCCCATCATAGGAGTCTTATGTTTAACAGAAATGTCATGGCTCCAGTGTCCCTGCTAGGGTCAGGCTGGCTGGTGTCAAACTAGAGAGAGCATGGCCTCAGTGTGAACTCCGCTGGAGATACAAACCTGTAGCATCTGGAAAATAGCTGCCAGCTACCCTCCTTGCAGCAGGTTCTCTTAAAAGGATATCTCAGCAGTATACCTTCATTGTTGACACATATCCTCAGAGAGATGGGAACCCAGGTTTATGGATGTAAGGCCAATGGCTAATCTCCGGTGGACAGATACTTGGAAAACTGAATTAGTTTTCCTCTGGTTATGTGGAGGAGTTAAAGCCATGGTTGAAGGCTTCCTTGGGCCATTGTTTGGCAGTACTACATGATAGTGTCTCCTGATTTCTTTGGCCCTGTCAGAATTCTAACCCCTATAGGCCAAGGTTCTGTTTGTAGAATAAAATCTTCCTGTCTGCTCTCTAAGCACCTGCGGCTCAGACGTCTATAGGAATGCTAGGGCCAAACCAAGTCATCTTGGAGGCTCAAGAAGGTATTTGTCCTCAGAGTTCAAAGGGAGAATCCAAGCCCAGAAAAAGGTTGGCTCATTGTGATCAAATCTGACCAAACTGTCTCTTTCTAAACACCTGATCTTAGACTTCGCTTAATTTTTATGGTGAACACATGATATATTCTTACAGTCCATCTTCAAAGACTTGAGGTCTAATTTGTTTAAGGGAGCAAACAAATGAAGGCTTAGAGATTGAAAGCAAGTAAATCAAGTAAATTCTCCCTAAGATGAGGCTGATGAAAGAGGCTGCCCGGGCAATTAGCTCTAAACATTGCTGTGTGGAAGGACGGGTTTTTTGGGAAGCCCATTTTGAGGGAGTTATAAATAAAACCCTCTAAAGACTAGAGCAAAAGAAAAACCACAGTCCTTGGTGAGGAGGCAGGCAAATGAGGCATGTCAAGCGCGTAGCCAGGCAGGGTATTTTCAGGATATATGTGGGCTTCAGAGAGCAGGCTGGGCTCTCCTTCCAGCTCATGGGAAGACTGTGGGCAAGTTGTCTGATGCCTGTGAGCCTCCATTTCCTTATGTATATAATGAAGGAAAATGCCTCTTATTTAGTATGTAGTTAAAGGAATCCAGAAACAACACAGAACAGCATAGTAAGAATGAGCTCTGGGGTCAGAAGTCCCAACCCTCCAACCACAGTTCATCCTTGATGAAGCTGCCAAACCCCTCTGCCTCCCAGCTGCCTCTCCTTAAGATGAAGGCCACGATACCATAATACAGTTTGTACTCTATGATGTCTGACTTCTTTTGTTCCACTTAATAGTTTGAGATTCATCCATTTCCTTTCAGGTTTCAGCAATTGATTTCCTTTCATTGCTGAGCACACTACACTTAGGAATGTACCATAATGTGTTTATCTATTCTCCTCTTGGTAGATGTTAGAGTCGTTTCCAGATTTTGATAATCATGACTTAAGCAGCTATGAGTATTCTTGTAGAGGCGTTCTTGTGGACATATGTTTTCATTTCTCTGAGTAAATACCTAGGAATGGATTTCTGGGTCATAGGATAAATATATGTTTAACTTGGTGAGAAAGAGCCAAACATTTTTCTGAAAGGTTGTGTCAGCAGTATACACTCTAATATTTGGCGTTAATCTTTTCCATTTTAACAACCCTAGGGAGAGAAATAGAATCTCACTGTGGTTTTAATTTGCATTTCTCTCATGGTTAATAATATTAAGGATATTTTCGTGTGCATGCAGATCATTTGTGTATCTACTTTTATGAAGTGTCTGTTCAGCTCCTTGTTCAATCTTTATCCTGGGGTTTTTATTATTAATACTAAGGAGTTCTTGAAATATTGTGGTTATAAATCATTTGTCAGAAAATAAATTTGCCTCAAACTGGGAGAAAGCGGAGCGGTTTTTGCTGTTGGAGAAATCCAATTTACAAATTCTTTTCTTGTGGTTACTGCTATCTCCTGTCTTTAAAAAAAAAAAAATCTTTACCTATCCTAAGCTCATGAAGATACTCTTCTTTTTTTTTTTTTTTTTTTAAGAGGCTTAAAAATCCTTTACCTCCGGGTGCATGATTCATCTCAAGGTAAGTCTAGTGTATGGTATAAAGCAGTATTTGGGTTCGTTTTTTGCTGTATAGTTATTTCAGCATTGCCTGGAGAAAAGGGTTTCCTTTCCCTGTTGATTTGCTCTAGTGTCTTTATAGAAAACCAAATGACTCTATATCTGGAATCTTACTTCTGCGCAGTTGATCTATTTGTCTATCCTTATGTCACTACCAACTGTCTAATTACTACAGCTTTAAATTTATTCTTGAAAGTAGGGAATGTAAGTTCTTCAACTTTGTTATGTTTTTCAAGGTTGTTTTCTCTATTCTAGTTCCTTCTTATTTTTATCTAAACTTTCATATCTGCTTGACAATTTCCACAAAAAAAAATGCTGGGATTTTAACTGGAATTACAATGAATCTTTTTTTTCTCCTTACTGTGTTTAAAAATATTTGTTTATTCCAATTTAATTAATTACAGTGCTATATTAGTTTCAGGTGTACAATATAGTGATTCAGCTATTAACTACATTACACAGTGCTCATCAGGATAAGTTCACTCTTAAACCCCTTCTCGTATTTTACCCATCCTCCCACCTCCCACCAATTTATTTTCTATATTCAAATCTTTTTTCTTTGTTCATTTGTTTCTTAAATTCCACATATGAGTGAAATCTTATGGTATCTGTCTTCCTCTGACTTATTTCACTTAGCATTATACTCTCTAGATCCATCTGTGTTGTTGCAAATGGCAAGATTTCATTTTTTTCATGACTGAAATGCCATCATGTATATTCCATTGTATATTATATTGCATTATATATATTCTGTTATATAAATTATATACATTCCTTTATATATATACATATTATAATACACATATATGTGTATGTATATATATGTGTGGATGGACACTTGTGTTGTTTCCATATCTTGGCTATTATAAATAATGCTGCAATAGATATAGGGGAGCATGCATCTTTTCAAATTAGTGTTTTCATATTCTTTGGGCAAATATCCAGTAGAATTACTGGATCATATGGTAATTCTATTTTTAATTTTTGAGGAAACTCCATACTGTTTCCCACAGTGGCTGTGCCAGTCTGCATTCCCACCAATAGCACATGGGGTGACTTTTTCTCCACATCCTCACCAATACTTGTTATTTCTTGTGTTTTCTATTTTAGCCATTCTATTTTTTAAAATTCAATTAGCTAACACATAATACCTCATTACTTTCAGATGTAGTGTTTAACAATTCATCATTTACCTATAACACCCGGTGTTCATTCCACGTTGTGCCCTCCTTAATGTCCATCATCACCCAGTTACCCCATTCCCCACCCACCTCCCCTTCAGCAACCCTCCTTTTTTTCCCCCATAGTTGAGAGTCTCTCATGGCTTGTCTCCTTCACTGATTTCTTCCCATCCAGTTTTACCTCCCTTCCCTTATGGTCTTATGCACTGTTTCTTATGTTCCACATATGAGTGAAACTATATGATAACTGTCTTTCTTTGATTGACTTATTTCACTTAGCATCACAGTTCCATCCACATTGTAGTAAATGGTAAGTATTCATAATTTCTGATGGTTGAGTAATATTCCATTGTGTGTGTGTGTGTGTGTGTATCTGTATATAGATATAAATATATACACCCAACTTTATCCATTCATCTGTCAAAGGACATTCTCATTAGCCATTCTATTTTCACAGGTGTGAGGGGGTATCTCATTGAAGTTTTGATTTGCATTTCTCTGTTGATGAGTGATGTTGAGTATCTTTTCATGTGTCTATTGGCATCTGTATGTCATCTTTGGAGAAATATCTGTTCATGTCTTCTGCCCATTTTAATTGACTGTTTTTTGGTGCTGAGTTATAGAAGCTCTTTATATATTTTGGATATTAACCACTTATGAGACATATCATTTGCAAATATCTTCTCATATTTGGTGGGTTGTCTTTTTGTTTCATTGATGGTTTCCTTCACTGTGCAGAAGCTTTTTATTTTGGTGTAGTCTCAGTAGTTTCATTTTGCTTTTTTTCCCCTTGCTTCAGGAGACATATATAAAAAAATGTTTCTATGGCTGATGTCAAAGAGATTACTGCCTATGTTTTCTTCTAGGTGATTTATGGTTTCGGGTTTCACATTTAGGTCTTTAATTCATTTTGAGCTTATTTTTGTGGTGTAAAAACTGTCTGTTGATGAGACTTTTTCTCCTTGTGTGTTCTTGCCACCTTTGTCACAAACTAATTGACCATATAAGTAGGGCTTATCTCTGGACTCTCTGTTCCATTGATCTGTATGTCTGTTTTTGTGCCAGTGCCATGTAGTTTTGCTTGCTACAGCTTTATAGTATAACTTGAAATCTGGGACTTTTATACCTCCAATTTTGTTCTTATTTTTCAGGGTTGCTTTGGCTATTCAGGGTCTTTTGGGATTCTATAAAAATGCTGTTAGTATTTTGATAGGGATTATATTAAATTGTAGATTGAATCTTTAGCAAAATCTGTGGAAAAGGATATGAACAATATTGGGTCTTATCAACCATGAATAAGGTGTATCTCCATTTATTTATGTCTTCTTCATTTGTTTCACAATGTTTTATAGTTTCTAGTTTCAACATAGGAGTGTTATACATCATTTAATTTTATTTAAATTAATTAACATATAGTATATTATTAGTTTCAGGAGTAGAGTTCAGTGATTCATCAGTTGCATATAATGCCCAGTGCTCATTACATCACATGCTCTCTGTAAGGTCCATCACCGAGTTACCCTGTCCCCCTCTCAACTCCCCTCCAGTAATCCTCTATTTGTTTCCTATAGTTAAGAGTCTCGTATGGTTTGCCTCCCTCTCTGGTTTCATCTTGTTTCATTTTTCCTTCCCTTACCCTATATTCATCTGTTTGTTTCTTAATTCCACATTTGAGTGAAATCATATAATTGTCTTTCTCTAACTGACTTATTTTACTTAGCATAATACCCTCTAGTTCTGTCCATATCATTGCAAATGGCAAGATTTCATTCTTTTCAATGGCTGAGTAATATTCCATTGTATATATAAACCACCTCCTCTTTATCCATTCATCTACTGACAGACATCTGGGCTCTCTCCATATTTTGGCTATTGTGGACATTGTTGCTATAAGCATTGGGGTGGAGGCGCCCCTTCAAATGATTATTTTTGAATCATTTGGTTAAATATCTAGTAGTGCGATTTTTGGGTTATAGGGTAGTTCTATTTTTAATCTTTTGAAGAACCTCCATACTGTTTTCCAGAATGGCTACACCAGCTTGCATTTCCACCAAGAGTGTGAGAGGGTTGCCCTTTCTCTACATCCTCACCAACATCTGTCCTTTCCTGACTTGTTAATTTTAGCCATTCTGACCAGTGTGAGGTGGTGTCTCATTGTGGTTTTGATTTGTATTTCCCTGATGCTGAGTGATGTTGAACATTTTTTCATCTGTTAGCTGTTTGTATGTCCTCTTTGAAGAAATGTCTCTTCATAAAGGAAACAATCAATAAAACTAAAAGACAACCTATAGAATGGGAGAAGATATTTGCAAACGACATATTAGGTAAAGGGCTAGTATCCAAAATTTATAAAGAACTTATCAAACTCAACATTCAAAAGCCAAAAAAATAGTAGGGGATGTTAACACCCCATTTACACTGATGGCTACATCATCCAGGCAGAAAATCAACAACGGAACAGTGGCTTCAAATGACACACAAAACCAGATGGATTTAACAGATATATTCTGAACATGCCATCCTAAAAAATCAGAATACACATTCTTTTCAAGTGCACATTGAATATTCTCCAGAATAGATCACACATTAGGCCACAAAACAAGTCATGTGTCTTTTTTTTTTTTTTTAACCACAAAGCTATGTAACTAGATCTCAATCACAAGAAAAAAATCTAGAAAGAACACAAATAAATACATGGAGATTAAAGAACATGCTCCTAAACAATGAATGGGTCAATAAAGAAAGTGGGTGAGAAACTGAAAACATTTTTGAAATTGAAAAAAATGTTCCTAAATCATTGGAAAGCAACAAAATCAGTTCTAAGAAGGAAGTTTATAGCAATACAGGCCTACCTCAAGAAGCAAGACAATATCAACTTAATCTTATACCTAAAGGAGCTAGAAAAAGAAGAACAAAGAAAACCCAAAACCAGCAGAAGGAAGGAAATAATAATTAGAACAGAAATAAAGGATATAGAAACTTAAAAGATCAATGAAATTGATAAACCTCTAGCCAGATTCAGAAAAAATAAAGTCCCAAATAAAATCAGAAATGAAAAAGGAGAAATAACCCCCACACAGAAATACAAAGGACTGCAAAAGAATATTATGAAAAATTATATGCCAGCAAATTGGACAACCTAGAAAAAAATAAAGTTCTAGAAACATATAACCTACCAAAACCAAACCAGGAATAGAAAATTTGAACAGACTTATTGCAGCAATAAAATTGAATCAGTAATATAAAAACTCCCAATAAAATTTATTCCAGGGGCGCTTGGGTGGCTCTGTTGGTTAACCATCTGCCTTTGGCTCAGGTCATGATCCCAGGAACCTGGGACTGAGCTCTGCATTGGGCTCCCTGCTCAGTGGGGAGCCTGCTTCTCCCTCTGCCTTTGCCTGCCACTCTGCCTACCTGTGCGAAGTAATTCCAGGACCAGACAGTTTCACAGATGAATTCTACCAAATATTTAAAGAAGAGTTAATACCTATTCTTCTCAAACTTTTCCAAAAAATAAAATAGAAAGGAAAACTTATAAAAGGACCACACAAAAAGAACTACAAGCCAATATTTGTGATGAAGATAGATGCAAACATTCTCCACAAAATACTAACAAACTGAGTTCAACAATACATTAAAAAAAAATCATTCACCTTGATCAAGTGGAATCTATTCCCAGGATGCAAGGGTGGTTCAAAATTCACAAATCAGTGTGACACACCACATCAATAAGAGAAAGGATAAAGACTGTATGATCATTTCAACAGATGCAGAAAAAGCATATGACAAGGTACAGCATCCATTCATGAGAAAAACCCCCAAAAAAGTAGGTTTAGAGGGGATGTACCTCACCATAATAAATGTTTTATATGAGAAAACTGCAGCTAACATCATACTCAATGGAGAAAAACTGAGAGCTTTTCTTCTAAAGACAGGAAATGACAAGGATATTTACTTTTATTCAACATAGTACTGGAAGTCCTGGCCTCAGCAATAACAACAAAAAGGAATAAAAGGCATTGAAAATGGTAAGGATGAAATACAATTTCACTATTTGCAGATGACATGCTACTGTATATAGAAAACCCAAAGATGCCAACAAAAAACTACTAGAACTGATACATGATTTCAGTAAATTTGTAGGATACAAAAATCAATATACAGAAATCTGCATTACTATATGAAAATGAAGCAGCAGAAAGTGAAATTAAGAAAACAATCCCATTTTTAATTGCACCCAAACAATAAAATATCTGGGAATAAACTTAACCAGAGGTGAAATGCCTGCACTCTGAAAAGTATAAAACGCTGATGATAGAAATTGAAGAGGACACAAAGAAAGGGAAAGTTATTCCATGCTCACGTGTTGGAAGAACAAATATTGAAATTTCCATACTCTCCTCTAGTTCCATCCTGGAGTAGATTATGCTAAATGAAATAAGTTAAGCAGAGAAAGACAGTTATCATTTGGTTTCACTCAAATGTGAAACATAAGGAATAGAGCAGAGGACCACAAGGCAAGGGAGAGAAAACCGAATGGGAAGAAATCGGAGGGAGACAAAACATGATAGCCTCTGGACTCCAGAAAACAAACTGAGGGTTACAGAAGGGAGGGGGGTGAGGAATGGGGTAAGTGGGTGATGGGGTGACCGAGTGATGGGTACTAAGGAGGGAACATGTTAGGAAGAGCCACTGGGTATTATATGAAACTATTGAATCATTGAACACTACAACAAAAACTTATGATGTACTATATGCTAACTAACAGAACCTAATAAAAAAATAAAAATTAAAAGAAAAAAAGTCCATACTACCCAAAGCAATCTACTTATTTAATGCAATCTACATAAAAATACCAACAGCATTTTTCACAGAAGTAGAAAGAACAATCCTAAAGTTTGTATGGAATCCCAAAAGACACCAAATAGCAAAAGCATTGTTGAAACAGAAAAACAAAACTGGAGGTATCACAATTCCTGACTTCAAGTTATATTACAAAGCTGTAGTAACCAAAACAATATGGTTCTGGCACAAAAAATAGACATAAATCAATAAAACAGAATTAAAAACCTAGAAATGAACCCACAACTATATGATCAATTAATCTGTGACAAAACAGGAAAGAGTATCGAATGGGAACAAATGCTCTTGGGAAAACTGGACTGCTTTCTTACACCATACACAAAAATAAACTCAAAATGGATTAAAGACCTAAATATGAGACCTGAAACCATAGAAATCCTAGAAGAGAACACAACAGTAACATCTCTGACATTAACTGCCTCAACATCTTTCTAGCTATATCTCCTGAGTCAAGAGAAACACAAGCAAAAATAAACTACTGGGACTACTTCACAATAAAAATCTCTGCACAGCAAAGGAAACAATCAACAAAACTAAAAGGCAACCTATAGGATATGACAAGATATTTGTAAATGACTTCTCTGACAAAGGGTGAGTGTCCAAAATATACAAAGAACTTAACACCCCAAATGCAAATAAGCAGAAGACATAAACAGACATTTCTCCAAAGAAGACCTCCAGATGGCCAACAGACACATGAAAAAGTGCCCAACTTCACTCATCATCAGGGAAATGTAAAACCAAAACTACAATCAATGATGACCTCACATATGTCAGAATGGTCAAAATCAACAACACAAGAAACAACAGGTGTTCATGAGGATGTGGAGAAAAAGAACCCTCTTGCACTGTTGGTGGGAATGCAAGCTGTTGCAGCTACTTTGGAAAACAGTATGGAGGTTACTCAAAAAGTTTAAAATAGAGCTACCCTATGACCCCGTAATGGCACTATTGGGTATTTACCCCAAGAATACAAAAACACTAATTCAAAGGATACATGTATCCCTATGTTTATCGTAGCATTATTTACAACAGCCAAATTACGGAAGCAGCCCAAGTGTCCATCAGTAGATGAATGGATAAAGAAGATGTGATATATTTATGCAATG
This sequence comes from Neogale vison, assembly GCF_020171115.1. Classification (NCBI taxonomy): domain Eukaryota; kingdom Metazoa; phylum Chordata; class Mammalia; order Carnivora; family Mustelidae; genus Neogale; species Neogale vison. The sequence goes on from NC_058091.1 coordinate 218,474,309, forward strand.
GAATGCTATTCAGCCATAAAAAGAATGACATTTTGCCATTTGCAATGACCTGGATGGAGCTAGAGGGTAATGTACTAAGCAAAATAAGTGAATCAGAGAAAGACAAATACCATATGATTTCACTCATATGTGGAATTTAAGAAACAAAAGAAATGAACAAAGGAAAAAAAAAGAGAGACAAACCAAGAAATATGCTCTTACCTACACAGAACAAACTGATGGTCACCAGAGGGCAGGTGGGTGGGAAGATGACAAAAATAGGTGATTGGGATTAAAAAGAACAGTTAACATACTGAGCACTGGGTAATGTGTAGAATTGTTGGACCACTATAGTATGCACCTGAAGCTAATATAATACTATATGTTAACTATACTGGAATTAAAATTTAAAATTTTATAAAAGATATTTTGAACTGAATGGAAATGAGAGAAAAACGTCAAAATTTGTGGGATGCAGCCATAGAAATTCTTAGAAATTTATAGCATTAACCACTTAAAGTACATAACAAGAACGGTATAACATCAATAATGTAAACTTTTACCTAAAAAGCTAGGAAAAGAAAAGCAAATTCAACCAAAACAACTAGAATATAAAGACATAAAGAGTGGAAATCAGCAAAACAATAAGCCTGCAAACCACTGACAAAATCAACAAAACCAAAAGTGGTTTCACTGAAAAAGATTAATGAAATTGGTGAATGGAGAGCAAGAGAGATAGTGAAAAAGACAGAAAAAAATACAGATTAATAGTATTAGTAATGAGAGAGGACATCACTACAGCTATAGACATTGAAAGGGTAATAAGAAAATATTATGAACAAATTTTAATGGCAATAAATTTGGTAATTAAGATAAACTAGACACATTTATTGAAAGATAAAGCTTAGCAAAACCAGCACAAAAGATACAAAATCTGAATAGCTACATCTGTTAAAGAAATTCAATTTATAATTAAAACTTTCACACAAAGAAAACTCCAGTTTACATAGTTGCTCTGGTGAGTTCTGCCCAACATTTCTGAGTAGGACGTAATATCAATCCTACACAATCTTTTAGAATAGAGAGGAAAAGGGGAGTACTTCCTAACCAATTTTATGAGGTCACAATAACCCTAATATCAAAAGCTGACAAGGACATTGAAAAGATAAATTATAGACCAATATCTTTCCTAAACCTAGATGCAAAAATCCTTAACAATATTAGCAAATTGAATCAAATAACATATAAAGAGGATAATACATCAAGAGCAAGTGGGGGATTATTTCAGGAAGGCAAGATTGGCTTAATATTAGGAAATCAATAAAAGCACATTAACAGAAACAGGAGAAAAATTATGATTCGCTCAAGAGATGCAGAAAAAGCGTTCCATTCATGACAAAAGTAGAAACTCTCAACAAACCAGGCAAAAAAGAAAACTTCCTCACCCTAATAAAAGCTATCTATAAAATAACTGGAGCTAATGTCACACAATATAAGTATTGAATGCATTCCCCCTACCATCACAAGGCAAGGTATCTGTTCTCATTACTTTTGTTCTGTGCTGTACTGGAGATCATAGCCAGGGCAAAAGGAAAGATTTAAAAAAAGACCTAAGGATCGGAAAGGAGAAGTAAAACCATTTTTTTTTCACAGACGATGTAGTTGTATACACAGATAATCTGATTCCAAAGGAATCTACCGAAAACTATTAAAACTAATTAAGTGAATTTAGCAAGGCCACAGGATACAAAGTCAGTTTCTAAAAATCAATTGTATTTCTATATACTGGAATAAAATTGGCAAATGAAATATAAGAGTTTATACTTACAACAGCATTACAAAGTATTTATACTTTGTAATAAGAGGGATAAGTGTATCAGAAGATGTGTCATAGGATAGCTCTATTTTTAAATTTTGAGGAACCTCCATACTATTTTCCAGAATGATGGTACCAGCATGCATTCCCAGCAGCATTGTAAGAGGGTTTCCTTTTTTTTTTTTTTTAAGATTTTATTTATTAATTAGAGGGAGAGAGAGAGCATGCCAGCACACAAGCAGGGGGAAGGGGCAGAGCGAGAGGGAAAAGCAGACTCCCCACCGAGCAGGGAGTCTGATGCGGGATTCCTGATCCCATTACCCTGGGATCATGCCCTGAGCCAAAGGCAGATGCTTCACCAACTGAGCCACCCAGGTGCCCAAGGGTTCCCCTTTCTCCACATCCTGACCATCACTTGTTGTGTCCTGACTTGTTAATTTTAATTGTTTGGACTGGTGTGATGTGGTATCTCATTGTGGTTTTGATTTCTATTTCCCTGATGCCAAGATATGTTACAACTCAAAAGCTTACAGTTTTGTTTAGTTCTTAATCCTCCTTTCTTAATGAATTGACTGTTCTATTATTATGAAATGTCTCCTTTTTATTCTAGTTATTGCTTTTTGACTTGAAGTTTATTTTGTCTGATATGAATAAAACAATATCAGCTTTCTTACAGTTAGTGTTTGCATGATATAATTCTTCCATACCTTTGTTTCAACTTCTTTTGTGACTTTATATTTAAAATGTATCTCTCATAAACAACATACAAATGGATCTCTCCTTTTTATTCCATCTAAAAATTTCTACCTCTTAATTGGAGTATTTAGTCCACTTACATTTAATTGTATGGTTGGGCTTAATTGTAGCATCTTGCTACTTATCATATTTTCCTTTTTTCTTTGTTCCTTTGATTTTCTTTCATTTGCCTTCTCTTGACTGAGAACTTTTGTATTTCATTTTACCTCCCTTATTGGCTTTTCAGCTTTGTCTTTGTTTTATTTTGTCAGTGGTTGCTCTACGCAACAAAATATCCATCCTTAACCCATTTTATCTCAATTAATGTTATATCACTTCACATGTAACGATATTTTAAAAGTGCTAGTTTGGTTTCTCTGAAAAGCAGACACCAAGATGGGATTATATATATGCAATACCCACTGGACAGGGAACATTTGTGAAGGATAAAGGGGGAGAGAGCAGGAGGAGGTGGAGACATCCTTCCGGCTGCGAAAGGAGAATGGAGAGGAAGAAGTGTAGAGACAGAATCTTAGATCGTAGCACGGTTCTAAGAAAGTCTTGGTAAAGCTGAAGAGCAGTCCCTAAACAAAGGTTGTCATTTGGATATATCTGGCATTAGCCTAAAATGGACTGCCTTTACTACTCCTCACAATGCTGAGTCATTGGCTGGGAGCAGCCAGGGAAAGAGGACCTTGGCATGAAAACCACAGTAGATAGAAAGGGGGAGCAGCTAGAAGCAGTCAGTCAGCTAAGTCCCCAGTAGGACTTAGCTGGAACAGTTCAGCTCCCTGCTGCCACAGACCACCCCTTGCCCTGTACAGATGCTCTTGTATGTTCAGGAAGCCACTCCTTCATGCTTCCTATGGGCCTCTTTCAGTAGAAACTTAGTAGAGAGAGATTAGTGGGACAGCATGTTTCCTTCCAGGGCCCCCAAGCAACCAGCCAGTCAGTGGACGATTTCTGGACGTTGTCTAGAAATCGGCATATATATTCTTACCTTGTACTACTTCTCCTTCCACTCAAAGGTATGTCACTGGCAGCTCTGCCTCCTGGGAAGATTTTCACTTTTCTCTGCTTTCCAGGTTCACCCTTGAATGTGGACATGATGCAGCACTCTTGGTGTTCAGCTCCCTTCTATATACTGAGTCCACTCAACCATGCACCAAGTTCAGGCTGTTTCCTCCTCCCTCAGCTGATCCTATGCAAGCCTCCCTTCAACCACGTGTGTGGCCTGGGAGATGGGTGCTGCTGCAGCCATAGTGAGTGACATGGAAGTGTGGGCCACCTGCTTGTGCTACTAACCTGTGCTCTAACATTTTCATTTTATGATAGACCAATGCTGGCTTGCCCAACATTATGACCTGTCGGATCTGATGGCCCCCAGATCAGCAGGGGTAATTCCAGGTACAGGATCATCTGATGCTCCGAATAACCAAGCATTCTATCTCTGCCCTGTCCCAAAAATGTGATGAGTTATTTTTCAAAAGGCATATATTTCTCTGCTGCAAATGGCACGGCCTTGCTTCAGAACCCCAGAGGTCTGCATTGCCATTCTCCCACAGAGACCTGCTATCCATTTCATGCTGCATCTTTTTCCACAACAGATACTGCTGACACCAGAGGGCCTGTTAGACTGCATGACCTACATGGCCAGACTGCTTGTACCATGGCATGAACTCACTGCAGAGCTCTTTCCTATTTGGGGCCCCCCACAAAGTTGATGGCCTTCTGTGTCACCACATATAAGGGCCCAAGCAGTATTCCTAGATGTGGAATGTGCTGTCTCTAGATCCCAAAGTGGCCTACCAGGCACCGTGCTTCCTTCCTTGCAGTGGGGAGTACTAGATGCCAAACATTTTTCTTTAACTCTTTAGAGATAGCTTAGCACATCCCTGACCACTAGACCCTAAAAAACTTTACCAAAGTGACAGGTTCTTGAATTGTCACAGAGGTTTTCTCCCACTATCTGGACCCCATGGGTCTTAAATGGATGTCAGTGTACTACCTCCTTCTGCTCATTTTTTCCAATCAGCGTGACGTAATAGGTCAACATGATGTTCTACAGGACGTCTAGACAGCCCAGATCTCTGGGGAATATATGATGTCAGAGAGTGGGAAAGTTAACCTAGCCCTGCAAATGAATAGTCACTGTCCATTCCATATAGATGTGAACTCTTTCTAATCTTCTTTTCTGATCTGACTAGAAAAGAACACATTCACAAAAGCCATGGAGCTTCTGCCATGTGTCTGAAGCCTCAGTAATGCTAACAACAGTCTCCAAAGAGAACACATCAAAGGCAACTGACATTGCTGTTATTACAGAACAACAGAAGAGAAACGAGACAGAGAGATACCAAACAGCCAAAAGGCTGATCTAAATACAAACATACCAATTCCTAGAGTACTGTGAATGTACCAAACACTCCAGTGAAAAGCCACAGATTGACAGACTGGATCAAAAAGGAAGATGCAAATGTATACTGTCCACAGTTTTTTTTTTTTTAGGATGATAGAAGTATTATAGAACTTGACAATGGTGATGGTTGGAAAACATGTACATTTTTCCAAAATGGATCAAACTTAAAAAGGCTGAGTGTTACTATGTATAAATTCTATCTCAATAAAGCTGTAAAGCTGGAACATATCTCAATAAAGATATGTTCCAACTCATTCCATGAGCCTGGAATCTCTATCAAAATATATTGAGTTAAGGTGGGGAGAAAAAGGAAGATAGCAGCCAATATAACTGATAAAAGCAGATGCAAAAACCTAAACAAACTATTTACAAAGGAATTCAGCAGTGTGTAAAGAAAGAGAAAAGATCCTGACCAAGTTGGGTGTGTCCTAAGAATGGAAGACTGGCTTAACCTTAAAAAGCTGGGTAATGCAATTCATCTTATTAATAAATTACAAGAGTAAACACACACAAACATCACAGGAAATGAAGAAAGAGCATTTGATAAAACATAACATCCACTAAGATTTAACAAAAAAAAAATAACTCTTGTTAAGTTTGGAATAAAAAGAACCTTCCTAGACATAAGCGACGGTAAGTAACATAATTAATGGTAGAATGCTTAAGAGATCTGCTTTCACTGCTCCTTTTCAACACTGGACTAGAGATCCTATCCATTCAGACTCAAAAGGGAAATAGGTATAAATATTTAAAAATATACATATAACTGTCACTATTTTTTAAAAAGATTTTATTTATTTATTTATTTGACAGACAGAGATCACAAGTAGGCAGAGAGGCAGGCAGAGAGTAGGGGTGAGGAGTGAGTGGGAGGAGCGTAGGCTCCCGCCAAGCAGAGAACCTGAGCTGAGCCAAAGGCAGAGGCTTTAACCCACTGAGCCACCCAGGTGCCCCTGTAACTGTCACTATTGTAGGGCCTTGGATTATTCATGAAGAAATCCCAAGAATGTATAGATAATTATTAGAATTAATAGCAAGGTTGCTAGATTTTTAAAAAATCCATATTCCAAAATCAATGGGATTTCTATGTGTTAGTCAAAATAAAAGATGTGGGGCGCCTGGGTGGCTCAGTGGGTTAAGTCTCTGTCTTTGGCTCAGGTCATGATCTCAGGGTCCTGGGATTGAGCCCTGCATTGGGGGGGGGGCTCTGCTCAGCGGGAAGCCTACTTCCCACCCACCTCTGCCTGCCTCTCTGCCTACTTGTGATTTCTCTGCCCAATAAATAAATAAAATCTTTTAAAAAAATAAAAGATGTAATTTAGTTAAAGATGTTATTTATAACAACAAGAATACCTAAAAAGAAATTTTTAAAATGGAGGTGTACATTTCTTTTTGAACAGTATTATAATTATAAAGGTTTACTAAAAGAGAATACCTCAATAAAATAAGCATTATTCCATGCTAGTCGATAGGAACACTTAATTGTATAAAGATGTCCATTCTCTTAAAAAAAAGTATCTCTAAAATCAGTGCAAATCCCATCAGACAAATAGCTGGCTGGAACAGACCAGAGAGCCTCCAAACAGACTCACGCATACAGGCAAACTGGATTTCTCACAACAGACATTGTACATCATCAGGGAAAGGATGAGCTACTTAACAAATGGGAATTTGGGCGCTTCATTTTTCATAGAGAAAAATGAAATCTGATCCTTGCCTCATACCAGCACAGAATTCAAATCCACATGATTTAAGACTGAAATGTGGTAAAACTACAGGAAGGGCATACAACAGTGTAGAAGAAAGTCTATGAACTCAGCCCGGAGAACCATTTCTGAAATACAAAGTACAGACCACAGAGGGAAACACATTCCCTCCCAGCAGAGGCTCCCAGTGGTCTCAGTGGCCCTTGATGTCAGGGCCGGCACCTCCGCCTCCTTCCCTCTCCAGATCTTCGAGCAGGGCAGTCGGGGCTCTGAGAAGATTCTGGACAGACAAGAGGAAGATGGCTGCTGCCTCCTTGTTTGCAGTCTCGAGTAGGAGATTGTCTTCATCTTCCCACAGACAGAAAACATGTTTGAGACAGGGAAACACACTGGTTTAATTTAGAGAGCCCTTTTCAAGAGACAAGTAATTAAGCTCTGAATTGTTGCTTCCCTGGTGTAATACCCTCCAGTCGGGGAGCAGCGCGTTTTCTTTGTTTCAGAGCTGATGAAAATCAACAACAGTGTGTTTGGGGGAAGGATGGGATGCTATGATGAAGAGTGACGAGGGAGACCAGCGTGTGAAACAGGCAGGGGCAAGGGATGCCAATCATTTTAGCCTCCAAAAGAGATGCATTGTAAGTGACAAGATCACCATGGTGGAAAAAAGAGATGTGTATCCCATCTGCACAGCCCTGACACTGGAACACCATTGGCAGACACCCCTCTAGCCGGCCAGCTGGGAGGATCTGACTGTCTTGGCTCACCCGGGCCAGTCCCAAGGGAGGGCTCTGGTTACATCTCCTTCCTGCTTCCCGTGCTAAGGGAAGGGACAGAGTAGGCAAAGGGAGGCAAGTGTTAGAAGGAAGAGAGGGATCGACTCTGAAAAACAGAACAAGTGGCTCTTCTTCTACCACTGATTTCTACCAAAATATTATTTACTCTCAAGAGTCCAGGCTTCTGCATTTAAGGAACAGAATAAATCTTATTGTTGTTTAGATGCCTCCAAATTCATTGGGATCCAACCCTCTTAGTAAGGTGAACATTACAATCTGCTGTCTGGCAGACGTTCAGAGATCGTGTTCAATCCCGTGACCATTTTGTCTTCAAGACTAGCACGTTTTCACCATGGCTTCCTCTCATCATGATGAAGTCTCTGGAAGATGAGCAAAGCATGTCAGGTACTTAAACGTGCAAGAGCACAGTAAGTCAAGGTATGGGACAATGCCTCCAGCTGCCGAAAGGAGAGTGCAATGATAAAAGTTCCTCAAGAAATTAAAAATAGAGCTTCCCTATGACCCTGCAATTGCACTCCTGGGTATTTACCCCAAAGACACAGATGTCGTGAAAAGAAGGACCATCTGTACCCCAATGTTTATAGCAGCAATGGCCACAGTCGCCAAACTATGGAAAGAACCAAGATGCCCTTCAACGGATGAATGGATAAGGAAGATGTGGTCCATATACACTATGGAGTATTATGCCTCCATCAGAAAGGATGAATACCCAACTTTTGTAGCAACATGGACGGGACTGGAAGAGATTATGCTGAGTGAAATAAGTCAAGCAGAGAGAGTCAATTATCATATGGTTTCACTTATTTGTGGAGCATAACAAATAGCATGGAGGACAAGGGGCGTTAGAGAGGAGTAGGGAATTTGGGTAAATTGGAAGGGGAGGTGAACCATGAGAGACTATGGACTCTGAAAAACAATCTGAGGGGTTTGAAGTGGCGGGGGTGGGTGGGAGGTTGGGGTACCAGGTGGTGGGTATTATAGAGGGCACGGCTTGCATGGAGCACTGGGTGTGGTGAAAAAATAATGAATAATGTTTTTCTGAAAATAAGTAAATTGAAAAAAAATAGTTATGAAAAGAAAAAAAAAAAAAGTTACCCAGTAGACTTGATTTTTCACACTGCCTAAGCTGCCCCTGGCAGTAAGCTAGCCACTTACACGGGCATGCTAATTATGCTGAATGGTACTCTTGCTCTGCCTAATAGGTTCCTTAGGCTTTTGCACTTTTATTTATTAGACAGACAGAGATCGCAAGTAGGCAGAGAGAGAGAGAGCAGGGGAAGCAGGCTCCCTGCTGAGCCCGATGTGGGGCTTGATCCCAGGACACCGGAATCATGACCCGAGCCAAAGGCAGAGGCTTTGACCCACTGAGCCACCCAGGTGCCCCAGCTTCTGCACTTTTGTCTACCCTGCATCCCCGTGGAAACCTGCCTGTTTCTGCCTGTTCAGTCATCTATAAGCTATTTTATAAAATTTGTTTATAAATTTATGAAATCTCTTCCAGATGTCAGTCTCCTTATCCATCAGTCTACAAAATATGAAACAGTCATTGCCGTGAATCTGAAAACTAACTGGAGAGGAAGGAAGAAACACACACACACACACACACACACACACACACAGATTAAGAATAGGGGTTTTGGCCTAAGATGACTCAGGTTAGAATCCTATCTCCAGCATTTCCTAGTTGTGTGGTTTTGAATAAATCACTTAATTTTTCTAAGTTTCAATATTCTCATCTATAAAGTGGAGCTATGTTATCTATCAAATATTTATTGATGACACACTTTGTGCCCAGCACAGGCTAAGATACTAGGGATCTAGCTCTGGGCCAGACAGACAAAATCCCTCCCGATTCAGATGTTAACAAATGGATGTTAAAAGTGAAATACCAGATCCAGAGTGTGTCAGGTAATGTTAAATGCTATGAAGGCCAATAGAGCAGGGTGAGACCATGAATGTGGGATCAGATAGGCTGGGGAATCCCTGTCTGGGGAGGTGGTGTGGCACAGAGGGTTCACATGATGGTCTGGAAGAAGAGCATTTCAGGCACAAAGAGCAAGGCCCAGAGGTGGAAGCACACCATTGTAGGCCAACTGACCACAAGGAGCCAGCGTGACTGAGAGCCGTGAGCAAGGGGGAGGGGGCGGAGGGAGAAGCTGAACTGGGGCCAGGCCACACTGGGCCATGGCGACCAAGATAAAAACAGTGTTCAGTGGCGTCCATAACAGCAGCTTCCTTTAGCATTGTTGTCTGGGTAAAACAAAGCCCTGACTGCCAGGGATACGACTTAATAAGCCCTCGGAAGGCATCAGCCATGGTCCCCGTGGGAGAAGGACGACCACGGAGCTACGAGCCAGGCATGAGGGAAGCAGGGCGGAGGGCTCTGAGGAAAGGCACCAAAGTAAAAGTTGGTGCTGGCAAGAAGTTTACAATCCAGCAGGAGAAATAAGATGAGAATCCAAATACACACCCTCGGTCGGTAAAATATGGCATGGGCCCCTGTGAAAGCTCAGTCCTCTGCATTTCAGAAAAAAAATCATGCCTTTTTTTCTTTGACGATTACTGTAACATCCATGAGAGTAGTTCGTGGACCATTCCTACCTCCTGGCGATGTCCCTGACGCCTAGCCTAGTGCCCCACATGGAGTGGGTACTCAAATAATATTTGCTGAATGGTTCTACAAACTGATTTAATGAGAGTAACCACACGTGTGGAAACATTTTCAATTTCTTTGTACTATGACAATATCATATTAGTTTCTAAGCTTTGAAACATAAATAAAAATGATTTTTTAGGTATTCATGGGGCCAATACGCTGCAGGTTTAACTAGGTCACCGGAATTCTTGGAAACTGAGGACAATCTCTTTAAAGCACTATGGTAGTTATAGGGAAATATCAGCTGCCCTCTGAACGAGGGTGGTAAGGTTCCTTGTGAAATACATCATAAGTATACCTCATGGCCCCTAGCACTGGTGTACCCAACGAGTTTGCTTGGCTTGACGCCCTCGTAGAATAGAAGGATAGCACGCCTCAGAGGTCACCCTGGCCAACTCTCACCCACGGCATGTTTGTACTGGGAACTTATCAATGGGAAGGTTAAAACAACAAAAACAAAACTTGTCCTGTGTAATTTCCCAGCCCTACCCTGGCTCAGGACCATTATCCTTAGTCCAGATGTAGAGCTGGAGATTGGTTTAGGTGCAGCTACAGGTCACATGACGTCATTAAATCATCCAGTAGAGATACTATTCAGTTCCTCTTTCTACTGATCAGGAGCAGCCATGGGGGGTGGGGAGGAGCGGTCTCTCTGCGTGTCCAGCAATGGGAGGCAGAGTACGAGGAGTTCTGGGATTGAGGGTGAGGTATGTTTCAGATACTCATACAGCTGGGAGAAAAGTTCTTCCCAAGCTGGGGGGAAATCTGGAAGCTGGTGAAGGAGGAAGAGACCAACCCAGCAAAGTCAGCATCAAACTGAGTTGCTAGGAAACAAGAAAATTTCCCTATGGTGGGATCCTGGGAATTAAGGCTAGGTGAAATAGGAGAAACACAGGAGAGGACAGAAAACACTAATGATGTCAAGAAAAATTTTTTAAAAATGTTTAAATCATTCAGGTGCCAAGCTCATTTTTAAAAGCAAGACCAAAAAACAAAGTGAAATGGGGCATTTGGAAAGAGATAAGAAACATGAAAAACAGAAATGGATGAAAGGTCAAGTTAAGCTAGTAGAAGAGTCTCCCATTGTACAAAGATGCCAACAACTGCCTTCACTCTCCGCTGAGCAGCCTACCCCTTCTCACCCCCAGACCAGAGGTCCTGATAGCACTGCCATGGAAAAAATAATTTTTGTAAGGTTTTATGTATTTATTTGACAGAGAGAGAAAGAGTGCAAGCACAAGCAGGGGGAGTGGCTGGCAGAGGGAAAGGAAGAAGCAGGTTCTCCACTAAGCAGAGAGCCCAAGGCAGGATCCCAAGACCCTGAGATCATGACTGGAGCCAAAGGCAGACACATAACCAACTGAGCCACCCAGGTACCCCTGCCATGAAAATTCTTGTGATAAGCTTTAAAGCCTTATGAATCTCTGAGATTGATGTTCAGGAAAAAAAAAATGGCTATAACTAGCTTAGGGAAGCTGAACTCTAGACCAAAAGACCAGCCTGAACCTGAAATTTTTCCTACAGCACTCCCTGAACTTTCTACTCCATGAGATAGTTGCTTATACTGCCTGAAATTCTACTGGCTAAAGATGCATATATATTAATGTATACCTTCTTTTCAAAAGACAAAGTCCCAGGGTGTTATTGCAGTATTAGCTAGTCATTCACACATTAGTATAAATCAGTCCACACACTTTCCTTTCTAACCTTTAGCTGAGATCATTTACTATAAGGAAGAAGGTCTTAATCAAGGATGAAAGTTAATGGGGCACCTGGGTGGCTGAGTTGGTTAAGCAGCCAACTCTTGATTTTGGCTCAGGTCATGATCTCAGGGTTGTGAGATCAAGCCCCATGTGGGCACAAAGCCTGCTTAGAATTCTCTCTCTGTTCCTCCTCTGCTTGCTCTCTCTCATTCTCGCTCTCAAAAAAAAAAAAAAAAAGTTAGTAAATGACTCTCTATATTTGTTCATATTTTGTTCTACTTTATATTCCTGCTACTTCAAAAAAGGATTTGAGGGAGCAAATATTTTAAATTTTGAGGACTGATTTTATGGAATAAGATACACAGATTCTGCTCTCCCCTCTTCTCCCATACACATATAAAATAGTGATCCTGTCTAGTTGAAAGTATAAATGGTACATGGTAAGGAGGAGGTTGGAAACATTAAAGTGATCCCTGATAACAGAAATTAAATTGTTTCCTGCTAGTTAAATATAAAATCCATACATGTTCGATCAGAACAGAATAAATAGTACTACATCAATTTTAAAGGATCAGAATGGCTCCCAGGTCTGCCAGTGTTGCCTCTAATCTGATTGGGGATGTCACCACAGTTAGAACAAAGGGCCAGAAAGTCTAGAAAAGGGAGAATGAAAGAAGCAATCCCTGAGCCTTGATTATGCATGCTGTGGCTAAAGGAGAGAATGGTAGGGCCTAAAGATGTTTTTTTCCCAGTTGATGCCCTGATCTATAGGAGGCTCACCATGTAGCTTTCTGATTGCTCTCTAACTTCCTTTGCAGATTTCCTTCCAAGGAGGAAATGCACTGGTAGCAATGTGCTTATCCAGGGGGGTTAATAGCCAGCAATGTTGCTGGGTAACCTGACACTTTGATTGGTATATCAAGCTCATGTAAGTTTGTTTAACATAGGTCAAACCCTAAATTTCAATTATTTCTTGCTCTAAGACCACAAGAAGCTGGTATGTGTAGGACCTGATTATTATGAACTATGGCCCTGGTCTAGAACTGCATTAACAAGACATAGGGGAAAATGCCCTTTCTCCCATTTCCTCTTGCTCCTTTCCCTCATACTCTATCTCTTCTGGATCATACAGATATTCTTTCTGTTCCTAGACCCCTCACTTGCATTATGGTTCAGGTTTATTATGGATAAAATGGTTTCAGGGGGATATACCTATACCACTATTGTTCCTATGATGGGGGGAATGGTGTAATTCCAATAGCTGATTCTCAAATGAATTTTGGAGCATGACCCAGTGATAACTTGGGGACATGTTGTTCCTGTAAATTGGTCTTTCCAGCCAGTAGAGCTGGCTGGGAAATGCACTTAGTAAATCACTCCCAGTGGTTTGAGAAGGAAAGAGAAGGTTCTAGAAGAGATGAGTCAGGCTAGGGGGTGGGTAGTGGAGGGAAAAGGAACAAAGAGCCAAGCAATATTCTGAAAATGGAATTTATCCCCAGCCAGAAATAACTGTCTGATCAGGCCTAGCTAAAGATTTTCTGAAATGATGAAGCAAATATTAACAGAGAAATCTTTAAAAAGCCTCTGTGGATGAGATTACATTCTTGTCGGTGATAAACTGGGAGGGTTTATAAATAACAGGCTCTGCCAGGCAATCTTGATAAGACCGCATTCTCCCCTTCAGAGTTGGAGATTGAAGTTTTAGGGCTCTGTAGGAATATAGCATCTGATACAATGTCCTAACTATCCACCCTGGCCCAGTGACTTGAAAGGAACATGATGATATCACAATGACTCTAAAAAAACAAAAGGACGAAGGTCAGCTCAAGCTGACCTTCCAAGCACCTAAATGGAAATGGGAGGTGGGGTGGGAAGAGCCCTATATATTCACCAAGCTCCATCGCACTTAGCTAGTGCGTGGGGACAGTGTGTGGGCTTCTCTCTGGCAGGCACGGGAGAGGTCTGCAATGAACCAGAAGTGATCACGAGAGACAAAAGTCAGTATCACAGAGTTGCCCCCGTCCTTCTATCCCAGATCAACGTGTGGCTCCTTTCCAAGAGGGCCGCAACAGCAGTGCCATCAGAATACCATAGCTCCGCATGTTCCAAGTTTCAATTACTCATTCATTCAACAAACATTTATTGGCTGGCCACTCTGCTCCAGCACCGCTGGTCTGTGAGAGGCAACTCGGCCCTGACTGGTTGATCACCTTTGGGAAGAAGAGGAGGGCTGGCAGGAAGGGATGAAGGAGGAGGGCTGGCAGGAAGGGATGAAGGAGGAGGGCTGGATCTGATTCTGTCCGGGGGATAAAAAGAAACGAAACACTCAAAACTGAATCCAAACAAGCCGCACCAGATGGTCTCAGGGGATAAGCCTCTTGAAGTGGGAGACTAGACAATGCCCCGAAGTGACAGGGAGGCGGGGCTTTCTCACAGAGGAGAAGGATTAGCCTGACGGGGCAGAAGGCACTGCCACTCTGACAGGGCCTGTCAAGGCTGATTTCCTCCAAAGTGTTCCTTTTTCTTGAGAACACTGATGCAGCGTCCGAAGTAAATGTGACAGCTAAGAAGGTGCTGATGGGACAGTCACAGAACTGGACTGCTTTCAGCTCGGGGCTAGGGCCAGGGCTCCAGTTCGGGGGTCAGAGTTGGGTTTCTAGCCAAGCTCTGCCATTTCTTGGGCCTCCGGGTCCTCCTGTGGAAAAGATGACCCACCTCTCAGAATTGCTTCAGAGTAAGGATCAAATAAAGTAATTGCTGTCCCGAGCTCAGCACAGCACGAGCAGTTCACGTGTGTGAGCCATTATGGTTACCAACAATAAAGAAAGGTTTTTCCCTGCCTGGCGTCTGGGAAGGAAAGAGAACTTCAACTACCTTCATTCTGACCTCAAACTTTCTAGCTGAGTAAGTTCTTCTTTGCAGCCTATCTCTTAATTCAGGCCAAAGACCCTGCTGGCAAAGCCTCCGGTACTGGGAAGGGAATCGGCCCCCTCAAGTGATAAGGACGGCCCTGAGCCAGCAAACCCTGCCCACGATTGAGCCCAAGACAGCAATGACCTGACTGTCACTGCCCACCAGCACGTACCCACTGACCTCTGGCCCACATCTGCCTTCTATAAACCATGGAGTATTTTCAGCACTTTGGAGACAGTCTTTGAGACGGGAGGCCTCTGTCTTTGGAGTGTTGGCCTCACTGAATTCATTCCTTTCTTGTTTCACCATCGCTCGTCTCTCTGCCTTCGGATTTTGTCAAGTGGTGAGTGGCCAGACTCTGGGACCCCCCGAGCCAGGTGCTCTTGGACTTCTGTGCCCCCAGCCATGGGAAGACAGTGCTGCCGTGGGTGTCGATGGGCTACAGAGCTGCAGCTTTTAGACAGGGCAGAAATAAGCCAGCGAAGGAGACTGTGTTCCTCTGCTGCGGGCTCTTCCCCTGCCCGAGCCCTTTCTCTTGGAGCCACACTAATTAAGCAAGAACCAGTGAACGTTTAGTCCTGGGTCTTGCCTGCACATTCCCCAAAGACCCACTCCCTCCCCAGACCCACAAACAGATTTGCAGACAAGCTTCAAGGATGCTGTAGACAGGAACTAAGGTGAGGGAGGAAGGAAAGAAAAGTTTCCTAAGGTCTCTGTGGGAAGGGGAAACTGAGGTTTAAGATTGAAAAGTCCAGAGTGCCTGGGTTGCTCAGTGGGTGTAGCATCTGCCTTCGGCTCAGGTCATGATCCCAGGGTCCTGGGATCAAGCCCCATATCAGGCTCTGTGTTGGGCACGGGGTCTGCTTGTCTTTCTGCCCCCAACCCCACTCGTGCTCTGTCACTCTCTTTCTCTCTCTCTCTTTCAAATAAATAAATAAAATCTTAAAAAAAAGAATGAAAAGGCCATCAGACGGACTAAGGGGTCAGCCCGTTTACTGGCCGACCAGGGCTGAGGGCTTGTATCTTGGCAAGAACACATCCAGAGTTCCCGTCAAGAGCCAACAGCAGCGGGTCAGGAATTGTCCGGAATGTAGAATTAGGAACATCAGAGATGTCATGAAAAGAAATGCAGAGGACCTGGAAAGTGTTCAGAAATACAGGCCCCGAATGAGAAGACAGGGAGAACGGGTGGTAAACGGCAGGAATGGATTATCGTCCTGCAGGGGTCAAGGCGGGCTGGTACAACGGCAGTGAGAACATCCACTCTGATTTAGAGGAACGTAAAAACCATCCACGCTAATTAATCTGGGGGCATTCTTTTGAATTAATTCACTTGAAGAAGGATCTCCCCGAGGGTCTGGAAATTGATGTCCAACAAAGGATTGCAGTGGGAATGTAGGAAGCTAACTCAGGTGGAGCCCCTCAGTCCATTATCTTCTGTCCCCACCACACTCCCAGGAACAGACAATTCAGCTGAGCAGCACTGCCTAGACCTGCCCAAGCACAGCTCTGTGGTACCGCCCGGCTGTTCCAAACCCCCTGAAGGGGAGGAAGACCAGGCTGGTTTGCCTTCACAGGGCCTGACCAGGCTTCCCTGAGGGTTGGACCTAAGAACTCCTGCCCCTCCTCTTCTATCTCCAGTAATCTGAAGACCCCATCAGACTCAATCAACCCAAATGAAGCTGGCCAAAATGTCAAGAATTTAGACGCCCACATAGGATGGTAGGGTTACAAAAGGAAAATAAATAAATGCCCCCGATGGCCCCAATTAAGGTTTTTAATCATCTTTCCCCAATTCCTAGCTTCTAACTTAATTCAAAGGATGTCAGTCAAGGTAAGCATCTTGGCATAGAGATTCCCAGAGTAGAAAGCTCTGTATTAGGATACAGTGGTCAAAGAGAAACCCAACATAGCCCTCCTATTTCCCACTCCCTACACCCCCACTGCCCCACATCCACCCCATATCATAAATTTAAGTCATTTCTTACAGCCAGAGCTCTGTAGATTTAGGGGAAATTTTTTAAAAAGCAATGGTGGATTGGATTCTTAGAACCTACCCTGAACATCTGACCTTTGCTGGGACCCCATAATCATTTATCCCGGGGGAGGCAGAGCAAGCATGGGAATGGGGAATGCTCAAGATACACCCATATCAACTAATTTGCACAAGACTTCTATGCCTGATTCTCTTCTTATGGTTAAAGAGGAGAAAGAGTCCCAGATTAGTCAGCGAGCCCTCACCCCTTGTCAGAATTCTCTTCATAGCTGTTCTCCCTCTTGTCTTTTTTTGTTCTGTGTGGTATTATGGGAACTTCTCAGCTCCCTTCTCATAACACCTGTATCTGCTCAGGAAATGTGTGGGCATGTCACAAGAGCTGCTTAACTTTAATATACAAGAGCACATGGGCATATGTAGACCATTTGGAGCTCCAAAGCTCCAGGAGATGACCCAAGTAGGAGGGGTAAGGCACATCTGAAGGGGGAGAACTTCCTAACATCATTCTTACCAACACATCAAGATTTTCAGAAATGGTAGGAAGTTAATTATGCATTCAGAACTGACATGTTCCTTGGAAACATCTCTTCCTTCTCATGCACCATAAAGTAGAAGCTACAATCTGCGACCTGAAGATATTGCTAAGAGCAGAATCTTTGTGACAAGGAATTCAAGAAACTGGTTATTTTAAATGAATGAGACAGTTCAAGACTTTCTCAGGGAGCTGCATTATCAGAAAAGATTCAGGGCCAAGAACTCTTTGCAGAATCCCCCACAGAAGATGAGCCATGTCAAAAACGCCCACAGACTAAGAGCAATAAAGTGTAAATAATTTAGAACTCCTTGATATTATCCTGCCTACTCATCGCACATGTCTTTAATAATTAATTCGGCTCAGTCTTTAAAGAAATTCTCTCTACGTAACAAATCATTCTCTCTTTGTTGCCTGTTAACAGCAGGAGATCATTTCCTGTTTGAGACTTGTCCTTCCCAAGTGAGGAGCATTTATTTGTACGGGAGACATTTTCTGGCTGTTGTTGGTTTCCATGGATGTGTTCTGCACATGCCCAGTGAGCAGCATTGTTCTGATCAGAAATCTCCTGAAGATACTCACCATCATCATGTTTTCACGCTTTATACATGTTGACATAATTCCCACAACAAGTCTATTACCTCCCATTATTTTTCTGTTTTACAGCTGAAAAAACGGGTTAAGTAATTTGATCAGAATGCTCCTCTCACACCTGTCTACCCCCCCCATTGATAGATCATTGCCTGACATATTCACCATGGGAACAAGACTATACCATAGCATATAACTCATATCACAACTCACATCATAGTGTTAACAGGGCTAATATGGTGCAGAAAAATAATTGTCTTGTTTCCAAAGAAGCTGGTCCCTTTAAATATCTGATTACTGAATCCTGCTAAATCATCCACACTCAGAAAGCCATGGGGGATGGGGAAAGGGAAATGACAGGGTAATTGAAAATAGCTGAGGAACAGTGACATCAAATGCATCGATATAAAAGACAGAGGGACACCAGCTGCGGGAGAAGATTTGCAGGTGTAGGAAAGGGAACTGGAGCATGTTTATATTTTGTAGAATGCAGTTTTCTCCACAAATGAAAATTATTCCAGGAAAGTCAGAGAGAAGACACTGCTGTAGATGGAAAGGACAGGTGGGCAGAAACCCCAAGACCCAGAGAAGAAACAGATCAGGTAAATTCAAGACACTGTGATTCTAAGTAATGTATCAGTAGCAAAGTGGGATTTTCATAGTATTTATGCTTTGAGGCTTTGCCTCTTAAAAAGAACTGAGAAGGTCAAAGCAGAGAGGTCACATATTAAGGAACCACATGTCTTTTTTATTGTACGCCTTCATTTTCTCTTTCCCTTGAGTATCCTGTTTATTTGGAGGTTTTTTTTTTAAAGATTTTATTTGTTTATTTGTACAGACAGAGATCACAAATAGACAGAGAGGCAGGCAGAGAGAGAAAGAGGGAAGCAGGCTCCCTACTGAGCAGAGAGCCCGACGTGGGACTCGATCCCAGGACCCTGAGATCATGACCTGAGCCAAAGGCAGTGGCTTAACCCACTGAGCCACCCAGGCGCCCTGGAGTTTTTTTTTTAACTGAGATAAAAATACAAAAAAAGTGAAATGTGTAAATGAATCTGAGTTTCAGATTAGATTCCTAAGTTTTTACATATATACAAACACACATATACATCAATGTAATCAAAGTCCAGATCCAGCTAGAAAATATTTCTACCACTGGAGAAAACTCCCAGGCAATACCCACCAACCTCCACCGGAAGTAAAGACTATTTTACTTCAAATTCCGTTAGTTTTGCCTGTCCTTGACAAATGAAAAAAAGGATATCAAACAAAATATACTCTTGGCTCTGGCTTTTTCACTCAGCATAATGTCTGTAAGGTTCATCCACATTATTATACATATCGTTGATTTGTTCTTTTATATTATGGTTCCATATTCCTTGTATGACTCTACTCCTAATTTATTTAGCTCTTCTCCTATTGATGGACACGTGGTGTTTCCAGCTTGGGGCTATTGTAAGAAAAGCTGCTTTGGATTTTTCATATATTTTTTGGAAATACATGAAATACATGGAATAATACATAGAAATACATGGAAATACATGACTAATACATGGAAAAATACACTCATTTTTTTCCATGTATCCTAAGAGTGTAATGTTGGGTGACAGGGTAGGTCTATGTCTAGATTTACTAGATCTATGTCTAGATTTACTTGATACTTCCAGTGGACACTAGAATAGCTCCCTCAGATTCTCCTTTAAGACATCCCTCCTAGCTGCTGGGACTGCTGCCAGCTGTCAGCCCTCTTTGGGAGTGGCTTCAGCTGAATAGTGCTTTTCCTTCAGCTTCAACCTATGGTCACCTGGGGGATCTCTGGTGACCAGATGACAGAAGAGAAAAAAGCTTAAGTTCAGTTCATAGATGGGTTGGTTTGAATGTGAGTACAAGCCCCCAAAAGGGAAGAGTTCATATTCAAGGGGCAACCTGACGATGTGAGGAGGGATTCTTTCAACGAGCAGAGCTCTGGCTTTGAATCTGGTCATCCACTTTGTGTGTCAAAAGAAGTGGTCAGGGGTTAAAATATCCATAGATCCATGGATAGTAACAAATGGCTTACATAGCTGATCAAAGGTTTGGAAGGAGACAGATAAGGAGGTCAGAGACAAGGCTGCTGTAGAAAGATGTAGAGGGACATATGGGAATGGCCTTGCAGTGTGGAGATCTTAGTGTTTCATGTTAGTACCCCACCCTGGAAAAATCATTAAAAATCCAGAGAAACACACCATTAAAAATCCAGTTCACATCAGCCAGCCGCTATCACTGGCCATGCCAGTGCTGACCCAATGGCCCAATGGACGTATGAATGGAGTGATCATGGGGGGGATGGAGACTATCTATGATACCAGCAGTATGACTCCCACTTACAGAGGTGGGTCTTGCCCATGCTGCTGTTGCATTTCCAACCTGCTAGCAAAGGTGATCAAGGAGACATCCTGATAGAGCACCATCCCTCACGTAGGTCAACCAATTACTTGGCGGCAGGTTGATTAGTTTAGATGGCTGCCATCCTAGAGAGTGAGTGCTTCATTTGACAACAGTAGAGAGATAATTGGATATGGGTTTGTCTCTCCTGCCCACAGAATTTAAGCCAACTCTATCACCTGAAGTTAAAGGGTGAACCACCACTTTCCAGGAAAACACTCTGTGATTAGGCACATGACTATGGGTTCATTAGTTATATCAAATGCCATATAAGTGAGAAGCAGCTAGACTCTCAGGAATGATGTGAGTGATGGACTATCCTGTTGAAGGAACAGCTAACGTGTCAGTTTGGAGGTGGTACCTTGCAGGATAGGGTGCCATCATCCAGGACATAACATACACTCTAAATCAGTAACCTTTATATGGTGCTGTGTCCCCCATAGATTGAATACTTTGGTCCAAGGGCCAAGCTATAGAAGGAGGAAAGGTTCACAATAACACGACTTCCAATGACTGAGAGATTTTGTGCATCCCATCCCTGGAAGTCTGGGTTCTGTGGGTTTAGAGGTTCTGGTTCCCAGAAGGGGAACCCTTCCACTAGGGGACAGAGGAAGAGTACCACCAAAATATCCCTGCTGTCTGGGCATTTTGTGCTCTTTCTGCCAAGAGACTTAGTGGCAAGAAAAGGAACCATTATTCTGGCAAAAATAATTGACCCAAATCATCAGGAGGAGGGGAGGGAGGAATATAACTGACATTCGGGTGACCCATTTGGGTGCTTCTTGACACTTCTGTGCCAAATTTTGGTGGTAAAAAGACCCTGGCCTGAGAAGAGCACTGTAACCCGGGACTCAGGTCTCAGGAATGTGGGTCTGGTTCCTACAATCAGGGAAGTATCCGAGACCAAAAGGGTTGTTAACTGAAGATGAAGGAAATTCAGCCTGGGTCATGGTAGATGGGGAAATGGAGTAACAGCCCCAGCTGAGATGGTAGAAACTACAGTTTATCCACAAAAAGCCCATCAGAATGTTTAGAGGAGCTACTTTCAATACTTGATGAGGAAGCCAGTCTGAATAGTACAAGGGATGGACTGTGGTGGCACTCTGATGTGCCCCTCCAACCCCCTGTCGGGACTGACAGGCACTTCCATTGCTTCTGGGAATGTGACTGCAGGCCTGCAGAGGGACTGCCTGGGCTGGAGAGAGGTGCCTCACCCAAGGACACAACCCCTTCCCAGACCAGCCAACATCCAGTGACTGATCAGTCAAGCTCCCTTGCCCCAGCCCAGAACAACCCTGAATGGCCATCCCAGCTTTACAGCGCCTCACGACATCTTTCCTGAGGCTGCCTTGGAGCCCAGCTTTGCCCTCTGCCCAAACCTCCTTTCCCTGCACTTCCTTTTCCTTTCCTTTCCCAGGTGCTGGTCCCAACAGCACTCTCTAATTAACTTCCAACATGCTAATCTTCATCATGGAGTTTGAGTCTCCAGAGTCTTCCCGTAGCAGCTGATCCAATTTACATTCCCATCTGCAATATATGCAAATTCTAATTGTTCCATATCCTCCTCAAGCTCAGCGTTGTTGATCCTTAAAATTTTTGCCATCCTAATGAGTGTATGCAGTGGTATCTCATTGTGGGTTCAATTTATCTTTTCCTGATGAATAACGATGTTGAACACTTTTCTAAATTGTCATCGGATGTTTAGTTATCTCCTTTTGCCCATTTTTATTGAGTTTTTTGTCCTTATTGACTTACAGGAACGCATTACAAATTTGGACGTGAGCCCTCTGTCACATAAATGTATTGCAAAAGAATTTTCCCTGTCTGTGGTCTGTCTTTTCACTTTCTTAATCACAGTATGCTGGTTTTATAAAAATAAAAACAAAACCCTTTTTACTTAGAAATAATTATAGATACATAGATTCACAGGGTATTGCAAATTCGGCACAGAGAAGTCATTCAGTTTCCCCCAATGGTCACACCTTACATAGGTGTAGTCCAGTATAACTAGGAATTTGACTATGGCCAATGTGTATAATTCTATGCCATCTCATCACAGGCTCTGGGCTGTGTAATGGCCACTGCAATCAAGACACAGAGCTCCTCACCACCCCGAAGATCTCCTTCATGGTACCCCCTTGTACTCAACCCCTTTGATCCCCTTGTCCCCCCCACCATCTCTAGCCTCTGCAAATAACTAATCTGTTCCCCTTCTGTCAATTATTCATTTCAGGAACATTATACAAATGAAATGATGCAATAAACAATGTATATGACCTTTTAAGACTGGCTTTTTTTCATTCAGCATAATACCCTTGAAATCTATCCAAGCCCTTTTTTGTATTTAGAAAATTATGTTACTTTGCCTTATTTGAGCAATCTATTTATGTTTGATAAGGGATCCACTTTTTGTTATTATAAAGGGATTCTCATCTTACTTAGGTAAAACAATGGAGTGATCAGTCCCTGGGTTTTAAATGTCCAGGCCAAATGGAAGATTCCCATCTATTTCCCACATCTGGCAGAGCAGGGGGAGAGAGCACCACAGACTCCCATCTTCCAAGCCCTGACTATGGCTTCCGTCACTGGCTGCAGTCTACAAGGCCCCCTGACTTCACGTCAGGTGTATAGAATAAGCACATATAATGGAACCACTTGAAGCATCTCCTTTTATTGTTCAGAGATAGAAAAACAAATGACTCGTTTTGCTTTTAAGAATGATGAAATGGTTTTTCAAAATGGGGCACATTAATAACCTCATTTATTCTTATCACTGTCAGAAGAAATTAGACATCCTCTCTAAATGAGAAAATGTTGGTCATACTCATCTTACCGCACAAGACAATACTTCCCAGAGTCTCAGTCCCCTTTCTGCTCCCTATGTTTCTGCATCTTCGTCCTTCAGGCCACCATACCCTCCCACCTCCCGTACGGTGTCTGCCATGAGCACCAAATTTTGAGCTTGCTTCTGCGTTGTGCATGCCAGTCAATGGCCTGCAAATCATCTCTGCCTTCCCTTGGAAAGGGACACTCTCGGTGTTTTATTTCAATTGATTCTTTTTGCATCTCAACAGTATGTTCAATATCACAGAAGGTCATCAAAACAATACAAGAAGGAGCTGCTGTCTTTCCTCTCTCAGAGCCATGAAGACAAGGGGGAGGAAGAACGAAGGGCTTTCCTAGGGTGGATGGTAAGTGTGCAAAGAACAGAGTATTTCTAGGTTAGTTTGGGGCTGATCTGGAGTTGGCCTACTGGGCAGTCATGGAGAGAATGCCTCAGGAACTTCAAACATGAAGTGCCTGGGGGCCCAGCTTCACAAACAGTGGAGTGAGCTGGAGGGCAATTCCAGACCCAAGACAGCATGGGGTTCCTAGCAGGAGGGCTTCTTGGATCTTACTTAACTCTATTGCTGTCTAAAGTCATGCCATAAGGAGTTTGTTTCTCTCCTCTGTTTCTCCCCAGCTTCTCTCTGCATCTCTGCTTACACAACCTTCTAAGTTTCTATATCTCCTAATTCAGATTGTAAAGGGATGTGATCAGCTGAGCTAATCACTTTTTTCAAGCCAGCCTATGAGTCAGCTGCTCTTAGGTCACCCTGGCTCTGGTCCAATCAGATGTCACTGAGAGAGGCTGGGTCACATCTATGGGACTTCAGGTGGCTGTCTAAGTCTGCCACCTCACCAGAGGCAGCCATGCATTTTCTCCTAAATGGTGTCACAGGTGTGACGATCATCATGGTTAACACATCTAATATAAATGAAACAAGAAGAGAGGTGGATAAGCAGTTGGTTTTCTCTTCTTCAAAGACTAATTCCAAAGGAGAGTTCCCAAGGGAGAGACCGCGGCTGTTCACTGGGACTGCTGTGAACTGATCTGTTCCTAACTCACAGAGAGACATTGCCTTCCAATTTATTACTATAAGATGGCGACCGAATTTTCAAACTACACTGTGGATTTTCAATCTACATTTCCCACGTGGGTTAATCAACGATTCTGTAACGATGCTGTGTGGTGACTCCGACAACTTGAATGACTGAAGCAGCAAATACTCATTTCTCTCTCAGGGATCTGAGTTGCAGTCACCTTGAGCTCAGCTGAATTTGACTGGAGTCAGCTAGGCACGACCCTAGGCTGCTGGTCAGAGTCTAGTGTGCCCCCTGTGTCTCCCATTCTGGGACCCAGGCTAAAGAAGCTCTGGGACACATTCCTCTCATGGTGGACGGTGGGACTAGCAGAGAGCAAGCCACACTCCACCAGCACAACCCAAGCCTCTGCTCCTATGGTAACTGCCAGTACGGTAATGGCCACGCCCAACACAGGGAAGGAAGTACACTTGTCCCATAGGTTGGAGAAAGGTATTGAGGAGAATGGGCAAAATAATACTAATTCGACCTACTGCCCTGCAGTACAGAATTGCCAAAAAAGACAGTTGATGGCACACTGGTAGACCGTGCAGCCCCCTCAGAAGAAGAAACCACACCTTAACTTTTTTCTGTGCCTGACTTCAACGTATCTAATACTTCATATCACTCTCAGAAGGGGCTCAATAAAATTCCCTTTAATTGATCAAATTATCAGAGTTCTGGACTAAGGTCAGCGTCAATCAACATGTGACCATGGTCAAGTCCATTAATGTGTTCTCTGCTTGAAGGGCTGGGTACTAAGAAGATAAAAATGGCAAAATGTAGTTAAGAACCTGGGTTCTACTCTGAACTCACAACTTCCCAGCTGTATGACCTTTGGCAAGTTGCTTAGCTTCTCTGTTTCAATTTCCTCACCTACAAAGTGAGGGTGATAACAGTGACTTTGTGATGGGGTTGTGCGGTATATTCGGGGGAGAGCCCGTTGAGGAGGGCTTGAACTGTGATAAGCATTTAACTGTTGCAGGCAAGCTTTAAAAAAAAAAGGCAACATCCGCTTTAAAGAGAAGCAGGTTGATAAAGTGGAAAGAGCTGGGATCTGGAGTCAAAAAAACTTGTGTTGAGTCCCAGCTCCTCCTTTCATACCATCTATGACCTTGACCAAGTCCCTGTTTTTTTGCTTATGAAATAATGGCTCCCTCCCCGGCTGATGTGAAGATCAGGTGACATGTGTGAAGGCATTTTTGCAAAGTGAAAACCATCAGAAAAATGTGAGCTGCTTTTATCAAATTATCCCATTTTTGCCTTGCTTCTCTGATGACAACTAATGGATGGTGAAGGAGTTCTCTGCTGGACATTTCTATTTCATCTTTAGAGATGTGCCAATGACATATGCATTTCCCTGAAGCTCTTGGTTCTGCAAATCATCACCGTTTCTAATGTAGCAGACACCCAGCAAGCTGGTCCTCACAGAGGACCATAGAAGGGAGTGTGTCCCTCGTTCCTGGTGAATACTTGGGCCTTTCAGAATTCCACACGTTGACAATGAATGTCTTGAGATTGTTGTCTAATATTTACTTTGTGCTACTGTTTGGCCAATACCTGTTGTTTCCACTTCCTCCATTCCCAGGCCCCAGTCAACCCCCTGCACTTCCAGTATTCCACAGCAGCTACTCTTGCTGCCAAGGTCACTGATGAGTTCAGCATTGCCAAGTCCAAAGGTCATGGCTCAGCAAATCTTACTGACCCTATCAGCAGTTTCCTTTTAGTAGTTGATTACTGCCTTCCTCTTGAAAGCCTTTCTTCATTTGACCTCTAGAACACCAGCCTCTTGGTTCTCCTCCCTGCCCAGCTGCTCCTTCTTGAGCTCCTTTGTCATCCTCTCAATGTTAGAGGCTCAGTGCCCAGATCTCTTCTCATTTCTATGTACACACATTCTCTGGGTGATCTCATTCAGCCCTGCGGTCTCAGATACCATCTCCATGTTGACAGTTCCGAAATTTAATTCTGTAGCTCAGATATCACCCCTGAACTCCGGAGTTAAACATCCACTGGCCCACTAAGCACCTCCACTCGAATGTCTTGTGACGTCTCAAAAGTGATGTATCCAAAGCACAGCTCCTGTTGTTCTGACTTTCATCTTCCTCTTCTCAGTAAATGGCAACTCTGGTCTTGCGCTCAACATGAAAATACAGGGACTCATCCTGGCTCCTTCCTTATACTCTATATGCAATTTCTCAGTAATGCAGTAGGCTCCATTTTCAAATTGCATCCAGAATCCAATCTTTGTCTGTCTAACACCTCTACCACTTGCATCTTTGTCTGAGCCAGCATCATCTCTCGCCTGAATTGCTGACATGGCTTCCTGTTTCTGTCTTTGTGCAACCCTCCTCTCCCCTCTCCCAAGAAGACAGATCCTTCTAGAAGATTATTCATATTATATCACTCCCTTGATGAATACCCTTCAATGGCTTCCTATTGCATTCAGAATAAAAGCCCCAATCCTTGCTCTAACCTACAAGAGCCTGTAAGGTCCAGCCCCCATTTATCTCTCTGACCACTTCTTCTAACATCTCCCTCTTGCTGTTAGCTTCCTCTGTTCCAGTCAGACTAGCCCTCTTGCTCCTCCTTGGACACACCAACCTAATTTTATCACAGGGCCTTTGCACTTCCCAGCAAACAGTGTCCCTCTTTCAAAACCCTGTATGTATAAACTCATCAGACAAAAGAAAATGCTACTGGTGTGTGTCTACTGTGCATCTTTAAAAGCTATTATTTTCTCCTTTGTGCTTTTTTAAAGCTTTTCTAAATATTTTCAATAAATTCTATTTATCTATTTCATAATCAGAAAATAAATGATTTAAATTGAAGTCAAGATCACAAAGGATGCTTCTGTTGCTGAAATACATTGTAAAAAAGCTGCCTTGTCCCCTGTGCAGGCTCCTCACGCAGCCCAGAGAGGGGATCCACAGACGTATACAAAGCCCATGCAGATCTGGTCCTCCCCATTGTCTTTGCTTCTTCCAAATTTCCCCCAGTTAATGAGCTTCTCAACAGGATGGTGATAACTGATCTCTGGGTGAAGATTCTGACTCACCAGATTAAACTGCAATGAAATGCTTTTTAATAAGTAATCGAGGATGGGAAGTAAATTGTTATTTTCCCCTCGTGAGTGGCATTACCTGTCATTCTGAAAATTAATCTTATTTAAGAGATGCTTAAAATGCGGAGCGATATCACGGTTCTTCAGACCAAGCGGCTAATGAGTAATTCAATTTATGTGAATTATAAATCTTGATTCTTTCAACACTATTTTCCTTTAGATCTGTTAGTCACTCTCATCTCTTCTCAGCTGCTGCTGAGACTTAGCTTCTGCTTTCACAGAGCTCTCTGTGTAAAGAGGAGAGAATGCTATTGGCCGACTTCAACTTCATATAAACAACAAAACACTCTTTAGATATATGAAATGATCGAGGTAGCCTGGTTGAGGAATCTCCCTGAGGTTTGGTAGGTGTCAAGAGCATACAAAAAAGATGACTCCTGCTGGGTTTGGAAGGAAAATGACTCGGGGCACCAGGCGTCACAGCACCTGCTGGCGGTATGAGTTCCAGCTTCATTTTTAAACTCCAGACATTCCCTGGAAAGTCAAGGGACAAAGAACTGCGGTGTGAGGTAAGAGGTGGAACGGGAAGATTTAGCAGGGATTCTTATTATGTGTTTCGAACACTTTGTGTACGTCTTTGAGGCCCTTCAGAAATAGGACATTGAAACCTGACGTTACTATCAATCATCTTTCTCCTGCTCTGCAGTTTGTTCTGTTCCTTGGAGAGGTCTGTGCAGTGGAACGGACTTCCTCGTGTTTGTTCAGGCCCAAGCTCTGTCCTGTGTTTGCACCCCTGGCTGTCAGTGTGTTGCCTCGTCCAAGGCCTGAGAACCTATGACAGAGAGAATGCAAGGCTTTTGCTGGAGGTAGCCTAACTCAGCCGTCTTGTGTTTAGAAATAGATGTGTATCGTGGGACTAGCGCTATGGATTAAAAAACTCCGTGAGATTTCACCAAGATTGACGCCTTCCGTTTAAGCAAAACACCAACTTTGAATGGCTTGTCTCCCTTTCTACGTAGAGTTTGTCCTCTCACCCCATAGGTAGCTTGGGACCTCTTTTTCTCTTCAAAAGTGGTCTGTGTTCCCACCTCCCCCAACATGATGCCTACCAACTATACTCTAAGAGATGGTCACCAGCCCAGGGACCATGTCTGTCTTGTGCGTTCTTAGAATGCAGAGCCCAGGACAGAGTTTGGCATATGAAAATGCCCAGCAAATATTTGGAGTTTTGGAGGGAAGGGTGGGGTTTTTAAATTTATTTGAAAGAGAGAGATGGAGCGTGAGCAGGCGGGGAGAGGCAGAGGCAGAGGCAGAAGCAGACTTCTCACTGAGCAGGGAGCCCAATGTGGGGCTCGATCCCAGGACCCTGAGGTCTATGACCTGAGCCGAAGGCAGATGCTTAATCCACTGAGCCACCCAGGCACCCCTGCTATATTTATAAGATATTTTCAGTCATTCTGGGCTACTCTTACTGAAATACCATAAAACCAAAGTCTCACTCCATGTCCTTTCTCATGACAACTATTTGATAAAGATTTTGCCGCTGCAGCAGAAGCAAGGTGCTCTGGCTGATATTCTGGGTGCCTGTGTACGTCATCACACTGAAGACTAGGACTGGCTTATTCGGAAGAAGAATCATTACCCCAGAACTGCCTACTTATTCTCAGCTTTAAAAATAAATATTTGCCCAATAAGATGGCAGGTTTATGAGCTGCATTTAATACCGTAATGAAAAAGTCTCTTACTGTGTGTGTGTGAGAGAGAGAGAGAGAGGGAGAGCGAGAGAGAAAAGAGTTAAGGTTGCCATGGGAGCCCTTGGCACTTCTGAACCTCTATGATTATGAACAATAATTAGATGTAATGCTTTACGGTGGTGAAGCACCTCGTGGGCTCCTGATAATTGTGTTTGGCAATTAACTCACCCTCCCTGAGATTCAGGTTGGTGTAATTAACCCCACAAGGAGAAGCAGCCTTAAAGCAGGGGAGTCATGTGGGGAAAGCTACCCTGTTTTCCAGCGGTGTAGACAAAGGGAGGCTTCCCCAGTCCCTGTCCTGCCTCACCGCCATCACAAGTCTCCACCAGAGACCCCCCTGGTTGGCCTGAGGCACTTTGCTCAGGTGACTGGGTTCATGGGAGTGCTTGCCTGCACCAGGAAGAGGTGGGCGGGAGCAAGCCTGGGTGTCAGGCCCTCTGCATTCCCTTTCATCATGAACCCCACACAGCTGGAACAAGAGGAATGCAGAAGGCCACCTGGGGAAAGGGCAGTGGGAGATACTCAGCTTAGCTCTAATCAGCTGAAACTTGGTGAAATCAATACCTCTGTCCTCTTCCCCAAGCGACTGCCATTTGGGGTTAATCCTCCGTCTGCCAACTTTTCTATTTATTGTCCCATGACACATGTTCTTAAGCACCTACAGAAAGCTGGGAAGAGGGTGGATTTTTTTTATTTTTAAGATTTTTATTTATTTATTTGACAGAGAACACAAGCAAGCAGAGAAGCAGGCAGAGAGAGAGGAAGGGAAGCAGGCTCCCTGCTGAGCAGAGAGCCTGATGTGGGGCTTGATCCCAGGACCCTGGGATCATGACCTGAGCCAAAGGCAGAGGCTTAACCCACTGAGCCACCCAGGCACCCCGAGGGTGGATATTTTTAATGCCAAGTGTTGTTGACATTTTATACACATATACGTGTGTGTGTATATATATACATATATATGTATATATATACATATTTTTTATGTATTATATATAGAATTAGAGTATAAATGTGCATATATATTAGAAGTAAATTCCTGAAATAAGTGGGTCATATGCTTTGTTCCTGTCAGGTGATCGATGAAACACTAAAT
This sequence comes from Neogale vison, assembly GCF_020171115.1. Lineage (NCBI taxonomy): Eukaryota > Metazoa > Chordata > Mammalia > Carnivora > Mustelidae > Neogale > Neogale vison. The sequence goes on from NC_058091.1 coordinate 218,504,384, forward strand.
CTGTCGTTTTCTCCAAAGGAAAACAAAATCTAACTCTTGAGAATTTCAGTCAATCCCCCTTTTGTTTCAACCTAAATTTCTATGGACTACTTCCAGCATTTTATTTCCCTGGCTGAAGGCTAATGCTCTGTGTATCCCTGACAGACGCCAGCGTGGGAATGTGGTGAATTTCTGCTGTGACAAACTTGACCCCACTTCTCTCATACCCACACCCGAACTGCCTGCACAGTTCTGAGAGGGTCTGGTCACGGATTGAGGCACCAACCTGACAGGAGGGAGACAGATTCGTAAGGCTGGCTCGGAGGGCCATCTCCGCCAGTGCTGTGCTGAGGAGGAAGGCCCGCGTGTTTTCCCTGGATGTGCTGGTCTCGTTAAGACCTGATCCCACCAGCGTGACCAGCTGCACGGGCCGCTGAGCCAGACGCGGAGAGAACAGACTGGGTCAGCCGTGGCTTTTGCTTCTCCTACAGCGGGGAGAGTCTGTACAGCACAAGGCCTCTAGCACATTTTGAAAGAATGTTTTGTACCAGAAAAGCTAATTTGCTATGATTAGTTCCATTACATTTGTGAGACTGTCACTTTATATTTATTTGGAAGGCAGGTTAGAGTCCCTTCTGGTGATTTTCCTCTGTGTGCCGAGGGGGCCTCTCCAAAATTTCTAACAAAAAATCGATTCATGTAACCATGAATTCATGTAACCATGAATGCCTCGGATATAGAAATACCCGCGTGCCTCGAGAAGAAGAGAGTCCTGAGTCAACCGCAGGTCACCCTGACAGGATTTCAGAGGGTGGGGGAGGGAACTGGAGGACCCCGGAGGAAACAAGTATGGGCCTGAGGCCTGGGGGAAAGGTGAAGTGGGGTCATTCACTTTCTACTTCACACACTTCTGTGCCATTTGAAACTCTTCCAAGTTTCATTTTGTTGGCGACAAGAAATGTTGGTTATGTGTGGTCCCCACAGCTTTGGAGTGGCCCCAGGGAGGGGGGAGGATAATGTTGTTGAGCTAGTGATAACAGAGAAGATACAACCTGAAGGAACAGGGCCTGAGCCAAATGCCCCAAGCCGAAGAAAAAGGGAAGTCATCCCAAGAGTGTTTGAAACAGGACTTAGGGGAGGATGAACGCTTTGTGCAGAGGGACTGAAGGTTTCTCTCCCTCTCTCCTTCCCTCCCTTTCTCCCTTCCCCTTCTTTCATCCTCTCTGTCTCTCTGTGAAAATCTGGTGCTATGCAGTGTTGACCCTCTCTGGCCCTTTATAAACTATTCGTTAAGTCTACACTTCCACTAACCCCTTGAGGGGTGAGTTTCCTTTTTAAAAGATACAAGAACACATCTAATCTTGCCTTGGGGTGGCACAAGGGAAAGCTAGGGACCAGCTACATACATACTGGCCTGAATCCCATAGTCACAAAAGGCGGTCGGTATAATGGGATGGGGATAAGGAAAGACCAGAGTCTGGAACCCAGATGCCATCAGTCCTGTCCGGCCACTGCTTGTCGGTGACTCAGAGAGGGCCTAAGAGGCCTATCCTTTCCATTTTAGCACAAACTCTCTAGGCCCGGGCTCAGATGGGAGCAGGAAGTAGGAAAGCTGTTCTAAGTGGAAGGAACAGTCATGCAGGCCATCTGGGAGCCAGGAACAGAAGAGGATGTGTGCAGAGGCAGGTGTCAAAGGAGGCGGCCTCTCCTGCATATTCTTAATGTAGTGTTTGCAAGACTTGAGACCTTGCACATCTACTCACGGTGTTGATCAAAAGAGCTTTTTTGAGAGATTAGAAAAAAAGAAGAGCCAAGCATTCACGCATGCAGTTTTCCTAATTAACACTGCAGACCCGGAGTGAGAGAGAAAGCACATTGGACTTTTTTTTTTTTTTTGAAGCAGCTGTTCTCCAAACAGCAGGCTCTTCTCAAGGAGACTGTGGGCTAATGCTCTCGGATTCTGTGAATTCAGAGAAGGGCCTCTGACCGCTTCAGATGGAAGACTGGCTGCCTTGTGGGGCAAAGAAATCATTTACACCGCCAGCCACATCGTCGGCTGGAATCACATAACCTGGAAATCGCATGGGCCAAGCGTCACGCAAAGCCTGTATTGACTGTTTACTGTGTGCGGCCCCGTGCTAAATTCATCTCCCACATTCCCTCGTGCCATCCTCCCAACAACTCAATGCGCTCAGTAGCTCCCCCTTACCAATGAGGAAATGTTACTGCCAAGGTCACCTTCAGAGGACATGGTGGAGACAAAGTTCAAAGACAGGTGTGTCGGAACCAAAGCCCATCCGTCACAGTCTCCATCAGCATGCTAGACAGCCCCTCAGCTTCCTGTACTTTGGATGTCAGGCTATTTCCAGTGTTTGGCATAGATGGAATTGGATGCAAGCTTGCTAATTATGAAAATCACAGGTTTTTACTGGCCCTTCTTTATGAAGCCATCCCTCACCCCAGGTCCCTCCCCTCTGCTCACAGCACACCCACAACTGTCCCCTGGCTCACTGCATTTACTTGCAACTGTTTGTTCAATCCACCTTTCCTGTAACACTGTGGGCAACCTAGGGTGGGGGAAGGAGAGCTCCGAGCACAATGTCTGACACATGGTCAATGTTTAACAATCGAATGAATGAATGACCTAAACATTTCCCGAGTCAAGTATACAGCACAGTAACAGTGGAGCAGCTTTATGCAACAGAGAGAACGCCAGATGCAGAACTGGAAAACCTACGCTCAAGCCTGGCTCCCTTACTTGCTAGCTGTGTGCCTTGCACACGTCACTTAGCCTTTTTTGGTTTCTGTTGCCTTGTCTACAAGTCATAGCAGTTGGATTTGAGTTCCTCAAGAACATATCCAAATGCCGACATCACCTGAGTTTGTGTTCCTTCATGAAGCAACCTGCTCAGGTAAGATCCTGCACGCTCAGCGTGAAGAGAAGCACATCTTCAGATCCAGAGTCCAAGGACTTGTTTCCTGAGCTGGGCAGCGCCCCCAGCTCTGTGCCACTAATGTCCCGCTCCCCAGTCCACGGGCTACTTCTCTGCCCAGGTGCCAACATGTCTACCACACCCCTTTGGTTTGATCCTTAATTTAGGCTCTAATTCAACTTCCTGCTTCACTACTCACTCATCTCTACCTACAGACCTCGTCCTCAAGGTAACTCTCCTTCCATCGATCCACCCTGTGTAGGACCCACTCAGAATCTCCAACGCCTCTAATGACAATATCAGTCACCATCTTAACATCAGATCAGGAGATATTCATGAGGAGTTTACACTCCTCTGTGAGTTTACGCTCCTCCTTTGTCCCTGTGAGGTATGATTAATGTATTCCAGCCAACAGATTCGAGGACATGCTACCATATTCGTCTTGCTAATTAACACCCTTCTAGTATGCACGCTATTAATTGGGCACTTGCCGTCAAGTCGCCTTTGTAAGAGAATGTAAGGGCAGTCTGTGAATTAGATCAGAAGGTCACTCAGTTACCGCCCAGGGCACACAGGCAGGCAGCTGGAAAGGCAGGTGTAGAGGGCTTCACACAGAAAAAAATGCCTTTTCTGCTTCACATTCTATGTGAATCTCTTTAGTCCAGAAGCAGGTGATGGCAGGGATAGCAACAGAGCCAGCAAGAACAAGGGAATTCTGGTTTCTGAATCTGACATGCATGGGAGGAAATTACTTAAATTTATCTTTAAAACGGAGAGGAAAACCACCCTGAGGCTCATTTGCAAAAAGATCTGCATTGCCGGACTAAGAGGAAAGCACAGGAACTGAGGAGGCAAAACCTGGAAAAGAAAAGGCCTTCCCCTGTGGGAGTGGTGCAGGACAAGGGACCAAGGGACCTGTCTGTGCCCTCCGTAGGGCAGAGCAGAGCAAGGGGTAATATTTGAGCTCCAGGTGAGGAAGCATTCTTTAATGCCTTGAGCTCCGGGGCAGTGAGCTTCCTGTCTCTGTCAGTTTCAAGTTTAGTCTGGCCTGCCAGATAACAGGATGTGACAAATGGGCCCCAGTCCTGTGGATGAGCTCCGATCCCGTGAACTTGAAGCTCTGACCTTGCCCTCCGACCAGATTTGCTCAGCATCCTAATTGTAAGAGGGCAGTGCTGAGCCAACAGGCAGCTGGCACCGGGAAGTCTATCTTGGGTCTGGATGTCTGTGTTTTTAAAATTCTTCCCACATCTTTATTTTTTGTAGCAGGTATTTTGGTTCCCGACCCCTTCCTCTTTGCCGTCTTCCCTCATAGAGGTTGCAAGAGTTAAGTCCTTGCTTCCCCAGCCTCCCTCCATAGCTGGAGGTGACCCTGTGACTGGACCCTGGCCCAGGAATGTAAATGGAAGTTTTGAGGCAGGGAGGAAGCTTGGGAGGCCTGTGGGACTCAGGTCCCATCAGGAAATGGAGGGCACACTCAAATTAGGTTGACTCGAGGAGGATTTCACAAAGGAATGATTTACAAAGGTGTGGCCGGAGGAGGGAGCCCATGGAGGCAGTGCGGTACCCAAGCCTGGTATCAGGAGACCCAGAGGCCTGAGGAGAAGGAGCAGCTAGCCGACCCAGAAGGAAAAAGCTATAGGGAATGGGTTGCGTGGAGAGGAGCCCACCCCAGGCAACTCCATGACCCTGACAGCAAGGATGATTCAGAGGACCTGATAGAATTCTCTCCCTGGCCGGGTGCCCTCACTGATTGCTAGACAGCTCCACGGGGACTTGGAGGCAGAGGACCCAGCCCTTCCAGGGAGAGAGAATCCCATTAGGTCTGTAGCTACGCACAGCTGTCTGCCCACCATTCATCACTCATGTCCTTTGGTCACAGAGGGTGTACTGTGTCCTTGATCCCTTTCCACCCAATCACTGTACAACTACCCCATGTGTAGGAGACCTTCTTGCCCTCAGGTGGCTTACAGTCTGAGCCCACAAACAAGCACACGTGCAGAGAACAATCTGAAGATATTCGAATATTAAGCTTCATGGCAGCAGCCTTAAGTACTGTAGAAATTACCGGTAGGTATTGGTCAGTAGGGACAGTGAGACCAGAGTCAAAATTCCATTCCCACTTCATATTAGCTGAGTGACACTGGACAGTTACTTAATCTTTCTGAGCCCCGCTTTCCTTATGTATAAAATGGGAAGAAGGACATTCTCCTTTATGTGCTCTCTCAGAGATTACAGATAATATACATAAATTACTATATAGTGATAACATTCCTAAATATTTATTATATACCAGGAACACAGATAAGTTATATATACAGATAAGTTCTATGAGGTAGGTACTATTATCATTCCCATTATATATGTGGGAAACTGAATCACTAAGGTGTAAATGACTCCCACCAAGGTCAGCAGCTAACAGGTGACAGAACCACAACTGATACCCAGACGGACTGCTAGAAGCCTTCTTACCCACTTACCATACTGGCTGACACAGTAGGTGCTTAATCATCTACCACTGTTCCTATTAGAACCACCATCTTCCCCACAACCACCAGTACCACCATCACTAGTGTGGGCTAGACTATGTGGCAAAGTTGCCATCAAGAGTAGCATCTGGGGACGCCTGGGTGGCTCAGTGGGTTAAAGCCTCTGCCTTCGGCTCAGGTCATGATCTCAGGGTCCTGGGATCGAGCCCCACATTGGGCTCTCTGCTCTGCAGAGAGCCTGCTTCCTCCTCTCTCTCTGCCTGCTGCTCTGCCTTCTTGTGATCTCAGTCTGTCAAATAAATAAATAAATAAATCTTTTAAAAAAAAAAAAAAAAAAAAAAGAGTAGCATCTGGACCTTAAGACCAGAGTAAGGTAGTTACATGTAAAGAAGAGAGGACATCTGAGGGGAAGCAACCACACAAGGAAAGGCGAGGATGGCCCCAGTCCCAAAAGGGACAGGCAGCCTTGCCCAGGGGAAGCATGGCATGGCCTGGGGAGCAAGAAAAATGCCTGATCACTGGGGCTGGAGCCAGACCTCGGAAGCGGACCTGAGAGCCATGCAGAAGAGTGTGGGACTGACGATGGCCATGGGAGACCAGGCCAGTGCTTGGGCCAGACCATGTGACATGCTAGAATAGAAGTCCTGTTCTAGAAAATTCGCTAGAGAGCAGAGAAGCCAGCCTTGCAGGAATGCCAGCAAGGACACTGTTGGTAATAATGAGGTCTAAAGGGATGGCACCATGGAACTGGAGAAGTGGGGCCGATGTGTCACCGTGAGGGTTAAATTCGGGGAAGGACACACAGGCATCAACGAAAGGGAATGAGGAAGGAAAAACTAAATGCTGCTTGCTAGCTTTCCCAGGGTTACCCCTGAGAGGACATACAGCCAGCCGCATACCTCGACTTGCCCTTCCTCCGCTGGTCACCCTCAGCTGGGCACAGGGTGGCTCTCCAGTCCCGCACAGGAGGGTTTCCTGCGCCACGTGCACTATGTGGCCTCAAGGACCTGTGACACCAGAGTGGGGGATTCTTTCCCCCTCCTGGAAAGCCGACGGAAGCAGCACAGGCTGCCAAGGGCTCCCCAAAGCCCTTCCAAGAGCTGAACCGAGTATCCACTGTGACACAGAAAACAGAGACTCTCTGAAAATCCCTCGTTCACAGTCCTTTTGTTTAGAAGTCACGAGAGCTTGCTCCTCTGCTACAACCACATGACCACACTTTTTTTAAATGAAAAAATGAGGGGACACCGTGTCTGTGTGCGTCCAAATGAAGTAGAAGATGATGGAAGGTAGATGTCACCGCGGCTCTTGATTTCTGCCCTCGGTGAAACAAGAACTGGGTCAGAACATTCCCTACCCTCAGAACCCGACTGCAGGGTCAGTTGCTGCAAACTCACAGTTCATCAGCAGACCGCGTTGTTGCAAAGCCTCCTGCTGTCTGTCCCTGTCACCAAGCGAGACACCAGCTTGAGGGTTTCGACACAATTCTGAAGGATCGAGCAACTCCACCTTGAAGGAGAGGGCTGATGTGATGGGGGAAATGCGTGGCATCAAAGACGAGGGAATGAAGAGCAATTGCAACCCTTTGTTCAGACACAACTTCTGACGCCTTCTATCCTGATCCACATCCCCCTTGGACGGAACTCCCCTCATGGGATGGCAGAGGCTGGAGAAGCTCCTTCCAGCCTGGCAGCAGATTTCAGAGCCGTGGAGCTAGACAAGACCAGCAATCTCCGCTGGCGGAGAGACCCCACCCAGCAGTCTGTTTCCTCTTGAACCACCAAGCCCAGCTCCCGAGGCAAGGAGAGATTCCAGGAGTCTGACAAGATTTGCACTGTCAGAAAGCAAGTTTTATTTTTACCCTCAAGCCCGAGGTCTCCTAGGTGTCTGCAAACTGAGGAATTATTTTTACCCAGATGTAGAAGACAAGTTCTTCCGCTTTGCCTTCCTGCCCGCCCTTCCCACATGGTGCTGGCTGTGGTGGGGGCTGCTGGCTGACCTCTGTAGTGTCTGAACTGACCTGGAATCTTCTTGCCTGTGCCACCTTCAAACCGTGCCAATCCGGATGAGGGCCTGGGTTTTTTGTTTTGTTATGTTTTCCCTTTCTGGCTCCCATTCCCTTATATGTAAAATGCACAGAGTTAGCCTAGGTGGTTCCTGTGGTATGAAATTTAAAAAAAAGGATAAAGGTTTTAAAACACATCTATCTTAATATAATCCATTTTGTCTTTTCTCCTCCCTGTTTATGAAAAGGGCAACCTCTTGTTTCTGTAGCTTGAGAATATTTGCCACATTTTGGAAGTGTGTGGTCCTTACCAAATGGAGGAAATGAGTAATGGAGGGGAAAATAAATAGAGAGTACAAGAAGTGAAACAGTTTGGTTTGCAGAGACCGAAACTTCCGGCCTTTCGCTCCAAAGACCCAGCTTTGCAGACCTCTGGCTTGGCTCCCTCACTTACACCTGGCTGGTGTACCTCTTAGCCATTGGCCTCTGTGGGGAGCACCAGCTGAACGCCTCTGTCTCTGGTTCTGCCTTCCCTGTGACTTGACACCTTCAGGTTTATGAGCAGAGGCACCCTGCAGAGCACAAGGTCCTATGAGATGATCTTGCTGGGCTTTCCGAGGAACCAGGGAACGGCAGGACAAGAATTCTGCCCTCCTGACCAGCACACATCAATCAAGTAAGTACTGACTATGTGGGATAATCACCAACTCTCTAGCAGTTCAGAGGAGGGAGGTCAGGAGAGCTGGAAGAGGCCTAGGGAACACCAGCCATCCCTAACACTCCAGGAACCGAGAAAGAAAGAGAGCATTACCTCCAGCAACCCAACTAATGGTTTCATGGTTCATTCATGCCTTTCTTCTAATAAGACTCTTCAATGAGATCTATATGCTCCAGAAGAGAAGAGAAGATGATGAATAAAATAGGACCACGTCCTCCCCGATACTCTTCCTGATAGAAAAGCTGACAATTTAATAGATGAGTGAAATTCAAATACTTTACGTAAGTCTACAGAGATGTGCCGTCACCATCATCCAGTTTCAGAACAGTTTCATCATCTCCACAGAATCCCTCACGCTCATGGGTGGTTCATCTCTTTCCATCCCCAGCCAACCACGCATCTTCTTTCTATCCCCACATCTGCCTTGACTAGACGTTACGTAAACATGCAGTCATGCAATGCACACTTGTGTCTGCCTTTTCCGTGTAGCATAAAAACTCCGAGGTTCAACCACATGGTAGCCTGCATCAGTACTTCCCTCCTTGTTATAACTGAGTGAAATTCCACTCTATGGATCGAGCACATTTTATCTCCTCACCAGCTGATGGACATAGTGATTATTTCCAGTGCAGGCCGCACAGGTAGTGCTGCTATGAACATTTGTGTGCAACTCTTTGTGTGGATGTACATTTCCATTTTTCCTGGGGAGAGACTGGTAATAGGATTGCTACGCTGTATGGTAAACTTATGTTTAACTTTTCAACAAAGTGTCACACTGGTTTCCAAATGGCTGGACCATGTTGCAGGTGCACAGCAATGCAGCAGGTCTCCAGTGTCCCCCTCCCCCACATCTTAGCCAGCATTTGGTATCAGCGGTCTTCTGATTATAGCCATTCTAATGGGGTGAAGTGGCATCTTGTAGTGCTTTGAATTAGCATTTCCCTCATGACTACTGACGCCCTTAGTGACAATTCATGTATCTTCTTTCCCCCACTGAATTGCCTTTTGCCGTTATCAAAATCAACTGACTTTAAGGATAAGGGTTTATTAATGGACTCCCGGTTTGGTTCTAATTGAGTTATATGGCGACCCATAAGCCAGTATTACACTATCTTAAATAATAGTAGCTTTAGAGTACATTTTCACTGGGAAGTGAAAAATCCTCCAACTTTTTTTTTTTTTTCTTCACAAAATTGGTTATTCTAAGTTTTGGGTTTCCATATAAATCGACTGCTACTTTCTTTCTTTTTTTTTTTTTTTAAGGGCTGGAATTTTTGTAGGAATTATCAAAGTTGGAGAAAACCACCACCTTAACAATATTGAGTCTTCCAATCCATAAACATGAAATATGTTTCTAACATTTATTTAGACCTCAAATTTCCCGAAGCATTTTGTAGTTTTCAGTATACAATCTCCCACTTCTTTTGTTAAATGTATTACTAATCTTTTTTTTTTTTTACATCTTATTTATTTATTTGACAGAGAGAGCACAAGCAGGAGGGGCAGCAGACAAAGGGAGAGGGAGAAGGAGGCTTCCCACTGAGCAGAGAGCCCAATGCAGGGCTCAATCCCAGGACCCCCCCAGGATCATGACCTGAGCCGAAGGCAGATGCTTAACTGACTGAGCCACCCAGGTGCCCCAAATTTATTCCTAAAGATAATATGAATGCAATTGTTTTATTTTTCTACCGTTCATTGCTCATATATAGAAATACAACTTCTTATCTCCTCTGACTTTGCTGAACTTGTTTATTAATTCTAATGTGTATGTGTGCATCCTGAGGATTATTAATTAATCATTTTTATGACATACAGCCTAACAGTAAATAAGACAGAAGGGAAAGAGTAGCGGGGAAAAAAAAGACAAAAAAAAAAAAAAAAAAAAGACAAGAACTCCAGAGACTCAACAGTCCAGGACCACTTAGGGTTAGGGGTGAGCAGCACCACACATCTCAAATACAATGACCACACCATGGTATTAGCAGCCTGTGATACATAGCTTCCCAAAAAAGAAAAAATAAATTAAGTTCCAGGACTACTATTCAAGAAAACTAGAGATATGTGTCTATCGGTCCACTTAAAAATACCATCTGTGGTGTTTTTAAGGTTTAGCATTTGCTGGAATACACGTGTCTCTTCTAGAAATTTCACTACAAGATGCTTTCTGAGGTACTGCTTTTTTTTTTTTTTTCACCTGAATCCAGGATCATGTTGGCTGTCGCCAAGGCCACCAGACAATTTCCCAGTGGTTCCTACATTCCCCTATTTCTTGGAAATTTCCAAAATTAATTCGCCTTTGGAAATCCTCTCCTGCCAGCATGATGGAGTTTGCTAAATTCAAGTGGAGGTAGGATACTCCCTGTTTGTGTTCTCAGGACAAGGCGCTGTGAACCAGACACAGGGAAAAAAAATACTACAAAGGAAATTAATACTACAGAATGACCTCCTAACAGAGGGGACAAGGAAGCCAGTCTGGAGCTATTAAAATGAGTTAAGTACTCAGACACACAGCACCACCCCTGCCCCCAGGGCAGGCTTTCTCTGTCTGCTGGCCTCCCCTCAGCTCCTACAAAACAGATGGGCCGGCCCGAGGGACCAGGAGGCTGCGGGTATGCCAGAAGCAGATGCAGACAGGTCTGTGCAGAGCTCCTAACAGACCGCCCAGGAAACACCCCTGGGGTGGGCACGCAGACGGCCAGCTGTGCCACAAGGTCCAGGGACCAATCAGCTCTGCACCTTAGAGGGACAGGTAATCGTCCAAGGAGAGTACCTCCAGTTTCCATTGGTGACTTTCAGGGTATGAAGAGGGTGCTGCTGTCAGTCTGTCCTGCAGTCCTCTGAGAGTGAGAAATGAGACAGTGTGTGTGCACAGACATGAGAACAAAGACGTCGGGTCCCTGCTGCTGCTCTGGGCAGAACTCTCAGCTCCTGCTGGCCCCAAGGTCCTGGGAAGTAGCTCATTTCCTCCTCCCATCTCCTAGTCCAGTCTGACCTCACTCTCCGTAGGCCCATTCTTGTTCTGCGTTCCCCCGCTGCCTCCCTGGAAAATCGGCTTTGACTTCTCACAGGCATCCCTCTAGCAAACAGCCAAAGTAAATACCGCATCACAGTTCACAGCAGCCCATATGAATCTGAGTCCCCCCTCCCCCGCCACCGCCCACAAGGAGCCACTGGGCCCGCCTGGCTCCCTGTCAGCCACTGAGCCATGTTCAGGCAGATCAGACAAGAGCTGACTCTGGGCTTCAGGCTCTGGCGCCCAGTCCAGGCACTGGGAAACCTCAGGCCACTTGGCCTGTTGGTGGGGAGAAGACAGTCCAGCAAGAAGGGAAAGCCACTGTCTGGGCCCCAGAAGCCCCAGCTGCAGCCTTCCCCAGCAAGCCAAGTCCAATACCATCACCCCTTCCCTGGCACACACACACCCACACACCTGCGGTCTTCCCTGGGTGTTGGCTGCGCATCTGCTTATCGGCAGCCTGCCCTCCTAACCCGAGAGCAAGGTAGGGAGCCGGTGGGACGAGTGGGCAGGGCACAGGAGAGGAATCTGAAACAGCCAGAAACAGAGATACTCTAGATGCCTACCCAGAGGGCCTTAGAGAGAACCAGAAGCTAACAACAGTTAGGCTTGCCAATAAGAAACCAAGCCGACAGGTAGAAAAGCTCCCAGGGTGGTGCAATGATGACCACGATCCCTGAGTTCACAGAACCCTGAAGGAGCCTGAAGGAGCAGGCTGGTGAATGCGCAAAATATTTGTTCTCACGTGCTTGAGAGCCACTGGTGAATGGGACTGAGGTGGGGGGACAGGGCCCGCGGGGGGCAGGGCGGATAAAGTAGCAGCCTCGGGCATCTGTGGGAGAGCTAAATATGGGCTCTCCAAACCCAAGCACAGCTTGTCCCCTGCCAGGCAACCGATCGGAGCTCTCGAAATGGCAGCTGTTTCAATAACCACGTAGGAACCTTTCCTGCTTCCAGCATCGCAAAGGACCACGGTGTTCCACATGAGTGGAACGGCAAAACGTGATTTTAATAACTTTGAATACTAATCCTCCGATCAACACCTGTGACTCTTGCCATTGAGAGACAGAGAGAGAGAGACATGAAGCCTGTGATCGCAACAACTCATTTATACAATGAACACAGACCAGGTTCCTAGTATGTGCTAGGCACCAGAGTGGTTATAGAAATTCCTAAGGCATGAATTGCATTCTGTAAAAGCTTATGAGGTGGTAGAGGATATAAACTGTGTACGGGAAGAGCCATAAAGCAAGGGAGATGATGGCACCTCACAGGAGACTGCTTTTAGGAGTGATCTGAACCAAAGGCTGTAAGGTTCCGCTGATGAGTATACGTCTGTGTGTTTCCTCGCTCTGTCTTTTTTTTTTTTTTTTTTTTTTTAAATCCTCGCTCTGTCTTCTGGGAGAGAAACTGACAGCCCAGCAGCTGCAAGCATACTGACACCCACATCTTGGTTTCTAAGCAGGATCCATCGAGAAATACTAAAATTAACGGGGCAAACTTTAAGGGGAAACATACCTTCAAAATATTTATCTACACATTTCCTAACTCTTATGATGGTTTTAACACATGATCAAAAAATCTTTGATACCCAGCCCTCCAGGGAGTGGTGCTCCATCCCCTTGGGTAGAGGCTAGAGGTACAGACTTGGTTCTAACGAATTATGTGTGAAAGGAGAAAAACAGTGACATTGCTGTGGGAAAACCTGGACAGTATCAAGGTTAACAAAATGATCAAGGTTAACATCGCCAGTGATAAATCATGTTGATATGTGCTCACAGATATCCGGGGATAACAAGAGTACTTCCCCCTCTGTGATATTTTTCCAAAAATCCATAACCAGAGCCTATTAATGAAAGCACACCAGATTAACCTAAACAGAGGGTCATTTTATAAAACATCTGACCACCACTCTTCAAAAGGATCAGTCATGAAAGCCAAAGAAAAACTAAGGAGTTGTTGAGTTTTGGGGGAGACTAAGAAGACATAATGTGGCACACCCTGGACTGGATCCTGAAACAAAGAAAAGACATAAACAGAAAAACTGGGAAATTAGAATAGAGTCTACAGTTTAGTTAATAATATTTTATCAAAGTCAATTTCTTAGTTATGATTAATGTACCACAGTTATATAAGATGCTAGCATAAATGGAAGCTAGTTCAGGAAGGATATACATTTCTATGGGTAAGCCAACACAAATCCTGAGCTCAGAGCCAAGTGTGCACATTGCAACACATCCCAAGAAGTACAGCAAAGCCTTTGAAAACTGAAAGGGCAATGCAACCACTATTCTCAGAACTTGCCATCTAAACCTAACTGGCATGATTGCTCACTAAAACAAAACGCTCCGGGCACCTGGGTGGCTCAGTGGGTTAAAGCCTCTGCCTTCAACTCAGGTTATGATCTCAGGGTCCTGGGATCGAGCCCCGCATCGGGCTCTCTGCTCAGCGAGGAGGCTGCTTCCTCCTCTCTCTCTGCCTGCCTCTCTGCCTACTTGTGATTTCGGTCTTAAAATCTTCAACAACAACAACAACAACAAAACGCTCCACATTCTTCAGAGGATTTTAACACGACCCAGAGTCTTACTACTTAATGTACAAGCTGTTTCGGATATCATCCAAAATTATCCAACATATCAACAACCAGGAAAAAATCTGACAAATTCTCAAAGGAGGAGACAACAAACTGATGCCAACTCTAAGACAACCTAGACATTGGAATGAGCAAACAAATTCCTTAAAGCATCTTTTATAATCACTCTATATGAGGCAGAAGTGAATGCTCTTTAAAGGAATGAAAAACTCACAACAAACAGAAACCATAACTAAAGAACTAAATGGAATTTTAGATGAGAAATTCATTATCCAAAATAAAAAGTTCACCAGACAGACTCAAATAATTGGAGTCTATCTTCAAAAAAATAAAAAGATCATATGATAGTTGTCTTTCTCTGCTTGACTTATTTCACTAAGCATGATACCCTCTAGTTTCATCCACGTCATCACAAATGGCAAGATTTCATTTCTTTTGATGGCTGCATAATATTCCATTGTGTATATATACCACATCAAGAATAAATGAAACAAGATGGGATTGGGAGGGAGACAAACCATAAGTGACTCTTAATCTCACAAAACAAACTGAGGGTTGCTGGGGGGAGGGGTGTAGGGAGAGGGTGGTTGGGTTATGGACATTGAGGAGGGTATGTGCTATGGTGAGTGCTGTGAAGTGTGTAAACCTGGCGATTCACAGATCTGTACCCCTGGGGATAAAAATATATGTTTATAAAAAATAAAAAATAAAAAAATGAAAAAAAATAAAAAGAACCCAAACAAGCATTCCTTAACTTGAGGATACATAAACAGAAGTTCTCTGATCTAAAGAACAGACAGAAATGCTACCAATTTCTGGGTATTAATTTTGTATACTACAACTTTATTGAAAACATTTGTTACTAATTCTACTAGTTTTTTTTTTTTTTAAGATTTTATTTATTTAATTATTTGTCAGAGAGAGAGGGAGAGAGAGGGAGCACAGGCAGACAGAGAGGCAGGCAGAGGCAGAGGGAGAAGAAGGCTCCCTGCCGAGCAAGGAGCCCGATGTGGGACTCGATCCCATGACGCCGGGATCATGACCCGAGCCGAAGGCAGCTGCCCAACCAACTGAGCCACCCAGGTTTGGTGGAGTCTTTAGGATTTTCTAGGTATAGTGTTATGTCATTTGCAAATAGTGAGAGTTTAACTTATTTTCTACCAATATGGATACCTCATTTCTTTTTCTTGTCTGATTGTTGTGGCTAGGACTACCAGTACTATGTCAAATAAAAGTACTGAGAATGCACATCTTTGTCTATATCCTGATCTTAGAGGAAAAACTCTGTTTTCCACCAATGAGTATGATATAACGTGTGGGTTTTATTATGTTGAGGTATGTCCCTCTAAACCTGCTATGTGAGAATTTTTATTATGAATGGATATTGAATTTTGTTATCTTTTTTGTGCATATTTATATTATATTATTTTTGTCCTTTGTTTTGTTGTTTTGTTTTGTTAATATGTTGTATCATGTCGATTGATTTGTGAACAATGAAACATCCTTTCATCCCTGAAATAAATACTCCTTCGCCTTGGTGAATGATCCTTCTAATGTAATGCTATATGCAATTTGCTAATATTTTGCTCAGAACTTCTACATCCATATTCCTCAGGGATATTGGCCCGTTGTTTTCTTTTTATTTATTTCTCTTTCTTTTCATGGTGCCTCTCTGGTTTGGGGATCAGGGTAATGCTGGCCTTGTATTTAGCAGCTTTCCTTCTTCTTCTATTTTTTCAAATAGTTTGAGAAAAATAGGTATTAGCTTTTTTTTAAAGATTTTATTTATTTACTTGACAGAGATCACAAGCAGGCAGAGAGAGAGAGGAGGAAGCATGTCCATGTATTTTCCGATCTATTTTTTGATTGCTTCATTGACCCACTGGTTGTTTAATATTGTGTTGTTTAATCTCCACATGTTTGTAGTTTTTTCCATTTTTTTTTCCTTCGGACTGATTTTTAGTTTCATACCATTTGTGGTTGGAGAGATGCATAAAGAACACACACAACTCAATACCAAATAAATAATCCAATTGAAGAATAGGCAGAGCATCTGAATAGACATTTCTCCAAAGAAGACATACAGATGGTCAACAGACACATTAAAAGATGCTAAACATCACTCATCATCAGGGAAATGCAATTAAAAACCACAATGAGAGATTATATATACCTGTGAGAAGAATGGCTAAAATAAAAAAAAAAATTTAAAAACTAAGAAATAATAAGTGTTAGTGAGGGCATGGAAAAAAAAGAACATGAGTGCATTGCTGGTGGGAGTATAAATTGGCACTGTCACTGTGTAAAACAACATAGAAATTCCTCAAAAAATTAAAAATAGAAATATCATATGACCCAATAATTCTACTAGTGGGTATTAGCTCAAAGAAATAAAAAACACTAATTTGAAAAGATATATGCTCCCTTATGTTTAATGCAACATTATTTACAATATCCAAGATATGGAAAACCTACTTTCCTAGTATCCATTTATCAATAGACAAATGGATATATGTGTGGCAGACTATTATACAGCATTAAAAAGAGATTATGGTTTGTACAACAAAATGGATAGACCTAGAGGGTGTTATCCTAAGTGAAATAATCAGACTGAGATAGACAAATAGCATATTATTTAACTTATATGTGGAATTTTAAAAACATAGCCAATGAATAAACAAACCAAAAGCAGAATGAGACCTATAAATACAGAGAAAAACTGATGGTTACTAAGGGAGGGGGAAGAGGGATGGGAAAAATGGATGATGGGTACGGAGAGATACAGGCTTCCCATTATTAAATGAACAATAGAAATAAAGGCACAGCATAGAGAATGCAGGCAATGACATTATAATAGCAATGCATCAGGACAGATGGTAACTACACTTGTGAGCATACCACCACAGATGAGCCACCTGTATGGCTCAGTTGGTTAAGTGTCCAATCTTTATTTTGGCTTAGGGTCATGATCTCAGGATCATGAGATTGGGCTGCACATGGGCTCCATGCTGGGTGTGGAACTTAGAATTCTCTCTCTCTCTCTCTCCCCCTCTACACTTGCCTCACCTATTCGCATGTGCTCATGTGCACACTCACTCTCCAAAAATTTTTTAAAAATTAAAAAATGAAACAAAAAGAACAGACAGAAAATAGGCTGAAAAACTAAAAGAGCCTCAGAACCTGTGGAACAACATAAAAAGTTGTAATATCCTTAGGGGCTCAGAGCCCCTAAGGAAAAGAAAAAGATACTGGTATGGAAAAAATGTTTTTGAAGAAATAATAACAATGAACTTCCCAAATTCAGTGAAAGACATAAATTTACAGATGCAAGAAGCTCAGGGAACATCAAGCAGGACAAATCCAAATGAAGCCATCATACTCAAACTGTAAAAACCAAAGGAAATCTTGAAAGCAGACAGAGAAAAACAATTTGTTACAAGTAGGAGAATAAAAATGTCACTGCAGATTTCTGACAGCAAACATGCAGACCAGAAGAACTGTCAACTCAGAATTCTACATCCCAGGAAAATATCCTTCAGGAATGAAATAAAGACATTCTTAGATAAAGGAAGAAAAAAAGGTTTCATTGCCAACAGACCTGCTCTAAAATAAATGTTAAAGGAAGTTCTTCTGGATAGAAGGAAATGATCCCAGAGGGACAATTAGAACTTTGGAGAAGGAAGAGCAACAGAAATGGTAAACATCTGAACGGACACAATAAACTACTTTTTTCCTCTTAGATTTTCAAAATGTGTGTGATTATTAAAAGCCAGAGTTTTACCATCGCTGGAGAGTAGGAGGCTCTTAATGTCGGCAGATGTAACATTTGTGACATATATAACATAATGGAGGAGGGTAAAGGAACATATATAGTTGTAAGCTTTCTACATTCTACTTAAAATGGTCAAATATTAAATTTAAATACAATGTGAAAAGGTAGGTATGCATACTGTAATCCCTAGGGCAACCACCAGGAAAAAATATGAAAAGATCTAGCCATGAGAAGGGTTCTCTGGCCCCTCACCAGGTCTGACTTTAGACAGTCCTGAGGCTACAGTGAGTGACTGTCCCCATGACTCCCCCAAACCATCATTCTGGGCTCAACGAGAAGCTCCACTCATTGCCTCATTTTCTAATTTCCCCCATAACTGTGCAACAGAGGTTGTTCATAATTCAATCTACAACCCAATGTTGTAAGGCAAGGAAGAATGTGAATAAATTCAGGTCCTTCCAGTCCCGTCCTCTGATCTTGCAAATGAGGAGACTGAGGGCAGACAAGGAAAGTTGCTACTTGCCCAAGACCCCACAGCAAGCTGCTGTTAGAACCAGGCCTGGAGCCAGATCTCCGAACACCAGACACACCATTGAGAAACCCGAGCTCTGGGGATCCTTCCCCAGCTACCTGAGAGCAAGTTTTTGTGTCTGGCTGTCCTCCAGAACTATTAATCATGGACAAATATGCAGACTTTCTACACATGGGGCACTATTCTAAGTTTGTCTATCTGTCTGTCTATCTGTCTATCTACCTCCTATCTATTTAACTATCCACACTAAATCCTCACATGGCCTCACTTGAGGTAGATACTATTATTCTCCCTGTTTTATAGAAAGAGAAACTAAAACATTGAGGAATTAAGAAACTTGCCCAAGATTACACATCTAATAGATGTTGGCTCTGAATCTGAACCCAGATGGGGGGTGTAGCATGTGAGTTCTGAACTATTACTGTCCTCCCCTCAGGAAGATCAATCCAGACCAGAACTCTGGGAGACATTCCATGATCCAGAAGAAAATGTACCCTGGCTGCCCCCAACCCACATCCCACACCCCCAGGAGTGTTTCTAGCCAGGTAAAGTCTGCTTAAAAGTTGTGTGGAGGGCAGCTCTGAAGGGAAAAAATGAGAAATAAGAGCTGACAAGAGGCGCCAGCAGCCTGAAAGGCGGGTGAAGAGAGGTGCTGGCACGGTTACTAGGCAACCTACCTCTTGCCTCCCGTCCTCTCAGGACTGGAGAGTTTCCCCCAGGCTCCTCTGTTCTTTCCTAATAACAGCTGATGACACCAGCTCCTTCTTCCTTCCAGCTGAGTCACTGCTGTTGCCAGTCACATGGTGAGGGCAGCCTGGAGCTGCCCCAAGATCCCCAGCAGGGCCAGTTAAGGAGCCTTCAGTCATGCTATAGTCTAACCTCACTCCCTGGTAAAGTCCAGTCCCTTGTGACCACCAGGGAAGGGGGGCGCCCAACCAAGAAGGACATTTTGCTAAGCCATCAGCCAACCATTTCACAGCTCAAGCTCAGTCTGACTAAGGAGGAGTGAGTGATGGACAGCTTCCTGGTGGGGTGAGGAGGGCTCTCCTTTCACTTTCCTCAGAGGTGTTCGCTTCACTAGCAGTTCTGCCCAGGGATCTACAAAGTGGTGTTGCTGTTGGGGCCTCACAAATTTGTCCCTCACGCTCCCTAGGAAGTCTAAAAGGAAGCAGATGCCTCACACTACTCTCTGTAGACTCCTTGTCTGATTTAACTGATTCTTTGGAGGTAAAAGGCTATTTTCACAGCCAACTCTGAAAAGCCAAAAAATGAAGTCATCATGACCCAGCAAAGAGGGGCAGACACTACTCCCTCCCCCAGGAAAGGAACTGAATGCCATTGAGTGCTCTGAGTACTTTCTTCGCCAACAAGCCCACTCGTGTTGGTGTGATTCATGGTCTGGTCTCCCCGCAGTGGATTCTTTTAGCACCATCTTCCTCCCCCAGAGACATATTAGAGAGGCCACTCTTTCCCGCCACACTGCCCCATTCAGCTCACAAACCATTCAGCCACCTTTTAAAATATCAAACTGTAACACTTGCAATAAACAGCCTTCCTGGATACCTTGTACAGGCTAGATTCCTGACTTCCATAACCCATGTGTGTAATATGCTAGAAATCACTCCCTCTTAAGTTAATATCATTAGGAAACACGCCATTTTATTTTTTAATTTTTTTTTAACACAGGAAGAACTGAGTAAGGAAGACAAGGAAAAAACTCCTACCTTAGGTGTGTCTTCATTATAAATCGCTCAAATGCCACTTTGCAAAGGTGTTAGGCTGAGTCTTCATACCAGCCGGTACTGGAAAGGCACTGAGAAGTCCACAGCTGTTTTCTGTTGAAAATAAAAGCACCCTTCAGTCACACTCTAGTATTTTCTCCCCACCATTTCCAAAGTAGGACTCTAATGCCAGGGTCATTGGGAAATACCAAGGGAGTCTGAAATCCACTTCCCAGTAATTTTTTTTGAGGACATCCTAGAGTGGAACCCAGAGCTCTTCTGAGGGTCCTCCAAGAAAGGAGACATGTAGGTGGAGGAGGCAGAGGACAAGGCACGTGAGCCTTTCAGAACTGTCAAATTCTCCCACTTGACACACAAGGAAGTTGTGTTTCTAACATTGTCAATTTTCCAGAAACCAACAAGTCACTGTCTGCTCTTCCCCCAACCTGGGATCCCAGATTTGGACACCTGCGCCAAGAAAGTTGAGGTCATTTTCACTAGTGCCTCAGTGGAGCTCCCAGGGGGATTGAGTAGACAGCTAATTATTATTCCATCCTTCTGGCAAAATACAAAAAGGGCTAGTTTGTCTTGGTGAATGAAGCACAGAGTTGTCACTTGGCCCTCACCCCACAAGAAGATCTCTCTCTGGGCCTAGCAGTCTTGAGGCTCTGAGTGGTCATGCTCGATAACTTTCCACTGGGGTAAAAGGAGATTGCCAACAACTCCTGTGCTCAGGAAAAAGAGTAAGAAAATTCCTGAACTTCTAATTTCAGTAACACTGCCCCCTGCCCTTCCATCTCACACAGACACACACTCAAACCATAGTTGGTATAAAAAAATTGGTTTGCTTTCCTAAGAAGGACAAAGATCTTCTTCCATTCATCCTCAGATCTTGTCCTCTGTCCTCATCTCACATCCTTCAAGACCACAAGTGAGGCATGGAGGACTGAATAAACTCAAATGGGTGAAAGGTCATTCCTCTTCCCACGTCCATAGCAGAAACCAAAGCAGAAGAAAGGAAAGAATAATGAGTCTATGCTCTTAGGAACCCTTGTCTACAAGCTATCAGATGACATTCAGGCCCTGGAATTAATCTGTTCCCAAAAGAGATTAGTGTCCCCATATAAACCCTCAGGTTCCTCACTCTCTATCACAGTCACAATGGTGGTACCATGTGATCATCTCCAGATACCCAGAAGAAACACCAATCTGGGGAAAAGCAGCAACATTTCCTGCTATATCTACTTCTCTTCCTGGTGTTGATATTGAGACTGAGAAGGTGAAATGGGCAGAGGGAAAATTCTTTTTTGGAAATTAATAAAAGTAATATTGTTCCAGTTACTCTTCCTGAATAGAAGGCTGTCCCTCAAATCCAATGGTTTCAAATCAATTGATTTTGCTCATGAGTCTGTCATTTGGACAGGGTTCAGTGAAGTGAGCTCATTTCTCTCCATTCAGTGTCAACTGGGCAGCTTCACTAGAACAGGAGGTTTCACTCCTGCAATGACTCATTCAGATATCTGGAAAGGTTCGCATAGTCTGTCGGCCCTCAAGCGGCCCTCTCCATGGGGTGGCTTGGACTTTCTGACAGCATGGAGGCTGGGTGATTTCAGTGGGACCATCTCAAAAGAAGCAAGCCGAAGCTGCCTCAAAAGTCACAAAGTGACTCAAAAGTCACAAAGTGCCACAAAGTGCCACTCCCCCCACCCCCTCCAGAGCCATAGGTCCACCTACATTCATGAATAAACAGACCCATCTCTTGTGGAAGATGAATTACTGTTGCACCAGAAGAAGAGCACATTCAATGAAAGAGACTATGGCAGCCATTTTGGGGAGACAGCCTGCCATACAAATGAACTACAACTAATGGACGACGATTCCTTACTACATTCTACACCTGGGGTAAAGTGTTTGGTATGAATTCGCATTTTAAATCTCACATCAAAACTATTAAGTGGGCATTAGCATTGTCCCATTTTATACATGAGAAAACTAAGACTTGGGGGGTGGGAGTTATTTCTCAGCTTGAAAGTGGCAGAGCTGGACACTGAATTCAGGCCCACCTGGGTCACGTACCAGAACTCAAAACCACTGCCCTGCCAACCTCCCAGAACTAGCCTTGGTTGGGACTCATTAAGGTGATACAATGGAAGGAGAATAGACCTTGGGGGTGGGAGCCAAGATTTTACCTCTAGCTCTGCTACTCATTAGAGGTGCCATTCATTATATGCCATATGCTATGTGAGGCACTTTACATGCATTATCTCCTGGTCCGAAGGTAGTGAGTTATCTCAATTGATTGTTTACATGCATTATCTCACATATTTCTTAAAATGATACTGTAAGGGAGTTGTTATGTGATGCACACTTAACAAGTTAAAAAAAAAAAAAAGACTCTAAGAGGTGTAGCAACTTTCCCAAGCTGCACAATATTAATTTACTGAACTGGGATTTTAAATTATTCTGTCTTACTCCAAGGCTCTTACTCATCTCAACCCAAGGCCAGAGTCCCTGGACAAGTCTCCTTTACTCTCTGATCCTCAAATCCCTCACCTATGAGAGCAGAAAGCTGTGAGAAACTTTTGGCTCCAATGGATAGCCCTGGGCACGGAGGCCTCCAGTGTTAAATACCGTTTAGGCATGGTTTCCCAACCTCAGCACCACTGATATTTGGGGTCAGACAATTCTTTGTTGTGGGGACCATTGTGTACAGTATAGGAAATAGAGCAGCATCCCTGGCCTCTGCCCAGTGGATGCCAAGCAAGCCTTCTTCCCCATGATGTGACAACTAGCAATGTCTCCAGACATTGTGAATTATCCCAGGGGGGATGATCTTGCTTTACAGCTCCCCCTCACTCCCCTCTTAAGAACCTCCATATTAAGGTACTACTATGGTGGCCCCGAAGTAAATTTTTACAGAGGTCCTGGTCCGCATCTCCTTCCCCAGATGTCCCTCTCCTCTTGGTAACATCACCAGCTGGGAAGATCAAGGAGGGATCTGGATAGTATAACTAACTCACTTTTTTCCCTTTGTTGGGCCATTCCTTCTCTTACCAAGTCAGAAACTGGTGGTACTCAGATGCCAGCAGGTGCCAAATGCCAGATGAAAGCACAAGGGGTGGTGGTGGTATTTGCTCCTTTCCTTCTCCCTTTTTCCTTCTATCCTTTCTGCTATCCAACTCTTGTTCTTTCTTCTATTCTCCCCCCCCCACACCCCATCTCTTCTTCATCAGATGCTTGGCCAAGCAGGGGAGATGCTGTTGCCAGGAACCTGTTTGCATTCTTGGGCACACTGCTTCCTAGCAGGCCCTTCCTCTGAGTGGAGCCTGAGGAGAGCCAATGATTGGTCCCCCAGCTCCAGGCTGGTGGACACTAAGGGTCCAGGGTCTAGGCACTGCCTTCAAGAGGTCCTTGAGCCTGCAGAGGAACCTGACTCTCTTCCCCACAACCTCAGGCTCTGCCCACAGAAGCTCTCCTGATGACAACACTGAGCAAGCCCTACGAGGGAAGTACCAGGAGTGATTCATTCCTCCAAAGCAGAGAGTACTGGAAGCAGGAACACCCAAGAAGGGCAATGCCTCACCAGCAGCCTATGGCCTCAACCCAAGTTCTCACTAGCTCACAAGGCATCTGGGACATAACCACAGGTCAGAGGTGTTGGTGCTTAGAGCCTGACAGCTTCTACCCTTGGGTCCCCCATCTACCCCTGTGAGAATGAGACCAATTCTCCTTCTGTATGAGACCCCATCAAAACATCTGATGCATGATCACTTCTCTCCATTCTTTGCATCCACAGGCTAAATAGCCAAATATCACAAAGACTGAGTATCAATCTTGGGATATGACTTGCACAGCACTAGCCTGGACATGTTTCTTTACCAGTGTCCCCTACAAAGATATATGCTTAGAATGAAATCCTCATGTTATTTATTATATTTTTTACCATTCCTCTATTGCAATTAATTCCAGCAGCCTATGTGATCAAAAGCCTAAAAGAGTATATTTCTGCCAGCTTCGGCTCATTCTATGACATAACTGCCCTCTATAATTATTTCAGGGTTGTATCATCATTGGGACAGTAGGATTTGTCCACATGTCCTTCACTGGTAGGATAATTATTTCTCTTAATGCTGAGTCTATATTTTTATTAACACAGCTGATAAAGACATCAGCTTCCCGGTAGGCACATTGTACTAGTGACCCATGGAGTGTTAAGGTGATTTTCACATTGATTCATGTTAATATGGTCAATGGTCACAAGGCCAGGCACGTGCAGTTGAGTTTTTTTTTAACCTAAGGACCAGACTTTACATTTGTCTGGTATTGAGTGTTACTTTCTTTGCTATCCATATTTTTGAATCTCAAATTTCCCCTTCCAATATATTCTCATCCAAGATCTATATGATCTGTATACGTGAAAATCCAACCTTCTATGCCTTCACCCATAATATTTTATTAATATTTTAATAAAAATATTGACTAGGGTGGCAGTCCATTTTTAATTATCTACCAGAGATATCTGTCTGTAAGAGAATAGTCTTGGGCATGATCATTCAGGCAACTATACATTCTTAGAAGCTTTGGACCAGTGAGGTATCATTTAAATCTTTGATAGCGGATAACTTGAGGAACTGTGTGAGGAACTTATTTCTTGGAGCATGGGGTGGGAGTCCAGAAGTTACTATGGTAAAAACTGAGCTGGGAAAGGGGGCTGAGACATCAGAATATGGACTGGTTAGGCAGTGGTAGGCTGTTTGAGAAGGTGGAGTCAAATGGGACACTGAAGTCAGAAGCAGAGCTGAACGTCCAATGCAAACCAAGGAGACAGGCCAGATCTCAGCACCAGGATCTGAAGCCAGATGGAAACTCGCCCCCTGGCAACTTCTACGGAATACATAAGGAGTGACATGAATGCACATGATGTGAAAGAGGCATGGAGAGCAAGAGAAACCACCTGAGTCCAGAGGCTGAGCTAAGTGGTTGGGTTTCTGAAAAGGCCTCTTTCCATGGGTGGGGTCCTCTTTCCTTACAAGGGGCTCACTGAGCAGATGTTTGGGATAGAGTCTGACGTCGATACTGGATTTCTGCAGAGCCTGTGCTAGACCCTGGTGACCCCCACTCTTTTCTCTAAGTTCTGCCAAATGCTCTGATTTGGTATCTCTTCTAGGATTTTACAGGGGGGTTATATCTGTTGTTTGTAGAAAAAAAAAATTCAGAGAAAAAAATCAGGAGATTTTCTTGTCTGTAGTCATTTAGCATCTCTTTCTCTTTAAAGAGAACCAAGAACAGGTTTGTGACTCTAATGCCAAGTTTAGGTAGCCTGCAATGTGACTCACCTGGTCTTAAAAGTTGCACTCGCTTTGTGCCAATAGGATCCTCTTTCCCACCCCCTCTCCTATCTTTGGATGATGTTTTCTCTAAGTCATGTTTATTCTGCACATTTCAGCTTGGAAATCCCTGTCCCTGCCAGAGGGAAGAAAAACAGGAAAGAAGCCATGCTGCTTGCCCTGTCATCGGTCAACATTACATCATCTGCTCCTGGCCTTTATTTCTTCATTGTTTTTGATCCCTCAGTAATTTCCAAAAAGCCCTTGCTTTGCCCTTAGCATTTTCTGCGAGCCTCGGCGTGCTCTGGGATCTCACCTCTCCGGCACGATTCCTTCGGGTCTGTGTCACTCCTTTGAGTTTGTCTTTGACTGTATGTCCATTTTATCTTCAACAGAATACTATGTTACCACTAATATTTTATTTAGCAGCCTCTTCCGTCGCTCCTAACTGAGGCATTTTCCATCTTAGAGTGTCTGGCTATGAGACCTTACACTCTGTTTTCCTGGCTTTAGTGCTGAGCCTGCATAAGCCCAGGCGTACAATCTCAGAGTAGTTCTGGAAGGACAGAGAACCGGAGAGCATGACTTATAGAAAAAAAAAGCTCAACCCCAAAGGGTTGTGAGATTTCAAAACACAAAACAGAAAAGGAAAATAAGAGTAACTAGGAAAATTAGGGTATTTAAAAATTCAAATTTCCCTGACCACCTGGAATGCTTGTGAAAAATGCAGACTCGGCCTCACCGTAGACTCCCCGAATCCCTATGGTAGAAGACAAGGCATTCTTTTTTTCTTCTTTTCTTTTGTCTCTCTTTCTCTTTTCTTTTTTTAAGAGAGGGAGAGAGGGAGTAGGGGTGTTCAGCTCTTCTTTGCTATCCATATTCTCTTCCTCTCCCTGGGAGAGGAAGAGAATCCCAGGACTCTGGGATCATGACCCGAGCTGAAGGCAAACGCTTTAGCCTACTGAGCCACAGAGGCAGCCCTCCACTCCATGGAGAATTCTTTAAGAAAAACTTCACCTCCAGTTTAGTGCAGTATGAAACTGCTGCCAACAGTCAAAAGTTCCAGGACAAAATGGACTGAATATGCGTTAAGTGGTGTTCTAACTTAAGACTTGTCTTCAATTAATTATTCATTACCTGTCCAAATTTATTGTTGCTCTATCATAATTTCAGAGAGAGATTTCCTAATAAGGATCCAAAAAATTAGAAATCTGTTTTATCTCTGTTTTACAATGTATCTTGGAATTCTCTTCATGAGAAAATATTTTTGGAATATGAAGGCTAAGGGATTTTGGAATTCTCCCTCATACAAATTCCTTTCTTTTGAGTTAAATTTAATCTTTGTAACTACAGTGTGAGTCCTGGGAGACGATCGCTGTGATTATGGTTCTGCTCTTTAATGAACAGTGCTGACCCACTAACAATCCAAGGATTTCTCTGTCCATCTACACATTTATTTATGAGCTACATAACATCTAGTTTACTTGATGGATCCTTCCCTCAAATTCCAACAACCCCTTAGTACACCTCCTGACACTTGTTTCTGGATTGCCAGAACTGCTCCCAGATCCCTTACGGGGAAGCCCTCCTGCATTTAGGAAACCCAAGAGGAAATTTTGGTTTATGGTTTTATCTCATATCCACACAATGATTCTTTGATGGAAAGCCCTTAGAATAAAATCTTAGAATGGAGCTTGTAGCCAAGCCCTTTGGTATGAAAAACAAGGCCTGGAATGTAACTTTTTCAGTGCCTATTGCTGGACAGATGGCTAATGAAGTGACATGTAGTTAAGGAGGTATCAAGGTGCTATCTAAGTGTGGAGTTTTTTTTCAGACTCCAAGCAAGACATGACATTCTTCTCCAAAGCGGAGGCTTAAAACTTTTTATTCTTATCACTACTGCACAGAGAGGGCATGCCGCCAGAGGGCTCTGGTAAGTGAGTCGTTTTCATTAACAGTCGGCCATTTTATCAACAGGTAAAGGAAGCAGCCAATATTTGCCGGGTATATTGGAGAAGAGCAGAACTGTCTGGAAACATTCATTGGTAAGATTCAGTATGTGAAGCAAGTACATGAAAAGAAAGAGAAGCTGGGGGAGGAAGTGAAGGAGGGCGGGAGAGAGGGAGGAAAAGAGGAAAAGGAAGAAGAGAGACTGAGAGAGGGAAGGGATACAGGGAGGTAGGAAGGAAGGATAGTTGTTTGTGACACCAAGTGACCTGGGGACAAGAGCAAAAGGGGACCTACAGAAGAGGACAGAGATTACCTCAGAGTAGAGATTCATTCCTTAACCTCCTTTGTTAAGGGTGATTGAAGTTCTGTGGTAAGCAGGAACTGGAGACTGACATGAAAACTCACCAAATGTTCTTTAAAGTTCTTGCAATTAACTATGTGTGCCAAATTGTATCTAATTTCTATTAATGATTTCAGACATTCCTAATATGTCTTTATTTTCATGAACCCTTTTGAGTATATTCAAAGGAAAGTACATGGCTAGGTGAACACTACTTGCTACAATTAAGGCTCTGAGGCCAAGAACAGTAAAATCCAAGTAATCTGAGCCCTCGCACATCCATTCTCAAAATTCTGTCTTGGTGTGGCTTACTTCCCAAGAAAATAAAATAAAGAAGTCTTAGAAAATAAATAAAGAAGTCTTAGAAAATAAAAAACGGAAGTGATCCATAAAATCAACAGAAGCTCCTAGACATAGATGTTGGTTAGTGCGGTCCCTCAACATTTATACTGTAACTCTTTTACCCATTTCAGGAATTTCAAATAGGAAACAGAAAGCAAGAAAGCCAGGAGTCTGAGTTAAGAAAGGCAGTAATCAAGACAGTGCTAGGCATTTGGAACTAGATGCTATAACAAATAAGAAAATACAAGATGGTTTAAACACCACGGAGATTTATTTACCTCAGAGTAAATAAGATGGGCATTCCTCCTCAGTGGAGGTTGACTTGTCTCCATTCCCCAGCTGCCATTCAAAGTTTCAGACCAACAGTGACTCTGCCACTTTCATTATATGGTTTCTAAGGTCATCATAACCATCTCCTTCCCAAGGTAAAGAGCATGGAGAAGTGTTTATGGGAGATTTCTATAGGCCAGGCCTAGAAAGGGGTCATATGACTTCTGTTCATATTCAGTTGGCTAGAATTTAGTCACATGGCATCACCCAATTGCAAGGAAGGCTGGGGAATGTGGTCTTAGCTAAAAGCTCAGGAATATGAGTAAAGAGGTCAGTCAATAATTAGCAGCCTCTGACATAGAAGGTATGCATATTTATACCCTCCTCAAATCTGGAATAACAATGCTTCACTTCCAGGACCATTACAGAAAGTCAGAAGATGGTTATGTTTAGTACAATAGGAGTAGAGTAAGAGCTACTGTTTACTGAACACTTAGTGTGTTCTAGGACCCATGTTAAATTCACACATTATCTCATTTAATCCTCATATCAACCCTGACTTGGCAGACAAAGATGACAAGCTGAGAGAGGGCAAGTGACCTACACAATGTCTCACAGATACTCAGTGACAACTGGGATTTGAACCCAGGCTGCCTAACTCTGATGGCCAAGCCCTTTACTGCCTGATTCATCATCACATCACAGAAGGACCAAAATGTAAATTACAATCTGCTCCAAAGTTAAGCCAGGGCTCTTCTATTTTCAACATCAGGAAAAGGAAGAAATGATCTTCAGATTTTGAAAATCCACACGTGGATGAACTCGAAATAGAAAATCAGGAAAGCCTTTGGCCAAGTTTGGAAATCCCTCGAACTCCTTGGATTCTGCCACTGAAACCTTGCTGGAGCCTTTCTGGTTTATTTTTAGTTTTTACCAAGCACCATTTCCTGGATCAGTGAAGCAGGTTTAAATATTCTTATAAGTATTTTGGACACAAGTGAGATTTTTTTTTTAACTGACTGTGAAAGAAATGCAGAGAACTTTGGGATGAGCATATATAAAATAAATAAGAGCCAAACACTTAAGCAGTAGCAGGGTAATAATATCTATCAAAGCCTGTTGGGCCTAGCTGGGGCTGGCCTTCCTGAAACCTCATTTGTTCCTCCAATCCATTGAGCCTGGGACCTGAAGACCCTATGATTTACTTAGCATTCTTTCCAAAACCATTTGAAACCCTAACAAGGACAATGCAGATCCCTAGACTCTGCAAGCACTTTTGTAATCTTTGTGGTACAACCGTAACTTCCCATACGGAATTCAACACCTAGTTGATCACTTGGGCCAAAATCAGGAGATGGGAGCAGAGACCCACACCAGAAATTCTAGGCAACTTGGATTAGTGAATTCTGCTCAGCACTTTCCACAGGTAGCAGCTTTTGGTATCTGTTGGGCCAGGCATACCCTCAGGTTTATGTCCAGCATGATTTCATGGATGGCGGTGCAAATGCAAGACCATCCGTCCTCCTACTACACACCTACTGGTGAGCACCTTGCTCCTCTTTTGAGGTTTTTGGGAAAAGGATCACCCTTCACCTCTCCTGTGAATCTTCCAGGCTTGGCCTCACTAGCTATGTGTACTGACATGCATCATGCCATGACTCATGCTTGAATAGAATCTTTACCTCCCATCATAACTGTAGAAAGAAAAGAGGTAAAGACAAACAAACTTGCCTTATTAGTACCATGACAATATCATCCTTTTCTTCCACATAACTGTTTCCTCATTAAAAAGAAATAGAGCAAAGTGAAAACATTCCTGGAATATGGCAAACCATTTATGAAGCTGGGTGGTATACAAGGGTGATCGTTTTACTAGTCTATGTAGTCATTTCATGATTTTTAAATATTTCATAATAAATCAAATACCTAAAAGAGATATTCTGGACTGGGTTTCTTGTTTTTTATTTCCAGTTCTACTAATCACCACTGGGTCCTAAGCCACAGAGAAGTAAATCCTGCCAGCAACCATGTGAGCTTAGAAGTGGATCCTTCCCCATGAAACCTTTCAGATGAAACCTCAGCCCTGATGGACACAGTGATTACAGCCTCATGAGAGATCTTAAAGCAGAGCCCCCAATGAAGGTATGTCTGCATTCCTGACCCACAGACACTGGGAGATAACAAACGTGTGTTATTTAAACCCCTAAGTTTGTGCTAATGCTATTATACAGTGGCAGGTAACTGACAAGATGCTTACACCTGGAAATGGCAGGCCTCCTCCACTTTTAGGTCATCAGTATAAAGTAACTGGGCAGTCTTAAAGAATATTTTTGCCTGAGTGCCACCATCAGATATTCTATTTAATTGCTCTGACCTAGATGTTAGAATTTTTTAAATCTACTAGAATTACTCGATTACACTACAAAATTTAAAAACCACTGCAAAGCTGATTATTTCATGTTTCCCTCCTTTTCCAACTGTAATTTTTCTGCATTCTGAGATTTTCTCCTACAAACCACCCAACTTCATACTCACTTCAGACTTTTTGTTCTGACTGGCTATACACAATCACTTCTTCTCTTGTACGTACTCATTCGTTAGTACTTTTGTTCCAGTCAAACAGCATTGGCAAAACCAAGCAGGCATAGACTTTCCAGAGACAGTGGCACTCAGAAAAGGGATAAGTAGGTCTCTGTACTTCTGCACCTTGACCTAATGATAATGGTGCCCCGCTGGAGAAGTGTAGGACGGCAGTGTCTGTCAGGAGGGAATGAGGAGTAGGAAATCTGGGATGGAGCATAACATTTTTGATCTGTTAGTAACACATCCTGGCACTGTTTAAGAAGTTGCAAGAAACCATCAAATATTCTAGCTTAGAAGTATAATAAGTAATAGAGTAAGAGCCACCATAGTAAACATATATAGTAAATGGTAGGTCTGAAATTTGGTGGAGAAAACCAAAGCCTTGCTCCTTCCCTTGATAAAACACCACATAGTGACTCCCTTGGTGTCTGTATTTAAGGGCATATGTCTGTGCATGTCTGAGTATAATATACAGAAACATCAGTGTTAAGTTAACAATTACTAGTTAAAATGACTGGTGGCTAACTTGTCCTGACTGACAAATGTGTTTCTGATTTGTCTTTGCAATATTAACACAGAGGACACTGGGCAGAAATCTGCCCAGAGCAATGTACTGATTATGTTAATGGTTTGGGACCTTGAGGCCCCCAAATCACAAGGGCACAATAACCTGACTTGAGGGAGAAAATCCTGCCCTGGCTTGAGGCCAGCAGCACTGCTGACAAGGAACATGGCTTACATGTGTGCAACTGGCTTTATGCTCTGTTCCATCAGCTCATTCTCTACTGATCCCCTCCACACACGTACACACACAGACACCCTAGAACACCAATCTTATTGCTGGTCTCCAGACACTACCGCTGACTATGAATGATCATTGCCTCCTCTCTCTGACCCTGGCTGCTAAACTATGCTAGAGGTTAGACATTGATTTATTACTTGTTTGCTGTGAAAATTGGCCTTTATAAAAAGGAAAGCAATTTTAACAGTGCCTTGCTGAGAGAATTTTTATCTCTTCTTAACCCTTCCCTTGAACAAAGGAACCCTAAAATTAAAGCAGCAGTGTACCTCCCTCCCCACAGAGATAAACTGCTCTGTTCCCTGTCTACAGTGCCACCTATCAGAGGCAGTAAAGCAGAGTAGTTAGGAACATGCACTTTGCATCAGTGGAACAAGGTTTCCCAGCTTTGTCTTTTACTAGCTTCACCTCCCTTGGGCAAGATACTTAGCCATTCCAGTCCTCTGCTTTCTCCTCTGCTTACCAAAGTATGAGGCACAGTAGTCAAGAAATAAGAGTATTATCATTGTTATTTATACTTCTCCACTTTAAAGTGTGGTTGGTCCTGGTACATATTCACAAACTCAGTCACAGTCCACTCAGATTGGAAAATTATTACCTCTATTCCCATCCATTCCCTCAAAGAGGAAGTCAAGCCCAAGATTGTAGCTTCACTCATTCTTAATTACCCATCCATGTATGTCCACGCATAGAAGTCAAAATCCCCATTTTTCTTAACAAGTACCTATTGCCTACACAAAGGACAGTACCTGGTGTTAGAGGAGAAAACAACAACAACAACATAACATTTGTGTACTTAGAAGTGGATTCTTCCCCCTTCAAGCTTTCAGATGAGACCTCAGCTCTGATGACATATTAATTACAATCTCATGAGAAATCTTGAAGCAGAGCCCCCAGTTAAGTCATGTCTGGATTCCTGACCCACAGAAACTGTCCAATAACAAATATGTGTTTTTAAGCCACTAAGTTTACCATAATACTGTTACTAGAGGCACCTGCCTTAGTAGCTTATAATCTAGTTGGGGAAACCCAATGTGCCTACTACATGGTAGCCAAGAGTTAGGAAGTAGCATTTGACTAATGGTAGAAAAACATGCTTAATGCCCAAAGTGATCTATGATTAATCTACCTGTAGAATTCTCACTCTTTAATGACAAGTAGTAAACCCTAAAATATGGTACTGAGGGCTCAATTGCTTGTGTCTAAATTTAGATAGTGGTTGTTAGAAAATTTTTTTAGCTTTATAGCAGGGAGGTATGGTGCTATTTTTTAGGTTGGCATTGTGCTTATCTTTATCCATGAAACATACAAAAGAAATAGATGCATAAGGACTTAAAAATCGACACCTGTGCAAAATTTACCACTGTCATAGTATTAGCTTTGGCTACCCACAATCTAGGGACAAATACAGTTCTCATTTGTTTTGACTCACCAACCAGTTTTTAGATTGAGTATACGGCTGGATGGAGTCTGAGCATGGAGTTCTGGTTTCCACATTGAAGAATGATGAGGGAAGAATCCTTCTGATTCTGAGCAACTCTAAAGGTTTTTCTGGCCTCTCATAATCCTCTGCTAACTGTATTATGGAAATGATCATAATTACCTCAAAGTCCTCGGTGATTCCCATGTCTTTGGTGCCACTCACTGTCAGTTCACCTTGACCAACCAACTGTCTCATGGACTTGTCTTTTGTACCAAATCTTGAATGAAACTGGCATTTGTGTCAATAAACTTTAAGCCCATCTTGCTGACATAATTATCTGGGTCACTTAGATTTCAGCTACTTCAAATAATTATAGCCTTTTAGCCTTGAATATGAGGTGATGATTAAAGGAGAAGGAATCGGGGTCCCCATGCCCAAGTCAATTAGGTGGAAATGCTGACAGGTCTCGGCTCAGGCCTCCGATTTAAATGCACAGAAAATAAGTCACTCATAAAATGCACATCTGTTTGGCTGCACCATGAGCTAAAATGTGGACACAACAATTTTTCACACTTCAACACATTAGCTGTGGAGGGGAAAAGCTAGATCATGGACACCATCATAAGGACTGCTGTATGCAGCAGTGATGATAAGCAGAACATGACTTCATTTTCCCTAAGAACAAAGATTATAGCAAAAATTACCTTATAGATTTCAAAGCTGTGAACATCCAGGGGCTAGAGACCAGTTTGACCATATCACTGGATTTCTCTTCATGGCTTGGTAAAACTTCGAAGGACTGACTTTTGGTCATTTCATGTTCATCCCTGTATTCTCACTGAGACAAAACTCACTAATTACAAAAAGACTCACGTTCTCATCTTGGCCAAAAGCTTGAAATGTTTTGGGAAAAAATTATCTCTGGAGACCGGGGCATCGTAACTCTTAAATCCCTTTCCTTCTGTGGGACTAGAAAGACAAAGCCTTTTATGAATCACCCCCCGCCCCCACTTCCATCTCCACCTGTCAACGTTTAAACCTGGAGACTAATGGTAGACAGGCTTCTCCTGCAGATAGTAATTGCCTTTCCAACAGAGAAGCTATCTCCAAAGCAACCGAGATAGGAGCTATGAATTCAAGCTGCGACTCTCTATGTAAATTGCTGGCAGTGAAATTGAAATTTCCCAAAAGAAAGCTGCACTGATTCAGTCCATTAAATGCATTCCTACCTCAGACACAGGGATGTACTCTAGCAGCTAGGAAATTGCCCATACCTCATACACTGTACACAGAGATAAGACCCAAGCACTTTATAGCCTGATCTTCAATTTTACAAAGAAATCCTGTCATTATTGATAATATGAGTCAATAATTGCTATTCATTATTTAAAGCAGCCCAACTGTCCACAGCTGCTCACATTAGCTCCCAAATGAAACTATGATGTTTCATACACCCCCATCTCACATTAGCTTGTTTTTCCCACATTGGCTTTGTCATGCTTTTGTGCAATGTATTTTTGGTCTTTGGCATGTCTTGACTACTCGGTATTAAATGCTCCCATGAATTGTCTTGTTTTGCTTGGTTTGATTTAGTATTTTTTTGCCATAAACTTTTCTATCCCTAAAACAGGATCTAGGGTGAGATAATGTTTTATTGTACTAAGCAATATTATTATTGTTGTTCAGTTAATTAACAATGTCCCTCAACAGCCTTGCCTGGGAGGTTGAGATAGGTGAACGCTCACCGGTGCAAAATTTGGTGAGCACTTGAGATGGCCTTCCGGATCACTAAACCGCTCATGCTTCATTTGGCGCATGTCTGCCTCCACCGGCCATTACCCACCTGTCCCTCCCTCTCTGGGGGCATCCTACTTCCTCCACCCCACACTCCCTACACACTCAATACCTGCAGGCTGCCTCAAAATCTGCTTATGAAATTCAAAGAAGAGGGGAAAATAAATGTGAAAAGTTCACTCTGCAGTAGCGTGTCCCCCAATATTCACTGTCCCCATCTCCTATTACAGTCCAATCCTTGATTTTTAACCAGGCACATGGGTGTCTGGGCTATACTTAGGAATGAGCTAGGACAAGATCAAGAAAGCCTGGGTGTGAAAACCGAGGTTTCTTTTTTGCAATGTTTGGGAAAATCCATTAAAATGGAGCAGGCTGGGGCCCTTTGTCCCCTTTCTTCTTTGCCCTTTTCTCCATCCGGCTGTCTGGTACATACGGCTGGAGCTCTAGCCACCACCTTGGTCCAAGAAGTCTAAAGCCATGTCCCAGAAAGTATAGAGAGCTCTATGAAACTGAGCCACCATACTGACCCTGAACTCTCTTACCTCCAGACCTCACAGTGAGAAAGAAACACACTTCCGGCATGTTTAAGCCACGATTACTTGGGATGCCTGCTACATAAAATGGAATTTGATCTTAACTATAGGCACTCTGATTCTGATTAGCACCAGAGACTGGTTTTGTCTGTCTGCATTCAAATCATGAATTTTGAGGCACCTAGTAAGACCATATGCTTGACAAATGTTTGACATACCAGTTAAAAGATTAAGCCCATTAGTAAAAATAAAGTTCATTTTATTCACTAACTTAATGCTAAAAAAAAAAATCCGAATTTTAACAAATGAAAAGAAGAAATCAAGTCCTTTTTTTTTTTTTGTAAGCCACTTGTTAAGGAATTCTAGAATCTAGGTTCAGAAGACTGGTCACCCACTATGAGATTTCACTTTCTGGGAGTCACTTTGTTCGCTTTGCCCCTTAAGTGGGGCGGAGGGGAGTGCAGGGGGGTGGTTGGAGAAGGGGGGAGGAAGCAGGGCAAGAGGAGAGCCTAGTGGATGTGCCTCTAGCCCTGCATCCAGGCTTCATCCCAAACTCTTCTACCTTCAGAATTCTCCCAAAGATTTTGTTTTAAAGAGTTTCACTAAGGAAATGAGAATTTTAAAAAACCACTGGGCCAGATAATATGTAAGTTCCCGTCTAGTTCTGACATTTTAGGATGAGAAGGGCTCTCACATGGTCAGAATCAGGCAGGTACTGAGAACTGAGTCAAACTGGGAGCAGCATTGTCCTGGGTGTGGCGTCAAAGGTAAAGCCAGGGTCATAGAGGGCAGAAGCTGCACAGGAAGGTATCAGATCCAGTGGGAAAGCGACCGTCCAAGGCTGGTTCTTTCTGTTTGCCTCCAGTTATGCATTCAATGTAAGGACAAGTATGTGTGAAGAATAGACATTTCCTTAACAGACGCGTAGTAAAAGCCATATATTGATGAATAGTTATGCATGTTATAAATGAACAGAGCAGATGCTGCCTGGATCAGCTCGTCTCATTTATTCAGGAGCTGTTTAACCAAAGACAAGCAGCAACGCAAGGGGTGGGGAGCGCCCCTCCCCCACCCATGCAGGGTCTAACTTGTAAAAGATGTATGGAGGGCGGGGGATGCTTATTCCCCACTCAAGATGTGTCTGGATAGAGGAAACTGACCCATTGGGACACTTCTGGGCTCTTTACCCCCTTGACTCACACTACGTCTGTGAAAGTGGGGCCCTAAATGGTTAGTAACAGGCAAGGTCAGCTCCATCCTTCCTGGCTGGCACAGGGGGCCAGTGGCTGAGCTCTGCTGCTACTCTCAGGACTGGCCCGCTCTGCAGGGGAGCCTACATCCATCCAGCACTGCCTGGGACACAGTAAGTGGTCCTCACTCAAGACCTCAGCACCGCTGGGTCCTCTTGGTTGTGTTCCTAATGATACATCCTAGCAAAGCTGTCAGCCACGGTTAGAATGAACCGTCTGCACTCTCCAGCAGCCCCTGATTTAAATGCTACCTCCTTCAAAGGCGTCTTCCACTGCTTGGACCAGTAGTTCTCAAGCCTGGGGGCCCACAGAACCCCCTGGGAGAACTTTTAAAAAAATGCCTGGGTCCCATCCCTTTCCTGGGGAACCAGTATTTCTGGGGTTGGCCCAAGAGGAAAGTGTTGGAGACCACAATTCAACAAAGCTCAGCCCTCACCACCCCCAGGTCCATATCCCACTCTGATGCCGTTTCACAAATGTCCCCGCCATCCTGGTTGCTTGGATGGCTGCGCTGTCTGCTGACTTGTGACCTCCATGACAGCACGGAGTGTGTGGTTCTCTCCTCCCCAGCACTTGGCACGCTTCTTGACATTCAGCAACAAGTCAAATAATGTTTGGTGAATAAAATCAAATAGGACTGACTTAGAATTAGAACTCAGGGCTTTTTTTTTTTTTTTGAAAAGCTCAACTTAAAAAAACAGGAAATAAAAAATAAATGAAACCCGACAGATTTTGACAGTAGTCAATCAGATGTGTACGTATGTGTGCATGTACGTGTGTCTCATAGACACACATGTGAAAACACATTTACATACAGCCATATAATTCCTTATACAAAACTTAGGAAGTAGATAGTCTCACCTAGCTGTGAGGTCTTGGGCAAATTAAACTCTGAGACTCAACCACTTCATCCTTAAAATGGGGAGAATGATGCCTCCCTCACAAGACCATTGAGAGGATCCAATGAGATAAACCCTAGCACCTGGCACACTTCCAGGCTCATAGTGAGAGTTCAAGGTTCTAGCTTTCATGTTATTATCGCTATCATCTCCTCATGTTATAGAGAGTGAACTGAGGCTCAAACAGGGACAGCGACTCGCCCAAGATCCTACAGGGTTAGGTCTAAAACCAAGGTCTGCTGGCTCCTAATCTTAGGTTTTTTCATACATTGCATTGAGAACATTTCTTTGACTCAGGATGAAGCAGGCAGTCTCAGCCTAGTTTCCAGACAGGAACACTCAGGACCAAGAGAGCTGACGTGCCTTGAAGCTGTACAACCGACAGATCAGAATCAATCAGAGGGAAGAGCACGGGATCAAGAGTCGGAGTCCTTCTCTCTGCTCCCGCACAGGCCACCTGTGGACCTGCGGCAGGCCTCAGTTTCTCCCTGTACCTCAGTTTCTGCCCTAGACTAGGGGATGGACAAGTGGCCACTAGCTCTCCCACAGCCCCCCAGGCAGACAGCATGTGAGCACTCCATCTAACCCCAGTGCAGAGCAGCCTCCTGTCGCCCTGGCAGCCAGGGCAAGCCCAAGCAAAGGAGACAGCAAGTTAGCCCACCCTCCCCACCATGCCTGGCTCTCCACGGAGCCGTGGAAAGATGAGGCTGCCCTTGGGACCTTGGCCCAGGCTGCCCGCACTCATTATACACTTCCTGAGCTAGGAAGCTCTGGGGAGCCTGTTCCAGGAGATGACAGTCTCAAGTTCTTCTCTGGAGCATTCTGCAAGGTGGTAAATACCCACTAGTGAGTCTCTGGCTTGTCTGCGGCTGGCCCCTGGACCTCACTCACTGGTTCTGCCAGTCACAGAGCTGCATTCTCCCAGGAAGAGTGGCTCTGGCTGTCCACTAAGCCCAAGAACAAAAGGAAACTAGACAGGGCGGATATTAAAAACTAGGCAGGAAAAAATACACCCTAAAACCACACTGAAATGGTTCTAGTAATTATTTCTGAGTGATTTTTTCCTTTGTGCTGCCCCATGATATTTTTTCTAAAGATTTTATTTCTTTGAGAAAGAGAGAGCACAAGCAGGGGGAGCAGCCGGCTGAGGGAGAAGCAGACTCCCCGCAGAGCAGGGAGCCCAATGTGGGACTCAATTCCAGGACTCTGAGATCATGATTCAAGCCAAAGGCATACGCTTAACACACTGAGCCACCCAGGCGTCCTGTGCATGATTTTTTTTTTTTTTCTAATAGCAAATAGGTACTAGTTTTCCAAAGAGAACGAGTCTATGAGTGTTTATGTGTATCCAGGCAAGAACTCATGAAGAGGAGAACTGCCTCAGCTTCTAGCTTTTGTCTTGGCAGCTGGCAGGTGAATCCAAGCTGTGGGCAAGGAAGGGGAGTCAGAGACCCCCAGCACCCATGGACACACAGGACAAAGCCAGGGACCACTCGGATAAGTGGGAGAGCCTGCTCCCCGACCCACAGCCACCTGTAGGTCAGCTCATTCCTTTTCTTTACCTCCCTGCTC
The DNA here is from genome assembly GCF_020171115.1 of Neogale vison. NCBI lineage: Eukaryota > Metazoa > Chordata > Mammalia > Carnivora > Mustelidae > Neogale > Neogale vison. Next base: position 218,543,221 of record NC_058091.1, read on the forward strand.
CCTGGATAGGACTGTCTGTGGCCTGCCTCCAGCCAGGTCTCAGCCTGTCTCCATGCCCCTCCCCCACTCCCATCCCACACGTAGCCATTCACACTTGTCTAGAGTGTCAGGACAGGATACCCACCCTATGGCTTACTGCCAACCAGAGCCTTGAGCATTTTGCCTGTTGACTCATGATCACATCCTCGCAACTGTAGGAAGAGATCTGCACTGGCCCCCAAGCAGTGCCAAAGAATGGCCACCAATTTGAGAAGATTCCCACTATGCCAGAATTTTTACATACCTTCGGTCATTTGTGCATTCAGCAAATATCTGCTTACTTCCTGCTACAGACCAGGCATGATGCTAAGCTTGGTGCTGAGGATACGATACCAAGTGATACAGACAAAACTGGAACCTGTGAGGAATTAAAGACTCTGTTCCCAATCCTCTCAAGGAATCTGCGCAGTTGATAGTATTTCTATTTTACAGATGAGAAAACTGAGGCTTAGAGAGATTAAACAACTAGCCCAAGGTCACACAGCCAGAAGGAACAGAGCCAAGACTTGAACCCAGATCCACTTGAACCCCAAAGTGCACTTTCTACCACCTGCATCATTTCTTAACAAAGGGAGAAAAACTCCCTCAGCTCCGCACTTCTGAGGCGTCACCAAATACCCTGTGCACACTGGAATAGATGCCTTACAATTATTCGTACTTGCATGATGTCTAGCGTAGTATCCGTTACATAAGTGATGCCCAATAAATAGGAGGGTGAATTAATTAAATCTGAATTATCTCACTTTCAGCCTTTGGACTCACTTACCCTCTCTGTCTTCTCCCTAGTACCTCTCTCTCTCTCCACAGCCAAATTTTTTCCTAGCTTTATTGACATACAGTTGACATATATTATTGTGTAAGATTAAGGAATACAAGGTAATTACTTGATACATGTATATGTTGCAAAATTATTAACAACAGTAAGGTTAGTATCACCTGACATAATGAGCTTTTTTTGGTAGCAAGAACATTTAAGATCTACTCTCCTAGCAACTTTCAAGTAGTCTGTAATTCAGTATTGCTAACTATGGTACCGTGCTATCCATTCCATCCCCAGAACTTATTCATCTTACAGCAATTAGCATACCTTTCTTTTAACTTGGGTACAGTTGAGGCACAATGATACATTAGTCTCAAGTATAAAACTTAGTGAATTGATAGTTTAGACTTGATGCTATGCTGACCACAAGAATAGCTACCATCTATCTCATTACATCACTATTACAGTATCAGTGACCATATTCCTTATGTTCTGCTTATTATCCCTGTGACTTAGTCATTCCATAACTGGAGAACATCTCCTTCTCCTCTTCACCTGCTTTGCCCAACTCCCTGCCTTCCACCTCTCTGACAACCAGCAGTTTGTTCTCTGTATTTATAGTTCTCATTCTGCTTTTTATTTATTCATTTTTATATTCCATTTATGAGTGGAATCACATGGTATTTGTGTTTCTAAGTCTGACTTATTTCACTTAGCATAATACCCTCTAGGTCTATCCATGTTGTCTCAAATGGCACGCTCTTCCTTTTTATGGCTGTATAATATTCCTTTGCATATATATACACCACAACTTTCTTTCACCACACTTTTCCTTTCGTTTTTTGTCAGACACTTGGTTTGCTTCCATATCTTGGCTCTTAGAAATAATTCTGCAGGGATGCCTGAGTGGCTTAGTGGGTTAAGCCCCTGCCTTCAGCTCAGGTCATGGTCTCAGGGTCCTGGGATCGAGCCCCACATTGGGCTCCCTGCTCACGGGGAAGCCTGCTTCCCCCACCCCCTGCCTGCCTCTCTGCCTACTTGTGATCTCTCTCTCTCTGCTAAATAAATAAATAAATAAAACCTTTAAAAACTAAAAAAAAAAAAAAGAAAAAGAAAAAAGAAATAATGCTGCAATAAACATAGCAGTGCAAATATCTTTTCAATCTAGCATTTTCATTTCCCCTGGGTAAATACCCAGTAGTAGAATTATTGCATCATATAGTATTTGTTTTTAATTTTTAAGGACCCTCCACACTATTTTCCGTTAACGGCTGTACCAAATTACATTCCAACCAGAAGTGCACCAGGGCTCCTTTTTCTCCACATGCTTACCAACACTTGATTCTTTTTCACAGATAAAATTTTCAAGAATAACCTCCTGTCTCTGTCAGCTTCCTCACATGCCCTTCATTCTTTAGTCCTTTCTGGTCCTGGCTCCACCCCCTACCAAAACGACACTCTCTGCAAGCCAGTCCTTAGTGCTGCCATCAAACCCAGGCTCCTGTGACTTGTCCCTTCAGTAACGTGTGACTCCTTGAAATGTCACTGCCTTGGCTGCTGGGACTCCAGTTTTCCTCCTGCTTCTCCTCAGCTCCTTTGTAATTACTCCGCTAGGGCTCTTCAGTGAAGATGGGCTTCCCTTGGGTTCCAGCCCAGCTCCACACTCACACTCCATCTCCTGTCCAGAGCTTTCACCTAAGATTTAGACAGCGGCTCTCTCCTCATGTTGTTGAAACCTGCCTTCGATGCTCCCTCCCACAAAGCGGTCCCCCTGCCTGTGTTAAGTGCACAAGAATGAACGGCATCCCTTTCATCCTGACACTGAAACCTCCTCCTTCTCCCTCAGCCCCAGTTGGCACCAAAACCTGTTGACTCCACTCCTTATTAATGTCTTTAATTGCCTCCTTCGGTCTCCCATGGCCACTACCTACTTGAAGGGCCTCACTACTGTCACCTCAAGAACTCGCTGCTGGTCTCGTTTTCCTCAGTGTGTCTTGCCTCCTTCACTCTATCCTCCACCTTGAGCTGGAGGAGCTTTCCAGCAATTTCCAATCTGCTCATCACTCCCCTGCTTGAAATTGTTTTATTGGATTCCTCCTTGACTCGAACTCATTATCATGGCCTACAGCCTGGCGATGACCTCTCTAGCTTCATCAGGCACTCCCCACTTCTACTGATGCTCTAACGATATTAAAACCAGTATAGTACTGGTTCCATGCCAAGTTCTCCACCCCAGTGTACACCTTTGTACTTGCTGGTCCTGCTACCTGGAAAGTCCTCCTTTATTCCTTTCATCATTCAAGATGTAGTTCAGGTGTAATCCCTTCTAGGAAGACTTCCCCCAACCTTGAATCTTGGGTTACAGGTTGTCCTCTGGGTGCCCATCCTTTCCATACATTATTTCTCACAAAAGCTGGCACACTGCTCTGTAATACTGCATGTGTTATCTCCCCTATTAGACTTAAACGTCCTTAAGAGGGTGCCCTGTTGTTCTCATCTTTGACTTTGTAGTGTCGAGTACCACCATGAAAATCAGTATACAGAGATGTTCAGTGGAAGAATGAGTGGAAAGGTGGGCAGATACCAATGAATAGGTAGATGAGAGAGACCCAGATGTGACTGGAGTTAAAGAAGTTGTCTGTCCACACCCATCTCTTGACTCCTCACCCTCCAGGAATGGAAAGAATAACCCTGAAAAATGGCTCCAAAGCCCTGTACTAAGCCAAGTTCTGAAAGCTAGTTAGGAAAAGTATATGGCATACACAAAGAAACAGGGTTTGCTTCGATGCCACAATTATTTTTTTAAGATTTTTATTTATTTATTTATTTGACAGAGAGAGATCACAAGTAGACAGAGAGGCAGGCAGAGAGAGAGGAAGAAGCAGGCTCCCTGCTGAGCAGAGAGCCTGATGTGGGACTCGATCCCAGGACCCTGAGATCATGACCCGAGCCGAAGGCAGCGGCTTAACCCACTGAGCCACCCAGGCACCCTGATGCCACAATTTTTTAAATGGGCTATGTCCAGGCTGGCATGAAAAGAAAATCAAAAAATGCTATTAGGTAAAACTGTAACCACATATACCTTCTAAAGGCGGGTAAACAGCAAAATTTTCACCCAACAAATAGTCTAAATGTTCTGCTGGGTATAACTCACACCACTCCACACCAAGCCCCAGGGATCTTTGACAAAGGGGAAATCTGCTAAAAATATCTAAGCAACCTGCTTTGACAAGGGGGAAAAAACAAAAACAAAAAACAAAAAACCTTGCAGTTAATTAGTATGTTTGGAAAAGAAAGACTTTTCAAAATCATAACTAAGATCTTTGGCCGAGGCCTGGAAATTGGTAAAACCAACAGGACTGCCTCACTAACAGTCTCGATAACGATAGTGAGGTTTTCCTGAGTAGGACATACTGGGCCTCCCTCTCCCAGAGCTCAACGCGTCACACCACAGCTTTCCTCTCATCCTCGAGACCACCTTGGGAGGAGGGCACGCCTGGTAGTTTTACCCTGAGAAAACAGATAAGGAAAATGAATGGGAAGAAAGGAGAGGACTCTGAGCTGGGGGAAAGCGGACACCAAATTCTCCTTCTCGTCTCTAGTTTGAAGCTCTGTGAAAGGAAATTTGCCACCAGCAAAGAATACGTGGTGGAAAAAATGCCGTTTTTCTCCCTGCCTGACAAAGCTGTCTCCCCAGCGCCACTTGACGGCTGTCCTCCTCCTGTCCTCTCCTTTTTTCTCCTTCTCTTGCATTCACGCTTCCCCTCACTCATGGACATTCCAGCTCTCCCTCTGCTATTCTTTTCTATCCGTCGGCAAAATAAGGCACAAAGACGATATACACACCTTCTTGGTCAATGAAGGAATCCTACGTGACTCCTTCTACTGCTAGTGTCCATCTCGAACAGGAGGAGTTAGGTGGGGTCACTGTACCAGTCACGGTTCTCAGAGAAACGGAACCAAAAGGAAATACGTTTAAGGAGACAGATAGATAGACTGACGGACAGATTATCCATTGAGGGTCTGAAAAGAACAAAAAGGTGTAGGGAGGGCAAATTTGCTCTCTGCCTGAGCTGAGACACTGATCTCCTGCCTGCCCTCGGACTCTAGAGCTCCCTGTTTGGGCCTTTGGTCCCGGACTGGGACTTGTACCATCAGCTCAGACATCCATTCCCACCATCTTGGTTTAGACCCACCACACCCCAGCTGGCACCCTCACATCTCCCCCTTATATGTAGAAGACAGCCACAGTCCTCTGATGGAGTGATTTAGGAGGCTTGAGAAACACTTCTGTTCCCAAACATCCTCCGCCTGTGCCTGAAGTCCACTGTAATGATTCCTTCCAAATGGGCTTCCTTCCTTGCCCTTCCTAGACCACCAGCCAGCCTGCCTCTGAGCCCCACCTCCCTCCTTAAAATGTTAATACTCCTGAGGATGTGAACACTTGCCAACACAATTGCTCTTAAACTTCAGTGCGATTCAGCCAGTCTCGTCACGGCGCCTGGGAATCAGCATGCCTACCCAGCACCCAAGAAGAGATTGGTGGAGTATACTTTGAGCCACAGGGCAGTCTTCTTTTCTAATGCTTTCCTCCTGGCATGGCTGAGAACACGGACTGCTGGCTGGACTGGTTTCTCAAACACATGCTGCAGAACCAGATCCTGGAACACTGCTCAAGAGGGGTTCTGCACGCCCATGTGCACATGTGCACATTCGCGTGCACACATGCACATTCGTGTGCACATGCACACACACGCATGCACACGCACGCACATGCACACACCCGCGCACACACAGCTGCTGAATGCAGTCCCCCCACAGCACTTAGCCTGAACCTAGACCACCAGCCAGCCTGCCTCTGAGCCCCAAATCCAAAATGCGGGGTCGGTCACAGCCCTCCTCCTCCCACAAACAAAAACACAGTTGAGAAGCAGGCAGCACATTCCTGCCTGAGGATACATATCTCTGAGCTAATCAAATAAACACAGCTTAATTAAATTAAAGTAAGATCAGAACCTGCCTCAACTCCGCTGGCTGCGCAGGAGTCCCTCATGAATCTTTCATTTTCATAAATGAATGATTATCTGTCTGCTTTGGGGCTCGCCCTGAAGGAAGGGGTGCCTCTGGGTAGAAACAGCCCCCTCCGGTCAGAGGAAAAGCAGTGATGGGGGGTTTCTGTTTAGGGGACCAGGAGGCTTTTGTGTGCCTTCTGGCAGGGAGTAAGCGTCATGCCTTGTTACTGGGTACAGAGAGTGTGACCGAGGCTACTTTTCTGAAGCCAGAGAACTGTTAAGAGCTCTGCACAGTCAACCAATGTATATATGGTGGAGAGGCAGAGAGAAACAGAGAAATGGAGAGAGACAGACACTGAGCACTAGTAAAGCTACAAACTCACAGGCAGACCAGGCTATTACAAACATGCTTAGCAAGGAGGGAGTTTAAAAAAAAGCGCTTGTTCCAGAAATTTTTCTTAAAAGATATAAAAGGGTGCAAACCTTATGGAGCAAGGGAAAGCCCACGGTTGCCTTTGAGGGGCTCTCCCGGGGGCCACACAGGCAAGCGCCCCTCAGGCAGACCACCGCCCAGCGTGGGTCTGCTGCCCTGGGAGTCCCCTACACTGGAGAAGAGGTAAGAGGGAGGGCATGGACCTTGCAAACCAGGGACCCAAGGCCAGCGCCCCACCTTTGCCCCCGCCTGGAAGTCAGACTGGGAACGGCACGGTGCCCCACAGCCTGGGGTCCAGCCTGGTCTCCTGCACCGCCTCCAGGGACTTGCCTCTTCAGTCCCATTAGTCTCTCCCAGGAGGCTGGGAAGGGAAGGAGGGAAGGACAGAGGAGAAATGCACATTTTGCAAGTTCCAGGGGAAAGCCTTGGGGGAAGGAAGCTGAAACTAATGGGCAAGCTGGGGCTTTCGTTCAACCATGCTCCTGTCGCTTCCATTAGCCTGGAAATGTGAGAGGGAACTGTGCAATCTATCGCTGTCCTTTGTGCGTGCCGGTGACACTGCTGACAGTGTTATTTTCTGGCTCCAAACTTACCCTCATCAGCAGGACTTCGGCTCCAATTTCTTAGAGAACGGATGGCCCACATCGCCTTCTAGACTCTTTAAGCTCCACCATTGGCTTCCCTCTCTGTGTCTCGCTCATCTCCTCCTCCTACTGACTTAGACTTGACAACAACTGAGCAGGCACAGCTGTGCCTACAATGCTACCCACCTGTTTCCAATTCTGAGCCCTAATCTGAGACTTAGCCCAGTCTGGAATCTTTCTCCATCAGCTTTCTCACCAGGAGTAGAGGTGTCCTCTTGTCCTTCCGACCAAGGGCTCCTTACCTAGTGAAGCCTTCCAGACGACTTCTCCAATTCCATTAACTCTAGCCTCTCCAGTGATCCCAGAGGTGTGAGGATCAAATGAGACAGGGCACTATAAACCCTGGGGCATTCCACTGATACACTGCCCTGTATCATGGCCGACCCTAAACTCTGAGCATCTTAAAGATATATTTAAAGCCCAAAGGAGGGGCACCTGGGTGACTCAGTCGTTAAGCATCTGCCTCCAGCTCAGGTCATGATCCCAGGTTCCTGGGATCGAGCCCCACATGGGGCTCCCTGCTCAGCAGGAGGCTTGCTTCTCCCTATCCCACTCCCCCTGCTTGTGTTCCCCTTCTTGCTCTGTGTGTGTGTGTGTGTGTGTGTGTGTGTGTGTGTGTGTGTGTGTGTGAAATAAATAAATAAAATCTTAAAAAAGAAAGAAAGAAAGAAAACCCCAAAGGACCAGGGTGACTGGGTGGCTCAGTAGTGAAGCATCTACCTTTGGCTCAGGTCATGACCCGTGGGGTCCTGGGATTGAGCTCTGCATCTCCCTCTACCTGCTGCTCCCCTTACTTGTGCACTTGTGTGTACGCTCTCTGTCTCTCAATCAAATAAAGAATAAAATAAATACTAAATAAATGTCAAATAAATACTAAAATACATAAAATCAGTCAATCGATCAATCAGTCAATCCCAAGGGACATAGAGCTTCTAGCTCAAAGTGACAGGCTCAACCAATAGGTTTATATCCTCTCTCAACAAAGAAGCTAAGAGAGAGCCATCAGAAGATTTAAGATTTCAAAATGCTTCTGTAACTTGTAAGCATGGAGGAGCATTAAGTAGGCTGAGCACAGAGGCTGCCGAGAAGATACAGAGAATGGAGGGCGGGAGTGAGAAATGAGGGTAGAAACTGATTGAAAGTCTGCATACAGACTCACACCCTGACATGTCTCTCCACCGTCCCTGCTTACAAAACATATGGTAGCCAGGCATCTACATAAAACCCCAGAAGAAAAGATGCCTAAAATTAGAGCTGAAATTTTGTCTCCACAAGGAATGTGAATGAGCGTTCTGGGAAGAAGTAGGGCACCAAGTATGGGATTGCCGTGTGTGCAGTAAACCCTCTCATTCTGACATTGAGGGACCCCTCAGAGGAGCAAGTGGCTGCCTTCCCGCTGACTAAAGGACAGCCCATCACAGTCAGTGAGTCTCAGTCACGAACCCGGGGCCACTGTCTCCTTCTTAAGCAGCCGTCATCACCGCGCTGGTGCGCAAAGCCCATAACGTAAAATAGAAAGACCAAGACAAACAAAAGATGAAAGGATCCTGAAGGAAAATTTTAAAAAACAGAGTTGAAGTGGAAAAAACTAATATTTCCAGAGACAGATGAGAAGATGCTGAATCCATCAAATATAAATGTAGAAAAGAGACCGTCGGAGAAGAATTTTCAGAAACATGAATATGACTGCTAAAATTCTCTAAAGTTAGTAAGAATTGAAAGATTAAATTCTTGAAAATATCCCAGAATGTTAAACGTGAAGTTGAAGAGGCAAAATAGAGAAGGAGAGAGAGAGAGAGAAAGAGGGTACATAGGAGCGATCCAACTAATAGGATTCCCGGAAAGAGAGTCATGTAAGGACGGAGATAATCAGTGGAGTAACCAGAAGACAATTTCCTAAAGCTGAACCAGGATACACGCGTTCAACGTTGAAAGGTCTCCTTTAATGTCCAGAACAGGACTTTTTTTTTTTTTTTAAGATTTTATTTCTTTATTAGACAGAGATCACAAGTAGGCAGAGAGGCAGGCAGAGAGAGAGGAGGAAGCAGGCTCCTTGCTGAGCAGAGAGCCCGATGTGGGGCTCGAGTCCAGGACTCTGGGATCATGACCTGAGCTGAAGGCAGAGACTTTAACCCATTGAGCCACCCAGGCGCCCCCAGAACAGTCCATTTTAAAAAGTCCTCTGTTCAATCACATCGCTGTGACATTTTGCAGCACAAAGGACGTGCCTAAAATGCTAAATGCATCCAGAGAAAAAGAGAAGAGGTTCTTGGCTACAAGAGAAACAACACAATGATCGATATGCTAACTTACACAGAAGAGAAACACGCTGGAGGAATGTCGAGCAACTGTCTATTGACAGAAGAGCTGTGGAAAGAGGCTCAGAAAATAGGCAGAAACAAAGAGAGGCCGAAAAACACACATAGGGTCAAGGTGCCGCTATAGAAACAGCCTGGTTCCTGTAGAGCTGCCACCCTTGCGGGGCCCTGTCTACCAAGTCCAAGGTCACCACCACTACTACTGAACTCCAAACACTCCCCCCGCCAGCAAAATGAGTTTTTACACCATTCATTCCAGATTCAAAGTCCCCTAGGGGAGCATCCAAGGGGCAAAGCTTGGCCATATGTCAGGATCCTGGTGTTTAGAAGTCAGAGAGAACAACTACCCGGCCTCCTGCAAGAAGCTTGGAACCCTGCACCCACCGAGACTCACACAAGTTAGGTTCCTCAAGCTTCAGAAGAGGTTCCGATGCCGAGCAGTTAACCACACCCAAACAGTAAATGTGCACCAGAGCTCATCCCTCCGACTTCACCATCTTTGTGTATGCCTCCCTCTGTACTTAAAACTCCAAAATGTATATGAAAATGTCCATGCCTACCACACGCAGTTATCCCCACATTCACTCCCTTCAGAGAAGCAAAGCCCCATGAGTTTGTGCATCTGTTCATGACTCCAGACTTGCTACACGACAGCCATCTTCCTTCTAGCTTTGTCACGATCCCTAATAATCTGTACAACTTTTGGACGAACACACCTGGTATAGGACAGCGAGACAAAGAGAGGTGGGGAACAATAATTTATTTAAATAAGTAAGTAAGTAAATCAACACATGTCCATATATGAAGTTTGGGTTAATAGTCCAGCCTCCATTGCTACAACTGATCACAAGGCCATGTGAGCTGCTAGGGTTAGGAGGGCACATCGTAGGTAGAAAAAAAACCAAATTTCACGAGGAGAAGGCCAATGCATATAATTCTTCACCAAACCCTCTGCCCTCCCGCTTTCCCATGTTGGTCCTTTTGGAACCAAACCAGGGGCCCAACAGTCGTGTATCAGCTGTGGAGCCGTACGTTCTTTCCTTGGGCCACTCTCCTTCCATGCAAACGGACAAGGAGTTGTACTATTCAGAACTCTGCCCACGAGGAGAATTTCTCTCCCCTAATGTCCTTCAAGAGACCCCAAGTGAAGCTGCGGCTCCAGCCTACTTCTGTCAGACACGAGAGCACTGAGCTGTCCCTTTACTGCTCAGCTCTCAACACTTGCTAAACACCTTTCTCTCCCTCCTGCAGCCACAGAGAACCTGGACAGTAACTTCTATCATTTTTCAGTCTCGGGTCCAGTCCCTGAGCCCTAGGGAAAAGATCCTGCTTGATGGAGATAAATATATTTGTAGAGACTCAGACAAAGACCTTGGAGTTCCTCTGGCCATTCTTTCCTTCATGACTGCAGACAGCCTTGAGCTGAGTTACTCACATAGTGAGCCCCCATGAGGCTGCTGACCGGCTGACCTGAAAAGGTGGGTATTTATGGCCCCAGATGTTGGAGGCCCCAGAGGCTCCCCAGTGTTTATTACACTATTTAAAAATAAATGCATTATAACAGGTTGGGTGCCCAGGAAGCAGATTCTGAGATGGGTATTGGTGGGCAGAAGGTTAATTAGGAAAACTCTTAGAATGGACACTTCTGGAAGGGAAGAGAAAGATGCAGGATTAAGGCAAAGGAACATGTAGACTGTGATACAGTATCAGTAAAGGCTTCGGGACCCCACGGGGAAACCCAGCAGCTGGAAGGGCCTTTCAGAGTCGTCCTCGGCTGGAGCACACAGTACCTGGCCTTCTAACAATAAATATTCATTGGAAATAATCAATCTATATTCAGATTTTATAAAACAGAACAATTTACAAAGTAGATTCATACACCCACATTGTTCCAAGCATACTTAGAAGTTTTCCAACAACTAAATTACATATCAGTTTGTAAACTTAAATTGAGTTTATAAAACCTAAAATTCAGTTCTTCGATGGCCCTAGACCCCCTTTAGGCACTCAGTCACCATACGTGGTGAGTGGCTGTCGTATGGGACAATGCAGGCCCATACTACAAAAGTCATGTTTGTGTGCTCCTTGGATTAAAAAGGATACAGTTTTAGACCCTAAGTGCCTCAGTTTCCTCACCTTCAGTTTGGGGCCAATAACTTAGAGCATCTATGCAGGTCATTACCAATGCACCAAGAGCCAACTCAACAACATCAAAAAATGTATACAACAGGTGCCTACTTATGCTGTAAAGCCTTTGGGAGAGTCTATGGTTCGGGAATGGGAAAAAGATAAACCGAAGAGTGAGGCCAGCATGTAAGAGCTGACCATGGCAGATTGTAAGAGCTGACCAAGTAGCGTCTCAGTGTCACATGCAGGACTGGCTTGCCTGTAGTGTTTTACCCTGACCAAAGATCTCAACCCCTCATTCCAACAGGTCAGAATGTCCCACTTAGCTTTTTTTTTTTTTTTTAAGAGAGCATACAGAGGAGGGTGCAGAGGGAGAGGGAGAGAGAGAACCCCAAGCAGGCTCCACGCCTAGTGCATAGCTCCACAAGGGGCTCATTCACGACCCTGAGATCATGACCTGAGCAGAAATCAAGAGCGGGATGTCCAACTGACTCCATCACCCAGATCCCCCCACTTTGCTTCGGTGCTTACAGTTCTACCAATTACAGATGCCTCTGTTCTACTTCAACAATTCAAACAACTTCTATGGACATAAGATTATTTATCATTCACATCTTAGAGATAGTTTGATCAGATGGCTTTCCTCTTAACACCTAAGTGCCATTAACAGTGAATTCAAGATCTTTCAAAAATGAAAGGAAACTCTTAACTCTGGGGCATAAAGCGCAACCTGGGGGTGAGCAAACTTAGCTCTGGTGCCTCCTTGGGGAGCTGAGAGCAACTTGGGAGCACTAGGGAATCTGGGATGTGGGCATCAGGAAATGGAAGGGGCACAGAAATAGAGGAGAAGCTGGCAAGGAAATGTCTGGGAGTACAGTCCTGCAGATCAAAAGAAAACACAGGACGCTTTTTCCTCCCTCACATCCTTGCTAGTTTTCGTCTCCTACTTCTCCTTTCTCCTCTTCCTCCCCCGTCTTCACCTTTATCTGTCCCCCCTTTCACACTTCCTCCTCTTCTTTGTCTTCCCCACTTGCCTCCTCTAAGGACTTCCTCCTCCCAATAACAAGGAAGCAAGCTCCTATGTGCAGCAACGCATCTCAGCTATATACTGAGTTAAATGGCCTTTTTCAGACTGTCCTGGGAAAGCACTGCTGCATATATTATTATCATTGTAAGAAAATGAGTTCTTGACCCCAAGCAACAATTGGCTTAGCTGCCAACCACCAATACATAGACCTTGGTCTGCAGTGCTTTGCCCATAGCACAGCTCAATAAATATTAGTCTATAGGAAAAAAATAAGGGTGTTAACATCCTTGGATAGGAGTATATTCCATCACAAAGAAACAAACCCAAATCAACCTGGTTTGTTGAGTGGCCGTATTTAGACCAGACTGAGATTAAAACATTGTCCCATCAAGTCAGAAGCCACCCTTTGTTATAACAACAAAAAGCTTCCCAATGGGGACGCCTGGGTGGCTCAGTGGGTTAAGGCCTCTGCCTTTGGCACAGGTCATGATCCCAGGGTCCTGGGATTGAGTCCTGCATCAGGCTCTCTGCTCAGCAGTGAGCCTGCTTCCCTTCCTCTCTCTCTGCCTGCCTCTCTGCCTACTTGTGATCTCTGTCTGTCAAATAAATAATAAATAAAATCTTAAAAAAAAAAAAAGCTTTCTAATAACTGGAGACTGTATGTTAAATAAATTTAAAGAAATATTTCAGCAGTAAATGTCAGCTTCTTACATTTAAGCTTGTCAAAATGAAACATTCTAAAACTTCATCTAAATTCAGTGTCATATTTATAAATGGAAGGTTATTTTTTCTGTTTCTGCCACATAAAAATAATCAAGTGTCACACATTTGACCAAATTCCCCGCTGAAATTTGACTGAATTCCCTGGTTAAATTTTCAGATTGGTTGAGAAGTATCTCCACATTATTTGCCTAAAATGCTGATTCAGTAATTTTTTTCTTTTGTCCAAATGAATATACGCACAATGAAAATAAATCTTTTGTTCTTCGAGGAAAGGTACTTTGGTTTGTTTTTATTATTACTATCAGTTACATAAACAAAAGAATTATAACAACGTTAAAAGAAACATTTGCTCGCAATTTCACCACCTCTGCAAACCAAAATGTTTTTACTCCTTTAACCTTATAACTGAAACTTCCATCCAGATTGAGGCAAGACTGTCATACGCAATGATGTCATTAACCATTTAATTATGCAAACAAGTCCTCCTCGATTATTACTGTGTGTATTACCATTCTCATAGCTTTGTAGCTGAGAAAATAATATGGTCAGGGTGGAGCCAGAGTGTGATTCTCTGCAAGTTCAGACTTGACCCTGCCTCCAACCCACCTAAGCAACCTGGGGTCTCAGCAAGCCCTCCTTCTTGCTCCCTACCAACTGCCGCTTCCAGAGGGCAGACTCAGACACCTGAACTCACAAGCTTTGGAGCAGGAGCCTCCAGGCCTTCATCCATGCAATTCTTTGGAAATTTAAACGTGCAGAGAAAACTGTCGTGCCTGGGCAGGGCTAAAGTGGACTCTGCCAATCAAAGTGATTGAGCCCCTAGCCAAAGTCTGGCGGGGCCCCACTTTCCACTCTCAGGAGGGACTTGCAGAGTCTGGCTGCACTCATGTACTGGGCTCTCCCTTGAGCCACATAGTAGGAAGGGACTCCCTCCATCTGCGTGATGCTGACAAGGGATGAAAGGAAGAGAGAACCAGTGCTCGACACAACCTTACATACATACACAGGGTGCAGAACGAAGTTGCTTGTTGATGTACATGGAGGAAAATACACAATCAGTAAATTCAGTAAATTGTTCCCAAGTAATGACATCCAGTCACCACAATTCAATCAAAAAACAGAACATCATCAGAAAGATGCAAATGGATAAAGAAGATGTGATATGTGTATATATATATATATATATATATGTATATATATACATATGTATATGTATACACACACACACACACAGGAATACTATGCAGCCATCAAAAAGCCCCCCAAATCCTGCCATTTGCAATGACGTGGATGGAACTAGAGGGTATTATGCTTAGCAAAATAAGTCAATCAGAGAAAGACCATTACAATATGATCTCTCTGATATGAGGAATTTGAGAAACAAGACAGAGGATCAAAGGGAAAGGGAGGGGGAAAATGAAGATGAAACCAGAGAGAGAGACAAACCACAAGAGACTCTTAATCTCAGGAAACAAACTGAGGTTGCTGGGATGGAAGGGGAGGGATGGGGTGGCTGGGTGATGGACACTGGGGAGGGTATGTGCTACGGTGAGTGCTGTGAAGTGTGTAAGACTGACAATTCACAGACCTGTACCCCTGGAGCTAGTAAAACATGGTGTGTTAGTAAAAATAAAAATAGTAATTAATAAAAATAAATTTTAAAAAATTGACCTGGAAGGCCTTATTAAAATAAAATAAAAAAAAGAACCCCAGAAGCTTCCCCCTGTAGACACTACCTTCTTTCCTTCCCAAAGACAAACACTGTTCTCAGGTCTAAACCCCATTGTTTACTAGTTTTATAGCCAGGGCACCTCACGCATGGGAGACAAATGTTTATTCTAACACCGTAATGTAGATTTGCATGTGTTTGAACTTTATGTATTTGCAATGCTCAGCATACATGTTTGTGAAACTCATCCATGTTGAAGATTTCAGTTGTAGGTGACTCAACTTTTACCTATGTATTCAACCGAGTGTATATATATCATGATATATTCAAGTAGGTCTTCTACTACTCAAAGACCCTGGGAGTGTTTCCAGCCTGGGACTATTACAAGGAATGCAGCAATGAGCATCCTCTTGCATGCCCTTAGGTGCACGTATGTATGCATTTGTTGGGTATATATCTAGGAAAGAATCGCTAGGTCCTACAATATATGTAAATTTAACTTTGTTGAAAGTTGCCAAGCTTCTGCAAAGTGGTCATATCAATTTGGACTCCGACCAGGAGTATATGAGAGTGCCAGTGGTTCTATATCCTTAACATTGTATTGTCGTTGTATTGTACATTGTATTGAACACTGTACATAGTATTGCACATCCTTAATATTGTATTGTCAATCTTTTTAGTTATTAGTCATTCTGGCAAGTGTGGAAGATTTCATTGTGGTTTTTAATTTAAACATCTCTGACCACTAAAATACCTGAACAGCTTTTCATGTGCTTAATGGAGGTGGAATATTCTCATTTGCAAATTCCTGTTGCCCATTTTTTTAACTAGATTGTCTTTTTCCTACTGATACATCTTTTTATAGCCTGCAAATGATCTGTTTGCTGCATACACGGCAAATATCTTCTCCCACTCTAAGACTGGCCTTTATAGCTGTTAATGGTATCTTTTGATGAAAAGAAGATCCTAATATTCTTGATCAGGAGAGTTCAAACATTCTCATTTCTGTCCAAATGGATTAAGGACGAAAGAAGCAAAAAGCAACTGTGAAATGCAGATGAGTTTGCACACACATGGAAACCTTGCCTTGTGTGCAGATTCATTAAAGCCTGATCCTATAAGTGAAAAAACAAAAACAAAAAAGATCCTCATGTAGGGGTGCCTGGGTGGCTCAATGGATTAGGCCTCTGCCTTCAGCTCAGGTCACGATCTCAAGGTCCTGGGATCGAGCCCCGCATCCGGCTCTCTGTTCAGCAGGGAGCCTGCTTCCATCCTCCCTCTGGTGCCTCTCTGCCTACTTGTGATCTCTCTCTGTCAAATAAATAAATAAAATCTTTAAAAAAAAAAAAAAAGATCCTCATGTTAATGTGGTCCAATTTACAAATCCTCATTTCCTGGTTAATGTTTCTGTGTTCTGTATTTTTGTCTTCCCAAGATCATTGGGAACACTCTTAAATGTAATCTTCGGAAAGATGATTGTTTTACTTTTCACATTCAATTTAGAATCCATCTCCAGTCTCTTTGTTATGTGAAGTGGGGTTAAAAAAATTATTTTTTTAATGAATATATATTTGACCCAGAACTGTTTATTCAAAACGCCATCTTTTTCCTATTGTTCTAGAGTCCCACCTCTGTCCTAAATCAAGTGTCCATATACATGTAGGTCTATTTCTTTTTTTTTTTTTTTTAAGATTTTATTTATTTATTTGACAGACAGAGATCACAAGTAGGCAGAAAGGCAGGCAGAGAGAGAGAGAGGGGGGAGGAAGCAGGCTCCCTGCTGAGCACAGAGCCCGATTCGGGACTTGACCCCAGGATCCTGGGATCATGACCTGAGCCGAAGGCAGAGGCTTTAACCCACTGAGCCACCCAGGCGCCCTGTAGGTCTATTTCTAAAGTGTATTCTATTCCATTTGCTTTTTTCAACCTGGGGTTGGGGGTAGATTACCCTTGCACTAATACACTGCTTTTTAAATTACACTTTAAAATAAGACTTGACATCCACTAAAGTAAGTCCTCCAACCTTCTTCTTTTTCAAAATTGTATTGGTTATTCTTACCCTTTGCAATTGCATATAAATTTTAGAGCCAAGTTTGTCATTTCTACCTAAACAGCTGCTGGAATACTGAATGACACTACAATGAATTTATAGATGTATGTGTAGAGAATTGACATATTTATTAAGTTGAGTTATTTCATCCATAAACGCAGTCTATCCTTCCACTTATTGAGGCTTTAATTAATTTCCATCAACAACATTTTGTGGTTTTCATTGGTGAAGTCTTACACATCTTTTATTAGATTACTAGGTATTTAATACATTTTGATGTTATTATAAATGGCATACTTTTTAAAATTAATTTTCTCTTTGTTCTTAGAATCAATATATTTTTACATAGTTACCAAATCTTGCTAAATTCATTTCTTAATGCCAATAGTTTATATGTAAATTCTTTTGTGTTTTCTATATACACAATTATGTCATCTGTAATGATAGTTCCAATCCATATACTCTTGTTTAAACATTATATTACCTTGGAGCACCTGGGTGGATCAGTGAGTTAAGACTCTGCCTTCAGCTCAGGTCATGATTTCAGGGTCCTGGATCAAGCCCTGTGTTGGGCTCCCTGCTCAATGGGAAGCCTGCTTCTCCCTCTTTCTCTATCCCTCCCTCCCCCAATTTGTGCTCTCTCTCTTTCTCTCAAGTAAATAAATAAAATCTTTTAAAAAATTGTGTCACCTTATTGCACTACTTATGGTACAATGTTGAACAGATATGGTCATAGCAAACATACTTGTCTCGTTCCCAATTCCTGAAGTATGATGTTTACTATAGGTTTTTGTACGTACCTTTGCCTGGTTAAAAATATTTTCTTCTGGGGCGCCTGGGTGGCTCAGTGGGTTAAGCATCTACCTTCTGCTCAGATCATGATCCCAGGGTTCTGGGATGGAGCCCCACATCGGGCTCTATGCTCAGCAGGGAGCCTGCTTCCCCCTCTCTCTCTGCGGGCCTCTCTGCCTACCTGTGATCGCTCTCTGTCAAATAAATAAATAAAATCTTTAAAAAAATATTTTCTTCTATTCTTAGTTTTCTCAAAAGCTGCTATTATTAAAAGTATAAATAGATATTATGATATCAGATTATTTTTATGCCTATAGATAATTATACAATTGTTCTCTATTTTGTTAATGACATGAATTACATTGATTTTTTCATGTAAAATCAGTACCATATTAATAAAATCAGTCATGATCTATTATCCTTTCTATTTTTATTTTTTAAAGATTTTAAACTGACTGAGATACCCAGGCAACCCTATATTATCCTTTTTATATATCACTGAATTTACTTTGCTGATATTTTGTTTAGGATTTTTGCATTTCTGTTCCTGAGAAGGATTACAATGTAATTTTTATTTTTTTGTTAAGAAACTGTCAGGTTTTCGGGCGCCTGGGTGGCTCAGTGGGTTAAGCCACTGTCTTCGGCTCGGGTCATGATCTCAGGGTCCTGGGATCGAGTCCTGCATCGGGCTCTCAGCTCAGCAGGGAGCCTGCTTCCTCCTCTCTCTCTCTGCCTGCCTCTCTGCCTACTTGTGATCTCTCTCTGTCAAATAAATAAATAAAATCTTTAAAAAAAGAAAAAAAGAAAGAAACTGTCAGGTTTTCGTATCTTAAAATGAGTCGAAAAGGTTTCCTTCTGTTCCCTAGAAGGATTTATGTAAGAGAAGTCTTAATATTTTTTTTCTTTTAAAGTAAATTAAAACTTTTCTGATAAAACCATTTGGGATTAGAGTTTTCTATGTGGTAAGTTTTTCTTTATGGATTCGATTTCTTTTAGAATTTAGGACTACTCAGATTTTTTTTTTCTTCTGTGTCACTTTGGGTATGTATTTATCCTAACAGTTTATCAATTTTAACTAAGTTGTCAAATTTAATCACATAGGTTTTTCATGAGAGCTTCTATTATCTTTTGAATGTTTTAATATATGTAGTTTTATCCTCTTTTTCATTTCCGATAGTACTACATTGGGCCATCTTTCCTTGTGACTGGGCTTGCCAAGAGTTTATGAATTTTACCATTTTTTTTTTGACCAGGCTTTGTCAATCCTCTTTCAGATATTTTTTCCCCTACATTATTCATTTCTGCTCTTAACTTTCATACATTCTTCCTTCTGTATTCCTGGGGCTTAACTTGCTATTATTGTCCTACTTATTAAGATGGATTAAGATGATTGATTTTTCAGTCTCTCTTTTTTCTAATGTATACACTTAATGCAGAAGATTTTTCTCTAAGCATGGAGTGCTTGAGTTGCTCAGCTGGTTAAGCAACTGACTCTTGATTTCTGCTCAGGTCATGTTCTCAGGGTCATGGTCTCAAGGTCATGAGAATGAGCACAGTCATGGGCTCTGCATCAGGTGTGGAGCCTACTCGGGATTCTCTCTCCTTCTGCCTTGACTTCCCACCCTACACTCTACCATTCTCCAAAAAAAAAAAAAAAAATTCCCTAAGCATACTTTAACTGCATCACACATTCCAATATGTCATATTTTAATTAGCATTCCAGTAAACATAGTTTCTTACTTCCACTGCTAATTTTTTCTTTGACCCGTTGGTCAATGAGAAGTATATTGCTTAACCTCCAATTATTTAGGGATCTTTCTAGTTACCTTTTTTAATTGGTTTCTAGCTAAGTTTCAGTGAGGCCAGAGAACATAATTGGCATTACTTTCATTCTCTGTGGTTTTACTGAGACTTGGTTTACTGCTCAACATATAATCAATTTTGATACATGTTTTTTGTGCACTTGAAAATAATGTACATACTGTAGTTGTTGAGTGCCAGATTCTATATATGTCAATTACATTAAGATTGTCTATCATGCTGCTTATTAAATTTTTTGTGTACTTTTTCCATCAGTTACTGAGAAAGAGGTACTAAAACTGCCTGCTATGACTGTGGATTTGTCTAGTTTCTTTGCTTTCATCAATTTTTACTAGCACTCTAGCCAAAAAAAAAAAGGCAAATAAGAATTTAAGGCCTAAAAACTGAGAGGCAGAAATGAAACTAACCCTATTTGCAGGGAACATTTTTTTTTATTATTTAAGTTTTTTCATTAACCTATAATGTATTATTAGCCCCAGAGGTACGGGTCTGTGAATCGCCAGGCTTACACACTTCACAGCACTCACCATAGCACATACCCTCTCCAATGTCCATAACCCAACCACCCTCTCCCTATCCCCCTCCCCCTGGCAACCCTCAGTTTGTTTTGTAAGATTAAGAGTCTCTTATGGTTTGTCTCCCTCCCGATCCCATCTTGTTTCATTTATTCTTTTCCTACCCCCCAAACGCCCCATGTTGCTTCTCCATTTCCTCATATTAGGGAGATCATATGATAATTGTCTTTCTCCAATTGACTTATTTCACTAAGCATAATACCCTCTAGTTCTATCCACATCGTCACAAATGGCAAGATTTCATTTCTCTGGATGGCTGCATAGTATTCCATTGTATATATATACCACTTCTTCTTTATCCATTCATCTGTTGATGGACATCTAGGTTCTTTCCATAGTTTGTCTATTGTGGACATTGAAGTTATAAACATTCGGGTGCATGTGCCCCTTCAGATCACTGCATTTGTATCTTTAGGGTAAATACCCAGTAGTGCAATTGCTGGGTCATAGGGTAGCTCTATTTTCAACTTTTTGAGGAACATCCA
Source organism: Neogale vison (assembly GCF_020171115.1). Lineage (NCBI taxonomy): Eukaryota > Metazoa > Chordata > Mammalia > Carnivora > Mustelidae > Neogale > Neogale vison. The sequence continues at coordinate 218,563,696 of NC_058091.1, forward strand.
TGCTGTTTTCCAGAGTGGTTGCACCAGCTTGCATTCCCACCAACAGTGTAGGAGGGTCCCCTTTCTCTGCATCCTTGCCAGCATCTGTCATTTCCTGACTTGTCAATTTTAGCCATTCTGACTGTTGTGAGGTGGTATCTCATTGTGGTTTTGATTTTTATTTCCCTGATGCTGAATGATGTGGAGCACTTTTTCATGTGTCTGTTAGCCATCTGGATGTCTTTGCAGAAATGTCTGTTCATGTCATCTGCCCATTTCTTGATTAGATTATTTGTTCTTTAGGTGTTGAGTTTGATAAGCTCTTTATAGATTTTGGATACTAGCCCTTTATCTGATATGTCATTTGCAAATATCTTCTCCCATTCTGTCAGTTGTCTTTTGGTTTTGTTAACTGTTTCCTCTGCTGTACAGAAGCTTTTGATCTTGATGAAGTCTCAATAATTCATTTTTGCCCTTGCTTCCCTTGCCTTTAGCAATGTTCCCAGGAAGAAGTTGCTGTGGCTGAGGTCAAAGAGGTTGCTGCCTGTGTTCTCCTCAAGGATTTTTTTTTCTCCTCAAGGATTTTGATGGATTCCTTTCTCATATTGAGGACCTTCATCCATTTTGAGTCTATTTTTGTGTGTGGTGTAAGGAAATAGTCCAGTTTCATTTTTCTGCATGTGGCTGTCCAATTTTCCCAACACCATTTGTTGAAGAGACTGTCTTTATTTCATTGGACATTCTTTCCTGCTTTGTCGAAGATTAGTTGACCATAGAGTTGAGGGTCTATTTCTGGGCTCTCTATTCTGTTCCACTGAACTATGTGTCTGTTTTTGTGCCAGTACCATGCTGTCTTGATGATGACAGCATTGTAATAGAGCTTAAAGTCTGAAATTTTGATGCCACCAACTTTCGCTTTCTTTTTCAATATTCCTCTGGCTATTTGAGGTCTTTTCTGGCTCCATACAAATTTTAGGATTATTTGTTCCATTTCTTTGAAAAAAATGGATGGGAGTTTGATAGGGATTGCATTAAATGTGTAGATTGCTTTAGGTAGTATAGACATTTTCACAATATTTGTTGTTCCAATCCATGAGCATGGAACATTTTTCCATTTCCTTTTGTCTACCTCAATTTCTTTCATGAGTACTTTATAGTTTTCTGAGTACAGATTCTTTGCCTCGTTGGCTAGGTTTATTCCTAGGTATCTTATGGTTTTGGGTGCAATTGTAAATGGGATTGATTCCTTAATTTCTCTTTCTTCTGTCTTGAAGAGAAATTATTTGAAGGGAATATTATTGTTTACTTAAGACCCAAAGAAATCAAAGACTACCAAAGAAAGAAGAAAAGTCAGTAATATTGTGAGGTAGAAAACTAATATAGAGTCAGTAGTTAGAAGCTAGAAAATTATAATAAAAGGAAATATTCCATTTACATGAATAATAGCTACAACAAAAATAGATGAATGTTTTCAGAATAAATTCAAAAATAAGTATACAGGAGGTATGCTAAATAGCATCTTTAAAACATTCCAGAAAAACACAGAACTCATAAACAAATGGGAAAGCATAACCATACTTTTGGACAAAGATGGCCTAATGTCATTATCCTTTCTTGTATCAAGATTGTGGTGTTCGATTTTTAAATTTAGAGATATCTCAATAAACCTGCAAATAGCTTTGTTTCAGCTAGACAAAGTAATTCTAAAATCCATAGTGGAAAATAAGCAGACAAGATTTACAAGGAAAACTCTGAGAAAAGGGCCAAGAAGGAAAATTATCAGATATAAAAAACACTCAACAAAGCTCCAAATTAGAGCAACGTGGTACTGCCTCATAAACAGATGAACCAATAGAATAAAAAAAAAAAGTCCAGAAAAAGAACACAACACCAAATCTGAAAACTGAACTATTGAATAATATTGGGAAAACTAGGTAGCTATCTGGGCAATATTAATGTTGGGCTCATATATTACTCTGGGTTCCATGATATGTTCCAAATGGATCAAATCTTCAAATATAAAAAATAAATCAATGAAAGTAGTAAATCATACATGAAATAATATTTCATAACCTTAAAGTGTGGAAGGCTTTTAAACTATCATCCAATTCAGAAGCCACAAAAATATATCAATAAATTTCACTATGTAAAAAAAATTTTTTAACCTCTGCCTAACAAAAGTAAACCCCACCATTAAAAATACATAAACAAATAAACTGACAAACCGGAAAACATCATTACGACCAGTCAGAGACATAGAAAAAAATCTTCCTACAGTGTATAAAGCCCTAGAGACTGATAAAAGGCCAATAACTCACTAGAAAAATGGACAAATACTATAAAGAGGCAATTCAAAGAATATGCAAATTGTTCTCAAATATAGTTTTAAATGTTCAATTTCACTCATAGCAAGAAACATGCAAATTAAAACTCCCCTAACATAACATTTTTCACCATAAAATTGGCAAAAATCCAAAATGTGATATTATGTTCTGTTGCCAAGCTATAGGAAATAGGCACTGTCGTACCTTGCTGATGGGGAGTATAAATTTGTACAACCCATATGGAGGGCAATTTAGCAGTAGCTATCAAAATTCCAAATGTATGTACTCTGAGACTCAGCAACTCCACTCTGGGGAGTTTATCCTACAGATATATTTGCATATCTACAAAATGGCATACATAAAGTTTATTTATTATTGCATGGCAGTCAACAGTGAAAGATTGGAGAGAACCTAGACACTTGTCAGTGGAGGCTGGTTAAAGATGCACAATGAAGTATTCTGTAATTATGAAAAGAAATAAGAAAGCTCTTTATGTATTGGTAGGGAAAACTATTAAGTGAAAAAGCAAGGTACTAGGTGATCTATATAGCATGCAAACATTTATATTGCAAAAGAGAGAAAACAATATATTTGCATATTGTTGGTGACATTTATTTTATATTTATTTTCAAAGTCTCTGCAAGGGTCAATAAAAGAATAAAAACAGTGGTCATCTGGCCTTTGGGGCCTGGGAAGTTGGAAGGTGAATGATCAATGTGGGAAGGAGATTTTTCATGGGAAGTTTTTTCATACTTTTTGATGTCTTTACCATGGGAGCATATTACTGTGCAAAAACTCTCTAAAAATACTTTAAAGCAAAGAACCATCCTAACAATAGTGTCAAATGCATTTCATTCCACAGATAGCTTAAGTGCCCTGCTACTCTAGCAAGACCCTATGTGCCAATAATAGGTAGATCCGTTAGGATGTTTTTGACTGTAAGTGGTAGAAGGCATAAACAATGAGACAATTATTATCCCAAATAACAAAACACCCAAAGTCAGACTGTCCCAGGGCTGGAACTGCTTCTGCAATTTCAGGTATCACCTGACCATGGCAACCAAAATGGACAATGTCCATGACCTCCTGTGCATTGCCCAGAAATTCCCAGTAGATTTCTCTTAGGTGCAACCAACCAGTGGCATGCATGTAGTATGCCCACACTTGAGCTTCATGGCAGCCTGGGACATAATGACAACAGTAACAACCACTAACATCGATTGAACATTTTGTATGTCCTGGGTACGGTCATAAGCACCTTACATGCATTAACTTCTTTGCTATTCAAAGCCATCTATTAGGGAGGTAGTATTTTTATACCTATTTTACAGATGAGGAAACTGAGGCATGGGAGAAGTTAAGTAAGTCACAGTGAGTGGTGGTGCTGAGATAGACACTTTGGCAGCCTGGATCCAAAGCCATTGATCCCAACTACCACACACGTTACTAGAGAATAAGTCTTCACTATACATCTTCAACAGAAAGAGGTTGATTCTGCCAGCAAGGGAGGGCGGAAAAGAATGGCTGTGGGATATCTAGCCAGCGGTGCGTCTCCCTGAGCAAACTGCCCAAATTGCATCCCTTGACTGGTACGTGTCAAGCCATCAGTGACAGACACTGACCATTTTGTGAACACCTCCCATGTTCACTCTAGACCTATGTCTCCACTTAGCAGACAGGAGGAAACCTGAGGATCTTTCTGGAAAGAATAGTAATAGCAGCTCCACCTAGAGAAATCTCCAAACCCATACCATTGTGGCTAACAGAGCACCCTGCAATGAGCTCCAGGGAATAGACAGGCTTCCACCCAAGGGCTGGATGACAACAGGAGGCTGAGGACCTCCTTGGAAGGGTGCTCTCATGGGCTGCCTCAAACCCACAGCTCACCTGCAGGCCAAGTGCTAGAGCTTCTTCCTACCCAAGCATTTTGCTTGAATCAGCAGAACGCGTCCTGGGAATCAAATGGAGTTTCTTTGGCTGGTGAGAAAACCAGCCATGCCTGGCTTTTCACAGACAAATCCGGGGGTCAGTCTACTCTGCTGTTGCTGCTAAGATCAACACAGGGTAGTTTCCTGCCCTACAACTTTCCCCCATCTCTGCCTCACTTACCATATGAGAGCCCACACAGCTGAATGTGTCTAAAACATTCCAGACAAAAATCTCTTTTTTCAAATATAAGCTTTCACCTTTTAGGACTTTACAGCAGCTAACTCTGCCCTCGTGTGCTAAATATACAGATTTTTCCCCCATGCATTAATCCAGTAGTTTTTTCATATATTTGTCTTTTCATAGAGTCAGAGACTTGGTGAGTCAGTTCCCTCCCCTCCCAGGCACATCGCCCAAGGGAGGGGGTGGATATATTCTTAGCCTGAGGGCACTTTGCTCTGCCTTATGCAAAACCCCGGGGAGCTGGATGTCTCAAGACTGACAAAGAGGAGCTCTGGGTGAGCAGAGAAAATAAGAGAACAAAGCCTGTGAACAAGGAGCCCATCTCCCTATGGAGCCCACTTGCCCCTTGCAGATCTGAAATAGAGCTGCTTAGTCTAAGTGTCTGCCTTCAACTCAGTTCATGACCTTGCGGGCCTGGAATTGAGCCCTACATCAGGCTCCCTGCTCTGTAGGGAGTCATCCTCTCCCTCTCCCTCTGCTCCCACAGCCCCACTCCCACTTGTGCCCTCTCTCAAGTAAATAAAAAATATCTTTTAAAAAAGAAAAACAGCTGCGGGCCCCTGGATGGCTCAGTGGGTTAAAACCTCTGCCTTGGGCTCACGTCATGATCTCAGGGTCCTAGGATCAAGCCCCGCATCGGGTTCTCTGCTCAGCAGGGAGCCTGCTTCACCCCGCCCCCGCCCCCTCTGCCTGCCTCTCTGCCTACTTGTGATCTCTCTCTGTCAAATAAATAAATAAAATATTTTTTTAAAGATTTTATTTATTTATTTGAGAGAGAGAGAGACAGTGAGAGAGAGCATGAGCGAGGAGAAGGTCAGAGAGCGAAGCAGACTCCCCCATGGAGCTGGGAGCCTGATGTGGGACTCGATCCCGGGACTCCGGGATCACGCCCTGAGCCGAAGGCAGTCGTCCAACCAACTGAGCCACCCAGGCGTCCCAATAAAATATTTTTTTTAAAAAAAGAAGGAAAAAAGAAAAACAGCTGCTTTCAGAACTCTTCAGCTCTGGTGTCGCCACTGACCTTGACCAAGTCATGTCACTTCTCTGGGCCTCCATTGTTCCTTCTTGAGGGAAGATACAGACATTTATCTCTATCTAGTAGCCCAGGCAGTTTATGAGCTTCATAAAAGGATTCTGTTTCCCTTTGTCAGATGAAAGTGTCTTATGTCCACCCCGCTGCTGGCTTCCATCTCCTTCACTCTCTCTCTTCAGCCCTGCCCAGCACCCAGCAGAAATGGTAAGCAGACCCCCTGACAATGGTTGTAACAGTTTCTCACACTTGGGCAGTCAAGACAATCAACAAATTATTTATAGAATATGGCAGGCCAAATAATGCCCACCCCCCCAAAAAATGTCCAGCCCTAACCCCTAGAATCTGTGGATGTTACATGATTCATGAAAGGGACTCTGAAAGGTGGTATTAAGGTTATTAATCAATGACCTAAAAATTCAGAGAATATCCTAGATTAATCCAGGTTGGCCCATTCTAATCATATGAGCCCTTAAACACAGAGAACTTACTCTGGCTGGAGGTCACCGAGATGCTACAAAAAGGAAAAGCCAGACAGATTCCAAGCATGAGAGAGGGCCACACAGAAATCCTGGAATGGACAATGGGCAGCTTTAAAGTGCAAAAGACCAGCCTCTGGCTGACAGCCACCAAAGGAACAGACCTCAGTCCAACAACCATAAGGAACTGAATTCTGCCAACAATTCAAATGAGCTTGGAAACAGATTCATTCCCAGAGCTTCCAGAAAGGAACACAGCCCTGCCCATCCCTGTGAGGTTCCAAGGAGAGGACCCACTGAGTTGTCCTGTACCAGACTTGCGACCTGAAGAACTGTGAGTCAATAAATGGGTGTTGTTTAAACCACTAAATAATGGTAATTTGTTACAGCGACAACAGAAAATTAATGCATAGCATGCCACTGACAATTGCCTTACTTTAACATAACTTAACTAAACATAACTAAAATTCATCCTTCCACCTTCTTCAGCATCGAGAAACTGGATGGCAAAGCCTGGCCCAGGCCACTGAGCATTATTTTACCTTCAGGAATTAACATATCTCAAAAGCTTGAAAGAAGGGAGAAAAAGAATGAATGGAAGCAGAACAGATAGAAAGGGAGGGGGGAGGGGAAGATATTGTTACTATTGTAACAAGATATTGTTACTATTGTAACAAGATATTGTTACTATTGTAACAAGATATTGTTACTATTATAACTTCCACAGGCATCAAAGTTCCAAAATGCCTTCTTCATAATTAAGAAATGTGAACTTGGCTTCAGTGACCATATGGAAGAGGAGAACCAGGAGTGCCCTGGGGAATGCTCTGGAATCCAGGAACTTGAAAATCTGCAGAGAACATCTTGCGAGCAGCCCTTCCAGTCCTTAGGCTGTGAAAATGCAAATGACCACCGCTGGCTGCCAAGTGTCACCTGGAAAGCCCAGCTGATGGAGGAGTTCCCAGCTCTCCATTCCCAAGGCTCTCTCCCATAGAGCCAGAGTAGCTGGACATTCAGACCAAGTGATACCCCAGAGGCTTCCCAGGGATGCTCAGCCAGGGAGGTCGGGTACCGTCACCCTCTGCAGCTCTGGAGATGCCCACCTCACCTCTGGAAGGAGTGTGAGGATACGAGGTCCCTCTCTCTCTCTCTCCTTCTTTACTCTCACCTTCAAGTTCAAAGTGAAATCTAAAATCAGCCCCACCTTCTTCCGATATCCTTACTCCCATATCCTCTGAGATTCATATAGGGGGTTTGTGCCATTAAGTTCTCTTCTTCATAAACAAGAAAAAGAAAAAGGAGGAAATTTAAGAGATCCTTCTAAGGTCATCTTTCTCTAGGTCTGGAAAGGCACCCCATGCCTCCACAGAATTGTGCACCTCCACTCACACTCACACTCACCTGCACCTCTGACCCCTCTTAGCAAACTCCCACTACCAGACTAGTCTGTAGGGAAGCAGATAGCTGGGGGAAGTGGAGTATGCCTGACAACGGTTAATCCACCAGGGGATAAAACATTCTGAGATCAGCAGCAGTCTTTAGGTCCTGAGAGAGGCTGAGAGTTCTTCCCATCTGGTAAAATAATTGCAAGGACTGAACTCATTCTCCAAACAGCCTAAGCACCCATCGGGGACCTGGGCTCCATTTTAAAGGTCACGAAGATGGGAAATAAGCATCCATGACGTAAGTCAGTGTTTCCTGAGCTTTTAGTGGATGATTTGTTCACGAACATCAGAGAGAGGAAAGAGAAATATGATAAGGGTTGGAGATGAGGAGGAGTTTCCCTTCCCTAGATGTTCCCTTTGCAGTTAAATACCACTTGATCCACTCATTCTTCCAGGCATTCCAAACCCTCTACGCCACACGTGCATCCGTGCACACGTCAGCCTCTGGCTTTGTTCCTCCAAGCCCACAGTCCATCCTGGCACCAACCCCAACCTACTTGGGAATGCTGCATGAAATGCGACCCAGTCTGAAGGATGCCCATGCTTACCCAGAATCAGCGTGGAAAGGGAAAAGGTGCCAACCTCAGAGACACCAGCACCAGACCAGAAGCAGAGCTACGAGCAAGAGAGGACATCGGGAGACTAAAGTGGGTCCTGACAGCCAGTTCCTTCTCCAGAAAGGAAACCCCTCAAGGCATTATACCCTTCAAGATCCACTAAACCCTTCCTTACCCCACAGAGCTGCTGCCATCCAGCCCCATTGAACCCAGGGGCCCAACTTTCTAATGTGATTTTACCCATGAGACTTGAGTGAGGAACCTCTCTCAGCATCTGGAAAAACATGTCCCTTGATTTGATGGTTGTTCCTTCTCTAATACCATCTGTGGATAGTATTATTCTACTGAAACAAAGCTGGGATGGTATTCATTTCTCTTTCTCTCCCATATCCAAACCTCATGATCCATAAGAGCAAATCTTCAAGAAGAGATGTCCAACATTTGAGTCCCCGCCATGTGAAAAACAACATCAACACCAAGCCCTTATCAAGTGCCCAGCATTGTTGCAGCCCTTGACATGATTCAATGCATTTATTCCTCCCACAGCCCTGCGAGCAAGACTCCATCACCCTCCCCACCCGACCGTTGAGGACACTGACAGAAAAGAGGGCAAGTGAATTGCGGCAGCCATGTTGTCTGTAAACAACAAATCCAGGATTCAAATACAGATGGCATGGCTCTGGACTCCACGGCCTTAAGTCTTAACCACTGTGCTTTCAAGATTCCTAAACTTTGTGCCTAAGGAACTGCCCAGCCCCTAGGAAGAAGACAGGGAGGAAACAATGCAGACGGAGAGCACATTGTCTATAAGAGAAATGTGTCCTCTGCAGTCACTTCCCCCCACTTATTCTCACTCTTCATCTCTGTCTCTCTCACACACACACTCATTCTTGTGCTGTCTCCCTCTTTCTCTCTCTCTCTCTCTCTCTCATACACACACACACACACACACACACTCACACACACTCACACACACTCCTGCCATACCTGGATCCAACACCATCAAGCAAGGGGATTTAACCTTGACTCAAAGAATTATCAAGGCTGCAGGGACACACACAGACCGTTTTCCTGACCTTATTACCTTATGCTCTTGGGGACAGTAATGGTTCATTTTAGGTGTCAACTCTTATATCTGTGACTGAGAAACAGAGGCTCTGACAGCCCCCAGAAGCCACATTTTCCTTTGAAACCACATTTTGCGCTTCCAGTGCAGAAAGAAGGCAAAGGCATTCTAAGGAACACAAACCACCAGGGACCAGGATCGAATCCTTTCTCACTTTCTTACAGGTTACTTCCCCCATATTAATTCAACACTCAGTCCCAAAATGCTGGCCTGTAAGGAAGAAGAAGGCAGTCCGTCATCACCCCATCACTCCTGTGTCTTCAGACCTTCCCTCTTCACTAGTAAGACCAAGGCAGAGAATGGTGGTCAAATGCACACATCTGAATGAAAACAGTGGCGCTCATTTGGTGCAGCATGTCCACTCTTCTGGTTAAGAACACAATACATATGCATGTATGAACTATGAAACACAACTTGTGTGATTTGGTGACTGCGTGGAAGTTAAATGTTCTTGTATTTGCATTTAAAACTAGGACTGTACCATATAAAGATGAACTGTAAAATTCATGCTAACGATTTAAAATTTTAATCTTTCTTCACTTAGAACAACATGAAATAGCAAATAAAAGAAAAACTAGGACAAGAGAGACTGTGGGAAAAAAAGAAAAATCTTCTTTAAGAAAAAAAAAAAGAAAGGAAAAAGCTTCATCTTTTAGTACATGCCTTTACCAGCACTTTTTTCCTGCTTTTTTGAACAAAAGACCCCCTCCCATTTCGATTTTGTGCAGGGCCCCCCCAAATTTTATAGCTGGCCTTGAGGAAATGAAGTCTAATTCTATTACGATGTTGTCATTGAAATAATTGTAATTCTTAGGAAATCGTACACAATCAAAACAATGTATTTTAAAAATGGTTGTTCCTGGGCTGCCTGGGTGGCTCAGTGAGTTAAGCATCCAACTCTTGACTTTGGCTCAGGTCATGATGTCACGGTTGTGAAATCGAGCCAATATTGGGTTCTGTGCTCAGTGTAGACTCTGCTTTTCCTTCTCCCTCTGCTCCCCCTTCCACTCTCATGCTGTCTCTTTAAACAAACAAACAAACAAACAAAATCTTTAAAAAAAGGTTGCTTCAGAGACCATCCGACCATGCGAGGACACAGCTTCAAGGTGCCAGCTGTGAACCAGAAAGGGACTCTCACCAGAAAATGACCATGCCGACATCTTGATCTTGGACTCTCCAGCCTCCAGAATTGGGAGCAGTCGATTTCTGTTGTTTGTTTTAAAATCAAAATTGCTTCATAGGAAATAATGAAACCACTAAAAAGAATAAAGTTGAGCAAAAATCAAAACAGCTGCCCTAATGCTTCAGCGAAGCTTGGTTTTAAAATAAGTCCCCTTTTTCCTCTCCTCTTTTCCTCTCTTCTACAAACCTTCCCGCCTCCCTTCTTAGCCTTTGTTTCAGGAGCCTAGTCCCACTCAGAAGACATTGATGAACAAGGACACAATTCTTGTCAAGACCAGCCAGATCCCATATTTCCTTATCAGTGCCCTCCCCCCCAGTCCTTTCTGCAGGCGGGTTTGCCATCTGAAGGCATCACCCTGCTGCAGCCTCCTTTGCCAGGCAAAGCAATAAAGCCATTGTTCCTCTTTATCCCAAACTCTGTTTTCCCATTATATTTTCCCATTACAGCTTGGTTCCAGAGCACAAGGTCGATTTTCAACAACAAGAGGTCACAGATTAGAGGATTTCAAACTCACCAAAGCCATTTTCTTGTGGAACTTTTACTAATCGAGGGAGGTTTTATAAATGGATTGCTACAACACCTGAACACCTAGCAAGTGTAGCGGATTAATAGATCGACCTTTTGCTCCAGAGCAATGGCCTTTCTTTTTCTGTTGCCACCAGCGTTATGGACAATAACCGCTTCTTTTCTGTTCTGATCAGCTTTTTCACCCATTGTCGTGTTAAACAAAGCAAGAAATTCCCCCAAAGCAGCTGTGTCTCCTCTGTGGCTTGTTCCCTTTCTGTGTGGGTGCTACATTCTCGGTTACTATTTTTTCCCCTCTCTTGATAGCTTTATCATCTACCTCTCTACCGCGAATCATGTTCCTGAAATAACATACCACTTATCTCCAATTCTTATCATGATACACTGAGGGGAAATGCCTATCATTTATGATGCTTTCAAAATCTTGACAGATTGAAAAATGAGAAATCAATCAAAAATTGAGAACCCAGAAATCAAGGTGCTCTCTCGGAAACAGCAACCCAGAAACCTGAAGAAACTTTAAAGGGGTTCCCTCAAGTTACAGAGAAGAGGTGGTTTATCTTATCAAGCCAATGGTTCTCACCTTACAACAGGGGAGCTTCAAGGCTGGGGCCTCAGACAACTTCTGCAACATCTGCAACTCATGGGCCGTGGTGTAAGAACACACGTACAGTCACCTTGACCTTGACTGAGACCTCTTTACCCCAACCCAGTAAAACACTATTCACAAAAATAATTCCTTGGGTTAACCTAAAAGGGGGCCCAAATTACTGAGAGGAAAATTCTGGGGTCTCTTTCTAACTTAATTTGATATGAAGCAGACCTTTCCATTGGAAGAGGTCAAAACTGTCAGAGCTACCCTAAAAAAGCATTCATTTTGGGTATCCAGTCAGCACTTGGACAAAGTAAGATAACTAACCTTCATTTTGGGTTTCATAAAATTCATCAAGCGTCCTGGGATTGCCAAGTGCCTTTCCTCTGTGTCCTTGTGGGGTCTTGAGTTCCACTGATGAGGCAGTTGTGCACCGCCACACAGGCATGTCTACTCAAACCTTTAGATGGAAAATTGCCGTTTTCTGTGAGTCGATCAATAATGCCTACTTGTGATGAGGCTAGCCATGGTCGGGACACTACCTATGCTCAAAGATTACACACTGATAGATGAAAAGGAAGACTCTGTGTTGGCGCCCAAAACCAAGTGGAGGAAAAAAGGACCCCAACAGTGAAGGAGGATATGATGGGGGGAGGGCCACGCCCGTCCATAAGCTGAGTGCGATAATCACTCAAATGAGGAAGAATAAGAGTTTCCTGACATCACCCTTAACAATGATTTTTTGGATTTGATAGCAAAGGCAAAGGCAACAAATGCAAAAATAAAAAAGAGGGAGTTTTCAAACTAAAAATCTTCAGCATGGCAAAGGAAACCGTCAACAAAATGAAAATGCAACCTATGGAGTAGAAGAAAATATTTGCAAAAACCATTATTTGCGATAGGGGTTAGTATCCAAAATATACAAGGAACTCAAACATCTCAATAGCCAAAACCAAATAACCCAATTTTTAAAAAATGGATAAAGGACCTGAAGAGACCTTCTTCCAAAGAAGACATACCAATAGCCAACAGGTATACGAAAAGGTATTTGGCATCACTCATCAACCAGGAAATGCAAATCAAAACTTCCATGAGATATTACCTCACTCTGTTAAAATATCTGTTATCAAGGGGCGCCTGGGTGGCTCAGTGGGTTAAGCCGCTGCCTTCGGCTCAGGTCATAATCTCAGGGTCCTGGGATCGAGCCCCACATCGGGCTCTCTGCTCAGCAGGGAGCCTGCTTCCCTCTCTCTCTCTCTCTGCCTGCCTCTCCATCTACTTGTGATTTCTCTCTGTCAAATAAATAAATAAAATCTTAAAAAAAAAAGAATATCTGTTATCAAAAGGATAAAGAGTGCTCACTTCGGCAGCACATTTACTAAAAAAAAAGGATAAAGAAATAAATGCTGGTGAGCACTTGCGTTGCACTGTTGCTGGGCATGTAAACTGGAATAGCTTCTATGAAAAAGAGTATGAGGTTTCCTCAAAAAAAAAAAAAAATGAAAACAGAGCTACCACATGATTTAACAATCCCATTTCTGAGTATATATCCAAAAGAAATGAAATCACTACCTGAAAGAGAGGTCTCTGCTTCCGCGTTCATTACATTATTCATAATAGCCAAGTGTCTATGACAGATGAATGGATTTTAAAAGTGGCATGTATATACCTGTATATAAATATATATATAATAATATATATAATATATACATACACACACAGATACACACAATGGAATATTACTCAACCTCTAAAAAGAGGGATATCCTAGGGGTGCCTGGGTGGCTCAGTGGTTAAGCCTCTGCCTTCAGCTCAGGTCATGATCCCAAGGTCCTGGGATCGAGCCCCGCATCTGGCTCCCTGCTCTGCATTGAGCCTGCTTCTCCCTCTCCCTCTGCCCGCTTACACTCTCTCTCTATATCGCTCTGTCAAATAAATCAATAAAATCTTTTAAAAATAAATAAATAAAAAGAAGAAAATCATGTCCAATGTGACATGGATATGCCCAGAGGGCATTATGCAGAGTGAAGTAAGTCAGATGGCGATAGACAAACACTGCATTGTATCGGTAACTTGTGGAACCTAAGAAACAAAAAACAGAAGTTGAACTCATAGAAAGAAAGAATAGAATGATGAATGCCAGGGGCTAGGGGATGGGGAAAAGAGAGGGAGGCTGGTAAAATGCACAAATTTTCAGTTATAAGATGAGTAAAACCTGAGGACCTAATGTATAACATGGTGACCATAGTTGAAAATAATATATTGTGTAATTGCAATTTGCTAAGAGAATAGAACTTAAGTTCTCACCAAAGAAAAGGTAAATGTGTGAGACGATAGTTGTGCTCATTAACCCGATGGTAGAAATGCTTTCATGACGTGTATCCATGTCAAATCATTGCAATGTACAATTTAAATATATTACAATTTATCTGTCAATTACACTTCAGTAAAGATGGGGGCTTGGCGGATGACAGAAAATAAAAGTGTTTATAAGGATATGTAGAAATCAGAACCCTTTTGCACTGTTAGAGGAAATGTAAAATGGTACAGACGCTATGGAAAACAGTCTAGAGGTTCCTAAAAAAATTGAAAATAAAACTACCATAGGATCCAGCAATCCCAATTCTGGATCTCTGAATATATCAAAAAGAACAGAAAGCAGGATCCCAAAGAGATATTTGCACACTTGTGTTCATAGCAACACAGTTCACAATAGCCAGAGGTGGAAACAGCCCAAATGTCCATCAGGGAATGAATGGATAAACAAAATGTGGAATACACGAACCATGGGATATTATTATCAAATTTAAAAAGGAAAGAAGGGACGCCTGGGTGGCGCAGTTGGTTGGACGACTGCCTTCGGCTCAGGGCGTGATCCTGGAGTCCCGGGATCGAGTCCCACATCGGGCTCCCAGCTTCATGGGGAGTCTGCTTCGCTCTCTGACCTTCTCCTCGCTCATGCTCTCTCTCACTGTCTCTCTCTCTCAAATAAATAAATAAAATCTTTTAAAAAATAAATAAATAAATAAAAATAAAAAGGAAAGAAATTCTGTCACATGGTACAACATGAGTGAACCTTGAGGACACTGTACTCAGTGAAATAAGCCAATCGCAGAAGCACAAAGACTGTACGAGTCCTCATATAGGAGGGATCTAAAGTTGCTGAATTCATAAAAACAAGAAGTAGAATGATGGCAGCCAAGGGATGAGGGAAGGGGAAGTCGGGAGTTGTTAACTAGATAAAGATGGAAAAAATAATTAGAAACCTCTTTCATGGGGCTGCCTTTAGCTCAGGTCATGATCCCGGGGTCCTGGGATTGAGCCCCGCGTCGGGCTCTCTGCTCAGCGGGGAGCCTGCTTCCCTTCCTCTCTCTCTCTGGCTGCCTCTCTGCCTACCTGTGATCTCTGTCTGTCAAATAAATAAATAAAATCTTAAGAAAAAAAAATAAAAAAAAACTTCTTTCATAATATGAATAAACTTAACATTCCTCAACTGTACATTTAAAACATGGTTAAATTGGTAGATTTTATGTGTTGTGGTTTTTTTTAGATTAAAAAATCTTAAATGGTACCAGAAATCAATCTATTGCTACTGTTCCCGGCTAGGAGATGTAATTCAAGCACTAAATTCCAACAATTTTGCGAAATCACTTAGTTCAGATATGATGACTCAATTCTTTGATGCCACTTGCTCTGCCTCTCCTGGATCTCCACCACTCAACCCCCTCTCTGGTCCCCTACTGTCTACCAGGAGCACCTAAATACAGGGGCTTCTTGGACCCTTGAAATCGTACACAAAATAATATATCATGCAATTTTTTTCTGGTGAAACAATCCATAAAATCATCAAATGACTGACGGTAAATGTCAGATACAAAACAAACAAACAAATAATTTATGCAAAGTCCTACAGTTCAGTTCTCAGATGGGGACAGAGCTGGGACACAAACACAAGCCTGCCTTAGCCCAAACTCCAAACACTGGGTCACCCCAACAGCAAAGCGGAAGCATTCAGCCTCGGGGTATGATACAAAGGACATGAGAAGATATCGCAAGGCACGCGTCATACGCCCTGCCAAAACTGTTGGGAGGACTTAGGTGACAGACAGTGTCGGTAAAGGACCTGGGATGGTGGAGGCGCATGAGGGCCCCCTCTTTCTCCATTCTTCCCCGGAAGACTCCAGCCTGCTATCTTAGTGAGAATTCGCTTACATTGCTGCCTTCCCAGGAGTGTCTGCATCTTAAGTAAAAGAAGGAAAGCCCTCCCATCCTCCCATAGCCTCTCCGCCAGGTTTTGCAGGGGAAGAATTCCTTGCTCTGTGTCCTCGGGAACAACAGCAGACTGGCACTGGTTGCAGGGATAACTAATGCCTCTTAATCAGCTCCTTGCTGGGGTGAGGCCCGGGTCTGCATCTGCTCCGGGGTCTGCTTCTGCCAGCCCGCTTGGGGAGTGTCATTTAAAATCTGTCCATCTCCGAAGACAGTCTCTTGTCACATGACAGCTGAGCCCGGAGAGGCAGGATGCTACAGACAGAAGTGTCCTTTCTAATGACACATGCAGAACAGTGGGAAGCACCTGCCAGGGAAGAGGCCACGGAAGGGAGCAGTGACTCATACAGCAGCCTGGAGACCATAGGCTCAGAGAAGGCACGGAGGCACAGCCTCCCCGCCCAGGGGCAGTTAGGAGCAGCGGCTGACTAACAATTTTAACAGCGTGACTCAGACCTTGTTTCCCAGTGGTTTATTCTATAATCTGTCCCGACTTCTGTTATAAAGGGAAAGTCATTCTGCATTCAGGAAGCACGATCGATCCTGGCTAATCTGGTCTATAAGGGGCAATTGAAACAGACAGGTTGCCGTGGTAACGTTCCCGGTTTATTTATAGTAACAAGTTCAAGGTATGGAAAGTGAGAGGCAGTGCCTCTCTTTGCTGTGATTTTCTGAGCTGTGCTGGGAGGAGTGGGAGGTGGGGGAAAGATTCTAAAACTGTGAGATAGGGCAGGGGTTCTGCCTTCTACCTCCATTACACCTACAGTAGCCTTGCTTTCATCTCTTACATTTTAGAATTCTGCAGCTCGAAAAAGAAAAAAAAAGGAAGGAAGGGAGAAAAGAAGCCCAGAGGACTGTCATGAGGAGCACTGCACCAGGAATCACAGGACGAGGTCGCAGTCCCTTACTACGCCGAAAAGGAAGAGCCTGACACCCACAGCTCTTCCTGGCCCTCACGGCCAGTCCCGTCGCTCTCATGCAGACCTACGTAGAGATCTGTTCCCCATTCCCAACCTGGGTTCTAGGCTCTTCTGAGCACCACACTTGACTCCCCAGCTCTGCCTCCAGCCCTGGTTTCTGCAGGAACCACGGCACATGGCCTCCTCCAGTAGAAAGACACAGATGCAAACCCCAATACCCTGGAAGGTCAGACTCACTCATTTTTGCACAGACCCTAGGGTAAACCATCTCTGTTTAGGAAGGAGAATCTTGAGACTACAGGATGAGCTGTTATAAGATCTGCTTCCTTTCAACTGTTTATCCATGTGATCAGGATGTCCTTGATACCAGAGAAGAGGATGACGAGAAAGGAGGGGGTGGCAGGTGGAGGGAAGAAAAAGCCTCAGCAGTAAGGGTGATAAGAGAAAAGCCGTAGCTGTCATTCATAACCTTCTTTTTTTTTTTTTTTAAAGATTTTATTTGTTTATTTGACAGAGATCACAAGTAGACAGAGAGGCAGGCAAAGAGAGAGAGGGAGGGAAGCAGGCTCCCTGCTGAGCAAAGAGCCCGATGCGGGACTCGATCCCAGGACCCTGAGATCATGACCTGAGCCGAAGGCAGCGGCTTAACCCACTGAGCTACCCAGGCGCCCCATTCATAACCTTCTGTACCTAGACTCTGACTTGACACAAGCTACACTCCGGCCTGTGGAACAGGGATGACAGTTTGGGTTCTTCCCTTTGTTGTTTCTCTCTCTCTCTCTGAATCCTATCTGCCATTTTGGCCTCCGGGGAAGGTGGAGGTGACCACCACCACAGGAAGGAGGCCTTAAGACTTCAGAGTGGGCTCTGATGGAGAAGGGGAAAGACGGCCCTACATGCCACCTTTGGGGAGTGGGAAGGGAAGGGAGGAAGGAGAAGGCAAGGATTATACATCCGGCCACCTCTGTGACCAAACCCAGAGGGAAAGGGGTGGTTTTAGATGGGTTGGAGGTCGGAGGCCTCCTGGGTGACTCAGTAGATGAAGTGTCCAATGCTTGATTTCAGCTCAGGTCATGATCTCAGGGTCGTGGGATCAGGCCCCATGTCGGGCTGCGTGCAGGTCCTAGACCCGTTCAAAATTGTCTCTCTATCCCTCTGTCCCTCCCCACCCTATTTGCTTGCTCGCACTCTCTCAAAAATAATAACAAAAGATGGGTTGAAGTTCTGGTCAAAAGCAAAGAGGGGCCTCTGTGTCCCCCCTACCCCCCCCCCCGGTCTGTTTAGAACTCCCTGGGCAGAAGCCACCAGGTTATCAAGATAGCTAGAGTGGGCGTAGCAGAGAAAGAGAGGAGGCATGGTAGACAGTTAGACAGCCTGTGTTTGCCTCCAGAGAAGCTCTGACAATCAAAGCCTTTCTGATGTGTCAGGGAAGGAACCAGAAATTCCTTCCTGCCTGGAGGGCAGCTGATGGTAGTTGGTAACCTGGACAGCAGAGACTGGGATGGAAAAGAGAAGGAGGACTATAGCCAGGGCCTTAGGAAAGATCACTTCTTGCATCAGGAATCAAGCCTAGAATGATCCATGGTGCGAAGCAGAGTCAAAGTAGGAATTCAAGAGTCAGCCAGGAGGGGTTGCCCAAGTTCACCAGCCACAGCTTTTGGCAGCACTAGTCCAGTCACATAAGCAGAGACCAATGAGGATCCAAGGGTCTAAGGATTACTCTACCCCTACACCCAGATACTCCCTGGGAGGAGGGGGGAGAGGAGAAGGAAAGGAATCAGGAAAGGAATCAGGAAAAGGCAACTTAGAGAGCTTTGCGAGTAAAATTGGAACTTGGAATTGATTAAATTGTCTAGAAAAAAGACCATTTTAAAGTAGAGAGACTACAATGATGGACTCCCAACTGGTTGTCTCCCCTATCACTACCCCACCCCTACCAGTGCTGCCCTGGTGACTGTTCCACAACCATCTACCCAGGGAGGGAAAGAACCCTGATCTGTGGTGTTGGCCAGTTTTTACAGTATAAATACTCTCACCATGGCCAATTCCAAGCCGTCAATACAATGTTACCTAATGTGGACCCGGGAAGAGATGTGCAACAGTAAATCATTCTACAGTGCTTCTACCGCAGAGGGACGGTGGATGGAGATAACACCAAGAGCATAGGTAATAGCGAAGGTAGTAAAATAACTAAGAAGTGATGTCTTGTACATTCATTTCCTTTATTTCAGTATCATTTGACTGTCAGTTTATATAGGCTATGTAATTCTGTATGAATTTCTAATAATAGCTGGGATTCACAAATGGCTCCCCAGATTTACAGAAATGTAACAGTTGGCTCTGCTGGGCTGGTGTGAACCTGCTCCTGCATACCACTGCCCCCACCTTACCCCTATTCCCCACTCACACTGCACAGTGGAACTCACAAGGAAACCCTCTATTCAATGATAAAAGGGGGGCCACAACAAAAAGCTATGGGTTCTTTCCAAATCTCAAGGGAGGCTGTATTAGTTTTTGACCTATAGTGCATGTCCTGAGTTTGGTCTGCTTTTTGTTCCAAGCATCTCAGTGACATTTCTTTTAGTTTTGACTTAGACCTAGGCAATCAACCTCTGCCCTAGACCCTACTCTTTGGAAACCCCTGCTTTGGCCCTGCTTCCTCTTTGCCTCTTCTCACTGGATGAGAACTTTAGTGGGGTGGGGGTGGTGCCCATAGGAACCTCAGGCCTCCCCTTCTAACCCATCCAACATATATGCAGGATTCCCTTCCCCAGTGGCCATGAGCCTGCTTCTGGAACTCTGGAGACCTCTTTCCTGGATCTGTCCTCCTGTCCTCTTGTGTCTAGTCTTGTGCTCTCTTGTGCTTCTGTGGCAGTGGATAGAGAAGCAGGATGTTCAAGCTAGGATGTTCCCAGCTACATGTGCAATGCTTCTCACAGGGCTAGATGGAAGTAGGGATGGCATGAGAATGGGGTCTCTGTGTGTACCCCCTTGGCCTTGTCCCCATGGGCTGTAATGGGCTCCATGCTCTAACCCCCAGCTCCACAGAACACATCTTTCTTTTTTCTTGCACCACTCATGGCTACCAGGCCAGCTCCAAAATATCTCAGCAGGAGTCTCAGCCAAAAGCTGAACTTGAACTTTTCTTTGGTGTGAGAGTCTAATCAGAACCTTAGCAGAGTTAACGCGACTGCCCTTGAAGAACAGACAATGACAAGTCTTCCCCATCCTATGACAAGCTGTCTTAACTTGGCCTGCAACTCGCATAAGTCTGAAAAATCTTCCCTAATGGCTCCAGGTCCTCCAGCAGGGTGAGAAATTGAAAACTCTATTCAGTTCAAAGAGCATTTGCTGAGTACCTATTATGGGCAAGGAGACTTTGTTGGTGCTTTATGCTTAATCATGTGCAAAAGATATCAGGCTCTGTTATCAGGGAATGTATCATATAATGCAGTAAAGGAGGTAGGGCCTGATGAAACTGCACATTAGAGAAACTGTAACATGGGTGGAATTTTGTCAGTATGACAGCAGGTTAAAAAGTGCATGAGAAATTGCCAAAAACTGGAAAAAAACAAGATGTCCTTCAGTGAATGAGTGGGTAAACAGTGACAGGTCCATAAAATGGAATATTATAATAAAATAATAATAAAAATAGGGGTGCCCGGGTGGCTCAGTCATTAAGCATCTGCCTTTGGCTCAGGTCGTGATCCCAAAGTCCTGGGATTGAGCCCCATGTTAGGTTCCCTGCTCAGCCAGAAGCCTGCCTCTCCCACTCCCCTGGCTTTTGTTCCCTCTCTCACTGTGTCTGTCTGTGTTATCTTCAAAAAAATAAAAGTAAAAATAAATGAGCTATCAAGCAGCAAAAAAAAGAAAAAAAAAAGAAAAAGAAAAAGGAAGAAACTCGAATGCATACTAATAAGGGCAAAAAGCCTATTTGAAAAGGCTGCATACTATATTATTCCAACTATAGGATATTCTAGACAAGGCAAAGCTATAGAGAAAATAAAAGATCAGCGGTTGCCAGGGTTTCAGAGGGAGGGGGATGAAAATGTAGAGCACAGTGAATTTCTAGAGCGGAGACACTGTTCTGTCTGATACCGTTGTGGTGGGAACCCATCACTATGCATTTGCCAAAACCCAAAGAACTGTACAATATAGAGAGTAAACCTTCATGTTAACTGTGGACTTCAGTTAGTAATAATATATTGATACTTATTCAATAATTACCGCAAACATATCACAGTGAATGCAAGATGTTAATAAAAAGGGAAACAGAAAAATAGCAAGTATTGGAAGGATATGGAGTAATTAGAGCCCTTGGGGACTGCTGATTTGAAGGCAAAATGGTGCAACCGCTATGGGAAACAGTATAGAGGTTCTTCTAAAAGTCAAACATGGGACTATAATAGGATCGAGCAATCCCAGTTCTGAGGATAGGCCTGAAAGAACTGAAAGCAAAGACATGAACAGATATTTATACACCCAAGTTCATGCAGTGTCATTCACAATAGTCAAAAGGCGGAAACAACCATATATGTATGTGTGTGTGTGTGTATTATTCAACCTCAAAAAAGAAATGGAATTCTGGCATACTCTACAACATGGGTGACTCCTGAGAACATTATGCTAAGTGACATAAGGCAGGCATACACACACACAAATACTGTTTGATCCCACTTATATGAGGTTCTAGATTCACAGAGACAGAAAGGAGGAGAGAGGTTACTGAGAAAAGGTTGAGTGGGTATTTAGTGTTTAAGGGGTACAGAGTTTCAGTCTGGGAAGATGAAAAAGCTCAGGATGGTGGTAACTGCTATACAATCAGTGTACTTAATACCACAGAAAATCACACTTAAAAATTATTAAAATGTTAAACTTTATGTTATATATATTTTACCACAATATATAATAATTATAGGGGAAACGGCACAGGGGTGGGGAGAATGTGTGAACTCTCTCTACTGTCTGTTAATTTTTCTCTATACCTAAGCCTGTTCTAAAATATGAAGTTAGGGACACTTGGGTGGCTCAGCTGGTTAAGTATCTGACTCTTGATTTAGGCTCAAGTTGTGATCTTGGGGTCATGAGATCCAGCTCCACATCAAGCTCCACGCTAGGCATGGAGCCTGTTGAAGAATCTTTCTCTCCCTTGCCTTCTGCCCCTCCCCCCACATCTCTCTCTCCCTCTCTTAAAAAAAAAAAAAATGGAGTTACTACTTTTTTCAAAAAGTACATGAGAGCTCGAAGATCCCATCTAGTTGAGAGCCCAAGCTCAGAAGACCTGTGGAGAGTGTAGTTTTTGAGACAAGCCTTAAAAGATGTTAGGATTCCAACAAAGGAAGATGCAGAAGAGGGAGGGAGCTACAAAGTGAGACAAGGAGGTGAGCACATGGACAGAAAAAACAAAGGGAAGATGGCTGAGATGGAGAAATCAGCTAATCTGACTGCAGTTCACAGGGATATAGGCGAATAAAGAGAAAATATTGAGAAACATAAGTACATTCACTAATTAAACAATAATTATTTTAAAACTTGCTACATGCCAGGCCCAGTCACAGCCACTGGGATGGAACATGACAGTCCTTGTCTGCACAGAGCTCACATTCTAGCAGAACATTCCATAGTGGCCTAGACTGCCAGGTGAGCTGCTGTTTCTATGTAATCTAAAAGCAGTGGGGTTGGCAATTATTTTACTATAATGTAAATTATGAAGTGTGCTGGCCCTTGAAGACTGTGACCTCCAGAGACAACTCCTTCTGCCTCTCTTTCAAGCTTAGTGTGAAAGTATAAAATCCTTACACTGGTGATTCTCAGAAGCTGATGAGGGGCAAGGTGTTTCCCCACTCCTCAGAAATCTGAGGGGCGATCTTCCACAGACTGCATTGAAAACTAACATGCTTTGAGAGATTCTGAGACATCATTCTAGGAGGGACTGACATGCCCACATGTACAATTCTTATGCAAATCAGGATTTGGTCAGCAACACAGGGACCACTCAAGGTATTTCAAGGAAGGGATTTAATTCAGGGAACTGGAGGCTTAAAGAATTGTCAGTAAAGCTGAGGAAGCAGAAGTCAGGGGAAAATGTCATTAGTGTCCAAGTAGTCTTGAATTATGGGACGTTCAGGAAGCTACCACTGAGGATCTCAGCTTCCTATAACACCCACAGAGACGAAGTGCAGGAGGATACCCAGAAGTTACTGCAAAACCCCACATCTGCCATCTCTCGGGGCTCCAGGTTTCCCTGCTGCTCCACAGTGCTTCTCACTGGCAGAAAATCCACCGAGAACTCTGAAACCCAGGGAGGATGAGGAATCTAGTTCCCAGGTTTCCAGCCTCCAATGCAGACAAAACACAGGTGGAACTGGGAGTGAATGCTGGCTGCCTAAAAATACCCCCTCTTGTGGGTTGAATTGTGACTCTCAAAAGATACATTCAAGCCCTAACTAACCCCTGGAGCCTGTGAAGGGGATTTTATCTGGAAGCAGGGTTTTGGCAGATGTAATCAAGTGAGAATGAGTTCATCCCATGTTCAAGTGGGTCCTAATCCACTGAATAGCACCCTTATAAGAAGAAGGAAATTCAGGGTACCTGGGTGGCTCAGTGGGTTAAACTGCTGCCTTCGGCTCAGGTCATGATCTCAGGGTCCTGGGATCGAGCCCCGCATCGGGCTCTCTGCTCAGCAGGGAGTCTGCTTCCTCCTCTCTCTCTGCCTGCCTCTCTGCCTGCTTGTCATCTCTCTCTGTCAAATAAATAAATAAAATCTTTAAAAAAAAAAAAGAAGAAGGAAATTCAGACGCGGACAGGGCAGAAGGCCAAGGGAAGACAGAGGCATTGACAGGCTGAGGGAAGAACTGCTGGCAGAGCCCAGAGGAGGCAGGCAAGGCTCCTTCCCTAGAGCCTTCTGGGGGAACAAGATCCTGGTGATACCTTAGCTTCAGACTTCCAGCTGCCAGAACTGTGAGATAATACAGGTCTGCTATTTTAAACGATTTGTGGAAATTTGTTACAGCGGTCCTAGGGAACGAATACACCACCCCGCCCCTCATACATATACATACATACACACACACACACACACCCCTTATGTACAGCCCAGTGCCCTCATGAGCTGCTATGACAGACAGAAATCTGCTAGGGAGCAAAATTTGGGAGTGTGAAGACTGGGAGATGAACAACTGTACTGTTTTGGATAGGGTTCGCCTACACTTAGAAACAGCTATCACTGGGATGCTTGGGTGCCTCAGTCAGTTAAGCATCTGCCTTTGGCTCAGGTCATGATCCTGGGATCCTGGGATTGAGTCCTGCATTGGGCTCCCTGCTCAGCAGGGAGCCTGCTTCTCCCTCTGCCTGCTTCTCCCCCTGCTTGTGCTTTCTCTCTCTCTCTCTCATTCTGATGAATAAATAAAATATTTTAAAAAGAGAGAAAGAAAAAGAAACAGCTATCACTGAAGGAAGCAGGAAGATAACAACCCCATTCCAAAGCCATAGTCCAAGCTGGACAGGAGTACCTCAAAGATCTTGATTTCCAGATCTGGAAAGTCAGCAACTTTCTTACCCTTGGTAAATGCTGAAGGAGCTATGTATTTCTGACATAAATTGGCACACAAAGTAATTTTCATTGATTTATTTGGCATACCACTATGCTGATTTTAAAGCAGGTAGAAAATCCATTTCAAAAAGAAAAGGGCTATCTTCTAAAAGCATGGCTAATTACCAAATTCATGATGTTCTTGGATCAAAGTAGCTTTAGGAAAAAAACAAACAAACAAATAAGTAGCTTTTGGAGGGAAAGAATGATCTGCCTCTATTTTTCCATCTTCCCCTCAAACCGTAGATCCATGAATCCTTTCGGCCCACTCTTCAGACAATGCTTACCCAGACCATTTTAGCCTACTACTTGCTTCTAGGCTCACCCTTTCTTAGACAAGTTTCCCAGAATTAAACAGAAAAATCCTGGGTGTCAGCACGTTGGTAGGAGGAAGGGAGAGGGTCTGTGTGGCTGTGTCATGTGGGTGGAGGAAGAAATAAGAGATGACCACCAGCCTACAAATACCATGAGAGTTTAAACCCTAGTTCTTTAAATATATATATATATATATATTAATTTTATATTATATTTATATATATATTATATATATTAAATATATATATTTTATATATATATTTAAATATATATATATATTAATTTTTCTAGACTAGTATCAAAGAGGCTATTCTCTCCACATTCCCCCGGGCAGTATTTTTTTTTCCCATAGAGTAAATCTCAGAATTACAAAATACCAAGAAGCAACTAGAATCCTAATCCCGGGAAGTCTGGACTGAGCACCCACTTTTTTTTTTTTTTTTTTTTTTTTTTTGGTTATCAGAGAGAGTAAGTAAGAAACAGAAATGAACTTTGCGTATTTGGTCTCGTCTGAAAGCAAAGCTGCCTGGAAGCAGGAGACTAAAGTTCTTGACGCCTGGGATAACTTTCCAGCTGACTGTGATATGTGCTTCAATAAACCAGGGGTTTCCTCTTTGTCTTTAGCAACAGAGAAGCTTGCCTGTTGGCTAAGACCTCCTCCTCATTCACATGGTTAGTCACGTTCGGAGTCATTCCCAGGGGCACAAAACCTTACCGCATTTTCCAATTACATGAAATTTCACGTCCAAAGACTGTCAGAGGTGGGCCTTTTAGGTGGCGGGATCTTCCTACTAAAGCCTGGCGAGGCTTACCGTTCTGACCTGCCTCTGGACGGCTGGCAGGAAAAGGCAGCCCACCAGTGAGCTCGCTGACACTGACGTGTTCTGCCCGAAGCTACACTCTCAAACACCATTGCTCTGGGGCTCATCTTTATGGGACATTGATCCAGGTTTAAGTCTGGAGTCTCTGCTTTGACACCAACCCAGGAAAATGCAGAGACGGTCACCAGGCAGTGAGTGCACCCTGGCAGGTTTTACCCAGAGGTGATTTCTTCTTTCTCATCAGAATTCATTACCATCAAGATGGTAGGTCTTCTCATTAATAACCATGACAGTGACCAGCCCTCCTCATTTATCAACTTATGGCTCATCCAAAAATGTCAAGTGATCTAATATGATTAGGTAGTGGCAATGCAAGTATCTTTTTATCTCGGTCCCCTTCTGGACAATTTAAAAGACAACCGGGTTTTGCCTTTCATGAAGCTGAATCACCACTAGACTTTACAGGACTATGGATTTGTAGGATGGCCCAGAGCAGGCCACTCCAAAGTGGACAGCAATGGCACACTGGTTATTTTGAATTGAAGCTACTTGAGAAATAGGCGATGCAAGAATTCTCAGACCCTCCTCCAACCCCCTGAAAGGAGGAAACGAATCTCCCATATGAAAAATACTTTCCCTGTGCTAAGACGTAAAAAGACATTCTCACCACCGGAGATGGGAGCTTGCAAGTCAAGAAGGCGTACAGACAAAACTTGCTACTTTCTGCCATCTACTACCTAAGCCTAAATTCTGCTTAGAGTCCCTTAGTAAGTAAAGCTCCCAAAGACCTGTTTTCTTTTTTTTTTTTCCTAGATTTTATTTATTTATTTGACACAGAGAGAGACCAGAAGCAGGGAGAGCCGCCGGCAGAGGGAGAGGGGGAAGCAGGCTCCCTGCTTAGAATCGATCTAAGGGAATCGATCCTAAGCGATTCCTGGGAATCGATCCCAGGACCCCGGGATAACGATCCGACCTGAAGGCAGATGCTTAACCCACTGAGGCACCCAGGCGCCCAAACACCTGTTTTCTTGATCCTCTCCATGCCCCACAAATGTATTATCTTTGTCCAAAATGTATAAAACCTGCCTGCCTTGGTCATTTCTTGGGGTCTCAATATCATCACTGGACCTCTGTGCACATAATAAAACTTTTTAAAATCCTGTTGATCTGTTTCATATCGATTTAATTCCTAAACCAGCTAGACGAACCGAACCATGGTGGGAGAGAAGGAAATTCCCACCCCTTCAGAATCCTAGTGCTCAAAATGATCTCACGATGTTTACTTATCTCCCTTCCAGGCAGAAATGCATGCAAGCCATTTAGGAGAGCCATTTCCAATCATATACATATACATATACATCTCACTAAAAGAACAATGTCGGGGCGCCTGGGTGGCTCAGTGGGTTGAAGCCTCTGCCTTCGGCTCGGGTCATGGTCCCAGGGTCCTGGGATCGAGCCCCACATCGGGCTCTCTGCTCAGCGGGGAGCCTGCTTCCTCCTCTCTCTCTGCCTCTCTGCCTGCTTGTGGTCTCTGTCTGTTAAATAAATTAAAAAAAAAATTTAAAAAAAAAAAAAGAACAATGTCTCACTATACTGAGCACTTTCCATGGGTATTATAACCATGCTATGCAGTATTATTGTTATTCCCAGTTTGCTAAAGTATGAATCAAGGCTGAGAGAGATTAAATAACTCATCCAACCCAGTGACAGAGGTGAGATTTAAACATGGGCATCACTATGGTCCCAGAGGGTCCTCTACTTACATGCTTGGTTTCTTAGAAATGGAAGGGGAAGTAGAAAGGAGGTAAGGAGTGTTGAGAGGGGATGAAATATTTTTTTAATTAAAAAAATTTTCCCTAAAGCTATAATAACCAGAGAAGCAACAAGCAATTGCCCAGATCCCATATCTGCTTTATTCCTCCTGGGTCCTAGTCCCCAGGGAGGAGTTGAGGCCTTGGGCCAGCCTCATTCAGGACTATTTATAGTGCTGGGCTCTTGGGCAGATCTCTTCCAAAGTAGGTATTTCCAGCTCTTTCCAATTCAAAACAGCTCTTGACAGCCCTGGGCAATAACTATGTGTTTAAGTGCTTTTCTGTATCAATATCCTGGGTCTCACCAGATGCATAGATTAAAACAATATTAGTCATCCTGGTTTACTGCATGAGCACAATAAATTAGTGGTAGCCATGCATTTTTCTCTTTTGCACTGTAAGAGAAAGAGCTTCTGTAGTCACTGATTTTTTTTTCCCCATCCCTTGGGAAGATAAAATCTAACTGTAAGAATGGCTTCAGCTGCACTTGTTTTAAACATCTTCTAAGATTCTTCTTCTCCTCAATAAGAATTCTGAGATTACAGTGAGCCCTCTCTCTAATGTAACTGGTGTCATGACTTATGTATACACCATCCACCATGAGGCCCACCGGTCCCCAATATTGAAGAATCCAGACGAAAGTCTGCAGCTGGCTGAAATTGTTTTCCAAAGACTCAGACGATTGAGAAAATGCTCCAGCTGCCAAAGCCAGCCCCTGGTAAGGAGTGTGTCTTTATTTGGTGAGAAAGTATGAGTTTGGTGGTGTAGCCTTGGATTAACACCAAAAGTGAATTAGGAGGTGGAGGTGGAAAGCAAAAGGGATCAAGACTGGGAGGCCCTTAAATACTATTTCTTGGGTTTTATCTTGTACTAGAATGAATTTGGGTGTTGGGGGAAGAATGCCAGTTGACCTCAATTTTTCTCATCTGGTTACATGAAATAAAAATCTCTATTAACACAAACTTTGATGGGTAACTAGTCAACCAAATGACACTAAAATGAATTTTTTAATAGTAAGAAAGTATTTATTAGGGGGCACCAGCATGGCTCAGTCATTAAGTGTCTGCCTTCAGCTCAGGTCATGATCCCAAGGCTCCCTGCCCAGCGGGGAAGCCTGCTTCTCCCTCTCCCACTCCCCCTGCCTCTGGCCCCTCTCTCGCTTGCTCGCGCTCTCTCTGTCAAATAAATAAATAAAATATTTTTTTTAAAAAAGTATTTATTGAAAAAACCTTTTCAAAAGAATGGCCCAGAATCTCACACGACTTTACACAGTTCTTTTTTAAAGTATAAGATAGCACCACAGAGTTGGGCCACATGACCTACTTGTTATTTTCTCTGTTTTTCTACAGCTTCCAGGTAAACTTGAGATCCAGGACCTGCGAGTAGAAATTAGTCAAGTCATGGAGTCCTCAGCGTTCCTTTATGTTTTCCTTATAAATTGTTTTCTTTTCCAATTACAAAACTAACATATGTTCAGTGTAGAAAATTTGGAAAACAGAAGAAATATAAAGAAAAAAATTACCACAATCCCATGCTAGAGATAACCACTGTTAACACTGGATGTCTCTCTTTTTTTTTTTTTCCAATTTATTTATTTTCAGAAAAACAGTATTCATTATTTTTTCACCACACCCAGTGCTCCATGCAAGCTGTGCCCTCTATAATACCCACTACCTGGTACCCCAACCTCCCACCTCCCCGCCACTTCAAACCCCTCAGATTGTTTTTCAAAGTCCATAGTCTCTCATGGTTCACCTCCCCTTCCAATTTACCCAAAAGCACATACCCTCCCCAATGTCCATAACCCTACCCCCCTTCTCCCAACCCCCCTCCCCCCAGCAACCCACAGTTTGTTTCGTGAGATTAAGAGTCACTTATGGTTTGTCTCCCTCCCTATCCCATCTTGTTTCATGGATTCTTCTCCTACCCACTTAAGCCCCCATGTTGCATCACCACTTCCTCATACACACACACACATACATACAGGTGTACCTCATTTTACTGTACCTTGCTTTGCTGTACTTCACAGACACTGTTTTATACAAAGTGAAGGTTTGCAGCAACACTGTGTAGAGCAAGCCTCACAGCCTCATTTTTCCAACAGCATTTGTCTCTGTCTCTTCATGTCTCTATGTCACATATTGGTAATTCTCGGAATATTTCAAAATGTCATTATTATTTTGTTTCTAACAATGATCTGTGATCCATAAATATAACTCACTGAAAGCTTAGATGATGGTTAATTTTTTTTTAGAAATCAAGCTTTTTTTTTTTTTTAAAGATTTTATCCATTTATTTGACAGAGATCACAAGTAGGCAGAGAGGCAGGCAGAGGGTGGGGGGAAGCAGGCTCCTTGCTGAGCAAAGAGCCCAATGTGGGGCTCAATCCCAGGACCTTGAGATCATGACCCAAGGTGAAGGCAGAGGCTTCAACCCACTGAGCCACCCAGGTGCCCTAAAATCAAGCATTTTTTAATTAAGGTATGTATGTACACTGATTTTTTGGACATAATGTTATTACACATTTAACAGACTACAATACAGTGTAAACATAATTTTTATATGCATTAGGAAACCCAAAAATTCATTGACTCACTTTTTTACAATACTCATTTGATTATATGGTCTGGAACCAAACCCTCAGTATCTGTATGGTATGCCTGTATAGGTGCACTTTTTTGAAAGAAAATATTTATTTATTTATTTATTTAGAGCACATGCATGCAAGTGGGAACAATGGGGAGGGATGGAGGGAGAGGAACAGAGGGAATCTCAAGCAGACTACGCTGAGTATGGAGCCCCATGCAGGACTTGATCTCATGACCCTGAGATTCCAACCTGAGCTGAAATCAGGACTGATTGCTTAACCAACTGAGCCACCCAGGTGCCCCTGAATATTATAATTTTTAAATGGGGCACCTGGGTGGCTCAGTTGGTTAAGTGGCTGCCTTCTGCTCAGGTCATGATCCTGGAGTCCCCGGATTGAGTCCCACATCAGGCTCCCTGCTTGGCAAGGAGTCTGCTTCTCCAGCTGACCTCTCTCCTCATGCTCTCTCTCTCTTTCTCACTCTCTCTCTCTCTCTCAAATAAATAAATAAAATAAAATCTTAAAAAGAAAAAAGAAATAATTTGGTTTTGGCACCAAATTTAAAAATGAAAACACTTCCACTTCCCATTTTTTGATTCTTAAACACAGTTTTCTTGTCTATATACATTTCCGATCAATTTGTAAGAGCACTTATTTAAAAAAAAAAAAAAACTCAGTGTTTTGTCTTGCATTTATTTTTTAAAGTGTATTAAGTAAGCTCTACACCCAACACGAGGCTCTAACTCATGACCTAAAGAGCTGCATATTCTATGGAACAAGCCAGTCAGGCACCCCTCATTTATTTTACAAATATGTTTCCCAATTTCTGTTTTGTTCATGATGCTTTATGACACCAGAAGTTTCTAATTTTTATGTATTTAAATCAATGATTCTTGTCCTTTATTTTCCATCTTACATAGTCCTTCCCTTCTCCACCCCAAGATTATATATTGACCTAATTTTACTTTTTCTTGTGATTTCTTCTTTCCATGGTTGATTTTTAATCAGTTAAGAATTGATTTTGGGGGGGTGCCTGGGTGGCTCAGAGGATTAAAGCCTCTGTCTTTGGCTCAGGTCATGATTTCAGGATCTTGGGATCGAGTCCCACATCAGGCTCTCTGCTCAGCGGGGAGCCTGCTTCCTCCTCTCTCTCTGCCTGCTTCTCTACTTGTGATCTCTCTCTGTCAAATAAATAAATAAAATCTTTTAAAAAAAATTGATTTTGGAATAAGTCATGACTTAGAGAAGCTGTTTCCCAGGTGATTAGCCATTGCTGAAAATTCACTTATGGGATGGTCTACCTTTTCCATTCTATTGTGAAATGGAACTTTGTAATATACTAACTTCTAAATATGTATGTAAGACCTATTTATAGACTTCTAAGTAGCTCTTTTTTTCCCTTTTTGTCTATTTACCCACCAGTAAAAGTATTTAAACTGATTTCATAAATGTGTTCTGACATCTGGTGATAGATGTTCCATTATGTTTGTTTTAACATCTGTTATTACTATTCTCATTGCTTATTCTCCCACATAAACTAGAGAATCATTTTTTCTTAAAGATTTTATTTATTTGACAGAGAGAGATCACAAGTAGGCAGAGAGAGAGAGAGGAGGAGGCAGGCTCCCCACCAAGCAGAGGGCCCAATGTTCCATCCCAGGACCCTGAGATCATGACCTAAGCTGAAGGCAGAGGCTTAACCCACTGAGCCACCCAGGTGCCCTGGAGAATCATTTTTAAGTTAAAAAATAATGTTGGATTTTGATTAAAATTCTGTAATTAATTTATAAATTTCAGAGAATCAATACATCTAGTATCGTGAGATTTATCGTGCAGAAACAAGGTCCCCCATTTGTCTAGATGCTTTTAGAGTTTTGCAGTCTTTTTTTTTTTTTTTGAGATTTGTTTATTTGAGAGAGAGAGAAAACAGGAGTGGGTTGAGGGGCAGAGGAAGAAGCAGGCTTCCCACTGAGCAGGGAGCCCCATGCAGGACTTGATCCCAAGACCCCAGGATCATATCCTGAACCAAAGGCAGACACTTTACTAACTCAGCCACTCAAACTCTCTGTTGCACCTTTATATAAATGCTTTGATTCTTCTAAGGATTTGTTCCCCCTAATTATGTAATTTGTATTTTGGATGGTTATTTTCAATGTTAAGGAAACTATTAATTAGGGCTACTTTATTGTCTTATTTATCCTGAAGGGTTTTTCACTGGTATTCTTGGATTTTTCCAAGTAGTCAATTTTTTAATCCATAAGTTAATGATAATTTTGTCTCTTCCAATATCTGACCTCCCTTTTCAATGTCTTTTTTAATTGCTTTTTGTCATTTCCAGAATGATGTTGAACAGTAATGGTTAGCATTCTTGAAAATGTTTTGCTTTAATAAGAATGTTAACAATTAATATTCTTTAAAGGTATGATATGCAGCCCACTATTCTAAGCAATTTAGGTATTACCTCGTTAAATCTAACCAGCAGCCCTTTAAACTAACTACTAGTATTATCCCCACTTTACAAGGAAAGAAAATGAGACGTAGAGACACTGAGTAACTTGTTCAAGGTCATGCTACAAGTAACTGGTAGAACCAAGATTTGAAACCAAGCATTCTCATGAGCAGAGTGGTAATGACCTAGTGTGCTACCATATAACAATTAGTAGACCTTCACCTGTCATGGAGTGGGAGAGGATTTCTGTTGGTGTTTGCAGGATCTCTTGTCTCATATTGTCAACACCAACCTACACAAGACAGCCATTGGGCTCCCTAGTGTCAGGAGGAATGGTGAGATTTCATAAGGGCAGAGGCCAGAAAGTAGCACTTTGCCAACCAGAGGCAAGGGTGTGCCATCATTATCACAATGGACAGCAAGGTCATAATGATAGTTGAGGCAGCCATGGTGTTCCTGAGGACAAGCTAGATGGTCAGCAAACAAATATACTGCTTGATCTGCATGATCGCAAGAGATTAAAAGTAGATGAGCAGAAAGCTGATGTCAACTATGCCCATGCAAAATCACTATCACTCACTCAGTTTCCAGATCTGAGCTAATTCTCAGATCAAGAATTGATCATTTGAAGAAGTGGGCTGGGTCCCCTTGTCATGAACTCTGCAATGCCACAGTGAGCATCTGTAGTAGTGACCAGTCCTTCCTAAAGCATCAGAGCCAGTCACCCCAGCAACTGCACACCAGAGAAAGGAGAATGTCCATATGACTTTGCAAGGACTACTGGATGTAGTATATGAATTGGCAGTAACGCTAAAATACTGTCAGTGCTCTCACGTTACAGAGAGGGCATTGGAGGCCAAGGGATGAGTAAAGCCTGGGCCCAAGCCTGTCTCACTGAAGATCCACTGTGTTCGTAGACCCCTTCTAGGGCCATTTTCCTAGGTCTTGAGTGCATAATCTGGACAAATGACATACTGGTAGAATCTCATACTGGCTACCTGACCTGTGGAGTAAGAGCCCTGTGCTAGTTATTAAGTCACTGTCTCTCAACTTCAACCCCACTCTCCTTCAGTGTTCTGCTCTGTGAGGCTGGGGCTGGGATTCTGCAAACCACATTTTTCTTTCCAAAAATGCCCTGTATAGGACTCTGCTAATATGAGATACTAGTGGGGTATTCCCAACAGCATCACCTTAGTCTCATTCCTCACCTTGGCCTTGGCAGTTTGCTATCATCACAGCCGTTGAATCTGGTCTTCAGTTTGTCCCATACCTGCAGCACCTGCCTCACAGTGGTTCTCAAATACACCAGCCCAGCTGGCCAGGGCCTCCTCACTGTTCTGGACCACAGCCTCTTGGACCCTTCCAACAAGCTCAGTGCCACTGGGACAGGATATGTAGTAGACCCTTCTAGAGACCTGAGTTTTGGCTTCTACTCCAAGCTTTCAAGTAGAAACTGTTCCAGCTTCTTCCCCTGTCCCTCCAACAATCACAGTGGTAGCTGCTACCTGCAGTTTCTGAGGGACCTTAGTGTTCTTTCTATGCCTTTCCAGTTTTTTCTTTTTTTAAGATTTTATTTATTTATTTGTCTGAAAGAAAGGAGAATGAGACAGCACACAAGCAGGGGGAGCAGCAAGCAGAGAGAGAGAAACAGGCTCCCCACTGAACAAGGAGCCTGATGAGGGGCTTGATCCCAGGACCCAAGGCATCCCATGCCTTTCCAGTTTTTCAGTAACTACTCAACAGTTTTTTGCATTAAATTCTGTTAAAATAACATATGTGGTATCCATCTCCTGCCTGGACCCTGACATACATTCTAGGAAAAGCTGGTGAAAATGTTGATATTGCCCCCATCTGCCACTGAAAAGATGATGAGAAGTACTGCTCTTGGGTAGGTAAAATGGCAGGGATTAGGGTTGCTCTCAAAGACTTAAAGGAGGCTGAGATCGTGGTCCCCATCACATTTCCATTTAGTTCATTAGTCTGTCCCCTAGAAAAGTCAATTGGATCATTCGGCGAATGGAGGACTACCATACCCTCAGACCAAGTACTAACACTAAGCATAGCCACTGTTCAGATGCAGTATCTTTATTTATGACAACAGATCAACATAGCCTCTGGCACGGTACGAAGCTACTGAATCGGAAAATGTATTCTTTTCAACCCCCACTAGAAAGGAGGAAAACGAACAGTTTACTGTCACTTGGAACAAAGAGAAATATACATTCACTGCCATGTCCTCTGGGCTATGTTAACCTCTCTTCTCTATGTCACAATAGAGTTTAACAGGATCTTGATCATCTGGATAGTGTGTGAAAGGTCTTACGGGTTCATTATACTAATGACATCATTGATTCATGCTCAGGGAGCAGGAAGTAGATGCAAGGATCAGACACATGTGGATGAGAGAATGGGAGGTAAACCTCACAACCAACCAAGGCTTTGCCTTGATCAGTAGTTTTCAGGTGGGACAGTGGTCTGGGATGTGCCATGTCCCTCCAAGGAAAGAACACACAAATGTACTTTGTACCTCCTACCACTAAGAAAGTGAGACAATGTTTAGCAGAATCTTTCAAATGTTGAAGCCTACACTTATCACATTTGAATATTCTTCCAACCCATTAGTGGGTCAGAAGGCTGTTGGTGTTGAGTGGGTATTAGGGACTACACTGTGTTCCCCAACTCTGAACCCCTAACCTTGAGAACATGGTTATACTTGAAGATAGGGCCTTCAAAGGGGTGAATAAGATAAAATGAGAATCACTAGAGTGGGGTCCAAATGCAATCTAACTGATGTGTTTATCTGAAGAGGAATTGTGGACATATAGAGAGACACCAGGGGTTCACACACACAGAAGAAAGGCCATGTGAGGAGAGAGGGAGAAGGTGGCCACCTGAAAACGAAGGAGAGGGGCCTCAGAAGAAAGCAAACCAACTGAAACCTTGATCTTAGTCTTCTAGCCTCCGGAACTGTTAGACAATATATTCCTGTCATTCAAGCCACCTAGTCCATGGTGATAGGTGAGAGCAGCCCCAGCAAACAAATACAGTGGCCTGGAGCAAGGGAGAGCTCTGGAGCAGGTCCAGGTGGTGTGCAAGCAACCTTATGCTTGGGCTGTGTGAGCAGAGGATCCCACAGTGCTAGCCTCTGTAGAATCTTTGACAAGTCTTAATAGGAGAATCATACTGCAGACTCCTGAAGGTCTGGGGCAAGCCCATGCCATCAGCGGCAGGGAGCCTTTCCTTACAAAGAAGCTCCTGAATGCTTCTGAGGCCACATAGTGACTAAGCCCCCAGGCATGGTACACTGAGTGACCACACAGCCAGTACCACCTTTGGTGGTTGGGTCTTATCAGACTTCCCAGTCATAAGGGTTGCACAAAAGAAATATATCATAACCTGGGACTTAGACCTCTCCAAGCTCAAAGTCTAGGTTACTCCACCAGACAAGCAACTTAACCTGGCAAAGTGCTGGCTATGGAGGGGCTTAGAACAAAGGGTGGAACAGAAGGATGATGGAGGGTGAGCATCTTGGCACCAACTGTAACAGCGGCTGGTGAAACTCCCCTTCTTCCCGGTGTAGGTTCTTTTTCTTTTTCCTTGGGACCTTGCAGAATCCCTGATAAGGTAAAGGAGCCTAACATGGGGCACAGGAAATGTGTGTGGTACAAAGTCTGGACTGTAGTAGATGCTGCTGGTGGCCTGGCCAGACCCCTCCCTCATAAAGCTTCAGAGCACATCACCTTCTCCCTGTCGGCACCTAGATTTACTTGTCTGGAGATTTTCTGGCATACAGAGCCACTCTAGTCCTTTGTACAACACCCAGATATGCCAGGGGAATTACACCATGCCCCCAGGAGCCACCTGTAACAAAGGATGGGAGATGGTGTATAAATATCTCAGCTCCCTCACCTCTCAGGTAGGAGGACTCTGAGGTCCCTGTTTCAGACAGGCACCCAGAATTTCCCAGAAGGATTACACTCCAGTGACCTGCAGTGCTATCTTGCTTGATAAGAACTTTTATTTACTGCACTCTCTTCCCTGAGTTACTTAATCCTCTAACACCCCTTCCTGTGGTCATTTTCAAAGCAAATGATTTGCTCTACTATTTCAATGTATACTTCTGTGGGAACCCAAACTAAAACAAGACACTGCACTTGTCAAAATGCAAACAGCCTCTTTCTCCTTGTTGTCCAAGTTTGCCCTCTCTTCTCTGTGCACAAAAATGAGTCAGGGATAGGAAAAGAGAACTTGGGCCACTTAACAGTCAACCCTGCAAGGTTAGGCAACTTCTCTATTTTCCTGGGGAATATGAACCCCGGGTGTCTGTCTAGAGGCAGCAGAGAGTGGAGGATATCTTGGTTCCCCACATTTTTCAGTTGTCACTCTTGCTTGATCTAAAACCTGGGTGTGTCTCAATCATTCCATCAATCTACTCCACTTGCTTTTATAGGACAAGAAGGGATTCCTCCAAGACTCTAGCATTTGCCACCAGGTTCCTCCTGTCATCATTTCAAATTTCCACATTTTCCCTGCCTTCATTTTCTGTACAAGAAACATTTTAATGGGGGTCCTGGGTGACTCAGTGGGTTAGGCCTCTGCCTTTGGCTCAGGTCATGATCTCAGGGTCCTGGGATCAAGCCCCGAATCGGGCTCTCTGCTCAGTAGGGAGCCTGCTTCCCCCGCCCCCTGCCTACTTGAGATCTCTCTGTGCCAAATAAATAAAATCTTTTTTTAAAAAAAGAAGGAAAAGAGAGACATTTTAATGAAAATACACATTTTAATGAATGTTGAGCAGTGCTGCTGGCCATACGATATTCTGATCTGAAGTTTCCCATTTCAAGAAGCAGTGAAGTGATAAAAGGGAAGATGGAATTCTAGAGATTCATGGAGGTCATTTTCCTCAAATGGGCCATCTTTCCATGGAGAGCCACAGTAGACATACACTGTCACCAGTAATAAGCAGAATTAGGAACAGTACTGGAAACTCACGTCCTCATTAGCATGGTTCCTCAAATGATTCTGAAGAAAATTATTCATGAGGTACATGAGAGAAAGACAGAGAGAAAGAGAGAGAGAGAGCTGGGTCTACTTTTCAAAGGGGCCTTCAGTTATAATTATTTCTCCAGGGACCTAAACTGGTCATTCAGTGATGCTTGGAATATTTTGAAAATTAGAAAACTATTTCATTTGAAGTGAGCATTCCCAGCTATTTCATTTCTACAAGTGTCATTTTAATGGTCGAACCATCACAGCGCTATAGTAAATTCTGGAAGTGCAGGGGTTACTTTCCTTTGGGGCTAGGTCATGATTGGAGTGATTTTTCACTGTTTAAGTTTCATTATCATCTTGGTGACACTTCTTATAATAATAACCTTGCTTTGTTCACCATCTTGTCATATTTATCTTTCTTGACCAGATGCCATTCACACTACGACCCTGTCCTAGTAGCTAGTCAGCGCTGACCTTTGCGGCTATTAAACCCAAGGGAGCTAATAAGCAAGCCACACCAACCCTAATTAGCTATTTCCAACAGCTGTAGGAGAGAAGCAGCTCTCAGGGATCTTTCCATCATAAAAATTGAGAGAAAGTTAAATTAAGCTGGAAAGGAAAAAACCAAAAGGAAAGCACCTTGGAAAACCCAAGAAGCTTCTCAGCCAGACTGAAATCCTATTTTAGCACTTCCAAAGCCTTCCAGTGTGACTCTAAACACTTATCTGGAGATGATGATATTGGTTTAAAGATTCAAACACATATCCAGGGTGATGCTTCCAAAAGGTGCTAGTAGCTGAAGAATCATGAGACCATTTAAATGAGCCGGGCTAGCAAACAAGACACATTGCACATTTCAGTATAAAACATTTGGGTCATCTAGACTCCTAATCTTCCTGAATCCTCCATCTAATACTGTCTGGAAATATGCTTTGAAAGCAAGTCATAATTATATCTTTTTATTTAGCAATGAAAACCCCATGGAGCGGTGTTTATTTAATTTTAATGAGCACTAAGATGAGTCATCTCAGGCCTCATATGGTCTAATATGGGACATTAAGAATCTGTATTTTAAACAATTATGGATCAAGTTTATCCCAAATTCTGCTTTCAAAAGTTCCAGTGAGGGGCACCTGAGGTGGCTCAGTCAGTTGAATATCTGGTTCTTGATTTCTGCTCAGATCATGATCTCAGGGTGGTGAGACGGCGTCCTGCATGGAGTTCTGCCCTCAGTGCAGAGTCTGCTTGGGATTCTCTCTCTTCCTCTCCTCCTGTTTGCTCATGTGCTTGCTCTTGCTCTCTTGCTCTCTCTCTCTCTCTCTCTTTAAAAAAAAAAAAAAAAAAAAAAAAGTAGGACACCTGAGGGGCTCAGTCTGTTAAGTGTATGACTTTGGCCCAGGTCATGATGTCAGGGTCCTGCGATCAAGCCCCAAGTTGGGCTCCCCACTCACCAGGGAGTCTGTTTCTCCCTCTCCCTCTGCCCCTCTGCCTACTCAAGTGCTCACTCTCTCAGTCTCTCTCTCTCAAATAAAGAAATGTTTAAAATATTAATTCAATAAGTAAATGTCAAAACGTAATTGTCAGGGGAGACTGGGTGGCTCAGTTGGTTAAGCATCTGCCTTCAGCTCAGGTCATGGTCCCAGAGTCCTAGGATTAAACCATGCATCTGGCTCCCTGCTCAGCCAGGAACCTGATTTTCCCTCTCCCTCTACTATTTCCCTTGCTTGTGCTCTCTTATTCTGTCAAACAAATGAATAAAATCTTAAAAAAAAAAAAAACAGAATTGTAGATAATACTGCTATAAACATGAGGACGCGTAGATCCCTGTGAATTAGTATTTTTTCAACTGTCCCTTTTATATCCTTACTGTTTTTGATGTAAAAAAAAAAAAAAAAAAACAAACCTGTCTCCAGAACCAAGAAGACAAATTTATCCACTGAACGCCTAATTTGCATAAAACTGTTAAGGTTATGACAGGGAAGTGAGCCGTAGAGGAAGACATCCCCCTTTCCTTAAGGAAATAGAAGTTACGTCACCTCGTCTCCATGAAACCAGGAAAGGGTGGTGAGATTCTAAATCAGTCCCTGACATTACAACGAGATCCACACAGGTGACAATACCTGCAGAGGGCTTCATGGGGGAGGACAGGAGAGACACGAGCTTGACTTGGGATTAGAACTGGATAGGATTAGGGGAAAGAAAGAAGAGCAATTACCCAATATCTGGAATGAACAGATGCATCAGAAGTCTAAGCCAGATGCATCAGACTCCACCAACTGACCCACTTTATAGAGAGACATCAGGTTGCAAGTAGCTTTAGAAGTGAAGAACTCAGAAGAGATGTGAGTACTAACAACACAACTTTCAGAGTGAGAAAAAGACAAGTAGGGGTGCCCAGGGGGCTCCGTCGGCTCCGCATCTGCCTTCATTCGGCTCAGGTCATGATCCGGGGGTCCTGGGATCAGGTCCCACATCAGATTTCTTGCTCAGCAGGGTGCCTGCTTCTCCCTCTTCTCTGTCCCTCTCCCTTGCTTGTGCATGAGCTCTCTCTCTCGCTCCCGCTCTTGCTCTCTCTCTCAATCTCTCTCTCTCAAATAAATAAATAAAACCTTTAAAAGAAAAAAAAAGAAGAAGAAGAAGAAGAAAAAGACAAGTAAATAGCTGGGATGAGGATGAATCCGGTAGCACTGAAACCAGTGTCTAGGTCTAGTGCTGCCTGCGGCACCCCGTGGATCTTACATATAACCTCTCTGTGGCTTGGTCTCCTTGCTCCCTGTTCCTCCAAGATGCAGCCAACAGTGCTTACCTCCTGAAGATCTCCCTGAGTTCTGAATAAATGAGAGAGGTACCTGCAAAGGACCGCGGAGTGACCCATAAAAAGGAAGTTAGCGAATTTACCAAAACAAGAGTAAACAGTAAGGGTAACCAGTAACTAGAGGGAAGAGCTCCCTCTACAGCAGCCGCTGTAGCTGACAGAGCCTGAGGCAGTCTGCCCGCTGGGAAAGTCGGATCCCCACTCCCTGGGATCAGCCACCTGAGAGGAAGGAGGCCCCACGAAGAATCAGAAACAGAAGCCTGAGATATGAGTGAGAGATTACAAAAGCAGTAATTTCTCAATATCTTTTTTTTTCCCAATTTATTTATTTTCAGAAAAACATTATTCATTATTTTTTCACCACACCCAGTGCTCCATGCAAGCCGTGCCCTCTATAATACCCACCACCTGGTACCCCAACCTCCCACCCTCCCGCCACTTCAAACGTTTGAAGTAATTTCTCAATATCTTAAGGGGCCTCAAGACAACCCTCCAGTCAAACCATAGGGAGACAGGATTTGTCTGATAGCCAGTGGTTAAAAGGGACTTTAATGTTTGCTGTCAGCCTCCAACTCCCCACGGAGAGGTCTTTGCTTTTCCCCTTATGCACAGAATCATTTCCATCCATGCCCAATTAGACTTACTCCCTATCACCATCCTAACCCTATCTGTGAATAAAGAACCAAAAGGATTTAAGAAGCCAGGACAAAAATGATCATACAAATACTTTTATAAGAAAAAGACTGTGTGAGGGGCATCTGGGTGATTTGGTTGGCTAAAACATCTTATTCTTGACTTCTTTTTTTTTTTTAAGATTTTATTTATTTATTTGACTGAGAGAGAGAGTGAGAGAGCACAAGCAGGGAGAGCGAGAGAGGGAGAAGCAGGCTGCCCAGTGCGTGGGGAGCCCAATGCAGGACTTGATCCCAGGACCCAAGGCAGTTGCTCAACCAACTGAGCCAGCCAGACACCCCCTACTCTTGATTTCTGCTCAGGTCATGATCTCACGGGTCATGAGATGGAGGCCCCCTTCCCCACCTCCGGGCTCAGTACTCAGCCAGGAGTCTGTTTGAAGATTCTCTCCCTCTCCCTTTGCCCCTCCTCCCAACTCACTTTTGCACATGCAGACACACACAACACACTCTCTCTCCAAAAACAACTAGATAAATCTTAAAAAAAGGAAAGAAAGAAAGAAAGAAAGAAAGAGGCTATGTCTCCCAAAGTAAATCTCAAAGAGGGTACATCAAACAAGAAACTTTCAGATTTTTTCTTTTAATCTTAATCCCAAAACATTTTAAATGCTATTTTTTGGAAATAAATCTGAAGAAGAAAGCCATAAACTATAAGATGGGGTTATCTGTCATCAGTTTAGAGGTTATTTCCTTTGAATTCCTGGCTTGCAACTGGGCATTTTAACCAGGTGAATGGTGGTACCTGGGTTAATTTTATCTTTCTTTTTCTTTTTTAATTTATTTGACACAGAGAGAGAGAGAGCACAAGTAGGCAGAGAGGCAGGCAGAGGGAGAGGGGGAAGCAGGCTCCCTGCTGAGCAGAGAGCCCAATGTGGGGTTAATGCCAGGACCCTGGGATCATGACCTGGGCCAAAGACAGAGACTTAACCCACTGAGCCACCCAGGCACCCTGGGTTAATTATATCTTTAAGCAGAGAAACACTCAGTATGTGTAGACGTTTAGTCCTCCATTTATCCTGGTATATCTTATTAGCAATGAGATCCATCAGGAATGGCTTGACAGGTTCTTGTAGTGTGGATTCCACCTACACATACATTTCCGGATGGAGCCAAAGACTCTGGGCTTCCGGCAGAAGACCTACCCATAAATCGTCAGTTGACTGGCTGATGAGCTGTGGCCCAGAGCACTCAGGACTTAGGGTCTTCACACAACTTTATCAAGCTGCCTACTAATCTCAGGGCCAAAGAGGGAAGCCCCAGACTAAAGACTGATGCTTATTCAATCATTGATTTGCTCACTGAGCACCTGTGGGCATGTGCTCCATATCTTGCATTTTGCAACATGCTGGAGACACTGTGGTAGACAAGCTGTATGAAAGACTTGGAGCTTTGGGGCACCTAAGTGCTCAGTTGGTTAAACGTCTGCCTTCAACTCAGGTCATGACCCCAGGGTCCTGGGATCAAGCTCTGCATCATAGGGCTCCCTGCTCAGCAGGGAGTCGGCTTCTCCTCTGCCTGCCCTTCTCCCGTTGCCCCTCCTTCCTGCTTTGCTCTGCCTTTCACTTGCTCTTTCTCTCTCTCTCTCTCTCAAATAAATAAAATCCCTTTTAAAAATTAAAAAAAAAATAATAAAGACTTGGTGCTTTACCCAAAGGGCAATAGGAAATCACTAAATGATTTCAGGCTCTGTCAGTGAGAATAAGGTAGATTCTGCTGTAGTAACAAAAATCTCAGTGATGGAACCCCACTCTTTTGTAGCTGCATCATCTGAAATGTGAAAACCCCACAGCAAATACAGTAGAGGAAGAGAAGCTGGAGAATCATAGAGGAGTTTTCCACTGCCTCAGCCAGGAAGTGACATGTCAGTTCATCAGCAGAATTATTCACAAGGATCCTTCAAAGTTCAAGGGAACTGAGAAGTACAATTTCTCATGTGTCCAGAGAGAGGCACATGGAAATGGATTGGATGAACATACAGCTTTCTCTCTGTCACAGTTGCCAAACAGCAAAAAACTACCAGATGGAAAGAAGCATTTCTGGTTATCAGACCCTCCCATTTGAGTTTTGAGTAGAACAGTTATTTTTTTTTTAAGATTTTTATTTATTTATTTGGCACAGAGAGAAAGAGATCACAAGTAGGCAGAGAGGCAGGCAGAGAGAGAGGGGGAAGCAGGCTCCCCGCCAAGCAGACAGCCTGATTCAGGGCTCAATCCCAGGACCCTGAGATCACAACCTGAGCCGAAGGCAGAGGCTTAACCCACTGAACCACCCAGGCACCACTTGAGTGGAACAGTTCTTAAACATGGTGATCTAGAGCTGAGGATACCACTTACTCTCCCCCCCCCCACTCTGGAGATCTGGCAGATGAAATGCCTACACGAAGATGAGTAGCTAAATAAAAACGGAGTGTCCAGTTATCAATCACTGGGCACACTGAAATACCTCAGCACAAATCTCAGTCAGAGCCAGAAAACATCTTAGACTGGAGGTTGCAATGGACTTCAGCCTTCTTGGTCCTCCTTCCCCGAACCTAAATCTTGGGAGACAGTGAATGTGAACCAACCCCACTAGCAGCACGGACAACAGCAGCAGGCATGGCTCACCCAGCTGGATGAAGTCCCAACAGAAAGAACCTGGGAGGACGGCCAGGGTCTACAGATGGTGAATGTGCTAAATTCATATTGGCAGGAATGGAGTAGAGTCTAAAGAGAAGAAAAGAAAGATTGGGATCTGAACCATGCTTTTCAGACACAGGTATCTATGGTCAGTTGGCCATCCTGGGGACTGACCAATCAGACTGGCAGCAAAGGAAGATCATGTAAAGTAAGGGATAGAAGTTGACCCTAGAAGTAGTCTCTCCTCTTCTTTGAGGGGAGAGATGGGGTGGAAGTTTGTTCCTTTGTGGATGGAGGCCAAAATATAAGGAGAGGGAGGGAAAAAGAAAGAGAATGAGAACACTTTCTCTCCTAACAAAAAGTGGGTAATTTTTCAATGCCAGTTTGTGACGCCCTTGTTAGGTTAAATTCCTTCTCCTATGGGAACTCAACAAGGCCATAGTACCCATGGCTGCACTCCTTCCCCACCAGTGCTGCAGTCTTGCCCATGAAAGACTGACCATCTGGAAGATTCTGGTACTGGTTCTATCAAGAATCCAAGGGCTCTACATTTAGATGTCCAAAGGAAGCAAAATGAGATTGGGTCTTGGGTCTTCTCATCTCTGTGTCTCCAGCACCTAGCCCATGGGGTGTGTATTAGATCATCAAGACAGCATGAGCCAAATGAATGAAGTACCACTGGAAGAGAATTATTTCTGTCCCAGCATAGGAAGGTTATGTTCTCTGGAGTCTCAGATAATATTTTCCTGTTGGAAGAACTCCCTTCTGTGCAGCTGACCACTGGGCCAACAGTCAAAGCAAAGGCATCTCCCTGGGACCCCTCAGGCCTGCCTCTAACCCGGTTTGCAAGACG
The DNA here is from genome assembly GCF_020171115.1 of Neogale vison. Taxonomy (NCBI): domain Eukaryota; kingdom Metazoa; phylum Chordata; class Mammalia; order Carnivora; family Mustelidae; genus Neogale; species Neogale vison. The sequence continues at coordinate 218,607,832 of NC_058091.1, forward strand.
AAGGTATTCCATGGCCTGGGAATGGCAGCAAGAGTAGAATCTCAACTCTAAACCCCATCCCGCCCCTGGCCCAAGCTCTCTTCCTCCATGAAGCCTCCTCTGACTACGCCAGGGCTTGGGAAACTTTGAACTCCTACTCATTTTCATCTGCTCTGTCCATGTAGGGTTTTTTTTTTCCCCCTTTCAGATGTTTTATTTTTTAATGTAATTTCAATTAGTTAACATAAAATGTATTATTGTTTTCAGAGGTAGGGGTCAGTGATTCATCAGTCTTATAAAATACCCAGTGCTCATTACATCACATGCCCTCCTTAATGTCCATCACCCTCTTACTCCATCCTGCCACCCACCTGTCCATGTAGTTCTAATTATATTTTACCTACAGCCTGTTGCTATTAGTAGGTTATACCTATGAGTCTTTTTTTTTTTTTTCATGTTTCTGTATTTTCTCTGTATAACTACAGTTAATACTTCTTGGTATCTACCAAGATGCAAATGGCAGGCATTTAATAAATATTGGTTGAATAATAAGAATAATATGAACTTCATGGACTGTTTCTTGCACATGGAAAAAGTGCATTATACTACTTAATTCTCAAAAGGAGGTCATTGTTACTATCCTTATTTTGGGTGAGAAAATGGAGTTAAATAAGTAACTTGTCTAAGTGCATACAATCAGGGTGAAGCTAAGCTTTGAACCTACATCTTCTGACCCCAAAGCTTACAGTCCTAGCCATTCTGCAAATGGGTGGATAGAAGGAAAGATTTCCTGCTCGAGATACTTTTACAGGGTTTTCTCTAAGTCCAGGCAGAATACAGTTCTTCCCGTTTCATTAATCAAAAGGAGATGCCCACATATCCATGCCGGGAAGCCCACAGAATGGCAAATACCAATACAGTCACTGGGCTTAATTTACCATCAACATCATCCAGCATCAGGATCACTCAGAAGTTGGCCTGAGCCACAACAACCCACATTTCCCAATCTAGTGGTCAAGGAAAACTATTTCTAAAGTCCCAAATCTTTATAATCAACTGAACTAGTATCTAATAGAAACTATATATATATCACTTCTCAACCTTTTGGCTAAGATCCAGCGTCGTATCTAATAGAAACTATAAAGCCAAATATTGTTGGGAAAAAAATAAATAAAAACATGTATCTTGTGCTATTAGCCTGGGTTAACAAGTGCTTCTGTGTTCAAAAGAGCCATGCTTTTAGCTCCCTCCACATCGACGGTCAGCCTGTTTCTTGCTCTTTGCTTCACGTGGCCGAGAGTTCCCAGAATTCCTAGCTAGAAGGCCAGAGACCCAAGTGGCTGCTCCCCACTTCTCTGTGGCAGGGGCGAGAGCACCCTCATAGGTGAGGGGCCCATCCCTCGGGGACAGGGAAGGCCCGATGCCTTTCAGAAGGGTAACAGCACACATGTGGGGACTGACAGTTTCCAGCCAAGGGAGCTGTCTGGCCTGCTGATCCCTCCACAGCAGAAGCCGGGATGAAACAGCCAGCATCTTGGGGGGTCTCCTCAGTGGGCCTTGTTGGCCCATTACGCACAGCAAGGTGAGGCTCTGATGAGGGAATTCGGCCTCTTTTCCACAGCAGGCTCCTTCTTGGTGAAACTCAGATCTATTTCTAGACCCAAATGAACATTTGCACTGAGGCTCATTTTCACTTCTTTTTCACCTGGTCACAAATCAAGCAGGCCTTCCACTCTGTGGGACACTCTGTCTTCACAGGAGAAGCTCCCTGACAGTCCCTGATGGTCTGGGCGGCCTCCCACAGGCCTTCTCAGCAGATTCCTAGCAAAATCCAATTAGCCCCATATACATCATACCTATGGCCAGAAACAGCTGTTCAGATAAATCTCAGCCTAAAAGGCAAGGGCATCTTTTCAAGCAAGGCAACAGGGGCAAACTCTTTCTGGGTTCTTGACAATAATCTTTTAAAGAACACGATCTTCATCTGTATGCTAAAATACAATGGACGTCACCAGAATGGGCCTGATGACTCATCCAGCCCGGTCAGATGGGAGATGAGCTAAGGAAGCTCACCGTTCTACTTCAGAGGAATTAAATTCTGATTTGCAGAAAAATTCAATTGTGCTTTCATCCCAAAGCAAAACATAATTAGAGGACTTTCATTATCAACTTGCATACCCGAAGCCAAGGAAGTGCCAAGTTAATATTTTCCCCTCTCCCTCAGAGGTAGCTCGAGGCGGAGTTTCTGCCATTACACCACCTTTCATTTTAGAACTCAAAATGGTGGCTCAGTTTTTCACTAATTATGGGACAGCTGCTATGAATCATGAAAGGGAAATTGTATCAGAACCTTTGTTTTCCAGATTAAAAAAAAAAAAAAAACCTAAAACACAATTTTTCAAATAAACAGCCGAAAAATAATAAAATAAATTAAGGTTCAACAGCACAGCTCAAGTCATATACGAAGATCTGCTCTCTGGAAACACTGGGTCTTTCAGGGTCTCAGACTCCACTGTGTCTAGAATTCGATCTGTCCCCTCCCACCGCGCCTCCCTCTGTGCCTCCCACCCACGGCGAGCACCTTCTCCTCCATCTCAACATCTCTTTCCTTAGTATATGCTTTCACACAACTCTGCACCCCTTTTACATAGCACTTACCAAAATTTAAAACAGTACATTTCTTTTTGTGTTTATTCCACCCACATCTGTCTCCTCCACTGTCAGCCACCTGAGGGCCAGGGTCCCCCTCCCTCAAATAATACCTGCTGGAGGCTTGCCACTCTGTCACCATGGCTACGACAAAGCCGTTTGTTGATAAGAAAAGATCGGTCTTTCCCAAACATGAACACATGACATTTGTACATACAGACTAACACTATACTAGCAAATCATAGAAATTAATTGGCTAAGTTTTCAGTTCTTCAGTGATATCTGCAACCATAATCATTAGCCCCAGAACAGCAGAGCCACACCAAGATAAAACAGAATCACCCACATGACTTCTCAAACAAGGGAGCATCTCCAAGATTGCATTGTGCCTCAAGAATATGAAGTGTGTCCTTACCTGTAGCTCTTAATTGCTTCAATATCCAGAGACCTCCGATGACAAGAGGAGTCAGTCAAGTAAACAAGGTCGCTGTAGAAAATCCCCAGGTAGGATCTGTAATAAAGGCATCAGAGTGAAAACATGTATGAGCTTAAAATCTTAATTTTTTAAGATTTTATTTATTTATTGGACAGACAGAGATCACAAGTAGGCAGAGAGGCAGGCGGGGGGGTGTGGGGGTGGGGTGAGCAGGTTCCCTGTTGAGCAGAGAGCCCGATGCAGGGCTCGATCCCAGAACCCTGAGACCATGACCTGAGCTGAAGGCAGAGGCTTAACCCACTAAGCCACCCAGGTGCCCCTGCCATCCCCCTTTGACGCAGATTTTCCTGTGCCAGATACTGGGCAGGCCTCATCCCTGACAATATTGAAAAGCAGGTAAGATGTAGGTAAAATGTGGGTTCTATCATCCCAACTCCTTCCAGCAACCCTTCCCTCTCACCTTTTCACAGACTCTGTTCATTCTTCCTCTCTGAGCTCAGTGCTTGGTCCCCCCACCCCACTCACCCTCTGCCTAACCCACTCTCCTGGCTACTAACTAAAGCTCTCTCTCTACATCACTCCCGGGGTGCTGGGCCTCATCCTCTTCTAGCCTCTCCTGTAACACCCACTGGTTCCTAGGAAATGAAGCCTTGACCAGATGTCAATAATTAACAGCAGGCTAAGTGGTATTTGAGTCACAAGTAATATCACCCCCAAAAAGTAATTTTGTTAATTGTGCTATATCAGGCATCAGTTTTGAGTTAGTAATATACTCCCAAATTAGAGTAAACTCAGACCTAATTGTCCTATACATAAAACAGCTTCCCCAATCCCAGAGAAAATGTCCTCTGGTGCAACAAATTCCAAGAGACTGGAACTAATCATCATTTTACTTCTGAATTTCCAAGACTCTTTAGCAGCTGCAGGAAACCCTAAGAAGATCTACCAAGGAAAAACAAAAACAAAACACCTGCCTGTGTCCTCAGCAACTCCCTCTGTCCACGCCCCCGCCTCCGCCCCCGCCCCTGGGATTTATCAGCTCAAACTATTTAAGAGCACAGTGGGGGCTTCACGTTTTTATCACCGTAATATACTTCTGAACTGAAAGGGTACAATATAGCAAAAGAAAAAAAAAGAGAGAGAGAGAGAGAGAATTGGCAGTCAGCATTATGACTTCTGGAAAAACAGAAGTCACTGCTGCTCTTTTGGTTGGGTGTGGTTCTTTAATCTGCTTCTGACATCTCTGAAGCTGAAGTCCATTTCAGACAGCAGAGAACAGGGTTCATGTGAGGTCAGATGCATGGCTCCTCTCTGAGCCGCCAGGAATGGCTAGACATTCAGTGCTAACTGTCTCGGTGAGAGGGGCATCGGGGAGCACATCGTCCTTCTCCCCCTCCCTGTCTGCTCCCCGTCCAGACTCTCATCTGCAGCAACCTCCTGGCCGATGTTCTGCCACCAGGCTGGGACCTCTCCTGTCAGTCCTACTCACTCATGACCAGCATGATCTGTCAGAACACAGCAAAGGGCCGGCACATTGGAGAGTCTGAGTAGATGTCTACTTGTTGAGAATAAATGTGAATGGATAAAATCTTGCACGAAACTCTGAGCGCTTTCTTAATCCGGGAGCATCCAACAGCTCAATAGAGACAGCGGAAGAAGGAGCCGCCATTTTGACCCAGACATTCATAACAACAGCATCATGTTTTTAATCACCAAAATAGTATGCAAAACAGATACCCCTCCAGGATATAATGAGGTTCAGAGAAGTATGCAACTGGGGTAGTGTTAGGCTTGAGGTAGGGGATCTGAGATGGGGTGACAATATCTGTTATATATATTACACGGACTTTTTTTTTTTTTTTTTTTTTTTTTTTAGTTTAAATAGGCCATACATTCCTATGGTTCAACTATTCCTCAAAAAATGAAAAAGGTCTACCTTGAAAAGTCATCTCACCACACTTGTCTTTAATCCACCTGTTTTCTACCATCCAGGTAGCTACTGTTATTGTTTTTTGTGAATTCCTAGAGTTTCTTATTGCGTATGACAAGAATATTATCCCCACAACAAACTTTTTAAGCAAAAAGTAGCAAACTACATGTACCCTCCTGCCTATCCATCTTGATAGCTGCACAGTATTTTGTTGTATGGATATACTCTGATTTACCAGTCCTCTATTGGCGAACATCTATGTCATTTCCAGTCTTTCATTATTACAAATGGTTCGACAATGAATAAGCTTGTACAAAATTCGTTTGACACCTGTGCATGTATACCTGCAGATGAATTCACAAAGCACAAATGCTGTGTCCTTTTGTTTAAGCTACAAGCTTAACCATGTGCTTCACAGGCATTAAAACATCCTTGGGTCAAGATGACAGCATCAAAAGAACCACATCGATGTTGATCTAAGACAGGAAAACCATTTCAATGGCATTGGCCAAGGTTGGAGGTTGATCAATTTTCAGCTACTCCCAATCCCTTTCTTAAATGTTATAGATCTCTATTGGTTTTTGGCCATTGAAAGTCAAAATCCTTAAAATATGGCCTGAGTACCAAATTAATTGTGCATCTTCTGTTTATGTTTCCCAGAAATCCATATGACCTCGGGCAAAAATTCTACACTGAATTATGGCAAGTGCTTCATGATTCCTATTGATAGAGATTTGTCAGGAGCAAGATAGAAGTGGTGAAAAAGAAGGATGTTTGGAGGAAAATTATACAGATAAATACTTCAGGCATAGACCCTGAGTATGAGACTAGCGGTGTCCCACATGCAAACACATCACCAACAGGCTCCTTAATAACCAGGCTGTTCTATGTGTGCTATAAAATCAAGGCAAGCATATAAAAGAAATGTTCAATAAATGGAGAGACATATGTTGACACTAGATAAAAATAAATAAATAATGTGACCAGCAATTCAGCCCAGTCTCACTCCTGACATCCTGATCCATAATATCCAACTTCTTACTCACCATCTTCATTGGAATGTCTCAAACATACCATGGCTAAAACTGAATTACCCGTATGCCCCTCAAGAATCTGCTCCACCTACATTCCCCATCACAGTTGAAGGCAAAGCCATTCTTCCAACTGCTCAAGCCAAAAACCTTGGTGTCCGCTTTGACTCTTCTTTTTCTCCTATATCCAATATCTAGTACATTGAAAACCATATTGGCTCTAACTGGGAGAGTATCCAGAGTCCTAGCATTTCCCACCATCTCCAGTGCTACTAGCCTGGTCCAAGCCACCCTCTCCTATCGTGTGGATCACTGTGTGAGCTTCCTACCTGGCCTCACTAGCTCCCCAATGTCTAGGCTTCACACAGAGAGTAAAGCTAGGTTATCTTAGACCTCTGATCAAAACCCTCCAGGGCTCCCACTACCTCTCTAATCTTACTGTTATCTACTCTCTCTCTTACCCACTTTCTTCTAGGCACAAGGAATTCTGCACAGGCCATTGCCTCTGCCTAAAACATCCTACTCATTGATGTCCCAAAGACCTACTCCTTCACCTCCTTCAAATCTCTGTTCCACTGTCACTTCCCAAAAAGACCTATCCTAAGCACCCTTTCCAATTAGAAAGCTGTCCCTTCCCCTGCCCCAATTCCCTTTCCTCCTTTCCCTATGCTCTTTTTTCCCATAGCACCCATCACCTCCCAACATCCCCATTGGGTATTCCGCTCGGTTGCTATGTTGACTATCTCTGTCTCCCCCGCTGGAGTACAATCTCCTCAAGGGTGGCACCTTTTGTCTGTTTGGCTCACTGCTCCTGTATCCCCAAGGGCCTAAACCATGTCTGCTACATAGCAGATTCTTTAAAAATATTTGTAGAACAAACGAAGGAGTGTCTTCTTTGTAAATTTCTTTAAATGAGCACGTACCATTTTAACAATTAAAATATTGGGCCAAATGTAGGATTCAGTGTTTTTCTCACCAATCAACTAATTTCAAAGACTGATTGACCCAAGGGTTCTCTCTTTGAACTTAAACAGAATTAACTCCACGCACCTCCTAAACCTAACCCTAACCCTATCTGCATCTCCAGGTTCACTGACTATCCCAATATCAGAAACTGTGCAGCCAATTTTTTTTTTTTTTTCAGCGTTTGGTGACTCTTCTCCAGCGCTAACCGTTAATATTCTTCTCACTCTGCTAGAACTATTAAAACAATGACAAAGACAGCCTTAATTAGCCTTTGGATCCTCCTGAACAAGGTACCTGTGTGGTCCCCTCAAAATACCTTAAATGTTCTACTTGGAGGCAAACACAGTTTCTCCATCAACTAGTCTTTACCTCTTGGGTAGACAGCATCTTCTTACTGGCTGAAATCTAGGCAGCAGGATTTGGTCATTTAGTGCTTTGCTTTGCTTTTATCACCAGTAGCTCATGTGTTCTCAGTTCCACAGCAGAACTTCTTTCGATTCATCCTGCTTTCGGTTACAGACGAAGTGTTTCAGACCAAATACCAACTGCTATAACCCTCAGCCAAATGGTTTGGGTAGAGGAAACACCCCAGTCCCATAATCTCCGTCAGGAACCCAAACAACAATGTCATCTAAGTAACAGGCAACATGATTGCAAATGAAAGGCAGGGCAGTAGCCTGTCAAGCACAGAGAACTTGGAGTAAGACTACACTGATCTGAGTCCTTTCTTTGCCCCTCGTCTGTGACCTTGGGCAAGTCACAGTGCCTCCTGTGGGTATCAGAACAGTTTTATTGATTCTGATCAACAGTAGAATATATCTGCCATAGGACTGTTGTGAGGGTTAAGTGAATCACGCCTACTACAGAGTAAATTTCTAATACATGACATTGTAACTTATCACACAAGTTCTGCTGCAGAACATACTCCCTACCTGTCCTCCCTTTGAGCCAGATTGGTACCCCGAAGCCCTCTCCCTGTGAAAAGTTTGGGAGAACCCCTGATTTAGGCAGGAGTTGCCAAACATTTCCTAGTTTTCCCCAGTCATCACTCTACCGGCTCTAAAAAGGAGATGTCTGTCTGCCCGTGTAAAATAACCTTTACACAGAGACACCCCCTCCCTGAACTCAGTGAACATTTGGTAGAGAACCAAATGAGCAGAAGAGCACAGACCATATTCCACTGAAGGAATTCCATTCTCTGTCCTGTGAGCAACAATAAAGTTAGCATTTTCAGATGGAATCTGGAAATGAAACAAAATCAGCCATCCTAAAGTGTAAATTTCCATGACCACCTCAATCCCACATTGTTGCAACCCCAAATATTATTTCGCCACTGTTGATACTTGATAAGACTCACCAGTCAAAGCATGCAAATGCAATTAAGACTTGAGGCATCTCCCATTTTCCATCTTAGTCAATGATGTCAATGCCAAGCAGCTTCTTGAAAAGTCAGAGTTTCCAGTATTCTGGGCCCGAATTTCAGACCAAGAGCCGGGAAGAGATCGAAATCCCATGCAATCCTAACTCCACACAGTCTACTTGGGTTCTAACATTTAACCCATTGATCTCACCTGGATGGAAGAAAATTTTATTTGTTGCCAAAGTGAATTGTGTTCTAAATGATTAAAAGAGAATTTGTTTTCCCTGCCATTCTTGCCCTCCAGGAATACATCTCATTAAGTGAAAGTAAATTATAAGGCTGATGTTCTGAGGGCTCTGCCAAAATCAGAGAGACTAGGAGCGGACCTACAGACACAAAGAAGGAATTCTACTTAGAAATGTCACACTGCAGATTGCCAATTAAAAACCTTTGTCGAGATGCAGCCAGGCATGGAAGATGTCACATGTTGTGAGAAGATTTAGAGGCACCAGTGCCCTTGTGCGTGGATTTCTCCCATCAGCTTGGCCATGGGGAGGTTATCTGGGCACCTGGTGAAGGAGGGCGTTCCTGCCAGTAACTCCAAGACTCAAAGAAAGAGTATGGAGAGAATGAAGAACACTATAATAATCTGAAACTCAGATTATCATCCTACTAATTCTATTACAAAACTATCCGTTCTCTGGGCCTCAGTTTATCTTCTTCATAGTAAGGATTTGAGCTGGAGGATCTCCCAGGCCTATAACTCCAGCCACAGGAAATGGAAGGCTGCTCCCCCCCCACAAAGGCTCTTCGTTGTGGAATTTCTAGATCCCATGCAAACATAATCTTTAGAAATCAGCGCTTTATTGATTTTTGACATGTGCTGTCATTGACACTTCTGTTTTATGTGTGTTAATTAAATGTTATTATTTGCCACTGTGTCCCGAGGCCATGTGTTGGAAATGGGTGAAATTTCATAAATCAGACCTGGAGGTCTGTGTGGGGAGTTCATTGATTCTTCTCATGATGTCACTGCAATTATTTCCCTTCAGTCAATAGAGAAGCTTTGATGTCCTCTTTACAGCTGAGAGAAGGCTTCTTTCCATTTATCTCCCTCCTTGTTGAAAATGCACAAAGCCCTCTCCAAAAGTCACCCGCCTCTGACATAAAAAGGAACGTTCTGTTTTGTTGTCAATGTGCTGCTATTATTAGATGCTCCCATCTCACTCGGAACCACCTCCACTGGGGGCCTGGGAGCCTGTTTCACTCGGTGGCATGTGGTTTTCTGCGTATTCCTCTCTCTGCCCCATTTTGGTTCCCCCTTTGGTCCCCACACACTGTGCTATAAGCACTGGACCACCATTAATGGGAAACTCTTCCAGATGCTTACGTCATCAGGGATGTCATTGTTTATCACCCTATCTACACCCCGCATGCCTGCCACGCACAAAGTTAGTGCTCAATGCATGTTGCTTGAATTTAATCAAGGGAAAAGAGCTGGGAATCTGCCTTTCTCCCAAGTAGAATCATCCTAGAGCTAGCTGAGATTCACTTCAGGGCCTGTATCCCAACCAGGACCTGGGCTAGAGGAGAAGAGGTTATGGGTTTGTCTGTTTTTTTATAAGAGAATCATTGTACATGTTAAATCCAACCAATATGAATGTTCTAAAAAATCCCATTATATATAGTGTATTCCTAGAATACTTTGGCGGGTGGAAGGATGGAGGGGTGGGAGAGAGGGTCAACCATTCTCCTCATGCTCCAAAAACCTTTCCCAAATATATATCTACCTAGAAATTAGGGACCAGAGCAAACGCAAACATTCCTTCCTACTCCCGTCCCCTTCAATCCAAACCCAATCAAACCCGATCCATGCTCCTCTGAGAAACAGGGCCTTTCCCCACCCTAACGTTTTCATTTTTCCAAATTTCTAAAGTCACAGATTTTTGCTGGGTTACACTTCTATTTGATGATTGCTTACAGAGCACTGCGTGTCAGGCCACAATGCAAGTATGCCACAGACATTACCCCCTTTATCCTCAACACAATCACACAAGGTGGGCATTGTTATTACTCCTCCTCAACCTACGGATGAGGAAACTGAGTCACAAAAGAACCACATCCCTGGGTACCAGGGCCAGGACGACAACCCAGGCAGTTAAGCCCAGAGTCTTTTTTTTTTTTTAAACCACTATTTTAACTGTAGCTGCCCCCACATTTGCCATGCCTTGATCATCGTAAATTTCATGTCAGCCTGGGCTCTCCAGCTGTGCCAGGAGCTTCGTGATGGGTGGGACCATGACTTCCACTGCTTTTATTGCCTCCTCCCTCCACATTCATCTAATGAATATTTATTAGGCACCGCCTCTGTGTTAGGATGTTCTAGGTTCTAAGAACATGGCAGTGAACCAGACTGTCAGGATCCCTATCTCACGGAGCTTACATTCTAATGAGAGGGAAAACATAATACCCAGGTAAACAAACCAGCTAACCAATTGAGAAGATGGAGATCATCACAGGGGCAATGAAGAAGATGAAAGAGTGATGGGACAAGAAAGGCCTGGGGCAGAGAAGCCGTATTAGTTCACACGGCAAGAAAGGGCTCCCTAAGGATGTCATATCCACACTACACTATCCTAAGAAAAAACAGTCAGCACTGTGAAGATTTGAGGGAAGAGAACTCCAGGCAGGAGGTCAGAAGGTACAAAGGCCTTGAGGTAGAAATGGGCTTAGCGAATCACAGAAAAAGAAAGGTGCCTAAAGAGTAGCAATCAAGGTGGGGCACCTGGATGGCTCAGTCATTAAGCATCTGCCTTTGGCTCAGGTCATGATCTGAGGGTCCTGGGATCAAGCCCCAAATGGGCTCCCTGCTCAGTGTAGAGCCTGCTTCTCTCTCTCCAGCCCCACCCCCCCACCACCACCACTTGTGTTTCCTCTCTCACTATTTCTCTCTGTCATGAATAAAGAAAGATCCTAAATAAATAAATAAAAGTAGCAATCAAGGAGGAGAGGGGAGGGAAACAGAGCTTGACGGTGCAGATCTCAGAAGTTTGAATCCTGTGCACCAGGGTGAAGAAACCACATGATGTGGCTCAGCGCTGAGTCCCACCGCTGTACTCCTGTGTGCTCTCAGCACACCGAGCTACCTGGAACACGGAGCACTGCCTCCAGGATGCCCAGTAGTCCCCCACGGTCACTGCTTCAGTGGGCACAGTGGTCCAACATGTGAACCTGGAATCATATTTCTGGGTTTCCGCCTCTGCTCTCCTGCTCACCAGTTGAGTGACTTCAGGCTCATCATTGAACTTAAGCTTCAGTTTTCTGGCCCAAAGAATGGAATCATAAAATATGTATTCCAGAAGATACGTGAGTATTAGATGACGTGGTCAGGGTCACATGTCCGGCACCAGCAGTGGCATGCAGGAAGCAAGCCCACAAAGCAACTTTTATGTTGTGGTGGTTATTTTTATTAATCTGGGTAGGAAATCAGCCCTGAAGTGTAAACACTGTCTGGTAGAAAGTGCTGGAATCTCTTGCATCAGCTCTATTGGTTTCTGGGCTAACAACAGCAGGTTGAGTGAAAAGGATCTAAAAAGAAAAAAAAAATGGTATAATCCAAAAATCTACTATTTTCCAAAGAACGTGACCTCTACTATTTTTTTTTTCAGGCAACATACTGGAAAGTTCTAACCTTTTTCATATAAAATCCTTCTCCAAGCTTGATTCTGTTTCATGGTAGCATATGTACTGAGACAACACCAGAAGCAGCAAGACCCAATGCTGGAGACTCTCTAACTGAAAATGTAGGGCACCATGACAAGAAACTCGGTTTCTCTGCAGATGATAAGAGACGAGCATTTAACCCGAGGAATGCCAGGGCCAAGATTTCTGTTCAGATTTCCTAAGAAAGAAAGGTTTTGTCAAAAGACAGACTATGCTAAGCATTTTCTTTTCTTTGGTTTGCCTGGGACCCATGAAGAACCAAGCCCTGGCGCCATCTCCTGGCTGTCTCCAAAACTGAAAAACAGACGCCTACCGCAAGGGGCCCCTCCCCCTCCTCAACAGAAATTAAGTTCCAGAGAAAAACAGGTAATTTCATAGTAACTTCAGTGTTTGCAACCTCCTGTTAAATATTTGAATCGAGATGAGCATACGGTAACAGTCTCAGCCACTTACGGTCCCCACAAAGTAGAGTCCCTTTTAGGCCACTACTTCCTTTGTTTCTGTTAGAGCCTGTCAGCCGCAAGGCACCCAGAGATCAGAGGCAGCTTTTCCAGTGGGCCAGTGTTCGGCCCCGCTCCCACTAATGTACCCAATCCTACAAAACAACAGTCTTCTACCCAAATCTACACCTCCAATATGTCCACTCACAGCAGACACAGTTAAGTAAAGAAATCAGGAATGGCATCTGCCTTCAAAGAGCTGGGCTCCTAGCTCCCTTCAGAACTGCAAGTTGAAGTAACCAGAGACTCATGATAAGGCTCAGATGGGGGTCTTGCTCTTCCTAGAGAAAGAAAAGATGGCCACCCCTGTCATCATGGCCACTTACCCTTGCCAAGGATTTGGTGAGGGCAAGCAGCTTCCCCTGGGCCCCCAGGCAGCCTCTGCAGTTTGCACCTAGCTCTACACTCCCCTCCTGTCAGGTAACTTGGCATCAGCAACATAGAGCCTGAAACGGCTAGGAAAAATAATTCTGCAGGGTTGCTGACTGAGCAGTGAACCAACATCACCAAGAGTTCTGGCTCATTTCCCCGAGAGAATGGGGTTGGGGGTAGGGGCAGGGTTGGAAGATACGCAGGATAGTTTAGGAGGACAGGAAAGTTACTGGCTGGACTGGTTCCTCCCTTCTTCACTCAAGCATATGTATTTACTGATTTAAAGTGCTTTAAGCATGGAGGGGACTGGAGGAGATTATGCTGAGTGAAATAAGTCAAGCAGAGTCAATCATCATATGGTTTCACTTAGTTGTGGAGCATAAGGAATAACATGGAAGACATTGGAAGATGGAGAGGAGAAGGGAGTTGGAGGAAATCGGAGGGGGAGACAAACCATAAGAGACTGTGGACTCTGAGAGACAAACTGAGGATTTTGGAGGGGAGGGGGGTAGGGGAATGGGTGAGCCTGGTGGTGGGTATTAAGGAGGGCACGTATTGCATGGAGCCCTGGGTGTGGTGCATAAACAATGAATCTTGGAACACTGAAAAAATAAAATAAAGTTTAAAAATAAATACATAAAGTGCTTTAAGGTCTTCTGTGTGTCAGATAATGTAATAAATACTTCACCTCCAGCTCCTCGTTTAATCTCAACGATGACACATGCACTTGGTACCATTTTGATTTCCATTTAACAGAGAAGCAAACACACTTAGAGAGAGCTTAAATAACTAACCCCAAGTCTTAGAGCAAGGAAGTGATAGAGGCAACATTCGAACTCACACACCCTCATTCCTCGTAACCACTACAATAAAGTATCTTTCAGAGACTCAAGACTTAGGACTTTCTCAGGCACTGCTGAAAACATGGCGGTTCCTTATATTTGCAGGATGAATGGAGAAGGCTAATTCTCCAGAGATAAAGAAGGGGCTCCTGAGAGCCCGCCAGAGTGAGTGCATGGGCGGTGAGGAGAAGAAGGACATTAGCATCAGGCACAACAATTCATACTCCTTCTTAAACAGCACAACCCAGAATAAACGCTTCCCCTTAGTCTTCACACACTTGATGCAGTTACTGACCAGTCACCCACATCCCCAGCCAGCTTTGGAGGGCACTGACTGTAATTTTCTCACACCATCCATGCCTGACAATTGATTTCTCATGGTTATTTGCAAAAGCACAACTACAGATGCTATTAACTGGTAATAAAACTAGCCAGCCGTTTCTGAAACCCAGGGCTGGCAACCGCCCTGTGATCCTCGGAGACCCTTGGTTTACCAGATCTTGCTAAAGTAAATATTTATCTTTGGTGCTAAAATGCCGTGGGAGGAACCTTATCTTTGGCTCTTCCCAAAATTTACAGAATGATCAAGGACAGGGGCGCCTGGGTGTCTCAGTGGGTTAAAGCCTCTGCCTTCGGCTCAGGTCATGATCCCAGGGTCCTGGGATGGAGCCCCGCATGGGCTCTCTGCTCCTCAGGGAGCCTGCTTCCTCCCCTCTCTCTCTGCCTGCCTCTCTGCTACTTGTGATTTCTCTCTCTGTGTCAAATAAATAAAATCTTTAAAAAAAAAAAAAAAAAAAAAACCTCTGCCTTCTGCTCAGGTCATGATCCCAGGATCCTGGGATCGAGGCCCGCATTGGGCTCTCTGCTTGGCGGGAGCCAGCTTCCCCTTCTCTCTGCCTGCCTCTCTGCCTACTTGTGATCTCTGTCTGTCAAATAAATAAATAAAATCTTTAAAAAAAAAAAAAGAATGATCAAGGTCAGGAGTAAATAGACAGTCTTTTAAGGATCATAGAAAGCTTTCAGGATTCCTGATTCTACCCCGTCAACCTCAATATATACATTTCATAATTTTCCAGATAACATTATTTCCAAAAAAAAAAAAGTAGGACTTTAATAAGCATTCATTAACCATCTTTTGAGTTCCTGGCACAGTGTTACACAATGTGAATTCCAAAGAAAGACCACTGTGCCTCCCTTCAAGGGGCTTAGAATCTAGTTACGGAGACATGACCCAGCCATGAAGCAACTCAAAAACAAGACAAGGCAAGACACAGTCAGTTGTGAGATGGAGAGGTACGGATAGTGGGGACTATCACGCTCAGAAATGGAAATGATCAGCCCAGTGGGAGTCGTTCTCCCACTCCCCAGCCCCTGACCATTTACACCTCTGTGGACCTCAGTAATGGGATCTGTAAAATGGCAGAGCTCAGTCACTCATACAACAAATGTGTTTTGAGAACTATAGACCAGACAGGATTCGTGTTTCTGGTGATACAGCGTTGAGCAAGATAATGGCCCCACCCTAACAGCTTGTTATGGTTTGGTGGAGGGAAAGAGGAAGGCAGAGAGGTGACTGGATTAATTTCTGACATGCAGGCAGTGATAAGGGCTCAGAAGAAAGGTAAATCAAGGTAGAGTGCTGGAGGGTGGCAGGGGGAGAGTCAAGAGAGGTAATTAGGGGGGTGTCACCCATCAAGTAACTTCGGAGTACAGATGTAGAAGATGAGAGGAAGCAACCCAAACTATTACCTATGGGAAAAGCATTCCTGGAAGAAGGAACAGTAAGGTGAGGCCCTGAGATACGGATGACTCGAAATGTCTGAAGACCAGCACAGACGCTAGCGTGACTGGATCACTACAGGTAGCTGGAGAATGGGAAAGGAAGATCAGTCAGGAGCCAGACTGTGAAAATCCTCATTGGCCAAAGTAAGGCGTTCAGGTGGGAGCCCCTGCAAGGCTGAAGAACGTGTACCAGAGCATCCAAACCATTTCCGACGTGAGGGGGTGGGACCTGAGCAAGATGGTCCTGAGTTTGGAGACTCTCGAATGAAGGAGTCCAAGTGCAAAGTCCTCACATTAAGACGTTCTGGGCTCCTTTGCAGTTGGGGAATGATTTAATTAAGAAAGTGACAAACAAAGGTGAAAAAATACCAGGGGAGGAAGTCTGGAGATGAAGAAGAGTCTCCGGCAAACTTCATGAGCAAATTGTAGAACATAGGGTGCCTATGACCATCATCAGTCAGGGCAGCCAGTGCCCCGGTGTCATCCCTCTTCTGTCCGAAGAATCCCAACGTGGTGCCCAATTAGGGCTCACAAGGCCTCATCTCTCTAAATGCCAATGAGCCATTCAAAATGCATTAGTCCTGTATTTCACGGCCACTATCTCCACTATAGGTAAGAGGTGGGTACTAGTGTAGAGTCAATCTGTGCTAATTAGTTAGCGCTTCTCAGATTTCCTTTTTTCTATTTACTATTACTTCCTAAGGCAGTAGAGAGAAAATCCATGGCCCCAGAACATCCGGAAGATGTAAAAATGAAGCAGCCCATTGCATGCAAAACGTTTCCCTGAAGATTTGCATTTTACCTTAAACTCACGTGAATGTTGCATTCTATTCCAGATCTACTTGTAAGAACTCAACGGCCATGTTTTCTATTAGCCAAGGACCAAATATGACTTTTGAAGAAGATAGGCCCCCATTGTGCTGTGCTTTGCCAAAGGCCTAACACGCCATACCATGTCCCTAGGGCTGGGCAAACTCAGCTCAAAAAGCACAGATAGTGGGGCGCCTGGGTGGCTCAGTGAGTTAAAGCCTCTGCCTTCGGCTCAGGTCATGGTCTCAGGTTCCTGGGATCGAGCCCTGCATCGAGCTCTCCGCTCAGCGGGGAGCCTGCTTCCTCCTCTCTCCCTGCCTGCCTTTCTCTGACTACTTGTAATCTCTGTCTATCAAATAAATAAATAAAATCTTAAAAAAAAAAAAAAAGCACAGATAGTTAAACCCAATTAAAACACTCTCCTCTCTTAGACGGACCCCAGGTATTAGCCACTATCTGGGATTTCAAGGAACATAACTCAAAATGAGGAGCAAGGTAGGAAGCAGAGGGCTCCTAGAGAAGATCTGGATGCCTTCTTGAGTGAAGTCCCTAGTGCCAGCCTTGTTCTACAGTCATTTAATTATGAAAGCACATTAAGACAAGTTGGAAGTACTCTGCATCTTATCCGGCTCTGGATCCCAGCGGGCAGTAACATGAATGGGCATGGCAATACAGCCATTCCATAGCCATTACCCAGTCTGAGTAAATTCCTTCAGCGTCACATGCTCTTAGGAAGTGACTCTGTTGCAGTGAGTAAGGAAGCCTTCACGAAGGAACTGGCCCCTCTCCTATTACCTAAATGGTAGTCTACGGCATCTCGGGGTGGGGGTGGGAGGAGGCTATGTTTCTCATATTGTGTTTGTTTAATATCTGACAATATCTTGGCTCACACTGTGCTGGGTTTGAGATAAAATGATTACTTGTATATACACAGTTGCCCACACAGATGGGAGAAAATGTTTATTTGGAGGGGGAAAAAAAAAAGAAATTAGGAAGGAAGAAAACCCTCCATGATACATGCATCAATACTACTATGATTACACAATGCTATATTAACAATATTTTGAGGGAGTTACTCTAAATAGCCACCCTTCCTTCCAACTCCGAATCCACATAATTACAGCTTTCTGGCTACCAGGAAAGGAAAGGATGCCATGTTGAATGCCGCCCAAGCTAGGGGGTTGAGCGGGCTGCTGCTGCCACTCGGTGGGGACTTCTGAAATGACAACCACAGAAGCTTCACATACGTCTAGCCTGAGAAAATAGAGTTTGTATGTAATTTCTATTTTCAATTATCTCACGTTAACAGAAATTACAAATAACAAACACAGAGTGATTTACATAATTCTCTCTTCATTGTCCAATACAAAATGTACTGAGGATAAAGTAAATATATAAATATCTCATTTCGTCATTTTACCTTATTCCCTAAATATCAAGTTTATGTTGTATTTACAGTATAGATTACTTTCTCTTTTTTAAAAAATTTTATTTATTACTTGACAGAGAGAGACACAGCCAGAGAAGGATCACAAGCACGGGTAGTGGCAGAAGGAGAAGCAGGTTCTCCGCTGAGCAGGGAGCCGGGTATGGGCCTCGATCCCACTACCCTAGGATCATGACCAGAGCCAAAGGCCGACGCTTAACAACCAGATGCCATCAGGCCACCCAGGCACCCCTACATTACTTTCTTTTAAATTTAGGTCTGATATATGGTTTTTATGCTTAATAAAAATGAATATCCTGGGATCAATTTCCACATCCAGCTCCTTTCTCAGCAGGCAGACTGCTTCTCCCTCTGCCTCTCACTCTCCCTGCTTGTGCTCCTGCTTACTCGCTCTCTCTGACAAATAAATAAATAAAATCTTTTTTCAAAAAATGAATATCCCAAATCCAAAGAAATTAGTGTTTTTGCTTTATGGTGCAAAACCAAAACTCAATCTGATGACAGTTCTTATTCTCTCTTTTTGATGAAGGTAAGCATTAACTTTAGGTAGAATCCTCCAACCTAAAGATTTTAAGAAACCTTATAAATTAAGGAACTCTGTGCTTAACACATAAGTAAGTTTTCAAACTGGATATTATAAGAATATTCTAATGATGGACTTCACAAATTGATAGAGGCAGATTCAAGGGCAGATTAGCTTTCCAGGAAACCAATCAAGTAGTATAAAAACATTAAGGAAACTGTAATAAAATGGGGAAAACTGAATTTAGGAAATCTCTATTTTAGATAATATATCTAATTCAAAGGACTACTTTGGATAAGTCTTTTAGATTTGGGAGGAAGACCCCTCCCCCAGTAGAATGATAAAACTGCCTTTAAGAAAACACTTTAAAATATCTAGGAAACTGGGAAGAGAAGGTCAGTCTTAATCTGATAGAAGTCCAATTTTTTTTTATTTTTTACTAAAAATCTTCAACAATTATTATATTAAATGGTACAATATCAGGAGCAGTGCAACAATGTTTGTAATAGTGAAAAATTGGAAAAACCTGAATATCTACCAATCAGAGAAGAGATCAATAAATTGTGGTTATTTCACAAGAGAACACTAAACAGCACTTAAAATTGACTAGGCATGTGCATCTACATGGATAGTTGGGGTTTTTTTATTTTTTACGATTTTATTTATTTATTTGAGAGAGAGTGAGAGAGATCACCGAAGGAGAAGCAGGCTTCCCGATGAGCAGGGTGCCCAACGCAGAACTCGATCCCAGGACTTGATCCCTGGACTCTGCGATCATGACCTGAGCTAAAGGCAGATGCTTAACTGACTGAGCCATCCAGGCGCCCCTACATGGATAGTTCTTGAAAATACAACACTTAGTGAAAAAAGCCTGTTTCAAAACACTGGATGAAGGATACTATCATTCATATAAATATCAAAAGCCCACAGCCTCCTTCCATATTGATCACAGATTCATAAAAGTGTATATGCACAGACTAGATTCAAACCAAATTCATGACAGCACTGCCGCCGGACAGAGTAGGGTAATAGACCTTCACTTTTATGTGTAATATTTTATTCTATTTAAAATAGAGAAGGAGAAGAAGCTATGAAGCAAATATGACCAAATATTAAACATTCTTCTACTTCATATATAGTCACATAAGTGTTTTTCATATTATCCTTTCCTCATTCCATTAAAAAGCAAGGAGTCCAATCAAGTTCACCACAAGATCTTTGCTATACTGAGTATCATGTGTAAGCCTGGGGCCAGAGCTGAAAAAAATTAAAAATTTAAAAAGGGGAGTCCCAAGTGCCCGCCTTACTCCACAGAGTACTCAGCCTTTCCTCTAAATAAATTCAGATCAAATACTTCAAGAATATTGGCTTAAAGGTGCATCAGATTCTACGCAGGGTACTTTCATGCCTCTGCCAGCCAATATATTAAAACACTGAATCTCAAAACTTAAGAGAGACATAATCATCAGGTTTGGGGGTCCAGAGAAGCTTGCTGGTATCCTGAAACTCTTAGATTAACAACTGAAATATTCTTTTTTTTTAAAAAAAGACTCTTATTTATTTATTTGACAGATCACAAGTAGGCAGAGAGGCAGGCAGAGATAGAGAGAGGAGGAAGCAGGCTCTCTGCTGAGCAGAGAGCCCAAGGCAGGGCTTGATCCCAGGACCCTGGGATCATGACATGAGCCAAAGGCAGAGGCTTTGACCCACTGAGCCAACCAGGCACCCCAACAACTGAAATATTCTAATGATAAATTTTCAGAGATAAAATAAAGAATAAAATAGAAGGGCAAATATTTCCAACTAATACATGTACTATACTCACACCCATATATTCATATATAATCCTCCTACAAAAGTTAAAAAAAATACTATGAGAATTTGGAGAACAAAAAGTGCCCCTTTATCTTCCTTAGCCATGTAACCATGATGGCCTGAAATTCATGAGATTGCTAAACTCCCATTCTGACCTCAATGTCTGGTCATGAAAAACAAAAACAAAGCAAAACAAAACACTGGGAAAAGCTGAAAATCTTAAGAGCTACAAAAGAATGGAGCCAGATGGGATTCTTGTAGATTTTTATTTTTATTTTAATTTTCATTGTACATTTTAGCAAACAGAAAATATTCCCAATTTGTGCTCTTGTCCTAACTCAATAGAGATACAACAAAAACAGTTCTATAGATGCCCATCACTCCTAAACACAGAAGATTTATTAGGAATGGGAAGTTGGCACACACGGATAGAGGAAATTTTTAATTTAATTCATGACCATAAATTGTAATAATGAATTCATGCACCAGAAGCTCCCTAGAGGGAATATTTCTTCAGAAATAGAAAGAAGATATGATTTGAGAGAATTATTTCTCTACCTAAGGAGCTAATGCTTGTCCTGAAATAAATTTTGTAGTTTAGACTGCAATCTAGGGAGACATAAGATGATAAGCGGCTTATTCCTCTTGCTTTCACTATAGAAACACTCACAGTTGTGATGAGAATCATCCCAAATTACAAGGCATAAAAACTGGCACTGCCTCCCATATTATTAATCTATTTGCAGATGGCACCACATTTTACAACATGATCCTATTACAAGAAATGCTGATTCTGCAAATCCTCTCCTTGTGAGCAAGAATGGAGCAGTTAGAAGTCACAGAAGTCCTGTATTTTAAGCTTTCCACCATGTCTATTAAAGCAAAAGTCCTTGAAGTTGTAGGAAATAATTCCTTTTCAAACCATTGCAAATCTTTTCTGACCAAATGTGGATATGAACTAATAAACATCGTTATTGTTCTCTAATTTAATAAAAAAAAAAACAGCTACACATCCGGAAACCTGGGTGGCTCAGTCAGTTAAGTATCTGACTCTTGATTTTGGCTCAGGTCATGATCTCAGGGTGAGGAGATGGAGCCCTCGGTTAGGCTCCATGCTGGGTGTGGAGTCAGCTTAAGATTCTTTCTGCCCTTCCCATGCTTTCTAAGAAAGAAAGAAAGAAAGAAAGAAAGGAGGGAGGGAGGGAGGGAGGGAGGGAAGGAAGAAGGGAGGGAGGGAGGGAGGGAGGGAGGAAGGAAGGAAGGAAGGAAGAAAGAAAGAAAGAAAGAAAGAAAGAAAAGGAAGAAAAGTACACATAGTTACTTCATAGAGTAGGACTTTAAAATTTGCTTATTTGTTGAAAAATTAGCAAAACATAGCCAGCAAAACTTTAATTAAGGTTCTGCTAGCATAAAATAAAAGACACTGACTATGGAGTTGCCGAATCCAAAAATGGGCAATCTTGCTGACAACAGCAAAGCTGTTGGCAGATAATAGGAGACTGGCTAAAAAATAATTAAAAAAAAAGATTGAGGATTCCAATCCTTAGGTCTTTTTTCTCACATCTTACACAGATGAGCTATATGAAGTCTACAGGTTTAATATGAAAGTCAAAGTAACCAGTCTATTCCTTATATTTATACTCAATATTTGCACAGATGGAAAGCTGTCATCTTTGATTCAACATACAACTACTGAGGACCAGCTGTTTTCACAATGCTTTGTGGTAAGAAATATATCTGGATAAATGTTACCACAGTTTCATTACCTCCTCTAGTAAGTCTAACTGTATGCTTCCATTTTGTCTGATTTGATTTTAAATTTATCAGTATCATATAATTCATGCTCAACACAAGAAATGTGAAAAATACAGGAAAATAGAATAAGGGGGGATGCCACCCACAATCACACCAGGTAGAAGTAATTATTAAAATCCATAGATTCCCTCAAAATATTTCTTTCTCATTCTATAAATATTCATCGTTTCCAAATCACAGTGAAAGGAACTTGAGTTATTTACCAATTTTGTTTTCTATGATGTGCCTTTAAGCTTTCCACCATGTCCATTAAAGCAAAAGTGCTTGAAGTTGTAGGAAATAACTCCTTTTCAAACCATTGCAAATCTTTTCTGACCAAATATATACATACCAGTGAGGTATTTGATATAACAGAATAACATTTGCAGAAGGTAATCTTGTAGCGACCATACCAAGATTCACTGTTAAAGACATAGTAAACTCTTTCTTTTTTAAGATTTTATTTATTTATTTGAGAAAGAGAGAGAGCATGAGTAGGGGGAGAAGCAGGCTCCCCACTGAGCAGGAAGCCCAATGCGGGGCTTGATCCCAGGACCCCAAGATCACGACCTGAACCAAAGGCAGATGCTTAACAGACTGAGCCACCCAGGTACCCCTAACTCTTAATTAAATGGTTGCATCCTATTTACATAGGACATTGGCCCAATAACAAAAATAGAGAAGAGCAGCTGGAAATTTATCTCATTCAACGTTCAGAAATAAAAGTGTTTACCATTCATCCCATTATTTTCTGCACGTAAGTCCTTTTTTTCATACTGAAATCTGATGGTGACTGAATTCTGTTATTTTTCCAAACTACTGTATGAAGAGGATGCTGAAGGCCATCACTATACAGCATACCGCAACACAAAAACTCTTCCATTCACCAGTTTGGGCACATTTCCAAAATATATCAAACAATCCAGTTTTATTTCTGTCCAGGGGGCTGGGTGCCAAAGATCAGATATTAGTACAGGTCCACATGAGCTGCAAGATTACAGTCAAGAGCCTCTGAAAATTGGAAATGGCAGACATAGTGAGGCCAATAAAGCCCCAGCCACAGCTTGCTCAAAATATTCTGTTAAGAATTGTTATATTGTTCTAATCATGCAATATATCCAAGACTGTACAAGTTGACTTTATAAAGTAATGTGTAACATCAGAAGGCAACTAGACCCATCAGCACACTTTAAGAATATTTTATCCAACAGTAGCAAATATACAATCCTTTCAAGTACACAAAGGAACATTCTCCAGAATACCTTATACATTAAGCTATAAAATGAACCTCAGGAAATCTACAAGATTGAAAATAGACAGACTGTTCTCCAACCACAATGGAATGAAATGGACATTGATGAAACAAGGAAACTAGAAGAATTTTTAAGTGTGGAAATTAAATAACACACTCTTAAATAACCAATGGGTCAAAAAAGAAATCACCAGAGGAAATTAGAAAATATTTTAAAATAAGGGAAAATAAAATCACAGCGTACCAAAATTTATGGGGGGGGTAGTTAAAACACTGCTTGGAGGGAAATTTATAGTAGTAAATGCCTATGTTTTAAAAAATTTTAGGAGAACCTGGGTGGCTCAGTCAGTTAATGATCACATCTACCTTCCATTGACGATCCTGGGATGAAACCCCAAGTTGGGTTCCCTGATCGGTGGCAAGTCTGCTTCTCTCTCTTCCTGTCCCCCACTTCCACTCGTGCTCTCTCTAGCTATCTCTCCCTCAAATAAATAAATGAAATCTTAAATTAAAAAATTTCTTAAATTTCAGATTAATAGCCTAAACCCCATTATAAGAAACTAAAAACAAAGGGCAAACTAAAACTAAAGCAAGAAGAAAGAGGAAATAATAATATTTGAGCAGAAATTAGTACAAGAGACTAGAAAGACAATAGAGAAAATCAATGAAACCAAAAGCTGCTTTTTTGAAAAGATCAGCAAGTTGACAAACATTTAGCTAGGCTAACAAAGACAAAAAAGAGAGAAACTCATATTACTAAAATGAGGAATGAGACGGGTAATATAAATACCGACCTTGTAAGAATGAAATGACTATAAAGAAATACAATGGATAACTGTATGGAAACAATTAATGTAAACTAAATGAAATGGGCAAATGCCCAGAAACACTTGAATGAAACTGACTTAAGAAAAACAGACAATCTGAGTAGACCCATAACAAGTAAAGAGATTGAATTAATAATCAAAAAACCACTGCAAAGGAAAGCCCAGGACCAAATGGATTCAAAGGTAAATTCAACCCTATGTTGAAAGAAGAATTGGTGTCCATCTTTCAGAAACTCTTACACAAGTTTTCATAAGGAAATAAACTCTCCCCAACTCATTTAATGAGAGCAGTCCTACTCTGATACCAAAACCACGGTCATCACACAAAAATAAAAACAAAGCTAAAGATCTTACAAATATAGGTGCAAAAATCCAACAAAATACTAACCGACGGAATCCAGCAACATAGAAAAGGATTATACACCATGACCAAGTGGGAGCCATTCCAAGATACAAGGTTGGTTGAGTAGCTGATAAGCAACCAATGTATACACGATGTTAATACAGTCAAAAACAAAAACCACGTGATGACGTCAACACATGCAGAAAAAGCTTTTGACAATGAGGGCGATGAATGTATTTAGAACACAGATTGTGGTGATGGATCATGGGTGTATATGTCTCTCCAAATTTACCAGACTGTATACATTAAATATGTAGAGCTTTTTGTATGTCAGCCATGTCTCAAAAAAGTGGGGTTTTTTAAAAAAAATACTGGTGAGGGGGCACCTGGGTGGCTCAGTGGGTTAAATCTCTGCCTTCAGCTCAGGTCATGATCCCAGAGTCCTGGGATCAAGCCCCGCATGGGGCTCTCTGCTCAGCGGAGAGTCTGCTTGCCCCTCTCTCTCTCTGCCTGCCTCTCTGCCTACTTGTGATCTCTGCCAAATAGATAAATAAATAATCTTTAAAAAAAAAAACTGATGAAAGCCGATTGCTGTTTCATGATTTTAAAAAATAAGATAAAAGGGAACCTCTTCAACCTGAGAAAGAGTATCTTTGAAAAACCTACGCAAACATCACACTTAATAGTGAAAGACTGAATGCTTTCCCCTACAATTAAGAAGACAGATGTCCACACTGACCACATCTATTTAATGTTGTTCTAAAAGCAAATATGTCTGGGCAAAATAAACAGCATCAAGATTGTAAAGGAGGAAGTAGGACTATATTTAGAGATAACATGATCTCATATATAGGAAATCCTAATGAATGCAAAAAAAAAAAAAACTATTAGAACTCATTAGTACATACAGCAAGATTCAGAATATAAGACCAATACACAGAAACAAGTTGTATATTCATACACTGGCAATGAACAATCTAAAAGTGAAATTAAGAAAACAATGTGTTCGCAATAGTCTCAAGAAGAATAAAATCCTTCGAAATAAATTTAATAAAATGTGTAAGATTTATATGATGAACGTTATTTTAAAAATTCAGTGAAAGAAATTTAAGAAGACCAAAATCAATAGATATTCCATGTTCGTGGATCGGGAGACTTAATACTGTTAAGATAGCAATACTCTCAAATTGATCTACAGATTCAAGGGAACCCCTATCAAAATTCACCAGGTTTTTCTGCAGAAATTTACAAGCTGATCCTAAAATTCTTATGGAGACACAAGGAACCCACAATAGCCAAGCAATCTTGAAAAAGAAAAAGTTGGGGAATTCACATTCCCAAACCACTAAGCTATAGTAATCAAGACAATGCAGTACCGACATAAGGATAGATATACAGATCAATGGGATCTGATTAAGAGTCCAAAAATAAGCCCATGCATCTATTGTTAACTGACCTTTGACAAGGGTGTCAAGATAACTGGATGGGAAAAGAAGAGTCTTTTCAATAAATTGTGCTGAAATAAGGTATACACACACCAAAAAAAAAAAAAAAAAAAAAAAAGTTTGAACCCTACTTCACACAACATATAAAAATTAATCCAAAATGAATCACAGACCTAAATTTAAGAGCTAAAACTATTCAAATTCTTAAAAGAAATAGAGGATATATTTTCATGATTGAGGATTAGGTAATGGTCTCTTAGGTACAGAAAGCACAAGCCAAAAGAAAAAAAAACAAAGATCCACTGGACTGCTTCAAAATTTAAACTTATGTCCTACAAAGGATACGATCAAGAGAGTGAAGGCAACCCATAGAGTGGGAGGAAAGATCTTCAAATCACATAACTGCCAAGGAACCTCTATCTAGAATATAAAACCCCGCCGTGATATGAATAATTCCATTTTTAATAAATAAGGGATTTTAAAAGATATTTATTCAAAGAAGAAGTGCAAATGACCAAGGAGCATTAAAAAATACTCTCTGAGCAGAGAGCCCGATGCGGGACTCGATCCCAGGACCCTGAGATCATGACCCGAGCTGAAGGCAGCGGCTTAACTCACTGAGCCACCCAGGCGCCCCCTCAACATTGATTTTAAAAGAAACTCAACAATAGATATTATTAGAGAAGCTAAAAACAAAACAGAAAACAAAGGTGTGGAGAAATTAGAATCCTCAAGCACTCCTTGAGGTATTATAATATAGTACAACTGTTTTTAGAAACCAGCTTGGCAGTTTCCAAAAATGTTAAACACGGATTTACCCATACAGGTCAGCAATTCTGCCCTTGGTATGTAGAAGAGGTAAAAAGAATTGGAAACAGGGGGGCACCGGTGTGGCTCAGTGGGTTAAAGCCTCTGCCTTCAGCTCCGGTCACGATCCCAGGGTCCTGGGATCAAGCCCCACATAGGGCTCTCTGCTCAGCAGGGAGCCTGCTTCCTCCTCTCTCTCTGCCTGCCTCTCAGCCTACTTGTGATCTCTATCTGTCAAATAAATAAATAAAATCTTAAAAAAAAAAAAAAAAAAGAATCGGAAACAGGGACACCTGGCTGGTTCACCCAGAGGTGAACTCTGGATCTTGGGGTCATGAGTTCAAACTCAGGCTGGCTGTAGAGATTACTTAAACAAACTTAAAAAAAAAAAAAAGAATTGAAAAACATGCCCACACAAAAACTTGTCCTCAGATGCTCCTTAGAGCAAAACGTGGAAATAATTCAAATGCCAATCAGCTCATGAATTGAAAAACAAAAGTCATACGTCCGTACAATGGAATACTATTTATCTATAAAATGAATTAAATACCAGTCATCATACGGCAACACAAACCTTGAAAAGATGATGCTAATTGAAAGGAGCCAGACACAAGAGGTCACATATTTTGGTGTGATCATTTATAGGAAGTCCCATAATGGGTAAATCCATAGAGGCAGGGTGGACTAGCAGTGGCCACCGTGTGGGGAGCGGGGATCACAGAGCATGAATGCTAATGGACTTCTCCAGGGAGTGATGGCAGTGGCCTGGACCTAGAGAGTAGTGATGGTTGCACAAGTCCAAATATAATAAAAGCCACAGAATTGAAGACTTTTAAAGGGCAAGCTTTACGGAAAGTGAATTATTTAGTTGAAAACCTCTAACATATGGTAATTTTTAAGCACATTCAACTCTAGAACTCTACATCATAGATCACAAGAAATGACATCCAGAGGGACTGAATAGTTTGTCTGTCCCCGGATCACGTATCCATCTTCCTCAATTAAAAAATACTGAAGTCAGGGGCGCCTGGGTGGCTCAGTGGGTTAAGCCACTGCCTTTGGCTCAGGTCATGATCTCAGGGTCCTGGGATCGAGCCCCACATCGGGCTCTCTGCTCAGCAGGGAGCCTGCTTCCTCCTCTCTCTCTCTGCCTGTCTCTCTGCCTACTTGTGATCTCTCTCTGTCAAATAAATAAATAAAATCTTAAAAAAAAATACTGAAGTCATTCAGGATGAATTATCTTTATTACTTTGTTAGATTCCTCTTTCAAACTGAAAAGGCAATATATACTTTTATGGCCTTTTATTACATACAAAAAATATAACAAATAAAAACACAATGATAATTTATTTATTATAATCGATTTATTTGATAACAAATAAAACCACAACAGTATTCCTCTTACCTGTGACCCTCACTCCTACCACCACATCCACTGGAAGATGGTAAATGTTAATAGTTCAATGTCCATGTTATTCCTTATGCTCCTATCAATGCCCACAAATGAAAATATTCACAGTAAAAGGGTTTTTTTTCTCTGATTTTTCTTTTTTTTTTTTTTAAGACTTTGTTTATTTATTTAAGAGAGACAGAGAGAGCACAGGCAGGGGGAGCAGCAGAAGGAGAAGGAGAAGCAGATTCCCCGTGGAACAAGGAGCCTGATATAGGACTCGATCCCAGGACCTTGAGATTATGACCTGAGCCAAAGGCAGATGCTTAACTGACTGAGATTACCAGATACCTCTTGCTCTGATTTTTCTATATACATTTCTCTCCATCTTACTTCATGGTGGCCTTTCCTATTGGTCAGTGCATATAAATCTGACTCCTCCTTTTTTTTTTTTTTTTAAGATTTTATTTGTTTGACAGAAACACAGGAAGAGCAGGAACACAAGCAGGGGGAGTGGAAGAGGGAGAAGCAGGCTTCCTCCCGAGCAAGAAGCCCTATGCAGGACTCCATCCAGGACCCTGGGATCATGACCCGAGCCGAAGGCAGTGGCTTAACCAACTGAGCTACCCCGGCGTCCCCCAACTCTTCCTTTTTAATAACCACAGAACATTCCAGAAATATGGACATAGCCACATTTTATCCAACAACTCTCTAGTCATAGCATTCAGATTACTTCTCTTTTTTTTCACTCATTGTATACCTTTATACATATACTTACAAACCAATTCTTCTCTTTCTGTTTGGCAAAATTCTTCAGTCCAGGTTTTAAAGATGCAGGCCACATGACTTTGCTTAGAAGAAAAAGGTCAAAAAGTTGCACTAAACATCCTGCTCAGTGGAAACGGAAATGTATTTATTTCTCAGCTCTGAGTCACAGCCCTGTGAATAGGTGAGGTGTTGTTTGCAAATACATAAACGAAACAAAAATTATAAGAGCTCACCAAACAAGGCATCTGTAAGGGGGACAGAGGGTGTGTCGCAAGACACACATTTCCTGGTACAGGAAAATCAGCCTCGGAGGAAGGAAGCGGCTCAGGGAAGCAAAGCTGGACCAAGCTTTCTGCTCTGATTACAAAATTCCCCTATTGACAAAGAATCCAGCAGGTTCCTGGCTTCAGGTTAGGTTTGGGGTTAGGCTGAGGTTAGAACCATGCTTCATGGTTCCCCTCATTGAGCACTCCGATGTGCTCCTTTTCTTGGTTGACTGGAACAGGTTTTTCAAGAAGGGAATGTGGATGCCCTGATCCCTGCACCCTTACATATCCAAAAATAGCTTTCTTTTTCTTCTTCTTTTTTTTTTTTTTACGAGTAATTTACCTTAGAGAGAGAAAGAGCACGAGGGGAGGGGCAGAGGGAGAGGCAGCAAGGATCCCAAGCAGATCCTTCTGTTGACTGGGTTGAGCCTGAACAAGGGCATGATCCCTAGAACCCAGAGATCATGACCTGAGCCAAAAACCAAGAGTGGAGACCTCCACCCATGCACCACCCAGCACCCTTAAAAATAGATTTCTATTGCCCTCCTTCACAAAAGACAACTTGACTTATTTTAAATGCTTGAGTCGGGTCACCTGGGTGGCTCAGTCGGTTAAGCATCTGCCTTCAACTCAGGTCATGATCCCAGGGTCCTGGATTCAAGCCCCACATCAGTCTCCCTGCTCTGCAGGAAGCCTGCTTCTTCCTTTCCCACTCCCTTTGCTTGTGTTCCTGCTCTGGCTGTGTCTCTCTCTGTCAAATAAATAAATAAAGGCTTTTAAAAAAATGCTTGGGCCATGGCCTTTTCTTCTCCCAAATCCTGTACATATTGCAGTTTCAGAAGTCTTCAGACTTCTGACTTTCAAACTTCCAGTGATACCGAAGACAACCAATCTTGGCTTCTTTGCTAGTGTCTTGAGAGGACGTAAGAAATCCTGAGACTTGTGTGTCCGTGTACAGAATATAAATACAGAATATAAATAAATAAATACAGAATATAAATAAATGCAGAATATAAATACAGTAGACTAAAAATGCATGCTGTCATTAAAATGACAGTGCCAGCTGTCTCATCTGATACACTCTCGGCTCACCCAAGTGGTAAGACAAGGAAGGAACTCCACATGAACTATACCGACAGTGGTCTGACCATTACCTCAGTAATGGTGAGTCTTGAAGGCACCACAGTAAGGCCACAGCAAATTAGTCAGAGATGATAACGTAGCAATATGATTTGATTCTTCTCTGGCCATCCCAAGGGGCCACCCTACCCCCTATTCCAGAAGACCTCAGACCCTTCGTGGCATCAGCTACTCAGTTTGTCAGAGCGCCACCTATTGGTGCATCAGACAGGCATAATGGCTTTGCTCTCCTATTCGGGGGTCTATTGGGACCTGTGATAGGAAATGATATGAAAGGGAATATAAGCACCTTCTTCCTCATTCTTACAGGTACTCTAGAGCCCCACCCCCAGATCTTCTCTTCCCTTAGGGTCTCTTGCCAAGTGCAGCAAAAGTGAAATTTATGGAGGGGTTATAGGGGAACTCAGAATCTAAGGGGAGTTTCACCAAAAGGCTTGAAAAGACAAAAAGAGAGCCACTCCCGAAATATCAGTTGCAGGAACTGACAACGGAAATCAAGGCCCAGGATCTGGGGTGAATGAACATCTTTGTGCTGCTCTGCTAAATTTCCAGCTCCGGGGACACAGCTCTATTCATCTCAGGTTCTTCTTGGCAGGAAAGGATAAAGATACTTGCCCGATACTTTGCTATGCTGACTCTCATGGGGAAGAGACAATTCCTCCAAACAGTATCAGGGTGCTATTAGCCAAAAACTTCTCAGTATGTCTCTCCAATGTGTAGTTAAATTACCTTTTCCAAGCGAACATTTGTAGGATTTTTATAACTTGTGTAATTCAAAATTTTCTCTTTGGATATATCTACATATAGATCTCTTCTATTTTTATCTGAACTACAGCAAGCCCCTTCAGCCTGTGTACTTTAATTTTATTCCAACCTTTATTATTACTTTTTTTTTAAGATTTTATTTACTTGACAGAGAGAGAGAGAGAAAGATCACAAGTGGGCAGAGAGAGGGGGAAGTAGGCTCCCCGCTGAGCAGAAAGCCTGACATGGATCTCAATCCCAGGACCCTAAGATCATGACCTGAGCTGAAGGCAGAGGCTTAACCCACTGAGGCACCCAGGCGCCCCAATTACATTTAACTCCTAGTCATGCTATCTTCCCTAGGAACACCAAGTATTCATGTATAAGACCTCTGCTCACATTTTGAT
Organism: Neogale vison; assembly: GCF_020171115.1. Taxonomy (NCBI): domain Eukaryota; kingdom Metazoa; phylum Chordata; class Mammalia; order Carnivora; family Mustelidae; genus Neogale; species Neogale vison. The sequence continues at coordinate 218,639,180 of NC_058091.1, forward strand.
CTTCTGTCCCCTTTTGCTTGTGCTTTTTTCTGCATCATAAAAGAACTTCTCAACTCTGTCCTCACGTAAGTGATTTTGATTCACATACAACCACTCATGTATCGGTTATTATGCTCTCATTTCACTTGAAAGTCTTCCATATGGTATTACTATAGATTCTAAACAATGTCCTATAATTTTCTTCTGGATCCTTGAGACTCTTCAGAGACAGAAAACTGCTTTGAAGTTCCAGGAGACTCTCCCCTATCCTTTGCTCTGCAGTAATTTTTAATGGACCCATATTTGGTCTGATTGATGATTACTCGTTCTCAAATGAGGGACTATCTTTCCAGACTCAATGGCAGCTACCCAGGTAGCCATTTGTTCCGGACACCACTCTCCGTCTACTTAGATATCAATCAAATAACTTACCGAAGTCTGTAACTAAAGGACAGACCGATGTGCCCAGTTCAAAGCTTATTTCCTGGACAGTCATCTCAAACAACAATCTACTAGTGAGGTAATGTCCTTCCCTACTGCCACTATCCAGCACAGTCTGATAACTTCACTGTGATATAAAATCACACTTCCCAGCAGTATCACCTAGTATCTGAGCTCTGTGTTTTGGAGAATCTCATGCTGGCCCTCTTTTTGTTGTACCCCCACTCCCCACCAGTAAAGAAATCTGCAATACCAAGGCTAGGTGCCCAACTAGAGTCCTTTCTAGACCATGTTTATATATTCAGGAATCTGGAATTACCCACCTGAATAGCCCAAGCCTGCTTGGGGAGCCTACACAGGCCTCATCCACAGGTCTATCCTTCTGAGGGTAAACCATGCCCCAAGTGTGTGCCCTTCTAGGGCCAAAGAAGGGTCAAGAGCAGCTGTTTGCAGAGGTTCTGGATATCCTGGCTGGTGTGTCCTCATGCATGTACTCAAGGCTGCCTGCAATGCAGGAGGCAGTGGGGGAAGGGAAGGGAGCCCAGCTGGGGGGCAAATGAACTTGAGGCTAACTTTCTCCAAATCACCCATATTTTAGCATGGGAGCCAAGGAGTTTTAAAACTGCATTTGATCCTGGCATTCCAGATTATTCTGAAGGCGTATTTATCAAGGTAAATAACAGAACTTATTTTATCCTGATTTATAATTTTTTAATAATTTAGACATATGGTACACAGGCTTGCATTTCTATTCCTTGCTTCAGATCCTGCAAATATTAGGGACGGCCTAGTAACTGGCTTCCAGGGCTCTTTCTACCTCTACGTCTCCCACAGATAAGCAACTCTATTTAGAAACAGGTTAGTTTCAGAGACTATAAGTCTGTCAGTAATTAGAAAGTAACCAAGAAGGACACAAACTTGCAGACCTTAGACGGATTACCATTAGTATGTGAGGTGGCCCTATTACACTTTAAAACTGGATCTACTCCTCTTGCTTTCCCAACATTCTAACAGGTATCTTTTTCTAAAACCGAATTGTACATTATACATCTACATTAAAAATCTGCTTAGGCAGGTTTCAACCTCCTCCCCCAAAATTCCTCACTCCCTTGTTACTTTTTCTTCATTCTCCGTTCATTATTGTCCCTTGCATACATGCAATGCTTCAAATATTTTGTATGACTTGCTCCTTGTCCATCAAAAACATGCTAGTATTCAACAATTTCCTCATATTTACATAGAGAACCTGTCTTCTCTCACCATTTTAAATTTGTAAAATTACCCTGATTTTCATATCCATCTTAATAATCATATGCCTCTTCTCACCAGAAAATTTAACACTCTCTTTGCTTTTGTGCTTTCAGACATGACTGTATGACAACTTTTATAAAACATCTCTACCATCAGTGGACCTGGCCTAGAGGATAATATATTACAGGAGGACTGACACCAAAATGCCTGCTCGCAACTTCCTTCTCTGTTGCTGACCAGCAAAACTGACATGGTTGTTTGTGTCTGGAGAAATCTATCGTAGAGTCGAGAAGTGGCTAATTCATGGTGCAGCTTGGATTTAATGAAAAAAATCCAATTTCTTTATTCTAATTTATAATTAATCTGGTCTTCCTGCCATAATTTCCCACTACCGGTTAGCAGAAGAAAATTAAGTAAATGTCCAATTTAAAGTTCAGTTCAATCCAATAATTACATTGTCCCATTAGGTAGGGTCAACCTCTTAAATAAAACAAACACTTGATCACTCAGACGGCTTCCTTTTCCTTGGTTCTCCCCAGCTGCCATCCAGATAGATAGGGGGAAAGACCCTTCTATGCCTTACTTTGCTCACTTGCTTACTTGGAATTCAAATACCTTTTAAAAATTAATCAAAATTTTATTAAGACACAAAAAAAGTTTCTTTGCAAATTGGAAAGATGTGTATTTGAATGCCCAGCAGGCATTATATGCCACAGCTATACAAACATCTACAGTTGATACTGAAAATAACAGAAGACATTTAGCCTAAGCACCTTCATCTAGGGAATGAAGAAATTACATCTCCAAGGTGTGTACTCCATCTGTGGGTGAGGAAATTACATCCTTGTGATGTAACCATTTTTTGCCCTTAAATGTTTCCTATGTCTTTTTTACCTCTCCATATGCAGCTGTGGCAGAAAACTCTACCAGCAACTAACACTTTCTCTTTGTTTTGCTTTTTAAGGCAGAAGACGACACTGATACAACTTTCTCTCAAATGTTGCTTGTAACTGAAACAATGTCTCATAGGGAAAAAATAGTTGCATCAAAGTTAATGATAGATCTGCTCTTATTCACTTGTTGTGTAAATACATAGTCAGCCTCTGACCTAAGGTCTTAGTAATTCTTAAAATATGTGTTTCCGTATTTTACCAAAGAAACACCACACATGGCTTAAAAAATGAACTTACATGAAAAGCAATAGTATCTTACCCTTCATCTCTTTTTCAACCATTTCTGGCTTTGATGATTCCAGTAATTACTCCCCTATCTCTAAATAAGATGCTTGTCTCATAGTTTCTTGATTTATTAATGTGGTTCACTATCTATTGATTCACCACCAAGAAAAGTGAATATTTTACTGATCTCACATCCCTCTTCTCCATCCCTCTCCTCCCAATTTTTCATATTTCTGTTTAATTCTTCTATTGACAATCTTTGTTCATGTGAGCATAATACTTTGAATAATAATTTTAAACCTCTAGTCTTCATTTCACTTCATTTCATTACACTCTGAATGTATCTCTTGACACCCTCTCAGGTAAAGTAAAGATATTAGCAGCTCTATCCTTCCCTCCTCTTCTACCATTCCACCCCCTACCTTTTGTCAACCATGTATTTTGCTTTTAACGGTCAATTATATTCAAAATTCATATGACTTTTGATTGTGCAATTTTATTTAAGGATAGGAGACTAAGTAACCACCGAAAATTTTGCCTAGTATTCTTTTTTTATTATTAACATATAATATATTATTTGTTTCAGGGAAATAGGTCTGTGAATCATCAGTCTTACACACTTCACAGCACTCACCATAGCACATACCCTCCCCAATGTCCATCACCCAGTCACCTCAACCCTCCCCTCACCCTTGCCTACTGTTCTAACTGTAGTTCTGACCCCTGGTAGGTCTCTCTCACTAACAGACAGCTGACCAGAAACTCTGTGTCTATCAGTGGAGTCTGACAACTAGTTGACTTTAAAGGGGACAGTTAGGGTACTAGTCATGGGCATCTCCAAATGCCAGTTGGGATTTAGCTTGCACATACTTCAGTCACTATAATAATAAAGCCTATGTTGATATACAAGGTATCATGGTGTCAGACCAGCAGTGCTTAATACCCCACTTCCCAATGTCCTATAAAATATGCAACAAAAAGGGGCACCTGGGTGGCTCATTCCGTTAAGCCTCTGCCTTCAGCTCAGGTCATGATCCCAGGGTCCTGGGATCGAGCTCCACATTGGGCTCCCTGCTCAGCGGGAGCCTGCTTCTCTCTCTCCTCCCCACTTGCGCACTCTCTCGCTACCTCATCAATATCTGTCTCTCTCAAATAAATGAAATCTTTAAAAAATATATATGTGGCAAAAAAGAAAAGGACTATATTGGTAATAGTACTATAACTAATCATGAGAATAAAACATTCACAAAAGGGGAGCTGCATCGTCAATAGAGATGAGCTGGGAAACACAGCACTGGGCTTCAGCAATCAACACAGGCTCGCACAGAAAGCAGAAAGAGACTCTGGTCTGCTCCACTGCCAGGTACAGAAAGACTCCACTGACCACGAGATAACAGACTTCCCACTGCTCTACACAAACTCTCTTTTTGAACTGGTGGGTACGAAGTCCTTCCATTCCCCCTTCAGCCATGTACACTATGATACTTGATCAATTACAGCTGCTATCAAGATTAGGGAAGGTAACATATCTACCTACACTAAGCCAAGCCAGGTGGCCAACATCACCGCCCATATCCCCCACATGCACTTAGATGATCCTGAAACACCATCCCATGCACGTGGTCAGGGAGGATGCAGACAGAGAGACCCAGGTGTCATGAACACAATACCTACTCAAGAGTCTGTAATGAAGTGACTGTTTTAGTCAGTTCAGTCTGTTACAACAAATTACCACAGGCTGGGTGGCTTACACAAAACAGAAATTTAGGATTCTCGCAGTTCTGGAAGCTAGAAGTCTGAGATCAGGGTGCCAGCCCTTCTCCAGTTAATAGACCACTGCTTCCTAGTTGTATCCCCATGTGGCAGAAGGGACAAGAAAGCTGTCAGGGGCCTCTTTTAGAAGACCCCTGTTCCCATCCTTGGGGGCTCTACCTGCATGACTTAATGACACCCCAGAGGCCCCACTTCTAGTATCATCACATAGGATTAAAGTTTCAACAAATAAATTTTGAGAGGATACAGTCAGTCCACTGCAGAAATCATGCATTACATACAAAAGAATTAGAATACTAGAACTAGAAAAGGCAAAGAGGGATGCCTGGGTGGCTCAGTGGGTTAAAACCTCTGTTTTCGGCTCAGGACATGATCCCAGGGTCCTGGGATCGAGCTCCACATCGGGCTCTCTGCTCAGCGGAGAGCCTACTTCCCTTCCTCTCTCTCTGCCTGCCTCTCTACCTACTTGTGATCTCCCTCTGTCAAATAAATAAAATCTTTAAAAAAAAAAAAGAAAAGAAAGACAGAAAATGCAAAGACATTTCTAATAACAAAAATTACTAGCTGAAGCTTCTGTATGAGAAGTTAAAAACCACCAAAGCCCCTTGGCTTCAGGAAAGCCCTCCTCAGAACAGATGTTGCCTCAAAAAGACAAGCCCCCAGACAACGTGCAATGTCTTCTTTTTGCTGCAGAGGGCAGGGGAGGACTGGTCTCTTCGCTTGAAGAGAACCGGACTATTCAAACCACACCGCTGTTTCTGGGCCAGTGAACAAAGTGATGACTCTCCGTCACAGCAGGTTGATGGTGAGGTTCAAAACTCCTATGACCCAGAAGACTGGGCCTGTTTCCCTGTGCTTCCTATATGACTCAGGCTTTAATGAACAAGAATTAGTGAAATTAACATAATCAAGGCCTGCCAAGCTCTGTAATTCTAGAGAGACACTTTTGGGGAAAGATACAAATAGTAGTTTTCCGCTTCCCGGCTGTGGCACAACCTTCTTCACATCTGAGAGGGATAACTTTATTCCCTTTTACACACATAAGATTTTAGCCATCGTCTCCTTCCTCAGAATATCTCTGAAGGGGTTCAGAGTGTACCACCCCAAAATATAGCATTCCAGAATCAAGATTTTGAGCTTGAAGTAAACTGAGAAGAAACAGACACAAGAAAAACGCTACACTCCCCATACCTACCAGAAAGGGCAGGATGATTCCTAAATCACCAGAGACTACTCTAGACTTGTGTCAACCCAGAGATGGCAGCAAAGCAATCCAATAACAAACCTTGCTAAAAAATAAAACAAACAAACAAACAAAACACTTATCTTCCATTAATTTCCCCTACAGATTTACCTTCCCACAATTTGCCTTCCCTAGAAGACCAAAGTCGCCTTGAGCTTGTTGCTTTGTCCTGTCACTCCTCTACAAATTCATTGGCTGCTGCTAAGATGCTCTATAAGCCCAAGTTCTTACCATCCCTTTGAGGTATTCATCAGTGAGCTCTCCCATGTGTTTGCTCAGATGCCTGCATTAATAAACATCTGACTGTTTTTCTCCTTTAATCTCTGTCAGTCTAATTTGTAGAACCCCAGTCAATGAACCCGAGATAGGTAAAGGATATTTTTTTCCTTCCCTACATCTCCCTCCCATCTTTCATGTCTCTCCTGCTAAACAGAATTGATCATTGTCATTGTCTCACTAACTTTCCAGCCCAGAACTGGCAACCCTGTGTCCAGGGTGGTCCCATGGCTCCTGAACAGCACTGCATGGTATCAGTGGCAGGGTTCCAGGACACGGAGGTCACCTGTTTGAGGCTGTCTGCACATGCGGAATCCAGAGTAGAGCCCATAGTACCAGTGATTTCTTAATGTCGGATTTTTAAAATCCATCTCTTTTGCATTTTATTTACTTTTCTTTTAAAAACTGTTATTTACTGTTAACTATACAAGTGAGCACAAATACATTCTCACAGTAACTATATTAAATGTGGGATGTAGGGAGTAGGAGGGAAAAATAAATAAATAAATAAATATGTATATATGTGTAATATTAAATATAAATATTTAATATAACATATTAAATATTTATATTTAATGTTATAAATATATTTATATTTAATGTTAATTTAATATAAATATATAAATATATATATATTTAATGTTACACGTAGCTCTTTCACAGAACCGCTAATCCCAGTCCCTCTGCAGCAGAAATGAATATTATCAGTTTGTAATCCTTCTGGCCACATTTCCATACACAGATACTCCTATGGTCCAACTTATCAAAATACATAGTTTCCTTTTGTTGTTGTTGTTACTTTACAGAAATGACAGCAAACAAAGCTTAAGGATCTTTGACCTTCCCTTTGTTCACTCAACAGCATGTTCCAGATACTGCTCATGCAACTTTACAGACCTGGAGATCTACCTTATACTCTGCACCTATTGTGTAACATTACTGTATCTTCCCATTATCTATGAAAGCATCCCCCTAGTGAAGACTACTGAAGCTATTTCCAATTTTTTATTATTATAAATTATGGAACAGAATAGTTATGTATTGGTAAGTATTTTACTACAATAAATTCCAAGAATTAAAATTTCTGGGCAGAAGATACACACCTTCAGAAGTTTAATATGGTTTTAAACCTCTCTCAGCCTGGTTTTGGGAATGCTGAGCAAGGAGCTGTGAAATGGACAGAGGTCTAAGAGGCCCAGCTGTGACAGGTCTAAGACACCTCAGACTGCCATGGTAGGCAGAGCCTGTTCCCTTGAGGGTATCTGTGATGGGCTACTCAATGGATTTTTGAAAACTCTCAGTGCACAAACGATACTGAAAGCTGGTTTGATAGAGTTGAACATGGCCATAGAATTCATCGGTAACGATGCTGCTAGTCACGGGCAGCAACAAACTCACCTCCACTCTGGGATCCATTCTGATGCTATAACAATGATAAAGGCATTCCTGGGGAAGTAGATGTGGACACCGCCTAGGTCCTGCAGAGGAGGAAATATGGATTTTTTCAGTCTTTCACTCGAGAAATAGCTGATTCTTGGACACATGTGATGATCTGAGCACAGTGGGTATAGGCTGTTTAGGACCTTGAGAATGCATATAGACCCCATGCACACAGCCTAATACAGCTCAGCCAATTAATGTCCAGGGCTTGGCTGAACTCTTAATCTGTAGGTCACAGATCTTTAAGCATTGTTTGTTGTCATTTCTGCAAAGTAACAACAATAACAAAAGGAAACTATGTATTTTGGTAAGTTGGACTGTAGGAGTATCTGTGTACGGAAACGTGGCCAGAAGGATTCAAGACAAACTGGTAATGCTGGTTTCTGCTGCAGAGGGACTGGGCTGAGCGGGTAATTAATGGGATTAAATGGGTAATGAGTCCTGCCATTGTAAAACTAATTAAACCATCAAAAATGATACATAAGCCATCAGCTGCACACTCAATGGAATGGTATTTATTCCCTGATTATGACTTGAATGTGGATATTTTTAGCCAGGATGGGAAGGGCTCCTCACCTTAACTATTTTTCCCAAATGCACACCCTCAATACCTACTGCTGTGTTCCACTCATGGAAGCATAACGAGCACAAACCAGTCAGTGAATAAATTGTGGAATGGCATCCTAGTCACATAAAGGTCCACAATTTGGACAAAAGACAAGTTTTCATGTAAGCTCAACAGTAGCTTTTATCCAAGATCAGTGAGGTGGTGGATGTGGAAGGTTAACTGAAACTGTGACTCCACAGTTCAACTAAAGAACATTCGGGGCCATCTCCGCCTCCTGACATTAGCTGGTCATATGATAAAGCTTACAGACTGAGCTCAAGAGTATCCTCCCACTCACTAGCATGAAGAGAAGAATACAAAAAAGCTTCTTGGCCCTTCTTTACCTACTTGCCATATAACCATAATGTTTTTGAATTATTGCATGTGAAGGCAGAAGGAATTCTAGCTTCACAGATTGAAAATACACACACTCAGGAATTGAACACTTGTCCCATGAAGATCTCCCATTCCTTCCTTTTAGCTGTGCCATCTGAAAGACTGCTCAAAGTTTAGATAGTTCTTTCTTGTTTGTTTAAAGTTCAGATAGTTCTGAGGAAGACCGTGGCTTGGAATTCCTCGGGTAAAACCCTAAAGCTTGCATTCCACCAGTCCTCATCATAGCTTATGAATCAAAGGAAGTGACAGCCCCTCCAGACCCTGGCTGTGGTCTGCGGAGTGCCTTGTGAACACAGACCCTAGGTATATGTATTAGAGCCTGCGACCTGCACTAGCCAGAGCCATCAGCTTGCTTCGTTGGTTGCCATAAGAAAACAATCTGGAAGAAATCTGTTCCAACCATGTCTGGTATTTGACCATCTAGAAACAACCACATCCACGATTTTCACCATAAGCATTTTTGCCACAAAGAATTTCTCTGCAAGACTAATTGGTCATAAGGCAATTTGGCCGTCAAGGTTAAGTGTTCAACAGTTTGGTTTCCTGTCTCCAGCAACAAATCAACTCCCCTTCGGCAGAGTTAACATACTGAAGCTAGTTGTCAGTTTAGCTTCATTTCTCTGCTGACAGAGTTCCAAATTTTGTATTCTATAAACCTCAGCTAGCCTTCATAACTGTCTACCTAGTGACAAGTAGACGTGGCCATCTTAAAATAGTGATAACAACTATGTATATACGGACTTCATAGAAAACATGGTGATAAAATGTACTGGAAGGGTGGAAAAAGAAAGAGTAAAGCCAGAACACCTACCAAAATAGAAAATTACATACCAGCGGCAATGATAACCCAGTCCAGTTCCAAATGAACAACAGGATTAGCACTGGCCTCTCTCCCATGGAACTTTGGAATGTCTAACCACAGACACATAATAACAATCCCAGAAGGAACAAGTATACAAATGCCTTTATGATGCAATACAAAGCTCAGGTACAAATAATAAAAGAAAAAGTTAATAATAAAATTTTTATTTTTTTATGTTTCATTATGTCCTCTTTAATGTCCCCCTCTTATTTTTCATTATTTTATCTTCTACCACAAATCACCTCACAGCGCATCAGTTAGGCACTGAAAATGCATGCAGCTACGATTCTATGGCAAAGAGTTTTACAGCGAAACGACCTAGAACCTATATAACAACCAAAAATGTAACTATCTGGTTGATCTTGGCAAACTCTGAACTTGCTCAGGACAAGGAGGCTACACAGACTACTGAAATGAAGGGGGAATCACTCTTTGGACTCTTCCTTCACTCTAAAATAAGGATCCAGTGGGAGAAAACTACAGGTTTTTTAACCAATGTGTAAAGATATACCACCCTCCAGTTGAATTAACTAGACTTCTCTCTTCAGAACTGAACCAGTGGCTTAAAATGAGACCACTGGTGTTGGACATAACTAGCTACTTTCAAGATAATTATGGCTATGGATATCGTGGGTCTGGACCCACAGTGGAACACGAGACCATAACTACTCTCCTTGGCTGCCAGACTCGGGACATGCAGAGGACCTTATAGATGGGCTGGCCCACATGACCACCATTAGTTGTCTTAGCTTGATGCTGACCTACAAAGAATCCACAGGAAAGACAATACAAATAGATTTGGGGACTAACTGCGGGAGGGGGAGTCCATAAGAATGGATCCTAAGATGGGATTTTTAAAACCCTAGCCTTTAACAAAATAATAATTTTTAAATATTTATAATGGAAGTGACTTTGCTTGCTTTGAAGTACCTCTTTACTTTTCGTTAGGAATAATAGTTAAGTTATAGGGACTTAGAAGAGTTACTACATTTTAAGTAACTTAAAATAGGGCTGTAGCAATTTCTTACTTTTAAGAAACAAGTCATAATTTGGCACAGAGTTTGGCAAAACAAGGCCTGAAGGCCGAATCTAACCCATTACGTGTTTGGTTTTTGTCTATTATCATTTATTATTATTATTATTATTATTATTATTATTATTATTATTATTTTAGAAGGGGCAGAGGGAGAGGGAGAGAGAGAATCTCAAGCAGTCTTCCTGCTGAGCACAGAGCCCAATGCAGGGCTCAATCTCATGACCCTGAGATCACAACCTGAGTCGAAATCATGAGTCAGACACTGAACCCACTGAGCCACCCGGGTGCCCCAGCCATCACCTGTTTTTGTACAGCTCCTGAGCAAAGAACGGCTTTGACATTTTTTTAATGCTTGGGGTGGGGAGGTGGTCAAAAGAAGAGTGATATATTATGACATGTGAAAATTTTGTGAAATTCAATTTTTAGTGTCCATGAACGAAATTCTACCAGAACACCACTTCACTCATTAGCCAATGAATTATCTATGCCGCTTTCAGGCTACAGCTGCAGCGTTTAGTGGTGGCAACAGGGCTGTGTATCGCACAATGGGTATTAAGTCAAGTGAGATAACTTAGAGGGGCGCGTGGGTGACTCAGTCAGTTAAGCCTCTGCCTTCAGCTCGGGTCATGATCTCAGGGTCCTAAGATCGAGCCCCGCATCAGGCTCTCTGTGCAGCAGGGAGTCTGCTTCTCCCTCTCACTCTCCCTCTGTACTCTCCCTCTTTCTCTTTCAAAAAGATAAATAATGTCTTTAAAAAAATAGTAAGGAGAAGAATCCATGAAACAAGATGGGATAGGGAGGGAGACAAACCATAAGTGACTCTTAATCTCACGAAACAAACTGTGGGTTGCTGGGGGGAGGGGGGTTGGGAGAAGGGGGGTAGGGTTATGGACATTGGGGAGGGTATGTGCTTTTGGGTAAATTGGAAGGGGAGGTGAACCATGAGAGACTATGGACTCTGAAAAACAATCTGAGGGGTTTGAAGTTGCAGGGGGGTGGGAGGTTGGGGTACCAGGTGGTGGGTATTATAGAGGGCACGGCTTGCATGGAGCACTGGGTGTGGTGAAAAAATAATGAATACTGTTTTTCTGAAAATAAATAAATTGGAGAAAAAGAAAAAAATAGTAAGGAAATAAATCAGAGAAAGACAAATACCATGTGATTTCACTCATGTGTGGAATTGAAGAAACAAAACAGAGGATCCTAGGGGACGGGAAGGAAAAAGAAAGTAAGATGAAAACGGAGAGGGAGATAAACCATAAAAGACTCTGAATTCCAGGAAACAAACTGAGGGTTGGTGGTGGCTGTGGATGGGGTAACTGGGTGACAGGCATTAAAGAGGGCACTTGGTGGAATGAGGCTGGGGTGTTGGATGCAACTGGTGAATCACTAAACTCTATCTCTGAAATTAATTAAAAAATTTAATTTTTTAAAATAACATAAAATGAAGTACTTATTATCTGGCCTTTTACAGGAAAGTTTGTTGACCCCTACTGCAGAACGTTAATTCGTAATTATTCTAATTTTACTTGTTAAAGTCTAACACTATGTGGGCCCTTCATATAAAACAGACAACCTGAGATGTTCCAACTAGCTTCCTTTTCTAATATGCTTAAAATAACCAAGCGGCTCTATTTCATGGTTTTGGCCAAAGACTCTCTAAAGTATGTCCAAGTAAGGGTTAGTAAGAGATGTTACTTGGAATCTTGCATTAGACAACTTACCAGTTGCCTCTGTTCTAGCCTGCTCTGATAAGATGCTTCAGGACAAATGGGGGCCACCTGGGTGGCTCCATCCATTAAGTGTCTGCCTTCAGCTCAGGTCATGATCTCAGGGTCCTGGGATCGAGTCCTGTGTCGGGCACCCTGCCCAGCAGAAAGCCTGCTTCTCCCTCTCTCTCCTTCTGCCACATCCCTTCCCCCACTCATGCTCTCTCTCTCCCAAATAAATAAAATCTCTAAAAATAATAGTTTTGGAACAAAGTAAACTTTTAAATTGACAAAGATTTTTTTAACATACACTGATAAAACTTTTAAAATAAATTGAGAAGTGGCCCTCTAGGATCTGGTACAATTTACACCCACCTGCAGCACAGGATACACATGTCCCTGTACCTATCTACTGCCCCATACGCCTGCAGCATAGCAACATTCACTAGTATGATTGGTGAAAAACAGTATCTATAAGTTTGTAGTTCCCTGCTTACTGTGACAAGGAACATCTTTCTATGTTGACTGGTCATGTTTATTTCTTATTCTGTTAATTGCCCATTAATAGCTTTGGCTTGTTGAAAAAACAGGTCTCATTATCTTTTAATTTGTATTTCCCTGACTCGTGCAGATGTTCAACATTTCTTAATGCTTATGGGTCATTTTTTATATCAGTATCTCGTATGGCCTCTTTATATCTTTTGCCAGTTGCTCTGCTGTGTTGGGTGTCTTGTTCTTATTAATATTGAACTCTTGAGATTTACTATCTTTTAGGGGTCTCAGAGTGCAGTCAGTTTTCAGAAAGCAAACAGAATCTGATGCAAAAATCTAAATTAAAGCCGTGTCCAGGCCAGTCGTGGGGTTAGTGCATTGCCCCTCGTCTGTGTTGTACACTAACCATGAAGCACAGAAAGCTGCCAGATGATAAATGAGTTATCTTCTCCAGCAAATGCCACATGCCTCTTCTTTCCTCTTCTAAATAAGCTGTCCAAAGAAAGAAGGAAATTGATTGTTAAAAATAGCTGCCGGTTTTATCTGCAGGGCTGGATAGTCAAAATCAGTTTGGGGCTCAGACAGCATCAGCATGGACTGAACATCCTTTGTGTGCACAGTAATGTTGGTGACTCCTTAACAATAGAGCAAAGGACTTCCTAGACTTTCTTAAGAGTAGCAGGGGGAGGGGTGGTGTGCAAGACCAGATCAGCCTGCCAAGGAAAAGGTCCAAGTTGAAGCCGTAGAGACTACCAGGGTCCACCCAGGAAATAGGACACGGTGACAAGTCCAAAGAGTGGGAACAGGGCCAAAGGTAGGAGACAAGATAAGGACTAGGGCATGGATGGACCTGGAAAGATCAGAGAGGAGGGACTGAAACAAGATAAACCCCAGAAGCTTGCTGCTCCAGAGAGAAAGGTCTCCAACCAGCCGTAACAGCCAAGAGACTCCTTCCAGGAGTCTTCAAACGGAGTAGCTTACAGCTGTTAAGCTTTAACTCTCATTGTGCAACTTGGGGAAGCCGGGGCCCCTCCCCTGGGGACAGATTCATTGGCCAGGGGTAGAACTCAAGCATCAGGATGTTTTAAAACCTCTCAGGTTAACCTAGAGCTAAGTTTGAGAACCACAGGCTTAAACAATCAAACCACTGAAGTCAGAGAAAGAGAGCCCTGCCCAGCAGAGAGCCTGATACGGGGCTCGATCCCAGGACCCGGGGATCATGACCTGAGCAGAAGGCAGAGGCTTTAACCCACTGAGCCACCCAGGCGCCCCCCAGCCTGGTCTTATATGTGTTATTAACTGTGCTCAAAAGCCTGGTCTGGTTGGAAAGTGGTCCTGGGCCTCCCGAGGACAAGCCTGAAAGGGGGTATCAAACCCAAATGCCACATGGGAAGGGTCTAACACCTAAAAGAACTAGGGTGGCAATAATTAACCTAGGAAATATAGCCCAAGTGGCTGGTTTGAGCAGAGATAATGTGTTCTGCGTGAGCCCCCCATGAGTTTGTAGGTTAAATACATGCCTGTTTATTTCAGTTAGAAATACAGACGAATGGCTCAAGAGAGAACTCTAGGCTAAGGATGTACATTAGGAAATCACCAACAGGGGCAGTTCGTTAAGCATCTGACTTTTTGATTTCGGCTCTGGTCATGATCTCAGGGTTGTGAGACAGAGCCCCTCACTGGGCACTGTCCTGGACGAGAAACCTGCTTAAGATTCTCTCTCTTGGGCATCTGGGTGGCTCAGTTGGTTGAGCGACTGCCTTCAGCTCAGGTCATGATCCTGGAGTCCCGGGGTGAAGTCCCACATCTATCTCCCTGCTCAGCGAGGAACCTGCTTCTCCTTCTGACCTTCCCCCTCTCATTCTCTCCTCTCAAATAAATAAATAAAATCCTAAGGAAAAAAAAATTCTCTCTCTCCCTCTTCCTCTGCCCCTCCCCTCACCTCCCCAAAAGGAAATCACCAAGAGCTGCTATGAAGTGAATCGTGTCCCCTATAAAGTTCCTACTTCGAAGCCCTAATCCGCAATGTGATTGTATTTGGTGATGGGGCATTTGGGAGATTATTAGGCTGAGATGGAGTAACAGAGGTGAGGCTCTCATGATGGTATCAGTATTCTTTTAAGAAGAGACAACAGCGTGCTCACACACCCCCATGTGAGGTCACAGCAGAAAGGCATCTGTCTATAAGCCAGGAAGAAAGTCCTCACCAGAAACCAACCACACTGGCTCCTGGATTGTGGGTTTCCAGGCCCCACAAGTGGGAGAATATGCATTTCTACCCTTCAACCAATATTTTGTCATGGTGTCATGTCATGTGTCATGTGTCACAGCAGCCAGCACTGACAGAGGCAGGGGAAGGGACCAGATTACCCAAAGAGAGGTCAGAGAGTGAGAGAGAAAGACTTCTGCAGTAGAACCTCAGGGAATCCCACTGTGAAGGAAAGGCAGAGAGAGAAAACCAGGAAAATGCCAAGTGAGAAGAGATTTGAAGAAGACAAGGGCGCTGCGCGGAATAAGTGGAGAAAAGTCCCTCAGATCTTCTGCAGTGAAGTCGCTGGTGACCTCAGAGACAATTTCAAGCCAGGGAGAGGAGCAGACAACACTGGTCAGGGGAGATTTCCTTTTTACTCCTGGTAGCGCTCCCTACATGAGCCTGCTTGGCCAAACTAGGGCCCTCAGCCTTTTGGGCTGGAAGGTGCATCAGAAGCTCCATCTACACCAGCCGGTGTATCAGAACAGTCTGATGTTTGTGTCTGGAGCCCACAGAAGAAGCAAACAGTGCTTACCCCATCCCCAAAACATGTTATCAGACAAATTAGGAACCCCACTGATGCCGGAGGACACCTTCCTGTTCCATCCTAATAAAAGGGGGACGGGGACTCATCCAACCATGTCCTGCTCCCTTTCCTGGAGCTAGCTCTTACTTCCTTCCCTATATTAGCTTAGGTAAACCTCTGGTTTATACCTTGGACATTGAGATCCAACCAAGAGACACAGCCATCTCTCAGAAGCCCTGATTTCATGCCATCCTGGGCTGACAGGAAGATCAGAAACATCTAGATGCTCCCACACCCTGGGGATGTGGGGCCGCCATCCCATGGGTCCTCATCGGTCTCGTCCCTCCCCCACCAACACCCCATGCCCCTTTCCCCTGCCCCCTCTTCTTCTGCCATCAGAGCACTGATAACCCGGGCTCCCCCCACCCCTTTACTCTGAGGTGCTCTGAGGTGCTGGCCTGCCTGGCCTGAGCACCTTGAGACCTCTGCCGAGGTAGGAGTACTCTCATCTCTTTTATCATCACAGACCTACCAACCCATTTGTCTCAGTCACAAGTCAACAGAAAAATTCAAACACTTCACAGAGTAAATGGGAGCACTGTCTCCAAGCGGCAGTAATCTTTTTTCTGGAACACAGACATAACAAACCTCTCACCTCCCTCCCACCACATCCTCCCACAGAGCCAATCGCCTGTCACTCCTGGACCTCGATGATCCCACCAATGAATAAACAATTAGGTCTGAAGCCAGCTTCCGGACAAAACTGCGCCCACGCTGCCTGAGGCCTGACCTGTGATGAATGATCAGGGGGCTTAGCAATTGCTGTGCGTCATAAATCACCCAGGGAACAATTTCTTGGTGTCAACATTTTTTAAAAGTGATTTCCATTAAAAAAAAAAAAAAGTGATTTCCAAGAGGGCTTTAAAAAAAAAAAAAAAGCCCACAAGACATTGCCACACGCCTTCAGTTTTATAGAATCCTTTGATGTGCTCAGATGAAAGAAACAGTCCTGTGTAATTAATTGAAGGCTGCGGACCATCCCCTGGGGTCAGATGGGTATTGGACCAAGCCTGGTGGATGCAGGGGAGGAGCAGAGGATATCCCAGCCCTGGTAGCAGCCAACCCCAAGGAGAGTTAGATGAACCTTATGTCTCTTGTTACCATTCCTCCATAAACAGGGCAGAAATGAAATCCCAACCAGGGCCTCCCCAATTAGCTGAATGGAAAGAAAGGGTATGATCCTCTCTGGCTCTGGCAAAACTACTAATCAGCCTCAGTTTCTCCATCTGGATTAAGGATGGACACAGTTTGGGGCAAAGGCCGTGTATCTCTCTACTAACACTCTTCTGTGCAGATGTGCGCATTTGCTTCCACTCCAGCTCCCTTCCTTCTGCCTGTAAGCACTCCGTTCCAAGAGAACGGCCAGGAATGGTCAGCCCATTGATCGAAATAGAGGTATCTCCAAGAAATGATGTTGGGCCTCCTTCCTCAAAACCCAGATGTTAAAACAAAAACAAAAAACAAAAAAAACAAAACGAAAACCCTGGATGTTGCTAACAACCTCCAGTGATCAGATTATGTTTTTTAAAGATTTTATTTATTTATTTAACAGAGATCACAAGTAGGCAGAGAGGCGGGCGGCAGGGGGAGGGGAAGCAGGCTCCCTGCTGAGCAGAGAGCCCGATGCAGGGCTCGATCCCAGGACCCTGGGACCATGACCTGATCCGAAGGCAGAGGCTTTAACCCACTGAGCCACCCAGGCGCCCCAGATTATGTTTTTTAAATTCAGGTCCTGGGTATTGATATTTCATTGTCACATCTATTTTTCTTGGCCTATCCTGTAATCCTTAGGGTGGTAAAAAGATACAACAGTATTATACATGTATACAGAGAACGTGGCCCAGGTGGTCTGCCTTACTAAACCATGCTAAACTATACACACAAACACCTGCCCTTAACATCTCAGTAAGTTCAGCTTTAGGGCCAAGGATACGCCAGTTCCTTTCTGAAGTGCTTGGCCCAGAGCCTATTAGTCATTAGTGGAAAGAGTAACATGAGTGACGGCAAAGAACACATCGTCCACTGCCCACAGGTACGTGCTGCCTAGTGTCAGAAGAGGCCAGCGACAAGCAGCGGGAACAGTGAGTCCTGTTCTGATTTTGTCCCAGGTTCGCTCTGATACTCTGTTCTCTCTCTATGCCACCTTCCTCCTCTGTAGAAAGAGCACACCAGCTGTGGCTCAGGGAGGGACAGATTTTGGAGACCCTAATGAGGGACTTGGTACAGTTAACAGCTGTCCTGTGTGGAACAGCATGTCCCTGTTCGCCCACGTCACCCGCCTCCTCTTAGAGAGATCAGCAGTCCGCTCCAAGAGTACAGACACCCACAGAACCTGCCGGGTCTGTGAGGCCACCTGGGTGGTCTGGAGGCCACTTGCTGTACTGTCACTGTTCTTAACAATATAATGCGTGAGCTTCTATTTCCTCTAATGCTATTTAATTTACTTAGGATACTTAATAAAAGCCAGGCCTCATTACTGGCTCACCAAAAAACACAGTGACATTCACTCCATTCATACTGCTAAGGTTTTGTGGAGAGTTTGGTTTTGATTCAGGGGCTAGAGAGAGAGAGGCTTAAGGCCAAGGGAAGGGAGTGGAGTGAGTGGTCAACAAAGACTTTTGCCTGCCCGAGTGGTGGGACAATTTCAGGATTAGCACAGTCTTTTAACTTGCATCTCTATGCAAGTCATATTGCTTTGAGTCAGTTAAAGGAAACTTTCTCACATGGCGGAAACAGGACCTGTTTTCGTTCACAAAGCAGTATTCTTGGACCTCATCTTTGGAATCGGCATCAAGCATCCAGGAATGGACTGTATCCTGAGCCCTGAACCTCGCCTCTGACGGCTCGCCATCCCTCTCCCCTTTTCCTTCCCTGGTCCTTCTTCAAAAGTAGCAATGGGAGCTGCTCAGGGCTGGGAGCCCTCACTGCATGCTGAGCCCTAACTACCTAGTGATTACTAGGAGGAAGGGTGAGGTGGTTTTCACTCTATTCATGGTCATATAGTCAGAAACCCCAGAAGGACAAACCCTGTTCTGCAATCACATCTATCCCCTCACCGCAAAATTCTAGGTAGGTAAACACAATACACAATAGGCAGAATGAAAATTAGAAATCAATTAATTAATCGTTCTCAAATGCCTGACATTCTGAAAAGAGCTCCGTTTAAAAATGCTGAGATGGGGGAGAGGGGGAGGAGAAGGGAGTCGGGGGAAATTGGGGTGGGGGAGATCAAACATGAGAGACTGTGGACTCTGAAAAACAATCTGAGGGTTTTGAAGGGGCAGGGGATGGGGGGATGGGTGAGTCTGGTGGTGGGTATTGTGGGGGGCCCATATTGCATGGAGCACTGGGTGTGGTGCATACACAATGAATTCTGGTACACTGAAAAGAAATTAAAAAAAAAATGCTGAGTTAGAACAGGTAGATTTTGGGGTGCCTGAGTGGCTCAGTGGGTTAAAGCCTCTGCCTTCTTGTTTTTCAACTTGGAAGGAGTCGACTCCACCTTCCCAGCCTTTCTTGTGCTTCCCATTTTTGGTGTTCGGTTCCACTCATCTCTGCCACCTCCCCCAAATCCTAAAAATGTTTTCCTATGGTATCTTCCAGAAAACTTCCGACGTCCTCTTTCGTACTTAGGCAACATCAGTCTCAAATTGAGTTTTAGGCTTTTATGTTCCATGTGGATATTCACGTCATTTAGCAGCGCTTGGTCAAAGTCTGCCCTCTTCTGTTGTTCTGTTTCCTCAGGTCATTTCAAGAGTCCTTTTGGCTCAGGTCATGATCCCAGGGTCCTGGGATCAAGCCCCAAATTGGGCCTCTGCTCAACAGGGAGCCTGCTTCCTCTTCTCTCTGCCTGCCTGCCTCTCTGCCTACTTGTGATCTCTGTCTGTCAAATAAATAAAATAAAAAATCTTAAAAAAAAAAAAAAAGAACAGGTAGATTTTGCCGGAGACCTTAACAAGACTTACTATTCCTTCTAATTTGAATCTAAGGAGTAAAAAACTCAGATGTGCTTACAGAGAGGGATAAAGAGAGGAAGGACACTCTGGGCCCCCATGGTTCAACCATCCAACTCCTTAGATTCGAGAAAGAAGTGACAGCTTATCAATTCTACAGAATAACATGAATGACAACAAACAAGAGAGAGGTGAGGGACCCAAAGGCAACACCTTTCATGGCACACTGCCCTAACCACCGGTAACTGGGATTCTGCTGCATCTTCAGCCCTTGAATGGGGTAAAGAGGGAGCAGTGTCCCTTCCCCTCCAACTTGCATCATTACTGGTTTTATCATCAAGCCTAGACCAACATTCCCATGTCTGTGCAGTCATCCCAGGGAATACTGCTCAGTTACTGTGTCCTCATATGTGCTAGGCACGGGGCAAGACACTCCACAGCCCAAACAGAGTTCTCTTCAGTGGTGATAGCTAAAGACAAACTATTAATTTAGACAATACATTTAAGGTGCACCTGGGCTTGGAAGGGTACGTTGAAGCTGGCTGGAGAAGTCCCAAAGGCAAACCTCGGCTTGGGGAGTAGAGCTACCTACACAGCAGAATAGGGACGTGGCTTCCAGGCATGGGGGAAACTCTGGCTAAGAAGCTTACTCTGGCACTTAGAGGGTGAGTAGCCTAGAGTTCTACCACAAGTAACACAGGTGTCCTACCAAGTAGCAGAGAGGCAGGCAAAGCCCTCCCGGGTTGAAAGGAGGTGGTAAAAGAGACCCAAGAAGGCAGCCGGGGTGAGGAAACACTTAAGATAAGATTTGAGGGTAATGAGTGGTTTTTTTCCCCCAAGTTGAAGATAAGTGGGCAGTTGACCAGGGAAAGATTATTTCAGGTGAAGGCAACAGTGTGTGTGAAAGGGGAGAGGTGACAAGCTGTACTTACCTTTAAGTATCTCAAACTAGGGAAAGTAACAGAAACTTGGGGGAGAGGGATAGAATTTTATTTCTCTCTTAAGTAAAAGTCCAAAAGTAGATATTTCTGAGTTACGATGTCAGCCGCAGTCTTCCCTGAACTTGCTTCTTGCTTCCCTGCCATGTTACCACACCTACCTCAGCTTCATGATGGTCACGTGACCTCTTGCCTTGGCATCTGCCTTAAGGACCATTGCAGGACCCGATCTGCCATTTGGAATTTGCTATACCGGCGACATGAAGAGGAGTTTGGAGGAGATACTGCCTGAGCCTGTCAGTCAGCCACTGAAGTAAAGCAGGCCAAAGATCATCAAGATCTGAGCTACGGCAAGCTGCAACCACTGTAACTCAGGCTGTGACTAGCTTTTGCCAAAATGACTTCAACAGAGGAAAACACCAATGACATACTAAGTGACCACATGCAGTATAAAACTAAATACAGAATTAAGACTTCTACTCCTCCTCCCCCCTCCCGCCCCGCCCCACCTTGGTAGGTTACCATTCTGAGAACATTCCCATTAGAAAACAACTAGACCCCAGATTGAATGACTTTCATATGCTATTTACAAAGAAACACAGAAGACCTTCTGTAAGGTCTCCTGTAGAGAGGTGTGGATCTCCTCTTTGCACACAAAACAAACACACAAATGTGAGATCTGTGTGCAATCTCAGAAATGGTTAACAGTGGCTAACCAGGAAGAGCAGGGTACTGCCTGCAGAAGACGGCCACAGAGATACTGAGCCTTGTGCCAAGACTGAGGTGGGGAAATGGAACCTGAGCCTCCCCTCTGTTGAGCCCAGACACTTGAGGAACGGCAAAGTTATGCCAACTGTGATGTTTAAGCAAACTGTGAGGTCAGAGGACACACAGTGCCCACAGAAAATTGCCCTCACTTCTGACACCAATGATGAGTACTCAGGGTTCCCAAAACCATTGATTTCAGTAATTCTCCAGAAGGACGCAGAGAACTTACTGAAAACTGTTAGGCTCACAGTTATATTTTATTACAAGAAAAGAATACCAATTATAATAAGCCAAGGGAAGATGCACAGAGGGCAGAGTCCAAATGTGGCGCTTCCATGTGTCCTTTCCCTATTAGAATCACGGATGCATTACTTTCCCAGCATTAATGTGTCACAATACTTATGGAAGACTGCCATCCAGGGAAGCTCATCTAAGATTTTAGAGTCTAGAGTTTTCATTTGAGCGCAGTCACAGAGAGCCCACGTGGCTATCTGTAGTCTCCACTGCCTCTCAGAGATCAGGCTGATATCTTTAGTCTCTAGTCCCTTCAAGAGGCCAAATTGATAGCATGTGGCCCAAAGCTCCCATTATAAATCACACTGTTCAACTATCTTGTGGGCCAAAGTCCTTAGGCAAGTAAACACGCTCCTATGAAGCAGGACTTTACCAAGGCCTAGAGATCACGCCAGGAGCTGATAGAAAAGGCCAGTTGTCTCTTTAGGTTAATGCTTCACTACACAGGAAGGTTAAAATAGTCCCATTTCAATGGCAGCCCTTGGCCCCCAGCATCTTGAATTTAGGGCAGCAAAATTAAGGTCAAGCAATAAGCTCACAATTAAAGTTCACCAAGCACTTTAGAAATTAATCCACCACATGTGGGAGCTGAGAGAAACAAATAATAGATTTAGACCATTAAAACCTGCAAATATTGGGTCAGAACAAGAATAGATATACAGAAAATATTTAAATTTTTAAAAGACAGACAAATCTGAAATATAAAAATACAAGATACTATTAAAAACCAACAGGCACATGGGGAAAAGAACCAAATAGAACTAGGAAAAATAAAAGGAGAATTGGTAAACTGGAAAATAGAGCTGAAGAATCTATCCAGACTGCAGCACAGAGAGATGAGTCTATGAAGATGGGAATGAGAAGATAAGAGTTATGCAGGATGGACTAAGGAGATCTAAGTGTTTTAAATATGCCCGGGATTTGTTCTAATCAGGTATGGTAAGAAAGGCAGGCACAGAAATGACTGTCATGAAGGAGGAAGTTGTTATTCTCCAAGATCCCTGGAAACAAGGAGGCACGGCACAGCACTGAGGATTGGGGTTGGTGAGGAAGCAGAGAGAGCCAGGGGAAAACATGGACAAGAGCCCTTCTTGTTGCTACCATGGGAAGAAGGGCACAAGACAGGATAAGAAGGTGTAGGACTGGGCTCTCGGGTGCAGGTGCTGACTCTCGTTGTGTGGTGCCTGACCCAGAGGTGATGAGGCCACGGGAATATGGGCCTGGAGTATGATGTGGTAAAGGGTGTGGGCTCTGGACTGGTTGGTTTGCTCATGAAATGTATGCACCAGGTGAGTCATTACTATCTCTAGGAATTGACTGAGCCCTCTCTAGGGCCGGTATCAGCCCCAAGCAGTCAAAGCATCAGGAAAAACAACAAAACAAAACATCATCAATACACTCATATATGTCTAAGATAAGTCTGAAGAAAAGGAACAGAGAAGACTGAGGGGCACCTGGGTAGCTCAGTTGGTTAAGTGTCTGATTCCTGACTCAGGTTGTGATCTCGGGGTTGTGAGATCGGGCCCCACATTGGGCCCGCGCTTAGCAGAGTCTGCTTCTCTCCCTCTTCCTCTGCCCCTCCCCACATGATGTCTCTCTCTC
Source organism: Neogale vison (assembly GCF_020171115.1). Classification (NCBI taxonomy): domain Eukaryota; kingdom Metazoa; phylum Chordata; class Mammalia; order Carnivora; family Mustelidae; genus Neogale; species Neogale vison. Next base: position 218,662,255 of record NC_058091.1, read on the forward strand.
TCTCTCTCTCAAATAAATAAATAAATATTAAAAAAAAAAAAAAGAGGGGCACCTGGGTGGCTTATTGGGTTAAAGCCTCTGTCTTCAGCTCAGGTCATGATTCCAGGGTCCTGGGATCGAGCCCCGCATCCGGCTCTCTGCTCAGCAGGGAGCCTGCTTCCTCCTCTCTCTCTGCCTGCCCTTCTGCCTACTTGTGATCTCTGTCTGTCAAATAAAAAAAAAATTTTTTTAATCTTAAAAAGAGAGAGAGAGAGAGGGAGAAAGAGAGTGAAAAGAAATAGTATTTGAAGAGATGACTAAAAACTTTCCCACACTAGTGGTAACCATGAATCCACAAATCCAGACAATGCAACATATCCCAAAAGGGACAAAGAAAAAAAAAAAATCCATACCCAAATACACTGTGGTGAAAAAGAAGCAGAAAGACAGAACAAGACCCTGAAAAGTAGCCAGAGAACTGATAAATTACTTTCAAAGTAAGGACAGTCTGAAAGCAACCATGAGTAGTCAGAGGAGAGAGGAAAGTAACTGTCAGTTTAGAACTGTACTCTCAATAAAACCAGCCTTCCAGAATGAGTGAAATTTCTACACAGGATGGAATAAACACACTTGGCTTGGTCTCACTCACCAAATGCAACATCGGCCACGTAAGAACACATGATGCAGCTATCTGAGAAATCTAAGAAGTAGCTGTTAGCCAGCAGGAACCTGGGGGAAGGAGGTCAAAACTTTAAGGACTGAATGGTAGTGAGTTCCCCATCTTTCACCTTTCCAACAGCACCTGGCCTGGACTCAACAGCAGCCCAAAGCTGGTTGAGGGAAGAGAAAGCACCAAGAGAAGCCCACTCTTTCTGGTCTGAGGAGTGGCACAGGGGAATTCTACACATCAGAGTGAGTAGGGGAACCATGTTCTTTTTGTCTTTTCTCCATTCTTTCTCGTCCCAGCCCTAAGGGGTTAGTGTGGACATGTATGATCCACGTCATTTCACTCCATGAGGATCTGGACTTGAAGAACAAGCACCATATAAGCTAAGCATTTAACATAAAAAAAAGTAGAAAAGAACAGTAAAATGTATCCAAATAGAATGAAGGACGTAATAGGTTTCACTTGATTTAAGATGCTACTGATGTATACATTGTTGCTCCGCACACCAGTTAGAAGGGAAAAAGTATCTCCAGACTTACTAAGACATAAGTTTTCCCATATATCCTTCAATTATTTTCTAACTCCCTGTTGTCAAGGTCTGTGATTTTCCCACATGGTATTGTTTTCCATGACATCAAGAATATGTGCGATGCAGCATTTCCTAAGAGAGGATGCACTATTGCCTTAGGGATTCTGTTCAGTCCTACAAGTCTTGATACACGTGCAGAGGAATGACAAGTATGTCCTCACGGCTACCTATCCAACAAATAGAAGCCACATCCATGTTTCAGTTACGCTAAAATTAAGAAAAACGATATAGCTTAGCATCAATAAAACATGAAAGTAAAGAGAAGGCCAGAAATTTGTGAACTAGAAAAGGAATGGGGCACCTGGGTGGCTCCTCCAGTTAAGTTTCTGACTCTTGATTTCAGCTCAGGTCGTGATCTCAGGGTTGTGGGATGGAGCCCAGAATGGGGCTCTGCGCTCAGTGGAAAGTCTGGTTGGGATTCTCTCTCTCCTTCTGTCCCTCCCCCTGCTCTCTCTCCTTTTCTCTCTCAAATAAATTTAAAAGATCTTTAAAAAAAGAAAAAGAAACGGAAATAGATATAAAACCAAAAATGAATTCTTTGAAAAGACTGGTAACAAACCTCTGGAAAAACTGATCTAAAATAACATTGAAGTTCAGTATTAGTAATGAGAAACTGAACATAACTGCAGATGTAGCAGAGATTAAAGAGATAATACTATGAAAAACATTATGGTTATATGTTTCAAATTTTAGAGGAAACAGACAACACATAAAAATGAAAACTACTCACTGGGGAAAGTATGTGCTATGGTGAGTGCTGTGAAGTGTGTAAACCTGGCAACTCACAGACCTGTACCCCTGGGGCTAATAATACATTATATGTTAATAAAAAATAAAAATAATAAACAGGGACATCTGGGTGACTCAGTGGGTTAAGCTTCTGCCTTTGGCTCAGGTCATGATCCAAGGGTCCTGGGATCAAGCCCTCCATCTGGCTCCCAGTCTGCTCCCCCCCCCACACACCCTCTCTGCCTGCCTCTCTGCCTAGTGATCTCTGTCTGTCAAATTAAAACAAACAAACAAACAAAAAACAAAGAAACTACTAACACGGAATCAACAAGAAATTCAAATCCTGAATATTTCCATAAATACTAAAGCTTTTAAATGACTAATTAAAAGTCTCCCCACAAAGAAATCCCCAAACCCAGGTCACTTATAGGAAAATCCTATCAAATCTCCAGGATATAGATCATTACAATACTGCAAACTCTTCCAGATCATAGGAAAAAACAGCACACTCCTCAATTTAAATTGTCAGGCATAGTTATAGTATCAAAAGCAGGTAAGAATGGTACAAGAAAGAAAAATTATAAACCAATCATCTTCATGAACATAGGTACAAAAATGCCAAACAAAATGTTAGCAAATGAAATCTAGAATTCAAAGAGATAAGACATTAAACCTAAGTTGGACATATGCCAGGAATGCATGAGTGTATTGATGTTAAGAAGATTTAAAAATCTAATTGATGATTTTTTTTCCAGGATAATTAACATACAATGTTACATTAGTTTCAGGCATACAATAAAATCATCCAACAATTTTTTTTCTTTTCATTTAAATTCAATTAATTAATATATAGCATATGAGTTGTTTCAGGAGTACAGATCTGTGATTCATCAGTCTTATATAATACTGAGTGCTCACTACAACACACACCCTCCCCCATGTCCATCACCCAGTTACCCCATTCATCCAACAATACTATACATTACCCAGTGCTCATCATAAGTGCATTCGTAATCCCTTTCATTTATTTCATCCATGCCCCACCTACCTCCCCTCTGGCAACCAACAGTTTGTTTTTAATGGCTAAGAGCTGGGTTTTTTTGTCTTTTTCTTTGTTTATCTGTGGCTCAGTGGGTTGGGCCGCTGCCTTCGGCTCGGGTCATGGTCTCAGGGTCCTGGGATCGAGTCCCGCATCGGGCTCTCTGCTCAGCGGGGAGCCTGCTTCCTCCTCTCTCCCTCTGCCTGCCTCTCTGCCTACTTGTGATCTCTGTCACATAAATGAATAAAATCTTTAAAAAAAAAAATTCCATGTATAAGCAAAACCATGTGTTGCCTCTCTATGACTTATTTCACTTAGCATAATACTCTTTAGCTCCATCCATATTGTTGCTAAGGGTAAGATTTCATTCTTTTTTATGGCTGAGTGATATCCCAAGCCTGATTTATCTATGGATGGACACAGGTTGATTCCATATCTTGGCTACTGTAAATAATGCCGAAATCAACTTAGGGGTGTATATGTCTTTTTAGATTAGTGTTTTTGTTTTCTTTGGGTAAACGCCCAGTAATGGAATTACTGACAATTCCATATGGTATACTGGAATTACATATGATATTTCTATCTTCAAAATTTTAAGGAATGTACACACTATTTTCCAGAGTGGCTGCCTCAGTTTACATTCCCACCAACAGTGTACCAGGGTTCCTTTTTCTCCGTATCTTCGCCAACCCTTGTTTCTTGTGTTTTTTATTAAGCCATTCTGACTGGTGTGAAGTGATATCATGTTGCAGTTTTAATTTGCATTTCCATGATGATGAGTAATGTGAGGCATCTTTGCATGGGTCTGTTGGCCATCTAGATATCTTCTTTGGGAAAATGTCTATCCTGCCTGTAATTTTTTAAAACTTTTATTTATTTATTAGACACACAGAGAGAGAGATCACAAGTAGGCAGAGAGGCAGGCCCCCTGTTGAGCAGAGAGCCCAATGTGGGGCTTGATCCCAGGACCTGAGATCATGACCTGAGTCAAAGGCAGAGGCTTAACACACTGAGCCACCCAGGCGCCCCTGTTCTGCCTACAATTTAATTGAATTATTTGATTTGATTTACACATCTTCAATATCAACTCTGTATCAGATATATCATTTGCAAATATCTTCTCCCATTCGGTAAGCTGTTTTTTAGTTTGGATGGTTTCCTTTGCTGTGCAAAAGCTTTTTATTTTGATGTAGTCTCAATAGTTCAGTTTTGTTTTTGTTTCCCTTCCCAAAAGAGTTATGTCTAGAAAAATGTTTCTATGGCAGATGTCAAAGAGATTACTGCCCGTTTTCTTCTAGGAATTTTATGGGTTCAGATCTCACATTTAAGATGTGAGATGTAACCCATTTTGAACTTATCTTTGTGTATGGTATAAGAAAAAGGTCCCGTTTCATTCTTGTGCTTGTGGCTATCAATTTTTCCCAACACCATTTGTTGAAGAGACTGTCTTTTCCCATTGGGTATTCCTGCCTCCTTTGTCCTAGGTTAACTGACCACATACTCATGGGTTTATTTCCGGACTCTAATCTGTCCCATTGATTTCTGTGTCTATTTTTGTCCCAGTACCATACTGTTTTGATTACTACAGCTTTGTAGGATATCTTGAAGCATGGGATTGTGATACCTTTAGTTTCATTCTCTTTCAAGAGTGCTTTGGCTATATGGGGTTTTCTGTGGTTCCACACAAATTTTAAGGTTATTTGTTCTAGTTCTGTGAAAAATGCAATTCCTATTTTGATAGAAATTGCATTAAATCTGTAGATTGCTTTGAGTAGTATAGACACTTTAACAATATTTGTTCTAGGGCGCCTGGGTGGCTCAGTGGGTTAAAGCCTCTGCCTTCAGCTCAGGTCATGATCCCGGGGTCCTGGGATCGAGCCCTGCATCGGGCTCTCTGCTCAGCGGGGAGCCTGCTTCCTCCTCTCTCTCTCTGCCTGCCTCTCTGCCTACTTGTGATCTCTGTCTGTCAAATAAATAAATAAAATCTTAAAAAAAAAAAACAATATTTGTTCTTCCAGTCCTTGAGCAGGAAATATCTTTCCATTTGTTTGTGCCATCTTCAATTTCTTTCATCAGTGTTTTTGGTGTATAGGTCTTTTGGTTAGGCAGATTCCTAGGTATTTTAGTCTATTCCTAGGTTATTTTAATATTTTTGGTATAATTGTAAATGGGATTATTTCCTTAATTTCTCTTTCTGCACTTCTACTTAATCATATTAACAAATTAAATTAAAAAGAAATCATTTCAGTAGGTTCAGGAAAGGCATTTGACAAAATTCTATATGTGTTTATAATCTATTTATTTATAATGAGAGCATGTGTGCATATGTACATGTGTGTGCACAAGCCAGGTGCTCAGGGAAGGGGCAGAGGGAAAGAAAGGGAGAAAATCTTAAGTAGGATCCATGCTCAGCAAAGAGCCTTAGGTGGGACTTGATCGCAGGACCCTGAGATGACGACCTGGATGCTCAAATGACTAAGCCACCTAGGGACCCCACCAATGTTAAATTTACATAGAAAAACAAAGATTCAAGAATAACTAAGAAATTTCTAAAGACAATAATGTTGGGGAGAACTGACCTAGCAAATACCAAGATTTACTATAAACTTTAGTTATTAAGATCAGTTTGGCATCAGCATAGAAACATAACCAATAAAATAAAACACAGGCCCTAGAAACAGATCTGTGCATATGTAGAATCTTGAGTATGCTACAAAGATGGCATCCTAGGTCCTGAGAAATAGATTCCTTTTGTCTAAATTAAAATGAAACAGTTGCTGAGTCATGGGCAGGGGCGGCGGGGTGGGCAGTTGTGGGAGTGTGAAACAGGATTTCTACCTCTGGAATCCATCAATTTCACGTCAGTTAAGGACTTCCTTCTGAAAAGGCAAACTTCAAAACTATTAGAAAAAAATTCAGGAATTTGTCTGAACTTGAGATATAAAACCTTTCTCAAGCAAGACATAAAAAGCAGTAACAAAGAAAAGAGTAATAGACTTGGCTACATTAAAATTAAGAGTTCTTTTCACCGAAAGAAACATTAAAAAGTGAAAAGACAGGCCACAAACTGGGAGACGGTATTTTCAACACATATTGTGAGGCAACGATTAGTATTCAGAGTACATTTTTTAATTTCTTCAAATCAATTTTTAAAAATCCAATAAAAAATGGAAAAATACCACAAATAGGAATGTCACAAAAGAGTAAACACAAAGGGACATATGAGTGGACATATGAAAAACACTCTAACTAATAATAACTAAGGAAATGCAGATTAAAACCATTTTATATAAAAGCATTTTATACCTACTGTATTACCAAAAAGTATTATGTTTAACAACTTCCAGTGTTGGGAGAGAAGTATGAGTGTATGAGAGCTCTCACATACTGGTAATGGAAGAGTAGATGGATAGGACCATTTTGAAAGACATTTTGGTGTTATCTTATATATCAGCATTAAAGTTTCTACTAGTCATGTTTAAAGGATAAAACAAAACAGGGGGTCTGGCTGGCTTGGTTGGTAGAGCATGTAACTCTTGATCTCAAGGTTCTAAATTCAAGCCCCATATTGGGGATAGAGCCTACTTTTATTTTATTTTTTTAAAGATCCAATTTATTTATTTGAGAGAGAGCCAGAGAGAGAGAGCACAAGCAGGGAGAGATGCAGAGGGAGAGGGAGAAACAGGCTCCCGGCTGAGCAGGGAGCAGGATGTAGGGCTCGATCCCAGGACCCTGGGACCATGACCTAAACTGGAGGCAGATGCTTAACCAACTGAGCCACCCAGGTGCTCAGAACCTACTTTTAGAAAGGAGGTGAGAAGGTAAAAAAAGAAAAAAATGTGGGGCACCTGGGTGGCTCAGTGGGTTAGAGCCTCTGCCTTCAGCTCGGGTCATTATCCCAGGGTCCTGGGATTGAGCCCCGCATCGGGCTCTCTGCTCAGCAGGGAGCCTGCTTCCTCCTCTCTCTCTCTCTGCCTGCCTCTCTGCCTACTTGTGATCTCTATCTGCCAAATAAATAAATAAAATATTTTTGAAAAAAATGAAATTAACTTTAACAATGTATTGTATTTTACTCATTATATCCAAAATTTTAGCATTTCAACATGGAATCACTATGAAAGAATTATTAATAAGATATCTTATAGTCTTTTTTCATAATGAAGGAAATCAGAATATACTATTCAAGAGGTGCCTGGCTGGCTTAGTCAGTGACGCATTCAACACTTGACCTTGGGTTTATGAGTTCGAGCCCCACATTGGGTGTAGAGATTACTTTTAAAAAAATTTTGAAGCCTTAAAAGAATATATATACCACTCTAAAACATGCCGCCTGGGCATAAGAGTTATTTTTGAGCTAAAGACAGTTAGAAACAGACGAAAAGAGCTCTCTTCCCTCCCCTTTTCTGCTTACAAGTAGGGCATAAATTTCCCTGTGTAAAGGTTACATAAATTTCTATTTGTAAAGGAGCCTACCTCCCCGTGTCCTGCACCACAAAAAGGAGAGCCATTCTTATCTCAGGAGACAACTTGAGACTGCTTAACAAGAGTAACTCAACAACTCTTCTTTAGGATGTATTTTCTAATCATCTTCTGACAATTTAACATCCTTCATAGCCCAAATTCATTTTACCTTGGTCTAGTCATTTCACCATAATTTACTCCCCTTTTTAACAAAGTTATACAAGCCCCTGGGTATAACCATGACTTTGGACTTTTCTTTCCTATGAAATGCCCATGCATGTAAAAAAGATTAACGTCAAAAAATCTGTATGGGGCACCTGGGTAGCTCAGTGGGTTAAGCCTCTGCCTTTTGCTCAGGTCATGATCTCAGGGTCCTGGGATGGAGCCCCGCATCGGGCTCTCTGCTCAGCAGGGAGCCTTCTTTCCCCTCTCTCTCTATCTGCCTCTCTGCCTACTTGTGATCTCTCTCTCTCTCTCTGTCAAATAAATAAATAAAATCTTTTTTAAAAATCTGTATGTCTTTTCTCTTTTTAATCTGTCTTTTGTCAGTTTAATTTATAGGTCTCAAATCATAGACTCTCAGAGGTAGAGGGAAAGTATTTTTCCTCCCCTATAATAAATCTTCAAAAACCGTAATGTATTGTACACAAAGCACATTTCAATCCAGAAGCTAAATTTGGAAGTACTTGATCTCTATCTATATTTTGCAAAGTTAGTGGTTGAAAAAGGAGATTCACAGACCAAAAGTATTCTAATCATATTAAAAAGTTATCCAAGAACTGCATCAATTTTCAGTATTTACACTAAAATTAAATTCAATATTTTAATTCCTCATTCATGCTAGCTGCATTTCAAGTGCTCAGCAGCTATGTGTTAAACAACCACAGTCTTCGAACTTTGCTATACCCTTTGACTTAGTAAGCCCACTCCTAAATAAATTCCCTACAGTAGTGGTTCTCAAACCACAAGCATCAGAATACTTGAGGGGCTGGTCAAAACACAAAGTTCTGGGGCCTATCCCAGAACCTCTGATTCCGTAGGTTTGGGATGAGGTTCAAGAATTGGCATTTCTAACCATTTCCCAGGTGATAACTGACATACCCCTTGGGATATACATAGGGAAGTCCTCTGCAACTCTGTCTCAGCAAAAACTAGAAACAACCTATGTTTCCATCAATAGAAGAGTGGATTTTTGTAAAGTATGTATAAGCCCCAAACAGAATATTATACAAAACTGAAAATGACGTGTTGTATAATGAAACAAGAAGGATCAAATTATATCCATAACTCTATCCATTTATAGAAAAAGAATGTTGATCTTTTTAATAAAGCAATTCCCAGAAGACTATAGACAGCATAATGCTGTTTTTATAAAACTCAAAAACTAACAATATATCATTAGGACATAATTAATAAAACCACTCTTATTTTAAAAGCAAGGAAATGAAAAACAAAATTTGGGATAGTTGTTACCTCAGGGGCTAGAGAGGAAGCATAAGGGTTAGAGGATAGTCACAGATGTTCATATTTTTATGCCTTATAAGTTAAATATGTGTCCTATTAAATCATTTTCATGTATTGTATATTTAAAACATTATAAAGGAAATAAAAGATAAAAATTTAAATAACACCATATAGCACATAATCCCCAAAATGTTAAAAATACATGTATTTATAGATGCAAGGGGAAAAAGTCTGGAAGAAAAAAATGTCAGAATGTTAATAATGGTTATTTCTGGGTTGTAGAGTTTCGGTATGTTTTTTCTTTTTGTATAATTGTATGTTCTCTACAATAAATATGCAATGCTTTATAATTAAACAAGTTTGTTTCTTTTTATCTTCAACACATATGGGATTCAACTTGCTGTACTCAGTTATTCTCCAAACCCTCTGTTCATTTCTGTACCACCACAGCACCAACCTTAAGAAGGACCCAATTCTGTTCACCATAATAAATTTCTCAGACTCCTTTACATGTTCTCATTAATAACAGTAATGAAAGATGACATGGATTAAGCACCTACTATGTGTTCTTATGTTCTAAGTATTAAATAAATTATTTTGGTAAGCCTTATAAAAACTCAAGACCTAAGTGCCATTGGTTTTCCCATTTTACAAATGTACCAAAGGAGGTAAAGTGTTTACTTAAGAAGCTTGGATAAGTTGCCCAAGTCCATATAGCTTAGAAGGTGGGTTTCCATCAATATCAGCAAAGTTTGCATTTCATAACTAAGTTCTGTTTTAGGCCCCATTTTCTCAGAAATAACTTGGTGAGATTATTCTACGTATCAACAAAAAGTGGGGAGAGGACTCATGGAAAGTGTATTCAATTTCCTGATCTAATAAATTTGAGAAAGCAATTGTAATTACTGCTGATGACAGAACTTCCTGGCCAAAATCACTATCTGTCTCAATGAGCAGAGCTTGGCTATTCTCAGTCTAATCAAGACAAGCAGAAACCTGGATGACGTCTGCAGATGTCCGAGTCAGAAGAGCCCTCAGCCTCCTCAGGCCTTGGGACTCCTGCCCTTGGGCTCACCTTCCAAAGAAAAGAGTCTAAAATGCATTTGCCATGCTATTGAGTGCTAGAGAAAGTCTCAGGGACTATCTCTCTCATGCTCCATGTCATATGTATTTCATCTTTCATGCTGAGACCATCATCATACTTGCTAAATACAATGGAAAATAGATGCTATTGATTTCTCCTGACACCCTCATGCCGGAATACTGAGACTGTATCAGTCCGCAAACACTGCTTTTGACCAAAAGTGTCCTGAGTCATCACCAAAGAGTTTGTTCAATTTCATTCTAATAAAATCCCCCAATACATCATCTCCTCTACCAAACCCCCTATGAAGGCCTCTTGGGAGCTTTCTATTTCTGTCTTCTTTTCTCGGTTTCCACCTTCCTCATACCTCATTGATAACTTAGAATCTTTAAAAGCCCCAACTTCTGTCCTAAATATGTCCATTCAGTTTCATTTTTTAAAATGGAAGATGAAAATTAGAAAAGGGAAGAAAAAAGATAGTAGGATGACATTGGCCTTACAGATGGAGGGAAGGAGCTATAAATGAAGGGAAGTGAGCCGTCTCTAAAAGGTGAAAAAGGTAAAAAGATGGATTTCCTGAATTGATCATTAGAGTCTGCCTACAAACATTACCCACGCTCTCTTGTGAGTCATGTACATAATCCCACAATCCCATTTCCTGTTCTTTTCTTTGTTTCTCTATTTCTCCAAATAAAGCAGAACAAAAAGGTCTTGGTCTAGCTGTTGGTATATGCTAAGCCTGTCCCTCAGGGACCAAGAGAAGCACAACATATCCTTGGCCATGAGCTTAACTCCAAAATACTACGTTTCCTCAACTACTTTATTTCTCTGACTTTGAAGAACCATTTGAAAGTATTCTCCCTTACAACAAATCAAATGCATTTCTATTATGTCTGGACATTGTGCCTACCTCTGGGAATGCAATAATGAGAAAACAGATATTGTTCTTGTCCTTGGGGAGCTATTGAAAGAAATAATAAATTACCACATAAAAAATAAAATACCTAGGTACCAAATTTATTATTTGGTCAGACCAAAAAATTGGATCAGACCCAATTATTTTATGTACTTAACACACACTGACATTTTAATTTCCTAATAATCCTGGAGGTTATTATGTTCTATTTAAAGATGAGAAAAATGAAGTTCACAGGGGTTAACCATCTTGGCCAAGATTATCCATCTAAGTAGAAATGTAGCTAGGATTCAAACCCAGGTCATCCATATCCAGATTTTGTATTCTCAGTCTTTTCCATGTATTACCTCTTCATGATTCTAAGAATACAAACATGGTCTGTACTATCCATTTTTCTTTTACAGTAAGATCCACTTTATCTAGAGTGATAGATCAGAAATAAGATTAATAAAGAGCAGGACAAAGAAAAAAATAACCAGGATCAAATTCTTAACAGCAAACCCAGAAGCCCAGTCTAATTTCAGAAGAATCTGTTGCACAAGAGATGAATACTAGTGTTGGGCCCCAGTAATCAGGCATCAAAACTCTGCACCATTTGCAATAACCTTGCACCAGAGAAGTATGAATCCTTCACAGAGTACAGTGCTGGATGTGCCTGCCCTGACCCCAAAAAGGATCCCTGACCAGATTCCACATATACATTCTCTCTCAGTACAAGAGCCTGGAACTCTGCTACACACCTTACTCACAAGGAAATGCAACCGCATTTATAGTATGAGATCAGTAAGAAACCTGCCCTCAGCCAAAGACCATTTCCTCTCCTTTCAAAACTCAAAAACCCAGCACTATGGCGGGTAGTGCCCAAGAGTATCAGCTGCAGGTGAGGTCTTAAGTATCACTGTGAGAGGGCTCTCCCAGTGTAGAAGCCCCACTCTGTGAAGGATTTGGCCCCTGAGAACATACTCAGCTCAGTCTACAGACTATACCAGTGTGTGTCTTAGAAGGAAAGTAGTAGAGGGGCGCCTGGGTGGCTCAGTGGGCTAAAGCCTTTGCCTTCAGCTCAGGTCATGATTCCAGGGTCCTGAGATCAAGCCCCACATCGGGCTCTCTGCTCAGCAGGGAGCCTGCTTCCTCCCCTTCTCTCTGCCTGCCTCTCTGCCTACTTGTGATCTCTGTCTGTCAAATAAATAAATAAAATCTTTTTTTAAAAAAAAAGAAGTTAAGTAGTAGAAAACAGTGTATGAGACCCCTAAATTCTCCAGTATCTGTCTGCCACAGCCCAAGAGACTTCCTACTAGTTCCCTATAAAAGAAATGAACATAGAAGAAAAATCTAAAACAGGATAAAAGATAAAACTTTGCCCCCTACCTTCTCTGAGGAACCCTGAATGGGTAAACTGGGCATATTTCAGAGGGTCTTGCTTTGACTCATCTAAAGTGGCCTAAGCAGCCAGAGTCAAAAACCTTTAGAGTGGCTTCCTTGTTCCATTGCCTTGAGGCCCATATGCTCTCTCCATCTTAAAGATCTCATCTGGGGTAAGAAGAGACAAGGAAAGGTAAACCAAGGAAAGACATCCCAAAGAGGAGTCTTCCCCCTAAGGTCCTCAGTATTGGCCTAAGTTCTTCCTAGAGCAGAGAGAAAGAGGAAACCTCTTAAGAGACAGAAGGCTCCAACGCCCTGTATTAAGAAAGGGAACATTCCAAAGGAGACAGTTCCAGCTGGAACACACAGAGGGGACAGCCTCGTGCATAAAGTTCAGGAAGGAAAAAGAAAAAAAAAAACCAAAGACTTGAACAATAAACAGAAGTGGTAACTTTCTTCCCATTTTATCCTTTACTCCATTTTTGTGAAAAATAGTAATAAAGTTAGAAATGAAAAATTTTTTAAAAGAAAGAAAACTTCAGCACCCAGGACAGTGCTCATGCAACAATTTGTTCCTTGAAGGCATGCTCCCTCCTCCCACACAAGAAAAACTGCCAGTCTTCCAGAACAGATTCAGGATCCTATACATACACTGGATCAAAAAAAGCTAGCAAAATTTTGGTGCAGTTAGCATTAAATACCCTCTTTTTTTTTTTTTTTTTTTTTTTTTTTAACAAGAAGCGCCCTATTTGAGAGTCTACTTCCAGACATCTAACTGATCCTTTTTGCTAAGGGGACAGGAATCATCTGCCAGTTGCTCAGATGTAATAAGGAAGCTCCTCTGTTATTTCCCACAATGTCTGGAAACAAATCCTATAGAGACCAGTCACAAACACACAGAGCCTAGGAAATTATGCAGACTTTTCTTTATTCTTTGTCATGGCTAACCTGTATTGAATACTTAACTGTGTTCAGGTACTGTTTATACATTTTGGTTCCTTTGGTCCGTCTTGGGTCAATAAAACAGATCAAATGGGGAAATAAACTGCCTTCGTAGTTACCAAGAGTCATGATCTGAACAGGTAATCCATGGCTATATGAGACAATCTCATTTTAGAGGATTATGTCCAGTTCTTGGTGCCACGATGGTAACAAAGCCTCCACCTGTACTAAGAACATGTCTCAGTAAAACTGACCCCAACTCCTACCTGAAAGAACAGACAGGCTAAATCAGAGCCACATTAGCAGGACCCTGAGACTGATACTCAAACAGAATCCTTTTTTTTTTTTTTTAAGATTTTCTTTATTTATTTGACAGGGAGAGAGCGAGATCACAAGTAGGCAGAGAGGCAGGTGGGGGGTGGGGGGAAGCAGGCTCCCTGCTAAGCAGAGAGCCCAATGTGGGGCTTGATCCCAGGACCCTGAGATCATGACCTGAGCCGAAGGCAGAGGCGCGACCCCCAGAGCCACCCAGGCACCCCCTCAAACAGAATCTTTACCTGCCTTAATTTTATCTGATTATGCCTACTTCTACCTCCTCTATCTCTGCAAAAGAAAAGTTCAGAAACATTCAAGACAAAACGCCCACCCTTGGTTTATTTATGAAATATGGTCTGTCTCCACTGAGACTGCAATGGAGGAGGAATTACTTTTCCCTTTTCCTGAGGGACATCATTAGCATAGTGATAATTAATGAAAGGCAGCAGCCAGAGTTTGGTAAATTATTAATGGTTTCAATCATCCAGAGAGCAGACAGGCCCTGTGCGCTGTTGTCCTTGGTGACAGCATGAGAGTGCTCTGGAGAAACAGAGACAATGGACAGAAATCAGAGCCGTGCGTGTGTGTAGTTCTGCATGCACAGGTTCGGACTTTCTTATCCAAATGGAATGGGTTTTCACGCAGAAGTATTCATAGATTAAAACTGAGAGCAAGGGGTGCCTGGGTGGCTCAGTGGGTTAAAGCCTCTGCATTTGGCTCATGATCTCAGAGTCCTGGGATCGAGCCCCACATCGGGCTCTCTGCTCAGCAGGGAGCCTGCTTCCTCGCTCTCTCTCTGCCTGCCTCTCTGACTACTTGTGATCTCTGTCTGTCAAATAAATAAGTAAAATCTTTAAAAATAAATAAATAAAACTGAGAGCAAGTCCTTCTGGCACATGGTGAATATTATCAGATTCTCCTTATAGCATGGCTAAACAGAAATTAGTCTGGTCCCAAGAAGCTCTTGAAAAGTTGAGGTGAAGAAGGTAGAAGATCTTTTACAGCAACCACAGAGTTTAGGGGTGAGAGGGCAAAATTGAGAACTCGGGAGATCAATGACAAAGCATAGTTGGAGAGTGTATGCCAAAACTGGTTACTGGAGCCAAAGTTTTGGAAACAAATGTCAAAAGCTAAGATACACAGAAAAAAAGGAATCATAGGCAACCCGAAAAAATGAAAGTGATGATGCTCTTCACAAATTTCCAGGGAACGGAGTTTCAAAGCCACTGTAGGAATCTTTCTCTTTCTATAAGTTTACTTTTACGGGTTCCACTTAAACCTAGGATCATAAGCTCCTGAGGGTGGCAATTTTGACTGTTTTCTTCCCTGAAGTATCCCTAGAGCCTTGCACAGTGCCAGACATAGAGTAAGTATTTAAAAATATTTGTTGGGGGGGAGCCTGGGTGGCTCAGTGGATTGGGCCGCTGCCTTCGGCTCAGGTCATGATCTCGGTGTTCTGGGATCGAGCCCCGCATCGGGCTCTCTGCTCAGCGGGGAGCCTGCTTCCCCCCTCTCTCTCTGACTGCCTCTCTGCCTACTTGTGATCTCTCTGTCAAATAAATAAATAAATAATCTTTAAAAACAATATATTTGTTGGGTAATGAATACAGGGGTGAATACATTGATATAGCTAACTTACCATGCTAGGTATTGGATAAAAAAGAAGTATTGAGGCCGTTTCTTTCATCTTGGCTCTCTGTGCCTTTTGCAGAACTTCCAACACTATGTTGGGACTGAGTATCTGGAGGTTCACAAACTCAGTGGTCCATAGGAGCTATTGTGAGGAGGCCCAGGGAAGAATCTGCCATTTTCAATGGGAAACAAGTGGTGGTTACTAATCATGATGACTGTGTACTTTGGATCTGGATTTGTTGTACCTTTTGCTTTTGACATCAAATGCTCAAAGATGTTTTAATTAATCCATTGAATAGATGTGAAAAGGAACATTGTAAGAGGTACAATCTCCTTGAAAAGTGGATCAACTCTTGAATTCAACATACTCAATACATTTGTAAATAAACTTATAGCATGAAAAAAAGAAGTACTGATAAACATTTTTCAAAAAAAACCACATCAACTATTACTTTGAGTAACAAAGAATTTACTGAACAATTCATTGGAGATAAGAAAGAGAGTAGAAAAACATACATGGGATTTATAAATGTATATTTGGTTGGTGGTCATGATAAAAAGGAATTTTAATAGAGGGTTAAGAATATAAGTAAAGGGGAGCCTGGGTGGCTCAGTGGGTTAAGCCTCTGCCTTCGGCTCAGGTCATGATCTCCAGGTCCTGGGATCGAGCCCCGAATCGGGCTCTCTGCTCGGTGGGGAGCCTGCTTCTTCCTCTCTCTCTCTCTCTCTCTGCCTACCTCTCTGCCTACTTGTGATCTCTGTCTGTCAAATAAATAAAATCTTTAAAAAAAAATAATATAAGTCAAACTGGGGATGCCGGGGTGCTCATTTGGTTAGGCATCTGCCTTCAGATCAGGTCATGATCCCAGGATCTTAGGATTGAGCCTCACATCGCACTCCCTGATCAGTGGGGAATCTCCTTCTCCATCTCCCTTTGTGTGCTTTCTCTCTCTCTCTCTAATAAATAAATCTATTTTTTAAAAAAATGAATGAGGATGTGGGGCACCTGGGTGGCTCAGTGGGTTAAGCCGCTGCCTTCAGCTCAGGTCATGATCTCAAGTTCCCGGGATCGAGCCCCGCATCAGGCTCTCTGCTCAACAGGGAGCCTGCTTCCTCCTCTCTCTCTCTGCCTGCCTCTCTGCCTACTTGTGGTCTCTCTCTGTCAAATAAATAAATAAAATCTTTAAAAAAAAATGAATGAGGATGTATATGTTCAGGATAACTTTGCCTTAAGTTCATACCACGAAGTAATACCACAACAAGGACAGAAAATACAAAAAGGAAAAACTTAAACAATATAGCCAGCCTCAAAAAGGAAGCTAAATGTCCCAATGGGCCAAAATGCAATGTCATGAATAGACCAGAGCTGAGAAGCTGCTCCACTCAGCATTCAGAAGCTGGCCGTGGCTGCTATGAGTTTGGCTCCTATGTGGTAAAAGGACTAAAACTACTCCAAAAAACAGGGGTGGAAGTGGAGTTCTTTCAATTATGAAAACAAGATAAATTTGTTTTAATTGCTGCAGATGACTGTCCTAGGTCTATAGCTTATAGAAACTCATAAGCCCACAGAAGGAGGACAGCTCTATGGCCTTGGAAACAGCAACTAAACACACTACTGGCTGAATCCCTGAGTTGCTGCTTGGAAAAGAGCTAGCAGGAAAGTTGCCCAACCATCTGACTATCTCTGATCACCGAGGGCCAGGAGACCCAAACCAACACGGCAAAGCAAGGGTCTGGACTGGAAGCCCAAGGCACGTAGGAGAGGTAACACAAAAGATCACTCAACACTACTTTGATTTTTAAATTTACCCTTTAGTTCATTAAAATTACAAATTCAAAAACTTAACCCTTCTTTGTCCTATTCTTAGATCTTTTTATACCCTTCCTCATAGATTTAAAGTAAGCCAAACTAGGGATGCCTGTGTGGTACAGTAGATTAAATATTTAAATCTTGGTTTTGGCTCAGGTGGTGATCACAGGGTTACAAGATTAAGGCTCCCATCAGCCCCCACATACCCCAACTCCCCACCCTGGGAACACTCAGTGCAGAGTCTGCATGAGATTCTGACATTTTCTCTCCCTCTGCCCCACTTGCTTATACACACTCTCTCTCACGCTATTTAAAATAAATAAATAAATAAATTTTATTAATTAATTAAATCCAATGGGACTCTTTCATGTCTCATCTTTCTCCAGTCATAGCTTTGAGGTCATTTAAAAATCAAGAAACTGAGTTAAAGTAATCAAAATTTTCCATCAACAAAAAGTTGACCAAACCTGCAGATAATCCTTCTTTACAAACTGTTTCAAAGGACCAGGAAAGTAGAGGGGAAACAAATTCTTTAATGTATTTTTGAGGCTATTTAGCCTACTACCAAAATCAGATGACAAGACAAAAAATAAAATTACAAATCAATCTTTCTTAGAAATTCAGACATAAAAGTTTTAGTTTATATATTAACAAATCAGTTAAAATGTATTATAAAATATATCATAACTTAGTAGAGTTTATCCCATAATAGGGAAAACACCATTAAAAAAATCTGTCAATACATTTACCATGTCAAGCACACAAGATGAAGAACCAAGCAGCACAACCAACATTTGGGGAACACCTTGTAGTGGGAACAAGACCAGCAGCAGTGTGTGGTTTTCCACTGCATGCACAAGGTAGAGAAGGATCAGATGTTAGGTCCTTGGGCTGTGGAAGTATCAGCCAGCCACACACCTGGTCCAGAGGCTGTGGATATAGGACATGGTGGGCGCTTGGACCCCAGCCCTGACTTTCCACCTCCGCACCCCACCAAAATCGACTGCTCAACAACTAGCAAGTATCCATGGAGTGCTGCAGGAGGGGACTACTTCTCTAGGATGTGGATTAAGTCAGATTATTGATAGAGTCAGTAAGAAATACAGAATTATATCTAAAAATGCAGGAAAAAATTCTACAAAACTCAATACTTATTTATGTTTCTAAAACAAAAGCTTACCAAATCAAGAATAGAAGGAAAATTTCTCAACCTAAGAAAGAACATGTATTTTAAAAACTTACCAAACAAAATAATTTCCTAATGGAACTTCAGAAACATTATCAGTGAAATCAAGAATGTGAAGGTCTACCATCACCCCTACACCACTGACATACTGACAGACCTAGTCAATGTAATAAAATATATAAAAGTATAAAAATTAGAAAGGAAGAGAAAACTACCCTTATTTTAAGATAACATGATTATGTACACAGAAAATCCAAAAGAATGTATTAGAATATTTAGAACAAATAGGAAAACTCAGGAACATTACAGAATATCATCAACATATAAACATGCTATATAGCATTCCTATATATCAATAAACAAATTATAAAATATGATAGAATTAAAATGCATACATATTAGCAACAAAAGATTAGAATCCAAATAACAAATCTAAAACTTAAAAAGTCTAAAACCTAATAAATCTAAAACCTCTATGAAGAAAATCATTAAGATTATTGAAGGACATTTTAAAAAATCTGAGTAAGTGGAGAGACCATATTAATGAATCAAAAGATGAAATTAGGTCAACATTTCAGTTCTTTTCCTTATTAATTTGTAAGTTCAATGCAATTCCAATCAAAAATCCAACAGAACTCTGTAAAATTTTACAAGCTGATGTTAAAATTCATGTAAAGCACCAAGTACCAAGAATAAAAGTATTCTGAAGAAGTGTGCAGGGGTGAGGAGAGGAGGACTGTTCTACAAGATGAGCCATGCAGGAACTGGTCTGCTGCTTGCAGCTGGCCTCAGTGATCTTGGAAGCCAGCCTGGTGCCTCCTGTAGGCCCTACACCATCTCACATTACACCACCTCAGACGAGGTCACTTGGAGACCATCATAAACTGAGTTAAAACAAAGCCACTGATAATTTTACATAAATATAGACAGAAAAGGTCCCTGCACAACCCACAACATACCAAGCATGCCCATCTCTCACTAAAACAACTGACTTCTACTTTTTTAGTTATTTTAGTTAGTGCAATTTTGTCCTCACTCTAGCCTGCTCTCCCTATAGATAATATTTACTGAGATATCCAGTCATAGATATGGATAGTTGTCCCCACTTCTGGTAGTCACCCAGTCCAGAGTTACTCCCCTCTTGCTGAGGTCCTCTCCAGAATCATTCAAGAAAAGCCCACACTTTACATCATGTTTGTTTTTTCATGGTTTTACTGAGATGCCACATGGTTCTCTAACCTAAACTGAAACTAGTAATAAATCTAATTTGTGCGACTACAGGTACGTTCCTGGAGGTACTAGCTGGGGGATCCTGACAGAGAGAGCAAGGCTTAAATATTCTACAAATAGTATGTGGTTGTAGCACCCAAATAACTTCTAAGTCAATGGGACAGGATAGAGAGTTTAGAAACAGACCTACAAACTAAAAAAAAAAAAAAAAAACCTGAAAATTGACAGAGTTGGTATTATAGTCAGTGGTAAAAAGCAGAATCTTTAAAAAAAATACTAATGAGACTACGATTTTCCCACATAAAAAAATATGGAATCTCCTATCACCATACACAAAAATAAATAAATTTCAGATGGATTAATCTTAAAGTGAAAAATTCCAAATAATAAAGAAAATTATAGCAGAATGTCTTTATGATTTGAAAAAGTACCAGGTCTTAAACTTGGCACAAACATGAAAGGAAAAGATTTGGCTACATTAATATTTATAACTCTGCACAGCAAATGATATTAGGGTAAAAAGATAAGCTGCAGATTAGAAGGGATATTTGCAGCACTGTACAGCCAGTAAAGAAGTTGTATTCAAGATATATATGAAGAACTTCTACAAATTGATTAGAAAAAAGATGAATAACCCAACTGAAAAATAGTCAAATTACATGAAGAGACAATTCACAAAAAATATAAATAAATACAAAAATATGCTCATCCTGAGTAGTCAAAGGAATGCAAATTAAAATGATGAGATATCATTGGCAAAATGGTATCAGATTGGCCAAAAAAATTTTTTTAAAGATTTTTTTTAAGTAATCTCCACACCCAATATGAGGCTTGAACTGAGAACCCCAAGATCAAGAGTTGTAATAAGAGATGTAATAACCATTCCAAACATTGGTAAGGCTGTGGATTACACCACTGGTAGGAACATAAACAGGTATAGCCGTTTGCGAGAACAATCTGGCATTACCTAGTAAAGGCTGAAAATAAGCATATCGTACAACTTACCCAGCAATTCCACTACTAGAGTCTCAATAAATCTATACAAAACAAGATGGAGAGAGAGACAAACATGTGTGGGTAAGGAAGTAAGAGAGAGACTGAGAGAAAAAGAAAGAACAAGAGAGAGGAAATGACTCCTACTGGCTTTGGACACCTGCTCCCTTACTGCACACCCATATTTCCTGCCCTCTGTCACCCTATAATAAATTCCCCCTTTAGACATAAATTCATCAGAATTGGCTTATATAGTTTTTGTCACCAAATGACAACTCCTAGATAACTTGAGTCAAAAAGGAAGTCAAATTTTAAAATAGAGCAAAAGGAGGTTGAGAGATAAATAAAACACAATCGAGGAAGGTTTACTTCCACCTTAAACACTTGTCAAGGCAGTCTCCCAAACAAAGACAGCTTGTCCGAAGAGGGATTCTTTTGGATAAAATGTCCTACAACTCACCAAATCCAGATTGATAGCTTCACTGAATTTCACTTGGTCACCCCAGGAATGGACAAGTCACTTCACCATTAAGGCTTCTATTTCTTCTTTTCTAAAATGAGATTTAATTAAATGACCTCAAAGTTTCCTTTCAATTCTGAAATTCCGTAACCAATCCCAAAATTAAGACTGTATATAGAGTAGGTTTGTAAGCTCTACAGTGAGAATCAGAACGAACTCCTGCTAAACCCACAAAACCCAACGGCTGTGGAACCTTGAGGTTGACGCTATAAGTCATGGAAGACAACAGAATGTCTAAAGTGGAAGCTCAGCTGAGACATGGGAGCTCAATCCAGCAGAAGTGTGGCTTTAAGACTTCAGAGCCTTAAAAGTATTTGCTACTATAAAGTTCCCAAGTTAAGGGGTACCCTGATGGCTCAGTTGGTTAAACATTGGGCTCTTGATTATGGCTCAGGTCATGATCTTAGGGTCATGAGATGCAGTCCCATGTCAGGCTCAGCTCTCAGCAGGGAGTCTGCTTGGGATTCTGTCTCTCTCTCTCCCTCTCCCACCGCCCCTCCCCTTGCTCACACTCTTGCACTCTCTAAAAAATAAAAATAAATTAAAAAAAATAAAGTTCTCAAGTTAAAAATGTTCTGCAGTTATATGTTTACAGAGGTTTTCAGTCTATTTTTTTAAGATTTTATTTTATTTATTTTATTTATTTATTTGACAGACAAAGATCAAAAGCAGGCAGAGAAGCAGGCAGTGGGTGGGGGAGGCAGGCTCCCCATTGAGCAGGGAGCCTGATGTGGGGCTCAATCCTAGGACCCCGAGATCATGACCCCAGCTGAAGGCAGAGGCTTTAACCCACTGAGCCACCCAGGTGCCCCCAGAGATTTTCAGTCTTTACGAAGCCTGCATGTGTGTGCCTCCTTAGAGAGCCCCAGCTGGGTCCTAATCACCAATAAAAATTGGGAAATGGGAATACAAAAGGAGGCAAATTACACTGTGTGGAGAAGTAACTAGTGTGTATATAAATTATATACATGTAATTTATAACATGTAATTATGTTTTATAATTATATATGGGTTGAAACAGATTTAAACCACACATAATTTTAAATTATTATATGATTTATATCATATATAGTTATATGTACTATACATTACATATGCATTATATGTAATTATGTTTACATATATAAATTTAATAATTATATAGTTACATAAAACATGTAACTATATATAATTTATATATTTATTTGATGTCAGTATATATTTATAATTTAAATGGAACTATAATATATAATTTATGTATAATATGTATGTATATAATTTTAAAACAATTTATCTTCAAATTCCAAATGCTTAAGGCTCATCACAAGATTGTTTAGCATTTAAGAAATCCAAACTTAAAAAAAATCTAGATGATTTTAGGTTTATTCTTTCTTGTTAAGGCCTGCAATTCAAGTAAAGCCAAAATCAGTTTGGGTTGGAGCATATTTGCTTTATTTTCCAGTTGCTCAAACACAGAATACTAGACATGATCAAATAATGTAGAATGAAGCCTTGAAATATTTGAATTGAAAAGGGACTCTTCGATGTGTGCACATCTGAGGTCCTGCACAATTCTGTGACTTGCTTAAGTTACACAGCTAGCAAGTGGCAGAACAGTGACTGGAGACCAGGCTTCCCTCTTCATCACAGGCCTGCCCTGGGCTTGCCTCCCTCTGTTGAAGCCACATCTGCACTGGAATAGGGAACAACCTAGAGAACCCCCAGGTCCCCTATATATTCAAACCTTCAGTCTTCTCCCTGCAAGCGTCCGTGCCTGCTCCCTTTCTCTGGCATATGCCATCCATCCAGCCCTGCCAACCCCTCTTTCCACAAATCACCACAAGACCCACAGTCTCCCCACCTCTAGATTTTCCAAACCAGTCAAAATTCCCCCAAAGCTCTGACATCCCAAAAGAGAAATGCCCTATTTTATTTTGTTAATAGAAACATTAGGAAAACAACTGCCATGTATTTCCACTAACATGTTATAAAAGTTATTTTAACACTGAAAACATAAAGAGTGTCCACCTGAAAGAAATGAATTTTATTACATATAAAGTACACCTCAACAGAGGCATATAGATATGCTCTTAAAATGTAGGTATGCTGAACTGGGAATTTAAAAAATTAGAGGAGCACCCGCGTGGCTCTGTTTGTTAAGTATTGGACCTTGGCTCAGGACATGATCCTGGGGGTCCTAGGATTGAGCCCCGCATTGGGCTCCCTGCTCCACGAGGAGTCTGTTTGCCCTTCTGCCCCTCCCTTCCGCTCATGCTCTCGCTCTCTCTCTGAAATAAATAAAATCTTTCAAAAAATTTAGAAATTTAATATATTTAGCTTTAGTCTCCCTGCCCCCATGCCATTTTGCCATAGATGAGGGAAAACACCATCACACACAAGAAGAGTTTGGGAAAACGACTGCTTCAGACTCTCCCTGGACAGTGTCTCCTGCATCCTTCTTGTCCATCCACACTACCTTTATCCATCCAGGCTTTCATCACTTCTTTTCTGGACTACTGCAGTATATTCTGCCTACTCTTTCTGTGTCACATCCTCTTCTCTGGACCCTCCTTTCATGTGGTATCAGAATGAGCTTCCTAAAGCACAGCCCTGATCATGCCCTACAGCTGTCAGGAATAAAGCCTTGGAGCCCTCACCCACAATCACACCCACCCTATCTTCTTGTTCACCATTCTGCGCCCCGTGGACTCAACACTCAGGATATTTCTTTTTTTTTTTTAAGATTTTATTTTTTTTAATATTTTATTTATTTATTTGATAGAGAGAGGTCACAAGTAGGCAGAGAGGCAGGCAGAGAGAGAGAGGAGGAAGCAGGCTCCCTGCCGAGCAGAGAGCCTGATGCAGGGCTTGATCCCAGGACCCTGAGATCATGACCTGAGCTGAAGGCAGAGGCTTTAACCCACTGAGCCACCCAGGTGCCCCAAGATTTTATTTTTTCATTTGACAGAGAGCAAGAGAGGGGAATACAAGCAGGGAAAGTGGGAGAGGGAGAAGCAGACTCCCCGCTGAGCAGGGAGTCCAGTGTGGAGTTGGATCGTGACCTAAGCCAAAGGCAGATGCATAACGGGCGCCCGCACGCGCGTAAGCCACCCAGGCACCCCTCAGGCTACTTCTAACTGCATTCTTTTCCTTACACACTTTTTAAATAATCTCTACACCCAACAGGGGGCTCTAACTCAAAACCCTGAGAACAAGAATTGCAAGCTCCACTTGACTAGCCAGTCAGGTGTCCCTCCTTGCATACTTTCATTCACATGATTTCCCACATCTTAAACAAAATTTCCCCAATCTACATTTTGAAATATTGCACGCTCTTCAAAGAATACTCAAGTGCTACTTATGTCTGCAAGACTTGATAATTCACCTCTGTGTCCTCTAAATTCATCTTCCTCTGTCTAGCACCTAACATATCATGTCTTATGATGAATCTGTCATATTATAGTAGAGGTTAGGCTATCATCAGTTTCTATACTGTGTATGTTTAATTATTAAATATATAATTTCTTCTCAACAGATGAGTTTATATCCTACTTCCCTTGAAAAACAGAAGCCATGAAATAACTACCCCCAATGTCTGCCAACACACATACTAAAGTCTGGTATCTGTTTACATATCATGCGCTCTTCTTCCTTCCCAAAGCTTTTTCCTGAATGCTCTGAATCCCATCCTCCTGTTCCTGACAAGAGCTTCCCTTCATCAATTACCTCCTCTTTCTTCTAAATGTTCAACCTCTTCCTTGTTGCTCAGTAGCTCTACTTCTCAGTAGTTCAGGGAACGCCAGTTAGAAATATTTGCATAAGAATGCCTGGGTAGCTCAGTCATTAAGAGTCTGCCTTCAGCTCAGGTCATGATCCTAGGTCCTGGGATTGAGCCCCACATCCAGCTCCTTCTTCATTAGGGAGCCTGCTTCTCCCTCTGCCTCTGCCTGCCGCTCCCCTTGCTTGCTCTCAGTCAAATAAATAAACACAATTTTAAAAAAAAAAAAAGGAAAGAAAGAAATATTTTCATAAATTATTCTTAAGTCAAAATAGTTGTGCTGATAAACCCCCTAGAGGGGGTCTATAAAGGCAAGTGAAACGAATTATGAACACACATTAGCCAGGCAAGAGAGAATTCTATTTAGCTACCCATCCATCAGTGAAATAAAGAACACTGAAAGCCGATGCCAGAACCACCATCCTTAATTTGCTTTCCCTTGAGATATTCCTGATCAACGAACATCTGCAAATTGTACCTGGTCAAGGCAAAAGTATACACCTGAGGGAGGCCCAAGACTTATTTCCTGGGAAAGCCACTTGGATTTCTTCTTACCTGGTATTACTTTTCTAAGAGTCCACGGCCTCAACATGTCAACATAAATTCAAAGAATTCATAGATAGATAAATGCATAGTATTATGGCTTATAATTTTTGTGTATTATCTATTGTCACCAAAAGACTATAAATCACTTGACTGTAAACCCAAGAACAAGAGTATGTCTTTCTTGTTTATCATTATGGTTTCAATACCCAGCACAAGAAAGGCACTCAAAAAATTATAGAATGAATGGGAGTATAATAAATCAAGGTCAGGATTGCAGTAATTTAGGGTAGGAAGCTTTGCAGAACAATCTGAAGATATTATTTAAACTACACAATCCTAAACAGTCTCCCTTAACTGTCAAAGAAAAACCAGCATTGGACAGTCATTATAGCCACAGAGACAGATTTTGTTCAAGACTACTGCAATATGAGAAGAGACTTCAGCACAGAACAGGGCTCAGCTTTTAATATAGCACGGGCAAGTAAGAATTTATAGCCAAGAAGTGGATGGGAAATTACTAATGGGAAACATCAGGGGTCAGGGAAATTCAAGATAAACCAACCTGACAGGATCTTTGCTAAAGACAGGTCAGAGTGCCTAGACATCACCTGGGGGATGGTGGAAGATGAGAAGGATGTGGTACTCTTGATAAACTGATTTATCAGGATTCTTGCTAAAACTGGATTTTAAAAGGAAGTACATAGATAGTTCCAGAAGGAGGTTCAAGAGCCTGACTCAAGTCTGGTCAGAATCTTTGTCAATAACCAGAATCCAATGTACCATTATCAGGTCTGGGAAGGGTGTGTGGGTACCTAGATATAGCATGTGTCCCTCACAGGCCTCCAGATTCTAGCAAAGAGTGAGGGGTGAAACATCAGCAATTACTGTAGGAAGGGCAGTGGTTACGTTTAGTTGACAAAAGTCCTATAGCAACTTTCATCTATCACCTCTAGACCCTGGGAGAACCAGTGCTCTAGAAACACCATTCCTATGCCTGTAACATTCACCAGATCTTTAGATGTAGATACTTGTCAACTCTCAGACCCCTGATCCTTCAGCCAATTTCAGGAGGTCTCTGGGGCTCATACATGGGTAACTGCACATGGATAACTACTTCTCTTCCTAAAATTCTTAAAATATTTAAAATTCTCATCCTCTACCACAGAGACATTGAGTCATTAAACATAATAAGGCACTCTATTTGAAGAGGAGATCTGGGGGCGCCTTGCTGGTTCAGTGGGTTGAGCATCTACCTTTGGCTTGGGTCGTGGTCTCAGGGTTCTGGGATGGAACCCAGTGTTAGGCTTCTTGCTCAGCAGGGAGTCTGCTTCTCTTCCTCCTGCTCCCTCTGTGCTGTCTCCCTGTCTCCCAAATAAATAAAATCTTTAAGGAAAAAAAATAAAATAAAAAGGAGGCCTAATGCTGACAAAATGAGAAGGAAAAGTTGCTTCTACCAAGACACTTCAGATTAAATGTTGTCATCATTAGTACAGAATATCATTACCACCATGAACTTAAAACCTGGAACCCCAGACCAAATTTTGTAAAAAGCCTTTTCATAGCCAGCCCACAGATTCCTCATTACCAATTCCCTCTAAGTCCATACCTTCAGTCAAATGAAACAAGAAAGCATGGGGTGACATTGAAGTAGAGGTGACAGAGTTAAAGAAGTTTGGAGCAGAATTCTTTTTTTTTTTTTAAAGATTTTATTTATTTATTTGACACAGAGAGAGCACAAGTAGGCAAAGAGGCAAGCAGAGAGAGAGAGAGAGGAGGAAGGAGGCTCCCTGCTGAGCAGAGAGCCCAATGCGGGGCTCAATCCCAGGACCCTGAGATCATGACCTGAGCCGAAGGCAGAGGCTTAACACACTGAGCCACCCAGGCACCCTGGAGCAGAATTCTTATTCCTGTCTTAGAACCACAAAGTCCTCCAGCATCTCTGCCTTTTGAGGAAATATTCCAGGCTACAATAGGAAGCACTACTCAGTGTTACCTTCAGGGTCCTGCCTGTACATTAATCAATGATTAAAGCCGTTTCCTGATCTTATTTATTTAGGACTGACACGAATGAAAACAGTTAAGGGACTCAAGAAGAAGATAAGGATTTTAACTTAAGTATTTTCTGGAAAAGTAGCAGACAATAAAACCAGTAAAGAACTCCAACAGGTTTTCAGGATTAAAATGTAACACATTTCAATCACAACCAAGCCTCTCAAAGAGGAATTCAAATAGAAATGTGACACCGCCCCACCCCCGCAAAATACATCAGCACCCTAGTGAGCTAATTTCTATTAAAGAAAGAAGTGCTTTCTGGGGAATTTGGGAGTCCAAACAATCTGTTCAATTGCCCAGAGTGATATGGAAGCAAAGAAAAATAAATTTTGGGAGTCAGAAGGATTAGAGCTGACAACAGGGTTTAGGATTATGTGACCTGACCAAGAGGATTTCCATCATCTCTCTTGACCTCTGCTTCCTTCTCTGGAAAATGGTAATAGTATCTATCTTTGAAGATTATTGAGGGAACTATGAAAATACTGCAAATAGCAATTAAGAATTAACATATTTTCTATCAGCAT
Organism: Neogale vison; assembly: GCF_020171115.1. Lineage (NCBI taxonomy): Eukaryota > Metazoa > Chordata > Mammalia > Carnivora > Mustelidae > Neogale > Neogale vison. The sequence goes on from NC_058091.1 coordinate 218,690,052, forward strand.
TATCTGTCTCCCCAGGAAGCAGGGGAGGGACTTTCTTTTTTAATACTAATATCATGCAGGTGCCTCTTGAGTTTGCACTGGGAAACCATAAACATCTGTTTGTCTCTTCTGTTTCATCTGTTTGTCTGCTCTTTACATGTTATTTATTCTGGTTTAAGGCCTTAGAAATGTCACCTCAGGTAAACACTCAAACATTTAAAGGCTACTACCCTTTACATTTAAGATTTTTTTATTTCTTGAGTTGAATATACTACCTATTTTCATTTGTTCCTCTCGAAACTCTTTACTAAAATGACATTTTTCCTTTGAACAGGTTATTTTCCCAAGATTATATACATATGTATATTTTTTAAAGATTTTATTTATTTAGTTGACAGAAAGGGATAGAACACAAGCAGGAGGAGAGGCAGAGGGAGAGGGAGAAGCAAGCTCTCCATTGAGTAGGGAGTCGGCTGCAGGGCTCGATCCCAGAACCCTGGGATCCTGACCTGAGCCAAATGCAGTTGCTGAACAGACTGAGCCATCCAGTTGCCCCATGTAAGATTATATATTAAGTAGTGGGAACGAGTGGGTCTCCCATACTTAAAACATCTAATACAGCTATTCCCTTCCTTTGGACAAAAACATACCCCCAAAGAATCCATTTTTTATCAATGAATATTTTCTAAAAGAGGAGTAGCCAAAACAAAAATCCCAATGTTTAAAACTGGTTTTAACGGCTAACATCTGAAAAAATAGAAATTTTATTGTTCTCACTGTGAAAATTAAGGAGTCTACTGAAGGTTTTAATAAGCACTATCCCATCAGCTCAACTCAAACCATCTCCAGTTAACTCACACACACACACACACACACACACACCCCACTGCAATCAAAGAAAAACAGTGCACCAATACTTGTGCGACAAACTCCCAATTAATGATGAAAACTCCTTAGAGCCAAGGTGTTGTTCTCCCAATAGACTGCTATTTTTAAAATACTTCTCTTTGAAAACAAGAGCATGATTAATTCCATCATTCTTACTCAAATTACTTATGACATAGAAATGACACAGTATGAGCAATTATTAAAAACACTTTATTATGTATAATTTGTACATGCTGCAATTTGTGTCATTTGGGGTCATCTTCCAGGTTGTGACGTCATCTACCAAGATAAACTAAACCTAATTTTCTTCCTGCCACACTACATACAAAAATACAATTTTCAAAGCGAAGTTCCCCTTCTTTGCCGGAAGATACAAGATATGTAGGAGTGTGTCAGATGAATAAGAAAAGAATACTTTGCACATGTATCAACACCATACAAGGCATTATCCTTCACACAGTAACGTCTATTATGTTCTTTTATTTGGGAACAGCAGGAAAAGAGCCCCTTAACCCTCAGAGGGAAATGCAAACTTTGTTGCTAAAGGCAAACTCCAGGGATGAGAGTGTGGTCCTCGCAGGGGAAGTTGGGGTGGTGGGGATTTAGGGAGGCGGGAGGACACCTCATAAGCACTTCAAAAGGAAAGAATTGCAGGTGGTTCCTCTGGGACAGTCGCACAGCTTCCCAATCCTCGCTCCTTTTCGCACGGCGCACCGCTCCCCAGCGTGGCACTGAAAACAACACAATGTGTGGTCTTTCCACATAAGCAAACCCATCTCCCAATAGGCACATGTCCCCATCAACACAATGTCTGCCTCTTGGGAGAGATCGATGGAACCTGTCACCATCACCAGAGCTCTAAGTATGGTCAGACCTGAAACACAGAGAGCCTTAAAATTTCAGTGAGACAACATAAAAAAAAAAAAAAATTCATTATTGAACCCCTTCTACTTCATTCCACCTTTTATTTGGGGGGAGGAGTTACATTTTCTAGCTCCTTAAGCTGTTTATCAAAAAGAAAAATAATCAGACATTTTTCTACGAAATAAACAAATAGAACTGTATTTTCTCATAGCCTCTACTCCCTGATTTCAGCCTTCTCATCCCAAGAAGTGTGTGTGTGTGTGTGTGTGTGTGTGTAGCGTGCACAAGTGTAACTCCCCAAGGAAAGTGACAAGTGGGGAATCAAGAATTTTAACCTTAAAACATAGATCAGAAAAACTGGCAGTGCTCCAGACAGCAAGAAGAAAATTGGGGGAAGAAGAACTGAGTAGATTTAAGGGCTTTTCCAATTCAGAGAATTTTTCATGAGATTTAAAAAAGCTCATCTTTAAGAAACACTACTTTTCATACAAACCCAAGAGCTGGTTCCTGGCACCAGCTGCTGGATCTTCTGAAATGGCCATTCTACTCTTTGCCCTTAGAAACCAAGGGGCATGGTTTGGCGGTGGAAAACAAAAGGGAGACCACAGATTTCTATAAAACCAATACCTGATTTAGCCAAGTCCTAGGGAAGAAGGTCAATGTATAAGACTCAAGGTGATATATTTTCTCTTGGAAAAACATAAGGAGGGGATGACCCCAAAGCCTTACCATGGGGACTTGGCCATACTTCTTCTCATAGATAGGAATACTTTTAGTCTTGAGCTTCTTCAGGACTTCCTGTAGCGCTTCGATCTGCAACACACCGCCCCGGAGCCGGAGCCGAAGTTGCTGCATTGGCTGCGAGCCCAGACCAGCGGCTCATTCCCAGCACTAGCTACAAGAGCCCTGGAACCAAAAACACTAAGCCCCGGGATTTCAGGGACAGAAAGGGACGTTTGAGGGGTATTAACATAGCAAGCACTGTCTCACGTACTGACTGCAAGTCCCTTAGTCACTGAGGCTCCTGTTGCTCTGAGGGCCCGGGACAAGGGATTCACTCTACAAACTGGCTGAAGCAGTGCGAGCCAGACGGTTTCGGATGGAAGCCGGGCTTTACGTTCATCTCCCTGCACCCCGATTCTGGCAATGGGGGTGGGGACGGAGGGAAAGAAGACGGACGAGTACAAAGGAAGCGATCGGGCAGCAGCCAAGGGGGGTCTGGGAGTTACCCACCAGCTCCTTCTCGTGAGAGGCATCCTCCACGGCAGAGTAGATGTCCAGGGCTCGGGGCTGGAGCTCAGCTTCCTCCTGGGCACGGGCACCGAGCAGAGGTAGCAGCAAAAACAGGGCGGCACCCAAGAGGGTCAGCGGACGAAGACGGGGGCTCTCCATGGTGCTGAAAGTCGGAGCTGCGGTGGCACCCCACGCTCCCGCCTTTTATAGAGAGCCAGAGCCCAAGTACAGGCAAGAGGGAGGGGGCGATGAAGGAAGTGGGTGTGGAGGAGGGTCCAGGTCAACCGTCTGTAGGCAGTGCTCCACCACCGCTTGACATCAGTGCCCACTGGACACCAGGCGTCCCCGAACGAAGCTCTGCGCACAGAGCTAGAGTGCAGAGAACAGGTACCCTGCTCCCCAAGTGCTGTCAGCCCCGCGGCAAGAGACGCTCCCCTAGGGGCCTGAGCTGAAACAGAGGGGCGACAGCTGAGGGATGGAGGAGGAGGAGGGGGCAAGGAAATGGAAAATGCCTTCGAGCCAAGGCACAGGCAATAGGGTCGCTCCCCATCCCCTAGCAGCAGCAGCAGCAGCAACAACAGCAGCAACAGAAGCACCAGAAGCAACAGCAGCAAAGCAATCCACCTCACCAGCCTTGCCTTGCCTCTCACCCCAGCCCTGTATGTGGCAGCAAGTAGGAGGTGTTGCCTCCAGGCAGGTTTGTCTGCTGAGTATTTTACTAGGCACATGTGGGCTAGGGGAGGCAAACATAGTAAACATAACAAAGAGAAACTATGGCCTTCCCCAGGATGTGTTCTTCATGGAATCTATGTGGTAATGAGAAAAGAAGGAAAACAGACTAACTCCAATTCAGGGGTAGTGTAGGGAGCACAGAAAGATGGATTCTGATTCCAGTCCTGGCTCCACCACTTATAAGCTGTGTAACTCTGGGCAAAATAAATAACCTATTTGAGTATCTCTGTCTCTCTACCTCTCTCTCTCTCTCTCTCTCTCTCTCTCTCTTTTGTAAAACTGTTATTTATTTTATTTTTTAAAGATTTTATTTATTTATTTGACAGAGATCGCAAGTAGGCAGAGAGGCAGGCAGAGAGAGGGTGGGGGAAGCAGACTCTCTGTTGAGCAGAGAGCCCAATGAGGGACTCAATCCCAGGACCCTGAGATCATGACCTGAGCCGAAGGCACCCAGGTCCCCCTAAAATTGGTATTTAAAAAATGCACCTCTCAAGTTCTCACAAGAGGGGAAGGAAATTTGATATGTAAAACTTCTAGCCCGGAGCACAATAAGCACTAAGCCTCCCTGCCTTTCCTTGTTGAATTGTGATACTGCCCAGGTACGTGGCTGCGTGCATTATCTCAACTGTTCCTTAGAGCAAATTTGCGATCCCTGGATGCTCTGTTACCTACCACCCACTCCTGATATCCAAGAAGCCTGTCTAGAAAGAAAGCAAAGGGAATGAAAAATCCAAGTCCTTGATTATGGAAAAATCTCTAGAGATCAGAAGGCACAGACGAGCCAAGTCCTCAGTGACTTGGGAAGACAAGTTTTTTTTTTTTAAAAAGTGAGGGTCCTTAACAGCTTGAATGCAAACCAAAGTTCCTGTAGGAGAAGTGTTAGACACTTCTTAGTGTCTAGACATAGAGGCTTGTCTTAATTGCCTGCCCACCTGGCTTCTTTCACCATACCTTCTTTGTTTCAACCCCTTCTAACCCCACTCACTTTTCTCCATCCCCATTACTACCACCCCAGTTCTGGACAGTTGTCCCAACCTACATCTTGCCTACTTCCAGTTCCATCACATCTTCTCTTGCCCTCCTCTAATCCATAATTCGTGACCAGGCAGAGTGTTTTTAACCCTTAAAATACACTGATGGTTTCCCATCTTACTAGTACTGAATCTAAATTCCTCATCCTGACTTACAAAGTACTACATTACCTGTACCTCTTTCCACTTTCATGTCCTACCATTCTGCCTCAGGCCCTCCACTCTAATCTCAGGGGCGTTCTTCTTGGTCCTCTAACAGGTCAAGCTCATTCCCACTTTGAGGTTGCCCTTACCTTACCTAGAAAGGTGAACCTACATTTCTAAATAATTGACTGCTCCTTATCATTTAAATGTCAATTTAAATGTCCTTGACCACCCAATCTAAAGTATCTACCAATTTATTATCCCACAGATTTACTCCTTGGCAGGTGATACAAGTCACTGGAATAGTTAATATATAATATGTGTTTTCTTATTTCATTTGTCAAGTATTTAATTGTTACTCAAATGCACACTGGAAAGCAGTTCAAGAAGTAATTACCTGATGAGGAATATGTTAATATTATGCATATTAACAGCATCGCAATATTTCTTCCTTAAGGTCAGTCTAACTTGAAAATTAATCCAATACCTCCCTCAGGTCTGCCTTTTACACATTCCTTTAGATTCTATACAGTAAAACTTTAGTGGCTGCACATTTTACTGTTTAAACCTTACAGAGACATAATGGCACTCAGTGTAAAAATGATCTCCAGCAATAAAAACATTCTAAACTTTGGAAGGAATATAGCCCTAATGAGGTTTTTGTCCATCCTTCTGCAGAGATGGAATTATTCCCAATGCAATAATTTCTCTCATATTGTTTTCTATCCAGACACAAGCTACCCAGCAATAACCTTCCTTTTGTGCTACTTCTATTGAAAAATACTCAAGGGGTGCCTGGGTGGCTCAGTGGGTTAAGCTGTTTGATCTCAGGGTCCTGGGATCAAACCCCACATCAGGGCCTCTCTGCTCAGCAGGGAGCCTGCTTCCCTCTCTCTTTCTCTCTCTGCCTGCCTCTCTGTCTACTTGTGATCTCTCTCTGTCAAATAAATAAATAAAATCTTTAAAAAAAAAAAAAGAAAAAGAAAAATACTCAAAAATTCTAATTCTACTGATGTTAGGTTGGTGCTCATCTTCATGTAAGGAGGATACTACATTTAGTTGATGGGTTTGGAAAACGACCCCAGTCCTATGAAGCAAGCCAGAGGTATCTTGGTCATTTAGATATCACCATGCTTTTTTCATCTCTGAACAGAATTATTTAATAAACTGTCTTTAGGAAGCATGTGATATGGTAAGATGTAGGCAGTTTTCTTCCTGAGACAATTTATATAAGTTAAAACAAGGAAGAGCACAAAAGTATGAGATGTCCTACAGTTCATACATCAGGCACTGTTAGGAGAATTTCTATATTTTTGCTAATTTATAATGACTCCGTCAGAAAAAAAAAAAAAAAAACTTTGATGCCCCCAAGCAAGAAAAGTTTGTAATTGGATCTAGTTACTATTTCTCATCTCAGATATAGAAAAAGGAAGCAGATCATCTCACAAAATAGAATCAGTGACCAGCTTGTATCCACGGAGATATACTGCAGACAAACTCTCTTAACCACTCCTCCTAAGATAAAGTAGGCTACTAGTACTTTTCTCTCCCTCCTTCTTCAAATTTTGAGTCATTTCTTTTCCTGTATGGCCTAAAATAACACTTGGTCTTTTGGATTGTCTTATTGCTCAAATACCAAACTACTTTGTTATCCATTAAACCCCTTCCCATCCTTCTGCCAACCAAGTATTGTCTAACAACAAAACTTTCTCAGTTTGGGCCAGGAAAACAAAAGCAAAAATGAACAACTGGGACTGCATCAAAATTAAAAACTTCTACATAGGAAAGGAAACAATCAACAAAACTAAAAGACAACCAACGGAATGTGAGAAGATATTTGCAAATTACCTATCTGATAATGGGTTAGGATCCAAAACACAAAAAGAAATGATACAACTCAACACCCAAAAAACAAATAACCCAACTTAAAAATGAGAAGACATGAACTGATATTTCTCCAAAGAAGAAGTATAGATAGCCAACATATACATGAAAAGATGTTTATCATCACTCATCATTAGGGAAGTATAAATCAAAACCACAATGAGATATCACCTCATACCTATCAGAATAGCTAAAATCAAAAATACAGGAACAAACAAGTGTGAGCAAAGATGTGGAGAAAAAGGAACACTCTTGCACAGTTGTTAGGAGTGCAAACTGGTACAGCCACTATGCGAAACAGTATGGAGGCTCCTCAAAAAGTTAAAAATACTTTCCTTTTACTGATGTGGCTACAGCCATAAGCATGCTCAAGTTTAAGAGGCTTGCCTCCAGTGTCCTCCACTGTGGCAAAAAAGAAGGCCTGATTGGACCTCAATGAAATTACCAATGTCAATTGCCATCAGTAGATCTGGAAGCTGATCAAGGATGGGCTGATCATCCAGAAGCCTGTAACTATCCATTTCCAGACTCAAGGGCTGGAGAAACATTTTGGTCTGGCGGAAGACAGGCATATGGGCATCAGTAAGAGAAAAGGTACTGCCAAGGCTCAAATGTCTGAGAAGGTGACCTGGATAAGGAGGATGAGAATTCTGTGCACCTGCTCAGGTAACAGCTTGAATCTAAGAAGACTGACGGCCAACTGTATCACAGCCTATACCTGAAAGTAAAGGGTAACCTGTTCAAAAACAAGCGTATTTTCATCAAACACATCCATGAGCTGAGGCAGAGAAGGTGCACAAGAAGCTTCTGGATGACTAGGCTATACATAGTGGCCTCAGCAATTACACAAATCAGTTATTCAATAAAACAAAACTTTATCTGCCTCAAAAAGAAAGAAAGAAAGAAGGAAGGAAGGAAGGAAAGATAGAAAGAAAGAAAGAAAGAAAGAAAGAAAGAAAGAAAGAAAGAAAGAAAGAAAAAGAAGAAAAGAAAGAAGGAAAGAAAAATAGAATTGCCATATGATCCAGTAATTTCACTACTGGGTATTTACACAAAGAACACAAGAACACTAATCAAAAAGATATATGTAGGGGCGCCTGGATGGCTCAATTGGTTGAGCATCTGCCTTTGGCTCAGGTCATGATCTCAGGGTCCTGGGATCAAGCCCCACATCGGGCTCTCTGCTCAGTGGGGAGCCTGCTTCCTCCTCGCTGTCTCTGCCTGCCTCTCTGCCTACTTGTGATCTCTCTCTGTGTGTCAAATAAATAAATAAAATCTTTCCCAAAAAATGTATGTACCCGTGTTTGTTGCAGCATTATTTACAATTGCTGAAAAATGGAAACATTTCAAGTGTCTATCCACAGATGAATGGATAAAGAAGATGTGATACACACATACAGTAGAATATCACTCAGCCATGAACAAAGAATGAAATCTTGCCATTTGTAACAACATGGATGGATCTAAAGAGTATAATGTTAAATGAAGTAGGTCAATCAGAGAAAGTCAAATACCTTATGATTTTACTTATATGTGGAATTTAGGAAACAAAACAAGCAAAAGGGAAAAAAAAGGATAAAACAAAAAATAGTCTCTTAACTACAGAGAACAAACTGATAGTTACCAGAGGGAAGGTGTGTGGGTGGGGTGCCTAAAAGGGGTGAAGGGGATTGAAAATATGCTTATGACGGTAAGCACTGAGTAACGCATGGAAGTGTTGAATCACTCCATTATACACCGGCAACTAATATAATGCTGTATGTTAACTATACTGGAATTAAATTTTTCTGATTTAATTAAATTAAAATTTAATTTTGCTCCCTTTATTTTTTTAAAATATTTTATTTATTTATTTGACAGAGAGAAAGAGAGATCACAAGTAGGCAGAGAGGCAGGCAGAGAGAGAGGAAGGGAAGCAGGCTCCCCACTGAGCAGAGAGCCCAATGTGGGGCTTGATCCCAGGACCCTGAGATCATGACCCGAGCCGAAGGTAGAGGCTTTAACCCACTGAGCCACCCAGGTGCCCCTGCTCCCTTTATTCTAACCAAACATCTTTATCACTAATTGGAAGAATATAATGTGCAAACAAAGGACACTTGGAGTTGATGCTCGACTGGGATGTGCTGGACATATAGGAAAGACTACATGCTTTACAGACAGCCCATGAAGGAACAAAGCAGATAAATTAGACAAAACTTTTCATTAATTTTTTAAAGATTTCAATTTTAAAACTTTTGATTTCAGGGTGCCTGGTTGGGTCAGTCAATTTAGCTCCTGACTCTTGATCTCAGCCCAAGTCTTAATCTTGGGATCAGGGGTTTAAGCCCCATGTTGGATTCCATGCAGGAATGGAGCCAACTTAGGAAAAAAAAAACTTTCAATTTCAAAGCTTTCGATTTTTAAAAAGTCTCAATATTCAATATGTTCATAGCACTGCTAAGTATTATGAGGACTGTGGATATAAACAAGACACAGTTCTTGCCCTTGATATTTGGGTCTTATCATAGCTATAAAAATTCATAATATAATATCTCAGTGAGGTCAAGGTCCTAATAGAGATAGGGAAGCCCCAAGAAGTCAGAGATTAATTCCCACTAGAGAGAAAAAACGTCATGAAAAATAGCGTATGAACTACATTGTCTTAGAGGGGAAGGTAGAATTTCAACAATAACAAATGTCCCGCTCTGGAGTCTTGGGGGCAGATAGGCAATATATGCAAAGACTCAGAAGCAAGGACATCTAGGGAAACTGAGTTGCCTGGGATGCTGGGGGTTAGGGTACATAGATAATGTAAAAGCTGGGTAAAAAAGACCGAAGAGGAACAGTAGAGCAGAAAAGGAAAATTCAGAGCAGCAATAGATCATTCCAATGAACAGGAAGTAGAAACACAGGTGAATCCAAAGAATTCCATTTTCAAAACACTAACACTAAAAGCAAACTTTTTTACCTAAAAGGTCTGGCCTAATAAAAGTAGCCCATGTCAGATATTGGGAGGTATCAATAATGAAAAGATACTTGCCCCAGGACAAAGAAATCTTTCTCTGGCTTCTTTTGCACAGCACACCCGGAGTGCAGCAGAAGGAACGGCACACCTTCTATGCCACAGGTAGCCCACACTTTCTATGCCACAGGTATCCCGTCGTCTCCTCTAATTTTTCTTGCTCCAGAGCACCTAAACTTGGAGGAAGTGTACATCAGTACTAAAGTAGCTGACTAGGATGCCTTAAGAGATGAACTATGTGACTTAATAGAGAGCAATGTGAATCCTTCAATGGCTGCTCGTTGGCTCTAATTTCAAGTTGACTTCTCCAGCATGGTGTCAAAGTTTCTCATAGTTTGATCTTGGCCCATATTTCCAATCTCCTTTTCCCCCATTCCCAACCAGTCCTAGCAGATTATCTTCTATTTTATTTGATGGATATAGGATACTTACTTCTTACTTCTGTACTGAATGAGAGGAATAGAGTGTGTTATGCTACCGTAACAAACAACTCCAAAATCTTGGTGACCTGAGAAAAAGCAGATGTACTTCTCACTCATCTTACATGTGTATCAGGGTTAATGAAGTACTGCATTCATCATGGCCACTCAGGGACCAAGAATGACAGAATATCACCAGGTCTGACATCGCTGGTTGTGTTCCAGAGAGGGAGGTGCCAAAAGAGCTCTAGAAAGTCTTGAACAAGCTATTAAAAGCTTTGGCCCAGAAGTGATATTTCACTGGTTTCCAACTCATTTGCCCGAAGAACTAGTAAAGTGGCTCAACCCAAGTAAAAGGGAGTGTAGTGTTACCGTGAGAGGAACGCACTGACGACCATGTGCATTCTGAACGTTCATACCTCTGCCTTTGTCCATGCCCTCCTCTATGCCTGCAACATCCTTCCCATGCCTTGAACATCTAAAAAGCTCATGTTTCTGGGCACCTGGGTGGCTCAGTGGGTCAAAGCCTCTGCGTTCGGCTCGGTTCATGATCCCAGGGTCCTGGGATCGAGCCCTGCATCAGGCTCTCTGCTTGGCGGGGAGCCTGCTTCCCCCTCTCTCTGTCTCTGCTTGCCTCTCTGCCTACTTGTGATCTCTGTCAAATAAATAAATAAAATCTTTTTAAAAATAAAATTAAAAGCTCATGTTTCAAGACCTATCTTATCTGTCTTATCAGACATCTTTGTCATCCACTGGCCATCATACCATCAGGTTTACCTTGTCTTCATTTCCATAAACTTTTATACATGAACTTACTAAAACACCCAACATGCAGTATATTATCATCTCTCTATCTCACTAGCTAGACAAAGAAACCCTTGATGGCAAAGAATACATGTAATCACCTTGGTACCCCCAGTATTTAGCATGGTACCCGATGCACAGTTGAGGAGGAGAAAGTTAGGTGCTATGAAATGAAAGCTAATACTCAGACAGCAGTTTAATGACCTGCAGGCAGTTACACAATTTATTACAGAAGAGATTCATCGAGTAATTTAAAAGTACTGCCAATTTACTATCTAAAAGCACCATTATTTCCCTCTTATCAGGGAAAAAGTATGCCAGAGAGTGATAAATTTGTTTCACAGGTAGTCAGTTTCAGATATAAATTTCTGGGGTCCAGACTCTGGCCTCTCTCAACATTTCCTCCAACAATTAAGGGTACTTCGGCTGCAAAATGGACAACTTATGCCAAGGACAAAACTTGCTGTCACTAGGAAGAATGCTATTGTCTCTATACCCTTCTTACGGACTTCAGTGTTTTCCCACATACTCCCTATGGAGCGATATGGAAAGAAAACTGGGATAGGATCAAATCCTAAAGAATCTTGGGAAATTTAAAACCTGTTTCTGATCAACAGTCTCCAGATCACAGACATGACTCCTGTGCTGGGCAGTGTTTGGTTTTGATGGCATCTAAGGTCACTTTTACAGTCATGATTCTGGGACTTCTCTATACCTCCTTGAGAACTCATCGAAGTGAAATCTATTTCTCCTGACATAAACTATAACCTCAGGAGAAAAAGAATGCCATCTGGCATGATCCAAAGAGGCAGGGCCTAAGGGCAAAAGTATATTTTATGGGAAAAAAGGATCCTGGACAAGTCCCCCATGTATTCTTTAGGTAATCTGCAGTCCTGATATTTCTCTGCTGTGCATCAGCAGAAGTTTAATCTGGTACTGGTTTTAACAAAAGAGCCATCATGTTGGCATGGCTTACCAGCTAAGTGAGGCCCAACTTTTCTTGTTCTGAAGCTAGATGTATTGACATTCAGATCTGAGCACTTCCCATCAAAGTGCCTCTATAAAGCCAGCCTGTAAGGCCTCTGAGATGAATGGGCTAGGAATCATTCCTTAAGTTCCCCTCATATATTCGGAAAGCCCAGAGGGACTGTGGTTATTACTCAAGAAGGTGAGATTAGAGTACAAATTTGAGAAGAGCCCAGAGAATGACAGGTTTGCCCAAGGTCATGTATCAAGCTTTCTTCTCCTTAACGGACTACAGGAAGACAGGTGTTAGAAACCCAGTTTAACTTTATGAAAGGGATTACAGACAAGTGAAGCTCTTACATGTCTGTATAATAGAAGCTTAAAGATCTTAGGGAGGGAAATCTCATCAGAAGAGGGGTACAGAGTGGGGGGGTGTTTTGAAGCTGCATTTGCCATAGAAAGTTCATGATTTATGGGGATCTTAGGGAGAAAACAATGGAGATTATAGGAATACTTTTTAAAAAATCCTCAATTTTCCTTAGTGCCTAACACTACCTTCATTTTCCACCCTTCTCTAGGAAACACAGCTCTTCAATCATACTCTCCTCGTGGACAGGTTCTAGGGCCCCTACTCATCTGAGGCTGTGGTGTGTATCATGTCAGTCTGTGTCTCCTCCACCCCTGAACCACTGTGCGATGGTCTGTTATGTGTTACTCTTCACAAGCATTCAGTGGCCCTTCCTGGAGGAGAATTATACTTTGGACTCCTACAAAAGTATATCCTTTCTAACTTCTATGTGGCCATGTGACTCACTCTGACCAATGAGATACAAGCAGAAGTAGAAGGCACTGTTTTCATGGGGAAGCTTTAAAAACCAGTGCATACTTTGCCCTGCTTTCTTTTTCCCTCTTCCATGCTGATTGGCAATGTTCCAGATAGAGCCAGCTCTGTCAGTCTGTGTTATGGAAAGTTCTGGAGAGAAGAAAATGCTGAGCAGAGCTACAACCAGGCTTCAGGGACATACAGTGTGAGTGAGAAATTCTGTGGATTTAAGCCGATGAGATTTTTGGAGTCTTTTGTTACTGCAACATAATCTTTTTTTAAGATTTTATTTATTTATTTTAATACTTTAAAATTTAGCTTTATCTGTCCAACTCAAGTATATAGATTACGATACCTATCAACCTATCTTCTACATAGTACTAGCCATCTGTGCTGCATAACACATTACCCCAACATTTAGTGGCTGAAGACATGTCTTTATTATCTCACCATTTCTGTGGGTCAAGAATCCAAGCATGGCTTAGCTAAATCATCTCTTTCAGCAACTACACAGGTTGTGGTCATAAGGTTTAACATGACTGGGGCTGCAGTCACCTCAAGGTTCAACAGAGGCAGAATCCTCCTCCAAGATAACTCAGTGGATATTGGCAAGATGTCAGAAGTGACCTCTCATACTTTTGCCATATTCTATTCCCTGGGTTCTGCCCATGCTAAAGGGCAGGAAATGACACAAGTCATGAATATCAGGGGCCAGGGATTAATGGGAACCTTATTAGAAACTGTATTACAATGATTGTCAAAAAAAGTAAAATTCGGGACGCCTGGGTGGCTCAGTTGGTTGGACGACTGCCTTCGGCTCAGGTCATGATCCCGGAGTCCCGGGATCGAGTCCCGCATCGGGCTCCCAGCTCCATGGGGAGTCTGCTTCGCTCTCTGACCTTCTCCTCGCTCATGCTCTCTCTCACTGTCTCTCTCTCAAATAAATAAATAAAATCTTTTTTAAAAAAAGTAAAATTAAATGAACACAAGTTGAGCAAGAACCTAAGCTTGAGTGGTGAGACAAGAGAGAGAATTACAGAATTTTATAACTGTGGCTCTGAAGCCCAGAAAGGTTAACTATCTTGCCTAGGATATGCAGTTAGCAATAAAGCCAGAATGAAAATTCAGATCAGTGCTCTTTCCACCAGACAGTGGTAAGTGAAAAATTAAATAGCAATACAAGATAAATTGCATTCAACTGACACAGGAGCTAGGCCATCAGTTGTTAATTGAATTGTCACATAAATCATCCAGACAATGACTGAATTAAAAGTGCAGAAAGCGAAGCTCTTTAGGGTAGGGGCAATCAAAGGTAGGTCATAATAGGAGTTAGACTTTGAAGGGTAGGATTATTTGAGCAGAAAAGAAGGGAAAAGTGTTCTTGACAAGTGAATGTCTAAGCTGGGAGTTCTTCAGGGGAACCCTCGGGCATCACACAGAAATGCTGATGTCTCTACTCTTCTGTCTTCAATCTTTACTCATCAGTTGACAGACATTTTCCAAACAGACTATCTCTGGAACACTATACATCAGAGGTGAGGCCACATAGAGAGAACCTTCAATTTACCCTAAGGTAAGTTGTACCCAACCTGAGGAGAAAGGATCAGAATCAACTAGAAATGTTTTTTTGGGAAACTGCATATGCTTTATACCCCACCCCCAAAGCCTGAGTCACCTGGACATTTGTGGAGGAGAGCAGTGGAGCACAGGTAGCTTGAAAACGTCACCCCACCTGATTCTAATATAACCCCCTGGTTAGGAAGCAGAGCTGTGGGGCTTTCTGCATCATCTGGTGAGGTCTCTGGAAACACACATTGCCCTACAAAGAACTCCAAGGCCGGGTCTTTTCAGGATGCCAATACCCTCCCTCATAAAACACGAGCAGCTTGATAGGTGAACCAGGATAGACTGATGTCCCCTTAATTAAGGGGTCATGAACACGCCCCAAGGAGCTTTCTAAGAGTACTTGATGGACAGAGATAAGGCCCCAAATAGTAACCATAATAGTAATTAAATCTTGATGAAAGACTCATTTTTGTCCACCTTGGACAGATACTGTGTTCCCTACTCTATAGGCGATAAAACTGATAATTTAATGAACTGGATCCAGGTCTGCAGACCAGTGGGAAGGAAGTTGAATGAGATCATTTACTTTATCAAGTTTATCACTGTTCCAGAAAACGAAGTGAGAAACGAGGGAGCAGAAGAGAAATTAAAAAAAAAATCTAAAAAAATTTTTCAAATATCATAAAAAGATATAAATGTCAAGATCCCCATGGTTCCCTGACGAGCCACGTCATTTTTTATTGGAAACTGCAAATAGGTCAGGCTTAGTCCCCAAGTGCTAGCTTTGACTTTCCCAGTATGAACGGAACTCTGTCTCATGACACAGACTGTCAACTCTGGACAGAGGTCCTCCTGTAGGCCCCACCGAAGATCTCCCAGGAAATCAAAGGGGTCTATAAGGGCACTCTGACTAGTGGAAGAACAAAGATCTCACCTTCGGCAGACACAAACCTACTATGCCTCACTGACATGGAGAGACTCTGACAAGGCACAGCTATTAGCATTTATAATGCTTTTTTGCCCAGATGCAAATGTCATTTTCTGCCCTTTGCACTGCTGACCAGGGTGGCCCCAGAAGAAGGCACTGCTGTTGGACACAGCCTTTGCCTAGGGTCCTGCAGGGGGGTTGGAATGGACTATAACTGTAGCTTTGCCCATGGCAGCCATCAGATACCCACAGAGACTAGTCTCTCCCAGTGCTTGCAAATGAAATTTCTCCTCAGGGGATGAAAAAGTCTCCAAAAGAACCTGTCAAATTTGTTTTATGTTTTTTATCTTTATGTTTTCTTTCTAGAACAAGGGTGCACAGAAAAGAGAAAGTAGCCTCCAGAAGTCATTACCTGTTTCCTAGGATTTCTTAAGATTTGCCGTATGATAGTCTAGAGGTCCAAGAATTTCAAATACTTGGAAATAACGCTTTGTTCCTTTCTTGTCTATTTTCTTTCTCCAGGATTCTGCAAAAACACATCTTAGCTCCAGAGATGTGAACATAAATTTTCTAAAAGTCCAGTTACACAGGTGTAAATCAGGACAAACGAAGGGGCTTCCCAAAAGGAGCTGAGAGACTGGAAGAAACCAATTTTGCATTCAAGACTTCATAAACCCTTTTCTCTGACAGAGACCCAAGGTGTGAGTGTCATATATGTGGAAACCCTAAACAGAGTTTCTTAACTGGGCTGCAAATCAGAACCACCTTGTGAGCTTTTCAAACAATACCCAACATCAGACATTCTGATTCAATTGTCCTGGGGTGGCATCCAGGCAACGGTCCTTTCAAAGCCACACAGGTGGAAGATGGAAGGTTCTCACTCTCCACGAGCAGTATGGCTGTCCTGGTGCCTACTGCATGAACTGAGCATTTCTAACCGTTCCTTTATTCTAGCCTAGGGGTTGCAAACCCAGCTATCAATGGGGGCCAGCAAGTAAGGTAAGGCCCAGATACAAGCCAACAGATAGTGGTAGAACTTCTAGTTTTTCAAGAGGAGATAAAAATTTGGATTTTTACATGAAACTTCCGATTTTAAAATGTGGACAACTGATTTAAAATGGAATCCTCTGAATGTATGACAACAGCCTTGGTTTCCTCCCATAGTTTTTCCTACACTGGGTCTTCAGATGATGTAGGGATCTCTTTCCTTCTGGGATCAACCAGCAAAACTGAAGAAAAAAAGCACAACTGCAGAGCTTGAGAGCATGTCCTAGTAAACACTAGCCTCCTGTCAGTTGGCATCCATTGTCATTTATACATATTTATCTTCAATTGACAGGCTCAGGTTGCAGGGAGGGCACAGGAAATCCCTGTAGCTAAGACTGGTGATCCTGACCCTAAGAGGGTTCACTAGGCCTTAAACAAGAATGTGCCCCTGGGGGCAGGTGTGTGTTGGGGCAGTGCCTGGGTGACTCAGTCGTTAAGTGTCTGCCTTTGGCTCAGACAGTGATCTCAGGGTTCTGGTATGGAGCCCCACATTGGGCTCCCTGCTCAGCAGACGGTCTGTTTCTCTCTCTGCCTGCCACTTCCCTTGCTTGTGCTTGCTCGCTCGCTCTCTCCCTCTCTCAAATAAATTCTTTATTTTTTTGAAGACTATTTATTTATTAGAGAGAGAGAGCAAGAGAGAGAGGGAGAGAGAACACAAGCAGGGGCAACAGCAGGCAGAGGGAGAAGCAGACTCCCCACCGAGCAGGGAGCCCAATGTGGGGCTCAATCCCAGGAACCCGAGACCATGACCTGAGCCAAAGGCAGATGCTTAACCAACTCAGCCACCCAGGCAGCCCTAAATAAAAGATTAAAAAAAGGGGGGGGGCACCACTGGGTCCAGGACTTCGGAGGAAACACAACAAAAATGAGAAAGGGAATAAGTAAACCCCCAAAAGATCATTGTTGAGCCATTTTATGAAGATCAGCAATCAGAAAGTTGGTGTACGGAAAAAACCAAAGGCACTGAAGCCAGACACCTAGGGGCTGTACAGGTACAACCCCCGATACTGGCAAAGCACACCACCTTCCAGGCCTCAGATTCTACATCCGTCAAGGGGACATAAAAATACCTTCCCTATAAGTACGTCATGGAGGTTCCAAAAAAAAAAATCAAAAATAAATCTACCCTATGATCCAGTAATTGCTCTACTGGGTATTTACCCGAAGAATACAAAAACACTAGCTCAAAAAGACATATGCACCCATCTATTTATTGCAGCCTTATGTACAATAGCCAAACTATGGAAGCAGCCAAGGGTCCATCTATAAATGGCAAGATAAAGAAGATGTGTGTGTGTGTGGGGGGGGGTGTTTGTGTGTGTGTACACACACATGATGGAATATTATTCAGCCTCAAAAAAGAATGAAATCTTGCCATTTGCAACAAAACATGGATGGAGCTAAAAAGGAGAATGCTAAGCTAAGTAAGTCAGTCAGAGAGAGATAAATACTGTATGATATCACTTATAATGTGGAATTTAAGAAACAAAAACAAAACAAACAGACTCTCAACTCTAGAGAACAAATGGAGGATTACCAGAGGGGAGGTGGGTGGGGGGGACAGGTGAAACAGGTGATGTGGATTAAGAGTATACTTATCTTGGGGCACCTGGGGCGGTTAAGCCTCTGCCTTCGGCTCAGGTCAGGATCTCTCGGTCCTGATATCGAGCCCCGCATCAGGCTCTCTGCTCTCTGCTTCCCCCTCTCTCTCTTCCTACCTCTCTGCCTACTTATGATCTCTCTCTCTCTCTGTTAATATTTATTTAACTCTTTTTATTAAAGATTTTATTTATTTATAAATAAAAAGAGTACATTTATCTAGATGAGCACTGAGTAACATATACAATACAATTTTTAAAAATATTTTATTTACTTATTTGAGGTAGAGAGAGAGAAAGAGAGCATGAACAGGAGGCAGAGGGAGAGGGAGAAGCAGACTCCCCACTGAGCAAGGAGCCAGACATGGGACTCGATCCCAGGACCACAGGACCTGAGCCAAAGGCAGATGCTTAACTAGCTCAGTCACCCAAGCACCCCTGTATACAATTGCTGAATGACTATATTGTATACCTGAAACTAGTATAACATTGTACATTAAGTATACTGGAATTAAAATTTAAAATTTAGTTAAAGAAAGGAAAAAAACCTTCCCCAAAGAGTTGCAATGGTGAGGCAGGATGAATCTGAAGGGCCCCAAACATGGAACGCACTAAATTCCCAATCAGAAAAGACATCCGTTTTCATGCCTTGATAATCTAAATAGAGCATCTCCGAATTCCTACTTTTGAAAAGTTCTTCCGAATAGATGATTTAATTCTAAATTCCCTGTGTTTTTCTGCAACAGTCGCAAGCACACATTCATTGCACATGTCTGAACCCAGGTGGCAAATGCCTCCTTCTATCAGAGCTCTTTCTTCCTTCCCACATTTCTGCAAGTGGTCCCTGTCACCCTCTGAATTCTGCCCACCTTTCCACAATACTTCCGGTATTTCACAGCACTACTCTATCACTTGCCACTCAGCTCATCACAATGTTGAAACACCATGACAGAACAGTCTGCATATTGTCCCCTGAAACAGTTACCCTTGGGGAAGAGGCTACATGATATGTATCTTTTCATCTTCTTCAGATACAGTTATGTCACCCAGGAGACCAAAATGTCACTCAAGGCACTTTCTCCCAGCCGCTTTCTGCCAAGCCCCATCTTGCCTCCAACACCTTCCACCAGTTCTGGAATCACCTTTCCCATCTCGGTGGGCTTTGCCCTCTAAAAAGCAGCGACAGTCATGGCTCACCTTCCCCTATAACATCTGTCTATATTAAATTTAACTCCACACACATGCAGGGACTGCCATCTCCAACCACTCTCCTGAGACGCTGAGGCGGAAGAGCTGAGTAATACACAGTCCTTTGCTGGAGTTTCCCACAGTATTAAGGTTGTATATCAAGTTTGCTTGAAGGGATGACAGCCATCCACCATTAGGCAGCGCTTTATTACTACTACTCTGCTCTGCATCTTTTTACCAAGACATCCACCTGTGATTCTGATTCTCTGGGCCAGGAGTGGAACGGGTATGGCTATTAACTCATATAACTGATTATTTTATACAAAGAGTTTTTATGTCTACATGGATCTTGAAGGAGCTTAGGATATGCTACCCCAAAATGTGCCACTCTGGCATAAAGATTATTCAGATAAGACTTGGAGCTGAAAGCCACTGAGAATCAATAGATACAGGATATATCTGCTTCAAACCAAAGTACAAATTTCTCTTTGTGAAGGTTTCCCACCAGCCCCTCCTGTGTCAAAAAGAGGAGAGTGACCCTAAACTTTAAAGATGGAGAGTCATCACCAACGTGAACCTTCAGAAACAAGCCTTAATAACATAGCCCTCACCTTCCAATAGCTTGGCCATATACTTCCTAGTTGCTTCCTCACAATTTATTGTCCCATGAAGCCCACACCCTCTTTCCTTTGGTAAGAAGGGTAGATAAACTCCTGAGCCTAAATGATTCTTTGAGTTTCACTTTTGTGTGAATTCCCACCCGTTAAATATTCATAAAAATTGTGTGTCTTTTCTCCTGTTGATCTGTCTGTGGTCACAATTGCAGGCCCCCACTCACTGAACCTAAGAGGGTAAAGGGAAAAATTTTCCCCCCTCAGGATCTCTTCAAAGCAGACATTCTCAGAGATGCTATACTAATACTCAAAACATAAGGGCCAGGGGCACCTAGGTGGCTCAGTGGGTTAAGCTTCTGCCTTCAGTTCAGATCATGATCTCAGAGTCCTGGGATCTAGCCCCGCATCAGGCTCTCTGCTCAGCGGGGGACCTGCTTTCCCCTCCACCTCTGCCTGCCTCTCTGTCTACTTGTGATCTCTCTCTCTCTGTCAAATAAGTAAATAAAATCTTTTTTAAAAAATGCCAAAACAAAACTAAGAGCCAGCACCCCTTTCTTGAAAGGTTCACTGCAGTTTATCTAACCATAAACAATGATTGAACCTTACGCATGCAGGGTTGTTGACTGCGAATTGCCAACACTTATTTGCCCTTACGCAATGACTATGCAGCTGGGAATGGGACAAGGGGACATCAAACTATGACAATGAGTGTGAGATGAGCTTATAGGGGAGGAAAACACACAACTCCCCACACTGAAACTCATAAGCTGGGCTTCTAGCCCCCTTCAAGTCCCATTATCCAATATGGCAGCCACTTAGATCTTTTCTGCATATGAATTGTTCTCCTGCTTAGATCCCTGGAAGCCTTAACTTTGCACTCAGAATGATTCCTAATGCTCTTCACGGCCCCCAAGATCCAGGGGGACCTGATCTTGCCACCCTCCCCATCCTCAGGTACTTGTTTTGTGAGCCACAGACCTCCACTAATCTCATCTCACCTGCCCCCCGGACCCCCTCCTACTTCTCTGCATGTTTCTTCTCATCTTCTAGATCTTTGGCTCTAAAGCCACCTCATGCAGTCCTTCTCCAGCCACTCAAAGTAACTGCCTGTTTTCTTTATCACACAATTCCAGTTCTGTCCCAGCACTTACCACTATCTTGAAAGTGATTTGTTTCCTTATTAGATGTTTATCTTACCCCTTAGACTGGAAACTCAGTGAGGACAAGGATCTGAGCTGAGGAGAACAGCACCAGGCACAGAGTGCCCAGGGAATGAACAGTTCTGAACAAGGAAGTGAGAGAAGTTCAGCCTTCTGGGCAGGCGCACCCCATCTGCCCCTTCCTCTGACATGCTGGGCTCATGCTGTCTACACCCAGCCACCCCTCCTCTGCTCAAAGCTCAGCAGGTGCATGCGCTCCCACAGACCCCGGCATGTCCATCGGAATCTCAGGGCCAACCCCTACGCAGCTGCATTCCTGGTTCTCCTCCCTTCCCCAGGAAAGCCTTTGAGAAGCCTACTGGGCAAAAATACAAGTCCATTCCTCCCTCTCCCTCCTCAACCCTCCTCTCACACAAAACACACACACACACACACACACACACACACACACACACGGAGCACATCTAGGGTCCCATAGGCAGAGACTCAAACTGCCTAAGAACACCTCCTGAGAGGGAGAATTTGGCTTTAAGATCTAAAATTCCTGGTCCTTCATGCCCAAGCTGGGCTTCCCAAGGGAGTCTATGCTGGGCCTTGGCTCTGGGCAACTGCCTAACCCCACAGCAAGCCAGGCTCAGGGATGGCCTTGCCGCTGCCACCCAGGACATCGGATGTCACCAGAGTTCCTGACAGCGTCAGTGAGTGACTGTGGACTGTTGGATGACATCATACATGACCCAGCACCAGACTTTCAATGTAGCGCAGCACAGGCTTAATCATAAGATCCGGAAAATGCAGACTTCATGCCTCCAGAAGGAAATGGCTAAGGTCTCTTTTCCTAGGGATCAGACAGATTGAGCTGAAATGGGTGTTGATAAAACCCCCTGATTGCATCTCAAGGACCATTTCCCCAAACTAAGCCTGGGCCTTGCTGTCAGAGAGCTTATCCCTTTATAGCTGCATTCACTGGGGAAATTTCTGTTCTAAAATATATACCACTGGAGAAATGGAAAAAACCTTTTACAACTGCGTTGCAAAGAGGTAGGGGGTATGTGGGGATAGTAACCTAATTAATTTTTAGGAGAGCAGAGAGCTTCTTATTCAACAGCCGTCCTGAAGAAAAGATGCATTAGTGCTCTTGGAGGGGATGTGATCTAATGGATGTGGACATCAGAGCCCAGCTACGGACACTAATAACAGAAGCTAACAGAGCCCTTCCTCGGGAACCGGCACTGAGAAAAGCCACTAGTAGGCATTTCTTTTTTTTTTTTTAATTTTTTTTTCAATTTATTTATTTTCAGAAAAACATTATTCATTATTTTTTCACCACACCCAGTGCTCCATGCAAGCTGTGCCCTCTATAATACCCACCACCTGGTACCCCAACCTCCCACCCCCCCGCCACTTCAAACCCCTCAGATTGTTTTTCAGAGTCCATAGTCTCTCATGGTAGTAGGCATTTCTCATTTAAAATGAGGGTCACTGGTGCACCTGGGTGGCTCAGTCATTAGGCCTCTGCCTTCAGCTCGGGTCATGATCCCAGAGTCCTGGGATCACGTCCCAGGGCTCCCAGCTCCGTGGGGAGTCTGCTTCTCCCTCTGATCATCTCCCTTCTCATGCTCTCTCTCACTGTCTCTGTCTAATAAATAAATAAATAAAATGAGGGTCAGGAATTAGTCTCCCATTTTTACATAAGGAAACTAAGGTTCAGAGAGCTTAAATAGTCACACAGTGTGTGAATGGTGAATGTCAGCCCTTTGCCACATGGCTCTCTCAGTTCTCTCCACCATCACTAGGCTTTTGAACTAGGGGATCAGTGAGAAATCCAGGGAAGGTGACAAGCTTAAAATCCACTATCCGTCATCCACTACCATGCGGTTTTCCCCCGCCCCACCCCGCCCCCATCTGGGCTGCCGCAACACCAGCAGCCCTAGGCCATTGGCTCTCAAGGTTGCTGCTTTGAACTAAGATTTGCAGGAGCAACGAGGGAAGTAAAGAGCAGGAAGGCAAAAGCCTCAAGACCCTCACGTGCTACCTGCTCACACTGCCCCCAAGCGACTCCCATCACACAGGACACCAATGGCTTGGCTTGTAACATTAACAACACTCAGCATTAGTCACCACATTTCACTGACTCTGAAAACAACATACTTTTAAAAAGCTGCTCTTGGGGTGCCTGGGTGGCTCAGTGGGTTAAGCCTGAGCCTTCAGCTCAGGTCATGATCTCAGGGTCCTGGGATCGAGTCCCGCATCGGGCTCTCTGCTCAGCAGGGAGCCTGCTTCCCTCCCCCCTCTCTCTGCCTACTTGTGATCTCTCTCTCTGTCAAATAAACAAATAAAATCTTTAAAAAAATAAATAAATAGAAAGCTGCCTCTTTCAAAGCTCTACACACAGAACTAAATCTAATGAGTACCCTTGAGGTACAATCTAGCACAGGTTTCTTTTGTGATAGAAATAATAATGAATGGCTACCATTTCCCACTTACTATGTGTCAGAAGCTTTGCACAGGTAGTTGTCTTAAAACTTCTATCACAAGGGACACCTGGGTGGCTCAGTGGGTTAAAACCTCTGCCTTCAGCTCAGGTCATGATCCCAGGGTCCTGGGATTGAGC
This sequence comes from Neogale vison, assembly GCF_020171115.1. Classification (NCBI taxonomy): domain Eukaryota; kingdom Metazoa; phylum Chordata; class Mammalia; order Carnivora; family Mustelidae; genus Neogale; species Neogale vison. The sequence goes on from NC_058091.1 coordinate 218,713,535, forward strand.
CCTACATCGGGCTCTCCACTCTGCAGGGAGCCTGCTTCCTCCTCTCTCTCTGCCTGCCTCTCTGCCTACTTGTGATCTCTGTCTGTCAAATAAATAAATAAAATATTTTAAAAAAAACTTCTACCACAAATAATGTACATGATGCCAATATTTTAATAGCTATTAACTTAATGGTATCGTACTATGAATATACTATTCAAGTATTTTATTTACCCATTTTAAGTTATAAGCAGAATTAACAATTTAATTCTTTGACTTTAAGCAATTACAGTTCAGAACAGGACCAAGCCCTACCAAGATTAACTCATTTAGATTAACTCCTAACAATGCTATGTTATTATCTCATTTTTTGTTTTGAAGATGAGGAAACTGAGGCCCAGAGAGCTTAAGTAATTTGTTCAAGGTCACACAGCAAATAGGTAGTGGAGCTGAAATTTGGGCCCTAGCAATCTGATTTCGGAGTCCAAGCTCATGACTTCCATGCTCTACTGCTTCAAGTCCTCCATAATCCCAATGGTCTTGAGAGAGAAAATGATAACTGCACAAAATTAGTAATTGCAAAAAAAAAGGATAAAAAGGATTAGCACACTCCAGGAAGAGTCCACCCTTGTGGCAGAGTCAAAACCATATATAATTCATAGAAACATACACTGCATTGAGATCAAAATAAATGATACGTGCTTAATATCACACATCATAGAGATACTAATTTTTTAAGATAAAGTAAATACTTAGAAATGTTTACAAACCTTAGAAGCCTTCCTATCTGTAAGTTGATAGCGCTGCCATTTATAAATCCTCAGAAATGATTAATAATGGATGTTTGTGCAGGCTGTAACCAATCAGTAAACCCCACACGTAGATGAATCTTGGGGGAACAGACCATAGCTATATAATCGTGTGTGTGTGTGTGTGTGTGTGTGTGTGTGAGAGAGAGAGAGAGAGACAGACAGACAGACAGAGACAGAGACAGAGACAGGGAGGCAGATAGGTACACACACACACACACACACACACACACACACACACACACACGGGGGAGGGAGGGCACTAGGACAGACATAGTACCCGGCAAGGTTTATTAAGGGGAGTAGGACACTCAGGGGGGACACATAGTAGGTCTGTTACACAGTTAAGCAAGTGGCAGAGCCAGGATTTGAAGCAGATCTGATCCAAAGCCCACATGCTTTCTGCCCACTACACTAACTTTCTAAAAGAATGGGTGAGAAGGGATTTCAGTTATGTTTTCCTATAAAACCTTAAATTTAGGTTGAAAGCTATTTAATCAAGAAGGGATACACAGACCTAAGACCCATAAAGTATAATTTATCTGCCATTCTTTATTTCATTTCTATCCTTCAGAAACTTTCTTTTCCTGGGATCTTTCATTTATTGTATTGATTATTATTTAAAAGGATTATTTATTTAACTGGTTGTTTTTAGTGTAAAATTCTGTGAGGTTTGTTCTAAGTTTGGAATTCATATCTTATTTCTTTTTGTCTACTGTAAACTAACAGCTCCTTTCTCCCTCTTTCTAAATGACTTATTTTAAACCAAAATATGTAGCAAAAGAAACCAAAGAGTTTGGGTGGGAAAACTATCTATGGGTATTGTTATTAATTTATTGTCTATTGTTAATTGAAGTCATGATCCTTACCACAATGATGATGGAAGGACAAATCTGGGTAAGCACTGTCTACAAAGCGGGTGAGACAGAAGAGGGAGGGAGGAGGAAAATTGTTAGACTTCATTGCAACTGGGTCATAAAGCAGAGTAAAATGCCTGGAAGCTACATGTCTTCCTTAAGATGCCTTATTAAAAAGCACATTCTGAATTTCTTTGCCTTTAACCATATCTTCAAGACAAGTTTCTGCCTCTGCTTTGTTTCAATTGGCTGGCTAACCCTGAGGTCAATCAAGCTCACTTCCTAAATGTCAGGCACACTGAGAAAAGGATATTGGTGGTTAGGGTAGAGAGACTTGGCTGCCCCTGCCCAGAACTAACCTAGCTGGAGGGGCGCCTCCGTCCTCCATCAACTCGAAAGAATAAGAGAACCACTTAGTGGGAATGCTTACTCTATTCTTTGTTGTCTATGAATGTCTCTATCTCAAACTACTTTAGGGACTAAGGTTAAGGTTAGGGATGAGGTTACAAGGTTAAGGTTATAGGATCCCCTATAGGGATGAGCCAAAGCAAAGCCCTGAATTTCCCTAAGCTAAAGCTACTTCCCTCTTCCTCTGCATATTTTGGTGTTGTTCAGGCATGCTGAGAAACCATAATAGGGTAGGATTCTGCTGGACCCTGCACTGAGCCTTACCCACGTTACATGGTGACTCCATGCAGGGAGTAATGTCATTTGCATCTTTGCCCAGGTAAGAAAAGGAGACACAGGCTGGGACTACACAAACAGGCAAGCTGGCTGCAGAGCCAACCACCAAGGACACAATTTTGCCAGCTGAGCCCTCTAGCACCCCTGCAGGTATCTTGGTACAGTTGGTAGAATAATGAAGAAGGGACCTGAGAAAAGAAGAGGAAGGCTAAGCAGGGAACAGAGTGCCAAGGAAACAATTCACAGTCCGTGCCTTCCTCTCTAGCCTCTGGACCTTGAAAGACAAACGTAAACTTCTAGAACCACCTTCAAGACTGCCATCTGGGTCCTTAGAGGACTGAAGAAGAGGAAATGGGACCAAACCTGAATTCCCAGACTTCTTTTTGAACCTGCTGAAAACTAAGAAAGATCTGCTGGAAGGAAATTGCAGAGTCTCCCTGTCCCTGGAAACGGACTTTAAAGGAGAGGACAGTTCCCTCTCCTGGGTATTGGACTTGGTTCCATCAAACAAGGATGTTCTGCCCTTGTCTCACCCCAACCACCAGTGAAGTCCTCTTCTCTCCTGTCTGTCCCTTTCTTCCCTTCTTTGCAATTCTTCACGAATTTGACATTTTGAAATACTCCACCGCTTGTCTAAAACTCAGTCACGCCATGCAGTAATCTTTGAGATCTTTGATATACAGACAATTAAATGGTTCTTGGCTCAGTAATAAGACTTACTGTGTCAGAAGGCAAAAGAAATAATGTTTCAAAACTTCTTGTCCCCACAAATCACCAATTGTTCAAGTCGGCAACAAACCTCTACAATTAAATGTCCATTAAATAGATTTTTTAAAAATTTTTATCTTTTTTTTTCTTTTTTGACAGAGAGAGAGATCATAGGTAGACAGAGAGGCAGGCAGAGAGAGGAGGAAGCAGGCTCCCCGCCAAGCAGAAAGCCCAATGCGGGGCTCGATTCCAGGACCCTGGGATCATGACCTGAGCCGAAGGCAGAGGCTTTAACCCACTGAGACACCCAGGTGCCCCTAAATAGATAAAAATTTTAAGATTTTTTTCTAGTAACCCGGATTCCTGGAGCAATTAAACTCTTCCTGTGGACAATATCCCTGTAAATATTTTTTCCCCTGTTGGTCTTCAAATGTATCACATTCAGTTAAATGCTCAATGTGGATTCATTTACAGAGTGAGAAGATTTTAATTTCTCCTCTGCCCAAAGCCCCTCTGGATGGTTGCTATCTCTCAGGGACAATGTTCATCTCTGGAGAATTTTTCCATTAGCTATGGGTCATCACTACTCTTTATTAAGTTTGTTATGTACGTACAAATGTAATACAATGCTTTGGCATTAAACAGATGAGTTCAATCCCAACTTAGTGATTCTATTCTTCCATATGTACATTAAAAAGCCCTGTATACAGATAAGTATTACAGTAGTTTTTCATAGAAACCATAGGAAATAACCTAAATATTCAGCCCTAAGGAAATGCAGTGATACGGTGCCTGAGAACACAAGAGGGATTCAGTGGAAATCTATTACCAATAGATAATTCAACACCTTTGTCCTAGAAATAGATGGCCAGGGGCATCCTTAATAATAGCAGCAATAACAAATAGCAGTTATCCAGCACTTTCCACATCAGGCACTGTTCTAAGTGCTTTATGTGTTTTAGCCCAATATATCCTCCCAACAACCCAATAAAGTTAAGACTGTTAGAACCCACATTTCACAGATTAAAGAAATTAAGGCACCAAGAAGACAGGAAAGTTGCCCAATGTTACACAACTCGTAATGCCAGTCAGTCCAATTCTAGATGCTGGGGTCCTATCCATTTTGCTGTCCGTTTCTCTATTGGAATCAAAATGGAAAGATGCCAAAATACAATGTGAGTGGGAAAGGAGGAGGATACGAAATTTTATGTAAGACATCATTTATGGAAACTTTAAGAGCACATATATGATAATACTACTGACTACTAATACACAAATACACTATGTGAAAATATTTTTAAATGGACTGGAAAAAGATAATATCTAACTCCTGAAAGTGGTTCATTAGGGAAAGAGGGGGAAACAAGACATGGGGAGGTGGAAATGAGGAAAGAGGTTGACCTTAGTCTCTAATATTTTATTTCTTTAAAAGATCTCCTCAACTTCAATGAAGATGTATGAAGTCAACACACTGCCCTTTCAGTTTTCTCAGGAGTCCAACAAAACGTACCTATTTTCCCCCCAACATTCATATTGCAAAGCCCAGAATCCACAAACATGCTTAAATCTTATCTATTAGCATTTTCATTGTTAAGATACAGCTTAAATGACATTTACTTTTAAACAAATTTTATTAAGCTATTCATCTTAATAGTGTGAGCCCATTAGAAGGAAAAAGTCAAATAGGTTAAAACAATCACAATTTACTTTCTTCTGGTAAAAGTGATGCAGGTTCATTTTAGCAACTTCAGAAAATTACAATATATGCAAAAAGAAGACATTTCACTGATACACCACTGTTCATGTTCCCAGGTCTATTGTTCCAGGGTTCTTCTATAATTAAGTATACATAGAATTTGGGGGCGTCTGGGTGGCTCAGTGGGTTAAGTCTCTGCCTTCGGCTCAGGTCATGATCTCAGGGTCCTGGGATCAAGCCCCACATCGGGCTCTCTGCTCAGCAGGGAGCCTGTTTCACCCTCTCTCTCTGCCTGCCTCTCTGCTTACTTGTGATCTCTCTCTCTCTCTCTCTGTCAAATAAATAAATAAAAATTTAAAAAATATATTAAAAAATATATACACATATAATTTTGATACAAAAATGACATTACATGATATCCATCTCCATATCTTGCTATTTTCCACTAATATGGACTAAATGTCTTTGCATCTTTCTGCATTACTTTAAACAGTTGCATATATTTTATTTTCTCCATGTACATATATATCCAATAGTTATTGCTCCCCCAAAATGATGAATTAAAGACATTTTCAGAAAAATGAAAGCTGGAACACTCTGTTGCTAACAGACCCACATAACCAAAAAAATGTTAAGGAAGTTCTGTGGGTGAAGGAAAATCATTCCAGATGGAAACTCAGATGTACACAAAGGAAGGAATAGCATCAGATGGTAAATATGCGGGTAAACAACTTCTCTGTTATTTTTTATAGACATGTAAAAAAAAAAAACAAAAAACAAAACCTACGATTTAAAGCCAAAAGGAGTCACAAAGTACTGTGGGTTTTATAACAGATGTAAAATTAAAAGCTGTGACAATAACATCACAAAAGATGGCAGGAGAGAATGCAACCAAACTGGTGTAGGGTTCTTACATTAGTCACAAAGTACCTCAATGTGACTGGTAGGAAAATGAGACAAGCGGCACACGGTAAACCCTAGAACACTAAATTTAAAACAAAAAGTAAATGACAGCAAATACACAATTCAAAAGAACTGGTGTGTCAAGGATCGAAGGACCCATCCCTGGGAGGTCCAGGCAGACTTTTCCATCACTTTCAACTGCTGCTCTTCCAGAAATAAAAATGCCCTTCAGCAGTTCAACTCTGGTCTAATTCCTTCATCCTGCCTTTCAACTCAAAATAGAGAGGCATCAACATCCATCTGAGCCAACTGCTAAAGAAACTGGACGTAGATAGATAGTCCACAGAGAGAACAGAACTGGATCAGATCCAAGTATCCTCCTCACAAACACAAGATCAAACCAGAGAAGCTTGGCTCCTAACGCTTTGACATTCATCACCCTCCCACTGTAATATTATTGCTACCAAAGAAACATGCTTGGATTCACTTTTTAATAGGGTTTGATGTATGATAACCAAAGTGGACTACACTGGCATTTCCAGTACCAAGGACTCGATCTTTCTAAGGCTCAGTTCCCTTTTGCATTTGTGTGTCCACAGATACACAAGCACAGTGACTTGAACGGGCCCTTTAGGGAACATCCAGCTGTTGATGCCACACACGTATCAGAGTTCCAGTGACGGAAATCAAACAGACTTTCTGAATCATCCCATCCGGCTGCCTGGTTGCAGGCAGAGCTCTGAGTGTCTCTGGCAAGTCCTCTTGCTCAGGGAGATGAAGCCAGTTGCTGCCGGCCCCTGGCAACTGGGATTTTTAAAACAGTTCTTCAATTTCAACATATGCAGTTATCACTCTTAGACCCAACCCAGACTTCCTTTGTGACTTTGGGCAAGCCACCCTTCCTAAAATCTTACCTTAGCCACCTGGTAATTATTCTATTGCTATCTGACACTTAAGACTTACCATGTGCCCTCTATGGGCTCTAAGGGACTATATGCAGTATACGTATATATAACATACAACAAATAATATGTTCTAAATATAAGACAATAATATATATATTTACTTAATACTAACAACAATGAAACAGAGACAGAATTTGAATAACTTGCCTCCAAATTATAAGAGTAACAAATGACCAAGCCCAAGACTCAGCTCCAGATCTTTGCCTCCATACTCTACCCTTGGTAGAGGAATTATGGGGACTAAGAGCTCACGACATTAACTTCCTTCCAGGAACAATATCAAGGTGACAGCAGAACAGACAGTGGGACAGAATATAGTAACCTCATTTCTTGCTCCTACCCCACCATCCATCAGTTGCCCCCACATGCTCCCCTTGACTGCCCCAAATCTTCATCTTGCAAGGGTTTCACCCAAAGGGTGGTTGGAGACAGACAGCTCCCCTACGACCACCCTGGAGCGGTTCACCTGTGCACCAGGTCCCTTTTGAGGTGCTGACATGTCCAGCCAAGGTGACTTCCTTACCCTTAAGGAATGCATTTCTTCGTCCATTCAACAAATATCTAGCAAGCACCTATTTTGTGCCAGGCCAGACACTGTACCAGAGACTGGGAATACAGTGATGAACAAAGAGGGATAGTCCTAGCCCTTGCAGAACTCACAACCACGTAAAGTGACAGACGGTGTGTACTTGAAGAGAGAGGGGAAGTTAGAGGAAATGTAATGGGAGAGCTCCCATTTGGACAAAATTTTGAAGAAGAAGTGAGTTTGTCAGCCAGATGAGGAGAATAAAATGTTAGGCGGAGGGAGAGCATGTGCAAAGGAGTAAAAGAAGGAAAGAGATCTGAGGGTTCCAGGACCCTAGGGTTACCGGCGAATGACAGCACAACAGGAAATCTGGGTACAAACATCAGGCTGACTTCTACTGAAGAAGGGCCAAGGAAGCCAGGAGAAGGGTCTCCCCACCACTGCACACCAATAAGATGAGAGGGAGGAGTGCGAAAGGAAGAAACCGACAACCATGGAGGTTGTCAGTGGATGTGCAGAAGAACTCACGGAGCATGAAAGCGCTGGAAAGGATGCGGACAGATGGAGCTGAGCCAAGCAAGCCATGCTCTGCACAGAATACTACCAAGGACAGAGCCCTTGATGGCTGGGGAAGCTTGGCGTTTTCCAAAGGAGACCCCAAGGCAAAGACTACTGTGCAGGGAGTTTACTTGGGCGGTGATCCCAAGAAAGCAGAATGACAGAGTGGGCAAAACAAAATGGGACAAAAAGGGAGAAAAGCCCATCAAGTGCAGGTTAATATGAAGGTTCCTGCTGTGGGCCACAGGAGAGCTATCCCAGTGGGGACCAAGGGTAGACTTCAGAGCTGAAGAATTTATAAAAAAAAACTCCATCCCTCCCTGGTAGACAGCTGCCCCTGTGGCATTAAGTCATCAGTATGTTCAAGCTGTTCCACAGGCTGAGCAAAGCTCTCCTGGCTAGCAGGAAGCTGCCAAGCAGGTACCCGAGGGAGGAAATTATCAGTACCTACAGGAACCGGAACTGCAGGCAAACACTAAAGCAGGTTGCCGGACTGTGGTGTCAAGCATCCCACAGCTTCTGCAGCAATAGGTTCCACACTTGGCCACCAGAATGTGTGCTGGATAGCAGCAAGGGAGAAAAAAAATCAATTGGGGATCCACTCAAATTCAGTTCCCCAAGCAAACCATCTCCCATGCATGGTGGACTCTGCAGCCAGACCATTAGCCATCTCTTGATCTGTTAACTAACCAAAACTGAAACTCAAATATATGTTCTCCAAAACCCAAAAAGGCCTGCCAAGAGGAGGCCTGTGCCTCCTCTTATTGGTAGCCAATGAAGGACATAGCCATCTATTTTTCACCTTGAAGGAGCTGCCTCAGCTATATACCCCCTACCCCCACCGAAGCTTTACTAAGGAGACTGATCTTTCAATGTTCATAGGCTGCATCTCCCACCCTGTGGCTCCTGTATGTCTCCCTAAGGTGACTTAAGTCCTTGCTCCTTCCTGCTCATCAGATCTAATTAACATAATCATCCAAATAGTGATCCAATGGGGCACCAGGCTGGCATAGTCAGTTAAGTATCTGCCTTCTGCTCAAGTCATGATCTTGGGGTCCTGGGATCGAGCCCTACATTGGGCTCCCTGCTGAGTGGGGAGATTGCTTCTCCTCCTCTCTCTGCCTCTCCCCCTGCACACTCTGTCTTTCTTTCTCAAATAAATAAAATCTTTTACAAAAAATAGTGATCCATTGTAATCTTGTATGACAAAATATCCAAAGCTTTTGTAGACTTGCGCTGTGACAGAAGGCAGGATAGGTGGTATATTCCTGAGACAAGACTGAAAATACACTGTTGGTTGTGCTAGGTAAAAGCAAATTGCTTCTAGCAGCTCCTGGGTGACTCAGTCAGTTGAGCATCTGACTCTTGATCTCAGCTCTGGTCTTAACCTCAGAGTCATATGAGTTCGAGCTCCACATTGGGCTCCATGCTGGGCATGGAGCCCACTTAAAAAAACGAGAGGTAGGGTGCGCCTGGGTGACTCACTGGGCTAGTCTCTGCCTTCGGGCCGTGATCCCAAGTTCCTGGGATTGAGCTCCGCGCCCGGCTCTCTCCTGGGCAGGGAGCCTGCTTCCCCCGACTCTCTCTCTCTGCCTGCCTCTCTGCCTGCTTGTGATCTCTGTCTGTCAAATAAATAAATAAAATCTTTTTTTTTTAAAGGGGTGGGCAAATTGTTTCTGGATACAGTTGGTTACACTAGATAAAAGCAAACTGCTTCTGGTGATACTTAGAAATGAGTAAAAAAACATTTTCTGAGCCAATATCTGCATACAGGGGCTACGTTCCTCTGCAGTATTAGCTATTTCCTCCCATACTTTGTGCTTCTCTCTCTCATTATGGGTCTAGTGACAACAAGAAGAGACTGGAGTGAGTCTGGAGGACAACAGGCATCCTCTTATAAGGCAATTTCCCCAACTAAGATTATTAGACTTCAAGCCAGAGGCTAGTCTACCCAGATGAAGACGAATAGCCTTCTTCTACCACCAAGGCAAGTTCTGAGTAACTGGGGATTCAACACTGTCAGTTCTATCTGAGCCCATCAGATGTCTCCATTCTAAGACTTAAGGTCCCATTAATTCTCAATGTTCTAACTCTCACAAGAGAGTCATGGCAAGGCTACAAATTCAGTGAAGTTTGAGTTTCATTTTCAGCAAGACTGGCTCTGTAGCTATAAGAAATAAATTATCTTATGGCTACCAGAAAAACTCTCTGGTTCTCTATAACTAGAGCTTAGAAATGAAACATCCCTTATTGTCGTTTTCTTTCTCTACGTGATCCAAAGTTCCCAAAAGAATCCATCCCAGGCTACCATCCTATTTCATCATCAATGCTGCCACAGGGGTCAAGGACGCCACCCTCCCGCTCCCCAAAGGTATTTGCTTCAGTGAATGCTTCATCACAGTTAACCATACATGGGATAGTTCAGAGAATTAATTTGCTACCAAAGGGATTTTGACACCAAACTTTCAAATACAAAAAAAAGTTCTCAGATTTCATAACGTTGTGATTTTTTGAACTATAGATACAAGATTATGAACGTGTGGGGAGAAGGGGAGAGAAACTAGATCAAGGAGAGAAGAGGTTGTATAAGTGAGCTAAAATTTTGATTTCTTAGGGCAAGAATTAAATAGACAATTTCTACAGTTGAAAAGAAATTGTAATACAAGCACTTACACAGGGATATCACCAAAAGAACAAAACAAAATTGCTTACAATTCTGTGGATAAGGAATGGATGATAAATGTGAATCAGGGGCTATGATGAGCCTGTTCATGCTAGTTCTTTTTTTAACAATCTGTGAATATTATTTGATTTTTTTTTAATTCTAAAAAATTTAAGCCAGGTCCAGAACACTCAGGGATGCCAAGGAAAGACATTTAAATTTTAAGCCTAAAGTACAGGGAACCAACAAAAGTACATAGAAGACTTGTATGATCACAAAGTGGGTTTTTGGGAAGTTTTTTTGAGAGAGAGAGAGAAAGTGCAGAAGCAGGGGGGAGGGCAGAGGGAGAGGGAGAAGCAAACTCCCCGCTGAGCATGAGGGATTCCATCCCAGGACCCTGGGACCATGACCTGAGCTGAAGGCAGACAGCCAACTGAGCCACCTAGGTGCCCCCAAAAGGGTTTTTAAAAAAGGTCAGGGGGGTTGGCTATGTCAAGAGTGAACAAGACTCTTTAGATGAACTACTACTACTACTACTTTTAGATGAACTACTGGGACTTCATCAGGATAAAAAGCTTTTGCACAGCAAAGTAAACAGTTGACAAAACTAAGTGGCAACCTAAAGAATGGGAGAAGATATTTGCAAATGACATATCATTAAAGGGCTAGTATCCAAAATCTAAAAAGAACTTATCAAATTTAATACCCCCCAAAAGTTAAAAATCCAGTTAAGAAATGGACAGAAGACATGAACAGATATTTCTCCAAAGAAGACATAAAAATGACCAATAGGCCCATGAAAAAATGCTCAACATCACTCAGCATCAGGAAAATACAAATCAAAAATGATGAGATACCACCTCACACCAGTCAGAATGGCTAAAATTAACAAGTCAGGAAACAACAAATTTTGGCAAGGATGCAGAGAGAAAGGGAACCCTCTTACAGTCTTGGTGGGAATGCGAGCTGGTGCAGCCACTCTGGAAAACAGTACAGAGGGTCCTCAAAAAGTTATAAATACACCTATCTTATGACCCAGAAATTGTATCCAAAGGATATAAAAGTAGTGATTTGAAGGGCACATGCACCCCAGTGTTTATAGCAGCGTTTATAGCAGCAACGTCTACAATAGCCAAACTATGGAAATAGCCCAGTTTTGTCCATCAACAGATGAATGGATACACACACACACACACACACACACACAGGAACACTACTCGGCCAACAAAAAATGAAATCTTGCTATTTGCAACATGGATGGAACTAGAATCTATTATGCTAAGTGAATTCAGTCAGAGACAAATCTGTATGATTTCACTCATATGTGGAATTTAAGAAAAGAAACAGGCGAATTAGAAGAAGAGAAGGAAAAATAAAGTAAAATGAAAACTGAGAAGGAGGCAAAACAGAAGAGACTCATCTTTCCGGAACAAACTGAGGGTTGGAGGAGGGGAGGGGATAACTGGGGGATGGGCATGAAGGAGAGCACATGATGTAATGAGCACTGGGTGTTACATGCAACTGATGAATCACTGACCTCTATACCTGAAACTAATAATACATGATTTCTTAACAAACTTGTATTGAAAGAATATCTTGAAAGAAGAAATGCCAACAGTAAAGATCTGAGACCCACAAAAGAAGTATTTTCAGTAATCTCACCAAAATCTAGAGAGAATGCCGGCACTCTGAGAGCTCACGCACAGGCTTTATGACATTTGCAGAGATCTCGGGAATCCTCCAAAGATACAGGAGTTGTAGGAAAGGTACCAATGCATGCTTCGATGAGTAAATTTATGAAAATAATCATGAGCAACACCTGTCAGGTACCTGCTCTCCATTAAGCACGTTTCATACATTAAATGCTCATAAACACCCAGAGAGAAGTTATTAGAAACGAGGAAAATGAGGTGCAGATAGGACCATAAATCGGGAAAATAACAACCTATGAATGGGGAAAGCAAACCTAAGTTGACGTGATTCCAAAGCTCATGCTCTTGATCACTCATCTGTAATATCTAGTTTCTAGAGAAAGCTAAGCATTGACTGAAGAAATGAAAGCATGTTCCACATCATGAGTTCGGAAGGATTCCAGTGTAGTTCTAGTAACTTGTTTTCTCTATCATCAGCAGATGAACCTTTGCTGAATACCTACCTGGACCTGAGAGAGCATCGAGGTCATCTAGCCAACCTGTGCCAGAATCCCCTCCAGCCTCTGCCCAAGTGTGGTCCACAGACCAGAAGCATTGGCTTCAGTGCAAGCCTACTAGATATGCAGAATCTCAGGCCTTATCCTAAACCTACTAGATTAGCATCTGCATTTTCATCTCCCCATAGTCCTCTCAAAGCTAACTACCCACCTCCTCCAGTATTTCCTAGACCATGCTCTTCATGTCTCCCATCTCAGTGGTACCCAACCTAGAGGACTTGAAAGTATTCAAGGGTGGAACCCAGGAATCTGTATTTTTACATACTTCCCAAGCACAGCTAAGGCCCAGATCTTAGGGCTCAGAACCAATGCCACACATGCCCTCTAGTTTCTTAACATACTTCATGGAGTGCCGCTTGTCTTCATAGAGCCAAAGATGAGGATCAGGCCAAAGTACACGCATTATTATGGCCCGTGACCAGAACATATGATTTTAATTGGTGCAGCCTGAAATGGGGCAAGCACTTATAAGATAGTATCATCACAGTGAGCCTGTATCAAGCTTGCTGATGACTAAAGTTCCACCATCTACCCCACACACATACCACCCTAGGAGCTGTTTTAAAGTCAAGTTTCCCTGGTTCTCTACATAAGCTCTCTATTGTCCTGAATTTAGATTTAAGACTCTGTACTTTTTCCTCTTAAAATTCCACTTGTTGTTTTGAGCCCTCGATTTCACCTGCCAAAAGCTCTGCATCTTTATTCCATCCTTTATTGGAAAGCAATGAATGGACTGGGAGTAGTTAGACTCTAGAATCAGACATGCCTGGGTACCATCAGATTTACTAAAGACAAATATCTCAAATGGCTCTGCCCAAGACTTAAGAGGTCAGCTCAGTGCTGACAAGAAATGTTCACGTAATAGGATACCTGTTGAGTGAATTAATGAAATAATGCCTGATGGCAGGGATACTGGCTAGGAGACTGGCTAGACACTTCCCCAAGTGAGACCAGATGGTGGTGTGAGCTGAGACCCATTCAGTGGTAAAGGAGGAGGATTTAGGGAGCTCTTTGAGAGGTCGAAACAATAAAATGTTTGGGGCAATTGCATGTCTGGGTAAAGAACAAAGAGTCACAAGGACACTGAGGTTTCTGGGCTGAGTAAGTATGGGGAACATGGTTGCTGAGAACAGAACCAAGTGCAACCCACCTCAGCCCACCCACAGGAACGCCTGAGGGCTCCAGGGAGATAGAAGTGCCCTCCAATGCCTGTGTGTTTAACTAGAACAGGACGTTTACCTTTATGGACCTAACTCGATTGTAACAATGATCATCCATCAGTAATGATCTCTGGATGAATCTTGAGGACACTATGCTAAGTGAAATAAGCCAGACACAAATGGATAAGTATTTTGTGACTCCACTTACATAAAATACCTAGAACAGACAAATTCATAGAGATGGAAAGCAGAATAGTGTTGCTAGGGGCTAGGGAAGGGCAAAATGGGGAGTTAGTGTTTAAGGGGTACAGAGTTTCTGTTTGGAATAGTAAGTTCTGGAGCTAGGGGATGGTGATGTTTACACAGCTGTGGGTATATCCTTCATGCCATTGAACTGTATACTTGGGAGTGTTTAAAACAGAAATTTTAAAGTTATATTTTGCCAGAAGAACAAAAATGTTTTCAATGTAATCTCAAGTTATCAACCATCCATGTTGATAATTATTCCTCTTTTTTGTCTGGTTAAGCTTGGTTGGGACTGAGGAACTGACAAGTCCTCAGAAGCTTAAATGCTCCGTGTAATCCACTGAGAAGTCACAGCAAAGGCACAAGGGCAGAAAGAGATGATTCAGAAAACAATCTGTGGAGGCAAAATGTCAGCTGCTGTTATGGCCCATTACATAAAAATAATTTTCCTGCTTCTGTTTTGTGAATGTTTTTGCTCTGATCTCATTTCTATCACCTTGGATACATCTCATTAGAAATATCTGTTTAAGTACTTTCTGTAGCTAACCTAAAATGAGGCACATACAGAAGTCAAATTAAGGCAAATCTTCACTGGGGTTGTGAACTGTACCTTCAAAAACATTTATATAACCTAAAATTTAAGATTTTAAGTCCATGCAAGAGTCTTGAAGAGTTGCTCCATTTTGAAATCCCCTGATGTTGCCTCACCCTGTGACGCAACCCTCTGCTCTGACTGCACACTGGAATCGCTTAAAGGAACTTTGAAATTTACTGAGACCTGCCTCCTAACCCAAGAGCCTGATTTAGTTATGGGTAGTCCTGTGTGGGCAACAGGATTTTTTCTTTTTATTTTATTTGTTTATTTGACAGAGAGACAGAGATCACAAGTAGGCAGAGAAGCAGGCAGAGGAAGAGAGGGAAGAAGGCTCCCTGCTGAGCAGAGAGCCCGATGCGGGGCTCGATCCCAGGACCCCGAGATCATGACCTGAGCCAAAGGCAGAGGCCTTAACCCACTGAGCCATCCAGATGCCCCACAACAGGATTTTTTTGTAAGCAAATTTCCTCAGGTGAGTCTAACTTTCAACCTTGGCTGTGAACCAGTGACTAAGAAGCGAAGACAAATTCATCGCACCCTGAAAATCAGGGAGAAAGACAAATATAGAATGACCTAACCAAAAATATACAAGAGTGATACCATCACCAAAGCAGAAACTGATCTTAGAACTCTAACCTTTTAGAGCTAGGAAGCAATTTCAAGACCACTAGAGCCATCGGTGGTTCTCAAAGCATGACCCCTGAACTGTCGGCATCAGCTGGAAACATGTGAGAAATGCAGATTCTGAGGCCCACTCCAGACCGGTAGAATCAGACTCCGAGGTAGGGCCCCAGCAATCAATGTTTTATTTATCTATTTTTCTGGCAATCTGTGTTTTAAGAAGTCTTCCAGGAGATTCTGATAGCAGCTGAGTTTTGGGAAGCATTGTTCTAGAGCAGTGATGGGGAGATTTTAAAAAATATCCCACACTCCACAAAGATTCTGCAGTCAAATGCTCTACCCCTGAGATATACCCCCTCCACAAAGATTCTGATTCAATCATTTTTTAAACCTCTTCAGCAGATTCTAATGTGAAACCAGGGTAGAAAACTAAACAAGTCCCACCCTGTATTGAGACCAGGAAAGACCAGCCCAAGATGAGACAAGTAGTTAGGACCACCATCTGAATGAGAACCCAAACCCCTCGATTCCAAATTGATCTCGATGTCCACTAAGCAATTCCGTTTCTCTTATTAGGAATACTAAATCTGTTCTAGTATGGATTTCAATTATGACTCAGTTCCAAAACTGCGTTGTTCCTTTACTTACAGTGCTCTGGTCTAGGAATTTGATCCTCTGGTTCTCTTCCCTATATCCCTCATGGTGGATAGAGAAGGTCAGAAGACCAGCCACATTAATATCAAGGCAAAGTAAAAATGCCAGTATGTCCTAAACAAAAAAAGGAGCCCCACAAGTCCTTGCAAACATCCACAGAATACATGCAATTTGTTAACATTTCAAGAGAGATTATGGACAATGTTTTGCAATGTCCCATTGGTTCCAATGCTGAAAAGTCTTCTTTAAGAATGCTGGCAGTAAAGCTTTCATCATAGTTGAAAATGCAGAGGAACTTATTTTAACCTTGGTCTTGCAGGACATGCCACCAGTTATTATTTGGGGCTACAAGCCCTGGAGCCTGACTCTGGCAAGTTTATTTTAAAAGGACTGCTGGAAGAATACAAGATGCCAGGACACCTCACACCTAGAGTCTTAGTAACCAGGGAGGTGTCAGGGCCACAGAGCGAGAATGAACAAGCAACCTCTAACACTCTGTGGAACAACGCAGGGCCGGCTGTCTTCCACACTTCTCCCTCTGCTTGAGAATCAAATGACTCAAGTGAGCCCGGCCAAGCCCCAGTGAAGGTCCCAGCTCTCCGCTAGGAACCTGGGCTCTTTGCTCGACACTCGCCAAGACTGCAGGGAATAGGAGGGGGTCGTTTCCCAAGGAGTATAAGGGGGCATGTGCTGAAAGATGACGGATGGGGACTTAGCAGGTGAAAATACTCACCAAATCACTGACCCGAGGCTGCACAAGGAGGGGGCCATGCTGTACTTGTTTGTGTAAGTATTAACTGCCCTGTCTACTCTGTATTCTATCCCAAAGCCAGACACACTGTAGGCCTTCAGTAAATGTCTGTTCACTTAAAAAAAAAAAAAAAAAAAAAAAAAGCTTACAAAGCTTAAGAACATCCTCCTGGTAAGTGGTCTCCAACTCAGTCTCACCAAGTCAGCAGGTGCATACTTGTGTGCAGAATAGTAGTAATGATAATGACGACAATGATGATGATTTGATGATGATGACAGGGGTGACTGGGTGGCTCAGTTGGTAAAGTGACTACCTCTGGCTCAGGTCATGATCCCAGGATCCTCGGATGGAGCCCCGCGTGGGTCTCCCTGCTCAGTGAAGAGTCTACGTCCCCCTTTCCTTCTGCTCCTCCCCCAGCTCTCTTGCTCACTCTCTCAATAAGTAAAATCTTTAATCATCATCATCATCACCATTCTCAGCATATTGTATTTTTGTCTCCAACTTACTTCTAACAAGTTGGTCTGGTCCCGTTTTCCCTTTAAGTTCTCTATTAGATCCCCACCTTCAAAGACATTTCCCTGCTTCCAATCCTCACCCCTCTCAGACCACTTGCCCCATAAGAAGCCGAAAGAAAGTGGAGGTGGAAAGAAAACCTAACTGGACAGAGAGAAGGAAACAACTGCAAGGTCAGAGAGGCTGAATTTGGTCCCCGCCCATCTTCCTCAAGTTCACACAGCTTTATGGTAACAGAACTACGGATTAACTACCCTTCTCCCCACCTTTTCCCAGTCCTTCCACAACCATGAAGCCACCCACACATTGTGAGTCTTCACAGTTTGTTACTAATGTGACACAGCTACCTAGACACAACTTTTAAAAATTAACAAAATCACCAGTTTTCCAAACAATTAACCTCTACTGGAAGTCACTGAAGCATTTGAAAGACCAGAGTCATCATTACATGCAGCAATAATTGTATCTTAAATATGTTTATAGAACAGAAATTAGCAATATGGGTCTTAAAACTCTCCATATACTTTGATCCAACAATCTCACTTCTAGGAATTTATACTAATAATCACAGATATATATATATATAGATATAGATATAGATATAGATATAGATATAATAGATATCACTGCAAGATATTTACTGCAGCATTACCTATAATAGTGAGAAACCAGAAACGACCTAAATATCCAACAGCAGGGGAGTGATTAAATCAAATAGGACGGCCATACAACGTAGCATTGTAGCATCGCGCAACATCACAATTGTTGTAGATGAGGCAAAACCTGACATGGAAACATGCTAATACATTTACAGGACATTAACTATAAATGGAGGTAACAGAGTAACTTTTTGTGTGTGAAAAAAATTTCCACAGATAGGAAAAAAAGAATAGCACAGTCCATACATGAAATTAGTAATAGCAGCTATCTCTGGGTGGTGAAATAATGGAGAATTTTCACTTTCTTTACTGTTTCTACGTTTTCTTTAAAAAATGACTTTACATTATTGGGGCACCTAGGTGGTTCAGTGGGTTAAATCCTCTGCCTTTGGCTTGGGTCATGATCCCAGCGTCCTGGGATCAAGCCACCCATTATGCTCTCTGCTCAGCAGAGAGCCTGGTTCCTCCTCTCTCTGCCTGCCTCTCTGCCTACTTGTGATCTCCGTCAAATAAATAAATAAAATCTTTAAAAAATTAGTTTACATTATTAATAATTATAAAACATTTTCATTACCTTACAACATAGGAATACGATACTGCTATTGAAAAATGTAGAATTCATTTCCTACAGAAACCTCCTGAAAGTAGCCCTAGCATTCCAAAACTCTACCTTTTCATTTCTTACAATTAACACTTGCTGAATTACACATTAATTTTTTTTTATTTCTCCACTTCTAACAAGTAGTTCTGGTCATGTTTTCTCTTCAGTCAGTTCTGTTATATCACAACCTTCTAAGACTTTGTTCTCCCTCAGACAATTTTTTAAAGATTTTATCTATTATTTATTTATTGTTTATTATTTTATTGTTTATTTATGGCTTATTATTAATTTGTTTTTGATTGATTGATTGAGAGAGCGAGACTCTTAAGCAGACTCCATGCAGGACTCAACCTGTAGGCCCCGAGATCATGACCGGAGATGAAATCAAGAGTCAGTATCTGGGGCGCCTGGGTGGCTCAGTGGGTTAAGCCTCTGCCTTCGGCTCAGGTCATGATCCCGGGGTCCTGGGATCGAGCCCCACATCGGGCTCTCTGCTCAGCAGGGAGCCTGCTTCCCTTCCTTTCTCTCTGCCTGCCTCTCTGCCTACTTGTGATCTCTCTCTGTCAAATAAATAAATAAGAATCTTAAAAAAAAAAAAAAAAGAGTCAGTATCTCAACTCAACCAATTGAGCCACGCAGGCACCCCAACACTTCTCTCTTAACCTAACATGTAGCACAAACCTGTGATTTGGGTCACCTTTGCGAAAGGAAAAGCAGCCAGACACACTGAAATGCTGGGTGCTACAGAAAACTAAAATTGCCCCTACCTCATGGTGAACTCTCTTCCTGAGCAGATTAAAGGGCTCTCAGAATGCTAACACATACCATGTGTTTGACAGAACACTGAAATCTATAATCAGAGTTACAAAACAGGCAGGTGACCTATAGAAGCTAAAAAAGAAAAGGAAATCGATTTACCCTTCAAAGCCTTTAGTGTGAGCACAGCCCAGCCAACCTCTTGATTCTAGACTTCTGACCTTCATAACTAGAACAGAATAGGCTTGTATTATTTTAAGCCATTAAAAAGTTACAAAGCAGCTATCTGGAAGAGTGGCTTTTAAGGAGGTATTGAAGCCTGACAACCTTCGGTACTCCGGGATAATGAACTAGAGAGAGCAACCACAGGTCCCAATCTGCTCACACCTGTTTCCCCAGTGCAATTCGTAGCAGGCCCTGTTCCCTCCCAAGTATCTCAGAATGGATCATCAATTAGTTTGACTACAGACCTCACCTGGAATGTACATTTGCCTAAAAAGCTCAAAAGTATAAATTACATTTAGCTCCAAGAGCAACTTTACCCCTAGCATTCTGATTCTATATATAAGAGAATTTGAGACACATTAAGTTTTTTAAAAATACATTTTTAAGTGTTCAGTGGCACGACTTTTTGTTAAAACAATAAAAACATGTCATTATTAGATACTGATTGTAATTTCTCACATTTGCAAAGAAATGATATAAATAACCAGAGACCATGATTATCTAGTTCATTCTCTTGCTGTTTTTCTAAATACTGAATTTCAGAACCAGTAATTAAGATTTGTAAGAAATGGCTTTGGATAGAATAATAAGTAATCATCCTCCCAAGACACCAACGAACACATTTCAGAACAAACAAGGACTATGTCACCTCTCCCCAAAAAAAGTCTTAGGAAATCATGGAAAAACCTGCTATTTACCTACCCCTGTAAATGTCATACGAGCCTCTATAGTTATGCTTTACACATAAACAAGCACACCTGGCAAATAACTTTTACTTGCATATTCAATAATATCTACTGGTAGTGTTAAAAAATATTGAATTTTTTTTCCTTGAAAACTGAAAAGTACATGTAATTTTATCTCTTGTATTCTGTAAGTACCCAGAGTAGCTAATTTAGATTTAAGTAGCTGCAGAAGTCCTAAAATTCGAAGTTACTCCTATTATCCTGGCTGCAATTCTCATTTATAAGAACTGAAATGGAGAAAAACAAAAACATTCTCCCTACCAAACAAAAAGTTCTGTGAGGTAAATGTGTTAGGTAACCGCACTATAACCATTTCACAATAGGCGTGTATTAAATCACAGTGTACCTCTTCAGCTTACCTGTGATAGGTCAGTTATGTGTCAGTAAAGCTGGGAGGGGGCAGACGAAAATGCTTCCCATTTTGGTAAAACAATTTTTAAGATAAACTATGTAACATAATTTAACTATTTTAAGTGTGGTGCTGGTGGTGCTGGTGATCTTTTTAGAGAAAACAATTTTTAGAGAGGTAAAAACACTCCTTTAAAAATCCATCGATCTTTGATTTGTTGATGATTATTAGCAAAGAACTATTAGCTACTCTTGATTTTTAAAAAAAATTGTTTTCTGACATGGAGGTAAATTTTAGCGGAAACTTTAATATTATTTACTATTTTAAAACGCTTACCATGTCCCTTTGTTGGTTCGAAAACTGGGAGACCAAGGGAGGAACAGGAGAGAGAAGCAAGCAACTCCAAGCTAGTAACCAAGGGAATGCCGTTCTGGGAGCATGGTCTGCGACCACCACAACATGAGATCATCTCCACACCTGTGGGCCAGAATCTTGTTTATCAAGAGGCTTTAACTGTGTTCAGATGGTCTCAGCAATTCCTTTCTCTCTGAAGGCTATGTTCTTGAAATGGCTACGGCTGGGGCGCCTGGGTGGCTCAGTGGGTTGAGCCGCTGCCTTCGGCTCAGGTCATGATCTCAGGGTCCTGGGATCGAGTCCCGCATGGGGCTCTCTGCTCAGCGGGGAGCCTGCTTCCTCCTGTCTCTCTCTGCCTGCCCCTCTCTCTGCCTACTTGTGGTCTGTCTCTGTCAAATAAATAAATAAAATCTTTAAAAAAAAAAAAAAGAAAAGAAATGGCTACGGCTATAGGAACGGGGGGCGGGACTTTCCAAGGAAAAGGGAGGGGACGTCCTCTCAATGACCTCGTCCAACATCCTTCTGAAAATGCAGCCTATCTCTGAACTGTGAGCATTTACCTATACATATGTCAAAAAATTAAACTGATTTCTGGCACACAAATGCTGCCTATATTGAACATCACACACAATGTTTGAAATGTTAATTTTATTAGGAAAGCACTGGATAGTTGTGTTAGAGGATATAATCAATCACTTCATTGTAATGTGGTCTGAAGACATCAATAAAAATCTGGCTTTTCTCATCCATTCAACAAACATGTAAACACCTACAAGTGCTAGGGACTAGACATGCAGGCTAAACAGCACGTCCTTGCTCTCAGAGAGCTTACACTCTAGCAGGAGGCCAATATTAAAGAAATATTTATGTTTCTTATATTTATGTAACACAGAGAAAGTGGCTGGTGCTTTACAAGAGCACATAGTGTCTAATCCAGCCCAGGGGAGTCAAAGAGACAAAAAGGTAAGTGTTTAAGGGAAGGTAGAATGGTACCGGCAGAGGGAACTCTGGGTGGTGGACCCCAAGGTGGGAAGGACTCTATAGGCCCAAGAAACAAGAAATCTAGAACAGCTGGAGCACTGAGCATGAGGAAGAGTCATAGATGAGACAGAAGAAGGGATGTGATGATCGTGGTCCTAGAGAGCCCGAGGGGTCTGGTACTTCTACAGGGAACCAGTGAGACATTGAAGCAAGGGAGGAACATACCAGATGCATACTTAGAATGGTCATCTTCATCTCACAGTAAGAGAGAGGCAGTACTAGCTAAGACTGGATGCAGGAGACCACTTCTAAAGCCCACGGTAGTGAAAGACAAAAATAATGGGGAATTCAAGAGATAGGAGGCAAAATCAATGGACCTTGACAATTGAATCTGAGGTTCCTATAAGACCATCGGTACAGACATCCAGTACACCTGTTAAGATGTACAGGTCTAGAGCTCAGGGAGAACAGTGTCGATGCAGGAATCATCCACATTCAGACAGCAACCGAAGCCATAAGGGCTGAAATGACCTGATGAGAATAAACCAAACCATGAGGAACACCCACATTTAAGAATGAAGAGAGGGCCAGGGTTTGAGGAGAGGTAATGGGGAGTTTCAGTTTGGAAGATGAAAAGTTCTGGAGCTGGACAGTGGCCCGGTTGCATAGCCGTGTGACTGGATTTCATGCCACAGAACTGTGCAGCTAAAAATGGTTAAAATGGTTCATTTTGTGTTATATATATTTTACCACAATTTTTAAAAAAGAATGAGGAGATAAGTTCATGTTATTTTTGTATCTTTCAGAATCAGAATCTATTTATGTTTTACTAATGAAAAATCAGGACAAGTGGAGAAGGGGGTGGGAGAGAAATGTGTGGAGGAAAAGGGCCTGGCAAAGGAGACAGAACAGAACAAAATGGGCCAAAGAGTTTGGTAGAAAACCTAGAGTTACAGTCTGGAAGCTAAGGATAGCACTGCTAGGAACAAGTGTTCAACTGCTCTTCGTGTCGCAGAAAATTCAGTCCCATAACATCGGAAAAGAACCCACTGGCTTCAGCAACATGGAGGCCAACCTTGGAGAGGGCTGTTGGCAGTGGAAGTCAGTGAGGAGAGGGATGAAGAGAGATGGGGAGGAAAGGGAGTACCCAGAGCAGACAACAGCAAGTCTGACTGTTAGGGGAAGGAGCAGGAAGGTGGCTGAAAGGCAAAGTAATAGATGTTTTTAAAAACTGTGTGTGTTAAAATAGCATCATGCATAATCACCAAAGCAATCATTTCAGTGGAAAAACAACTTTCTGTGAACAACCTCAATCATCCTGGAATTTATAGGTTAGGGGACTTTTCACACTACATGTGGGTTAAAAAGGCTAACTAAGTTATTCTCTTCATTTTATGGGTTGTAAATCTGGGCCGCAGAAAAATTTCTCTAAGAAAATGGACAGAGAATTAAAATACATCAAATAAATATCCTCACTATTTTTTTAAGGTAGAAAAGTAAAATGTACTCTGTTCAGGAAACAATTTCACTGTAACAGCCACATATTGGGAAAGTCTAAAATTTTAAGGCTACTAGCACATCCATTTTTGGTGCACGTCCCATGGAAGATGCCTTGGATTCTAGTTACATCCTCAGGATGCCAAAGTCAGTCTTCTGGATTGGTGCGTTGAGCGCCGCACTAAGACTGAGACCCAGGACCAGTCTGGTGTCTGCCGGATCAATAATCCCATCATCCCACAGCCTGGTAAAAGAACAAAACATAAATCATTAGGAATCCATCACCAAACAACCATTTACACAATTTACATCCAGAAACACTGAGGTTTTTCTTCAGGTCCTAGAGGGATCTACTGCTGAGCTCGCATGTACTACTTTCTCACAACCAAAACCGCCTTCAAAGGAGGGAAAGGAGAAAAATGACAGGACTTTCATCCCAGGCCCTCACAGAATGTCAGAGTGAGCTATGGCTTTGGGAACTGCTTCAAGAAACCTCAGAATACTCCTTGATCTTAAAATGTTTTTACATATTTCAGGAAAATGTCTTCTGTTCCTCTTCTGCCAAATCAACTGTACAAGTTGATGTGTTCCTGTTATTAATACGGAAAGGCCCAGGAACCCACATAATAATCTCAAACCAAAGTCTCTACTGGAAAAGGTGCATTCCCCCCAAACTCCCATACTTTTAAGAAATAATGACAATTAGGGCGCCTGGGTGGCTCAGTGGGTTAAGCCGCTGCCTTCGGCTCAGGTCATGATCCCAGGGTACTGGGATCGAGTCCCGCATCGGGCTCTCTGCTCGGCAGGGAGCCTGCTTCCTCCTCTCTCTCTGCCTGCCTCTCTGCCTACTTGTAATCTCTCTCTGTCAAATAAATAAATAAAATCTTAAAAAAAAAAAAAGAAATAATGACAATTACTGAAGAGACTTCACTACATTTGGCTAATAAAATACCTTCAATATAAGTCCTTTATTTTTTGCTACAATAGGAAAAAAAGTAATTACTTTAAGCTGCTTACAAAAGAAACTCTGAAGTAGGAATGCGTTTGCTTTTCACCAACAACCTCAATTTTATAAAGAAAAATGAATGAGAAATACTGTTTTTTAAAGGTCATTAGTAGGTGGCAGTTCAGCTTTCTTTAAACAAACTGCCTGCGGTATCTGGACAAGAGCATCAATTATTAAACCATACTTATATCAACAGACCATGAATCAAATCTTTGCTCATAAAACATTCATAATAGGGACCCTGAAATATCAACAGCCAATAAGGGAAGGCCACCCTTGTCATGCATAACCAGGTCAATTGATTACACTCCCTTCTGCAGCCAACAGTAGAAGAATCCAGGGAACACAGCGATGCCAGGACCTCCTTCATGATGGCCATGAATAAGACCACTTCAGGTAAGAGGCACTAATCAAACACTTGAAAAAGTTTGGACTGCAAAAAGAAGGGAGCAGAAGAAAACGGGCATGCAGCACCTATAAGATAGAGGATTAAGAGAAACACAGAAGGTCAGAGCAGCGATAAAGAAAGCATTCTCTGAAAAGACAGGTCCAACCATGGCAGAGCTGAAACAGACCACCGAAGCTTCTTGTTAAGCTGAGATTTACTAAACCTGAGGAAGGGACCATAAATTGACTTGAAAATCCTTTTATCTTGGAAAGAAAATTGCTGTCCCCCTGCCACCAAGTGTTTCAACCGAAGGGTTACGTATACTCAGATTAGCAGAAAAACCTTTGTGTCTTACAATATTGATTTCCAAAGATAAATCTATCTGGGCCATATGTTCTCCTGCCTTGAATACAGTCCATTTAAATAATAATACTGATGAAAGCATGAAAATAATAAGGGGTTCAGTCTTTCCCAAAAGATGACTTAGCCAGGGCTGAAAATCTTATTAATGGCTCACTATTTTTCAAAGTTTAATATTTCAACTGTCCTTGTGAATTTCATTCACAATCTTACAGAGAAGCTTTAAAAAACTGTAGATGAGCTTACAATTTATTATTTTCTCTTAAACCTTTTTTTAGGGTTTTCTATTTCCTCTTTGCTTTTACTGGCTACTACAGAAGTCTGTTTGAGTGATGGTAAACAAGACAACGTTTCTGTCTCCAAGACTATAAAATACTTTGGTCTTAACTCAATGAATCAATGACCCACAACAACGAAATATACCTGCAAACTTGCTGGTGAAAATATGTATTAAGGAGAAGAGAAAGGGGCCTTTTAAAGATGCCAAGTAGTGTTCTTTTTATTCTGAAATAATTATGGTCTTGAAAATAAGTATGTTCCACCCTTGAACCCCCAGTGCTAGGAGCAGCGCCTGTCCCAGAGGTTATGTTCGGATGACTGAATGAATTCTAATTTGTTATTTTCTTTTCTCCTTCCTCTCCAGTTTGCCTTCACCAGTAAATGACATAAATCACAGCGTAACCTAATTTTAAAAGACACAAATAGTTATTTGCTTTATTCCATTTGCCTAAGGGATAAGAGGAGGATAGGAAGCTTAGATTATTCTTCCAAATGAAGAACACTAAAGTTGCTGAAAACAGTGGTCTGAAGGCACACACGCCAGCCCGTCTCCAGCCCAGGCAGGCCATGATCATTTATTACCTCATTAGGTGGGGTAAGAAACAAACAGAACCAGGAGCTGCAGTGGCGTGTGAGGTGATTACTTGGTGTTGACACAGAGACCCTGGCTGTGAGTACTCTCCTTCGGAATGCACACGCACACTTGTTAGCAATGCCAACGAGTGTCCCGCCAATCTCATGTTCCAAATGGGGTAAATAGGAAATAGTCCAAGAGAGTGGAATGACAGGAATCCACACGTTGAAGCAAAAATGGTAAAAGAACAAATTCCTGAAAACGACACAGCCAGGTAACTCTTTAACTCTCCAACTTTTCAGCCCCTGTAGGCCCAGACACTTCCCCTATAATCAGGATAAGGAAGGAAGGGGGGAGGGTTGCAGAATCAAGACCAATGGTGTGGGTGCACAGCCCAGCCTGGAAGTAGGGGGTGATATTTCAGCAGACATTCCCATTATTGAGATAACAATATGAAATTCAGTGTGTCTGAACATTCTGCTGGGGCTCCCATGAAAGCTGGACCAACCCAACTGCCCAGATCTCTGTAAGGTTGCCGCCCACACAGCCCAGATTGAGCGCATGAGGGAGGTGGTCATTCCCTGGTTCCCACCTTGCACTGGAATAATAAGGGTCTCCCTCTTCTTCAAATCTCTTAATGATGGGCTCTTTTAAGGCTGCTTCGTCAGCACTGGAGAACTGAAAGAAAAAGGACCATGAGTACGTCTACTGCAGTAAAACAAGAGATCCAATCAAGAGAACCTCATGAATGAAGGGGCAAGCATTTTGGGAGTAATAATGTTACAACCAACATCTTTTTGATTACAAGAGATGCTTTCACACACATGATCTCACTTGAGATGGGAGTGCCACGCCGGTGCACCATTACACCTCCCTTATCAGAGACATCCTGAAGCTGTTCAGTATAAGGTTCAAAACCAAGGGTATCATCCATCGTGTAATCTAGCAGGGTCCAACAACGGATGTGAATTACAGAGTGTAATGGAAGGGTAACCTTATATTTAGCAGCTTCTGCTGAAGGTGGACAAGTAGGGAATTTTCATTCAAAAGAGCCAAATTCAAAAAATTTTAAAGCTTAAAGGGGTAAAACAACAACCACAACTTGAATAAATTCAAATTGCTGAGAGAAGTTTTACCCTAATTAAAAACTTAGTGGCTTGCCCACCAGTATTGCCAGAAACAAGTGATAATTCAGGTGTAAACATCTTTATGCAAACTAATTTTGTAAGCCTGAAAAGTATTTTCAACTTAAAAAGTATTTCAGGGGCGTCTGGGTGGCTCAGTCGTTAAGCATCTGCCTTTGGCTCAGGTCATGATCCCAGGGTCCTGGGATCGAGCCCCACATTGGGCTCCCTGCTTCTCCCTTTCCCACTCCCCTTGCTTGTGTTCTCTCTCTCGCTGTGTCTCTGTCAAATAAATAAATAAAATCTTTGGGGGAAAAAAAGGTATTTCACACCAAAAACAAATGACTTATTTCAAATAAATTCAACCTTCTTTTATGTATTTTCATAGTTTAATATTATTTTATGTCAAGAATTTGGAGGGAGGGGGCACTGAAGCCTCTGCCTTCAGCTCAGGTCATGATCTCAGGGTCCTGGGATCGAACCCCACATTGGGCTCTCTGCTCAGCGGGGAGCCTGCTTCCCCACCACCACCCCACCCCTCCTGCTTCTCTGCCTACTTGTGATTTCTGTCAAATAAATAGACAAAATCGTAAAAAAAAAAAAAAAAAAAAAAAATTTGGAGCGAGAACCACTAAAATTCTGTACTTTCCTTTCATATAGAAAAACAGACAAATCCATGGATCTGTATGGCAAATTAACCAAAGAACAACTATCTAGTAAAAGACCACTGAGTTAAGGGGTAAGTCTTCAAAATATCAGGTAGAGGGGCAGGTGCCTCTCCTCTGAGCCTGGGTGGCTGTGCTGCTTAAACATCTGACTCTTGATTTTGACTGGGGTCATGGTCTCAGGGTTGTGAGAGTGAGCTCCACGGGGGCTCCCTACTCATCGTGGAGTCGGCTTGAGGATTCTCTCCCTTGCCCTCCACATCCTCACACCCTCCCCTGATACACACTCTCTCCCTCTCTAAATAAATACAAAAATCTTTAAAAAAATGTATCCAGTAGAACTTCATACCCCTGCCACCCCTAACATACACACACAAATAAACCTTTCATTTTGCTTTCTTACAAATTGGTACTGAAGTGAATATGAAACCTCAGTTTTAGGTGTGCAGGGTTCCTGCTGCTTGGAAAAGATGATTTAGAACATGGGGCACGCATGGGAAGCATTCAGGGAGGTAGGGCCCGCCCTCCACGCTTCTCTTATCCCCATCCCACCAACTAGACAGCTGACCAGATGGCCCCAAAATGGCAGGAAAGTGAGCCTTCAAGGAAGGCCTCCTCCATGTTACGCCCTGTTACGATACAACAGCGCACCTGACCGATTCTAAGAACACGCACCAGTCACCTGAAGGCTTGGTGCTTACACAAAATAGTCGTTCATAAGTTCTCACTAATAAAAATTAGTGAAGGGGCATCTGGGTGGCTCCATCAATTAAGTCTCCAACTCCTGATTTGGGGTCAAGTCATCATCTCAGGGTCATGGAACTGAGCCCTGGGTCAGACTCCACACTCGGCAGAGAAGCTGCTGAGATTCTCTCTCTCTCCCCCTGCCCCGCCATTTAAACCCCTGTGCCTTTCCCCCAACCCACTCACGCACACGTGCACTCTCTCTCTCTCACAAAAAGAAAAAAAAAAAACTAATGCAAAACTTAGGACAAATCTCTGAGACACACACAAAAGGATCCATTTTAAAAACCTGCAGTGAAGAATCTGTCTTGATAAATTACCTTGTTGTTCACTCAACCCTTAGACTATGAGTCGTCAGCCCCCAGAATGTCAGCTCTGCAAGGGGCAAGAACCACATTTTTTCTGAGTCATGTAAATTTTCTCTGGAGATGGGAGCACGCTGTACCCTGTGGAGTCCTTTTTTGTTTGATGTTACTGATGAGACCTAAAAACTAATCCCTTCCAGCGCCCCTTATTAACATGCAGCAAAACTAAAAGCAGCCGCTTGCTGATTTGCCTTTCATCAAGCAGCTAGTGACCTCTCTGTTTTCCTCCACTTATCTCTGCACAGTTTAATGTTATTCATTTCTCAATTAGATGACTGAGCCCTCCCACTCAAAGCCAATCTGAGAAGAAACTGGGAAAAAAAAAAAAAACAACTCTGCTGCTTTCAGTCCTAAAAATCACATTTCTTTAAATCACATTTCTTTAAATCTCACTAACTGCAAATGACAAAGAACCAAGTATCCTTCTGCCTCGGGCCCTCACAGGCATAGTTTCTGAAGCGTTTTCTTGGAGATTTGGAAAAATTATAAGAAGGGACCTCAAATTACGTGGCTTTAATAAGAGGGACAGAGCATATGCAAATCAATATTGCTCGAAGTCAGCATCTTCTAAGTGAAGTCAGGCCCTGGGGTGAGACCCTGACCAATGAACACCGAGTGGTCCTGGGCACACTGCTCCCTGCCTCCAGAGTGGTCAGTGGTAAAAGCCAAACCAGAGAAGCAGAAGAAATGACATTTACTTGTTTCCCTTCACGTGCTCTTTGGTCCTTTGCTACTGTGGCCAACACATTGGCTGCCTGCTCTCCTCCCATTACTGAGATGCGAGCGTTCGGCCAAAGGTAGAGGAATCTTGGGCTATGGGGGGAGAAAGGAAAAAAAGATCAAGTTAATTCACTGTACAACACAGAGATTTTCACAGACTTGTGTTTATCTTCTAAATTAGTAGTTCTTCATTCTAGCTGTGCATTACTAGGGGATTCTTTTTTTTTTAAACCATGCTCAAAACCCACCCCAGGCTAATTTCCAGAGGTGTGGCCTGAACAGAGTAGGATTTCTAAGTTCTCCAGGTGATTGTGATGTGTTCTGATAAATTTTATTTTTCCATTTCATCTCAATTTAATTGGCCTAAAAACATACAAAATATCCCCTTATTACCTGTGCTCATGTCCTGTTTTCCACTCCTGATATAATATAAAGCCTTGTTGCTTCGTTTTTTAGTTTTACTAGGAGATCATCAAGTTTGTTAACCTTTTTAAACCAAACAACTCTGGACTTCCCTGATTTTCCATCTTTATAATGTACTGTTTTCTATTTTTCTTGTGCTTAATATGCTGTTCTTCTGTGAACTTCCTGAGCTGGCTCATTGATTTTTGGTCTTCTTTTCATTCAAATATATATATATTTATTTATTTACATCTACTATTCATGTTCCTCAAAGCAAGACTTCGGCTGCATCACACAAGTTATGACATGTACTATTTTCGTTATCAGCCATTTCAAAATATTTCCTGATTCCCATTGTGGATATCTTCCAAGTAGCATGTTTTGCTTTAAACTTCATTTCACTCCTCCAGATGATACAAATTATGGTATCACTGATCAAGATGTGCGAATGACATTCTATGTTTCAAATAAACCCATAACAAATGGACCATATTAGACTTGAAGTGAGATTCCTTCAGAGAAAACCATGACAACCCCTTACCTATATGCTCTGCCACACATCCCATAGTTTCCAGCCCCGTAAGACCCCCCAATGATGATGGTTATTTTAGGCACTTTGGCACAGGCTACGGCAGCCACCATCTTGGCACCATCCTTGGCAATCCCTTCAGCTTCATATTCTCTACCAACCATAAATCCTAAAAGAAAGGGGAAAAAAAAACCTCTGGATGATGGGATTTATGTGCAGAAGTCAAGCCCAACATGGTAAGTGAAGGACATCCTGCCAACTCTATTTTACTATAAGGCCTCTCACTATAACAACATATTTATATGTGAAATCTATCTCCCAAAAAGTGTACTTTAAAAGATCAAATAAAATTGCTCCTAATCACTTCTAAAATTTCCCTTAGAATGGGTCAACTGGATGCACACAAAGATCTTCAAGTGAGACAAAGATGCAAGAAACTTATCTTCAAGAAATGCTCTCAGAACAGCAATGTGGTGATGAAAGCACGTGACCCGGCAAGTTAAAGACAAAGGCTGTGGCAAGCCCAACTGTGAGGCCTCTAGTACTCACGGACCTCCTTCAATACAGAAACTGCTCCTTCTGAAATGCTGCTTTACACCTCTGAGGAACTAAAGACGAATGTTTCATAGATGCTAAGAGCTCCTGCCAGTGACTCAATAGCCAGGTGAAAAAATTTTCCACAATTACAGGTTTCCTCTACTACCTCAAGCTCCTGGCTCTGCTGAAAATGCTCTGCACTCATACTGGGCCTTCTGGGCCTTGGGTGAATTCCTCCTTCCCTCACAAAACCCAAGTCAAGCTTCATGTGGCTCCCTCCCCACCCATAGACTCACTTGCCTGACTGTCACTATTTTTGCTTTGCAAGTCCCCAGCCATGGAGTCATCCAATTCCACTCAATTTCTATGAGACGCCTATAAGAGCTACGATACAGTGGTACTGATAGGACAGCCCTCACCCTTGCTGGGCGCAATGTGCGTCCCTGGGACCCCTCTCAGCAGGGCCCTCACGTAGCTCAGAGCTCCCCTTTCTGCCTTGTCCTGACTCCGTGAAACCTTCCACAGTAGCCATCTCAAGAAGCAGCTCTCTTCAAGCTCTGCTTCCTCACCCAGAACCCCACCACCTCTCTAGTCCCTGTAGATGACTCCACCTTGAAAAAGATTATGACGCCTCACTTGTCTTTCTCTAATCCTTCCCAGCATTAGAAACAACATCATCGTGCTCCCTTCCTTCCTCTACTCTCATCTCTATGAAAGAAAACAGAGTTACTCGAAGACTGTCCCTGAGCCTTCTTCTCTTCTCTAGGGGTGTTCTTATCTCTTCCCACAGCTTTAAATAACATCCCCATATTCGGATGATGCCTACATTTTCATCTGCAGCTAACACACGTCTTCTGGGCTCAAGATTTATTCAACTGCCTTCTGCATACATATCTCCATGAATGTCACAACAAGTCCCTCAAATGCAAGGTTGCAAAACCAAACCCAACCTCGGCTCTCTGCCTCCACCAAACAGACACCAAAAACCAAAAATGTAGGTCTATCTTTCAGGAAGAAGGTTTGCTCTACCGGTGGTTAAGAAACCATGAACCATTATTAGAAACAAGGTCCCAGGACTAGTGAAGCCTCGGAATCCTTTTTAGCTGCCCTATTACCAGGCTTGCCACATAGGAACCCCTCAGGCTGCTGTCTGGATAGAATGCCTCTCAAAACTCATCTAACCAAGTATCATAAACTTAAGAGCAGCACCAGATAAACAAGTCTTAGCAACAGGGCTATTTAAAGCCCTGCTGCCCACCATGAGCCAAACTCCTTTTTCTTGTGAAGGCTTGCTTGATTCTAACAACTAATTAAGAGCCCTCCTTCCTTTGACCCTGAAATAACCACGGTCACTTAGAAGATGGGGTGGGGGGGCGGTTTTCAGCTAACCAGCATATCTAAGTGCAACATACAATATAAATAGTAGAATCCTAGAATTCTAAGAAAAAGAAATCTACCATCATGAAAAACCTCAAAAATCATTGCATCCACCCTATTATGATCATTGGTGAAACATGAAATCCAGAGAGATGATACTGAGCGTACCATTCTTTGTGGAGTGTAAACTCAAATCCCCAGACACCTGTTCAGGAGTGAAAAGGAGTGAATAGACCTTTTATAATATATCGCTTCGGGGGACGCCTGGGTGGCTCAGTTGGTTAAGCGGCTGCCTTCGGCTCAGGTCATGATCCCAGCGTCCTGGAATCGAGTCCCACATTGGGCTCCTTGCTTAGCGGGGAGCCTGCTTCTCCCTCTGCCTCTGCCTGCCACTCTGTCTGCCTGTGCTTGCTCTCACTTCTCTCTCTATGACAAATAAATAAATAAATAATCTTTAAAAAAAAAAATAATATATCGCTTCGGGCAGAATTAACTACACAGGAAAAGATGAGGGAAAGGGTGAACCATAGCATGTGCTAGAAATCCTTTAAGGAAAACAAAGTGCTAGCAGATCGGCGATGGGTCAGACAATGCCCTCAGAGTGAGATCAGAGAGTGTTCCTGGTAGAGAACACAGCCGTCCTGCTGCTGGAGGGGCAGGTATCCATGTGGACGGGCAAAGGGAGGCCATCTGACCGTGATATGTGGAACTCAGAAACGGCTTCGTCCAAATATGGATAAACTTCTCATCTATTTGATTCCTGAAGGGTTAACCCTTACCCTACAGAGTATCCACTAGACTTTTCCTCTATGACAGAAGTATTCTAGGTCTATACTGTCCAATACTGGAGTCATACTGGACAGTGCAGCTCTGGAATAATGCTACAAAACTGATTAAGCTATTTTCTTACCTGTAATGTTTTGAAGGAACAGCAGAGGAATATTCCTTTGGCAGCACATCTGGATGAAGTGAGCCCCCTAACAGCAAAGAAGATAATCTTTTTAAAGAGGGGGTAAGGAATCTGCACCCATCGTGCATCCTACAAACACCATAGTTGGGTCAGCGTTAAGAACAAGCGTCCCGTGCTTGGCTAGTAACAACACACCATGCGGACCGACGGCCAGCGGGACATGTGACTGTGCTGGTAGCACATTTGTTTTGCAGTTGCCTGTGTAATCACCGGCACACAGCTGGAGGGGTGAAGTCAATCACTAACATGCGGAACAGCGAGTGACACTCAAGAAACGAAGAGAAGAACTGCTTGTCAGTGGGAATTCCTGAGCATAAGATAATTCCTTAGTTTTCCACTTTAAGAGAAAACAGAATACAAACACTTCCAAGACAAGTATTCTCATAGTCTTAGGCTATGTACATGCCATGCATGGCATTCATAATTCATGTATCTTATAAGAACTTTTTAAAATCCATATAATGTATTAAAACACTGGATTTTTTAAATAGTGCTCTAGTTGGGATGCCTGGGTGGCTCAATTAAGCATCTGCCTTTGGCTCAGGTTGTGATCCCAGAGTCCTGGGATCGAGTCCCACATCAGGCTCCCTGTTCAGCAGGGAGCCTGGTTCTCCCTCTGCCTGCTGCTCCCCCTGCTTGTGCTCATTCTCTCACTCTCTAACAAATAAATAAGTAAAATCTTTTTTTAAAAAATTAAAATAAAAATAAAACAAAAACAGTGCTCTAGATAAAGCAGGTTAATGTAAACCTCCATAAAAACTGTTCAAGCGCACACACACACACACACACATATGTTCACATGCACGTACACAATGCTCTGCCTGCTGAGGCATCTGGTTAAATATTTAAAGCTTTTATGTAATAAACTTTCATCCATTACTTGGCCTTCAAAGCCAATTATGTTTAAATTAAAATGGAAAATCTTGAAACATGTTTAACAGTACTTGCCTTTTTTGCAGACTCAGAAAAGAGAACTCCATTATTTCCAACGATACCTATAGGGTATCCAAATATTCTAGCAAATCCTCAAAAGAAAATTGAAAAAAATATTTATGTATTTCAGAGGGCTTTTAAATCACAGCTAATAGACAGTTATACATTCCTTAACTTCAGATGAAAGGTTAAAATGTGGAGATTTTGTCCAGGGTACAGAACAGCTTGGGTCACAATGTTTTATTTCAAAGGTATCGGGAGTCTGGATGTTGTGCTTCCTTGAGTGCACTCTGTGTAAAGTTGTCACTTGTCTGACTGGTTGGTTTGGTAAGATGATGGGGTTAAGGTGTCACCCATTCATTCCTGTAGTGTATGTCCAAGTGCCCTACTAGGTACCAGACAGAGGGTATTCTGAAATGGAACGAATAACAGACGGAGAGCCCTTAAAAGGCCCACGTTGAGAGCTCTCCACCAGTTTCAGGTGACTGGCTTACCTGAAAATGCCTGTGGCGATGACAAGCCCTCAAGGTAAAGGGGATAAACTCAGCAAAAGCAGACTTGTTTTCAAAAGTAGGAACACAGTCAAGCCTGGGGTTGTGAGTTTCCAGTAACAAACGCAGCTAAGCTTAGAAGAATGGCTCTCACCACCACTCCCGCTCCCACTGCAAATACCCACCACCCATACAGACATAATGGAGAAGTAAGGGAGAGGGAGAGGAAGGATAAGACTATGTGAGGGAGACACCTGAGGTAATTTCAGGAGGTTTTTGCAAACCTGAAAAACTTGGCTAGAGAGAGCTTCCCCAGAGTGAACTGCAACAAGCCTGCATAGGACTCTAAACAGGTGTCAAAGACTTGGAACCCAAGAGTCAATGAACTGTGCTTGTTGAAGTGGGTCCAAGAAAGCACATGACCAAAGTGCCCAGAACCGGACTCTATCTTCAAGCTCCAGATGCACAGGCCGCTGCTGAGATATCTCTGGTATGTGACACAAAGCAGGCGCTCGAAAAATCGTTGAAGATAAATTAATGAATGAGACAGAATATGAATCTACTGATACACCAGAACACTAAATGGTTAAAATTTGTTTTTAAAAAATTTGTTTTACTCTGGCCTTGCCTTGGTTTTCTTGGTCTTTCAGTCCTAAAACCCTAGCCAGAAGCCTAGGCTATCCATCTTAAATGGCCCTGCCACTTACAGAGGGAAATGCAGAAGGGTGACCATCCCCAGAGACTGAGCAATCTGACCCTCAGATAAATCTGTCCTCCTCCCTCTCCCCAATACTTCCCCCTCTCACCAGCCCCCATGCCCCTCTTCTCTTTCTCAAATACCTTTCCTTTCCCTAGTCTTATCTGAATTCCAGTACAGTCAGGAAGGGATACAGGGACTACGTTATCCTTGTATCCTAGGGGACAAAGGTACCACAAGTCTTTTAGCAAGTAAGGGGCAAATTCATAAAAAGAGATGACCAGGACAGCCCATCTGTCTTTGGGGAACGAAGCAGAAAACAGCTCTGACTTGTTTCAAACTGCTGCACAAGAGGTTACATCCTGAACTATTTGGTCACAAATCCTGAATATATATCAAACAAAAAGCTCTTAATCACTTAAACACCTCAATACAAAAACATAAATTCCACTCCCAGTGTGAACCCTTTTGTTGCTCATAAATCAAACCAGAAGAAAAGTATGATTCATCCTTAAGCCTCAACATATATTTGCAATTTGGATTTTTATAGTGAGTTCCACTTTTGTTTTTACTCTGATATGTTGTCTTCAGGTGACTTACTATATTTTCTAGCTTTCAAAAGACCAAATAAAATTCACAGAATTCATTTTGTCATTTGTCCAAGACAGATTATTATGGGTCTAGCATCTATGTTTCAAATACTTTTCCTCAAAAGCCTACAAACTCAACACTTCAGATGAACAAACGAACTTTTATAAACAGCCTTATTTTTTTTTTTTTCAGATTTGGTTTTCTGTCCTGTATTCTCAATCTCGTATTTACATGATTCAACATTAGACCTACACAGAGGCTACGAGAAGGTGTAACACACTTAATGTCCTTCTAGGAGGCTTAACACCATATAAAACCTGCTAGCAGAACTAAAGACTACAGAACCGTGGAAACATGGTGCTGAAGTTTTCAAAATTATTACAAATTATCGAGAGGAACGAAAAGAACTACAAATATTTCTGCTAACTTTGCTTTGATAAGAAGCTTTTGAAGAGAGGGAGAGAGCAGTGGGGTAAGGAGCAGATAGAGAGGAAGGGAGAGGATCTTAAGCAGGCTCCATGCCCAGTGTAGACTCTGACATGGGGCTTGATCCCATGACCGTGAGATCATGACCTGAGCCAAAATTAAGAGATACTTAACTGACTGAGCCACCCAGGCACCCCAATAAGAAACTTTTTATAGAGTGAAGTCCACCAAGTCTCAGACAAGGGCCTTTACCACAGCATCTAGCTGTCATCGTTGCAAACCCCGGGTCTATGAAGCCATTCATCTACACATGACCTTCATAAAACAACTTCTGAATATAGACCCACACACTTGTACCACTCCAAGTAACAAAGTTCACGTGAAGTACATCATTACCTTATGACATGAGCTCATGTCATGACATTTATTTTCAAAGCAATAGAAAATGTTCAGGGACATCTTACTGGCTCATTCAGAACATAGGACTTCTCGATCTCAGGGTTATAGGTTGGGCCCAACACTGGGTGTAGAGATTACTTAAAAACAAAATCTTAAGAAAGAAAGAAAGAAAATGCTCATATTTTCAATTCTTTGCCTTTATACCTGTAACTAATGTGTCTCCATAGAAGGCCTTGAACTCGTTGAATCTGCTTCCATCCACGATTCTAGCAATGACCTAAGAAGAAAAATAACAATAGTCCAGAGAGATTATATTACAAAACAATTTTTACATTAAAGTTATTCATAAGGGAAACAACTTTACTGTTAAGTTGTCACTTTCATAGCATTTCACCCTAGAGAGTCTTCTCACTAGAATTTTCAATTTCTATGTGTGGTTAAGGCCCTGGCATTAGTCCGGGCCCTGGTTTTATACCACACGATAAGAGCTACGGCACCATGTTACAGACCAGAGAAGCACAGAGACTATGAGAGCTGGGAGCTGGACTCAGAATTTAAGGAGCTGCTCAAAAGATTGGTAAAGGGTCCAGGATTCAACCACAAAACATGGTATAGGCTCAGAGTCGGGAGACTTAGCCTTCAAACGAAGGGATCGCACAGCATCGGAATGTCCTGGATAAAGTCTCAGTTCTCACAGTGAAGAGAGACTTCACAAAAGTTGTGAGGATGTGATAAGCCTAAAAAAATAACGCTGAGGGGTGCCTGGGTGGCTCAGTGGGTTAAGCCTCTGCCTTTGGCTCAGGTCATGATCTCAGGGTCCTGGGATCGAGCCCCATGTGGGCTCTCTGCCTGGCAGGGAGCCTGCTTCCCCCCCTCTCTCTGCCTGCCTCTCTGCCTACTTGTGATCCCTCCCTCTGTCAAATAAATAAATAAAATCTTTAAAAAAAATAATAATGCTGAGATGAAGACCCAGCTCTGACTCCCAGGCCTACTGCTGAGAAACTAGAGGCATAGACTGATGACCTAAAATCCCAAGCCTCAGTTTTTTCAACTGATTTAAAAAATAATAATAAGATACCTCTTAGTACAGTAGGTAAAGCATTAGTCTCATAAAAAAAAATAATAATAATAAGGGGAGCCCTCTTACCCCACTGATGGGAAAGCAAACTGGGGCAGCCACTCTGGAAAACAGTATGGAGGTTCCTCAAAAAGTTTAAAAAAAAAAAAAAAAAGGAACTACCCTACAACCCAGCAAATGCATTACTAGGTATTTACCCAAAGGATACAAGAATACTGATTTGAAGGGACACATGCACATAGCAATATTATCTCCAATAGCCAAACTACAGAGAGAGCCCAAATGTCCATTAACTGATGAATGGATAATTACACACACACACACTCACACACACACACGAGGAATATTACTTAACCATCAAAAAGAATGAAATCTTGCCATTTGCAACAACATGGATGGAACTAGAGTGTATTATGCTTTGTGAATTAGTAAGAGAAAGACATGTATCATATGGCTTCACTTATATGAGGAATTTCAGAAACAAAAGAGATGAACCAGGAGGAGGGGAAAAAAAGAGGGGGAAAACACTATAAGGGACTCTTAATAGAGAGAACAAACTGAAGGCTGATGGAGGGAGGGAGGTGGTGGATAGGCTAGATGGGGGATGGCATTCAGGAGGGCACTTGTGATGAGCACTGGGTGTTGTATGGAAACTATGAAACACTGGATTCTACACCTGAAACTAATATTACACTATGAAAACTAGCTGGAATTTAAATAAAAACCTAAAAAAGTTTAAAAAAAAAAAAAGAGATAACACTTAAAAAGTGCTAACTAAAGCACACTGCCTGGCCCTCACTGAAAAGTAGCTATTATTGTTAAGACTTCAATAAAGGTTCCTTGATTCTGAATCTGATCCTGCATATATACATACCTAATCTAAAAGGAGTCATTATGAAATAGTTTATCCTTGGGACTCATCATATACATCAAGACCATTTCAAAGAGTTCCAAACATATTCCAAATTTCTTCAGAAACTATTTTAGATGATACACACCATTTTTCTTTCTAGTCCAAACTTCCTTTTGCCTGTTTACCACATCAAAGCCTTGTTTTATAACATGCAAAGGCTGAGAAATGAGTGAATGCCTCCCAGTATCATTCCTTCCAAAAAGTAAGAGCGTACTTGGAATTATTTTTTATTTTCCTAAAAGGTCCGATAATGTAATAGGAATATAAGTTATCTGTTCTAAATGCTTTGTAGCTCCAAAACTGTACCTTCTAAAACACAATCAACACAAAAAAACTACCATTCTTTCACACAAAAATAAAGCCCCTCAAAGAGCATAGCAAACTAGGGCCACTTATTATGAAACTATCTCCTATTTGCTTTACAATAACCACCACCCAGCCACATAAGATGTATTAACTCAACTTCACAAAGACTCACACTTCAGGAAGCAGACATATCCCTTGGTACCATACCTATTTCTAGAAGTGGAAAGAGATGTTCAGAGAGGTCCAATCCCAGTACCACTGATTAGGGAAACAAGGATTACAAGCCAGGTTTTCCAATGAGCATTTCGGTGCTATCCTCTAGCTCCATATACTAGTAAGACCTCTATATAAGACTTACTTGCAATTATATAAAAATGTAATACATCATCATTATAAATGAGCAAAAGGTAGAAAGTCCAGGAAACTATTTAAGAAGGCAAAAGTCTATCTTTGTAGAAAGATCTCCATTTAAATGAAATGGAACTATCACGAAGGCCTGGATGGGCATGTTTTACTCATTTCTGTACACTTGGTACCTCAAACAGCATCTTCACAGACCAAACATTCAATAAACACTGTTGCATAAATGAAAAAAAAGTATTTAAGCTTAACAGGATGAATTCTTACCCATACAGAAAACTTGGCTATCCGCAACAACTCATTTCTCAAACTTACCAGATTGTAAGTATCAGACTGTCTATGCCTATTGTTAACGGAAAAGGCAAGCTAAAATCCTAATTCTATAACTTATAGTAAACCAAGTCACCTTGCTGAAGTGAAATACCAGTGGGAGCTTCATAAAAATCCAGAATGTTAAGACCCTCCAATATAGGCTATTGCCTCAGTAAATAGCTATGCATATCCACAGGTGGGATAGTACATTCATCAATTCGTGCAAAGAAAATATTTACTAAGGGACACTGGATTAAGCATCTGCCTTCAGCTCAGGTCATGATCCCAGGGTCCTGGGATAGAGTCCCACATCGGGCTCCCTGCTCAACAGGGAGCATGCTTCTCCCTATGCCTGCCACTCCCCCTGCTTGTCTCTCTGACAAATAAATAAAATCTTTAAAATATCTATCTATCTATAGATAGATATTTATTGAGTGCTGACCATGTCACCAGGCATCATTATAGCAAATAGGACATAGCCATGGAAATGGTTTCAAGAAGAACTTATAAATACTGGAGAAATGTTCAAATTTAAACTGGAGAAAGAATTTTAAAAATACACATGTGTATGTTTGAATGCACAAACGATCACAGCTACATAAAAAGGTACACATATACATTAAGCCAGAACAGCAAAATATTCACTGCTTTCTCTGGATGTTAGAATTATAAGCAATTTTATGTTTTTCTGCATTTTCCACAATTAGCACAAGATAGTTTCAGAGTCAATGGGAAAACCAACAAATATGAAGGAACAGAAACTGACAGTAAGATTATTTCTTAATTTAAAAAGTATTAAGTCATATATAAATAGTGAACAAAATAAAAGACTACATGCTATACGCAAGCACTAAAAATTATCAATCTAGACCAAGGAAGACCATGTCAGCAATCTGTAACCATAGCGACGTCTTTGAATATAATCAAGAGTCTAATCTCTGCTAAGGTCATATTGATCTAAAAAGGGTATGTTTTTTCCTTTCCACAACTTACTGACATTTTCTCCACTTTCCAAAATGTGAGCACTAAAAAGAAACAGATGAAATTTATGAAGTTGCCTACATCATTCCTCATGTGCACAGCATTAAAGAGTCCTATTTATGAACAAAGCAAGCTTCGTCATGGTGCAATGAAAACTTTCCACCCATTAAGAGGGTTTTTTTTATCCCCCTCTCTCTTCTAGTAAAAAATCTTTCCCTTATATGTCACTCCCTACTGAAATCCTTAAGAGGCTCTAGGTAGGAAGGTATCTAAACAGATTTCACCTTAAAAATGGATACACTCTTTTTTTTTTTTTTTTAAAGATTTTATTTATTTATTTGACAGAGAGAAATCACAAGTAGATGGAGAGGCAGGCAGAGAGAGAGAGGGAAGCAGGCTCCCTGCTGAGCAGAGAGCCCGATGCGGGACTCGATCCCAGGACCCTGAGATCATGACCTGAGCCGAAGGCAGCGGCTTAACCACTGAGCCACCCAGGCGCCCCAAAATGGATACACTCTTAACTACAGGAAACAAACTGAGGGTTGCTGGAGGGTTGCTGGAGGGTGAGGGAAGGGGTGATGGACACTAAGGAGGACACGTGATGTAATGAGCGCTGGGTGTTACACAAGACTGATGAATCACTGGCCACTACCTCTGAAACCAATAATAAATGTTAATTAATTGAATTTAAATTTTAAAAATGAATTTTAAAAAACAGATAAACATATAGAGAGACTGACGGCATGGTTTACAGCTCACAGCTCCACTCCACACACCTCTCTAATATCAAAGTGCCTCTTAAGGTTAGTACCAACGATTCCATACAATTCATCAGCAGGAAATAAAGGATCCTCAGAAGGTTCTACAGTAACCTGCAGAAATATAAAACGACCACATTAACCTTTTTGAAGACATCATTCAAGGTCACATAAGCCAAAAGGCTTTTGAAGAAAATAAAAGATCCAAGAAAGCAACCAACTCACATCCAATTTCTTCTGGTAATTTAGATTCCTCACAATCATCCTAGTTAGATGAAGGGCATGATGGTCATCCAAAGCATAGTAGTCAGACACTCCGGACTTTCTAGGGAGTAAAGCACACTAAAGTAATCAGAACAGGGCAAAGGAAAATAAATGTCTTAAACCCTAAAGATCTTCTCTCATTTAAGGCCAACATCATTTTTACTTCCAGAACACTTTAATAAAAACAAGAAACACTGATGTCTACCTAAATTAAGCACCCTGCCCTAGGACCCCCAGTAGCTGCATAAGAATCCGCACATTCTGGTTCTCAATCTTGACCTTCTAGACCTAGACCGCAGAGTCTTGCTGACGAGGACTTCTACTGAATGCTCATCGCAAGCACCTCAAACAAAACTGTGTATGATAAAGTTCAACAGCCACAGGTGTAGTCCGTAACAACAAAGCATCTGTAACTCACCTAGCTCCTAGTGGGGGTGCCAGCTATGCCTTCTCATTGCAGGAAGACTACTGAGGCCCCAGCCTTACAAAGCTACACCTTAAGAGTAAGCCATCACGGGTAACATACAGAGCCTTGACGACCCTGTCCCTCAGAGAAAACAGAACTGCGAGAAGGGCCACAGAAGTTCCCGCTCAATCTCAAGTTCAATGTGAATGAAGCACGGGCTTGCTCTATTTATTAGCTTTGTTCTGACTGGATGGTTTTTTATCTCCTATTAGATATACTGACACTAGAACATAGTATTAGAAAAACAGTGCCTTGGTGGCACAGCTGGTTGAGCCTTGGACCCCTGGTTTCAGCTCAGATCGTGATCTCAGGGTCATGGGATTGAGCCCCACGATGGGGCCCTCACTCATCACAGAGTCTGCTTCAGACTCTTTCTCCCTTTGCCCCTTCTCCCTTTGTGCACGCACACATGCACTCTCTCTCTAAAATCAATCAGTCGATCAATAACTATAGGGGTGCCTGGCTGGCTCAGTCAGTGGAGCATGCAACTCTTAATCTCAGGGTCGTTAAGTCTGAGCTCGATGATGGGTGTAAAGATGGCTTAAAAATTAAAAAAAATTGAAAATAAATAAACAAAATAATGGTAAAGACAGACAAAAATATGTACCTGAAAAAATAGAACTTTGGTTCATTTTATGAGTAAGGACTAATCTGCAGCAATCTAAATTGTGATGTCTTGTGTAGGGAAAATGCCAAACCCTTAACAGATACTTCTTGGAAATGGGTCCTCACAGTGGCTACAGGGCACTCTCCACCTCTGGACTGGGCGTTT
Source organism: Neogale vison (assembly GCF_020171115.1). Taxonomy (NCBI): domain Eukaryota; kingdom Metazoa; phylum Chordata; class Mammalia; order Carnivora; family Mustelidae; genus Neogale; species Neogale vison. The sequence goes on from NC_058091.1 coordinate 218,756,586, forward strand.
CTAAATGAGAGCAGAGACCATGCTTACTCCTCACTATAATCCTACAACACTTCGCAAATGGTAGACCCTTCAGGTTTTTTCACTTAATATGACATTTTACAACAAACAGTATCTTTTACATGCTTCATACATCATACCAGCTATATTTGCTGACTTCTAGATACACTGTGATAATTCAGAAAGCAGAGAGAAGCAGAAGGCACTACTTTCAAATCAGGAAATATTTAAAATAAAATGTTTTCTTTTAAAAACTGCCTGGTATTTACCAAAACAGCAGGAAAGGGAAAGCTTCGATGAGACACTGTATTATAGAAGTCTTTGTGTCAAATTAATTCCTTTGAATGGCTAATCAGAGAGATTTAAAATATGTATTTACAAAGACAAAGACAGAAGAAACCCAAAGCAATGTATGACTAGTAAATTTTATCAGACTGTTAAAAAAAGCCATTACTACTATTAGGTCATTACCACCTAATCACTGTCCCGTGATTTTAAATAGGTTATTACAAATAATCATAGCTAGTGGTATCAGGGCACTTCCCAGGGACCAGACACTGTGCTATGAGGTAGAAACTATTCTCATCCTCACTTCACATGTAAAGAAATGAGGCTCAATGAAGTTAAGTAGTTTGTTCAGTCACAATGGTAGTAAGTAAGGCAAGCAGAAGATGAATTGAAGAACCTACACCCCTGGCTTGGCACAGACTGCCTACAGCTTTTATAGGCACCAAATAACTTTTTTTTAATAGTCAAAAAATTTTTTTAAATTAATACTCCTCAAATACTATTTTCATTTCCTCAATAAGCATCCACAAACAGTGGCAGCCCACTCCGGCCTGTACCCCACTCACACCCCATTCTACCGTGTCCTCTCTTCAGGCTGAAATGCCCACGCCACCATCTCCCTGCCACGGTCAGTGCAATCAGAGAGGAACACAGCGTGGCAACTCACACACTTGTGCTCAGCATAAATAAATAAGTGCTCTTCTGTTCCACACAGGCAGAAACTCAGGCCTGTGTTAAGCTTTTCTCAGCCAACCTCAACACCCTCCCTTAATCACTCCTCCCTTCGTCTCTAGTTGCTCTTTATTAAAAAAAAAAAAAAAAAATCCACTCTTCAATGGTCCAGTTATGATAAACAACAACAATAAAAATAATGGCAGAAGGGGCGCCTGGGTGGCTCAGTGGGTTAAACATCTGCCTTCGGCTCAGGTCATGATCTCAGGGTCCTGGGATCGAGCCCCACATCGGGCTCTCTGCTCAGCAGGGAGCCTGCTGCCCCCTCTCTCTCTGCCTGCCTCTCTGCCTACTTGTGACCTCTCTGTCAAATAAATAAGATCTTTAAAAATAATGAGAAAAATAGCAGTTAACATTTTTAGGTCCTTATTTAAAGCAGGTATTATTTCAAGCAATTTACATATATCATCCCATTTAATCCTCACAAAACTCTAAGAGGTAGATGGTCTTCTTACCCCTGAACTCTAACCTGACATGACTGGACCAGTGACCGGCAGGAGCCAGCTCAGGGCTGACTCACAGGAGCCAAGTGTGTGCACCGTTTGCTGAATCCACACTCAGTGGTGTCCTGTTGGGACCCTGCCATCAGCCTCAGTGGGATACTTTGTACCAGAGGCACTGGCAGATGCCACAAAGCTGGACTCTTCCCCTCCCCAGAGAACCAGCTGTCATGCATCCACCCGCTCGTGAGAGTGAGCTAAACTCCTCCACGGTATGGCTGCCTCAGCATCTGTTCTGTGTGGCTGAGGGGACAGCAGGAGCCTGAAATGGGCTCCAGCCCGCTCAGGCAGGCGTAGGTGCTGGAGAGCAGCCCCAGACTCACAGGCACGTCAAGGTCTTGATCAGATTTCCCCAACAACCCTTGTGACCAACAGGCCCTTCCTCCTCCCAGTTCCTTCCTGGACGCCTTATGTGCGTAAGACCTAATGCAGAACCGAACAAAATGCCAATCTTTTGGTCTGAATTGACTAAAGTAGCCTTAGCCCTTGAACTCCCAAGTGCTCCAAACATAGACTCTAAGAAAAAATGCGCTCAGGCTCCGCCTCTGTGTGTGCTCTGCCTTGAGCTGCCGGCCTGGTCCCTGGAGGCACGCCGTGTACTTCCTCCAGGTTCTGTGAGTAATAAGCCTGTCCATTTCAATTTCTCCTGCAGTCTGTTGCTGAACCACAGCTCACCATCCAGCACTCTGTGCTCCACTTAACAAATATTAATTTAACAGTGTCATTTAACTGCGCCTGGATGGCTCAGTCGGTAAAACATCCAACTTCCTGATTTCGGCTCAGGTCATGATCTCAGGGTTGTGAGATCGAGCCCTGCCTAAGGCTCTGTGCGGATGTCACTGGGTCCCACTCTCAGAAGGGGCCTGTGCTGAGCGTGCAGCCTGCCTGGGATTCTCTCTCTCTCCCTCTGCCCCTCCCCACTCTTGTTCTCTAACAATAAAATCAAATCTCTAAACAAAAACACAAAAAGCACAGTCAACATCTACACACCAGTGGGTTGGATCAACCTTCCATATGCTCTCCCTATACTTCTTTACAGGCCTTATCTCACATACACATTTATATCATTATATCATAGTAATTACTTATCGCCTACCTCCCTGTCTAGAATGTTAAGCTCCCTGAGGTCAAAGACAAAGTCTATCTCATAATCTTGACTACCTATAACAGTGTCTGCCACATGACAAATGCTGGACAGATACCTATTAAAGAAATGAGAAACCTCCTATTAAAAGAAATAACGAGGGGTGCCTGGGTGGCTCAGTGGATTAAGCCTCTGCCTTTGGCTCAGGTCATGATCCCAGGGTCCTGGAATCGAGCCCCACATCCGGCTCTCTGCTCAGTAGGGAGCCTGCTTCCTCCTCTCTCTGCCTGCCTCTCTGCCTACTTGTGATCTCTGTCTGTCAAAATAAATAAATAAATAAAATCTTTAAAAAAAAAGAAGAAGAAGAAGAAGAAAAAGAAGAAATAACGAACAAGCTGGTGTTGTAGCTTAGAAATTCAACTCTGTAGTTCAAAGAATTGAACCCTGAAACAGCAGCTCAAGAACAGATCAACTGTGGTTGGATCTGGCAAATTTAACTCTTCGAAAAAAATAATGAAACTTTCTCTTCGACAGAGCAACAGGCCTGTCATTCATTCATTCCTGGAAGCCTGGAAAGCAACAAGGGCTTCTGTCTCACCTGCAATGCAGGTCGGCACCCCCAAGGTCCTCAGCGGACACTTCCTCTCCAGTGGCAGCTTTCACCTACGGCAAGGAAAAAAGCAGGTGGTGAGTTTTGCCCATCAGGGAAATAAAAACACTAACCTAACATGCATGTCTTCTAACCTGACTATGCCTACCACTCTTTCTTCCACACTGCTAAAGATTTTCCTTCCTACCTTCCTTCCTTCCTTCCTACCTTCCTCCTTCCCTCTTTTTCTTTTGGGTTCCCCCCCCCCATTTTTGAAGTAGACTTCACACCCAGCAGGGAGCCTAATGCAGGGCTCACACTCAAGACCCTGAGATTAAGACCTGAGCTGAGATCAAGCGTTGGACACTTAACCAACTGAGACACCTAGGCATCCCAAGGTTGTTTTCTTATTCCACCCACCCAACAAACCTAGAAAAAACTGTCTCTAGTCTACAGAGAAAAATCTGAACCCAGAGCCACTAAGGAATTCTCCCACAGTGTCTGAGCAAGGGATGGAACCTGAGCTGAATCGAGGTAGAAAGCCTGCTCTCCTTCTCCCACCTTCTGCGCGGTAAAGCATTTGAGTCTGTGCATATGCTGTTCCTACTGCCTGGGCTCCCTGCTCTCTGTCACCCACCTGGGGAATCCCTCCTTCTCCTGCACACTCCATCTGCTCTATGCGGCTTTCCCTGACCTGCACAGGCCTTTTCATCATTAGCAACACCCCAGAACAATAAGAGAATAAGCTTTGCTCATCTGTGGTCCAAGAATACCCCTCACACACCTCCAACAGGGCACCCGGCAGACTGTGCATGTCAGTAGCCTGCATGTGTCTCTCTTGTCCCCTCTATACTGTGAGTGCCTTGATGGCAGCCAATGTGATGTATTCATCTTTGAACACTCAGGAAATTTAATGAATTAAGGCCTTTCAAAAAACTGAAAAACTATCCTGAAAAACCGCAATAACTATCACAAACTCTTAAAAATGCAATACCTTTAAAAAGGCCAAAAAAGTCTCTAGGATTACCCACACCTAAGACTCAGCAGAATATGACCAAAAAGAAAGAAATCTGAAGTAATAAATGAAGAATGACTTAACTACAGTCTGAGACATTCTAACAGGAAAACAGAAAAATCAGTTAGTGCCAAATGTCAACCTGACCCTTAGGAATTGCTAATTGATTCCTACTTTTTTGTGTTGATTGATTTCTTTTTCTTTTATAGGAAAAGCTGGTGTTAGAACAATGAACATTTCCTTAAACTGCAGCATAGAAAGGACTCATTATTCACTACATCAGAAGTTCTGTCTTAAACAAAATATTATTGCGCAGAGAAAAGTAATTAAAATTTTCCCTTCCAATTTTTCCACCCACAGAACTAAATTCTTGGTTCTCTTCTTCCCAAAATATTCAGTATAAAATAGCATTCAGCCCAGACAATAACTAATTATAAGAGGTGCCTGGATATTTAAAGTTGTAAAAAGGAATAAACAACCGAAATACTCTGTTTATTTCCAGGGATCTGACTAATACCAAGTGATAAAATAAGGATTCGTCATGGGTTAGTATTTACTGAACACCCACAACATGTTTGATACTGTGACAGGTGCGAGGACGATAAAAATTAAGAATAGCTCATTCTACAAAACATCAAGTTCAGAAGACAGAAGAACAAAAGCTCCTTCAGAAACTTGTCTTACTATTAGGCATTTTTTTCAAGCATTCTAAAACCTGTAGCAACTCAACTGCATATGATGCATGGATCTTTTTTCAATTTTGAGTAAAACAAGAGTTAAAATTTAGAACCCTCAAACTGATGAGATTGCTGGGGCTTGCTTTTTTTTTTTTTACCTATAAACATTGTCCTTCGGTGGTAGACTACAGAAGAGAGTTCGGTTCTCTCAGAGAACTGCCGACTTGTTGAGGTCCAAGGTAAAAATCCTCACCAATGACTGGACATTGCCAACTGCACCCTTCAGAAAAACTCTTCTCTCGGAAACAGCTAATGTTATTTCGGTATTAATGATGCTGCCCACGGTCCCAAAAAAGGCATTTTCAAATTTCAGTCCTATGTTTACTCGAAATTCTTTAAGGAAAAACACCTCAAAACTACTGAAAGTTTATACACATCACTAGACAAAGGGAAATTCTAAATGAATTCTCCTCTCATTTACCAATGGTAAGTATCACTTGTAGCTAGAAATATGTCAAAGAATAATTGGCACCACAGGCATTTTGAATAATACCTTCAGACTTTTATCACATTTTAAAATGGCAGCTCTTCAGGCTTATCTGATCCTCAATAAAATTTATGAAAAATAAACACAATCATTTGCAAAATATACGTATTTCACATCAAAGCAAGCATAAGCTCTTTTTAACGTACTCTTTTTAATTAATTCATGTTATTATTCCAAAATCAAAGATGATTTTTTTGACAGACTTCTGAAGCATTAGCCTTACTCTTTGAGATAGAATTCACACATCATAAAATTCACATTTAAAGAATACAATTCAGTGTTTTTCAGTGTATTTTCACAGTTGTGGAACCATCAAAACCACCTAGTTCCAGAAGTTTCATCACTCCCAAAGGAAGCCCATACTCATTACAGTTACTTCCCATTCTACCTTCCTCTTGGTCCTGGCAATCATGAATCTACTTGAGGTCTCTAGGAATTTGCTTATTCTAAATATTTCATAAAAGCAGAATTATTCAATATTTTTCCTTTTGTGTCAAATTTCTCCTTTTGTGACATAATGTTCTCAAGTTTCATCCATGTTGTAGCATGTGTCAGAACTTCATTCTTTTTTATGGTTGAATCATATTCCACTGTATGTATATTATAGTTTTATAGTATTCTTGACATTCTCCTCACCTATATAACATTCTTAGATTTCACTAAATAATGAAATAGTTTGTTGTTAGATATAGTAATTATACCTGGGTTTTCACCTACCCTCTCTTCATCCCTTTGAAGGTCTGGGCCCAGATTGTGACACACACATAGCAAAGTGAAGACTGCATTATTGAACATCACTGGAGCTGAGCATGGAGGAGATGGGAAGGGCCCAGGATAAGTAATCCACTCCTTAGTCCAGCAACACAGGGAGCTCCCCAGTAAGGGTGCACTGGGTCCCACTCTCAGAAGGGCCCTGTGTTTGGAGTTTAATGCTCAGTGGTTACCCCACTGAAATTCTACTTTTATCTTTGAATATGTGTTCTATAAATGAACTCTGATGGGACAGTGGGGTATGTGGGTTGGCCGCTCTGTCTGGTCTGGTCTTGGCTCTTGGCTGGTCTATCTCCCACCATCTTTCTGGAAAGGGTTCTTGGCTCCCTGCTTCCCTGTCAATTGGTACGTAGGCCCTGGGCTCTGCCCCATCTCCTCCTCCCCATCCCTGCCTAGCGACTATTACACCTGTCCCCAGTGCGGCCTGCCATGGGCAAAGGGAAGACCAGGTATCAGACATGCACCCCCTGGTGTCTCAGGGTGGAACACAGCAGCACCTTCACCACTCTGGGCTGGCGGTGCTGAGCTGTATTCTCTAGCAGGTGCACAGTGGTGGTGGAGGTGGGAGCTGAGGGATAGCTATTCGCACCTCGCCCATCTGAACACCAAGCACATCCTGGAATGCAGGCTGCATACCCCTGGGGGGGGGTCATATGTCTACCAGGAGTTGAATGATGGGCCCACTGGAAGCACAGATGCCTGAGAGAGGAGTATTCTATGCTTGAAGAAACGTGTCCTTAAACAGCAAATAAAAAACACCAAGGCAGTTAAACATACCAATCTTTTATATTTTATATAAAATGTTTTATATTTTATATTTTAGTCCCTTTAACAGTACTTGCTCCTCCTTTTTGAACAAGGGGTCTCATATGTTCATTTTGCACTGGGGTCTGAAATTACGAAGCTGATCCTACCAGTGATTCATAACGACTGCTAGGATTAGGAATGTAGAGCACCTCTCACAGCTACTCTAACTTGTTCCTTTTTTTTCTAACTTAATCTTTTTGAAAAGGTAATGTTTTCACAAGACTCAGAATGTCAAAGGTCTCAAAATGTTTATGTTCAGCACAGACACACAAACACACAAGTCAAAGGTCTCTCCCTTGCCCTATTTCATCTCCTCTGCATTAAAACTATGTTTACTGTACCTTTTTAGAGTTTCTTTATGCATATATAAGCTTACAAACGCATAATATACCCTGTTTAACACAGAAGTTGACATATTATGTGCAAGCACCTTGTTCATCAACTTCCAGTGACCCTGAGTCAAAAACGAATGCAACTGATGTAGAAGAAAAAATAAGCAGAAGTTTATTTCATCAGCCATTCAACAAATGATGCTAGGCCAACTACATATCACATACAAACAATGTTGGATTCCTTCCTTAAGTCCTACCCAAGCTAACTCAAAATGGATTATGAACTCGTAAATAAGAGCTCAAACTATAAAACTTAAAAGAAACCCTAGAATTAAATCTTCATGATCTTGCAATAGGCAAAGCCTTCACAGATATGACACCAAAAGCACAGCAAAGAAAAAAAAAATGCAAAAACTGAACTTTACCAAAATTAAACATTTTCATGCTTCAAAGGAAGATGCCATCAAGAAGCTAAAGACAGGGATGCCTGGGTGGCTCAGTTGGTTAAGCAGCTGCCTTTGGCTCAGGTCATGATCCCAGGGTTCTGGGATCGAGTCCCACATCGGGCTCCTTGCTCAGCAGGAGCCTGCTTCTCCCTCTGCCTCTGACTGCCTCTCTGTCTGCCTGTGCTCGCTCGCGCTCACTCCCTCTGTCTCTGACAAATAAATAAATAAAATCTTAAAAAAAAAAAAAAAAAAGAAGCTAAAGACAATCATAGAAAGAAAATATTTGTATCCAGAACGCATAAAGAAGTCTCACAAATAAAGAAGTCTCTAAATAAAGACAAAAAGCCCAATTTAAAAAGTGTGCAAAAGGATGTAAATAGGTAGCTCTCCAAAGATGATATACGAATGACCAACCAGCATATGAAAGGCGCTCAACAACATGAGCCATTAGGGAAATGCAAATCACAATCTGAATGAGGTACCATCCACTCGGACAGCGGTCTTCGCATAGACACACAACAACAGCTGTCTGCAAGGAAATGGAAATATCAGACCCCTCGCACACAGCTGTCAGGAACGTATAATAAATACGCTGTGGGCAGTTTGGCAGTTCCTCAAGATGTGAAACCTAGAGTTTCCAGGTAACCTAGCAACTGTACTCACAGGTCTATAAACCTTATAAAGGGAAATACATCCATTTAAAACTTGGACAGGAAGGTGCACAGAAGCATTACTCCTCATATCCAAATGCTGGAAACAACCTGAGTGACTCTCAACTGATCAATGGATACACAACATGCTGCCTATCCAAACAGTGAAATATTATTCAGCAATAAAAAGAAATGAAGTGGTTTCTCAAACTCTTAAACACATAATTATCACATGATCCAGCAATTCTACATCTGAGCAGATACCCAAAACAAGTGAAAGCAGGGACTCAAACAGATATATGTGTATACTCATATTTATATATATATATCTATATATATATATATATATCACAGCAGCAATATCCGTAACAGCCCCAAATTGGAAGCAACTCAAAAGTCCATTAATGGATGAGTTAATAAACAAAATGTGGCAGATACATGCAACAAAGTATTATTCAGCCTTAAAAAGGAAGTTCTGACATATGCAGAAACACGTTGAATCTTGAGGACATCATCCTAAGTGAAATACACCAATCACAAAAGGACAGACACCATATGACTACACTTATACAATGTAGCTACAGTAGTCAACTTCATAGAAAAAGTAGAATCGTGGTAGCCAGGAGCAGTAGGGATTGGAGACAATAGGGAGTTAATGTTTAATGGGTACAGATTTTCATCTGGAGCAGATGAGAAAGTTCTGGAGATGGGTGGTTGTGATGGTTGTACCACAATGTGAATACATTTAATGCCACAGAACTGTGCTCTTAAAAATGGTTAGAATGGGGATGCCTGAGTGGCTCAAGCATGACTCTTGCTTTTGGCTCAGCTCACGATCTCAGGGTGGTAAGACTGAGCCCCACTCCCCAGCAGGGAGTCTGCTTGAGGATTCTCTCCCTCAGCTTATGCTCTCTCTTCCTCTAAAACAAATAAACAAAGCTTTGAAAAAAAAAATGGTTAGAACAGTTTTTTAAAAATGGTTAGAATGGTAAATCATATATTATGTATATCTTAGTTCAATCAGTCAAGACTATGTTCTTACCAGTGGGGGTCCTGCCAAGAAAATGGTACCCTGCTTGCGTACAATGATGTTTTCATCAGCCATCGCAGGCACATAAGCACCACCTGCCGTACAAGAGCCCATGACCACCGCTATCTGGAATCCAAGCATATAAGAAACCCAACAGGTGAGGTTCAAACAGTTGGCTTTAGTCTCTGGATCTACAGACCCATAATTGTCACAGTACCAGAGGCTCTTACTAGCTGGTTCCTATAAGTCCTTTTAAAAATGGTCCTCTAAGTGTTTGGAATAGTTCCTTAACTACTTCTATCAAAGCCTTTTGAAGGGATTAGGTCACATCTTTACAAAATTTATGGACAGTCCCCCTGCTGGAGGGAAGACTGGCCATTTAGAACATCAGCCTGATCAACTTATGGGGAGAAGAAACTCCACAATCCACCCACAGGTCAGAAACACTGTGTTGAAACTTATAAGTCTTCTCAATAACCACCACTTACCTCATGGAAATGCTGAAATAATTCTCCAAATGCATGTGAATATTTTGTGTTACCCTGAATACGGTATGTTCTAAATATAAAACTAACGTTAGCATCACAGCTGAAAATTGTGTTCCAAGAGCAAGTCAGCTCTGTGGACCCAGGGTGATGTGTATGTTGAGAGCCCACAGTGTTGTTTTCTCAACATTTAGGTGTGTGTTTGAAATGCTCCATAACAAAGCTTTTTAAGAAGACTCTTTCCCAGAAATTAGTAAGACACAAAGAATAATGAATATGGGTTTGGCGGATTCCCCCTAGGTAGAAATAAGTAATATCAGAGAAAAATAAGAAAAATACATAATGGCGATTTTCTTAAATTACCACACAAAAACACTTTTTGCTACCGATTCCAACATTCCATCAGTTTTCTTAGAGTCATACAAATACCCATTTTGAAATAAAAATGCTACACTAGTATTAATCCAAAGATGCAAGGCAGCAAGAGGTAACATTTTCCCATCAAAATGGGCTACCACAAAAAGTATTTTTCCCTATTTCACATGTTATTAAAAATGGCTGTAACATTTCACTGTCAACATATTACAAAGTGTTTATCATGTATCGTTTTTGCTTATCAGTCACTTGGAAGTTTATTTTCAAATGGCTAGAAAAACTCTCACACAAGAAAATGAGCACAGGAAACACTCACTATAACCATGTTCACAATAGTGAAGATACGCAAATAATGAACACATCCATCAACACCACATTTTGAATGGATAAAAGAAATATAAATAAATAAGTTCTTTAAAAATCTGAGGGAGAAAAACAAATGAAATGCTACTACTTTATAAATCCAGGGGTGCCTGGATGGCTCAGTGGGTTAAACCCTCTGCCTTCAGCTCAGGTCATGGTCTCAGGGGCCTGGGATGGAGCCTGACATCGGGTGCTCTGCTCAGCAGGGAGCCTGCTTCCCCCTCTCTCTCTGCCTGCTTCTCTGCCTACTTCAGATCTCTGTCTGTTAAATAAATAAATAAAATCATAAATCCAAGTGGAGGGTGCATGAGTGTTCCATTATTAGTGCATTATTCTCTGTACTTTCTGCATGTTTGAAATATATTATGAGCTTTTTCTTTAAGGCTTGAGGAGTAAAGGACATGATGATGATTTCAATTTACTAGCCTGTTCTCAGTACAAGAACAGCAGATACAGCTCAAACTATTTTAGTACCCCCCCTCCAGGAAAAAAAAGTAAGAAAAGACAAGTAAGTAGAGAAGAGTCACAGTGAAGTAATAATCTAAAAAGGTACAAATTTCAAAAGTAAGACCCAAAGAATGAAACAGGCCTAGCAGGGTTCTGTGACAGCAAACTGAAAGCAAAAGAAAAAAACAGCAGGAACGCCTGGGTCGCTCAGTGGGTTAAAGCCTCTGCCTTCAGCTCAGGTCATGATCCCAGGGTCCTGGGATTGAGCCCCACATTGGGCCCTCTGCTCAGCAGAGAGCCTGCTTCCTCCTCTCTCTCTGCCTGCCTCTCTGCCTACTTGTGATCTCTGTCTGTCAAATGGATGAATAAAATCTTAAAAAAAAAAAAAAAGAAAGAAAAAGAAAAAAACAGCAATGATCAGCAAATATTCGGAGACCAAGGATGGGAGGTGAGGTGGGTGGGGGACAAAGAAAGAAGAATTCAGGTGTCAAAAGGCAGAAAGACAAAAATGATGGTAATGAACCTGAATGCCATCATGCCATCTCAGAGGGGAGAAAACATCTACCGCTTTAGTAGAAAAGTTTCACAAGTGAATAGCGAACAGATTATTAGTGAATCTACACCAGGGAATTTTACCATATTCCTAAGGGCACTTTCAGATGTGTTTTTTCCCAAAACCAAGGAAATCGACAATCCACTTCTCTCACACAAACTGCAAGTGGACCCCAGTGACTCCATACTCTTGGGATTCACGTCCTATATAATCCTATACCCCTCGAGTGTGGATAATCTGGTAACATGCTTCTAACACAGAGATTATACCAAGTGTCACTCTTGTGATCCAGTTCTGAGAGACCACGTCTCCCCCCCACCCGCCAGCCCCCTTCTTCTGCCCACTTGCTTGTTCGCTCTGATGCAGCCAGCTAACATGGGGAGACTTGCTCTCTACAGATGCCCACTTGGGAAGGAAGCTTGAGATGCTTCTCGCCAACAGCTCAAGAGGAAGCGAGCAGGGCCTGCAGAGAAATGAATCACACCGCCGCTGCCACGTGAGCCAGCCAGGGCAGAGCCAACCTGGAGGGGTCTGCAGCACTGAGGGATCCAGCCCAGCTGTGCTTTGAGCCCTGAACCACAGACACTGCAGGGTAATACACGGTGCTTTCAACTACCAAGTGTGGAGGGAATTTGTTATATAGCGCTAGACAACTAATACAGAGTCAAAAGCCATCTACCTTCATTAACTGCAATGGAGGCATCTCTGAAACCCTGGGACACTCTTTGGTTAGGAGTACTCTGTGGTTGCTGGTCTGTAACCTGTCTGTCTATAAACCATTCCTCTATTCGAGAGATGGGAGATAAGCCAAGAAGAGAATTCTGGACCATCCCAGACGGTAATGAAAAACCAAAAGACATGGGTAAACATTGAAACCATCATGCTCCATGAAAGAAACCCTTTATTATATGATCCCTTTCAAATGAAATGTATCCTAGGCAAATCCACAGAGCCAGAAAGTAGAGGAGTGGCTGCCAGGGGCGGGAGGGATTGGAGAGAAATGGGGAGAAACTGTCATTGGAAATGGCATTTCCTTTGGGAGTAATGAAAATGTTCCAAAGTTGACTGAACTCTGGGAATATCCTAAAAGCCACTGAAGAGTACATATTAAATGGGCACACTGAATGGTATGGGAATTCTCTCTTAATAAAGCTGTTATAAAATTTAAGAAACAGCTGGGATTATTAAGGATCGAAGATTCAAAATTCTCAAGTTTTTCATCAAGAAGAAATAGGCAATTCTAGTCACAAGTGTCTCACAGACACTAAACACTATCTCTAAAGCAAATTCTGATAATAGAGGAAAATAGAAATAGAATAGGAAAATGAAATTTAACAAATGAAATAAAATAGAAACAGGATAGAAAACGAAACAAAAGAACAGAGAGTAGTGGAATCACCACTGTCACAGAATCTCCTCTTCTCATCATGTAATTCTAAGCCAGGCACTCACTCATGAAACAGGGTGACGGGCCCCAAGAAGAGCCCTGTCACTGTCTACTCCTTCTCACAAAGCACAGGAACTCCTCAGCAGAAGACCTCCAACAGCTTTCCATGTCCGCAAGCATTCGTCTATGGGACAAAAAAGATCTTACATTGGGGCCATGCTGGACAAATGATATGGAACCCCAGAGAGAAAATTCTGCTTTCTCTACCAAGAGGACATTAAAAGGACGTAAGTAAGATGCAACTGTTCTGCACACACTCAGGGTAGAGATTTGGCTTGCATTGAGGCACAATACAGGTACCAAATCAGGAGAGATGGGACAGTGACTGTCATCCGCATCAGAACAAAGGAGAACTCCCAAGAACTCCACTGAGAGACTTGAGTCCACCCAGTCACCCGGGAGGAGGGCTTCCTGTGACACAGACAAACAGGAGATCCCTCTTACAGGGCAGATGAGAGAAACAAAGGCAAGAGAAATGGAGCTTAGATTCAATCTCCTCACAGCTTGCCGCCCACTGAGAGATAACCTGAGATAGGCAGAGCATGACCTTCTTCAAGGAACTCATAGCTGTCTTAGTACCTTAATGCTTTTATTTATTAAAGACTAAAAGGAACATTACCTTGATAGCAGCTAGCCCTCAAGGTTGGGAAAGCCTTGCTTCCCAATTCTTTAGAGAACTACATCATCCTAAACCCCACTCATCAAAAAGTATATAATAAGGTACTCCTTATAATCCCAGTGCAGCTCTTTCTGCCCACAGGTCCTTCCACATGCTGTAATAAAACCACCTTTTTAGACCAAAAATGTCTCCAGAATTCTTTCTCGGCTGACGAACCCCAAAACTTCCAAATTTCATCAGGGTGAGGACATCCATGCTTATCCAAGACTTGAATCAAAAGCAAGAAAGCCCCAAGAAAGCCAAGAAAATGTAACTGACCCTTACACGGCTTGCCATGACTGCCACAGAAGGCACAAGCAGAAATTCTGACAAGGAAATGAAATGCTTCAAAAAAGAGGTAAGAGACTGCAAAACTTTAGATGAAATTTATTACCCTCCAGGTCCTGCCTAAACAAATAAAGACTGGTTTTCATTGCACCAAAACCAAATTACATATTGTAGGTCAGCAGCCTGCCCTACAGAAAGGGCTTCTGAGAGAGAGTCAAGAGGTTTTACACCTAATTCTGAAAAGCTGTGTGAACTCTAGACCTCCATGCTTCCACTGAAAAATTGCACAAGACCATCCAGTTCAAAGGCACACTGTGATAAATGTAATATAACTTGAAGGGGGGGGTTCAGTTGCTTGATGGAAAAGCCATTGAAAATATAGCTAATGTTTTGGGGCACCTGGGTGGCTCAGTCGGTTAAGCTCAGGTCATGATCCTGGGGTCCTGGGATCAAACCCCACATGGGGCTCCAGGCCCAGCAGGGTGTCTGCTTTTTCCTCTCCCACTCCCTCTGCTTCTCTTCCCCTGTTCCCTGCTTATTTTCTCTCTCTCACTTGTTTGCTCTCTCAAGTAAATAAATAAAATCTTTAAAAACATTTGTATAGTATGGGCACCTGAGTGGCTCAGTCAGTTAAGTATCTGCCTTCAGCTTGGGTCATGATCCCAGAATCCTGGGATGGAGCCCAGCTTTGAGCTTCCTGCTCAGCAGGGAGCCTGATTCACTCTTTGCCTGCTACTGGCCCCTGCTTGTGCTCTCTCTCTCAGTCACAAAAATAAAATCTTAAAAAAAAAAAACAAAGCATTGTGATCTGTGAATATGCAGGGAATAATCTCAGTCTTTTGGTATCGGCTGAGTCCTGATTTGTGACCCAGTATGTGGTCTATTCTGGAGAAGGTTCCGTGTGCACTTGAGAAGAATGAGTATTCTGCTGTTTTAGGGTGGAATGTTCTGTATATATCTATGAGGTCCATCTGGTCCAATGTGTCATTCAATGCTCTTGTTTCTTTGTTGAGTTTCTGCTTCGATGATTTGTGTTGGAGAGGATGTGGAGAAAGGGGAACCCTCTTACACTGTTGGTGGGAATGCAAGTTGGTGCAGCCTCTTTGGAGAACAGTGTGGAGATTCCTCAAGAAATTAAAAATAGAGCTTCCCTACGACCCTGCAATTGCACTCCTGGGTATTTACCCCAAAGATACAGATGTCGTGAAAAGAAGGGCCATCTGTACCCCAATGTTTATAGCAGCAATGGCCACAGTCGCCAAACTATGGAAAGAACCAAGATGCCCTTCAACGGACAAATGGATAAGGAAGATGTGGTCCATATACACTATGGAGTATTATGCCTCCATCAGAAAGGACGAATATCCAACTTTTGTAGCAACATGGACGGGACTGGAAGAGATTATGCTGAGTGAAATCAGTCAAGCAGAGAGAGTCAATTATCATATGGTTTCACTCATTTGTGGAGCATAACCAATAGCATGGAGGACAAGGGCCGTTAGAGAGTAGTAGGGAATTTGGGTAAATTGGAAGGGGAGGTGAACCATGAGAGACTATGGACTCTGAAAAACAGTCTGAGGGGTTTGAAGTGGCGGGGAGGTGGGAGGTTGGGGTACCAGGTGGTGGGTATTATAGAGGGCACAGCTTGCATGGAGCACTGGGTGTGGTGAAAAAATAATGAATACTGTTTTTCTGAAAATAAATAAATTGGGGAAAAAAAAATAATAATAAATAAAAATAGAAAAAAAAAAGTTTTATATAGTATGTTTTTAGGAGCGCCTGGATGGCTCAGTCAGTTAAGCATCTGCCTTTGGCTCAGGTCATGATCTCAAGATCCTGGGACTGAACCCCACTTCAGGATATGTACTCAACAGAGAAACTGCTTCTCCCTTTCCCCCTTCCCCTCCCCCCACTCATGCTCTCTTTCTCTCTCTCTCTCAAATAAATAAATAAAATCTTAAAAAAAAAAAAAAAAGCAAACCTGGAAAGAAAATACTGTCTATCACATAAGGAACAAAATTGGTTCCTTCCTCTACCTACAGAGCTTCCGTTAAAAAAAAAAAAAAAGCCACAAAATACTCACATCAATTCAATAGCTGTCCAAAACTTAAGAACGTCCCCAATTATACTGACTGTTCACACTACTGATTCTGGAGCACTCATGCTTATCTGTGTTGAATAGGCTGAAATGTGCACAGAAAACAAAAAGTCCACCTTGCCCAGAATGTCCTGTTTCTTTTTCAATCTTTTCATCAGCCTCAAAGCCATCAGAGTGCTTCCGTCTCCCCTAGGCCTTATCTGACTTCATGGACAGGTTGAAATGTATTTAAAAATAATGAGCAGCTCTTCCTACCCATGGGTCCTGTCCCCGTGCTTTAATAAAACCACTATCTTTGTCTCCCCCCCCCCAAAATAGGGATGCCTCAGTGGCACAGTCACTTGCGTGTCCAACTCTTGATGTCAGCCTACGTATAATCTCAGGGTGGTGAAACTGAGCCCTCTTTTGAGCTCTGTGCTCAGCAGAGGGCTTGAGTTTCTCTCACTCCCTCTCCCTCCCGCCCCTGGCACACTCTCTCTAAAATAAATAAATAAATCTTTTTTTAAAAAAAACATAGTGTTATACAGAACCTGTCCTAACTAAGCCCTTCCTAACAATTATCATGATCTGAAGCAAAGAAAATAAGTTTCAAAAATCATGAGCTAAACCAAGAGGGAGGAGGTGAGGGAAGGAGGGAAGGAGAGAAGAAAGCAAGGACCCCTGAAAGAATTTTAAGAGCCTCTCCGAAAAGAAGAACAAACAGGCAGAGGTGCAAAGAAAACTCAAGGGAAAGTCCCAAGGCACTAACCCGGCACAAGGCTGGATGAATATGCCTACTTCAGAAGAAATGCACTGCTAGTCACGGCAGAAACACTCTACTCCTGACGCACCGAAGGGTCCCACTCAAGCAGGGTGAGAGGTGACAGAGCAGAGCAAAGAGCCACCCAGACGAGGCCACCTCAATTTTAAAAATTAATGGTATGTGAGCCCTGAAGAAGACAAAGGTCCCAACTCTGAAGAGAATTAGAAGTCTCCCACTTTAAAACCCAGCAACAGGGAGCCACTACCCGGAAAATAAAAGAAGCGTGTTCCCAAGATCATCAAGACACTGGGCATGGATTGCAGAAAGCCCGGGCAAGTTATCCTTAGGGCATGAGACGCTAAGCAAGACGACAGGTCACCAGTATAAAAAGTCTTTGAATGTCAAAAACAAAAAACAGGTCCTAAAGCATACCAGAGAGAAAGGAAAGAGGAAACAAGAGAGTACTGAGGCAGGTATTTCCTGTAACCTGAGAGCAATAATAAACATTTTCAACCTTCTAGGTCTGTAGGAAGCTGTCCACATCTTCACCACTACAAAGATACGGGAGATAACAGAGATATGATTGTCCAACGTACAACTTAGAAATAAGTGGGTAAGTGGATTTACAGTAGGCAAGGTTAATAACATTAAAAACCAAAGTTGGGGAGGAAAGCAGGAACTGAGTAAGTAAGGAAGCTAGTGCTCTACTATCAAAATGCACATGTAACAGGCCTCCCTCTTTCATCTGGGCTGTCGACATGCAGACTGAGGAAGACCCAGAGACTCTGGGGCCACGTGAGCTGGGGCCACATGAGCTATGGCCACAGCCACATCAGCAAGCATGCAGGAGGCCAGAGTCATGCTGATGTGTCACCACAGGATCAACTCAGACACGTATCACCCAGGTTATCCTGGGGATATAAAAATGAGGAAGATATATATATATATATAAATCATACACACACACACACACACACACACACACACAAAATATATGTAAGATCTACATTTTAAACCTGAAATGATTAGGTAAGGGGAAAAGCAGAGAAGAGACAGGATGACATCACAGTCTGAATCCTAGGGAGAAGACAAGAGCAAACAGAACAGTAAAAAACAGGTCAGTAAAAAAGCGATCGTGCTCAAAGTCTAGTTTGAGCCTGTAAGTACTAACTGGAAATCCACATAGATGGCGGAAATGCCCAAGGGTAAGTAGGGGTGCAGTGGGAGGTCGGGAAAGATCATGGAGATGAAAGTATATTATGAAGGTTTGTGCAACCATTAAGGACAAGTTCCAGGATGGGGTCAGGAGGATTACATGGAGAGAGTGGGGGAATATGGAAAAGCCAGAGGCAGGAAGCCTAAGGAGGATTTCAGGGAAGGGAACAAATGACAAGACTAAGGGGTTGTACGGAGTGGGAATCTGGTCTGTAGGAGGCTAGCAGAAACTCCAAGGACAGTGGGTTTTATGGAGACTGAGCAGTCAGGAACAGAGGCCCTGGGCCAGTTCTTTTTTTTTTTTAAAGATTTTATTTATTTATTTGACAGAGAGAGATCACAAGTAGGCATAGAGGCAGGCAGAGAGAGAGAGAGAGGAGGAAGCAGGCTCCCTGCCGAGCAGAGAGCCCGACTTGGGACTCGATCCCAGGACCTGAGATCATGACCTGAGCCGAAGGCAGCGGCTTAACCCACTGAGCCACCCAGGTGCCCCCTGGGCCAGTTCTTAAAGAGTTTGCTGATTCGGGGAAGGAGAGAAGCTTCAGGGAACAGGAGAAGCTAGAAAAGGTCCTTTTCTTTTGCCATTGTTTTTGGTACTTTTTCTTTTTCCTTTAAAAACAGAAGTCAGATGCCTGGGATGCTCAGTCAGTTAAGCGCCTGCTTTCAGCTCAGGTCATGATCCCGGGGTCCTGGGATTGAGCCCCACATCAGGCTCCCTGCTCAGCAAGGGTCCTGCTTCTCCCTCTCCCTATGCTGCTCCCCTGGCCTGTGCTCTCCTTCTCGCTCTCTGTCAAAATAAATAAATAAAATCTTTAAAAAGATAAAAAATTTAATTGGAAGGGGAGGTGAACCATGAGAGACTATGGACTCTGAAAAACAATCTGAGGGGTTTGAAGTGGCGGGGGGGTGGGAGGTTGGGGTACCAGGTGGTGGGTATTATAGAGGGCACAGCTTGCATGGAGCACTGGGTGTGGTGAAAAAATAATGAATACTGTTTTTCTGAAAATAAATAAATTGGAAAAAAAAAAGAATTTCAAAATGTGATAGCAATGCCAAGGGTAAAAAAAAAGAAAAAGAAAAAGAAAAACAGAAGTCAACATGGTTATTGGCTGTGAGAAAAAAGAAAGTGGTTAAAAAATATTAACATGAGGGGCACCTGGGTGGCTCAGTGGGTTAAAGCCTCTGCTTTCGGCTTGGGTCATGATCCCAGGGTCCTGGGATCGAGCCCCGCATCGGGCTCTCTGCTCAGCAGGGAGCCTGCTTCCTCCTCCCTCTCCGCCTGCCTCTCTGCTACTTGTGATCTCTGTCAAATAAATAAATAAAATATTAAAAATATATATATATATTAACATGAGAGGAAAAAAAGGGATAGATGAAGAGTTTCAAAGGAGGGGTTGGCGTGAGGATTATAAATGCTAAGTTTAGCTTTGGAAGTGAAGAGGGACAGTTGTCTGTGGGCTAAAAGAAGGTGAGTCGCAGTGTGTTCAGTACAACAGTGCTCACACACAGTCTGATTTCTCCAGGGAAGCATGAAGCAACAGCTTCAGTGCAGACATGGCGTTTGGAGTTCACTTACTGGGGAAAAGATCAGAGTAAGCGCTACAGAAACTGGTAGCAGCTAGAATTTTTCTCCAATTCCCAGAGGATCATAAGAATAGAGGGAGGTACACCCTTCCCCCTAAACTTCCTACTGGAGTGAAAGAGAAAAAAGATATGCTAAGAGAAGTGGCTTCGTTAGGAAATATTGATGTTGAACTTTTAAAAGACAAAAATAAAATAGGAAAAGGGAAAGCATTCTAATGCCCTTTCCACATTTTAGACTTTTTTTTAATCATAGGCACATACTGCTTATTCAAAAATATGGACACTTTCAGTTTTTCAAAGACCTGTTTTTCAAAGCACTTTAAGCTTTAGGTTCCATGGGGCCAGAGCCTCTACCTGGTTTTATTTACCAACATAGTGTTTGGTTTACAGAAGGTCCTCCATCAGTATTTGTTACATGTTGACTATTAAAAACTATGTGAACAGGAAGGGCAAAGAACAAGCATGCAAGATGACAGGTCTATAAAGGGCTAAATAATGCCCCCCCAAAAATATGCCCATACCTGAATCCCTAGAACCTTTGATTAGGACCTTATTTGGAAAAGGAGTCTCTGCAGATGTCATAAAGGTAAGGATCGTCAGATAGTATCATTCTGGATGCTGTGAAATGTGTAAACCTGCAAAGTCACATACCTGTACCCCTGGGGATAAAAACACATTACATGTTTATTTAAAAATTTAAAAATAAAAATTTTTTTTTAAAAAAAGGCCATACATAAAATGAGGGGGGAAAAAAAAAAGGGGGGAAATTTAAAAAAAAGAGGGATCATTCTGGATTATATGGGCAGGCCCAAAATCCAATGACAAGTATCCTTGTGAGAGAGAGAAGAGAAGACACAGACACACAGGACAGAAGGAAAACAAGGTAGAGATCAGAGTCACAGAGCCATGAGCCAAAGGAGCACCTGGAACCAGGAGAAGCCAGCAAGGGCAAGGAACAGAGTCTGCCTTAAAGCCTTCTGAGAGAGCCTGGCCTGGTTCCCACCTCGATTTCAGACTTCTAGCCTCTGGAACTTGAGAGAAGAAATTTCTGTTATGTTCAGCCTACCCCCCCACCCTGTGTGTGGTAATTTGTCACAACAGCCCTTGGAACCTAATACAAGGTTAGTACAACTATACAAATTATACCACAAATTAATACCACATTAAATGGACTGGTTTCCCCCATAAAACAAAAGATCACAGTAAGAACTTCATACCACGCCAAGAAAGGACCTCTGTGCAAAAGTGAGCAAAGCTGAAGTTTCTATTTAGAGAAATAAAGCATAAATGGGCAAAGTCACTACATAACCATAAGATATACAATAAGTAATAACTGTATCGATACAATAATTGCAAGTGAAGGCTATTTCATTAGAATATTACCAAAAACACTACAAACTTAAGAAATCCAGTAACAAAACATAAACGAAGGAGAAGCATCAGTATTATGAAATATTTCAAACATGCTAAAAAAAAGATTACAAAATAATAAAAAATAAATATCTTAACACCCGGTCTTAAGAAATCCTGACATTTGGCCAAATGCACTCAGATTTTTTTTTTTAAAGAAATAAAACATTTCAGGTACAGTGAAGCCTCCTACCTGACCTCTTCCTCCCACCTCCCACCTCGAAGGTAATCACTGTTCTAAAGCTGAGTATATTATTCCCATTTACCTGTTTAAGACAAAAGTAATAGACTGATGTATTTAATATTTACAAACAAAGCAAGTGACTATGGGTTTATTCTACTATTACTTTTACTCAACTTCTTTTCTTTTCCTTTTTTTTTTTTAAAGATTTTATTTATTTATTTGACAGAGAGAGAGATCACAAGTAGGCAGAGAGGCAGGCAGAGAGAGAGAGAGGAGGAAGCAGGCTCCCCGCCGAGCAGAGAGCCCGATGCGGGCCTCGATCCCAGGACCCTGGGACCATGACCTGAGCCGAAGGCAGAGACTTTAACCCACTGAGCCACCCAGGTGCCCCAACTTATTTTCTGAGACTTCTTTATGTTGATGCATGCAATTCTAGCTCATTTTAATAGCTAAAATTGTATTATTCATCTCCCAATAATGGCCACTTAGGTTGTTTGTTAACTTCTGCTATGTCGATGCTACAACAATCTCCCTTGCACCCGTCTCCTCATATAGACACCAAAGTGCCTCAGAACATAGTCCTAAAAAAGCAATTACTCAGTGCCCTTTCTTTTAAAAAACTCTTTCTTTGGAGAACAGCCTTTATGACAATATAAAACTATGCCCATAATGAAGAGAATAATCTAACTACAGATAGTTTTAAGGCACTTTCTGTGGGGGGAAAAACCTAAATTCTATATTAAGTTCTGTTTAAAGTCATCTCAGAGCACCTAGTTAGCAATGGCATTTGGAACGAAAAGCAGTACATTTCATTAATGAGAAATTACCTGCGCAATATTTTGAGAAGACATAATCGCCTGGTTATAAAAAATACGGCCAAAGTGATCTCGATCTGGAAATAATTCTGCTTGTCGAGGTAAGTTTGCTCCTCCTGAATCAACTGAAGACAAGGGAATTAACAGAAGTAAGTACACTTGAATGAACAAAATAGCCTGCACACAGAGAGACTTGTTATCAGTGAAACAGTTCTTAATCACATTCACAAAAAACTTGCCCTACCGTTCTAAACTATTCTACAGCATCTTTTTCGAGTCCCCCAACACAGTCAAAAAATTCACTGTTTTCCTCAGATCCATTAGGAGCTCCTTCCCGTGCGAAATTCCACTTGAAATGTTTAGGACATTCTCTCTTTTGAAGACAAGCTAAAGCCCCAGAAACACCATAAATTCTTAATCAGTTCAGCTTAAAAAAAAAAAAAAATGTCTTTCCCCCTTTTTAAATCAATACAAAACCATCTACAGAATTCATGTGACAATTCATCACAGATGACTGCCTCGGGGACTGTTTTTAATGCAGAGGGGAGTGAGGGCTACGAACATCCACTGAATTCGGAAGAAAGCTTGCTGACTTCAGAGCTCTGTGATGACTGCTGTGCTTCCTAGCCTTCTATGCCTCGCCTTTCTCACCTATGAAATGCAGGGGACAACAGTAGTTCTCCCAGGAAGCTGTTCCTGGGATGACATGAAAGAAGGTATGTAAAGTACTCAGTTCAGCACAGTGTGAGTGCACTAAACAGTGTTATGAAAATTCAGCTAGTCCCATGCCTACTGCTCTTGCCTACATCCATTAAGTCCTTCATTGTTCTTTAATACATAACATCCAGTCTCCAATTCATTCAAGCTTGCCCAGGACAGGAAAAACATCATACTCTTCACTCCATCCCCTATGGTGTTTGGCACAGCACCTGTAAGCAGCAGTAGGGCCCCACTGGCTATTTTCTACATGTGTGAAAAAAGTTCACATTGTGAGTCAAACAGGTAAATTCACTTTTGCAGAAAAAAAAAATCTCTACATCAGTACCTGTTTAAATACTGCACCAGTAATATAT
This sequence comes from Neogale vison, assembly GCF_020171115.1. NCBI lineage: Eukaryota > Metazoa > Chordata > Mammalia > Carnivora > Mustelidae > Neogale > Neogale vison. The sequence goes on from NC_058091.1 coordinate 218,779,788, forward strand.
GTATGGTGTCATTTCACCAAACTAAACCAATATCCAGGCAGTGCCAATTTTTTTTTTAAAGACTTTATTTATTTATTTGACAGAGATAGAGAGATCACAAGCCAGCAGAGCAGCAGGCAGAGAGAAAGAGGGAGAAGCAGACTCCCCGCTGAGCAGAGAGCCCAATGTGCGGCTTGATCCCAGGACCCTGAGATCATGACCTGAGCCAAAGGCAGAGGCTTACCTTTGGGTTACCACTTACCTTGAGTTACCACTGAGCCACCCAGTGTCTCAAGGCAGCGCCAATTTTAAACTGCCTTGCTTTTATGTTCCTTTTGAAGTACACTTAGATTTAAGCATTACTTTAATTTCAAATATAAATATACTTTCATAAAGAATTAAATTTCTTTAGGGCGCCTGGGTGGCTCAGTGGGTTAAGCCTCTGCCTTCGGCTCAGGTCATGATCTCAGGGTCCTGCGATCGAGCCCCGAGTCGAGCTCTCTGCTCGGCGGGGAGCCTGCTTCTCCCTCTCTCTCTCTCTCTGCCTGCTGCTCTGCCTACTTCTGATCTCTCTCTGTCAAATAAATAAGATCTTTAAAAAAAAAAAAAAAAAGAATTAAATTTCTTTAAATGGCATTTGTTGGAATTATTCAAGTATTTAACAAAGTACTTAGCACTCAAGAGATCCATAAATATCAGCTATTATTGTTTCATAGTTTGAACTCAGTAGGTCCAGACAAAAAGAAAATACACAGAAGGAAAAAATCCACACCCATGTAGAGAAAAAAACTGGCATACATGAAAACACTATCAGAGGTAGTTACTCTCCAGGGATATTATATAGGTAGTTTTTACTTTTTCTTCCAGAGTTTTTAGCAAAGAACGTGTATTTCTTTTGTAATTATAGGAAAAACTAACAACAGTTTTTAAAAAACCCATTGATAATGTCATATACAGCCTTCTAAACAGTATTGTATTTTACCAGCTAAAAATAGTTCTTTTTAAGATTCTCGTGACTTGCCCAAGTAGATGCAGGGGAGTCTGTTTTGCATTGCAATTTCCTGCGCCCGTAAATGTTTCTTCACAGTCACTGGGTAGTAGGTACCTCCTTTGATGGTGGCATCATTGGCAACAATAATGCATTCCACTCTGAAAGGCAGAAATGTCATTATAAAGAGAGTATGAGAGACTTCTTCAAAGTTCAAAGGCCAATTACGTCTCATTACAAGACACTCCAATACAACCTTTAACTTCTAGTACATTTCACCAATGACAGGCATTAGTAGACAATCTCAAAACAAGTGTTAATCACAATTCACATACTCACTTATATAATATAAAATGATCACTATGAACATCTTTACAAACTCATACTTAATTTTTAAAGAGTCCTCAGTCTTGGGGGCGCCTGGATGGCTCAGTCAGTTAAGCGTCTGCCTCTGGCTCAGGTCATGATCTCAGGGTCCTGGGATCAAGCCCCACTGCCTCATCCTGAAGGCTGGGGGCTGATTTGACACTTGACTGAACAACAGTGTGCTCTTTACCAAATCTAATCTTCTTTATGTTTATGATATTATTAGATTTTAAGATTTTACTTTTAATTACTCTCTACACCCAACGTGGGGCTCGAACTTATAACCCCAAGACCAAGAGTCCTACTGCTCCATCAACTGAGCCAGCCAGGCACCCCGATTTATGATATTTTTAAAAATCTCACTTTATATTCCTTATAATTCTAAAAAGTAAGCCACTAAGTCCCTCTTGAAAATAAAGTAGGGAAGAGCCTCAGAACAGCGGCTCCAGGTAGTCTGGGCTGCTCGCATTAAGGGATGTGGCCAGCATTGCTCACAAGAAAAAGGGGCTTATCTCCTTACAGCATCCATTTTATGGCTAGGAAGCACTTTTCCACATTACAGGTAGCATTTTAGAGTGGAATGCCAATTTTTCATGACTTTAGTGAACAAATCAGACTTCAAAGGAATTTCAGTTTATGGCAGGTTATTGGGGCTATGATCTCACATCACCAGAGACTATTCGTCCTCCCCTGCCCTGCGGGTACTGCCCTAGAAAAGCTTACAAAGCTCTGAAACTGGGGGCATCTGGATGCCTCAGTCAGTTAAGCATCTGCCTTCAGCTCAGGTCATGATCCCAGGGTCCTAGGATCAAGTCCCTCATTGGGCTCCCTACTCAGCAAGGAGTCTTCTTCACCCTTTCCCTCTGCCCCTCTGCTCTGCTTGTGCTCTCTCTTGCACGTGCTCTATCTCAAATAAATAAAATCTTTAAAAAAAAAAAAAAAAGAAAGAAAGAAAAGAAAAAAAGAAGCTCAAATACTGGAAAGGGGCTATGGAGTCAGAAAAGCTATGGTGAAATTCTGGCTCTGCTGCTTGCTAGAAATGTGACCTTCCACAAGAGACAGAGCCACTTGCCTATTAAAAGGTCAAAGACATGTTACAGAATGAAAAATAAAATTAGTCCACAGAAAGACTGCATTGTATATCTATTAGTTCTGCCTACCTAGAATCTATCATTTTGGCAATGGAATTCAACTTTCTTTCAGAAAATGCCTCTTACCTAACCCATGTGGTCCAAGTGGGACTGACCCCAAAGCCTATCTTCAAAGGTGTACACAGGAAGCAGGCCATTCTACTGAGAGTCCACACTGTGGCTCAAGAATGGGCTTGGACCCCAAGGCTCACCCCATAGGAGCTCCAGGTGCACCACTCTGCCCACATCCCCACACGTCCACCAACCAGGAAGCTCTCAGAACCCAGTCCTCTCGGGTTTTATATAGGCTTCACTGCATAGCCACGACTGACTAATTCAGTGGCCTCCGTCTGATTCAGCCTCCAGCTCCTCTCCCCTCCCCATAGGTGGGGACTGGGGAAGTAGGTAGAACAGAAAAGTTCCAACCCTCTAATCGCATGGTCAGTTCTCCTAACAACCAGCCATGGCCTTGGTTGGGAGTTCGCTGATATAACAAAAGATACCATGACCATTCTCAACACTTCCAAGGGTTTGGGGAGCTTTTGAACCAGGAATTGTGGACAAAGACCAAATATATATGAGAAATAAATTCTGCTCACATAAACGATCATGTAGATAGACCAAATCTATCTATCTTACAAATCACAGTATTACAGTAATACAATATATAATTATTATGGTATTATTAGCACTATAGAACAACACATAATAAGACAAGGTAAAATATATAATTAAAAACAGTAATTGTGATGGTGCTAGGTCAAGATACAATGGTCAAGGGATGATAAAAATAATAGTAACAGACCATACTAACATGGCACTTACAATGTACTTGTTGTTCTTTTAAGGCTTTAGATACAGGAGGTGTTCCATTTTACAGATGGGGAAACAGGCACAGTTAAGTAACTAGCCCGAGGGTAAGACCCAACAAGTGGTAAAGCCAGCAAATGGCTTGAATACAGGCCCTGAAGCAAAACTGAGTTTAATGCATCCACATAACAGTGAGACCAGAACGGCTACAGTGTTAAGTACAAAGGTAAGGTGAGGAGAGCAGGCAGGGACCATACCCTATAGCCCATGGTGAAAAAACATGAGTTTGCTAGAAAGAAACCCTGCAGCTTCATTACTGTTTAGCCAGTTACACTTCAGGCAAGGAGTCCTTGCTTCTAAGCTGGTTTATAAATTCCATACAATAAATTTTCTCATTAAATTTCTTGGGGCCTCTTATCAATATACCCAGCATGACTCAAAAATATACAGAGGAGTTGGGGCGCCTGGGTGGCTCAGTGGGTTAAAGCCTCTGCCTTCGGCTCAGGTCATGATTCCAGGGTCCTGGGATGGAGCCCTGCATCAGGCTCTCTGCTCAGCAGGGAGTCTGCTTCCTCCTCTCTCTCTCTGCCTGCCTCTGCCTCTCTGCCTACTTGTGATCTCTGCCTGTCAAATAAAATAAATAAAAGAAATCTTTAAAATATATATATATATACAGAGGAGTAATAAGGGTATAAACGTTTTTAGTGACTTAGCGAATGGCTCTGGCTCTGAAGAGATTCCGCGTTGCCAGAACAGACCTTCAACTTGCCCCCCACAAGTGCCTGTCCACTCTCAGTGGCAAGAGGATCACCTGTACTGTGCATCTCTTAAGTAATGGCAGTGTTTCTCTTCCTTGTTTCTTCCCCTTGTTTCATGACAACCCTCTCTGGTAGCTACTATGATCATTCCTTTTGTCATGAATCACATTCTCCAGATGAAAAAAAAAACAAGGTACTGAGTGGTCAAGCAATTTGCTAAAGGTCAAATAGCTATAAAATGCTGAAGCCAGGATTCTAATTGAGGCTGACTACTACTGAACCAACACAATTACTATGTGCAATTCAATTTCCTTCTGCTGAGAACTTTATAAACTGAGAACAAGGCACAAAGAGATAAAATGAAAATGAAAAATATAAAAGCATAAATAAGAATAAAATATTACTATATGTACAGGAAAGGTGGAAGGGCAAGCTCCAACATGGGGGCCATCATTATCACTGAGATATAATTAATAGTAACTATCCTACTTAAGTAGCTTATTTAGTGATTATGAATTTAGTTTAGCTCTGCATTAAGTTTATCCTTTTTAATTTTTTTTAACATGTAAAGTATTATTGGTTTCAGGGGTACAGGTCTATGATTCATCAGTCTTACACAATTCACAGTGCTCACCATAGCACACACCCTCCTCAATGTCCATAACCCTGCCACCCTGTACCTCACACCCCCTCCCCTCCAGCAATCATCAGTTAGTTTCCTGAGATTAAGAGTCTCTTATGGTTTGTCTCCCTCTCTGGTTTTGTCTTGTTTCATTTTTTCCTCTCTTCCCCTTTGATCCTCTGCCTTGTTTCTCAAATTCCACATATCAATTACATCATATAATTGTCTTTTTCTGACTGATTTATTTCACTAAGCATAATACTCTCCAGTTTGATCCACATCGTTGCAAATGGTAAGATTTCATTTTTTTCACGGCTGAGTAGTGTCCCACTGTATATATATATACCACATCTTCTTTATCCATTCATCTGTTGATGGAAAGCTAGGTTCTTTCCACAGTTTGGATATTGTGGACATTGCTGCTATAAACATTCGGGTGCACGTGCCCCTTCAGATCACTATATTTGTATCTTTAGGGTAAATACCCAGTAGTGCAATTGCTGGGGCATAGGGTAGCTCTATTTTCAACTTTTTGAGGAAACTCCATACTGTTTTCCAGAGTGGCTGTACCAACTTGAATTCCCACAACACTGTAGGAGGGTTCCCCCTTTTCCGCATCCTCACCAACATCTATCTCTTCCTGACTTGTTAATTTTAGCCATTCTGACTGGTGTGAGGTGGATCTCATTGCAGTTTTTTTTTTTTTTTTTTAAGATTTTATTTATTTATTTATTTGACAGAGAGAGAGAGAAGTCACAACTAGGCAGAGAGGCAGACACAGGGGGAGGAAGCAGGCTCCCTGCCGAGCAGAGAGCCCAATGCGGGGCTCGATCCTCGGACCCTGAGATCATGACCTGAGCCAAAGGCAGAAGCTTAACCCACTGAGCCACCCATGCACCCCTCACTTTAGTTTTGATTTGTATTTCCCTGATGCCACGTGATGTTGAGCACTTTTTCATGTGTCTATTGGCCATCTGGATGTCTTCTTTGCAGAAATGTCTGTTCATGCCCTCTGCCTATTTCTTGATTGGATTATTTGTTCCTTGGATGTTGAGTTTGATAAGTTCTTTATAGATCTTGGATACTAGCCCTTTATTGGATATGTCATTTGCAAATATCTTCTCCCATTCTGTCCATTGTCTTTGATTTTGTTGACTATTTGCTGTGCAAAAGCTTTTTATCTTAATGAAGTCCTAGTAGTTCAATTTTGCCTTTGCTGTCCTTGTCTTTAGTGATGTTTCTAGGAAAAAGTTGCTGCGGCTGGGGTCGAAGAGGTTGCTGCCTGTGTTCTCCTCAAGATTTTGATGGATTCCTGTCTCACATTGAGATCTTTCATCCATTTTGAGTCTATTTTTGTGTGTGGTGTAAGGAAATGGTCCAGTTTCATTCTTCAACACGTGGCCATCCAATTTTCTCAGCACCATTTGTTGAAGAGACTTTTTTCCATTGGACATTCTTTCCTGCTTTGTCGAAGATTAGTTGACCATAGAGTTGAGGGTCCATTTCTGGGCTCTCTATTCTGTTCCATTCATCTATGTATTTGTTTTTGTGCCAGTACCATACTGTCCTGATGATTATAGATTTGTAATAGAGCTTAAAGTCCAGAACTGTGATGACACCAGCTTTGCTTTTCTTTTTCAACATTCCTCTGGCTATTCAGGGTCTTTTCTGGTTCCATACAAATTTTAGGATTATTTGTTCCATGTCTGTGAAAAAATTTGATGGTATTTTGATAGAGATTGCTATATTAAATGTGTAGATTGCTCTAGGTAGCATAGACATTTTTCACAATATTTGTTCTTCCAATCCATGAGCATGGAACATTTTTCCATTTCTTTGTGTCTTCCTCAATTTCTTTCACGAGTATTCTATAGTTTTCTGAGTACAGAGATTCTTTACCTCATTGTTAGATTTACTCCTAGGTATCTTTATGGTTTCAGGTGCAATTGTAAATGGGATCAACTTCTTAATTTCTCTTTCCTCTGTCTTGTTATTGGTGTATAGAAAAGCAACTGATTTCTGTGCATTGATTATCCTTTTTTTTAAAAGGTTTATTTTTAAGCATCCACTATGACTCCAAGAAAAAAATGTCTTCACACTGGGTGAATATTAAGCAAATCATAGCTGGCAAAGAGTTGTGGAGGAGTATTGGGGGTACAAGAAGGAAAAAGCGACAATGACTAATGGCTATAGATGCACTGAAGGCACAAATCATGGGCAGAAGGTGGAGGAACACACACTATAAACCATCATGTGAGTCAAATGCAATTGTATCCAGCTCGGAGTCCAATCACCTAAGGACCCAGCGAAGCTTTGCCGGTGACTTGATCTTAGGCAAGTTATTTACCTTGCTAAGTAGGCTTCTTTACCTGCCTAATGGTGATGATGACTGTAATGCCCGTCTCAGAGCTGTGGTAATGATTAAAACAACTAATCAGTGGGAAGTGTTTACTAAAATGCCTGGTGTGCTAACCTGAGATGGTAAATGTCAGGCCATACATACACATACACAAGTAAACTAAACTTCCACCAATTAAGATCTCCTAAGTCTAGAGTGGTTCTCAAATGTTACCATTTGTGAAGCTTGAAGGGCTTCTTAAAAAAAAAAAAAACTGGTTGCTGGGCCCCAACCTCAAAATTTGGTTTCTTTTTCTTCTTTTTTTTTTTTTTTTTCAAGTAGGCTCCAAGCCCAGCATGGAGCTCAGTGTGGGGCCCGAACTCAAGATACTGAGATCAAGACCTGAACTGAGATCAAGAGTAGGGAACTTGACTGATGTGCCACCCATGTACCCCTGATTTGATTACTTTGTAGGAGGACCTAGTCATCTACATTTCTAGTTAAGTTCTCAGGTGATGCTGAGGATACCTGGAAAGCACACTTGGAGAAAGACTCATCTAAGACACTGGATTTCATCCTAGATGTGCAAGAGACCACCTACGGAGCCTTGAAAAACGACATAAGCCAAGCCTACACAGGCAAGTCTGATTAAGCAGGAAGCCTACACCTGCAGTCGGATTAAGCAGGATTTGTGCTGTGGCTTTTTTCCCCACTTCCATCTTTGTTTCTAAAGCTCCACAGATAAATCTCACACATGTTGTGGTAGGAAGCCTCAGTCCTAAATAACACAAACAGCATAAAACTGCACATTCATCCGCATAGCAGTGAGTGGTGGCCCGTGCCTGTCACTCTTCTTCTGGACCCACGTTATTGAATTTAAGTAGAATACTCACCCTGATACTCTTCCAATGCCTGTAATAATGCCACCAGCGGGGACCTCCTCATTCGGGTATAACTGGTAACCTGCAAACTGAGATAATTCCAGAAATGGAGACCTGAAGGGAAAAAATGGTATTGTTGAATTAAAATCACTCCAAAAAAAAAAAAAAAAAAGCATACATAAACAGCTAACCATGTTTCATGTTTCATGAAAACATGAAAAAGATTAATGAGCCAATGTTTCAAATATGCATGATATATATATATATATATATATATATATATATATATATATATTCTACAAAAAAAATATTTAACCCAAATCTAGCATGGATATTTTGAGGAATTACATGTTATAGCCATACAACAGAACACTAGGAACCTATTTTAAGAGATGTTGTACAAATGTGCTTATTAGTAGAGAAAGAGATAAGCACCTAACACTGATGTAAGCCCCAACCCTATGCCAGGCTCTATTTTAGGAGCTCCAGAAACCTAACTCATTTGTTCCTCAGAACCACCTCCTGAGGTGGATCCTATTATGGTCCCCACTGACTGATGAGGAAACTAAAGCACAGAAATTAAGTCACTTGTCTAAGGTCACACAACTAGTAAGTGGCAGAGCTGGGTTTTAATAAGCAGTCTAATCCCAGGGGGATCAGGCTCCTCACCACTGTATTTTTATTCTACCTTTCACTTACTTAAATGTTCAAGATCCAGTAAGTGAGGGGGGGAAAAGGTGGTATAAAACACCATCTTTAGTATGATTCTGTTTCTTTTGGGAAAAAAAATGTGTCTAAGGGGCGCCTGGGTGGCTCAATCAGTTAAGCATCCAACCCATGGTTTTGGCTCAGATCACAATCTCAGGGTCATGAGACTGATCCCCAAGGCAGCTCTCCACACATCAAGGAGTCTGCTTCCCTCCTCTCTCACTGCCTCTCCCCCTCATCCTGCTCATGCTCTCACTTTCAACTAAATATATAAATCTTTTTTTAAAAAAATGTCTCATACAGGGGCGCCTGGGTGGCTCAGTCAATTGGGCCACTGCCTTCTGCTCAGGTCATGATCCCTGGGTCCTAGGATTGAGTCCCGCATTGGGCTCCTTGCTCGGCAGGGTGCCTGCTTCTCTCTCTACCTCTGCCTGATGCTCTGCCTGCTTGAGTGTTCACGCGCGCTCTCTCTCTCTCACTCTCTGACAAACAAATAAATAAAATCTTTAAAAAAATAATGCCTCATACGTATATGCACAAGAACATTCTAGAAGGATATACACTCTGTATTAACAGTGTTTGTCTCCAGAATGGGGGTATGGGTGCGTGTCATAAGAAATACTTTTGGAGTCCCTGTTCCCTTCTCTCCACCTGCACTCCTGGCCTCCCACTGCAATCCTTCAGGAAACCCCAGTGGGTTAGCTGTTCTTGACAACAAGCCTAGAACCTGACATTCTCATCACCTCCACTACTACTAACCTAGTCCAAGTCACTGGCACATCTCCCTTGAATCATCCCTGTAACTTGTGATGCTTCCACCCTTGCTGCCACCAGTATACTCACAACATAGCAGCTAGAATGACTCTTTTCAAATGTAAGTCAAATAGATCATAAGGCTCCTGTTCAAAGCCCTACAAAGTCTCCTCACTTCTGGATAAAAGCCAAAATTCTCACACTGACCTAAAAAGTCTTATGGAATTGAACCCCATCTCCACTACTCTCCCCTTCATGCCTTCTTCCCCCTAATACACTGGCATCTGGGGTTCTTAGGCATATCAATACATTCTGCACATTCCCACCTCAGGGTCTTTGCACTGGCCATTCCTTCTGTCCGTAACACTCTTTTACCAGTATTTTCAAGGCTCTCTCTCTTCATTCCTTCAATTTTTTTGCTAAGATGTACCCTTTCAGTGAGGCCTACCCTAATCACCTTATTTAAAACTACAACTTGTGGGGCACCTGGGTGGCTCAGTCATTCAGGGTCTGCCTTAACCTCAGGTCATGATCCCAGGGTCCTGGGATCGAGCCCTGCATCGGGCTCCCTACTTGGCTGGAAGCCTGCTTCTCCCTCTCCCACTCCCCCTGCTTGTGTTCCCTCTCTGGCTGTGTCTCTCACTGCCAAATAAATAAATAAAATCTTTAAATAAATAAATAAAACTACACTTGACTCTCATCTTCTCCCTTACTCTAGTCTATCTTCCTTTTTTCTAATAACATTTATCACCTTCTAATATACCATATAATTTAACACATTTATCATTTATTTTCTATCTCCTCCTGCTACAATGTAAACTTCAGCTGAGCAAGGACCTTTGTCTGTTTTGTTCACTGATGTATCACTACCACCTAGAACAGGGCCTGACACTTAGTAGCCTCTCAGTAAAGATTTGTTGTTGGGGGGGCACCTGCTCAGTGGGTTAAGCTTCTGCCTTCGGCTCAGGTCATGATCTCAGGGTCCTGGGATCGAGCCCCACATTGGGCTCTCTGCTCGGCCGGGAGCCTGCTTCCCCCTCTCTCTTTGCCTGCTTGTGATCTCTCCCTCTCTGTCAAATAAATAAATAAAATTAAAAAAAAAAAAAGATTTGCTGTTGGATATACAGAAGTTGCACTCTTCTTCTAGGCTTTAACTTATATAGTCAAATACTGCCAATTCAGTCTTAGGAAGGACCATCTTTGTACTTTTCTTGCTATGACTGAATTATGACTGTACCTGCTTCCCTCCTTCCCTAGACTTTTCTATTCTGCATTCTCAGCTCACTTTCTCCTTTTTTATTTATGACCAAAACATCTGTAGAGCTACAAAATGGTATCCATTCTTATTATGAGATAGTGTGAATTTTACCTAAAAGTCTTTAACACTTTGTGGTTCTAAAATTACTGTCAACAATAAACATAAGTAGTCCTTCAATATTTTTAGTGTTTCCCCCTAGATGTAAAAGCATTCCTTTATAAGGCCTAACATATTAGCCCCCCTAGATTTTATAAAAAGCCAACTTCTCTAGAGTATAGATTACTCCTATGGAAGAACCACCAAGAGCTCTGATTGATGGCTATGTAACCTACACATTGTGCAGAAGGTCCCAGTGATTTAAGGGCTTTTTGAAACTATTAATTATGACTATAATTTATACTCTTTTGCTTACCTGATGAAACTTTGCTCTCTGTATATAATAAAATATGCAAATGTAAAAAAATAATAAAAATAAAAAAGATTTGTTGTTGAATCTTAGGGTAAGAACAAATCATTTATTTATAAAACTGTCTAAGAAGGTACCACAGACTAGAGAAGCTGAGGTAGTACGTGGGCTATACGAACCCTGGGTCTATAAGACCGTCCACTCTTTCTCTGGCTAGAAGTTTTCCTCTTGATTTGTGGAGTTGTCGGGCTTTCTCATTGCCTCCTAAGATAAAAACATTATTAGGTTAGATTGATACCATGTAAGGTCTCCAATTAATTTAAGGCTAGAAAAACATAAAATAGTCCAAAATATACTGCTTTTAAAAGCTGAATGTATCTTCTGAGAAACAATCAATTTTCAGATCATTCACTCAACTTACAGACTTTATTTTCTGAAGTAAATAAACTAGAATTAAAAAACCAAATCAGTCCCTGATTTCATAGCATATCGTACATTTTCTGAATTCAATGGTAATTACTTAAATAACCTAGTATCTTCTCTGCAACTCATATGCTGTAAATACTGCCTCACCTCCACGCCTTATTAAGCACCTGCCACAAATACCTAGCACTCCACTATATACTACGTGAAATCTGAAAAACCCCTACCTTCATTTGTGCCAGGTAAAAAGCACTACTTTGGAAATGACCTCCAGGGCGAGCACAGCAAGACTTACCTAAAGGTAAGCGACCCTAAACTTTTTATCCCATCTCCAAAGGGGAGAGAGTTGCACACCTAATATATCAATTAAAAAGTCCAGTTTTGTTAGCATCTTCGCTCATATTGTCTTTGATGTTTCCAGATGTTGTTCTAGACCAAGACAATCACAGTAGCTGAAGTGTCCACGAGGTCCCCAGATGAGGGTGCTTGAGGCACGTAGCATGCCAAACCTCCCCGAGACTGACGGATGCCCAGCTCGGTGTCTCAGGATTGATAAGCCACTCTCAGCAAGCCAAGGTATCAGATCAGAAAAAAAGGATCACACAGTACCTTCATATGTTTAGTTTTCACTGCTGGAAAACTAAACTGTATGTTTAGTTTCACGAATTTCACAGTAAAATGCTCTTGAGCTAATTAAGTGTTCAGCTACCTCAGAAAGCTATTTCTCTGGCGGGGGGGGTTAGGTGACAAAACAAGCTCTTGTCTATTTCAAACAAGCTTCCAATTATTATATTTCAAACAGCCTTCTCTACTCTCTCCAAGGGGATTTTTTTTTTCCTGAAGGGATGGATGGCATATTTCTAAAATTCTATCTGCCTTAAGCTTCCCAAGAAAATTTTATCACATATCTAACCTTCTTTATGAAAAAAATTCTGGGAGCCAAAGTTTAGTTCCAAAATAGTTCAATTAGGTCAAATCACGGTTCTCTTTCTCTGAACCTCTCAGGGGAACTGAGCTCCTCTGCTGAGGTGGGATTGGGTATAGGAGGTGAGGGTACAGGAGAGTGGGGGAGAGACAGGTTACCAAGGGGCAGAGGAAACTTCTGGGAGAGGCACATTCATTATCTTTATTGCAGTGATAATATATATAGGTATATACATATGTCAAAACTCACACTGTACATTTTAAATAATGCAGTTTACTCTATGTCAATTATACCTTAATGATATTGTTTAAAAATAAACATTAAGGGCGCCTGGGTGGCTCAGTGGGTTAAGCCGCTGCCTTCGGCTCAGGTCATGATCTCAGGGTCCTGGGATCGAGTCCCGCATCGGGCTCTCTGCTCAGCAGGGAGCCTGCTTCCCTCTCTCTCTCTCTGCCTGCGTCTCCATCTACTTGTGATTTCTCTCTGTCAAATAAATAAATAAAAATCTTAAAAAAAAAAAAACATTAAAAGAGAAATGAAATAAATAAAATCTTAAAAAAAAAAAAAATAAGGGGCACCTGGGTGGCTCAGTGGGTTAAGCCTCTGCCTTCAGCTTGGGTCATGATCTCAGGGTCCTGGGATCGAGCCCACATCGGGCTCTCTACTCGGTGGGGAGTTTGCTTCCTTCTCTCTCTCTGCCTGCCTCTCTGCCTACTTGTGATTTCTGTCTGTCAAATAAATAAAATCTTTAAAAATAAAAAAAAATAATAAAATAAAATAAAAGAGAAATGAACCTAAGGTACTGAAAATAAAGCCAAGCCTTGCTAAGGGTCTTTAGAGAGTCAGATGACATGAGTGCCTATGACGAGGCTGGCAGGGGAAGGGGTGGCAGAGACGGTAGAATGACACACATGTGGTAAGATACGCACACATTCTTTTGCAAGGACTTAAGACAAAACCACCTTCTTAATTCTGCCTAGAGTTTGAATTTGCAATTTGGAACAACTACTGAATACCTGTTTTATTAGGAAAAACCAGAAAAAGGGCTATTCTTGATGGAGATTCTCAGATCACAGAATTAAGCTCCTCAGGCATTTAAACTAGCCTGTGACAGGACACCTGGGCGGCTTGGTGGGTTAAGCCTTTGGCTCAGGTCATGATCTCACAGTCCTGGGATCAAGTCCTGCATCAGGGTCTTTGCTCAGCGGGGAGCCTGCTTCTCCCTCTCCTTGTTGCTCCCCCTGCTTGTGCTTTCTCTCTCTGACAAATAAAATCTTTAAAAATAAAAATATATAAATAAACTAGCCAAGGATATGTGGGCTATGAAACAATGTAACACTGCACATTTGTTTTCCAAAGATTACTCTTTGATTAATCTTTTCCAAAGATTACTCTTGAAGATTCTGTGCTATCTCCATTCCCACAAACTCTGAAACAGAGAAGCCTGTTCCTTCAGTCTCATATACCATATGGCACTGACTCTAATACACACATTCTGTTCACATTTTAACATCCCTGAAGTCAGGAAGCATTTTACAGTTTACAGGATCTTTCCATCGCTGTCACCTGGGGACAGCACAACACATCTGTCTGCCTCTGCCCGCATAGCACAAATGTCACTTCAACTGTGCTACATGCAAGATGAAATACATGTATCAAGTTAACTTTCATTTTAAAATGTCTTCAGGGCATTTTGGGTGGCTCATTCGGTTAAGTGTCTGCCTTCAGCTCAGGTCATGATCCCATGATCCATCCTGGGGTCTAGCTCTCCATCAGTCTCCCTGCTAAGAGGGAAGCATGCTTCTCCCTCTGCCCCTACCCCCTGCTCATGTGCTCTCTCTCTTTTTCTCTCCCACAAAAATAAATAAAATCTTTAAAAAATAATAATAAAATTAAAAAAGAATCTTATTTTGGAAATGGCTTTCAGTTCAAGTCACCTGGCCTTCTAAAGTAAACTGTCACACTGACCAATCATGACACAGTAGAATTCAATGGATATTTGTTTATACATTAATATTTTACATGCCCCACTTCATGCAATTTCTTCCAAGCAAAAGGATGTCTATTATTCCATAACTTAAAAACAGAAAATAATGACAATCTGCAAAGTTCTTAGGAAATCTCACTTAATTAGCACTAAAACCACACAGAAATTATTTCCAAGTTATATAACAAAGCAGAAAATACATAATTATGCAAAATTAGTATACAGGATAAATATAACTAACAAACAGAAAATGTTTCAGTTGCTCCAAGCAAAACAAAAAGTTCAGTGTATGCTGTGGCTAAAATAAAACCGGAAGAAGCAATGCTTTAAAAATTGATGAATCTGAAATTTTACTGTTTCCCAGATAGTTGGCAGTGCTTAGGAACAGAAAAACTGGCCAAGAGGAAAAAATAAAATGTCAGCACACCAACAAATACACAGTCTTGAAGAGTCAAAGCCTTCTGCTACTAGTTTCTCCTAAAACCAGCAACTATCAAGGATGAACTTCATTAACAGCATAAAATGAAGAATAAATGAGTGTTTACCTAATTTTATTTTCTGCACTCGTTCACGGAGTTGATTTACTAGTACTTTCATCTGCTCATAGTTTTCCTAAAACAGAAACAAAAAAAGAAAGGAAGAGTAATATTAGAAAGCAATTATTTTTTTTTTTTTTTGGCCAAAGTAAGGGTTGATGAGAACATCCCATGCCAACCCCATGTGGCTTCATGCGGGGTCACCCCCCACCCATGTGACCTCCATGTTGTGTCACTCCATCGGATAGAGAAGATGAATTTCTGCCTGTCCATCTTTGCCCAAGCTTCTCTTCCTGTCTTCCCTCTCTGATCCACGTATTCAAATATCACCCCTCTTTAAAGCATAGATTGTTTAAAAAAAAAAAAAAAAAGCATAGATTGTGTTCCATCTCCTCTCTAACCCCATTTCTGGTCACTCCTACTCATTTTAGGATCTTTCTTCTGTAAGCATCAATTGAACTTCATTGATTTCTATTTGTTTCCCCATTTTAAGGAATATAGCCCTTTGAGAGTTTAAATGCCAACTTACTTTTTGTGTCTCACCAATCCCTGCCCCAAGGAATTTCTAACCAATGCAGAAATACCTGCTTACTGACAAATTACACTTATAAGCAGAACCCAGGGAAAACAGTATGTCTCATTTTGTTTTAAAAGGAACAAAACTCTATGTTTGCAGGTCTTCAAAAATTCTCTAGAGTAATACATAGGAAAATAAAAACTGTGAGAGATGGGAAAAGGGTAGAGGGCCTAACTTTTTGCCATTCTGACAATTTTGTCTGATCAGTTCATTACTTTAGACCAATAAGTAGCGAGTTATTTTTGAAAATTCAGAGTTGACTCAACTAACACATATTGCTCCCCACAATGTCTTTAACATCTCTGATTTAATTCCCTTTCCATGACACAGTACAGCTTTCCAGATGCTCAAAATTAGATGAATTCATAGTCTTTATAGTAGAACTCCAGTATTTATTTTCTACAGCTCTAGGAGCTCCCACTGTTAAGGTTTCTGCTACATTCTCCTGCTCTGCAAAATCCAGAAAACAATAAAGAGAGAAGCAGCAGCATACTGTTAGGAAAAGAACCTTTGCCCTGGAGTAGGGAGGTCCCAATCACTGCCTACTAGCCCCGTGATAATTTCCCTTTGAGGCCCATCAAGCCCTGTCCAAGGGCAGACAATCTGCCAGGAACAAACTCCAGAATCCGCCTAGAACATTGTTTCTCAACCTTGGCAGGACACTGGAATCACTGGGAAGCTTTGAAAACTAAAAATAAAATAAAGTAAAATAAAAATAACCACCCAGAGAGTCTGATTTCATTGGTTGCAGGTATGGCCTGGGTATGGCACTTTGAAAGTTCCCCAAGGATTCAAATGTCCAACCAAAAACAGAGAAACGCTAGCCCATAGTCTCCATGCCTGAGCTCCACTCTAGTCAAATTGGAAATCTACCAAAAAGGGGGGTTGGTAATAGGCAAAGAAGCCTTTTACCACCAGAACTTTTTCAGATGACCGCAGTGCTTGCTCATATGGCTAGCACGAGGCAGTGGAAACCAAGAATTTGCTCTTCAATTAAGCCCAGGTTACAGATTTTTATTCACATTTAGCAAATTCAGAAACTCCTAACCTTACGAATTGCCTCGGCCAGAAACAAAGCTCTGGCCTAGAGCTTTGTCTGTTCAGCCCATACCGAAAGGTGGCATTAGAGCAACGTGGGTATCACCACTTGAAGTATATGAGGACATTTTCAGCAGCCTTTCAAAACAGGGAGCTACCTACCTTGGTACTGAGAGCCTCCTGGGCTGAGAACAAGTCCTAGTAAGCAGGGGATGTGTTCTGAACTCCTTTGTCATCAAGAGAACCAGCAGAGGGGTTTTGTAAGGGAAAGACCTCCTTGCGTAAACAAAACGGGGAGGCAGAGTTGATGGCCAGCTCCCATCCAAAGCCAAAGGCCATCTTCTCTGTGGGGCTCTCTCACCTCACCCTGGGCTTCAGCTGCCACCCTGGGGCTAAGAGATGGGTGCCACTCTGGCTTCAGACCCTGGGCTCCGTCTACCTGCTGCTCAACGCACAGGGTGAGGAAAAGATCTGATTACTGTGTTGCTAAGTGGAAAGGAAAGGTAATTTCCCTGCACAGACCAAGTTATTATTTTTTGCTTGCTTTTTGCTTCAAGTCTATCTTGTCAACTTCTACCTTTATTCTAAGGTTCAAAATCTCAAAAGCCACCTCAGAGGTGGCTTAGTGTTTCAGAGACATTCTTTTTTTTTAAAGTAAGCTCTAGGTCCAACATGGGGCTCAAACTCATGACCCCAGAGGCCAAGAGTCACCTGCTGTACTGACTGAACCAGCCAAGTACACCTCAGAAATCCTAACCTTAAGAATCCCCATGCATGGTGAAGTGCCTTCATCAGGGTAGGCAGACTTCCCCA
Organism: Neogale vison; assembly: GCF_020171115.1. NCBI lineage: Eukaryota > Metazoa > Chordata > Mammalia > Carnivora > Mustelidae > Neogale > Neogale vison. Next base: position 218,797,084 of record NC_058091.1, read on the forward strand.
ATGCTCCATTGACTGGAATTCCATTTTCTCTCTCTGCCACTCTCTCAGCTCATCCATTTCTCCAATTCACGGAATGACTGATTCTGTGGTTTTTAAGAGGACTTGCTCATTTTGAGTTTAAGGCATTTCTGAAAAGGAACCTCATCCAAACTGTTAGCCCTTGGAACTCTTCACTTTCACATAATTGGATTAAAAGATAATCTGAAAAATTCTCTGAGGGAAAAGAGAGGCCACATATATTGTTCCACATGTGACTCCAAATTCAATAAAAGGCATTTAATGCAGCACCTGGGTAGCTCAGTGGGTTAAGCATCCGACATAGTTTCTGCTCAGATCATGATCTCAGGGTTCTAAGATTAAGCCCAGCACTAGGCCTGCTGGGCATGGAGCCTGCTTATGATTCTCTCCATTTAAGAAATAAAACATGGGGAACCTGGGTGGCTCAGTGGGTTGGGGCCTCTGCCTTCAGGGTCCCAGGGTCCTGGGATTGAGCCCCACATCGGGCTCTCTGCTTGGCAGGAAGCCTGCCTCCCCCTCCCTGCCTGCCTCTCTGACTACTTGTGATCTCTGTCTGTGAAATAAATAAATAAAATCTTAAAAAAAAAAAAAAAAAGAAAGAAATGAAACAGATGAACATAGGGGAATGGAGGGGAAAATAAAATAACATGAAATCAGGGAGGGAGACAAACCAGAAGAGACTCTTTTTTTCAGTTTTTTTTTTTAATTTTTTTATTGATTTATTTGACAGAGAGAGATCACAAGCAGGCAGAGAGGCAGGCAGAGAGACAGAGGAGGAAGCAGGCTCCCTGCTGAGCAGAGAGCCCGATGCAGGACTCGACCCCAGGATCCTGGGATCATGACCTGAGCCGAAGGCAGCGGCTTAACCCACTGAGCCACCCAGGCGCCCCAGAAGAGACTCTTAATTAGAGGGAACAACCTGAGGGTTGCTGGAGGGGAGGTAGGTGGGGGGATGGGGTAACTGGGTGATGGGCATTAAGGGGGGCATGTGATGTAATGCACACTGGGTGTTATATGTAACTGATCAATAAATAAACTCTACCTCTGAAACCAACAATATACTATATGTCAATTAACTGATTTTAAATTTAAAAAATAAAATTTTATTTTTAAAGATTTTATTTATTTATTTGACAGAGAGAAATCACAAGTAGGCAGAGAGGCAGGCAGAGAGAGAGAGGGCAACAGGCTCCCTGCTGAGCAGAGAGCCCGATGCGGGACTCGATCCCAGGACCCTGAGATCATGACCTGAGCCGAAGGCAGCAGCTTAATCCACTGAGCCACCCAGGTGCCCTAAAAAATAAAAATTTAAAAAAGATTCTCTCTCTCCCTCTCCCTCTGCCCTGCCCCATCCCCCCATTCTCTCTCTCTCTCTAACATGAATGAATGCTTCTATCAACCAGGAGATCAAAGAAGAGCTTAAACAATTCATGGAAGCCAATGAGAATGAAGACACTTCGGTCCAAAACCTATGGGATATAGCAAAGGTGGTCCTAAGGGGGAAATACATAGCCATCCAAGCCTCCCTCAAAAAAAACTGAAAAATCCAGAATACACCAGCTGTCTCTACACCTTAAAGAACTAGAGAATCAACAACAAATTAAAACAACTGCACACACAAGAAGGGAAATAATCAATATTAGAGCAGAGATCAATGAGATAGAAACTAGAGATACAGTAGAACATATCAATGAAACTAGAAACTTGTTTTTTGAAAGAATCAATAAGATCGATAAACCATTGGCCACACTATCCAAAAGAAAAGAGAGAAAGCTCAAATTAATAAAATTATGAATGAAAAAGGAGAGATCACAACTAACACCAAGGAAGTAGAAACAATCATCAGAAGTTATTATCAACAGTTATATGCCAATAAGTTAAGCAACCTAGATGAAATAGATGCATTCCTGGAAAACTATAAACTCCCAAAACTGAACCAGGAAGAAATTGACAACCTGAATAGACCGATATCTAGTAACAAGATTGAAGCAGTGATAAAAAAAAAAAAAAAAAAAAAAACTCCCAAAAAACAAGAGCCCAGGAACTAACTGATTCCCTGGGGAATTCTACCAAACTTTCAAAGAAGAAATAACACCTATTCTCCCGAGACTGTTTCAAAAAATTGAAGCAGAAAGAAAACTTCCAGACTCTTTTTATGAAGCCAGCATTACCCTGAATCCTAAACTAGGCAAATATCACACCAAAAAGGAGAATTTCAGACCAATATGACTGATGAATATGGATGCTAAGATTCTCAACAAGATCCTAGCAAATAGGATCCAAGAGCACATTAAAAAGATTATCCACTATGACCAGGTGGGATTCATCCTGGGCTACAAGGATGGTTCAACATTCGCAAATCAATCAATGTGAAAGAACAATTCAATAAGAGAAGAGAGAAGAACCACATGGTCCTCTCAATTGATGCAGAAAAAGCATTTGACAAAATCCAGCATCCATTCCTGATTAAAACACTTCAAAGTATAGGAATAGAGGAAACATTCCTGAACTTCATAAAATCTATCCATGAAAGACCCAAAGCAAATATCCTCAATGGGAAAAAGCTCACAGCCTTCCCATTGAGATCAGGAACACGACAAGGATGCTCACTCTCACCACTCTTGTTCAACATAGTATTAGAAGTCCTAGAAAGAACAATCAAACAACAAAGAGAAATAAGACATATCCAAATTGTCAATGAAGAAGTCAAACTCTCTCTCTTCGCAGATCACATGATACTTTATATGGAAAACCCAAAAGACTCCACCCCCAAACTACTAGAACTCATACAGCAATTCAGTAATGTGGCAGGATACAAAATCAATGTACAGAAATCAGCTGCTTTCTTATACACTAAATGAAAATACAGAAAGGGAAATTAGAGAATCAATTCCATTTACTATAGCATCAAGAACCATAAGATACCTGGGAATAAACTTAACCAAAGAGGTAAAGGATCCGTACTCAAGGAACTACAGAACACTCATGAAAGAAATTGAAGAAGACACAAAAAGATGAAAGACCATTCCCTGCTCTTGGATCGGAAGAATAATCATTGTTAAAATGTCTATACTGCCTAGAGCAATCTATACTTTTAATGCCATTCCAATCAAAATTCCACCGGTATTTTTCAAAGAGCTAGAGGAAATAATCCTAAAATTTGTATGGAATCAGAAGAGACCCTGAATTGCTAAGGAAATGTTGAAAACAAAAATAAAACTGGCGGCATCACGTTACCTGATTTCAAGCTTTACTACAAAGCTGTGATCACCAAGACAGCATGGTACTGGCACAAAAACAGACATATAGACCAGTGGAACAGAGTAGAGAGCCCAGATATGGACCCTCAACTCTATGGTCAAATAATCTTCGACAAAGCAGGAAAAAATATACAATGGAAAAAAAACAGTCTCTTCAATAAATGGTGCTGGGAAAACTGGACAGCTATATGTAGAAGAATGAAACTCGACCATTCTCTTACACCATACACAAAGATAAACTCGAAATGGATAAAAGACCTCAACGTGAGACAGGAATCCATCAGAATCCTAGAGGAGAACATAGGCAGTAATCTCTTTGATATCAGCCACAGCAACTTCTTTCAAGATATGTCTCCAAAGGCAAAGGAAACAAAAGCGAAGATGAACTTTTGGGATTTCATCAAGATCAAAAGCTTCTGCACAGCAAAGGAAACAGTCAAAAAAAACAAAGAGGCAACCCACGGAATGGGAAAAGATATTTGCTAATGACAGTACAGACAAAAGGTTGATATCTATAAAGAACTCCTGAAACTCAACACACACAAAACAGACAATCATATAAAAAAAAATGGGCAGAAGATATGAACAGACAGTTCTCCAATGAACACATACAAATGGCTATCAGAAACGTGAAAAAATGTTCATTATCACTAGCCATCAGGGAGATTCAAATTAAAACCACATTGAGATACCACCTTACACCAGTTAGAATGGCCAAAATTAGTAAGACAGGAAACAACATGTGTTGGAGAGGATGTGGAGAAAGGGGAAACCCTCTTACACTGTGGGTGGGAATGCAAGTTGGTGCAGCCTCTTTGGAGAACAGTGTGGAGATTCCTCAAGAAATTAAAAATAGAGGGGCGCCTGGGTGGCTCAGGGGTTAAAGCCTCTGCCTTCGGCTCAGGTCATGATCCCAGAGTCCTGGGATCAAGCCCCACATTGGGCTCTCTGCTCAGCAGGGAGCCTGCTTCCACCTCTCTCTCCCTCTCTCTGCCTGCCTCTCTGCCTACTTGTGATCTCTGCCTGTCAAATAAATAAATAAATAAATCTAAAAAAAAAAAGAAAGAAATTAAAAATAGAGCTTCCCTTCCCTATGACCCTGCCATTGCACTACTGGGTATTTTCCCCAAAGATACAGAGGTAGTGAAAAGAAGGGCCATCTGTACCCCAATGTTTATAGCAGCAATGGTCACGGTCACCAAACTGTGGAAAGAACCAAGATGCCCTTCAACGGACGAATGGATAAGGAAGATGTGGTCCATATACACTATGGAGTATTATGCCTCCATCAGAAAGGATGAATACCCAACTTTTGTAGCAACATGGATGGACTGGAAGAGATTATGCTGAGTGAAGTAAGTCAAGCAGAGAGAGTCAATTATCATATGGTTTTACTTATCTGTGGAGCATAACAAATAGCACGGAGGACAAGGGGAGATGGAGAGGAGAAGAGAGTTGAGGGAAATTGGAAGGGGAGTGAACATGAGAGACTATGGACTCTGAAAAACAATCTGAGGGTTTTGAAGGGGCGGGGGGCGGGAGGTTGGGGATCCAGGTGGTGGGTATTGGAGAGGGCAAGGATTGCATGGAGCACTGGGTGTGGTGCAAAAATAATGAATACTGTTACACTGAAAAAATAAAAAATTAATTAAAAAAAAAAAGAAAAGAAAAGAAACAAAGGAAACTGGGCACCTGTGTGGCTCAGTTGGTTAAGCATCTGCATTCGCCTCAGGTCATGATCCCGGGGTTCTGGGATGCAGTCCCTTTCGGGTTCCCTGCTCAACCAAGAGCTTGCTTCTCCCTCTCCCACTCCCCCTGCTTGTGCTTTGTCAAATAAATAAATAAAATCTTAAAAAAAAAAAAAAAAAAGAAGAAAGAAAGAAAGGTATCACTAATTGCTAAGGCTTTCTGAAGCACATGGCCATAAGAAGTGACAGCAGACAGTACATATTCCTAGCCACTAAGAAAACTGTGCACAGAGATATCAGACTGTGGCCAGGACTCCTATGTCCCATCTCCCATCCAAGGCATGGCTTTATTTTTTATTCTTCTCTTGTAGCTTCTTTGCATCAAAGTTCACTACTTGTAAGCCAGAGGTCCCAGAAGATAAGGGTACACCCAAGTGAAATCTTTCAACATCCAACATATGAAGAACACATCTGCTCTCCCCATACTATATATTATCTGTGGCAGACACTGAGAGCTGCTTATCCATATCCATTCTTCCCATCTTTCTTGATGATGAAATCCCACTTTCATTCAAGGTGACAACATGTCGCAACTGAAACACTGACATATCCTAGCCTCCTTTTGTAGACAGGTGTGGCCACGTGACTTAATTCTAACCAAGGAAATATAGGCATACATTGTTAGGCATGACTTCTAGAAAGGCTTCTTAAAGGGAACAAGCAGGTGAGAGTGTCCTTTTGCCTACTCACCCTTCTTCCTCCTTAACCTGAACTCTATAAGTGATAGGTGGAGCTTAGGCAGCCACCTCTAGAGCATGAGGCAGATTGTCCTACTTGCTCAAAATTCTTTTGTCCCTCTGCACCATTACTAAAATAACAGCAAAGTTCAGTGTGAGATTATAGTTCCCCATTTACATTCATGAGTCTGTCCATTTTACTTTTTTTGACCACTGGGATATGGGCAAAAGGGACAGCACATCCACTGCAAGCAGAGGCTGTAAGAGGGACAGTGTTTCCATACTCTCCTCCTGCACCCCAGCCCTCCATTAGAAGAGAAGCATCTCTCCATAGCCACTTTCCCTTCAGTCTGGGCTCTGGAATAAAAAACAAACCTCTGGGCGCCTGGGTGGCTCAGTGGGTTAAGGCCTCTGCCTTCGGCTCAGGTCATGATCTCAGGGTCCTGGGATCGAGCCCCACATTGGGCTCTCTGCTTGGCAGGGAGCCTGTTTCCCTTCCTCTTTCTCTGCCTGCTTCTTTGACTACTTGTGATCTCTGTCTGTCAAATAAATAAAATATTTTAAAAAAAACAAAAACAAAAACTCTCAATCTGACACACTGCCTGGGCAAGAACTGCCACAACCAACCCACAGATCCCAGAGCAAAAAAATGAATATTTGTTCTTTTGGACACAGAAATCTGGGGACTGATTCAGCATTACTGAAGCAAAAGCTGGCTCAACAGATCCTGAGATGACGATGTGGACAGAAGGAAAAGTTCCGAGAGCTAATATTCCTTGAGGGTTGTTGTAAGTGGCCACTAAGTGTCCTGATGACACTGTGCCATATGCAATTATTAATGCTACCACACAGCTGAGGTAACTGAGGCACAGAGAGATGAAGTAACTGGCCCTAAATCACTCAGCTAACAAGTAGCAGAGATAGGATTTAAACCAAGGCTCCCTAGCTCCAGACCCTTGCTCTTAACATTTTCGCATATTTCCCTTCAAGTTTTTTTTCCCCCTCTGTGGAAATATGTTGTTAGTTTTTAACACACATGAAATACTAGACCAGTGTCTTTTCCATCCTATCACAACTACTTCCCTAATTACTAGTGCATAGACTAGACCAGAACATTAAACACCTGACACAGAGAAAGGAGTTACACACTCAGGCCCATACTCCCTAACCCCTACCTAACAACTGCCACCATCAAAATCATAGGCCTGGGGGCGCCTGGGTGGCTCAGTCGCCAAGCATCTGCCTGCGGCTCGGGTCATGGTACAAGGGTCCTGAGATTGAGGCCCCATGTCGGGCTCCCTGCTCAGCGGGAAGCTGGCTCTCCCTCTCCCACTCCCTCTGCTCTCTGCTTGTGTTCCTGCTCTCACTGTGTCTCTCTCTGTCAAATAAATATACAAAATATTAAAAAAAAAAAAAATGACCTGAATCTAAAGCCGAAAAAGATGGCAGACCAGGAAGCTCATTGTCCTGAGACATCCCAAAAACTACAAAACTGGCTAAAATAACCTTTTAGAAGCTCCAGAAGATAATCAAAGGCCTCCAGCAATCAGAACACCCAGTCAAAAAAACATATTCCAAATGGGAAGAAATCTATCCTCCATACTGCCACCAAGCTGATGATTCTACTATGTCCTTGGGATCTTGACGCTTCTCTACTCAAGTATCTCAGCAGACAGCAAAATGAAATGTGAATGTGGCTTCCACATATAAGGCCCTCCACTATTTAATCTCATCTATTCCATGAACTCCCTACCCTAGTCATAACTTCGAAGTCCTCATACCCACTATACTCTTTCTTAACTTGCTTATCTATGTTCTCATAACTTCCTTAATTTGTATAGTCTTGCCTCTCCTCTTTGGCCCTGAACGTAGCCAGCTCTCACCCAACAATCAAGATTCAACTCACTCATCACTTCCTATCTGCAGCTTCCTGTAACTACCTTTTCAAGCTTTAGATACCACTTATAATGCACAACAGTTACATGCTTTCTTGTCCATCTCCCCACAAAATTATGATTCTATTCCTACACATCTATACCAAATACCTAAAATACTGTCTAGACCATAGAAACCACTTAATATTTCTGAATCAGGGCGCCTGGGTGGCTCAGTGGGTTAAGCCGCTGCCTTCTGCTCAGGTCATGATCTCAGGGTCCTAGGATCGAGTCCCATATTGGGCTCTCTGCTCAGCAGGGGGCCTGCTTCCCTTCCCCTCTCTCTGCCTCTCTGCCTACTTGTGATCTCTCTCTGTCAAATAAATAAATAAAATCTTTAAAATATATATATATTTATGAATCAAATATTCTTTCCTGACTCCAGAAAATCTAGACTCTTGGAGGACTCTTATTGGATATTGTTTCTGAGCAAGCCTGCTTATTTTCTTTCAATATAAAGAAAGTGTTTAAATGTCTTGTCTTAAAGTTAACTGTACAATTTAAATGTTATCTGTATAAGTTCAGAAACCATGGAACAAGGTGAAATTTTCTAGCTGGTATTTCACTAACTGTTTCTTTGACCTTGCTATTATTATCCCGATTCCAAAAAAGGCCATTCAAAGATTGTGTGTGATAAGCGTGTTCTATTAAGAACTGTTCAAGTAAAGTCTGTTAAGCACACCCCAGAGTTACCTGTGCTAGGGCAGTGGTTCCCAGAGCTGGCCTCCGCTGCCAAGTCCTGAGGATTTCATCAGCAATGCAAACACCAAATCCCCACCCCAGAGACCCCAAAGGTCCAGGGTGGAGCTTAAAGCAGCTGTACATTTAACAAGTTCCTCAGCTGACAATGCTGACCAGGTTTTGAGAAGCACTGATTTCAAAGATACAATGTACAGTGCCAGGGCTCAAAGTGAACTAAGATGTATTTAACTTGGAACTACCTTCTTTTGCAAACTTCACGACCTCCACTGCGTCCCAGAATCAAGACTGGGGGTTCCAGAGAAAACAAAAGAGCTGTTAAAGTGTGCCCACCCTCCACCTGCTTCCTAGTCCGGCCGTCACAGGCGGACAGGTGGAAAAGGAAACACAGGCTGTCAAGGGATTCCAGCCTACCTGGTAGATGCCAGAGCCCGAGTCTGGCTGGGTGCCCAGCGTGGCCACCGAGTCCCCGTGATAAGCGCGCAGCCCGGGGACAAAGGAGCGGGCGCACGGTCGCAGGGCTAACCTCAGGGCAGCCCACATGACAGCCGGCAGGGAGCGAGGGACCAGCGCCAGAGAGGGGCCTGGGAAGGCTCAGAGCTGGCTCTTTCACCTCCGGCTTCCCGGATTCGGAGCACCACACCGCTCTCCCTGCAGCCCCAACCCGCCTGACTCCTCCCAGGTTCTCAGGCCAGCCATAGCACGTGTCTGCGCACGCCGGCCGTAATAGGTCGTCGCTGCACACCTCGCCCCCTGAAGACAGCCAATAAGGGCAGAGGCGCAGCCCCGCGAGGTCCTGTCGCATCGCGAGCTCGGGAGTTCCGTGGTCCGGAGGCGGAGCTACCTGGGTTACCGCCCCCTCCTCTCTGGGGGCTGAGCTGCCTGGGTTAAGGTTTGGTTTTTCTGCGATCCGCTTCGGTTCGTTTTATACGTGCTGCTTTCTACTTCACCTCTTGATGGAAAGGGACTGAAGCTTGAAAAATCCTATCCTTATATGAGAGCTGGAAACTGAACCGGCATTAAGCTGTCCTAAGAAACAAAACTCTTTAGAGGAGATAAGTATTTATTCATTCAACAAATACTTCAGTGTCTCCTATTGTCCATGGCTTTTCTGGCGCTGGGTTTTACAACTTCGTGAGTCTTCCAGCTTTGTCTTCTTTTTCAGGTGTTTTTTCCGTTTCGTTTTGGTTTTGGTTTTGGCTATTGGGGGCCAGTTTCTTGAGATTCCGTATTATTCATATGGGTTTTTCTATTAATGTCAAAAAAAAAATGTCACTGGGGTTTTGATAGGGATTGTATTGAATCTCTTGCTCATCCTTGTATAGTATTGACATTGTAACAGTATTAAGTTTTACAATCCATGGACATGGGATGTGTTCCCATGTATGTGTGTCTCCTTTCTTTTAGCAGTGTTTCGTAGTTTTCATCGTACAAGTCTTACACCTCCTTGGTTAATTCCTATTTTCTTTTTGTATTTTATTCTTTTTAATACTATTGTAAATGGAATTGTCTTTGTAGTTTCCTTTTCAACTGTTCGTTATTACTGTATAAAAGTGCAATTAGCTGATTTTTTAGTGTTGATTTTGTATCATGCTAGTTTGTTGAATTCATTTATTAGTCTTAACAGGTTTTGGGGGGGGGGATCTTTAGAGTTTTCTACATATCCATCATCTGCAAAGTGATTGTTTTACTTCTTTCCTTCGGTTTGAATGCCTTTTATTTCTCATTCTTTCCTAATTGCCCTGGCTAGGACTTCCAGTACTATGTTGAATAGCGGTGACAAGAGTGAGCATTCTTGCCTTGTTTCTGATCTTTGAAGGAAATGCTTTCAGTCTTTCATCACCAAGTATGGTGTTTGCTGAGCATTTTTCATGTGTGGCCTTTATGATGTTAAGGTAGTTTTCTTCTATTCCTAGTTGGTTGTTTTTATCATGAAAGAGTGTTGAATTTTGTGAAATGCTTTTTCTGCATTAACTGAGACAATCATGTGTGCCTTTTTCTTTCTTGTTAATGTGGCATATTTCAGTCATCACTCAGCATTTAATATGCTGCCTAATTCATTTCACCAGTATTTTATTGAGGATTTTTACATCAATATGCATAAGGAATATTGGTCTATAAGGTTGTTGTATCTTTGGTATCAGGATTATGATGGCCTCAGAACTTTTTGTAAAAGTTTGAGGAAAATTGGTATTAGTTCTTTAAATGTTTGGTAGAATTTACCAGTGAACCCATAAAGTCCAGTGCTTTTCTTTGTCTGGAGGATTTTGTTTTTAGTTTTGGGGTTTTTTAAAATTACTGATTCAATCCTCTCACTATAGATCAGTACAAGTTTTCTGTTTCTTTGAGATTAAGTCTTGGTAGGTTTTGTGTGGTAGGAATTTGTCTGTTTCATTGAGTTATCCAGTTTGTTGGTGCACATTTGTTCCTAATGTTCAGTTTACTTTTTACTTTAGGGAATACAATATTCCAACTTTCGTGGTGGAAATAAAGATTTTTTACTTGTTTCTGTCATAAATGATCCCAAGGCCACAAAAAAGCACAAAAAAGAATTCATGTCCCACCTTCAATTCCAGTAGGAGAAATGGGGCATCTGGATGGCTCAGTTAGTTAAGCCACCGACAGACTCTTGATTTTAGCTCAGGTTACCACCCTTACCTCAGGGTGGTAAGATTAAGCTCCACATCATGCTCTGCCCTGGGTGTGGAACATGCTTGGGATTTACCCTCCTACTCTCTCTGCACCCCTCCCCTAGCATGTGCACCCCATCTCTCTAAAAAAACAAAGCAGAAAATATATGATAGACAATAGGCAAAAATAGAAATAATAAATTTAGAAGAAAAAAAAGGAAGCTGAAATCTAAGTGCTTGCAGTGGAAGATAAAAACAAGTAACAAGGGGTGCCTGGGTGGCTCAGTCATTAAGTGTCTGCCTTCAGCTCAGGTCATGATCCCAGGGTGCTGGTATCGAGCCCCACATCAGGCTCCCTGCTCAGTGGGGAGTCTGCTTCTCCCTATCTGTCTACCCTTTGCCCTGCTCATGCTCTCTCAAAGAAATAAAAGTCTAAAAAAAAAAAAAAAAGACTAGACTATGAATGGATGTTATGGAAAATGCCATTATTAAAATCTTAATTGTAATAAAAAGCAGTTGCCTATTTCAGCAATAAACAATTAGAAAATGAACATTTTAAAAACCATATATAATGGTATCAAAGAACACCAAGTACTGGGGTACCTTTGTGTTTCAGTCAGGAGAGCATGCAACTTTTGATCTTGGGGTTGTGAGTTTGAGCCCCATGTTGCATGTAGAAATTACTTAAAATCTTTTTTAAAAAAGTACTTAAAAGTATATCTAACAAATGAGGTGACACTTCTATGTATTTAAACATAGTATTTGTACAAGAATATTTACATAGCTTTATTGAAAACACCAAAATTTGCAAACACTCCTGTAGGAGAATGGACAGAAAATTAGGATGTATTCATATAATGTGGTATCCTCATAAAATGGAGTAAAATTCAGCAACAAAAGCAAACAACTACTAACAGGGATGAATCCCAAAAACACGCTGAACAAGAATTACCCAACACAAAAAAAAAGAAAAAAGAAAAAAGCACAGTATGTGATTCCATAAAGTTTAAGGAACAGGCTAAACTCCTCTTTGTGGATGAGAGATGGGAAGGGGCTTAAGGGAACTTCCTAGGGTGATGGAAACGTTTTGTGGGGTTGTTACAGAGGCGTATGTATTGTCAGTCCTCAAACTGAATATATAAGATCTATTAATTAAATGCATACTATGCCTTAAAAACATTAACTGAAGAAAACAGTGTTGACTCAAAATTATGAACCAAATCAAAGGATGATGGTTTTACATGATGACTCACATTCTGTGATTTGATTCTATCAATTTGTTAGAAGCATTAAAATTGTCTAGGCCTTCCCTCTGCCAATCTTGTGACTAACAAAAGTCGCTTCTAAAAAGGAATAGATGCTTCAGTTTTTCTCCCGAAGTCAAAATTGAGACAATCTCGCCATTCCCAAAACAAGAACAAAACAACAGAAGTGAAGAAAAGAAAGAGAAGGAGGGAGGAACAAAGAAATGGAAAGCAGTAGAGAAAAGGTAACTTAGGGAACCAATAAAAGTGGTAAAAAAATAAAATGATTAATAGAAGTTGCAGATATGAGAACAATGAAATCAGAAAGAACAAAATTATCAAAACAATAATACAAAAACATTTCCCAAAAGGGAAGTAAATGATTTTCCCTATTAAAAAGGTCCACTAAGTGTCCAGCAGCATGACAGGAAAGGAGGGCGGGCTTATACCAAAGTTCATTATTGTGCAGAATACCAGGTCAAAAAACTGTAAATAGGTAAGCCACATCCAAAGGATAGAGAATCAGAATGGCACCAAACTTTTAAACACTGAAAACTGGAAGACAATGGAGCATGCCTTTAAAATGATGTAAAAATTATTTTCAAATTATTCAGGAAATTCTATTCATAGCCCAACTGAGAGTAGAATAAAGAAATTTCAGACACATGAAGTTTTAAACAATGCTATCAGCAATGTACTCTTGCAGTAAACAGTGGAAGATATGCCAAAACAATCAAGAAAGGGGACGCCTGGGTGGCGCAGTTGGTTAAACGACTGCCTCCGGCTCAGGGCGTGATCCTGGAGTCCCGGGATCGAGTCCCACATCAGGCTCCCAGCTCCATGGGGAGTCTGCTTCTCCCTCTGACCTTCTCCTCGCTCATGCTCTCTCTCACTGTCTCTCTCTCTCAAATAAATAAAATAAAATCTTAAAAAAAAAAAAAAAAATTTAAAAAAAAAAAAAAAAAAAAAAAAAAAAAAAAAAAAAAACCAATCAAGAAAGGCAATGGCATGGGCTCAAGAAACAGAATCTAAACCAAGAAAGAGAGGTAGGAAATTCACAGAGTAATAGACAAGGGAAGTCTCATGACAACAGCTATACTGCACACAGATATCTGTAAAGCCCCTGGTCCACTTTAAAGTAGGAAGAATGAGCTCCAGAAAGTGTTCCAGGAAAAAAAAAAAAGAAGAAAACAGTTTACCTTATAGTTTGACCATGTGGAAAATTATATGCAGAGGCATTTTAAACACTTGCTGGAGAGTGTGGAAAGTTAAGTCACAGGTTCAAAAACAAAACCCAAAGCAAATGAAAAAAGTGCAGCAATTATTAACTCCAAGAAAAACAAAAGCTTGTACCATGTCACCTTAGTACACAAAGAGATACAGCACTGAATAATTACAATTAATACAGTAACAATACTAAATATGGACTAAACCTTATGATTAACATACTAAGAGGGAAGCAAGGAGGGGAGTTTTAAGAAAGCTATTTAAGATTTTATTTAATTTACTTGACAGAGAGAGAGAGAGAGAGCACAAAGTGGGGGAACAGCAGGCAGAGGGAGAGGGAGAACCAGGTTCCTTGCTGAACAGGAAGCCCAATGGAGGACTCAGTCCTAGGACTCTGGGATCATGACCTGAGCTGAAGGCAGATGCTTAACTGAGTGAATCACCCAGGCGCCCAAAGAAAGCTAAAATTCTTAAGTACCATGACGGAATGTCATTTATCAGTGTCTAACATTGTAAATTCTATAAATAACAATAACAACAGCAGAAGACACAGCTTGTTTGAAATGTAGCACTACTTGACTTTTTCAGCCATGTATAATAATTTTTAAAAATATGATATAATGCATACTAAAAGGTTAGTACCATGTCTAGCATAATAAATGGTAGCCTGTTGTTTTAAAAAAGTGAAAGTTTTAAAAATCTGCGGTGGGAGGGGGGATGAGGGTAAAAAGGGTCAGAGTGAGTTTAGTACAAAACTTGTGTGAAGTATTGACCCCAAATGTAGCTTTGCATTGAAAAAGAAAATAATACGAGGGTTCACACAGCACATATACAAAAACAAAACAACAACAACAAAATCAAGCCAGTCGAACAGAAGCCCAATTATTCCTGGTACTGAAGCCAAAGAGAAATTATCCTAAATAGGATTCTCATAGGTAGGATATTGGGTGATATAACTATTTAAAACTCTCTAACACCATTACAGTAAAAATATCAATTTCTTTAGGCTTTTATTCGATTTCACATAATGTCTCTAAACACAACCAGACCAAAAAATATAGGCAGCTCATATATAAAGCTCTTTGATAATATGAGTAAATTCAAGATAAAAATTCCATCCTGGGCTTTAGATTATATGTCCAGGATTATATTATGGCCAGGACAAAAGTTTCTCTACAAAGAAAACAAAGTGGGAAGAAAAAACAGTAAAAGAAACTGAGCTCTGATACCTAAAAATTCATTATATAAGGAATAAACAAGAAAGCAACTCTTCACATGTCCTAAATGGGAGGAAGGGAAAAGTCTATACTTTATTCTTATAAGATCAAAAAAATATCCTTCACAGCATGCTTATAAGACAAAAGATTAATTCTTCCACTTACATTTTTATGGATGGAAGAAAGTATATGCTGTAGGTGAAAAACTGACAAGTTTTGGTTAAACAGTATCTTTAAGTCATGTGAAAAGAGGGGCGCCTGGATGGCTCAGTGGGTTGAGCCTCTGCTTTCGGCTCAGGTCATGATCTCAGGGTCCTGGGATCGAGCCCCATATCGGGCTCTCTGCTCAGCGGGGAGCTTGCTTCCCCCTCTCTCTCTGCCTGTCTCTCTGCCTACTTGTGATCTCTCTCTGTCAAATAAATAAATAAAATCTTAAAAAAAAAAAAAAAGACATCCTTTAAAAAAAAAAAAGTCATGTGAAAAGAAAAAACAACAGAAGTAGTATAAAATAACTTTTATTTACATAATTTATATCTATAGAACATAACTGCTTTCTTTAGAACAAGAAAATTTACAAATGATAGGTATTGCTTTTTTGTCAAAAACGCCTTCAAGCAAGAGAGTATATATGGTCACTTCTAATTTGAATAACATGGTGGTAAGCAGCAGATACTCATATTTTTAACTGTGCCTCAATCATTTACCAACAGTTAGGCTTTTAAAATCATCATGTTGACCACTTGCTAAAATATAAGTATTCAGGAGGAAAAGTCAAGAAAACAAAGACCATTATTCATACCTCCTTTCAGATTTACAAAATAATTCTTCACAACATCATCTTTACAGGAATATAAACAAAGGGTGTGACTAATTCTTTCCACCTTGTAAGGTAAATACAATGATTAAGTTTCTTATTTTCCCAGATTAGTTTGAAGGATATAATAGTAGGACAATTTATCTTGGCTGACTTGATTCTCTTACACAATGAATACCCAAAGATAAAATTATTTTTTTATATAGTAAGAAGTTACACCTTCCATAAAATGAATTCATTATAGATGAACAAGAGACAGATGTTAACAAAGTTAAAAAATAAATATTACACAAGGGATAGAATAATAGTTTAACTGTGGCAACCTAACATCCAAACTAAGATTAAATGAAAGAAACTGTTTCAAAATATGAGACTTTAAAAATTTTATAAAAACAGGGCATTAAAATAGCTATGTGATTGACAACCATGATTTTTGTGACATATTAATCACATGAAATAAATTAATGCATACCTACTGAGAATTTCCACTCAGATTTATAGATCCCCCTTGATGACACTAAAGTTAAATTATAAATTTCACTATAAAGCAATGAATAAGAAATGCTCTAATAGCAATTTTAGGATTACTGTTACATTTGCTGAACCACATCCTATTTTACTAATGAAGTTGAAAATTTGCCACTATTTTTTTCAATATATAAACACAATTATCTAGACATTAAAATACCTTCCCAGTTGAAATACTGATCATTTTGTAATGCAATCATCACGGTTTTGTGATGCACAACTAATAACTTCAATGACAGATATGTCAAAGATAAAATGTCAGCACCTTAAGGTAAGAAAATTACTATCTAATATAGGGGTCAAATGAAAAGCCCATTACAGCCATGTCAATCCCTTCAGTATTGTCCATGGCTGTTTTCACACTGAAACAGCAGAAATGAACAGCTGCCACAGAGGCCATCCAGCCTGCAAATTCAAGAATATTTTGCAGAAAATGTTTCTAACTCCTGCTCTGGGGCTTTTCAAGTAAAAGAACAAATTTGTTTTTGAGAAGTTTGATTTGAACCACCGAAGATTTGCTTGGGTAGATAATGGAATTACATGTATAAAAAGCAAAATTTCAAAATCAAAAACAACCCTTAAATTAATACTGATGATAATCACTGACTAAATAAAGTCTTATTATCTTATTTTCTGTTTTAATATCACAATTATGTTCTGTGCTTAAAGGCCTAAGAGCCCCTTAAGCAAAATTTAATGGGGGGAAAAAGCTATCAAGAAATTAGTTTTTAAAAAAAGGAATGTATGTGAGTGTGTGTGTGTGTGTGTGTGTGTGTGTGTAAAAGGGACTGAATTTTGTAGGCAAATCTCCCTCATAAATTAAGGGATTTTTTTCCCATACAAATCCTGAGATTATCCAAAAAAATAAGAAAAACAAAAACTTCACAGTACAAATTCAATATACTAAACTATGAGAAAAAAATGTATTCAAAACATATATACTATCCAAATACTTTTAGTGATATAACTATAAATATCTTTAAAAATTAAAGGGAAAAGGGACAAACACAAATTTGTCAATGTTGTCTTTACCCATAATCTGAGTGGTGAAAATAATTAAAACTGAATATTCCTTTAAATAAAAAATTTAAAAATAAATAAACTTTTTGATGTTTCATTTTTATAAATAAGTTTAAATACTACTTGTTCAATTAGGACTAATGTTACATCAACATGAATTAGAAAAATACGTATTTTCCAGTCAAATAGCTGATAATAGAAAAGTTTTTAAGATTTACCATACTAAAGTGGAGATTTCACAATATGCTTTCATATACTCAGAGGCAACTGTAAAGGTCTTCAGCAAAACAAATAAAACACAAAAACAAACAAACAAATAAAAAAAAAAAAAAAAAAAACAGAAAAAAGCCTTTACAAAATAAGTTCACTAAATGCTAAATACAATCCACCTCCAAATAAGTCGGCACTGTGATTTATACAGAGAGTTTACCCACAGCACTCCAAAATGTCCACGTGTGTTCAGCACAGGAAGAGTCAAAACGTGAACAAGAGAAGCTATTTCTGTCTCAGAAGCAGTCTTAATTGCTCTGTATTTCCAAAATGCTGAATCAATCAGAATGAAAGGAACCTCAGCAATGTTTTCCACTGATTATAAAAGCTTCAAATCAAGCTCTTAAATATTCAAAATCAATCTAAAGAAAAAAAGCCAGTGATGCTTTTTTCTAAATACTGCTTAGTTGATATTTGACTCTGGAAATACTAGACTTAAAAAAATTAAAAAAAAAAAAAAAAAGACTTTTATTCTGTTTCATCTACTTCGATAAAGATATCACCGAAGAAATATTCTGAGACTGTGGTTGGCTCCTCCTCAGGTACCCGGTTTTGGCTACTTTTACATTCTTCTTTTGGTAAGGGACGATCACAAGAAGCCTAAAAAGATAATAAAAATAAGTATGCAATATAACATTTATATATTGGTAGTGGTCATCCAAATTGCCATCTCTTTGAAAAGCAATACAGTAATAAATATTAAGAGCTTTAAATATATTCATACTCTTTGACCCAATAATTTCGTTTCTGTGCTGTTCTATTAGGGAAATAATACTAAACATAGTAAGAATTTTATGAGTAAGATAACCTTTGAAGTATTAGTTAAAATAATAAAATTGGACTCAACAAACACAACAGTGGGTATGATTAGATTAATTACAGTGTACATATGATCCATTATTTTACCGTAATTTCAATGGAAAAAATGTTAATACAGAAAAGCATAACATCAAATCTATAATGAAACATTTTGATAACCTGCATAAGAATACAGAGCCACAAAATAGAACAGTATTCCAAGGCAACTACAAATTAAAGCAATCCTATCAAAAGTTAGCATACTTACGAACTTATAAAAAATTAAGACAACATGGTATTGTCATTGGAACAGACTTATATATCAACAAAAAAGACTAGAAATATCCCCAACACATACTGCAAATTTAGTATGAGAAAAGTTGGATTATTTAATAAATGGTGTTGGACAACTATATAACCATATTAGGAAAAAAAGAAGTCAAACCAAAATAAATTCAAGATAAATCAAATTATTTAAATATGAAAATATTTTTTAAAACATCTATTCTAGGGACGCTTGGGTGGGTCAGTCTGTTAAGCATCTGCCTTTAGCTCAGGCCATGATCTCAGGATCCTGAGACTGAGCCCCAAGTCAGCCCCCTGCTGTGCAGCCTCCCCTCCCCACTCCCCCACCCCCACCACCTCCTGCTCATGCTCCCTCAAATAAATAAATAAAATCTTAAAAAACAATCTACTCTAAAATATCATGGGAAACACTTTTTAATAATCCTGGACTGGGGGAGAGGGAGTTACCTTTTTAAATGACTCGAAATGCAGAAGTCATAAAAGAAAAGATTGATAAATTCACCTATGTAAAAATCTTTTAAATGTCCACATGGCAAAAACTACTGTACACAAAATCAAAAAACAAATGACATATAGGTTTTAAAAATTTAACAAATATATACATATAACCTTTATCACAAAGGGTTTTCGTTAATGGAAGAGCTTCTACAAATCAACATGAAAAATACTAATGATGCAATTTTTTTTAAAAACCAAACATGGAGTGCTTGGATGGCTTAGTCGGTTAAGCGTCTGCCTTCAGTGCATCATGATTCCAGAGTCCTGGGATTGAGTCCCTCAATCGGGCTCCCTGCTCAGTGGGGAGCCTGCTTCTCCCTCTCCCTCTGCTGCTCCCCCTGCTTGTGCTCACTCTCTCTCTGTGTCAATTAAATAAATAAATAAATAAATCTTTTTTAAAAAATCAAACATGATTAGATGGTTCATGGAGAAAGCATAAATGATTCAAATACATGAAGAAGTGCTCAACCTCACTCATTTGCTCATTAAATCTACATTCCAAAAGTGAAAAAAAATGATGACATCTAGTGTGAGGAAAAAGAACTTAAGTCTCCTACACTGCTGCTAAAAATGGAAACTAATACGTTCCGTATGGACGACACTCAAGCAATCTCTATCAAAAGAATAACCCCCTTTTGATCCAACAATTCTATTTCTAGGAATTCAACCTGTAGATAAATGTGTAAAATCACTCATTTATAAGTTAGCTATTACCATATTATTTGAAGCAGCAAATCCATTAGGAATAACCTAAATGCCTACTAGTGTGAGACCACTATTACTCTATGGTACATCAAAACAGTGGGACATGATCTAGTCATTAAAAATAATGAGGGCATGGGGCGCCTGGGTGGCTCAGTGGGTTGAGGCCTCTGCCTTTGGCTCAGGTCATGATCCTAGAGTCCTGGGATGGAGCCCCACATTGGGCTCTCTGCTAAGCAGGGAGCCTGCTTCTTCCTCTCTCTCTGCCTGCTTCTCTCTCTGCTCAGCAGGGA
This sequence comes from Neogale vison, assembly GCF_020171115.1. Classification (NCBI taxonomy): domain Eukaryota; kingdom Metazoa; phylum Chordata; class Mammalia; order Carnivora; family Mustelidae; genus Neogale; species Neogale vison. The sequence goes on from NC_058091.1 coordinate 218,816,967, forward strand.
GCATGCTTTACTAATAACAAAAGAAATGCTAATTAAACAGATGAAATTACATCTCTACCCTCTACTGTCATATTAAATAAGAAAATAATTTATTTTCAAGAGTTAATATCTAAAGCTGGCAAGACTAGGACCTTAACTGGCACAGTTACACTGCTGATAATTTTAACAACTGTTCTCCACAGTCATTTGGCTACAATAAAGATTCATAACATACTGGTTCCAGAAAATAATTCTAGGAAATATAAAGTATTTTTAAAAATTTTAAAGACAGTCTTTGCAAAAGTACTCCTTTTGAGACTCATGCTATCTAATAGGTTACCAGCCTTTTCTGTGTTGAAATCCTAAGTAACCAATCCCAATACTCTTCCAAAGTTTCTGATGTAAATTCATATATGTTTCCATCCCAGGACTTGCCATATGAACATCTATAGCATGAAGAGAAATGAAACATGCAAATAAATTCTAATTTTACTACTCCTTGAATTCTTATGGATTTCATTTCCCCCAAAACAAATAAAACACCAGCACCATTTTGTTTTGCTTCCACAGATCAAAAAGTTCTCTGCGTTAAAGGAATGACAATTAAAGGGTCCATGTACAGCTGGCTTAAATGCCTCTGTACTAAAGGAGTTGTAACTTCCTAGTTTAATACCTTATATTCCTTTCTTATAGTGAGGTATGATGGGGAGAAGACAGACAAGAGATGCTCTGAAACAATTTCTAATATCCAAATGAAAATAGCAATTGCCATGTTTTTCCTAGTTGAGTCTGATTTCTAACCCATTCTTTTTTTTTTTTTTAAAGATTTTATTTGTTTATTTGACAGACAGAGATCACAAGTAGGCAGAGAGGCAGGCAGAGAGAGAGAGGAGGAAGCAGGCTCCCCGCTGAGCAGAGAGCCTGATGCAGGGCTCATCCCAGGACCCTGGAATCATGATCCAAGCCAAAGGCAGAGGTTTTAACCCACTGAGCCACCCAGGCACCTCTCTAACCCATTCTATACAAACAATAAAATATAACAGTTGTCATATACCTGAGTTGCTGAACTGCCAGTATTCTCAGATTGAGTATCAACAACACTTGGAGATGGAGGCTGATCAGAGGACTCTTGGATTTTTTTCTGGCTTTCACTGAGCGGATTTGATCTTTTCAGATTCTTTCTTGATACAGGTATAAGAGGTTTTAGACGTTTCTTATTATAAACCTGAGTAGGTTCATCAGACTCCAAACTATTCTTTGAACATATTAAAGACAAAAATCCCAGGGGTCTTCTGCCAGGTCTAGAAACGCAAATGTAAAGATATTCAAAAATATGCAAGAAGATAGATTCCTAATACCAACTTCTTTCCATGAATGCTAAAATGGCACATGTGATACCACATTAGTGGCATCAGCACATCTACTAAATATCTTTATTATTTTGATCATTATATACCAGTAGCTGGTATACCATCATACCATCGGGTGCCAATGCAGATTTTCTACCTAAAAAGTTAGTTTCAGCATTTAAAGTTAAGCTCTTGTTATATGGAATGTAGTATTTATCTGAAGAGTCCTACAAAATGTTGACTACCGAACTTCCTTTGATAAAACTCCTTCCCTTTACATTACTGACAGAGAGATATGTTTATAAAACAGCATCCTTAGTAGTGAACTTGGTCTTTACATATATATCATATCTGTTGCATACAGGTCACATTTACCCTTTGAGAAAGAGAAATGGAGAGAATCTCTGTTAAAGAGCATCTCATAGTACCTGGATAATGGGGTTTTTGAAGATGATGCAATGTTACTCGTTTGTTCAGACTTCGAAGCAGCACAAGTTCCCTCCTCCTTAGCAGACACAATCCTCTCATCCTGAGGTAACTGAGATGTACTTTTTTCTATATGTGTATCTGTTATTTTATCAAGAGACCCAGATTCTATACTCTGAAAAGTTGGTTCAAGTTGCTCTTTCTGAGGTTCTGGAGTTGTATGTGTGCCTCCTGAGGTAGGGAAGATACCTTGTTCCTTGTAAGACTCCCCTTCAAAAAATGAAGACAAATGATAAACAAAGAGAACACATATTGAAATCTGTGTATACAACATACCATTAACTTACTCTAGTAAGAATAAACTAAATTATAAATTAATATGTAAGTCATCTGGACTATTAAGAACTTTGTAGCTGGTTAAAAAAAAAAAAGGAATGGTTAGAATTTTTTCATTCAGATACAAAATAGTCCTACCAACATATTTTGACCTAGAAAATCTTTCTCCATAAATCTATCTTCAACTAACAAAATAAGAGTTATTACCTGCTAATCCCTGGGTAGTAAACCAAAGGAACTATAAAAACTCTTTTATGCTCAGCTTTCTAATTCCTAAAATATAATTGTTCAGCTTTTATAGGACATCCTGTAGCCACATGGTTTTCTATTAATTACAGGATTAAAGTAGCTTTGTATGGCTATGAAAGTGCCAAATCCAAGATCTCAGCTGGGGAGAAAAACATAAGAATCAAAGCAAGATTCTTAGAGAAAGTGAGCAAGATCTCTTCTTCAATTCCAAATTTCAACAGATACATTAAAAATAGACAATTGTAATCATATTAAAATTTATTTCACTCACCTGTTTCCTCAGAAGCATTTATCATTTCCTTTGAACACACCTGTTTTAAGAAAATTAAGAAAAAAAAATTTATCAAGTAAAACTTCGTTCTTTTTTTTCTTTTTTTTTAAATAAAGTAAGCATGTATCTCCCAGAAACCTCTGAGGTAAAAGATGTCTTATGGAAATGCTACCAACATTTATAAAAAAGACATTGCTACTGTTACTAAATCTATTCCAGAGCACAGTAAAAGAGAAGTTTTCCAATGCTTTTAATAAACCAGTGTTAATATTAATTCAAATTCTGATTATAACCAGTACAAAAATATCAAATATAATAGTACAAACATAATTCAGCAACATATCAAAAGACTAACACATCATAATCAAGCAGCGTTTGTCTCAGGAATGCAAAGACGTTTGAGTATGTGAAATTTAGTATAAATCAACTGAACTGAGAAGAAAAATAATACCCCCATCTGTATGTTTATGGGGAAAGTATCCAATATTATTCATACTTTAAAAAAAAGACATTTTCTTAACACCATAAACTGTAATTACTGCAATTCAAAAATAGCATCCCACTTCATAAACACTGGAAATATTCTCATTTAAATCAGGAATAAGAAAAAGATGTCTACTATCAGGACTGTTTTCTGATATTTTTTGAGTTTTGTTAGCCTATATAGAAAAGAGAAAGAAATTAAGTGTATACGAAGTGTATGAGAAGAATGAGAAAACCCAACAGAATCAAGTGAAAAATTACTGTAGGTGGTAAGGGAAATTCAGTAAGCTCTCTAATTTTTTGTTGTCAGTGATAATGACAACAAAAAAGATAAAATTCTTAGGGGATGACCTAATAAGAAACGGACAAGAATTTAAATGAAGAACTAAAAATACCACTGAGACATAAAAGAGTAATTAAACAAGTGGAAAGACATACTATGTTTTTGAATTTAAAAAAAAAAATCCAACGTAACAAAAATTCTGACACCAACTTTCCCTATGTTAACTGGTCAAGTTAATATGATCCTAATTTAAGTATCAATAGTTTCTTTTTTTTTTTTTTTAAAGCTCTAAACAAGTAAATTCTAAAATTAACATCAACTTTAGGACATATACCCAGCTAGGAAAAACTTGAAAAAAATAAAATAATGTGCAGGGGAGAGAGAAACTTTCCATTTAAGATAGCAAAGCATTTAAAAACTACAGTAATTTAAAACAGTGGGACACTGTTGCTCTAGAACAAACAGGTGAATCTCAAAGTAGAAGAAAATTCAGGGAGTACACTCAAATACATATGGTACTTCATACCCAGTAAGTGGAATTTTAAGTCAGTGGAGAAAAAATGAATTATTCAACAAATGGTGCTGGTACAACTAAGTAGGCACCTGGAAAACATGAAATTGGTTCCACTCTTCTAACACCAAAATAAATTCTAAACAAATCATTAATGTTAACTCTAAGAATTTATACTAAATCTCAAGGTAGACTTTCAATGTGTAACACAATCCCCAGAAGCCATACATAAAAAGACTGATAAATGGATTACATAAAAAAAAGTCTGCATGTCTCTGTGACTGCAGTATGTGTGCATTCTAAAATTTACAATTATAACTTCAACATTTTATAAGCATTTTTTTATTGTCAGAATGTTTTAAGTTTAAAAAATAAAAATTACAAATAAGATCAAAGAGGGGTCTGGCTGGCTCAGTTGGTTAAGTATATGCCTTTGGCTCAGGTCATGATCCCAAAGTCCTAGGATTGAGCCCCACACTGGGCTCCCTGCTCAGTGGGGAGCCTGTTTCTCGCTATGCCTCAACTGCAACTCCCCCTGCTTGCGTGATGCTCTTCCTCTCTCTGTCAAATAAGTAAAATCTTACAATAAATAAATAAAAATTTTTTTAAAAAACCACAATGTTTGAAAGGAATGCTGATGAACTGATGAAACTGGGTGACTGATACACAGGGATACATTACACTTCCTTACATTTTTAAATTCTTAAAAATTTTCGTATTAAAAAAAACTGGGGCACCTGGCTGGCTCAATGTATAGAGCATGTGACTCCTGATCTTGGAGCTGTAAATTTAAGCCCTGCATTGGGCGTAGAGATTATTTAAAAATAAAATCTTACCCCATACCCAAAAAATCAACCAAAAAGAGGTCTGCAAGAAAAAAAGACACACAAAAAAAGTAGAGTCAAAAGACAAAAAGTAGGGAAAAATATATGCAACTCCTTCAAAGACATAAACAACACAGAGTTCCTCCAAATCTCTAGGAAAAAGATCAACAACACAACCACAAAAATGTCTAAAGAATACAAAGTCATTTCACAGAGAAAGGAATACAAAAGGCTTCTAAGTATATGAAAGATATTCAATCTTACTTGTCATAAGAGAAATTAAAAACATTCAGGGTGGTTGGATTATGGACATCGGGGAGGGTATGTGCTATGGTGAATGCTGTGAAATGTGTAAACCTGATGATTCAAAGACCTGTACCCCTGGGGCAAATAATACATTATATGTTAATAAAAAAAAAATTCTGTGATACCATCTTCCACCCATCAGATATACAAGAATCCACTGCCAAAAAAAAAGAAAAAAAAGAAGAAGAAGAAGAAGAAATAGAATCCACTGCCTTTGTTGTCTGCCCTCACCTAAGGACTACTGGTCTTCAACTATCCCTTTGAGAAAAGAGATTCTAAATCAACTTTCCCAAAAATAAATAAATTAACTCTTCCACAGTGTAGATACACAGTTGAGATAAATTATCATGAGTACTGGAAACATAAACAAGTGGGTGCTAAGAAACCTTTAACATAGTGGCTGGTGATCAAATCGGCAAAGTATCTTCAGGCTTCCCAAAGACAGTGATGACTGAGCTAAAGAAGTTTCTATGTTTGGCAAGAAAATGTTTCATAAAAAGGTAATAAAAGAAATGCCCTGGGATGTGAAGAAAGATGGTGCTTTCTAGAAACTGAAAGATGGCCAATATGGTTACAGAGTGAGGCACACAGTGAGATCAGAGACAGAAATGTGCCAGACAAATAGAGGGCCTTTAAGGTTCTGGTTCTCTTCCTAAAAGCAATGAATAGCTTTATGCGTTATGGTAATACTGATGATGATACTACTATTACTATTTTACACAACGGGAAACTCATTCACAGAAATAAAAAATCCTAACTCGGGTCCCAAAACTGTTAAAGGGTACAGCCGGGATCCAGATCTGTAGGACAATTTTGGCTTATTTTTTTTAAGCCATTTACAAAGAACTATGAATGGGCTTCCTGACTAATGTCCATCAATTTTCATCTAGAACAGCTGAAAATGAGAATCCAAAACCAGTTTTAGCTGGATTATTAATGGTGAAAAGTATTAGAACTATCTTTATATAAAGAGTCTAAAGAAAGAAACAGAAATGGATCTGTTGTAATATGGCCATCTTACTTGCTTGATGATTCTATCTTACCTCGGAAGTATAATTTTGACAATCATCTCCTGAAGTGAGCAAACTTTTTTTGGGAGGAGGAACCTGGTCACTTTCATCAAGCATACAGTGAAATCTCTTCCTAGATATAAGATCCAAATTAGCAGGAGGAAGCTTTTCAGAATCATCTCTTCCAGGATCAGATAAACAGATGGTATTCTGACCAACTGAAGTTACTGGAAAACTCACACTGTATAGAAAATGCATACATATGAAATTAGCAAATTAGAAGCTACTTAATGAGGTAAAAGGTTGAAATATTCCAGTGAAAACTGCCCAAAAACTTCCAAGTAACTAATATATATACATGGCTGTAGTCACAAAAATGTTAGTTTTGAGATCCATTCATACTCAAAAACTCACAACTTAAATCCATAATACTAAATTAAATCCAAGGTATAAAAATAGTGTTTTCCTTATCTATAAAGTTAAAATTTTAATCTAAAATGCCTTTTACTTATATAAAAGGCTAACATCTAATGCTACTTGACAGAGAACTAAGCATCTTAACCAGTGACTGTTAAAATACAACAATTCTCTAGTAAGGAATTTAAAAAGCAGTATTAAAATATATAGAAATGGGGTGCCTAGGTGGTTCAGTTGGTTAAGTGTCTGACTCTGGATCTCAGCTCAGGTCTTGATCTCAGGGTTGTGAGTTCCAACCCCATGTTGGGCTCCACACTGGGCATGGAAGCCTACTTGAAAAAAAAATACACACACACACAGACACACACACACACACACACAGAAACATTATCCTTCTTGCAATTTCTGTGAATGTGTATTTATTTCAGAATTTAAAATATATAAGCTTACAAAGTAACCACACGCCTTTGATAGACAACATTTTACAATCCGAACAGCTAAATTTTTTTAGCTTTCAAAACGCTTAGGATACCAAATAAGTTTCACAAAAAAGTATTATACATTTAAATGGCAGCTTTATCAGGCATAAAATCAACAATTTCTTCTCTAACTTAACACATAATTATTAAATAAGAGCTTTGAGACAATTATAAATAATGCTGGAGAACAATTTACTCAGTTAATACTATTCAACTCATAAAGCACCTTTCCTCCTGGCAAAAAGAGTTCAGTTCCCAGGTGATGTATGGAAGTGTTGAATCACCATATTGTACACCAGAAACTAACACTGCACTGTATGATAACTAACTGGAATTTAAATAAAAAGTAAAAAATTAATAGTTTAGCTTATTCATTACCTCATGTCACTCCTTTCTTCTGTATTCACGGATTTGATCAATATGGGTGCTGGCAGTAAAGGGTTTGGCATTAACTGTGCACTGGTATCACTAAATTCTTCAACAGCATTGGTTGGGATTTCCACCAGAGTTAAAATGAATGCTTGTTCATCCTCACCATCTTGATGTACATTAGCAACTAGATTCACTATCAAAGTTTGAAAGTTAATCATGAAAAGCTGAATTATGAAAATCATTAATTTATTAATTTATTACATTTCTTAAAAAGTCTCACTATAATTTATCCCATGAATAAAAAGCAAATTATACCCACAAAAATAAAAAGTAATTTCATAAAGGATAAAAAGACAGTTCACTATAGAGAAGATTTTTAATTCGGAATAACAAAACTTATACACAAAATACTTCAAGTTTTTCATTTGTTTTTAATTTAAGACTGTCATAGACTAAAAAAACTATTTTGTTTTTCCATAGTCAAATGGGGTAGGGGGATAAAAGCTATACTATTAGGGTTTGGTGATACTTTATCGAAGAAGATTATCATACCTGTTAAGTCTTGAGAACTGATTACATTCTCTTGTTGGACTTCTGGCATACTAGTTAGTGTACCCTAAAAAAATTTAAAAAGTTAAAATACAAGAATGAAGTTAACCAAATTTTCACTTATTTATTTATTTCTTAAGATTTTATTCATTTGACAGAGACAGACAATGAGAAAGGGAACAAAAGCAGGGGTAGTGGGAGAGAGAAACAGGTTTCTCGCTGAGCAGGGAGCCCAACGCAGGGCTTGTTCCCAGGACCCTGGGATCATGACCTAAGCCCAAGGCATACCACTGAGCCACCAAGGCACCCCGAATTCTAGTTTTAAAAAGTTTTCCAGACAATTGGATATAAGAGTTACTGCTTCAAAACTCAACTTTTTAACCATATACAATTTTTCAAATGTTCTGAAACTTTCAGTTATACGAATAACTTTTGATTATTTATATAAATATATATGCACAAAGGAATTCAGACTAAACTGTTAAATACATGAATTTTATAAAATTATTTTTAAAGTAACAGGAAAGGGAGATTCAAACCCCTCAACCTTCCCTCTATCCCCATTACAGCAGCTCTTGTCCTATCTGAATGGAAGCAAACTGCCTGTCTCCTCACCACCAGCACAGCTCCTTCCGATCTGTTCTCCAGAAAACTGCCAACACTGTCTTCTCTAAAATGCAATTCTTATTGTAATTCTTTACTGCTTAAAATTTTCAAACTCTCATTTTGTAACCAACGTCAGTAATCGATTCAGGCAAGCATCACCAATGGATACTAAAACTACTGGGGAGAAGGTGGCTGAGCCTGAAAATACTAACACAATGTACAGAAGATGCTGTTTAATGTAGAAATCTAGCAGACACCATGCTAGCCAAGTAATTAGTCCACATCACCAACAATGAAACAAGCTGACAGCACATGCCTGCTGAGGGGATACAAAAGGAAGAACACAACAACACCTAAGTAGTAATTGTGCCAAACACTGTTCAATCTGTATCTAAAATGAGGAACAAAGCACAAAAATCCAGATTATGAATTAGCTTGCAATGTCAAGCTCACAAAAGAGGGAAGAGTGCAGGGGACCTACTCCAGATGAAAAGAGAGTAAAGAGAATGACAACTAAATGCAGTACGAGAGCCCTGGTTGAAACTATGTATTACATATAATTTTAATATCAGTATTAGATAATATGGTAATACTGACTGTGACAACAGTATCATCATTTCTCTATTAAAAACATCCTTGATGGTATCAAATAAAAGCTGGAATATGTATGAATGAAGGCTCCTATCTGCTCTCAAATGGTTCAGTTTCTTGAAAGTATCTATCTACAGAGATGGAGAGCATGACAGAAAAAGCAAATAAGCAAAATGTTATTAATTAATTAATCTAAGTAAAAGTTATATGAGAATTCTATTTAAGATCTTTACAACTCTTCAATGAGTTTGAAATTATTTCAAAATAAAAAGTAAAACAAGTTGGGGGCTAGGGAAAGTCCCATACATTTGGATATACTCCAAATCCTTGCAAGTCATAAAAACCCCTTTTATGATCCGCTCCCAGGTTGCCTACCTCACTCATCTTTAACTACTTCTTCATTTATATCCTACTCATATCTACTTATCCCTGAACATGAAATGCTGTTTCATACTTATTCTTAACACACGTTCTTCTCCCTTCAACTGGCTAATTCATATCTGTTCTTCTAGATCAAGGGCTTTTTCAGTCCTGGCTACACATCAGAATAACCTGAGGAATTTTAACAACAGCAACAGAAAGCAAATGTCTAAACCCTATTTCCGAAGACTGGGTTGAGGACCACCACCCCTTTAGTGTCTTGTGCAACTTGCTTTCACAGCACCTACCAGAGTTTAACCATTCTTATCCTCAATTATTTCTCACAACTCTGTCCCTCCAATACCTTACGCGATACCGAACATGTACTAATAACACCTCAAAAAAATACCTGCAACGTGAAAGTAGTTCTCGGATTCAGTGGCCCACAAGCAAGAGGTAAATACTCTGTACAAAACCCTTTTTCAAAACTTTCACAGCAAAGCTACGTATTGGCTGTTTTATCTGTGCTCAAAAGACTAAAAACACACTCAATAAAAAAATTCTATCACAATACATTCTTGCAAAGGCAAAACTAAGGAAAGAAAACAGATAAGGGATCACCAAGTAGCCAGGGTGCTAAGGGGTGGGGGGGGTATAAAAAAGGGCCCTGGGGAATCTGGGGGATGATGGAAATGCTTATGTGTTATTTACATGACTATATATGTTTGTCACAACTTGTACAAGTACACACTTAAGAAGGTGAAGTTTATTGTATGTAAATTACACCTTATTTTTTTTTTTTAATGGGGAATAAACACCCTGCCACCCCATGTTATATTTCATGTTCTTTTACCTCTGACATATGAAGAGCAAGCACACTGTCTCCATTAGAGTCCTTCCCTTGGGGCTCTTCAACAGAACTCTCAGGGAGAACCACATCTGAACCAAGTATATGGGGCCTTGTCTCAAAGGAAACTGGAGCAACTGATGATATCTGAACCTTTTGAGATTCCTCTTCCTGATCATCATTTCTGAAAAAGAGATTAGTACATATTTGAATTTCAGAGTATGTATTAAAGTTCTGTACTGAAACCAAGTGGACAACTACAGAGTAATGTTTAGAGCTGTGAGTCAAAGATTTAATGGTGTTCAAGTTTCTAAAATATATTTAATGCAACAGAACCCTCCTTTTCCAACCAAACAGTTATAGCTATAGCTAATGACTATAGTTGAAACAGAATTTAAACTAAATCCCAGAATTTCTCTTTTTACCTTTCAGTTAGATTTGCTTCTTGAGAAACAGCAGTCTCTTCAATACCATGTTCACAAGCCAATTTGCTCTGCTCCTTACTCTCTGCTGTTCTAAGTGATCCAAGGTTTTCATCTTGTAATTCCGTTGCTTCAGAAATATTCTTCTCAGTTTCTTAAACAAAAAATACACTTAAGATACAGTCCAAAACAGTACAGCTAAAACCTCCACATTAGTTAGAAATATGTTCTCTCTTTAAAGACTGATCACTATATAGTGGCTCTTCCAAATTTCTCTTAATCCAAAAATCAAACTTACATGCAGCAGTAAGAGTGGTCCTGGCCAATGAGATTTTTGAGGCAGATGATTAACGAATCCTACACTATACATATACTCATGGCTGCCATAGCAATTTTATGTCCACTCCATGGTGACAGCAGTGTAATTACAAACCCACATATAAAAGAATTTTAGAAGTGGGTACACATGAGGTCTGGCTAGTTCCACCTTGGGCAAAGTTGTTAGGGAGGGAGCTATTCTAAAAACAATGTCACTAAGAAGAAGAAAATGACTTCTACATAAAAGAGTTACCTTCAAATCGCTATCAAAATACCAACAGCATTTACCACAAAACTACACCAAATAATACTAAAATTTGTATGGGACCACAAAAAAACTCTGAAGAATATACAATGTGTAAAAGACATGTCTCTTCAATAAATGGTGCTTGGAAAACTAGACAGCTACCAAAGACTGAAACTGGACCATTTTCTAACTCCATAAACAAAATACAAACTCAAAATGAATTAGAGAGCTAAACATGAGACCAAAACATAAAAATCCTAGAAAAAAACACGGGCAATAATTTCTCTGACATCAGCTATAGCAACATTTTTCTAGATATGTCTCCAGAAGCAAGGGAAACAGAAGCAAAAATAAACTATTGGGACTGACAGCGAAGGAAACCATCCACAAAATGAAAAGGCAACCTACCAATTCAGAGAAAATATTTGCAAATGATACATCTGATAAGGGGTTTGTATCCAAAATATATAAAGAACTTATACAACTCAACACCAAAAAACAAAACAATCTAATTAAAAAATGGGCACAGATGGGGCTCCTGGGTGGCTCAGTTAGTTAAATGTCTGAATCCTGATCTCAGGTCTTGATCTCAGAGTCATGAGTTCAAGCCCTGTACTGGGCTCCATGCTGGACATGGAACCTATTTAAAAACAAACAAACAACAACAACAAAAACAAAAAAAGGGGTCTTCCAAAGAAGATATACAGGTAACAGACATGAAAAGATGCTCAACATAACTAATAACTAACTAACTAACTCAGGGAAATGCAAATCCAAGCTACAAGATATCACAACCAGAATGGCTAAATACAAAAACAAAAACAAAAACCCAAGAAATAACAAGTGTTAATGAGGATATAGAGAAAAAGGAACACTTGTGCACTAATGGTGGGAATGTAAATTGGTGTAGCCACTGTGGAAAACAGTAAGGATGTTTTTCCAAAAATCACAAGTAAAAATACATATGATAAATTCTAGTATTAAGTATTTACACAAAGAAAATGAAAAGACAGATTCCAAAGATATATGTACCACCCCAAAATTTACTGCAGCATTATTTACAAGAGCCAAGATATGAAAGAAACCTAAGTGCCCATCAGTACATGAATGGATAAGGAAAATGTGGTATGTATACACAATGGGATATTACAAAGCCATTAAAAAAGTTGTAATTGGGCTGTTTGTGAACTGGATGGACCTAGAAGGTACTATGGTAAGTGAGGTAAGTCAAACTGAGAGAGACAAATACCATATAATTTCCCTCATATATGGAATCATAAGAAAGCAAATATAAAAATGAAGAGAATAATCGACCTATAAATACACAGAGAACAAACTGATGGTTTCCATAGGGGAGGGAGTAGGAAGACAGACAAAATAGGAGGACAGACAAAACAGGAAGACAGACAAAATGGGAGATACAAGGTTCCAGTTATGGAATGAAAAAATCACAGGAATAAAAGGCACAGCATAAGGAATAGTCAATGGTACTAGAATAGCATCATATAGTGAGAAATGGTAGCTCTACTTGTGGTGAGCACGGCACAATGAACAAACTTCTTGAATCACTATGTTGTACACCTGAAACTAATATAATACTGTGTGTCAACCACACTCAAATAAAAACAAATTTTTAATAAAAATAAAAAAGGTAACTTCAGCCTACACACTGAAATATCTTTTGGGTACTTCTGAACTCAGAGTAAGTAACAGAATCAACTAACTGAATTATTAAGCATTGCTGGCTGAAAGGAAATCCCAGAAATCAGGAACCCCAAAACAGGGCAAAGATGATGCTAACTATCCAGATCTTCTACCTACAGGGCTTAAGACAATCTAGACAGCCTACTATATACACTGTTTTCCTGCTCTTACTAGCATGTGAAGCAGATGGGCCCTTGGCAGGGAGGGAAGGTAGAAAAGGAAGTTGGAGTAGGACTCAACATGTACACCGCAATCTAGTGAGGCCATTAAAAAAAAAAGAAGAAGAGAACGCTAGATAATCATATAGAAAGATTTTTTCAATATACTAATCTTTAAAAAACAGAGTGCTACTGGGGGACCTGGGTGGTTTAGTCCATTATGTGTCTGCCTTTGGCTCAAGTCATGATCTCAGAGTCTTGGGATCGAGCCCTATATCAGGCTCCCTGCTTGGCAGGGAGTCTGCTTCTCCTTCTGCCTCTGCTCCTTCCCCCTGTTCATTCTGTGTCTCTCAAATAAATAAAATCTTTAAAAACTCGGGGCATCTGGGTGGCTCAATGTGGTTAAAGCCTCTGCCTTTGGCTCAAGTCATGATCCCAGGATCCTGTACTCGAGCCCGGCATCAGGCACTCTGCTCAGCAGGGAGCCTTCCCCTCTCTCTCTGCCTGCCTCTCCACCTACTTGTGATCTCTGTCAAATAAAATAAAATCTTCTAAAAAATAAAAATACATAAATAAAAACAGAGTGCTACAATATAAAGAACTCAGTAATAAAACAAGTTTCCCAATACAAAAATGAGCACAAATTTAGAGCACCTGGGTGGCTCAGTTGGTTAAGCATCCAACTCTTGATCTCAGCTCACGTCTTGATCTCAGGGTCATAAGCCCCATGTTGAGTTTAAAAAAAAAAAAATGAGCACAGATGTGAACACATGTCTCTAAAGAAAACAGAAAAATAAGCACATAAAAAGATATTCAGTATCAATGGTCATGAAAGAAATTCAAATCAAAACCAGGAGATACTTCAAACTGAGTAGACTATCTAATAACAAGTGTCTGAGAGGATAAAGAGAAAGCAAAATCCTCACAAAATGTTGATGAAAGACACAATATTGGGCCGCCTGGCTGGCTCATTCAGTAGAACATGTGACTCTTGATCTCAGGGTTATAAATTCAAGCCCCACATTGGGTACAGAGATTACTTAAAAATAGCCCCTCATCCAGTCCGTCCCATCACATCCTGTCTTGTCCCGTCCCCTCGGGTGCCAGTGCCGATGCGCACTGGTGGCAGCAGGGCTTTTTTCTGACTCCTGGTCCCTTCCCTGGCTGCCCTTCCTGACCTGTCGCAGGGCTGGTCACTTCTCTGGTCCCAGGATGCAGAATGTGATTAACACGGTGAAGGAAAAAGCACTGGAAATAGCTGAGTACCTGACCCCAGTCTTCAAGGAATCAAAGTTTAAGGAAACAGGTGTTATCACCCCAGAAGAGTTTGTAGCGGATGGAGATCACTTAGTCCACCACTATCCAACATGGGAATGGGCTACAGGGGAAGAATTGAAAGTGAAGGCATACCTACCAACAGGCAAACAATTGTTGGTTACCAAAAATGTGCGATGCTACAACCGGTGCAAACAGATGGAATATTCAGATGAATTGGAAGCTATCATTGAAGACGAATATGGTGATGGGGGAAGGGTAGATACTTATCATAACACAGGTATTGCAGGAATAACTGAAGCAGTTAAGGAGATTACATTGGAAAGCAAGGACAGTATAAAACTTCAAGATTGCGCAGCAATATGTGAGGAGGAGGAAGAAGATGATGAAGGAGAACCTGCAGATATGGAAGAACATGAAGAAAGTGGATTGTTGGAAACAGATGAGGCTACCCTAAACACAAGAGAAACAGGAGAAGCTTGTAAAACTAAAACTGATGCTGGAGGTGAAGATGCTATTTTGCAAACAAGAACTTATGACCTTTATATCACTTATGATAAATACTACCAGACACCACAATTATGGTTGTTCAGCTATGATAAGCAAAGGCAGCCTTTAACAGTTGAACACATGTATAAAGACATCAGTCAAGATATGTGAAGAGGGGCGCCTGGGTGGCTCAGTGGGTTAAAGCCTCTGCCTTCAGCTCGGGTCGTGGTCTCAGGGTCCTGGGATCGAGCCCCACATCGGGCTCTCTGCTCAGCGGGGAGCCTGCTTCCCTTCCTCTCTCTCTGCCTGCCTCTCTGCCTACTTGTGATCTCTGTCAAATAAATAAATAAAAATCTTAAAAAAAAAAGGGGGGGGGCGCCTGGGTGGCTCGTGGGTTAAGCCTCTGCCTTTGGCTCGGGTCATGATCCCAGGGTCCTGGGATCGAGCCCCGCATTGGGATCTCTGCTCAGCGTGGAGCCTGCTTCCTCCTCTCTCTCTGCCTGCCTCTCTGCCTACTTGTGATCTCTCTCTCTCAAATAAATAAAAATCTTAAAAAAAAGAAAAATCTTTAAAAAAAAAAAAGATATGTGAAGAAAACAGTGACCACTGAAAATCATCCTCATCTCCCACCGCCTCCTATGTTTTCAGTTCACCCATGCAGGCATGCTGAGGTGATGAAGAAAATAACTGAAACTGTTGCAGAAGGAGGGGGAGAATTTGGTGTTCACACGTATCTCCTAATTTTCTTCAAGTTTGTACAAGCTGTCATTCCAACAATAGAATATGACTACACAAGATACTTCACAATGTAACAAAGAGAGCATAGAATCTATCCTAATTATTGTTTCTATTTAAACAATTAACCCAGGGACGCCTGGGTGGCTCAGTTGGTTGAGCCGCTGCCTTCAGCTCAGGTCATGATCCCCACGTCCTGGGATTGAGTCCAACATTGGGCTCCTTGCTTGGCGGGAGCCTGCTTCCCTGTCTGCCTCTGCCTGCCACTCTGTCTGCCTGTGCTCACTCTGGCAAATAAATAAATAAATAAATAAATCTTTTAAAATAAGTAAATAAATAATTAGCCCATAGATGTCACCACTGACCACATTCACCAATATGTATAATTTCTCTAATAAAGGGACTTATATATGTTTATGCATTAAATAAAAAAGTTCCACTACCAGACTAATTTGTTTAATAAAAATGAGTGTAGAGAAAAAATTTTTTCTTTAAAAAAAAAGGAAAAAAACAAAAGAAAATACAAAACGTTGCTACCACTTTTGAAACATTTTGGCAGTTTCTCAAAGGTTAAACATGGAATTACCGTATGTTCCAGCAATGCCACTTGTAAGTGTAAATCCAAGACAAATGAAAACTTACGTCCACACAAAAACTTACACATAAATGTTCTTAGCAGCATTCCTTACAATAGCTAACAAACAGAAAACCACCTAAACACCCTGAATGGATAAACAAAATGTAGTATGATGGAATATTTGGTAAGCAAAAGAAATATCTGATACATGCTACAACACAAATGAGCCTTGAAAACATGCTAAGTAAAAGAAACCAGACACAAAAGACCACATATTATATGATTCCTTCAATATGAAACATCCAAAATAGGAAAAGCTACAGAGACAAAGTAGATTAGTGGTTGCCTAGGGCTGGGAAGGGTTGAAGGATATACGGAGTGGCTACTAATGAAGAAGATTACACAACTTGGGCAATATACTAAACGCCACTGCAGTAAACATTTCATATGGTTTAACTGTATGATATAGAATTATCTCAGTGAAACTGTTATTTTCAAAAGTACTGAACAGGGGCACCTGGATGGCTCAGTCCTTAAGCGTCTGCCTTCAGCTCAGGTCATGATCCCAGGGTCATGCAGGAAGCTTGCTTCTCCCTCTCCCACTCCCCCTTGCTTGTGTTCCCTCTCTCGCTGTGTGTGTGTGTGTGTCTCTCTCTCTGTGTCAAATAAATTTTAAAAATCTTTAAAAAAAAAAGTACTGAACAAAGGGCACCCGCATAATGCAGTGCGTTAAGCATCCAACTCTTGGTTTCAGCTCAGGTCATGATCTCAGGGTCATGGAATTGATCAGGGCCCAGGCTCAGCCAGGGTCTGCTTGGGACTCTCCGTTCCTCTCCCTCTGCCTCTCCACCAGGCACTCTCTCTCAAATAAATAATCTTAAAAAATAAGTAAATAAATAAATGTGCTAAACAGTATATACAATATAGTATGCTCATAATTTTGTTCTTTCTGAAAGGAATGACATATATTCAAATACATTATATTTAATATATTATATATTAAATAATATGTGTGCTATTATTTAAATATATTGATAAATATATTAATATTTATATATTAATATTTAAATACATGTGTTTATGCAGTCAAATGCTCTACCACTGAGCTATACCCCCAATACATGTGTTTATGTATATACTGATGTATCTATCTATGTACACACACAGTCCCACATTTAGATGCTTATGTCTATAAAATAATGGGAAGTCCATGAAAAAAACTTAATGGCAATTTACCACTAGAGATGAGACTGGGGACTGGGAACCAAAGAAGTTTATTAAATTTTATAACTTGGGGACAATGTCTTATTTTTTGCCACATGCATGTATAGCTTTCTAAAAACTGTTTGCTTGAATATTCACGTACACACACACACACACACATACACAAACACAAACTATGACAAAAACGTTAAGTAAATATAGTTAACTCTTGTACAACATGGGGGTTAAGGGCACAAAGCTCCCATGCGGTAGAAATTCTGCATATCTGAATCTCAAAAAACCTGACAACCAATAGTCTGCTGTTGACCAGATGCCTTACAGATGATTTAAGTCGATTAACATATATTTTCTAAGTTTTATGTATTAGATATTATATTCTTACAATAAAGTAAGCTCAAACAAATAAAATGTTATTAAGAAAATCCTAAGGAAGAGATGCCTGGGTGGCTCAGTTGGTTAAGCATCTGCCTTTGGCTCAGGTTATGATCTCAGGGTCCTGGGATCAAGCCCCACACAGGGCTACCTGCTCAGCAGGGAGTCTGCTTTTCCCTCTCACTCTCCCTCTGTGCTCTCCTCTCTCTCAAATAAATAAATAAAATTTAATTTAAAAAAAGAAAATCATAAGAAAAAGAAAATACACTGATAGTACTGTACTGTCTTTATCAAAAAAACTCCATGTATAATTAAGTGTAAGCTTACATATACAAGAGGTATCTGGATGTTCTTTGTTCCATTTTTTTTTTTTTTAAGATTTTTATTTATTTATTTATTTGACAGAGATCACAAGTAGGCAGAGAGGCAGGCAGAGAGAGAGGAGGAAGCAGGCTCCCTGCTGAGCAGAGAGCCCGATGCGGGCCTCGATCCCAGGACCCTGGGATCATGACCTGAGCCGAAGGCAGAGGCTTCAACCCACTAAGCCACCCAGGCGCCCTCTTTGTACTATTTCTTATTCTTGTAAGCTTTCTCTAAGTTTGAAATTATTTCCAAATAGAACATATTTTAAAGATTTTATTTATTTATTTGACAGAAATCACAAGTAGGCAGAAAGGCAGGCAGAGAGAGAGGAGGAAGCAGGCTCCCTGCTGAGCAGAGAGCCTGATGTGGGGCTCGATCCCAGGACCCTGAGATCATGACCTGAGCTGAAGGCAGAGATTTTAACCCACTGAGCCACCCAGGTGCCCCAATAAAACATATTCTAAAAGTTAAAAAAAAAAAAAAATCCATGTATGGGGCAACTGGGTGGCTCAAGCAGCTAAGCATCTAACTCTTGATTTCAGCTCAGGTCATGCTCTCGGGGTCAAGATCAAGCCCCGCATCAGGCTCCATGCTCAGCACGGACTCTGCTTAGCATTCTCTCTCTCCTTCTTCCCTCTCCTCCCTGCTATATATAAATAAATAAATTTATAAAATTTTTTTTAAAAAATCCATGTATTGTGGACCCATGGGGTTCAAACCCATGTTATTTTGGGTTTGGGGTCAACTAAACAGAAAAACTGTAATAATGACCGAAGCTAGTTGATGGATTGTTTTTTTTTTATAGTTCATTCTATTTTTTGAAACTTTTTAATACTAAATTAAAATAATTTTAAATGAATATTCCATTTGAAATGCTAATGCAATTTCTCTTGTAAATATAATGTTGTAGCTTTTTAAGGGAACAAAATTTACCTCTTTGACTTTCTATCACTTCTCCTTTGTTTACAAACAAATTGGGAACTTCCTGATGAACACGAAACCTGCTGGTCCCTGAAGTCTTAAGATTTGGTTTAGGCTTGGGAAATCTACTTCTTATTCTCAAATTACTGGTCACTTCAGAAGTTGTATTCCTAGAAGAAAGATGGGAAGAGAGAAATCCATCAATCATGTAATAACTATCTCTCTCACCTTCATACATTCTGATACAGTTATGTGCTACCGTCTCAGGTGCCACAATATCTGTAAGTGTTCATTTTTTAATACTGAAAATATACAGTGGCAATTTTACTGCAAGTCTGGAGAAGGGAAGAGAATCTGGACCATGTTTATAAAACAGAGACCATATTTACAGAAAACTATTTCATTAAAGCTTCAAAGATGTACATATTACATTTACTTTAATATGCAAACCATTAAGGGAGCCCAGCTGGCTCAGTGAGTAGAGCATGTGGCTCTTGATCTCCTGAGTTCAAGCCCCATGTTGGGTGTGGGGTCTACTTAAAAAAATTTATTAGGGGAAAAAAAAAATGCAAGCCAGGGGTGCCTGGGTGGTTCATTCAGTTAAGTATCTGCCTTTAGCCCAGGTCATAATCCCAGGGTCCTAGGATGGAGCCCCGTGTCAGGCTCCCTGTTCAGTGAGGAGTCTGCTTATAACTCTTCCTCTGCCTCTTTCCCCTGCTCATGCTCTCTCTCTCTCTCTCTCTTTCTCTCTCACAAATAAAATCTTAAGGAAAAAAAAAAGCAAACCATGAAACTAAAACCAAACCAACCTATCCTCTCACTTTAAAGCTGAGAAACTGGGGCACCTGGGTGGCTCAGTTGGTTAAGTGTCTGCCCTATGCTGAGGTCACAATCCCGGAGTCCCAGGATCGATCCCCAAATCAGGCTCCCTGCCCAGAGAGGAGTCTGTTTCTCCCTCTCTCCTGCCCTTCCCCTTGTTCCTTCTGTCTCTCTCGTTCACACTCCCTCTCTCTCAAATAAATAAATAAAATACTTAAAAAAATAAAAGCTGAGAAATCAGCAATGCCTACTTTACACTTACACAAGTATTACTCAAAAGCTATTAACTAAAATGATAGTTTAAATATATTTATTAATTGAATACTGTAAAACTCAAGAGTTTAATAAAGCAAAATAAACCTGGTTGATACAGCGTTTTCCTTTACTCTCTCCACTAAACCAATTTCTTCTTTAGTACTTTGCTCTTCCAATACAATCTTGTTTTCTTCTAATGAAGAAGGAGATGTACTATTGACAGGTGAAGAAAGCTCCTGACATTCACGAACAATTTTGTGATTTACATTATCTGGGCTAAAAGGAACACAGCTTTTATCCTTTGAATGAACATCAAGAAGTACACATACTCCTATTACAGAAAAGAACAGAAAATTAAAATTGACCCAATACAAGTAGACATCCAAAGAAAATAAATCCCTCAACATTAAGCAACTGTAAAATTCTGTATTACTTTTTTTTTTTTCCAATTTATTTATTTTCAATTCTGTGTTACTTTTAAAGTTTACTCTTTTTCGTTCTGAATTTAAATACATGATCAGGGCGCTTGGGTGGCTTAGTCAGTTAAAGTCTGCCTCTGGCTCAGGTCATGATCTCAGGGTCCTGGGATCTTCTCCCTCTTCCCTTCTCCCTTGCTTCTCCCTCTGCCCTCCCCCCCTATACATATGCTCTCTCTCTCTCTCAAAAATAAATACAATCTTAAAAAAATAATAAATATGATTACATATTTTATGCCAGAGATTTGACTTGTTCTAGGCCAAATCATTCTTACAGACTAGAATTCTTGTGCTATTAGAAGTAAAAATAAGGGACGCCTGGGTGGCTCAGTTGGAGGTCTGCCTTCAGCTCAGGTCATGATCCCAGAGTCCCAGGATCATGTCTCACTTCAGGCTCCTTGCTCAGCAGGGAGCCTGCTTCTCCCTTTATCTGTGCTCCCCCTGCTGTGCTCTCTCTCTCTCTCTGACAAATAAATAAATAAAATCTTAAGGGGAAAAAAAGGAAGTAAAAATGAATCTGTTATCTTGACTAACTACACAGCCTCGAATGAGTTTCAAGATAGGATCACCTTCATTCACAAATTTTTAAAACCTGTTTTTATGTTCTAGAGATTTGTGACAGGTCCTGTCACAAAAGCAATACTCTGCTGTGAGAAAGGAGCTGTATACGGGCACCTGCCTGGCTAAGTCAGCAGAATATGTGACTTTTGATCCTGGGGTCATGAGTTCAAGCCCCACACTGGGTATACAGTTTACTCAAAAAAAAAAAAAAAAGAGAGAGAGAGAGAGAGAGAGAAATGAGACTGTGTAAGGAACACAGACCAGAAAATTTCCTGATAAATGTATAGTTATGGGGCTAGAAGTCTAACACCTAAAACAAATGGCAGGCCACTAATCTCCAGACAAAATAATTAACAGGACTATAATTAACTATCCATTTAGTAGACTTAAAATAGAAGGTATTCCATAAGCTCAGCCTAAAATACTGTGAAAATCTGAGTTGACATATCTTTTGGCCCAGTCCAAACGAACAGAATAGTTGCAATTAAATTATTTCAGTAACTGCTACTGTCCCTTCATACTGTATGTGATTATAGATTCACAGTTAACTGTGAAGACAATCCAAAGCAGAAGTCCCTTTGCTAAGGAAATATGTGTTAAATGATCAGTGATCAATGGGTTCAGTTAATCAATGTTTATGATAAGAAAAGTAAATCACTAGATTATTCCAGGAATACAAAGTTTTCTTAATAAAGCAAGTGCACTATTTTGAAATGGTGGCCACTATATCTAAAGGGACTAAGTTAGATGGATCAATGTACACAGTATTACCTTTTTCTGGGGAAAAAAAACCGACCAACTTCAAATGTAAAAGGCAGGTACTGACTGACTACTCAGTTGTGGGTATAATTTCTTAAAAGCTGTACTTTAAAAGGCTTTTCTCAGTTAAGACTTAACTTTCATTCTTACCATCACTCTGTTCTGCCCCGATCTCTGACTGCAACACTAGATCTCCCATTGCAAGTAATGTTATAGCAGCTTCAGTGCTTCCATCACTGGTACCTTGTAAGGAAATACACCAACATTAAAACAGAAAAATGAAGCTGAAAATTGAAGTTTGTTTACTTAGAAAACATTTTTAATTCAAGCATTTACTCTCTAGTAACAAGTTTCAATATCCTGCATACCATTAATTCCTTACAGCAGTACTGGTTACTACAAAACAAGAAATCATTAACTGTTAGCTTTTACTCATTGAAAATTCCTCCCTCCTACTAAATAACTTAATACCTTCAAAGAAAATACATCTGGGCAGAACAGAGGAAGTATGTAATATTTCTTTATTAAACATTTAACTCTTAACTCACTTCATAAAGTAATTATTCCAAGAATCCAAGTTTCTCCTAAGGGTAATATGTACAAAAGTTAAAATTTTGTTCAACTCTCCAGTGAAATTACTCACTTGCTAACTAACACCAATACTAAATCACTTTGTTAGTGTTAACCAAGTAGTTTTATCAGTTTCCTTATTAACAGTTACCTGTTTCATCTTGGGTATGTTCATCTGTGTTCATTTCCTAAAAGAGGAAAAGATAAGCAATGTCTTACATATTTTCCCAAATATATGTTTTGTGTCTCAAAATCCATGATGTTTTACAGAACTTCAATGTTTCTGATTACAAAGGAGTGCAAACTGTTTTCTCCCTATACAATTATTTATTAACATTTCATACAGAAGTAATTTAAAAGCCAAGTTATTTTGTCTCTTGCTCCTTATTTACCTTTTCCTTGTATTACATGCAAATTTTTTTAAAATTTTATTTATTTGACAGAAAGATCACAAGTAGACAGAGAGCAGGCAGAGAAAGAGAGAGGGAAGCAGGCTCCCCATTGAGTAAAGAGCCCAATGCAAGACTCGATCCCAGGACCCTGAGATCATGACCTGAGCTGAAGGCAGAAGCTTAACCCACAGAGCCACCCAGGAGCCCCTACACGCAAATTTTTAACTCTAATCATATTGCATTTACCATGTGCACCTACCATTCTTAATTTACTCCTTCACTTTCATAATCTTTGAGCTTCAGTCGTATCTGTCACTAGTTTTAAACCAGTGGAAACCAAAAACTAAAGAACCTGCCAATTTTTCAGACTAGGTGGCTTAAAACTTAAATAAATTTTAACATATTAAAAAGTTACATGATTTATGTCCAATATGATATCATAAGGAGCTCTGCTAACCCTCTCTCCAGTGAAACTGATGAAATTTATTAAAAACAAACATTTAAAGCCTCTGGAAATGTTCCAGAGGGCAAAAGACACATCTTTCTGAGAAAACTGATGAAAATACAGTAACAAAGTAGAGAGCCCGTGGTTTTGAACTAAGACTGCTCTCTCCCCGTCGTTATTGCAGCTCAGTGAAGCAGAGACCCCATGTCAGAACCTGCAACCAAGAAAACAGGGTCTTTTCTCCTTGCAGGCCCCAGCTGGAAGGCTTTCTTTCTAGAAAGAACAGGACTTCAGCTCCTGACACCACAAGAATCTGGTGTCATATTTGTAATAGAAAACAGAATTATTTAGTATGAACTTGCACACAAAAAAATCAATAAAATACCAGAAAACCAAACACAGCAACATATAAAACTTGGATGCAATTTTTTTAAAGACAATTTATTTGACAGAGATCACAAGTAGGCAGAGTGGCAGACGGGGTGGGGAGGAGAAGGAGGCTCCCTGCTGAGTAGAGAGCCCAAGTGGGCCTCGATCCCAGGACCCTGAGATCATGACCTGAGCTGAAGGCAGAGGTTTAACCCACTGAGCCACCCAGGCGCCCCAAAAATTTATTATTTAACATCAAAATTCAATGTAATACATGACATCAATACAATAAAAAGGTAAAATCACACGATCATCTCAATAGATGTAGAAAAAGCACATGACAACATCCAACACCCTTTCATGGTAATACTGTTATGCAAACTAGGAAAAGACTAGAACATCTTCAGTTTGATAAAAAAATAAAACATGAAAAGTCCACAGCTAACATCAAACTTAATGGTGAAAGGCTCAATACTCTCCTCTCAGACCAGTAATGAGAAAAAAATGCTCACTCTCGCCATTTTTGTTCACCACTATACTGGAGGTTCTAGCAAGGGCAATTAGGTAAGCAGAAATAAAAGACATGCTGGGGCGCCTGGGTGGCTCAGTCAGTTAAGCAGCTACCTTTGGCTCAGGTCATGATTCCAGGGTCCTGGGATCAAGTCTCTCATCAGGCTCCCTGCTCAGGGAGAACCTGTTTCTCCCACTCCCTCTGTCTGCCTCCTGCCTACTTGTGTTCTCTCTGTCAAATAAATAAATAAAATCTTTAAAAAAAAAAAAAAAAGAAAAGAAAAGAAATAAAAGAGATGCTGAGTGAAAAGCATTATAAGATGGGGCATGTGGGTGGCTAAGGTGGTCAAGCATCTGCCTTCTGCTCAGGTCATGATCCCAGGGTCCTGGGATCGAGCCCCGCATTGGGCTCCCTGCTCAGCGGGCAGCCTACTTCTCCCTCTCCCTCTGCCTGCTACCTTCCCCCCCAATGCTTGTGCTCTCTCTCTCTATCAGTGTATGAATAAAATCTTTAAAAAAAAGTAAAAAGAAAAAAAGTGTTATAAACTGAATTCTTTCACCCAGAAAGATATGTTGAAATCCTAACCCCAGTAACATGAATGTAACCTTATTTGGAAATAAGACCTTTTTAGATGTAATAAAGTTAGAGGAGGTCATACTGGATTAGGGTTGGCCCTATCCAATATGAGAGGTGTCGTTAGAAGAAAAAAGTCATAGAGATGCACATACAGGGAGATTACCATGTGGCATTGGAGGCAAAAATTAGAAATGTGCTGCCACAAACCAAGGAATGACAAGGTCTGGTGGCAACTGTTAGAAAGTAGGAGAAAGGCCAAAATGGTTTTCCCTCAGAGCCTCCAGAAGGTGGCACCTCGATTTTTGGACCAGCCTCCAGAACGATAAAAAAATAACCTCCTGCAATTTTGAGCTACCTTGTTCATGGCATTGTGTTATAGCAGCACTGAGAAATCAATACAGAAAGGCAGAACTAAAAACTATCTCTAGTCACATGTCATGATCTCATATGTAGAAAATCCTACGGAATCCACTAAAAAAAAAAAAAAAAAAAAAGGAAAGTAAAAACTATTAGAACTAAAGGGCTCATAATTCAGTACCAGTTAGTTTGTACATTTTAGGAGGCTTTTCACACTATCCATCTATATAATTTATAGTTTAACATGATATGTTTGTTTAAAAGAATTACATAGTATAAACTCATTAAGGTTACAGAGTATAAATTCACTAAGGATCTGGGGAAGAGAAGCAGCTTAATGTAGAACTAAGCTTTTAAAGTATGTTTATTTTTTAATTCTGGTCTTGGTACAAATGTTAGTTATGCCTTATTCATTTCACAATTAGATCACTATGCTGTGACATGGTTTATATTCATGCTGCCCTGGGTACTTTTATAATTATTTGTTGCAAACTTGTGACTGTCCCTATTAACCTTCTTTTATGTAAGTACTTTGTGAACATTTCTTAAACTTTTGCTTATTTAATTCTGAATAAGAGCTATTCATTAAAAAAGAAAAAACTAAAGAGTTCAGCAAAGTTGCAGTATATACAAAATATACAAAAACCAATTATATTTCTAGACACTTGCAATGAAGAACCTGAAAGTGAGGGGCGCCTGGGTGGCTCAGTGGGTTAAGCCTCTGCCTTCGGCTCAGGTCATGATCTCAGGGTCTGGGATCGAGTCCCACATCAGGCTCTCTGCTCGGCGGGGAGCCTGCTTCCTCCTCTCTCTCTGCCTGCCTCTCTGCCTACTTGTGATCTCTCTCTCTCTCTCTCTGCCAAATAAATAAACAAAATATTAAAAAAAAAAAAGAAGAACCTGAAAGTGAAACTGAGAAAACAATTCTATTCACAACAGCATCAAAAATAACAACATACTTGATAATAAATTTAACAAAGGAAGTGCACTGCAAAGTATGAAACACTGCCGAAAAAAATCAAAGACAACCTACGTAAATGGGCAAATACGCATGTTCTTGGATTGGGAGACTCAGTAGTAAGATGGGACTAGCTCCCCCAAAGTGATATACAGATTCAATGCAATCCCAATCAGAATCTTAGATAATGTCCAGAAACTGACAATTTTTTAAAATTCATATGGAATGCAAGAGTCCCTCAAAAGCCAAAGCAACTCTAAAGAAAGAATCAAGTAGGATGACTCACACTTTCCCAATTCCAAAACTTAAACAAAGAAACTGCAGTCAATGGAGCATCACTGGTATAAGGACAGACATATAAATCAATGGAATAGAGACAAGAATTCAGAAATAAATTCACTCATGTACAGCTGATTTATTTTTTACAAAAATGCAAGGTAATTCAATGAGGGAAAAATAGTCTTTTCAAAGAAATACTGCAACAACTGTACAGTCATATGTAAAGAATAAAGGACTGTAACATCACCCCACATACAAAAATCAACTCAAAGTTGATTAATCAAGACCTAAATGTAAAACCTTAGTGAAATCTATAAAACTATTAGAAGTGGGATGCCTGGGTGGGTGCCTGGGTGGCTCAGTGGGTTAAAGCCTCTGCCTTCAGCTCAGGTCATGATCCCAGAGTCCTGGAATCGAGCCCCGCATCGGGTTTTCTGCTCAGCGGGGAGCCTGCTTCATCTTCTTTCTGCCTGCCTCTCTGCCTACTTGTGATCTCTGTCAAATAAATAAAATCTTAAAAAAAAAAAAGAAGTGGGACGCCTGAGGGGCTCAGTCAGTTGAGGGTCTGACTCTTGATTGCGGCTCAGATCATGATCCCATGGTCATGAGACTGAGCCCCCATGTCAGGCTTCACGTCCAGCTAAAAATTCTCTCCCTCTCCCTGTGCCTCTACCCCCAACCCCTGCTTGTGTGCACACTCTCTCTCTCAAAAAATAAGAAATAAATAAAACTATTAGAAGAAAAATTGGAGTAAATCTTGAGGACCTTGGCTTTCACAAAGAAATCTTAGATAATACAAAAAAGCATGAATAACAAAAGAAAAAAGATAAATTGGACTTCATCACAATTAAAAACTTTTGTACCTTAAAGTGAACCATCAAGAAAATTAAAATACAACTTACAGAAGAAAATATCTGCAAATCATATATGTGATAAGAGATTTGTATCCAGACAATATAAAAAATTCTTATAACTTAATAATAAAAAGACAAATAAACCAGTAATGTTAAAAAATGGGAAAAGGGGGGCGCCTGGGTGGCTCAGTGGGTTAAAACCTCTGCCTTCGTCTCGGGTCGTTATCCCAGGGTCCTGGGATCGAGCCCCACATTGGGCTCTCTGCTCATCAGGGAGCCTGCTTCCTCCTATCTCTCTCTGCCTGCCTCTCTGCCTACTTGCGATCTCTGTCAAATAAATAAATAAAAATCTTTTAAAAAAAAAAATGGGAAAAGGTTCTGAATAGACATTTTTGCAAAGATGATATAAAAATGACCAATAACCACATGAAAACATGCTTGATGACATAAGTCATTATGGAACCCAAATCAAAATCATAAAGAGGTGCCATTTCGAATCCACTAAGTATAGTTAGATCCAAAAAATCAAGTAACAAATGTTTGTAAGGATATGAAATTAGAACCCTCATACGCTGCTGGTGGGAATGTTAAAATGGTACAGCAGCTTTGGAAAACATTTTGCTAATTCCTCAAATGATTAAACATACAGTTACCATATAAGCCAGCAACTACAACTCCTAAGAAGGTATCTAACAGAAATGAAAACGTAATGTCAGAGGCCCCTGGGTGGCTCAGTGGGTTAAACCTCTGCTTCCGGCTCCGGTCATGATCTCAGGGTCCTGGATCGAGACCCGCATCGGGTCTCTGCTCAGTGGGGATCCTGCTTTTCCCTCTCTCTCTGCCTGCCTCTCTGCCTACTTGTGATCTCTCTCTCTCTGTCAAATAAATAAAATCTTTAAAAAAAAAAAAAAGAAAGAAAACGTAATGTCAGTATAAAAACTTGCACGTGAATGTTTACAGCAGCATTATTTATAAAAGCCAAAAGATGGAAACAACCTAAATGTCCATGAACACATGAACAGACAGACAAAATGCAGTACTGTCTACAGGGAGAGTTAGATGACCACAAAAAGGAATGAAGTACTGATACATGCTAGAACATGGATGAACCTGAATGCTAAGTGAAAAACGTCAGGCATAAAAGATCATATTGTAGGAGTCAATTTGTATGAAACATCCAGAATAGAAAATCTATAGAGACAAAAAGTAGATTACTAGTTACCTAAGCCTGGGGAAGGTTGAGAGGAAATGGGGAACAACTGCTTTGAGACCTAAGGTATCTTTCTGAGGTGATGAAAATGCTCTAAAATTGACTATTACAATATTTACACCTACCTATAAATATACCAGAAACCAATGAATTACACTTCAGTGCGTGACTTATTTGGTGTGTGACATTAACAACTTAATGAAGTTGTTAAAAAGGGTGCCACGCCTGGGTGGCTCAGTCGGTTGAGCGTCTGCCATCAGCTGAGATCATAATCCCAGAGTCCTCGGATCAAGGCCTGCGTTGGGCTCTCTGCTCAGGGGGAGTCTCTCTCTCCTTCCATGCTTTCTCTACCTCCCTCTCTTTCTCAAATAAATAAATAAATAAAATCTTTAAAAACTAAAAAAAATTTAAAAAATAAAGTTGTTAAAAAAGTAGAATTTGCTGTCTTCTCCAAAAACAAGAGAAGTACTAACCAAATAGGGAAGAGTACCAAACAAAATGCAACTAAATATATTTTAAGTAATTTATATTTAATATAGATTTTTTAATATTTTATTTATTTGACACACAGAGAGAGATCACAAGTAGGCAGAGAGGCAGGTAGAGAGAGAGGGAAAAACAGACTCCCCAGCAAGCAGAGAACCCGACACGGGGCTTGATCCCAGGACTCTGAGACCATGACCTGAGCCGAAGGCAGAAGCTTAACCTTCTGAGCCACCCAGGTGCCCCCAAAATATAGATTTTATGCAACAGACCCTTAACGTAAATTTATGAGGCTTTAAGAGTTCTTCAGGCACATACACAAAATCAATGCTTTCCAACTGAAACACAAAATCTATGGATTATTCACCAGTTTCTCCTATTCATACTCACAGCTCCCTACAAGATAGAAATTAGCAAGAATGGCTCGTAAACTTAAAGCTTTCAAAATAAACCTCCATTCTTCTGAAAGTAAACAAAAAATTAAAAACAAAACATAATAAAATGGGTGCTTACGACAGATAATGCCTTCAAATTTTCTTCTTGTCTCATCTCCTGAGTAGTCACATCTGTGTTTGACAGTGGATTTTCAACAACAGCTATGCCTATATCTGGTACATTCACAGTTATTTCAAGCTGTCAAAATGAGAAGTTTCATTATTTCATTTTGGGATACTAGTCGGTATAAAAAATGACTAAGTAAAATGAAGTGTTAAACTGAATGAACAACTCACATTCATACACAATTAAAAACTGATATATAGTAACTCGACAGCAACTTGGCAAAGTAAAACATTTAAGGTTTTGGAAGGGTCTGTGATCCTTACAAACAGTAAACAGAATTTCCAAGGTAATCTCCTTAGTACCTAGCATTTCCCTGTCTACGATCCCCACTTTGTCTCTATGTTCCCATAATTTCTCTCACCAATCTGTGAACATTTATGCAGCGCTTCCTAAAAACTAGAAGGCTACAGTACAGATACAAGTGTATAAAGCTGAGTAACTCAAGTGTAGTCCCTACCTTCAAGGAATTCACAATCTGAAAAAAAAGGACATGGAATTATTTAACTATATACCATCTTCAATGCTGTAATAAAGATGAGTTGAAAGCACTTGGAAAGATTTACCATGCATCCGCCTCTGCACCATGATAACCATGGCCATGGACATGTGAAAAAATTGAATTCATTCACATTTGCTCACGTAATAGTCTTTTTGGTCATAGATCCCTACAATCTGGGGACTAAAGGACTAAGATTTCTCTCCTTGACTGTATACAAGACAATCTGGCTTCTAGTCCCTTATTTATAGAAAGGTAAGTATAAAAAACTATGATTCAACAGAAAGTTAGTAAAGAGTCCAGTATGAAAATCTGCCTTCATGATATAATTAATGTAGTAACACTTATGCGTTCTGTATCTGTTTTCTCAGAAGCAAATATTAGAGAAAAATCTTTGCTACTATCCAGGATGAATGAGAAAGTTAAAGTGACTTGAATAAACAAAATATTTTCTCAAGAGTTGGGAATGGATGACAAATGGAAATACTATAGATTTCTGAAAGTTGGTTCTTTAAGGCACTGTCTAGTTTTCAAGCTTTATTTTTTTAAACAGCTTTACCGAGATATGATGTACATACTAAGAATTCACCCACGTAAAGTATATAATTTGATGTTTCTGTAATATACAGTTATGAACAACCATCACCACAGTCACTTTTAGAACATTTTTATCACTTCAAAAAAGAATCCAATATCAATTAGTTATCACTCTTTTAACCCCTCATCTCCAAAACCCTAAGGCAAACCACTAATCTATTTTCTGTCTCTATAGATTTTTCTGTTTGAGACATTTCATACGAATAGATAATTATGTGATTATATGATTCTTCTGCAACTGACTTCTTTCACTTAAAACGTGCCTTTCAGAGGCACCTGGGTGACATCTACCGTCAGCTCATGTTGTAATCCCAGGGCGCTGGGATCAGGACCCCTCCTTGGGGCTCCCTGCTCAGTGGGAAGTCTGCTCCTCCCTCACCCTCTCTAGCTCTCTCCCTCTCTCACCAAATAAATAAATAAATAAACCTTTAAAACAAAAAAACAATGTGCCTTTCAACCAATGAAAATAGTAAAATACAAAACATAAAACTAAATGAATTCTCATGCTATGTTAACCAGCTGTCCTTGCAAAAAAAGTAACTTTCCAGGGGGGCGCCTGGGTGGCTCAGTGGGTTAAAGCCTCTGCTTTTGGCTCAGATCATGATCCCAGGGTCCTGGGATCGAGCCCCACATCGGGCTCTCTGCTCAGCTGGGAGCCTGCTTCTCCCTCTCTCTCTGCCTGCCTCTCTGACTACTTGTGATCTCTCTCTGTCAAATAAATAAATCTTTAAAAAAAAAAAACTAACTTTCCTTTTGTATTTTCTTGGTTTCAAATAAAACATAAATTCATTATCTTCATCTTAGAACTTTCAGTTATAAGAAATTTCATTTTGCATCATTTTTATTTAGTTTCAACCATTCTAATTCATGAACTTTATAATATCTAGTATGTGATTATTAACAGTGAATAAATAAAGGTAGTTCTGGACTTCCATTCATCATAAATGTGAAGCTACAGATTCAATAATCCATTAATTCTGGATTTAACATTACTTGAATTGGTTTGCGTTTCCTACTTCTTTTGTTATCATCATCACTACTACCTCAGTTAATTCCTAAATTTTGTCGCAAATGACTCAAAAACAATCACAAATGCTTAATACCAAAGAGATGTGGTTGTGCTGCTCTTTAAGCCAAGTAAATTACTAAAAATTGAGGGAAAAACAAAGATGGAATACTAGACCAAGAGGCAAAACAGGAGCGCTTTTAACAAAGTCGAAATATTATGTTCCTCTATCATCTATTCATTAGGATGGCTATTCTGAAAAATAGCCATAATATAAAAATAGCCATAAATAAATAAAAGGGCTGGTGAGAATATAGAGAAATCAGAAGCGCTGTATACTACCGACAGGAGGGAGAAATGCTACAACTGCTATGCTATGTATGAAAGTTTTTCAGAAGAGTAAAAACTGGTGTACAATTTACCATATAATTAGTGACTCCGCTTCTAGGTATATCCCCAAAAGAATTGAGAACAGGATTTAGAAGAGATATTGGTATACCCATGTTCATAGCAGCACTCTCTACAGTAACAGCCAAAAGGTGGAGGCAACCAACCATCCACTGACAGATCAAAAGATAAACAAATGTGGTACAGATACATGATGAAGTACTATCAACCTTAAAAAAAGAACACTCTAATTCAAGATGGATGAACACAAAAAGAACACATGCTTCAATATGGATGAACTCTAAAAACTTTATACTCAATGAAATAAGCCAGTCACAATGAGGACCACTGTATGATTTCAGTTACCTAAAGTACCTAGAGTAATGTCATAAAGATGAAAGGAGAATGGTGTTTGCCACAAGCAAGAGGGGAGGAGGTCATGGGAAATTATCATTTAATGGGTATAGTTTCAGTTCTGCAAGATGAAAAAGTTCTGTGGATGGATAGTGGTGATGGTGTAGCACAATATGAATGCACTTAATGCCACTGAACTACACACTTAAAATGGCTAAGAGGATACATTTTATGTATATTTTACCAAAATTTTTAACAAGAAAAGAAAAATATAAAAAGTACGCCCCTTCTACACTCTCTACCAACCAGCCCCAGAAAACACCTGCCAAAATGAAAAAGAAAAACTAATCACAAAATAGATTAAGCAGTCTCCTCATACAAATGAAATTAGATTTCGATACTTATTATTATAATAAACTACCTCATGGTGGACCTGGGTCACAGAGGTACGTAATCACAGGAGGCTCCAACTGATTCCTTCAGATATTCCCCAGGCCTCAAACAAATTACATTTGGTAGAGGCTATTTAGAGAATGAACTTTTCAAATCTTAATAATCACTAAGACGAAACAATGATACGCTAAAAGAAAAAAAACAAGGCAAAGTTCTAAGAATTCAAAAAACAAACTACCTCTTCCATTGTTTCCTCGATCTGAGCAGGAACAGGTTCAGGAGACCTAAGACCAATGGGAACAAACACTGGAGCTTTGTTTACTTCTTCTGGAGCAAGATGGTAACTTTCATCTTCATAATCAGGCTCAAAATCTTCATCATCATCTTCCTCTTCTTCCTGTGAAGCCCGAAGAGTCACCAGCGTGGCCTTGGAAGCACGAGGTTCCTTCCTAGAGGTCTTACTTCGAACTCGTTTTGATCCACGCCCTCTGGTGACACTTGGTTTCATCCTGCGATGCATTCTCCTTCCACCATGATCTAACTCACACTCAGAAGTAGAAGAGGCAGTTGTTCTTCGATCCAGACCACTTTTAGAGTAATTTGATTCTTTTAACAGCTGTGGAGAGCTGGATGTTTAATCAAATTAACAATAGTCATTACATGCACATGGAGGACATTTTAATGAAACCAAAATTTCAGAATGAAATCCCACTTCAAGCATTTAAATTGAAAATGACCACAATCCATTAAGTCAAAAACTTACTCTGTGAAATGAAGAAGGAAATGTACTATTACTACCAGTTCCTTTTTCAGAGTTCCTTTTTTATTCTTAGTTACCTACCTACAAATTTTTCATAGTAAGTTTTTAACTCTGGGCCATTTTTTCCTTGCTATTTAAGTGAAGAGGTGATATAAGACTGGAAATTATTAGAAGAAAATGAGAAAAGGAAAATGGTCCAATAAAACAAAATGAGCTCAAAAAGAAGTGATACTCTGAGGGTTGCTGGGGGGAGAAGAGGTAGGGAGAGGGTGGCTGGGTTATAAAAATTGGGGAGGGTATGTGCTATGGTGAATGCTGGGAAGTGTGTAAGCCTGATGATTCATAGACATGTACCCCTGGGGCTATTAATACATTATATATTAATAAAAAATTTTAAATTTTTTTTAAAAAGTGATACTGGTGTATCCTACTGGGTAAACAGACTAGGTTAAAATAAAGAAGGAAAGGTAAAAAATCCACCAGAACAGTTGTTTTTTAGAACTTAAGTTCTTTTCCACTATTCTTAAAACCTACAGAACATAAGCACCCTTCAGGTGTATTTGTGACCCCACCTGAACTAGCACTTTAATTATTTAAGTAACAGATACTGCTACTTTGGTCAGGCTTCCACTCATGTCTAATATACTCAATATCCAGAAATTTTAACTGTAGGAAAGAAAAATCTTCCTAAGAACATCAGAAAAAGGTAAACTTTAATAAATAAAAATCCTAAGCGGGAAAGGAGAAGACCTGTAATTATCAACCAATCTACACTTTTCTTAACAAACCATGTTTTTACTCTACCAATAAGTTATGGCAAGACATCCATAAAAAGTTACTTTTATTTCTTATTCTGAAAGTATTTGTTAAATAAAACTTTACCTTGATAGTCTACTGAGACATGGCTCTTCAGCAACTGAAGACACAGAATTATCCCCTACGGTTTTTCCTCCAGCACTTCCTGATGGTCCAACTTCTAAATGAGCACTGCTTTTGGCCAAAGTAGCCTCCGTGGAATTGACACAATCTTTTCTTGCTGAAACCTCCAAAGATGTCAGAAACTCAGCCTTTTCCTTAAGTTTAAGAAGAAACAGCTCATATTACCAAGGAAACAATATTTATGATCATTTGGTTCAGTGGCTAGGCCTACAGCTCTAAGTTTACACACATACAAGTGACTGGTTTCTAACTTTTTATAATATTAGAAGGTCACTCAATTTTTATAAAATTAGTTATAATACAAAAAACAAAACTATATTTTTAAAAATTATCTCCTTCATGATTTTGACAAAACAGAGCCCACTAACAAAAAGTATTTTTTTCAAACTTACTTTTTGAAGGAGGTGGGTGTCAGAATCTCGGGGCTGCAGCAAATTATCTTCTGGCTTCCTTGCCTCACTCTCATCTGCTCTGTCTTTTTCTATGCCTGGCTCATCTTTCTTACCATGTGCTCGTCCCAAATTTGGCTTAACCTTTCGGAACTGCCTTCTTACCAAATGTGCTGGACTAGGAACAGACCTTTTAGGTTCATGTCTAGAATGAAGTACAAATTATGATGAAAAACCAAAATCAGAATCCCATATCGACAAGAGAGCTGTTATATCAAACAATTTGGAACACAAACCAATACTGTGTTCAAAGGACTGCATATAAATTGGCTTTAAAACCAAGAACATAAAATGAAACCATATATGCTGATAAAAAGAATATAAAAGCTTTTATAATTTCCATTTTCTGTATAATCTGGAAAATAGTTTTCAGTAATATTAATCTTTTTTTACTTCACTCATAGATTCTGGTGTGTAGTGTCATGGTACATTAAGTAATTTTCAGAGAGATAACTAGATACAAAAAAAAAAAATAAAACCTGCCAGTAGTTGAACATGAATTTCACAATGGTATTTTTTTTTTAAGGTTTTATTTATTTATCTGACAGAAAAAAAGAGAGAGAGAGAGCACAAATAGGCAGAGCGGAAGGCACAGGGGAAAGGGAGAAGCAGGCTCTCCACTTAGCAGGGAGCTCAATGCGGGATTTGATCCTGGGACTCCAGGATCATGACCTGAGCTGCAGGCATCAGCTTAACCAACTGAGCCACCCTGGTGCCCCCACAATGGTACTTTAAACAAATATCTTCAACTGGGCTCCGACACATGAACAAATATATAATGTCACAACATCCTTGGTCCTTCTGGTTGGAGACCAGGCTTGAAAGCCAGAGTCCATTCTCCCATCACAGACCTATCAGTTTATGGAAAAAGGTTTACTAATAGCCACTGTCACAGGATCTCAAAATAATCATTTTGTGTCTGCCAAATCAGAAAAAGACAAGGTTTAATATTCAACAGAGTAGGTATAGTTCCCAAAACAACCCCTGAAGAGCTATCTTAAGTTCTCCTGGAAAATATTTTAATAACTGGCAAGGATCTGAATTCTGAATTAGAGAAGCTTAAAACTAAAATAAACCTGGATATTATAAAGAAAATTAGGCATATAAGTATCTATCAGGAGTTCTCTGAAAACATCTATATTAAAGAACTAATCTTTTTTTAAGATTTTATTTATTTATTTGACAGAAAGAGATCTCAAGTAGGCAGAGAGGCAGGCAGAGAGAGAGGAAGGGAAGCAGGCTCCCTGCTGAGCAGAGAGCCCAATGTGGGGCTCGATCCCAGGACCCTGAGACCATGACCTCAGCTGAAGGCAGAGGCTTTAACCCACTGAGCCACCCAGGTGCCCCTTAAAAACTAATCTTAAGTAATATTTCTAACAAATTACCTAGCAGAGAAATACTCAGTTACATTACCCAATGTTCCAACTCTGCCAAGCTCTTCTGGCAGCAAAACACCAAGGAAGTTCACTGGATATTCTAACAAGGTTATGATGCTAGCTAAATACATTCCAATGTAGGCCAATGAATTTAGGAAAACAGATTATATTTAAAGTAAGTTATTTACAGTCACCTGTGATTCTACAAAGGCAAGTAAAAGTAAAATAAATATATAAACCTAACACACTACTTAAGTCAAAAGGGACAATAAGACAATACTGGACTTAGGAACAACCTAATTTTAAAACTATAAAGATTTTTACTCTGAAGAAAGCATCAGTCATGATAAAGTGAAGAGCTGGAATAAATTTCATGAATAGAAAAAGGGTTTTCAAGAGGAAAAAAAAGGGTTGGGGTGGGCTGGAGCATGGGTTTCCATAAAAAAATTAAAAGTTTGATTTCTCTCATTAAAAAACACAAAAGTTGAGCATAAAATCTCTTGAAACATGTAAAGTTTCTTTCAGGAAAGTCTGCTGATGTAACTACAAGAATCTGCTAGTCTGAAAGTCACAAATCCTGAAAACTTAAGTTTAAAAACTAATTTGCCAGTGTTTATTTTGAACAAGCCATTCAAATCCTCTTGGTCTAGCTAGTTAATGACAAATGAGAGCACTAAGAAAGGCTGAACTTGAAGGTCACTAATCTTTAAAGGCTCAGTAAGTCAAAATCAAATACTTACAATGGTCTGTATTCCTTACAATATAATCTGCCATTCTCCCTAGTCTGCCTTTACCCTTTCCTACATCTACTACTCTCCTTCTTTTTCCCCATTTCACACAGCTCCCTTCACCGTTCCTCAAACAAGCCAGGCATGCTCTCGCCTTAAGTACTGCGAAGCTGCTGTTCCCTCTCCCCTTCGACAACCCCTGGACCTGCTGTTCCTTCACTTCTTTTGGGTCTTCCTTATAGTGGTACCCTTGCAATGAAGCATCTTTTGATCATTGCTAATCATAATATAGTATTAAGGTGCCTGGTGGCTCAGTTGGTTAAGAGTCCAACTCCTGATTTTGGCTCAGGTCATTTCAGGGCCATGAGATCGAGGCCTGCATGGGGTTCGGCACTCAATGGGGAGAATGCTTGAGATTTTCTCTCTCTCTCCCTCTGCCCCCTCCCTGCTCACTCACACACATGCACATATATGCGCACCTGCACTCTAAAATAAATAATCTTTTTTTTAAAAAAGTAGTATCAGAGGGGTGCCTGGGTGGCTCAGTGGGTTAAGGCCTCTGCCTTCGGCTCAGGTCGTGATCCCAGGGTCCTGGGATCAAGCCCCACAACAGGCTCTCTGCTCAGCCGGGAGCCTGCTTCCCTCTCTCTCTCTCTGCATGCCTCTCTGTCTGCTTGTGATCTCCGTCTGTCAAATAAAAAAATAATAATAATTTTTTAAAAAAAATTAAAATAAATAATCTTTTTTTTAAAAAAGTAGTATCAGAGGGGCGCTTGGGTGGCTCAGTGGGTTAAAGCCTCTGCCTACAGCTCTGGTCACGATCTCAGGGTCCTGGGATCGAGCCCTGCACCAGGCTCTCTGCTTGGCGGGGAGCCTGCTTCCCCCTCTCTCTGCCTGCTCTCTGCCTACTTGTGATCTCTGTCTGTCAAATAAATAAATGAAATCTTTAAAAAAAAAAAAAGTAGTATCAGTAATAATAAAGCAGATTTTAAGTAATAAATAAAAGTGGTAGTACTGAAATATCTTCACCTTTCTGGTCTAACTCATTTAAAAGATATCATTCTTAACATTTGGTTTGGGATATTCTAGGATATAGCATTTCCTATGTATGAATTTAGTCAGTAGGATATAAATTTCTAAATATACCAGGAACTTAAGAACTTGTCTACTATTAAATTTAGTTTTAAAATAAAATATGAGGAGGCTCGTCAAACTTTGTGGAGAAATCATAAATGAAGAGAATATCAATCATGCAATTCTTATAGTATTTGAAGAAGCATATTTAAAATATTCTATTTCAGACACATGGTGGCCCAGTCATTAAGCACCTGCCTTCGGCTCAGGTCATGATCCCAGGGTTCTGGGATCAAGGCTCACATCAGGCTCCCTGCACATCGGGAAGCCTGACTCTCCCTCTCCCACTCCCACTCCCCCTGCTTGTGTTCCTTCTCTCTCTGTGTCTCTGTCAAATAAATAAAATTTTTAAAAAATAAAAATTTTAAAAAATTCCATTTCATAATTAAGTATTGCTTTAACCTTTCACAAAATTTTCTTGATGTCAAGTTCTCCAACCTTTATCTTCAGAAGTTTTATGCTTTTCTGCTTAAAAGCAAACTTACCTCATCTTTTCATCTAAAACATTTATTTTGTTAAGATGAAGAGGTTCTGCAAGGACCATGTGACTCTGGTTTTCACACGTTATACCTTCTGAAACTTTGGAGGATACAACTTCAATTTCAGTTCCAACTGGAGAGCTTGGCTAAAATGACAAAAGAATGGTAGCATTTTTTTTTCTAATACCTCCCAAAATATTTCAATCATTAGATATTGAGTTTTTCAAAACAAAGAGTCAAACTAGGTATGCAATGTTCACTTTTTGTCCAAAATAAAACTATCTAATTCAGAGAGAAGCTTCAATTACTGCAATTATTATGTTTACAGGACACTTTAAAAACTAAATAATTATCTGTTGTGAACGCCTACCAGCCCTCCCACCTCACCCCCAAAATTTTTCCCAAAAAGTTCAATGATTTCTTCTGGGGATAGAGAGGTTTCAAACAAGATTACAATGGCTTTAAATCTAGATTTCCCCTTGGTAGACAGAGAAAAAGAAGGACAAAGAAATAAGATCTGTTGAAAAGTGCATTACACTACTTAGATTTATACCAAAAGATATATCAAAAAAAGATTGGTTAAACTGTCAAACAGCAGAATGTTATGCAGCAATGAAAAACGATATACCTCTATACTTCTTGACATGAAAAGTCACTTAATATATTAAGTAAAATATAAGTCACAAAAATAACATGTACGGGGTGCCTGGGTGGCTCTGTGGGTTAAAGCCTCTGCCTTCAGCTCGGTCATGATCTCAGGTCCTGGGATCGAGCCCCACATTGGGCTCTCTGCTCAGCAGGGAGCCTGCTTCCTCCTCTCTCTCTGCCTGCCTCTCTACCTGCTTGTGATTTCTGTCTATCAAATAAATAAATAAAATATTTTTTTAAAAAACCATGTACGCAGTGACTTTACTATTTTAAAAAATTATTATCTTACGTTTCAGTAATCTCTATACCTGATGTGGGGCTTAAACTTACAACCCAAAGATCAAGAGCTGCATTTTCTACCACCTGAACCAGCCAGGTGCCCCAGAGATTGTATTATTTAAATTTACATAAGTGTACACACATGCATGCATGGAGATATACCCAGTAAGATACGTCAGAAGGTTTTCAGTGGTTACCTCAATTTATTATAATATTTTGTATTAATTGAGTATTTTCATAATGAATAGGTTCATTAATTAGGGGGAAAATCTGTTTTCATTTGAAAAAAATCTAGAATGGTAAATCTAGAACAGAACTAGATATGTTATATATTCATTGATGAGAGTGTCACGTGCTTATATTCTAAACCTAGTCTGAGATGCCATTTCGTATTTTAACATGCATTAGAAGACTCAATTACATA
Organism: Neogale vison; assembly: GCF_020171115.1. NCBI lineage: Eukaryota > Metazoa > Chordata > Mammalia > Carnivora > Mustelidae > Neogale > Neogale vison. Next base: position 218,856,904 of record NC_058091.1, read on the forward strand.
ACAATAACTTACCACAGTCAAGAACTTTTTAGTTTCATCTTTTTGTACTACTGTTCTTTCTTCCTTAATTATGCCTTCAGCTTCACCTTTTTCTATTTGCCTCGGTACAGCCTTTTTTATGTTTGGTCTGGGCCTCTGAAGTCGGCTCCTTACTATTCGAGCAGTTGGGATAATGCTTTCCTTCACTTCTTGCTGAAAAGTGTTTGTTCTATGAGCCCTAGAAGAGAGGACAGGGAGAAAGAGAGAGAGCTGGACTGTAAAAAGATGAAAACTACTGTAAAAACATAAAATTTGAATCTTCTCTAACTATAAAATCAAATTACTTCAATGATATATATTCTTTTATTTTAAAAAAATAGTTATTTTAATCCTGAAAAGGTAATGAATTTGTGTAATGTAGTAAATTCAAATTCATGGAGCCAGAAAGTATAAAGGTAGTTGCCAGGGAATGGAAGAAGGGGAATGGGGTATTCTTGTTAACGGGTGAAGTTTCAGGTTGGAAAAATGAAAAAGTTCTGGAGATATATGTGGTAACTGTTGCAAAACAACATGAATGTGCATTTTTGTGAATGTGCATTAATAACACTAGACCATCTATATAAAAAATGGTTAAAACTCTACTACAATTTTTTTGGTCAAGATTTTATTTATTTATTTGACAAAGAGAGAGAGAGAGAGAGCATACGCAGGGAGAAGCAGGGAGAGTAGCAGGCAGAGAGAGAGGGAAAAGCAGGGACTCACTAAGCAAGGAACTCAAAGTGGAACTTGATCCCAGGACCCCAGGATCATGCCCTAACTTAATGCAAATGCTTAACCAACTGAGCCACCCAGGCATCTTTCTACTACAGTTTTTAAGAAGATAATGAATACAATCCTTATATACATGTATTTTTAAATGCAGTGGTTTGCATAAAACCCTAAGTAGCTAATAGTGAATACAGGCAGGTAAGCATCAAAAGGTGTTAACTCAGTGTGATTTTCTATTTTAGACAGTCTGACACATGAATAAAAATAAACCAAGTATTCTTGGAGAGCCTGGGTGGTGCAGTCAGTTAAGCATCCAACTATTGGTTTTGGCTCAGGTCATGATGTCTGGGTCATAAGATCAAACTCCACAGCGGGCTGTGTGCTCAGTATGGCATCTGGTTAAGACTCTTTTTCCCTCTCCTTCTGCCCCTCCTCCCTGAGTACTCTCTGTCTCTCAAATAATCTTTTTAAAAATAATAAATAAATAAAAATAAACCAAGTATTCTTGATATTCACTTTTAAAATACATTAACACATCTTAGTAACAATGAAGAAATACTTGAAGAATTCTCTCATATTTTAGATTTTCCTTTGCTTTTTTTTTTTTAAAATATACATATATTTTAGATTTTCAAAGAAGTATCACTGTTTACCCCAGAGAAACAACTAATTCCTTTTCCTGGGTCTGTACAGGCTGAGACATGGCTTCAGGATCACAAGAACTTGAAGGTGAACGGTCCTTTTCAGTCTGTATACACGGTAATATTACAGTCTCCTCCTCCCTATGACCTGATTTGTCTTTTTCTCTTGATGTCATTAGGGAAGCCACACCCTAGAAGGCAGGTAAGGAAAATTTCATTGAGGGTTGATAAAAGTATAGGGAAACAGGAACTTTCATACACTACGAGCAAAATAAATTAGTAGAGTCTCTGCAGAGGACAACAGAAAGGTATCTACTAAAATTTTAATTCTCAGCAAATTTACTTCTAGAAATGTATCTTACAAACATATTCAAGTAAGTATATGGAAAAGTACATAAAAGATGTTTACTATACCCATTTAATAGCCCCCCCAAAAAGCAATGAACAAAATCAAAACACTGGGAACAAGACAAACCTACCAGCAGGGTATTGAATAAATTATAATTTGCTTATAGTGGAACAATACAGAACAATTTAGAAGATAAATCTGTATATACTGATCCAAAAATATGTTCATAATATTAAGTGAAAAATATGAGAAGGCAAGTTATAACACCATTTTTGGAAAACAAAGAAAATATCCACACATTTTATTTTTTATGTAAATAAGTATATATACAGAAAAGAATGGGTGGACATACTCAAAATAGTTACATGACTGATTAACCTGGGAGGAAGAAATGGGACATCACAATGGACTCTCACTTTTAGATTATGTATTTTTTCAATCTGCAATTTCTATAACCAGATAAAATAATCAATAAAAAAGATACACCTTTTTAAAATTTAAGAACAGAAAGAAAAAATACAAATTTTCAAGCATTGTAAGAACTAAGCTGTTTTACTTTTTTAACGATTTTTTAAAATTTATTTATTTGAGAGAGCATGAGGGTGAGAGAGAGAGCATGGGAGGGGAGAGGATCAGAGGGAGGGGGAGACTCCCTGCTGAGCGGGCAACCCGCCGGGCACTCAATCACAGGCGCCCTCTTTATTTATTTTTTAAATGGGCTCCACACTGGGCTTGAACTCACACCCCTGATATCAAAACCTAAACCAAAATCAAGAGTTGGACACTTAACCAACTGAGCCACCCAGACACCCCAGAACTAAGCTATTTTAAAACACTTGGGGCACCTGGGTGGCTCAGTTGGTTAAGCATCTGCCTTCAGCTCAGGTCATGATCCCAGAGTCCCGGAATGGAGCCCTACATGGGGATCCCGACTGAGCAGGGAGTCTGCTTCCCCCTCCGACCTTCCCCCCGTCATGCTTTCTCTCTCTCTCTCTCTCGAACAAATAGTTAAAAATAAATAAAAATAAAACAAAAAGAATTTTAATCCAAAATTGCATTTTTTTAAAAATACATCATTTTATTATCTTTTTTATGAACTGGGATTTTTTATTATTATTAAAGTACAGTTGACAATGTTTTATTAGTTTTAGATGCACAACACAGTGATTCAACAATTCTATACAGTACTCAATATTCACCACAGTAATTATAGTCACTATATATAACCATACGTTACTATATCACTACATATGTTACTATATTATTAAGTATATTCCCTATACCGTGCTTATCTGTTACTTATTTCATGACTGAAAATTTGTGCTTCTTAAAGGATTTATAAGTAATCTTTATACCCAACATGAGGTTCAACCTCACAACCCCAAGATCAAGAGTTTGCATATCTACCAACTAAGCCAGCCAGCAGCCCTGGGAAGTCTGGACCTCTTAATCACCCTTTCCTACTTCCCCCATCTTCCCACCTCCTTCTCCTCTGGCAACCACCAGTTTGTTCTCTGTATTTGAGTCTGTTTCTGTTCATTTATTTTTCAGATTCCACATGTAAGGGAAATGTATGGTATTTGTCTTTCTCTGACTTACTTCTCTTAGCTCAGAATCTCACTTGGCAAAAAGGACTTCTAGGCCCATTCATGTTACTGTACATGGCAATATCTCATTCTTTTGTATGGCTGGGTAATATCACAGTGTGTGTGTGTGTGTGTGTGTGTGTACACGTGTGTATATAAAACTCTTCTTCATTCACCTCTTGGTGAGTACTTTGGTTGGCTTCCTATCTTCTCTATTGTAAATAATGCTATGATAAACAGAAGGGTGCATCTATCTTTTGGAATTAGTCTTTTCATATCGGGCAAATACTCAGTACTATAATTACTGGATATGATAATTCTTTTTATTGTTTGAGGGCCCTCCATAATGTTTTCCACAGTGGCTGCACCAATTTACATTCCCATCAAGAGTGCATGAGGCTTCCTCTCTCTCCATATCGTTGCCAACACTTGCTATTCCTTGTCTTTTTGATACTAGTTAATCTGTCTGGTAGGAGGTGATAACTCATTGTGGTTTTGATTTGTGTTTTCCTGAAGATTAGTGATGTTGAACATCTCCTCATGTACCTGTTGCCATCTTCATGGCCAAAAAAGTACTTTTATATTTAGAACACTCAACTTATAAATGTTAAAATTTCCATTCAAGGTTTTTGATATTATATACACAATCTTAATCTGTTGTGGACCAAGTTAACAAAGTAAATAAAACACGTCCTTTAACTCTTCTCAAGCTTTTAACTTTTTAATTCACCTTAACAACAATATAAAATGAAGTATGACTATCAAACTCATTCTTCCTGTGAAGAAACTAGCTGCATCGTTTGGCTATGGTCCTGCAATAAACTTACTAGATCCCAGGATTCTTAAATTCCTTTCCATGAAATACTTGCCCATCATGAGAGATACAAGATTCTTACAAAACCACATGGAATAAGGAGGCACATTAATTATGGCAAACTAGTATCACATGCAGTAGAAATTATATGAGAAAATATCTGTTAAATGTTAACCCCAGCTGTTTTACTTTAGTAACAATAGCTAAGACAAAAAATATCCACCTTGAATAGCACTCACATGTTGAGAAGGGAGAGTACTCACCTGTTCACTGGTCTGCTGCACCACAACAGTCTCAGTTTTATCAGTTTCCAATTTCTTCCCATGTACATATTTTTCTGCTTCTGTAGTCTCTCTCTTTAAAGTTGCTCTTGCTAAGTTCGGTTTTGGTCTCTTGAATCGACTTCTCATAAAAGGTGCTGGTTTAACTTCAAGTGGCTTCTGCTCTTGAGGAAGAGATTTGCTTTTGGAAAAAGGATTATCAAACTTTAGAATGAGTTGAAGGGGCAATGAGAACAGAGTCTTAGGACAACTTGAGAAACTGGCAATAAATATTAAATCTAATTCTTATTTTTAATTTTTTAAAAATATTTTTATTAACATAATGTATTATTTTCCCCAGGGGAACAGGTCTGTGAATCATCAGTCTTACACATTTCACAGCACTCACCATTAACACACTCCCTCCCCAATGTCCCTTTAAATCTAATTCTTAACAGGTAAACAAATTGGGCTATTTGGCAGATCCTGAAAAATACAAGGAGTACAACTGAAATATAAGCCTATCATCTTTGCAAAGAGAAAATACCAGCTCTCACACCCATACTGACTTAGGAGTATGTGTTACATACAATTCTGATGTTAGTAATTCTCTCAATCTAGTGTCATAATGACCTCAAAATTCTCTCCCTATCATTCCAGAGCTGAAGCAGTTTAACACTATGCTATAGAAATCTTGAAATCTTACTGATAATCCGAAAATGTCTCCTTAGATGCTTTGTCTTGGGCACATGGGTGGCTCAGTCAATTAAGCGTCTGCCTCTGGCTTGGGTCATGATCCCAGGGTCCTGGGATCAAGCTCCCTGCTCAGTGGGGGGCCTGCTTCTCCCTCTCCTTACCCTCTCCCTGCTCTTGCTCTCTCCCTCCAATAAATATTTTTTTAAATAAAAAACAAAGATGATTTGTCTTTAAAAGCACACAGACCAATATGTTTATACCTTAAATTAGTATTTGAAAACTGTTCTGGAACATCTGGAGATAGCATCCCCTTGTCATTTGTTTTATCAGGTTCAGAAGTCTGTAAAGAAGTCTCCAAACAACTCAAGTGACCTGACAGTTCCTTTTCAGAATTTTTTTCTTCTTCAGGTGTCTGCACCACGGATAGTACTTCACTGCTAACATTCTAGAGGAATAGTCACAGGAAATCAGCACAAATGGAAAATGTCACAATCATGTGAACTTCAAGTAAACTTCTGAGGTTTTTTGAAGATTTTATTTTTAAGTAATCTTTACACCTCACATGCAGCTCAAACCTATAACCCCATGATCAAGAGTCACATGCTTTAAAAAAAGGTCATATGATCCACCGACTGAGCCAGCCAAGCAGCCCCACTGGAAACAAGCAGCTGGATGGCTCAGTCAGCTGGGCGTCCAACTCTCATTTTCAACTCAAGTCATGATCTCAGGGGTGTGGGATCAAGCCCCACAAAGCGCTTCATGCTGAGCGCGGACCCTGCCTTAGATTCTCTGACTCTCTCCAAGGCCCACCCCATAAGTGCTCTCTCTCCCTTTCTAAAATAAAGTAAAATTTTAAAAATATTTTTTAAAAAGGAAGAAAAAAGAAAATTTAAAAGTGGAGGGAAGGTGGGGGGCACCTGGATGGCTCAGTCACTCAAGCATCTGACTGTTGGTTTCAGCTCAGGTCATGGTCTCAGGGTTCTAAGATCGAGCCCTATATTGGGCTCCATGCTCAGAGCAGTCTGCTTAGTCCACCCTCCTACTTGCTCTCCTTAAATAATTTTAAAAATAAAAAAATAAAAGTGGAGTGGGACAGGAAATAAAAAAAGAAAGACATTTGGTCAAAAGAAATAATTCTACTACATGTTCACATTACAGTTAGCACTAATCCAGTCTAATTCCCTACACTCCTTTTAGCGAAGAGTAACTTCAAACTGACATTAAGAACAGTAACTTAACCACATTTAAATATATTTTTAAGTTACTTTTTTAAAAGATACATAGTTTCTTTAAGGTCCTAAAACACAGAATTTAGGGCTGGGAAAGACTTCAAAGCTTTTAGAGATTTTAAATTTTGTGGGATTTAAGAGCAATAATCACCGTTTTTATTTTGATAATTTTTCCCTGAAAAAGTGTTCAAAAATAGGTTTGCTAAAGAACAGAAAAATACATACTTTGATAGTTAGTGAAGACACAGTGCTGCAGCAACTACTACTGCTCTGCATTAAATCTGTGTCATTTTGCCTTGAGGTCCTGGTTTCCTCTGCTCCATATTTCCTTAAAGAAATGTCTCTTTTTCCAGTTTTTTCCAAATCTGCAGCCATTTCTTCAGGAGCACTAATCTCTTCTGATCTGCTTTTCTTTGAGGAAATGTCTCCAGTGTCTTTTGATTCTGCCTCTGTTTCTTCAATAGCAGTCATCTTTCCTGATACCTTTTCCATCAGGGAAAGATCTCCTTCTCCAGTTTCTTTCAAATCAATCTCCCTTTCCCCCGTGGCACTGATCCCCAGTAGTACCTTTTCCCCCAGGGAAGTTCCCTTTTCAATTTCTTTCCAATCTGTCTCCATTTCACCTTGAGTCTTAGCCTCTGGGGCCTTTTCTTCTATGTCTATTTCTCTTCTTTCAGTTTCTTCCAAATGTGTTTCTCTCTCCTTAATGGCATCAACAATCTCTGGTATATTTTCCCTTACAGAAACCTCACTTCCAGTTTCTTCTAAATGTGTTTCTACTTCATCTATAGTGCTGACCTCTGGGGCATTTTCCTGTAGGGATATTTTTCTTCTTCCAGTTTCTTCCAAATCTGCCAATATTTCTTCAGTGATATCAGACACCTCTGATACAGTATCCCTTGGGGAGACCTCTCTTCCAGTTTCCTCAGTGACATCAGACACCTCTGATACAGTATCCCTTGGGGAAACCTCTCTTCCAGTTTCCTCCAAATTTATCACTCTTTCCTCAGTGACATCAGACACCTCTGATACAATATCCCTTGGGGAAACCTCTCTTCCAGTTTCCTCAGTGACATCAGACACCTCTGATACAATATCCCTTGGGGAAACCTCTCTTCCAGTTTCCTCCAAATTTATCACTCTTTCCTCAGTGACATCAGATACTTCTGATACAGTATCACTTGGGGAAACCTCTCTTCCTGTTTCCTCCAAATTTATCACTCTTTCCTCAGTGACATCAAACACCTCTGATACAGTATCCTTTGGGGAAACCTCTCTTCCAGTTTCCTCCAAATTTATCACACTTTGCTCAGTGACATCAGACACGTCTGATACAGTATCCCTTGGGGAAACCTCTCTTCCAGTTTCTTCCAAATTCTTCACTCTTTCCTCAGTGATATCAGACACCTCTGATATAGTGTCCCTTGGGGAAACCTCTCCTCCTGTTTCTTTCAAATCTGTCTCCATTTCCACAGTGCTGGTCATCATTTCTGGTATCTTCTCTCTGGGAGACTTGTCTCTTTCAGTTTTCCCTAAATATGACTCCATTTCCTTAGTAGAATTAGCCTCCACTGATATGCTCTCCGTTGGTAAGGCTTCTTCCATTCTTGTAATTTCTCTCACAGGTGCTGCAAATTGCCCAGATTCAATCTCCTCTGACACCTCTTTCTTTGAGAAAATTTCTCTTCTTCTAGCTCCTCTTCCTATATTTGGCTTTGGTTTCTGAAATCGAGTCTTTAGAACTGGGACCTTCTTATCCTCTTGAATACTATATATGTATATAAAAAAAAAAAAACATACAATCAAATTTTAAACCATACTGCCAGCTAAAGAAAGGATGGTTGAGAAAATACTACTGAAAGACAAGGAATTCTCAACTAAAAAATAAATTAAGAAAGCCTCAGGCATCTCAGGGTAAAACCTAAAAATTAAAGGAGAGGGAAAAAACCATGTTTTGAAATAATGAATTTTTAAAATATCTACTCACATACAGACATGTATAAAGAGAAATCTATCAATAAGGTCAATTAGAGTAGTAGTCAACTGGCTCTGAACCGTACCTAATTGTCAACCACACAATCCTTCTCAAATACTGGCTAAGAGTCTCCAGTCCTCTGCAATGGAGCTAGACGAAATTATGTCTACTATTCCTACCTCTTGGCCCCTCCTTTTATCCAGACATATGCATTGCCTTAAGAGTTAAGCAATGCATTTATATGGCCAGATTTGACCAGCATCTCAAATAGCCATATTGAAGTATGACCTGAACAAAAAAGTAGAAGAAAGGCTAGACTTTGAATGTGAAGATTGAAAAAATACTAGTAATTGTTGAAACTAAAAGGACACCTGGGTGGCTCAGTTGTTAGGCATCTGCCTTCAGCTTGGGTCATGATCCCAGAGTCCTGGAATCAAGCCCCCACATTGGGCTCTCTGCTCAGCAGGGAGCCTGCTTCTCTCTCTCTCTCTCTCTCTCTTTCCCTCTTTCTCTCTATGCCTATTTGTGATCTCTGTCTGTCAAATAAATAAATTAAATATTTAAAAGGAAAACAAAAGAAAACAAATAATAAACAGTGGGACGCCCTGGGTGACTCAGTCGTGGAGCGGCTGCCTTTGGATCAGGTCATGATCCCGGGGTGCTGGGATCGAGCCCCGCATCGGGCTCTCTGCTCAGTGAGAAGCCTGTTTCTCCCTCTCCCCCGGCTTGTGTTCCCTCTGTAGCTGTATCTCTCTCTGACGAAATAAATGAATAAAATCTTAAAAACACACACACACACACACACACACACACACACAAAACTACATATAGTAGTGCCAAGGAGTCCACTATTCTGTTCTCACTACTTTTGTGCACACTGAATATTTCTAAAGGAAAAACATTTTCTAAAGTATACTAGTAATTCCATAGATTTTGTTTGGTACCCTCCAGAGGGAACATAACAGATAAAAAAAAAACGCATGTGGCTAAAAGAAGTATGGGTTTCCATGTATGGGTTTTCATAAAATTTATGTGAATAAAGGTCATATGTGGATCAATCTAATCCCAAAGAAACAATGAGAAGAAAGTAAGTTGCATTTCATGTTTGAACATAGACATTTAATCTAATATGCATATTAATCAGGTCTAATTTGTGAGGAGTAAATCAACTCATCAAATCACTAGTAACTAAGAAATTAGAAAAAAGCTATGGGATGCCTGGGTGGCTCAGTTGCTTAAACAGCTGCTTTCAACTCAGTATGATCTCAAGGTCCTGGAATCAAGTTCCGCATCAGGCTCCTTGCTCAGTAGGGAGCCTACTTCTCCCTCTGCCCCTGCCTGTCACTCTGCTTGCTCGTGCTCTCTCTCTCTGACAAATAAATAATAAAATCTTAAAAAAAAAAAAAAAAAAAAAAAAGCTATGACATAAATTGCCCTGAAAAGTCTAGTTATATAGTGAATATCATGTAATCTTTTTTTTTTTAAGAAAGAATCTTTTTTTTTTTTTTAAGATTTTATTTATTTATTTGACAGAGAGAAATTACAAGTAGATGGAGAGGCAGGCAGAGAGAGAGGGAAGCAGGCTCCCTGCTGAGCAGAGAGCCCGATGCGGGACTCGATCCCAGGACCCTGAGATCATGACCTGAGCCGAAGGCAGCGGCTTAACCCACTGAGCTACCCAGGCGCCCCTCATGTAATCTTAATCATAAAAAATCTATCTGATTTGCTTTTGTTTTAAAAAATTGATTAAACATTTCTAAAACCTCATACAAAATTCAAAGATTACATAACCATTACGATGATGCTTACCTTACACATTCATTAACATTCATTTGGAAAAAATTATCTTCTTTCTCAGATTGTAATGGGATGTCTTCAAAGTCAACGTTTTTACATGACTGATCTTCTACTTGTTCAGGACTCTTAACAACAAACACATTTTTAAGGTTTCACAATGAAACACTCATTTATAAAAAATTGCATTGAAAACTTTGTCCAATTTGAGTATAAAGAAAATGGTAAACATTTCACAATTATAAAATGATACTCAACGACACTCTTAAAGGACACTTTTCAAAATGTTATTTAAATATCTTTAAAAAATCTCATAAGCTACACCTTCTACCTAATCTCAAATCCCTCATTCTTTTCCTCTTAATCAGAAAGCAAGTTATAGCGCTTCAGTCTTGTCTCTTAGAATTATTCCCAGGGGTCTATCTTCTGCTTAGTACCATTACTGTATAGACCTTGAGAATTTTAACGAAAGAAATTCAAATATAACTATGATCTGAACTCTTACCCTCATCACAAAGACTAGTTATTATGTAAATAACCTAAAATTCATCATCTTTGCTCTTGGAATTCTATTTTAATAGGAAGCTTTTAACATTTTACTGTGTTTAAGCCAGAGCTAAAATTCACATATCTAGCTATATTTTCAAAAAGGAGGCAATCATAAATAAATTGCAAAAAGGAGGCATAATTTAAACACCTAAATAATGTGGAGGGGGGAGGCAAGTAAACATGAAGTAGTAAGATCAAAGCAGATGCTCCATTATGTAAATGCTCAAAATCTAGATTGCTCAGAGTTAAACAGATTTACAAGTAGCAAAGTTGCTGGCTCTTAAGATTTTGGCTTTAAATTTAATATACAATGTATACAACGGTACAGTCTTGCTATTTAAAGAGGGGAGTAAAAGAAGGCTGAAGTACTTGTTTAACAAAAAAATTGCAAAGAATCAGAGTACTTACATCTCTAGCAACACAGGATTCACTTTCATTCTTTTTTACATTGGCCTCAATTTTTTCCTGTGATGCTAGAATTTTTCTTTCAGCAGCTTTACCTACATTTGGCTTTGGCCTTTGCAATCGGCTCCTCATTAGTCGTGCTGGTCTGACAATCTTTGTTTGATCATCTTCCTGCAGACCAATTTTTTCACTCAAACCAGAACTACAAAAGAATAGAACTATGGTTATTCTGAAGTTACATGTTTGTTTTCAGTAGTGCTTCTCCATGATACAAATAAGTAAACCATCTGGAATATAAAAATAATTACAAGTGTCCTCAAAAACATCCTCAAAGGGGCGCCTGGGTGGCTCGGTGGGTTAAGCCTCTGCCTTAGACTCAGGTCATGATCCCAGGGTCCTGGGATCGAGCCCCACATCGGGGCTCTCTGCTCAGCAGGGAGCCTGCTTCCCCCTCTCTTTCTGCCTGCCTCTCTGCCTACTTGTGATCTCTGTCAAATAAATAAATAAAATCTTTAAAAAAAAAAAATCCTCAAAGATACCCACCCTGTTTCTAAACCTTAACGTTTTGGGACAGACATTATTCTGGAACCCCAACTATAAAAATAATTTCATCACAAAACTGAAAAACATCTATATTGGACATACACTTAATACCATTCTCCACTAAGAATACTAGTTTGTAATGTATACCTCCAGGGCCCTAGACAAAGATTATGGCATAAATATACAGTCCAGAATCCAATGGTTCAAATTCATATTAGAATAAGACCTACTCTGAATGTGCATTCCTAGTTAAATATTCCCTTTGAAACCACCTGCTATCCAGAAACATGTACCTTAACCATTAATTAATCTAGTAAGACTTTGGTAAAATCCTGTTAGTAAGTTGAGGAAGAAATGTAACTGCATACCCAATGGATCTGTATCATAATTTATTTCTCCAGCAGCATAAAGAGCACTACTGAAATGTTTCAATACACCTACAGTTAAAAGAAGACTTAAGCACACTAAATGGAAGTAAAATTCAGACATTATCCAGTACAGAACTTATTACAGTCACTCTTAAAATCTACCTGAATTCTACTTCCTAAATACTTACATAGATACAGTCTCAGCTTCTGAGTTCTCTCTCTCTGTATTCTCCATTCCAGAAATGTCCAATGTATTCACTTTATCCTTTTCCATATGATTCTATAAATTCAATTTTTTACATTTTATTGAGTTAACATAAAAAAGTCCAAACTTGGTAATAAATGGAAATTAAAACAATGACTTTTCATTTTTTGTTCTTCTAATAATAATAGTTCTATAAATCATCGATGCAGCTGTGAACACTATAAAACATATAATTCCACCTACTACTGACAGGAACAAAAATTGGTATATCCTTTTGCCCATATGAAATCAAATGCCTAAAAAACGTTCATACTCAGGGCACTTGGGTGGCTCAGTTGGCTAGCATCTGTCTTCGACTGCTGTCATGACCTCAGGGTCCTGGGATCAAGGCCCATGTTGGGCTCCCTGCTCAGTAAAGAGTCTCCTTCACCCTCTCCCTCTGCCCCTTGCTCCTATTACTGGTGCACTCTCTCTCTCTTTCTCTCTCTCTCAAATAAATAAAATCTACTAAAAAAATGTTCATACTATAATAGCATTTCTAAGATTCTAAGTAAATATTTAGACAAACTATAAGAATGTTCACTAGAATATTATATAAAATGTCAAACACCATGAACAGACTAAATATTCTATAATGAGTAAATGGTTAAATTCTGTTTTACCCATTGACAGAATATTATGAAGTCACTAAAAACCATGTTTTCAAAGGATATTTAATAATATGGAAAAATATTTATGAAATGTTAAAAGAACTGAAGAAAGAGATAAAACTGAATACTACTAAATTCTGTAATAGAAAAATTGGAAGGATATATGCTAAAATGTTGGTTGCAGATGGATAATGAGATCACAAGTACTTTTTGTCTTCATTTTTAAAATAATCTGTACTTTCCCAATTTTCTTGAATTTTACAAGATTATAATAACCTGAGGCAACTGGGTGGCTCAGTCAGTTAAGAGTCTGCCTTCTAGCTCAGATGATCCCAGGGTCCTGGGATAGAGCCCTGAGTCAGACTCCCTGCCTAGCAGGGAGACTGCTTCTCCCTCTACCTCTGCCGCTCCCCCTGCTTATCCTCTCTCACTCTCATTCAAATGGATAAATAAAAATCTTAAAAATTTTTTTTTAATTTTTGAAAATTTATATATGTTAAACAAAAGAGATTTGTTGCTAATGAGTATGTTTGAAATGGTATGTCCTAGGTTCTAAATGCATAAACAGGAGATAAGATACATTTCATATTCATGTATAAGTTCTCGCACCTTTGTTTTAGTATCAGTTACATTATCATGTAATTATCAACTAAACAATTTATTCCCAACTACTTAGGGAAAATTTTTGTAATCTTATTTTCTATAAAGAGTCTTATTCCATACCTTTTCAAATGAAGTTTCTGCATGTAAACTCTTGCTCTCTGCATCTGTTTTACCTTGTGAAAGAACAGATTTCTTCCCAACTGCCCTTGATAAATTGGGTTTAGGTCTCTGTAGTTGTCTTCGTCCCATTAGTTTAACATTTCCTGACTGATCTGTTTCCCTAAGAAATGAAAATTATTTTTTATTTTTTTAAATGAACATTATTTAAATCGCACCAACACAGAGGCACAGTCAAATAAAATTTGGAAAAATTCTTTAAAAATCCACTCAGAGGCAGAAAAGAAGTCCTGTAGGTTTACTCAAAGAGTAGCAAAGAAAACTGAAAAACAAGAGTTGTGAGGAGGTAACTTATTTTACCAGATGCTAAAAAGCAACTATGCAGCATTAATAACTAAAACACTGGTACTGATAACATGAATAAACAGATAAATGAAACACAAAAGAAAACTTAGAAGATGACTTCAAAACACATGAAAGAGCAGCGCCGGGGTGGCTCAGTGGGTTAAAGCCTCTGCCTTCGGCTCAAGTCATGATCTCAGGGTCCTGGGATCGAGCCCCACATCGGGCTCTGCTCCACAGGGAGCCTGCTTCCTCCTCTCTCTCTCTGCCTGCCTCTCTGCCTACTTGTGATCTCTGTCTGTCAAAAAAATAAATAAAATCTTTTAAAAAAACACACATGAAAGAAATACATTTAAAAAGGCAGCATTTAGGGTGCCTGGGTGGCTCAGTGGGTTAAGCCACTGCCTTCGGCTCAGGTGATGATCTCAGGGTCCTGGGATCGAGTCCCACATCGGGCTCTCTGCTCAGCAGGGAGCCTGCTTCCCTCTCTCACTCTCTCTCTGCCTGTCTCTCTGCCTACTTGTGATCTCTGTCAAATAAATAAATAAAATCTTTAAAAAAAAATGCATAAAAAAAATAATAAAAATAAAAAGGCAGCATTTAAAACAGCAAGAATGAGATACAAAATAATGTATTGTTACAAACAGTATCAAAAGCAATGGTGATGGGAAAACTAACACTGGGGACTAAAATAAGATTAGCTCCATTTCTCGCACTGTACTTGTAGTATGTTCCAACATATCAGAGTTAAATAAAGCCATACAGTCAACAAGGATGAATTCTTTTATAACCCTGAGTTGGGGTAAGCCTTTATAAAGTTTAACTAAAAATTCAAGAGCCATAAAAGAAAAAAAGAGAGAAAATTCAGAAATTTAACTACATAAAAATCAAAAACTTCTACATGACTAAGTCAAAAGTCAAACTACCAACCAAGAAAGGATGTTTTGCAAATCACAGAACAAGGCTAATCTCCCTAAAATAAAAAGAGCTCCTGCAAATAATAGCATCAAAAACTCATTTTAAAACTGGACAAAGAGAGGCTCCTGAGTTGCTCAATCAGTTGAGTGCTGGCCTCTGGCTCAGGGCATGATCCCAGGGTCCTTGCGATCAAGCCCCACATTGGGCTCCCTGCTCAGTACACTACCACAAATGTTATTTTGTCATTTTTATGATTTTGTTTCTCTAACTTACTTTAATTGTAAGATTACAGCAAATAATATATATAACATACAAAATATGTGTTAATCATCCAATTATGTCATCAGGCTTCTGGTCAACAGGAGACCATTAGTAGTTAAGTTTGGAAGAGTCAAAGTTATTTGTGGATTTGCAACTGCCAAGGGGTCAGTATCCCTAACCACTGTGTTGTTCCTAAGGGTCCACTGTACTTACTTGCAGGTTAAAGGACAGAGGTTTAAGATTTTAAGCACTGTTTGAAAAAATAACCTACATAACCATCAGCTGAGCTTTGATTATATAAACTCTAATCCATCTATATATACTAGAACACTATGAAGTGCTCTCTTCAGTAGCACACAAACACCAGAACACTATGCACTAGGCAGCTATTCAAAAATAATAAGGAATATCGAAAAAAATAAAATAAAATAAATAAGGAATATCTTCATGCAAAGGTATCAAGATATAAAACGAATAAATTGCAAATGGTATCTGTGTGAGTCTAGGGTGTGTGTGTGTGTGTGTGTGTGTGTCTGTACACACATACATTATCATCATTAGGGCTTTAAGAAGAGTAAAAAAATATAAAGAACATGTATTTGCATTAGCTTTAAAGTACTTTTTGTTAAATCTCAGAAAGAAAATCAGAAATAAATTACACACGGGGCTCCTGGGTGGCTCAGTGGGTTAAAGCCTCTGCCTTCGGCTCAGATCATGGTCTCAGAGTCCAGGGATCAAGCCCCGCATCGGGCTCTCTGCTCAGAAGGAAGGAAGCCCTCTCTCTCTCTGCCTGCCTCTCTGCCTACTTGTGATCTCTCTCTCTGTCAAATAAATAAATAGAATCTTTAAAAAAAAAGAAAGAAAGAAATTACACAAGTTACTTAGAGTGAATGCAGACATAGGAGGAGGGATATTTTACTCTTTTTATACTTCTAGGTGTTTGTGCCATAAGACCATTTTGCCTATTCCAAAGAGTAAACTTTCGTTAAAAAAAAAAAAAAAAAAAGTTTCATTTTCAGTGTGACTGTGCTTTACTGAAAATAAGTAAGAATTCATAAACTAAATAGCATGTAAGCCTATATGAGGAGTTTAGGAGGGACTCAAGGAAGTCTGAATTTCTGAGCTATCTCTTTTCAAAGGCAGATTCTTATAGTGTTTTTATTCTGTTTTTAGTGCAAATATTAATCAATATTTACACACTAGGAAACAATAATTTCTTTAATGTCATCAATATCAAAAATCTACTACTTTGAAAAATGATTCAAACCAAGTAAAAGTATCTCACAGCAAATGTTTAGGCTTCTAAATTATTTTAGAATTTCAGCATAAGTCACCACTGTGCATAAAATTCCTATCATGGTTATAAAAGAGCATCTTTCTATAATGAAATACAAAGTGATAAGCCCTTAAGTCACAATCAGACCACAGTACAATTTTATATTAAATGGTGTACCATCCCTTTCTAATCCCTAAAGAAAGAAACATTATCCTTTCTTAAATAAGAAATCATCACAATTTTGAAAATAAATTTTAAAATCCTAACATATAAAATACTTACAATGATTTATTTTTTAGGTCAACACTGCTTTCTTCTGTATAATTCCTTTCAACATTATTCACCTCACACAGTGCACTAATTCCAGCTTCTGATAAAGGCAAACCTGAAGGGCTTGATTCTGAAGCTTCAGTTCCTAGTGATGTGGCATCTTGTTGACCACTAAGCAAATGAAAATACAGGAGGAAAAGAATTCTTAGTAATATGTGTTTTATAATAACTACTTATAATAATTATAATAACTACTTAAAATATTTCTTAATATATAAAACAACTGGGAAAACGATACTTTGTATTTTGGTATTATCAATATAAATATTTTGGCTTTTCTATGATCCTTCTTGTACCATATTGCTAAAAACTGTATCTTCAGGGGTGCCTGGGTTGCTTGGTCGGTTAAGTATTCAACTCTTGATTTTTGACTCAGGTCATGACCTCAGGATGGTGAGATCAAGTCCCAAGTCAGGCTCCACAATGAACGTGGAGGCTGCTTAAGATTCTTAACTCTAGGGAACAACCTGAGGGCTGCTGGAGGGGAGGAGGTTGGGGGATGGGATAACTGGGTGATAGTCATTAAGGAGGGCACTTGATATAATGAGCACTGGGTGTTATATGCAAGTGACGAATCACTAAAATCTATCCTTGAAATTAATAATGTACTGTATGTTAACTAACATGAATTTAAATAAAATCTTAAGAAAGCAAGTTTTCTACCAAAAAAAGAATCAATCTTTCCCCCTTCCTCTGCCCCTCTCTCCCTACTCGCACACACTCCCTCTCTCAGAAACAACCAACCAACCAACCAACCAACAAAAAACCTGTATCTAGAGAGAAAGTAACAGCCACAAATTAAAAGGCATAGGAAAACACTCAAGTCAAAATGAAAAATTCTTAATTATATGGGGTTGACAAATCAAATCTATGTGCAAAATCAGAGCAATATTAAGGAATAATCTCTCATTTCAATCTTATACAGGCATGGTAGTCTGTTAACCAAAAGTTTTATAAATCCGAGGACACAGCGCCAATATGCATAAGCTGCACTTAGCACTGTATGCCAAAGCAAGACTGCCATATTATGAAATACTCCAATAATGATATAAATGATGGCCATGTACTAACTGGCACCCAAAAGCAACACATACAACATTCACCTCATTCTTCCTACTGCGTGTTTTCTTTTCCCAACTAATCAATAAGAACTCTTTATATGTTATTTGCTGGTTAGATACCATACATAAAACCTCCCCAATACTATGCTTGCCTTTCACTTTCCTTGTGAAACCTTTTGTCAAAAGAAATAGTTTACTGTGGTCAAATTCGTCAATTTTATCTTTTAAAGTTTTGTTTTTCACACCTTAAGAAATCCTTGACATCACAAAGGTATTTCCAAATACCTTCTTCTAAAAGTTTTCAAGATTTGCTTTACACATGATTTTATTTATTTATTTATTTATGGGGGGGGCAGGAGCACACACAAGCAGGAGGAGTGGCAGGCAAACAGAAAGGCAGGCTCCATGCTGAGCAAGGAACCTAATGCGAGACTCAAGACTCGATCCTAGGACCCTGGGATCATAATCAGGCCAAACACTAACCAGTGTCTGCCAACTGACCCACTGACTAAGTGGGCTCAGTTGGCAGACACTAACTAACTGACCCACTCAGCATCCTTATAGTCCTGAATCTATCAGAAATTTAGCATACAGGGTGAAATAAGGATCCAATACTATCTAATACTAGATATATCTAAACATCTAGTGAATATTTCATTCCATCTTCACCCACAAATTTCTAATGCTACCTCTGCCCCATTTATCAGATTCCTAACTTTTTCCCCCTAGGCTTTATATTCACTTCTGCTGAGACAATTTGTCCTTGTGCCAGTAATACACTACTTTAATTACTTCAGCTTTAGATTTATTAATACATTTTCACCCCAGAAATGTATTTCAAATTGTCTTTACCACTCATGACACTTTGCTCTTGTGTAATTGATAATTTAAGAATCAGCTGTTTTTACAAAACCAGCTAGAATCTTAGCAGTCATTACAGGGTTGTTTCTCCCCTAAAAATTGCCACAGTATCTTTTAGGTGTACTTTTATTAAATTAGTTATATCTCTGAAGTCACAATATAAATGTCTGTCACCGGGCGCCTGGGTGGCTCAGTGGGTTAAAGCCTCTGCCTTCGGCTCAGGTCATGGTCCCAGGGTCCTGGGATTGAGCCCCGCGTCCGGCTCTCTGCTCAGCAGGGAGCCTGCTTCCTTTTCTCTCTCTCTGCCTGCCTCTCTGTCTACTTGTAATCTGTCAAATAAATAAATAAAATCTTTTTATAAATAAATAAATAGTCTGTCACCTAGCAAATTAAGGACCCAAGGTCCATAGGCCCAGCTTCAAAGAAACTGTTAATCTTCCAAATTGTATGAACTAGCACAGACAGACAAGTTGGACAGTATCAAACGAAAAAGCTTCAGCACAGCAAAGGAAATAATCAACAAGATCAAAAGAAAACCTATGGAATGGGAGAAAAAAATCTGTAAACCATTAGTCTGACACAAGCTTAATATCCAAAATATAACAGGTATGCCTATAATTCAATTTAAATAACCTAATTAAAAAATATGAAAGGGGAATGAATAGATATTTCTCCAAAGAAGACATACAAATGGCCAATAAACATATGTAAAGCTCCTCAATCACTAATGGGGAAATGCAAATCAAAACCATAATGAAGTATCATCTCCCCTATATCTGAATAACCACCTTCAAAACACAAAGAAAACAGATAATAGTAAGTGTTGGTGAGAATATGGAAAACTGGTAACTTTGTGCACTGCTGATGGGAAGGTAAAATAGCACAACCACTGTGAAGAACAGTGGGGAGGCTCCTCAAAAACATAAAAATAAAAAAGTGCCTGGCTGGCTCATTCAGTACAGCATGTGACTTTTGATCTTGGCTATAAGTTTGAGTCCCACATTGGGGTTAAACTATTTTTTAGGTAAAAAAATAAAATAAAATGTAAAAAATATTAACAGAACAATCATAGGATCAGTAATCCCTGTTCTGGGTATTTATCTAAAAGAAATTAAGAAATGGAAACAGAACCTCAAAGAGATATCTGCATTCCAATGTTTGTTACAGCAATATTTAAAATAGCCAAGAGATGAAAACAGCCTAAATGTTCACTGAGAGATGCATGAATAAAGAAATATATTTAAAAAAGGAAATATTGTCAAATGCTGCAATACAGATGAAACCTGAAAACATTATGCTAAGTGAAATAAGCCACTCACGCCGCCTGGGTGGCTCAGTTGGTTAAGTGTCAGGTCATGAGATAGACCCTTACAAGGGCTCCACACTGAGAGTAGAGCCTGCTGGGGCTTCTCTCTCTCTCTCTCTTTCTCTGCCCCTATCCTGCCCAACCCACCCCTCGTGCTTGCTCTCTCCCAACAAAAAAAGAAAGAAAAGGAAAAAAGAAACCCATGCAAACACCAACCACAAGACCGCTGTAGCAAAGTAAACATCAGAACAAAAAGCAGTATCAGTGGGGCGCCTGGATGACTCAGTGGGTCAGGCCTCTGCCTTGGGCTCAGGTTACGGTCTCAGTATCCTGGATTGAGCCCCCACATTGGGCTCTCTGCTCCTTGGGGAGCCTGCTTCCCCCGCCCTCTCTGCCTGCCTCTCTGCCTAGTTGTAATTTCTTGTCTGTCAAATAAATAAATAAAATCTTAAAAAAAAAAAAGAGCAATATCAGAATGATACACACAAATGATAAAAGGGTGATTTCACCAAAATACAACAACTCTAGCTAGGCATGCACCTAACAAAAGCTTCAAAAGAATTGAAGAAAAACAAATACGACTGAAAAGAATAACAGGCAAGTTCACAATTACAGCTGGAGACTTCACTCCCCTCTCAGTAACTGATAGGAGATGTAAACAAAGTCAGAAAAGGTATAGCAAAATACCTTGATGAAAGGATAGGGTCAGTTCTTTTCTCAGCTTTTTCACTGGAGGATAAATCCACAATGTCATCCATATTCTGTATGCAAGAAAGCTTCTGTTCCTTATTGATTTCATCTTCATTTATCTCCCTTAAAGACTGATCTTTATCTATGAATACAAAATGCACGTTATTCTAAAAACATCAATTTTTTTTTTTAAAGATTTTATTTATTTATTTGACAGAAATCACACGGAGAGGCAGGCAGAGAGAGAGAGAGAGGGAAGCAGGCTCCCCGCTGAGCAGAGAGCCCGACGCGGGACTCGATCCCAGGACCCTGAGATCCTGACCAGAGCCGAAGGCAGCGGCCCAACCCACTGAGCCACCCAGGTTAAAGCCAAAGGAATTTACATAAAACAGCATTTTTCCTACCAATCATTAAAGCATTCCACATTCAAGTTCCTCTATGTAAGGCAGAGATCTTAATTTTAGAACATTAATGAAAAGTTAATTTAAAAAAAACAAATAAAAACTTTTAAAATCTAAAAAATTTTTTAAATTAGGAAAAAGTGGGTTTTTTTCTTTTTAGAAAAAAGTTTTTAAAAAAATTTTTTAAAAAGATAATGAACTTACAACTGTTTAAGTTGTAACTGTGTTTTGAGGATCACCCCAAATTTTCTGGGTAGTTTATAGCATTCTTTTAGCTTGCTTAATTTATTTATTTTTTTTAAATTTGACAGAGATCACAAGTAGGCAGAAAGAGAGGAAGGGAAGCAGGCTCCCTGCTGAGCAGAGAGCCCGAAGCGGGGCTCAATCCCAGGACCCCGGGATCACGATCTGAGCCGATGGCAGAGGCTTTAACCCACTGAGCCACCCAGGCGCCCCTATCTTGCTTAAATTTTAAATGGTTAAAATAACTTGTTACAGGTAGACTCATCTATTCTGCTCCTTCAGAAAAATCATAATTAATAACATAGTAACAGCTATCATTTACTTAGTATTTACTAAGTGCAGAAACTTTAAGCCCATCAAATGCATTATCTCCTTTAATAGTGAAAACAATCCTATTAGAAGGTGGTAAACCCATCAGAGAGAAAAAGAACCTGCGTTCAAGATCTTAGGTGACTTACCTAAGGTCATAATTAGCAAACAAAAAAGCTGGAATCTAAACCAAGGTTTGTTTGATTTCCAAAGTCCAACTTCTTAATTACTGAGCTATTCTGATTTTTATGTAGTATCTTTACTAGAAAACCACAAATGAGTATAATATTGTGATGCCTAAAACTTATACTACGCTACAACCAAGACTCATTTATTAAAATCATATTGCTAAAACTGAATTACATAAAATTTAAATTCTATAGAAACATTTTTCTGATTTGCTACTATATTCTTCTTCTCTATTTACTTGATTATTTAAGTAATCCACATATGAATTCTTAAGAGACTAAAAAATGCCCAAATCTCTTAGCCCTCATACCTTAGCAAATCCTGAGTGTCAAAATGCCTGCATTCTAACAGAGCTAAAAAAAAAAAAAGTAAGAAAGAAAAAAAGAATGAGAAAGAAGAAAAGAAATGAAAAAAGGGAGGGAGGAAGAAAGGAAGGAAGTAGGAGGAAGGAAGGAAGGAAACATTTCAGTAGCTCTTGTATAAAAATTAAACAACTTATTGTGGATTCAAAGGTGCTCTATAGACATAGATCATGAACACTTGTGATTTATTAAGAGACACAAGCAATAGGGGTGCCTGGCTGGCTCAGTGGGTTAACCCTCTGCTTTTGGCTAGGGTCATGATCTGAGGGTCCTGGGATAGAGCCCTGCGTCGGGCTCTCTGCTCGGTGGAGAGCCTGCTTCCCTTCCTCTCTCTCTGCCTGCCTCTCTGTCTACTTGTGATATATGCCAGTCAAATAAATAAATAAAATCTTCAAAAAAAAAAAAAGAAAAGAGACACAAGCAATATACAGTTAACTATATACATTGTAATGACTCCTAATCACTGTTTGGTTTTAAGTAAAAAAGATCAAGACCTGAGCTGAAATCAAGAGTTGGATGGTTAACCAGGGCGCCTGGGTGGCTCAGTGGGTTAAAGCCTCTGCCTTTGGCTCAAGTCATGATCCCAGGTTCTGGAATCAAGCCCCCCAACAGGCTGTCTGCTCAACAGGGAGCCTGCTTCCTCCTCTCTCTCTGCGTGCTTCTCTGCCTACTTGTGATCTCTGTCTGTCAGATAAACAAATAAAATCTTTAAAGAAAAAAAAAAGTTAGATGCTTAACCAAATGAGCTACCCAAGTGCCCCAGAAACATCCGAGAAAAATTTCCACAGGTCACTTTGGTTTCTTTACCCCTCAACAATAAACTTCTTTCCTTTAAATTGAAAACAAAAGGATTCAACACAGTAACATGAATACAGACTACAAAACTTAAGTGCTACTAGTTGGTGCTACTCAGAATTACTTAAATTACACATCATACTACAGTACAAGTTTTCTCTAGTAATACAGGAACTATTAATGTATATAAGAAACTTACTTTCGTATGTTTCTCCTTTAGAATGACCTAACTGAACAGTGGCATTTTCTGAAAGATTTTTTACTTCTTGTTGACCAACTTCATCCTGATTCTTTCTTCTTCTTTTCTTTTGATTTAGGTCTGTTTCTAATGCAATCTGTTCTGAATCCTGTGCTGTTAAAGTTTGAGAGTGCTGTTCTTCTTCAACTATCTGAGCACCCTTTTGAGATGGTTCTGTGTCTGAATTTCTGGTGCTTGGAGATACATCTGGATCATCATTTCCTCCTTCACTGGCAACTTTTTTCACTTTGAAAATAAAAGATATTTTCATAAACATATAAATAACCTAAAGAAAAATTCTTAAAAGATGGAGAAGATAAATACTGAAGGATATCTGGGCAAAAGTTTGAAGCCAACTTAACACATCCAACTGGAATGACTAAAGAAGTTGTAATACACTTATGCTATAAAAAATCCACACAAAAGGGCTGCCTGGGTGGCTGTCATTGAGCATCTGCCTTTGGCTCAGGTCATGATCCCAGGGTCCTGGGATTCAGCCAGTGTCGGGCTCCATGCTCAGCAGAAGGCCTGCTTCTCCCTCTCCCACTCACCCTGCTCGTATTCCCTCTCTCACTGTCTCTCTCTCAGTCAAATAAATAAATAAAGTCTTTAAAAAAAATCCACACAACAAATAATAATGAGGTAGGTTTGTAAGTAGTAATATGAAAGATTTTAAAAAAATTGTTGCCCAAAAAACTCAAGTTGCAGAAAATATATACAATATGATCTCATTAAGCAAAAACAATTACATATCCTCTAAGACACCCATACACTTGAACAAAAAGTTTACTAATAGTTATCCCTAGAAAATCTGGACAGGGCTCCTGGGTGGCTCAGTGGGTTAAGCCGCTGCCTTTGGCTCAGGTCATGATCTCAGGGTCCTGGGATCGAGTCCCGCATCGGGCTCTCTGCTCAGCAGGGAGCCTGCTTTCTCCTCTCTCTCTCTGCCTGCCTCTCTGCCCACTTGTAATCTCTCTGTGTCAAATAAATAAATAAAATCTTTAAAAAGAAAAAAAAAAAGAAAGAAAATCTGGACAACTTGATCTCAGGGCAGGGTACAAAAGATAATTCAACAAACTTATTTTCTGCACCATTTATTTTTCAATGAACAATCTTTTTAACAAATATTTTTAAACAATTTCTAGTGCCTTTTTTATGAAGGCATATTCACAGTTAACTGTATCAAAAGATGAAAACAATAAATCACTTTTATAAAACCAAACAAGAGATCACCATGGAGACATCAACCAAAAACAAACTTAACTTCACAACCATGGTCGATCAAGACATCTTCTCTAAAAATATCTAATCTTTAAAAAATAATAAAATTCAGTGTCATTTACGTTGGTTCAAAAAAAAAAAGTCGTAACAAGATTTTAAAACTGGGAAGACAACTGGATTCTCTAACAGAATAATAAACAGTAATTTTTAAATTCTGAGACTTGTAATTATATATCTGAAAAGTTCTCCCATTAAGTAAGATACAATGATTTACTCATGCTTTCACCTATAACATAATAATCATGTTAATATACCTATTTTAATCTCCAAGGGCCATGTATAGTTACTAAAAGAAATGACGAAAGAATGAAATGATTTTGTAGTTACCAATACGATGTTTAAAGTGATACAGACATGCTCCAGAAAAAGAAATGCAGAATTGCTCTGTGCAGAAGAGAGTTAATGTGGCAGGCCTCACTGCTATCCCTTCAAAGGCCTGCTTAAAAGGTTGGCCTTTGGGCTGTGTCTGGAAACTTGCTCTTAGGGAGAATTCACACCAGCCTGACAAAAGTGGCCTAAAATGTTTGTACAAACAATGTGGTTTATGCTGAAAAACTATTTTCGTTTTGGGAGTTCTGAATTCTGATATGTGCCAGGCAGAGGGTGTCTATATGACCAACTTCCAATAAAAACCTCAGATACTGGGTTTCTAACAAGCTTTGCTGGTAGACAATTTGTTACGTATCTCTTCACGACTTGTTGCTATGGGAATGAAGCAGCATATCCTGGGTAACTCTAGGTGAGAGGACTCATAAGCTTGCACCTAAATTCCCCTCAACTTGGAGCTACATGTATTTCCCTCTGCTGAATTTATTCCATATCCTTTTACTTTAACAAATCTCAACTGTTGGGACGCCTGGGTGGCGCAGTTGGTTAAACGACTGCCTCCGGCTCAGGGCGTGATCCTGGAGTCCCGGGATCGAGTCCCACATCAGGCTCCCAGCTCCATGGGGAGTCTGCTTCTCCCCCTGACCTTCTCCTCGCTCATGCTCTCTCTCACCGTCTCTCTCTCTCAAATAAATAAAATAAAATCTTAAAAAAAAAAACAAAAAAAAAAACTCAACTGTTTATATAACTATATGCTGGATCTTGTGACTCTCCAAGCCAATAATCAAACCTAGCAGTAGTCTTGCAGACCCCCAAAGCAGGCTCTTAATGGCCCTAGGCTCAAGTCCTGCCTCTTCCACTACGAAAACTGTGAGACCTGAGGAAAAAGGAACAAGATCTCCAAGGCTGTTTCCAAGTGACTAAAACAAACAGAAGGGGTCTGGGATTTGGACTACCTAACATACAAAGATCGCCATAGTTCCATGATTCTTTAAAGTACTGGAATGTTTAAACATTGTCCTCCTAGAGGTAAACATTGTCCTCCTAGACCAAAATTCATATGATTAAGAAAGTATCTGCCTAAAAATACAAATACCTACATACAAACAAGTTTCTACCCAGTACAAGTCAACATTAACCCTAAGAAATAAACTGTGCTCAAACAATACAATCCAGTCACAAGAAAAAGTATCAGAGTTCCACTTTTTAAATATTATAACTTACTGCCAGGTTATACAAAGGAAAATCATGATAAGTAACCAAACACGACACCCCCAAATTCCAATGCTCTTTTATTAGCCACAACTATGCCCTAGATGCAATAAAGATGTCAAAGAGACCAGCCATGCCGATTATAAAATTTACAAGGAAGTACTACTTTGGGCAAGATAACTAAAAGATTAGAGAAAAACCAATTCTCCCCAATTGATGCCCTGATGATCTCAACTACCTGAACTACAAAGGAATGCTCAAAGACTTAAGGGACAACATTCCAAGTTTATTATTATTAAATAATAGAACACATTTCCTTTTACCTTTTACATTTTTCCTTGGCTTAGAGGATTTCTTCTCCTTTAAACTCTGATTTTTAACAGATTTTTGTTTTCTTTTCTCTTCTTCAGCAAGAACTTTCTGAAGCAAATGAGCAAAAAAATCGAAGTCAAAAGGGCGCTTTTCCTCTGTTTAAAAAAAAAAAGAAAAAGAACCTTCAAATTTTTATTTTAAAAAGAGAAAGAATTTTCAAGTATCATGATGTCAAAAGCAAATGGACCTATTAGCAGGAGAATGCACAACCAACTCTAGTCACTGTAGTATTCAAACAAAGGAAAACCGAGCAATAAAAAGGAATAAGCTGCATTAGTTAAAAAAAAAAAAAAAAAAGTAAAAAGGAACTATGTACTGATATAAGTAATACTATAGGAAAAATCTCAAAAATGCTGCCTAAAAGAAGGCAGACATAAAAGAATATATACTGTATGATGCCATGAATAAGAAGTTCTAGTACAAAGCTAAACTAACCTATGATGACTCAAATGAAAATCGCGGTGGTCCTGCATCAAGACAGCCATGGAAACGGACTAGAAAGGGACACAAGGGGCCTTTCCGAAGTGATGAAAATGTTCCACACCTTATTTTGAGTGGTGGTTATACAGGTATACTCTTTGTCACAACTCAAACTATAAATTGCACTGTAAGTAAATTATCAATCAACTTTAAGAAAAGACTAAAGGATGCAGAATTGCTCAGAATTAGTATGACTAATTCCTCAAAAGCCTCCCCACCACCATATGTCCTCTCTTCAACACAACCCTTTCACTATTTACTCTTCCAAGTATCAGCAAAAAAGGAAGCAAATGAATTTTGATCAGGACCATGCTCACTAAATAGCCAACAACAACATTACACCAGAAAAAGCCATGAACAGGGTGCTTTGCAGTCTCAGTCAGCAGACTGAGTCACAGGACTCTTGATCTCAGGGTCGTGAGTTCAAGCCCCATGCTGGGTGTGGAACCTACTTTAAAAAAGAGAAAAAGAAAAAGAACGAGCCATGAACAAACCAGGAATGAATCCATTACAGGAGTCAAATCCTTGCCTAATATCTACATCCAACAATACAGTGAATGTAGAAGAAATTGTGCTTTATATACATAAGCACCAAGATTGGTTTAACTGCAAGATGACTACAACATGGCCTCAGAAAAAGAGGTATATAGGGGCGCCTGGGTGGCAGTCAGTTAACTATCTGCCTTCAGCTCAGGTCATGATCCCAGAGTTCTGGGATTGAACCCCGCAGTCGGCTCCCTGCTCAGCAAGAAGCCTGCTTCTCTCTCACCCTCGGCTGCTCACCTACTTGTGCTCATTTGCTCTCTCTGTCAAGTAGATAAAGAAAATCTTCAAGAAAAAAAAAGAAAGAAAGAAATAGCGGCATATACCATAACAAAAACAAATCAGCCTCAAAAACCAAGCCCAAACCTGGAATTCCTGAAGGCCCTGTTTATTGTGGACCCAGTCTTTTTCTGTTCTGACCACCCACAACAATGATTCTGAAAAATACACCATTAAAATCATTCTCTGAGGATGGGGCCCATGGCTGGCTCAGCTGGTAGAACATGCAACTCTTAATCTTGGAGTTGTGAGTTAAAGCCCCAAGCTGGACCTAGAAAATGCTTAAATAAATTTTAAAAAAAAAAAATTCTCAAAGGAATTGAAAATGTTATAAAAGAAAAAAATTGAGGTTTTAATTTTTTTTTAATTTTCCACTATAAAGCACCCAAATCAGTGAATTTAACAGTTTTCTATTATAATGATTTTAACAATGCCTCTACACCCCCATAAAGACTGCAGATCTATAGATTCTTTTCTTATTATAATGCACCAAATGTAATACGGTTTCAGGACTACGTCTCCAAAATGGAGAAGGCTGAGGACCAAAACAATCCAGATATTCCAGGAGTCATTCCTGGAAGTCATGTCCCTGAGAGCCCAACACAACATTGGGTGTAGAGTCCAGTCACCTGCCTTAGTGCCTACTCATAAAGTAAACACATTATCAGTTCTCACTTGAGATTTTGTTCTGAGATTAGCACTCCAGCAGATGGATACTGAATACATTTATTTATCATGAAACATTGATAACTGTCTTCCAGACGAAGAATACAGGTACTACTTTATTTTTTTTTAAATAAGTACTGAATCTTTTTTTAAAAAAGATTAATTTATTTGACAGAGAGAAACACAGCAAGAGAGGGAACACAAGCAGGGAGAATAGGGGAGACAGAAGCAGGCTTCCCACCGAGCAGGGAGCCCAATGGCAGGGCTCAATCCCCTAACCCTGGAATCATGACCTGAGCAAAAGGCAGACCCGTAACGACTGACCCACCCAAGCGCCTGGTATCAAACCTTTATTTAGATAAAGGTTTAATTTTTTTTTTTTTTAAGTAATCTCTACACCCAATATGGGGCTCTAATTCATGATCCCGAAATCAAGAGTTGCAAGCTCTTACTGACTGAGCTAGCCAGGAGTTACTACAAGTACTATTTTTAACAATGCATACAAATTTGTTTTTCGGTCAGATCCCTTGATGTTTTCCTCCAGACTTAAAAATAAAAAATGTTCATTTCAATGAGGTTATTACTTAAAAGCTAAAAAATATGTATCATTGTTTCAAATCAGGTATAAATTCACATGCCATCTTTTCAGACAAAACTTTCCTGACAACTTGATCTACACATCCACTCTTCACCCGCTCTTTTCTTCTTCTTAGAAATTACTCACTTTCTGCAATTAACGATGCTTACTGACTTTATCCTTTCCCCCACTCAGTTAGACTTATGGCTCTAACAAGCTTCTCATCCGCCCTGTTCACCATTATATCCCCAATGCCTAGAATACTAACTAGCACACAGGAAATATTCAGTATTGTTTACTGAATGACCACAAGAATGAATCATCTATAGTGTAAGCTCTTCTAGAAATTTCTTGAATACAGTTTCCTCAAATAAAAAACATTTAGAAATGGTGTCTTCAGGGGCCACCTGGGTGGCTCAGTTAGTTGAGTATACAACTCCTGATTTTGGCTCAGGTCTTGATCTCTGGGTTCTGGGATCGAGCCCTGCGTCAGGTGCTCAGGGGGGAGTCAGCATGAGATTCTCTCTCTCCCTCCTTCTCTGCCCCTCCCCAGCATGAGATCTCTCTATCTCAGTTCCTCTATAACTTCTGGAACTCAGAGCTCTGCTTTCTTGCTTCTTGATGTTTTTGCTTATCCCCTCCCTTCCCTACAGATCTGTTATCAGTTCCCAGACCTGCACTCCTCAAGAGAAAAATCTCCAGTCTTGTTCTTCCTATGACAATAAAGAGACAAAACAAATCTAAAACACAATGGAACTAAACACAAAAGATTGGTCATTTTTTACGATCTCCAAATGATATGTTGTAAAAGAGATATTAATACTTACGAAAGGCTTTGTCTATTCTCCATCCATTTGTTTTCTCTTCACGTTTAAATTTATTCTGTTAATAAAAGAAAAAAACACCTATAGTAATTTTCTCCCATTAAAAAAGTAACTATTACAGGGGTGCCTGAGTGGCTCATTAGTTAGGAATCCAACTCTAGGTTTCAGCTCAGATCATGATCTCAGGGTCATGAGAGGAAGCCCTGCTCAGGCTCAGCACCGGGCATAAATGAAGTCTGTTTGAAAGTCTCTCTCACACACATTCCCTCTGCCCATCCCCCTTGCTCACATGTACATCTGTGTGCGTGTGTGTGTGTGTGTCTCTCTCTCTCTAAAAAAATTAAAAAGTGGGGCACCTGGATGGCTCAGTCACTTAAGCATCTGCCTTTGGCTCAGGTCACAATCCAGGGTTGTGGGATCAAGCCCCATGTCAGGCTCCCTGCTCAGTGGAGAGCCTGCTTCTCCCACTCCCTCTGTGCCTGTGCTCTCTCTCTTTCTCTCTCTCAAATAAATAAATAAAATCTTAAAAAAAAAAGAGTATCTGAAAAGAGTATCAAAAAAAGTAAAGATTACATTTAAAAATAAACATTAAAATAAAATTCTTATAATAACGAATGATTCTCTCCTAAATAATGTCTTTGCCCAGGGGCGTCTGGGTGGCTCAGTGGGTTAAAGCCTCTGCCCTTGGCTCCAGTCATGATCCCATGATCCTATGGTCCTGGGATCAATCCCCACATCAGGCTCTCTGCTCAGCAGGGAGCCTGCTCCCCACCACCCCGCCTGCTTCTCTATCTACTTGTGATCTCTGTCTGTCAAATAAATAAATAAAATCTTTTAAAAAAATAAATAAATAATGTCTTTGCCCAGAGGCAAGCAGCTTAAGCCTCCAGCTTTAAATAATGAAAGAGGTGCCGAGGTGGCTCAAATGGTTGGACACCTGCTTTCAGCTCAGGTCATGATCTCCAGGTCATGATCTCCAGGTCCTGGGATTGAGCCCCACGTCAGGCTCTAAAGCTCAGTGAGGGGTCTGCTTCTCCCTCTTCCTCTGCCTCTCCCCCTGCTTGCGTTCTGTCTCTCTCTCAAATGAAAAAATTTTTCAAAAAAACTTATGAACCTCCTGAACCTCCTTAGAATCTGAACCTCCTTGTAATCAACAGCATAAATCAGCAATAGAAGTGAAGTTTATAGAGAATACAAATAAATAAAGTCCATTAGCCTGGTAATAGATCAAACTATAATCAATTAAGCTAACTACTATTAGTTTTTTAAAAACTAATATACTTGCATCAAATTAAAATCTTGTTATTATTTTAATGTTTTTTATGACATGAAAGAGAGACTGTAAAGAAACAACTAAGCAATTTTTTTTTAAAAGATTTTATTTATTTACTTGACAGACAGAGATCACCAGTAGGCAGAGAGGCAGGCAGAGAAAGAGAGGAGAAAGCAGGCTCCCTGCCGAGCAGAGAGCCCGATGTAGGGCTCGATCCCAGGACCCTGGGATCATGACCTGAGCTGAAGGCAGAGGCTTTATAACCCACTGAGCCACCCAGGCACCCTCAACTAAGCAATTTTTGAATCAGGCAAAGTTTATCTTTAGAACCATTTTCATATTAAGGAATATTTCTTGATTATCTGAGCACCAAAGATTGCATCATTCTCAGCTGCACTCCAGATTACTTTAAGATGGAGATGGTTAAAGTTTAGGATTCCATCCAAAAGTCATTAAAGTCTGTGTTTGAGAATGTCAAAAAATGCATACATACCCTGGAGGAGTAAATAATCACTAATCTCTCCCTTCTACAGATCAGTAGTCTAAAAGTTTTTATTGAAAATATAAAAATCAAAGTTTTTAGTGAACAAAAACAGAGAACAATTATAAGAAGCGCTTCATGGCCCCCTTCTTCCCTCTGAAAAAACCTAACCACCCACCTGACTTTAAAAGAACACACTTTCTTGCCTTTCCTTACTGTTTATCACTCAAGGGCACATCTTTAAACTCTTTACTTTAACCTGGCCCACTTTTTAAAAACTTCATAGGACTTTAACATCTTTTCATCTATAGATTACCCTTCTTTTCCAATCTTGATCTTCTTCATAAAACTTATTACCAAGTAACACAGAACTTTTCAAAGATCATCATCTTTCTCCTATGAAGATTTTTTTTTTTTTAAGATTTTTTATGTATTTATTTGACAGTGAGAAATCACACGTAGATGGAGAGGCAGCCAGAGAGAGAGAGAGAGGGAAGCAGGCTCCCTGCCGAGCAGAGAGCCCCATGCGGGACTCGATCCCAGGACGCTGAGATCATGACCTGAGCCGAAGGCAGCGGCTTAACCCACTGAGCCACCCAGGCGCCCTCCTATGAAGATTATTTTATTCTTTAAAAATCTCCTCAAAAGTTACAGGCTATCATCACTAAATTAAACATCCTAAAAGAAATGCAAATAGGCTTTAGGCATTATTCAATTTTAAAACAACACTACACCATATTTTACCTAAATGGGAATATAATTGAGAACAATATAAAACATTTTTTAAATGTTTTAAATGTTTAAATTGTTATTCCATTGAATTTATAGGCAGGAACTACTCCAGACTAAATTCCATGATTATAAAATTCCATTATATCCACCTCTAACGCTAGTAAAGTAACTGGTTACAGGCTTACTTAACACATCCAACCCCACCAAAAATAACTTTATTACCACTGAACAAAATAAATGAATCAACTATTTCCAAACACTGAACAATGGTAAGAGCAAAGAAAACCACAATCCCACATTTCCAGAAAGAATGGAAACACGTAAGATGTACCAGTGTTCACCCTGGCTCTCTCTGACTGGGCTACATTTCCTAAGCAATGAAAAGGAAATAAAGGCCAAAGGGAGCAGAACTTTCGCTGAGCTAAGGAGACAGAGAATCTTCAGGGGTTCTAGAGAAAAGACAGCTATTTAAAAGGGAAGCCTCCAAGGGGTGCCTGGGTGGCTCAGAGAGTTAAAGCCTCTGCCTTCGGCTTAGGTCATGATCCCAGGGTCCTGGGATTGAGCCCTGCATCGGGGCTCTCTGCTCAGCAGGGAGCCTGCTTCCCTCTCTCTCTGCCTGCCTCTCTGCCTGCTTGTGATCTCTGTCTGTGAAATGAATAAATAAAACCTTTAAAAAGGGGGGGAGGGGAGCCTCCCAAGCCCAGTAGAAGTATCCCACAGGTCCTTATTCTACATCTGGGTTCCACGTGCCCAAAGCATAAGGCCTAGTAGAGAACAACCCCTTCCTGGAGGGGTTGTTCTCTACTAGGAAGGAGAACAAAAGAAAGATACTAGCAGCCACACAACACAATGAGGTGAGAGAATCCTAGCCCACACAAATGGGAAGTTCTCACCCGTTTACTTCAGACACCAGAATAGCCACAGTCCTTAGAGATAAGGACCACAGTCTTACAACAGCCTTTCTCAACTGGGGTTCTAGCAGAATTAAATCCTAATGCCCTAAAACATCCCCTATACATAATGAATTACCTTCTCTCCTGTGCATCTAGAACACTACTAATATGATAGTCCTTGGAGAAGATAGAAAACAGTAATTCAAATTATTTTCTATGATTCAGATGAGAAACCTAGAATAGGACCAGTCTAGATTTGCCTTATTAAAGCCTAAAACCAAGCCTTGAAAGGAACAAGGAGAGTTGGGAGAACATTAGCTACTCTTTAGAATAAAACAACACTCTTCAAAGGAAAAAAACAAACATAATCTAGACATTGTCAAACATACCATCCACAATGTCTAGTACTCAACTAAAAAAAACTCCAGGGGGCGCCTGGGTGGCTCAGTGGGTTAAGCCGCTGCCTTCAGCTCAGGTCATGATCCCAGGGTCCTGGGATCGAGCCCCGTATCGGGCTATCGGGCTCTCTGCTCAGCCGGGAGCCTGCTTCCTTCTCTCTCTCTGCCTGCCTCTCTGCCTGCTTGTGATCTCTCTCTGCCAAATAAATAAATAAAATCTTTAAAAAAAAAAAAAAAAAAAACTCCATAATGGGGCACCTGGGTGGCTCAGTGGGTTAAGCCTCTGCCTTCGGCTCAGGTCATGATCCCAGAGTCCTGGGATCGAGCCCCGCATCGGGCTCTCTGTTCAGCAGGGAGCCTGCTTCCTCCTCTCTCTCTGCCTGCCTCTCTGCCTACTTGTGATCTCTCTCTGTCAAATAAATAAATAAAATCTTTTTAATAAATAAATAAATAAAACCTCCATAAGACATGACAAAAGATAGAAAAATGTGATACACAAGGAAATAAAAAGAGACTCAACAAAAATAGATCAACATGACATAAACATTGAAATTAGTAGACAAGAAAGTTAAAGCACCTGATATAAATATGTTCAATGATTTAAAGGCAAATAAAGAATGGATAGGGAAATCTCAGCAGAAGAAAGGAAACTAAGAAAAATAACCAAGTATTAATTACAGAAATGAAAACTATAACATGAGAAATGAAACATTCACTGACTGGGCTTATATGCAGACTGAAGAAAGGAGAAGACAAGTTAGTCAACTTGTGAACACAGTAACGGAAACCAATATAAAAAAAATCTGAAAAACACGAACAGAGCATTAGTAACCTGACTAACACATATAAATGGAGTCCCAGAGAGCAAGAACAAAGTGCAAAAAATATTGAAAAGACACTATCCCTGGGCAAATCATAACCATACTGCTAAACACCAGAGTTAAAGAAAAAAAATCTCAAAAATAGCCACAGAAAACAATTTATCACATATGAGGAAAGAATAACATAAATATGACTGATTCTTTGTCAGAAATACTAGAAGCCAATAGACAATGGAATGACAATTTTAGAACACTGAAAGGAAAACTGTCAAACCACCTGCATATCCAGTAAAAATATCCTGCAAAAGTGAAGCTAAAACAGAGATCTTCAGATAAATCAAAACTGAGAGAAATTTTCAACAACTGACCTGACATTCAGACCTACAAAAAGAAATGAAAAGCATCAAAATTGGTGGCTAAATATTAAACATGGTGGGACGCCTGGGTGGTGCAGTTGGTTGGACGACTGCCTTCGACTCAGGGCGTGATCCTGGAGTCCCGGGATCGAGTCCCACATCAGGCTCCCAGCTCCATGGGGAGTCTGCTTCGCTCTCTGACCTTCTCCTCGCTTGTGCTCTCTCTCACTGTCTCTCTCTCTCAAATAAATAAATAAAATCTTTAAAAAATAAATAAATAAATAAATAAATAAATATTAAACATGGCTACAAATTAGAACTAGTTTCTCTTTTGTGCTCAACTCCCTTTAAAGATAAAAGACTGTAAGCCAAAATAAGTTGGACATAAAATTGGGTAATGTAAAAATGAAACGCATAATAGCACAAAAGATGAAGGATAAACAGAATGTACTCTTAAGAGCTTAATTCTTGTGGAGTATTAAGTATAAAGAGTAAAATGGGGGGCACCTAGGTGGCTCAGTGGGTTAAAGCCTCTGCCTTCGGCTCAGGTCATGATCCCAGGGTCCTGGGATCGAGCCCCGCATTGGGCTCTCTGCTCTGCAGGGAGCCTGCTTCCTCCTCTCTCTGCCTACCTCTCTGCCTACTTGTGATCTCTGTCTGTCAAATAAATAAATAATATCTTTAAAAAAAAAAAAGTAGGGCGCCTGGGTGGCTCAGTGGGTTGAGCCACTGCCTTCAGCTCGGGTCATGATCTCAGGGTCCTGGGATCGAGTCCCGCATTGGGCTCTCTGCTCAGCAGGGAGCCTGCTTCCTCCTCTCTCTCTCTGCCTGCCTCTCTGCCTACTTATAATCTCTCTCTGTCAAATAAATAAATAAAATCTTTAAAAAAAAAAAAAAAAGTAAAATGGTACAAGAGAGAAAATAAAAAATTACACTAAATTATCTGAATAACCCAAAGGAGGCAGCAAATGAGAACTGAAAAACAGATGGGTTAAGTGGGAAATATTGAGATGGTAGACTTAAGTCCAATCATATCAATTATCACATTACAGTAAATCAATTATTACCTGGAAATGTACAACAGACATTTTGTCTTATTTTTATCAAAGGTCAGATAAGATTTTCTTTTTTTTTTTTTTTTTTTTTAAGATTTATTTATTTATTTATTTATTTGACAGAGAGAAATCACAAGTAGATGGAGAGGCAGGCAGAGAGAGAGAGAGAGAGGGAAGCAGGCTCCCTGCTGAGCAGACAGCCCGATGTGGGACTCGATCCCAGGACCCCAAGATCATGACCTGGGCCGAAGGCAGCGGCTTAACCCACTGAGCCACCCAGGCGCCCCTCAGATAAGATTTTCAATGAATACTTCCTCATCTCTGTCAGAAATGCAATAATTAGATTAAATTAAAAGGTAGAGTATCAGACTGGATAAATCGCTGGAGCCACTACAGAAAACAGTGTGGGTACTCCTCAAAAAAACTAAAAATAGGGGCGCCTGGGTGGCTCAGTGGGTTAAGCCGCTGCCTTCGGCTCAGGTCATGATCTCAAGGTCCTGGGATCGAGTCCCGCATCGGGATCTCTGCTCAGCAGGGAGCCTGCTTCCCTCTCTCTCTGCCTGCCTCTCCATCTACTTGTGATTTCTCTCTGTCAAATAAATATATAAAATATTAAAAAAAAAAAAAAACTAAAAATAAAATGATCATATGATACAGCAATTCTACTTCTGGATCTTGACCTGAAAGGATAAAATCACTATCGTAAAAAGATAATAGTATCCTCATGTTCACTGCAGCATTATTTACAACAGCCAACACAATCCGGTGACAAATGAATAAAGAAAATGTGGCACGTACATGTGTGTGTATAGGAATATTATTCAGCCATCAAGAAAAAAATCCTGCTATTTGCAACATCACAAATGGACATTGAAAGCATTGAGTAAATAAAATAAGTAAGAGAAAGACAAATGATGTATCATCAGTTCAACAACATACTAAAAATGAGTACACCAAATAAAAGAACTTCATATATATCGAAAAGTAATAGATGTAAGCATAGAAACAGGCCAATCTATCTATAATCATGGTTGCAGATGTCAATTCTCTGTTAACTGACAGAACTAAATAACACATCCAACAGCTACAGAGTACACACTCATTTCAAGTGAGTGCACCAGGAATACTAACTACGAAAGGTTTTAAAATAAACCTCATTAAATTTCAGAAAGATGGAAATTTTACAGATTATGTTATTTGACATTCACAATGGAATTAAGTTAGAAAACGGTAAGACATTTAGCAATGTCCCAAATATTTGGAAATTAAACAACACACTTCTAAATAACTGATATGTAAAGTAAGAAATCACAAAGAAAACTAGACGATATTTTTAACTGAACAATGGAAACAACCTATCAAAACTTAAGAAATGCAAGTAAGCAGTGCTCAGATAAAAATGTATAGATTTAAATGTCTAATTAGGAAAGAAAAAGAGCTTATAATCAATCTAACTTTTTTTTTTTTAAGATTTTATTTATTTGACAGAGAGAGAGAGACAGCAAGAGAGGGAACACAAGTACGGGGAGAGGGAGAGGGAGAACCAGGCTTCTCACTGAGCAGGGAGCTGGACACAGTGCCCAAGACCCTGGGATCATGACCAGAGCCAAAGGCAGACGCTTAGCGAATGAGCCACCCAGGTGCCCCTAAATTTTCATCTTAAGAAGCTAGAAAAAGAGAAAATTAAAGGCAGAGTAAACAGAAGAAAGGAAATATTAAAGAGTTAAAAAATGAGAATACAGGGGCGCCTAGGTGGCTCAGTGGGTTGAGCCGCTGCCTTTGACTCAGGTCATGATCTCAGTGTCCTGGGATCGAGTCCCGCGTCGGACTCTCTGCTCAGCAGGGAGCCTGCTTCCCCCTCTCTCTCTGCCTGCCTTTCTGTCTACTTGTGATCTCTCTCTCTCTCTGTCAAATAAATAAATAAATAAAAATCTTAAAAAAAAAAAAAATGAGAATACACAAATAACTGAAAACTTACATCTACAAGTTGGATCATTAAAAAGATTTTGGAAGTCAAAATACCCTTAGCAAGACAAAGGTAAAAAAAAAAGAGAGAGAGAGAAAAGGAAAACATCAATTATTGATCAAAGAGGACTATCCACCACACATTAAAAATTTCAGTAAACAGTATAAAAACGTCATACCTATAAATTAAAAAGCTTACCATCAAAACTGACACAAGACAAAACTGAAAATCTGAGTAC
The DNA here is from genome assembly GCF_020171115.1 of Neogale vison. Lineage (NCBI taxonomy): Eukaryota > Metazoa > Chordata > Mammalia > Carnivora > Mustelidae > Neogale > Neogale vison. The sequence goes on from NC_058091.1 coordinate 218,894,791, forward strand.
ACCTATAGGTATTAAAGAAATTGAATTTATAACCAAAACTCTTCCTGCAAAGAAAATTACAGGCCCAGATGGTTTCACTGTTGAATTCTATCAACCATTAAAGGGGAAACACCACTAATCTTAAATCCGTTCAAAGAGGGAACACTTTCCAACTCATTTTCTAAGACCAGCATAATCCTAGTACCAAAACATTTTGGACAAAGAATTTTTAAAAATTGCAGAATATCCCTTGTGAACAAAAATGAAAAAAAAAATTTAAAAAACCCTCGGGGCGCCTGGGTGGCTCAGTGGGTTAAGCCTCTGCCTTCGGCTCAGGTCATGATCTCAGTGTCCTGGGATCGAGCCCCGCATCGGGCTCTCTGCTCAGCGGGGAGCCTGCTTCCCCCTCTCTCTCTGCCTGCCTCTCTGCCTACTTGTGATCTCTATCTGTCAAATAAATGAATAAAATCTTTAAAAAGAAAAAATAAATAAAAATAAAAAAACCCTCAGGAAATAAAGTAAAATTCAACATACAAAAAGATAATACAAGTCTGGTTCAACACTTGAAAATCAATATGACTGACTAGTCTATTTTCACTTTTCTATACTTTGCCCAAAGACCTGTTGGGACTATACTAAACTTAGGGGAGAAATCTAAATAATTTTTGAGAGAAATAGTCTAGTGACAAATTTATCAGTGAGATTAGAAAGTTCCCCTAGACAATTTCTAGCTTTAACATTTTGTTCTTTACAAAGATCATTAGAAAAGGAACATAAATAATATGAACAATTCTTCATCTTTTGCAGAAACAGAATAACCATTACACTGTACATAGTCCACATGAGAAGGATCCATGCCCAGTCTAGTTCAAAAAAAAAAAAAAAACTTTCCTAATATTCTTTTAATTAATGAAGGAAAAAACCCATGGTTGAATAAAGATCTCACTATAAATTGGAAATGAATTGGAAATTGAAAATTCAATTGGAAATTGAAAATTACGGGGCGCCTGGGTGGCTCAGTGGGTTAAGCCTCTGCCTTCAGCTCAGATCATGATCTCAAAGTCCTGGGATCAAGTCCCGCATCGCGCTCTCTGCTCAGCAGGGAGCCTGCTTCTCTCTCTCTCTCTGTCTACTTATGATCTCTCTCTATTAAATAAATAAATAAAATCTTTAAAAAAAAAAAAGAGAGAGAGAATTACAGCAACATAGTGCACTCAAATGCACTCTATCCCAGGAAACCTATAATTCAGTTTCTCACAAAAAGAACAATAGAACAGAGAATGCTTATTCTTTCAGGCATATTAAAGCACTAATTTACGCCACTGTTGTTGTTAACAGTGTCCCTAACTATCCAGAAAGTTAAGGTAGCCTAGGAAAACAATGGTTAATTCAGATTGAGAATTATTTAACTTAAAATGTTTCTCTCCATGCCTTCCGAGGAATTCAGAAACACATTGTGTTCAGAAGATAACCCAAATATTCTGGTCTATTTATCCTCCCTCCTCATTACTTAGCTCTTCTTTTATCTTAATTTCTTTGGTTTTATTGGTACTTCCTCAAATCCTTTTCCGAAGTGGGCAACACCTAAATAAGATAATATGCTAAAACTAAGGAGGATGTACTCATATAGGAATTGAGGAACATTTCATTACTTTCTGAGCTATAAAGGGGAAGTTCTACCCAAAACACTGTAGTGAACAAGAATGGACTGAGATTTAAATAAAGTTAAAAAAAAATAGTATTAGTAATTTTTGGTCCTTTCCAATCAGTGAATGTAATGAGTTTACTTTACCTTAATTTCTATCCTTGCTCTGTGAGGAAAAAGCTGTCCAATCATAGAAAAGTCAGTTCCTACCATGCTGATGGCTAAAAAAAACATATCTGTTTCTGTAAAAATAAAAGATTTAGAAAGAATGAAAATTAATATCAGTATGTCAGAGAAAAAAAAATCTTAGATTAAGTATATATTTTGAGTTAAAAATAAATTTGAGAGTACTTAAATATTATTTAAGAAATCTTCAATTTTATTGCAAAGAACTTGATGAATCTCAAATACCTCTAAACTTTTATACAGAAACATGATAAAAGAAATCTGCATGTTCATACCAAAGCAGCTGGAATAAAATAAAATAAAATAAAAAGACGACAACATTCTGGTCTCCAAGTGACCAAAACTGTCAGTCACAGCCAATAAATTATCGCTTTAATGGAAGCAAATGAGATGTGCTAATTAGTGTATGAAAGAAAGTAGCTTAAAAAACACAGAGAAGAAACTACTAATAGAAGTAACCTCAACAGAACAGGATTGAGGAAGTCAGAGGAGGGAAGTATAGAATCTTTCTTGTTGCCCTGTATCAGTCTGTTGTGTTTGACTTTTTTCCCAAAACAACCTGCATTATTTTTATAAGAATAAGCAATATCATTCAATAGGTATTACGTGCTTTTTTAACAGCCTAATTTTTACAAACTTTATTATACAACAAAGGTATAACATTATTATGAGTATTAATAATACTATAATTTTCCATAAAAATGTTATTTTTTATACAGAGATTTGACAGGAAAATTCCGGCCCAAATGACCACATTGCTAATTCCTAAAATACTAAGATAAAGCCAGAAACATAGTTCTATAATATTGGGAGAGGGAGCCCCACTGGAAGGTGCCAATAAAAGTAGCTAAAGAGAAAATAATACAGTTTGTGTTTTATTTACTTACAGAAAATAATTCACTTTATTTCAAATAAATAACCTATACAATTTAAAATGAAAATTAGTGGGGTGCCTGGATGGCTCAGTGGGTTAAGCCTCTGCTTTCGGCCCAGGTCATGATCTCAGGGTCCTGGGATGGAGCCCTGCGTTGGGTTCTCTGCTCAGTTGAGACCCCGCTTCCCCCTCTTTCTGCCTGCCTCTCTGCCTACTTGTGATCTCTCTGTCAAATAAATAAATAAAATCTTTTTTAAAAAATAAATAAATAGATAGATAAAATAAAATAAAATGAAAACTAGTTACCTTTATTTGACCATGGTTTAGAATAATAGTTTTTCCTAAAGCTGGAATATGTAGTTGTAGAACCACGTTCAAATATGGGATCATTTGCCTCAACCACACAGGGACCTTTTGTCCTTAAAACTTCTACAGTTAAACTGAAAAAGACACATTTTTAAATAGATCTGCTCTAAAAGCAAAAAAAGAAAAGAAATGATATCTGAATAGTTATCTTTTGAAGCCATGGCAGAATCATATCAAAAAAGTATAATTATGAGATATGCATATTTTCTAAGAATCTATTAATTTTCACTTGAAATATGATTGCCAAGGAATAAATATAAATGCTAACATTTTTCCAAAATCCTTATCAGCAATATAAAATTTACGCATTATCCTTGAGCCCCCAAAAAATTATTTATTAACCTCTGAATGTCTCCTATATTTAATATGCATTTTCTTATACTAGACCCATCAGAAAATATCAAGAAATATAAGTATTTGATATTAATGTTCTATGTTCCTATACACAAAGCAGTTAAATGCTTTTAACTATTTAATGGCCAGTAAAATCATTATCACAATATAAACACACAAAAACAATTACTAATAGTATTGCATTAATGTTTAATTATCATAGAATTTTATATGCTATAAAAAGACTTTTTAACTAACTAAACTGTTGGAAGACTATCTATCACCCTTTTCCTATTTACTTACTACCTATGAATTTATTTTCTTTTTAAAAAAACATACTTTGGACAAACAACAAATTCCACAATGTCAAATCTGAAAAATTTAATGTTATAATTGAAAAATTAAACTACAAGGTGAATTAAACATTGTCAAAACAGAAATCATAGAATACTAAACCTATGATTTGTTCCATTTTCATTACTTATCAGACAATAAAACATAGTATTAGTTAATACAAAAACCTGAATTTTGACTTCAAGACAATTTTTGAAATCTATCATCAGTAGAGGCCAGCATTATGATTAGTTCAGTAGCTCATCCCAATTATCAGTAAAGATAGTAAACAATGGATGGTAGGTTAATGGATGATAGATCAAGAGTACTATCTTCTCATATAAAACATAGCATAAAAATTCCTAAAAAATTTCCTAACTCACTTTTCCATTTACAACATCCATTACAAAAATTTAAAAAATCAGTGTCTAAGTGACAATGACTGATGTGGAAACACTCTCTCTCATTAAACAAAGCACATTTGTTCTCAGGTTTGAAATCACAGTCTTTTTTGTTTTTTAAACTTACCTTTCTTCATCCAAAATAATGGAACCATCTTCTGCCACTTTTACTCGAGGAACCAGCAATGGCCCGTCATCCACCTCTTCTTCTAGTTCTTCATTATCTGCAGTATCAGGAGTACTCTTACCTTCTTGCCTACCAAACGGAAAGACAGGATAATTCATATATCCATGAGAAGTATCTTCTGAATACTATGAACTTGTGAAATAAATTACTTCAAATTCTACCTTCTATTTCCAACTTTCCCTATAACCTAAATGAAAAAATTCACGTTAAGGACAGGGCTATAAGATTTTTCTAATTCTATCCAGTAGCATTTATTAAAAAGCCTCAATTTTTGAAAATAAAGAAACTCACTTTTGAAAATAAAGAAAAAAACTCTCATCTTCTCTGTCCCAACAGAGTATCAGATAAACCAAATAGATACTGGGGAATTCACACACACACTCACATACACACACACCCTTACAGTTATAAAGCATTAGTTTGCAGATCATTCTATTAACTCTTCATAACAATCCTTGGAGATTAGTATTTTCTTTTTTTTTTTTTTTAAGATTTTAAAAAATTTATTTGAGAGAGAAAGCGAGCGAACGAGCACGAGAGGAAGGGAGGGAGAGGGAGAAGCAAGCTCTCCACTGAGCAGGGAGCCCAATGTGGGGCTTGAAACCAGGACACCAGGATCATGACCTGAGCTGAACGCAGATACTAAACCAACTGAGCCACCCAGGCCCCCATGCATTAGTATTTTCAAACCCATTTGAGGTTTGTAGTAGATAAATAATCTTTGCTTTAGATTTCACAACAATAAAGGCAGACCAAGAAGCTAAACACAGTTTCCCAAATAATAATTCTGAATACCATATACCTTACATTCAACTACATGGTCTCCTTAAGGTTTTACATAAGCAAACATAACCCATAAATCTATAAAAATATAGCCTATTATAAAGTCTAAGACTTCTACTTTAAAACGATATAAATTCTAAGCAAAACATCAATCATTAGTTAATAACCTTTGAAATAACAACCAGAAAATCCCAATGTTTCTGGCAATTTTCCATAATCCCCCCATCCTGAATTTCAAAACTACATTAACTTCCCAGGAAGCCTCTTGAAGACATTTCCTAGTAGTAAGGGAACATTACAGTGCAGCGTAGAAGGCAACAAGAAGCTTGTACAAAAAAACAGACTCTCTACTGGGATCAAAACTATAAAAAGAAAGGAAAAAGGGGTGCCTGGGTGGCTCACTGGGTTAAGCCTCTGCCTTCGGCTCAGGTCAGGATCTCAGGGTCCTGGAATCAAGCCCCACATCGGGCTCTCTGCTCAACAAGAAGCCTACTTCCCCCTCTCTTTCTGCCTGCCTCTCTGCCTCCTTGTGACCTCTGTCTCTCTGTCAAATAAATAAATAAAATATTTAAAAAAAAAAAAAAAGAAAGAAAGAAAGGAAAGAAAAGGAAAAAGAAAAATATATACATGCTTATTTGGAGAGACACAGAATGGAACTAGAAAGATACATTTAAAAAACAGTAACATTTGTTATCTCCACAGAAGAACAAGAAGACAGAAAAACAGATTTGGAAGATTTTTCTCAGTATACTTTTGTTCCCTGTGGTTTTTGTACAACTGTATTATATCATTATTCTAAAACAAAACAAAATCCTTTTTAATTCTGAAAGCTTTAACTGAAATCATACCACTGACCATTTCCATATATAATACACAAACAGTGTGGACCTTTCATTTTGATTTAAATCAAGCATTAACTTTTATTTTTGTTATTCTACTTAAACATTCCTATCCCATGTGACTTGACTATAACAAAAAGCTTTATTTGATTTCATTTTTTAAAAACTCTACCCCCCAAAGAATTTATTTTTAAAAAAAAACAGTATGATAAATGCTTACTCTCTTGTCTGGACTGGTGTCAAAGATTTTTCAGTTTTCTTTTCTTGCTCCAGGGAAGAACTAACAAATAAATAACATTTGTTTTTAAATATGTAAAAAAATTCTTTTAAGTAATTCACACATCATGTCTATTCTATCCATCACAAGAAAGAAATTATTTTAACTTGTTTTTTTAATGATACACCATAACATCATTATTAATGACAGTGTGTGGTCCAAGAGTCAATTTCTCAGTCAAAAACTTTTGTCATCAAGTATAAATAATCTGATGATTCACAGACCTGTACCCCTGAAGCAAGTAATACATTATACGTTAACAAAAAAAAAAAAAAAAGGATAAATAATTTGCTACACTCTACATAGAGAATGTTTTTACTCTCTAATTCCTTAGCAAAAGGAGGCTCTCTTAGTCCTAAGGCCTAAAGCAACTTAGCCGTGGCTTTTCTCCCAACCCTTAGATGTCAAATAATGCAAAACCTAGGTCTTTGGCCCTTCCTTCACTGGGCCAAAGACCTGCTGAACCTGAAAAAGGCTATACTGAAAACATGGCACTATTCCTACATCCACCAGCTAAACCATGAAGAACATACACTGAAATTTATTATAAGCCATCTGCTTCTCCAGGCTAACTTGATTAAAGAAGCTTTGTTCTTGGAGAACTTGTTAATCAAATGCCACTATATTTAATTAGGAGGTAGGGCATAAAAATCAGACCATTCCTTTAGATTCAGGTTATAGCGTACAAGAAATAGAATCCATAATATCGATTAGAGAAAAACTGTTTAGTTGGTTTTACAACAACTTAGTAATATAGGAAAAGAAACTTACTTTTTAATCTCAGAAGTAAAGGATACCATCCCAAGAAAGCAGTTACCTGAAATATCACTAAGTTTTGTTAAAAAATTCTCTAAAAGAACATTGTATGTGCTATAAATTTTATCAACATGCTTTTGGAAAACATTGAAACTCTACTCTAAAAGTGATACTTAAATCACTATACACTCTAAGAAAGGAAAACAAGTAAAGTTTACTTACGTCATTGGATTATTATCTGGCAGGTAATATATGAAATCTCTCATAGTCATTTTTGAACGATCTGGTGGCTTCTGACTTTCATTTATGGCATATTTGTTTTTCCATTGCTTCTGTTACACGCAAACACATACAAAGATCCACTTTTATTTTACAAATACGGAAGAATTTCACATGTACTATACTCCAAGGTATAGCTCACTGCTGCATTCATTCCAAGTGATTTAATATTATTCCTACCACAATTATTCCTAATTTAAGGAAAAATTTCTTAAAAAGTGAATGTTAAAAAGTTGTAGCGCATCAAGGAACCTTAAAAACAAAAGTCTCCAGGACTGGACAAAAGCTCAATGTATAAATCATACAAATGTCTTCTAACTACAGGAGTTTACTAAGAATTTATAAACATACAGCCTTTTTTTTACATTGCAGTGAATTGGATTTCTGTGAATTTCATAAAATTCTTGAAGCAAATGTTTGTTTAATTTTTTAGTTCCCCAGAATAAATCTACCTAAGCAGATTCAATAAACATAGAACATCTGGAAAGACTTCAATTTTAGGGGAACAGATTCAAACCCCACTGGTGTTTGACACAAAGCAAGTAACATCTATGAGCCTATTTCCATCTGTGTAAAACAGTGATGTCTACTTCACAAATGTAATAGAATTAAATAACAAATATAAAGCACCATGTTAAGTGCCTTCCTCTTAATTAAAAAGGGCATTCTAGGCTAAAATTAATAAGCCAGGAAATGACAGATGTTCGTGAGGATGCAGAGAAAGGAGAATCCTCCTACCCTGTTGGTGGGAATGCAAGCTGGTGCAGCCACTCTGGAACACAGTATGGAGGCTCCTCAAAAAGTTGAAAATAGGGGCTCCTGGGTGGCTCAGTGGGTTAAGCCTCTGCCTTCGGCTCAGGTCATGGTCTCGGGGTTCTGGGATCAAGCCCCTCATTGGGCTCTCTGCTCAGCAGGGAGCCTGCTTCCCCCTCTCTCTCTGCCTGCCTCTCTGCCTGCTTGTGATCTCTCTCTCTGTGTCAAATAAATAAATAAAATCTTTAAAAAAAAAAAAAAAAGTTTAAAATAGAGCTACCCTACAACCCAGCAATCGCACTACTGGGTATTTAACCAGAAGATACAAATGTAGTGATCCGAAGGGGCATGTGCACCCAAATGTTTATAGCAGCAATGTCCACAATAGCCGAACTATGGAAAGAGCCTACATGTCCATCAACAGATGAACAGATAAAGATGTGGTATGTATATACATACATACATACACACACACACCATGGAATACTATGCAGCCATCAAAAAGGAACCAAAATCCTGCCATTTGTAATGACATGGATCAAACTAGAGGGTATTATCCTAAGCGAAAAAAGTCAATCAGAGGGGTGCCTGGGTGGCTCAGTGGGTTAAAGCCTCTGCCTTCGGCTTGGGTCATGATCCCGGGGTCCTGGGATCAAGCCCTGAATCAGGCTCTCTTCTCAACAGAGAGCCTGCTTCCCCCTCTCTCTCTGACTGCCTCTCTGCCTACTTGTGATTTCTCTGTCAAAAAATAAATAAAATCTTTAAAAAAAAAAAAAGTCAATCAGAGAAAGACAACTATCATATGGTATCTCTGACATAAGGAATTTGAGAGGCAGGGCAGGGAGTCGTGGAGGGTAGGAAAAAAATGAAACAAGATGGGACCAGGAAGGACACAAACCATAAGAGACTCTTCATCTCAGGAAACAAACTTAAGGTTGGTGGGGGATTGGGGAGGAAGGATAAGGTGACTGGGTTATGGACACTGATGAGGGTATGTGCTATCATGAGTGCTGTGAAATGTATAAGCCTAATGATTCACAGACCTGTACCCCTGAAGCAAATAACACATTATGTGCTAATAAAAAATTTAAAATTTTTTTAAATAAATAAAAAGGGCATTCTGTATTTAAGAATAAGAACTAACATGTTTTGGGCTCTTACTATCGCAGAAAGTAGTCTAAATGTGTTTTACACGTATAAGCTCATCTAATCTTTACAACCTCCAATGAGATACATACTATCGTCAGTCTTATTTTACAGATGAGGACACAGAAAAATTAATTAAATTTTGCAAGGTCACATAGTAAGGAATGACTCTCAGATTCGAATCTTAAGTATCTAACTGCAGATTTATATGCTTCTCTATTGGTACAGTGCCCTTTTCAAAAAATAACCTATCTTTAAGATTAAAAGATGGTCTTTAAAAAAAAAAAAAAAAAGGAAGAAGACAGACTCTACGCATACGTGCCAATTTTTCCCATTTATAATTTCCATATTGTCAGCTTAGAAAATATTACCAATTCATTTTGCTCAAGTATATTTGTCTTAATTAAAACAAATAGAACTCATGTCACTTGGACATCATGAAAAACCAGACTGAAGATTTATTTTATAAATATACTTGGTATACTTTTTATGTATGTATATGTACAGAACTTCTATTTGTGGCCTTCACCAAAACCAATGAAAGATATAGATGAATATATAAAAATTAACATAGTGGGAAAAAAATTTATTAAGTCCATTGTGCTTATTAATCAGTTAACAAAAGGGATATTAACTGATGAATTACAGACCTGTACCCCTGAAACAAGTAATACATTATATGTTAATAATAAAAACAAAAACAGGGACGCCTGGGTGGCTCAGTTGGTTAAGCAGCTGCCTTCAGCTCAGGTCATGATCCCAGCGTCCTGGGATCAAGTCCCACATCGGGCTCCTTGCTCAGCAGGGAGCCTGCTTCTCCCTCTGCCTCTGCCTGCCATTCTGTCTGCCTGTGCTCGCTCTCTCCCTCTCTCTCTCTAATAAATAAATAAAATCTTTAAAAAAAAAAAAAAAAAAAAAGGGATATGAATTGATTACGCTCCATTAAATGCTGTAGATATTTTTACTCCAAATGATGCCTAACAGAAAAACAGAATTCTAGCAGGGACCGGTCAAAATGTGATTTTTTGTCTCCCTTACCTTCTCTTTCCTCAATTCTTCTTTTAACATTTCTCTTAGTTTCTGGGCTTTATATAATCGATATCTGTCTGAACATGGCTGTTTCTCTTTTGTTGAAACAGGGTTCGGCTGTGCAACTTCTTGATTAACTGTAGATAAGGGATGAGATTCTGAAGGAACAGTGACACCAGGCTTAACCAGAGTAGGAGTGCTTGATATTCTCTTTCTTCTCTGTGAAACAGTAGAGGAAGATTTACTGGATTCTTCAACATAATTCTCACTGTCAGTCTTTTCATCACTGTTGAAATTTTTAAAAAAGAAAAAAAAAGAGTACCATGGATCTTTTATATTCTAGTTTCAAAAAACTAGCCTGGTGAAAATCTAAAACAATAGAACCTCATTATTAAAAAACTCACTGACTTGAGATATACAGTAATCATGACAGCAACTGCAATAAAAATTTTATTTATTAAATTTTTTAATAGATATATTAATTCTAAAAAGACTACTGATCTTTTTTAAACTTCAAATCCCGTAGGACAATAGAACATATTATTTCATGCTCACGCTCTTTCAAGGAAAACAAAAGGCCAAGTTAAAAATTAAAGTTTACCCTATTTTGAACCACTAGATAACTGACAAATGTTTTTCTTTATAATCTATACTAACATCCTCCTGAACTGACCTAAATTACTGAAATTTTACTCTATCAACCTAAGATCAGCCAAACCAAACATACAAAACTTCAAACTTATAAAATATCTTTACTGCAATACTTGAGAATATTCATTTAGCTTCATTAATCAAATCAAATATTATATGGAGCAGAAATCATTTATCTTTTGTTGGGTAACTAGTTACAAAGCTATCAAACTCCTTACTCAAAGACTCAGTCACTCCAAATTACATAGTAAGCATATAGCTCAGACTGGATATACGTATTTTTGGAATGGCCTGAAAGGAAATTAAGTCAAAAAGATACAGGGGTTAGGGACACCTGGGTGGCTCAGCGGGTTAAAGCCTCTGCCTTCGGCTCAGATCATGATCTTGGGGTCCTGGAATCAAGCTCCGAATCAGGCTCTCTGCTCAGCAGGGAGCCTGCTTCCCCCCACTCTCTCTCTGTCTGCCTCTCTGCCTACTTGCGATCTCTGTCAAATAAATAAATAAAATCTTTAAAAAAAAAAAAAAAAGAATAATCGTCCCAAGAAATCTCCATTTTTTTGAAGTTTTCTTTTTTTTTTTTTTTTAAATAATCTCTACACTCAACATAGGGCCCAAACTTACAGCCCCAAGATTAAGAGTCGCATGCTCTTCTGAGTAAGTTAGCCAGGTACCCAAAAATTGTCCAATTTAAATTCATATCTCAGCCTTTATAACGGGATACATGCACCATGTACATTTCACCCAATTATGCTGAAACCCCAAGGACAAAACATACATCCTGTGTTTTTAGCACGTATTTTTACAACTGCAAAGACCCACCCAAAAAAAAGGTAAAAAAACAAATATACTCCCCATATGCCAACTCCAAGAAACCAAATATCCTCAACCTCAAATGTCTCAAGACTACAGAACCTGAGTAATTTATTAAATTATCAAACCTCAGGGACGCCTGGGTGGCTCAGTTGGGTAAGCCGCTGCCTTCGGCTCAGGTCATGATCCCAGCGTCCTGGGATCGAGTCCCACATCGGGCTCCTTGCTCAGCAGGGAGTGCTTCTCCCTCTGCCTCTGCCTGCCATTCTGTCTGCCTGTGCTCGCTCTCTCCCCTTTCTGTCTCTCTGATAAATAAATAAAATCTTTAAAAATAAATAAATAAATAAATAAATTATCAAACCTCACACACTTATATGTAATTAACAGGATCTCTTCAAACTTCATTAACAGTGACTAATATTTGTATTTCCTTTTTTAGAGAAATTTTGAAAAAGTATTCACACAAAAAACTTGTAAGCTACTACCATCACTTAAGCTGGCAAAATAACACCTTATAACCAGCATCAGTACAGGCCAAAAGTATGGCCAAAAAGAAAGGGAGTAAAATTTCCACCTTCCTGTCAGAGCATACAGAGAATTTATACCATCTCATTGTCATTTAATAAGGTCAGGTTTTATTGCTTTCCTCACATTCACATTACAGAAACAGGGGCTATTAGCAGCCCAACATGTCTTAACTTTAATTACTTTCTTAATTACTACCATAGCATTTTTTTTTATCGCATTTATTTTAAACAAATAACTTTTTGTAGGCAACTATTCTGCCATGTCCTATGCAAGACAGTTTATGTCGGTTTTTTCTAAACTCCACAATAACTCTCCAAAGCACGTAGTATTATCTCCATTTTAGAGTAAGTAAGTTCTGCCCGGCCAAGTCTGACAAATTGTTAAATTAAGAAAAAAATCCTAAATCCAAATGTGGCACTGGCACATGCTTTTTCCCTTCAGAAAACATGACCACTATAAAAGGGCACGCCCTCAAAGAAAAGCAAGTAACCACATCTCCTTTCCACTGACACAAATTAGCAGAACCAAAGTAACATTGGTCTTTTAAAGAATAATGTTTTTAAAATTTTAAAAACTACTTAACCTCCTCAGTGTACTCCGGAAGAATAAAAACTACGGTAAAGTTATCTAAGCTAATGAACATTACCACGTGTGGATACTTTTCACTTCAAAACTGTTACATGTGGATTCTTCCCACCACCTTTTGAAGACATGGTCCTCACCCCGGGAATCTACAAACCTTAACAAAATCCACATTTGCCACACCTTGTGGACAGAACGACAAACTGCAGCTGGGAGTAGGTTCATAGGGCCTCAACTCTTAAGGCTTAATGCAGGCGACGGAAGACTCCTACGGTGAATTCATCTGGTCAGCTTCCAGGTGACAACCCCATAGAGGCGGGGCAGAGGAAAATGCTCCCCACCGCATGCACTTACCTGCTCTTGGGAGCCTTTTCTTGGGGTTCAGATCCCCCGCAATCCACCGGGGGCACATCTGTAGACTCTGCTGGCTTCGGGGAGGAGGCCGCTGCAGGATCCTGGGGCCTGGGCGCCTCTTGTCCACGCTGGGGATTGGGGACGGTGGAACCCCTGGCGCCTACACCAGGCCTGACATTCGGCTTCACGCTAAGGCGTGCCCTACGGAACATGGCGGAGCCAGGGGGCCCGGGGAGGCGGCCCCAAGGCCGCTCTCAGCCCCGAGCCCCGGCCGCTGCCCGGAGAAGGGATTAAGAACTACGCCCTTTCCACACAGCCACGCCACCAGTCCAGCCGGGAGCTACCGCAGTTTCTCACCCCCGCCGCCTCCTCCTTCCTCCCGCCGCCGCCTCTTCTTCATGACCCTGCTACACTAAGAGCTAAGTTTCCCCCCAGTACCTTGCTTCCCCGCCCTCATAGGGCGCCGGAACTGATTACGCCATCAGCCAGCGCCGCGGAAGAACGTAAGACGCACAGCTCCCGGAGCCATGGTAACTGTCAAACTATAGAGTCTCTTGTAAACCGGAAATTGGGATGCACGGTGAACCCCTCTCACCTCATCAGGAATCCTTAAGGAGGGGAAGGAGGTAGTCAAGCCCCTCAGCCCAAACCTTTCGGAGACTATGAAAATCATGGGGAGCCTGACTGGCTCAATCAGAAAAAGTGCGGGACTTTCGTGCAAGCCCCACATTGGGGGTAGAGATTACTAAAAACAATTAAAAAAAAAAAAAAAACTTTTTTTAGGGGCGCCTGGATGGCTCAGTGGGTTAAAGCCTCTGCTTTCAGCTCAGGTCATGATCTCAGGGTCATATATATATATATATATATATATATATATCTGTCAAATAAATAATAAAATCTTTTTTAAAAAACTTGTAAAAAATAAAAAACGGTGTTGTATAGTAGTGCCTGTTCACCAGCACATCCCCAGAACTTAGAAATTCTAAATTGAGTAGAACATAAATTACAAATTCAGGTATGAAGAAACTGGTAAATTACTTCCTAGAAGAGGAGCTAGATTTCTGGACCATGCTGTGGGAGAAAGACCACTCACTGTATACCTTTGTGTACTTTTAATATAACTGTTCAAAAACTATTATAGTTAAAACTATATAGTTAGAGTAAATTAACATAAGTATTCCTAATCTGCTTCAGAAAATAGAAATAGAGCAATAAACAAGACACTCTGAATTGGGGAGAAAAAAATACAACAAAAGAACAAGATAATTTAAGAATTTATTAAATGCTATGAAACAAATTTAAAGGGTACTATGACAGGCACACCTGGGTGGCTCAGTAGCTTAAGCACCTGCCTTCCTGGTGGGTCATGATCTCAGGATCCTGGGATAGAGCCCTGCATCCAGCTCCCTGCTGAGCAGGGAGCCTGTCAATCCCCCTACTTGTGCTGTCTCTCTCTCTGTCAAACAAATAAATAAAATGTTTAAATAAGTAAAGTGTACTATGACAGAGTTAATGGAAGCCTGGCTTATTTTAGGTAGGATGGTTAGGCTTCTAGAATGTCAGGAAAAATGGCCATAGATGAGATTGGCCTTACACACTATGAGCCAGTTTTCAAACTTGCAGTATAAATTCTCTGACTCGTTGCAACAGAGAGGCCGGACATCCTTCATGGAAGGACAAGATTTAACAAAAAACCCTGCTACATTAAAAACAAAATGTCAGGAGCACCTGGGTGGCTCAGTGGGTTAAGCTGCTGCCTTCGGCTCAGGTCATGATCTCAGGGTCCTGGGATCGAGTCCCGCATCGGGCTTTCTGCTCAGCAGGGAGCCTGCTTCCCTCTATCTCTCTCTCTCTGCCTGCCTCTCTGTCTACTTGTGATCTCTCTCTGTCAAATAAATAATAAAAAAAAAAAACAAAAAAAAACAAAATGTCAAAGGAATTAAACCCTTTATTAATTAATCCTTACTATGTCATCAAGAAGGAGAAAGAAACGCAAGTATTTTTGAGAGTAAGATAACAAGGATGGAAAGCACAGAAGAGAGAAGAGATTCCTTTCAGACTGGAAAGAAACTGGAGGTCTGTAGCTTCTGTGGGGTCCCGGAGGGAGGGAACAGGGCTTCAGATACACCTAGAGAAGCTCCAGAACTTAACAAAGAAACCCCTACTAAAGATGTTTCAGGAATGTTGGAGCCACTACCAGGACCACAGGGCTTTGCACAATATATTCTGGTACAAGAGCACATTGCCTTTCCCCAAATGTTCTGTTCCACCTCAGAATCTAGGGCATTCCCACAATTCTGTATGGAAGGCAATCAATAATGACAATGATTTAATTTCTCATTAGTATAAAGAAGGGAACAAAGTCAGATTTAATTTTATTATTAAATATAAAGTCAAGCACACCTGGATGGCGCCGCTGTTTAAGCTTCTGACTCTTGATTTCAGCTCTGGTCATGATTCCCAGGACCTGAAATTGAGCCCCAGTGGGGGCTCTTCACTCAGCTTGGAGTCTTACTTGTCCCCCTCCCTCTGTTCCTCCTTCCGCAAGCTCGCTCTCTACCCACCCCCTCTCTCTCTCTTTCAAATAAATAAATAAATAAAATATTTAAAAATAAATAAGTGGGTACCTGGGTGGGTCAGTCGGTTAAGCGACTACTTTCAGCTCAGGTGATGATCCCAGGATCCTGGGACCGAATCCCATATCTGGCTCCCTGGAGCCTGCTTCTCCCTCTGTCTCTGCCTCTCTGTCATGAATGGATAAATAAAATCTTTTTTAAAAAATAAAATAAAAATAAAAACAAAAAAGTAAATATTAAGTCCTAAGATATTTGTTACAGAACCAAGTTTGTGGAGTAAATTCATAAGGGTAGCACAGTAATTTCAAAAGTATTCCGTTTTCTCTGGCAGATACACCCAGCACTTCTTGTGTACATCATTACATAACCCTACAACTCACAAAGTATATTTGCAGCCACAAAGAAAAAGCTCAATTAGACTGTAAATTAAGACCACATACAGAAACAACTCTACCACTTACCTTCCAATCCCAAACTGCTTCGTTTCCTTCTTTATGAGCCTGGCCAGAAAGTCAATCTTTTCCCCCTACTCCTTACTCCAGAAGAAGTTGCTTAACTGGAATCAGACACTTGGCCCATAAGCACTGTTGAAGAGAGGTGGGGCTTAAGAAGTGTGACAAGTACACAAGGCCCTCTGAGTTTAAAAGAATGACAATAATAGCTAATTTATTGAGGGCTGCCATATATTGGGCACTTAGTACTTCACGTACATTAATTCAGTTAATTAAGGAGGAACATCTGCCTTCCCATTTTACCGGCAAGGAAGCTTTACTGCAATGAAGTAACATGCCCAAGTTCACATATCTACTCCATGGTAGAGCTGGGCTTTCAACCAAGACATTCCAGTGCTCTAAGTCTTCACCATTTTCTCCTACCTTCTCTAAAATAGGTGATTCTTCAGAGTTAAAATAAATATTATTGAATCTTGGTCATATATACTTGAGAGTGCATTGTAGTATTTTCTATACTTTTGTATATGTTTGAAATTTTCCAAAATAAAATTCTTCTAGAAACAGGACGATTTAGGGGAGCAGTTAGGTGGCTCAGTAGGTTAAGCAGCCAACCCTTGGTTTGGGCTCAGGTCATGATCTCAGGGTGCTGGGATGGAGCACCACAACTGGCTTCCCGCTCAGAGGGGAAGCTGCCTCTCTCCTTCCCCTTCTCCTTCTTCTTGTGCTGTCTATTCCTCTCTCTCTCTCTCTCAAATAAATCTTTTCTTTAAAAAACAGGGCAATTTTAGGGTGTACAGAATTCCACACATTTATCAGTTTGTAATCATTAAGGGATAGATGAAGAATATAACTATTGCATTGACCAACAGGCATCTTTCCACGTCTGTTTCTAGCAATGGCAAACGCACCACGGCCTTTACCCAGGTTCCAAGGTTATCCTGGGCTATTATGAATGTGTGATAAAACTGCATTCCCTCTCATTCCCTTCCCATCACACAACCCAAGCACAAAGCCATTAACCTACAACTCCTAAAGTATTGTCGACCATGACAAAGGCACTGGGATTAAACGGGAAATGATGAGATTTAAGAGTCTATCTTAAATTGTCATCTCCCTTCTACAACTCCCTACCTGTTAGGTCAGTCGCTCCTGGTCTCAGTCTCAATCTCCTCTTCTGTATAGTGAGAACAATGAAGCCTGAGTTACAGCATTGGTGCAGGAATAAAGGAAGAAAATATGTAAAGAGCCATACTGACTTTTACAGAGTTAACCCTCAATCTGTTTTGTCCCCTTCCTTCTCTTCCCACTTCTGCAAGGGATGAATAAAAGTTAATGTTCTTTGTTGAAAAATGAGATATAGTAGCATTTATTGTTTTTGTCGTTACCAAAAAATGGAGGCTGGCCAGGGCCCAGTGTTGTGTACACAGTGCGTAAAATCCACAGACTCATGACCTGGTTTTAGACTCGACCATACTCGCGTGGCAGAAAGACCCCAGAGAACGGATTAATCTCAGGACGCTCTCGGTCCGGGACCCTTGGCCGGGCTTCCCCGCCTACCCCCGGCAGCGCACGCGCAGTCCCTCGCCCGGCTTGCGGGCGGCCGCGGTCCAGCCTCGGTGGGCGGGGCCATGGGAGGTGCGGAGGCGTTGCCCCGCAGAGGGCCCGCGCGGGCTCAGCCTTCAAGGGCCACCCGTGGGGACGGCTGCTCAGCGTGCTAAGAGGCCGTTGCTTTCTGTGGCGGCTTTCTCCCAGGCTCGGTCCGGTGTCGGCATGGCCCGTGAGTGTGCGGACGGGTGTGGGAACGCGGCGGGGAACGTCCGCTGAGAGAGCCTAGCTCCGAGGCGCCGCCGGACGGGAGGCGGGGACTGGCTGGTGTATCCCCTTCGGTCCGGCTGCGCGAGGATCCTGTCCTCAGTCCGCAGAGGGAGAGGGATGGTTAGCTTCGGGTCCGCTTGAGAAATCGGGCATGCACCTGCTGTTCAGGTGTGAGTTTACACGGTAAAAAAACACCTTTCCAGAGGTGAGGTGTGTGGATCGCGGCCCCGGGAGGGGTCCTGGTCTGAAAGGGGTTTCTGTCTGGTACTTAAAAGATCCTGAGGCCTGATGAGGACTAGAAGCTCCGACTGAGTCTCCTCCGTAGTTCTTTTGTTTGGCTCCTACAGGTAATGTTCTCGAACAGCCGCATTTGTTCGCCTAACAGTCGAGTTGTGATGGGCCAACTTGTGGAGCTGTGTTCCCTGTGTATCTATTCTTCTTTTCATACACGGTTTTCAAAAGCTAGACTTTAATCTGGAATACTAACCGGCATAGACAGAGGCGTGGAATGCCTGTTGTAAGAAACCTGGTATTCACAGCCAGTGAACACGTTCATTGGTATGATAGTATTAAGACCTTGTGTGTTTACCTCTGTGCTTCCTCCACGTCAGATACGGGAACAGCGTTCAGTGTAATTGCTCTGCTGGAGTGTCTGTTAAAAAGCCAGCTTCAGATGCATTTAAATAAGAGCGTTTTTGCGGAATTCGTGATTATTTTTGAGATGGGGGAAAAAGCATGACTGTTTGGCTTTGTAGGAGGAAATCAGCGAGAACTTGCCCGCCAGAAAAACATGAAGAAATCCCAGGAAATTAGCAAGGGAAAAAGAAAAGAGGATAGCTTGACCACCTCTCAGAGAAAGCAGAGGTAAGCAATACTAAAGGAATTTTCAAGTCACTGAAGTTTGTGTTTTGGAGAACGGGGAGAACTTTTTAAGTTCTTGGTAGAACTAGAACTGCATAGGGGGTAACAGCTAAACATTTGTTACATGCACACTGAAACTATAAGGTAGCAATTATCCCCGATATGTGAATGAGAAATTTCCAGCTCTCAAGCAATAGTCTTGATGAGAATCTCAGGCTTCAGTCACCACAACCATAGAAATTTCATCTAGCAAAATATCTGAATGCCTTCCACGTGGTAGGCACTGTTCTGTGCTAGGGATACAGCATTTTCAAAGGAGGCATCCTACCCAAACTAGTCGAGATGACAGGTGACTCAATTACAGGGATTAAGGTTCTGAAGGAGACACAAAAAAGTATATGTAGCTGTATGGACTTTTTACGATTCTTTGTGTTGGAAAAATTGCAGGTGCACCGCCTTGATATATGATTATATATGTGAGAAATAATACAAAATTGCTACAGAAATATTTGGATTGCAGCTTAAATTTTTTAAAAAGCATTCATATAAACAAGCTCAATGTTATTCTAAAAACAAATTTTGTCTGGGTACAACTTGGAGGGCAGGTGGAGAATTGCCTACACATGCTTCAGTGGGGCTTCTCTGTGGTCCTCTAGCCTGCACATTAGAAACACCTGGGAAACCCTAAAGGCTACTCAAACCTGTACCTTAAATTCAGTCCTGATTTAATTGGTCTGGGGCTGGGCATAGTAGGTGCTCTAGGTAAATTTTATTGTGACTAAGTTAAACCTGCTTTTAAAAATGTCCCCAGGTGATTCCGATGTGCAACTAGAGTTAAGAACAATCGTCTGAGGGGCGCCTGGGTGGCTCAGTGGTTTAAGCCTCTGCCTTCGGCTCAGGTCATGATCTCAGGGTTCTGGGATCGAGCCCCACATCGGGCTCTCTGCTCAGTGGGGAGCCTGCTTCCCCCTCTCTCTCTGCCTGCCTCTATGCCTACTTGTGATCTCTCTCTATCAAATAAATAAATAAAAATCTTTAAAAAAAAAAAAAAGCCTCTGCCTTCAGTGCAGATCATGATCTCGGGGTCCTAGGATCGAGCCCCGAGTTGGGCTCTCTGCTCGGCGGCGAGCCTGCTTCCTCCTCTCTGCCCACCCCTCTGCCCACTTGTGATCTGTTTGTCACACAAATAAATAAAATCTTTAAAAATAATAATAATAATCGTTTGGGGCTGCCTAGCTAGCTCAATCAGTGGAGAATGTGAATCTTGAGTCATTACTTCAAGTCCCACATTGGGTTAATTATCACCTCACGCTTTTTTTCTGTGATATTAAAGTGATAAGGTTTGCCTTAAATTTCTGTTTACCCACGTTGCAATAAAAGTGAACATAGTACAAATCAGTGACCTTGAAATTTTTAGTGGGGAACCCTAGTCTAGCTCAGTAATAGTCCTTGTTAAATGAATATCCATTTGTTAGAAAGCTCTGTGCTAGGTACTCTATACTTATTATCTCTATTCGTTACCCTGAAAAGTGATATTAGCCTCGATGTATAGGATAGGAAACTGAGGTTCTGAATTTCAGTAACATTACTAAGGGTAAAGCAAGTACAATAGAGTTCAGTTTCAACCAGAAAAGTTACTATGCTATTATTTTCCATGATACTTCATTTCTTTTTTTTTTCTTTTAAATATTTTATTTATTTATTTGACAGAGAGAGACACAGCTAGAGAGGGAACAGAAATAGGGAGAGTGGGAGAGAGAAAAGCAGGCTTCCTACGGAGCAGGAAGCCTGATGCGGGACTCAATCCTGGGACTCTAGGATCATGACCTGAGTCAAAGGCAGACACTCAACGACTGAGTCACCCAGGTGTCCAATACTTCCTTTCTTTATAGCCATCTTGGTTTTCCTTCATCCTCATTCCTCATCTTTGCTATTGGCTTTACAGAAATGTCTATTATAATGCACAGAGCTACTCACCTGTATTAAAATCTCACACTAAATCTATGTGATAACAGGAAAGAGCCTGAACTTTGAAATTAGACAAACTTGGGTTTTAAATGATTTAAGGTAAATTATTTAGTTCTAAACTTCTATTTTCTTTTTTAATTTGAATCATGGGGGTAATAACAGTTGCTATTAGACTTAACCCAGAGCCAGCAAATTGGCACATAGCCAGGTGTCGATTACAAAGCCATTTAATGTATTTTTTAAAATAAGGACTTCTGGGGCGCCTGGGTGGCTCAGTGGGTTAAGCCACTGCCTTCGGCTCAGGTCATGATTTCAGGGTCCTGGGATCGAGTCCCGCATCAGGCTCTCTGCTCAGCAGGGAGCCTGCTTCCTCCTCTCTCTCTCTGCCTGCCTCTCTGCCTACTTGTAATCTCTCTCTGTCAAATAAATAACTAAAATCTTTAAATAAAAAAAAAAGGACTTCCTAAACCATCTAGCCCAGGTAGTCTGATTGTAGTTCACCATTAATATGATATAGAGGTTCAGCCAGAGACACAGTGTTAAGGAAACGCCTGAATATCCTGTTGTTTTTTAGGGTAATCCATTTTTAATCACTAGCTATTGGGCTTTCAGGCTTGTAAGAAACTGAATTGCTTCATAACATCTATGTCCTAAAGCTAGGACCATTTTGCGTATCTAGAAGACGACTTCTTCTTTTTTTTTTTTTTTTAATTTTTAAAATTTCTTTTCAGTGTTCCAGAGTTCATTGTGTATGCACCACACACAGTGCTCCATGCAATACGTGCCCTCCACAATACCCACCACCAGGCTTACCTAACCCCCCACTCCTCTCCCCTCCAAAACCCTCAGTTCCTCAGAGTCCACAGTCTCTCCTGGTTTGTCTCCTCCAATTTCCCCCAACGCCCTTCTCCTCTCCATCTCCCCATGACCTCTGTGTTATTCCTTATGCTTTAGGAGACTTCTTAAATGCCCCTTCTTTGAGAGAAAAATAGAGTATATTAACCTTGTTGAAAACAAAAGTAATTGCCATTATTTCTGTATATAGCTGCCTGATGTCAGATAGATATATTCATAGCTATGCCACAAAACAACCCTAGTGACTACTTTTCTGATTTTGAAAGGTCATTATTTGCCCAAGATCATAACAATAGAGATGGTTTTCAAAATAAGATGTGACTTCAAAGTCCTTCCATACTTTGTTTTCCCATTCTGTTGCCATGAAAACAGAAACACTTGAATCTTTATATCTTTTAGTTTGTTTTCTAATATGTTTAATGGGTTATGTATACAAAACAAGAACATGTAATCAGTTTTTCTATAACAACTTACAGCCTTTTCCCCCATTATAGGGACTCTGAGATAATGCAACAAAAGCAGAAGGCAGCTAATGAGAAGAAGTCTATGCAGACAAGAGAAAAATGATGACTATTTGGAAAAACCTGGGTGCCACTGCCGACTAGGTGTATCATAAGCTCGAAGGGTCAAAAATTTGTGAAGCTAACAGTTATATGTTATATCCTTATAAAACTATTTTAAACTTTACCTTTCAGCCTGACTTAGTGTAATGTTTCAGAACCATTCTTCAAAGAATAAAACACTAACCATTCATGTGATATATTGGTGGATGTTATTTTTTTTATCAGCATTGAGCATTTATATAATTTGCTAGAGACATAATGTGATGAGATAATAAAATCTATAAATCTAGAATATTTGTCATAAACTTTGTTAAAGTAGATCTTATTTACAATCAACTTGATTGTATAATAGAATTTAAGATACATTTATCTTAAACAATCTATGTTGTTTTGTGATTAACTGGTTTGTTTGAAGAATTTAACATAGCACAGACCCACCTGGAATGGCAACTAAATGAATATAAATTAAATGAAGAGTAATTTACCGAGAAAATTCTGAGTTTTGCTTACAGCTTTAAAATTTTTAGTGAGTGCCTTTCTTCTAATAGACTATGTTCTTTAGAACAGAATTAGGTTCACAATAAAATTGATTTCTCATGTATACCCTGCTTCTATTTATACATAGCCTCCTCCATTATGAATATGCCCCACCAGAGTGGTAAGTCTGTTGTAATTGATGAATCTATAGTAGCATATCATAATCACCCAAAGTACAAGGTTACTAGTCCAAAGTTCAAAGGATTCTGTCTTGGTGTTGTAAGAGTGTCATTTTTTAAGTCAGTTCTGAGACTGAAAAACTTGTGACTTGACAGTGATAAATAATGGAAATACATTAATCTAGAGAAGGATTTATGACTATACTACTCTGGAGCAAATAGGCATAATTACTGCAAAGAGAGTCTACCACTGAGGAAATGGACAGTCAGTGGACAGTTCTTTAAGACTTGGCCTCCTATTTTAACAAAGACTCTGATAATCTTGAGATAAGTCCCTTGGCCGTGGTACCACCTGTTAATGGGGTGGAATCCTCAGTGTCTCTAATACTGGAAGAGGCAAATGGGAAGTTCTTATCTTCATATTACTACAGCTTTTCCGTTAAAGTAAAACTTTGTCTTAGGTTAACTTAAGTCTTCAAACTTTATATGGGGAGTTATCAGGGCAAAAGGATTACAACAGCTTAAGTTACTTTCTAATAAAAAGGATGATGAAGTCTGATTTTACTGCAAAGCTTATTTATGGTTTTGATTTCTATAATCCTATCTCCAGAATTTTACATAGTGGTAAGTCATGAATACAAAGAACTTGTTATGCTTTCAGCTGTATACTTTGTTGGTTTTTTTGTTTTTTGGTTTTTTTTAAAAGATTATTTATTTATTTATTTGACAGAGAGAGATGACAAGCAGGCAGAGAGAGATGAGGAAGCAGGCTCCCTGCTGAGCAGAGAGCCCGATGCGGGGCTTGATCCCAGGACCCTGGGATCATGACCTGAGCCGAAGGCAGTGGCTTAACCCACTGAGCCACCCAGGCGCCCCTGTTTTTTGTTTTAAGTAATGAATAATGTAGTGGAATAACTTTAGCTTTTCAAAAGTTAATCCTTAATCAGTCTGGGGAAAACCACGTTTTCCAAAAGAACGTGGGTATTAGGATAAGAAAGATCTCTGTGTTATAATTAATCATTAAGACTTAAATCCAGAGGGGCGCCTGGGGCGCTCAGTGGGTTAAGCCTCTGCTCTCGCCTCAGGTCATGATCCCAGGGTCTGGGATCAAGCCCCGCATCGGGCTCTCTGTTCAGCAGGGAGCCTGCTTCCCCCCCTCTCTCTCTGCCTACTTGTGATCGCTGTCAAATAAATAAAATCTTTAAAAAAAAAAAAAAAAAAAAAAAAAGACTTAAATCCAGAACTGCATCTTAAAAAAAAATTATGGCACTTGAATGAGTTGAATGAGTTATTTCTTAAGATAAAGGGTTTGGTTTTTAACTAAAACATGACCACATGTTTCCTCAAGGCAGACAGAAAAGTTACCCAAGAGGAAGAAAATGAACTGTAATTGCTGTAATTTATTGACACTTCAGTTTCTTTTCTTGTACTATAGTTAAGCAACGTAACTAAAATAGCTAAACTTCTAAAGATGGTAACGGGTCAAGATACTTTTTAATTTCTCAATCACAAGATATTAAAGGAAAATACATGTGAATAATTACCTCCAATCAGTAAAGTTAATTTATGCACTAACTTTAGATTATTGTTTTGGTATGTTGCTAAGGCAAGATAAAATTACTTAAATGAAGTAGTGCCAACTCGAAAATGTAATTTAGAAAATACTGAACTCCATGGAACACCCTCATAGGCATTAAAATTGCTACCTTGCATTATCCTTAATGTGGTAGTGGATTGTCATTAGCAATCGTCATAAGTCCTGCTGAGATATATGAGGGAGCAGCTGCTACTGCCCAAGGTGAGAACAGGGAGGTCAGATTCATCAGTTCCTTGATTCCTTTTGAGTACCCTTTCTATTAGTTGCATGTGTAAGAAATTGTTACCCACTCAACACAGGCAAGTGTTGAAAAATAGGACTCACAGGAAATACTGATTACTGACATCATTTTTCTAACTTTTTAAAAATAGTTTTTCTGCATGTTTTTATAGATGGAAGGAGGTTACTCACTCAAGGAGAGTGAGCACCTATGTATTTTAAAGTTGTGCTTTGTAAGAATTTTTCTGTTGAAGGCAAGGGTCGTACTAATATTGTTAGTACTCATACTGTCTAAAAGCTGTTTGAAAACTATTGAACTCTAAAAAGGCTATCCCTTCACAGTGTATACATCTAACAAATTATATTGTACACCATAAATATAAACATTTTTTAAGATTTCTATTTATTTATTTGACAGACAGAGATCACAAGTAGGCAGAGAGGCTGCCAGAGAGGGGAGGAAACAGGCTTCCTGCTGAGCAGAGAGCCCAATGTAGGGCTCGATCCCAGGACCCTGGGATCATGACCTGAGCTGAAGGCAGAGACTTTAACCCACTGAGCCACCCAGGTGCCCCTATAAACAATTTTAATAGTAAATCATACCTCATTGAAGCAGTGAGAAGAAAAATACCCCTAAAGTGAAAACCCAATATAAAATTCACTTTGGCAGTCAGAATTTGAGATTTGTACATTTTATCATCTGTGTCAGCAGTAATTAAAACTAAGCAGGGAGCGTGTGACTTTAAGTTCCCAATTGCCTTTGGTGATGAAAACCTAAAGTAAAAATTGAATTGAGAAACTGAATTAACTTTATGAAATTGTCAACCATAATTTTCCATTAGAACAAAAGAGAGTAAGAAAGTTTATTAAACTACCTCCGAAGACTTTATCTGCTGAAGTACTTGCTTTTTGGTAATGACATGTTAGGATATATTGCTTTACAGATGGCCAAGTCATGAAAATGTCAATGGGAAAAGAGGAATGACTCTAGGTTGCTGAAATGCACTTTCCCATAAATTGCACCAAAATTTTAAACGTCATATAGACTTTTCTGTACAACTTTGCTTCTTAAAACCCTTTCACGTACCACTAAATCTGCTAATACACTTGAAAAGTTTATAAGCAGCCCGCTGTTAGATGATTTGTCCAGCAAAGTTGAGATTTAAAATTTATACTTTGATTATAACCTAACTTTTATAGAAATATTTTTCACGCCACCTACTGCTTTTCATGCTACTCTATCAATTGGATCTAACTTTGCTTACTGGTGTGTCCATAGGAATATTTCCTTGAGTATTACTGAATGGAGCTTCTTTTACACAAGTTTTTAGTTTTTAAGAAATTGCCTACCAACCTGGCTGTAATCAAGACAAAATCCTATTGAGTACTTCCCTTTTATAAACATATTGCATGACAAAGGCTTTTTTGAAGGCTTTGGATTTTGGGAGGGAGGAGTTATTGGTCAAAGGTTCATTTAGCCTCGTACACTCAAATGACTGCTAAGGTGGCTTATGAATAGACCTTTAATAGAGAGTTATGTATTTTAATGCATGCTTGAAGAAATACAAGCCCATTAAACCTGTGATTTGATGGTATATTAAAATTTCTAGTTGCAAACAGACTCATTAATTATGAATAACCACAACAGTTATTTGAGTGGATGAGAGACTCCAGAGTCTGAGGAAAAGCTGAAGACTCAAGGTTTTGGAAAGGTCAAGAGTTGGAAGAGCTCCAGGTCCTATGAGAATTTTTTATTCCACAATGCTCCTCTCAGGGTGAAGTTTTGACAACTATTTTCAGTCTTTGTCATTCAGAGTTCCTCCAAATGAACTTATTTGGGTTGCATGCCTACCCTTCAGCAAGGGGAGGGCAGGCACCTAAGATGATAGAACCAAGAGTGTATCCCGTGAATAATAGATGTCTGTAAGAATGCTTTATGTTTTGTGTGTCAGTAGCTCTATCATCTTCATGGCTGTGTAGTATCTTGTTATAAAAATATACCATGATTTAGTTATCTACTTTACTTTTCATGACGTTTGGTTTGCTCTTAGTTTGGAGCTTTTAAAAATTATTCTGCCATAAATATATATATATATATGTATGTATATACATACAACATATATATATATATGTATGTATATACATACATACATATATATATATATCTTTTAGGGGTCATAAATCTGTATTTCTATTTAATATTAACAGTGGAATTGCTGGGTCATAGAATACATAAAATTGTTGTCTAGTTTTCCTTAATGCTCATTCAAGCACTTTAAGCACATAACTAAAGAATGTGGAGAATTTCCTTGGGTTGCTATAACGAATAACCACAAACTTGGGGGCTTACATGAACCGAAATTTATTCTTTCACAGTTCTATAGCCCAGAAGTATACAGGCAAGTTGTCAGTGGGACCACATGGCCTCTGAAGATTCTAAATGAAAATCTTTGCTTGCCTCTTCCATTGGCTTCATGCATTACTTTGCTTGTGGCAGCCTAACTCCTGTCTTTGTCTTCACATAGCCTTCTTTTCCCAGGCTTCTTCCTATTTTTTAAAAGGATGGTTGTCATTGGGTTTAGGGCCCACTCTAATTTAGGATGATCTCATCTTAAGATCTTTAATTACATCAGCACAACCTTTTTCCCAAATAGGGTCACATTCACAAAATATGGTGGACATATTTTGGGGACTACCATTCACCCACTACAAAATGGGAAACAAAAACAGGGAAACTTAGCTATAACTTACTTTTTTTTAAGCCATCCTATAGGTCAGTCCATATAGATCTAACCATAGTGTAGATATATAGTAATTTATCCAGTGACTTCCTTACTCGTGGACATTGAAGATGTTTTCAAGCATTTGCTACTACAAACTATTCTATAATACAGTCAACCTATAATGTTCTTCTATTTCTGTAAGAATGCATTCCTAAAGATAGAATTCTTAGGACAATGGTAGAGTACATGTTTTCGCTATTTTAAACAATTATTTCCAGGAAGAAAATAGCTTTCCATATCCATGCCCTTGATAACATCAAATATTAATCTCTACTAATTTTGCCAATGTGAGTGAAAAATGGTATCTTAGTTTTAATAAATAATTCCCTGCATGTAGAGGTTGAGCATTTTTCCATGTTTATTGGACAGTGAGATTTTTTCTTCTGATCTACTCGTTTTCTCTCTGCTTTACGCCTTTTTTTTTTTTTTAAAGATTTTATTTATTTATTTGACAGAGACAGATCACAAGTAGGCAGAGAGGCAGGCAGAGAGAGAGAGGAGGAAGCAGGCTCCCTGCTGAGCAGAGAGCCCGATGCGGGACTCGATCCCAGGACCCTGAGATCATGACCTGAGCCGAAGGCAGCGGCTTAACCCACTGAGCCACCCAGGCGCCCTGCTTTACGCTTTTTATTTCATTTAGTCTTCACATGTAGGCACTACTATTCTATCTGTATAGTTAAAGAAATTGAGGTTTTAATTAAGGAATTTCCCCCAAGCTTACCCAGCTAGTTAATGGCAGGTTAGGGATATTAAACGAGGCAGACTGAGTGCAGGAGTTAGGCTTATTTTCATATTTATTGGCTATGTTTTTCTCCCCCCCTCCTTGGAATATTTTATTCTTGGCTTTAGTATTTTTTTTGCAGTTTTTACTTTGGACAAAGCTTTTTTAAAATATATAAATATGTATATAATGTATTTATATAAATTATATTAAATATGTAAGAGATAGTAACCTCTTTACATGTGAAAAATGTTTTCCAAACTATTGTATGTCATTTCATTGTATTCTGCTTTTGCCAGAAATTTTTTATAAAGATTTTTATTTTTATTTGATAGAGAAAGAGAGATCACAAGTAGGTAGTGAGGCGGGTGGCGGTGGGGAGAAGCAGGCTCCCCACTGAGCAGAGAGCCTGATGTGGGGCTCAATCCCAGCACCCTGAGATCATGACCTGAGGCTAAGGCAGAGGCTTAACCCACTGAGCCATCCAGGTGCCCCAATAATTTTTTAATTACATAATCATTTGTCTAGTTTCTTTTTAAGTAAGGATGCAGACTGACAGCAGAGTTGTCCTGTCTGACATGTTAAAACTTTTTAATGTGAACTTAAATACCTTTGTTCGGGCAGGGACCGGGCATAGTGAGTGGGATGGGGTGGAGGGATAGTCTCCACTTAACTGATTACAGTACCCACCACCCCTTACTGCTTACTCCTCCTTAACTTACTTACTCCCAAAAGGTTTTTGGGTTTTCAGTGCTAGCATGGTTTTTTGTTTCTACCTTAAGATCTTCCCCATCCCAAGTTTATAAAAATCACCTAGAATGTACTTTGGTACGTGATGTGAGGGTGAGGAGTCCAAGCCTCAGATACTGCATGGTTAATTATAGCTATGTTGTTTATGAATTAAAATACCATTTGTCCATTACATGGTTCAAATATTCTTCCAAAACATCAATTTTAACTTTATGCGGCTATAACAGGTCTGTGAGCATTCTTGTACTAAAATCACTGATAACATCTCTGATCTGTCCCTAGACCCTGAAAACAAGGGTAAGGAACTAACTGGTTTGGCTTTGTCATTTGTTTATTCACTCTTCCGCTTGAAATTCAAATTGGAAACCTCATCACTAATTATTTGAATTCTTTATTTGCTCAGGGCAAGTTCTACGAGTCACTGAAGGTAGGTTTTTTATTTGGAAATTACATACACACGAAGATGTGTTCCAGTTCATGAAGTTAAATGTGATGTTTTCGTAAAGGCCTCCAAATCAGGTGAAATGGCTTTTCTTTGCAAGTGCACTACATTATACTTTGAGTGATTTGTGTGTCATATAAATAACTTTATAAAATACAAAAATTCAAACAGAGGTCATCATCAGGGATAAAAGAACTTAATATTTGAGGACAAAAATTCCACAGGTTCATTTTTGTTGGTGAACCTGGTTCTCATAAGGAGAAATACTTTTCCCACAAAGAATCTGCCATTCTGAATGTAAGATACTATTCCTTCTTGAAAACTTTATGCTAAGGGAGAAAATCCAGACACAAAAGGGCACATATTCCATTTATATAAAATATAAAAAGTAAATCCATACATAGAAAGTGATGAGTATTTGTGAGGGGCTGGAAGGAGGAAAGAATAGGGAGTGATGGCTAATGGCATCAAGTTTCTTTTTGGGGTGATGAAGTGCTCTAGCATTAGCAGTGGTGGCTGCATAACCTTTCAAATACACTAAAAACTAAGTTGTTTGCTTTAAAATAGTGAAATTTAGGGGCATCTGGGTGGCTCAGTGGTTAAAGCCTCTGCCTTCAGCTCAGGTCGTGATCCCAGAGTTCTGGGATAGAGCCCAGCATCGGGCTCTCTGCTCTACGGGGGGCCTGCTTCCTCCTTTCTCTCTGCCTGCCTCTCTGCCTATTTGTGATCTCTGTCTGTCAAATAAATAAATAAAATCTTAAAAAATAAAATGGTGAAATGTATGGTACATAAATTATACTTTAAAAAATAAAAACCTCATTACAATTTCTTCAAATTTCTGCGTCAGATGCCATCGTGAAGGGGTTCCTGGCTGGCCCCATAGGATCTTGCAACTCTTGATTTCCAGGTGGTCAGTTCAAGCCCCACATTACGTGAAGAAATTACTTAAAAAAAAAAAAAATGCGATTGTGAGAATTTTTATCATTGAGAGAAATCTCAGTGTGGTTTTTTTTTTTAAATCCATCTGGCAATCCTAAACACTTAATAAATACTAAATACTTAATAATAATATACTAAATAAATACTAAATCCTAAACAATAAAGAATCTGGAAAAATAAATGATAAACTCCTATTAAGATCTAAAATCCTGCTTGATCCAAGACAAAAAAATGCACCTTCATAAACATTCGACAATATTTTATCCCATTTTTCTTGCCTATCCCTCTCACTTTATCCATCACTATACTCCTCCCACTCCCTGGCAATCGTCAGTTTATTCTCTAGGAATCTGTTTCTGTTTCACTTGTTTTTGGTTTTCACATGTAAGTCAAGTCCTATGGTATTTCTCTGACTCATTTCATATAGCATGGTACTCTCTGGGTCTCTGTTGTTGTAAATGGAAGATTTCATTGTGCATATGTGTATAAAGACATCTTTATCCAGTCATCTGGGGTTTGCATCAATTTATATTGCCACCAATAGTGCATGAGGGTTCCCTTTTTACATCCTTACTCTCCTTGTTACTTCTTGTCTTTCTGATAATAGCTATTCCAACACTTGTAATAGCTCTTTGTAGTTTTGGTTTGCCTTTTCCTGATGATTAGTGATATTGAGCATGTTTCCATGTACGTGTTGACATCTGTATGTGTCCTTTGGAAAAGTATCTGTGCGGAGCCTCTGCACATTTTTTAAGGGAATTGATTTTTGGGGTTGGGAGAGTTTTCTTGTTGTCTTTTAAATATTTTATTTGGTAGATTGAGAAAGTACAAGTAGGCAGAGGCAAGGGAGAAGGCTCTCCGCAGGACACTCAGATCATGACCTGAGCTGAAGGCAAGCACTTAACCCACTGAGCCACCCAGGCTCCCCTTTTGTTGTTTTTTAACTTTGAGTTTTATGGGTTCTTTATAGATTTTTGATGTTGATGCCTTATCAGATCATATCTGAGAATGTCTTTGCCCATTCAGTAGGTTGTCTTTTCCTTTTGTTCCCTTCACTATGCAAAGAATTAAAGTTTGATGCAGTCCCATTTGTTCATTTTGATTCGTTTTTTAAGTTTCAAAATCTGCTAGAGAAGGTTTGGGAGAATGGATATCCACCTAAATGTTAATATTGGGAAGTGGCTAAAGGAATTCAGGCAGCTGTGTAAATGCTCTGCGCTGGTTTCCTTGGGGGAGGCGGGGCAGGAGGAAGGGGCGGGTTGGGAGGATATCAACAAGTAATCTCTACCACCTCGTGTGGGAGTGTAACTCACATCCCCCGCCCCCAGAGTAAGTCTCATGCTGTACCCACTGAGCCAGCCATGTGTCCCTTGTTCCTTTTTATTGCTGAGTAGTAGTCTATGGTACACATATTCCAAAGTAAATTTCTTTAAAATGGACATAATAATTCCACACTTACGGGGTGGTGAAAATTAACATAAAACTTTTTAAAGCATTTTTTTATATGGTAGCCGTATTAATGGTTACCTCTAGGCTTTTATTTCTTACCCACATTTCCCAAGTTATTTGCAATGGACAATACTTTCTATCGAAATTTGCTTAAAACAAAAACACCCTGGGGCGCCTGGGTGGCTCAGTGGATTAAGCCGCTGCCTTCGGCTCAGGTCATGATCTCAGGGTCCTCGGATCGAGTCCCGCATCGGGCTCTCTGTTCTGCAGGGAGCCTGCTTCCTCCTCTCCCTCTCTCTGCCTGCCTGTCTGCCTGCTTGTGATCTCTGTCAAATAAATAAATAAAATCTTTAAAAAAAAACAAAAAACAAAAAAACCCAAAAACACCCTGGTAGAATCACTCTACGAACATACCAAACAGTGAAATCAAAGAATTGAAAGCAGGCGGAAAAGACCGAGCAATACGACCAATCACGAAGATTGCGACCACTCCTACGGACCACGCGGAGTTCTCCAGGCCTCGTGGCCGCTCTCCAGGACACCGTACTCTTCCGCTCCCAGAGGTCCCCGGCGGCGGAAGTTGTCACTTCCAGAGAGACGCTACCCACGCCGTGCACCCGGCAGTAAGCTCGCCATGGCGATGGGAGGAGGTGGTGGCGTCCCGGAGCAGGAGGACTCCGTGTTGTTCCGGCGCGGCACAGGCCAGGTGAGGTCTTGCAGGGCACCGCCTCCCGACGAGCGCCCCGAGTGGGCTCCCAGCACCCTCCTCCCGGCCCCCGCGGCTGGACGGGACCTAGCGGGTTCGATGATTGCGGGACCGGATTCCAGGTTTCTACGTCTTCACACGTTTGGGATCTTTTAGCCACGAGCTCCTTCCTCTTGCGGCTTGGGCTCCCTGATAGCTGAGAGACGTTTCCCTACCTCACCTTGATCGTACCTTCATTTGTTCATTCTTTCTGATTGGGAAGTGATCGGAAGGCACTTCCGACAGGGGTGAAGCAGGCGAACCAGTTAGGAGTCCGTTGAAAGGATCTCGTTTTAGACCCAGGTGTTAGCAGTGGAAAATAAAGTACTTGGATTCCAGGTGTAGTTTGAAATCAAGAGGTACTGTGGGTTTTGCACATGGAATCGATAATGGAGATTTGAGAAAGGTAAGTCAAAGGTAATTTCAAGATTGTCCCGAACTGAAATTGCTTTTTACTCAGGTGTGCTTAGGAAGACTGTAGGTAGAGAAGGTTTGTAAGGGGGAAGATCAACCTTGGGTAAAATCTGATTGGAGTGAGTTTGGAGCGGGAGAGAAGAAAATCAAAGGGAAAATTTGTAAATAAATATTTCACGTTGTAAATAGAAGGTAGAGAAATTGGCCAGTAGATGGAGGGAGCACTGAAATAAACAGGATTCTCAATTTTGTTTTTTGTTTGTAAGGTGAGGGAGACCTGTTTCAACATTTTGTGGGCTGGTGGGAAAGATCCAGTAAGGATGGAAAACTTGGTGACACAAGAGACAGAAATGTCGAAGCACTGTTCTAGAATAGCTAAGAGAGGATGGATTTGGCCTTTGTTAGAAACATTGACAGTTAATATTGTGATAATTATGTGCATAGAGACCTTTGTGGTTGGACAGATTCGTCAAAGTTCTCTTTTGATTGTGGCTGTGTTCAGTAAAAGAAGTGAAATCATCAGCTAGAAGTGAGAAGAGACAAAATGTTGGAGATTTGAGCAGAGAGAGTAGAAACTAGGGATAGAGAATGAGTGTTGGACTAGGGAAATGTAGTGGAAGTGTTGCTAGGCCACGTTGATGGTCTACTTGAGATTTGTGGTCATGAGTATTAAAGGGGACTAGGCAGCATAATTGTGTTTTTCTCCAGCTAAGTTCAATTCAGGTGTGTGAGGGCAGGCACAGAGTGAATTAAGAGTTGAAATTAAAAGGGCTGTAGTTTGGAGCACCTGATGGCTCAGTTGGTTAAGTGTTTGCCTTCGGCTCAGGTCATGATCCCAGGATCCTGTTAGAAGGCCCACATCGAGCTCCCCATCAGAGGAGCGCCTCCTCCTTCTGCCCCTTCCCTCATTTGTACTCTCACTCTCTTTCTCTATCCTAAATAAAGCTACAGCTAGGGGGCTGTATCTTTACCAAGAGAATGTAAGGAAGGGAGATGGGGAGGTACAATGGAAATGTCTTGATAATTGGCCTTGGAATTTAAGCTGGCTAAGAAATGGAGTGAGGGTTCTTAGAGTAGGAGTTTAAAAAGTTGGAGGATCAGTGTTTTGTCCCCATGAGGTGGAATGATTGCCATCAACCACCTACTAGAAGGAGTAAGTTGCAGAGGCTAGAAAGTGATAGTTGTGGAAAGTAGGATTCTTTTTTTTTTTTAATTCCAGTATACTCAACGTACAGTGTAATATTAGTAACGTACAGTGTAATATTTCATGTGTATACTACAGTGGCTCAGTACTTCTCTACATTACTCAGGGCTTATCATGGTAAGTTTACTCTTAATCCCCTTCACCGATTTCACCCATCTCCCCAGCCACCTCTCCTCTGGTAACCATCAATTTGTTCTCAATAGTTAAGAGTCTGTTTCTTAGTTTGTCTCCTTCACCCCCCCTCGCCCCCCGCTTTGTTTGTGTTTTTTTGTTCTTATTGTTGCTTTGTTTTTTAAGTAGGCTCCACACCCAACATGGGGCTTGAACTGACTACCCTGAGATCAAGAATTGCATCCTCCATCAGTTGAGCCAGCCCGGTGCCTCCTCGGCCGTTGTTTTGTTTCTTAAATTCCACATATTTAAGAGTGAGATCATACGGTATTTGTCTTTTTCTGACTGCTGTATTTCACTTAGCATTATACTCTCTAGGTCTGTCTGTGTTGTTGCAAATGGCAAGACTTCATTTTTATAGCCAGTAATACTCCATTGTTTATATATACCACATCATCTTTATCCAACTATCGATGGACACTTGGGCTGCCTCCATTATTTGACTAAATAATGCTGCAGTAAACATAGAGGTGAAATACCAATGGAAAAAACTTCAGGGCAATGTAAAGAGGCAGAAAGGCATTTATTCAATGCTCATGGGTTAGAAGAACAAATACTGTTAAAATGTCTATAGTGCTGAAAGCAATCTATAGATTTAATGCCATCCCTGTCAAAATACTAACAGTATTTTTCACAGAGCTAGAACGAACAATCCTAAAATTTGTATGGTACTACAGAAGACCTTGAAGAGCCAAAGTAATCTTGAAATAGAAAAGTGAAACTGAAGGTATCAAAATTCCAGATTTCAAGATACATAACAGATTGGTAGTAATTAAAATAGTATGGTACTGGCATAAAAATACATAGCTCAGTAGAATAGAACAGAAAACCCCAAAATAAGTGCACAATTATATGATCAATTAATCTTTCACCAAGGAGGAATGAATGTACAATGAAAAAAAAAAAACAACTCTTCTACAAATGTTGTAGAAAAACTGGACCACTTTCTTTCTCCATACACAAAAATAAACTCAAAATGGATTAGACACCTAATGTGAGATCTGAAACCATACAAATCCTTAAAGAGAGCACAGGCAGTAATCTCTCTGACATTGGTCATAGCACCATTTTTTTAGATAGGTCTCCTGAGACAGGCAAAATAAAAGCAAAAGTTATTGGAACTACATCCGGAAAAAAGTTCCAGTACAGCAAAGGAAACAATCTTCAAAACTAAAAGGCAACCAATGAGTGGGAGAGGGTATTTGCAAATGACATATCCAATAAAGGATTAGTATCCAAAATATGTGAAGAACTGATAGAACTCAGTACCCAGTAAACAATCCAATTTAAAAATGGGCAGAAGAGGGGCGCCAGGCTGTGTGAGTCAGTAGAACATATGACTCTTTAACTCACTGTTGCAAGTTCAAGCCCATCCATTGGTGGATGTAGAGCTTACTTTAAAAAGTTAACTAAAAATTAAGGAAAGAATGGGCAGAAGACATGAACAGACATTTCCAAAGAAGAAGACAGATGCCAACACACATATGAAAAGAAGCACAGCATCACTCATCACAAAGGAAATGCAAATCAAAACCACAGTGAGGGGTGCCTGGCTGGCTCAGTGGGTAGAGTAAGTGACTCTGGATCTTGGAGTCATGAGTTGACCCCCATGTTGTGCATAAAGTTTACTTTAAAAAAGAAAAGATACCATCTCACCTGTCATAATGGCTAAAATTAAAAAAAAAAAAAAAAAAAAAACCAAAGCGTGTGTGAGGCTGTGCAGAAAAGGGAACCCTTTTGCACTGTCAGTGGGAATACAAATTGGTCCATCTGTGGAACACAGTATAAAGGTTCCTCAAAAAATTAAAAATAAAACTACCTTAAGATGTAGGAATTGCACTACAGGGTATTTACCCCAAAAAAGACAAAAACTCTAAGTCAAAGGGATATATGCACCCCTATGTTTATAGCAGCATTATTTATACTAGCCAAATTGGAAGCAGTCCAAATGTTCATTGATCTGTGAATGGCTAAAGAAGATGCAGTATGTATATATAATGGAGTATTACATAGTTATAAAAAGGAATGAAGTCTTGCCATTTACAACAACATGCATAGAGCTAGAGAGTATAATGTTAAGTGAAATAGGAAAAGAAATAGCATATGATTTGATTTTTTTTTTTAAGATTTTATTTATTTATTTGACAGAGAGACAGCGAGAGAGGGAACATAGGCAGGAGGAGAGGGAGAAGCTGGCTTCCCACTGAGCAGGAAGCCTGATGCAGGCCTTGATTCCAGGACCCTGGGATCATGACACGAGCCAAAGGCAGACGCCTCTGATTTGACCCTTATGTGGAATTTAAGAAACCAAACAGGTGCCTGGGTGGCTTGGTTGGTAAATCGTCTGACTCTTGATCTCAGCTCAGGTCTCTATCTCAGGTGAGTCCAAGCCCCACACTGGGCTCCATACTAGGCTTGGAGCACGTTTTAAAAAAAAAAAAAAAAAAAAGGAAGAAAGAAAGAAAGAGAAAACAAAGGAAAAACACAAACCAAGAAAGGCTCTTAACTAGAGAGAACAAACTGATGGTTAGAAGAGGTACGTGGGGGTATGGGGATTAAAGAATATACCTATGATGAAATGAAATGATTGTTAAAATAAACATAAGGGGGCATATATCCTTTCAAGTTAGTGTTTTTGTATTCTGTGGGTAAATATTCAGTGTGGTTACTGGATCACAGGGGGTGAGTAGTTCTGTTATTAATTTTTTGTGTAATCGTCATACAGTTTTCCATGGTGGCTGGTCCAGTTTGGATTGTCACCAACAGTACAGGAGGATACCTTTTTCTGCCCATCCTTACGCACACTTGTTTCTTGTGTTCTTGATTTTAGCCATTATAACAGGTGTGAGTTGATATCTCCTTGGGGTTTTGGTTTGGATTTGCCTGATGATGAGAGATGTTAAGCATCTTTTCATGTGTGTTTTGCCCCTCTGTGTCTTCTTCCAAGAAATAAATACTTATCTCTGCTGCCCAGGAAGAGTAGGATTCTTTAAACCAAGTTCATGGAAAGCTTGTAGTTATTATTATAAGTAAGAACCATATCAGTTAGTGGCTGTTATTGGGTGGTGTACAAGATCGTTGGTAGGAAGGAGTTTATTTAATGACCTGCAATGATAGGATATTGGAAGGATCATCTACATGGGTTTTTAAATGATTAGGAATGACAGGGGTAAATTGCAAAGAGTACTGAGATTTAAATCTCAAAATGAGGAAAGGTGGCTCAGATGGCTGCAGATGGTCATATAAAGAGGAATAGTAGACAGTGGAGTCTGGTAACAGGATTTTTAAAACAGTTTTCAGGAAGGAAGGGAGGAAGAAAAATCTGGAAGTGGGTGTGAGGGGAAGGAAGATTGCTTTCCCATCTGTGGTACAATAATTTGAGGAATATGGAGGGGAAAATACTTCATTTGAATGTCTGTAAGGAAAGAAGCATCTTTGGGGAAAGCTAGTTTTTCTTTTTTTTTTAAGATTTTATTTATTTATTTGACAGAGAGAGGCACAGCAAGAAAGGGAACACAAGCGGGGGAGTAGGAGAGGGAGAAGCAGGCTTCCCACTGAGCAGGGAGCCCAATGTAGAGCTTGATCCTCAGACCCTGGATCATGACCTGAGCCGAAGGCAGACGCTTAATGACTGAGCCATCCAGGCACGCCAAAGCTAGATTTTAAAACAAGAAGATAAAGGGAATATTCATAGAAGACGTTAAAGACACTGGGAGCATGATTTGCTGATTACTCAAGAGATCACAACAGAAGTGTCAGCAATTGAGAATTATAGAAGATGGCAGAATTGAGGAGTACCTTGGGAAACCTAGGCTACTACTACTGGTAACCGAGAAACAGATACATAAAGACAGTGCTCATGTCCTGTTCTGGTGGCTATTGTGTAACAAATCACCCAAAACATAGTAGCTTGAAACAGTAATAACGGTGGGATGCTAGGGTGGTTCTGTTGGTTTAGTTGCTTAGTGCAGAGCCCGACATGTGGCTCTATCCCACAACCCCGAGATGATGAACAGAGCTGTAACTAAAAGTCAGATGCTCGGGTGGCTCAGTCGGTTGGGCATCCAGCTGTTGATTTTGGCTTGGAGCTTGATTTCGGGGTCAGGCTGCTTGCTCAGCACTGAGTCTGCTACTCTCCCTCTTCCTCTGCTCCTCACCCCACTCTTATGTGCACACATACTCTCCTTTAGTCTCTCTCACTCAAATAAATGGATAAATCTTTTTAAAAAGGAGGGAAGGATGCCTGCGTGGCACAGTCATTAAGTGTCTGCCTTCGGCTCAGGTCATGATCCCAGGGTCCTGGGATGGAGCCCTGCATTGGGCTCCCTGCTCAGTGGGAAGCCTACTTCTCTCTCTCCCACTCCTGCCTGTGTTTCCTCTCTCTCTGTGTCCCTCTCTGTCAAATAAATAAATAAAATCTTTAAAAGAAAATCTTTAAAAAAAAAAGTCAGGCACTGACTGAGTCAACCAGGTACCCCAACAGCCATTTCTTTTCTTTGTGATCTCAGTGTGTGGGCTGGTTTGGATTTCCTTATACCCCTTTATAGTCCTTCCCTCTCACTCCTCCTCTTCTCCTAGTCCCCCAATAACTGCTGGATCACATTTTCTGTTACCACAGGTTAGTATGCATTTTCTAGAATTTTATAAACATGAAATCTAGGTTAGCTTCCTTTATTCATAATAGTTATTTTGAGTTTCATACATTTTGTTGTACATACTAATTGTTCATTCCTTTTTACTGCTATAGTG
This sequence comes from Neogale vison, assembly GCF_020171115.1. Taxonomy (NCBI): domain Eukaryota; kingdom Metazoa; phylum Chordata; class Mammalia; order Carnivora; family Mustelidae; genus Neogale; species Neogale vison. The sequence goes on from NC_058091.1 coordinate 218,933,811, forward strand.
CCTCACTGCATTAATATACTATGATTTGTTTAATCCATTCACTTGTTCATGGACATTTGGATTGTTTTCATTTGGGGACTGTTACTAATAGAGCTGCTGTATTAATGGAGAAGACTTTGTATGTACCTAACCTTTCATTTCTCTTGGAAATGTACTCATGGAGTAGTTGTATTTTAACTTTTTAATAAGCTGCCTTGGGGTGGGGGGTACCTGGCTGGCCTGGTCATTAGAACATGTGACTCTGGATCTCAGGGTCATGAATTCAAACCCCCATGATGATGTGTTGCCCACTTTAAAAAAAAGGTGGGGGGAAGCTGCCTTGGGAGCACCCTACTCTTTGTTAAATGGGATGCTACTCATTGGATAAATTCAGTATGGCCTTTTAAAAAAGGGAGGGTGTGGGGGCACCTGGGTGGGTCAGTGGGTTAAGCCTCTGCCTTCGGCTCAGGTCATGATCTCAGGGTCCTGGGTCCCGCATCGGGCTCTCTGCTCAGCGGGGAGCCTGCTTCCGTCTCTCTCTCTCTCTCTCTCTCTCTCTCTCTCTCTGCCTGCCTCTCTTGTCTACTTGTGATCTCTCTCTGTCAAATAAATAAATAAAATATTTTTTTTAAAAAAGGGAGGGTGTGAAGCTCTGCTTTCAGAGTGATTGTACCATGTCACATATTGACTAGTAATGTGTGACATTTCCATATTTTGCACATCCTTTTTAATGTTTGGATTGGTAATTCTTACTAACTTAAGACATTCTAATGTAGTGCCATCTCAAGATTTTATTTATTGTTCTCAAGTTTGTGTTTGTTTGTTTGTTTGTTTGTTTTTTAAGTAATCTCTGCACCCGGCATGGGACTCAAAAACTCACAACTCCATGAGCCAGGCACCCCTACCTAGCTCATGATTTTAGTTAGGATTTCCTTAATGACTGATGATATTGATCGTCATTTTATGTGCTTATTTGCTACGCATTTACTATCTTCTTTGACAAAGTGCTGAGATCGTTTGTCTTTTGTTATCTATTTACTTATTTATTTATATGGGAGAACACAAGCAGAGAAAGGGGGGAGAAGAGGATGAGGGAGAAGAGCACTCCCCGTTGGGAATGGAGCCCAGCCAGCATGGTGCTCCATCTCAGAATCCTAGATCATGACCTGAGCCAGAGTCAGATCTTTAACCACCTAAGCCACTCAGGCAGTTCTGTCTGTTTTTAAATTGGATTTTGTTGATATTTGCAAGTTCTCTAAATATGCTAGATACAAAATCTTTACTGGGTAGATAATTCACAGATATTTTCTCCCAGTTTGTGGCTTGCTTTTTCAGTATCTTAACATTGTCTTTTTTAGGAATAGGAATTCTTCATTTTGCTGAAATCTAATTTTTCAGGTTTTTTTTTTCCCCAGTGTTCTTTTTGTGTAAGCAAACTAAGGTCACAAGGTTTTTTCTCTTAAGTCTTACAGTTTTGTTTTACATTTCTGTGATCCATTATGAATTAATTTTTGAGTGTGGCTCAAGATATGAATGCAAATTCTTTTCTCTGGGTAAGAGTTTCCAATTGTTTTCAGCACCGTTTGTTGACACTACTATGCTTTCTCTACTAAATTGCATCTGTACCTTTGTTTCAAATCAGTCATTTATGTGTGGGACTGTTTATGACTCAGCTTTATTACATTAGTCTATTTATCTTGTGCTAATAACGCACTTTTTGATAACTGTAACTTCACAGTACATCTTGAATTCTCCAGCTTTGCTTTGCTTTTTCAAAATTGTTTTGGCTAGGGGCACCTGGGTGCCCCTAGTGGATTGAGCGTCTGCCTTCCACTCAAGTCATGATCTCAGGGTCTTGAGATCGAGCCCCATGGGCTCCCTGTTCAGTAGGGAGACTGCTTCTCTCTCTCTCTCTGATAAATAAAATCTTTTAAAAAGAAAAAAAAGTTGTTTTGGCTATTCTAGGGCCTTCGTATTTCCATTTGAGTTTTAGAATCAGCTTCTCAATTTAATAGATGTTGACCCTTGAACAGCATTGGTTTGAGCTGCGCAGGTCCACCGGTATGTGAATTTTTTGCCATAAATACAGTACAGTAATATAAATGTATTTTCTTTAGAATTTTAATATTTAGTTTACTTCAATGTAAGAATACAGTATATAGGGGCGCCTGGGTGGCTCAGTGGGTTAAAGCCTCTGCCTTCAGCTCAGGTCATGATCTCAGGGTACTGGGATTGAGCCTCGTGTCAGGCCCTCTGCTCAGCAGAGAGTCTGCTTCCTCCTCTCTCTCTGCCTGCCTCTCTGCCTACTCGTGATCTCTGTCTGTCAAATACATAAATAAAATCTTTTAAAATTTTTTAATACTTTTAAAATGTGTGTTAATGGGCTGTTCATGTTACCTGTAAGGCTTCTTTCTGGTCAGCAGTAGGCTATTAGAGGTTAAGGTTTTGGCAGGTCAGGTTATACACAGGGGTGCTTGGTTGGCTCAGTCAGTAGAGCATGTGACTCCTGATTTTGGGTCGTAACTTCAAGCCCATGTTAGGTATGGAGTCTGCTTAAAAAAAAAAAAAAAAAAAAAGTTATACACAGATTTTTGCTGGGGGGGGCAGTAGAGGGGGTAGAGAGGAGTTGGCACCCCTGATCCCTCCCCACCTGTTGTTCAGGGGTCACAAATACTCTTAAAACTGCAATTATATATATTTGATGCTAACAGCATTGGGTTTATTTATTTATTTTTTTAACCCAAGATTTCCTTGTTCATATCTTAGTTGGATGAAGCTTATTTTCAGTAGATTCCTCTGCAAAGACTAGTTGTGTTCTTCCACATTGTAAATTAGTCTTGGTACTTGAAGGATAGGTAGGGTGTATCACAAGATCCTTGACTTATACTTTCTCCATAAATTTTTTTTTAGATTATTTATTTATTTATTTGACAGAGATCACAAGCAGGCAGAGAGGCAGGAGAGAGCCAGAGGGAAGCAGGCTCCCTGCTGAGCTGGCATCCTGAATGTGGGGCTCGATCGCAGGACCCTGAGATCATGACCTGAGCTAAAGGCAGAGGCTTAACCCACTGAGCCACCCAGGCACCCCATTTTTCTCATAAATTTCTATGGGACAGGCTAATACTGTCCCATATCAGGGTAATACTAATACTGATTTTCTTTATCTTGTAAAGGACTTGATCTTTTTGTTTATAGGCTGTAAGGTTTTTTTAGAGTTTTTTGTTTGTTTTTGTGTTTTTAGGCTTTATTCTTCGGACCCCATTTATACATATGTTAAATATTCTTTGCTAGTCGCTCATATTTATCATTTCACTTGTTTTTCTTTCTTTCTCTCAGCTTTTCCTTGGAACCACTTAAGTCTTCAGTCAAATGTGTTCTTTCGTTACTTTGTAGCCAACATTACTGTTTCTTCCATTTCTTTCTTGATTTTAACTCTTTTTTTTTTTTTAAGATTTTTCTTTATTTATTTGACAGAGAGATGACAAGCAGGCAGAGAGGCAGGCAGAGAGGAGGAAGCAGGCTCCCTGCTGAGCAGAGAGCCTGATGTGGGGCTCGATCCCAGGACTCTGAGATCATGACCTGAGCCGAAGGCAGCGGCTTAACCCACTGAGCCACCCAGGCGCCCCTTGATTTTAACTCTTGATTCAAATCTTGCCCTTTTGCCATTTTGTCATCTAAGTTTTTTTTTTTTTAATATTTTATTTATTTGACAGAGAGAGATCACAAGTAGGCAGAGCAGCAGGCAGAGGCGGGGAGTGGGGGAGCAGACTCCCCACCGAGCAGAGAGCCAATGCTGGGCTCGATCCCAGAACCTCGAGATCGTGACCTGAGCCGAAGGCAGAGGCTCAACCCATTGAGCCACCCAGATACCCCCATCTAAGTTTTTTACATACTTGATTCAAGTCGGTTTGTGGATGCTAGTTTAAGAATATTTAATTTCAGTTGGGTGTTGTGTTTTCTTCTTTTTGGGATTGTTATTTGGGAAGTTTTATCAGCTAAAATATTTTTTGTTGTAATAGCTTTGTATAAAACCTGAGGTATCTTTAGTTTTCATTTTGAAATGTCCTGTTTCCCTTGTCTGACAATAACCATTGCCATGTGAGGATTTTGAGTTGCTTTGTGTTTTTACTTTTTTTTTTTTTAAGATTTTATTTATTTATTGGACAGAGGGAGACACAGCCAGAGACACAACACAAGCAGAGGAAGTGGGAGAGGGAGAAGCAGACTTCCCACTGAGCAGGGAGCCCAATCTAGAGGTCAGTTCCACAACCTAGGATCATGACCTGAGCCAAAAGCAAACAACCTCTGGGGGCACCTGGGTGGCTCAGTGGGTTAAGCCTCTGCCCTCACCTCAGGTCATGATCTCAGGGTCCTGGGATCAAGCCCCAGGTCAGACTCTCTGCTCAGCAGGGAGCCTGCTTCCTTCCTCTCTGCCTACTTGTGATCTCTCTCTCTCCCTCTCTGTCAAGTAAATAAATAAAATCTTTTAAAAAAAAAGGAAAGAAAAGAAAAAGAACACCCTCTCTGGGGCACGTGGGTGACCCAGTCATTAAGCATCTGCCTTCAGCTCAGGTCATGGTCCCAGTCCTGGGGTCAAGCCCCACACATCGGATCAAGCCCCTGCTCAGGGGGAAGCCTGCTTTTTCCTCTCCCTCTGCTGCTCCCCCTGCTTGTATTCCCTCTCAAGCTGTGTCTCTCTCTGTCCAATAAATAAATAAAAAAGAATGCCCTCTCCAAGGGCGCGTGGGTGACTCAGTCCTCCCACATCAGGCTCCCTGCTCAGTGGAGAGCCTGCTTCTCCCTTTCTCTCTGCCTACCTCCCCGCTGCTTGTGTTCTCTTTTCCCCTGTCCCGTTCTGTCAAATAAATAAATAAAAATCTTTAAAAATAAATAAAATAAAATGAAAGTTGATTAGTCACTATTAATAGTTTATAACCTTAAACATTTTGAGAATTTTTTTAATAAAGATTTTATTTATTTTTTTGAGAGAGAGAATGAGAAAGAAAGGGAGAGCATGGGAAGGGGGAGGGTCAGAGGGAGAAGCAGACTCCCCACCAAGCAGGGAGCCCAATGTGGGACTCCATCCCAGGATTTCAGGATCATGACCTGAGCTGAAGTCAGTCACTTAACCAACTCAGCCACCCAGGTGCCACGAGAATTTTTTTTTAATAATCTAGGCATACTGTAAGTCAAGGGGGAAAGAATATTTTTTAGACCTCAGATTCTACGGTCAGGCTAGCATTACTGTAGTCTGTATAAACTCAAGGTAATGGCCAAGTATTTTCCCACATTGCCAAGCTAAACCATTTATGGGCTCATAGAAAGGATTGAAACACAGGTTACCCTTAAACATACTTACTCATTAAATTGTGGAGCATTCACTTTTCAGCATACCTCTTAGAGCATTTACATAGGTCTAGCTTTGGGGGTAATGTCACATACTCTCTAAGTAGGTAGGCTTTCTTCAGTTTTATTTAGGATTTTAAAGACCTATTTTTAGTGTAATTTCATTATGTCTGGAGTAAGATGGCCCTTGATACTATCTAACATTCATTTTGATGAAATCCATATAAACGTTTTTGTTCTTTACCCTTCCCAGAGTGATGATTCTGACATTTGGGATGATACAGCATTGATAAAAGCTTACGATAAAGCTGTGGCTTCGTTTAAGGTATGAAATGTTTACTAACTCATTTCCTTATTTCCTCATGTTAATCATTTGGTTAAAAAAAATTGGCTATAACGGGCATCTGGGTGGCTCAGTGGGTTAAAGCCTCTGCCTTCGGCTCGGGTCATGATCCCAGGTTCGTGGGATCAAGCCCCGCATCAGACTCTCTGCTCAGCGGGGAGCCTGCTTCCCTTTCTCTCTCTGCCTGCCTCTGTCTACTTGTGATCTCTCTCTGTCAAATAAATAAATAAAATCTTTTTTTTTTTTTTTAAGCTTTTTGATTTTTTTTTTTTTTTAAATTTATCAGAGAGAGAGAGAGGGGGAGAGAGCGAGCACAGGCAGACAGAATGGCAGGCAGAGGCAGAGGGAGAAGCAGGCTCCCTGCTGAGCAAGGAGCCCGATGTGGGACTCGATCCCAGGACGCTGGGATCATGACCTGAGCCGAAGGCAGCTGCTTAACCAACTGAGCCACCCAGGCGTCCCAATAAATAAAATCTTTAAAAAAAAATTTTGGCTATAACATACTTAAGGTGTTAATGTACCTATCACTCAGTTCTAATTTTGAAGACCAGTAGATACCATTGCTTAATTAACTTACCTGATAATCTTCTTTTAAAAGTAGGCAGGTTCTCCATAAGTCATCCCTTTAGCAAAGGCAACAGGAGTAGAATTTTAAACACTAATTACTTTTAATGTGTTGTTTGCATTGTATCAAACAATAGAAGTCCTCTAATTCAAATTAGTGGAAGGGCAGCCTGAATTATAATGTCCATTTAACAAGCCTTCACTGAAATAATAATGATAAGTATCAGTAGTGCTATAATTAGTACTTGTAGAATGTGTACAGCATTTTAAGCACCGTTCTAAGTGCTGTGCTTACATTAAATTAATCTTCCCCAGATCCTGTGAGTTGATTATCAAGTCAAGTGTTCCTGCTGGTAGGAATATACTATTCTTTTAGGGGCTGTAGTCTCTTTTTGTAGCCCAAGCAAGATATTTACACAGTTATCTGCCATTATCACTTTCCCTACCATGTGGGGTATTTGGTTTTTTTGAGCACCACGCATGGGCCTTCAGTAGTCCAGACAAAGCGCATATCCTCAGAGCACCAGGTACAAAGTCCACTTCTTTCCCTCAGTCACTCCTGTAGCATGAGGTAAAGATCAAACCTGGGAGCGCCTGGATGGCTCAGTGGGTTAAGCCTCTGCCTTCGACTCAGGTCATGATCCCAGGGTCCTGGGATCGAGTCCCGCATCGGGCTCTGTGCTCAGCAGGGAGCCTCCTTCCTCCTCGCTCTCTGATCTATGTCTGTCAAATAAATAAATTAAAAAAAAAAAAAAGATCAAACCTGTATGTCATCCTTGAAGCTGAATTCAGATTTGTCAGTAATGCTTTACAGTATACTCTTAGAATAGAAGCATATAATGCGGGGTTCTGTAAAATGCAGGTTAAAGTAGGGCTCAGTATTGGATGGAATTAACGATATTGCAGAGGGAAGTAGTTTGAGTAGAGGAAAAAATAGTGTACGTTTATTTATTTTTAAAGATTTTTATTTTAGAGAGTATGAGGAGGAGGTGGGGCAGAGGGAGAGGGAGAGAGAGAATCCCAAACAGAGTCCAGAGTGGGATTCAGTCTCACAACCCTGAGATCATGACCTGATTTGAAACCAAGAGTCAGGGGCGTCTGGGTGGCTCAGTGGATTAAAGCCTTTGCCTTCTGCTCAGGTCATGATCTCAGGGTCCTGGAATCGAGCTCCGCATCAGGCTCTCTGCTCAGCAGGGAGCCTCCTCCTCTCTCCGCCTGCCTCTCTGCCTACTTGTGATCTCTTTCTGTGTCCAATAAATAAATAAAATCTTTAAAAAAAAAAAGAAAGAAAGAAAGAAAAAGAAACCAAGAGTCAGATACTTAACCGACTGAGCCACCCAGGCGCCCCGATAGTTTACTTTTAATTGTGTTGAGTGCGAAGTAAATGTGAAGATAAGAAATCGGTAATTGGAAATGTTGGATTGAATGAAGGAGAAATGTCACCTGAATAATAGCTTTAAAAGTCTGCTCACATAGAGGTTATAATGGAATTAATAGGAATAGATGATCCTAAGTAGTTAAAGAAGGGTGGACCATTCTTTTCGGGAATGCCCAAGTTTAAGACTTGATCAGAGAGGTAATAAAGTATTGGAGTCCTCTGCATTGCTATATCCAAAATATCATGAATTTCAAGACAAATGATTAGCAGAATATAATGCTACTGAAAGGATGAGAGTGAGGACTTAATTAAAGGGGTCCTTAGAGGGATGCTTGTGTGGCTTAGTTGGTTAAGGGCCTGCCTTCAGCTCCAGATCATGATCCTTGGGTCCTGGGATCGAGTCCCACATTGGGCTCCTGGCTCAGCAGGGAGCCTGCTTCTCCCTCTGCCTGCCACTCCCCCCTGCTTGTGCGCTCACTCCCTATCTCTCTTTCTCTGAGAGATAAATAAATCTTTAAAAAATAAATAAAATAAATAAAAGGGTCCTTAGAGCTGATAACTGTATGATGCCTTCAAGAATAGTTTTTGTATTGTGTGGGATGACGGAAAGAGGAAATAGAAGCTATCTGAGTTGATGGGACCTTCAGACCAGCTTATGGTGACTGAGTTCTTTTGTTGCACTTCTTTGATGTTTTACCCTGTAACATGAACATATGTATTCTTGTTTTCATAGCACGCTCTAAAGAATGGTGACATTTCTGAAGCTTCAGATAAACCAAAAGGCACACCTAAAAGAAAACCTGCTAAGAAGAATAAAAGCCAAAAAAAGAATGCTACAACACCCCTGAAGCAGGTTATTTTTAAATATTGAGATTTAACTTCAAAGAATTTGTTGCTGTTTTTAAGAATAGTGTAAAATATTTTAAACTTAAATGATTAGTATAGTGTTTTCCATTGACCGGTAATCACAAAATTCTAAAATAGCTATTAAACTTTCTATAGTTTAGGAAGATGCATGTTAATAAAAGTATACTGAATTGGTTGGGAATGATCCATTGGAGATTGTGTTTACTTTATATAAGGGGTGCTGTAGAGGAACCCAGTGCTATTTGAGAGGAGTACTACAGAACCCTAATCTGAACTGGCAATGTTCTACTTAAGCTGAGAGATGGCTCTGCTTTCTTTTCCCCCCACTTTGGACCACACATTCTATGGTCCCTTGAACTAATACCCAGGAACCAAATATTCTGGGTGGAATCAGATCTCCTATTTAAAATAGTAGACCCGAAAGCTAAATATTTTGGTGTCTCATCAGTTCCTTTAGTTTTATCATTACCAAGGGGGAAGACAGCTAACATTTGATAAGCTCTCCCTGTGTCCTGGGTCACAGCACAGGACACTTTACATGCTTTCCCCCTTTCTGTTCTTTACAGCAAATACATGAGGTAGATTTTGTTGTAATTACTTAACAGATGAGGAAAATGAGACTTAAAGAGATTAAGAAACTTGTCTGTGATTATATAAATGGCCAAATTTATATGGCAAATCTGTGGCTTGATGATATAAACAGAATTATATTGGAAATTCATACTTGTGTGGTTTTGGCCCCAAACCTTTTTATATGATTCTGCATTCCGGATGAGTTAACTGGAGACTATCCCCTTCACAGCCTACCATACCCTGCTTAAACAAGATTGCAGTTCATCCTCTTTAAAGGAAGTATGTGAGTGTATGTATCTTTGGTTTCTTTTATAGTGGAAAGTTGGTGACAAATGTTCTGCCATTTGGTCAGAAGATGGCTGCGTTTACCCAGCTACCATTGCTTCAATTGATTTTAAGAGAGAAACCTGCGTTGTGGTTTATACCGGATATGGAAATAGGGAGGAGCAAAATATGTCTGATCTACTTTCCCCAGCCTCTGAAGTAGCTAATAATGTAGAACAGAATGCTCAGGAGGTAAGGATACGGTGGGGGTGGGTAGAATTCTTGGAAGCCAAGAGGGGATGAGAAACTAAATACTACAACTGGTTGTTAGTTTGATCTACTGAATCACGAATTCTTTTTTTGTTTGTTTGTTTTTTTAAGATTTTATTTATTTGACAAACAGAGAGAGAAATCACAAGTAGGCAGAGAGGCAGGCAGGGAGAAGGTAGGGGAAGCAGGCTCCCTGCTGAGCAGAGAGCACAATGCGGGACTTGATCCCAGGACTCCAGGATCTCGACCTGAGCCGAAGGCAGAGGCTTAACCCACTGAGCCACATAGGCACCCTGAAGCACTAATTCTTTTTTAATGATACTTTTAGGGACGCCTGGGTGGCTCAGTGGGTTAAGCGTTTGCCTTCAGCTCAGGTCGTGATCCCAGGGTCCAGGGATTGAGCCCCGCATCAGCCTGCCTGCTCAGCAAGAGCCTGCTTCTCCCTCTGTCTGCTGCACCCCCTGCTTGTGCTCTCTATCACGCTCTCTGACAAATAAAATCTTAAAAAAAAAAAAAAGATAACTGTATAACAAAAACACATCTGTTATTTCTTTCTAAAGAATGAAAACGAGAGTCAAATTTCAACAGATGAAAGTGAGAACTCCTCCTCCAGGTCTCCTGGAAATAAACCCAATAACATCAAGTCAAAAGCTGCTCCATGGAACTCTTTTCTCCCTCCACCACCCCCCATGCCAGGATCGGGACTGGGACCAGGAAAGGTACATTTCTACTCAGAAAAGTTTTCCGAGGAAATAGTTAAGACCTTTCTACTCCTCCATTAAGTGAGTTTTAGCTTTTCAGTGAAACTGTAATTTTCTGTAGATACTAACATATCTACACTTGAAAAAAAAATTATTTTAATTTTATTTATTTATTTAACAGACAGAGATCACAAGTAGGCAGAGAGGCAGCCAGAGAGAGAGGGGGAAGCAGGCTCCCCGCCAAGCAGAGAGCCTGATGGGGGCTCGATCCCAGGACCCTGAGATCATGACCTGAACCAAAGGCAGAGGCTTTAACCCACTGAGCCACCCAAGCGCCCCTTGAAAATTTTTTGTAAAGGAAATAAGGTAGTAACGTAATACAGAGTATTTTATACTGAAAGACTTTCCCAACTATTTATGGAGGATTGCATGTTAGTCTGATGATTTAGTGAACTTAAGTTAGAAGGTACGGTGTTTTACGGTCAGCTGGGTATTATACTCTAGTTCCCCACGTCACTTGGGTAAGTGTGTAAAAACTGGAGGAAAACACAGCATTTACATCTAATACAGATTAAATCCTAGAGTGCTCCCAGATTGTTCTGTAGAATAAAATGCAAACAATATTTTCCTATATGGTTCTTTTGGCTATAAGTAACGAACTTGGAAAAGATTTTTACTGGGGCACCTGGGTGGCTCAGTCGATTAAGTGTCTGCTTTCAGCCCAGGTTATGATCTCAGGGTCCTGGGATCGAGCCCCATGTCAGGTTCCCTGCCCAGGGGAGAGTCTGCCTCTCCCCCTGCCCCACTTCCCCCATCCCCCGCTCATTCTGTCTCTCACATAAATTAATTAGTTCAATCTTTGGAGGAAAAAAAAGATTTTTACTTAAGTTGTGTCATGTGCGTGTGTCCCTACCCAGTTGTTTTGTATAAAGCAGTGATTTCTTCACTGGAGGTTATAGTATTCAGGCAGCAATAATAATAAATTAAAAATCATGTCTTACTAAAGCTTTTTCTGAAGATTTTCTGTGAGAGATTTCTTACTAGGTTTATATTGTAATTTCTAGAATGATCAGACCTCTTAATTTATATATCATACTTTATTGGTCTCGGGGCTGGTTTTTCTTTTTTTCTTTTTTTTTTTTTGGACAGGAAGTTGGATTTATTGGTGGGCATTGGTGGGCATGAATACAACAGAAGGGGGTGGTGCCAAGGTTCTCATGAGTGCAGAGCCCTCCATTTGTCTGAGGGGCAATGGTTAGAGATGTATTTGACCCTACAGCCATCTAAGATAAGCCACTTTTCAGCTGCCATGTCTTCAAATTCATCTGCATTGAACTTAGTAAAGCCCCACTTCTTGGAGATGTGGATCTTCTGGCATCCAGAGAACTTGAACTTGGCCCTGCGTAGGGCCCCGATCACATGCTCCTTTTTCTGCAGTCAAATGCTCTACCACTGAGCTATACCCCCTCTACATGCTCCTTTTTCTGCAGCTTGGTAGGGATGGACATGATGACTTGGCCAGTGTGGACCTTGGCTGCTGTGACCTGGGGCTTTGCAAAGGCACCCCACATGCCTGTCTGCAGCCTAAATTGGAGATAGCCATGAGGGTCAGACCTCAGCATCTACTGGAAAGGGCTGTCTCCAAGGTCTCTTAGGGCAACCCATACAATCAACAGGCTGCATACAGTACCAACGAGGCTACTGTTTGCAACCATGGCATGGTTTTCCTTATTACACGTGAGGTTTACTAATTTGTACAATATATGCTGTACAGTAATATGTAACTCAAAGGACATCCGTAAAAAGATTACACAATTAGTAAAACTGGGGGGGAGATAGTCTTTAGTGATTTACATACCTTGGTAAATATATTATCTCTGATTTATTAGGTAATTAGGAGTCTTTCTTAGTTTGATTTGATTTCCTGAATGTTTATATAGGAAGGAAATGAGGGATATCTAGATTTAGGAGTCTTCACTATTTGGTATATGAAATTCTATTTCATCTTTTTTGATATGTATAATATTATTATTCTTGGTGGTTATTTGGACTCTTATGGCACTGAATCATTTTCCTCCTTTCATGTGTAAATGGGTACATTAATCTTCCTTTGGAATGTTCTTTACAGCCTGGTCTAAAATTCAGTGGCCCACCACCACCTCCACCACCACCACACTTCTTATCATGCTGGCTGCCTCCATTTCCTTCTGGACCACCAGTAAGTGCAAAAGAAATCAGATTAAACGTTGCTTTTATATATAGTTAGGGATTTAGCAGCACATGGGTGATTGCGAAATGTCATTTTAGACCATCCCTATGGTCAGATTCTAGTGGGTAACAATTGGAACCAAACCCCAGGTTTTTGTTTTTAATGCCTTCTGCTACCCAGACTCAGTCCTCTTATTGGCCCCAACTCTGAGTCTTATATTCCTTCCTGTCAGAAATTGTATGTCATTCTATAGGGAGGTGTCTCTTACTTAAAAGGATTTAATTGCACTGTAAGTAAGGATTAATCTTTTACTCTTCCAGATATGCTTGGATGTTAACTTCACATAGACTGTGTGGGTTTCTAATGGTAGACTTGTGGATATCAGCAGTAGGCTAGATACAAGACGCTTTTTAGCAAATTGCATGTGTTCCAGTGGGGCAGCGCAGATGTTCTACCCAAGACCTTTACTTAATATGCTTTCTGGGTGGTTTTTGAGTAAAACCATAGAAGTATATATACATGCGCTATCTGGGTGGCTCATTCGGTGGGGCATCTGACTCTTGATTTTGGCTCATATGATCTCAGGGTCATGGGACTGAACCCCACATCAGGCTCCACATTCAGCATAGAATCTGCTTGAGATTGTTTCTCTCCCTCTGCCCCTACCCACCAGCACACGTGCTCATGCTCTCTTTCTCTCTCTGAATAAATAAAATCTTAAAAAAAAAAAGTATAATATACTTGGTCTTTTACCCATAGATAATTAATGGAATGGAATAATAGTTCAAAAGCCAAAACAATACCTGACATTTTTACATGATGTATCATCTTTTGATTCTTACTTATTTTGATTTTGTTGGTCTTTTGTTTTTACTCATTGGCTTTCTCAAAATGTCTTTTTTTTTTTTAAGTTTTAAATAGGAAATGGCATAAAATATAGAGGAAGATACAAAAAATATCCAGCATTCTTTATGTAAAATGGATGTCCAGACTTCAGTTTTTGTTTATTGACTTTAAAGTACGTCTTTTTCCTTTTCCAGATAATTCCCCCACCACCTCCCATATGTCCAGATTCTTTTGATGATGCTGATGCTTTGGGAAGTATGTTAATCTCTTGGTACATGAGTGGCTATCATACTGGTTACTATATGGTAAGTGATCACTTAGCATCTTTCCTGACAACCATTTTGTGATTATGTGACTTTGTTTTGTGACTAAAAATGTGTTTTGTTATGTTTGGTAGATCCCAAGGATTGAAAATCACCTTAAAGTTAAAAAAACACACAATTATTTGTTTAAAGTTTACATTATTCTTGTACTCTTGTATTCTTGTATTGTCCCTGCTAAGTGTAACTGTTTCATGTTATTGGATAATGTTGATAATATGTTTTCTAATTTAATGATGCCCTTTCCAAATTATTTTCCAGTCTTATTAGCCTTTCTCTTTTTTTTTTTTTTTAAAGATTATTTATTTATTTATTTCACAGAGGGAGAAAGATCACAAGTAGGCAGAGAGGCAGGCAGAGGGAGAGGGGGAGGCAGGCTCCCCACCGAGCAGAGATCCTGATGTGGGACTCGAACCCAGGACCCTGAGTCCATGACCTGAGCTGAGGGCAGAGGCTTAACACTGAGCCACCCAGGTGCCCCTAATCTTTCTCTTTCAATCTGAAATAAAAATGCATTGTAGGAGGGGCATCTGGGTGGCTCAGTGGGTTAATAAGCCTCTGCGTTTGGCTCAGGTCATGATCTCAGGGTCTTGGGATCGAGCCCCACATTGGGAATCTCTGCTCAGCAGGGAACCTGCTTCCCCACTCTCTCTGCCTGCCACTCTGCCTACTTGTGATCTCTGTCAAATAAATAAATAATCTTTTTTAGAAAATGCATTGTAGGAGAGACACAATGAATAATATCTTGAAAAAAGAAAGACAAAAAGTGTTAAGTTCTTTTTGTGCATAGAGGAAGGTCTGAGGTGATAATCCAGGCTGGATGTTAGGGACGGAAGCGCCATACTTATCATGTGATATATCAGTCTGTTGCAGGCATGTAGTATTGGGATTTATCAAGAAATTTTTTAATTTTTTTTAAAGCTTTTATTTATTTCTTTGACAGACAGAGATCACAAGTAGGCAGAGAGGCAGGCAGAAAGAGAGGAGGAAGCAGGCTCCCTGCTGAGCAGAGAGACTGATGTGGGCCTCATCCCAGGACCCTGAGATCATGACCTGAGCTGAAGGCAGAGGCTTTAACCCACTGAGCCACTCAGGTGTCCTGAAATTTTTTAATTTTTAAAATTTTGTTTATGGAATTTTACATGTGATTTCCTTTCACTGCCAATCACTGTAGTTCCTCCAAAGTCAGAATCACAATCTTCAAAATAGCATTTTTTTTTTTTCTTATTTATTTGACACAGAGAGAGACAGTGAGAGAGGGAACAGAAGCAAGGGGAGTGGGAGAGGGAGAAGGAGGCTTCCCATCAAGCAGGGAGCCCAAAGCGGGGCTCGATATCAAGACCCTGGGATTATGACCTGAGCCGAAGGCAGATGCCCAACAACTGAGCCACCCAGGCACCCCAAAACAGCACTTTTAGAAAGAACTTTTGTTCAGCCTACATTTGTCAGTCCACAGTTCTTTCAGTTGAGCTTTGATCTTCCCTTAAATGTGGACATACTTCACAAATTCTCTACCTGCAACCTTTTGGATCCAGTTTCTTGACCTTAGGACCTTAGAAATCAAACTGCAGTCAGATGCTCTACCCCTGAGCTATATCCCCTAGAAATCAAACTGTAGGAAATACACTGATTGCTATTTTGGCAAATGATCTAAAATTTTTATTCCTTGATTTTTTTCTAATATTGAAAAGTCTTATAACTTCCACTCTGCTCCATGAGCCTAGCAGAACATATTACCGGTGTCATTGTCTCCACAGCAATAACCTTGCTGTGTTGGAAGCATAACCTCTGTCTCAAGGCACTGTAATTTTTAAGTTTTTTAAAAGGAAGCTGTTATACCATGCTGAGTTTACAATGTGATATTGTAGGTACTTGAATTTCTGGTTAATTAATGTATAGAAGAAAAACAACTGACTTGAAGGTGTAATTTTTTAAATGTATTACTTGTACATGCTCCCATTAATACTATTATTTAAAAGCTAATGATGAGCTGTTGTAACCTTGGTGTATTTATATTGTATGATGAAATCCCCTCCCTTTTTTTTTTTTAAAGATTTTATTTATTTATTTGACAGAGAGAGATTACAAGTAGGCAGAGAGGCAGACAGAGAGAGAGAGGAGGAAGCAGGCTCCCTGCTGAGCAGAGAGCCCGATGCAGGACTCGATCCCAGGACCCTGATATCATGACCTGAGCCAAAGGCAGCGGCTTAACCCACTGAGCCACCCAGGCGCCCTGAAATCCCCCTTTTAATAACCAACAAGATAATGGAAAGTAACAAATTAACAGGTTATACTTTAAGACCAATCACTTAACTTGCTAAGCTTCCATTTTCTGCACTTCACATTTCTCTCCATATATTTTTTATTGTGAAATATTTTGAAAAATGTAAGGGCGACTGGGTGGCACAGTTGGCTGGGTGTCAGACTCTTGGTTTCAGCTCCGGGTATGGTCTCAAGCCCTGCCTCAGGCTCAGCACAGAGTCTGCTTGGGGTTCTCTCCCCCTCTCTCTCCACGCTTTCTCTTTTACATACACCCTTGCATGCTCTTTCTTTCTGAAATAAATAAATCTAAAAAATATATGTATAATATATAAATAAACTATTGATGTAACTTGTGATTATTTTTTAGTTTTTTAGAACAAGAGAGAGCTCTTTGACCCAGATGCACCATATTTTATTTTCAGCTTTATATTATGCATAGGTTCATGGTTTTATTTGGTCTTTGTTGTAAACTTCTTATTGAAATACATGTGCAGGGACGCCTGGGTGGCTCAGTTGGTTAAGCAGCTGCCTTCGGCTCAGGTCATGATCTCAGCGTCCTGGGATCGAGTCCCACATCGGGCTCCTTGCTCGGCAGGGAGCCTGCTTCTCCCTCTGCCTCTGCCTGCCTCTCTGTCTGCCTGTGCTCGCGCTCTCTCCCTCTCTCTCTGACAAATAAATAAATAAAGTCTTAAAAAAAAAAAAAGAAATACATGTGCAGAAAAATGCATGTATTAGAAATGAATAGCTTGATTAAAAAAAACATTGGGATGCCTAGGTGGCTCAGTCCATTAAGCATCTGCCTTCAGCTCAAGTCATGACCCCACAGATCAAGTCCCACTCTGGGCTCCTTGCTCAGCAGGGAGCCTGCTTCTCTCTCTGCCTGCAGCTCCCCTGCTTATGTGCATGTGCTCACACTCTCACGGGCTCACGCGCGCGCTCTCTCTCTCTGACAAATAAATAAAAATCTTTTTAAAAGAAAACACGGAGCTGTATTTAAAAACAACAACAACAAAACATTATCATAATCCTGAAATATCCTTGTGTTTCCTTCTGATCACTACCATTCCATTTCCCAAGGGTAACCATTTTCTTGACTTATAACATCATAGATTAGTTTTGCCCTTTTTTTTAACTTTTATGATTGGAATAAAACTGATGCAGGGTTCAGTGTCACCACCCTGAGATTGTGACCTGAGCCAAAATCAAGAATCAAATACTTAACCAACTGAGTTACCCAGGCACCCCAACATTTTGAATATATTTAATTTGAAGGATGGCATGGATGAAAATTAGACTTGGTAAAATTATAAGTACTCCTATTTGAAGTACTTGATCATACTCTGTTACTAAAACCTAGTAGATTTTCACTGGACTTAAAACTATGATAATGACCATTAAATTGCAGATGTTTGCTTTTCTTTACTGAGTTCAAGCAGTGGTTCTTGGAAATGCAGCCTGGTCCAGAATATTTGCCACAAATTCATGACCAACCTATGACTAACTTGTTCCTAAGAAAAGATCATTAAGGGGTGTTACTCGTATACCTGCATACATTAAAATGTAAAACATTTACATTCAGAAGTGGAAAGAAATCGCAGTTTCCTAGATATTGCATTATTTCTCTTTGAAATTGTTATCATTAAAAAGAAGCCACTACTCATTATTAAGTTTTCTAACAGCTTAAATATGTTTTAACCACCACTGCCTATAGCTCACTTGGTTTTGTTTTTTGTTTTTCGTTTTGCTTTGGTACAAAAGGTGTTCTCTTAAGGCATGGGGAGAAAGAGCTGCTTTCCTGGGATTGTGAGGCACAACTCTCAGCTAGCCTTTTTTTTTTTTTTTTTTTTTAGATTTACTTATTTATTAGTGGGGGGAGGGTCAGGGGGGGAGAGAGAGACTCTTAAGCAGGCTTCTGAGCCCAGAGCCCTATGCAGAGCTCATTCTTGCAACCCTGAGAACATGACACGAGCTGAAATTAAGAGTCAGACACTCAGCCACATGATCCACCCAGGCACCCCTCAGCTAGCATTTTTTTTTTAATATTTTATTTATTTATTTGACAGATCACAAGTAGGCAGAGAGGCAGGCAGAGAGAGGAAGGGAAACAGGCTCCCTGCTGAGCAGAGAACCCAATGCGGGGCTCGATCCCAGAACCCGGGGACCATGACCTGAGCCGAAAGCAGAGGCTTTAACCCACTGAGCCACCCAGGTGCCCCTCAGCTAGCATTTCTTAACCATTGCTTCACAGAAACATGCCTGACAACTTTTCCATTAGCAACCTGTTCGCATTAGGACAGCCAGACAGGATTTGGGTCCGCCTCTTAGCCTCTAGAAATCTAGAAAGCCAAGCATAATGCAGATGATTTAAGAGTAGTGTTTTTGAAATAACATGAAATAGGCTATAACTTTGGTACTTACTAAGAGTAAATCACTTTTAATATATCTTGTGGTCTCTAAAGTCTAGATTAGTAGTAAAGTGGAAAGTTGATACATGTGTAGGGAAAGAAGGTCACGTGGAAGCCAGAAGAGAGGAATAGGGCACTTGGGTTAGGTCTGACCAGGAAAAACAAATAAATATTTAAGTACTGGTCCTGCTTTTTTTAACTTCTAAAATGTTCTTTAGTACATAGTCTCTAATGGTTTTGTTTTAATAAATGAGAGTGACACAGTGTATATTTTACTTGACAGAATTAAGGTATAAGTTTGCTCAGGAACATCACTGGACTTCATGAAAGAAAATTTCTTTAATTACAGCCTAATAGTTGTTTACGCTGGGATCACTTTTAAAGCATATTTTTAAAGGCTATGAACTTATTTTCTGATGATACTTTCTTAAGTGGAACTAGTAAAATGTGTTATATGAACAGAGTGGAAATGTGTATGCTATTCTTTTAAATTCCTTTATGTTTCCTTACAGGGTTTCAAACAAAACCAAAAAGAAGGAAGGTGCTCACATTTCAATTAAGGAGTAAGTGTACCATTATTATAAAAGTGAACCTTTTATATAAATTTCACAACATGTGTTTTTTGTTTGTTTTTTAAAGATTTTATTTATTTGACAGAGAGAGATCACAAGTAGGCAGAGGCAGACAGAGAGAGAGGAGGAAGCAGGCTCCCTGCCGAGCAGAGAGCCCAATTCAAGGCTCCATCCCAGGACCCTGGGATCATGACCTGAGCCGAAAGCAGAGGCTTTAACCCACTGAGCCACTCAGGAGCCCCTCACAACATGTGTTTTAAAAAATTGAAACGGTGGGGTGCCTCCGTGGCTCAGTTGGGTAACCATCTGCCTTGGGCTCAAGTTATGATCCCAGGGTCCTGAGATCGAGGCCCATGTCGGGCTCCCTGCTCAGTGGGGAACCTGCTTTTCCCTCAGCCGCTACCCCTGCTTGTGCTTGCATGCGTGCACGCTCTCTCTCTCTAATATATAAAACCTTTTTTCGAAAAAAAATTTTTTTAAATGAAATGTTAAAAAATAAAAAAGTTAATAGGAAACTATTAAGGGGCACCTGGGTGGCAGAAGAGAGACAGGTGAGGTGACATACTGGAAGAGTGCCTTCTTTAAAGGATTGGCCAGAGATCACTGTACCTCAGTCACGTTTAGTAAACATAGCTTTTCTGCATGGTTGCCATTAACGTAAAGAAACTATGGGGTTAATGGTTTATAACAGTTAAAAACTTGTAAGGCACCTGTTGTTTGAAGCTCTTGATGAGTGTAAAAACAATTCAGCTCAGAAATCAAATTCTGAACCTTGAATAAGAGCAATTCCTGCCACTGCAGACAGAGTCTGTGTTTTGTATAGTGCAGTTTGTAGAAAACATTCACTGTATAGTTCTCTCACTAAGTACTTGGCATTTGGTCATTTTTATGTATGAATCATGGCCTTTCAGAACAGCTCAACAACATTTGTACATAGCCCACATTTTTTTTCACAGTACCTTTGTTTGAGGTATAATTTGTATAATTTGTATACAGTAAAATGCACAGACTTAAAATGGAGAGTTTGGGGGTGGCTAGGTGGCTCAGTTGAGCGTCTGACTCTGGATGAGACGCTCAGGTCGTGATCTCAGTCAAGCCCCCCTTGTCAGACTCCCCGTTCAGCAGGAGTCTGCTTATCCCCCCGCTCTCTGCCGTTCCCCCTGCTCTCTCTTGCTCTCTGTCTTGCGCTCTCCCTCACTCTTACTGAAATAAATCTTTAAAATGAGAGTTCGATGTTTTGAGAAGGCGTATCATTGTTAACTACACCTTAACCAAGATATAGAACATTTTCTTCAGTATAAAAAGTCACCATTTTGAATTCTGTGATCAAAGATTAGCTATTTTAGAACTTTATATGAGGGAATCCTATAATATGTACTCTTTCACACAGGATTGTTTTTAGTTATGATTATACATGAGTTCAGCCGTTGTTTTAAGATACTATATGTAACATATTTTGGAGGTAACAAGTAATATGGTTAAGGAAAGTAACTTATGAGCTTTCAAGTTCTAATCATTTCATTACTAGTTATTATGACACATAAATTTGTCTTTTATATTTTAAAATGGCACATAATTTGGAATTTACATTTCACTTTATTCATTTATTCATTCATGTCCATTGAGGGATTTTATTTGGCTGTATATATTACATCCCTAGAAAAAGAATCCCAGAATTTTCCCTCCTGTGTGTTTTCATCTTGCTTCTTGATAGTCCATGATGCCAGCTGAGTTTGTGAGGACAATAAAACCAAACTGATGGGACAGGAACATGATTCTGCCATGTTTCTAGATCTTTCAGTTGTACATCAGATCTGGTGCTGATCATACGTGTTTAATCTTCCCATGAGGTTTACAGCAGTTTTCCCAGCTCTGTGATCATCAGTGATTTCTATCATCAATGTAACCATGCTTCGTCATCACAGTTAGAAACTGAATGACAACTCTGGAGCATGGCCTAATAAGAACCCAGCACTGTTAATGCTCTTGAGAGCATCAGCCAGGGCATTCACAGGCACCACTGCGGCAGCCCGAAGGGTGGTGGACAGCCGTATTTCACTAAATAAAACCAGATCTTGGTTCCAGGCAGAAGACTACAGTGTGAAGCATTGTAGTCTTTGTGTTTAGATAAAGAGTCAGTAAAATCTTACTTTATGGAATTTGTTTTCAGGGGACTCCTTAGGTTTATTAGTTTGGGTTTTTGTTGTAAAGGAAACTAGAAACTGCACATGAAAGATTACTGGGTGTACTAGGCTTAGCTTACTTCATTTGATCTTTGTAGCACCATCAAGTTAGATATTACTATTCCCATTTTATAGACAAGAAAAAGACTCAGAGGTGAAATGGCTTTTCCTTGGGTACAGAGTAAGTGATGGCACTCTGTATAACCTCAGAACTCTCCCTCCAGCTCTCAGCCCCCCTGCACTGCTTCCAAGCTCTGTGGTATCTGCATAATTTAGGATTTGGGCAGGTACCTAAGTAGAATTTTTACACAGGTATCTGGAGCTCCACATTTTCAAATCCCTGCTTTCTAGACCTTACGTCTTTAGATTCTAGGTCCCTTATTCCAAGGCCCAAACCCTCTCTTTTTCCACATACTCCAAAGAACAGTACCTGTTCAAGCTCTGCCTTGGAAACTGTTTCCTCCCAAAATGGGGTGAGTGGAAAACTCACCTTAAGTGTTTGCTTTTTTCATGGATCTCTGCCCTGTGCTATCTGTTGCCCAATGCCAGCTTTCATAATCTATGGAAGGAAGACAAGTATACTACTACCTGTTCCTCCTGTTATTTTTAAGTTTTATTATTTAAGTTATCTCTACACCCAATGTGGGGCTGAAACTCAGTGACCCTGAGTTCGAGAGTTCAGACTAAGCCAGCCAGGCATGCCAGTTCCTCCTATTTTTTTTCTTTTTTAAAAATTTTATTTATTAAGACAACTATCATATGATCTCCCTGATATGAGGAAGTGGTGATGCAACATGGGGGCTTAAGTGGGTAGGAGAAGAATCCATGAAACAAGACGGGATAGGGAGGGAGACAAACCATAAGTGACTCTTAATCTCACGAAACAAACTGTGGGTTGCTGGGGGGAGGGGGGTTGGGAGAAGGGGGCTCAGGTCATGATACCAGGGTCCTGGGATCGAGCCCCACATTGGGACTCCCTGCTCAGTAGGGAGGCCTCCTTCTCCTCCTTCCTCTCCTTCTGCCTGCCACTCTTCCTGCTTGTGCTCTGTCAAATAAATAAAATCTAAACTCTTAAAAAATAGTAACTTTTTCAAAGAAAATCCAGTACTTTGGGTAAGAGAATAAGAAAACTGAAGGATGCTGTAATAGTAATCATCTCATTGTTGATGATTTATTTCATCATCATTTTAGGTGGTTTCATGTTATTATTTCAGTCTTTTTTTTTTTTTTTTTTTTTTTTAAGCATAGCTGCAGATAATCGGTGAGTGTATTATCAATTGTTCTCCACAAAATTTAGCACTTCAAAACAGCACATTTATTATCTCTGGTTTCTGTTGGTCAGGAATTCAGGAGCAGCTTATTAGCTGGGTAGTTCCCTTGAGATTACAGTCCTCTCAGGTTTTCACTGGGACTAGAGGATCTGCTTCTAGGCTCACTCATGGCTTTTTGTTGGAGACCTGAGGACCTTGCTTTTTGGGGCTCTCCATATACAGCCGGAGAGTCACAGTGTGACAGCTTGATTCCCCAGGGGGAGTGATCCAAAAGAGAGTGAGCAAGACCATACTCATTTTCATAACTTAGTTTCTGAATGAAACACTGCCCTGCCCTTTTCTGTTCTTTAGAAGTAAGTCCAACCCACTAAAGTCAGAGGAGTGGGATGAACAGTCATCTCCTAACTATCAGGAGGCAGTTATCACTGGGGCAGTGCTGAAGGCTGGCCACCACAATGAGTTAAAGTAAAATACGGAGATGAAGAATAACAAAATATTCAAAGTTAAGGGACAATAAAATCACTAAAATTCTATATTTTACATCTATAAAAAAATTCAATAGCATTAAAGCGTAATTGCAAGATAGGAGTTTTATCTTTATTATTCTAAATAAATTTTTTCTGTTCTTTGGCAGACCTCTAGGAGATAGTGAGTCATGAGTCCTTACAAAGAGCTATGAGACCTGCTCAGAAAAGAAACTCAAAACATAGCATAGGACCCAGTGGACCCAGATGATACAGTAGGAATTATTAAGTTTCACAAACTCCTTCTAATCCACTGTTTATCAAAATGGATATCTTAGGACAATTAACTTTTTCTCTGGACAGTGCTTTAGTTGTATTTTGTAGATTCTATTATGTAGAATTCTTACCATTTTCTAGATACTCTAAGACTTTGTTTTCAACTCTAGAGATGTATAATGTTTTAATTTCTAGGTAATTAGGTTTAATTACCTGTTGCAGGTAGGTGATATTGTTTGTATTATAATCACTGTTGGGGTTTTTTTTCTTTAAGATTTTTATTGGAAAGTAAGAAAGCACAAGCTGGTGGGTGGGGGTTGAGGGGCAGAGGGAGAGGGACAGGCAGGCTTTCCTTGCTGAACAGGGATCCTGACACAGGGCTTAATCCCAGGACCTCAGGATCTTGACTTAAACCAAAGGCACCTGCTTAACCAACTGAGCTGTCCAGGCACTCTGGTTTTTTGTTTGGGGGGCTTTTAAAAATACATTATTTTGATCACTGTTTTGTAATGTTTTTGGGTTTTGTTTTGGGTTTTTTTTGGATTTTATTTATTTATTTGACAGAGAGAAATCACAAGTAGAGGGAGAGGCAGGCAGAGAGAGAAGGAAGCAGACTCCCTGCCGAGCAGAGAGCCCGATGCGGGACTCGATCCCAGGACCCTGAGATCATGACCTGAGCCGAAGGCAGCGGCTTAACCCACTGTGCCACCCAGGCGCCCCAATTTTGTAATGTTTTTAATTCTGTTAGAACAGATCAAATACCAGTGTTCATTAAAATTTTTTTAGGGGCATCTGTGTGGCTCAGTGGGTTAAGGCTCTACCTTCAGCTCAGGTCATGATCTCTGTCCAGGGATAGATCCCCGCATCAGGCTCTATGCTCAGCAGGGATCATGTTTTCCCTCTCTCTTTGCCTACTTGTGATCTGTCAAATAAATAAAATCTTTATTAAAAAATACTATTTTTAAAATAGTCTTGCACATTTACTCACGTGAATTTCACAATTTGTGTAATTAAGTATCTTATAAAGATTGAATTTATTATGGCATTAAGTATATTAGCATATTATATTCTAGTTTTATTTCCCTTGATGAGTGTATTGCTTTCCTTTTTCTTTTTTTTTTTTTTTTTTTTTTTTGGTGTTTGTTTTTGTTGTTGTTGTTGTTTTTAGGATTTTATTTGACACAGAGAGTACAAGCAGGGGGAGTGGCAGGCAGAGGGAGAAGCAGACTCCATGCTAAGCAGGGAGCCTGACACAGGTCTCCATCCCAGGACTCTGTTATCATGACCCAAGCCAAAAGCAGACACTTAACCAACTGAGCTACCCAGGCACCCCATTTCTTTTGATTTTATGAGAAAATTTTTTTTTTATATATATTTATTTGAGAGAGCAAGCGAGCATGAAAGGGGCGAGGGGCAGTGGGAGAAGCCGGCTCCCTGATAAGCAGAGGGCCCGATGTGGGTCTTGATCCTGTGACTCCAGGATCATGACCTGAGCGAAGGCAGTTGCTTAACCAACTGAGCCACCCAGGTGCCCCAAGAAAATGGGTTTTTTAATTGCATACTTATATCTCGATCTTTTTTCCCAAAAAAACAGGTGCAGCTGTCTCCCGAGGAGAATGGTATTTTGATGCGCCATAGTCAACATGAACAAAATGTCGTTTTTTCTTCATGAACAGTTGGTTGGGTGGCATAATCGCCTGCATTTCCCCTTGTTGCACGTGATTCGTGCTTAAATAACCAGCCACGTGTTTCAAGGGAATAATCAGTTTGAATAACTCAGCAGTGGAAATGTGAGTAATTAAAAGAAACTCAGTTACATGTAGTAAGGAAAAGTCAATCTGTGAAAATTTCAACTCAGCCCATTTGTATATTATATCTTTCTTAGTATAAAGTATGTTAAGGTTTTTATTAATGCCTTTAAAAATAAATGGTAAATTTTTTTAACCTTGACTATAGGAGTAATTTTCTTTAGAATATATATGGTGAGGTAAATCTGTTTAAAATTTGTAGGAAGAGAACTTCTCAGACTTGGATAAAAGGCAGCAGGGTGAACATACAGCAGTTGTAAAGCCATACTGTTAATAATTCAAGTTTAGGAAACAAAGCTTATATGAATCTGAGTGTCATGGCACTGGACCTAGCCAGTCAGGGACCATGGCTCTGTTCCACTTCTTGGAAGTCATACTGTCATTCTCCTCTCCATACTTTGTCTTATCTGCCTGCCTCTCTGTCTTCTGGCCTCCTTCAGATTTTCCTCATGCACACTGCCTAACATGGCTGTCCGTGCTTTTGTGCTTTCATCACTGCCTTGCATTACCACCTACTATCCATTTGACTAGATCTCTGTCCGTTCAAATTCTCAGGAGAGGTAGAGAATCCTATTGTTTCATTTGAGTTTAAGGATTGGTATCCATCCACCTGGGATGCTGCCTACCTTTTTAGCTGTGGAAGAAGAGTTAATATAAAAAGCTATTTCTTTCAGAAGTTTCGCCTGGACAAACTAAAGGTATATAACGTATTTGTAGCAGCCCAGTACATGTTTGTGGAGTGTGTAAAGGCACCAGGTGGTAATACATGCTGTAGACAAAAATGAAGCAGGGGAGAGGGATTGGGCAGGGGTTGCAATTGGAGCGTGGATGCTTTTTTAAAAAGAATGGTCAAGGGGGCACCTGGCTGGCTCGGTTGGGAGAGCATGCAACTCTTGGGGGTTGTAAGTTCAAGCCCCACATTGGTTGTAGAGATTATTAAAAAGTTAAAAAGAGGGGCGCCTGAGTGGCTCAGTGGGTTAAGCCTCTGCCTTTGGCTCAGGTCACGATCGAGCCCCACGTCGGGCTATCCACTCAGCAGGGAGCCTGCTCTCCCCCCAGCCCGGCCGCCTGTCAAATAAATAAATAAAACCTTTAAAAAATAAATAAAAATTAAAAAAATAAAAAGAATGGTCAGGGAAGCTGAGGTGACATCTGAGCACAGATGCAAAGAAACTTCCCTGGCAAAGGAAATGACAAGTGCAAAGGCCCTAAGAGTGAATTTGGCGTGTTCAGGGAATGGCAAAGAAACCAGTGGAATGGAAATGAACGAGGAGGAGAGATTAAAGAGATGGAGGTAAGAGAGGTAGCCAGGGGTCAGGTCACATGTAGGCCACTGTAAGGTCTTCTGCAATTATTTTAATTTGGGATCCATTGAAAGGTTCTGAACCAAAGATACAGCATTATCTGATTTATTGAAACTGTCTTATGACTGTTGTGTTTGTGTTGAAAATAGACAATAAGATTCAAGGGAGGCAGTAGGCTGCTGACTGGTTAAGACCAGTGGGTAGTAGTGGTTGGACCTGAGTGTAATTTTAAAGTAGAGCTCAGCCTTTGCGTATAGATTGATTGCATGTGGAGTATGAAAGAGAAGTCAAAGATGACTTGGGCCTCAGCAAGTAGAACAAAGGTGGAACTTACTGACATGGAGAAGTTGGCGTGAAGAGTACTTGAGGGAAAGGAAGGATAGGAGTTGGGTTTAGACAGGTGAAACCTGAGATGAAACTCATAGCTCATATTAAGAGGAGTTCGATACGAGTCAGGAGTTCAGAGGAGAGATCTGGGCTAGAGATGAAAATGTAGAAGTTCACATAGACTTGGAATTTCAAGCTGTTCAACAGGACCAGATATCCAAGCAAGTGCATTTACACAGAGATATCCAAGAACTCCAGAGTATCCCCAGTGTTTAGACGTCAGATATGAGAAGCAATAAAGGAGAATGAGGGAACTCAGTGAGTTAGGAACAAACCCAAAAGGGGTGCCCTGGAAGGCAAATGAAGCATTTGAGGAGAGAGTGATGGGCCACATCAGAGTTACTGCTGGGTTAGATGATGTTAACAAGTAAAGTAGGATGAGGTTTGAGAAGTACTGAACATTGCTCATTGAACTGAGCAATGTTGAGATCACTGGTGACCTTCGTAAAAGCTGTTTTGGTGGAATGGAGAAAAGAAAAGCCTTGTGGGAGAGAATGTAAGAACAACTGAATATTGCACCATATAAACAACTCTTCCAAGGAATTTTGCATTTCTGAATTTGTTATATTTGTATATAAGTAAAATCGTATATAACTTTGAGGGGTTTTTTTGGTAATTCTTAGTTCATTTGTGTACATGTTTTTGAATGTGTCAGTTGTTTACATGAAATTTCTTACTGTGAGTCCTGGTAAAAATCTGAAAAACATGAAGTTAGAACAAGATGATGTAGGTATTGTTGGATAAGAGGTTGAGGATAGTAAGGGATATTTCTCATGTGGGTAGAATGGAAGGATTTCGGGAATTGCAGAGGGTTAAATAGGTGATCAGAAAGGGAGAAGTTTAGAAACAAAAGGGTGGTGAGGGTTGGCCTACGCAGCCTGTGGAGACAACATATACTAGAATAAAACAGGACAGTAATCTTACAGTCTAAAAATACTTTGTCATGGAAGTATTCCATTGTTTGTGAAGGGCGAGAATTATTTTAGCTTTGCAGGCTAGTCACATATTTTTTAAACTTTTAAAATGTAAAAAAGAGTCTTAGTTCCAAGCCTATGTAGTTTCAGGCCACACTTTGCTAGCCCCTGCTTTACACTAGACACCCCTGCTGGCTTTGAAGAGATCATTTATGTGGAGTTCTCTTCGTTTTTAAAATACCATTTTTAGGGGTACCTGGGTGGCTCAGTCATTGAGTGTGTGCCTTCAGCTCAGGTCATGATCCCAGGGTCCTGTATCCGAGCCCCACATTGGGCTCCTTGCTTGTCAGGAAGCCTGCTTCTCCCTCGCCTCCTCTCCCTGCTAGTGTCTTCCCTCTCTTGCTGTGTCTTTCTCTGTCAAAGAAATTTTAAAAATCTTTGATTTAAAAAAAAAACAAAAACATTTTTAGGGACACCTGGGTGGCTCCACTGGTTAAGCATCTGCCTTTGACTCAGGTCATCTCCCCATGCTTGCCTTTCCCCCTACTTGTGCTCTTTCTCTGACAAAATCTTCAAAAATTTTCAATTCAAATTTTTTAAATTAAAGATTTTTGAAATTTAATAACATCTTTAATTATTTATTTATTTGACACAGAGAAAGAGAGAGAGAGAGATCACAAGTAGGAAAAGGAAAAGCAGAGCCAAGCAGAGAGCCCAACGCAGGGCCCAATCCTAGGACCCTGAGATGATGACCTGAGCCAAAGGCAGAGGTTTAACCCACTGAGCCATCCAAGCGCCCCCAAATTTAATAAAATCTTAATTTTTTTAAAGAGTATTTTAAAGACTTTATTTATTTATTTGACAGAGATCACAAGTAGGCAGAGAGGCAGGCAGAGAGAGGGGAAGGGAAGCAGGCTCCCCACTGAGCAGAGAGCCCAACGTGGGGCTCGATCCCAGGTGCCCCAAAATCTTAATTTTTAAAAAAATCATTTTTCAGGGGGTGCCTGGGTGGCTCAGTGGGTTAAAGCCTCTGCCTTCGACCCTGGTCGTGATCCCGGGGTCGTGGGATCAAGCCCCGAATCAGGCTCTCTGCTCATCGGCGAGCCTGCTTCCTCCTCTCTCTCTCTCTACCTACTTGTGATCTCTGTCAAATAAATAAATAAAAATCTGTTAAAAAAAAAAAAATCATTTGTCAGCAAATGAGAGAACACAAGCAGGGCAAGCTGGAGAGGGAGAAGCACTGAGCCGGGAGCCCAGCGTGGGGGCTTGATCCCAGGATGCCGGGATCATGACCCAAGCTGAAGGCAGACACTTAACCAACTGAGCCAACCAGGTGCCCCTGAAATACCATTTTTAATAGTACAGGCACAGAATTCACATAGTACAAAAGATACGCAAGAGAAAAGAATCAACCCCCCCACCCCTAGTTATCCTGGTCCCCTCCTTAAAATCAACTACTACCCTGTTTCTTGTATATCATATAAGATGTTTTTTTTGTTTTGTTTTGTTTTGTTTTAAAGATTTTATTTATTTATTTGACAGAGAGATCACAAGTAGGCAGAGAGGCAGGCGGAGAGAGAGGAGGAAGCAGGCTCCCCGCCAAGCAGAGAGCCCAATGTGGGGCTCGATCCCAGGACCCCGGGACCATGACCCGAGCAGAAGGCAGAGGCTTTAACCCACTGAGCCAGCCAGGTGCCCCTAAGACGTTTTTATAACCATGCATGTGCACGTATCCTGTCAGTGACTCTTTTTAAAAAACAAAACAAAACAAAAAAAACCCAAACTAGGTTCTTTTTGCTTTATGTCTAAATTATTAAATTTAATAAGTAATAGCTGTATCAGTTACCATGTTGTTGCTTCTCATGTCCAAATCCAGCCTTCACTGCCTTCTCTGCAGTAATGGATCCAGACTCTGTACAAAGACCTGGGCTCAAAGCAGACAGAGTATAAAGCTCAGTCACTAGAGGGTAGTGGTGGAACACTTCTTTTCCCCCCAGGGCACTTAAGTCCAGCTTCCACTGTGCCCTTCTAACAGCTCCCTGCCCAGGTGATTTTTCTAGCGCTGCCTGCTGGCAGGACACAGCACCACCACAAGAATGGCGCCCTCTGGTACCGCCAAGGTTGTTCTCCGCAAGCTCAGACCTTGGGCTACATTGCCACAGCCTCAACCCACGTCCAGGGCTGTGCCCTCTCCACTGAGTGCTGAATCTTAGAAATTCAGTTTTTTACTTGGTGCTGATACAGTAAGTGTTAAATCAAAAGCCTCCAAGAGCTTTTTTCCTTAAAGTCTACTTCTACTACCAAACAGTTGCTGCAAGTATTCAGGATTATCTCTTGGCCCACAAAAGATATATCTGGATCCTGTGTTAAAGTCTTGTTTCATTTAGTTAGAAAATGGATTCAGTCTTGAAATTAATCATTTTACCTGTAACTTGAATACTTCTTCCTTACTGTGGCTTAAAGGACAGATCAGTGTACCTCACTCCACTCCCATGGCTGTTTTTGATCTGCCTTACCACACTTAACCTGAAAATCAGATGCTAATCTGGATAATGGAGGATTAGGTGTATAAAACGGATTTAAGGAGCGCCTGGGTGGCTCAGTGGGTTAAAGCCTCTGCCTTTGGCTCAGGTCATGATCCCAGGGTCCTGGGATGGAGCCCTGCACTGGGCTCTCCGCTCAGCAGGGAGCCTGCATCCCCTGACCCCGGCCTGCCTCTCTGCCTATTTGTGATCTCTGTCAAATAAACAAACAAAATCTTTTAAAAAAAAAAAGTTTAAAAAAAAACAGATTGAAGGACTGATCTTTTAGTTGGGGAAGATCATTCAGGAACTGCAAAGGTATTGGTAATCTGTTTCTTAAGCTCACTGATAGACAAGCAGTGTTCATTTGTGTGTGTGTGTGTGTTTTTACCATGCCTATTATTAGTACCCTTTTAGTGTTTAATGGAATGTTTAATAAAGTGTTTTGAGTCAGGTTTTTAGAATTGACAAAAACTTAACGGTTTTCAGCTAATTCTTCTGTAGCTAAATGTTCTATTTCTGAGCGACTGGTGAGAATGGCAGCATCCATTTCAGTAAATATTTAAGTGCTGAGATTAAGGAGGTCTTTCTTTCATGGCAGTAAACAGTGTGATCCCTTCTGCATCCAGGAGGCAACCTAATATGCGAAGGGGATGAGGCTTTGCAGTCACCACACACATTGACTCAAAGATTTAATGGTTGTGGCCTGATTTCTGATACGGTCAGTGAAATGCCTGGAAATAGTCAACTCAAAATTTTAAGTGTGGCATATTGTCCAGTGCTTGAAAGAAATTTCTGTATCCTTCCCTGTAATCTTGTGACTAAATGAAAGATTTAAGTTCTCAAGTTTCTGGAAACCTCCACTGGTTGCTACCTTGGCTATAAAAGCCAAGTATTTGCAAAAACACAATCATAAGGACTTCATTTCAATAGTGGTAGATTAGGTTATTTGTACCAACCTCCCTCCCACAACCACCATCATCACTCAAAGTAGAAAATGCCCAGTTTTAGCTGCTTAAAAATCCCAAACCACTAACAGTAACAAACTTCCTGGCCAAAACCCAAGGAAAAAGCAGAAACCA
Organism: Neogale vison; assembly: GCF_020171115.1. Taxonomy (NCBI): domain Eukaryota; kingdom Metazoa; phylum Chordata; class Mammalia; order Carnivora; family Mustelidae; genus Neogale; species Neogale vison. The sequence continues at coordinate 218,964,921 of NC_058091.1, forward strand.
GAAAAGTTAAGACCACAGCACGGAAGCCACTCTTCCATGAGAGTTTTGCCATTCTGTGCTAATTTGGGTTTCTCTTGTGGTCTCACAGGACAACATGACTTGATCCCTAGAAACTTTCTGCTTCTAAAGCCTTACACCTGGTAATGTTTTCAATACTTTCTACCATCCACTGGTATATGAAGCTTATCTTTTGTGTCCAGTTCTTATATCAGCCATTCCTCCAGAGACTCTAGTTTCTTTTAGGGAGGTGTTCCTTTTAGTATTCAGGCGTGAAGATCTGGTGTGTGGGGTGTTCGTTACGACTAGGTCGCTTTCTTTGTTGACTGAGCTATGTATATGTGCGTGTATAGAAATACATAGCTTAACTGTATCCATGTGTATCCGTAGACTCACATACATAGGTTAAAAACTTTTGAGTCCACCACAGTATTCCCACTTTTTTTTTTTTTTTTTAGATTATTTATTTATTTATTTATTTGACAGAGAGAAATCACAAGTAGGCAGAGAGGCAGGCAGAGAGAGAGAGAGAGGGAAGCAGGCTCCCTGCTGAGCAGAGAGCTTGATGCGGGACTCGATCCCAGGACTCTGAGATCATGACCTGAGCCGAAGGCAGCGGCTTAACCCACTGAGCCACCCAGGCGCCCAGTATTCCCAAATTTAATTTAACACCTTAGAGTTCTTGTGCTCGCTTCGGCAGCACATATACTAAAATTGGAATGATACAGAGAAGATTAGCATGGCCCTGGGCAAGGATAACACCTTAGAGTTCTTCACACCCTCTCCCTTCAGTACTTCCAAATTCCTTCTGCAACAATGAGGAAACTTGGTTCTCATTCAACTTAATGTATTATTTACTTAGCTTGTTGTGTATGCCACTCACCTCCTCAGCCCCTGGATCTTGCCTCTGTCCCCCTCAGCCTTCCTGCTCCTCCCCCAGCCACATGCTGCCTGCAAAGGAAGGAAACAGAAGGGAAGAGCAAGACATCGAGGTGATCATGAAGAGGGCCAACGTTTAAGAAGCACTGCTGCTCTATCTCCGTATCTCCACTGACTCCTATTCTAATGTGTTTTTAAAACAAAAACAAAAACCAAAAAAACACACAGGCCCAATGGAGTTCCTTCTGCCCCATATCATTAAACTAAGATTTAATTTTTAGTATGAGTTATCCCAGAAACAGAATCTTCAACCAACCAAGCAGGAATCACCTGATTAGCATTAGTTAGGTCCATCTGCCCAACAGACCTCTGCCATACCCCCTAAAGGAAAATAACCTTATCGTAACCAACTCACCTGCTTTTTCACCTACTATAACTTTCTTTTTTTTTTTTTTAAATATGGAACGCTTCACGAATTTGCGTGTCATCCTTGCGCAGGGGCCATGCTAATCTTCTCTGTATCGTTCCAATTTTAGTATATGTGCTGCCGAAGCGAGCACTACTATAACTTTCTTGTTCCTGCTCCTGTATACCTGTAAAGAAATCTTTCATTTTATACAGCTTCTCAGAGCTCCTTTCTAGGTCCTTCATGCACTGGATGGTACCTGATTCAAATCCATTTTTATTCAAATGAGCTCTCAAAATTTTTAATATGCCCTGGTTTATCTTTTTTTTTTTTTTTTAAGATTTTATTTCTGTACTTGACAGAAAGAAAGCACCAGAAAGAGAAGCAGCAGTCAGAGGGAGAGGGAGAAGCACGATCCACTATGAGCAGAGAGCCCAATGCGGGGGCTCAATCCCAGGACCCTGGGATCATGATGTGAGCTGAAGGCAGATGCTTAGCAACTGAGCCACCCAGGCACTCTAATATGCCTTAGTTTATCTTTTAACACCTATTAGAGGGGCTCCTGGGTGACTCAGTTGTTAAGCATCTGCCTTTGGCTCAGGTCATGAGCCCAGGGTCCTGGGATCGAGCCGCACATCAGGCTCCATGCTCAGCAGGAAGCCTGCTTCTCCCCTTTTTACTCCCCCTGCTTGTGTTTCCTCTTGCTGTGTCTCTCTCTGTCAAATAAACAAAATCTTGGGGGGGGGAGTAATTCAGTGAAAATATTTTAAAAAACCCACCTATTAGAATTCTTCCGTGAATATACATTCTTTTTGTAACCATAAAAAAAACAAGTATTTAGGCAATTTCTACAATTATCATTTTGTTAATTCTTTTTTTTTTTTTTTAAGATTTTATTTATTTATTTGAGAGAGAGAGACAGTGAGAGAGAGCATGAGCGAGGAGAAGGTCAGAGAGCGAAGCAGACTCCCCATGGAGCTGGGAACCCGATGTGGGACTCGATCCTGGGACTCCAGGATCACGCCCTGAGCCGAAGGCAGTCGTCCAACCAACTGCGCCACCCAGGTGTCCCTCATTTTGTTAATTCCAATTTCACATACTAAGTTCTCTTAAAAGATAGCTTTATCTATATGGGGTGAGTGGTGGCTCAGTCGGTTAAGCATTTGCCTTTGGCTCAGGTCATGATCCCAGGGTCCTGGGATCGAGCCCCACATGAGACTCTCTGCTAAGCGGGATCCTGCTTCTCCATCCTGCTGCTGTTCCTGAATGTACTCTCTCTGTCAGATAAATAAAGGTGGCTCAGTTGGTTGGACGACTGCCTTCGGCTCAGGGCGTGATCCTGGAGTCCTGGGATCGAGTCCCGCATCGGGCTCCCAGCTCCATGGGGAGTCTGCTTCGCTCTCTGACCTTCTCCTCGTTCATGCTCTCTCTCACTGTCTCTCTCTCTCAAATAAATAAATAAAATCTTTAAAAAAGAAAAAAAAAAAAGACAGTTTTACCTATATCCCAAAACTTCTGAAGTAACAGGGATTAAGTATTTCTGGAATGGGTCACATAAAATTACATCAGGTTGTAATGACCAAATATGTATTCTAAGAAGTACATCGCTCGGGGCACCTAGGTGGCTCAGTGGGTTGAGGCCTCTGCCTTCAGCTCAGGTCATGATCTCAGAGTCCTGGGATCGAGTCCCGCATCGGGCTCTGTGCTTGGCAGGGAGCCTGCTTCTCCCCCCTCGCCCCACAGAGCCTCTCTGCCCACTTGTGACCTGTTGAATAAATAAATAAAATATTTAAAAAAAAAAAAAAAAGTACATCACTCTGAAGACACTGCTTTGAATGAGATCAAGCACTTGGAGGGTCCTGAGGAGCACTGTCCCTTCCTCCAAATGAGTAAGGGCAGCTAATACTACTATGACTTGTAGTTAATACAAAATAGAAGGATTTTAGGGGAAGAACAAAAAAGTAAAAGGCACGATTTTGTAAACATACCAAATTTTTCAGTTGTTTCCTTATAAGGAAAGTGTTGGTATTCAAGATTTAGTATCTTCAAAGAAATAAAATTTGGAGAAACAATGACTATAAAAGGAAAGAAAAATACTTAGTTATGTTAGCTACATTTTTTTCCTCCAAATTTGTATTTAAAGTCTAGTTATTCAGCTCCATCTTTTATGCCAACAAATGTATTTAAAGAGTGTTGTTAAAGGGATAGAAATTAATACAATAATTTAGACTTAATTAGTATGACTGAATAAATAAATCTTAGCTCAGGAAAGAATTCTGGTAACTATAAATAATTCAGAAACAAATACACCACGTTTGAAAATTCATTTAAAATCTGATCTATGAGGGGCGCCTGGGTGGCTCAGTGGGTTAAGCCACTGCCTTCGGCTCAGGTCATGATCTCGGGGTCCTGGGATCGAGTCCCGCATCGGGCTCTGTGCTTGGCAGGGAGCCTGCTTCCTCTTCTCTCTCTCTCTGCCTGCCTCTCTGCCTGCTTGTGATCTCTCTCTGTCGAATAAATAAATAAAATCTTAAAAAAAAAAAAAAATCTGACTTATGAGGTGCCTGGGTTGTTCAGCTGGTTGTCTGCCTCTAGCCTAGGTCATGATATGAAGGATCAAGCCTCCAGTTGGGCTCCCTGCTCAGTGGGGAGCCTGCTTCTCCCTCTGCCTCTCCCACTGCTTTATGCACTCTCTCTCTGAAATGAATAAAATCTTTAAAAAAAGTAAAAACATCTATTTTAATACTTTTATTCTTTGACATCAATTGCATATTTAAAATTTACCTTTTAGGGGCACGTGGGTAGCTAAGTTGTTAAGCATCTGCCTTCAGCTCAGGTCATGATTCCAGGGTCCTGGGATCCAGCCCCACATCAGGCTCCCTGCTCTGCGGAAAGCCTGCTGTTCCCTCTCCTACTCCCCCTGCTTATGTTCCCTCTCTGGCTGTTTCTCTGTCAAATAAGTAAAATTTTAAAAAAATAAATTTATTTTTTTTTAAAGATTTTATTTATTTATTTGACAGAGAGAGAGGAAGGGAATCAGGCCCCCTGCTGAGCAGAGAGCCCGATGTGGGACTCGATCCCAGGACCCTGAGATCTTGACCCAAGCTGAAGGCAGCGGCTTAACCCACTGAGCCACCCAGGAGCCTCAAAAATAAAATTTAAAAGTATACCTTTTAAAAGTGCTTAAAATGACTATACAGATGAATCTTAAGCCAGTTTTGTTTGTAGCACTTACCAAGTGGGATGGTTGTAAAAAATGGTCCAGAAAAATTAATTTGAGTTTTTCTTGCAGGAAGCAAGTGAAGTCATGAAGATTCAAAATCGGAAAAGAAATTACATGGCAGATAAAAAACAATCTGGAGAATTCTGAGTTAATTTCACTATAAAATATCAAACATTTCAGCAATTAGAGAAAATTCCAAATTCCTTTCAGAATTAGCCATATAATTATCCTGTTTCAACAATAACGGAGTTAAAACAAAGCTGATCCATGATATAATGATCAAAGAATATGGCCACTCAGCTTACAGGTTCAGGTTCTGCAACTAACTGGTGAGCTGCGTGAACTTGGACACTCTCCAGGGATCAGTTTTCTCTTTTATAAAGTAAGACCACAGACTCCGTAAGGTCTCCAATTTTGCACAAAACATTTACACAGTAGGAATACTATACACAAAGAAACAAAAGCAGTGACAAATCTGAAAACCAAAATTTGATACAAAAATTATTGACAGGGGCGCCTGGGTGACTTAGTCAGTTAAGCATCTGCCTTCAGCTCAGGTCATGGTCCTGAGATCCTGGGATCAAGCCCTGACTTGGGCTCCCTGGTCAGCGGAGAGTCTGCTTCTCCCTTTGCCTCTCCCCTCCCATCCATGCTTGCTTGCTTGCTCTCTTGCAAAAATAAAATCTTTTTAAAAAAATTACTGACAAATCTCAAAACTACCACTTCCACATTCAGCTTTAAAGAACCATACTGCACCCAACTCTGCATGTTAATTCCACAGAGATTTACACTGCCTCAGTCTGTAGGGTTCCTTCACTAAACTAAGGAACTGAGGACACCTAAGTCATTTTTGTTCAATGATAAACAACTTGTTCAGCCATCTTTCCTCAGCACATCAGTCAGTAGGATAAGCTGGTGAGGAAAGGGGAAATGCTTTCAACGGCTAGCAATCAGGAGATTTCCTTCACCACTCCCCCCCCATCTGCAAGACCTGAATGTTAAAGTAGATGGGACTGACTGCATTCATGAAGCTAGGTTTGAGGTTTTATTTACTGCAGTATCCTCATCTGTACTTAGTACATGACAGGTGCTTAATAGGTATTTGTAGAACTTACTTTCCTATTTATGATGAGCAATTCCTACTGAAAAACCATTTTCTTTTTTTTTTTTTTTTAAGATTTTTATTTATTTATTTGACAGGCAGAGATTACAAGGAGGCAGAGAGGCAGGCAGAGAGAGAGAGAGGGAAGCAGGTTCCCCGCGGAGCAGAGAACCCGATGTGGGACTCGATCCCAGGACCCCGAGATCATGACCTGAGCAGAAGGCAGCGGCTTAACCCACTGAGCCACTCAGGCGCCCTGAAAAACCATTTTCTATCACAGTACCACACACTCCTAAAATAAACAAGGTGCTGGTGTTCATTACCATCAATTCACAAAGTTCACAATGGTTCTGAAGTCTGGAATCACTTCTGCAAAGGATTTTGTGTTTTGGAGAAACTGACAACTAAGCACAAAGTTAAAAGATATGAACAGGGGAGCCTGGGTGGCTCAGTGGGTTAAGCCTCTGCCTTCGGCTCCGGTCGTGATCCCAACATCCTGGGATCAAGCCCCATATCGGGCTCCCTGCTCGGCAGGAAGCCTGCTTCTCCCTCTCCCACTCCCTCTGCTTGTATTCCCTCTCTCGCTGTGTCTGTCTGTCAAATAAATAAAATTCTTTAAAAAATAAAAAAAAATTTTTTTAAAGATTTAAGAATAGTGATAGACAATTAAGTGCATTTGCTTTACGTTTTCAATTTTACTGTTAGAGAGCTTTAATCACAAAAATTAAGTATGAAAATGAGACGCCTGGTTGGCTCAGTCAGTTAAGCGTCTGCCTTAGGCTCAAGTCATAATCCCAGGGTCCTGAGATCGAGTCCTGCTTCAGGCTCCCTGCTCAGCGGGGAGCTTGCTTATTTATTTCAGACAGACAACGCAAGCCAGGAGAGGGGTAGAAGGAGATGAAGAAGCAGGCTCCCTGCTGAGCAGGAAGCCCAACTTGGAGCTCAATCCCGGGACCCCAGGATCATGACCTGAGCTGAAGGCAGATGTTTAACTGACTGAGCCCCCCAGATGTCCCAATAAATAAAATCTTTAAAAAAAAAAAAAAAAAAGTGAAGATTGTTGGGTCTAGATACATACAGGTCCAGGACCATCAAGTGTATGTGGGGTTTAAGTAGGCTCAAGAAGGCCACAGCGTGACGGAAACCCCAACTCACCTGTATAAAGGACACTGCTCTAGCCAGGGCTGCAGCTCCTGCAGGGGAAGCAAGGGGCCCTTTCTTAGGGAAGTCCAGTCAGAGCTCTTCATAAGCAAAGACAATGTCACTGCTGTAAGCTTAAACAAAAGGCATACTGTGAGACCAGCAAGCGTTGCTATTTTTTTTTTTAAGATTTTATTTATTTATCTGACAGAGATCACAAGCAGGCAGAGAGTCAGACAGAGAGAGAGGAGGAAGCAGGCTCCCTGCTGAGCAGAGAGCCCGATGCGGGGCTCGATCCCAGGACCCTGAGATCACGACCTGAGCCGAAGGCAGCGGCTTAACCACTGAGCCACCCAGGTGCCCCAAGCATTGCTATTTCAAGTATCAGTATTCAAATTATGCCTTCCTATATACACATGGAATGTGGATGTATAGCATTTCAGTGTTACTGGAGGATGGGTTGGAAAAGATGCAAGGCTATGAAGAAGCAGGACTGACGACACATTGCTTGTTGAAGCAGTGGAAGATACATGGTGGCTCTATGCCACAGTCTTATTTCTGTGTGGGTTCAAATTTTTCTATAATAAAACATTCTCTCCACCATCCAGCATCAGAATAAAACAAGACAATGCTAGAGGAGACTACCTTTCTCCACAAGGTTGTGTCAAGATTTGAGAAAATCAAATTTTCCTTGTTCTCTCCCTAAGAGCAGGCAGGTTCATTTTATTCCCCTTTGGGGTATCTACTCCTGAGGTAGTCTCCATTAGACTTCCCACCTTGGGCTGACCCTGAGGTTGGGTTCCTATCTTCCGTACACTGTGAGGACTTGAAAACTAAATATTAATTTAGTTAATATTAAATTATATTAAAACTAAATATTAATTTTCATTTAAGATGAAAGCTTGCTTCACCGTTCCATCTTTAACCCCAGAAACCCGCTATTAACTCCATTTTTAATCTGAGTATTACTCAAGGTTTTGGAAAAACTTGTCTTATCCCTTGTGTCTCCTTTACTCTCACACAACTACCACACTCACAAGACTGCTGAGACTAGATGTATGGGGGTCCTATCCCTGCTCCGCCGGGAAGCAATTCTTTGGCACCAGCTGGGTGTCCTACAATTCCACACAATTCTAACACTCCCAAGAGATAGTGTCAGACCCCAGAGTTAAGGGCTCAACCCACAAGACTGCTGTTAGCCCACTTCATTTGCTAGACTGGTTCACAGAACTCAGGGAAACATTTACTTACCAGTTTATTACAAGTTATGATAAAGGATACAGATGAACAAGCCAGATGAAGAGATACATAGGCCAAATTGGGGGAGGGGGGCGCTGAGTACAGAAGCTTCCATCCTTAAGCCTCCGTCAGCTGGCTACCGGCAAGTAAGTGGTAGAGGAGAGGAGCACAAAATCAGAACTCTTAGAAGTCTGCTCCTCTGCGGGACCTTGCTCCAGGGACTAAGCAGGGCTAGAGTTCTTGAGGGGACAGTGTGGTCTCAGATCCCGCGGGGTCACAGAAGGACTGGAGTATGAGTGTAGCAGAGCTCCCAGGTATCAGAAGCAGAAAAGCTGGCTACAGAGACAGAGCTGAGGAATGAGCTCTCAACTCAGGATTACCTTAAACTGGGATCCAAGGCACAGTTGGACCACTGCTCTTCGAGAAGGGACCCCACAAGTGGCAGATCCGGGGAGACTTCCCTGGAAGAGCAGCAGGAATCTGCTGGGTTTGGAGACTTCAAATGGAGCCATGTGCCAGAGACAGAAATGCTCAGTCAACAGGCTGGGTGAGCTTGGAGCACAGCCAGAGACCAGGGAGATGGGAGGGACTGAGCACTTTTCTCTGAGGGCCCACTAAGGAGGGGAGCCCCAAGCTCTCGGCTCCTCTGGGCCGGAGATTGGGAGGCCACCATTTTCACTTCCATCCTTCAAAGCTGTATGGAAATCATTCAGGGAACGAAAACTCCTGGGCGCAAACCCAAATGTATTATTTAGCCTGGCCCCTGGCAAGGGCAGTGCAATTCCACCTCGGGCAAAGACAGTTGAAAATCACTGCAACAAAACCCTCCCCGCAAGAATATCGAGCCAAGATCAACGTTGCCAATCAATGAGAACTACAAAACTACAGTGCTAGGGGAATATAGCACATAAAATTCATGGCTTTTTCCCATGATTCCTTAGTCTTTCAATGTTAAATTCTTTTATTTTTATTTTTCTATTTTTTTTTAATTTTTTCTCTTGGGGTACCTGGGTGACTCACTGGGTTAACCCTCTGCCTTCAACTCAGGTCATGACCTCAGGGTCCTGGGCTCCCTCCTCTTTCTCTGCCTGTCTCTCTGCCTCCTTGTGATCTCTCTGTCAAATAAATAAAATCCTTAAATAAAATAAAATTAAAATTTTCCTCTTTCCTATTTTAACCATCTTATGATACCTTTTTTTAAATCTTTTTTGTTAGTCTTATAGTCATATTCTATCCCTTCACTGTAATTGACCTTATTTTTCTATATACATAAGTTTTTCTTTTTTAAAATTTTGGGATACAGTTTTTTCTAACACCAAAATATACCCTACAACTAGTGTACATCTTTGGTCTAGTCTCCTTCCTGATCACATTCGTTTTTCTTTTTACTTTCTTTTTTCAGCCAATATCTTATCTTACTAATTCCTTTTTTTAAATGTTTTTTTAAAATTTTCATCTTTACAGTCCTATTCCATCCCTTCATCATATTTACCTTTACTTTTGTATATATGTAAGTTTTTCTTTCTTTAAAATTATGGGACACAGTTTCATCTAACACACCAACATATACCCTAAATCTAATATGGCTTTGTTCTAGTCTCCCACCTGATTACATTCTCTTCTTTTTTTAGTTTTTTTTTTTTTCTTTTTTCAGCCAACTTATCTTACCAATTCCTCTTTTAAAATCATTTTTAATTTTCACCTTTACGGTCATATTCCATCCCTTCATTGTGCCTACCTTTATTTTTGGATATATTTTTTTCTTTAAAATTTTGGGAGGCAGGCCTCGGCAAGGGCACCTGGGTGGCTCAGTGGGTTAAAGCCTCTGCCTTTGGCTTGGGTCATGATCCTGGGGTCCTGGGATCGAGCCCCAACATCGGACTCCCTGCTGAGCAGAGAGCTTCCTCCCCTCTCTGCCTGTCTCTCTGCCTACTTGTGAGCTCTGTCTGTCAAATAAATAAGAATCTTAAAAAAAAAAATTAAAATAAATAAAAAATAAAATTTTGAGAGGCAGTTTCATAACAGACCAAAATACACCCAAAATGAAAGTGTGTGGCTCTGTTCTATTCACCAGCCTGATCATTTTGTTTCCCCATTCTTTTCCCCCCAGTTTCAGGTCTCTTATATTGTATATTTTCCTGGGGTTGTTGTTACCCTTTTAGCATTTTGTTCTCTCATTCATCTATTCTTCTCTGGACAAAATGAAAAAGCAGAAAAACTCACCTAAAAAAAAAAAAGAACAAGAACAAGAGGCAGTACCAAAGGCTAGGGATCTAATCAATACAGACATTGGTAATATCTTAGATCTAAAGTTCAGAATGATGACTGTAAAGATACTAGCTGGGCTTGAAAAAGCATAGAACATATTAGAGAATCCCTTTCTGGAGAAATAAGTAAATCTAACCAAGTTGAAATTTAAAAAGCTATTAAAGAGGTGCAATAAAAAATGGAGTCTCTTACTGCTAGGATAAATAAGGCAGAAGAATTAGTGATATAGAAGACCAAATGACAGAGAATAAAGAAGCTGACCAAAAGAGAGGCAAACAACTGCTGGATCACAAGGGGAGAATTTGAGAGAGAAATGATATCATAAGACAAAACAATATTAGAATAATTGGTTTCCCAGGAAAAGGAAAGAGGGGCAGAAGGTATATTGGAGCAAATTATAGTAAAGAATTTCCCTAATACGGTGAATGAAACAAGCATCAAAATTCAGGAGGCACAGAGACTCCCCCTCAAAATCAATAAAAATAGCTCCAGACCCCATCATGTAATAGTTAAACTTAAAAATCTCAGTGACAAAGAGAAAATCCTGAAAGCAGCTTGGGACAAGAGGTCTGTAACATACAATAGTGGAAATATTAGATTGGCAGGAGACCTACCCACAGAGACCTGGCAGGCCAGAAAGGACTTATATGATATATTCAGAGCACTAAATGAGATATGCAGCCAAGGATACTATATCCAGCCAGTCTGTCACTGAACATAGGAGGAGGAATAAAAAGCTTCCAGGACAAACAAAAACTAAAAGAATTTGCAAACACCAAACCAGCCCTATAGGAAATATTGGAAGGGGTCCTCTAAGCAAAGAGAGAGCCCAAAAGTAACATAGAACAGAAAGGAACAGAGACAATATGCAGTAACAGTTACCCCTATAAGCAATACAATGGCACTAAAGTCATATATTTCAATAGCTACCCTGAATGTAAATGGCTAAATGCCCCAATCAAAAGACACAGGGGATGAGAATGGATAAAAAAAACAAGACCCATCAATATGCTGTCTACAAGAAACTCGTTTTAGACCCAAAGAAGACACCCCTAGATTTAAAGTGAAGGGGTAGGAAACAATTTACCATGCTAATGGACATCAAAAGAAAGCTGAGGTGACAATCTGTATATCAGATAAATTAGATTTTAAGCCAAAGACCATAATGAGATGAGAAGGACACTATATCATACTTAAAGGGTCTGTCCAACAAGATAATCTTACAATTTTAAGTATCTATGCTCCTAACATGGGAGCAGCCCATGTAATTAATTATAATTAATAACAAAACAAAGAAATTGATTTAATTAATTACAATTAATTATATTAATTAATTACAAAATCAAAGAAACACATCGACAATAATACAATAACAGTAGAGGACTTTAACATCCCCTCACTGAAATGAACAGATCATCTAAGCAAAAGATAAAGAAGGAAATAAAGGCCTTAAATGACATGGACCAGATGGACATCACAGATATATTCAGTACATTCCATCCCAAAGCAACAGAATACACATTCTTCTCTACTGCACCTGGAACATTCTCCAGAATAGATCACATCCTGGATCACAAATCAGGTCTCAACTGGTGCCAAAAGACTGGGATCATTCCCTGCATTTTTTTCCCCTTTTTTAAAGATTTTATTTATTTACCTGACAGAGATCACAAGTAGGCAGAGAGGCAGGCAGAGAGAGGCGGGGAAGCAGGCTCCCTGCTGAGCAGAGAGCCTGATGAGGGGCTCAATCCCAGGATCCTGGCATCATGACCTGAGCAGAAGGCAGAGGCTTTAACCCACTGAGCCACCAGGCGACCCTCCCTGCATATTTCTAGACCACAATGCTTTGAAGCTAGAACTCAATCACAAAAGGAAAGCTGGAAAGTACTCAAATAAATGGAAGCTAAAGAGCATCCTACTAAAGAATGAATGAGTCAACCCATTCATTAAATAGAATTTTTAAAATTCCTGGAAACAAATGAAAATGAAAACACAACTGGTCAAAATCTTTGGGACACAGCAAAGGTGGTCCTGAGAGGAAAGTATATAGCAACAGAAGCCTTTCTCAAGAAACAAGAAAGGTTTCGGGGCGCCTGGGTGGCTCAGTGGGTTAAAGCCTCTGCCTTCAGCTCAGGTCATGATCCCAGGGTCCTGGGATCGAGCCCCGAATCGGGCTCTCTGCTCAGCAGGGAGCCTGCTTCCTCCTCTCTCTCTCTGCCTACCTGCGATCTCGCTCTGTCAAATAAATAAATAAAATCTTAAAAAAAAAAAAAAAAGAAAGAAAGGTCTCAAATATACAACCTAACCCTACACGAAACAGAGTTGAAGAAAGAACAGCAAATAAAGCAGAAACCAAGCAGAAGATGAGACATTACATAAAGATTAGAACAGAAATCAATGAAATAGAAACCAAAAGAACAGCAGAATAGATCAACAAAAGTAGGAGCTGGTTCTCTGAAAGAATTAATAAGACTGATAAACCCCTGGCCAGACTTACCAAAAACAAAAGAGAAAGGACCAAAATTAATAAAATCATGAATGAAAGAGATCACAACCAACATCAAAGAAATACAAACAATTAGAAGAACATATTATGAGCAACTATATGCCAACAAATTTGACAATCTGGAAGAAATGGATGCATTCCTAGAGACATATAAATTACCACAACTGGGGGCGCCTGGGTGGCTCAGTGGGTTAAGCCACTGCCTTCGGCTCAGGTCATGATCTCAGGGTCCTGGGATCGAGTCCCGCATCAGGCTCACTGCTCAGCAGGGAGCCTGCTTCCTCCTCTCTCTCTCTCTCTGCCTGCCTCTCTGCCTACTTGTGATCTCTCTCTGTCAAATAAATAAATAAAATCTTTTAAAAAAATAAAATAAAATAAAATAAATAAATTACCACAACTGAAGCAGTAAGAAACAGAAAACCTGAACAGACTCATAACCAGCAAGGAAATTGAAGCGGTCATCAAACATCTCCCAACAAACAAGAGCCCAGGGTCAGAAGGCTTCTCCAGGGAATTCTACCAAACATTTAAGGAAAAATTAATACCTACTCTCCTGAAACTGTTCCAAAAAATAGAAATGGAAGGAAAACTTCCAAACTCATTTTATGAGGCCAGCATTACCTGGATCCCTAAATCAGAGACCCCATCAAAAAGGAGAATTACAGAACAATATCCTGATGAAAATGGATGCAAAAATTCTCATCAAAATACTAGCCAAGGGGTGCCTGGGTGGCTCAGTGGGTTAAAGCCTCTGCCTTTGATTCGGGTCATGATCCCAGCATCCTGGGATCAAGCACCACATCAGGCTCTCTGCTCAGCAGGGAGCCTGCTTCCCCCTCTCTCTCTGCCTGCCTCTCTGCCTACTTGTGATCTCTGTCAGGTAAATAAATAAAATATTTTAAAAAAAAAAAAATCTGAAAAAAAAAAAAAACCCTAGCTAACAGGATCCAACAGTACATTTTATTTATTTTATTTTTTTAAATTGTGCAATATCTATTTTTTTTTAAGATTTTTGTTTATTTATTTGACACAGAGAGAGATCACAAGTAGGCAGAGAGGCAGGCAGAGAGCGAGCGGGGAAGCAGGCTCCCTGCTGAGCAGAGAGCCCAATGGGGGGCTTGATCCCAAGACCCTGGGATCATGACCTGAGCCAAAGACAGAGGCTTAACCCACTGAGCCACCCAGGTGTCCCCAACAGTGCATTTTAAAAGGATTACTCACGAAGACCAAGTGGGATTTATTCCTGGGCTGCAACATTGGGTCAACATCCGCAAATCAATCAGTGTGATATAATACATTAATAAAAGAAAAAACAAGAGCCATATGATCCTCTCAATAGATGCAGAAAAAGCATTTGACGAAGTACAGCATCCTTTCTTGATCAAAACTCTTCACAGTTGTAGGCATAGAGGGTACATACCTCAATATCATCAAAGCTACTTATGAAAAACCACAGCGAATCATTTTCAATGGTGAAAATTGAGAACTTTTCCCCTGAGGTCAGGAACATGGCAGGGATGTCCATTATTACCACTGCTATTCAACATAGTACTAGAAGTCCTAGCCTTGGCAATCAGACAACAAAAAGAAATAAGAGGCATCCGAATCAGGGAAGAAGTAGTCAAACTCTCACTCTTTGCAGATGATACGATACTTTATGTGCAAAACCCAAAAGACTCCATTCCAAAACTGCTAGAACTCATACAGGAATTCAGTAAAGTGTCAGGATATAAAATCAATGCACAGAAATCAATTGCATTTCTATACACCAACAGCAAGACAGAAGAAAGAGAAATTAAGGAGTCAACCCCATTTACAACTGCACCTAAAACCATAAGATACCTAGATATAAACCTAACCAAAGAGGCAAAGAGTCTGTACTCAGAAAACTACAAAGTGCTCATGAAAGAAACTGAGGAAGACACAAAAAATGGAAAAAGGTTCCATGCCCATAGATTGAAAGAACAAATATTGTGCAAATGCCTATGCTACCTAGAGCAATCTACACATTTAATGCAATCCCTATCAAAATACCACCAACTTTTTTCAAAGAAATGGAACAAATAATCCTAAAATTGTTATGGAACCAGAGAAGACCCTAAATAGCCAGAAGAATGTTGAAAAAGAAAAGCAAAGCTGGTGGCATCACTATTCTGGACTTCAAGATCTGTTACAAAGCTTAATTGTCAAAATAGTATGGCACAAAAACAGACACTCAGATTATGGGGCACCTGGGTGGCTCAGTTGGTTAAACAACTGCCTTCAGCTCAGGTTATGATCCTAGGATACTGGGATCAAGCCCCGCATTGGACCCCTGCTCAAGGGGGAGCTCGCTTCTCCCTCTCCCTCTGCCACTCCTCCTGCTTGTGTGCTCCTGCTCTCTCTGTATCAAGAAATAAAATCTTAGGGGCCCCTGGGTGGCTCAGTCGTTAAGCATCTGCCTTCAGCTTGGGTCATATCTCAGGGTCCTGGGATTGAGCCCTGCATTGGGCTCAGTGGGGAGCCTGCTTCCCCTCTCTTTCTGCCTGCCTCTCTGCCTACTTGTGATCTCTCTCTCTGTTAAATAAATAAAATCTTAAAAAAAAAAAAAAAAAAGAAAGAAAATCTTAAAAAAAAGACACATAGCTCAGTAGAACAGAATAGAGGGCCAAGAACTGGACCCTCAACTCTATGTTCAACTCCTCTTTGGCAAAGCAGGAAAAAATATCCAATGGAGAAAAGACAGTCTCTTCAACAAATGGTGTTGGGAAAATTGGGACAGCCAAATGCAGAAGAATGAAACTGGACCATTTCCTTACACCACACACAAAAATAGACTCAAAATGGATGAAGGACCTCAATGTGAGACAGGAATCCATCAAGATCCTTGAGGAGAACACAGGCAGCAATCTCTTCAACCTCAACCCCAGAAACTTTCTTCCTAGAAACATCGCCAAAGGCAAGGGAAGCAAGGGCAAAAATGAACTACTGGGACTTCATCAAGATCAAAAGCTTTTTTTTTTTTAGATTTATTTATTTATTTATTTGACAGACATAGATCACAAGCAGGCAGAGAGGCAGGCAGAGAGAGAGGAAGAAGGGAAGCAGGCTCCCTGCTGAGCAGAGAGCCTGACGAGGGGCTCATCCCCAGGATCCTGGGATCACCACCCAAGCGAAAGGCAGAGGCTTTAGCCCACTGAGACACCCAGGCACCCCAAGATCAAAAGCTTTTGCACAGGAAAGGAAAAAGTCAACAAACCAAAAGGCAAAAGACAGAATAGAAGATATTTGCAAATGACATACCAGATGAAGGGTCAGTATCCAAAATATAAAAAACTCATCAAACTCAACACCCAAAAAAAGAAATAATCCAATCAAGACATGGGCAGAAGAAATGAACAGACATTTCTACAGAGAAGACATCTAGATGGCCAACAGACACATGAAAAAGTGCTCAACATCAGTTGGCATCAGGGAAATACAAATCAAATCCACAGTGAGATACCACCTCACACCAGTCAGAATGGCTAAAATTAACTAGTCAGAAAACACAGGCATTGGTGATGCGGAGAAAGGGGAACCCTCCTACACTGTTGGTGGTAATGCAAGCTGGTGCAGCCACTCTGGAAAACAGCATGGAAGTTCCTCAAAAAGTTGAAAATAGAGCTACCCTATGACCCAGCAATCGCACTACTGGGTATTTACCCTAAAGACACAAATGTAGTGATCCGAAGGGGCACATGAACCTGAATGTTTATAGCAGCAATGTCCACAATAGCCAAACTATGGAAAGAACCTAGATGTCCATCAACAGATGGATAAAAATGACGTGGTATGGGGGTACCTGGGTGGCTCACTGGGTTAAGCCTATGCCTTCAGCGTAGGTCATCACCTCAGAGTCCTGGGTTTGAGCCCCACATCAGACTGTGCTCAGTGGGGAGCCTGCTTCCCCCTCTCTCTCTGCCTGCCTCTCTGCCTACTTGTGATCCCTCTCTGATTCAAATAAATAAATAAAATCTTTTTTAAAAAAAGACGCGGTAGGTACACACACACACACACACACACACACAAATGGAATATTATGCAGCCATCAAAAAATAAAATCTTGCCTTTGCAACGATGTAGACAGAACTAGACGGTATTATGCTACATGAAATAATTCAATCAGAGAAAGAAAATTATCATATGATTTCACTAATACAGGAATTTGAGAAACAAGACAAGAGGATCATAAGGGAAGAAAGGAAAAAAAGAAACAAGATGAAACCCGAAAGGGAGACAAACCATAAGAGACTCTTAATGTCAGGAAACAAACTGAGGGTTGCTGGGGGGTGAGGGGAAGGACAGACACTGGGGAGGGTATGTGCTATGGTGAGTGCTGTGAAGTATGTAAGACTGATGAATCACAGACCTGTATCCCTGAAACAAGTAGCACATTATATGTTAATAGAATAAAATAATAAAAAACAAGAAGCTTCCATCCTCATGGAGTTGCTCTGTCATCTCCCATTATGGATGTGTTCTCTCACCTGGAAGCTTCCTGAACATTAAAGTGCTGGGATATTCATGGAGGCGGCCTCAGGTAGGCTTGGTTAATCATTAACTTCATTTCTAGCCCCCCTCCTCTGTCTGGAGAATGAAAGGTGGGGCTGAAAATTCCAACCTTCTAGTCATGGCTTGACCTTTCTAGTAAGCAGCCTCCATCCAGGAGCCCATCCAAGAGCACCCAGGATGCACCCACCTCATTAGAACAAAAGGTGCACTTAGTGCTCTTATCACTTAGGGATTCACAGGGTTATTTACCACTGATCCTTTTAATAACCTATTTAAAACTATTTAATCCAGGGGCGCCTGGGTGGCTCAGTGGGTTAAAGCCCCTGCCTCTGGCTTGGGTCATGATCCCAGGGTCCTGGGATAGTGTCCCGCTTTGGGCTCTCTGCTCAGCAGGGAGCCTGCTTCCCACCCCCCACCCCCACCCCCCGCCTGCCTCTCTGCCAACTTGTGATCTCTGTCTGTCAAATAAGTAAATAAAATCTTAAAACAAAACTATTTACTCCAGAAATTTTGAGTGTTTTACCAAACTTGTCAGCCAAAGACCCAACTCTGTCAAATTCCCCTATGCTCACTTATGCTAAGAAAAACTGAAGCACTCCAGGAGAGTGGAAATCTCAGGAAAATCTTTTTTTTTTTTTAATGGATTATGACCCTATAAAATGAGGAGAATGAAAATGAAAAAAAAAAAGATGAAGACAAAGCAAAGGAACAAATAAGCAAAGCCTTTGGAATATGCTGGAGTCTTTATTCCTGATGTAAGCAGTAACTCACTCTTGACCCAGTAATCTAAAAAATGTTCTCCCTGAAGAAAATTAAAATTCAAGTTAGCAACTGTATGACTTAGAGTATACACTGATCTATGAATAATAGTTGCTAGACCTTACCCCACCCCCAACAAAGAGGTGGACTGGATTGAGGGGCACGGGTTTTTGGATGGTCATTCCTTTAATTTTCATTTCTATTAATGGAGTGTTTTTTAAGATTTTATTTATTTGACAGAGATCACAAGTAGGCAGAGAGGCAGGCAGAGAGAGAAGGAGAAAGGGGCTCCTTGCTGAGCAGAGAACCCCATTCAGGGCTTGATCCCAGGACCTTGAGATCATGACCTGAACTGAAGGCAGAGG
Source organism: Neogale vison (assembly GCF_020171115.1). Taxonomy (NCBI): domain Eukaryota; kingdom Metazoa; phylum Chordata; class Mammalia; order Carnivora; family Mustelidae; genus Neogale; species Neogale vison. The sequence continues at coordinate 218,983,338 of NC_058091.1, forward strand.
CTTAACCCACTGAGCCACCCAGGAGCCCCATAATGGAATTTTAATGCAGTGCAGACCCCCACCCCCCCACCCCCGCTCCAAAAGAACACCTATGAATGTGTATTTGAGTCAACAAGGAGCCTTCTTAGGGCTCCAGAGATCCAGTTCAAACTCAGGATTATATTTACATTCAGATATACTTTGGTTAATGAGGACATTTAAGCTACAGGGAGGAAAATGGATTCAGAAGGGTGGATAGGTGTTAAGCAACCTCCCCTTCTGGTAGTAACACCAGCTTCCTTTCCGAGCAAACACTCCTCCCCCACTTCCCAGTCTTATTCTTTTAGGGTTCTCATCTTCTGAGTCCTCTTAGCCCATCAGTCCTCTTTTTGCTTCCAGCCAATTTGGGATGGGCTGTCACCTGCCACAGTAAGGATTCACAGTGAATCCTTACTAACAGAGCATAAAGTAAGGGAACAGCAGGCAGCAGCTCTGAGGCCGGCTGGAGGGATGGTACCTGATCTGAATATCTCATGCAGGCCTTCAGGTTGGGGCACCAAGGCAGGCTAGGGGAAGTGGCCTCAAAGAGAGGGACACCGGCTCCAGTTCAACAAGACAGTGTCGATGTGGGAAACAAAAGCAAAAGAAATGCAGCTTAAATTAAAATCTTGTTAAAGTTTGCAGCCCACGGAGAGATACCCGAAACCTGCAGAGTATGACCTTCCTCAAGGAACTCCTGGCTGCCTTAGTCCCTTAAAGTTTAAAAGTACCTAATCTTGGCAGCAGCGGGCCCCTGGGGGTCCTGAAAGCCTTGCCTCCAGATTCCTTGCAGACTTGTGGTAACCCTAACCTCTACTAATGAGGACAGATACCATCAGTCACTCCTCACAATCCACCTTAGCTCTTTCTGCCCACAGGTCCTGTCCCGTGAGTAGGGAAGCCGTGAAGGTGATGTGGTTTTGGAATACAGGTGAGGTTCGGCGGGGTGGGATCCGGAGCCGACCACCAAGAAAGAATTCTTGAGACATGTCTGGTGCAAAACGGTGGTTTACTGAAGCACGGGGACAGACCCCGTGGGCAGAAAGAGCGACTGCCCCAGAGTCTTGAGGAATGGTTGATTATATACTCAGGAAGTTGGGGCAAGTAAGGAAAAGGGAGGTTTCGGGGCGCCTGGCTGGCTCAGTGTGTTAAGCCGCTGCCTTCGGCTCAGGTCGTTATCTCAGGGTCCTGGGATCGAGTCCCGCATAGGCTCTCTGCTCAGCAGGGAGCCTGCTTCCCTCTCTCTCTCTCTCTGCCTGCCTCTCTGCCTACTTGTGATCTCTGTCAAATAAACAAATAAAATCTTTAACAACAACAAAAAAAAAAAAATTAAAGAAAAGAAAAGGGAGGTTTGGGGCGCCTGGCTCAATCAGTTTAGCATCTGGCTTCAGCTCAGGTCATGATCCTAGGGTCCTGGGATGGAGCCCACATCCGGCCACTCTCCTTCCGCCTACAGCGCCCCCTGCTGGTGTGCTTGCTGTCTCTTAATAAATAAATACAATCTTAAAAAAAAAACTTTTATATGCTAAAGAGGACCTCCAAGATAATGCCAGAGAGAACAACAAGATAATCAGAGGCCTTGCGGGTTTCAAGGCTGTTTTCCCCTCCAGCAAGGGATTAACATTAAGGTAGCTGGGAGATTCCTGGAAGAATGTCACACCTATCCCACCCAGGAGTAGGGGGTGGAAGGGAGGTTGCAGCACGTCAGTTTCTGCTTTGTTTTTAGCGAGCCTTCCACTCCCTCATCAAAAGTCTAGCCAAGGGGTGCCTGGGTGGCTCAGTGGGTTAAAGCCTCTGTCTTGGGCTCAGGTCATGATTCCAGGGTTCTGGGATCAAGCCCCGCATCACATCGGGCTCCCTGCTCAGCAGGGGCCTGCTCCCTCCTCTCTCTGCCTGCCTCCTCGGCCTACTTGTAATCTCTGTCAAATAAATAAATAAAATCTTAAAAAAAAAAAAAAAAAAAGGTCTAGCCAAGAGACAGGAGGCCCTCCGACTCCCCCAACCAGACTCACGCAGGAGACTACGTGACCAGGCTCATACAACTCAGCAGCGGAGAAACACTCAGGCTTACAAAACCAGAGATAAGGGAACGTAAGGAGACTAATGGTCATTTTTGGAATGTAGGTGAGGTTCGGTGGGGTGAGGTCCAGAGCTGACAGCCAGAAAGCGTTCTTGAGACGTCTTTGGTGCAAAAGGTGGTTTTAGGGGCGCTTGGGTGGTTCAGTAGGTTGGGTGGCTAGCCTTTGGCTGGGGCCATAGTCCCAGAGTCCTGGGGTCTAGCCCAGGACTTCTCCCTCTGCCCCTCCCCCTGCTTGTGTTCTCTCTCCCCATCTCAAATAAATAAATAAAATCTTTTTACAAAGCGCAGGTGGTTTATCAAAGCACAGGGACAAGACCATAGGTCCTGAGGGGTTGTAAAGGGCTGACTGAAGATATATTCCGGAGTTGGGGAAAGTTAAGGAAAAGAGATGTTTTCAGAAGAACTTTCATATGCTAAAGAGGACTACGGGATAGTGGAAGTCTTACCATTGTCAAGCTCAGGTTGTTTTTCCCTCTAGTAAACCATTAACATTCAGATAGTTGGGAGTTTCCTTCTGGAGGTTAGGTTATGGACAAAAATGCTTTTTTTCTTGTAAATTACTGACATTTTGTAAACGGAGGGAGACTGGCTTCTGGCTGCACTGTGATCTCTGTTAGTTAACCATTTGTTTTCCCTTCCCTTAGCTTTAGGGCAGCCAGGGGAGCCTGAGGAATGCCCCACAGACCCCACCTGGGAGCTGGGGGGGAGGGGTGGGCTGCAAAATGTCAGCCTAGCTTGCCCCCAGCCCACCTTCTGCTACCTCATCGAGACTGCCTCGTTACATCTTTTTTTTTTTTTTTTTTTGGTAAAATACATCACAAGTAGGCAGAGAGGCAGGCACAGAGAGAGAGAGAGGAGGAAGCAGGCTCCCTGCTGAGCAGAAAGCCCGATGCGGGCCTCGATCCTAAGACCCTGGGATCTTGACCTGAAGGCAGAGGCTTTAACCCACTGAGCCACCCAGGTGCCCCCTCGTTACATCTTAAATGTCGGAGATGAGCTACCCCTATGACAGTTTCAGCTGGACCACTAAAAATTACCAAACTCCAAAGGAAAAGCAAACATGGGGCTATCAGTGGTAGAGAAGTCAAGAAGATTTAGGTTCCTGGTCACTTTTCAGTAAAAGGCTGCCTGCAAAAGCCCTCAGGGGCAACCCATCCGCAACCCTTCTCCATCCCTGTAGAGAGCTTTTTCTTTCCTTTCTGTTCTCACCTTCACTTAATAAACTTTTCTGTTCTCAGCTTCACTTAATAAACTTTCACTTCACTTCAACCTTTTGCGTCTGAGTTTCCTTACTACCTACAGCTCACTGACTAGTCCTTGAAACAAGGAGAGTGACATTCTTCTGGTGACAGAACGGCATCGATGTTGACATTTTGCTAAAGGCAAAGGCAATCCCAGCCCAAACCGCACCCCCACCAGCCTCCAGGATCCTGTAAGCCTACTTTATCATGTAACAATTCCTTTAGATATTTCCTTTATCTCTAAGCCCCCCAAGATACCTTTTAGCAATCACCACCCCAAGCATATGACCCAATGATATACATCTGAATGGTCTCATGACTGAATTTCTACTGAACAGTAATAAATAGGTAGCCCCCTCAGGATCCTGGAAACCTTGTTTCCAAAACATGTGAGAGGCTTACACTATCCCTAACCCCCTCCCAACTTGAAGATATATAATCACCACCCTCACAACTCCATTGAAGCTCGCTCTGCCCACGGGTCCTGTCCCTGTGCTTTAATAAAAACACCTTTCTGCACCAAAGACATCTCAAGAGTTATTTCTTACTCCTCAGCTCTGAACACCAACATCTTTCCTACATTGGTTATAGATAAGCCACTGGGAGTAAGGGAAATTACATTTAAAAGTTCTACACAGGGGCACCTGGGTGGCTCAGTGGGTTAAAGCCTCTGCCTTCAGCTCAGGTCATGATCTCAGGGTCCTGGGATGGAGCTCCATGTCAGGCTTCCTGCTCATCAGGAAGCCTGTTTCTCCCTCTCCCACTCCCTCTGCTAGTGTTCCCTCTCTTGCTGTGTCTTTGTCAAAATCTTTTTTTAAAAATGGAAATTAATAAATTTTGAGAATTTGAGAGGATATTGAACACCATTTAAAAAACACATTCCTGGGGCGCCTGGGTGGCTCAGTGGGTTGGGCTGCTGCCTTTGGCTCAGGTCATGATCTCAGGGTCCTGGGCTCGAGTCCGGCATGGGGCTCTCTGCTCAGCAGGGAGCCTGCTTCCCTCTCTCTCTCTGCCTGCCTCTCCGTCTACTTGTGATTTCTCTCTGTCAAATAAATAAAATCTTTAAAAAAAAAAAAAAAAAAACCACATTCCTTCGGTGCCTGGGTGGCTCAGTCAGTTAAGCATCTTGACTCTTGATCTCAGCATCCCCAGTTTATGCTTTTTAAAATGTAGTACTCAATAAATTTAAAAGTCTACTCAGACATTCTGTCCATAGTTTACAAAAGAAGCAGCAAAGGTAGTTTACAAAATTGAACTCCAAGCAGCTAACAACAGACAACCAAACAGAAGCTTGGACATTTTTAGTCCTAATTTCAGCTCTGAAATTTATTGGCTAACCCTGTGCTCATGAGGACAAAAAGATGAAAGGTGACATTAGTCATCTTCATGTAACACACAGTAGTTTTTATAAGGCATTGGTTGCCTATACTTTAGACTCCTGACAACAACCATACATCCCCATGCTACCATGTGCATTCTTTCATACCCAACTCAGAGGTGCAGGAACTGGTTCGTCAACCTGGGAAGCAGCTCTGTATACTTCCTAAGCTTCTGAGCTGCCCCCCTGCCTTTCATATCAGCAAGCCTTATTAAGACTGATAAAACCCCTGCCAGACTCATCAAAAATAAGAGAGAAAGGACCCAAATGAATAAAATCATGAATGGAAGAGATCACAACCAAAACCAAAGAAATACAAACAATTATAAGCAAATATATTATAAGCAACTGTACACCACCAAATTAGACAATCTGGAAGAAATGGTTGTATTCCTAGAGATGTATAAACTACCAAAACCGAAGCAGGAAGAAATACAAAACCTGTACATACCCATAACCATTAAGGAGATTGAAGCAGTCATCAAACCTCTCTCAACAAACTAGAGCCCAGGGCCAGACAGCTTCCGAAGGGAATTCTATGAAACATTTAAAGAAGAATCAATACCTATTTTCCTGAAACTACTCCAAAAAAATAGAAATGGAAGGAAAACTTCCAAACTCATTTTATTTATTTTATTTTTAAAGATTTTATTTATTTATCAAAGAGCACAAGCAGGCAGAGTGGCAGAGAGAGAAACAGGCTCCCCGCTGAGAAAGGAGCCTGATGTGGAACCATGACCTGAGACAAAGGCTGCCACTTTACCAACTAAGCCACCCAAGCATCCCATCCAAACTCATTTTATGAGGCCAGCATTACCTGGATCCCAAAACCAGACAAAGACCCCATCAAAAAGGAGAATTATAGACCAAATCCCTGATAAACATGGATGCAAAAATTCTCACCAACATACTAGCCAATAGGATCTAACAGTACATTAAAAGAATTATTTACCACAACCAAGTTGGGATTTATTCCTGGACTGCAAGGTTGGTTCAACAACCACAAATCAATCAATGTGATACAATACATCAATAAAGAAAGAACAAGACCCATATGATCTCAACAGATGCAGAAAAAGCATTTGACAAAGTACAGCAACTGTCGGGGACCGACTCCGGCCGGGAAAGTCCCCGCCATTACAAGATGGCGCTTGACTCACTGCCAGCAAAATACGCTGCAAGTAAACAACAAACGTTCTGGTGAAGCCCGCCTAAAGGAGGACATAGTCATTGGGGTTTCAAATTTAATCAGCATAGTAACAGGATTCTCATTGGCTCTCCCCATTGCTTGGCCCCTTATTGGTCACCCTGCTCGCTGATTGGTCATATAAACGTATATAAGTGTGTAGATTTAAGGAAATAAAGAGAGAAGAGGGCGCCTGGGTGGTTCAGTGGGTTAAGCCGCTGCCTTCAGCTCAGGTCATGATCTCAGGGTCCTGGGATCGAGTCCCGCATCGGGCTCTCTGCTCAGCAAGGGGCCCGCTTCCCTTCCTCTCTCTCTGCCTGCCTCTCTGTCTACTGTGATCTCTCTCTGTCAAATAAATAAATAAAATCTTTTTTAAAAAAAAAAAAAAAAAAAGAGAGAGAGAAGATACATCTGAACCAGGGCTTCTTGTCGTCCTTGTGGGTTGAGGGCAACAAGCAACCTTTCTTGATTAAAACTCTTCATAGTGTAGGGAGAGAGTACATACCTCAATATCGTAAAAGCCGTCTATGAAAAACCCACAGTGAATATCTTTTTTTTTTTAAAGATTTTATTTATTTACTTGACAGAGAAAGACAGCGAAAGAGGGAACATAAGCAGGGGGAGTGAGGGACGGAGAAACAAACCTCCCCCTGAGCAGGTAGCCCAACGTGGGGCTTGATACCAGGACCCTGGGATCATGATCTGAGCAAAAGGCAGAGGCTTAATGACTGAGTCACCCAGGGACCCCTGAATATCATTTTCAGTGGGGAAAAACGGAGAACTTTTCCCCGGAGGTCAGGAACACGGCAGGGATGTCCATCATTACCACTGCTATTCAACATAGTACTAGAAGTCCTAGCCTTGGCAATGAGACAACAGAAAGAAATAAAAGGCATCTGAATCTGCAAAGAAGAAATCAAACTCTCACCCACTGCAGATAATATGTTACTTTATGTGCAAAACCCAAAGGTCTCCACTCCAAAACTGCCAGAACTCATACATGAATTCAGCAAACTGGCAGAATATAAAGTCAGTGCACAGAAACCAGTTGCATTTCTATACACCAACAGCAAGACAAAAGAAAAAGAAATTAAGGAACTGATCCTATTTATAATTGCACCCAAAATCATTAAGATACATAAGAATAAATATAACCAAAGAGACAAAGAATCTGTACTCAGAAAACTATGAAGTACCCATGAAAGATATTGAGGAAGACACAAAGAAATGGAAAAACATTCCATACTCATGGATTGGAAGAACAAATATTGTGAAAATATCTATGCTACCTGAAGTAATCTACACATTTAATACAATTCCTATCAAAATACCATTAACTGTTTTCACAGAAATGGAACAAATAATCCTAAAATTTGTATGGAACCAGAAAAAGACCCCATATAGCCAGAGGAATGTTGAAAAAGAAAACCAAAGCTGGTGGCATCACAATCCAAACTTCAAGTTCTATTCCAAAGCAGTAATCATCAAGACAGTATGGTACTGGCACAGAACAACACACAGCTCAGTGGAACAGAACAGAGAACCGAGAAATGGACCCTCAACTCTATCATCAACTCATCTTCGACAAACAGGAAAGAATGTCCAATGGAAAAAAGATAGTCTCTTCAACAAATGGTGCTGGGAAAATTGGATAGCCACAAACAGAAAATTGAAACTGGACCATTTCCTTACATTACATACAAAAATAGACTAAAAATGGATGAAAGACCTCAATGTGAGAAAGAAATCTATCAAAATCTTTGAGAACACAGGCTGCAACCTCTTCGACCTCAGCCACAGCAACTTCTTCCTAGAAACCTCACCAAAGGCAAGGGAAGTAAGGGTAAAAATGAACTACTGAGACTTCAAGATCAAAAGCTTTTGCACAGCAAAGTCAACAAAACCAAAAGACAGTGGACTGAAGGGTTAGTATCCAAAATATAAAGAACTAATCACACTCAACACCCAAAGAACAAATAATCCAATCAAGAAATGGGCAGAGGACATGAACAGACATTTCTGCAAAGAAGACATCCAGATGGCCAACAGACACATGAAAAAGTGATCCACATCATTCGGCATCAGGGACATACAAATAAAAACCACAATGAGATACCACCTCACACCAGTCAGAATGGCTAAAATTAACAAGTCAGAAAACGACAGATGTTGGTGAGGATGCAGAGAAAGGGGAATCTTCCAATGCTATTGGTGGGAATGCAAGCTGGTGCACCTGGAAAACAGCACAGAGGTTCCTCAAAAGGTTGAAAATAGAGCTATCTTGGGGTCCCTGGGTGGCTAAGTGGGTTAAAGCCTCTGCCTTTGGCTCAGGTCAGGATCCCAGGGTCCTGGGATTGAGCCCCGCATATGGCTTTCTGCTCAGTGGAGGGCCTGCTTCCTTCTCTCTCTCTGCCTGCCTCTTCACCTATTTGTGATCTCTGTCAAATTAAAAAAAAAAAAAAAAAAAGGTGCCTGGGTGGCTCAGTGGGTTGAGCCTCTGCCTTTGGCTCAGGTCATGATTTCAGGGTCCTGGAATCGAGTCCCGTATCGGGCTCTATGCTTGGCAGGGAGCCTGCTTCCTCCTCCTCTCTCTCTCTGCCTGCCTCTCTGCCTACTTATGATCTCGCTCTGTCAAATAAATAAATAAAATCTTAAATAAATAAATAAATAAAAAGAGCTACCTTGACCCAGCAACCACATTACTGGGCATTTGCCCCAAAGATACAAATGTAGTGATCCAAAGGGCACCCCAATGTTTATAGCAGCAATGTCCACAATGGCTAAACTATGGAATGCCTAGATGTCCATTGACAGATGAATGGATAAAGAAAAATTGGTATATATACACAAAATGGAATACTATGCAGTCATAAAAAGGAAATAGGTTATTATGCTAAGTGAAATCAGACAATCATAAAAAGACAATTATCCTATGATCTCAGTGATATGTGGAATTTGAGAAACAAGACAGAGGATCATAGGGGAAGAGAGGTGCAAATGAAACAAGAGGAAACCAGAGAGGGGGACAAACTGTAGGAGACTCAATAGCAGGAAACAAACTGAGGATGGATGGGGGGGGGGCTGGAGGAATGGGGTATCTGAGTGATGGACACTGAGGAGGGTATATGCTATGGTGAGTGCTGTGAAGTGTGTAAGACTGATGAATCAAAGACCTGTACCCCTGAAACAAGTAATACATTATATGTTAATTAAAACAAACAAAAGGGGCGCCTGGGTGGCTCAGTGGGTTAAGCAGCTGCCTTTGCTCGGATCGTGATCCCGGGGTCCTGGGATCGAGTCCCACATCAGGCTCCCTGCTGAGCAGGGAGCCTACTTTCCCCCCCTCTCTCTGTCTGCCTCTCTGCCTACTGGTGCTCTCTTGTCTGTCAAATTAAAAACAAACAAACAAACAAAAAGCTTAGTACACTCCCTCCAGTACTGTAGCAATTAAAAGAATTAAAGAAAGATGGAGGAAAAGCTGAGAAATGCATAGAAAACTAGGGTCAGGTTGACCTCATGATTTAGTTGGAGGGTCCTGAGAATGCAATCAGTATTGTCTAAGGTCCAAATTTAAGGAAAAGTAACTTATTTTATGAAATATTCGGCAAATTGTTTTATACAGTGAGTTCAAGATACTAAAATTGAATTTTAATAAAATAGACAATATACCTCATAGAACACATTTAACAGGTGAGGAAAAATTCAAAGATTATTGCAATTCAAATATGGAACCTAGGGGCACCTGGGTAACTCAGTGAGTTAACCAGGACTCTTGATTTGGGCTTAGGTCATGAGCTCAGGATTGTGAGATCCAGCCCAATCCCCGCACCACCTCCCACTCCCGCCCTCGCGGCTCTGGTCTAGAGATGGGCCTGCTTGAGATTCCCTCTCTCCCTCTGCCAGGAAGGAAGGAAGGAAGGAAAGGAAGGAAGAAAGGGAAGGAAGGGAAGGAAGAAAAGGAAGGAAGGGAAGGAAGGAAGAAAAGGAAGGAAGGGAAGGAAGGAAGAAAAGGAAGGAAGGAAGGAAGACAAGACAAAAGTGGAATCTAAACTTAAAACCCCAGAGAAATTCTTCATAAAATGACTTCAAAATTACCTATGAAAACAAAGGCAGCAGCTGAGAGGTCCCTTGCAGATACCACTTGTACGGAAAATGGCCAGTTCCTGAAGATTCCACTCTCCCCTGTCTTCCTGGTATCTAGCTTTGTCCCCTCCCAGCTTGTTCTCTGGGTTCTTGGCTCTTTTATCATACATGGCAATGTTACCAACACCACTGCCCAAAAAGAATCCACAGTCTGCATGACAGGGCTTGTGATCCTCTGCGGGGAGACTCCGGAGCCGAGCACCACAGACGACTGAGCTGCGGAAGAAGCGCCGAATCCGCCCGGGTGCAGTGAAGCCCAGCGCCGCCATCTCCCGGGGTGCGCATGCGCTGGACTGGTCCTAGGGCACCAAACCCCAAGCTTGTTGCTTCACTACATATTTGCGAGTCAAAGCCTTCCTGCGTTTTGTTCCTTCTGCTCCTCTTCTATTTTTTCGGCTTAGCGAACCTTTTGCTGTGCGGGGGACGGCCGACAGCTCCAGAGCTAACGGAAGCAGAGAAATGCTCTCTTCCGAGGCCTCCTCCCCGGCGGCCATTTTCTGAAAAGGAAAGAAAAGCAGGGTGATGAACACTTCTGTGTGGTTTACTAGCGCCTAGACTTCCCCTGGAGATTTTATTTATTTGAGAGCAAGAGCAGGAAGAGGAGTGTGTGTGGGATGCCACCTGAGCTGAAATCAGACACTAAACCAACTCAGCCCCCCAGGTGCCCCTAGTCCTCCTCCTTTCTACCCTTTCATCCTTCCTATTGCCCTTCTTCCTAAAAACACTGATCTTCTGTTTACCTTCGAACCCCATTAAGAACAAATGTGCCAGGTGTGTGAAGGTGTCGCGGCCATTCCCCAGCTCACCAGTGGGAGGGTCACTGTCTGAGCCCCTCTCACCACTTAGGTCAAAGGCACAAAACAGGGCCTCCCCTCAGCTGTCATTTACCGAGCCCTGACATGCATGCTTGTGGTCTCAACTCCTAGGGCCTCAGGAGTATTTCAATACCTACACCAGAAGTGGAATGGTTCTGCCCCACCGATGGGTTTACGGCCCCGCTTTCACACAGCACAGCTGATCTACCCACATTGCTGCAAAAGCTGCAGCCAATTGAAAATCTTGATTAAGAGCAAACCTGGGGGCTCATGAGTGGCTCAGTGGGTTAAGCCTCTGCCTTCTTTCCGCTCAGGTGGTGATCCCAGGACCTTGGGATCCAGCCCAACACAACATCGAGCCACAACTCTCCTTTGGCATCATGCTTCTTTCCAGAATAAAGGGCCAGAGTGTGGTGGACTCAGTGGACTTAGCCAAAGCAGCCAAAACCAGCCAAGGAAGAGTATTCTTGGCAGACTTCTCCTTCTGAATTTGTTTTAATAAAGTGTGGCTCTTTCCTCTGGTTCTGATATACCCCCTTTCACTTCCTTTGCTGTGCTTTTCCTCCCTTCCCTAGTTCTCTTACTTGAAATCAAGCAATCCATGCCTCAGTCTCTCTCCCACTTTTCATCTTTTTTCCCTCCGAAAGCTTTCACCATCAAATAAATTATAAGTGCAACAACTGCTTGAACAATTCGAACCACAGTGCCCTCTCCGGCAATTACACAAGGGCAGCTAACTGAAAAAACTCGTAAGACTCTATACAATATACTTTTCTAAGACTTTAATGAAGGTTAAAGACAAAATACAGAAGTAACAAAATTTTTTTTTAACATACTGATTTGAGAGAGCACACAGAAGCTGGGGGAAGGGGCAGAGGGAAGAGAAGCAGGCTCCCCACCCAGCAGAGAACCAGATATAGAGCTCAATCCCACAACTCTGGGATCATGGCCAGAGCTGAAGGCAGCTGTTTAACTGACTGAGCCACACAAGTGCCCCACAAAAATAAAAATTAAAAACAGGTTTACTCAGTTTCTAGGGATCCTTTCTCTATTGCACAGAATGCTCTTCATTTTAGGCCATGAACCACTTACACAGCTCTTAGGGAAGCTGTTGGGTAAGCCATCACCTCAGGGTCTTTTATACACCTCTGGTCATGTCGCACAAATTAGGCTACAAGGCCAGTCTCAAAACCAGAAATGAGCTGGTCCAGGCTGCCCCTTCGTCTGTCTCATCATGGCACAGGACTCGTTAGGAGATGAATAACTCGTTAGGACCTTTCATTCAGTTTGGCCAGCACCCATTACCGCAGCTCCCCTTCTCTCTGGAGATCTACAGAAGCACAGGGTCACAACAGGCCAGCTGGGATCAGTCCTGTTCTTAGACAACAAAGTTCAGGTCAGTTTTGCTGGTGTGCGGGCCATTTCTGGGCAGAGGAACCCTCCAGGGCCTTCCTAGCTCTCCTGTTCTTTGTCAGCAAGAGCTAAGAGTGCCAGGGAGGTGACCGTGTCAGGCAACTAGGATTCTGCGTGACCTCTGTGTGACTCTAGTGCCTGTCCTCTGGCCTCCCGAGAGAGAAACAGGAATAAGCGAAATACGAGGGCTGTAAGGTTAGGTGTGGAAGGAAGGCACCTTGGCCAGAGAAGGTTTACTTACAGAGAGGTTTGTCTTGCATCCCCCTCAGATGGAAGGGGAGTGTGTGACGTAAGTGGAGAGACTCTGGGCCAGCCTTTTAATGGGAAACAGTGGGAAAGTATGTGAGGAACTTGGACTCAAATTGTAGTGTCCTGGGAGGTTACCAGTTAAAGTTCTAGGGCATTGAGTCAAGAGGCATTAAATGGTCAGGACTTAACACCTACCAGCTGGCCCAAAAGAAAGTATTTTATTCTAAAGAGTTTTTCAAGATTAATGAAAGGTGGAACGCTTGGGTGGCTCAGTTGGTTAACTGTCCAGCTCTTGGTTTCAGCTCAGGTCTTGATCTCAGGGTCATACGAGAAATCGAGCCCCAAGACAGGCTCCCTGCTCAGCACCAAGTCTTTTTCTCTCTCTCCTTCTACTGCTCCCCCTGCTTGTGCTCTCTCTCAAATTTTAAAAAATCTTTAAAAAAAGATTAATGAGGGGCGCCTGAGTGGCTCCGTGGGTTAAGCCGCTGCCTTTAGCTCAGGTCATGATCTCAGGGTCCTGGGATCGAGTCCTGCATCGGGCTCTCTGCTCAGCAGGGAGCCTGCTTCCCTCTCTCTCTCTCTCTGCCTGCCTCTCCATCTACTTGTGATTTCTCCCTGTCAAATAAATAAATAAATAAAATCTTTAAAAAAAAAGATTAATGAAAGGTTATGATGCTAGTATGTCTTATTCTTCGATGGTGACAGTTTCTTTACCTTTCTGGTATCTTTTAAGGATTTTCTCTTTTATCCTTGGGATTATAAAAATTCAAAGTATTATGCCTAGGTGTAAGTGTTTCTACATTCATCGTGCTGGGCATTCAGCAGGCTTCTTCATTCTCAACACGTGAGTCTCCTGTCACCCCTGGGCAATTATCTTCTATTATTTGGTAAGTGCCTACCGTCCTTCTCTTTCACTCTGCCTGGTATTCCCAATATTCAGTTGGAAAGTTTTCACTTTCCTTCCCTCAAACATTCTCCTACTAGTTTGCTCTACTTTCTGGAGATTCCCTCTCCATGATCTTCCAACAGGAGCCCTTAATGTCTGCAATTACACTTCTACTTTCCACAGCTCTTTCTTGTTCTGACTCTTCTTTGTTTTCAAAACTTCTCATTTTTTAACCAATGCAGTCTTTTTAAATCTCTTCTATGATGCTATCACATGACAAAACTAAATCAATTTTTTAAAGATTTTATTTATTTGAGAGACAGAGAGAGAATGAGCATGAGTGGAGAGAGGGGGAGAGAGTGGGAGAGGGAGAAGCAGACTCGCTGTTGAGCAGGGAGCCACTTCAGGACTGGATCCCAGGACCCTGGGATTATGGCCTGAGCCAAAGGCAGATGCTTAACCCACTGAGCTACCCAGGTGCCCCAGAACTAAACCAATTTAATAACAAGTCTTTAAGAACCTCACAGGTAAGGGAGTGCTATTGCCAAGGGATTGTGAGGAGCCACTAGCTTTGTAGAGAAGAGGCAACATGGAAACTACCATTGGCTAGGAGGCGGATGGTTTCCTTGTAAGGGTGGCAGGCCTATTTTCTAGGGCAAGGTAAAAGAGCTAAAGCTGAGTTAGAGCACTGTGGCTGGTCTAGTTAGATTTCTCTGACAGATTTGCCAGTAAGTGCAGGCTTGCCTAGGTTTAGACTTGGCCCTGTCTGTGGGGCTAGTCTCCATTTTGTGGGTCCTGCTATAGAAATTGAACTTATCAATACTGATGTTTAAGCTCATCTGTCTTCTGCATTACCTGTTTCATTGAAAAGCTATAACCTTTTATCTTGGTGTCTATTTTTCACATTACCAGCTCTCCTCAAATGTATACACGTCTTTGGTTTCACATTTAAGAGTTGGGCAAATGGGGACGTCTGGGTGGCTCAGTTGGTTGGACGACTGCCTTCGGCTCGGGTCATGATCCTGGAGTCCCGGGATCGAGTCCCACATCGGGCTCCCAGCTTCATGGGGAGTCTGCTTCTCCCTCTGACCTTCTCCTCGCTCATGTTCTCTCTCACTGTCTCTCTCTCAAATAAATAAATAAAATCTTAAAAAAAAAAAAAGTTAGGCAAATGAGGGGTGCCTGGTTGGCTCAGTCGTTAAGCCTCTGCCTTCGGCTCAGGACGTGATCCCAGGGTCCTAGGATGGAGCCCCACATTGGGCTCTCTGGTCAGTGGGAACCCTACTTCTCCCTCTCACACTCCTCCTGCTAGTGTTCCCTTTCTGTCTCTCTCTGTCAAATAAATAAATAAAATCTTAAAAAAAAAAAAGTGTTAGGCAAATGAAAAGCTCACTGGCCATGGGATGGTTAAAAATCTACACAGGCTTGGGTGGCTCAGTCGGTTAAGCGGTTGCCTTTGCCTCAGGTCATGATCTTGGAGTCGTGGGATTGAGCCCCACATCTGCCTCTGCCTCTCTTCCTGGTTTGTGGTGTCTCTCTCTCTCAAATAAATAAGTAAAATCTTTTTCTTTTTTTAAGATTTTATTTATTGGACAGACAGAGATCACAAGTAGGCAGAGAGACAGGCAGAGAGAGAGGAGGAAGCAGTCTCCCTGCTGAGCAGAGAGAACCCCGAATCGGGCTCTCTGCCAGGACCCTGGGATCATGACCTGAGCCGAAGGCAGAGGCTTTAACCCACTGAGCCACCCAGGCACCCCAATAAGTAAAATCTTAAAAAAAAAAAAATCTAAGTCACATGAGTGTGCCTTGACCTAAGCCCTTTACTTTATGGAGAACAGAGTAGGAAGACAAGATTTACTTCAGAGAAGCCAATCTTAAGTGTCAGAGAAACACCTCAGACAATGAATTCAACTTACCTTTGTAAAGACAGAGCTAATAGCTGAAAGCTCACTTGAGATGATCCTTGAGCATAAAGTGGTCAATTCTGGAAGGACTGTTTGGGGGGGCTAGTGCCCACACTAGCTCCTCAAAGCCAGTTGAAGCAGTTTATTCACTTTTTTTTTTTTTTAAAGAGAAGACCTATTTTTTTTTAAAGATTTTATTTATTTATGTGGCAGAGAGATAGAGAGCACAAGTAAGCA
The DNA here is from genome assembly GCF_020171115.1 of Neogale vison. Taxonomy (NCBI): domain Eukaryota; kingdom Metazoa; phylum Chordata; class Mammalia; order Carnivora; family Mustelidae; genus Neogale; species Neogale vison. The sequence goes on from NC_058091.1 coordinate 218,998,888, forward strand.
GAGCCACAGGCAGAGGGAGGAGAAAAAGGCTCCCCGCTGAGCAGGGAGCTCCATGTGGGGCTCAATCCCAGGAGCCTCAGATCATGATCTGAGCTGAAGGCAGCCGCTTAACCAACTGAGCCACCCAGGCACCCAAGAGGCAATTTTTTGCCTCAGTGTTAACACCTGTCTATAAATAACCTGGTGGTGGGGTAGAGGGAGCTGGCCTTTAAATTGGTCCCTCGACATTCCGCCCTTCCTGTCACTCCTGCCCTTCTTACCTGGCATTCTGGGTCCCCAGGGTTCTATGCAGGGAACATCCTCTCCCATAGGCTACGTGGGTTTTCAGACTGTGGTTTTCTTTGGGCTGTTCTTTGATGACTATAATTCCATTGGAGTTTCCATCTCCCAAAAATCTGTTAAAATATTCATTTTTTTAAAAGATATTATTCCTTTGAGAGAGGGAGCAAGGGAAAGAGAGCACGTGCAAGCAGGTATTCACCAGCCCCTCCTCACCTTTCTATTACCAGGTATGCTGTTACAGCAACCGTGCTCCTTTGAAGCACTTTCCATGAGTCACCCAGCTGCTGCTGAACCAGCAATTCCTTTTGTAGGATGTCCAGAGGTCAGTGGACCTTCTCCATTCTGCTGACCTTTCTGCCTATAAAATTTTCCCAAATCAACCTTACTTTCCATTTATAATGTTGTCCAATATATATTTATTGTATCACCTTAAAGATTTTGTTGCCTTTATGGATTGGATTTTTTTGAACTTAAAATTCTATCTTCTGAATTTTTATTGATGATGTCCAGGACTCCTTCTGGTTTGTTTTTAATACATGATTGTAAATCCTCTTGTATATTGTAAGTAGATATTTGTATCTTCCGAACATTATGACAGTTTGTTTTTTTAAAGTCATTTCATTGTCTTGTCACATTGATTATATTTAAAACAATGTTGCTTTAAAGCAGTGATAATAGATACTGTATAGTGACTTCGGTAGGAATTCTTCTAAACTTTCACCCTAAAGAATATGGGTTGTAGGGGTGCCTGGGTGGCTCAGTGGGTTAAAGCCTCTGCCTTCAGCTCAGGTCATGATCCCAGGGTCCTGGGATCGAGCCCCGCCTTGGGCTCTCTGCTCGGCAGGGAGCCTGCTTCCCTCCCTCTCTCTCTGCCTGCCTCTCTGCCTACTTGTGATCTCTGTCTGTCAAATAAGTAAAATCATAAAAAAAAAAGAGAGAAAACGCTTAAAAAAAAAGAATATGTGTGTAGATTTTTAGTGGATATCCTTTATCAGTTGAAAGAACAACCCTTTTACTCCTAGTGCCCCTGAAAACTCCTGCATAGCCTTAAAATGTGGTAGAATTCTATTATTGGGACTTCTTTTTAAGTTCTATGCACCTTGCAATACTATGAGAAGCAGTGGTTTTCCTACTTCAGCATTTATCACAGTCCCCAGAGGATTTGCTGAAACAGATTGCTAGGCCCTCCCCAAAGGTAGATTCTGGTCTGTGACAGGTCCTAACGATGTGCCCAGGCTTTTTAAAAAAAATTCTAGTATAAGGGCGCCTGGGTGGCTCAGTGGGTTAAAGCCTCTGCCTTCGGCTCAGGTCATGATCCCAGAGTCCTGTGATTGAGTCCCGCATCGGGCTCTCTGCTCAGCAGGGAACCTGCTTCCCCCTCTTTCTCTGCCTGCCTCTCTGCCTACTTGTGATCTGTCTCTCTGTCAAATAAATAAAATCTTTAAAAAAAATTCTAGTATAGTTAACATACAATGTTAGTTTCAGGTGAACAATATAGTGATTCAACAATTCTGTACACTGAATTGCATAGCCTGTGTGGCTTTTGAAAATTAGATGTCAACATTTAAAACTTAAAACTCACTTAAGATTGTATTTATTTTCAGAGAGCGAGTGAGCATGTGGGAGCGGGGTTGGGGGAATGGGGGTGGGGAAAGGGGCAGAGGCAGAGGGAGAAAGTGAATCTCAAGATGACTCCCACGGCTGATGCAGAGTTCTGTGCAGGGCTGGATTCCACACCTTGAGATCATAACCTGAACTCAAGAGTCGGGCACTTAACTTTCTGAGCCACCCAGGCATCCCTAGGGAAACTCACTTAAAAACCCAGTTTCAGTATCAAAATATTTGGTACCAGGGGGACTACATTCCCAGGAGGAAAAAATTGGCTGGGGCTGAGTCATGGTTATTTCCCCTAGAAAGTATTTTTGACTAGGTAACAAATGAGCCTGTACAGAATTCTGAAGGTATGAAGGATGCCCAGTGAAAGCTGTATATCTCTCTTCCATCCCTGAGCCCAGAGTCTAGATGTTGTCTCCTTTAGATGGCACAGGGCTTTCCAGACACCACCACTTCGCATTACCTGACCCCCCCTTCACTTACTGCCATTATCTGCCTGGGTCCCTTTAGGCATCTGACTGCATCCAAGACCATTTTCCAGTCCCTCTTGTGCATTTAAAAAAATTGTTTTAAATTTTTTTATTAACATATATTATTAGCCCCAGGGGTATAGGTCTGTGAATCGCCAGGTTAACACACTTCATAGGACTCACCATAGCACATACCTTCCCCAATGTCCGTAACTTAACCACCCTCTCCCTCCCCCCTTCCCCCCACCTCTTGTGCTTACAGCACTTCGGTTTTATTTTATTTTTTTTTAAAGATTTTATTTATTTATCAGAGAGAGAGGGAGAGAGCGAGCACAGGCAGACAGTATGGCAAGCAGAGGCAGAGGCAGACGGAGAAGCAGGCTCCCTGCCGAGCAAGGAGCCCGATGTGGGACTCGATCCCAGGACGCTGGGATCATGACCTGAGCCGAAGGCAGCTGCTTAACCAACTGAGCCACCCAGGCGTCCCAGCACTTCGATTTTATTAGCACTTTCACACTGACTTCTTCATAGGTTGGCCTCTTAAGGATGGACAGTCCACTGATCCACGAGGTTAGGGTGTGTGTCCTTTTGGTGTCTACATCCTAATGCCTAGGATCCCATAGCAGATGTACAGGTTCATTTAGAGAATTAGTAAATTAATTAAGAAACTGTGTACTATTTCCGGAACCCAAGCCTGAGGTGCGACTCAAACAGTAATTTAGTCAGGTGAAATAAAGAACTGAATTCCCATAAAGACCCCATCAGAGTCCCCAGTCAACCTTGTAACAGGTAGCCCCCGAAGAGAATTTGAGAACACGGAAAGTAATGCATCTACAATTCTTTTAGAACCAGATCCAAAGAGGTATCAAGGGCACTCCTGAGGTTACTTCCCATAAGTGTGACAATGTCATACAACCCTTTCTTCCTAGGGCCCGAGGATTCAAACTTCTGGCCCCTTCTCATGAACTCTTACACCCACTAGAGCTCTTAGGATTTTGCCACCTGGCTTCCCATCAGCTGGCCATGCCCTGTAGCACCTCTGTGAAACTGTTCCTAAGGTTATGTACTAGCCAGTCATTACAGAGATACAAATAGCACAACACAGATGTGCCCACACATGAGGAATGTACAACATTTTGAGAAATTTTACAAAATGTTTGTTTCTTCTTCCAACTGCCATTCTGAGCATCAGAAGCCCTCTTGTCCCGTTTCCACATGGTCGTGTTTTGATTATGACATGGCATGCGGATGTACAGCACATTACATGTGGCCCCTACACCCAGAACTTACCTGATCTTCAACCAATTACTTCTTCTTGCATGGATGTAGTTCTTCTCAAGGGCAAACATAAAAGAAACAATGCACACATTGCCGTATTAGGGGGAAAGATTATTGTTTGAACCATGATCCAAGTAAAAAAATTTTTTCCATTTCCCCTTCAACTGCCTGCTCCTTAGTTATTTATTACCTTCTTTGATGAACGGGACTGCTTTTGTGTTATTGTTCAGGGCCTCCACTAACAGCTAACGTTAACTACATTACTTTATTTTCATTTGTTTCACTATGACTTCCCACAATTCTATACATCTTATCATTTTGAATACTCAATTTGTTTATATGGCTCAAAAAACTTAAACCAAATAAAAATCTTAAAAAAAAAAATTCTCATTCTCATCCCTGCTTTTGTCCACTCAGTTCTATACCCCCACCCCAGACAAACACTTTTAGTAGATCTCTGGGTTTTCTTCCACCGCTTTAGTTCTTAAAAGGCAGCCTTACTGATACCTTTCACGTACCACACAACTTACCCAGTCAAAGCATGCCATAGCTGTCAGTAGGTTCACTGAGTTGAACAATCATCATCACACAGTCGCAGATTATTTTCATCACTCCAAAAAGCAGCTCTCTGCCCACTGACATTCACTCGTTGTCCCAGCTAGCTGTTCACAGCACTCACATTATAATCTTTATTTTCATAAGGTCCAGAGTGGTATGTCCTCTTTTTTTCTTCAGAAAGATCGCTCTTTTTTTTTTTAAAGATTTTATTTATTGGGGCACCTGGGTGGCTCAGTGGGTTAAGCCGCTGCCTTCGGCTCAGGTCATGATCTCAGGGTCCTGGGATCAAGTCCCACATCAGGCTCTCTGCTCAGCAGGGAGCCTGTTTCCTCCTCTCTCTCTGCCTGCCTCTCTGCCTACTTGTGATCTCTGTCTGTCAAATAAATAAATAAAAATCTTTAAAAAAAAAAAAGATTTTATTTATTTATTTGACAGACAGAGATCACAAGTAGGCAGAGAGAGAGAGGAGGAAGCAGGCTCCCTGCCGAGCAGAGAGCCTGAAGCGGGGCTCAATCCCAGGACCCTGGAATCATGACCTGAGCCGAAGGCAGAGGCTTTAACCCACTGAGCCACCCAGGCACCCCTCAGAAAGATCTCTTATGTTAAATAGTCTCCTTTACTACTATAGTATATTGTGAAGTTCCAAGAGGGAAATTAAAAACTGGAACTAACATTCTTAGATCACCATTTCTATTTCTGTCATCTTAAATAAGCCAGTACTTTCTCTACAATATCCCTTTTATGTATGGTAGTAAGGTTATTTCTCTAAAGTATGTCTAGTAACTTTTCAAGAGGTGACCACCCATGGCGGTTCTTCTAGATCAGGTGATCTTGTTAATGGCATCTCCTACCACAGATAACCTGTGCTGACAAAAGGAAGGAAAACAGTAGTTACCTGGTTACCTATAGCTGAATTCTGTTTCCACATAAAGGACCACTGGGTCTAGGCTCGGAGAGTGTGACTCAAGGGAGAGAGAGCTGTTACTTTCATGTGGTCACGTTATGTCTCTGGGCATGTGTGTGCACGTGCTATGGAAGGTGCATATTGCTGGGCTCTAGTCAAGATTTACTGAATGAACTCTCTAAGGTAGGATTGCATTGTCTTCCTGACAATGTTCCTAACTAAAAGTTGTTAGTTATAAACTCATACATATTGTAGCAAAACTCAATTTTAAAGTTTGTAGATTTAAAATAAACATACCGGGGCGCCTGGGTGGCTCAGTGGGTTGAGCCGCTGCCTTCGGCTCAGGTCATGATCCCAGGGTCCTGGGATCGAGTCCCGCATCGGGCTCTCTGCTGAGCGGAGAGCCTGCTTTCCTCTCTCTCTCTCTCTCTGCCTGCCTCTCTGCCTACTTGTGATCTCTCTCTGTCAAATAAATAAATAAAATCTTAAAATAAAATAAAATAAAATAAACATACCTTTGCTATGGAGACCTCAGTAACTCTCAACAGGGTATGCCTTGTAAAGACTTCTGCCTATACTGGTCTCTCTACACTGAACCTAAAACATGGCCTCATCATACATCCTCACTTAAGTTTTTGCAGTGAAAACAGTGACAAAGTTGAGAGGATTAAATTAAATGGTCCCTGGGTATGAACCTGTGGTGAAAACAGTGGCAAAGTTGAGAGGATTAAGTTAAATGGTCCCTAGGTATGAACCTGAGACTAACAGCAACAGACACAACTCTGACTTCCTGAGCCTGAATGGAAAGGTAAACCAGTCTCACGTATCAAATATACAAAACGGTGGTATCAAATATGCTCCACTAAGTAAAAATGCTTTACCAGTCATTACAAAGGATGCAAGAGGCTTACCATATGAAAATGAAAGGATTAACAAGACTTTTCTTTCACTGCATGAGAATGCCCCATTAGTTATGCTTTCTAACCATGTCATCATAATAACTGATGAGGGGAGGAAGGTCAGCTAGGTTTCTAGGCAACTTTACTGTGGCAAAAATGACTCCTGGCTACTAAATTGTATCTGGACTAAATGCACTATAAATAACCTGATGGGAACTTCATGCTTTGGGCTCTTCTGTGTATGGGGTCTCTTAAAACTGACAGGTCCCTTGTGGGACCCCTGGAAGTTGTATTAGGGAACTGTTGTAAGAGGTAGTGGCTCCTTAAGGCCTGAGAAGGATCTCATCACCTTGCACCTGAACTGTATTGGATGAACTGCTACAGGACTTCCGCTGCTAAGGGGGACTGCCTGATGGTTTTCTGGCAGTCCAGTGCTCCTGTTTAATAGCCTCTGGAACAGCCAACCCATGCCACGTGTGGCCACAGTTATCTTTTGAGTTTGAACATGTACACCTAAAAAGATCCCTTTTGGTCAAAGCTATAAAATAGCTCTAGATGCATAAATTCTATAGTTATATTATGATTGTTTAGTTAAGACCAAAGAGACCCCTCAGGTGGGTGGAACAGTAATAATTTCCTAAATATTGCTTAATTTTAATCTCACACTGAATTCATTTATTAATAAATAAAATTTAAAATGAATAGATTTTTAAAATAAATTTAAATCAAAAATTTTTAACAAATAATAAATATTTATTTGCCAGAGAGAGAGAAAGAGAGAGAACACAAGCAGGGGGAGAGAGAGCAGGAGAAACAGGCTCCCCACTGAGCAAGGAGCCCAGTGTGGGACTTGGGACTAGGATCACGACTGGAGCCAAAGGCACACACTTAACTGACTGAGCCATCCAGGCACCTCTGAATTCACATTTATACTTAATTTTGTTTACACTAAAACTGAATAAAAATAAATCAGAGATTCTGTATTTACTTTAATTATAAAGCAATGAAATTATCGCATCAATTTAATCATTGTAAGTAACGCAGATACCACAATGTGTAAGACTTTGAAAACACTGTAACTCAAAATAATAGAAAACAAAAATGAGTGAACTACTATTGAATTCTGGGCACTTCTGTGACAGGACACAAATTTTAAAATTTAATAAAATTCTACATTTTCTTTTTCTCCCCTCCTCCCCTTTAAGTTTATTTTACCTTTAAGCAATTCATCGTGGCGCTCGAACTCATAACCCTGAGATCAAGAGTCTCATGCTCTTCCAAAACACCAAGCCAGGCACCCAATCCTACATTTTCTTAGCAAAAAGTGTCTTAAGTCAGATTTTCCTTTCAAACTGCTCTTCATATTTTAACTGGAGTTTCTTCTGAAGAATCATTTTATTAACAATTGCAAATGTCCTTTTAACACAGATAATGTGTACCATATGCTAGAATCAAATACTTGAAGAAGTTGGAATCTTATGAATACAGCCAGGACAACAATGAAGAGAGTCGTGAACAAAAACATCACAGTCCACACAGAAAACATTTTGGCACACAGCACAAACATAGACCTGCAGCGAAAAAGAAAAGAAAATTTAGAAAGCAGTTTTCAGAAGTACAGAACAGCTAGAAGACATTCAAACTGCTTTGCTCTTTTAGATCTCTATCAATTTTCCCCACCCATCTACCTACTTTATTACTTTCAATATACTATTCTCCAATCTAAGGTGATTATTTTTCCAAAAAACCTATTCCTTACAAATGAAAATTACTTTGTCTTGACTCCTTGAAGTTTCTTGTATTGTAAAACATTCTTAATTACTTCGTTTTAAGTAACTACCGGGCAAGACACCTAAGCTTGAAATTAGTACTACTTTCAAATGCTTAGATCATTCCTCTGATTTGATTACAAAGAAAATCATAAATATTTAACACAGATTTAGTTATTGCTAGGGAATGACCTCACAGCCAAACAAGTTATATTCCTCTTTTATTTAACTATTAAAGAATATGGAAAAAACAAAAAAAATCCATTATTCCATCAATATTACATATATGGATACTTAGGCCTTGGGGTGAAATTTCCAAGGCAGCATTCTAAACAGGTTAAAAATTATTACATCTCAAGGGATGCTTGGGTGGCTCAATTGGTTGGACAACTGCCTTACGACTCAGGTCATGATCCCAGAGTCCCGGGATCGAGTCCCACATCGGGCTCCCAGCTCCACGGGGAGTCCGCTTCTCCCTCTGACCTTCTCCTCGCTCATGCTCTCTCCCACTGTCTCTCTCTCAAATAAATAAATAAAATCTTTTAAAAAAAATTATTACATCTCAAAAGGCACAGAAATAAAGACTAAGTGTTTTCAACGACTTTTATTTATTTATTTAAAAGATTTTATTTATTTATTTGACAGAGAGAGATCACAAGCAGGCAGAGGCAGGCAGAGAGAGAGAGAGGAGGAAGCAGGCTCCCTGCTGAGCAGAGAGCCTGATGCGGGGCTCGATCCCAGCACCCTGAGATCACGACCTGAGCCGAAGGCAGCGGCTTAACCCAGGTGCCCTGACTTTTATTTATTTATTTATGTTTAAATTTATTTGGTAGAGAGAAGAGAGATCCCAAGGCAGGCAGATAGAGAGGGGAAGCAGACTCCCCATTGAGCAGGGAGCCCAATGCGGGGGAGGGGGGGATCGGGGGATGGGGAGGTGGTGCTTAACCATCTGAGCCATCAGGTGCCCCAAGACAAAGTGTTTTTAAAAACTGTCACGTGAGGAGTGCCTGGATGGCTCAGTAGGTTAGTGCCTGCTCCTCCCTGTGCTGTGCTCCCTCCCTCACTCTGACAAAAAAGTAAAATCTTTAAAAAAAAAACAAACTGTCAAGTGATTCAAAGGTGGCTCTAGTAAGGATGAAGCTACTGATGTCCAAGAAGGATATAAAACTTAATAAAATCGTTTTATGAATTGTAAGAGTAGAACAAGCAAGCAATCCTTCCAACTAATATTTCATACAGGGCATAAAGCATAGTTTTAAATATGAACACATAAATTCATAAAAACTTAAAACTAGACAGCTATCTTATTTGCATCTTTACATAAATGTATACATTCAAACTGGTCCCCTTCAAAAATTTAAAAGATATTTTCTCACTGGGACAATGGGGAACAGCCTTTGACCTGTGGCCACCTTTAGCAACAACTTCAGAACAAACTGTGAAAGAGCTTGAAAGTACCATATGGAGAAAGAACTCCTAATACTTCCAAACTAAATGGAGGGGAGCTTGCCAACTAAAGACTGTTTGTTTATTAATTAAATGTAAGTGGATTTTTAATTTAAAAAAAATTTTTTTTAAGGGGAGGTTGTTTGTTTTAAGGTTTCATTTTTGACAGGCAAGAGAGGGAACACAAGCAGAGGGAGAAGCAAGCTTCTCTCTGAGCGGAGAGCTTGATGCAGGGCTCCATCTCAGGACCCTGGGATCATGACTTGAGCTGAAAGCAGATGCTTAATGCCTGGGCCACCCAGGTGCCCCAGTTTTGTTTTGTTTTGTTTTGTTTTCTAAGGTTTTATTTATTTAAGAGAGACAGAGAGCATGAGAAGGGGGTGGGGAGGAGTAGAGGGAGACAGAAAAGCAGGCTTCCTGCTGAGCAGGAAGTCTTGACATAGGACTGGATCTCAGGACCCCCGGATCATGACTTGAGCTGAACACAGACAACCGACTGAGCCACCCAGGTGCCAACTAAAGACAGTTTAAAGTACCAAAATGCTGTTACAGAAAAATGAAAATGCAGAATTATAACAAAGACTATTTAAACCATTTTACTCCCATTTTATCAGGAATTTATTTATCAGGTTATTTATCAGGAATAACCTGATAGGAGCCTGGTTTTCGGTAATGTACTGGAAACTTCTAATGTTATTTCCTCAATATTTCTTACATAATACTTAATATTTATTTATTTATTTATTAAAAAAAGAAAAGGATTTTATCTATTTATTTGTCAGCGAGAGAGACAGCACGAGCAGGGGGAGCAGCACCAGGGTGGAGGAACCAGGCTCCAACTTGATCCCAGGACCCAGGATCATGACCTGAGCCAAAGGCAGATGCTTAACCAAATGAGCCACCCAGGCATCCCAATACTTAATATTTAGAAAGTAGATGAACTTACATGTTGGTCTTTCAATTCCCCCTGACATCCATAACAAAATCTGAAAAGAAAGTTTAAGAATCATTTTGTTAGGAATGCATTCCTTAAAATAGCATGGCAAAATCTCAGTAACAAGAATCCTATAATTAGTAAGTAGATTATCTTTACACGACTTTTATGAGAAAAGCAGAATTAAGAATACCAATAACTTAAGAAATTCTACAGTATATTGCAAGATCATCTCAGAAGGCAAAATCCTACTTCAAAAAATTTGTTAAATTTTATTTTCATCAAGGTTAAATATGAGCATGCTTTCCCTCCTGGAATTCTGTGAGGGAATTACACCCTACAGAAAATAATCTGAGTGACTATTCTGCAACTCTCCTGAGAATAGCAGATAGCCTGTATAATTCCAGATGCACAGAACAGAAGCTAATTCATGTCTGGATACCTAAGGGCTTAATTTTCAAGGAATGGTTTTAAGAGTTAGAAGTTCTCAAAACTTAATACAAAAAATAGCAGCCCTCTCCTTACCAATCCCACTTCATTTCCAGTTCCCAAATACTTTAGAAACTTTCAAAACTTGTAACTGTTTGATAGCTACCCTCACTTACAGTGCTATTTCTTGTTTTTCTGCCATTGGCTATAAGCCTCTAACAAAGGAAGATCAGAATTTAATTCTCTTTCAATCCTCTTGATCCAACAGCATGTACACACACATAACCAATGCCATTCTCAATTCTATGTACTTCAATAATTTTGAATAGAGTAATATTAAATGCTTAGCTTATTAGGACTATATAAACATATTCAGGGGTGTCTGGGTGGCTCAGTAGGTTAAGCCTCTGCCTTCAGCTCAAGTCCTGATCTCAGGGTCCTAGGATCGAACCCTGCATCATTGCATCATCGGACTCTCTGCTCAGCGAGGAGCCTGCTTCCCCCTCTCTCTGCCTGCTTTTCTGCTTATTTGTGATCTCTCTCTCTGTCAAATAAATAAATAAAATCTTTAAAAAACAAAAAAGGCGGGCGCCTGGGTGGCTCAGTGGGTTAAGCCATTGCCTTTGGCTCAGGTCATGATCTCAGGGTCCTGGGATTGAGTCCCGCATCGGGCTCTCTGCTCAGCAGGGAGCCTGCTTCCCTCTCTCTCTCTCTCTCTGCCTGCCTCTCTGACTACTTGTGATCTCTCTCTGTCAAATAAACAAATAAAATCTTTAAAAAAAAACAAAAACAAAAAACAAAAAAGGCTTATAAATTTAAAAAGGGACAAATGTGGGAGGTTGGGGTACCAGGTGGTGGGTATTATAGAGGGCACATCTTGCATGGAGCACTGGGTGTGGTGAAAAAATAATGAATACTGTTTTTCTGAAAATAAATAAATTGGAAAAAGAAAAAGAAAAAAAAATAAAAAGGGACAAATGAGGAATTTAAAAAATAAATAAACAAACATACTCATCTAAGCCATATAATACAACTCTTCCAATCTTCAAAACATTTTTTTCCTGGAGTTAATAACTATATTGTTGTCCACAAGCTTAGTTTTCTATATAATTACCACCAACACACCCTCAACTTTTCCCTGAAAAATCTAAATGTCGTCTCTACATTCACCCACATCAGGAATTCCAGTTTTCGCCCTCTTGGTGACCTCTCTCCTGGAGCATTCTAACCTTCTCCAAACTGGACTATTTTGACATGTGACACAAAAGTGTTATTCTGGAATCTCCCCTTATCATCATCCTAGGGCTTTCTTTAGACACATTGGAACTAGAACAATATTCCTATTCTCTTCCGGTCATTCTCTTTCTCAGTTCCTCTGAATCATCACTTCCACAGCTTCCCCAGAAAGTCTCTTTTTGAAGCCTCACAAGTCTGAAAATGTCTTTATTCTACCCACATTTATTTTATTTTTAAGTTTTTAAAAGGTTTTATTTATTTATTTGAGACAGAGAGCAAGCATGAACAGGGGGGAGGGGCACAGGCAGAGGGAGAAGCAGACTTGCACTGAGCAGAGAACCTGATGTGGGACGGATCCCAGGACCCTGACATCATGACCTGAGCTCAACTGACTGAGCCACCCAGGCGGTCCTCTACCCAACATTTAATTGATAGGTTTGCTAGGTATGTCATTTAAGTTGGTAACAACTGTCCACATGTTGAAGGAAATCTTGCTCTCTGGCAGCATCCAGTATTGTTGAGAAGCAAAATAATTTTAATTCCAGATTATGTGACCTAATTTTCCCTCATCAGAAATGTTAGATTTTTGCTGCTTATTATAAAATTTCACAATGATAAACTCTAGCATGGGTCTATTTTCTCTATGTTAAGACTCTTGAGAGTCCCTTTCAAGTTCTGTCCTCCCATAGAAGAAAATGTCCTTTAACTATTTCTTCCCTACTCTTCATATGATCTTTTCTCTATTTCTCTTATTATTCAATACTAGACCTTCTGGATAAATCCTCTGGTTTTATACCATGAAAATCAGCTAAGGTTGCAAACTGGGAATTTTTTGTTTTAGAGAGCTAATTTATCAAAATATATGACTATACTTACTATTCAGAGATGGGCTTAGGGAAATTAATATATTTCTGGAGATCCAGATCTGTTTAATAATGACTCATTTCAGTCAGAACCAAGGCATTCTACCAACTCATTTTCCATTTTAGAAGTAATCTTGCCCAAGTTAACAGGACTATATTTTTAATGTAATAACAACGCATTCAAACATTACTCTACCACATATAACAGATATAGATTAATCAACACTCATATACTTTTCTCCATTATGTTCTTCTAGAGAAATTTCTTGAAAAGCATCCAAAGGAAATAAATGATGGTAGGACCGAGCCAAATGTGGAGCAGACACCAAAGTGAGACCTAACAAACAAAGCAGAGAACCATGTTTAATAGCCCAAACTTCATTAAGACAATGGCTGAAATGTCAAATGATAGGCTAAATATTTTCAAGGTTTTTTAGGTTTGCTGGTACTCATTTCTTCATTTACAGATCACCTTAAAAAGGAGATTCCAGGATGGAGTCTGTTTTCTGTCATTAATCGTGTGACCTCTCTGGGCTATTTGCTTACTTAAAAATGAAACAAATTTCTACAATGCAATTACTTTTATTTTTTTCAATGCAATTACTTTAATTCCTCATTGTCTTTACATATATTTTACAAAGGTTAAGAGCAGTAAAGATGTCTCCTGGATCTACTGCAAAGCCTTTGAAGAACACACTCCTTTCAGAGGGAGAATTCGAAAACTCCTGGAATGTCATGTTTATACTTGGAAATGGAGTACTGGGCCCTCTGTCAAAAGAGGAATCCTTAATATTTACAGTTACTTTAAGAGCTACATAGATAAGAAGCTATTCAAGATTAATTTACTGGAGAGAGAACAGCTAGTTTCTTACCACAGATTTTACATTCAACTGGAAGCTCACAGTACTTGGCCCGACACTGTGGGCAGAAGTATCCTCCTAATGTAAGTCCTGGCTCAGTGTTGCTATCCAAGTGCCTGTGGGAGGAAACAGTACTTTTAAAGTGGTATAGAAAGATGGGAATGGTTACAGCAAAACGAAGTACACTACCTTGATTTTAAAATCTTGAAGCTGTTTCATAGTTCATTTAAGCCAAGGTTCATTCTTCTTTTCTCTCTGCATTTCTGTTTTGAATAGCGTATATTAATGTCTGTTTTTGCAGGGGGGGGGTGTTTTTGTTTTTAAGTAATCTGCACATCCAACGTGGGGCTGGAACTCACAACCCCAAGATCAAGAGCTGCATGCTCTCCTGACTGAGCCCGTCAGGTGTGTTGCATTAATGTCTTTGAATTCACTCATTTTTTTTCTTCTTGAGGGGCTCATCTGCTATTAGTTCCATCCAGTACATTTTTCATTTCAGACCCTGTATTCGTCTCTAAAACTTTGATTTGGGTCTTGTATGTAATAGCTGTTTTAATACTTTGACTACTAATTCCATTAACTGTGTTTTGTTTTTTTTTTTAAAGATTTTATTTATTTATTTGACAGAGAGAGATCACAAGCAGGCAGAGAGGCAGGCAGAGAGAGGAGGAAGCAGGCTCCCTGCTGAGCAGAGAGCCCGATGCGGGACTCGATCCCAGGACCCTGAGATCATGACCTGAGCTGAAGGCAGCGGCTTAACCCACTGAGCCACCCAGGCGCCCCTAACTGTGTTGTTTCTAAGTATGTTTCTGTTCCATGAATCTCTCTTTGTTATGGGTCCTATTTTCGTATTTCTTTGCATGCCTGGTCATTTTTTGTGGGTGGGGTGCTAACCACTTCTCAGTTACATTATCATAGGGGTCTTTGTGGGCTAAGTTTTTTCATCTGATAAATGCATATTCTTAAATTTAATATCCAACTTATCTATTTATTTTGGTAGCATAATTCCTTTTTTTAAATTTATTTTTATTTTTAACATATAATGTATTATTTGAGGGGTACAGATTCATCACTCTTACACAATACACAGCACTCACCATAGCACGTATCCTCCTCAATGTTCCTCACCCAGTCACCCCATCTTTCATCTCCCTCCCCTCCAGCAACTCTCAGTTTGATTCCTGAGATTAAGAGTCTCTTAGTTTGTCTCCCTCTCTGGTTTTCTCTTGTTTCATTTGCTCCTCTCTTCCCCTATGATCCTCTGCCTTGTTTTTAAAATTCCACATATTGTGCTCGCTTCGGCAGCACATATACTAAAATTCCACATATTAGTGAGATCATATGATAATTGTCTTTCTCTGATTGACTTATTTCCATCCATGTTGTTGCAAATGCAAGATTTCATTTTTTTTTCATGTTATGCCTGGTCATTTTTTTTTTTTTAAAGATTTTATTTATTTATTTGACAGAGAGAGATCACAAGTAGGCAGAGAGGCAGGCAGAGAGAGGAGAAAGCAGGCTCCCCGCTGAGCAGAGAGCCCGATGCGGGACTTGATCCCAGAACCCTGAGATCATGACCCGAGCCGAAGGCAGCGGCTTAACCCACTGAACCACCCAGGCAACCCAATTCCTGGTCATTTTTAATTGGCTGCCAGACATTATGAATTTTTCTGTTTCAGGATGCCGGATTTTTTGGTAATGCAAATAATATGTTGGGGCTTTTTCTACAATACAGTAAAGTAACTTGGAAATAGTTTGAACTGTTCAAAACTTGCTTTAGAGTTCATCAGGCTGTCCAGAACAGCTGTTAGTCTAGGGTTAATTTGGTTCCATTACTGTGGACTCTATTCAGAGCCCATTGTTAAGATATCCCTCCACATTGGTAGGACCATGAAGTGTTTCCTGCCCCATGTGGGCTCCTACAACTAGGCTGCCTGCTCCTCATCAGGAGTTCTTTCCTGGGCCTCTAGTGGCTCCCACACGAATGTGCTGATCATAACTCTGCTGATAACTCATGGGGAAGTCTTTGCAATCTAGAGAGCTCTCTGTACATCTCTTTACTTTCTAGCACTGTGCCTGGAAAACTACACCCATTTAGCCACCCCCAACTCTGAACTTGGTATCTTCACCTGACCAAGACCTCCAGGCTCTGCATGGGTTTTCCTTCCCTGTACTGCGGCCTAGAAATTCTCTCAAGGCAGTAAGCTGCACTCACCGGGCCCACACCTCATTTGCTTCCCTTCCTGCGCTGCTTGTTGTCCACATCTGAAAATCATTGTTTCATATATTTTGTCTGGTTTTCTGGCAGGAGGGAGGACAATACATTCAGTCCGTATTGTACCTTTATAGCTGAAGACACAACTCTTATTTGTGATTTTGAAAAATTGCTTTTAGTTTTATAATTACAAAAATAAAAAGCTCTGAAGTTAAAACACAGTATGTTCAAAAAGGCCTAGGAGCCATCCCTTTGCCTTTCTCCACATACTGCCCAGGTAAACGTTTGTTTAGTTTTTACTTTTTATTTCTGTTACTTTTTTTTTTTTTTTAACATTTTATTTATTTATTTGACAGACAGAGATCACAAGTAGGCAGAGAGGCAGGCAGAGAGAGAGGAGGAAGCAGGCTTCCCGACGAGCAGACAGCCTGATGTGGGGCTTGATCCCAGGACCCTGAGACCATGACCTGAGCCTAAGGCAGCGGCTTAACCCACTGAGCCACCCAGGCGCCCCATAAACAAGTATGTATATCCAGTGAAATGTCCACCGTCATCTTAGATGAGTAGCAGCATACAATACACTTTTCTCTAACCTGCTGTTTTACTTAGTAACAGATCCTGAAGATTACTCCGCAGGAGTAAACAGAGATAGTCCTCACCCTTGTTACAGCTATCAAGACGGTGACCTTTTAGGAAAGCTATTGCACCGCAATCGCACATTACTCAGTTTATGTTCTTTTATTTATAACTTATAGGAAAGAATTTAAAATGTCAAAACATAATCACTGACAGTTTCAAGGTTTTTACTTACGCCATGCTGAAAGAGGGTTTTGCATCTTGATCAGACAGAGAAGCAATGGTATGCTGAGGAAATCCTTCAGAGAAGAAAATGTATTACTTTCTTTTTTCAAGCAAATAGCAAAATTCTAGGACTAGGAACCTACAAATGTTCCTACCAGAAAGCCCACAGAGTTGTACAAAAGTTCTCTCTCCTGCCTTTCAGATTTATTACAGTATGGCCAAGCTGACTGTAATTCCAGGTCATGAGAAAAATTAAAAGTAGAGAATGTGGGGCAAAGTTCTGTCTGTACATATGGTCGCAGATTCTAAAGTTTATAATTAACTAATTTAATGATGACACATACTGCTTTTAAAAAGAAAATGTTTGTAAGTTTTATTTTTTTATTTTTATTTTTTTAAAGATTTTATTTATTTATTTGACAGGCAGAGATTACAAGTAGGCAGAGAGGCAGGCAGAGAGAGAGAGAGGAGGAAGCAGGCTCTCCGCTGAGCAGAGAGACCGACGTGGGGCTCGATCCCAGGACCCTGGGATCATGACCTGAGCCGAAGGCAGAAGCTTTAACCCACTGAGCCACCCAGGCGCCCTGTCCACTTTCATTTTACGTAAGAATATACTTATATGTTTAAAATGTTGGAATGCCTAAAACCATGCAGTCTGTCTTCCATACATATTTTTAAATTGAAAATACATCCAAGAAAAACAAAAACCATAAAAAAAAGATTTCATTACAGAAAAATTTTAAGTCTATCTACATATCAAAACAAGTAAGTAAAGGTACATGGGTGGCTCAGTCAGTTAAACATCTAACTCTAGATTTGGGTTCAGGTCGTGATCTCAGAGTTATAAGACTGAGCCCCACACCTGGTTCCATGTTCAGCACAGTCTGCTCAAGATTCTCTTTTCTTCTCTCTGTCCCTCCCTGTGGCTTACACATGCACACACTCTCTCTCAAGTAAGTCTTTTTTTTTTAGTAAAGATTTTATTTATTTATTTGACAGACAGAGACACAGCGAGAGAGGGAACACAAGCAGAGAGAGTGGGAGAGGGAGAAGCAGGCTTTCTGCTGAGCAGGGAGCCCGATGTGGGACTCCATCCCAGGACCCAGGAATCATGACCTGAGCCAAAGGCAGATGCTTAATGACAGAGCCACCCAGGCATTCCTCAAATAAACGTTTAATAATAAACAAATATCTATTTTATTTTATTAATTTTTAAAGATCTTACTTATTTGAGAGACAGAAAGAGCAAGAGCAGGAGGAGGGGCAGAGAGAGGAGGACAAACAGACCCCCCATTGAGCACAGAGCCCAATGAGGGGCTCGATCCCAGGACTTCGAGATCATGACCTGAGCCCATGTCAGACACTTAACTAAGCCACCCACGCACCCCTAAATATCCATTTTAAAATAACATAAAATAAACACTTACCCATGCGAATAAGTGAACATTCAGAACTTGAGCTAGCAGGTGGAGGACTAACATGATGTGTCAGCAATTCTTTGTAATGGCTTTCATCTAAAATAACATGGTATGTGCCTAATCAGATGAAAAGTAAAAGGAAAAAAAATTAGCTTTCCAGACACTGGTACCAATCGTACCTATTTCTTTTCTTTTCTTTTTTTTTTTTTTAAGATTTTATTCTAAGTAATCTCTATACCCAAGGTGGGGCTCAAACTCAAAACCTGAGATCAACAGCCACATGCCCTTTTGACTGAACAGCCAGATGCCCCTCAATTGTAATTCCTATGCAATTCTGTAAAAGTTTTACCATTTGAAAATGTATATTTTCAAAGTAAGTATTTAGGTTAAATTATCATTTTTCAAAAACCTCACTTAAATGACATCTCTAAACTGACTTCTCCAGGAATAATTATAATCACAATATAATTAAAGCCAAGTTGTAAGATCTTTACAAAGTATTACGTATTAGTGAAATTTCTAGTGTTTTTTTTTTAATTTATTTTTTAATTTATTTTTATTTTTTTTTATTTTAAAAGATTTTATTTATTTATTTGACAGACAGAGATTACAAGTAGACAGAGAGGCAGACAGAGAGAGGAAGGGAAGCAGGCTCCCCGCTGAGCAGAGAGCCCAACATGGGGCTCGATCCCAGGACCCTGGGATCATGACCTGAGCCGAAGGCAGAGGCTTTAACCCTCTGAGCCACCCAGGCACCCCTCTAGTGTTTCTTTTCTTTTCTTTTTTTTTTAAGATTTTATTTATTTATTTGACAGACAGAGATCACAAGTAGGCAGAGAGGCAGGGAAGCAGGCTTCCCGCTGAGCAGAGAGCCGGATTTGGGGCTTGATCCCTGGACCCTGGAATCATGACCTGAGCCGAAGGCAGAAGCTTTAACCCGCTGAGCCACCCAGGCACCCCTCTAGTGTTTCAAGACTTATAATGCTTCCTCTAAACACTGACATAATTACTGTAAAGTCCCTGCATTTTGAGATGATACCTTATAGAAGCAATGACACTTAAGATGACTATCCATATTATGGATTTCAGGCCATGAAGTGACTTAAATTCAGTACCTTATATGTAGATGAAAACATCCTAATTAATAAATTGTTACTTCTTACATAGTAACTATGAATAAATACTGAGGAATCTAGATATATACCACCAGTTTCACGAGCAAGTACAGTGCAAACCCGAACCTCTGCAGACAATCCAATAACAGACACTCTTATTTTAGCTGCCTTTAGGGTCTTCATAAAATCCATGTAAATGAAGGGTTTTGGGGGAAGAAAAAAAAATGCAAAAATTAACATACTTGAAAAACAGAATTTTCTGAAAACTAGTAATAAATTCACTACAGAATTCTCTTTAGAGTTATGACTCTGGTTTTGATTATGAAAAAATATAGTGGTTCTACCTTGATTAGATCATATATATTAGATGGATCACAAGTTGTGAGGCTGCTAAAGATGATTAGGACTTCTCTACTTGTATGTCCAGGCATGTGTCTACAGAAAGATAAAATATATTCCCATTAGGTATAACTAATTAATAAAAAATTTACCCAGACAAAATAGTCCATGTGGTTTATGTGTTTAGACTACAAAGTATCTCATTTGTTTTAACATTGCAAAGGAATGAACTGGGTATATTCTAAACATGTTAATGTAAATTTTTCTAAAATTAGCTACATAAAAAACTGATTCATTTACTGTTTCCATAAATAATTACTGAATACTCTTTTAGGTTCTAGGAATAGAGTAATAAGCAAGAATGAACAAGGTTTCTGACATCATGAAGCCTACAAACCAGTAGATTCATTCTGTGCAAACTCTAAAGTGTACACTGGAAAAGTATGCCAATACCATATGGATCAACTTTAAGGTGTGTCTTGACAAAAGTAGCATGCTTCTTTTTTAAAGGCTATAATTAAACCTCATGGTGATTCAGAGTGATAATATTCATAAACATTAATTTCTGTGTATCATTTAATTATATGATAATTTAAAGGACTTGAAGACACGATGAACTGTTTTCCCCTATCTAAAAGGTATCTATGCTTTTTGGAGCAATTTTATCAGTTATTTACACTTTCCTGCTTCTGTCTGCATTCCTGGGCCCTCGGATTTCATTTGTGGGCCCTTCTCACCTACTTCAAAACTAGAAAAATGCCTATTATACAAAGGTATAAAAGTCACGACAGACTTCCAGGGATAAAATATATGCGCTAGCACTAACAGAATATTTCCATTAGGGTCTTAACAACCTCCCAGATATCTGGGAGTTGCTGGAAAAGCATGCTACTAATTTGCAGATGTACTACAAAGTAAGGAAAGTCAATAAACGTACAACAAACTCAAAATTATTATGCACATTACATTTCATATACAATCTAATTTTTAACAAAATATTTTTCCATCAACATTTTCTTTTATACTAATATTGCTACAGTTTTAACTGTATTTTTCTAAAACCTCTAAGAATCTATCTTACCAACTCAAACGTCAAATAAAAACTACAAGCGGACACCACACTAAACATCATAAATGAGATTACATATTTCTCTTAATGTTCATTACTGATCAGCTTAGGAAGACATATATCAATACATTATCATCTCAATTCATTCAAAACAACTGGACACCAATTATAAAGAAAAAATTTGAAATACCAACTTTAGAGTTTGCATAGCCATGCTTAAGGAGTTATAGAGAGATGGTTCTCCATGACAGGTCATATCTACAGCTTTCTTCAAAGATGTTATATGTTTCCTTGGGTTTCCTAAAATAGAAATAGAATAATCTACTTATTACATTTTATCTATACATTACAGAAATTTCTGTTTCTCCCCAAACTTAACTTATCTATGTTGTTAAAGAACAGAATCTCTTTGATTTACATTTTTAACAAGTTGCACTTTTACCAAAGGCGTTTGTTGTATCAACTTTTACTTCATACAGAAAAGACAAAATAAAAAAGTTTCTATGAACTGGCACACATTTTTTCTTTAAAGATTTTGGGTTTTTTAAAAATTTATTTGACAGAGACACAGCAAAAGAGGGAGCACAAGAAGGGGGAGTGGGAGAGGGAGAAACAAGGCTTCCCGCCGAGCAGGGAGCTAGATGCAGTGTTCAATCCCAGGACCCTGGGACCATAACCCGAGCCAAAGGCAGACACTTAACGAATGAACCACCCAGGTGCCCCCACATTTTTTTTTTTTTAACGTGAGGCTTGAACTCATGACCCTGAGACCAAGAGTTGCATGCTCTACTGACTGAGCCAGCCAGGTACCCTATTAGCACGTATTTTAAATATTACTAACTTAAAAGTGCAAAACTTTTTAATTTTAAGACTCATACATTTTCACATCTCTGAAGTCATGCTGCATCTTCCAATCATTGGCAGCCAAGGAGCGCCTGTGACGCAGATATCACTGCTCCCATGTGAACCTACGAATGGCTACTGCGGCCTTTTTCCAAATGCATCACGTACTTTTTTGTGCTATTCATGCTTAGTTTCACTGCCACTTCAAGTGTTTCTACAAAAGGTTATTAATGCAAAAGGTTCTATTTTTATGTGGAAAGGCAAGGAACAGAGCAGTGAGGTATAAATTTATTATTAGTGAAAAAAATTCATTGATAAAAGAAAAATTCCCTATTTTTCTTCAGGGGATTAAAAAAAGAGCTTTAGAAGACCTAAGAAAGGAAGATTTTTGCAAATAAAAACAGCTGTATTATCTTCTGTTACCAAAATAACGTCTGAAAAGATTGTCTATTGCTATTTTCTCACACCAAACAATACATTTTTTAGTGTGAACAATTTATATATATCATCTAGCACTGTAACAAATTTTAACTGCTAGAGTGCTTCCTTCTTGATGGCTCATAAAATAAAGGTATCTTACAAATGATGGAATCTCAGAATCAATGACATATGGTATTCTTCAAACATTTTCTTCTATTTCAACACTGTCTTCATATTAATTAATGAAAATCAAAATATCATGAAATTGATTTGATCAGATAATTCATCAAATTACCTCCACACCATTCAACACTTCTTCCCAATTTGTCACTACTTACAAAGAGCGTATTTGTAGAATGAGGTTTTTTTCTTCTTTCATAATGTTTCTTAAGTATAAATTCCAAGGAACAATTTTTCTATCTTTTCCCAAAAATGTTAAATAAATTAATCAGTCTATCAACACTATCGGTACCAGTTTTTCCATGGTTCCATAAGTAATATACTGCTTTTTAAACTTCATTTTGTTCATTTAAAGTATATAAAGTAATAAAATATTGAGTGGTTTTGATTTTCGATCACTTGACTAAAATTTCTTTTTATTTAATTTTTTTAACTCCTTTTTTTTTTTTTTAAAGATTTTATTTATTTATTTAACAGACAGAGACCACAAGTAGGCAGAGAGGCAGGCAGAGAGAGGGAGGCAGAAGCAGGCTCCCTGCCAAGCAGAGAGCCCAATGCAGGGCTCAATCCCAGAACCCTGGGATCATGATCTGAGCCAAAGGCGGAGGCTTTAACCCACTGAGCCATCCATGTGCCCCTTAACTCTGTTTTTTTTTTTTTAATTAACATATAATGTATTATTAGCCCCAGGGGTATAGGTCTGTGAATCGCCAGGTTTACACACTGCACAGCACTCCCCATAGCACAAACCCTCCCCAATGTCCATAACCCAACCACCCTCTCCCTAGCCCCTTCCCCACAACAATCTAAAATTTCTTTTTTTTTTTTAAAGAGTTTATTTATTTATTTGACAGAGAGAGATCACAAGTAGGCAGAGAGGCAGGCAGAGAGAGAGGAGGAAGCAGGCTCCCCAGCAAGCAGAGAGCCCAATGTGGGGCTCGATCCCAGGATCCCGGGATCATGACCTGAGCCAACGGCAGAGGCTTTAACCCATTGAGCCACCCAGGCACCCCTAAAATTTCTTTTTTAATAGCTATTTAATTTCTCTTTGTATTCTGGTATGACTTATCTGTCATTTTTGTCCATTCATCTACATATAGCTTCTTCACGTTCTTCACGTTCTTATTTATCTGAGTAAGTTTTAAAATATCTGCCATTATTTAATACATATTTCAAGTATTTAGTCTCAGAATCAAAAAATTTTAGAAACAAGAAGTACCTCACTAAGTCCAAATCTGTCATTTCATAAGTAAGAAATGAATCTAACAAGTTAAAAGATTTGCCTAAGGACAACTACCTACCCGACAGCAGCACCAGCACGTAAACCTACATCTCCTGGCTCTCTACCCACTTCTCTTTCTACTATGCCATACAAAAGAGTTTGTTCATATCCTACTGTATTGTGAGCATAGGAAAAAGGTGAATTAGTTTACTGTCAGTGTGGTTTACAGCAGTGATTCTGATCAGAGAGACAAGGAGTGCTGTCAAAAGGCCTATCAAAATACCCAGAGGACTTTCATCCCCATACATATGACTTTCCTGCACCCACAGAAAACTACTCCGAACGTGAGAAGGGTGCAAGACAGTTGGTCCTATGTCCTTTCCTTGGGGAAACCAACCTGTCCTCTCAGTATAACAAACCAGCTGCTCCCCCTTCTTCCGTCATCCTGCTCCAAGTACAGGCAAGTAATTCAGGCCTACCAACACAATACTGCACTCTTTGGGTCATTCTGCTCAAGTGGGCAGGTCAGAAGCAGGGTCATTTGGAGACCTCTCGGGGACTTGTGCTGAAGCTACTGACTATGAGGGATATGCGGACTTGGGGCTAGTAACAGACATCTTTTCACCTTACAAAAAACCTTCAGAGAATGAGGCCAAACAGAACTAGGAACCCTGGAAACTACTATGTGTGAAATCAGCCCTCCTTTAGATGTGAGTCAATAATTTCCCTTGTGTGCTAAAGCTAGTTTGAGATTTTTTTTAGTTACTCATAACTGAATTTCTTGATCACTCCAGGCTAACATACATGTCACTCCTCACTGCCATAGTGAAAAACTATTAATTAATGACAAAAATATATTATTTTACATTCATCTGTACTGTTAAGGATGAAAGGATGAGAAACACATTTAAAGGATAGCATATTTTGGAGACATTAAAACAGAATCAGTGATGTGAATTTGTTACAGCACATTTACCAAAGCAAATAAAACCTGCACTACCTTTTTTTTTTTTTAATTAACATATAATGCACTATTTGCTTCAGGGATACAGGTCTGTGAATCGTCAGGCTTACACATTTCACAGCACTTCCCATAGCACATACCTTCCCCAATGTCCACAAACCAGCAACTCTACCCCTCCCCCCACCCCTACCACTGCACTATCTTATAAGAGAATAAAATTCAGTTAAGCATGTCGTGTAAGAAGAAAAATTGAATTATTAACAATAACTGCAACTCAATTTTTAAACCC
Organism: Neogale vison; assembly: GCF_020171115.1. Lineage (NCBI taxonomy): Eukaryota > Metazoa > Chordata > Mammalia > Carnivora > Mustelidae > Neogale > Neogale vison. Next base: position 219,023,305 of record NC_058091.1, read on the forward strand.
TTTGTTCTTTAGAGGTTTAACTTAAAAAAAAATAATTTTAAGAGTAAGTGGATTTTTGGAGTTGTTACAATAATTTTATCTTAATACTTTCAGGATAAGAATCTGTAAGTCTTGGGGCGCCTGGGTGGCTCAGTGGGTTAAAGCCTCTGCCTTCGGCTCAGGTCATGATCCCAGGGTCCTGGGATCGAGCCCCGCATCGGGCTCTCTGCTCAGCGGGGAGCCTGCTTCCTCCTCTCTCTCTGCTAGTCTGTCTGCCTATTTGTGATCTTTGTCTGTCAAATAAATGAATAAAATCTTTAAAAAAAAAAAAAAAGAATCTGTAAGTCTTATATAAACATTTACATTCATTGCAGTAGTATCCATTACCGTACAGAACTCAATTTAAAACAGTTCATCTTAGGGGGCGCCTGGGTGGCTCAGTGGGTTAAGCCGCTGCCTTCGGCTCAGGTCATGATCTCAGGGTCCTGGGATCGAGTCCCGCATCGGGCTCTCTGCTCAGCCTGGAGCCTGCTTCCTCCTCTCTCTCTCTCTCTGCCTGCCTCTCTGCCTACTTGTGATCTCTCTGTCAAATAAATAAATTAAAAAAACAAAAAAACAAAAAAAAAAACAGTTCATCTTAGATACCAAGAGTTTAATGGAGGATTTAATGGACGGGTTATTAAGAGTTTCACATGGATAGCATAAAAGAAGTCTCCATTTTACTTATTAGCCAACCTTCTGAACAGGGTTACAAGGTTGAGTAAATAAAGCCAAGTCCTTGAGTTCTATAAAGGTAATTTTATGCATACCTGAGAGTTCAGTCAGTTTTTCAGCTCTTTTACTCTTTGTTACAATTATTCCAATCTCAAAATAAAAACAAAAATGATTATTAACAAATTATTTCTTCTTCATAAGAATGTACATAATGAAAATAAATTAGTAATTACAAAAGGTGTAAGTAACATATGAGAAACTTTTTCTCATGCTTTTGACAGAAATTTAGTTATGAGTTCACTGTACATTATTTAACTTTTAGAATTGTCTTGTCACTGGTAAGTGTACCAGAAACTGTTACAAAATCTGGGTCACACAGTAATTCACAGAATGTATGTCCAAAGTTTTAAAAATAAATGAGAATTGGCAGTAATAGCAGGAATCTAATTCTGAATTCCATCACTTATCTACATACCTGACTAATAGGATTTTGATCAAAATATTCTTCTACGAAGTATTCCAATAACTGTTTAAAGAAACACAAATATTAGATAAGGGCAAAATAATAACCACACAGAACATGTTTTGTGAAACCCACTTATTAAGCATTACTTCTCATGATTTTTAGGCTCATAGATTTTCAAATATGTTTAGTAAAAATATTAAATAAACAAAAATAAATTTAAGAACATTCAAATAAACAAAATTCACAATATTAAATAAATGTGAATTTAAAATGGTAAGTGATGAAATGGGTTTAACAGATGGAACCAGGGCACTGGGTGGCTTGGTTAAGGGTCTGACTCTTGATTTCAGCTTAGGTGGTGATCTCAGGGTCATGAGATTAAGCCCCAAGTCAGGTTCCGTGCTCAGTGGGAAGTCTGCTGGAGATTCTGTTTGTCCCTACACCACTCCCTGGCACGTGCGCACTAACAAATAAATCTTCAAAAAATAAAAAGAAATACGAGATAGAAATAATCTAAACATGGAAAGCTCCAATGAAGCCAGAAACGAGAGAATGCGCAGAAACGAGGATGGGTTTTGATAAATTAGGAATAATCTGAATGTGTTTCTGAACTGGGGGGAATGATCTGAGTAAGTCCAAAGACAATGAAAAGGGGTAACTGATTGACAAAGCAAGACCATGACTGGGGTGAGAGGACAGAAATTAAGAGCATAAATAATTAGCCAGTTTGTTCATTTTCTGAAATAATGTGATGAAACTTCTAATTAGTTATAGTTTGTATTAACTCAAAAAAGTGCATTCTTTAAGAAAATTTCTTCATGGGAATGTGTAATATTTACCCAAGGGTAGAGGGTAGACAGAAAGAACTATGACCAAGTCCTAGGGCATTCTGGCATTCTAAAGTGGGAGAGAGGAGCCTAAGAAGAAACACAGACTATATGTGACCAAAGTCAAAAGAAGGATGTGTGAGGCGCCTAGATAGTTCGGTCCTTAGAGGGTGTGAATCTTGGTCACAGGGTCCTGAGTCTGAGCCCCACATCAGGGGTAGAGATTACTTAAAACAAAACAAACCAACCAACCAACCCACCACACAAACAAAAAACAAAAGAAGAATGCCTTTGAGGAAGGAAGAACTGGTCAACTATTTCAGTTGCTATTAAAGATAAAAAGGAGTCGGGGCGCCTGGGTGGCTCAGTGGGTTAAAGCCTCTGCCTTCGGCTCAGGTCATGATCCCAGGGTCCTGGGATCGAGCCCTGTATCGGGCTCTCTGCTCAGCGGGGAGCCTGCTTCCTCCTCTCTTTCTCTGCCTGCCTCTCTGCCTACTTGTGATCTCTGCCTGTCAAGTAAAATAAATAAAATCTTAAAAAATAAATAAATAAAGATAAAAAAGGAGTTGAATTTCACCTCCTAGAGGTTATGGTGGACCTTGAAAATGTAGTTGTGAAAATAACACTCCAACTGGAGCGTGTTAAAGGGAGAATGCTGCAGACATTCAACTGTGGAGAGTTGATCAATACTGCAGTAAATACACACATTCACCAATAGAGAAGATAAAAGACAAATATAATCTAATAAATTTTACAAACTCGTGTACACGAAGTACCTGAAAAGGAGCAGAGGATTCTGGAGCAGAATGCAGTCCAGCTATAGGACTCAGTTTCTACCTCATCCTATTCCACTGAAGCCCCATTCACCACTGAAAAAAGTCCTGAGAACTTCCACTAGTACTCTTGCTTTTGGAAAGAAGTGAAGAGAACGAGTATTCTTATCTTTTTCCTCCCCTGCCAGACGTTATGAATGAATAGGGAAAGAAATAAAGAACTGACCTTCCTTTTTAAAAGAGAAGAACCCAAGCTTCCACTTAATTGAGGGAAAGAGTTCAAAGGCTGGAATCGCCTCATGGAAATGCATTATTTCCTCCCTCTCCTGCCCAGTTAGTTAAACAAGATACAGGATGGTTAATATAATCTCAGAAGATGAAACGAAGCCCTGTAAATCCAACAGAGTCCGCACACCACCCAAGCTGAGCCTCACCCCTTGGATGCACACCATTTCACCCCGGGGGCTACTTTTAGGCCACAGAAAAGTAGAAAAGTTCAGTACCCTAAACTACCCAGTCTAAAATCAAGCTTTAGAAGGGAAAACATGATCCACATAAAAACCTATTCATAGAGGTTCCCAGCAGCATTATTCATAATGCCCCCCCCCAAGTGGAAACAACCCAAAGTTGTAAACAATGGAATACTGTTTGGCAAAACTACAGAAAATTTTTGTGTTTGTTTTTCTACTCCCCACCTTTTTTTAAAGTTTTATTTATTTAAGTAATGTCTACACCCAATGTGGGGCTCAAATTCACAACCCTGAGATCAAGAGTCGCATACTCCTCTGAGCCAGTCAGGCACCCCTGGGTTTTCTCTTCGTAACGATAAAAATGCTCTATAATTGACTGGGGTAATAATGTTGCACAACTACTGTAATATGCAAAAACCTGTAACAGTATATTTTAAGTAAATTAACTTTATGGTATATGAATTATGTTTTAATAAAGACCTTATAGTAAAAAAAATTTTTTTTTCTTTGAATTCAGCATCCTTTTTCACATTTAGTATAAATTAAAATGGTTTTACAATACCTTTAAAGTACAAGTCAGTCTATTTGGCTTTAAATCTTGGTCTTCCATTGTTCTTGATCCATCTACTACCACATAAAGATGACGCATCTACCAAATATAAACCAAATATAACAATTTTCAAATAAATTTTTGGCCCAGAAGTAAAAATGGCATTTAGTATTTACATATTCTACACATAGTTTTTTTTTTTTAAGATTTTATTTATTTGACAGACAAGAGATCACAAGTAGGCAGAGAAGCAGGCAGAGAGAAAGGGAGGGAAGCAGGCTCCCTGCTGAGCAGAGAACCTGACACGGGGCTTGATTCCAGGACCCTGGGATCATGACCTGAGCTGAAGACAGAGGCTCTGAGCCACCCAGGTGCCCCTCTACACATACTTTTTCTTATATTCGTCTAAAACATTTATTGTCTTACTACTGTTAATTCTGTCATGACAGAATGTTTCTCTAACCCAACTAGCTCTGTATTGGTAAAGAAAAAAAATGTCAACATACCATTCCAAGTCGAACTTGTCCATGGTGCTCAAATACTCTGTTAAAATTATGTAAACATTTTAATGGAATGTCCTCTGTTATACCCCCAAAAATACAACTTTTCAACTACCTGCATTTTTTAGTGAAGCAAATTATTAATTTATGTGGTCCACATAATTACAGGCATTTTGGACAGCTCCTAAAGACCCATTTCCCTTCTGAGGTGCTACGTTGGTGGTTTTTTCCCCCTACTCAAGAGTTTAAAGGTCAGTTGCCCTAGAATACAGCTGAAATGAAGTACTGAGGAGTGGATATAGGTGGACAGAAAGGCTTAAAGGAATCTATTTAATCTTTTGTAAAACACAAAATTTTACATACCTTTTTCTCTTTGCTTTGAAGAGAATGTCTTCTATCGTAGCTTTAAGTGATCCCGATTCATCTTCTTTAAGAATCTCCCTAAAAGCAATATTTACTTGTTTGAAAAGCTAAAAATTTATTAACTCAAAAGAAATGAAAACATATTTTCACACAGAGATCTGCACATGGATGTTCATACCTGCATTACTCATAAAAGCCAAAAAGTGTAATCAGTCTATAAGTCCATCAACTGGTGAATGCAAGAATAAAAACATGGTATACAATATAATGCTATCCAGTAATAAAAAGGAATGAATTACTGATCCCTGCTACAACATGGATCAACCTTGAAAATACTGTTATATGAAAGCACCAAGACAATACTGATCACATATTGTATGATTACATTTACATGAAATATCCAAAAAGGCAAATGCATGGAGAAAAAAGTAGATTAGTAGTTGCCTCTAGCTAGAGACAGGAATGAAATTAATCGCAAACAGGCATGAAGGATCTTAATGGGGTGGTGAAAATTTTCTAAAACTGATTTATGGTGGTGATTGCACAATTCAATAAATCTAAAAAATCGATGAATTTTAAGTTGGGAACAGGTGAATTTTAACATGCGTTAAACACACTTCAATAAATTTTAAAAACCAATCACTGAACGAGAAGAGAGACAAAGTTGTAAAGAACAGTAAGAAACAAGGTGTAAAAGAGAAGGGAGAAATAATGCCCTACTCACCATGTCCTTTCATAGCCTCCTTCCCATCTCTTAGTTCTTTCAGGTTCTTCATCCATTTTTTCCTTTAATGTATTATTCAGTATCCTGTAAAAACCACTGAGTGTGAATTTCTAAGAATATTTGGCACCAAATTCATACATTTAAATGTGAAAAGTAAAGAGAGGGAAGCAAACATACAAAGTAAAAAACAGAGAATGCAAGGTCATCTAATTCTTTGCTATTTATTTAATAATCATTGTTGAATGGGAATACTGAACAAAATCCTCATGGAACTCTTTTTCCCATCCGTAAGAAAAAATACAAATGTTCACATACGAGTTTGGCACCAAGAGAGAGAGATAAGCATCTTTCTAAAATTTTTAAAAACAAAAATCCATTATTATCATGGGATAAGACCACAGAATTATGGGAAGTGAGAGAAGGTACAGATGAAACAAGATTAGCTACAAATGATGGTTATTATTATGATGGATCATAGTGCTTCACTCTACTATCTGCCCACCTTTGTATATGTGTGAATTTTCTTATTTAAAAAAAAAAAAAAAATCTCTGGGGCTCCTGGGTGGCTCAGTGGGTTAAGCCTCTGCTTTTGGCTCAGGTCATGATCTCAGGGTTCTGGGATCAAGTCCTGCATTGGGCTCTCTGCTCTGCGGGGAGCCTGCTTCCCCCCTCTCTCTGTTTGCCTCTACGCTTGCTTATGATCTGTGTTAAATAAACAAACAAAATCTTTAAAAAAAAATCTCTAAGTAAGCTCTATGGTGAAAGTGGCACTCAAACTCATAAGGTGGATACCAAGAGTCACATGCTCTACTGACTAAGCCAGCTAGGTGCCCCATCTAATCATGAGTTTTAAAATGAAATGTATTATTTATAAATGGCAAAAGCTTATGGCTCATAATTCAAAAAAGGACAAAATATTAAATGTTTATTATGCTCTCAACTATTAAAAAAAAGGAAATGTTTAGTAACTCAATAAATAGGACACAGTTTCGTCTAGATGAAGGTTAACTGGTTTTTTGCTTTATTACTTTCTGTATTTTCACGTGAACATGTATTTCTTTAATAATCGGGGATGAAAATGGTGGTGGGAGAAATCTATTAACTACAGCCAAGTAATAAACATTCTAGTCACATCTACACTTCCATCTTCCCAAATGGTATATCCCTCCGCATCCTATGCTCTCACTTCCTTTGGCTTCCTTCTTCCATATATGATCAAAGGAATCCTAAGGGCTAAGAAGACATTAAGGCAAACAAATCCCCTCACTGACAGAAGCAAAAATTAATTTCTGTAATAAGGACCATAAGCAAGACCTTACACTTCCACTTGTATCATGGTTTTCTACAGAAAAATGTATTTTAAAATCTAGAAAACTGGGGCGCCTGGGTGGCTCAGTGGGTTGGGCCGCTGCCTCCGGCTCAGGTCATGATCTGAGGGTGCTGGGATCCAGTCCCATATAGGGCTCTCTGCTCAGCAGGGGGCCTGCTTCCCTTCCTCTCTATCTGCCTGCTTCTCTGCCTACTTGTGATCTCTGTCTGCCGAATAAATAAATAAAATCTTTTAAAAAAATTAAAAAAAATAATAAAATCTAGAAAACTGACTTATCATGGACTTCTGAAATGAACATCTACTGACAAATTGGAGACTGCTTTAATGGTATCACTGCTTTCTGTGGCACCTGCTATCATCAGGTATTATTTGCTAAAATTATTATTTGCTAAAGTTCTGTATGCCTCTCACTGAATTGACAAACCATTCCCAGGCATAGGAAGAGATCTATTGGTTTCAGGAAATCTGGTGATCTACTTCAGCATACTTCGGTAGAGTGCCTGAAGCAAGACAAATGACTTAGAATTCTAACATTTGTATTATTTCAATGCCCTGGGCTAGTGCTTGTAAATTTAATGATGACTGCAGGCAGAGGATATGGTGATTAAATGAAGTTTTTGATCCTACATGAAAGTTTCTGTACTTACTGTGAATTACAAAAATCAAAGCTTACATAGTATTCGTGTCTTTTTTTTTTTTAAGATTTTGTTTCTTTATTTGACAGAGAGAGTGAGATCACAAGTAAGCAGAGAGGCAGGCAGAGAGAGAGAGGGAAGCAGGCTCCACTGAGCAGAGAGCCCGATGTGGGGCTCCCAGGACTCTGAGATCATGACCTGAGCCGAAGGCAGAGGCTTAACCCCCTGAGCCACCCAGGCGCCCCCATAGTATTCAGGTTTTTAAACTCAAATTCTTACAAAGTCACTACTGCCATCCATCATACCAATATTTAAACCGCTCTTTTATTCTTAGTTTACTACTTTTAATTTTTCTGGAAGTTCAGAAACGCAGTGAGAACTAAAGAACAGAAGCTGCAAAGAGGAATACTTCTGGCTCACTACATCCAAGGACTTCTAAGTAGAACTGTCTGCACTGGGAAATTATAGGGATAGGACAAAGGTTTTATGATCCCGTAACTACTGACGTTCCAGGGGAAACTGGAAGTTTATCATGGATGTTATTAACGGAGAAGAAGGTTATGCATCCTAGAGAAAGATGTACTTGGCGACGTCTTAGGTCTGTTATCTCCAAAAGATCCGTTTCCTGAGGCTCCAACTCCAGAAAAGCCACTCTGCCTAGCATAAGCCTGTCAGGGTGATTCCTGTCACACGAACTCAGAATGCTGCTGCAAACAAACGAGATCTGCACCAAACATCGCAGTTTATGAAGCTTTTATTCACACGTTACCCTGCCAAGCTACGAGGCATGGGTGATCACTGTCCTGTTTTCATACATGGAACTCGAGGTTTAAAACGCTGATAACTCTCTCGAGGTCACACAGCTGGAAGCAAGTTAAACTCGAACTCAAGACCACAATTCCCAAAACTCGCATTCTGCTTTAGGGAAGAAGAGCCATGCCCTGGATTGCAGCCCTAGATGCTTCTGTGCAGCTACAAGACGGAAGCTGCCGTCCTCCCCCTCCACACGCTCCCTCCCACCCTCCATCCACAACCTGCTGGTCGAAGCCCTTCAGCCTCCGCCCCCCAATCCTCCCGCCTGGCCGCGAAGGCCCCTCCTTGCTGCCGCGCTCCCCACACCGTCTGTTCCCACCTTGGCTCAGCGAGGACCTCTACCCGCGCACTCACCGGTCTCGTAGGACGCCGCTCTACCCGGAAGCTCCGCCCAGTCTGCGGAGGCCTCTGCCGAAGTCCTTCCCCCGAGCGCGGCGGAGACGCACAAACGTTCCGGCTGATGAGAGCATCGGTCGCGAGAGCAAAGGGCTCGGGGACCGGGCGTTCGTTCCAGGAGCTGACTTAGGGTGCGAGGAGGAGCCTCTTGCCCCACTTTCAGCCGTTATTCACAAAAAGGCAGGAAAAGTGATGTCTGCTCGGCCGGGTAGCCGTCGGACCGGATTTTAGGAACTTGAATTTGGTGTATTCTGAATGCAGCAGCAGCAACTAAGCCAGAACCTTGCCGTGCAACAGTTTTCTGGGGCTGCCCTGCTGCCCTGTTCCTGCAAGAAGTATTGAGCACCTGCTTTGGGCCTGATACAGTTCTAAGCACTGAGTAAATAGCAATTAAAGACTAATCCCTGCCCCCCGTGGAATTCTTCTATGAATACATTTATCGAGAAAAACATACTGTATCAAATGGTGATAGTGCAAATAGAGAAAAATGAAGCACGGAAGGGGGAAATGGTACCAGCTTAGCAGAGTGCAAGTGAGAGGAGTCCTCACTGAGAACAGTCAAGCCCTGACCCGAATGAGGAAGGGAGTTAACCATATTTACAGCTAGGGCAAGACCTCCTGAGGCGAAGGGAACTGCAAGAGCTACCGCCCAGAGGTGGAAACACATTCATGTGTTTCTGGGACTGAATGAGAAGATGGGTTGAGTGATGGCAGCTGAAGGCGGTTGGGGGCTCTTGACAAACTTGGGACAGATGATAGTGGTTTGGATGAGGGCGGTATGGCACTGCAGCTAGCGAGAAGGGCTGGATTCTAATCTTGTCCATAGACCAGCTGTGGGTTAAAAAAGAGCCAGTGACCCAAAAGTTTTCAGTTGAGCAACTGCACGGTTAGAGTTGCGATTTCTTCAAGGATGGGTGTGTGTGTGTGTGTGTGTGTGTTGATAAGATCAGTTCAGTTTTGGACAAGTTTGAGATGCCTGTGATGCCTGCTAATACAGTTAGTAGTGTGCATGAACACTGTAGGGCCTTAAAAAGGGAGAAAGATGTCAGCCTTCTGTGACTATGGTGACCTCAAGCAGAAACCAAAAACAAGAAGTGGAAAACCAGATAAGCAGAGGCTGAAGGATTTTTCATGTGTTTATGTGGAACTAAATTTTAGAACTGAATTTTTACAACTGATTATATGTCCTGACACATAATTATACATTAGATAACTGCTTGCAAGCACATCTACCCCTTCCTGCTTTGCTGTATATAACCCCCTGTGAAGGTGCAAGTTTCAGAGCGGTTCTGAGCAATGCGAAACACTGTTTCCTGGGCTACAGTCCTCAGTAAGACAAATAATGCATTTATTAATCTTCTTGGAGGTGGGCTTTTTTTTTTTTTTTAAGATGACACTAGCCTTTCCCACAAAGAAATGGCTAGGCAAGGCCCATGCAGAGGCGTCAGAAAAAGCTTAAGCCCAGGAGACGAACAGTGGGAAGGAACTGCAGGAACTGGAGCTTACTTCCCCATCAGCATACACTTCCCCCACTCTGCTGCCTATATCGCTTTGTTGGTACCAACATCTCCTCTTAGCTTCTGTCTGCTCAAAAATATAAACACCGGCCATGCAGCAGGATACTGAAAAGACCTGGATTTAAAATCAGGCTCTGCCACACTGGGTGGGTAGGCAACAAGCAAGTGACAAACTACAGTTGATGTATGGAGTGGCGATACCTTCAGCTACCCTACAGGGCTTACACATCACATAATGGCAGCTCCGTTACCAACTACTTTTATTCCCCCCCCCAGAAGACAAAGGCCTTGTTATTTTCAGTGTTGTCTTCTAAAAAGGAAAGGAGGAGAATTTGGCATTGCTGAAATCTTTCCCAGTGCCAGTCACCTTTCATTTTTGCCTCCCCCACATCTTTAACTCTTCACAGGACTCAGACTTTTTCCTTGCCCTTCCTACTTTCCGCTGCCCTCCCTTCCTTTCACAAACTCCACTTCTTCCTTTTTCTGTTCCTCCATTCTGGTTGGCCATCGTGTTATAAGACAGGATGCATTCCTATGGGACAACTGGCCACAACCCCAAGCCCCAAGTATGTGTCGTATATGTTCACAATCCATCAGTCTAGGAAAGCCTTTTTTTTTTAAATTAAAAAATTCCAATTTTTTTAAAAAAATGTAGGGTTTATACCCAATGTGGGGCTTGAACACATGACTCTATCAAGAGTCCTATGTTCTGGGACGCCTGGGTGGCTCAGTTGGTTGGGCAGCTGCCTTCGGCTCAGGTCATGATCCCGGCGTCCTGGGATCGAGTCCCACATCGGGCTCCTTGCTCGGCAGGGAGCCTGCTTCTCCCTCTGCCTCTGCCTGCCTCTCTGTCTGCCTGTGCTCGCTCTCTCTCCCTCTCTCTCTGACAAATAAATAAATAAAATCTTTAAAAAAAAATAAAAATAAATAATAAAAAAAAAAAGAGTCCTATGTTCTACCAACCGAGCTAGCCAGCAACCCTAGGGAAGGCTTTTCTTTCAAATGAAAAAAAAAAAGAGTCCCCAGCAAAGTGCATTTGTGGAGAGGAGGCTGAATCATTCAAATTCACAACTGTGAAGTTTACTCTCCTCTGTATACATTTTAGTCAAGGATCTTAACTAGAAGTTGTACCAAGACAAAACAAAGCATGTATAAATCCATGGTAATCCCCTGAAATAACTAGGGCTGACACAATATTCTAATTGTGTACAAATTGGGAGAAGAAATGGATCTAATCTAGCCTAATGTTTCAACTAGTAAAACTAAAGGATAGCTATGAAGAATGGAACAGTCTGTTCTTTGCCCATGGGTAGCTAGACACAGCCACCAGGGTTAATAAATTTATGAAGAGCTCAGCCAGTGTTATTGTGCCAAAATTCAGACTGGGAGAGGTAGACTTGCCTATTCCAATACCTTTAGATGAAACCTCACACACTGCAGAGACTCATTAAAAACCTCCACAACTTTTTATTTTTTTTAAGTTTTCATTTATTCATTTGATAGAATTCACAAGTAGGCAGAGAGGCAGGCAGAGAGAGGGGAGAGGCAGGCTCCCTGCCAAGCAGAGAGCCTGATGCAGGGCTCGATCCCAGGACCCCAGGATCATGACCCGAACCGAAGGCAGAGGCTATAACCCAGTGAGCCACCCAGGCACCCCAACTGCTTTTAACAGTATAGAATAATCCTTATTTTGACACGTAAAGGATTTGTTCATCATCCCTGAAGGCATAGTGCCAAGCCTAATGCCATTATCTACCTAAAAGTCAAAAGAAATGATACCCTAAGGCTGCACCCAGCACAGACCAATAAGGATTGGGATGATTATACACTCTTACACACGATTTGCTTTTTAAAAGCTTGTTTCGAGTCTCACCTTGCAACTTTGGAAACTAGGTGTAACTGGCCATATTTATTATGTTGTGATAAGGACTGTTGTTCTAAGTCCTACATTACCTTCATAACAACTATGGGAATAGGTACACATAGTTCTCACACAAATAAGCGAACTGAGGGACAGGAAAGCTAGGTAATTTGTCCAAGGTCACACAGCAAGTAACTGCTGCAGGGCAAAGGAAGAATAGGACAACACAAGCAGGGAGGAGCGAGCGGGTCCTGTGGCAGCCACTAGAAATCTTGGGGGGATGCCTATACTGGGTTGCAGTCCCCCCCATAAAATCACAGTTATGTTTCCATGCTTTTCTCTAACTGCAAAGTGATATTATTTTAACTTAACAGTGCTTTCTAAAAACTGCCCAAATTACTTGGGCATTTTTCTTTATGAAAACTGTTCCCGGGCGCCTGGGTGGCTCAGTGGGTTAAGCCTCTGCCTTCAGCTCAGGTCATGATCTCAGGGTCTGGGATCGAGGCCCGCATCAGGCTCTCTGCTCAGTGGGGAGCCTGTTTCCCCCTCTCTCTCTGCCTGCCTCTCTGCCTACCTGTGACCTCTCTCTCTCTCAAATAAATAAAATCTTTAAAAAAAAAAAACAAAACTGTTTCCATTAAAAGACATGTGCACAATATGAAACACAGGAGGAAGGATGACACAGCCCTCCACCTAAGTCATTCGTCCTTTCACAGAAGAGAAGTTATACAGTTAGTGGAGAACCACAAGCTACCAGGACACTGGGTCTGAATCCTGATTCCTCCAGCTGAGCCTTCAGAAATGTGCAGACGAGGTATTTCCTATCACAGTGATGAAGCAGGGAAGACAGTTCTGGGTGAGGAAGTCTTAAACAACCTCAACTCAAGAAGGTCCCCAGAGCCACAACTGGAGAACTCCTTCTTCTTCTGCTCATACAGAACGAGCGAACACACACACACACACACACACTCACACACACACACACACCCATTCTGGTCATTATAGATACTTTCAGTATTTCATATGAAACATTTTATATCAATTAAAAGTACTTAAAATACTCTTAAAATATATTTTATTAACACCAGACAGAGCAATCCCATCTTACCCAACCAATGAATTTAGTGACAGTCAACCCAGAACGGGAGTACAGAACCTAATACTCCAACAGACCAAGATTCCAATCTTATTTAATCACTTGCCACTGTGTGATGGGGGACCAGTCAACCTACCACATAATCAGTTTTCTTACATGTTAAATGAAGATGAGAAATGATTACATGTCAATGGAATGTTATAAGGATTAAATGATAATTTTATATATGTGCGTGTATACAGTTTAACTTTTACTATAAATACTAGTAGCCTTCAATTTATTTCCAAAACTACATGGCATATATGAAAAAACTAACACCTGTTCTTTCTGGAAGATGGATATACATATGTTTATAGTTTTCTATATTTCTTTAAATTTTTCAAAATACAGAGAAATTAAAATATTGATCTTATCTACTTTTAATACAAAATCACCTACATAAAGGAATCCCTGTGTGCAGGATCAGCAGGATCACAGGCTTTCCCAACAGAACTTCTGGAACAACTGTTTATATTAGAAGGCAGACTGCAGAAGCAAGCATCTCAGGTCAGAGCTGTATGAGACCTCTGATGTCTAATCTAAACCTTTAATTTTCCAAACTAGAATTTGGCCCTTAAAGTGGTTCTTAAAGTTACATCCAGCTGCTTAATCCCAAGAGGTATTTAAGTAACACATTTGAGAAATGGTTTTGTTATTTTATTTCTAAGTCCAATTTTCTGACACAATTTTATAATGGAAATTCATGCTATTTGATTCTGTTCATTCAGCTGTACACTTTTGTTTTGTCAGAACCCCAGCAACCTTCCCATCTTCATAATCTAAGTACACTGACTTCCGAGAACAAAGAAATTTCAATTTTAGCATACATAAAACTGAGTTAAGTTGCTCAAGAGAGTCTTTACTGTCTGGTGTAAAACCAAAAGGTATGAAAACTATAAACTATCACCTTTTGTAGTAAGTATGTAAGGCACATGGAAAATTAAGAATTTCTTCAATTTGAAGAAATGAATCAATGTTATAATAGAAAAATTATTTTAAGATATATCTTTGGAAAATGATTCAGACTTGTATATAAAGAATTACATACTTAAATGTCTGAATTGTATACTAATGATTATTTAAAGTTTATTCTTCAAAAATTTTCACAAAAACAGTTCTAAACTGAGGGGATAATCACAACCAACTGGGCTCACTATATATGCCCATACTATCAGCTAATTTCACTTCACTAATAAAAATTTAAATTTAAAAAACAAGTGGTGAACCAAGGGTACCATCTGAAGTAATTTCATGTTTTGTGGGATTGCATTCTATTTCCAGAAAAATCATCCTTCTGATAGCCAAGACTGGGAAAGTGAGCAACCAGCACAGCACCCAAAATAGTTTAAAACATGAACAGATAAAACTGAGTATGATTTTCCAAAACTTAACAGCACTAATGATGTAAAACAAGTGTATGAAAGAGACACAACACTAGGTTTAATACCTTAGAAAGTATGTACAGAACCTGAACATTGTTCAATTCAAGTCACAACTGAATCAGCAACATCATCAGATACTCTGATATAATGAAAAAGCCTAGTTGGTTTAAAAAAAAAAAACAAAAAACAACAATGCATGTAAACCATAAAAGATTACAAAGTATTTTAGATTACACAACAGAATTCTAACCAGGAGCTTTAAATTTTGATTCTTAAAAGGTGAATCTATATACAATCTTTAAGTTCCCATAATTTGTTATTTTTATATGATCTTTATTATCTGGATAACATAAAATAATAAAAGCTCTTTTTAACACCATTGATACGCAGAAAGAAATCAACAGGAAGGTTTTGGTTAGCTAACAGAGTTAGCTAACATATGAAAGGCCAGGGACTTTATTCATGGACTCAAGTCACAAAACAGACTTAACCAACACTGCAAGCCAGGAAACAAGCATTTTCACTCAGACACTTCACTGCAGGGACAGAATTTCCTTACCTGAGAAGGAATGGTTATAAATAACAGTTCTGAAGGCAGAACTCCGGGAGGAATGGACGAGATAGCCTATGGGAACTAATGAGCGCACTTACGTATTAACAGAAGACTGTGCAAGTTCACAGCACAGGTCACCGTGGGACCTTCCTTCAAGGTTTAAAATCCTCAACCTGTAGTCAGTCAGTCCTTAATACAGCAGCCAAAGTTTAAAGCCTAGAATCTTTAAATGGAGTGTTCAGCCCAGTTGATTATCAAAAGCTAGTTATAAAATGCTTGAATACTGATGATATTAAAGCTACCAAAACTTTGTAATGATCACAAAGACTTGGTCTCCTGGGTTAGAATCCAAAGTCATTTTGCCTTCTGACAACATTGCAGAGATGTCAAATACTTCTTAATTTCTCAAGTGTATGCCATTTGTCTTCTATGTTTTCTGTCTGTCATAATCTCCCACCATCTTCTTGATGTGTGACAATTTGCTCTTCAGCTGCTTGCAATAATTCCTCTTATTTTTGTAATCTGCAGACTAAAAAAGAAAAAAAAATAAATAAACCAGGTAAATTTAACAGAATAAAAACAAGCTGTGTTAGCTGCTAGGAAGGCAGAGGGAAGCAAAATAATCATGGAATATTAGTCAAAATTGTTGGGTTGAGGACTGGAGTAATACATACAGGCTTATGGCAGTTTCTCTGATCATACAGGCGGTTGATTCTTTTTGCTCAATTGTACCTTCTAACCTGAGTTTTACAAAGCATATGCTAATTTCTAATTATTTGTAAAGTGACCCCAAAAATTAGCTGGACTTTTTGCTAACACATCATCTTAAAAAATCATTAAAGCAAGGGTGCTTGGCTGGTTCAACTGGTAGAGCATGTGATTCTTGGTCTCGGGGTTGTGGGGTCAAGCACCACACTGAGTGTAGAGAGAACTTAAAATTTTTTAAAAGATTTTATTTATTTATTTGAGAGACAGCAAGTGTGTGCTCGCACGCACACCAGAAGGGGGAGGGGCAGAGGGAGAAGCAGGCTCCCAGGAGCGGGGAGCCCAATGTAGGGCTCGATCCCAGGACCTAGAGATCATAACCTAAGCCAAAGGCAGACACTTAACCATCTGAGCCACCCAGGCACCCCAAAAACAAAATCTTTTTTTTTTTAAAGACTTATTTGACAGAGAGAGAGAAAGAAAGTGGACACACAAATGGGGAGCTATTGGCAGAGGGAGAGGGAGAAGCAGGCCTCCTGCTGAGCAGGGAGCCCAATGTGGGGCTCCATCCCAGGACCCTGGGATCATGGCCTAAGCTGAAGGCAGATGCTTTATCAGCTGAGCCACCCAGGGACTCCCAAAAAGATTTATCTGACAGACAGAGAAAGAGAATGCAAGTGAGCATGAATGGGGTGAGGGGCAGAACAAGAGGGAGAAGGAGACTCTCTGCTTAGCAGACAGCCCGATACCAGACTCGATGCCAGGACCCTGGGAATATGACCTGAACTGAGGGCAGACAACTTAATCAGCTGAGCCCCCCAGGAGCCTCCCAAAAAACAAAATCTTTTAAAAACAATTGGTCAAACAAAAACTGGTGATATTGGTTGACTTGGGAAAGGAGAAATAGGTAAATGGGGAGTAAGAGAGGGAATTTTACTATATACCCTTTCCTTTCCTTTTTTTAAATTTAAAAAAAATTTTTTAAAGTAATCTATACAACCAACATGGGGCTTGAACTCAAAACCCCAAGAACAAAGATGCCCTACTATATACTCTTTTATTTTATTTTATTTTATTTTTTTAAAAGATTTTATTTATTTATTTGACAGAGACAGATCACAAGTAGGCAGAGAGGCAGGCAGAGAGAGAGAGAGGAGGAAGCAGGCTCCCTGCTGAGCAGAGAGCCCGATGCGGGACTCGATCCCAGGACCCTGAGATCATGACCTGAGCTGAAGGCAGCGGCTTAACCCACTGATTCACCCAGGCGCCCCTATATACTCTTTTAAATTCTTGCATTTAAAATTATGGTGTTTTGTAATTTTTAAAAAAATTTAATATAATATCTATTAAAAACAAAGTTTTAAACCAAGACAGACCGATAAAGCCAAGTGTTGACAAGGATATGGAGCAAAAGGAATCTAAACAGCTCGCTGGGAATATACTGGCAAACCAGGAAAGCTGCTGACACCATTTACCCAAGGTCAGACAGATACTTGCCCAATGACCCTGAAATTTCACTCCCAAGCACACACCTAACAAATGTGTTCACTTGTGCACAGACACTTACAAAAATGTTTCAAGATGCATTAATTATAAAAGCCATAAGCTGGGAACAACCCAAGCCCAACCAAGGCCCATATTGGACTCCATTCTCAGCACAGAGCATGCTTTTCCCTCTGATCCTTCTGTGCTTGTGCTTTCACTCTCTCTCAAATAAATAAATAAATAAGTAAAATATTTTTAAAAAGAAATCACATCTAAAATATACATACTACATGATTCCATGTACATTAAGTCCAAAATATACTAAACTCCTCTATGTTGGTAGAAAACAGGATGGTAGTTATCTGTGGGGAGAAGAAAAACCGGAGGAGAGCAGAAGAGGGGTTTGCCATGGAAATGTATCCACTGGGAAATGTATTTCTTCATCTGGGTGCCAGCTACAAAGGTATATGGTTGCTTGGTGAAAATTTACCACATTGTACATTCATGATGAGTGGTTTCAGTATATATATACTTCAAGTTTTTAAAAAAGCTTATCAGAATTGGTTGTAGCTGCAAACAACTGAAATTAAGTTCTACCTTCTGTTACAGTTTTCGGCTTGTGGTTTTAGGGCCTTTTGTCATAATCAGTGCTTGTGTGATAAGTGTTCATAGTCATTTCAAAAGGTTAAATAAAAGACATATAATAGAAAAATTCTTCCTCGAAGGATCTTACAATCTGGGATACTTACTCCCTTAACTTGCTTCAGTCTATTGTACTCATCGGCAGCAGCCTATTAATGAGAAACACAATAGAGGATGGTTAGCGGGGCATTTTCTCTTTCAAAAATAACATTCCTGATGTTCTATTTTAGAGCTAAAACTGATACCAATGCCAAAATGACAGGCAATTAAAATAATAAAGTCTTTAGGTTCTAACAACTATTACAGTCAGCAAGAGGGCCTTAGGGCAGCCAGTAAAGAGAAATGTATGACTTATTCCTCACGTTTCATTTTCATAGACAGGTTAACTATTTTGTTTAGCTGCCTCTCATCTGTCCCCATGTTGGTCCATGTGCCACGCTGACACCAGAGAGATCTTCACTAAACCATAGCTTTCATCTGGTTATAGCCCATTATGAAACTGGTCTCAGCTCCCTAGTAACTAACTTAAATATATATGTATTATGTATATATGTTAAGTGTACAGATATATACCCACACTAATATATATATTTGTGATGTATATATTATAGATATAAGTTAATATATTATATACTATACATATATAAAATATTTTGAACAATAATCTATTGGATTATAACACAAAGCATAAAACAGATATCCATTTATGTCAATACCTACATAAATTTATGTCAATACGGATATAAATGATTAAAATAAATAAAGGCGAGGAAGTGACATATTTCTTATGCACAAGAATTCCAAATAATTTGTGTAAGTGCACTGTCTTTAAAGAGCTAAAGCATAACTTCCCATTCCTGAAGAGTGATGTAGGAACACTGACTTCCTTGTAAAGAGTACAGTATAGAAAGAGGGATTAAAAAGGAAAGATTAACTTTCACAGACAAACATTATCTCAGCCATGGGGGGAAAAACCACCACCACCATAAACTACTGCTGAGTAAAATAATTAAGAAGGATGTAGTAAAACACAAGATAACTTCATATCAAAGATGGTGTGTGTCTAGGTGCACTTGTGCACGAATGGGCTAGTTTAACAAAAAATATTTTGGTGACAACCAACTGACAGAATTTAAGGCAATTTCTTTTTCTGCACCCAATTCTGTTTGCTTAATATTTTATATAAAGAATGAATTGTGTTTATAAATAGAAAAATATAGCTTTTTTTTTTTAATAGAAAGGGATATATGTACATAGCCTAATTTTTGTACTTTGTAAGTACGTTAGTATACTCTTCATTTTGGAAAGACTTTCATCCAAGACAGGATTTCAGTTGTTTTTCAAGGAAATCAATTTGAGAACTGCTAGCAAAATCTGAGTCTGCATTAATAGAAAGGATACTCTATCTTCATAAATTAGAATAACATCATCTATAATATGTAATTATCAGGTCTGAATTTACCATGTACTCTTCACTTTCTTCTCTATAGTCATCCAATTCTTTATCCAGACGAGAGAGTTCTTTATTGACCTCATCGAGTTCTGCTTGTAAGCTCTTATATTCCTGCAGGCCAGTGTCAAAATTTCTCTTGTACTGTTGTCTTTGTTGATCTGAAGTAATAGGTGGATATTCCCTAAAAATTGAGAAAATGACTATGACTCTAGCAGACATAAACTCCAGTATTTCTTCATCAAAAATAATGAAGCTGGTGGGATATGGAAAATTACAATCTCCTGCTTTCGTTTTGTTGCTTACAGAAAGAGAAAGGTGGGATGCAAATGAGTTCTCTTAAGAAGATTATACTTCAGGGGCACCCGGGTGGCTCAGTCAGATGAGGATCAGACTCTCAATTTCAGCTTAGGTCATAAAACCAATCCTCTTCGGGCTCCATGCTCAGCATGGTGGCTGCTTAAGATTCTCGCCCAACTCCCTCTGTCCCTTCCGCCTGCTTGCACTCTCTCCCTCTCTCAAAAAAAAAAAAAAAAAAAAAAAGAATGATTATACTTTATATATCACTGCTTATGCTTTTAAAAATACTATGCTTGAAAAAATATATATACTATGCTTGTGGGGAGTGCAGTGCCGATGAGTGGCTGACTCTTGGTTTTTGCTCAGGTCATGACCTCAGCAAGGATCAAGCCTAGCTTTGGCTCCACTTCAGTGGGGAGCCTGCTTGAGATTACTTCTCTCCCTCTCCCCCAGTTTGTGCACGGTCTCTAAAATAAATACCTCTTTTGAAAAATAAAATAACTGTGCTTATATAATTTCTAGAAATAAAATTAAAGGGGCGCCTGGGTGGCACAGTGTGTTAAAGCCTCTGCCTTCGGCTCAGGTCATGATCCCAGGGTACTGGGATCGAGCCCCGCATCGGGGTCTCTGCTCAGCAGGGAACCTGCTTCCTCCTCTCTCTCTCTGCTTGCCTCTCTGCCCACTTGTGATCTCTTTCTATCAAATAAATAAATAAATAAAAATCTTAAAAAAAAAATAGAAATAAAATTAAAAATCATCTATGAACTTTAAAAGTCAAGTCATAGGAACTCACTTATTCTAAATATACAACACCACATGATCATAGAATATTTCTGTTTAAAGTCTTAAAACTGGAATTTTGGAACATAAAGTATGTTTTCGTCATCACAGAGCAGAACAGGTGACAGCCAGGTAATTGTTTTCTGCTACCAACTACAGTTTTTAGATTGTCTTTTTATTTTTATTTTTTTTAAAGATTTTAAAAATTTATTTATTTGACAGACAGAGATCACAAGTAGGCAGAGATGCAGGCAGAGAGAGAGAGAGGGAGGTAGGCTCCCCGCTGAGCAGAGAGCCTGATGTGGGGCTCAATCCCAGGACCTGGGGATCATGACCCAAGCCAAAGGTAGAGGCTTTAACCCACTGAGACACCCAGGCGCCCCTAGATTGTCTTTTTAAATTGATCTTGTTTTCCTAAACAGGAATAGCTTATTTTGAGTCCTTTGATTACAGAAGTAGACTTTAAAATGTACATGTACAAAAATACATGCTCAGCGTACAAATAATGCACCAGTGCACAAAACTGAAAAAAAGCCCTGAAATTCTGCATCACTTGTAATTCTCAATATACTAGCCATTTTTTATGTGTCACTGTGATGCTCATTAACTAACAATCCACTGAGGAAATACTCTGAATTGTTTCACAGGACTAAGGAACTTCACAACAACAGGGAATTTCCATTTTTACATCTAAATTGGCCTAACATCTTCATTTTACAAAGATGAGAAATGAAATGATTTGCTCAAAAGAGGAGTAAGAATTGAGGCTTCTTAAAAGTTTTAATTTAGGGGCGCCTGGGTGGCTCAGTGGGTTAAAGCCTCTGCCTTCGGCTCAGGTCATGATCCCCGGGTCCTGGGATCGAGCCGGCATGGGGCTCTGCTCTGTGGGGAGCCTGCTTCCCCCTCTCTCTTTCTTTGCCTAATTGTGAGCTCTGTCAAATAAATAAATAAAATCTTTTAAAAAAAAAGTTTTCATTTAAATCTTCCATGGTTCTAGTTAAAAATATATTTTATATCTAGATGGCTGAACTTGGCCAAGAACTTCTATTTTGAAGATTTATTCATCTGAGAGACAGAGAGCGAGCAAGCATGTAGGGGAGGGGGAGAGGGAGAGAATCTCAAGTAAATTTCCCCCTGGAAATGTGGCTCGATCTCACCACCTGAGCCAAAACCGAGGTTAACCTATTGAGCTACTCGGGTGTCCCTGGCCAAGAACTCTTGTGGAGAAAGGGGAATGAGGAATGAGAATCACCAGTGAGATTTCATACTCTACTATACCACTCATCCCTCCTTCCACCCTGAGAAGCAATGTTTTGATGCACCACGATTCACACTGCAGATGTTTGATTTCTACCCCACTTTTCAGAATACCTGGGCATCAAAGGGCCACACACCACCCACGAGCGGAGTTGGTAATGATGCGCTGTAACTCAACCACCAGCATACACAGGAACTTAACCACACCTCCGCCAGAACACTGCATTGTTCACTGTTTATGTAACTGTTTGCCAAAATCCTCCAGATTAAATTTTTTTTTTTTTTTTTTTTTGACAGACAGAGATCACAAGTAGGCAGACAGGCAGGCAGAGAGGGAGGGGAAAGCAGGGTCCCGGCTGAGCAGAGACCCCGATGTGGGGCTCGATCCCAGGACTCTGAGATCATAACCTGAGCCAAAGGCAGAGGCCCAACCCACTGAGCCACCCAGAGGATTAAACTTCTAAAAGAATCTCTGGTCTCATCATGAAATCTTAAAAAGTGAATGCCAGGGGCACCTGGGTGGCTCAGTGGGTTAAGCCCTCTGCCTTCAGCTTTGGTCATGATCTCAGGGTCCTGGGATTGAGCCCCACATCGGGCTTCTGCTCCAAGGGGAACCTGCTTTCTCCTCTCTCTCTGCCTGCCTCTCTGCCTGCTTGTGATCTCTGTCGGTCAAATAAATAAATAAAATCTTTAAAAAAAAATCGATATACCTTTAAAAAAAAAAATAAAGTGAATGCCAAAACAAAGCCATAGCATTGGTCTGGGAATTTTATGATCAGTAACCGCAGTTCCTGTATACTCATGTTTTCTTTGTTTGGAAGACCCTTCTTGGGTGATAACTGGTGCCCCAACACTGGTGGAGTTCATCGGTCACCTCGTGCAAGATGCTCAACATGTTTTTAGGACACAGTCACAGCCAAACAGACCCCTCCCCATCCACCTTTGTTACCAAAGAGTACCAGGGGGGAAAAGAGCCTCCAGTCCTCGGCTGTTCAAGGATGAAATCGTACCACCCAAGCCCAGCTGAGCCCGCAAGCACTCCCCCAGCCGGCTGGCCCAGGCTAACATCAGAACCGGCATAGGCAGTTCCTGCACGAGGCCATCCACTACCTGATCCAGTCCTCCTCCAGCTCGTCGCACGACTCGCCGCCAGTCGTGTAGTCCGTTTCATAGTGGTCCTGCTCCGGCCGCTTGGACCTGCCTGCTCTGCCTTTCGTGGGGGCTCTTCTGGAAGGCGTCTCGTAGTTGCTGCTGCTGCTGTAGCGAGGCTGCCTGAAGTCATCCACGGGCGAGGTCACTGGCAGCTCCTGCACCACTTCCGGCACCCTAATGAAACAGCAAGCAGTGTTCAGGGATGGTGGGGTCCACTACACCCCGTGGCCAGCAAGAGCACCGTAACCACAGAGCGTGACAACAGTATGCACTAAGAGACATCCACACCTACGTGTATTCGCACAAGCAGTTCACGTACTCTGCATGACGGAGATCCCCAGGCTCCTGCGTTCAGGTTAGCACCAGCTCAGACCCTCTGGAACACACCAGAGGCTTCCAGGTTCCAACGTAAGGGGAGGCCCTCTGGAAATCCTTCTGAGTAAGATGGACCCAAGATTGCACTTTAGGAAGCCCAGGCTGCTGTGGGAGAGGTGTTTCCTGGACCTGTGCCAGGGACTTACTCCACAAAAGGAGGTCAAGAAAATAACACTCAGGATTCTCTTCCACAGGTTCTTCCAGGTTCATGGAATTCAGAGTTGAAGAGAAATGCACGTACCTGTCTACCTTTGGAAGATGACTCTCAGAGGTAAGCATTTTTTATTTAAAGATTCTGTTTATTTATTTGACAGAGAGAGATAGGCAGAGAGGCAGATAGAGAGGGAAGCAGGCTCCCCCCTGAGCAGAGAGCCTGATGAGGGGCTGGATCCCAGGACCCTGGGATCATGACCTGAGCCAAAGGCAGAGACTTTAACCCACTGAGCCACCCAGGGACCCCAGAGGTAAGCATTTTTAATATTAATTCTAGACTCCTATACAGCAGTTTTCTTGTCAAGATATAATCTAGAAAAACTAAAGTACTAAAAATTTAAACTGCTAAGGTCATCTTATAGCCATGTAGACCGAATGGCATGGAAGCATTACAATTATTAGACTTATTTTCCTAATGCAATTATTTAATATTGCATTAGATTTTTAATTGCAAATGTTTCTGTGCCAAGCATGAAAACGAGGCCAAACACAGAAATAAGTAGCAAGAGCTATGGCAATGGTTCAGTACATGTGAGTGACAGCGATGCAGAGCTGAACTCTTCCTGGCAGCAGAGCTGCAGAAGGGCAAGAAGAGCGCTGAAGGAAGACAAAAGACACGCCAGAGACTTTCCAGCCTCAGCCTTGATATTCAAACCAACTATTTAAAATGTCTTAAGATTTTTGTTTTCTGGGGCACCTGGGTGGCTCAGTGGGTTGAGCCGCTGCCTTCGGCTCGGGTCATGATCCCAGCGTCCTGGGATCGAGCCCTGCATCGGGCTCTCTGCTCTGTGGGGAGCCTGCTTCCTCCTCTCTCTCTGCCTGCCTCTCTGCCTACTTGTGATCTCTGTCTGTCAAATAAATAAAAATCTTAAAAAAAAAAAAAAAAGATTTTTGTTTTCTCACTGCTTTCAATTTACAGAAGCTCTCATCTTGAGCTTTGTCTGTGAGGTGTAATCTATTTTCTAGGTGATCCAGAACTGCTTGCCACTAACTGTTGTCAGTCTTCAGATTTCTATCAAACTTACTAATGTCTTGTAGAAGCCTAAAACGTTGGGATGTGTATGCACAGTTGCGGTGGTTAAGTGGGATTTATGCCTACTTTTGAATGTATTCAGGTTGCAGTGGCTTTGTATGCTTTGTTATTGCTACATCTAAAGAAGGGAAAATGTGACTTTCTCCATGAGTCAATGAGTAACAAGTTCCTAGACACTCTGCCAAAACTGCCAGTATTATGCTTCTCGCTCTGGGAACGCAGCAGGTGTATTTGAGGGAGTAGTGACTAGAGGAGAAGGAAGCCAAACAGCAAAACAAAGTAGAAAAGAACAAAACCCAAAACATTAAAACAGGCCTCCTCCCATAATTACATTAGATATTGATCTTACAAATCTTTACTTTGTTGGGCTCCTCTGCCCCTTCCCCTTGCTTGTACACACACACTCTCTCTCTCTCTCTTAAATACATAAATACAATCTTTTAAAATAAATAAGTAAATAAATAAATAGCTCTTTACTTTGGAAGTTTTCCACCTCCCACTCTCCGACATACTTTCAACACCAGAGGGGTAACATACTTGATACAGCATAAAACCTAAACACAAAATGCTTACAAGTATATATACAGTTAAGAGCTAGGGAATATGGGGGCGCCCGGGGGGCTCAGTGGGTTAAGTCTCTGCCTTCGGCTCAGGTCATGATCTCAGGGTCCTAGGATCGAGCCCCGCATCGGGGCTATTTTCTAAATCCTGTGCTGGAAGGTCAACATAGCCTGGAAAAAGTGGATGACTGTGCTGCTTTAATAGAAGCTGTACCGACAATAAAGCCCACACAGCAACAGGAGTCCTCATATCTTCATTCTGAGTTCCTGGCTCACACCCTTTCTGAAGGGAGCCCATTCCTTGGTCTAATGTGGACCAGTGAATTCCTACAACTCGTATACAGTCCTAACAGATTATCCTAATGGCTTCTTTACTGCACCATACAAGGTTCATTGGCACTCTCGGGTGTCAGCCCACCTCGAAAGCTCTGGGACATGCCAACATTCAACTTCCTTGACTTACAAAGATGAATTCACCCTGGATTTGGACAGGATAGCAGGAGAGGTACCTAGTGGGGGGGCGGGTAGCTCCTAAATTTAACTAGAAAAGGTAGAGAAGCAACCATTTTCAGTTAAATTCTGCTATCTCCTAACCCAGTGTGAATTCTAATTGCCTTGAAATTCTAAGATACAGGACATGATGAGCACAAAGATACAACTGTAATTACCGTATGATTCCACTTTATAAGAACTTCAATAATAAACTCAACTAAGAGGTAGTTACGGGCATCAAAATTGTGGTGGGGGGATGGAGATATCAATGAAGAATGGGCACATGAGGACCTTTTGGAGTGCTTGGTATGTTTCTCTGTTGGTTGGTGATGGTGACTTCAGCATTCACACATGCAAAAAATATCATCAAACTGTTATGTGTTCAAGATTAGTACTCTTGACTGAATGTGTGTTATGCCCTGGGGGAAAAAATTCTAAGTGTGGAGGTACCTCATCCTTACCATGGACCTCAGACACAATGTTCCTGCTCTAATTCCTTGTCTATGGACTACAAGAGCAAGGAGAGGCCCTCGTGGGCTACTAAGCACCTTCATGAAAACCTGACAGACAAACCCATGACATAATGTACATCCCCTACCCCACACAAGTGGATGTGCTCTGAATCTTCCAGAGCATGCAGAAATCTTCCATGGGCAACACCCAGCCATATCTATTATTCCCCAGAGGCTGCAAGTTCCTTCCAACATTAATGGATACAAAACAGGACATAATGTCCCATTACATTCCTTAGCACAATCCCCATCCTCCCCTTCTTCTAGATTTTGAAACTAGGCATCACATTTGCATTTCCCAGACCTTCAAAAAAGTTCTAGGGTGTAGGCTGGGAATAAAAATAAGTACACCCCCTGAGGACTACAATTCGAGTGTACCTATCAAAATGAAATAGGAAATTTCTTCCAGCTCAGCACTTCTGCTTTTAGTTATTTCTCTTCCAGATGTATTCGCATATGTGAAAAGTGATTCATGTACAAGTTTATATCCTGTAGCGATTTGTAATAAAACACTGGGGGGAAAGTGTGCATCAATATAGGTTAACAAAGTATAGTATATCCATCTGGTGGAATATTATGCCGCTATAAAGCAGATCAGTAAACTCTTTGTATGCTGATATGCACAATCTCCAAGACATATTGCTAATAATGTATTTAATATGTTAGTATTTTTAAAAAAGATTTTATTTTTACTTATTTGAGATGGAGGGAGAAAAGCAAGGGACCACAAATGGGGGGCAGAGGGAGCAGGAGAAGCAGGCTCCCCACTGAGCAGGGAGCCCGACTTGGGGCTCAATTCCAGGACCCCAAGACCATGACCTGAGCCAAAGGTATAAACTTAACCGACTGGGCCACCCAGGTACCCCCCAATATGCCAGTATTTTCTAAAGAAAGGTCTAACTAATGTACATTTTGGCCAACATATTTTAAAAATAATTTCTGGAATTATAAGAGAAATTAAGAGAAATCAAGAGCTATATAAGAGGGGCACCTGGGTGGCTCAGTGGGTTAAAGCCTCTGCCTTCAGCTCAGGTTGTGATCCCAGGGTCCTGGAATCGAGCCCCGCATCAGGCTATCTGCTCGGTGGGGAGACTGCTTCCTCCTCTCTCTCTCTGCCTGCCTCTCTGACTACTTGTGATTTCTGTCAAATAAATAAATAAAATCTTAAAAAAAAAAAAAAAGAGTTATATAAGAAAAATTGGTGGGGTGCCTAGGTGGCTCAGTTGGTTAAGCATCTGAATCTTGATCTCAGCTCAGGTTTTGATCTCAGGGTTGTGAGCTCAAGCTCTGCACCTGAGTTCAAGCCCAGTGTGAAGCCTACTTTAAAAAAAAGAAGGTGGTAACACTAGCTGCCTCTAGGAACAGGAACTAGGTAGTGGGGGACAAAAGCTAAACCTATGTCCCTTTTCCATTTTATATTTACAAATGTATTGGCTTATTCAAGAATAAGTAAGATTTTTAAATTGTTGCAAATGAATTTGTGAAAATATCTTGGTTTTCATGAAAAGAGACAGTATGTGGAATACTATGTAACCATTCAGGCTTTATAATTAATTTAGAGGCACAGCTGGTCACAAGACGCATTATAAAATTTATTATGTATGCACGGAAGTCATACAAATCATAGTTTTAAACTTTTACAAGGGTTGTGTCTCTACTTCGTACACCTTTGCCCCTGACTGCCTCAAGCACTTTGGCTTTTTCTCAAAATCCAAACAGAAGGAGAACAAAGAAAATGCTCTCCCTCCAAATCATTCACAACCAATGAAATGAAACCAATGGCATAGTCAATTCTAAAGACCCAAACAAAATATGTATCGAGGGTAAGGCAAACTCCTGTCTGTTTCCAAGTTCCATTCCAGGGTAATAAAAAAAGCTATTATCTCAAACTGACTCCACAATTAACTCAGCTGCAGGTGCCCAAACTACCATGCATTCGGGGGGATTTCTACCTAAAGTGGACCACTAGATGGGAGGGATGGGGGTAGGCGCGGGAGCTGGAGATACAACTTTGAAGCAACACCAAGTTTTCCAGCAGATACACCTTTAACTTAAAACCATCCAAGTAGTTAAAGGGAAGGTTTATTTATTTTTTAAATTTATTTTAATTTTTTAATTTAAAGATCTTTATTTATTTATGTATTTATTTGATAGATCACAAGTAGGCAGAGAGGCAGGCAGAGAGAGAGAGAGAGGAGGAAGCAGGCGCCCTGCTGAGCACAGCCCAATGCGGGACTCCATCCCAGAACCCTGAAATCATGACCTGAGCCAAAGGCAGAGGCTTTAACCCACTGAGCCACGCAGGCGCCCAGGGAAGGCTTTATTTTTTAGTCTACAAAGGAATTTGAAGTTCTAGAATTGTATATAGAAACGAGGGTGGCTGCCTGAGTCAGTCGCTGGAATACGTGACTCTTGATCTCAAGGCTGTGAGTTTCAGCCCCACCGTGGGTGTAGAGGTGACCTAAAAATAAAATCTTCAGGGGCACCTGGGTGGCTCGGTGTGTTGGGCCTCTGCCTTCCACTTGGATCATGATCTCAGGGTCCTGGGATCGAGTCAGAGAGCCCCAAGTCAGGCTCTCTGCTCAGCTGGGAGTCTGCTTCCCCATCTCTCTCCCCTCTGCCTGCCTCTCTGCTTACTTGTGATCTCTCTGTCAAATAAATAAATAAAACATTAAAAAAACAATAAAATAAAATCTTCAAAAAAAAGATGAGTAATTTTTCATCCTCAGGCAAAAATTATATCCAGTCTACAATAGTATTTCAAAATACCCTTCCCTCTCTAGTCATTAAGTTGAATTAGAATTAGGCTTTAGGGTAAATTAAAACCACAACAGGGATACCATTTCAGCAACCATAATGGCACCTACTTTAGGCCAGAAGCTCAGTGTGAGATTATTTACACTACTTGTAAAATGACACCTACAGGCTTTATCAGTTTCACATCCCCCAGCAACATGAATCTAGCACAGCCAGTGAGATCTCAGAATTCCTGAATTCAAACAAAGTCTGCTCATAAATAAAGATGGACGTGCCTGGGGGTGGATCAACCTGCAACCTTCCCCTTCCATTCATGAGACCTAGCAGTTACAGGCAAGGAGAGACAGAACCGCACACAGCTCTGCCTTCTATCAGTACCATCCTCCACTTTAACCTCAACTTCAAAACCAGCAACAGGGAAGAGAACCACTTTTTTCAGAGCAGAAAAACCCGATTTATCCTTTCATCCTGAAACCAGCAAGAGAAAAGAAGCTTAGAAGGGGGAGAAGATCCCACAAGCTGACAGTCTCCCCGTTCTCATCTGCCAACCCAACCCTCCATCAACACTGCAAAAGATCAGTCTCCAGCCTTTGGGAAACTGTTAAATTTATTTATTTATTTTAAAGCATTTATTTTAAATGGTACAATAGGAACTGATTTATTAACGTATATCCAATTACTCACTTTTAAGACTCATTCTCTCTGAAGGAGGAAGATGCTACTTACGGTGTTGACTTGTAGGAAGACTCCGGATAGGGCCTCTTGTCATTCACTTTACCATTAGAAGAGTAGGCCACAGGACTGTCCACTCTCTCCACATAGTCAGAAGGGGGAGGAGGCATGTCCTGTGTGCCCGCAGAAACGTTTTTAACCTAAAGAAAAAGCCCCAGGAGACACAGTTATTACTGACCCTGTAATTTAAAGGGGAAAGAAATGAAGAAAAATATCACATATAAAATTACCTAATACTTATTGGGCTCATTAATACCGTTCACCCACCTTGTTATTGTTAGTTAGTGTTAACAATCAAACCCGTATTCCTACCAATACACAACTGATGCCATTGTTAACTTAACAAGTCCAGAATTACAAAGAAGGGGAAAAAAATCCCAATTACCTGACCCTCATCCTGAAGTGACCAGACAGAAAGATTATCCATTGCTCCACCCGATATACAAGGACTAATCTCATTTTATCTAGGCTGGGTCTGGGTTAGGGCAAGAATTTTCATTTCATTTGTTTTCCTTTCCTTTCTTTTTTTTTTAAGATTTTATTTATTTATTTATTTTTTAAGATTTTTATTCATTTATTTGACACAGAGAGATCACAAGTAGGCAGAGAGGCAGACAGAGAGAGAGAGGAGGAAGCAGGCTCCCTGCTGAGCAGAGAGCCCGATGTGGGACTCGATCCCAGGATCCTGAGATCATGACCTGAGCCAAAGGCAGCGGCTTAATCCACTGAGCCACAGCACAAGAACACAAGCGGGGTAGTGGCAGAGGGAGAAGACTCCCCACTGAGAGGGAGGCCAACACGGGGCTCAATCCCAGGACCCCGGGATCATGACCTGAGCCAAAGGCAGACGCTTAACCAACTAAGCCACCCAGGCGCCCCAAGAATTTTCATCCCTAACAAGTTCTAAGGTAATGCTTATGCTGCTGTCTGGGCACCACAGTTAGAAAACAACTAATTTAGGACAAAAGACACTGGTTCTTCTTAACCTATCCACACTAAATATGGAATGTTGAAGCCACAGAAGAAATTAAGAAGCGCAAATTGACTTCTGCTATAGTTCTTCAATGAGAGATTTGTTTATCTTTTTTTTAAGATTTTATTTATTTATTTGACAAAGATCACAAGATCACAAGTAGGCAGAGAGAGAGGGGGAAACAGGCTCCCTGCTGAGCAGAGAGCCCGATGTGGGGCTCGATCTCAGGACTCTGAGACCACGACGTTAGCCGAAGGCAGAAGCTTAACCCACTGAGCCACCCAGGCACACCTATTCTCCTTAGCATACATTTTCAATGGCTCTGTTCTTAATACACGACCTCAGTATCAGGAAAAACCAAACAATCTGATTAAAAATGGGCAGAGGACCTGATAGACATTTTCCCAAAGAAGACGAACAGATGGCCAACAGACACATGAAACCATAAAAAAACTGACAGAAAAAAACTTAAGATGACACACACAAATGGAAAGATACTCCATGCTCTCGGATTGTAAGAACGATTATTGTTTGTATGTCCATACTACCCAAAGCAATCTACAGATGTAATGCAGTCCCTATCAAAATACCTACAGCATTGTTCACAGAACTAGAATAGTATCTGAAATTTGTATGAAGGCACAAAGACTCCAAAAAGCCAAAGCAATCTTGGGAAAGAGCAACAAAACTGGAGGTATCACAATCCTGGACTGCAAGATATACTAAAAAGCTGAAGTACTCAAGACAGCATGGTACTGGGACAAAAATTAGACACACAGATCAATGGAACAGAATGGAGAGTGCAGAAACAGACCACACTCATATGGTCAAACTAGACAAAGGAGGCAAGAACACAGAACCTGGAGAAAACAGTCTTTCCAACAGACGGGGCTGCACAACTGGACTACAGTATGCCCAGGCTGAAATTGGATCGCTGTCCTACACCAAATACACAAATAAACTCAAAATGGCCTAAGGACCTAACTGGGAGGCCTGAAACCATACAACAATTAGAAGAAAACACAGGCAGTAATCTTTTTGGCATCAGCTATAGAAACATTTTTCTAGGTCTGTCTCCCAAGACAAGGCAAACAAAAGCAAAAATAAACTACCAGGACTACCCCAAAATAAAACTTTCGCACAGCAAAGTTAACAATCAACAAAACAAAGAAGCAACACACTGCATGAGAGAACGTATTTGCGAATGATACATCCAATAAGGGATTAATATCTAAAATACATGAACTCAGCATCCAGAAAAACCAAATAATCTGATTAAAAATGGGCAGAGGACCTGACACATTTCTCCCAAGACGACACACAAATGGCCAAGAGACACATGAGAAGATGCTCAACATCACCAATCATCAGGGAAATGCAAATCAAAACCATTATGAGGTATCACCTTACACCCGCCAGAGAAGCGAAAATCAAAAAGAAATAATAAGAAGACAAAATAATGATGATAACAACAACAACAAAAAGACAAGACACTGGTAAAGATGTGGAGAAAAAGGAACCCTCAGGCACTACTGGACGGAATGCAAACCGGTACAGCCACTGTGGAAAACAGTATGGAGGCGCCTCAAAAAATTAAAAATAGGCCATAAGATCCAGTCATTCCACTACTGGCCATTTGCCCAAAGAAAACAAAAACACTAATTCAAAAAGACATATGCATCCCTCCCTGTGTTTATTGCAGCATTATTTACAATAGCCAAGATGTGGAAACAACCAGTGTCCAGTGACAGCTGACTGGGCAAAGATGATGTGATGTATATGGAATAAAGTTACTCAGCCACAAAAAAGAATGAGATCTGGTCATATGCAACAACATGAATGGACCTAGAAGCTATGTTAGTCATGTAAGTCAAGCTAAGTCAAACAAGTCAGATAAAGAAAAACAAATACTACATGATTTCACTCATATACGGAATTTAAGAAATAATACAAATGAATAAACACAGAAAAAGGGAGACAAAAACCAGATTTTTTTTTTTAAGATTTTCATTTATTTAACACACAGACAGCGATCACAAGTAGGCAGAGAGGCAGGTGAATAGAGAGGGGGAAGCAGGCTCCCTGCTAAGCAGAGAGCCCAATGCGGGGCTCGATCTCATGACCCTGAGATCATGACCTGAGCTGAAGGCAGAGGCTTAACCCTCTGAGCCACCCAGGCGCCCCAAAAAACCAGATCTTCAATACAAGGAACAAACCTGTGGTTGCTGGAGGGGACGTGGGTCGGGGGGATAGGTTAAAAAAAAGAGGATTAAAAGGAGCAAATTTGGGGTGCCTGAGTGGCTCAGTGGGTTAAGCCTCTGCCTTCGGCTCAGGTCATGATCTCAGGGTCTTGGAATGGAGCCCCATGTCAGGCTCTCTGCTCAGCAGGGAGCCTGCTTCCCCCTCCCTCTCTCTGCCTGCCTCTCTGCCTACTTGTGATCTCTGTCAAATAAATAAATAAACTCTTTAAAAAAAAAAAAAAGAGGTGCAAACTTCCACTTACAAAACAAGTCATAAAGATGAAAAGTTCAGCATAGAAAATACAGTCAGGGCGCCTGGGTGGCTCAGTGGGTTAAGTCGCTGCCTTCGGCTCAGGTCATGATCTCAAGATCCTTGATCGAGTCCCGCATTGGGCTCTCTGCTCAGCAGGGAGCCTGCTTCCCTCTCTCTCTCTGCCTGCCTCTCTGCCTACTTGTGATCTGTCTCTGTCAAATAAATAAAATAAAATCTTAAAAAAAAAAAAAAAGAAAATGCAGTCAGTAAGATTGTAATAAGGTAGTCTTGTGACAAGTGGTGACTATACTTATCATATGAGCAATGAGGAATATAGACAGTTGTGGAATCATTACGTCATACACCTGAAACTGATATAACATTGTATGTTCATTTTACTACAACTAAAAAAAAAAATTAGTGGCATGGTCAATGGAGAAACACCCTATGTCATAAAGTTCTGTTTACAGTCCAATGAGATGAGAAGACACCATATTTAGCACAGTACCTTGATGAGCATAGAAAAACTCAGAAGATGCTGGGTTCTGAAATTAAAGCCAGCTGATGTAAACAAAGAACTTCTGCAAGTATTTAAATGTGAAAGCAGACTATTTTGCTATTAAGTCCTTACAATTAGGTTCAGCACCAATACAGCGTATTTCCCTACAACACACACAGTTTACGCCTTGTTTCCCATTAAGCATAGCATTGAAACAGGACCTGCTCCTTTCCATCACTGCAGTAACACATACGACGATACCTCTTTACCCACCACTTGAAGTACATAAGGTATTCTTTTTTTTTTTTTTTAAGATTTTATTTATTTGTCAGAGAGGGAGAGAGCGAGCAAGCACAGGCAGACAGAAGCAGAGGGAGAAGCAGGCTCCCCGTCGAGCAAGGAGCCCGATGTGGGACTCGATCCCAGGACCCTGGGATCATGACCTGAGCCGAAGGCAGCCGCTTAACCAACTGAGCCACCCAGGCGTCCCTACATAAGGTATTCTTGATTAGCAGTCCCTCAAGCCAGAAATGGGATCACTTCCTTCTGAAAGTGGGAGTTTGGCGGCAACTGGGAAACCAGCGGGTGGCTTGCAAGGGAGTGTGCTTAGATGTCACCGCATGGGGACACGGACAGGTGGGAACCATTCTCAGCTCCCAATGGATTCCCTAGAACTTGACACCACTGCCAAGCTTCACAGGCAAACACTCCCCAAGTCAAAGGTCTATTCTTATCTTGGACATCAGAATTTCAAAAGACTTCCTTTACTTAAAGACCCATTAAACACTTTTCCATGTTTTTCCTCTTCACAACTTGAGCTGAGGCTGCAAAGCTCTACTATTCTGGCAAACCTGAAATCGAAACCTTACCAAAAAAAAGGCACCTGGGTGTACTTGCAGACTTCTTAGTGCCTGGAAGGGTAAGCCCTTCCTCTGTCTTTGCCAGATAATCCTTAATTGGGCTTCAAGTCTTGGCTCATTACCAAATAGTGGCCATGCCCATAAGCCCCAGAGGCCTTCCACACATGTCTTTGCTGAGAGATGAGGCACCCACCTGCACTCGGTCTCGCTCAGCACCTGTGCACACAAGCCTCCCACAGGAGAGCGCTTAGGCACGGCCTTACAGGCGTTCCCAACCAGAATAATGGCTTGCTCCTGTCATTGTTCTGACTTCAGGGGGCAGTGGACTATTCTTAAGACCACAACTTTCTGCCCGCTTACAATGTGCCAAACAATGAAACACAGATCATTCAGTAGGCACAAGTGTACAGATAAATACTAACATTCCCTTTTCAGAGATGAGGAAGCTATGACTCAGGGAACTAGACACCTTTTCCAAGCACCTACACTTGGAAAAGGTTAATGTGGGATTGAAGTATACGGCTCCCTCAAAAGCCTCTGCTACAATCCGCCACCCCTCCCTGGGCTGCCTCCTACCTTTCCCTGGGTCTCCAGAGCCCAGCATGGTACCAGGCACAAATCAGGAGCCCAGAACTGGCTGCAGAAAGGTGATCTCGTTTATTACTGCTGAACTTCTATGCTGTACATATCCAAACATCTTATCAAATGAGCTGCTCTGAGCTGACCTTCAGCTCTTTCAGTCAGCAGAACCAGACCAGCTTGACCCCTCACTTCACCCTCCAGCACAGGGCTCCAGTTTTTAAACCTTTTTTATGCATTTTTACACAGAAAATCCCAAGGCAGTGCTTTGCTTTGGCAGAAGGTATACTAAAGTTAGAACAATGCAGGGAAGATTAATTATTAACATGGCCCCGGTGCAAGTATGATACGCAAATTTATAATGCATTGCAGATTAAAAAAAAAATTCTCCAGCCAGACTCAAAGATAAATAAGAAGCAGGCTTTGTCCTGAAAAGGAGCTTAACAATCTCTAGGCAAAGGCAAAATATGTTTGTAAAACAAGGAGTAAGGTATTTTTTTTCTTCCTATCCTTCATTTTTCCCGAAAGAAGCTGAATTATTCCTTTCTCATAGTACCAATGCAAACTTGTTGCATTCAAAGAACAGCAGCCCCAGTGGGCACTTACACAGGAGTCCTCAGCCTTTGTTTCCTGGTGTGAGCAGAGGCATTTCTTTTTTTTTAAGATTTCATTTATTTATTTGACAGAGAGAGACACAGCAATAGAGGGAACACAAGCAGGGGGAGTGGAAGAGGGAGAAGCAGGCTTCCTGCTGAGCAGGGAGCCCCATATGGGGCTCCACCCCAGGACTCATGACCTGAGCCAAAGGCAGACACCTAACACGGCCCCCCATAAAGGGATTTCTGAGCGGCACTGGTATTACTGATTGGGTCCTCAGCCAGTCCACAAAACTTGATGACGTAGCTCAAATTCTTGACAATAAGCAAATAAAACCCACCATTCTAATAGCTGTTGTAAATTTTTAAAGCTTTAGAACCTGAGAAAAATGAGGCTTAATACTCAATAAAAAATAGTGAATGGCCTTCCTAAAGTATCCTGAGAAAAGCTCTAAGGGATTAGGGTTAGAAGAAAGCAGAGCAAAAATATGAAGTAAAAAAAGATAGGCCTTTTAAGTATAAGTACTGAGGGGAAAGAAAAGTTTGAGAGACGGTGGGTACTGCTCTGAAGCCCGGTGGAGCCTCAGGGCCAGCCTGGAGGCCTGATCCCCTACTCCCACCCAAGAGCCTTTCAGTGGGGAAGAGACCCTGGTAAAGCAGGGGGCATGGGGGTGGACGGATGCTGCAGAAATCCACACAGCAGGCCCAATTGGCTTCCCTTAAATGGCTTCTGTTTGAGGAGGTGCTGGTCCTAGTAGCATCCCGTCCCACATTCAGATATTGTGAAAGGGAAAAACAAGACAGCAAAAGGAAGCAGACGCCTGGGTGGCAAGTTGGTTAAGTATCTGCCTTTGGCTCAGGTCATGGTCCCAGCATTCTGGAACCAAGCCCCACGTGGAGCCCCACACAGGAGCCTGCTTCTCCCTCTCGCTGCTGCTCCTCCTGCTTCTGCTCTCTCTCTGACGAATAAGTAAATGAAATCTTTTAACAAGAGAAGAAAGAGGAGGGACGGACATACACAGTGGCTGTGGAGAAGACATACATCTAACCAACTAAAGAGTGACTCAGACTCACTCTTGAGACTAACTTCAAAAAGGAAAAGTACTCACACAGACCACGTTTAAAGAATACAAATAATTAATTTAGGGTGATACATAGGAAAGTTCCACTAAGAGTCCTTACTCCCATTAAGAAAGAACTAAAGTGCTTCTGAAATATCAAAATAAAATACATTCAAATAAAGTAATTTCAAAAGATTTTCACAAGAGGTAATTACAACGAGGACAAATTTTTATTCAAAATTTAATTATACCTGGGGCGCCTGGGTAGCTTAATCAGTTAAGTGCCTGCCTTGGGCTCAGGTCATGATCTTGGGTTCCTGGGCTAGAGTCCCAGGTTGGACTCCATACTCAACGGGGAGCCTGCTTCTCCCTCTGCCTCTCTGCCCCACCTCCTGCTCGTACTCTCTTAAATAAATAAATAAAATCCTTTAAAAAAAAAAAATCCTCCATTTTAATTATACTTATTAGAAGTGTTCTGATTATGCACTTGTGAAAAAAATCCTGGTAACAAATAACATCTAACGCTCCTTGGAGAGTTAATAAAAACATCCTAAGTCCCTGTGGGGTGCCAAAAGGCAAACAAAAGGGGTGGCTCCAGCGCAGCTGTCCCCCCAGCAACTATCATCACGGCCCCTCCTTCCCTGGATCCGAGCATCTCCACCATCATGGGTGCCTGCGCTCTGGGCTTCTGTGCAGCCGCCCCACCCTGACTTTCTTCAAGTCAGAGATGGCACAAAAAGGTCAAGAAAGGTTTAGGTCACTTTGAAAGGAAACCCTCCCTCTCCCAAAACCAAGTGTGGGTAAACACTGCTCTCCACACAAATCAAGGTCGTCTGCAATTAGCATAACTCAAAAAGAGCAATGACAGTCAACCCCCACTCTCCTCTTGGCCCCCTCTTCATTCCCAGTCCACACAACACAGGCTCCACCCACATCCAAGTGGTGGGGTCAATGTGACACAAGTCACTGACCTCTGAGAACGGAAGGGAAAGTTCACCTGTTTGAGTATCGGTCACATGCCTACAAAACCTGGCCTTGCTTGTTCCTCACCACTGCCAGGAAAGATAGGACTATCTCCATTTTCAGATGAGGAAATGGAGTCTTTGTGAATAAATTAATCGGCCCAAGGTCACTTGGTAGAGGGAGGATTGGAACCCTGGTCTGCCTGACTCCAAAGACAAACTCCTTCTGGCACAACTAACAGCCACCTCAGTCAAGGATGGCTGGAGGTACTCCTGTTATCTAGGTGCTGACTATTCCCCGAAACAACAGGAACCATTCTCAGCACCTTACCTCCTCACCACACCCTAACCGGTATGACGTGAATCCACTCTGAAGAGTTTCACTTGCTTATCAGACGAACGTTGTTAGAGATGATTTTAAAACAAAACTACTGTGGATTAAACGGACTTGAAAATTAAAACGAATACTTAAAACGAATACGTGCTTCGTCACCAGGGGTCTCTGTTGAGATCACAGTGTAGGAACACCACCCTCCAAAGGGAAACAGAAAGGCTTTTCCTGCTTGGTAAATTAAGTGGAGAAACATAGCAGACATCAGAGGGAAGAGCACCATAATCTCAAAGTACCATCTCCAGTGTTTACCACCTGAGGTCCACCTTCTCTGGCACTAC
This sequence comes from Neogale vison, assembly GCF_020171115.1. Classification (NCBI taxonomy): domain Eukaryota; kingdom Metazoa; phylum Chordata; class Mammalia; order Carnivora; family Mustelidae; genus Neogale; species Neogale vison. The sequence continues at coordinate 219,061,433 of NC_058091.1, forward strand.
AGCAAGTGGCCCAACTCGTTTTTCCTGTTTTGGGTTGTTTTACTCTCATAGATGCTCACTCAACAAAGCCTCAAAATTGCCTCCAGAAAGCACCGTCAAGAGGTTCCTCTGTTCTCAGCGGGTTGAACAGAGATGCTCTCCAAGGAACTAATCCGACAAGTGACGAGATGGTGGACGAGGCTTGAGCAAATCTGATTAATTTATATCAATCAGATTAATCAGATTAATTTATATTAATTTATAATTAGTTTATATTATCAGATGCCACTGAGGATTTAGCTAACACAAGGTCCCCTGCCCAAACTGACGTTGCCCACAGGGAATTATTAACGTATACCAGCAAAGGTGAATTCTGCCGCTCCCTAAGTTTCAATGAGGTATTTGAACTTGGGGGGTGGGGAGCAGTGTAGAAATCTCATACTCAATCTGTGATCTCATTCAAGGTCCCCTAGTCCTGGAAATGGAAATCCTGCTGCAGACTCATGTACCCTGTGTCAGCACACCCCAGCAGGTGTGCCATGAGGCACAGAACACCTAAGTCCTCAGAGCTAGAGCCCATGGTCAGTCACCAACTGGGGATCCACATCCCCTTTAAGTTTACTGCTCTGTACAAAAATACCATTTTCTAAGTATGCCATAGCATGGAAAAGGCCTCAGCTTCTCTCAAAAGCTCTCTGGGGTTGCGGTGTTACAGCTGCAGCTTGCTTCTACGGAACAGCTGTTCTCAAAGCGTGGTCCCCACTCCCAGAACATCCACTATACCTGAGAACTTGCTAGAACCACACACTCTCATGTGCCATTCCTGAGGATGAGAAACCATGGGGGTGGGCCGGCAAGCCCTTTTAACTCTGCCCTCCACATGTTCCTGATGCTTGCTATGTTTTGAAAACTGCTAAGGGACCACAAACTTTTCCTACACATCACAGACAAGTGACCCACTTAGACCATGACAACTACAGTTAACATTCATTGCAGTGCCAGAAATATAAGAATCTTTGCTTTCCAAGAGCCACAGAGACACCCACTAGCTCAAGCATTTTCAACCTCCCACCTCACCATTCATCACAACTCCCTAAACTGGCTCTCCATGATGCTCTGGCCTCCCCAAGACTAAGCCCTAAGTCTGCAGATGAATAGGGCGCTCCTACTTTTGTTCTATTCTGTCCCCTCTGAGGCCACAGATAACAGCAAAATCTTTCCTGGGGTGAGAATCTAGGATCCCGAGAGTCAGCACTCCTTCTTGGTCCTGGTTGAAAATTAAAATGCTGTTCCAGTTTCTGCAGATGTCTAATGCTGATCACCAGTAACCCCCTGTCCCTGTCACCTGCCCAAACACACCGGCCTCCCCACTCCCATGTGCAGGGATAGAACAGGCAGAGCCTGCCTATAACCTTCAAGAGAGGGGCGCCTGGGTGGCTCAGTGGCTTAAGCCACTGCCTTCGGCTCGGGTCATGATCTCAGGGTCCTGGGATCAAGCCTGCTTCCCCCCCCCCACCTCTGCCTGACTCTCTGCCTATTTGTTATCTCTCTCTCTGTCAAATAAATAAATAAAATCTTAAAAAAAAAAAAAAAACCTTCAAGAGAGCATTTGGTACTTTATTTCTCGTGGCAAGCTTACAAATCAGGGGAAGATTAAGTTAAAATGAACCAACATTACAGTTCCATACAAATTTTAGGATTATTTGTTCCAGCACTTTGAAGAATGCTGGTGGAATTCTGAAAGGGATGGCACTGAAAGTATAGATTGCTCTGGGCCATATAGACATTTTAACAATGTTTATTCTTCCGCTCCATGACACCATACACAAAGATAAACTGGAAATGGATGAAAGACCTCAACATGAGGCAAGAATCTATCAAAATCCTAGAGGAGACCATAGGCAGTAACCTATTCAACATCAGCCACAGCAACTTCTTTCAAGACATGTCTCCAAAGGCAAAGGAAACAAAAGTGAAAATGAATTTTAGGACTTCATCAAGATAAAAAGCTGTACAGCAAAGGAAACAGTCAACAAAACAAAGAGGGAACCCACAGAATGGGAGATGTTCACAAATGACATTACAGACAAAGGGCTGATATCCAAGATCTAGAAAGAACTCCTCAAGTTCAACACCCAAAAACCAGATGATCATGTCAAAAAATGGGCAAAAGACATGAACAGACACTTCTCAAAAGAAAACATACAGAAAGCCAAAGTTGGTGGCATCACAATTTCAGACTTCAAGCTCTATTACAAAGCTGTTATCATCAAGATGGAATGGTACTGGCACAAAAACAGACACATAGATCAATGGAATAGAAGAGAGAGCCCAGAAATAGACCCTCAACTCTATGGTCAACTAATCTTCGACAAAGCAGAAAGAATGTCCAATAGAAAAAAAGACAGTCTCTTCAACAAATGGTGTTGGGAAAATTGGACATCCACAAGGAGAAAAATTAAATTGGACCATTTCCTTACACGACACATGAAAATAGACTCAAAATGGATGAAGGACCTCAATGTGAGAAAGGAATCCATCAACATCCTTGAGGAGAACACAGGCACCAACCTCTTCGACCTCAGCCGCAGCAACTTCTTCCCAGGAACATCGCCAAAGGCAAGGGACACAAGGGCAAAATGAACTATTGGGACTTCATCAAGATCAAAATCTTTTGCACAGCAAAGGAAACAGTTAACAAAACCAAAAGACAGCAGACAAAATGGGAGAAGATATTTGGAAACGACATATCAGATAAAGGGCTAGTATCCAAAATCTATAAAGAACTTATCAAACTCAACACCCAAAGAACAAATAATCCAATCAAGTAATGGGCAGAGGACATGAACAGACATTTCTACAAAGAAGACATCCAGATGGCCAACAGACAAATGAAAAAGTGCTCCACATCATTCGGCATCAGGGAAATACAATCAAAACCACAGTGAGGGGGGCGCCTGGGTGGCTCAGTGGGTTAAGCCGCTGCCTTCGGCTCAGGTCATGATCTCAGGGTCCTGGGATCGAGTCCCGCATCGGGCTCTCTGCTCAGCGGGGAGCCTGCTTCCCTCTCTCTCTCTGCCTGCCTTTCCATCTACTTGTGATTTCTCTCTGTCAAATAAATAAATAAAATCTTTAAAAAAAAAAAAAAAAAAAAAACCACAGTGAGATACCACCTCACACCAGTCAGAATGGCTAAAATTAACAAGTCAGGAAATGATGCTGGCAAGGATCCAGAAAAGGGGGAATCCTCCTACACTGTTAGTGGGAATGCAAGCTGGTGCAACCACTCTGGAAAACAGCATGGAAGTTCCTCAAAAAGTTGAAAACAGAGCTACCCTATGACCCAGCAATCACACTACTGGGTATTTACCCTAAAGATACAAATGTAGTGAACCGAAGGGCCACGTGCACCCAAATGTTTATAGCAGCAATGTCCACAATATCCAAACTATGGAAAGAAGCTAGATGTCCATCAACAGATGAATGGATAAAGATGTGGTGTGTACACACACACACACACACACACACACAATGAAATACTATGTAGCCATCAAAAGAAATGAAATCTTGCCATTTGCGATGACGCGGATGGAGCTACAGGGTATTATGCTAGTGAAATAAGTCAATTGAAGAAAGACAATTATCATATCTCACTAATATGAGGAAGTTGAGAGGCAACATGGGGGGGGTTGGGGGTTAGGAAAAGAATAAATGAAACAAGACAGGATCAGGAGGGAGACAAACCATAAGAGACTCTTAATCTCACAAAACAAACTGAGGGTTGTGGGGGTGGGAGGGTAGGGAGAAGGAGGTGGGGTTATGGACATTGGGGAAGGTATGTGCTATGGTGAGTGCTGTGAAGTATGTAAACCTGGTGATTCACAGACCTGTACCCCTGGGGTTAATAATACATTATATGTTAATTTTAAAAATTTTTAAATTAAAAAAAAACAACATACAAATGGCTAACAGACACATGAGAAAATGTTCATTATCACTAACCATCAGGGGAATTCAAATCAAAACCACATTGAGATACCACCTTACACCAGGCAGAATGGTCAAAATCAACAGGACGGTAAATAACATGTGTTGGAGAGGATGTGGAGAAAGGGGAACCCTCTAAAAACTGTTGGTAGCAATGTAAGTTGGTGCAGCCACTTCGGAAAATCGTAGAGATTCACCAAAAAATTAAAAACAGAGCTACCCTATGACCCTGCAATTGCACTACTGGGTATTTATCCCAAAAATAAAGACATAGTAAAACAAAGGGCCATATGTACCCCAGTGTCCATAGCAGCAACGTCCACAACCGCCAAACTGTGCAAAGAGCCAAGATGCCCTTCAACAGAGGAATGGCTAAAGAAGACGCGGTCCATATATACAATGGAATATTACTCAGCCATCAGAAAGGAGATATACCCTTCTTTTTGTATCAACATAGATGGGACTGGAGGAGATTGTGCTGAGTGAAATAAGTCAAGCAGAGAAAGTCAATTATCATATGGTTTCACTTACTTGTGGAGCATAAAGAATAACATGGAGGACATTAGGAGAAGTGAATCGGGGGAAATCAGAGTGGGAGACAAACCATGAGAGACTGTGGACTCTGAGAAACAAACTGAGGGTTTTGGAAGGGAGGGGGGTGGGGGATGGGTGAGCCTGGTGGTGGGTATTAAGGAGGGCACAGATTGCATGGAGCACTGGTGTGATGCATAAACAATGAATCTTTGAACACTAAAAAAATAAAATAAAACAAAGATGTTAAAAAAAAATGAACCAACATTAAACGTATTTATATTTTGGGTACTCTTACCAAGCTTCCTTATTCAAGCTCATCATTGCAACACGGGCAATTACCATTCTAGCTAGAATTTACTGTGTGTTAATAAGTTATGTGCTGGCCTGACCTAAGCCCTCTAATCACTACAGCGTCAGCTTATCTGAAGATAAAACCTTTATTTTCAGTGACATATAAAGATTCTATCAAACAAAAAGACAAAGACCTGGGGCAAGGTGATTACCTTCATCAGAGTCCACGGAAGCCAAAAGTCACCCAATACTGATCACAAAGAACAGGGCCCAAGAGCCACATCATGGACCCTGTCTCTTTCTCTCCCCTTCTCTAGGTCCAGCCAGATCATCCTCACTAGCTTCTATCATGAGAGGTAAATGCTGGAAATAAGGCTACATAAATGTTTCATCACTATGTCAAAACCTTACAAACTTCTAGAAATGAGAGTAGGTAGATATCAAAGTTAGTCTTTAGGGGCACCTGGGTGGCTCAGTGGGTTGGGCCGCTGCCTTCGGCTCGGGTCATGATCTCAGGGTCCTAGGATCGAGTCCCACATCGGGCTCTCTGCTCAGCAGGGAGCCTGCTTCCCTCTCTCTCTCTCTCTGCCTGCCTCTCCATCTACTTGTGATTTCTCTCTGACAAATAAATAAATAAAATCTTAAAAAAAAAAAAAGTTAGTCTTCAAAGTATGTCTTACTTAAAAACAGGATCTTATTTAATAAACTTCACTTACATCTTGGTAACAATGGAGAAATTAGTTGATGGCGTGTTCTTTCCAAACTTAGTCTATTCTTGCTTCTGATATAAACCAAGTAGCATAACCAGAAAAAGTGCAAATTAGGAGACATGCAGAAAATACTAGCTGGGAAGTGATATCCTGGTCTGTAGTAGACAAGCATTTCGCATGCATATAAATCTCATTTTAGTCTGTTAGTTTTATTACCTAAGTACTGTTTTCCCCAATTCTACTGGCGAAGACAACTGAGGCTTAGAGGTTTTCAGAAGAACAACAACAGAACAAAATCTACACGTTACAAGGCAAATACAACACTTGTCCTGCTGGTCATGAGGACAGGTTTGAGACAAGCTGCCAAAGCCCTCTGCAAACCTCAGTTTCTCCTTCTACAAGAAGGGTGTCCATCCTGTTAGGGCTGCAGTTAGGATAATAATAATGTATAAAGTGGCTAGCCCAAAATGTATACTTTAGGAAGTGCTGATTCCTTTATTTCTTTTACTGTGATTTTTCTTTTGGCTTTGTTGCCAAAATTCAGATGTGAAACTCAAACCCGGATCATCTTGATATACTACGCCGGCAAGAGCACTGAGAAAGCAGTCTCAGCTAGAGCAGCCTCCGCCTGACTCCAGGTCACTGACAAGCTGCCATCTTGGTAGTGAGGTAGTGTGGTTGTGTGACCCCACCCTAAGGTCCCGGACCTCACTCAGGTTGTATCACTTTACCAAAGCCGGATCAAAATTTATTCACAGAGCACTTGAAACCAAGGTGCTGAACTCTTAGTTACTATAGCAACCCGAACACGGTAGCAATAAAAACTAACCTCCAGAGCCCATGTCTTACAATCAGCGCCTTGATATTTACCATAGGCATGTGCTTTTCCAAGGCCCGGCCCCACTGATAAGTATTAACTCGAGAGAAAATGAATATGTATGTCTTGATACTTATGTTTATGACCTTCTGAACGTGCAGGTGGAGGGAAGAGAGATTTGAACACAAAGATAAACATGAAATACTCATCTTCGTGGACTACTTAATATTAGTCCTTCCCAACTCTGCTCTGACATCCAGGGCTAAAGAGTGCCCCCACTGCATTCTCGGTGTTCTGGCAAGACTTGGCTCCTCAGAACACAGTCCTGTGCCCTGGTAAGAAGCCCAACTCAAGCAGGGGCTGGAAGGGATCTGAGCAGCATGACACCCTCCTGGGAGAAGCTGGCAGAGTTCAGAGGGGCAATGAGTGAAGCAGGCACGTTCAAAGCTGCTCAGAGGGGCGCCTGGGTGGCTCAGTGGGTTAAAGCCTCTGCCTTCGGCTCAGGTCATGATCCCAGGGTCCTGGGATGGAGCCCTGCTTTGGGCTCTCTGCTCAGCGGGGAGTCTGCTTCCCCTCCCCCGCCACCCCCACCTGCCTCTTGGCCTACTTGTGATCTCTCTCTGTCAAATAAATAAATAAAATCTTAAAAAAAAAAAAAAAAAAAAAAAGCTGCTCAGAAACCCATCCTAAGCTATTCAAAAGACATTCTGAATTTAAACCAGCCCACATGGCCAGAGTCATCATGAATCAGAGGGCAATTACAATTAATTCATGTACTACATATTGTCTACAGGGCAGTTTCCCTAGAAACCACCTCCCTATTCCACACGGTAACTGTGGGAAGTGCCAACTGACATGTTATGTGACGAGGGTCCTCCCATGAGCACCACAGGTTAGTGGACAGATGGTCCCCTGACCTCAGCCTCATCAGGGCCCCTTCCGCAGGCCAATCCTAGATGAAGCACTAACATGAAAAATTCAAGAGCTCTAAGTGGCTGCTTCCTGCTCCTCTCCTCTGATAGAAAAATGAAGCCTATCCAGACAGAAGGAAATAAATCTTAACGGTGTTTAAATCCCTGGTTTTAATTGTTCCTGATATTCAGCCATATCCCCGTCCTCTGTGGCTAAGTTGTTGAAGTTCTAAGTACCATGAGTCAACACCCAAAATCTTGCAAATAAATTCCTCTTTTTACCTATACTAAGTTGTATTGTCTGTCACCTGTAATTGGAAATTGCTAATTCATTCAACATCAAAATTCTTTTTTTTTGTACATTGAACTGTTTTCAATATCCCTGGAAGGCACACAACTATACTTATACTGCTTTTCTCAGATACATGCCATATTGGTCTTCAGAAGCAGACAAGACAATATGGCCAGATTATATGAATAAGGAACCCAGGGTCCAGAGGACTTAATCTGTTTGCCAAAGAGTGCTGGAATCAGCACTCGAACCCAGACCTTCAAAATCCTGTGTTGCTGCCCTATACCAGGCATCCATTTCCAAACCACACTTACTTGACATACATATTGGTTAAAAATAATAGAAACAATCTGCCTTAAGTCACAACAGAAGCATTGAAGCTGGACTCCAAACCCTGTTATTTCAAGTCTCTAGCATGCTGCTGCTGCTTTAGGGTAGGTTACATAATTTATTAATTCTTCTGTTTGGAACACATCAAAGCATATACAGAAACTATGCAATAATAAAAAAAAATTATTTGAGTGGAATTGAGCTAATATGCTGGTTCTACCAGTCAAAGGTAGAAAAGCCACCATCATACATGAAGAGTAGAAGAAAGGGGTGGCCCTAACAACCCTGTGAGGCTGTTTATCCACAACACACTACAAAAGAAGGAAGGGTCTCCTCTGCCTATGGCAACGCACAAACCTAGCAGTGCCTGGTTTTCCAGGCTGTATATATTGCTCAGAGCATTGAGGAGGAAGTCTGCTCCATGAGAACATCTGAGGGGACCTACTCTAATTCCACTGGGACTATGAGTTGATTCCCAGCACTGAAAAGCACCTCAGTCCTAAGGTCAAGACAATGGAAAGGGAAAGATCACCATCTTATCTAATTGAAGCAGGGAAGGCAGCTTGGAGCTAGTTCACCTCTGGGGGAAGGTAAATGGAAGAGTAAAATCCACAAAGCATAATGTTACTTAGACTTAATAATTCTTGGGTGAGCTGGTGGATATGTAGGTGTCCATTATGAAACAGATAATAAACAGGGAGGCAATGCATGGGCCAGAGGTGACAATGTCATGAACCAAGATTTAAGATTAATTTGTTTCTATGAACCTGAAGTCCAATTAAAAAAGAGAGAGAGAAGTAATAATTAAAGTTTCCCTAAGAGCATGCTGGTAAGGAAATACTCAGTTAGGGTTCTAGACCTGGCTTTACCACCTACTGTATGACCCTATATATGTAAATAAAAAAATGCTCTTCATTACGTAACAGCAAAGTTAACTTCAACACTGATTTCCTCCTTTTTCAAAAAAAATTACCATATACTTGAAGAAAATGACATAACAACTTTTTTAAAAAAAGATTTATTGGGGCGCCTGGGTGGCTCAGTGGGTAAAGCTGCTACCTTCAGCTCAGGTCATGATCCCAGGGTCCTGGGATCGAGCCCCACATCGGGCTGTCTGCTCTGCAGGGAGCCTGCTTCCTCTTCTCTCTCTCTCTGCCTGCCTCTCTGCCTACTTGTGATCTCTGTCAAATAAATAAATAAAATCTTAAAAAAAAAAAAGATTTATTTATTTGAGAGAGAGAGAGAAGCAGACTCCCCACCGAGCAGATAGCTTGATATGGAGCTCCATTCCCAGGACTCTGAGATCAGGACCCGAACTGAAGGCAGACACTTAACCGACTGAGTCACCCAAATGTCCCAATCTAGTAACTTTTTACTAATTATTCTTGTCAAAATGAGTTCACAAAAAGAAGAATAACCCAGAGCATTGACTTTCACCAAAAATGTAAAATTGCATAAGATAAAAATTCAGGATGACTGGCCATTTGAGAACAAAATTAAATTAGATCTTCTCTCATATCACACTAAGAAATAACTTGGTCAATCTGAATGAACTGTTTCATTAGGAATCAGTATTTATTAAAGACTTTACAGTGAAAACTGAATGCAGTGTATAAGAACTCTTTCTATCATCTTTCCAACTTTTCAATAAATCTAAAACTATTCTAACATAAAAATTTTATTTTAAAAATTGGATTGGGGGTAATGGGTGCACAATGCTACAAGTTTACTAAAAAATCAGTTAATTGTATACTTATAATGTGTGAATTTTATGGTATATAAATTATACTTCACTAAAGCTATTTTTAAAAGTCCCTGGGTCTAGGGGCGCCTGAGTGGCTCAGTGGGATAAAGCCTCAGGTGGTGATCCCAAGGGTCCTGGGATCTTAAGTCCCACATCTGGCTCTCTGCTCAGCAGGGAGCCTGCTTCCTCCTCTCTCTCTGCCTGCCTCTCTGCCTACTTGTGATCTCTGTCAAACAAATAAATAAAATCTTTAAATAAAATAAAAGTTCCTGGGTCTAAAGGTTTAAAATGAAAAAATTATAAAATCAAGAAACACAAGAGAGGAATTTTATACCAATCAAGGATGAACAGACAGGTATGTTTAACTGAATCCTCTGCACACATTTAGTCCACAACAGGGTAAAAAAATAAAACTTTAAAAACTGAAGAAACTACAGAAGACTATTCTTTTTTTTTTTTTTTAAGATTTTTAATTTATTTATTTGACAGACAGAAATTACAAGTAGATGGAGAGGCAGGCAGAGAGAGAGAGAGGGAAGCAGGCTCCCTGCTGAGCAGAGAGCCCGATGCGGGACTCGATCCCAGGACCCTAAGATCATGACCTGAGCCAAAGGCAGCGGCTTAACCCACTGAGCCGCCCAGGAGCCCAAGAAGACTATTCTTTTTTTTAAGATTTTATTTATTTATTTTAGAGAGTGCACACAGGGCCAGGGGCAGAGGGAGTCTCAAGCAGATTCCCGCTAAGCACAGAGCCTGATGCAGGGCTCATCTCATGACCCTGAAATCACAACCTGAGCTGAAACCAAGAGCTGGACACAACCAACTGCCTACACAGGTGCCCCAAAACTACAGAAGACTATTAACACACCTCAAAGATGTCTGGAAAACTCTAGGAACAGCACAAAAATAATATGGAAGCCATAAACATACAAATGGAAAAATGTAAGCACTTAAAAAATAAAAACATTGTTAAAAAAAAAAAGGTGAAAGACCAAAAACAATCTGGGAAAAAATATTAGCAACATATAAGACAAAATGCTAATATTCACAATATAAAAAACTCCATTAAGAGTGAACAAACCAAAAGAAAACTAAGCCAAGGTATGAATCAATCAATTTAAGAATACAAATTAGTTGATGGAAATATGCTAAATCACACACAAAAAAATTTTTTTAAGATTTTGTTTTTTTGACAGAGAGAGCACAAGCGGGGGGAGCAGCAGGCAGAGGGAGAGGGAGAAGCAGGCTCCCCGCTGAGCAGGGAGCCTGATGCAGGGAGATCATGACCTGAGCCAAAGGGAGATGCTTACCCAACTGAGCCACCGAGGCAGTTGATCACAGTAATTTTTAAGTTAAAATAAAACTCAACCTTCACTTATCAGATTAATAAAAATCAGACTAGTGATGTCCAGAGCAGGGCAAAGATGTGGAGAAAAAAGCACTCTCCTATATTGTCAGTAGAACTAAACAGCCTTTAAAAACAAGGCAATGTGGCAGCACCTGACAATTTAAAATCTGACACTTGATGAACCCTTTTAAAAATCTATCTCATATATACTACTAAGAGTGCATAAAAACATGTAGGAATGTTCACTGCACCGTTATCTCTAACTGCAAACAAGTGGAAGCAATCAAAACGTTCACAAATAGGAGAATGAATCATAGGACTGTCGTACTATGCAATACCATACAGCTGCTAAAAGCAACTAGGTAAAGGGTTATGTACTAACAGATTTAATTATTCTAAGTATTTTACAAAGTTCACTTATTGTAACAAACCCATGCAGTAGGTACAACGATCATCCTCATTTTAGGGATGGGGAAGCTCAAGTAGAAAGATCTTGCCAGGTCCCACAAAAGCAACTGGCAGGGCTGCATTTTGACCCGGGGAATTTGGCCCAAGTCTACACTTTATACCCACTCTGCTGTACTGTACTGATTTTGTGTCTGTGACTACACACATGGATGGAGTCTAAGCTGGGGAGCTGGGGGAGGAGAAATATCCACATGACAATAAGAAGTACCTAATTTCAAAAAATTAAATTGTGAGTGAGCAAATGAGTGTCTGAGAAGGTATGAAATCGGGGGCGTCTGGGTGGCTCCGTCATTTAAAAGTCCAACTCTTAATTTCAGCTCAGATCACAATCTCAGGGTCATAAGATCGAGAACCTGTCTAAGATTCTCTTTCTCCCTCTGCTCCTTCACTATTCCCCACCCTCGCTCTTTCTCTCCCTCTCTTAAAAAAAAAAAAGAAAAAGAAAAAGAAAAAAGCAAGAAATCAATAATTAAGGAGAAGGATTAGGAAGACATTGACCTTTCTGATATGGAACAACTGAACAGCTCATTTGAGAAAATTCTTCAGAGAGCATTAAAAAATTTAAGAATAAAATTTGTCTGAATTTTCTTTTCTTTTCTTTTTTTTTTTTTTTGTATATGTGCTGCCAAAACGAGCACTGAATTTTCATAAAAAGGGGGAAAAAAAAGGATTGGGCACCTAGGTGGCCCAATTGGTTAAGCTTCCGACTCTTGATCTCACCTCAGGTCTTGATTTCTGGTTCATGAGTTCAAGCCCTGTGCTGGGCTCCACACTGGGCAGAGAACCTACTTAAAAAAAAAAAAGAAAAGAAAAAGAAAAAAAGAAAAAAGATATAAACCTCTTAGAAGTCATTAAGCAGGCCCAGTGGAAATGGTGAGAGAGAAGATGGAACTTTCACTTTTTTCTTTTTTTTTCCTATATTTGTGTTTTGTTAGAATAAATTTGATTATTTTCATACTAAGACCTTCTCACAAACCACCACAAACAAAACCCATTACTTTAAAAAGTCAAAAACTGAAAAAAAAAAATTTAATACTCACCAATAGGGATTGGCCAAATAGATCTATACAATGGAATGTTACTAGAAAAGGTATGTGGAACCACAGATTCAAACATCACTGCTGGTTGTCTAAATTGGTACAGGTATTTTAAAAGGCAATTTCAATATTCAATTTCTCAATATTTATTAAAAAAAAAAAAATATATATATATATATATATATATATATCTCCTCTGACTCAGTAATACTACTCTGAAAAATCTGTCCTAGAGAAGTATGTAACCAGATACACAAGGTATACAAAGTTTTTTTTTTTTTTTAAGATTTTATTTATTTATTTGACAGACAGAGATCACAAGTAGGCAGAGAGGCAGGCAGAGAGAGAGAGAGGAGGAAGCAGGCTCCCCGTCGAGCAGAGAGACCCATGTGGGGCTCGATCCGTCGAGCAGAGAGACCCATGTGGGGCTCGATCCGTCGAGCAGAGAGACCCATGTGGGGCTCGATCCCAGGACTCCAAGATCATGACCCAAGCTGAAGGCAGAGGCCTCAAGTCACTGAGCCACCCAGGCGCCCTGGTATACAAAGTCTTTAAAATCCTATCACTGATTATAATATTAAATAGCAAATGTATGGGGTGCCTGGGTGGCTCAGTCAGTTAAGCGTCTGCCCTCAGCACGGGTTGCGATCATGGGGTCCTGGGATCAAGCCCTGCATTGGGCTCCTTATTCAGTGGGGAGCCTGCTTCTCCCTCTGCCTGTCACTCTCCCTGCTTCTGCTCTCTTTCTCACTGTCAAATAAATAAATAAATCTTAAAAAAAAATAAAGAGCAAATGTAATCATCAATGAGACTGGTTACATCAAACATGTTATATCCATATGAAACATGACTATGAAGTGGTAAGAAGTTCATCACAATAGGTTGTAAAGCGAAAAGGGTACAGGTAGAATGGTGTGATCAGTACACTTTCGTGTAATTAAGCAGGGGGTCTATTTTTCTCTGATTTATTTTCACAAAATGAAACAATGAAAGAAAGCGCCTGGTTGGCTCAGTTGGTTGAGTGTCTGACCCTTGGTTTCAGCTCAGATCATGGTCTCAGGGTCCTGGGGTTGAGCCCATACTTCGGAAACCCCACTCAGCGGGGAGTGTGCTTGTCTCCCTCTTCCTCTGCCCCTCCCCCCACTTGTGCTCTCTTCAAAATAAGTAAATAAGTCTTTTTTAAAAATACCACAATAGGGACGCCTGGGTGGCTCAGTTGGTTGGGCGGCTGCCTTCGGCTCAGGTCATGATCCCAGTGTCCTGGGATCGAGTCCCACATCAGGCTCCTTGCTCAGCAGGGAGCCTGCTTCTCTCTCTGCCTCTGCCTACCACTCTGCCTGCCACTCTGTCTGCCTGTGCTCACTCACTCTCTCTCTGACAAATAAATAAATAAAATCTTTAAAAAACAACAACAACAAAAACCACAATAAAAGGAATCATAAAAAACTAAGAAGAGTACTTCCAAGAGTAGGAAATGATAGAAAAAGATACCTAGAAATGAGCAAATGGGAATGAATAATAAAAGGATGGAAAGGAGAGATTTCCCTTAAAACCTTTTTGTTTTTTACTATTTTTAAGTTTTTATTTTAATTCCAGTTAGTTAACATACAGTATTATGTTAGTTTCAAGGGTACAACATAATGACTTAAAACTTCCATACAACGGGGCGCCTGGGTGGCTCAGTGGGTTAAAGCCTCTGCCTTCGGCTCAGGTCATGATCCCAGGGTCCTGGGATCGAGCCCCGCATCGGGCTCTCTGCTCAGCAGGGAGCCTGCTTCCTCCTCTCTCTCTGCCTGCCTCTCTGCCTACTTGTGATCTCTGTCAAATAAATAAATAAAATCTTAAAAAAAAAAACAAAAAACTTCCATACAACAACTGTAAACATAAGTTTTGTAATATAACTTGAAGTCTGGAATTGTAATGCCTCAAGTTCTTTCTTCTTCAAGATTGTTTTGGCTATTTGGGGTCTTTTGTGGTTCCATACAAATTTTAAGACTATTTGTTCTACTTCTGTGAAAAGTGCTGTTGGTATTTTGATAAGGAATGCATTAAATATACACACTGCCTTGGGTCGTATAGACATTTGAACAATACTTGTTTTTCCAATCCACGGGCATTATGGAATGTCTTTCCCTTTCTTTGTGTCAGCTTTAATTTCTTTCATTAGTGTTTTGTATTTCAGAGTACAGGTCGTTCACGTCTTTGAGCAAACCTGTTTTTTGTTTTGTTTTGTTTTGTTTTTAATTATAATTCTGACCACAGGTTTTTTTGTTTTGTTTTTTTTTAAGTCGGCTCCACACTGGGCTCACAGTCCTGAGACCAACACCTAAACCAAGACCAAGAGTTGGCCACTTAACACACTGAGCCACCCAGGTGCCCCATCCAAAGACTTTTTAAAAGATTATAATTGATTGGGGAAGTTGCTACTTCGCTAAAAAGTACAAAAATTAAAACAGCACACTGACAGTTGCAACAACATAAATGAATCTCACAGACACTATGTTAAGTGGATGCAAAAACACACATTTTGTAATTTCATTCATATGAATTTTAAGAACAGGCAAAACCAACTGACAGAAAAACCAAGTGACAGGAATGAGAGGGGTTACCATCCTCTAGGGGATACTGAGAAAGGGCATGAGGAAACCACGGACACTCAAACAAACTACATCTTAACCTGGGTGAGTTATGTATACGTATAAAAACTCACCAAGCTAAGCAACTGGTGGACCTACTGTACTTTACTCTGTACACACAGCTATACATTGCACTTCAATAAAAAGTATCAAAAATGTTTGAGGAGTATTTAATGATGTGATAAAAAAAACTGTAATATAATGTTAAATCAAAAAGCAGAATTTTGGGGTGCCTGGGTGGCTCAGTGGGTTAAAGCCTCTGCTTTCAGCTCAGATCATGATCCCGGGGTCCTAAGATTGAGCCCCTCATCAGGCTCTCTGCTTGGCAGGGAGCCTGCTTCCCCCTCTCTCTCTGCCTGCCTCTCTGCCTGCTTGTGATCTCTGTCAAATAATAAAAAAAAAAGTCTTAAAAAAAAGAAGAATTTCACACTGACAAGGAACATAATCATACTTCCTCTGATTTAGAATAAGAAGGGGGGAGGGATTAAAGAAAATACATCAGGGGGCACCTGGGTGGCTCAGTGGGTTAAGCCTCTGCCTTGGGCTCAGGTCATGATCTCAGGGTCCTAGGATCGAGTCCCACACAGGGCTCTCTGCTAAACATGGAACCTATTTAACTTCCTCTCTCTCTGCCTACTTGTGATCTCTGCCTGCCAAATAAATAAATAAAATCTTTTAAAAAAAAGATAATACATCAGAAATTCAATTAGCTAACATATAGTACATCATCAGTTTTTTATGTAGTGTTCAGTGATTTTTTTTTTAAAATACTTTATTTATTCAACAGAGATCAAAGGTAGGCAGAGAGGCAGGCGAGAGAAAGAGGGGGAAGCAGGCTCCTCACTGGGCAGAGAGCCCGATGCAGGACTTGATTCCAGGACCCTGAGATCATGACCTGAGCTGAAGGCAGAGGCTTAACCCTCTGAGCCACCCTGGTACCCCTCAATGATTCTTTAGTTGCGTATAACACCCAGAGCTCATCACATCATGGGCCCTCCTTAATGCCCGTCACCCAGTTACTCTCTCTATATATCTTTTTAAAGATTTTATTTATCTGAGAGAAAGAGTATGAGAGAGCGCCCGAGTCGGTACGGAGGGATAAGAGGAAGAAGGAGGTTCTCCACTAAGCAGGGAGCCCAATGTCAGGACCTCAGGACCATGACCTGAGCCAAAAGCAGATGCTTAACAAACTGACCCACCCAGGCACCCCAATATATACATTTTTTAATTTCGAAAAAGTACCAATGGGGCGCTGGGTGGCTCAGTGGGTTAAGCCTCTGCCTTCGGCTCAGGTCATGATCTCAGGGTCCTGGGATCAAGTCCCGCATCGGGCTCTCTGCTCAGCAGGGAGCCTGCTTCCCTCTCTCTCTCTGCCTGCCTCTCTGCCTACTTGTGATCTCTCTGTCAAATAAATAAATAAAATCTTTAAAAAAAAAAAAAAAGAAAGAAAAAGTACCAACTAGCTCTGGAGTTTGAGGACATAACAGAAGAAAACAAACACCCTCAAATTTATTAAACGAAACTTCTCGTCAAATAAATAAATAAAATCTTAAAAAAAAAAACCTTCAAACATCTAACATACAACAATGTTGGTACAAACTTAAGGCACTAACTACAAAGGACCAGGTTAACACCCACAACATGGCCTGCTTATTTTATAAAGTAAAAGATAAGCAGAAAGGGGAAGGGAAAAAAAAAAAAAAAACCAACCCTAAGAATCCCTAGGAAGGCAAAGAAACCATTGTGCTGGAGATTTGGGAGACAGGAAATTACAGAGTTGTACATTCTCTCACACATAATACCTAAGGACTGAAACCTGCTTAAAACTCTTAAGACACAACTTCTGAAGTGCTTTTCTCTGGGGATTCTGATCCTAAAGATTTCAAAAATCCAGGAAAGAGCAGTAAGACCTAATAAAATAATAACTGTCTAGACTTACCCTAATACATAGGGAACAAGGAAACTAATTTTCAATAGCTAATTAATTGTTCCTTTAATAAGGTTTTCTTCCCCCTAAAAAAACCCCGCGATACTAGCTATATGGGGAGTATCTGATCTCATTTCCCTACAATTAAATTCAAATTTTACATTATTTATTTATTTATTTGTTTTTTTGAAAGAGTGAGGGAGGGGGAGAGGGAGAGGGAGAGAACCTTAAGCAGGCTCCACGCTCAGTACAGAGCCCCCCCTGTGGGGCTCAATCTTACAACCCTGAGATCATGACCTAAGCGGAAAAAAATCAAGAGTCAGAACCTTAACCAACTGAGCCACCCAGGATCTCCTAGAAGTCAAATTTTAATCCCCACTTAGTACAACTAATTAATGGTACATTTTCTTTCCATTATTTTAAGTGAAGATTACTTTTACGGTATTAATTTCTAAAAACCAAAAGATAGAAAAATCACAAATCCACTGTCAGGCACTTCAAACACAGCATCAAACATTTTCACCTGGGCCGCTACTGTTAGGAGTTAGTTGGACAGTTAGGTGGTCAGGGTCCCCAAAAAGAAGATACAGAGTCAGGACAGCTAAGATCAAGTATCCGTGACATCCTGGTTCTGCAGCTTAGACTGGACAGCACTGACATTCCATTTTGCAGCCTCTGCAGAAATGATTTCTGCAAAACGACCCAAAATAAGACAACTACCACAAAGCACTGGTCAGTATCATGGGCAAGGGACAGTGAAGACATAAGCCTCCACATTCAGTAAGAGAAAAAGACCATCAACACAAAACATTAACCTAATAGCTAGACAAATACTTGGCCCAAGCCCTGACTGGCACCACTCAGCACACCCTGATTACTTAAGAAGGTTCCGCAAAAGAGGTCATAAAAACCCCTGAACTTAGGACTTCCAGGGGCAACCCACCCGGGTCCCTCCTCCCTCTCTGGGAACTTTACACTCTTGTTCAATAACCTTTGCTTTGCTGCCCACCAGTATTTGTCGGTCTACCTCTTCATTCTTGGAAGTGGCATGGCCAAGAACCATGGGCATTATGGGGATACAAATCCTGTAACACACATTATCAGAGGGACAGAGGTGCTGAGCAGAATGGAGCAAGAGAGAGCACAGAAAGGAGAGTTGTGTAAGTAAATGGAAGAAACAAGGAAGAGGGACTAAGGTCAGCAAAGCAAACTTCGGCAGGGTGAGGGGAGAATGGATTGAAAAGCAAACTACCTGTGGCTAAAATCACCTCCAAATAACTTATTTCAAATAGCATTTCTTAGCCACGTCAACTGGGGAAACTAAGGGAAGCAGCCGGTGGCGCATGCGACTCTTGATCTCACCATTTGTGGGTCTGAGCCCCACACTGGGTGTAGAGAATACTTACAAATAAAATCCTTAAAAAATAAAATGATTAAATAATAAAATAAAAGTAAAGTCCTTTCTGCTTTATGGAAGTATCATTTCCATAAATTGTTATGGCTATCTTTTGCCCAATTATCAAAAGCACCTAGAACTGATTAAAACCTCAGGACAGTAAAATCAGACGAGAGACCAAAGTTCACTAGAACACTATTACTACCAGCATTAGTCTCTCTTGAGTTAGTTGTTGTTTTTTTTTTTTTCCCCAGGCTCTCGAAACCTCGAGTAAACAAATCCAACAGCCAGTGAAAACTGACACACCCAGAAACTCCCAGTGAGAAACATTTACTTCATAGTTCACAACAGACGTCCTATTCCATCTACAGGTGGCCTTGCCTGGAGCTAAAGGTCGAAAGAAAACACTCCCCTACACCTTCACACTTATGGGGGGAAAAGGGGGAGGACAAAGAAACCACACAGGCTTCAAGGCAAGGCCAGGAACACAGGAACTCTCCTCTCAGTGGTGTATACATGCCACACCTTCTGATGTTCCTAAGACTGTTTCCTTTTGGCTCCTTAACTAACTAGAGGAAAATCTCATCTACAGTTCTAGATTTCTTAAAATCAGACATACACAGGGACGCCTGGATGGCTCAGTCAGTTGGGCACCTGCCTTCATTCAGCTCAGGTCATGATCCCAGGATTGAGCCTCGCATCGGGAATCCCTGCTCAGCGGGAAGTCTGTTTCTCCCTCTGCCGGCCACTCCCCCTGATAGTTCTCTCTCTCTCCCTCTGACACAAATACAGAAATAAAATCTTTAAAAAAAAAAAAAAAAAAATCAGACATACAGAATGCCAGAGCTAAAGAAGTCTTCAAGATTAGTAACGTCTTTATCCGTGACCTGACCAGCAGTCCCCGCCCTTAGCACTTTTCCCTTCACTCCCACTGGCCAGAACAAACCTCCTCTGAAGGCCCTGTCCAGGCTTCTCAGCTAACCCTCACCGCAGGAAGTCAGTCTGCTCAAAGAAACCTACGATGGCAGTTTCTGAGGATGCCTCCAACTGCTTCCTAATGGAGTTTCTGAGAAATAAAGTCTCACTCCAGACATCTCTGAGGACATGTTAGGTATCAGTAATACATATTTCCAAGGTATTTTCGGAAGGAGGAAATTGCTGAGCTTTCAGCAAATCACATCTACACATACTGGCAGAAATGACAATATGGCATATATAAAAAAGGGAATTGCTCTAATTTCTCTCTGCCTCACTGACATATTTCGTAAGTATCCATGCAGAATTAGTCACTATAGGGGCACTTGGGTGGCTCAGTGGGTTGAAGCCTCTGCCTTCGGCTCAGGTCATGATCCCAGGGCTGGGGGATCGAGCCCCACATCAGGCTCTCTGCTCAGCGGGGAGCCTGCTTCCTCCTCTCTCTCTGCCTGCCTCTCTGCCTACCTGCAATCTCTGTCAAATAAGTAAGATCTTAAAAAAAAAAAAAAAAGAATTAGTCACTATAATTTGCTAGGCTGTTACTCATGTAAACACTTTGAACATAGCAGCTGCCACCATTCCAAAACACCCCTCTTGACCCAAGACAGCAAGCACCCTAAGTAGCAGTGCCCTCCTCCAAAATGATAACCAGGAATATAAAGGGGGAGGAATGGTTCTCTTTTGCAAAGACCAAGTTCTTTCTGCATGATTCCTTTAGAAGCCATTTCTTTTCAATGCCTAGATACACTTCTTGCAAATGGAAATCTGAGGGGTGCCTGGGTGGCTCAGGCGTTTGCCTCATTTTTTTTTTTTTTAAGATTTTACTTATTTATTTGAGAGACAGAGAGAGAAAGCGCAAGTGAAGGGAGGAGCAGAGGAGGAGGGACAAGCAGACTCCAAGCTGCTTGGAGCCCGATGCAGAGCTGAATATCACAATCCTGAGATTGGACCTGAGCAAGAAACAAGAGTCCGACACTTAACGGACTGAGCCACCCAGGTACCCCAGTGTCTGACTCTTGATTTGACTCAGGTCATGATCTCAGGGTTATGAGATCAAGCCCCATGTCGGGCTTGGTGCAGAGTCTGCTTGAGATTCTCCCTCTCCCTCTGCCCCTCCCCCTGCTTGAGAATGCACCCCCAACAAAATGAATGAATGAATGAATCAGTCAATCAATCTATCATTTTGCAGTAAAACAATTTCCACTTAACATAGCACCTTTTTTAAAAAATCATAGCACCTTCTTAAATTCTGAGTAAAACATGAGGGCACAACTCTTGCAACATATACAAACAGTAATTTTAAGAACACAGTTTCACAAAGCACTAAAGGTCAGGTTGAGACAGAAACCTGTTATAAAAAAAAAAGCAAATGTCCAATATTTTACCACTTACCCACTCTTCGACATTGGGGGGTTGTTCATCATAAACATGTTCTTTGTCCCACAAAATATTTGACTTGTCATACCGATCCATCTTTCCTCGGGTTTTCACGGCAAAGAAAATTATTAAAGCAAAAGCCACAATAACCATGAACCCCAGTACAATGGCAATTGCCTAAAAAGAGATTAAAGATATTGACAGTTAGATTTTAATTGTTTACTTTATCTTAATCCAGTAAAAACCTAAGGCCCTACACTACATATCTGTGGTTTAACAGATATAAAACCGAAACACTCACATTTCAGAAATATAAATGTTGGCCCAGGCTAGGTGGGCTGAGGCTAACAACACACGCAGCTTGATTCAATACTCAGAAAAGGCTTCAAGTTAGGCACTATCATCATTCCATTTTAAGTGACAGAACTCTAGGTCCAAAGCTCGAGTGCCAAGTGGCCTTATTTTTATTAACAGATGAAAATGGCCAGTAAATTAACTCAATCATCAGTATCCTTCTAAAGGGCTTGAAAATTGTGACTCTCAGAAATAGCTTTAGATACATAAGCATGTTTATAATCTCGTTCATAACACATACTGGGCAAATGTTTTTACACTGAATGTAAATTCCAGTCCATAGAGGATCTACCTTACCATAAAGTATGCAGACATGATTTAACCAAGCTACAAATTAGAGAAAATGGATGAGTGATTCATGTAGTCTGGCAGGTGGTTTCTGCTGGAAATCTTTTGTGTACTTGCAAGAAAGGGCCCCGTGACAAGGAAACTCCCACCCTGACAGTTCTCCCAGTGTCTGGTAAGTCTGTTAAGTGGTCCACTGGCCTGGAGAAATTTGAAACTGAGGCAGGTACCAGGCCCCTGGCCTAGATTCTGCTCACTGTAACAGGGGGGTCTCTGTGTAGCCATGATACCCTTTTTCAGTGAATACAGGTTTGGGGCACTCAAAGGACTAAGAGAGATGGGGTGTGGTAAGGCAGGAGTACCAACCCTCAGCCCTGTTTACCACAGGTAACATCTGAATGCCAACAACAAATCTGCTGAAATTCAGAGGGAAAACATTTCAGTCTTCAAAATAATGGTAGTTAATGGAAATAATCTAACCCCAAAGGAGTGACTCATTCAGGTAAAAGAGTAAGAATTCCTGATTCAGTTTAAGGACGGGGGCAGGGAAAAAAAAACAGGGAAAAAAAGATTAGAAATCCAATATGAGGGGCGCCTGGGTGGCTCAGGGGGTTGAGCCTCTGCCTTCCGCTCAGGTCATGATCTCGGGGTCCTGGGATCGAGCCCCGCATCGGGCTCTCTGCTCGGCAGGGAGCCTACTTCCTCCTCTCTGTCTCTCTCTCTGCCTACTTGTGATCTCTCTCTGTCAAATAAATAAATAAAATCTTAAAAAAAAAAAATCCATCATGACAAAGATCAGCAACCTCATACCTATTCGCATGGGTAGAATCAAAGAGACAAAACAGTGCTGGTGAGAATGTGTACAAAACAGAATCCTCACACATTTCTGGTAAATGTAAAACAGTCCAACCAGTCTGGAGGACAGTCTGGCAGCTCCTCAAAAGCTTAAGCACAGACACACTGTAAGACCCAGCAATTCTATCCCTAGGCATACACCCAAGAGAAACTGAAACATGGGTTCACGCAAGAACTTGTCCACAAGTGGTCAGAGCATTATTCATAACAGCCAAAACACACATAGCCCAAATGCCCATCAATTGCTGAACGGATAAGTAAGATATGCTATAGCCATACAATGGAATATTATTCCACAATAAAAAGGAATTGATATGACATTCATGAATCGTGAAAACATTAATGTGAAATGAAAGAAGCCAATCATGGGGGTACCTGGATGGCTTGGTCAGGGGGGAGCATGTGACTCTTGATCTTGGGGTTGTAAACTTGAGGCCCACAATGAGAGCACAGATTACTTAAATAAAACTTCAAAAAAAAAGAAAATAAGAAAAAAGAAAGAAGCCAATCATAAAATACCACATATTGTATGATTTTGTATATATGAAATATCCAGAATAGGCAAATGTATAGAATAAGATTAGCGGTCACCTAGATCTGGGAAGGGTTAGAGAAAAAAGTTACCGCTAATGCGTATGGGGTTTTTGTTGAGGCTATTGAAAGTTCTAAAACTGATGATGGTGATGGATGCAGAACTCTGAATATACTTAGATTACTGAACCAAACTTTAAGTGAATGAATTATATGGTATGTTAATAGTATCTTTTTTTAAAGATTTTATTTATTTATTTGACACAGAGAGAGAGATCACAAGTAGGCAGAGAGGCAGGCAGAGAAGAGAGGGGGAAGGAAGCTCCCTGCTGAGCAGAGAGCCTGATGCGGGGTTTGATCCCAGGACCCTGAGATCACGACCTGAGCCGAAGACAGAGGCTTAACCCACTGAGCCACCCAGGCGCCCCTGTTAATAGTATCGTAATAATGACACCCAGCCCCTCTCCAGATTCTGATCTAAATACAAGTGACGCCTTGTCAGCAATATTTTTTCAAAGTTCCCCCAAGTGATTCTATTAAGCATCCCGAGAGCCTCTACCCAAAGCCTCTACCCAAAGCCAGGACAAAAACCATCCATACCTCTTGGGGATCCACCACACAGTAGTGATACAAATACTGATCCATGTAGATCCCAGTAGTTGTAGACGCATAATACTGGTTGCAGAGGGCATATATCTGTGTACTGTATATAGACCCAGAAGCCTGGGCAGTTGGGTTGACTCCCATTATGTAGACAATGGTGGCGATAAACATCATGACACCCAGGATAGCACTCAGTATTATGACGGTCAAGTAGTATCTTCTTGTCCTAGATATGTCAGATCGTATAACGCTGGTAACAAATACCACCAATGCGGCAATGAAACAAAAGGCCGCCATGGCCAGGAGGAAGCCCTTTGCTGCTCTTGGATCGGTGTAGCCTCCATAGCCATAACCATAATTATAACCATACGCATAGCCACCTCCGTAGCTACCAAAGCCACTGCTATAAGGGTAGCCTAGTCCGCCACCCAGTAAGCCAGTTCCATAGCCTCGATCCCAGGCAAGTGTGGAGGCAACACAGGCAAATATGGCGATGCACATCACAATAACGAGCATAGACAAAATCCGAATGACTCCTGGAGGAGAGGTCCATTTGTAGAAGTGAAGAATTTCATCTTCTGGGTAGAAAGAGTACGCCGGCTGAGAGAGCATGGGTCGGACGTGCATGTCTCCACCATAGACATCATTACTTGGTGCATAATGATTGGGCTTGCTGAAATGCACATGAAAACACTTTCAAGTTAATACCATTTGGAGGGAGCAGAAAGAACACAGAATGTACATGGAATAATTTAAACCAGCTACTGGCCAAAAAAAAAAGAAATTAACCTGTTAGTACTACCTCACTACAATGGGACACTTTATGTTCTCCAAATTCAAATGTCGACATCTTTTTTTTTTTTTTTAACATTTTTATTTATTTGACAGACAGATCACAAATAGGCAGAGAGGCAGGCAGAGAGAGAGAGGAGGAGGAGGCAGGCTTCCCGCTGAGCAGAGAGCCCGATGTGAGGCCCGATCCCAGGACCCTGGGATCATGACCCAAGCCGAAGGCAGAGCCTTTAACCACTGAGCTACCCAGGCGCCCCAAATGTCGACATCTTAAGTCCCAATGTAATGGTATTAGAAGTGTGGCTTAACTAGATTCTGAGCTAGAGTGCTCATGAATGGGAACAGTGCCTTCACAAAGGAGATCCCAGGAACGGTCTTGCCCCTTCTACCGTGTGAGGATACAAGCAGTCGGCAGTCTGGGGTGCCTGGGTGACTCAGGGGGTGGGGGTCTAAAGAAGTCCACAGTCTGCAACCCAGAAGAGAACGTTCCCTAGAACCTGACCACACTGGTACCTTATCTTGGACTTCCAGTCTTTAAAACTGTGAGTGAGTGTGTGAGTGAGTAAGAAGGAGGAAGGAAGGAAGGAAGGAAGGAAGGAAAAGAAAAGGAAAGAAAGAAAGACAGAAAGAAAGAAATAAATGGAGGGAGGGAGGAAAGAAGGAGAAAAGAAAGAGAAGAGAAGAAAGGAGGGAAGGAAGGAAGGAAAGAAAGAAATGAAGGGAGGGAGGGAGGAAGGAAGGAAAAGAAAAGAAAGAAAAGAGAGAGAAAGGAAGGAAGGAAGGAAAATAAATAAATAAATAAATAAATAAATAAATAAATGGAGGGAGGGAGGGAGGGAGGGAGGGAGAAATGGAAGGAAGGAAGGATGGAAGGAAGGAATTCATGTTGTTTACATGCTACCCAGTGTGTGGTCCTTTTTATAGCACCCTGAAGCTACTGAGACACCTGAAGACACTGAGACACCTTGACTGAACAGTGAAGGTTTCTGTGTATCAGAATCACCTGGAGGGCTTGTTGAAACATAGATTGTTGGTCTCCAACCCCAAGTTGCTGATTCGGCAAATCTGGGGCAGGACAAGTTTCCAGATGCCGCTGCTGCTGCCAGTCTGGGAACCATACATTGAGAACGACTGCTCTAAGTTCTATAGACTAGAGGTTCTCGAATTTTCTACCTATGAGAATCACCTGGGGGAATCTGTAGAATGCCCAGATGAAGCACTCCATCTCCAGTAAAACTGTAACCCCTGGGGAGGGGACCCAGGCAGTTCGGAACAATGATGTGAGACCAGTGCATTCAGATACAACACCTACAGTGGCCCACGCAGTGTCACATCCAATTTCTGGCAGCCTCACTCTCTTACCTGAGAAAGCACATTCATTCATTTATTCACATGACAGCTATTTCCTGGAGCTGCTGGGCTGGTGTGGTGGGGGCACTGTGCTAAGTACTGACGATACAACAATCAACGCAAGTGTCTCAACCCAGCCCCCCAACCCAGGTTAGTCTCTTTGAAGGCAGTAAGACATTAAACAAATCACTACATGATCTCCAGTTAGTTATGGTAAGAGCTACAAGATATATCGGATATTCACTGAGGGCTCATCAGGGTGATGCCTATTAACTTGTCAACTCTAGTGGCATAATCATAAACTCACTGGAGACAGATACGTTGATGTGTGGCATGCAGAATCTAAGAAATGTGGGTTCCGGGCAGAGCAGAATTCAATTCCCAAACTGACCTCACCCTCTTTGGTTTTTGCCATTATTTCCTTGGTCAGATTCTCTCTTTCCAAAGCAAGACATCCTACAACTGGGTGCTGCCAACCACAAGAATTCAAGGAAAAGGAGAAACTGGAAAGAACTCTCACATGCTGGTCTTTGAAAATGTCACATGAAAATTCCGTAACTCATTCTACTTGGTTATTTGGGATGTCTCTATCTGGATTTGTCACGAACAGTGTAGCCATGGGCATCCTGAACATGTGTCCTCACACATACAAGTACTTCTTTTTCTACGGTATATATCCAGGAGAATTTTTGAGTCAATTTTTTTTTTTACCTTCCACTCTGAGACAACATCGAGGTGTTTTCCAAAATGATTACAGCACTTTTTAAAATGATTCTATCATTTAAAATCCCACTGACACTGTAACATTCAGAGAAGCATTGTTTATGAGATCCTGAAACTGGAAAATAGTCCAAATATCTACCTAGAGAGGAACAGGTACCTGTAACATAGCCACAGACAGAAAGCTACAGAGATGATGAGCTAATACAGCAGCCACTGGCCACATGATTTACTGAACACCTGACATATACCTTGTCCAAACTGAGATGTGCTATTAAGTATAAAATACTTAGTAATTCTAGTATAAAAAAAGAAATGCAGGGGTTCCCGGGTGGCTCAGTCAGTTAAGCATCAGACTCTTGGTTTCAACTCAGGTCATGATCTCAGGGTCATGAGATCAAGCCCCATGTTGGGCTCTGCACTGAGCAGGGAGCCTGCTTAAGATTCTCTATCCTCGGGGTGCCTGGGTGGCTCAGCTGGTTAAGCCACCGCCTTTGGCTCGGGTCACGGCCCGAGTCCTGGGATCGAGTCCCACATGGGGCTTCCTCTGCTCTGTGGGGAGCCTGCTTCTCCCTCTCCCTTTCCCCCTGCTTGTGCTCTCTTTCTCTCTCTGTCAAATAAATAAATAAAATCTTTAAAAAAAAAAAAAAAAAAAAGATTCTCTATCCTTTGTCCTCTGCCCCACCCCCCACCACTCATGTTCCCTCTCTCTTTCTCTCTCTCAAAAGAAGAAAGAAAAAAGAAATTCAACACCACCTAGAGAGAACCCTAATATTAACTATGTATTTTGGGTGACAATGATTTGTCAGTTAAAGTTCATCAATTTTAACACATGTACCACCCTGGTGGAGGTGATACTGATAATGGGATAGGCAACACATGTATAACGGAGGGGGCATATGGGAAATCTTTGTACTTCCCTCTTAGAGTTTTGCTGTGAATACAAAACTGCTCTAAAAAAAAAAAAAAAATAACGATTATTTTAAAAAAGGAATATAAAGTACCCCATGAGTCAGTGTTTACACTACATACTGAAATACTTTAAATACATTAGGTTAAGTGAAAAATTAAATATTATATAAAATCAGTATAATTATTAAAATAAGTTTGTTTTTAATTGGTTAGAAGAAAAAATTACACATATGGTTCATGTTTGTTTATTTTTATTTATTTATTTTAAAGAGAGAGGGTATGGGGGGGCAGGCAGGGAGCAGACAGAGAGGGAGAAGCAGACTCCCCACTGAGCAGGGAGCCCAACGCAAGGCTCAATCCCAGGACTCCAAGATCATGACCTTAACCAACTGAGACACCCGGGCACCCCTCACATTTTATTTCTATGGTAGTCCTTTGAAGCAAAGAAAGTTTAATAACGAAGTAAAACTGAAATGTATTGTTTACGATAAAACAGTAAAAAAAAAAAAAAGAAAAGAAAATGAAAATGAAAGAGCAAGTGATAACCATATGTAAGAACAGCAGTTTCCAGGGAAAGGTGGGGACACATAGAAGGGCTTGGAGGTGTTCTATTCTTGACCTATATGATGATCTTGCTTTGACTTTATTCATTGTTTCATATACATGTCCTATGCTGTTTTCTATGTGTGCGTTATATTTCATCAATGTTTACAAAAGCAACACAAAATAAATCTCGGGTTCATGGAGCACTACTCAATTACTATCTTTTCTAGCATAACGTAAGGACCACATCTTCATGAACAACTGTGTCCCTACAATGCTCAGGTATTAATCAAGAGGCAATGTAACAGGAGCACAACTCCTACCACAGCTATCGAAGAGCTGAGGCTACAAACTACTTAAAGGAAAAAAATCTCTGCAACAAATTTAAAAATTTTCACTGTTAAATTTCCAAATGACTAGGGATGCCAAGAACCCTTAACTTCGCTTCTTATTTTATATAATGGCAAGAAGCACTCTTAAAACTGACAACGTGGGGGCACCTGGGTGGCTCAGTGGGTTAAAGTCTCTGCCTTCAACGCAGGTCATGATCCCAGGGTCCTGGAATCGAGCCCCGCATGAGGCTCTCTGCTCAGTGGGGAGCCTGCTTCCCCTTCTCTCTCTCTGCCTGCCTCTCTGACTACTTGTGATCTCTGACTGTCAAATAAATAAATAAAATCTTTAAAAAACGAACAAAAAAAACCCCTGACAATTGGAGGGCCTCTGGGTAGCACAGTTAGTTAGGCAACTGCCTTCAGCTCAGGTTCCAGAGTCCAGGATCAAGTCCCACATTGGGCTCCCAGCTCCACGGGGAGTCTGCTTCTCTCTCTGACCTTCTCCCCTCTCATGCTCCCTCTTTCAAATAAATAAATAAAATCTTTAAAAAAAATAAGTAAAAAAAAAAAAAAAAAACCTGACAATGTGGAAAACATTGTCAAGTCAAAGAATCAGTTACAGAGGACCACATACTGCGTGATAACATGCACAGGAAAGGTGAAAAATGGACAAATCTAGAAACAGAGAGATTCGTGACTGCCTAGTACCAGGAAGGTGGAGGGTGGGTGGGGGTGATAAGTGAGTGGTAACTGGCAGTGGTTTCTTTGCGGAGGGGGTGATGAAAATGTTCTTAAATTGATGTGGTGATGGCCGCACAGCTCTGTGACTATACTAAAACCCCTGAAGGGTACATTCTAAATGGGTGAATTGCACCGTGTATGACCACTATCTCAAAAAAGTATGAATTAAAGAATCGACAACAAGTCAGGGTTAGGATCAGTCACCTCAACGAAGCATTAATACAGAAGCTTCATACCATCTGTGATAAAACAAAAAGGAATAAAGAGACCCAAAAGTATCAGCCTAGACTATACAGAAGCAAACAACAGCAACAGGTGACAGCAGTTGCCTCTGCAGAGAAACACCGGCATCCTGGAAGTTAAGCTTCAGGGGGAAACTCACTTCCGCTTTACACCCTTTGTTTCCATCTAAATTTACAAACACACATTATTTTGCTATTCTTAACAGCAAACACTTAACAGATCAAAGTTTCACCTATATATATTTTTTACACGTGACAGACTTAACAAAAAGAAAAAAAAAGTGAAGCATTACTCACAATTCATCTGGTCTGTACGGAGGTGGACTTTCAAAAGGCCGCGACGACATGGCTGATGTCACTGATCACCTGCTCTTCAGGCACTGCCCCGCAGCTCCCCAGAATAAGCCGATCTGAGCAACGTAAGGAGGGTAATGGCATTACTGCTGAGCTCAGAGTTTCCTTGATTGCTAAGAAACCTAATGATACCAATCTCAAATAACTCCACACACCATGATTATTCCTCTTGTCCTTCTCACCGCCATCCTTACCTCCTTACATACCATTAATTCCTTGAGTACAGGGAATCAATAAGCATAGAACTACTCCGCCTGGTGGTCCTCACAGTACCAAGCACCATGCTCTGCACATCACTGGCAAATAAATTCTAACTTTAGGGGCGCCTGGGTGGCTCAGTGGGTTAAAGCCTCTGCCTTCAGCTCAGGTCATGATCCCAGGGTCCTGGGATTGAGCCCCACATCGGCTCTCTGCTCGGCAGGGAGCCTGCTTCCTCCTCTCTGTCTCTGCCTGCCTCTCTGCCCACTTGGGATCTCTGTCTGTCAAATAAAAAAAATTTTAAAATAAATAAATAAATAAATAAATCTTAAAAAAATAAATCCTAACTTTTTAAAAAAATATATTTTATTTATTTATTTGATAGAGATCACAAGGAGGCAGAGAGGCAGGCAGAGAAAGAGAGGGAAGCAGGCTCCCCGCAGAGCAGAGAGCCTGATGTGGGGCTCAATCCCAGGACCCTGGGACCATGACCTGAGCGGAAGACAGAGGCTTTAACCCACTGAGCCACCCAAGCGCCCCAGAAATCCTAACTTTAATTTCTAAGTTGTAGTCATAAAAAATTCACAAAGTTTTGGGGCACCTGGGTGGCTCAGTGGGTTGGGCCGCTGCCTTCGGCTCAGGTCATGATCTCAGGGTCCTGGGATCGAGTACCGCATCAGGCTCTCTGCTCAGCAGGGAGCCTGCTTCCCTCTCTCTCTCTCTCTGCCTGCCTCTCCATCTACTTGTGATTTCTGTCAAATAAATACATAAAATCTTTAAAAAAAAAATTCACAAAGTTTTTACAGCATAGGTTAAAAAAAAAAAAAGGTATTTTCCAAACCGTTCCTTCGAAGAACAAGAAACGTAAAAAATAAGAAAATTTCTTAAAATGTATTTACTGTTGTTGTTGTTGTTGTTTTTAAGTTTGAGTAACACCATTTTTTTTTAATTTTTATTTTTTGAGAGAGAGCAAGCGAGTACAGGCATGAGTAGTGGGAGGGGTAGAGGGAGGGGAAAAGAGAGAATCTCAAGGAAACTCCGTACTGAATGCAGAACCTGACATGGGGCTCAATCTCACCACCCTGAGAGCATGACCCTGAGATTATGACATGAGCAGAAATCAAGAGTCTGATGCTTAATCAACTGACTGAGCCACCCAGGCACCCCAATCAACAAGTAATTATTAAGTGCCTACCCTATACTATGGGAGTCTGTAGAAGTACTAGAGAAGGTCAAAGACAAAGAAAAAAAGCAACTACAACAGGCAGTTATTTAGTTATCAGGGATGACTATGTGATCAAGTGCAGGGCAGGGATAAGCAGAGGAGAAAGACCAAGACTTAAAGAAGAGGAGGAAGAAGCTGGGGGTGGGGGAGTGGGCAAGGAAGATCACTTGAGCAAGAGCTACAATCCAAGTATATCAAACTAAGTATTTTTTCCTTTTAAAATAAAGTATGCCGAAAAAAGGTATTATGTTAGGTAAATAAATTCAAATTCTCTAAATTCTGTTCCTTAGAATCAGTGGCAACTATCCTCCACATCCTTATGGACAGTCAATTCCAAATTTTCAAAATAAGATGTCGCCCAAATGTATATAAAACCTCAAAGATGGAAATATGTTGACTTGTTAGGAACACCAAGACAATTAGCGTGATTTTTCCAACACAGTGAGGGAAGACAGGTTCTTTAGTTTATTAAAAACAAAACAAAAAACTGTATTACTGAGTATTAACATACCCAAAAAAATGCGCAAATCTTTAAGTGTACAGAGCTCTGGAACTAACTGATGTTCAAAAAAAGAACATTTAAAAAAAAAAAAAAAACTGAATTTAAACACTATTAGGGGCAACCTGAGTGGCTCAGACTGTTAAGCAACCCACTCTTTATTTCCACGGCTCAGGTTGGGACAGCGGGGTCCTGAGATGGAGCCCCTAGGGAGCCTCGGCTCTCAACACAGGGTCTGCTGGAGATTCTCCCTCTGCCCCTCCCCCCCACTCATGAGTGCAAGGGCATGCACTTGCTCTCTGATTAATAAATCAATTTGGGGACGCCTGGGTGGCTCAGCCATTAGGTGTCTGTCTGCCTTCTGCTCGGGTCATGGTCCTGGGATCAAGCCCCATAACTGGCTCCCTGCTCAGTGGCAGGAAGCCTGCTTCTCCCTCTCCCATTCCTGTTGCTTATATTCCCTCTCTTCCTGTGTCTCTCTCTGTCAAATAAATAAATAAAATCTTAATTTTTTTAAAAATTTTATTTATTTGACAGAGAGAAAGGGCACAAGTAGACAGAGCGGTAAACGGAGGGAGAAAGAGGCTTCCTGCCAGCAAGAAGCCTGATGCGGGACTCGATCCCAAGACCGTGGAATCATGACCTGAGCCGAAGGCAGACGCTTAACTCACTGCCTTCTGCTGAGGTCATGATCCCAGGGTCATGGGATTGAGCCCCACATCGTGCTCTCTGCTCAGCAGGGAGCCTGCTTCCATCTCTCTCTGCCTGCCTCTCTGCCTACTTGTGATCTCTACCTGTCAAATAAACAAATAAATAATCTTAAAAAGAAAAAAGATAAACTGAATTTAAACACTATTAAATGTAGGACTCCAATTCTGAAGCTGAATGTCAAATACTAACAAATGTTATCTTAGCCCTTTTATAGCTATGGCTCACACATTCAAGACTATGCCAAAAAATTCCAGGCTCCATGGTATTTTTTTTTTAAGATTTTATTTATTTATTTGAGAGAGAAAGAATAAGCGACAGCATGAGAAGGGGTAGGGTCAGAAGGAGAAGCTGACTCGCCACTGAGCAGGGAGCCCAATGTGGGACTCGATCCCAGGATTCCAGGATCATGACCTGAGCTGAAGGCAGTGGCTTAACCAACTGAGCCACCCAGAAGCCCTCAATGGTAGTTTTTTAAGTCATCTCTACACCCAACATGGGGCTTGAATTCACAACTCCAAGATCAAGAGTCGCATGCTCCACTGATTGAGCCAGCCAGCGGCCCCTCCATGGTAGTTTTCAGGAATTCTAAATTAATCCAGACTCAGGCTAAAGTTTAAATTTTGTCAAAAAACCAGATACCAAAACCTCTTTCCACCGTGCTATTTCAGGAATTCAGAGTTTAGTTATCAGCCTCCTCTATTACCAAAGATTTTATATTGTGTAGCAAGTAATTTTAGGAAGTTTATCAAGAACAAGGCACGCCATATTGACTTCAATTCATTTTTTTAGAAGGTTACCAAACTGGCAGATGAAGCCCAAGAATCACAGACACTCCTCTGGAACTGAAAAATGGAATGTAAATATGATAAAAGAACAGACCATTCATGATCCCAGCCTCCTGGGACTGACTCCTACACGTGGGGCTTTTTGCTCAGCAGGAAGCTTGCTTCTCCCTCTGTCTGCCATTCCCCCTGCTTTCGCTCCTGTTTGCTAGCTCTGTCACTCTGACAAATGAAATCCTAAAAACAAAACACAAAAAAACCTGGACCATTTATGCCCACCTAAAGGGAAGGTGCTTTGGTGACCACAGATGAGGTGGGCAAGCTTATCCAGATTTACAGCTGACAAAACACTGGAAAGGATAACCAACCCACTGGCTTCAAGTATATCAAATTCTCCGCAGGGCCAGACTGACGGATTAAAACAAACCTGGCGGTTTTAAAGGCTCACTGTGAGAGGACAAATTCTACTTCTCTTCCTTGAACCTCACTACCCTACACTGCCGAAGGGCAGGGAATAAGCCTGACCTCTAGGCTGGAATAATTAAGATAATATATTAAGGAAGATGAGCAAAAGCATTCACAGCAAGGTGGTTATCTTGAAAGTGAGACATTCCAGTGTTCAGGCACTTGGGTACATTGTATTCATTTTCAAATACTGGTGGCACAAATAAATCATGTTACGAAAGGAGGCTCAATTTTTTTTTTTTTAAAGATTTTATTTATTTATTTATTTGACAGAGAGAAATCACAAGTAGATGGAGAGGCAGGCAGAGAGAGAGAGAGAGGGAAGCAGGCTCCCTGCCGAGCAGAGAGCCCGATGCGGGACTCGATCCCAGGACCCTGAGATCATGACCTGAGCCGAAGGCAGCGGCTTAACCCACTGAGCCACCCAGGCGCCCCAGGAGGCTCAATTTTTTAAAAGGCATTTCCTTGGTGAGAATTTCAACAAACTTAACAACTTATCCCAAACTCTGGCAGTGTTCCCAGACAGTGCTTCCATCTAGGAATGCTACACTTTATTATTATTATTATTTTAAGATTTTTATTTATTTGATAGAAAGATCACAAGTAGGCAAGAGAGGCAGGCAGAGAGAGAGAGAGGGAAGCAGGCTCCCTGCTGAGCAGAGAGCCCGATGGGGGACTTGATCCCAGGACCCTGGGACCATGACCTGAGCCGAAGGCAGAGGCTTTAACCCACTGAGCCCCCAGGCCCCCCAGAATGCTACACTTTAAAAATAAACCTGTATAATCATAAAATCTGTGCATCATGTGTCCCAACTAGGTGCCTCCCTGGAGGTGACTGACTGTTCAAGAACTAGAAAAACCCGGGCGCCTGGGTGGCTCAGTGGGTTGGGCCGCTGCCTTCGGCTCAGGTCATGATCTCAGGGTCCTGGGATCGAGTCCCGCATCAGGCTCTCTGCTCCGCAGGGAGCCTGCTTCCCTCTCTCTCTCTCTCTGCCTGCCTCTCCAACTACTTGTGATTTCTCTCTGTCAAATAAATAAATAAAATCTTTAAAAAAAAAAGAACTAGAAAAACCCGGCTCCTGGGTGGCTTAGTTGGTTATTAAGTGACTGTCATAATCCTGGAATCCCCAGATCAAGTCCCGCACTGGACTCCCTGCTGAGCACGGAGTCTGCTTCTCCCTTTAACACTCCCCCCTCTCATGGTCTCCATCGCAAATAAATAAATAAAATCCTAAAAAGAAATTAAAAAGAACTAGAAAAACCATGTCTTAAGACAACTGATTGGAAAAACAGGAAATGTCTGGCCTGGTCAAACCAACACTTAGAAGGACCACTACAGCAACCTTCACGTATCTGCAGAGCTGTCTTTGTAGTCCTAGAAACCATTCTTTGAAGAAAAGATACCACAGGATCAGATTTCATGTCAATGTTAGGAAGCCTCTCCCTCACCCTGACTTCACACACCCTTCAAAAATAACAAATAACAATTTTTATCTCAAGCCATGTATGCAAACCTTCAACTGTTTGATATCTGGGGAGGCTGAACTGAAGGAACTCTAATGTCTCCTTCAAGGCAGTCTGGGACATGCTTTCAGGATACAGCCACAGGGGAAAAAAAAAAAAAAAGAAAAGAAAAGAAAAAATCAACAAGAGACTGTTACTCAAACCCCAGCGGGACAACGTTAACATTATCTGCTCCATAAATGTATGTTGAGTGAAGGATAAAATAAAAGGAATGAAGAGGATACAGGATCCAGCCTAAGAGGCTCAGTGGCCAAGGTCACAGTGCCCGAACCAAGCAGATGATAGGGACATAAGTCAAAAAGACTAATTAAAGTCAGGAGCAAAAAGGAAACAGCAGACTCTTACTAAATACGTAAGGTTGACTGAAGTTAAAATATTAAAAAGTTCTTCCCTTGAAAATGTTCTTTTTTTTCCCCTGAAGATTTTATTTATTTATTTGACAGGCAGAGAATACAGTAGGCAGAGAGGCAGGAAGAAAGAGGAGGAAGCAGTCTTCCTGCTGAGCAGAGAGCCCGATAGGGGACTTGATCCCAGGACCCTGAGATCATGACCTGACCCAAAGGCAGAGGCTTAACCCACTGGCCACCCAGGAGCCCCGCCCCTTGAAAATGTTTCCTGGCTAAAGCTGTCCTAATAGAAGTCCAAGCTAAAACAAAGAATTTTCTTCTTCCTGAAAACGCTATGTCCCTGAATAATTCTTTAAAGCAATGGTCAGTAAAAGATAAAATTTATCATATCTAAGGAGAGCCTATTCCTTTTCAATCACATGCAGCAACAGTTAATTTGTCTTTATGAAGTTTTTTAAAAGTTGTGGCTGGTACAAAATTTTCTATTTATATTTTGGCACATAATTAGTAAGTTGTCTAAAATTTTAAAATTAGGCAGATTTTAGGGAGCCTGGGTGGCTCAGTGGGTTAAACCCTCTGCCTTTGGGTCAGGTCATGATCTCAGGGTCCTGGGATCAAGCCCCACACTGGGCTCTCTGCTCAGCGGGGAGCCTGCTTCCCCTCTCTCTCTGCCTGCCTCTCTGCCTACCTGTGATCTCTGTCTGTCAAATAAAATCTTAAAAAAAAAAAAATTAGGCAGATTTTGCAACAGATGAGCTCTGTATCGGTAACTGTATTTCAGATAAGCTCTCCAGATGATTCTTAAGCACACCACGTGTTTCCAGCATCGCTGCCTAGATTAAAGGAGTCAATCCCAGGAGGGCCTTGGTCTTGGCATTTCCTGTCTATAATGGGCAGGAACCAGATGTTCAGATCTCACATCAAATATCCCCTCCTCAGAGGTGCCCTCCTGGAAGTCACCCACTTCATCCACCAAATCGTGTTTTTTCAGAACAAACCTCCTCTACTAATTATTATTTTTTCTTTCTTTCTTTCTTTTTTAATTTCTTAAACTGCCACCATCTCCGCCCCAACTGGAATACCAGCTTTTCTGTCTTGACCATCAATCACTCTTCCTGATCCCCGATACAAAGTGTTGTGTGATCAGTCAACATACAATTTATAAAACCCAACAGCTCATATTACAGTTGGGATTTCAATACAGCTGTGAATGTCTGTAAGTTCCTCACAATGCTAGCACTCAGTAAATACCATCCTTTAGTTTCGACCAAATTAGTTAAGTGCTTACAATCTGGAGGAGAGAAGAGAGTCAAACACATAACCATGAGGACATCATCTGGTAGTCTGTTGAAAAGCGGAATTCCAGGCCCACATCTGCCCAATGAATCTGAATCTATCTTAATAAGATCCCCAGGTGATTCATACCACAATCAAGGTTAGGAACCATGGGGTTAGGGGGCAGGGCAAGCCAAGAGGCTAAAACAAAAGTGTTAATAAAAATCCTCAGGGTCTTTTCACCCCAGTATTTCCATAAATAATAACCTGGATGAAAAAAAAAAAAAAACCGCTAAGGACTCTAATCAAGGAAGCCTTTAAATGCAACTGCCTTCTGGCAGTCTCCTGGGCAGGTGAAAGATTTTATATCAATTAATTTGTGTGGTCAAAAGTAATCTTTGTTATTTTGAAAGGATAGTAATTCCAATTATCTTTAAAAGAAAACAGGAAGTTTACCATCACAGCAAACAAGAGGTGGAAATATTCTATGAGACCAGAGCAGCTAGTCAAAAGTAGAGTGATCCAGAAAACCCCCAAATCCTTCTGGTGCAGGAGTATCAAGGGCTGCTGCTTTTCTGGTATACCCTCCCGGATTAGCCAAAGCAGTTTTCAAGCCACACCATTTGTAATGTTTCCCCTACCTCCGTTTTCCCTTTGAAATGAAGTTCTAATCTACCTTTTAGAGTTGTCAGTATCACCAAACGATAACAAAGAACAAAACTCTTGGCACAGTGTCGGGCTCTCAGTCAGGAGGCACTGCCCACCGTTTCCTTGAAATCTCTCCCTCCTCCTCTCCATCACTGAACCACGGTGGCACTAATAACTAAATAAATGCAAAAACAAACAAACAAACAAACTACACAGAAGTGTTGCTTTGAGGAGACAGCTATTACTGTGGCTCCACCATTTACTATTCTAAAACACCAGAAAGAGAAAACAAAGATTCATTTGTATCGAGCAAAAGCAACACGGCTATACTGGGAATGGGCAGCTTGAGAAATCCACCTGCGCCTAGAAAGGACTAGTTTGCTGTTCCACCAAGCATCACCAGAAGTGCCTTCATGGGAAGGTTTCTCTTTTCCAGGGATCCCAATAATACACCTATTGTGCGTGAGGGTCACACACTAACCTGGCAGGCTGCCTCTGCCCCGCCCCGAGTCGTCTCCCAGGTGGGCAGTTTGCCCAGCCAGCCCCAGGGCCGGCCTGAGGATGCCGTGGCTTCTCGGGGCTATCGCTTCGCCTGGGACACAGGGGCTCGGAACTGCTCTTCCAGCCCCAAGGAGCAGAGGCCATTTTGGCCCCTCAACCCCGCTCTCCCCGCACACTTCCTCCGACGCAGGCAACATGTCGGCTGGCCCTGCCCCGTAGGTGTCTGAGCCCCGCGGCAGGTCCGCGTGGGTGCGCCCGGCCGGTCAGCGCCCGCGCGCGCCCAGCTGCGAAACCCCGGAGGCAGGTCCGCCCACCCGGCCGCGGCCTCTGGGTCACGGGTGAGAATCCGAAGCGTGAGCAGCTTCCCTCGAAGGCCAGCCTCGCTCGAAAATAAATCCCCGCCCCCAGGCTTGAATCGACGCGGGCTCGCACAGCTCCCCACGAACTGGACGCCACACGGCCGGCCGGCCCACCCCCGGCACTAAGGCAGCCGGCCCCCGCGCCTCCCCCGCCCCGCGACACCCGAGGGGTGGGTCGGGGAGAATCGATGAGGTCCTGCCCCAGCTCCGGGATCCCAGCCGCCCGGCCAGCGAGCAGGGCCCCCGGCTGCAGCCGTCAGGCTCAGGACCCCGGAGAAGCCGGGCGTGCGCCCCGTTCCCGACCACCTCCCAGCATCGCAGTCCCGAGGGCTGCACGCGGGACTCGGGAATCGCCCGCCCGCCCCCACCAAAGCGAAAAGGTGGGCGCGCCGCGGGGACGCAGGGAGAGCACTAAGCGTTTCCGCCTAAAAGAGCTGATCGGCCGCTCCAAGTGGCCCTTCGCCGAGGCAGCCTCCAAGTTAGACCAGCGCGGCTCCCCCGCCAGACCCGCTCCCTTGCGACTCCCGCCGGTCCCAGCCCAGAGCGAAACCGCCACCGAAACCAGCGTGGGGCGTCCTTCCCCGCGCCTCCCCTACCGGACCCGAGCCACGATCCCGCGCGGGGACTCTGAGGCTACCGTGCGCCCCCGGCGCCGCGCCCAACTCTCACCTACTCACGGCAGCCCCGCCGACCCTCCGAGGACCGCGGGAGCCCAAGGACGCGCTTACTTGGCGAGCGCACCTACCGGGAACTCGGCTAGGAATTCAGTCAGTCCCCTTCCACTCCTTCTCCTCCTCCTCCTCCTCCTCCTTCCCCTCGCCCCCACCCACCACCCGGGCCGTCCTGCCCCCGGGCATGCGCACCAACGCCAGGCCGGTGCAGGAGGTCCGCCGCCCCGCGCACGGCCAGCTCACCTGTTGCACCCGGCGCGGGCCCCTAGGTGCTCTGCCTGGAGTCCTGCAGGAGAAGGAGAAAGGGGGAGGAGGACGCCAGCGAGGAAGCGTGCTGTGGCCGTCCCCTCCCTCAGTGACCCATTCACCTGAAACTCGGATGGGAGGGGGAAGGGAGCGGTGGAGAAGGAGGCGGGAGGAACCAGCCCTTCTCCGCACACCCTTGCCGCGATCCCAGTTAAAGGAACAGCGCGGCCTTGGGGACCAAGCGTAGACGAGGCGCCCGGGCTCCGGGAAGGTGCGGGTGGCCCTGGCCCGCGCTCTGGCGCGCTCCGAACTCCGGAGGCTTCGGGTAGAGCAGAGTAGTTAGCGATCCCAGGCCAAGGGAGGTCTGGAGGGGACTGGCTGTTTGAAGAGGGTCCAAGGGTGCTCAGCCCTCCGACGCGAAATGCCCCTCCTTACCACTTTTCTGCTCCGAAAATTTGGTAAGATTTTGTTGGAAAGAAGCAGCCAGAAGTGGGAGATCTCAAAATTAAATTAAGGAACTGTTTCTGAATCTCTGGAGACAGACAAGAAGACCATTACTCAGAGAGGTTAAATGAAGGTGAGAGATGATAGATGTTCTTGTTGGTAAATTTGCCATGAAAATAAAGTTCACACTGTTGTATCCATTATTAATAACTCAACGTCGTTTGCCGCGCCCCGAGATTTAAACTATTTTTTTAAAGATTTTATTTATTTATTTGACAGAGAGAGATCACAAGCAGGCTGAGAGGCAGGCAGGCAGAGAGGAGGAAGCAGGCTCCCTGCTGAGCAGAGAGCCCGATGCGGGCCTCGATCCCAGGACCCTGAGATTATGACCTGAGCCGAAGGCAGCGGCTTAACCCACTGAGCCACCCAGGCGCCCGAGATTTAAACAATTTAATATTCTCTTGGATGGGGGCGGGGGAGCCTAGTTCTGTGTGCTGTATTGTATTTCGTGATCTGTAGGTTAATTCCAAAGGAGTGTTCACTTAGGAAAATTCATAGTCTAACACATAGCATTGTGTATCTTTTTATATAGTATATTAATATATTTTTAAATTGTACTCTACATTCCTCAAAATGTTAAAAATAGAATTACCTATTATCCAGCAATTACACTGCTAGGTATTTACCCACGGGATATAAAAATAGAGATTCAAAGGGATACATGCCCCCGCCCCCCATGTTATAGAAGCATTATCAAGAATAGCCAAGGGGGACGCCTGGGTGGCTCAGTTGGTTGGGCAGCTGCCTTCGGCTCGGGTCATGATCCCAGCGTCCTGGGATCGAGTCCCGCATCGGGCTCCTTGCTCGGCAGGGAGCCTGCTTCTCCCTCTGCCTCTGCCTGCCTCTCTGTCTGCCTGTGCTCACTCTCTCCCCCTCTCTCTCTGACAAATA
Organism: Neogale vison; assembly: GCF_020171115.1. NCBI lineage: Eukaryota > Metazoa > Chordata > Mammalia > Carnivora > Mustelidae > Neogale > Neogale vison. Next base: position 219,101,652 of record NC_058091.1, read on the forward strand.
AATAAATAAAATCTTAAAAAAAAAAAAAAAAGAATAGCCAAGGGGCGCCTGGGTGGCTCAGGTCATGATCTCAGGGTCCTACGCATCGGGCTCTCTGCTCAGCAGGAAGCCTGCTTCCCTCTCTCTCTCTCTGCCTGCCTCTCCATCTACTTGTGATTTCTGTCTGTCAAATAAATAAATAAAATCTTTAAAAAAAAAAGAATAGCCAAACTATGGAAAGGTCCAAATGTCCATAGGTCCATACACTGATGAATGGATGAAATAGATGTGGTAAATATATATAGATACAGATAAAGATATGTAGATATATGGATATAGATAGTATGGTACTATTATGGTACTATGAGTACTATTACTCAGCCATCAGAAAGAATGAAATCTTGACATTTGCAATGGCATGGATTGAGCTAGAGTGTATTATGCTAAGTGAGGTAAGTCATTCAGAGAAAGACAAATACCATAAATCTCACTAATCTGTGGGATTTAAGAAAGAAAACAGATGGGATGTTAAGAAAGAAAATGTATGGGAGGGGGAAAGGAAAAAAGAGAGAGAGAGAAAGAGAGAGGGAAACAAGTCATAAGAGACTTTTATGGACAGAGAACAAACTGAGGGTTGATGGAGGGAGGTGGGTGGTTGATGGGCTAGATGGGGGATGGGCATTCAGGAGGGCACTTGTGATGAGCACTGGGTATTGCATGTAAGTGATGAATCACTAAATCCTTCCCCAAAACCAATATTGTACTGTATGTTAACTGCCTAAAATTTAAATTAAAAACAAATAATAATAATTTTACTCCAAAATGTTACTATTTTAGTTATTGGCAATTTAACTATCTGCATTGAAGCCTAGAATTTAGGTTTCTTAAATACCTGCTCTACTTTGTGCTTCAATCTGGAATGTCAGCATTGCTAATTAACTTTTGTCCAATCCCACCCATCTCCCTGCCTTTAATCTTTAGGTACAATTCAATGCTTAAGGAAGTAAAAGCATTATATAAATATAAGGGATTTGAAATGATGACAGCCTTAATGGGTAGTTAATCTAATTTTGTGTGTGTGTGTTTGTGTGTGTGTGTGTGTGTGTGTGTAAATCATTGCTACAATTATTTTAGCATGACCATGTAGTTTTCGAATGATGCAGTTTAAATTAGTGTTCTTAACACTGGGGAAGTCAGGTTAATCCTCTTAATGTTCTGCTGTCAGATTACTGAAATCTCCAAACATTCCATTCAGTTTATAATTAAACAAGGGAACATTTCCTAATACTCTCAGACTTATAAACACATATCTATTATTTTATAGTGTACTTTGAGAGGTTCTGAAGAGAACTGAGAGTTTTCTTCCACTTTTTAAAAATTGAAATATTTTTCACAGACCATAAACTTCACCCTGAATTTTAAAGCATGTATACAAGTCAGTGGCTTTTCCTGTATTCTCAAGATTGTATAATTACTACCACAGTCTAACTCCAGAAATCTCGGGTCCATCAGCAGTCACTCCCCCATTGCCTCTTGTCTCCAAACCCTAGCAACCACTACCCTACTTTCTGTCTCTACTGATTTGCCCATTCTGGACATTTTATATGAATGGATAATACAATATGTGGCCTTCTGTGTCTAAGAATAGCACAATGTTTTCAAGATTCATTCATGTTGTGGTACCTGCCAGTACTCCATTCTTTCTTTTTTTTAAAGATTTTATATATTTCGGGCAGCTGGGTGACTTAGTTGTTTAGGCTCTGCCTTCAGCTCAGGTCATGATCCCTGGGTCCCTGGGATTTTCACTGTCTCTCTCTGTGAATATTTAAAAATATTTAAAAATATTTAAAAAATATTTTTAAAAGATTTTATTTACTTGACAGAGAAAGAGAGCAAGCGAGTACAAGCAGGGGGAATGGCAGAGGGAGAGGGAGAAGCAGGCCTTCCACTGAGCAAAAAGCCCCACCCTGGGCTTTATCCCAGGACTCTGAGATCATGACCTGAGCCAAAGGCACACACTTAACTGACTGAGCCACCCAGGTGCTCCACTCCATTCCTTTTTGTGGCTGAATAATATTCCATCACATGGACATGACATACCACATTTTGTTTAAACTTTCATCAATTGATGGACATCTGGGTTATTTCTATTTCCTGGCTATTATCAATAATGCCACTATGAACACGCATGCTCAAGTGTTTGTGTGGACATATGTTTTCAATTTCCTTGGGTGAATTAAGTTTTTATTTATTTATTTATTTTTTAAGATTTTATTTATTCATTTGACAGACAGAGATCACAAGTAGGCAGAGAGGCAGGCAGAGAGAGAGGGGGAAGCAGTCTCCCTACTGAGCAGAGAGCCCAATGTGGGGCTTGATCCCAGGACCCTGGGATCATGACCCAAGCTGAAGGCAGAGGCTTTAACCCACTGAGCCACCCAGGTGCCCCTGAATCAAGTTTTTAAATTAAACTTTTTATCATTTTAAGAGACCAACTTATGCATAGAATGTTATTTTTCTTATTCCCACACTAAACCTAAACACAAAGGCATCTGTTAGGATGGAAGGTGAGTTCCCATATTTTATTTGCTTCCTTGGCAAATTCATTCATTCAACCACCTTTCCTGAGGGCCCACCACATGAACAGTAGTGAACCAAATCCAGAAATCCCTGTCTTTGGGAAGCTTACATTCTAGTTACTGCCTAATTTAGGAAGATGACATAATCAGATTTTTAAGGTGAACTATGTGAATTAGTAAGTTTTATTCACATTTTTAACTACAAAATGGCAATTTCATATGGTTCAATTTGATAGTGAGCTAAATTTCTATTGGAATATTATGTAGTATTTTTATTCCATTCAAGTTAATTTCCTAGACAATGCTGACAACATTGAAAAAAATTTTTTTTTAATTTTATTTATTTATGTGACAGATCTCAAGTAGGCAGAGAGGCAGGCAGAGAGAGAGGAGGAAGCAGGCTCCCTGCTGAGCAGAGAGCCTGATGCAGGGCTTGATCCCAGGACCCTGGGATCATGACCTGAGCCAAACACAGAGGCTTTAACCCACTGAGCCACCCAGGTGCCCCAACATTGAAAAAATTTAAAAATATTTTTCTCTTAGCTATTTTCTAATGGTGTGTGTTTTAAGTAGTAGTTGAAAATGTTCAGAAAGAAAAGCCAGCCTGAAAACCTAAGACATCATCTGTCAATAGCGAGATAAAGTTTGTTGAATGCTATATGAGGCCATGCTCAATGTAATCATGTTCTATAATCACAAATTGTAGCAAAGCTTTGTTTTTAATCAAATATTCCTTCCCAGCAACTCAGTAATGTTTTCAACTATCATACACTTTTGAGCATTATTTGAGGAAAATTCTCATGACTCAGAAACAAAGTAAATATTATTCCCAGAAGACCTATGATTAGAAACTTGTTGATTTAACATGCAGCCAAATGAATGATAAGATTTTAAAAACCAGTTTTTCTTCCTTTTTTTTTTTTAATCTAAAGGAGAAAGTTCAGAGCTCAGAATATGGTCAGAAATTTGGGCTCAGGGCACCTGGGCGCCTCAGTTGGTTAAGTGACAGCCTTCGACTCCCATCATGATCTTGGTAGTCCTGGGATCCACTCATCGGGAAGTCTGCTTCTCCCTCTGACCCTCCCCCTTTTCATGTTGTCTTCCTCATTCTCTCTCTCAAATAAAAAATAAATAAAAATTAAATTAAAAAAAAAGAAATTTAGGTTCAAATCTCAATGTTGCCCCTTAGTAGCTGGATAAAATTAATCCTTCAGGGAAATTAAACTGCATAGGCCTCTTTTTTTCTCCACTGTAAATATGGGATGACGGTAAACAGTAGTCTCTTCCTCCGGTTGTTGACCAGCGCATGGGCTGTTCACCAAGACAGACCATATGCTGGGCCACATGACAAGTGTCAATAAATTTAACAAGTCTCTGTCCCGTCTGCCCGAAACTGTCCCTGTCACATGGTTATTCCATAAATATTGGTCAGATAAGCAAATGAATACAACCCTGATTCCCCATTCCAGCACACCTGTGGAGCCATGCCCATCTCTCGGATAACATCCTGTCACGGTGAACACAGTACATTCCTTCACAGTGTTTCAAGGCTTACATCCCTCAGACTAGGTTTCAAAGGAGAGAAGCTTGGAGATGAGAATATTTCCCTTCTGCTCTACCTGCTCAGTGAATGAATTCAGTGACGGGCATCTGTTCAAGGGCAACTCAGTCTGGCGTTGACAAGGGCCTGGCGTAAAGTGCATCTGGGCTCCCCACCCAGTCATGAGTGGGGAGGCTCCCAGTCCCCGGAGGGCAATTTCCTTGTACAGATTTATGGAGGAATTCTTGGGGAAGTCACCGGGAAGGCAAATTCGGAGAGGACGGTGACACAAGATGAGTAAAGCTTTATCACTCCAGTTGCTGTGTGTTGAGCAAGATCCTTCCGGAAGGAAGGATCCAAAGTCCAGCAGAGTGAGCACCTGGATGGGAACTTCAACAACTGGAATGATAGTAACTGCAAATGCTGTCGTCATCCTGTGCCAGGCTCCGCATTGTTTTATGGACTTTTTTTTTTCTTTTTTTTGGTCCTCACAACAATCTTATGAGGTACTATTAATTCCCCTATGTGGGGATAACTAAAGCTCAGGGAGTTTTCTTCGTTTGCTCAAAACACCTGCTAGTTGTAGAGACAGGATTCAACCCAAGGAATCTAGTTCCAGAACCAATTGTCTTAACACTATTACTATACCCTAGGACTGCTTTTTTTTTCCTCTCTAAAAAATACCCAAACTCCTTTAAACTACTTACCCAGAGAAAGATTTCAGAATGCGGCTATAGAAAAAAAAAAACAAAACGTAAAAAATGGCTATCATGGAATGTTACGGATGAGAATAAGCCAATTAGAGAGTCCCCAACTTTCAAACATATTGGACAAAATAAACAGGGCCATCCCCCATTCAAAAAATACAGTATGATTCCATTTATATAAGGTTTAAGAACAGGTAAAACTAAGCTATATCATTTGGGGATTCTATATGTAAGTGGTAAAACTACAAAGGAAAAGCAAAGAAATTATTATCTTTCTTAAGAAAATAAGAGCACAGTGGAGAGAAGAGTGAGCTGTACTTGGAGGGATGGCAATGTTCTATTTTCTTCACTTAGGTACAGGTTACATGGCTATTAGCTTTATTTTATTTATTTTTTTTTAAAGATTTTATTTTTATTTATTTATTTGTCAGAGAGAGAGGTAGAGCGAGTGCGAGCACAAGCAGACAGAGAGGCAGGCAGAGTCAGAGGGAGAAGCAGGCTCCCTACAGAGCAAGGAGCCCGATGTGGGACTCGATCCCAGGACGCTGGGATCATGACCTGAGCCGAAGGCAGCTGCTTAACCAACTGAGCCACCCAGGCGTCCCTTATTTTATTTTTTTTTAAAGTTTTATTTATTTATTTGGCAGACGGAGATCACAAGTAGGCAGAGAAGCAGGCAGAGAGAGAGGAGGAAGCAGGCTCCCCGCTGAGCAGAGAGCCTGATGTGGGGCTCGATCCCAGGACCCTGAGACCATGACCTGAGCTGAAGGCAGAGGCTTTAACCCACTGAGCCACCCAGGCACCCTTCCTGGATCTTTTAAGCTTAAAAAAGAGAGAGAGAAAAAAGTAAACATTAACCAACTACTGCAAATACAGTGTTCTTATATCTCATTTTAACTTCATGGGGGTTCTTTACCTCCTGTGTCCCCAAACTTTAAAAAGTACTAAAACTAGGGGCACCTCGGTGGCTCATTGAGTTGGGTGTCTGACTCTTGATTTTGACTCTGGTCATGATCTTGGGGGAAGGGGAATGAGCTCCACGTTGTTTCTGTGCCCAGTGGGGAATCTGCTTGAGGATTCTTCTTCCCTCTCCGTCTGCCCCTCCATCCACTCACGCTCTCTCTCTAGGATAAATAAATAAATCTTTTTAAAAAGTACTAAAATTAATCCTTAACTTATCACAAGGAATCCTGACCCTAGAAAAACCACTTGAACTGGGATGGTATGAAACTCATACTCCTAGCAGAACACAACCTTCTCTCGACATTTTGTTGGTTACGAATTACCATTCTGTTATTCGTTACTGCGGCGTCGTTGTGGCAGCTCTTCTGACTTCATTTGGAGATTATTCAGGAGAAACTTCGGGAGCCTGCAAAGGGAAACTCACTTCAGCTCCTGAAATGTTGATGCTAACCCACACAGGGTGCGGTCTGAGCGGCCCATTTGCGAGCTGTACATGAAAGGGACTAGTTAGTCACTCCAAAAATATTTATTCGGTGCCAGCTCTACACCCTCCAGACCCTGTTCTGAGCCCTGGAGATACCATGGACTCAAGAAAAACAGGGTCCCTCACGGAGGCTTATACTTTATTTGGGAGAAGACTTACAACAGAGACAATTAAACTGAAAATGAACAAGATAATTTCAAATAATGATGAATGACTTAAAGAAGTCCAACAGGCTAGGGCACCTGGCTGGCTTAGTCAGAGGAGCATGTGACTCTTGATCTAAGGGTGAGAGTTCGAGTCCTGCTTTGGGGGTAGAGAATAAACAAACAAACAAACAAACTTAAGAATAAAAGAAGTAGAAACAAGCGAAGGGGACAGAGAGAGAGGGAGAGGCAGTGGACAGGAGCTACAGGAAGTAGGGCAGAGTGGCACCGGTGGCTGCCCCGAGGCAGTGACGTTTGAGTTGAGACTTTAATGATGAGAAGGAGCCAGTCATGCAGAGATCTGAGCCAAGAACATCCTAAAGCAAAATGGGGGCCACTTTAGACATTTAAAGAACAGGAAGCCAGGAGAAGGGGAGTTGAAGCATGTTGGAGAAGAAGTGTGCAGAGGCCGAGGTCAGGCCTCAGGTGCCATGCCACCTGCCTGCCATGTTTTCATCTAACTGAGTGAGAAGGCTTTGGAGGGCTTTAGGCATGTCATAGTAACGGATTTATGTGTTAGCATTTTGTGCAATTTTAACTGTCCCCCTAAGCCTTTTCCTGTTTTTTAAAATAATTTTTGGTAACGCTTGAGGACTTACCTTTGAAATTTGTAGCTTCTGAACAGAAAGGACTAAACCTGAGCAAGAGAGCAAGGGTGATTGGAAACCAACTGATAGGATCTTGAGAAATGCAAACTGACTCCTATTTATCTTCCTATGTGCATCTTAATTAGAAAGGTCAGCCTCCGTGCCTGAGAGGTACAAGCTGCTGGAGGGGCTAGAAAGGGAAATGGTAAGGGGATTTCTGCAATAATCATGGGACTCTTTTCCATGCTTTTTCTATGTTTTCTGAAATTCCTCAGTGAATGAGCATGTAGTCCTTTTTTTTTTTTTTTAAGATTTTATTTATTTATTTATTTGAGAGAGAGAGCAGAGAGGGGAAAAGAGGGCAAGAGCTGGGGTGGAGGAGAGGGAGAGGGAGAAGCAGGCTCCCCACTGAGCAGGGAGCCTGAGGATGTGGGACTCAATCCCAGGACCCAGGTATCATGACCTGAGCGAAAGGTAGATGCCTAACCCACTGAGCCATCCAGGCACCCTGAGCATGTATTCTTTTTGACAGTTAGGAAAAGGAAAGGTTTCCATTTTTTTTTTTTAAGTTATTGTGCTGGAAAATTCAAATATAATTACAGAAAAGTTGAGAAGCTAGCACAATGAGCTATATCCTTCACCTAAATTCACCAGTTGTTAAGACTGTTGACCTTTGTTGGGGCGCCTGGGTGGCTCAGTGGGTTAAAGCCTCTGTCTTCGGCTCAGGTCATGATCCCGGGGTTCTGGGATCGAGCCCCGCGTCGGGCTCTCTGCTCTGCAGGGAACCTGCTTTCTCCCCTCTCTCTCTCTGCCTGCCTCTCTGCCTACTTGTGATTTCTCTCTGTCAAATAAAAAAAAAAAAAAAAAAAAAAAGACTGTTGACCTTTGTACTTGCACGCAGGCGTGTGCACACATACACTAATGTACATGGTAATTTTTGTTCTCAATCATTTATACACCTTGATGCCTTTTTTGGTTCGGCCATTTAAAACTTTCTTGCAGGGCGCCTGAGTGGCTCAGGGGGTTAAAGCCTCTGCCTTCAGCTCGGGTCATGATCCCAGGGTCCTGGGATAGAGCCCCGCATCAGGCTCTCTGCTCAGCAGGGAGCCTGCTTCCTCCTCTCTCTGCCGGCCTCTCTGCCTACTTGTGATCTCTCTCTGTCAAATAAATAAATAAAATCTTTAAAAAATAAATAAATAAAAAATAAAAATAAAACTTTCTTGCAGATGGGGATGTGACACTTTACCCCACATACTTCAGCGTGGACTCCTAAGAACCGAGACAGTCTCCTACACAGCCACAGTCAGCGTGTGCTGCTACAACAGAATACTGTAGACTGGGTGTGTTATAAACAACAGAAATTTCTTTCTCACAGTTTGGAGCATGGAAGTCAAGAGACCAGGCTGCCTGCCCGGTCAGGTTCTGGTGAGAAGCCTTCCCCCAGATGCACATAGTAGTTTCCCCTTATGGGCTGAAGGTAGGGAGATCTCTCTCTGGGGTCTTTTGGGAGGGCACTATTCCCATTCACAAGGGGTCCACCCTCATGACCTAATCATCTCCCAAAAGGCCCCACCTTCTAAAACCATCAGGTTGGTTAGGATTTTAACATAGGAATTTCGGGGGATACAAACATTCAGATCATAGCAACCACCATACCATTAACAGACCCCCGAAAATGAACACTAATACATAATCATATCTAATACGTAGAACATACTCACGTAGTTACAGTTGTTCCAGAAATGTCTTTTATGGTTTGTTGTTGTTGTTCAAAGATTTTATTTATTTGAGAGAGAGAGGGTGTGTGCACAAGCGGGGGGAGGAGCAGAGGAAGGGAAAAGAAATTCTCACCCAGACTCTGGAAGAGCGTGGGCGGTGGCTGGGCTCGATCTCACCACTCCAAGATTACAACCTGAGCCAAAACCCAGAGTCAAATGCTCAATGGGCTGAGCTGCCCAGGCAACCCGTTGTTGCTGTCGTTTTAAATCCAAGGGTGCCTGGGTGGCTAGTGGGTTAGGCCTCTGCCTTTGGCTCGGGTCGTGGTCTTGGGATCCTGCGGTCGAGTCCTGCGGTACTGAGTGGAGTCCCGAGTCAGGCTCTCTGCTCGGTGGGGAGCCTGCTTCCTCCTCTCTCTCTCTCTCTCTCTGCCTGCCCCTCTGCCTGCTTGTGGTCTCTCTCTGTCAAATAAGTAAAATCTTAAAAATCAATCAATCAATCAATCAATCCAGGAGCCAGGGTTCCTGGATGGCTTAGTCAGTTAAGCATCTGCCTTTGGTTCAGGTCATGATTCCAGGATCCTGGGATCGAGTCCCCACATCAGGCTCCCTGCTGGTCTGCTTCCCTCTCTGCCTTTCCCCCTGCTCTTGCTTGTGCTCTCTCTCTCTCATACACAAAAATAAATAAATAAAATCCTAAAAAAAAAAAAAAAATCCAGGAGCCAGTCCAGGATTATTCCTTGGATTGCATTGTTGTGTCTCTTTAGTCTCCTTAATTCTTGAATAATCCCATTACCATTTCTGTCCCTCATGACATTGTCATTTTTAGAAAAAGAATCTGGTCCAGTTGTTCTGTTGAATGCCTCGTGATTTGGATTTGTACACCCCCTCCCCCTGCTAAATGTTAAAGCAAAACTTACTGGCAAGAACACTATATAGATGATGGGGACTTTGTACTCCATCCCATCAGGAGGCTGACACTATGAAGCTGTCGCAGTACGAGTGATGCTAACTTTGAATCAGGTGGTGTCTTCCCTTTATAATCAAGAAGTACTCCTTGGGGGTCTTACTCTGTAACAACCTTTCATCGTGAAAGCTCTCAGTGTCCATTGTTGACTCCTGCCCGACTCAAGTGTTCCATCAGTCGGTGCGTTGTGTCTGCTAGTACTAATCAAGAATTAGCATCAACACTATCGAGTGCCACCAAGAAAAAGAAAATACAAAGAATTTCCACATGTAAGAAAAAGAAGGTGGAACACATTCTAAGTCATTAACATATTGACCTCACATGAGAAAAGTTTCCTTTTTGAGGTACAATTTTTTTCTGTGTTGCCTTTAAAAATTCAACCAGTTCCTGGGGCACCTGGGTGTCTTCGTTGGTTAAGTGTCTGCCTTTGGCTCAGGTCATGATCTCAGGATGCTGGGACTGAGCTCCATGTCAGGCTCCTGGCTCAATAGGGAGCATGCTTCATCCTTTCCCCTCTGCTTGTGCTCTCTCTTTCTCAAATAAATAAATAAAATCTTTTTAAAAAAGTCGACCAATTCCCTTAACTGCATAATATATATACTGAGTGTTTATTTGGGAAGGAGGGCAGGTGATGTGGGAAGAATGCAAAGCCTACTTTTGTAGAGCTCTCTTCCCTCACACAGCCTAGGAGATAAGGTGTATACTCATAAAAATGAAAAATAATAAAACAAAGGACAGATAAGTGCTGTGTGAGTGGTAAAGATAAGAACACTCTCTTTTCTGAGTAAGTGCACCTGCTTACCTGGCCATCTGTGTGCTCTTCCTACTTGTGTCTCTGCAACTTGCCCTTTGCTCACACTTATTCTACCTGGAACGTTCTCCTTCCACCTTTGCATCTGCAGGCTCATGTATTAAGATATTGCTGCTGCTTCAAGGCTGAGCTACTCTATCTTCTATTTAAAAAAAAAAAAAGCAACAAAGACACTTCTTTATTTTCTCCTCTTCTTTACTTTTTTAAAAATTCTTTAAAGGATTTTATTTTATTTATTCATTTGACAGAGAGAGAGAGTACAAGCAGAGGGAGCAGCAGAGGGAGAAGGAGAAGCAGATCCCCACCAAGCGGGGAGCCTGATGAGGGACTCGATCCCAGAACCCTGGGATCATGACCTGAGCCAAAGGTAGTTGCCCAACTGACTGAGCCACCCAGGCGCCCTCTCCTCTTCTTTAAACAGTGGTTTCTCCCAGTTCTGCACAAATTCCAGAATCAACTTATCTACATCGTTTGGCTGTCCAGTGTCACACTGCTTTCTAACTTGGATTATATAAGTGTGTGGCTCCTTCTAGACTGTACGCTGACTGAGGGTGAGCTCCCCTTCTGCCTTGCCTGGGTTCCCAGCGGGCCCCTCTCTCTGGTATTTTGCACTTGTTTTGCTTTGAGTAAACGAACAACAGTCAATGCTTCAATAAACTGCCCTTACATTTATTGAGGTTGAATTATGCTGGTAATAATCTTGATGAGAAACTCTGCACTTGGCCTCTGTGCTTATTTTTTTTCCAAACATGTTCCTTATAGTAGTAAGTTAACCAGGAAGTTTCCTTTACTCCCTTCCTCTAGACAGAGGGAAAAAAATAACAGGAAACCAACCCGCAGAAAACAATGAAGATGAATATCAAATATTTATTCCTTTCCGTCCTAGAGGAGTTAGCACAATATTAGGTCATCATGGTACCACTTGAAACAATCAAAGTTGCTTTGAGCTTTAAGAACTTTCAGTAGAGCAATTTGGCTGTTTTTATTGAAATGAGGTCAAGTTAAAATACAGCTACAGAAATCAGTAGATATTATTCCAAGTGTCCACAAGTGTCACTTGAAAGCCATGCTTGGTCTCAACCTTGTGATTCAGGAACTAGGTCTGAGGCTGTTGGCAGATAACTTCCTTTCTTTCTGTGCTCCCATACATTTTGGACATGGTAAGAAAAGAAATAGGAACTACCAAGTAACTTTCCTGTGTCACTATGACATCACAAGCTAAATATTAACTCCATCTTGTAGATAAGAAAACTCAGTTTCGGGCACCTGGGTGGCTCAGTGGGTTAAGCCACTGCCTTCGGCTCAGGTCATGGTCTCAGGGTCCTGGGATCGAGTCCCACATCGGGCTCTCTGCTCAGCAGGGAGCCTGCTTCCTCCTCTCTCTCTCTGCCTGCCTCTCTGCCTACTTGGGATCTCTCTCTGTCAAATAAATAAATAAATAATCTTTAAAAAAAAAAAAAAAGAAAGAAAGAAAACTCAGTTTCATAGACAATAAAAACTTGCTTCAAATTACACAGCTGGGGAAGTTTAAAGCCAGGATTCAAAAATACATATCTTTTGGACCCAAATCCATGCCATCATCACAGGATATGCTTTTAACAGATTGTTTTAAAATGTGAGAGAGAGTGAGAAAGAGAGAGACAGTGAGCAAGAGAGAAAGAGACAGAGACAGAGCATGAGGAGGGGGGAGGAGCAGAGGGAAAGGGAGAAGGGATCATGACCCCAGCCCAAGGCAGCACTTAACTGACTGAACCACCTGGGTGCCCCAGGACTGTGCTTTTGTTAGATGCCTGCCCCCATACCAAAGTGTGAGGTCCTTCGGTCCACAATACCTACCATAATGGCTGGAGCATGAATACTGAATATATTCGAGTATTTCCCCGTTTCCATTTCCCCTTTCCTCTATCTCACCGAAGGTCAAGTTCAGTCTTCTATTCATCCTCCCCATACAGCCAGAGGCTTCAGAAGAAGCTGACTCTGCCCCAGCCCCATCAGTGGGAAACTGGACAACCTGCTCCACTGCTGTTGGCAGCCATCTTACAACCACAAGGGGAATCAACATAGACGACATCAAGTCCACACCAGACATGGCAGAGATAAGAGAACCAAGAAAAACCAGAGCCTAGAGTCCACTCTGGATTTCCACGAATGTGAGATAAAACATTACCTTATTCTTTAAACTACTTCAAAAATGTTCATCGTTGTTGCATTGAGCTGAAATGGTCCTGATACAGTGTGTGTACTTCATAAATGTCCATGGATGAATATTTCTTTTGCATCAGGAATAGCCCTTCCAAGGCCCTTCCTTATCCTGGATAAGGAAATTAAACCTCAGCAGGTTAAGTGATTTGCTTAAGGTTACAGAACTGTTGAGGTGAAAAATGAATTCAGAACTCAAACTAGGATCTCTTGATTCTGTGGGTCCCTTACCTCCCATACAAATGAAGGGGGTGAGGGTCTTCATTCTGTGACAATCTTTTGCTTAAGGAAAAACTTACAAGAAGTGATAAGACCATTTCTTGGCAAGATTAATTTTTCTACCTCATTTACTAAACAGACATTTCCACAAACTTTCGTTGACATTGACCAAACATCCATGTCCAAAATGGCCAAGCATTCATGGTGATTCAATCAACATAGTCTAGGTTGTGCTGAATTAACAAAAGCCTCACAAAGTCTTGGTGCCTAAACACAACAAATGTTTATTTTTATTCATGCTCCATATCTAAAGAGGGTTGGTTGGGCACACTGCATCAGAGTTTTCTTACTCTAGGACCCAGGCTGTCAGAGAAGCCACCATTTCAAATGTTACTCAACACAGTAAAGGAAAAGAAAGTTCTGGAGGCTCTCACATGGACAGTTAAGTGCTTTAGGTCAGAAGTGATGCAAGTCACTTTCATTAACCATATACTGCCAGAACTAGACCTATGGCTCCACCCAGCCACAGTCTTCTGTGTGCCTGGAAGGGGAAGAAAACCAGGTACCTAAGTGGTGAGCAGCAGTCATGACCACACGGCTGGTTATACTGATGACTGCGCTAATGTTTGTTCCTTTTTTTTTTTTTTTTAAGATTATTTATTTATTTGATAGACAGAGATCACAAGCAGGCAGAGAGGCAGGCAGAGAGAGGAAGGGAAGCAGGCTCCCTGCTGAGCAGAGAGCCCGATGTGGGGCTTGATCCCAGGACCCTGGGATCGTGACCGGAGCTGAAGGCAGAGGCTTTAACCCACTGAGCCACCCCGGTGCCCCCCTGTTTCCAATTCTTTTTACCTCTTCTACATACCAAGGGCAGAATTGCTGACCTGTATGGGTAAATCCGTGTTTAACATTTTTTTTTTAAGATTTTATTTTATTTATTTGAGAGAGAGAGACAGTGAGAGAGAGCATGAGCGAGGAGAAGGTCAGAGGGAGAAGCAGACTCCCCATGGAGCTGGGAGCCCGATGTGGGACTCGATCCTGGGACTCCAGGATCACGCCCTGAGCCGGAGGCAGTCGTTTAACCAACTGCGCCACCCAGGCGTCCCCGTGTTTAACATTTTTGGAAACTGCCAAGCTGGTTTCTAAAAACAGGTGTACTATATTATAATACCTCAAGGAGTGCTTGAGGATTCTAATTTCTCCACACCTTTGTCAACCCTTGTTGTTTTCTGTTTTGTTTTTAGCTTCTCTAATAATATCTATTGTTGAGTTTCTTTTAAAATCAATGTTGAGGGGGCGCCTGGGTGGCTCAGTGAGTTAAGCCGCTGCCTTCAGCTCGGGTCATGATCTCAGGGTCCTGGGATTGAGCCCCGCATCAGGCTCTCCACTCAGCAAGAAGTCTGCTTCCCTCTTTCTCTCTGCCTGCCTCTGCCTACTTGTGATCTCTGACTGTCAAATAAATAAATAAAATCTTAAAAAAAAAATTAAAAAGAAAAAAAATGTCATGTACTTAAAGTAATTAAAATGGACCAGAACTTAATGGCAAAAGGTGTTTTCTACTAAAGGGAAATCAGAAAGGCAGATTAGAAGATGCCAATACTTCATGGAAAATCAAGAACTTAATGATATGGGGCATTGGAGTATATACGAATAACAAGATGCAAGGTAGCAATATAGACAGGAATTAAGGAGATACTTTGAGGAGAAAGATAGGTTATGTTCAACAGCTGTCTCTTCATGTTCTCCATGGGAAAATGATAATACAGTGGGGTAAATGGTGATTTTTTAAAGCATTTTCCGTGTTCTGTTAAAACCAAGTAACTCCAGAATAATGCTGAACAATAAGCCACCCCTAATGTTTGTTCTTAAACGAAGACAACATAATGTAAAATGTAGAGCTTACAAATTTCACAGAGCCCTTCAAAACACTTCGCCAAAGGGCGCCTGGGTGGTTCAGTGGTTAGAGCCTCTGCCTTCAGCTCAGGTGGTGATCCCAGGATCCTGGGATTGAACCCCGCATGGGGTTCTCTGCTCAGCAGGGAGCCTGCTTCCCTTCTTTTCTCTGCCTGCCTCTCTGCCTGCTTGTGATCTCTGTCAAATAAATAAATAAAATCTTAAAAAAAAGAAAATCACCAAGGTACTTTTACTAACATTTTTATCTGCACCGCAACCCTATGACAGCGTGTGAGCACATCAAAGTGTCAAACACAGGACAAATATTAGCCTTAGAAATAAGACAATATATGAGGTTTCCTTTGCCAGATTCCACAACTCAATATGCTAATAGGGCACATGGTAAGAGTCATCCGTTACACACACACATAATTAGGCTGAAAGATAGAGGTAGCCTGGTTACCTACCATACCATGGCCTTCCAGGGACAAAACCGTATGAAGCCTTCTAAGAAGTAGTGAAAGAATGACCAAAATGTCTCTCTCTTCTTTCCTTCCCCTGTGACATCAGTGATGGCAGCAAGAGAGAAGAAAGAGGAAGACTTGCTAAGGGAACTGGACTAGAATTGAGGAGACCCAGTTATACTCAGTTCTGTCAGAAACCAAGTATGTTTTTTTAAAAGTTTTGTTTATTTATTTAGAGCATGAGAGCTGGGGGAGGGGCAAAGGGAAAGAGAGAAAGAGAGAAACAGTTTCCACACTGAGTGCAGAGCCCAAAAGAGGGTCATGGTGCGAGTCGGGGGTGGACTCTAGCCCATCACCCTGAGATCATGACCTGAGCCAAAACCAAGAGCTTGTTGCTTAACCAACTGAGTCACCCAGACACCCCAGAAACCAGCTATGTAACTTTAAGCCAGTTTTTTACTATCTTACCAGTGACAATAAAATGATGTCTATTATTTTAGAAGGTTTTGTTATATATTATTTTTATTATACATTTTATTATATATTTTTAATAATGTCTATTATAAGAGGTTTTAGAAATATGAAGTGCTCTAAGTAATTAGTCATCCACTACTAAGTTGTTCTTTGTGCTTGGTCTCAGGGGAATAAAAGAATAAAGACACGATCTATGCCATGGGCATCTCTTATTTTTGCATGGCTGGCTTCTGTTAAGAACACCCAGCTCAGGAGAACCTTCAGCTTAGGTCATGATTCTGGACTTCTGGACGGGATAGAATCCCGAATCACATGGGGCTCCCTACACAGCAGGGCATCAGCTTCTCTCTCTCCCTCCACCCCTCCCTCCACTCATGCTCTCTCTCTCTTTCTCTCTCTCTCTCTCTCACTCTGTCTCTCTCTCAAATAAATAAAATCTTTAGGGGCATGTGGGTGGCTCAATGGGCTAAAGCCTCTGCCTTCGGCTCAGGTCATGGTCCCAGGGTCCTGGGATCGAGTCCCACATCGGGCTCTCTGCTCAGTGGGGAGTCTGCTTCCTGTTCTCTCTCTTTCTGCCTGCCTCTCTGCCTGCTTGTGATCTCTGTCAAATAAACAAATAGAATCTTAAAAAATAAAATAAAATCTTTACTTTTTTTTAAAGATTTTATTTATTTATTTGACAGACAGAGATCACAAGTAGGCAGAGAGGCAGGCAGAGAGAGAGAGAGGGAAGCAGGCTCCCTGCTGAGCAGAGAGCCCCCAAAATAAAATCTTTAAAAAAGAAAAAGAACTCACAGCTCTTCCTTTGAAGACTTGTCCCTTCCTCTACTTCATGAGGTCTGCCAGCGCTGTCAGTCACAATGCTGTGTCCCCACAGCGGAGAGTACACTAATGAGATGTGGCGATTGGCTCAAAGAGGACACGAGACCCAGTCAAGTTTTCCCAGAGATGTGGTAGAGAATTGCTGGAAGAGAATCTCATGTAATCCTGGACATAACCATGGCACATAGGGGGCTGAGCCATCTTCCTTAGTTACACAGGATTATAAATAGAGGAAAATGAGACTAATATGCTGTGAGAAGCGGAGAAGACAGAGGATGGGCTGCCAGGGAGCACTGAAGCCAAGTCGACTCCTGAACTGTTCTGTCCTTTAAATCAGTACGTTCAGTCAGTCTCACTTTCTCACCCTGCTTTGTGAGGGCTCAACTTTGTGAGGGCTCACTCTGGGCTCAATTCCCACCTTATCTCTTTATCCAAATATTCTCTGGCCATTCCAGCCTATGGTAGCCTCTCTGGAACTCCCCTCCCCCTCCCCAGAATTCCTGGCTCTACTGGGCTCTGTTAATCCTGAGATGAGCTCTATAAAAAAGTGCTTAAGAAAGAAGGATTACATAAATGTAAAAGTATCTGTTGTGAAAGTAAAGTAAAAGAGAAAATGGTGTGTGTTGAGTTGTTAAACATATTCCCTCATCCTGAGGTCAGCAGAATTAAAAACGCTCTTCAAACTGCTTTAAATACCAAAGAGCACTCCACTTGCTAATACCAGCTCATTTCATCATTCTCAAACCCTGTCTAGCCTTCGCATTCTTCCAAGCTTGTCTCAGCCAAGCTTTGTGATTACTGAGAACATCTGGGCCCCTTCACCCTTCTCCAATGGTCTCTAGAGTCAACCCCAACCCTCTCCTTCTGTTCTCCGCTCCCTCTCCCCACATTATGCACCCCCTCAGAGTTAGCTTTTGCTCTGCAAGTGCCCTTCCTATGGCTGTCCACGAATCCCCAAACTGGAAGTCCTTTCCTTGATTCCTGGGTTCAAAAATGCAGGAATTCCTTTTTTCTTTTTAAGGAGTAAATTTTTATAGAACACCAAGTCATTCAAGTTATTAAAGGTAACTCATCTTTGCTATTCATAAACCAGAGCATTGGCCCTTCACTCAAGTTTACACAGAACTTTATTTGGCATTGTGCTGAGAAGCTGAGTTGCCAGCAACTTTGCAAAGCTCCCACTACACAATTACCCAGACAGCTGGAATTCCTTAGTTTTCCAGCTAGAAGGCTTTGCTAAGGTGCATTATCAGTGTTGACTCAGGTTGGTCTTTAGGTATTAGGTTGGTTTAGTCCTTCCTTGAAATGTCAATTATTGTTAGTCTAGCTTTATTATTGTCCTTTGGTGGGTTGCTTTGCTAACCATATGGTTATTTTTTTTTTTAAAGATTTTATGTATTTATTTGACAGAGAGAAATCACAAGCAGGTGGAGAGGCAGGCAGAGAGAGAGGGAAGCAGGCTCCCTGCTGAGCAGAGAGCCCGATGTGGGACTCGATCCCAGGACCCTGAGATCATGACCTGAGCCGAAGGCAGCGGCCTAACCCACTGAGCCACCCAGGCGCACTAACCATATGGTTTTTTTTAAGGCCTTATTGTACCACTAGGATTTTGGAGCCATAATTTTCAAGGAACTAGATTCTAAGATGTGTATGGTTTGTATCCTAATAGAACTCCTTTATACCTGTATAGCTAAATCAGATGTTTTTATAATTTCCTAGAATGTGCTCATATTATGACGCTTCATTGTTTATATGCTTTTCATGAATGTGTGTTACTTATATAACTATGACCTAGAATCCAGATTAAGTGTAATGAAACCACTGGGTTATTTTTATATTTATGAGACATTGTTTTACAATATAAAATCATGTGGGCAAGCTCATATTCTTCTGTTATCAAGTAAATGGTAAGTGTCTGAGGAAAAACATATTAATGATGCCCTTTATCTAAAATGTGGTATCATGTTGTGATGTAATATTGCCATTTATTGTTTTGTTTAAAATACATTGCTATTTTAGACAAGGGTGCCAAGGCTATTCAGTGGGCAAAGGGCAGTCTTTTCAACAATTGTTGTTGAGAAAAACCAGATATCCATAAGCAAGGAAATGAAGTTGCATGCCTACCTTTGACTGTATAAAAAAATTAACTCGGGGTTATTATATTGCCAAACTGCTACCTATAGAGGATGCAACAATTTATACTCCTTTTGCTAAAAATGTAAACGATGGTTTCCCAAACTCCGGTCAACAGGGGGTTATCACATCCTTGGTAGTCTGATAAATGACAAAAGAGCATTTTGGCTTAATTCTAATTTGTATTATCTAATAATAGTGAAGTGAGCTGAACAATTTTGCGTGTGTTTAACAAGCCATTTGTATTATTTTTTCAATGAACTGTCCCAATCCTTTCCAAATTTTCTATTGTATTATCCATCTTTATTGATTTATAGGGACTCTATTTATTAATGAAATTAGCCCTGTGATGGACACTGGGCAGCTTATGTGCTATGGGGAGTGCTATGAATTATTTAAGACTGAAAAACCACAGACCTGTACCCCTAAAACAAATAATACATTATATGTTAATTAAAAAAAAAAAAACACTTCACCAGATACAAGAGGAAAAAAAAATGATATTCCTGAAGGAATACCAACCCCTTCCCAGCCTTTTTTATATCACTGCTGATCATAGGGTTCTGGTAGGTTCTCAGTGTTTATTTGTCTGCTGGTGCTAATTGCGTTTTTAATACTTCTGCTATTCACTGTCACATTACATTCTGTGCTTTCTTATTTACTTGAAAAATATTTACAAAACAAAATAGAATAAAAAAGGAAATTAGCTTTTGTACTACAAGTGACAGATTTTTTCTTCTAGTGTGTCACCTGTCACTTTTCTTTTGCTTTTTGGTGTTTGTTTTTGGGGGAGGCATGGGGCATTGCCATGAAAATATGTGTTGAGATACTGTACACCCAAATTTCAGATGGATCACAGAATTACTCGTAAAGAATGCCAACATTAACAGAAAACCATGGAAGAACTTTCTTTTGGTCTCAAAGTAGGAAGCGCCTTTCAAAGAATGAATTAAAAACCCCCAAAGACCGATAACTTTGATTCTATGAATAAAGTATGTCTTCATGGCAACATCTGACGGACTAAAGCTCAATACCTTAGAATGTAACCTTATTTGGAAATAGAGACCTTACAGATATAGTTAAGGTAAAATGATGTCCTACTGGAGTAAGGTGGATCCTGAATCCACCATGACTAGTGTCCTTATGAGAAGAGAAGAGGAGAGAAGAGGACTCAGAGATAGAGACCCAGGGAAGACACCACATGACAATGGAGACAGAGACCCGTTGTGCTGCAGCTAGAAGCCAAAGAATGCCGAGGGTGGTCACCAACCACCAAAAGCTGGGAGAGACACAGAGAAAGATTCTCCCCTGTGGGTTTCAGAGGGAACACCACCCTGCTATCACCAGAACTGTTCAACAATATATTTCTGTTGCTGTAAGCCACCCAGATGGTGGTACTTTGTTACAGTAGCCCTAGGAAACGAAGAGACCCAGCTTCCTTTCTGACTGGGTAAGACAACTAGTCTTTTTTTTTTTTTTTTTTTAAGATTTTATTTATTTATTTGACAGACAGAGATCACAAGTAGGCAGAGAGGCAGTCAAAGAGAGAGAGAGGAGGAAGCAGGCTCCCTTCTGAGCAGAGAGCCCAATGCGGGCTCCATCCCAGGACCCTGGGATTATGACCTGAGCCCAAGGCAGAGGCTTTAACCCACTGAGCCATGCAGGCACCCCAGACAACTAGTCTGATCACATGAAAGGTTTTGTTCTGAATCACTCTGGGAAAACGCATGGAGGTATAAAACACAGAGTACATTTACTTGCCTAGAAGTATTCTTATCGTGATACATTGTGAGCAATGTATAGAATTATTGAATCACTGTATTGAACACCTGAAATGAATAGAACATTGTATGTTAATTACACTGGGATTAAAAAGGTAAATAAATAGGGTGCCTGGGTGGCTCAGTGGGTTAACCCTCTGCCTTCAGCTCAGGTCATGATCCCAGGGTCCTGGGATTGAGCCCCACATCAGGCTCTCTGCTCATTTGGGAGCCTGCTTCCCCCTCCCTCTCTGCCTGCTTCTCTGCCTACTTGTGATGTCTCTCTCTCTGTCAAATAAATAAATAAAATCTTTTAAAAAAAAAAGGTAAATAAATAAGTTTGTTAAAGTTGCCTCCCCTGACCCCCCACTTTTAGGTAGCCATAGAGCTCTCTCTTTGACATCATAATTCCTCTCTGATACTAATCTTATTTACCTTTGCTTCATGAGAACACAAACTGCATGACAGGGAGAATTTTCCTTTCTGTTCACCACTCTGTCCTGAGGTGATCCCTAAAAGATGGTAGATAGTCAATACTATTTGGATGATGAATGAATAAAAATCATAAAGAATTCTAGCACATCACTGATTCTATGCCCTAAGTCATGTTCTGGAGCTGTTCCATCTCTCTGGGTCTTCATTCGTGAAATGGGGAGAAGGGTCCATGCTGCAGGTTGGGGAGAACGGGGGCCACGGGGAGTGGTGGTGCTTTGGGGGGAGCAATCAACCAGACTGTAAGCTCTACTGGGTTCCCCACCAGACTGATTAACTGCCGTGTGCCCCACAGCTACTGTGGCTGGACACATAGTAGGTGGTCAAGAAATTTACTAAGGGAATGGAAGGCGTCAGGAGGCGGGGGTTTGGAGAAATACTTGGAATGTAAAACCTGGTACTGAAGTGGATGTTGGGGAGAATAAAGTAATGACGCCACATCCTCTCTTCAGCCTTGGGAACTGGTGTGAGCTGTCCACAGATTTTAACACTTGTGAAGCAAAGGAAATAACACCCCTCCAGGGCTTTTGAACCGTCAAGCCTTACCCTTGGATTTCCACCACCCCAGCCCCTCAGAGAAGAAAAGGCAGACTTTCAAAGCTGGCAAAATAACAAAGTTTGGCGTTTTAAATGGAAACAAAAACAAACATGAATAAGCCTTTTTCCACTTCTCAGCCTCCTCCAGGCAAAGGTTTAATAAGTAAATATTTGCCTTCTGTCCTCTCAAAAAAACCCACACCACTTTTCTCCTTACAACTTAATATATTAAATTAAGTGCAGATGCGATATTCAAATATATATGATTTCAGTCTCCCCCCCTCCTTTTTTTTTTTTTTTTTTTTTGGAAGATTTCATTCATTTTGACAGAGACACGGCAAGAGAGGGAACACAAGCAGGGGGAATGGGAGAGGGAGAAGAAGCAGGCTTCCCGCTGAGCAGAGAGCCTGATGCAGGGCTTGATCCCAGGGGATCATGACCTGAGCCTAAGGCAGACGCTTTATGACTGAGCAACCCAGGTGCCCCTGTTTTCAGTCCCTTCTTATAGATTAACAAACCTCAGGATTTTAAAAATTATTTATGTATTCATATTAGGTAAAGATTTTGTTAAGTGATTTTGGGAGAATTTTTTAACTGTTCCCCCCTTCTTGTTTGGAAAATATGTTGAATGAATATAATGAAATGGTAGATAGAGATCGTTTTCTATAAAGTTAGATATTTGGATAGAACCGTTTTTTGTGTTGCTATTTTGAAAAGATGCATTTTTGTCAGCATGGTGCTTTGGTTATTTGTAACATTCATGGGACTGTCTCAACACTTATATGCTTGTATCTTCAGTGTAAAGGCTTCAACTAGACTGCAAACAAGGCAAAGGTTACATTGTGAAAGTAAATATTTCATTGCTTCTTAAAATAACTCTGCCAGCTGCAATATTCCCATAAAACAGTGTTTCTAAAGCCAGCTCCAAGGGTGAAAACCATAACTGGGTATTTAAAAAATTTTTTAAACTCTATCTCTAAAAGTTTACTTCTGAAAAATGACTTTCATAATCTTAGTCAATATTTATACATCTAAATGTCCATTCCTCAGTGTCTCTGAAAGTGCCCTGTCACAGTGTACTCCTAATTTCATTCTTAGGTCTTACAGTATGTTCATCAAGTGTATACTCTATCTGCTTCAGACTCTTTTGACCTAGAAGGTCCTTGAATGATACCCTGGAGCTCTCCTTCTCCCACTACAAGCCAGAATACCTCTGAAACTTCTCCCTTCATTTCCTGGTGGTTCATGGACACTCAGGCTTAGAATAAAGAGGCCAGCAGCAGCCTTGGGTACCATGGTACCCGGAAACACAGGCCTGAAAAGAGACTTGACTTTTGTTGCTTGCCATTTTTGTGTGTGTGACCTACTGTCCTGACCTACTCTGGCTAGGCCAGCCAGCAGTCTATCTGTCATGCCTGTTGACTTAAGCACACACACACCCCCAACATTAAATTCCCATCAGATTTTATTTTCTTATATTATGCTTCTGAAGATAATCTAGTTAAGATTATTTTCTGGAGTGTATATTTATAGATTTTTCTGATGAACAAACATGGATTTATTCAAGTTCAAAACTAAATCAAGTCCAGAATAAAAAACGTTTACAACTCAACAATGAAAAAAAAAAAGAACAATAAAAAAGGGGACAGAGGTCTTATGTAGACATTTCTCCACCAAAAATACACATGTGACCCATAAGCACATGAAAAGATGCTCCACATTTCTAATCATTAGGGAAACACACAACAAAACCATAATGAGATATCCCTTCACAACCACTAGGATGGCCATTTTTTAAAAAGGAGAAAGAAAGTAACAAGTGTTGGTGAGAATGTCAAGAGTTTGGAACTCTCAAGCACTGCCAAAGGGAATATAAAATGGTGCAACCACTGAGGAAAAGAGTTTAGTGGTCCCTCAAGAAATTAAACAGAGAATTAGCACATGATCCAGCGATTTTGCTCCTATGTATATAAACCAAATAGATGAAAATGGGGATTCAAACATATCAATATTCATAGCAGCATTATTCACAATAGCCAAAAGATGGAAACAATCCATATCTATCAACAGATGAATGAATAAGCAAATACCCTACCACAAGCAAAGAGAACTCATTGGCATAAATAAAACCATATTAGAAAAAAAGCATATTTTGTGACAATTTGCTAATAATTTGCAAATGTTTGGTCTGCTACTGTGTGCTAAGACACTGTCCTAAGTGTGCTTTACATGTTTTAGTTCAATTAATCTTTACAAAGGCCTTAGGGGGCAAGTGATATTATTCTCATTATACAATAAGAAACCTGAGGCACAGAGAGGTGAAGTCGCTTGGCAAAGGTTACACAGCATGTAAGTGGCACTGCCAGGATTTGGACCCAGACAGTCTGGTTCCGGAGCCAGTACTCTCTGCCACTCCATTCCAACTTCCCACAAAGTTCCTGAGCATATGGTACACAAATGACCTCTGTGAGAGAAAGAAAACATGGTTATGTCTCATGGGCAGTATAACCAAAACACTTACTTTGTACACGGGAGGTGCTCAAGTCATAGACAGCTAACATTGCAAAAGGGAGATGGGTAGATCAGGGAGGCATTGAAAATTATTCCAGCCTCGACGTGAGCTGATGAGGACTTGAGTGTCCCCAAAATTTTCAATGGTCCTGTCGTGCAGCACCAGTTTCTCATCATGAGAAGAGGGAAAATCAAGGAGCCCCCTGTAGTGACTCTCGAAGAGTCACTCACCCACGCTGGCATGTTGACCACAGACACCGACAAGAACCCTTTTGCAGTATGTGATCTCTCCAAATTCTCTGCTTTCAAGCCCTTAGGCCCCAGGGTTTCTAAGAAAATCCTAGATATCACCACTGATTGTAGGAGCAGCCACAGACCGTGTCCACCACACTGTTGTATCTGGCGGCTAAATCCCACAGCGGGCACCTTCCAAATACTTTTGAAGGCAGTTCTGCATAGCTTCATCCCACGGCTTAACTTGGGCTTGCCCTCTGGCAAGATCAATCTGCAGAGTACGCTTGAATATTAACAACACTGGCAGGCTTCCTGGTCACGAACAAGATTTAAATAGAGAAGGGCTGCTGCTTTTCACACATTACCAACAAACCGTATTTTCCTCACCAGTTGTCCATCCTGCAGCCCCTTGGCCTACACGCAAAGGCAGTTCATGGGCACTGATACAGCAATGTTGGAGGGAAAGCATGTCAACAGGTAAAAATAATTTTAAGGTTCACTCATTTGTAAACTTTCTGTTTTTGAGCTGCTCACAGAGGAAAAGGTGGAGAAAATGGTTAGAATCTGCCATCTCAGATGGGGACTCAGTTCAAAGTCACAAACACAATCTAGGATTTCAAACAGGACTCATCAAGCCAACAGTTTCAAGACTGTTGTGTTGCTCTAGTTATAAATGTTCTCCAGAGACTGCTAGAAAACTAAGCAGTTTCCTTTCCTTTTTTTTTTTTTTTAAGATTTTATTTATTTCACAGAGAGAGAGAGAGATAACAAGTAGGCAGAGAGGCAGGCAGAGAGAGAGAAGGAGAAGGACGCAAGCTCCCTGCTGAGCAGAGAGCCCAATGCGGGGCTCGATCCTAGGATCCCAAGATCATGACCCGGCCCAAAGGCAGAGGCTTAACCCACTGAGCCACCCAGGTGCCCCTAAATTTTTTAAATAATTATTTTTTTTATATAAAACAGACATATGTTAGGGGCAAAAAGTGGGTAAATCTCAAGGGTAGAGTGAAACAAATATTTAAATATGTAGGTACCTGTGTAACTACCATCAAGAACAGTATACAGAACATTCTCATACCTCAGAATGTTCCCTCATACCCCTTTCCCAGTTAATAACCAGCTCTCCTGGAAACAAACAAACAAACAAAAACAAAAACAAAAAACACCTGAAAAAAACTGGGAGCCTGCCTGGCTCAGTCAGTAGAGCATTCAACTCTTGGTCTCAGGGTCCTGAGTTCAAGACTCATGTTGGGCATGTAGACTACTTTAAAAAAATAAATAAAATAACTGGCTCTCCTGAAGTCATCCCTATTTGTAGGTCGCCCTTGCTTAATTTTGCATCTTTAGGGGTTTTAGATAAATTGTGTACTGTGCATTCTTGTCTGGCTTTTGTTCAACACTATGTCACGGTTTACATAAAACAGCAATTTGTCCTTTTTTTTATTGCTGTTATATTCTATGACTGTATCATAATTTGTTCTTATATCTACTACTCAGCTGGTTTTAAAAATATTTATTTATAAATAATAAAATAAATAATTTAATAATTAATTATAGTTATAATAATTAATAAATATTATTCACAAATAAAAAATTAATTATTTATATATAGAGAGAGAACGTGCACGCACAAGCAGGTAGAGCAGCGGGCAGAGGGAGAAGCAGACTCCTGGCTGAGCAGAGAGCCCAATGTAGAAGTTGATCCCAGGACCCTGAGATCATGACCTGAGTCAAAGGCAGACGTTTAACCAATTGAGCCACCCAGGCGTCCCTTGACTTTTTCTTTTTAATGTAGATTTTATTTATTTATTTTAGAGAGAAAGAAAGTGTGTGATAGCAGGGGAAGGGGCAAAGGGAAAATATCCCTAGCAGACTCCCCGATGAACCAGGAGCCCAAGGCAGGGCTGGATCTCATGACCCTGAGTTGAAAGCAAGAGTTGAACGTTTAACTGAGCCACCCAGGTGCCCCTCTACAATTCTACTGTTGATGGACATCTGGGTTATTGCCTATTTGGGGCTATTATGTGTAAAGCTGCTAAGAACATTCTGTACATGTCTTTGGCAAACATATATACTCATTTCAATAAAAAGTACAGGAGTCTTGGATATATAGGAAAATTTGACCTATTCTGGTAAGTCCAGGAAATTATTGCACTAAAACGCTTTTTGGGTGCTAATGTTTTCTGAATCTCAAACCTGGAGGTCAGGAACACATCTCCTATGTCTAGGAAGTTAGTTGGGACCCTTCCTGCCTTTTCTCTCAGTCCTAGAAGGGCTAAGGTTAAAGACGTTTTGGCACTGGCAGTCACTTATGTATTTGGACTCTTCGTAAATGAGTAAGATAAAGCCCTGACTACACTCACAATTCAGACAACTACTATTCTGTAGGCGATAGCTGTTTTCCTTTTGCTGTCAGCATCCAAATCCCTTCACAGCTTGGGGATTTCCCCACGGGATGACTCTCGGTTGCAAGGCCCAGCCCACATGCTGAAGCTGAAAAGGCCCTTCTACCGCAGTCTCCTTTGTAACCAGAGCATGGCAAGTGACCTGCTTGCACGGATCCACCTGTTGCTCTGAATCACCTGAGTCTGGGTCATGAGTCTTCCCGGCATCCAAGAATGGTAGAGTTGGCGGTGCATTTGGCACACAGAGGGCAGCAGGAACGGCAGAGCTGCTCCCAGCAAATGGGAGTGTAGATGTCATTTTCGACATTGTTCCTGTTGCATGGCCTCCAACTCAGTTCCTCAGCTGTCCCAGCCATGCTGTAAGCTAGGCAGTAGATGCTAATCCATTCCTTTTTTTTTTTTTTTAAAGATTTTATTTATTTGACAGAGAGAGATCCCAAGTAGGCAGAGAGGCAGGCAGAGAGAGAGAGGGAAGCAGGCTCCCTGCCGAGCAGAGAGCCTGATGCGGGACTCGATCCCAGGACCCTAAGATCATGACCTGAGCCACCCAGGCGCCCTAATCCATTCCTTTTGTACTTCAATCCACCTGCTTTGGTTTCTGTGGCTTATAACTAAGAACCCTGACTGCTAGATCCTCCTAAGCAAATTTTCCTGTTAATGTTGATTACAAGTATTTGCTGTTACTACAGAACTAGAACAAAAAAACCCTAAAGATTGTATGAAGTCACAAAAGAACAGCCAAAGCAATCTTGAGAAAGAACCACCAAGCTGGGCTCACCTGGGTGGCTCAGTCAGTTCAGTGTCTGCCTTCGGCTCAGGTCATGATCTGAGGGCCTTGGGATCAAGTCCCACTTGAGGCTCCCTGCTCAGACCCTGCTGCTCCCCCTGCTTATGCTTTCTTTCTCGTTTACTCTCTCTCTCTTTCAAATAAATAAATAAAATCTAAAAAAAAAACCAAAAAAAACAAAAAACAAAAAACACCAATACTAGATTTCAAGCCATACTACAAAGTTACAATGGTCAAGATAGTATGGTACTGGCATAAAAAAACAGACACATAGATCAATGGAACAGACACAGAACCCAGAAATAAACTTGCCCTTAGGGGTGCCTGGGTGGCTCAGTGGGTTAAAGCCTCTGCCTTCAGCTCGGGTCATGATTCCAGGGTCTTGAGATCGAGCCCCGCATCGGGCTCTCTGCTCCGCAGAGGGCCTGCTTCCTCCTCTCTCTCTGCCTGCCTCGCTGCTTACTTGGGATCTCTCTCTGTCAAATGAATAAATAAAATCTTTAAAACAAACAAACAAACAAACAAAACCTCATCCTTATATGGTCAATTAACCTCCAACAAAGGAGGCAAGAATATACAATGGGAGTAAAGACACTCTCTTCATAAGGTGCTGGGAAAACTGGATGGTTTTAGGCAAAGAATGACACTGGACCATTGCCTTACACCATATATAAAAATAAACACAAAATAGATTAAAGACTTAAATGTGAGACCTGAAACCATAAAATTCCTTGAAGAAAACATAACCTATATACCCATGGACATTAACCTTAGCAATATTTTCCTGGATGTCTCAGGAAATGTTTCCCAAGCAAGAGAAACAAAAGCAAAAATAAATAATTGGGGCTACACTGAACCAAAAAACTTTTGCAGTGAAGGAAACCATAAACAAAACAAAAAGGCAATCTACTGAATGGGAGAAGATATTTACTAATGATTTATTTGATAAGGAGTTAATATCTTAAATATATAAAGAATTCATACAATACCAAAGCACAAATCACCTGAATAAAAATGGGCAGAGAACCTGAAGAGACATTTTTTAAGGATTTTTTTTAATTTTTAAGTAATCTCCACACCCAAAATGGAGCTCAAACTCCCAACCCTGAGACCAAGAGTCACATGTTCTACTGACTGAGCCAGCCGGGCTTCCCTGAAGAGACTTTTTTCCAAAGAAGACATACATACAGATGGCCAACAGACACATGGAAGAATGCTTAATATCACTATTCATTAGGGAAATGCAAATCAAAACCACAATGAGATAACACATTACACCAGTCAGAATGGCTAAAATCAAAAAGACAAGAAATAACAAGCATTGATGAGGTTGTAGAGAAAAGGGAACCCTTGTGCACTGTTGGTGGGAATGTAAATTGGTGCAACCACTGTGGAAAACAGTATGGAGTTTCCTCAAAAAACTTCAAATAGGACCAAAAATGTAAAATTAAATGTAAGCATTTTCATAGAGAATTTGTTTACGATATGATTGCAGGTTTGCTTTTTTTAAATCTCATATGCTCTCATTGCTCAGAAGAGTTAAGTGACTTGCCTGAGGGTCACACAGTTTAGACTTAGATTTAACTCCCATTCCTTGCTTTTTATGATGTGAACATCAATAACTTTAAAACAGGAACATCTGTTGGCTCAGTCAGTTTAGCATCTGCTTTTGACTCAGGTCAGGTTCCCCCGGGTCCTGGGATCAAGCCCCTTGTCAGGCTTCCTGCTCAGAGGGCAGCCTGCTTCTCCCTCTCCATCTGGATCCCTCCCCCCCCCATTCCCCCAGTGTGCGCATGCTCTAATAAATAAATAAAATTTTTAAAAGAAAATAACTTTAAAACAATTATGTAACTATGGGGCACCTGGGTGGCTCAGTGGGTTAAGCCGCTGCCTTCTGCTCAGGTCATGATCTCAGGGTCCTGGGATCAAGTCCCACATCAGGCTCTCTGCTTAGCGGGGAGCCTGCTTCCCTCTCTCTCTTTCTGCCTGCCTCCCGTCTACTTGTGATTTCTCTCTGTCAAATAAATAAATAAAATCTTTAAAAAAAAATTATGTAACTGAATTGCATTAAAATGAAGTAGAGAACATAAAAACTCTAAATTCAGAAAAATTAAATGATCTAGTTTTAGTTAAAACACAACATAATACATAATTAAAAAAAAATTTGTGGATACCAAAGCTCTTCTTTATATATGTAAGAAATACATACCTGAGTAAGATGAGAATGGAGGGATATGCTCCAAAATGTTACCAGGGACTACCTCTGAGGGCTGGAATTATGGGCAATTTTATTTGTGTGTGTTTGGGAGGACAAGTATGAGCTTACCTTCATCTTCTAAATTTTCTGTAATAAATGTGCTACCTATACTTTCTGAAAAAGCCTTTTATTATTGATATTATTAGTCATTTTGATATTGCACCTTTAAAATAGCCAACTCATTATCTAACTCAATGAAAAGTATACTTTTCACCACTTATTGAGCAACATCTCCCTGATGCATGTATGTCACATGCATCATTCCGTTTTAATTTTTTTTTAAGACTTTATTTCTTTATTTGACAGAGAGAGAGCATAAGTAGGTAGAGAGGCAGGCAGAGGGAGAGGGAGAAGCAGGCTCCCCACTGAGTAAGGAACCAGATGTGGGGCTCATTCCCAGGACCATGGGGTCATGACCTGAGCTGAAGGCAGACACTCAAGGAACTGAGCCACCCAGGTGATTACCCCCGCCCCTGTTTTAATTTGTACAACAGTTTCATCAGGTAATAATGGTATCATCATGTCACAGATAAAGAGGCTGATGCTTACAGAGGTTCAACGGTCAAGATCACACAGGAAGTAATGGAGTCTGGGTTGTAGTGAGCTCAAAAGTCCACCTTCTCCGTCTGCTGGGCTGCACCGACTCTCCTACCTTCTGACTGCTCCCAGTTTCTCTAGTATAGGAGAGTTGCTCTTTAGAGGCTGGTGTGGCCTCTCAGTTACTCTTCTTTAAAAACACACTTAAGGTATTAAACAATTTAAAAATGATTATATGTATCATAAAAAGACTGGAAGGATATGTTCCAAACAGTATATACTGCCAGGGCATGGGATTGATAGTGGTGGGACTTTTATTTACTTACTTTTTTTTTTTTTTAAGATTTTTACTTATTTATTTATTTGAGAGACAGAGATCACAAGTAGGCAGAGAGGCAGGCAGAGAGAGAGAGAGCGAGGAGGAAGCAGGCTCCCTACAGAGCAGAGAGTCCGATGTGGGGCTCGATCCCAGGACCCTGGGATCATGACCTGAGCCGAAGGCAGAGGCTTTAACCCACTGAGCCACCCAGGCGCCCCTATTTACTTATTTTTAAAGTACTCTGTCCCCAATGTGGGGCTTGAACTCACAATCCCAAGATGAAGAATCACATGCTCTACTGAATGAGTCAGCTAGACACTCCAATAGTGTTGGGACTTTTATTTTCTAAGCTTTTATACTTAACTAGTTGTTTTTTCTTTTTTCTAAAAAAAAAAATTTTTGACAGAGAGAGATGACAAGTAGACAGAGACCAGGGAGAGAGAGAGGAGGAAGCAGGCTCCCTGCTGAGCAGAGAGCCCGGCTGGATCCGAGGACCCTGAGATCACGACCCGAGCCAAAGGCAGCGGCTTTAACCCACTGAGCCACCCAGGCGCCCCACTAGTTGCTTTTTCTTAAAAACTTTTTCTGTAGCACCTGGGTGGCTCAGTGGGTTAAAGCCGCTGCCTTTGGCTCGGGTCGTGATCTCAGAGTCCTGGGATCAAGCTGCATCGGCCTTTCTGCTCGGCAGGGAGCCTGCTTCCTCCTCTCTCCCCACCTGCCTCTCTGCCTACTTGTGATCTCATCTGTCAAATAAATAAAATTAAAAAAAAAATCCTAAAAAAATTTTTTTTCTGTAATAGTTTTCTTTTTTTAAAAGATGAGAATCAGGAAAAAATTACAGATTTTTCCTATATTGCCTATCTTTTGAACACTGGTGCATCACAGTATTAGGTTCAGTACACAAACCATTTCTAGAGACGCGCGTAACAGAAACGTGTACTTCGTCACCAAGCCCAGGCTTTCTCACTCAGATATCCCCTTAGACAACAGCCCCAGGTTCTCGGCTTCACCAACTACTGGGTCCTCCATGCTAGAACAGTATCTGGCCGACAAAAGCATTTGGCACAGAACTGGCAAATGCATGACTGAAGAATATGTACTTTCTTCTAAGTTTTAGATATACTGACATATTCTCCTATTAAGTTTCAAATTAGGATACATGTTAAAGTCATCTGGAAAAAGGAAAACGTACAGGGAAATATCTTTGCTTCCAGATTTCACAACTTTGCTACAGGTGGCTGTTACAGGTTGAATAGTATTCCTCCCCCTGGAAAAAAAGTTCTAACCTCTGGTACACCAAGAATGTGATGTTATTTGGAAACTGCGTCTTTGCAGGGGTAATTAGTTAAGATAAGGTCACAGATGAGAGGGTGGGTCCATAATCCAATATGACTGGTGTCCTGATAAGAAGAGAGCCAAATGAAGCCTGAGACACAAGGAGAAGGCAGTATGAAGGTAGAGGACTGGGGTGAGGATTGGGGTGATAAACACACAAGCCAAGGAACGTCAAAGATGGCCAGCAAACCACCAAAAGCTAAGAAGGATTTCCCTACTGGTTTCGGAGAGCATGGCCCCGCTGACATCTTGACATCCGTCTGCAGAACTGTGAGACAATAGATTTCTGTTGTTGTAAGCCACTCAGCTTGTGGTACACAGTGGCCTTGGCTTTGAATTTTTGCAAATAATGGGGGAGGAGGAAACGGTCACCTAAACATCATGACCTACAGGTTTTCAATGACTTTCCAGTTTGTTTTCTGATAATGGAAAATATTTTCAAGAACATGCCCAGTCAACACAGGAATGCTAGAAAAACAAACAAGGAAGGGCACACAGAAAAAACAAGTAGTTGAAATTTTAATAAGCCTAGGTACTGACATGAGAAATTTTAAAAGTTAGTGTTACAACATTGGTTTTCAAAGATTAACATTTACAATTACAGTAAAATTAAGTTTCACAAAGTTAAATTTTTTAACACCTCATTTCACTATGAATCTAACTCCTTACAATCCAGCAAAATGGTATTATTCATGGTTTGGTTTTTTTTTCCCCTGTTTTAAAGCACTGGTGTGCTTCTTAAGCAAAATATTAACATGGGACCCTAACATATAAAACAGAAAGTGAGGCTGTTCCAGTTAAAGGGGGGGGCTTTGAAAGGGATCTCACATTTCCCTAGGTGTCACCTCTTGAGACACACAGGGTATCCCAGAGTAAGCATACTCTGGGAGCCACGGTATTAAAATAGTAACAATAAACACTAAATAAGATTTCAAAGATAAAGAAAAACAAGGAAGTCCATTCAATATCCAACGCTTTTGAAGGCTCTGCTTTTCCACATGCTTTTCTTTGGTTTCATTGCTTTAGAAAATTGTCTGAACATTACTTGTTCGAATGGCAGCTGTGGTGTACTTCTGCACCCAGGAAACTTGCCACAGGACAGATGCTGCTGAATAGGATCCAGGAGCAATGACTTCTTAAAAACATTTGTTTAGGTAGTCCATTGTTCATACTACTAAAAATAAAATACTTCTCATAGACAAAGTCCCACAGCCAAGAGAGTGGTTGGGAAGATGAAGCATCACAATAAATCGAAAGGAGATTCTAAACAAATGTAGGGTCATGTGGCCTTAGCCAACAGGGCAGAAGAGGCAACAGGGGTCACACAATCCTGGCTGGGCTGTGGGGAGGCGGACCTCTGTGCACAGTGATAGTGATTCATGATAGGAAGGGTGCAGTCGGTGGACCCCAGTGGCCACAGAACCACAGGGAAGCACCTGCTTAAGGCTACATGTGGTAAGAGTTATTAATGACAAAAAAGGAAACCCATGAGACAGGTGGGCCTTCTGGTTAACTGGTTGAGCGTGCTCAGTAAGAACCTTCCTTTGGCAGTGTGTTCACGTCACAATCACTTCTACGGACTGCATGCGCTAATGGACTGTGTGTAACGTGCCGCAGTCTCTTCTAAGTGCTTTACAAACATTACTTATTTCAGCCTCACAACAACCCTACAAGGGAGGCACTCCCATTAGCTCCACTTTTGCAGATGAGAAAATAGGCACTGAGAGATACAGAAACTTGCCTGAGATCCCAAGACTTGGAAATGTTGATCCTGGATTCAAGGCCCTTTCAAGAGAAGGCAGGATGCCTTGGCTCGGAAGACAAACATGTCCTAGAGAAACCCCAGGAGCCGGCCTGAGTTAAAAAGGAGAAAACAGCCCCAGAATGATGCTCTGTGTGTTCATCACACTGTGAGGATAAGACCTCTAAACATCTTTTACCTCTAACAGGTTAAATATAAACTGTACACAGATGGACACAGCATTTCTTTCATTCTGAGTAAAGGTCCTTGGTAAATCTGGACTTGTTTTGAAATGTCTGAAGTCATACTATCATAGCTTGGCAGACCAGCTAAACCAACAAGAAGCCGATGCAGAAAGCACATGCTTCTCTATCACAGACTAGCATGGAAAAAACAGTAAATAAATATTAAGTTTAACATTAAAAAAGTGGTTTCAAATAAGGTTTAAGAATAACCTTGCACATTCCAGTTCATTACTTTATCATATTCTTGAATTCTTTGCTTTATGTGAGAAAGTTTATTCTTCAGATATTCACAGCGTTCTTTTTTTTCCAGAAATGTGGGATCCTGCAAAGGAAACACAACCAATATTTTCATTTCTAGTTTCCTCAGAGAAGAACACAGAAACTTATTATCACCTAGAAAATGACCCTTCATAGCAGATTTCTTGCAACAGATTTTAAAATCTTCCTAAGAAGAATAGCGGCTCCTTACATTTTTAAAGATGATTTTATTTTTTAGAATACTTTCCATTTCATAGCAAAACTGAGTGGGAAATACAGAAAGCTGTGAACAACTTTAACTTCAAGAGTTTAAAATATATTAAAGAGCAAATTAGTAGGTACAGAAAAGATTAACAGAAGCTCTCTCCGGCCTCTACTGTGCAATTAAGGATGGAATGAAAAATATAAAATGACTTTTTTTTTGAAGGAAATGTCAGTGAGAAGTCAGTGGCTCCTTTCTATAGGTTGCTAAAAACCAGGTTGTAACAGAATGTGTTCACGACAGAGAGGAGAAGAAAAGGCATTCAGGAGCCACTCCTGTTCTCTAGTAAGTAGCATCTGAAGAAATATTTAAAGAGAACTACTTTAGCTGAAAGAATCTAAGGTCTGTCAGCTGTCACCACTGTACGTGCATACGAATATACTCTGAAGAAGAAAATGGGTTTACTCACATTCTTTTTTTTCTTAAACTCTTCATGGATTCTTGAAATTCTCTCACGTTCCTAAAAATAATATATTGTACACTTGAATTAAAACACCTGCATTTACTCAAATCATATCTTAAGAATATCTAAGTACACTGGGGATTTGAACAGAAAATTATTTTTATCTAAGACTATAATGAAAGTATTCACACACTAAAATTCGATTCACTGGACAGAGATTAGAAGGCTTCCTGCCTGCCACACACATTGGAGTCTAGGGGTGAACAAGAGAGGAAGGCCCCGCCCGCATGAAACCAGCACTGAGTCCCAGGGCCACCACACAGCAGCTGTCTAGCCTGGGCAACCAGTTGGTCCCAGGACTCTGTTACCTTCCTGGCAACCCCAAGTTTCGGAGAAGGTTCACATATTTGAAATGACCCTGGTAAAGTGCTTGGTATGTAATAACCACATTACACACTGGGATTAAGAGGTTGAGACTATTTGACTTTCAAAAATAACTAAGTAAGGTTCCTTCTAACTAAAAATGTATTTATAACAAATACGAAATTTGTTAATGGACTGAACAGTCTATCCAAGGAGAACAGGTTACTAGGGCAATTTATCCATGTAAAACCTGTGCTTTAGAGTTGTCAGATACCATAAATCCAATAAGTAAAACAGGCAAAAAAATATTTGTAGTTCTAAAAGCTCTCCCTGAGAACATTTCTCATCACCCACCCACATTCTTTTTGCGACCTATTCTAATTCTTTCGTGCCTTT
Source organism: Neogale vison (assembly GCF_020171115.1). Taxonomy (NCBI): domain Eukaryota; kingdom Metazoa; phylum Chordata; class Mammalia; order Carnivora; family Mustelidae; genus Neogale; species Neogale vison. The sequence goes on from NC_058091.1 coordinate 219,137,230, forward strand.
TGCAGGAGTGTCATTTGTGCTTTGATTGTTTGCCAGCATAGAGGTGACTGGCTAATTTAGTTGTCTCTGAAGAGGGCCTGGACTGGGAAGAAACTAACTGCTGGGGCCAGCGGTGTGGTGAGGGTGATGCAGGCTGAGATAAGAATGGCAAAACCTGGGGCGCCTGGCTGGCTCAGAGGGTTAAACCTCTGCCTTCAGCTCAGGTCAGGATCTCAGGGTCCTGGGGTCGAGTCCCGCATCGGGCTCTCTGCTCAGCAGGGAGCCTGCTTCCCCCTCTCTCTCTGCCTGCCTCTCTGCCTACTTGTGATCTCTCTCTGTCAAATAAATAAATAAAATCTTAAAAACAAACAAAAAAAAGAATGGCAAAACCTATCCTAGAGGCTGTCAGAAAAATGGAACTTTAGGGACACCTGGGTGGCTCAGTGGGTTAAAACCTCTGCCTTTGGCTCAGGTCATGATCCCAGGGTCCTGGGATGGAGCCCCAAGGGCTCTCTGCTCTGCGGGGAGCCTGCTTCCCCCTCTCTCTCTGCCTGCCTCTCTGCCTACTTGTGATCTCTCTCTCTCTGTTATATAAATAAGTAAAATCTTAAAAAAAAAAAAAAGACAAACGGAACTTTAGAAAGTGAGGATCAGATTATTTTGAGCAATATTCTTATTTTATAGGCATAGAAAAGTCATGTGATTCATTTTTCAAGGGCACACAAGCAGGTCTGTGAGAAAACCTATCGCTCCAAACCAGACCGCTGGGCTTTTGAACACCACTCTGGGGACCTGTCAGGAAACCCACAGGCCTTCCCTCTGACTCCCACCCACAGCAAAGCTCAGCCTGTGGCGGATGAGAAGTTAACATTTGTGATACAATTAATATTTCTACTTTAGATAGGGACTTGAGGAGACATGGAGACTAACAGTGGCCTTGTCATTTGGCTACTTACTTACCATGCTCTGTACAAACCACAGGAAACAACTACTGTTAATACTGTACAGAAATATCACGGGAGGACCCAGTCTCAGTTCCTACTATAATCAAGTCCTTCCCATCCATCAGGTGCAGACTCAATTGGCAGAGCCCTTGCCCATTCACACAAAGCCATAAACCAGAGCCCACTGGGTCCAGGCTCAAAGATGACATGACTAGACTGCTCAGCATCCTGTCTGTCAGCCAGCTTGCTCTTCCCAGCCTGTGCCGACACAGTCTCCAGAGGCCTGCTCAATCCTTCCTGCACTCCTTTGAGGGCCTATAAATTTGGGCATCCTTCTTGGACCTCTGGACCCTGTTTGTCTTTCAAATGGTACCAACTGATCCTTGACCTGCAATATTTGCGGGATTTTTCCTGGTACTGGCACCTCCTAGAAAACACCATTCCTTTGCTCCAGGAGTGGGAAAAGTTACTACTCCAGACATTTTGGCTTAGAGAGCTCATAATTATAACTGATTTAAATGTACACTTAATAGTCTGTGGTCAAAACATAGATGCCTAGTCCTTACGGATCACAGGAGCAGAATACACATATATAAAATATGTGTTAGTTATATATATACATTTCTTTTTTTTAAGATTTTATTTATTTATTTGACAGACAGAGATCACAAGTAGACAGAGAGGCAGGCAGAGAGAGAGAGGGAAGCAGGCTCCCTGCGGAGCAGAGAGCCCGATGCGGGACTCGATCCCAGGACCCTGAGATCATGACCTGAGCCGAAGGCAGCAGCTTAACCCACTGAGCCACCCAGGCGCCCCAGTTATATATATACATTAACTTGCTTGACATTTGTTAAAAATGCTGTGAGTTTTAAAAAATTTGAATTATAGGGGCGCCTGGGTGGCTCAGTCAGTTAAGCATCTGCCTTCGGCTCAGCTCATGATCCCGGGCTCCTGAGCTCTGCATCAGGCTCCCTGCTCAGTGGAAACCCTCTTTCTCCCTCTCCCTCTGCCTGCCATTCCCCCTGCTTATGTTCTCTCTGCGTGCCAAACAAAGAAATAAAAATCTTTATAAAAATTTTTGAATTATACAAATAATATCTTAGACTAATACACAGTCTTTTAAAAAGTTAGGATATTAGAGATAAATGTTCAGAGCATTACTCATAACAGACAAAAAGTGGAAAAAAACTGAAATGTTTATCAGGTGATAAGTTGATAAAGAAAATGTGGTACATACAATAAATATCACAGATAGGAATGAAACACTGAATCTTACTACAATATAAATGAACCTTAAAAGTGTTATGAAAAGCCAGATACAAAAGGCCACATATTATATCATTCCATTTATAGAAAATGTTCAAAATAAGGAACTCTATAGAGAAAGTACATTATTACTTGTCAGTGGTGGGAGAGGGGCAGGGATGGGGAATATGTACTGATGGGTATGGGGTTTCTTGCTGGAGTGATGACAATGTTCTGGAATTAGGGGGTACTAATGGTTATACAACTTTGCGAATGTACTAAAACCCTGTGAATTGTTCAGTCTAAAAGGATGAATTTTATGGCATGTGAATTGTGTCTCAATAAAAAATGTACATCTGGTATAAAGTGCTACAAATTATCAGGGCATCCTGATTTCAGAAATATTAAAATGCGACACCCTCCCCAACCCCCACCCAAACTCTAGAACCTTACGGAAAGTGACTTGAGTCCCTGGTGACTGCTGTGACTCTTCCCTAGCTCCCACTGTCATGATCCCGGTTATCCGTATAATGTGTGGATATGTGTGCCCAGCGGCTCAGATCTACTCTGTCGTTACGCACTGTGCTCTTTGGATCTGGGGTGCTCACGGCTTGGCTGTCACTTACCCCTGGAGAATCTGGAGAATGCATTAACCCTGGTTGCTCCCCTACACCCTGCTCATATCTTTGTGAATAAATCTTTTTCGAATTGTCTCAGTTTGAGTGTGCCATCAGTCTCCTTTAGGACCCTGATGGATTCAGTATGTATTTTAGGAAAATTTATTTTTTGCCTAAGAAAACAAAATGATTGTTTTATAACTGTTTAATAACTAAGAGCAGAAGATATGAAACTATATAATGTGAATTATAATCCTGACTAGTGCCCTTGAAGACCTCAAATGACTTTCTGAGACATAGACAGCAGATGCACATGGTGATTATGGCTGCCCCACATTCACGTGAAGGTCAGATTTTACCCTTCCTTCCTCAGGGCCCCTCCCAGGCAGCTGCAGGCACTGACCTGTTGGTTTTCTGAACAACGAGGCAATCTGCTCATCACTGCATCCAGCTCGTCGAACTTCCTCAAGACGGCCTGGACTTCTGCAGAGAGCTCTTTGTACTCTGAAAACTGGTCTTGGAACACAGCTTTGTAGCGTTCTCGTTCATCTTCCGTCTGAATCACAGGGTATTTTCTGATGGAAAAAATTAACCAACGCTGTGACTTTTTCATTGAAAACAGGCTGAACGGAAAATCAGCCTAGCTTATTCCCCACTGACCATGCCGTATCTTCAATTCAATATCCTACCTCTCCAGGAACAAACAACTGTTTAAATATAAATGTTGTCAAGCAAAGAGCATGACCTTGGAGACAAATGGGATTTCTCCATTTCTGCCTTGAAGAAGATTTTAAACAGACACTCACGCAACATAGTCAGGCATCACAATAGGTTTAGGGATGTGGCCTGCAGGGATGTGCCCACTCAGAAGTTCGGGTTTCATTTTTGTTGGTCTCAATTCTTTGACATTAACTTCTTGGTCTCTCTGTCTGTCACCACCAGTGGCCATATCACACTACAGTATGGGAGAAAAAGAGGATTTATTTGTAAATGGAGGTGGAGGAAGAGGAAAAAAAAACAACAACAACACATGAATTTATGTTAGAAGAAAATGGTGGGGAGAAGCAGGGGGAAGAAAAGTAGAAGCAGCAATTAACATTTCACTTGAGAACTGCATGTTTTATAGTCACAAAATTGTCTGAATGTCTTTGTAATAGCTAAGGGGAACCACACTGAGGTACAGGAGTGCATGACAGGTAAAACCATTGTGTGTATATTAAATGTGGATGATGAAATACTAAATGTAGGGTCTTAAGTACTTTATTTAGGTTGTATACCCCAACTATAAAACAATACAAACTGCAGGGCGCCTGGGTGGCTCAGCGGGTTAAGCCTCTGCCTTCAGCTCAGGTCATGGGATCAAGTCCCACACTGGGCTCCCTGCTTAGTAGAGAGCCTGCTTCTTCCTCTACCCCTTCCCCAGCTTGTGATCTCTCTCTCTCATTCTCCCTTTCAAATAAATAAATAAATAAAATCTTTAAAAAAAGAATACAAAATGTAGTTCAAAATAAGAAATTCGGGGGAAAATATGGAATAAGTCTACATAAATAGAAAGAGAAAAAATGCCCTGGGGAACTTGAGATGAATCAGCCACAAGTAGCCAACACTTAGGTTGGAAAGGGAGATGAGTTACATTGTTTTCACTGCCTGAAAAGGAAAGCAAGCAAATCCAGAGGAAAGGTGGTAAAGGCCTTTCAGCTATCCATGAACCATGAAGCTATCTGAACCTGAGGCTCCTTGTTTTAAGTCACCCTGGTTTCTCAACTGGAAAGTACTCAGAAGTCTTTAGCAAAAAATGGTACATTCAAAAGAGAAGTAGCACAAGATGAAATGACCTGGAGAGGAAGTAGCTCTGACATATGACGTAAGGAAGCAGGGGTGTCAATGTCCAGGGAAACCCACTCTGGAATGGGCAGGCTCACATGGACGTGCAGATTTAGGGGACCGTTGCATGGCCCCAGGGGGCAGGGCCCACCACACGGACCACAGTGGTGAGGTGAGTGAATGCCAGGAGAGGGGTTTCCATTTTCACGGGAACCAGCAAAGTTCAGAGAGGTGAAGTAAATTTTCTAGGGCATCAGAGCTTGGAAGTGGAAAAACCGCAATTAAAACCCTGAACTTTTGGGGGGGCACCTGGGTGGCTCAGTCTGTTAAACGTCTGATTCCTGATCACACAGCTGAGTCTTCATCTCAGGGTTATGAGTTCAAGCCCTGGCTTGGGGTCCACGATGGGCATGGAGCCTACTTAAAACAAACAGGGGCATCTGAGGGGCTCAGTCAGTTGAGGGTCTGCCTTTGGTTCAGGCTGTGATTTCGGGGTCCTGGAACTGAGTCCTCAGTTGGGCTCCCTGCTCAGTGGGGAGTCTGCTTCTCCCTTTGCCTCTGCCCCTCCCCTGCTCCAGCTCTGTCTCTCAAAAAACAAACAAAAAACAACAACAGAACTTTTCAGCTTATTGATGCTTTAAATGACTAGCAAGAGGAAGGTTTACTTAAATGCATACTGTTCAACCCTAAAGTGCCCTGCAATTCTGGTAGCTCCCTAGAAATGGTTGATTTTTCATTACAGCAGTCAGCACCCCCTCCACTGGGCCCCTGGGACTTTGGCATACACTTGTTGAATTAAACTTCCTGAACTAAACTGAGAGCAGCTCGGGAGGGCTCCCACTTGGCTGAAAACAAACTACAACACATTTTTTAAAAAAGATTTTGTTTATTTATTGGATAGAGAGAGAGATCACAAGTAGGCCAAGAGGCAGGCAGAGAGATGGGGAAGCATGCTCCCTGCTAAGCAGAGATCCCAGGACCATGAGACCCTGGGACCATGACCTGAGCTGAAGGCAGAGAACCCACTGAGCCACCCAGGCACCCCAACTACAACACGTTTTAAAACTTTGCTCTTTCTCTTGCCAGGCAGAGCTTTAAAATCCTTTTGTTCCCTGATTTCCCTATCTCTGAGGCTGTGTCTGAGGTGTGGCTTAAGATTACCTCATCCTAAAAATCACCAGCTTTTAACTCCCCAAAGAGCACAGACCACGCATTGGCATTGGCGGGTGAGGCAGCTAACCAACCCTGGGGGAGGGTTGTGCAGAGGAGAAGGGCTGCCCACAGCACCCAGGAGAAGGCTGGAAGTGGAACCAGACGGCCTTGGTGTAGGAGACATGCTGGCCACTGGGTCCCAAACAGCAAGGATCCAAGTAAGGAGCAGGAAACTCCCAAGGAAAGGAGACTAAGCAGGAGTATTTCAGGGAACACTTTCTGAGGTTAGTATTTATTCTCCTTTTTCTCCACTTTTTAGGAAGCCATTTCTTCAAATGAATGAATTCTTACCTGTTTGAATTGATAATGAATGACAGTATTAAAAAGAGGGGACAGGGACCCCTGGATGGCTCAGTCAGTTAAGCGTCTGCCTTCAGCTCAGGTCATGATCCTGGGCTTTTGGGACTGAGTCCCCAGGGGACTCAGTGGGGAGCCTAGTTCTCTCTTCCTCCCTCTCCCACACCCCATACCCTCGCTTTTATTCTCTCTCTCTCAAATAAACAAATAAAATCTTAAGAAAATGAGGCGAAACTTTTTTGGCTTAAATAAATGGATCTCTATTTCATGGTCTCCCTCTTTAGCTTCTAAATAGTTAACAACCCATTTGTCACACTGCTGTCTGAGGGGGACCCTGGCTGATGGAGCCGCTATGGATAACGCTGACCCTTCAGAGCTTAGCAGCAGCCCCAGGTGTCAAGCTCAGATTTCCGGGTCAAAATCATAAATTCTGCCCAGGTAGAATTTTTTTCCCTAGGTTAAATTTTTCAAGCAGGAAGTATTCATTTTCCTTACTTGCGCATCCCTAATTCAAAGATTCACTTTTTATTTAAAAAGGAAGCTTTAAGAAGTCAATATTTTCAGACTACTTCATCTGCTTTAAATTATTATTTTTTAAAGATTTTATTTATCCATTTAACAGACAGAGATCACAAGTAGGCAGAGAGGCAGGCAGAGAGAGAGGAAGAGAAGCAGGCTCTGCTGAGCAGAGAGCCCAACACGGGGCTGGATCCCAGGACCCTGAGATCATGACCTCAGCTGAAGGCAGAGGCTTTAATCCACTAAGCCCCCCAGGCGCCCCTAAATGTTTCTGTTTTTAACACTCTTAAAATTTTCTTTCACTGTATTTGGGTGAAGTTCACTGAACCTCACAGAACATCAATTCAGAAAACCTTACTGAGGAAAAAAAAATCTGAAACTACACTGAAGACAAATAATCAAAACCTCATTAGGCTCTTATTAGAAGGCTTTATTTGGCTCTAGCCCTGGGACACACCATTCTCAGTACTCCTGACTACAAACACAGGGCCCCAGGTTTCATAGGACCTTTCTTTGCTTCTAGTAAAAAAACTGAGTCTCTGTCAGCAAATAATAGAAAAGCTTTATTGTGAGGCAAAATAAAGTAATTAAACAATGGGGTAAGTAATGCTATGGTTACAAATTACTAAGCTTTTCAAATTAAAACATGCACTGATGAGGAGGGTCGGGGTAGGCATAATGGGTGAAGGTGAGGGGGAGGTCCCTTTCCAGTTAACTTATTCAAGGCGATGAAAGGCACAGCATAAGGAATATAGTCAATGTGACAGTGTTGTTTGGTGGCATATGGCAGCTACACTGTGGTGAGCACAGCGTACGTGTACAGAGAGGTTGAATCACTACATTGTACACCTGAAACTCTTTAACACTGTGTGTCAACTAACTTCAATTAAAAACTGCTTTAGACAAAAATGGACTTAATATGCTACCAAGTTAGAAATAGTGTGCAGGACGCCTGGGTGGCTCAGTCAGTTAAGCGTTTGCCTTCGGCTCAGGTCATGATCCCGGGGTTCTGGGATCAAGCTCCATATCAGTCTTCTTGCTCAGCGGGAGGCCTGCTTCTCCCTCTCCCACTCCCCATACTTGCGTTCCCTCTCTCACTGTCTTTCTCTGTCAAATTAATAAATAAAATCTTAAAAAAAAAAAAAAGTGTGCACTTGTCCAAATACTAAGTGTCTCCCTCTGAGCACACCATGCACTGATGCAGGGGCCGTGATCCCAAACCCACAATACCACCTTCAATGTTCAGGTTAGATTCTGACTTTTCTAGCTTGGAAAAAAACCTGTCCAGCACTTAGGGATTTATTAGAATTTGTTTCTGTCTCTGTCTGATCTTACTTTATGTCTGTATATTTCTTTTTAAAAAATGATCTTATTTGCTTTTCAAAAAGTGTATTTGTTAAAATACAAAATAAAAAGTTACAGCGTAGTATATAATTGCAAACAGGGGACAGGAAACTTACGTTCAGAGAGGGTAAGTAACTTCTTCAGAATCACAGAGCTAGTAGTAATAAAATTCAAATTTGCCTGATTCCAAGCTTTATTTTGTCTTCATCATACTACACTGCCTCTCCTGTGGTAGACTGCCAATTCTTCCCTACCAAGAACTGGGAAAGAAGCAAGTGAAAAATCAATGAGAAATTGGAGATCCAGCCTTTCCTAAAGGTTTCTAGTAGGTAAGTCTAATAGAGATTCTCTAGCTGAGTCACAGGATTCCCTCCCAGAGGTCTGCCTCTAGAATATACCTGAACGTGGATCCACTGTGATTCACTTCCCAGAGAAAGAGCCCTGTGAAACGGTGCCCTCTGCATTCAGCTCCCGTATCTTGAAAGAGTTTAAGTTAAAGGGATTGGTAGGATTTTCAAAGGATCCCTATGAATGGGGGTTCTAACTCCACTAAGATTTATTCCTGACTATTCCAGGACCTCTCCGGAGCCGGGAACCTACAACAGACTCCGGATATGCCCAGTACCAGCCTTCTAGGGCAGCCTGAAAGGGGTACCCTAGCACTTGCTGGCAGAGCTCCCTAATCCTGTCCTACCTGTACAGTCCACTTCAGCCACATTCTCACCAAACAATCATGCTGACTACCCTCACTGCATTCGGGGCAACTTCCCCAATTCAGCCAGGCCTTTCAGGTTGACTCTACTCTGTGCTTAAACAATTGGAAAATCCCATTACCTCAAAGGGAGTGGTGAAGAAGCCCATAAATTCCACCATGGCAAAGAATGACTACCATTGCCACATCATTGCCACATTGCAGCCCCATGAGACAATCCTGTCTCATGGACTGAACAATCAGCATCTGCAAAATGTACATCACTGTTAACCCCCACAAACAAACAGATTCTTAAGTCCCTGAGGATGATCAGAAACACACTTCCTAATGCTAGCACTCTGACTTGCTACCCCTGATATCAGAGTATGCTATCACCTGTTCCCACGACTGCCAACTTTTTTTTTTTTTTAAAGATTTTATTTATGTATCTGACAGACAGAGATCACAAGTAGTCAGAGGCAGGCAAAGAGAGAGGAAGAAGGGAAGCGGGGTCCCTGCTGAGCAGAGAGCAGACTCTGAGCTCGATCCTAGGACCCTGAGATCATGACCTGAGCCAAAGGCAGAGGCTTTAACCCACTGAGCCACCCAGATGACCCGTGAATTTCCTTATATAGAAGTTTTTAGACCCCCTTTCCATTATAAAACAGCTGTGTAACCCTGATCTATTTTCTACACTAAAGTCTTTTAAACTTGATATTTTCCATGCAGTGAGCATTATTTTAGGACTCTCACCAGGCTGTGATGCAGCCATGATGGTCATTCCTGGCCAGGATAGGGTTCATGAGTCTCCCCGTCAGTCCCTCTGAGGGAGCAGGATTTACAGAAGAGTTAAAGCAGTGCTGGCAATCTGGAATAAGAGTATTGGCAATAATTAGGCCAAACCACTCTCATGACTCCCAACTGGGAAGAGTGCTCTCTTCCTTTGGTCAAGGTCACTAACACTGGAAGGCAGCCCATAGGGTAAGTTAGGGAAGCTGCTCTTAAATCTCAGACAAAGGGCCAGTGTTATTAATTATTTAAGCATTAGCTCTACATTGCTTATGTCAATTTTATTTGAAGTATTTATTTAATTTGTTAAAAACTTAAACATTTTTGAATAGGTAATATGTATATACATGACATATAATTCAAACATCCAATAAGGTATATAATGAAAAGTAAGTCTCCCTCTCTCCTTGTCTTCCCAAAATTAGGCAGTGGCCCTCCTAAAGGTAACTACTATCTACCTAGCTATTCATCTATCTATGTAACAGTTTAAAAGTGAGCATCCATTTCGCTTACTGTGACTGTACCACTGAAATACACATCCTGAAAGCAATAATAAATAAATATTTAAAGCAAACAGACAGGGAATTAGGAAGTGAAAACAAAGTACAATAAAAGCAAATTAAGGGCACCTGGGTGGCTCAGTGGGTTAAAGCCACTGCCTTCGGCTCAGGTCATGATCTCGGGGTCCTGGGATCGAGTCCCGCATCGGGCTCTCTGCTCAGCAGGGAGCCTGCTTCCTCCTCTCTCTCTCTCTGCCTGCCTCTCTGCCTACTTGTGATCTCTCTCTGTCAAATAAATAAATAAAATCTTAAAAAAAAAAAAAAAAGCAAATTAAAAGCCACAGGCACAGAGTCATGTGTGTGACTAACTCTATGAAGAATGTTTCAAGTGCATAGGTTTATAGCACTCAGGTCCACGCTGCAAGAGGAACTCTTCAATATTCTGTAGACCAACCGATCCCAGCCTCATTTATCCCATGCCTGGTTAGTCAGGGCCGCTCAAGTATCTCATGATTCCTAAAGATTTATGGATCCTGGTAAGACGCAATGGCAGAATGCAATTCAGATGACTTTACATACATGTCAGAAGTAATTTAAGGCAACGGACCCACTAAAATCTGTGGCTAATTACAGATCCCAATTGCTTTGACCAGTAACAATGCTGAATTTGAGACATTATCATCCATAATCTGATTTCCCCAGAAGATAGCAGAGAACTCCAATCTCTCCTTTTTTTGAGAAATAAATCTTTTTTTTTTTTTAAGATTTTATTTATTTATTTGACAGAGAGAGAGAGAGAGAGGTCACAAGTAGGCAGAGAGGCAGGCAGAGAAAAGAGGGGAAAGCAGGCTCCCCGCTGAGCAGAGAACCTGATGTGGGGCTGGATCCCAACACCCTGAGACCATGACCTGAGCTGAAGGCAGAGGCTTAACCCACTGAGCCACCCAGGTGCCCGAGAAACAAATCTTTAAGCAACTTCAGTTTTAGGGTTCTTGCTTACTCTTTCACATATATACACACTCTACTAACACTCTGTGGTTTTTTTTTTTTTTTTTCCCACAAGATTTGTAAGCTCCTGGGAAATGGAGATGATGTACCTTGTAGTATCCATATCACTAGCCTGCAATCTAATTGGGACATGTTTGTTCAATGAATGAATGATAACACTGATGTATTAATCACAATCCCTTGGACAAAGTGTCATTTGTCCACTTCAGAAATCCCTTACTTTACTGCGAACAGAACATTTTCATATTATATTTGTGTTAAAGAGAATAATGTTTAAAAAAACCTATAAAAGGTATTTTCAAAATGCATGCACTTAAAGGATTTGTATAAATTAGCAACTCAATTAAAAAGTAGAAGGGGGAGGGGGGTGCCTGGGTGGCTCAGTGGGTTAAGCCCCTGCCTTCCGCTCAGGTCACCATCTCAGGGTCCTGGGATTGAGCCCCGCATCGGGCTCTCTGCTCGGTGGGGAACCTGCTTCCCCTCCCTCTCTGCCTGCCTCTCTGCCTACTTGTGATCTCTGTCAAATAAATAAATAGAATCTTTTAAAAAAATTTAAAAAAAGAAAAAAGACAGGATACGAAGAGTAAACAGGGAAGGAAAAGCAAACATAACATGTGAAAAATGGTCAGTCTCACTCCTTAAAAGACAAATGCAAATTATAACTACCTTAGACACCATTTTTCACCTATCAGGTTGACAGATATCAACAATTTTCCTAACACTGTGTTGGTCAAGGTGTGAGGAAGACTATAGTGCTCCTGGGAGTGGAACTTGGTAAAACTACCATTGGGCAACCAGGCAGTCAAAATAAAAAAGAGCATCCATACAATGCAGTACTATACAGTTATAAAAAGAGAATGCAGAAGTTCTTTATGTACCAATAAGGAAATGTCTTAGAAATGTATTGTTTTTTTTTTCCAATTTATTTATTTTCAGAAAAACAGTATTCATTATTTTTTCACCACACCCAGTGCTCCATGCAAGCTGTGCCCTCTATAATACCCACCACCTGGTACCCCAACCTCCCACCCCCCCGCCACTTCAAACCCCTCAGATTGTTTTTCAGAGTCCATAGTCTCTCATGGTTCATCTCTCCTTTAGAAATGTATTGTTAAGAGAAGAAAATAAGGGGCATAACAGTGGGTATGGTATGCCAGCATTTGTGTGAAAGGAGGAGTAAAGTAAGTGTGTGTGTGTGTGTACACATTTCATATACAGATAATATAAAAACATGTCTAAAAGGAAACACAAGGCACTGATAACAATGGTTCCTTCCAAGTGGGAGAGCTGGGAAGCTGAGGCATGAGGTATGAGAGAAGATATTGAGAGAAGACATTTAGTTTTGAACCAAGTACATACACTCCCTTCACAAAGAAACAAATCCAAAGGCTGGATTCTCAACTTCTTGCTTAGAAATAATGCTCAATATCTTTAAAAAAGGACTTTTCAATGAGATAAAATTATGATTATTAAAATATATTAAGTTTTTACATATATGCTATTAAATATAATAACAGCATCTCATTTAATTCTCTTGGCAAATGTGAGGTAGGAATCAATTTTTTTTTAAGAGTCAAAAAAATTTTAGGGGCACCTGGGTGGCTCAGTGGGTTAAGCCTCTGCCTTCGGCTAAGGTCATGATCCCAGGGTCCTGGGATCAAGCCCCGCATCAGGCTCTCTGCTCTGCAGGGAGCCTGCTTCCTCCTCTCTCTCTGCCTGCCTCTCTGCCTACTTGTGATCTCTGTCAGAGAAATAAAGAAAAAATCTTAAAAAAAATTTTTTTTATTTTTTTTTAGGAATCAATTATTATTCCAACTTTACAGATGAACAAATGAAGGCATGGAAAAGTAAATATCTTGACTACTGCCATGATGTTAGTCAATTCCGGAATAGGAATTTTCTTCTTGCCACAACAGCATTTAGCATCCGATAGCAAGGTGAGAAAAAGAACAGCAAAGAACTTTGAAAAGAACTTTGGGGGCACCTGGGTGGCTCAGTGGGTTAAGCCTCTGCCTTCAGTTCAGGTCATGATCTCAGGGTCCTGGGATCAAGCCCCGCATCAGGCTCTCTGCTCAGCGGGGAGCTTGCTTCCCCTCCCTCTCTGCCTGCCTCTCTGCCTACTGTGTTCTCTCTCTGTCAAATAAATTAAATTAAATTAAATTAAATTAAATTAAAAAAAAACGAAAAGAAAAGAACTTTGAAAAGACTAAAGAAAGTTTGAGAGAATCCCCTGGGCTTAAAAAATTTTAACTTAATTTTTTAAATTATTTTAATTTCATTTGTAATTTAATTTTAAACATAAGAAGAAATGGCTGTTCACTTGCATAATCTTTTTTTTTTTAAAGATTTTATTTATTTATTTGACAGAGAGAGATCACAAATAGGCAGAGAGGCAGGCAGAGAGAGAGAGAGGAGGAAGCAGGCTCCCTGCTGAGCAGAGAGCCCAATGTGGGACTCGATCCCGGGACCCCGAGATCATGACCTGAGCCGAAGGCAGCGGCTTAACCCACTGAGCCACCCAGGTGCCCTGTTCACTTGCATAATCTTAACTAACAAAATGAAAAGAAGCTAAAAAAATGATAGCACTTACAGTTTTGCCAACATACACCATGCGCACATCTAATTTGATCCTTTCATTATGAGAAAAAAGCTGAAAGTTGAACTAGATATTCAGTTAGGAACTCAATGTAATAGATACACTTTCACAGACAGAGGATCTACTCTGTAGGTAACAGGTAATATAGAAAACATTTAACAAGCTAGACATAAAATACAATGTGAACTTTATTCTTACCATTTTCCTTTTGGATGGCAATGATGGCTCACTGACCTAGAATAAAAAAGAGTGAAAATAATTTTTCAGAGAGGTGTGAGTCTACTTTGTAAATATTTTCATCCATTTGTATTTATAGCCCAATCTCAATTTCACAGACTTGGATTCTCTACTTGACAGATGTTCCCTGCTCATCTGGGTGACTTTGGATGGGCTAGCGAAGAAGCAGAGGAGGTGGGTTAACTGTACCTCCCTGTCTGTCAGGAACACACAGTTAGAGGTACAGACCTAATACAGACTATTAGGTAAATTGCACTGAATTACCTAGAAGTTTTAATTCATCCTTGGCTCCCACTACCCTGTGCAATTAAATAATTTAAACTGTTACAGGTATAAAATTAATAGAAAAAACCCACAGGCCATTAAAGCCGCTAACTCTTAAGAAGTTACAGCAACTGGGACACCTGGGTGGCTCAGTCGTAAAGCCTCTGCCTTCGGCTCAGGTCATGATCCCAGGGTCCTGGGATCGGGCCCCACATCGGGCTCCCTGCTCAGCGGAAAGCCTGCTTCTCCCTCTCCCATTCCCCCTGCTTGTGTTCCCCCTCATGCTGTGTCTCTCTCTGTCAAATAAGTCAATGAAATCTTTAAAAAAAAAAAAAAAGTTACAGCAACAGACAAAGTGGCACAACCTCCTACATGAGAACTAATTCAAGTCTAATCAACCAACATAAAAAGTCTTACGGGGGGCACCTGGGTGGCTCAGTCAGTTAAGTGTCTGCCTTTGGCTCAGATCACAATCCCAGGGTCCTGGGATCCAGCACCACATCAAGCTCCTTGTTCACAGGAAGCCTGCTTCCCCCTATCCTCCCTGCTTGTGCTCTCTCTTGCTTGCTCTCTCTCCCCCAAAAAAGGAAAAAAAAAGTCTTATGGAAACAAGTTTTGAGAATGGAGACAGAAATGAATGTTTTATGTTGATAACTATAGTCACACTCATGTAGAATTTTGAAATGATGTTAAGAAGTCTGTTGACAGGCGCCAGGGTGCCTCAATACGTTTAGCATCTGCCTTCAGCTCAGGTCATGATCCCAGGATCCTGGGATCAAGGCTCACATTGAGCCCCTTCCTTGGCAGGGAGCCTGCTTCTCCTTCTCCCTCTGCCTGTTGCTCTCCCTGTTTGTGCGCTCTCTCTCTCTCACTCTGTCAAGTCAAAAATAAAATATTTAAAAAAAAATAAGTTTGCTGTTATTAGACTTACATAAAATCATGAAGAAGTGTGTTTCACTATCCACACTTCACACTGATTAAAATTTGAAATTATTTTGTATACACTGATGTAAATTTAAGAAATATGCTTAATGTGTTGAGATAAATTTTTAGAAATAACGAATCTATGTGGAGTTCTAATAAGATTAATATATTTTGTGATGGGCGCCTGGGTGGCTCAGTGGGTTAAGCCGCTGCCTTCGGCTCAGGTCATGATCTCAGGGCCCTGGGATCGAGTCCTGCATCAGGCTCTCTGCTCAGCAGGGAGCCTGCTTCCCTCTCTCTCTCTCTGCCTGCCTCTCTGTCTACTTGTGATTTCTCTCTGTCAAATAAATAAATAAAAAAATCTTTAAAAAAAAATATATATATATTTTGTGATGAGAGAATATGGATCACAATGAAACATGTTGAGGTTCTTCATATAAAACATGAGGTAGCTGTTACAAAATTAATGCAGCTTTTTGTTGTTATATGTAAGACTGTACAAAAGATTAAACACAAAATGTACAGGTGAGTAAATAAATAGGTTACTGAGTAAATAAGAGCAGGATTTCATTTTAACCTAGATTTGCCCATATATATAGTATTTGCAATTATATAGTATCTAGGAAATCTTTGAAAGTGGGAAAAGAGGGCACCTGTGTGGATCAGGCAATTAAGCATCTGCCTTCTACTCAGGTCATGATCCCAGGAACTTGGGATCAAATCTCGCATCAGGCTTTCTGCTCTGCACAGAGTCTACTTCTCTCTCTACCCTCCCCATGTTCATGTTCTCTATCTCACTCTCTCTCTCAAATAAATAAAAAATCTTTTTTTTAAAATTTTTTTAAAATAAAAAATATTAAGAAAAAAGTGGGAAAAAAATGCATAATAAGTTGACTCAAAATTAAGAAAAAATTAATAAGACATTGTTGGTAGCATAGGTAATTTTACTACACACTCTCCTTAAAAGAAAACAAAACATTAGCTCATTTCAGGGTATAATGAAGCTAAAGGAACACACTCTAATATTTTTGCTACTGTTCAAATAAAATAATTTTAAATATGGCTTTTATATAATCTTATCCTCCAGGCATCATTATCATTATTATTATTAGTCCTCCTTCTCCTCCTTCTTCTGTTTAATTAGTTAAATCCTGGAAATAAAAACAAGCGCCAGGCTCCCATTCTAATTTGGGAACACTCATCTTCCCAAAATAAGAATGAAACATCAAAATGCCTGGGCAAGTTTTCAGAGTATGTTCATTACAACTCAGCCTCTCGATACTTAAAAAAACCAAATGTGGTTCACTGTATTCTTACATGACTTTATTTAAGTCACTGGAGGAAAGTGCCACTCATCATAACTTATAAATGAGCACTTTCCACCTAACACCTAAAAGTTTTTTTTTTTTTTTTTTTTAAAGATTTTATTTATTTATTTGTCAGAGAGAGAGGGAGAGTGAGTGAGCACAGGCAGGCAGAGAGGCAGGCAGAGAGAGAAGCAGGCTCCCTGCCGAGCAAGGAGCCCGATGTGGGACTCGATCCCAGGACGCTGGGATCATGACCTGAGCCGAAGGCAGCTGCTTACCCAACTGAGCCACCCAGGCGTCCCTAAAAGTTTTGTTTTTTTATTGAGCTTTACCACACTAAAGAATCAACCCTGTTCTCAAACTTACTTTAATGACAAGAGAGTCATTGTACTGAAAATGGTATTATTTGTTACAGAAATTTTCCCCGTAAACATCACAGACATAGCACAGCCAACAAACTATATACCGTGTTCCCCATCGTATGCCCACTCGCAATGTTACACATCAGTGACATATCTCACCAAAAGCAGGTCGGATACTGAGCCAGGACTTTCGAATTTTGGATTATTTAAAAAACAAAAATGGCTTTTTAAAAATCCTTGTTTTGACAAGTGTACGTATTTAACAAGAAAATAACCAAAAAAAAAATTGAAAAATGAATGAAGGATGGTGAAATTCCTTACCTCCTGATGTTCCATCCACTCCCTGTGTCTCCGAGCTGCCTCGTGCCTCCACAACTTTAGGCAAACCAAAGCACTAATGAGATAAACGATCATGGTGACAAACAGGAAGATCATGGCTGCTATCTGCCCTCCTTCCACGCGGCAGAACACAGCATTCATTGGAGTATTAAATAACGGATAGTAGCAGAGTCCACCTCGGTTGGTATCATTCACATAGACTATGGCTGCAGCCATATACAAAATAAACAAGGCAACGTTAATTCCAAATTCAGTTAGAGGCCACCAATTAGAATCCAAAAGAATGGTCCGATAATACATGGACATGCCGAGAACCAGAATAATAACGGTGGCGATCCAAGCTAATCCAGCGACCACGAGTACAAAAGGGGTTTTGGGGCCACTGTAATAATAGCCCCCATATGTGCTGCCCAGGCCACCAATGCCTCCCATGCCATAGGGCTGTGAATATCCAAACAGGTTATACCACTCGCTGTCCTTGTAAATGTAAGCTGTGACACAAGCAAAGACGCCAGCTCCCAAAAGCAGCTCCACCACACCCAGAATTCGCAGCAGGCCGGCCCACGACTTCATGTAGGAATACCTCAGGTTATACTCTTCCACCTTCTCACTGTACGTTTGGGCTGTCTGTGTGTGTCGGCTGAGGGAACTGTAGGGATCGTGGTGAAACATGGCCTCAGCCTCTTTCTGGGAATTAAAGGTTCCTTCTGACCCTCCGCAAGGATCTTTGCAGGAGTTGAGGAGTGAGCGGTGGTTTGGTCTTGCTGGAGAGGCTGGAGGTGAACACTGCACTCCATCCGAGATGTATCTGATGTCAGACACTGGCTTATCCCATCCTAGGTCCTTTTTCTTCCCTCTGAAGAAGTTCTTCCAGGACTCAGGGACAAAGCGCCTTACGGGTTTGAGATCTGGGGCTATAGCCGGTTCCTCTGTGTCACTTGAGTAGAAGTCGGGGCCGAATGGTGGCTGTAACGGGAGAGGGGGTGGTGGCAAGGGATCAGCGCTCACAGCCAGCTCACTGTCACGAAGAGTCTGGAGGGTTTCTATGGTGCCGTCGTGATAGGGTGAGTCCCTATCTCTTGGGACTTCATCATAATGTCTGTCCCGATTCCTGAACCTTCCATCATTGGACGACATTTGTGACTTTTATACCTGTGGCCAAGAAGTTAAAATTATCACTTATGCCTAGCTATTTATTCCTTAAATGATCCTGATTTTGTTCACTTAATGGCAGATGATCATATTTAGGAAACCAATATGATCATGTCTAATTATCATGATATGTAAAAAGGATAATAGATATATTTTAAACATATACAATGTATTAGTCAGGGGTAACATCATCATTCTATATGATTTTAAGGGCAATCAAAATTAAAATCTTAGTTCTGAATTAAAATATTTCTAAGTCTAATTTACCTATGAGCCTTTTAAACAACAAAGTGTAGAAACCATATAAAAGCTAAATTTTAATAATACAGGATACCAACAGATCCCAAGCAGAACTCTTTTCTCAAATGCCTAAATCAAAATATTTAGTAGTTTGAGCATACCGAAGTTTGATGTGTCAGCAAATACTCTTCATTCATTACCTCAAATCTCCTTGGAATGGCCTGGGAGAAGCAGCTCTATTAAATACAGGGACTGAAGAGCCCCTTTCTTTCTCGAATCAGGGAAGTTAGTTTAGGGAAAATCGCTTCTTCCACTCTAAAATATTAATTATTGATACTCAGTTTTAAAAACTGAAATCTCAGAGGGGAAAAAAAAAATCACTGATGGTTAAGATTCCCCAGAAGTACAACACAGAGCAACCATGTGTATCACGTGTAGCACTCTTTCCAGAGGGGCCACCTAAAGGTGATTTGCTGTTGCCATAGCAACACTCAAACAGTATCTCAGAGGTTTGATCCACCTAAAAAACAAAGCAGACAAAAAGCACTTTTACTAAACCTGTGGACTTCCTTCACGAAATCAGTGACCTACATGTACACACAAAAAAGGATACTATTCGCTAATATAACTACTAGGTTTAAGGACAATGAATTTCTCCCTCTCATTGCTTATAAGCAAGTATTTACTGAAAACTAACTGGACATACAGTACTATACTTGGCACTATGAAGCTCTCAGAGTTTAAATAGAGAATCCCACTTCTGTAGTGTTGAACCATTTAGAAGTTCCTTAGGCTTTGGGTGTTTTGTTTTGTTTTGCTTTTAAATTGAGAGAGAAAGAGAGCAGAAGGAGAGAGAGAATCTTAAGCAGACTCCATGCCCAGTGTGAGTCTGATGAGGGGCTCGAGCTCATGACCCTGAGATCATGACCTGAGCGGGATGCTTAATCAACCGAGCCACACAGGTACCCTCCTAAGGCTTTGCTTTATTTCATTTTGTAAAATGGAGACCTATCCGTTCAACAAATATTTACCAAACATCTGCTATCACCAGGTATGCTAAAAGTGTATCAGTGAAAAAAAAAAAACAAACAACTGAGGGGCGCCTGGGTGGCTCAGTGGGTTAAAGCCTCTGCCTTTGGCTCAGGTCATGATCCCAGGGTCCTGGGATTGAGCCCCCGCATCAGGCTCTCTGCTCAGCAGGGAGCCTGCTTCCTCTCCCTGTCTGCCTCCCTGCCTACTTGGGATCTCTGTCTGTCAAATAAATAAATAAAATCTTTATTTATTTTTTTTTTAAATTTTATTTATTTATTTGATAGAGATCCCAAGTAGGCAGAGAGGCAGGCAGAGAGAGAGAGGAGGAAGCAGGCTCCCTGCTGAGCAGAGAGCCCGATGTGGGACTTGATCCCAGGACCCTGAGATCATGACCTGAGCCGAAGGCAGCGGCTTAACCCACTGAGCCACCCAGGTGCCCATAAATAAAATCTTTAAAAAAAAAAAAAACCCAACAACTGAAATCTTAAGTTCATGGAACTTAAGTCTCAATGGGGGGGGATGACAGATGACAGATTAGGGAAATGAAATACACTGGGTGCTAAGGAACAAAGTTAAGAAAGGTGATAAGGAGCTCTCTGCCACAGGGTGTTACAATTTTACATAGAATGACCTGAGAAGCCTTCATAGAGAATGTATCATCTGAACATAGAAATGAAGGAGGGTAGAGGAGGAAGCCAGATAGGTTATCAGGGGAAGCGGTCCAGTGCAAAAGCCTTGAGGCAGGAGTGCCTGGCAAGTTCAAGAACTATTAAGTCATGGAGGCAAAGGTGGCCGCAGAGTGAGTGAGAGGGTAAGCAGCAGAATTAAGTCCATCTGAATTATTAGGGCCTTGAGAACCACGGGAAAGGATTTTGGCTTTTACCAGGAGTGAGAGGAGAAGCGCATGAAACATTCTGAGTAGAGCAGTAACAAGATCTGACATGTTTTAATAGGATCACTCTGGACACCAAGTCGAGAGTACACTCCAGGTGACAAGGAAGAAAACAGGGAGATTGGCTAAGATGCCACTGACTGAATCCAGTGGATCATGGCGGTAGCAATGGAAATAGAAAGAAGTCAGATTTTTTAATACAAGGAATTAAAATTTTTTTATTATAGAAAATTTCAAACATAATAAAAAGTGAAAAGAATATTATCATGAACCCTATGTATACCCATCAACCAACTTCAATAATTATCCATTGATGACCGATCCTGTTTCGTCTATCCCTCCTGCCAACAGATTACTCTGAAGCAAATCTAAGACATCAGATAGTTTCATATGCAACATTTCTCCACCCCTCCAAACTGGAGAAAGCCCTGGGGATATGCAGCCTGAAGAGTTTTAGATACCCATTAGAAATCCAGGTGGAGAGGAGCAGTAGGCAGTGTACACACAGAAGGATAAGTACCACCATAGACTAGTCATCCACGGAATGGGTGAAAATGTAGAGAGTTCTAAATTTCTGGGTTTTCTAGTGGGGTATCCCAATTTAGAGAATTAACTGCTAGTTCCAGCATGGTGCCCAGTGCAAAGTAGGATATAAATGACAGCAATTAGCAGTTATTTTTGTCTCTGTCATTTATCTCATCTGTGTCTAAAAACATTGATTTTACTTTTTAAAAGACTTTAAATTTACTTGACAGAGACAGAGACAGCCGGCGTACACGTAGGGGGAGCCGAAAGCAGGAGGAGAGGCGGAAGCAGTTTCCCTCAGTCCCAGGACCTTGGGCTCTGAAGGCAGAGCCTTAACCCACAGCCACGCAGGCGCCCCCTGTGTCTAAAAACATTTCAATTCTAGAAATGCCCTGTACTATTGCTGTTTCTAAATATATTTTCTTAAGAAAAGTCGAAGCAAAAGCACAGAAATAACTGCAGCAAGTTCTACATAACTCAATATCCCAATGCTTAATTTAACACACTGGTAAGAACGTGTGCTTCACTGAAATGGGTTTATATTCACCTGTGTGAAGTGGCTCATTTAAATCAGAACACCTTATCGACGTTTACATAATAAAAATAATTTTTACATAAAAAGCAAAAAATAAACGTGGGGAATCATGGAATAACAAAAGACGTGATTTTAGAAGGGCACGGCCGGCGGTATTCGCCGACGTCGTGGTTACTAGCTACGCCTCGCGTCTCTCTCAGGGCGCCACTGGTAGCCCTCTTGGATTCAGCACGCTGAGGCACAGAGGGTCTTTGTTTTGGACAAGCCCCGGACTCTGGCTCCCTTCCGTAGGCGCACACAGCTCTGAAAGCCATAGCGGGGGGAGGATACGTGGTTTCCCCCAGGAAAGTGACACGGGAACCGAACTTGTCGCCTTTACAAAAACCTGAAGCATCGCTTTCAAGTATTGCTGGGCCCACGAGATGTTGCTGGGCTTCGTGGGAGCTGGGAAAGGCCCGAGGGTTTTAAGTTAACCCACGCGTGAGTGACAAGGGACACCGAGCACGGGCGCTGGGGTCGCTCCCGAGCCTGCCGCTCGCCATCCGGTCCGCTAGTCTCTCTTACTCCCCGGGACTGCCCACCCCCGGGACCGCTCGGTCTGCGCGTTCGACAGAAAATCCACTCTCGGTCAGTCAAGACGACGCCCCAAAGCGGCCGGAACTAAGTCCGCGCGCAGATCGGGATCAGAGGATCCCGGCGCCGGGGAAGGGCGTCCGCTGGACGCGTCTCGCCGCGCACCTGTGTCCCCTGAATGAACGGGCTGGCTGAGCGGCCCTCCTGACGCGCAGGCCTAGCGCTCCCCGGCGCCCTCACCTCTCTCTCTGCGTCTCCGTCCGGCCTCGGCTGCAGGTTATGGCGGGGCTGAGTGGCGAGCGCCGCGGGCCCGGGCGCGCGCCGAGGGGCCCAAGGCCTCTCCTTCCCCAGCCGCGCACCTGTCGGGGGGGGGGCGGGGGCGGGGGCGGGCCCCTCCCCGTCCGCCGCCGCCTCACGAGGGCCCCACCCCTCGGGCCCACTCACCTGCGCGGCTGCCGGGAAGAGCGCGCACGCCGCCCACCGCAAGGAAAGCCCGCTCAGCTCCCGGGGCGGGGCCGAGCCAAGTTTGCCCCGCCCGGCTTTGTCAGGCCCGGACTTTCGCTCCGCACCCGGGAGGGTAGGGGCCCGCCCCGCACCTCGGAGCGGCGGTTACACACTCAGCTCCGCCCGCACCTCGGAGCGAGCACACAGCTCGGAAAGGTAGCAAAAGGTGTGATTACTCCCACCGGAGAGTTCTCATCGCAAGGTTGCCATTCTCTTCCCTGTTTTTGAAAAGTTAACAACGGATAAAGGGAGAGTCATGTATGCCCAATGATACCTGGCCGAGACTATATGTTAGGAAACAGTTAAAAAAAGAAACGAAAAGAAATTCAACATTTTAATTTTGATATAAATTAAATACTTTCCAAAAAGCATCTAAAATAGTCCACTGTACAGCATATAAAAATGGTACTTGAGAAGTTAGAGACCATAGAGAAATTGTGGATAAGGCACAAGGTTTATTTACACTCATAATTGCATGCTAAACTGTTTCATAATTCATATTTACAACCCCATAAAGTTTTAGTATTCTGAGTTATTCCTTCACATTCTTTGATATTTGGCATAATGTTCAAACACACATCATTCACACTGACCTCCTCTCCCAACCACTCACAAGACTAAATAAATACTAGAGAAAAAAAATTAAGATATTATTTGAAACTTGATCTGTTTACTTCAAAATGACAGAGAAGTCAGTTTCTTGTGCTGAAATACTACAAGAGTGAAGTATTAAGCTGTCATTCATTTGAAAAGTATATTATCTCTGTCCAAATACCACTGAATAAAATAAATGCACATGGACCTGCCAAGTAGCACCATGACCGGCAGGCTGGTTTCTAGGTCCCATCGCTCTCATAGTCTTCTATTATCAGCTCTTCTTCTTCCATGTCTTGTGCGGAAAAGCGCTGAGGCTGGCTGGCAGGCAGTTCACTCCCACTATTTTGACTCAAAGGCAGACAGCACGTTTCAGTTTCCGCGGTATGAGTGGGTTCACCCAGACCTTCCTCAGCAGGCTGCCCTCCTCCATTAAGATGGGCTTCATCTCCACTGTCTGGATCTATCAATCCAGGTTCCCGGTCCGTCAGGGTTTCCATTTTCAACCTGCCAGATTCATAATGCAGGCATCATAATAACGAAAAAACAGGTTATTTTTACATTATGCCATGCGTGTGAGAATTATGAAGCCATCTCTAGCCTTTCACTTACCCTGACTGAGCTCGCTATTTAGTCAAGCCCTTTAGTTTATTTCATGGTATAAAATAGTACAAGGTAAATGACAATATGTGAAAAAATCATTACAACTTATAATATAAATGACTTGATCAATGACTTTGCTAAACAGTTCTTATAAATTAAAAAGAAAAATTAAATAGAATAGTAAAATGGGTAGGGGCACCTGGGTGGCTCAGCTGGTTAAGTGTCACACTCCTGATTCAGGCTCAGGTCATGATCTCAGGGTTCAGATCGGCTCCACACTGAGAGTGGAACCTGCTTAATATTTTCTCTCTCCCTAGCCCTCTGCCCGCACACATCCATGCACTCTCTCTCTTAAAAAAAAAAAAAAAAAAAGAAAGAAAAAAAATGGGTATAAATGGGAGAATTTACATAAAAAATAGAAATGGTAACTAAATTGTTCAACCTAATTAGTAATTTTAAAAATTGAAATTTTTAAATTTCGCCTGGGTGGCTCAGTTGGTTAAGCAGCTGCCTTCGGCTCAGGTCATGATCCCAGCGTCCTGGGATCCAGTCCCACATCCGGCTCCTTGCTTGGCAGGGAGCCTGCTTCTCCCTCTGCCTTTGACTGCTACTCTGTCTGCCTGTGCTCACTCACGCTCTCTCTCTCTGACAATTAAATAAATAAAAATCTTTAAAAAAAATAAAAATAAAAATAAAAATTGAAATTAAAATAATGAACTACTACCATCATCTTTAAAACTGGCGAAGACCTGGGGCACCTGGGTGGCTCAGTTGGTTAAGCCGCTGCCTTCGGCTCGGGTCATGATCTCAGGGTCCTGGGATCGAGTCCCACATGGGCTCTCTGCTCAGCAGGGAGCCTGCTTCCTCCTCTCTCTCTCTCTGCCTGCCTGCCTCTCTGCCTACTTGTGATCTCTCTCTGTCAAATAAATAAATAAAATCTTTAAAAAAAAAAACAACTGGCGAAGACCTTATTTATTTATTTAGTTAGTTAGTTATTAAAGTTTCACTTATTTACGTAATCTCTACACCCAACGTGGGACTCAAACACGAGATCAATCTCTACACCCAACGTGGGACTCAATCCCGAGATCAAGAGTCTCATGCTCTTTTGACTAAGCCAGCCAAGTGCCACAAGACCTTTTAGGAAGATTTTAATAAAACCCAGTGATGCCAAGAGCTAGGAGAAAAGAATATATTGATACACTGTAAGTGGACATAAAACTGGCAAAATATTCCTGGAAGTAATCTGGTAATATAGAATAAAGGCTTCAGAAAAGTGTATATCTATGGATCCAGCAAGTTTATTTTTAGGAATACATTCTATGTAAATAGCATTTGATGTTCACAATGATTAAAGCTACAAGGAAAATTCTGATAAAATTGGAAATAAGCTAAATGTACAAAAATAAGGTGTAGGTTGTATTACAGAAACTAGAGAACTATTAAATATTAACTATCAAGCTATATATTAATGTTTAATATTGTCAACATGAATCAATGATAATATTAAATATGGTCATCATGATTGTTTATTTAAATAATCTCTATATCCAATGTGGGGCTTGCACTCACAACCTGAGATTGAGAGTCTCATACTCTATCTTCACTGTGCCAGCCAGGCATCCCTAAATACGGTCATCATGAATGACTATAGTAAATAGCACTGACAAATCTTGTCTCCCAAGTTAGATCAAGTAGTTGAACCAGTAATAGCAGTTAAAATGCCCTTTTAAAACTTTTTAAATCTGACCTTACAAATAAGCTAAGTAGAAATGAAATATAAGTATTGTGTTAATCACTGTATTAGCCCAGAAGTGATTTTGGAATAAAAGGAATAGCACAAATAAAGATTTACCTCTCTATATCTGTGGTTTGGTTTGGTTTGGTTTTTTAATTTGAATCTACTAAGAGAAGGAAGTTAAAAAAAAAAAAAGAGTGCTTTTGTGGTAGTTGTTGGTCAGTGCAGGCTTGAAACACAGGCTAAGAACACCTCTGGGCAGGAAAGGTGAAAAGGGGTTTCCACGTATGCAAGATTTGTTAGATGAAGAATTTTTAAAATCCCCTTACTTTTATGATTGTGAGCCAGTGAAAATATATGTGAGCCAGTGAAAATATACTGTTATATGTAATAAAATGATGGATCTACAACACAATCATATGGTCATTAATCACTGGGAATAACATCTATTTCTTAGATTTTACAGATAAATTTTACTGGCTGTATACTTAATAAATAGGTAACATTCAGTGGACATTTGAAACAGGTTTTTTTTGTTTGTTATCTGCTTTGTTTTTTTTAAGATTTTATTTATTTATTTGACAGAGAAAGATCACAAGTAGGCAGAGAGGCACGCAGAGAGAGGGGGGGGAGAAGCAGGCTTGCCGCTGAGCAGAGCCTAACGTGGGGCTCGATCCCAGGACCCTGAGATCACGACCTGAGCCGAAGGCAGAGGCTTAAGCCACTGAGTCACCCAGGCGCCCCTTGAAACAAGTTTTTAAAATTAATTCAGCTTACCTTCCAAAGTGTCGTTTCAGAGGAAGCCTTCCAATATCTTGAATAAAAGAAATCTGAGCTGAAACAGATTTTTAAAAAGCTTTAGACAGACAATTCTCTGAAGATAAACAAATGGACAAGCACATGAAAATCATGAATACTCTGGAAAATTCAAATGAAAACCACAGGATACCATTTCACATCCTTTACGATGTCTATTATTAAAAAAAAGAAAAAGAAAAAGAAAAGTTTCTTAAAGATGTACAGAAAGTGAAACCCTTGGGAATTGTTAGTGGAAATGTAAAATGGTATAACTGCTGTGGAAAATGGTAAGGCAGTTCCTTAAAAAATTAAATACAGAATTACTGTATGACTTAGCAATTCCATTTCTGGGTATATACCCAAAAGAACTGACAGCACAGTCTCAAAAAGTATTTGTACACCCATGTTCATAACAGCATCGTTCACAATAGCCAAAAGGTGGAAGCAACTTATACGTCCATCGGCAGATGAATGGATAAACAAAATGTGGTATATACACACAATGTGGTATTATTCAACCTTAAAAAGGAAATTCTGATACATGTAATTTTAAATATATATTCTTTATTTTATTCTGGCGGGGGGAGAGGGATAGAGGGAAAGGAGAAAGAGAATCTTAGGCAGGCTCCACAGCCAGTGTGGAGCTCGAAGTGGGGTTCCATCTCATGACCCTCAGATAATGACCGGAGCCAAAACCAAGAATCAGATGCTTAAATGACTGAGCCAAATTGGTCCCCTGACATATACTGTAATACAAATGAACTTTGATGCCATGCTGTGAGAAGTAAGTCACAAAAGGACAAACACTGCATGAGTCCACTTAGGTGAGGTACCTAAAGTAATCAAATTCAGAAAGAGAAGATAGGGGGTGGGCAGGGAGTGGGAGGTAGTGTTTAATGTGTGTAGTTTCAAATATGCAAGATTACAAAGTTCTAGGGATTGGTTTTACAAAGTGAATACGCTCATCTCCACTGAACTACATACTTAAAAATGGTTTAAGATGATAAGTTTTTATATTCTGAAAAAACATTTATTCAGGAAAATCTAACAACAAGAGTCTGTGGCATTTGAACCAGGACTCACTCCATTGCTTCTTTAGCTTTAAGATTAAGATTTTTTTTTTTAATTTGACATACAGAGATCACAAGTAGGCAGAGAGGCAGGCAGAGAGAGAGGAGAAAGCAGGTTCCCTGCTGAGCAGAGAGCCCTATGCGGGGCTCCATCCCAGGACCCTGGGATCATGACCCGAGCCGAAAGCAGAGGCCTTAACCCACCAAGCCACCCAGGCGCCCCACTTCTTTAGCTTTAGAGAGACTTCACGCTAGGTGGGTGCAGCCAAGGACCCACAGGACTCCTTCCCTCCTGTGGCTAGCCAAAAATTCAGGACTCCCTTTCCCCAACCTAAAGCATGGAAGCTCTATCCTATTAGAACAGCAGGCTGAGAATCCTGCTTCCTCCTTGAACTACAATGGCCCTCACCCAAGTTCCTTCTTTAGGGAAGTGGGTCCACACTGTGAAGTTCCCAGCCATGATGATCAGAGGCTACATACACTTGAGCACTCACCCAGAACAGTGACTCACTATAGGGGCTCAAGAGTAGATTTGAACTGGCTGAAGAAAGAATTAGTCAGCTTGAACAGGACTGATAAATACTGTGTAATCAAAGAAGAGAGAGAAAATGGAGAGAAATGAACAAAGCTATCAGAGGTATGTGGTATACCTTTAAGCATAAATAAAAGACAAAGAGAAAGAAGTAAAAAGTAAATAAATAATGTCTAAAATGACATGTAAAGAAATGGGACAAAAATGATAAGTAAAACATATATATATATATATATATATTTTTTTTTTTTAAAGTAGGCTCCACACCCAATGTGGGGCTTAACTCCCACCCCAAGATCAAGAGTTGCATGCCTCATTTTGCAGTGGGTTGAGTGCCCAACTCTTGGTTTCAGCTCAGGTCACGATCTCAGGGCTGTGGGATGGAGCCTGAGGGCTCTATGCTCAGCGCTGAGCAGGCCTAAGACTCTTCTCTCTTTCGCCCCGCCCCCCCCCTTGCACATGCTCTCTAATAAATACTGGGGGAAAAAAAAAGTTGCATGCTCTACCAACCCAGCCAGCCAGCCAGGCGGCCTCAAAACATTTCTTCTTACTTTGTTATGTTAGTCACCATACAATACATCATTAGTTTTTGATGTAGTGTTCCATGACTCATTGCTTGCATATTATACCCAGTGCTCCATGCACTATGTGCCCTCCTTAATACCTATCACCGGACTAACCCATCCCTTCTACCCCCTCCCCACTAAAACCCTCTGTTTGTTTCCAGGAGTCCATGGTCTCTCATGGTTTGTCTCCTCCTTCATTTTCCCCTTCCTTCTCCTAATGTTCTCCATGCTATACCTTATGCTCCACAAATAAGTGAAACCATATGATAATTGGCTTTCTCTGCTTGTCTTATTTCACTCAGCATAATCTCCTCCAGTCCCACCCATGTTGATGCAAAAGTTGGGTATTCATCCCTTCTGATGGCTGAGTAACATTCCATTATATACATGGACCACATCTTCTTTCGCCATTCATCTGTTGAGGGGCATCTCAGCTTTTCCCACAGTTTAGTTATTGGGGACACTGGTGCTATGAACACTGTGGGGAGCATGAGGTCCTTCTTTTCACTACATCTGTATCTTTGGGGTAAATACCCAGTAGTGCAATCGCTAAGTCATAAGGTAGTTCTATTTTTAATTTTTTGAGGAATTTCCACACTGTTTTCCAAAGTGGCTATACCAACCTGCATTCCCACCAACAGTGTAAGACGGTTCCTCCTTCTCCACAAGCTCTCTCAACATTTGTTGTTCCTTGCCTTGTCAATTTTTGCCATTCTGACTGGTGTAAGGTAGTATCTCGATGTGATTTTTTTTTTAATTTTATTTATTTATTTGTCAGAGAGAGAGGGAGAGCGAGCGAGCACAGGCAGACAGAGAGGCAGGCAGAGGCAGAGGGAGAAGCAGGCTCCCCGCCGAGCAAGGAGCCCGATGTGGGACTCGATCCCAGGACGCTGGGATCATGACCTGAGCCGAAGGCAGCTGCTTAACCAACTGAGCCACCCAGGCGTCCCTCGATGTGATTTTTTTTAAAAAAAGATTTTATTTATTTATTTGACAGAGAGAGATTACAAGTAGGCAGAGAGGCAGGCAGAGAGAGAGAGGAGGAAGCAGGCTCCCTGCTTAGCAGAGAGCCCGATGCGGGACTCGATCCCAGGTCCCTGAGATCATGACCTGAGCCGAAGGCAGCGGCTTAACCCACTGAGCCACCCAGGCGCCCCTCTCGATGTGATTTTGATTTGAATTTCCCTGATGGCTAATGATGATGAACCTTTTTCATGTGTCTATTAGCCATTTGTATGCCTTCTTTGGAGAAGTGTCTGTTTATGTCTTCTGCCCATTTCTTTTTTAAAAGATTTTATTTATTTATTTGACAGATAGAGATCACAAGTAGGCAGAGAGGCAGGCAGAGAGAGAGTGGGGGAAGCAGGCTCCCCGTTGAGCAGAGAGCCCGATGCAGGACTTGATCCCAGGACCCTGAGATCATAACCTGAGCCGAAGGTAGAGGCTTAATCCACTGAGCCACCCAGGCGCCCTGCCCATTTCTTTTTTAAAAGATTTTATTTATTTATTTGACAGAGATCACAAGTAGGCAGAGAGGCAGGCAGAGAGAGAGGGGGAAGCAGGCTCCCCACCGAGCAGAGAGCCCGATGCGGGGCTCGATCCCAGGACCCTGAGATCATAACCTGAGCCGAAGGTAGAGGCTTAATCCACTTAATCCATACGAGCCACAGTGGCCCTTCTGCCCATTTTTTTTACTTGGTTATTTGTTTTTTGGGTGTTGAGTTTGAGAAGTTCTTTATAGATCCTGGATATCAGCCCTTTGTAGTGTCATTTGCAAATATCTTCTCCCATTCCATGGGTTGCATCTTTGTATTGTTGACTATTTCCTTTGCTTTTCAGAAGCTTTTTATCTTGATGAAGTGCCAAAAGTTCACTTTTGCTTTTGTTTCCCTTACCTTTGGAGACGTGCCTTGAAAGAAGTTGCTGTGGCCAATGCTGAAACTTACTATCTATGCTCTCCTCTAGAATTCTGATGGATTCCTGTCTCGCACTGAGGTCTTTCATCCACTTTGAGTTTATCTTTGTGTATGGTGTAAGAGAATAGACCAGTTTCATTCTTCTGTATACAGCTATCCAATTTTCCCAGCACCATTTATTGAAGAGACTGTCTTTCATCCATAGGATATTTCTTCCTGCTTTGTTGAGGATTACTTGACCATAGAATTGAGGGTCCATATCTGGGCTCTCTATTCTGTTCCACTGGCCTATGTGTCTGTTTTTGTGCCAGTACCATGCTGTCTTGGTGATTATAGCTTTGTAGTATAGCTTAAAATCAGGCAACATGATGCCCCCAGCTTTTCTTTTTCAATATCATATCCTTGGCGCTTTGGGGTCTTTTCTGATTCCATACAAATTTTAGGATTGTTTGTTCCAGCACTTTGAAAAATGCCATTGGTATTTTGATTGGGATGGCTTTGGAAGTATAGATTGCTCTGGCCAGCAGATTTTAACAATATTTATTCTTCCAACTCATGAACATGGAATGTTTTTTTATCTTTTTGTTTCTTTTTCAATTTCTTTCATGAGTGTTCTGTAGTTTCTATAGTGTAGGTCCCTTGCCTCTTTGGTTAGGTTTATTCCAAGGTATCTTATGGGTTTTGGTGCTACTGTAAATGGAATCTATTCTCTAATTTCTTTTTCTACAGTTACATTGTTAGTATATTAGAAAGCAACTGATTTCTTTTTTAATTATTAACTTTATTAACATTACATCAATTGTTATGCATTAATAATATTAATAATAATTATTAATCATATTAATAATCATGTATTATTAGCCCCATTATTAGCCCCATACAGGTCTGTGAATTGCCACATTTACACACTTCACAGCACATACCTTCCCCCAATGTCCATAACCCAACCACCCTCTCCCCCTCCCCCACTCCCACCCCGCCAGCAACCCTCAGTTTGTTTTGTGAGATTAAGAGTCTCTTATGGTTTATCTCCCTCCCAATCCCATCTTGTTTCATTTTTTCCTTCCCTACCCCCCAAGCCCCTACATTGCTTCTCAAATTCCTCATATCAGGGAGTTCACATGATAACTGTCTTTCTTGGATTGACTTATTTCGCTCAGCATAATACCTCTAGTTCCATCCATGTCATCACAAATGTTGATTCTTTTGATGGCTGCATAGTATTCCATTGTAGATATACCACATCTTCTTTATTCGTTCATCTGTTGATGGACATCTAGGAGTTTGGCTATTGTGGACATTGCTGCTATAAACATTCGGGTGCACGTGCCCCTTCGGATCACTACATTTGTATCTTTAGGGTAAATACCCAGTAGTGCGATTGCTGGGTCATAGGGTAGCTCTGTTTTCATCTTTTTTTTTTAAGATTTTATTTATTTGACAGAGAGAGATCACAAGCAGGCAGAGAGGCAGGCAGAGAGAGAGAGGGAAGCAGGCTCCCTGCTGAGCAGAGAGCCCGATACGGGGCTCCATCCCAGGACCCTGAGATCATGACCTGAGCCAAAGGCAGCGGCTTAACCCCCTAAGCCACCCAGGCACCCTATTTTCAACTTTTTGAGGAGCCTTCATGCTGTCTTCCAGAGTGGTTGCACCAGCTTGCATTCCCACCAACAATGAAGGAGGGTTCCCCTTTCTCCACACCCTCACCAGCATCTGTTGTTTCCTGATTTAGCAACTGATTTCTGTACATTGATTTTGTATCCTGCCACATTACTGAATTAGAGTTCTAGTAATTTGGGGGTGGAATCTTTTGGGTTTTCTACATAAAGTATCATGTCATCTGCAAAGAGAGAGTCTGACTTCTACTTTGCCAATCAGAGTACCTTTTCTGTTTGTTGTCTGATTGCTGTGGTTAGGACTTCCAATACTATGTTGAACAAAAATGGCAAGAGTGGACATCCTTGTTGTGTCCCTGATTTCAAGGGAAAGGCTCTCAGCTTTTCCCCATTGAGAATGATATTCGGGGTGGATTTTTCACAGATTGATTTTATGATATTGAGGAATATTCCCTCTATCCCTATACTCCAAAGAGTTTTAATCAGGAAAGGATGCTGTATTTTTTCAAATATTTTTTTATGCATCAATTCAGAGGACCATACGGTTCTTCTCTTTCCTCTTATTAACGTGTTCTATCATATTGATTTGTGAATGTTGAACACCGTTGCACCCCAGGGATGAATCCCACTTGGTCGTGGTGGATAATCTTTTTAATGTACTACTGGATCCTATTAGCTCGGATCTTGTTGAAAATTTTGTCATCCATATTCATCAGGAATATTGGTCTGAAATTCTCCTTTTTGAAAGGGTCTTTGCCTGGTTTGGGGAGCAAGGTAATGCTGGACTCACAGAATGAGTCTGTAAGTTTTCCTTCTAATTTCCTTCTAATTTTCCTTCAGGAAAATAGGTTTTATTTCTTCTTTGAGTATTTGGTAGAATTTACCAGTGAATCCATCAGGTCCTGGACTCTTTGTTTTTTGGGAGGTTTTTGATCACTGCTTTAATGTCATTACTGGTTATTGGTCTATTCAGGTTATCCATTTCTTCCTTGGTAGTTTCTAGTTTTCCAGGAATGCATCCATTTCTTCTAGGTTGCTTAATTTATTCACATATAGTTGTTGATAATAATTTCTGATAGTTGTTTCTATTTCCTTGGTGTTAGACATGACTGTCCCCTTTCATTCATAATTTTATTAATTTGGATCCTTTCTCTCTTTTTTTTTTTTTTGATAAGTCTGGCAAGTGGTTTATTGATCTTATTCTTTCAAAGAAACCGCTTCCAGTTTCGTTGATGTGTTCTACTGTATTTCTGGTTTCTAATTCATTGATCTCTGCTCTAAACTTAATTATTTCCCTTCTAGTGCATGCATTGGGCTTAATTTGTTGTTGATTCTCCAGTTCAAGGTGTAAACATAGTTCGTGTATTCTGGCTTTTTCTATTTTCTTGAGTGAGGCTTGGATGGTATGTATTTCCCCCTGAGGACCACCTTTGCTGTACCCCACTGGTTTTGGACTGATATGTTTTTGTTCTCATTGGTTTCCATGAATAGTTTAAGCTCTTCTTTGATTTCCTGGTTGACGCAAACATTTTTTTTTTAAAGATTTTATTTATTTATTTGACAGAGAGAGAGAGAGAGAGAGAGAGAGAGATCACAAGTAGGCAGAGAAAGAAGGAAGCAGGCTCCCTGCTGAGCAGAGAGCCCGAGGTGGGGCTCAATCCCAGGACCCTGAGATTATGACCTGAGCGAAGACAGAGGCTTCTGAGCCACCCAGGTACCCTGACCCAAACATTCTTGAGCAGGATAGTCTTTAGCTTCCGAGTGTTTGAATTTCTTCCAAACTTTTTCTTCTGATTGAGTTTTAGTTTCAAAGCATTGTGGTATGTGACTATACATGGAATAATCTCAATCTTTGGTATTGGTTGAACCTGATTTGTGACCCATTATGTGGTCTATTCTGGAGAAAGCTCCATGTGCGCTGAAGAATGAGCATTCTGTTGCTTTAGGGTGGAATGTTCTGCATTTGTCTATGACGTCCATCTGGTCCACTGAGTCATTCAAAGCTCTTATTTCTTCGCTGATTTTCTGCTAAGATGTGGAGTGTTGAGTCTCCTATTAGTGATTGTGTGGAGTGTTGAGTCTCCTACTAGTGATGTATTATTATCAATATGTCTTTCTCTCTCTCTCTCTTTTTTTTTTTCCAGTATGTGTCTTTATTTTGGTTAACAGTTGGCTTATGTAGTTGGCTGATCCCATGCTGGGGGCCTAGATATTTAAAATTGTTAGATCTTCTTGTTGGATAGATCTTTCAAGAATGATATAGTGTCCTGTATCACTAACTACAGTCTTTAGCTTACTTTGTCTTATATGAGAATTGCTACCCCAGCTTTCTTTTGAGGTCCGTTGGCATGAAAGGTGGTTCTCCATCCCTTCACTTTCAGTCTGAATGTATCTTTAGGTTCAAGTGAGTCCCTTATAGACAGCACATGGATGGGTCCTGTCTTTTTATCCAATCTGTAACCCTATGCAGTTTTATGGGAGCATTTAGGCTGTTCATGTTGAGAGTGATTATTCAAAGATATGATTTTGTCATCATCATGTTGCCTGTGAGGTCCTTGTTTCTATAGATTGTCTGTGTAAATTTCTGTTCTATATCACGCTTGGAGTCTTTCTTTTATAGAACACCCCTTAATATTTCTTGCAGAGCCAGCTCAGTGGTCACATATTCTTCCAGTTTCTGCCCATCCTGGAAGCTCTTTATCTCTCCATCTATTCTCAATGACAGCCTTGCTGGAGAAGGTATTCTTGGTTGCATGTTCTTCTTATTTAGTACCCTGAATATGTCTCGCCAGCCCTTTCTGGCTTGCCAGGTCTGATGTTACTCTGATGTTCCTCCCTCTGTATGTAAGGAATCTTCCCCCAACTGCCCTTAAGATGGCTTCCTTGGTTCTAAGACTTGCTAGTTTTACTATTACATGCCAGGGTGCTGGTCTGTTCTCCTGGATTTTGGGAGGGGTCCTCTCTGCCTATAGGACACAAATGTTGTTTCATTTCCCAGATTAGGGAAGTTCTCAGCTATGATTTGCTCAAATATATCTTCTAGTCTTCTCTCTCTCTCCACCCCTCCCCTCAGGGATCCCAATAATTCTGACATTGGAACATTTCTGGCATCACTTATTTCTCTTTTCATGGATTTTAAGCCGTTTGTTCCAGGTCTCCTCCTGTTCTTTCTTTTCTATCCGTTTGTGTTCTAGGTTAATAATTTGTTCTTCCACCTCATTTACCCTAGCTGTTAAGAGTATCTGGATTAGGGGTGCCTGGTTGGCTCAGTGGGTTAAAGCCTCTGCCTTCAGCTCAGGTCGTGGTCTCAGGATTCTGGGATCGAGCCCCACATCAGGCTCTCTGCTCAGCAGGGAGCGTGCTTCCCCTCCCCCCCCACCTGCCTCTTTGCCTCCTTGTGATCTGTCAAATAAATAAAATCTTAAAAAAAAAAAAAAAAGAGTATCTAGATTAGGGGCGCCTGGGTGGCTCAGTAGGTTAAGCCTCGGTCTTCAGCTCAGGTCATGATCTCAGGGTCCTGGGATAGAGTCCCGCATCGGGCTCTCTGCTCAGCAGGGAGCCTGTTTCCCCCTCTTCCTCTGCCTGCCTTTCTGCCTACTTGTGATTTCTTTCTCTGTCAAATAAATAAATAAAATCTTAAAAAATAAAAAAGAGTATCTAGATTAGACTGGATCTCATTGATAGCATTTTTAAGTTCATTTTTTTCCCCCAATTTATTTATTTTCAGAAAAACAGTATTCATTATTTTTTCACCACACCCAGTGCTCCATGCAAGCCGGGCCCTCTATAATACCCACCACCTGGTACCCCAACCTCCCACCCCCCTGCCACTTCAAACCCCTCAGACTGTTTTTCAGAGTCCATAGTCTCTCATGGTTCACCTCCCCTTCCAATTTACCCAAATTCCCTACTCCTCTCTAACGCCCCTTGTCCTCCATGCTATTTGTTATGCTCCACAAATAAGTGAAACCATATGATAATTGACTCTCTCTGCTTGACTTATTTCACTCAGCATAATCTCTTTCAGTCCCGTCCATGTTGCTACAAAAGTTGGGTATTCATCCTTTCTGATAGAGGCATAATACTCCATAGTGTATATGGACCACATCTTCCTTATCCATTCATCCGTTGAAGGGCATCTTGGTTCTTTCCATAGTTCATTTTTAAGCCAGATCAGCTCTCATTTGTGCCCTTAGAGAATATATGTTGCCATTAATGGTTTTCTCCATCCTAGCTACTGTCTGCATAAATGTTACCTTGAAGTCTATTTCTGACATCTTTTTTTATATCCATATCCATTAGTTCTGTAGCAGAGAACTGAATCTTTCTGGTGCTGGGGGTTCCTCCCTTAGTCATTCTGTTGAGGGATGGTTGAGGGAATGCACAGAGTCCGAATTATTGATCACAACTCAAGCAAGATGCCCCTATTTTATAGAGACCTTAGGGTTGTCAGCCTCTTGTTCTCCCATCCTGTCTTCTGGGGAGGGACCTGCCTTGCTGTTACTCAGGCAATCCTTTTTGGGCAGAGTTTCCCTGTCCCTTGTTGGTGGGGGATAGACTGAGTGAAAACTGGTTTTTTGAGGCTTTTGTTCTCTGGTAGCTTTCCCCGGCATCTTTCTGCATTTCTTCCAACACAGCAGAAGTGATCATATCTATAAACCTCTGTCTTAGAACAGAGAGAGCGCAGTCTGTTCTTCAGTGAGCTTTCCAAGCGATACTATCTCTGTTTTTGTCTGTGCTGCTAAAAAACCACAGCATCCTGGGTTGTGTGCACCCCACAGAAGCACTCTTCAGCCCTCACGTCCAGGTCCAGCCATGTCTCTGCCCTTTGTCTTTCTAAAACTTTCAGCAAGCCCCAGTTCGCATTTGCGCCCCTGCTGCTTCAGGTTTCAGCTTGGGGGGCTGCCTTAAAGTCCTTCCTCCACCTCTATGGTATGCAAGTCTCTGTTTGGTCCCCAGCACGAGAGCCTTTTGCACTCCAGTGGTGTAGGATCCCAGAGGCTCCCTCCCACTTCCGTTTATCTTCCAATACCTGCCCATAGAATCATGGCTCCCTGCTTCATACCTCGAAACTAAACACTGGAGATATCTGTTTGTAGAGATCCAGATATATCCTCCTATGTCTCAGGCAGATTTTGTAGGTATTCAGAGTGCTATGGTAGATATCCAGCTTACTTACTTCATGGGACTGGCTAAAATAGGGTCCCCTATCCTCCACCATCTTTGCAACCCCCAAAACACCTTATTTTTTACTGAATTTTATAAACCCTTCGACGTTTGTTAATCCAACACTGTGAGGGGTCTTGCATACTCACCTTATTAAAGATCCACTACAGAAGAGAATTAGGATTTTTTTAAAAACAGCTTTTTGATATGGAAAACTGAGTTTGTGATCCCATAATCTGAATTTTTAATTAGTAGATAAATGAATCTCCAGATAATTCCAATGTAAGTACTCTAAATCAGTACTAGATAATAAACCGGGAAAGGTGAGAATAAACTCTGTGGTGTTAGGCTACAACAGAATGTATTCTTGTGAACTCATGGTTTACACACACACATACACACACACATGCACACACACTTCCTAGCTTTGTTCCACTGAAACAGCCTAGACACAATGATACTCCAGTAGCAAGGACCATATCTAGTGTCCTGATCCTAAATTCTTTTTTTGTAGGCTATATGCCCAATATGGAGATTGAACTCACAACCCCTAGATCAAGAGTCACATGCTCTATCAACAGAGCAAGCGAGGCAGCCCCAGATCCTAAATCTTAAATATCATTTCCACTATAAGGAACCAAGGCTCCAGAAATTCCTAATTCCAGGACTAGGGCAGCGAAGTATAAAATGATCCTGGATTTTTTATATTTATAAAAGGGACATCAGAGAGGGCTTTCTCTTTGCTCTGCTTTCTGCCATGTGAGAATATAAGATGGCAGCCATCTACAAGGTAGGAATGAGGTCTTCACCAGACACTGGATCTGCCTGTATCTTAATTTTGGACTTCCCAACCTCTGGAGCTGATTTAGTACTTATTTATAAAATATGGAGTGCTACCCATGATAAATGTCATATGCCAATTAAAGCATATGTCTAATGTTTGTATATGTACAGAATAAAGTCTACAAGAATTTGTAGACTTTAGTAGTCTTTGAAAAGCAATTACCTGTGGTTATAGGAGACTTTTAGCTTTACTTTATATATACATCTGTATTGCTTTCTTCCTTTTTAAGTAAAAAATACATATTAATTCTGGATCAAAAAATAAAGGGAAAAAAAAACTTAGCTCACTAGAATAAAGCAATGAGTTGACCTACAGAAAGTTATAAAGTTGTAAAATACTAATTCTTGGGATAAATAAAAACCCATGTTATTACCTGGATTTCTCATTGGAATGGTTAGCAAGGCAAGGTACGGCAACAGCTGAGTTTGGAGGCATAAAGCTGGTAAGCAGAAGTCAGAAAAAAGTGCTTTTGCTGTCAAGCAATTTTCCCGATACTGTATAGAAAAAAAAAGATGAAATGAAAAATAAAAAAAATATGGAGATGTATTCCCTAGACAAACTAAGTTTACTGTATCCCAAATTGTGTTTATATACCACATATTTTTAAGAGTTTATGTAATTAGTTTTTATAACTGTTCTAATCTTACCTAATAAAGCATATTACCTGTAAAACTATTTCCTATTTGACATAACAGCAATAAGACTTTTTTTTAAGAGACTTAAAGGTAGAAAGAAAAAGAATCTTAAAAACGAAAGGAATTTTGCTTATGAGCATACCTCACAAATTATGTGAGGGTTTGTTTCTCAGTTAAAAAAATATATTTTCTTTAGTTAACATGGGTACAATGCTAGGCTGAGGAGGAGAGAAGCACAATCTGCTTTCAAGGACCTTACAATTTTACAGAGACAATCTGTATGGAACTAT
This sequence comes from Neogale vison, assembly GCF_020171115.1. Classification (NCBI taxonomy): domain Eukaryota; kingdom Metazoa; phylum Chordata; class Mammalia; order Carnivora; family Mustelidae; genus Neogale; species Neogale vison. The sequence continues at coordinate 219,176,049 of NC_058091.1, forward strand.
AAGGAAAATTAATATTCCTATTATAAAGAGCAAAGCAAATCAATAAGGGACATAAACTGGTTAAAAGTCATAAAATTCTCCAAGAAATCTGTTGGAAAAATGTCTTAGGTAACGAATTGCAGGCTCATATTTAGCCATATGATTTATAAGCTGGAAAACATCTTAGAGATGACGTAGTCCAAGGGCCACAAATTTGGATGCTGTAGGAGACAGGCAGGTATATAAATCAGTGCAGTGAGACAGCTGGAGAAAGTAGTACCCACCACTCCCATCTTCAAGGGACAGATGCTACTTGGCTTGATCAGATTGCTGCCATGTAAAAACATAGACCAGTGCTGCCTTACTTTGCATTCTTTTCAGGAGTTAGAGGAATTCTGAGCCAGAAATCTGTATATGAATTTTAATTATTATACTCATTTTTTAAAGATGAAAATTCATGAAAAAAAATCTTTCTGTGTGCAGTATTCAAACTGGGGGGGCCACCCATTTTTGATTGCTAATGAATCTTCCACATTTAAAGCTGTGGAAACTAGTGGCGCCTGGGTGGCTCAGTGGGTTAAAGCCTCTGCTTTTGGCTCAGGTCATGATCCCAGGGTCGTAGAATCGAGCCCCGCAACGGGCTCTCTCCTCAGCGGGGAACCTGCTTCCTCCTCTCTCTCTCTGCCTGACTCTCTGCCTACTTGTGATCTTTGTCTGTCAAATAAATAAAATAAATAAAATCTTTAAAGAAAAAAAAAAAAGCTGTGGAAACTAAGTGCACATTAGGTAAAATAATCCGTCCAGATGGTTAGAGGCAAAGCAAAGATTTACCTTTTTCCCTTCTTCTTCTTTTTTTTTTTTTTAAAGTAATCTCTACACCCAGTGTGGGGCTTGAACTCACAACCCTGAGATTAAGAGTCACACATTCTTCCAACTGAGCCAGCCAGGTGCCCCTATTTTTTTTTTTTTTAAAGATTTATTTATTTATTTGACAGACAGAGATCACAAGTAGGCAGAGAGGCAGGCAGAGAGAGAAGAGAGAGGAGGAAGCAGGCTCCCTGCTGAGCAGAGAGTCCGATGCGGGGCTCGATCCCAGGACCCTGAGATCATGACCTAAGCGGAAGGCAGAGGCTTTAACCCTCTGAGCCACTCAGGCTCTCCCCCTATTTTTAATTAAAACTAAAAGATAATTATAACGATCCTGTGAATTCAATAATAATCAACTAAGAAATAAAATATGTACTTTTAAATTTTTAGTGTTTTTTTTTTCCTTAAAAATAATGAGGCATTCAAGAAAAGCGTCCTTTTTATGGCTTACTATAATTCTAAGAAAATTGCAGGTGTTAGCAACTATTTCTCACTTATAATAAAACACTTTTTAAAAACTTATAAAAAATAACTGCTTTGGGCGCCTGGGTGGCTCAGTGGGTTAAGCCGCTGCCTTCGGCTCAGGTCATGATCTCAGGGTCCTGGGATCGAGTCCTGCATCAGGCTCTCTGCTCAGCAGGGAGCCTGCTTCCTCCTCTCTCTCTGCCTGCCTCTCTGCCTACTTCTAATCTCTCTCTGTCAAATAAATAAATAAAATCTTTAAAAAAACAAAAACAAAAAAAACTGCTTTACTGAAATATAATTCACATACCATAAAGTTTATCTATAAAAAATTAAAATTCTTGGGGTGCCTGGGTGGCTCAGTGGGTTAAGCCGCTGCTTTCGGCTCAGGTCATGATCCCAGGGTCCTGGGATCGAGTCCCGCATCGGGCTCTCTGCTGAGCGGAGAGCCTGCTTTCCTCTCTCTCTCTGCCTGTCTCTCTGCCTACTTGTGATCTCTGTCTGTCAAATAAATAAATAAAAAATCTTTAAAAAAAAAAAAAATTAAAATTCTTTTTTTACCTTTTTATTTATAAGAAACCACTGGGGTTTGTGCAAGGGTCGAAAACTTGATCCTCCTCCTTGGCAATGAGCAAATCCTCGGGCTTTGTTGGAATGTATCACACCTCTTGTAGCTATGGATATACTATATTGATTGAGTAAAGACCGTGTCTAAAAAGGAGACAAAATGTAAAATAAAGAAAATAAGAGATTTACAATGCAGTGCTACTACTGGTACTGCTGATGCCAAAAAAATACTAATCATATTTACTTAATGTATGTTCACTATTTTTTTTTTTTTTAGTATTTATTGATTTATTTTAGAGAGAGAGAGAACATGCACATGTGTGATTCAGGGAGGGGCAGAGGGAGAGAATCTTCAGCAGACTCTCTGCTGAGTGTGGGGAGGAGCCCCAAGTTCAGGGCTTGATCCCATGAACCATGAGATCACAACCTAAGCTGAAACCAAGAGTTTTATTACTGTTATTAATAAGTTACATAAGGGGCCCCTAGGTAGCTCAGTCGGTTAAGCATCTGCCTTTGGCTCACGTCATGATCCCAGAGTCCTGGGATCAAGTCCCGAGTTGGGTTTTCTGCTCAGCAGGGAGTTTGCTTCTCCCTCTGCCCCTCTCCCTAGCTTGCGCTCTCTCTCTCTCTCTCAAAAATAAATAAAATCTTAAAAAAAAAAAAAAAGAAGTTACATAAGAAGTCAAATAATGAGGGATAAAAGTAAACTTTCTAAATTCTGAGGAAATATTCATAAACAAAAACAGTTAAGTCAAATGGTCTTACATTCCAGTCACTGCGGAGGATATCTGCAAAACTCAGAAAATCACTGGCTCTGACAAGATCATCAACTTCCACGAAGAAATCTATGTAGTTTTGGTGAAGATATAAATTAAACAGCTCTCCTGGCATGTGTGACATTTCTACTACTTCCTATAAAAAGAAGCATACACACATAATTTAGGTAAAATGCAGTGGTTAAACGTACATATGCATAAATGTGAATAATATATATCCTGTAAAAAGTACTACATATTATTAAAGACTTTATTTACCTCAGGTTGAACAAGTAAGGTATCCCGCTCATACTCTGATAAATGCGAAGGCAACCGAGGAGAATCTATTTCTGCTAAAGATGCTCCTATAAAAAAATTTCTGGAATTATTAAAAATAGCATCACCTACAGTTCCATAGAACCACTCATTGCAAGGTTCTTTCAACACTTTAAACACATAATACCAAACACATTAAGCAAGATGTTAAAAATAAGAAAACTGGAAGCTTATGTGAGTTGCCTCACTATTACAGTGCGTTGCTGCTGTATATACATTAAGCTGTCTCACATCATCACTATTCTTAAGAACTCAAATTAGAATTCTGGTACCTGGATTATGGCTTTTCTAGAGATAAAATACTCCAATTGTCAAAGCACTCTGCAGCATTTCACCTTTTCAGTTCTGCATTGCTTTCTTCTTTTGTTTTGTTTTAAAGGTTTTTTCCTTTTTTTTTATGTATTTGACAGACAGAGGTCACAAGTAGGCAGAGAGGCAGGCAGAGAGAGAGGAGGAAGCAGGCTCCCTGCTGAGCAAAGAGCCCTATGTGGGGCTCGATCCGAGGACCTGGAATCATGACCCAAGCCGAAAGCAGAGGCTTTAACCCACTGAGCCACCCAGGTGCCCCTGGTTTTAAAGATTTTATTTATTTATTTGACAGAGAGAGAGAGACAGACAGCGGGAGAGGGAACACAAGCAGGGGGAGTCAGAGAGGGAAAAGCAGGCTTCCTGCCGAGCAGGGAGCCCAAAGCGGGTCTTAATACCAGCACCATGGGATCATGACCTGAGCTGAAGACAGATGCTTAATGATTGAGCCACCCAGGCATCCCATTCTTTCTTCTTTTAATTCTCATTCTCAATATAAAGATCTTTACTGTTCTCTTTAGTGTGTAGGATGAAGCTGCTTTCTGCATGAGAGAACAGAAACCCTGTTCCCTCATTCAAGAAGTTATAAATGAATGTTGAGAAGGAAAACAAAAGGTAGAAGGAAAACAATCAGTGGGAAGAGACTCAGATTCAGAGGTAAGAGATCCAAGGACAGAAGTGTGTCTTCACTTCCATCTAAGTGTGCCTGTTTCATTTTGTTTGGGTGGCATGAAGGCTTCCATTTAGAAATCCCAAATTTTCAACTATCTGGAAAGAAGAGACTGAGAGATATTAGTCTAAAATAAGAAGGATGCCAGGACTGAGAAGCAGTAATATACAACAGAAGACAAAGAGGCAAGGAAGATAAGAAGATGGAAAACAGGTATGGGAGGCACTCAAGAGTTTTACAGGAAGATTAAAAACAGTTGTTTAGGGGCGCCTGGGTGGCTCAGTGGGTTAAGCCGCTGCCTTCGGCTCAGGTCATGATCTCAGGGTCCTGGGATCGAGTCCCGCATCGGGCTCTCTGCTCAGTGGGGAGCCTGCTTCTCTCTCTCTCTCTGCCTGCCTCTCCATCTACTTGTGATTTCTGTCAAATAAATAAATAAAATCTTAAAAAAAAAAAAAAAAACCAGTTGTTTAAAACAGCTGGGTTTTTAGCAACCAAAAATTAGTCTCAGATAGTAAGAGGTGTGATAAGCATGAAGCTTCAATGAATGTCCATTCACATACTATTTATGACCCACTGAAGCAGCTATTCTTACAAGATGTGTGAAAAACTATCTGAGAGGAGATTGAGAACATGACACAGAACTTTTCTCAATGGTCCATTATGATTATTTCCTTTGTGCTTTAACAGATAAAACAGTTCCAAACTATGGGAACGGTTTCCTTCAAAATTTTTAAGAACTGTTTCAATCTATATAAAGGCATGTCAGATCCTGCCCCCCACCCCCAATCCTAATTCTCTTCCTTCAGGATCAGCACACTAAAAACTGGTATTTTCTACATGAAAAACAGAAGTCTGGCGTTTTATTGAAGGGAAAACCAATCTGGGAACTTAGAGATCAGTGATCCGGGTGTAGGGACTGAAGGGAAGCAGGCATTAAAAAAGGAAAAGGGAAATAGAACAACAATGGTTGGGAGAGAGAGCAGGTAGTGAAGAGAAATATTAAGGAGATCCAAAGAAGCCTGAGGCTACCTGACAACTTGCCTAGGATTCTGGTGTCCAGAGTTTAGGCCCAAGAGGGCTTAGGGCTACCAACACCTGCCACTAAAATTCTAGAGAAACTGGTGTCTTACCTGCAGCAAACTATACTTTTAAAGATTTACAGACATGGTATTTGGTCTATAGTAGTTTTTACATTTAGTCCTACCCAGTCTAAAAACACTCTATCTAAATACACTTACCTGCTATGTCTCAGGCTTTGCTGAACAGAATCAGTCCTTCCCCTAACTGCCAAATACGTCACATTTTCAGAAACTCGTATTTAATTTTAGTTGTAAGACTAATGTCTAACAGATTAAAAAAAAAGTAAAACTTTCTTACTTTTACAATATAGTATTTTCCCCAGAGCTCTGAAGAGAAAAAGAGAAATATCTTTGCCACCAATGGCTTGGACCTCTTGGTTTTCAAAAACCCTATCAGTTTTTTTCCTTTGTTTTGATTTTGACAGTGCAGCAGCTGATTTTATTGAAGACAATGCTTTCTTCCTTGGCCATAAACGGTTTTCTCCTAAATAATACACATCCAAGAGACAATATTGAAAATAAAATTAAAATATGAAAAATAAGACTGACAACATTTTATATAGTTATACTAGTCTAATTAAAATGTATTTTTTCTAATGAAGTGTAATTATAAAATATATTAATTGAGTAACAGTCGTCTTTGGGTTGCTACACTATGAAAATGGAATAAAACATCACCTGAAGGGGCGCCTGGGTGGCTCAGTGGGTTAAGCCGCTGCCTTCGGCTCAGGTCATGATCCCAGGGTCCTCTCCGCTGAGCGGAGAGCCTGCTTTCCTCTCTCTCTCTCTCTCTCTCTCTGCCTGTCTCTCTGCCTACTTGTGATCTCTCTCTGTCAAATAAATAAATAAAATCTTTAAAAAAAAAAATCACCTGAAAGTACCTCATGACACAGATTTTAAATTTTATGCATAGAAATGACACATTCTCTAATATAGGCCTATCATTTTGATTTCTTATGGCACTGCTTGTGCAATGTACTATTCTTGATGCATGATAGATATTAGTCAATTAAATCCTGAAAATAACTTGATTAGGGGAGAACTCTTACTATACACATTAAAGATAGGAGATATAAAGAGATTAAGTAACTGCCTCAAGGGCATCAGATTCTAAGTGATATGAATCCAGACAGCAGTTCTGTAGTGCATGTTCAACAACTATTCTGTATTACCTTCCTACCGATTTGGGCACTCTTCAATTTATGAATATGCCACTGTTGAAATTTCAGTGGTCAATCTACTGTTCAAAACTCAGAATGCATCCCTTAAGAAAAGTAGCCTGGAAGAGCAGAAAAAACTAGGATCTGGGTTTGATTCTTATTACTGTCTATCTCATTAAGCTGGTCAAGAATTAAAGGAATCAATATATGATTGCTAATACGGTTCCTAACCCACTCAAAAAATATTATTTTCTTCCTTTTAACATTTCTGAGCTAAAAGTAATAATGTTATAAGTGACAGGATAGCAAACTGGCCTACTTCAGCCTTCCCAACCCATAATTCCAGTAGTGAACCTAAGCACCACTTACATTTATTTTTCTATTTATTTTATTTTTCTCCTTAATATTTCTACAGGAATATACAGAATTCTGATTTCAGTTGTATTAAGCTGCCTATTTACTTTTCTCTGCCTATTTACTTTTTTCTGCCTATTTACTTTTACTTTTTGTTTGAAAAACAAAGATATAAACTAAATAAACAGATTATTCTTGTAGATAAACACTAAGATTTCAGGTGGGTTCTGAGAACTCCAAAGATGGCTTTTAATTTTTCAAGGCGAATTCCTCAATGTGAAACATCAAGCAGGGTGCTTGTCAAATGTTTTCTGACAAGGACCATGTACAAGAAACCATGTGCTATCTCTCTATATACATACACATTTTTAAAGATTTATTTATTTGAGAGAGAGTGCGTGTGGGCACATGAGAAGGGAGAGGTGCAGAGGGAGAAAACCTTTAAGCCGACTCCCTGCTGAGCACTAAGCCCCACAGGGAGCTCCATCCATGACCCAGGAGAACATAACCTGAGCCAAAACCAGGAATTAGTCGCTCAACCTACTGAGCCAACCAGGCACCACTTTCCCTTCCCACTTTTTTTTTTAAGTAGGCTCCATGCCCAACCTGTAGCCCAACACAAGGGCCTAAATTCAGGACCCTGAATTAAGACCTCAGCTGAGATCAAGAGTCAGATGCTTAACCAACTGTGCCACAATGGCACCCCTGTGCTACCTCTTTTAATATAGCATGACACTGTACCTTCCTTACAATAAAGGTAAATCAATTTATTAACTGTACCATATATAAATTAAAAATAGGGAACCTGGTGGCTCAGTTCGTTAAACATCTGGCTTTGGCTCAGGTCATGACCCCAGAGTCCTGGGATCAAGTCCCGAATCAGGTTCCCTGCTCAGCAGGGGAGCCTGCTTCTCCCTTTCCCTTGGCCTGCAGCTTCCCCTGCTTGAGTACTGTCTCTGTGTCAAATAAATAAAAAACTTTGGGGTGCTTGGGCGGCTCAGTGGGTTAAGCCTCTGACTTTAAGCTCAGGTCATGATCTCAGGGTCCTGGGATCAAGCCCCACATTGGGCTCTCTGCTCAGCAGGGAGCCTGCTTCTCCTCTCTGTCTGCCTCTCTGCCTACTTGTGATCTCTCTCTGTTAAATAAATAAATAAAAATCTTTAAATAAATACAAATCTTAAAAAAAAATTAATTAAAAGTAAATACAAAGGCGAACGTATGTAAGCACAATACTACATATTTCTTAAAGATTTTTTTTATATATTTTTTAAAGATTTTATTTATTTATTTGAGAGAGAATGAGTGAGAGAGATCATGAAAGAGGAGGAGGTCAGAGGGAGAAGTGGACTCCCCAAGGAGCTGGGAGCCCGATGCGGGACTCGATCCTGGAAGTCCGGGATCATGACCTGAGCCAAAGGCAGTCGCTCAACCAACTGAGCCACGCAGGCGCCCAAAGATTTATTTTGGAGAGAGCACACCCACGTGCACTCAGGGGGGAGAGGGAGAGAGAAAACTTCGATCAGGCTCCATTCCCAGCATGGAGCTCCAGGTGGGGCTTGATCTCACAACCCTGAGATCATGACCTGGGCTGAAATCAAGAGTCGGACACTTAACTAAATGAGCCATGCAGGTGCCCCTCAGCACAATACTATTAAAATTCACTAACAGCTGATCATTTATTGACTCCTTAATATATATTAAGCACTGGAATAAACACTCTACAAGTATTAACTCACTTTTCACACAACTCTGTAATAAGAGAAGTTCTCATATAAAAGGTGAGAATATGCAAGCACAAAAATAATTGTCACTTGCAAGATTCTTCACCAGTAAATGGCAGAGCCAGAATTTTCATCCAGGAAGTCTCATCCAAATTAACTTAAAAAAGTCAAGTAGCAATAAATAAATTAATTAAATTAAAAATAAATTAATAAATAAAAAGTAAAGTAGCAAACCACCTAATTGAATCAGGTTTTATCTCAGGTATACAGGTACATACAATGACATATTCATAAGGCATATGTATGCACGTGTACATACATGACTTTACAGAACAGTCTCAAAAAAACAATAGATGGAGATATATATCAATTATAAGTTAAAATATGTTTAGTTTGATTTTGATTCATGAACAACCAAGAGAAAGTCAGTCACCCAAACAATGCAGTAAGAAATTTATTTTTCACAGTTACCTTTTGAAGAAGAAAACTGGAGGCTGTTTATTGCACTTCTGATATCACCAGAACACCCTTGACAGAGCAACTCTAGAGAACTTCTATCAGGGACAGTAATATTTCCTCCATTCTAAAATGAAAAAAATTAAAGTTTAAAACACTAGTTTCTAAAACCAAAAAAACAGCTCCCCCGTTTCTAAATGAAAAAGTAAATTAGAATCTTTTAAAGTTAGATGCTAAAAAGCTTCCATGTTAAATGCCAGTCTGCTCAGAAAAGCCAATGACTTACGATACCTTAAGGTAAATTTTCAAGAGTATAAAATAATTTCACTTGTTTACTTGGACTAGATTATATTTTGAAGTTCTCTTACTATAAACACATGTATATATAAATATATACATATATACACACACACACATATATACATACATATAAACATCACTCCCTTGTCAGTTCAAGTATAAGACCAGAAAAATTTATCTATCCCTCTCCACCTTAAGGAACTCTTAATTGTTTCCTGACAACATGATTTAAACTGATTCCAGGTCATGATCTCAGGGTCCTGGGATTGAGCCCTACAGTGGCTCCATGCTCAGTGGGAAGTCTGCCTGAGATTCTCTCCCTCTGCCCATCCTCCTGCTTGTGAATACACATACATGTTCTCTAATAAATAAATCTTTAAAAAAGATATATATTTTGGGGCGCCTGGGTGGCTCAGTGGGTTGGGCCTCTGCCTTCGGCTCAGGTCATGATCTCAGGGTCCTGGGATCGAGCCCCGCATCGGGCTCTCTGCTCAGCGGGGAGCCTGCTTCCTCCTCTCTCTGTGCCTGCCTCTCTGCCTGCTTGTCATCTCTCTCTGTCAAATAAATAAATAAAATCTTTAAAAAAAATATATATATTTCTGTGGAAGGAAAATTGCCTCCAAAGTGTCTCTAACAATTACTAATTTATTTTTTTCTACCAACAGTTATGTGAGAGTGCCAACTGTTTATCTGTGGCAGCCCTGTTTATTGATCTCTTAAAATTTCTACAAACGGATATGTGAAAAATGGTGTCTGGTTTAAATATTAATTTCTTTGATTACCAGTAGGGCAAAATACCTCTGTTTACTGGCCATTTTGTGTATTGGCTTCTCTGTTCTTGGGATTTTTACTGATTTATTTATTTTTTTAAAGCTTTTATTTTTATTTATTTATTTTTTTTCTTTATTTATCTGACAGAGATCACAAGTAGGCAGAGAGGCAGGCTGAAAGAGAGAGAGGAAGAAGCAGGCTCCCCACCCAGCAGAGAGCCCGATGCGGGACTCGATCCCAGGACCCTGGGATCACGACCTGAGCCGAAGGCAGAGGCTCAACCCACTGAGCCATCCAGGCGCCCCAAAGCTTTTATTTATTTTTGCAAGAGAGAGGGAGAGCACACTAGAGAAAGCACAGTGGAATGAGGGGCACAGGGAGAAGCAGACTTCCTGCTGAGCAGGGATTCCCAATGTGGAGCTCGGTCCTGGGACTTCAGGATCATGAACTGAGCCAAAGGCAGATGCTTAACTGACCGATTCATCCAGGCACTCCTGTCCTTAGCCTTTTTAGGTAGGCACATTTTTATATATTCATATATTAATACTTTATCTGTTACATAAATTGCAAATATTTTCTTCCATTCTCATGCTTGTCTTTTACCTTAGCTTACCAGGCCTTCTATCATTCCCTGAGCTTTTCATTTTTCTGAAGTAAATCCAATCCAATGTTTTTAGGGCTTTTGTTTCTTTTTTAGGAAAACTATCCCTCAAACCAAAGTCAGTACTTTTTCTTAATACTATTCTCATTTTGAGGGTGCCTGCGTGGCTCAGTGGGTTAAGCACCTGCCCTTCACTCAGATCATGATCTGACTGATCAGATCATCATCATGATCTCCAGGTCCTGGGATCAAACACCAAGTCCAGCTTCCTGCTTAGCAGGGAGTCTGCTTCTCCCTCTCTCCTGCTCTGTCCCTCCCTACTGCTCATTTTCTCTCTCAAATAAATAAAATCTTTTTTTTTTTTTTAAAGATTTTATTTATTTATTTGACAGAGAGAGATCACAAGCAGGCAGAGAGGCAGGCGGAGAGAGAGAGTAGGAAGCAGGCTCCCGGCTGAGCAGAGAGCCCGATGCGGGGCTCGATCCCAGGACCCTGGGATCATGATCTGAGCCGAAGGCAGTGGCTTAACCCACTGAGCCACCCAGGTGCCCCTCAAATAAATAAAATCTTTTAAAAAAATACTATTGTCATTTTTTTTTTCGCATTCAGATCTTTCATTTACCCAGAAATCTTTTTTTGATTACCAGTAGGTAATCAAATTTATTTTACAGAGAGCACATGTGTGAGTGGGAGAGGGAGCAGAGGGAAAGATTCTCAAGCAGACTCCCCATTGAGTGCATAGACCAAGGCAGGGATCATGTCAGGACTCTGAGATTGTGACCTGAGCCAAAATCAAGACTCAGAGGCTGAACTGACTGAGCCACTTAGGTGCCCCTACCTAGAAATTATTTTTGTGCAGAGTATAAAGATGCAACCTTATGTTTCCCACATGGATATCCCTTATGTTTCCCACATGGATATCCAATTGTGCTAATCACTTTTTAATTATGACAGTTTCCTCTCTCCCCACTCTAAAATGCTACTTCCATTATACAGAAAATTGTCATTTACACATACTGATATATTTCTGTGCTGTCTTCTAACTGAATCCTTCCTTTTGTCTGTTGTATTGTTTGTCAACAGTACACAGCTATAAAATTTATAGTTTTACATTGTGTTCCAATACCTAGATAGCAAGTCTCTCTTCACTATTCTTTTACCAAAATTTTCCTGCCCATGTTTGTGAATTTCTCTTCCAGATTACCTTCACTTTTATTCTGAATACATTTATTTTATTTAAAATTGTTTCAAGAGTATTTGTTTTTGAAAACTTCTAGTGTGGACTACTTGCCAAAAAGGAAATGTTATTTGTTGTTTTTTTTTTTAAAGATTTCATCCATTTATTTGAGAGAGTGTGAGAGAGAGAACATGACTGGGCAGGAGGGGCAGATGGAGAGGGAGAAGCAGACTCCCCACTGAGCAAGAAGCCTGACCCAGAGCTCGATCCCAGGACCCTGGGATCATGACCTGAGCTGAAAGCAGACATTTAACTGACTGAGCCACGCAGGCACCCCAGGATATGTAATTTGAAATCATGATCCTTTGTAGCTGAAGGAAATACCATAGATGTTAATCACTTTGAACACACAAATGTGACTGAAATGTGTGATCACACTTTACATACACAACAGTATCAACAAAAAGACTAAAGATCTTTTTTTCCTTGTAAAAACAGAAAAACATCTATTTAAACTAAAAACAAAACACAAAAACAACAACAAAAAACCCCCAAACCTAAGATATTCACCATTCTTTTAACTAAATCACTTAAGATGTCAACAGTCTTGGGACACCTGGGTGGTTCAGTCAGTTAAGCTGCTGCCTTTTGACTCAGGTCATGATCCCAAGGGTCCTGGGATCGAGTCCCGTATGGGGCTGCTTGCTCGGCAGGGAGCCAGCTTCTCTCTGCCTCTGTCCGCCTCTCTGCCTGCTTGTGTGCACTCTCTCTCTAACAAATAAATAAAATAAATCTTAAAAAAAAGAGAGAGAGATGTCAATAGTCTTTCTTAATATAATTAACTGAGCTACAGAATGCCAGACATTAAAATGATCTTTTGATTTTCTTCTACCATCATTATCATTGTTGAAGACGCCAGATAGTATCTTAACATTTCATTTTATAAAAGTGTGAAAGACTTGAATAGTGTGCTGGTTGCTGCCCCTGTGATGTAACAGTGTAAACAATAATATCAAAACTACACCAGTTTTAGGGGCATGTGGCTGGCTCAGTCAGTAGCGCATATGACTATTTTGATCTTGGGGTTGTAAGTTCAAGCCCCATGGTGGGTGTAGAGGTTACTTAAAAATTTTTAAAAACCGGGATGCCTGGGTGGCTCAGTTGGTTGGGCTGCTGCCTTTGGCTCAGGTCATGATCCCAGCGTTCTGGGATCGAGTCCCACATCGGGCTCCTTGGTTGGCGGGGAGCCTGCTCCTCCCTCTGCCTCTGCCTGCCACTCTGTCTGCCTGTGCTCGCTCGCTCTCTGTCTCACAAATAAATAAATAAAATTAAAAAAAAAAAAATTTAAAAACCTTAAAATAGGGGCACCTGGGTGGCTCAGTGGGTTAAGAGCCTCTGCCTTCAGCTCAGGTCATGATCCCGGTGTCCTGGGATCGAGTCCCACATCGGGCTCTCTGCTCAGCGGGGAGTCGGCTTCCTCCTCTCTCTCTCCCTCTCTCTGCCTGCCTCTCTGCCTACTTGTGATGTCTCTCTGTCAAATAAATAAATAAAAAATCTTTAAAAAAATATATATGTATATATTTTTTAATTCTAAAAAGTGAAATAATGTGTTTCTAACTCCACAAGTATGGCTTTCTAATGTAAGATTTGGATTAATCGGGGCGCCTGGGTGGCTCAGTGGGTTAAAGCCTCTGCCTTCGGCTCAGGTCATGATCCCAGGGTCCTGGGATTGAGCCCCGCATGGTGCTCTCTGCTTGGCAGGGAGCCTGCTTCCTCCTCTCTCTCCGCCTGCCTCTCTGCCTACTTGTGATCTCTGTCAAACAAATAAATAAAATATTTTTAAAAAAATAGATTCAGATTAATCAGTTCTTAAGAGACTTACCTTGTTAGCTTCCACTGTCACTATTCGATTAAGAAATTTCATCATAATTGTTGGTGCCACAGGGTTAAAACTGTTAAAAAGGTATTTTAAAGAAAAATAGTGGTTAAATGATCAATTTAAAAATATAACATGTATATAAGCTTATAAGCAGAAATTTCATTCTTACCTAATGTTTGCTATAGCACACTCTTCCTGAATTTCTTTGGGAAACAATAACCTCTGATTATTATCTCCACTGAGACTGTCAGAAATTATAAATATTAGAGGACATCGACCAGTGTGCACATATTTCCTAGAATAAAGTACAGCAATGTTTAAATACAAGGTACTGCCATTTAATTCAAAGTTTGAGGAAAACTTCACTGAAACTCACCTGAGAATTTCATGTAAAGTATGAGAATCTCGATAAAACTGGTTAGGTAAATCCTATTGAAAAATGGTAAATATTACTCAGTTATATTATTGTGTAAGTTTATGTAAGACTTGTATTTACCAAATTAGGGAAAAAATGTTATATATACAATTCAGAAATTAAGGAAAACATGAAAAAGTGGATTACTAAACAGTAAAATCCATCAATAGGAAACCCAATTTTCAATCAAATTTCTTAGGATCACTACTAGTTACAGTATTTTCACTAAAAACATCATTTGCCAAATAATTTATTTTGCTTTTCTATACTGAAGACATTAAAATTTTAAAGTTCATTTACTTATAGCTTCTATTCAAGTTTACTGAAAAAGACCTGAGGTTTCCACTATCACTGAGCTTTTACATTACATTTTACCACTATTAATACCATGGAGAGAGTTAATGCCCCTATCAATAAGATATATCTTGCAATTATTTACTCAATAGTTACAGCAGGATCTCAAAATCTGTCCGTACTTCAACGAGAATTATCCTCTTATCAGTTCTTAGATCATCTCCAAGCATTTGTAGTTTGTTATACTTTGTTGCTCTTAGTAGAAACTCTTTAAAAACTGCTATCTGAGACTGGTAGGGAAACGCATGGAAGCTGGATTCTGAAAAAAAAAAATTTAACACTTTTACTTTCAACAAATTATGTATACATCAAAATTACACACCTAACTAACACACACATATACATTACTGATCACATTCACATATACCTGAAGCTTACAACATTGTAGATTTTTTTAATTTAGGCAAAGCTGTACAAATTTAAAATAGGATATTCATGGGGCGCCTGGGTGGCTCAGTGGGTTAAAGCCTCTGCCTTCAGCTCAGGTCATGATCCCAGGGTTGTGGGATCGAGGCCCGCATCGGGCTCTCTGCTCAGCAGGGAGCCTGCTTCCTCCACTTTCTCTCTCTGCCTGCCTCTCTGACTACTTGTCATCTCTGTCAAATAAATAAATAAAATCTTTAAAAAAATAAAATAATATAAAATAGGATATTCATGGGGTGCCCGGGTGGCTCAGTGGGTTAAGCCTCTGCCTTTGATCAGGTCATGATCTCAGAGTCCTGGGATCGAGCCCCGCATTGCGCTATCTGATCAGCAGGAAGCCTGCATCCCCCTCTCTCTCTGCCTGCCTCTCTGCCTACTTGTGATCTCTCTCTCTCTGTCAAATAAATATATAAAATATTTAAAAAAATAAAATAAAATAAAATTGGGCGCCTGGTGGCTCAGTGGGTTGGGCCACTGCCTTCGGCTCGGGTCATGATCTCAGGGTCCTGGGATCGAGTCCCGCATCGGGTTCTCTGCTCAGCAGGGAGCCTGCTTCCCTCTCTCTCTCTCTGCCTGCCTCTCCATCTACTTGTGATTTCTCTCTGTCAAATAAATAAATAAAATCTAAATAAATAAATAAAATAAAATTGGATATGCATTTCAAAAAACAAGAGTCATCATGGACCACAATGAATTTTCTGTAACAATGAATGTAGTACGGAATTAACTGACTTTAGAACACAGTTGCTAATGTAATAGTCACAGAACTGGTAAAAATATTTACATCTTTGCCTATACAATAAAAAAAGTCCAAATGAGTGTGTTGACGACAAATCAATTAGTCAGACTTAATCCTTAAAGAATCCCATTCTCTTGGGGCACCTGGGTAGCTCAGTGGGTTAAAGCCTCTGCCTTCTACTCAGGTCATGATCTCAGGGTCCTGGGATCAAGCCCTGCATCGGGCTCTCTGCTCAGTGGGGAGCCTGCTTCCCCCTCTCTCCCTCTCTGCCTACTTGTGATCTCTGTCAAATAAATAAATAAAATCTTAAAAAAAAAAGAATCCCATTCTCCTCTACTAGAAGCAAGCTTCCCCTCTTCTCAAAGTATTTCTGTCTGAAACTTGGAAGTAGGAAAAGAAAATGGTCTCATATGGTTTCATCTGATCGCTACTCTCATTTTGTGAACCTACTGAGAGTGGGTAGATGTCAATCTAGCATAGGAGTGACAACATATATTTTTGCACAAAAACATATACCCAGGGGCGCCTGGGTGGCTCAGTCATTAAGCCTTTGCCTTCAGCTCACGTCACGATCCCAGGGCCTGGGGATCAACCCCCACATCAGGTTCCCTGCTCAATGAGCCTGCTTCTCCCTTTCCCTCTACCTGTAGCTTCACCTGCTGTGTCCTATCTCTGTGTCAAATAAATTTTTAAAATCTTAAAAACAAAACAAAACAAAACAAAAAACATACCCAAAAGAATCTTAGGAATCTCAAGAATATAGTTGGGGATGTTACTTCAAACCTCCTTCAAACATACACTTTTCCCACTATTTCTACTACGTTCATAGCAAACCTTACCAGGATTAAGTATCTCCTTGAAATCATCTTTTTGGAAGTCTGGTAAAATTGGATTAATCCACTCTTGTACTTGAATACCATGCTCCTTTGATAGTATTTTTAGAGTTGTTGTTTTCCCACATCCAGGAGGACCTGTTATTAATAAAATAGATCCACCCTAAAACCAAATACAAATATTAATCAAAAATCAAAATCACACACACACACACACACACACACAAAATCAAAATCACTGGAATGCTAGAATATTATGTTTGAATATTTTTATGTTTGAATTTTCTTTCAAATATTACTTCTATAAAGATTTACTAAATATCTGAAATAAGCTAACTTTTACACAGATGTTACCTGGATTATACGAGCTTTAGATGAAAGAGGATAATCTTATTTCTTCAACTTTAAGCATAACTTCTGATAGTTCTTCAATTCTTACACTATGTCTCTCCCAAGGACTACTGAGTAGCCAAATTAAAACAACTAAACTTCAGTTAGATTAAGGAGATAATGTCTGAAACAAGTATTTTTAGAGGTTATCTGAACTCAAAATTCAAACTTAATACAGATCTCTTTGGATTATATGCGTTAGTATTAAACAAGTATAATATTCTTTTTTTTTTTTTTAAAGATTTTATTTATTTATTTGACAGAGGTCACAGGTAGGCAGAGAGACAGGCAGAGAGAGAGGAGGAAGCAGGTTCCCCACCGAGCAGAGAGCCCGATGTGGGGCTAGATCCCAGGACCCTGGGATCATGACCTGAGCCGAAGGCAGAGGCTTTAACCCACTGAGCCACCCAGGCGCCCCAACAAGTATAATATTCTGATGGGAAATGTAGGATATCAGAATTGTTACAAAATGTGTCTTAAGAAATATATTTTCCAGGGTGCCTGGGTGGCTCAGTTGGTTAACCAACTGCCTTGGCTCAGGTCATGATCCCGGAGTTCCGGGATTGAGTACCACATCGGGCTCCCAGCTCCATGGGTAGTCTGCTTCTCCCACTGACCTTCTCCCCTCTCATGCTCTCTCTCACTTTCAAATAAATAAATAAAATCTTTAAGAAAAAAAAGAAAAAGAGAAAGAAAAATATTTTCCAGAGATAGAACTCCAAAGAGAGACTATAGGTTGTGGGTCATAATATCTCCTCGTGTAATAAATCTGATAAAAAAAAAAAGTTAAAGTTAAAAATATATCAGGGGAAGATGATCTCCTACATTCCCTGGTGGGCTATAATCCTTGCTCAGCTGTTTAACTTGACTAACTAATGCAAATAAGGGACCTTGTACATGGCCCCAGAGGACAACCCGTCCTACTTTTTAAAATGTATGAGTGCATGAGTTATAGTGATATTAGCCATGACTTTAATGATTAAATAATATATATTAAATATGGTGTCTCTGATCAAATACAGAAAACAAGGTTATATATTGATGAGTTGATGTAAAGGTGACCAAATAAAGACTGTTTTGCAGGAATCTAAATCCTTACTTCTCTTTGGAACTATGACTCAGTATTTGCTTACTGTTTCTAGTAACTTTACAGGACATACCTAATGTAAATAATGAGAACTGACTACTTCCAAGGAGATTTAAAAAAAAAGAGGATGATCAAACACAGACACCCATGCATGTTTCTTTTTTTTTTTTTTTAAGATTTTAATTTATTTATTTGACACAGAGAGAGATCACAATTAGGCAGAGAGGCAGGCAGGGAGGAGGGGGGAAGCAGGCTCCCTGCTGAGCAGAGAGCCCGACGTAGGGCTCGATCCCAGGACCACAAGATCATGACCTGGGAGTCACCCAGGTGCCCTCCATGTATGTTTCTTATATAATAAAGTGCCCTATTTTTGATGGAGTGAGTAGAGCCACATAGCAAAAGTTTTGCTTCCAGTAAGTGGGAGATAGTCTATGAGAACACTAAAACATGAAGACTTTTGTTAATGTTCCCATCGTCTACAGTACAATAGGCTTTTCTTCATTGTTTTAAATTGAAGTAAAAATGGCAATAGCATCCTAATAGTTAGTAGTACATCATAGCGATTCAATATTTTTATGTCTTACAAAATGATAAGTCTAGTCATCATGTCACTATATAAAGTTACTACAATATTACTGACTATATCCACTATGCTGTACATTACATTTCCATCACACTATAACAGTTTTACTATATTCTGAAAATGTTGCTCTGAAAAATTAAATTCAGTATTTTAAGTACTTATAATAAATTTAAGAAAAAATAATTTTAGCTTGTCCACAGAAAAATCTATACATTGTCAAAAATGGGGGGGCAGGCTACCTGGGTGGCTCAGTGGGTTAAAGCCCCTGCCTTCGGCTTAGGTCATGATCTCAAGGTCCTGGGATCAAGCCCAGAGTCCGGCTCTCTGCTCAGCAGGGAGCGTGCTTCCCTTCCTCTCTCTCTGCCTGCCTCTTTGCCTACTTGTGAACTCTGTCTGTCAAATGAATAAATAAAAAATCTTAAAAAAAAAAAAAATGGGGGGGGATATGCGTGGGTGGCCTCAGTTGCTTAAGCGTCTGCCTTCAGTTCAGATCATGATCCCAGGGTCGTGGGATTGAGTCCCATGTGGGGAAACCTTGCTCAGCAGGGAGCCTGTTTCTCCCACTGCCTGCTGCTTCCCCCACTGCCTGCTACTCCCCCTGCTCGTGCTCTCTCTGACAAATAAATAAATAAAATCTTTAAAAAATATTTTTCTTGAATAAAAATGTCTTATAATTACTGACATCATTGAACTTTTATATAATAAAGAGTATACAACTGGTGAGAGTTCAACTTCTTAGCGGGAAGATTTTATTTTTATTTTTTTAAAGATTTTATTTATTTGTCAGAGAGAGTGGGGGGAAGAGAGAGAGAGAAAGAATGCACACAAGCAGGGGGAACGGCAGGCAGAGGGAGAAGCAAACTCCTGCAGAGCAACGAACCTGATGAAACACTCGATGGACCCTAAGACCCCTAACCAACCGAGCCATGCAAGTGTCCCAAAAAATGAAACCATGAAAAAAAAAATCACCATTTCACAATCTTAACAAAATAACTGATTCAGGCAAGGACTGAAAATGGACACTAAAGCACTTACGTGAAAGGGGGAATTGGACCTTTTTTTTAAAAGATTTTATTTATTTATTTGACAGACAGAGATCACAAGTAAGCAGAACAGCAGGTAGAGACAGGGGAAGCAGGCTCCCCGCTGAGCAGAGAGTCTGATGTGGGGCTCGATCCCAGGATCCTGGGACCATGACCCGAGCCGAAGGCAGAGGCTTAACCCACTGAGCCACCCACGCGCCCCGGGAATTGGACATTTAACATTGTGAAATTATCTCCCTATAGATTATGTGGCAATCGCAAGGGAAAATTACTTCATAATGAAGATTTCTGACTATTACTGGGGCTCCTGAGTGGCTCAGTAGCTTATGTGTCTGCCTTTGGCTGAAGTCATGATCTCAAGAGTCCTGGGACTGAGCCCCCAGTTGGGTTCCCTACTTAGTGGGGAGCTTGCTTCTTCCTCTCCCTGCCTCTCGCTCATGCTCTATCTCTCTAATAAATGAATAAAATCTTTAAAAAGAGAAATATTTTTACTATTATTTCCTTAACTTAGTGATCAAAGTTAACATGAAAAACAGGAGAACCAAATATATTTTCTGATATGGTGCAATATAAAACATACATCACGACCTAAAAAGTATTCTTAAAAAATGTTCAACTTGAGTCTAATCAAACCCTTGATTCAAACTTCCAAGCCACAGGAAATGGAAGATAGAAGAACAGGTTAGTCATCATGAAGAGGAAACAACCTGACAAATCTAGAAGGTTAGGGTTCTACACGTCACCTGGCCTGGACTCTCTGGTAAGTCAGTGTCTTAGAGTAAAAAAGAGGGTAAAAGAGGACCGTTCTAGATTTTAAAAGACCTAAGAGGTGTAACAATCAAAAGCAACATGTAGTCCTTGATTAGATCCTGGTTGTAACAAATCCACTATAAATAACATTTTGCAGACAAATAGAGAAATGTGAATATGAAACGAGCATTAGATAACATTATCTAACATAATACTAGA
This sequence comes from Neogale vison, assembly GCF_020171115.1. NCBI lineage: Eukaryota > Metazoa > Chordata > Mammalia > Carnivora > Mustelidae > Neogale > Neogale vison. The sequence goes on from NC_058091.1 coordinate 219,196,325, forward strand.
TAATTTTGTTAGAATAATAATATATAACGGAATACTATGCAGCCATCAAAAGAAATGAAATCCTGCCATTTGCAACGACGTGGATGGAACTAGAGGGTATTATGATGACCGAAATAAGTCAATTAGAGAAAGATAATCATCATATGATCTCCCGGATATCAGGAATTTGAGAGGCAAAGTGGGGGGGGGGGTTGGGGGGTAGGGAAGGAAAAAATGAAACAAGATGGGATTGGGATGGAGACAAACCATAAGAGACTCTTAATCTCACAAAACAGAGGGTTGCCGGGGGGAGGAGGGTAGGGAGAGGGTGGTGGGGTTATGGACATTGGGGAGGGTATGTGCTATGGTGAGTGCTGTGAAGTGCGAAAGCCTGATGATTCAGAAACCTGCACCCTGGGGCTAATAATACATTATATGTTAATTAAAAAAAAAAAAGAGTATTCTTCATAATATCATTCCATGTTTGTCCATGTTTGAAATTTTCTATATTAAAAAACTAACAAAAAGATTTAAAAAAAGAATAACGGTATATACAGTCAATTAGGAAAATGCTTTATTTTTTAAAAAGAGGCATATGGATATTTCTAGAAGTCTGACTAAAACGTCACATATTCATAATTGAAAATACTTTAAAATACTTAAGAGTGAAAATGAGATATATAGTAGGCATAAGACTATTCATTTATTATTCTACTTTACTTCTGAAGAATCTCAAAATAAAGTTTAAAAAGGGAGAAAAAAATATTCTAGCTTGAAGGCTAAAAGTAATTACAGAAGTAGGAAGTGAAACAAAAAACATCAGCCTTAAAATGAATGATGACTGTTTTAGGCTGTATTTAGTACAAAACTAATATGTAATTTGCCTGCTTGCTTCAGCATGAGATAATCTGATGTGCTAAATACACTGGCACCCTAATGAGTTCATTATGCTTAATGATGATGATGAGACATAAGTGGGTAAAAGAAGTTTAAGAAAGAAACTCAAAATCTCTTGAGTCTTTTGGTGAAGTGTGTAGGAGTAAATAAGAGACTTTTTTTTGTAGGTGATTTGGACTTAACAAAGTCAACATAAAAGTTTAATTTCTGGAAGACTGGGTGGCTCAGTTAGTTAAACATCTGCCTTCAGCTCAGGTCATGATCCCAGAGTCCTGAGATCAAGCCCTGCATCAGGCTCTCTGCTCCATGGGGAGCTTGCCTTTCCCTCTCCCTCTGCCTGCCGCCTCCCCTGCTTGTGCACATGCACACTCTGTCAAATCAAGCAATCAATCTTAAAAAAAAAATAGAAAAAAAGTTTAAGTTCTTACAACCAACTATAAAGCAGAGAAACATTTGATGTTATATATTTTAAAACACATTTCTTATTCAATTACCTGTTTTGGTTGCCTTTCTAAGACTTTAGCTTTTAACCAGGTTTCAACTTCTTCGATTTTCTTTTTATGCACAGCAAGTTCATGCTAAAAATTTCAAGTTTAGAACAAAACATTTTAAGTCAAGGATTTTTGGTACAGCAGCCCACATTAATCTAAATTAAGCATTTTCAATGAAGAAAACTATCAAACAACATGATAAGAGAATTTAAAAGTCTTTGCTATTATAGTTCATTTTTTATATTGAAAAATTCTGGGGGTGCCTGGGTGGCTCAGTGGGTTAAAGACTCTGCCTTCGGCTCAGGTCATGATCCCATGGTCCTGGGATGGAGCCCCACATCAGACTCTCTGCTTGGCAGGGAGCCTGCTTCCCTTCCTCTCTCTCTACCTGCCTGTCTGCCTACTTGTGATCTCTGTCAAATAAATAAATAAAATCTTAAAAAAAAAATTCTATCCTTAACACTGAAACCATTGTCTGAGAATTTGGGGCAGGTTGGGAATTACAAAACTTTAAAATCCTGACATACAGGACGCCTGGGTGGCTCATTTGGTTAAGCAGCTGCCTTCGCCTCAGGTCATGATCCCAGCGTCCTGGGATCGAGTCCCATATCAGGCTCCTTGCTCCGCAGGGAGCCTGCTTCTCCCTCTGACTCTGCCTTCCACTCTGTCTGCCTGTGCTCACTCTCGCTCACGTTTTCTCTCTCTGACAAATAAATAAATAAATAAAATCTTTAAAAAAAAAAAAATCCTGACATACATTTTTGGGAAGGGAATAAATAGGGAGAGATATCACATTTAAGAAAATAAACAGATCAATTCTATGTTGGGATTAAATTAAATCTATGACAAATAACCAACGATACAATTTCGGAATAACTTGAGAAATGCTGAGCCATGGAATATAAAAAAACTACAAATTACTGGGTTTTTTTCCTAATTCATTTAGAAAGATTTTTATGAGTAATAATCTGAAAATACATATTCCTCTCCTTCCTGAAATTGCATTATATATACTTGTTTGGATCCTTTTTAGTACCTGAGTTTCTGGCTTGTATTTATCCACCCATGGTTCATTTTCAGACAGATATTCTTTTGAATTCTCAAGACCATAAATCTTTTCTGAGGAAGATGGCTTTTCTCTTTTTCTAGCTGGAAATCTGCTACTGTCTAATCTGGAAGGCACATTTTTCCTTCTGTGACTTGAGTTATTCACACCTAATGATGTGGCAGTAATAGAGATGCCTGTATTCTCTGAAAAATCATCAAACGATGGGTCCACCCAGTCTGTTACCTGAAAAAAAAGAAATCATGTAAATATTACATTATCTACCTCTATTCCCTATATAAGTAAACTACTCTCTATAAAAAAACCATATTCACATATCTGCAACATTTTATTTTTATTTTTTTAGAAGATTTTATTTATGGGGCGCCTGGGTGGCTCAGTGGGTTAAGCCGCTGCCTTCGGCTCGGGTCATGATCTCGGGGTCCTGGGATCGAGTCCCACGTCGGGCTCTCTGCTCAGCGGAGAGCCTGCTTCCTCCTCTCTCTCTCTGCCTGCCTCTCCGTCTACTTGTGATTTCTCTCTCTCAAATAAATAAATAAAATCTTTAAAAAAAAAAAAAAAGGTTTTTTTTTTGGAACAAAAAAAATTTTTTTAATTAATTAATTAATTAATTAATTTGACAGAGAGATCACAAGTAGACAGAGAGGCAGGCAGAGAGAGAGAGGGAAGCAGGCTCCCTGCTGAGCAGAGAGCCCAACGCGGGACTCGATCCCAGGACCCCGAGATCATGACCCGAGCCGAAGGCAGCGGCTTAACCCACTGAGCCACCCAGGCGCCCCGGAACAAAAAAAATTTTTTTTTTTTTTAAAGATTTTATTTATTTGACAGAGAGAGAGAAATTAGAGAGTAGGCAGAGAGGGAGGCAGAGAGAGAGAGGGGAGGAAGCAGACTCCCTGCGGAGCAGAGAGCCCGATGCGGGGCTCGATCCCAGGACCTGAGATCATGACCTGAGCTGAAGGCAGAGGCTTTAACCCACTGAGCCACCCAGGTGCCCCCGGAACAAAAATTTTTATGATGAATTTTCTTAACATTCCTGAAGTATAAATCTAGAAAAACCTAGCTTAGGGGCGCCTGGGTGGCTCAGTGGGTTAAGCCGCTGCCTTCGGCTCGGGTCATGATCTCGGGGTCCTGGGATCGAGTCCCGCGTTGGGCTCTCTGCTCAGCAGGGAGCCTGCTTCCCTCTCTCTCTCTGCCTGCCTCTCTGCCTGCTTGTGATCTCTATCAAATAAATAAATAAATAAATCTTTAAAAAAAAACACACACACACACAAAAAAAACCTAGCTTAGTATGTGGCTTTTGAAATTCCTTGGCTGCCTAATAAGGGGGAACCAAGGTTATATTTTCCTTGAAGAACACTCAGCCATAGTTGTGAACTATTTACTAGACAATGCTAAGGAAAAGCAACCTGGGGTTCAGAACTATCTCAGGAATGAAAGTCACACTTCATTCTCCCTTTAAAGACAGAAGGTTAGGAATACTATCACCAATAAGTAAAGAAATGAAGACCTGTGGGAAAAAATTTCAGTCACAGCCTAAAAATTCGCTTCTCCTTCTTCAAAAGACTGTCGACAGTACAATAATTTTGGCTCCTCATCTGTTTTTAAGAGTTTAGGGGCACCCGGGTGGCTCAGTCAGTTAAGAATCTGCCTTCGGCTCAGGCCATGATCCCGGGGTCCTGGGATTGAGCCTTGCATCGAGCTCCTGCTAACCAGGGAGACTGCTTCTCCCTCTGCCCCTCCTTTCTCCTTTTCTCAAATAAATAAAATCTAAAAAACAAATAAGAGTACTTAGGGACACCTGGGTAGCTCTGTCAGTTGAGCTCAAACTTTTGGTTTCAGCTCAGGTTGTGATCTCAAGGTCATGAAATGGAGACCAGAGTTGGGCTCCACACTCAGCACAGAGCCTGTTTAAGACTGCCACTGCCCTTCCCGCCCCCTGCCCCTGGCTCGCACAGGTTCTCTCTCCCAAAATAAATACATCTTTAAAAAAAAGTAAAAATACCATGTTATAGTAAAACTTTTGATAGCATATCTGATCTTGCAATTTTGATCTGCAAGTTATTTATACATTTTATAGTTTTATATCTTGCAGAAACATGGAGTCCTATTTACTGGGGAAAAAAGAAACACCAAAAATTAATAATTTACGTAAGATCAGAGAAAAATAAGACCCACCATTATGAAAATAACTACCCAGCAAATAAGCATGATACTGACTGACCCCATCCTACGCTATCACTAGCCTTGCTAAGAACTGGCACTCAAAAACATATATTTAAGTGGCAGGCCTTGTGGTTAAGCTTTATTTTTATTTATCTGTTTTTTTAAAGATGTTATTTATTCATTTGAAAGAGAAAGAGACAGCAAGGAGAGGGGCAGATGGGGAGGGAGAGAAAAGGAGAGAATCCCAAACAAACCCAGCACTGAGTGCAGAGTCTGCTACAGAGCTCCATCCCACAACCCTGAGATTACGACCTGAGCTAAAACCAAGAGTCAGATGCTCAACAGTGCCACTGTTGCCCCTCACTGTTACGCTGTAATACTATGACTCATGTTTTTCTTTCTTCTATTGATCTTCCATGCAAGAGTTTTCAGCCTTTCTTCCAACTGAAATTGAAAACACTCTTTTAAAAATTAAGGTTGTGCTTTTAGTCATTTCACACTAAATTTGCAATTTTTAGATCACCAATTACAACAGATACTGTACACTATTACTTTGACAGCAATAACAAGTCATTAAAAACATACACAAAAATTATCCTTCCTTTTTGGGCAATTATTACATGGCCATTTTAGTATATCATACCTTTGTAGAAGATACCTTTGGTCTAAGAAAAGTTTTTGACATTATAAACTTTAATAGTTCCCATCCGTAGTATACAACCTGTAGTAATACATTAAAGTATAATTCACCTAAGGAAACAAAAAAAAAAATCTCAAATTAGGAAAACTATAAAAAAGAAATATAGTAATATAAACCAATATAATCTACAGTATAATAATGGCTCAAAAACTAATGAGAGGACATAGTAAACACAAGTGATCAAAATGCTAAAATAAATCACTAAAATAAAATCACTTTTAATCACTAGAACTGTCAAATAATCCACACGTGGTGGTATAAACAGTCTTTCATATGAACTCAACAATGTATTAGAGAAAATAGAAAAAATGCATTCGACATTTTGTGCAGCTTTTGTGCTGAAAGTTAAAATTTCCCTCACTTCAAATCACAATTCCAGGGTTTTTTTCTGCGAAATTTCAAAAAAATCCTCACCATTTAACAAATCCAGATTTTCACTTACTTTGGAAAAAGACTATAAATCTAACTGTATATATTTTCTGTAAGTGTTCTTCTTACTTGAACATACTGGAAAATTTGGGGACAATAATGTTTTCCGACTTTAATAATTATTCAGTGTTTACATAAACTAATGAATTCATCAGTCTGAAGTGAGCTTGAAGCAAAGTTTTTTAAGGTCTGCAAATTTATAAATTGGAAGGTGTATATGGACTTTAAGGTTTGGACGCACATATGTTATATAACGTGAAAAGATTCCATAAACGAAAAAATAAATTTTTCACACACACACACACACACACACACGCACTGTTCACGATTAAAGAGGTTTTTGCTTTGGAGATTCAAAGAGATACATGGGTGGGGAAAAAAACCACACTTGTTGGATAAATATAGTTGTCAGGTCGAAATAAAAGACGCAGACTGTTTTTACGGTCAGGACTCCAGTCGCTCTTTAAAAACAAGACTGACAATTACCTCCTTTAAAAAAGAAGATAACTGTCCCAGATGATGTCAGGCTCCTGAAATGAGATGTCAGAGGTAGAAAAGACCTTCAAGAATATTTCTAGTCTACCCACCACCCGCCCTCACACACTGGACTGGCGATACTAAACCCAGACACTCGTCCAGCGTAAAGTTACTAATCAGCGAAGAGGATCTCGCCATGTCCCCACGCCAGGCCAGAATTTTGCACCCCCACCCTCCAACCCCAAATGGAATGGGCAGGTCGGGAGGAGGAGCGAAAACAGCTCGGGGAGGCGTGAAGGCAGAGATGGGTTCGCGTCTCCAAAACATACATAGACCAAAGCCGCAACCGCGGCGGCCTTACTTTCCGGGAGCTGCATCCCCTCGTGGCGGGAGAGGAGTGGAGGAGCCAGACAGACTTTGCTCCAGCGGAAAGGCAAGTACCTGGCCCTAGCCAGGCTCAGCGCCGAGCCTCTCGGAGGTCCCGCCTCCCGGGGACCTTCTAGCCGGTCGGCGCTTCCGCGACACAGGCAGAAGGGCAGCCGCCAACGGCTCCGGTGGCTTAGGCTTCTACCGCACTGCCTGACCCAAAGCAAGGACCCGACCTGTGCCCCTGCCTTGGACTCTGCGGTGCAAGCGTGCTATAGAAGGCCAGGTAACCAATATTCAGTGGCTAGGCGGTGGAATCGGGCCCCGAGCGCCGCGCACAGCCTCGAAGCCCCCGGGGCTACTGGCGCTTGCCGCAGCTCGCCGCTTCCGGCTCCTCCCTTTTGTGCGTAAAGCGCGTGGGCCTAGACGCCCGGAGCCAGCGCGGTGAGGACCATGTTGCTTCCGAACATCCTGCTCACCGGTCAGGCGCGCGGCAGGGCGGTGCTGGGTGGCGGGGCAGGCCTAGGGCGTCGAGTGCCGTGGGGCGTCGGACGTCCGAAGGGTGCCGTTCGGTGTTCTGTTTCGAGGCTAGTGGAGGGCCGCGCGGCGTGGCGGTTGTCAGGGCCTCGAAGAGACCGGTTCCTCCGATGGTTGTGGGAGGCGGGGTGGGGGGCGGGGAATGTTGATTGTGTTGGCCCGAGGCTCCTCGGTGAGAGAGGGAGACTTCTTCAGGTCCTCGTTCTGGCAAACTGCCGAATCTTTCGGAATCTGGTTTTTGTTTGTAAAAGTTTGATGGTTTTTTTGTTTTTGTTTTTGCTTTTAATTTGCAGGGTTTGTCTTTAGAGTTTTAGCGAGATAATGTAAGTCGCTCTCAGACCCTTAGTGGATCTTTTAATGTTGCTGGAAACGCTTGTCCTTAGGCCTTCCTGGGGCGTATCTCTTTTTCTTTTGTATCTGCCAGTTACGGTTGGACAAAAGGGTTCGAATATATATGGCGCAGGGTGATTAACTTGCTGTGTACTTTTATTGAATTAGCGTCAGAAGCTTTTTTATTGTGAAGTTCCCGGGATGATAGCTGTCTTTCATACTGGTTAAACTTTTTCCCCATAAATAATTTTTTAATTAAAAAAACTAAAATAAATGATTGTAATTTGAGATACTTAGTGTTATTCTGGGAGTATCTGTTAACAGTGGCAGGCAGTCTGCGAATTCTTATTAACCCCCCAAGCCCCACTCCTGATAGATCAGATTCACTTGGTGAGATTCCCTTATGCAACAGACTTTGAGTAGTTTTGATTGGTTATAGTGTATATTCACAGGGAATTGCTAATTAGGATATTTTTCACTTCAGTTGTTAAAAAACTTGAAGAAGGGTAGATAGGTGGCTAATGTCTAACAAGTATCTATGGCTTGTCTTACAGGTACACCAGGGGTTGGAAAAACCACGCTAGGCAAAGAACTTGCATCAAGATCAGGACTGAAATACATTAATGTGGGTGATTTAGCTCGAGAAGGTAAGGGATACATTGGTGATGGTTTTTAAAAAAGAGAGCGACTAGATAATAGAGTGTTAGTATTATACTTGTCAGAAGGCACAAAAAGCAGAGACAGACCATTAAGGAATTTATGCTCTGTTGGGAACCTGTAGAAAGAGAAAGTAATATATGTGTAGTACTGTCTTTGGTTGTTCTGACTATTCTGACTATTCTGCCCCATCCTGCCCCACTCTTGGCCAGTAGTTCTTAGTGGTAATAATTGGGAAGGCTACCATGAAGAGATGGGACATAGAGAGAATGTTTTTGAAATGGGCAAACACAATAAAGGTTTGGATGGTCCTAAGCATATCTGTGGAGATGGTGAGTATAGATCTCACTGGAAGGATATTATTTTGAACTCTTAGGACAAGACTGTTGATGGTTTCTTCTTAGCTTTGTTTGATAGTTGCATGCCTGCACACAACTGCACATTATTCTAAAGTGATGAATGTTTTTATTTTACCTCGTTTTTTCCCAATTTTTATCACTCCCTTATTTGTCTTCATTTTTTTAATATTCTGTAATTTGTATAGGGTAGAAATTTAATAAATTTAAAGGGACCTTAATTAAAATTAAAAAGATTTAACACTTAAAAATTAAAATATATTTTCAAAAATTTAACAGTATTTAAAATTTTTGAAGTTCCTGACAGTTGCTACTAAAGTAACTATTTCAGATTTGATCTAATGTCCATATTTTTTTCAAATGATCTAAAGTCTGATCAACGGATATCATGGAGTCTGGCAAGATGGCTTCTCCCAAGAGCATGCCGAAAGATGCACAGATGATGGCACAAATCCTGAAGGATATGGGGATTACAGAATATGAGCCAAGAGTTATAAATCAGATGTTGGAGTTTGCCTTCCGATATGTGACCACAATTCTAGATGATGCAAAAATTTATTCCAGCCATGCTAAGAAAGCTACTGTTGATGCAGATGATGTGCGATTGGCCATCCAGTGTCGTGCTGATCAGTCTTTTACCTCTCCTCCCCCAAGAGATTTTTTATTAGATATTGCAAGGCAAAGAAATCAAACTCCTTTGCCATTAATCAAGCCATATTCAGGCCCCAGGTTGCCACCTGATAGATACTGCTTGACTGCTCCAAACTATAGACTTAAGTCTTTACAAAAAAAGGCATCTACCTCTGCGGGAAGAATAACAGTTCCACGGTTAAGTGTTGGTTCAGTTACTAGCAGACCAAGTACTCCCACTCTTGGCACACCAACCCCACAGACCATGTCTGTGTCAACTAAAGTAGGGACTCCAATGTCCCTCACAGGGCAAAGGTTTACAGTACAGATGCCCACTTCACAGTCCCCAACTGTAAAAGCATCAATTCCTGCAACATCCGCAGTTCAGAATGTTCTGATTAATCCATCATTAATTGGGTCCAAAAACATTCTTATTACCACTAACATGGTGTCATCACAAAATACTGCCAATGAATCATCAAATGCAATGAAAAGAAAACGAGAAGATGATGATGATGACGATGATGATGATGATGATGACTATGATAATTTGTAATCTGGCCTTGATGCTTGTAACATGTATACTTGTCTTGAATCCATTGTACTAGATTAAACATGCATGCTGGGTATTTTCAAGTTGTGTTGTAGAAAACTTAAATGCTATTTAATGAGTAAATATAGATACCCTTTCCAATTGAGATGTTGGGTTTTCTTTAATAGGATTAGTAATGGTTATTCATCAGCCTTTAAGTGTAAAAAATAAAACTGTTTTCATCAGTTTGACTGTTGGTATTTTGGCAATTATGTTTTTAGAAGCAGTTTTCTCACGTGTCACCAACAGGAATAACAGTGACAACAACTTGAGTTGTTCATAAACTAGAGTTTATGAACTCTAGTGTTCATAAACACTAGAGTAGTACTTCTAGTGTCTTCAGATGTTTAGATCACAGCATGATCTCTAGTGTCTAAGTCATTCTTATGGCCCCATTTTCTAAGATTGCTGAAGTGTAACCATGTCTCTTTTTTTTTTTTTTTTTAAAGATTTTATTTATTTATTTGACAGAGAGAGATCACAAGTAGGCAGAGAGGCAGGCAGAGAGAGAGAGAGGAGGAAGCAGGCTCCCTGCTGAGCAGAGAGCCCGATGCGGGACTCGATCCCAGGACACTGAGATCATGACCTGAGCCGAAGGCAGCAGCTTAACCCACTGAGCCACCCAGGCGCCCCCATGTCTCTTTTTTGTAGAGTCCACTTCATCTGTTTGGATTTTTCTTCTTCAATTACTCAACAACTTCCTGGGTCCTTTTTTTGCTCTCTTTGGTTTTATTTTAGGACCCTTAGTGTGTCTTCAAGGATGTCCCCACTTCAGAACTTAAATTTTTTTTTCCCATTATCTCTTTTTGCAGGTCAGTTTTGCATATCTTAGCTTTGTCATATTTTTGATACTGTAAGTCAGTATCATGATCATATTTTTAATCCAGGTTTGGTATTTAAGTATAGTGAATAAAACTTAGGTATTGTTTTACATGACCAGTCTCCCATTTTAAACCTACATTAAAAAAAATCTGTTTTTCCTTTGCCTGTTGAACTTTACAGTCTCTGACAAGTGATTTTAGAGTAATATACAGTTGTCAATTTCAGTCTTCTAGTTTATCTTACTGAATTTAATACTTTTTTTAAAAAAAAAGACTTTATTTATTTGACAGGTCACAAGTAGGCAGAGAGGCAGGCAGAGAAAACAGGAGGAAGCAGGCTCCCTGCTAAGCAGAGAGCCCATTGTAGACTCCATCCCAGAACCCTGAGATCATGACCTGAGCCGAAGGCAGAGACTTTAATCCACTGAGCCACCCAGGCACCCCTGAATTTAACACTTCTAAACTTAAAGAAGTTGCTATATAATATGATTGTGTAGTACTGAGAGGAATATTAACACTAGACATTTGGTTCCTTTCATACTTGTATTCAACACTATTTTAGCCACTATAACACATCTTAAGTGTGTATAGTCCCAAACATCCTCTATGTATTTTTTAAAGATTTTATTTATCCATTTGAGAGAATGTGCATGCACAGAGTGGGGGTGGTGGGGAGGACTGGAGAGGGAAAAGGGCTTCCCAAAGGGATCTGGATGGGGGTAGGAGGGGTTGTTCCTGGGATCCTGGGCTTGAGACTTGAGCCAAAGGCAGTTGCTTAACCAACTGAGTCACTCAGGTACCCCTAGGTGATCATCTTCATAAGGTTTTTCATAATGTACCAGATTGGTTTTTTCCCCCCATGCCATTTGAATATATCTGGACATCTTAATTAGAACATATTCCAAGATTAAATCTTAACTAGAAAATATACTGAGACACCTGTCCTCATTTTTCTCAAATAGTTATATATTTTAAGGGATACCATGTAACCATCTATAAAGCAGTGGCTCTCAAATAAGTGTGATTTTGCCCTTCAGGGGACATTTGTCAATTTCTGGAGACTTGATAGTCAAGACTGGGGTGGAGGCCAGGGATTCTGTTGAGCATCCCACAATTCACAGAATAGCCCCCCACTCCTATAAAAGAATTATTAAGCTCAAAATGTCAATAGTATTTGAGATTGAGAAACCCTGGTATAAAGAAACAAGACCCAAAAAATGCCGCCCTGATTTTATTTATTTATTTTTATTTTTAAAGATTTTATTTTTTTGACAGAGATCACAAGTAGGCAGAGAGGCAGGCGGGGGTGGGGGGTGGGGGAAGCAGGCTCCCCTCTGAGCAGAGAGCCCAATGCGGGGCTGCATCCCAGAACCCTGGGATCACGACCCAAGCCGAAGGCAGAGGCTTAACCCACTGAGCCACCCAGGCACTCCACCACCCTGATTTTAAATGAATTTGTCTAAATGGAGTTGACTGCCATTCTAGAAATCCTGTTGAAACTAAGAATTCTTAGGTCACGTGCAACCAAGGCAGGAAAAATTAGGTGGGGAATTGGGTTTTTTTTTAAGATTTTATTTATTTATTAGAGCAAGTAAGAGAGAGCATGAAAGGGTAGAAGGTCGGGGGGAGAAGCAGACTCCCTGCGGAGCTGGGAACCCAATGCAGGACTCCCATCCCAGAACTCCAGGATCATGACCTGAGCTGAAGGCAGTCACTTAACCGACTGAGCCACCCAGGCACCCTAGGTGGGGAATTAAGTTTAATAAAATTATTGGGAGTCCTAACTATGGTGTGGCTAAGAATGCTTTTCTTACCCTTGTTATTTCTAGCCTCAGATTCTTCCTCACTTGATATCCTTTCCCATATGCAATCACTTAGTTGCACTTACCAGCACCCTTAATTTTCCTACCACAAGTGTATCCGTCTTAAGCCTCTGTTCATAAACCTAAAGCCATCAAGCCTCTGTTCATAGGTCTAGACAAAGTATATTAACATTGGATCCACTGGAAACTTGTAAAGCATAGCAGAGCCCTCAACACTTAAAATCTTGATCTTCTCCTAACCCAGGAGTTGGTAGGCTGCTGCTGTTTTTTTACAGGAACCCCACTGCCCGAACGCTAGCCCAGGAAGCGTGAAGTATTTACTGTCTGGCCTTTTACAGAAAAAGCTTTGCTATCCTGGCTCTAACGACCCTTTATCCCATTTTTCCTCCCTCCACTGGAAGGCTTTGAAACTAACCTATTTGGCCCCTCTGGCACTGCTATCTCCCAGTCTGCATGTGATCTCCCTCACACCATATACTTCCTTATTTTAAAGATTTAATTTATTTATTTATTTGAGAGAGAGAGAGAACGAGCCGCGTGCGCATGGGAAGGGGCAGAGGGAGAAGCAGACTCCCCGCCGAGCAGAGAACTGATGTGGGGGCTCAATTCTAGGATCACAGCTGGAGCCAAGGGCAGACTCTTAAGTGACTGAGCCACCCAGGTGCCCTCTGCCATATACTTCTTTCCCAATAATTTCACTGCAGCTATATTGCTAACTTTGCCCCTGACTTTAGTAATTAATCTCATCTACTCTGAACTAGTCACTCCCTTTAAAAGAACCTAATTTCTAGATAACTCACTAAAAGTAACCACCTTGGTAGTTCCCAGACCTCTCCAAACTAATAAGACTTAAAAAGCACATGCCCTTAAGTCCTACCTGACTACTTGCCCACTCTTGATTCCTGTTCCCCACATAGGGACACATTCAAACATTACACAAATGCATTTGCCCTGTAAATCTTTTTTTTTTTTTTTAAGATTTTATTTCTTTATTTGACAGACAGAGATCACAAGTAGGCAGAGAGGCAGGAGGAAGCAGGCTCCCTGTTGAGCAGAGAGCCCGATGCGGGGCTCGATCCCAGGACCCTGGAATCAAGACCTGAGCCGAAGGCAGAGGCTTTAACCCACTGAGCCACCCAGGTGCCCCTGCCCTGTAAATCTTGATGGTTTGCCTAAAAAATTGATATGGTACTCCTCCCATTTTCAAGCCCATTTCCAGTGAATCTCATTCTTTGTATCTTTTCCTTCCCTCTCTGTTATGTCCTTTAAAGAAAAAGAGGGAGAAGGAATAAACAAGGCTTGACCTTTTTCTGACAAAGTCCATTCTCGCTAATGATGAACTGGTCATAGTTTACCTTCAGCCTTCCCTGCCCCCGCTTCCCTAGATCCCCTTCAGTCTACACTCCGTGCACTTCCTGTTCCTCAGACCCTGGGAATTGACCTCCATGTCTTTATACATGTTATTCCCTTCACCTATAAGTGCTCTTCCTTACCTGCCCTATAAACAACTCTTTAGAAGGCCCAACTCAGGGGCGCCTGGGTGGCTCAGTGGGTTAAGCTGCTGCCTTCGGCTCAGGTCATGATCTCAGGATCCTGGGATCGAGTCCTGCATCGGGCTCTCTGCTCAGCAGGGAGCCTGCTTCCCTTCCTCTCTCACTGCCTGCCTCTCTGCTTACTTGTGATCTCTCTCTGTCAAATGAATAAATAAAAAATCTTTAAAAAAAAAAAAAAAGAAGGCCCAACTCAAATGTCACATTTTGGTGCTCTCTAACTTTTTAAAGTAGATTTCATTGTGCTTTTCTCTACATAAAAGGTCAGGTATCAAAATACTCAATCCTAAACCAATTAACTTCTTGGTACTAGTTGCATCACAGACATAAGCTTCTTGTTGGATTGAAGTAAATGTGGTAAATATGTTTCCAGAGTAAGAAATCTGAGGGTCACCTGGCTAGCTCTATGGACAGAGCATGCAACTCTAGATCTCAGGGTTGTGTGAGTTCAGGTCCCATGTTGAGCATGGAATCTACTTAAAACTTAGGGGCACCTGGGTGGCCCAATCAGTTAAGCATCTGCCTTCGGTTTGGGTCATGATTCCAGGATCCTGGGATTTAGCCCCACGTCAGGCTCCCTGCTTAATGGGGAGTCTGCTTCCCCTTCTCCTGCGCCTCCCCCATCCCTGCTCGTGGGCTCTCATTCGAGGTCTCTCTCAAATCTTTTTAAAAACTGTATAAAGTAAGAAATCTGAAAATGTTTTAAGTACTGGCAATAGCATCAAAATAGATAGCATTCCAATATTAAATAATAGCTTTCATATGAGTATATTAATTCTGGGATGGCAGTTAAAATGTAATGATTTTGTAGTTTAACTACAGCTGGAAAGATCTTTTGAGGTAAGGACTTACCATTTAACTGCCCCACAATTAATTTTTCTTCTCCAACTAACCTATCTTTAAATAAATCATAAAACTTTGTTGAGAAAATTAATTGTCTATGCTTTTGGTAGTTTAATCAATTCAAGCCTTTTCATCTCTTCTAGATTAGGACCCTATACATATACAACTCTAAATTTGACTTCAACTGAAACTTTCTAAAGTAGCATACATTAAAAAAAAATTACAAGTAGCATAGATTTTTCCCTTTTGGGGGGGAAATCTGAAATGAAGTTTAGAATCCATTTCTTCATTCCTTATGGTACAGGTTATAACCATCAGTCATCTAAAATTCTGCAGTAGCCTTGATTTGGTGTCCCTGTTTCTGGATGTTTCCTTTCAACTCATTCTCTACAGAGAAACCAAAATTATTTTTAAATATTTGTAATTGATCATGTCATTTCATGATTAAAATGCTTTAATGATTTTACTTTGTTTTGGGATAAAGTCTAACTCTGCAACTCTTAAGGCCCTTTTTGATCTGGCCTCAATTTACCTGACCCTTTATCATCTATTTTCCAACTAGTTTAAGAGACTTTCCATCCCCTGAGTCTTCCCCTCCTAATTCTCTCTGGTTTTGAATACCTTCTCTGTTGAAAATAGCCTTCCCTTAGGGTGCCTGGGTGGCTTTGGGTTAAGCCTTTGCCTTCAGCTCAGGTCATGATCTCAGGGTCTTGGCATCGAGCCCCAAATCAGGCTCTCTGCTCAGCAGGGAGCCTGCTTCCCTCTCTCTCTTTCCCTGCCTCTCTGCCTACTTGTGATCTCTGTCAAATAAATAAATAAAATCTTTAAAAAAAAGAAAAGAAAATAGTCTTCCCTACCTTTTCCCTTTGGTAACTGCTCCAAATCTCCCCTTAAGTCACTTCCTCCAGGAAGCCTCCCCTAATATCCCATGTTTCTGTTCCTAACATAATAGGTGTCCATACTTTTGCTCTTGTAACACCATGAATTATAACATTAAAGTATCATCCTGATATAATTTCCAGGTTACTTGTCTGTCCTCTCTTTTTATTGTAAACTTTTTTTTAATTAATTTTTTATTTTTTATAAACATGTATTTTTATCCCCAGGGGTACAGGTCTGTGAATCGCCAGGTTTACACACTTCACAGCACTCACCAAAGCACATACCCTCCCCAATGTCCATAACCCCACCCCCCTTCTCCAACCCCCCTCCCCCCAGCAACCCTCAGTTTGTTTTGCGAGATTAAGAGTCACTTATGGTTTGTCTCCCTCCCAATCCCATCTTCTCCTACCCACTTAAGCCCCCATGTTGCATCACCACTTCCTCATATCAGGGAGATCATATGATAGTTGTCTTTCTCCGCTTGACTTATTTCGCTAAGCATGATATGCTCTAGTTCCATCCATGTTGTCGCAAATGGCAAGATTTCATTTCTTTTGATGGCTGCATAGTATTCCATTGTGTATATATACCACATCTTCTTTATCCATTCATCTGTTGATGGACATCTAGGTTTTTTCCATAGTTTGGGTAAACTTTTTAGTGTAAAATTTTCCCTTTTTGAGGGAAAGACTATGTTTGCCCTCCTGGTCATTTTGCTCACTATTAAATCCTTATTATCCCTACAGACACCTGTAAATGGTTATTTGATAATTTTTTTAAAAGATTTTATTTATTTATTTGACAGACAGAGATCACAAGTAGACAGAGAGGCAGACAGAGAAAGGAAGGGAAGCAGGCTCCCCGCTGAGCAGAGAGCCCGACGTGGGGCTCGATCCCAGGAACCTGGGATCACGACCCGAGCCGAAGGCAGAGGCTTTAACCCACTGAGCCACCCAGGCGCCCCGATAATTTTTTTTTTTAAATGAACGTTTGAAAGCTTGGATTACACTCACTGTTCAACTACATTAATGTGATTTAAGAAATCCTGCATCTCAGCATTGCAGTCAACTTTAATTCTAATTTAATATTGCAGTAGTTGTCCTTATTTTCAACGACATGTAATTTTAATGATTTCACTAGTCAAGGGTTTAGGAGGTGCCTGGGTGGCTCAATGGGTTAAGCCTCTGCCTTTGGCTCAGGTCAGGATCCCAGGGTCCTGGGATTGAGCCCCGCATTGGGCTCCCTGCTCAGCGGGGAGCCTGCTTCCTTCCCCGTCTCTCTGCCTGCCTCTCTGCCTGCTTGTGATCTCTGTCTGTCAAATAAACAAAATCTTAAAAAAAAAAAAAAAGAGTCAAGGGTTTAAATATGAAGGAACATTATTATTCATTTATTTCAGATTATGACATAGTACAGATGAGCAGAAGGAATTAGATTTTGTTGCACTGTAAAAATAATACACAGAAAAAGTATGCCAAATCCTAATTTATTTCCACCTTTTTTCTTCTAATCTTTGGCCCTATTGCAGACTACTTTGAATTCTGCTTTTATGTTTTACCCCTTGTGTTAATAAGCATTTATCATGTGCAACCTAGTGTATACTACATATTACTACCTTAGTATTCCCTTAGCTTTAATTATATTTCATCAAATTAGAAAACAGAGATTTTAAGTATTTCCCTATTGTTGAATTTTTAAAAATCATTTTATCACTTAAAATTTTTTCAGGTTTGGGGTGCTTGGGTGGCTCAGTGGGTTAAAGCCTCTGCCTTCAGCTCAGGTCATGATCCCACTGTCCTGGGATCGAGCCCCGCATTGGGCTCCCTGCTCAACGGGGAGCCTGCTTCCCCCCCTCCTCTCTGTCTGCCTCTCTGCCTACTTGTGATCTCTGTCAAATAAATAAATAAAATCTTTAAAAATAATTTCAGGTTAGGGGCACCTGGGTGGCTCAGTGGGTTAAGCCACTGCCTTCGGCTCAGGTCATGATCTCAGGGTCCTGGGATCGAGTCCCGCATCGGGCTCTCTGCTTGGCAGGGAGCCTGCTTCCCTCTCTCTCTCTCTGCCTGCCTCTCCATCTACTTGTGATTTCTCTCTGTCAAATAAATAAATAAAATCTTTAAAAAAAAATAATAATTTCAGGTTAGAAGTTAAGTGGTAGAGGAAATCTATCAATGGCATGACATTTTTCTTTTTAAAATTATTTTAAAAATACATTTTAATATACTATGTATGTATGTAATTAACTCAACAGGCATAAAAAGGCTCATTTTAATTTACATCTCTTTAATAGCTGGGAAAGTCCATTTTTTCATGTTATGTTTACTAATTATCTTTTCCATCTTGTGGGAACTCTTATTTGTTAAGCTACTTATTTTTATCTTGATTTTGAAGGTCATTATATAATCTACATTTCAGTCCTTTGTCCTACTACAAAAATTTCTCCCAGTCTGTTATTTTTCTGGGTACACTATTTTTCATTGAACAGAGATTGAACTTTTCTTTTTTTGAGATTTAACATTTTATGTGTTTTATTTAATCATTCTATTCTTTCACAAACTCAAATGAATCATTCCTTTATAGATTAAATTTTCCACTAGTTATCTTTGGAATTAAAAAATTAGCTCTTGGGCGCCTGGGTGGCTCAGTGGGTTAAGCCACTGCCTTCGGCTCAGGTCATGATCCCAGGGTCCTGGGATCGAGTCCCGCATCGGGCTCTCTGCTCAGCAGGGAGCCTGCTTCCCTCTCTCTCTCTCTGCCTGCCTCTCCGACTACTTGTGATTTCTCTCTGTCAAATAAATAAATAAAATCTTTAAAAAAAAATTAGCTCTTTAATTCACCTAGTTTATAATATAAAGGATTTAGATTATTTTCTAAATTGCTAACCAGTTTTCCCACTGTCAAGCAGTTTAATTTTTTTAGCTAGAGTTTCTGTGGGTTGCGCAATAATCCAGGGAAGCAAAGGCCACACTAAGGTGCTCAAGAGGTAGTTCTTGTGCCCAGCATCTGTCCATATACCCTCCTGGCTCTGTGCCTCCCTCAAGGACTACTCTTTTGTTACTTCAGAACTCATTCTTGTTATAACCTAATTTCAGCCTTTTCTAAAATAGGTAAGATTTTATTTATTCTAGAGAAAAAAACACATATGTGCCAGCAGAGAGGAGACAATCTGCTGAGCACGGAGCCTGTCATTGTGGGGCTCAATCCCCTCTTCTCACCAAACGGTAGCTTAACCAAAAATAAAATACAGTCCTCTTCCAACAGTCCCACAAATTCTGAAATTATTCATTCTTTTTAGTTGGTTTCAATTTTGATAACTAAAATTGATATCAGATTGACTGCTGTCCAAGTTTCCTTCTAGATAAAATTCTAATTTATCAGTATTGCTCTTCACATTTGGTGTCCATATGACATCTACTGTGTAGTGCCCTCATCAGTCTCTAAAAGAGTAATTGGTGATGTATTTCCCAAAATATAAAATTAACTGAAGACTACTGAAAGTTACTTAGAAAATATTACTTTTCTTTAATATGCCAATGTAAATCTCTTTTAGGGCAGTTATATGATGGCTATGATGAAGAGTATGAATGCCCCATTTTAGATGAAGATAGAGTAAGTACAATTTTTATTTATAAAGTATAAATTTTTATTTATAAAGTATACTTTCTTTGTTTGTGTTGAGAGAGAGAGAGAACACAAGGGGAGGAGTAGGAGCAGAGGGAGAGTGTGAGAGACTCTTAAGCAGGCTTCATGTCCAGCGTGGAGCCTGACACCAGGCTTGATGTCACAAACCTGAGATCATGACCTGAGACGAAATAAAAAATTGGACACATAACCCACTGAGTCACCCAGGTGCCCCTATAAAATACACTTCTTAAAATTTAATAGGAAAGTTGACCTCATTTTTTTAAGAGGAGCATTCTTTTTCTCCCTTTCTCACAGGTAGTTGATGAATTGGAAAGCCAAATGAGTGAAGGTGGAGTTATTGTTGATTACCATGGTTGTGATTTCTTCCCTGAACGCTGGTTTCATATAGTTTTTGTGCTGCAAGCAGATAACAGTGTATTGTACAAAAGACTTGAAACAAGGTAAGAAAGGAAAAACATTGAATTCTTAAAGTATGATATAAATCTTTATTTGGATTCCTGAAATTGGCCAGTACTACCATGAGAAAGGAGTCTATTTGAAAATGTGACGCTTGGTCTCTCGTTATAAACCATGTCTGTGTGGTACCAATGTTCTGAGTCCAAAAGAAAAAGATGCTTGTGTAAAACACAGGCAGTAATTTATAACGAGTAAATGAATACTGCAATTGACAGTTTGATTCCGTAAAATATACTGTACAGCAACTCTATTTAGTCATGCTCTTTCCTTAATGTAAAACCTTGCTGGGAAAACAGCCAAGCCAAGAACATACTCTGAGAACTGGATGAACATGACCCTCCTTCATTAACCCCTCAACATGAGTGGGAGAGTTTATGAAAAACAGACATGATAAATCAACATTTCACCACCTTTTTTTAAAAAATTTATTTATTGGAGAGACAGAGATCACAAGTAGGCAGAGAGAGAGGAGGAAGCAGGCTTCCTGCTGAGTAGAGAGCCTGAGGTGGGGCTCGATCCCAGGACCCCTGGGATCCTGACCTGAGCCAAAGGCAGAGGCTTTAACCCACTGAGCCACCCAGGCGCCCCTTCACCACCTTTAAAATATATATGAGTTGGTCTCTCCACGAGGACATCAGACTTAATCCAGTATAACCAAAACAGAAATTTTTGTGGAAAATGTTTTTCCACTGTCTTTTGATTCAAGCTGGGAAAGATGGAGGTTCTAGAGGGGTTTACAAGGCAATCTCAGAAGGAAAGCTCTGAAAGTTTACCCCTAAGTTCAGGTTTAGAATTTGAAGGTAAGACTGACAGTGGTAGTCAGCTTTAACCAACCATCACTGCATGGAATACTTGCAAAATCCTTGCACCAAGGAATATAGTAGCAAATATACAGGGAAGGTTGGAGCTAGACCTAAAACTTTAATTATCTTTCTTTTGGCAGTGAAAAGCCATTAACAGTATTTTAAATGAGAAGCAAGAGAGATCATAATAGTACACATTCCTTTTCTCAAACAAGGCAATTTAAAAATTTTTTATTAAAAATTACTGTTTGGGGGCATGTGGCTGGCTCAGTCAGTACAGCATGCGACTCTTGAACTTGGGGTTGTAAGTTAGAGCTCCAGGTTGGGTGTAGAGATTACTTAAAATCTTAAAAAAAAATTACTGTTTTATGTAAATAGGGGAAGACTGACAAGGTCTGAAAAAGCTATGAGAGAGCTAGTCTTGTTTTTAGCCACGAAAAAGTTACAATGTAATCACCTTTAAAAAAAACAGCTTTATTTTTTGAGATAAGTTCTTATTGAGATAAGTTCACATACATAAAATGTACCCATTTGAAGCATACAATTCAGTGGTTTTTAGTATGTTCACAGACTTATGCATCCATTACTACAACCAATTTTATTTTTTATTTTTTTAAAAGATTTATTTTATTTATTTATTTGACAGAGAGAGAGAGAGATCACAAGTAGGCAGAGAGACAGGCAGAGAGTGGGGGAAGCAGGCTCCCCGCTGAGCAGAGAGCCCGATGCGGGACTTGATCCCACGACCCTGAGATCATGACCTGAGCTGAAGGCAGAGGCTTAACCCACTGAGCCACCCTGGCACCCCACAACAACCAATTTTAGAAAATGCTCATTGTTTCCCTCCTCCCAAAAAAACCATACCCATTAGCAGTCACTCTGCATATATCCCCAGTCCCTCAGTCTCAGGCAACTGGTAATTTACTTTCTGTCTCTGTGGACCTGCCTGGTCTGGAAGTTTTAAATAAATGAAATCAATATGTGGTCTTTTATGGCTTCTTTTACTTAGCATAATGTTTCAGGGTTCATCTGTGTTGCAGCACATATCAGTACTTCATTTGTTTTAATCAAATACTATTCCATTGTATGGATATACCATATTTTATTTATCCATTTATCAGATTATAGATGTTTATTATAGCCATTTTTGGCTATTATAAATAATTCTGCTATGAACATCCATGCCTGTGGTTTTGTGTGGACATTATACGTTCTTTTATCTTGGATATGGAATTTTAAGAATGGGACTGCTGGGTGATATGGTAACACGTTTAACATTTTGAGGAACTCTTAGACTATTTTCCAAAGTGGCTGCACCAGTTTACCTTCCCAAGAGCAATGTATGAAGGCTCTAGTATTTACACATCCTTGCGAACACTGGTTATCTGTCTTTTTTATTGTAGCCTACCCAGTGGATATAAAGTAGTATCTCATTGTGGTTTTGATTTGCATTTCCCTGATCATTAATGATGTTGAGCCTTTTCTCATATGCTTACTGTCCATTTGTATGTCTTCTTGGGAGAAAGAGCTCTTCAGATTCTTTGCCCAATTTTTTATTGGGTTCTTTTTAATTAAGAAGAGTTTTTGTGTATTTCAGATGCAAATCTCTTATCAGATACATGATGTGCAAAAATTTTCTCCAGTTCTGTTGGTTATATTCTCATAAAGCTAATCATCTTTTAAGTAGTTCAATTTAATCTTGTTACAAGGTTGAACTAATTTGAATTTGAGTATTTGCTTTATCTTTTTCATTAGCTAATTAGCTGGCTAATTTACATATCTTCCTAAAGATTATGTAAGTTAATTTTTTTAAATGTTTTTGGGGGACGCCTGGGTGGCTCAGTTGGTTAAGCAGCTGCCTTCGGCTCAGGTCATGATCCCAGCGTCGTGGGATCGAGTCCCACATCGGGCTCCTTGCTCAGCAGGGAGCCTGCTTCTCCCTCTGCCTCTGCCTGCCATTCTGTCTGCCTGTGCTCGCTTGCTCTCCCTCTCTCTCTCTGACAAATAAATAAATAAAATCTTTAAAAAAAAAATAAAATGTTTTTGGAATTGGGAAAGGAGAGATAGATCTATATGTATAATCAAGTACCCAATTAGGATATAGTATTCCCATCATAAGTATTCCACTCTTGGGGGGGGTCCTTTTTTAATTTAAATTCAATTAACATATAGTATATTATTAGTTTCAGAGGTAGAGTTCAGTGATTCATTAGTTCCAAAGAACTCCCAGTGCTTATTCCATCAAGTGTCCCCCCTTAATGCCCATCACCCAGCTACACCATCCCCCTACCTACCTCCCCTCCAGCAACCCGCAGTTTGTTTTGTGTGCTTAAGAATCTCTTACGGTTTGTCTCCCTCTCTGAGTTCATACTGTTTTATTTTTCCCAGGTTTGTTTCTTTTACTAACTAGAATCATGACATATGTATATTGTTCTTTGTTGCGCTCATTGGCGATGTTCTCAGGCTAGCACACTCCTTTTATCCATTATATATTCCACAGAATTAGTGTCACTGTTTGGGTTGCCTCATTCTGCTGTTATAATTATGCATGTTTTTGTGCACAAATGAGCACAATGGTTGGAATTTGAGGGAAAGAATGCCAGTTTGAGCCCTTGGCAATGTGAGGTGAAGGCATGTTGACTTGGCACTGAGCAGGTGGCAGGCCGTGCGCGCCAACTCGGGCGTGGCTGGACTGTGAATTTAGGACCCACAGGCCAATGGCATCCTGTGTGACAGGGATGTGGCTGGTTTTGCTTTTAACTTTAGTTTTTCTGGGAAACTCTGTCTTTCCTTCTATTCTAAATGAAAGCCTTGCTGGATACAGTATTCTTTCTGTAGATTCTTCCTTTTAGCCATTGGAATTTATTATGCCACTTTCTTCTGGCCTGCAGAGATTCTGCTGAAAAACCCAGTGATAGCCGTATGAGGTTTCTCTTGTATGTCACTGCTTTCCTTTCTCTTGCTGCTTCTAAAATTCTCTCTTTATCACTACTTTTGGCTATCTTATTTGTGTTTTGGTGCAGACCTCTTTGGGTTGGTTTTGTTGGGAGCTCTCTGTGCCTCCTGGATCTGGATTTCTTTCCTCCCCCAGGTTCAGGAAGTTTTTTTTTGTTGTTGTTGTTTAAAGATTTTATTTATTTATTTGACAGATAGAGATCACAAGTAGGCAGAGAGGCAGGTGGAGAGAGAGAGGAGGAAGCAGGCTCCCTGCCGAGCAGAGAGCCTGACGCGGGGCTCGATCCCAGTCATGACCTGAGCTGAAGGCAAGGGCTTTAACCCACTGAGCCAACCAGGTGCCCCAATAGCTATTATTTCTTCGGACAAATCTTCTGCCCCCTTTTCTTGCTCTTCTCCTGGGATCCCTGTCATGTGACTGATACGCTTGACAGTGTTGCTGAGTTTCCTGGGTCTGTTCTCATTTTGCATATTTTTTCCCCTCTGATCTACTCAGCATGATTACTTTCCATGACTCTGTCCTCCAGGTTGCTGGTCCGTTCTTCTACTTCCTCTTGTTTGCTGTTTATTCCAGGTGGTCTATTTTTATTTCCATTTAGTGAGTCCAATAGCTCTAATTGGTTCTTTTCTACATCTGCTGTTTCTTGGCGGGTGTGGGGGGGTTCTCATGGAGGTTCTGCACTCCTTTCTCAATTCTAGCAAGCATCTTTATGAGCATTACTTTAAATTCGCTATCAAACATATTACTCATCTCCATTTTGTTTAGGTCTCTGGCTGTGATTTTGTTCCGCTCTTTCACTTGGGACATATTCCTCTGTCTCTTGCTAATTCTATTGCTGTGTCTGTTTTTCTGTGTTAGGAAAGTCAGCTGCGTCTCCCGCACTTGAAAGTAGAGGCTTTATGAAGAAGAGGTCCCACAGTGCAGCGTCTCCTGTTCCCTAGAACCTGGCACTTCAGGGGTGTTTCCAATCTGTATTGCTAAAGGGGTGTCCTACCTTTCTGGTGGAGCTGTGTTTGCCCTCAGTCCAGCCTGTGATGGCTCTCTGCCTGTTGTGGGCAGAGTCTGTTCCCAGTGGTGTTAGTGGGCTAGTTGGGGGTTGCCTTGAGCTTGCGCTGAGTCAGACCAGGTGTTTAATGGATATGAAGGAGCAATAAACTGCAGGCATTTTCCCTTTGTTGTCCCCTCAGAATTTTTTGGTGGTTGGGGGGGCCTATAGTCAAGACCAGCTGCCTACCCCCAGCCCACTGCTGGAGTCACAGTCAGACTGGTGTGTGGTTCTCCTCCCCCTCCCTGGAGCAGGACTCAGTCTGGAGTGGTGCTGGCCTCATCTGGGCTGTGCACACTGGCAGGCTTGTGGCAGCGCCTTGATGGGATCTGGCCAAGAGCGATCGGAGAGGGTGGATCTGCTTCACTGTGGTCTCTTGTCTATGTCAGGCCGCAGAGAGTCTGTTCCACCAGCTTTCCAGTTGCTTTCTGGGTTATTAATGCCAATGTAGGTGCTCTCTAGGCCACCATGCAGCAAGAGGTGATCCCAGGATCCTCCTACTCTGCCATCTTCCTAGCAACCTCTCATAAGTATTCCATTTTTATCTTTTTAAAGATTTTATTTATCTATTTAAGAGAGAGAGAGAGTATGAGAAGGGGGAGGGTCAGAGGGAGAAGCAGACTCCCTGCCAAGCAGGGAGCCCGATTCGGGACTCGATCCTGGGACTCCAGGATCATGACCTGAGCTGAAGGCAGTCGCTTAACCAACTGAGCCACCCAAGCGCCCAAGTATTCCATTTTTTTATAAAGATTTTACTTTTCAGTAATCTCTGCATCCAATGTGGGGCTCAAATTTATAACACTGAGGGGCGCCTGGGTGGCTCAGTGGGTTAAAGCCTCTGCCTTCGGCTCAGGTCATGGTCCCGGGGTCCTGGGATGGAGCCCCACATCGGGCTGTCTGCTCCACGGAGAGCCTGCTTCCTCCTCTCTCTCTCTCTGCCTGCCTCTCTGCCTACTTGTGATCTCTGTCTGTCAAATAAATAAATAAAATCTTTAAAAAAAAAATTTATAACACTGAGATCAAGAATCCCATGCTCCGGGGCGTCTGGGTGGCTCAGTCATTGAGCATCTGCCTTTGGCTCGGGTCATGATCCCAGGGTTCTGGGATCGAGTCCCGCATCAGGCTCCCTGTTCAGCGGGAAGCCTGCTTCTCCCTCTCCCACCCTCCCTGCTTGTGTTCCCTCTCTCATTGTGTCTCTGTCAAATAAATAAAATCTTAAAAAAAAAAAAATCACATGCTCCACCAACTGAGCCAGCCAGGCACCCCCCATGAATATTTCATTTTTATATGCCATCTAGTTATTTTATCTGTCTATATCTTAGCTCCTCTAAAGCCTTTAAAAATTTTTTTTCAATTTTTTAAAGATTTTATTTATTTGACAGAAAGAGAGAGAGATCACAAGAAGGCAGAGAGGCAGGCAGAGAGAAAGAGGGGGGAAGCAGACTCCCCACCGAGCAGCGAGCCCTATGCAGGGCTCGATCCTAGGACCCCGAGATCATGACCTGAGCTAAAGGCAGGGGCCCAACCCACTGGGCCACCCAGACACCCCTCTCTAATGCTTTTTCAATCTAGGACCCCAGCTATAAACCTTATTTATCTCATAACTCAATATCTGGCTTGAGGTAGGTAGATATGTTTGCTAATTGAGTGGATGACAAACTGTGTGGAGAAAATTAAGATAAACCTAAACACTGAACCTTTGTTTAACCCTCTTGTCAAAAAAGTCTCTCATAGAGTCAATTATATGGTTTCACTTATTTGTGGAGCATAACAAATAGCATGGAGGACAAGGGGAGTTAGAGAGGAGAAGGGGAAAAAAAAAGGGAAAAAAAAAAAAAGAGAGGAGAAGGAAGTTGGGGGAAATTGGAAGGGGAGGTGAACCATGAGAGACTATGGACTCTGAAAAACAATCTGAGGGGTTTGTTGCGGTGGGGGGTGGGAGGTTGGGGGAACCAGGTGGTGGGTATTAGAGATGGCACAGATTGCATGGAGCACTGGGTGTGGTGCAAAAACAATGAATACTGTTATGCTGAAAAAAAAAAAGTCTCTCATATTACAAGTGCCAATCTAATTTTCTTGAGGTAAACAGGCTACAAGAAATATTTTTGCATGATTTTTCATGTATTTAAAAGTGTCCAGTTTCTAGTGTGTTTTTAAAATTCCAGTTAAGGTATTTTAGTTTGCTTTTTGTTTTATCTTCTCATTGTCTTCTAGGGGTTATAATGAAAAGAAACTAAAAGACAATATTCAATGTGAAATTTTTCAAGTTCTTTATGAAGAAGCATTAGCATCCTACAAGGAAGAAATAGTACATCAACTGCCCAGCAATAAACCAGAAGATCTAGAAGATAATATCAATCAGATATTGAAGTGGATTGAGCAGTGGATCAAGGATCATAGCTCCTGACTTACAAGACTGGCCACTTTACAACCACTCTTGTTATATCCCTGCCATAATGAATAAATTGTCCAATTATCAGTAAAACTTCTTTATTAAGATTGTGCTGCAGGACTAGTAGATGGATAATCTAAAGGTTTATGTTAGGGCTTTTTTCTTCCATGAGAAAGCAAAACATTCTCAAATATAGTATATATAATATCATTAAGGATTTAGAGTAAAAACTGTCATCTTAAATGCTTCACCTGCTAAAGAATAAATAAATCTGACCAAAGGGGTGGCTATCTTCTAAGCTGATTGCAAAAGAAAATGAAGATGAACCCTTAAAATAAAAATTAAGACTAAGGATAAAACATCAGAGTTTTTCATTTTTATTTCTTAAATTAAAAAAACAGAAACACGATTAAGTGGTAATAAAATCAAAAGGTACAAAAGAGTATCCTGGAAAGGTAGGTTTCCCTTCCACACTGCCTCTATTCTTTAGCCACCCAGATGCCCTCCCTTTAGAAAGTAGTATCAAGAGTCAGAATTCTATCTTAGCAAGCTCTAACTCATTAAGTTACGTTGCTTAATATACATGGAACTTTGCACATGAGCAGGTTTATCTGTAAATTCCTGTATAAATTATATGCAACCATAACATTTAGTAGATTCATTTTAATAACCATATATTGTCTATTATATATGTGCAAGACTCCACCCAAATAACTGGTGGGAAATGCCTCCCAAGATAAGTTCTTTAGCTCCAGACAATCATAACCTAGAATATACATGGAAGATATACACAAAAATGGACGCTTTAGACAAATCAGTTAGATTGTGGCAAGTGCCTTACTAGAAATTCTAACATAATGAGGGGCGCCTGGGTGGCTCAGTGGGTTAAGCCGCTGCCTTTGGCTCAGGTCATGATCTCAGGGTCCTGGGATCGAGTCCCGCATCGCGCTCTCTGCTCAGCAGGGAGCCTGCTTCCCTCTCTCTCTCTCTGCCTGCCTCTCAGTCTACTTGTGATTTCTCTCTGTCAAATAAATAAATAAATAATCTTTAAAAAAAAAAAAAAGAAATTCTAACATAATGAGAGAACAAAAGAGAAAACTCTTCCTACTATGAATATCAGAAAAGGATAGAATATTAGAAAAGGGTGAATATCAGAAAATTATGTAGGATGCAGGGCTTTGAAGAATGGATATAGAAGCAGAGAAGAGTAGAAAAGTGTTATCCAGTATTACCTGGGGTCAAATCATAAAATAAGCACAATTACTTCATAGGGCTATTGTAAGGATTAAATGATATTTGAACTTAGTACCATATATGTGTGTGTTTCTACTTTTTTTTTTTTTAAGATTTTATTTATTTATTTGACAGAGAGAGAGAGATCACAAGTAGTCAGAGAGGCAGGCGGGGTGGGAGAGGCAGGCTCCCTACTGAGCAGAGAGCCCGAGGGAGGGCTCAATCCCAGGACCCTGAGATCATGACCTGAGCCGAAGGCAGAGGCTTCGGCTGAGCCACCCAGGCGCCTCATGTGTGTTACTACTTTTAGTAATTCTAATGGCTATTTTGAAAAGACAGTATTCTTTTCATTACTGGGATTCACTAAATTATCAAATGATTGCTAATTATCTTAACACTAAAATTGACTCATCATAAAGATTTTCCTTCAACAGAAGGGAAATGGTGATCCAATAGGGAGCCTAATATGCAGCTATACACCTTTTGGGAATTTTGTAAATATACTTACGAATTTCGGTCCTAGGTATTCATGTGAAACTGGTAACAATTCTTTAACATCTTACAGTTATTTGAAGACGGTCTTAGGGACGCCTGGGTGGCCTCAGTTACGCATCTGCCTTCAGCTCTGGTCATGATCCCAGGATCCTGGGATCAGTCCTGTGTCATGCTCCTTGTTCAGCGGGAAGCAACCCTTCTCCCTCACCTTCTCCCCCTGCTTGTGCTCTCTCTCTCCTTCTCTCAAATAAATAAATATAATCTTTTTTAAAAATGAAGACAGTCTTAGAATTAGCCCTATTTACTGTTTGGTTTTATTCAAACCTAATTGTTAACTTTTTTTTTTATTAAATAGATTAATTTAAAACAAACTTAAGGGGGGAGTGCCTGGGTGACTCAGTCAGTTAAGCAGCTGCCTTTGGCTCAGATCATGATCTCAGAGTCCTGTGATGGAGCCCACATCCAACTTCCAGCTTAGTGGGGAGTCTGCTTCTCCCTTACCCTTTCCCTCTGTCCCTCTCTTCCACTTGTGCACCCTCAAATCTCTCTCAGATAAATAAAATCTTAAAAAGAAAAAGAGATAAAAAGTGTACCAAGTTTTTATTCATTTCATTTTCTATAAATGAGACTTTTTAAAAAAAGATTGATTGATTGATTTGACAGAGACACAGCAAGAGAGGGAACAGCAGGGGGAGCAGAAGAGGGAGAAGCAAGGAGCCTGATAAAGGGCTTGATCGAAGGACGCTGGGATCACAACCTGACCTGAAGGCAGATGCTTAACAACTGAGCCACCCAGGCGGCCCTAAATGAGACTTCTTTTTTTTTTTTTTTTTTAAGATTTTATTTATTTATTTGACACAGAGAGAGAGAGAGCACAAGCAGGCAGACAGGCAGGCAGAGAGAGAGGGGGAAGCAGGCTCCCTGCTGAGCAGAGAGCCTGACTCGGGGCTCCATCTCAGGACCCTTAGACAATGACCTGAGGCAAAAGCAGAGGCTTAAACCCAGGCACCCCTAAATGAGACTTCTTAGTAAGATTTACTTTGTTCCTTAGGAGTGCTTAATAACCTTAGATGTATGCATAACCACTGATTGTTTTCCTTCTGCCCACCCTGATTAGTATATATATTCTTGTATGGGTTTTGAAAAAGGGGTTTGGCCTCACGTCATCTATTTCTTCTTACCGCTAATCTCTGGCCAACATTTAAATTTGTTGGTTTTTAACAAAAAGTGATAGGGGTCAAAACTGCAAAGAAGCATTTAACCTTTCCTATGGAGTGGGGAGAGTCCAAGATAAAAACAAAGCAAAGAAAAAAAACCCAACACAGTCTTAGTAACTCTAACTGCTGTATCATGAAAATTATTTATCTAACCTCGGCTTTTATTTAAAATTTAGTTCCTTGGGGTGTCTGGTTGGCTCAGTTGTTAAGGGTCTGCCTTCGGCTCAGGCCATGATTCAGGGTCCTGGAATGGTCCAGGTGCCCCAATATAACAATTTTTTTTTTTAAGATTTTATTTATTTATTTGACAGAGAGAGAGATCACAAGCAGGCGGAGAGTCAGGCAGAGAGAGAAGCAGGCTCCCGCCAAGCAAAGAGCCCGATGCGGGGCTCGATCCCAGGACCCTGAGATCATGACCTGAGCCGAAGGCAGCGGCTTAATCCACTGAGCCACCCAGGCACCCCAACAATTTTTTTTTTTAAAGATTTTTTATTTATTTATTTGACAGAGTAAGAACACAAACAGGCAGAGAGGCAGGCAGAGAGAGAGGAGGAAGCAGGCTCCCCGCTGAGCAGAGAGCCCGATGCGGGGCTCGATCCCAGGACCCTGAGATCATGACCTGAGCCGAAGGCAGCGGCTTAACCCACTGAGCCACCCAGGCGCCCCCCAATATAACAATTTTTGATGGAGGTGCAAAATGCAAATTAATGGGGAAAATAATTTTTTAACAAATGATGTCTGCGCATATCAAAAAGTGAACGCCTGGGTGGCTCAGTGGGTTAAAGCCTTTGCCTTTGGCTCTAGTCATGATCCCAGTGTCCTGGGATCAAGCCCTGCATCGGGCTCTCTGCTCAGCAGGGAGCCTGCTTCTTCCTCCCTCTCTACCTGCCTCTCTGCCTACTTGCGATCTCTGTCTGTAAAATAAATAAATAAAATCTTAAAAAAAAAAAAAAAAAAAAAAAAGACACCATCAAGGGACACCGGCCTGGCTCAGTTGGTAGGGAATGCAACTCTTGATCTCAGGATCAGGAGTTCGAGCCCCTCAATGGGTATGGAGTCTACTTTAAAAAAAAAAAAAAGACACTGTTAAAAGTAGAAGCCAACGATTGGGAGAAATGTAAAACAAATATATGAAACAGATTTGTCTTTAAAATATACAAGGTAGGGGCGCCTGGGTGGCTCAGTGGTTTAAGCTGCTGCCTTTGGCTCAGGTCATGATCTCAGGGTCCTGGGATCAAGTCCTGCATCGGGCTCTCTGCTCAGCAGGGAGCCTGCTTCCCTCTCACTCTCTCTGCCTACCTGTCTGCCTACTTGTGATCTCTATCAAATAAATAAATAAAATCTTTAAAAAAATATATTTAAAATATACAAGGTAAATGGGGCACCTGGGTGGCTCAGTGGGTAAAACCTCAGATCATGATCTCAGGGTCCTGGGATTGAGCCATGCATTGGGCTCTCTGCTCAGCATGGAGCCTGCTTCCCTCTCTCTCTCTCTGCCTGCTTCTCTGCCTACTTGTGATACCTCTCTCTCTCTGTGTCAAATAAATAAAATCTTTTAAAAAAATGAAATGAAATATACAAGGTACTCTCCATTCGGTGGCAGCCACTGAGCAGACCAGTCATCACTCACTCACACACCTCACCTCTTTCCCCTTCCTCTGCAACCATGTTTGAGAAACATGATATGGCTAAGATTGAGAAATCTGGTAAGTCGAAATTGAAGAAGATAGAAACACAAGAGAAAAATCCACTGCCTTCAAAAGAAATGAATGAACAGGAGAAGAAAGCAGATGAATCATAACAAGGCATGCAATGCCAATATGCACTGCACATTCCACAAGCATTGCCTTCTTATTTTACTTCTTTTAGCTGTTTAACTTTGTAAGAGGCAAAGACGTTGGATCAAGTTTAAATGACTGTGCTGCCCCTTTTCACATCAAAGAACAGAGAACTACTGACAATGAAAGCATCTGCCTCTCCCATCTGCCTGTCTGGCTGGCAGGGAAGGAAAAGAACTTGCATGTTGGTGAAAAACACAAATCAAAACCATAGTGAGATACTACCTCACACCAGTCAGAATGGCTAAATTAACCAGTCAGGAAACGACAGGTGTTGAAGAGGATGTGGAGAAAGGGGAGCCCTCCTACACTGCTGGTGGGAATGGAAGCTTGTACAGCCACTCTGGAAAACAGTATGTAGGTTCCTCAAAAAGTTGAAAATAGAGCTACCCTGACCCAGCAACTGCATTATTGGGTATTTACCCCAAAGATACAAATGTAGTGAACTGAAGGGGTACCTGAACCCCAATATTTATAGCAGTAATGTCCACAACAGCCAAACTATGGAAAGAACTTAGATGTCCATCAGCAGATGAATGGATAAAGAAGATGTGGTACATATACACGATGGAATACTATGTAGCCATAAAAAAAACAACAACGAAATTTTGCCATTTGTAACAATGTGGATAGAACTAGAGGGTATTATGCTGAGCAAAATAAGTCAATCAGAGAAAGACAATTATCATATGACCTAACTGATATGAGAAATTTGGGAAACAAGACAGAGGATCATAGGGGAAGGGAGGGAGAAATGAAATAAGATGAAACCAGAGATGGAGACATACCATAAGACACTGTTAATCTCAGGACTCAGAGGGTTGCTGGCGTGGAAAGGGGTGGAGGGATGGGGTAGCTGGGTGATGGATATTGGGGAGGGTATGTGCTATGGTGAGTGCTGTGAATTGTATAAGACTGATGAGTCACAGATCTGTATCCCTGAAAGAAATAATACATTATATGTTAATAAACAAATAAATAAAATATACAAGCTATTCTCAAAGCAGTAAGAAAATTAAAAACTTGATATAAAATATCGACACAATTAGCAAACCTTTATCTAGATAAAGAAAAAAGAAAAAAAGACACAAATTACTACAATCAAGAATGAAAAAGGCAGTATTACTACAGATTTAACAAATCAGATTATAAAGGAATACTATGAACATCTATATGCCAACAAAATCATTCAGATGAAATGTGCAAATTCCTAGAACTTCACAAGTATTGAAACTTACTCAAGAAGAAACACAAAATATGAATAGACCTATAACAAGTAAAGAGAATGAATTAGTTTTTTAATTTTCCCCATACAAAAGCCCAGGTCCAGATGGCTTCACTGGTGAATTTTATTAAATATTTAAGTAAAAGTTAACAGCAATTCTTCACAAACTCTTCCAATAAGTAGAAGAGGAAGATGTGAGGCCAGTATTACCCTGATACACAACCAAAGAACCACAAGCATAAAAAAAACTACAGACAAATACTTTTCACAAAAACAGATGCAAAAAATCCTCAATTAATACAACATGTCAACAGAATAAAGGACAAAACTACATGGCTGCAAAAACAGATGCAGAAAAAGGATTTCACAAAAATCCAACATCCCTGAAACAAGTATTATGCTGTATGTTAATTGTAATTTAAATAAAAAACTTGGATAGAAAAAATATACAACATCCTTTCTTTTTCTTTCTTTTTTTTTAAAAGGCAGGCAGAGAGGCAGGCAAAGAGAGAGGGGGAAGCAGGCTCCCCGCTGAGCAGAGAGCCTGATGCGGGGCTCAATCCCAGGACCCTGAGATCATAACCCAGACCAAAGGCAGAGGTCTGACCCACTGAGCCACCCAAGCACCCCTATCCTTTCTTGATATAACAGCTAAACTAGGAATAGAAGGGAACTTTTTTCAACTTGACGAAGGGAATCTATAAAAAAAAACATACAGCTGGGGCGCCTGGGTGGCTCAGTGGGTTAAGCCTCTGCCTTCGGCTCAGGTCATGATCTCAGAGTCCTGGGATCGAGCCCCCATCAGGCTCTCTGCTCCTCGGGGAGCCTGCTTCCCTCTCTCTCTCTGCCTGCCTCTCTGCCTACTTGTGATCTCTTGTGATCTCTGTCTGTCAAATAAATAAAGTCTTTTTTCTTTTTTTAAGATTTCATATATATATATATATATATATATATAGAGAGAGAGAGAGAGAGAGAGAGATTCTAGCCAAATAAATTAGGCAAGAAAAATAGAAGGTAAACTACCTTTATTTGCAGATGACATCATCCTATATATAGAAAATACCAAGGAATCTATTTTTTATTATTTATTTATTTTAAAAGATTTATTTCTTTATTTTAGAGAGAGAGAGAGAGTGCGCATGTGAGCATGAGTGGGAAGGGGAGAAGGAGAGAGATTCTCAAGCAGACCTCACACTGAGCATAGAGCCCAATGCAGGGCTCCATCTCATGATACTGAGATCATGACCTGAGCTGAAACCAAGAGAAGGACACTTAACTGACTGTGCCACCCAAATGCACCTGAAATCTACTTTTTATATTTTATTTTTTTTAAATATTTTATTTATTTATTTGAGAGGGTGAGATCGCAAGGAGGCAGAGAAGCAGGCAGAGAGAGAGGGGGAAGCAGGCTCCCTGCTGAGCAGAAAGCCTGATGTGGGGCATGATCCCAAGACCCTGAGACCATGACCCCATGACCTAAGCCGAAGGCAGAGGCTTAATCCACTAAGCCACCCAGGTGCCCCAGAATCTACTTTTTAAAAAGCTATTACACGGGACGCCTGGGTGGCTCAGTTGGTTGGGCCGCTGCCTTCGGCTCAGGTCATGATCCCAGGGTCCTGGGATCGAGTACCACATCGGGCTCCTTGTTCAGCAGGGAGCCTGCTTCTCTCGCTGCTTCTGCCTGCCTCTCTGCCTGCTTGTGTGTACTCTCTCTCTCTGTCTCTGGCAAATAAATAAAAAAACTTTATATTAAAAAAAAGCTATTATACTACTAATCAAATCTGCAAAATTCAAGATTAATACATAAAAATTAACTATACCTATTTTAAGAGAAATTACAGGGGCACCTGGATGGCTCAGTCGGTTAAGCATCTGCCTCTGCTCAGGTCATGATCACAGGGTTCTGGGATTGAGTCCCACATCAGGCTCTCTGTTCAGCAGGGAGCCTACTTTACTCTTTCCCTCTGCCTGCGGCTCCCCCAGCTTGTGCTCTATCTCTATCTGTCAAATAAATAAAATCTTTAAAAATAAACAAATAAATAAATAAAATCTTAAAAAAGAAAAATAACGTAATTAAGAAGACATAAGGAAATGGAAAGACATCCCATGTTCATGGATCAGAAGCCTTATTGTTAAACTAGAAATACATGCCACTAATCTACAGATTTAACCCAATCTACATCACAACCCTTACTAGTTTCTTTGCAGAAACTGGTAAGGTGATCCTAAAAATCATATAGAAATTCAAGGGACTCAGAACTGTCAAAACAAAGTTGGAGGAATCACATTTGCTGATTTCCAAACTTACTACAAAGTGACAGTAATAAAGATCTGCAACATATGCCACAGAGTGTAGCCCAAGAATAGATCTAAAGGATCAACAGAGTAGAAATAAAAGACCAGAAATACATCCTCACATTTATGGCCAGTTGATTTTCTTCTACATGGTTGCTAACACAACTAAAGGTGGAAAGAACAATCCTTTTCACAAATGGTGCTGGCACACCTGGAAAACTACACACAAAGTAATGAAGATGGATCCCTTTCTTACACATACATGAAAATTAACTCTTGGGGCGCCTGAGTGGCTCAGTGGGTTAAGCCACTGCCTTCGGCTCAGGTCATGATCTCAGGGTCCTGGGATCGAGCCCCGCATCGGGCTCTCTGCTCAGCAGGGAGCCTGCTTCCCTCTCTCTCTCTCTGCCTGCCTCTCTGTCTACTTGTGATCTCTGTCTGTCAAATAAACAAAATCTTTAAAAAAAAAAAAGAAAGAAAATTAACTCTTAAGAATCATAGACCTAGGGGTGCCTGGGTGGCTCAGTGGGTTAAAGCCTCTGCCTTCGGCTCAGGTCATGATGCCAGGGTCCTGGGATCGAGCCCCACATCGGGCTCTCTGCTCAGCAGGGAGCCTGCTTCCTCCTCCCTCTCTCTCTGCCTGCCTCTCTGCCTACTTGTGATATCTATCTGTCAAATAAAATAAATAAAATCTTAAAAAAAAATCATAGACCTAAATGTAAGAGCTAAAACAATATCAAAGAAAACAGGAGTAAACCTTTGACCTTGGGCTATGCAAAGCCTTCTTAGTAAAAGTAAGAAACGAAAAAAATTGGACTTCAACAAAAATTTTTAAGTTGTGTGTTTCAAAAGACACCCTCAAATCTCAGTGTAGCTCCATCGATTATAATAAACATATCACTTTTGCGAGAGATGCTGATAATGGGGAAGGCTGTCCACGTGTGCATGTAGAAAGCATACAGGGAATCTTTGTACCTTCCTCTGTTGTACTGTAAACCAAAAAGTGCTCAAAAAATAAAGTCTTAAAAAAAAAAAAAAAAAAAAAGGACAACATCAGGTGCACCTGGCTGGCTTAGTAGAGCATATGATCCCTGATCTCAGTGTCATGAGTTCAAAACCCCGTTGGACATAGAGTTTATGTTTAAAAAAAAAAAAAAAGACACTATCAACAAAGTGAAAAGATAATCCACAAAAGGATAGAAAATATTTGCAAATCATAAATCTGATAAGGTTAAGTATCCAAAACATACAAATTGTAACTCACTATTCAATCTTAAAAAGGTATATAATGCAACTGAAAAATGGACTGTAGATTTCTTTTTTTTTTTAAAGATTTTATTTGTTTATTTAACAGACAGAGATTACAAGTAGGCAGAGAGGCAGGCAGAGAGAGAGAGAGGAGGAAGCAGGCTCCCTGCTGAGCAGAGAGCCCGATGCGGGACTCGATCCCAGAACCCTGGGATCATGACCTGAGTCGAAGGCAGCGGCTTAACCCGCTGAGCCACCCAGGCGCCCCTGGACTGTAGATTTCAACAGACATTTCTTCAAGGAAAATATATCAATGGCCAGTACACACAAGAAGAAGCACAACATAATTAGTCATTAGGGAAATGCAAATTAAAACCACCATGAATACCACTTCACATCCATTAAGATAGCTACCATTAAAAACAAATAAACAAACAAAAAAACCCAGAAAATATCAAGTGTTGGTAAGGATGTGGAGAAGTTGAAACTCTCACATATAGCTAGTGTTAATGTGAAATGGTGCAACTGCCTTCAAAAACCTTTTGGCAGTTCCTCAAAATGTTACCGAGAAAGTATTATATGGCGCAGCAAGTCCATTCCTAGGAATATAACCAAGACAAATAGAAACACGTATCGGGGCGCCTGGGTGGCTCAGTGGGTTAAGCCGCTGCCTTCGGCTCAGGTCATGATCTCGGGGTCCCGGGATCGAGTCCCGCATTGGGCTCTCTGCTCGGCAGGGAGCCTGCTTCCTCCTCTTTCTCTCTGCCTGCCTCTCTGCCTACTTGTGATCTCTGTCTGTCAAATAAATAAATAAAATCTTTAAAAAAAAAAAAAAAAAGAAACACGTATCAGTCCACACAAAAACCTACTGATGAATGTTCACAGTAGCATGATTCATACTAGTCCTTAATTGGAAAAAAAAAACGATGTCCATCAAAAGATGAATGAGTAAATAAAGTGATAGTACCCATAAAACTGAATTATTATTTGGCTATAAAAACAATGAAGGGGGGCGCCTGGGTGGCTCAGTGGGTTAAGCCGCTGCCTTTGGCTCAGGTCATGATCTCAGAGTCCTGGGATCAAGTCCCGCATCGGGCTCTCTGCTCAGCAGGGAGCCTGCTTCCTTCTCTCTCTCTCTGCCTGCCTCTCTGCCTACTTGTGATCTCTCTCTGTCAAATAATAAGTAAATAAAATCTTTAAAAAAAAAAAAACAAAAAACAATGAAGGGGGCACCTGGGTGGTTCAGTGAGTTAAAACCTCTGCCTTTGGCTTGGGTCATGATCCCAGGGTTCTGTGATCAAGCTCTGCATCGGGCTCTCTGCTCGCCGGGGAGCCTGCTTCCCTTCCTCTCTCTGCCTGCCTCTCTGCCTGCTTGTGATCTCTGTCTGTCAAATAAATAAAAAATAGGGACGCCTGGGTGGCTCAGTTGGTTAAGTAGCTGCCTTCGGCTCGGGTCATGATCCCAGCGTCCTGGGATCGAGTCCCACATCGGGCTCCTTGCTCGGCAGGGAGCCTGCTTCTCCCTCTGCCTCTGCCTGCCATTCTGTCTGCCTGTGCTCGCTTGCTCTCCCTCTCTCTCTCTGACAAATAAGTAAAATCTTAAAAAATAAATAAATAAATAAAAATAAAAAATAAATAAAAACAATGAAGTGCTGATATATGCTACAGTTTCAAGGTAAACCTGAAAAACATAAAGGTAAGTGAAAGAAGCCAATCACAAAAGACTGTATATTTTATGATTCCATTTTCAAGAAATGTCCAGAATAGGCAAATATTTAGAGACAGACAGTAGAGTAGTGTTTTTTCTAGGGCTGGAGCAGTTGAAGGAAAATGACTAATGGATAAGGAGTTTCTTTTTGGAATGATGAAAATATTCTAAAATTGGTTGTGCTGCGGTGCCTGGGTGGCTGTCAGTTAAGCATCTGACTTCAGCTCAGGTCATGATCTTGGGGTTAAAAGATTGAGCTCCCAGACAGGGGGCTCAGCAGGGAGTCTGCTTGTCCCTCCCCACTCTCCCCTTCTCCTGCTGGAGCTCTCTCTCTCAAATAAATAAAATCTTAAATAAATAAATAAATGAAATTGGGACACCTGGGTGGCTCATTCAGTTAATTATCTACCTTTGGCTTAGGTCATGGTTCCAGGGTCCTGGGATGGAGTCTCACATCAGGCTCTTTGCTCAGTGGGAAGCCTGATTCTCCCTCTCCCTGCCACTCCACTTCTTGTGCTCTCTCTAACAAATAAAATCTTTAAAAAAATAAAAATTTTTAAAAATGGTTGCGCTGATTACACAACTAAAAATCGTTGAGTTGTATACTTTAAATTGTATGCTATATAGCTAAAAGCTAAATAAAGCTGTTAAATAATACACATCAGATTTGAAAGGTATTCAAATTGGTAAATACAAGTTTTTAAAGACATTCAGCACACGTTTGTTATGTAATAGTTTAGCAGCATTTCATATAGTGATGAAAACCAACTTTAGACTGATGTCGTATTTATTTATTTTAAAGATTTTTAAAATTTATTTGACAGACAGTGAGCAGGGGGAACGGGAGAGGGACAAACAGTCTCCCCACTGAGCAGGGAGCCCAAGGTGGGGCTAGATGCCAGGTCCCTGGGACCATGACCTGAGCTAGAGGCAAACACAACCAACTGGGTCACCCAGGTGCCAGGACTTATGTCTTTTTTAAATAAAAACTTTATATGCATGCATTCAAAGTTCTACTTTCTGAAGAAGTCTGACAAAGAAAATAGAGTTAGGGGTGCCTAGGTAGCTCAGTCCTTAAATGTCTGCCTTCAGCTCAGGTCATGATCCCAAGGTCCTGGGATCAAGCCCTGGATCAGGTTCGGCAGGATGCCTGCTTCTCCCTCTCCCACTCCCCCTATTTGTGTTCCCTCTCTCATTGTCTCTGTCAAATAAATAAATACAATTTAAAAAAAAAAGTTGAAGTTTTTCTAGGGATAAAGTTTTGAAATATTTTTAGGGTAAAGAAGGCTATTTTATTTATTTATTTATTTATTTATTTTTTTTAAAGATTTTATTTATTTGACAGAGAGAGATCACAAGTAGGCAGAGAGGCCGGCAGAGTGAGAGAGGAAGGGAAGCAGGCTCCCTGCTGAGCAGAGAGCCCGATGCGGACTTGATACCCGGACCCTGAGATCATGACCTGAGCCGAAGACAGTGGCTTAACACACTGAGCCACCCAGGTGCCCCAAGAAGGCTATTTTAAATAGGTCAAAGTTTTAAGAAAAACTATTTTTGGTTTGCAAAGCTATTGAATACACTAGGTAGTAAGCAAACTGACTTTAAAGTTGTAAATATATTAATCTCTTAAGATAATCTTTTTTTTTTTTTTTTAAGATAATCTTAAGTCCCCAAGCATCTACCATAGCATTGATCTTGTGTCTTTTTGGGTTTTTTTTTAAGGTTTTATTTATTTATCTGAGAGAGAGAGGGAGAGAGCACACGCAGAGGGAGCGGCAGGCACTGGGATCACTACCTGAGCCAAAGGCAGACGCTCAACCCACTGAGCCACCCAGGAGCCCAACACTGATCTTGTTTTATGTCTGCTTTTCCATATGTTTCCTTGGGGAAGTGGGTGGTTAAGGAAAATGCGGGGTGGATCTGGAGACGAGGAAGAATAAAAGACGTCTGTTACTGTTAAGAAAAGGTTCAAGAGCTTGTTTCTAATCCAAAGGAATCTTTAAATCCTGCCAAGTGTCTGGACCACCATGAAGTCCCTTCAGCTACTTCAAGGACGTCGAATATCAGGAAATACTATCAAAATCACTTCACTCAGGTAATGAAGCTACTGACTTGGCGCGTTCCGGTGGGGCTGGAGGGGGCTGGGGCCCGTCTCCAGCAATCCACGGGAATCATTCCCAGCAGCAGCTCTCTAAGGCCCCTCTTGTTCCTTCCCACTGCCACGCCTTTGCCCCAGCGGTTGGCCTGGCCTGCAAAGCCCTCCTCGTTTCTCAGCGCGGACAGCCTGCTTTCCTGGTCCACCTGCACCGCTGAACTTCAGCTCGGATCCAGCTTCTCCTGCGGGATCCCTGGACACTTCATGTTTCAACCACCTCAGTTTTACCTTTATTGACGCATACACCGTCTTGTCCTGTTTCTAAGTCTCGCACTGCCATTTCTAGTTCGGTCACTCGTACTGGGTAAATCTTGGGACTGGCAGCCGGACAGACAGCGAGCACGCTCCGGCGAGCCGCGGAAGCGTCCCAGACTGCGCCGGGCGGCACGGCTGCCTCGCCCCTCGGCGGCCTCGCCCCTCTTTCCGGTCCGGGCGGTGCGCGCTCACGTGGCTGGAGGGCGGCGGCGCGCACGGCGTAGACGCTCGGCGCCAGGTGAGCGCGGTGGGTGGGGTGCGAGGGCGGCGGGGGTCCCGAGCGCGGAGTCGGAGTCCGGGATACGGTCCCAGGGGCGCACGCTGCGGGGGTGCGGGGCCAGGCCCGACTGGTGGGGAAGGATGGGGGGGGAGGACCCCGGGCCTGCGCTGCGCGGGTTCGTGGAAACTCGGCAGGTTGTGGACAAGCTGGCACACCGGCAACTTTCCCCCTAAATGCTAGTTTAATGGCGTTTTCTCTCACGTTGAAAAAATAGGGATAGATTAGAAAAATTCTGTTTCTGCCGCTTCCCCCTCCTCCTTTTATTTTTCCTATTAGTCTTAAAACTACGGCGCATTAAATGCAGTGTAGCGTCCTGCAACAGAAAAAGAGCATCAGTAGAAGTGGGAAAATTCTCATAAAGTTTGGGGTTTAGTTAATGGCATCAATATCAACTTATAGTTTTGATCATTGTACCCTAATATTAACAGAGGAATCTCAGCAAAGGGTATACAGGAAATCTTTGCACTGTCTTTGCAACGTAATGTAAATCTCAGATTATTTTCACAAAAAGTTGAAAAACAAAATGCCAGAGCAGGATGTAGCAAGCCATTTTTCACCAGGGTGGACCCACAATAGTTTCTCTTTGCAGAGCCTGACAGGAATTAGATGTCTGTTTGACCAATCTGTTTACTAGGGCGGGAGTTGTCAGGCTAGTGGGTGTGGATGCTTCTAGTCCAAGTTTTCTGGGCAGGAGTCTTTTTTCTTTCAGTTCAGTCTATCACGTCTTTGGATACTCCTTGCAGAAGGGGCATGTGCAATAAAAATGTCAGGAAGGACTATTAAAAAGGCAGAGATGCCTGGCTGCCTCAGTCTGAAGAGCATGTGACTCTGCATCTTGGGGTGCTGAGTTTGAGCCCCAGGTGGGGTGTAGAGATTACTTAAAAAAAAAAAAAAAAAGAACTTTTTAAAAATGGCATGCCTGAGTGGTTCAGTCTGCTAAGCATCTGACTATTGGTTTCTGTTAAGGTCATGATCTCATGGATCATTAGATCGAGCCCTCTATTGGGCTCCATGCTCAGTGGGAGTCTGCTGGAAGATTCTCTCCCCCTGCTCCTCCTCCCACTCACTCGCTCTAAATAAATCTTAAAAAAATAAAAAATAAAAAGGTACAATAGAGAGCTAGGAGAAATCACATCTGGCTCAGGAGCATCAGGAGGGCTACTGGAGGGAGTGGCTCTCATGAACAGAGGGGGACTTAGAGGAGAAAGCCTTCCTGTGGTGAAGAGCACCAGCAGAGGCTTGAAGGTGACTGCATAGAGGAGGCCTGGGTGCAGGTGCAATCCTTTTTTTTTTTTTTTTTTTAGGATTTTATTTGACAGAGATCACAAGTACGCAGGGAGGTAGGCTCCCCGCTGAGCAGAGAGCCCAATTCGGGGCTTGATCCCAGGACCCTGAGATCATGATCTAAGCCAAAGGCAGAGGCTTAACCCACTGATCCACCCAGGTGCCCCAGTAGGTGCAGTCCATCATAAGGGAAGCACAGAGCCTGACCGGGGACCAGTGACAGATGAAATGGGAAGTAAAAACTAAAGTCTTGGGACGCCTGGGTGGCTCAGTTGGTTAAGCAGGCTGCCTTTGGCTCAGGTCATGATCCCAGTGTCCTGGGATCGAGTCCCGCATCGGCTCCTTGCTCGGCGGGGAGCCTGCTTCTCCCTCTGCCTCTGCCTGCCACTCTGTCTGCCTGTGCTCGGTCTCTCCCCCTCTCTCTCTCTGATAAATAAATAAAAAATCTTAAAAAAAAAAAAAAAACAGTACTCTAAAAAAAAAAAAAAGTCTCATTATATGTAACAGGGGGACACTTACTTTAATTATATATGCCATGGGAGCCATGGAACATCTTAGGGTAAGAGAAGGCCATCACTAGATCTGTGCTTGGAGCAGCAGTGTATAGGATGGCTTGGAGTAGAACTATTGGTTTAGCCCAGGAGAGGTAATAAATTCAGCTAGGGCTGCAAAGATAATATCCAAAGAAGGATATGGTTTGGGGAGATTTTATAGGCCTAGAGGACTTGGTAACTGAAGGGGTCAAGGAAAAGAGAACTACCAAAGTTTTGGATCTGGGTGTTTTGGAGCTTGAATGATACATATGTAGAAATAGAGGACTTGATGAGATCTAGTGTGGGTAGGAGGGCACTGATTTCCTTTTTGAACGTCTGTCTTTGAATTGGGGCAGGACATCCAGTTGGAAATGTGTATGTAATTGTGTTTACTGGTGGAAGCCAAATGTACCCAGCAGGGACAGAAAGAGGAAAAGGAGCCTGAGCAGGCAGTCATTCCCATAAGGCTGAGGAGCTAAGATCAACAAGGAGCCTGCACATGAGGGCGTGGGAGATGAATTGTGTCACAGCTTATGCACAGGAGGGAGAGGCTGAGGGGCAAGCCTAGATCTTGAATTTAGCAATTAGGAGGTCAGTGATCACTTTCCAGAGAGTTGTTTGAGTGCAGATGTAGGAAGATTGCTCATTGCCTTCTGTTCATCGTATGGTTTTTCCCAAGTGAGCAGAACATTGGGCCAGGAGCCAGAGATATGGCTTCTAGTTCTGGTTCTGTCACTATCTGTGTAATTTTGGGGAAGTCATGGATAGCTTGTACTAACAGAAAAATAAAACTAGAAGAACCCTTTTATTCCTAGCAACACCTAATAATCTGTAGAACTAGTGTTCTACAGGGCACACTTTGGGAAATGCTGATATAGAAGCAGAATTTTGGAGCCTTAGAAAACCAAAAAATCAGCTTATCCAATCCTCTCATTTAACAAAGAAACTGATACCCAAATTCCAAGTCAATGAACATTGATTTCAAATGCATCGATGGTACCCCAAATAACCCTATGAAGTAGTTAAACTTAAACCCATTTTGGAGACTGGAGACTGGAAAACATGCTCCAAAAAGTTAAAGGACTTGCCCAAGATCACAGAGCAGCAAGTAGTGGAATAAAATCTGAACTCAGACCTCCTGAGTCAGGGCCTTCTCTGTCACATACCCTGCTGCCTCCCTAGTTTTCAACACTGAATCCTTTTAAAACTGCCTGACTGGAACATTAGTAACTTCAAACATTTTCCCTTTCTTAGAAGGCATCCGTTCTTTTTTAAAAATTATGGCTCAGTGGGTTAAGCCGCTGCCTTCGGCTCAGGTCATGATCTCAGGGTCCTGGGATCGAGTTCCGCCTCGGGCTCTCTGCTCAGCGGGGAGCCTGCTTCCTCCTCTCTCTCTCCGCCTGCCTCTCTGCCTGCTTGTGATCTCTCTCTGTCAAATAAATACATAAAATCTTGAAAAAAAAATTATTTTATTTTTATTTTTTTTTCAAGATTTTATGTATTTATTTGACAGACAGATCACAAGCAGGCAGAGAGGCTGGCAGAGAGAGAGAGGAGGAAGCAGGCTCCCTGCTGAGCGGGGAGCCCGATGCAGGGCTGGATCCCAAGACCCTGGCAGAGGCTTTTAACCCACTGAGCCAGCCAGGTGCCACCCCCCTTTTAAAAAAAAAAAAAAATTATTTATTTGAGAGAGAGAATGAGAGAGAAAGAGAGCATGAGAGGAAAGAGGTCAAAGGGAGAAGCAGACTCCCCGCCAAGCAGAGACCTCAATGTGCAAC
Source organism: Neogale vison (assembly GCF_020171115.1). NCBI lineage: Eukaryota > Metazoa > Chordata > Mammalia > Carnivora > Mustelidae > Neogale > Neogale vison. Next base: position 219,240,749 of record NC_058091.1, read on the forward strand.
TCCATTCCAGGACTCCAGGATCAGGACCTGAGCCAAAGACAGTTGCTTAACCAACTGAGCCACCCAGGCACCCCAGAAGGCATCCGTTCTAAAAGTAATTTAGTTTAACTGAATTACATATGAATATTAGTATATAAAAAGTGGGAGAGTACACAGCCAGCAGTTCCCAAAGTTACATTTTTTAAAACGGTGGAGTACTGGATTGTGGGAAAGTTCATTTATGTTCACCTGTGAACAGCAGAAAGACAGAACCATGATACCTGAATTTATGTGGTACACTAAAAAATATTCTTAGCTAATCCCACGATTGCTTAGTCTTTCCTCTTGCTACTTTTGTCCTTTGTGTTGACCAATTCCATTTTCTCCACTGCCAGCTGCCTAGTCCTGACCACACCCTCCTTACACAGAGGTATGAGATTGCATTTACAAATAAGAATTTGTGATAGAGGTAAAAACACAGCTTCTTAGGGATTTTCTATCTTGACAAATAAAAATAGACAAACTTACTTATTTTGGAAATAAACTTGTAAAGGAACCAAGATGATTTTGTAAAAATTTGGGTAAAAAATTACTTTCAGTTCTGTTTGATGTTATAAATGATAGGAACGTGGTTTATTCTTTTTTTTTTTTTTAAAGATTTTATTTATCAGAGAGAGAGAGGGAGAGAGAGCCAGCACAGGCAGACAAAATGGCAGGCAGAGGCAGAAGCAGGCTTCCTGCTGAGCAAGGAGCCCGATGTGGGACTGGATCCCAGGACGCTGGGATCATGACCTGAGCCGAAGGCAGCTGCTTAACCAACTGAGCCACCCAGGTGTCCCGGACGTGGTTTATTCTGATGTTAATTTCATTCAGGTTCTTCAAATGACAGAAAGCCGTGGCTAAGAGCGCCACAGTGTCTCTGACATTAGGGATCAGATTTCAGAATCTGGTTCTATCTCTTGTTAGCTATGTTACTTCACCACTCTGTGCCTAATTAAGTTCAGTTGTCTAGACTTAAACAATAACAGTATTGTCTTGCAAAGTGAGGACTAAATAAAACAATCTAAGTAAAACACTTAAGTAGCGCCTAGCACACAGAAAGTAAACCACAAGTGCTATTATTACATCACTGAAAAAGAACTGGTGCTGATTTAAAGCATCTAGTTTAATAATTTGCTTAGGTAGGAGGGCACAACTGGTTAACACAATTCTCATCTTGTTCCTCAATCCAGTTAAAGGTCCCTTTTATTTATTTATTTATTTTTGCTTAAAAAACAACTGGACCACCCAGCACCCTATGTGTGGTTTTAATAGTGGAAGAATAAGAGAAACATCTCACTAAAAAAATGCAAGACTTAAATTATTTTTTTTAATTATTATTTATTTATTTGACAGACAGATCACAAATAGGCAGAGAGAGGAAGAGGAAGCAGGCTCCCTGCTGAGCAGAGAGCCCAGCATGGGGCTCATGACCCAAACCGAAGGCAGAGGCTTTAACCCACTGAGCCACCCAGGCGTCCCAGATTTAATTATTTTTTTTAAGTCCTGGTAAGCAATTATTTAAACAGCAGGATATTTAGAGAGGATGTCAGATGTATTTATTTTTTTTAATGAGTCTTGAGAAAAGGAGATGTTTCTAAACAAGTACTTCACAACAGAGGTTTTGAAATGTCTGGTGGTGAAAGTCCTTCTCAGCTGTACTCCGTGCAAGAGGAACAAGGCTGAGCAGTTAAGGTGCTCTCCAGCCCCTGGGCTAGGTACCTCCGGTGGTCAGTGGTCTTCCCTCAGAGAGGGCTTAGTGGTGGGCACTGTAAGGCAATTTTTTTTTTAAGATTTTATTTATTTATTTGATGGAGAGAGACACAAAGAGAGAGGGGACACAAGCAGGGGGACTGGGAGAGAGAGAAGCAGGATTCCCGCTGAGCAGGGAGCCCGATGAGGGGCTTGATCCCCGGACTCTGGGATCATGACCTGAGCCGAAGGCAGACGCTTAAAGACTGAGCCACCCAGGCACCCCAATAAAGCATTTTTATCTGGAATCTTTCCTCTGGGAAGAATGGCAGGCACTTAGCTCCACAGAATGCAGAGCCTTGCTGAGGTGACTGCTTTCTGCTGGACAGGAGAATATTTCAATGCATTTATTCGTTCCTTCTTTCACTTATTTAAGAAGTATTTCTTGAGTACCGATTATGTCCCAGATACTGTCTTAGGCATTGGGAACGCAGGGATGAGCCAGACAGACAAAATTTTCTCTTCTTAAAGAGCTTACTTTCCACTTAGAGCCGTCCGGAGCAGATCTGGGCTTCAGCAGAGAAGTTTCAGGTTGCTCTACCTTTTGAGAGGCATCATAGGCAGGGCAGAAGCAACTCCTACTTTCCTAGACCCCACCTTTATACTGCCTTCCCCCTTTCAGTGGTGTGATTGGGAAAATGAATAAAATAGGGAGGGGTATGTTAGAAGGTCCTAAGTGCTTCCCGGCAAAAATAAAGCAGGGAAGTGGGATGGGGAGGGGTTTGCACTTTTAGACCCCATGTTGGTCATGGAGGTGCCACTGAAGGAAAGACACAAAGGAGGTGAAGAACCAGTTGAGCGGCTGCCTGGGGAAGATCATCCCAGGTGAACTGTGTCTTCATAGAAACAGAAGATGAACCAAGTAGAGCTAGAGGAGAGACTCTAAGAAACGCCAAGCGCCTAAAGGGCATAAAGCCCCGGGAAGGGACAGAGGCAGGTGGTCTCTATAGTCACTGCAAGTCCCACTTTTCAGACACTCCCTGAACTGTGTGTACTTCTTAGACTTTGTGAAAACCATACCCTTTCTTCTCTTTTCTTGGCAGAGGCTGATCTGCTTTATCCTGATCAGGAGATTATTAGGTTCAGTAAAAAGATCTTCCTGCTTCCTTACCATTCCCTGCAATCTTTGAAATAAGAGGATGGATCTTTTCTTACCTAAGAGGTCCTTAAATGTTAAATGAGTAGGATTGCAAGGGCTGTTTGTGTGTTGATGCCTTGCTGGGATAGTCATGCCTGTATAATGGAGAAAGAAACTTTTCTCCCCTAAAACTCAACTTTATTATACTGATGGTTTTTAAACTCTTTCTCTTAATCATAGATAACCTGCTTTCCTGATGTTGAATACAGCATCTGGCTGATGAGCGGGGTGGTGAGGCCCCCGAGTGAGGCGGAGGTTCGGACCTGGGAAACGGAAGATGATGACATGGCAGAAGGTGACTTGGGGTATGGTCTCGGAAAAAGGCCTGGCAGTATTTATGAAGTCCAAGTTTCACACCTATCGACATCGAGAAAAAGATCTGATGGCAAGAACTTTAGCCTGCCCCCATTTCCAGGAAAGGGGGAGGAAAGAAGTGGTGCCATTTTCCAGTACTCCAGGCATGAGAGCTTGCAAGATACATACCCAGAGGACTACAGAACTTCACACTACAGACGACAAAGTAGCAGCGGTAAGAGTGTCTAGTGCCCTCTCCTTTCTCCTTCTCTGCTGTCTCTGCTGTGAATTTTATCAGTGCTTTCACTCTTCCAACACCAGACAGTAGGTCACTATAGTGGATTCTGGAAATTCATCTTTATTTGTCTCTTGGGATTGGTGATATTACAAAAGTAACCCACGTTTCTATTTTCAAGGATTGTACAAATGGAGTATTCTGCTTTAATACAGATATGTTAGTGATATCAGTGATTACCTACCTTGCCTTTGTGTGTGTGTGATTTAGTGGTATGCTTCATCCTTTTTTTTTTTTTTTTAATTCAAGTATTTATGAGGTACCTCTTAGATGCCAGGGGCTGTTCTAGGCTCTGGGAACATTAGTGAATAGTCTCCATGTCATGAAGTTCACATTCTAGTAGAGAAGAGAAAAAATTAGTCTACCAGTCAACAGCTATGTCACTTGAGGCAGTAGAAAGCACAGGGACAGTGATCTCCCATCCAAGTACTAACCAGGCCCAACCTGCTTAGCTTACGAGATCAGACAAGATCGGCACATTCAGGGTGGTATGGCCATAGACAACTGTGAGTATTTGGAAGGGTTGGCATATGCTCTTCCAGGCAAGGGTCAGGCCTTTACCACCCATCTAAGGAGGTGGCTCTTGAGCACCAGAATGAAATGATGTCCAAGCCTGGAACTTATCTGGGGAAGGCATGTTCCAGGCAAAATATATATGTTTCTGGTTATTTTAGGAAAGTCATGAAATCCTTCCCTTAAAAATTAATATTTTTTAAAAGCAACCTCTACACTCAACATTGGGTAGTGCAACCCAGGGATCAATAGTTGCCCGCTCCACCGTCTGAGCCAGCCAGGTGCCTCTCAAAAGATTAATCTTAACTTATCAGAACAAAAAATAAATTTTTCCATGTATCAAGGAAAAAATAAAATTCAGAATCTTGTCGTGATAGAATGTTACAACTCCAGAACAGCTGGGAACCCAGGGGTGACTTATCTGCCTGGTGGCACAGCTTTTGTCTGGCTGAATCTTCTGTAATCCATGTAGTAAAACTTACCCCACCCAAGTGGAATGAACACAAAGTAGAACAACATGAGAATAATTTAAGAGACATGGTTTATAGATTTACAGAAAACAGACTGTAGCTGAGGATCTTAGCCATCATCTTTCATAATCCCTCTTAAAATTAGGATGGGATTATATATTTTTCTTTCAATTCCTTATCATGCATAGAGGTTGGGTTCTATTTTACAAGCAAGATGTTGAAAATCACACGTGATGCTAAGATGCCTTTGTAAGAACATGAGGAAACGACTGGGATATAAACAAGATATAAAAGTATGAGCTCCTGTCTTGTTGGGCAATGGACTTTTATCTCAAGTTAGTCTGATCCTACATAAGGATATTGTATTGGTTTCTTAATCGCTAATAGGTAATTTCCAAATTATCACAGATCTAATGCCTTAAGAAAACAATAGCTTATTATCTTACAGTTCTGCAGGTCAGAAATCCAAAATAGGTTTTACTGGGCTAAAGTCAAGATGTCGGCAGGGTTGTTGTGTTCCTTCTGGAGACTCTAAGGGAGAATCCATTCCTGTGCCTTTTCCAGCTTCTAGAGCCCACCTGCATTCCTTGCCCTGTGGCCACCTTCTCCATCTTCAAAGCCAGCAATGGCTGGTAAAGTCTTTCTCATGCTGTTTCACCCTGACACTGACTTTCCTGCCTCCCTCTTTCATTTATAAGGACCCTGGTGAGTACAATGGGATCATTTGGCTAATCCAGGATAATCTCTTAGTCCTTAATTTAATCATACCAACAAAGTCCCTTTTGTGTATTCACAGGTTCTGGGGATTAAGATGTGGTCATCTTTAGGGCCATTTTTCTGCCTACCACAAGTATTACTACAACAGGACTTGTCACTGCCAACCCAGTGTCACTTGTTTCTGCTTGGGGCCTTGTGCCATCAGAGTAAGAACAAGATTTAGTTTTTGCCTCCGATGCTGTCATATTGAAAGTTCAGAACAGCAAAGAAGAAATTGTTTTGAGAAGTTTTTAATGTCCCTCAAAATACTCTTTCTAAAAAATCTTTTCTTCCTCTTACTTCTTAATCTTCTTGCTTGTAATTTACCACTTTCATGTTTTCTATTACCAGTGAGACCACAATGAAAATGAAGCTCCTGGGAAGCTCAGTTTAATGTCTCAATGATCACGTTAAAGAGAGAATAATTGAAGTTATGGGAGACTTCTGGTCATTCTCCTTAGAAAGAAATTAAACAGGTTATTTCTTAGATATTCATATCACTACATTGATCAGACTTAAGCCAAACACCAAAATTTATATCACTCACCAACATTCATGTTTTGTTTTTTTTAAAGATTTTATTTGTTTATTTGACAGACAGAGATCACAAGTAGGCAGAGAGGCAGGCGGGCGGGGGGTGGCGGGGAGAGCTGAGCAGAGAGCCTGATGCGGAGCTCCATCCCAGGACCCTGAGATCATGACCCAAGCCCAAGGCAGGGGCTTTAACCCACTGAGCTACGCAGGCGCCCCACCCAACATTCATGTTTTTAAATACTGTTTGGCATCTAGTAATTAACCAATTCATTAACAACAGTTTTATTAGAGAGTCTCTTTTTAAAGAGTATTTTTATTCAAAAGTATGTATTTTTTCATTTGTGTAATGTCTAAAGCTACCTTTTTTTTTTTTAATTTAAGATTTTATTTATTTGACATGGAGAGAGATAGTGAGAGAGAGCACAAGCAGGGGGAATGGCAGGCAGGGAGAAGGAGTGGGGAGAGGCAGATGCCCCGCTAAGCAGGGAGCCTGATATGGGGCTTGATCCCAGTGCCCCTTAATTAAGCTACCTATTTTTATCGTTATTTGGCTTATTACAATTCTTTCATCTTGACAAAAAATTGTATTTGTTATTTTGTAAACAGATGTCCTATATTAACTAGTTTAAAAAAGTATTTGTTGGGGCTCCTGGGTGGCTTAGTCGTTAAGCATCTGCCTTTGGTTAGGGTCATGATCCCAGGGTCCTGGAATTGAGCCCCAGGTGTGCTCTCTGCTCAGCAGGGAGCCTGCTTCTCCCTCTCCTTCTGCCTTTCCCTCTGCTTGTGCCCCCCTAAATAAATAAAATCTTCTAAAAAATCTAAAAAGTATTTTTTTTTCCTAATAGATTCTAATTTGGAATTGTCAAATGTAGAATTAAAGCAACGTCTTCAGGCTACTTTAGAGGTAAGTATTCTGGCTAATATAAAAATTCTCATGTGAACAAAAAGCCCACTGATACTTTAAGTAATCTACGAGTGTCTGGAAAACCACACTGTCTTTCCAGATACTCTCAGTGAGCCACAGTGTGAGGCTGGTAACTTTGAACTGGCCTCCTTTCTTATCTTCCTCTTCTCTCAAGAAAGTTATATTTACATAAACATGCCCTCCAGCTTGCCTCACCGCCCCGCACACACCCCAGCTGTGAAAGCACAGCTTCTCTAATCTGCTCCTGGAGAAAAGAGTAACAAACTTCCCTCCAACTGTCTTAACTGTGTGTGTGGCCTGACATAAACTGACTTCATTTAACCTCTTGGAAGTCAGACCAGCAGGTTTCCCAGGCACTGCTGGAAGTAGGAGTATCTCCGTGGGGTCCCTATCTTTTGGGGAACAGGAAGCCCGTGTAACGTGCATTTCTTACTCTTCTGGGAAAAGCTACCAAGCTACGGGATTTGTCTTCCAGGGCTGCTGTAGCAAAGCACCACAAACAGATGACTTATAAAATACAGAGATGTATTCTCTCTCAGTTCTGGAGGCTAGAAATCTGAAATCAAGATGTCAGTTGAGGGACGCCTGGGTGGCGCAGTTGGTTGGACGACTGCCTTCGGCTCAGGGCGTGATCCTGGAGTCCCAGGATCGAGTCCCACATCAGGCTCCCAGCTCCATGGGGAGTCTGCTTCGCTCTCTGACTTTCTCCTCTCTCGTGCTCTCTCTCAAATAAATAAATAAAATCTTTAAAAAAAAAAAAAAAAGATGTCAGTTGACCATGTTCCCTCTGGAAGGTCTAGAAGAGAATCCTTCTTTAAAGGATTTAAAGATTAAATCTTGAAATTTAAGATTAAAGATTCTCTTCCTCTGGAGGTTACCCCTGACAGTCTCCTCCTTCCTTGGTTTATAGCTCTGTCACTCAGTCTTTGCCTCTGTTGTCACATGGCCTTCTCCCCTTTGTGTCTGTGCCCTAACTTCCCTTGTGTTAGGACAGCAGTCATTGGATTGAGGCCTACTCTAACCCAGTATGACCTCATCTTAATCTGAGTACATCTGCAAAGACCCTCTCTCCAAATAAGATCACATTCTTAGTAGCAGGAGTTAGGATTTGGACGTATCTTTATTTGGGAGGGACATAATTCAGCTGATGATAGGTACTATAGCTTGTGGATGATCATGTGCTTAATTTAGGTGCTCTAAAGATTATTTTCAGATTATTCGCTGTGTGGTCTAGAAGGGTAAAAGCAAAAGGTCTGGGCTTTTAGTTACAACAGGTACCTGATGGTGAGAGTTTCAGTCTAAAGCCTGCCTGGGCCACTTAGGAAACCTGGAGGAATTTCTAGCCTCTTTTGTAAGGTCAGAATGCTTAGATTCAAAGTGCTGTGTATCAGAGTGTTGTAATCTATCCAAAGTGATCATTTCGGGAGTTGCATATCTTACAGATACGTAGACTAATTTTACTTCTCCCCTTAGGAGGTAGAACTTTTAAAAACGGAACTTGAGGCATCTCAAAGGCAACTTGAAGGTAAAGAGGAAGCACTGAAAATTCTTCAAAGCATGGTAAGAAGTTCTTTTCTTTTTTTTTTTTTTTTAAAGATTTTATTTATTTATTTGACAGACAGAGATCACAAGTAGGCAGAGAGGCAGGCAGAGATAGAGGAGGAAGCAGGCTCCCTGCTGAGCAGAGAGCCCGATGCGGGACTCGATCTCAGGACCCTGAGATCATGACCTGAGCTGAAGGCAGCGGCTTAACCCACTGAGCCACCCAGGCGCTCCAAGAAGTTATTTTTTAATTTTGGTCACTTACACATTCCTACCATAGGTAGTATGGTTTTATCTTTTATTATTTATTTATTTATTTAAAAGATTTTTATTTATTTATTTATTTGACAGAGATCACAAGTAGGCAGAGAGGCAGGCCGAGAGAGAGAGAGAGAGAGAGAGAGAGGTGGAAGCAGGCTCCCTGCTGAGCAGAGAGCCCAATGTGGGGCTTGATCCCAGGACCCTGGGATCATGACCCGAGTCGAAGGCAGAGGCTTTAACCCACTGAACCACACAGGCGCCTCTGGTTTTATCTTTTAAAATAAAAGCATCAGTGCTTAATATAGGTGTTTTTTGTTTTTTGTTTTTTTTGAGGTGGAGATTGTTAAAACAGTTTTATTGAGGTAAAATTTTATATGTTATGGATTTCATTTGTTTTCAGTACACAGATTATTTTTGCTGACCTTAGAGTTGTATAACCATCACCATGATCTAATTTTAGAATATTTTCATTATTCCCCAAAAGGAAGTTCTAACCCATTAGCAGTTACTCCCCATTCCCATCCCCCACCCTAGACAATTCATCTCCTTACTGTCTTTTGGATTTGTCTTTTCTATTTCATATAAATGGAATGCTAGAATATGTGTCTGGATTCTTTGAATTAACATGTTTTTGAGGCTCATGCATGGTGTGGCATGTGTCAGTACTTTCTTCCTTTTTATTGCCTAATACTCTATTGTATGGAGAAGCCATATTTGTTTATCCATTCACCTTTTGATGGGCACACACTGTTTCCTCTTTTGGGCTCTTAAGAATAAATAATACTGCTTGGCTCAGTCTTTAAGTGTCTGCCTTCGGCTTAGGTCATGATCCCAGGGTCCTGGGATCGAGCCCCACATCGGGCTCCCTGCTCTGCAGGAAGTCTGCTTCTCCCTCTCCCACTCCCCCTGCTTGTGCTATCTCTTTCACTGTGTCTCTCTGTCGAATGAATGAATGAATAACACTGCTTTATTTGTTCATATACCAATCTTTGTGTGGAAAGTTCATTCATTTATTCCCAGATGCATCAGGAGAATCAAATGAAGATCTTTTGACATGTGAACTATCAAACTCTCCATAAAAGTGGTCTCTATGGAAATTCTCTGGTGGTCTATTGTGAACCTTACTCTGTATATAGGAGTAATGAGAAACTTAATTTGTACTGATATGATTCTTATTCTTCTTAGGCAATATTTGGCAAAGCCACAAGTCACACCCAAATGATGCTTCAAAAAACTATGGAACAAAAGAGATCCTTAGAGAAGGTATTTGCCACTTTTAGTATAGACTTGTTTAGTCCACGGAGCTATCAAATAGAATTTCCTTTAAAAAATCACTATATCGGGGGGCGCCTGGGTGGCTCGGTGGGTTAAGCCGCTGCCTTCGGCTCAGGTCGTGATCTCAGGGCCCTGGGATCGAGTCCCGCATCGGGCTCTCTGCTCGGCAGGGAGCCTGCTTCCTCCTCTCTCTCTCTGCCTGCCTCTCTGCCTACTTGTGATCTCTCTCTGCCAAATAAATAAATAAAATCTTTAAAAAAAAAATCACTATATCGGGGGCACCTGGGTGGCTCAGTGGGTTAAAGCCTCTGCCTTTGGCTCAGGTCATGATCCCAGGGTCCTGGGATCGAGCCCCGCATCGGGCTCTCTGCTCAGCAGGGAGCCTGCTTCCTCCTCTCTCTCTCTGCCTGCCTCTTTGCCTACTTGTGATCTCTGCCTGTCAAATAAATAAATTAAATCTTTAAAAAAAAATCACTATATCAATGGCTGTGTCATTTGTGCTTACCCTCTTTTAGTTGTGCTTCTATTTTATACAGACCCTTCCCTTTTGGAGGTCACAGTCCAAAACACATTGTTACACAGGCAAAGAATTAAGATTTCTTTTATCTCCTTATTTTAAGTTAGTGCCAAGTTGACACTTCCTATTTTTCTTCTTTTTCCTTTTTTCTTTTTCTGCTTGCCCAGCAGAGCCTGCCTCTTTCTGACCATCTCATGGTCACTAAAACAGTAGTCAGGAATCATCTTGGAAGGTCTTGTTCCTATGCCTGTTGTAGTCTCCTTTAATGACAGTGTCCTGGGCTCAAACTTCAAAGCATGTGTTTTGCTTGTGGGTCTGTATGGGTTGGGAATGGGGACAATGAGGAATGCAGGTTCTGAGCAGCAAAATTTGAAGCTATTTCTTATAGGAAGGTTTGGCAAAATTTTTCTTGGGTGCTAAAAGGCATGTTATAGGTGTTTACAAATGTCACAGACTCTTTTTGAATAATTAGTTTCTCTTTAACCTATTCCTTTTAAGTAATTAACGATTTATTTCAGCTATTCACAATGTCCTGAAGTGATTTACTTGCAGTAATTTTCCATAAAAAGTGCTACTTTCTTTCCATAGGAAATAAATGCTTTGCAGTGGGAAAAAGAATTTGATCAGAATAGATTTAAAAATATAGAGGAATCATGGACCCAAAAATATGACAGGTTTGTATATTCTTATTCTATAGTTTTTCTTTGTATATAATTTATCTATATATTTTTTATTTTTAATATTTATTAATTTGAGTAATCTCTACTCCCAACATGGGGCTTGAACTCATGACCCCGAGATCAAGAGTCTGGGTGCCCCATTTTTTTTTTTTTTTAAGATTTTATTTACATGAGAGTGTGTGTGTGTAAGGGATAGAGGGAATAGCCAACTCCCCACTAAGTGCAGAGCCCCACTTGGGGCTCAGTCCCAGGACCCTGAAAGGCATATGCTTACCTGACCAAGCCACCCAGGAGCCCCTGCTTCTCTATTTTTTACTTTAATTAATTAACTAATTAAAAGGAGAGGGGGAGAGAGAATCTTAAGGAGGCTTATGCCCAGCGTGGAGCCTGACCTGGGGTTTGATCTTACAACTTGAGCATGACCTGAGTTGAAATCAAGTGTCAGGCAGACACTTAACCCACTGAGCCAGCCAGGCCCCCCCACAACTTTTATTATTTTATTTTTTATTTTTTAACTTGAGATACTTCTGATGCTTTCTCAGCTAAATATATAGAAGAATTAAGTATATTCAAAATCTTTCCACACTCTTTTAAATTGTTTTTGTTTTGTGACTCATGTATGTTCTAGACTGTTTTGAAGTAAAAAAAAAATTTATTTGGGTTTTTGCGTTCTAATTATGAGATAAAAATCTTATTCAGTCATGAAATGTTAATATTTTAGTTATATGGAGGGTACTTTTTTCCTAGGCTAAACTGTGAAAATGCAGTCCTCCAAGAAACTTTGAATGTAAAAACAGAAGAAATTAAAATGCTCAAGTCAGAAAATGCACGTAAGTGAAGAGTGATAGTTTGATGATTCTTTAAAAATATTATGTTAGGGGCTCCTGGGTGGCTCAGTAGGTTGAGCCGCTGCCTTCGGCTCAGGTCATGATCTCGGGTCCTGGGATCGAGTCCCGCATCGGGCTCTCTGCTCAGCAGGGAGCCTGCTTCCCTCTCTCTCTCTCTTCCTGCCTCTCCATCTACTTGTGATCTCTCTCTGTCAAATAAATAAATGGAATCTTTAAAAAAAAATATTATGTTAGAAGATCATTTTTATTTTTATTATTTATTTATTTTTTTAAAAAAGATTTTATTTATTTGACAGACAGAGATCACAAATAGGCAGAGAGAGAGGAAGGGAAGCAGGCTCCCTGGCGAGCAGAGAGCCTGATGCGGGACTCGATCCCAGGACTCTGGGATCATGACCTGAGCCGAAGGCAGAGGCTTTAACCCACTGAGCCACCCAGATGCCCCAGAAGATAATTTTTAAATAGAGTGTTCTACGTTAAGAACATACAGACACAGTGCTATTATTTTGAAGTAATATACTTTAAGGATGATAGATACGCATCTTTTAGGGTGTGTGCAATTAAAAAAAAATTCTTAGGTGAAATTCAATTAACAAAATTAACCTAACCATTCAAAAGTACATAATTCATTAACACCTACAATGTTTGCAACCATCTAGTTCCAAAAGACTTTCGTCACTCCAAAATAAAACCCTATATCCACTAAGTATTTTTCCCCATTCCCCCTTCATCCTATAGTTTTTATATTCAGTGTAAAACAAAATTGTAGAGCACCTGATGTTGAGGAAACTTCATAAGTTTATGTTTTATTGGAACATTAGTAGGAAACGTATGTAACTCTGTAATTCAACATTTTCTCTCAAAAATATCTTCTGTGACTTTATTGCTAAAATTAATATTCTTAATTTTTCAATATGACCCATTAAAAACATGAAATTTTTTACATGTATGCTTATACATATACACCCATTATATGTGATGAGCCACCTTATGACAAAAACTTATAAGAGAATAGTAAGGTGTCTTAAGAATATTAAGATGGCATTAACTTTTTATAAAATTTAAAGAAATGTTGATTCTTCCCTTTTTTTTGGTTCTTCCTTCTTTGTAGAAACTTTTAAATTAGTGGCTTGAAAGGGACAAAGTTCTAAATCAAGTCATGGGCCTATGAGGGGCACTTTCTGTTGTTCAGTAAGTGAACTGTGGTAGATTTCTCCTTGTTAGGTTAGTTCAGGACAAAAGTTGTCCATAGCCACATCCTCTCCCCCTCTACCATCTCACCCTGCAATAAGAGAGGGAAAGTTACTATTTCCTCCTCAGTAGAGAGCAGGATGCTTCTAGTTCTAAAATGTTTGGTTGAGAGCCTCTTGTGAAAACTAACAGAAGTCCGATAGAGTTTGTGTAGGTGGTACATCATCTGATTATCTTAACTATCCAGCAAATGCAAATAAGTTGCATTTCTATGTTCTTTGAAAATCCTGCAAATTTTCTTTGAACAAATGAAGACCAGACTCTGGTGGCAAAATTAAGATACTTCAATATTAAAAATAGTAATATTTAATCTAGTGTTACCTATGTATTATCTCACTTGATAATTTTTTCCTGGACGGGGCCAGATGTAGTAGGCAATGTCTGTGTATATGCATTGCTTGTAAGGAGTGAGTGTATGGAAAAAAATTTTTTTAAAAAGGAGTGTATGATGTTGGTATAACTCAGGTGAGGCTGGAGTTAAATTTCATAACTAACACTCTTCCTTGGCCCTTCCTAGTTTTAAATCAACAGTATTTGGAGGCCCTCGCCATGCTTGATGTCAAACAGCAGATGGTGGCTCTGGAAAACGTGTGCCACGATAAAAGTGGTTTTACAGAGGTTTCAGGTCTTGAGGTGGGTAAACAGGTTGGAAAGTTGAACAAGAGAGAATTTTTTACTTTCCTTTTCTCATCACCAGCTGCTCCACGTTCTAGAATAGCACTATCCTTAGTAATTTGTAAATTACTATCCTTAGTAATTTGAGAGTGAGGGAAGAGAGACCCATGGGGTTCCCCAGGGGAGTTCTGTAGACTTCCTAGCACCAGGCATGTCCATGCATTATATTCTTGGACACTATTAGATGTGTTGGCTACCTCCTGCCCCTTTTAGTTCTTATTTCTATAGTTTTAGCAGAAGCTGTGTTAGCTGTGTCTCACATTACATGATGACAGGTATTTTTGAGAAGTGGAAGGATGATTATTCTCCTGGCATATTTTAAGTCATTTCATCATTTCTGAGCACACACCTCTCCCTGATGGGAACTGGTAAGGGTAGAAGCTGGGCAGCAGGACCAAGGTCAGTCACAAGAAATAACACATGGTGGGTGTTAATACTTTCTTCATTAGTTCAGGTTGCTGCCAGGGATACAGAACTAGGAAAACTGATACCCACTTAAAGGTTTTAGAGAAGGAAAAGAATCAAGGTAGAATTCCTTTTTTTTTGTTCCAAGTAATAACATTGTTTCCTCATTTGTAATTTTCACTTGGATCCTGAAATCCTTGTCTCAGCTTGCTTCTATTTTTTTCTTTCCAGGTTCTTTGAATTAGATGCTTGAATAGAAATGTGCATGTGTGTGTGTGCCCTTATGTTTGTGTGTGCAGCTAGGCAGTATGACACTTAGTAATGGGAGTAATGCTTTTGGATTTAAAGCTTGCTGTCCTTGGAGCCTGCCTTTGCCATGGCCCTGGAGGGAGTCCCTGCGCCTGTGCCAAAATGGCAGCATCTGCTCGCAAAATGCTTCTTAAGCTCAAACAGGAGGTATTGTATTATCAAAACACTAAAGAATTGGTTTTCTCCCATAATAGAATAAAGGAAAATATCTGCAACAATTAGCTTCATTTTAGTAGTCATTGGCTATGGAACTTATTCTTAATTTTATGTAATAGAATTAACTTATAAACTAGGTTCTATTTACATGGTTCTAAAATACAAATAGTATTTGGCCTGATTTGGTGTCAGCATGAAGTTGTTTGACTAAGTCTGTACTAAATTTATATTTCTTTTCTCTATAAATGGCCCTAAAAATTACTATCCTACACACTCTTGCTTAAAATCACTAGGATCCATAACTCTGATAAATGGGGAGATAAACATGAAGCTCATTAGAAAAGTAGCAAGATACAGTAGAAGGAACCTTTGTACCAGCCAGACCTAAGTTTGAGTCTTAGCTCTAGAATTTTCTAGGTGTGTGGGTTTAACATATGTTAAATAGAGAGTAATAACTAGTTACTGGGCTCTGCAACGATATAGAGGAAGCAGACATTTAATGTTTAGCATAGTGCCATGCAGGTGCCTAGCATTTAATCAAAGGACATTTGCCATTATTATTAGTTTTAATAACAAATACAGAACATGGACCATAATTTTAAACATATTTTACCTTTATTGAAGTATGGAATTTTAAGTCTTCAGATATAGGAAAAATAAGTTAAAAATAAGTAATTCATTAACAAAAGTATACGATTACACATCAGAGTCAGGGTCAGCTATGGCGGGAATGTAAAAGATGATACTCGTAATTCTTTTCAGTGATATTGTTTGGAATGGCCCAAGGCAGTACTGAGATTCAGCCTTTGGCATCCTCCTTTCTTACTCTTTGGGCAGGACACACACAGGGCTGTCTAGAGTAATACGGTGAGGTTCAAGAAATGGATTAACAAGGAATGGTCAGGCACCACGAGGAAAACTTCTGGTAATTTAATTCAGAGAGGGCAGCTACGATACAGGGGAATTAGCAAGTACTAATTAGTTTAAGCAGAGGGACTAGATCAGACACTAGACTCATGCTAGGCAGGGAGACTACATTTGCTAATCTGATTCAGCATTCAGGCAAGAATTGTTACGTTTCTCCTCTAACACCTCTCAAACTTTTTTTCAAAACTAGCTGGGACTTTTGCAGAAGAGTAAAGAAGAAGCTTACATAATGGCAGATGCATTCAGAATTGCATTTGAGCAACAATTAATGAGGAAAAATGACCAGGCACTGAGATTGACACAAATGGATAAAATGTATAAAAAAGGAACAAAATGGATAAATTGGAAGGACCTTAAAGAGGATGGTAAATATGAATTATAAAGGCAATAATGAGGTGTAATTTTAGTTGTTTCTGGTTATAATCAAAGTTGATTAAGCACAGTTAATGCAATGAATAATATAATTGAAATATCACAAAATTGTTGTGATTTATTATAGTATTTAGTAACTGTGGAAGAATGGGGAGACTGGGTATTACATATGCAGAGGAGGTAATAGGATCACTGAAATCTTAAAATAACCTCTTTTTTTTTTTTTTTTTACTAATCATCTGTCTCATTTAAACAAGACCATGTTTTGTGGGAAAACTTTGTAAAAGTGCCAGTTGATTAAAGGGAAACTGCCTAGGAAGTAATAATGAAAATACTAAAACCCAACATTAAATGTATCTAATTAAACTTTGTTGAAATGTGTGATTCTAAAGAGATATTGAGGAAAAGTCTTAAGTTGGAAATACTAATACTCATAAAAATGAAACAGAAGTTAAGGTTAGGTTTTGGTTCACAAACCTAGCAAAGTTCATGGCTGTTTTTTAGTACTGCTGTACTAGAGGAAACAAAGTATATGAAAATGGCATCGGGACGCCTGGGTGGCGCAGTTGGTTAAACGACTGCCTCCGGCTCAGGGCGTGATCCTGGAGTCCCGGGATCGAGTCCCACATCAGGCTCCCAGCTCCATGGGGAGTCTGCTTCGCTCTCTGACCTTCTCCTCGCTCATTCTCTCTCTCACTGTCTCTCTCTCTCAAATAAATAAAATAAAATCTTAAAAAAAAAAATGGCATCAAAGAATAAAATTACAGTTGAAGTATATCACCCAATATAATCCAATTAGCTATTACTTTTTTAGAAATCTTAGTTTCTCTAAGTATGTCAGTATGTTTTTATCAGAATTATTCAATGCAACTCCTAGCGCTTTAATTTAAAATTCCAATTAAATTCCTATTTGAAATCTTTTATTAGTCAAGGGAGATTACAGTGAAGTTTATAATTTATTTATTTATTTTTAAAGATTTTATTTATTTGATGAGCACATCAGCTTGTCTGGCTTTCCTCCTTTTGCCCCAGTTGCTGGAGGAAGAGGACATGAGTGAGCTCCAGTCACTGTGGTTTATAAGGATTAGGTGTAAAGGGAAGTGTCTCCTTTTTTTTTTTTTTTAAATTATTTATTTATTTGACAGAGATTACAAGTAGACAGAGAGGCAGGCAGAGAAAGGAAGGGAAACAGGTTCCCTGCTGAGCAGACAGCCTGATGTGGGACTCGATTTCAGGACTCTGGGATCATGACCTGAGCCGAAGGCAGAGGCTTTAACCCACTGAGCCACCCAGGCGCCCCAAGGGAAGTGTCTCTTATCTGTTCTGTTTTCCATTAGACCACTTGCAGAGCATTCCAAAGGCATTCTTGATGTTTTCTTTGTGTAAATCCGTAATTTTTGTACCATCTGCTATAAAACTGCATCCTTTCTATGAAGAACACCATCAGTGTACAGATTTCAGGATACAGACTTTAAAACATTATGTCTGTACCTGGGCTAGTTTTCACAACTGAGCTGTTATTTTTTAATTGTGATAAAATACATACATAAAATTTTACCATTTTAAAATGGTATTAACTACATTCACATTGTTTTGTAACCATCACAACCATCTATCTCTACAACTTTATCTTTTCATCCTCCCAAACAGAAACTTTACCCATTAAACACTAACTGCCCACTCCCTTCTCCCAGCATTCCCCTCTGCTCTATTTAATGGCACAGCAAATTCTGAGGCATAGGTACTATTATTCTAGAAGTGAGGAAACAAAGCTCAGAGACCTTGTCCAAGGTCATTTAGAAAGTGGTTAA
The DNA here is from genome assembly GCF_020171115.1 of Neogale vison. Classification (NCBI taxonomy): domain Eukaryota; kingdom Metazoa; phylum Chordata; class Mammalia; order Carnivora; family Mustelidae; genus Neogale; species Neogale vison. The sequence continues at coordinate 219,258,473 of NC_058091.1, forward strand.
ATGAGGGTTCAAGTTCAGGTCTTTCTGCTCTAAAACAGAATTTGCATGGTTCAGAGGCCACGTTTTGTTGGGTGTGCACAGTGTTCTCAAATAACAGGGGTAAGTGACTGATATTTAACACTGGGAAATTTTACATACAAAATTGGATTGCTGCCTCCTCTGGAAGGCTGCTATTAATGTGGACTGCATGCTGTCCGGAGGAGCAGCAGTACAATGAGACGGGAGTGGCAAGCAGGGAGGGCATTGCTCTGGGTCCTTAGACTGTGGCCTCTCAACCTCCATTTGCCATCCTGGCTCTGAAGTCTGTGTTCCCCTTCCAGTACACTGTAATGCCTGACTCAGTAGAGGCTTCCTGAAGAGAACCACCTCTTGACTGATTTACAAATGAATTATCCCTGGTTCATACTTACCTCTATTCCTGGAACTATATTAGTTGAGTGTCTTTTTATGTCTCAGTTGGATTTGCATGTTCAATTTTAGGATTACCATCACAAGGAAATAAGAAGACCTTACGGCAGAAACTGCTGCAGATGCTCCCTTCAGAAAACAATTCTAAGAAGACCCATGACCAGAATAACCCTCAGGAAGTCTTTAAGATGCTAACAGAGTTGGTTAGTATCTTTGCTTTTCTTTTGTAACAGGTTGTGGCTAAGAATCTTTCTGCTTCCTATTAATTAAACTTTTTTTTTTTTTAAAGATTTTATTTATTCATTTGACAGGCAGAGATTACAAGTAGGCTGAGAGGCAGGCAGAGAGAGAGAAGGAGGAAGCAGGCTCCCTGCTGAGCAGAGAGCCTGATGCAGGGCTCGATCCCAGAACCCTGGGATCATGACCTGAGCTGAAGGCAGAGGCTTTAACCCACTGAGCCACCCAGGCGCCCCTTAATTCAACTTTTTAAAAAATGTAATTCTTTAACACTCTGTACTTGCCTTTTATGCCCTTTTCCCAGCTGATGTACCATCCTCCAGTTTTGATCTTCATCTTAAATTCCCTGCATGCTCTTCCCACTTCTCCCATTCATGTTCTTCCTGTACAAGTTTAAAGCTTCACCTCTGAAAAGAGGGGGCTCCCCTGTAATTAACTGCAGGCACCTCTGTCATCTGCACGTATGCATACAATCCACGCCATTCAGGAATTTTAAAGGTGTACAAGGCAACTTTCTCACATAATATCCTTTAATCATCACTACAACCATGAAAATCAGTCCTATTATCCCCATTTCATAGATGACTAAACTAGAAGATTCATGCTATAGGAATATACTTATCTATAGAGGTGTTCAAGTTATTTATTCTCATGTAAATGTATAAAAACAATTTCACATATATAACTTCAATATTCTCTTGCAGAGGAAAGTACACGTTAATATTGTACACACATATATACATGCACCATGTATATGTTTTCCCCTTTCTTCAGATGATCTACAAAAGCTTCAGCAGAAGGAATGCTGCTTTCTGTTCTTACTTTAAAAAAAATTCCTCAGTAATGTGTAGTATATTATTTGTGAATCAGTAGATACCTAATTATTTACACTGACTGATGACAAAACATTTTGAGAAAAATTCTTCTGACTATAGCTCTATATTCTGTGATTTACTGACTAATGGGTATATTTGTATTTAATCTTTAAAAAAAATATTTATTTGAGAGAGAGAGCATGTGTACAAGTTGGGGGAGGGGCAGAGGGAGAGAGAATCTCCAGCAGACTCCCCAGTAAGCACGATGAACACTGAATGGGGGGCTCGGGTAGATCTCATGACCCTGAAATCGTGACCCAAGCTGAAACCAAGACTCAGATGCTTAAATGACTAAGCCACCTAGGCACCCCTAACTAGTAAAATTTTAATTTTTCTATGTGCAGTTGAATGATAAAGAAGAAGCTCTGGCTCATCAAAGAAAAGTTAGTTACATGCTTGCTCGGGCACTGGAAGAGAAAGACACCACCTCAAATAAGAGTAAGGGAAAAAGTCCTGTGAAAGACAATTTTCCATTAAAAAACCACTGGCGGAAATTTTCAGAATTCCCTAAACTGCATGATCCTGTATATTCAAGTGTTCAAATTTTAAATTCTGCGGGCTGCATTTGTTCAATCCAACACCTTCACAGAGATCAAAACTGCACAAGAACTCTCAAAAGATCTTATTCTTTGCCATCAAATATTATGTTTTGAAAATAAACCAGGTGAAATCAGAACCAAGAGCTGTTTCTATCAAAAGACTTTAAAAAAAGACTGTACAAATGTTGCTTCATCTTCGGAAGTCATATACTTTCTGGATCTTTCTAAGTTTTAGAAAGCAGCTTAAATACTCAAAACATTTTCTACAAGATACTAGTATTGTGCTGACATATTTTATAAATTATATTACTATACCTTATGAAATTTCCAGTATTTGCCAATATCTTAAAAACAACAAAAAAGTGATTTTTGAGAAAAATGAAGTTATTTAGCTACTTAGATTGACTAGGGATCTTTGGCTTAAGTAACAATATAAATTAATCCTCTAAGAAGTAACAATGTCTAGGAATAACTGAATGTTAATTTTTAAAATACATGTATCTTGTTTTATTGTATTTTTTTCAGGATTTTTCATGTGCCACAGAAAGTTTAGTAATCTCCTTAACTTCAATTAAAAAGTTATTATGGTGGGACTTTGGCAGTGTATATTCAAAACATTGTTAGTTACCTTTATACCTTCTTTTTTTGTTGGTGTGGCATTCACACCATTCTGATTTAACTTCTTGGTTTTGATGCTGAATTTAAGCCATTTAACTTTTTTCCTTTCTATAAGTGTTATATAGTAAAGATCTTTAATACTTCTTGGGAATGTTGCTATATTAATAACATCACAGTTATGTCAAAGGAAATATATTACCTTATCAGAAGTTTTAATAAAACTTATCTGATTACGATCTCTAGCAAAAAAGATACATACGTGGCTTGGCTACGTTAAATACTACTTAAGTAGATGAGGTAACAACAGGGTAAAATAAGGTAACAGCAGAAAGTATAAGCCATTTATTGTTGTATTAAAGCAACACCATTTAGTTGGAACTAATAAATATTAATAAAAGATAAAAACTTGGCAAATAAATTTTGAAAAAAGGAGTAATGATGAGGAACTGTTATTAGACATTAAAAGTGCATTGTCCTGATAGTAATATAAAGCTACCTTATTTAAAACAATGTGGTATAAGCAGATCAATGAAACAGGATAAAGACCATACACAGATTTAATACATGTAATGATTTAATATGAAATAAAAGGTAAGAAAAGGAACTGTTCACCAATACCAAAATCGGAAGTGTAAGAAAAAAAATCAAATAAAAAGGTTCTTTTTTAATGTGTGTGTGTAAAATACATATGTATATAAAATGCAAATTCATATAAACTGATAAAATTTGGAACACTCCAACAGCAAAGAATCTAAATCAACAGTTTACAAAAGGGATTATATATGGTTAGCCAATGTAAGGAACTATTCAACCACAGTAGAAATTTTAAAAATGTAAATTAGAATGAGATACCAAATTAACAAAGATCACAAAGATTATTTAAGTGCTAGAAATGATGAGGTGAAACAGATCCTTTCATACAATGTCGATAACTATGTATATTTGAGACCCTGCATTCAATCTTAGGAGGTATATACTCAAATGAAACTACTAGATCATATGAAAATGCTCTTTAAAATTTTTTAAGGACAGGCCACAGTTTTCCATAGCAGACACCATTTCACATTCCAACCAAAAATCCACAAGGGTCCCAATTTCTCCACCTCCTCACTATCACTTGTTACCTTCTGGGATTTTTTTGAGGGGCGATAGCAGAGATCCTAACAGGTATGAAGTGATATCTCGTTGTGATTTTGACTTGCATTTCCCTAATGATTAGTGACATTGAGCGCCTTTTCATGTGCTTACTGGCCATTTCTACATCATCTTTGGTGAAATGTCTATTCAAGTCCTTTGCCCATTTCTTAATAAAATGTTTTTATTGTTGAGCTATCTTTTATCAGATATATGATTCAGAAATAATTTCTACTGTTCTTTTCACTCTGTGCTTATCACTCCATTGATAGACATTTTAAATTTTGATGTCATCTCTTTTGTCTTTTTATTTTTATTTATTTATTTTTTTAAAGATTTTATTTATTTATTTGACAGAGAGATCACAAGTAGGCAGAGAAGTAGGCAGAGAGAGAGAGAGAGAGAGGAAAGCAGGCTCTCCGCCCAGCGGAGAGCCCAACGTGGGACTCGATCCCAGGACCCTGGGATCATGACCTGAGCCGAAGGCAGCGGCTTAAACCACTGAGCCACCCAGGCGCCCCTCTTCTGTCTTTTTAAAGAAAACAGTTTTCTCTCTTGTAGCAGACAAGGAAACCAAACAGATTCTAAGCATAGCTGTTGGTGTACAGATGGAGAATGCCATATGACAAGGCATGTGGACTGCTTAAGAAGCTGGGAAAGGCCCCTGGCTAACAGCTAACCAGGACAGGAAGCACGTGCATTAAAATTACATGAACTGAATGAGCTTATAAGCCAATTCCTCCCTAGAAACTCAGAAAAGAGACCCATTCAACTGACACCTCGATTTGGACCTATGCAAGAAACACAGCTGGGCCAGGTCAGACATCTGGCTTACAGAACTGTGAGCCAGTACATTTGTGTAACTTTAAGGTGCTATACTTATGGTAATTTTTATGTAACACAAGAAAAATAATCCATAAAGCATGAATATGTAGTGTTATATATATATTTTTATATATTAAACAGATACTAAGCTAGATTTATGTGGAAGGGATTTTAAAAGTTTTGAGTAAAAAAAAAATTACGAGATGTACAGTCTATCACTCATAAAATTTTAACAATATGGTATATTTCTACATGAATTTTTATAAAATAGCAGTACAAAATCATGGAAGGACACACTCATTTCCTGAGAGTCACTCTCCTTTTGGGAAGGTAAAAAGGAAAAGAATGGAATGATATATTAAAGGGAGCTCAATTTCATTTGTAATTTTTTCTTCTTTCTTTCCTATTTAGCATATCAACATTTGTTAGCTCTAGGTAGCAGGTATATGCAACATTTCTACTACTGCCTCTGTTTTTTTTTTTTTTTTTCTAAGATTTTATTTATTTGAGAGAGAGAGAGATCACAAGTAGGCAGAGAGGCAAGCAGAGAGAGAGAGGGGAGGAAGCACACTCCCTGCAGAGCAGAGAGCCTGATGTGGGGCTCGATCCCAGGACCCTGGGATCATGACCTGAGCCGAAGGCAGAGGCTTAACCCACTGAGCCACCCAGGCGCCCCTGCCTCTGTTTTTGAATACTACCCCTGCTACTACATATCTGTGATGCTATGTGGGCCAACTCACCAAAGTAACTGATGATTATTTTTATTAAGGTTTCCTTAATGCATTTTCAATTCTACATTTCAAAGAACTCAACTTAATCTTACTTTAGCACTCTCATCAGAAAAATCAGAATTGTTTTAAAATAAATTTAATAAAAATAATCCAGTTTTACATATTTTACATGTGTGGAGTATTTACAAATTCCTTCTACAGCATTTACTTAATGTTTACTATTTCTCCATTATTTGCTTTTTTGACTATTTCCTTCAGTAGTAAAATACTGTCCAGTGATCTCTGTAACTAAAAAATTAGCTTCTTGGGTAATCCTCCTAGGTGAAAAAAAAAACGAGGTTGTTCACATTTAATCTTAAGGCAATTCTAACCAGTCACTGCATTCCAACTACATTCATTTTACTTGCTTTGGTTCGCTAGTAATACTTATTTAACATTAAGCATACAATACATCAATAAAAACTTAAAAGAAAATAAGGTACATACTAGTAAGTTCTCACAACTCTGATGTATACTCCAAAAGAGCCCATATCCTTTTAAAAAGCTTGATTTAATTATTTTCAGTGGAAACAAATATTGCTAAAATACGACATTCTCTACCACACTTACGAAATAGCTCACAATCTACATTTCTTAGCTGCCCCTCGGTCACTAGCTATATACTACCTACTTGGAGTTTTCTGAATTCATTTCATTTCTTATGAAAATGGAAGTTTTACCTTGTTCTAAGGCCTGTGTTCTCTTCCGTTTTGTTGCTACAACTGGATTTGACTGCTCCTTTAAAGTTTCCAACGGACAGTTTGGTCTTGGCAGCTGACATCCAGGTGTCGGCCCTGGCCGATTACTGAAATACTTAGTTTTCAATGCCTTGAAAAATGGAAGATACCAAGGAAAGTAGGGTTTTAAGTGATTATCTGGACTGTTTTTAAGAAAATCTAACTTCCAGAATTGTTGGGAATATTAAAAACACTATATGAATACCCCACACTTCCAAAATGAAATTCATTTCAAGAGTTTAGATGAGCAAACTACTATAAATAAATATATAATAGCTTAAGATCAGCGGGTAATTCTATTACCGTAAGAAAAAGACACTACAGGGGCACCTGGGTGGCTCAGTGGGTTACTGCTTTCAGCTCAGGTCATGATCTCAGGGTCCTGGGATCAAGCCCCTCATCACATCGGGCTCTCTGCTCAGCACGGAGTCTGCTTTCTCCTCTCTCTCTGCCTGACTCTGCCTACTTGTGATCTCTGTCTGTCAAATAAATAAATAAAACCTTAAAAAAAAAAAGACACTACCTTCTAACTTTTCCTCAGTTAAACAGCCTATACTAAATATGAAAAATCCTTAATAAGACATTGTACAAAATACTAAATATGAAAAATCCTTAGTAAGACATTGTATAACTCAGCTCTCTACACTTTAGGGGCTCTATAGTTCAACACATAAAGAGAGAAACATACTTAAAAAGAACTTCAAAGTTTGTCACAACATCTATATGTATTCAAATTCCAAATCATGTAAATAAATTCTTTTTTTTTTTTTTTTAAGATTTTATTTATTTATTTGACAGAGAGAGATCACAAGTAGGAAGAGAGGCAGGCAGAGAGAGAGGAGGAAGCAGGCTCCCTGCTGAGCAGAGAGCCCGATGCGGGACTCGTTCCCAGGACCCTGAGATCATGACCTGAGCCGAAGGCCGCGGCTTAACCCACTGAGCCACCCAGGTGCCCCCATGTAAATAAACTCTTGAAAATAAATTGTTTTAAATGATGCAAAAGGTTGGAAACAATGTGTTAAAATCCAACAATCCACCACAAATTATTAAAAATTTTACTTGGAAGGAATTGCACAATGTTATTTCTATATTTTACCTGCTCAATGTTCTATGATACAGTATTTCCTTTACTTTAATCCAAAATTAAAAAAAAATAATTTTGGTTTTTTTTTTCCAATAAAAATAGTTTTATTCTAAATGATAAACTAGTCAAATTCATAATTTATTTGTATCCTATAGCCACAATATTCCTTTTGGAAAATCCTTTCAGGAATATAAAAAAGTCCATATAAACTTTTCAAGCATTTCCTCCCACATTCTATTATTTGCAGTAATAATTTAGAGATTCCTAACTTCAAAAGAGTTCAATTTCTACAGTATTTCTTCCAAATCAAGAAGTTCCATAAGTAGGGCGCCTGGGTGGCTCAGTGGGTTAAGCCGCTGCCTTCGGCTCAGGTCATGATCTCAGGGTCCTGGGATCAAGTCCTGCATCAGGCTCTCTGCTCAGCGGAGAGCCTGCTTCCTCCTCTCTCTCTCTGCCTGCCTCTCTGCCTACTTGTGATCTCTCTCTGTCAAATAAATAAATAAAATCTTTAAAAAAAAAAAAAAAGAAGTTCCATAAGTAAATTAAACTAATTCTGAGATATCAGAGATCTAAGAAAGGAACATTATCTCATTCCAACTTTAAGACAGATATGCATGAGCCAGAACATGTTTTTAAAAATGCATTCTAGGGCGCCTGGGTGGTTCAGTAGGTTAAGCCGCTGCCTTCGGCTCAGGTCATGATCTCAGGGTCCTGGAATCGAGTCCTGCATCGGGCTCTCTGCTCAGCGGGGAGCCTGCTTCCTCCTCTCTCTCTCTGCCTGCCTCTCTGCCTACTTGTGATCTCTGTCAAATAAATAAATAAAATATTTTTTAAAAGATTTAAAAAAATAAATAAAAAAAAAATAAAAATGCATTCTAAGGGGTGCCTGGGTGGCTCAGTGGGTTAAAGCCTCTGCCTTCGGCTCAGGTCATGATCCCAGGGTCCTGGGATCGAGCCCCGCATCGAGCTCTCTGCTCAGCGAGAAGCCTGTTTCCTCCTCTCTCTCTGCCTGCTTGTGGTCTCTGTCAAATAAATAAAATCTTTTTTTTTTTTTTTTGTTAAGATTTTATTTATTTGACAGACAGAGATCACAAGCAGGCAGAGAGGCAGGGAAAGAGAGAGAGGGGGAAGCAGGCTCCCTGCCGAGCAGAGAGCCCGATGCGGGGCTCGATCCCAGGATCCTGGGATCATGACCTGAGCCAAAGGCAGAGGCTTTAACCCACTGAGCCACCCAGGCACCCCTAAATAAAATCTTATTAAAAAAAAAAATGCAGGGCACCCGGTGGCTCAGTGGGTTAAGCCGCTGCCTTCGGCTCAGGTCATGATCTCAAGGTCCTGGGATGGAGTCCCGCATTGGGCTCTCTGCTCATCAGGGAGCCTGCTTCCTCCTCTCTCTCTGCCCACTCTCTGCCTACTTGTGATCTCTCTCTGTCAAATAAATAAATAAAATCTTTAAAAAAAAAAAAAAAGTCCCGATTTAAAAAAAAAAAAAAAAAAAAGCATTCTAGAGGTGCCTGGGTGGCTCAGTGGTTTACGCCTCTGCCTTCCGCTCAGGTCATGATCCCAGGGTCCTGGGATCGAGTCCCACATCAGGCTCTCTGCTCAGCAGGGAGCCTGCTTCCCCCTTCTCTCTTTCCCTGCCTCTCTGCCTGCTTGTGATCTCTGTATGTCAAATAAATAAATAAAATCTAAATAAAATAAAATAAAATAAAAATGCATTCTATCAAAATATAACATAAGTTGTCACAATTAGTATTTTTCTATAAATTTTGAGTTTTACTACTAAGGAAAACAACTTTCTAGATAATCTGACCTAGTCTCAAGTTTCTTTTGATGGAGGTAATAAGTATATGTATAAAGGTGGAAAGGTAATAATGAGATACTTGCTTGAAATCAGAAAAGAAATTCTGATGGTAAAATATCTAGCATATATGTATTAATGTAGCATTATATACTGCCAAAACCAGATGGCCTATAGAAATAAATGCATTATGGGGCGCCTGGGTGGCTCAGTTGGTTAAGCTGCTGCCTTCAGCTCAGGTCATGACCCCCGGGTCCTGGGATCGAGTCCCTCATTGGGCTCCTTGCTCCGCAGGGAGCCTCTGCCTGCCACTCTGCCTGCTTGTGTGCTCTCTCTCTGACAAATAAATAAATAAAATCTTTAAAAAAAAAATTTAGAAAGAAAGAAATACATTAGACAATGATTTGGTAGCTTATAATAAACTTAAGTTAAAAAAAAAATCCCTTTGAATCCTTGGTATAATGTACATTAACATGGTTTGTTAAATATGAAGACTTGGGACATTTCATTTTAATCAGTCTTACTTTATGAAGTCAAATCATTGTACTGTGATGCATTCTTGCATTTCCCTGCCCCAATTTTAACCCACTGAGCCACCCAGGCGCCCCTTCCCTGCCCCAATTTTAAATGTTTGTGACACTGTCCTTTTTTGTCTTGTGCTTGTTTTTGAGACAAAAAAAATTGATTCCATCCCTGCCCCACCAATCTATAGGGCATTTATTTTTTTGTTTGGTAACATTTTTCTCTTCTTTTATAAGAACAGACATTCTTGGTCTTCCTAATTTTTTTTGAGTTTGATTCTTATTTCCCTTAAACAAGGGCCAGTATCAATGTCTGTTCTGTTTAGAGTATCTTTCAATCTCTTGTAAGCATAAGTTGTGTCAAGAACTATACAGGGTGCCTAGATTGCTCAGCTGGTTGAGTGTCTCCCTTTGGCTCAGGTCAAGGGCTGCATGGTGGGCTCTCGGCTTGGCAGGGAACCTGCTTCTTCCTCTCCATCTGTCTACCTCTATCCCTCCTTGTGCTCTCTGTGTCAAATAAATAAAATCTTAAAAAAAACAAAAAAAAAATTATACAATTTTCGGAGTGCCTGGCTTGTTCAGTTAAAAGAGCATGTAACTCTTGATCTTGGGGTTTTGAGTTTGAGCCCCATGTAGGGTGTAGAGATTACTTAAAAATAAAATCTTTAAAAAAGAAAAGAAGAAGAACTGTATTATTTTCTTCCACATTATCATTTTCTGACTATGACAATGATTACCATGGATACTGGGACTGCATTTCATGGGGAAAAAAACCGAAACACTTTTGGCATTAAGCTTAGCACAACCATTATTTTAACAAATACAGAATGCTTCTTATTTTTTCTTCTCTAGGTAAACTACTTGAAAGCCAATTAATTATAAATAAATATGTATTTATATGTTCCTTAACAAAAGTAAATTCTCCTGTTGTTGCGCGTACATGATGTAATTTAATACCAGTCTGAAGAGCTTGTAGCTTGGGGACAAGATAAAATTTGTTATTCCTTAAACCTAAAACACATCTTTACAGTATTTAAAGAATGGTAGAAAACCTCAAGAAATTCTACTTTTATCTATGCCAGAATTAAGATTCCCATATTTCCTATTAAAAGAAAGATATGCTAAGATACCTGTGTCGCTGTAATTCGAGTACATGGGTTGAATAAGAATAAGCCTTGTATGAGATCTAGCAAGTCGTCTCCTGCTGCAATGAAGATGTGTTGTAACGGGATTCCAGGAAAACTCTTAAATGTCACGAAATCTGGAAGACTACACATGTCCTGTAAAATATTTATAATTCAAACTTAGGGACTGAAAGGCATATAGCTCTCAGATGAAGAACTTAAACTGTCAAACGGAGAATGTAATGACTTCCATCGAACTGCTTTGCACCATTGTCAAAAATCATTTGGTCAGGGCGCCTGGGTGGATCAGTGGGTTAAGCCACTGCCTTCGGCTCAGGTCATGATCTCAGGGTCCTGGGATCGAGTCCCACATCGGGCTCTCTGCTCAGCAGGGAGCCTGCTTCCTTCTCTCTCTCTGCCTGCCTCTCTGTCCACTTGTGATCGCTCTCTGTCAAATAAATAAATAAAATCTTAAAAAATAAATAAAGAAAAACTAAAAAAAAAAAAAAAAAATCATTTGGTCAGAGTCAGTGACTGTGCTGCACACTGGACTTTCCATCCTGGAACCACGGCCCAGTTTATTCGTAATCTTGTGGAGAAGACCTTGTACTGTGAACGCTGCTATGACTTAGCCATTCTGGTACTATGGCAAGGTTATGCTGGTTACTCTAACCCCTGCTGAGACTCCTATAGCTATTCAGAGCTTGAAAAAATTTGTATACCACAGTTTCGATCAGAAGATAAAGTCTGATTAAAATGTCTCATTTCTATTATTTATTTTCAGGAGATGGAGCTATAAGAGGAAGAAAAATCTAAAGGATTATAATTTTAAGAATAAACAAGTGAGGGGTGCCTAGATGGCTCAGTCAGTTAAGCGTCTGCCTTTAGCTCAGGTCATTATCTTGGGGTCTTGGGATCAAGCCCCGCATCAGGCTCCCTGCTCAGCAGGAAGCCTGTTTCTCCTCCCACTACCCTCTGCTTGTTTTCCCTCTCTCTCTGTGTCTCTCTCAGTCAAATAAATAAATAAAATCTTATTAAAAAAAAAGAGCAAGTTGGTTGCAAAAAAATTATATGGTATGATCCCATTTTTATTAAAGAAAAGACAGAAAATGCAACTCTATGTTTATATGCTTGTGTATGTATCCTCACAACAAGATTTTCTACCAAACTGACAGTGATTAACCCTAGGTTAGGAATTACTGGGATGGAGAAAGGGCAACATGTACAAAGGAGGCTGGACAGTATACCACAATTTTAACTTTCTATTTGACATAAATTTTTCAAAGTATGTATTACTAGTACCTTAAGAAAATGAATACATTTCTTTAAGTAATACCTACATGACAGCATCAGAGTCCTAACAAAATTTCAAAGAACATGTATGAAAGCTTACTGGCCACTGTTCTTCAGTTGGTGTGCCCAAAGTTTCAAATATTCTTGTTAGTTGATCAAGGTCTGAATCTCCTGGCAAAAAAGGAACCTGGAAGAGAGTGAGATGTAGGTATTTCAAGGTGGTTTATAATAGATATACAAATAATACTACAAATTCCATAAAAAAACTAAGCTGTAACAAAAATAAAAATGAAGTCTGAGGTATACTAGATGTGGCACTAGATCCTACTGCTGCTAATCAAATGAAGAGCACTGTATTTCCCATTGTATTCACTCCACAAATCTTTAATAAACACTATGTAATAAGTATGTGGTAATTAATTAAACCCTAGGCATTTAAAGTAGGGAACAAGACAAAGACACTTGAGTGCCTCGGTCAGTTGAGTGTCCAACTTTTGATCTCAGCTCAAGTCTTGATCTCAGGGTTGAGACTTCAAGCCCCACACCCAGTTCCATGCTGGGTGTGGAACATACTTTAAAAAAAAAAAGAAAAAAGAAGTGAACAAGACACTTCTTGCTCTCCCCTGGGGTGGCTGTGGGGGAATGCTGGTAGTACAACTAAAGGGGCATCGCCCAGATGATGTTTTCAGGGAGAGCACAGGATCCTAGCATACACAAAACAGCACCTACCCACTCTACAAAAGCCAAGGAAGGCTTACTAGAAGAAGAACCAACCAGTGAAAGTTGAAAAATGAAAGAGTAAGCTGGAGGAAAAATGTTAAGATGGAGAAAAATTATTCTAGCTAAAGTACAGGAGCAGGGGCGCCTGGGTGGCTCAGTGGATTAAGTCTCTGCCTTTGGCTCTGGTCATGATCCTATGGTCCTGGGATCAAGCCCCGCACTGGGCTCTCTGCTTGGTGGGGAGCCTGCTACCCCTCTCTCTGTCTCTGCCTGCCTCTCTGCCTACTTGTGATCTCTGTCAAATAAACAAATAAAAAAATCTTAAAAAAAAAAAAAAGTACGGGAGCAAAGGCTGGCAGGCAGAAGAACACCTATATTACAATCTTATTTAAATAATATCTTGGCATATTATTTCTCTGAAGAAGTATAATGGCAAACTTTAAAGAATAAATGATAAGTTAAAAATTAGAAACTAGTAAATAATTAAAATCCTTGCTACAGACATTATTTTCCAATTCATCCTCAAACATCTTCATAAATATATAGGAGAGTAAAAAAGAGTTTGCTCTGTGAAGAGAGACTTTTCATACTATTACAGGCCTTGAAAAAATTTACCAGCTCAATGAGAAAATGAGATTAAGTACCAGCTTTCCCACATTTTTATTACTGTCAACTACCACCACCACCAGCACCAACCCCTGCCAAAAAAGCATTTAATTTTGCCAGTTATCAATTCCAAGCTCATCTATTTTGCCTTTTCTAAGAAAACAGATTTGGGCCTTTAAGTGTTTTACTTTTGCCAGCTGAAGCGGTCTGCAGATGCTGCTGGATAAACACTATAGGAAGACTTTTGCTTCCTGGCTCTAGCTTGTATGCCCAGCTGACTCCTGCGGCACTCTCAGCTTCACTACCAACAGGTTCCCACAAATGTCGGCAGTTTCTTCAGTGCCCAATGCACAGAGCAGCTTCCCTCTACAGAGTTGTGTAGCAGAGTGCCTCCAGAAAACCACCTCCCACAGAAGAGCTTTCCTCTACATGCAAGACAGACTTTCAACAAGTTCTGCCAACACAGCTCTATAGCAACTTCTCTATCATCAGTGAGCCACACTGCACATTACAACGTCTAGAATTCAGTCCCTGGGTCCTCTTCCTTGGGTGCTCTGTATTAGTCCTAGGGTGGCTGCTCCTTTCGTCTACTCTTATATGCTTTAAAATAGTCTCTTTACCTTTTCTTCTTTATTTTAGAGAGAAACAGAACTCAAACTCGTGAAGGGGGGAGGGAGAGGAGAGAGAGTCTTAAGCAGATGTGGCGCTGAGCAGAGCCCACTGTGGGGCTCAGTCTCACAACCCTGAGATCACGACCGGAGAAGAAATCAAGAATCAGACACTTAACTATATGCACCATGCAAGAACCCCTCTCATTACTTTTTATTAGTCAATCCTTCATTATTCCAATCGATAACCATAGTTAATTCTTAATATTAAACTTCCCTTTTTAATGTGTGGTTTCTATTTTCTAACTGGATCTAGATTTAATATAATCCCTATGTATAACACTAGACTATTATGTATATAAAATGTGTATCCAAAAAAAGAAACCTGAAGTTATACTAACACTGCATGAATATTTTTAGGCATGCTAATGTTTTTACTTTGAAGACTACTAAAATAAACTATGAGATCTGAAGAGGGGGGCCTGGGTGGCTCAATTGGTTCAGCATCTCCCTTTAGCTCTGGTCATGATCCCAGGGTCATAGGATCAGGTCCAATGTTGAGCTCCCTGCACAGCTGGGAATCTGTTTCTCCCTTTCCCTTTGCTCCCCGCCACCACTTGGGCTCTCTCAAATAAATAAATAAAAATCTTAAAAAAAAAAAAATCTGAAGAAAAGGACCCTCATCGAGGGAGGAGCAAGATGGCGGAGCAGTAGGAGACCTAAATTTTGTCTAGTCCCAGGTATTCGGCTAGATAGTTATCAAACCATTCTGAACACCTACAAACTCAAAAGGAGATGGAAGAAAAGAACAGCAGCAAATCTATGAACAGAATAGCGACCACTTTCTGGAAGGGTAGACATGCAAAAAAAGAGAATCCAAGGTGATATACAGGAAGACAGACCATGGAGGGAGGCTCAGCAAATGACAGAGCAGCAGAGCACAAAATCATAAGTTTTAGAAGTCTGTTCCACTAAGGGACATCACTCCAGTGGCTATGCGGGGGGATGGAATCCTTGCTGGAACAGTGTGGTCTCAGGACCCTCAGGGTCGCAGAAAGACCAGGGGTGCCAGAGTGAGGCAGAGTTCCCAAGTATCGGAGCAGGGAAGCCAGCTGCAGAGATGGAGCCAAGGAGTGGGCTCTCAGTTTGCTGTTGCCATAAACTGGATCCGAGGTACAGTAAGGCAACTGCTCTTCGAATAGGGACTCAACAAGTGGCAGATCCTGGGAGACTTCCCGTCCTCCCCAGGGAGAAGCAGCCTTGGAATGCGCTGCAGGAATCGTCTGGGTTTGGAAACTCCAAACAGGGCTGTGTGTCAGAGATAAAAATGCTCGGTCACAGGCTGGGCAAGCACAGAGTGCCTACGAAGACCAGGGAGACAGGTGTGATTGACTGCTTTTCTCTGAGGGATCACTGAAGGGGGAGCCCCGAGCTCTCGGCTCCTCCAGGGCTAGAGATTGGGAGGCTGCCATTTTCATTCCTGTCCTCCACAGCCGTACAGCTGTACAGAAAGCTTTTGAGGAATGAAAGCTACCGAAAAGCAAACCTGAGCAGATTATTTCACCTAGCCCCTGGCAAGGATGGAGCAATTCTGTCTAGGGCAAAGACATTTGAGAATCACTGCAACAACCCCACCCCTAGAAGATCAGCAAGAACATCTGGGCAAGACAAAGTATGCCGATCAATGAGAACTGAAAAACTCCAGTGTTAGGGAGAATACAGCACATAGAATTTACAGCTTTTTCCCCAAGATTCTTTTGTCTTTCAAAGTTGATTTTTAGGGGCGCCTGGGTGGCTCAGTCGGTTAAGCCGCTGCCTTCGGCTCGGGTCATGATCTCAGGGTCCTGGGATCGAGTCCCGCATCGGGCTCTCTGCTCAGCAGGGAGCCTGCTTCCTCCTCTCTCTCTCTCTCTGCCTGCCTCTCTGCCTACTTGTAATCTCTGTCAAATAAAATAAATAAAATCTTAAAAAAAATTTTTTTTAAATTTTCCTTGTTTTTTTTTTCTATTTTTATTTAATTTTTCCTCTTTCCCATTTTAACCATCCTACCATATCACTTTTTAAAAATTTTTAATTTTCATTTTTACAGTCATATTCTATCTCTTCATTATATTTAACCTTATTTTTGTGTATATATAAGTTTTTCTTTATTTAAAATTTTGAGATACAGTTTCTTCTAACAGACCAGAACATATCCTAAATCTAGTATATGGCTTTGTTCTAGTCTCCCGCCTGATCACATTGTTTTTTTAAACTTTTTTTCTTTATTTTTTCAATAAACTTATCAATTTTTTAAAAATTTTACAGTCATATTCCATCCTTTCACCATATTTACCTTTATTTTGTGTGTGTATATGTATATGTGTGTGTTTGTGTGTGTGTGTGTATATACACACCTGATTTTCTTTCCTTAAAATATATACATGATTTTCTTTTTTTTTTTTTTTTTTTTTACATGATTTTCTTTCCTTAAAATTTTGGGAGGCGGTTTCCTTTAATAGACCAAGATACAGCCAAAATCCAGTGTGTGGCTCTGTTCTGTTCACCAGCCTGATCACATTCTTCTTTTTCTTTCCCCTTTCTTTCCTCCCCGATTTCAGTTCTCTTCTGATTTTTTTTTAAAAAGATTTTATTTTATTTATTTGACAGACAGAGATCACAAGTAGGCAGAGAGGCAGGCAGAGTGGGGGGTGGGGAGAAGGCTCCCTGCTGAGCAGAGTGCCCGCCGTGGGACTCGATCCCAGGACCGTGGGATCACGACCCGAGCTGAAGGCAGAGGCTTAACCTACTGAGCCACCCAGGTGCCCCTCTCTTCTGATTTTTTAGTGTTTGTTTTTCGAGGGTAGTTGTTACCTTTTAACATTTTGTTCTCTCATTCATCTATTCTTCTCTAGACAAAATGACACAACGGAAAAACTTAAAGAAAAAACAAAACAAAACAAAACAAGAGGCAGTACTGACCGCCAAGGACTTAATCAATAGGGACATTACAAAGATGTCAAACTAGAGTTCAGAATGACGATTATAAAGATACTAGCTGGAGAATTCCTTTCTAGAGAAATAAAAGAACTAAAATCTAACCAAATCAAAATCAAAATTTTAATGAGGTGCAATAAAAAATGTAGGCTCTAACTCCTAGGATAATTGAGGCAGAAGAAAGAATTAGTGATACAGAAGACCAAATTATGAAGAATAAAGAAGCTGAGAAAAAGAGAGATGAACTACTCAATCATGAGGGAAGAATTCAAGAGATAAGTGATACCATAAGACAAAACAATATTAGAATAATTGGGATCCCAGGAGAAGCAGAGAGGGGGAAAAGATATACTGGAGCAAATTGTAGCAGAGAAAATCCCTAATATGGGGAAGGAAACATGCATCGGAATCCAGCAGGCACAGAGAACCCTCCTCAAAAATCAGTAAAAAAGGTCAACACCCCCTCGTCTAACAGTAAAACTTCGAAGTGTCAGACACAAAGAGAAAATCCTGAAAGCAGCTCAGACAAGAGGACCTACAATGGTAGAAACATTAGATAGGCAGACCTATCTATCCACAGAGACCTGGCAGACCAGAAAGGACTTGCATGATATATTCAGAGCATGAAATGAGAAAAATATGCAGCCAAGAGTACTATATCCAGCTGGGCTGTCATTGAGAATAGAAGGAGAGATAAAAAGCTTCCAGGACAAATAAAAACTAAGATAATTTGCAAACACCAAACCAGCCCTACAGGAAATATTGAAAGAGGTCCTCTAAGTAAAGAGAGAGCCTAAAAGTTACATAGACTAGAAAGAATTTGCAAACACCAAACCAGCCCTACAGGAAATATTGAAAGAGGTCCTCTAAGTAAAGAGAGAGCCTAAAAGTTACATAGACTAGAAAGAAACAGAGACAATATACAGTAACAGTCACCTTACAGGCAATACAATGGCACTAAATTCATACCTTTCAATAGTTACCCTGAATGTAAAGGGGTTAAATGCTCCAATCAAAAGACACAGGGTATCAGAATGGATAAAAAAAACAAACAAACAAACAAAAAAAACAAGACCCATCGATATGGTCTATGCAAGAAACTCATTTTAGACCCAAAGACACCTCCAGATTTAAAATGAGGAGGTGGAAAACCATCTACCATGCTAATGGACATCAAAAGAAAGCAGGGGTGACAATCCTTATATCAGATAAATTAGATTTTAAGCCAAAGACTATCATAAGGGATGAGGAAGGACACTATATCATATGTAAAAGGTCTGTCCAACAAGAAGATCTAATAATTGTAAATATCTATGCCCCTAACATGGGAGCAGCCAATTATATAAACCAATTAATAACAAAATCAAAGAAACACATTGACAATAACACAGTAACTGTAGAGGACTTTAACACCTCCCTCACTGAAATGGACAGATCATCCAAGCAAAAGATCAAGAAGGAAATAAAGGCTTTAAATGACACAATGGACCAGATGGACAACACAAATATACTCAGAACATTCCACCCCAAAGCAAAAGAATGCACTTTTTTTCTCTACTGCACATGGAACTCCAGAATAGATCACATCCTGGGTCACAAATCAGGTCTCAACCAAAAGATTGGGATCATTCCCTGCATATTTTCAGAAAACAATGCTTGAAACTAGAACTCAATCACAAGATGAAAGTTGGAAAGAACACAAATACATGGGGCCTAAAGAGCATCCTACTAAAGAATAAATGGGTCAACCCATTCATTAAAAAAAAAAAAAAAAAAAAAATTTAAGGGCGCCTGAGTGGCTCAGTGGGTTAGAGCCTCTGCCTTCAGCTCAGATCATGATCTCAGGGTCCTGGGATTGAGTCCCGCATCGAGCTTTTTGCTCAGTGGGGAGCCTGTTTCCCCCTCCATCTCTCTCTGCCTGCCTCTCTGCCTACTTGTGATCTCTCTGTTAAATAAATAAATAAAATATTTTTTAAAAAATTTAAAAATTCATGGAAACAAACGAAAATGAAAACACAACTGTTCAAAATCTTCAGGATAAAGAAATGCGGTCATAAGAGTAAGTTATATACCAACATAAGACTTTCTCAAGAAACAAGAAAGGTCTCAAATACACAACTTACCCTACACCTAAAGGAGCTGGAGAAAGAACAGCAAAGAAAGCCTAAACCCAGCAAGAAAAAAGAAATAATAAAGATCAGAGCAGAAATGGAAAACCAAATTAATAAAATCATGAATGGAAGAGGAGATCATGGGGTGCCTGGGTGGCTCAGTGGATTAAGGCCTCTATCTTTGGCTCGGGTCATGATCCCAGAGTCCTGGGATTGAGCCCCACATCGGGCTCTCTGCTTGGCGGGGAGCCTGCTTCCCTTTCTCTCCCTGCCTGCCTCTCTGCCTACTTGTGATCTCTGCCAAATAACTAAAATCTTAAAAAAAAGAAAGAAAGAAAGAAAGAGATCACAACCAACACAAAAGAAATATAATCAATTATAAGAACATATTATGAGCAACTATATACCAGCAGATTTGACAATCTGGAAGAAATGGATGCATTCCTAGAAACTTAGAAACTACCAAGACTGAAAAAGTGGGAAATCTGAACACAGACTAGGTACTGATTTATCTTTCCTTTCCTTTTCTTCAGATGATAACAGTATTGTGGTTATGATAAAAAAAAAAATTGTTCTAGAGAAAAAAGTCTTTTAGAGAAATAGTATATGGAGAAAATGGCATAATATCTGGGATTTGTGGCTTAAAAATGTGATGTGAGGGAATTACAAATAAAGCTGATCATGTGTTAAAAACTGATGAAGCTGGTTTGTGGGTACACTGAGGCTCATTTTTCTCTCCAGAGTCCCCTGCTGAAACTCTCATCCCTTCTGCTTCAATATGGACTATTTTCTCTCTGGGCACACCTGCTTCTTCAGAACTTCCTTTCACTATTAAATGAGGAATTCTATTCACCCCTTTTCTGTGTTCAATCTCATGTTCTCTGGATCCCACATCTTTCTCTTGATTTACTCTCACGTAATAGTAGAGCACAGCTTCAAATAAATTCCTAAGAAAGGAAGCAGATGTACAATTTTTAGTGTAATAAATTGTATCTATTCTCAAAAGCTAACTGAAAAATACAAATGGGCACAAAATTCTAGGTTGGAAATTATTTTCCTTCACAATGTATTCTATTGCCCTTAGGATTTCAGTGCTACTGTTGAGAAGTCTGAAACCATTCTTTCCCCCTATTCCTTCATTATGGTTTCTTTTTTTTTTTTTTTAAGATTTTTTATTTATTCATTTGACAGAGATAGATCACAAGCAGGCAGAGAGAGAAAGAGGGAAGCAGGCTCCCTGCTGAGCAGAGAGCCCGATGTGGGACTCGATCCCAGGACCCTGAGATCATGACCTGAGCCGAAGGCAGCGGCTTAACCCACTGAGCCACCCAGGTGCCCCTTCATTATGGTTTCTATGTAAGCTCTCTCTGTTTTTCCTCTCTTGGAAATAAAGTATTTTCCTTATAGTCTGGTCCTCTGAAATTTTACAATATGTCTTTTTTTATTCTCTATGCAGAGTCTTTGTTGCACTTTAAGTCAGTTCATACCCACCAATGCTAGGCTATTTTCTGGTGAATTTCCTATCCTACATTTTCATTCTAGTAAGATTTTATTTATTTATTGGACAGAGATCACAAGTAGGCAAAGAACCAGGCAGAGAAGAGTGAGGGGGAAGCAGGCTCCTTGCTGAGCAAAGAGCCCGATGTGGGGCTCAATACAAGGACCCTGGGATTGTGACCTGGGCTAAAGGCAGAGGCTTTACCCACTGAGCCACCCAGGTGCCCCTATCCTACATTTTCTTTGTTCTTTTTTATTATATTCTAGATCAATCCTGGATCAATCAATCAATCAAACCTGGATCAAATTAGCTTAATTTTTTGGTCCTACTTGAGGAAAGAATTCTCGAGTTTACTTTCCCAATCTTTCCACTGTCTCTGTTTGCTTTTAGTTACCCTACATAAAAATTTTCAAGAGTCCCTTATTCTTCAACTGATCCTTTAGTAATAGAGCATCATGTTCTTGTTTTACAGATGGAGTATGTTCTCTTAGTCCTCTGAAGGTGTGGTAGAGATGGAGGGTTAAATTTCTTCTGCTACCTATTTTGCCCAAATTTCTTTCTTTCTTTTTTTTTTTAAAGATTTTATTTATTTATTTGAGAGTGAGTGAGTGAGACAGAAAGAGCATGAGCAGGAAGGGGGCAGAGGAAGGAGGAGAAGGAGACTCCCCAATGAGCAAGGAGCCTGAGTGGGACTCAATCCCACCTGAATCAAAGGCAGACAATTAATCGACTGACCGACCAAGGCATCCCCCTACAAATTTCTTTTGTTGTCAGTCTTTCACACTGAATCCTTTCATCAAGTAACATTTTTAAGTATTTATTTATTTGAGAGGGGGAGCAGCAGGCAGAGGGAGAAGCAGGCTCTCCACTGAGCAAGGAGCCTGATGCAGGATTAGATTCCACGATCATGGGATTGTGACCTGAATGAAGGCAGGCTTAACCACTTAGCCACCCCATCATCCAATATCTAATGATTCTTGCCAATTACCTGGTAATTCTTATATACTGGAAGCCTTCATTAAATATCTGGAATTCCTTGATAACTATGTGGTAATCATGACTAACCATTCATATTCAAGGGTAAGGTACTAAAAACATTGATTAGAACTCACAGGCTTTCTCTAGAAAGATTGGGTGGGGAGTTTAATGCCAGTTTTCTGTGGGTCTATTCTCTGGGACCATTCAGATTGTCTAGTAAAGGATTCTCTAATCTTTTGCCTGGGTTAAAGAGTTACTAGCTTGTGCGCCTGGGTGGCTCAGTGGGTTAAAGCCTCTGCCTTCAGCTCAGGTCATGATCCCAGTGTCCTGGGATCAAGCCCCACACGGGGCTCTCTGCTCAGCAAGGAGCCTGCTTTCCTTCCTCTCTCTCTTCCTGTCTCTCTGCCTCCTTGTGATATCTGTCAAATAAATAAATAATATCTTAAAAAAAAGTTACTAGCTTATTGCAAAGGCTACCAAGGTTCTGGGAGCTGCAGGGAACTAAATTGAAGGTTTTACTATTCAGTATACAGACATTCATGTAATTTGTATGTTTTCACCAAAGCAACTTACCCACATCCTCCACAGTGTCTAAGGATGGCTATGTCTGGAGATTTGTGTTTCAATTTCTTGAGAGAATAAGCATATCTTCAGTGGAGTTTTAAAGTGGAGGTATAGTTAGGCAAACAGAAATGACCTAGCTTACGTGCAGAGGGACTGCGGTATTAATTGTCCATACACAATTTTTTTCCACCAACTCCAGTTTTTAGGCCTATAACCTCATTATTGTCATCAATGGTCACAGGTGCTTCTCAGTAACTAAGCACCTTTAGGATTCTGTGTGTCAAGCCCAAACTGCCTCTAGTTGGCATCCTTTTCTGTAAAATTTAAGCAGTCTTCATTTCTCATCTTATAAACTCTAGCATGGTATTAATGGGCATCTCCTAGTTTCAAGGATGGCATTTATGTATCTTTTTCAAGATAATTTATAATGGTGGGGGGAGTTTTGCCCTGCCATATCAAAAATCTTTAAGATATAATTATCACTTGGGTACCTGGGTGGCTGAGTTGGTTAAGCATCTGTGTCTAGCCCAGGTCACAATCCCAGAGTCCTGGGATCAAGTCCCTCATCAGGTTTTCTGCTTAGCAAGGAGTCTGCTTCTCCCTTTTCCTCCTGCCCCTCACCCCTGCTCATACTGTCTCTCTCAAATAAATAAATAAAATCTGAAAAAAAAAAAAAAAATAGAACTAAGCAGAGAGTGTGTGAACAGCTGTGACAGTGGGGGTAAGAGGGAGAGAATCCCAAGCATGCTATACACGACCCTGAGATAATGACCTGAGCCAAAATCAAGAGTCAGACACATAACCAACTGAGACACTAAGGCGCACTTCTAACCTGTTCCTTCTTTTTTTTTTTTTTTTAAAATATTTTTATTTATTCATTTGACAAAGAGAGATCACAAGTAGGCAGAGAGGCAGGCAGAGAGAGAGAGGAGGAAGCAGGCTCCCTGCTGAGCAGAGAGCCCAATGCAGGATTCAATCCCAGGACCCTGAGATCATGACCTGAGCCGAAGGCAGAGGCTTAACCCACTGAGCCACCCAGGCGCCCTAACCTGTTCATTCTTAACTTCTGTCTCTCTCCGCTTACTTTCTCAATGGAACAATAAATCATAACATTAAGGGCTATGGTTTTATCTTGGTAATGAATGAATTGTGTTTTGAGGAGCTGACAGAACTGACAGCTGACAAAACTCTTGTGTTTTTGTGAGTAGCAAAGCTGTTATGCCAGCTTATCCACAGAACCCATCATTAGCACAGGGATTACTATTCATCTTCAAATCTAAATATGTTACTATTTCTTCTGCAAGCACCCACAGGAGTGAGCTTCTCCAAACGATGCACAGAACTCACTCCAAACTAAACAAGATGTTTGAGAAGGTAATTTTTCTTTGTGGCATATAGAAACTATTTTCTGTGTTCAAGGAACTGAAAAGCTGTATTTTTGTGTCTTGGGTTCACATTTCTTTAAATATGTATCACCTGAGAAGAGTAGGGGTTGGAAAATGGAAAGTAGGGAAGAAAAAACTCCCAGCTTCAGAAGGATTCCCCACTATTCCTTTGCCTTCATCATTCAGAAAGGCTAAACTAAACTTTATAGCTCAACAAAAGTTTCTAAGGCACCATCTTTCTCTCCAGCAAGGGTAGCGAGACAATGATTTATTTCAAGACGGTTTCAGTCCAGGGAAATGCTACAGGACCACCACAACTGCTTAGTTTGAACAGAACTAAAATAATCTTACATACACCACTGAGAGCGCAGCTGTAGTGGCTGGTTTTACACATTTCCTAAAGTGTAACTTTTAACAGCCCCAAACAAGAAAAGTCCCAGGACTATAAAAGTGCATCCTAACATTTTTAGTTACAGCAGAAATGTTACAGTATTACAGCCTGATGAGTTTTATTATAGCTTTATTTCAGATTACAGAAATGATCTATAAATCTTTATTGTCCTCAATAGGAGGTCTTCTCATCTCCCATTAACAAAAAGGTTGCAGTGGAGAAAATGCATTTATTTTTTAAATTGGTCTATTTGTTGGCTTTTTTTTAGAAGAATGGTGCTCCTCTCTGAGAATTATCTATGGGAAGACAATTCTTATGCAAGTTATACAAACAAATAGCTATTACAATATCATAGTGTATATATCAATCCTAGACTTACCCTCAGAAGAAGCTCTGCTAAGATACAGCCAACAGCCCACATGTCCACACCAACACCATACATTCTAGCTCCAAATAGTAACTCAGGGGCCCGATACCACCTGAAGAACAAAAAGAAATGTAAATTTAAAGATGAGACCGGGAGGGAGACAAACCATAAGAGACTCTTAATCTCACAAAACAAACTGAAGGTTGCTGAGGGGAGGGCGGGGAGGGAGACGGTGGTTGGGTGATGGACATTGGGGACATATGTGCTATGGTGAGTGCTATGAAATGTGTAAACCTGACGATCCACAGACCTGTACCAGTGGGGCTAATAATACATTATATGTTAATAAAAAAATCAAAAAATTTTTAAAAATGTAATTTAAAAAGGCAATCACTGAAGTACTTCTGGGAGAAAACTCCTCAGCAAAACATCATCCCACTGATGAAATTCACTTTTATGTATTCTATTAACTCAGGAAAAACTGACTATAAAACCTAGCAGTTCCAGGACACCTGGGTGGCTCAGTTGGTTAAGCGTCTGCCTTCAGCTCAGGTAATGATCCCCAGGTCCTCGGATCGAGTCCCACATCGGGCTCCCGGCTCAGTGGGGCGCCTGGTTTTCCCTCTGCCTCTGCCTCTCTCTTTCATGAAGAAATAAAGAAAAAGTCTTAAAAAAACAAAACAAAACAAAACAAAAAACAAGCAGTTCCATACTGGAAATGACACATATCCTTGGTCCATATACTTTTAGATTTTTTTTTTTTTTAAGATTTTATTTCTTGGGGCACCTGGGTGGCTCAGTGGGTTAAGCCTCTGCCTTCGGCTCAGGTCATGATCTCAGGGTCCTGGGATCGAGTCCCGCATCGGGCTCTCTGCTCAGCAGGGAGCCTGCTTCCCTCTCTCTCTCTGCCTGCCTCTCCATCTACTTGTGATTTCTCTCTGTCAAATAAATAAATAAAATCTTAAAAAAAAAAAAAAAAGATTTTATTTCTTTATTTGACAGAGAGAGAGATCACAAGTAGACAGAGAGGCAGGCGGAGAGAGAGGGAAGCAGGCTCCCTCTTGAGCAGAGAGCCCGATGCAGGGTTCTATCCCAGGATCCTGGGATCATGACCCGAGCCAAAGGCAGAGGGTTTAAGCCACTAAGCCACCCAGCTGACTCTACTTTTCCATTCTTTTTTTTTAGAGATCTGGTTCTTTTTTTAAGATTTCATTTATTTATTTGACAGATAAAGATCACAAGTAGGCAGAGAGGCAGGAAGGCAGAGAGAGAGGAGGAAGCAGGCTCCCTGCTGAGCAGAGAGCCCAATGTGGGGCTCGATCCCAGGACCCTGGGATCATGACCTGAGTTGAGGCAGAGGCTTTAACCCACTGAGCCACCCAGGCGCCCCCAACTTTTCTATTCTTAAATGATTAATGCCTTCTCTCTTCCTGAAACTCTCAAAACCATCCTTCCTCTAAGCCACCTTACTTCCAACTTCACTGAAAAATATCCAAATAATGGGGGAAAAAAAAAAAAAAGAAAAAAGAAAAAACAATTCCATGGACTCACCTATAGTCTTTCATATTCACACAAGCTCACAATCTGTCTTTCCCATCTGTAATTTCAGACGAACTGTCCTGGACTGTTTTAATGCCAATATGTCAACTTGGGGCACCAGGTACCATGCTCTCTTGCCTATTTTCTAACATACTGAAATTCTTTCTCCTACATCAATGTTTTCTTCTTCACTAGACTTTTCCCACTAGTGTTCGAACATATGATAATTTCTTCAGCCTTAAAAAATAAACTAAAAAACAAAGTAATAAAGAAGAAAAACTTCTTTAGGCCCAACTTCCTGTAACAGCTACCTCCACATTCTCCAGTTATTCTGAAATAACTAGAATAACCTCTTACTATCTGTTTTTATTATCTCCAATTCTTATTTTCTTATCCTTTTTTTAAAAAAGATTTTATCTATTCATTTGACAAAGAAATCACAAGCAGGCAGAGAGGTAGGCAGAGAGAGAGAGGGGGAAACAGGGTCTCTGCTGAGCAGAGAGCCCGAAGCGGGGCTTGATCCCAGGACCCTGAGATCATGACCCAAACCGAAGGCAGAGGCTTTAACCCACTGAGCCACCCAGGCACCCCTTCCTATCCTTTTAAAAACTCTTTCAGGGTGCCTGGGTGGCTCAGTGGGTTAAAGCCTCTGCCTTCGGCTCAGGTCGTGATCTCAGGGTCCTGGGATCGAGCCTCGTATCGGGCTCTCTGCTCGGCAGGGAGCCTGCTTCTTCCCTCTCTCTCTGCCTGCCTCTCTGCCTACTTGTGATCTCTCTCTATCAAATAAATAAATAAAATATTAAAACAAAAACAAAAACCAAAAAAAACCCTCTTTCATGGGGTGCCTGGCTGGCTCAGTTGGTACAGCATATAACTCTTGATCGCAGGGTCCTAACTTCAAGCTCCAGGTTAGGCCTACAAAGAGCTTCCTTTAAAAAAAAAAACAACACAGACGCCTGGGTGGCTCAGCTGGTTAAATGTCTGCCTTCAGCTCAGGTCATGATTTCAGGGTCCTGGGATTGAGCCTCACATTGGGCTCCCTGCATCACCCTCTCCCTTTGCTTCCTCCTCGCTATTTATGCTGTCTCTGTCTCTCGCTCTCTCTATTGCTCTCTCAAATAAAATCTTAACACAAAACAAAACAAAACAAAAAACTAATCCTACACAATATAAACTTTCAATTTTTTTAAAACCAGTTCTTACCTGGTTACAACCTGATGTGTATAAGCTCTATTGGGGCTCCCAAATGATTTGGCCAGGCCAAAATCTGCCAGTTTTAGAACTCCATTTTCATCTAATAACAAGTTGTTTGGTTTTAGATCCTGTATCATGGAGATTTCAAATAAACATGTCAGCAGGTGGTAGAGAATACCATAATGCTACATTTAGTTGGCTTAACTTTAAACTTGGCAAAAAACAGGGTAAAACCTTAAATTTACACAACAATCAGTACTTTTTTTTTCATTGACTTAAAATCTTACCAATGCTAAAAAAAGACTGGTTATATTACTTGGTGAGACCTTGGATCAAGACCTTGGGTCACTGAGCTTCAATTTACCTACCTCAGAGGGTTGCTGTGAGGATTAAATTTAGCGTTTTCTATAAAGAGGCTACTGCAAGGACTAGGAACTCAATAAACAGTTCCTGCTATATATTTAATAACAGTAATACACAGGAATTTCAGTAAATAAAAATATGATGCATTTAGAGAGGATGAGGAACAAATTCTTCAAAATATATACTAAAAAGATATTAGCAATAACCTAAAAGGGATTCTAAGTTAAAGGTATGAGAATTACTGACTACACATATTCTTAGCTATTTATCTAAATAGAGTGCCTAAGAAAATCTATCTATTGATATTATCCGCCTTATTTCAAGAGCTGAATGTTTCTTGACTCAACCATTTCAGAAACTTCATTACTTCACAGAATTTTAGAGTTACTCAAATATTTTTTCTAAAAATATTTTAGTGTTGTAGAACTTAATCCAGACTCACTGGATTTTTTTCCCCTTGTCACAATAGTATAGGTATAGCACAAAGAACACTGGACTTAAAGCCAGAACAAGTAGATTTTAATATTCTGTCAGTTACTAGCTACTGATCTTGAAAAATATATATATAGCCGTGGTCATGTGATATAGCAACTTAGCTTTTCACCTAAGAAAAAAATGAAGAACTGGGTCTCTTCTATTTCTAAACTTTACGTAGCATTTTATGGTCTTCATGTCACCACCTGGTAGAAAACTAGGGAACACCAGAGGGAGTTCTGAACACTGAAGGGAACACCCAGAGGAAGATGGGGAAAAAATGGCCAGGCTCTATTTTTATTTTAAAATACACATATTTAGACCATTTATGTAATAACTGACCATATTACACTTGACTAAAACATAAAGAATCAATCATACTTGGTTAAAAACCTTACCCTATGTAGAATCCAATGCTGATGTAAATATTCTAACCCTTGAAGAGTCATCAACATGTAGGCTTTGATGTGTGATGGTGTCAACACAAGACTATTATCCTTTATTATAACCTGTAAACCCGGAGTATATATACAATTATTCCAAATAAATCACACCATATAAAATCACATACAGACATAAAATGAGTTTATCCATCATATAGGAGAATCTGAAGAAACACTGCCTAACTCTCCTTAGGAATCACCGTGAGAATTTCCAGTTACGTGATTAGGGCAAGTATCTCTGCTGGTGCATTCTTTCCTACTTCTTTGTTTAAAAGGCATTAACACAGTGAACATTTGTTGTTTTGCTTGCCCCAGGATGTATAGCCCCTTCTGATAACAGCATTTAGCATTCCTTTGCGGTGTCACCTGGTTAAAATAGAACTGACCACTACCAGTGTCCTCTAGAGGTAGATACATGACCCATGCATAGCCAACCACCACAATGAAGCTTGCTGTCCAAAATACTGGTTTAGGAATGGACATGTGATCTAAGCCAAGCTAATCCAAGAGGCCAACTACTTATGTTAGAAACTAAGGGAACAAAGCACCTTCCTTCCTAACTAACAGATTACTAAACTCTTAAGGATATAAACCTGAGGTGCCTGAGTCACTACTCTGAGAAATTAAGCGCATGAAGAAAGGCCACAAAGAAGAAAACAGAGTCGAGCTAAAGTGCAAGACAGAGTTTTCCAGGCATTATTTGAGAACTGTGCTTAAAGCCAGTTTATTCCTACATTTTTAAGTTATATTAGCTAAAAGTTCCCATTTTCTTTTTTTAGAAATCAGATTTAGATAAAAGGTATCCTGGGCCGCCTGGGTGGCTCAGATGGCAGGCGGCTCGGGTCATGACCCCAGGATTCTAGGATCGAGTCCTGCATCAGGGTCCCTGCTTTGCAGAGAGCCTGCTTCTTCCCTCTCCCTTTGCCTGCTGCTCTGCCCCACCCTGCTGGTTTCTTCTCTCTCTCTGTCAAATAAATAAAATCTTTTAAAAAAAAGGTATCCAAATTGGCAAGAAGTAAAACTTACACTATTTACAGATGACATACTATATATAGAAAAACCTAAATATTCCACAAAAAAACTACTAGAACTGATCATTGAATTCAGTAAAGTTGCAAGATCCAAAATCAATATACAGAAATCTGTAGCATTTCTATATACTAATAATAAAGTAACAGTAAGAGAAATTAAGAGAATCCCATTTACAAGAAAAAAAAAGAAAAGAATAAAGAAAAAGAAAGAAAAAAAAGAAGTCAGAGTTAGGCAAAATATGCCCTTTTCAGTGCATAGTTCCATGTGTTTAACAAAGACATCCAGTTATGTAACCACTACCAAAATCAAGATAAAGTTCTTTAACTCCCACCCCTACCCTAATCGCCTCAGGCCCCTCTATACCTAATACTTTCCTCTACTCCCAACCCTGGCCACCACTGACCTAATCTGTTTCTTTAGTTTTGCCTTTTCCAGAATATCATATAAGTGGAATTATGTAATATATAGCATTTTGAACTTGAGTTCTTTCATTTAGCATAATACATCTGAGATTCCTCTATACTTTATACTATGAACAGTTCATTACTTTTTATCCCCAAACAGCATTCCATTTTACAGCTATACCACAGTTTGTTTATATATTCACTAGAAAAGGTATTTGGATTGTTTCCAGTTTCGGCAATAATGAATAAAGCTGGAAATCTGTGTACCAAATGATTTCTGTGTAGACATATTTTGGTGTCTCTTAGACAAATATCTAGCAGTGGTATTGCCAGATCGTTCTTTAGCTGTGTATTTAACTGTTTTTTGTATTCTCACCAGCAGTGTATGAGAATTTTAGCTGTTCAACATACCTGGATTGTCAGTTTTTTTATTTTGTTTTGTTTTTTAAAGATCTTATTTATTTGACAGAAAGAGAAATCACAAGGAGGCAGAGAGGCAGGCAGAGAGAGAGGGGGAAGAAGGCTCCCTGCTGAGCAGAGTCCAATGCGAGGCTCAATCCCAGGACCCTGAGACCATGACCTGAATTGAAGGTAGAGGCTTAACTTACTGAGCCACACAGTGTTCCTGGATTGTCAGTTTCTGAGATTCAGTTAGTATTAAGGAAAAACCCAAGATCTTATATTCTCAAAAGTAAAATAAAAAACGTGGGTTTCAAAAGGAGGATATTCTGTGATAATACGGAAAAGGAACTCTAAATTCTCAAAGGCCTAATATTCATTTCTCTAAAAGTAATGTCAATAAGGTACAAGGAACTTGGTAGACAGAAATGCTCTGAAATCCCAATCTCTGTATATAACACTAGGAATATGGCTAAATGACTCAGATGAAAAAAGGAAATAAACATTTAGGTTCTCTTCTGATAAAAAGAGAAAAGAAAGTTCTCTAGGAATCTTAATCTTACCTCTAGATCAGTTTCCATAAAATCAAAGACAAGACTAATATTAGATTTATGTCCAAAAGCATCAAGGAGCTGCAAAGCAAAATTAAAAAATAAGTAAGTAAATAAAAATGTGATTTTCCATAAAACATTTGAAAAGATTATACCAACTAAAGTAATTCTTAAAATTTAAACAAGTATCTGGACTGCTGACAATTCCCAACTAAATCTGAATTATCTTTTTTTTTTTTTTAAAGATTTTATTTATTTATTTAACAGAGAGATTACAAGTAGGCAGAGAGGCAGGCAGAGAGAGAGAGAGGAGGAAGCAGGCTCCCTGATGAGCAGAGAGCCCGATGCGGGACTCGATCCCAGGACCCTGAGATCACGACCTGAGCCGAAGGCAGCGGCTTAACCCACTGAGCCACCAAGGCGCCCCTAAATCTGAATTATCTTATTAAATTTGACATTTATCCTTTATATTGCTAGGAATTAGTAATTTGAGGCACAAAAATACTAAACTTTGTATTTTTTAAAAGATCTTATTTATTTGAGAGAGACAAAGAGCATGCACAAACAGGGGGAGGGGCGGAGGGAGAGAGAGAAGCTGACTCCTCGCTAAGCCAGGAGCCTAATGCTGGGCTCAATCCCAGGACTCAAAGATCGTGACCTTAGCCAAAGTAAGACACCTAACCAACTGAGCAAGTAGTTGTGCCTAAACCTTAGGTTTTGTTTTTTTTTTAAAAGATTTTATTTATTCATTTGACAGAGAACCCAAGTAGGCAGAGAGGCAGGCAGAGAGAGAGAGAGAGAGAGAGAGAAGCAGGCTCTGCACTGAGCAGAGAGCCCGATGCGGGGCTCGATCCCAGGACCCTGGGATCACGACCTGGGCCGAAGGCAGAGGCTTTAACCCACTGAGCCACCCAGGTGCCCCTTAAAAAGTCACTAAATACTTAAGTTTTCCTCCAAAATTTTGTGGGTTATAATTAAGAAATAAATTAATGAAAACTTCACCTCAGTCTGCATTTTTGTGCTCAATATTTAAGAAAATCCTATAAACAGAAGTGGTAGCTATCATTCCTTATATGCACCCTCTATTCCAGGCTCTATTTCCAGGTACTTCACAAGCATTCAATCAATGAACTAGTCTTACTACAACCCTCGGAGGTGGAGTTATGGCACCGAGTTATAGGGGAGCTTACTCAAGGTCTTATACATGCTAGGGCTCTCGAGACTTCAAAATGATTTTTCACAAAATTAGGCCATATGCCCATATTAAATTTATTCCATCAGTTGTATCCTAGAGACGCCTGGGTGGCTCAGTCAGTTAAGTGTCTGCCTTTGGCTCCTGGGATGGAGTTCCCAGCTTAGAGGGGAGTCCGCTTCTCCCTCTGCCTCTGCCCCTCCCCATTTGTGCTCACGCTTTGAGTATGGCACGTGCTCTCGCGCTCTCTCTCATGCTGTCAAAATAAAGAAATAAAATCTTAGGGGCGCCTGGGTGGCTCAGTGGGTTAAAGCCTCTGCCCTTGGCTCTGGTCATGATCCCAGGATCCTGGGATTGAGCCCCACATCGGGCACTCTGCTCAGCGGGAAGCCTGCTTCCTCCTCTCTCTCTCTGCCTGCCTCTCTGCCTACTTGTGATCTTTCTCAGTCAAATAAATAAATAAAATCTTTAAAAAAAAGAAAAAAGAAACAGAATCTTAAAAAAATTTAAAAAAAAAAGATACTGCCTATAGAATCAATTAGAACAAAAAATATCTATTAGCCTGTAAATTTTTAAGCTTTTTTACAAGGTTCACCTAAAGCAATTCATCTTGCTGAGCCTTCAATCAACAACTACCACATTCAGAAATGACAGGGTCCCAAATCCCAGAAACAATTTAGATCATACTCACACCAATTATATTTGGATGACTTAGCTCCTGTAATAATTTTATTTCTCTTAAGGCTGTTCTATTTATACCTATATGAAAAGGCAAAGGAAAATGTGAAAACTCTGACATCTCAAATCTTAAAAACATATTTTTTGGGATAGGTTAGTCTTTCAGGAAATAGCAGTGAATATCCTACAGAAAAAAAAAGGGCCATTTTGACAGTTTTTTTTGACATCTGGTTTTATTTTATATTACTTTATTTTAAAAATAATTTAAAATCACTATGATAAATGGTGAAAAAAAGTATTCACTTTGTAGCAGATCTCTTGAGAAGACTGCTGGAATAACAATGTGACTGTGTAACATTAAAGCAATAAATAAGTCAACAGCTTCCTCCTTCTTGCATTATGAATATTAGGAACAGATTCTTGATGCTAACAGCAAAATAGTGGTAAGACTATTATCATTCCCAATACAAAGGATAGAACTCAAAATTAAAAATAAGATCTGGTACTATCTGTTAAATAGAAGATGGGTCCTTTTCATAAAAACTAGTTCTTGATGACTAAATACGACTTAACAGGCTAGCACACAAAGCTATGGAGGAAAGGTAAAAACGTGTTTTCTTCCATTCGTCTATTTCAGTGTGAGCTTTCCATACTTCCATGAGGTTGTATCCTGAATTTTCAAAATATTCAGTTCAGAGAAAAAAAAAACAGTGCTTGCAACAATACCTTAAAGAATGATGAAGACAGCAAGACAAGCCACTGATAACCTTGTTGCCTTACATTTACTCAGATGACTTGGTTATATGACTCTTAACATCCAAATGGTGGGTATCACAAACATCCTGTCTCTATTCTGATTCCCCATGCTAAGTTTACTCTTCTAGCACCCTGCAACAACCCTATCTAAACCGCTCAAAACTGATACGTTGCTAACTTCCTTAGTGAGGATAAAAACTTTTCCTGTTCTGTCAGATTATATTGAGTACTTACCATCTTTAGCTTCTGATCTATGTCCAAGTTTAATCTGTTGGGGGGGGAACCCAAACACATTAAAAATATGTTATTTAGACTTAGTGCATAACATATAAATACTTCAGAAACTTAGCCACAACAAGAATATGTAGCAAACTTATATGTGGCCAGTAAGCAAGAAGCGAGTGGGAAATCATGAATCTGAAAGGCAAAATTACATGTAATAAAAAGAAAAAAAAAAAAGCCCAAAACAATTACTTCTGGAAAACACAGCTATTCTACCTTTAAAACTACCCCCCAGCTAAATGCAAAATGGTGCACCCACTGTGGAAAACGGTATGGAGGTTCCTCAAAAAACTAAAAAGATAATTACCATGTGATCCAGTAATTCCCCTACTGAGTATTTACCCCAAGAATACAAAAACACTAATTTATTTAAAAGCTATATGCCCCTCTATGTTTACTGCAGCATTATTAACAAAAGCAAACAGAATATTAAAATAGAATATTACTCAGCCACAAAAAAGAACGAAATCTTGCCATTTGCAACATGGATGGATCTAGAGGGTATAACATTAAGTGAAATAAGAGAAAGACAATACCCTATGATTCATTCATATGTGGAAATTAAGAAACAAAACAAACTAACAAAGAAAAAAGAGACAACCAAGAAACAGTTAACTAGAGAGAACAGGTGGCTATCAGAGGAGAAGTGGGGGGAGGTTGGGGGAAATAGCTGAAGAGGATTAAACTACACATCATGATGAGCACTAATATACAGACTTGCTGAATTACTGTATTGTACACCTGAAACCAATGTAACACATCATGTTAGGTATGCTAGAAATAAAATTTAAAAAATAAGAATCTTGGTAATGATAAAAATAGATTAAAATATGTAAATATATAAATATATATATATATCTTCCAACTGTATACCACAAACACAACTTTTTACTTAAAGGTAAAATACTATAGTACTAAAAAATATAAGGCACTCAGCAATAAATTTAACAAAAGATGTGCAAAGCTTTCTGAAACTAAGTAATAAAATGATATAAAAACATGCTTAAAATGAGACCAAAATAAACACACTCATGGATAGCAGGACTCAGTAATCATATATGTGTCAATTTTCTTTAAGTTCAATGCAATCAAATCTAAAGCTCAACAGCATTTTTTAAAGAATACTGACAGGGACGCTTGAGTGGCGCAGTTGGTTGGACGACTGCCTCCGGCTCAGGGCGTGATCCTGGAGTCCCGGGATCGAGTCCCACATCAGGCTCCCAGCTCCATGGGGAGTCTGCTTCGCTCTCTGACCTTCTCCTCACTCATTCTCTCTCTCACTGTCTCTCTCTCTCAAATAAATAAAATAAAATCTTTAAAGAATACTGACAAACTGATTCTAAACTTTACATGGAAAAGGATCTAAGAACAATTTTTAAAATTTTTACATTTTGTAAACACAATAAAAATACATTGGTTTCAGGAAGCCATCTACTTCATTACCCAGATTTTTTTTTTTTAAAAAAAGATTTATTTACTTATTTATTTGACAGAGAGAGAGATCACAAGCAGGGAGAGAGGCAGGCAGAGAGAGAGAGAGAGAGAAGGAAGCAGGCTCCCGGCTGAGCAGAGAGCCCGATGCGGGGCTCGATCCCAGGATCCTGCGATCATGACCTGAGCCGAAGGCAGCGGCTCAACCCACTGAGCCACCCAGGCGCCCCTATTACCCAGATTAAACAACTATCAATATTTCACCACACTTACTTCATTATTCATCCTCTCCTTTCTGCTGAATAAAATGTTTTCTAAGAAACCTCAGATTTCACGTCATTTCATCCCCATGTACTTAAGTAGGCATCTCTAAAACATGGACATTTTCTTACATATTCAATATGCCATCCTCATACTTTTTTTTTTTTAAAGATTTTATTTATTTGACACAGAGAAAGAGATCACAAGTAGGCAGAGAGGCAAGCAGAAGGAGGGGGAAGCAGGCTCCCCGCTGAGCAGAGAGCCCAATGTTTTCATAGAGGTGCATATACTTTTAGTGCAGGCCTCGATCCCAGGACCCTGAGATCATGACCTGAGCCGAAGGCAGAGGCTTAACCCACTGAGCCACCCAGGCGCCCACACTTTTTTTTTTTTTAATTTATTTGTGAGAGATAGCATGAGAGGGGAGAAGCAGACTCCCTGTGGAGCTGAGAGCCCCATGCAGGTCTCAATCCCAAAACTCTGGGATCATGACCTGAGCCGAAGGTAGTTGCTTAACCAACTGAGCCACCAGGTGCCCTGCCATTTTCATTCTTAACAAAATTAATAATAATGCCAGAGCAGTATGTAATACCTAGTTCATATAGAATTCTCTTGATTGTTTGAAATTTCCCAAGTGGCAGATAAAGTAGCCAAGATAATTTTGAAGAAAAACAGGTATGCTTAACTTATCAGATTTCAAGGGTTTTGAAAGACAATAGTAATTAAATACACTATAGCATCTGAGCAGGGATGGAAAAAAAAAAATCAACTAATGGAAAAAAAAAATAGTGTGCCCCGAAATGGATCCAAGTATATACTGGAACTCAGATACAACTAAAGGCAAAACTTGGTGTTACAACAGGAAAAGGACAGACGATCCGTAATGCTCGGACAGCAAGGAAAAAAAATACTGGATCACCCTACTACACAAAATAGAAAAATTAATTCCAGATAAAATAAAGACCTAAATGTGAACAGCAATGCTTTAAAATTTTTAGAAAATAGAACCCTTAATAACCTGGACGTAGGCAAGCACATAAAAAGGAAACCCATAAAGGAAAAAAAAAAAAAAAATGGATAAACTCAACCAGAACAGAACTATAAATTTCTGTGCCCCAGAAGACACCATATATCAACGAAGTCTAGCCAAAGACTATGAGAGGATACCTGCACTGCAAATTTCTGACAAAGGATTAATGTTCAGAATATAATAAAGAATTCCACTAATCCACAGGAAGAAAAAATTTTAAGCACCCTAACAGAAAAACTGGTAGAAAAAAAAAATCTAAAAAGCCAATAAAGCTGTGGTGGGTATTATAGAGGGCACGGCTTGCATGGAGCACTGGGTGTGGTGAAAAAATAATGAATACTGTTTTTCTGAAAATAAATAAATTGGAAAAAAAATGTGACATAGTAGAAGATGGAGAATGCTATGGAAGGAAATAAAGCAGTGGAAGGAAAAAAAAAAGCCAATAAAGCTAAGAAAAGATGATCAATGTAACTGGTATTCAGAGGAATATTAATTGAAACAATCATATACCAATTTTGACCCAGGTAATTGAAAAATGTTGTAAAATCTGACAATACAAACATGGTAAGAATGTGGAGGGAGGTTAAACTGGTCCAACCACTTTGAAGAGCAATGTGACAATATGTGGTGAGAGTGATGCTGTTATGTGCCCTAAAACAGCAATAATTCACAGATGGTTTCAAATATGGATATATTCTCTAAAGAAACTGACATGAATAGGCATCTCTGTAGGACTATATTAAGGGAAAACATAAAAAAATAACAACAAAATAGCCTAAGTGTACATCAACAAGATTTTGACAGACAAATATAAGTGTAATTGTATGATGGAATCTAATCACCAATGATTAGAAATAAACCATATCTACATGTATCCATGTAGATTTTCGCAATCATGCTGATTCAGGGGGCACCTGGGTGGCTCGTGGGTTAAACCTCTGCCTTCGGCGCTGGTCATGATCGCAGGGTCCTGGGATGGAGCCCCACAATGGGCTCTCTGCTCAGTGGAGACCATGCTTCCCCCTTCTCTGCCTGCTGCTCTGCATACTTGTGATCTCTCTGTCAAATAAATAAATAAAATCTTTTTTTTTTAAGATTTATTTATTTATTTATTTATTTGACAGAGAGAGAGAGAGAGAAATCACAAGTAGGCAGAGAGGCAGGCAGAGAGAGAGGAAGGGAAGCAGGCTCCCTGCCGAGCGGAGAGCCCGATGCGGAACTCGATCCCAGGACCCCGAGATCATGACCTGAGCAGAAGGCAGCGGCTTAACACACTGAGCCACCCAGGCGCCCCAAATAAATAAAATCTTTTAAAAAAAAATAATGTTGAGGGGCACCTGGGTGGCTCAGTGGGTTAAAACCTCTGCCTTGGGCTCACATTAGGATCCCAGGGAGGTGGGATGGAGCCCCGCATCAGGCTCTCTGCTCAGCGGGGACCCTGCTTCCTCCTCTCTGTCTACTTGTGATCTCTCTCTGTCAAATAAATAAATAAAATCTTTAAAAAAATAAAATAATAAAAAAAATTAATGATTCAGAAAGACAAACTATAAAAGAATATTTACATATGTGGGGGTGGATGGGCAGCCAGCCAGGCACTGAGAGAAATAATCTCGAAGGCCACCAATAGAGGATTGGTTAAATAAATGGGGAATCATAAATTGAGTATGATCTTTTTAAAAACATGAGGTAGACATCAATGATAATTTACTGGGGCGCCTGGGTGGCTCAGTGGGTTAAAGCATCTGCCTTCGGCTCAGGTCATGATCCCAGGGTCCTGGGATCGAGCCCCGCATCGGGCTCTCTGCTCAGCAGGGAGTCTACTTCTCCCTCTGCCTGCTGCTCCCCCTGTGTGTGCGCTCTCTTTCCCTCTTTCTAAAAAAAAAAAAAAAAAAAAGATAATTTACTTTTTATAAATTTCAAAAGAAATTAAATATTCCACTTACCTTTAAAAGTACTCTTTTTTAAATTTTAAAGATTTTATTCGACAAAGAGACCACTAGTAGGCAGAGTAGCAGGCAGAGAAAGAGGGGGAAGCAGGCTCTCTACTGAGCAGGGAGCCAGATGTAAGGCTTGATCCCAGGACCCTGAGACAATGACCCAAGTGGAAGGCAGATGCTTAACCCACTGAGCCATCCAGGCACCCTATCCCTCTAAACACAATTTAAAATTCCAAGATACAATAAGTGAAAAAAATACAGAAAAT
Source organism: Neogale vison (assembly GCF_020171115.1). Lineage (NCBI taxonomy): Eukaryota > Metazoa > Chordata > Mammalia > Carnivora > Mustelidae > Neogale > Neogale vison. The sequence continues at coordinate 219,296,875 of NC_058091.1, forward strand.
TCATTTTTTGTAAAATTAAACGTGTTAGTAAATAAGTGTAAAACTTTATAGCAGAAAGACTAGATAATGTCTAAATTGAGGCTTCAAAGGAATTAGGAATTTTGAAGAAGAAAACAGATTCAAATGGCAACAGGAACAATAAGGAGGTAAGGACACCTGGGTGGCTCACTAGGTTACGCCTCTGCCTTCAATTCAGGTATTTATCCCAGGGTCCTAGAAGGGATCCCCACGTGGTGCTCCCTGCTCCTGGAAGAGCCTGCTTGCCCCGCTGCCTGCTACTTCCCTGTGTGCACTCTCTGTCCCCCTTTCTCTGACAAATAAATAAATAAATAAATAAAATCTAAAATAAAAGGAGGAGGTGGAGGTCACCTACCCCACCAAGAGACCTTGAGGTATGACAAAAACCTCTGAGAGTATTACTGACTTCAGCAGCACAGGAAAGAAGAACAAGCAACCTGGCAGCAAAACACCTGGATTTAAATGCTAGTTTTAGCCATTAGTATCTGTGTCATTTTGACAACTACTCAATCTCTCTTAGTCTCAGGTATCTCAAGTGTAAAATGAGGATATTTTCCCTACTTCATATGCCTATATGGAGGGCTAAATGAAAAGAATGTAAGTGAAGATGCCTGATATGTAAAAAATTAGCTACATACGACCCAAGTTTCTTGAATGAATGCAAGTAAAAAAGTTACTAAATTCATTTTTTTAAAAGGCACATCAATGTTAATGCTCATGAAAGCCTTTCAAGGAAAATCTGTACACAGAAAATGCAGATGATACACATGACGGATGCAGGTGTGGCAGAAACCGTGACCTGGGAAGATCACGGCATTAAACAGCTCTGAGGAACCAGCAGATGGGTACTTGCTCCCCTTGCCTACGTCTGAAGTTATAAAGCAAACATAATATATAGCTTCCTCTTCATTTCCATTCCAGTTAATGGAACAACAACAACAACAACAAAACTAATTCAACCCGAGTTCCACTCTAGAACACAAGACATTAATAAACTCCGTTTTCTCTGAAAATGACCTAAATATCAGCAGAGCACGGTCAAAAGTCGTACAAAGCCCAGGCATCAGCTCATACATACAGATATCTTCAGAGACTGAAGGAAAAATAAGACAGTAACTCACTTTCTTAATGGCGACAATTTGGTTGGTGTTCTTGTCTCTGGCCTTGTAAACCGTGGCAAACTAGAGAGAAAAACAGAAATAATCTAAGCTTGTGGGAGCTTTTTTGTGTTTGCCTTTTTACTTCTTCAGATCTGGAGAAGCAAAGACCTCGGGGTTCTTGGAGCGGATTCGAGGTGGCGTGGAACGCGGTGAGGCAGGCCACTTCCCATTCCAGTCTATCCTTCAGAAAGGACAGAGCCGCGTAGGGGCTCCCCTCCAGGGTACACAGAGGGGCAGCAGGTGCGTCTGGGCAGTCTCGTCCAAAAAGGAGTAGCCAGGTCAGTCCTCTCAACCCCACCAGAAAATCTGTGAGGGTGTGAGGCGGCCTGGCGTTCTCCGTTCAGAGCCCTGCGAATCCCATCCGAGAGCCTCACCTGTCCCTCCCCGAGGAAGTCCAGTTTCTCATAACGCTTTGCTCGCGACTTCACGTCCACCGCCATTCGTCGCACGAAACTCGGCTCCAACTGAAAAGGGCAAGCTTCCGCAACACCAGGAATTTAAAGCTACCTAAATACCTCCAACAGCCACTTCCGTTGAGTGAGAGCCGGCGCTTTATTAGCTCCGCCCCACTTCCGGTTTGGGCTTGGGTGCTGCCGAGTAAGTCCGGCTAGAGCCCGCCCTACGGAAGCTGCGCGGGGCAGGGTTCGTTGCTTTTCTGCGCCGTCCCCGCCCTGTCACGCCGTAGTCTGTTGGTGCCGGAAGCGGTGTGTTTTCGCGGTTGACTATGTCACCCTGTTACCGTTTTAACATAGATATTCCCTTCAGTACGGGGGACAGGTCAGCGTTCTGATATAATGTTCTGAGTTCGGGATTTAATAGGTATGTGTGAGTGTGGAAGACTTGACCTTATCCCTGATCTCGCTGTCTGGTTCTTGCTCAAGGGCGTCCGTCGCGATGGTTGCTATGGACGCTTAGCGTCGCAATCGCCGGTTACTTAGAAGAGAGCCCAGTTCTTCAGGGCTGGTCAAAACGCTTTCTCAATTCAGTTCTTTGTTGAAGGACTCCCCGGGAAACAAAATCCAAGTCAACTGAAGAATTCCGTGCCGTGGAACAGAATTCTAGCCGTCAGTTTTCTACTCTATAAAATGGTAATAATAAGCTACGTCATAACTGGTTGTGATGACTAAATAAAACACCCAGAAAGTTAAGACATTGTAAGTGCTCAATTAAGTGTTAATTTTGAGCAGTACTCAACTTTGAGTCTCATCAGTTTTCATGCATATTAACACGTTACATAACTCACTTACTTATCGAATGTATATTGAGCACTTACTATGTGCCTGGCTCTGTTGCAGACTGAGAAATCGGCAGGGAAAAAGACAAAGATCCATGCTTTCCAACGGAAAGAAATAAAATACGTTATGATACATACTATTACGTGCTACAGCGATTATAAAGTAGGGAAAGGGGATAAGGTAGGACTTCAGTTTAAAAGTGTTAAAAGACATCACTGAAAAGACACTGCAAAAAAAAATCATATATACATATATGCCACTGTAGTTTTCAGCAAAGTGGTATGATCTGACTTAATGTTTTAGAAAGTTCACTATGGGGGCGCCTGGGTGGCTCAGTGGGTTAAGCCGCTGCCTTCAGCTCAGGTCATGATCTCAGGGTCCTGGGATCGAGCCCCACATTGGGCTGTCTGCTCAGCGGGGAGCCTGCTTCCCCCTCTCTTTCTGCCTGCTTCTAGCCCACTTCTGATCTGTCTGTCAAATAAATTAATAAAATCTTAAAAATACAAAGAAAAAAAAAAGAAAGTTCACTATGGCTGTTTTTAGAGACCACAACATAGATTTAGAGAGCAAAAAAAGAAAGGCCAGTGAAAGAATTGTTGCAGTTATCTAGATAGCTATGTAAGGTTTGGCTTCTAGCCAATAGGATTTGCTGACAGACTGCATATGGGTTATGGAGGAAAAAACTGGTAATTCTAAAGTTTTGAGCTGAAGCATTTTGTGTTTCTAAGAGATAACAATATTCATTTGCTTCATTTGTGAAGAAGGCATCAGAATACTAAGGTTCATAGTTTAGTCAAGGTAATACAGAGTAAGGATTGAATTCTTGCTCTAGATCTGGACTACTTGCTTTTGAATACTAGCCTCACAAGTATTCAGTCACTAGATTTATTACTTGGGCAAAATATTTAACGTTTTTATTCCTAGTTTCCTCATTTGTAATAGGACTACCCATTGGGTTGCTGCAAGGCTGAAATGTTTTACATTTCCAAAACCCTTAGAAAACTGTCTGCCAGTTCTGTTCCTTACCTATCACATAACTATTACTGGTCACCTTCCAGCTCTTTGTCACTGGGTTTTTACTGAGTTCTGTTACATTCATAGGCAAAATTATCATACATTACACAAAACGCCATCCTTTTACCATTTATCTCTTGCGTCAAGATATACCTAATGATACATGGTATCATAGAACTCAGGTCAAAGTTGCTTCCGAAAGCTATCACTTTAACAGTAAACTAACTTCACTTGTAGCAGGAATAAGCTAAATAGTGAGCTAAATGTCATGTACATTTGTGAGGCTAGAAGTTCTAAAGTGTATCATGGCATATGAGTTGATAATCACTGCATTATACTATGCTAAGTAAATTCCTATGTGGGGACATTTTAAGTACGGTAAAAAAGGCAGTTATTTAGGTAAAAGTCACGGTTCAGTAGGTCACTGTATGCATAAAATGCCATTCAGCATCTGTAAAGCATTATCCAGTTTCCATAGCACTTGCAGGTATTAGCAACAGCCAGCTTTCAAGATGGCCCCAATGAAATCTTTCCTTCTGGTATCAGTGCACTTATGTAGTTTATTCCCACAGTGAAACAGACTGTTCTGTGTGACCTGTAGAATATGTCAGAATTGAGTTCATGTAATTTTTAAGTAGATCATAAAAGGCATTGCTCCTTCTGCCTTGCATGCTTAGATCATGTGCACTGGGTGAAGTCAGGCTTCATGTAAGAGTTCAGTCAGGTAGCCCTGTGAAGAGGTCTACATGGGGAAGAACTAGGACCTCCGGCCAACAGCCATCATCAACTTGGCAGTCATGTGAGTGAGTCACCCTGGAGGTAAATCATCTAGCTCCAGTCAAGCCTTCAATAATTGCAGCCCCAGCTGGTCTCTGATCACAACCTCCTGAAAGACATGGAGAGCTGTCCAGCCAAACTGCTCCAGAAATCCATACCCAGAGATAAAAAATGACCTGTTAAGTGATTATTATTTTTAGCCACATTTTGAGTTTTCAATCATTAAGTTTTGATTTGCTACAAAGTAATAACACCATAGGGACACCGGGATGGTTCAATCAAGTTAAGTGTTTGCCTTCAGCTCAGGACATGATCCTAGGATCCTGGGATCCAGAGCCACATCAGTCTCCTTCCTCAGTGGGAAGCCTGCTTCTCCCTCTGCCTCTGCCTGCCACTCCCCTGCTTGCGCTCTGATAAATAAAAGTGGAAAAAAAAAAAAAAGTAATACACAACGCACTAATGGATCCTATCATATTGTATAGCGTTAGGGAGGAAATCTGAAGCTTGAACAAATTCAGCAATTTGTGGATGGTTATATATATTTATCTCCTAAATGAAAATACAAGCTATTTATTTAAAGCTAAGCCAGAGGAACCTGGGTGGCTCAGTGGGTTAAGCCGCTGCCTTCGGCTGAGGTCAAGATCTCAGGGTCCTGGGATCGAGTCCCGCATCGGGCTCTCTGCTCAGTGGGGAGCCTGCTTCCTCCTGCTTCTCTGCCTACTTGTGATCTCTGTCTGTCAAATAAATAAATAAAATCTTTTTTTAAAAAAAAAGCTAAGCCAGAATTCCTTCCATACCATCTTCTTTGGGAGCTCACCCTATGGCACCAATTCCCACTGAGCATGCCTTTTTGCCATACTTGTGCTCATAAATTCTTTAAAAGTGATAACTTTTTTCTTTGTGACATTCATGGCTGGAGCTATAGCAAAGATGGCCTTCAGACAGTTCTAGTATGGGGCTTCTGACTGCTGGCCCACAGAATCACAGAAATCACTCTTCATTATCTGAACCAACTCTGTTTCGGAAAGCAAAAAAAAAAAGACCTTGGTTTCCTGGAACTGAAATGTAAAAATTAAGGGGAAAAAAAGAAAATAGGGCTAGCTTTAAAGAATATATTCCAAGTAAGTTTTTAAATGATAACAGAAAAATCATCAATCACATTGTTTTTCTGAGTCACCAGAACAGCTTATTTCTAGTACCAAACACCTATCTCATATTCAACTTGGGCAACATTTATACTGGTCACAACAGAGAACTCATAGGAGAAGCAGATAAACTATGGAATAGCAAAAAGACAAACAAAAAAATAACAAAAGAAACAAAAAAAACAAAGCTTAGTCTACAGGTAAATGAGCAATACTCTCAACAACAATTCAACTCTAATACCCATGAGCTACCCTTACCATTAGGAATGACTGGGACACCTGGGTGGCTCAGTTGGTTAAGCAGCTGCCTTCGCCTCAGGTCATGATCCCAGAGTCCTGGGATCGAGTCCCACATCGGGCTCCTTGCTCGGCAGGGAGCCTGCTTCTCCCTCTGCCTCTGCCTGCCACTCTGTCTGCCTGTGCTCGCTCGCTCTCTCTCCCTCTGTCTCTGACAAATAAATAAATAAAAAATCTTTAAAAAAAAAAAAAAAAAGGAATGACTTCCTTAAAGCATATTCTAGAAATCATTCAAGGTATGGAAGAAAATTTATTTAGCTTTGTGAGGCTTTACTTTCACAATAATACATGCCCTTGGCACTCTAAGACCCTATTAAAATTTCATAAATTGCCTTAATAAGGCAAATATTTAGGTTGATTTTATGAGACTTTCAGACATTTAAGTTTGAGAAAGTTAGTGGTTTTCAGAATTTGCACATATGATGACAATCAAAACAGTAAAAGTAATCAAAGAATGAGACTTTCTTAACAGCCCTAATAATACAGTAAGTTGCAATGTCTAATCAAACATCTATTCCTAGGTTTATATTTATTTTGATCCCATATTTTCCATTTTAAACTCTGGCACTTTCTTCTGAATATAGGTTACAAATAATCTTTTGTCTTAACTCCCAGTTTTAATACCACAAAGTCACCTGTTTTACCTTGACTATATTTTTATTACTTAGTGTAGGATATGCTTTTTAATCTAGTTATACTCCAGTAACTCTGTGAATGAAAAAATGTTAGGAAAACTAAGAACAAATAATGGAGTAATTCTTTCAGCTTTCATTGATCCTCATCCAATTTCAGGAAAATCACTTCCCCAAGCAGCAATTCTCTCTGATAAAAACCTGTGATAGTTTACTAGATACTGTGTACTTTTAATAGCTCCAACACTGGAAATACTTGATAACTGAGAGTAAATTAATAGGCTAACATTTAAAAATGTATACTTTAATAAGCATATAAACAATTAGGTAAGCTTTTGCAGAAGCTGACCAAGATACATATATTAGAAGATACAACTGTCCATCTAAATTTTCTATATTTCATTTTTTTTCTTTTTGCAGAGTATTCAAGTTGTTTGCTATATAATTTCTCATGTGCCATTTTGGATTTTTGGACAGTCTTTATTGTAAAGACTATTTTTTTGTCTGATGACAAATAGCAGCCACACTGTCAGTGATTATTCCGGACCTCCACGCTGAAAAGGAAAAAACAAAGCAAAAAATTAGGTGTTAAATTTACAGAAGAAATGTTTTCATGGTCACTTTACAAATTTACACAACTTTAAGCAAATGACCTTTAGGGTTTAAAAAAACAATTTCAATTTTTCATTTCTCTTAGGCACTCCTATCAATGTTATAAACAATTTCTGATCTGGAAAGGACTCAAGGTTGACCCTGATTGGTGGGTCTCAAATTTCTTGGTCTCAGCAGCCCTTCACACTGAAAAGTTACCAAGGACTCTATTGAGCTTCTTTCATGTATTACGGTTATTACTACTTTCCATATTATACTTCCACACATATATCCCTTCATGTATCTCTACTGAGGGCTTGTACATGGTTTACTTCTCATAGTCCGGGCCTGACTATCTTGGTCTTAGTTATTGACCCACCATGACAAGGTGATGGAAGAGCAAGAAAATCAGCCTATGAAATTCCAAAAGCCAAAAATGTTCATGTGTTTTGATAGTACTAAAATAAAGAGCAATGGCATACTTGGATAAATTCAATTTCTTCTTGAGATACAAGTTTCCTTCTGTATTTCTGAGGTAATGTTTTTATTATTTCTGCAGTATCCGGTGGACCCTGATGCATCAGCAAATCTGGTGATTTACTTCCTTTAGAATGCTGTGAAATTGAAGAAGAGTGAGATGGTAGTCCTGCTGATCTCAAAACTTCTGATACTGAAAAAAAATATATAATTAGAGAAATAAATTGTTCAGGTATCTTAAAATACTATTTTGAGTTATCTATTATTGAGTAAGCAAGTCATTCTTCAAGTGCTAAGTGTAATTCTAACAGGTATTACTGAGTAACTTAGTTGGGTAAAGTTCATTTTAAATAAGGAGGTAGCCTTAAGCGAATGAACTACTAAAACAAGTTTGTAAAATAATAAAACTTCTCGGTAATGGAGTTCAACCCATATAGATAATCTCATAACCTGAATTTTGTCAAATGCTGGCATTTATAGTTAAAAATATCCCTATAAGGGGTGCCTGGATGGTTCAGTTGGTTAAGCAATTGCCTTTGGCTCAGGTCATGATCCCAGGGGCCTGGGATCCCTGCACAGTGGGAAGCATGCTTCTCCCTCTCCCACTCCCCCACTTGTGATCTCTGACAAATAAATAAAATCTTTAAAATATATATATAGATAGATATACACAGATATACATAGATACATATCTATATATAGAGATATATATATATCCTTTATAAAACTTGTTAAGCTCCTCCCTGAATTGAAGATCAAATATCTTATAATAAAAACAGGGACAAGAATAATGATTACTGAGTAATGTATAGAGTTGTTGAATCACTATATTGGGCACTATAAATTAACTCTACTGGAATTAAAAAAAAACAACAGGGACAAAGGACTGGGTAAAATGGACAGAAAAGAGGAGAACAACGTGTTCAGAATCTTGAGTTACTTTATAGGCAATGATTGCTCAGGGCTAAGGCAGTCTTCATCTATTGAGTGAATGAGTAAATGAGTGAATGAAAGAAAAGAAGGTCAATTGGGAGAAAAATATAGGAATGGCTACTGTTCCTCACAATCTCTCCAATGTAAGCATGGGATAGTCTTTTCAAGGACAGAAGAAAGGAAAGAACAAAAATTTCCCTATATAAAATCAATATCCTTAAAAATTCAGAGACATTTCTGTTGAGTCACCACCTTTTTAAATGGAGGTAATATGAAGTTAATTTCTACTTGCATAAAACCTAGCAGACCACTGTGATCTAAGCTACAATGGTCTCATAGATTTTAAAATGAGTAAGAATACCTATAATAGCATATTCATATATAAAAATGCTTGTACATATATATGTATTTTAAAAATTTGAAGTGTAACTTACCATTAGGTTTAGGATTGTCTCTTCTGTCAGGGAATCTTATTAATGGAGTATGTGGCTTGACTACCTAAAGGAAAAATTAAAATACATGGAAAAAAAGATGAAGCACTAAAACTATTAACTATAAAAGAAACCACCTACTGAGCTTCACAGATACCTTTGTTAAAATAAACTTAGTATTTCACAGCAACTTTAAATCTTACTATTTTACTCTTCCCCAACCAGGAGAGCTGGTCTATAAACTATTAATTTATCTTATCTGCTCTTCATAGTAACTTTGGACTTTACACTTAACTTGTATTTTACTATACTTTATATTATTTATTTTATACTTTATATTTATACTTTACTTATATTTTACTATACTACCAACTGACCTCCAAAACAACCCTATGGAGGCACCTGGGTGGCTTAGCTGGTTCAACTGCCTTCGGCCCAGGTCATGATCCCAGAGTCCCGGGATCAAGTACCACATCGGGCTCCCAGCTCCGCAGGGAGTCCGCTTCTCCCTCTGACCTTCTCCCCTCTCATGCTCTCTCTTACTTGCTCTCTCTCTCAAATAAATAAATAAAATCTTTAAAAAAAAACAACCCTATGAAATAGATGACAAAGATCTTATGTTGCTGACATGTATTGCCCTGCTGCCTGCTAAGAATTTGAAGTTTCCTGACTTGTATTGAGTTTGTTTTCCTATGTCAATATCTAGCAGTGTAAAATAGGGTAAAAAGCATACTAAAAATTAGGTCATTAAGAAAATACTTTTTCAGGGATGCCTGGGTGGCTCAGTTGGTTAAGCAGCTGCCTTTGGCTCAGGTCATGATCTCAGCGTCCTGGGATCGAGTCCCACATCGGGCTCCTTGCTCGGCAGGGAGCCTGCTTCTCCCTCTGCCTCTGCCTGCCTCTCTGTCTGCCTGTGCTCGCGCTCTCTCCCTCTCTCTCTGACAAATAAATAAATAAAATCTTTAAAAAAAAACACAACTTTTTCTGGGATGCCTGGGTGGTTCAGTCGGTTAAGCATCTGCCTTCAGCTCAGGTCATGATCCCAGGGTTCATGAATCCAGTTCCGCCTTGGACTCCGTGCTCAGTGGGGAGACTGCTTCTCCCTTTGCCCCCCATGCCCCTGCCTGTGCTCTCACTGTCTCTCTGACAAATAAATAAAATTTTTAAAAGAAAGTATTTTTTCAAAATTACAAAAGTAACACATGTTCTGTGTAAAATAATTGGAAGAAATGGAAAAAAGCACAAATAAGAAAACACTGTCTATAATTCCCAAGCCCACAAAGAACAATTTAAACATTTTGTTAGCGCTTTTGGTCTGAGGGCTATACCCACGGTAATATATATTTTTAGAATATTGTTTTTATAATATATTTGCAGAGTATTACTGTTTTATCCCTAGAATTCCAGATAATGCTATAGAGGAACTTAAATGGATCTTTCAATGTTAAATTTTCTGAACACACAATGCTAAGACTCTAATGAACAGTACTATTTGCATCTAAAGTAATCTCTGAGTTGCTCTGTAACTAGTGATAGTGAGATATGTTTATCTGCAAAATACTGTATATATGTAGTACATATTAGTTTATATGAGTACAGAAGTAAATAGGTTCGTTGGGACCAGCCTGAAACCACCACAACTGTGCTGCTGTAAGAAAATGCTAGAATAGAGTTGTCTCCCACAGTATAAGGGTACACACAAGTCTTTCATGCTAAAAAACGATGAGTCTAATGTAACATTGTGTGTCAATTGTACTTAAATAAAATAAAATTTTTTTAAAGACTTTAATTATTTATTTGACAGAGATCACAAGCAGGCAGAGAGGTAAGCAGAGGCAGGCCCCCCACTGAGCAGAATGACCGAAGTGGGGCTCGATCCCTGGACCCTGAGATCATGACCCGAGCCGAAGGCAGAGGCTTAACCCACTGCACCACCCAGGTGCCCCCCCTTAAATAAAAAATTTTTAAAAAACCAATTATCCCTCTAGTGACTATTTTTCCTTTTCATAGCCAAGCTTCCTGAAGTAATGTTTTATCCATCCATTTTCAATACCCTATTTAAAAGTTTTAAACATGTTCAACAGCTTTCAAGATAAACTTCAAACTTAGATTTGTCATTCACAGGCCCATCCTGATTTGGCATCTACTTACCTCTCAAGCCTCAATCCCCACCACTGCCTTATATACATTATTTTTTTTAAGAGATTTTATTTATTTATTTGACAGAGAGAGAGAGATCACAAGCAAGCAGAGAGGCAGGCGGGGGTAGGGGAAGCAGGCTCCCTGCTGAGCAGAGAGCCTGATGTGGGGCTCAATCCCAGGACCCTGAAATCATGACCGAGCCAAACGCAGAGGCTTAACCCACTGAGCCACCCAGGCGCCCCTGCCTTATATACCTTTTATTGCAGGTTATTCTGAAGTACTTTTCTGTTCCCTATTCATCATGCCATTTCATCCCATTCAATCCACAGCTTGTGTTCCATGCCAGGAAATCTATCCTCAGTCCTGTCCTGCTTCCATTTTTCAGTCAGTGCTTTCATCTGTTTATTAATTTTTTTTAAGTTTTAAGATTTATCTATTTGAGAGAGAGCAAAGGGGAGTGAAAGAGAGAGAGCATGAACAAGGAGACAAGGAGAGGGAGGAGAAGCAGACTCCTGGCTGAGAAGGACGCCTGACACAGGGTTCGATCCCAAGACCCTGGTATCATGACCTGAGCTGAAGGCAAACACCTAACAGACTGAGCCACCCAGGTGTCCCTCATTTGTTGATCTGTTAAAACAATCAAATATCACTTCCCTCTAAAAAGCTTTCCTGATTTTAAAAGTGTGATTTTAAAACTCCTCCTCTGGGTTTCCATGGCACCTGTGCCAGTATATCTGTGGGACAGATTCCTAGGAAAGAGACTGCTGAGTCAAAAGAGAAAAAAGCCAATCTTGAGAGGTACTGGTAGATTTTCTTTCACAGAGTTTATACTGTTTTACATTCCCATATTGGATCCTAGAGTGACCAATGAGTGCCTGCTTACACACAGCCTTCACAACAGACTTGTGTTATCTGACTTGTACATTTTTAATCAAATCTCAGTAAGGAAAAATGTTATCTCCATGTAGTTTTCACTTTCAGCTATCTTACCATAAGTAAGGCTGTTCATCTCTTCATATGGTTAAGAGCATTTTCATTTCTTTACCTGTGAAGATGATATTCACAGCTCTTGCCTATTTTTCTATGCTTATAAGTTCTTTATATAGTATGCTTATAAACTCTTTTTCTGTTGCAAATTTTTTACCTAGTTTTTTTTTAGTTGAATGGGTTTTATTTTTTTGGATGAGTAAACATAGCTTTTTTTTTTCCCCTTTCCAGTACAGCGCACATTATCAGTTTTTTCCCCTTAACACATCTTGATTTTTATTTTTAAAGATTTTATTTAGAGACGCCTGGGTGTCTCAGTGGATTAAAGCCTCTGCCTCCGGCTCAGGTAATGATCCCAGAGTCCTGGGATCGAGCCCCCCTATGGGGCTCTCTGCTCAGCAGGGAGCCTGCTTCCCCCTCTCTCTGCCTGCCTCTCTGCCTACTTGTGATCTGTCAAATAAATAAATAAAATCTTAAAAAAAAAGATCTTTTTTTTTTAAAAAAAGCAAGATTTTTTAAAATCTTTTTTTTTAAAAAAAAAATAAAATCTTTTTTTTTAAGATTTTATTTATTTATCTGACAGAGAGAGACACAGGCAGAGGAAACACAGGCAGGGGGAGTGGGAGAGGGAGAAGCAGGCTCTCCGCTGAGGAAGGAGCCTGATGCGGGGCTCCATCCCAGGACTCTGGGATCATGACCTGAGCCGAAGGTAGATGCTTAACAACTGAGCTACCCAGTACTCTGTATCTTGATTTTAAAGCATAGTTGGGTAAGTTTTCACTGTTCCAGTTATAAAGAAAGTCTTGTTTTCATTTGGTATTGCATGGTATTGTTTCTTTTAATTTTCAATTCTGAAGTAATTACGGAATCATAGGAAGTTGCAAAAAATGTACAGGGAAATTCCTGGTAACTTCATTCAGTTTCTACTACAGTAGTATCTTACATAACTACAGCACAATATCAAAACCAGGAAACCGACACTGGTACAGTCCATACATTTTATTTTAGATTTGGTCAGTTTTATATGTACTCATTTGTTCATGTATAATTCTTTGCAATTTTGGCTTCATTTTTTACATTAAGATATCATATCCCTTTGCAATTTATCACTTCCTCCCTAACTAACCCCTGGCAACCACTGATCTTTTTACTGTTTCCAGTTTTCTCTTCCAGAAGGTCACATATTTGGAATCATAAAGTAGTCTTTTCAGTTTCTTTCATTCAGTAACATGCATGTAAGTTTCCTCCATGTCTTTTCATGGCTTGACAGCAAATTCCTTTTTAGTGTTGGATAATATTCCATTGCCTGAATGTATCACAGTTTATGTATCTATTCACCTACTACTAAAGGATATCTTGGTTGCTTCCAAATTTTGACAATTATGAATAAAGCTGCTATAAATATCCATGTGCAGGTTTCTATGTAGATGTAAGTTTTCAACTCATTTGGGTAAACAGCAAAGTGCAATTTTTTTTTTTTTTAAAGATTCCATTTATTTATTTGACAGAGAGAGATCACAAGTAGGCAGAAAGGCAGGCAGAGAGAGAGAGAGGAGGAAGCAGGCTCCCCGCTGAGCAGAAAGCCCGATGCGGGACTCGATCCCCGGACGTGAGATCATGACCTGAGCCGAAGGCAGCGGCCCAACCCACTGAGCCACCCAGGTGCCCCAGCAAAGTGCAATTTTTTTATCATATAGTTAAAAGTATATCAAGTTTTTAAAGAAACTGCCAAACTGCCTTCCAAAGTGGCCGTACCATATTACATTCTCAGCAGGAGCGAATGACTGCCTAGTGCTCTACATCTTTGCCAGCATTTGGCAGTATCCACATTCTTCTGGATTTCGGCCACTCTAACAGGTATGAAGTTATATTTCTTTGCTGTTTTAATTCACAAATCCATGATGACATATGATACTGAGCACCTTTACATATGCCTGTGATCTGTCTTTGATGAGGAGTCTGTTCAGGGCTTTTGGCCATTTTGTTGTTGTTGTTTTTAAGTGGGCCCCGCAGCCCAGCACAGGGCTCAAACCCAAACTCAGGACCCTGTCAAGACCTGAGCTAAAATCAAGAGCCAGACATTTAATGGAATGAGCAACCAGGCACCCCACCCAATTTTAAATCAGGTTGTTTTCTTGTGTTAAGTTTTAAGAGTTTTTTTTTTTTTTAAGATTTTATTCATTTATTTGACAGACAGAGATCACAAGTAGGCAGAGAGGCTGGCAGAGAGAAAGGAGGAAGCAGGCTCCCCGCTGAGCAGAGAGCCCGATGTGGGGCTCGATCCCACGACCCTGGGATCATGACCTGAGCTGAAGGCAGAGGCTTTAACCCACTGAGCCACCCAGGTGCCCCCCCTTTTTTAAAAAGATTTTATTTATTTATTTGACAGAGATCACAAGTAGGCAGAAAGGCAGGCAGAGAGAGAGGAGGAAGCAGGCTCCCTGCTGAGCAGAAAGCCCGATGCAGGGCTTGATCAGGTCCTCTGATCTTGACCTGAGCCAAAGGCAGAGGCTTTAACCCACTGGGCCACCCAGGCGCCCCGAGTTTTTTTTTTTTTTTTAAGATTTTATTTATTTATTTGACAGAGAGAGAAATTACAAGTAAACAGAGAGGTGGGCAGAGAGAGGAAGAAGCAGGCTTCCCGCTGAGCAGAGAGCCGGATGTGGGGCTTGATCCTAGGACCCTGAGATCGTGACCTGAGCTGAAGGCAGAGGCTTAACCCATTGAGCCACCCAGGTGCCCTAAGTTTTAAGAGTTCTTTGTATAATCTGGATAATGGTCCTTTATTGGTTGTTTTTTCCAAGTATTTTCTCCCTGTCTGTAGCTTGTTATCTCACTAACTTAATTAACTCTCTTTTGTAGACAAGATTTTAATTTGAATGACATTCAGCTTATCAATTATTTTTTCATGTTATCATGTCTTTGGTGTTGTATCTAAAAAGTCACATATAGGGGCGTCTGGGTGGCTCAGTGGGTTAAAGCCTCTGCCTTTGGCTCAGGTCATGATCTCAAGGGCCCTGGGATCAAACCCCTCATCGGGCTCTCTGCTTAGCGGGGAGCCTGCTTCGCCCCCCACCCACGGCCTGCCTCTCTGCCTACTTGTCATCTCTCTCTGTCAAATAAATAAATAAAATATTAAAAACAAAAAAAAAAATCACATCTAGGGATGCCTGGGTGGCTCATTTCATTGCGCCTCTACCTTCAGTTCAGGTCATGAACTTAGGGTCCTGGGATCCAGTCCTACAGAGGGTTCCCTGTTCAGCAGGGAACCTGCTTCTCCTCCTGCCTCTGCCCTTCCCCCTGCTTATGCTCACATGCACGGACACTCACTTTCTCTCTGTCAAAATAAATAAAATCTTTAGAAAAATAAATTAAAAATTAAAAAATTCAGGCAAACCTAAGATCATCTACATTTTTTATGTTATTTTCTAGTTTTACAGTTTTACATTTTACATACAATTCTACGATCCATTTTGAGTCAATTTTTGTGAAGGGTATAAGGTCTGTGTCTAGATTCATTTTTTCCAAGTGAATATCCAGTTGTTCCACAACATTTATTGAAAAGACTATCTCTTCTCCATCTATTGTGTTTGCTCCTTTGTCACAGTTCAATTAAATAGCTTTTAATTTTTAATTTTTACCTTTCTAAGTCTCTTAGTTTGAGGTATGCCTCATATATAGCATAGCATTGGATAGGTATTTGCTAGCCAAGTTTAAAGTAATTTTTTTATAGGTTTTTTTTTTAAGATTTTATTTATTTATTTGACAGAGAGAGATGACAAGTAGGCAGAGAGGCAGGCAGAGAGAGAAAGAGGAAGGGAAGCAGGCTCCCTGCTGAGCAGAGAGCCCAACTCGGGGCTCAGGCTCGATCCCAGGACCCCGGAATCATGACCTGAGCCAAAGGCAGAGGCTTTAACCCCCTGAGCCACCCAGGCGCCCCAGATCATTTACATTTACAGATATAACTCACAAGTTTGGTATATTTTGTCATATCATTTTATGATTATTTAAATATAAATTCCTTTGTCGTATCTTTTTCTTTGCTTTCATTTGTGGTATTTTTTTTTAATTTGGAAAGAATTATAAATTATGCCTTTGTGCATTTATATTTACATTACTACCTTTACATAATACCCTTAATGGCCACCTTCTGAGATACTACCCATTGGTACATTACTATGAGAAAGAATGAAAGCAGGTGATAGTGATCTCTTCTCTGCTTTCCTTCCCATCTTTTACTACCAGTTAATAACCAGGGGCAGGTGTATTCCAGCTTTTGTATACTCTCCCCCTTATTCCTCCATTTTAAAAGTTGAATTAGAACTATACTGTCAGAACAATAGTATTACCAACAAGTCTTTCACCGTATCTTCATTATTTAGTCTTGTTCTTACAGTCACATAATTCAATGTTCATATCCATTTCCTATGCTGAAACAACTCTGAGTACAACTAAGTATTCCTCAGTTGTCTTTCATTCTCTGGGAGATCTAGAAGGAAGGGCTGCAGGGAACAATATTCCCTGAGTTAGTGAAGGTGTAGAAGGGTTTTTAGCTTTCACAACTTGAAGGTCAATGTAGCTAGATACATCTCTGGTTAATATTTTCCATCCTTAACTACCTTATATGTTATCCGAATGTCCTCCTTTATGAACTACTATTGTTGTAAACTCTGATAACTTTCATTCTCTTTTAAGTGCTTGGTCTTGTAGCCTGGATCACCCAAATTTTTTCTTTTTCTCCTTTAAAATCTAAAGATTCCAGGGGCTCCTGGGTGGTTTAGTCAGTGGGGCATCCAACTCTTGGTTTCAGCTCGTCATGACCTCAGGGTCCTGAGATCCAGCCCTGTGTGCATCAGGCTCTTGGCTCCGTGGTAAGTCAACTTGTCTCCCTCTCTCTCTCTGCCTTCCCACCCCCATCCCTATGTGCTTACACACATGTGCTCCCTCTCTCTCAAATACATAAATCTTAAAAAAAAAAAAAACCCAAACCAAACCTCAAGATTCTACTAGAATATACCCATTAGTCAACTACAGTTGGTTAATTCTCTCAAGTCTAAGGTATAGTTTTAAGTCTTTTATTTTATTTTTTTAAAGATTTTATTTAAGTCTTCTTTTATATCAGGCAAGTTTTATTAAGTTATACATATTGAGACTTGTTCTATTTGCTTTTACTATTTCAGAGACTATTTATTATGCAAAAGTTGCATCTTCCTGTTTTTATCTACTTCTGTGACTTCCTTTGAATTGGTCTAGTCTTTTCATTTTTCTGTGATTTTTTTTTTCCTTTTCCTCTTTTCATGCACTATTTCCTTTAACAAAACTTCTGAGTTGCCTATTTACCTTTATATTCCTTCTACTTTAGTATTTACTTCTGGAAAGTTCTTTTAATTCTTCACTGAGTTCAGAGCTATATTGTCCCTAAAATCTAACCTCAACCACAACCTTTTAGTGTATAACTCTTCTCTGTTACTTTCCACTCTAAGCTTCATCAAACCCTACATTTCCTTGATTGTTCCTTTTCCAGTCAACTGGTTCCACCATGACTTTACCTCCTTTCTTTTCTAGCCTAGGACCCAGGGACCATTCAATATTCTATTACCAGCACTCTCATCCTCCTTCCTGGAGGTGTATCTTCACCTCACTTGTAAATCTCAAACCCTGAATTAATCCAACTACCCTTCTTCCCATGTTTCATGCAGCCAAAATGATTTTGTAAATGATAAATTTTCACCTTGTTGCTTACATTAGTCCAAATATATCAAATATATATGCTTGCCATTCCATCATTTTTATATGTCTTCTTGTAGATATATATAGTCATTTCTCTTAGGTATAAACCTAGGAGTAAAATTACTAGGTTACAGGGTAGGTATGTTTAATTACTAGCGACTGACAAAACAGATTTCCAAAGTGGCCATATGAATTATAATTCTACCAGCAACAGTGAGGGTTTCCGGTGCTTCACAATATCATCTCTTGGTATTGCCAGTTCTTAAAATTTTAATAACTTTAGTAGATGCAGTGGCACTTCCTGGCTTTAATTTGTATTTTCCTGGCAAGAATTAAGTAGAACATTTTTTCCCATGCTTATTGCTCATTTTTATATCTTCTTTTGTGCAGTTTCAAGTTTTTAACCCATTTATAAATTGAACTATATATTATGGATATGTATGGTTATACATTATGGGTACCAGTCCTTTGTCAGAGGTTCTCCTTGTCCTCACAGAATCTTTAATTAGTTAATGCTCAGTATCTACCTACTGAATAAGTGAGGATCATTCCTTGCAATGGATCTAGGCTGGGATCTAGGATTATCTTTCAAACCGAAACAAGGAAACAGGCTGTGTAAAACCACCACAAATGTGCAGGTTGTGTCCCTTTATATATTAACTTTACCCCTCCTATTTAATTTAGCCATCACTGCTGGAGAAGCAAATACAAAAGCTATCAGGAGTTTGTAATTGATGTGTGGATTAACAAAGTTCCTCTAAGCTACCAATTTAAACTCAAGGGGAAAAAAGCTTGACAACCGAAGGCCTGGAAAGCACCAACCATACATGTTTTAATGCATGTAAAACATTACAGATAAACTTAAATAATATCTTTCCCCCTTTCAATTCCCCCCACCCAGCCAGTAACTAGATGCTGGGATTGGTGGGGGAGGACAAGCCCGGGGTGAGTTCGCAGCTCACAGGCCAGTTCTCAGGCTATTCCCAAGACCTTGAAGGGACACCGGGTCAGATACAAGGTTCGCTTCCTTCCACTCGCCGTTACCGCCTTCCTTACGATTGGCTCATCCCGGGACATCACAGACGATGCTAAACGTCGATTGGCCAGACTACTGCCAGGGCAGCCTAGCCCGCTGACTCCTAAGAGGGCTACGGAGGTCCTGGCAGAGTATCGTCCGGGGACGGCGCAGCTGTTCTGCGCCTACCTGCTGATACACTGCAGTCCTGCAGCATGGCTGGAAGCCTCAGCTATAGTCCCGGCTCACTGCCCAACCCAGTGGGCTCAAGGTCCAATTCTCACACATACCCCCCGGCCGCGTCGCTGGCGCTACCCAAGGCCGCGGTGACGGCGCAGCCTCCGCCACCGCCTTGTCTCCCCAACGCCTTTACTATAATCAGCAGTGTCCCTACCACCCACGGTGCGAAAAAGCGACAAAAATTTCCTTACCTGAACGACCCTGCTGGCAGACGCCATCTTGCTGCCCATCATGACCCCGGGATGGGGCGGCTTCCGGGGCGCTAGCTAGGCGCAGAGAGAACAGGGCAGCTGGGGGCGGGCCCTGCCTGTGGCGTCATGGAGGAGGGACTAGCTGGCGATCCGGTGGGATCGTTCTCCACCGCGGAGCTAACCCACCCTCTGCGCCTGACCCCGCCCCACCCCGCCCCGCTTTCCGGCTAGGAATTGCCACACGTGCTTCCCATTGTTCAGTTTTGCAGACGAAGGTCTGTGGTGTTCCCTGTGTTTCGCACATAAGCCTATGAGTAAATTAGGGCCATTTCCTTATCCAGATAGCCAGATTCTAATTTAAGTAGTGTCCAAAATTTAACCTGAAACCAAATATGAAGTCACGTGGCTTCCTAAAATAAACAATCTTGTTAAAACTTGGGAGTTAGGGGTACCTAGGTGGCTCAGTTGGTTAAGCAACTGCCTTCCGCTGGGGTAATGATCATGGAGTCCCAGGATGGAGTCCCACATTGTGCTCCCCATTCAGCTGGGAGTTTTCTTCTCCCTCTGACCCTCCCCTGCCTCAGACTCTCTCTCTCCCCTGCTTTTGCTCTGTCAAATAAATAAATAAAATCTTTAAAAAACCTTTTTTAAAACTTGAAACTAGAAAAAAAATTGAAACATTTAATAAAGCAGATCTAACTTCTAATTAATAAAGTAGACGTGAAACAAGCTATATAAACTACTAGGGAGCAATGAGACGAATCATAACAGAAAAGTTTCTACAGATCAACTGGTTTAAGTCAGTGACTGTAAGAAAAATAGGGTGCCAGTGCATATAACCTCTCATTCAGTTCAACTTAAATATGCTAGTGTTGAGGGAAAGCAGCCTTGGTTAATATGTAATAAATCTATGGGTATTGTCTTTGTTTCAATAAAACTTTATTTACAGAACAAGCCAGCTGGTAAACCATAGTTTGCTGACCTCTGATATAAATGAACCAACCAACCAAAGCAACTGTTATCACCACCAACAACCACAATTAAAATATATACTAAGGAAAGCACCACAGCCCAGAATCTAAGACCGACTGAGATGTAAAATACTTGTGTCCCCAATTGAAAAAGATGCTGAGCTCTCAAATGCCCTCTTCAGATATGGCCAAGGTTAGTCATGGAAAGGGAGAACTTACCAAAGGGCAGAGTCAGAAACCACAGAAGAACCTCTTCCAGTGAGCAGCAAAGTGCAGTAAGCAGCAGTCCAGTGAGCAGCAGAGTGCCTAAACAAAATGTATTTCCTCTCCCTAGGAAGGAGAACCTCCTATCATTTACCAAACAGTATTTCAGAATTGCTAACCTTGTCCACTATTGTATGCTGGCTATGTAAAGCAACAGAATTTATCTTTTCAGTTCATTAATCTCCAGATCAGGAAGAGCCTTTTTTAAAAATAGGATTTTATTTATTTATTTGAGACAGAGATCCCAAGTAGGCAGAGAGGCAGGCAGAGAGAGAGGAGTAAGCAGGCTCCCTGCTGAGCAGAGAGCCTGATGCGGGACTGGATCCCAGGACCCTGGAATCATGACCTGACCTGAAGGTAGGGGCTTTAACCCCCTGAGCTACCCAGGCACCCTAGATCAGGAAGAGCCATTATTTGGACCTGATGTGAAAGAGTATCATGAGATCTTGAACTTTGAAACTGTTGTGATTAGATGACACTCTTAAGTTACTCTCCTTGGGGGGCGCCTGGGTGGCTCAGTGGGTTAAGCCGCTGCCTTCGGCTCAGGTCACGATCTCAGGATCCTGGGATCGAGTCCCGCATCGGGCTCTCTGCTCAGCAGGGAGCCTGCTTCCTCCTCTCTCTCTCTCTCTCTGCCTACTTGTGATCTCTCTCTATCAAATAAATAAATAAAATCTTAAAAAAAAAAAAAGTTGCTCTCCTTGGTGAAGGAGGTCTTTTATGTGTAAAAAGGAAGTTAATATTTAAGACCAAGACCGTATACTGTAGTGGACTGTATTCTTTTCAGATGCCCATTTTCGTTCCCCCATTCTGAAAGCCAGCACTCCCCTACTGTGGAAGTATTCTTTCCTGTCACAGTAATGTTTGGCTTGGTGAACAGAGCCTTGGTGAAATAATGTACACCTCGTCCAAGCAGATACTTTAAATGTGCTTGTGTAATTTGACTTTGCCACATAAACTATAAGAACGTTTAGACAGTGGATGTTCCTCAGGTCCTCCAATGAGCAGTCAAACTATGGATCCAAGAGAGATATAAATGTCTGTTAAAAGCCAGGGAATTGTTCAGCACTTGAGGAAAAACTGACTATCTCAGGTTTGGGCTTTAGAAGGGAATACAAAGGATAAGAAAATCCCAGGAAAATATAAAAAGATTTTTAGATGATGCTGAATCTTTACATCAGGAAGGTATTTTCCAGAATAATGCTTTTCTGTAAGAAAAATGTAACTTATTGGGGTGGCCTGAGTAGGTCAGTTGGTTGAACTTCCAGCTTAAAAAAATGTTGAAGGGTGTCTGGGTGGCTCAGTCAGTTAGGCTTGGGTTATGATCTCAGGGTCCTTGTCCTTCTGCCCCTGCCCCCACTCATTTGCTCTCAAATAAATCAACAAAATCTTTTTAAAAAGAAAAAGAATGTTGAAAATACTACATTGTCTATAAAAGTGATCAACAGCTCCAAACTCAATTTATTTCAATATTCAGTTATTTGAATAAGAAATTCAAATTAGAGCTTTCTCTAAAAAGGGATTGGATACTATAAAAGATCGCAAGTTTTATTTTTTTTTTAAGATTTTATTTATTTATTTGACACAGAGAGAGAGATCCCAAGTAGGCAGAAAGGCAGGCAGAGAGGGAGGGGGAAGCAGGCTCCTTGCTGAGCAGAGAGCCCGATGCAGGGCTCTAATCCCAGGACCCTGAGATCATGACCGGAGCCGAAGGCAGAGGCTTAAACCCCTGAGCCACCCAGGTGCTCCAAGTTTTATTTTTTTTTAAGTTTATATATTTTTAGTACTCTGTAAACCCAACATGGGGCTTAAGCCCCAGATCGAGAGTCACATGCTCTACTGAGCTAGCCAGGTGCCTGAGCAAGTTCTATCTTTTTTTTTTTAAGATTTTATTTATTTATTTGACAGACAGAGATCAAAAGTAGGCAGAGAGGCAGGCAGAGAGAGTCGGAGAAGCAGGCTCCCTGCTGAGCAGACAGCCCGATGCGGGACTGGATCCCAGGACCCTGGGATCATGACCCGAGCCAAAGGCAGAGGCTTTAACCCATTGAGCCACCCAGGCGCCCCAAGTTCTATTTTTTAATAAGACAGAGTAACATTTACTCTTTTTACTTTTTAACTTATACAAGTAATATGTGATATAGAAATACAAAATTAAAAAGTCACAATTAAAAAAATAATAAAAAAAATAAAAAGTCACAATTACTCTAATATAACCACAAGCCTTAACATTTCAGGTACATTTTATCTTGTTTTTCAAGATTGAGGTGCTTTATTTGGGTTTCTGTTTAAAGATGTGTAGATGGGGATATAGGGGTCGCTCAGTTGTTTAACTGTTTGCCTTTGGCTCAGGTCATGATCCCAGGGTCTTAGGATGGAGCCCCACATCTGACTCCTTGCTCAGCAGGGAGCCTGCTTGTCCCTCTGTCTGCCATTTCCCCGCTTGTGTGCGTGTGCTCTCTCTCTGTCAAATAAATAAAATCTTTTAAAAAAATTAAAAAAAAAAAACAAACCGTACAGTTACTTTGACCTATTAAAAAGGTGTTACCAGTAAAAAAAAAAAAAAAAAAAAAATTAAAAAAAAAAAAAGATGCAGATGGGAAAAGAAATAAAGATACGGATGGAGTGTGGGGGACTTGGGGAGATGTTGCTCACAGAATACAAAAATGCAGTTAGAAGATGAGTAAGTTTTTGGAAATCAAATGCATAGCATTGTGATTATAGTTAAGAATACCTTATTGTATATTTCAAAGTCACTAAGATCTTAAATCTTCTTACAACAAAAGAAAAATAATTATGTGACACAATGGAGATGTGAGCTAATGCCATGGTGGTCAAATCAACCCACTGTATACCTTCAACTTATACAATGCTATGTCAACCCATTGTATACCTTCAACTTATACCAAGCTATATAATTTACAATGCTATGTATATCGATACAACTGATAGTTGAAAAAACATCAAGATACGGATATCTCTTTCTCATTCTTCTAATATTTTAGTTGACTGACAAATGCACAAAAGTATTCCAAATAATGGGGGGTGGAGGGATGGGTTAAATGGATGATGAGTATTAAGGAGGACACTTTTGTGATTAGCACTAAGGTGTCAAATGTAAGTGATGAATCACTAAATTCTACTCCTGAAACTAATATTAAACTGTATGTTAACTAACTGCAATTTATAAAAACTTTAAACTACAAAGAATAAAAAAAGGAAGAAAGAAAAGAAGAGAAAAAAAGAAAAAGAAAAAAAAAAGTTGTTTTCCAAATGAGTTGGGACTGCCAGGAATGTTATAAAAAAAATGTCCACATTCAGTGGAAAGCTTAATTAGATGTCTTTTGGGACCCTTTCAGATTCTTTTAGAGAATGCCAGTCACTTTAATTAATATATTTGAAAGAACAAATTCCATGTTATAGTGTTAAGCTACAAAAGTTTGCAATATCAGTTCCGAGATTATTAAATAAAAATTTTACTTGAAATTTGCTATTTAAATGACATATCAAGATTAAAGCAAAAAATGACAAATCAGAATTCTTATTAGATCATGGTGAGATTCTTCTCAAGCTGTAGAACAGTTTCCTTAAAAGCAGGATCCTCTGCCCAATTGGCTTTACTTCCTAAAATAAGGTTCTGTAATAAAAAAAAATTATATTAAAGTTATAAGTACAATTACAAATTTAACAAGATTTTTAAAAATTCTCTTACATTAATTTTTAAAAAAAGGATTTTATTTATTTTTTTGAGAGAGAAAGGGAGAGACCACAAGCAGGAGGGAGGAACAGAGGGAAAGGGAGAAGCAGGTTCCCCGCTGAGCAGGGAGTCCTATGTTGGGTGAGCTCAATACAAGGACCCTGGGATCAGGACCTAAGCTGAAGGCACACACTTAACCAACTGAGCAACCCAGGCGCCCCCCCTTCACTAATCTTATCAAATATTTACCAATAAGGTATGGGCATCTATTCTATAAAAAATATATTCTTGGGGGCCCGGTGGGCTCAATCAGTTAAGGGTCTGACTCTTGGTTTTGGCTCAGGTCCTGATCTGGCAGGATTGAGACAGAGCCCTCCTCCTCCACCCCTGCACATGTGTGTGCATGCCCACATACACACAACTCCATTCCCTCAGGGCAGAGTTTGCTGTTTGAGATTCTCTGTCCCTCTCCCTCTGCCCCCTCCTCCTACTTATGCATGTTCACTCTCTCTCAAATAAATGAATGAATAAATAAGTAAAACCTATTTAAAAAAGAAAAAATACATTCTTGTATCCTCATTTCCACTTCAGTAAGGGTTCATACTTGATTCTCATAATTCTAGAGAATATTTACAATGTTACAACAATTTTTTTGGATTCATCAGTTTTTGGGATGTTTGCAGTGATATTCTAAATTAAAGGAAAAAGACTGCAGCTATGGTTCAGTCATTTTGCACTTCTACAGTGAAAAATAGTTTAACCATAAACTATTATGCCCTATTTATTTAAATAGAAAAACTATGGCTTGAAGATACTAAGTTACTAATTCAAATTCTGTTCAAATAGATTTTAGAATTTAAGTGTTATATTGTTATATATAAAAATACTTAACAATATGGCTTACGCATGGCACATTCTTGCTATAGGGCTGGTGTATGTAAATCCAATTAAATTTACAAACGCAAAGGGAAGTAAGCATTCAAGTACGACTGAACCCATTAGGGGCAGAAGCTCCTAATGTAGCCAAAGCTGTGTTCTGCTTAACAAAGCAACAATTTCATTAAATCAAAATTAACACTAAGAGGATATGAATAAAAGCTAAGAAAGACAAAAAATTGAAGTCTCCAAAAGTAGTAGGAAGGAAAGTATGCCAAAAAAAAATTAATCTGATCCTGTATTTATGATGCAGTTCTCCACTGGAGGTTAGTTTAAGGGACTTCCTTACTCCTAATAGAGTAACCCACTGCTACTAAAAGGTAGGTTTAAGACCTGATGAAGAGGGGAGCCTGGGCGGCTCAGACAGTTAAGCAACTGACACTTGGTTTGGGCTGAGGTCAAGACTTCAGGGTCATTAGATTGAGCCCATGATGGCTCTGTGCTCAGTGTGCAGTGTGCCTAAGATTCCTTCCCCCCACTCTCCCTTCCCACTGCTTGTGTTCTCTTTTAAATAAATAAACAAAGTCTTAAAATAAAAAGAGACCTGAAGAATTTCTTATGGTCAGCTATAAGAACTCATATTCTACAAGGATATGCTTTACACATAATAAATATTTGCTTTACACATAATGGGCAGTTTTAACTGTGTATCTTCCTAATTGAATCTAGTAATATAAGTATTTCATTTAATCAGTTTGAGACATTTTAGAATTCAAAAAAAGTAATGAAAACCCTCCAGAACTGGGATGTCTGCTGGCTCAGTCGTCTAAGCATCTGCCTTTAGCTCCAGTCATGATCCCAGGGTCCTGGGTTATAGTGCCACATCTGGCTCCTTGCTCAACAGGAAGCCTGCTTCTCCCTCTGCCTGCCACTCCCTCTGCTTATGCGTTTGCTCTCTTGCGCTCTCTCTCTGACAAAAAATAAAATATTTTTTTTTTTTTAAAGATTTTATTTATTTATTTGACAGAGAGAAATCACAAGTAGATGGAGAGGCAGGCAGAGAGAGAGAGAGAGAGAGAGGGAAGCAGGCTCCCTGCTGAGCAGAGAGCCCGATGCGGGACTCGATCCCAGGACCCCGAGATCATGACCTGAGCCGAAGGCAGCGGCTTAACCCACTGAGCCACCCAGGCGCCCCAAAAAATAAAATATTAAAAAAAAAAAAAGATGGGACGCCTGGGTGGCTCAGTGGGTTGAGCCGCTGCCTTCAGCTCGGGTCATGATCTCAGAGTCCTGGGATCGAGCCCCGAGTCGGGCTCTTTGCTCGGCGGGGAGCCTGCTTCCTCCCCTCTCTCTCTCTGCTTGCCTCTCTGCCTACTTGTGATCTCTCTCTGTCAAGTAAATAAATAAAATCTTTAAAAAAAAAAAAAAAAAGAAAACCCTCCAGAATAAAGGAGCACATAAAATTTAAGAGGTAATATGCTAATAACTACCAACATTTATTGAGAATTTACTTGGACCAGACATTATGCTAAACAGATTAACATGAATTATCTTTTTTAAGTTTTACAACCTTTCTTTCTAAACAGGGAAACTGATGTTTAGAAAACTTAAATAATTTGCTCAAGGTTCACAACTTTTAAGTTGCAGTATGGAACATAATTCTAGATTTCCATTACCTGCATCCATGTTTTTCCCTACCTCCCAAGTTTAAGTTCTAATACTTTCCACCATTATACCTGTCTCCACAAAGCTGCTAAAGTCATTACACTTACAAATGCCTAAGTTCTAACCATAACAAAAAGTCAAAGCCTAAAACATTAAATAGATACAAATTCCAAATATATGTAAACAGACTAATATTTAGTATTGAATTCATGTTTTTTTCAGGATCAAAGACTAACTGAAAGTAAATCTAAAGTAACAGAACCATTTTTAAAAAGTTCTTTATCTACTTTCCTTATATAAATGTTACCTGAAACACATGCTGAATAACTGTAGTAATCTGTATCTCCATCTGCAGGTTTTGTTGTATGGCCTTTATCTTGTCCGAATTCTCCATAACAGCCAAATCATTTTTCTGTTTGTTCTTTTCAGTCTGTATTTCTAAAAGCTTACTTTCTGAAGCTTGTTTTAATTCTATCAGGTTAAAAAAAATACATTATTGAACAACTCCTACAAACAAGAAACTGGAGAAACTGTGAAGCAGAACAATTCCTGACTATATCAAGAGAAAATATTTAATAAGCATCATTTTAAGTTACAATTCCATTTTGATCTGAAAATGACTTTCGTGATGAAAAATACCAGTATTTTAACCTTAGCCGTGTCCTGCATGATAATGACACCTGTCTACTTACGTTTGAAGTGACACCACATTAAAGAGGACTTACTCAGGGTTGTCAAAAGAAAGGCAGAAGATATATGTAAGGAAATACCTTTTCCTCCTTTATTTACAAAAATGACATATCAACAAGATAAATTTCCAGTTAAGAGATTCTCTTCTCCAGGGATAAACACATCATCAACCATTTCCTGTATTTCCTGAAAGGTTATAAGAATTAAACTATCTCAAACCATAAATAGGTGTGTCCCAAGAGCTTGGTTCATTGATATTAATGGATCAAAAATAGGTTGGAATTCAAGGAAAAACACTGAACACCCAAAGGGTGATTAGATCAGGTGACTGGAACTATTTCTGACCCTGAGATTACTTACAAACAGGCAAATCTGTGTCATATATAAAAACAATAAATCATGCCCATACTATTAAATGAAAAAGGCAATTTACAACATAGAATAAATGAGGCCAATTTTATTAGATAAGAAATAAGCACTGAAGGCACCTCTGAGAGGCTCAGTCAGGTAAGTGTCTCACTCGATTTCTACTCAGGTCATGATCTCAGGGTTGTGAAATCAAATCCGGCACCTATCTCCCCAATGAGGTCGAAATACAACCTCATCAGCATGAAGCCTGCTTGAGATTCTCTCTCTCCCTCTGCTCCTTCCCCTGCTCCTGCTCATGCCTTCTCCCACTCAAATAAACAAAAAAATAAAATCTTTAAAAAAGGGGTGGGGGCACCTGGATGGCTCAATCGATTAGATGGCTGCCTTCAGCTCAGGTCATGATCCTGGAGTCCCGGGATCGAACTCCACAATGGGCTCCCTGCTCAGCGAAGAGCCTGCTTCTCTCTCTGGCCCTCACCCTGCTTGTGCACTCTTGCGAGTGTAAGCACTCTCTCTCTTAAATAAATAAAATAAAAACCTTTAACAACAACAACAAAAAGAACCACTGAAGAGTGATTATATCTTGATAGTAAATTTAAAAATTTTACTTTCCCTAAGTATACTTTTCTGTTTCCAAATTCTACTGAAAATGTATATTACTACTTTAAAAAAAGTTTCAATAATTTCAATGCAAAAAGCCATCTCATGTTAAGTTAAAAAAGCTGTAGAATTATACGTATCAAATCACAATTTAGGGGCGCCTGGGTGGCTCAGTGGGTTAAGCCGCTGCCTTCGGCTCAGGTCGTGATCTCAGGGTCCTGGGATCGAGTCCCACATCGGGCTCTCTGCTCAGCAGGGAGCCTGCTTCCTCCTCTCTCTCTCTGCCTGCCTCTCTGCCTACTTGTGATCTCTCTCTGTCAAATAAATAAATAAAATCTTTAAAAAAAAAAAAAGATAATTTAAAATTAAGTATATATAAAGAAGACATTCAAATGGCCAAGAGAGACACATGAAAAAGTGCTCAAATCACTTGACATCAGGGAAATATAAATCAAAACTACAGTGAGATACTACCTCATACCAGTCAGAATGGCTAAAATTAACAATTCAGGAAATGACAGATGTTCCAAAGGATGCAGAGAAAGGGGAACCCTCCTACACCATTGGTGGGAATGCAAGCTGGCACAGCTACTCTGGAAAAAAGTATGGAGGTTCCTCAAAAAGTTGAAAATAGAGTTACCCTACCACCCAGCAATTGCACTACTGGGTATTTACCCAAAGATATAAATGTAGTGATCCAAAGGGGCACGTGCACCCAAATGTTTATAGGTGCAATGCCCATAACAGCCAAACTATGGAAAGAACCTAGATGGCCATCAAGAAATGAATGGATAAAGAAGATGTGGTTGGTATGTATGTATGTATATATATATATAATGGAATATTATGTAGCCATCAAAAAAGAAATCTTGCCATTTGCAGCGATGTGGATGGAGCTAGAAGGTATTATCCTAAGTGAAATAAGTCAATTAGAGAAGGACAATTATCATATGATCTCAATGATACGTGGAATCTGAGAAATAAGGCAGATCCCATAGGGGAATAGAGGAGAAAAAAAAAACAAAACAAGATGAAACCAGGGAGGGAGACAAACCATAAGAGACTCTTAATCTCAGGAAACAAACAGAGGGTTGGTGGAGTGCAAGGGGTGGGAGGGATAGGGTGGCTGGGTTATGGACATTGGGGAGGGTATGTGCTATGATGAGGACTGTGAATTGTGTAAGACTATTGAATCACCTGTACCCCTGAAACAAATAACACATTATGTGTTAATTGAAAAAAATAAAATAAAATTATGTATGTATAAATATGTTTATATGGACATGGAAAAAGTACTGGAATGATATATACCTAACTGTGGTCACACAGGAAGGAAATATGGGTTTCACATTATACACTCTGTATCATTTGATTTTTCTTTCCCTGGGAATGTATTAATTTTGTGATTTAAAGTTCTAAAACAACAAAAATGAATCAAGTGAACATTTTATATACTACTTTTAAAAATGCCATGTGTAAAATTTTAAGAAAATCTGAAAATTAAGAAATTTCTCAATGGCTGAGGTAACTGGCCTTATCAATCTCCACAGTAAGTAAAAATGTTTTCTACAAAAAACAAAACAAAAAAACTGTTCTACATACGTAATCTCTTCTTTCTAACATCAAGTAGTTTTTCCTCCAAATCCCAAGATTCCTGTTATTAAAAATAAAAAGATTAAGGTGCATTACCTAAGAATAAACCTATAATACATCACTGAATTTTCTCTATTACCCATGTTTTCCAAACCTCCTATTTTCAATCCCTTTATTTCCATACCAAAAAAGAAAAAGGACAGTAGCTTAAATTTTAAGTGAATAATTAGCAACAATAGACAGAAATAACTGAGTTATGAGAAAAAGAAGACTTAAGAACAGTGAATTCCAATCATACCAGTAATCTTTGGGTAATCCTGTATGATCACACATAATACAGTTGCAAGCAACAAGGCACTGAAATCATGAGAATGCATAAGCAGCCCAATACGCAGTTACCTGGTGTGATTTCATTATTAATTTGTTTAGCTTTAATATGTGTTTCATGTTATCCATGAGCACGCTGAAAAGGAATAAAAAAATGATTTGTAACCCTGATTAAAAATAGTAAATATCAAAAAATAATAATAATAAATATCATTAATGAACAAAATCAATTGCTATGTATTTCCTTTCATGGAATTTACTTATCCTTCAATAGAAAGTCACAGACAATTAAAAAAAATGTGAAATTTAAGCATGTAGGAACATTTCTAAAAATCTCCTATTTTGGAGAAAAAGCCCTAATAACATGCTAATGAGTTGCTTTTTTGAAAACAGACTTTAGGGGCGCCTGGGTGGCTCAGTGGGTTAAGCCTCTGCTTTTAGCTTGGATCATGATCTCAGGGTCCTGGAATCAAGCCCCATGTCCTGGAATCAAGCAGGGAGCCTGCCTCCCTCTCTCTCTCTGCCTGCCTCTCTGCCTACTTGTGATCTCTAGTCTGTCAAATAAATAAATAAAATCTTTTAAAAAAAATTTAAAATGTGAAAAACAGACTTTATTTTTTAGAGCAGTTTTAGATTCATAGCAAAACTGAAATGCAGGGGCTCCTGGCTGGCTCAGTGGGTTAAGCCGCTGCCTTCGGCTCAGGTCATGATCTCAGGGTCCTGGGATCGAGTGCCGCATAGGGCTCTCTGCTCAGCAGGGGGCCTGCTTCCCTTCCTCTCTCTCTGCCTGCCTCTCTGCCTACTTGTAATCTCTGTCAAATAAATAAATAAAATATTTTAAAACTGAAATGCAAAGTAAACCCATATACCTCTGTCCCCCACCACACACAGCACCCTCAACTATCAACATCCCCTACCAGAAAGGTCCACTCATCACAAATGATGAATCTACATTAACATATCGTTATCATCCAAAGCACATTAAGGTTCATTCTTTTTTTTTTTTTTAAGATTTTATTTATTTATTTGACAGACAGAGATCAAAGGTAGGCAGAGGAGGCAGGCAGAGAGAGAGAAGGAAGCAGACTCCCCACTGAGCAGGGAGCCCGATGTGGGGCTTAATTCTGGGACCCTGAGATCATGACCCGAGCCGAAGGCAGTGGCTTAACCCACTGAGGCACCCAGGTGCCCCATAGGGTTCACTCTTGATGGTGTACATTCTTTGGGTCTGACAAATGTATTAAGATATGTATTCACTATTACAAATAGCATCATAAAGAATAGTTTCAATGAATATTCAAGACGCTTCTTACCCTCATGTCTTCAACAAATATTTTTGAGTACTACTACATCCCAAGACCTGTGTAGACACCAGGAATATAAAGCAAAGTAAAACACCAAGAGGAAAGAATCTGCTGAAAGAGAAAAATGAAACCACAACTAGAGTATGGTTTCATCACAACCAGTAATGAAAGAGTTGTGCACAGAGTAGCACAAGGGAAATTCTTGACTCTTTAAGAACATGAAGTAATTACCTAGATTACCTACCTTGACATAGCTGGAGCCAAACAGTAAAAAGTAAGACTGGGTAAGAATAATGGTTCTTATATTTCTAAAGTGCCACTACCCTTTGGGAGGATGTTTAATGCAGACCACCACATTACCCCCATCATGCCCATCTGGACTCAGAGATTGAGTCAACAGGTTTGGGATGGGACCAGCAATGTGATCACTGTGTACTAATTATTCTGATATCAGCCAGGCATGAGAAACACTTCATGCAAAGGATTTTGTTGAGGAGGCTGAAAATGTGAATCTTTGTAAGACCTGGGAACACTAAACTCATTTTCTACTAGTTATAGCTATACTGGTTTGTAAACTTAAAACTTGCTAAAGAAACTACCTCAGCCTGCTTGGCCTTTCTGTCCTTTCTGGGGGTCAATTTCTCCTGTACCTCTTTAACTCAAGAATGTTTAAAGCTCAGGACACCTGGGTGGCTCGGTCAGTTAAGGGTCAGGTCATGATTCTAGGGTCCTGGGATCAAGTCCCGCATCGGGCTCCCTGCTTAGTGGGGAGCCTGCTTCTTCCTCTGCCTGCAGCTCTCTATGCTTGTCTTCTCATTCTCAAATAAATAAAATCTTGAAAGAAAAAAAAAAGGAATCTTTTTATTCTTTTTTTTTTTTTTTAAATATTTTATTTATTTATTTGACAGACAGAGATCACAAGTAGGCAGAGAGGCAGGCAGAGAGAGAGAGAGAGAGGAGGAAGCAGGCTTCCCACTGAGCAGAGAGCCACATGCGGGGCTCGATCCCAGGACCCTGGGATCATGACCCGAGCCGAAGGCAGAGGCTTTAACCCTCTGAGCCACCCAGGCGCCCCAAAAGGAATCTTTTTAAAGCTCACCTTTTATGGAGGAGCAATCGTTAGAGGGCCCAAATTCATATTTTAGGATTTATGTAATCCTGGAGTTAAATGGAATATGGGGAGAATACATTATCAGTCTGAACTAAGACACCCAGAAAAAGGAAGTGTCCAGATGCATCTTAACACTTTTCCGGAGCTAATGGTAGGAGATCATTTTTTTTTAAAGATTTTATTCATTTATTTGACAGAAAGAGAGCACTAGAAGGGGGAGTAGCAGAGGGAGAGGGAGAAGCAGGCTCCCAATTAGCAGGGAGCCCGATGTGGGGCTTGATCCCAGGACCCCGGGATTACAACCAGAGCCAAAGGCAGATGCTAAACTGATTGAGCCACCTAGGCACTCCAGGAGATCTTTTATCACAAGATTTTTTTAGAGCTTTGAGATATAAGAGCATAGGTAAGGCCCCTGAGGCCAGACACAGAGGACCAGATTATATAGAACTTTAGCTGTCAGAGTTTTAATTTTATATTTCTTGCCAAATAGTTTACATATACAAGCTCATTTTCTGCCAGTGAAAAATGACGCATATACTTCCTGTCTCAATAACCCAATTCCTGGTTATTGGGTAAGTGAGACAGCTCTATCCCTGTTTTATAGTAAATACTGAACAAAAGTAAACTTTCAAAATCTTCCTTCAAACTCATCAGACTGTCTGGCTAAAAATCTCCATTGCTTCTTAGTGTTGCAATCCAACCAAATGTCAGTAGGACTCTAAAAATTACAATGCTGCAGAGGCCAAAAATTCCATCACTTTTCTTATTCCCCAGATAAAGATGGATGGCACTGACAGTTAATTTAAAAAAATTCAGAAAACTAAAGTCATTATGCAGATCTCCCTTCTTATTCTTAGCCTTAACAAATTCAGTAAAAAAGGAAAAAAAAAAAACAAACATACCTAGTCCTGGGGTTATTTTTCTCCAGGTTTTTTTTAAGTGCAGTCGAAAGTTGCATCCTACAATGCAAGGAAAAAAAGCTGGCATTATAAAACATGAATAACATCTGTGTACATTGAAAAGAAATATGTATATATACAACTTAAAGACTGATTTTTTAAAAGATTTTATTTATTTATTTGAAAGTGAGAAAAAGCATGAGAAGAAGGAGTATTAGAGAGAGAGAAGCTGACTCCCTACTGAGCAGGCCTGATGTGGGACTTCATCCCAGGATTCGATCCCGGGAATCCAGGACGATGACCTGAGCTGAAGGCAATTGCTTAACCAACTGAGCCACCCAGGCACCCCTGATTTTTCTTTAAAATGTAACCTAAACCATTAGTAGGTTTATAAACACTATTGTATGGGAAATACTTTGATAAATAAATCACAGAAATGGAAAATAACAAGATGGAAAGGGCTGCTGCCTGTGGTTGTGTGCTGCCAGGCTGAGGGACCAATAAGACTTGAAATCAACCTGAGCTTTGCTCTCCAAGCCATCCACTTTGGTGCAGGGCCAGAAGGAACCATTAAGGCACTACAGAGACCAGGTTAGGCCTAACATGGAGTTAGGGAATACAAAGCCATACCTGAATGTAAACTTTAAAATATGCATTCATACAAACAAAAACAAACTGCATAAATTACTTTTATATCCAAATAGCTAATAAGTAATAATGAAAAGGCAATCAACTTAGCAATATTAATTTCTTCCTTTCTGCCACATACAAAAAAATTCAATTCATTAAAATAAGATCTCTTAATAGCTCTGAAGTCATCTTAAAAAAAAAAATGATCTATGGGGCACCTGGGTGGCTCAGTGGGTTAAGCCTCTGCCTTCGGCTCAGGTCATGATCTTGGGGTCCTGGAATCGAGCCCCAAATCGGATTCTCTGCTGGCAGGGAGCCTGCTTCCCCCTCTCTCTCTGCCTGCTTCTCTGCCTACTTGTGATCTCTCTCTGTCAAATAAATAAATAAAATCTTTAAACAAACAAAAAAATGATCTAGGGCACCAGGCTGTTTCAGTCCAGAGAACATGCAACACTTGATCTCAGGATCATGAGTTCAAGCCCCAAGTAGGGCAAAGAGTTACTTAAAATGAATTAATAAAAAAATACATATAATCTATATAATGAGCCAGCTTATGAGAATACAGAAACATGTTCACTGGTAGAAGCAATAAAGAGGACTTTAACTACTTTTCAATTAAATGTATAAGAAATTCATCCGAGAAGCCCAGAAACACAAGGAAGTAATTTTAAGTCATCCACTTAATGGAGATCATTAATTCAGATCACAGGTCTGTAAGATCATGTTTCTCTTATTAACAACTGTATACTAACACCTACCACAAAGCTTAAGACATAGTAAGCATTCAAATTATTTGTTCAATGGATTTTAAAATACAGATGCAAAACCTATATCAAAAATGTATTTAGGGGCACCTGGCTGGCTCAATCAGTAAAGAATGAGACTCCTGATCTTGGGGCTGAGTTTGAGCCCCACATTGGTGTGTTACTTAAAAATAAAATCTTAGGGGCACCTGGGTGGCTCAGTCGGTTAAGCCACTGCCTTTGGCTCAGGTCGTAATCCCGGAGTCCTGGGATGGAGCCCTGCATCGGGCTCCCAGCTCTGTGGGGTGTCTGCTTTTCCCTCTGACCTTCTCCCCTCTCATGCTCTTTCTCTCTCTCTCAAATAAATAAATAACATCTTTAAAAAATAAAAAAAAATAAAATAAAATCTTAAATATGTGTGTGTATCTTTAAACTTGATAACAATTCTTTTACTTGATTAATAGTTACTGTAGTAACTGAATCCACATAATCCTTTGAAACACTGGATGGGATTTAAGCTCACCCTTCAATTTCCTTGACTGACATTTTATTAAGTCAATCTCATGTAACTACTTCAAATGAAGGTATTAATGAACGATGTAACTTTTCTCTCAGGACTCAAAATTTGTGTAACCATTATCTAATGATCATTATCACTTGATTAATCTCATTTAGACTAATTAAAAGATTCCCTCCACCTCAAGTCATACCTGTTTTGCATTGACTTCTCAATGCTTATACCTAGACTATAATAATTACCTGTCTAATGCAAGCTTTTTCATTTCAAAAGCAATTTTCACCTCTTCAATTTCATTTTCCAGGTCTTCAATTTTACTGTCAAAGAAGCATGAACAAAAAAATTTCAGTAATATAAAAAAAAGTCATTGAATATTGAAAAATATAAAAGTAAACCTTTGAAAAAAGTAAAATGACCCTATCTAGATAAAATTATTCTGCAGGTTCCCCCACACTGATGCATTTCTAGATTTGGTAAACAGATGCCTCCGAGGTACTCAGCTAATTATCTTGTGAAGGGGAATGCCAAAAGTGCTACTGTGGTCACCGATGTACATATTAGGTCCATCTCCCATATCAACAACTTCTAAGTACAAGCATGAAAAATTACTGGGAAAATAAAGAAAAGGAAAAAGGAAAATAATGGTGTAAGATGGGTGATAATACCAAATCTTAGTAAAAAACACAAAATTTAAAGATATGACATACGCTTCAACTTGCTTATCTTGCAAGATTTGTTCTGGAGCCTTTTCTTCAGCTACAAATAAAAAATTTTTTGAAGTTAGTAATAGTTGAGAAGAGTATGGTCCAACAGATATATAATATAAGCTATAAATGCAAACCAAAAATTTAATTTTTAACTTTTAGTTTCTATACTATTATAAAGCAAGTTAAAATATTTCAGTGTGACTTATTTTAACTCAATAGGTCTAAAATATTTTAACATGTAATTAATCTTAAATTACTAATGAAGGGGCACCTGTGTGGCTCAGTTAGTTAAGCACTGCCTTTGGCTCAGGTTACAATCCTGGAGTCCCAGGATAGAGTCCAGCATCGGGCTTCCTGCTCAGCAGAATCTACTTCTCCCTTTGACCTCCCACCTCTCATGCTCTCTGTCTTATTCTCTCTCTCAGATAAATAAATAAAATGTTTTCAAAAAATAAATGAAAGAAAATTACTAATGAAATATTTTATAATCTTCTGTATTTTGCATTTATTGTCCCTCTCAAGGGACTATAGTCACATTTTAAGTGTTCGATTATCACATGGAGATAGTGGCTACCATACTGGACAGAGCAGTTTGAGAATAATGTAAAATAAAAAAGGAGTAGAATAGTACCATGAGCAATGTCAGAAAGATCAACTGTAAGTCTTTATGTTAGGAAAAAACAATCAGGGGTGCATGGGTGGCTCAGTCCATTAAGAGTCTGCCATTGGCTCAAGTCATGATCCCAGGGTCCTGGGACTGAGTCCTGCGTAGGGCTCCCTGCTCAGTGGGGAGTCTGCTTCTCCCTGTGCCCCCTCCCTTCATGCACTCATACTCTTGCTCACAAAAATAAATTTGAAAAAAAATTGGAAATTAATACTTAAGGATAAATTTAACAAGATATGCATACGACATCTACACTGAATATGTTCAAATACTGAAAAAATATATCATGTATAGATATTAGAAGAATCAATATGGCTAATAAAACAATCTACCCCAGGGCACCTGGGTGGCTCAGTGGGTTAAAGCCTCTGTCTTTGGCTCAGGTCATGATCCCAGGGTCCTGGGATCGAGCCCCCCATTGGGCTCCTTTCTCAGCGAAGAGCCTGCTTCCTCTCCTCTCTCTGCCTGCCTCTCTGCCTGCTTGTGATCTCTGTCTGTCAAATAAATAAATAAATAAAAATCTTAAAAGAAAAAAAAAAAGGCAAGAAACAAACTGGGAGAAAATACCTGCTAAATATATAAGTAAATACAGATACCTATAACTCTATAAATATATAGAGACCTACATCTATAAATATACACCTACATCTATAAATATATATATATAGATATCTGAAAAAAATAACTATATTTATAAATATTATTGAGTTTGTGTTGTTTATAAATATAGTTAACAATCCAACTAAAAATAGGCAAATATTTTAACACTTCATAAAAGTAGATTTACAGATCTACTTTATAAATGGAAATACATTAATTGCCAATAGCCACATGAAAAGATATTCAATATCATTAGTTATCAGGGAAATGTAAACTAAAGCTACATGAGATACCACTACATACTCATTAGAATGGCTAAAATTTCATAAGACCAACTATCAAATTTTAAAAAGGATGCTAAATAAATGCAAATCTCTTGCTTCTAGGAAGAACGTACCTTAATGGTATAATCATTTTACTGATCTTTTTTAAAAGCATATTTATTTATTTATTTGAGAGAGTGAGAAAGAGCACACAAACTGGAGGGAGATACAGAGGGAGAGGGAGAAGCAGACCCCCTGCTTAGCAGGGAGCCCAATGTGGACTCCATCCCAGGACTTCAAGATCATGACCTGAGCCCAAGACAGATGCTCAACCAACTGAGCCACCCAGGTGCCCCCATACTGATAGTTTTTGATGGAAGCATTATTGATATAATGTAAGTAAGGTCATGACTCTGGAGGCAAGAAGACCTGCTTCATATCCCAGTTTCATAAATCACTAGTTTTACTAAGCAGAAAAGAGGCCAGGGGGCTCATTTCATTGTCCTACTTTTTGTTGTTCTTGTTTTGCATAAAAAGACTTTAGAAAACCTGGAGTATCAGATGGACAACACAGTAGAACTGCCTTTGGATCTATGGCCTTATAAAAGAATCTGAGCAGTCTGAAAAGTTCCTAAGTTAAACATGTATTCAGGTGAAGTGACCGAAGTCATCTATGTGGCCCTTTAGGTTTTCCATAATTCTTTTTTTTTTTTAAAGATTTTATTTATTTATTTGACAGAGAGAAATCACAAGTAATCGGAGAGGCAGGCAGAGAGAGAGGGAAGCAGGCTCCCTGCTGAGCAGAGAGCCCGATGTGGGACTCGATCCCAGGACCCTGAGACCATGACCTGAGCAGAAGGCAGCGGCTTAACCCACTGAGCCACCCAGGCGCCCCAGGTTTTCCATAATTCTTGATTCAACCTAAAGTTTTGGTTTTATTCTTTAAGCCTATTTCACAGAGATAGAAAGACTCACCAAAACCTATCTTTGTAATTCAAAAGCTAGTTTTTGAATTCAAATTAGGTTGCAATAATGGCCATTATTTTAGGAGAGCTAAACCATTATTTTAGTACTCTCTTGCTCCTTAAGACTTCTAGAACTTAAAAGATAAATTTACATCTCTTCAGGGGTGACTGGGTGGCTCACTCTGTTAAGCATCTGCCCTGGGCTCAGGTTATGATCCCAGGATCCTGCATTGAGCCCTGCATCTGGGCTCCTTGCTCAGCAGGGAGTCTGCTTATCCCTTTCCCTCTGCCCCTCCCCCATCCTTCCCCTTGGTTGTGCTTTCTGTCTCTCTCAAATAAATAAACTCTTTTTTTTTTTTTTTAAAGATTATTTATTTATTGGGATGCCTGGGTGTCTCAGTTGGTTAAGTCACTGCCTTCAGCTCAGGTCATGATCCTGGAGTCCCAGGATCGAGTCCCACAACAGGTTCCCAGTTCCACAGAGTCTGCTTCTCCCTCTGACCTTCTCCCCTCTCATGCTCTCTCTTATTCTCTCTCAAATAAATAAATAAAATCTTTTAAAAAAGAACAGATTATTTATTTATTTATTGGCGAGGCAGGGCGGGGTGGGGGGGTTGTGGACTGAAAGAAAGCATGAGCCGGGGGAGAGACTAGGGGAGAAAGAGAAGCAGACTGCCCACTGAGCAAGGAGTCCCACTCAAGGCTCAGTCCCAGGACCCTGGGATCATGACCCAAGCTGAAAGCAGATGTTTAACTGACTGTGCAAACCATGCACCTCAAATCTTTTTTTTTTAAGACTTTATTTATTTATTTGAGAGAGAGAGAGACAGAGATAGTGAGAGAGAGCATGAGTGGGGAAGAGAGGGAGAAGCAGACTCCCACTGATCAGGGAGCCTCACAAGGGGCTCTATCCCAGGACCCTGAGATTATGACATGAGCCAAAGAGACAGAGATCCTTGTGATCTCTGTCTGTCAAATAAATAAATAAAATCTTCAAAAAAAAAAAAAAAAAAAAAAGATGATCTCCCTTCTGCCTCTCATTCCTAGCTTTTATTTATTTATTTTAAAGATTTTTTTTTTTTTTTTTTGACAGACAGATCACAAGTAGGCAGAGAGGCAGACAGAGAGAGAGGAGGAAGCAGGCTCCCTGCTGAGCAGAGAGCCTGATGCGGGGCTCGATCCCTGGACCCTGATATCATGACCTGAGCTGAAGGCAGCGGCTTAACCCACTGAGCCACCCAGGCGCCCCTCTCATTCCTTTCTTAAAGTATTTCTCAAAGTATAAATCTTGGATCACTTAACAATCACCTGATCCACTAATTTAACCTCTAAGCTATTCATGATCCAGTCCTATGATTCCTTCCCACAGAAACTTCCCAATTCTCTAATCAACAGAACTAAAACTGTCTTGCACCATTATTTAGGGTTTTTTTCATCTATTTCCTGAATTCCTAACAAGTTCCTGAGGCACAGAGCAATCGTGGTCTTTGACTTTTTTATATAGTATAGTACCACATTATGCTGACACTCCCATTCCCTAAATAAATAACTTTTTGTAAAATTGATTTTCTTAGAATAGTGCTCCTCACCAAGCTCACAAAATCTTATCTGAAAATGAAAATACTTACTTGCATCAACCATTGATTTATATTCCAAGAGTTGTTGTTTTGTCTGTGCTCTCAGCCTGAAAGCATAAAGAAAACAGAAAGTCTCTCTCTCTCTCTCTCTCTCTCTCTCTCTCACACACACACACACACACACACATATATATACTTTTTAAAAAGTTGGGGCGCCTGGGTGGCTCAGTGGGTTAAGCCACTGCCTTCGGCTCAGGTCATGATCTCAGGGTCCTGGGATCGAGTCCCACATCGGGCTCTCTGCTCAGCAGGGAGCCTGCTTCCCCCTCTCTCTCTCTGCCTGCCTCTCCATCTACTTGTGATTTCTCTCTGTCAAATAAATAAATAAAATCTTTAAAAAAAAATAAAAATAAAAATAAAAATAAAAATAAAAAGTTAAATAAACTCTACTCCTAACATGTGGCTCAAAGTCAAAACCCCAAGATCAAGAGTTGCATGCTCTACTGACTGAGCCAGTTAGGTGCCCCAGAAAGTCATATATTTATAGAGGATTTACTCACTACTATATTATAAACCAACTCACCTTTTTCAGAAGTTTATGCAATAAAATGAGTGTAAGTACTCAGCAATATGTCTTCTAGTTTGGCCTGATTTATTTAAAGCAGGTGTAAAGAGAATTCCAGTTGAAGATGGGTTTAAAGGAAAAACTTTGTCCTCCTCCACAGAACACACCAAATTACATCTATTAATTGAACAATTCCTCCTGAAAAACTAAGGGCTGACTGAACAGCTACTGAATAACCAAAGATAAAGAGAACAAGAAGAGAGATGGAGACATGCCACAGTTTAAGAGTATCTAGCACATACAGCTACAGCTCCAGTCAGCCAGCTAAAGTCACCAACCATACACAGTCTGCAGAAGGGACACCATACACAAGATAATGTTTAGGAGAAATAGCTGTTTACCCTTCTATAGAAACAAACACAAAACTCAAGCAAAATGGGGAGACAGAGGAATATACTCCAAAAGAAAAAACAAGAAAAATAAACTCAGAAAAAGAACTAAATGAAACAGAACTAATCAG
The DNA here is from genome assembly GCF_020171115.1 of Neogale vison. Taxonomy (NCBI): domain Eukaryota; kingdom Metazoa; phylum Chordata; class Mammalia; order Carnivora; family Mustelidae; genus Neogale; species Neogale vison. The sequence goes on from NC_058091.1 coordinate 219,338,007, forward strand.
TAATCCTGAAAAAGAATTTAAAGTAATGGTTGTAAAGATACTCAATGGGCTGGAGAAAAGAATGGAAGAACTCAGTGAGATCTTCAATCAATATAGCATGGAGTCAGCTTGAGAATCTCTCTCACTCTCCCTTTGCCTCTGCCCCTCTCACTCATGCTTTCTCTCTTTCTCAAATAAATAAATAAATCTTAAAAACAACAACAACAACAACAACTACCAAAACCTTCAGGACTAGATGGTCTCACAGATGAATTCCACCAGACATTCAAAGAAGAGTTAACACCGGTTTTTAAAGTATTCCCCAAAAAACAGAAGATAAAGGAAAATTTCCAAATACATTCTACGAGGCCAGCATTACCCAGATACCAAAACCAGACAAAGACACAACAAAAAAAGAAAATTACAGGGGGGCCTGGGTGGCTCAGTGGGTTAAAGCCTCTGCCTTTGGCTCTGGTTGTGATCTCAGGGTCCTGGGATCGAGCTCCGCAGAGAGCCTGCTTCCTCCTCTCTCTCCCTCTGCCTGCCTCTCTGCCTAGTTGTGATCTCTGTCCATCAAATAAATAAATTTTAAAAATCTGAAAAAAGAAAAAAAAAGAAAATTATAGGCCAATATACCCCTGGTGAACATAGATGCAAAAATCCTCAACAAAATATTAGTGAACCACATACAACAACACATTCAAAAAAATCATTCACCATAATCAGACAGGATTTAATCTGGGATACAAGGGTAGTACAATATTTGTGAATCAATCAGACTCTCCGCTCAGTGTGGGGCCTGACACAAGGCTCCACCTCATGAGCCTGAGATCATGACCTGAGCCCAAACCAAGAGATGGATGCTTAATCAACTGAATCACCCAGGCATTCCCACCCTCACCACTTTTATTCAACACAGTACTGAAAGTCCTCTCCAAAGCAGCCAGACAAGAAAAAGAAATAAGAGGCATCCATATTGGTAGGGAAATCAAACTGTCACTATTTGCAGATAGCATGAGACTATACTCACAAAATCCTGAAGACTCAACCAAAAAATGTATTAGAATAAATGAATTCAGTAAAGTGGCAGTACACAAACTTAAAACACAGAAATCAGCAACATTTCTCCATACTAAAAACAAAGTCATGGAAAGAGAAATTTTAAAAACACCACCATTCACAATTGCACCAAAAAGAACAAAATACCTAAGAATAAGCTTGACCAAAGAGGTGAAAGACGTGTACCCTGAAAACCATAAAACACTGATGAAAGAGGGGCGCCTGGGTGGCTCAGTGGGTTAAGCCGCTGCCTTCGGCTCAGGTCATGATCTCAGGGTCCTGGGATCGAGTCCCACATCGGGCTCTCTGCTCAGCAGGGAGCCTGCTTCCTCCTCTCTCTCTCTCTGCCTGCCTCTCTGCCTACTTGTGATCTCTCTCTGTCAAATAAATAAATAAAATCTTAAAAAAAAAAAAAAAAAAAAAAAAAAAACACTGATGAAAGAAATTGAAGATGACAAAAACAAAAGGAAAGATATTCCATGTCATGTATTAAAAGTATATTGCAGGGGGCGCCTGGGTGGCTCAGTGGGTTAAGCTGCTGCCTTCAGCTCAGGTCATGATCTCGGGGTCCTGGGATCGAGTCCCGCATCGGGCTCTCTGCTCAGCAGGGAGCCTGCTTCCTCCTCTCTCTGCCTACTTGTAATCTCTCTCTGTCAAGTGAATAAATAAAATCTTAAAAAAAAAAAAAAAAGTATATTGCAGGGGCGCCTGGGTGGCTCAGTGGGTTAAGCCTCTGCCTTATTAGGCTCAGGTCATGATCTCAGGGTCCTGGGATTGAGTCCCGCATCGGGCTCTCTGCTCAGCAGGGAGCCTGCTTCCCTCTCTCTCTCTCTGCCTGCCTCTCCATCTACTTGTGATCTCTCTCTCTCTCTGTCAAATAAATAAGTAAAAACCTTAAAAAAAAAAGTATATAAAAAATGTCCATATTACCCAAAGCAATTTATGGTTTCAAAGCAATACCTACCAAAATACCAACAGCATTTTTCACTAAACTACAACAATCAATACTACTATTTGTATGGCGGGGGGTGGGGAGGGTTCTGGGGAGCTCAGTTAGTTAAGCATCTGCCTTCTGCTCAGGTCAGGGTCCCAAAGTCCTAGGATTGAGCCCTGCATCAGGCTCCCTGCTCAGCAGGGAGTCTGCTTCTCCTTTTTGGCTTGTACTCTCTCATGAGCTCACAATCTCTCTCAAATAAATAAATAAATTTTTTTTTTAATTTTTTTTTTTTAAAGATTTTATTTTATTTATTTGAGAGAGAGAGACAGTGAGAGAGAGAATGAGCGAGGAGAAGGTCAGAGAGCGAAGCAGACTCCCCATGGAGCTGGGAGCCTGATGTGGGACTCGATCCCGGGACTCCAGGATCACGCCCTGAGCCGGAGGCAGTCGTTCAACCAACTGCGCCACCCAGGCGTCCCAATAAATAAAATTTTAAAATAAAATTTTATGGAACCACAAATGATCCCAAACAGCCAAAGCAATCCTATAGAACCAAGAATGAACCTGAACTATCACTATTCCATATTTCAAGAGATACTACAAAGCTGTAGAGGTCAAAACAGTATGGTACTGGAACAAAAACAGACCAATGGATTATAGAACAGAATATTGACCCTAGAAATAAACCCACATTTATATGTTCAATTAATCTATGGTAAAGGAAGCAAGAATATACAATGAGGAAAAGACAGTCTTTTCAATAAATGGTACTGGGAAAAATGAACACCCACTTGCAGAAGAATGAAATTGGACTACATTCTAACACCATACATAAAACTAAACTCAAAATGGATTAAAGAATTAAACAGGAGACCTGAAACCATAAAAATCTTACTAGAAAAATAGGGAGTAATTTCTGACATTGGCAATAGCAAAATTTTTCTAGATATGTCTCCTGAGGCAAGGAAAATAAAAGCAAAAATAAACTATTGGGACTACATCAAACTAAAAAGTTTTTGCCTAGCAAATGAAAAGACAATCTATTGAATGGGAGAAGATATCTGCAAATCATTTATTTTATAAGGAATTAATATCAAAAATATAGAAAGAACTTAAACAACTCAACACCAAAAAAACACACAAAAAAAACCAGTCTGTTTAAGAAATGAGCAGATGGCCTGGAGACATTTTTCCAAAGACATATAGATGACCAATAGACACATGAGAAGATACAGCTCAACTTTACTAATGATCAGGGAAATGCAAATAAAAACCACAATGAGCTATCACTCACATCTATCAGAATGGCTAAAATAAAAGACAAAAAACAACAAGAGTTGGCCAGGATGTGGAGAAAAAGTGAACCCTCCTGCACTGTTGGTAGAAATGTAAATTAGTACAGCCACTATGGAAAACAGTATGGATCCCTGGGTCCTGGGATCCTGACTTGCGCTAAAGGCAGACGCTTAACTGACTGAAGTCACCCAGGCACCCCTAAACTTTTCAAATCATTAAGTTATACACAGAAACTAATGTAACATTGTGTCAACTATGCTCAAATCTTTCTGAGCACAGGGCCTGGCTGACTCAGTTCAGGCTGTGAGTTGGAGCCTCACATTGGGTGTGCCAATTGCTTAAAAATAAAATCCCTTAAGGGATGCCTGGGTGGCTCAGTTGGTTAAGCAGCGCCTTCGGCTCAGGTCATGGTCCTGGCGTCCTGGGATTGAGTCCCACATGGGGCTCCTTGCTCAGCAGGGAGCCTGCTTCTCCCTCCGCCTCTGCCTGCCATTCTGTCTGCCTGTGCTCGCTCTTTCCCCCTCTCTCTCTCTGAAAAATAAATAAAATCTTTTTAATAATAAATAAATAAATAAAATCCCTTAAAAAAAAAAAAGGCCTCAGAGAAAGATGCAAAATGGACTCTGGTGGAGATATAGTAACTATGAGGAAAAGTTAAATTTCTAACTTTTAAATTTATTAATATGTTACACTCAAGAAATATGGGCTACACAAAGAAGAAACACATCAAAATGGTGAAAACTGCAAACATTCTAACAAATTTAAAAAGTTTGTAACACTCCTAGGAGATATAGAAAAGTAACAAATATATTAATTCTTAGATAGATAATTCATAGTTTCTTAGTTGTCCTAAGATTGTACTTAATTAAAAATCATACATAAAATAAGTAGAAAAGCTATGGGTAAAATCCTAACTAGTTATTACATTATACTTAGAAGATGTTGGACATTTACATGGTAGTTTCATAATTCTGAAACTGCTCTATAATTTTGAGATCTATATGATTTTGAGACCTGTATGAGTAGCTAAGTGACATTACAAAGATTTTTAAACCTCTATGGTTTAAGTTCCTTATGTTTGAAATTCCAAATGGAAAGAATTTCTTACAGGTTAAGAAGTTAGGCTAGCATTATAAAACATAGTGTAAGGGGTGCCTGGGTGGATCCGTGGGTTAAAACCTCTGCTCTTGGCTCAGGTCATGGTCCCAGGGTCCTGGGATGGAGCCCTGCATCTAGCTTTCTGCTCAACAGGGAGCCTGCTTCCCTCTTTCTCTGCCTGCCTCTCTGCCTACTTGTGATCTCTGTCTGTCAAATAAATAAAATTTAAAAAAAAAACAAAAACACAAAGCAAACAAAAAACTCTGTAAGAACAGCTCCCTTTTTAGCTGATATAAAAAAGGTGATCCTATATCTTTAATATTTTAGAATTTTATGTTGTAGGCAGGAGGGAATTTTTATTTATTTATTTTTTTTTTTAAAGATTTTATTTATTTATTTGAGAGAGAGAGAGACAGTGAGAGAGAGCACGAGCGAGGAGAAGGTCAGAGAGCGAAGCAGACTCCCCATGGAGCTGGGAGCCCGATGTGGGACTCGATCCCGGGACTCCAGGATCACGCCCTGAGCCGAAGGCAGTCGTCCAACCAACTGCGCCACCCAGGCGTCCCAGAGAATTTTTATTTTTTAAAGATGTTATTTATTTGACAGAGATCACAAGTCGGGGAGTGGGAGGGGGAGCATGCTCCCCGCTGAGCAGAGAGCCCAATGCAGGGCTCAATCTAAGGACCTGGGATCACGACCTGAGCCAAAGGCAGAGGCTTTAATCCACTGAGCCACCCAGGAACCCCAGGAGGGAATTTTTTAAACTGAGACTGTGAGGCTTACTAGCCAGGACCTTTCAAAGTAGTAGCTAAGCTAAAATACAGTTACAATTCTTTGGGGAGGATCCCCTTATTATGATTTAGAATATTTTGTTGTTGTTGTTTTCCCTGTAAAGGACCAAACAAATATTTCAAGCTCTGTAATTCACACGGTCTCTATTTTAGCTATTCAACTCAGACCGTGTAGCAGGAAAGTTGTGTTACAAAAAACTTTTCCTTAAGGGCACCAAAATTTGAATTTCATATAATTTCACGTGTTATTAAATATTCTTTCAGGAATTTTTTTTTTTTGTCCCAACCACTTAAAGACATAAAAACTATTCTTCGCTTGAGGGGCCACAACAAAATTCACACCGCACTGAGTGGAAAAGAATAAACATCACGCCCTTGGTAGGAAATATAACAAATGATGGTTCTGGATTGAAAAGGATCCTAGGGCGCCTGGGTGGCTCAGTGGGTTAGACCGCTGCCTTCGGCTCAGGTCATGATCTCAGGGTCCTGGGATCGAGTCCCGCATCGGGCTCTCTGCTCAGCGGAAAGCCTGCTTCTCTCTCTCTGCCTGCCTCTCTGTCTACTTGTGATCTCTGTCAAATAAATAAATAAAATCTTAAAAAAAAAAAAAAAAGAAAAGTGTTCTAACTGGGACGCCTGGGTGGCTCAGTTGGTTAAGCCGCCGCCTTTGGCTCAGGTCATGATCCCAGGGTCCTGTAATCGAGTCTCGCATCGGGCTCCTTGCTCAGCGGGGAGCCTGCTTCTCTCTCCGCCTCTGCCTGCCGCTCTGCCTGCTTGTGTCCTCCCTCTCTCTCTCTGACAAATAAAATCTAAAAAAAAAGAAAGAAAGAAAGAAAGAAAACGGTCATAACCATAAAACAAAGAGGACATTTTTTTATGTAGCTAAAGGCCTTAGAGACACCTCACAACCCGACTGAATATCGGGGCTTGAGTGCAGGAGAAAAGGAGGGGAAATTACAGCGCCGAAGGGCCCGGGGCACTACGCTAAACGCCTGCCTCTGAGTATCCCATTTAACCCCTACCGCAACTTTACTAAGAAGGTGTAACCCTCCCCTTTTTCGAAGATGACGCAGGAGACTTAAGAAGCTCAGCTGAATTACGTAGTGACGCAGGCAATAAGCGATCAACTCAGAATTCGAAGCCTTCGGGACCCTGAGAGCAAAGGGCGGGGCTCTCGGCCACGACGCCAGCTTGGATCCCGGCTAGAGGGGACAACAACCTGAGCAGCAGGGTCAAGCGGTCCTCGGGACGCGCCGCCTGGGCGCCGGCGACCTGTGGTAGCTCGCCTTCCCCGTCTCCCGCTCCGGAGTCCGCGGGCTCCGTAGCCGCTTGCTTTCCCGGCTGCTTCTCCATTCTGACTGGCGCGAAGAGAAAACGCCTGAGACAGAAAGATGCAGCCTCAGGAGCCGGTTTTCCCGCCACTTAATTGACGCCCGGAAAGGGCGGGAGAATCGTCGCACTCCGCCCGCCCCTTCCGCCCTAAGGCTCCACGGCTTCCGTCCCGTTCTCCGGTTGCTGTGGCTGCTCCTGACACTTTCCCAGGAAACTGGTATTAGACCGCTAATAAGAAAAAGTTAAACTTCAGGCATCAGTTCTGTCTATCCCGAGCTGAGCTAGGAGTGGGGCTACAGCCATTTGGGACACATCCTGCCTCCCAGGAACAGCCTGGAAGGGAAAAACGCAACACATTGAGTCAAGGGGAAAACGCAACACATTGAGTCATTCATCCTTGGCGCAGGGTCAGGGGATCTTCGGGACAGCGGTTTTTGGACCCATCTTGACACTCCCTTAACCTTCGCAGCCTTGGAAAATGGATGTGCCTGCCAGGCTAAGAAAGGGAAGCGATAGAAATGTAGACCTGACGTTATATAAGACCAACAGACTGGACAGTTAATGTCCATGCCTTGAAAAACAAAAAGCAGGACAATTATCGCTTAGGGAAACATTAATTTTGATTGGAACCTGGATTGGAAAAAAGTTTGTAAAACATCTTGCATAAACAATTGAGGAAATTAGAATACGCACAGCACATTACATACGTTGTTAATTGTCTTAATGTGATAAAGATCATGGTTATTTAGGAAAATGAATACTTAGGAGATGCATGATGAACTATTTTTTTAAACTTTTTTTTAAAGATTTTGGTTATTTATTTGACAAAGATCACAAGTAGGCAGAGAGGCAGGCAGAGAGAGAGAAGGAAGCAGGCTCCCCGCTGAGCAGAGAGCCCGGTGCGGGGCTGATCCCAGGACCCTGGGATCATGACCCCAGCCAAAGGCAGAGGTCTTAACCCTGAGCCACCCAGGCGCCCCCATGATGAAATATTTTAAGGTGACATTGTCTTGAAATTTATAATTACTTTGAAATGGCTCTGAAAAAGAAAAATATATTCACACGCGTGTATGTGTTCCTGACACACATACTTTTTTTTTTCTTTACACCTATAATTTAGTACTTACCTACGGAAGTACCTAGAACTATGTCACCTAACAGGAAAAAAAATCCTTTTCTATATCCTTGCTTATTTATAGAAGTCATTCAAATACTTATATACAGAGAAAATACTAAGTTTCAAAAAGGCTTTTTAAAGACTCCATTTCCAACAAAATTAAAAAATCACCAACAATGAAGATGTTTGACAAAAACTTTGAAAAGAAACCTAGTACTTAGAAAATAAGCAGTTAAATAATCTCCATATCAAGGACCACAAAAAAATTACAACGACCAGGAATAGATAAAAAGGAGGTCTTCAGAAACAAGCTATCTCAAAGAAAGTGTATAAATGATTTTATCACCAAAATACATTGAGCATTTAACTTAAACTAGAAAAAGATGTTGAGCTAAAACTATAAAATAAAGGTGGTAGGAATGTAATATCAAAACTGATTCTTTCAAAATACAAAAAAACAAAAACAGAAAACCCTCCACACAAGCCTGGGTAGAAAATAAAAGTATTCAATATCAGGACTGAGAGACAAGATATAACTACACAGCTATGACTTTAAAAATCTAAATGAAAAAAAAAAAATCTAGATGAGATTATTTCCTTTTAATAGAGGGGGGATAATTCCTAAAAAACACCAAACGACAATGAAAACATACCAATTTAAGCAGATCCAGGCCAAATGATTGTAAAGTTTAAATTTTTTAAAGATTTTATTTATTTAAGAGAGTGAGACAGAGATCAAAAGCTGGGGAAGGGGTAGAGGGAGAAGCAGGTGCTCTACTGAGCAGGGAGCCTGATGCAGAACTCAATCGCAGGACCCTGGGATCATGACCTGAGCCGAAGGCAGACGCTTGACCGACTGAGCCACCATGGTACCCAGTTAAGCTAGTTTCAAATGAATTAATAAGGTTTTCATTCAAAGTATGTGATATAAAAATGGAAACCTCTGTAATCCACCCAAAAGCTAGTAAAATACAAGAAAAACTAGAAAACCATACCAACAACAAAAACTAGGTCAGTTTCCCAAGTAAGGTGCAAAAATTTCTAGAAGAAACACATTAAATCTATGTACCATGAGCAAGAATTCATTTGATTTGAATAAACCTCTAATGTGGAATATTATACTATATTAATAATCCTAATAAGCTGAAAAAGTAAATGAATTTCCACAGCCCTGACAATTAACAACTCTAAACAGAAATAGAAAAATACATAAAATAGGAAGACTACTTAAAGCCTAACAACAAGAATATTAAATAATAAAAACACTTGAGATGTCTAATCCAGAAACAAGACAGATTTCTCTATTATGATTATGTTGGAGATTCTAATACAATAAATACCATAAACATTGAAAAAAAAAGTTTTAGATTTAAGTTTTCTACTCCATTAAAAACAAATTGATTTTAAAAAAAAAGTAAAAAAAAATGAGTAAGAATACTGATGCCAGCTAGATAAGAAAAAACTAGCAATAAAAAGATGGGAATTAGGTTCCATTCACAATACAACAAAAAACCACAAACCCAGCAATCAATAAACTTGACAAGAAAAGTGCTTCAATTATAGAATTAAAATTCTAAGTCAAGGGACACCTGGGTGGCTCAGTGGGGTAAAGCCTCTGCCTTCAGCGGGTCATGGTCTCAGGGTCCTGGGATAGAGCCCCGCATCAGGTTCTCTCTGCTCAGTAGGGAGCCTGCTTCCCCCTCCCCCCTACCTGCCTCTCTACTTGTGATCTGTCAAATAAATAAATAAAATCTTTTTTTAAAAAAAAAATCTAAGTCAATTGGAGAGCATGCAACTATCCTTGGAGAAAAAATGCTTCTAAATGGGAAGACAGGTCTATTCAAAACCTCAAAGCTTTTCTATAACTGGACCTAACTTTATAAAGTTCTTAGGTTTGAAATTGCCCCCAAATATCTGATAAATAGTGCTAGCTTCATCTTAGCAGATAACATAATACTTTTATCATATGAAAAAGCAAGTAGAAATAAGTAGATCAGGAAATGATGAGCATTGTTTCAATTCAGGTTGACAAGGATAATTTTGATCATGTAGTATGAACATAAAAGGGCACCTATCTATCAGAGCCCTACCTTATACCATATACAAAAAGTCTGAGGGATTATAAATGGGTAAATTTTAGAATTTTAGAAGATGCTCAGTTTTGAGATGGAGTTGACCTTAGGACTGAAAATCCAAAAGCAACTACAGAAAAAGGAAAAAAAAAAAAAGGAAATTTGATAATACAAAAACTTAAAAGTGTCTGCATGACAAAAAGAGCATAAACAGTCAAAAGACAATGATAAAATGGGAAAACCTCGCATACTGGTAAGTTCAACAAAAATTTATTCAACTAGTCATCAGAATTATAAATTACAACAGCACACTAGATAGATTATTTTTTGCCAAGTTTGTAGAAACTAGAGAATCGTTGCCTTCAGTTCTGACAAGGACACAGAGAAATCCAGCACTTTTGTACACTGCTGAGGACACTGAGAAAGTCATCGGTCTTTCTTTTGCTAAGTATCTGCCAAAATTTAGTATATACATATTCTGGAGAACACAGTGTACAGAAAGGAAAGTATGTTATTTAATGATAATAAAGACATTTGTCTGTAGTAGCAAAGAAAAACAATGTGAAGGTCAACAGCAGAATGAATATACTGTAGTATACCCTTACTATGGAATGTAATGCCCCAATACAGGGAAGGCCTATCCATGTTAAAAGGAATTACTTGTATATAGCATGATTCCATTTCTTAGAAATCCCTATAACAATTTATGTGCGCGTCTGTGTTTATAAAATAGGCATCGAAGGATCTATCCCAAACTGTTGATACCTTCAGCTGGATAGGATTGAGCTGTAGAAGTGGGGGATAAGGAGTAAATCAACTTTTTAAGATACTTTTTTTTGTTTTGAGGATCTACTTTTATTTGATCAACAATGAAAAAGTATGATTAAAATACAAAGTTCTTATTTCTGCAGGTGAAAAAAATGATACAAAAGTTGATAATTTAAGAAATAGTGGTAGAAATAAGAACTTCTTGGAATTATGGCAGCAACCACCGGAAAAGGGAGGGGAGTGTCTAAAGGTGAGGTGGCAGGCTTTTAAGCCGAAAGAAGCTGCATATTCTCCAAGATGACAGGGCTTATAGGGCTGTACATATGCACTACAGAAAGGCTTTAAATGCCTTCATGACCAAAGTAATCCATATTAAGAAAGCGAAAGCCATATACATAAAACAAGAACCACACAAATGATAATTATATATGTAGGTTGGGTCCCAATAAACTGAAAGCACTTTTTATACTCCCCACCATACCTTTAACACAACTTTTAGGTTATCCTCAAGTAGGAAAGTAGCAACATTCGAATGAGTTAAGGTAGAAGTAAAAAGGACCACAAACTTTATTAAAAGTCAGTAAAGATAACATATAGTATGTACAGATGGCACATGGTGCCAATTTTATTTGCAGTTATTATAGTACTCCAACTCATGTTTACAAGTTACACCTTTGCCACAGCCTTGGCTAAATCTTGAACTAGTGCAGAATTCAGCTGTGCCAGAGTGCTGATCTTCGCGTGCTTAGATGTGGCATACTTGTTCTTGATGGTCTGGAAGAGAAAAGCATAGTAGTTAATGAAGTCAAAGAGGAAAACATTGTAAGATCCAGTGATGCAGAAACTCAAAACATCAAATACTTAAAAATATGCTATGCATTGAGGCGCCTGGTTAAGCATCTAACTCTTGGTTTTGGTTCAGGTCATGATCTCAGGGTTGTGAGACCAAGTACGGCACTGGGCTACACACTGGGCATGGAGCCTGGTTAACATTCTCTCTCTCCCATAAAATAAGATGAAATCAGAGATGGAAACAAACTGTAAGAGATTCTGAATTCTAGGAAACAAACTGGGGATTGCTGGAGGGGAGGTGGGTAGGGAAATGCGGAACTAGGTGATGGGTATTAAGAAAGGCACATGATGTAATGAGCCCTGGGTGTTACATGCTACTGATCCATCACTGAATTCAACCTCTGAAACTAATACAATATATATAAATTAACTGAATTTTTTTTTAAGATTTTATTTTTATTTATTTTTTAAGATTTTATTTATTTACTTGACAGAGAGAGACACAGCAAGAGAGGGAACACAAGCAGTGGGGGGTGGGAGAGGGAGAAGCAGGCTTCCTTCTGAGCAGGGAGCCTGACATGGGGTTTGATCCCAGGACTGTGATCATGACCTGAGCGGAAGGCAGACGCTCCAACTGAGCCATCCAGGTGCCCCAAAGATTTTATTTAACAGACAGAGATATCACAAGTAGGCAGAGAGGCAGGCAGAGAGAGTTGGGGAAAGCAGCCTCCCCACAGAGCAGAGAGTCCGATGTGGGGCTCTATCCCAGGACCCTGGGATCAAGACCGGAGCTGAAGGCAGAGGCTTTAACCCACTGAGCCACCCAGGCGCCCCTAAATTAACTGAATTTAAATTAAAAAAAAAAAAATTCTCTCCTTCTGTACCGACCACCACCTCCCATCTCTCACTCACACACACACACAAAATAAAAAAGGAAAAATAAGCCATGCATTTACAGACATGAAATCTTAAGTATTTTCATTCTGTACCCTCCCACATCCCCCGCAACATCTTATAGTATCCCTGACTTACCATGTGCTTTGTAAGTCCACGATTCACCATGACTATATTCTTAGCTAGGTGTTGCATAACACTTAGAAGGGATTCTTCAGTGTATGATAGATAATGCTGTAGAGTTGGTGTCTATGGCAACAAATGCTAATGTTAGAAATGCTCATCAATAATGGTTTTCATAATATTTCTGTATCTTAGTCAAGAGTAGAGTAGGAAGAGATTCCCTAGGACTGATTATAACAAATTTAAGATAAATTTAAGATGCCTTCCTCCTTAAACACTCTTCTTTCATGCTCTCTAGGATCCTGTACTTAAATCTATTATACACATGTGCTCACCTTTGATACCAATATTCTCATGCATGGTTCTATTCCTAGGGCATAGGGTAGCTTATGACACATAGGAGAAATATTTGGTGAATCAATGAGTATGAATGAACTTTCTAGCATGTCATTTCTTTTTTTTTTTTTTCTTAAGATTTTGTTTATTCATTTATTTGAGAGAGAGAGAGCACAAGCAAGCAGAGAGAGAGAGAGGAGGAAGCAGGCTTCCCGCTGAGCAGAGAGCCCGATGCGGGGCTCGATCCCAGGACCCTGAGATCATGACCTGAGCCGAAGGCAGAGGCTTTAACCCACTGAGCCAACCAGGCTCCCCATCTAGCATGTCATTTCACCTGAGTGTCTTCATTTATATCAAAAGATGAAATTAGGTAATGAAGTGGGAGTATCTTATGAACACATGGCAAACAAAATATCACTTTTAATCATTCTCTCAGTAGATGCTATAATTTTAGAAACCATTTGGATAGTCCTTTAATGTAAAAAGTCCAGTATTCATACAAACATCACTTATAATTTAAAAACTCAGGGTAACCTAAGTCTTTGTGACAGAGCTTACCCATTCACCGTTATCAAGAATTTTCAGTGCTAAGCAAAAAGCTCCTGCTGCAATCTGAGAAGGAGGAAAGTGCACCATATCGTAGTCCAACATAGTTAGTTCCATCAGGTATTTGGCCAAAGTATGTTGCTCAACATCAACCTGAAACAAAACCCACAGGTCTCTCAACTTCCATTAGAGAATTCTGTACTGGCAATAAGCAGTATGCCTGTAACTATAATCACAAATGTTTGTCTTTTTTTTTTTTTTTTTATTTGACAGAGATCACAAGGAGGCAGAGAGACAGGCAGAGAGAGAGGCAGAGAGAGAGGAGGAAGCAGGCTCCCTGCTGAGCAGAGAGCCTGACGTGGGGCTCGATCCCAGGACCCTGGGATCATGACCGGAGCCGAAGGCAGAGGCTTTAAACCACTGAGCCACACAGGCGCCCCACAAATGTTTGTCTATTAACTCTCAAATGCAACTCCCCATGGAAGGCCTTAATGAAAATTGGAAACAAGGAACATTATTTCTTCTTCATACAGATTTATAAGTCAGCTGAATTAGATCTGCTTGGTTAGCAATATTTCATCATGTACCATACTAAAGGTTACCAAAGAGAATTTGTACCTCTCCGATCTTAGATGCTCTCCGAAGGAAATGCAGGGGTAGAGGGCGGCCCAGACCAAAATTTAAAGATCTTAGAATCTTCATTTCCATCTGTCTGATTTGGTGCTTAGTATAAGTGTTGTCAGTCACAAAGGCAAAGTCACCAATTTCTGGAGGGTACATTTCTTCATATTTGCTTGCAATAAACATGGCAGTGACACCAACCAGCTGCAGCATCTTCTTGGGCACACAATTATTCTGCAATGGGAATTCCAACTGGATGAACAACTAATACGTACTTGAAAAAGGAGACAAGAGAGCTATGAAGGGGACATGGGAAAAACACTCTCACAGCAAAATCTGAATGCACTACCCCAAAACAGATGTTAGCTGAAAAATACTTTTTTTTTTTTCTTAATTTTATTTACTTGAGAGAAAGAGAGCATGAGCATGGGGGTAGGGTTAGAGGGAGAGGAAGAAGCAGACTCCCCACTAAGCAGGGAGCCCAATGCCAGGCTTGATCCCAGAACCCTAAGATCATGACCTGAGCCGAAGGCAACCAGGCGCCCCTGAAAAAGTCTGTTTCTTATGACTCTGCTAGGACCCTAAAGGGAGAATCCTCAATTACTGAATTATGCTCACCTGCATGAACCGATCAATAATGGAAACAGTCATGTACATGGTCTCCTGAAGTAACCTGAACTTCATCTGAACCTGTACTAGCCAGTCAATAAGGATAGCTCTCATGTTTCCAGTGACTTCACGACCCAGTAGGTATTTTGGTCTGATGGCTTGCTCTTCCTGCAAAAGAATGCTGATTATCCTTTAGAAGCAAGACTCCATATGACATTTCTGTCCACAAATCTTAGTCACCACAGAACAGTAATGGAGAGTTCAGAATCTCTAACAGTCCTCAACTTAATTATTCATACAGTCACTACATAAAGCTGTCACTGAGGAAGAAAGCCAACATTAAATAGGACAGTTTGACAGGTTTTTCATTTTGTACAGATTTCACTATGTTCAACCTACCATCACTGCTACTTACCTACACTCTGTACCCATTTCATCCCAGACAAAGATATCATGCCATCATCTCATCTTTTCACTTATGACTCTAAATCTAGAACCTGAGCTGTGTGAAGCAGAGAAAACTAGCAGCAGCTACTTTCCAGATCAGCTGGAACCTATGTGCTAACCACTCTCCCACTCTAGGATTTAAACCCCCAAAACACCATAGGAAAAAATAATGAACCATCAAGGACCAGCACATGCACCTGCTAAACCCACTCAGCCAAAGTTATAATTTTATTAAAAAGAAAGGAGAAAAAACCCAAAGTGGAAGGCTGGCCCTGGCAAGGAAGTTTCTATAGGACAATCCTCTAGAAAATGGATGCCCAGAGAACGCATTATTAACAAACAACTGGGCAAATCTGGTAGTATACAGCTTGTTAGTATACAGAATGCTTCCTTGAGGTGGAGGACTAATGCCACTAATAGAAAGTTTCAGAAGTGATATGAAATGAAAGAAAACCACAAACTTTGAGTATACCCTCTTGGATACAAAGAACAATTTCCCTGGTATCACATGCACATCAGCCACATTGACGCAAAATGCCTTGTGTTGCTGCTGGTTATAATTTTTCAGCATTTTCTCCATTACCATCCATCTCCTGCCTCTAATCCTCAAACTCTTGAGCCTGGGACTTGCCCACTCCTAACTGTGATAGACATAAATATATCATTCAACCTATGGACATTCGTTAGAGTTACAGTTATTATCCACTGTCACTTTGTACTTTACCTGTTCAAATGGCAAATACAGATGTCCTTGGCTTGGTTAGTGACTTGATTTTTTAGTATATGTACTGCCGAAGCGAGCACAGTGACTTGATTTTTGCCACTCCATGAATGAGAATTTGAAATGGAATCTACTGTAAAGAAATACTGTTCATATCCTGCTTGAATTATAAACTCTCAGTGGAAAAAACGTCTTTAATCAAGCTAAATGGAGTTAAAAAAAAAAAAAAAGATTCTAAAAACAATACAGACCTCAAGTTGTCTCAGATAAGCATAAATATCTTTCACATATTCACTACAAAGGTTTGGATCAGCTCCATCTTCGGCATCCACATCATTCACTGCAAGAATTACATCAGAGAATGCCTGACACAGATATTCTTCTGCAGGGGCACATCCAGATGTTTCCATTGGGCTTGGAGAGGGAGTATCAACCTTAAAACAGAAAGACCTTTTGAAATAATAGCAAAGAGAAGCATACAATCTGGAAATGAAGGCCCAATTATTGGTACTAACTCAAGAGACCAACTGCTAAATAGACATTTAATTCATAATTCATTTCCTTAAAGGAAAAGTATCTTTTTTTCAAATTTATTCAATCTCTCCTTAGGACATGATTAATACAAAAAAAAAGCACAAAGCCAAAACAGACTGAGAGTTTTAAGTTAGCAGAACCCAAACCGATAGGTAAAACAGAGAAAAAGCAAACAAAATCACATTCTAGACTTTCCTCTGAAGGAAATGAGTAAACAATCTGTTTATCAGGATCAGCATCATGTGAAGTCTACCCAAATGAATGACAGTCTTTAGTCTTTATATCAACACATGGACTGCTTCTCACTGCCCAGGAAAACACAAGTTCTGTCCTGACTATTTAGGATTAACAAAGTTCATTACTTTTTTAAAAGTTTTTATTTATTTATTTGTCAGAGAGAGAGAGAGAGCACAAGCAGGGGGGGTGCAGGCAAAGGCAGAGGGAGAAGCAGGCTCTCCACTGAGCAAGGAGCCCGGATATGGGACTCTATCCCAACACCCTGGAATCATGATCTGAGCTTAAGGCAGACGCTTAACCACTCAGGCATCCCTAGTTAGTTATTATTATTAGCCATTTCTTTCAAACTCTAGCTATCCCTTTGTTCAAATATTTATTGGCATTTTCTTCTAGTCAAGCTCTATGCTAGACACTTCCCTTATAGTGTCCTCAAACGGCTTTGAATATAGGAGACAGAAGTAAATGAAATGAGACTGATCCTGGGAACAAGGGTGAGGGTAAGTTAGGCAGTTTCAGGAGTTGATGGTTGAGCTGCTTTGAAGGATGAAAAGGTAACTAAAAGAATGAGAGTTGAGAAGGGCTTTTCTTAGTAAGTGGGAGAGCAAAGTCAAGGATCAGTATGGGACTTTCAAGGAATCCTCATGTAGCCGGTATGGCCAATTAAGAGACACTGCATGCTCCAGGTTTCATATGTTATGTCCAGAATGTCAATACTAAAGCAATAGCCTCAAATCTCTCAAATAAGGAATTGGACTGAAAGACTTTACAGATCATTTTTCTCAACTGGTTTTAACTATTATTTGTTTTCTTTTCTTTCTTTCTTTCTTTTTTTTTTTATAAAGATTTACTTATTTATTTGACAGACAGAGATTACAAGTAGGCAGAGAGGCAGAGAGAGAGAGGGGGAAACAGGCTTCCTGCCGAGCAGAGAGCCCGATGCGGGGCTCGATCCCGGACCCTGGGATTGTGACCTGAGCCGAAGGCAGAGGCTTTAACCCACTGAGCCACCCAGGTGCCCCTATTATTTGTTTTCTAATTTAAAGATGTAATTGTCTTTATTAAGTGATTCGTGAAGTGGGCATCGACCCATCTACCAAGTAGAGATCTCCTTAACTATGTTTTAGTTTACTTTTCTTTTAATATTTTATTTATTTATTTGTTTGTTTGAGAGAGAGCTTGAGTGAGAGAGCACAAGCAGCAGGGGAACAACAGAGGGAGAGGGAGCAGGCTCCTCCCTGAGCAGGGAGCCTGACAAGGGGCTCCATCCCAGGATCCTGGGATCAGGACTTGAGCTGAAGGCAGAGGCTTAACGCACAGAGCCACCCAGGCACCCCCTTAACTACATTTTAAAAATTAGAGCTTCATCAAATGAGCTCATTGTAATTTCAGCAAAGGAGCTCCTTTTAGTGCCCTGTTTCTCCTTTACAGGAGTGGATACACTAATGTAATTGATATTTAATAAGTTCTTAAGTTTTAGTTTTGAGGCTGTTAAACTCATCTACTCTCTGAAAAGCTACATTTTCTTTCCCTGTTACACCTTTATCTATTCCACTGTTACAGGGTTATTAATTACTCAGTGGCCACATTAGGGAGTAAAAGGATTCAAGATAATCTGTGTCAGTCAAGGAATTTTGGTCTGATGGCATGTACCAAAGACTGCAAATCTTCAGTCCATGCAGCTCTCACTTAATACCATTCACAGGGGGGAAAGGGCAGTGTAACAAAATGCTGAAGAGCCTAGATTCTGCAGCCATATGGCCTGGGTTTACATCCACAGATGCCCCTGATGAGATGGACGACTCTAGAAAAATTACTTAACACTTCTCAAAGCCTTATCTAAAGGGTAGAGGTAATAATACAAGAGAGAGAGTCCATGTGAAGAATATGCCACTTAAAAGCCCTTCAAATGCAGAGTGGAGACTACCTCCTGCCAAGTACTCTATAAACATTACTAGTATCACTATTTGTTCGAATGCTATTATCCCAGGGGTTATTAAACGAGGGGAAAGAGACACCCAACAGACCGGATGGAGAAAGGCAAAGTAAGTTTACCAAAATAGGCTCAGGCGAAAGTTTTTCTTCTTTAACGGGCTCAGGTTCTGGCTCAGGTTCTGGCACAGGCTCGGGTGCCTTCTCCAGAGGTTTAGGTAATTTTTTAGCAATAACTTTTCCAGGAACCAAAGTTTTTGCTTCCTGTGGATGAAAGGACGGGAAATGAAATGTTTCTCCACCACAGGTCCTTGTTGTAGGGCAGACTCTTACGGAGAGAGAAGTCGGCTCAGGAAGATAGTTACCTTTTTCAGAGGCAATTTGGCCTGTGGTTGTTCGCTGACTTTGTTACCAATGTCTCCGAGGGCTGTTCTCGGCCTCAGCCCGGGCTTGGAGGCCGCAGTCGTGGCCAGAGGCACGCGCTTTGCGCCCGCCATGCTGATCTTCGCCTTATTTTCCACATTAACTTTTGCGTTCTGAAAGAACCAAGACCGCTTTGAGAGCCGGCCCGCCCACGTTAGAGTTAAGTCAAGGGTCGGGGAAGGTGGGGCGGGGCAAGAGAGAGGCTTCTCAGAATAAACGCTGGCTGCAAAAAATGGGTTCCCAAGGGACACTGGGGTTCCAGGATCTACGCTTCGGCTGTGACAAGCCCATTTATTTCTTCCCAGAACCTCCTCCCTCCCCTATTGAGGGGCTGCCTGTTTAGTCCCTGGCGACTCTGAAATATTTTAATTTACATTTGAAAGGAAATCGGAAAAGCCTCCAACCGCAGGCACCTTCTCTCCGGGAAGGGGGTTCCGCGGCTGGTGGGAGCTCACTCAGGGGCCCTCTACCATGTTTTAAAAGAGGTTTCCCGTCGACCCTCCACCGCCCTCCCTCCTCGCGCCGAACACCTATCCCAGAACAGCCCCGTTCTCTTCCTCTCTCCCTCGGACTCCCAAAGGCCCCCACCGTGCCAGGGGCCCACCGATCCCCCCATCCTCCTTCCCAAACCGCTGCCCTAGTCCACTCCGGGAGTGTTGAGCGGGGCGGGAGGGAGGGCTCCGGTAGAGGACAGAGGACGAGAAGCCACGCAGCGCCGCCCGCAGCAGCTCACCCTGGTGACCCGGAGCGCCATGGCTTCTTCTTCACCAGGCAGCAGCTCAGTGGGGAGAAGCAGAGCTCGGGAGTCACCAACCAGCCGGGGACCTGAACCCGGCGCAGCTCAACAGCCGTTCCTCCGCAGCACGCCGGGAGGAGCCGGGCCCGGCCGCAGGTTTAAACCCCGCACTGCTCCCTCCTTATTGGTCTGTTTGTGGCACTCGCTCCCTTCCCATTGGCAGAGGCCGGTTCCTCCGAGAATGCGTTTCCCGGGCGACCCCGCGGAGACGTTCGAGAGCGGGCGGGGCCAGGCCTTCGCTCCTGGGCAGCTGCGCTGCCACCTGGAGAGGAGAGCTGGAGGTGCGCCGCCCACCTGGAAGGGAGAGCTTGGGCGCCGGGGGAGCTAACCTGGAGGACGGCTGGTGTCCCTACCATGAGTGACAGTGGAGCAGCCTGATTTTGAGACCTGAGAAGCAGTTCCGGCTCTAGTCCCACTTACTGTCACACACTTTCCTTTTTGCGGCGGCATGTGGTACATTTCCATTTCATTATCCAGCAGCCCTCTAGGTGAAGGACCTGAAGCTGAGAGAGGTTTTGAGTGACTTTCCCAGAGCTACAAATTAGTAAATGGGAAATAAACTTCGGTTATTTTTTGGATCCCTGATGTTTTCACAACACTAATTGTCTCTTAAGAATATTGTCAATTTTACGGTGCCTGGGTGGCTCAGTGGGTTAAAGCCTTTGCCTTCGGCTCAGATCTTGGTCCCAGGGTCCTGGGATCGAGCCCCATATCGGGCTCTCTGCTCAGTAGGGAGCCCGCTTCCCTCTCTCTCTCCCTCTGCTGCCTCTCTTGCCTACTTGTGATCTCTGTCAAATAAAATCTTAAAAAAAAAAAAAAAAGAATATTGTCAATTTCTTAATTTGCCAGATTACTTTAATCGAATTTCTTCCAAAAGCCAATCTTTTGTTTTAGCTTTGTATTTGAAAATAATTTCGGGGCGCCTGGGTGACTCAGTCAGTTAAACAGCTGCCTTTGCTCATGATCCCAGCCTCCTGGGATCGAGCCCCATGTTGGGCTCCCTGCTCAGTGGAAAACCTGTTTCTCCCTCTCCCTCTGCCTGCCTCTCTGTCTACTTGTGTTCTGTCTGTCAAATAAATAAAATCTTAAGAAAAAAAAAAGAATTTCAAATTTAGGGAAGTTGCAAACACAAATATTACAAGGAACACATGTATACCTTTTGCCCAGATTCAAGTATACTTAACATATTACCTCATTTGCTTTATCATTTACTTCTCTCCTTCTGTATGAAGATCTATGTCTAACTGTACATAAAATTTTTCTTCCTAAATATGGGAGGGTAAATTATATATATTTATGGCCCTTGATCCCTTCTTTGGTGTGTATTTCCTAAGGAAAAGGTATATTCTCCTACATAACCATAATAGTTATTAGCTTCTTAACTTCATATTATTAAATATTTCATGCAGTCTAGTTTATCTTTCAGTTTTGTCAGTTGATCTAGTAAGGTCCCTTATAGTATTTTCCCTACTCCAGGACGGGATGCAGTCTAGGGCAAGATGTTACATTTAGCTTCCTTTAATCTGGAATACTTCCCTTATATTCTCCTACAATGCACAGGATAGCTCCCACCCTCCCAAGTACATGCCAATAATTAACCAGCCCAAAATATCAATATTCTGGAGGTGCCAAATTTGAGAAATCTTGCCAACTATGTACATGCCTATAGACTCATTTCTATTCAGTATACTAGTTTTTTTTTTTTAAGATTTTATTTATTTCTCAGAGTGAGCACAGGCAGAGCACAGGCAGACAGAGTGGCAGGCAGAGGCAGAGGAAGAAGCAGGCTTCCTGCTGAGCAAAGAGCCCGATGCGGCACTCCATCCCAGTACCCTGAGATCATGACCTGAGCTGAAGGCAGAGGCCTAACCCACCGAGCCACCCAGGCGTCCCACAGTATACTAGTTTTATGTTTAACTAGCCTAAGTATCATGGATCACCTTCTTTCTTTATGATACTTAAAAATTGGGGCACCTGGGTGGCTCAGTGGGTTAAGCATCTGCCTTTGGCTCACGTCATGACCCCAGGGTCCAGGGATCTAGCTCCACATCAGGCTCCACACTCAGTGGAGAGCCTGCTTGTCTCTCTCTCACTGCTGCTCCCCCTGCTTGTGTTCTCTCTTTCTTTCTCTCTCTCTCTGTCAGATAAATAAATAAATCTTTAAAAAAACAAAGCAAAACAAAACCTTGTGTGACTTTCTCCTCAGAGAACTGTTCAATGTGAAGTCAATGAACTCAATGTTCTCTCCTCTGGCCAAGTTAATAGGGCTGACTACATGCCAGGCCCTGTTCTAAGTGCTAGGAATACAGCTCTGAATGAAACAGAGAAGATCTTCACTTTCACAAACCTTATATTCCAGCAGGAGAAAAGAGAAATGAAACAAGTAAACAAGTAAGTGAAGTTAAAAAAAAAAAAGAAAGAAAGAAAGAAAAAGGCCAGATACTAGTCAGGGCTAGGCAGAGAATGAAAAGAAGTGATGTAGAGTAACGTGGTGCTCAGAGATAATCTAAGAAGGTGATGTTAACTCCTAGGTTAAGCTGAGGCGTAAATGACAAGAAAGAAACATTCTAGATAGAGGATATAGCCTGTGAAAACCCAGTGATAGGAATGAGTTTGTCATGTTCAGAAAAGCCAGTATGGCTAGAGTATAGGGGACAGAGTAGAAGTGAGTTTGAAGAAATTGGAAAGAATAAATTTATACAAGTCCTTGTAAACCCAGGGGTTTGAGTCTGGGCTATGTAAGTACCTTGGAAGGCTTTGGAGGGTTTCAAGCCAAGGTGTGGCCATAATCCATCTTTCAAAAAGATTACCTTAGTTACTGTAGAGAGAATGTATATAGGTGGGAAGGAGGAGGAAGGAGAAGAGCAGCCAGAGTAGCTATAAGAGGCTATTGTAACTGGCCAGGCGAAGGATGATGGCTTGGATGGTGCTAGGAGCGCTACATAGAAAGGGATGGCTTCTGGATAAATTTTGGAGGTAGATTTGCTGGGTCTTGAGGGCTTGCCTACTTGGGAGTGAGAGAAAATGGAATCAAAGATAACTCCCAGGTTTGGGCCTGAGTCACTGAAACAGAAAGACTTAGAGATGAGCAGCTTTTAGTGGGTAGCAGGTTATGGGCAGGAGATTAAGAATTCTGCTGTATTTGGAATGTTTAAAGATAGGCAGGAGAAGAGGTCCACTAGACAGACTCAGGGTGCGAGCTAGATGGCTGTAGATGGTATTTAAATCCTGACATGGAAGAGATCATCTAGAGAAGGAATGTAAAGAAGCCTACATGCCAGGAGCAAGCCCTGGGGGCCTCCGTATTTAAAGATTGAACAAAATGGCAGAAGCCAGTTAAGAAAATTGGGCAATAAGATCAGAGAGGCAGGAGATCAAACAGTGATGTCTCAGAGAAGAGAAGGTGATGGATGTTTCACTGAGGGATCAGTAATTTACCGGGACAGACTAAATATACATATTGTCTATTTCTTCCCAAAGACAGTAAAGGGATTTTTTTTTTAAAGGTTTTATTTATTTATTTGACAGACACAGATCACACGTAGGCAGAGAGGCAGGCAGAGAGAGAGAGAGAGAGAGAGAGGAAAGCAGGCTCTCCGCTCAGCAGAGCGCCCAATGCGGGACTCGATCCCAGGACCCTGGGATCATGACCTGAGCCGAAGGCAGCGGCTTAACCCACTGAGCCACCCAGGCGCCCCGATAGTAAAGAGATTTTAAAAAAATGCACAACTCTCAAAATAAAATAATAAAAATAAATAAATAAAAAATGCACAACTCTCAAGGATAGGTGAGGATACACTAAAGACATTTTGGAAGAAGAAAAGCCAATTGAAAAGTAGTGATAGAAGGAGATGTCTGCTCAAGAAAGTTGAAATCTAAGCTGGCAATGGAAAACTAAGAATCAAACTGATTCCGGCTTTAGACTCCAGCAGTTTCATGAATTGGAGTAAACAGGAGCCTACAAAATTGATGGTATAGGTGGAGTTGCAAACAGAATTTGTTGCTTCTCTCCTGTTCATCTGGGTCCAGAGAGGGTGCAGCCTCTTTCCGGTCCTAGCCATATATATATTAAACTAGAAGTTTATATTCAGGGCTGCTGAACTAAAGGAGCTCTGGATTCAGACACCAGGCAAGCTGAAAGAGGAGGAAATAAAATTATTCGATACCAAACGGTAAATCCTTCAATTCCTTTCTTCCACTCAGTCCCCTAAATGCAGGTAGCTGAACTTATATCCTCCAAAACAAGATAAGGGCAGGCTTCTCTGGAAATGGACCAGCCCCAGAGAAAAGTCTCAAACATACTGATGGTTAGGGTATCCAAAGAAATGGTTTGATCACCAGGAGGGCAAAGCTTACTACTTGACCAACTTGCACACTGACTCTGAACTTCTTCTTCTACTTCTTCTTCTTCTTTTTTTTTTTAAGATTTTAGTATTTATTTGTGAGAGAGAGAGAGAGCACAAGCAGGATGAGCAGCAGGCAGAGAAAGAAGCAGGCTCCCCACTGAGCAAGGAGCCAGTTGAGGGAATTGATCCCAGGACCCTGAGACCTGAGCTGAAGGCAGATGCTTAACCATCCAGCCACCCAGGCATCCTGTGAACCTGAACTTCTAATCAACATTTTAGTGTCTAATTTGTAACTATTAATAGCCAGCCAGTGAGCACCAGACATTTGAAGAAATGCTCCAACTGGAAAGAAAGAGACCAAAACAAAAAAAAAGAAACTTTAAGTGAAAAAGCTAAAAATGAAAATGACTTACCACTCATATCATTAGAAAAATAAAAGTAATGCATCCACAAGTAACTTGATAAAAGAGAGCTTGGAATTTAAAAATATTACAGCAAAAATTAAAAATGCCATAGGTTTTAAAGGAAAGGTCAGAAAAAAAGATAAAAAGACAAAAAAGATAAAAGATAAAAAAAGATAAAAAGACAAAGATGTAAACTACAGAAAACCTTAGAAAATTAGAAATCACAAGGAGGCAGAACAGCAGGCAGAGGGAGAGAGGGAGAAGCAGGCTCCCTGCTGAGCAGAGAGCCCAAGTGGGGCTGGATCCCAAGACCCTGAGATCATGACCTGAGCCAAAGGCAGAGGCTTAACCCACTGAGCCACCCAGGTGCCCTGGAATTAGATTTTCTTTCTTTCTTTCTTTTTTAAGATTTTATTTATTTGACAGAGAGAGAGAAATCACAAGTAGGCAGAGAGGCAGGCAGAGAAAGGAGGAAGAAGGCTCCCCACGGAGCAGAGAGCCCAACATGGGGCTCGATCCCAGGACCCTGGGATCATGCCCTGAGCTGAAGGCAGAGGCTTTAACCCACTGAGCCACCCAGGTGCCCCTGGAATTAGATTTTCAATAGCAATGTTGAAAGCTAGAAGATTCTAGGGAAGATGATTTTCAATTTATAATTCTGTACCCAGCCAAACCATCAAACAACCATCACATAGAATAAAGGCATTTTCAGATTTATAACATCTTAAAAATTATCTCCTGTGTACCTTTCTTAAAAAATTATTGGTGTGTCTTCCAAAACAAGGATGAAAATAAAAAGAGTTCGATGTGGAATCTAAAATACAGTAGTTCCAAAAAAAATAAAATAAAATAAAATAAAATACAGTAGTTCCAACACAGCAGAAAAGCAAAAGAAATTCCCAAGACTTATAGGATCCCAGGCTGGCTCTTTACAGTAGGCCTCGGGGTGTCTAGATGGCTTCCTCACTTAAGCATTGGACTTTTGATTTTGACTCAGGTCTTGATCTGGGGGTTGCGGGATGGAGCCCCGCATAAGGCTCCAAGCTCAGTGTGGAGTCTGCTTGGGATCCTCTCTTCCACTACCTCTGCTCCTGCCCCCGCTTGCGTGTGCACATGTGCTATCTCTCTTTCTCAAAAAATAAATAAATAAAATATTCCATTAGGGGCGCCTGGGTGGCTCAGTGGATTAAGCCGCTGCCTTCCGCTCAGGTCATGATCCCAGTGTCCTGGGATTGAGCCCCGCATCGGGCTCTCTGCTCAGCAGGGAGCCTGCTTCCCCTTCTATCTCTGCCTGACTCTCTGCCTACTTGTGATCTCTCTCTCTGTCAAATAAATAAATAAAATCTTAAAAAAAAAAAAAAAAAAAAAGTCTCTGCCTTCGGCTCAAGTCATGCTCTCAGGGTCCTGGAATCGAGCCCCGCATCGGGCTCTGCTTATCGGAGATCCTGCTTCCCCTTCTCTCTCTCTGCCTGCCTCTGCCTACTTGTGATCTCTCTCTCTCTCTCTGTCAAATAAATAAATAAAATCTTAAAAAAAAAATTCCATTAGGCCTAGAGATCAATCAGGGCATGGTGGAGAACAAGAATACTGAGCTCTAACTGGGACAACTCCAGGCAAAAAAAAAAAAAAAAAAAAGATATATCACCTGATGTATTTGAACATACTAAGCAGAGATTTACAGGTCTGATAAAATAGGAGATAAATTAGTGATGGGTACAGAAAAAACTAAGCAAATGGAATATGAACAAGGTAACATTAAATCTGGAGCAAGCTAGAAGTTGTTAAAAGAAAAGATGGAAATGTAATCATAATATGGCACGTAGGGCACTGCAGTAAATCATACAGTCATAATAATGGGAACACTGAATATTGATTTAATCAGAAATTATGATTCAGCTATATTGGGCAGGTGGGGAAGAGAGAGGGATGTGTAGGTGTGTGCATGTTTTCCTGTGGTGGTATTAAACCTGCATCTTCCATTACAAAGAGCTAGTGGGCAATTTTTAAAACTGTATCTCAGGGGAACCTGGAACCTGGATGGTCAACTAGCTGACTTCTGCTCAGGTCCTGATCTCAGTGTCCTGAGATAGACCCTGACCTTGTCATGCTCCCTGCTCAGCAGGGACTCAGCTTCTCCCTCTGCTCCTACTCTGCCCTGACTGGTCCCTTGTGCTCTCTCTCTTGAATAAATCTTTAAAAAAACAAAACTGTTTTTCCCCAAAATAGTATTATAAGGACATTATCGAAATTATGACTGTAAATGAAAAATTGCACAGTTAAGAATAGAAAATGGTGGGACGCCTGGGTGGCTCAGCTGGTTAAGCAGCTGCCTTCGGCTCAGGTCATGATCCCAGCGTCCTGGGATCGAGTCCCACATCGGGCTTCTTGCTCAGCAGGGAGCCTGCTTCTCCCTCTGCCTCTTCCTGCCACTCTGTCTGCTTGTGCTCACTCTCGCTCCACTCTCTCTCTCTGACAAATAAATAAATAAAATCTTTTTTTTTTTTTTAAAGATTTTTTTTTAATTTATTTATTTGACAGAGAGATCACAAGTAGGCAGAGAGGCAGGCAGAGAGAGAGAGAGGAGGAAGCAGGCTCCCTGCTGAGCAGAGAGCCTGATGCGGGACTCGATCCCAGGACCCTGAGATCATGACCTGAGCCGAAGGCAGCGGCTTAACCCACTGAGCCACCCAGGCGCCCCAATAAATAAAATCTTAAAAAAAAAAAAAAAGAATAGAAAATGGTTTCTTTTAGAGAGCAGGAATGGGGAACAAGAGTGTGCTGATTTTGTTTTAAATTTTAAAGAACAATTTGACTTTTTAAAACCATGCATAACAGAACATACAAAATTGATTAAATCTTAATTGGGACAAAATAGTATAAAAGAGAAATTTGAGGATGAATTTTGGAATGATTGGGAAAGTTTGAAACTTGACTAGACAAAACTTATAGTAATGAATTCTTGTTAATTAACCCAGGTATAATAAGTATAATAAATAGTAATAAATTTAATATCATAATATGATTATAAATGTAAGCTTACTCTAGGGTGTTTATATATATACAGAAATGTAGCTAAAATTTTCCATATTTGCTTTAATAATGGTTAGATCTAGGTAATGCGCAGAAAATATAGGGGATGATTATACTGTTCTTTCCATTTTGTGTGTATTTGAAATTTTATTTTCTTTCATTATTATTATTATTTTCAGGTTATTTATTTATTTATTTATTTGATAGAGAGACATCAAAAGAAGGAACACAAGCACGGGGAGTGGGAAAGGGAGAAGCAGGCTCCCCGCTGAGCAGGAAACCCGACCTGGGGCCCTATCCCAGGACTCCAGGATCCTGACCCAAGCCAAAGGCAGATGCTTAACCACTGTGCCACCTAGGTGCCTGAAATTTCATTTTTTTACAGATTAATTAATTAATTTATTTGATGGGGGTAGGGAGGAGGAGCAGAAGGAGAAGCAGATTCCCTGATGAGCAGGGAACCCAACGTGGGTCTTGATCCCAGGACCCTGAGATCATGACCTGAGCGGAAGGCAGACGCTTAATAGATTGAGCCCCCCAAGTGCCCTCAATTTCTAAATATTCTAATTTTAGGGGCAACAGGGTGGCTCAGTCGTTAAGCATCTGCCTTCGGCTCAAGTGATGATCCCAGCATCCTAGAATCGAGCCCTGCATCAGGCGGGCTCCCTGTTCGGCAGGAAGCCTGCTTCTTCTTCTCCCACTCCCCCTGCTTGTGTTCTTACTCACTGTGTCTCTCTCTGTCAAATAAATAAAATCTTAAAAAAAAAAAAATATAGGGCGCCTGGGTGGCTCAGTGGGTTAAGCCGCTGCCTTTGGCTCAGGTCATGATCTCAGGGTCCTGGGATCAAGTCCCGCATCCGGCTCTCTGCTCAGCGGGGAGCCTGCTTCCCTCTCTCTCTCTCTGCCTGCCTCTCTGTCTACTTGTGATTTCTCTCTGTCAAAATGAATAAATAAAATCTTTAAAAAAAAAATATATATATATATAGATAGATAGATAGATAGATAGATGATAATTTTAGGGGAAAAAACCCAAACATGCATAGCAGAAAGCCTCTCCTCTGGTGCCCTGCCTGCTGCTCCCTTGGGGTGTATTCAATAAACATCTTTCGCCTTTAAAATAAATGAATAAATAAAAGCATGCACATTTCTTTTTTTTAAAATTTTTTATTTTTTACAAACATATATTTTTATCCCCAGGGGTACAGGTCTGTGAATCGCCAGGTTTACACACTTCACAGCACTCACCAAAGCACATACCCTCCCCAATGTCCATAACCCCACCCTCCTCCTCCCAACCCCCCTCCCCCCAGAAACCCTCAGTTTGTTTTGTGAGATTAAGAGTCACTTACGGTTTGTCTCCCTCCCAATCCCATCTTGTTTCATTTATTCTTCTCCTACCCACTGCATGCACATTTCTAACTGAAAGATTAAGTTAAAGACAGCGAGTGGTTGGTTGACTGAAAATGTGAGATATTCTCATTAAGATGGAGCTGGAAATAGTGAAAAAGGACACTGAGGATACATAGAAACATCATGAAGTAACTTCTTCAGTGGGACACAGTTCCAGTGGTAGAGCTAGGGTATACACCTCTTGTTCTTTGTGTTTAAGTAGGCTCCACACCCAGGATAGGGTTTGAACTCACCAGCCCGAGATGAATAGTCCCACACTCCACTGACTGAGAAGCCAGATGCCCTAGTGGATACTTCAACATTTACCATTGTCCCTTGAATTGTTGAGAGCAGTTTTGTCTTATTTTCCCCCTAAGGTTTTGGATGCTACATGTAACAACAGTTAGAGAGGTTATACAATACAGGAAGTACTCCTCCATAGAGGAAAATGTATTAAAAGGTTCTTGGGTATCCTTTAAAAATATTCTGTGCACATATAAGAGTACAAAGTTGTTAGGTTTTTTTTTTTTTTTTTTAAGATTCTATTTATTTATGAGAGAGAGAGAGAGAAAGCACAAGCAGGCGGAGAGGCAGGGGAAGAGGGAGAAGCAGACTCTCGGCAGAGCAGGGAGCCCGATATGGGGCTTGATTCTAGGACCCGTGAGCTGAGCCGAAGGCAGACGTTTGACTGAGCCATCCAGGTGCTCCTACAAAGCCTTTTTTAAAGTTTTATTATTTAAAAATAATATTTATTTATTTGAGAGAGAGTGCATGAGTAGGTGAAGAGAGAGAGGGGAAGCATACTTCTCTGCTGAGTACACCTGAGCTGAAACCAGGAATAGGACACTTTTTTTTTTTTTTAAAGATTTTA
Organism: Neogale vison; assembly: GCF_020171115.1. Taxonomy (NCBI): domain Eukaryota; kingdom Metazoa; phylum Chordata; class Mammalia; order Carnivora; family Mustelidae; genus Neogale; species Neogale vison. Next base: position 219,367,504 of record NC_058091.1, read on the forward strand.
TTTATTTATTTGACAGAGAGAGATGACAAGCAGGCAGAGAGGCAGGCACAGAGAGAGGAGGAAGCAGGCTCCCTGCTGAGCAGAGAGCCCAATGCGGGGCTCGATCCCAGGACCCTGAGATCATGACCTGAGCTGAAGGCAGCGGCTCAACCCACTGAGCCACCCAGGCGCCCCCAGGAATAGGACACTTAACTGAGATACCCCAGGCGCCCCCAGAGTACAAAGATTTTTTTTTTTTTTTAAGATTTTATTTTTTTAATTTGACAGAGAGAGAGAGTGTGTGTGTGTGTGGGAGGGGCAGAGGGAGAAGCAGACTCCCCACCGAGCAGGGAGCTGATGCGAGGCTCCATCCCAGGACCCTGGGATCATGACCTGAGCCGAAAGCAGACGCTTAACCAACTGAGCCACCCAGGCGCCCCTGCCCTTTTTTTTGACAGAGATACAGAGTCCAGAGATTTTTTTTTTTTTTTTTTTTAGATTTTATTTATTTATTTGACAGATCACAGGCAGGCAGAGAAGCAGGCAGAGAGAGGAGGAAGCAGGCTTCCTGCTGAGCAGAGAGACTAATGTGGGCGATCCCAGGACCCCGGGACCATGACCCGAGCTGAAGGCAGAGGCTTTAACCCCCTGAGCCACCCAGGCGCCCCAAGAGTACAAAGATTTTAAAAGAATCTTTTAAATCTTTTTTTCCCCCAAAATATGAGTAAATCAAGATTGTTCAACCAATAAATAGATTTTTAGTTTTACTACGTTTTGTACACTGTACTAGATTCTAGGGATACCTGTTGTTAAGGTACACATTCTTGCAGATATGAAGATAAAGTATTACAATATGATTGTATTAGATAAGATTTCTTTCTCTCATCAGCCTCTTTTCTTCCCTTTTCATCTCTCAGGGAGGTGGGGGGAAACAGAGGGACTTTGGTTTAAAAGACCATGAGTGCATTTGCATCAGAATACTGTTATAAAGACTTTTTGTTGCAGGTGATAAGAACCCAACTGCAACTGACTTAAATCACAAAGGAAAATTATTGGCTCTCTAAAGTGGAAAGTCCAGGCAGTACCTCGCTTCAGGCATGGTTGATTTTGGGTCTCAAGCAAGGGAGGATACTTATCTCTATTTTCTGTTTTCCTTTCTTTGAACTTTAAGAATCTTTCAGTTTTTACAGAAAAACAAACGAAAACCCCAAACCAGAATGCTGTATTGAGAGAGCAAGACTTCATGCTCTCTCTGCTTCTACGCACACCGTCGTACTGTATGTGGATGGATGTGGGGAACATGCGAATTTGTTTACAGAGGTAAGGGTGTTAAAGAATTGGTACATGAGAAGGTAGTGAAAAAATTTTTTTTCTTTTAATTTATTTGGGGTAGAGCAAGAGTGAGAGAGAAAGAGAGAGCACAAGCAGGAGGAGCTGCAGGCAGCGGGAGAAGCAGCCTCTCCAGTGAGAAGGAGCCCAATTCAAGGCTTGATTTGAGGACCTCGGCATCATGACCTGAGGCGAAGGCAGAGGCTTTACCGACTGAGCCACTCAGGCGTCCCCCAAAATTGTTTTTGTTATATTTAGAATGTGGCTATAGGTATTTAAATTTTTCTTGAACTAGCTCTTATGTAAAAACACTTAGCATTGAGGCTCTTTTTGTAGAGATCAGACACAGTGGTCTAGCAGGGGAACTGGGTTTTCTTTTGTTGTCTTTTAAAGGTTTTATTTATTTAAGAGAGAGCAGGCAAGCACACAAGCAGGCAGAGGAAATGGGAGAAACGGACTCCCCGCTGAGCAGGGAGCCCAGTGCGGGGTCTCCATCCCAGGACCCTGGGATCATGACCTGAGTGAAGGAAGATAGCTTAACCAGTTGAGCCACCCAGGCGCCCCAAGGGAATGTTTTGTTTTTGTCATGGTGGTGGTTTTTTTTGTCTTGTTTTCAGTCACTGCTCTGGGAATAAGCTATGCCCCAAGGTGAAGTATTTCACAACTAAATATTCCAATCATTGTGAAATCTTTAGTTACAAACCCTAATTTATTAAATGTTATTTAAAGTTTATTAAATATTTTTTAGTAATCTTTATACCATGTGTGGCTCTAACACCTGAGATGAGAATCACATGCTCCTCCGACTGAGCCAGCCCGCTGACCCAAAGCCTAACTTTAATCCTTGTAGTGAAAAGGATTGTTCTAACACACATCTTGTGTGCTAAGTGATGGCAAGAACACAGAACACAGAAGCAGATAAAAGAAGATAAAAAGCAGATAAAAGAAGAATGGCAAAAGAGGGGTGATGGAGAGCGGGAGGGCCCATGCTAGTGCCAGCAACTGAAGTAAGGATTCCCCTGCGCAGTCTTTTCTCCCTGTGTTTTGGATAGACTGTACTCAGTAGTCAGGCTTTGTGGAGTGAGTAGTCTAGTAGAGAACGCCCTGTAGCCTGAGTAACATGGATACAGAGCAGAAGCTTGACAGCACAGTTTGTCTTGTGATGGTGTCCAGCTGTACTTTACAATCAGCTGTTTGGTGGAATGAGAGGTGGGCATAGATGAAAGATCACAGATCCTCCGAAACCTCTGTGATGCTCTCGAGGAAGCTGAAGCTTGGTTTAAAGCTGATTGGTCATGTAATCAGGATGTGGCCAAGTCAAGCTCAAAATCATAGTGAATTCCACTGGTTTTTCCTGATTATTAACAGTGTATGCCCTCTATGCCCTCTCCTTCATTAGGTTTCTGTAATATTCCTGGGAGGGTTTTCTTCCTCTTCGGAACTCAGAGTGTTTTTTTATTCATTTCTCCAGCATATATCTTTTCTTTCTTTTACATATTATATTTTATTTTTTAAAATATTTCATTTATTTATTTGACACAGAGAGAGAGAGAGATCACAAGTAGGCAGAGAGGCAGATGGAGAGAGAGGGGGAAGCAGGCTTCCCGCTGAGCAGAGAGCCTGATGAGGCGCTCGATCCCAGGACCCCTGGGATCATGACCTGAGCCGAAGGCAGAGGCCTTAACCCACTGAGCCACCCAGGCGCCCCGCTGTTACATATTTTATATGCTCAGTAACCATTGCTTTCTTTTATGGACAGAGGCCACATCAGACCTTTTTGTGTCATTCACTCTGCTTCCTATGTACTAGGCCATTAATGCCTCTCTTGTCTAAGTAGGCAGGTGCCTGGGGCGCCTGGGTGGCTCAGTGGGTTAAGCCGCTGCCTTCGGCTCAGGTCATGATCTCAGGGTCCTGGGATTGAGTCCCGCATCGGGCTCTCTGCTCAGCAGGGAGCCTGCTTCCCTCTCTCTCTCTCTGCCTGCCTCTCCATCTACTTGTGATTTCTCTCTGTCAAATAAATAAATAAAATCTTAAAAAAAAAAAAAAGAATATTTTAAAAATAAATAAATAAATAAATAAATGAATAAATAGGTAGGTGCATTTAGCAAGACAGTTTCCTTACATTAATTTAGGACTATCACCTTGATTTCACAGGACTGAAGGGGATCATCTTATATTTACTAGATCCAAACACCGTCACTTTATGTCAGAGAATGAGTGACTGGCCTTGTGGTGGAAAGCCTGATTCCTAGGCCGGTGTCTAGCCCGTATCAACCTGCAGTCTTTCAGATTAGGCATTCCCATATTGCTCCCATGGAAAATCGAAGCAGACTTCAAAATGGGACTCCCTACTTGAAAAGTATATTGGTGCAATTTGGCTAATGCTTTTCACACAGCTGGACAGTTAACCTCCAGGTGATGATCTACAGGTCTGTAGTTAACCTGTAACCTGGTATTCAAGTATCCTCAGCACCCTGCTTTAACTACTCCATATTTCCATATCCCTTCCGCAAAACTAAACTACTAATGGGTTTACACAGTTCTGGTGGAATTAAGCCCCTTGCCATCTTATTTCCACCAGTCCTATAGGTCCATCAAATGCCACCTCCTCTGTGAAACTTTACCTTTTTCCTTCAGCTAAGAGTAATCTAAACTTTGCCACTCCCTTATGGCACCCAATCTCTCTAAATCTTGAATTATAGTTATTTTCATCCTATCTTCTCCACTTTACTGAAGTGTACTGAAGAAAGAGTTTGTATCTGTTGTTTTTTTAAAATCTTAAATAGCAAACTTAAAAATAAGAGGTAATGAACATATCACAAGTCCTGAGTCCACATGACCTGAGTCCAGGTCACCGTCTTCTCTCACTTGGATTTTGGCAAAAGCCTTAACTCTCCCCTAGATTGCACTGTCACTCTTCTGTCTTGATTCTTTAGAAACCTCTCAGCTCCAGTCCCTTCCTCAAAGCCCCTCCACTGCTTTTCCATGTCCTCACACCATCTGGCTCATTTTGCTATCACACAAGAGTTTTCTTGCTACTCTTCTAGCACATTAGGCACTTCCTTCCTCAGATGCCTTTGCATTTGATGCTTTGTCTAGAATAGTGGATATTGGTAGAATATGGTCTAGGACACTAGTTTACCTCCTTACTTAAAACAGGTTCTCATATGTCTTCTTCCACAGAGATCCTCTTTGGCCAATCCCTCTTTGTATTCTGCTTCAATTGAGTGTCAGTCCTGAAAACAGAGTGCCTGGTTTGTAAAGGTGGCTTTACCACTTAGCAGGTATAAGATTTGGGACAAATTAATTAACCATTTTTTCCTTCTTCCTTTTTCCTTTTCTTTTTTTTTAAAGATTTTTATTTATTGGGGCACCTGGGTGTCTTAGTTGTTGGGTGTCTGCCTTCAGCTTGGGGCATGATCCCAGGGTCCTGGGATCAAGCCCCACATCAGGCTCCTTGGTTGGTGGGAAGTCTGCTTCTCCCTCTCTCACTCTCTAGGTCTCTGTCAAATAAATAAAATCTTGAAAAAAAAAAAGATTTTTATTTTTCAAGCAAGAAAGAGAGAGAACACAAATGGAGGTGGGGTGCGGAAGGGTAGAGGGAGAAGCAGGCTCCTCTCTGAGCTGGGAGTCTGACTCCGGACTCTATCCCAGGACCCTGGGATCATGACCCGAGTCAAAAGCAGGTGCTTAACCGAGGGAGCCACCCAGGGGCCCCTAATTAACCTTTTTCTGCCTTAGTTTCCTCATTTATAAAATGGGATAATTATATATTTATTGCTTTGGACATTGGCCAACTGATACATGGTAAGGGGTCAATAATTTATTGCTTTTCGGGACGCCTGGGTGGCGCAGTTGGTTGGACGACTGCCTTCGGCTCAGGGCGTGATCCTGGAGTCCCAGGATCGAGTCCCACATCTGGCTCCCAGCTCCATGGGGAGTCTGCTTCGCTCTCTGACCTTCTCCTCGCTCATGCTCTCTCTCACTGTCTCTCTCTCTCAAATAAATAAATAAAATCTTTAAAAAAAATAATTTATTGCTTTTCTTTAGTATTTATTACAGACTGTTTTTCATATATTAGCCTGTCTCCTCCATTACGGCAGGATTTTGTTTCATTGATGACTTTAGCCCTATAGCAGTGTGTCTTGGTATAAAGGATTTCAGTAAATTCTTGTTGAGTATAAATGAATTTATTGAATGTTTAAAAAACCACAACTGAATTTTATTTTTTCTTAGACAGGTTTTTCCCTAACTATGTGAATATTAATACTGTCTATGTATTGTACTTTGTTGCAGGCGAAACCTTGGTCTTTACACTCAAATGGAAAATAGCAATAAAGTGGAAAATATGTAACTGAAAAAATCTGCTCCACCATACTGCATTATTGAACTACAGCTGTTAATACAAACTTAGTATTTGATAATGCCAGAGTACTAGGAGAAAAAAATGCATGAGATGATTATGTCAACTGCTTTTATCATGCCTAGCATATAGTAGCTTCTAAATTAATAATCACTAACAAATTATAAGAACACTTAAAGAATATGCAATATAGAAATTAAAGTATAATTTAGAAGATTCTGTCAATTATACATACCTATGTTAGGTGTAGATATAGAACATGCCCCTCACTTCAAAAAAGATGCCCCTTGCTCCTTTTCAACAAATTCTATCTCCCCAAGGCAACCATGTAGGCAGAATAATGAGCCACTCCCCCTCCAGAATGCTTACAACCTGAGAATATGAACATCCTTTGAATATGTTACATGGCAAAGGGACTTTTAAGACCTTGAGATAGGAGATAATTCTGGATTACCTGGATGGGCCTGGTAGAACCACATGAATCCTTAAAAGAAGAAGAGGAGGGCAGAAAAGTAGGTCAGAAGATATAACAGTGGGAAAAGCAAACAGGAGAGATTTGAGATGTGAGGAGCACATGACCCATTGTTGCTGGCTGTGAAGATGGAAGAAGCCAAGGAATACAGGTGGCCTCTAGAAACCAGGAACATGAACGAAGAAACAGAGACCTCAGTCCCACAGCTACAAACAGTGAATTCAGCCAATCACCTGAATGAGCAAGGAAATCGATTCTCCCCCAGAGTTTAGGGAAAGAAAACAGTCCTGCAGCACCTTGATTTTAGCCCAGTGAGACCCATATTAGACTGCTGACATACAGACTATAAGACAGTTAGTGTTAAATATCTAAGTTTATGATAATTTTTTATGACAAAAATAGAAAATACAAACTATTTCCTGTGCTCTATCACTATAGGCTTTGTTCTTGGATTTTAAGTACATGTAATCATAAAGTACGAACTCTTTTGAGTCTGGCTGCTTTCACTTGACATAGTGTTTTTGAGATTTACCTATATTTTTGAAACAGTATATATATTTTTAAACTGCTGAGTACTGCTCCATTATGAATATACTATAATTTTATCCATCTTCTTGTTGATGGATATTTGGGTTGTTTCTGGTTTTTGGTTATCATGATTATGTACATTCTTGTACAAGTCTTTTTGTGACACACCTTTCCATTTCTTGGGTAAACCTGGGTAAACACCTAAGGAACAACTGCTAGGTCACAGGGTAGATATATGTTTAACTTTCAAAGAAATGCAAACAGTTCTCCGAAGTGGCTGTATCATTTCATTATCCCACTTGCACTGAGTTCCGGTTGCTCCACATCCTCACTTCACTGAACTGAGCACTTAAAATGTATTTCACTGTGTACCTAAGTGTACCACAACAAAAACAGTAGAAAAGAAAAGTAACAGGATACCGTATTTGTACATGCAGAAAATATAATATTGATCACCTGTCTTAGAAACTGTACTGTGCATAGAAGGAAAAAATCACAGAAAAAAAAATTTTGATTAAAAAAAAATCCAGGGGCGCCTGGGTGGCTTAGTGGGTTAAAGCCTCTGCCTTCGGCTCAGGTCATGGTCTCAGGGTCCTGGGACAGAGCCCCACATCGGACTCTACTCAGCAGGGAGCCTGCTTCCCCTCTCTCTCTGCTTGCCTCTCTGTCAGCTTGTGATCTCTCTGTGTCAAATAAATAAAATCTTTAAAAAAAATCCAATTTTACCATTTTAATTGTATCACACAGTATTTACTAGAAAAATTTCCTTCTGAAAAATCACTCTAAAAATGAACATTAGTTGTTTTATAACTGGAATCTGTTTAGCATCTATGTATAATCTCTGCATATTTAACTTGCATATGAATTAAGACTATTAAGAAGTGTTTGCCTTGGGGGCACCTGGGTGGCTCAGTGGGTTAAGCCGCTGCCTTCGGCTCAGGTCATGATCTCAGGATCCTGGGATCGAGTCCCACGTCGGGCTCTCTGCTCAGCAGGGAGCCTGCTTCTCCTCTCTCTCTCTCTGCCTCTCTGCCTACTTGTAATCTCTCTCTGTCAAATAAATAAATAAAATCTTTAAAAAAAAATGCAATTGCTGCATTTAAAAAAAAAAAAAAAAAAGGAAATGTTTGCCTTGGAGTGCCTGGGTGGCTCAGTGGGTTAAGGCCTCTGCCTTCAGCTCAGGTCATGATCTTGGGGTCCTGGGATTGAGCCCCGCATCGGGCTCTCTGCTCAGCGGGGAGCCTGCTTCTTCCTCTCTCTCTCTGCCTGCCTCTCTGCCTACTTGTGCTGTCTCTCAAATAAATAAATAAAATCTTAAAAAAAAAAAGTTTACCTTAAAATTCTTAAATTTTAAGAATTTAATCTTAAAAATTAAAAAAAAAAATTTGGATAGAATTTTTATTATGTGAAGGGCGCCTGGGTGGCTCAGTAGGTTAAGTGGTTGTCTTTGGCTCAGGTCATGATCCCAGGATCCTGGGATTGAGCCCCACATCAGGCTCTGGTCAGCTGGGAGGCTGTTTCTCCTCCTCCCTCTGCCTGCTACTCCCCCTGCTTGTGCTTTCTTTCTCTCTGTCAAATAAATAAATAAAACCTTAAAAAAAAGAATTTTTATTATATGAGCTCTATTTATCTATACAGTTAAGTAATCTCTATGCCCAACATGGGGCTCAAATTTACCACCCTGATATGAAGAGTTACATGCTCTATTGAATGAGCCAGCCAAGCACCATCTTAAAATATTTTAAGACATCTAACATTGCTGAGGGGAGGTAAACTGTTAAAATCCCTATAGGGTACAATTTAGTATATTATAAATGTCCTAAACCCTTTGACTCTGAAATCCTACATGCTGGAATATATTCTATATATTTATTTGTGCATATGCAAAATAGTATTTGGACAAAGCTGTTCCTATCAGCAGTCTATAACAGCAAAACATTGGAACCAATCAAAAAAACTGCATCACTAGGGTTACTAGGCAGCTAGGGAAAAAAAATGGACTGCTTTTTAATGTTTAGGATAATTTTTTTTTCTAAAAAATATTTTATTTATTTATTTGACAGAGAGATAGAGGGAGCACAAGTAAGCAGAGCAGCAGGCAGAGGGAGAGAGAAGCAGGCTCTCTTCTAAGCAGGGAGCCCGATGCGGGGCTTGATCCCAGGACCCTGGAATCATGACCCAACCCAAAGGCAGCTGCTTAACCAACTGAGCCACCCAGGCGCCCCTAGAATAATTTCTAAGTGAAAAATACATATATGTATTTGTACATTTATAAGATATCTGTAAGGATATACTATAAACTGACAAGTGTGGTAATTTCTAGAGAGGAGAGCTGTGTATCTGAGTGACAGGGGTGTGAGGTTTTTTTTGCCATTTATTCTTGAATTCTGAACCATGTGACCATTAACTAGTAAAAACAAATTATCTCTGCATTAATGTAATATAAGTTTTAGGGGAGAATCATCATCTAAATTTAAAGTAAAACCAGGGGATGCCTGGGTGGCTCAGTTGGTTAAGCAGCTGCCTTCGGCTCAGGTCATGATCCCAGCGTCCTGGGATCCAGTCCCACATCGGGCTCCTTGCTCGGCAGGGAGCCTGCTTCTCTCTCTGCCTCTGCCTGCCACTCTGTCTGCCTGTGCTCACTCTCTCCCCCTCTCTCTCTGACAAACAAATAAATAAAATCTTTAAAAAAAAAAAAAAAATCACGACCTGAGGTGAAGGCAGTGGCTTAACCCACTGAGCCACCCAGGCGCCCTTAAGATTTTTTTTTTAATATATATTTGAGAGAGTGGAAGCGAGAGGGATGACAGGTAAAAGGAGAGGAGAGTCCAATGTGGGCCTCTATCCCAGGACTCTGGGATCATGACCTGAGCCAAACGCAGCCGCTTAGCCGACTGAGCCATCCAGGCATCCCTAAAGTTAATTCTAAGTGGAAATCATGAGCTCCCAAACTGATAATATAGGAAAAACAATGGCTGGAGAGTAAAGGAAGAGGAGACAAATTAATAGGTGTGGTAAACCACCACCACCACCCTTGGGGCAAATGAACTGTTAAACAGGCTGCTGCTTCCGGTATTATTTTGAACTTATTTATACGATTTAAATACAGTTTATCTCTTGGGATACTGATTTTAATAGAAAAAAATAGACAAATTGAATGCAGGTTTAGAATAATAACAACTCCTCAATTTTACTGAGCCCTTTTCAACTTTAAGAAATTTTTTTTTCCAGGGCGCCTGGGTGGCTCAGTGGGTTAAGCCGCTGCCTTCGGCTCAGGTCATGATCTCAGGGTCCTGGGATCGAGTCCCGCATCCGGCTCTCTGCTCAGCAGGGAGCCTGCTTCCCTCTCTCTCTGCCTGCCTCTCCATCTACTTGTGATTTCTCTCTGTCAAATAAATAAATAAATAAACTCTTTAAAAAAAAAAAAAAAAAGATGGGACGCCTGGGTGGCTCAGTTGGTTGGACGACTGCCTTCGGCTCAGGGCGTGATCCTGGAGTCCCGGGATCGAGTCCCACATTGGGCTCCCAGCTCCATGGGGAGTCTGCTTCGCTCTCTGACCTTCTCCTCGCTCATGCTCTCTCTCACTGTCTCTCTCTCTCTCAAATAAATAAATAAAATCTTTAAAAAAAAAAAGAAATTTTTTTTTCCAATTCATCTCACATATATCATTCCTTTTGCTCCTCATAATCCTATGAATGTGAGCAAATTTTATTCTGGTTTTATGTACCAGGGGAAAAAAAAGATACCCAGAGAAGGATTTGCCTGAAGTCACAATGTTTGTAGGAGTTAGAACCCGCACCCTGGTGCTCTTAATACTGGTTTCTCTACTTCCAATCTGCATCCCCTTCAGCCCATGCCCGATGTCTCGCCTTATCTCTCATCACAGTAATTTAACTTTTCTGCTGTTATATGCCTCCTAGGACATGGCAATTTTAATAACGATGCAATATGTATTGTACCTATCTACCTAAACATTTTTTAACATACCAAAATTGCATTAAAACATCAATATGCAATTATTTTCCCACCACTCAAAAAGTTTAATTATGTATTGAAGATTCTGGACCAGAAAATGTGTAAGGATAAGACAAAGAATATCAAAATAACTTGTAACAAATTTCTAGAACCTCTCACATATTAAAATTGTTAAGATAAAAATATGATTTACAATACATGTTTGCCATTATGGTATAGTTAAAAAAATAACACCCATACTAAAATTAATTCATCCTACTTATCAAAATTCCTATTATATGAATGAAAATATTCAAATGCTTATAAATAGGTATTCAAAGGTTTCTTTTGAACATTCTTTGGTGTTCATAAAACTGCATATATTATAGATCTCTTTATCATACATTTTTTCAGACTATACATTCAATTTAAATTGGAAATGAAAAAATATAAATTAGATATTGTTATAGAAAGTAGTTACAGGGTAGATATTTTGATTTCATGATGCACAAGTATTTACGGACAAGATTTACTTACTAAATTTAAAATAACTATCTATTCTTTGATACTTCTTATAGATCCACATGTCCCAGAAATTAAAAAAAGAAGCTGTGTTTAAGGCAGAAAATTCAAATGTGAGTTGACATTATTTATGATTCTCTCAGCTGGTTGTTTCACAAAATATGGAGCTAAATGAAAAATGAGAACTCTCGCATTGCTTGGATCCCAGCTTGACAAGCAACTTGGAATGGAAAATGCATAACAAGAAATGGAATATTCTACTTCAGAGGAAGAAGACAAGTGATCGAAAAACATGCACACAACTTAGTATAAGTACTTTACCCTAATAAAGTAATTATTCATTTGCAAATATTACCAAAAGTAAAAAAATTTATTTTACAGAGTGGTTGGTTTTTGTAATACATCAATAATGTTATATACTTCCCTATTCTCAATGCTTGTCTCATTTCAGTGGTTGGTTTCTCCCAAATAATTTAGTTTACATTTAAAGTGGCAATACAGCTTTTACTTAATGGATTTAAGTTATAATTAGAAACCAGTTTTATATACAGAAAATCCATAAATATAGAACTTTTATTCCTATTTAATCCTAGGGCTATGCAAAAATTGACTAAAAATTTTTCATTTGGGTCTTTGTAATAAACATGTAAATACATTATTTACAATGGAGATGCTTTCTGACAGAAAGTAAACACACAAGTAATTTTGGTCTTCATTAGAATCCATCATTATATGTTCATTTTTGAAGATGATGTGATACATCATGTTCACTCAAATTTCAAGATTCCTGTTATACACATAATTCAAGTAATTATTTTACTTGTACAATTAATGCTTCGTTCTGTATTTAAATTTCCTTTAAGAAAGATTCCTTGATCCAATAGGAGGGAGCTTTAGAATTTTTTTCGAATACAGCAAATGTTTCTGTACAATTATGTGCAATTTTCTTCCTTCTGGCAATATTATAAATACCGAGTAAATTAATCTTCATTGTTCATATCCCACAGGTAATTCTTGAGTTATCTCACATGATGTAAGTACCATCTTTGTAGTATTTCATGGACTCCATTTGTTTTGTCATAGCTAGAACATCATGAAATCCAGTACTTAGGCCAGACATATGTTGAAAATATGCCTCTTTTTCCACTTGAATTGTTAAATTGTTTACTCCAGCATCTTTAAGTATTCCTGTAACCTGTTATCAAAACCCATACATTTTAAAGCATTTAGATTAATACATTTAGTGCATATCTTATAACTGATAATTACATTTTTTCATAGCCACAGATAGTCAAAGATAATCCTCAAAGTAATATTTATTATTTATTTGGTCAAATGTTAGCTATATTTCTTTAGACGGCCAAATTACTGACCTGACATTCAAACTTGAAAATGGAAATAGCTTTTGTTTCTAATATGGTAGGTTTAGAATAGGAATATAGGAACTGCTTTGATTCTTACTTGCAATCACAGCGTTAAATGCTGCCACCTTGACTGTAATTACTGTTAATATAAATCTGTATTTATAATAATTTATTTCTGGATAATTGATTGGGAGCCAACGTGGATCATAAGTAAATTTTTTTACATTCACTTAAGCCTGTCATTTAAGCACTAAAACTTAATTTTATTTTAACCATTTTGGGCTGGAAAACAAATCTAGACATAAAAAGTAAGTTATATTATCCTTGAGCAGCTAAAAGACTGGTGTTTTTGAACAGTTAAATGATTACTCAACTGTGTAATTTAGAATGTGTCCCAATTTTTGCATGAATTAACCCAAATGAGATTACTTTCATTAAAGACAAAAGATTATCACCTGCTGTACTATTCTTTGTTCCAGCACATCTGATGTCACCTGTATATGAATTGTTCCTGCCACAACACTGGCTGAATGACGCCAAAAATGAGGGTCTCGGTATGATATTAATCCTTCAATTTTCTGTATCTGTCAAATAAAAGAAGAGATGATGTAAATGGACTTAAAAAGCTGATTTACTTAACAGAAAGCAAACTTTTTGGTCCAAGAAACTACTATTAAGCTGATTTTAGTAAAAAGATAATAAGGAGAGCAAAGAAGTAAGAAAATAAAGGGATAACTTGTTTGAAGTAAAGGTGCCTAAAATATTTTGAAATGGGAATGATGTCAGGGAAGACAGGTCTGAACAGGAAATGAATGGGGGTTACAGGTGTCTTTATACTCAACAGTTGCATACCCATTTTCACCTCTTTAAGAGGTACTGTGCCTTTTCTAAACACTGGATATTTTCAGTGGACTACCTGGTTTCCTCACATTTATACACACATTCATATATTAACGGTTACATAAACATGTTTAAAAGATATTCTCTATGTTTAAAAATGAACTGATTAAGTAACAGATATTGCATACATTGTAACACTACATGCATTAAAAATGTATGACGGTATTTATCAACATGACATAACTAAACGGGGAAAATTTTGCAAAGCAGTACAAAACAGTTTTTGCCATTTTTATTTTCAAAATAGCTTTTAAAAATTTTTAAAAGATTTTCTTTATTATTTATTTGAGAGAGAGAAGCAGGCTCTCTCCTCTGAGCAGGGAAGAAAATGTGCTTTTCCATATTAAGATATTTTGAAGATGGGGTGCCTGGTTGGCTCAGTTGGCAGAACATGTGAGTTCAAGCTCCACACTAGTGGCAGAGAGTCCTTAAATAAAAACAAGGCAAAACAAAACAAAACAAAAATATTTTGAAGTTGGGGCGCCTGGTGGCTCAGTGGGTTAAGCCTCTGCCTTTGGCTCAGGTCATGATTTCAGGGTCCTGGGATCGAGCCCCGCATAGGGCTCTCTGCTCGGTGGGGAGCCTGCTTCCTCCTCTCTCTCTCTGCCTGCCTCTCTGCCTACTTGTGATCTCTGTCTGTCAAATAAATTAAAAAAAAAAAAAATTTTTTTTGAAGTTTTCCAAAATGGCCTTAAAGTATTTTTGAAATAAAACTTTTTTTCCTAAAGGATGTAGGTGAGAAAACTTCACGAATTTATGAAAACAGTGGATTAAGATGTTATTTCTTAAATATTCAAGATATTAACTTCTCATCAGCAGATCCTAATTTTTTTTTTTTTAAGATTTTATTTATTTATTTGACAGAGAGAGATCACAAGCAGACGGAGAGGCAGGCAGAGAGAGAGAGAGAGGGAAGCAGGCTCCCTGCTGAGCAGAGAGCCCGATGCGGGACTCGATCCCAGGACCCTGAGATCATGACCTGAGCCGAAGGCAGCGGCTTAACCCACTGAGCCACCCAGGTGCCCCAGCAGATCCTAATTTAACATGATATGGCAAGGGTGCCTGGGTGGCTCAGTTGGTTAAGCATCTGCCTTTGGCTCAGGTCATGATCCCGTGGTTCTAGGATTGAGTGCTATGTGGGGCTCCTTGCTCAGCAGGAGCCTACTTGTCCTTCTCCCTCTGCCTGCTGCTACCCCTGCTTCTACTCTCTCTTTCAAATAAATAAATAAAAATATACCCCCCCAAGGTTTTTATTATTTGACAGAGAGAGAAAGAAAGCAGGAGAGGGAGAGGGAGAAGTTGACTCCCTGCTAAGCAGGGAGCCCAAATGCAGGACCTGATCCCAGGACCATGAGACCACAACCTGAGCTGAAGGCAGACGCTCAACCAACTAAGCCACCCAGGCACCCTAAGTAAATAAAAATCTTAAAAAAAAAAACAAAAAAAACATTAGGGGCGCCTGGGTGGCTCAGTGGTTTAAAGCCTCTGCCTTTGGCTCAGGTCATGATCCCAGGGTCCTGGGATGGAGCCCCACATGGGGGTCTCTGCTCTGCAGGGAGCCTGCTTCCCCCCTCTCTCTGCCTGCCTCTGCCTACTTGTGATCTGTCAAATAAATAAACAAAGTCTTAAAAAAAAATTAAAAGAAGAAAGAAAAAGTACATGCAAGTCTTTATTTTGGGGTTGTGAGTTTGAGGCCCATGTTGAGTGTAGAGATTACCTTAAAAAAAAAAAAAGTATCAAATTCTCTTTCTCAGGTCATGAATTCAAGCCCCATGTTGGTTGTAAAGCTTACTTGGAAAAAAAAAAATGAGGGGCGCCTGCCTGGCTCAGTCAGTAGAACCTGTGATCTCAGGATTGTGGGTTTGAGCCCCACGATGGATGCAGAGATTACTTAAAAACATTTTATTTATTTTAGAGAGTAAGTGAGTGAGAGAGCGCACACACTAGTGGGGGGAGGGGCAGAGGGAGAGGGGAGAGAGAATCTCAAGCAGATTCCCCAAGGAGTGCAGAGACTGATGCAGTGCTCAATCCCAGGACTCTGAAATGATGACCTGAGCCGAAGGCAGCGGTTTAACCCACTGAGCCACCCAGGCGCCCTGAAATGCCATTTTTGCTACAAACTGAATTCCATAAATTCCTGGGTCTGTTTCTGGACAACCAATTTTTAAAAAATTGATTTATGTGTTTATTGCTGTGCAAGAACAAAACTGTTATTTGTGTTAGTTAATTCTGTAACTTTATAATAAATAAAAAGTTACAGAATGGGATCCTATTAGTTAATTCTGTAGTTTTTACATCTTTGTTGTTTTTATTCTCAAGCATTAACTCTTCCAAATAAGTCTCTAAGTAATATTGGATTACCTATTTTCCCCCAAAACAAAAACAAACAAAAGAAAAGAATCCCAGGAAAGGCAATTGGACTGAGATTTTTAAATTTTTTTTTATTTTTAAAAAATTTTATTTATTTATTTGACAGACAGAGATCACAAGTAGGCAGAGAGGCAGGCAGAGAGAGAGGAGGAAGCAGGCTCCCCGCTGAGCAGAGAGCCCGATGCGGGGCTCGATCCCAGGACCCTGGGACCATGACCTGAGCCGAAAGCAGAGGCTTTAACCCACTGAGCCACCCAGGCGCCCCTGCACTGAGATTTAAATGCAAGAAATAGGACAACTTCATAATAGTTTCCCATCCAAGAAAAATCTCTCCATTTATTCACTCCCTATTTTTTTCTTTCTTTTTTTTTTTTTTAAAGATTTTATTTATTTATTTAACAGAGTGAGAGAGAGAGAGATCACAAGTAGGCAGAGAAGCAGGCAGAGGGGGGAAGCAGGCTCCCCACTGAGCAGAGAGCCCGATGCGGGGCTCGATCCCAGGACCCTGGGATCATGACCTGAGCTAAAGGCAGAGGCTTAACCCACTGAGCCACCCAGGCACCCCTCTTTTCTCTTCTTTCAAAGATTTCATTTATTTATTTGACAGAGATCACAAGTAGACAGAGAGGCAAGCAGAGAGAGAGGAGGAAGCAGGCTCCTTGCTTAGCAGAGAGCCCGATGAGGAACTCGATCCCAGGACCTCAGGATTAGAACCTGAGCCAAAGACAGAGGCTTAACCCACTGAGCCACCCAGGCACCCCCACTCCCTATTTTATATGTATGTTAGTTAGTTATGTACGTATGTATGTATGCATATATGTATGTATTTACTTTTGAAAGAGAGTGTGTGTGTGCACACACAAATGGGGGGCGGAAGGGACTAAGAATATTAAGTAGCCTCCACATGGAGCCTGATGCAGGGCTCAATCTCATGAGTCTGAGACGATGACCTGAGCCAAAATCAAGAGTCAGATGCTTAACCGACTAAACCGTTTTATGTCTTTTAAATAAAACTGTATTTTCTTAATATTTTCTTAATTCATATTTTGCACATTTCTAGTTGAGTCAACTTACTCAATTTCAAATGCTATTTTATTTATTTATTATTATTACTACTTTTTCAAATGCTATTTTATGAGACTGACGCGCTACCTACTGCGCTAACGAGGCACCTTCAAATGCTATTTTAAAAGGAAAAGATATAGTGAAGAAATTACTCACAGTACCTTTTCTAAAGCAAGATGTAGCTCTTTTTCATATTCTGGTGGCAGTCTCAATAGTAGAACCTGACAGGCATCTTTAATCAGTGGAACAACACTGAGAAATATTAATATAGCAATAAAGAGAGAACACAGGGGATCAGCAATGAACCATCCAAACTGCTCTATAAGAACTGTGGATACAATTACACCAATACTGCCAAGTGTGTCCGCCAAAACATGTAGAAATACACCTACAAATAAAATATGAAAACATTAAAAATTAAAACACATCTCGATCTTTTATCCTTTTTATAAATATTACTGGGTACCTACTATGCACCTGATTTTGCTGGGGATAGTACTTAAAAAAAAAACTAAAAAGCACGGTCACTGCTCTCAAAGAATTCACGGCACAGTTGTAAAAAGAGAAAGATATAGGGAACTACAGCTCAGATTGGTGAGTTTTATGATGGTGTGGTTTTCCTAGAAATCACATATAAGCCAAGTTATGACAATACCCAAATTAAATAGTCACAATAAATAATTCAACACAGTAAATAATACTTCCCCTATATATTTTATAGTAAAATAAAAATTTCCTGGTTCTTTTGTAGTGAAAGTTCATAATGACATAGTTTTTATGCAAAAGTCACTATGAAAAGGACTCTATAATACAATTATCTGATTAAAATTGACATTTATGAAGAAATGTGAGCATTTTCTAAAGCAGATGGCTTCAGACATTTTTTTAAGCCACAGAGTGTTTCTCTAAAATAAAACTGTAACCAGAAACCTAATATTTACTAAAAATAAGACAGTGTCAATTCAGAACACAGTTGAAAAATAGGACAGTATTTGCCAAGGACTCACCCCTCATGTTAGCATTCATGCCTCTGCCTGCAGATCCGTGGCTGTGACCATGCCCATGGTCACTGTGTCCATGCATATGGTGGGAATGACTGTGATCTGATGAATGACAGCTTCCCTGAGAAGCTCCATGGTTATGGTTATGGGCATGGCTAAAGGCACAGATACCAATAAGGTTTACTATCAGCCCTCCAACTGAGACTGGCTAGTAAAAGGAGAAAAGAAAGCCTTTAAATTTGTAATTTAAAAAATATATTTGTTATTTAAAAGCTACTGTATATCTAAATATGTTTTTTTATTTACAGTTTTCCAAAGTATTTTTGGTAAAACAAGTTCAATAAGGATATCCAAAAAAATTATTTTTTAATCTTTTTTAAAAAAATTAACATATATTATTAGCCCCAGGGGTACAGGTCTGTGACTCACCAGGTTTACACACTTCACAGCACTCACCATAGCACATACCTTCCCCAATGTCCATAACCCCACCACCCTCTCCTTACCCCACTCCCTGAGGCAACTCTCAGTTTGTTTTGTGAGATTAAGAGTCTCTAATGGTTTGTCTCCCTCAAGGATATCCAAAAATTTTAAAAAGCAGATTTTAGAATATTTTAGAAGAAACATTTTAAGTTTCAAATAGCAAAGTTTTGACAAGTAGAGGAATTTGGACTTGTTTTAATCAATAAAGAACATGTATCTGGTTCATGATTTATGAATAAGTTATGCTAGAGTTTTGTTTCATTTAAATAGAGCTTGAAAGTACTGCTTACTAGAGCAAGTGTGCACTCTAGCTAAAATCTTGTTTATATTACCAGATGAATTTCAGTTTGTAAGGCAATGATTATAATTTACTAACTAGTAGATTCCAAATATATATATAATCTTATTGCTTCTTAAAACATAGTAAAATTTCCCAAAGTAAAAAAAAGGTATAATGGAAAAACAAACATGTAATAGTAATCTTTCACTTTTTTTTTTTTAAAGAAGTGAATGGAATTATCTTGATTTAATAATGCCATATAACACCCTAAAGGATAAACAAAGTTACCCTTTACTATCCTTTTATAAAATGATTTTGGATGTTCTGGGTGTTACTTAATTTACCATATATTATAATTTCTCCTTTAGAGAAATCCACTTGATTTATAAAAAGAATATATAAAAATAATGGGGACAGATAATTCAAATTAATTTCCAAAGATTATAAGACAAGAGATTCACTTTAGTAAACATGAATGGAAATTATACACTTCTTAATGAGGCTCAGACCATTTATCTGTCAGATTTTAAAATTTTAGTTAGCTTTATGAACTTGAAAATGGTTCCCAGGGCGCCTGGGTGGCTCAGTGGATTAAGCCGCTGCCTTCGGCTCAGGTCATGATCTCAGGGTCCTGGGATCGAGTCCCGCATCGGGCTCTCTGCTCAGCAGGGAGCCTGCTTCCTCCTCTCTCTCTCTCTCTCTGCCTGCCTCTCTGCCTACTTATGATCTCTCGCTGTCAAATAAATAAATAAAATCTTAAAAAAAAAAAAAAAAGAAAATGGTTCCTAAATTTTGAATAAAATCAAATATTATATACAGAGACTCCATCATCTCAAATATTTCTCCTCTAATGATAAATGCTTCATTTGTATAGATTTCATCAGAAAAAAATAATGTAGAAAGTTTAAGCATGTAACCCCCCAAAATCAGTCAGTGAGAGAATGGTGTACTTTCTATGCACATGCTAAAATACATACATAAACACCTTTTAAAGATTTATTTATTTGACAGAGAGATCACAAGTAGACAGAGAGAGAGAGAAGCAGGCTCCCCGCTGAGCAGAGAGCCCGACATGGGACTCGATCCCAGGACCCCGAGATCATGACCCGAGCCGAAGGCAGCGTCCTAACCCACTGAGCCACCCAGGCGCCCCCATAAACACCTTTTAAAACCAGCAATAATATCACATTATAATGCTGCTTTGGAATTTTTTTTAACTTAGTACAGTTTATTTCTCATGCCAGTGTATATAAATATGCCTCATTTTTTTTTTAATAAAGATTTTATTTATTTGTTTGACAGACAGAGATCACAAGTAGGCAGAGAGACAGGCAGAGAGAGAAGGAAGCAGGCTCCCTGCTAAGCAGAGAGCCCGATGCGGGGCTCGATCCCAGGACCCTGGAATCATGACCCGAGCCGAAGGCAGAGGCTTAACCCACTGAGCCACCCAGGCGCCCCTACCTCATTCTTTTTATGCATATACAGTATCCTATGAATGACAGCTTTATTTCTTTATTTAACCCGAGCCGAAGGCAGAGGCTTAACCCACTGAGCCACCCAGGCGCCCCTACCTCATTCTTTTTATGCATATACAGTATCCTATGAATGACAGCTTTATTTCTTTATTTAACTAGTCTTTTCCTTGGTGGACATTTTTTTTGTCACCATTACGAGCAAAGGCACAACGAATCATTCACCTTTACACATCTGTGCAAACATGTTTTGCAAAAATTTCTATAACAAACATTAAAGGTAAAAGATATAAGCATTTAAAATTCAAAATATATTTCTAAACTGTAATCAAAGCATTTTATTAATATATGCTTTCAGCAACCAGATTCATAACTGCTTATAGTCATCCAACAATTAATTGCTAATTTCCTACTGCAAGCCAGGTGCTAGTTTAAGTGTTAATGAGAGATAATTCAGGTCCTAAAGATACTTCACTTATATCTTTAGTTGTGGAAGAAAGACAAAGGGTTATAAGTTAATGTTGCTTTAAAAAAAAAAAGATATAACAGGAATACTGAGAAAGGGAAATCTACAAAAAAGTCTTTGAAGAGGGATATATTTTTTAAAGATTTTATTGATTTGACAGAGACACAGCGAGAGAGGGAACACAAGCAGGGGGAGTGGGAGAGGGAGAAGCAGGCTTCCTGTGGAGTAGGGAGCCTGTTGCAGGGCTCGATCCTAGGAGTCTGGGATCATGACCTGAGCCAAAGGTAGACGCTTAATGACTGAGCCACCCAGGCACCCTGAAAAGAGGGATTAATGGAAAATATCTCACTGGAAGAGACATATCAACAAAGTCCTGACAAAGGCTGGAAGGCAGATGTGAGGGAAGGGCATGCCAACTACAAGAAATAGCATATGCAAAGGTTTGAAGGTCCAGGGAGAACATTATAAACTACTACAATCAACAAAGTAAAGCCTTTAAAGTGATATTATTTTTCTGATTCTATCTCTAATATTTTGCAAATTTCAAGTATCTATAAAGCACCTCTTTTTTAAAAATGAATTTACTTTTATTTATTTTTAGATTTTTAATTTCTTTTTGACAGAGAGAGACATAGCCAGAGAAAACACAAACAAGTAGAATGGCAGAGGGAGAAGGAGGCTTCCTGCAGAGGAGGGAGCCCCACGCAGGGCTCAATCCCTGACCCAACCCAAAGGCAGATGCTCAACAACTGAGCCAGCCAGGTACCCCTATAAAGCACATCTTCACAGAAAAATATTTAATAAGTCAGAAAGAAATCTTAGGTTTTAGACTATCATATAATATTCTAACGAAAATACCAGCGAAAAGGATTAATTTCTAAGAGTCAGCGGCATAAATACAAAGACAAGATAAGAAATTATGTTAACTTAGAGGTGCCTGGGTGGCTCAGTGGGTTAAGCCTCTGCCTTCAGCTCGGGTCATGATCTCAGGGTCCTGGGATCCAGTCCCATGTCGGGCTCTTTGCTCAGCGGGGAGCCTGCTTCCCCTCTCTCTGCCTGCCTTTCTGCCTACTTGTGATCTCTCTCTCTGTCAAATAAATAAATAAAATCTTGGGCGCCTGGGTGGCTCAGTGGGTTAAAGTCTGCCTTCAGCTCAGGTCATGATTGAGCCCTGCATCGGGCTCTCTGCTCAGCAGGGAGCCTGCTTCCTCCTCTCTGTCTGCTTTTCTGCCTACCTATGATCTGTCAAATAAATAAATAAAATCTTAAAAAAAAAAAAAAGAAATTATGTTAATTTAAATTAAAAAATAAAATAAAAGCTTCCCAGATCAGTAACTACAAATAAACTTCAGCATAGAAAAGACTGTATGGGGTATGAATAGAAATTCAAACAGGAAAATAAAGACTTACTGTTAACATATGTGTGTCTAATTCCGGAGGATCAATTAATCTAGCCACTGACTCCATAAACACAAAAAAGGCTATTACCATTAGAAAAAGTCCATTAATAAATCCAGAGAGAATTTCTATTCGGCCATACCTAAAAATGTAGAATATATTTTTAGAAAAGAAAAATGACAAATATTTTTAAAGTATAAATATTATGTTAAAAAAGAGGATATAAGTCCAAATTTTCAACTACATACATAAATAATACGATCACAAAATTACCAAGATTTTAAATATCATACTAATGCTGGAAGAGTCTCTCTGTACTTTAGTTTGTTGCAATTATAAATATATATATTTTTATAAATACAAATATTTATTAAAGTCCTTCAATGTTTCCCCTTACATAAAGCCTTTCTTAGCAAGAAGTTCCTTCTCTCCTTTTAATGGGCTCTCCCTTGATGGGTTCTGTACCTGTCATAACATACAGACTGCTTTGTACCAAAATTATTTGTATTTTTGGCTCATCTATCTTTCACAATGTTAACAGTTGAAAGAGCTGAATTTATCAATCTATTCAGGGTAGGTCTTACCAAAATTCTTTGTACAAATCAAGGATTCTAGTATTTGTTGAACTGAATTGTTGATGAAAGGGAATTTCATGCATAGCCTCTTCAAATTTTGAATACTCTAATGGCAAAGATGCAAATGACCATGCACATTCCACTGTCTCAAATAAACTGTTAGGCAAAGAGCTCAAAATCTAACTGATTTTCTGTTCTCTCCATACAAGAGGAATTAGTCAGAGAATATAATCTGGAGCTTACTGCCATTCACTTGTTGATCATATGCTTGGTTTATTTCCTTGTATCTATATCAATTTAAAGAAAACTAAAGCTCTGAAAAATTACTTTTATTAAAGTAATTAAAAATTACTTGTATTTAATTACTTGTATTAAGAGTAATAAAATTTTATTCCCTAAGATGGAATTTGCCCTTAGATTTTTCCATTGTATTATATCACCTTGATGGTCAGTGTACCTACCCATAGGAAAAAATCCGAGTTGCTTTCCATCTACTCATCAAGGCCGCAAAAAGACCCATGACCAAAGCAGAGCAGTCAAAGAGCATGTGAAATCCATCTGAGATCAGACCCAGACTATTGGTCAACACGCCATAGAATAATTCAACAAAGGTAAAAAGCTAAAAAATACATTTAAAGAAAAACGGGAGGATGTTAGGAAATACTGTCTCAAGAGATTTAACAGAACTTAATCATGACAATTTTAACCCTTTAGTTAAAAAAACTTCTTCTTAAAGATTTTTTTATTTGACAGAGAGAGAGACAGAGAGAGGGAGAGGGAGCAAGTGAGCACAAGCAGGGAAGCAACAGGCAGAGAGAGAGGGAGAATGAGACTCCCCTCGGAGCAAGGAGCCCAGGTGTGTAGCTCAATCCCAGGACTCTGAGATGGTGACCTGAGCGGTAGGCAGGGGCTTAACCAACTGAGCCACCTTTTATTATGCAAACCTTTCTTAAAGATATAACTGCCACTTCATTTCATTTCATATAAACTGTAAGACAGGGACACTTGGGTGGCTCAGTTGGTTAAGCATCTGCCTTTGGCTCAGGTCATGATCCTAGGGTTCTGGGATCAAGTCCTTCGTTCAGCTCCTTGCTCAGTGGGGAGCCTGCTTCTTTCCTGCCTGCTCTGCCACTACCCCAGTTTGTGCACGTTCTGTCAGACAAATAAACAAATCTTAAAACAAACAAACAACTGTAAGATACTATACTATATCAGATATGTTCATCTTATAAATTATTGAAATAGAGATAGTTTCATTCATGTCTGTAGAACTTAATACACTAGGCTATAAAATGTTAGCAATCTCAGGGGTAGGGGGGTGCCTAGGTGGCTCAGTGGGTTAAGTCTCTGCCTTCAGCTCAGGTCATGATCCCAGGGTCCTGGGATCAAGTCCCAAATCGGGCTCCTTGTGCAGCAGGAAGCCTGCTTCTCTCTCTGCCACTCTGCCTGCTAGTGCTCTTTGACAAATAAATAAATAAAATCTTAAAAAAATAAAATAAAATAGTACACTAAACTAATGCATCTAAAATGCCTCAGAAATGGTTTGCTTAAGTAGTCTGAATGTGATCCTGTAATCTTCCTATTACTGAAAGAAAATGTAGTTTTTAGGAAATGTCACAAATATATAAAAATCTTACCAGATTCAAACACAAGAAGTAAAAGATCTGCCTAGAGTCATTCTCCTCAAGAATTTGTTTTAGTGATTCCTTAATAAACCTGGGGATCGATTGGGAGCTATGCTGGAAAGCATCACCCATGAAATTATAAAGAGGTGTTCCTTCAGGAGAATATCCAATTAGGGTGCCTTTCTGTCCTCTCTTGGAAGGAGATGATAAGATGTTGGCAGCTTTTAAAAAAGGGAAAAAAATAACATTAAAAATGTTTTGAAAGTTTAAGCTACCAAAACCAAGATGGCATCTGTCAGCACTAAATGCAAGCCCTGAACAAATTCCCAAACTAAGTAAATGATTTCAACATCAGAATCCATGAGATGAAATTTCCTAAGGGGAAAAATGCTCACACAAAATGAAGAATATAGCGCTCACTACCACTCCTCCAGACAGGACATGTTCAGTGCTTTCCTGGTGTGCTGCTTTGTTCAAAGCTCGAAGCTGGTCTGTTATTGGATGTGTCCAAAAATTTCCAAAAAGTAGAGCACTAATAAAAATGGGAAAGGATCCATAGCGGGCATATTTGGAAACTTCCATTTTGACTGAACAAATGGAATCGACATAGAAATCCAGGATCATGACAAAAAAGATAACTGTTGTGAAAGGCATTATGAGAGAAAACCAAGACTCGACTTTACTCTAGAAATTAAAAAAGAAAAAAAAATAAATTGTTAGTAGTGCACTGGAATCAAGTTCATGTCTTATGCTTTAGTTAATCCCTTTATATTTAAACAAATATTCTAACTCAATATGATTCATAAAATGCTAAGAGCTGTAAAATATTAGTATATTTCCCAGTAACCCCCAAAGTATTAAAAATAAAAGTGCTATGGTTTAATGATTATATAAATTCTAGGTGACCCACAATCCTTGTCTGTAACACACAGTAACTATTAAACAGGTTCTTCAGCGTCTTGGTGGCTCAGTTGATTAGGTGTCCGACTTTTGATTTCTGCTCAGGTCATGATCTCAGGGTTGTGGGATCAAGCCCTGCAACAGGCTCAGCGTGGAGTCGGCTTGTCCCTTTCCCTCTGCTCCTCCCCCAGGTCACCCATTCTCTCTAAAATAAATACATATTCTTTAATTGATTCCTTTGGGCCACAGGAATGGGATGAATACATAAATGTAATAGTACCTAATTTGTATTTTCTATAAACAGTAAAATTTACCCCAAAATTTTTCCAAAAATTGTCATAAAAAGCAATGATAATTTAAGATACTTGCAAGCTCAAAGCAAAATAAAATACAATGTACTGAACTAAAATTTTTAAGTAAGAGCAAATCATTTTACTTATTACCAATAAATTCCTACTCTTACCTCAGTTGTCACAGAAAGAACAATGACCCATGGGCACAAGAGAAGCACAGAAACAAGATGGGATAAAGCTTGAAGACGTTTGGCTCCACCAACATCTATAGAGAGTTTTCTGGAAGCTGTATGAAAACCAACTTTACAACACAAAGCCAGTACTAGCAACAATACTCCACCCTATGAGTAAAATTAGATAAGTTTCATTAGAAACACACAGCCAATGCTCAATCCTTAAATACATAATATTTGAAGAAATGGAGCTATTAATGTTTCTCTTCCATACCCCACATTACTGAACTACTTAAATGTCAGGCAGTACTGTAAATTACTGCAACTTATTTCAAGTGCACTTTTAAAGTTATAGTTGCTCTACTTTTTTACAATCTCTCGATCACATTAGGAACAAAGAAAAGAACATACCTTGTGATCTGCCACACCTAAGAAGGCAATGGCTGTGTAAAGCATGTGAGTTAGAGCACTGTCATGATGTCCTTCAGCTAAGTGAGTTGCAGTAAAGGAAAAAAAATAACCCCAAATATTAACTCCTTGAATCCTGAAGTCCTCCTATAATTTTAGTTACATTATTTTAGGCTGACAATATACTAGTTTGGGGGCCCCAAACCTGACTACTTGCCAACAGTTTATTGCCCTTAAAAACAAAAAAATTAAAAATTTAATTTGGGGAAATGATTTACAAATTGGGACTGCCTGTATTTCTTTTGTTTTTTCCAAAACAATTAGAATAGCCCTTGAGAAATAGTTGTTAAATTTTAGAAGTCAACCTCCAAAAGTACATGCATGTATACTGTAAGTATGACAAAGGGACAAGAGCAAGGAACTTCTTGGACCACTACTGTCATGAAATTAAGGTTGTTCTTTCAGAGTATGTCAAATCAGTCCTAAATCTGTTTCTAAATCACTAACCACATAAACCTCAGTAAAGCAAGTAGCAAGCAGAAAGGGGCATGGGTGGCATATCACAAGCAACCTGTTCTGCAAAGTCACACCACTCTCTTTCATTGTAACAAAGTAAACTGTTACTTAGTTAAATGACAGGCTTTATGACAACCAGAAGAATCAAAACTGGTAATCTAAGGTCAGCTGAATGGAGTGGGCAAAGGTGTATAGACAGGGAAGAACAAGGCAAGTCTGTTTGTAGAGGATAATGAGTGTACATATTTGACTGGAAAGTTGGGGTTACAGAGTAGTGGAAGCTCGACTAGACCTAACAGTTTAGATCAAGAGAGTGATTACTAGGTGAAGGAACTCAGCTTTTTCTTTCAGGCAAGAAGATGTCAAAGATTTTTCAATAAATTTCAAAGAAGTTTATATTTAATAATTGCAACTGACTTCTAAATTGAGCATTTAAATCATTAAATTTGTTACAAGGGAGCCAACAGAGTGATTTTGTTGACAAGCAAGTAAAAAAAAAATTTTTTTAAAGCACTAGGATATTCTAAAATAGTCTTTCACTGTCCCTGTAGAAGATATTGATGGAAATGCTATAAAATACTTAATTTATTCTAAATTTACTCATTATTTGAATACCTACATTAACCCATGGAAGTTTCATTCATGACTGATTTTATTTTTATTTTTTCATGACTGACTTTAATTCAATCCTCCTTCTTGTCCCATTCTGCCAGTCTTCTATTTTTCCGCAAGACTAAAGTATTTCAATCTATTGTAAAAGGATACGGTGTTCAGCCATTTTAGCCATGAGATCATCATTGTCAAAAAGCAATAGGCAGATTACAGCAATAATGAAAAAAGCAGCCCCTCTTGTCTGAAAATGAAGAAAATATTAGCAAGGATGGCTATTTTAAGAGTTGATGTTCAAGACCATGATTATATAAATGCTAAAGAAAAATTATTTTCTAAATAAATATTTAAAGAAAAAATAACATCTCACATTAAAACCTTTCTACTATACAATATAAATTTGCAGTATATTTTTTTAAATATTTTATTTGTTAAAAAAAAAGATTTATTTATTTGACACAGAGAAAGAGAGAGCGAGCGTGAGCGCACAAGCAAGGGGAGCAGCAGAGGGAGAGAGAGAGGCCAGCTCTCCACTGAGCAGGGAGTCCGATGTGGGGCTTGATCCTGGGACCCTGGATCACGACCTGAGCTGAACGCAGAAGCTTAACAGACTGAGCCACCCAGGCGCCCCTAAATTTGCAGTATTAACAGTAACATAAACAAGTAAAGAGCTCCAACAAATTATGCAGGATATTTTGAAGGCATTTAAGACACATAGGAATGACAACCTGAACTGTCTCCTTGCTAAGAGGGCTAGCCGGGTTACCGTGCACAAACTATTAGTGTTTGCAGAATTAATTTTCCTAAAAGCCCAAGCAGCTACAGAGTAATTAGTAGGAACTTATTTTATTCTACAACATGTGATAGAGAAGACAGTTCATTTACAATAATATCAATATTCTAGTTACCATTCTTCTAGGGAAAAAGAATAAGAGGCACATTAGGAAAATTAGCAAGTCATTTCTCATATTCAGCAAAAGTGTAGAGCATTTAAAAGCTGATGATTCTGGGGTGCCTGGGTGGCTCAGTGGGTTAAAGCCTCTGCCTTCGGCTCAGGTCATGATCCCAGGGTCCTGGGATCGAGCCCCGCATTGGGCTCTCTGCCCGGTGGGGAGCCTGCTTCCTCCTCTCTCTCTCTCTCTGCCTGCGTCTCTGCCTACTTGTGATCTCTGTCAAATAAATAAATAAAATCTTAAAAAAAAAAAGCTGATAATTCTTTTTTTTATAAGTTTATGTTCTCATCTCAGAAAAGGATTTTGACAAAAGTAAATTAGGAAGAACATACTGCCTAGTTTATGCAAATAGTTCAGAATGTTGGGTATAAAAGCCATTATGATACATTCTGTATTTATAAATTTACAAGTATAAAACAAAACAAATTTACAAGTATACTGCCACACATTTTCATTAAATAAAAATTAAAATTTAAATGATCTTTTTTTTTTTTAAAGGTTTTATTTATCTGACAGAGAGAGAGAAATCACAAATAGAGAAGCAAGCAGAGAGAGAGAGGGGAGGAAGCAGGCTCCCCGCAGAGCAGAGAGCCCGATGCGGGGCTCAATCCCAGGACCCTGGGACCATGACCCGAGCTGAAGGCAGAGGCTTTAACTCACTGAGCCACCCAGGGGCCCCAAATAAAAGTTAAAATTTAAGTGAGAATCCGGGGCGCCTGGGTGGCTCAGTGGGTTAAAGCCTCTGCCTTCGGCTCAGGTCATGATCCCGGAGTTCTGGGATCGAGCCCCGCATCGGGCTCTCTGCTCGGCGGGGAGCCTGCTTCCTGCTCTCTCTCTCTCTCTCTCTCTGCCTGCCTCTCTGCCTACTTGTGATTTCTGTCAAATAAATAAATCAAATCTTTAAAAAAAAAAAAGTGAGAATCCTATTTTATTCATGAACATGATTACCACTACACTTGATAAATTCTTTGTTAGTGTGGTAGATGGATATCTTGACAAATGTCAGTATACATAAACCACACAATTTTAAATTTCATAATTTTCATTAAATTAGAATATGACAATATCAACAACAGCCAGAATATAATTTAATTTTTTGTTAAAGAGGGCAACTGAGAATTTTGTAGGGCTTCAGTCATAACAAAGAAAAAAACACATGCTATGTTCCTGGATAGACGCCCAGATTCATTATAGACACTAATGGCATGATGTGTACGATGCATATTCTCATTTCTGAGTATTAGGGCAGCAAAATTTTTATTTATTTTTAATTATATTTTTAAAAGATTTATTTATTTGAGAGAAAGGTGGGAGGGGCAGAGGAAGAGGGAGAGAGTGTCAAGCAGACTCCACACTGAATGAACAAGGAGCCTACACAGGGCTCAGTCTCACAACCCTGGTATCATGACCTAAGCTGAAACCAACAGTCGATGCCTAACCGACTGTGCCAGCCAGGGGCTACCCGGTTTTTTTTTTTTTTAATGTTTTAAAGTCATTTGTATTTCTTTTGTGAGTTGTCTTTCCCTGCCCTTGGCTCATTTTTATTGAGAATCTTATGCATTTTTCTTAACTGACTTTACTAATTTATATTTTGAAAGAAACATAAAACTTTTACTTGTGATAGTTTTCTGTTGTTGTTGTTCGCACGATTTCTGTTACACAGAAACTTAAAATTGCTATGAAGTCAAATGTACTGAGTTTTTCCATTATGATTTTTCCCCACTGCTTTATTTTTATTAGAAAAAAAATTTTTTGGGGGGGGGCGCCTGGGTGGCTCAGTGGGTTAAAGCCTCTGCCTTCGGCTCAGGTCATGATCCCAGAGTTCTGGGATCGAGCCCCACATCGGGCTCTCTGCTCCGCAGGGAACCTGCTTTCTCCCCTCTCTCTCTCTGCCTGCCTCTCTGCCTACTTGTGATTTCTCTCTCTCTGTCAAATAAATAAAATCGTTAAAAAAAAAATTTTTTTTAAAGATCTTATTAATTTATTTGACAGACAGATCAGAAGTGGGCTAGAAGCAGGCAGAAAGAGAGGGGGAAGCAGGCTCCCCGCTGAGCAGACAGCCCAATGTGGGGCTCGATCCCAGGATCCTGAGATCATGACCTGAGGCGAAGGCAGAGGCTTTAACCCACTGAGCCACCAGGCACCTCTATTTTAAAAGAATTTTTAAAAAAGATTTTATTTATTTATATGACAGAGAGAGAGAGATCATAAGTAGGCAGAGAGGCAGGTAGAGAGAGGGAAGCAGGCTCCCTGCTGAGCAGAGAGCCCGACGTGGGTCTCGATCCCAGGACCCTGAGATCATGACCTGAGCTGAAGGCAGAGGCTTAAGCCACTAAGCCACCCAGGCACCCCTTCCCTACGGCTTTTATGCTCAGAAAGTTCTTTGCTTGTAGTTAATTATCCACCTACTTTTTATATTATATATGTATCGATGTTTTATATATTATACACGTTTATGGCTGTTTATATTTTACATACTATAGTATATCACATTTACGTATAGTGTTTTATATTATAGTTATGTATTTACATATATTTACATATTATACTATATTAATATTTCTTTCTTTCTTTTTTTTTTTAAAGATTTTATTTATTTATGTGACAGACAGAGATTATAAGCAGGCAGAGAGGCAGGCAGAGAGAGGGGAGGAAGCAGGCTCCCCGCTGAGCAGAGAGCCCGAAGCAGGGCTCGATCCCAGGACCCTGAGATCATGACCTGAGCCGAAGGCAGCGGCTTAACCCACTGAGCCACCCAGGCGCCCCTACTATATTAATATTTCTGTATATTATGCATTTTTATTGACAAAATACTTCAATCTACCTGATATTTATTTTAGAGTATTCTATGAGTGAGATGAAATAGTGGCATCTGCTTTAATATTAATGATCCCATTTGAAATCTATGGGTTAGGTGGTCTCTCTGCTCTACCTGGTATGTTACTTTGTTCACTTAATTTTATTCATCTGCCTCATTACTTAGCCTCAACAGCTCCTTTTAGAACAGGGACTACTACATATTATTTGTCTTTATTTCTCCTTTCCCCTATAACTGGGACAATGCACCATGCACAGCAAACTATCCAGTAAAAAAGAAATACTGGGGCACCTGGGTGGCTCAGTTGGTTAAGCAACTGCCTTCAGCTCAGGTCATGATCCTGGAGTCCAGCATTGGGCTCCTAGCTCCATGGGGAGTCTGCTTCTCCCTCTGACCTCCTCACCTCTCAAGCTCTCTCTCACTGTCTCCCTTTCAAATAAATAAATAAAATCTTTTAAAAAAAAAAAATACTGCAGATACAAAAATTTGGAATTACAGATTCTTGACTCCTTTACCAAAAAAGGATAGTACTTAAATTACTAAGATAAATAAGGCCTAGTTGGCAAAATGTTGGGTAAATATCCATCAGACTTTATAACAAGTGTTCATAGTGTTTTCTAAAGATGATGGATAAGGGTTAAAAACGAGATGGGCAAGAGACTTGGGTACAGCATGACAGAAATCTCTGTGGTGATCAATCTGTTCAGTGTCTTGATAAGGTCTATGAATTGTACCAATGTTAATTTCTTGATTTTGATAGTGTAATTGAGTTGGGTAAGAAATTACCACTGAAATTGAGTGAAGGGCACTCTTGGTGCTATTTTTGCAACTTCCCTGGATATATGATGATTTCAGAATAAAAAGTTAAAAAAAGTTTGTAAGAAAAAAAGTTAAAATTAGCAGAAAAAGCCCCTGCATTCTTTTAAATGGTGAAAGATTTTATTTAATTGATTTGGATAATATTTCACATGCATAACTTTCAATTTTCAAGTAACTAATAACAGAAAATTTTACCTTTGCTGGTCCTCCTCCAGAACTAGTGAACAAAACACTGAGTAGTGAGATGACAACAATATCACTGTGTTCAAATAGCAGCAAAGTCCTATAAAAATACAACATTATCATTCACAAAATACATCTGATTTTTCAATGAGAAACATGAATTCAACTGCAGTAAGAGAAAATAAATATTTCTCCTTGATTTCACAAAACACTGAGAAGAATAAATAGGGACAATTGCTTTGGAATAATCTATCTTCTGGCCTTATCTACCCCAGAAAGGGTGAAACTAGGGTAACTTGGTTAGTTCAGCTGGTAGAGCACCTCACTCCTGATCTTGGTGGTCAGTTCAAGTACCATGTTGGGCGTAGAGCCTACTTAATTTTAATTAAAAAAAAAAAAGGAGAAAAAAAGCTGAAATGGTATAACTTATAGGATTATATCACATCAATTTCTTGTATATGTGTACCAGGAAACACTTAGAGGGTTGCTCCTATCAGCTTTGTCCCCAGTAGCCCCAACCTAAATGTCACTCGTAAGAGAATAAATAATAAGGAATATGCCCATTCAACGGACTATTATACAACAATAAAAATGAATGAAATTCTATGAATATATTAAGAAATGCTGAATTGGGGGCACCTGGGTGGCTCAGTGGGTTAAGCCGCTGCCTTCGGCTCAGGTCATGATCTCAGGGTCCTGGGATCGAGTCCTGCATCGGGCTCTCTGCTCAGCAGGGAGCCTGCTTCCTCCTCTCTCTCTCTCTGCCTGCCTCTCTGCCTACTTGTGATCTCTCTCTGTCAAATAAATAAATAAAATCTTTAAAAAAAAAAAAAGAAATGCTGAATTGTATGCCTTATTTTTTTATTAAGAGAATTTTTTTTTTTAAGATTTATTTATTTGACAGAGAGAGACAGTAAGTGAGTACAAGCAGGGGGTGTAGCAGGCTCCTTGCTGATCAAGGAGCTTGATGAGGGGCTCAATCCCAGGACCTGGGATCATGACCTGAGCTGAAGGCAGATGCTTAACCCACTGAGCCACCCAGGCGCACCTGAATTGTACACTTCAAATGTGGTATAGACTGCATATTTGAGTCCCCCTTAAATTCATGTTAAACCCAACCTCTAGTGTCATGGTGTTTGGAAGTGGGACCTTTGGGATACATAGGTCACGAGGGTGGAACCCTCCCTCATGAATGAGATTGGAGTCCTCATCAAAAAGACCATAAGAGGGGGCGCCTGGGTGGCTCAGTGGGTTAAGCCGCTGCCTTCGGCTCAGGTCATGATCTCAGGGTCCTGGGGTCGAGTCCCGCATCGGGCTCTCTGCTCAGCAGGGAGCCTGCTTCCCTCTCTCTCTCTGCCTGCCTCTCCAACTACTTGTGATTTCTGTCAAATAAATAAATAAAATAAAATAAAAAAAAGACCATAAGAGTATTCTCTTTGCCTGTTCTGCCATGTGAGGTTACTGAGAAAAGATAGCTGTCTATGAACCAGGAAGTAGTCCCTCACCAGACAATCTGCCTCACCTTGATATTAGAATTCCCAGTCTCCAGAACTAAGAAATAAATCTATGTTGTTTAAAAGCCACCCAGTCTATGGGGCACCTGGGTTGCTCAGTTGGTTAAGCTTCCAATTCCTGATTTCATCTCAGATCATGATCTCAGGGTCATGGGATCGAGCCTCACATCAGACTCTGCACTCAGTGGGGAGTCTGCTTCTCTCTCCCCCTTTGTTCCTCACCCCACTCATGCATGCTCCTTATAAAATAAATTAATAAATCTTAAAAAAGAAAAAAAAAGGTGCCACCCAGTCGACACAGTATTTCTGTTATAACAGCCCAAATGGACTAAAATAAAAAGAATGAATGTTACAGTATATGAATCATATTTCAAAAAACTGCCATCAAATGAATGAACTACATATATACCTCATATGCATCAATATGGGCAAGTCTCAAATATAACATTAAAGGAAAAAGTAGGGCACCGGGGTGGCTCAGTGGGCTAGGCCTCTGCCTTCAGCTTGGGTCATGATCTCAGGGTCCTGGGATCGAGCCCCACATTGGGCTCTCTGCTCGGCCTCTCTGCCTCTTGTGATCCCCCTCTCTCTCTGCCTGCCTCTCTACCTACTTGTGATCTCTCTCTCTGTCAAATTAAAAAAAAAAATCTTAAAAATAAATAAATAAGTAGGAAAAGTACGCTGTAGAACATGCATGCAATGGAATTCTACTCATACAAAGTAAACAACTTGCAAAGTTAAACATAAAAAAAGACACATGTGAAAAAACTATATAGAAAACGAAGAAAATGAAAAGCAAAACTTAAGGGGCACCTGGGGGGGCTCAGTCATGAAGCGTCTGCCTTCAGCTCAGGTCATGATGCTGGGGGTCCTGGGATTGAGCTATAAAGAGTTGGGTTTTCTGCTCAGCAGGGAGCCTGCTTCTCCCTCTCCCCCTCTCCCCTGCTTGTGTTCCCTTTCTGGTTGTCCTTCTCTCTGTCAAATAAATAAAATCTTAAAAAATAAAGAAAAACAAAACAAGATGCTGATTGCACCGAAGGGTAGGGGGAGATGGGGACACAGTCAGGAGTGGCACACAGGGTTTCAAAGGTATTGGTAAGGTTTTATTTTGGGGGCTGGGTGCTAGATACATGAAGGTTCCCTTTATTATTTTTTGAAGATTTATTTATTTATCTGAGAGAGAGAGAGGAGTGACCAAAAGGAGAGCTGCGGGGAGGGACAGAGGGAAACTCAAGAAGACATCCTGACTTTTTTTTGTCTTTTGTTTTTTTAGAGAGAAAGAGGGAGGGACAGAGGGAGCCCAATGCGGGGCTCAATCCTACTACCCATGAGATCATGACCAGCCCCAAAACAGAGTTAGATGTTTAACTGGTTGAGGGCTGATAAGGGCTCAATCTCATGACCTGAGCCAAAATCAAGAGTTGGACACTTAACTGACTGAGCCACCTAAGGACCCCAGCATGATGGCTGCTTTTGCTTATTAAATTAAATTAAATTTATTTATTTAAGAGAGAGAGTGCAAAAGCAGGGGAAGGAACAGAGGGAGAGGGACAAGCAGACTCCATGTTAAGCACAGAGCCCAGTGCAGTGCTTAATCTCAGGAGCCTGAGATCATGGCTTGAGCTGAAAACCCAGGGGCCCCTGATGGTTTTCATAAAGAACAAGAGGGGCAGTGTTGGCCGAGGAGCTGGTGGTAGTGACAGGTTGTAAGCAGGAAATATAAGTATAAATGAGAAGTCAAATAAAAATTTAACAATATTCCGCTTTTCTTCCCTACCTAACACACAGGGACAGTCAGTGATTTAATAACATACAGAACAAAATATAACTTAATGGAAAAGAAATTTTTTTTTTTTTTTTTTTTTTTTTTTTTTTTTTTTTAAAGATTTTATTTATTTATTTGAGAGAGAGAGACAGTGAGAGAGAGCATGAGCGAGGAGAAGGTCAGAGAGCGAAGCAGACTCCCCATGGAGCTGGGAGCCCGATGTGGGACTCGATCCCGGGACTCCAGGATCACGCCCTGAGCCGAAGGCAGTCGTCCAACCAACTGCGCCACCCAGGCGTCCCGAAAAGAAATTTTTTTTAAAAGATTTTATTTATTTATTTGACAGAGAGAGATCACAAGTAGGCAGAGAGGCAGGCAGAGAGAGAGAGGAGGAAGCAGGCTCCCCGCCTAGCAGAGAGCCCGATACAGGACTCAATCCCAGGACCCCAAGATCACGACCCGAGCCGAAGGCAGCGGCTCGACCCACTGAGCCACCCAGGCACCCTTTTTTTTTTTTTTTTTAAAGATTTATTTGTTTATTTGACAGACAGAAATCACAAGGAGGTAGAGAGGCAGGCAGAGAGAGAGGAGGAAGCAGGCTCCCTGCTGAGCAGAGAGCCCAATGTGGGGCTCAATCCCAGGACCCTGGGATCATGACCCGAGCCGAAGGCAGAAGTTTTAACCCACTGAGCCACCCAGGCGCCCCTGGAAAAGAAATTTTTTAAGAAAGGATTTTATTTATTTGAGAGAGAGAGAGAAAGAGAAAAAGAATGAGTGAGATCACAAGCAAGGGGGAAGGGTAGAGTGAGAAGCAGACTACCTGCTGAGCCAGTAGTCCAATGTGGGACTTGATCTCAGGACCTTGAGATCATGACCTGAGCTGAAGGAAGACACTTAACCAACTGAGCCACCCAGGCATCCCCAGATTTTTTTTTTTTTAAAGATTTTATTTATTTATTTGACAGGGAAAGATCACAAGTAGGCAGAGAGGCAGGCAGAGAGAGAGGGAGGGAAGCAGGCTCCCCGCCGAGTGGAGAGCCCGATGCGGGACTCGATCCCAGGACCCTGAGATCATGACCCGAGCCAAAGGCAGCAGCTTAACCAACTGAGCCACCCAGGTGCCCCCAGCCCCAGATTTTTTAAAGATTTTATTTATTTATTTTAGAGAAAGCATACACACAAGCAGGCAGAGCAGCAGGCAGAGGGAGTTGGAGAAGCAGGCTCCCAAGTAAGCAGAGAGCCTGACTCGGGGCTTGATCCCAGGACCCTGGCATCATGACCTGACCCAAAGGCGGACACATAACTGACTGACCCACCCAGGTGCCCCAAAGATTTTCCTACTGATTGATTTCATTTACCATTTCAGACCTTTAAGTTTCTAAAATCATGTGCTAAAAGGGATCACCAATGGATGATAAAAAATCACCTATGTTAAAAATTTTCTGAAACTGGGGCACCTGGGTGGCTCAGTGGGTTAAGCCGCTGCCTTCGGCTCAGGTCATGATCTCAGGGTCCTGGGATCGAGTCCCGCATCGGGCTCTCTGCTCAGCAGGGAGTCTGCTTCCTCCTCTCTCTATCTGCCTGCCTCTCTGCCTACTTGTGATCTCTCTCTGTCAAATAAATAAATAAAATCTTTAAAAAAAAAATTTTCTGAAACTGTTTGGACTCTTAAGTACTATAATATCACAACAGAACATGAACAATACATTTACAGTGTTCACCAAAAGATAGTCCACATATTAAACAGGTTCTGTCAGCAATGCCCCATGTATAACTATTGAGTTGTAACCAATGCTATAGGAGTAAGAGAAGCATTTATATATAACTTAACAAAAATACCTGACATAAAATATAATGGAATAAAACTAATATTCAAAATTAAGAAATACAAATAAACATTCAAAATATGCATTTTTTATTTACCTTAGTGGTCCACAAAGAGTGAGGCCAAAAAACCACAAGAGTGAAATGATACACCCAGCAACTGCATGTTTAAATATTTTGATCCACTATGAATGGAAATAAAAAGTTAAAAATTTTAGTCATAGATGTTTTGCTAGTATCTCGAAATCTTAAATAAAATATACAAGGAAAGAAAATAATGGTAGCACTTAAATATTTTAAAGGCTAAATAATTACATTTTTTATTTTTATTTTTTAATTTTTTTTAATGAAGATTTTTATTTATTTGACAGAGAGAGACAGAGCAAGAGAGGGAACACAAGCAGGGGGAATGGAAGAGGGAGAAGCAGGCTTCCTGCTGAGCAGGGAGCCCAATGAGAGGCTTGATTCCAGGACCCCGGGATCATAACCTGAGCTGAAGGCAGATGGTTAAAAACTAAGCCACCCAGGCACCCCAATAATTACATTTTTAAAAATAATCACATATTTTGAACTGAAATAGAAAATGTTAAGATCCTTTGACTAAATCTAGATTTGTAAGACAGTATTATGTTTTCCATTTTCTATGTTCTTGTCTGTTGTTAGATCTTGAGATCTTTTTCTATAAAATACAAATTTGTGGGTTTTTTTCATTAGTTTCTCACTAATTTGCTAGAACACGTAATGTTTTAGTCTTTAAATTCTTTTCCACCAGATATTCGGAGCTTGAGTTACTTGAAAAGAGGGAAAAAAGTTATGATGGGCATTAAAATATTAATTCTGTTTTTCAAAACATGCATGGTCTCTAAAACAGAGGTACGTAAATTTGTCATTCTAATTAAAAAGTCATGGCACAGGACTCTAAGTTGTTGCACAAAGTAAACATGTAGTAGGGTCTAACTCCTGTCCAAAGAGGTAATAATATGAGATGACAATACAGAATGCAGGAGATTTCTGGTATGCATCCTGAACCTCAGGTGCCTAAAGAAAATAATGATGATGATAAGGGTGACAGCTAATACGTATTATTTGCTGACTATATGCCAGGCACTATTTCAAGAAGTTTATATGTATTAATTCATTTATTCCTCACAGTTCCATTAAAAGGTATTATTAACTCCATTTTACAGGTAAGAAAATTGAGGTAGAGAAAAATTAAGAAACTTGCTCCAAGTAAGAGTTCGAAAAGAGGACAAACACAACATGAAATCTGGCTGACTCCAGAGGCTTCATTCTTAACCTCTATGGTTTATCTGCCTCCTAATGACATATGTCCTAGGCTTTGGGCCATGTCTGCACGTCTCATTTAGAAATCTTTAGAATAGAGTCTTGCATTTAAAAAAAAATTACTTTATACCTTAAAATTTTTCTACTCTCTTCTCCATTTTTAAACATTCTGTTATCTTAATACTTTACAGTTTACTCTTGAAGACTTGATACTAAAAGGCAAGTCAAGAGCAATTTAACTCTGGAAATGTTCTGCTGTGTACTTAAATCATTTAAGTAATCTGATCAACAAAAGAGCATTTCTCCTGGCCCAATGACTAGGAAGGTGCTAGGAAAAAAGGAATGTGGCAAAAACTCACCTGGTGTTTGGTAATACTTTTTCCAGAAGAAAATGGCTTTTGACACAAAACCATAAAAAATGCAGTCCTGTGAATAAGGAAACATTATATAATATAAATATTAATATGTTAATATTTATCTTATATATAAAGTATGATGTTAAGTAAAGATTCTCACTTTAAATAAATATACTACAACTTGAAAGATATGTTACCCTCTAAAAAGATTATACTGGAGAACAATATTTATTCTACTAAGGCTTCCACTGCAATATCTGGGGAACTCTTATTTTGTAATTGCCTTCAGAATCAGTTCACCAGCCACAAAAGAAAGGAGTCTCAATATTTTTTCATACTTTAAAATAGGAAAAAACAAAACAAAACAAAACAAAACAAAAAAAATCCAACCTATCTTCTCCAAAACTTAGTAACAGTCTAGAAATAACAGAAATGAAGAATGCCCTCACCTTTCAAATTCCCAAAATGGTCACTTAATTTTAGTAATTAAATCTTAGTAAATTAAATTTTAGTAATTAAATTAACTTCCTGGGGACGCCTAGGTGGCTCAGTTGGTTAAGCAGCTGCCTTTGGCTCAGGTCATGATCCCAGTGTCCTGGGATCGAGTCCCACATCGGGCTCCTTGCTCAGCAGGGAGCCTGCTTCTCCCTCTGCCTCTGCTGCCACTCTGTCTGCCTGTGCTCGCTCTCCCCCGCCCCGATAAATAAATAAAATCTTTAAAAAAAAAAATTAACTTCCTGTAGTCTTAATGGATTTTTATTTACAGAGAGTGGTCACCATCAAGCTCAAGGTCCAAAGAAACTTTATTCAGAAAGAATTTCTTACTATGTGCAGAATAATGTAAAACTTATTTTATATGAGGAGCCTGTACTGTGAAGGGAGCATATTGTGAACAAAGCCCAGCATAGTTAAACTTAGAAAATAAGGAACATCTGTGCCAGAACAAGTCTCAGGTTACATTCTATGCCTGCTGGAAGGCTGACCTACACCAGTGGTATGGTCTGGGAATCCCTAGGGCCTGGAGACTCTTCGGAAGCCTGTGGGGTCAAAACCATTTTTATGAAAATACTAAGAAATTATCTGCCCTCTTCACTCTTGTTCTCCCAGGGGTGTAGAGTGGAGCTCTTCAGAGGATAAATGATGTGAGATCCTGCATAGACTGAATGCTGAAACAGACATGAAAATTCAGCAATCCTCTATTAAGCTGAACATTGAAAGAAACGTGCAAAAACCTCTTTAACACAAACTATAGCACAAGTTGAGTTTTGGGAAGCTATTACAGTATAACAGTCTTCAAAAAAAAAACAGTAATTCTCTTTGTACCTCTAACCTTAGGTATTTTATTTTTTTGAAAACTTAATCATAAATGTGTAAGGAGGAATAAAAAGCACAAAATATTTTATCTAAAATTTCCTAGAGATAATCAGTTAAAACAAGAGTTTCAAATAAATAAAACATTAAGGAAAAAAGAACTACAGACACTTACCCAAGTTTTAATATAAAAATGAATTGAACAATGTGAACTGCTTTTAGGAGATCATATGATTCAAAAAGTCCCACAGCCTTCAAAAATTTAGTGAAACATAGTAACACAATATATTTTGTTAATCTGAAAAGTAAAAGCAGAAACAAGTTTCAGTATCATTAAAATCACAACTCTGTAATTTTTTTTCTTATTATACACTAGGGATTATTATAGAAACCACAGATACTCATTAAAATAAATGAAACAAACAAAAAAAACAAACAACTCCCCATCCACATAACAACTAATAATATCTTGGTACATATACTTCCAGATTCTTTTTTAACAGACACAATCTGCTAAAAAAAAAAAGGGGGGGGCAAACTAAAAATAAATATGTTCTTGGCTAATTGAGTTGCCCAGATTACTTTCTAATCTGCCTTTTAAAACTTAAGTTACTTCAAACAAAGAGAATAAAAAGAGACATCAAACTCTTTCTGCGATGAAGCTAGAAGAGCACAATGTAAGAAGTAACAGAGGAAAGGTAAATGCCTTAGGTTTGCCCCTCCTCTGCTTTGCTATGTGAGTGCAGTGAGAGTCATGGTTGAAAAGTTAAGCAACCTTCCCCTACAGAGCCGTGTAAAAGCTCAGGAATCTGAAGCACCTCAGAAAGGCCTGGGGAGCTGAAAAGAGAAGCAGCATCAACAAGTCCTCCAGGTAGCTGGATCCCCACATTTCCTACCCATCATAGCCAGGCAACTAGCTCTCCTCAATCATGACAGGACACATGAGGCTTAGTCTCTGGAGAGGTCTAGACATAAGGCAAAGCAGAGATGAGGGGTGAGGCGCTAGAATAAAATCATGGAAATTAAAAGGAACTTTCCTTTTAATTAAATTAAATTAAATTAAATTAACTCCACCCGACCTCTTTTTCGTCTTTTACCTCTAATATCCTAACAGCCAGGCTGCAATCTCTCAGCAGAACCCTCTTAGGGATCCACTAGGGACAAGCCCCACACAGGTGTTCTAATTAGTTTTTTAGGGCTCCCTCAAATATGAATGGCAAACATGGATAATCAATCTTTTAAGCCCCTTTTAAGATAAGCTTAGGAGGGACCAATCAAAGTCAACAACAAACCAAAAAGATAAAGGGATCATAGGTAACAGCAGCAGAAAACAAAAAGAACTATAAATAACACTCTCAGACATAAGAATACTGAATGCATGAAAAAATTAGGCTGCCATAAAAAGGAAGAAAAAAAGAGCTCCTGAAAAAAAAACTGAAATTAGGGAAGAAATTACTTCAGTCTTCTAGCCTAGTAGTAGCAGAAATCTTAGATCATAATACTCTCAAGCAGTAAAAAAAAAAAGTTTTGCACATGAAACCCACTACTAATCTCTATGTTGTAAAAGTGTATTACTGTACTGATGTTATATTATATACATTATAAAACATACACAAATTAGAAATTAAAAAGAATGAGATAAAAAGTGGTGAAATCCTTAGTATTTTTTCCCTCACCCTAATAGGACATCTTGTGCAAGCCACTCAAGTACATGACTTCTTAAGTTTACATCAAACAGGTGTTACTATATTAAAAAGGAGGTATAAGGGAAAACAAAACAAAACATGATGTGTGAAGGATGTCCACGTCTGGCATACTGACCGGGATAAGAAGTCTCTATCAGTGGGAGAAAAAATACAAAAACAAACGCAGAAGTTTAAAAGAAACCGAAGTCGTTCAAACAAAGTTAAAATAATTTGGCATACAATGGGGATATCAAGGTATAATATAAAAACTGATGAGTATGTATAACCCAGTAAGATGGCACTGAATTAACAAGAGCTAAACCATATTAAACATACAGTAATTTGATTAAGAAGGCACAAAAAACACATTTTAGGAAGATTTTGATGCAATTATTAAAATAAATTTCAGTTCTTCAAAGAATGAATCTCAGTATCTTTACCATCCAAGATGGCTCATTTTCTGTTTTAGTCCAGATAATATCATAGTAAATTAAAAAAAAGAAGATTTGACCAAAGTGCTTTTTCTTATTATGAACACCATCTGGGGGGCGTTTTATAGTGTAGTCTGGGGATTTTAACTATGTGATAATTAATCACCCAAAAGCTAATAAAAATGTTATTGTGGAATAACGTGTACGTCACATCCTAAAGCACCTTAAAGAAATTCCTATTTAGGGACGCCTGGGTGGCTCAGTTGGTTAAGCAGCTGCCTTCGGCTCGGGTCATGATCCCAGCGTCCTGGGATCGAGTCCCACATTGGGCTCCTTGCTCAGCAGGGAGCCTGCTTCTCCCTCTGCCTCTGCCTGCCATTCTGTCTGCCTGTGCTCTCTCCCTCTCTCTCTCTGATAAATAAAAAAAAAAAAAAAAAAGAAATTCCTATTTAACTCATTTGTTGAACATTCAAATATGTTTCAAAGATCAAGCATATTTTCTGGGATGACGAAAATGTTTTATAGCTTGGGGCACCTGAGTAGGTCAGCTGTTTAAGTGCCCGACTCGATTTTGGCTGGGGTCATGATATTAGGGTCATGAGATCAAGCCTATGTTAGGAGTCAGGCTCCGTGCTCAGCAGGCAGTCGGCTCAAGATTCTTTCTCTCCCTCTATGCCCCACCCCCTGAGCATGCTCGCTCTCTCTCTCTAAATACATAAATCTTTAAAAAAAATTGTTCTATAGCTTGACTATGCTGAAAGTTACATAGGTATACACATTTGTGAAAAATGCAAACTTGTACCTTTAAAATCTATGCATTTTATTATAGGTAAATTTTATCTCAATGAAAAAAGGAATATGGCAAAAAATAATAAATTTAAAGTTATGGCTATAATAGCAACAAAAAATCAAGCGTATTTTGTTTTTGGACTCTCTGCAGACTGGCTAAAAACACAGTAAAACAAGGGAAATCTGGGGCGCCTGGGTGGTTCAGTGGGTTAAAGCCTCTGCCTTCGGCTCAGGTCATGATCCCGAGGTCCTGGGATCGAGCCCCGCATTGGGCTCTCTGCCTGGCGGGGAGCCTGCTTCCTCCTCTCTCTGCCTACTTGTGATCTCTGTCTGTCAAATAAATAAATAAAATCTTAAAAAAAAAAACAAACAAACAAGGGAAATCTACCAAGTCTCTAGCAACTGTCCAGGTATTTTGCGCTAACAGTAAAATCATCTTTAAATATGGAAGACAAAAAGCATATTAAAACCTAAGATTTATTTATATTTTGGACCATTTAAGCTAGAGAAAAAAGTCACATAGACTTCAGTACACTGAGTATATTAACTATATTAATACTAAATAAATATTCTAGTCAGTGTAGCAATTCAAAATTAGCCAATGAAAATAAAAGTTGAGCTAGAAATCTGTTGTTTATTAGTTCCCAACACAGAGACCAGCATTGTAAGTGCTCAGCAAATGTTTATAAAAAAAAATGTTAATTCTACAACTATACTTTGTGATATGGTGATATCTCATACAGTAACATATATAATGCAATAATACAGTACATTAAGTGGCAATCAAGCTTCTGGCAACCTGAACTATCAGCAACTGAGCTACAGACTCAGAATGAAAGAAAAGAAAGAAATCAAATAGCAACACTCAAAACCTCAGGGGCTTTACTCCTTAAGCTTTTAATTAGGTGTAATAATAAGGCAGCAGGATAGAAGCAAGGACACAAAGAACAATAAAGTCAAGATAGGGAGGGAAAAAACAAAGACCAGGAAAAACAGAGGTACATTAAAAAATCACAGCAGTCCGGGAATTCTCAAT
Organism: Neogale vison; assembly: GCF_020171115.1. NCBI lineage: Eukaryota > Metazoa > Chordata > Mammalia > Carnivora > Mustelidae > Neogale > Neogale vison. The sequence goes on from NC_058091.1 coordinate 219,411,318, forward strand.
GTCAGCAAAGAGCCTTGTATATTCTTCATGAGGCTATACAGCCATTTTTCAAATATTCTTTGCACACTTACTATATGACAAATGCTATACATGGCCAATGAGACCTAAGGGAAGACTGACACGGTGGCTTCAAGCATAGCCTTCCCTCTTCCTGATCAAAAGAGAAGATGCAGTTGGAAATACTGGTCTTCTTTCTGCCTTCAAGGCAGGACCTTTATCTAAAAAATGTTATCAAAATGTTAACATTATCTATAAGACTTATCCATCTTATAACAAGCCTGAATATGAAAGCCAATACACGTTGGATGACAGAGAGTAAAGACAAGGAATCTGGGTCCTAGATGGTATCACTTAGGTGCTGACCAAATACCTACAATGTCTGGTTTCTTTTCTGTGAGAATATCTCCTTATTTGTTTAAAGTTCTCTTCGTTAGGTTACTTACAACTAAACATATTTCTAGGAGCTATATGCGACACTTAATGTGTAATACAGACCCAGTCTGCAAGGAGTCTGAGGCCTAAGGAGGACAGGCAACCAAACAAGTATTTATGTGACCTAATATGTAATACAGTTTTAAAAGAATACTGGAAGCAACTAACTCTAACTTGGTAAGCAAAGGTCCATCTTTAGAGTTCGGGACATCTCAGTGTATATTAAAGACTACGTAGGAATTTGGAGTACCTGGGTGGCCCAGTTGGTTAAGCATCTGACACTTGATCTCAGCTCAGGTCTCAACCTCAGGGTCATGAGTTCAAGTCACGCATTGGGCTCCATGCTGGGTGTGGAGCATACTTAAAAAAATAAAAATAGGGCACCTGGGTGGCTCAGTGGGTTAAGCCGCTGCCTTCGGCCCAGGTCATGATCTCAGGGTCCTGGGATCAAGTCCCACATGGGGCTCTCTGCTCAGCAGGGAGCCTGCTTCCCTTCCTCTCTCTGCCTGCCTCTCTGCTTACTTGTGATCTCTCTCTGTCAAATGAATAAATAAAATCTTAAAAAAAAAAATAAAAATAAAGACTAACAAGAAAGCGGAGCAGAGAGTAGCATATGCAAAATACTAGTACTAGGAACAAGCCTTTGAATGAATGACTGTATGTAAGGTCAGCTAACCAGATGATGGTCAGAATGACCAGAGATCAAGGAAAAGGTAAATTATATATAATATATTTGTTTTAAAAAGATAGGACAACATGTGAAATTCTTCTTTTAAAAAAATATTTTATTTATTTCTTTGACAGAGAGAGAGCCTGGGTGCAAGTGCACGAGCAGAAGCAGGCTCCCTGCTGAGGTGGGAATATGATGGGAGGGCAGTGGGGGTTCGATCCCACCTGGGATCATGATCAGAGCCAAAGGCAGACACTTAACTGACTGAGCCACCCAGGTGCCCAATTTCTAAGTAATTTCTGTTTGAAATATTAATTAAACTTGAAAAATTTGGCACTTCAAAGGCAAGATTTAGTAATAAGGAACATTAATTTGAGACAGAGAGCATGAGTGGGAGTGGCAGAGGGAGAGAGACTCTCAGACACCACACTGAACCTGGAGCCTGAAATGCTGAGTGATCTCATGACCCTGAGATCACTATGTGATCTGAAACCAAGAGCTGGGCGCTCAACTGACTGTGCCATCCACGTGCCCCTAAGTAAAATACTTCTTGATAACATTATCATTATGATCTGACAGCAATTTTCTTTATTCCTTTTTTAATTTTTAAAATATAAAGATTATAAAAGTAATTTCTGAGTAGCTGCTTGTTATTAAAGTTGTAGATAAAATCATTCCTAATTTTCTCCTCACAGGTGACCAAGCGGTCATCCTTTCAAACCTTTTCCCTTGCATCTTCATGTATGAAATATGCATATTTCATATATTCACATCTTTACAATCATATACATATGTTGATAGTTATATGACTTTTCATGTACTATATGTTCCAGATTTTTGCTACCATGATTAAATTAGGAAAAAATTTTTTTTCAGGAAAATTATTTTAACATTTAGTTAAAAGTTGGACTCTGATTTTTATTTTTTATTTATTTATAAAACATTAATTTTTTAAAAAGATTTTATTTATTTGACAGAGATCACAAGTAGGAAGAGAGGCAGGCAGAGAGAGAGAGAGAGAGAGAGAGAGAAGGAAGCAGGTTCCCTGCTGAGCAGAGAGTCCCATGTGGAGCTCGGATCCCAGGACACTGGGATCATTACCTGGGCCGAAGGCAGAGGCTTTAACCCACTGAGCCACCCTGGTGGCCCTAAAACATTAATTTTTTTTAAAAAAGATTTTACTTATTTATTTGAGAGAGAGACACAGAAAGAGAGAGAGAAAGGACAAGCATGGGGAGCAACAGTGGGAGAGGGAGAAGCAGGCTCTCCGCTGTGAAGGGAGCCTGATTCGGGGCTCAATCCCAAGACCCTGAGAACAGGACCTAGCTGAAGGCAGACTTGCTTAACGGACTGAGCCACCCAGGAACCTCTGGACTCTCTGATTTTTAAAGCCTCATTAGTGAGGTCTTCCTTTTGGGCTACAGATGAAACACTAGATAAGGCTAAATAACCACATACTAGTAAGTAGATATCTGCAGTTAATATTGTGCAGGAAAACAGTGAACAGCTTCATTTACTAAGAGGGAAAGAAGGGGGACGTGTTTAGAAGAGAAATGCTCTTCAACAGGGGCAGTGGCCCTTGAGTCACTCACTGACTCTGGGGGACTCAGGGAGATACATTCTACCTACCCAACTGATGAATCATTATTTGCCATCAACTAGTTTCATTAAATGTTATCATTGGTCTTTTATGTGAAAGAGTACAAAAATCTCTGGTTCTCTAAACCTGAAATTACTGAAATTTCGGTTTGGGTTTAAATGTGCTTCTTAGCTTTGCCCACTGCAACAGATCATGGTTCTCCAGCAAACAATACACAGTGTGTGAAATGAATGGGGTTTAGGATAACGGACTCTCACTTACTAGTTGGGAAAATAAACTTTTTTCTATGTCTCAGTTTCTTGATCTGTGAAACAAGGGTGTGTTAGGTAGTCTACAGCACTGTTGTAAGTATTAAGTGAGATGCTACACTCAGAGCAAATCGGACACAGTTGTTCAACAAATGTTGACTGTAACCCTCTTTCCTGCAAAGAGGTCTTACAGAAGCCAGATAGAAACATTTGAAACAATTCTTTATTGGTGAATTCAGGCACAAAAATATCCACAATTAAAGGATTTTTTTAAAAAAGATTTTATTTATTTATTTGACAGAGAGAGAGAGAGAGAGAGATATCACAAGTAGGCAGAGAGGCAGGCAGAGAGAGAGAGGGGGAAGCAGGCTCCCCGCGGAGCAGAAAGCCCGACTCGGGGCTCGATCCCAGGAACCAGAGATCATGACCTGAGCCGAAGGCAGAGGCTTAACCCACTGAGCCACACAGGCGCCCCCACAATTAAAGGATTTTTAAGCTAGTTTTTGTTGCAGATTTTAACTAGTATGTGATTAGTCTACACAAAGGAAAATTTGTGCAATTTGTAATCTACTAAAAATTCACCACTCCTGAGTTGAATTCGATTCTGCAATGAGCTACAATAGAAGGGCAGTTCTGCTAAGCAATACAACAGGATAGCAAAAGACTCTTTGCCCCATCTACCTAAGACAATAATCTCTTGAATAAACAGTAACTTTAAACTATTTGTTTAAACATAATTTCCAGTTTACAGAAAAGTGGCAAGAATAGTATGCCCTTTACCTGGATTCCCTCATTGTTACATGTCTCATTTGCCTTATTATCTCTCTAAATACAGGCTTTATTTTCCTCAACTAAAAATAAGTTACTAATATCGTACTTCTAAATACTTGATTTCCTAAGAATATGTACATTTTCTTATAAAATCAGAAAAGTTATCTTCAGAAAATTTAACATGGTTATGATACTTTACCACCCTAGTCCAGTTTTGTTAACAGACCTATTATTGTCCTTTACAGCATTTGCCCCCCTCTGCTACCAAAATCTAGACCAGTCGCCTACTGCATTTACTTGTCATACCTCAGTAAATAGTATCTGATATGCTGTTATTTATAAGAGATTAGAAAATTAAACTACAAAAATGCAGTTGACCTAAGTTCTGTCCCAGCATTTTAAATGTTCTTTTCCACTAAAAAATTATATTAGCAATGCTATTTCTACAGTTCCAAAGAATTTATCAAAGCAAACTTTAAATCTGAAAAAAAGTACTGAAGAACGAAAAAAACTGAACCTCATTAAAAATGAAGACAATGAATACCAAATTCCAACAACACCGTTGGACAGTATTTTATGCCTCTTTGACACTACCTCACAACTTAAGACAGATCAAGGACACGCTCGAAAGTGTTTACTGTACTTACCTCTGGGAGGTTTGTGGGAACATACGAAGGAGGCAGTGTAGAGAGGAATTTTCGCTTTTTATTCTACGAATTTTTGTAGCGTTTGCGTTTGTTTGTTTGTTTTTAACAATGAGCACACATTTCTCATTTAATAATAAAATAAAAGAAGCCAAGGAAAAGAAAGTTAGATGACGGGCTGAATTTTTGATGCGCGGGGTTAACCTGAATGTCGAAGTTCATCCGTTTGTACTTTGCTTTCTTCGCCTGAAGCTGGTGACACCTTCCCCTAACTTACTCAAGGAGACGTCAGAAAGGTTAACTAGTCACTAAACTACTATTTCAGGGAGAAAGAGCCAACGGAAAGGGTTGTCACAGACCAAAAAAACCCCTGCTGGCAGAGGGAAGATTAACGGTGTGCCTCGGAAACCAGAAACTCAAGCAGAACCTCCCGGGGCTTTAGAGCGTTCATTCTGCAGCGGGCAGCGGGGGAGCCAATGAAAGCCGCAGGCGCGGGCAGCGCCGGGACGGGACGGACCCCTGTGGGACGCGTGCTGGGCTGAGCGCGTTCCGCGCTGTCAGCGGGACGGGAGGGACGCGGGTGCCCGCGCGCGTCCGGGTGCGCGAGTGAGCGAGCCAGCGAACGCAGGCGCGGGAGAGGCGCTCCGGAGGCGCGAGCCGCGTCCGTCTCTTACCGAGCGCTGGGCACGTCCACGGGCCCAAGGCCGCCGCCGCCGCCGCCGCCGCCACCGCCGCCGCCGCCGCCGGGGCCGGCTAGCACCTCCCCGCCGAATTTCTCCTCCATTCCGGGGCTCAGGAGCCGCCGCCGCTGCCCCCGCCGCGGGGTTTCCTCATGTCTCGCCGCTGCCGCGGAACAGCGGGCGCAGGCGCGTCACTCCCCCATGGCAGCGGCCCCGTCGTGTCCCCGCAGGCCCGACCGCCGCCGCCGCCGCTGTACCCGGCTCTGGCTCACAAGCACACGCGCGTCGGGACTAGGCCGCGGGCAGTTCCAGTGGCGCCGGGTTCCCTGGAGGCGCACCGGAGCGGACGTTGCCAGGCCACGTCATCAGGCCCAGCAGCCCTCACTCCTGGGGGTGTGCCCAGCCTTGCGCCTGCGCACAACCGAACACTCGCTTTCTTTTGCCCTTCTTTAGGTTCCGCTTACTGCCGGGTGACGGATCAGCCCCTCCCATCCACTCTGCCTCTGCCCTTACCTGTCCCTGCAGCGCCACCTCTGGGCCGTCAGGAAAACAGCGGAAGAGGGCAGGGAAAATGGACAACGTATGATTGAATGGACTAGAATATCTTTTATGAAATCCTGCTGCTAAACTATGCTATTTAAGCCTGGTAAAACTTGTCCAGGTAGGACCAGGCCTTATTAGGGTTATTTTTCTGTTGGTAAAAATTTAGGAACGTGGGCTCTTTTTACTGTATTTGTGTGAATCCCAACTCTGCCATTTAATAATTGTTCACTGGCCTTTCTGTACCTCAATTTTTAAATTTGTAAAATAGGAATTGAAATATTTATATTACAGAGTTGTTGGAAGGATTATTCGTGTTACGTGGAAAATGTCTAGAATAGTGAATTGTACATAGTAATCAATGAATGTTAGTTATTATTACTCATAGAGAAATTGAGGACTGGGAGATAGAAATGGAGTTTGGAGCAGTTTACAATATTCTACTTAATTTGAATATACATAAAAAGTCTTAGTAACATATAAAAGATTGAGAAATCACTGCCTGTGCCTGCTGAGGTTTCATAATCTATTGTGAAAATATTTATTAATTTGAGAGCAAGGCCTGGTTGACAAAATTACAGGTTAAAGGCAAAAATGCTAAGGTTTTCCAAGTAAGGTGTGGTATGACTCTCTGACAGGCTGTGATCTGAAATTTGGATAAGGTTTTGGATATGGGAGAAAAGTATTGTGGGACAACAGATCTTATGTGTCGAACACAGAGGGAGGCATGACCTTTGAAGGCTAAAGGACTCTGAGTGACTTTTTTGTACTAATTTTTTTTTGTAGAATTCTTATTTTTCAATCAGAATGGCAGGGTAATGAGTAACTATTGTATATTGTGTTTTCTAGAGCATGTTTCATTCTTTTGGAGCCCAGAAGACTAAGTATCATGACACCTATGAATTGAAATTAACTTCATTCCAAGTGGAGCTTGAACTCACTTGATATTTCTGATTTGGTTAGAATTATTTCATTTTCTTTTAGGCCAATATAAGTAAATTTCCTACAATGTTTTGTTGTTGTTGTTGTTGTTGTTTGTAGTGGGAGGAGAAGAGCCTCTATTTTCTTTCTGCCTACTTGCTTCTCAACCCATGCCAGCCTTGGCTTTTCCATCTATCAGTCCTCTGAAGCAGTTCCCTCATGGATATTTTTCAGCCATATACAACTACCTCACTCTCTAAACCTTTCAACATAGTTGAACTTCATCATTCTTCTTCTTCTTCTTCTTCTTCTTCTTCTTCTTCTTCTTCTTCTTCTTCTGTTTATTCCTCTTCTTCTCCTCCTCCTCCTCCTCCTTCTTCCTCTTCGAGACAGTGCAAGAAGGGCTGAGGGAGAGGGAGAATCTCAAGCAGACTCCCCACTCAGTGCAAAACCCAACACGACTTCATCCCATGACCCCAAGGTTATGACCTGAGCAGAAGTCAAGAGTTGGACACCTAACCAACTGAGCCATCCAGGAACCCCTCTCTCTCCTTCCCTTTCCTTGGTTTCCAGAAATCCACATTTTGTTGTCTCAAAGGAAGCTCAAATTCTTTGTGTTTAAAAGTCAGTTAAGCCTAATTCTCTTCTAATGATTCCTACCTCATTGGATGGTGCTATTTGTTCAGCTTAGCAAACTAAAAGCTTAACTATCATCTTAAACATTTCTCTATCACCAAGTCATGTCATTTTCTACCTTTTTAATATTTCTTCAATCAATACAAATTTAACCATCTCTGTTACCACCATCAAGTTCAACTTTTGCTTTAGCCACTTTGGTAAACCATTACTACTTTTGCAATTTTGCTCTTTTCCTTCTTCAGTCAGTTTTCCACATTTTGCCGCAATAATCATAACATTTTCCAAATGCAATTTTTTTCAGTAGGCTCCATGCCCAGCATGGAATCCAATGTAGAGCTTAAATATATGACCCGAGCAGAAGATCAAGTCAAGACCTGAGCTGGGATCAAGAGTTGGAGCTTCACCAACTGAGCCACCCAGGTGCCTCTAAATGTACATCTTACAATGAACTGCTTATCCCAGTGTACTTCATCCTGTAGTCCCGCAGTGGCTTTCCATTACTTGTTTTTTTTGCCTTTCCATTACTTTTATTTTTTTTTATTTATTTATTTGACAGACAGAGATCACAAGTAGGCAGAGAGGCAGGCAGAGAGAGAGAGAGGAGGAAGCAGGCTTTCTGCTGAGCAGAGAGCCCGATGCGGGGCTCGATCCCAGGACCCTGGGATCATGACCTGAGCCGAAGACAGAGGCTTTAACCCTCTGAGCCACCCAGGCACCTCTTTCCATTACTTTTAAGACGAACTTGAATCAACCAGGAATTCACATTGATACATCCAATTACAATTCAACCTTAGATGTTTTATCTAAGACTTTCCCCCTTCAATATTTGTACCGCTCTTCCCTGGGACTGAGGAACATGATTCACATTATTCTCAATATATTGACTTATTTTCTCAGTCTTTTTTTTTTATGTAACCAATACCCTGACCATGTGGGCCATCTGCTCTTTGGCAGGAAGGCTAATGCTAGCCTGGGCTGGCTGAGACTTCTCCTCCATCCCAGTTTTTTTTTTTAAGATTTTATTTTATTTATTCATTTATTTAGAGGGTGCGAGCAGCTGGGAGGGACAGAGAGAGAGAGAGGGAGAGAGAGAGAATTCAAGCAGACTCCAGGCTGAGCACAGAACCCAAGATGGGGCTCAATCCCATAACCTTGAGATCAGGACCTGAGCCAAAATCAAGAGTTGAATGCTCAATTTACTGAACCAAACAGGTGCCCCTCCATCCCAGCTTTTATTTTTTAATCTGGATTTGACTCACTTGCAGAGGGTGACGAATATGGAAATGAACCATTTTCTCGCAGTTTAACTTTCAGTCAGCTGGAAGGAGCAACAAAGGGAAATATCTTTTCAGAGAGGCTCTACTAAGTACTAGGATATTTCTTTTTTTTTCTTTTTTTAAGATTTTATTTATTTATTTGACAGACAGAAATCACAAGTAGGCTGAGAGGCAGGCAAAGAGAGAGAAGGGAAATCCGGCTCTCTGCAAGCAGAGAACCTGATGCGGGGCTTGATCCCAGGACCCTGAGATCATGACCTGAGCTGAAGGCAGAGGCTTAACCCACTGAGCCATCCAGGCGCTCCTCTTTTTTTTTTTTTTCTTAAATGAACATATAATGTATTATTTGCTTCAGGGATACAGGTCTGTGAATCATCAGGCTTACACATTTCACAGCACTCATCATAGCACATACCCTCCCCAATATCTATCCCCCAGCCACCCTATTTTCCACACCCACCAGCAACCCTAAGTTTGTTTCCTGAGATTAAGCATCTCTTATGGTTTGTCTCCCTCTCTGGTCCCATCTTGTTTCATTTTTTTCCTCCCTTCCCCCATGACCCTCCACCCTGCCTCTCAAATTCCTCATATCAAAGAGATCATATGATAGTTGTCTTTCTCCGATTGACTTATTTCACTAAGCACGATACCCTCTAGTTCCATTCACGTCGTCACAAATGGCAAGATTTCATTTCTTTTGATGGCTGCATAGTATTCCATTGTGTATATATATACCACATCTTCTTTATCCATTCATCTGTCGATGCACATCTAGGTTCTTTCCATAGTTTGGTTATTGTGGACATTGCTGCTATAAATATTCAGGTGCACATCCCCCTTCAGATCCCCACATTTGTATCATTAGGGTGAATACCCAGTAGTGTGATTACTGTGTTATAGGGTAGCTCTATTTTCAACTTAAAAAAAAAAAGATTTTATTTATTTATTTGATAGAGAGAGAATGAGAGAGAGAGAGAGCATGAGACGGGAGAGGTCAGTGGGATAAGCAGCTTCCTTGCCGAGCAGGGAGCCCAATGTGGGACTTGATCCCAGGACTCCAGGATCATGACCTGAGCTGAAGGCAACTGCCCAACCAACTGAGCCACCCAGGCTCCCCTCTATTCTCAACTTTTTGAGGAACCTCCATACTGTTTTCCAGAGTGGCTGCACCAGCTTGCATTCCCACCAACAGTGGGAGGGTTCCCCTTTCTCTGCATCCTCAGCAACATCTGTTGTTTCCTGACTGGTTAATTTTAGCCATTCTGACTGGTGTGTGGTGGTATCTCACTGTGGTTTTGATTTGAATTTCCCTGATGCCAAGTGATGTTGAGCACTTTTTCATGTGTCTGTGGCCATTTGGATGTCGTCTTTGTCAAAATGTCTGTTCATGTCTTCTGCCCATTTCTTGATTGGATTATTTATTCTTCGGGTGTTGAGTTTGATAAGTTCTTTATAGATTTTGGATACTAGTCCTTTATCTGATATGGCATTTGCGAATATCTTCTCCTATTCTTTCGGTTGTCTTTTGATTTTGTTGACTGTTTCCTTTGCTGTGCAAAAGCTTTTGATCTTGATGAAGTCCCAGTAGTTCATTTTTGCCCTTGCTTCCCTTGCCTTTGGTGATGTTTCTAGGAAGAAGTTGCGGCTGAGGTCGAAGAGGTTGCTGCCTGTGTTCTCCTCAAGGATCTTGATGGATTCCCTTCTCACATTGAGGTCTTTCATCCATTTTGAGTCTATTTTCATGTGTGGTGTAAGGAAATGGTCCAGTATCATTCTTCTGCATGTGGCTGTCCCAATTTTCCTAAAACCATTTGTTGACGTGACTGTCTTTTTTCCACTGGATATTTTTTCCTGCTTTGTTGAAGATTAGTTGACTATAGAGTTGAGGGTCTATTTCTGGGCTATCTGTTTTGTTCCATTGATCTATGTGTCTGTTTTTGTGCCAGTACCATACTGTTTTGATGATGATAGCTTTGTAATAGAACTTGAAGTCTGGAATTGTGATGCTGCCAACTTTGGTTTTCTTTTTCAACATTCCTCTGGCTATTCGGGGTCTTTTCTGGTTCCGTATAAATTTTAGGATTATTTGTTCCATGTCTTTGACAAAAGTTGATGGTATTTTGATAGGGATTGCGTTAAATGTGTAGATTGCTTTAGGTAGCATAGACATTTTCACAATATTTATTCTTTCAGTCTATTAGCATGGAACGTTTTTTCCATTTCTTTGTGTCTACCTCAATTTCTTTCATGAGTACTTTATAGTTTTCTGAGTACAGATTCTTTGCCTCTTTGATTAGATTCATTCCTAGGTATCTTACGGTTTGGGGTGCAATTGTAAATGGGATGAACTCCTTAATTTCTCTCTTTTTTTAAAATAATTTTTTAAAAAGATTTTTATTTATTTACTTGACAGATTGAGATCACAAGTAGGCAGAGAGGCAGGCAGAGATAAAGGAGGAAGCAGGCTCCCCGCAGAGCAGAGAGCCCGATGTGGGGCTGGATCCCAGGACCCTGGGATCATGACCCGAGCCGAAGGCAGAGGCTTTAACCCACTGAGCCACCCAGGCGCCCCTCCTTAATTTCTCTTTCTTTTGTCTTGCTGTTTGTATATAGAAATGCAAATGATTTCTGAGCATTGATTTTATATCCTGATACTTTTCTGAGTTCCTATATTGAGTTCTAGCAGTTTTGGGGTGGAGTCTTTTGGGTTTTCTTTTCTTTCTTTTATTTTTTTTTTTAAAAAGATTATTTATTTATTTATTTATTTGACAGATGGAGATCACAAGTAGGCAGAGAGGCAGGCAGAGCGAGAGAAGCAGGATCCCTGCTGAGCAGAGAGCCCAGTGCAGGGCTCAATCCCAGGGCCCTGGGATCATGACCTGAACCGAAGGCAGAGGTTTTAACCCATCGAGCCACCCAGGTGCCCCATCTTTGGGGGGTTTTCTACCGAATGCATCATATCATCTACAAAGAGGGAGAGCTTGACTTCTTCTTTGCCGATTTGGATGCCATTTTGTTGTTGTTGTTGTTGTCTGATTGCTAAGGCTAGGACTTTTAGTACTATGTTGAATAGCAGTGGTGAAAGGGGATAGCCCTGCCATGTTCCTGATATTAGGGGAGAAGCTGTCAGTTTTTGGCCATTGAGAATGATACTCACTGTGGGTTTTTCATAGATGGCTTTGATCATATTGAGGTATGTACCTTCTGTGCCTACACTGTGAAGAGTTTTGATCAGGAAAGGATGCTTCACTTTGTCAGATGCTTTTTCAGTATCTCTTGAGAGTATCATATGGTTCTTGTTGTTTCTTTTATTAATGTATTGTATCACATTGATTGATTTGTGGATGGTGAACCAACCTTGCAGCCCAGGATTAAATCCCACTTGGTTGTGGTAAATAATCCTTTTAATGTACTGTTGGATCCTACTGGCTAATGTTTTGGTGAGAATTTTTGCATCCGTGTTCATCAAGGATATTGGTCTGTAATTCTACTTTTTTTTTTTTTTTAAAGATTTTATTTATTTATTTGAGAGAGAGAGACAGTGAGAGAGAGCGAAGCAGACTCCCCATAGAGCTGGGAGCCTGACGCGGGACTCGATCCCGGGACTCCAGGATCACGCCCTGAGCCGAAGGCAGTCGTCCAACCAACTGAGCCACCCAGGACCTTTGTCTGGTTTTGGGATCAAGGTAATGCTGGCCTCATAAAATGAGTTTGGAAGTTTTCCTTCCATTTCTATTTTTTGAAACAGTTTCAGGAGAATAGGTATTAATTCTTCTTTGAATGTTTGGTATGATTCCCCTGGGAGGCCATCTGGCCTGAGGTTTTGTTTGTTGGGGGACTTTGATGCCTGCTTCAATCTCCTACTGGTTGTGGGTCTGTTGAGGATTTCTATTTCTTCCTGGCTCAGTTTTGGTAGTTTCTATGTCTCTAGGAATGCATCTATTTCTTCCAGATTGTCAAATTTGCTGGTTGTATAGTTGCTCATAATATGTTCTTATAATTGTTTGTATTTCTTTGGTATTGGTTGTGATCTCTCCTCTTTCATTCATGACTTTATTAATTTGGGTCCTTTTTCTTTTGGTTTTTATAAGTCTGGCCAGGGGTTTATCAATCTTACTAATTCTTTCAAAGAACCAGATCCCAGTTTTGTTCTACTGTTCTTTTGGTTTCTTTTTCATTGATTTGTGCTCTGATGTTTATTATTTCTCTTTTACTGCTGGGATTAGGCTTCATTTGCTCTTCTGTCTCCCACTCCTTTAGGTGTAGAGTTAGGTTGTGTACTTGAGACCTTTCTTGTTTCTTGAGAAAGGTTTGTATTGCTATAAACTTTACTCTTATGACCACCTTTGCTACATCCTAAAGATTTTGAGCAGTTGTGTTTTCATTTTCATTTGTTTCCATGAATTTTAAAAATTCATCTTTAATTTCCTGGTTGACCCATTCATTCTTTAGTAGGATGCTCTTTAGACTTCACGTATTTGAGTTCTTCCCAACTTTCCTCTCGTGATTGAGTTTTAACTTCAAAGCACTGCGGTCTGAAAATATACATGGAATGATCCCAGTCTTTTGGTACCGGTTGAGACCTGGTTTGTGACCCAGGTTGTAATCTATTCTGGAGAATGTTCCAGGTGCACTAGAGATGAATGTATATTCTGTTGCTTTGGGATGGAATGTTCTGGATATATCTGTGATATCCATCTGGTCCAATGTGCCATTTAAAGCCTTTATTTCCTTGTTGATCTTTTACTTAGATGACCTATCCATTTCAGTGAGGGGGGTGTTAAAGTCCCCTGCTATTATTGTATTATTGGCAATGTGTTTCTTTGATTTTGTTATTAATTGGTTTATATAATTGGTTGCTCCCGTGTTAGGGGCATAGATATTTACAATTGTTAGATCTGCTTATTGGACAGACCCTTTAAATTTGATATAGTGTCCTTCCTCATCTTTTATGATAGTCTTTGGTTTAAAATCTAATTGATCTGCTATAAGGATTGCCACCCTAGCTTTGTTTTGATGTCCATTAACATGGTAGATTGTTTTCCACCCCTTCACTTTAAATCTGAAGGTGTCTTTGTGTCTAAAATGAGTTTCTTGAAGACAGCATATTGATGAGTCTTTTTAAAAAAAATCTATTCTGATACCTTGTGTCTTTTGATTGGGCCATTTAGCCCATTTACATTCAGAGTAACTATTGAAAGGTATGAATTTAGTGCCATTGTATTGCCTGTAAGGTGACTGTTACTGTATATTTCTCTGTTTTTTTTTTTCTGGTCTGTTACTTTTAGGGTCTCTCTTTGCTTAGAGGACCACTTTCAATATTTCTTATAGGCCTGGTTTGGTGTTTGCAAATTCTTTTAATTCTTGTTTGCCCGGGAAGCTTTTTATCTCTCCTTCTATTTTCAGTGACAGCCTAGCTGGATATAGTATTCTTGGCTGCATATTTTTCTTGTTTGTGCTCTGATTATATCATGTGAGTTCTTTCTGGCCAGCCAGGTCTCTGTGGATAGGTCTCCTGCCAATCTAATATTTCTACCATCGTGTATAACAGATCTCTTGTCCTGAGCTGCTTTCAGGATTTTCTCCTCATTACTGAGACTTATAATTACATTATACTATTAGATGATGGGGGTGTGGATCTATTTTTATTGATTTTTGAGGGGGATTCTCTCTGTTTCCTGGGTTTTGATGTTGTTCCTTTCACCGAATTAGGAAAATTCTCTGTTATAATTTGCTCCAATATACCTTCTGTCCCCCTCTCTCTTTCTTCTTCTGGGATCCCAAATATTCTAATATTGTTTTGATTTATGGTATCACTTATCTCTGGAATGGTGGTCCAGTAGTTGTTTGTTCCTCTTTTGCTCAGCTTCTTTATTCTCTGTCATTTGGTCTTCTAGTTCTGTCTTCTGCCTCATTTATCCTAGCAGTAAGAGTCTCCATTTTTAATTGCACCTCATTAATAGCTTTTTTTGATTCCAACTTGGTTACATTATAGTTCTTTTATTTCTCCAGAAAGGGATTTTATTTCTTTAGAAAGGATTTCTCTAGTATCTTCCATGTTTTTTTTTTTTTAGCCCAGCTAGAGCCTTGGTAATCGTCATTCTGAACTCTAGAGCTGAAATATTACTAATGTCCATAATGATTAGCTCCCTAGCCATCAGTATTGCCTCTTTTTCTTTTTTTTGAGATGAGTTTTTCAGCCTTGTCATTTTATCCAGATGAGAATAGAAGAATGAGAGGACAAAAAACTAAAAGGGTAGCAACAATCCCAGAAAAACATACACTAACCAAATCAGAAGAGACGTGAAACCGGGAGAAGAAAGGAGGAAAAAAAATTATATATAGATATAGTTATAGATCTAGATCTAGATATAGATATAGATATAGATATAGGTATAGAGACTGGTGAATAGAACAGAGCCATGCAATTAATTTTGGGTGTATTTTCATCTTAGAAGAGACTGTCTCCCAAAATTTTAAGGAAGGAAAAACTTATATATATACAAAAATAAGGGTAAACATGATGAAGGGATGGAATATGACTGTATAGATGGAAATTTAAAAGAATTCTAAAAAAGCAATAAGAAGTTGGCTGAAAAAAGAATAAAAAAAAAGAGGCACCAGGGGACCTGGGTGGCTCAGTGGGTTACAACCTCTGCTTTCGGCTCAGGTCCTGATCCCAGAGTTCTGGGATTGAGCCCTGCATCCAGTTCTCTGCTCAGCGGAAAGACTGCTTCCTCCTATCTCTCTCCCTGCCTCTCTGCCTACTTGTGATCTCTGTCAAATAAACAAATAAAAATCTTAAAAAAAAAAAAAAGAGTCACCTAGGTGGCTCAGTCATTAGGTGTCTGCCTTCAGCTAGGGTCATGATCCTGGGGTCCTGGGATTGAGCCCCACATCAGTCTCCCTGCTTGGAGAAGGCCAGATTCTCTCTCTCCAACTCCCCTTGCTTGTATTCCCTTTCTACCTGTGTCTCTCTCTGTTTAATAAGTAAGGAAAATCCTTTTTCGAAAAAAGATTTTATTTATTTATTTGACAGACAGAGATCAGAAGTAGGCAGAGCGGGAGAGGGAAGCAGGCTCCCCACTGAGCAGAGAGCCCAATGTGGGGCTCTATCCCAGGACCCTGGGATCATGACCTGAGCCAAAGACAGAGGCTTTAACCCACTGAGCCACCCAGGTGCCCCTAAGTAAAGAAAATCTAAAACAAAAACAAAAACAAAAGAAACCCCCAAAACGGAAAGAATGTGATCAGGCTGGAGAACAGAACAAATCCATTTGCCAGATTTAGGGTATAATTTGATGTATTAGAAGAAACTGTATCCCCCAATTTTTTAAAAAAGATTTT
This sequence comes from Neogale vison, assembly GCF_020171115.1. Taxonomy (NCBI): domain Eukaryota; kingdom Metazoa; phylum Chordata; class Mammalia; order Carnivora; family Mustelidae; genus Neogale; species Neogale vison. Next base: position 219,427,087 of record NC_058091.1, read on the forward strand.
ATTTATTTAATTGACAGACAGATCACAAGTAGGCAGAGAGGCAGGCAGAGAGGACTAAGCAGGCTCCCTGCTGAGCACAGAGCCCAATGTGGGGCTTGATCCTAGGGCCCTGGGATCATGACCTGAACGGAAAGCAGAGGCTTTAACTTACTGAGCCACCCAGGCGTCCCCCAAAATTTTAAAGAATGAAAAATCTATATGTATACAAAAAATAAGGTCAAATACAATGAAAGGAAAGACTATGATTATAACAATGAAAATTTTAAAAAGATTTTTTTTTTTTTTTTAGATTTTATTTGACAGAGAGAGAGAAATCACAAGTAGGCAGAGAGAGAGGGGAGGAAGCAGGATCCCTGCGGAGCAGAGAGCCCGATGCGGGGCTTGATCCCAGGACCTGAGATCATGACCCGAGCCGAAGGCAGAGGCTTTTACCCACTGAGCCACCCAGGCGCCCCTAAAAAGATTTTTTAGAAAAAGTATTGATAAGATAAAATAGTTTAAAAAGTTAAAATAGGAAAAAGGAAAAATTAAAAAAATAGAATAAGAAAAATTGTTTAAAAATTTGACTTTGAAAGACTAAAGAATCATGGGAAAAACACCATGAATTCTATGTGCTATATTCCCTAGCACTAGAGTTCTGCAATTCTCATTGATGGTGAACTTGGTCTCGGCTGGATGTTCTTGCTGATCTTCTGGGTGTGGGACCTGTTGCCGGAATTCTCAAATGTCTTTGCTGGGGGCAGAATTACACTGCACTTGCCAGGGGCCAGGGTAAGTAATCTGCTCGAGTTCACCTTGGGAGTTTTTTTTTTTTTTTCCCCCTGAATGCTTTCTGTAGAGCTCTGGAGGATGGGAATGAAAATGGTAGCCTCCCAATCTCCGGCACAGAGGAACCGAGAGCTCAGGGCCCCACTCCTTAGTGTGCCCTTGGAGAAAAGCAGTCAGTCCCTCTTGTCTCCCTGGTCTCCTGTCGCATGCCATGCTCACCCAGCCTGTGACCGAGCATTTCTGTCTCTGGCACACGGTCCATTTGGAGTGTCCAAACCCAGCAGATTCCTGCTGTGCACTCCTGCACCGCTCCTCCTGGAGGAGGAAGGTGAGTCTCCCTGGATCTGCCACTTGTGGGGTCCCTGCTCAAAGAGCAGTGGCCTTAATATGCCGCGGATCACAGTTTAAGATAGCCCCGAGGTGAGAGCTCACTCCTCGGCCTGTCTCCGTAGCCAGCTTCCCCGCAACCATACCTGGCAGCTCTGCCACACTCACACCCCCCAATTTTTTGTGACCCTGTGGGTCCTGAGACCACACTGTCCCTGCGGGGCCTCCACCCTCCCTGCCCCTCTGCTTAGTCTCTGGAGTGATGCCCCTCAGTTTAGCAAACTTCTAAAAGTTCTGATTTTGTGCTCTGCTGCTCTCTCACTTGCTGGGATCCATCCCCACCCTGGCAGTCTATCTTCCATCGCTTGAGAGTTACTTCTCTGCATGTCTTACCTTCCAGAAAGTGGCTGATTTTCTGTTCCTAGAATTGCTGCTCTTTTTCTCTTCTATCTCCTGTTGAGTTGGTAGGTGTTCTGGATGGTTTGGTAACTATCTAACTGAACTCCTGGGACCTGAGGATATTAGGTCTCCTACTCTTCCACCATCTTGCTCCTCCCCCTCCACGCCCCCCCCCCAGGACATTTCTTTTTCCATTTAATTCTTAGAAGATCTTTCAGTGCTGGCATTGTTTTATGTAACAGAGTTTAACCCAAAAAAGGTAAAGTTAATTGTCCATTATATAATAATGGGCAAAACACACATCATTGTCAGCTGTTTTGCCATTTTCTTCCTGATTGGTTGAGTGACAACTGACTCCAATGTTGTAAGAGAACCAGGATTGTAAATGTTCCCAGGAAAAACAGGAGGGTGGAATGTAGAATAGGAAAGAAAGACAAGCAAGGATGTGATATTTGGCAATGTCCCGCTGGGGAGCTTGGATACTGTGAGGATTCCAGCGCAGAGGGTCCTGATTGGAGGTGAGCTGTCTTAGTGCATCTGGGCTGCTATAACAACAATAGCATAAAATGGGTGGCTTATAACAACACACATTTATTTCTCCCAGTTCTGGAGGTGGAGAAGTCCAAGATCAAGGTGCTGGTAGAGTCAGTATCTAGTGAAAACCCACTTTCTGGTGTCACCTCTTTTCCTGTGTCCTTAAATGGGGGAAGAGGTGAGCTAGCTCTCTGTGGTCTCTTTTTGTAGAGGAACTAATCTATGTCATGAGGGCAGAGCCTAGTACCTAATACCCACCTCTTAATATCAGCACCTTCGGGTTTAGCATTTCAATTGGGGAACACAAACGTTGGGGCCATAACACAAAGCAATTGGGATATTTTGGGAGCAGTTCTCTGGCCAAAGAGAGGAAGGTGCTGGTTATGAGGAGTGCTGCTGGCATGTGTAAAAATGGCAAAGGGATGCAACAACATATGAGCAAAGGCCTTACTGACAGTATCCACTACAAGGTTATGTATATTTTGGTCATTTTCCACATGCTGTGTTCTGTCTTCCCAATGTTGAAACCAGAAAACTCACATTCCTAGATCGAGTTCTGGCATACACCTGAGTTTCACCAGTCAGACATCTCTGAGTGTGGCTCGACTTCAGCTGAGAAAGCAGCAAGTGGGAAAGCTCATTTTCCTATCTGGAGGAGGCACCCAGTACTTTGAAAGCAGTGATGGCAAAGCTTCTGGTGTCCATTCCTAAAGGTCATTGATGCCTAGTGACAGTGGCAGTGGTGTTGTTGGCAGAGTGGCCTTCGTGGTGTGGTTGGCCCTTACTTCTGATTGTCTTCGTGGCAGAGCCTGGCTCTCTGGTCCTTCGAGAGGTTCTGTGAATTATCCAGTATTCCTTAATAAATTCCTGCATGAACTAGTCAGAGTAGAGATGCTTGTTTGTAATTAAGAACACTAAATGGTACAGGTGATATGGTACCTTGACTAATAATGGGCTGTACATAGATTTTGTAAATGCATTTTATTTCAGAGCAAGGATCTATTTCTATTTGAAATCAGAAAAGGAACATGAGACAATGTTCAATAATTCCATATCTGTCCTGACCAGGCAGGAAGAAGATTGAGGGTTTGAGTGCTCTGGAATTTTCAGAGATCTTGGGGTTCATATGACAACTGCAAAGCTCTACAGGGAAGCAGTGGGTAGTTTTAGGATTTGAGTTCTTTGCAGTTAGGGACTCTGTGTAATGTCTTTAGCAGACATTAAACATGAGCAGTTAAAAATTAAAAACTTTATGTATAGGAACAAGGAAGAGGATGCAGATGAGGAGGTGAAGAGATATACTTCACATTTATACATTTTCAACCAGCAGATCAGAATTTTATTGTGGATCTTGAAGTTTCATTGTAATCATGCCCCAAGTGTTTCAGGAATCGCTCCTTCCATTTATCTATTCATCCACTCAGTAGTCAAGAAGGAAGTATTTACTGAAGGCCTATTATGTGCCAGTAACAATTATATTCCAGAGTAGAGGAAAATACAGTATTATCCTTCTTCTCAAACTGATTACAAACTGAACTGGTAGCAACACCCTTTGGGGAAAACAAACTGAAAAGAAATTCGTTTAGAGACACATTTTGGTAGGTCTTTTCTGTTTCTGCATGTCTTCCCAGCAGAGGTGTTGACAGCCTTTGTTATAGACTGTATTTTCAAGGGTGTGTGTATAACAAACAGTCATGGAAATTAGAGTTAATGTCTCCTTTTGAGAAGAGTGAAGATTTGTTTGCTGATCAGGATAAAAAAGATAAAGTCCCACTCTAAGACAAAGGTTGGGGAGGTTTGCTAGCAGACTCTTTAAAAAAGAGTGGGGGCCCCTGGGTGGCTCAGTCGGTTGAGCGTCTGCCTTCAGCTCAGGTCATGGTCGTAGTATCCTGGGATGGAGTCCCGTATCAGGGTCCCTGTTCGGCAGGGAGTCTGCTTCTCCCTCTCTCTCTGCCTGCTCTTCTCCATGCTTGTGCTCTCTCTCTCAAATAAATAAAATATTAAAAAAAAAAAAGAGTGGAGTTTCCTACACTCTCAGTGGCATGGTTAGCATCTACCTAGACTGTCCTGCATCACCCCCATGGGATTTGGAGGTGGAGGGGGCAAGACAAAGAGATGCAGACCTGAGGTTCATGCTGCCTGTGTGGTTAACAAAGTCCTCTGTCTCTGATCCAGGCGTCTTGGTTAGATTTCTCCCAGCTTCCAGAAAACTGTGGCTGGCTAGTTGTAAGTCTGCAAGCAGGGTAAAATCTTTTTTGTTTGTTTGTTTGTTTTTTAAAGATTTTATTTATTTTTTTTAAAGATTTTATTTATTTATTTGACAGAGAGAAATCACAAGTAGACAGAGAGGCAGGCAGAGAGAGAGGAGGAAGCAGGCTCCCTGCTGAGCAGAGAGCCCGATGCGGAACTCGATCCCAGGACTCTGAGATCATGACCTGAGCCGAAGGCAGCGGCTTAACCCACTGAGCCACCCAGGCGCCCCAAGATTTTATTTATTTGACAGACAGAAATCACAAGTAGGCAGAGAGGCAGGCAGATTGAGAGAGGAGGAAGCAGGCTCCCTGCTGAGCAGAAAGCCTGATGCAGGGCTGGATCCCAGGACTCTGGGATCATGACCTGAGCTGAAGGCAGAGGCTTTAACCCACTGAGCCACCCAGGCGCCCCAAGCTTGGTAAAATCTTTTTTTTTTTAAAGATTTTATTTATTTATTTGACAGAGAGAGATCACAGTAGGCAGAGAGGCAGGCAGAGAGAGGGGAAGGGAAGCAGGCTCCCCGCCGAGCAGAGAGCCTGATGTGGGACTCGATCCCAGGACCCTGAGATCATGACCTGAGCCGAAGGCAGCGGCTTAACCCACTGAGCCACCCAGGCGCCCCAAGCAGGGTAAAATCTTAATCCCTTCATAGTTCTTGCTGTATCTTTCCATGAAAATAATATTATTGGGAAGCCTGGGTGGCTCAGTGGGTTAAGTGTCTGCCTTTAGCTCAGGTCATGAACATAGGGTCCTGGAATCGAGTTCCATTTTGGGCTCCCTGCTCAATGAGGAGCCTGCTTCTCCCTCTGCCTGGCATGCCCCCTGCCTGTACTTGTGCTCTCTTGCTCTCTCTGACAAATAAAGAAAGAAAATCTTAAAAAAAGAAGAATTCCTTATAGAAAAAATATTATTTATTACTTAGAAAAATTCATAGCACACTATCATCAAGGGTATGGGAAAATAGGTATTCAGATTGGAAAGAAAGAAGTAAAACTACCTCTACTTTCAGATGTGACATGATCTCGCATATGGAAAATATGAGGAATCTACTAAAAAAATTGGCAGAAATAAACAAGTTGAGCAAGGCTACCAGATACTAGATCAATATACAAAAATAAATTTCAGTTCTATACATTTGTAATGAACAATCCAAAAATAAATTGGGAAAATAATTCCATTTTCAATAGCATCAAAAGAATAAAATAGTTAGGAATAAATTTGACCAAAGGAGGTATAAAAGATATGTTTTGATAACTATAAAAAATGTTGAAAGCAATTAAAGAAAACCTAAATAAATAGGAAAGTGTCATATTTAATGTTCATATTTAATATTACTGAAGTGGCCATATTCTCCAAATTGATTTACAGGTTCAGTGAAATCCCTATAAAAATCCTAGCTGGGGGATGCCTGGGTGGCTCGGTTGGTTAAGCAGCTGCCTTCGGCTCAGGTCATGATCCCAGCGTCCTGGGATCGAGTCCCACATGGGGCTCCTTGCTCGGTGGGGAGCCTGCTTCTCCCTCTGCCTCTCTGTTTGCCTGTGCTCGCTCTCTCTCCCTCTCTCTGACAAATAAATAAAATCTTTAAAAAAAAAAAATCCTAGCTGGATTTTTGCAGAAATTGACAAGCCAATCTTAAAATTTACATGGAAATTCAAGGGACCTCAAATAGCCAAAATAATATGGAAAAAGAACAGTATTGGAGAACTCACAATTCCCAATTTCCAAGCTTATTACAAAGGTACAGTAATCAGAATTATGTGGCACTGGCATAAGAATAGATATACAAATCGATGAAGTAGAATTGAGAGGCTAGGAGGAAACCCTCATACTTACACTCAATTGATTGGTGTCAAGATAATTCAGTGGAGAATGAATAATCTATACAACAAAAGTGTTGGGACAACTAGATATTCATATACAAAAGAATAAATTTGAATCCCTACCTCACCCCACAGGTAAAAATTAACTCCAAATATTTAAAGATCTAAATTCGAGAGCTAACACTATAAAGTCAGACTAAAATATGGGTGCAGATCTTTGTGACCTTGGGTTAGGTAATGATTTCTTAGCCCTTACATCAAAAGCACAACCCACAAAAGAAAAAGATCAATTATATTTCACCAGAATTAAGAACTCTGTGCTTTACTTTTGAGAACAGTGTGGAGATTCCTCAAGAAATTAAAAATAGACCTTCCCTATGACCCTACAATATTTACCCCAAAGATACCCAATGTTTATAGCAGCAATGGCCACGGTTGCCAAACTGTGGAAACAACCAAGATGCCCTTCAGCAGACGAATGGATAAGGAAGATGTGGTCCATATACGCTATGGAATATTATGCCTTCATCAGAAAGGATGAATACTTAACTTTTGTAGCAACATGGACGGGACTTGAAGAGATTATGCTGAGTGAAATAAGTCAAGCAGAGAGAGTCAAGTATCATATGGTTTCACTTATTTGTGGAGCATAACAAATAACACGGAGGACATGGGGAGACAGAGAGGAGAAGGGAGTTGAGGGAAATTGGAAGGGGAGGTGAACCGTCAGAGACTATGGACTCTGAAAAACAACCTGAGGGTTTTGAAGGGGCGGGGAGTGGGAGGTTGGGGGAGCCAGCCAGGTGGTGGGTATTAAGGAGGGTACGAATTGCATGGAGCACTGGGTGTGGTGCAAAAACAATGAATACTGTTACGCTGAAAAGAAATAAAAAAAAAAAAAGAATAATTAATGTTAAACAATAAAAAAAAGAAATAAAAAAATAAAAACACTTTGAGAAAAAAAAAAGAACTCTGTGCTTCAAAGGACATCATCAAGAATGTGAAAAGATAATTCACAGAATAGGAGGAGGAAATATTCGCAATATATCTTTTACCATATATCTGGTAAGAGTCTTGTGTTGATGCTACAACATGGATGAACCTTGAAAATGTGTTAAGTGAAAGAAGTCAATCACAGAAGAGCACATATGGTGTGATTCCATTTATATGTAATGCCCATAATAGGCAAATCTATATATAAGGTACGTTAATGATTGCCTAAGGCTGGGTGGTGAGTGATGGCTGATGAGTAGTGTTTCTTTTGGGTGCAATAAAAATGTTCTAAAATTGGTTGTGGTGATGGCTGTACAACTCTGTGAATATACTGAAAACCATTTAATTGTATGCTTTCAATAGGAGAATTGGATGGTATGTGAATTACATCTTTATAAAGGTTTTATTTATAAATTAGGAATATCAGGGTGCCTGGGTGGCTCAGTGGGTTAAAGCCTCTGCCTTCGGCTTAGGTCATGATCCTAGGGTCTTGGGATTGAGCCCCGCATTGGGCTCTTTGCTCAGCGGGGAGCCTGCTTCCCCCTCTCTCTCTACTGCCTGCCTCTCTGCCTACTTGTGATCTCTGTCTGTCAAATAAATAAAATAAAAATCTTTAAAAAAATATAAAAATTAGGAATATATATTTGGATACCCTCAAGGTAAAAAAAAAAGAGAGAGAGAGAGAGAGAAGAGCAAAGATTTGGGCAATTTTATGGTTAAAAAAATTGTATATCATTGCCATTTTATTTTTTTTAAAAGATTTTATTTATTTATTTGACAGACAGAGATCACAAGTAGGCAGATAGGCAGGCAAAGGGGGCGGGTGGGGAAGCAGGCTTCCTGCTCAGCAGAGAGCCTGATGCAGGGCCCGATCCCAGGACCCTGAGATCATGACCTGAGCCGAAGGCAGAGGCTTTAACCCACTGAGCCACCCAGGTGCCCCTTCATTGCCATTTTAATTAAAACTTTTTTTTTTAACTGTGAAGTTTTAACATCTGCTGACATGTTTGTTGGTGTTTCTCATTCTTAAGAATATGGGAATTGTTTTCTGATCTTCTAGTTTTTCTTTTAAGAGAATTATCGTTTCTCTTACTGTTAGATAGGCAATTTGGTTCTAACAGGATACCTGGAGGTCAAGAATGAGGAAGTCCTGGCTAGCTCTCTGGAAGGTCAGAGCCCGTATTGCAGCATGCTGCAAGAAGCCAGGTCAAACCAGTCAGGCCCTGGATAGCTGTTGCCATGACTGGAACCCCCTGACCACGTTAGGAAGGAAAAGCCCTAAATCCTGCTTCCCACCTCAAGTAATGAATATTCCATCCCCTTGTTAACAACTCTCAGTAAAAGAAATCCAACCCCCAGGGCACTCAGCTGTCTCTCTGGACCTTGTTTGCTTTCCTATCTCCAGCGTGTACTTTTCGCATTAATAAACTTACATGCATGTGTTGCTTATCTGCTCTGTTGCATGTCTGTCCTTGAATTCATTCTTGTGGCAAACCAAAAACCTTTGGAGATTGCTTTGGGTCTGGCTGGGTCCAGGGCCCAGGGCCCAGAGTGTCCCTAGTTCACCTGGCAATATTACTGGTACATATATTTGTTTTTAAAGGGTGCTCAAGTGGGGGGAGGTACAGAGGGAGAGGGAGAGGGAGAGAGAGAAACTTAAGCAGGCTCCACACCAGCATGGAGCCCCACACCAGGCTCAGTCTCACGACCCTGAGATCATGACCTGAGCCGAAATCAGAGTCCAACTCTCACCTGACTGAGCCACCCAGGTGCTCCATTCCTTTTTATTTTTTGATGCATTTCCAAGTCAACTGCAGACCTTATACGCTTCCCTTAAATATACATCAGCATGTATATTATTCTTATAGTTCAGCATTTGTTTGCAGATTTTTTCTTTCAATTTAAAATTTATGTACGATGAAAAACATACATTTTAAGTATACATTACCTGTGCTTTGACAAATACATCTAATTTCATAACCCAAACCCCTGTCAAAATGTGGAATATTACCATTACCCTACAGAATTCCTTCATATCCTTCTCAATCTATCTCCACCTCCACCCAACAGAGGAAACATCTATTTTTATTTTTCTTCCTGATCTGCCTGTCCTAGAACTTCATATAAATGGAATCCTACAATGAGTTCTTCTATGAGTAAGACTTCTTCTGCTCAACAGAATATTTTTGAGATACATCCATGTTCCTGTATATATCAATAGTTTATTATTTTTTGTGGCTACGTGTTTTGTTACTACATGTGTAGTGTAAGAAATAATACAGTTTATTCATTTTTTTACCGATGGATACCTAGGTTGTTCCAGATTTGGGGTATTATGAATTAAGCTGCTATAAATATTTTTGTGCAAGTCTTTGTGTAGACAGTTTTTTTTTTTTCAGGTAAATATCTAGAAGTAGATATATGTTTTAAGTTTATAAAAACATGCCAAACTTTGTTTCAAAGTAGTTATTTTACTTTATAAGCTTACCAACCTTGTATGAGAATTTTGATTGCTCTCTCTATTCCATCTTTAGTGCTGGGCAGCCCTAATAGGTGTTTGGTGATATTTCATTTAATTTACATTTCTCTGATGACTTATAAATTGATCACTTTTCCCCCACATGCTTATCAGCTATTCTCTTCTTTTGAGAAGTGTCTGAGTATTTCACTCAATTTTTGATTGGATGCTTTGTATTTTTTAAAAGATTATTTATTTATTTGACAGATACAGTGAGAGAGGGAACACAAGCAGGGGGAGTGGGAGAGGGAGAAGCAGGCTTCCCACTGGGCCAGGAGCCCGATGCAGGCCCTGGGATCATGACCTGAGCTGAAGGCAGACAGTTAACAACTGAGCCACCCAGGCACCCCTGGATAATTTGTATTTTTAAACAGGATTGTAGGAGTTCTTTAATTCTGCAAATACCACTCCTTTGTCAACAAATGTTTTGCAATATTTTCTTCCAGCAAAATCCAAACAAATAAAAAACAAAAAATATAAAACAAAAAACCCTTAAAAAATCCCATAAACCCAGTACTGACTTCCAGGTATTTATAAATTATTTTAATAAAACTTCAAAAAATAGCTCAGCTTAAATTGGAGGGTTGTTTACAAGATCTCAGTTCTGGTACACTGCATGATTGCTAATTTTAAGCAACTTTCCCCTGCTATATGTTAGATTCTTTCTGGTCAGGGCAATATCTTTCTTTCTTTCTTTCCTATACCTGGTAAAGTATCTTAAAGCCAATATTTACTGAGTGAATATTTTTTTCTGAGTTGAAACCCAGTAGTATTTTTATCATATGAAGAACAAGAGTGGGGCATTTTTTCCTTAGGTATAGTTTCATTATAGATAGATGACATCAGCACTCTCACTCATTGTTAATTCTCTATGGTTCATTGGCTGTTGAATTGTCTTCAGTCAGGAATGATAGGTGCAATACATTCAAAGAAGATTATTTCAGAGGGGACCTCTTCCTTCTTTGAACTCCTTATAACTACCTTTCTTTCACTTTCTGGGAAACTTTTTTTTTTTTAAGATTTTATTTATTTTTAGGTAGTCTTTACACCTATGTGGGACCCAAGCTCACAACCCCAAGACCAAGAGTTGCATGGTCCACCAGCTGAACCAGCCAGGCGCCCCTCTCTTGGGGCACTTTGAAACACTGCTTGTATGGAATCTGTGTGAATTCTGGCTTCTCTCCACACTGTAAGCACTTTGAAGGCAAAGGTACGTCCCATTGGCACTTCTACCCCTACTGCATCCCCCAGAATGATCATCAGGGTGCCTTACACATAGCAGAAGCAATAAACACCTGTTCAATGGCTACATAAAAGAAAAACAAAAAACCTAGAACCCAAACATACAATATACCAAGCCAAGACAAAAGAAAGTTTGATGAGCCTTAAGCGTACGTTCCTTATTTAGTAAGTGAGCTGCTCCCATTTCGGACAAGACTGAGATGTGAATGCTTGCTTGAAATGCTTTGCCGTCCCAGAGGCCAACGTCAACACTTCAACTGTCCGTATTTGTTCTTATCAACAGAGAACTTGCATTTATCATTTTTGGAATTTTTGCTTTCCTAGGCTATACTACCCAAAAAGATGAAATTGGACTTCCCGGAGCTTGTGCAAGAGGCAAAAGGTAGGGCGCCTGGGTGGCTCAGTGGGTTAAGCCGCTGCCTTCGGCTCAGGTCATGATCTCAGGGTTCTGGGATCAAGGCCCGCATCGGGCTCTCTGCTCAGCAGGGAGCCTGCTTCCTCCTCTCTCTCTGCCTGCCTCTCTGCCTGCTTATAATCTCTCTCTGTCAAATAAATAAATAAAATCTTTAAAAAAAAAAAAAAGAGGCAAAAGGTAAACTACAGGGCGCCTGGGTGGCTCAGTGGTTTAAGCCTCTGCCTTTGTCTCAGGTCATGGTCCTGGGGTCCTGGGATCGAGTCCTACATCGGGTTCTCTGCTAATCAGGGAGCCTGCTTCCCCCCTCTCTCTGCCTGCCTCTCTGCCTACTTGTGATCTCTGTCTGTCAAAAAAAAAAGATAAACTGCATTGCATTATCCTATTTCGAGGGAAGTCGAAGATGGCATAAGTAATCTGAGCCTAAAATACCCGAGAGAACCCATTCTTTCATGGCCTCTGAAATAGGTTTTCTAGTCATGGTCGTTGTAGGGTCTCTGCCATTCATTCCAGTCCATTTAACAGACATTTGTTAAAAACTGGATGTGTGGGAGGCCCTGTGATAAATACTGCCCTTCAAAAAGGAGAGGAGGGATGCCTGGGTGGCTCAGGTGGTTAAGCCTCTAACTCTTGATTTTGGCTCAGGTCATGATCTCAGGGTTGTGAGATCGAGCCCCGTGCGGGGGTTCTGTGCTGGGTGTGAATTTTACTTGAGATTCTCTTTCTCACTTTCCCTCCCTTCCTTTCTCTCCTTCTCAAAAAAAAAAAAAAAAGAGTTGAGAACATTTGAAGCCACTAGGGGACAGTGTAATACAACAGAATCCTCCATGAATTTAGGGAGTACTTGCTGCAGAAAGCCAGAAGAGGGAAAGAAGAGCGCAGGAATCTAGATTGACTAGGGAAGGAAGCAGGATTGTAGCCTGATCTGTTAAGATTGTACACTGTCCAGAAGAAAATCGTGCATACTTTTCCACCTGGAACGCATTTCACAGGCTGGTTATATAGGACCTTTCCTAAAACCAGTGTATATTCGGCTTTTTCCTGCCTCTAGCACATCTGCTGAACACCTTCTCCTTTTCAGAGGTGCTTACATTACCCCTTTGCATGCATCTAGATTTTAAGAGCTCAGAGCCTGCTTCGCTCTCCTCACAATATACTTTGGTTTATGCAGAGTGAGTATGTCTGAGTACCGCATAACTAATGATTTTATCTTCATTATTCATTATATTAAAAAATTCATTACATAAAAAATATTTTTACCTGCTTTTCCTGCTTATGCACCACTCATGTGTCTCTTTATGTTACAATATGATTAGAGAATTTCTGCAGTTTTCTTATGATGTGTCTTTATACTCAGAAGGGAACCAAAACATTGATCTTGACTTTTGAGGGCTTATTGACAGGATTTAGCTTCCTTGGTAATTGTAAGTTCAAGTTACCTGGTGGTGTACTTCCACTAACTTAGCATATTGAAGGCTTGGCATGGGGCAGTTCTCAATGAAGGACGCTGGGCCTCACTTAAGAGTGCATGAGGACAGGGTCAGGCTGGGGCCTGTGAGGCAGCCTAAGTGACTAGCTAAATGGATGGAGTTTTCTTTCTCAAGAATTTGTCCTGGGGTTGGCTCGGTCGGTCAGCATGTGACTCTTGATCTCAGGGTGTTGAGAAAAAAACCCCACACTGGGTAGAGAGCTTACTTAAAAAAAAAAAAAAAGTATTATTATAATATTTGTCAACTAAAAGGAAATTAAATGAAAAAAAAAAAGAATTTATACTGGTGATGGAGGGAAAGAGACAGGCAGTTGGTAATGGAGGCAGATCTGGGTTCCCCAGATGGAGGGCAGGGCAGGGATGCCAAGAGAATGTAGAGCCCTTAAACTCAGAGCAGAAGCTATGAGTAGAGTATACTGTGATGTAGATAAAAGATATTCAGAGTGAGGGTTGGTGGACAGGAGTTGAGAAACAAAGAGAGCTGCTGAGTTACCATAATAATAGAGAGTCAGTGAACACAGCTACTGAGGCAGTTTGGGGTCCCTTGTGTCTGCTGCTGCATTGGTGCCTTCCAGTTGGGGGAAGAGCACCCCAGGCTCTGCAGTGCCTACCGTCTGTCTGGGCTCCTTGATGCCTGGCTATATAGCTGAGAGACTTTTTTAAAGTAGGCTCAGCACCCAATATGGGGATTGAACTCATGACTGTGAGATCAAGAGTCCCATGCTCCACTGACTGAGCCAGCCAGGCATGGCCCTATTTTCCTTAATTCCATGTGATGTACAATAAATCCCCTAGTACCCGAGGTAACTTGAAGTTGCCTCAACACCAAACCACCTAACACATGCAGAGATCCTTGAACCCTTTATGCTGTGTACAATACAAAGTTAAATCCTTGTTGCGATGAGTGTGCACTAGGAAAAGTGTCTTTGAGTTGATGTACACCAAGCTGAATGTTGGTTTCTCATGGAAATAAAAGTAATAAAAGAAGGTGCTCTCCTTGTCTGGGGCTTGATTTCTTTTTCTTTTTCTTTTTCTTTTTAAAATTTTTTCAATTTATTTATTTTCAGAAAAACAGTATTCATTATTTTTTCACCACACCCAGTGCTCCATGCAATCCGTGCCCTCTATAATACCCACCACCTGGTACCCCAACCTTCCAACCCCCGCCACTTCAAACCCCTCAGATTGTTTTTCAGAGTCCATAGTCTCTCATGATTCACCTCCCCTTCCAATTTACCCCAACTCCCTTCTCCTCTCTAACACCCCTTGTCCTCCATGATATTTGTTATGCTCCACAAATAAGTGAAACCATATGATAATTGACTCTCTCTGCTTGACTTATTTCACTCAGCATAATCTCTTCCAGTCCCATCCATGTTGCTACAAAAGTTGGGTATTCGTCCTTTCTGATGGAGGCATAATACTCCATAGTGTATATGGACCACATCTTCCTTATCCATTCGTCCGTTGAAGGGCATCTTGGTTCTTTCCATAGTTTGGCGACCGTGGTAACTGCTGCTATAAACACTGGGGTACAGATGACCCTTCTTTTCACGACATCTGTATCCTTGGGGTAAATTCCCAGAAGTGCAATTGCAGGGTCATAGGGAAGCTCTATTTTTAATTTCTTGAGGAATCTCCACACTGTTCTCCAAAGAGGCTGCACCAACTTGCATTTCAAGTTAACACAGTGTATTATTAGTTTCAGGGTAGAGCTTAGTGGTCCATCAGTTGCATAGAACATCGCGTGTTTATTAGGGGCTTGATTTCATTTTAAAGAAGTCACCCCCTGGGGCTCGTGGGTAGCTCAGTGGGTTAAAAAGCCTCTGCCTTCGGCTTAGGTCATGGTCTCAGGGTCCTGGGATTGAGCCCTGCATGGGACTCTCTGCTCATCAGGGACTCTCTGCTTCCTCTTCTCTCCCTGCCTCTCTATTTGTTATTTCTATCTATCAAATAAATAAAATCTTTTTTTTTTTAAAGATTTTATTTATTTATTTGACAGAGAGAGATCACAAGCAGGCAGAGAGAGAAGAGGAAGCAGGCTCCCTGCTGAGCAGAGAGCCCGATGCGGGCCTCGATCCCAGGATCCTGAGATCATGACCTAAGCCGAAGGCAGCGGCTTAACCCACTGAGCCACCCAGGCGCCCCAAATAAAATCTTAAAAAAAAAAAAGAAGTCATCCCCCAAAACTATATTTGTACAGCCTAGCTTTCCAAATTGTTTACATTGGCCAAGCAGGCCACAATAAAATATTATATAAAATTACACTTCATATGCTATAATTGTATAGAAGCCTAGTCAAAGTCGTTACTGAAGGGGAGCTGAGTATGCCACCCCAAAATGTGCCACATTGGCAGGTGGATTATTTTGAGCTGAAGGTGATCAAGACCTAAGATACTCAGGAAAAGCTTTTTATGTTTCCCTTATCTGCCTAAAGGGATTTGGGCAGGGAGATTGTACCAGGAAGAGAGCTATAACCAGAGATAACTTTTTACATCATGGAGACTTATCTGAATGGCCTGGCAAACATTTGTTGACCAAACATGTGCTCTTTTGTATTCCTGTTACTCCTCTTCTTCCCTTTGAAGTCCCAGGCCCATACCCTGCTTCCCTCCTCCTCCCCCAACTCATGATGGTTCAGAAGACTCAACTGTCTGACTGCCCTTTAGTCTTGCGTCATTGTGGGGATCCAGTATGGATGCAATTAAATTTGTTTTTATCCTGTGAATCTCTTTTATGTCTATTTAATTATTAGGCCAGCCAAAGAACCTAGAAGGGGAGAAGGGAAATTTTTTCCTCCTCATGTTATCTTTGTAATTCTGGTCTTAGTTTTACTGGCAACACCAGAAGGTGAACATCGTTATGGTCACAAGTTGGGGAAATCTTTAGAGGCCTTTTGAGTAGACATTTGCAGAGACCTAGCACCCCTGTATGTGCCCTAATTAGAAACTAATTCTGGAGAAACTGTTAAGTTGCTTTTGCTTAATGTTTGTTTTAAATCTCATTGCAAATTTTCTTGAAGTAAGACTAGACTCAGGTTGATTTTTTTGGGTGGGGAGGTGACCTCAGAAATAAACACTTTCATTCTTTCTTGAGAAGTTCTATCATCGGCTGTTGAAGCTTTCCCTCATCCTGGTCTGATGCCAATGTCTGGGAGCAAGAATCCCTGTTCTCTTCAAGGTTCTTCTAGTTGGGCTAAGAATCAAATTGACACAAGACAGGAACAAATTGAATTTAATGGTATATGTATGGGGGAGTCCACATAGACATGGGAATTCCCAAGACAGTCAGGCAAAATGAGGTCTATAGGTCATCCTGAACTAAAGAGAATGGGGTAAGGGTCTGGGACTTCAGAGGGAAGGAATGCAATTCACAGGACAAGAAGAAGAGCAGATGTTTGGTAATTAGAGGCTCACCCTGCCAGACAGATGGGTCACTCAGATGAAATTTCTCTCTGTTAAGAACCCTTATTCTGGAAATCAGTTAGATTCTTCTATGTAGTTAAGGGAGAGGCAAAAGCTTGTCTTGGTTCTGTAGAGTCTCAGTTGCTTTCAGCTCGGAATAATCTTCATGCCACAGTGACCCATCTTGGGGTATTCTGCCTTGGTCCCTACACCAGCCAGACCTATATTCAAAATGCATGAAATGCAGACAGAGACCCTGGTTTGTTTCATCCTTAGGGTGTTCCATCACAGCACCAGTGAATTTGGCTTGTATGGGGGCTTGAATGTTGAATGTTAATCTGAATTCACAAAGTTTAAATTCTTCCATTTTTGACAAGCTTGGCAATTTGCTTGATGACAGTAGATCACAAAGATTATTAGAGCACTCTCCTGTTTAATAAGCTGCTTAAGAACTTAAGCATGTGCTATGAACATGATAAAAAACAAAATAAACCTATCATAATCTGTATGTCCAAATGCATAGTATTCCTTCAAGAGTTTTCCATTTTGTGATATGAAGGTGGAATGAGTGTTCACTTACACAGGTAATGTTGGAAATGCTGAGAGCATTTTTGAAACCACAGAAATAAGTTGGAGGACTATCTAACCAGGTGCCACCCTTCTTTCTGGGAGACAATTCAAGGGTGTTTCTGTAAATACCTATTAATGGCTCTAAATATAAAATAAATTATTTCTATTTTCTCCAGAGAAGGACAGAAAGACCAAGTCTAGAAAGTTGGTATATGAATTAGGACAGATGGCAGACATTGTGAGCTATAACAGCATATTCTTCAGATAAAGTTAGTAAAGAGGATGATACTAAAAAAAAAACAAACAAACCAAAAATAAAACAACCAGACTCAATCAGATATTGGTAGGCCAGTGCCTATAGCTGACCAAGGTAGTTACTACCTGAAATAAGGTACAAGGTTGCCATTTCTTCTCTTTCTTTCTTTTTTTAAGTGATCTCTACACCCCCAACATGGGGCTCAAGTTTACAAACTTGCTCTGACTGAGCTAGCTAGGTGCCCCAAAGGTACCATTTATACTGCAGATCTAATCACTGAAAGAATCAATGTGGAATTTTTTTTACTCCTCAACTCCTTATTTTTTGCCAGGTACATTAGACCCAACTTAAAAAAAGGCAGTCTATGTTTTGGGGTTTACTAATGGTATTCAGGGGGGAAAAATCCATGATTTGAAAAGTCCAGAGATAAGTAATGCCAAAAATGATTGTATTTGACAGCTCTATAGATTCTTAATGTGGGTTGCCTGGATGGCTTAGTCAGTTAAGCTGCAGACTCTTGGTTTTGGCTAGGACCCCATGTCTGGCTCCACGCTCAGCATGGAGTTGGCTTGGGATTCTCTCTCTGCCCCTCCCAACGCTTGCGCGCTGGCACACTCTCTCTTTCAAAAAAAGGTTCCTAACTCTTGGAATTTTTCTTGGAATTGAGACCTGAGCATAGGAACAGAGTAATCTGAATCTATGGAACTGATGAAGACATTCCTTGAGGAGAAGCAGATGTCTCCACGGATCTTGTAAATCTGAAACAGATAAGAGAAATAAAGAAACCAAATTTACAGCATTGGTGAATAGCAAAATTTGTCAGGAAGAGCTAGATATTAAGTGATTAGTTTGTAAGAAGCAAAGCATAAATCTCCTTTAGCTGTGGAAAGGGAGGAGAGCCAGAGACAATCATATCTGGGGTACTGGTCTGAACTTGTGCTAGAAAAATAGTTTTTTTGTTTTGTTCTTATTTATTATTACTGATGTAGGAAACAAAGACAAAAGAAAAATTTCCTTACTGCCTACAGCCCGCTGCCAAGTCCTTGAAACAGGCAAAGTGATATTCCTCTAGGAACTCACCTGCTTCGAAGTTAATTCTCTGCTAAGGGCAAAAGGCAATCCTAACCCAACTCCCAGGATCCTGTAAGTCTACTTGAACAAATAAAAAATTCTTTGGAAACTTCCTTTGTCTCGAAACCCCCAAGATACATGTTGGCAATCATCCCCCAAGAATATGACTCACTGATATGTATCTGAAGAGTCTTATGACTTTATTAGATGATAATAAATGACCTTTTCCCAACAGTACCTAGCCCCCTCAAGGTCCTGGAAACCTTGCTTCCGAAATTCCTTAAGGGACGTACGCTATCCCTAACTCCCTCCCAACTTGAAAGTATATAATGAGCCACTCCTCATGACCCCATTGCAGCTCTTTCTGCCTATGGTTTCTGTCCTAGAGCTTTAATAAAACCACCTTTTTGCACCAAAGACATCTCAAGAATTCTTTCTTGGCCAGAGGCTCAGATCCAGCATCTTTCCTACATCATCATTATTTTAATCAATGGGATAAAGCTTGTAGGGCCCCACACTCCTAGGAGCTCTGAGGTAAAAGGTGCACTTAATGAAGCAGGACACTTGGGATGTGAAGGAATAGTTACTTTGCATTATCACTTATTTTGCTGTCCAAGAGTGACAAGTAGATTGAAGAGAAATGTCACAGCTGAGGTATGAAAGAAGGCAGATGGCCAGAGCTGAGAAGGATGACAAACTAATGCACACAAAGGTTAATGAGTCACTAGAACTTTTGTGCTTAGGTGTTCTGAATCTATAGGTTCAGGCTTCTGATCTTTCAAAATGGAGAAACTTTCTGTGTATTATGTATTGCCCTGTATACTCTACCATAGCCTGGAGAATCCGGTAGTAGTTGCTGTTTGCTGTTTTATCTTATGCCACAGTGTCACCTATAGGAAACTCATGTGAACTACATGAAGAAGTTAATTGGAGGCCTGTCTACACAATGATTAAGGATTTCAGGGGTGATGGGACTTGAAAGGTCATTGGAGCCAAATTTCTACCAAGACCTTAAATCACTTTTATAACATATTTGATGAGTGGTTACCCAACGTCTGCTTAAACTTCCTCAGTGAACGGAAACACGCTCTCACTAAGCAGCTCCTTCTTTTTTTGTTGTTGTTAAAGTTTTTATTTATTTGTCATGAGAGAGAGAAAGAGTGAGAGACAGTGTGTGAGTACAAGCAGGGGGAGTGGCAGGCAGAGGGAGAGGGAGAGGCAGGCAGAGGGAGAAGCACTTTTCCTGCTGAACAAGGAGCCCGATGTGGAACTCAGTCCCAGGATCTTGGGATCAGGACCTGAGCCAAAGGCAGACCCTTCATGGACTGAGCACCCAGGCACCCTTTAAGCAGCTCATTCTATTCATATTTTCACATACTACTTCTTTTTTTAAAAATATTTTTATTTATTTATTTGACAGAGATCACAAATATGCAGAGAGGCAGGCAGAGAGAGAGAGAGAGAGAGAGGAGGAGGCAGGCCCCCTGCTGAGCAGAGAGCCCGATGCGGGGCTTGATCCCAGGACCCCGAGATCATAACCTAAGCCAAAGGCAGAGGCTTAACCCACTGAGCCACCCAGGCTCCCCTCACATACTTCTTTTGACTCTGTGCTTCACCACTCCTTCCTGCAGTAGCTGGGCCTCCTAGTTCTAGGCCTTTCCAGGGTTCTTCGAGGTGAATTTGCTTCATTCTTAGAGGTATCCCTATTTGCAGATACTTCAGTGGTGGGTTTTGCCAACTCAGTTACTACTGCTTTCCATCTATCAAACTATCACCTACACCTCCTGTCCTCTTTTCCTCCTCTCTCCTTCTTTTTGTTCCTGTGGATTTTTGCTTTTATTAGGAAACATTCTTCTGCTGTAGTGTTGGTTGGTTTTCGAAGAGGGAAGAAATAAAAACAAGAAGTAAAACCCTTCTTGTTTAGTTTGAAAGAAAGTCGTGTTTTTCTGAATCTGTTCGTACACATTAAAGAATATAAATGTAGTGTTTTATGTTTATCTCAATTAATTTTTTTTTGTGAAATCTAGCTCGTTATTTAGGCCTTTGAATCTTCACTCTGCCATTCAATATATTGGCTACCTCTCCCAGTCCTCAAGGAAGAGGAAAAGCAAGTTGGCTGTACACTTAGCTATCTACTTGAAAACCAGGACAAGCTGAAGACAGAATGCCATGGCACTAGAGACTCTCGGTTGACCTGGATTCGTAACTAGCATCTATCTTTGTGATTACTTGGACCAGCTCCTCCATCTTGCTCACAAGTTGTGCATCTCTATCAAACACCAAGCTAAATTGCTGAAGCACAGTGTTGATCGCTTTCTCTAATTTACCAGTCTGGCAGAGTTAAAAAAAAAGGGGGGGGTGCTATTAATTAATTAAATTACAACTTGTCCTTCCTGGCTCCTAGGCATGTTTAAGTGCTTCCCATCCTTCTCTCTGTGTTCAAAGTGATGGCTGATAGCCTGCCTGAGAATTGGACTGTCCATCCCTGCCCCATTACCCAAGATTCTTCAGAGAGATGAGTAGCAGCTCCTTTCATCACTACGTTCTTCCAGTAGTAGGCTGGGATGTAGTTCGTCGGGGTCAAGAGGTTTTACTGATGTTGTGAACCCAGGTGCTCTCTTAAAATCCCTTCACCAGTTTGGATTTTTAGGTCTCTTTCTGAATGCTTGTTCTACTATTTCCTGTCTGATACTCCTTTTCCTTGTTGGAGATGAAAGATGGAAAACAGGAGACAAAGCATTCCACAAACTATGTATCTGGCCCTACAGTTGATCTGTCACTTGCCTTGTTCTAATTACTCCAATATAGTTTCAATAAGTCATCCTTAACATCTAAAACACCCTTAACATTTATTTATTTATTTTTCACCTGTTAAAAACATTTAAAAGTTTATAGTAGACCTTTTGGGTTTACAAGGAATTGTGAGTTCTTCAACATTTCTGATCTTCAATAGATTTCTTTATACAGGGATGGTGTATACTTTGTATACATTGTAGGATACAAAGTATACTACATTGTATCCTACAATGTATACAAAGCACATGCTTTGTATATGCTACACAAAGTATATGCTTTGTATGCTACACGGAGTATATGCTTTGTATACTACAAAGTTTGGAGTAGTTTGGAGTGAAGTAGTTTGGAGTGAAGCTCTTGCCTTAGCAACTCATGATTTAACTCATGATTCAGAAAGAAAGAAAAATGTTTCAAAATTCTTTATAACTTCATTAAGTTATCTGCCTTTCCTACACATGGGATAGAACCTGAAATGATGTGGCCACACAAGGGTGTTGAATTTTTTCGGTATGCCTCCCTAGATTCATTCTCTGCCTTTCCCCATACTATTCTCCAACCTGCCAGGCTGTCTTGCACAGATTACATTAAAGGTACTCATGTTCTCCGCTTTCTGCAGGAGATGAAAGGGAGGGAGAGAGGAATATGAGGTCAGAGCATTTATTTCCCTGGCTCCTTCCTGTGAGGTGGCCACAGGCAGCTGTGTCCCTCAGCAGAAGGTCAGTGCTCTTGTCTAGACTACCACGCTCTCTCGTGGTTCCCCTACACCCACTCACCCTTTTGGAATTAATTCCTCTGTTGCTAGAACCTCTTTGGATTTTCCTAATTTGGGTATATCATCTGTTTCCATTTTGGGGAACAGGAGGGACCTTGACTGATACTGAAAGTTTAAAACAAGTCTGAGGGAAGGTGCTTCCTTTGTGTCTATTTTTTGGACCATATATTGTAATATTCTTGGACACCCTAGGAACTGGTCATTTGTTGAAGTTTTAGTGCATCAGAGTCAAAGATAGAAATATTTTAGGACTTATTTATTTATTTGTTTATTTATTAAAAAAAGGATTTTATTTATTTATTCATCAGAGAGAGAGAGCGCGTGAGCAAGCAGGTAGAGTGGCAGGCAGAGGCAGAGAGAAGCAGGCCTCCCGCTGAGAAAGGAGCTTGATGCAGGACTTGATCTCAGGACCCTGGGGTCATGACCTGAGCCAAAGGCAGCGGCTTAACCAACTGAGCCACCCAGGGGTCCCTATTTATTTATTTTTAGAGAAAGAGGGAGAGGGGAGGGAAGAGGAAGAGGAAGAGGGAAAGAATCTTTTTTTTTTTTTTTAAATACCAGACAAAATAGATTTTATATTTATTTATGTATGTAAGTATGTATGTGTTTATTATGTTATGTTAGTCATCATACAGTATGTATACATTTTAGTTTTTGATAATTCGTTGTTTGCATGTAACACCCAGTGCTCCATGCAATACATGCCCTCCTTAATACCTATCACTGGGCTCACCCATCCCCTCACCTCCTCCCCTCTGAAACCCTCAGTTTGTTTCTTGAAGTCCATAGTGAGAGAAAATTTTAAGCCGACTCCACACGCAGCATGGAGCCCGACACCAGGTTTGATCTCAAGACCCTGAGACCATGACCTGAGCTGAAATCTAGAGTCAAACACTTAACTGAGTCACCCAGGTGCCCCAGGAATTTTTTAGATCAGGAAATCAAGTGAGACTTTTTTTTTCTTGTAAGAATACCTTTGTTCAACCTGTAGTTGAATTTTAAACTACAGAATGGACTACTGATACTTTGGTTTCCAACCTGCTAGATAAAAAATAAAAAAATCAGCTCAGATATATCAAAGAAATTAGTGGTTTTCGGAATGTATAAGAAACTTCTACAGATCCACATGAAACAGACAGAATTAAAGAAAAATGATCTAAGTTACAGATTGGAAATGCATATGAAAAGACGCTCAATCTCACTACTAGTCTGGAAAACTCAAACTAAAACTAGAAAGCACTTCACATGCATTAAAATATCAAAAGTGAAAAAAATCATATAATGTCCTCTGGGAAGTGGGTTTGAGTGTAAGTTGTAATTATTTATAACCACTTTAGAAATAATTTAGTACTATTTTGTAAAGTTTAAAGGAAGCATATGATGAGATCAACAGTTCTGTCTGTACATATGCATTAGTTGAAATACATTTTTGCATGGAAAACAGGAGACAACCATATATTGGTTTCTGCCCCTGGTTGCTGGACCACAGCTCCTAAAACCATCATAATTTCCTAAATGATAAGAGTGTTAGGAGCATCTCTTATTCTAGTCTTTGTCTTTGACCCCAGTTCCTGAAACAGGGTGCTAAATCCTTGGAATTTCCTGGGTGAGAGGATTATCTTTTGTTCTAATGAGGATCCTGGATGGATCCTGGGTGGAGCTGGTCACCAGAAAGACCAACCCATGATTAGAACCTTGGAATTTTCAGCCCTACCCCCTACCCCTGAGGTGGGAAAGGGACTAGAAATGGAGTTAATAATTGATCATACATATGTGTGGAAGCCTCCATAAAATCCCACTATTAAATGGTTTGGGGAGCTTCCACATGAGAGAACACATCCACAATGGGAGGGTGACACACCCCAGTTCCATGGAGACAGAAGCTCTTGTGCTTGGGACCCTCCTATAGACCTTCCCCTAAGTATCTCATCTGGTTGTTCATCTGTATCTTTCATCATACTCTTGAACAAACTGGTGAACTGTGTATCTGAGTTCCGTGAGCTGTTCTACAAGTAATCAGATCCAAGGGGGAGAAGTTTATAGGAACATCCAATTTGTAGTCAAGTGAGACAGGACCTACTATTCCCTACTGGGAACCTACTATTTACTGTTGGCATCTGAAGTAGGGGACAGTCTTGTGGGACTGAGTCCTTCATCTGTGGGATCTGATGCAATTTTCAGGTAGGTAGGTCATAACTGAGTTAAATTGTAGGACACCCTTGGGTTCTGGTCGTTCCAAATGTTCTTTCTCAGCCCCCTCCCCCATCAGGGTTTGCCTGTTCTTCTCTAGCACAAAGTGCCCCATCATGAGATTGATCCTTATTAGGCAACCCCCAAAGAGCATACACAGCAAATTCTTCTTTTTAAAAAATTTTTGTTTTGTATAGTCCCCATCGCTCACCACACAGTTATTTTCATCCCTGTGAATTTTTCATACCTGGAATGTTTTGGTTTATTTTTGTTTTATTTTTATTATTATTTAAATTTATTATTATTTTTTAAAAGGTTCTATTTATTTATTTGAGAGAGAGAGTGTGAGTCCGGAAGCGGGGTGGGGAAGGGACAGAGTGAGAACAGAATCCCTGCTGAGCACAGAGCACAGAGCCTGACATGGGGCTCGGGGTTCAATCCCAGAACCCTAAGATCATGACCTGAGCTGAAGTAAGACACTTAACCGGCTGGGCCACACAGGCTACCCCATACCTGGAAGTTTGTACCTCTTAATCCTCTTCACCGGTCCTGCCAACAGCTTGTTCCCTGTGTTTGTGAGTCTTTCTGGTTTGTTTTGTTTTTTAGACTCCACAAATAAATGCAATCATACAGTTTTGTCTTTCTCATAGCAAATTCTTGTCCTGAATTCGCCTTCTTTTTCTTTCTTTTCTATCCTCTTTTTAGTTGTCCCATAATCCA
The DNA here is from genome assembly GCF_020171115.1 of Neogale vison. Classification (NCBI taxonomy): domain Eukaryota; kingdom Metazoa; phylum Chordata; class Mammalia; order Carnivora; family Mustelidae; genus Neogale; species Neogale vison. The sequence goes on from NC_058091.1 coordinate 219,451,621, forward strand.
CCAAAATTTACACAAATTTTGTATGTCCTGTGACTTATATTTAATGACTATTTCCTCCCATTTCTCAAAGAGAAAGCGCAAATCTGTAATTCACATTTGAAATCTCACCTTCCTTTTCTTCTCCTGCCTTAAGGCCACCCATTCCCTTCACCCTCTCCCAGCCTGTCGTTTTTGGGGATATGTCTCCACTGTACTCTCTGCATTTCCAGGGAGAGTTTGTGATGTGTTCAAATCTCTTAGATTTGACTGGTTGCTTTGGTTCTAAGGTTGGGAAGCCAAAATGGTTTATTCAAGAATAAAAAGTTTCTTTGAAGTTAGGGACATGAAGAATCTTTGCAACATGCTTTTCAAAGCATCTGGGTTTATACTCCTGAGCTCATGGAAATGAGGAAATGAGGAAGGAAAAGAGAGAGACCTCCACCAGCTGAGATGGTCTTGAGAGTTCTGCTCCTTATCACATCAGCACACTCTCCCGTAGCAGGACTTTTTCTGAAAAAGCATTTCACAACATTTGCCACCTTATAACTCAACAAGTATGTTATTTCCTGTCAGTTTAACTTCTCCAAACTGCTTAACAATAGCCAGAAATTCTCAGAAACAGGAGGATAGTGCAACTCTGCTCTTCCTCATCACCATCCTGTTACCTCCCTAAAGTTCCTGAAACAAGACAAATGGTGAGCTCTTAACAGAGGCCAGAAGAGGGGACAAGGCCCGGCTTTTCCTACATGGCCCTGCCGAATGGCATCCCTCCATTTCTTTGTCCTGCCAGGACTCATGAGTCTATTCTTTGACACTATTAGTGTATTTCTCTTTGTGGCTGACATTTCCTAAATTTTTTTCAGCAGGCTGTGCTCTCTATCCAGTGGCTTCTGGAGGAAAAAAAAAAAAAAATGGTGCCAGGCTGTGACCGCTGCTGGGTCAACCAGGCCAAGGAAAGGGAGGTAATGTCCTTGGAAGAAGGCAGACCTCTCCCACTCCCAGGTTGGACTGGGTCTCTTAAGTGCAAACAGATATCTTATTTTCTGTTTTGGATTTGGAGTCATCTCTTGAGATAAGCAAGAAGAGATCCCTCCTAGCTTGCCAACTTGGTGATTCTGCCTGAATTCTTGTAAAAGACAACTTTGTTTATAAATGGAATCATGCGTCTGAGAGTGAAAAGCCTCATTTTGTCCAACTTTCTGACTTGCAGATGAGGAAAGAGGCCCAGAAACATTAAAAGATATCCCCAATAACAGTAATATTATATAAATTACATAGCTCAAAAGTGCTATGGCCTGCACTGTACAGAAGAAAAAATGGACAATCAGAGTGATGAGGTTGCCTGGCCCAGGACAGCACAGAGTTAGTAACGGAGGCTGCACTTGAGGCCAGGTCTCCTGATTCCCACTATGATGCTCTTTGACAGACACGGCAGCCTCTGGGCGTGGGAATGGACTTTGGAAATAGTGAAGTCTGCTGCCCAGAGTCCCATTTTACTTTTTTGTCTATACTTGGTGATCCAGAACAGTACTAGAAGTGCACATGCAATTAACAAATTCAACTGTATTTATTTGCTCTACATCGGTGAAGTACCTGGTCTGCGATTCGGAGGACACAAAGGGGCAGACAGTGAAAAAAGTCTCCCTCATGTTCCTGTCCCCCCATCTGGTTTTCCTCCCCAACTTCTTATGTGTCCTTTCAGATATGTTCATGCTTAGATACATACACATTTATGCATTTAAAAAAATGTTATGTATTTATTTGACAGACAAATCACAAGCAGGCCGAGAGGCTGGCAGAGAGAGGTGGGAGGAAGCAGGCTCCCTGCTGAACAGAGACCCTGAGGCGGGGCTCAATCCCAGGACCCTGAGATCATGACCTGAGCCGAAGGCAGAGGCTCAACCCACTGAGCCACCCAGGAGCCCACATTTTACATTTTTAATAAAAAATGGAAGCATACTGTACTCAGTTCTCCACCTTGCATTTTAAAAAGTTTGACATATTTTGGCTATCACCCTTATCAGTGCAGATAGAGCTGCTTCCTTTTTAATCGCTGCAAGTATTCCACCGAAAGGAGATACCCTAATTTGCTTATCCAGTCCACTCTTGATGGACATCAGGTGGTTTCCATTTTAGGCTGTTGGTACGAAGAATATACTATCCATGTCTTTGTGTACGTTTCCTAGAATATTCAGAAGAGACTGGCAATCTACACCTGTGGGCCAATTTCAAACTGCCATTTATTCTTTTTTTTTTTTTTTTTAAAGATTTTATTTATTTATTTGACAGAGAGAGATCACAAGTAAGCACAGAGGCAGGCAGAGAGAGAGAGAGAGGAGGAAGCAGGCTCCCCGCTGAGCAGAGAGCCTGATATGGGACTCGATCCCAGGACCCTGAGATCATGACCCAAGCCGAAGGCAGCGGTCTAACCCACTGAGCCACCCAGGCGCCCAAACTGCCATTTATTCTTGTAAATAAAGTTTTATTGGGTGGTAGCCACTCCTGTTTGTTTACATATTGTCTGTGGCTGCTTTCATGCTGTAACAGCAGACCTGTGTATTTGCAACAGAAATACGTGGCCTGAAAAGAAAATGGGATGCCTGGCTGGCTCAGCCGGTTAAGTGTATGTCTTCGGGTTAGGGAATGGTCCCAGGGTCCTCGGATTGAATCCTACATCAGGGTCCCTGCTCAGCGGGGAGCCTGTTTCTCCCTCTGCCTGCAGCTCCCTCTCTCTTTGACAAACAAATAAATAAAATCTTAAAAAAAAGAAGTACATGGCCTGGAATCCCAAAATATTTACTACCTGGCACTTAAAAAAAAAAGATTTTATTTATTTGAGAGAGAGAGAGAGAGAGAGAAAGTGAGCGCACACAGGAGCACGAGCTGCAGCCCTCCATCCAAGGACCCTGAGATCATGATCTGAGCCAAAGGCAGATGCTTAGCTGATTGAGCCTCCCAGGCGCCCCTACCTGGCCCTTTAAAAAAAAGTTTTGGTGGACTCCCATCTATAGGACAAATTCCTATTAGTGAAATTGCTGGGTTAAGAGTTTCACATTTCACACTTGACAGTTAGTGGCCCCATTCTCTTCACAGAGGTTGGACTTGTTTATTCTCCCACCGACAGCATGTTTTTCCATGTTCACACCAATGTACTTCACTGGACATTTTCACCTTTGCCGGTCTGATAGGTAGAAAAAAATATTTCTCTGTATTTGTTTTGCATTTGTCTGATTTTGAGTGAAACCAAGCATCTTTTTCTGGTTGGAGAAGGGTGACGCTGAGGGAAAGAGAAATAAATGCGAAGTAAATTATGGGTCTCAATTCTTTGATGGAACAGAACTTACATCACCGAACAAACCCAGCAGAGACCCTACTGCCACTATCTCCAGACCCCACAGCCCGTCTCTTCTCTCCTGCCCAGAAAATGGATTCTGAGCAGCACCTGCTTCCTCACGCTGCTCTGCCCTGGGTTTACTCACCATGCACGCTGTGAGCAGCTGTTAGATGGGAAAACGAGTTCTGGTTTCAATCTTGGGAAAGTGGAACTGAGACCGTGGGAAATTCCTGCACCCAGGAGGCTCTTCAGAAGGTGCAGGTCAGCCTCAAAGAAGTGCCACAACAAGCACTACCTAAGGTGGGAGTGGGGAAGAAAATGCACCTTCCTCTCTCCCTCCCTCCCCCCTCCTTTTTCCTTCCTTCCTTCCTCTCTCTCTTCCTTTCTCTCTCTTTCTTTCTGTCCTTCTTTCTTTCTTTCTCCATGCCCAACGTGGGGCTTGAACTCATGATCCTGAGATTATGAGTCATGTACTCTACTGACCAAGCCAGCCAGGTGCCCAGATCCCTTTTTCAGTTGGGGATGCAGAAAGGGAAGTGCTTCTTGGCCCCTTGTGGGTTTAGACTGTGCTGTTGGGAATGGGTGTTGGCTGCCAGGAGCCATGTGTGAGACACAGCAAGGGGCCAGGCATTCCTATCAGACTCAAGAGGCATCAGTTCCTCTCACTGGCAGGGAGGAAAGCAGTGAGGCCCAGTGTTTGAGGGTCCAAGTTTATTTGGACACCTGTTCATTAGGTGAGCATTTGTAGCTCTTACAAATGCTGTTGCTGTTTAACATGGAGAAGGGTCCTTGGTTGGGTGCTAAGGTGCTCTGGCTGAGGGGACTGATGGATGCAAGGGCCGGGGGCCAGCTGAGTCTTTACAGCTTGTCAAATTTAGAGATAAGATGCTTTGAGAATAAAGCTTTAATCCAAAAAGGTAGCAAAGGACTACCGTTTGACCGGTGGTGAAGATAAAGAAAGGGCTCCTCCGCAGCGAACTAGATCCTTAAACTACAGCAGGGCCGCAATCACATTTCAGTGTGGAAAAATGAGATTTCTAAGTTCCCGGAGAGGAACTTTGGGAAATGACTGTGCTGGAAATGGGCCAAATTAATGATGGTAAATGCATTTAATGGAATAGTATGTGGCTGTTAAAAGAGTGTGGTGGATCCGTGTGTACAGATAGGGAATCTTTTCCAAGAAATCAGTAAATGGAAACCTCAAGGGGAGGGGTGGTCATGAAGCGTTGGGCCTTGGGACTTCTAAAAGCAAAGAGTGAGACAGGGATTCCTGTGCTTTGAAGAGGGGTGCTTGCAGGAGAAGGGGAGTGTTGGGGAGGGGGGCAGTGGGAGCAGGGCAGGGGGAAAAAAAGCTAAGCAAGGCCTCTGTAAGCATCACCTTTAGCCTGATCTGGGAGGGAGCATAGGGGTGTGAGTTGTACCGCAAGGTTGTCCACTCTCTTACCCCGTCTTGGCTGCAGTGCATCCCAGGCTGGGGTTGGGGGGGGGGGAATCCTCTGCGGAAGAGGGCAAGTGTGAAGCATTCGTGACCTCGCTTACAGCAGCCAGGCGATGGGTTCTCCAGCTTTCTGGGACATCTGGGCAGAGCTCCATGGTACCCGCTGCAACAAGTCGCCACCATTGGTGGAAGAGGGTAGAGATGCCTATGAATGGGCTTGTACGTATGGGGACTAAGAGTGGAGGCTCTTACCTGGAGCCCGTGGAACCCCAACCGCTTCAGAGACAGAACCATATTTCAATAGAATTGGCTTCTTTTTTTCCTCTGTATTTTATTTTACATGTTTTCTGACCTTATCCATAGGCTCCATCAGACCTCGAATGAGCGCGTGGTGTGCGCCCAAGAATCAAGAGATGCGAGAAAGCAGTACAGCACTTGCTTTGCTGGGCGAGGCGAGAGGTGGATACGTAGGCGGGGCTCAGAGTGGCAGAGAGACTTCACATTCTTTGCATACCCTTTTGTACTGTTGGAGTTTTTGCTCTGTGCATTAATTATATTTTAAAAAGATAGGAGAAAAATGACAGAAAATGTATTTTAGAAAGTTACCTACTTCTCCAAAGAACTAGGAGGGGAAAAAGGAGGAAGAGCGGATGTGGGAGAAATACCCCCAAATGAACCTGTTTGTTCCTGGGTTTTCTTTTTACTCTCATTTCCTGGGGTGCCTTTTCTGTTTTATACCACTTCTCCGACTGCTTGCTTTCCTCTTCAAAAAATCCTGTCTCTCTAATGCTTGTATGTGATTTTGAAGCTGTTTTGGCACACTGGGATGGAACCTGCATAATTATATTTTATTAATTTTTGCCCAAGTCATAATCTAACGATAACTTAAGTGTAACGTCATTTCTTAGCATATATACCTCTACTTGCCAAATAGACCACTTTAGTCTGCATGGTTTTTGTGGGTCAAAAGCATGCCTTTATATGGAGAATGTATTTCTGTGATGAGAATAAATTTGGGAGGGTATTTCACGCTCAAGATGGAGGTTTTTAATCAGAACACATTTGAGAACATTAGATGTCTCCTTTATTCACAATATACTTCTAAAGAGTCAAGATTTACTAAATCCTACCTCTCAGGATTTTAAAATGAATGTGCACTCTCCACCACTTTTGTTGCCAAGGGAGCTCACATCTGCCCTGGAAAATCTTCCTGTGGAGCGATGTCAGCAGAGATAAATGAATGAGAGTACATGCGGTTCTATAATAATAGTGCAATTTGGCTAAGGGGTGACATCATCTTTTCACTGTTGTATCTGCCAGTCTAAGTAGCAATAAGTCCAGCTGAGCTAGAGAATGAATTACAGGGAAAGTAAATGGGCAAGGTGAGATGAAACATAAAAAATGGAGTAGAAAATTAAATTTAAAAAGAAGGTAGCTTGGAATAGATTCAGTCCACAATATATTTCTTCTTATGTATGGCTCTGATTTAATTACATGTCATAATCTGCCATCATTCTGGATTATGTGGAAAGATGCAAGTCTTCTTTCCTAATGGATGTTTTGCTGTATATACACATGGGTATCGCCAGAGTATAAATAGGGATGTTGGAATTGATTTTAGTCTTTAAAGGGCACATTTAAATGCTGGAAGATAAAATGCCTTTATCAGTTCAGTCCACTCACTGTGATTCCACATGCCTCTCTGGTAACACTTGAAGGAGGATTTGCTGGGTTTTATTTGGATATCAAGAGAAGAATATCACCATCCTTTATGCTGATGAGCCCCGGTCATGGTTTGTTTCTGGCAAGAAGCAGTATATGACTCTCTATTGGTTCTTGGAGTGCTGGATTAGTATTTATTCATTGCCTTATTTTTTTCCTTCTTAAGTAACAGCTTTACTGAGATAGAATTCACATACTAAAATATTGCTCCTGTTTGTTAATTTTTTTATATTCCTGTCCTCTAATACCCACAGGCATTGGATGATGAATTTCTGCAAAGGCATTGATGGTGGTTATGAGGAATAAATCCTGCAGATGGATCAAATCAAAACATCAGATCTCCTGGGTGGCTCAGTGGGTTAAGCCGCTGCCTTCAGCTCCGGTCATGATCTCAGGGTCCTGGGATTGAGTCCCGCATCGGGCTCTCTGCTCAGCAGGGAGCCTGCTTCCTCCTCTCTCTCTCTCTGCCTGCCTCTCTGCCTACTTGTGATCTCTCTCTGTCAAATAAATAAATAAAATCTTTAAAAAAAAAAAAACAAAAAACCAAAAAAAACATCAGATCTCAAGGCTGTATAAAAGAGTCCTGAAAAGGAGGGAGAAACAGAAATGAAGGACAGAAAAGAGCAGTTAGGTTATTGAAAAGAAAATCTTTTGCTATTTAAATAAAGAGCGAATAGCTTTCATTGTTGGCTCCCCACATGGCTGAATCTTTTTTGAGCAGCAAGTTCCAAAATCAAGAAAGTAGAAGGAACTTAGACTTGAACTAATTAGTATTAATGAAAATGTACGAGACATTAACAACGAATTTCCTAGGCAATTTCATTTCCAAAGCACATTCGCATGTATCACAGGTAAAATGTTTCCCACAAACACCATTTTTAAGATAAGATTTTATTTGCAAAAGCGATTTTTGTGGCCTAAGGAAGAAACGGCTCATTGAAACAGAACTTTGCTGATTTGGTTTCAAAGAATTCTATGATTTGAAGAATTCTGTGGAACATAGGGGTTCAGAAGTCCCTGAACACAGAACAAGCATATCTGGTAATGAAAATGTTCTTTTGGTCCAGCATTATGTTTATGCTTTAAAAGTGTTATTATGCTAGGAATAGGCAGAAGCTGTAAAGAGGAAGTAGGACAATACTTTGTGTTTGAATAGGCTTGATACTTTGCAAAATATTCAGACCCCATCAAAACCTGGTAGCAAATATTATCATTTTACTGATGAGAAGCATGCTTCTAAGAAAGTTCTTTTACAGTAAACAGAAAATTCAACTCAAAGTGGCCTAAGCAATAAAAGGTATGTGTCTTTCCGTGTGTGTGTCTCTGTGTGTGTGTTTTTGGCTTGCAGAATTGAAAAGTCCAGAGAAGGAACCAACTTTTATACCATCAGGGGCCAATTTCTCTAGATGGCTCCCAGTTCTGTTTTCCTAAAATATAGTTTTCTTCTAAGACAGGCTTTCCTCCTGAGGTTGCCAGATAGCTCTGAATCGAGTTGAAAAAGAAAAGAAAAGAAAAGAAAAAAAAAAGAGTGCCTCTGTCTCACAGTGCCAACATAGTCTAGTGATTGTGTCTCATTGGCTGCGATTGGGTCACATGTTCATCCCTGAACCTATCACTGTGGCCAGAAGGATGCTGTCTGTCCTCTGATTCACCAGGCTATAGAAGAGAACTCCCCGCCTGAATGCATGAGGTGGGGGCCAGACGGCTTTCCATGGGTGAAGAGAGGCATTCACTCAGTTTTATTGAGATATAATTGATAGATAACATTGTGTAAGTTAGAATTACCTAATTTCGTATCTCCAGTGTAGGCTGATTGAATGTTAAGCCGATATTGACATGATATAACTTTTTTTTGGGCAACTGGATTCTAAACTTTTGAGGGTAAAGGTTATATTTTGATAGTTTCTGTGTCTTTGTGCACAGTGTTTAGCATGCTCATTTTCCTTTAGTCAAAATTCAGGAGATACTTAATTGAGTTATTGAAATAGTTTTCCTAGTGAGATTATTAAATTAACTCGACTGCCATGGGAACAGCTGTATACTGATTCCTTATCCATCATGCTGAAAGAGGGGAGGGGAGGATGGAGAATCCATTTTTATAAAGATTTCCAGGTGATTCCTTTCAGGGCATTTAAAAAATTTGCTTCAAGATTTCAACATATAAATATCAGAAAGCCAGTTGACCGACATAGAACTCTTCAGCATATCACAAATAGCCAAGAAAGTGGTGTTGAAGTCAACACCCTTTAGAAATCTCTTGCAAGGGTGCCTGGATGGCTCAGTCGTTAAGTATTTGCCTTGGGCTCAGCTTGTGATCCCAAGGTCATGGGATCGGGGCCCACGTCTGGCTCCTTGCACAGCAGGAAGTCTGCTTCTCCCACTCCCACTCCCCTGCTTGTGTTCCCTCTCTCTCTGTGTCTCTCTTTGTCAAATAAATAAAATCTTAAAAAAACCACCAAAGAAATCTCTTGCAAGAGAAAACCTACAACTGTAAAAACTGAAAAAGAATGAAATCAACAAGAATTAAAATGGGAGAGAAAGACTTTGATTAAATTGTTAGGTTTGGGTTGCCTATTTCTACATAGCAAATTGCTCCAAAACAGAGGGGCTTAAAACAACAGTCATTTATTATTTCTCATTCTGTGGGTTGCCTGGGTCAAACTGGCTGGTTTCCTCAGCTCCATTTGGTATAACTACAGTCACTCATGGAGCTGAGTTCACCTGGGAGCTCAGCCAGGGCCACAACACCTGAGAAGGCCTCTTACAGTTGAAAGCTTCTTTCCTTGTGACAGCTCATCATCTAGTAGTCTGGCCCTCACTCCTTTGCAGGATGATTGCTGTCTTCCAAAAGGAGAAGCAGAAACCAGTTCCCTTAAGTGGGCTCAGAAGTGTCAGGACATCACTATGGCTACCTCTATTGGACAAGTCAAGGGATAGGGCCATTCCAGATTCTAGAGTGAAGGAAGGAACGTAGACACCACCTCTCAGTGTCAGGAGTGTGCAGAGGAAGGGGAAGAATTGCTGGTGGCCATATTTGGGTACTTTCTACTATATTTATTTATAGTTACATCTGGCACACATAGTAAGAAGTGGCGATGCCTTTGGGCCTTCTAAACTTAAGCCTAAAAACAACTACAGGATCCATGCAATGGAGTGCCATTCAGAAATAAAGAGGAATGAAATATTGATACGTGCTATACCACAGATCTGCTCAAAAACATCATGTCAAGAAGAAGAAGCCAGGGACGCCTGGGTGGCTCAGTTGGTTGGACGACTGCCCTCGGCTCAGGTCATGATCCCGGAGTCCCGGATCGAGTCCTGCATCGGGCTCCCAGCTCCATGGGGAGTCTGCTTCTCTCTCTGACCTTCTCCTCGCTCATGCTCTCTCTCACTGTCTCTCTCTCAAATAAATAAATAAAATCTTAAAAAAAAAAAAAGAAGAAGAAGCCAGACACAAAAGACCATGTACTGTATGATTCCATTTGTCTAAAATGTCCAGAAAATGCACCTCTAAGGAGAAAGAAAAGTATATTAGTGGGTTCCTGGAGGTAAGAATGAGGACTAATTTTAAATGGGCATGAGAATTCTTACTGGGGTAATAAAAATGCTCTGAAACTAGATTATGGTGATGACTACATAATTCAGGACATTTATTGAAAATCACTGAATTGTACACTCAGAAGGAGTGAATCTCATGACATATAAATTGTAAGCCAATGGAGTTGTTAAGAAAATGCAGAAGGGTGGTCTTTAATCCAAGAGACATGTTCCTGGAGGCTTTGCATCATTAAAATCTTCAGAGATGGGGGCGCCTAGGTGGCTCAGTCGTTAAGGGTCTGCCTTTGGCTCAGGTCATGATCCCAGGAAGCCTGTTTCTCCCTCTCCCTCTGCTGCTCCCCTGCTTGTGTTCCCTCTCCCACTGTGCCTCTCTCTGTCAAATAAATAAATAAAAATATTAAAAAAATAAAATCTTCAGAGTTGAAGGGCTGTTTCCCCACGGGAATAAGTTTAAAGTGGAGGACATGTATTCACAAAGTGTAAAACCCCACAGTTATTTTGGCTAGTTTTGCTTCAAGTGCTTTTTGTTTTCTTAGCCTTCGATTGTTCACATAATACTCTCTCCTAATTTAACAGTAGGGTATATCAAGGTTGGTATCTGGGCTGCTTCCCCAGATTTTTGTGCTGGACAAACTCCTAGTCCAAAGCGACTGATTTTCCAGGGAGTTTTTCATTCTGAGGACCATCACTTAAGTAAACACCTGCATGACATTGTTAAAGCCTCCTCAAAAGATTTTGATTCTTTTAAAAAATATTTATTTATTTTGTAAAAGAGAGAAAGAGAGAAAGCACACAAGCAGGAGAATGGGCAGAGGGAGAGGGAGAAAGAGAAATCTTAAGCAGACCGCCCACTGAGTGCGGAGCCCAACTTGGGGCTCCATTTCATGACCCTGAGATCAAGACCTGAGCTGAAATCAAGAGTCAGACACTTAATCAATCAAGCTCCCCAGGTGCCCCAGAAGATTTTAATTCTTTTCTTTTTTTTTTTTTTTAAAGATTTATTTATTTAACAGGGAGAGATCACAAGTAGACAGAGAGGCAGGCAGAAAGAGAGAGAGAGAGAAGCAGGCTCCCTGCTGAGCAGAGAGCCCGATGCGGAACTCGATCCCAGCACCCTGAGATCATGACGTGAGCCGAAGGCAGTGGCTTAACCCACTGAGCCACCCGGGTGCCCCGAAGATTTTAATTCCTAACAACGGTCACATTTAAAGTGAGAGCATAGTGGTTACTGAAGCCAATAGTGGACGTTTGGATGTCCACGAGTGATAGTTTCTGCTGATCAAAGATTGCAGGTGTTTCTGTTAACCAGCTGAAGTGACACCTTCCTCTGACATTAACCAATACATAGTTTGCAAGTCACTCAGCTTGTCAAATCTTGAAATTTTGTAAACTTTGACAGATGTTTACATTTAAGGAGAGTTCATATTGTTTAAAATTTTGCTCACAAATGAGACTTCCTTATTATCTCTGTGTTGCACTATTTGAAATCCTTCAAATTCACAGGAGATGCAAATACACCAGGTTACCGAGTTGGTGATGGTGAGAACCTGCTAGCCGGGCCTCCCCCCGCTCCCCAACTATGTTATTGCGATGAGAAAAACTTCAACATTCAGCATGTGCATTCCAGATGGCTCATGAGCCCTTAGTATTTGCTTCTATTCAATTTGTAAGGAGTTTGTGTTCCATGAATTTGCATTAAGTTTCAGGTTAGATTCAATAATCCTAAATACCAAATGAAATTCTGTCTGATCCATTCAGCCTCTGAATCTTGTCGGAAACTCCAAAATTGGCTTGGGTTTTCTTCAAGGATTTATGAATCTGGGCTGAATTTGAGGTTCATAAAAGGACTCAGCCAGAGCTGCTTTAGTCTGGAATTTCAAAAGAAGTATTTTGCACATTTCCTTCAATACATATCAAACAAGTGGTCAATGTCTGCTGGTTCATGTCCTACTCTTTCTAAATACTGGACTACCCATTTTGGATCTTCATTTCTTTATCATTATTATGGTTGAGTTGTGACACCACCCCCTTCCACTTACATGTTGATGTCCTGACCCACACAGCCTCAGAATGTGACCTCATTTGGAGACAGGGTTTTATTCAGGTATTCAAGTTAAAATGAGTTCCTTAGTGTGGGTTCTAACCCAATATGACTGGTGTCCTTATGAAAAGGGGGGAATTTGGTTACAGAGATATGCACATGGGGAGAACATATGTGAATATCAAGGCAGATCAGGTGGATGTGTCTAGAAGCCAAGGAATGCCAAAGATTGCAAACCACCAGCAGCCAGTGGAGAGGACTGGAACATATTCTTTCTTCCAGCTGGAACCAACCCTGCTGACACCCAGACCTCAGACTTGAAGCCTCCAGAACTGTGTGATGATAAACTTCTGTGGTTTAAATCACTCAGTATGTGGTACTTGGTTATAACATCTCTAGCAAACTAATAACATTGGTAAAATAAGAAGATAGACAAATGGCATTTGTTTTGGAGCTTGACCAAATCCTTTCAGTGCATTATATCAGTTGATTTTCAACAGAAAACCCAGAAAGGTAGGCATCCATTTCATTGTCCCCACAAGGAAATGAAGGCTGAGCGGCTTGGCCAAGATTGCACAGCTCATTTCCTTGGCTGACGCTGGGACACAGATGGCCTCTTTCCTAGTTCAGTCCTCTGGTGCTTGTTAGTGGCAGAGTTTGGGACTCAAAGACAGGATTAACAGAGATGATCTTAATCTACAATATTAGGAGTTGGATGAGATAATAGCATGTATGTTACTTTCTATGTGTCAGACATTGTCTTAGGCCTTATCAAATTAACTCTCTCATTTACTTCTCATAACAACCCTGTGAAATAATTGTTATTATTCCCATTGCATAGGAAAGAAAAGTGAGACATGGAGAGATTATGTAATGAAGGAAATGTTTTCATTCATGTGAATGAGCTCCTAGGAAGGGAGTGGAAATTTGCCTAATTTCTTTCTCTGATGATTTTATTTTAATATATTTTTATCTATATATTGTATCTCAATTATTAAAAAAAAATCAAGAGACTTTACAAAATACCAGGTCCATTATTTTAATATTTCCAGAGTGCCTTCTAAACTTTTTTCCATTCACATGAGGAACCTTTACATAGGGTACTCATAACATGTATAAAAATTGGTATTCTGCTTTCTTTCCATTCAATATCACACTAATAGCATTTTACTTGTTCTAATGCAGTACATATCTGCTGTGATCATTTTAATTTTATTTTTTAAGTTTTTATGTATTTACTAATCTTCACCCTCAGCATGGGGTTCGAACTCACCACCCCGACATTAAGAGTCAGATGCTCTTCCAACTGAGCCAGTCAGGTGCCCCTGCTGTGATCCTTTTTTTTTTTTTTTTAATTTTAAAGATTTTACTATTTATTTGAGAGAGAGAGAGAGAGAGCAAGTGTGAGCACAAGTAGGGAGGGGAACAGAAGAAGAAGGACAGCAGACTCCCTACTGAGCGCAGAGCTTGATACAGGGCTTCATCCCAGGACCCCAAGATCATGACCTGAGCTGAAGGCAGATGCTTAAACAACTGAGCCACCCAGGCGTCCCATTGCTATGATTATTTTAATGAATACTTCAGAAATCCCCTGTAAAGCTATAAAGGCTCTTCTTTGTGTAAGAATTGAAGAGTAACCCAGCTAAAGTTGAGGAAAAGGTCAACATGCAATTTGAACACGTTACCCACAATTTTATGTTTCTATGCTTTGGTGCTTAATGAGTAAACACTACTGATGTTGTTGGGAGCTATTGCTGCATAATTGATCACCCCAAACATAGTGTAAAACAGCAGACATTTTATTATTTTGAGGAAAACTGTGGGTCCAGAACTCGGAGAGCGTATGATCAGACTATGCACACAGCTTACTCTGTTCCATGATGTCTGGGACCTCAGCTGGGAATGCTTGGGGAATAAGGGCCAATTTGATGATGGTCTGAAATCATCCAAAGGCTTTTTCACTCACATGTCTAAAGGGTGATGTTCACTATTGGCTGGGGCCTTGGTTGGAAACATCTAGATCTTTCTTTTTTGTGCTTGGACCTTCCCCTAGTGTGGCACTTTGGTTCCAAAAGCAAATATTCCAACAGAACCAGGCAGAAGCTATGAACTTCTTATGAACTAGTTTTGGAAGTACATAGCATCGCTTCCATCATTTAGTCATAAACCCTCTGATGTTCAAGGAGGGAACACAGATTCCCTTATCTTGATGTGAGGAAAGTTAAAATCACATCAAAAACATGTATTATGGGAGTTATTGTTGTGGCTAGTTTTGAAAAATGAAACGTGCAATAAAGTTGTTGAAGTAAAACCATTTGTGATTTGTGTTTGCTTTTATAGCTCTTGTGAATAAATACACTTAAAAAAACAACAGTGCCTCTCTTTAATCTAGATTGGCAAAATGTGTCTTAATTGATATATTTTACCCCTAATGGGTAGTTGCTGGAAGAATGAACTAATCCTGGTTTCCCTACCAACATTTATGACCTTGGACAAGTGACCTTTCTTTTTCCCTCTGTTTCAAAATTCCAGTGTAGTTAGCATACAGTATTATATGTTAGTTTCAGGTGTACAACATAGTGATTTAGCACTTCTATATATTACTTAGTGCTCATCAAGTTAAGTCTACACTTAATCCCCTTCATCTATTTCACCCATTGTCCCTACCCATCTCCCCTCTGACAAGCGGCCTCTCTTGACTTCAAGTCCCTCATCTGTAATAATTGAACCTACCTCACTGGGCTGATGTAAGGGTTAAATACCTTAATGCTAGTAGCAATTAGTACGATACCTGGTTTGGCTTATAGTCAGCACTCCATAGACAAACAATAATGGTTATTGTTGTTATTGTGGTCCAAGTATGGATGGCTTTTATAATGTTTTTATTAACATATAATGTCTTATTTGCTTCAGGGGTACAGGTCTGTGAATCATCAGGCTTACACATTTCACAGCACTCACCACAGCACACACCCTCCCCAATGTCCATAACCCAGTGACTCTATCCCTCCCCTCCTACCCCCCAGCAACCCTCAATTTGTTTCCTGGAATTAAGAGTCTCTCTTGGTTTGTCTCCCTCCCTGGTCCCATTTTGTTTCATTTTTTTCCTCCCTACCCCCGCCCCCCTACAGCACCCCACCCTACCTCTCAAATTGGTCATAACAGAGAAATCATATGATAGTTGTCTTTCTCTGATTGACTTATTTCGCTTAACATAATACCCTCTAGTTCTGTCCACATTGTTGCAAATGCAAGATTTCATTTCTTTTGATGGCTGCATAGTATTTCATTGTCTATATATACCGCATCTTCTTTATCCATTCATCTGTTGATTGACATCTGGGCTCTTTCCATAGTTTGGCTATTGTGGACATTGCTGCTATAAACATTTGGGTGCACGTGCTCCTTCGGATCACTACATTTGTATCTTTAGGGTAAATACGCAATAGTGCGATTGCTGGGCCCTAGGGTAGCTCTATTTTCAACTTTTTGAGGAACCTCCATACTGTTTTCCAGAGTGGCTGCACCAGCTTGCATTCCCACCAACAGTGTAGGAGGGTTCCCCTTTCTCTGAATCCTTGCCAACGTCTGTCATTTCCTGAATTATTAATTTTAGCCATTCTGACTGGTGTGAGGTGGTATCTAACTGTGGTTTTGATTTGTATTTCCCTGATGCCAAGTGATGTTGAGCACTTTTTCATGTGTCTGTTGGCCATTTGGATGTTGCCTTTGCCAAAATGTCTGTTCATGTCTTCTGCCCATTTCTTGGTTGGATTATTTGTTCTTTGGGTGTTGAGTTTGATAAGTTCTTTATAGATTTGGGGTACTAGCTTTTTATCTGATATGTCATTTGCAAATATCTTCTCCCATTCTGTCAGTTGTCTTTTGATTTTGTTGACTGTTTGCTGTGCAAAAGCTTTTGATCTTGATGAAGTCCCAATAGTTCATTTTTGCCCTTGTTTCCCTTACCTTTGGTGATGTTTCTAGAAAAAATTCACTATGGCTGAGGTCAAGGCTGCTGCCTGTGTTCTTCTTAAGGATCTTGATGAATTTCTGTCTCACATTGAGGTCTTTCATCCATTTTGAGTCTATTTTCGTGTGTGGTGTAAGGAAATGGTCCAGTTTCATTTTTCTGCATGTGGCTGTCCAATTTTCCCAACACCATTTGTTGAAGAGACTGTCTTTTTCCTATTGGACATTCTTTCCTGCTTTGTCAAAGATGAGTTGGCCATAGAGTTGAGGGTCCATTTCTGGGCTGTCTCTTCTGTTCCACTGATCTGTGTGTCTGTTTTTGTGCCAGTACCATACTGTCTTGATGATGACAGCTTTGTAATAGATCTTGAAGTCTGGAATTGTAATGCCGCCAACTTTGGTTTTCTTTTTCAATATTTCTCTGGCTATTCAGGGTCTTTTTGGGTTCCATATAAATTTTAGGATTATTTCTTCCATTTCTTTGACAAAAGTTGTTGGTATTTTGATAGGGATTGCATTAAATGTATAGATTGCTTTAGTAGCATAGACATTTTTACAATATTTTTTCTTCCAGTCTATGAGCATGGAACATTTTTTCCCATTTCTTTGTGTCTTCCTCAATTTCTTTCATGAGTACTTTATAGTTGTCTGAGTACAGATTCTTTGCCTCTTTGATTAGATTCATTCCTAGGTGTCTTACGGTTTGGGGTGCAATTGTAAATGGGATGAACTCCTTAATTTCTCTTTCTTCTGTCTTTCTGTTTGTGTATAGAAATGCAACTGATTTCTGAGCATTGATTTTATATCCTGATTCTTTTCTGAGTTCCTGTATAAGTTCTAGCAGTTTTGGGTGGAGTCTTTTGGGTTTTCCTCCTTACATATCATATCATCTGCAAAGAGGGAAAGTTTGACTTCTTCTTTGCTGATTTGGATGACTTTATTTCTTTTTGTTGTCTGCATGCTAAGGCTAGGGCTTCTAGTACTATGTTGAATAGCAGTGGTGATAGTGGACAACACTGCTGTGTTCCTGACCTTAAGGGAAAAGCTCTCAGCTTTTCCACATTGAGAATGTTCGCTGTGGGTTTTTCATAGATGGCTTTGATGATACTGAAGTATGTACCCTCTATCTAAACATTGTGATGTTTTGATTAAGAAAGGATGTTGTACTTCGTCAAATGCTTTTTTGGCATTTATTAAGACTATCATATGATTCTCGTTGTTTCTTTTATTAATGTATTGTATCACATTGATTGATTTGTGGATGTTGAACTAAACTTGCAGCCCAGGAATAAATCCCACTTGGTCTTAGTGAATAGTCCTTTTAATGTACTGTTGGATCCTATTGGCTAGTATTTTGGAGAGAATTTTTGCATCTGTGTTCAGTAAGGATATTGGTCTGCAATTCTATTTTTTGATGGGGTCTTTGTCTGGTTTTGGGATCAAGGTAATGCTGGCTTCATAAAATGAGTTTGGAAGTTCTCCTTCCATTTCTATTTTTTGGAGCAGTTTCAGGAGAATAGGTATTAATTCTTTAAATGTTTGGTATGATACTCCTGGGAAACTGTCTGGCCCTGGGGTCTTGTTTGTTGGGAGACTTTTGATGACTGCTTCAATCTCCTTACTGGTTATGGGTCTGTTGAGATTTTCTATTTCTTCTTGGTTCCATTTTGGTAGTTTATATGTCTCTAGGAATGCATCCATTCCTTCCAGATTATCAAATTTGCTGATGTATATTTACTCATAATACTTTCTTATAATTGTTTGTATTTCTTTGGTGATGCTTGTGATCTCTCCTCTTTCATTCATGATTTTATTAATTTGGGTCCTTTCTCTTTTGTTTTTGATAAATCTGGCCAGGGGTTTATCAATCTTACTAATTCTTTTAAAGAACCAGCTCCCAGTTTTGTTGACTTGTTCTACTGTTCTTTTGGTTTCTATTTCATTGATTTCTGCTCTGATGTTTATTATTTCTCTTCTCCTGCTGGGTTTAGGTTTCATTTGCTCTTATATTGCCCACTGTTTTAGGTGTAGGGTTAGGTTGTGTACTTGAGACCTTTCTTGTTTCTTGAGAAAGGCTTGTATTGCTATATACTTTCCTTTCAGGACCACCTTTGCTGTGTCCAAAGATTTTGAGCGTTGTGCTTTCATTTTCATTTGTTTCTACGAATTTTTAAAATTCTTTAATTTCCTGGTTGATCGATTAATTCTTTAGTAGGATGTTCTTTAGCCTCTATGTATTTGGGTTCTTTCCAAATTTCCTACTGTTGTTGAGTTCTTGTTTCAAAACACTCATTGTCTGCAAATATACATGAAATGATCCCAATCTTTTGGTACCAGTTGAGACCTGATTTGTGATCCAGGATGTGATCTATTCTGGAGAATGTTCCACGTGCAATAGAGAAGAATGTGTATTTTGTTGCTTTTGGATGGAAAGTTCTGAATATATCTGTGATGTCCATCTTGTCCAATTTGTCATTTAAAGCCTTTATTTCCTTCTTGATCTTTTACTTAGATGATCTGTCCATTTCAGTAAGCAGGGTGTTAAAGTCCCCTACTATTATTGTATTATTGGCAATGTGTTTCTTTGATTTTGTTATTAATTGGTGTATATAATTGGCTGTTCCCGTGTTAGGGGCATAGATGTTTATAATTGTTAGAACTTCTTGTTGGACAGACCCCTTAAGTTTGATATAGTGTCCTTCCTCATTATAATAGTCTTTGTCCTTCCTCTTATAATAGTCTTTGGCTTAAAATCTAATTCATCTGCTATAAGAATTGCCACCCCAGCTTTGTTTAGAAGTCCATTAACATGGTAGATTGTTTTCCACCCCTTCGCTTTAAATATGGAGGTGTCTTTGTGTCTAAAACGAGTTTCTTGCAGACAGCATATTGGTGGGTCTTGTTTTTTTTTTTTTTAATCCATTCTGATATCCTGTGTCTTTTGATTGGGGCATTTAGCCCATTTACATTCAGGGTAACTATTGAGAGATATGAATTTAGTGCCATTGTATTACTGTTAATACAGGTGACTGTTATATATATATTGTTTCTGTTCCTTTCTGGTCTGTTACTTTTAGGTTCTCTCTTTGCTTAGAGGACCCCTTTCAATATTTCCTGTAGGGCTGGTTTGGTGTTTACAGATTCTTTTAATTTTTGTTTGTCCTGGAAGCTTTTTATCTTTCTTTCTATCTTCAATGATGGCCTAGCTGGATATGGTATTCTTGGCTGCATATTTTTCTCATTTAGTGCTCTGCTGGGTCTCTGTGGATAAGTCTGCTGCCAGTCTCACATTTCTACCATTGTGTGTTACAGTCTTCTTGACCCAGCTGCTTTCAGGATTTTCTCTTTGTTACTTAGACTAGTAAGTTTTACCATTACATGATGGGGGTGTGGACCTATTTTTATTGATTTTGAGGGAGGGTTATCTGTGCCTCCTATATTTTGATGCTTGTTCCCTTTGCCATATTAGGGAAATTCTCTATTATAATTTACTCCACTGTATCTTCTGTCCCTCTCTATCTTTCTTCTTCTTCTGGGCTCCCAATTATTCTAATATTGTTTTGTCTTATGGTATCACTTATCTCTGGAATTCTCCCCTCGTGGTTCAGTAGTTGTTTATCTCTCTCTTTCTCAGCTTCTTTATTCGTCATCATTTGGTCTTCTATATCACTAATTCTCTCTTCTGTCTCACTTATCCTAGCACTAAGAGGCTCTATTTTTTTTAAAAGATTTTATTTATTTATTTGACAGAGAGAAATCACAAGTAGACGGAGAGGCAGGCAGGCAGAGAGAGAGAGAGGGAAGCAGGCTCCCTGCTGAGCAGAGAGCCCAATGCGGGACTCAGTCCCAGGACCCTGAGATCATGACCTGAGCTGAAGGCAGTGGCTTAACCCACTGAACCACCCAGGCGCCCAGAGGCTCTATTTTTTATTGCACCTCATTAATAGCTTTTTAAATTTCAACTTCATTAGATTTTAGTTCATTTATTTCTCCAGAAAGGGATTTTATTTCTCTAGAAAGGGATTCTCTAGTATCTTCCACGCTTTTTTTGAGCCCAGCTAGCACCTTGATACTTGTCATTCTGAACTCTAGTTCTGACATTTTACTAATGTCTATATTGATTAGGTCCCTAGCCATCAGTATTGACTCTTGTTCTTTTTTTTGAGGTGAGTTTTTCTGCCTTGTCATTTTATCCATTTATCCAAATAAGAAGAGATGAATGAGAGAACAAAATACTAAAAGTGTAGCAACAACCCCAGAGAATATACTGTAACCAAATTGGAAGAGACCTGAAACTGGGAGAAGAAAGGAGGAAAAAAAAAAAGATATATATATACATATATATATGACTGGTGAATAGAATAGAATCATACAATTAATTTTGGGTGTATTTTGGTCTGTTAGAAGAGACTATCTTCCAAGGTTTTAAAGAAAACTTATATATATACACAAAAATAAGGGTAAACATGATGAAGGGATGGAATATGACTGTAAAAATGATAATTAAAAAAAGATTCTAAAAAAGGAATTGACAAGAAGTTGGTTGAAGAAAGAAAAAGTCTGTTCTAGTCTCAGGCTGGAGACTAGAACAAAGCCATGCATTAGATTTAGGGTATATTTTGATCTATTAGAAGAAAGTGTATCCCAAAATTTTAAAGAAAGAAAAACCTGTATGTATACAAAAAATAAGGTCAAATACCATGAAGGGATAGAATATGATTATAACAATGAAAATTTAAAAACCTTTAAAAAAAAGATATTGATAAAATAGTTTAAAAAAACATATTTTGGGGCACCTGGGTGGCTCAGTGGTTTAAGTCTCTGTCTTCAGCTCAGGTCATGATCTCAGGGTCCAGCTCCACATCAGGCTCTCTGCCCAGCAGGGAGCCTGCTTTACCCCTTCTCCCTCTCCCTGCCTCTCTGCCTACTTATGATCTCTCTGTCAAATAAATAAATAAAATCTTTTAAAAAAATCTTTAAAACATTAAAATATTTTTAAAAACGTTAAAATAGGAAAGAGGAAAATTTAAAAAATAGAATAAGAAAAAAATAGAACTTAAGAAATTTAACTTTGAAAGACTAAAGAATCATGGGAAAAACACTATGAATTCTCTGTGCTATATTCCCCTATCTTGGAGTTCCACAGTTCTCATTGATCAGGGAACTTGGTTTTGGCTGGAAGTTCTTACTGATCATTTGGAGGAGGGACCTGTTGCACTAATTCTCAAATGTCTTTGCCAGAGGCAAAATTGCACTGCTCTTGCCAGGGGCCAGGCTAAGTAATCTGCTTGAGTTCGCTCTCCGGAGCTTTTGTTCCCTGAACACTTTCCGTAGAGTTCTGGAGGACGGTAATGAAGATGGTGGCCTCCCAATTTCCCCAGCCCAAGGAGCTGAGAGCTCTGGGCCCCACTCCTCAGTGCACCCTGGGAGAAAAGCAGTCAGTCCCTCCCATCACCCTGGTCTCCTGCCGCACTCCACGCTCACCCGGCCTGTGACAAGCATTTCAATCTCTGGCGCAGGGCTCCGTTTGAAGTCTCCAAACCCAGCCAATTCCTGCAGTGCACTCCCGTGCCACTTCCCCCAAAGAGGAAGGCGAGTGTCCTCGGATCTGTGACTTGCGGGGTCCCTGCTCAAAGAGCAGTGGTCTGACTATGCCCCAATCATGGTTTAAGGTAGCCCCAAGCTGAGAACCCACTCCTAGGCCCCGTCTCTACAGCTGGCTTCCCATCTCCAATACCTGGGAGCTCTGCCACACTCAGACACCCCCAGTGTTTTTGTGACCCTGTGGGTCCTGAGACAACACTGTCCCTGTGAGGGCTCCACCCCCCACTTAGCCTCTGGAGCAACGTTCCTCAGTGAAGCAGAATTCTAAAAGTTCCAATTTTATGCTCCATTGCTCTCTCACTTGCCAGAACCCTGTGGTCTGTCTTCCCATTGCTTGGATTCACTTCTCTCCACATCCTACCTTCCAGAAAGTGGTTGCTTTTCTGTTCTTAGAATTGCTTCTCTTCTTCTCTTCTATCTCTTGTTGAGTATGTAGATGTTCAGAATGGTTTGATAATTATCTAGCTGAACTCCTGGGACTGGAGTATTTTAGGTGTCCTACTATTCCACCATCTTGCTTCTCCTCCTATATAATTTTTTTCTACAGCATATACAAGTGGTGTTTTGACCTGGTGATTTGATTTAAAAAAAAAAATCCTGACTTCACATGTTGTATAATTTTAAACAACCTTAGAGGAAAATGTGGGATAGTAAAAATCTATTAAAAAGGGTAGAATGCATTTAACTGGAACTTGAATAACAATATGTTGAATTAGTGTCCTGAAGTTCTCAAAAATCCCAAATGGAAAGGAGTCCACTGAATCTTAAATTGAGAAAATGGGGCCTTTAAGAGTTGATTTTATATTGAAAGCCCCAGTGGTGTCACCTGGGACCTCCCCATTGCCATTCCTCCACCACCACATCTTGGAGATTCAAGTTAGCTAGGCTCAGGCCCATTCAGCATCCTTCCTGTAACTCTTTGCTTGTCCTTGTTGTTACAGGGCTGGACTCCCTAGTCTTTACTTGTATGTCTTCCAGGGCCATCTATATTTTACCTTCTACATTCTCTTGGAGAAAAGCATTGCCTCTTCCAGCTTTTATGAGAAATTGAATCCCACAGAGCACATTTATCGTGATTTTTATAGGTCTATTAAAGACTGAGGCTATGGGGGGGGGAAGGTTCCCATAGTAGAACATTTAAGAACTTATTCTCTCTTGCCCCCTTTTCATCCCCCACTCTTTACCTCTTGCAAGACAGAACTCCAAACACTAGACCCTCACAGACTTGATTAGCCCCCTAGGAGGCATAGTCCAATTGACCAGCTAAAGAGAATAAGTAATGGAAAAAATTTAAAATGAGAAAGTGTTGGAGAGAATCAAAACAGCATCTTTACATATTTGAAGTTTAATGCTGCTTTTAATCATGGAAATGCAGTCTGACTGGAGTATGCTGAAATATGTTTTATACACAGTATCTCATTTCATCTTGTGACCAGGACAATGAAATAAGTACTATTATTATGCACCCATAATGTGGATTGAGCACAAAGAAGTTAAGTAAACAAAGTTATCTGAAGCCATGATGTTTGACTGCAGAACCTGTACCTTTAACTATTATTCTGTTCTATGTTATTGGTAACTCTGTACAATCTTTCCTGCTACTGGGCTAAGAATTTTTCGGATGCAAATGGTATTAAGGAGGAGTTGTATACATTGTATGATCTTCAGGAGTCTTTTTCACTTTTTTAGGGGGAGGTGTCTCTGATCTCTTTTACTGATAAATTGGTGTTTTGCTGATTTAGCCTTTTCAGAGTGCTTTTTCTATACTTACTGAAAAATATTTTAATAGAGAAATCATCAATGTGTAAGAGTTATAAATGAATCAATATACTATAAAAGATGTTCATTAGGAAGATAAGACATCCCTAGTTTTTTGGTAATTATTTTATGATATTTCTGATTAATGGTTTCATTTGGACCATTTCAGTGTTCAGTGGTCTTCATTTGTTAGTGTTGATTATAGGATGCCATGCCTCGTTGGAATCTGACTCTTTTTGACCAACAAATGTGAATTAAAATCAATAGAAATGTCATTAGCATCCCGATATCATGAAAGATAATATAACCATTTCTCATGCATTCAGTTTATTAAAATTTGCTAAAGTGTGAAATGTGTAGGACAAGTAATGATGTTTTAATCTTTCACCAAGGTAACAATTGAAAGCTGATTGATTCCATTCAGTAATTATAAAATCAGAATGATGGAAGATTGTAATCAAGTAGGATTCATTCTCCTACTTTGTCACTCCTCCATGCAAGATAAAATTCTCATTTGCATCATGTCTTTTATCTGAAAAGAAATCAAACTTCTGTTTGGTTCGCTAAATCCAAGAGATAGATAATAGCCTTTCCTGACTCTGGAGGGGATGGTGAAGCGGCCCCTGCCTACTAATAGAGAAGTGAGGACAGTCTTTCTTTAAGGCTAGATTGTATCTGTGAGAAGATCTAAATATTCAAACTATAACATTCTTCCAGCTTTTGCATGACCTACTGAAAGAGGTAGGGGGCTTGTCTATTAGGGCTATGCTCTTCCTGGCTTCCTTAGGACAGCCCTGGGTGAATGTAGCTGACCAAATATTATAAGCTCTCAATTAATTCAGCTGGCTTGTAGGGTGCTGGGGGGGGGATCTTTCTTGGTTCTAAAAAGTCTGGCAAGAATCCAAATTTCTTTGTCTTTGAAGATAAGGGAGAATTACCATCATCCCATGGATATACAATTGTTAGTTGGGAGTAAGGAGTGGGGGAAGAGATGAACAGAAGAAGGGTCAGGAAAAGGGAGGTTATTGGGTCCATGCTGGCAAACCTAAAACCTAGAAATTCAAGCCCTGGAAGAGCAGGGGACCAAGAAAACTGGCAGGTGCCAATATCCATCATCCCATGGGCTTGGTTGGTGGCTTTGAAATGGAGGTTGGAAGTAGACCATACCTAGGTACCATCATTACATAAAACAGAACATGCCATCAGCTAACTTGGGAACAAAGAATTCTTCGTGAAGGTAGAGATCGAGTGCTTATGTGCGTTTTCTTCACCATTGGGCTTTGAATGTGGTTGAATTGATGTTCCGGGCATCTACAAAAAGAAGCTGCACTCGCATGAGAACTTGGACGCCTTGTTAGGAAAATGTTTCTCCCTGATGACGCAGAAAGCTGTCCGTCTGGGGTGTCTGGGTGGCTCAGTGGGTTAAAGCCTCTGCCTTCGGCTCAGGTCATGATCCCAGGGTCCGGGGATTGAGCCCCACATCGGGCTCTCTGCTCAGCAGGGAGCCTGCTTCCTCCTCTCTCTCTCTCTCTGCCTACTTATGATGTCTGTCAAATAAATAAAAATCTTAAAAAAAAAAAAGCTGTCCATCTGTCTCTTGGACCTTCTGGTTCCTACTCTGCTAGCCATCCTGATTAATCATCTACGACACCTGATTATGTATCGTTTACAAGTGACTTTATAACACATCACACAAGTTTATCAGAAAGTATTTCCATTCTCAAAGAACTGGAAGTTCTAGAGGCTTTTCTTTACTGTAGTCCAGGATGTGGAAGCTATGACCTAGGAATGCCTTTCCATGGCTCAGGGAGTTAGGAGAAAACATTTGCTATACAAATATCTACTTTTATTGTTTTGTTACAGTTACTGACCTTCCAACAGATTTTCTGTGGGCAGTAGAGCATTGTGAAAAGATTGTTATTTTTGGAGCCAGACAGCCCTGAATCTGAAACCTAGCTCGAACAGTCACTAGCTATGAAGACTCTCATCTGTAAACTTGGAAAAATAGTCCTGATATTGCATGGCTGTTCTGTGGATAAGAGATGCTGTATTTTAGTGCCCAATATGGTGACTGATATTTAAAGGACTGAATATATGGCAGGTTATAGGGAGGATTATTATCACCAAATTTCCAAATTCCGTGGAAAAAGTCCAGATAATTCTCTTTAAAAGTCCACAAAAAACTGTGGTAGTGCCCAGGGAAGATGGATATAGCTCTTTTAAACTCCACGGAGAGACAGACTTTTCAGAATGCTGGAGAAAGTTTAATATTCAGGAACCTATGGACATTGACTCTACCTTCTCCACCACCCAAGATATGGCTTTGTTAATGAGTATATCACAGAAATACAAAGGCTTGGCATTGAAACACATTCCCTTATATGGAGATGCTAGATTATTAGTGTGAGTTCTGAAATGACAGTGCAAGTCTCAAGTTTAAAAGCTTGGCAGAAAATTTGGTGGTTTTCTCACTCTTGGTAGGACTTTTGCTTGCTTGGGGAATGTCTATACCAGCTGCAAGCTCTATAGGGGAAAGAGAAAAGCTAGACCAAAATCACAGCATCTCGTGCTGTTGTGAGCAAAACTTCTCTTCTGTTAAGAATTCTTGGCCGAGGGGCACCTGCATAGCTCAGTGGATTAAGCTTCTGCCTTCGGCTCAGGTCATGATCCTAGGTCCTGGGATTGAGCCCCACATCGGGCTTCTGCTCAGTGGAGAACCTGCTTCTTCTCCCTCTGCCTGCCAGCTCTGCCTATTTATGCTATCTTTCTGTCAAATAAATAAATAAAATATTTAAAAAAAAGAATTCTTGGCCAAAAACACTGGGAATGTAAAGCACGTGTGTCAGGGGTGTTCATGGCTGCTCTGGGCCCTCTGGAAACACTGTAGTCCCTCAGCCCAGTGGTTCTCATCCTGCTCTCACAGTAGAATTGCCTGGGGGTGGTTAAAAAGAAACCAAAGCTTAGGCCCCCTCACCAGACCAATTAAATGAAAATTTTTAGGAAAGAGGCCCATACATCCATAATAAAAAACAAAAAAAGTTCTTCAGGTGATTTAATGTCCCAGGGTTGAAGGTCATTGCTGGCCCAAATTTCTCAATACTAATCACACTACGAAATCTCAAGCCTTCATGTAGGGCAGCAGCAAGTAGAAGGGTGAATAAAACATAAAAGAACCTATATTTGCTTTGGTGAATTTGGTTGAGGGCATTGATCTGGGAAATGTGTCTTTTGTTGATATCACCTGAAATAGAGAGCTCATTGTTTTTTCAACCACTAAACCCCATAGGAGGTGAGATGATAGTTCTGGGAATGGCACATCAAGATGTGTCATTTAAAATGCCACGTTTTTAGGAAATGCTCTTCCAAGAGCACCTCCCTTAGGCCTGATGGTTTGGCAGCTTTTTATCCAGCACTTAGCTGCCCATCCCACTGGGATTCTCCCTCTGATCTCAGAATTCTGAAGATGCCTATATTGGCAAAGGCACCATTTAAATCTAGTTCCTGCAGTGAGCTCCTTGACTGGCATTCCCTCTCAGGTGAGGACCCTGCCAGGTAGGCACCCATCACGTGAGTGTTGCCTGTGTGGGTGATACCGGTGGAAGAATCATGATGACTGTGTTCTAGAACTGGAGAGATTCAAGAGGTGTGTTGGTTCACTCCTCTCGGGGGAGGTTTAGGCCCAGAGGGGTAAACCTAGAGGGGTAACAGGGTAGACAGTGAGTTAGGAAGCAGCTGGGTCTATGGTACAGGTCCCTTCATACCAAGATTAGGGCTTTTTCTATCTTATATTACTCTCTCTGCCTTTTCAGTGTTTTCCTGGATTTCTTTCTCTCTCTCTCTCCCTTTTTTTTTTTTTCTAGCTCCCTGACTTCATCTGTATTAAGGTTCTGCAGGGAATAGATATGTAGTATATGCATATATATATATATATATACATATAGAGAGAGAGAGAGAGAGAGAGAGAGGTTTACTGTAAGGTATTGGGTCACATGACATGGAGGCTAAATCCCATGATCACACCATCTGCAAGCCAGAGGCATAGGAGAGCCAAGGATGTAGTTTGAAACTCTGAGAGCTGGAGATTTCAGTTTGGGTGTGAAGGCCTGAGAACCAGGAATGCCAAAGGAGGAGAAAATTCATGTCCCACTTCAAGCAGTCCGGCAGAGAGTAGTCAACTTTCCTGAGATTTTGTTCTATTTATACCCTCAAAGGATTGGATGAGGTGCACTTATATTGGGGAGGGCAATCTGCTTTATTCAGTCCACGAATTCAAATGCTAATCTCCTTTTGAAGCATCCTCACAGACATTCCCCGGAAATGTTTAAGCAGATATCCGGGCTTCCCATGGCCCAGTCATGTTGACACATCAAATTAGTGATGGTTCCATCTTCTCCTATATCCTTCATTTTTCTTTTTGATTTTGTTGTCTTAGGTCTTATGTCTTTAAGATTTTGTTTGCCTTAACCAAGCTGCTCATGCTGGAACATTGTTAATTCTTAGGCTCCAGCATTCGGTTTCAGTGAATAAAGTGGCTGTTAAAGTTGGTGATCTGTAGTTCAGAACTATAGAAAATTCAGTCAAAAGTAGAAAAAATTAATAGAGGAACCAATGAAAAGGGAACCTAGTTAAATATTTTCTGCTGTTTCACAGAGGCAGATGCTGTGAGGGGGGAGAAGAACGAAGCTGTTGTTCTCTTCCTCGTAGATGGGAAGAGATGATGTTGGATAACTGGAGTGCGGTGTGAAAACTCATTTGAAGAAAACTTCTGTGGCATCTCAGCAGGAGAACATTTTTATCAACAGGATGGTTATTGCCTGCCTGGGTGGAATTTTTTGTTTTCTGCATCATTCTATTTAAAATCATAGGGATTTGACCACAGGACATTTCCTTCCATTTGTAGGACATTTTGTATGTGGGATAATACTTTCTCCCCAAACATTTTAGGACGTAAAAATGTATTAAAGTGACAAGTATTTTTCCCTTAGATATTACCAAGTGAATCCCTATAATACCAGAAAAAGGATAAAGTGTAGATCTAAATGTGTTTTTCTTCAATTTCTTTTCTGTTTTCTTAACCTTTCCAGAGTAGATTATCATAAAATTCTCTAGCTGGCCAAAATCTGTGTTCTGGCCTTGGGGGAAAATGAGCTCTCTTGAAGTGGTTGTTAACAAGCTATAGTGGACATTGAGTTATTTTGGGTGCTCAACATCTATTCACCCTTTGTATATTCTCCTATTCCCCATGATCCCATCAGGTAGTTAAATGAAGATGCCCCACTCCCAGCTCCAGGGATGGAGTGTATGACCTAGGATGGAGTGTATGACCTATCTAAGCTGATGAGCTCACAGTATTCTCTTGCCTGGAATTGTTGGCTTGAGATTGGCCGGTGACCCTGTCCAGCCAATGGGACTATTGAGAGAGAAACATTCACTGTGTCTGCACTTAAACCTGAAGGTACATGGGCTATAGCTGCAGCCAGTTGTAAAGGAAAAGCCCATCTGAATGTAAACCAACACAGGAGCTGGAACCTGACAGGAAACAGAAAATATTTCAGTATACTCAGAGGAGATTTAGATAACTGGACAGAATTTGAGATAAATTAGTGAAGATAAAATGCTCTGGGTAGAAGAGTGAGCACCAAAAGGTATATTCAAGTCCTAACTCTTAGTAACTAAGAATGTGACCTTATTCAGAAGTAAGTTCTTTGCAGGGTGCCTGGGTGGCTCAGTGGGTTAAGACTGTGCCTTCGGCTTGGGTCATGATCTCAGGGTCCTGGGATTGAGCCCCGCACAGGCTCTCTGCTCGGTGGGGAGCCTGCTTCCCCCTCTGTCTCTGCCTTTCTCTCTGCCTACTTGTGATCTCTGTCAAGTGGATAAATAAAATCTTTAAAAAAAAAGAAGTAAGATGTTTGCAGATGTAATTAAGATGTAAGTTCAGAGGAGGCTCTACAGGAGTAGGGTAGGCCCTTAATTTCAGAAGACTGATGTCCTGATAACGAGAGGAGAGATGATACAGAAGACACATACCAAGTGAGAATGCCACATGAACACACAGATATACAGAAGGGAAAAGGGCTATGTGACCATCAGAGCAGAGATCTCCCCAGGAGCTAGAAAGGTGTAAAGAGGGATCCTCCCCTACAGACTTCAGAGAGAGAGCATGGTCTTGTGGACACCTCGATTTCAGACTTCTAGCTTCCAGAACTGTGCGATAATAATATTCTGTTATTTTAAGCCATACCACATTGTTATGGCAGCCCCACAAGACTCATACAATGAGTAACTAAAAAACTTCACATATGAGAAAAAGGAATTTATTTATCTTTAAGTAGGCTCCATGCCTAGCATGGAGCCCAATGTGGGGCTTGAACTCATGACCTGAAATATAAGATCAAGAGACTGAGCTGAGATCAAGACCAGAGCTGAGATCAAGAGTCCAACTGCTTAATCCATTGAGCCACCCAGGTGCCCCAAAGGACTTCATTTTTTAATTCCAAGGAAAATTAAAAACTTGTTCAGGCAAGAAAGGGTAAACGTGGTATAGTGCATGACTTAGTAGTGGTAGTAAAGTCAAGACTTTACTACTCATAGTATTATAAATATTGATTATTAACCTTACCCAAATTATATATAGTAAGAAGTGTATAGGTATGGTGTGTGTGTACAAAATCTTCCTTCATAAGTGCAAAGTCAGTATAAGTTACCTAAACTCAAATATCTAGAAGCAGCAACACAAACAGGTTATTTAGAAATATTGTGGCACCTGGGTGGCTCAGTGGGTTAAGCATCTGCCTTCAGCTCAGGTCATGATCCCAGGATCCTGGGATCAAGCCCCACATCGGGCTCCTTACTCAGTAGGGAGCATGCTCCTCTCCATCTGCCTGCTGCTTCCCCTGCTTATGCTCTCACTCTCTGTGTCAAATAAATTTTAAAAATCTTAAAAAAAAAAAAAGAAACAGGGATTTATATAGCAAGTGATTCAGTTAAAAAGAGCTAAGAACAAGGTGAAGATGGCTGGGTCTGCCTTGTTTTTGGAATGAGATTTGTAGAATTATTTGATTCTTTACCCTTTGTGCACAAATAACCTTCATATAAAGAAAAACTACTTAAAAAAGGAAAAGAATTAACCTATGAAGGAAATTACTTGTAGAACTAAGGAATGTGCTGCCCTTGGACACAAAGAGAAAATATAATAAATTCATTTTGGGGGCTAGTTATCCACAGATCTGTATCTATTTCCTTGGTAGTCCGGGAGAAGGGTACAGGGGAGGGTCAGAGTTCTATAAAGCCTTCACATCTCCCTTTGTCCCACATTCAAATCCTGCTCTTATTGGAGGAGCAGCTCTGTTACCTTAAGTTTGTTATTATACTTGAAAACCGTAAAGTTCATTTTGACATGGGTCTTTCCTTAAAACTTAAGGATGTTCTCAAGATGAATGGCACATGTTTCCTTGGGCTGGTAGTTACAGGGTACTTTCTTTTCCCACTGGAATTCTAAGTCATATAGGTTCATTTCTTTCTCTCTCTCTCTTTCTTTTTTTTAAAAAAAGATTTTATTTATTTATGTGACCAGACAGAGAGTACACTAGCAGGAGGAGCAGTAAACGGAGGCAGAAGCAAGATTCCTGCAGAGGACGGGGAGCCTTATGTGGGACTCAATCCCGGGACTCCAGGATCATGACTTGAGCTGAAGGCAGTCGCCCAACCAACTGAGCCACCCAGGCACCCTGGATAGGTTCATTTCTTTTTTTTTTTTTTTAAAGGTTTTATTTATTTATTTGACAGAGAGAGATCACAAGTAGGCAGAGAGGCAGGCAGAGAGAGAAGGAGGAGGAAGCAGGCTCCCCGCTGAGCAGAGAGCCCGATGCGGGACTCGATCCCAGGACCCGGAGATCATGACCTGAGCCGAAGGCAGCGGCTTAACCCACTGAGCCACCCAGGCGCCCGATAGGTTCATTTCTGATAAGTAGCTAATTACTGAGTGTACCTGGCCTCTCACACTGAACTTAAGGCAGATGCTCTCCCCGCCATTCCCTCCAGCCAGTTTCAATCCTTCAGGAGGAAATAAACGTCCAGCCTGCACTGTTGCTTTTCACCATCGGAGGGCAGTGGGGCTGCAAGTGCCTGGGAAGGAGGAGGGTGGGGGGAAGCGGCTTCGCACCTGGGGAGTGGGAGGCAGTGTCTCGCGGTGTTTGTGCTGAAACGATCTCAGGAGCTTAGACATTGCATTGGTATAAATGGCCCGTTTTCTTCTAAATCTTGTGCCAGTTCCAAAAGGCAGGAAGTTTGATCTTAATGCATTTGCCATGGCTATTGATTCACTACCAGCCAGGAATTTATTAGGAAAACAAAGAGAATTGCGGGAATAAGTTTAGATCGGCATTTCCCAGATTTTCCTACTTGTAGAATAGATTCGGTACAGGTTCTGAAAGAGCATGGTGTCAGCTGGAATGGAGCTCTGCTTTCTTCCCTATTAATCTAAAATAGATGTGCTTCTTACATGCATGGATAGACTGCTTACCCCTGATTTGTATCTCAGGGACAAATCTGGCTTATTAGCACCGTTATTTGTAAACTGCTAACCTGGTTCCCGTGCTGCTGTAATGCTCTCTCGATGGGTTGCTGTGAAAATGTGAAGATGTCTGTCAGGCAGGAAAAATTATGTAAAAATGATGTGGGTATAGAAAATGGGATCGACAAAATGTAATAAACTCCTCCTGGGCTGAAGAGCAGAGCTGCATATGTAATGAAGTACTTTAGGATTACGTCACCTTTTATATAACATCTGGCGGTGACTTTTATTTCAGAGCTAATTTGAAGAAGCCAGGCGCTTTTCTTTTCCTTTCCCCACGACTGCCTTTATCTGAAAGAAGAAAGAAAGAACTGTTATATTTTGCATGCAAAGAAAGCCAAGAGTGTTTAGATTACTCCCTTAAGGTAACGGAAAAAAGAAAAAGAAATTGAAAAGGGTCAGGTGAACACGGCAGAAGGAATGAAGAGGTTTGTGTGATTCTTAGTGAAATTGGACCAGTCTAAGCAACCAGACAGGTAATCTGGGTGGCTCTACCCTTCCCTCTTCTCTTCTCTTCTTCTGTAAGACGTGACCCAAGAATGCTCTGGAAATAGTTTGCCTTAAATATTTTGTCTGAAGTGAGAGATTGAAAAAATTGTTGAGATAATTCGGGAAAATCCTAAATTTTTTTCCTTTGAGGTGTGAGAAAAAGCGTTCTCTCAAACCATCACCTTTCTCCCCTGATAATATGCAGACTCTCCAATCTATCAAAATAGATCAGATGGTCAACCCACCTCTCTAGTCATGGTGAAAGGCCTTCAGTACCACTGAATGGGACCTCACTCCTTCGAAGGGTAGAGACCAGCTTTGCTCCTCCCCGTTGTTCTCACACAGCTTCTTTGCTCATGCGCACCTCTATACAACCTGGACCTTGCTAAGCCCTGTTTGCCAGTCTCATTGTCCTCCTTCATCGTGTGATTTCTAAATCTTCCATTTTTGTCCCAACCCTGGAGATGCCCTTTTCTGAATTTCGAGGCCATGTCTACACTTCGGAAGAGGCAATGTCTTACTTTTGTACTTAGTGGGTTCCCAACAATGTATTTGAAAATTAGTGGGATGCTTTAAAATTGAACAATAGATTTGCATGCTATAAGGAAGAATGTGTTCTCAGGGAGCTAAAGTATATGATGAAATCCCTAATTATGGTTTCTGACAGTGCCACCTCTCTGAGGCCTTGGTAACCCTGTGGGTGCCTGAGAACAGGCACATGGGCTGGAGTGGGTGGCAACTGCTGGTCATCATGGGCCAGGGAAGTTGATCCAGAAATCTCTCCTTCCAAGTCTCAGCTTTCCTTCTCTCAGCCCAGCCTGAAAGGGCGAGAGCTAGAGTAAGAGGGTCTGGTTCTCACTTCATACCCAGGAATAAACACACGTGGCCCCCATGAGGTGGTAGACAGGGGGTTGGTGGACATGGGTTTGGAGGAGCATTGGAGTAGTTGGGCTGGTCAAAGGATGGGCACAGGGACAGGGTTGCTATATGAGCTGGCAAACTCCAAGTTCTGTGGCCCATGATCTCTGGAGTCCTTAATGGCAGGGGATGGTACTTCAACTCATCCAGGTAGACTCAGCTCCAGCACTGTGGGGAGTAGGTGTTGTGGGGGAGGAGGTTCTTTTGTTGTTTCAGCTTGGAGCTGGCCCCTTCTCCCAGGAGCTATGGTCGCCTAGCATGAGATCCTTTTATCATGATTCTAATGCAAATTAGGATAGACTGAATTCTGAGTATGAAAGTTTTGGAGATGTCAGTGTTTCATAGTGATGGTGTGGCATCCTGGGTATCTATTTCTTCTCCTTTAAAAAAAAATGATTTAGTTACTTGAGAGAGAGAGAGAGAGAGAGAGAGAGAGAAAACACAGGAGCAGGAAGAGCAGCAGAGGGAGAGGGAGAAGCAGGCTCCCTGTGGGGCTTGATCCCAGGGATCTCTGGGATCATGACCTGAGCTGAAGGCAGAGGCTTAAACGGCTGAGCCACCAAGGCGCCCCTGGGTATCTATTTCTGC
The DNA here is from genome assembly GCF_020171115.1 of Neogale vison. Lineage (NCBI taxonomy): Eukaryota > Metazoa > Chordata > Mammalia > Carnivora > Mustelidae > Neogale > Neogale vison. The sequence continues at coordinate 219,485,594 of NC_058091.1, forward strand.
ATAAGATACTATCTCCAAACTTAGTTTCTTAAATCAACATTTAATTATATCCCATAATTTTGTGGGTCAGGAATTTGGGCTGTGCTTGGCTGGGTGATTCTTCTGCTCCATGCGGCATTGACTGGGTCACCTGATGCTCTTTAGCTGGTGGTTGACATGGTCTGAAGTGTCCAAGATGGTTCCACCTACAGTCGGATGTCCTGACAGGAGTGACTTTAGGCCCCTTTCCATCTCCATGTTGCCCTACGGCATCTCCACATGCTCTTTCTAGGAGAGCAATTGGAGTTTGACACAGTGCCTTGCTTAGGACTCTAAGAAAACAAGGAGGAAATGGTCAGTTCCCTTAGAGACTACTCTTGGAATGACATTGCACCATTTCTGCCATACTCCATTGATCAGAGCAGTCACAGGGCAGCCCAGAACCAAGGAGAATGGAAACAGACATCACTTTCCAAGGAGAGGAGTGTCAAAGAATTCATGGCCGTCTTTTTTTTTTTTTTTTTTGTTAAAGATTTTATTTATTTATTTGACAAACAGAGATCACAAGTAGGCAGAGAGGCAGGCAGAGAGAGAGAGAGAGGAGGAAGCAGGCTCCCCAGTGAGCAGAGAGCCAGATGCAGGGCTGGATCCCAGGACCCTTGGATAATGACCTGAGCTGAAGGCAGAGGCTTTAACCCTCTGAGCCACCCAGGCGCCCCTGTTGTGGCCATCTTTGATCCATAACATGTGGGTTGTCTAAATGTAGGCTGTATGGAAGTGGACCAGCAAAGAGGATATGACGGGGAAAGAAATGCCGTTGTGTTTGCTTCCTAAGAACCCTGGTTTTCCCGAGGAAAGTCGGTTTATCGAGAGGACTAATCTCATCTCTTCTGCTCTAATCTGAGGAAAATGTAATTCTGCTAAACCATGGGGGTACTGAGGTTTCGCTCCCCCTTTGTGCTTTTGGTTCAAAATAAAACTCTTGGCAAAGTGTGTCAGATCCTGATGGTGGGTGCACTGAGAAAATGTAAGCAGATAATGTCTGAAGGACCCTTTTGAGATGAAATTGGCCAGTTTCCAAAGAAAGTTTGGGAGCATTCCTCATTTTCTCCACTGTGTTGCCGTCATGCCAATGACTAAACAAGCAATGGGTTATACAGGTTTTGAAAATGTTTCAGATTTTCCTTTTTATGCAGAGCAGAGGAGGCGAAGGAGAGAGAATTGTTTTTCAGACTAATTCAACTATGTATAATTTCCTTTGTCTGCAAGTTCAATATCCCGAAAAAGCATTGTAAAAATGATAGCAGTACTATGATTTTCATTGTTGCAGGTGTGATACAATACCGGCAGTGTCATGGGGTCCCTCTTCAGACACACATTTAATTTCACTAATTAGTTTTAGAAAACATAGTATTTGCACGTAGTACAAATTTAAGGGAACAAAGGGCATAGAATAAAAATCTCCCCTACATTCCTATCTCTGAGTCCCCTGGGTCCCTTGCTCAGAGGCAGTCCCTCTTTTTTTGTATAAATTCCAGGCAAACTCCTTATATATACAAATCCCTCCAACACATGTCTATGTGTAATTATAGGATATATAATGCATTAAATTTCCCCACGAACAGAAACATGTTGTAAACTGTTTTGTACCTTGCTTTTTCATGAAACAATATTTTGGTCTTGTTCTATATTAGTAGATACAGATTAGGTTCTTCTTTCCTAAGAGCTGCATAATATTCTGTTGCATGAATATAGTATCATCTTTTTTTTTTTTCGACCATTCTCCTGTTGATGGATATTTAGGTTGTTTCTAATTTTTTGCAACACTGCGATGCATAGTGTTGGCATGCAATAACCCCTGTACATACGTGAGACTATGAGTAGAAACGGAATTGTTGGGTAGGGCTTTGAACAGTGTAATTTTGAGATCTATTACCAAATGATCCTCCATAAAGCTTCTGTTAGTCCACCCAGGTTTCATTTTGGATCTTGGGGACTGTCAGTGGAATTTGTTCTGAGGAGGTCATAGGTGAGGAAATAAACTATAAGACTGAACAAGGAAAGATCAACTTTCATGTTTTTATATCAGCCTCCTTTTATGAGAATTCTAAGTAGTTTACCAAATAATTGGCAAAATAGACTAAGTGTCAGGAAGTCCTCTCTTCTGGGAAGCCTGCCACATGGAGAAATGAGAAGATTGGACAGAGAGTGATAAGAATCTGTTTCCAGTCTGACATTGCCAGTACTCACTGTGGGATCTTGATTAGGCCAATTATCCTTTCTCTGACCTCGGTTTTCTTATCTGTCAAATGAGTATTTGGAGTAAATGATCTCAGAAGAACCCCATGGATCCAAAATGATTTGATTCTATGAAACTCCCTTCACTTTTTGTGATTAAAAACCTCCTATATAGGAAGAGCTAGATAATTTGCAAGACCCCAGGCAAAATGAAAACGTGGGGCCCTTCTTAAAAAATTATTAAGAATGTAGAGATGGCCACAGCGGAGCATTAAGCTGAATGAGGGGCCCTTCTACGCCCAGGGAGCCTGTGCAATTGTACAGGTCAGAAGCTCACGAAGACCATTCCACTCCTATAAAGATGCTTGCCTCTAAATGAACTGGTTTATTTCTAAGTAATTGATGGCAGTTTGACATAGACATGTGCCCGAGATGCTCACCGTTTTTTCTATGGAAAGCTACTTTTGTTCCTGACCTCTTGCTAAAGAAGTTGCCCTAAACTGTACCTTGTTCAGTGGGCATCTGAATGTATCAGAAGTAGACGCCTGACCCCAAGGGGAGCCAGCTTATAGGCTGGTAGGTAGCTTGTAGCATGGACTAACTGGAAAAAGTCTGACCAGGGAGAGTAATTAGGTTGATAAACAGACAAACTCGGTTTGAATTTGCATTTGAAGTGAGAAATATGGAGAGGATCAGCCAGCGGATTGGGGTCGGGTGGGGGGTGCTTAGGAAGTGGTACGAGTAGGTGTGAATAGGGAGAGAAAGAAGAAGCCACACACATTAATTGCCCCCTATAACTGTATGGTGAACCCTCATTACCTGAGGTAGCCTAAGTGAAATTATTTCTGTCCTTTGCAACCCAAAGAGGATAACTAATCCAGTGTTTATTAGAACATAGCTTCAGGGTGCCTGGGTGGCTCAATGGGTTAAGCCTCTACCTTCGGGCTCAGGTCATGGTTTCAGGGTCCTGGGATGGAGCCCCGCATCGGGCTCTCCGCTTAGCAGGGGGCCTACTTCCCTTCCTCTCTCTCTGCCTGCCTGTCTGCCTACTTGTGTTCTCTGTCAAATAAATAAATAAAATCTTAAAAAAAAAAAAGAACATAGCTTCAACCTATTAATGCTTAAGCCATCTAGGGAGTGAGGATTAAGAACAATTAGAAGCAAGGAGATATAAAAAAATATATAGCTCCCAAACCCTGTTTTCTCCTTCATCTGCCAGCAACTGCATTGGAGTCAGCTGGTGAGTAGCCTGATGATCTGCGCTCATTGAATGCTGCCCTTCTGTGTTTTTCCTGCTTCATATATTTGTGTCACAGCCAACTTTCTTACATATCCCTAGGGCTTTTTCTCCTTCTTCTTCTTCCTCTTCTTCTTCTTCTTTTTTTTTAAACTTCTCCTAAGTTATTCTTGACATCTTGTTCTACTTCCAGTGGAGTAGCCCCAGGAAAAATGTAGCTGTCACATGTGCCACAAGACATTCATTTTCTTGGTCTATATCTTTTCCTTTCCTTTGGACTATGCTAACGGATCCCTGGAGTCCGCAGCAGGCTGAGGCAGGAGCTGCACTAATTGACCTCTCCAGACCTGTTGAAGTTTAACCACGCTCAGGCAAAGATTTCAATGGAGTCATGTCCCAACCCCTAATTACAGAACGTCTATATAATCATTTGATGCTTTTCCTCTTCCTTCACAGTTCAACGGAGGCTGAGTTTGTTGGTCTTCAGATGAATGACCAACTAATTTGGTCAGGAATGTCATATAACTTACCATTGACAGTAATTTGCTTTCTAGGATGCATTAAAATCTGTGGGGTGTGGGAGCATTACTTATAATAACATATACGGCACAGAGCGGCCCATTTAAATGAGGCACGCATGAAGCTGCCTTCGGCAGAATGGATCTCAGTTCACAGAAATCACTCTGTATTCTGAGCACCATGGACGAACATGAGGATGAGATGATGCAGAGAGTGTATCTGTACTGGATACAGAGAGTGTATCTTCCTCTTGGCAGGGCACATTTTAGGTATGTTTGTGGGGTAGACTAGGAAAGCGAATCATCCAGTTGGCATTAAATATGGGGAAAGGAATGTTTTCTGTTTGCCTTTATGTTAATGCACTGCCTCCAGCATCCCACCCTGAAAAGGCTCAGGTCCAGGAGGAGAATCAAAGGTAAAAGGCCTTGAGTTCTATGTTCATCCTTCCCAGGCCTGTCAACTGTATTTTACCAGAACGTAGAGGCTATTTCGATGAGCAGCTGAGTCTGAGTGCAGGGACTGCCTTGAGACTGTGGACTGTCAGGGGTGATGGCTATGGGAATATGCTAGAACCACTGGTGGGTATTAGTTTTGTACATAAGAAAGGAAAAAAGGAACCTGGTAATATTTTGAGGTTCAGATTTTGCTGTGAATTCCGGGAACTTAAGCCTTTCGATGTCTTTGTCCTTTCCTCCTAAATGGAAATGCTAATACTGACATTCCCCTTTAATGCTGAGACACAACGCCCACATATATTATCGTAATACTTATTGTTTACCTGAAATATATCTAGTTTTCAAAAATAAGAAAAATTTAAATCAGATTTCCTTCGTGGAAGAATATAGTATTTGGGGAAATCTGATTGAAAAGTAGCTTTGGGGACTCCTGGGTGTCTCAGTTCATTAAGCGGCTGCCTTCAGCTCAGGTCATGATCCCAGAGGCCTGGGATCGAGTCCCACCCACATCGGGCTCCTTGCTTGGCGGGGAGCCTGCTTCTCCCTCTGCTTCTGCCTACCACTCTGTCTGCCTGTGCTCACTCGATCTCTCTCCCTCTCTCTCTGACAAATAAATAAATAAAAATCTTAAAAAAAAAAAAAGAAAAGTAGCTTTGGAATACTTACCCGTTTATATTTAAATTCATTAAGAAACAACCATTTTAACAGACTAGTGGGTGGGGTGGACCAGTGTCGGGGTGCAGGTAAAATCTATCTCACGAGTCACAAACTCAGCCTGGCAATTGGAGGCGAGAGGGAAAGAAGTCTTATGGATTAGAACATGATTATTTTGAGAAAATCCAGAGAGGAAATGAATACTTAATTCCTGGGATGAAGAGGGATTAATAGCAGATTACTGTAGTGATCTCTACCAGAAGCAATTTGGTTTATCTTTTCTATTTCCCAGTTGGCTATGAGAACATTTTCATAAACTTACATATTTCACAGCCCACATGCTAAATTCTGAAAGCAATGTCATTTAACTTACAACCAAATATAGAGCTGTCATTGAACACTACCCATTTATACAGAATCATGGTTTCATCTGCAAAATTCTCAAAGAGAACAGAATAAATGGCATAAACAGAACACAAGGTCAACATCTCCAGTTTCTATATGTTGTCATGACTCTGCAGTTGGTGAGTAATGTGGCCTCCCGCCCTCATGAGGGAAGGCTGGTGACAGCCACCCACAGGAACCAGGTTCTGCTGTGTACTAGGAGAGAGCCTACAATTTGTGGATTAAATGAAATGTCAGAAAGGAGGTACAGTTGTGATATGTTCCAGAGGCCAGAAAGAACGAAGGGCTTGGGCAATGTGACAGAATGTTTCTCTAAAAAATTTGCCCTGTTCCCATTTGCCCTGGTTGCAAGATGGTCAAACAATCTGACAATACAGAATACAGAATAAGCGTACTGTTTTCTCATCCCTCCTGAATTTCACTCCTTCCCCAGACGTAATAACTGACTTTTCACACCCAGCTACCTGTAGATTCAAAGTGTGCAGGTTTTTAAAAATGCAGATGGAAAGGCATTGTACACATGCACATTTTCTTGTCATTTATCAATGTCTTAGAGAGTATAAATAGGTCAGCTGCGTTCTTTTTTAAAAATAATTTTTAAATTTTTTATACACGTATAATGTATTATTAGAGCTGCATTCTTTTAAATTGTAGTTTGCTCTCCTCTAGGTGGACATTTAGCTCTTTCTACTATAAACAACACTGCAGTGAAAATCCTTATTTACGTTTCTTGGTGCATGGGTGCAAACATGTCTCTAGAATAGAGGTTTTACTGGTGGAATTTCTGGTTGAAACTGTATGGATATTTACAATATTGACAGATGTTGTTGCCAAACTGTCCTCCCAAAAGAATACCGATTTTCATTTCCACCATCTTTGTACATGAGAGTACCCCCATTTTCCCCTATCCTCGACAGCTCTGGATATTATTAATCTTGTTAAATTTTTGCCAAAATGGTGGATGAAGAAGAACAATTTAGTTGTTTTAATTTGTATTCTGTTGACTGATAAAAGTTGAGCATTTTTTCCTGAACTGGTTGGTGATTTGCATTTGTTCTTCTGCAGAATGTCTATTTTTGTCCATTGTTCATTTTTTCTATTGTGGTATTTGTTATTTTATTGCCATGGAATCACTCCTTATGTGTTTTCTGGATGTACTTATATATACTTGTTTTGTATATTTCATATACTTTATATATTTTGACGTTTGTCTTTTTTCTTCACCCATGGAGCCTTACTTGTTTAGAAGTTTATGTAGTCAAATCTGTCACTCCTTTCCTCTATGCTTAATAGTTTTGTACCTGATTTGAGGTTATAAAAATATTTTCCCTAATATTTTATAGTTGAAGAATTGCTTGGCCCTTTAATGAATCTGGTATATAGTTTTGTGCAATGTGTGAGGTAGAGAAAATTTTCTTACTTCTTGGAACAAATTCTTATTCTGTTTGTCCCCATCTGAACTATCCCACATGTTCTCCTATGACACCTTGGATTTCTGGATCCTTAGGACATCTGTAGGGAGAATCTCTGAAGTTATATACAGATTTTTGTGTATGTGTATAGGCATATTGTTTTTTTCTGTATAATGAGCCCTTAATTTTCATCAGTTTTTCAAAAGGATGCATAGTCCAGCAAAGGTTAAGAAGCCCTGTGTTAGTTATATTCTCTGTTTTTCCTTCCATCAGGAATTCCCAGAGAGGCAACCTTGTTTCCATATCCCTTCCAAACTTAACCCTTTCACTTCTCAAATTCTCTTTATGTAGTATCAGTAAGGTTTTCCAGTTCATTCTTTCAACAACCATTAATTGAGCACCTACTATATTAGTCATGGTATCAGCAAAGCTCACTAAGACTTAGAAGCTGCCCTCAACTGGCTGATAGTTGGGAAAAGAGAAAATAACTGCCAATGCATTATAGTATGATAGTGTTAGCATAATCCTATGCACAGAGAGCTATGAAAGCTTATAAATTAAAGCAAGTATTTGTGTGTGTATGTGTGTGTAGTCATTCCTGAAAGAGATTCTGGCATCATTTTGGAGACTAATGAGGAAACAAAGAGACCAGTTAGCAAGCCAATCTATGTTTCCATGGTGGGGAAATGGGAGAAATATGAGGGGTTGAACTGAAGTTGTGTTAGTGGAGAGAGAATGAGTGTGCAAGATTCAGGATATACTAAAAGGGAAAATAGGCTGGAATTATTGGCTGAGTTATTGAATATGGGGATTAGAGGGGAACTAGAAGTCAGGAATAATGGCCAGGTTTTTGGTTAGGGCAACCAGATGGTTGGGGGAGTCCTTGCTGAACTAAGAGATGTAGGCCGAGTACCAGATTTAAAGAAGTTGAGTTCGGTCTTGTACATTTACAATAATGAGCATTGATACAGAGGCAGAAATGACTGTGATCACCTAAGTGAGGGTGTAGACAGAGGAAAGATCTGGGGAATGTCAGTGTTTTCAGGGTTTGTGGAGAAAGGGGAAGGTTAAAATGCTGAGAAACAGATATGAGAAAGATCAAGAGAAAATTTTGTAGCAGACATGAGAGGAGAGAGTTTCAGAAAGGAGGAAGGAGTTAACAGGGGGAGTACTGCAGGGAAATCGACTGAGATCAAGACTGAATAAACAATGTGGGGATCATTGGAGGCCTCCCTGAGAGCGCTTTCAGGGTTGCAGTGGGAGGAGATGCTGTGGGAGACAAGATGTCATGGCGAGGGATTTGATTGGAAGAGAGAATGGAAGGTGAAGTCGTAAAAGTTGTATCTACAGACAAGTCTTTTTTTTTTTTTTTTAAAGATTTTATTTATTTATTTGACAGACAGAGATCCAAGTAGGCAGAGAGGCAGGCAGAGAGAGAGGAGGAAGCAGGCTCCCCACTGAGCAGAGAACCCGATGCGGGGCTCGATTCCAGGTCCCTGAGATCATGACCTGAGCTGAAGGCAGAGGCATTAACCCACTGAGCCACCCAGGCGCCCCACCTACAGACAAGTCTTGCCCAAAGTTTCGCTGTGAAGGTTTGATGGGAAAACTGCCATTCGTTTCTTAAGTAGAGGATTGGGTTGCTCAGCTATTAAGGAAACTCTACTCAAGTTAACCCTGGAGATAATTAACTCAGTTATTTGGTAGGTATGTTTTGTTCTTGAAGGATTTCAAAGCCGAATTTGATCAAGATTTTCTTTGACTCCTTTTCAAAGTGTTATTATTTACCAGCTGAGGTGGCTCGGTCCCTGACCCACCAGAATAGAAGCTATAACCTCTCAGAACAACTGGTGGGGCCCCGCCAATGCATAATCCTATTGCCAAGGACTGTCTGGCTATAAGTATGGATGTCTTTCTCAGAAATACTTTGATCAAAGGGACTGATTTTCCAGAGCAGATTAGAGGGATGGTAGGGCCCTAAAAAAGTTGTAGCTAATATTGCAAAATGTATGCGAACTCTTCTGTTTGAAGGCCACATTTGTAATCAAGAGCCTTGGGGGCAAAAAGGACAGGAAAGCAAACAGGAACATCAAAAAGTCTTGTTTTCCTCCCCCTAAAAACTAAGATAAACAGTGTGTGACCAGTTGGGGAGGAAGCACGAAACGAATGTTAGCATATTCTAAGTAAGAATTATGAGGACAAAAAGTCTTTGGTTTCAAATGGTCATTTCATTTTGAGCTATAAGGTTAGAAACAATGGATTTCTTCAGTGGCAGAGCATGTATGATAGGGAGGTTTTCTCAATGACCAGTGCTAGGGTTGGAATTAAGACGATATGTACTAGCACTGTTTTGCATGTGCTCTGTGTTTTTATGACAGGATGGGGTTGGGGGAAGGGCAGAGGCCTACAGCTAAAAGTAGATTCACGTTATCATGCTAGCTCAAGACTCCTCCTCATTTTTCCCTTTGGTAAAGTGTACCATCTTGCATTATGCCAGGAAATAATTTTTCAAAGAGGAATTGCAGCATATTTTTTTTTCTTTTGACAAATGCCATACAGATAAACCTCTCAGCATAATTGGCCCTCTTTCAAAGATTTTCATGTGAAATATTTATAGTGAAATGTAAGTCTGTCTGGTATATAAACAGAGTTAATTGCAGCTATTATACTCTCCTTTACACTTCTCAGTGATTGCTTAGAATGTCACGTCTCGATATACTTTCAAGAAAATTGGAATTTAAAAGTTAGTTTTGAAAAGAAAGCAGAAAAAAATGAGAGTTTTGTGGGACGGATAAAGTGCTTAATGTTCTTCTGGTGGGTAGAGTCAATAACATTACCTTTCTTGAGTTAAGAGAAAGAAAGGCTATGTTTACCTGAATTTCTTTTCTGTTGTCATTATTATTATTATTACTATTTTTGGTTGCATTCTTTTCTTTTAGTTGTGTGTTGGAGTTGACTAGAGAACATACAAGCATACCGCGGAGATATTGTGGGTTGTATTCCAGACCACCGCCATAAAGCAAATGTGGCAATAAACTGAATCAAAGGAATTTTTGTTTCCAAATACATGTGAAAGTTGTGTTTACACTATATTGTAGTCTATAAACTGTGCAAGAGCATTATGTCTAAAAACACAATGTACATACCTTAATTTAAAAACCATCCTTTGGGGTGCTGGGATGGCTCAGTTGGTTGAGTGCATCTGACTTTGGCTCAAGTCATAATCTCAGGGTCCTGGGTTTGAGCCCTGCAATGGATTCTGCTTCTCTGTCTCCTGCCCCTTCCCCAACTCATGCGCTCTCTCTCTCTCTCTTATATAAATAAATAGAATCCTAAAAAAATAAAAACTCACCCTCTGATGTGGTATATTTATATTTTATATATATACACACATATTTATGTGTATATATATACATACACACATATATGTAAATATACATATATGTATAATGGAACAGAATATTTGGAATATGCTGGAATATTATTCAGCCATCAAAAAGAATGGAATCTTGGCATTTGCCATGATGTGGATACAACTAGAGTGTATTATTCTAAGTGAAGTAAATCAGTCAGAGAAAGACAAATACCATATGATTTCATTAATATGTGGAATTTAAGAAATAAAACAGATAAACATAAGGGAAATAGAATAGGATAAAAACACAGAGAGAGGAAAGCCATAAAAGATTCTCAACTATGGGGAACAAAGTGAGGATTTGGAGGTGAGGTGGGTGGGGGTATGGAATAACTGGGTTATGGGCACTAAGGAAGGCCTTTGATTTAATGAATACTAGGTGTTACATGCAACTGATGAATCACTAAGTTGTACCCTGAAACTCATAATATACTATATGTTAACTAACTTGAGGTTTTTTTTTAACATTTTTTGAATTATTTTTTAAACATTTTAAGAAAAAGTTTTATTTATTTATTTGACAGACAGAGATCACAAGTAGGCAGAGAGGCAGGCAGAGACAGAGAGAGGGGGGAAGCAGGCTCCCCGCTGAGCAGAGATCCTGATGCGGGGCTCCATCCGAGGAGCATGGAATCATGACCTGATCTGAAGGCAAAGGCTTTAACCCACTGAGCCACCCAGGTGCCCTTTAACATTTTTTAAATTAACATATAATGTATTATTAGCCCCAGGGGTACAGGTCTGTGAATCATCAGGCTTACACAGCTCTCACCATAGCACATACCCTACCCAATGTCCATAACCCAACCACCCTCTCCCTACACCTCTCCCCCGGCAACCACTAACTTGATTTTAAATAAAAAATTCTCTGAGCTTTCAGTGATTCATAAAATTTTTTTAAAAAAGATTTTATTTATTTATTTGAGAGAGAGAATATAAGCAGGGGGAGCAACAGAGGGAGAGAGAGAAGCAGGCTCCCTGTTGATCAGAGAGCCAGATGTGGGGCTCCATCCCGGAACCCCGAGATCATGACCTGAGCTGAAGGCAGACACTTCACTGACTGAGCCACTCAGGTACCCCTGTAAGTCATAATCTTTTTGCTGGTGGAAGGTCTTGCCTCGAAGTTGTTAGCTTTTGACTAATCAGGGTCATGGTCACTGAAGGTTAGGGCAATTTCTTAGAACGAGACAACAATGAAGTTTGTGCTTGGATGGTCTCTTCCTTTCACGAACAATTAATCTGTAGCGTCAGATGCTGTTTGGTAGCACTTTACCCACAGTAGAACTTCTGTCAAAATTGGAGTCAATCCTCTTAAACTTGAGGCTTAATCAATTAAATTTATATGATATTCTAAATCCTTTGTTGTCATTTCAACAGTCTTCACAGCATCTTTATCTGGAGTAGTTTCCATCTCATGAAACTACTTTCTTTGCTCATCTATATGAAACAATTCCTCATCTATTCAAATTTTACCATGAGATTGCAGCAATTCAGTCCCATCTTCAAGCTCACTTCTAATTCTGGTTCTCTTGCTGTTTCTACCACATCAGCAGTTACTCCACTGAAGTCTTGAATTCCTCCAAGTCATCTGTGAGGGCTGGAATCAACTTCTTTCAAACTCTTGTTAATGTTGATATTTTGACCTCTTCCCATGAATCATGAATGTTCATGATGACATTTAGAATGAAGAATCCTTTCCAGAAGGTTTTCAGCTGACTTCCCAGATCTATCTCAGGAATCACTGTCCATAGCAGCTATAGCCTTACAAAATGTATTTCTTAAATAATAAGAATTGAAAATAAAAGTGACTTGATCCATGGGCTGCAGAATAGATAGTGTGCTAGCAGGCATAAAAACAACATATATCTCATTGTACATCTCTAATAGAGCTCTTGGGTGACAAGGTATATTGTCAATGAGCAGTCATATTTTGAAAAGAATCTTCTTCTGAGCAACAGGTCTCAATAGTGGGCTTAAAATATTCAGTAAATTGGGGTGCCTGGGTAGCTCGGTCAATTAAGCATCCGACTCTTGGTTTCGGCTCAAGTTATGATCTCATGGGTCATGAGGTAGAGTCCCTCATCAGGCTCTATGCTCAGTGGGAGTCTGCTTGAATATTCTCTCCCTCTGCCTCTCCCCCTAAATAAATAAATAAATCTTCAAAAAAATTCAGAAAGCCTGCAAACCAATAAACAGATGTGCTATCATCCAGGTTTTGTTGTTCCATGTATAGAGCATAGACAGAGTAGATTTAGCATAGTTCTAAAGGGCCGTAGGAGTTTCAGAATGGTTGAGAAATGAATTCAACTTAAAGTCACCAGCTATTTATGCCCCTAACAGGAGAGTCAGCCTGTCCTTTGAATCCTTAAAGCTGGGCATAGACTTTTCCTCTCTAGCTATGAAAGTCCTAGATAGCATCTTCTTCAACTAGAAGGCTGTTTGGTTTACACTGAACATATGCTGTTTATTGAAGTTTATTGATGCTGTTTATATTCATTAATTGTCTTAGTTAGATCTTCTGGGGAATGTGGTGCAGTTTCTCCAACACCACTTGCTACTTCTCCTTCTACTTGTATTTTATGGAGATGGTGTCCTTTCTTAAAACCCATGAACAAAATTCTGCTAGCTTTAAACTTTTCTTTTGTAGCTTCTTCACCTCTCAGACTTTATAGAACTGAAGACAGTTAGGGCCTTCCTCTGGTCTAGGCTTTGGCTAAAGGGAATGTTGTGGCTAGTTTGATCTTCTATCCAAAGCACTAAAACTTTCTTCATATCAGCAGTAAGGCTGTTTAGCTTTCTTATCGTTCATGTATTCATTGTAGTAGCACTTAATTTCCTTCAGGAACTTTTCCTTTGCATTCACAGCTTGGCTAACTGTTTCATGCAACAGGTCTCGGCCTAGTTTTCAACCTATCTTGGTTTTTGAGATACTGTCCTCACTAAGCTTTTTTTTTTTTTTTTTTAAGATTTTATTTATTTATTTGACAGAGAAAGAGAGACAGCAGGAGAGGGAATATAAGCAGGGGGAGTCGAGGGAGAAGCAGGATTCCTGCCAAGCAGGGAGCCCAGTGTGGGGTTCAATCCCAGGACTGTGGGACCATGACTTGAGCTGAAGGCAGACGCCTAACAACTGAGCCACTCAGGCACCCCTGTCCTCACTAAGCTTAATCTTGTCTAGCTTTTGACTTAAAGTGAGAGACGTGTGACCTTCCTTTCACTTGCACACTTAGAAGCCATTGTAGGGTAATTTACTGGCTTACTTTCAATATTGCTGTATCTCTGGGAATAGGAAGGCCTGAGGCAAAGGAGAGAGGTGGGGATTGGCTGGTGGATAGAGTAGTCCTAACAGATGGATCATTTATCAATTAAGTTTGGCGTCATATATGGGTGTGATTTGTGACACCCCAAAGCAATTACAATAATAACATCAAAGATCACTGATCACAGTTCACCATAACAAATACAATAACAATAAAAATGTTTGAAATATTATGCAAATTACCAAAATGTGACACAGAGACACAAAGTGAACAAATGCTGTTGGAGAAGTGGTGCTGATAGTCTTGTTCAATGTAGTGTTGCCACAAACCTTCAATTTGTTAAAAAAAAACAACAACCCACAATATCTGTAAAGTGCAGTAAAGTGAAGCACAGTAAAACAAAGGATGTCTATAAATTAGGAACAGGCTGGATTGGTGTCATCTCTTAGACAAGTTGGGAAAATATTCTTACCAAGGAAGCATAAGCAAGGAGAGAAATATCCAGAATCGGCATTTCATCTGCAGATGTAGTATTATTACTTATTTCTTATTCTCTTTTTCTAAGTCATGCTACTCTGAGGGGACCCACTTGCAAAATTAAGCTGAGAGTGATGGTCATAAGAAATTTTGACCTTGAATTCTTACCAGGTAAAACCTTTGGGAGGTGAACATTTCCCTACCTTTTCCACGTAACTTCAAACTCTCACTCCGTTTTTTGGCCTGGTTCTGGTTGATGCACATGTTCTCCTTTGAGACTCTCAACCTCTCAGACATCTGTTGCTGAGCTTTGTTTTGGGGCTGGCTGGCCTCCCTTGGGAGTTCCTACCCACCACCTTAATGACCCTGTTATTCCTGTCTACCAATGCCTTTCACTCTGTTGCCTCACCAGTGTTACAGTTCTCTAAGTGAAGAATGTCCCAAAGGGTAGTCTGGGTCTGTCTGTCCTAAAACTCTTTGTTTTAAGGAGATTTAGATAGCTAATCCCAAGGATGGGATGTGGACATTTGAATGACAACACACAATGCTACAAATTTTGCCTTTGTATCTGCACCAGACCAGTGCCTCAGAAAGATACCTTGGGGCTTCAGTAGCTTTCTTCAGCAAGGTTCTTCTAGCTTCCCAAGCACAGTTCTCTTAGTGATGGGGATGAACAGAATTTTAGAGACTCTGCCAATTTGGTCTTCTTGGCCAGAAAACCCATTCATTCCTTAGGTACAAAAGACCCCTTGAGAATTGATTCTGCTCTGATGTTGCTCAGGAGATGGTCATGCAAATTAAATCCTACTTCTGAAGACCTTTTGAAGGCTTTTAAAAAGGAAATTCTTCCACAAATGTGCTGACCTGATATTTCACTTAAATACCTAGAGTCTTAATTAAAACAATTTTTCAATCATTTTCTAAAGTAATTCTCTAGGGGTATCCATCGCTCTATTTTTCTGCAAATGATAATGAGGTCATAGAAATGAGAATTTCTGGGAAGTCTGACTCTATCTTCAGTCCATGCACAATTTCTCCCTCATCCTAACCTTTTCCTTTACACTGCTAGAATTTGCATTAGGCAGTCCTAGATAGTAAGTTGCTTCTTACCATGGTTTCTCAGTGCCCATGGCTTATTGAGTGCCCAAAAGGCTGATACCACTACTGTAAGAAATTACAAGATTTTGCTCTTAAAACTCCTGTAGTGTGGGTGATCCTATTGGGTCAGGTAGAGGGTAGCGTGTGGTCTCCAGGATAACAGAGGCTACATGTTTTGTCAGTCCAAGAGGAGATAGACACTTGTAAGGATAGACTTCTGACAGTACTTCTGGAAGGAAGTAGAATGGGTAATCTTTCAGAGCATGGGCTTTCAAGTCAGATAGATCTGGGTCCAAATTTTGGCTCCACTAACCATGAGCAGTGTGCCCTTAGACAAATTTCTTAACCTCTTTGCACCTTAGTTTCCTCTTCTGTAAAAGTGGAATAATACGCTATCTGTCTTATGTAGACTTGTTTCAAGGACTTAAAAAAAAAAAAAAAGTCTTACCACAGAGCCTGGAACACAACTTAATAGTCTTCGTATTAAGTGGCCTATTGGCCCCTTCTTGGAAACTGCTTGTCCTGAGGAGGGTGCAAAGATAGAAATAACTACAGAAATATTGAACATTTAGACTATACCCAGGGAGAGGTGCATTTTTTTCTGCTGAGAGCCACTGACCCCTGGTAGAGAAGGATCAATCGAAGGCCTTGTAAAAAAAACTAATTTGCTTTTTTCCCCTCAGGGAAATATAAAATATTGAATTTACCTACTTTTAAGAACAAGGAACATAGCACTTTACTCAATAAATACCTTGAATAGATTTCTAGAACTTTAAGGGACCTCAGAGACCATCCACTATAATCTCCTTATTTAATAGATGAGACAGCTGAGGGGAAATAAAAACTGACTTCGTCATAATTACTTTCCTTCACCATGACAGACCACAGGAATAAAACTTTTACTTCAAACTCCTAGCATTTTCCTCCTATACTATGTGCCTAGTTGTTCAGTAAAATAAAGGAGGAAGTGGGAAAGGAAATTGAGAAAAGGAAGAGAGAAGGAAAAGAAGTCTGAAAGAGGGACAGAGATGTT
Source organism: Neogale vison (assembly GCF_020171115.1). Classification (NCBI taxonomy): domain Eukaryota; kingdom Metazoa; phylum Chordata; class Mammalia; order Carnivora; family Mustelidae; genus Neogale; species Neogale vison. Next base: position 219,501,776 of record NC_058091.1, read on the forward strand.
TATAGAAAGAGGAAAGGACAGAGAAAGAATAAGAAAAATAAGAAACGAGGTTGTCATTTCTCACAGCAATGGGCTTTCATTAAATGTACATCATGTCAAGCTAATGTTCTTTATTTTTTCTTTTTCTTTTTATGGATTTTGTTTATTTATTTTAGAGAGAGAGGGAGTACACACGTGTGCAGGGAGGGAGAGCGACAGAGCGGGAGGGAGAGGTAAAGGGAGAGAATCTCTAGGCAGATTCTATGTTGAACACAGAACTTGACACGGGGCTCGATCTCACAATCCTGAGATCATGACCTGAGCTGAAACCAAGAGTTGGATGCTTAACTGACTAAGCCACCCAGGTACCCCATAACCTTCTTTATTTTTCCATGAGGTCTGATACTCTGAGTGAATATTGGAATAAGTGACAGGACCTCATCACCTGCTGGGAGTGCTAATAATCCAGGTGAGAAGTGTTAATGACTCCGACTAGAGGTGGCAGCAATAAGGTGGTTCCAGAGGTTGGGTTTGAGATAGAGAGATATATTGTTGGATTAAATGTCGGGAGGCAAAGTTCTTGACTTGAGTAATTGGATGGATGGTGATAGCTGTTTACTGAGACAGGGTAAGCCTTTGGGCATGCTTTATTTGATTTCCCCAGAGAAATTCGGCGTGTACAGTTGGATATTTGAATCAGGAGCTCAGGAAGAAGGAAGGCTGAAGGTACAAATTTGGGAGTTGTTGGTATAATGATATTTGTGGGACTGGATGAGATCATCTCAAGATGGAATGAAAATAGAAAGGAGAAGGATGCTGAGGGCTGAGTTCAGAGTGCTCCATCTTTTAGAAGGCCAGCAGAAGAAAGGCTGTCAGCAAAATGACCCCTGGGAGTTATTACTGGGGGACATTCTGAAGACACGGGTTCCTAGATTTTCTGCAAGTAATTTAATAAGATCATTCACAAGGGACAAATGGGATATGAAATAGTGTGGGCCAGATAGCAGTGCAGAAGGTGTGCCCCCAGATAGTGTCAAAGACAGATTGGTGGGAACTTGAAGAGCTATAGGACGGTACCTCAGGTCTTGCCTCTGTCTCATGAATCTGGTTAAAAAAACCTCTTGAGTAGAAAGAATTTGGGTCAGGTTGGCAGCGATACAAGGATGGAGAGTTAGTTACCATATCAGATTGATTAGCAGGTTTTGAAAAACAGGGGGAGCCCGAGTAATGCTCCATGTCTGCTAAGCTAAACCAAGTGTGGGGTGATGAGGGCCTGACCTGCACTGGTGATCATGGGAGGACTGGATTCTAGAGACACTTGAAAAGAGAGAATTGGCAGGATTTTGTGTGACAAGATATAGCTGATGAAGGAGAGAAATGAGGCCCAAGGGATTCAAGGGTACTGTTTTAATGTTTTTAGTGTAGGAAGGATTAATAATAATAAATAAATAAATATTTAATATAATTTAAATCAATTTATATTAATTTAATTTAGCATTAATTAAATTAAATTTAATATTAATTAAATTAATTTAATATAAATTTAATATGTATACATATATATGTATGTGTCTATATATACATATATATACATATATATATATATAAAGCCTTAAGGTACCTCCCCACAAAACACTTAATGATTACAAAAGGAAAATTATATATATATATATATATATATATATATATATATATATATTAGCCCAGCCCAACATGAGTTAGTAACTCATTCTTTCAGGAGCTTTAGTAACTCTGATAGTTTGAATTTAAATAGTTTGTTCTGTATATTGAAGGGATAGTCAAAAGATCATGAATTAAAAGATCATGAATTAACCAATTAATGTATTTCTGTTGCATTAAAGCTGAGAGCTGAAACCAAATAGTTAATAAGATCAGTTCAGACTTTACTCTTTGATGGTTTGCCAGTTGTGTATTGATATGATTGCATTTATTTATGAGGTTCCTGGTAATTTGAATTGCCCTGTGAGAGCTCAAGTTATTTTATAGGATCATTCTCCCCTGCTTAACTAAATGACATTAATCTTATCCCTCTGAAAGCAGTGCCTTGTGGCCAAGTAGAGATTTCTGTCCTGTACTGAAGATGCTTTTAGTGATTGGAATGTGTGAGGGCCATGCCTGAGAGGCCCGCAGTACTTTCTATACCTCAGAAATTTTGCTACGATCCTGGATGGTGTTCACGAGGTGGGAGGAGGCATATCCACCTTTCTCAATGGAAAAACTATTTTCAAGCACTTATAAATGTACTCACATATAGTCATTTTCTTACCCCAGTTTGAACTCAGTCCTTAAAAGGAATGAATATTATGGTTTTAAAAACTCTCTAGTTTGGGGGCGCCTGGGTGGCTCAGTGGGTTAAGCCGCTGCCTTCGGCTCAGGTCATGATCTCAGGGTCCTGGGATCGAGTCCCACATTGGGCTCTCTGCTCAGCAGGGAGCCTACTTCCTCCTCTCTCTCTCTCTCTGCCTGCCTCTCTGCCTACTTGTGATCTCTCTCTGTCGAATAAATAAATAAAATCTTTAAAAAAAAAAACAAACTCTCTAGTTTGGATTTTTCTAGAATTCCCTATGAAATTAGCCCAAGGTTGTAAGTTTTACTGTGTCATTGTGTGTACTTCTTGCCTAATATATCAGAGAACATCAGCCACTTAAACTGAGAGAAGAGTTTTACCTCCCCAAGTTCCAAACATGAAGACACATATTTCGATTAGGGCAATAAGTATTAGAGGAGTGGGAATTTAGAACTGTAATGAAGTTAGATATTATCTAACCTTCCTCCTTAGCTTCAGACAAAGGAACAGAGGTCTAAAGAGGTGAGTCATTTGGCCAGCTTGATCCATCCAACTGACGACAGACGTGCTGTGTTCTTGCTGCGTCCTCTCAGGTAGCTCATGACTTTGGTTTGTCCCATTCCTGGTCATGTTAACTTTGATCATTTGACAAATGTAGAATCAAGTTTTTCCACAATAAGTTATTCATTTTCCTTTTGTAATCATTAAGTGTTTTGTGGGGAGGTACCTCAAGGCTTTATATATATCTCCTTCCTTATCAAATTTTACTGGCTATTACCCGTTGATATTTCTTATCTGAATTAATTATTATGATGATGCTTACCACATGGTGACTTTTCTAATTCTATCATTCCTTCTGCAAAAATGTTAGTTGCCATTTTCTGTAAAGAAACAAAATGCCAACCTATTTTTTTCCCCCACATATTGGTTTGACCTCATGGATTTCCTTTTTATTCAAAAGTGTATAATCTATTTCTATTACTACTTATTTTGATGTTTAGTTTGTCCCAGATAGGCTGGCGGGAGGTGCTTCAAGCTGGTTCCTGTGCCTTTTAGATGCATCTCCATAATTTTATTTTTCTTGTTTAATTTTTTAAAAATTCCAGTGAGTTAACATACCGTATTGGAATAGTTTCAGGTGTACAACATAGTGATTCAACAGTTCCAGACATTACTCAGGGCAGGGCTCATTATAAGTGTACTTTTATCTCCTTCAGCGATTTCACCCATCTCCCAACTTAACTCCCCTCTGGTAACCATCAGTTCTCCAGAGTCAAGAGTCTGTTTTTTGGTCTCTCTCTCTCTTTTTTCCTTTGTCATTTGCTTTGTTTCTGCAGTTGCACGAATAAATGAAATCATATGGTTTCTCTGACTGACTTATTTCACTTAGCACTATATTCTCTAGACCCATCCATGTTGTTACAAATATTTTCTCATTTAATTTTTAAACTGTGGCGAAGTACAGAAAGTTTAGAACTTACCATTTTAAGTGTTTTTAAACTGTACCATTCAGGGCATTAAGTACATTGCCAGTGTTGTGCCACTACCGCCACTATGTAGTTCCAGAATTTTTTTTTACCTCCTCATATGGAAACCCTGTACCCATTAGACATTCATTCCCCATTCCCCTGTCCCTCTAGCCCTTGGTAACCACAAATCTGCTCTCTAGCTCAAAAGACTTGGCTATTCTGGATATTTCATAGAAATGGAATCATACAATATGTGGTCTTTTATGTCTGGGTGATTTCACTTAGCATAATGTCTTCAAGATTCATCCGTGTTGTAGCATGTATCCGTACTTCATTTTTTAGTGGTTGTGTTGTATGGATATACCGCATTTTGTTTATTCATCCATCTGTTGATGAACATTCAGGTTGCTTCCACCTTTTGGCTTTTATGAATAATGCTGTCATAAAAATGCGTATGCAAGTTTTTGTTTGAACAGTTATTTTCAATTATTTTAGATATATACCTGTGAGTAGAATTGCTGGATCATATGCTAATTTTGTGTTTAACATGTTGAGCACCCTCCAAACTGTTTTCCACAGTGGCTGCATCATTTTACATTTCTACCAGCAATATGTGAAGTTTCTGTTTTCTTCACATCTTTGCCAACACTCATTTTCCTTTTTCAATTATAGCCATCCTAGTTAAGTGTGAAGTGGTGTCTAACTGTGGTTTTGATTTGCATTTTCCTAATGACTAATGATGTTGAACATTTTTTCATGTGCTTATTTGGTCCTTTATATATCTTTTTTTGAGAAATGACTGTTAAACCCATTTTAAAAATCGGGTCGTTTGCTTTTTATTGTTGAATTGTAGGAGTTCTTTATATATTCTGGGTACTAGACCCTTATCAGATATATGACTTGCAGATATCTTGTCCCATTCTGCAAGTTGTATTTTTAGTCTTGATAGATACTCTCTTTGATGTCCAAAATGTTTTAAATTTTGATTAAGTCCAATTTATCTGTTTTTTCTTTTATTGCTGTGTTTTTGGTGTCATATCTAAGAAACCATTGCCATTGTCATGAAAATTTACTCCTTTGTTTTCTTCTAAGAGTTTTATAGTTTCAGGTCTCACATTTAGGTCATTGATACATTTCAAGTTAATTTTTTATATATAGTATGGTGTAGGCATCCAATGTCATTCTTTGGCCTGCAGATATCCAGGTCTCTTAGTGCCATTTGTTGAAGAGACTGCTCTCCTTTCCCTTCCACCATTTTTTAGGGCTTTCTTTCAGGATTCAGGTTTTTATTTAAATTCTTTGGTGTTATAATTGCATTTATTTTTTTCACACATAGAAAGTCTTTTACATTGCCATATTTGTTTCCAATATACCTACCTATACTTTTTAGTAAAATATATAGCTAAAATTAAAGATTTCTTTGCTGGTAGTTTTGCCTTTATTTTGTTATTTCTCTCCAGCTTTTTTGAGATATAACTGACAACTGAAATTGTATGTATTTAAGGTGTCCAAGATTATGATTTGATATTTTCATACATTGTGAAAGATTACCACGGTCAAGTTAATTAAAACATCCATCACTTCACATAATGACCATTTTTTTGGTGAGAATACTTAAGATTTACACTCTTAGAAAATTGTAAGTATAGAATAGCGTACTTTTATAGTCACTATGTTGTACATTAGATTCCCAGAACTTATCCTTTTAAACTGAAAGTTTGTATAGTTTGACCTAGATCTCCCCATTTCTTCCACCTCCTGTCCACCCTTTCTCTCCCTGGCAAACACCATTCTACTATCTCTTCCTATGAATTTGATGTTTTTAGATCCTATTTATAAGTGAGATCATACTATTTGTATTTTTCTGTCTGGCTTAATTCACTTAGTATAATGCCCTCCAGGTTCAACCACGTTGTTACAAATGGCAGGATTTTCTTCTTTTTAATGGCTGAATAGTATTCCACTATAGATGGACATTTAGGTTGTTTCTATATTTTTGCTATTGGAAATAATGTTACAGTGAACTTGGGAGTGTAAATATCTCTTTGAGATACTGATTTCATTTCCTTTGGAAATATACCCAGAAGTGGGATTGCTGAATCATACGGTAATTCTCTTGTTAATTTTTTGAGGAATCTCCATACTGTTTTCCACAGTGGCTATGCCAGTTTTCATTCCCAACATTATGAACACTAGATTTCTAGACTAACATAGTACTGATTCTAGGTTTTCCCTGAGCTAGCCCTGAAAGTAGCCATATCTTCTTGAAACCTTGGTTCTTTTTAGTGAAGAATAGTATTCAGTATTCAGTATTCAGTATTCAGTATTCAAGGTTTGGCTACTAGGTATGTTATTAGTTTTAGGGTGTTGATGTTTCTAGGCCCTCTCAGGGGACAGAGTTGTGTACACATACACTCCCACACACATGAGCTAATATCAATACTTGCACTTCTGTCAGAGTTCACTCTAGTATTCTCCCTTTACATGTAACTATTCTCTGACAGTGAAGAGCATGACTTCTCAATGTACTTACTTATTACAACCAATCTCTCTCCATAACCACTCTTTCACCTTGCATAGATGATCTCTACATTCTACTCGGACTTTGACACTTTGTGCTGGGTTATTGCTATCTCTCTCCTGAGTGGATACCCAATTCCCTTGCTTGGACATCTCATATGAGGCTGCACAGATGATCTCATTTTTCTAAACTTCAACAACCCATGCTTAGCTGCTACCACTTCCTTTCTTACAGCTTCCGATACCTACCTTGCTAGGCCCCACCTAATAGGTTGTGGACTGAATTACTCATGATGAAAGTAAAGAAAGAAGAAGGAAAAAAGGAAGGAAGCAAACAAGCAAAGAAATCAATTTCTAGGCTCATGATTCTTTTGTAATCTTACAACTTTCTCGGTGTTCAGTGTACTCCTTGCTGATGTGTATCTTTTAATAATTATGTTTATTTTATTTTTTTTAAAGATTTTATTCATTTATTTGACAGACAGAGATCACAAGTAGGCAGAGAAGCAGGCAGAGAGAGAGGAGAAAGCAGGCTCCCTGCTGAGCAGAGAGCCCAGTGTGGGGCTCGATCCCAGGATCCTGGGATCATGACCTGAGCCGAAGGCAGAGGCTTTAACCCACTGAACGATCCAGGTGCCCCTATTTTTATGTTTTTAGCAAATGGATTAACTGGCTATAAAATTCTAGCTAAAGTTTTTTTCCCACTCTTTACTTTTTAGGGGGGAATTATTTTAGATTTACTGAAAATTTGCAGGGATAATACATTTTTCCTATACACCTTACTGCTTTTCTCCCTTATGTTAACATTCTAGATGACCATCTCTCTGCACTTTTTTTTGGGTATTTTTAAAATTAACAGGTAATATATTATTTCCTTCAGGGCTACAGGTCTGTGATTCATCAGTCTTACACAATTCCCAGCACTCACCATAGCACATACCCTTCCCTATGTCCATCACCCAGCCATCCCATTCTCTGCACTTTTAAGATCTTATTTCTTAACTTTCGGTATCTACATTAGCTAACAAGAAATCTGCTGTCACAGTTGCCCCTCTGTTTTAGATTGTCTTTTCTCTGCCAGATTTAAAGCTTGTCTTCTTTACTCTTAATTTCTAGAGTTTCACTTTAGAGTGTCCACATTTGGTTTTATTTGTATTTATTCTGCTTAGTACTTAGATTATACTGAACTGATGATCACCAGATTTTCTTTCTTTTAACCCTGGAAAATTATTAGCAATAATGTCTTCAAATATTGTTCCCTTATCATTCATTTCAGTTTATTCTTCTGGAGTTCCTATTTATTAAAATGTTGAAATCTCTCAATCTACTTCTATCATTTCTTTTTTTAAGATTTTATTTATTTATTTGAGAGAGAGCAAGCACAAGCAGAGGGTGGGGCAGAAGGATAAGCAGACTCTGCACGGAGGGCCTGGCCTGATATGGGCTTGATTCCAGGATGCTGAGATTATGACCTGAGCCAAGTAAGACTCTTTTTTTTTTTTTTTAAGTTTTAAAAAATTTATTTGACAGAGAGAGAGAGATCACAAGTAGGCAGAGAGGCAGGCAAAGAGAGAGAAGGGGGAAGCAGGCTCCCTGCTGAGCAGAGAGCCCAGTGTGGGGCTCTGTCTGAGGACCCCCGGATCATGCATGATCTGAGCTGAAGGCAGAGGCTTAACCCACTGAGTCACCCAGGTGCCTCCTATGTCAGACTCTTAACTGAGTGAGCCACCCAGGTGCCCCTCTATTTCTATGTTTCTTAACATCTTATTTAAATAAATTTATCTATCTATATCTATCTATCATCTATCTCTGTGTAGATGGGAGAACAATCTGGTCCTGTTTATTGTATTTTAAAATTCAATCTCTGTATATTTCCTTTCTTAATTTCTGCTTGCTTCCATTAAATATTTCCCTATTCTTGTTTCATTTTTTGCCTGTCTTTGTTGAAAAATTTTGTATCCTTTTTAAGTGGGGGTTAGGCTGCACTCTCTTTTTTTTCAAATATTCCATGTTTCTAATTTAAAGTCTTTGTTAAGCTGTTCTATAAAATTAATTTTCCAGAGTGGATGCATGATTGTTAATTTTGTTGGTTTTCTTTCTTAGCAACCAATTATTGCTTTTGGAATTTGGGTTTACCAGTAATTTTAGATAAGATTTTTTTGTTTCTCATTCCTTTTTCTTTCTCCCACTCACCCCATCTGCCTCTCTGTCCAGCATTTTTGTGGTACCCTTCCCACCAACCATTCTCCAGGGCCCTAATCTGTAATTAGACTTTAAATTGCTGTTTGGAGTTTTTGTCCTATAGTGATGGAGGAGTACCCAAGAGCGAGTCAAATGGCCAGTCAGCAGTTTTGGCTCAGTTCTTATCAAGGCTGTGGGTTTAAAGTGATAATTTATGTATTTTTAACAGGGGTAGTATTGCCCCCAGTAAGGTGAAAACTGATTCTTGGAAGGCTAAAAATCTTAGATATTATAGCGGACCTTCAAAGCTCGACCCTATCTCTAAAATCTCATTCCTTAGCATTTAATTTCTCTCTTTAGGGAAAAGTTAAATTAAAATTTTCTCTTTGGGGGAATAAAAATGAAAAAAATTGAAAAGCATTATTATAGCTCAGGCAAAAGTAAACTATATTTTGTTCAGTCTACTTTCTTAAGTAGTGAGCCTTCTTCCCCATCATGTGTGGAGTTTTTAAAACTCTGACTCCTGAAGAGCTGAATTTCTGGCCAGCATAGCCATAGCTTTGGCCTGCCTCTCATATTTGCATTTCTGTTCCATGGAGATGTTTATATTTTTTTCAAATCAAGAAACGTTTTCTCTTTTCATATTTAACTACATATTACTATATACTTGGAGCATGAAGGGGGTAATCAAAGCATAAAGTCATTGCATCACCTTGACTGGAAATCAATATTAATTATTTTATTTCCCATTCTAATGTCTTTTTTTCCCCCAGAGCGAGATAAAGAGAGAGCACATGTGCGTGTGTAAGTGGAAGGAGAGGGACAGAGGAAAAGGGAGAGAATCCCAAGTCGACTGTGCTGAGCGTGGAACTGCAGGGCACTTAACTTCACAACCTTGAGATCATGACCCAAACCAAATCAAGAGTCAGTCACTTAACCTACTGAACCACCCACATACCCCCATTCTAGTGTCATTTTAAGTTATTTTCTTAACTTATACCCTTATACAAGACTTATAATATAAGACATAATACAAGAATATCCAGCTGATAGATGTCAGTTATATTCAGTTGGTTATCTGTGCTTGCCCTTCTAGCTTAGCATTTCTGAGGTTTCTAAATAATGTAGATTCTTTTTAGTTAGTGCCTTCTTCTCTGAGAGGTTCTGGGCTTTTGAGGTCCCATTGTTCTGCAGATGGAAATTTATGGCCAAGTCTCTCAAGGGTGCACTCAACGCGTTCATAATCTGCTGTCTAGTAGCATTTGCAATTATGCTCTAAAAGCCCTTCCATTGTTTCAGTCTGGGTAGCATGACACTTCACAACTCATGTTTTATATAGCAGTATGCATAGTGGTTAAGGGGATAGACTGCTTGGTTTATTGGGATCTCTGTCTCTGTCTCTTGGATTTAATGTGGTTGGTTTTAGGAAGAGGCTCTTTCCAACTTTAGGAAGGTTTGTAGCGATTGACAAGTCAGTTATTTCTTTTGTTCAGAAATGAGCAAAAATGAAAGAAAATTCATTCACAATTCTATCACCTATATTTTGGTGTATATTCTTGTAGGCATGAAAATGCATTTATATGTTTATAAATAGTATCCCACTGTAAAAGTGATTATGCTGTAGTTACTGGTCCATTAAAATATATTTTTCTCATTTATTAATATAAATATACTCTGGGTCAGTAACTATGGAATCCACATCACATTCTTTTGTATCAGTATTCTGTTTTAAACCATTTAGATTTTTTCCAGCAACCTGCTATTTTCAGCAATACTGAAGTAAAGTTTTACATATATTTTTGTTCATTTGTTAGTGTTGGAGGTCATAGAGAAGATGTGACCATGGGTTGACCCGAGAGCTGATCTGGGCAATGGGAGGCTCCTCCCTCTCCCCTGTCCTTGGAATGTATGCTCCTCAACGTTCCCACAGTAGGAGCTGTTCTCTAGAGCATGGCCTTGAGAGAATAAGGTGTTGTTGAGACCATTTGGATGACATGAAGTAACCAACCCAGTGACGTAGTCTGTGTAAACCTGAGGGCTTCTGGTGCGCAGGCGCGTAGTGCAGGCACAGTGCGCCGCTCCGCGCTGGTTTCGCCAGTGGTCTACCACCCATGTCTGAGGGCCACTTGGCGGACATGCAGTTAGGAAGCATTGTAACAAAAGTTCCAGAGACCCTCTGGTTATCTTTATTCAGGGGGGAACAGAAAGCGGCGGGAGGATTGCTGTGACCATGCCCTAGGGAGAGCTGGGCACGAAGCAGGACCTGGGGCAATGTTACCAAACCAGCAAGGGGTCAGGATTGGCGTCGGGGTTCGTAGCATGGTGGAAAACGCAAATAGCTCTGAAGAGTCTGAGGAGACAACTGAGAAACACAACTCTGTGTCCCTCAGGAAGGGTTTTCGTGAAGCCTGAAAACCTGGAGGTATGTTTCCTAGCAACACGTCCTGCCCTTTCAGCCGGTTTAGTCCTGAAACAAAATAAAATTTTATTTTTATGATTGAATGAGTTCAGAATACATTATGCCCACTCTTAGGTCTGGAGTCATCTTTATCTCCCTTAATTACATTAGCTCTAAATGAACTTTTCCAATTTTCCATCATGTACTTTGGTGGTCCTTTTTTTTTTTTTTTAACCCTCCGATTGAGGTTATGGACCAGGGTTGAAGGAAGGAGGCAAATATTTCAATATCTGAAGCAACTGGTCACCTACGATAGAAAAGAAAATATAAAAATCTTTCTCTTGCTCTTTTTTTTTTTAAATTTCTAGTCTTAACCTCTCAAGTCAGCTTTTCATTCCTCAAGGGGTCATGGCAAAGTTATTACTTTTAGTATAGGTTCCAGGTGTGGACTACAATGCAGTGAAAACTTCAGCTTTCGGAAATGTTTGTCTTGAATCATCTACCTGGAACGTGGTAAGAACAGGGTAGTGGCAGAAGGGCTCAGAGCAGCCAAAACAGGCAGCAAAGTTGATGAACTGAGGTGTTGGGAGACGCCCCCAGACTCTACTCTTACTATGCCTGGAAACCAAGTTTTGATTAGTAGATTCTGAACACGTGACAGATTATTACCTGTAGGCTAGGAAAGGGGAGCTGGGAAGGCCGGAGAAAAGCAGAAACTGAGCTTCCCAAAAGAAAGGAACAGAAAAACTAAAACCTCAGAGAACAGCAGTGTGGGGCTCACAGACTTAGGGGTAAAGAGTCTTACCCAAAGTACAGCCTCTGTGGAGGGAGTCACTGATGTGTTTGAGGATGAGCTGTCAAGAAGATGGTAAAAATTCCGTGTAATCTGTTTAAGAAAACAGAATACAGGCACCTGGGTGGCTCAGTCATTAAGCATCTGCCTTCAGCTCAGGTCATGATCTCAGGGTCCTGGGATCAAGCCCGGCATCTGGTTCCCTGCTCAGCTGGAAGACTGCTTCTTCCTCTCCAACTCCCCCTGCTTGTGTCTCTCTGTCAAATAAATAAATAAATAAAATCTTAAAAAAAAAAAAAAAAAGAGTGCCTAGACTATAAGGGAGAAGGATTTCCATTGAAAACTATGAGTGTCAAAAATTTTAATCCTTTAAGGAGTAGGAATTATAATCAGCTAGGAAGTTTGGCTTTTCCAAAAGTCTTCTATGTGGCTAATGTGTTATCAAGTGACTGAGATTTGTTCTTTCCCTTCTGATTTGTTAAGCTTGAACGACTAAGTGTTTGGTGAAAAAAGTGTGGATATTGGTCACTTACCAATGAAGTCATATATATGAATGGGTTATGTGGAAAGGAGATGAAGCAGGGAGGAGAGAAAGCCATTGTAAAAATGACTTGAGTTTGAAGAAAAGTGTGGAGATGCTGCGTACAGATGACAAGCTGGGTACAGTGTGGGTGCTGAATTGCATGTGTGTAGAATTGAAGGGAGCTTTTTTTAAGACCGACTCTCACCTAGTGCTTTGGCAGTCACCCCTGTAACTGAATGTGATGGAAGGTGGTTGAAGGAGGAGAGGGACACGTCAGCCTGGGGAGCTTGGTCAGGACCAGATTCCAAATTAAGGGTTCCTGAAATGGAACCTGCTTGTGGTTGCCTATGCTATATGTGTAAGGATAGTTTTGTGTGGCTTTTAGATTCTGGAGGTGCTCCCACCAGGTAGGAAGGCTGGCTGAGCTTGTTGCCATGCCCGTATGGCCTACCCCTACACTGTACTAAGCCTGCAGTGACCCCTCAGCAAGTCAGTGAGGAGTTGCTTGCCATGCCTTGTCCTTCTGGACCACAGCAAGTGGATGGATAGCAAAGTCAGAGGAGCCCTGAGGTTATTATTCTGATAAGTCTAGTTCCTATTCAGTAAAAATAAGAAAAAAAAAAAGACCTGAATTATTTAGGTTATTGATGTAGATGGGTTTCTTCTTTCCTTGAATTATCGATGGAGAATCATTTCATAATAATTCACTGAATATAAGAGAAGCACAGGCTTAGTTTTTAAAAAGAAAGAAGAGCAGAGTTTTAGCAGATACAAATTCTACTAATACTTCCACTATTAGTTGACAAGGCATTATTCCCTCTAAAGTCTTTGTTATGAAAACTGCATAAAGATCACATAAGCATTTATTGCATAATTTAGTACCATTGTTATTAATTTACAAAGCACTTCTTATTGGAAAAGCTTAAGCTGTTTGCAAGAGCCTTGTGAGGAAAACCAGTGTTGCTTGTATTTTATAGATAAAGAAAAATGAAGCTCATAGGATTGAAATGAGTGGTCCCAAGGATTTCCACAAAAACTGACATTTTTTATGTATTTTCTCTAAGGTTCTTTTTCCTTTGCTCTTGGTGAAAATACATCATAATATTTGGTAAATGTTTTCTTATGTTATTCAATAGTCTCTTAAAACAGGATTTTAAATAGTTTTTTTTTTTTTTGGATTTTAAATAGTTATGAGACTTTTCCTTGTATAGATAGCTTATTTAACTATGCTTCCCTTATGAGATATTTGGGTTGCTTCCTATCTGCTCTTATAAGGGACACTGTGAGAAACATGTTTGTCCACACATCTTTCAAGGCAGAGAGGCCTGATTCATGCAGAGATTGTCTGGAAATCCCATAGAGATAACAAGTCACCATCAACGAGCATCAAGAAATCACCTGAGGGGCGCCTGGGTGGCTCAGTGGGTTAAAGCCTCTGCCTTCGACTCAGATCATGATCTCGGGGTCCTGGGATCGAGCCCCACATCAGTCTCTCTGCTCAGCAGGGAGCCTGCTTTCTCCTCTCTTTCTGTCTGCCTCTCTGTCTACTTGTGATCGCTCTCTCTGTCAAATAAGTAAATAAAATCTTAAAAAAAAAAATCACCTGAAGTGTGTAAAAGATTTTTCTCAGTATGGGGGCCCAGAGATGGAAAAGACATACTCTCTGAATATAAAGAATTAATCTTTTGATTAATACTTAGAGTATACATGAGGTAATAACATAAGGCAATAATAAATCCCAAAGGCACAGCATGAACAACAGCATATACTGACATGCTGTGCAGAGAGCTGATGCTTCAAAATATTGCTTGCTTTCTTTTGGTTTGCAGGAGCTGAGAGTTCAAACCACGGAGAATGGAGAACTTGAGATGGGCCCCAAAGGACAATTTAGTGTGGTGTGGACTTGTTTTGAGACAGATCTGGCTTCAGCTCCTAGTTCATATTACTAATTATTAGCAGTATGAACTTGGACCACTTACTTTCCCACTTGTGATCCCAGCTTTCTTATCTGCAGAATGGGAATAATAATAATAATGTTACTGTCACAAAGGATTAAGTGGAATAATGACTGTGAAGGACTTTCTAATGTTATTAATTATTATAAAGGGAAAAATTTCAGAAGGGTGCCTGGAACTGGGATATCATTTTAGTCACTGTTTAGTAAGATGATGTATCACATAGAAAGTATCCTGCCCTCCAGTATTTGAAATAGCAGGGTAACAAGAAGTTTTGGGGAAGCAGTAAAATATTTAAAAACTGTTATACTTTAAAGTGGGAGCAAACCCAAAAAGCAATGAAAAGAGTACATGTCAAATGCTGTATTTCATTCTCCTTTTGAAATGGTTTTGCATCTAGAACATTTGCAGGTCAGTGCTCCAGGGACACTAAATGGCTTGCTGGCAGCACAAAATGTTGGTCTTGCAGTGGTTTTGTGTCCTCCAGGGTTGGTGAAGAAATGTGCTTACACTTGTCCTAGGAGGATGAACACTGTTCTAGGTAGATAGAGGGTCGTACCTCTTTCTTGTCAAAAATCCAATTGCATGAAATTCCTCATTCCTTGTGCAAGCAGAGGAGCTGGTAGCCAAAGTGGAATAGAAAAGCAATCTTTCCTTCTTAAGGACCTGTGGAAGAGGACATCCTTCTTGTGAGGGGACTAAGTGAAAGAGTCGGACAGCATGGAGCATCTTCAGGACTATAAATGGGTTGGGTTGAGATAGAACGAAGGGTCTCCGTATTTTATCTGGGAAAGGTTATGCAGACAGGAGAGTCCTGAGAATTGGCAAGGGAGAGGTCCAGGAAACCCTGGACTGGCGCATACCAGCATTCTGGGGCTGTGCCAGGCATCTGAGGAGAGGTAAGGCTGGAGCCAGGCAGGGCCATTACTGTGTATGTGTCAGTATGAGTGAGGGTGCAAGTGTGTGAGAAAACGACGAGTACACGAGTGTATGAGAAGGTATGTGTATGGGTATGTTGGAGAATGTGAGTGTACATGAGAGTGTGAGAAAGCATGTGTGTGAGAAATGGATGAGTGTGTATTTGTGACTGTGGGAAGCTATGAGGCAGTGGTTGTGGGTGTGTGTAAGTGTGAGACTGTATGAGTGTAGATGTGGGAGTCATGGTGTGTGTGTTTGTCCGGTCAAAGTTAATCTCATATTTGAGACCACAGGTAAAGGCCTTCTCCAAACCTTTAATGAGGCTTCCTGGATTTTTAACCAAAAATGCTCACTGCTCCCAGCTTGACTGTGTTGGAGAAACTTTCCCTAGGACAGCCACACAGCCAGTGCTGAGGGCAGAAACTCGGCAGTTGGCCTGCCTGGAAGCCTTGTCTGTGTCAGCTTGGCCAAGAAACTTAGCGGCTCTGGCCCTTAGTTTCCTTGTCTCTAGAATGTGGATCACAGGAACACTTCCAGTCTCGAGGAGTGGTTGGGAAGGTGAAATGAATGAGTGAGTACATGTAAGGCTTAGCACAGTGCCTGGCACAGAGTAAGTGCTAACTTTTTTTTTTTTTTATAGATTTTATTTATTTATTTGACAGAGAGAAATCACAAGTAGATGGAGAGGCAGGCAGAGAGAGAGAGGAGGAAGCAGGCTCCCTGCTGAGCAGAGAGCCCGATGCGGGACTCCATCCCAGGACCCTGAGATCATGACCTGAGCCGAAGGCAGCGGCTTAACCCACTGAGCCACCCAGGCGCCCCAAGTAAGTGCTAACTTAAAGTTAACCAGTACAGCAGTGTTGAGTAAGGGAAAACCTTATGCCTGCCCAGGCTGGCATTTGAAAAATAATTTACTTTCACATCAAAGGCCAAAATATATAACAGTGAAAATTTCTCCTCATTCCTGTCCACCATTTCTATAGGTCTCTCATCCCTGCAAAATGTAACCACTGTTGTTAGTTTCTTGTTCAAACTTCTAGAAATAGTTTACTTTATTCAGGAAGAAGCAAATACAAATAGATATTCTTTTTGCACAGATGATAATGTATTATATACATTGTTTCTCTGCTTTGATTTTCTTTTTAAACTTAAAGATGTGAGAAAAAATAAAGATACAGAAGTCTTTTGTAGGGGTTTAGAATGAGCCTCCTCACTGTTCTTTTTTTTTTTTTTTAAAGCTGTGTAGTATTCCATTGTTTAATGGATAATAACCTGTTTTCTCATCTGCCCTTGGTGGTCATTTAGATTGTTTGAAATCTCTTCCAAATTGTCTGCTAGGATGTCTTTACACCCCAGTACTGGGCAGAGCCATGTACCAATTCTATAAGATTATCCATATCCCAGGGAGGAGAGGAAAGAAGGTTCTTATACCTCTCTTGCCCTCTGTTTCTATGGTAAATGGTAATCAAGTCAGCTGAGAGGTTAACGTATAGGGTTTGGACTTTATACCGTCAACCTTCATTAATTCATACCTGCATCTGTTGATACCATGGATGCAAACTTAGCTATTTGGTAATAACTTACATATTTGCTGACCTAAAGGGAAGAAACCGCCTCTAAGTTCTGACTGCTGCCAACTCTCCCCAAATCAAGCCCTTTCCTAGCAGAGTGTTAACTTGCCAGTAGAGGGCTCCCTCCTGTCGGGAAAAATAAAAAGGTCTCTGGGAAAGGTTTTCAACTGAATGCCCAGACACGGAGTGTGGTGGTTTCCCTTCTGTGTAGTTGGTTGGTGTGTCATTTCCCTGAATATTAACTTGGTGCTGCCTTTATCAGTTTTTTGGGTGTGTTTAACTGTGAGGAGTTGTGGAGAGGAAGCGGGTCCCCCCCCCCACCCTGGGGTTTTAGGGGAAGGTCTGTGATCTGACCCAGACTAGGGGATTATAGTTTTCCCCTCTAGGTTGTGAGGTATCCCAGCCTTGTTCTCTATTTCTAGATGGGAAACCACTCCTATACCAGGTTCTCTGGGATATGCTTTTGAGACCTGTTAACAGGGCACTTAACCCCTGTTTAGGCAGCCCTGTTTACATAAGCCCTGGTGACTGCTCTTGGAGGGTAATGCTTCCATGGAGTCCGGTGAAAATCCACCTCAGCACTTTAAAGGGGAAGAGGAAAAGAGCCGACATTCATTTAACATCTCCTGAGGTAGGCCTGGCGGTAGAGGCCACTATGCCCTATTTATCTTCATTCTTGCCTGGTAGAAATTATTCCTGTTTGCTGTATAATACCCACCCCCTAAAAAAAAAAATTAAAAGCAGTTCAGGAAACTGAGACTCTAGAAGGTGAAATACCGGGCTAAAGTCACCCAGGTAGGAACGATTGCTAAGGGGCTAGCAAGTTCGCCAGCTGGAATTGCACTGCCAGCCAATGTCACTACAGACTCCAACCTTTGTTTTCCACCAGATCAGCTCCGTCCCTGCAGGGTGTGAATGGTTTAAACCCAGTCTGAGGAGGTTGAGGTCAAGGCATCAGTCCCAGGGAGGAAATTTCCCCTCTATTGCTGACTTGTGGCCCAGTTTGAGAATAGATCCAAATAATTTCTCTTGTTTGGATATACTGATGTCCCCGCATTTCCTATTTTATTTAAGGCACACCTAGGCTAATACTGAATAAGCTGCAAGGAAACAGAACACTCATTGGGTCTGAGAAACTGAGTCTAGATCTTGCTTTCCCGAGAGCCTCTTCTGAGACCCAAGTCATTAAGCACTGCTGTGCATGGAGCACCTACCTGTGTTCTGGGCTGTTCCTGCTGAGGCAGAATGGAGGCCTCAGACTGGCAGGCTTTTCCCAGAGCAAAGGTGGCCTCTCTGTCTTATTTTGGTTTAAGAAATCAGCAGCACAGGGATGCCTGCATGGCTCAGTTGGTTAAGTGTCTGCCTTTGGCTCAGGTCATAATCCTGGGGTCCTGGGATAGAATCCCACCCACATTAGGCTCCTTGCTCAGAAGGGAGCCTGCTTCCCCCTCTGCCTGCAACTCCCCTTGTTTGTGCTCTCTCCCTCTCTCTGACAAATAGATAAATAAAATCTTAAAAAAAAAAAAAAAGAAATCAGCAGCACAAAATGAAAAGGAAGGGTGAGGCAAGGTGTTTATAGAAGTCAAATGAACTCTAGAGGGGCTTTTTTTGGTGTTGCATGTAATCTTGTACAAGAAGGGAGCAGATTCATGGGAGACAGATTGGCATAGCCAATTTAGATAAAACTTTTCCCCCTTTCTAAATGTAAGAGTACTCTTTACACTGCTTTTAAACTCGGTCTTATTAGACCACTTTATAGGATTTTGCAAAACTACTTTTTGCATTGATTACCTTATTTCTGTTCATGGTTACACACCCATCAAGCACAGGCCAATAATGTTCCTTTGTTCACATCTCTCTAGAGTTACAATAAAATTATGTGCAAATTTCTAACTGAAAAGGAATGATTCAAGGATTAAATATTTAAAAGGAGTTACTGCACCCATTCCTCAAACTTCAAGATTTTACAGTGGTGGCTTAGTATAGTAGCTCATACATGAGTATGCATCCAAATAATGTGCAAATGCTTGTTAAATTGCTGGGCCCTGCCCCCAGAGTTTCTGATTTTTCTTTCTTTCTTTTTTTTTCTTTTCTTTTCTTTTTTTTTTTTTTAGATTTTGTTTATTTATTTGACAGAGAGAGAGAACACAAGTAGGGGAAGCAGCAGGCAGAGGGAGAGGGAGAAGCAGGCTTCCCACTGAGCAGGGAGCCTGATGCGGGGTTCAATCCCAGGATCCCAGGATCATGACCTGATTCAAAGGCAGACGCTTAACTGACTGAGCCATCCAGATGCCCCTGATTTTTTTTCTTTTTTTCTTTTTTTAATGTAGGCTCCATGCCCAATGCAGAACCCAACTTGGGCCTTGAACTCAAAAACCTGAGATCAAGATTTGGGCTGAGATCAAGAGTTAGACACTCAACCAACTGATCCATCCAGGCGCCCGAGTTTCTGATTCTTTAAGTCTGGAAACTTAGATCCTTAAGTCTGTAGACTCCAGATTTGGCAATTTTTAACAAATTTCATGGGGGATGCTGATGCTGCTGGTCTGGAGAGCATACTTTGAGAATTAATGACTCCACCCTGCAAAGTGGGAAAGCTCAAGACAGTAGAAATATTGTTGCTTTTCCCCTACCCACTCTTTCCCACATCTGTTAGGAGAAGGTAGCGATCAAGAGGGAGAGTTTTGGCCTGGAATTGTGTTTGGATTCTTCCTCCAATACTTTCAACTATGTTATCTTGGCTAAATTGTTGGACTTAGTGCCTCAGTTTTCTCATTTGAAAAAAATGGGGACAATAGCTTCTAATTCATGGAGTTGTGATGAGGAGTGAGACAATGTGTCTAACTGGTTTAGAACATATATTATATACACAGGTAGCATATATACACAGATGTGTGTAACATATACAGTATTCTACAGACATGTAGTGTATATACAACTCTTTTTTCTAAGAGTCCTTGCCTATCCCTGAAGAGGCTTATTTTGACCAAAAATAGACCCAAATAAAAAGAATTAAATATAAGGCATGATTACTTTAAATAACTAGGGAGGTAGTATTTTTTCTTTTAAAGAAGTACTGAAATCCCCACTAATGAAGTACAGCCTAGGCATTACCAAACACTCTTATGATCTGAGGTCAAAAGAAAGCCTGGGGCCTCTGAACACATCAATACTGAGGAGGTGGGGAAAACTTAGGAAAAGAGTATGTCGAGCCAAAAGGTTTTAAACAATGGAACTCAAAACCTTCCCAGCTGTAGGCATAGGCAAGTCTGTTTCACGTTTTTAAATTTGGTGTTCAAATTCCCAGCCCTTGCAAATCTGCCTCCCTTCCTAGCCTGCTAGGGCAATGGGAATTCCCACTCCTTCAGTTTAAGGCGATGTGTCTCCAGAATGCAAATTGTATTTTCTAGGAGTAATAGCACATTAATCTAATAATACTCACTAACTCTTTCAGAATAGATTATATTAGATTAGCTAGGTGTTACCTTGGAAAATACAGTGCTTTGCCCTGAGGGAATAGGACACAGAAGAAGGTGACTTGGAGGAAAGATCTCAAGTCTGGGGCTGAGTGGGGACTTCGGGCAGCCAAGGGCACTGGGGGGCAGGAGAGAACTGCTGGTTACCAAGTTAGCCAGCTGCTCATTCTGCCGGGGATAGTTTCAGCCAGGCCTTCCCGTTCCCTGCAACCTTGAGGTCCTGTATAACTTATTCTAAGGTTGTGTTCTGAAAACTACCTCTTGTTTGTGGTAAAACTGAGGTGGATGGTTTTTGCTGCTGGGCTCTCTTGGCCTCTGTGGTCCCAGCCTCTCTGGGCCTTCCTCCCCATTTCTTATGTGGAGAACCGCTCATCCTGAAAGGAAGAACAACACGGTTCCAGTTGTTGGTTAAGCCCAGCCAAAGGATGCTGCTTTGGGGCATTTAGGCAGAGATAACCCCTTGAGTTTCCCCCCTTCTCCACTTTATTGACAAATGAGTCACCTGAAGCAAATGTTAAGTAAGACTTCTCCTAATTCTGAGATACAGAAAGGTAAAACTCATTGAGGAGCCAGCTCTGGATATGTTTCATTTTAATAACTTGTGCTGACCTGGAACTTTTTTTTTTTTTTTTCTTTTAAGTTTTATTTATTTATTTGAGAGACAGAGCAAGCAGGGTTGGGGGGGAGAGGAGCAGAGGAAGAGGGAGAGAGAGAGAATCCTAAGCAGACTCCCCACTGAGTGCAGAGCCCAATGCGGGGTTTGATGATCCCAGGACCCTGAGATCATGACCTGAGCAGAAATCAAGAGTTAGATGCTTGGGGTGCCTGGGTGGCTCAGTGGGGTAAGCCTCTGCCTTTGGCTCAGGTCATGGTCTCATGGTCCTGGGTCAGGGTCCATCAGGCTCTGCTCAGCAGGGAGCCTGCTTCCCCTCTTTCTCTGCCTGCCTCTCTGCCTACTTGTGATTTCTCTCTCTCTGTCAATAAAGTAAATAAATAAAATCTTTATAAAAAAAAAAGAGATGCTTAACCGACTGAACCACCCAAGCGCCCCTGGCCTGGAATATTAAAACTAATCATACTGTATGTTTTTAGTGACATATTCCTGGCTAACCTATGAGACACAGTCAGAGCCTAGGGTCTGCTTCCCACTTCAGTAGCAGCATGGAGGCCCATCTAACTCCACGACAGAAGAGCCATGCATCACACATACAACTACAAAGTGGGGAGGTCAAAAGTTTCATTTTGTAGCCCCTTTCAGGTTCTTGGGCTTTGCTGCATGCTGGTTATAACTGTTGGGGGCTTCCTTTGGTACCAGCTGGTGGCAGCCAGGTGACTTCCATTGCAAATCTAAAGTAAACTAATGTCCACTTGTTACGCCCTGTCATGGAACAATCCTGCCAGACGGGGTTGAGGCTGATGGGCAGGGCCAGGGTTAAGTACAGGTCTGGCTGGTCTGATTTTAGACTCCAGCCCTTCCCTGTTTTCACTTGGCCAGTGGTGAGGGCCAGGAGGAGAGGTCATCTCTGTGGCCAGTGTCCTTAGCCCACACTGGGTTTGTGTTTGGAAGGTGAGCTAGGGCTGTGGTCTGTGGAGGGGCCTGGGGAAGAAGATGGGGAAGAGGAGCAGCCCAGTGACTATTCAGGAGGGTAAGTGGCTTGTGGTGGTGCTGGTAGGTGGTGTGTATAAGAATCCATTATTATAAAGTATGGGCATTCAAAAATAATTAGAATAACAGGATTAGAGAAGTTGAAGACATTTTGAATGAGTCATTTAGTGGCTCTTGCTACTATTGAATTTATATCCAGGAGTCCTGTAGGCACTTCCTAGAAATAATTTACCCAAACCCAGATCTGTATAAAGAAGCCTTGTTAGTTCTGGGAGGACACTGACCAGGAGGGGTTAGAGTTGAGTTAGACCAGGGGCCTACAAGGTTCTTGCTGACTTTAAAGATTCTCTGAATTATTCCAGACTTGTAAGGTGAAATTTTCTAAGCACCTGTGCAGGTCATTCTCCCAGCGACACTGCTCACACCTGGCATAACTCCTCCTTGGAAACGACTCTTTTTGCTCCCTGGTCTCACTGCAGACATGAATGCACATGGATTCTCTTGGGCAAATCAATTTCAGAGGAGCTGTAGGCAGTTTGGTTGAAGTCTTCATGCACTATTACTGACTGGCTGTGACCCTTATGTGGTAATAAGGTTCAGGAAGAATGTTATTGCCCTTGATTAATTCTCCCTCCAGGAGGAATCTTCTTTGTTTAAAGTGGAATGGTTCATGGTTTGTCAGAAGAAACATGTAAGTCTTGCAGAAGTAAAAGGTCACTGAAATGGCTTTCTGTGGGCTTCCTAGAATCGAAAGTCTTGCTTATGACATAGGGTGAATTCATGAGGATTGGAGAATGTAGGTTTTGAATAAAAATATCTTATGAAATGCAAAGAAGGGGATCATTCCTAATACAAATGCTATTTTTGTCCCTTGCATTACTGTCCCCAGAGACCATCCTATCTCTCTCAACATCAAAGCTCCTTTCAAATGCTTAAAAATAGCATTCAGACTTTTATAAGTGTTTAATCTTCACAGAATCACTCCATTTCACAGGTGAAAGTCAGAGAAATATCTTGTCCAATGTGCTGCAACAAAGAAATGAGAGAATATTCCTTTCCACTACCCCAGATCCTTTTTTTGTTCCTTGGGCTCTGCCCATTTTACTTCCTTCCATCATCCTGGGCTTTCACCAGCAGCAGACTTCTTGCCAGCTTCCATGATCCTCCCAAACTTCTGTGTTTTCAGACGTTGTTCCTTTTTCTTGGTCCTGAAGAAGAAAAGCAACTTGTTGCCAGCTTCTTTGTGACCTTTGCTCTTTGGGACTTAAAGGGGGATCATTGGCAGGAGTCATCTTGCTTGTTACCCCAGCTCTCCCACCACAGTCAGACGAGCCTCCTCAGCAGGCACGGTGAGCCCAGCCTCTGACAAAACTCTAGGGCACAAAGTACACACAGAATGCAGGGCTCCAGAAGCCTTTGTTCCCTGTTCTTAAATTCTTTTCTTGATACTCTTATTGTTGCTGCCTTAAACGTATTGCTGGTTATTCCTGGCCAGAGCCCCCAGCCCTCTGTTGCTTTGTCCTTCTCCCTGAATCTCCTCTTTTCCGGTTAGCAGATATGGCCTCTTGGGCAACTAATGTCACTTTTTTTGAGCCTCAGTTTTCTCATCTGGAAAGAATGGATTCATAATATCGATGTGGCATGGGTTAGTTGTGAAGATTAAATCTGTTAATATCTTACAGAAAAACACCTGGCAAATAGCAGATGCTTGGTTCCTTTTAGTTACTGTCTTGATTTTGGTCTTAGAAACAGTAATCTTTTAAACATGGTCTGCCCAACCGGACACCTGAGCCTCTTCACCTTTCTCCGTCTGGGTGCCATTGTGGCTCCTCACTCTACTTGGCCCCTGGTCCCAGACACTCAGTGCCTTTGAGGCTTTTGGTTTTGGGGTTTCGCCCCTCTTCCTGGTAACGCTTTCTTGCTTCCTTGTGTCTTCTAGGCTTACTCTATGCCATTTGTCTCTGCCCTTGTGGCTGCCATAGCCAGGTGCTAACTATAATAATACCTGCTTTGCATACCTCAGGGATTATTGTGAGGATCAAAGGGGATAATTTATGCCATCAAAGTGCTTTGAAAGGTAAGATGGGCCACATTCATGTGGGTTATATTATGAGGATTATTATCACCCTGGACTATCTTCAGATGACTAAAAATATCCAGCTAGCCTGGACCTTCTCAGCATATTCTTATCTCTCTTGGACTTCCCCACACTGGCTGGGAAGTCTGACAGTTAAGCAAATGAAGAACTTGTGTCGAGGGTGGAGAATGCCTGGGTAATGAATTACCTTCTTTAGGGTCCCGATGGGAAATCTGGTACCCTGGAAAGTTGATTTACCTCACTTGAGTGAATGCTTTAGACCAAGCAAGCATTTCATTTGCCCAGGCAGCCCATTGTGATGATGACTTTAAATAATCATTATCATTATGTGGAAATCCTGTCACCTTGGGGATTTAGAAAGTGTTTCTCAAGTCACATACACATAAGCAACCAAAATGAGGAGAATGTTCATCTAGAAGAAAGTATTTGTGAAGACAACATTTGTTTGTAATTGTTCGCATTTGGCAAAGGCAGGAAATGAAAGAATGAAATGAACCACAGCTTTGGATTCCTTCCAGTGTTTTTTTTCCAATCCTAAATTGTCGAGACTAGGGAGGAAAGCCTTCCTGTCCTGGACCATGAGCTCTAGGGAGGAGAGAAGGAGCCTTCAACTCCCTCATGCCCTCTGTCCAGGAAGTCATTTCAAAGGGAGCTGCCTCCGGGGAAAACCAAGAGCCCATTGGCCAATGTTTATTTATAGTCTTATACCCTGTAAACTTGTCTTCTTTTTAAAAATTAAGAGCAAAAAATATTTTGCTTCTTGTTTGTTTGGACTACCTCCAGGCAGTCATATCTGTTTTCTTTATTTCTGCGCGGGTTGCTCAACATCTTTGGTCTTGATGGAACTGGTTTCATTCCTAGGCCCTCCCTTATTATTAATGTTCTTATTATTGGTTCATTCTTCTATGTTTGTAGTGTCCTTGACAAATTTTTTATTAGCTGTTCTTTACAACAACACAGTGAGGTGGATCAGCCTTACTGAATATTTGTCCAACAAATTGTCCAGCATTTTCTTTTGTTGGCTCTTGTCAGGATTTATTACAACTGTTTTTTTTTTTTTTTCTTTCTTTCTTTCTGATAGTCGCCCTTTTGCAAGAAATTTAATGCTCATTCTTGTGGAACTACATGAGCCAGGGGCTTTGTGTCATCTGCTTTCAATTCATGTTTGGTTTCTTCCTGCCTGCCTGCCTTTCTTACCCTCTTCAAAAATCATTGTTGCCTCTCCTGTTCATGCAAATGATGCTCAACTAATCAAAAGCAGGCTTAAGTAGATGGCTTCTTTTTTTACTTTCTTGACAATCAGATACTTTTCTAAGTGGTCACTGGCTGTCAGTTCTTCAGCACATGACTTGTTAGTAAATAATCAGCCACTGCTAATATTTTGTGGTTGTTGTCATTATGGTTGTGTGTGTATACTGGTTCTGTGGTGAACCATTGGACTGTTGGGCTGTGAAGAGAGATGTTTCAGGGATAGCTGGGAATTGGTACCATAACAGGAAAGGACATCAATTCTGACCAACAAAGAAATGTTGGAGTCTTCCAAAACTCACCATTGTCAAAAATATGTTATTATGTTTCTTTAAAAAAAAAAAAAAGATTTTATTTATTTATTTGAGAAAGAGAGAGAGAGAGACTGAGTGAGAGAGATAACACAAGCAGGGAGAGGGGAGGCAGAGGGAGAGGGAGAAGCAGACTACCCTGCTGAGCAGAGAGCCCAAAGTGGGGCGGGGTCTTAGGATCCTGAGATCATGACCTGAGCCAAAGGCAGGCACTTAACTTACTGAGCCACCCAGGCACCCCTTATTATGTTTCTAGCTATGCACACATACCTAGATATCCGTGATATCTAGGAATCTATAAGTAAACAGAACTCCTCCAAATACCATTTCAAATTTTGAGTACTTAATGCCTGTTAGCTTTCTCTTATCACTGAACCTTTATATTTCTCTATTGTGCTTATGTCATACTATAGTTATTGTTGACTTGTCTTTCTTACCCACTGGACTCTGGATTTCTTTCTTTCTTTCTTTCTTTTTTTTTTAAAGATTTTATTTATTTGACAGTCCGAGATCACAAGTAGGCAGAAAGGCAGGCAGAGAGAGTGGGGGAAGCAGGCTCCCTGCCGAGCAAAGAGCCTGATGCGGGGCTCAACCCCAGGACCCTGAGATCATGGCCTGAGCTGAAGGCAGAGGCTTTAACCCACTGAGCCATCCAGGTGCCTCTGGACTCTGGATTTCTTGAGGGCAGAGACCATGTCTTGTTTTTCATCCACGAACTATTGTTCTAGGCACCAGGGAAATCTATCCAGGGGTTAGATTTAGTGTTAGCTAAAGTGTTAGCTCAGTGAATGTTAAAGTGAAAAAAGTAAAAAACATAAAAAAAGTTAAAGTAAAAAAAGAAGTTTTTGATGTTTTATGAACTAGTAAGGAGTGTTTGAATACAAATTCTTTTTATTATACTTGTATTGTCTTGTCTATATACCAATAAAGAATAGATTTGAATCCTGTAAAGCTAGACAAGAAATACTTAACCACATTATGGAATAAGAATGATGGCAGTTTGAATTTTCAAAAGATTTAAAAAAGATCAGCCATATTACCTTGATAGTTTTCTAATATTGGGCCTGTTTGGTTATCTGTGGTGATTGAGAAAGCCCAGAAATGGATGGGAGAATAACCCACTGTCTTTAAAATCACTTAAGAAATTCTCTGCTGCATAGGTAGATGTTTAGAAAATGTCCTAAGTGAGGTTGGGTTCTGGATGTTGGTAGTTCTGGAAAGCTATGTGTTATCCTGTGTTGTATCAGGGTTAAGCCAATGGAATAGGAGTTACCAAAGCAATTCAGTCTAATTAGCAGTTGGCTCAATGCTCCAGAACTCTTCCCCCATGGGACTTACCTTAGAGGCTATGAAGAAGGGAGAGGAATAGCTCTTCCATCCACTATCTTGTGGCATCATGCTTCAAGAAGAATGGACCAGTTACTTCTACATGAACGTACATGACAACTAGTGATGAAAAAATTAGGTTCTATTTGTTAGTCTGGTACATTTCAGATAACCTAATAAATCCTGAGTGAATAAAGGAATGAATTTAGCCTCCTTATCCCAGCTGTCCAAAGTGCTTCACGTGTGCATGTGGGAAAGGCCCAAGAATGACTTTACTGGGTTTTACCCAAGGGGACCTTGGGATCAATCAGCAACAGGGAAGAACTCTTATGGGCCAAGTTCACTTCCAAGAAGCAGCTTTTGATAAGAGCTCAGTATTCTTATCAATAGTCCTTCACCTCTTTCTGCAGTCTTGGCAAAGTCTTTTTGAAAAGCAAATGCACTGTAGGCAGAAGCTGGATTGCAAAGCCAAAATGCAAGTCTCATCCCCAGTTGGGCAGCGAGAGGTCTCAAATCAACCCTTTGGTACATTTGGGAGGATGGATTTATAAGAGCCTGACAGCACTTTTGCGTCTATGTATAGAAGCATTAGACTGGTTGCTGGAAGTGAAAAATCAGTCTATTAGAACTTTGTGTGTTAAGTGAAGTTGCCAGGAGGCTACACTACAGGCTTTGGGCTTTTCATGAGTTGTCCTCGTTACTGGTCAGTGGTAGAAACAGAACATGTTGACTTTGGGATTGGGTAATTGTCTTAAATTAGTGGCTTAAAGGCCACAAAGCCTCTTTCCTTCCCTTCTGCCGACTTGACTTATCCTCATTCTTACCATGTGTTCTGGTTTCTTTTCTTCGTGTGTCTGTCTCTTCATTTTGCAGGAAGTGGCCATTAGATTTTTTTTTTTAATCTAGTTAATTCTTTGGGTGCTGAATGCGTATGAAATGGGTTTTATTTTTGTTTTTGTTCCTCTGAGGATTTGTTTTAAGCAGATATAAAGTATCTTTCTTACTCAAAGTACCTCCAAGGGCTTTCACAGATCAGTTAGTTGGTGGCATGGCAGTGAGAGGAGAGGCAGAATGAACCATGTGGTGACAGCCAGAGACCTGGCTGCACTCACTCAGGCATGCTGTCCTTGATCATTAGATAACCACAATGACACTTCACCCCTGCTACTGTTTCCATTACAATCAGAACTTCAGAGCTCTTCGGCTCAGGTCATGATCCCAGCGTCCTGGGATCAAGTCCCGCATCGGGCTCCTTTCTCTGCGGGGAGCCTGCTTCTCCTTCTGACTCTGCCTGCCATTCTGTCTGCCTGTGCTCACTCTCGCTCACTCTGACAAATAAATAAATAAAAATTAAAAAAAAAAAAAAAAAAAAGAACTTCAGAGCAAGGATAAGGCTCTCTGGGTCTCACTCCATTCCACTGATAAACAACACCCACAAGAGAGATTGGGGAGAGGGGAAGCTGGGCCTCATTTTCGAGAGACAAAACCAAGAAAAGGAAACAAAAAGAAACCAATCTCTTATTTGCACAATTAGACTCTGGAGCACTTTTGTATTCTCTGCGATGTTTGGTCATTGTTGATTGCGGAACCTGAGCATTTCTCTCTGTTCATGAGACAAGACCAACTCAACTCTGTAAGAGTCTTAATTCTAAGAAGACGAGGCTCTTGACACAGCCCTTCTAAACTTACAAAATAGGTGTGACAGGCCTCCTGCCAGAGCCTCAGCAGGCAGCGCCTACAGCATATGCCTTCAGGGCCTGTGAAGTACAGAGTGAGGGCGGAATCTGAGAAACACCTCAAAATGTGTCCAACTGAGCTCTCCAAAAAATTCCCCAGTCAGTTACTCTGTGGGAACAAATGGAGTTTCTGAAATGCAGGTGTTGTCTTAGGAACCCACTTTGAACTTCGAGTTCCCAGCTTGTTGGTATTAAGGCCAGAGGAGGGAGTGGAGATCAGAGGATGGGAGAAAAGGGTGACCATTGCAACAAGTTCAGGAGAGTAAAGATGAACCCCAACTTTTATAAGATTTGGAGTCTTTCAGACTACTCAGCAAGCTGAGGGGTTGGAAAGAAAAATGCTTCTTATATAATAGCTGAGAGCTCTTATCTCATTCTTGGGAACAAGCTGAGGGGTAGGTGGCAACTATTTTGGTCTTTCATTTCACAGTTGGCAGAGCTGAGGTACAGGGAGGGGAATTGGTCTGTCAGCCCACTTAGCCAGATGTGCATGTGAAGAGTTCCTTCAAGGCTCCTCTGTCGGCTGTTCCTGCAGTAGCTCCCCATTCTCTGTCACTGCCATTCACAACCTACACTCGGATGCTGCTGGCAGCTCCCCAAGAGTGGGAAGTTTCGACATCACTGAAGTCACTGGACAGGCCTAGAGTCTGTGGACCTGAACTTGAATTCTGGCCCTCCTCTTGCTGGCTCTGTGGTCTTGGGCAAATTTCTTAATCACTCTGCAGTCTCAGTTTGCTTCTTTTTAAAATGAGGGTGACAGGGGCGCCTGGGTGGTTTAGTGGGTTAAGCCTTTGCCTTCAGCTTGGGTCATGATCTCAGGGTCTTGGGATTGAGCTCCGCATTGGGCTCTCTGCTCAGCGGGGAGCCTGCTTCCCCCTGTCTCTGTCTCTGCCTGCCTCTCTGCCTACTTGTGATCTCTGTCTATCAAATAAATAAATAAACTCTTAAAAAAAAATGAGGATGATAACAGCAATCGCAGTGGTTGTTGTGAGAACCTGAAGTGTGTGAGAACATTTACTCTACCACCTTGCATAACTTGGTAAATGTTCATTGGATCTGAATTTAAGGAAGAGATAAAATGAACCTGAATTTCCTCCTCTGACTTCATTTGATCCCAGAGAGGCTCTGATCTACCTTACCCGATGTTCAGAGATCTCCCCATGCCTGTGGTACTTAGAGTGTGGCTTCTGGACCACCAACATCAGAGGCACCTAGGAACCTGTGAGAAATGCAAATTCTCAGGCGCTATCCTAGACTGGATCATCAAGGGGGAGGGGGGCAGCAGCAGTCTGTGGTTTAACATCTTCCTGGTGGTTCTATATACTCCCAAGTATGACAACCTCTGCACTATGTTAACTTCATTATGGCAGGAACAAAACACCTGTGGCGACAGCTGACTTAATCATGTTGCAGTGTGGCTGATAGCACTGCTCAGGCATATATGACGCCTCTATATGTGTCCTGTCTTTGTACATTTGTTGAGAGAGGAGAAGACAGAATTTGCTAAAGTTTACCATCCCTCCGAACTTTTAAGACATTCTACTTTTTTTCTGGTGCAGGGTAAGGAATTGACAAAAGACTATAGTGGGTCTGCATGAGCATGAAGCTGGTGGAAGAAATGGTTAAATACAATCCCTAAACCCTACAGTCTTTGTAATGTTGGAGTGCACAGAGACAGAACACTCACTGAAATAAAATACCGATGGAGGTATTATGTTTTGGCATACAAACTCTAAGAGAAGATGCCAAAATTTATTAGATATGCAGGAGGATGCTCAGAGTGTTGACAGATTTGAAATGATTTTGAAAATACATTTGGCCCTTGAACAATGTGGGGGTTAGGGGTGCTGACCCACGCATAGTCAAAAATCCATGTATAGCTTTTGACTCTAAAAATTTTTCTACTAATAGCCCAGAGCCAACCAGAAGCTTTACTGATGACATAAACAGTAGCTAACACATATTTTGTGTATTATATGTGTTTTATACTGTTTTATGATAATGTAAGCTAAAGAAAAGAAAATGTTATCAAAAACATAAGGAAGATAAAACACTTTTATAGAACTGTGCTGTATTTACTGAAAGAAATCTGCATGTAAATAGACTGCACAGTTCAAACTTGTGTGGTTCAGGGATCATCTGTCTTTTGAAAGTTGAGTATGTGATGTAAAGCTTGGGTATTTTAGAGTTGTGGAGAGCATCAGCTTTTCTCTTCATCTCTCCAGTAGGGGTTAGGAAGTGTGTCACCTCGCTTACTCCTCATTTCTTCTATGTCGCTCTTCATGGTGGTTTCCAGAGAGCTTTGAACAAGAGTGGCTACTGTGCCTTTCTTTGTCCGTGTCCTGCCCCTGCTCCTTCTCCATCACCACTATTCCTTTCTAGAAAAGTTTAGAAGCCCCTCCTTTTCTTTTTAGGCAGGGAAGCATTGGTTGAGTTGCCTTAGCAGCGTCAGACAGTATAGATACTTAAATCTAAAAACTTGGGACGCCTGGGTGGCTCAGTTGGTTAAGCAGCTGCCTTCGGCTCAGGTCATGGTCCCAGCGTCCTGGGATCGAGTCCTGCATCGGGCTCCTTGCTCGGCAGGGAGCCTGCTTCTCCCTCTGCCTCTGCCTGCCATTCTGTCTGCCTGTGCTATCTCCCTCTTTCTCTCTGACAAATAAATAAAATCTAATAAATAAATAAACAAATCTAAAGACTTCCTATCCCTCTGTCATTCAACAGTCATTTTACAGATGCAAAATGGAGGTCCAGAGATGGAGTTTCTTGGCTTCAAGTCTGTGCTCTTTAAACTACTCAATGGAAGCATCTCCTCACTGCCTGAGAGCTTAGTCATTGTGGGTGTGGCCTGGAAAAGGGGAGCCATGGAGTTAGAAGCTCTTTTTTCTCACTAGTTTTTCAGATATTATACCTGTTAAAAAGGTCAGTCTGTGTGTGGGTCAGTATCGTAATTTTCCACTTTTGTTTAAATAAGTGAGGAATGTGAGATTTGATTGGTCCATTTTTAATTTTGGCACTAGGGAATGGGTGGATGTTGAAACCAAACAAGTCCCAAATTGTGTCTAATTTATCTTTTTTGACGGAAGAGCTCATCATTGGCAAGCCATTAGCTTTTAATTGCTGACAAAGTCATGCTGTTCATATAAATGGGGAAGAGCGGGCGGGATTCAATCCTCTACATCATATTAGTTTTTGCCCATAACACTTGAATTTTCAGGCCCAATCATTATTTTATCCCTATAAAATAGCTTTAAAATAAGAATGGAGAGTTCCTATTTTGCTTTGGCATTGGAGTGTCAGGTGGTATCAGGTATATGCTTAAGATTTCTTAAATTTTGCTTGGCGTTCTTTGTGCTTACATTCTGAACTGCCCAGGCAATAAGTCAAATGATTTCTTAGATGTTCAGGGAACAGTGAATACAGCCAGTGTGTAATTTTTCAGGGTAATGGGAGAAAACCTTGGCCTTACTCCAAACCAGACAGATCATCAGATTAAACAAAGGTGTGTGTGTTTCTGCTTTATTTTCTTTCTGACCCCAAAATGTGACTCTGTGGTAAGGTCACATTTGAATATTCATTGTACATTCATAATAATAATGGTAATGAACACTTATTTATTGACCACTTATTATGTACCAGACACTCGAGCCTATGCTGTCTCACTCATTTCTCACAGCTCGCTATGGAAGAAATTTTCTCCTCCTCACAAAGAGTCAGTGAAGTTAAGTAATTTGTTACAGGTCACATGGGAAGGAATTGGGAGATCTAGGATTGGAACCCAGGCTGACTGGCTTCATATAGCTTTGAGTACTTTTTGAAAGTGTCATCCTTTCCCCGTGTCCTTCATTTACTGGTGGGTGTCAAGTGCTGCTGGGAAGTGAGGTAGCGCTTCAGCCTCATGTAAGTGACAAATTGTGGGTCAGGTAGGTGAGGAAGAAGCTTGGGCAATGTGTCTTTCTGGAAAAGCCTGAATCTGAAAGGTCTAAGGTGAGAGGATTAAGTACCTTTGGCCAGGAAAAGGGGAGGGTGGCTTTGGGAAGGGGATGGCTGAAAGGGTAGATAAGGTCAGCAGAGGCTGGGGTTGCCCTCTGTGAGAGAGGTTGGAGAGAACCACGTAACCCTGATCTACACTGAGCTTTAGAATAAATGGCACCTCCACTGTGCTGCCACCCTGCGTCCAACCTACTCCTACGCAGCAGTAAGAACAACCATCATAAGTTGTCTACCGGAAGTGTTAATGACTGGCCTACTACCTACCCTTCGGTGTCTTCTTAAACACATAGAATAAAATCCAAAGTCCTGATCTTTGTCTATAAGGCTATAGCAAGTGCTACCAGTGTCCTACCCACCAGGCCCGGGGACTTATTGTACCTGTGTCCTTGGGGAGCTTTCGACTGCAGTCACCTGTCTGAGGGGGTCACCAGGAAGCCCCTAGGAGTTAATGCCCCAGGAGCAGGTCTCAACCAATGATGGATAAGCATTTATGGATAAATGCCCCACTTCTCTTGGCTTCAGGTGGTAGACCTCAGAGGTGTGCTCTGTGCTTTCAGCCAGAGGTCCTCCACGGGGTGGAGCCCCAGTTGCCCACAGCCATAAACTGCTCATGAACGTACCCTGTCCTGCCTTCCCTTTCGGCCTCACTTTCCCACTCACTCTCTCTGCTGGCTCCCAAAGAAACTACTTGCACTCAAATCCGTCCTTGTGGTCTGAATCAGGGGAACCCAGAAAAGCCAGTGGTCTTGTTGGATCTGGCCTCTGTCTACCTCTCCTAATGCCTTTAGAGCTGTTGGACCCCGCAAGCTGTCTTCCATACACATTGCTCTAGACTAGAAGTATTCTAGACTTCTTGGTATGCTCCACTCCTACACTTCCCAGCCCGGATTCTTCATTAGTTAGGGTCCCACTTTAATATCACCTCCTCAACAGTTCTTTCCTGGTATTTTATTTTATTTTTATTTACTTATTTATTTTTTTAAAAGATTATGTTTATTTATTTGACAGAGACAGAGATCACAAGTAGGCAGAGAGACAGGCAGAGAGCGAGGGGGAAGCAGGATCCCTGCTGAGCAGAGAGCCCAGTGTGGGGCTTGATCCCAGGACCCTGGGAAGGCAGAGGCTTTAAGCCACTGAGCCACCCAGGCGCTCCTTTCCTGGTATTTTAGAAGAGAGTTTGAAGTGTGGGAGCAGGGTATCTGGCTCCCCTTGCTTTGGCCCCAAATGGTGTGAGAGGAAAAGCAGCATGAAGGGTGGAGGTGACCACTCCATCGCTCCCCATCTGGTCTCCTGACTTCTCCATATCCTAGTCTAAGGTGAGGCAGGCTGGGCTCATCCACCACGTGGTTTGGACTTCTGAGTGTGCTCCAGTCTATCTGTGGCACCCGGGTCAGGAAAGAGGCTCAAAATAGGAAGAAAGAGTAATGGCAGGATCGATGGAAGAGACTGTGGAGATCAGTACTCAGAAGGTCTGTCTGACATGCCTCAGAAAAATCTTCAAAATTACGGATGTATCATCTGAATCCAACTCAGTATCTTCTGAAGCCTGTTTACCAATAAACGTCCTTAAAGTCCCATGTTGATTTCTCTCACAAGTCCATGTAAGGGGGGCAGTTCTTTCAGTACTTTAAGGATGGCTTTGCAGCTGTTGTTCAAAAGAGAGAAATGAGTGAGCAGGTCATAGGTGCATCTGTGCTTTCTGTTCTCTCACCAGATAGGCTAGTACCCGAGGAATATTTTCACCCAACTGTGGCTTTTCCTTTCAAAGGAGCCTAGACGGTTCTGGAGAGTGAATTAAGACGAAGCCTCTGGGTGGAGGCTGTTCTGCCTGTGCATGCACATGGCCTGGGAGGCAGCCTCTGCCCTTGCTCCCTGAGCATGACCCACCCCATGCAGTTTAGGAGGAAACCCGAGTCTAGAGTTGAGATATGCTGACCTCCCCGCTCCCCACACTGATTCCAGCTTCAGAGAAGTGTGCCTTTAGACCTAATGTCAGGCCTATGTGTTACAGTAGGCCATTTTCTTTTTGAGTTTGATTGGATCATGAAATATCAACAGTAGGAGCCCCAGAGAGCGCAAACCAGCCTCTCATTTTTCCCAGGAGGAGACTGAGACTTCCAGCCCTTTAATGACTTGTTCAAAGCCACACTGCTGATTTGTGGCACATTTGAGATGAAAACAGGCTAAATGTCATTGGAAAATTCTTTTAAGCTGGTAACTGTCTAAAAGGTCCTTGTAATTCTCAGGAAATTCACCAAAGCGTGTGATGAGCACTGAGGATATTTTAGGGAGCAGTGGCCTTAAGGGGGAGGTCCCTTTGTGAAATTTCACCTTGGGCCCTCAAAATTTAAATTTTTGTCTTCGAATATTTCTCTTATTGCAAATGCTTTCAGAATTGTGGTGCTTGCTTCTAAACACAGCACAATATGCAATGTAGTAAGGATTGGGGTTGATGCTCGGATTTTATTTTGTTAAGGTAGACATGCTTCTTTACTGATGTTTTCAAAGCCAGTGATTTTAGATTAATACTATTGAAGGCTTCAGGTCGTCATTTGAACATTCCTTCTTTTTTTGTTAGGACCTGAAATAACTCAAAGACTAAGGAATTTCACTGAAAAAAGAAAATTAAATAAATAAAAAATTAAATGTTTTATCCTTTGGAATACATTTTTTAAAAAAGATTTTATTTATTTGCGAGGGAGAGATAGACAGAGTGAGAGCATAAGCCAGGGAGAGAGGCAGAGGGAGAGGGAGAAGCTGACTCCCAACTGAGCAGGGAGCCTGCCTCGGGGCTGGATCCCAGACCTTTTAGGATCATGACCTGAGCCGAAGACGGATGCTTAACTGACTAAACCACCCAGGTACCCCTCCTTTGGATTAAATTAATCCTCACAGAAGAGTGATAAGATAAACATGAATTTTGGTTGGTGGGACCTGCAAAAGAATGAGTTCACCTTCTTTGGGTTTAAGTGAAATTGGGATTAAAATCCCTTCAACAGTGGCACTTCCTATTACCCAGTATCTGGGGCAAACTACTGAAACATTGTCATTTATTAATTAATCATTAAATACTCATTGAGCACTTACTTTGTTATGCCCTGCCTTATACATTCTGTAATTCCATGTAGAAGAGACTTTATGAGCTTGTATGCACAAACAACTTGTCTGAAGAAATAAAATCAAAAGAGTATGCCATCTCAGGGATACCTGGGTGGCTCAGTGGGTTAAGCATCTGGCCTTCGGCTCAGGTCATGATCTCAGGGTCCTGGGATCGAGCCCCGCATTGGGCTCTCTGCTCATCAGGGAGCCTGCTTCCTCCTGTCTCTCTGCCTGCCTCTCTGCCTACTTGTGATCTCTGTCAGTCAAATAAATATATGAAATATTAAAAAAAAAAAAGAATATGACATCTCAAATGAATATGAAAATCAGTCTTTGGGGGCACCTGTGTGGCTCAGTGGGTTAAAGCCTCTGCCTTCAGCTCAGGTCGTGATCTTGGGGTCCTGAGATCGAGCCCCACATCGGGCTCTCTGCTCGGCAGGGAGCCTGCTTCCCCCTCTCTCTCTGCCTGACTCTCTGCTTGCTTGTGATCTCTACCTGTCAAATAAATAAATAAAATCTTTAAAAAAAGAAAAAAAAAAAAGGAAATCAGTTTGTAAAAGATGGTGGATTATGTTTGTTGTATTGTTTCTGTAATGGGTCTGATGGTTTGTACTGAGTAATTCATGCTATTTTGCCCAAGTCCCTTGAAAGCACTGGCATATCTCTGAGGGACAGCTGGCTGAAGTTAAGGTATGAACTATTGCCACAGACGAGCACATTGCCAAATGACTTCTTGGTATTTTATTTTTGTTAGTGCAGTGCAGTATTTGAGAGTACTTGCGGAATTAAGCAGACCTGTGTTCAAATCCTAGTTCTACCCTTTGACTTGGGCAAGGGACCTAACCTCTATTAGTCTCAATTTTCTCATTTGTAAAATGAAGGTTAAAAATTTGTCCTTATTGGGATTTACGCATAGAAGAACCAAAATTTCATATTTAAAATGAACATTCTTTTCTAAGGAGCATGGGTCTGGCTAAAGGTAAGGCTTCTATCTTGTGTAGTGCCTTAGATTTTGCTGTGAAAGTCTGGGAACAGGAATTGGGGGCTAGGTAGGTACTGGGCGAACTCCACTGTTTTTTAAAATTATTATTATTGTTTGAGGGAGAGACGGGATGGGGGCAGCAGGGGAGGGAGAGAGAGAATATTACGTAGGCTCCATGCCGAGTGCTAAGCCTGTCATGGGGCTTGATCTTACAACCCTGAGATCATAACCTGAGCCGAAATCAAGAGTTGTACGGACTGAGCCACCCAGGTGCCCCAAACTCCACTGTTTGTAGAAGAGGGAAAAGAATGGGGCAAGGAGCCAGCAAGAAGGAGGGAAGCAGGAAGTCATAGTGGTGGGCCAGAGGACATTTAAAGAACTCTGATGTTCCCTGTGTGTCTGTTGCTATGTTGGGCTCCATTTTCTATGATCTTGGCTGGTCTACCTGCCTTTCCCTGTTCTGGCCTAATCTTTGATAATGTCTGCTAAGCTCACTAGTGTTTCATGGTAGTTAAGTTGTGTGTGTGTTACACAAGTTGGGGAGGGGCTGGATTTTATGTCTGGATCAGTGAGATGACACAGATGCCCAGGAAACAGAGAACATGAGCATGGAAGCCTTTGGGAATTTGCAGAAAGCTGGTGAGGACGACGGATTTTCACAGGTTTTGATGATTCTTCCCAAGCTGATCTAGATTTCAAGGGGGCAGGATTTAACTGATGTCTGAGCATCAGTAGACAGTATTTATTGAAGTTTCAGTTTGCATCAGATGCCAACATGAGTATTGTGTGCATTGTTTCCTATTCACTCAACAAATACTTACTGAGGGATCAGTTTAATCCTTAGAAGTCAATTAAGTACTGACTTAATACTTAAATAAATAGCCCCATTTTATAGATGAAGAAACTGAGCTCCAGATAGGTTATATAAATGGCTTAAGGTTATTTAGCTAAAATATATATGTTAAACCTAGACCTTGAGATAACGTCTATCTCATTACAAAGTCTATGTTTTTAATTGTTATGATAGCTTGTGTCTCACTGTTCCGTACTGTCTTATGCCAGAAAGATTGACTAATGAAGATTGATGTTTAAGTTCCTGACACATTGTAGGTGATTTAAGTCACATTCCCTAGAAGCAGAAACTGTGAGGGATTTTTGTTTAAGAGGTCTACTACAGGAGTATTCTAAGGAGAAAGATGTGAGAATAGAAAGGAGAGGGCAATGTGTCATAATGATTGTGTGTGTTAACTTGAATAGGCCGCAGGGTGGCCAGATATTTGGTGAAACATTATTTTGGGTGTGTCTGTGAGAGTACTTCAGGATGAGATTAACATTTGAATTGGTAACTGAGTAAAGCAGATTGCCTTTCTTAATGGGGGTGAGCCTCCTCCCATCTGTTGAAGCCCTGGATAGAGTAAAAAGGTGAAGGAAGGGTAAATTGGCTCTCTCTGCCTGACTGTCTTTGAGGGGGGACATCCGTTTTTTTCTGCCTTCAGACTCAGACTTGGAATGGACTGAGACCGTTGGTCTCCTGGGTCTCCAGCTTTCTAACTGCACGTCTTAGGACTTCTTAGCCTCCATCAATGCATAAGCCAATTCCTTATAATAAACATCTCTCCCTCCCTTTCTCTCTCAGTTCTGTTTCCCTGGAGAACCCTGGCTAATACAGCAGGGAAAAAAGCTAAGCCAGAATGTGGTCTCAGTGGATTTCAGCTTTTGCCTGATCCCATAGGGAGGTCTGGAGCATAAATTACATCACAGAATCGATTCCACTTTGTGGCCCAGGGGCTGGCCTTAGTATTCCTAAGTTAGTCATTTCATGAGGTCCTCTCTGAGGGTGCAGTAGGGGTTGTGGGGTAGCTCCCTGGAGATGGGGCCAGATGTGAATTATCTGCTGATACTCCCTGCCACCCAGGGAT
Organism: Neogale vison; assembly: GCF_020171115.1. Lineage (NCBI taxonomy): Eukaryota > Metazoa > Chordata > Mammalia > Carnivora > Mustelidae > Neogale > Neogale vison. The sequence continues at coordinate 219,540,182 of NC_058091.1, forward strand.
GAGAATTCCAGCTGGTAAAGAAGATCTAAATGGGGCTACCAATAGCATCCAACGCAGTAGGCAATTAATAACTAGTAGCCAATACTATTTCACATGATTTGATTTCTTTTCCCATCCCTTAATGTGCTAAGTGTGAAGGAAAGAAATCAGAATACAGAAAAAAGTGTCAACAATTTTGCACACAAACATCATTTTTCTCCAGTCCACATCTATTTTTTTTTTTAAAGATTTTATTTATTTACTTGAGAGAGAGTGAGCGAGAGACAGAGAGAGCAGGAGCAAAGGGAGAGGCAGAGGAAGAGGGAGAAGCAGAGTCCTTGGGGGGCTTGATCCCAGGACCCTGAGATCATGACCAGAGCTGAAAGCAGGTGCTTAACCAACTGAGCTAACCAGGTACCCCAATCCACATCTATTTTTTTAGCCTAGATGTAATAATAATACATGTAAAGTTTTGCAGGCGAGATAAACACGACACCAGGCAAGGTGGGCACAAGGCAAGATTTATTAAAGGCACTCTCCGGCGAAGTTTCAGGCTCAAGAGAAGGGGAGCCAGGAAAGTCTCGCTGGGAGGAGGTGGGCACCCTCAGGCGAGGTTCCTCAACTCCAGAAAGGGGAGTGGGGAGTGGAGGAAGTCGCGAGGGAGGGAGTTGGTGGGGGTGGGGTGGGGTGGAGGGGTGTCTTTTATCGGGCCTGTGAATCCATGTTTGGTGGTCAGAAGGTATGGGGTGAGGGCTCCTGATACTCCTGTTTCCTGCATAGGTATCGGGTTACCTATGGAGACGAGACGTGGGCATACACCCTTTTGGCGGGAGAGTTTAGGGTTAAGGAAGGGGGTGGGGAGGGGACCGGAAGGTGGTGGCCCTGGCGGTCATTTCTATTGTTCCTCCTGCATTCCCGAACTGCCAACCCAACAATATAAAGTTTTAAAATTATTAAAAATATATTAATATTGTGAAAAGGCCTAACAATATAGAGGGATGTAGAGTAGAGATTAGTCTTCCTTAACCATTTCATGTTAAGTGTGCTCCCCAGATGTAATCTCTATTAGCATTGAGTGTGTAACCTTCTGTGTATTTATATATACACTTGCATGCTCACATAAACACACACCCCAGCTGGATTTAATGGGATCTTATTTCACGTATTATCCTGGATCTTCCATTGTCCACCTAACAGTATAGGTGGAGACAATATCCCGGAGATCTTCTCAAGTCAGCACATAGACATTCTTTTCAATGGGGCTGCCTAATTTTGCTAACATGTAAGTGTTACAATGTATTTAACTATTTCCCTGTTTGATGACATTTCCCATTTTTTCTTTCTTAAAGAATGAACTAGATAAAAATTGTGTTCTGCTTTACTCTATGCTGGTACAGAGTCATCATTATTTTTAAATTGCACCATGATGGTCTATCAAGTTGATGCACCATCATTTACTTGTCTCCCTATTGCTTGCTACACTGGCAACAAATGTCTATATATTATTATTAATATATTATTAATTATATAGAGAATTTTAAATTTCTACTACACGTGTAAAATTTCCCCCTTATTTTGAATTAATTCCTTATTCACAACAAGAGGCTTAGTAGACTGAGTCTACAGAACTTGGCTTCCTTTGTGTTATGCTAAGCAATTCACTGGATAGCCTCTGCAAGAAAGAATTGTTATGGAGATGTAGGCTTGCTGCATTACATCCAAAATTAGCAGAGGTTACCTACTGTGAGGGACAATACATGCTCAGGATCTAAGTCCTCAAGTCAATGAATGAGAAGTAGAATCCTCTCTTCAAGGCCTGTGCTGAATGTTGTAAAGCTACGTTCTCATTACAAGGTGTGTGCTTTTGGCATTTGCTGTTCACAAGTGCATGTTCTTGTCATGGAAACCAAGAAGCAAATAGGTAAAGATGGGGTGATTTGAAGTATTGGCATTTCTTAGACAGAATCAATTCAGTGGTGTAACAACAGTCTATGTAATGAAAATTAGTCACTGTATAAGAAACAGAGCAATTTACACAAACATCCATATAATTGGTGGTTGCATGCATTCCGGAATATTATTATTATTATTATTGTTATAATATTATTAATATTGTCATATAAACATTGTTAATATTATTATATTAATAATATTATTATTAATATTGTACAGTCACTCTTATTAATATTTACTACAGCTGAAATTTGAGTGTTTACTGTGTTCCAGACACTGTTCTGAGTATTTTACTTAGCGCTGACTAGCGCATGTTTAGTCCCCACAGCAATTCTTTGAGATGGGTCCCGTCAGATTCCCATTCTAGAGATGTGGCCAGCGGAGCACAAGGAGGTGAGGTGACATGCTCAGGTCTTCAGTCTGTAGGTCGTGGAGCTAGGATGTGTCCAGAGCTGGTCCTGTCTCTTGGCTGTGAGGCTCTATTGCCTTTTCATGAAGGATCATCTAATACCAACTTATATATTTGATTTTCAACAAAGTAGCCAGTGTTCAAGGGAACAAATACTAGATAAGAGTAAATTAAACCCAGTATTTTGGCTGAGATTCCGTACAAAGAAAGAGTCAGTAGTTGAACGGCTTAGTAGGCAATCTGTGCAGGACTCTGAGGCTGTCAACTTGGAGGAGAGATGGTCATAGAAGAAAATTAAGATGTTTTAAACTTACTTTGGGTTCCAAAGGAAGCCATAAAATTATGGACGTGGGTGCATGTTCCTCAGAACAGATGAGTTAGATAATGAGAAACTTCTGATAAAGAGACTTAAAAGCTAAAAATATCCATTCTGCCTTTCACACACCTTGTGTAGGAGGGAGATTTCTGAGAAAGCAATGTCTGTCTTCACCACTTCATTCTAGACGGCTGCCCTGTATGGAAATGAGCAGGTAATGGAGGCTTGTTAGAGCAGGGAAAAATGCTGGAGTACATGAGAGGTGAGAAAATGGGGGAAAATGCCTATAAAACTAGTGCTAATACTCAGTGGATCTGCAGTTACAGAAGGATTATTTTCTAGGAATTATTTGAATCTGGAAAAGGGGAAGACAATGCTGTACTTTTGAGAGATTCCAAAGAGCAAGAAATTAATTTTTTTTTTAAAGATTTATATATTTTATATGGGGGAGAGAGAGAGAGATCCATCAAGCTTGGGGAAGGGGCAGAGGGAAAGGGAAGAGAGTTCCAAGCAGACTCCATGCTGAGCACGGAGCCTGATGTGGGGCTTGATCTCACAACCCAGAGATCATGACCTGAGCTGAAACTAAGAATCAGACGCTTAACCGACTAAACCACCCAGGTAGCCCAGTAAATTAATTTTTTAAAATAATCAGCTCTATTGCTACTGGGTCACAAGTACTTATGCTGTCACATCTTGTACAGGTTTGGGATGTCATCCAAAAATATCCAGATTTATCTTACTAGAACCTCTTCTGCACTTAGAGTTTCTCGGTGCCCAAAGGCAAATTTATTTCTGACCAATGAGTGATAATATCTGAAGTTATTAGTACTGATAGCCTAATACCCTCAAATGATTCTTGGAAGGTAGAAATTTAATCAGAAACTCTCTTTTCTGTACTAGGGTCTGAATTGGGCTGGTGGGCTTCCAGCTCATATACTTTGCCTCTTCCTATAATTATAACAACATTCCAATTTCAACATACCTATACTATAACTGCCCCTGTCCCCTGAAAGTTTGCCCCAAAAGAAAAATCCACCTACCTTTTGGTTATACGTGGTTCCACTATCAGCCACTACAACCACCACTGGCAGGTGTGTTTGCCTTAGGTCAGGTCCTCTGCCAAATGCCTTCTGAGAGTCAGCTCATTTAATCTCCCCTTGCTCATGAATGAAGGAGCAGCCAAAGCCAAAGGCCTCCATCAACACAGAGTGAGTTCTGTTCCTTGTCTTGGCATTCATGAACTTGAGGGGAGCTGGCTCAGTGAGCTGTTAGAACAATTTTTGTCCTTGAATGTTTCCTTCATTTCCACTGTGCATCTTCCTGGTATTTCCCAAGATTTTTGTTAAATATTCTGTTTACTAAGCATTTGTCCCCCCCCGCCCCCCAATGGGGTTTCAAGCATCACAATTCATATAAACAGATTTCCTGGGCACCTGAGTGGCTCAGTTGGTTAGGCGACTGCCTTCGGCTCAGGTCATGATCCTGGAGTCCGGGATTGAGTCCTGAATCGGGCTCCCTGCTCGGTGGGGAGTCTGCTTCTCCCTCTGACCTTCCTGCACTCTCTCTCTCAAGTAAATAAATAAATAAAATCTTTAAAAAACCCACAAAACGGGTTTCCTTAAAGGGCTTACAGCTGGCTCTGGGGATTTGGGGTGTTAACAAAAAAGATTCTGGATATTCTCTTCCTGATTTACTCAGATACTACAGCTTTTCAGTAAAGGCAACAATCCTTGAATCAAGAATATTGATCAGGGGTTGTCTCTTGTAAGTGGAGTAAACTACTTCAGCATCTTATTATTTGTGTTCTGTAAGAAACTCATCTTGTGAGATACTTGACCAAAAAGAAGTCCCATAGGCAAATACATGTTGCAGGTATGAATCTCAGTACACAACCAGTTGTACAGGGAAATACTGCAATTCCTTACTTTCTGTGAATCAACCTGATTTTTTTTTTTTTTTTGAATCAACCTGATTTTAACTTATCTGCCATCCCTCCAGATTGATGGGGCATACTTGGTTATACTTGGAGTTCCTTCCTCTTCTTCCTCCAAGGGGTTGTGCCAGGATTCGGTGGTCTTACAGAATTCTTAGGCATTGGTGTGATGACTCTCCACACTTCTCTCTGTGAAGATGCTCACTATCCACACAGTCCTTTTACCTGGGCTCCCTGCTGCTGTGCTGTGCTTGGAACATGTGGTCTTTGGTGAGGTTAGAAACTCCAGTGAAAGGTCTGACTTTGGGAACTGCCCTCCTCACCCCTCCAATCTCTCTTTCCTCAACCTTGTTTGATTTGGAAATAAAAATCAAGAAGCTCTGCCCTGTCCCTCCCCTGAGGCAAGAAAATGTAGAACCTTTCTCTTCTGCTGGGGGAGGGAAGAAGGGCAAGATGGGAAGAACATGTGAACTTGTATACTACAAAATAATTTTATCATGTGAGATTGGGAAACACTGAATATCCTATTCCTTTTTTGGGTTTCCATAGTGTATATTAAAATATCAAAGGCTCTGAAAAGTCCTATAATATGAAAATGTGTTTATATTTATTTGAACTAGAGGCTACAAAATTTATTTGATCTTTGAATCTATTAACATCCCACAGAGCTACTGTTCTGGATATGCTCTTTAGGAAATCTTTATTAGCTCTGTGGGGACCCGTTACTGTCCATGATTAGGAAACAATAGGTGTTTTCTCATACAGGGACAACACTCATGTCTGTCTAATGGAGCTCATCTCTTCTGAACCTGCCACTGGACCCACTCCCTAATGCCTTTCCAGTGTTCTAGTCCTGTGCCTTCCAACATTACTACAATGGTTTTCCTTTCCCTGGGGCTTCCCATGGGCTTCGAGTTCACTGTAATTGTTCCATTAGGCGTCAAAAACACAGGCAAATGACTTGGCATCATCAGTGCAATGAACCCAGAAGCATTAGGCACTTGCAGTATATTCCTAGAATACACATTCTGTGGGCACGTGCGGATGCTTTACCTGTGCAGAGAGATTAACCAAGTGTGAGATAATAATCGAGGCTGGGGATGAGCACTAGGATAGCTGCAAAGCCGACACAGGCCTCATCACTGCTGGGACACAAGGCCTGCCGAGGCTTTTTCTTAGTTCAGCAAACAGTACTTGTAGGGCTTTTCATTACAACCGGAGCTGAGAAGGGAGGTAAGCCTGGGCCAGAGGATCAAGACCAAAGCCACTCTGTTTCTGACTATGTGATCTTAAAGGGGCTTGTGTGTTTTAGTTACTTTTCTGCTATTTGGGCTCTTTGGTTCTCTGCTATGGAGGTGCCTGGTGACCACTTTGCCTTGTCCTGGCTCCTGTTCTCTGCTATATTCCATTGCTCTGGAATAATTTCTCTCTTGTGATTCCCATCCCTGTCAGAGCTCCCACTGCTCTTCTGCTCTTAGCTGGGGAAGGGAGACCACGCTGAGTAAACAAAATCATGGAGATGTGACTGACTGACTGAGGGCTCCCTTTGCATTTTCAGGGTGCTAGTCTGCCTGCCTCTCTAATCAGGAGAATTTCAGGGGAGAAACTTGAGGCAGGAGGTCTTTAAAAAAAAAACAACAAAAAAAATCATGTTCTTTGCTGGCCAATGTGGGCCTGGCCTTCAGAAGGGAGGGGTAGGGCACCAGGGTGGCACAGTTGGTTAAACCTCTGACTCTTAGTTTTGGCTCAGGTCATGATCTTATGGTCCTGGGATTGAACCCCATGTTTGAGCCCAGCACTGGGCTCTGTGCTCAGTGAGGAATCTGCTTGAGAGTGTTTCCCTCTCTCTCTCTCTGTGTCCCTCCCCACCTCAAATAAATACATCTTAAAAAAAAAAAAAAAGGAGTGGTAAAATAAAGTTACCAGTGGGGTGCCTGGGTGGCTCCGTGGGTTAAAGACTCTGCCTTTGGCTCAGGTCATGATTCCAGAGTCCTGGGCTCGCCCCGCATCAGGCTCTCTGCTTAGCAGGGAGCCTGCTTTCTCCTCTCTCTCTCTGCCTGCTTCTCTGCCTACTTGTGATCTCTGTCTGTCAACTAACTAACTAACTAACTAAATTTTTAAAAACCAAAGAAAGTTACTGTTACAGCCCTCAGAAAACCCACTTCTGGCCTCACCAGTGCTGGAGGGCAGAGTTAATCCTACTTCCTTCTTTTATAGGCTTTTGGTCTGAAGCCTGAGATCTGAACTAATATTATTGATGTTTTTTCCTTCTCAAATATAAGAAAACTCCACTCCCTGAAGGAAGCCAAGTGCAACTGCAAACCCCAGAAGTGTCAGAGCTGGGAATCCCTGGGAGAGTGGGCTCAGCTGTCAGCTTGGGGCTCCTGGGAAACACAAGACAGTCGAGGGCCTGGTAGGGCAAGAACAGGTTCCCCTCTGCTAGTTGATCAGGGGCTTTTCAGTTGGGTCACTAACCTCTTGGAACTACACTTAGCTGACCCCAGAAATCTTGGCTTAAATGCAGAACTGTATCAATTACAGTAATTTACATGAATTATTTACCAATTATCCTTAATTACCAGGTTGCATGATAATGATTATGCATATCATCAAATGTGTGCCAGATCAACTTGGTTGTAGGATTTATTTGATTGCAATACTAATCATTGTGCACATCTGCTTAGTCTTTATGAGTTGCTCACATAGTGTGAACATTTTCTCACACCTGGAAAACAATGGAGATAACATCGAAAGACACTTGCCGTTTTCACCACTGGGTTGAAGGGAGAAAGAAAGTAAGCAATGATGATTAGTATCTGCTCCCAATAAACCCAGATTTGAGTTCTGAAGATAAAGTAAAATGAATTGGGCTTCACAGAATGCAGGTTTCTATCCTAGAGGGCAGGAACTTGTCTTATTCGTGATTCTGCCTTAGCCTGTAACGTGGTAGAAATTCAATAAACATGTGTTGAATTGCCCTGAATTTGAAATGGCACTAGTCTCTATTCTGTGGCCCAAAATATTAATGGTCATTATCACAAGGTGATGTACTGGGAATGTTTCTTCCACTATCATGAAGGTTTGTAAGATCACATACATGGGATTTTATGGAGGCATTACAAAATATGACCCATAGAAGGAAATGCAGTAGTGGTGTGCTTAAGTTTATGAAGTCTGTGGCCCGTATCACTCTTCAGAGTTCACATAACATTTCCTGAGAAAAGGAGTTGAGCTCCTCAACTGCTTAAATACACAGGGTAATGACCTACACCATCATTAACACAAAAGCCATGTGTAGCTATTATCAAGTAATCCACGTTTGCTAAGTTGTTAAAGTATCATTATTATGAGAATATAATTTTCACATGGTAATACATTCAAATAGTATCACTGAAACTGAACAGTAGTGAATCTGTAATAGTAAAAGTGAATCTTGCCATCACTTCAGGTGTCAGTTCCATTCTCCATAGAAATTTTCTATGCATGTATTTGAATGTATGCAGTTTTGTTTGAAGTAATTAGTATTTAGGTATTTCTTTTTTAAAAGATTTTATTTATTTATTTGACAGAGAGAGATCACAAGTAGGCAGAGAGGCAGGCAGAGAGAGAGGAAGAAGCAGGCTCCCTGCCAAGCAGAGAGCCCGATGCGGGACTCGATCCCAGGACCCTGAGATCATGACCTGAGCCGAAGGCAGAGGCTTAACCCACCGAGCCACCCAGGCACCCAGCATTTGGGTATTGTTTAAGAAATTATGAAGAAAGATGCTACAAACATGTATGTTTCCACCTTCCAATGTAATAAACAAAGCCAATAGATATAAATGCCCTTTGTATCTATACATCTTTACCCTTACTATCCTTGTCACTTGAGCATTTAAGTGCCCCTTCCTGGTTCCATCTTCTTCCAATAGGTAACTGCTCTTCTGAATTTGGTTTCCATGCCCACTTCTTATACTTGTATAATACATTTGTATATCCTAAGCAATATATAATAATGCTTTTACACAATTTGTCTATGAAATCATAGTGTAAGTATTTTTTTTTTTAAAGATTTTATTTATTTTTATTTGACAGATAGAGATCACAAGTAGGCAGAGAGGCAGGCAGAGAGAGAGGGAGGAGGAAGCAGGCTCCCTGCTGAGCAGAGAGCCCGATGCGGGGCTCGATCCCAGGACCCCGGGATCATGATCTGAGCCAAAGGCAGAGGCTTTAACCCACTGAGCCACCCAGGCGCCCCTGTAAGTATTTTTTTTTAAAAGATTTTATTTATTTGAGAGAGAGAGAGAGAAAGGGGGAAGGGCAGAGGGAGAGGAAGAGAGAATCTTCAAGCAGACTCTCTACTGAATGCAGAGCCCAATCTAGGGCTCGATCTCACAACCCTGAGATCATGACCTGAGCCGAAACAAAGAGACAGATGCTTAACCGACTGAGCCAGCCTGGGCGCCCGCATAGTGTAGGTATTCTTGTGTGACATGATTTTTCACTTAGTATTATAAAAATCATTCATCTGGATATGTATAGCTGTAGTTTAACCATTTTCATAGCTGTATGATATCCCATTGCATGAATGTACACAATATACATATTAATTCCCTTTTCGATGAATAATTTAGATTGTTTTTAGTTTTTTTTTTTTTTTTAAAGATTTTATTTATTTATTTGACAGAGAGAGAGATCACAAGTAGGCAGAGAGGCAGACAGAGAGCGAGGGGAGGAAGCAGGCTCCCTGCAGAGCAGAGAGCCCGATGCGGGGCTCGATCCCAGGACCCTGAGACCATGACCTGAGCCGAAGGCAGAGGCTTTAACCCACTGAGTCACCCAGGCGCCCCTGTTTTTAGTTTTTGTTGCCACAAACAATACTAGAATGAGAAATCTTATGTGTGCCTCCTTAAGTAAGTGTATGAGTTTCTGTGAAGTATATACCCAGGGATGAAATTGCTCCATCATGGGATATACACATTTCAAACTTTTCTGCAATTGCCAAAATGATCTCCAAGGTGATTGTAAATGTGTTCTTTTAAAATTTATTTTTAAATAATAGAAGGACTTGTCCTAGTGTAAATATGTGTATAATAGGCAATCTGTAGGTTTTGGAGTTCTATTGATTTACTTATCAGCCATTTATTTCAAAAGATGTGAGTCTGGTAAGAGGTAGGTCTGGGATTTGAAACTAGGATTTCTACTTTGAACCCTGTGCAGTTTCTGCTGCTTCATAGTCTGTCTCTTCTTTATCTAAAGACATCTGACCTCCTTGCATATGTGCATCTTTCAATGGCAATAATTTGAGCTTAAATAAAAATCCAAGTTCATGTGTTGTTAGGTTGTACTTTGTCTACGTGATTGGAGCATTTCTTCTCATCTTCTTCATTCTCCTCTTTTTTTTCTAAAACTTAACTCCATTTTTTTTTTTTTTTTTTTTTTTGAGGTTCAAGTAATACCTGTTGCCTATTAAAATCTTTCTACTCCACTCTACTGTGCTTGCCAGACTAACCAGCACCAGTTTTGGGGTGGGTATCATTGTAGTTTCTAGTGAGGGCATTCTTTAAGACTATGTAGTATAGTTAACCCTTGAATAACATGTGGGTCAGAGGTGCTGACCCTTGCATGGTCGAAAATCCACGTATAACTTTTGACTCCCCCAAACCTAATTACTAGTAACCTGCCATTGACCAGAAACTACCTATAACATAAACAGGTGATTAACCTGTATTTTATGTTTTATGCACATATAGTTATATTCTGTATTATATGTATATGTTATATATATATATATATATATATATATTTGTATACTGTGTTCTTCTAATAAAGTAAGCTAGTGAAAAGAAAATGTTAAGAAAATCATAAGGAAGAAAAAATACTTTACAGTACCTTACTGTGTTTATTAAAAAAACCCTGCATGTAAGAGGACCCACACATTTCAAACCCATGTTGTTTAAGGGTCAACTATCCTCTCTTTCTCATACAACTTTCGCATACTACTAATTTTAGCATCCAGCAATGATAACTGCCTAAAACTTTTATACTGTGGTCATTGCCAATTAGTGATGTATAATCTTACTCAAACCTCAAAATAACTTCAAGAAGTACATTCTATTATTATTGTTAGTATAGACAGAGCAGCAAGGGAATTAGTGAGCATGAAAGGCTAATCCTTTAAGTTCTGAATTCTCACTCACTAATAATAGCTCCCTTGAAGACTCCCAAAAACTCATTAGAATTAGTTTATTTTTATTTTATTTTTTAAAAAAGATTTTATTTATTTATTTGAGAGAGAGAGGACACAAATGGGGAGAGGAGCAGAGGGAGAAAGAGACTCCCCACTGAGCAAGGAGGCCTACTGTAGTGGGTGTGTGTGTGTGTGTGTGCATGGGACGCAGGCTCCATCCCAGGCCCTGGAGATCATGACCTGGGCTAAAGGCAGACATTTAACTCACTGAGCCACCCAGGCGCCAACATTAGACTTTGTTTAATTCACAACTGCAATGGGTTAACACTGAAGTACTCAAATTAAAAGTAGTAGAAAGAATACTAAAAATCTCTTTATCCATCTCCAAGAACGTATGAACGATTGTATGAAAATTTAAATGTATACAAATCTTATTCTATACCTTTAAAAACATGCTGCCAATTCAGGATAAAACTGTCCCAACAATTTGTACTTCATCTGAAAAGTTTATTTGCTGAAGTTGCAAAAAGGGAAAAAAAAAAACCACCTCAAAACTTTTCTTGAGAAGTGTTCTGCAACATAAAGTCCTGTAGGCAGCTTCTGGACCCAAGATCCAAACTAAAAGTGTAAGTTGATGTTTTATTCTAATAGGACCTGCAGGGGTCAACTTCTCTTGAAAAGGAAGGTTAAAATTTCACTGCACATCCCGAGACGTGTCCCTGCTTCTCAACCTCATGTTTAAAAACATGTATATTGGGGCAAAAGAATGCTTCACATCCTTATCAAGTAGGGCATAACAAAATTGGAAATTGGTTCGTGATTTATTGCACCTCTGGCGACACACTGAAGTGTGTAGTAAAATTAACTTTTGGTATATACAGTAGCTGCTTGCACAGCATGACTAAAGAAAGAGCCTGTGAGAAGGAGAGGTCGCAGATGAATGAGGCCAGAAATGGAAAACTTCCACTGGTGCAGGGAGCACAAATGCGTGTTGTTCGCATTTGCATTCGATCTCTGTGGCTACTGGGAGCACAGGCTCAGAAGGCCCTGAAGGTCCTCCTCTCTTCCTCCTCCGGCCACCTGGACCCGGGAAAGTCCATGTGATACAAGGGTCCCTTTGTCTGGTGTCAAGTCAGGACTGCTACCCATCGGCGAGCAAAGAAAGTCAAGTAGGAGTCCAGACTGCACTTGTACAAGACCGTATTGTTGCAGCTTCGGGCTGGGGAGGCATTTTTTTGGCAAGAGGACATTTTGAACACCCACAGGAGCTCGGGTTGTGGACGTAGCCATGGATAGGAAAAATATTTGATAGCAGAGCCCTTTCTGGAAATTCCCACGTGGGGAACAAGGATGTGCAGTGTCATTTTGGTTTCATATTAAAATTCCTTGCAGCGGGCCCTAGGACTGTATCGGGTTCTCAGATCTTTCCCTTAATGAAATCGCCAATGCAACGCTTTAGCATTAGGATTGCATTGCAGTACTATAAACAAAAAAGGGCCTAATTTACATTTGTGCCCACACCATTAATGTAAATTGGTTATTAGCTGTTTATGCTAAAGAGCAGCAATATAAAACATAAAGGTAGTTTTATTAACTACATTTTGCCCTCTGAAATCTGCTGTGCACGGAGTTTACAATCAGTGAATTTTTTCCCCCACCATGCAGTATGGCATTTACTCTGCCTAATTAACATATTTATTAACAGATTACTGCCCCCTTTCTGCAATTTGCATTTTATAACACATCACCACAATGAAGTTAATAAGACAGTCCCATGCCCTGTGTTTGTGATTCTCCTGGAATGTTGCATGAGCCTTTTTGTCTTCTCTTGTCTTTATTTCTCTGTAGGCAGGGGTAATTAAAGAAAAATGGCATTTAAAGACAATGATAATGCAGCAGTAATGGAGATGTAAATGAGTGTCGGTCATCACATCGTGTTTTTGAGACTATGGGCAGGTGTGGGCAGGGATGTGGCGGGGGAGGGACCAAAGTGGGTATCTCACCTTTGCCCTCAGTGCTGTCCCCTGCCCACCACTCTGTGTAATGCTGTGCCTACAGGGAAGATCTCCCTTCTCATTCCTCCTCTCATACCCAGGACTCTATGATGTAGAAATCCTAAGTGAGAAGTTGAGAGCAGAAGGAACATGGGAAAGGTTTTTGAGAAATTAAAAAAAAAAACCAACAAAACTCCACCTTAGTATTTAAGTATGCATTTGTAAAAAGCTTTCAGACCTGAGTTTTTCAACATTGCATAAATGAGTGAATGAATGAATGAATGGACAACAACCCGTTTTTCCACAAGTGGCTTCACTTTAAATTTCACCTTCGAAGTGGCATTCACAGCAGGGCTTTCTGAGCTTATGGGCTTACAGGACTCACCAAGGTCAGCATACCCGTCGGTTACACTTGCTTACTGCTTTGAACTTCCATGTCGCCCTTTCGTACTTGTTCTCTGCTTAGATCTTATCTCTTGCCTGTATCTTTAACATTTCCTTGCAAACAGCTTGAAACACTGTAAAAAAGGTAATAGGAATACCCAGAGTCATTTAGAGAAAAACGACATTTTATAAGAGAAGTGGTAGGGACGTAGTACCATGGATATGATATTTGGGAATCTTGTTCGTGATAGCTGTGCCTTTCCTCATCCTTCTTTGGTCATGGTTTTAGCCTGGTCTGAGAAAAATCCTATAGCAAAGGGGCTCCACAGTCCTCTTTTTACTCTACCCCTTAGTGACCCCGTTACTAAAGATTTTTTCATCAGTGCCTTAAATCCATGTCAGGAAGAAAGGAGGGATCCTGGACAGTGGATGGTTGAAAGATGTGTCTGAAACAGAGGCACACAAAGAGGGGGGACCCTGTCATAGATTCTGCCACTGTTTCTGAAACAGCATTTCTGAAAGGGGCTCAGGTGAGACGTTCCAGCTTGCCGGATGGGTATGAATTGGCTCCATGATACCCAGTTACATAAAAAAGATTAGATATGGCTTATTATGTTTATTTCTTAAGTGCCTGTGACATCTCTATTTTTGGTAGGTACTGTTACTGTGTTCCCTGTTCTTTGGGGAGGAGGACCCTAAAGCAGATGCTCTCTGCAGTGTCTCATCTTCCCCTGAGGGGTGGTAAAGATGAGCTGTGTCCACTTCAGGGAAAGGCTTCTGGACAGCATGGTTTATCCGAGTAAAGCTTCGACGCCTGCAAGGATAATTCCATGGAGTTCTGGTGTTTCTCTTCAAACTCGTAATTGGCCAAAAGAGATATCTTGGTTGGGGTCCAGTTGTCCAACTATCTTGACATAGCCCAATATGCACAATAACATTAATAAGCAATACCCTATATTAACTTAGAACTTTAACTTCTAGGAGGGAAGCCCTTTAATTTAGTTTAACTATTCATTTATTTAAAAAATTTTAAAAGGTTTTATTTATTTGAGAGAGAGAGAGAGAGAAGTTGAGAGAATGACTGGGAGGAGGGGCAGAGGAGGAAGCCGACCCCTCGCTGAGCAGGGAGCCCAACTTGGACTCGATCCCAGGACCCTGGGATGCTTGACCAACTGAGTCACCCAGGGGCCCTAACTTTAAATTTTTTAAAAGCCACTTTCTTAAAAAAAAAAAAAAAAAGCCACTTTCTTGAGGTATGTTTGATATGTAAAAAGCTGTACATATTTAATGTAGACAACTTGGTGAGTTTGGGATTAAGTATTGACCTAAAAACATTACCGCTGTGAAAGCCATAAACCTATCCTTCTCCTCCCAATGTTTCTTTCTGCTCTTATTCTATTATTATTATTTGGTGGTAAGGACATTTAACATAAGAACTATCCTGTTAGGAAATTTAAGTATACAATTGTTAACTATGGGCACTGTGCTGATTAGTAGGTCTCCAGAACTGTATCTTGCATAACTGAAACTCTGTACCCTTTGACCATCACTTCCCTATTTCCTCCTCCCAGCCCCTGGCAACCACCATTCCATTCTATAAGTGTCTATAAGTTTGGCTATTTCAGATTCCAAAATATGTGAGGACACATAACATTTGTCTTTCTGTGTCTGAAGCCAGTCACTTTTAATTCTGTGTTCAACGAAAAGCGAAAAGACCCTGCAGCACGTTTCTGAGTCTGGAATTAGTTCATACATCCCCTAAAATTCTGACTGGGCTTTGATAGGTTTATGAACCCCCTGAAAGCGAGTGAAAACATTTCAGTGAACTTTGTATGCATTTTTAAGATGGAAGTTTTGAGACGTCTACAAGATTCTCAAGGTGATTCGTGGCCTTAAATAGGTTAATAACCATTACAGATTTTAGATTTTTAAATTATGAGAAATATGCTTTAGATAGATAGGGTGAAATCTTTAGGATAAGCCTTATCAAACAAATGCTATAGCCACCAGAGATGTGTTCAAGTATAGAATTCTGACTCCTCATTTCTAAAAACCTCTCTGACTCCTATTCCTATAGATGTCAGGTACCTAGAATAGGGACCCACCAGAGCCACACGGTTGTGGGGGAACATGGCACCAATAAGAAGGCAGTCATTTCCTGAGCTTGACCTGCCCTTGCCCCCAGCTAAACTCAACAACTGGGGTGAAACTGAAGGGCTGGGTGTGCTGTTGAAATTGGAGAGGCAGTACCACAGGCATGTGATGGCATTGGATCCATTTCCCTGTCGGGGCAGGTGAATCCTCAGGCTAGTGTCCTGGAAAATGCAAGCAGTGACTACTGATTTCTTCATCCTGCAAAATAATGGACTTAGGGGTTTGTCTGACGAAATAGAGCCACATGGTGCTACATAAATTTCATTACTTATATTATCATCACTCTGATTTTAATTTGATTTAAAAATTTTATTGGTCCTAATTGTAGCAGTTACGAATGTTGATGTTATTTTCTGCCATTTCTAATTTCTATAAAGAATACAGATCTTTGTTTCTTAATAATTGAAAATGACTCCTGCTTAATGGATTCATGCATTCGTATGGAATTTCAATCTTTGTCTTTGACATTAAGGGTTAGTATGTATTATCAGCTCCTTTAGAAGTTATACGTCTTTCTAAATTCAGTAATGTTGGGTCTGTATCATCTAATAGTCTTTTTTTAATTACAGAGGAAAATTAATTAATTGGAATGCAAAAAAAGGGCTAAACAAACATTTTTATATGCAAAAATAAGAATAGCCCTTGAAGATATTTTGGTATTGGCTTGTGCTAAAGGTTTTTTTTTTTTTTTTTTTCTTTTCATTTACAGTGATGCCAGATGGGGATCTCCGTAGATAAAGGATAACAGTGTGTGTTTGTTTTTGTACTAGACATACTTCTAGGTCCTAAAGAGTTAAGACAGCTTCTGACCACCCTTATTAAACAGGCTGCTATATTAGGAAGACTTGTATAAATACTCAGGAAAGTCTGTGTGAGAGAACAACCTGCTGCACTCTATTTGTGTGATGGTCGCCGTGTGCATAAGCTAATTTTAAATATTAAAACTCTAATTACAAAAGACCACTTCCCTGAAGGGCGGGCCATGTGGGGAAGGAGAGCGTAAAGACCTGCGGGTAACTCACTACAGTGGATGTAATCGCTGGCCGGCAGGGGAAGACTCCCTCCTTGGGGTACTCCTGAATCCTGGGGGTGAAACTGGGAACTGGGTTTGCTCCTTTGATTGTCATTTGGAAGGCAGACTTGAATGGAGTACTTCCACAGCCTTCACATTCTGAGGAATAAGAAAAAGCTACCATTTTGATCCAGAGGCAGGGAGGTCCATGGAGACAAACCCTAGATAACCAGCACTGTGCGCGTGCATTACACCAAGGGCTCTGGGGTTCAAGAGCAGTTCCTGGAGGAAAGCACTTTCATACTTTCACTGAGATTCTTGGGGTCACATTCCTTTATGTGTCTGCCTGATCCTGTTGATGTTTTCTTTCTTCTTTTTCCCCAACTTTAGGTTTTTTAGTAAATGCACCTTGAACCCAAGGGCTTCTCTGAACTTTACTAAGGGTTCTGCGCTCAGACCCAGAGAACAGTGGCAGCAGGGGTCCCTGGGGGCCTGAAGATGGGGATGGGGGAAGGTCTGCAAGCCTCGTCCAGTTGATCCAGCACAACTCTGTGTTCTGGAGACACAGGGCAGAGTAGTACAAGGCTTCTGGTCTGGGTTTGAAGCCCTTCAGGTCACTTTATAGATTTGCACAAATTTATCTAAACTTTCAGCATGTCAGTTTTCTCATTTATGGAATGGGGTTAACAATGCTTGCCTACCGAAACAAAATAACACAATGGGGAGAGTCCTCAGGTGGGGCTGTTGGTATGTCAGTGCTGACGTGGGCTGTTGATTCTTGCTTGGAAATATTTTCAAGTTAATGCTTTAAATGCTATTTATCATGGAGATATGGCAAGGTATTTATTGAGATCTAAATGTTTTCTTTATGTTTTTCCCCCTGCTCTTTCAATTTCAAACAGGAAGCTACGCCCTCTTTGTCGTTGTCTTTTTTTTTTTTTTTTCAAGGAAGGTTTTTAAGTCGTTCCTCGTCCTTCCTGCTTTTTCATAAAATTTTAAATTAGGAGTCCTGGAGAAAAAGTGATGGGATACAGAGTCTTAGAGGAGGTTGGGAACAGGAAAAAGGTTGGTGGGTCCTGGAGATACAGGCGGCAGAGCTTGGAGGCCCCTCCCTGGGGAGGGCAACCTCTGTCAGAGGCTGGGCTGAGGGATGCATCCATGGAGATACTTGGACCCTGGATCTGGTACTGGGGTGTCCACCCAGTCTGGACCCCAAGCATGGTATGGAAGAGATGTCATGAGGACTGGGCAGTGGCATTTCACCAGTCACTCACCTGTATGCACAGATTTGCGTGACCAGAGGGGACCAGAGGGCAAACCGCAGAAAGAACAGTCTGAATTTTCTGCTAGACCCTTAGGATGTGTGCTCAGGATTAGGTTTAATTTGATATAGGTAAAATGAAAATAACATGTTGTTTATACCTGAGTTTGACTGAAATTCATACCAATTACAGAGCTGGGTGTGGATTTCAAGAGACTACAGAAAAGGTATATCCCACCCGAACCAGAGGTATAATGAAAGATTTCCTCAAAAAGCTGAATTAAGTCTTAAAACATGAATAGGAGTTATCCTTGGAGAGAGGGTAGAAGAAAGGGGTTCTAGGCAGAGGGAACATCATGAGACTGTGTGCTGGGTGTGGAGAACAACAGATAATTTAGAGTTGCTGCGGTGTAATGAACTGCATCGAGGGTGGTGAGAGATGATTCCAGAACGGCATTATCTGAAAGACGTTCCTGCAACAATGGTGTACCAGTTTTCTACTGCTGCTGTAACAAATTAACACAAATTTAATGTCTTAAAACAACATGGACTTATTATTTTATAGTTCTGTGGTCAGAAGTCCGAGGCGGATCTGTCTGGGCTGGAGTAAATGAGCCGGCAGGGAGCTGTTACTTTTGGAGTCTCTAGAGGAAAATCGATGTTCCTGACTTCTCCAGGTTCAAAAGGCTGCTTGCCTTCCTTGGCTTGTCTTCTTTTCCTCCATCTTCAAAGCCAACAATGACTAGTTGAATTTCTCTCACATCACATAATGCTGATACTGACTCTTCTGTCTCCCTCTATGCAAGGACCTTCCTTTGTGATTACATTGCACCCATAATGGATAATCTAGGATAATATTCTTATTTTAAGGTCAGCCGATCATCATCATTTCTACCTGTTTCCTTAGTTCCCCTTGGCCAGATAACATATTCATGTGATCTGGGGATGAGGACATGGTCATCTTTGCAGGGCCATTATTCTGCCCACCAAAGACGGAAATGTTTTCTCTCCGTGCTAATACAATAGCCATTAGCCACATGTGGGTATTTAAATTTAATGAAAATGAATACAATTAAACATTCAGTTCCTCAGTCACATTAGCCACAATTCAAGTGCTCAGTAGCCACATGTGGTTTTTATTTATCATAATGGGCAGTGGTGCTCTAGAGAGGTAAGAAGTGCCAGATAATGAAGGCCCTGTGTTTCTCAGCCTCTTTCCTTAAAGCACCCTGAGAGTGGGTGAGCCCGTGACCATGGCACCAGGAGATGCGGATGGCCCCCTGAGACCCAATTCAAACACCAACTTTCTTTGGAGATTCTTGTGAAAGAGATTCAGGTTTGTTTTATTTTTATTAAGAAGATTTATTTATTTATTTGACAGGCAGAGATCACAAGTAGGCAGAGAGGCTGCCAGAGAGAGGGGAGGAAACAGGCTTCCTGCTGAGCAGAGAGCCCAATGTAGGGCTCGATCCCAGGATCCTGGGATCATGACCTGAGCTGAAGGCAGAGGCTTTAACCCACTGAGCCACCTGATTTGTTTTATTTTTAAAAAGTATATATATCTCTAAATCTTCAAGTAAAATCAGCATGCTGGAAAAGTCACCATATTTATTCTGGAACTCTCCTGGCCCATCGGCACACACTCCAGTAGTAGAACACATACAGAGAGGGGAAAATCCAGGTGTAGAAATTTCTGGGTGGTGGAGGAACATGGTCAGATTTGGGGAGGTACTGCAGGGAGCAATGTGGAGGGGATGGCTTTGACGGGAATTAGATTAGAGGTAAGGAGGCCAGCTAAAAGGCTGTGGGAGGACAATGACATATCCTTGCCCTCTTTAATTCAGGGTACTTTTGTGACCTGCTTTGATCAGTGAAGTGTGAGCCAAAGTGACACATATCACTTTGGTGCAGAAACTTGAAAAAGTCAATTTCTGCTTTATGATACTTTCTTTTCTCTTTGTGATAACCTCTTGCCCCCAAACAAGCAATATTTCAGATGAAGGTTACTTCATCAACCCAGATCCTAGAATGAAGGTGGTGTAGAGCAGAAGTGCTGCTGAGCCATGATGGTTTTATAGTATAGGCAAGAAATTAACATATTTTTGTCAGCCACTGAGATTTTGGGATGATTTGTTAGCATAGCAGAATTTAGCCTATCCTGACTTATACAGAGATGGTGCAAATTACGGAGACAGAAGTCTTGGTTGTATAAAACTTTTATTAAAATAGGTGTTGCCTTAAAAACGGTTATAACTTGGGGTTCCTGGGTGGCTCAGTTGGCTAAGTGTCTGACTGTTGATTTTGGCTGAGGTCATAATCTCAGGGTTGTGAGATAGAGCCCTGTGTTGGCTCTGCATTGGGCGCAGAGCCTGCTTAGGATTCTCTCTCCTTCCTGCGTCCCTCCCTGCTCCCTCCCTCTCTGTCTCTTAAAAAAAAAAAAAAAAAAAAAAAAAGTTACAGCCCATGGGTGATCCTAGGACTTAAGCTTTATTTATGTTGTTAACTTGTCTTTATACAATAGCCATTCTCTTTTATATTTCAAGTTGAGATTCTTTTTAGTATTTAGTGTATGCTTTTAGGCAAGTCAAATTATACAGTACCAAGACTATTTCATGGAAATACTCTCTGATTGGATTGGGCTGCGAGAACAGAGCATGGAAACAATTTTGTGGAGACACATGATTTTTCTGTTAACTGGAATTGTTGGAAATTGAAGAGATGGGTTTGAATCTTTCAGATGACTTTCCTCCCTGGTTTATTCCACTCAGTAGTCATTAGTTTGAAATTGTCCTTCCAACCCTACAGCCAAAAAATAGGTACAATTTGGTAGCTATTTTTACAAAGGGTTGAGTACTAAAAGCAAGTTAATGGTTGACTTGGGTCTTTTTTTCCTTTTCCTGATCAGTAATAAGTGATACTATCTGTTTCCTCTGAGCAATAAATAATGGTACTATTATATCTGAAAAACAAAATATATTGTCACCAAGGTCCAAAATTGGAATGTATATCCCAGATATAATTAGCCTTCTTCTGAAAATGGAGACTTTAATAATCAGAAGAGACCCAGTAGCAGCATGGAAAAAAAAAATGCTATGAATCGACTACAGTAGTTAGGTCATTTTTGGATCCAACTTTGAGTAGTTTATATTATTGCTTCTTGACCTATTTGTGTGCATAAATGAAGGGTTGGAAAGAGAGTGGAGTTATGAGAGGGGGAGGAGAACAAGTTTATTAAAATAGGTGGCATCAGCCAGAGGGTTTATAATGACTTGATTGAAGCCTACTGTTCACCTGGATAGATTTCTGTTTCCTTTTTTTGTTTCCTCTAGTACAAAAATACCCTTTGTTGCTCTTTCTGGGCCAAAAGTATGAATCTGAAAAAAACAGAGAAGCCACAACTCATGTGCTTTTCATGGACCTTAATGTGGCAGTGGTAAGGGGGGGATGGAGACACAGAGGGCTGGTGTGTAACCTCAGCAGTACTCAAACTGCTGTGGACAGTTTACCTCTAGGGACAAAATTCTTCCCTTGTCAAGGGAAAAAATGTCAAGGAAGAAGCTGCATTCGGTTGTATCTCATTCTGTCTTGACATTCTTAGGCCATTTTTGGAAGAGGACAGGAAAACTTTCATTCATTTCTAGAGGACTACACTGTGTATATTCAATTTCATAAACCATTTATTTTTATTTCTTTTGTTTGTTGGAAGATTTTTTTTTTTATTACTGATTCAATTTCTGGTTATCTGTCTGTTCAAGTTTTGTCTTTCTTCCTGTTTCAGTTTTGGTAGTTTATATTAGTTTCTAAGAAGTTAACCATTTCTTCCAGTTGTGCAATTTGTTGGCATATAGTTTTCATAAATAAACCATGTAGTGTTGATGTGTATTATTATATAGCCACTCTGCACACAGCTCTTAGAATAGAGCTGACATTTTTCCCCCAACGAGAGAGGAATTTTATCAGTAAAAGCTTTCCTATGCAATGAGCCAGGAAGCTGCATAGTAGAGTAGAATGTCTTAAAGTAAATGGTTACAAAGTGAATCATATTTCCTCCTAGGAGCTATAGTAGAATTAAAGATTGTTTTTTCTGACTGAAGAGTTGATGGTAAATAAACCATAGGTATATAAATATATTGTAGAGGAGAAATACAGGTGTACATTTCGGTGATAATGTAAATGGTAAATTAATGAAGTAATAAAATGGGTATAAATCCACAAGGAAAGGCCAGTGTAATGTAAGGTACATGTAAGACATAAGAAAACTTGTGCATCATAAATTTGACCTAAAATTAATGACAGCTGTAGCACACATTGATTAAACATTAAATTATCCACAAATTTTACTTGCCTCCTTAGGAGTGATTTACTTGCTACCTCAGGAGTGATGCGCTGGGCCTTTAAAAGAGGCAATCCAATGAAGTTTTAACCAATGCTTTCTTTTTGTTGTTGTTGTTATGGTAAATTTCCATGGAGAAGACAGGCACTATTGACCTTTATCACTGATCTTAAAATAGCAGGTGTTTCATAAATGAGTGTTATTGTTGATTATGGGGCTTCTTCTTTTAAAAATTGTTTTCTAAAAGGAGTCTGATTATTCCATTCACAATAGCATAAAAATATGAAGTACCTAGAGATAATCTTAGCATGAAATGCTTAGGTCTAACATGAAGAAAACCAAAACTTTTCTAAGGGAGATAAAAAAAGATTTTTATTTCTTGGGGAGAGGGTGGGGGTCCAGATCATAAAGATAAGAATCCTGTGAATTTTTTCAAAATATATTTAATAGAATTCTAATTATTTTTCCATATAAGATCTTTGAGGGACTTAAAAATAATTGTTCTGGGAGAGAAAATAGAGAATGGTCCAAAATTTTTTTGACAAAGAATCATAATGAGAGAACACTTGTACTCTCATGTATTAAAATGTATTACACCACTTCACACCCATTAGGATAGCTGTTATCAAAAAAGAAAAACAAGTGTTGGTGGGGATGTGGAGGAATTAGAACCATTGTGTTTTGCTAGTGGAAATGTCAAATGGTGCAGCTGCTGTGGAAAATAGTCTGACAGTTCCTCAAAAATTAAACATAGAATTACCATTTGACCAGCAATCCCATTTCTGGATATATCCACAAAATAAGTGAAAGTAGGGGGGATTCATGCAGATATTTGCACACCAGTGTTCAAGCAATATGATTCACAATAGCCAAAAAGTGGAAACAACGCAAATGTCCATTGATAGACGAACGGATCAACAAAGTGTGGTATATACACCCAACAGAATGTTGTTCAACCTTAAAAAGGAATGAAATTCTGATAAATGACACAATCTGGACGAACCTTGAAGACATTATGCCAAGAGAAATAGGCCAGACACAAAGGGACAAATTTTGTATGATTCCACTTATATGAGGTATCTAGAATAGTGAAATTCATAGAGGCAGAAAGTAGAATAGTGGATGCCAGGGGCTGGGGGGAGATGGAGTGGGGGTTAGTATTTAATGAGTACAGATTTCAGTTTGGGAAGATGAAAAAGTTTTGAAGATGGATGGTCGTGATGGTTGTACAATATTATGAATGTATTTAATGAACTGTACACTTAAAAATTATTAAGATGATAAATTTTGTGATGTTACAGATATTTTACCATGATAACAAAATACCCGAAACTATAATATAGGGTTATACTAGGTAAAGTAGCAGAGTAATTGCTCAAGATTGGTGCTCAGTTCAACATAACCACATAGCAAGTCAAGAAAGAAACTCTACTATGTTAATGAATTTAATATCTGATAGAAAGAGCCATCATACCTAAGTTGGAAAATAGAGAATTACTTAATGCATACTGGGACATTTAGAGAACTATTTTGAGTAAAAATACATGCTAAGCTCTTATTATAATCTAAAATCAAGGTATTCAGTTAAAAAATGAAACTGTGGGGTGCCTGGGTGGCTCAGCGGGTTAAAGCCTCTGCCTTCGGCCCAGGTCATGATCCCAGGACCCTGGGATCGAGCCCCACATCGGGCTCTCTGCTCAGTGCAGAGCCTGCTTCTCTCTCTCTCTCTGCCTGCCTCTGTGCCTACTTGTGTTCTCTGTCAAATAAATAAAGTCTTAAAAAAAAAATGAAACTGTGAGAATATTTGTTTAATCTTAGTAAGGGGAAAGACTTTCTAAAAATAAAAACAATAGCATTACAAAGAAAAATTTGTTAGGTTTTATGCATAAAGTACTTCTGCATATAAAAAGTGTCATAAAAATCAAAAGGCAAGTGGTAACTAACTAGGTAAAATAGCCATAGACAAAAGGTTTGCTAACTTTATCCTATACATGGTTCGTGCAAAAATAGACAATTTGACGAAGGAAAAAAGATGGGTTGATACTAATGTTCAACCTCCTCGAAATCTAAGATCTGTAAATTTTTTTGCCTATGTATGAACAAAGCTGTTATTAAAGATAATTCTCTGTATAGAAGGTCCAGGGGGCTGGACACTCATTCGCAGCTGGTGAGAAATGCGTTTGGACATCCTTTTGGGAAAGTTGCAGCAGGACTTTGTTGGTTGTGACAGAAACTGAGTTTAAACTAGTTTAACAAAAGAAGGAATTTTTGGCTTATGCATTGAGAAGTTCAAGGAATGGGAATGGCATTATGCAAAGTTGGATCCAGTAGTTCAAATGATTCATTCTGTGCCTCTATCTTGTGTCTGTCTCTTTTGTTTGCTTGCGTCTGCATGGATATATTCTCAGGCAGATTCTCTCTACATGGTGAAGAGATAGCTGCTGTAGACCCAAATTTACAATATCTTACTACTTGCTGTTCTAGAGAAAGGGAGAGAGTGAGAGTCAGCATATCTTTTTTAAAAATAACAGCTTTATGGAGATATTCATATACCATCCCAATTCACCCATTTCAAGCATACGACTAAATGATTTTTAATATATTCACAGAGTTGTGCAACCATCGCCACAATCAAGTTTAGAGCATTTGCATCACTGCAAAAGAAACCTCATACCAATTAGTACTCTTCATTCCAACCCCCTTTCCTATGCTAACACCTCAGTCCTAGGCAGCTGCTGTGCTAGTCTACTTTCTGTCTGCAGATTTGTGGGTGAGTGAGCATCTTTTAAAGTATCTCCAGCACATGTCCTGAGGAATCTCCAGTTAGCCTGGCTTGGGTTATGTGTCTGTCCTCGAACCACTTACAGGGTCCGTGGGTGGAGTCCTCTTACTGGCCAGGCCAGATCACCATCTGAGCGCTGGAACCAGGGAGCTAGATTGGCTTTCTCTGAGCTATGTGTTTTGAGTAGTGTTACTGTTGGATGGGAAGGCATTCTCCAAAGGTAGGAGAGGCAAGGAGGCAAATTTGTGGTCCCACCAAGGGCATCTTGGCAGTAGGAATACGAAGTCTTCAAAATATACCTATCTCTGAGCTTAGCCACTCCCATTTTGGGACATTATCCTAAAGGAAAGACTGGAAACAAACTCTGATTCAATGCTGCACCTGTGGTGATGGGGTGGGAGACGGAGAAGTAGGCAGAGAATAACAGCACCTGCTGGTGGAGGAAAAGGGAGCAGGCACTTTGCCGGGTTGAAGGTGGAGCCCCTGCTTGAGAAGGCAGCACTTCCAAAAAGCCTCTCCATGTCAGCTCCCCTCCAGGACACCAGCGTAGCATGACAGCTGTACCTGGGCCGCAGGGGTGAGTGAGGAAGCAGGTTCGCCAGCAGCCCGCAGGCGTAGTGGTGTCTGTACTTTTCAATCCTGTCCCAGCCTCTCAGGCAGTGTTTGGGTCCTGTCCTGTGCAGCTCAGACAGTGGGTGAGCAGGCCGGAACCAGACCTAATGTCGGAGGCAGTTGAGCAGCATTGCCCAGCCTTGTCTGTACATGCTATGTCGTGCCTTTTAAACTTTGCAGGCCTGGAGTGAGGGGACATTTGAATTATCTTCAGTCAGAAAGAACCATGGCATCGGCAGATCTCCCAAGAAGATCTCCATGTGGTGGATAGACGGTCTTTTAACTGCACAATCTGGTTTTTTAGAGCTAATCAGAATGTGGGTACTTTTGTTCAGAAGGTGCATGCTGTTTGGGGAGGGAGGGGAAAAAATCTCTCTCTAAAAGTGAAGTTAAATCTACAGATCTAGAGGCTAGTTTGGGCCTGAGAGAAGTATATCCAATGAGTCTCTTAAGTGAACAGACAACTTTCAGATCGTGTCTGGCCAATCTGTATGTGTTTGAGGTTCAAGCTGTCAGTTTGAATTGGTCGTTCATTGTTTCAGTTTGGGGCCTCAGCGTAGTAAAGGCATCTTTGGTATCCTGAGGGCGTCTACTGAGATTCAAGTGGGAAAGGTTGTGGTAACCGCCCCAAAGCGCAGGGATGAACTTATTGCTGGAATTTGAGGCCCTCACTCCTGCTGCCTCAATCTCGGCACCCCATGCAGGCCCTAAGAGGCGATGGAAGCCCAAGGCTGGGGACCTGGCTTTTTTGGGGGTGGGATGGTGGTGGCATTTCTGGGAGGCTTGGCCACATGCTTTTAGCTTTTTGCAGGCAAGAACTAGGCTCCAGACAGAATTGGAATATCCTATCCAGGTACAGTTAGAAATCATATTAAGGTTGAAGTGATAAATATCAGGGATGGTGAGAGAGGGATGTTGAAGAAAGAACAAAATTTGGATTAGCAGGGAGATTGGTGTGGGTGGGGAACAGCTCTTCTTTTAATCTCTGGATTTTATGATTTAATGTTGGGGAAGATCTGGCTTTTAACCACATTTATGATCTGAGGGCTGGTGGTAGGGCAAATGTTGGAGAACAGGGTATTTTTGCTCCGCTGTCTGGTGTGTGCTCGGGGCTACCATTTCTTCAGCACCACCTCTGAGCTCCTGCATGGGAGTCAAGTCTGCCCTTGTGGGGTGGTGGGAAAACGAACAGGATTTTAATTTTAGAGGTTTGAAGTTTGCGTTTCAGCTCAGCTCTGTGCCAGCACCGTGAATTGTCTGCAGTTTAAATTTCCCCTTGCAGAGCAAAAGAATTTTCTCTAGGTGCTTCCTATATTCTCATCCCCTGTTAATATAAACTCTTTTTATGACTTTAGGTTATTTAAGTAGTTTTTACAGAAGTAGACTGAGAAGCCATGAGTTTCAGAGTTAAAATGATCCCCTGCTTTTCTATGTTCTTTTTTCCAAGGCATAAAGTTGAATGTGCCAATTGGCTGTCAGTTAGAAGAGAACGAGGGTATTGGGACATTTTAGATATCTTAAGTTTTGAAACTCTTCTTATTCTTCCTGTGTCCCAAATTTGATTTTAACAAAAATAATATGCCTCACCACTGCATTGTAAAAGGCGTGTGATTCTATTTTGTGCTGTCTTGTCTTTTGCAGTAGTAAAGGGAAAGAAGAAGGGCACCTGGCTGGCCCACTTGGTAGAGCATGTGACTCTTGGTCTCAGGGTTGCAACTTTGAGCCCCATGTTGGGTTTAGAGATTACTTAAAATCTTTTAAAAAAAGCAACCCAGCAACAACAAAGGGAAAGAAGAGTTGATGTGTATCATTCTACCTTGCTTTTGAAGCCAGGATAGTTGTTTAATTTTGTTACCAGGCGTGCTAAGTGAAATATGATCTGGTTACCTAGGAAATGCAGGAACTTATATGAATGGACTACAAAATAAAATGTGGACTGATTCCCAGGAAAATGAAACAAAACAAAATGAAAACCCATAATCATACTGAATCTATAAAATGGGAAGAGAATGAAAAGAAGATTATGACACTAATGATTATGATGATGAAAATGATATTATCTGTCACTAGTCTATTTTGGGCTGGGAGAGGGTGAGGCAAGGGGTGGAGTTGAATGGGGAGGGAGAGGTAGCAACCTGTGGGTCTTTTCTGAGCTGGAAGAGGAAGGTCGTGGAAACCAACTTGACCATGGCCAGTGATGGCTGCAAATGGTTCTCTCTGCCACTGAAAAAAAACTTGGGTACCAATGGGGATTGTGGATTGTGGGATGTAATGGGGAGTGGTCTACTTCCCCCTTTGGTGAGTTAATGCAAGCACATGAAGCGCAAAGAAATTTCTTTCAGTTCCTTACTCTAAGTTCACGATGGTAGACTATATAGCATGTGAAGGTGTCGTGGGGGTGAGGGTGCAGTGTGAAGGGCTGCAGCCAGGGTTCAGATGACTCATCTCTGTGCTCTGTACGCCAGCAAGGGCTACCCTGAGCCAACCTTTGGGATACTCCGATGTAGGTATTCCCTTGGCCGATAGAGCTTTTGGGCCAGACCCCTCTCTTTCCTCCTTTGTTCCAGAAGTCTCCATCTCTCCTTGTCCTCCCTCTTCTTATACCTCAAACACCCTATTCCTTTATCATAGGTAGGAATCTGCTAGTCTCTTCCTGGTCTTTCTTTAGCTGGGGAGGGGAAGGTAGAAGATCCAGGACCTGAGGGTGAAGGAGAGAGAAAGAATGATGGTTGGTCATGACTTCAGGGGCAGCTTGCCATTTTTATTAAAAAAAAAAAAAAAAAAGAAAGAAAGAAAGAAAGAAAAGAAAATGGAAAAGGTGAGTGGGGGGCGGGGGGGGAAGTCATCCTGCCTTACCAATTTATCAGACAAGCCCAGACATGTGCAGATCCCCCTTAGACAAGAGCTGGCATCTCCGTCCCATCAGCAACAGCATCAATACTGTCACTTCCCCTATTACTGCAGGACTATGCACCTACTTACCAGCTGTAACTAAAAGAAGAGACAGAGGCCAGGAAAGAGCAAGTGGGTGGGCTTCCAAAACCAAAGTAAATAAAAGCAGATTTAATCAAATATCTCAAGAAGATATCGTTTTTCTCCCCCTGCCCGCCTTTCTCTGGCCTTTTGCTCTCTGGAATCTCCAAATCTGGAAGCTGAAGCCACCTGCAATGTGCCCCGATGTGGGGAGACTTGGGTTTTGATATTCATTCCTTTGAGGGGCATCTGGGATAATAGTATTTGAGGATCTCAGTCCTCTGGCCAGAGGTACTTAAATCATTTCATGGGATTT
Source organism: Neogale vison (assembly GCF_020171115.1). NCBI lineage: Eukaryota > Metazoa > Chordata > Mammalia > Carnivora > Mustelidae > Neogale > Neogale vison. Next base: position 219,568,765 of record NC_058091.1, read on the forward strand.
CATGCCTCTTGTCTCATTCTTAGATGTTGACCATAAATCTACATAGTCTCCCTGTTGTCCTCTGGGGGGCTCATGGACAAGACTATTATATAGTCAGACAGACTACTACATAAGGAGACAGTGGGGAGTAGGGGAAGAGATTAGAATTTGATGTTAGATGGGCAGTGATTTGAATGTTAATTCTTTGATTTGACAGCTTTCAAAAGTACTCAAGGTATTAATTTTTCTTAAACCCCAATTTTTTTTAAAATATTTTTTTATTATTTATTTATTTGAGAGAGAGAGAGTGAGAGAGAGCATGAGAGGGGAGAAGGTCAGAGGGAGAAGGTCAGAAGCAGACTCCCCATGGAGCTGGGAGCCTGATGTGGGACTCAATCCTGGGACTCCGGGATCATGACCTGAGCCGAAGGCAGTTGCTTAACCAACTGAGCCACCCAGGCGCCCTTAAACCCCAATTTTGTCCTTTGTCAATGGAGATAATAATGCGTATAATAAATTTACAATAATTTCTTATAGCCTGTGATTTTGTCCATGGTCTTGCTCCTCATGCTACTACAGGGAATGGCTGCTAGTTAAAGACTCAGGGTAACAACGAATGGAAAGCAGTGGCTCTATCAGCTAGTGCAAATGAGGCCTAGTCTTTCAATGAAGCACAAGGAAATCATCTTCCTGTCCTACCAAGCACGAAGACAAAGATGGGAGATTTCCATCTGAATTCCCAAAGACCCCTCGGTTCCTCTTTCATTATTCCTTCTCTCCTCTATGCCTCCTTTTAGTGATTATTCAGTTTGGTTTCATGTCACGGCGGGAGTGGTGTTATATTCGTCTTTTCATCCTCAGTACATAATATGGAACTTGACATGCAGGGGACAGTGAATGCCTATTGAACTCAGTGAGTTTGGCTGTCAGTTGCCTCGAACAGCTCACCCTCAGAGCTGGGTTACCTTCAATTACTCATAGATTAGATTCCTTCTCCCCTTCCCAGCCTCCTAGGTCTGATCTTGGGCACCATCTCATTAAAGGAAAGCTCTAGATACCACAGTGTCTTCCCTCTCCACCCTTTACTTATGCTGTTAGACACTTTGCTTCCCTTCTCACATATTTTTATGGAATTACATCTAAAACTGAAAGACATTTAAAGAGTAATCACTCACCCTATTCATGATTATACTGCATAAGTCCCTTTTTAGAGCTCTGACAAATTTATTGTCTTCAGGGAAGACCCTAAGTTTAATCTCCAATTTCCTAATTTGTAAACATTGCTTAGATCTTTAGTGTTTTGCTTAGGTCTTTAGATTTATATCTGAACTCTTATTTTAACCTTTCTATGTTCTTATGACTGTAAGTTTTCTCTGCTTTGAAATCAACAGTAGTTAAGCATGCATAGGCCAGACACTGTCTATCTTAAGGTTGACTAATACTAACCCATGCTAGAGTATATTCATGTGCAAACTCTGCTACTGCAGTGCTTCAAAATGGCGTCCTCAAGGTAGGGGCTGTTATATAAACTAGATCATTGGTTCATGGAGTAGTCAAATAATAGTGGTTGTTTTTCTACTCTTAAGGAAAAATAAATTAATGAACAGAATATCTTCTCAATTAAAAAACTTCTTGCATTTGATTATATTGCTTCAGTGAGGGCTGGCTGGTGAGTAAACTATGAATAAGTAGAGTAGAAAGCACATAACTGAAAAGTAACTCCTTAAAGTTTAAGTGTTTATTATATCTTGAATGCAGAATATAAAATATATTTATAGCCATATTTTACTGCAAGTGAAATTGTTTATAATTTGCATGATAGAATTCAGTGTACCAACATTTCATGGTATTTTGCCATAACTCTATTACAGGTTTCCCCATGAATAAATTTGAGGATTATTGCAACCATAGTTGATTGCTCAATATGAATTTTTGTCCAGTGAATTTCCCAAAAAAGTGATCTGAGTGCTTACTACAGGCAGATCCTGTGCGAGATCTGGGTGTATGTAGTGTGATGTGACTAAGAATCTCTTTAATGAACTAATTATATTGATAATGCTTTCTTTCAGGCGAAGGATGGGAGTTAATCTGTGTTTTTATGCTGTTTATCTTAATGGGTAAAAGATCAAGCAGTTCAAACCAATCAATTGTCATGAATGTGTTTACAGATACCCAGAGATGCTTTCAGGGGGCAGGATTTGGGAGGACAGCAGTTAACTCACTTATCCTCCTTTCTCTGGTTCTGTAGCCTAGTCAGGTGGCCAGCACTCACAGCTCTTCTCAGAGTCTAGAGACCCAGAGTCATTGAAAAGCTTTGCTGCCAGTTATGTGACCTTGGGAAAACACCTGGTCTTACCTTAAGTTCCTTTATCTCTGTACTAAGAGATAGATATTAAAGGTCTCTTCTGGCTTTTAGGCTATATGGGATAGCTTTTACTATCTGAAAGGCTGCTAACCTAGTAGGAAGCTGGAGGTGAGGTTGCTCTTGCTACTGTGACAGTTTTAGGGCCAAGGAACCAGGAATAGCTAAGTCACTTGCCTCTTCTCCCCTCAGTTTTCTAGCTGAAGTTGCTGTTGAAGAACATTAGCTAACTGGATCTCAAAGCCCTGCCGTTTTAATAGCTGACCAGCGAATAGTCATCTCCAAAGCATGCTCTGGTAGAAGCTGAGTTGGAGGATCCAACTATGGCCTGAAGACTTAACATGAGGCTTCTGCTTCCTCCTTGAATTTAGATGGCCATCACCTCTGTGGAGCAGGCCCTGACCTAATGTACTTGCTGGTGAAGAGGGGGCCAAAACCAGAAAATCTCTTCCGGTAGGCCTAGACTGGCAGGAAGGAGAGAGCTTAGGTCATGATCCCAGAAGCAGACTCTGAGGCTAGGATACACGTCAACTAATTGCATCTGGAAGTGATTGCATTGCCCCCCAGGCAGAGGCAGGGGGTGTTGGTTGGAGGTACTGCAAGGGAGTGGGCAGAGAGGACAGGTGAGGTGAAGCTGAGCATGGGTTCCACTCCAGGAGAACTGCCAGATGTTGTGGGGGCTCTGAGTATAACTGACACCTCAGAGTTAGTTTCACTTGAGGTGAGGGAGCTGGGTTTCACACTGCTGCACATCCTGTCACTGGGTAGGAGCTGGCCCAGAGTGGTATGGGGGTGGTACACTGAACTCCTAAGTGCATCCAGGTGAAGTTGCTCCCGTTTGGTCCTCTGAAGAAGGTGGCTGATTCCACTATTAGAAGCAAAGCAGCCCACAGAAGCTGGAGGATGGTACGCAGAAGCGATAGGAGGCAACCTACAGGAATTGAGTCGCGGGGAGGGTGCAAAGGAACTCTCATAGCCCTTCCTCAGAGAACAACAGAGAAGAGGATGCCTTAGCTGGGCTACCCATGTGACTTTCACGGGAAATGAAAGGTCATAGGGCCCTGACCTTCCACTGTCTGCTAGCAAAACATCCCTAGTGACTGCTCTGAGCTCAGACCTCCATGGAGAGGAAGGAAAGAAGGAAGGTAGACAGAGGGTAGAAGCACAAGGAAGGAGAATGGAAGCACCCCTTCTCCCATAGCCACTCCTACCTTCCTCAGGGACTGGTTGTTAGCCTGCTCTGGTGAGCATAAAATCCTAACTAATGTGAGCTATTGTGAATAAGCGATTTGTCTAAATTACATAATTTTGGCAGAGCAAAGGTCAGACTTTGTAACTGGAAGTTTAAGGATGTTTTCCTTGGATTATGTGATCTCCTCGTAGTTAGCCCAGTTCTTTGTAAACTAGGATAAGGAAATAAACCTTGGGGTTATATTATGATTTGATTCTATAGCTCCTCCCACCCCTTTCCCCCCATCCATCCAAGACTAAGCAGTCTCTCAAAAGCTTTAGGTTTCACTGCTTATGGTGTAATAATTTTGCCAGAATGTACCAGCTGTGTTTTTTTTTTTTTTTTAAATTAACTCTGGCATCATGTGGTTTGGGACCGTTGAGTGAAAGAACCAGCACTGTCCCATGAACTGGGTGACCAAGGCAGAAGATCTCTGGTTTATGACCAGTGGCAAGGGTGGGGTCATTAGTGATATTGGAATATATGACACAGGGACCACATTTCTGGAGCAAAACATTAGATCATATGGCTTGATGGTATCGGGGCAATTGCATAGAATATTTGAAATTGGAACTAACCATGGGATAGATATCATATATAACCTCCTTAAGTATATATTTATAAAACTTTAAAAAAAAACAACTAAAACCTATAGCAAGAAATAAATTTAGAAGAGGCAGGCTGGTATAAAGACCATAGATTCTGGGGCCAGATTGCTCAGGTCTGAATCCTCTCTCTGCCACTTGCTAGCTGGACCATCATGGGTGTGTTACTTAAATTCCCCAAGCCTTAGTTACTCAACTATAAAACTGGGGTAAGAAATAGTCCCATCTCATCGGATGATCTTGAAGATTAAATGAGTCAATGTGTTTAAATGCCGCCGGCTCAGTGCCTGGCCCATGGTAAGCATTAAATGAGTGTTTGTTAGTAGTAATTTTGTATTTGACCCAGTATACAAATACTTCCACACACATAATATCTGAAGCAGAAATTGATTAGTGGAATACATTTTGATGTTTTCTATTTTATACTATTCTACTAGATTTCATTAAAAACATACAATTCACCATCTCTAATAAGGTTTGGATTACACTTCTGGCCATAGTGTCTTATGGACAGCTGTGAGCATCTCTCTAAGCAGCAGTACCACGAAATAGGGGATCTTGGTTCAAATGTTTATGATATGATTTACTTTTCCTCCTTTGATAAATTAATTCACCCTCAGGATTTCTAGAATCAAAAGAGGAGGTAGACTGGTAGCTTAAGGACTTGGCTTCGAACTTTGGGTATCTGAGAGCTGGAAAATGATGGGCCTCAGTTATTGGAACTTTGGATTGGGTAATTCTGAGGGACTTGAGAGGAGAGGAACAACGTGGAGACTTTCCAAGATTCCTGCTGTGTCACTTGAACTCCTGCTCTCAGAAAGTACAGTTAATAATATCACTCTCCAGCCCTTCTGTCTCCTTTCCTTTCCTGAGGAAATACGTTGTTGGCTGGACCTCAGTGAGTTGAAATAGCAGATAAATGAAGACCTTGTTCCTGTCCCCCCCACCCCCCAGGTAAATCATTTAAGTGCAAATAAATGCCTTTGCGTTTGTTAGGGTTGGGTGATTTGTTTCCAAATGGGAAAGAGGTTATGCTTTCATTTGTGAAATATCTTTCTTCTCTCCTTCTGATGATGAAAAGTGCATCTAGAGTCGAGGTGAGGCCTATAAACGGAATTCATAAACAGTGTGAATCCACAATAAAATTATATGCATCTTTAAAAATGGCCTCCCTTCCTATAATTGCCCTGATGCAATGCTGTAAACTTCTGACTTGAGGTATTAAATGCGTAAAAAAGGAAACCATGTCACACAAATTCAGATGTGTTGGAATGATTAAAAATGAATTTCTAATGAGGAGTTATGTCAGTAAAATCACAATTAAAATAGTGCTTCAAATGATCAGGACTTGCTTTTATTTTATATTTTGTGGCGCAGTATTTCCCAGAAGGTTATGACTACATATGGCTGATAAGGAAAATGGAGACATGAAAATGAGGTCATGTCCAAGTGGGTGAGAGGCGATCACCAGTAGCAGCCAAGCCAAATCTGCTTCCTATGCAAATGATGGCCCAGGGGCTGGCAGGAGAGCCATTAAGGTCTTTGTTAAGTTCTGACTCACCGCCATCTGCTCTCAAGTCCTGCTGTCCTAAATGGGCAATGTTGTAACATCTGGGGTAGAGATTTTCTTTAGTGCATTCTGATTTCAGATGGTCAAACAGGTTCTGTCTGATTAAACGATGGTTTAAAGCTTGTTCATTTTTTTCAATCATTTGCCCTCCCCCCCTTGTTTTTAGACCCAGTTTTAAAAACTTTTGCCTAATAACTTCTGTTTATTTTTCAAGGGAAAAGGAGGATGTTTGGGATGGTGGTTATCAAAACTGAGGTAGGGATTAGTATGTAATTTTTATTTCTTCTTGTTTCTATCATGAATCTAGAGACTTTCCTGGGATCCCTTCTGCATTCATTCACTCATTCACTCATTTACTCATTGTTGGTGTATTTAACAAATATTTATTGAGCATCTACTTATGTGCCAGAGATTATGATAGGACTGTGGAATAACTGGTGAGCAGAATCAAAGAGGTCCTGACCCCCATGAGGATATTCTAAGTGGGCTAATAGAAAACACAATTATGTTTGGTTTTGCCTGAACTATGAAGAAATGAAACAAGTTATCTGAGAGAGCAATTTGGTGGAGTTGAGATCATGGGTAGGGTTATGGCAGGATTGGTTTAGATGGGCTGGTCAGGAAGGCTATATATCACGTTGTTAAAAGTCAGTTAATTGAAAACCAGTTTGCTGAATGCTAATTCACTGCATGGCCAAATTCATCGAAGGACTAACTCACTAAGGTTGTTTATGTCATCTGTACTATTTAGTTTTGGTTTTCATCTTGATTTTCTACCAACATTTTAAGGACTTTTCAACTGCTTTTTCCCTAATCAGCGTCAAGAGCTTGGGGAGTACAGAGGACCACAAGAAAATGTGTTCATAAGGATATACTCTTGAATGGGAAGAATTGTTATAAATGTATTTTTCATTAAGTTATCTTTATTCATAAGGATACATTTATATGAACTCTTCACATTTAAGAATATATGCAAGAAGACACTATTTATAAGGAATATATTCATAAAAAGAATATTTTCTTTGAATATATTCAGAAAACAATGTATTTATGAGGAGAATATATTCATAAGAATACGTTCAACTTTTTTCTGCTCCAGCTCCTTGCTGTTGCTACTGGAGACTGAGAGACAGAATTAGAGGGAGAGGGGGGGAAACTGAGGCACAGATGGAAAAGAATGTGTTTCCAGCTCAAGTGCTGGGGAGGTGGAGAAGAGAGAAAACATTTCTTAAGATGATATTATAAAAGCGAAATGAAAACTGATCAACTGAACTAGGAAGTTAAAAGACATCATTATCTTAGGCAAACTGATCATTTGGGGAAGGAGTCATTCAAGTAATTGCTATTTGGGGGATTAGTAGATTATATGATTTATCACCTAAACTGGGATGCTTTTGAGAGTGAAAGGGGTACTGTTAATAATCATGCTGGGACAGTAGGTATAAATTAAAACTCTCCTGGGCAAACTGAGATGTACGGCCATTCTGTGTCCCTGCCTCATGGTCCAAACTGGTCTCTGCTGCCTGTGTTTGAGTAAGGTTGGGCATGCACAAACCCGAGCAACAGTCTGGATCTGCTTGGTTTTGCAATATGGCTACATGGCTGAATGTGAGATTGAATATGTGGATTGTTTTCAACATGAATACCATCTTCTGTTTGCAAGATCTAAAGCTGTTGGGTATTAGGATACGTTTTAAGGAGAGCTGTGATTTCTTGGATGGCATCCATGGCACTTATTACCTTTCAGTGGATGACTTCCAATTCTAGATCTCTAGGCCAAGCTCCAAACTGAAATTTCCAAACACAAGCTGGACATCTCCTGTAGGCACCTCAAATCCAACATGTCCCAAGTCGAACTCCCAGGAAGAGAATGTAGAGAGATTAAAAACCAGACCTTTGGGAAGGCTTCCTCACTGCCATTTTTTCATGCTAAGCTTAATTATATTTTTGACAATCTGAAAGGACTTTCTTCCTTCTCTTTATTCCTCAAAGTCTGTCTGCCTTTTAGAGACGAGTTCAAATCTCATTTTTCTGTGGCACCATCTTTATGAAATAGCCACATTTCTCTTTTCCTTATCATACTTACCAATTGTTTATGATTGCAACCCAGGGTGGTCACAAGTAAGGCCTGTGGGTAGTACCATTTAGTTAGGAACTGCATTGTTTTCTAAGTGTTTTAGATGAACCAGATATTTTTAACCATAACAACTAGCACTGTGCTAAGCAGATAAGAGGGGGATCATTTAATTCACACAAAGAATATTTACTGAGGACAAAATTATGCACCAGGTACTATTTTACTTTCTGGAGATTGAGTAATAAGCGAAACAGAGAGTGTCATGACCAGAAGCTTACATTTTAGTGGAGAAGATGGACAATGAAAAAAAACAAAGAACTCATTTTAAAGATGAGGAGAATTAGGCCACGAGAAATGAAGGGATGTGCCTAAGGACATACAGAATCTAGTGTAGAAACCAGGGCTTGAATGTGATGTTCCTTCTGGGACAGCATTCTTTCCCAGCACACCAAACTGAGGGCTCTGTCTAGCATTCTGGAGGAGATGCTCCACCAGAAGGGTGTTTGTCTGTCCCTCTGTAGCTGCATTTCTGGGCGGGCAAGAGGGATCCTGAGAGTCCCAGCTGCTTCTGATAAGAAGATGATCCTTTGTCTTTCCACACTTCCATCTGCTGTTGCTGAGAGAAAGGCTAGGAGCTGTGAGTCCTCCAGACTATACCACAGGGGCAGGAGTGATGGGGTCCTAGAATTCTGTGCACTCTTGGTAAACACAGTCAGTCCACTCTCCCCTCAACACTTAGAGCTTTGCCACTTTTTATCTTGACTAGTCGCGTCGTGTACTGCCTCGCAATTTCTGTTAGTCACCACGAGAAGCTGTGAGCTGGACAAATATTGTAGGACTTCACTTATCTGAGGTACAATCAGATTCATAGAAGCAAAAAAGCAGAAGGTGGTTACCAGGATCTGGGAGGATGGAGGTATGGGAGCAGTTTGATGGAGAGTTTCCGTCTTGCAAGATGAGAAGAGTTTTGGAGATTAGTTGGACAGCAATGTGAATGTCCTCAACACTACTCATCTGTACGCTTAAAAATGGTAGACTTTTATGTTATGTGTGTTTGCCACAATTAAAAAAAAATAAAAGATCATAGGACCCAAGCTCATCTTTCAGCCCCCAGTAGGCTCACCCCCATTCGTGTGTACGACCTTAAAGCTGCTCCTTCTTCAACAATCCTGACCTACTGTAAATATTACTAATTTGTCTGCCTGTCCCTCTCTCCCTTCAGCTAGGGTATTCTGTCCATTGGAGCTGAGAGTTTTGTTGGTTTTATTTACTGTAATAATCATAGCACCTGTAAGGGTGCCTGACACACAGTAGGTGCCAGTACGTATTTATTGACTGCTGACAGGGGACTTTTGTGTGGATCCACACAGGATGAGCAACTTATTAGGGACGTAGCAGAAGAAAGGTAGAGAAAAGCAGTCAGTCACACCACCATCTCTCCCTCTTCACATAATTAGTCATTGCCACAGAAAATATCTTTGTGACATGTTTTATTAAAAAAAAATAGAATTACGTATTTCAAAGCGGTTTGTTTTGAAATATAGCTGGGGAATGATAGGGGAGGGCTTTTCTGTTTTATGAACCAGCCTATTTATTGCCACCTAGAGTATTTCCTTTCAGGGCTGCAGGGTGCCCTTTTTTGCCACCCCATTTTTTATTTAGTGACACTATTTCATGCTGGTTTCCACCTTCATTTTTCACTAAAAATATATTACAGACTCTTTTTCTTCATTCCCCCTTGAACTATCACTCACTTGTCTTATGGATGTTCTAATGCTTCAAACATTGCTGCAATCATAGGTAATCCAAAGAATTCTACCTTATTAACAGCACAGCCAGGAGCTAATCAGAAGTCTTCATTTGGCTGACACAATTCACAGCCCACGAGGGGTGATTGCTCCATCACTTGCCTTCTTCTTTTTTTTCTGCATTGTTTTTCATTCTGAATTTATTTGTTTTTTCCACTATTCTTCAGATCTTTCCCCTTGAGCTTTCTTCCTGCACCTACACACACGTGTTTGGACTATTTTATGTGATTTGACCATCTATTTAATTAATTACCTGGTCACTTCTATTGAAAACATGAAATCCTTTTTTTTTTTTTTTTTTTACAACATTGAACTATTTGATCGATCTGATGAATGAACTGAGTCCAAATGATTTTAACAGCCATCAGTGGTGACTTGCCTTCTGTCTCAGAGAAATTTACCTTTACTCCAACTTTCGTTTTCTTTTTATTCAATGCCTTCTCTTTCTGTTAGTTTTAAAGTGATCTCAGAGCTCCTTTTGAGGTGCAGGCTTTTCTTGAATACCAGAGCAGATTATTTGCCCTAGATTGCATTATGAACTCTCATTCTTGAGAGGACAGCAAGAGTTTTCTTGTTTCTAGACCTCTGTCTAGTAGAAATGAATGTGATAAAATAAAAAACAGGGTGTATTTCTTAATATATGCTATAATACGCTATATAAATATAAGTCCATAAAACTTAAGGCTTTTCTGTGTGTGTGTCTCTGTGTGTGTGTCTATCCTTGAACTCTAGGCATTTTGATGTAATCAGGTATCAAGTTAGGGTCCATGGTCCGGTTATTCTTACATAATTTATTGTTGGTAAATTTTTTTCTTACTTCCTATTTAAAAAGTAGGTATAAATGGTAACAAGAGACATCTCATAATCTTTTCCCCAACTCCCATCCTACTCTGGCCTTTATATTAGTTATCAGTAATTATAAGTCACAGTGTGGTATCACTTCAGAGTTCTGAATTTGGAAATTTTGGAAATCCTTCATGTGACCTCAAATCAGGGATGGAGGTGTTCATGGCTGTTTTTTGCTTCTGCTTCTTACACCTTCCCACTTCACCCATACATCCTGCTTCCCATGCAGAGACACTGCTATGCAATATGCATGCCACATATATAGTTTCTTGGCATTTCTAAGCACTTCTTTCATATGGAATATATATTGTACACTGTGTTATATGTCATGTCACAGTAATACCTCAGGAGGCTGGCATGGTTTGGCATAAAGTGTTTGGATGATTATTGTTTTGGATAACTTGATTTGGGTAACAGACTTCCTTGTTTAAAATGGACAATGTCTAAAAAGTCTATACTCTACATCCTGGTAATTGGAATATATAAGATATAACTAACTCTTTTCTTAATGATGTAGGTCATCCGTTAAAGAATATTAGTGGGTTGTACAGGTAAGTGCTTTCAGAGCTGGGTTTTGATTCAGTCAGAATTCTTGGTTGCAAGCAACAGTTAATGGACTTTGGTTTATTAAGGACAGAGGGCACTCAAACTGGAGACATTCAATTTTGGGACTAGACTTCTAGAAATAATGCCCCAAGACAGGCCAAAGATCTGGTTCTGTAAGGAAAGTACTATCACTGCAGCCACTGACTACTTGGAAGCATAGTTTTAAATGCAACTTCTCTGCCAGCAACTTCCCCTTACGGCTCCTTCTGTGGCCACTGGTATGAGAGAGGGAGAAGGAAAGGAGAAGGACAGAGAGAGAGAATTGTTAGAATATTCAGTGTTAGTGTCCTTTCTGTACCAAGACTTGTGTTACAAGTCTTACAACTTGGCTTACAACTTGGCTTCATGGATGCGCCCTGTGGTGAGGGGATAGCTGATACTTTCAGCTCCTGCAGGGGGAGACTGTCTACCCTCCACCGGAACTCACAAAGTGTGGAATTCCCCCAACAAAGAAAGGGAAGCCAAGATGAACGTCAGGTTCCCACTTTAGTTAAATATGTAATATTCCACGACAATTGCTGGCACTCATTCCTTTGCTTATGTCCTGATACGAGCATGGTTCCTTGTTTCCGGGAAGTGGGGAACAGCCCGTGTGATTTGTGGGGTCAGAATCCGAATCTCCGAGCGTGGTATTTTTTTTTTTTTTGTTCTCAGTAAAGTTCTTTAATATTTTTATCTTTGAAGTTTGGCTTCTTTGACACTGTTAAAAACATCTTATTTTAGCATCCAGAGTCATTTGTTTTACCTTCATGGTGTTTTGTTTGTTTGTTTGTTTTTTGCCATCTTTTAGAATTTCAGGATATTTACTCCTATTAGTCTATTAAAGACAGGCAGTTATGTTTCAGCTGCTGACATAATTGGGCATCCTGTGTTCTGGATTTCCTTAGGATCAAGTAATTGTGAAATTTGTTCTGGGTGTAGGTTAATTCAGGTTTACCACTGTCTAGTTCTGAAGAAGCTCAGATAAAGTTCATTGTGTGAATGTGGATGATTGTCTCAGTTTACTTTTGTGTGAATGGAAGTGATCCTGCTAGGGTTGGACTCCTGGGTACTGGGAGTGCGGTCGAAAGGGTACATAAAGGGAAAAGGCAGAAATGGGGCTAGAATCCTGTCTCCATGGCACTGGCACTTTGGCCATGTTTTTCTTACCTCACAGAGGGTCATCCAGAAATCCAACCGCCTATGCTCTTGACCTTCAAGCATGGTCAGTATTTATTACACCTGCCCATCAGCTATTTTATGATTTTTATTTTTAAAATTATTTTTAAAATTTATTTGAGAGAGTGAACGAGAGACAGAGAGAGAGTGAGCGAGAGACAGAGAGAGCGCACGAGCAAGGGCAGAAGGAGAGGGAGAAGCAGACTCCCTGCTGAGCAGGGAGCTAGACATGGGGCTCAATCCCATATCCTGACCCGACCTGAGTGGAAGGCAGATGTTTAACCAACTGAGCCACCCAGGTGCCCTATTTTTATGATTTTTTAGAAGCACTGGTAGTAGATAATGATGAGTAGGAAGAAGATGTTCAAAAGCATGATGTAAAATTATAATGCTGCATTTTAAAGAACTAGATTTGGTTCAGGTCCAGGTTCTACCAATGACTATGTGAACTTGGGCGCATTATAATCAACCTCTCTGACCTCCAATGTCTTTCTCTGCAAAGTGAGATAATGCTTGTTTTGTATTCTCTTTGAAGATTAAATGAGGTAAATAGGTAAGTTACCAGTTATAAGAGAAAGTATTCAGTAAATGTTGAATCCCTTCACTGGAGTTTATTTAATGTATGCTGACCCTATTCCCCCTGAGATGACTTTAATATCTGTTTACAGTATTGCTGATGGAGGATAGTGTCAATCCAGAGTCTGACAGCCCCTCACTCCTATGTACATCCAGTGTCACTCCTAGAATCACAATGAACTTTCTAACTTTTTTCTGCATAACTTGAGGAGATTAGGAAATGATGGCTATTTTGGAAACATTCCAGCATAGAAGCAATACACCAGAAGAAATAAAATTCTGGCAAAATACCTCCTCCAAGGAATAATTCTGTTTTTGGAGGGCTACTATGTATATTTTGCTTTATGTTGTATCTCCTAAAATGAATTTATTTATTTATTTTTAAGTAATGCAATAATTTAAAAGAAAGTACCATCTTGGCTTCTATTTCCCCCCAAAGACAATAGTTTTCTTCATTAGGATGCCTAATTAAAAAGTAGTATTTGTGCTTCTGCCAACCTTCCAAAAAAATTCACTGCTAGGCAGAGGAAGAGGTTGATAAATAAAAAGTAATTTGTTCATAAAATTTATAAGCTGCTGCAAATAAGGGCGCAGGAAGAAAGTGCCAAGTCAGCTTGAAATGGGAGATAATAATCACAACAGCAAATGTACAAATGCATTATGGTAAGGATAAATCAACTGGCAAGGCTAGATGTGAATAATACAGAAAAAACAACTAAGTGGAGAAATGTCAAATGAAGATTATCTTTACTTGTGAAGAATCTATTTAAATTCTAAGTCCAGCGCAGGGTTTCTACTTCCCCAAACCTTAAGGGCTTCTACTGACTAACAGCAGTTCTAGTCCCAGCAACAATAAACTCTTTATTTTCCTTTCAGCACCTAAGAGTTCTGTGTCAAAGAGAACTCTTTTTGTGTCTTTTTGTGTCTTTAATTGCAGATTTAAGAGGGGCTCCTGCAGGCTCTGCGTGGGGCGGGAGATGTCTGTCATCAACGGGACAGAAGTTTGCTTCTTTAACTGGCCTTTGCCATCAAGAGCATTTGTTGAGCACTTTAGTCTTGACCTCCTAAAGTAAATGTTTTATTGAACAAGCATGACTTTATAACCATAAAATAACTTTAGTATTATTATTTTCTTCCCCTGTCTCTTTCCATTTGTTGTGTGGAGCTAGTTCTTCCTTGTTTCTGGATGAAAGATAAAATTTAAGGTGCACTGTAGCTACTATCTGGCCGCTCACTTAACAGTAGGTCATCCTGGTAGTATGGCCAGGGCAGTGTGATACTAGGATGAGTGTATTTCATTAAAGATTAGTGCTTTTCAAATCCTTCCCCAGGTCAGGCCTACTGAAGGCTGGCCATAAGCACTGAGCAAAAGGGGATCTGGTCAGCTTCTTTTCTTTTCCCTCAATGTGCATTTACCACCTGCCCCACCCCCATTTTGAGAGAAAGACCACTATTTCAGATCACCTTCAAGGTAGGAGGGGCTGGGGAGAAAGGGATGTAGCCAGGAGAGGTATCACTTTTCCTACTGCTGTCATCACATGGCAGCTGACTCCACAGGTGGGCTGACTTGATTGGGGGGCACATTAGTGGGTTATCTGAGTATCCTCACCTCTAGGAGCTGTCACTTGCAATCCATCATCAAATCTGTTAATTCTGTTTTCAAAAAATAGGCCACATCTCACTGTTTTGTATCTCGTCCACTGTACCCCATGCTCCAAGTCACCACCAGTTCTCTCCTGGATTTTTATGGTGGCCTTCTCTTAGCTGGTTTTCCTGCTTCTGCCTGTGTGTTTCTTACATATAGTAGCTAGAAGGATCCTTTAACATTTCGTTAAAGGATTATGTTATTCCTTTGTTCAAACTATGCAAACGCCTTTGATATTCTACATGGTCTGCTCTTCCCCAACTGTACTTTTTGGACCTCATCTTCCACCAGTCTCCTCAGTTTTCCAGAACATTGCAGACATGATTCTACCTCAGTACCTTTGCATTTGCTGTTCTTTTTTTTTTTTTAAGTTTTTTTTAATGTATTTATTTGACAGAGAGAAATCACAAGTAGATGGAGAGGCAGGCAGAGAGAGGAAGGGAAGCAGGCTCCTTGCTGAGCAGAGAGCCCGATGCGGGACTCGATCCCAGGACCCTGAGATCACGACCCGAGCCGAAGGCAGCGGCTCAACCCACTGAGCCACCTTGCTGTTCTTTTACCCATGATGCTTGCCCTCAGATATCCGCATGGCTTACTCTCTCATCTCCTTAAAATATTTGTGTAAATGTCTCTTTCTTAGCAAGCATTTCACTGATTGTCTCATTGAAAACTGCAAACTCTCCTTTCCCTAAGCACCCTCCCAATTCCTCCCTGGCTTTATTTTTCTCCATAACAATTTTTTTTTTAATTTAAATAAATTTTTTTAATAAACATATAATGTATTTTTATCCCCAGGGGTACAGGTCTGTGAATCGCCAGGTTTACACACTTCACAGCACTCACCATAGCACATACCCTCCCCATTGTCCATAACCCCACCCCTCTCTCCCAAACCCCCTCCCCCCAGCAACCCTCAGTTTGTTTTGAGAGATTAAGAGTCACTTATGGTTTGTCTCCCTCCCAATCCCATCTTGTTTCATTCATTCTTCTCTTGCCCCTTGAGCCCCCATGTTGCATCTCCACTTCCTCATATCAGTGAGATCATATGATAGTTGTCTTCCTCCGATTGACTTATTTCGCTAAGCTAATGCTTTCTAGTTCCATCCACGTCGTCGCAATCTCCATAACATTTTTTTTGATCAACTATTTATTTTACTTATATATACTTTTTTTTTCCTTTAGTATAAACTTAACAAAGGTTTGATTTTTATCAATTTGTTCCCAGTTGTATCCCTAGCATGTAGACCAGTGCTTGGCATGTAATAGGTGTTTCATAATATTTTTGAAACAATGAATGACTGATCACACTTAATGTGCTTTATTGTAATTCGTGTGTTTCTTAGTCATTTTGTTCCCTGCATGCCTAGCTTAGTGCCTGGCAGAGGATAAGTTCTCAATAAGTATTTATTGAATAAATTAAAGAGTGACTGGGTCAAGGGAGATAGATGGAGAGGGTGGAAAAAAGAAATGGAAGAGTCAGCTCTGATGGAAGATTGGGGAGAAGGTTGCAAGGCAAAATGAAATGGCCAAATATTCAAGGGAAAAAAAGTGATGGAATTTGGGATGGGAAGAGGCTGAGGCCTTGGAGGTGTGGTGGGGTAGGGTTGCCAAGCCAGTTGCAAAGGGTTAAGAGGTGCAGTGGAGGTGACAGAGCAGAGACTGTCGCGGAGAAGTTTCTGAGTGGACTGCGTGGAATTCAGCCTGAGGGGAAGTTGGTTGGGGTAATATATGTGTGTATATTAGCCAAGGGAGGATTGAAGATGTCTGTAGTGTTGAGTGGAGATACATACTAAAGATTCAGTAAGGAAGATAGATGTTGGAGCAGCTTTGGGAGAAGGCAGAAGGAGGTGGGTCTGAGAATAGGAGAAGACCCAGTCCTGGGAAGCAGTAACCTTATCTCTTCTCTGAGGTAGGGGGCAACACTGGTCCTGGCTTGGATATACAGGTGTAGAGGGAGGGAGAGAGGCGCCTACCTATTTATTTATCTTTATAACTTATATTTCTTTCTGCCTCCTCATCTATCCATCTGTTCATCCATCCATCCATCTTTCTACCTATGGATTATCTATTGAATGTTTCATTTTTCTTAGAACCCAGCCTAATTTCTTTGGTCCTTCTGATGGTTTGTCCCCATTGATGGGGGTGGGAGGTTGTGGCATTCTGAGGTGAAGCTAGGGAATAAAGAACTTTTTCAAGGTATGTGCAGCCCTCCATGGCAAGTGAGGGGTTTTGAATTACCCTGTACAATGATTTCTCTAGCCTGAAGATCACTTTGAGGTCAGCTAGACACAGTGCAAGATAAAAAACAACAGCTTACTAATATTTAGAATGCTATACTTTTCAAAGTACTTAAAACCCAAAATCTTGCAGCTAATTGCTTATTTCCACTTAGTTCTCTGCAGGCTTGGCAAGATGATTGTAGGTAAATAATTTCTACCTTTCCCTGTAATATCCAGCAAAAGAATTGAGAAATGCTTTTTTTTTCTTCCAATAATTACCACTTCTATTTATGAACAATGGAAGGGAACAAAATAAAGAGTAAATGGAAGAAATGAAAAAATAAATTCACCCGGCCTTGACACTCTGTCCAGTTAATGAACCCTACGGAGGAACCACATTAACACTGGCACCCTTTTTAATGATGGAATAACTCAATATGTGCACTCATTCGGGACGTTTATAGATTATTAATTACCCACACACAGTATTCCAGGTATAAATGTAATTACCCAGAGCCTCTCTTTTCTTGCTCGCCCAGTGTCTTGACTTGTTTCCTAAACACTCCTCAGGCGTGTGGAGCACCAGACATACTCTGCGCACCTTGGAATCATTTTAGCATTCTCCAACCAGTCTTTGCTTGGGTTGACCTGGCAGATATTGTGTGCTAAGTGCCTGCTTTGAAGTACTGATTCTCAGGGCAAAGGTTTGAGGATGATTATGACACTCCCAATCATGCTCATGTTCACAGAGGGGAGATGGGAAGCAGATTACGGGGACTGATTTATTTTGGAAACCTAGTGGAAATTCTTGTTGCCCTTGCCTCTGAATCTATGCTTAAAGATAGTTTAAAAATAACGAGGGCCGTTAACTGGAGAAAGAGACATGCCGAGCAGATGGTCCATCAGAGTCCGGGAGCCTAAACTGATGGTAAACCTGGGTGGAGATTTGGAAACAGAGGTTTCCTTGGGGAAATTATTTTGTGTTCCCAGATGTGCAATAGTTATTTCAGTAGCAATAAGGGTGACCTTAAAGAGGGGTCTAAAAGTGTTCTGACGTGACTCGAGGCTCAGACTTGTGAAGATTTACAAAGCAAGGTTTTCACAGTGCTGAGAGAATTTTTGCCCAGTCCCTGTGGCCTGGCCTGGGATAGTCTTGAGCCCACCGAGATGGGGCATGGACTTAACCTTCACTGGGGCAGACTATTATTATTATTATAGTAATAATAATATTACTATAATATAATATTATTATAGTAATACTACTACTACTATTATTAATTAATTTATAAAGATTTTATTTATTTGACAGAGAGAGCTAGAGATGACACAGAGATAGCACAAGCAGAGGGAGCAGCAGAGGGAGAGGGAGAAGCAGGCTCCCTGCTGAGCAGCAAGCCCGATGTAGGGCTCAATTCTAGAATCCTGAGATCCTGACCAGAGCCTGAAGCCAGATGTTTAACAACTGAGCCACCCAGCCACCATAATAATAATAATAATAATAATTATTATTATTATTCTGATTATAAACCTAACATGTGCTGACTATAAAATGCTAAAGCTTTTAGACATAAATGAAATAGAAAGCAAAAGTCTCTGTGATTTAACACTATAGAATAACCATTGTTACAATTTTTTGTATACCTTTCTAGAAGTTTTTTTTTTTTTTTAAAGATTTTATTTATTTATTTGACAGAGATCACAAGTAGGCAGAGAGGCAGGCAGAGAGAGAGGGGGGAAGCAGGCTCCCTGCTGAGCAGAGAGCCCAATGCGGGTCTCCATCCTAGGACCCTGGGATCATGACCTGAGCCGAAGGCAGAGGCTTTAACCCACTTAGCCACCCAGGTACCCCCCTTTCTAGAAGTTTGCGATGCATCTATAAGCACATGTCAGCACATATATGTCTTTTAGATAAATAAAATAATGTCAAAACTACTCTTCTATAACATTTTTTAACAAAATATTTCACAGACATCTTTTTATGTGAATACTTAGAAATTTTCTTGTTCTTTTCCACTGTTGAATAATTTGCAGTTATATGATATAGTATAATTTATTTAATTGGTCAATTAAAATGTGATTAAAAATTTTTTATAAGTCATGCTGCAAAAGGAAATTGTGTACATTAGTTTTTGTTCATTTGTTTATTTCTTTTGGGTAGATTCTACAAGCTTAACAGCTAGGTCAACACAAATACTTATCGGTATATATTGTCTCATTCAGTACCTCCCTAAAGTTGAACTGATTTATACTTCACCAGTGGGGTATTTATGCTTTCACCAACTTTGAATATTATAAGTCTCTTTAGTCTTTGTTAATCTTAAGGTGGGACATGATAGATTGTTGTTATTTTAATTTGTTTCTTTGATTACTAAGCAGGTTGAATAACTTTTCATATGTTTTTTAGGAATTTGTGTTTCTTCTTTTTAAATTGCCCTGTTCATGAGTCTACTTATTTTGGGGGAAAGAGACAATACTTGTCTTGTTTTTAACTGATAAGTAAGAAGTATTCAGAAAATAGAGATACTAACATTTTTACTGCTCTACATGATACCTGTTTTCTTCACAAAATATATTTTATTGTTGCTTTTATTTATAATTGTTTTTTAAACTAAGAATGTAATAAAAGTTCATTCATTGTATTTAGCTGTTAGGTACCTTTAGTTTCTTTTTAATAGAGAACAATCACTCAAAATTTGTTTCCAGGTAATATTCACTTTTTGAAAAACTGTTACTGATTTTTTTTGAAATGTTCTGTATTCTATTACATAAGTTTCCTTCTAGTCTTAGTTTACCAATGGATTTAACATGAAATGAATATAGAAATTTATCAGTTGCATTTTCTGCATTTATTAAAATGATAATTTGATCTTTTATTTCAGTCTATTAATCTACTGAATGAGACCGATAGATTTTCTAATGTTGATCCATCCTTGAATTCCTGAAATAAATCCTAGTTAGACATTCTATGTTGTTCTTTTAATGTGTTGTTGGTTCTGTTTATTAATAGTATTTTTAGGGGTGTGTGTGCGTGTGTGTGTATGCACACGCACGTGTGTGTGTGTTTGTGTAGGTATGTATATATGTGCCTGTATATATTTTTTCATAAGTAAATTTGATTTATAGTTTACTTCTTTTTTCCATTAGCTTGGTCATTTTTGATATCAGAAGTATATTAGCCTTGTGAAATGGGTTCTTAAAAGCTTTATAGAACTTTCTTAAGCCAACATTTGGAACTTTTTGGTAGAGTTGTGTTTGCTAAATATTTTAATTTCTGTTCTTTTAAAAATAATTCAGGTAGTTCCTTAGAAAAATTGTTTATCTTTTTTTGGCTTCCACATTGTTAGTGTAAGGTTATAAGTAGCATTATTTTATTAAAAATAGTCTTTTCTCTATCTGTAGTTATATTTAATTTTTCATTGCTGGTGTTGTATATGTGTTCTCAAACCTTTTTTCCTTTTATCAGATTCGTCAAACATCTCTTAAAGCTCTTTTAAAAGAAACCGGTCTTAGTTTTACTCAACAATTCTCTTTGTTCTAAACTTTCTAATTCATTGGTTTTCTTTGTTTATTTTGTTGTTCTTTTTCTAGCTTCTGAGTCTTATTTTCCAAAAATATTTACTCTAGACATTTCTTGTTTTTGGAAAAAAAAGTTATTTAAGGATATAATTTTCTCCTGAGTAAGGTTTGGCTACATCCCATAGAATTTTCCATGTCATGTTTCAACATATGTTCATTTCCAAGTAATTTATAAATTAAGTTTTTATTTACTCCTTGACACAAAAGTTATTTAGGAGAGTGAGGTTTCAGATTTAATTACATTTTAATCAGTGAGTTGGTCCTATAAGAGTTCTTCTTTTAGAAACTTACTGAGAAATTTTTATGGCTTATTAAGCAATCTTTCTATATATTTTAAATGACTGTTCCATGGGCATTTGAAAATAAAGTGACCCTTTTTAGAGAGATCATGATTTTTCTATGAAGTAAGACTTGTGATATGTATTATTCACATCTTTATATATATATTTTTTGTCATCTTGGCATGATAAATTTTGGGAATGGTTTGTTAACCTTTCCCTCTATATCTATGGGTTTGACTTTTTTTTCTTTTTCCCTATTTCTAACACTTCTTTTTACTTTTTGGTGAAAGTATAGTAAAAAAGTTAAGACCCCTGATGCTGGTTCATCTGCCTGATTTGAATATCAGCTCTGTCCTCACAAGCTGACAGACCTTGACAGGTTGCCTCAACTGTAAAATCACATCATCTGCTTTATTGGGCTCTTGGGAAGATTTCTGTGAATTACTGTGTGTAAAGAGCTTAGAACTGTGCCTGACATATTTTGAGAGTTCTGTTACTTTTTAATATATCTGCTGCCATAATACTGAGAGTGAAAAATTTCATGGTTGCTATATACTTTGATGTATCTATTATTTATTGATATGAAACAGCTTCCTCTGTCCCATATAGAGCTTTTTGCCTTGAATTCTATATGAGCTAATGTTAATATTACTATAGTGCTTTCTTTTTGTTTGTATTTGTCTGGTTTGTCTGTGGGCATCTGCACATTTTCAACCTTTCTATTACTTTGTAGTATTATTTGTGTCTGATAGATCTCTTATAAACAGCATACAGTTGGAACTTGCTTTTATTTTTAATCAGTCTGAAAGTTGCTGTCTTATTTATTTATTTATTTATTTATTTGACAGAGAGAGATCACAAGTAGGCAGAGAGGCAGGCAGAGGGAGAGGAAGGGAAGCAGACTCCTCGATGAGCAGAGAGCCCACCGAGACCCTGGTGGCTCAATAAGTTAAAGCCTCTGCCTTCAGCTCAGGTCATGATCTCAGGATCCTGGGATTGAGCCTTTTTTCAAGGCAAAAAGCTCTATATGGGATAGAGGAAGCTGTTTCATATCAATAAATAATAGATAGAGCCCCACATCGGGCTCTCTGCTCAGTGGGGAGCCTATTTCATCCGTCTTTGTATCCTCAGTGTCTACAAGAATGCCTGGTTCATAGTAGGTGCTATTTCTTAAAATGACCTGAGAAGAGGGAAAGTTATTTTATATTAACATTTGAATTAACATTTGAATTATGAGGTTTTAGAAGAAAGAACCATAGGATACAAATTATGCTTTCTATAACTTTCGTACCACTGTGTATAATGCCATAAGAAAAAAGTGAGTTTATAAGACTTTCAAGAGCTTACTCTGGACAAAAGCAGTGTGTGCTTTCAGTATAAGTTCTGAGTTACCACTGGAGGGTAGAATGACATTGACATATGAATGACTGCATTGGTGATGCAAGTGAGGACATCCAACTAATAAAAGTGCTCCTGAGCCAGCTGCTGGGGAGACATAGAGCCCTGATCTCACAGGGATTCCAAAGTTAAAAAAAAAAAAGGCAACCCAAATGAAAACTCCCAGCTTACATCAGGGAAATACTGCTGTAGAGCTTTAATGAGATCCCTAGGTGAATCAGTTTTTTATATGGGCCTGTTCGACTTCCAAAGATATCTGGCTAGACCTTGATTGATTGTCAGGCTTTTTAAGTAGCATTGATTTTTACTGCTGCAACACTGAGATGATGAGGTCATTGTATTTTGCCACGTTATTGAAGTTCTTGTTAAAGCGACCTGGAGGTTATAAGCACATCTAGCCACTGGCTCCTTGCTTGTGCTAAGTTTCAGAGATGGGAAAGTTGAGGTAAGTCAAATGATGAAGGCAAAAAAATTCTCCTCTCTGATGAGGGGGTGTTTCAGAGTTTTATGAATTACAATGATACTTGGTAGCTATTAATCATAGATGATTTTTTTTTCACGATTAGCTCTTATTTATTGAGTATGTAAGTACATGGGCCCAGGGACTATCATAAACATGAGCCTTTTATCCTGACTATGCCGCCACGAGGTAGGTGTTTTTATGTCTGCTTTGTAGACAAGGAAGCTGAGAGTCAGACAGGTAGGATTGGGTGAACTAGTCAATAGAAGAGCCAGATTTTAGATCAAGGTGCATCTCACTGCAAAGTCCATGATTTTTAAGTGCTGCTTTTCTTTACAAAGGGCGTGTGAGTAGTTAGAGATTCCCTTTGGGTAAGATCAGAGAGCAGTAGTTGAGGCTGCTGTGGAAACCATGACCCCTCTCTCCCATGTGGACCAAGATCCTGGGAAAACTGAAAATCACCTAGTAACCTCAGGACACACCAGCTTGAATTTCCCCTCTTGCACCAGGTGACCACCTGAACTTCCCAACTCTGCTTGAAGGGGCGTATGAGGGCTTTGCACATTTTGGGATTCCTCCAGCCACCATATATTGATCAATGGCTGCCAGGAGCTTTAATCCGATTAGAGTCTGTAAAACTGGTTTCCATCTCTGGCGCCTGACTCAGGTTTCAGAGCAAGGGGAAAAAGTATGACATCACCCCTGCTTGCATCTGTGCTGGGTGGCTAATGAAATTACGTGATGGATTTGAGGACCATTAAAGTCAATGTTGATCCTTATTATTATTAAGAGTACTTTCAAATTTACTGCACCATGGGGCAGGCTCGAAAGCATCATTTTTCATAGGTGTGTTCATTGCTCTGGAGTTTAGCACACAACTCCATGGGATATGGAGAATGCTAGCAGCAGAGAATCAATTCTGAAATCTGCAGGATGAAAGTGCACGTAACTCTTTTGCTGGAGTAGGGGGAAGGTTCTGGGATTTTTCCATAATGAGGCATCGTTATGACCTTGGATTGAAAAAAGCCTAAAATGAGACAAGACATGTTTGTCAAAGAAATATGAAGTACCGCTGTTACCATTAACACCAGCACTAGTATTTTTTAAAAGTTTAAACGGTTAGTGTGCAAAAAGAGTGCTCAGTTCCGGTCACCAACAATTTACTGAGTGTAGATACTGAGCTAGCAGCAGAGATCCTCCATACCAAGGGGAAAGGCATGCCTGTTTCATTCATTGGTATATCTCCAGGGCCTAGTAAATGTCAGACATGCAGATATTATTCTGTCTTCAAAACAAACCAACTATATATATATTGTATAACATACATACTGTAGAGTGCGTAGATCTTAACTGTACAACTCACTGAATTTATATACATACACATGGCCACATTCGGCCATGAATATCACCCAAATTAAGATATAGAATGTTTCCCATTTGCTCGAAGGCTCTCTTTTGCCCTCTCTTGCTTTCCCAACCAAGATAACCACTATTTTGATTTTTATATCCGCAGATAAGTTTTGTCTAACTAATAGACTTCATGTAAGTTCATTTAAAGTTGAATCTTCCTATAAATGGAATCATACACTATGTTATCTTTTCATCTGGTTACTTTTGCTCATCTCTATGTCCGTGAGATTCATCCATGCTGCTGCACGTAAGAGTATGTAAAAGTGGTCTGTTCTTTTTTATTGCAGTGCAATACTCCATTGCATAACTGTCTCACCATTTATTTATCCCTCTATGATAGATGTTTGCATTGTTTCCAGTTTTTCACTATCTTTTTTTAAAGATTTTATTTATTTATTTGCCAGAGAGAGGAGACACAGTGAGAGAGGGAACACAAGTAGGGGAGTGGGAGAGGGAGAAGCAGGCTCCTCACCGAGCAAGGAGCCCAATGTGGGACTCGATCCCAGGACCCTGGGATCATGACCCGAGCCGAAGGCAGATGCTTTACAACTGAACCACCCAGGCATCCTTCCAGTTTTTCACTATTATAAACAAAGCCAATGTGAACATTCTTGTACATGTCTTTTGACTGACTTTTCTTTAAGGCATAAAAGAACTGCCGGGTCATTTAAAATATTTTTGAATTATTGAATGGAAAAATACAGTTCTTTATGTGGCTTGGGCCTACTCAGGACTTGCAAAAAGCCATGGTTGCTTATCCCATGTGTTTTGAGTGAAAAATAATTCAGCAATAGGAAATAATTAAATTAGAATATATACAAATCATTCATTATTAATATAATGACAATATGAACTTAAACATGGTTTTGAGATATAAAGCAATGCCAAGAAAGCTAGTAATATAGTAATTTATTATACCAACCTCAATATTATACTGCAGGTCATGTAGTGTAAATTCAGAGTTAACCTATTAGTTCATTAAAAAAAATTGTTAAGAGCCCATTGTATGCCAAGCATGTTATCTATGAGAACTCATAGATAAGAGGAGGTTTCTGCCCTTAGGAAGTTTAAGTTCCAGTGGAGAAGATAAGCAATACCAAACCAATAAATATGAGCTATCAAACATTACCAGTGAAACACACAGTATGAAAAATTTTGGGGAGGATTAACAATAATATCTGTATTAGCAACAAATTTATGGGTTATTTGTATTTGAACTGCATTTATACATAGCTTAAGTCCTGGTTATTGGGAAACTCGAGGCCACGAGTCCTATTCATATGTCTAGTAATAATAAAATAATAATAGCTAATTATACGGTTTAAATACTTTACGTGGATTACGTCATTTAATCTTCCCAGTTCACGATGATGTAGGTACTATTCCACATTTTAATGGTGAAGAAACTGAGCCAAGAGGTTGCACAGCTTACACAAAGTGACACGGCTAATATGGGGTGACACTGAGACACAAACCAGGCCATCTGACCCGAGATCCCATACTCTCAGCACCCGCTCTACCCTATCCTTGTCCTCTGCATGGACAAGTACTCATGACTATATACTGTAAGCTTACCCAACGACCTGGAATAAACTACACTGACAAAGATATTACACTAATGGTAATTTAGAGGGTAAAAGCAAAACTCAAATAGCAGTGACTGAAAAACCATGACTGATTGAAGATCCTCATCACTGATACATTATTCACAAATTGTCTTTCTGAAGACTACTGAAATTCTGTCTTGTAGGCTCATGCCCAATATAAGTTTTGCAGTATTTCCAAAAGAATGGCTGCCAGGCTTAACAGAATACTGAATTAAAGATTCAGTAAACTATTCATACATTCAACTTAGAAACTACTGCTAATTCACTTTGGAGGTTATTAGTAACATCCTGTTGTAGGTAAAAGTAAAAGCTATTGGGAAGTATGTCATTTGCTCTCAGTCTGAAAGAATGATTTGCATTTCTGGATATGTTGATGGTAATTGGAAGGGCTCTCTGGAGGACCGAGATCTACTCTGAGAATCACTGACCAAAGTGAAAGAAAGTACACGAAGAACATTTCTACGCAACACGCTGAGTGCTGTGGCTAGCCGTTTATGTTAGGCTTCAGTGGGACCTAATAAAGAGCTCCCCCCATTTCCCTCTAGAGTTCTGAAGCAATTAAGAGTTAATCAAGAAGTAAGATAGAGATAAAAACATCACTGTTGTTACCGATTAAACTGATAATGGAGAACTCTGGAATGAGACGGATTTATGCCCCTGGGCTCAGGCGGCACTGGCCAGACAGGTATTTCCAGTAGTGACAGTGTGTCCCATATGGTGTCAGGAAAGCTGGAGGAATTACGTTCTTTGTGGGCAATGTGTACCCTGCTCCCACCCCAAGCTGCTCCATCTCCCACAGGAGGAGGAAGTGGGAGTACAGAGAAGCCAGCACTGTCATGATAGCAGAACTCCCTTACACGGAAGGAAGAATCAGACCTGGGGAAGAAACGTTTCCTGTCCCTGCAAAATACAATCAGTATATACACCATGGCAGTACCAACATAGTGCACCTAACCAGGAATAGGAGAAAGCACTCTCAGGAAGAGAACTTGGGCTGAGTCTTGTAGGAACACCAGGAGCTGGCAAGATGGAGTTTGGAAGAGAGGATTTTTATACATCAGGCTTTGGCCTGCAGACCAATCTGGTCTATTGCCTGTTTTTCGAAATAAGGATTTATTGGAACACAGCCACACCCATTCATTTGCGTGTTGTCTATGCATTTGTGCTATAATGGCACAATCATACAAGGACAGAGACCATATGGCCCCCCAAAGCCTAAAATATTTACTATTGAGTCCTTTACAGAAAAAGCTTGGCAGCCTCTACTTTAGACAGCGGGTAATGGTAATGGTTGGGACAATGAAGGAGGATGGTAGTGTGCTGGGGATGTGGCACTGGGCACTGTGAGTTGTTTGATGACGTCAGGACCTGAAGCGGGAGGATTGTGGAGGAATGGGAAGACCAAGTAGAGTGCTGAACAATACTTGATACTTGCATGTCTGCAGGGCAGTGTCATAGCTGACCAGGAGAAGAAGGCTGAAAAAAGTGATTACACAGATGGATCCCTGGTTCTCTAGGACTTTACAGACTCTACAGAGAGCAGTGATGCAGGCGGTCAGGTTAACCGTGTTAGTTATATGCAAAAAATGGGCAAGTATCTAACAAATAGAGACTTTAAGTTCACAAAGCATTTGCATTGTACACAAGCCAAAGACACTTTAGAAGGAGCTGTGTTTAGAAAAGATGAAATCGGTCATTTCCTTTTGAGTAGCTTGGAGAAGGAGTTCAGAAAAAGAGGCAAGCTAACCACAGCAAATGGGAACACTGGGTTGAGAGGGTGGTGAGTGTCAGGTCCAGGGATGCAGTTGAGGGTCAGAGTGGAAGGCTGAATGAAGCCAACCCGAATGTCTTTACCTGGGAAAATGAATGACTCGGGATGTGGATCTAGGAGAGAAGCTCTGTACAGAGGGGTCCAGATCTTGGGACCAATCTTTTCTTTTTGAAATAAGCTGTTCTCCTCTACCCTCCATTATTAGAATTAAGAAATTATTAATGTATGAGCATGCCTCTCTGTCCCTACTTTTTCTCCTTCCACGTGGGGTTATTTTTACTTTTTGGCTCCTGGGATTTGAGTCATGCCACTTAGGATAACAGAGAGAAAAATGAACTAGAAGGAATGGGAGATCAGTGTTGAGAAGTTGTAAAAATACGGCAGGAGGGCTGGCAGTTGATTGGAGAATGTATCTGGGCAAGTAGAGGAAGAATGGAAAAAGATCATAGATGGTTTCTTGGGCAGGGCTTGAGGATGAGAAGATTTGGGGAATTGAGAGAGAAAAGGGAAGAGTCTTTGGGGGCTGTTCTGAGCAACTATAGAAGGTAAATGAAATGGTGGGGATGTCTTGTGCCTGTGTCCATTTCACTCATTGATAATACCTGACCCCTGAATATGTTTAGGTTTGGGTGTTGTGCTGTCACTTGTAAAATGGGCCCCATCTAATGTTTCCAATGGATTCTATAAACATTAAGACTTTTGGCACTTAATTCTTGGTGACCAAACAGTTGTTTAAATATGTCACCGAGCAGACACTAGACCAAATAAGATTAATTTTTCTTCCTAACTAATTAAAAAAAATTTTTAGTTTCATTCAGATTTATCAAAGTATAATCGACATACAATAAACTATACATAAAGCAGTCAGTATTATGTGTTTTGACATGTATACATATGTGACACCCATCACCATAATCAAAATGATGAACATTAGATTCCTCCCAAAAGTTTTCTCAAATCCTTTGTTAATCCTTTCCATACCACTGTCTGCAGGAACCACTCATCTGCCTTTTGTCATTATAGATTGGTTAGCGTTTTCTAGAATTTTATGTAAATGGAACAATACAGTATCTACTCTTTTGTTCTGGTTCTTTTCACTCAGATTAATTATTTTGAAAGGTATTCTTGTTTTTGTGTGTACTAATGTTCATTCTTTTTTTTTACTGCTTAATAGTACTCCATTTACATGGGTATACCACAGAATGTTTACTTACCTGTTGATGGATATTTGAGTTGTTTCTAGTTTTTGGCTACTGCAGTGAAGCTTCTGTAAACATTTGTGTTCATGTCTTTGTATGGATGTGCTTTTGGTTCTATTGGGCAAATACTTCGAAATGTAATGGTTGGATTACAGAGTAGGTGTATGTTTATTTAAGAAACTGCTAAAATGTTTTCCAAAGAAATGGTATCACTTTACATTCCCACCAGAAGTGTATAAATAATCCAGATTATTTATAATCCAGAATTATCTTGATATGCTCAGTCTTTTTAATTTTAGCTATTTAAATAGGTATGCAGTAGTATCTCATTATGGTTTAACTTTTAATTTCCTTAATGATTAATGATGCTGAACATCTTTTCAGGTGCTTATTTGCCATCTGTATCTCTTCTTTGATGAAGGATTTGCTCAAATCTTTTGACCATTTTATACTGAGTATTTTAATTTCTATTGATTTTAAGAGTTCTTTATATATTCTGGATTTAAGTTCTTTGTCAGATATTTGATTTATAAATATTTTCTTTCAGTCTGTGACCTGTGTTTTCATTATCCTAAAAGTATATTTCAAAGAATAGATGTCTTTAATTTTGAGGAAGTCCCATTTATAGATATTTTTTCTTCGGTGAATTGTGATTTTGGTGTTGGATCTAATTTGTCTAACCCAAGACCACAAAGATTTTATCATACGTTTTCTTCTGGAAGTTTTGTAGTTTCAGGTTTAGTTTCATATTGTTTTAGGTCTATGAACCATTCTGAGTTAACTATTGTATGTCTATTATATAAGCATGAAGCATGGATTAAAGTTCTACCCTTTCTTCTCCTTCTTTGCATATGGCAGTACAATTGTTTCAGTACCATTTGTTGCAAAGATTATTCTTTTTCCTCTGAATTACCTTTTCACTTTTTATCAGAAACCCATATATCTCTACATCCATTCCTGGAATCTTTATTCTGTTCCATTGATCTATTTGTCTACCTTTATACCAATCTCATAGTATCTTGATTACTGTGGCTTTATAATAAGTTTTGAGATGAGGTGTGGTTAGTCCACCAACATTTTTTTTTTTTTTATTATTATGGTTCTTTGGGTTCTTCTGTCTTTTTTATTTCATATGAATTTTAAAATCCTTTGGTTCATTTTTTTGGTTTTTCGATTGGAGTTGCATTGACTCTCTAGATCAATTAGGAGAGAATTAGCATCTTAATAATATTGAGTCTTCCAACCCATGAACATGGCTTTAATTAGGTCTTTTGAAATTGGTTTCAGCAATGTTCTGTCAGTTTTTCACATTACATTTAGGAGCTTTTTAAAAGTTTTTTATTATTTATTTATTTATTTTTAAAGATTTTATTTATTTTACAGATCACAAGTAGGCAGAGAGGCAGGCAGAGAGAGGGCGGAAAGCAGGCTTCCTGCCGAGCAGAGAGCTCGATGTGGGGCTCGATCCCAGGACCCTGAGATCATGACCCGAGCCAAAGACAGAGGCTTAATTCACTGAGCCACGCAGGCACCCATAGGAGCTTTTTTTAAAAATGTGAGTAACTTTTAATGAGCAAAATGAACAGGCACATGTCTATAGGTGAAAGATAACCTACAGAATTGGCCTGTGGCTCAGTGGGTTAAGCCGCTGCCTTCGGCTCGGGTCATGATCTCGGGGTCCTGGGATCGGGTCCCGCGTCGGGCTCTCTGCTCGGCGGGGAGCCTGCTTCCCCCTCTCTCTCTCTGCCTGCCTCTCTGCCTACTTGTGATCTCTCTCTGTCAAATAAATAAATAAAATCTTTAAAAAAAAAAAAAAGATTTTTAAGTAACCTTAACACCCAACAGGTGGTTTGAACTTATAACCCTGAGATCAAGAGTCACATGCTCTACAGACTGAGCCAGCCAGATGCCCCTGCAGTTGACTTTTTATGGTTATGGATGCTCTCCATGTACTCTGGGAATGACTCTGTGGTGCTTCTTCTTTGTAGAGAATGGGTTGGGGTAAAATCATAATGAATGATTACTCCCAGACAGAGGTCAGGGGAAGTACATTAAAGGTACTCTGTGGTGGAAAAGAATAATGATTTGAATAGACATGAAAAGTATGTCCAAAGACATTCCTCCCATACTAGATGGAGGTAGGTCTGCAGGAGATGGCATGCCACCCTTGCAAATGGTCATAGGAATGAGTGAGGGAAAAAATTTCTGCATGACAGCAGTGTTTCTTGTCCCCCATGATGAGAACATTTTTCTGAGCCAGCCCTGAGGAAAAGGACTGAAGTGGGAAGAATGTTGGCTATGTCTACATCATAGCAAATATCTAGGTGATATCTGGATATTTTAGCATTTGAAAGTTTATTTCCATTTCTGTATTATTGCTATCAGGTGATTAGATAAAAGGGAGGTGAGTTTGTCTAGTTTTAGGAGTTTATTTCATGTCACAGGAACAGTTGCGGTAAAATAAAAAAACAGCTTATAAATTGGTTCTGGCAAAAGAAGGATTTAAATGAGTCAAATAGAACTTGAGTGTATCTTCTGTGGGAGTTTAATATTTTCTGCAGTGAGAAGTAACCCTGGCATGGCAAAGGAGATGTACAGATAAGACCTATATCAAGTTGATCTGGGCATTCTGTTTTAAATAAGACTTGGTGGGACTAATCAAGTGATTGATGTTCTGTATCTGTTTTCTAGAGTCCCTTTGTGCCAAGAAGATTCTTTGGGGACACTGTAAGGGCAAAGAGGATAGGTAGGCCAAATGGGCAGAGATGTAGACCCTCCATCTTCCTCCATCCTACCCTTAAATTCCCCATTCAACCAAAAGACATTCTTCTTTTAGAAACAAAGCCTGTATTATGAATTAGGATTTCACATCAAAAGTTGCTCTCTAAAGACGTACGTGTGTGTGTGTGTGTGTGTGTGTGTGGTGTGAAAACCACTGCAGTAGACTAGATCCATGACAGTGATCAATGACGAATGCCTTCCTCAGAAATAAGGAGAAAAATGCTACAGAAAACACATGTTCTGTTTTTAAAACGATTTTATTTATTTATGTGACAGTGAGAGCCAGAAAACATGGTGGGGGGTGGGGAGTGGCAGAAGGAGAAGGAGAAGCAGACTCGCTGCTGATCTGAGAGCCCGATGCAGGGCTCAATCCAAGGACCCTGGGATCATGACCTGAGCCGAACGCAGGTGCCTAACTGACTGAGCCACTGAGATGCCCCAAAATGTGTGCTCTTTGGCAAAACTGAATGGAGTCATTCTTTTCCTCATAGGAGGTTCTGCTAAAGTGATAAGTGGGACACCTAGGTGGCTCAGTTGGTTAAGCATCTGCCTTTGGCTCAGGTCATGATTCCAGGGTCTTGGGATCGAGTCCCACATTGGGCTCCTTGCTTGGCGGAAAGCCTGCTTCTCCCTCTGCTTGTGTTCTCTTTCTCTGACAAATAAATAAAATAAAATCTTTAAAAAAATGAAGTGATAAGTTATTGATAGCCCATTGTTAGGGTTGCCAAATATTGCATGGGACATACTTATGCTGAAAATTATTCCCAGTTTTCCTGAAATATAAATTTAATTGAATACCGTGTATTTTTCTTTTCTAAATCTGGCAGTTGTAATCAATGCATACTTCATCACAAAGTAGTAAGTGGATCCAATGTAATAATTTTCTTAAACATTGACCAAAAAATTCTCACATCTTGGCTACATATATCAGAATATGTTAATCCTTTGGCCTACCATGCACAACTTTCCCAGCAGCCAGAAGTGTTTCCTCGCTGGAATATGGATAAGGGAACAGGTATCATCAGTGTTTTTAGGACAGAAGGGCCTCACTCTCCCTCAGGACATTGAAGACAAATTTATCCAAGTTCTGCCATTGAACTGATTTTTTTCATTTTTTTTGTTTTTGTTCTTAGGTATCATTCCATCTTTTAAATTTTCAAGTTGCAGTTTTTAACCAGAATATCAAAGGTGTCTTGGAGTATTTAATCAGTATCATATGCTTTTTCTTCAATGAGAAAAGTTTAAAAATTATTTCTGTTGTCTTTGTCACTTTTTCTTTGCAAACCTCAACTCATTTTGCATGTTATCTTACCAAGAACTTGGTTAATGCTGCTAAAAACAGTTTGCTGTGCTTCTGTATCCTTGTTTTTTCTTAAATGCCCATTAGAGAGAGATCTGAGCTTATCAGAGAACCCCCTGGATAGCTCCACTGGCATCCTAGATATCTTTTGCTTGTCTTTCTCATTTGAATATCATTACAATAAATATCATTGTAAGAAACCTTTGTAGACAATAAAATTAAATCCATGTTCTGGATCCTTCATTATATGAATGGTTAATAGCTACTTTTCAGTATGCACTAAGGACTGTATGTTTATCATGACATTCAATTCTCCTAACCCTATGAGATAGGTGTTATATCTTTATTTTCTAGCAGAAAAGACAAAGACACAGAGAAACAAAGCAACTTGCCCAAGGTCACACAGCTGGAAATTTGTAGAGCTAGGATATGGAACTGTATCTCTGTCTAATTTCAAAATGATTATTTATGGTTGTTGTGTTATACCCTGCATCGCGGGTTTGTTGTCCTGGGGTTAGTCAGTTATGTGCAATAATAATTTGATAGAGTGACTGTCCAGATTATAGTCTCTGAAAAAATAAGAGAAATTGATAGTGTGCTTCCTGCTTTGTGGATGAGTAAATTTAACTGAACTTTTCCTAGTTGGTTTGTTCTTCCAGTAGAAGTGGTTTTTCTTCAGTAATTTATACACTTTGCCTAGAAGAACTAGCCATTTAATTGGGTGCCATCACCCATATTCCAAATAATTAATTACAATAAACCATATATAACAAAAGCCCAGAAATCTAATGCGTGAAAGGGGGGGTATATATATGTTTGTGCATTCATGACATTTTTTCCCCCTGCTGGGTTTAATTCACTTGCTTGTGGATTTGTTAAGCAGAAGCTGGATGTTGGCATTCTTTCTTCTCCCGATCCCTCAACCTGGAACCTGGTTTCTAGCAATGTGTTAATTTTAGCACCAATTTAGTTAATTAAAATAATTGGCAAGTTCCTTGAGTTCATCACAATGGGAGTGTACCTATTTTTAACTGTCTAAAACTTAATGTGGTGGTGCTATTTTTACTCAGAAAATAATTCTTCCTAAGTTATTTCTGAATTTTTTTCTCCATAAAGGAGATCCATTTAACCATTTCTGATTCAGAGTGAAGAAGAGGTCTCTGAGAAATGAAATAATCTGTAAGCACTTTCCCAGAAATGTTTCAGCTGAGTGTCAGGGCCTGCTGCTGTCATGCTGTCCTTGGCAACAAAAATGGTTCAACCCAAACATCTGTAGCTCTCAGTCCTGCATTTCACTTGAGCTGGTCATTGCCCCTTGTAGCATGAAGGGCATAATCATCATGGCCTAGGGCATGAACAGACTCTGTCCCTCCTCAGGTTGTGCCCCAAATGTGGAAGTTTGTTCAGCTGCTGACTTGGTTTGTCTCTGCCTCTTTCCTTGTACACACTCCACGCTGGGTCAGCCTCATGAGCGATGTCTGTGAAAGGCCCTCGAGGTGTCCCGCCTCTCCTACCCAACCAACACGCAGTAGCAGTGCTCCTTGGTTTCTGGGGTGCTTTCTTTGACCCCTTCACCATTCTTCTTGCTGGACTGGCTTCTTTAAAAGGCCTCTGCCTGCTTGCTGAGGTTGGTGAACAGGTTGCTGCTTCCCTAAGCAGGAAGGAGAGGCTCATTGACATTCTACCAGCAAATTGTCCTTCAGTTGTTGTTGGAGAGTAAGAGACACTATCTGTGCAAAGTCTAAGTGAATGTGCAAATGTGATGTTTGGAAAGGGCAACACAATATTTGAACTTGGACTCAGTCCGGGGCACTATTTTCTGTCTGCCCTTCCATCTTGTCCTATGACTCAAAATGCCACCTCTGTGCAGATGACCCTCAATCTCTCTTCTGAACCCTACACCTCTGAGTCTAGCTGCCTGTAGGACATCCCACTTCTATTTGTTAGAGGCACGTCTCTTCTGGCATGTTCAGAAAGACACTTGACCTTCCTCTCCAGAGCTGTTCTTCTCTCATTCTTCTTTCTTGGTAAATGTCTGCTTCAATCTTTTAGTTACTCAGGCCAAAAGCTTGGGCATCAACTGTCAGTTCCTTCATTCTTTCATATCCAATCAATCCTCAAATCCTCTCAGCAGTACTCTCACAATATGCTTGGCATCTGACCACTTTTCTTTGCCTCATGTCTATCACCCTAGTCCAAACTGCTCCCCATCTCTTCCTACATGATTCTGCTAACCCCCTCCTTGCTTCTTCACTTGTTCTGCCAAGTCTCTTCTCCACATACTAGCTGGACTCATAGTTTAAAAACATAGATTATGGTCCTCTTCTGTTGAAGCCCTTCAATAATTTTCCATCTTAAAACCCTATGCGAAGTGCCTCCCAAACCCCAAACCTCTCAGCTCATTGCCAGCCTCTTGACCCTCATTTCCCCTCCAGGGCACTCATGAAGGCCCTATCCCCTGGAATGTGCCAAGGAAGGACACACTGCTTGGCTGCCTGCATCTGCCTGGGAACACTTTCTTGCCATAGGGACCCACGTGACTCCTTTTCTTTACATTTCTGCTTAAACATTTTAAGAAAGTCTTCCCTGACCTAGATAATATGTTCGCCTCATCTGACTACAGGGTTTTACGTTTGTTTTATTTGGTTTGGTTTACTATGTATCCCCATTACCTGCCTCAAGGTAGGCACCTAGTAAATATCTGTATTTAGTAAGTACAAATAACTATTAATTCCCAGGCAAGAGTAGAGTTTGTTGTTTTTCCTTGAGGTCTTTGATTTACTTTGGGTTCCCAATATGACCTTCATTAGTATCTTGTGTGATCCTGGGAAGATCACATATCCTGATTTCATCATCTGTAAAATTCCTGGTTGGGCTAGGTATTGTGTAAGGCAAGTTTAGCAACATTTAGTTGTTTTTTTTTTTTTTTAATTTTATTTATTTATTTGACAGACAGAGATTGCAAGTAGGCAGAGAGGCAGGCAGAGAGAGAGAGGAGGAAGCAGGCTCTCCACTGAGCAGAGAGCCCGACGTGGGGCTCAATCCCAGGTCCCTGAGATCATGACACGAGCCGAAGGCAGAGGTTTAACCCACTGAGCCACCCAGGCGCCCATCATTTAGTTGGTTTTATACATGGATGATCACTCTCAAGATCCAACAATAGCATATTGGGATTGGGATTTCTTCTGTGGTCCTACACCTGTGTCTGAAATGATGCCAACAGCCTGTTCTTCCACGATTTTTGTTCTCCTTTCGCCATGACACAGATCATGCACTGGTGCCATTATCACACAGAACTTTCAAGAGCCATTGTGAGATGTGCCAGACACAGCTAATAGTAACAGATTATCAAAGTGTACATATAATTTATATCAAAAAGAGTGGACTCAAGATTTTCTGTAAAACAATCTGGCCCTGCTCATCTATATTCTGCTATACTTTCTCAAGTGGTAGAGAAATGGCGGAGCATGGTAGGAATTATGTGTAATTCAGTGAGTGCCTTTAGGGAATGTCTTCTATGTGAATGTCACTGATTTCATGTGTTATAGTGGAAAAACAGAACCTCTGGAGTGGCAGTGCTTGTGATATAGAGGTAAGAAAGGCCTTTGGTTTCATGGATTTTATGGTCTGGATGAAGAGACAGGACATACTTGTACTGTAAAAAGGTACATAGGAAGTGAAATAGTATGTATATGTGCCGGAGGTATGGTGCAGTAGGGTCTTTAGGGTAGCATTCTCTGGGCCAGACTATAGTGGGGATTGGTTCATAAGAGAGGGTAGGTTTGAACTATGTCATGAGGAGTCTCCTCCTCTCAAGGAATAGCTCTACAAGATGCTCTCTCCTCCTCCTTCCCGTAGCCACTGGTGATAACAGTCTGGCTTCTGTACTATTCCTTATGGTCCTGCTTCATTCACACTGTCATAAATAATCTCTCTGAATTATTCTAGTTCAGGGGTCATCACTTTCCTGATGGGATCCTGACTGATAGAGTCAGATAACAAATTTTCCTTTTAATGGGGACAAATGAAACCTCCAGATTATGGCTGTTTTTCTTCAGCAATATGCAGCCTTATAGGAAGATAAGCTCACTGTCTGCACCAAAGGAGGATTACAATTTCTAAATCCCTAACCTGCTGCTTCAAGTCTCTGGATTTAGGCACCATTTATCCTTGTTGATGCAGGTGCTACCTTGAACGAATTGAGGAGGAATTTGTCCTTGGCATCCTAAATTAGTAGGTCAACCATGTAACTTATTTTCCAAAGCGGAATACTCTTGAGAGTACAAGGGTGTGCTCTAGATAATTACTCAGGGACAATAGTTGTAAACCAGGATTGTTGGAGGCAAACATGACTGAATGGTCATTCTACAGACATAGGGATGTTGTAATTGGCTTTCCTTAATCTGAAATCACAATTCTGCTCCAGAGAAAATAAAGAGCACCCCTTCTGTTTGCTAGAGTGACCTTTTGGTCATCTTCAGGGGCTCTATTCTGGCCTGCAGGGAAGAGCCCTTTGTTGTTTATCCCGGTTGTTGAGTGAAGAGGCAAGCTCGGGGACTCAGGACCATTTGGATGATTGAAGATTCTCACTGCTGGGCAGAGGCCAGGTGGCAGTATGGGTAATATCTATGCTCTTCCTAGCATTGCCTTTGATAGGGAATTAAGGTCATGTGACACTTTCTGAGAGGTCTGTCTCTTGGTGCCTTCAAATTCTATGTCATTGTGATCAAAAGAATTGAAGCATGGTCTGGCAGGCAAGAAAATGATTCTAAGTCTGGCAGACCCACAATAGATGAGAAGGATGCAGATCCTCAGAGAGAAGGGCAGGAGCACTTCAATCAGGACTAGCCTTGTCAGCAAAGGCTAAACATCAGGGTGCCAGCTGCTACACAAAGCAAATTAAAGACCTGAGCCACATCACCAGTGCACCCGTGTGTTTGCAGGACTAGGCTTATTTAGAGGGATACATTTTCTTTATAAACCTTTCATCAACTAAAAATGTGAAGAGATGCTTCAAAGCATCAGACTTCCCCAGTAGCCTGGTGTGTGCATGGAAGCTGATGCTCCTCATTTGGCTTTGTGCTGTTAGCTCGGATGCAGTATTTGGGATTATCTAGCCAATTACTACACTGGTCCTCTGTCTTCCTCTCAAGGGATTTCCCTTTAGACTCTCTAATAGAAACATTTTGTTTTCCCTAGAAGAACAGTTTGGTCACCCTTTGGGTAACCATCTTTTGTAATGCGTGCCAGAGTTTGTGTTTATTCCATGGCTTGAACATACCCTTTTCTTCTCATTGTCTTAGTACTTGGTGTTCTTGCTGGTAATTTATGGAGAGCACTTTGCATCCTGCTCTTCAGCCTGGTGATCATCATTTCTGTCTTTTTTCCAAAATAGAGATGTTTCTTACAGTGGATAATTCTTCATGTGCATTCATAAATTTGTGTATGTATATTTTAATTTTGTGAAAGAGCAGGAAGCTATTGTGGTTTGATGGAAAACCTCTTCCAGGATTAAGTGATGTTCTTATAGCATCAAATCAGAAGCTTCTAACATTTGGGGCCTATTTATTATTTATTATGACTCAGATTGACACTTAGTTGAGTTGGGATTTCAAGTATGCAACATAGATAATGGTTAATTACCTCAGCAATAAATTATGCCTGGAATTCTAATAGCTGCCATAAGGTGAATCACTGTGGTTGAGATTACAGGCCTAGTGGCTTGGCTCTTCATAAGGATGGTAGACT
The DNA here is from genome assembly GCF_020171115.1 of Neogale vison. Classification (NCBI taxonomy): domain Eukaryota; kingdom Metazoa; phylum Chordata; class Mammalia; order Carnivora; family Mustelidae; genus Neogale; species Neogale vison. The sequence continues at coordinate 219,606,978 of NC_058091.1, forward strand.
ACAGAGGTTAGATAAGAGAGCACATGCTTTTAGTTCCATTATGCAATATTTGTGAGGCCTAACTATGGAGGTAATATGTGGATCAGGACTAAATTGAACATAATCGCCTATACATAAATTGGCATCTCTTTGGTTTTCCATCAATTACCAAGGCAGACTTTGTTTTTGACTGTCTTCCTAGATTTAGAAAGCTTCCCAGGGTGCCTTTTGGGAGGGGGGAATTGTCTGTGTTTCTGGACCCTTCACTGAAATGCTCCTGCAGGTAAACCTTTGCTAACTGCCTACCCCCAGCCAACAAAAGCATTAGTATACTTCCTTAAGCCTTATAATTACTCTCAGGTGCAAAGACAGCTTGTTGCTTCTTTCCTGGTCACAGTAACAAAGCCTCCCCATGCAGTCTCTTCTCTCAGCTCAAATGAAAAGAGGAACTCAAGAACCTTTAAAGGAATTCTACTGTAACTCACTCAGGAAGATGCTTCTCTAATCGGAACATATTTCCTATGACCATCAGACTTATTCATCGTCTGTTTGACTATTTTGGAAACTTATGTGGTTTCCACAAAAGAACTGGGTGTGGTCTTCCAAAGGAAGATCAGGAATTCATTGGAATAGTGCTACAATAGAAAGAACCTTAAATGCTCCATGTAGATAACCTCTGACCCACTTCATTTGTTCATTCATTCATTTGTTCATTCATTCTTAAAGCATTTACGAAGTGCTCACTAAGTACGAGACACTACTTGGTGCTACGTGACTTGAGATGACTGATGCTACCTTTTTTTTTTTCTTCACTTTTGCAGATATAATAGTATACTCAGAGAACTCAGTAGTCTCTAACAAAAACTCATAAGAATTAATACAGATTTTGTAAGTGACTGGGTTCAATAATAATTGAAAGTGAAGCAGATTTTTTCCCCTCTGCACTAATAATGACACCTAGGAATGGAAGTGGGAAAAGTATTTCAGTTAAAATAGTGACATAAAATTGTAAAATATTAAAAAATTTATAAACTATTTAGAAATACCTTTGGCATGAAAAGTAGAGGACGTATATGAAGAAAACATGAAATAAATCTGAACAAATAAAAGTGTATACCACATTCTTGGATGGGGAAAAAGTATATCCTAAAAGGATTATCTAACTTTAGTATAATTTCGGTAGACCCTCAAACCATTTTTAACTTAATAAAAACCATTTTTAACTTAATAAAAACATGTCACATTTCATATAGAGAAGTAAATGTGTTAAGAAAAGTATGAAAAAGAACATTTAGGGAATACTTTGCTTATTAGATATCAATATAGTCAACAAAACTACTAAATTAAAAACCAGTATGGTATTGACAAAGAATAAATTAATCAGTAGATTAGAATAGAGAATCAGGAATATATTTTGGAATATGTGAAGAATTACTGTATGATAATGGTGGTACTTCAATTCAGTAGGAAAGGAATGATTCATTTAACAGATAGTGCTGAGATAGCTGCTATCCTTCCAGAAAAAGATAAAGTTGGACCCTATAACACAAAGTACGCAAATACAAATTCCAGGTGGCCTGAAGATTTCAATAAGCAATAAAATGTCATCATTTTAGAAGATAATCTAAGAGATTATATGTAACCAAGGAATAAAAGAGACTCTAAAACCAGAAATCCAGAAATTCCAGAAATCCTGAGACCATGTTATATAGCATTGTAGATTATTTAAATACATAAATACTACAAACACAGGAGAAATATGGTAGATTTAGAAGAAATATTTGCAACAAGCATAGCAAAGTGTAATTATTTATGATGTACAAGTAGGGTTGAGAATCAATGAGAAGAAAAACGAATGACCTCCCACATTTGATCAAGGATATGAATAGGCAACTCACAGAAGAGCAAAATCTAAGTCTATTTAGTTAATCAGGAAAAAATGCTCAAATTTACTAGTGGTCACAGAAAAGAAAATTAAGGTTGGGTGTAAGTATCTTACACTTAAGACTGGCAGACATTCAAAAGAGCAATAATATTTGCAATAATACGGTAGTGAAGGAGGCAATGAGAAAGGGTTCTCAAACTCTGCTCACAGAAATGTGAATTGTTACAGTCTTTCTGGAAGCATCATAGCAGCCTCTATGGAAATAAAAAGAAAATATATGTATATAAGTGTACCTTTTCAACCACCAGTCCAAGAACAGGGAATCTTATGGATGTAATAACATTGAGATATAGGTAAGAATCTCGATTGCAGGATCATTCATACTGCTCCAAACAGAAGAAAACAGAAAACAAACGAATGGACATCAAAGAGGAAATGTTGACTTTATACTGATGTATCTCCACTGGGAAATATTACACAGCAATTAAATGTAATTAGGTTGATTTTGGGAGGGAGTAGGAAGAACAAAATTCAGAGCAGTTTACCTAACATGGAGAATTTGGAGTGAGCAGTAGGGATGAGGATGGAAGGTGAGGAAGAGAAGAGGCAGGCAAGGAAGGAGAATACCATGCACGAAGACCTTCCATGGGATGTGTGCGTAGATATGCATGTAGAAGGAATTGGAAAAAACGTAGAGTTTGATCTGCATGAGCTGACTTGCAGGTAAGCACTTTGGAATTTCAGGCTTTGGAGATGGAGTAGTTCTACATGAGGACAAGGAATAAGATGTGGCCACAGTCCAGGATCCCTAAAGGGATGCAGAATGGAAGCCCGTGGATCTCAGGAGGTGAAGGAAGGCACTGAGCCTCACCATCTGTGTGGATGTTAGAAGCTGTGTGGGTGGAAGCCTGATCTGAGCTGGCCCTGAGATTGTGAGTCAGATAGAGGGCAGATCTGGAGGGGCCTGAAGCTGATGCCATTCTTTAAGAGAATGGGAATCATGAATACTAAATTAGGTATAAGAGAACATTTATTTAGAATGAGAAAAGAATCATAACCAATTACATATTCGAAAAATCTGACAAATAGCACAAACAACAAAAATACATTCCTGGCTCATAATCTTGGCCTCTTCATATGACACCAATTTAGCAAAATCCTTTTCATAGAGGGAATAGAAAGGAAACTCATTTTTTTTTTTTGTAGCAGGGTTGAAGTTTTTAAAAAATTATTGATAGACTTGCAATGTATTTTTTCAGTGTCACAGCTTATTAGGCTCATATCACATAACTTTTTAGAATTGTTATCCAATTTGGAAAAATCTTTGTCAAGGAGAAAACTTGTGATTTGATGAGGATCAATGATATCTGAGTCTTCTACTTACCTTATAGTAGATCTGATGGTGAGAATTGTCCATAGATTAGCTTTTGGTACTGTGCATTTCAAACCTGGCTTCTTCTGGACTACCTAGTACACTCCTGGTCCTGAAATACATGTTTATATTGAGGAGAAATCTCTTACCCTGTACCTTTGTGTTACTCAGGGGCTAGCTGTGCTTCCAGTACTCCTGGAAGCTTTTGCTCTATCAGAACCCTAGCAATCACATAACTGATACAGAAGTGACTAAGAACCATCTAAATCCACTTTATTCTTGTCCTAAACACAGAGGAAACATAGCCTCAACTCAGCTTTCTCTTAGCTGGATCTCCCACATGGTCATGACTGATCTAATGCCTTCCAAAATGGAGGGAAAATTGGAGTGAAGAAAGACAGCAATCTTAACCATTTTGGTTAAAATAGCTTTTTACAAATTTTACAGAAAAAACCTCTGACCTTCTAGGGCCTTGGAACTTAAGCTTCATTAGCTCACTATTATGTTATATTCCCTCTTTTATTGGCAACCAGCTTGGTATTCTACTGGATATAGTATAAAACTTGCTATAAGTCTCTATGTGTGTGTATGTGCAAGAGAGAGAGAAGAAGGAGAATAAATGTGTGTGTTTATAGGATTTCTTATTTTTTTGCAATTTTTTTTTGTCACACCATAGCACAGGTCCAGATAAGTCAGTCTTGCTTTTCTGGTTTCAAATCATTTTTTTAAAATCCTGGAATCCCAATACAGGAACATTAAACACTACGACTGCAGTAATTTTAGAGTCAATGTCCTGAAAATGAGAAATTCAGATGAAATGATGTACTGCACAACATCGTTTCCAGCCCCCTGCACTACCACTGAAGCTTTGCATACATTTTCCTCCTTCATTTTCATACATATTATATTTACCATCAATCTTGTGGCAAGTTGCAGAACAGGGAGATTGGGTGACATGGTTCTCTGATGGGGAGATCAATCCATAAATGGTCCTTTCCTACTCAGGATGAAAAAACTTGAGAATACAACATTGCTACTTGTGGTTCTTTCTTTTAACCCTGCTAGGAACTTCAGTCCTGCTAACAGTAGCAAAGCAGTCAGCCAAAGGTCTGAAGAGAAAAAACTAATCAAGAGGAAAGAAGAAAAACCTCAAGAAGTGATTGTGTGGTCACTTGGGGATAATTTTTGATGAGTTGAATATAAATGTAAGAATCCCGGAAATGTCAAAAGAAGGCTTTGGATAAAGCATTCAAAGCCTGATTTATCTGTGGGAAAAATATTTTTATTTATTAGTGGCCTATTTTTTAAATTTTTCCTGCTCCTCATAAGGTTTTTGTCTCCCTGCACCAAAGCGTTTAATGCAACTGGTTTTGGAAGATTTCCCATTTTGAAATTTGAAGGCTTATACTTCAGACCCACGCTTTTCCTTTCTGTTCCTCCTTTCCAAGAGATATCATCATCCTTCTGCCCAAACACTGCACTACCCTGAAGAGAAGTGTGTGTCCATGTGTGCCTCTGTGTGTGTTTGAGCCCACTCTTACCATGCTTTGGAGTAGAGTGCATTGCAAACACACACACATGGTTTTGACATTATTGGTTTAACCACACTGCAATTGCAATAATGAAAAGCAGAATGGGCAGAAGCCCAGGGCCTCTGGGTATGTTTTCCAGAATGGATTACAAAAATTGGTGGGAAAGAAATAGCTTCATGTACAGAGGGGGGTTTGGAAATAAGGGCATTTAGTGCTTTCTGGGAAGAAATGTAAACCAGATGGAGGAACCCTAAATTAAGGGTGATGATCAAAGGCAAGAAGTAGCTATTTCTTAGAAGCAATTGGTGGTGGGGGGGATGGGTCAATTATCTCTTACCTAGTTGTCAAGATAATAGTGTGGAAAGGAAGGGTGGTGTGGTGCAGACATCACATTTGGGGCTGTGAGGTCCAAGTTAGTGCACCTCTCCAGATGTGCCTGGCTCCACCCTCTGGGCCCACGCCACTTGCTCAGTGGAAACCAGTGACCACATTACCCTATCTCTTAACACTGTCAGTTGTCCTAGCCTCCCAGGGTGAACTTCGTTTCTCTATGCTTACCGGGCAGGAATTGCAGAAACCCCACCTTCTGGACTTTCTACCATGTCCATGCTTGGAAGAATCATTGGAAAGTGACGTGGGACCTGACTGTTCTAGGGGCTGACTCCCAGAAGTGTAGAGGGGTTTTTGACCAGTGAGGTACAAGAGATAGAAAGGAACTGGCAGATAATTTCTGCTCCCTATCTCTGCCACAGGATTTTGTTGAACTGCAGGTTTCCATGTGGTCTTTCTGGAGAAGTCCTACATGAAGAAGAAACCAGCTTTATTTTCTTATGAGGCTATGGCCAACTCAATAACAGACTACCTTGTATTTCTTTTTCTTTCTTTCTTGCCTCCTTTCAGGAACTAGGGGGATTGTTGATTTTTTTAAAATATTGTGCCATTAATTTGGGGTGAGACATCTATATGGTAGTTTAAACACAACACCGTAGGGAATGAGCAGATTGGTTATAAACAGTTACTTTTTTTTTTTTTTTTTTTTTTAGTGAGAGTGGGGTGGGGGAGGGGGAGAGGGAGAGGGAGAGAGAGAATCCTGAGCAGGCTCCATGCCTGGTTTGGAGCCTGACATGAATCTTGATCTCACAACCCCAAGATCATGACCCGAGATGAAATCAAGAGTCGGATGCTCAAGTGACTGAGCCACCCAGAGCCCTAAATAGTTATAATTTGAGATAATTGATTACTATGAAATTTTCAGCTACTACATTGTATAGTAATTGATATAGTTTGCTAATAAAATACTTGCACATATTCATTTAGTAATATCAAGACAAACTTAATAATAGAGCTTTTGTAATTACTTTATTGAACAGTCTGAACTTGTTAGAAGCTCGAGCAAAATGGTTTACTCTTCCCAATTACTGCTATCAAATATGTGCTGTTGAATCTCCTTGTATTAATTTTCTTTTGCTGCATTACAAATAACCTCAAGCTTATTGGCTTAAGACAACACTCATTTATTTTATCATTGTTTCTTTAAGTCAGAAGTCAGGCATGGCACCTGGGTTCTCTGCTTAGGGTCTTGTGCTTAAAAGAATGTGATCCCTGGGCACTTAACTAAAGGATCCTGAAGAGCCCACTTTCATGGTCATTCAGGCTGTTGGCAGGACAACCTTGTGGTTGTAGGCCTGCGGTCCCAGCTCCCTGGCTCTCAGCTCAGGACTGCTGTCATCTTTGGGGGGCTGCTCTCAGCTCCTTTCCAGGTGCCTTCTCCCAGACTTTCCTCAGGCCCTTACACAACTTTGAAGCTGGTGACAGGATCCCTTACTTTGAATTCTCATCACCTTCAAATCTGAGTAAATCTGAATTTAAATCTATTGTATGGATACAAGTGACACCATTCAAATCCATCTACATGCTGCAATATTCTTGACTCATGAGAAACTTATACCAACTGGTAGGAGAGTAGATGGTTCAAAGCCTACCCACTTTTTTAGGGTTTCCCAAATCTTTGCAGTTTTTTTTTCCTGATGTCAAGATGGGCATTAAAACCCAATCAGTCAGTCTACTGCATAAACAGATTTTCCACTGGGATATGAGATACCCATCCACTCTTATATAGCTAGCACCCTCAATCTCTGTATATGGGTTTGTTCTTGAATTCTGTAGGTGGATGACTAGATGGAGGAGGACCCCTGTGTTTGTCCAAATCTGGAGAAGCAGATGCCAAGATGGGGTGAGATGTTCAAGGGCTTTATGGAGGGAAATGTCTATAAGACAGAAGGGGTGGGAGTTGGAGAAGGCTGCAAGAGCCACCAGACTCTCATGCTGGTCTGATCTATGTGGAGGAGATAGGGCAGAAAGGAAGAAGGTCTTAAACTTCAGTGCAGTTCTAAGAAAGTTCCGTCAAGGCTGTCAAGAATGGGTCTGCCTTAGTTTTCCTGATGCAGCTCAGTCATTGGCCAGGGAGCAGCCAGTAGAAAGCCTGATCTTGGCTCAATGTGATGGTTATGCTCCCTTCTTTAGAAAAATTGAGTGGTGTATTTTCATGTCTTCAGCAACTGCCAGCTAAAACGTTCTTCCTTAGGCCAGACCAATGATTCGTGATTATAAAGATTCTCCTTCAGTCCTCCATATCCCCCAGTTGTCTGCATGTACACACTGGAGACAAGTGATAGGATAGGGTTGGCTGAACCAGGTCAGCCTTCTCTCATAGGAAGTTGCCCCCTCCCCTCACTTTTTGTCTTTCTTTATGATGTATGGTATCTTTATGGTTCACTTGCTTTGGGTTTGGTAACCCATTTGAGGAGCAACATAAAAAGTTGCCCTCAGGGGTACCTGGGTGGCTCAATGGGTCAAAGCCTCTCCCTTCGGCTCGGGTCATGATCCTGGGGTCCTGGGATCGAGCCCCGCATCTGGCTCTCTGCTCAGTGGGGAGCCTGCTTCCTCTTCTCTCTCTGCCTGCCTCTCTGCTTACTTGTGATCTCTGTCTGTCAAGTAAATAAATTAAAAAAAAAATTAAAAAAAAAAGTTGCCCTCATCTTATTTTATCTTCCCATAAAAGACCAAATAGAAGGAGGTCCCGGTTTTACTTCATAGGTGGCTTTGTTATCATTAATGAGAATTTTTAGCATGCTCTTATTCTCCAATTCCTTTCTTTTTAAAAATATCTCTTTCTGGGGTGCCTAGGTGGCTCAGTGGGTTAAGCCTCTGTTTTCGGCTCAGGTCATGGTCTCGGGGTCCTGGGATCGAGCCCCGCATCAGACTCTCTGCTCAGCGGGGAGCCTGCTTCCCCAGCCCCCCTGCCTGCCTCTCTGCCTACTTATGATCTCTGTCTGTTGAATAAATAAATAAAATCGTAAAAAAAAAAAACCTCTTCCTGTATAAAAGACATAAAATTTTAAAGGAAAAATAGGAAAATACCAAAAAGTAGAAAGCAAAAAATTAGACAGTGACTATAATCCTAAAATAACAAAAATTAATATTTTAAGCATTTCCTTTAAGGTCTCTTCCCCCCTGTACAAATTTGTAATCTGCTCCTCCCTTTTCCAACATCTTGGCATAAAAAACTTCTAAATTTTCTTAAAAACAAAAACAAAAACAAAAAACCCTTTTTGAGGATTGTAAAAGTAATACTGGTTCAATGTAGAAGATTTGTGACACAACATTTGATTCCACAATGGAATGATAGTCACCATCAATGTTGTATTTTCTTCTAAAAAATATATGAATTAACGTAAAGTAATTCTACTTATGTTATTTTACATCCTTTCTTTTCACTTAACATATTATGAGTGCTTTTTCATATTACTAATCTTAAAAGTACAATTTAAATAATAGCATAATATTGTATAGCATGGATTGTTCCATTGTATATTTAGATGTCTACTTTTTCACCATTATGGAGAATTCTGTGGCATGCATATTTCTCCACATTCTTATTATTTTCTTAGGGTGGATGCTTGGAAGTAGGGTTATTAAGTCAAAGGTAACACTTATTTTGAAGGGCTTTGAAAGGTATGTTGCCAAACTGCTTTCCAGAAGTGTATCAATTTATACTCCTATCACAGTGAATGAGGTAATTTTCTCTTCTTAAATCCCCCCTTCTTATCTTGGTCTCAACTTCCTGGTAGTTTCTCTCAGGTATCCACTTCCTTTATTAATGTGAGGACGTCATGAATTTGTTTTGAGGGAGATGGTTTTCAGTGAGAAGAGATATAGCTTTACTTACCATGTTTAGCATCACCTCCAGCAATTGCCTCTGATATCTGTGTAATTCAGTTTCTCATCCCTGAATTTAGAAGCTACCCAGAAGCACCTCAGTTTTCCTTTGCATCTATAGAACAGAGAGACTTGAATACACCCGTGTCTGGCACGCTTTATACATAGGAGGCTTTTCAGCTTTTGTTACTTTTAATTTTTTTATGCTTTCTTAAAAGAAATCTTTTTCTATCTTGTGCTTCACAGATAGCCTCTGGCTACTTTGTTCCAGCAACTGACTTCTTTAGAGATTTGTTCTGACACAGAATTTAAAGAGACAGTATCTTTTCTAACACAGTAGATAATTGAACACAAAATTCACTTCATTATGGTCATAGTTGCGACATGCCTGGTTGGGCTTAAAGGTTTAGTCTCTGACTACAGGGTAGAATTTTCTCCTGTGAGAAACTAGCTCATGTATTGCCCAAGTTTTGGCTTCATTGGCTTCAGTTCTAACCAACAGAAAACCCTAGCTTTTCCTGGAAAAAACAGTCACGGTTTTCTATGAGATTTGGTTCTATACCTGGGCTTTCCAGACTTGGGTTAGTGAATCATGGTAGGGTGGCAGTGGAAACTCTTGTGAGCAGGAGGCAGACGTCAGGGCAACAGTCTAGGTCAACCTCCACTGAAGTCTCATGCCCACCAAGAGAGTCACTTGGGCTTTTCCATGGTATCTGGGCTACATAGCCAGAGCTCTTGATTCCAGACCCAGCTTCTCTGTGATGTCAGAGTTTTTCGTTTTTTTTCCATAGACTTTCCTGTGCTTCCACGAGACACAGGGAAAAGCAGTTTGTTGGAGATTTTAATCTCAAGTTGCTATTTGTCTGGTACCTGAAGCAGAGAATGCATTGCACTGCATTATAATTAGCTGAGTAACACTTCAGTTCTTTATAACTAGGGCTACAGAGCTCGTTTTGGGAGCAAGAGTCACTTTGCCCATGAATTTAGTGATGGATCTCAGAAGTGATGAGTAGCTCAGAGAGGATCATGGTGGAGGCATATTTTGGTCCATCCTACTTACTCTGGTAGAGCAGTGGACCTACCCACTCTTATATTCCATGGGATGGGCTCTTAACCCTGTTTGTTTTCTTGTGAGCACCTTACTCACATAGCTGGTCTCAGATGCACATCCATGTTGCTTATAAGAATATGTGGTTCGGAGATTTAATTAATTCTGTAAAACACCTATCTCCTCCTCTTTTCACCATGGCTTTCCATGAATTAAGAATGTTAGAAGACTTTGCACCTGTGACAAGACTGTAATGTCATCTGGGAAAAATCTGCAGAGCCCAGCTAGACCAGGCTGGAAGAGAAGAAGGTAAAAGGGAACTTCTTTCTTTTGCCCCCAAACAAGGGTAGATTTGGACCTAATATTTGCTAGGGAAGAGGTAGGGGAAAAGGTTTAGGGCAAGAAGTCATAAGCCTTGAGTCAGGCCCCTTAGTGAGGGCCCTCTAGTTCTATTTTTTTTTTTTTTTAAAGATTTTATTTATTTATTTGACAGGAAGAAATTACAAGTAGGCTGAGAGGCAGGCAGAGAGAGAGAAGGAGGAAGCAGGGTCCCCGCTGAGCAGAATCCCCAATGTGGGGCTCGATCCCAGGACCCTGGGATCATGACCTGAGCCGAAGGCAGAGGCTTTAACCCACTGAGCCACCCAGGCGCCCCCCTCTAGTTCTATTTTTGAGTCTACTCTGCATAAGTCCATACAGGCAAAGCAGCAGGAAGAGTAAAAAAGGGCCCAGAGAATCCCAGCAGTGTGCATAGCTGGCAGGGAATATTTGCTTTCAAGATCGAAACAATTATTATTTTTAATTTCTCTCCCCCCCTACTTTTTTTTCAAGTTAATCAGGACAAAACTTACTTCAAAATCACCTGAATAAACACCAGTGGTAAGGCCTTTGGTGAAACAAGCCTGTGGGTAGCTGGATTATAATTAGAAACAAAATGACTCTAACATGAGGGAAAAGAAGAAAAAGCCAAAATTTGGAATGGGGCAAAGTTTGGATCAGAGTATAATGCTCTGGTGGATATCAGATTGGATAATACAGAAAAGAGGACAGAGGGAAAGAAAGAAAATGCTTAAAAATAAATTAATTACAGCCACACACAGATCCTTCAGCAAAATTGGAAGCAGCCTAGACCAAGAGAGCATAACACAGCTCTAAATTAATAGACTATATTCCACTTAATGGCCATGCAAGCCAGGGAAGCAATACATGGTGAGTCATTTAAAAAGAAGTATTTTTTTTTTTTTGAAACAAAGAGAGGAGAACAAAAGAAAGACTAATATGAAGATAAAACTTTAAATATGTGGATCCACGGTCCAGAAGAGACTAGAAGCATTCGAAAGCAGGACAAAATGAATAGCAAGAAACGAAAAGATTGCACTTAACAAAGAAGTGGGTTTTGGTTTGTTCTATTTTAGCTTCACAAAGGAACGTCAAAGACAAATGCTAGGAAAATACATGATTCTATGGAAGAAAAAAGGTGAAAACCAACATGACCCAAATGAAAATAAATGAAGGTAAAGATCATTTCTTAAACAATACCTTCATGTACAGTTGGGAGGGGAAGTGGAAAGAGACAGAAAACTGGTAATTATTTGGAACACTGAAAAAAAATAAAAGAAAAAAAAGAAAAAGAAAACTGGTAATTATTGCGAAGAGATTTAAAACATATATCGAGGCAATGATTATTTTTAAATTTGCAAATAATCTCATGAATATATTTTTGTTATAATTTTAGTGATACGGTCAAAGGAAATGTCTCTTGTTAGCTCCACCCAATCTCACTTTTCTTCCCGCACAGTTTACTAGAAAATGTTGAGAGAAATAACAAATCTAAGTCATCATGATTTTCTCAATAAGAAAAATGTATGCTAGCTACTCCTTGCTACTCTTATTATGCTCACTTTTGATCATCAGACAACTTTGCTTGAAGTATAAAATTTCTAGTATTTCTATTTCCCTTTTGATTTTTGTGGTGCTAAAATGTTCTTGAAATTAAAATGTTCCACCCCCTCCCACTCTTCAAATCCCCATCTGTTCTTTTCTGAGCATAAGACCCACACAGCTGGTCTCAGAAATGGTCACATCCATGTTGATTTAAGAATATGTTCAAATAAGCAATTTGCAGTTCAGGGATTTAATTCTACAAAACACCTAAAAAGTGCCAGGTAGGATTTCTAGGAGTTGGAGGAACAAAGATAAATAAGACAAGGTCCCAGGCTTTAAGAAAATCTTGGCTTAGCACTGGAGAAAACTCATAATATTTTAATCTAGCAGAAGCTGGAATTGAAATGGTTAATGTCTAGGTTCCAGAGTCATCCAGATCTGAGTTTGAATCCCAGCTCTGCTATCTATTATCTGTGTGGCTTTTAGAAATTGATTTAGAAATTGATGCTTAAGGTTTTTGTTATGCTTTGCCTTTTCATACCATTTATCCATACTTTATGGCAACAGATTCTATCCCTTTGGCCACAGAGTTGGACACAAAATAGATCAATCCTAGGGTTTATTACTCCTGGCCACGGTGATTGGTACACTGATGGGTACATGATCTAATCTGGGCCAGTCAGAGTTCTGCCCTGAGATTTATTTTTTCTGTCTGGTGCTCAAAGGGAAAAACTTTTTTTTTTTTTTCTCCAATGATGAGGCTGTAAGAATTTAATTTCAAAAGTGTCATTGTTTTAGTGTTGTGGGAACAGAAAATAAAGGAATTAAAATATTATTTTATTATGTGTTACTTGAAATAACAAAATATATATATATATATATAAAATACATATATTGTATGGACATTATATATATATATCCCAGTTTTCTTGCCTCTTTTTAGAGGTAAATCACAGTCCTGAATTTTGAATTTGTCATTCCTTTGTTTTTAATATAGTTTTATCACAGGTATATACACATTTAAAGATGTATTACTCAGTATTATTTATTTTTGAGCTTTATAAAAGTGATGATATACTCTATGTCATTTACTTCATCCTGCTAGATAGGCAAAAATTAGAAAATCTGACAATTTCAAGTAGTTTGTGAAGTTTGAAGTAGTGGGAACTCATATATCTCCTATTAGAATGTAAATTGGAAGAAGCCTTGGCATTATGTTGTGAAGCTGAATGTGACTGTAGTCTAAGACCCTGCAATTCCACTTTGGAGTATAGACTCCAGAAAAACATTTACGTATGTGCTCTAGCAGACATGTATAAGGACTTATCAAACCTCTGTTCATAACAGGAAAAAATTAAACAAATGAAGGAATTCAAACAAATGATTATTTATAGGAGGATAGGTGGAGAAATTGTGGTGCCTTCACATGGTAGAGAATGGTTAGGCAGGAGTGGATATGATATTCATATTCACTGCATGTAGTTGCATGGACTACAGGTACATGCAACAAGGAGAATGGATCTTAGAGGCAGTAATGAATGACAGTCAAACCACTTTAAGGAGAGCCAGGCTCCGTGAAGAGTTCCAGCTGCCGTCCTCCTGGTGCTCACTTTGATGACTGGCCTTGACAAGAGCCTCGTTTCAGGCTGTGGTAGAAGCAGAACTGGGCAGTAGTCACTACTGTTCAGACCTACCACATGGATCACCTAAGGGGAGGGAGAGTCGTGGGGAGGAAAAATGTCTACATTGATGGTGAGGTTGAGGTTCCCCTTTGTTTGAAGTCTGGACTTGGGGTAGGTTGTTTCAGGGATCAAGGAGTAGACAGTGAGGAATCTTTCTTCTGTTCCAGGGTCAGAAACCTGTGACAAGGTCTTTGTAGGTCTTATTTGGGTAGTCTATGTGGACTGATCGAAGAGGCTTTTTGTGACCAGCTTGCTATCATTGATGTCATCTTTGAGGTGAGTTAATGTGGTTTCTGACAGTTTCTAGTATGAGCCCCAGCTACTGGGTTCTCCATCTGGGGCCTATGCAGTAGCAGACTGGTCATTTTAGGCTTTTCCCTGGAAGATGGCATAAACAACTTCTCCTTTTGAGATTGTAGGTGCTGTACAAAGGCAGCTCATGCTTCATTTTCTATATAACATTTCATCAAGAATCATTGTTTAACAATTTAACCTCTCTGATAATAAGGAAGCCTTAAAATTGACAGCTTCTTAATAATGACAAAAGGTAGCATTTTTTTTCTTTCTTGATGCTACAGAAAAAATGAATGTGAATATCATAATCAGTGGACTCTTAGACTTGATTAATTAGGGTATGTTTACCCAATACAAACAATCTTCTTTTGCTCTTCTTCAAAAAAACCATTTTTTGTACATAATGATCTGCATGGCAAAATAATATTCAACAGTACTAAATAAACATGGAGTCATTTAAATAGCTCTTTAGTGGCCAGTGGCAGGGAAAAGGAAGATCTTCATAACTCTATCCATTGTAACCCCCAGCAACCGGGAAGGAGCATTGCTAAATGAGGGGCAGAGGAGAGATTGAGAGAGATGGAGATGATAGGGAGTTAGGAGGGGGAGAGAGAGAGAGTGAGCGAGAGCGAGTGCGTGTGTACAAGTGAGCGGGTGTGCAAGCACTTCCCTGATTTCTGATCACTTTCCAGTCCCTCTAGAAGTCTGATTATATGTCTTGCTCTGAGTTTTTTGATGCGTTATAATAAATCCCCCTTTTCTTGGTTCCAGCAAGTTTCTCTTTCCCACAACCGAAGGATCTCTAATTAAGATGAGCACTCGGCTCCATACCCTGTATTTAATGAATGTTCCATGAATGCTTATTGCTTTATTACTGTGCTAAAAGATTTATTGAGTTTCATCTAAAGTACTTTGAGAATAGGAAGTAAAAAGGGTCAAAGTTGGAGGGATGGTCAGTAAAGACAAGCGGAGGGGTTCTTTGAGGAGAGAAGAACTTGGGAGGTGGGGTAATAATGTGAGTCTTGGGGAGGAGTCTGGGCCTCTTTGGAAGGACCTCGTATGCTATGTGATGGGATTTGGGCTCGATTCAGAAAGGCTTGCTAAGGAAGCAATAAGGACCAAAACACACCTTTTTTGTTTGTTTGTTTCAACATAATTACTCACATACCCATGTGTAAGATGAAGTGGAGAGAAATGGAACGGTATTGGAAGGCTGTGGCAGATTGCGTGAGCAGAAATGAAGGTGAAGTGAGGTATCCGTATCCTTCTGTGTGACATTATATGTTGCCTGTGGAAGAGTGCGCCTGTCGCTGGCCTGTGTGAGCCACCTCCTGCTGTCAGAGTGGCTCACGGCTCTGCCACCACCCTCAACTTCTCCGCAGGAGCTGCTTGATTAGCAGCTGAGTTGCCTCCTCTGACATCTTCCTTCAGCCCTCTTCCTGTTTGTCTACTGTGCGGTCTTGCCCTGTTTTCTTCCCCACTCCTAGGCTCTTTTATCCAAAACCAAACAGTAGATTTTTTGTTTCTTCCTGGTGGCTTTGTACATGGATGAGACAATTTCAGACATTCTGTGTGTTATGTGTGTGCACACTCTCACATCCCTCCCCCAGTCCCCAAGTAATTTGGGAAGAACCTAAAACTAACAATTTACACAGGCTGAGTTTGGACCTTTTCCCTTCACTATGGCATTTTGACAGCAAGAAAAATGACACTAGGATAGCACTTATTGATTCACAAAAGGCCTTCCTTGTGAATTTAGATACAGATCCATCTGTGCAGTCTAGAGATATCTATGTCTATTGGGGAGGTAAAAACATCTATAGTGTTATAGATGTTGTCACTGAAATTGACCCTAAAGAGAGATTTTTGCTTTCCCAGTGGATAGTGCAGAAGTAATTCATAAATATATTTGGCTCAGTTTATAATTCTTATAAATTATATTGAGGATGATATTTCACATTTGGGGGAATTATTCTTATAAAGTACAAGTAACTGAGAAATAATTTGGGAATACAGATTTTCCTTGACTTATGTTGGGGTTACATCCTGACAAATGCATTAAGAGTTGAAAATATCTTTTTTTTTTAAAAGTTTTTTTTATTTCTTTATTTGAGAGAGAGAGAGAGAGAAAGAGTGTGCAAGTAGACAGAGCGGCAGGCAGAGGGAGAGGGAGAAGCAGGCTCTCCGCCAAGCAGGGAGCCGGATGTGGGGCTCAATCCCAGAACCCTGGAATCGTGACCTGAGCCAAAGGCAGACACTTAACCAACTGAGCCACCCAGGTGCCCCCAAAGTTGAAAATATCTTAAATTGAAGTGCACTTAATACACCTGGCCTCCCCAACGCTGTAGCTTAATCTGTCTGCCTTAAATGTGCTCAAAACACTTACATTAGCCTACAGTTGGGTAAATCATCCAACACAAAGCCCATTTTATAATAAAGTGTTGAATTTCCTGTAATGTACTGAATACTGTACAGAAGGTGGGAAACAGAACAGTTGTCAATGTATGGCTTGTTGACCCGCATGCTCGGGTAGCTGCTGGGAGCTGCTGGGAGCTGACTGGGAGCTGACTGGGAGCTGCGGCCAGCTGTCAGTGCCCAGCTTCACCAAGAGAGAGGATTGTACCAAACACTCCTAGTCCAGGAAAAGATCAAAATTCAAAATTGGAAGTATGGTTTCTACTGAACGCTTATGGCTTTCACACTATTATAAAGTTGAAAATTGTGAGCTGAATCATCGTTAAGTCAGGGACTGTCCTTAGACTGCTAATTTCTGGCCATGTGGTCATTTTAATTCTGCCGTAAAAACAGAGATGGGGCAAGTGAGTACTTTCTGAGGGTGAGCTGGCTACTTAATGTTCTTAATCTGGGAAGATGGAAGTAGAGTAGTATATGATAAAAGATGTATAGTGTCATGAAGGGAAAGAATCAGGTGGGTAACAACTCCAAGAGTAAGGAACTAATGGTAAAGACAAAAGAAAGTATAAAGTTTTGCACATAGTAAAATACTGAAATTTTTCATTCTAAGAAGTACTTAGGTTACAACATGATAGTATTCAAGAAGGGCTTAGATAGGGGCGCCTGGGTGGCTCAGTGGGTTAAGCCGCTGCCTTCAGCTCAGGTCATGATCTCAGGGTCCTGGGATCGAGTCCCGCATCGGGCTCTCTGCTCAGCAGGGAGCCTGCTTCCATCTCTCTCTCTCTCTCTCTCTCTCTGCCTGCCTCTCCATCTACTTGTGATCTCTCTCTATCAAATAAATAAATAAAATCTTAAAAAAAAGGGCTTAGATAAACTCAAGTATATTTGGTCTATAATGGGTATATTTAAGAACTATGCCCACACTGTTTTAAATCACAAAAATGACATATATCTATTGGAGAAAAATTAGAAAAATTATATATACAAAATTTTTAAAGATTAAAACCCCCTATAATCTTTTAGAATAACTGTTGATATTTTAGTAAGTAGCTTCAATACTTTTTTTTGTTTATTTATTTGATTTATCTAAGTGGACTCAGACTACATATATTGTCATGTAATTTGTTTTTTCAACAGACATGGAAGCTGCAAGACTGTTTATGACCTAACCACAGAAGTTCTGCAAAGTTGTGTTGGCCAAGCAAATTGCTAAGGTCAGCCCAGATTCTAATGGAAGGGAATTAGGGTCCACTTCCTAATAAGAGGAATAGCAAAGAACTTGGAGCCATCTTCAATCTATCGCAGTTATGGCTTATTATTTTTAAAATATGTTGCTGATTTGATTTGCTAATATTTCTTAAAATATTTGCATGAGCACCACTAAGTGTTGTTGTCCTATAGATTTTTGTGCTATATTTGTCAGATTTCTGGTGCCAGGGTTATACACTAGCTGGTTTTTAAAACTGAATTAGGAAATTTTGATCTTTTTTCTTCTCTCTTTAACAGATTAAATAGCATTAGAATGTCCTTTATGATTTGACAATTTCTCAGTGCTGTTTTTAGTATCTTTGATGGTATTAGATTATTTATATTTCTTATCTGTTCTTGGGTCAATATTGTTATTTTATATTTTCCTAGTAAAAAAGGTCACAATGATTTTTTTTGGTCAAGTATTTGTCACAACTTTCCCTGTTTTCCAGGGTGACATAGATGTTTTCCCCCTCATTTTAATTTAATTTGGCTGTTTCAGTTGGAATAAAGGGAAGAAGGGAAATTAATGCATGGGTTCAAATGGGCATCTTGCAAATGTTCTTATAGTTTTTTTTTTTTTTTTTAGGTAGGAATATCTTAGCATATGTCTGTAGTGTTGTTATCATAAGCAGAGCATTAGGCAGAATGATCCATAGATCTGCTTTCTGTGGCATTTAAAATTTGTGTTTTGAACTAAAACTCAATGGGTGTTAAATATGATCTTACACTGTACTCATTGAGATGCCAAGACTATCCCTACTCAGTGAGGGCTTTCATCCAGCTGTGTCAGCTCACAACAGAGAGAAGGAGGATGACTCCTAGATAACTGAATTCACACCTCTGACTATTGAGCATCAACACCAATAGGAAGACAATGAGGATCATATGGTTTGTGGGATAATTACTGCTTCATTTTCACTAATGGGCTCCCAGGGTGAATCTATGTGTTCTGTGTATGTGCCTGTACAAGGCTCAGAAATTCCTTTTGGGCAGGATGATTAGATTGTGGGGAAGGCAAGCAACAAAGGAGACTAGAAGAGATGCAGGTAACTGGCCATTGGTACAATTTCACTCTTAGCATGAGTTTCTTATTCTTGGAAACATTTTCTAATAGTGGAATGTGTCCCTCACTCTGACAGCATGAGGAGATAATAGAACTCTGCATAAGCTGGACTTGAAGCAAATGGATGGGGTGGATCAGTCATCACGAAGACTTTGAATTTGTGCTTCAAGGACAGGTTACAGCAACCATCGATTCTGGTAAAGCATTTCACTGTTTAGAAAGTAAATTTTACTTAAAAGGAAGTTATGGGTAGACCATGCAAAATGAGACCCAGAAATAATTGGTAAGGCGGCAAAAGAAAGATGAGAGAGTTTGAATGAGTCCTGCAAACCCAAAGGCTAAGAATACCAGGATAATTTAAAAATACAGGGCAGATTTGAAAACACATGTAGCTGCAGGGAGGATTGGCCCAAGAACAGAAACAGAAAAATCATAGGAAATGGAAAAGAGGGGAAATGGAAGGGGATGAAGATGTTACCCTTATAGGAATGCAGCCGCACGTGGAAAGATGCCAGACAAGCCAGGCGAGGAAGTGCTCTGGATGGAATTTTGTGTATGTAGCTGAGGAATGAAAGCAAAACCCACCACTACGCTAGTAATAGAGGGTGGGAAGACTACGAAAAAGTGGAGGGAAGACAATGTGGGTTTCAACAAGAGGTGGCATATTGTATGCACGGGCACTTGAGCATCCAGCGTAGCAATTAGACATTTGATCTAGAGAATGCGAGTGCAAAGGGCAGAAGAAGGAAAAGAATGTCTGGCCACTCTATATATAAACCTGTAAGTCTGAGCTCGATTTTTCTTTGTCTCCTTTGGTTACTGTTTGCGCCTCTGTTGACATGTAAAACATTTCCACAAGGTGGTTTGGGACATTTTAATGAAATGAGGCTCAGCGTAGGAAACTGAAGACTTTGAGAGGATTTTATGATATTTGATAGTTGTTTTACAATATCAAAACAGATTTGTTTCTTTTTTTTGGTTGTTTCTGTGTGCTTTGCAGAATCAATCTCATGGTTTCATAACTTTACACCAAGGGCATCTCTGAATTTTGGGCTTACATGCAAGTAATTTAAGCAAGAGCTTTATTATCTCTTCTTGGAGCAGCCTGGGATCCCCTTTGAGGAACTGTGTCTTCCAAGAATTCGTCTGACCACATAGTCCTACTATTTTGGGGAAAAGATTTGGTTTGTAGCTGCATATTTGTGTTTTTGTGCCAGTGGAGTTAGAATTTGCCTTGTCAGGAGTAAATACTCACCCTTTGGGATTGCCTTTTCAAGTGACCAGAAAAGAGGTACAAGAATCTTTCCTCATTCTGCCTCCATTCCATTTCCCTCCTCTTAGTAAAACACAAGGAGATACAAATAAAATACAGTAAACTTTACCACTTCATATGGTAAATGAGGTACAAACCAACACAAAGAAAGAAAAGTATCTTTAAGTTAAGGAAACTCATAAACTAAATTATTAATTTTTGTGGTGACCTATTGTCTGCTGGGAGAAGATAGTTCTCTGGGAAGAAAAGAAATGTGTGAAAAGGTGGGAAGGAAAAAAAAGAGATGGAAAAGCATCTTCTTAGTCATTTTAGCAAATATTTCAAGATGTTAAACTGTGCTCTAGCTACTTTTTGCAGTGACATTTTTGGGCTCCTCTACCAGAGTAAAAGTTTTCTGAGAAAAGGGATCATGTCCTTTTCAGTTTCTTAACACCAGCCCCAAAGTCAAATGGCTAAATTAAAAAAATCTTATTCTCTTTAACTTCATGACAGCATTTGAGTATGTTGAACAGTTTTCTTTTCAGAAATTCTCTGTTTCTGTCTCCTCTGCAGCCACTGCTGTAGTTGGGCTGTCACCTTTGCTCAACTGGTGTCCCACCTGTAGTCCTATGTCTCTATTCTTCCCTTTTTATCCCTCACATGACCATCAAAATTAGCTTTGATTAATCCACTCTTCTGCTTAAAAACTGATGACAGCTCCTCATTACCGACAGGAAAGGTTACACAAATCCTTGGTCTTATTTCCAACCACAGACCCAATGGATGGAGGATGATCAATTCTGCCCTTCCAGTTGGGCCCAGCTGTATTTCTCCTGCCCAAACCTTCTCGACAGTCACACAAGACAACGTGTGGCTGTCCAAGCGCTACTTGTTACTGACTTGGGTCTGGGAAAAAGACGAGAGTGGTGAAGACCCCAAATATCACTAGGAATGGAGAACAGATGAAAGAAAACTAAAGGGTCTTTCTCCATGATGATGATCTCAGATGTCTGGGCCGTGTGGGGTCCCACGCTCCAAATAACGCTGTTGCTTGCATGTGGTGACCACAGTGAGAGAAGTCCCATGGCTTGAGAGGAGAGTGGAGGGTATTGTTTGTGTTCAGCATGATTGCTGTGTTGTTTCGAGGTGAAACAGAGGTGATTGTTGGATATGGGGGGGGGCAGAAGGATGAAAGTGCAAAGGAAGTGACAAATGTCCCCATTTGTCTGAACTTAACTCTGAACCACTCTGATGGCAGGAATCATGTTTCCTGGAGAACAGGTTCATGGGTTAAAGAGTAGCTTTTGAGAGACTATTTTTGGCGATTATTGTGGATGCTGTTACCCCTAGAGTGCCTCTGTATGTATCATAACCATGGTGACCATATGTTTTCCAGGTTAGCACATGTCAAGGTGGTAAATTTTAATATTTACTTGGGAAAATGTGCTCACTATAGCTATGGAGTACAGTGAAGATGATTCTAGATGCCCAGTATATGAAATGCCTTATGAGGCAGGCAATTAGGAAAAAAATAACATGTTGAATAAAAGCAGTGCAAAGCATGGGGAGTCTAAATTAATTAGAATCTGATTTCTCCTGCTCCACCTTCTCTTACTTTGAACAGTTTGGTAAATTTTGTCATCTTATTAATAACCTTAGGGGTGCCTGGGTGGCTCAGTCATTAAGCGTCTGCCTTCGGCTCAGGTCATAACCCCAGGGTCCTTGGATTGAGCCCCACATCTGGGTCCCTCCTCAGTGGTGGGAAGCCTGCTTCTCCCTCTCCCGCTCCCTTTGCCTGTGTTCCCTCTCTCACTGTCTCTTTCTCTGTCTGTCAAATAAATAAATAAAATCTTAAAAAAAAAAACCCCAAAAACCTTAGAGAGTGGGCCAGTTTCAGAGCTGAACTGATAAGCTATAGATGCGGGCTAGCTTTGAAATCCAGGACATGAAATTTTGAATTTTCATGAATAAATTGCTGTAGAGAATGAGCTGTCAAGTCTGTATGTAATCTTGAATTTAAAAAGCTGTGATACTTTCCACTGTCACAATGAGTATGTGGACAAACCTTCCTTTCGGAGCCATACATGGTGCTTACTCTTCAGGTTCCTTGTAATAAAAGCAGAAGCCAAAACCCAGAATGTTTGACAGTGTTTCCAAAATCATGTAGGATAGATGCTATAACCATTAGTGCCTCCCCGCACCTCCTCCAAGGTGCCGTTGCCTCTATATCCCCTTGTACATCCAGTTTCAAATGCTCTTCCCCCAGCTCCATCAGAATGGGGCCACTAGTCTTAATAGATTTTCCTTAGGCTTTAGACTTTGAAACATCAAGTATCATCTTGTCAGATTCCTAAAGCCTGACTGTTGTTATAAGACTGCATATTCTCAGTGCAAAGGACAACAAACTTCAGTATAATGGGGCTTCCCTTTACACTTTCTTTTCCTAAACAGGTAACTGTACACATGCTCCATGTGAGGTGGGCATGTCAGGGTGCTCATGATTTCCTATTGAGCAGGAAGAGCATAGGATGCAAGTCCAGTCTGATATGTACCACTGAAAAGGGCTGGGATGCTTGCGTCTGTGCTCTCAGTATCATCATGACCTGTGTCCTTGTGGAAGTCAGGCTTCTACTTGCCTTCTTTGTGGTTGAACATAACATAAACCTTCATGGTGTTCCCTTTCAACCCCTGGACACTGCTGTCCCCATGTTGGCTGACATCTGGGAGGGCTCATATGTATCTCTGTCACTGGGTATCTCCGCAGCTCAAGTGTGTAACACAGGGTGCTTCATGTCTCTACCTGCCGTCCCATATTCTTTTTCCCCACTTCACCTTGCTTTGTGACTCAAGCTGCCATGCCCTTAGCTTCTAGTTGGGTTTGGCAGTGGGAACTTTGGCTGCAGATGGAAAAGAGAGAGGAGAATGAAGTCTGGCTATTCACTTCTTTGGCCCTCTCCTTGTGTGGCTTCTGGCGTGCTGGCTTTCTCCCTCACCCAAAGGTCTCAGCTCCGGTCAGCTCCACACAGCTTCATCTCTGGATTCTGCCATTCAGGCCCAAGGTGGTAACTGTGTCCTACCATTTCTAGTTCTGAGGTTGCACACCATCTCTTGTGTTTTTTCCTACACTCTGCCCATACCTTTGCCAGTAGTCCCTTAATGAACCTCTCCTCGAATTACCCAGTTTGGGTGTGCTGTTGCTTGCTGTTGACCCTAACTGATACCGGGGGCTATTCTTGAATCAATCTTGTTGTAGAAGGGTTCTGAAGGACTTTATCTATGACCCCTAGCTCCTGGCAATAAGCAGTGTAACAATGCACATATGTAAGTTGCACTGGGATCCTATAGGTGGGAGGGAAACCCACTGTGTGTGATTTCTGATGCTGCATCCTGAGATGCTGCTTGGGGAAGAAGCCCCCTTGCCCAGAGGGCAATGGCACCACAGCTTTGGATTTACTTTGTCATCTGGGAGAGGGGAGGAAGTCAGTCTTCTCCATTAGTGCTGCTGGCACAGAACGAAGCTTCTGAGTTAGCAAGTGAGAAGAGACCATTTCGGAGCCTTGCCTGATCTCTGGTGCCACTCGTTTGTCTCTCCTCTGGCACTGGCAGCCCAGGTCCCTCCTGGCATCAGGGATCAGGCAGGGGAGGTGCCTGGTGCCTCCCTCCTTCAGTCTCCTTTGGCATTCCTGTCCCCTTGCAAAGCAGAGCCCCATTAGCAAGTGAAATGTCCGCATTTCAAACAAACAGGCTCTGCAGTCTGCCAAGCCTGGGTGAAATCACAAAGAAATCTTAGTGTCCTAGGACTCCTTTGGGCCTCCTCTCAGAGCATTCAGGTAATTCTTTTGTGGCTGGAGCAGGCCTCACTTTCTCCCTGCTTGCTAGAAGGTGGCCATCTGCTACCACGCTACCTTTCTACCAGTACATCTGCCTGGCCAAACATAGTGAGGTCCCAAGGAGCTGGGTTAGCCTTCATCGACTGCTGATTTAGGCTAATTGGTCACTGGGGTTTAATCGATTCCTCGCTTGCATTTTTTCCCCAGTCACAGGTTCCCTGAGGGAGGCCTTCCCCTCTACTTGTCTTTTCTTGGCCAGCTCATTGGAAAAAACCCAGGGACTGCTCTAGATGGAGGAAAAGGGTCAGGGTCACTATCTCTGCCTAAACCAGCAAAGCCAACTTGATCGAATTCAGGGAGCGCAGGAGTAAGGATGACGCAACTCGAGTTGAGTTCTCTGGCAAAGAAATAGTAAACAGCAAAACAGTCATTTCAGAGGGCAAACTGTTTGCCTCTCTAATAAAGCATGGCTCATGATGGAAAATAACTCAGAAGAAAGTAGGGAGCAAATGGATTTAGTTGCTATGGGAACGTAGTTGGAAAAAAACACGAAATATGTAAATACTGTAATTTGGTATTTTAATGCACTTCTCTTCCATGAAGAAAATTCCCTGACAACTAAAGCTAACAACTCATTCCTCTGCTATACACAGCATTGATTGACAGAGGCTGGGCAAGTGAGTTTCTGAATTCGATGTGCCCCTAGGAGCAAATTCATCTACATTCCCAGGCATGAAAATCAAACATCTGGAGCAGTGGTTCTCAACTCTGGCTGTGCATTAGAATTTCTCAGGGAACTTTAAAAAAACTTGGCCCACCCCATGCTGATTAAATCTGATTTCCTGATTCCCTGGGAGGGTGGGGCTGGGCACTGATTTTATTTATTTATTTATTTATTTATTTATTTATTTATTTATTTATTTTAAGATCCCCAACCTTTTCTAATGGGCAGCTGGTGTTGTGGACCACTGACCTATAATCCTGGTTTGGTCGACTTGGTGAAAACAGATCACTTTTTTGCCCATATGCCTTTACTATATTTTATTTCATTGGATTTTTGATGATTTGGGTATTTTAGTACTAATAATAGGAAGGGATTAACAGTTGTCACTCTTCCATTATTAGTGTTATTAGTTTCACCATGATAGATTAATGCTCCTCTTATTGTTTAGAGCAAACATATGATATCATATTACAAATCATTATCATTTGACTGTAATAATAATGACGATTAATAGCTGTTATTTAAAAAACTATAAATTGACAATAACTTGGGAGGTTTAGTTGTTGCTCTAAATGTTGCGATCAATCTATTTTTTAATAATTACCATCATAAATTATAATTAGCTATAGAATAAGTCAAGAGAAAACACTTATATAGACATCATTATTTAACTTGCTTAATAATGGTCCACACCAGAGTTGGTAAGTGGCATAATTTCTTTGTGTAGCATTTTGCCAGCTGAGGAAATTGTTACATAAAAAAGACATGTAACTTGCATTAATTTATATGTTGCAACCAAACACATGGAACACCTGAGCATGTAATTCCAAAATTTCAATCTTTTCTCATTGCCGTGCTCCTGTTTTGTTTTGTTTTTCCATGAAGTCTCAGTCCTCCTCTGAGATTACACTAGGAACAAAACTACCAATTAAACCAGACTTTACTGGTATGTAAAGAGAATTTGAATGTGTAGGGAAGGAGGGTTCATGAAGAAGTTAATATTTATAGTAATCAAGAATGAGTTGTGAAAATCTTACCTTGTTGTGCAAGTTAAATTCAGGTGGTCAGAGGTCTAAGAGGTTACTTGGGATTCCAACCTACGGAAAGCTTGTTTGCTTTGGAAGCATTCTTTTAATCTTTAATATTATCATTATTATATCTACCCTTGGAAGCCCTTCAATCCTGTCTAACATCAGGTTTTATCATTGATCCACACTGTTGGGTCTCCTGGAGATAGACATAGTCAAGGAGTTCCTCCAGGACCATCTTTTCTCATAGTTTTTGAGGTGACCATCTCTAACCCTCTAGACCAGGTTAGGTTCTCTGTTTTCTGTTATCTGCTCCTACAGCACTGTCAAAAAAAAAAAAAAGAAAAAAAAAATCTTTCTAGCTGCTGGCACAAGTAATTAGTTCATAATTACTTATTTAAGCCAGCATTTCCTAAGCTCCATGAGGGAGGAAACAATAGTTTTCATCCTATTATTCCAAATAGCACAGTCCTTAGCATATATTAAACATTTAGTAAATATTGTTGACTAATGACTGACTTTTTTCCTCCCCAGCCCTATTAATTAAAGCTGACCTGTTTCAGATGCTTAGCAAAAATTTTCATTAAAAACAAACTTTTTTGTTATGGATATTTTCAAATACACTTAAAAGTAGAGATTTTATAAAGAATCCCTATAAATTTATCTTCAGCTTTAACAACTACCACATTTTGCCTATCTTATTTAAATTTTTAAAAATTAAAATAATTTTTAGATTTTCAGTTTCAGCTCTGAAACCTCTTTAGATTATAAGTCATCACTCCTGTTCTTATAAGAAAAACTGTCCAGAGTGATTATCAGTGACTTTTCTCATACCTATCACAGGAATGAAGGTGCCAGGCAGATCACCACCATGAAACCTGGAGAGACAGGTGAATCCAAACAATCGTACATGAAAACTACATATGTGGAGTAGAAGCTGCTGGAAATTTTGGTAATTAAGTGGTAATTGATGAGTTACTGGAAGCTGAGTGTGGTCTAGCCTGAGTGAGAAACTCCTAGTGCTGTAGTCTTAGGGAGACCCTCTTGCTTTTGTGGGTTTTACCTTCCAAAAGGAAGGTTAGATCAGGTTCTCATGGTGAAGATCCAAGGAAAATCCGCTGTGGCTTTGGCAGAAGGAGGGGAAGGGTAATCAGTCTGATATGCCAAGTGTATGTCCCCTAACACAGGCCTATTCTCCATGGGAAAATACTTTGCCAAAGCCTTAGTTCCTTGGGGAAAGGACATTCTTTATTTCTCCAGCTCCCTCCAGCCATCCTTTCTGGAGGAAGAGTGGAGGGAAGCTAGATGAAGAATTTGTGAAGGTCACAATCCAGAGAAACAGGCCCATTAAAAGATGGGATTTAACCATATGATGATAAGATGATATTTTTCTCTCATGTTATGCCACAAGGCTTGCCAAAGGCAAGAATAAAATATCCCAAAGAGATAGAGCAAGCATCAGCCCCAAACTCAGATATGATACAGGTTTTGGAATTATCAGATACAGATTTTAAAGTAATAACCATGATTTATAAGTTAAGAGCTCCAGTGGAAAAAGTAGAAAGCATGCAAGGACATGTGAATAATGTAAGCAGAGAAAGGGAAATTCTAGAAGAGGATTAAAGGAAACTCTAGAAACAAAAAACACTGCAGCAGAGATGAAGAATGTCTTTGATGGTCTCTTTAGTAGACTGGACACAACCAAAGAAAGAATCATTGAGCTTGACGATGGGTTAAGAGAAACTTCCTAAACTGATATGCAAATTAAGAAAGAATAGGAAAAAAATTGCCACAAAAAATAAAACCGATCACCCAAGAATTGTAGGCATAATTTCAAGAGATATAACATATGTACAATTGGAATACCAGAAGAAGAAAGAGAAAACAGAACAGAAGTAGTAATGTCCAAGAACTTAATAATGGTCATCAAAGAACAGATCCAGGAAACTCAGAAAGCACCAAGCAGGAAAAATACCTGCTTGACATGTCATATTCAAACTGTAAAACATCAAAGGCAAAGAAAACATCTTGAAACAAGCCAGAAGAAAGAACATTTTGATTGAAAGGAACAAGAACTACCATGAGCTACTCATCAGTAACCATGCAAGCAAGGGGACAGTGGAATGAAATATCTAAAGTGTAAACAACAACCCTACCAACGTAGAATTCTATAAACAGTGAAATTATCCTTCAAAAGTGAAGAAGAAATAAAGATATCTTCTGATTAAAAATAAACTAAAGAAATTTATGACCACTAGATTTTTGTAAGATGTGTTAAAAGAAATTCTTCAAGTAGAAGGAAAATGAAATAGGTGAGAAAAGATGTAAAGAAAGAATGTTAGAAAAGGAATAAAGAATATTTTTTACTTATCTTATTCTTAATTGATCTAAAAGTACCTATTTATTTAAAAAATTAATAGCAGCAGTGTATTGGGTGATTATAGCATATGAATAAAGGAAATGAATGATAGCACTGTCCTAAGAAATAGGAGGGATGAGTTAGGAATATTCTATATAAGCTACCTACATACTTTATTCATGAGAACAATTTGAATTTGAAATTATAAATACCAAATATAGCAGCAAAAAATGAGCAAAAAAATTTATAAATCCAAAGAAATGTATAGGAACTATATTTGGAATACAGTAAGACTAATTAAAAAAACAAAGATCTAAGTAGGTGGAGAGATATTCTGTGTTCATGGAAGATCAGTATGGTTAAGATATCAGTTTTTTTTAATTTGATTTATAGATTCAAAATAATCTCAATCAAAATCCCAGCAATGTATTTTGTAGATATTAACAAACTGATTCTAAAGTTTATATGGAATATTTGACACTACAGAAGAATAGACACAGAGATCAATGGAACAGACAAAAACCCAGAAATAGATTAACACAAATATAATCAACTGATATTTAACAAAGAAAAAAAGGCAATTTAATGTAGAAAAGAATATTTTCAACAGATGGTGTTGGAACAATTAGATGTCCATATGCAAAAACATGAAGCAACACACAGATCTTATACCTTTCACAGAAATTAACTCAAAATGTGTCATAGACCTAAGTGTAAATTGCAGTGTTATAAAACTTCTGGAAGAAAAATGTGAGAAAAATCTAGGTAATCTTGTGTTTGGTTCATAGTTTTTAGATACAATAACAAAAGCACAGTCCATGAAAGAAAAAATAACAAATTGAATTTTATTAAAATCAGCAATTCTGCTTTTTGAAAGGTGCTGTTAAGAGAATGAAAAGACAAGCCACAGATTGGCAGAAAATATTTACAAAACATATCTTATAAAGGACTTGTATCTAAAATATGCAAAAACTCTTAAAACTCAACAATAAGAAAACAATCTAATAAAAAAATGGAAGTAAGGGACGCTTGGGTGGCGCAGTTGGTTGGACGACTGCCTCCGGCTCAGGGCGTGATCCTGGAGTCCCGGAATCGAGTCCCACATCAGGCTCCCAGCTCCATGGGGAGTCTGCTTCGCTCTTTGACCTTCTCCTCGCTCATTCTCTCTCTCACTGTCTCTCTCTCTCAAATAAATAAAATAAAATCTTAAAAAAAAAAAAATGGATGTAAGATCTGAACACTTTGCCAAATTTTTTTTTATAGATTTCATGCTTATAGAAGATGCTAAACATCACTTGTCATTAGTAAATTGTAAATTAAAACAACACTGAGATACCATCCCACACGTATTAGAATGGTCAAAATCTAAAACAACTAACAATACCAATTGCTGACAAGGATGCAGAGCACAAAAAACTCTTATTCATTGCAAAATGATACAGTCACTTTGGAAACGAGAATGACAGTTTCCACACAAATTTGATTATAGTTTGCCATGATATCCAACAAGCATGCTTGTAGGTATTCACCCAAATCATGTAAACCTTAGGCCCTCAAAAAAATCTGCACATGAATGTTTATAACAGCTTTACTCATAATTGCCCCAAATTGGAAATAACTAAGATGTCCTTCAGTAGGTGAATGGATGAAAAGACTGTGTTATATTCATACAATGGCATATTATTCAGTGATAAAATAAATGAGTTATCGTTATCAAAAGATGTGTATCAATCGTAAATGAATATTGCCAATGAAGTAAGTCCCTCTGAAAAGGCTATATACTGTGTAATTCCAATTAAATGATATTCTGGAAAAGGCAAAACTTATGGGGTTGGTAAAAACATCAGTGGTGGCCAGGACTTTAGTGGTAGGAGGGTGCATCATATCATAGGGGAATTTTTTTAGGGTGGTTCACCTGTTCATAAGTTACTGTATTATTGGATACATGACAATATGCATTTGTCAAAACCTATAGAATTTTAGAGTACAAAGAGTGAAACTTAATGTAGTCAAATAAAATAATTTAGGACTTCAGGAGATCCTAGGATGGAACAGATAATGTGACAAAACAGTCTAGCTACATTACAAATGTATGCGAGAACCTCACGGATGGGATGGAGGGAAAGGTGGAAATAATGCAGTCTGTGGGTCTAAAGGCAAATGCAAATATACATAAGCATTATACTTAGGTTAATAAACTTTCCTATGGGAGCATGAATTAACAATTCTGGTACTGTTGTAGTGAACACTGGATTTACATGATTAAGTAAATGGATGATGGATGGTGGGAGCCAGGTTTCTCAGTGTTGGAGTGCTGGTTATAGGTAAGCAAGGAGAGGACATTAGACTGATCTTTGTAGGGGAGATTTGGAGATCCCAGTATGAACTCATAGCATAATATATTTAGGTTAATACAGATACAGATGATTATGCGTAGAAATATTTATAGGTATGATTATATACTTGGGTTACTATATGCACATGTATTTCATTGCTGTCAGCTGAGGAGGCTGAAAGCAACATGACCCCTATAGCAAGCTGTACATCTTGCTTCTAACATTATTCTTCAATTCTCCAATAAAAGAAGTGAAGAAACAGCGATTCTAGGAGTGGTTGTGGATACAGACAGGATGATCCTGGAGCATCTTGCAGCGCTAGCGAGTAAGAACATTTAAAAAAACCAGTCCCCAGGGGCACCTGAATGGCTCAGTGGGTTGGGCCTCTCCCTTTGGCTCAGGTCATGATCCCAGAGTCCTGGGATCGAGCCCCACATTGGGCTTTCTGCTTGGCGGGGAGCCTGCTTCCCCCCTCTCTCTGCCTGCCTCTCTGTCTACTTGTGATCTCTCTCTCTGTCAAATAATGAATAAATCTTAAAAAAAAAAAAAAAAAAAAACAGTCCCCAAAGCCCCAAATCACCCTGCCCCACCAATAATCAGGGTATGTAAAAAGACATAGGAGACAATGGAAAATGCTTCCAATAGCAAAAGCTGGGACAATCTCAGAAACAAGATAAATAAAATATTTTTGAATAGTAACCCAAATTATGAAATAAATATCCATGAGTTCATACTGATATAAATAAATAATTGAATATATAAATCAATGGGAGAGAGTCAGAATTTTCCATGTAGAAGAATTCCAAATAATTTATGTAGGTACTGTGTTCTCAAGGAGGTTGAGCTTAACTCCCCACGTAAGTGTGAGCTGTACATTCTGATAAGTACAGTATAGAAAGGGAGAATAACTAGTAATTCCACAGTGGAGAGACCTGACAAATACGACCTGAGCCACGTGATCAAGATTAACATAAATAGTGATAAGTCCTTTTGATAGCAATTATCCTTAATATGATGTGATTAAAGTGGTACTTCATCTGTAGGATCTTCCTTCTAAGAACATATAAGTACAGCCTATGAGACAGATTTCAAGTGAAGAACATTCTACAAAATACCTACTAGGACTCTACAAAGCTGTTAAGGTCATCAAAACCAAGGAAAGTCTGAAAAACTGTCACAGCTAAGAGGAGCCTAAGGATACATAACTATTAGATATCATGTGGTATCTTAGATGGGATCCTAAAACAGAAAAAAGACATTAAGTAAAAACTAGGGAAATCTGAATAAAATATGAACTTTGGTTAATAATAATAATAATGTATAGCACTGTAAATTATGTATATAATTATGTATACATATAGTGGGCAGGAAGTAGTAAATGTTTAATGTTCTCATACAGTGAAGAATTGTCCCACATCCTGCATGACTTCCTAAAGTGTCTTCATCTTCTTTTTTTTTTTTTTCCTAAAGTGTCTTCATCTTCTAAAATATACCGAATTCTGAGGAATGTCTTATCATGTAAATCCAAGAAGACTATCTTATTTTGTCCAAAAGAGTTGTTCACCTCTTTGGAAAAATTGTGGCTCTGAATATAATATGGCTTTTGATATTTGAATCATAGACTGCTTGCAAAAACTTTTGCTTTTATGGCATTTTACATATAAATGGAGTAACAGTACAATTTATTATCCATACCAGATGCTTTTGAGTGTAAAAGGGGGTGCTTTTAATAGTTACGTCAGGGAAATGGGCAAAGAAACCAGGATTATACCAGAAAACTGGGTCATACATGCGAACCTGGAAAATATAGTTTTAGGTTTCTAGATTCACATATAGGAAGACATACTAAAGCAAGATTAGAATAGATGTTAAGTGGGAAAATACACATATCCTTTGTGATATATTTGTCTGTTTGATTTATCATTCACTAAGAGAGGTGTATACAGTTTCCCTCTATAACACTGAAATTGTAAATTTTTGTGGTTTCTTTAACTTTTGCCTCATATCTTTAAAGCCCTAATTCTTAGGGGCTTATGGGTTCAGAGTGTTATACCTTCCAAGTGAATAATACTTTCTTTTTTGCCTTAAAATGTATTTTGTCTGATAAGAGTATCTCTGCTTTCTTCAATTAGTATTTACTTGACATATTTCATATTTTTAGTTTCATTGTTTCTGTATTCTTATTTTTTATTGTTTTCTGTTATAGTTAGCATATAGCTGGATTAAAATAATGATCACCTGGGCACCTGGGTGGCTCAGTGGGTTAAGCCGCTGCCTTCGGCTCAGGTCATGATCTCAGGGTCCTGGGATCGAGTCCCGCATCGGGCTCTCTGCTCAGCGGGGGCCTGCTTTCCTTCCTCTCTCTCTGCCTGCCTCTCTGCCTACTTGTCCTACTTGTGATTTCTCTCTGTCAAATAAATAAATAAAATCTTTAAAAAAAATGATCACCTTTGCTTCTAATTGGAGAACTTAATCTATTTACATTATATCATTATTCTCATTTGATTTGGGTTTGTTTTTTATCTTATTGTGTGCTTCCCCCATGTTTTCAATGTTTATTTTCCTTTTGTTTTGTGTTGATTAACACCAGTAGTTTGGAAATTATATACTCCATTTCAAATGCTTAGATGGTTACTCTAGAAACTTTAACATATATATATATATATATATATTTTTTTTTTTTAAGATTTTATTTGTTTAACAGACAGTGATCACGAGTAGGCAGAGAGGCAGGCAGAGAGAGAGGCAGGGAAGAAGGCTCCCTGCCGAGCAGAGAGCCCAGTGTGGGGCTCGATCCCAGAACCCCAGAACCTTGGGATCATGACCTGAGCCGAAGGCAGAGGCTTTAACCCACTGAACCACCCAGGCTCCCCTGCGATATCTTTAAAAGTGAACTAATTTCACTTGCAACTAGGTATTGTGATTTTTTTAAATTAATTTTTTAATTTTTTTATAAACATATAATGTATTTTTAGCCGCAGGGGTACAGGTCTGTGAATCTCCAGGTTTACACACTTCACGGCACTCACCACAGCACACAACACCCCCCCCATGTCCATAATCCCACCACCCTCTCCTAACGCCCCTCCCCCCAGCAACCCTCAGTTTGTTCTGTGAGATTAAGAGTCTCTTATGGTTTGTCTCCCTCCCATAAAGAACAGATATATTTAATAGTTTAAGTATATTTAATAGTGTCCAAAGATAATTAATATCTTTATTCCCCTTTTGTATGAGAAATCAAATGCCTTAATGTCAATCTTCTTTTCTTTATTTTATTATTAAATTGTTGGGGCACCTGGGTGACTCAGTCACTGAGTGTGTCCCTTTGGCTCAGGTCATGATCCCAGTGTCCTGGGATTGAGCCCTACATCCGGGTCCCTGCTCGGCGGGGGGCCTGCTTCTCCCTCTCCCACTCCCCCTGCCTGTGTTCCCTCTCTTGCTGTGTCTCTCTCTGTCAAATAAATAAAATAAAATAAAATAAAGATTGTTGTCATCACTATTGTTTTAGTTCTGTGTTGATCTTTTAGCCTCTCAAATGACCATAATTGTTATTATTTATATAGTCAAAATTTATTTATGTTTACTTTATGTTTACTAACACTTTGTTCTCCAGTCCTTCTTGCATCTAAGACCTACTTTTTAGGATCATTTTCTTCTCTTTTTTAAAGATTTTATTTATTTGAGAGAGAGTGAGAGTGAGCAGGAGCAGGGAGAAGGGGGGCAGAGGGAGAAGCAGACTACCTGCTGAGCAGGGAGTCTGTGGGCCTCAATCCCAGGACCCTGAGATCATGACATTAGCTGAAGGCAGGTGTTTAATCAACTGAGCCACCCAGGCGCTCCAGTATCATTCTCTTTTTTAAATGTGTCTTTTAGAAGATTCTTTAGTGATTTTCAGGTAGTAGCATACTCTTTTAGTTTTGATTCTTTATGAAAATATCTTGATTTCACTCTTAGTCTTTAGAGTAAATTTCATTTGGTAGAGAATACTGGTTTGACATTTATCTTCTTTCAGCACTTTACGGTTATCATTTTTACTGGTTTCTGTCTTATATTGTTGAAATTGAGAAATCAGCTGTCAGTCTGATTTAAATTATTTATAGTGATCTGTTTTTTTTCCTCTCTGCTTATTTTAAAGATCTCTCTGCTTTTGATGTTTACAAATTCACTATAACGGGTCAAGGCTTGTTTTTTTCCTTTTTTCTTTCTTATCTTCATTGGGCTTTACTGTGCTACCTGAATCTGTGGATTTTTCCCTGGAAAAACATTCAGTCATATTGCTTCTGCCTCATTCTGTTATCTCTTTTTAGATTTCAGTTTAGACATATGTTGGACCTTCTCATTCTATCCTCCATATCTTTTAACCTCTTACAATATTTTCATTTCTGTATTTCCATGTTGTATTTTGTGTATTTTTTCAACCTATTTAAAAAAAATTTAAAGATTTTGTGTATTTTTTTGACAGAGAGAGAGATCACAAGTAGGCAGAGAGGCTGGCAGAGAGAGATGGGGGAGAAGCAGGCTCCCTGCTGAGCAGAGAGCCCGATGTGGGACTCGATCCCAGGACCCTGAGATCAGGACCTGAGCGGAAGGCAGAGGCTTAACCCACTGAGCCACTCAGGTACCCTTTTCAACCTATTTTAAAAATATACTCCTTCTCTTTCCATTTTATGTACTTTTACTCATGAACCAAACTTATAATTTCCATTCTTGAATTCTTTTATTTGTAGGGGTTCTACTTTGGTATTTTTCCAATCTAAATTATTGGTTTTGATAAGCTTTCTTTTTCCTTTGTCATATTCTTTAAAAATTTAAATATTTCTTTAAACACATTAAATGTACTTATTTGATATTGTATGTGTGATAATTATATTATCTTGATGTATATGGTTCTAATTTAGCAACTTTTTCTTTCTTCTAATTCTTGATCATGGTAGCTTATTTACTGTAAGTTTGATGATTTTTGATTTTGGGCTAATGTTTCTGAAATCTTTGCGATAAATCCTGAGGCTTGAATTTAAAGTATGTTCTTCCAGAGAGGATATACTTTGGTTTTGTACAACTAACTAAAGACCATTTAAAATGAAGATTTCAGCTTAAGTTTTTCAGCCTGCATATATGGTGTGAATATTTCTTAAAAGAATGAAAGTGTGTTTAGGGAATTATTGGGGCAGTAATTTTTCCCCTATTCCATCCAGAATATAGTTTGAATCACATAATATCTTTTTGGAATACCAGCTTTTGTTGTTCTTTTCTTTTTTCTGAGGATTACCCTTTTGGAATCCTGACTATGCAGTGATCCCAGATCTGACCTGTAACCCAGCAAAAACCCAGTTTTACCCATTTGTCCCCAGGCTCTAAGGTGTCAAGAACTGACAAACTCCCCTAGGAGTTTGCTTTCCCTATGTATCTGAACTGTTTTATGTGCCTTGTGCAGAAACCTTTATTGAGAGAGACATGAGATTTTTTTCCTCCATGTAGCTTTCTAAAGTATAACAGGGGAAGGAAAGCTATAGGAAGGGATTCAGCTCAGTATAAAGAAGACTGCTGTCAAATAGTGAGCTGTTTCATGAGGTAGTGAGTTTCCTAGTCCCTAGAAGGATTCAAGGATAGGCTAGACAACCACATACTGGAGATATGATAAAGGGGACTTAAAGATGGAAGGATGTATTGGATTGGGCAAGTGTGCTGCTATCCTCTTTTTCTATGCTTGCTGCTGGTTTGCATGCCAGAGCCAAAGCTGTGATACACTCAGGAAGAAAATACTTTTCACTGGCCATCTGAAAGTTTAAAATAATGGCTTACCAGGACTGCTCTCTGCCTGTAAATGGCTCCTGGACACCTGGCAGCAGAGCTTTCTGGGCCCAACAGGCTTTGCCAGAACACGAGATGCCTGAGCTGCCTGCATCTACTGTTTACGTGGCCATATCCCTGGGCTCGGTTGGGTGGCTATAGTTTGTCTTGGCCACGGTGATGTCAAGGGGGAGGTGGACTGGGGGGCAGGATGAGTGAGCAACAGGTGTTAGAAGGAGTCTAGACAGAAAAGTATCCTTATACCCACAGGAGCGTTTGTTTAAAATAGCTCTTTCCCCAAATATTCTTTTGATGGCACTGGGCCCGTCTGTGCTGTGGTTTAAGATCATTTGGCAACTCTCATTCTTGCAATCAGAGAACGGCTTCTGGGGCTATAAAATCATCAGTGAGCTCAGCCAATTAGCTCAGCCCAGATAGGATTATATGCACCAGCTCTGGTAGCAAGGCGACTTGACACAAGCTGACTTTACAAAGTTTCAGTGGTTTTGTTTGCCCTGTTTTCCCCCAGGGCAGTCATAGTTCAGCTGGGACTGGGCCCCAGCAGGTGATGCCTTTGGGTGCTTTTTTTCACTGTTGGTGGAGAAACTGGGTGAGAAGTATTCACACTCTCATGCTTGTGGTAGTAAGGAAAGGAGGACTGTCCTGCAAACATGGACAATCTGTTTCTATGAAGAGAGAGTAAATGTCCCTTTTCCAGTTGGATGGGGAATTGGATGCTCCCGCAGAGCTCTGTCATGAGGGACTAGAATGGGGTCTATCAAGAGTGATGGGGGGGCGCCTGGGTGGCTCAGTGGGTTGGGTTGCTGCCTTCGGCTCGGGTCATGATCTCAGGGTCCTGGGATCGAGTCCCGCATCGGGCTCTCTGCTCAGCGGGGAGCCTGCTTCCTCCTCTCTCTCTCTGCCTGCCTCTCTGCCTACTTTGATCTCTCTCTGTCAAATAAATAAATAAAATCTTTAAAAAAAAAAAAGAGTGATGGGGGACCCCATTCTAGTCCCTCATGACTCTGGGCACTAGATGGAACTCAGGCCAATAATGAGGTTAAAGCAAGGGGACTGTTCTGTGAGTGCAAATAAGTGTTCCAGGTTACATGCGGAATTGTGGGTAAGTAATGTAGGGTTATTCTGGCATGCAAAGTGTAGGTGAACTTGAGAAGCAAGAACTCAGCTTGTAATTGGATCTCCCCTCCAGTCCCCCACCCCCAGTAGTTTGTTTTTTTGTTGTTGTTTTGGTCCATGTTATGATAGAACCTTGAGCTGTGCACAGAAGAAAAAAAAAAGATATAAATAAGAGTATTGGGGTGCCTGGGTGGCTCAGTCGGTTAAATATCTGACTCTTGGTTTCTGCTCAGGTCATGATCTCAGGGTCATGGGGTTGAGCTCCACGTCACGCTCTGTGCTCAGCATGGAATCTTTTTAAGATTCTTTCTCTCCCTCTTCCTCTGCTTCTCCTCCTGCTTGTGCATCCTCTTTCTCACATAAATAAAATCTTTAAAATAAAATAAAATAAAATAAAATAAAATAAAATAGTATAGGAAAGTCTGCCCAGCTAGAGAAAACTACTGATAACATTTTGATGCATATTCTTCCAGATCCTTTCTTCATATATGTGTATAGTGCTTCTTTTTACAGAAATGGAAGAACACTCTTGTATTACCTGCTTTTTCCACTTATATGATTCAGTCAGCAGATATTTAATGAATGTCACTATATGCCTGGCCTTACTCTAGACATTAGGGGTATCTTGATGCACAAAACAAAGCCCTTGCCCTCCTGGAACTTATGTTTTAGTAAACATTCTGTAGCGAGCATCTTTTCATATCCATGGATCCATTTATGGAACATTTGGGGGCGCTATGTAGTATTCCACTATATAGATGGGCTTTAATCTATTTTTATACTATTGTCAGAAATTCAAATGGTTTGTGGCTTTTTGACATGATAAACAATGATCTGATGAACATTCTTAGAGCTACTATGTGTGTATATCCTTATGAGAAATAAAGGCTGTAGTGAGAATTTAAAAAGACTAAATGTTCCCTCAGGTAGAGGGAATAAATGTGTACTTCCTGGCTGTGACCTGCAGACAAATAGTCCCAAAGACAGTTGAGCCCAGAGGGTATTGCTGACAGACTTGGCTGACTGTGTGGCTTGGGTGGAGGCAGGCGAGCCTGTATGGCTGGCTTTCAGCTGACCCAGGTGGACTGCCTGCCAGAGCTTGGACCCATAGATTAATTAAGGGCATATATGAATGTCAGGAGTCTTCAGAGGTCTAGCTACTTTCACTGTGGTTTTAAAAGATAAAGGCGTGCTGCTCCATGTGATAAGCTAGTGATATGTTAGTAACCCAAAGAAGAGATTCTCACAGCACACACAGATGAGGTGGGTACAGCTGCATCTGGGCCTAGGCAGCAGGGTATGCAGAAGGACCTGCTTTCGGGGAGGTCTTTTTTTGTACTGAGCCCTCATGAGCAAAATGGGAGATGAAGCAATGAGAGAGGGTGGATCACAGGAATTAAGGGTTTCTTTCAGCAGTCTCCTTGCTTAGTAGGTAGGCGCTCATGGGCTTTAGATTACCGGTATTCCATGGTATGCTCTTAAGCTCACTGAAGGGAGAGTGTCCTTTCCTTTGTTGAACAGTTGGCTACTGTCCTGTATGTAAGCCCAAAATATGGGAATAATTTTAAATCTTTCCCTTTTCCCACCCCTTCTCTCCACCAAATTCTGTGTAGTCTCCTGGACAAAATCTCTTGAATCTCATGTCCAAGCCCCAGTTCTTTCTCCCTTGAATAACTTCATGAGCTTTCATGCATATCCTTGTTCCCACTTCCCTTCCATCTCTTTCCCACACAGTGACCTGAGTTATCTTTGTGACATGAACTTTGCATCTCATTACCACCAGGTGAAGAACCTTGAATGGTTTCCTGTTACCTGCAGGGTGAAATCCAAACCCTTAAGAGATCAAAAGGCTGTCTCAGCAGCCCTAGCCTACTTGACCAGTTGTGTCCCCAGCCACACCTCACACCTGTTTTCCAGTCATGAACCACGTGCACAACCTGGGGGTGACATGTTCCTTCCAGCCCCTGTATCCTTGCACACACACTTTCCTTCTGCTAGGGATATTTCCCCTTTTTTGTTCCTTGGTGTGTTCCTATTCCTATCAAGGCACTTTCTTCATTGTGACCCCACTGTGTTGTGTCCATCTTTGTTTTATAACCTATCATGCTGCTCATTTACTCATCTACTTGTGTATATCCTTTCCTGGATTGTGACCTACTGAGAATGAAGACAGGGTATAACTCATTTTTTGTATCTCCTATCCTACAGCAGTGCTCAACATGTATTTGTTGCTGAATGTGGGAGGAGCTGGTACAATCTGGACTGCAGAATGCTTTCTTTGATGTAGATCTAACCAGATAGAATGTGTTCACAGGACTTAGTTCTGACTTATATTTTCAGACATTCTTTTAAGGATGTTTATTCTAAAGGCAATTAATTTTGTTACATAAAGGATGTTTATTAGATAGGGTTGATTCTTAGACATGCTCTCTCAGATGCATGATTTGATGTTGCAAACACACAGATACACGTTTTTCAACTAGTAAGAGATGAGTTCAAACACAGAGACTCTCAGACTCTAGAGTGTCCTGACTTCTATGCTCTAATGCCTGGGGGTGCTGGCATTTGGGTCCAGCACCAAGAGAGGGAGTTGTAAATGGAAAAAAAGGGAGATGTGGAAAAGAAAAAAATCCAAAAAGTCCTTTCATGACCATCCATGTGTTTATATAGAAGTTGAAAAACAGGGAATTGCTTTCTTTCAAAGTCTGTTTCCATATTTGTCACATGTGAGTAATAATATTCTCCTTATAAGACAGTGGTAAAGACTAGATAAGATAATGCTTTATGTATAGTAAATGCCAAAAAGTAGCTATTATATATTATTTTTCTTAGAATTCCTGGCTTTCTCTTCTTCTCTGTGCTTAGGAGTCTTTGAGTGGGCCTGACAGAAATCTTTGCAGAGGAAAACTCAGGTCTGTTTGTGATTTCAATAGGCAACTACTGAATACTCCTTCAGGAGTTTCTGAAGGCTTCCATGACCCTTATGTCCCACCAATCTCCTCATTTCCTTGATGAAATACCACAGTCAGATTTTACCTAAAGCCACGTTTGCAGATAAAATCTTTGAGCTGATAACCGTTGCTAGAGTTAACAAGTTATAAAGCTTTTACTCTATACCTCTGTGGGACTGAGTTTTGGGTTCCTTTCCTAGAAGAGGATTTTTTTCTTGAGCAGGAGACCTGAGTCTGGGTTTGGGGACGAAGTATCTGGTGAGGAAAAGATTGGAGAAAGGAAATAATAGAATGAGAGGTTCTACAGAAAACTATATTGGATAGAGACATACCATCCAGGGATGGCTACTTACCTTTCATCTTCCTGATATCCTGTTCATGATTGTCTCTTGAACTGTTTCTTTAATATTTTAGCTCAATCCTTTGTATAATTCTATTTTATTTACCTCCATGGCAGTGCATGGGGAGGAGGTATGTCGGGAAAAGGATGAGGAAGAAAGGCTCTTATTATTCCAAATAACATTCTGGAGATGAATTGCTGAGCTCACTGGTAGACATGGGTCAGGGCACAGCCCAAGGGCAGAACTGATGGAAGATAAGGTGACTTCACAGCGTGGGGGATATGGTTGAAAACTTCACTTTCCCCCGCTGCTTTTTTTTCTTTTTAAAATTGTGGTAAAATATATATAACATAAAATTTACCATTTTAAAACATATGGTTCAGAGGTGTTAAGTACATTCGTTTTGTTCAACCAACACCACTTTCCCTGTCCAGACTTTTTTCATCTTCCCAAAGTGACCCTCTTTACTCTTGAAACAATAATTTCCCACCCCTCCCATTTCCCCCAACCCAGCCCCCAGTGCCCACCATTCTGTTTTCTGCCTCTATGAATGTGACTACCTTAGATATGTCGTCTAGGTGGAATCATATAGTCTTTGTCCTATTGTGATTGCCTTAATTCACTTAGCGTTATGGCTGCAAGGTCCATCCATGTGGTAGCCCCCAGCTGCTTTTAGAAACTGCTTTGGAAACAGGAAAAGGAACAAGCTGACCATTGGCAAGCAGGCCTCAGGCCCTAGTCCGAGTTGGAAAGGGGTCCCTAGATGATCCTTTCCCTTTCAAGGAGATTGGTGACAGTCTTGTTAGCATTTCTTGGATACTCAGGAAAAAAATCTGCTGACCACTGCCTGCTGTCTTCCCCTTTTCAGGGGCCATTAAAATCCAAAGCAGCCACGTCTTCCCACTGAAAAGCCTCTGCAGGCTTGGCAGTGAGGCTGGGCACCGGTGGTAGCCAGGACAGACTCTGCTCCTGTTTAGGAGCTAGGCCACATTTTACCACGTTTGGTTCCAATTCACATTTTGGAATGGCCTTTCCCTGCCTCCAGTGGCTCCTGTCCCACCATGAGTGACTTCTGTGGTGGGCTCTAGGGAGACCGTCACTTTCTGTGCTGGTCATGCTGACTGCCACGTGGGGGGCTTGGCAGAACCAGCCAGTGACTGCCAGTCTCCTGGACTGTTGCCTTGTCTACTGCTTGGAAGTCTTGTCTTGTCTGAGATGGCGGGGTCTAGTTTCTAGAGGAAAGGTTCCTCTGGGATTTGGTCGAAATCAGGGCTGTCCTGTCCTATCCCCAGAAAAATCTGAGCAAACAGCAAATGTAATTAATACTTGGTGAATCATGCCCATTGGAGGGTTAACTCCTGACAGCCCGATGCTCTGAATGGGTAGAACACATGATGTCCTTTGGGTGCTAGCCATGCTTGCTAATGAAGAATTCACTTTCCTTATTTTGGCCTTGGGGTTAGTCGAGGATAGAAGCCTGGAAATAAGGTAGTGTCCTAAAAGCTGCCTCCTGCAGCTCTGATTGCTTTTTCTTCCTTCTCCTCCAGGGGATTCCTCTCAATTCTAACTTGCTTTGATAAATTTTAACTTCTGAGTAAGACAGCTCTTAACATTTTTAAAATTAAACGATAATACATATAAAAAAGTACACAGATCATAATGAACAGCTTAATGAATTTTCCCATGTAAAACCCATGTAACTTACAGATCAAGAAATAGAATATTCCCAGCATCCCAGAAACATCCTCATGCCCCCTTCCAAGGAAGGGAAACTACTACCTGACTTTTAAGATCCAAGTTAGTCTCACCTGTTTTTTGAATTTGAACTTTACCTGCTTTTGAAATCATCAGTGTGCATACATTTTTGTGTACTTAACCTCATGCCTGTGTGATTCATCTCTGCTCTGGTATATGGTTGTAGCTCATTCATTCTCCGTGCCGTACAGCATTTCACAATTCATTTGTCCATTCTGTCAGCTCTGTGCTGAGCCATATTGCACCCCATAGCAAAGGGAAAATTCAGTAATACTGATCCTGCCTCTTTTTTATTTTAAGATTGTATTTGCTTATTTGTTTGTTTATATAGAGAGCATTAGCAGGGGAAGGGGCAGAAGGAGAGAGAGGATCTTTTTTTTTTTAAAAAAAAAAGATTTTATTTATTTATTTGAGAGAGAGACAGTGAGAGAGAGCATGAGCGAGGAGAAGGTCAGGGGGAGAAGCCGACTCCCCGTGGAGCTGGGAGCCCGATGCGGGACTCGATCCCAGGACTCCGGGATCATGACCTGAGCC
This sequence comes from Neogale vison, assembly GCF_020171115.1. Classification (NCBI taxonomy): domain Eukaryota; kingdom Metazoa; phylum Chordata; class Mammalia; order Carnivora; family Mustelidae; genus Neogale; species Neogale vison. The sequence goes on from NC_058091.1 coordinate 219,649,638, forward strand.
GAAGGCAGTCGTCCAACCAACTGAGCCACCCAGGCGTCCCGAGAGAGAGGATCTTAAGCAGACTCCCCACTGAGCAGGGAGCCCTGTGCAAGGCTTGATCCCAGGACCCTGAGATTATGACCTGAGCTGAAACCAAGAGTCGGTTCTCAACCGACTGAGCTACTCAGCTAGGCCTTTTGGTATTAATTTTGACTGAAAAAATATTGCATTAAAATATTGTTTATTTTGACTGAGATTTTTTGGCACCCCTTTAAATTTTGCTCCTGAGGTGAATGCTTCACTTACCTCACTCTGGTCCCAGCCCTGTCTGCTATAGATGGACGTAGCAGACTATGAATAGTGTTGGCAACTATGAATTTTTTGGCAACTATGAATAGTCTTGCTCTATTCCTGGACATGTTTCATGGTGAACATATGTAGGCATTTCTGTTAAGTATATACCTAGGAGAGAAATTTCTATAGGCAACTTTTTTTTGATAGGAGGATTGAATGTAGGGCCGAGGGGGCCTTTGTTTTCCTTTCCACATACCGGCCTTTCCTTTCAAAGTTGTTTCGAGAATGTATTCAGCCTTAGTATATATGTAAGGCGGAATATGTCTTAGTATATGATGTTGAGTGTTGGCAAGAGAGGATAAGCATGAGGCTCATTGGCATGTGCGTCCATTAGAGCTGAGGAAGCCAGAGAACCTAGGAGGTGTGAGTGTTTTGGAGAGCACAGTGTGGAACCCTTTCTAGGGAGAGTCCCTCAGAAAGAAGCTTCCCTGAGGCTAACTGGTTAAGTTTTGGTATCAGTTAGCTAGTTCCAGCCCTAAATTGGGTATCTTTCCATCTTTTCTATTTTCTGCAAAAGTTACTGTTTTTTGAAAGTTTGAGAGAACTTACTAATAAACCATTTTAGGAGGAATGTAATCATTCAAAACGCCCATTTAAACATTTTCCCACGTATATTGGTCTATTCATGTTTTCTACTTCTTTTTGATAAGACTTTTTCTCAGGAAAGGTTTATTTCAGTAAGATTTTCAAATGTGTTAGTACATTATTAATTTCTTCCCCCTTAATGTTCTTTTGATATTATAGTCCTTTTTTTCATTCTGATGATTGTGTGTATGTGTATGAAGTTTTTTTCCCTCTTATTCTTGAGCTAATAAAGGATATTAATCCTTTGCAAATATCTCTCGGGGTTTTTGTTGTTATTTTAAAAAAATGTTTCTGACCAACAAAATTTAGAAATTTTATTTGATGAGGTGTTTTAATTTTTTCCTTTGTGACTACTTCTAGTGCTTCTGTATTTTGAAATTTAACATTAAATATTTATCTATTTTAAAATTTTCTAATATTTTTATTCTTTTACATTTAATTATTTGGAAGTTTCTTGATCTAAGGTAAGTATTTAACTTGTTTTTCCACCAAGATGCTAACTTTTTTTTAACATTATTACATTTTTTACATTCCATACTTTTTTTTTTTAAGATTTAATTTATTTATTTGACAGAGAGAGATCACAAGCAGGCAGAGGGGCAGGCAGAGAGAGAGGACGAAGCAGGCTTCCCGCTGAGCAGAGAGCCCGATGTGGGGCTCGATCCCAGGACCCTGAGATCATGACCTGAGCCGAAGGCAGAGGCTTAACCCACTGAGCTACCCAGGTGCCCCTACATTCCATACTTTTTCTGTTGGTTTATATACTTCCTTTAGTATATAGTAAATTCTTATATATACAGGTATTTATGATTTAATGCAGTATATGTGTGCCTGAAAAACCTCTCATTCTACAAAATGGTGCACTAAAAATAAAAGGATTTATAAGGAAAATAGATTTAGAGCCCAGCCACTAAAAGGCTAACCTACTTCATAACAATATCATTATAATTATCATAAAAATTCTAGCTTACTTTAACCCACATTGGCATTTGTATGCATTGTCATGGGCGGTTCATCATGTTTGGCTGTAAACCTTAGGGCTTTGAGACACATGTCTTTGGGATATTTACTACGATAGAGACAAATTTTATCAAAATTAAAATCTGATAAAGAGTATAGCCTTAAAAAAATCAGTTTTATTGTTTCTTTTTTAAACACAAGGGAAATGACATTGTAGTTTTTGCAGCCTCACCAAAATTGTGGTGTTGTTGAAGACATGGAAGTTCTGAAAGCCACTAAGACAACCAAGAATCTAAATAAAAGAAGATACTTCAAGGGGCACGTGGGTGGCTCAGTTGTTAAGCATCTGCCTTCGACTCAGGTCATGATCCCAGGGTCCTAGATGGAGCCCTGCTCGGGCTCCCTACTAGGCAGGAAGCCTGCTTCTCCCTCTCCTACTCCTCCTGCTTGGGTTCCCTCTCTTGCTGTGTCTCTGTCAAATAAATAGATAAAATCTTAAAAAAAAAAGACACTTCTGCCGAGTTTTCGACTATTATGTTCTACATATATTACTAAAACTTTCCCCTTTGTGATTTGTTTTGTCAGAAAAAGTCTATTTTATTGTTCTCCTTACTCTAATAACCAGCTCCTAAATTACTGAACTATACTGCTCTCTTATTGGTTCCTTGATTTCTGTTCTTTACCTTTATTTTAGTTTATTAGGTGGCTATGGCATTTAAAACATTTTAAATTACTCAGCTTAATGCTTATTTCATTTATTTTCAAGCTGTTTTGTTTAATTAGTATTACACTTAAGGCTATGGATTTGCCTTTGAGCAATTTTTGATATTTAATATTCTTACTATTTTTTTTTTAAGATTTTACTTATTTATTTGACAGAGAGAGATCACAAATAGGCAGAGAGGCAGGCAGAGAGAGAGGAGGAAGCAGGCTCCCTGCTGAGCAGAGAGCCCGATGCGGGACTCAATCCTGGGACCCTGAGATCATGACCTGAGCCAAAGGCAGCGGCTTAACCCACTGAGCCACCCAGGCGCCCCAATATTCTTACTATTTAAAAAGTAGTCACTGTACTCTCTCATTTTTACCCCATATTACTTAGGAAGGTTTTTTTTTTTCTTTCTTTTCTTTTCTTTTCTTTTTTTTTTCCAATTTGTAAGTGTATAATGGAATTTTACTTTGAATTTTTTTTTTTCATGTTCACATTTACATCGAATTTTTTGATTTGTTTTGGGCATTATTGCTTTCTAGATTTTATGGAGTTAGTCTTTGTATGCTAGTTATGCTTTCATTTTATAAAGCAAAAACGGACAAAAAAATTTGAGCAATCTTTACTTTCATGTATGTTTACAAAAGCACAGAATGTATTCTAGAACTGACCTACTGAGGTGTGAACAAATTATCCAGCCATTCCTAACTCACCGGTTAGGGGTTAGTCCGGGGCGTTAACACCCTAACTGGACCGGTGGAGCACTATCCCCTGGCTGGTATCTGCCTTTTCATGGTGCGATGCAGGAAAGTGTTGGGATGTATGGGGACAGTCCTTAGAAGGCCGAGGGCATATTGTGAGGGTAATGATGAGGTCTTGTAGGCTTCGCAGTGGTCCTGAAGGTAAGAGGTAAGAGGCAAAAGTTGGAAGTAGCAGCAAGGAAGTAGGACTATCCAGACAAAAGGAACAGAATGTACAAAGGTTCTGGGGTAGAAAGAAGGTATGATAAATTCGGTAACTTATGATGAAGGTTTTTTGAATGTGAAGGGGTGTCTGTGGGACAGAGAGGACAAAGAGGAGAATGTTTAGAGAGAGGTTGGGGAGGGTCACAGGTCAGAATACAAGAGCTTTACCTTCCGTGTTTGCCATTTTGAACTTCATTCTGTTGGCAAAAGGGAATATCTGAAGGGTTTTAAATGGAAGAGTGGTATGATCAGATTTACATTTTTAGGAAGATTACTCTGAATGCCGTGTGGAAAATAGATTGGAGGGTGGGAAGATTAACATCATGAAAGCCATGTGGGAGAGTGTTGAAGTAATCCAGGTGAAAGTTGATGGTGGCTCATCTCAGATAGTGCTAGCCAGGATGAAGAGACATGCTTGGGAGACATACTGAACAGGGTTTGGATGGGAATGGAGGGTTGGGAGGTGGGAGAAGGCAGGGTACGAATGGACGGGATGATGAAAGAGTGAGATAAAAAAGGAATATGATTTCCAAGTTTCTGACTTGGGAATCTGTCATTCCTTGGGATGGGAATGTAGTAGGATGATAGATATGGGAGTTTTGGACATCTTAAGATTGAGGTGTCGGTAGGTGATTCCAGAGGGTGATATTTAATAAACATTCGGATCGAAGGGTCTTGTGTTATTTTGATAGATCTGATCTGCAGGTTTAGATTTAGGGGTGGTCAGCCTAAAGATAATAGTTGAAACAATAAGATCAAGTGTGGTGGCCCTGGGAGAATTTATAGAATGAGATTTATGAAAGGAAGAGGAAAAAAGCTGTGGAAACATGAATCCTACCAGGGCTGCCATTTAAAGTGTGTATTGCTTTTTCATCTGGCCATGAATGAACCTCCTGTCTCCTGTCAGAAAATGGCACACAGAAGGGCGGGTAGCAAGCTGCATGCACGTGCGTGCCTGAGGCCCGGTTTTCCTGATTAAAGCTCTCCTTGGGTTTGCGGTGTTGCATCTGTGGCTTTCCTTGGCATGACCTTTTATTTTGAGAGAACGTTTTTGGAGTGACTGATCTTTTCTTCCCGTTTCTCCTCTGGTTCAGCCTTATGCTATAATATTTACATTGGCCACTTGCCTTTCTTTTACCAGTTGGGACTAGTTGTATCCCCATAACCATCTTTCCCCCTCTGTTTTAGAGAAATAAAATATGGAAAGGCCAGGTTTAAAACAGAGTTTGCCAAAGATGGGTCTTTCTTTTGCTGACATGAGAAAGAAAGCCCACTTATGACAGATCAGCCTATTCCTAAATCTCCTTGCACCTTGGCCACGTTGACTATGTGGGAGTGAGGATGGTTCCCTGCCCCTGCTTGTGCTTCGATAATACCATTTTAGCCCTTCTCCTTGGGTAGTGAAATTCATTTTCCAACATGAACTGCAAATCGTGAATTATTAATAGCCTCCCCAACGTATTCCACTGGCTTAATTTGGTCCTGCCCTGTGTAAATTGGTTTTGATTCTTCTCATTTAGAAGAAATTTTTGCCATCGATGAGACCAATCCATATGTGCATTAATGCATAGATCTCTTTCCCAACACATCCTGAGTGGCCCATTCAATCTTCGGAGGAGACTGGTGTTTTTGTTTTTGTTTTTAAGATTTTATTTATTATTTCACAGAGAGAGACACAGCGAGAGGGAACACCAGCAGGGGGGTAGAAGAGGGAGAAGCAGTCTTCCCGCTGAGCAGGGAGGCCAATGCAGGGCTCGATCCCAGTACCTGGAATCATGACCTGAGGTGAAGGCAGTTGCTTAAGGAGTGCCACACAGGAGCCCCAAGAGGAGACTGTTACAAATCCTCCATTTTCCCCTGACCATGCTTTTGTTTTGTACTTCAAAGTCATGCAGAGTAATTCTCATGCCTATTCCAAAAGACAGGCTTTCAAATATTTAAATTCAAATATTTAAACTCCCTTATGGTGGTGGCCTTTTCCTATCTGCCTTCCCCTTTCCTCCCTCAAATTTCCCTGCTCTCCTCTCCTATAAGATTTACATGCGGTGTGTCCGACTTAGTCACTGTCTTTTTGGAGTTAATCAAACCAATTTAAGTCTTTCCATTTAATTTCTGCTTTTTTTTTTTTTTTTTGAAGATTTTATTTATTTAACAGAGAGATTGAGAGAGAGAGCGCGCGAGCGAGCACACAAGCAGTGGAACAGCCCGCAGAGGCAGGCAGAGGGAGAAGCAGGCTCCCCACCAAGCGAGGAGCCTGATGGATGTGGGACTTGATCCCTAGGATCATGACCTGAGCTGAAGGAGCCGCCTAAACGACTGAGCCATCCAGGTGTCCCTAAGCTCTACTTTTTAAGAGGGACTTTAATAAATTAAAGTGATCACACTTAAAGCTTTTTTGGGGGCACCACATTTCTAGGAATGTAGCATGAGATCCATTTTTTTCTTTGCAGCCAATTCCCACTCTTGCTTTATATTCTTTTGCCTATTAAATAAAATTTCATATTCATGAGAACTGCCATCTTCATTATCCAGCAGTTGTGTGTAGGATCTTATATTTCTTCTAGTTAAGTGATATGTTGCTAGACCTAGCCCACTGTATCAGTTTGTTTATCTTTTTCTGAATCTTGATTCTGTCCTGCAAACTATTAGCAATTAACGTCAGAATCTTTTCATATGCACAATGCACACTATTTCCTTTTTCAAGTCATTGGTTACAATAGAAGCCATTGAGAAAAATGGCAAAGAAGGAAAACGGCAGCAAATTGCGTCTTTGTCTACATTGACATTACTTTATTAGTCAATACCCTTTGGTTAATATATAACATAGCTAAAGCTTAGTTAGGTTATGCCGCATTAATAAACAACCAGAAATCTTAGTGCCTTCCAACAAGAAGAGTTTATTTCTCACTATAGTTTATGCTGACTCGTGTTCAGCTGTGGCTCTGCTCCATTTGTCTTCATTTGCAAGACCATGAAGAAAGAGAAGTCCTAATCTGTGATATACTTTCTCATGTCAAGGGGAGAAAAAGAGGTATTGCTAATCCACACACAATGGTTCTTAAAGCTTCTGCTTGAGTGTGGATGTGCCACATTCCCTCACACACTGCTGGCCAGAGCAAGTCACACGACCAAGCCCAACATCAATATGATCAGGATACGTACTCCTTTTATAGGAATGTTCTAGAAGTATGGAAATGAGTGGCCGTGAATAATTAGAAATAACCAACAATCATTTGGTAAAAATATTTAACATTCATGTGTCAGTTCCAAAATGTTTTTTTTAATCTTTTTTTCTCTTTTTAAAATATTTTATATATTTATTTGACAGAGAGAGAGAGAGTGTAAGCAGGGGAGCAGCAGGCAGGGGAGAGGGAGAAGCAGGCTCCTTGCTGAGCATGGGAGCCCCATGTGGAGGTCCTAGGACCCTGGGTTCATGACCTGAGCTGGAAGCAGACACTTAACTGACTGAGTCACCCAGGTGCCCCTCCAAAATGTTTTTATATCTCTATGTTAATTCCCACAACAATCTCATGAGACTAGGTTGTTTCTCTGTTTATCAAATGAGGTCCTGAGAGGTAAAATGTATTTTTATTGATAGTAGGTTAGGACTTAATCCCAAATATTCTGAAGACTGCAGTGTCCTTTCCAGTACTGATAATGATGACAAGAAGTATTACATACATTTACTGGGTACATTTTACCTGGAAGTTACTTTTGGGAGTGCTCTATTATCTTTTTGGGTGGGATAATTGGCTCTAGCTGTCTCAGGAGATAAATTTAAAATTCTAGTGTCTTAACCCAATGAAAGTTTATTTCTCATTCACATCATGTTCCAATGTGGGTTGGCTAAACTTTTAGGTTAGCTCTTTCCTTGAAGGGGTGATTTGCTAATCCAAGCAGTTTCCATCTGGAGCATGTGACCTCCAAGGCTGCCATTGCAAGGAGAGAGGGAGAGAAAAAGAGTTGGAGGAATCTGATAGAATTTCTTTTAAAAATTTTTAGAGAACACGCATAGCAGAGAGGGAGAAGGGAAGAGGGGGAGAGTCTTAAGCAGATTCCACTCTAAGGGAGGAGCTGACATGTGGCTGAATCTCATGACCCTGCGATCATGACCTGAGCCAAAACCAAGAGTTAGATGCTTAACCTACTGAACTACCCAGGCACCCTCAATAGATGTTTTTAAGAGCTAAGATGGGAATTGGCTCACATGTATCTCTTGCACTTACATCCCATTAGTCTGTATTATCATCTTGACCCATGAGGTCTGATAATTAAGCAAAGCATTAGATACTTACTGAACATTAATAGTCCCTGTCCCAAAGTTAAAATTATTATTTTTGTAGATGAGAAAACTGAGGTGGAGAAAATTTAAGGACTCTCTCATGGGCACATCTATAGTAGTGAAATAGATGGAATTTGAACCTAGACATTCAGGTTTCAGATCTGGGCTCTTAGTAACTGACCTAGACTGCCTCTCGTCTTTTATCATAATTAGCTAGGTTATGATATATTGACTAGGCTGGCATCCAGCCACATTTATCCATTTTGTCAAAAACATCATAAAAACCTTTTAGACTCTTCTCTTAAAATCTTGATACACTGGAAATAACCATGATCATAATCCTATGAAAAAACATGCAATAAACCTGGTACAGCAGGATCAATTATCAGCGATTACTGTTTTTGTTTGTTTGTTTCCTGAGAGATTGGCAGTTTGGACCCCAAATGGCCACAAGGACAGGGACAGTGGATATCTCAGAGGAAACTAGAAGAGCAGATTTCCCACCTGCACCTGAACGCCCTACTCTACTTGTCTCACATTTAGGTCCTGTAAATGACCCAGGATCATGGAGTAATCTCGGGAAGTGCTGAAGTTAAATTTTTCCATTAGCTTGGAAATGAGGACTCAGACTGAGAAATTGTGAACTGAGTAGTTGTGAAAAATCAAGAAAGTTAAATTTCTTGAGTTTGTGGACTGAGATGAATAGCCACCACGTCCAAAAAAGAAATCTGGAATATTGCCCATGTGGTGCTTCAATTCACCATTCTCATGCTTGTGGATTCTCTTTCTTTCCTGTGCTTAAAAATGGCACTGGCTGGTCCAACACCCCTCCTGTGGTTCTCTGTAGATCATAACTAATTAGTGATTATGACCCAGCATTTCATCTGCAGATTTTCACAAAGAAATACATGGTGTGCCAGAATCAGGGGACATAACTATTTTGCATATCTAGGTAATAACTCATGACTCTTCATTTACTGTGGGTTTTAATTCCTTCTTGGTCACCATTTCCAGAAGATCTCTTTTTTTTTTTTTTCAAAGATTTTATTTATTTATTTGACAGAGAGAGATCACAAGTAGGCAGAGTGTTAGGCAGAGAGAGAAGGGGAAGCAGGCTCCCCGCTGAGCAGAGAGCCTGATGCGGGGCTCGATCCCAGGATACTGAGATCATGACCTGAGCCGAAGGCAGCGGCTTAATCCACTGAGCCACCCAGGCGCCCCCAGAAGATCTCTTTTGATAAGTTGGAAGCAAAGTTGAAGCTGAAGAGTCATGGTTTCTGACTATTCTTCATTAGGCCAGCAAGAATCTCAGCTTTAGCCTAAAGAGTAGTCATCCTAGAAGTTAGATATGAGCTTGAATGCTCAAAGTATGGTGGTGACAGTGTTCTTTATTTGAAGATCTGAGGATCTTCCAGGGATGGAGTTAGCAATAACAGAGGGACATGACAGTTGAGGGCGGAAGGTTGGTCCAAGGAGAATGGGCCAGTTATCAAAAGGAGATGAGCTTCTGAGCATGGTTTTCCATGTGTCATTACACTTCACTTGTCCTCTTGCCTAGTTCTCCCCCCAGATTGTGCCCACCCCTATGCCCAGAGTGAGGAGGCTGTCACAAAAGCAAGCAGAGCTGAAAGGGTCATTTTTTAGTAGCTTTTGTGGGCTTTTGAGAGCACAAGCTGTGAGCGTGGGTATTGTCAGCAGTAGAGATGTTGACAGAAGTGATGGCTTTTTTTTTAAAATTAACATATAATGTATTATTTGCTTCAGAGGTACAGGTCTGTGAATCATCAGTCTTAAAAAGTTCACAGCACTCACCATAGCACATACCTTCCCCAGTGTCCATAAGCCAGCCTCCCCATTCGTCCCCCTCCATCCCAGCAACCCTCAGTTTGTTTCCTGAGATTAAGAGTCTCTTATGGTTTGTGGATGGCTTTTTAAGCAACATTAGTCGCTGCTGCATCTGCTGCCGACCATGACAGTCAAGAAATCTCCACAGAGAACCAGAGCAGGAAAGGAGAGAGATGGTGGTTCCAGCAGAGAAGACTGGATGACTTTGGATCATCTGAAAGGGCCTTCATTGGGGGTGTGTGTGTCTCTTATCAGTCCTGCACAATGGGTGGGGTTGAAGCCAGAGGAATAGTGTTTGGTTCCATTATTTCAATCTTATTGTTATTTCCATGTGTGCGTGTGCTGGGAAATACGAGTTGTATTAGTTTTACTTCATTTGTCCCAAATAATATGTACACTTTTCTCGATCTTCTCAGCGTAAACATGAGGAAAATGGTTCTTTTCCTTGTCCTTCTATACGGTGTAGGCCTCAGGTCACTGTGGGCTTCCACTTCCTGACCGGGACTGGAGCCTCTTTGCCAGTCTTTCTTATTCATCTTTGGGTGCGTATTTTCTTCATCTTTTGAATGCTCTCTAAAGGCCGGAGTGTATTAGCAGATTCCTTTTGTATCCATATTGTCCGTGATAGTCATCTTTTTTCCCGTTTTTTTCTTTCTCAGATGTGAACCTGCTTTTCTTGTTCCATCTTCTTTTTTAGTTTTCTCTTCTTTTTTCTTAACTTTACCATGGAAGCACAATTGTTATACAATGTTATGTTAGTTTTAGGTGTGTAACATGTAGATTCAACAATTCTGTACATTACTCATTGCTCACCACAATAAGTCTAGCACCCTCTGTCACTATACAATGTTATTATAATATTACTGACTCTATTCCCTATGTTGTACAGTTCATCTCTGTGACTGATTTATGTATGTATGTATTTATTTTAAAGATTTATTTTTTTATTTTAGAGAGGGAGAGGAGGGGCAGAGAGAGAGGAAGAGATATTTCCAAGCAGACACCCCATTGAATGAGGAGCCTGATGCGGGGCTCGATCTCATGACTTGGAGATCACGACTTGAGCCGAAACCAAGACACTTAAGTGACTGTGCCACCTAGGTGCTCCATCTGTGACTTACTTATTTTATAGCTGTAAGGGTGTACTTCTTAATCCCCTTCACCTATTTCACTCCACCTACCCACAACCATGAGTTTGTTCTCTGTATTTATGAATCTGTTTGCTTTTTTGTTTTTGTTTTGATTTTTAGGTTCCTCATATAAGAGAAACCATATGGTATTTGTCTTCCTCTGCCTGACTTATTTAACTTATCTTGATCCTCTTTTAAAAGAATTTACTTTTAAAATGTTTTTGTCTAATTACAAAAGAATTAACTTTACATTGTAGAAAATGTGGAAGTAGAAAGAATCATAAATAAGGAAAAATTACCATAATGCCCAGAGATAATTAGTGTTAACACTTTGATGTCCTTCTGAGTCATTTTTCTATGGATATCTGTGCAAAGAGTATAAATGTATGTGTGTGTACGTATGTAAATACACGCCCATAGTGACAAAATTGGGATCACACCACACACAAAATTTTGTAAACTTTTTCACTTTCCAGTATATCATGATTCTTTTTCCACATCATTTATTCTTCCAAAAAAATATTCTATATGATTACACATGTTTTAAAGCTTTTGATTCATATGTTTAATTTGCTTTCTGAGAAGGAGATGATAATGCATACTCTTTCTAGTCATATGTAACATTACCAGTTTTCCTGCATTCTTATTAACTCAATAATTTTTATTAAAATTTCTGCTAATTGTCTAGGTAAAACCTGGAGGCCTATTATAATTTGCATTCTTTTGATCACTAGTAACACTGAACATTTTTCCTGTCTGTGGCTATTTGTATTTTTATGTCATGAGTTAATTGTTTGTGTCTTGTCATACATTTGTAATGGTTTTGTTGGAATTGAATTTTTCAGACATTTCCTAATCCTCTTGTTCCCTCTCCTCTATCAAGAGTCTCGGACAATGTGATCATGCTGATATCTTCTTACCTGAGGATTTGGAAATCTGCCTTCTAAAGCTGTGGCACATATCTGACTGTACCTAGCCACTGCCTTCCTGACAATCACACATTTAAGTGGCTTGGCCACTTCTCTTGAGTTTAATTTGCCCCCTCACTGATCATATCAGAGTGGTTTGCCCCACTCCCTCAATGTCACAGTTAGCGTGGGGTTGACATCATTGTCCTAGCATTGTCAGTAACCTGAATAAAGGAGAAGAAGAGAAAAATCCTTGAAGGAGGTTGGATGTGGGGTAGTGGGCTACATCTCAGCAGGGTACAGGAAAGGTCATAATTGGTGGCCCTTTGGGTCTATGCAGGGTTACACACAGAGTCCAGGGATGTATTTGCATAAAGCCAGCTGAGTCAGGCCTCTGTTAAGTTGAACATGGTATTGTGCACTAGGGAAATTTGATCAGAGAACAGGATCTTATTCCAGAGGTAAGGATGGAGATAAAGTTCAGAGCTTAGGTCGTGATGAAAAGTAAGTTCAGGAAAGATGGTGGACAAAGAATAGGATCCGGATCCCGAGTTAGAGATAGGGCATCCTGGCACATTAAGGTGGGGCTGGGTTTCTTCCTGTAAGCAGCCAGGAACGTGTTGATAAAAGGTCTTCCTAGTAAGCTAGGAAGGCATGATCTGTCATAGTGAAGGGGTGGTGATGGGGGAACCCAGCAGTCTGAGAGGGGAACACCATAAGGTTAGGAGTTGACTGGAGTGGGGCCTAAGAGCAAGAAACTCCTTTTGAACCCTCATCGTCCTCCCCACTGCTATGGATTCCCTGCTCACTGACCCAGCCCCATCGTTTACTTCCATCTCACCCTCTACTGCACTCTCTAAACCCGATTTGATTTTAAATGAAACTTTCTATATCCTAGACTTCTTACAGAATATTCTCTTTACCTTTTTCTTTAGCTGAAATTTATTCTTCCCTAGACCCCACTTCCTCAGTGGCCCTTTTGAGGAAATACTTTATATTCCACACATCAGTAGGCCAAGGGATGTGTTTGTGTTTCTTCATGTCCCATGAAACCATTTCTTTTGGATACTCATGCAAAAGTCTCTTTTCCTTTGAAATTTATGTGGTCTAGCTATGCTACTTCCCCTGTTCCTCATCATGAATGTTGGCTTACCCAACATTTATGAGGGCTTTGGAACCTAGCTGATAGGTTTATTTTTTATTCCATTTCCTGATTGACTTCAATTTCTATTTCCACCAGAAATTATTTATTCTCTTTGACTCTCATGACCTTCACCTCGCTGTACTTAAGGTGCCTACTCTTGTGATCTTTTCTGCTTCTGTTGCCAGGGTACCAAGTCCTGCTGAAGAGGATAGCACAGTTTTGCAGTTGGTCCAACTCACTGTGTCTGACCTTAACTAGGCCTCACTTTGGCTTATCAGTCTTTCCACTTGCCTCTGGTCAGCTTTCTCTTCGATGTCCTATAATAGCTATTCTAAGTCCCCTCATTTCCTCAAGCTGTCTGCTTTAAGTCCTCCATCTCCTTTCTAAGGAGATGCCCCCCCCCTTTTTTTTTATCTTGGAGGGAACAATGAGGTCATCAGTTGTGACCTTACTCATTGTTCTTCCTTTCTCACCTGCTAACTTATCTTTCACTCTGATATCCAAATAAAGTATTCCTCTGAACATCTGTTCTCTGGTTTAAAGGCAATTCTCTCTCAGTGTTTTATATCACACTTCCTCTTCTTTTCCCTGGAGTTGGTCCATACATTATCCCCACTCTGTTCTCTATCTTTATTGTTTTTCTCTGCGTAGATTCATTTTCTTACTATATAAATAAATACCTGTCTCTTCCTTCTTAAACATCCCTCTCTGCATACCACAACTTCTTCCTCCCTAGCCAAATGTCTTTTATTGTCTTTTATTGTCCCTCTTACCTGGACTTCCTCATCTTCCTTGCTCCTCACATCTCTGGCAATCTGGCTTCCTACCACAGTGTTCTATGAAGGCATCTCTTACAGAGATGACCAATGATCCAGTTAGCAAATTCACTGGGTACTTTCTGGACTTCAATTACATGCTCTTCCTTTTGTATTTGACAGCATATTGATCATTCCTTTTTCTTGATGTTTTTCCCTTTGGTTTCCATCACATCACTCTTGGCTCTCTTTGTTCTTTCTGGATCATCATTATCCCCTATTCTATCCTGAGGAATTTTCTTTCAGATGCTCTCAAAGTTTCTGTGCTTATTCTTCTTTTGCCATTCTACTCTATTTATTTATTTTTAAAGATTTTATTTATTTGAGAGAGAGACAGAGGCGTGTGTGCGTGGGCGCGCACACACACACACGCACACACCATGAGTGAGGCGAGGGGCAGAGGAGAGGGAGAACAGACTCCCTGCTGAGCAGGGACAACACCCCCACCCCTGCAGTTTGGGGCTCAATCCCAGGATGCTGGGTTCATGACCCGAGCCAAGGTCAGACGCTTAGCCAACTGAGCCATCCACTTGCCCCCGTTCTACACATTTATACTCAAGGCTTCTAGTATCACTTATATGCTTTTGACTCTAGACCTCTTCTTGAGTTTGAGGCCAGAATACTCAGCTGCCCAAAGGAAAACTCCACTGACACTATAATGCTCAAACTGGAAATGCCACTGATTTAATAATTGTTTTATGAACTAATGTCCAGAACTCCATTTCGTCATTTCTTTGTGCCTCTAAGTACATTATTCTTCTTGCTTTCAGTTTTTATGTGCATGAAATGACCACTTATTTCTTATAGTAAAAGGAAGTGAGTCTTTCTGTGCCTGATAAAGTCCCCATTTGCTTTATTAAAAGAAGAGGAAAAGGTGAAATGAGGTGTCTGTAAGCTGTGGTTTAGATTATTCTATAGAGATAGTTCCCTTTTTGTTTCTACCAAAGTAGGAGTTTGTTTTCGCTATTGTCTACATATTGTTCTATGTCATGTAGTTGTGAGAAGCCTAGGTTCCTTGTCCTGAGCAAGTGGCTTCTTTCTATAATCAGTAGTTCTCAAATGTTAGAACATGAAATATTAACCTGAGAAGGGTTTTTGGTTTGTTTGTTTTTGTAGAATAATGGATCCAATCCATGAAATTCTAGGACTCAGGTGGGGCTTAGAAATCTGTGTTTTCAGGAGCACCTGGGTGACTCAGTCGTTAAGTGTCTGCCTTCAGCTTGGGTCACGATTCCAGGGTCCTGGGATCGAGCCCTGCGTTGGGTTCCCTGCTCAGCGGGAGGCCTGCTTCTCCCTCTCCCACTTCCCTGCTTGTGTTTCTCTCTCACTGTGTCTCTCTCTGTCAAATAAATAAATAAAATCTTTTAAAAAAAAAAATCTGTGTTTTCAGAAGCTTCCATGGTATTCATGATAAAAGTGGTTCACAGACCACATTTTGAGAAACACTGTTCTCTAGCATGTTGGAGCTGCCAATTGCTGTTTGCCACTTTCCTCAGCTATTGAAGCTCTCTATCACTGAAAGACCCATTTAAATGAGATGCCAGTTTATTTTGGGGCTTATCCTATAAGATTTGCATGTGTAGATAATACTGGTGACCACATTTACATGTGTCCAAAATAGCCTTCCATTGAGCTGTATTTTTCTTATAGGAGTCCCAGTTTGACTTCTTGGAGATGGAATTATTTACAGATTTTCAATGAATTGACTGGTAAAGACAAAAACCATAGCTCTTAACTTGTTCACTGGGAGAATGGAGCAGGGTTTTTTTGTTTGTTTGTTTTGTTTTGTTTTTTGTGGTTTTTATTTTTTACTATTTATTTATTTATTTATTTAAAGATTTATTTATTTATTAGACAGAGATCACAAGTAGGCAGAGAGGCAGGCAGAGAGAGAGGAGGAAGCAGGCTCCCTGCTGGCTTGATCCCAAGACCCTGAGATCATGACCTGAGCTGAAGGCAGAGGCTTAACCCACTGAGCCACCCAGGAGCCCTTTTTTTTTTTTTAGATGACTGAATATGCTGTTTGGATTTTGAGCACAAACTATTATCTTCCCATTCTACTATAGAGAGCAACATAGAAATGTGGAAGCTTTTCCTTGCTGAGTGCTTTCAGCCTAGGCTTCAAAGGCATCTTCCCCAGAACAGACAGATAATTGGTTAATCAATAACAGGTGCTTGCTTATTCTGTGATTTGCTCTTCTAAGGCCAGTGCTATATATTATTAGTATCCTGGCCAAGACAGTGTTTACATTTCTCCCTCTCTCTCTGAACTTTTGTGTCTAAAAGGTTTTTCCTGTTTGCCAATAGTAGAACTTCTATCTAAAAACAAAGGAATTATTCACAATTTCTGGTATTTTTTGCAGGGTTTATAGGCAAGAACTTTACAAATGATGAAGGACTCATGAACAACAAACAGCATCAAGGCAGGCAATGCTCATAAACTTTACATAACCTCCCCAACAACAACACAGTGAGCCATTAATCGACCTCTAAGATTTCACCGTTTCTTTTTAGTTGCTTCTCTTTCCTTCTCCAAATGTAATAAGACTTTGCATGCGACTTCTTCTTATGTCTTCACTGATATTCAAATGACAACCAGTCACTTCTGTTGTTTGGTAATTGTGAATAATTCTGAGCTTCACCAGGGATGTTTCAAAGCGGGGCTGCATGGCTCCAGAATGTCTTCTGTTTTCTGCCTCCAGCAAAGACCTTTCAAGGGTCGGCAGGAGGGGACTGCGGGGGATAAATGTGCAATAGCGTAGATTAGTGAGGTTTCCCATTCATTATAGGATTTCCCATTAGTGGTGTTTCAGGCAGTATAGAATTGAAAGGTCGAACATGATTGTTGTTTGAAGCATGTAATTAGGAGCCAGGCAGGAGTTGTGTGTGTGTGACTCTGGCCAAGGGAATATACTGCCTTACAAGAGCCTAGTGGCTGAGAGACCAGACTTTGGAGTCAGGGGGAAAAAAAAAGATGGGTTCCTATCGTGACTCTGCCACTTATTAGCAGGAAACTTTGGGCACACTGTTGAAGTGCTCTGAAAAAGCTACAATGCGGGGTTAGCAATTCTTTTTTTTTTTTTTTTTTAATTTTATTTATTTACTTTGACAGAGAGATCACAAGTAGACAGAGAAGCAGGCAGAGAGAGCGGGGGAAGCAGGCTCCCCGCTGAACAGAGAGCCCGATGTGGGGCTCGATCCCAGGATCCTGAGATCATGACCTGAGCCGAAGGCAGAGGCTTAATCCACTGAGCCACCCAGGTGCCCCCGGGGTTAGCAATTCTTATAGCCACTCTATGAGAGAGAACTATTATCAGTCTCCTCTGGCAAGGAGTTGTTATAGGGTCAATAGCTATAAGCAGCTAACACCCTTTTATTCATATTTTCATCCAACAAATTTGTAGCAGCCCATCACTGTGCTGAGGGCTGGAGCTGGAGCAGTGAGTGTGAAAAAGAAAACCACCAGCCTCCTGGAGTTTCCATGCTAGTTGGGGCCAGACAGACCATGCATGAACTAATATTCAAGGTAATTACAAATTGTGATTTATGTTATAAAGGGAGGAAACCAGCTGATGTGATGGACATGGAGCAGAGCAGGAAGGTCCATGTGGCCTGGTCAGCAGCCTGAGCCAGGAACAAAGACTAAGAACAGCTGGGGGGCAGCACATCAGATAGAGCCGCCCATTTGCTGAGTCCTTAGTGTAGTCTCCTAGTTACCACAAAACCCTGTGAGGAGATAGAATTAGTACCTGGATTTCAGATAAGGAAATTTGGGTCTAGAAGATGGAGCATACTGCCCAGGTCAGCAAGGCTGCGATTTGGAGTCCCAAGTCCAAGGTTATGACCACGGTATGCCAGGGATGGTGCTTCTTACAGGAGAGAAGAAGCTGGGGATCACCTACCTCACGGGGCCATTGATGAGGGCAGGAAGGCTGAGAGAGCAATGTGAGCTGCCGGGGTGGTGAGGACACGACTGGAAACCTGGTCTTCTGTTCTTGCATCCAGGATTTTTCTCACTGCTCACTGCTGTCAAATGGGTTGGGAATGTTTAAGTCTTCGTGACACAGCCGGGTTCCCCATTTGATTCTACTTTCTGATAAAGAGAACAGTTGGCTGATTTTTGGAGTCTTAAATGTACATTGGTTTCTTGAGAGCCACATTGATTTGACACGTTTTGTTCTAACACACATTCTTGTTTTCGTTTTCTTTTAAAATCCTACATGCACATTAAAAGAAGAACTTCAATCAGTGTATGAAAGGACATTTAACAAAAAGTCTGAAGGTAACCATTAGCATTTTGTGTGTATGCTAGACAGCTAGCATATTCATGAACATGCAAGCATATATACCTATATTCTTTTTTTTTTTTTTTGCACAAGACATAATGTACTATTTGGTGTACAATATCTGCACCTAATTTTTTTCACTTAACATCAGATGTTAAAGATTTTTCCTTCTCATCAATAGAGAGTGGATTCATACCGTTTAAAGCCTACACAGCATTCTATTGTATAAGCAAACCTAAATATATTCATTCCATCCCAAACAATCAGTATTTAGGTAGTTTCCAGTCTTTTGTGATTACAGCAAGCTTCAGTGATCATCTTTGCAGAGATATTTTTCTGCACACATGCAAGTCTTATCTGTGAGATATACTTGTAGTGGAATGTTTGTGTCAAATGGTATACAGATTTTATATTTTGATGGGTTTGCCAAATTGCTCCCTTGGACATGCCTAATAACTGTGTTTAAGAGTATCACCTTCAAGCTGGGCGACTGGTTGATGAGCAGTCTTTCTTCCTATGAAGCCAGCCTACGTACTTGGGGAGCTTTGGGGAAGCCTTCTCTGCTCTGGATTACCCCGGGGCACCTTCCTCTTTCTAGAACGTTTACAACTGTGGCTATAGACACCCAAACACCAGCAAGCACCTGAGCTGCCTCCTCTGTGCTTAGTTTTAGAGCCTGCCTGCATCCCCCTCTCTGAGGTTTGGCTTAGCTGGCTCCAGTTCCTGAAAATGTATTTCTCTGTGTCACATCCCATGAGGCAGGGCTTCAGGCAACTGGCCTGGCCTTTGTATTCTCACTGGGCTTCCTAGTTACAAGGTCCAAGGAGTGTGAGGAAGAAGGAGATAAAGGGGGAGAAAGGAAGAGACTCAAGGGTGAGAGGGGAAGAGAGAGAGCAAGAGAGATTGGATGTCAACTTTCTTGTTTCTGTTTTCATACCTCCCTCTCTTCTGGGTATGTTTGCATTAGACTTTGAACTATAAAGGAGACCTTGGGCCACCAGGTCCTGTCCTTTTAATCTGTTCATCAGCAGGGTCTCAAGGATCAGCTGCATCACTACTGCTGGCTTGCTGATGTTTAAACCCGCAGAGAACGAAAGTTGGAAAAGAGCTGGTGAAACATGGAGTCCAGTGACTTCCAAAGTGTTCTCCTTGAGGAGGGATGGTGGTCCATGAGAGGGGCCTCAGAGGTTTTTGAGGGGAGTCCTGAGGGTCATGACCTGCAGTGGACAATGTGGGGGGTGAGGTCAAGTTCTGGGCCACTCAGTTTCATTTTAACTAGAAAGATTTTGATACAGTTTGTATTATTGGACTTTAGCATAATATTATAATTAAAAGGCCATTCTGCTGCCTAAGGGAAAAAAATGTTCAAAAAGCCCTCAGCAGTTTAGTTGAATTCCCTCTTTTCAATGTAAGGAAACTGGTCTGGGAAAGAAAGGTGACTTATTCGAGGTTATTCAGATATTTCAATAATGAAGAAGGGATTTGAATTCTACAGATTTCCAGTTTGGTGTCCCTTCTGCTATATAGCATGAACCAAATAAGAGCTTTTACCTCAAAGCTAGACCCTCTCTTAAACCAATCAGGTGACTGAAAGGCCTAAATCTCCAGTTTAAACTTAAACCAAACCTTTGTTGAAACTTCTTCACTCCTTGAAAATGTAATTTTCACTTTTGCACTGAGCCCATCTGGGAATAAATGTGTCGAAAGACTCTCAGAAAAGCTGTTCTCACTGTACATATTTCTTTCTATCTAGAAATTCCAGAAGGACTTGCCATATAGTGTATCTCAGGAGAAAACTGTTAAGATATATTTTCTGGCTATATTCAGCTGACTTCACCCATCTCCCCTTCAGAGAGCTTGGAGAAGACTGAGAAGCACTTAGGTCTATTCCAGAACTTACTTCAGGTCTGTTTGAGGCATAGAAGTCACTCATATGGAGGGATTCTCCATTTGGTATTTTATTCCTAAAGTCACCTTTCCTGAGCTTATTTGTTCTTTCTGACAAACAATGTACACCTGCAGGCCTCCAGGGCCACCAGCCTAGGCCATTTCCAAATCATGTGACAGGGAGTACATGCAAGAAAGACAGAGAAAATAGACACAAGAGGCAACACTCAAGCTTATAGTTCCAAGTGGAAATAAGCACATCTGAGAAACGGATAGGAAGTGGAAACATACAAATTGTAGAGAGAGTAGAAGCTTCAGTTTGGACATTGTATTGTTTCCTCTATAGTGTAGCCTTCCCTGAAGGCAGAATTTTTTCAAGAGTTCAGATTTTCCTTTGGTTTCCCCAGTCTTTCCTTGTTACAACCACTTGAACCATCTTTAAAAAAAAGTCCCTCTTCATGGTGTTTGGTTACACCCTTCAAACGTTCCTTAGTATTTATTTCCCCCTCCAGGCGTCATTTGGCCAAGTTCTGCATATTTAATTCTTTTGCTTTTCCCTATAAATGAATATTTTTGTCCCTTTGATCCTCCCTTTTCCATTCAGAAACAAACTGAACTGAGCTATTGATGGGCCCAGGCCTCCTTCCCTTCAGATGATGGGAGGAGTGAGGGCAGGTACTTAGTACACTGCTTATCCCAGTACAAGTGCACAGATTTTCTTATTGCAAGACAGAGAGGAAGCTGTGGTTTTGAAAGTTATTTGGATGGAGTAATGAGAGATTTGCATGGGGAAGCAAGGAGCGACAGAAAGTTATATCAAAGGCTTGGCTCCACATATAGGGCCTTCTGGAATTTCCTTGCCTTGGAATCTCTCCCTATTCCAAATAGGACTGGATAAATAGATCTTGAAAATCACAGAGCCTGTGCTTGTTTACCCTGGCGGCTTTGATTTGATCACTTGGATATTGGAAGTATAGTGGGATTTGGTGTGGGTCACTGTCAGAGCCTGGTTTGTTCTTCCCTCTTCACGGGAGCATCAGAAGGGCTAGTGAATCCATCCTGGTGAAGGGCATTCAGAGTTCAAGTGCAAAGGCACACCTTGATGATTCTCATTTAGATTTGGTCTTTCAAGTGTATATTCCCATGAAAAATCCATACTTCCCTTTTATTACTGTAGCTGAATTGGGTATATTTATGGAAGCACAGTGTTTATTAAAGAGAATCTTGGAGCTCACAGATACAGGGTTTAGTTTGGGAATTCTGGGGCATTAGGGTAGATAGATAAATGCAGTTTCCCTACTTAATCACAATGGCGGATTTTCACCATGAGTAAACAAAGTCTTGATGTTGAAAGAGCTGAGGTGGGGGCGCCTGGGTGGCCTAAGGGACTGACTCTGGATTTTGGCTCAGGTCATAATCTCAGGGTCTTGATAGGGAGCCCGGTGTTGGGCTGTGCATGGAACCTGCTTAAGATTCTCTCTCCATCTCCCTCTGCCCCCTCCCCCTGCTCCAGGGCTTGTGTATTTTCTCTCTTTCTTTAAAAAAAAAAAAAAAAAAAAGTTGAGATATATACAGACAAATGCTGCTTATTGCTCGAACAGCAGCATTGGGGACTTGACCTGGGTCTCTGCTGTGGAAAGTTCTCAGTGTGCTGATTAGAGTAGGGAGTGAAACTATGTCACCTTTCCTTTCTACTGTCAAGTGTTGTGTTATAGCAAGGACTGGACTAAGGTTGAAGGAGAACATTTAGGAGAAAAGAAACAATCACACCAGACTGAAGCAAATAAACGAAGACTCAGGAACCAGAATCTCTTATCAACCAGAGATAACCATTTTTTTAAGTCCAGAGATGATGATGATGATGATGATGATGATTATTTTTTCCCGTTTGGAATGTTTCCTGTGTTTTCTCTGGTCTTATTCCTAAGGATTAAGTTGAGGCCAGAGCTATTTAAGGAAGATGGGGAGAATTCCTGGGCTGCTGTGGGATTTTCTGCCAAAATGTCTAATATGAGGAAAGTATGTTTAGTTGACATAGCCTTGGTTTCCTCCCTGTGTTCATTCATTCTGTAAGCTTTGGGGCAAGCATGTGCTGATGTGCTCTCTGTAACTATTATGCACAAATGTGCATGTCTCCTCTGTGTGTCTCTTCTTTAGTTGTGGTCACACTCTTGTACTTTTATATTTTTCAGGTATTCATTCATTCACTCATTCATTTATTCAATCAGACAACACATACTGATTGGGCACCTAATATGCGCTTGGGATAGATTTTAGCAAAGGCAAATGTGACCAGTCTTTAGGCCTTTTACAATCCAGGAAATGCAGGCCTAGCTCTCGAATGGTCCCTTTCAAGCCTGTTCTCTAGGGTTTGGGTTGGAGTGGGAAGTATACGGGGCATTGGTAACTGTCTCCAAAGAAATCCTCTCTCCTGACTCCCTAGCTTAAACTTCTTAAATGGGCTAGAGGTAAGTTTAGGGGCCAATCCCTGAAAGAATGGTCCAGCTTTAAAACTAAAACTTTAAAACTTTAAAACTATGGTTTTGTTTTTTTGGAGACTCTTCCAGAAGTCTGAGAAATCAGGAAGAGAGGAAGAGTTGCAGTTAGCATGAACCCTGGATGGGACTCTGGGGTGCAGGAGAAGTCAGGAGGTAACTCTCAAAGAAAACAAAGAAGGAAGAGAGCCAGGAGGGACAGAGATATGGCAAGAGGGCATAAGCTGAGAGTCTTAGTCACAAATGCCACCAAATCCCAAGTGAAACTGGGTGCTTTTTTATTACCTTTCTCCCTGTACATTCTTTGTTTTGCCCTTTACCTTGCCTTATCCCATGTGGGTCCAGTAAGTTCTGTCATTTCATTTCCCTTTTCACTGACCCTCCTGGTAGGGTCTTCCACATGCCTCTCAAGGCATGAGAGCCTTTCTTCAGGCTCCAAGAAGATACCTACTCTCTCCACGGGCAGCCTGGCATAGGGGCAGGCTGTGCAAGTCAAGCCCAAATGTTGTTGCTTGTCTTTTGTGGCTCTTCAGGCAAGTCACTTAGTATTTCTGACCCTCAGTTTTCTCATCTGTAACAAAGGGCATGATAAAGAGGCCCGCTGAGTATGGTGGTTGGGAAAATTAAATAAATAATACAAGCGAAGGGATGTCTGGGTGGCTCAGATGTTAAGTTCTGCCTTCCGCCCAGGTCATGATTCCAGGATCCTGGAATCATGTCTCGCATTGGGCTCCAGTCCTTCATTGGGCTTCCTTTTTAGTGGGGAGTCTGCTTCTCCCTCTCCTTCTGCACTGACCCCCCACTTGTGTGCTCTCTTTCTCTCTCTCTCAAATAAATAAATAAATAAAAACTTTAAAAAATACTAATACAAATGTTAGGTTTTCTTCCTTTTTTATCCTACTATGTCATTTCCAACATAATCTGTATGTGTACTGTTGCGTATTTACCTCATTAAATGGAGATGGTCAACTATCATCCTTAAAGTGTAATTTTCCTTTCTTCTTCTCCAACCACAGTTCCCTTTCATGTGCTGGTCTTTGGTGATACATCGCAACTTCCCCCAAGAGGTTGGGCCATGCCTTTGCCATATTCAGCTGAGTGCCTTGCCAGTTGTTGAGAACATGCCCTTCCCCCCCACCCCGGCCCCCCCACCCCCCCTCACCAATTATCTCTGCATATAAGAAACAGGATTGATCAAAGCCATTGTGGGACAGCACGTTAGTGAGGCCCAGGGCCTGGGAGCCTCTGTGCTAGGATTTGCTTCCCTAGACCATTTGGATTTGGTTTTTGCCCTCAGGCCCATTCTGTTGTCAGGAGGATGTACATAAACAAACAGAAAAAGGACATGTGAGAAGGTGCCAGTGAAGGACCCAGAAGAGGTGCCAGCACTGGCATCACAAAGGCCAGGCTCTTAATTGGCCCCAAAACAGAATCAAAACACAGCCCTCAGTCTTTTCAGGGCCACAGCTGTTTTGGATCAGAAAAACTGTCAGTATGCGTAATGGATAATGGAAACTCTTCCATGCTCGCCTGTTAGGGGAAAGAAAACACTTTTCCATGTTATGTCTTAATGGACATTGTTATCATCTCTGTACATGCAAGGAAATCAACTGCCAAGATCAGGGCTGAGTGGATACAGCCTATAAGAGGAGATTAATGTCTTACCACAGGAATTTTTTGGTGTTTTAGTGGGAAATGCCTGGTGATTCTGTTACCTATGACAGGCAAGCTGTATATGGTGAAGATTGTTTAATCATGTGGGTTTTTTCTGCTGTGAGTTGATTTCTTCAGGAAGGATACAGTTTATAACTTGTTCCTTGGTGTCCTCTCATTGTCTAGCATGGTCCCCAAATGGTAGTAGTTGTTCAATCAGTATCTCTGGAATCAAGTAGAGAAAAGAAGTATAAACAAAATTAATTAGTAATAAATAGTAATTAAATAGAGGAAAGTCCGAGAAAAATTCAGAATGTTAAAAAACTGTTTTTTTTTTCTTCTTCTTCTTTTCCCCACTAGATTAGTGCTGTTGGACACATTTTACTAAAATTGCTTCTGCCTTGGGGCTTGGAAAAAACAGATGAAATTTTATTAGACCAACAGGAATAGGCATTTTCTGTTTGAAGTAAAGTTGGGTAAACAGTCAGCTGAGAGGTGATGAGCCCAAGCAGCCAGCTGGGAGGGAAGGACTTGGGCAAGATGAGGCCAGGACAGGAGCATTGTTTTTGAATTGGCTGGGGCTCCAAAGTGGTCTCAACAGGGACTCTTATTTCCATGGGAGTAGGTGGAAAAGGTTTCCTTCCCAGAGGCAGCTTGTGGCCTGTTTCGGCTTGGGTGCAGGTAGAAGGGAAAACAGGGTTAGTTTAAAATGGTGCTGGTGGGCACGGTCTTGGTGGCTGGGATCATGGTGGCCTGGCCTATTTGAACCTTTCCCCCAGTATAATGTTGACATGGATTAAGGGAGGGGAAAGGACAACAAACTGTTTTCTTTCCTGAGGTTAGGGATTGTGAGGAGTTTAAGGAGGCTCTTCATCACTTGCTCAGGGGTGACCCAGTTCTGAAGGGAATTAACACCAAATAACATCACTGTCCATTAAAAGCAGGACCCCAAAGACAACAAGCAAACAAAAAAATAGGTGGGGAAAGGGCAAAACAAAACAAGAAAGTCAAGAAAAAAAATTCAGCCCCTCTTCCTTCCAGCTTTCTAAAACTGCTTCTGTTTCTGAGGGAACACACAGATTCCCACAACGTCTGTTCACTTGGAGGAGAAGGGAAACCAGCCCAGAGGTCTGAACCCACCAGCCATCAAGTAAGGGGTGGAAGTCCATGACCAAGGGCCCTTGCTTGCCCTCAGTCTGCATCTAACCAGGCCAGTTTTGATTTCTGTTTCAAAGTACATGGGTCTTTATGTGTCATATTTCATTGCTGAGATCCAAGCACTACATTTAAATTTCAGGCATATCTTTTGAAATAATACTCCAACTAGAGTGAGAAGAAGAAAGCTGTGCAGTTTTCTTGGGAGCACTCACCCTTTTCTCACTGAATAGCAAAAATTCTAAGAGATCCTGTCAAGGATTAGCAAGGGTCGTCCTTGGCAGGGGTGGGATAGATTTAATGGAAAAATATAGTATAATGGAAAGGAATGTGGGCATTGGGGTCAGGCCTAGGTTCAAATCTTAGCTCTATCCGTTATTTTGGGTGGGATAGCAGGCTAGTTACTTGCCTTATTGTGTCCTAAATTCCCTGAAAGGTAAAATGGGTAATAATAACTACTTCAGGTATTGTTGTGAAATTAATGTAGGTAAGCATTTAGGAAGTGCCTAGAATGTAAAAGTGTTGGGCTTGCTATGCTCTTGCTACTGTGTTGGTTAGAAATAATATAATGACATATTTGCATAGAATTATAAATACATGAGGGAAATCAGAGAGCGAAAAGAGTGACCAGACCCTTTGCAGGTAGAAGCCCCAAGTGGCCAGAATAGATCTTTTGAAGGGCTCTCCTTCTTTTGTCTGCCACACTCTTACTTTCATCCCCCAAATCCAAATTCTCCTTCAGGTTCCCTGGAATCACACAAATGGCACCACAGTGGCATAATGGCCCAGTTGGTTCTGCTGTGTGCAGGGCCTATTAAGTGGATTTTTGGTTACCCAGGCACCCATGACCTCTTCTGGAGTTCAAGGAGATGTAGTTGCTCTTCTTGATCCGAGAAGAGGGACACTGGGACAGGGGACATCACCAGTCCTGTCCTTTACCCACATATGTGATAGGACAGAAGCCCAAGGTCACCCTTGTTACTTAAAAAAAAAAAAAAGATGGCTGGGCTCCTGGGTGGCTCAGTGGGTTGAGTGTCCAACTCTTGGTTTCATCTCAGATTATGATCTCAGGGTCGTGGGATCAAGCCCCACATTGGGCTCTGTGCTTGGCATGCAGTCTGCTTGTCTCTTTCTCTCCACTCCCTGCACCCATGAATAAATAAATAAAATCTTTTAAAAAATGGAAACTTGCTAGAGTCTGAGACAACTAGTATGATTCCCTTCAAGCCAGATTTAATCAAAATTTCCATGGCCAGGTGACTCTCTGCCAGTACATTATGCCAAGGATATTCCATATGTTAGATCTCATCCTTTTGAAGGTCCTGTGGGGTCATTATCACTCCCATTTTGCAGCTGAGGAAACCAAGGCTCAGGCTAGAAAGTGGCGGATCCAAGATCTGCACTTAGAAGTGTCTAATGAAGCTCTCTACTAAGAGCTCCAGAATTATCCTTCCTCATTTCTTTTCATGAAATAGTCCCATCTTCTCAAAGCTCCTATCTCAGCTAGCCATTCTGATTAAAAGGTGGCCAAGAGGCCACTTCTTAGGGAAGTGATAAAGACAGTAAATCACAAGTCATTTCCCTCACTGCAATTCTGGACAAGGGCCTTGGAGAAAGCTAGGAGGTGAGCCAAGAAAGTGAATCTCAAAAGGTGGGATTTCCCTGACTGTGGAAAAGAAGGGGAGGGAGAGAAGGTAATGTTGAGCTGTAGTTTCTTCCTGGTGCCCATTTAATAAGTAGTGGCAGTGCCTGTAACTTGTCTATTTATAAGGCCATTGTGAGTTAATGGAATTACTAAAATATGAGTGTCGCTAATTTAGTTTCTGATTCTGTTTTCTAAGTATCTTAGCGAGAAGTCTCCTTGACTTGTTCCGCTTTAGATTCTACAGGGAGCTTTGCTCTCACTTGATCTTCCTGCACTCCATTCCAGCTGAGAAGGAATGTATGCTCAGACATGGCCTCTGGTTCTTGGGGTATTTTACCTCGATGCCTTGCCTTCCCTTCCACCTCCATCCACTGATGTAAATTAGCATCCAGGTGTACACCATGAAAATCAGAAGACATGGCAGATAGAAGACAAGTTTTCCGGGAGCAAAATGGTTAGGATTTTGCTCAGGGATTAGGCAGGGCGCTGGTTATGGTTAATAAAAGGAGTACCCACTGGGTCCAGTCAGAACTCACAGTAGAACATTTAGCAGAGAAGACTGGAGACAGGGAATTGGTTAAACATGTTTTAGAAAAAGCACAAAGGGAGCACGGAGGTAACACAGAGATAAGATTTGCATGAAGCAGAGGCCACTC
Source organism: Neogale vison (assembly GCF_020171115.1). Taxonomy (NCBI): domain Eukaryota; kingdom Metazoa; phylum Chordata; class Mammalia; order Carnivora; family Mustelidae; genus Neogale; species Neogale vison. Next base: position 219,677,088 of record NC_058091.1, read on the forward strand.
CCAGGGCTAGGGAACAAAGGGAAGGAGGGGTGGGGTTCATCCAAACCCTGAGGCTCAGGGGATGTCTCACAAAGCTGGCATCAGACCTCTGAGGAGGGGGTACCATCAGCTACAGATACCTCAACAGCTCAGGGCAGAGGCTCTGGGGCTGGGAGTGATAAGGCTGTTTCTGAATGGGGCACAAAGAGGAGGAGACTGGAACCAGCCTCCCCTTCTGGGATGAAGGGGTCTATCAGCATCCAATTGATGCTACTAGGAACAAGAAGCAGACAGGAAGGAGAATGTGGCATCTCCTGACTTCTACCTTGCAGTTTCCTTCTAGTGCCCTTATTGGTAGACTTGAATATAGAGCTACCTGGCAAAGGACAATGGGGTTAGCAGTTCTCCAGCCCCAGCATCACTGTGCAGAGTCTAAGGGGCTGAATTTTGGGGCTGAGAAACAATGTCTTAAAGACTGGTACATTGGGTGAATAATTGTGTATGGTTGCCAGTAAATCACTAACTAAAAGGAGCTTCAAACATGGTGTTTGGTGTTTGAAGAGTAAGAGACTATCTAGTAACAGTGTTGCTGCCTCCTTGTATCCGGGTACTTTCACTGTTGTGAATATTAATCATTGTGTGTGTGTGTGTGTGTTTGTGTGTGTGTGTGTGCACATGTTTAAGGATTAGGAAGAGGGCTTGGCCTTTTTCACGTCTCCAGGAGTCTACTCCATCATGCTAGGAATAAACACTATCACTCTCCTCTGAGTTAATGAGACTCCAAAATAAATGTTTTCCTTTAGATTACACCTTGTAATTTATGATTCAGCCCCAGAAAAGAAACTTTAGTGTATTGGGAAATGGGAAAAGAAAAGGGTGTACTCAAAGAAACTTACTGGGGGCCAGAGCTGGAAGGATTTGGAATAAGGACAAACCCAATTGCCAGTAAACCTCAGCTAAGCTTCATGTCTCCAAATCTTAGAAGCAAGCTAATGGCTTACAGTTTTCTCGTCTTGCTTACATAGTTCCAGGAAGACAGGCAGCTCACAGCCCAGAAAGCTTAGTAACTGAACTTTACATAACACCTGGGAACATAAGAGAGTATGTGTGGGGAAGTGATGATGGGGCCATTTGCAGGTTGAAGTTAGCGCCTGGAAATTGTTCATCACCTGCTCAGCAGGCAGAACCACTGGAAACTAAATTGATGGTGATTATGCAAGAGAGGTAAATGGGAGCAGAATAAACACCATGTGAAAGGCATTATGATTGTTGGATGAATTAGAATCGCGGTGCAACTTCCTTGCCTGGGTCTTGTTCAGCTCTCCCTCATCAGATGCTGGTTAAATGGGAGCCCACCACAAGAAGAACAAAGTGTAAAATTCCAAGTGCACTGTTTGATACACTCCCACACGGCACCAAAATAGATAAGTGCTGATCTCATCAACAACATTATCTGCTGGCTGTGTAGTCCCCTGGTACTGGCAATTATCAGTGATAGAAGGAAATCAGAGTAGCCAAAAAGTTTTCCAAGGAGTAGACTGTTCATCTCACTCTGTCTGCGGGATTCCTGGTGGCAGCACCTACGGGTTAAAATAGGTGAAGGCGTAATTGAATCCATTTAGGAGAAAGACTAAAGAGCTTGGGCTATGGAGTCAGATGAACCTTGATTTCATTCTCTTTTCCCCTACCTATTGTGTGTCTGTGATCTTGAGTGAATGACTTATCTAAACCTCAGTGTCTTCACCTTTAAAGTGGGATCATTCTGGTCCTTCTCTTGCAATGCTTTTGTGAAGACCAAAGGAGAGGAGGCAAATAACATGTTCAGCAGAGTTCTTGGTGCAAAGTAAGTGCTCAAGAGATGTTGCTGTTCTTTAATTATTATTGCTATTAATATTAGGACTTAATGAAAAGTTATTGTATACTAAGTGGAAGGCTTTTGAGATAGAAAGATGAATTAGACCTAGTCTCTGCTGCCAGAGAGCTTGCAACCTCCTGCAAAAAGGTGTTTGAGAGCCTTTATTGAGAGAAAAAGGCCCAGCTCAGGTGGTAGTTTTGGGATAGGCCCTGGGGATTTTCATGTGTGTGACAAACAGCAGGGTGTGGAGGAGGAGAGCTACGGATGTAAGGAGAATGCTGAAAACAGGAAGGGAGCCTGCGTGTGCAAGGACTGGCTGGGAGTGACCAAGGAAGCAGGAAGAGCTGATTTAGAGAGAACATCCTCTTCCTCTATCTTTGGTTCCCCATCTTAGGAACCCGCAGAGCTGGATGAGCGCAGGGGACATTCTGCCTCTAACTCCGGACTTGTAGAAATGATGCAGTGCTATTGAGTGAACGACAGGGGCCCTGTTAGATGTCATTATGAAATGTTGTGACTTTGTGTCATATTGACAGCCCTCTTGCTGTTAAATGGCCATCCACTTGTTACTGAAATTGATGATCGAGGAAGACGTGCGAGATGGGTTGATTGCAAAATTGTTGGAAAGACCACAACTGACAGAAACTACTCAATCCTTGGGTCAGGAACGAGCAGGTGGGCCTCCTCTGGGCCTGTGTGCAGACCTTGCTAGGTCCCTTATTGCCCATGACAAATAGGCTGTCAGTATCGTCTGTGAAGAGAAACAGGGTGGCCTGGTTCTAAAAGGCCCCTTGAAAGATTTAAATGTTCTGTCTTGGGGGAAATGAAGGGTGTTGGGACCTGAAGGCCACAGAGGAAACAGCTGCATGCTGCCAAGATTTAATACATATACGGGTGATTTTGGGGACCATCTAGAACTTCCCTGGTAAAAGGAAACAAAGAATCTGTCAATTAAAAGAGTTATTAATTTTTCTGTCTTGCAACAGAATATTAAATCTCAGTTAACATATGTGTTTACCTGACTGGGTTTCTGGGCAATTGCTAGTGTTCAGCTGTCAGCACTTCCTTATCTGTATTGAGTCCCTTGCGAATTTTGTGAGAATTTTTAGGGTTGATAGGCAATCCCTATTCTCTTTCATGTCATTACAGAAATTTGACAAACCACCAGATTAAAAAACCCCATGAAATACCACCCCAGTAAAAGGGAGATCATGGCTTTTGGAGTATACATTTTCTTTTTGGTACAAACACTTTTTTTTTTTTTCTTATATGGAGGCAGCTATTTTGGGTTGGCATGTGCAAACAGACGAAAGAAAGCTTAATCTTAGGTTAAAAAAAAGCGCCACTAAATGGTTTATATTTTAGTGAGCCAGTAAAATCCAGAAGTTTTCCTTCTGGATAAAAACTCTTTCCACATAGCATATATTTCCAGAAATAAAAAAATTGGATCATTTCCCCTGTGTTCTCTCTAAATTTGTTTGGCTCTTGGAAAGGGAGTGGCATTTGTGAGGTTTATAGTAAATTCATTCATGGGACACTGGAACTTGCTGTAAGATATCCCAGAGTCCATGCCATGAGGAAGCTATGGATGAAATACCTTATAATCCAATAATTTTCAGCTCTCATTTTAGTGCTGTGATGACCAAAGCCCACTGAGGGAAGTTCAGTAAGATGCTTTTATAGACAGACATGCTCCGGTGGCAGGTTTGCCCATGAAATGGAGAGATGCATCACAGAAAGTCAAGTTCTAGGATGATAATAAAATTAATTAAGCAAATCACACAGTTTTATCATATATTTCCACTGGCCCTGTTTTGGATAACTTTGGATTCATTTATTTATTTATGGAGTAATTAGGCTTAATTGCAAATGTTTAAGTACTAATTAAAAATTTAAAAAATTGTTTCCAGAAAGCAGTAGTTGATCTAAAAGAGGCTGCTATCTCTAACATTAAGGAAAATGACTATGTTGGCTAGAACATCAAAAATTCACCCACTGCCAAGCATGTCTGGCTAAGAGCAGAGCTTTTTTTAGGAAACTTACTGTCTCTGGCTCTGGTCTGATCATTTTCTCTCTCTTTTTTCTCCTCAAATGCCCTTTCTCTCCTCTCCTGAATCCCTGTCGTGTCTTCCCTGAGGGTCTGGGTCCCTGGACTTGTCCATTTGAGTTAGTTTATTTTCCCTCAGATTTCCTCTGCTTAAAATCCTTTATTATGATAATCTGCTTCTCCATTGTTGGTCTATAAAAGTTCTGTTCCTTGGCATCAGTGAGGTAGGGGATGGGCCTAGGTTGGACTTAGGAGGATAAAGATATGAATATAATGGTAATAACAAAATCATGGTTATGACTACTACTTATTACTTCATTAATAGGAATTTTATGGCAGCATTTGTACAATGGCAACTGAAAAATACTCTGTATGTACATCAGTAATGGGAATGATGAATCTATTAGACTGCGCTTATACTGTGGAATATGGTATGGCTATTAAAATTGAAAGTTAGATATATATTGACCAAAAAGGATGGCCAGTTTTTTTAGTTTTTTTTTTTTAAAGGTATATTTCAGCATCATGTGTGTGATATATATTAGAGTAAAAGAAAAAAAAGGAAAATGTCTTTAAATGTGCATTTTTGTTTTACAAATTTGCATAAGAGCAGAGAATGGTGTGAAAAGAGGCACACCACACTTTACATTGGCAACATCTGGGAGTGAATATAGAGCTGAGAGGAAGATTATGAGCTTAAAAACTCATGTCTGTATTTTTTACTAGTACAATAAGTGTATAATTTTGTAATTATAAATCAATCAAGTTTAAGATGAAACATAGTATTTAATGATTTCTGCCTATGGGAAATCACTATACTAGATTGACAGATCCTAAGAATCCTACTAACTTTATAGGTAGGTACTGATACAGTTTCTACCTTATAGGTGAGGAAATTGAAAGCTAGAGAAGTACCCTCTCCAACTTCACTGAGTGGCAGAACATAGTCTATCATATCTCCACGTGTCTAGAAACTGGAGAATTTCTTTTTCTTCATCTTTTTAAAAAAGATTTTATTTATTTATTTGACAGACAAGGATCACAAGTAGGCAGAGAGGCAGGCAGAGAGAGAAGGGAAGCAGGCTCCCTGCCAAGCAGAGAGCCCGACGGGGGGCTTGATCCTAGGAACCTGGGATCATGACCTGAGCCGAAGGCAGAGGCTTTATCTCACTGAGCCACCCAGATGCCCCAAACTAGAGATCTTCTGAAGACAGTTTAAGTAAAAGCATCAATAGACATGAAATTTTTATTTTTTCTTTAAATTTTTTAAAAATTATTTTAAATAAATGAAATTTTATTTTTAAATAAAAATTTAATTATTAAAAATTTTAAAGAAAATAAGAAAAATGCAATTTTAATTTAAAAATGTTAATTTCTTTCCTGTCCTGTTGATTTTGACCATTCTAACTGGTATAAGGTGGTAATCAATGTGATTTTAATTTGAATTTCCCTGATGGCTAGTGATGATGAACATTTTTTCATGTGACGGTTAGCCATTTGTATGTCTTCTTTGGAAAAGTGTCTGTTTATGTCTTCTGCCCATTTTTTGACATGATCATCTGTTTTTTGGGTGTTGAGTTTGAGGTGTTCTTTATAGATCTTGGTTTTCAGCCCATTTTCTGTAGTGTCATTTGCAAATATCTTCTCCTATTCCATGGGTTGCCTCTTTGTTTTGTTGACTGTTTCCTGTGCTGTGCAGAAGCTTTTGATCTTGATGAAGTCCCAAAAGTTCATTTTTGGTTTTGTTTCCTTTGCCTTTGGAGACGTGTCTCGAAAGAAGTTGCTGTGGCCAGTGTTGAAGAAGTTACTGCCTATGTTCTCTTCTAGGATTTTGATAGATTCCTGCCTCATGTTGAGATCTTTCCTCCATTTTGAGTTTACGTTTGTGTATGGTGTGAGAAAATGGTCGAGTTTTATTCTTCTATACATAACTGTCCAATTTTCCCAGGACCATTTATTGAAGAGACTGCTTTTTTCCACTGGGTATTTTTTCCTGCCTTGTTGAAGCTTATTTGACCATGGAGTTGAGGGTCCATACTGGACTCTCTACTCTGTCCCATTGGTCTATGTGTCTGTTTTTGTGCCAGTTCCATGCTGTCTTGGTGATCACAGTTTTGTAGTAAAGCTTGAAATCAGACAACATGATGCCCCTAGCTTTCTTTTTCTTTTTGAACATTTCCTTAGCGATTCGGGGTCTTTTCTGGTTTCATACAAATTTTAGGATTGTTTGTTCCAGCACTTTGAAGAATGCCAGTGGAATTTTGATCAGGATGGCATTGAAAGTATAGATTGCTCTGGGCAGTATAGACATTTTAACAATGTTTATTCTTCCAATCCATGAGCATGGAATGCTTTTCCATCTTTTTGTGTCTTCTTCAATTTCTTTCATGAGTGTTTTGCAGTTCTTCGAGTACAGATCCTTTACCTCTTTGGTTAGGTTTATTCCCAGGTATCTTATGGTTTGAGGTGCTATAGTAAATGGAATCGATTCTCTAATTTCCTTTTCTGTATTTTCATTGCTACTGTATAAGAAAGCAACTGATTTCTGTGCATTGATTTTGTATCCTGCTACATTACTGAGTTGCTGTATGAGTTCTAGTAGTTTGGGGGTGGAGTCTTTCGGGTTTTCCATATAAAGTATCATGTCATTTGTGAAGAGAGAGACTTTTTCTTCTTTGCCAATTTGAATACATTTTATTTATTTGTGTTGTCTGATTGCTGTTGCTAGGACTTCTAGTACTATGTCGATCAACAGTGGTGAGAGTGGGCATCCTTGTCACGTTCCTGATCTGCATGGGAAAGATGTCAGTTTTTCCCCATTGAGAATGATATTCACTGTGGGTTTTTCATAGATAGATTTTATGAAGTTGAGAAATGTTCCCTCTATCCTCAAAAAATTAAAAATAGAGCTACCTTATGACCCTTCAATTGCACTGCTGGGTATTTACCCCAAAGATATAGATGTAGTGAAAAGAAGGGCCATATGTACCTCAATGTTCATAGCAGCAATGTCCACAGAATCGCCAAACTGTGGAAAGAGCCCAGATGCCCTTTAAAAGATAAATGGCTAAAGAAGATGTGGTCCATACGTACAATGGATTGTTACTCAGCCATCAGAAAGGATGAATACCCAGCTTTTGTATCATCATGGATAGGACTGGAGGAGATTATGGTGAGTGAAATAAGTCAAGCTGAGAAAGTCAATTATATGGTTTCGCTTACTTGTGGAGCATAGGGAATAAAATGGAGGATATTAGGAGAAGGAAAAGAAAAGTGAATTATGGTAAATTGGAGGGGGAGACGAGAGATGAGAAACTGGATTCTGAGAAACAAACTGAGGGTTTTAGAGGGGAGGGAGATGGGGCGATGGGTGAGCCTGGTGGTAGATATTAAGGAGGACACGTATTGCATGGAACCCTGGGTGTGGTGCATAAACAATGAATCTTGGAACATGAAAAAAATAAAATGAAATTAAATGTTAAAATTGTTAATTTCTTACTGAGGTATAATTAATATATAGTATCCTATTAGTTTCACGTATAATTGTAGTGACTTAATATTTATATGTATTACAAAATGATGCCCATGGTAAGTCTAGTTACCCTCTGTCACCATGCAAAGTTATTACAAAAATACTGACTACATTCCCTGCACTGTATCTTACATTCCCATGACTTTTTTTTATTGTATAGCTGAAAGTTAGTTTGCATGTGGACTATCCATACAAAGGAATGTTACTAGGCGCTAAAAAGGACTACAGTACCGAAACATGGTATAACATGGTTTAACCTTGGGAATATTATTCTAAGTGAAGGAGGTCAGACACAAAGACGCAAGAGACTACATATATGATTCTATATCTGAAACGTCCAGAATGGGCAAATCCATAAAGAAAGAAAGTAGACTGATGGTTACCTATGCCCCAGGGAATAAGGGATCTGGGAATGACTACAAATGACTAGAGTTTCCTTTTGCAGGGACAGAAGTGTTCTAAAATTACATTGTGGTGGTGGTTGCACAACCCTGTGAATATACTAAAACTTATTGAATTGCACACTTTAAGTGGTTGAATTGGATTGTATGTGAGTTATATCTCAATAAAGCTATTATAAAAAATAGTTCCCTTTATAAACATCCTTTAATGGACAGAAGGTGTAGAACCTTCTGCCTAGATTCTCCTGGAATCTCTTGGCACTGGACAGGACTCATTTATAATCTGATTTATAAATCAGATTGCACTGATTTATAGATGTTCAAGTACACCAGCAAGAAAATGGTAATGGAACAAATGCTCTCAAGGTCTTAATTGTGTGTGTGTGTGTGTGTGCGCGCGCGCGTGCATGTGTGTGAGCTTTGGCATCGTGTTAAAGAAGCTTGCATAGGTCTCTCTACTTCCTTATAATGATCTTAGTAGTCTCTTTTTTAAAATCAAAGCCTGCTTCAATTTTTTTTTTAAAAGATTTTATTTATTTATTTGACAGAGGGTTAGAGCACAAGTAGGCAGAGAGGCAGGCAGAGGGAGAGGGAGAAGCAGGCTCTGGATGGAGCCGGGAGCTCCATGTGAGGCTTGATCCCAGGACCCTGGGATTATGACCTGAGCTGAAGGCAGACACTTAAACTGACTGTACCACTCAGGCATCCCAGGACTGCCTCAATTTTGATGAGGCTGCTGAATCTCACCTGGAGTTGAGAAGTCAAAACTAGGATTTATCATTATTTCTTCCTTCAACCAAATTTTCCCCCCAACAACTTCAAACAAATTCAATTTCTCAGTTACTGTCTTAAACCTGTCATTCTTGTCTCTTATTCTTTCCTCTGACTGGTTTATCAGCACAGGTTTAATTGTTAGTTTTCATTTGCCCAAACACTATTAACAACAACTATTGTATTTTACTAGTAAAATAGTTATAGCTACAATGGTTTTTTAAAAATTAAGAATAAATTACTACCAGCAACAGGTTAAAATTACTCTGAGGAGCTTTCTGTTATGATAGTCACTGTTACCGTTTGGGTAACAACTCACAATGCCACTACTGAGATGACTGGAAAAAATAAAAACCTCAATATGCTAATGAGGATGACTTGTAAAAAAGTCCAACCAATATTTATTGAGTGTAGATTATGTTTAGGACACTGGGATCTTTATGTGAGATAGAAAACCTGTTAGGAACTTAAGATCTTTTAGGGGAGATCAGGCTTGAGGGATTATAAGGATAAGAAACAATGGAAGAGCTAGCAAAAAATACCCCCAATGCTAGAATTGTTAATTGTTCTAAGTATAAAAGGAGTCTTTGTTAATTCATTTATGAAACAACTGTTTATTCAACTTCTCTTGTACGAAAGCTCTGAGGGGTGAAGTTGATCCTTTGTGGGGTTGGAAGCTGGATAAGATTGCCTTCTCTCTCCTTTTCTGGGAAGCAGCATTGAAAACTAAGCCTTGGTGGGTTTGCAATCCATGAGAGGACAGGCATGGGTGTAGTGACTCCACTCTAACTACTTCAGTCCCTTGAACCCAGGGCCCTGGGCCCTGCCTTTCAAAGATCTCACATTAGCCACCTCTGTGGAGAGAGGAGTCAGAGGGTTATGGGGAGGTGTCCACCCAAGTATCCACACCACCTTGTTCTAGACCCTGGGTACTTGGGACCCCGGACTTCACTTCCCAGATGGCTCAAGTCATCTTCCAGGACCTGTGCAGGTCCCTATCCTGGGTCTACCTATGCTACTCATGTGAGCATCTCTGGACAAGAGAATTAGGGCAGTGTCAAAGGGCGGCTTTTTAGTGATGTGGACGGACATCTGAAGTGCAGGTTGGGGTGCTTGTAATCATGTGTGTAAGGTGCATCATGGTTTAAGAAAACAAGGGGAGTGGGCCACAGGCCAGAGGTTGACTTTTCCCACCCACCTGGTTCTGAACTGGAACTTGGAGGAGTTTGGGAATTTTAAATTTCAACCTGGTCTTCCAGCTCACCATGAAGGTAATTTGTCAAAGTAGATAAAATAAGATGAGCCTACTTTACTTAATCGTCTGTTTCTCTTACCCTGGACTCTGCAAATGTGGGGAGTGAGTCCTCAGAGTGTGGTAAGTGTTATGACAGCGGGAGGAGCAACACCTTCTGTTGAAGCAGCTTCATTGGAGGGGTGGCATCTGCCCTGGGCTCTGAGAGATCTGTTTAATCCATATTTTCTAGCAATTGCTTTGTAGCAGGCTCATTCCTAGGCACTGAGATACCTAGAGAGATCTGCTCTTGTCCCTGCCAGCATGGAATGTGCAATCTAATAAAGGAATGATATTTGTAAACAAAAACTGCCATGAAGTAAGTTAGGCCCCAAAGTGGAGATTCTATAGTGTGTACCAGGGACACTTAGCTCTTCCTGGGATGCAATCCGTCAAGGCTTCACAGAAGTCTTTGATTTGCATTCAGGTTTGGGTCTTTGATTTGGGTCCAGAAGACTGAGTAGGAGTTTTCAAGTAGATAGGAGGATAACTGAAAACGATTCCAGGCAGAAGAGAATGCCATCCCTTTTCTGGTGTGGTATGTGTGAGGAACTGCACATAGTTTGGGATGAGTTATAGTGTAGACTTTCTGTATGGAGAGAGTGATCAATGATATTTGTTCATCAGTGTATTAAGCAGCTACTTTGGTCAGGCACTAAGTGTTCTAGATTAAGCCTGGGTAGAGGCTAAGAAAGGATGGATGGGTTTGATATTTGATATCATTTGATATGATAAAGAGTTTGCAATTTATCCAGAAACTAGGGGAACTATTATAGTTATTTAAGTAAGAAACTAGAGGAAAGACAAGATAGGAGACTATAGCAAAAGTCCAGGCAAAAGATGAGGATGGCTTGAACTAAGGGCAATATCAGTGGGGGTTAAAGGGGAGGGGAAAAATACACATGACTTATCCAGTTGATAGAGTAAAAAGAGGAAAGGCCAGAATTAGTACTTTCAGGTTGTAAGCACCAGCACTGCATGTGGTGATGGCTATTTACTAGGCTAGGATGAACAACATATTTAGTTGGAGTGAGAATGGTGAGTATCAGATTCTATTTTGGTCATACTGAGGTCATATAACCATATAGAAATATCTAATGGACATTTGGAATTATGAATCCAAGCTCAGTTAAGAATTGTGAACTGAGGGGCGCCTGGGTGGCTCAGTTGGTTGGGCAACTGCCTTCGACTCAGGTCATGGTCCTGGGGTCCTGGGATTGAGACCTGCATTGGGCTCTCTGTTCAGCAGGGAGTCTGCTTCTCCCGCTGACCTCTCTTCTTTCATGCTCTCTCTCTCTACTAAATGAATAAATAAAACCTTTACAAAAAAAGAATTGTGAACTGAATATATAGATTTGTGAACACAGACACAATAGAAAAAGACCCTATGGGTCTAGATGGAATTGTGCATTAATTAAGTACCCAGTGCATACCAGGAATAGTATTAGGTTCTGGGGGATTCCAATTAAATAAGGCACTATTTCTTTTAAGTATCTTATGATTTATGTGGTATTTAGAGGGTTGGATGGAGCCAAAATTATGTTCGTAGGGAAGGATGAATCTTAAATAAGTGTTTTATTTTTTGTTTGTTTTCCAGATTCAAAGAAGTTGGATATATAAAGAGAAAGGAGGATTTTATGAGCTAGAGGAGAATGTTTAGATGGAATGACTATTAATAGGTAGGATAGATGGCAGTGTTTTGAGAATGGTGCATCAGGTTTAATCATTTAGGCCATGGCGATAAGATCCTATGTGAACCATGGGAATGGTTGCTGATGTGCAGAGCGAGAGGGAATGATGGAGTCCAGAAGGTTTAGGAACTGTTAGATCAGAGACTGGGTGACCCAAAGTTGTAAAAGACAGCACAAGTTGTAGTACATTCATCCTCACTGGATATCATTGGAGAGCCCTTGGAGGTGAATGGGAGATGACGTCAAGGAAAAGTAGAGGTGACAAAGCTAACCTCCAGGAGTTTCCAAGGCAGAGTGTGTTTCACTGAAGGCAGGAAGGATCAGTGTGGGAAAAAGCTTACATTGCTATTTGTTTTCATAATATCTGCTGGAGATGGTTATGGGGACTTGGGGTTAACATTCCATAATGTGATTCCATGGTGATAAGAACATTTGTTTGCCAAGGAAATTACAAGGGATTGGTGGAAAGAATTGGGAGTTAGGTCAACTTTGGGGACTAGGTCATTGGGCAGGAGGTCAGAGCAATACGGTGAGAAGGTTTGGCAATGGCCTTGAATTTCAGGTGGTGACAGGTGAGGGGGAATGCATTGTTTCATCCTGGCTCTGAAACATCAGAACACTGTCACAAAGTGTTAAAACACAAATATGGCGTTTTGGAATGGGATTTTGTGTTGAAAATTTTCAGTGATAAAACTCAGGTAGTGGAGTGCCATTGTTGCCACCAGTCTGTTTCTCCTGCTTGTCTGTGTGAATCTGGGTAGGTCTCCCTTGAAGATAAGTGTTATTTTGGAAATGGTGAGGGTGTCATTTTCTCCTTTCTTTCCAAAAGGACATAGAACATTCCAGGAGGGGGCATTGCCAGAAGTGAAAGCATGGAGATGTGAAACTGTGTGGGAGTTTGGGAATTGAGGAGACACAGGGCTCATAGATTAAAGAGATGAAGAGTGATACTGAAGGAGGTAATGGGTTCTAAAAGGGCCTTGAATGCCACACAGAGGAATTGGTTTTATTCTTCAGAATAAAAGAGGACTGACATGAACAGCAGTTCTTAGGTTTGTAGATGTAGAGAAATGGGGACAATGTAGAGGTGGGGCAGCCTAGAATAGGCAGAGCTGTCAAGAGGCCACTTGATGCTATTGGCCACTCAATGATGAAGAATGGTACTTGCCTTTGAGGTGATTTTAAATGAGTCAAAGACTATCTATAACTAGTTACAAGGTAGAATGTGATAATGTGAAAAGAGAGGTTTAAAATACCATCCCGACCAGAGGAAGGGGATCAGGAGTTTCTTCATGAAGGAGGTGGCCTATGTCTACACATGACAGGGAGACAAGGTTTTGATTTGTGGTAATGAAAGGAGGAAAGAAGGTATTTTGGCCCAAAGTATAGAATGTGTTTGAGGGAAGAAAGACAGGTCCATTTGGTTTGTAGCAGGAATTCTTTACTGTTTTTTGTGCTGCCAATTGGTTTGACAGTTTCGTGAAGCCTATGGCCTCCTTAGTATAATATTTTATATGTATAAATTACAATAATAAGATCGCAAAAGAAAGCAATTGTACTACAGTCATCAATAAAGTAAATACATTTGTGGTCTAGTACCATATACATTTTATTAGCAATATAATAAATAACAAGCTCTAGCAGCAATCTAATGATGACTGTAATTCCAAGTTGATGAGCTTAAGTGATATTTTGAGTTATCTGCAACAACTGTAATGTGATATCAGAATATCTGAAATCTCAATTGTTGACAAAATTACTGGTGCTTCTGCTAAATGCTGATGGTGTGATGACTACAATCGTAGTGGAAGAAAGTACAAAGTTTGAGTGATTATTGAAAATAAAGATGAATATTTTCCCCATACAAGTTCATGCATTCTGTAAATTCTATCCGTAGATGTCTAAGGAATCATGGTCTTCAGTTAAGAAATTCTATAGAAAGTGGGGTTCAGCAAAGTAATATATCACAGTGTTGTTCTAAGGAGTGAGTTCCTCCAGGGCTTTAAGATAGTATTTGATTTACAAGATCAAGATTTATTCAACACCTTATTCAAGGACCATGCTTACTGAGTAAACCAAGAACACCCACAGTGTTGCAGTTTTTTTGGCCACCGATATGTTTTGCCCTCTGTTGCCTAAGAAGACCTCTTGCTTATATTTGCAGAATGAGGAGAGTGTTCTTCCCATTTTGCAGAAGGGCATCAAGGACAAGGTGTAGAACAGAGTTCTGAGTAGCCTATGCGGTCAATGGCACAGTGTGCTCTTTGTCTTCCAAACTTGGAGGAGGAGGTACAGAATAGGAGAGATGCTGCTTGTGATCCTGGACCAAGGGCCTAGTCCTTGACCTTTTCGTTTGGGGCTACTTAGCTATTTGTTAGTTGGAAAAATCTTAGTAAAACACAAATGGAGCAGTTAGATGGACAGAAGGAAGGACAAAATACGCAGAAGGAAAAAGTGAGCCAGGCATTGGAAAGGCTTTTTTGGTGGAAGGTGTGTCCAAAGGACCCAGTCTTCAGCAATGAGATTTTCCTCTGTGCCTGGGGCTCAGTGTGGATGGCTGTCTTTTGGTTTTGGAATATGACAAAAGCTGCGGATGTGGCTGCTTACTTGTGAGAAAAATAAGGGCCCCTTTGTTTTCAGCAAAGTGGAAACAAAAGGGCTTTACGTACGCAGCTCCAGTCATAGCCTGACCACGCAGAATGGGAAACCCTGGGCACTGGGAGCTCCTGAGACAGAGAAAACAGACCTTTTTAGCCTTCTTCTTCATCCTTTCTTCCCTGGGCAGTGTGAGTATACAGCAGCGTGGTCAGCGTTGTGCTCGTGAAATCCACTCTTTATTCACTTAATGTCTGCTGTTCCTTGTACCTCCTGGCCACTGGGGACACCTGCCATGCTTTGAGTTCAAAGTCCTCAGTGCATCCCACCCAGGCTGCTTCATGGTTCTTGTCAACCCCCATAGATGCCTGTGCTCACAAAAAATGTCAGCTGTACCAGTCACTGCACAAAGGACTGATTCTCTCTGCAAAGGCTGAGTGGAAACATCTGATGTTGTAGCCAGCCATCTGGCTACCTTTGGGGACTGAACATGCATATTAATTTAATCTTTTGTTTATTACCTAGTTCACTCTCAAACATGTAGGTGGTGTTAATTGCAATGTTTGTTAAGCAGCCTCCCCACTGCAAGCCATCCTTTCAGTCCCAATCGTTGGGCAATTACTGCTACTAATATACCTCTAGTTGAGTGTACCAACAAGCAGGGTGGAATACCTGTGCCTATTTCTCTTGGATGATGATCAGTCAGTCAGCTTTTCTGGCTCTTTACGATGTAAAAAGGAACTATATTATTAAGAGGTTTAATTTTCTAAAGTGAAGAAATTCAAAGGGAGTTTCTTGGGGAGGTGGAGTGCATTGATGGAATAGTACCATCAGCAACTCATTTACATAAAAGGTATAAAAGATTTGGGTAAGTCAGATTTTCACTGGACTTATAGCCAAAATAAAGTCCTAAGACAGATAGCCTGTCTTAAATGGATTCTAGTCACTGCTTTGCAACATCAGTATACTCAAAGACCACATGGCCCATAAATATCCTTTTTCTGCTTGCCAAGGAAATGAACAAGCCAGACCAACAATCTAGTCATGACATGGGCACCTGTGTTACATTGACTTCTCCTTTTTGTTCTTCTTTAACACATGAACTACAAACTACAAAGGAAAATAGCATCTGATTCTACAAAGCAGAAAGTCAAGTAGAGAGATAATGGCTGGTTTACCAGATCTCGATATACACCACATTGGTCCCTAATTCCTCTTTCACCTAGGACAGGAAGATGTGCCTGCAAATGTGAGGTAGAAACATTTTTCCACCTAAGAAAGTGACTTGGAAGAAGGTACAGAGATAGGAATGGAAAACAAATAGAAGGAAGCAGAAAATTTGACGGTAAAGTTCTGATATAAGATATTCTTTCATGATTTTTCTTTTACTGACATTTCAATGATGTTTGATAGAGAAACCTCTGAATGCAGTATTTGTAATTCCCAAGTTGAGCAAGAGTAGAAAAAGCTTATGACCCAGAATGGGAAGGAAAAAGACAATGGGAAAAGTTAGGGATTTTTAAAACTCCTTAAGGAATATAAAGTTCGAATCTCTCCCAGAACCAACATTTTGAAAAATAATTAGGGCTTTATGCTTAGCATCTTCTTTTTTTTTTTAAATTTTTTCCTTTTTTTTTTTTTAAAGATTTTATTTATTTAGTTGACACAGAGATCACAAGTAGGCAGAGAAGCAGGCAGAGAGAGAGGAGGAAGCAGGCTCCCTGCTGAGCAGAGAGCCCGACTCGGGGCTCCATCCCAGGACCCTGAGATCATGACCCGAGCCGAAGGCATAGGTTCAACCCACTGAGCCACCCAGGTGCCCCTGCTTAGCATCTTTTAAAAAGAAAATATACTACATATATATATATAATACATATTCTATTTTATTTGTTTGTAATATCACAAAGAGAGGGAGCTGGGTAACCATTAATTTTCCATGTGTCTGCAGTCGATGCAAATTTTAGGTGTCAGAGATAAAACACTGCTTTTCTTATCTTTACTCTCTGTGTCATGCAGGCTACACTGACACATATATACTCTGAGCAGCTAAAGGGAAACCAGGGCTGGCAAACATGTAATCTGGTGACTTAACATTGTTTTTATGTTTTGTAAGAACAAATGGAGTAAAATACCTAAGACAGGTAATATACAAACATGGATTCACTTTCTACAACTGGGCTTGCTGGAGATGACTTTCAGAATAAAGATGTAGATCAATTGTAGATCAATTATATTCAGTTATTGGTTATTTTACATTTTGTTCCTAAATCTCTTAACATTGTGACTTACCAATAACTTTTATCAAATTAGTTTGGAAATTAATACTATTTACTTTTTTTTCCAAGTAGAAAATATGAAGTATGTAACATGTTATATTACAAATAACAGACATCTAATAAATGCTTATTGCATAAATGTCAAGCTCAGCACTGAAATCTTGTGACTTTCTTCTGATTCTGGGTGTGTTTATAGGCATGCCATATATTTTTAATATTAATTATCTTTCTCACAAAGTGCATTCACAAATATTCCTCATACCATTATTATTCTTTCCTTTAGAGTAAGATATTGGGATTCATAAGGTTTCAGTGGCTTATACTTTTAAATTAATTTTTTTGTCCATCATTTCATCATGAAAAATTTCAAGTCATTTTTAGTGGCTTTAAAGCCATTTCCCATCTGAAGATCCAATTTTCCATCAGTCTGAAGAATTTTCTGAAGAATTTTGTGGTTTTGGATGCATTATTAGTATTGAGTTATCTTAGTGACATCTTGGACATTGGCAAAATTGGAGGATGAGGGTATTTAAGCTTAAAAGAACTTTAAAAGAAGTAGTGGGCAGGAAATTATACAACTCTGTATGTAACATTTCTTATCATACAGGGCTACTGTGGTAAATTCTCTGTTTGACAATGTCTTCATTTTACTTTCATTTTTGAAGGATATTTTCACTGAATCTAAAATTCTGGGCTTACAATTTTTTTCCCCAGAACTTTAAACGTATTGTTCTTCTGTTTTCTGGTTCATTTGTGATGAGAAGTTAACTATCATTTGAATCATTCTTTCCTTATATGTAATGATTTTTCTACGTTTTTTTTCTTTATCTTTGTGGTTTTAGCAGTTTGCTATGTGTTCAGTTATGGTTTTATATTTGTATTCATTCTGCTTGGGGTTCATTAAGCTTCTTGAACTTGTAAATTTATGTCTTTCACTGAATTTGTAGAATTGTTGGCTCTTAATTTTTTCACATATTTTTTTAAAAAAGATTATTTATTTATTTATTTGATAGAGAGAGATCACAAGTAGGTGGAGAAGCAGGCAGAGAGAGAGGAGGAAGCAGGCTCCCCATGGAGCAGAGAGCCCAATGCAGGGCTCAATCCCAGGATGCTGGGATCATGACCTGAGCCGAAGGCAGAGGCTTTAACCCACTGAGCCACCCAGGTGCCCCTCACGTATATTTTTTATTCATTCTCTCTTTCCTGTCCTCTAGAACTCCAGTGACCTATAGGTGTGGTAACTATTATTTTAATATTTTCCCAGAAATCTTCATTCACTTTTCCCCCAATCTTCTTTCTTTGCTTTTACATTATAGAAATTGTTAGTCTATTTCAAACTTCACTGATTCTTTCCTCTCTGTCACCTCCATCCTGTTATCAAGGTATTTTTTTTTTTTTTAACCCAGGAAAATTGCACAAAAATTTGTTTTACAAGAGCCCAGGACCTGATGGATTCCCTGGGGAATTCTACCAAACTTTCAAAGAAGAAATAACACCTATTCTCCTGAAGCTGTTTCAAAAAATTGAAGCAGAAGGAAAACTTCCAGACTCTTTCTATGAAGCCAGCATTGCCATGATCCCCAAACCAGGCAAAGACCCTACCAAAAAGGAGAATTTCAGACCAATAACACTGATGAATATGGGTGCTAAGGTTCTCAACAAGATCCTAGTAAACAGGATCCAACAGCACATTAAAAAGATTATCCACCATGACCAGGTGGGATTCATCCCTGGGCTACAAGGATGGTTCAACATTCACAAATCAATCAATGTGATAGAACAAATTAATAAGAGAAGAGAGAAGAACCACATGGTCCTCTCAAATGCAGAAAAAGCATTTGACAAAATCAAGCATCCGTTCCTGATTAAAATGCTACAAAGTATAGGGATAGAGGGAACATTCCTGAACTTCATAAAATCTATCTATGAAAGACCCACAGCAGGGTGCCTGGGTGGCTCAGTGGGTTAAGCCGCTGCCTTCGGCTCAGGTCATGATCTCAGCGTCCTGGGATTGAGTACCACATCGGGCTCTCTGCTCAGCAGTGGGCCTGCTTCCCTTCCTCTCTCTCTGCCTGCCTCTCTGCCTACTTGTGATCTCTCTCTCTCAAATAAATAAATAAAATCTTTAAAAAAAAAAAAAAAGAAAGACCCACAGCAAATATCCTCAATGGGAAAAAGCTCACAGCCTTCCCATTGAGATCAGGAACACGACAAGGATGCCCACTCTCACCACTCTTGTTCAACATAGTATTAGAAGTCCTAGGAAGAGCAATCAGACAACAAAGAGAAATAAAAGGTATCCAAATTGGCAATGAAGAAGTCAAACTCTCTCTCTTTGCAGATGACATACTTCATATGGAAAACCTAAAAGACTCCATGCCCAAACTACTACAACTCATACAGCAATTCAGTAATGTGGCAGGATACAAAGTCAATGTACAGAAATCAGTGGCTTTCTTATACACTAACAATGAAAATACAGAAAGGTAAATTAGAGAATCGATTCCATTTACTATAGCACCAAGAACGATAAGATACCTGGGAATAAACCTAACTAAAGAGGTAAAGGATCTGTACTCGAGGAACTACAGAACACTCATGAAAGAAATGGAAGAAGACAGAAAAAGATGGAAGACCATAGCATGCTCTTGGATTGGAAGAATAAACATTGTTAAAATGTCTATACTGCCCAGAGCAATCTATACTTTTAATGCCATTCCAATCAAAATTCCACTGGTATTTTTCAAAGAGCTGGAAGAAATAACCCTAAAATTTGTATGGAATCAGAAGAGACCCCGAATTGCTAAGGAAATGTTAAAAAACAAAAATAAAACTGGGGACATCACGTTACCGGATTTCAAGCTTTACTACAAAGCTGTGATCACTAAGACAGCATGGTACTGGCATAAAAACAGACACATAGACCAGTGGAACAGAGTAGAGAGCCCAGATATGGACCCTCAACTCTATGGTCAAATAATCTTTGACAAAACAGGAAGAAAATATACAGTGGAAAAAAGTCTCTTCAATAAATGGTGCTGGGAAAACTGGGCAGCTATATGTAGAAGAATGAAACTCGACCATTCTCTTACACCATACACAAAGATAAACTCAAAATGGATAAAAGACCTCAACGTGAGAGAGGAATCCTTCAGAATCCTAGAGGAGAACATAGGCAGTAATCTCTTTGATATCAGCCATAGCAACTTCTTTCAAGATATGTCTCCAAAGGCAAAGGAAACAAAAGTGAAAATAAACTTTTGGGACTTCATCAAGATCAAAAGCTTCTGCACAGCAAAGGAGACATTCAACAAAACAAAGAGGCAACCCTGGAATGGGAGAAGATATTTGCAAATGATAGCACAGACAAAAGGCTGATATCCAGGATCTATAAAGAACTCCTCAAACTCGACACACACAAAACAGATAATCATGTCAAAAAATGGGCAGAAGATATGAACAGACAAACTTCTCCAATGAAGAAATACAAATGGCTATCAGACACATGAAAAAACGTTCATCATCACTAGCCATCAGGGAGATTCAAATTAAAACCACATTGAGATATCACCTTACACCAGTTAGAATGGCCAAAATTAGCAAGACAGGAAACAACATGTGTTGGAGGGGATGTGGAGAAAGGGAACCCTCTTACACTGTTGGTGGGAATGCAAGTTGGTGCAGCCTCTTTGGAAAACAGTGTGGAGATTCCTCAAGAAATTAAAAATAGAACTTCCCTATGACCCTGCCATTGCACTACTGGGTATTTACCCCAAAAATACAGATGTCATGAAAAGAAGGACCATCTGTACCCCAGTGTTTATAGCAGCAATGGCCATGGTCGCCAAACTGTGGAAAGAACCAAGATGCCCTTCATCAGATGAATGGATAAGGAAGATGTGGTCCATATACACTATGGAGTATTATGCCTCCATCAGAAAGGATGAAAACTCAGCTTTTGTAGCAACATGGACGGGACTGGAAGAGATTATGCTGAGTGAAATAAGTCAAGCAGAGAGCGTCAATTATCATATGGTTTCACTTTTTTGTGGAGCATAACAAATAGCATGGAGGACAAGGGGAGATGGAGAGAAGAAGGGAGTTGAGGGAAATTGGAAGGGGAGGTGAACCATGAGAGACTATGGACACTGAAAAACAATCTGAGGGTTTTGAAGGGCCGGGGGTTGGGAGGTTGGGGGAATGAGGTGGTGGGTATTGTAGAGGGCACGGATTGCATGGAGCACTGGATGTGGTGCAAAAGCAATGAATACTGTTACACTGAAAAGAAATAAAAAATTAAAAAAATAAAAAAAATGAAAAGAAACTTCTAGCAAAAATTAAAAAAGAATTGTTTTAACCAGTGAGAAAAAACATTTCTTTTTTTGTTACCCCTTGAAATTTTTTTCCCCGGATATTTTATTTTTCAGTTGTAGAATTTTTACCTGGATATTTAAAAAAATAGTTTCTGGTTATCTGTTGACCTGCCTGTGTTTTCATCTCTTAAAAACACACTTTTCTTTCTGTCAATGAGCATCTGTCAAGTAGATCCTTTAATATATCTGGGCCATTTCATGGTTAGTTTCTTGGGATTGTCTTTTCTCTTGAGAATGGGTTGTATTTTCTATATATGGAGTATATCACTTATGCTGCTATTGTTTTTCTTTTTGACTTCTTCTATTGTCACAGTTGAAAATATGAATATGAAAGTTTTAAAAATTCTTTTATTAAGATTTTATTTATTTGTGAGAGAGAGAGAGAGAGAGAGAGAACATGGCACGTGGTGGAGGGGGCAGTGAGGAGTGGCGGAGGGAGAAGGAGAAGCAGGAGGCTCCCCCCTAAGCAGGGAACCTGGATGCTGAGATTATGACTTGAGCCAAAGGTAGATGCTCAACGACTAAACCATCCAGTTGTCATAGTCTCTCCAAGAACTTTTCAAAAGATGATCAGTGTCATTGAAGTAGAAGTTCCAGTGTGAATGCATCTCTCCATACACAGGCTGACATTTTATGTAGAAAATGTAGTTCCTGGAATTTATGTTTTGACTTTGTACCTAGTATTTGATACAAGTCTCTGCTCCTTTGGAAAAAAGCCAAATCAAATTTTTTGCTTGTTTGTTTTATTCTTATGGTGATATTCGGACTCCTTCGTTCAAAGCATAAATAGTACTCTGCTTGAAAGTTCCATTGGTTAAATGGTTATTATAGAGTTATTTTTTAAAGGTAGAATGACTTCTTTCTCCAGTAATTATGTGCCCTACACATAGTAGGTATTTAGTCAAGATATTTTTAACTTGTATCGAGTAGGATGGAAAAATCCTAAATCGTATTCTTTGGCAATATATTATTTTCATTTGAGAGTTTATTGAATTTATTTCCTTTAAGTTTTTTGGTTTTAGGATAATTAAATATTGATAGGCATGTTAAGACAAGTAATATTGCTCCTTCATTTAATGGTCTTTTTTATTTAGTGTAAAGATGGAAGACTTTTAAAAATATATTCTCAGTTGCTTTCCCAGGAAGGGGGAAAAACCCCTAAAACTTTATATAAATTAATAAAATCCTTCTAATTCGGAATGCCATTTAAAATGGAAACTATTAAACTTAGCTAAGGATGTTGGGACTTAGTATTCATGCCATCAGTGCCTACCAAGTTGAACTGTGTGGTTTCATATGCATTATTAGTGTTGAGCTATCTTAGTGACATCCTAGATGTTGGTGAAATTGGAAGATGAGGGTACTTAAGCTTAAAAAACTTTGATAGAAGTGGTGGGCAGGAAATTTGATAACTCTGTGTATGAAAGCACCTCTCCCCTTTAGATTTCAGCCCACTAACTTGGATATTTTAGGGGAAAATATTTGCTTTGTAATCTGTATAAAAGAATTTATACTGGGGCACCTGGGTGGCTCAGTGGTTTAAGCCTCTGCCTTCGGCTCAGGTCATGATCTCAGGGTCCTGGGATCGAGTCCCGCATCGGGCTCTCTGCTCAGCGGGGAGCCTGCTTCCCCCTTCTCTCTCTCTGCCTGCCTCTCTGCCTACTTGTGATCTCTCTCTATCAAATAAATAAATAAAAAATCATTAAAAAAAAGAATTTATACTTTTCACTGTTGTGACTCTCGTTTTCATATTTATAAATCAGTGAGCAATACTGCATTTCATCCCTATTCAACTAGATGTTCTTCCTTTTGTCTAAAGGGTATGACTGGACATTGTCAAATTCTGGTAGTTTGCATTTGCATTATGGTGCCATGAAAATCTCAAGGCTGCCTAATTACATTTTTAGTCTATACTAGGCACTGTCATCCTCCCTCTTCTTTCCCTTATTCCTACTCACTACCTTATATTTACTTGGGTACAGGGAGTTGCTAGCTTTTTGAAAGCAAGAGCTGAACTTTACTCATCTTACCCCAGTACCTGGCTCAGGACTTGGTACAGGGTAATGATAAATCACCACAGTTGTAAAAGAAATAACAGTTGATATTTTCATTGTCATTGACCAAATGAGTGAACTGATGTAAAAAGTAATGACATGTGGGATCTTCCTTAACAAGAGTGTGTAACTCAAAGGTGGGAGTCTTACCCAGGATCCAGGATTGGAAAACCCCATGCCAGGCACAGCCCACCTAAACATTGTGCTTCTAAGGCTGCTGTCAGTCCGAGAGTGGTCATATCCTTCATAGATACCAACAAACATAAGCTAACACATATTACCCTTGAGACTTGGATTGCTCAGTGTAATTCTATGCATAAATTAAATTCTCCAAATGTTTGCAAGATTGAGAGGAAGAAATGAAAACTCTCCAGGTGTTTATGAAGTATGACAAAGAAAGATGTTTATAAATAATGGTCAGTCTGCCTGTCTGTTGTTTGGTCTCCTAGAGTGCCAAGTCTGATTGTGATTTGGCTAAACTGAATCTAAAACTGTTTGAGCCTTTTAGCTCTGTGTGTGGAATGTCAGCAGGGGTGAATTTTTCAGAATTATTCATGAAAAAAATCACATCATACTCAGCATTCTAGGACAAAAGGAGCAAAGTTATCAAGCAAGAATTACTGCTATCTTTATAATCTGCCAAGATCTTTAAGCAACACTATAGCAAATGTGTGAAGTAGGTCTAAAATTATTGACATTAACACCAAAGAAATTGTGAAGTAGGCATTAATAATCTTTAAATAACATCAGGACATTTGTAGAGAGGGCAGAAAGTTGTTTCCTTAGCTCTTCCTTTAGGTTTAGCCAGGAGCCCCCTTCTGATTGACCTGCTTTTTTTTTTTTTTTTTAAAGATTTTATGTATTTATTTGACAGAAATCACAAGTAGATGGAGAGGCAGGCAGAGAGAGAGAGGGAAGCAGGCTCCCTGCTGAGCAGAGAGCCCGACGCGGGACTCGATCCCAGGACCCTGAGATCATGACCTGAGCCGAAGGCAGTGGCTTAACCCACTGAGCCACCCAGGCACCCCATGATTGACCTGCTTTTGAAGCAGTAGTTTCTTACCGAGTTTGTGATCTCTACTGATGGCAGGTGCTTCACAATTCTTGAAAAATAATGTCCACTGTGAAAATGGAGTTGCCATAAACAAGAATGTGTTGATCCTTATTTCTAATGGAGATACAAGGACTAAAGAAAAGGAATTAGGGATGGGTGTGATAAATGAAGCCTTCCCCCTCAAGGTAAGTCCACCTTAGAAGGATAGAGAGAGAGAGAAAAAAGGATGATCAGAATTGTAGAATTGTGGAATTTTAGAACTAGAAAATACTGGAGATTTGGGTTGGTGTCAATATGGACAGTAGAACTCTTGGACTTTCAAAGTTTTCTAGTAATGAGAATCAGTTAGATGGTAGAACTTCACTCTCAAGTGTATGTAAGTCTGAATCTCAATCCTGAAACATCTAGTTATGTTTGGAACAGTGTTCTAGAGGATTTGTGCTATACTTTTAGTTACACTACTTTGGGACAGTTCATAAAGTAAAAAAACTGCTACTTATTATAGGACCAGCTCATCCATCCTTAATTCTTCTATAACGTTTGGATTTCAGAATGAGTTAATTGATGCTGACATCTTGTTCTAGGCAATGAAAAACAATAGTAAAACAAGAGTGAACATGGAACAATGAATAGGGGCATTAAGCCCACAGGCTTAAAAATGGTTTTCAGGAAGTCTCCAGGAAGTTATGTAATTGTCTACTTCTACTAGTCCACACAGAAGAAACTACAAATAAGCCACATTTCTGAAGCACACATCTGTATGTTCTGTTTTAAACCTCAATCTTCTTTTCTTTTGTACTTGCTCTTTATGTGTTCCTAATAATTCTTACGTAAATGAGGGTCCTCCCCACCAATCGTTTCATAGATCTCATTAGGAATTACAATATCAAGTTGAAGTCAAATGACTGTCTTTTCCCTTATTATCTATTTTGAGATACTACCTTACCCTAAGACCCAAGTGGTTACTTAGAATACAGCATTTTGCATTTTAGTGCTGGGTGTCATACCCAGCATTTGGTAGGCAGCTCTAAATAACCAAGGTGTCATTCTAAAATCCATTGGTTTAACTTCCTGTTGTGTGACTAAATCCTGAGGATGGATTGCATTTTAATGTATGGACTTTAAGTCATCTATGACTTTTGTGAGTGGTTTTTCAAAGATTTTTTGGTCAGTTCCCATGTGGTCTGCTGTCAGAGTACCAAGAGTTTAAGGCTTGAGTTTCGTATTGGGAGTTGCCATTAGCCTGTGTATGTCTGAGGAAATTTTCTCCATGAAAATATTTCTTCAGTTCTTTTCACTTAAATACATCAATTGAGGAAGATGGTGGCATGAGTAAAAGATAGACATGGACAGGTAACTTGTAATGAGTAACTTAAGTGAAGCATGGACCCCCAGGCACACATTTTGTTCAGTGTTTCCTGTCAGGAGGTGTGTCTTGTTATGGGTAAAGCTGAATTGCATTTCTCTGCCTGACCCAAACATTGATGCTGTGCCTCACATTCTGCCAAGGTAGTTGCATACTACTTGGCAGCAAGAAAACCTAGCCCTTCTCTGAAGTCAAGTGCAATTCTCCAGTGTGTCAGATGTCAGTAACTACAGGCTCTCCTGGAGGAATCAGAAAGTCTTTATTTGGGTGTGGGTGTTGGACCTGGCCTCAGGCACAGTGAAAACCCAGACACTTACAGCCAGGAGGGACCAGGAAGAGCTAGGGTTATGATGTGTGTGTGGCGATTTGGCTTTGGCTATCGTCTGTTTGGACTGATTTAACACTGGGACAGAAAAAACACTCAATTTCTTCCCACCTTGGTCTCATTTTTTTGTACATGTATTTCTCTCTTCCTCAAGAAGAATTCTTCTCCAGGGCTAATTTAAGCAACACCAAATGCACTGAGCATAATTCTTTATTCTAAAGCAAAACTCTTCAATTGAAGAATGGCTCATTTAACTTCTGAATACCCTTTTGTACATGTATTTGCTAAACTTATCTAATTACTATGAAGGTTTTGAGTATGAATCCTTCTTGGGCAGATGAAAGGCTTGTGGAAACAGCCAAAGCTGGCTTGACATTTTTGCTTCTCCTATTTAAACAGGATAACCTTCCAATCTGTGGAGCTGAAATTCATGATATGGCATTAACTTTTCTGAACCGAGTAAGGTAGGGATGGTGTTTATATATTTTTTTTTAAATGCCAACTAACCACTTTGCAGCTGGACCATGAAGCTTCCTGGCAGTATAATGGTCCTGAGGAGAAATGTGGTCACTGATCAATAAAACCCCAATGTGGGTAGAATAAGGAGGCCAGTTGTAATATTGAGAATGATCTTCTCAGCTTCTTTCCTGTGTCTTCTGTGTGTTTGTGTGTGGCAGCTCTCTATTTGTTTTCTCACACAAATGTTCAGTAGAGTAACTGTTCTCACTAATTGCTAATGGGCCAAATTGCTGGTGCTCGCAAGGAGAGATTCTTATGACAGATAATTAAGTAAGTAGTTGAAAGTGTCAGGAGAGAAAAATGACATCTTCACCTCATCAGGTTCATTTTTAAAACTTGTTAGTTGGGCTTGTTCTTTTTACCCTCATTCACATCAGTAAGAAAAATCTACAGTAATAGGAAAGAAGATTTCCCTTGACTCCAGACTTTCCTTCCCCTTCACTTAGTTTTTAGACAAAAAGGGTGCAGAGATGCTCTGGGGAAGTCACCAGTGCTGGAATCCCTAAGACTTTCTCTCTCTAGGCCTGCCCATAGCCTCTACTGAGCAGTTTTTTAAATGGTGCTTTCTTAGACCACTTCCTTTATGCAGTGAAAGTGGTGGTTAGGGGGATAGATGTACTCCAGAACAGTGAAGGAACACACTAACAATGAAGTCCTCAAAAATTCAGAATAAATAAAATGACTTGGTGGGAGGTGCTATGGGAGTTTTAGATTTAAAGGGAATCCTTCTGTGATTTTTTTTTTTTAGTAAAATATTGAATCTTTTTTTGAAGCAAATTATCACATCCCAATTTATACTGTATAAATCTGGAGTGCCACATGGAGATTTGACTTTAACTGGAACATGCCTTCATTAAACTAGTTCAAAGCCAATTCCTCTCCTTCCCTGGTTAGAAAGGAAACTCCATGAGAGCAAAGTCCTTGCTGTTTTATGGACTTCACTGATGCTTGAGAACACATTGTAGGTACCCACTAAGTATTTGTTGAATCAATGGGACAAATGGGGAGCCAGAAATAGAGCTAATGTTCTAAAATGTGATCAAAGAAAAAGATCCATCACTGATATGAGGAATTTGAGAAACAAGACAGAGGATCATAGGGGAAAGGAGGGAAAAATGAAAAAAGATGAAGCCAGAGAGGGAGACATACCATAAGAGACTCTTAATTTCAGGAAGCAAATGGAGGGTTGCTGGAGGGGAGAGGGTTGGGAGGGATGGGGTGGCTGCTTGATGGACCTCGGGGAGGGTATGTGTTATGGTGAATGCTGTGAATTGTGTAAGACTGATGAATCACAGACCTGTACCCCTGAAACAAATAATACATTATATGTTAATTAAAAAAAAGAAGCATAAATCAGAAAAAAAAAAAAAAGAAACAAGATCCAGAATTTCTTGTTAGTGCTAATATTTAAAAGAGGCCTCTTTGGGTTAAAATGAAAGAATCTGGTTGGAGATCTTAAAGAGCTGAGTACTAATTTTACCTTAATGTAATTTCTCTAGAGCAGTGGAATCCTTTTTACTTTTATGTAAGCCACAAAGAGTATCCACAAAGAGAACTGACTTGTGGCTGGCTACCTGGGGATGTTGGATCACTCATTCTGGTTGGCTTCCTTTTTCTGTGTCAGGACGTGGTTGTAAATTCATGCACAGATGATGAACTGTCAGTGTGTATGTTTATAGCACTTCTTGTTCCATGCCATGACCTTTCCTTGAGAAAGTATAAATGGGAGCTGATATGAGGTGTGGGCAGGTAGAATACCATTAAATGGAAACGTGGTTCTACCATATCTGTTAACTTATAGTAAAGCTGAGGATTCAGGCCCCCATAACATGACTTTCTTGTTCATGTTATATTCGGGGAAAACCAGAGCCACATGTTTGAGTGGCACCTTCTGAGCTACTGTTTCCAAATTCAAACTGAGCGGACACGTGGTATACATGATTTCAGCTCAGGAGCAGGTTTCACTTAATCCACAGGGCATCTGAGTTACATGAGTACAAAATGAGAAACAGACGTGACTGCAGGTGCTTTCTGCCTGCTCTTGTATAACTAACTCAAAGGTGTCTTTGATTTCAATAAGAAATTTGGTAGGGAGCTCTGTCCATAAAGCAGTTCTCTCATATTGGTTTTTGGTTAAAAGGGCTTCTCTCCTCCCACTACACACGTTCAAACACACATATAATTCCCATTAAAAAGAGCAGAATGACTGTGTTAAAAATAAAATTTCAATTAAAGGCTAACCTCAATAACCTGTAAATTTTCCATTTTCCCTGCAAATGGCCATTGGTTTTCTTGCTCTGGATAGCCTGATTTTAAGTAGATAATAATTGTTCAATAGTCCAAAATGGGGAGATGGAGAGGAGAAGGAGTTGAGGGAAATTGGAAGGGAGGTGAACCATGAGAGACTACGGACTCTGAAAAACAACCTGAGGGTCTTGAAAGGGTGGGGGGTGGGAGGTTGGGGGAACCAGGTGGTGGGTGTTAGGGAGGGCATGTATTGCATGGAGCACTGGGTGTGGTGCAAGAACAATGAATACTGTTACACTGAAAAGAAATTAAAGAAAGAAAGTCCGAAATGGTTCCAAATCTATTGTGTAAATAATATGGCTTTTAAATATATTAATGAATATTTAACCAAAACAACTTCAAAGAAGTCATTCAACTCCAGTGGGGACATAACACATTTTTAAAAAAAAGTCTAAATAAGGATTTGTTCAGTAGACCATAACCATCATAACCATTTGTGGCTCGACAAAGAGTGTGCTACCTTTGTCCTTGGAAATGTTTCTAGCCAAATCCTCATTTCCTGGACCAAAGTTCTATGTGATTGATATGGAACTCTGTTCTATTGTTGCCTCATAGTCTGTGACCTTGGGAAATACTCTTCTTGTGTTCTCAAGCTTTAGCATTTAGAAGGTTATCAGTAAATGTTTAATGATGATAATGATGAAGAAGGCTCAATTTGGGGTCTGGGTGGGGTCTGGGGTCTGGGCTCTTTTGGGCATCTGTGGGAAGCAGAGAAATCTGTTTCACCTTTTTAGCATAGACTTGTTAATGTTGGGCAAGACACTTGTCTCTGGCCTTTGGTTTCCTCATCTGCAAAATGAAGGGATGGTCTGTTTGACCTCTAATGTCCCCCCCACTTTCTACCCCGGCTATAATTAAGGGTATGATTCTGTGGGAAGTTTGGGTTTTACTGTGTGCATTAAAATTTTATACAGAGTAATCCACAACAACTTAAGTGTTTCCATAGCCTAAAGCTGTTAAATGCTTATTATGGACCCTTTTCTGACTTAGATACCCTGAATCAACTTTGTCTAAGTTTGGTTTCACCAGTTGTGCACTGCACAACTCCAGGGGGCACCATTCGCACAGACTATGAAGTGAATCACATCCTACCGCCTAAGTTATGCAACATTGCTGCTCTGCCTTAAATATATAATATATTTTCTTTCTGGCTAGTGAACAGATTCATGTTAGATTTTTTTTTAAAGCCTGTGTTTGTTGGAATTCCGCCAACTTCTTCCTTCAGACTCCTTTTCCAAGAAGACTTTCTGTCTGATTCTCTTTGCACGCCTTGATTAGAATGAAACTAGCATCTAGTTTAAAAGGTAATCATTTTTGGTCAGATGGGTTCTAAGAAAAGATCCAGGATTGGGGCACCAATTTTTTCCCTCCTTTCTGGCATTGTGCATGTAGAGTAGGATGGTATCAGATAGCAATAGAACATAGGTTTTTGGCAGCTTGGGAGCTAGGTAGATTTTATATTTTGTATGGTTTCAGTATAAAAAGGAGTTCGCAATAAATTGTTGTTTCTTGAAACTCTGCCAAGTGATTTGGCTAATGGGACTTTTCTGTCTGGCATTGTGGAAAGAGTTTGATCTTGAACCAGGGATGATCCCATTCCTAAGAGGGCTTCAGCTTGGTGGCCTGTGGAAGGCACAGTGGAATAATTGCTTCTCTGCTACTGTACTCGGAAGAGGAAAAGATTACTGGGGTTTGCTCAAGCCTGTCTTCTCCCTTGTGGGGAGAAGAACTGGGCTCTTTAAAAAAACATTATTGCTTAAAAATAACAAGTAGGACCTGAAGTGCTTTTCAGCTAATGGGTAAAAACTAGCTCTTTCTTACTGAAGGTAAATTAATATTTAAAGCCTGGATTCTGGGCTTCAAAATGTTCTCAGTAACTTACTGGAGTTTTTATCACCTGCTACTCATGAGATTTCCTTTTTGCCGTCTGTATTCCCCTCTAGAACGTGCTTTACTTTGCTGGCAGCACTTCTAGGTCTAGACTTGTAGCTCTAGGTGTGCAGTGTGCAGAAGACAGAGTTGACTTCCCCCTGCCTGTTCAGAGTGTTTAACTCAAATGATGAGAGTATGTGGTGTTGGAATTTAGACCTGTCTTACAAACCAGCTGTATATACAAGCTTCTAAGAAATGAGTAGGCAGGGCCTAGTGGTCCACATCAACATGTGATTCTTATTCCAAAATATGGAGACAGAATTCTGACTAGTTAATCTCCTCTGACATTTACATGTTGCCCTTGACTAATGTATCAGTAATAATAATAGGATTTTAACTCCATCAGCCATACCTTTTATTGAGACCATGTTTTGTATGGGCTACTTTGCATATATTATCACTAATCCCTACCCAGATCTAAGAGGTTGTGATATTATCCTATTTTATAGGAGAAGATGTTGAATCTCAGAGAGGGGGAGGCTTTTGATCAAGCCAGGGTCAGGCTTCAAGGCCAAGAATAAAACCCTGACTTCATCCTCCAAGCCATGTTGCCATCCCATCCTTTAGCCCAGTTGGAAATGTAAGCTTTCCTGCCACCTTCTCCCATGTAACCTTCTTTTCTTGACCCAACCCCATTCTCTAGTCTCAGGCTATTTTGTGGTTATGCTGTTGGCTTCTTCCAGTTGTCCTGAGGATTCTCCCTTCTTTCCACATGGTTCCTTTCCTTGGCTACTTTCTGATCATATAATCTTGAGAAAGTTGCTTAGTTCTCTGGCCTGAAAATTCCTCATCTATGGAAAGTATACAGAATTGTATATATTGCATTATAGGTTTTTTCAAGGCTTAAATGTGATAAAGGCTAGGACACCTTTAGCACAATGCTTGACACATAGTAGGGCCCCAAACACTCACGTCTTGTAGGAGTGGTGCCACATACATTCCAATTCCTGCCAGTTAGAATCTCCCCTGCTGTACTCCCATCCTTCTGCCCTGTTCATGCACTGATTCACATTTTCATGACTTAGTGATTCAGTGTATTGCAGCTGGCCCTCAGTTTTCTTCTCATATCCGTTTTGTCCTTTTACGATCTATCCCACACACTTCTAAAAAATTAATTTTACCAAAGCAAAGCTCTCATCACATCACTTTTCTGCTCTGAAACCTTTGATGACATCCAACTGCCCATTAACTTAGGCAAACATCATGTGGTAATATCCTAACTGAAATGCCCAGATGTGTCTCTTTTAATGGCCTAAATGGACCCTCACTAGATTCAAGTTTATCCTAAAGCTATGATCACATCTTCACTGCCATCTCTTCTTTCCACGGAAGCTGCCACACCCACAGCCTTTGCTGAACGACACATTATAAGCACAGCTGGTTGGATCAGAGTCAGACTCCTGATCCAAAAGCTGCCAATTTGTGAACTGTTTAGTGGTCTATAATGTCTGACTCAGCTCTAAAGGATGGACTGGTCCAGTTAGATTTTGTCTTGGGAATACCAAAGCTTAGGAAGAACTGTTTAGGTAACAGAAGGAACTGAAGCCAAAAAGTCATGAGAAAGACTGATGGGAGCATGCAAAACCAAAGCTATGTGAATACAGAAGAAATAAAGGAGAAGCAGAAATGATAAACAAGCAGAGTTAGCATGGCTTAGCACATGTTGACCCTCACTAGACATATGACAAAGGAATAAGTAGAAGTGTCATTTGGAATAGGAGAGGAAGAAGCAGATATCCAGAGTGTGTTTTAATAGTGTTAATGGTGGACCAAAAAGAGGACCCCCTGAAGGGACTTTTTCAGGGCCACATTAGATCCAGAGCCCGACTTCAGCTTTGGTCTCTTTGAGTCTCAGGGCCTACCATGGCTTATGTTTTTGGATTTTAGAGACATTGTACTTTGTCACTCCATATGTGTCCTCCAAAGATTCCCTTACTCAAACTGGCCTGAGTTGATTGCTGTTTGTGATAAACCAAAGGGCAGGAACGAAGCACCACTGGAATGGGAAAAGAATAGATTCTTCTAATGGCTCTAGTGCTGCTTTTTAGCATCAGTCAGCGTGTGTGTTTATTGAGTGCCTGTTCTGAGCCTGGCATTTTTCAGGAAAATCTGCTCTCTAGATGTTTCCATTCTGTAAGGGTGATAGGCAGTAAGCACGCAGACCAGAGTGAAATAGTTTCAGCTCCAGATAAGTGCTGTGAAAAACTGGGGAATGTCAGGGAGGGTGACTGTGGGGCGGCTCTAGCCAGGGATGAGATGAGTGGTAGCCATGTAAAGATCTGCGGGGAGAGCAATCTCAGCAGAAGGAATTACAGAGCAGAGCCAGAGCTAGAAATGTGAACAATCTGTTCAGGGAGCAAAATGGCCAGTCTGACTGGACTGAGTGTAAAAGGAATGGGGTAGCAGAGGGAGAACAGGTCGGGAGGGTTAGACTGCATGAAAGTATGGGGTGGAGTTTAGGCTTCATTTTAAGTGGAAAGGGATATGAGATGATATATTTATGCATTAGAAAGATGATTCTGATTACTGTGTAGTATATCTACTGAAAAGGGAAGGAGTACAGGGAGGGAGGGCAATTCAGAGCTATTGAAATAAAATAGGCAGGAGTTGACTGTAGTGTCAACTAGGACCATAGTAGTGGACGTTATAGAAAAGATAAAAGAGTTGAATTGGTGCTTTATTTTTAGAGATTGAGCTAGTACCTCCATTTATGGTGAATGCTGACTTATATATGGGGTATATGAGAAGTAGAGCACTAAATGATCATGGTGAGGTTTTGGACCCGAGCAACTCTGGGGTGCTGGTACAATACACTGAGATGGAGAAAATGTTGGGCAAGGATAGGATGGGGGGAGGTTTATGGTAGAAAAGCAACAGTGTGGTGGAGAGGTCTGGGCTGAGAGTTAGTAACATGCAGTGGCATTTAAATTTGTAAGACTGGGTGAGTTTTCTCAAGGGAAAAAAACATGGGATAAAGGGAAGAGGAGGGCCATGCATAGAATGCTGGGAAATCTGGCTGACCTCAGGCTGCTCACTTCATGGTTTTGGATCTTAGTGTCCTTTAAAGTGAGGGGCATGGACTAGATCTCTAAGCTGCCATAAGGTCAGGCTATCTTGGTTGTGAGAAGCTGATTATTGTGTCTCACTTGGTTGTGAGAAGATTATTATTATTATGTTCTTTGCTCAAGAAGTGGCATGAAAAAGTTACTTATGGAAAGTCACTGGTTTTGTGCTGAAATCAATTATTGGGGATGCAGGCAAAGGTTATAGTTATTAAGTGGGGGCTCCTCCCACCTGTTAACTTGGGATCTCAGTTGTCCAATTATTTGAATATTATCTGTGTTTCAAAAAGGAGTCTGCCCAACAAGAACAGATTGTACTGACTATAGCACCATTTGTTGCTCTGGCTCCTTGGCCTGTGCTGAACAAATGCCAAGGAACAAGCAGCAGATGAATTCCAGCTCAAAGGTATCTCTTATGAGGAACGAAGTTGCTGATAGGATGCATGCCTTCTTGCTTCTCCACAGAGAGAGTTCTACTCTGGCTTTGTGATCTGCGAGGGGCGCATGGACATAAGCTTGAATGGGCACAGAGCATAACTCGGGCTGGGGAGTGAGGGAGAGAGGAGCAATTAATCTTGGGACTTGTGCAAAAACTAATAACACCAGGCCCTGACACTCTGTGATTACTCAAGGAGCCCAAAGCACTTCATAAACATGAAATAATTTATTCATGTCTCCCACTTTTTCCTGCAAGACAGCTCAGCGTTGTCTTCCCCTCCTCCTACTTCTGTGACTGGGAGAGCACACTAAATCACAGAGCTTAACTTATGTCCAATCCCACTGCAAATTAGTTACCAGTTACAGGGTATGAACGTCTCAATGCAAGTGTTGTCAGCCACCTTGTTCGATATTTCCCAATTTAATAAAAATCGTCCCAGTTACCTAGGAGACTTGGTAGGACTTTGTAGATAGGCTAAAAGCATTTATGAACTACAAAAGTGTTCGGCTGTCAGCTTGATTTTTCCACCCTAGCTGAGACTTACTGGAATTGCTTACATGGCTAAGCTGGAGTCACATGGCAGGTGACTTCCTAGCATTGTGCTAAAGATGAAAACTGTAAGGCGTTTCTTTTTTTGAAGATCCATATGCCCTCTATTTCAACACCATGTAGACCACTGATCCTCTACCCAAAAAATCTGGGACCCAATCCAGTCAGACTCTCTGGGGATAGGACTTGGTCCTCCATCATCTTTAAAAGTTTCCCTGTTGACTCTCCCGTGCCCCCAGGGCTGGTGAGCTTAGCTGGGGAAGAACAGACATGGATTTTCCACGTGTTTGCTGCAAGCATGCCAAGCAACTTCTCTGTACTTTGCTTTCCTTGTAAATGGAAGATAGTAATACTTACTGCATGGGGTTGTTGGCAAGATCAAGTGCAATTAAGTAAAATGAAGTACCTTATGGTTGATATACATAGGGTTGGCTCAGAAAAAGTTAACTCCCTGCTCTCCTTTACCTGAGCTGTTGTGGAAACAGTTTCCATCTATGGTGTAACCAGATTTTTTTTTAAATTGAGGTATAATTGACATATGACATTATATTAGTTTCAGGGGTATAACATAATGATTTGATATTTGCATATATTATGAAATGATCACTTTAGTAAGTGTAGTTCAACAGATTTCTGTAATAGGATAGAAATTCTATATGCCATCCTCAGTTAGAAGACTAAAACACAAGGGGGCCACAACCTCTAGCTTTGGTTTACTTGAAGTTAGTCAGTAAAGCCAAATGGGTAGTTGGTATTGCCAGGAAGCCTCAGGGTTAGCTTTTGTAAAGGGCAGGTTCTTTCATTTCTAACTGGTTCTTAATTGTCCATTTCATGAAGCAAAAGCCAGGATGGAAGACCGTAGCAGAGGGGATATGCCCTCAACTAGATGGGCAGGGCCAGTAGTGTGCCTGCATCCTGGAGGGCTCACTGATGAGGGTGGTCCAGGGCGGGTGAAGGGGAAATGATGGTTCTTGTTTTCTCCAAAGCTGGCAAAGGTAGAATTCTGGTCAGGAGGTAGTAAAATCTTACTCCAGACTGACTTTCCTTTGCTTAGTTTTATTCCCTGCCCCTTAGTGATTCTGGTGCTTGTATCTTTCCCTTCCTGGTCAAAAGAGAACTGCCCAGACTCCCAGTGCCTGAGGAGCTCAGCTGTCTCTACTTGATAACAAGGCTCTGCCTGGTTGGAAATAAAGCAAAGCCATTGAAATAGCATTTCCACAAAACCAACTACCATTCAAAGGCTTATGGCCTTTTAGACATCATCTAGGGGAAGAACGGAAACATTGCTGTCCAGTGGGATGAACAGGCTACATCAGGCTCCAGGCCCTCCTCTGCCACCCTGGAGAGGAGCAGACAGTGGGGCCCCTGCCCCACTTTCCTGACCAGGCTGGGGGCCCTGGAGAGGCTACACCTCCATGCCCCTCTCATCACAGTGGGGAGCAGCATGCACAGAAATGGGAAGCCTGCGTTGGGTTGTGTTAGTGAGGGTCACTGTGTTCCACAGGTGATCGTAACACAGTTCCCTCCTGCACCCACTATGGTGGGAGGCGGGGGGCAGAGGCCAAGTGGATTTAGTTTTGGGCAGGAGCCATGGCACTGTCATGGTTTGACTTGGAGCTCCTAGAGCTCTGGATGGGTTTCTGGATCATGCCTTGAGTAGCAGGGCACAGCTATAGTCAAGCTCTTCAAGCTGTACATCCTATCATCTGTCCTTTTGTCTACCAAGTGCAGCGCTGAGGCAATTCCCATCCATCCATCTACCCATCCATCAATCCTTCCCACCAGCCCTCCAGCATGTACTGGGCATCTGCTATGTGCCTGGCACTGCTGAAGGTCTATGGGGGGGGGGGATAGCACTGCTGTTAAAGATCTCAGGATTATTGAGAGAGACTAATGATAGGCAGATATTGGTTGGTTAGTGGAACATCATTGGTGAGATAAGAATGATCACAGTTAGTAATAGGATATGTTGTGATTCTGAATTTTATGACCAGGACTCTGGGTCTGGATGGAGGAAAAGGCACATTTCTCTAAAGATTTTCCTGAGGCTAACCAATGCTGTAGGACAACTGACTTTGAGAGGGACCCAGTGGAGACCTGAAGGCTTGGGGCTTGTGGCACCTTCTGGGTGGAAGATTGCTGTGTCCACTTGTCCTCTCAGGGAAGGGTTGGGGGAGTGATAGCAGAAGGTTGCTTGCTATCTTCTTTCTCATTTCCCAGGGTTCTCTCCCAGGGAAAAAGCCAGAACACTCACCCATGCCATTTTACTATTTTGAAAAGAGAGAGGCTACAAGTGGAAGGATGATGGTGGTGACTGCTTTAGGATTATATTTAGAGATTAACTCCTACATTCAACTGGAATCCTAGGCAGCCTTTCTGGTGGGTGGAGCAGTTGCTTGGCTGGGCAATCTTGCTTTGGATAGTGGGAACAGGACTTAAACCTTGGTCAAGGAGGATCTTTAGTTTGTCAGCAGGAGGAAATGCAAGAAGGTATACTTTCTGAGCTTAAATCAGCCCCCAGCCCGCACTCCAACTGGAGCAGATTAAAATTTGTGACCCCTTGGCATTTCTTGAGGAAAGAGTATTTTTCTTTCTCCCCAAAATGACAGGTTTCTAGTTCTGTAATGAGGCATTAAGGTTTAAGAACAAAGAAAGATGGACCTGAAATTTATTTTGATTGAAGCCAAACTTGGTCTGATGCCCATTTACAACGATCTTAGATAATTTTTCCTCATTACTCAATGTATTATGTTTGCATCAGATAAGGGTTTTCTGGGAGAAATTACTTGCTGAAGATATGACTGTCATTGTAGATTGTGATAGTTCACTTGTCATTGTAGACTGTGATAGTTCAGCTTCTCTGGAGTAAAGAAATATGGATGGGGATAGGTACTTCAGAGTGATCCCTCTTTCCTCCTGTTACCTGGGCCCTTGTTTCTCTTTGGTCTAAAGATTCTTGGTTCATGCAGTCCCATTGCCCATCCTCTCATGAACATCTTCATTGATCAGCACCTTGCAGGAAAATTAACTTACATTGTTCATGTGTGTCTGCTCCTCTTGTCCTTGGCAGAGATTCTCCAGGAGAAAATGCAGGGAGGGGAATGCTTGCTTAGAACCACCATCTCGTTTAGTGAACAGCCTCAGCCAGGGATCTTTGTGACCCAGCACTTCTTCCTTAAAGTCATCTTGTGAGAGTTTCTAGTTGTGGTTACCTTAATAGCAATTTTGCTGTTAACATAAGAGTCCCCAATTCTGTATTCTCCATTCTGTTATATAGAAGTTGGACAATCAATATCGAGAAACAAAGATAACATAAAAGCCAAATGTTTCTGGCACATGGCTGGTCACAAACACCTTGCCTCTCTCCATGTCCATAATTCCTGTCTCCTGTCCTACCGGATTATCAGAATTCATCTGTTTTTCCTCGACAGAGCTAGTTCTGCCAACACCATTTCTTCCACATTGAATTATCTATCCATTCAACAAGGATTTAAGCCAACATTTCCTATGTATCAGAGATATGGGGATGGAAGAAGATCTGGCTCTATTTTCAAGAAGCCTCTAGTTCAGTGGAAATTCAGACATGTAGAACTGTTTTATCTTACAGGGGCTGGTGTGCGTGGTGGCATAGGTGTATACAGAATGGTGGGAACATGGAGTGAAGTGAATATGAGTTGTTGGGAATACAGGAGCCAGGGAAATGACCCTGAGGATTAGGGAATAATTAGGGGTTTTCTAGGCAGATGAGAGAGAGAGCAGAAGGAGCAGTATGTATGAGGACTTAGAGCCACAAAACAGGATGACAATTTCTGGGACTGGTGAGTAGCTACATGTGGCTGGAGCCCAGGTCCCATGGGGGAGGTGACACATGGAGTTTGGCTTTTAGAACCCCTGGGCTTACTTAGGAAGCTGATTTCAGAGAGCTCTTGGTGTTATCACTTGACAGCTGTACATATACTGATAGAAGTGTTGACATCCTTCTACTACACTGTAGAGGATGTTGTAGAGTGTCCCCTGATCCTAGGCACTTGTTCCCCTGACCCCCCAACTCCAACAAGCTGTTGGGTGTATTACCTGTGGATATCTTACAGCTGAGTCCTTCCCAGAAAAGTGGCTGAAGAGAGCTGCTTGTGTAAGACCCTGAAGGCCCATAAAGACTTAGCTTCAGCTTGAGACAGCTGGGAAGGAGCATCCCAGCCCCATGGGGATCTACCGACACCTTTGTTGTGACCACATCACAGCTCAGCTCCTTGTTTTGCCTAATTTTACTTCCTATCCTCCCTGCCTGCTGATATTTGAAGAGCCCTATTCAGTGAGCCACCTGCTGACAGATCCCTGTTTCAGAGTCTGGTTGCAGGAATCTTAGCCTGCAACATTCTTCACCCATCTGGAGAGTTAGTGGCCTCTTCTTCCTCTCTTGGGTCACCCTCCAAGTCTTCATAGCAGAACTGTGGTTGGGACTTTGGCACACCATATTTTGCAAAGCTTCCGATTCTTTTGTACCCCAGAATCTTTCTGTGGGCACTTAAAATTTTTTATTTTTATTTTTTAAAATTCAAGTGTAATTAACATACAGCATGTATTAGTCTCAGGTGTACAACATAGTCATTTAACAATTTTATACATCATTCCTCAGTGCTTATCAAGGCAGGTCTCTTAGTCCTCTTTATCTGCTTTACCTATCCCCCCTCTCCAGGCTCTTTTGAAGACTGTGTGAAAGCAGAGGTGGCCCTTCACTTACCACCCCTTTCCTCCAGTGTATGGCAAGACCCTTCCATGTGGAAAGAGCCTACATGAAAAGGGGAACCTTTGCTGCCGTGACCAGTTGACTCTATGGTTTTGTGGGATTCTACTGGGAAATTGTGACCTGATTTATTTGTTTAGCATCTTTCTTTGTTCTTAACCAGTTCAAAGTGGGAACTCTGACTTCATATTTATAGAAGGTCATACAACTTAGTATTTTAAAAAATAGGCAATAAATGCATATAACACAACACTCATGAAGACTTAAAAAAGATTTTTGGAGTCAGTAATACATATGGATAGCAAAATATTCAAAAGGCACATAATGGTATAAGGTCAGTATGTTACTTTTTTTCTTCTCTAACCCTTTCAGTACTTCCCTTTCTCCTCGTCTCTTACCCTGCACCCCAGACAACCACTCAGAGTGGTTTCTTTGTACTTTGTAAAGGAAGAGATTTATCTCTTCCATCCTCTTAGGTGAATTGATCTCCATTGACAAGACTTTAATATGTAAGACTGGGAACCAGGTGTGTGGTATAATTTAATTATTCTATTTCTCAGGCTGTAGCTAATTTATAGATTTCCAGTGTTGGAGGGGTCATTAATAGATGCTTAGTTTGAGAAACCTTTCCTAATTTCCCTCAGGAAACCTTTAACCACTTTGGGATGCTAGGCCTTTGTATTTACATCTCCACACATGCTTCCTTTTTAAATGCTAACCAAGCTTTTATCTTTAAATTATAAAATCATATCACTTCACACCAGGCAATGTAGATAACCCATACCTGTACTACCACCGTCCAGAGTAAACACCTATACCTTGCTATACATACTTCGAGAACTTTCTGTGTGTGTGTGTGTCTATGTACATTTATATGCATATTCTTTTAAAAAGTAATGTCATGCTCTAATAAGTTTTTAAAATTACTCTAGTATACACTGTGAATATCTATTTCAATAAGTCATTTCAACATTTATATTAATTAAAGCAACATGACTGCTATTACAAATAGACCTGATCATGTGATGGATACACACAGAAGTTTATTTCCTGCTCTTGTACCAGACCTGAACATGAATAGTCCACAAGAGCAGCTTTCCTTTAAGTGGGCATTCAGGGACTTCTGGGGTTTGGCAGTCTTGCCATTTTAACCAGCCAGATGGAGGGAAGGGCATGCAGGATCTCACAGGTGCATCATTGGAAGTGGTGCATATCATTTCCATCCACGTTTTATTGACTAGGACTCAGGCACATGGCCTCACTCAACAGCAGGGGAGGTTGGGAATATCTCTGGCTGTGTAGCCAGGAATAAGAGGAGGAGTTTGGTGAAAAGCTGTCACATATTTGTTAATATAGCTTGTCTGTGGTCCCATCCCTACACCACTTTGCACAGTAATTGCTACTGCTCTGTTGGTATTTGCTGAATGAATGAAGGAATGAAGCTTTCAAGTTCTATTGTTCAGGTTTAATAAAATCTAGTATTTTTGTTAAGGAGTAAGCACAAGACAGCTCTCAGATCTTGAAGGAATTATGGAGTAGAACCCTGCCACCTGAGAAGGAAAAGCCTCAAGAGAAAGGCAGGGTACTTAGCCTGGACTGGGAATAGAGGTGAAGAGAATACAAACTTTCTGGGAGTTAAGAAGGATCCTGACCAGAAATGGTCTGGAATTGCAATGTTAGGAAACTAGTATGATTGTTTGTTGGTTTGCGCAAAGCTGGATAAAGTATATCTTTATAACCTTAATGGGTCTGAATTTTAATCCTTGATGTTTTTGTACTCTGTATATTCATACATGCTCACTTTTGTAGAAGTTTTTTGTTGCTGTTCCTGGGAAGATGAATCTAAAGATGCATTGTTGAGGGCTGACTCTGAGAAGTAGGGAAGGCTTGCAGCTTAGAAAAATGCCACAAGCCCCTAGGGGACTGGCAGTGGAGCTCTGCGGTGATACCAAGAGAATGACTGGTTAGGACAGCCGGTATCCTGGAATTCCTGGTAGACAGCAGGATCAGAACTTCCATGGACAAATGTCAATTTTTCCATTTATTAGGTGATTTTGATAGTGATTCTGGGCAGGTGGGGAAAAGGGAGGCTGTGCCAATTCTCCACGTGCCCTTTGTCCAGAAGAGCCTGAAAGGTTCATAACATTTTGTTGCCCTTCTGCTAACCTCCTAAGTATAGTGACTAGTGCCAAGGCAGCTGGCAAAGGCAGCTGAAGCTGGGCTCAGAATTCCTCCTCATTCCAAACCTGGGTTTACCCTCATGTCAGGAGCCCGTGAATTCAGTGCATCATCTCCCATTCTGCCTTGACCGCCCGTGCCCTTTGTCTTTATTTTGGGAGATACATTAGGGAATGGTTGATTTCTCACTGTGCAGTCTGATCTCCCCCAATACATACTTAACTCTTTGAAACTACCTTGATTCAAGGCTAGGTTTCCTCTTCCCTGTAAGAGGGTAGAAGAACTCCTCTCATAGATTTTCATTGCCAGTGGCTGTCCTGTTATAAGACCAAGAGCACAATGGCTCTGTTCTGTAGTTGGCCTGGTCGGGGAGTAGACTGAGGACTTCTAGGCATCCTAAAAGTCTTGTTTTTTTTTTTTTTTTTTGGTCGAATTGATCACAGCTGTCTGGGACATACAGGGCAATGGAGGGATAGAGAGAAATAACACTTAGCATCCTCCCCCACTGTGTCTTCAGAGCTGGTTTAGCCAACCAATATCTAGAGGCTGGTATATATCCTTTAGGACTTAAGAATCCACATCCTTGCCTCCTGTGAAGGGAAAAGTGAGGTGGCTGAGCAAAGTAATTTCATTATTGGATAGAAGTTCTGGTTTTTTAATATTTTACAACTTACATGAAATCAGCTTAATGTGTTGAAGGCTACTTGCTTTTTCAGTGGAATTTTTAAATGGTGCAGCAGTTACTTTGGCTGCAATAAAAGCTTGGAATGAGTCAGGTAAAGAGTATATATAGTTGCCTTTCAGTATTCCAAATGGCACATGTTATTATTAAGATTGAAAGCATTTTGGCCTTCAGATCATAAAATTCCTAGAGGGTGGGGTGTGGGGTGGAAATGAAAGGACAAAGGAAAGGAAGGAGAAGGGTAAGAGGATTCTTGTAAATGTCTTTAGCTGTTAAATAACACTATTTTATAGAGTACCATCCATCTGAAAGCCTTGGAGCCCTTTGTGGGATCCTATCATCAATCCTCATACTGTCCCCTCTAGGAGAAAAGAAGCAAATAGCAATGTACTTAAAATATGAAAGAAGAAGAGGTGCTAAAGATGGAGATTTTAGTTGATCGTCACCCAGGAAGTTTCTCCACCACAAATGTGGAGCCAGGTGTCCCAATCCCTTTTCGAATGTTCAGAGTGCACAGGGCTTTGCTTTGGGCTGAATAAAGGATAAAGGCTACCATCTTGCTTTATGATCCATTGGCAGTGGGGAGAAGGCACTAGAAAAGAACAGGACAAATCTTTGAAGGTAGGAGTAGGAATAAGGCTTTTGGGCTGGGCCAAATGATAGCTTTACTTGCCTCTATTTTAATTATGTAATTGTTTGGACATGGCTACCATTTGAGAGCCACAAAAAGCAACTGGGAGCATAAACATATTTACTATTAAAAAATCAGTGGAAAGAAAGGCAGCAGCGGTGGGTGGGGGAAGGAGATATCATAACCTCTCTTTTAACCCTTCCCCCAGCACTTACTCCCCATCCAGCGAATCTCATTAGTTGCTGTATAAGGAGAGAATTGTAATTTAGTCATGGTTGAATCTATTCCATTTCCTTTCAGTATTTAGAGACTTTTTTTTTTTTCATAATTATGCTTTTGTGACAACAGAGGTACTGGGATTCTCTGGGGTTTGGGAATATCTTTGCTTTATCCTGAAAGCACCTGTCTATTCCCTCTGTGCAATGGTTTCTAATCCTGCCTAGGATGGAGAGATACAAAATGGGCTTCTAATTTCATGGTTGAAGTGAGAAGAGATAATATCAGCTCAGTTCCCTGCATAAAAATTATTTCTAATACAAACCTTCTAGAAGTTTCCTTTTGTGGCCACAACATGGTCAGGAGGATAAGCATGTATGTGCATGTAGTTTTCATCCATATATATTTATAAACAGAGCATGTGAAGAAATTCTTTTCTTAACCCAGGAATTGGGCAAAGTGCTTTCTGT
Organism: Neogale vison; assembly: GCF_020171115.1. NCBI lineage: Eukaryota > Metazoa > Chordata > Mammalia > Carnivora > Mustelidae > Neogale > Neogale vison. Next base: position 219,720,427 of record NC_058091.1, read on the forward strand.
TATCAATTTGAGTGTGCAAGGTGATTTTTTCCAAGCATTTGTAAAATGCCTTAAGATAGAATCACAACAAGTGTCAGGTATATCTGGTTTGATGGGGATCGATATTTCAGGCCCCCTTAGCAGTGGTTATCTCAGGGTGATTGTCCATGCACAGGTTCCACACCTGGTCATTGGCATTTGTTGCAGTGTGGTCTAAAAGGAGCTGGGAGAGGAGAGGGTTAAAGAAAATAAAGGGGGTCTGATGTGAACATCTTTCCCCTTTTTCAGCTTTTTAGAAGATAAATGTTTCAGATTTCAATCTGTGGTTCCCAGCAGTTCTTTGGGAACACTGCAGTCAGCCCACAAAAAATCACTACTGCTGAGCCAACCCTAGATAATGCGTCTCAGCAGGGATGACATAATGTGCTAAAAGAAGACTATGATGTAATGCCCATCTCAGAAATCAGAGCCAATTTCCGTTACAAAGCCTTGGAGTGTAGCAGGAGGTAATGAGCTAGCATAAATTGTGCAGCACGGAAAACTTCTAGGTCTGATATTACGATCTGCATGTTTAAAGGCAAAAAAAAAAAAAAAAAAGAAGAAGAACAAGAACAAGAAGAAATAAGAAATAAAATAGAGTTCCTAGATCTGCTGGGCTCAAGAGCATCTGCTCAGCAAGAAGCTCTGCTCCCTTCTGATGTGGACAGACTGGTGCCCCAGGCTGCCCAGATCACCTTGGCCCATGTGGGAGATAGTTGTCTGGGTCTGTAATCTGCAGCAAGGTGGTGATGTAATGCCTAATGCTAAATTTGTTTCAGCAGATAATGTTTGATAAGCGGGTGTGGTATTTGAAGGAGATCGTGCCTTCCCTGGAATGTGGGGGTAACTAGGCTAGAAATGCCTAGCAGGAAGCTGGGGGTGAGGAGACTTGAGCAAAGTCAGACTCACCTTGAAAACTTTAGCAGGTGCAACGTGCTGTGGCTTGGAGAAGTACACATATGGGGGTGCCTCAAGCCCCCAGATAACCAATCTTTGCAGCCTCACCTTAATTAATGATGCATCCTGGCCTCCTGGGGTGTAGCCTGCCCGGCAACCAGAGTCCAGCTCTTGGTTGTGCTTCCTATAAATGATGAAAACAGTTACAGATTCATCTAGGTGATGATCCAGAGTCTCAGAGAACCAGGAACGGAAAGCATGATCTTTGATTTAAAAAGCGTTCCACCCCATCGCCACTGCAATTTTCTGTTTTCGCTCATTCTTTTCTTCCTTTTATTTTTAATTGCTCTGAGTGTTTGCATGAGGAACACATTTCTATTTTGTTTGCCTTCTCTGTTTTCCATTACTTATTCCTCAGTGGGGGCTTGATCCTGTAACCCGCCCTGCATCACCCACCTCCCTCTGGATGGAACAGCAGTGCTTTTGTGTCACTTCTTGCTGCAGATTGGGCCTTCAGCACCACAGACCTGGGTAGTGACAGCATTGGCAGAGAAGTGTTGGCTTCATAAATGGAATGCTGTCTTTAAATAGGGAATGAACATCGGGAGCAGATGAAATTTTTCTGGTATAAGAAAACGAGAGAAATAAAACAGAAAACATGACATTTGGCTAAAGAAAAATTGCTCCTGTGACATGCAAACTGAAATGGGCATTGCTTTCTAGACTTTTCTGTGAAGTGCTAGCAAATCTTCCAAGTGTGTTCTTCCCTGCTGAAAAGACAGGCAGCAGCCTGGCCCCCGGTGGTCATTTGCAGACTGATCACGGGTCAGATAGTAATCCTACTAATCGTCATTTTTATCCAGTGTTCTTTAGTGCACAGCAGGAGCTGTCCTAAACTCCTTGCATTAATTATCTCATTAAATTCTTACCAGAATCCACCATAGGTTAGGTACTGGTATTATTACATCTGTTTCACAGAGGGGGAAACTGAGGCTCGGAAGGTTTCTTTAACTCACCAGGTTCACAGGTAACATTTGGCCCAGCTGCCACTGGCATCCCTCCCATCATTAGGACTCTATAGTCCACTGGCTTCACTGCTATGCAGCACTAATGCTCAGATGACATCGGCTTTAGGCAGAGATGGTTCCTGTCTTTAGGGTGAGATATCCCACAGGACAAAAATTCTTTACGTTAATATTTTCACAAAGCAAAATTTGTTGCCTTTTATCTTTTATCTTTTATGGGTTGAAGGCTGGGGATATATGAAGTGCTCACTAAATGCTTGCTAAGGTGTATAAGTGTGTGGGGTGGGTGGATAGGCTGAAGAATTAGTGCTTGAAAGAACAAAATCTAAATCAGATAGAGGGCTTTTTGAAAAGGATGAGAGTCAGGTTGCTTCCCATTTCTCGGGGAAAACACCTGAAGGAGATGGCCAATGATGTGCCTACATTAATAGCTAAGTAAGACAAAAGGGCTAGTATTACTTGTTCCCAAATCTTTCAGCATCTGACAAGGTGATTGAGGCTGCCCAGAGGATAAGTGGTAGAGAAATGTTATGTACAGATTGTACTCTTTACTGAGGACTCTCCATAAAGAGTTCTTACCAGTTCTGTAAAGTCCATTTTTAAAAACAAATGTGTATGGAAACCCATGGGTATAGGAGCAAAATCTAACACAAAGGAAGGACATAGTATAGCAGAACTATTGATTTAGACAATCTGGAAGAGACCTGCTTCTTTATATTCAGCAGCCATGGGTCTATTGTTATATAGTTTCTCTTGTTTTTATACAACAGAAATGATGCTCTTCTTTAGTCTGAGATATGTGCTATCTCATGTCTGTTTGCTTACTTGGGTCTTTCTAGGCTATAAAAAAGACATAGAAGGAAGAATGCCATTAACAAAAATCTCACAAATATCCTTAACCCTCAAGAAAAATTCAATCAACAAACATTGGGCAATAATGAGACCATCTCAGTGGTAGGTTTAAAATATCATGTTTTCAAGTTTCCATTTCATATGGCAGAATTTTGTTTTCATTGCAGGTATCCTAGGAAATGCTCTTCAGCCTTCACACCAATTTATTCCTGCCCTTTCCTCATCCTTAATATCTTGTGAATCTGTTTCTTTTCCATTCTCACCGTGCTCTCTTTTCGTCTCATTTAGGTCATTGTAGGAAGGTGATCCCTTCCTCTACCATCTTCCACACCAGATCACTCTAGCAAATTAATTTGCCTACAGCCCAGGCTTCTAAAAAATGTTCCATGTCTGTCCATCACCAAGAGAATTTAGACTAAGGTTTCTAGGTCATTCTTTTAGATACTCTGCAGTTTGGCTTCCAACAAGATTTTCTAGTTGTGTATCTCTCTTCATTTATCTATCCTATGCTTTAGCCAAACCAGTCCACTTGCTATTTCCCAAAGAGATATTTTGTTCTTGTGACTTTGTGCCATTTCCTTTCTTTTCCAGGAAGCCCACTCTTCAGTGTCTTCTTACTGTTTAAATCTTTTGGGTCCTTCAATCTCCAGCTCAAGATACTACTTCTTTGATGAAGATTTCTGGCTCCTCTCACTTGGGGATGATAAACATCTTTTCTGGAATCCCATAATATTCAGGTCAAATCTCTCAGGGCACCTATCTGTTTTTTCCTTGTATTATAATTGTTAGTGTGAAATGTCACAGTCTTAGAACTTTGCAGCCAAGAGGAATATTTTTCTTCCCTGTCTTATTAAATTGTAAACTTCTAGAGGCAAGACTATGTTTTCTTCATATTCATATCCCTTAGAATGTGCAGCAGAGTTCTTAGCACATGGCAGATGTTCAGTGGATGTAGTCAAATGAATGGGATGAGAATTTAGAATCCCCAGTTGCAATATTAATCATTGAGGCATATGCAGTCCCAAAGCTAGAAAAATGGCACTCACTTAGATATCCTTGTTTCTCTGCTACTTTTTGTCCCTTGGTTATGTGGAACCACAGAATTCCAGTAAGACTTGCTGATACCTGGTTTATCCAAGGAGGCCAAAGAGAATATAAAAAATAGTTGGGAAGGAAAGAGGATGACAAGGAGATGACAGGAAGATACTGACTAATTTACCTGTTTTTCTCATCTGATTTTTTTTCACCCTTTGCTTGTCTCTTTTCTACCCTGCTTGTCTTCTTCTTCCTGTTATCCAGACTTTTTAAACTCACAGTAAGGACCAGAGGTGATTGATAAAGTTTAGAAAGATAATATTAGATTACTTGCTCCATAGAAATTTTCTGGTTCTGCTGAATTACTATGTCCATTGAGAGAATTTAAGTCTTGCTTTCCCATTCTATAAAATGAAAGGGTGATAACAGATTATCCCTGAGTTTCCATATAGCATAAGAATTTGTTAAAATCTAGTAAGAAGCAATACTAAAGACATTTTCCCTGTCGGTCAGGCTGTTGAGTTCTTGAGTGGAATATTGACATTTTCTTTGCTACAGATAGCTTTATAGAGCATATACAGATCAGAAGCAGACACTGCACCAAATAAAATCCATTCATGTTAAACCTTAAGAAGGTGGAAAAGATTTGAGTTGATTGGTACAAAAACTCATAGGGCTGAAGAAATTCTAAGAATACTAGGGTGATGAAATGCCCCTGTAATGAAGTAGATAAAAGAGTGGATATTATTGTGGTGAAACTTATATTAACCATAGGGTTAGCTAAATGTAATGCTTCTTCTGGAATCTGTCATAGGCATACATTTCTCTGAATCCAAGAGAAAAGGATACTTTTCTGGTTCATGTTCAAGCACCTGTTAAAAGACCTGTCAGTGAGCCTCTACCCCTGAATAGCTATGATGCAAGATCCACCTCTGACATCCTTAAAGCATTTCCTTTGACTGAAGATCACAACCTCAGCCTATCCAGGTTGACTTGAAGCCAGCCATTTCCTGCCCAAACCAAGATAACCATGGGCTAAGCCAAAAGTTAGAACAGTTTGAATGGATCAATACAAAAGACAATAATGAGACGAGGATCATCAAGATGTTGTTGCCTCCACTGATGGTTCCCAAGGTCTCCTGCCCATGTTGGGTAAATAGGGGTGAGAGAAGAGACCTCCTGGGAGATATATGTGGATCATGAACAGCCATGACTACTTATTGACACCCTCCTTCCAGGAATGAACTCAAGCTGACTTCAAAAGGAGCTCAGCCCACGCTTCCCATTGACCGCAGTCTTGTCACCAACACCTTATGGTTAACTGAATCAAAAGCTTCCGACAGGTCTAAAATTAGCCTGGCTAAACATATCATTAAGGAGTTAGGGAGGAGTGTGAATGACCTTTCTCAGCCCTGGTCTCCCAGATCCAGTCAGCTGTGGGGGCTCACTGGAGAGCTAAATTGGGCTTCTAGGTTCTTGAAATAAATGACCCTTTAGATTGATTTTTTTAATTGCCTGAAGGTAGATATTTTTAGAAAGTTTGGAAGCATTCTGTTCATCTATTTTGAATCATTTGAGTATAAAAATGTGGCATTTTCACACTTTGGGATATTCAAGTCCCCTATTCCTTTTTTAAAAGTCTCTAATATTTTTTTAAATCTTTCAAATTAGTTTATTTAAAGGCCAAATTTGATTTCCTCACAGTTTCTGAGGTAAGGATGTAACTTTACCAGCTTTGAGGGAAAAGAAAATCATGGTAGTTCATTGTAAAGAAGTTATAAATATGAGGGAACACTATTCTAAGCATTATATTTCTGGTAGGAATTTAAATACCCACGGAGAAGAGTGGCAAGGCAGGGCCTGTGTTTTTATTCCTTTACACCAACCTTTAATGACAGATTAAAGAAAAAGACTTATTCTCTTTGTTACTCAAGGAACTCAAGGACACCCTTATCCTCCATTTCTTTCCAGGTTCCAAGTGTAAAAGACCCAGGGGAAGAAAATAAAGGCGAGATGGTGTCATTTCTGAACTCTTGTTTGACACGAGCCAAAGTGTTTCAATTTCTTTATTTTCCAGCCCAATTATTTTGAAATTCATTTCTTTTCTCACTAACCCAGCACATCCCAATGTATGTTTCCTAGAACACCAAGTCCATAGGATGTTAATACATGTGACTTGAAAAGAGTTTTGAGTTAAACAGATTTCTTTACTGCTGATCCTCTTTCTCAGAGTCCCTCATGTGTGATGTGACTCTCCAAGAAGGGAATATGGAATGTAGTATTTCTGATGCTCATGTGTCCTGGATGTGCCTCCTTTCTCGCTCTCCCTGTCTCTGTCTCTCTCTCTTTCTCCCTCTCTACTCCAGTCTCCCCCTTTCTCTATTTATTAAACCAACTGTCTAGAAGACTGGCGTTTTTAGGAGCACAATATGGGAAGTAATAAGTAACAGAGGATGATATTTGTAATTTCAAAATCTTACCTCTCTTTCAGTTGACGGAGAAGCTCATTTTCCTGAGTAGTGATTATCTAGTGGCACTGGTATATCCCACCTTTCTCACTACTAGGCAGTGGCCCTGTGTGATCACTTGTCTTCTCTGGGTTTCCCTTCCTTTGTGTGTAAAATAAGAGGTTGGGCCAGATGGTCCTTTAGACCATTACAGTGCTTCCTCCCCAAGTTTCTGCATGGTTCTACAACTGGCTGGGCTAGGGGTAGAGTTGCATTATCTTTTCAGGTTTGAGCGATGTACTTTTGGCTCATTTCTTTTTCAGGTATTGCCAGAGAGTCATTAGTGTTGGAGAATAAACTTAAGACATTTCAGGCTAAAGGAAATTCTTTAACAAAGGGCAGGCATCTGATAATAGGAGCTTAGTTAGATAGTAGCTCCTCAGCCAAGATTTTAATATAGGCCTCACAGCACAGCTAAAGTCATTTTTGTGATTTTTAATTAAAGTGTGTCTTGTGCTAATGTTGTAATTATAAACAGGCTCTGTCAAGTCAAGGAGCATTTGCCCTTCAATCATTGTATTTCAAGGCACTTACTGCCCACTTTTGACAAGTGAAGAATGTCTTCAGTTTGGAAATCTGTGACAGGAGGATGTAGCTTTTATAGTTAAGAGTCATACTCTCTCTGGCTCTTTCTACCTCAAACCCAGAGGTTCCAACAAACATTTGAAGAGCCCTGCCCATGTTCTATCTAGACTCTAAATCCCACTGGGCTCTAGTTTCCTGGTCTATGAAGTGATATCCTGATTATACTGTCTCTGGAAACACACCACCAAAGGCTTCTCTCTTTTTCTCTTGATCAAAATGTACCTGGCCCTAGCCTTGCGCTCAGTTTCCCAAGCTAGGAGTCTACCATGAAGTTGCAGTAGGTTAGGTTTTCATGGCTGAGAGCTTCACTGCTCTTGGGGACATGACTCTTGTTCCCTCACTCTTGTGCACACACTGCTGAATGTGTTTCGGTGGCATTCTTCCTTAAGACAGTGTAGAGAAGTGAGGGTGAAGCATTATTGACACTCTGTCCCCACCTTGGCTTAAACAAGCAGCACAGGATCAGAACAGTGAATATGACATGGAGGCATGGTGGGGAAGATCCTCCTCTCCAGCAGAAAATCATTGTATGACTGTCTTTAGTCTACAGATTGTTCTCTAAGTCTGTAAAGGCAGGTTTTGTTGTGCTAGTTTCTCCCATTGCCCCCATCTCATAAATCAGCTCAGCCTCTCCAAGCCTCCAGTGTAGACAGTAGACTGTGTGACTGGCCCTCCTCAGTTCTCCCAGCCAAAACTGATTGGATGAGGAGGAGGCATCTGATCCTGGAAGAATCATTCTGTAGGCTGAGTTCCTCAATGGTGTGTCCTCTCTCAAGAATTTGAACTGTGAGACTTAGATTAACTGTGCTTGAAATCATATAAACAAACCTGGCAGCACTAAGCCAGCATACCCTGTGTCCATATATGGCAGAAGCTAGGTAGCTGCTGCTCTCCTTACAGGGCCCTGTGTTCCTCTCCAGTCCACCCTATCCTCAGGTGCATGACTTGTCCAAGGATCACCTTCCCATGAGATGTCGTTTATTCCTTATCTGCTCATCCTGATTAAGCTTTTGCCTGACTTTCCTTTTCCTAAAATTTGAGCTGAGAAATTGTTACAGAAATGACCTAGCTGTTGGTTTCTTCCCCACCTACATGGAAGTTAGTCTATTTACCTATCAGTATATGATGCACAAACAAGTGGGTGGATTTTTGTCCTATTTGGAGAGTCCATGCAGATGGACTGAGTTAAAATATAGTCTGTATGACATCCCTGAAATTCACCTTGACTTGCACTTGAGTTGTTTTGGGCAGTTGGCTCTGGTTGTGCCGAGTGATGTAAGTGGATGTAGTGGCTGAGGCAGTTTGGGAACTAGAGGTGAGCTTGGTGGTAAGGCTTCTCTTGCAGGAGTCTGTAGGGGGGTGTGGCCCATCTCTGCCTGCTCATTCCCAGGGGTGGTTTGGTGCTCTGGAAAATATTGAATTGCTTTGGGATTAAATTGTGTTGAAGGAGGAAATTAAAGAGAGAAAGGAGAGGTGGCTTCCTGTGTTTAGTCTCTGAGAAGCTAGGATCTTCCAAAGTAAGAGGGTAGTGAGACTTACTCACTGATACATACAGTCTGAGAGAGGGCTTCTGCCAAGGAACACGAGAGACAGAGCCACGTGGGTCTGAGATATTGTCCTGGGGGCAGCATGACATCCTGAGGGACCAAGGGGCAGACTGCATGGCACATCGATGTGCTGGCTACAGTGTCCCACAAGGGATCTGGGATCATGTTTGGGTTCAACATTACCCTGCCCCCCAACCCCTGCAGCATGTTTCTCAGAAACTGTGGAAAGCAAATGCTTAGGCATATGGGCTGCTGTCAGTGATAACAAATGTATTGTATATTCTTTTTTCTAAATTCTGGAAACTGCATTACCACATGGCTGAATATAAAATAACCCTGCCCTTGTTTTAGATTGTTGGGTGGTGTGTGTGTGTTTGTTTGTTTTTTGAGAGAGAGGGGGGCAGTAAGGAGGGGCAGAAGGAGAGGGAGAGAGAGAATCTTAATTGATGTGGAGTTCAGTCTCACAACCCTGAGATCATGACCTGAGCTGATATCAAGAGTTGATTGCTTAACCAACTGAGCCACCCAGGTGCCCCCGTTAAATGGGTTTTAAAAGATGATGGCAGGGGCGCCTGGGTGGCTCAGTGGGTTAAAGCCTCTGCCTTCAGCTCAGGTCATGATCCCAGGGTCCTGGGATCGAGCCCCACATCAGGCTCTATGCTCAGCAGGGAGCCTGCTTCCTCCTCTCTGATTGCCTCTCTGCCTACTTGTAATCTCTGTCTGTCAAATAAATAAATAAAATCTTAAAAAAAAAGATGATGGCAATACATTTATAAGAAATTAGAATTTAGAATCTTGATGGTGTATCCTGCAACACTTTCAAAGATATTTTGTAACTTTCCTGTTGGTGTGCCATACCATTTGATTCTGCAGTTAATTGAATGTTCTTTTTAAACATCATGAATTACAAACTTCATCAGGTGAGGGGAAGTGGAAGTGGTTAGAAGCGTTCCTTATAAAAGTCCATTTAGTTTGTATGAACATTAAAAATGTTCAATTTTGAAATGAACATTTAAAATGGATCTGTCTTTATTATTAATAGTGGATGTGGAGATAACATTTTAATAAAATGACAGTATGATGTAACATACTGGTAATAGTCCCTCAAATCATATAGGATGGGTATTATTGACATGTATGTTTTATTGATGATAATCAAAGAGATCAATTGACTTGCTCTAAATGACATTGCTGGTGGGGAAGTAAGTCATTCCCTATAGTTCCCCACAGAATTCTGTGCCCTGCCTGGTGGCTTTTCTCTTTAGAGTTTATTCTTAGTGGAAAATTAACCTGTAATAATAAACAAAATAAAGCAAAACAATTTAAGTATCTTAAGAGGGAAGGTACATTGGCCAGCTGTTGTGTCCCACCTCCTACCATTTTCCCTAGTCATTACCATGGAAACCAGCTATGCCATCTCTCTCCCTCTTCGCATCTCCAGGATTTTCTAACTTGGCAGTGCAAGACAGCTACAGGAACCTACTAGGCCATTCTTGCACATGAACTCAGAATTAACACCTCTGGCAATTCTTAACCAACAGAAGATGGCAGCTGGTCAATAAATGTCCCCTTCCTGGATTCTTTCTCCTATATACCTCTGCAGTGTATTTTGCATTAATTTTTCTCCTTTCCCATTTTACATTTTTTAAAAAAGATTTTATTTATTTGAGAGAGAATGAGTGAGAGAGAAAGAGAAGGAGCAAGGGGAGGGACAAAAGGAAAGGGAGAAGCAGACTCCCTCTGAGCAGGGAGCTCTATGTGGGGCTCTATCCTGGGACTCAGGATCATGACCTGAACTGAAGGCAGATGCTTAACTGATTGAGCCACCCAGGTTCCCCTGTTTCACTCTTACTAGCTGTCAAATGTCCTGGATTTATCTCTATAAATTAATGACCCACAGGCGAGCCTCTGTCTCATGGTTCCGTTTCTAGGGGGGAACCCAAGCAAAGTCAAAAAGTTTCTGTAAATCAGTTTCAAGGCCACTATCTAACTGTAGTGGGCATTTGTATCTTTTGTCACTTGGTATTCACTCTTTCTCCTTAAGAAAGAATTCCTCTTTTTCTAAAACTCAGTTTCTGTGGCTTTGGTGTATCTGATTCCATCTCTGATAAGTCTAGCTTTGGAGGTGAACATGTGACCTGATCAGATTCTCTAAGACTTACTAGGATCAGGACTCTTACTCCCGGGTACCTGAGTAGGTGAGAGGTGTATGTTGCCAATGCCTTTGTGTGGGACTGGAGACTGGGGAAGATAGCACTAACTGAAAGGGAAAAAAAAAAAAAAAATCATGTCCTGATTATAGTATTTGAGTCTTGAATCCATCTGTGCACAAAACCAGATCCACCCCTGAACTTTTAGTTTGTGTAAACCCACAAATTGCCTAATGACCAAGCTATTTACTTGCAATGAAAGCATCTTACCCATTCTCCAAATATGCAGGTTATCTAGGTTTGGGGGACAGATTGCAGTTTCCATGACAGAAGTACCCTCCCAACAACAGGATTAAGGAAATTACCATGGGGAGGTAGATTTTTTTCCCCCCATCCGCATCCATCCAATCAGATTGAAATGTTCTGGGTGAAATAATTTGTGGCACAGTTTCAATTTTCCCTCCTAGAGGAACAGCAGATTTTCAATATCTCTACTAATGAGATCATGGGAGCTGTGGCTAATATGGAGTAATTTCTGCCTCAATGAAAGGGGTGGGTTAGCTGTGTAGTGATGGCTTTGGTATGACTCACTTCTCCTGGAGCCCCAGTGTCCTCTTTCACTTTCTAGAATTGCTGTTTTGGAGGAGTGCTCTGGACTGAGCTATATACTGGTCTGTGCTAGGACACTGCATGTTTAGGCATCTCTGGCTCTAACTTTGACCATACTTTCTGCCTCACATTTCACTTTCTTGTTCCTATGTATGCTTATTTGGCTTTTCCAAACTCATGGCCTTCCTCCCTAATCTGAAACAGTATCTTCTGCAAACCCCTGTCTTCTGAGAAAAGATAACTCAGACTTAGAGGAGTTTTAGCAGAAAGACCTTTTCATTGAGGAGTCGACATCATTGCTCTCCCTTTTTACTTCTGCTTCTAGGTGCCAGTGCATTTATAACCTACTTAGGGTGTGAAGCACTTAAAGACTTCCTAGGCCCTAGGTTAAGAGCTTCATCCCAGTTTCAAGATTGCCCAATAGGTTGCCTGGGTGACTCAGTTGATTAGGCATCTGCCTTTGGCTCAGGTCATGATCCCAGTTTCCTGGGATTAAGTCCCACATCAGGCTCCTTGCTTAGCAGGAAGCCTGCTTCTCCCTATGCCTATTGTTCCCCATGCTTGTGCTCTCTCGCTCTCTCTGACAAATAAATAAAAGTCTTAAAAAAAAAAAAGAAAAAGAAAAAAGATTGCCCAAGCAATTGAACATCTCAGAGGAAGATACTAGAGCTTGTTTGGTTTCTAGACTGCCTCAGACTCCACATCAAAGTATCTCTTAAAGGATCAGTAAATCCATAAGCTCATCTCATCTCTTAACCATTTCAAAATCTTTTCTCCATACAATTTTGTTGTTTTCTTAGTTCTCTGAGGTATGGAGAACCAAAGTAGAGTCACCTAGAGTCACTGTGGGACAGCTATAAGGGCCTAGAGCAGGCCTTCTGATGGATGTCCTGAACTGAAAAGAGATGGATGGCAGAAAGGTTTGTTTCTCTTGGTGGTGTCCCTGAATGATGCCTTCCCTGAGGGACCAGATCTACTAGTATCTGTCCAATCATGTTCTCACTTTTGGTTCTGTCTCTTGAAGACACTGCTTTTCTTTAAGAAAGACCTCCCTGTCTCTGGCATTAGGGTTTCTATCGTATTTGCCAAGGGACCCTGTGTCTCAGTTTTAAGTACTGAGTATGCTTATATGTTCCTTTGAGTTATTGTTAATTTTTACTTCTAGATAAAGAAATATCATGTCACAGGGTGCCTGGGTGGCTCAGTGGGTTAAGCATCTGTCTTCAGCTCAGGTCATGATCTCAGGGTCCTGGGATCAGCCCTGCATCCGTCTCTCTGCTCAGCAGGGAGCCTGCTTCCCTCTCACCCTCTGCCTGCCTCTCTGTAATCTTGTCATCTCTTTCTTTCTGTCAATTACATTTTAAAAAAGTCTTTAAGAAATATCATGTCTCTGGTTAAGCTCTAGATATAACCACCCAGCTTTTGTCTGTTGGTATAACTTCAGTAACCTCCCACCCAAAAGAATGGGGTCCTGATAAGAAAGAAGATAATCGAGCAACAGGAGGAAGGAGGAAGGCACTCCTGGTTGTGCTGGTAGCCTTGGACTGAGCCAAGCCTTCAACTGGCTTCTCTCAGGCCATTGACGAGAATCCTGCACTAAATAGGGCTGCCTTTGGGGCTGCAAATGGAACCTGTTAAGATTTCTTACATCTGCTTTATATAAACAAATAGAATTGTACAATTATTACAAAAACATCCCTTGCCAGCTCCATCAGCCACCCGTTAGGCATTTATAGATCCAAAGTCTATAGAGGGCACATGTGATGTCACAGAGCTAAGAAAGCTTTCTCAACATGGCCAGTTTTAGGGATTTCTTAGACACCCTAGTGTATGATTGCAGTGTTTATCACCAAGTCCTCCAATGGGCTTCTCATTAAAAGTTAATGAGCAGCTTCTCTGTGCAAGGCACTTTCCTTACCACACCAAGATAGTACAAAGAAAGCTAAGAAAGCATTTCTGCCTTTAACACAGCTATATATAATCTTGACTGGGAAGCCAGGACACAAAACAGAGAAAATTAAACAACGAAATAAATGTTTTGTAGAAACCCAAGACTGCAGTCCCAGAGATGTTAGAAGGCAGTTTGTCATTATTAACTAGGTTTACTGAATACAATTAACTTTTTCTTTGAAAAATATATCCATAGTTGTTTTATATAACTTTTGTATTCATCACCACCCAAACGCAGATGTAGATTTTATTTCTGATGATGAATACTCTTGTGATTTATTTTGCAGCTAAAGCATAGAAACAAAAATGCTGTTGTTATTTTATTTACCAAAACTTAACAGTTGATGGAACGAAGATTGGATATTTTTATGGCCACTGGGAAAAGTCCTGAGCTACTGAGAGAACAGTATTACATGTCTTCAGAAGTCAAATAAGCAGCATGTAGTGACCCCCCCCACAATAAATAAATAAATAAATAAATAAATAAACAAATAAAGGCTCAGAAGGACTAGGTTCCCACCCGAGTCTTAACTATCTATGAGCAATGTGACCTTGGGCAATTTACTTAATCTCTCTAATGTTCTGGTTACACACTGATAAAGCAGAGGAATGATCTCTCTTGTGCAGAGATTTTGAGGGGATAGACGATTTAATGCACATAACACACCTAGCACAATATGTGAAACCAGTAGGCAACCTATAATGACAGCTTTTATACTGATGTAACTATACACATCTGAATTGCCTCTTGTCAGATCATTTTGAATCTTCACATGAAGTGACCAGGAATTATGACATATGTGAGGGCCCTGGGTAACAAGCTGGGCTGAATGTTGACTGCAGGTTATAGAATTTTAAGTGCCAGATGTACTACCATAATCGTTCAAGAGAACTTTATTGGTTTCAGTACATTTTTAAAAATCTAGAATTTGTTCTTACTAATTGGCAGTTGGTAATTCACAATTGGTAAGAACATTTTCTATAATTTTTATTATTATTTTTTTTTTTACAAATGAGACCCATGATGTCTAAGATGAAAACTATTAATACAGTTGATACTGTTGGTAACACTGACTAAGAACTATGTTTGGTCACAGAGTAACTTGTCTGTATCATAAGGAAGTAACATAGAATTATTTAGAGGAAGCAGTGGTTTAATTCCTGGTTGTCAAGGTTGCAGACATTTATATTACACAGCATAGATGCCTTTGTTACCAGGAAATTGTTAGGGTACTGCTATGGGCTGAATTGTGTCTCCTCCGCACCCCCCTGTGCCAAATTCATACATCCAAGTTCTTAGGGCCAGTACCTCTGAATGTGGCTGTATTTAGGGATAGGGTCTTTTAAAGAGGTAATTATGGTAAAATAGGTCATATGGGTGGTCCCTAATCCAAGACCGGTGTCCTTATGAGAAAAGGAAATGTGGACACAGACAGGTACAGAGAGAAGATGACATGAAGACTAGGGAGAAGATGGCCATCTGTAAGCCAAGGAGAAAGACCTCAGGAGAAACCAAACCTGCTGACACTTTGATATCAGACTTAGAGCCTGCAGAATAGTGAGAAAAGAAACGTCCCCTGTTGGAACCACCTGGCCTGTTGCTCTTTGTTATGGTAGCTCTAAACAAAGAAACACAGATACTAACGTAGTCCTGAAGAATTGGGAGCTTGTAATTTGAGGCCAGGAGCATTCTACCCTAGATCTGGCCACTGTTTTTCTCAAAGGAAAACAAAGGGTAGTTTGGAAATATGGGATTTCTTGCCCCAGTTACGTGGGCTGCTGAGCCACACCCAAATGTAATACGCAATATGGAAGTCTGAGAAAAGAGTACAAACTGTTTGAATTGATGTCATTTAAAATGTGTGACAAACAGCCAGACTAGCTGGGTGAATGAGAACTTGCCATTAAGATAAAGGTTGAAACCCTTTACCATTCAAATTTTGACTTGTAAACAATTGTATAGAAATGGGATTAAATTCTTAAAGTGAGTAGCTAGGAGGATCTGAATTTGAACTTAATCTCTCTACGCCTCTGTTTTCTCCTGTACAAAAAGGGGTGCTTCATATAGTTGCTGTAGGGATCAAGTGAGTTAATAATGAGTTACTATGTACAGGTACAATAAATATAAGTGGTTAGTATTATTTATGTCAATATTAAAAGACAGAGTTGATTGAACAGTAACTTGCTGATGAGGAAGGAATCTATGATTTGCAGGCAAACTCAGTGGAGGAACTCACGCTCGCCTGCAGTGGTTTGCACGAGGGCTACCAAAGACCATGAATGTGATGTGACATTCTTTTCTAATTACTGAGATGGCTAATGTGGAGGCCCCCAGTGGTTCTAGAGTCTCACCTAGAATAGTGATGAATTATCTTACCACCATATAACCTCACCGCTTAAAAACTCTTCCCTAAGGGGGGTAGGGAGGGTTTTTATCATGCCAGGGTGGGGTGTGGTTAATCACAGTGTTCTTTATTGATTCTTTTGAACTGTGGGTGGCTTTCTTTTCTAGGTACCTGAATGTGTATGTTAAAGGAAGTAGGATATGGTTAGTGACTTATTTTTAGATTTTTGTCTAACTCTTAGCTTTGCCTCTGTTGTAATTCCAGACACCATTGCTTCCTTGGTTACCGCTGCTTTGCTAGTTCCTTTTAAACACTTTGTGGTAAACCAGATGATGATGGAGGCTGAAGAAAATAAAGCATGCAAAGTTAAGGCTGAGAAATTTATTTCTTTCACAGACCTTCAAGAGGAGTAGTGACTCAGACCCGGTGAGCATATCACTGCTCAGGACCTCTTAAAATAGGAACGTTCTTCCCCCTGCAGCTGTAGGGATTAGGGCTGTGGGCCTGGGGGTTCCTGAAATGAGTGCCTCCCGGACTTCTCCAGGGCACAGCGTGGGCCCTGTACCTTCCTGGAGGAGGGTGGGGCCCCTCAGTCCCCATGGACACCCTTCCTGCCACCTGCTATGGCTGAGCTCCCCTGAAAGGAGAGTAGGACAGATTGCGGGGGAGGTGGAGAAAAGAAAGCAGGGTTCCCAGGCAACAAGGCGCCTGGGAGAAGCCTATGGCAGCTCCATGTAACCTCAGGGGAGGTGACTTTAGTAGGGAAACATTTCCTCTCTATAGTTTCAGGTGTGGTTCATACTTGCTCTTCCTAAGTCATCAAAGCCTTTCTGAGGCAGGTTCTGCCTGGAAGGTTATAGTCCTTCTCCAAAATATTGTTTGAAATTAAGAACCTGAAGTCATAAGCCATTTTCCTGCTAGTGTTCTCTTCTCAGAGTGGAAGGCTTTATAGAGCTCCTTTGGTAGAAATGTTCACGGAAATGTCGGGGCTATTTCCAAACCAAGATGATGATAAAGACTTTTTTTCCCTTTGGGGGTGCTGACCAGTGGCCAGAAACCTGGAAAGCAGTAATGCCAAAGGGGAGTGGGGCTGATAGTGGATAGCCACCGAGCAGCCAGAATGCAATGAGAGGAGGCAGCATGAAAGGCCAGGCATATTCTGGGACACATACCCTGAGTCACAGAGTCACAGAGACCAGAGGTGACAGCTGGTCTCTCAGCTCCTTACTGAGCAAGCATCTGGAATATCACTCTGATTTTGTAAAGCTCAGTTTAGGGGCATAAAACCTTAGGGAATTTGGAAAACGGCAAGGAGAAGGAGTAGTTGGAGGTGAGGAGGGCTCAGGGAGTCTGATCAGAGGAAAGATTAAAGAGACTAAATGTGGGCACCTAGTAGGGGGATGGTAACAGTCTACTAATTCCTGACACCCTAGAAGGCAAGAACTCTTTGTAAAGGAGATGGTATAATTAGAAGATAAAAGGTGAGCATTTAAAGGCTGAATAGCACAAGAATTGTATGGCAATTATATTAGCTTGCACAACAAGACCACCATTTCCCAAGGAAATTGAGTATGCGTGTATGTGTGTGTGTGTGTGTTCACCATTACTTGAGATATATGACAGTAGATTTTCAGTACAATGATACTAAAAACTTCTCTGGACTAGAGACTGTTATAGCACAAAGTGACCTAATGGTAACCTGACCTCCAAACTTGGCAGCAGGTGTCCTCATGCAGCTTCTAGAACCCAGACACTTAGCAAATTAATCTCAAAATGCTCCTATAAAATGCAGGCTCCTTGCAGTAGATTTTGATTTGATTCTTGCAGTCTGTTCTGCAATAGGAAAAGGATTCTACCAAGATTGAGATGTAGAATAGTTAGATCTTAAATGGAGGAAACATGGTCCTTCCGTGGTGCATGCAGGGAGGCCCAGAGTGAAGTAGAGGGCAAGGGCCATGCTCTGGCAAAGAACCCACCAATAACTTTAATATGTGAATCCCAGAGGACACTGTGACATATCTGGTTCCTGTTACAGGATTGGAGATCTGGTTCTGTTTAGAAATTCATGCAAGAAGGTACAGTGTCTGTACAAGCAGGGGTTTTGATTCAGATGGAAACAAGCCTACCTTTTCTTAATTCCAATTTCAGAAACAAAAGTTTGCTGCTAGGTTTGGAGGACAGCTGGGAAAAGCCTCTGGACTTGGATCCATGTAAGCCTCCTCAGACATCAGGGGCCTATGAGGGGCCAGATATTTTTGCTGTCTATTTTTATTTGTAAATAAGTCCTACCTTCCAGGTGCTGGAAAGCTAATCCAGGCTGACAGATTTCCTTACTTGACTATGTTGGCTTTCAATGGCCAGGGTCACTGCTATTAATAGTAAACTCTATATTCTTAAAGAGCTTTTCTGTCTGCTCTGCCAGTCCTAGAGCAGACCTTGGTAAGAAGGATCAAGCTGGGGTTAGGCCGGAGGAAGACAGAAGCAATTAAGCAGAGGGGACAGAGAGGCACCAAAAGAAGAAAAGCCAGGAATTTCTTGAGTGAAATTAACCTTAAGCTGACTTTGAAACTTTCTTTGATACATTCTTCTAGCAATTGGTTTTAAGGTCTACATAATACAAGATTAAGGAGTTCAATCAAGAGGACTCATGCATAGATGGAAAGTGATTCTAATGACCAGATTCTTGGATAAAGGGACTCAAAGGATGGTCTTGTTGAATGAGCTTCTTTTCTGGCTTCCTTTTCCTTAAGCAAATATAAAAATAGTCTTTTAAAACAGAGCAATGTGTATCTTTTAGCTAGTCTCTTCCTTTGGTTTTCAAAGTGCATTGCATATTTTGAGAGAAATTCCAGTCAATTTTGGTGCTTTTGTGTCTTGCTTATTTATCCTACCGTGGTCCAAGGTCTCAGGCAAAGACAGTACAGTGCCCCCAAACACTTCAGAAGTAAAACCTTTATTAATGGAATTCTGGGGGAATAGAATTTATGCTTAACTCTTAGTTAAACATAAAACCCTTTTTGCTTTAATCCTTGATGTTGAAATCCTTTTTAAGATGTTTACATTTGCTTTCATGTCTGTGCACAGTAGATGGAAATGATCTAATCTTGCTCTGATGATTCAGCATCTTGTAGCCCCTCCATTCTAAATATGTTTTATTGTAGGGATAAGGGGTATAGAAGATTAGAATGAGTCTAAGCCGTGGCCCAAAAGACTCGTTTATCTAATTGTGTTTGAATCCTGGGACAGACAGACATTCCTGGTCCTGTTCTAAATACCTAAATACCTGCAGACTCCAGCCCCAAACACTGCTACTTCTTCAGCAGATCCGGAATGAATTTTTGCTTCCATGTTATTTCCTCCTAGGAGAATTATGAAACCCCAATAATGAAGACTGGGGGTAAGAGCTGGGTTGACAAATAAGACAAAATCATCACAGAACTGTTCTCCTGGGGCATGGCTCAGTGTCACCTCACTTTTGGGCCCAAGGCCATGTGCTCCTGAGTTTCGGTCTTGACATACAGGAGACCTGGGTGGGCCCTTGAAGTGCATGGAGACTCCTAGCTCCTTCCCAACATGAACAGCTGAGGAAGGTGTAAATGTATTCATTTATGTGGGGTGGAGGAGTCACGCTGCTGGCTATCTTGGTGCTCCCTTTGAGTTCAAGGAAAAGTGCCAGGTGGGAAGACATAAATATCTCACCCAAAGACAGTTTTTGCAGTCAAATGCTCTACCACTGAGCTATACTCTCTAAAGACAGTTTTTGAAAATCTCCTCTTTCTCATCCTTTCCATCCTGATTGCCAGAGTAATGGGGCAACCTGGATCACATGGGAAGGACAAGAAAATGGTAGTAGGTCAGGCTGCTAATTGCCTTGGCCTCTTTTGCTTGTTGTGACAACGAGGAAAGAGCCAACTGATCAAAACTTCTGCACAGCCTCTTTTAGCTACAGGATTTACCCCATTTATGAAGCAAATGGCCAAAGGAATTTGAGCTGGGTCAAGGACGAGAGGATTTAGCCAAGGGAGCCCCGTGGTTTCTTACTTGTCATGAATGATGTATAGAATGAGGTAATGCAACCAGAATTAAGTGAGAGCTGCAGAGTCACTTTCCACACAGCTGGGAGTGCAGCTTTTTGATGACTGTATGATTTTTTAAAATGTCCTGGAGCATCAGAAGGCCTGAATTCTAAAATCACATTATTTTACAACTTTATGTCACAGGTATATCTGGGCTTCAGGGAAGTGGGGCTGTTTCCAAGGGGGAATGCCCCACATATTTTGACATTGGAAAGTTTGGAAAAGCCTTTCCTCCATTTGTTCCTCCCTCCCCATTTGTGGTCTTAGTCTTCCAGCCTGGAGAATCAGCAAGATTTCTATGGAAACTTAGGGGAAGGAAGGGAAGATTAGAGAAGATTAAGAAATGAAAACCTGAAAGGAGCAGTATGTCCAAAGAGAACTAACAGGCTAAAGCAGGGTTGACAGAAAGAGCACCATCCATGATACACATAGAAACAGGACTTTTTCCTGCTTCAAGCTTTCCTTTACTTGAGGTTCTATTTCTGATATTTACTATGGGCTCCACTTTTCTGACTCATGGACTTTCCTTCTGAGGAAAGGGGTCAGGGAGATATGGGTTAGCCCTCTCTTCTAACTAAATAGCCTTGGCCCTTGTCTGCAAATTGAGAAGGAACATCTACCACAAAAAATGGTTTTATGGGTTGTTGTAATGTTGGTGGCCAACAAATACAAATTCTCTCCTTGCCTCTATTTTCCCTTTCTGTTTTTTCTTTTCCTGTTGACTTTCTTCATTAAACATGCTAGTAGATGTTTACCTTGAGGCAGATGAACCTTTTGCTTCTAAAGTGGACTGTGGGTCTGCTCTTTTTGGAAACTCTGCTTTAGTCAATTAGTTCTTCTGTGAGGAAAGTATTCTGAGGGTTGAGAGAGAGATGGGAGAGAGTGAGAGAGAAACACTACTTAGGGAATCATTTTGGGTGCATGGGAGGATTGAGAAAGGGGTGAGAAAGAGGACATTTTATACACATGGGTAAAAATGGAACAAGGTTCTTATAATACACTTGTTTTCTACAGTGTCTTGAGCATTAGCAAGATGCTGCTTAAAAGAGAAGAAAAAAATGTCTTCCATGGACCTGTGCCTGTTTGCCATTGAATTTTATTTTGTCTACATTATTTGGAAAACCCCAAGCTACGAAATTTTTATAAAAAGAGCTATTTTCTGAGTGTCCTGGCAGAAGCAAACATAAAACTGGTATGATGGGATGACCCCTTAATCTGGATCTCTCAGGATTCCTACATATAAATACCTGCTGAACATGAGCTCTTGACACATAGTTGCAAAATACACAAGAAAGCAATCTACCATGAGTGCACATTAATAGACACAAAAAAAGCACATTAGAATTATATGGTTTCCAGTAATTTAAAATAGTAGAGTTTTGAGTAAAAACTATGACCATGATGTTTTTAGTGATTAAAGATCAAATTATTAAAGCAGGGAATTGAAAATACAAGAAAAGAACAAGCAGTTATAAGAAGTCATTGTAAAAAAAGGAAGGGCAGATTTTGAAAGAACTTACTAAAAACTTATGGAAGGGAATGATACTGAATGCCATTGTAGTGGGCATTAGTAAACTGGAAAGTAGATCTCATAAAATTATCCAAAAACTAGCATTGAGAGATAAATTAGCAGGAAATATATAAGTCAGTTGAAAAAACATGTAGAAATAGAATTAAAGGTTTCTATATGTTAATCACAGTTAATCGTAGAAAGAATAAAAGGAATACTTGAAGAGGTAATGATTAAGAGTTTTCCAGAGTTAAAAATAAACCTAAAGCCTCATATTTGGGAAGCACAACAAATCCCAAGCAGGCTAAGTGCAAAAAACACTTAACTTACTGAAATAAAATCTCAGAACTCAAAAGACAAAGAAAGAAGAAATCTTAGAAACAATAAAGAATAAATAGTATATTATTTATAAGGACTACAACAGACTATTCAATAGCAAAAAGAAAAATTATTTTCAAAGTGCCAATGATGAGGGAGCACGGGGCTGGCTGAAGACAAAACAAAAGCTGGCGCCTTGCACCCCCCTCTCCATCCGCTCCCCCTCTGTCATATGTGTAGCATCCCTCAGGCAGCCCTGACTGCCATGAACAAGAAGCAAATAGTTAACTTGCAGAGCTCGCAATCCTGCTAGACCGGAGTCTCCCTTGGCTTGCAGAGCTCGCAATCCTGCTAGACAGGAGTCTCCCTTGGCTTACAAATGTCCTAAATCTCACTAACAAAGGCGATTGATAGCAGTATTGTGACATCCCACCAAAAAGTCTCCCAGCTCTCTTAATGTTAATAGCTGGTCTAAAGACAACATTGATCAAGCCGGGAGGGCAAGGCCTCTGGTAGGCCTCTGACATCCTGGCACCTTGTAGGCCCTCTTTAGCATATGAAAACTCCATTGAAACCTCCCTTCCCCTCCCCTTCCCCCAACTGCAGGATACAAAACCTGCCATCCCTCACAACCGGGGGCGGCTGCATCTCTGCCTGCCCACGGGTCCTGTCCCCGTGCTTTAATAAACCACCATTTTGCACCAAAGATGTCTCAAGAATTCTTTCTTGGTCATCGGCTCCGGACCTCAGCCCACCGAACCTCACCTAGGTTTGAGAACTTCATCACCAAGATAAAATTTGTATTACACTCTTGAATGATAATTTGGCTTACCATAGAATTTTTCTTTGACATATTAATCAGAAATCAGGACTGAGTTGCAAGAAGGAATGATGAACACATGGAACAAATTTAAATTAGTATTTACCATAAAATAACAATGTCAACAATGGCGGATTTAGAGGTAAAAAAACAAGGGAAAATTAAAAGCTTTATGAGAGACTATGGACTCTGAAAAACAATCTGAGGGTTTTGAAGGGGTGGGTGGTGGGAGGTTGGGGGAACCAGGTCGTGAGTATTAGAGAGGGCACAGATTGCATGGAGCAGTGGGTGTGGTGCAAAAATAATGAATACTGTTACGCTGAAAAGAAATTTAAAAAAAATATATATATATAAGATAGAAAGACACTGATTGGATTTATTGTTATAAATACTTATTTTGGAGGAAGACAGAACTATTGATTAAATTTAGACTTAATTAAAATAAGTACACATATTGAAACTCAAGGGGAACCACTAAAAACCAGAAATTAAATATGTAACTTCTAAACCAGGAGAGAATCACAAGGAATAGAGAAAATTCATTCAAGTCCAGTAGAAGCCAAAATAGGAAATATATATTCCTTAGGCTAAATAGGAAACATAACATAAGATGGTAGTAATAAATTCAAATATGTCATTAATTAAAACAAATATAAATGAACTAAACTCTTCTGTTAAAATAATCAAGATTATCATGCTGGATTAAAAATAAAAACAAAACAAAAACCAGAGACCTATTTAAAACATAAAGACACCCAGAGTTAAAAAATCATGCCAACAGATATATCAGACAAATTTTAACCAAGGGAAAGTTAATATAGCTGATAAAGCTGATATAACTAAAATTATATAAAAAATATATAAATAAATATACAAGTGGTATTTAACTAATAAAGATAAAGATGAGTCTTAAATAAGGATAAAAGAAACACACACTATGCCAGGAAGATTCAAGTTCTTTCAAGGACTCATGGGCCATTTAAAAAACAAACAAACAACTTTCTCTGTCATTACAGAGAAAGTCTTAGTAAAAATAGTAAATACCAAAAAACCCCACATACACACTAAGTTCTTTAACTACAGTGGGATTAAATGAGAAAACAGTAAGTGAAAATTCTTTTTAAAACACAATATTTCTGGAAATTAAAAGTATTTCTAAGTAAATCATGGGTCAAATAATGAATATATGGAAATATAATTAAACAGGAATGAAAATATCATAACTAAAAATAGTGTGATGATATTATTTAGTGCATAATTTACAACCTTAACTGCTTTCATTAGAAGTGAAGAAAACCAGGGGGTTCCTGGGTGGCACAGTCTGTTAAGTGTCTGACTCTTGGTTTCGACTTGGGTCCTGATCTCAGGGTCCTGAGATTGAGCCACATGTTGGGCTCCCTGCTGAGCTTTTGAAACTCTCTGCCCCCAACTCTCAGCTTTCTCCCTAAAACCAATCAATCAATCAATCTATCTATCTGTCTTTAAAAAGAAAAGAAATGAAGAAAGCTGAGACTTAAGAATTTAGCAAAAGAACAGAGTAACGCAAAAGAATTAAAAGGAAAGAAAATATGAGGTTAGAAGTATAAAGTAATAAAAAGCTAAAAACTAGGAAGTTTCAACAAAATTCAAAAGCTAACTTGTGTTCCTTTATGCATTCTGCTTCTGGGAAGGTAGGGTGTTTTACTTCATCAGTAGATTTGAGAGGAATACTGAGATTACTCATATCAGCTCTGCTCTTCTTTCAGAGCAAACCTGTCTGGAGTCAGGTTAAGTTTTCCTCTGCTCTTTCATGTTCCTCTGTGCCATAGATCTCAACCAGCAGGCTTTTGGGGGGAATTCTCCTTCCTAAGTCAGCGTATCAGTCCAATTCTGCCTCATATATTAAGCTACAATCTCCAGCTCAGGCATTATAAGTAACAAACGTACTTACTTCTTTGATTTCTCAATTTGTGCATAACCTAGGCAGGAAAGACAGAAAATACAAAAATTTTTTAAGAATGAATAAGGAAACATTGGTAGAGATATAGTAGATATTAAAAATATAAAGAGGATACTATGTTTAGCCAAATGCCAACAAACCTAAACAGAAACTGTGTGTTCGTTTGTTTTATCTCACTAGTGAGTTTGTATATCCAGTTGTAGCAAGTACAGAAAAATGTAAGTTTACTAACTGACTCAAGAAGAAACAGGTAAGTAGCTATAATCATTAAAAAAACAACAACAGTCTTTTGTAAAAATCTACACTTGTGCATGTGTATACTACATGTACACATACACACACATACTCACACTCATTTCAAATTCTTAATTTATAGGCAAGTACTAGCAAACATTCAGTCTTAAACAAGTGGTTCAGATAATAAAAAGAGTGCTCTTTTATGAGACTGGTATAACTGATAGAAAATACGATAAACTTGGTATTAAAAACAGAAGAAGTCAATATGAAAAAAATTTTGCAGACAAATATTCACAAATAAACATAGGGTCAAAAATTGTAAATGAATTATAAGCAGGTCAGAATCCAGCCGTATCTTTATGAGTTTTATATATGTGTACTTGTGTGCATGGGCATACATGTATGTGTTTGTGTGTAAGCCTAGTAGGGCTTTATAGGTGACATCAAGATGGTTTAACAATAGAACTGTTTTTAATGTAATTGAGCATACTGACTGAAGAAGAAATATATAATCATTTAAATTGAAGCAGGAAAAACACTTAAAAATTCAATATATTTTCATTATAAATTCTTAGTAAAATGGAAAGGGTGGGGAATATTTGATAAAAGATGATCTACCAACATTTTATTTTATTTTATTTGTTTTATTTTATTATTTAATTTTTAAAATCTACCAACATTTTAGAACAAACATTATCCTTTACGGTATTCTTTTCAAAGAGGACTAAGATAAGAATGCCTGTCATTATAGCATCTGTTTATCAGTGTACTACAGGTTCTAGTCAGTGATGTTAGACAAAACAAAGAAATGAAAAAATATAAGCACTGGGAAAGAAGAAAACAGTGTGTGTGTGTGTGTGTGTGTG
The DNA here is from genome assembly GCF_020171115.1 of Neogale vison. Lineage (NCBI taxonomy): Eukaryota > Metazoa > Chordata > Mammalia > Carnivora > Mustelidae > Neogale > Neogale vison. Next base: position 219,745,713 of record NC_058091.1, read on the forward strand.
TGTGTGTGTGTGTGGTGTGTGTGTGTTTAGACAATGTATATATCTAAGAGAAATTGCCAAATAATTCAAATAATAAAGTTGTTGGAGAAAAGATTCTTGTAGGTTGGGCATCAGGGAAGCTGACTCTGATCTGGCAATCAACATTTAGTTTCTTGGGTTATGTTCTTGATATCCACACCTGTGGAAGAGATGGGTGAGAAGCAGGATTGTATGAAGGGAGAAGTTGAACTATGATGCAGTTCTAAAGAAGGCCCCAGACAACCCCCTGGGACGATCTGAAGCTGCTGAGTCCCTTTAGAATTATTCCAGGTTAGGGTGAAGAGGTCAGGCCTTTATATTTCCATGTTGACCAGTTAACCCCATGTACAATCCCCTGGGAAGTGATGTGGCTCTGGGTTTGGCAGTTCTTTTGGCCAAGACTCTCCTTTAAGAGGGCTTGTGGATGAGGTCTAACTGCTGGCATTACTTCTTGCACCAAGAGGATAAGTTCTTTAGTCCTAAATGGGGACCTGGGAGGCACAGGGATCTACCTTATTTATTTAAGTTTTGGGAGCGATTACTTCAGGATCTCAGTGGGAGTCTTTCCCTTGAGGGGGAACTTATAGGACAAAGATGAGTAGGATAGAATATGGCTCCCATTGGAGCAGTTGGTCTTGGGGCCACCACTGATACTCATCAATTACTGCTTTCCTATGCATTCTAGACATCCTTTCCTCTTACATAGCACCATTGCTAGTCTCACTGGCAAACCTGCTGGGTGACCCAGATCCTCATTTCTGACAGGTCTGATACTTTGGTCATGTGTCATTTTTTCGGCCAGGATTGCTGCAACTGTCCAATTACTATCAAAATTGGGCAAGATAGGGCACCAGGGTGGCTCAGTGGGTTAAGCCTTTACCTTCGGCTCAGGTCATGGTCTCGGGGTCCTGGGATCGAGCCCCGCATCGGGCTCTCTGCTCAGCAGGGAGCCTGCATCCCTTCCTCTCTCTCTCTGCTTGCCTCTCTGCCTACTTGTGATCTCTGTCTGTCAAATAAATAAAATCTTTAAAAAAAAATTGGGCAAGATATTACCTAGAGGCACCAGGCACAATACTTAAATGCCAAACATAGTCTTCCCTGCTGACATTATGTAACAGCAACCTTAGCTTCTTCTGATATATGGCATTAACACCCTCCCACCATTTAAGAACCTGCTATTCATTATGATAATTCCATCATCTTGGCTTCTAACTGTTAAGTACTGCCACCTGGCCTGTATAATTTTGGGGTCCTATGTCCCCACTGCTGTCAGTGAAGCCAGTTCTGTAATGGTCTCTGCTACTGTCATTCCTGGATTGTAAAGGTAGCTACCACTGAACTTCAGGAGGTTAGTGGTCTTCTCATTAGTGCTTTTTTTTTTTTTTATTCCTTTGGCCCTCGTATGGAGCATTTTCATCTTGTGGATTTTTCATTCTTACGTGGTAAGTCCACTCTTCTATGTCTGATTATCTAGGTCTTTTTACTATTTCTTCAACTTTCTGCCTTGGTAATTCAGGCATTTATGCATTCACTTAGTGCGGTTTAGAGTCAAACAAACCTTTTCTATAAAGGGCCATAGAGTAAATATTTTAGTCTTTGTGAGCCACAGACAGCCTTGTTTGCCTATCTTTGTTTATTTTTAATAGTGCTTTTAAAACAAAACAAAACAAAACAAAACAAACATTTTTAGCTTTCAAGTTGTACAAAAATAAGGCACTGGAATTGTAGTTTGCGAGGCCCCGGGCCATAGCTTTTTTGTGCATCTGGGAGCCTTCCTAGGAGGTGTTTGCATAATCTTCCAACATCTGTAATGAGGACCCATGTTAAATCCTATGTCCTGCCACAGTGTCCCTAAATTAATATACTTTCCCTTCTTCTACTTTATATTGTGCCTCTGGTGAACCAGTATCCTGAGATCCAGTCTAGTGCACAGTCCCCTGGCTCTTTCTGGGACAGGTTTTTGGGGTCCTGCAGCTCCCTTTCAGCAAATTCTTTCTTTCTTTATCAGGTTCAGCCCATCCAGATTGAGTTAACCCTCAGTTTTGTCCTAGTGACCAGGACGGGTGGTGGAGGCTGATCCCAAGAGGAAGATGTGTTGTCTGAGATACTTCTTCTCTGCATCTCTGTAGATGCAAGTAAGAGGGAAAGAATAGGTGTCAGGAATGAGGGGTAGGCCACTTGTGCAAGCTCTCATGGTTCTGGGGCATATAAAAATGAAACAGTTTCATTTTTTGAATGAATGCTCATTCATTCTCTCCCTGGCAGGGATCTGAACTTACATAGCTGACCAACCAGTAAGAACCGAGAGCTTCATCTTTGGAATTCTGCTCCTCTTAAGGTTAAGTCCTAGTTTACGCTTTCCTTAAACTGTAGGATACGAGGGTCACTTCACAAGATCCTTGGACTTTTACATTTAGTTTTTAATTAATAATTAATTTCTATTAATTTTCATATATGTATATACATATATATATGTTTAAAAGAATTCATTTATTTATTTGACAGATAGAGATCACAAGTAGGCAGAGTGGCAGGCAGAGAGAGAGAAAGAGGAGGAAGCAGGCTCCCCACTGGGCAGAGAGCCTGATGCGGGACTCAATCCCAGGACCCTGAGATCATGACCTGAGCTGAAGGCAGAGGCTTAACCCACTGAGCCACCCAGGTGCCCCTTCCTATATATTTTTAAATGACTTATAAATTTTAGCTATAGTCACCCAGTTCTACTGTCCCTATAGTTATTATTTGCCCCATGTTTTTCTTTTTTTCTCTTAAAGATTTGTTTATTTATTTTAGAGAGAGGGAGAAAGAGAGTGAGAGAGCGGGGGGCCCAAGAGAGTGGGAGAGGGAGAAAGAACCTCAAACAGAGTCTACCCTGAACATGGAGCCTGATGCAGGGCTCCATCTTGCAACTCTGAGATCATAACCTGATCCAAAAACAAGAGTCAGATGCTTAACCAACTGCACTACCTAGGTGCCCCCTACCCCCATGTTTTTCAAATGCTTGATCAGTCACATTTCTTGTACACCCTCTTTTACCAGAGTACCCTCTCAGTTTACCACAGATGGAAGTTTGAACAATTTCACCTCTACCTTGTGCCAGTGATGGGTCCTCATCACCACTCAGTCAGAAGATGACCCAACTGCAAAATCTCATCTTAACACCTGCTTTCATAGGCTGTTTCAGGTTCTGTTCTTCAGGAAGCAGACTCTGAGGTACAGATGAATAAGAAAGCATGCTTTTGAGGTAGATACCTATAGACAGGACAGGAAAGAAGAAAGACTGAATAGAGGAGGAGATAGGGTGGGATGTGGTCTCAGTGGAATCCTTGGTAGGGAAGCTCTAGAACTGGGATGGCCCTTCAGAGTTGTTCCAAACTGGTGTGAGGAGGATGAGCCTGTTGAGTTATTCTGTTTTTTTTTTTTTTTTAATCTTTTTAAAATTAACATATAATGTATTATTAGCCCAGGGGTACAGCTCTGTGAATCTCCAGGTTTACACTTCACAGTACTCACCGTAGCACATACCTTCCCCAGTGTCCATAACCCAATCACCCTCTCCCTAACTCCTTCCCCCTAGCAACCCTCAGTTTGTTTTGTGAGATTGAGTCTCTTATGGTTTGTCTCCCTCCTGATCCCATCTTGTTTCATTTATTTCTTTCCTACCCCCATACTTCCTCATATCAGGGAGATCATATGATAATTATCCTTCTCTGATTGACTTATTTCACTAAGCATAATACCCTCTAGTTCCATACACATTGTCGCAAATGGCAAGATTTTATTTTTTTGGATGGCTGCATAGTATTCCATTGTATATATATACCACATCTACTTTATCCATTCATTTGTTGATGGTCATCTAGGTTCTTTCCATAGTTTGGCTATTGTGGACATTGCCGCTATAAACATTTGAGTGCACGTGCCCCTTCGGATCACTATATTTGTATCTTTAGGGTAAATACCCAGTAGTGTGATTGCTGGGTCGTGGGGTAGCTCTATTTTTAACTTTTGAGGAAATGCCATGCTATTTTCCAGAGTGGTTGCATTAGCTTTCATTCCCTCCAACAGTGTAGGAGGGTTCCCCTTTCTCTGCATCTTCAGCCACATCTGTAGTTTCCTGACTTATTCATTTTAGCCATTCTGACTGGTGTGAGGTGGTATCTCATTGTGGTTTTGATTTGTATTTCCCTGATACTGAGTGATGTGGAGCACTTTTTCATGTGTCAGTTGGCTATCTGGATGTCTTCTTTGCAGAAATGTCTGTTCATGTCCTCTGCCCATTTCTTGATTGGATCATTTGTTTTTTGGATGTTGAGTTTGATAAGTTCTTTTTATTTTTTTTGGTGCAGAATGGTGGTTTATTAAAGCACGGGGTCAGGACCCGTGGGCAGGAAGAGGTGCTGTCCAGGGTTATGGGAGATGGCAGGTTATACCTTGCCATTGGGGGAAGGTGAGGGGAAGGGAGGTTTCAACAGAGCTTTCATATGCTAAAGAGGGCCTACAAGGTGCGGAAGACCAAAGTTGTCTTTTAGCAAGCCATTAACATCAAGATAGTTGGGAGATTGTGATCTCTGCAAAGTTAACTATTTGTTTCTCACTGATGGCAGTCAGGGGTGCCTGAGGAATGTCACACACATTACCCACACATTACCGAGGGGAGTAGTGGAGAGGGTGTGCAAGGTGCCAGCTTTTGCTTTGTCTTCAGCCAGCCTCCTGCTCCCTCATCATTTCCCCCTGAACAATTTTGACCCTTAAATCTTTAAGGTGGTTGAAGGTGGAAGGTCTCATCTTCTGTAACTTCTTCCTGCTCAATAGGGGCGTAGAGCTGTCCCTACCTACTTGGGTCAACATTGATCAGTTGAGGAACATATAGGGGAATTACAAGGCGGAGTTACAAAAGGCGGAGGCAGCTGAATCCAGCGCTGACAGTGAAGAAGTGTCTCTGTGCGTGGTCAGGATCATCTGTCGTGGTGAAGTCATTGCAGCAATGGAGTCTCAGCACCAAGTAGAGAAACATTGAGCAAAGCTTTCTCTGTAGAGCGAAAATGTTCAGAGGTTATTGATCTTGCTTACTCTACTTGCTTACTCTGCAGATTTAAGATGCCCCTGTTAAAAATATGACTGATGATTGGTTTACTGATGACAGTAGTTTTCATTAAAAAAATAAATAAATAAGAAAAGCTAGGTATGCCATAGTGCTTATTAGCACTTTGCAATTGCCAAAGCCTAAAAATAAATATTAACACCGACTCCAAATATGCCTTCCTGGTACTACATGCCCATGGAGCTATTTGGAAGGAAAGGGGATTGCTGTCAAGCCATAACTCCCCAATCAAATATGGACCTAAGTTATAAAACCCTCCTTATTGCTATACTGAGGATGGCATATATCAAATCTGGGATACATATTTGTGGCTCACACCTACGATTGGACAGCTCAGTCAAAAGGCAGTTTTCTGCTGGGAACAAAGAAATAATACATATGATACTTGGGCAAATAACACACGATATCTAGGATGGCTATCACTAGAAATGTGTTCCCAAGTAATAGTACTCCAGGCTACTGACTGGTTTGTACTGACTGGGTAAGGTGACCTGGCATTAGATGGTCAGCTCCAAACGGAACCCACTGGATATGTGGAACTAACCTGTGGCCCTGCCTTCTTCCAGACTGGATAGGTCACTGTACCTTAGGATGCCTGTATCCAATGGGCACATTACTAAAACCATCACCACTCCAACTAATCTCCCCAATTTAAAGCAAAGACAGACACGATCTGTTTTTAAATGGTATGATCACTTAGCATCCATTTTTATTCCATCTGGGGGACTTGAGGATGTCATGTGGCATGTAGAAGCCCTTAATAAATACACTACAAAGGCACTCAGTGATTCACTAAATAACATCTCCCTACTTAATACCAAAGTCTTGCAGATATGCAAGGCAGTCCAGAAAATAGGATGGCCTTAAATGTCCTGACAGCAGCACAGGGTGGCATATGTGCAATTATCAAAACAGAATGTTGTGTGTACATCCCAGACTATCACAAAAATGTCACACTAATAAAAGATACAAATGCCCAGAGTTTGATAAGTTCTTTATAGATTTTGGATACTAGTTCTTTATCAGATAGGTCGTTTGCAAATATCTGTCCCATTCTGTCCGTTGTCTTTTGGTTTTGTTACCTATTTCCTTTGCTGTGCAGAAGCTTTTGATCTTGATGAAGCCCCAATAGTTCATTTTTGCCCTTGCTTCCCTTGCATTGGCAATGTTCCTAGGAGGAAGTTGCTGCGGTTGAGGTCAAAGAGGTTGCTGCCTGTGTTCTCCTCAAGGATTTTATGGATTCCTGTCTCACATTGAGGTCCCTCCTCCATTTTGAATCTATTTTCATGTGTGGTGTAGGGAAATGGTCCAGTTTCATTTTTATGCATGTGGCTATTCAATTTTCCCAACACCATTTGTTGAAGTGACTGTCTTTTTTCCATTGGACATTCTTTCCTGCTTTGTCAAAGATTAGTTGACCATAGAGTTGAGGGTCTATTTCTGGGCTTTCTTTTCTGTTCCATTGATCTTGTTTTTGTGCCAATACCATACTGTCTGATGATGACAGCTTTGTAATAGAGCTTGAACTTTGGCTTTCTTTTTCAACATTCCTCTGGCTATTTGAGGTCTTTTCTGGTTCTATATAAATTTTAGGATTACTTGTTCCATTTCCTTGAAAAAAAAAATGGATGGGATTTTGATAGGGATTGCGTTAAATGTAGGTTGCTTTAGGTAGTGTAGACATTTTCACAATATTTTTCTTCCAATCCAGGAGCATGGAACATTTTTCCATTTCTTTGTGTCTTCCTCAATTTCATTCATGAGTACTTTATAGTTTTCTGAGAACAGATTCTTTGCCTCTTTGGTTAGGTTTATTCCTAGGTATCTTATGGTTTTGGGTGCAATTGTAAATGGGATTGACTCCTTAATTTCTCTTTCTTCTGTCTTCTTGTTGGTGTATAGAAATGAAACTGATTTCTGTGCATTGATTTTATATTCTGACACTTTACTGAATTCCTATACAAGTTCTAGCAGATTTGGAGGGGAGTCCTTTGGGTTTTCCACATAAAGTGTCATATCATCTGCAAAGAGTAAGTAGTTTGACTTCTTCTTTGCCGATTTGGATGCCTTTAATTTCTTTTTGTTCTCTGATTGCTGAGGCTAGGACTTTTAGTAGTATGTTGAATAGCAGTGGTGATACTGGACATCCCTGCCATATTCCTGACCTTAGGGAAAAAGCTCTCAGTTTTTCCCCATTGAGAATGATACTCGCTGTGTGTTTTTCATAGATGGCTTTGATGATATTGAGGGATGTACTCTCTATCCCTACACTTTGAAGAGTTTTGCAGATTTGCAAATATCAAGAAAGAATGCTGTACTTTGTCAAATGCTTTTCAGCATCTATTGAGAAGATCATATGGTTCTTGCTCTTTCTTTTATTGATGTATTGTATCACATTGATTGATTTGACAATCACATTGATTGATTTGCGGATGTTGAACCAACCTTGCAGCCCAGGACTAAATCCCACTTGGTTGTGGTGAATAATCCTTTTAATGTACTGTTGGATCCTACTGGCTAGTATTTTGGTGAGAATTTTTGCATCCGTGTTCATCAAGGATATTGGTCTGTAATTCTACTTTTTGATGGGACTTTTGTCTGGTTTTGGGATCAAGGTAATGCTGGCCTCATAAAATGAGTTTGGAAGTTTTTCTTCCACTTCTATTTTTTGGAACAGTTTCAGGAGAATAGGAATTATTATGTTTGGTAGAATTCCCCTGGGAAGCCGTCTGGCCCTGGGCTCTTGCTTATTGGGAGATTTTTTTTTTTTTAAGATTTTATTTATTTATTTGACAGAGAGAGATCAGAAGTAGGCAGAGAGACAAGCAGAGAGAGAAAGAGGGGGAAGCAGGCTCCCCGCTGAGCAGAGAGCCTGATGTGGTATTCGATCCCAGGACCCTGAGATCATGACCTGAGCTGAAGGCAGAGGCTTAACCCACTGAGCCACCCAGGAGCCCCTTGTCGGGAGATTTTTATGACTTGTTCAATCCCCTTACAGGTTATGGGTCTGTTCAGGTTTTCTATTTTTTCCTGGTTCAGTTTTGGTGGTTTCTATGTCTCTAGGAACGCATCCATTTCTTCCAGACTGTCAAATTTGCTTGATGTATAGTTGCTCATAATAGTAGTGTTAGGTTGTGTATTTGAGACCTTTCTTGTTTCTTGAGAAAGCCTTGTATTGCTACATACTTTCCTCTCAGGACTGCCTTTGCTGTGTCCTAAAGATTCTGAACAGTTGTGTTTTCATTTTCATTTGTTTCCATGATTTTTCTTCAATTCTTCTTTAATTTCCTGGTTGACCCATTCATTCTTTAGTAGGATGCTCTTTAGCCTCCATGTATTTGGGTTCTTTCCAAATTTCCTCTTGTGATTGAGTTCTACCTTCAGAGCATTGTGGCCTGAAAATATGCAGGGAATGATTCCAATCTTTGGGTACTGGTTGAGACCTGATTTGTGACCCAGGGTGTGATCGATTCTGGAGAATGTTCTATGTGCACTAGAGAAGAATGTGTATTCTGTTGTTTTTGGGATAGAATGTTCTGAATATATCTGTGATGTCCATCATGTCCAGTGTGTCATTTAAAGCCTTTATTTCCCTGTTGATCTTTTGCTTAGATGATCTGTCCATTTCAGTAAGGGAGGTTTTAAAGTCCCTTACTATTATTATATTATTATTGATATGTTTCTTTGAATTTGTTATTAATTGGTTTATATAATTGGTTGCTCCCATGTTAGGGGCATAGATATTTACAAGTTAGATCTTGTTGTTGGACAGACCCTTTTTAAAAAATTTTTTTTCATTTTTCCATTTTTAAAAATTTTTTATTTTTTAATTACTTTTCAGTGTACTAGAATTCATTGTTTATGCACCACACCCAGTGCTCCATGCAATACGTGCCCTGTAAAATACCCACCACCAGGCTGGCCCAACTTCCCACCTCCCGCCCCTTCAAAACCCTCAGATTGTTTTTCAGAGTCTGTAGTCTCTCATGGTTCATCTCCCCCTCCAATTTCCCTCAACTCCCTTCTCCTCTCCATCGCCCCATGTCCTTTGTGTTACTTCTTATGCTCCACAAATAAGTAAAACCATATGATAACTGACTCTCTCTGCTTGACTTATTTCACTCAGTATAATCTCTTCCAGTGCTGTCCATGTTGATACAAAAGTTGGGTATTCATCCTTTCTGATGGAGAATATACTCCATAGTGTATATGGACCACATCTTCCTTATCCATTCATCCATTGAAAGGCATTTTGGTTCTTCCCACAGTTTGGTGACCATGCCATTGCTGCTATGAACACTGGGGTACAAATGGCCCTTCTTTTCACGACATCTGTATCTTTGGGGTAAATACCCAATAGTGCAATTGCAGGGTCATAGGGAAGTTCTATTTTTAATTTCTTAAGGAATCTCCACACTCTTCTCCAAATAGGCTGCATCAACTTGCATTCCCACCAACAGTGTAAGAGGCTTTCCCTTTCTCCATATCCTCTCCAACACACGTTGTTTCCTGTCTTGTTAATTTTGGCTATACTTACACTAGAACTGGTGTAAGGTGGTATCTCAATGTGGTTTTAATTTGAATCTCCCTGATGGCTAGTGATGATGAACATTTTTTCATGTGTCTTATTTGTATGTCTTCATTGGAGAAGTGTCTGTTCATGTCTTCTGCCCATTTTTTGACGTGATTTATCTGATTTCTGTGTGTTGAGTTTGAGAAGTTCTTTATAGATCCTGGATATCAGCCTTTTGTCTGTACTTTTGTCTGTATCTTCTCCCATTCCAGGGTTGCCTCTTTGTTTTGTTGAATGTTTCCTTTGCTGTGCAGAAGCTTTTGATCTTGATAAAGTCCCAAAAGTTTATTTTCACTTTTGTTTCCTTTGCCTTTGGAGACATATCTTGAAAGAAGTTGCTGTGGCTGATATCAAAGAGATTACTGCCTATGTTCTCCTCTAGGATTCTGAAGGATTCCTCTCTCACGTTGAGGTCTTTTATCCATTTTGAGTTTATCTTTTTGAGTGTATGGTGTAAGAGAATGGTCGAGTTTCATTCTTCTACATATAGCTGCCCAGTTTTCCCAGCACCATTTATTGAAGAGACTGTCTTTTTTCCACTGTATATCTTTTCCTGTTTTGTCAAAGATTATTTGACCATAGAGTTGAGGGTCCATATCTGGGCTCTCTACTCTGTTCCACTGGTCTATGTGTCTGTTTTTATGCCAATACCATGCTGTCTTGGTGATCACAGCTTTGTAGTAAAGCTTGAAATCAGGCAACATGATGCCACCAGTTTTGTTTTTGTTTTTCAACATTTCCTTAGCAATTCGGGTTTCTTCTGATTCCATACAAATTTTAGGATTATTTGTTCCAGCTCTTTGAAAAATACCGGTGGAATTTTGATCGGAATGGCATTAAAATTATAGATTACTCTACACAGTATAGACAATTTAACAATGTTTATTCTTCTAATCCAAGAGCATGGAATGGTCTTCCATCTTTTTGTGTCTTCTTTGATATCTTTCAGGAGTGTTCTGTAGTTCCTCAAGTACAGATCCTTTACCTCTTTAGTTAGGTTTATTCCCAGGTATCTTATGGTTTTTGGTGCTATAGTAAATGGAATCGATTCTCTAATTTACCTTTCTGTGTTTTCATTGTTAGTGTTTAAGAAAGCCACTGATTTCTGTGCATTGACTTTGTATCCTGCCACATTACTGAATTGCTCTATGAGTTCTAGTAGTTTGGGGGTGGAGTCTTTGGGTTTTCCATATAAAGAATCATGTCATCTGCGAAGAGAGAGAGTTTGACTTCTTCATTGCCAGTTTGGGTACCTTTTATTTCTCTTTGTTTTCTGATTGCTGTAGGACTTCTAATACTATGTTGAACAAGAGTGGTGAGAGTGGGCATCCTTGTTGTGTTCCTGATCTCAACGGGAAGGCTGTGAGCTTTTTCCCATTGAGGATGATATTTGCTGTGGATTTTTCATGGATAGATTTTATGAAGTTCAGGAATGTTCCCTCTATCCCTATACTTTGAAGCGATTTAATCAGGAACGGATGATGGATTTTGTCAAATGCTTTTTCTGCATCCATTGAGAGGACCGTGTGGTTCTTCTCCCTTCTCTTATTGATTTGTTCTATCACATTGATTGATTTGCGAATGTTGAACCATCCTTGCAACCCAGGGATGAATCCCACCTGGTCATGGTGGAAAATCTTTTTTTTTTTTTTAATTTACTGATTTATCTATTTGACAGAGAGATCATAAGTAGACAGAGAGGTAGGCAGAGAGAGGGGGAAGCAGGCTCTCCACTGAGCGGAGAGACTGATCTGGGGCTAGAACTCAGGACCCTGAGATCATGACCTGAGGTGAAGACAGAGGCTTAACCCACTGAGCCACCCAAGTGCCCTGGTGGAAAATCTCTTTTTTTTTAATTTAAAGATTTTTATTTATTTATTTGACAGACAGAGATCACAAGTAGGCAGAGAGGCAGGCAGAGAGAGAGGAGGAAGCAGGCTCCCTGCCGAGCAGAGAGCCCGATGCGGGACTTGATCCCAGGACCCTGGGATCATGACCTGAGCCGAAGGCAGAGGCTTTAACCCACTGATCCACCCAGGTGTCCCGGAAAATCTTTTTAATGTGCTGTTGGATCCTATTTGCTAGGATCTTGATGAGAGTTTTAGCATCCATATTCATTAGAGACATTGGTCTGAAATGCTCCTTTTTGGTGGGGTCTTTGCCTGATTTGGGGATCAGGGTAATGCTGGCTTCATAAAAAGAGTCTGGAAGTTTTCCTTCTGCTTCAATTTTTTGAAACAGCTTCAGGAGAATAGGTGTTATATCTTCTTTGAAAGTTTGGTAGAATTCCCCAGGGAATCCATCAGGTCCTGGGCTTTTGTTTTTTGGGAGATTTTTGATCACTGCTTCAATCTCATTGCTAGATATTGGTCTATTCAGGTTGTCAATTTCTTCCTGCTTCAATTTTGGAAGTTTATAGTTTTCCAGGAATGCATCCCTTTCATCTAGGTTGCTTAACTTACTGGCATATAACTATTGATAGTAATTTCTGATGGTTGTTTCTATTTCCTTGGTGTTAGTTGTGATCTCTCCCTTTCATTCATAATTTTATTAATTTGGGCCTTCTCTCTTTTCTTTTGGATTAGTTTGGCCAATGTTTTATTGATCTTATTGATTCTTTCAAAAAACCAGCTTCTAGATTCATTGATGCATTCTACTGTATCTCTAGTATCTATCTCATTGATCTCTGCTCTAATCTTATTTCCCTTTTTGTATGTGGAGTTGGCTTAATTTGTTGTTGATTCTCCAGTTCTTTAAGGTGTAGAGACAGTTGGTGTATTCTGGATTTTTCAATTTGTTTGAGGGAGTCTTGGATGGCTATGTATTTCCCCCTTAGGACCGCCTTTGCTGTATTCCATAGGTTTAAGTGTCTTCATTCTCATCGGTTTCCATGAATTGTTTAAGTTCTTCTTTGATTTCCTCATTGATCCAAGCATTCTAAAGTAAGGTGGTCTTTAGCTTCCAGGTGTTTGAGCTCCTTCCGAACTTTTCCTTGTGGGTGAGCTCCAGTTTTGAAGCACTGTGATCTGAGAATAGGCAGGGAATAATCTTTTGGTATCAGTTGAGCCCAGATTTGTGACCCAGGATGTGGTCTATTCTGGAGAAGGTTCCATGTGCACTTGAGAAGAATAAGTATTCTGTTGTTTTAGGCTGGAATGTTCTGTATATATCTATGAGGTCGATCTGGTCCAATGTGTCATTCAATGCTTTTGTTTCTTTATTGATTTTCTGCTTGGATGATCTGTCTATTACTGAGAGTTGCATGTTAAGATCTCCTACCATTAACGTATTCATAGCAATATGACTTTTTATCTTGATTAACAGTCTTCTTATATAATTGGCTGCTCCCATATTGGGGGCATAAATATTTACAATTGTTAGATCTTCTTGGTAGATAGTCACTTTACAAATTATTTAGTGTCCTTCTGTATCTCTGATTACAGTCTTTAGTTTAAAATTTAATTTATCTGATATGAGAATTGCTACCCCAGCCTTCTTTTGAGGCCCATTGGTATGAAATATGCTTCTCCATCCCTTCACTTTCTGACTGGGTATATCCTTAGGTTCAAAATGGGTCTCTTGTAGACAACGTATGGATGGGTCCTGTCGTTTTATCCATTCTGCAACCCTGTCATTTTATGGGCACATTTAGGCCATTCACGTTGAGAATGATTATTGAGAGATACGTTTTTATTGACATCGTGTTACCTGTGAAGTCTTTGTTTCTATATATTGTCTCCATATATTTCTGTTCAATGATATTCTTATGATTTTTCCTCTTTTATAGAACCCCCCCCCTTAATATTTCCTGCAGTGTTGGCTTGGTGGTTGCATAGTCTTTTAAACCTTGCCAGTCTTGGAAGCTCTTTATCTCTCCATCCATTTTGAATGTCAGTCTTGCTGGATAAAGTATTCTTGGCTACATGTTCTTCTCATTTAGTGCCCTGAATACATCTTGCCAGCCCTTTTTGGCTTGCCAGGTTTCTGTGGACAGGTTTGATGTTATTCTGATGGGCTTTCCTCTGTACTTAAGGAATTTCTTTGCCCTAGCTGCTTTCAAGAGCTCCTGTCTACAATTATGATTCATCATTTTCACTATCTGTCCTTCACTCTCTGTCTTGAGGTCTTTCTAGTTTCTATGATCTTGGGGGAAGACTTTTCTGCCTCTAGTACATGAACGCTGGTTCCATTTGCGAGATTGGGAAAATTTTCATGGAGAATTTGTTCAACTATATCTTCTAGTTTTCTTTCTTTCTCCTCCCCCTCAGGGATTCCAATAATTCAGACGTTGGAATGTTTCATGGTGTCTAAGTTGTTTTTGTGGCTTCTAAATAGTTTGTTCCAGGGTTCCTCCTGATCCTTTTTTCTATCTGTTTGTCCTCCAGATCACTAATTCTGTCTTCTGTCTCAGTTACCCTAACCTTTAGAGAATTTAGATTAGATTGGAATTCATTGAGAGAACATTGTGAACATCATCCCTGGTGGCTTTCACTTCTGCCCTAATCAATTCCATTTTGTATTCCATGGCTTTCTCCAACCTAGCTATTGCCTGGATAACTGTTAGCCTGAATTCCCTTTCTGACATATTGTCTATGTCCATATCCAATAGCTCTGATGCAGAAGGCCCAGTCTCTGAATTTTTCTTCTGTTGGGCACTCCTTCTCCTAGTCATTTTGGTGAGAGTTGACTGAATGGATGTGTAGCTGAATGTAATGACAGTGGTGTGCAGCAAGGTGCACCCTGGAACGCTCCTGCCCACTGGCATCTTCTGCCCCCATAGAGATCCAGAAGTGTATAATTTTAATCTCAGGCTGATTTCATGGGTGGTCAGAGTTCTTTGGTAGGTAATCAGCTCACTTTAGGTTACAGGTTGAAATGGCACATCCTCCTACTTCCCCGCCATCTTGTCTCCTTCTCTGGACAGACCCTTTAAGTATGATATAGTGTCCTTCCTCATCTCTTATATAGTCTTTGGCTTAAAATCTAATTTATCTGCTATAAGGATTGCCACTCTAGTTTTGTTTTGATATCCATTAGCATCATAAATTGTTTTCCATCCCCTCACTTTAAATCTGGAGGTGACTTTGGATCTAAAATGAGTTTCTTGTAGACAGCATATATATATATTTTTTAATCCATTCTGATACTCTGTGTCTTTTGATTGGGGCATTTAGCCCATTTACAAGTTCAGGGTAGCTATTGAAAGTTATGAATTTAGCACCATTGTATTGCCTGTAAGGTGACTGTTATTGCGCATTGTCTCTGTTCCTTTCTGGTATGTTACTTTTAGGCTCTCTGTTTGCTTAGAGAACCCCTTTCAATATTTCCTGTAGGGCTGGTTTGGCATCTGCCAATTCTTTTAGTTTTTGTTTGTCCTGGAAGCTTTTTGTCTCTCCTTCTAATTTCAAGGACAGCTTAGCCAGATATAGTATTCTTGGCTGCATATTTTTCTCATTTAGTGCTCTGAATATATCATGTCAGTCCTTTCTGGCCTTCCTTTCTTCCCTGCCAGGTATTTGTGGATAGGTCTGCTGCCAATCTAATATTTCTAACATTGTATGTTATAGACCTCTTGTCCTGAACTGCTTACAGGATTTCCTCTTTGTCACTGAGACTTTTAATTTTTAGTATTACATGATGGGGTGTGGACCTATTTTTATTGATTTTGAGGGGCGTTCTCTGTGCCTCCTGGATTTTGATGCTTGTTCTCTTTACCATATTAGGTAGATTCTTTGCTATAATTTGATCCAATATACCTTCTTCCCCCCTCTCTTTCTTCTTCTTCTGGAATCCCAATTATTCTAATATTGTTTCATCTTATAGTATCACTTATCTCTCGAATTCTCCCCTTGTGGTCCAGTAGTTGTTTTTCTTTTTTTTCTCAGCTTCTTTATTCTCTGTCATTTGGTCTTCTGTATCACTAATTCTCTCTTCTGCCTCACTTATCCTAGCAGTTAGAGGCTCCATTTTTTATTATGCCTCATTAATAGCTTTTTTTTTTTTAATTCCAGCTTGATTAGATTTTAGGTCTTTAATTCCTCCAGAAAGTGATTTTATTTCTCCAGAAAGGGATTCTTTAATATCTTCCATGCTTTTTTTTTTTGAGCCCAGCTAGAACCTTGATAATCATCATTCTGAACATAGTTCTGACATATTACTAATGTCTTTACTGATTAGGTCCCTAACCATCAGTACTGCCTCTTGTTCTATTTTTTGTGCTGAGTTTTTCTGCCTTGTCATTTTATCCAGTTAAGAATAGGTGAATGAGAGAACAAAATACTAAATACTAAAAGGGTACTAAAACAAAATACTAAAAGGGTAGCAACATCCCCAGAAAAATATACACTAACCAAATCAGAAGATACCCAAAACTGGGTGGGGGGTAGAAGAAGGGGGAAAAAAAAAGAAAAAAAATATATATATTAGATATATATTAGACTGGTGAATAGAACAGAGCCACACACTTGATTTGGGGTGTATTTGGTCTGTTAGAAGAAAGAATCTCCCAAAATTTTAAAGAGAGAAAAAATTATATATATACAAAAATAACAGTAAACACAATGAAGGGATGGAATATGACTGTAAGGATAAAAATTTAAAAAAAGATTCTAAAAAAGGAACTGATAAGAAGTCGGTTGAAAAAAGAAATAAAAGGATGAAAGAATGTGATCAGGCTGGAGACTAGAGCAAAGCCCTGTGCTAGATTTAGGATATATTTTGATCCATTAGAAGAAATTGTATCGCAAAATTTTAAAGGAAAAAAAATCCCTATATGTATATAAAAACTTCGGTTAAATGCAATGAAGGGATAAAATATGACTATATCAATGAAAATTTAAAAAGATTTTTTAAAAGGTATTGGTAAGATAAAATAGTTAAAGACATTAAAATAGGAATGAGGAAAAATTAGAAAAAATAGAATAAGAAAAAATAAAATTAAAGAAATTTTACTTTGAACGAGCAAAGGATAATGAGAAAAAAGCCATGAATTTTATATGTTGCTTTCCCCTAACTCTGGAGTTCTGAAGTTCTCATTGATCAGCCAACTTGGTCTTGACTGGGTGTTTTTGCTGATCATCTTGGGAGGGGCCTGTTGTAGTGATTCTCAACTGTCTGTGCCCCGGGGCAGAATTGCACCGCCCTTGCCAAGGGCCGGGCTAAGTAATCTATTCGGAGCTCCTGGGAGGTTTTGTTCCCTGAATGCTTTCCATACAGCTTTGGAGGACGGAAATGAAAATGGTGGCCTTCTAATCTCTGGCCCGGAGGAGCCAAGAGCTCAGGGCCCCACTCCTCAGTGCACCCTCAGAGAAAAGCGATCAATCACTTCTGTATCCCTGGTCTTTAGCCCCACACCGAGCTCACCTGGCCTGTGACTGAGTTTCTATCTCTGGCGCATGGCCCCATTTGGAGTCTCCAAACCCAGCAGATTCTTGCCGTGCACTCCTGCATTGCTCCTCCTGGAGGAGGGAGGAGGGGGTCTCTCCAGATCTGCCACTTGTTGGGTCTCTGCTCAAAGAGCAGCAGCCTGACTGTTCTGCAGATCATGATTTAAGGTAACCCTGAGCTGAAATCCCCTCCTTGGCTCTGTTTCTGTAGCTGGCTTCCTTGCTCTGATACCTGAGGGGATCTGCCACACTCAGACACCCCTGGTCTTCCTGTGACCCTGCAGGTCCTGAGACCACACTGTCCCTGCGAGGGATCCATCCCCCACTTAGCCTCTGGAGCGATGTCCCTCAGTGGAGCAGACTTCTAAAAGTTCTGATTTTGGGCTTCACAAAATGGTGCTTCACAGCTCCCCCACTTGCCAGGAGCCAACCCCTCCCCCCGTAGTCTATCTTCCCCTTGCTTTGGATTCACTTCTCCACACATCGTACCTTCCAGAAAGTAGTCAGTTTTCTGTTCCTAGAATTGCTGCTCTTCTCTTCTATCTCCTGGTCAGTTTATAGGTGTTTGGAATGGTTTTATTACTATCCAGCTGAACTCTTCAGACCTAATAATATTTCGGTCTCCTATTCCTCTACCATCTTGCTCCTCTGCTAGGAAATAAATATTAAGAGGGAGAATATCTCACTATGCCTGTTGTCCCCAAACAGCTCTCTCCTAAACTCCTTAATTAGGTAATAATTTGGTAATAATTAGGTAATAATTTGGTTTATTAAGCTGTAATTTTAAAATGCCAGCATCTTTCATCCAGGTGAAATCCATTGATCACTTGTACCATAAAGTGAACATTAATAGTATTTGGGCATGCTAGGCACCATGCCTAGTGTTTCACTTGTATTATCTTATATAATCCACATAATAATAGTGTAAGATAAATACAACTCTTATCTTCACTTACGTAAGGATAAATGGAGGTTTACAGAGGTTATATATTTCACCCCAAAGCATAGACCCAATAAATGGCAGAGTCAAGATCTGAGTCCATGCTTTTAGTGGCTGCGCTATCCTGCAATGAACAGTCAGGTTTCATACCAAACTACTCAGTTAGAGAATGAGTGTTTCATTGGATGTATGGAAAATGTGTTAATTAACATCCCACATGTTTGGTGGGGTTTTCCTCACTATTTTACAACCTGGCTTAAATTATTTCTGTATGGATTAGGATTAGAGATTCCCAAGATTAAGAAAAGTATAAAAGAAAAATACTCACCTTAATCTAACCAAACTATAAGAACCAAACACTGCACTTAAAGATTTGCTGTAAAGCACTTATATAAATGAAAGCATAATTTTGGGGGGACCTATATGCTCCCAGCCTTGATTTCCTATTGCATGTTTAGATTTTAAATTCTTAAAATCAGCTTTTGGTGAGAAGGGACTGTTAAGGACATTTAAGTAACATAAAGTCAATTAATGATACCTATTTCAAAGAGAGGTAAACTGGACATTTGAAATAATTAGATACTAAAAAACAAAACCTCTTTTGCAAATGGTATCTGCCTTCATATCATTCAAATTCATTTGCAAGAAATAGAATACTAAATTCAAACTGGCTTAAACAACAGGGATGTTTAGTCTTATAGTACTCAGTTCTGAAGTAGAGTGATCTTTATGTTTGATTCAGTGAGTCACAAAATATTATCGAAGAGCCAGATTCTCTCTGTCTCTTCATTCTGATGTTATAAGCTTTGGCTTCATTCTCAGGTTGTTGATTTTTTTTTTTTTTTCTTTTTGGTGCCACAAAATGGCTGCAACTTGGGACTATAGACCTCCTTATTCCCTTACAGGGAGGAAGAGAAAACTGGCTTCTTAGTTGCTCTCTCTTCAGAACCAAGAAAAGCATTCCCAGAAACCTCTTTTCTTTTTCACTGGCCAGAATCAAAGTCTATATCACCATTTCTTAGACAATCTCAGCAAAATGGGTTGAGATTACACATAATCAACCAGGTCCAGCACTTTAAATGAGGTCAGTCCCTTAGACACCACTGCTTTTTCTCAATAAGAGAAAAGTGCAATGTATATTACAGAGGCAACCACAATCCCCAGTGTAGAATTTGCCTGTACCAGATGGGTACCATGATTCATTTACATATTCAAGAGACATGTATTAAATATATGCCATCTGCTCAGAACCAAGAGATTCTAAAGAAAAGTTATACATGAATCCATTTTTCTATTAGGTGACAAAAATGACAAACTGTAGCTCATGCCCCTTCTGCTTCTTCCTCCCTACCCTTTGGTGTAAGCACTCAATAAAAATCTCAACCCAGCCAAAGATTGAAGATGAAAACTGAGCCCAAATTGAAACTGACAAAATTCAGTCAACAATTTAGTTATTAACCAATTATTTTATTAAATACAATCCTTTAAAAGAATTAATATTTTTTTTTATACAGACCAATTTCCCTTTATCAGGTGATAGATTAAACTGACTTACCCTTTAATTCTTGAGAGCCCTGGGTATATATCTCTATCACCCATAACTCATCAGTTTGATAGTTAGCACCTTTCCTTTTGGGCTTACTATATTACATATTTAAATCTTTTATTTTTGAAGGGGTAGGTGAAGGGCTTAAAAATTTTTATTTTCAAAGCTCAGAGTGTTCTAGATTGGCTTTTAAAATAATTGCATTTATAAATGTGAAATACTTTCAGGAGCACTTCCCTTGAAAGTGAATGAGATATGGGTGTTTGGAACAAGTTATGAGTTGTCTTATCTTGTGGTTTAGCAAATTTTGAAGTTGGTCAAATAAGCAATTTTTACTCCCCCCCCTTCTTTCTAACAGCCCAGTTAACTGCACCTGCCTCTTTATTAACCACAGAAAAGCAAAAACCTAGCAACATGAAATTAAATCTTTCTGTGCTTTGGCACCAGTATGCCCATGGAGAATGCTAAAGACATGTGGAAGATTTAATGCTTAGGGAGAGCAGAGGATTATTTGCTTCTGCCCCAGCAACAGGGCTATTCTAACAGCTCTGATTGCTTAACAGAGGCAGAGCACAGGTATGACCTCTTTTTCTGTCTCTTGCTTAGACTTTTTTTTTTTTTTTTAAGATTTTATTTATTTATTTGACAGAGAGAAATCACAAGTAGGCAGAGAGGCAGGCAGAGAGAGAGAGAGGGAAGCAGGCTCCCTGCTGAGCAGAGAGCCCGATGCGGGACTCGATCCCAGGACCCTGAGATCATGACCTGAGCCGAAGGCAGCGGCTTAACCCACTGAGCCACCCAGGCGCCCCTCTTGCTTAGACTTTTAAATTCTTACTTTTTTGTTTATTTGTTGAAGTGATTATCACACAGTCTAGAGCAGTGGTTTTTCTGGGTTTGTTCTTCTGAGTAACTTCTAGACTGAGTGA
This sequence comes from Neogale vison, assembly GCF_020171115.1. Taxonomy (NCBI): domain Eukaryota; kingdom Metazoa; phylum Chordata; class Mammalia; order Carnivora; family Mustelidae; genus Neogale; species Neogale vison. The sequence continues at coordinate 219,766,205 of NC_058091.1, forward strand.
TAATAGTATTTGTATTTTTAAAGACAGAATAATCTATAATTTTGCTTTGGGCATTATTTTATCATTCAACTATTAGTTCATAAAACCCCAAAAGCATCCTATTCTCATTTTAGAAAGTGTTTTGATGGTGGAAGTGAACAGAGAGAGCTGAGGAGTAGAGGGACATGGGAGTTGGTGGCCTGAGAATTATTTTGCTCTGCCAAAATGGTAACATGGGACTTTGACTTACTACAGTCCTACAGTCATGTGTTTTTTAGAGCTCAGCCTTTCACCTTCAAATGACTCTACATCTTATGACTTTTCTTTCCTGTAGGGATTAGACAGAAACTCTCCAAACTGTTCTACACTGCTCCACATGGTTTTTAGTGTGTAAACCTTTATCCCAGTCTAAGTGTGATTCCACCTATGTCACAATCTTTTGTCTGTGGAACTGGATACCTGCTACTCTAGAACTTTAAAAATACTCTGAATACTCTGAAGAATGAAATTAATGGCCAGTTGAAACAGCAAAATATGCAGCCTTCTGGTTGTGTCTACTTCCAACTTGTCTATATTACTGATTTTTTTTTTTTTCTCTTTTTAACATCAAGGACTTGGTGAGTTGTTTTGGTGACTTGTAGACATTTTCTCCCCATTATTCTTCAATCCAGAAAAGGGAACATCATTCACCCTTTGTTTAGATTAGATACACAGGAGCAAACCTTATGTTTCTCTTTTTTAAAAATTTCCTCACATCTAATTCATTCTGAAATCCTGTGGGTTTCCTTACAGAACGCACATAAAGTATGTCAACTTCACCTCTGAAGTCAGAATCCTAGCCCACGCCACTGCCACCTCAAATCCTCAAGGATTTTCAGTCTTGCCTCCTTGGCTCAACTTCGCTCAACCCTTGTTTGTCTATGATGTCTTCTTCAGCTTGAGACCAGAATTTTCTTTTAAAAATGCAAATCAGAGTATGCCAGTCCCCTTCATAAAACTGTCTCTGGTTTCCCAGTACTCTGAATAAAATCCAACTCCCAACTACCATCTCCTAAGCTCTTGTTGATCTAGCTTCTGCCATCTCCTCCAAGTTCTCTATTGCCTTCCAAAGCTGTGCCTGCAGTTGTTACCTTCATTTCTTTTCTATGTTTGGAGAGTTTCTCCTTTACTTCTTACATGATCTTAGCTTAAACGTCACCTCCCCCAGAGGCATTCCCTAATTACCCTCGAATCTGGTGTGAAAGTTACTAAATTCAATGGGTAGCTTAACATCCATTCAAACTCTCTTTCTCTATCCTGAGAACACAAGACTAAAATTTATATTTCCTAGGCCTTCTTGAAGCTTGGATCCTAGAAATTGATACAATTTTCATGAACAAAATGCAGGGCATCCTTTCTGTGGCTCGCAAATTCTCCATCTTGATGACACTGAGCATCATTTTCCTGGCTGGGATGGTGGCTGGAGTGCTGTGATTTTGTAGAAAGCAGTTCAAGCCATGGCTACAACACAAAGCAGCAGAAGGCAGCTTCCTGATTCAGTGGCTCTGGCGCAGCAGCAACAGCTACTTTAATTGCTTTGGGGGCTGGGATGGTTCTACAGTCAGCAGGGGCAGAACACCTTCTTAATACACCAGCTTCTTCTAATGGATTGTGCAGAGGTTGGGCATTGTTCTTGAGAGGTCAGTCTAGAGCCTGCTCTTCCAGTCCTTTTAACAATTTTATAAGTTACAGAGTTCCTTATATATAATCCTTTTCTGCTTAAAGTAGTTGGAATGGATTGTGTTGTTTGCAGTAAAGTCTAGACCAATACAAATGCCTACTATAGTTTACTCTGTAGCTCATCTTTGAATTTTTTTTATTCATCCCAATTCTAATTTATTTATTTTTATTTTTTTTAAAGATTTTCTTTTTAAAGATTTTATTTATTTATTTGACAGACAGAGATCACAAGTAGGCAGAGAGGCAGGCAGAGAGAGAGGAAGGGAAGCAGGGTCCTTGCTGAGCAGAGAGCCCGATGCGGGGCTTGATCCCAGGACCCTGGGATCATGACCTGAGCCGAAGGCAGAGGCTTTAACCCACTGAGCCTCCCAGGTGCTCCCCCATTCTAATTTAAATTATACTGTTCATGTATTGTCTCTCTCCATTGCAATAAAAACTTTATGAGGATAGGACTTTGGTTCACTGCTCTGTCCCTAGCACCGAGGACAGTTCTCGACGCATGGGAGATGTTCCAGAAATATTTGTTGCATGAATGAATGAGCCCTAACTTTTGTGGAGGTTACTCCACACCATGTCCAAGCTATCTTAGCAGCAGGGGGTTTGCTCTGCAGTTACAGTCTTTCGTTTGACTCACTGTTTGTTTCTGGTCCGGCTCCAATTTAGTTCTTTTGACTCAGTAATGGAAACATGCACTCCTGATATGATGACAGGCAGAGTGAGTCCTTGAATTCTCTAAAAGCTCTGCATCAGGAAGCTTCCTCTAAATGGTGCCTCACACTGCTATCGATGGAGCATGGCTCAGCCAGAGTTCACTATCTATGGTGTCAGGCAGTGGGGCAGAGAATGGACAAGGAGGACTGGCCACTGCAGGCCCTTTTTGCTTGAAAGACTATTTCACAAACAGTGGCAAGTCCGGGCACTCTCCTGCTGAAAGACTGCCCAAAATCATCCTACCCATTCTGGCTGCAGCTCTTCTCTTTCCCATAACCCAACATGCTTTTCCTCTTTTGAAAAATGTTCACAAGTCTGCAGCATGCCCATGCTAATTTAATACTCTATTTGTATTTGCTCTTTCTAAGAGCCCTTCCTTTCTCTTTGTCTGTTTCCAAATGAAGCTAATGTCCAGAAATGCTTATAGTCTCTTTGCTTTGTTTTTAACAAACTGAGAAGTTAGATTTTTAACAAACTGAGAAGTTAGGTTTACATATAAAATGTTAAATAATAGAGTATTTGCTTAAAATAATCTATGCCTCATTCAGTTTTTATCCTGGTGCTAGGTGGAGGGTACTCAATAAATGTTTGAAGAATGATTGAATGCACCATGTCCAGTTTATCAAACAAACAAACAAAACAAGGAATGAGTGAATGAATGAATCATTTTAGTTTTGTGCTTTTTCAAAGCTGGCGAAAGGTTAACATATGCAAAGACTTAGTATATGAGAAAAGAATCCCACATATGACTTTGATTCTATTCAAATGTGTTCCTGCAGTTAGGCAGGATTTCATTAACATTTTCTCCACATCATGCCTGCTGAATATCATTGCAAGGTTTAGTTGACAAGTGCCATTCACAAGCCACATCCCTGTACCTGAGAGGGTTACCCTGCCTTGTGGGGCTTCCTCTTTTCAGTCCTGACACAAGTCAGATGGCAAACGTCAAATGTTCTTTTTTAGGAATCCTATACAGGATGACGTCCTTCTTCAAGGTCAGGGCAGGCACCCACTTTGTTTTGCATTCACGAGCAAGAATGCCGGTGACAGGTAACCTTCAGAGAGGGAGGCTGTCATCAGCAGAAGGGTGAAGGCTGGGAATTGAATCCTCCTGAAAAAGTCACATCTGCTGGCTGGCAGGAGCAGAAGCTCATGTCAGGGCAGGAGACTAGCTGGCACTGGAGGGCTCGTGGTTACTGATTAAGCTGGGCAAGGCATTTTAAAAGCGAAGAGCACTCCCTGAGTTGAGATTAGGCAGGCTCTTGCAGGCTCTCAGAGCCGGGAGGGGTATGGTTGGGGGGAGTGGTGGGTGGAAAAGGGTGAGGTCAGGAAAAGGACAGGGAATGGGTATGCCCTTGGCTTGGTAGGAGGGAGAAGTCTTGCAGGGGTGGGCAGGCCCTGCATTCTGTCTCTGGAGCCGCCAGAAACAGGTAATATCTATCTCTGGGGCAGAAATTCCTGTCCTTGAGATTGAGACACTTTACGGGTTTACCGGCTATCTCAAAGGGCACTGTGAAATTCTCAAACCCAAATGGTTTCTACAACTTGACTCCCAGATATATTACACAGCTACCTTTGAGGGCCGTTTGAAGGGTGACTATTTCCACTCTCAAAATGCTTGGCCATAGCTGCTGAAGTTGCTATTATTTTCACTTGTCTACTATAAAATAAGCCTTGAGTTATACGATTTTCAGATATTATATAACTATTAAATCCCATCTCACAAGCTGATCAGATGGGTGTATTTATCCTTATTTTGTACAGTGGGTGCCTGAGGCTCAGAGAGGCTGAAAAACTTTTCCCATGTCACAGAGCAGCAAGGTGACAGAGACGACTCCCCAGAATGAAAGCGATCCTGCCCCTGTCTGGGGGAATGAGTCCCTAAATAATGGTTCTTTGCCAACTACAGAAGATTTTAATAGATATTTGGCCCTAGGCATGCTATTTTCTGTACTTGGGGAACTAACTGTACATTATTGCTCTTGAGTCCCTCAGTTTATTAACTACAGAGCAAACTAAGTTATTTTCCAGATGCAAATGAATGAAGCAAAACATGGATTGAACATAGGATGGGCAGCAAACTCAGGGTGGGCAGCTGCGTTGTGAAATATGAGTGGGAGGAGAGCCAAAAGCTGCTGTCTCACCCTCTTCCCCTCTCCCATGCCAGCCTGCCTTGTGGCCTGAAGTTTCCCCGAACAGAACCACTCATTTAGAGGAATGTTCTCACAGTCCCTACAAAAAAGTGTTGGTTTGTTCCCTGTGAGGACTAATGCATTGATTATATATATATATTTTTGATCATAGTGTTCATGCTTAACCTGTATATATTGGTTTCTCTCACTGGATTATCTCAACCCACTGCAAGGCAACTATTTCCTCTTGGCATGGATTCGTTTATCAGAATAGAGATCCCTGAGCAAAGCCCTCAGGGAATGGAGCACAGGACAGTTAAGTTTTGATGCTAAGAAAGATGATCAGGAAAAGTTGTCAGAAAGGTTAAGCGCTTTAGACCGTTTCCCTTGAGGGTGGATCCTGAAAGAAGTTGAAGTGGCCAGACACAGCATGAAGGTTTGGTACCCCAGGAAGTAAAGCTGAAACCATGGCCAGTTGTGAAGCTGAAATATGATGAGTATTTGTATATAGAGGGTATCCCCCGACAGCTTGGAATATTTAGATTTTTTTTTTTAAGGTAAGATTTATCAGTATACCACTTGATAGTTTTGTTTTATCAGGGAAGTAAGCTGTATCTCTTAACTGTATCACCTTGGCAGTCCTAGAAGGAGTTTAGAAGAGGTGTGGGGAGAGAAAATGAGAAATGGGAAGAGGTGATATGGTATTGATGAACTCACTTCTCACATGGAGAACAGGATAAGGCCATCTCCAGTCACCAACTTTTTCTCCCATGCTCTTTCCCTGGAAGATCAGAGATCCCAGATAGGCTTGGAGAGGCACATACAGAGGCATGGCCACAGCATGAGCTGTGCGGGCACACTAACCTCCTTAGGAGATGGGCCCACACATGATCACCCAATGGGAAATCTGACCCATTCCATTCCTCCCCACCTGGAAAACTTCTGGCCCTTTCCTACATCTTTCCCCTTATTTTTTTCTGCTGCTAACATTCAACCCAATCTTCACAACTCTTTGGGAGCTTATTGTTCCCTTAGGAGCAGCACCAACAAGAGCAGGGTATCAAAGACATTACCCTCCAAGCAGTCACAGGACCCTTCTACCAATGGATGTCTCCTCCCTGAGTGCAGTGCGGGGGGTAAAGGCAGTGTTGGCCCCTGGCATATTTGTCAGTTTGACCAAGTCTGGTTTTCATATTCTCTGCTCCTCTGACTCCATTTCAAGCCAGCTAAGTGTCTAGTGCCCTTATCTGTTTCCTCCTACCTCATCACTGTCCTTGAGATTGAGAAACTTTACAGCTTTACTGGCTATCTCAGAGGGCACTGTGAAATTCTCAAACCCAGATGGTTTCTACAGCTTGACTCCCAGGTATATTACACAGCTACCTTTGAGGGCCGCTTGAATGGTGACTATTTCCACTCTCAAAATGCTTGGCCATAGCTGCTGAAGTTGCTATTATTTATTATTTCATGTTTTCTGGCCCTAAACGTACCCTCTCTCCTTTCCTTTTTAGTCTGTTTCTCCAATATTACCCAACCTGGGTCTTGTTCTCTTTGTGGGTGATACTGGGTTGTCCAGATACATGCGTATTTATCATGATATTAGCCAATGTGTATGTCACTTCTTCCTGACCAGGACACCTTAAAACACTGCAGTATCACTGCAGTCTTTAGCTATATAAGAAAGCCATCGAAGGAGTAACTCTAAGGGGAAACTCAAGAACTAACACCAACCAAAAGGGGAGATATCTGAGTCACTGGTCCCTTCCTCAGGGGTGTCAGCTACCCCTTCTCTGTCTGTGTTGGATGGGCCCTGGGGTGGAGGTCTGGAAGTCGAGCCTTATACTTGATTTAGGACTCCCAAACAGTCTTGGCACCTAGCTGTAAACCCCCCTAGAGTCTTGAGGGTCTCCCTCTACAAAGTAAGGGTTGATAGTGAGAGCACAATCTCCTCTCTCTAGGTGGCGACCTGGGAGAAGTGTGTGAAGTTATTGCCAAGTGCTCTGCAAACACGGAGCACATGGAGGAAGGCTTAATGAAAGATTTGGACAAAATTCCTCTAGAAGTGGGTTGAAAGGTTAAGATGGGATCCTTGGCAGAGTCCAGTGCTGAAGAGTGAACTTCTTGTGATGCATTAGGAAAAAAAAAAAGCCCTAAATGAAGTATTCATGGCCATTAGATGCTTTCCACCCTAAAAAAAAAAAAAAAAAAAAATACTCAAGTCTGGCAAGTTTGGGAGGTGATTGCTGCCAGTCATTGTCCATTTCTGTGATGCTGTCTTAAGGTATCTTATTGTGCTGCGCAGGTTTTTAGGCTGTTAGAGAAGCGGGGCGAGACAGAGTTAAAACTCTGTGAAGTGTGCCTGTTTCCAGATGTTGGCCTGAATAAATCCTGACCACTTGCCTTGTTCCAGAAGCCACCTAGAATTAGATTTGGTAATATTTACAGGCAGGACAGAGTGTCCCAGGAGAAATTCAATGACATGAAATTGCTCATGAGGGCATCTTGACTTTTCTGGTTTCTCAGAGCCTGGGGGTTTGAGAGCTTCACATCTGGCCGCTGCTTTGCTTTATGTGGAAATGGACCTTTTTGAAGACCTGACATTTCATCTCTGCAGTCTTCGCTTGGACTCCGTAGTCCATTCCCTAAAGTCCAGAATAAAATCAGGCCTCATTCTCAGCAACAAGGCTAGAAATCTTGACTAGGGCAGGTATTGGATTAAGACATAAACTGTCAAGTGTGAAAAAAACCTCAAGTGTTTTGCTTGGTAGAAGATGAGCACAATTCACTTCTTTTTTTTCCTTTTTTTTAGGTTTCTATTGAGATTTCATATCTGTATGTCATGACAAGACAGAGTGAGAAAGCATCGAGAAATTCACAAAACTGTTGTCTGTCCTCTCATTTTCTTGACTGTGTTACTCTGTGAGACCCCGCTGTGGGTTCTGTGTCTGTACATCATGAGCAGCAAGAAGCAGAGGCAGGGCCAGCTGGTGAGGCTTCTCCTGTCTGACTGACTGCTTGTGGTCATGTTTCCTCAAGCAGCTGTTTGGGGGAAACTGTTAATGCTAAGTTCCTTGCATGGAGTTGGAAATGGAGAGGGATCAGTCCCATCAATCATCCCTGGGGTAGACTTCCTGTGCCAGGGAGGCAATTTCATACTGGGAGAATCCACGTTCCTTTGTTCTCAACATTGATGATTCTGACAGTTACCTATTTTTATTTCCTTTACCATTTTTGGGGGGATGCTCTTTTGGACCTTCCCAGTTTCTTTAGGGCAGAAATTTCTTTAGGATATTTACACATCTTTATTATCTGGTCTTTTTAATCAGGAGGAGGTGGCTTGCTGAAGGCAGTCTCACTGTGAGAACAGGAGGAGCAGCTGTTGAAAGAAGAGGAGAGATAGCAAAACTGAAGTTTTGGTGATAAAATTAGATTGAGAGAGAGGCCACTGATGGATTAAGGTAAGAGTGAATATTCAAAACCAGACGTCTGGATCTACAAATTGGGATTGTTCTTGTGAATCTTTTTTTTTTTTTTTTTAGAGATGTTATCACCCCAGTGCTGGTTATAACATGGGCTCTTGATAGTGGCTGATTCCCGGGTAACATTGAGCCAAGCCCCAAATATCTGCTCCTGTTTTTTGTTTCTCTTCATTTTATTCATATTCATGTTTTAAAAAGTTTAGAAGAGTGGGAGATAAGACATCATCACTTGTACATCTTTTGGAAATCATGGTTTTCTAGCAAAGTTAAAGGTGTTAACCCTATCTCTCTACTCCCAGAGCTTAATTGTATAATAATTAATGCAGACCTCTTGTTGTGGGCAGGGTAGAAGCTATGCAGGTTAGAGGAATAGACAGTCTAGTCTCTTACATGGAGCCTGAATGGCACAGACATGCAGAAAAAGGTCTTCTCAAATTCTGTCCCATGGAGACGAGTATTTACCAGTCTGGTGAGAGCCAGGCACACTTGTCTGGGATGGATGGAAGGATAGTAGAGAGGCCTCAGCCGAAAAGTCACAGACTTAACCTGCTTCCTTGGTAACACTTTGTCTACTAGCTTCCCCCTGCCCATAGAGCAAAACAAGCTTACAATAAAAGCTTTGGCAGAAATAAGTGTTCAGCTGTTTGGGGGGGGTTATCTTAATGCACAGGGTCTTGGCCAGCCTTCCTTCCTTCCTTCCTTCCTTCCTTTTTTCCTCCCTTAATTGCAAAGGTAGTTCAACACTGGCATTAATAAATATTTGGAAAGACTAGAAATATTACTGATAGTACTTTCTTTTAGTGTTCTTTTTAGTGCTTTTGTATGTTTTCCAAAGTCTTTATAACTGCTGTGTATGGTTTAAAAAGATTGCAAAAATGAATTGCTTATAAACCCTCAGGCTACTGCATCCATTTCCGTTTTGAGGTATTTTCTCTTTTGGTCTTTGTTAATTTTGTGCCATTTTGGCCTTGCTTCAAAAGTAATTTAGTAAGATTAAGTTTATATAACATAACATCAAGTGTTTTAAAGTGAACAGTTCAGTAACATTTGGTACACTTACAGTGTTGGGCATCTATCTAATTTCAAAATATTTCCATCTTAATTTAAATGAGATGATAATCTGTATTAATGGGTAAAATTTCTCACCCATTCAACAGTTTTTCTGTATTTCTCTGCATTTCTCTGCATGTTGCCTTTCCCATAGACCCTGGCAACAACTTGTCTACATTTCGTCTGTATGGACCTATCTATTTTGAATATTTTATATAAATGGAATTATGTTATGTGACCTTCTTTCACTTAGCATACCGTTTTTAGAGATCCATTCATATTGTAGTGTGTGTGAGTACCTTTTCCTCTTTATGGCTGAATAATATTCCTTTGTATGGATATACCACAACCACTTAATCTGTTCATCTGTTGATGAGCATTTGGGCTATTTCGACATTTTGACTCTCATGGATACGTATGTGCATGTTCTTATTTGTCTGTTTTTAATTCTTTTGGGTGTATATCTAGGTTATTCTGGTATCAACATAATCGCTAGGTTATAGGGTGAGTTTATGTTTAGATTTTTGAGGAACTGCCAAACCGTTCTGTACAGTGACTGAAACATTTTGCCTTCCAGCCAACAGTGTGCAAGGGGTTCAATGTTTCCATATCCTTGCCAGCACTTTTAATTTCTCCTTGACATACTTCTGACCACTGTGAGCATGTCATTTTATGCAACCGATTATTAAGTTTTAAAATTTATATTAACCTATAGCATTACTTGTGTATACTGGTGCATTTGACATTATCTGTGTTGTCAATTTAGAAAACTTTGCTTTGTTATCTCACTTTTGTTCTCAGATCTTCTAATTCTTCCCTGTGATTTTACCTCTAATAATATTTGAGCACAATGTTTATTGTTGGAGCAGATTCTCTTGCTTCTCAGAGCCATCTCTGTCTTAGACAGTTGGCCCCCGGCCTATTTTTTCGTTACATGAGCTTTTTGAAGCCTGGTATTCGAAGCAGAGCTCTTTCCTGAAAGCCGAGTAGTGGTGCTCGCATTTGGCTTCTGTGAATGTTCTGCAGAACATAGGAATCATGTATGACACAGGAGACTGAACAAGATGGGAAATGCCTTGCATTATGTACTTTTCTTCAGCCTCACCCACATTCTCTCACTTCAGCCTCACCCCGGCACGAGGATGAGGAGGAATGAGACTGTCCAGCTAGGCCAACAGGGTTTGGGGAACAGAATAAGGGGCAAGGATGGCCTCATATCTACAGGAACGGACAGGACAAAAGACAAGAAGGATTTCCTTAAGCTGGATTTGCCTGCTTTAACTCAGCTGGTGAATTCAACAATCAGGGAAAAATGACGGAAGGTGAAGTGTGGGGTTTCTCAACCATGGTAGCATGGACACTTTGTGCTGAATAATTCTGTGTTTTGGGAGGGCAGTCTTGTGCATTGTATGATGTTCAGTAACCTCCCTGGCCTCTGCCTACTGGATGCCAACAGTGCTCTCCACCACCTCCTGCCCTGTCCAGAATTTGCCAGCCATCCCTGGGGAGGGGGGCACAAAGACTCCCAGGTGAGAACCACTGGGCAATGTGAATATTAATTTTTTCACTTATCAATTGGCATTCTCAGTTGGCCTTATTATTTAAAAGCTAGTATTTATTGAGGCCCAACACTGGGCCAGGTGCTATGCTCAGCATTTCCTTCATTTATTCCTCAGCAAATATGTGAGTGTTATTCCACTGGAAATTTATTCTGCTGATGTGCTCTAAACACTGGCAAAGTCCTGCCCCCATGGAGCTTCCGTTCTAGAGCAGAGAGGGGCACCCTGTAGTCATCACATGAATGTGTGATTGCAACTGTGACAAGTGGTTTGGAAGGCGAGGCCTTGGGGGACTTGATGAGAGCAATTTTCCAGGGGTCCCTGTACACCAGGCTTTGTGCTGATGAACTCATGTGGCTCTTATAACAGAGTAGGTTTGAGTCACTGGTACTTACACCCGTCTCGCAACTGGTGGGCCAAGTTGGCACAGATGGTAAGGGGTGGAGTTTGGGTTTTGAGCCTGACTCATTGTCTTCAGAGCCTGAGCTTCTAACCCCCACCCATGGTCAGGTGAGGGGAGAACTATGGAATGGATGGATTCAGTGAAGAGGGAAAGACAAATGCTTTAAGGCAGAGGTACAGCAAAGGACAGAGAGCAGAGGGTGAAAAAAAGGCCCAGGGGGCCAGAGTGGGGAGAAGGTGGTGGTGGTGTCCATGGTGGGGAACATGACATTGCCACTTGGCAGGCCACCAAAAGAGATTCATCATCACCCAGAAGGCCATGAGAGGGAGGTGCTGTGAAGGGGCACTCTAAGGGGGCAGGGACACTCAGTTGTGTCCCCACTGCCATGTTTAATATTTCCAGCCACCCAATGAGGAAAGAATGAAAGCCTTTCATGATGAAATGGAACTCAGGGAGCCGAATGCTTGGTGAAGGTCATGAAAGGAAAAGTGGCAGAGCTGACCTTACTCTCAGTTTGTCCCACTTGAAACCCATTCTCTTCAGCACCACACTGTGCAGCACTGTCCTGCCTTGGGACCACAGAGCCCAGCCGGGTCACTGCACACACCTCCCTGCATGATAGCCAGTGAGCTGGGTCTGAGGTCTGGAAATGCTGTCCCCATGCCTTTTGCTCACGGTGTGTGAATGCAGACACAGTTCTGTGCGTCTCAACAGTCATTTTTTAACTTTGAATTTCCTAGTTGCTGTTGATTGTCTTTCATGACAATTCACCCTTTCACCCTGTCCACCCCTCAGCCCTGCCATTCTGCCCTGGGACATTGTGCATGTGGCCTGTGATAAGAATCGCTCCATTCAGAGTAGCTGGCAGGTAGATGTCCTATTTGCTCAAACATGCGTGAAGGTCTCCACTCCCCATGGCTCACAGCCGTGGCGCCTGGAACTCGTTGGCCAGCCCTCTTCTGTTCTTTTCGGAGATGGTATGATTCCCCCTCCAGGTAAACTTCAAATTTGTGTTCATTTAAATATTAATTTGCAGTTGCCCAATCTCACTTGCAGTATTACCCCGTTCTATGGGGCTTAGGCTGAGTGAGCCTCCCTACTCCCTTGCATCACACATTTTGGCAGTGCCGACCCTTGCTGCTGAGTCGGATCCTGGCCTTTTCACCATCCCACACGCTATGCCTCGCGAACCCAAGCGAAATGAGCCCCTTCATCTTGCACACGGATAATTAAACTTCAAACACTGTTTATCTCAGTCCCCAAATCCTCAGAATGCAGAAGCAAATTAATTTTAAATCTATATCTGCTTTAAATAGTAATTGTTTAATCAACAGGCTTGATGTTTAATTATATTCTTTGTTCGTACTCCCCGCAGGCTTGAATAGACCACATAATTCCTGGGTTGCTTTCATTTCTGTAATTAGATCATGTGACAGACCCATACTATATTACGGGTACTGTAGTGGCTTCTCTCCCACCACCCTGTAAATGCTAAAATGGTTTCTCATGAATACTTAGGTTAGAACAGCTCAGCTGAACACGGAGCCGTGAGTGTTTTGCTTAAATCCTTTACTCTTCTTTCACCTAATAGTTGACTCGGGAGCAAGTGATTTTTACTTGTGGCTGCGACATTGTGCTGACCACTTTTCAAGTTGAACTCCTGTTTTCCTGAAAGAAAACCCTTCCTGACCACATAGTAACATACTGTGTGGACACCTTGAAGTCAGTTTTGTCCTTAGAGAAATGGTGTTTTAAGGTTCAAATGGAGTAAAGATTAGTCCACTGGGCTTTTCTTTCCTGACCATCTGGGGTTTCATAGAGAAAGAGGAAGTAATTTTCCATATTAGAAAGAGTTGTTTTGTCTCTAAGAATTTATTTTGCTTGTCTGGATTCATCACCTAAAAATGAGAGCTGGACCTTCGATAATTAGGTCAACGTTGAAATCTATTCTCTAATTGGAATTTGTTTGTCCCACACAATACGCCTGATTTTCTGTGGGTCTGTGCTAGAAATATGATTGTTCAGCCAATCTGGCTCTTTTTACTTCCTTTATCATTCATATCCTCCATCTCATTATCATTTGGCTTTTATTTCCCAGAGTTCTTGTAGTTCTTAATTTTTTCTCATTTTGGTTAATGAGATATGCAGAATTCGGCAAGACATAGCAAGTGTGGCCTAATCAATGTCGTGTAAGTTGGGGAAAATGCTTGCAAGTTGGAGAGAACATCACTTTTTGGTTGATTTAAAAAAAAACTATAGGGTGTCTATAGCTAAAGCTCAAAATAACTAGGCTCTTTTCCTCCATCCTATTTCAAAATTACTTACAAGTTTGTACTGTCACATCCTTCAGTCTTCTTAAGCTTTATTCATTTATTTTCTTTCCTACCCATGGAATAGTTGTGTTTTTGATTACTTTCTCTTACCTATACATGTACATTTTCCAGGCAGTATCTCATTTTGTTATTTTGATCCAGCTATGCATTTTTATGAGTTTTACCACCATATCCCACCCGTATTTCTGTAACTGCCAGGTTTTTTTTTTTTTTTTTTAATTTGGATCATTTCACCATCCTTTTGGGTATTTGCAACACTTCCCAATTATATCTGTGGAATTAATTTCTGTATTTGTTATTCACCTTTCCAGATCATCCATACAAATGCTAAATTAAATATGACATACTCATAGATACCACTACATTAACAGATTAGTAATTATCCTGTATTAATGGAGCTGGGATAGTTTTTGGTTGGAGAATTCTGACCCTGATTTCTCTCCTACTCTCACTTGGGAGATCAATCCTTGTATAGCTTTTATTTGTATATTTTCCAAGATGTAGAAATCCACGTAAAGATATGGAAAAATCTGAGATATATTTTGATTCAGATGCTATGTCAGTTAAGTTCTAGTTGGGAAATAGAAACACTTTCGGTCTTCCTGATAGAGAGAATATAGTATAGGGAACTGGTCTTGTCATTTAGGTGTTGGTAAAACAGAGACGCCAAAGAGGAGGGGGTACAGCAACCCAGAGATTGGCCATGGCAGGAGACTGCTCTCACTCTGAGCTGGGTGGACGGCAGAGGGAAGAGGTGTTTCCAGAGCCCAGAACTTGAGCTGCTGGGCAGAGCTGGGAGCACAGAGGGCAGGATGGTCTGTTGGAGCTGGTGGCTCTCAGGAGAAATAGCATTGCCTAAGATGCCACCCTGGGTGGTGAGAGGAAAGGATAAACCTCTTAGCTTCCTTCTTCCTTTCAGCCACCCATTGGCCAGCCCCCAAATACACAGGTTAGAGCAAGGGGAAGTACAGAAGTGGATCGGAGAGCAGAGTCAAACGACCAATGTGGATGTGGTCAGATGTGCTGTGAAAGCTGGCACGTGTATGACAGTGAGCTTGCCACTTCATCACTCACTGTGACCTGCCTCTCTCGTCCATCAGCCTGGTCCTCCTAAAATACCATTTCTGCCTTTGCATGATGATTCTTAATTCCTGCCACACCAAGCCTGGACTCGCCAGGACTTTGCGAATCTGGACTGTTTCTGCTAGCTCAGACCCAGATTTAGCTCACTTTTGTCCTGGCGCAATTCTTTGCTGGAGGGAAGGAAGGTGAAATGGTAAAGCAAAATTGGTTGACTGCCTATTAGGTGACAGACACTAACCTGCGAAGTTGGTATACCTTTTCTTATTATGTAATTCTCAGGGATGACTCCCCATTTCAGGTGGTTTAGTGAGGCTCAGCAAGGGAAAGTAACTGCTCCAAGGTGACATAGTCTGGCTAGAACTGGATTTGGGTCCATCTGACGCCAAGTTTTGTTTCCACTAGGCCACACCGTCTTCCTGATTTGATTAATGCTCAGAGAAAATAAGAGATTTGAAGTTCACATGGTTGCTGAGTGCTACCTGGCAATTCAATACATTTGTTTTACATTTAGAAGATTTCCCTCGTAGTCATGTTTTAGCAAGATCTTACCACTCATCCTAGGTCCAAGTCTTACTTTCTCTGTGGTGTTTCCCCCTGTCCAAAAATCAAAGTCTCCTTTCTTTGGATTTTCACCACATTTATACCACTTAAATAATGTAATGTCTTGAGTCTCTAAGTGCTTCTGTAAGGGACAGAAATTCTGGAGTCAAGTTGTAAATAGTAAATACAATAATTCCTTAGGTATTTCCTCTATCTTTCTGTAGAATCCCATTCCAGTGACATAGTTAACAATGATCACTACCAACCTGTGTTCAGGAAATTTAGACAGAGAATTTGACAATATAGACAGAGAATTCCATATTTCTTTCTTTCTTTCTTTTTAAAAAAAATTATTTATTTATTTATTTGACAGAGAGAGATCACAAGTAGGCAGAGAGGCAGGCAGAGAGAGAAGGGGAAGCAGGCTTCCTGCTGAGCAGAGAACCTTATGCGGGGCTTGATCCCAGGACCCTGAGATCAGGACCTGAGCCAAAGGCAGAGATTTAACCCACTGAGCCACCCAGGTGCCCCAAGAATTCTGTATTTCTTAGTGGGGGTTTTTAAGCTTACATGTGCATAAGAATCATATGGGGATAGAGTTGACTCAGTAGGTCAGGTGGGAGGCCTGGGGTTCTGTTGATGTTGCTAGTCCAAGAACCACACTTTGAGTAATAAGTCTAGAACACAGATTTACACATCAGAGGCAGGGACAACCTACAGAGGACCTTCATCACAGTGGATATGATGAACTGACAGCCACATATGCTCATACCTAGGGAAATGGGACAATTGGATGCTCAAATTTAAGGGTCATAATTTTGGAAGGTGAGAAGCCAAGAATAAATATATATTAGTGAACATAAATTTAATGAGGACAACATTGGCACAATTGTTGTATAGGTAAAGATTTGCTTTCCTTGCAAGCATTATGGTCCATTACTGTTTTAACATTTTATTTGAGGGAGGGTTGCTGCAAGAAATGTAAGGAATGATGGCCTCTGAGGTGTTCCTGAAAGGGATGAAGAGAAGGCTGTCATCATGCTCAGCTCTGCCTTTATGATCTCCAAAGAGGATCAAGAAGGTATTCTTCTGGATCTTTGTTTGGGGATGTAGTGGGAGAAGTCTTTGATTTGCTATGATGGCCTGAATTTTTTATCTCTTTTGCCAAGCTCTAGCTAGATGGTAGGGCAGGTGAAATCACTCCTAAGAGAGGAAGGGGGGTTACTGGTGATGTATTTGTACAGGTGGTATACACATACACCACTGCCATGTGCTTTTCTGGTTCAGGAAGATGATGGATGGGATTTAGCAGAGTGTCCCCACTCAGCCACCTCTCCTAACTGTGTGTTTAAGCCTTGAGTTGGTGGGAAATTTCACAGGGGCAGGTGTGCTGGTCCTCTAGGGTCGTGGGGGTGATACTGCTCTGATCACATTGTTGGTTGGATCTTAGGAATTGCTGGAGAAGAATGGGAAGATGAACTCTTCTTTCTCTACCACCTCCCCTTGGGTCTTAGGAAAGAATGCTGAGGTGCCTCCTTGGTGGCTAGAGTCAAATTGAATATTTTAATAGGGATCGAAGAAGTTTACCTGAGATACTGGCCAGAATCAATCTTACTTTCATTTTCAAAAATCAATATCATACATATTTCCTATAATTTAATCTTCACATCTCTCTCCCAAATCTCTGTTACTGATAAAAATAATAATCATTACTGTCTTTGTCAAACATTTAACTATCTATGATCCATACCATCTGCTATAGATTTTTCAACTTTATTTTAGGATTTTAATGAAGTTTTTATTTGTTCATTTCATATCTCTTATACTAACCACTACTTCTAGGACTCAGCTCAGATTTCCTTAAACCATCTGGAAGAGGATTGGATCAATCTCATGTACATAGCTGATTTTGGAAGTAGATCAGGAAATTTTTTTTTGAAGATTTATACCATTTTCCCTCATTGATCATGCTCCAGAATGTCTTTGCCCATTGCTGAAATTTTATTTGCAGTGTGGTCTTCCTTAGCTACCAAATACTAGCAATTTTTATTGGCCTTGATATTTTTGAGTGGTCATGTTTGAAAAACACTGGGGTGAGTGAGTAGGGCAGAAAGAGATAATCCTGTAAAAATACATACTAATTATAAAATATTAACACTCTCTTATATTTTCTGTTAACCTTTAAGAATTTCTGATACAAATTTGGCAAAGTACATTGCTTCTTTACTCTCTTTTAGAAAAGGCTGTAAGCTCCACTGGTGTCAAGATAATGTATTTTCATCTATGTATTTAGCACTTGGGACATTAAGTGCTCACTAAATACTGATGAATGAATCAATAAATGACTTTATCTGATTAGCCTATATTGTCCAGTGATAGAAGCTTTTGAATTCTGCAAAGGACTGACCAAGGGGTATAGCCTAATCTTTTCCTTAATGAATAATGGTCATTTTCCCTAACATTAATATTTTTGAAATATATATATAGAAACACAAACCTGATATATGATTTCTGTTTTAAGTGAGTTATCTCATCTTGGAAGGTGGATGGAGCTGAAGAGGGAGATACATGGGATGGTAGAAATGATGCAGGCTTTGCCAGTAGAGAGAAGTGGGTTTGAGTGCTGGGATGCTTACACTTTCCAGCGATGTGACCCTGAGCATGTTACTAGTGCTCTGAGTCTATAAAGTGCAGATATTAATAAAGTACAAACAAGGTAATATATAGGGTCTGAATAAGGCCTTCAGGGCCTTGCCTGTCTTGGCCTTCATGTACATTACCCTTCTTCCCTTGTTCTCTGAATTTATTTCATCCAAAGTACCTTCTTGCACTTTTTCAAAAACTCTAAGTTTCTACCCACTCACCTCAGGGCCTTTGCACACGTGGTTCCCTTTGCCATCCCTACTTTCTTTCTAATTAGGTCTTATTCATGCTTCAAAGGTTAGCCAGAGCATCATTTTCTCAAGGACGCCTTCCCTGAGATCCCCCGGAAGGTGCCCCTGAACTTCATAAGGCTTACCATGATTGTTGTTACATGATAATTCTGTAATTAGTTGTTCAATTCTCCCTAACCTTTCTCAGTGTGAGAATGTAAGTTCTGTGAGGACAGACACTGTGGCTATCTTATTCATCTTTGTATCTGCAGTGTTTAGCAGAGTGCCTGGAACATAGTAGCTTAATATTGTTGGATAAATGGATAAGTGAATGACAAGTGGCTAATAAAAGCAGAACACAAACTAGGTGCACAATAATTTTCATTTCCATCTCAGCCTCCCAAATGCCTTCTTTTCAGAGGTTTTGTGTGGGAGAGCAATGAATGAATGAATGAATGAATGAATGTGTTCATGATGGGAATGGACACATCCTGATCTCCTTCAGCTGTCTGAAAATTTCTCCCTTGGCCATTCCTCTAAGTTTGTGATTCTCCAGCCTCACCTTGCGCCAGGATTACCTGGGAAACTTTTAAAAACTGCTGGTAACTAATCATGTACTATATGCTGGCTAACTAAACATAATAAAAAATAAAAATAAAATGAATAAAAAATTACAAAAAAAAAACCCACTGCAGGTGAAATTTTAGTTATTGTAGGGGAGGTCCTGCATATCAGCATTTTAGAATGCTTTCCAAGTGATCATCATGTGTAGTCAGAGTTGAAAAGCACTGTGTTAGGTAAGGCATTATTTTGTAAAATCTTGTTAAAATTCAAGAATGGCTTTGTCTGTATCCACAATTGTCTGTCTGTTGCAGAAGTTCACACATCTTAGCATCTACCAGCACTTGTGTACTGACTGAGCAGATTGGCCTTCAGAGAATGGGAGAGGGGAGAGGGTGATCATCAGACTGGTAAATCATCAGATATCAGTAGATGTCTTAGATGTGGACCAGTCCACGATGGGCATAATCAGGTGGAAATCTGCAAAGGCAAACTTCATCTTCTCAATGTTGCCACTATACAGGCTTTGCACAAATACACCAGACTTCATATTATCTTTATGGAGTGAATGGCACTAGACTAGCTCTGGATGTGCCTTTTCCTAGATGAGACAGTGCTGGAATGGCTTTCCAGTGTGGGAATAGCTTCAAGCACATGGCTCTTGGAAGGTGCTGTGGAAGGGAGTGGTTGAAGTGTGCTACGTGACAGGATTTTGGAAGCCCCTTGGCAAAAATGATGGGAAAGACCAAGCAAACTTTGGCTTCAAAGAATGAATTTGTAGTCTTATTAAATAATGAGAAAAGGAAAATATTAATAAAAGAGAATAATAATTTGGAACGTAAAATCTCCCTGCTATAGCAGAAATGTTAAATCTCTATTAAAATAGGGGTTTGGCAAACTATGGCCAATAGTCCAAATCCTGCCTATTGCCTGTTTTTGTATGACTTATGAGCAAAGAATGGTTTTATATTTTCATATGGTTAAAAAATAATCAAAAAAGAATAATATTTCATCAGCCATGAAAATGATATGAAATTCAAATATCAGTGTTCATAAATAAAATGGAATTGGAATATAGCCATGCTCATTCTTTTATGGATTGCCTCTGGCTACTTTTTTCTATAATGGCAGAGTTGAGCAGTGGTGACAGAGGCTGTATAGCCCATGAAGCCCAAAATGTTAACTCTATAGACCTCCGTAGAGAAAGTTTGCTGATTCCTCTGCTGAAGAATCAGTAGAGGAACTGGCTAGACGGCTTCACCATGGCTGAATAGAAGGGTGAGGAACAAGAGAGAAGGGTACAAATACCTATATAATAATTGTTTACAAAGTGCCAGGCACATTTAATCCTCTCAGCAGCCCTTAAGGTAGAGTCAGGGTCCCAGCAAAGCACAGATGCCCACTCAGATTAAGATAATTAGAAGAGGGTAATAAATACACTATTTCCAAGTGAGAGCAGGCATAGGGATCCATGAGAGACAGTGTGTTATCCTCAGGCTGGTAACCAAGGAGCTGTTACCACCTCTGGGCCTGGACGGTTGAGTTTCCAGAATCCAGAAGGACAGACTTTCGTGTTTAGGGATGCCTGGACAGCAGCACTGACCTTCAGTTGAAGGACACAGCCAGTCAAATAGGATCCCACAGGAAGTGAGCTCATGACATCAACACCTTACCCTCATGCTTCTCCCTTCCTGCAGTCTCCTGCAGCTGACTTTTCAGGTGGTTCTTGGTTGCCACTTGAACATGGGGACCAACCACAGTCTTGTGGTCATTTTCCTTTTCACTGAAGGATCCCTCTTGTGACTAGAAAGTTCTCCTTTAGATTGGACCAAACCAAGAGGTCACATATGCTAATTTAAAAAAAAAATCAAAGATAGATAGATAGACATCTGAAGCTCTGAGTTTTCTTTACCCACTTTATGTTTCTCTTTTCAGAGTTACTAGAAAGGTTTCTCTGTGTCTATTTTCCTTTTTGCACCCACTTGGAGTCCTTTTGTATGATAGTTACTTCCCATAGCCTTCTTTGTCATTCAAAGTCACAACCTTTCATCAGAAGGAATTCAGGGTACAAGTTTGCGTTCATTTTTCTTCTTTTAAAAGACTGGACTCTTAAAAGTACTGGAAGGTTTATTACTAAGTCGTTTGCAGCTGCTCAGTGCCATGTGAATCACTGAAGTGGGTTGTCACCAATGAGGTGCTGTCTGTGTCTTGGGAAGGTTTGTGTTGTGTCTCACACACTCTAGGATGAAGGCGCACCTTGTGAATGGCCACATCGGCTTACAGATCAGCCTTTGCATGCCATAGTGGGAAGGCATGCCAGGAACCCTCCTATTCTGGATGTGGTGACAAGACACCAGACCTGCTGTGCTCATGAGTTCTTGTTTTGTACCATGGAACATAGGACGTGGTTTCTTTTTGAGAATAAATCCAGGACTGGATGGCACTCTGTGCACCCTGATAGATGATAGTGATAACAAAACTGTTTTATGTGCTTAATTCTTAGTATGCTAGGAATAGTTCTTAACATTTGCCATTTGAGTCCAATGAACCCTTTTTATGTTTTTATATTTTTAAATCATTTTTATGAGTAATTTGCAGAAATAAAATCAGAAATATTATTAAAAAACTTTATTAGCAATTTTAACAAAAACTTAAATGTAGAAAATCCCAATTTTTAATTCCATGTTTTACTGCTTTATAAGGTATCTATAACTAAAATGGGCAAGTTCCTCTGAAAGTCACTAACTGGTCATCAACTGTCATGTTTGATTCTGGAACATACCCATCTTGTGAATATGGATTCCAGATTTCACATACACCTCTAAAAGTGTTAGCTTATCATGACTTCTGATTTTATCTTCTTGAAGTCACATCATCAAAATATAGTACCTTTTAAAAAAAAAGATTTATTTATTTATTTTAGAGAAAGAGCATGAAAGCTGGAAGGGGCAGAGGGAGAGGGAGAAAGAGACAAGCAGACTCCACAGTGGGGCTTGATGACACGACCTGGAGATCATGACCTGAGCCAAAATCAAGAGTCAGATGATCAACTGACTGAGCCACCCAGGTGCCCTAAAATATAGTACTTTTGAAAACCTTAATGGGTCATCATTTTGTTTGAGAGGACAGCCATCATTGCTCCATAATTGCAAAATCTTTCAGATTTATAAACATCAGTTAGAATGACCACTCAATAGAATTTTGGTTTTTTACATTATGTATTTTCTTTCATCCACCTTTTTATATATACCTGTCTTTTCTACCTTTGACCCCTACTAAACATACTTTGGTGTATAATCATCATAAAAGATTAAAAACAACATTGTCACACATCTTTTTAGCAAAATAAGATGGTCTAGGTTCTGATCATAAAATACTGCATGATAAAGTTCTTGTTGAGGAACTAACTCATTGAGATCACCATATCTCCTTTTTCTCCTTGGAAATAAGTATCTACTCATTGATTCTCGAGTTCGAGGAAATTAATCTAGGAAATCATCTGAAGGCTCAGAATCTGAGATTTTAGTTACGTGAAATCTCTTTGCATTAAGCTTCTGATTTGTTTAGTAATTGTGAAACTTTGCCCTCTGTCAGCTTCCTTATTTCTACTATTGTGAATAGGAAATAACAATTATGAATTCTCATCGGTGTTCACTGAAGGGTTAAAGAAACTACAAAGGGGCAGTGTGCCTGGGTCGCTCAGTAGGTTGAACATCTGACTTTTCATTTCTGCTCAGGTCATGATCTTGGGGTCCTGGGATTGAGCCCTGTGTCAGGCACCATGCTCAGTGAGGAGTCTGCTTGAGAATTTCTCTCCTTCTCCCTTTGCCTCTCCTCCTGCTCTCGTGCTCTCTCTCTCAATTAAATAAATAAATCTAAAATTAAAAAAAAAAAACTACAAAGGGGGTATCTCTTGTCTTTCTTAATCCTTGAAATACACTGCAATACTTGAGTTACAGTAGCAGGAAGACAGGGATGATATAAACATGATGGTATCATTACTGTATCACCTTTTAGGCAATTCCATTGTTTTTTTATTTCACATAATTTTAGCACTTTTAAAGCATAGTTGAGAATAATTGGTGAGTAATCTCCGATTATGCCTAAGGTGATGAACTACAAAATATTTTAAGATACAGGAAAAATGAAATTGCAGAGATTCCATTATATATTTTAAATTTATAAAAATTCAAGGTAGAATGATTTCTATTCTATTTTTTTAAAGCAAAATTTCTCCTTGTTCTTTGGAAGAGTTCTGAGACAGAGAAAAAGCAAGCAATGAAATAGTAATCCCTCCAAATAGAACTGCTCAAAAATGAAATTCAAGAGCTGAAATGGAGCCCCTTGATCCCTGATGTTATTCCTACAGTTAACATGTGTTAGATACCATGTCGAGATATTCATGAACAGGACCCAAACCAGATAATGGATAAAAAACAATAAGAGTTCCAGTTTGGGATGATGACAAAGTTCTGAAGATGGGTGCTGGTAATAATTGTACAATGTTGAGAATGTACTTAATACCACCGAATTACACTTAGAAGTGGTTAAAAGGTAGATTTTATAGTATGTATATTTTACCACAATAAAAATAATAGTCGTATTTACTTATAGGTCTTTGGATAGTATACATGAGAGTTCTCTTTCTGTCACCCATCTTGCAGAAAACAAGTCCTTAGTCAATCATCACAATTAAATGCATTAAAAGGATCCTTCCTCAAGTGGATTGGAGAGACTAAGTAACTCACCAAAGATCACAACTGGTAGATGGCAAAGTGAGAGTACAACTCTGGTGGAAAGACCTCAGAGCCTCACACTTAACCACTACACTTACTACTGATCTTGTGAGAAGTGCCAGGTCAGGGTCTTGCCGTGGTCCTATGGTGCTAAGGCTTCATTTGCTTGTCTATGCTATGTACTCCATTTCCTCTTTCCCAATTCATACTATTGTCTGGGATTCCTTATCTACCTCTTGAGAATCTCTTCTGATTTTTTTGAGACTTAAATCTTTACATGTAGGGGCACCTGGGTGGCTCAGTGGGTTAAAGCCTCTGCCTTGGGCTCAGGTCATGATCCCAGGGTCCTGGGATCGAGCCCCGCATCAGGTTCTCTGCTCAATGGGGAGCCTGCCTCCTCCTCTCTCTCTGCTTGCCTCTCTGCCTACTTGCGATCTCTGTCAAATAAATAAATAAAAATCTTAAAAAAAAAAATCTTTACATGTAAAACCACATGCATTTTTGGCCAAAATAGCCTCTGATGTTCTCAGAAGAAAGGATAAGGATGCCCATGCCTGGAAAGCCGAAGGAAAACAGCCCCCGATCTTCAGCCATCCTGTGTTTTGTCTGGACTTGGCTTTGTTGCCTCCTTCATACTCTGCTTATGAATGGCTCCCAGACTTTCCACCCCTCCTATTTGCCACTCATCTGTCAGGTGGTAGAAATTCTAATTTGCAACAGCTCCATAGATGTCAAGCCCAATTTGATTTTTTTATGTTTTTGAGGAAGGAAATATATGATTAGCTGGATGTTAGTAGAATTGTTTCCTGCAAGTTGGGTGTTGAATTCTAAATATATATATATATCATCTAAATATCTTTAAAATGAAATACATAGTTAAGCATTACTATTCTATTCCAATCAAAATAAAAAGAATAATATCCATTACTTGAGTGGAAAATATTATTATTTATAGTTCAAAGAAATTTATTTGAAGGTAAGAATATAATTGGGGTAAAGAACTGTGTCTTGGAGCTGTAGTTCCTACCAGGACCAGCTGAGGGCATTATTTCTGGGGCGAATGATTGCCTTGATTACACTCATTATGTCTGGGGAATGATGATTTTGAGCAATTAGGAGAAAGAATATCTCTAGCACTCAGAGGGCCCAGTTTGGGTGCAGAGTGACAGAAAGCATTCAGATGGTCTACTTATTGTGTTTCTTAAAGTGGTCTTAGGCCTTTCCAGGTATAGGCTGGAGACACAAATTCCAGGGACCCATCCATGGTGTACTGAGTCAGAAATTCCTCAAGGGATTCTTTTTCACAGTAAAGTATGAAAATCATTATTCTATTAGTATCTGTTCAAATAGAAGGGCGGAGTGGAAGGCAGTAGAAAGAACCAGACCAGGATTAAATATCAGGATTTATCGGCTTATTATAGTGCCATGAAGGGTCTGATGTAGGATCTAAGAAATAGGAGTGCACGAAGAGCATTCAGATGAAGAAACCCCTCAAGAGACTGTTAATTTGCTAGTCTAGATGGGAATACAAAAAAGCAAAGTAGGGTTGAGGCAGATAGGAGCCATGAATTTGCAGGATTGGGACCTTGAGAGGCCTCAGGCAGGAAAGGCACTTGGTGGGGAACAATGGACCTCACCATCAGGAGGGTTCAGAGATGCATCAAGGTGCAGGACCTGTAAGCTGGGGCTAAGTGCTCTATTGTCATCGCAATGAGCCTATCTGTCCTTGCCTTGAAGATTAAACTGGCAAATCCCGTTTCCCATTACACCTCTTTTTTGTGTTAGGGCGAGTAGTTGTTCCCAACTTTCAGACATGGAAAGCCATGAGTATCAGAGGCCTCCTCAGGGCTCATAGAACAGACTCCCTTCACGGAGCTGATCAAGGTGAAACCCACCCACCTGACATCCTGGCTTACGTGGGGAGTATCATTACAAGGAGCAGGACTGGTGTGAGCAAAGCAAATAACAAGGTGAGAAAAGAACCAAGCTGTTGAAAATCACTAGTGTGTGTGTGTGTGTGTGTGTGTGTGCATGTGAACTTATGTGAGCCTGCAATGTGCAGAAAGGGCAGCCTACTGGAGACTGCGTAAGTTTGGGGATTATTTTGAAGGCAGTGGGGAGGCATGGGAGGGTTTTCAGCTGGAGAGTAAAATGTCAGTTTTGTTTTTAGCCTACGAAGTACTGTAGCTTGGTAGGCTGTTTTGATCATACCAGTGACAAGAGACTCCATAGTGGGGCAAGTACTTGCTCTCTGACTTGCTGCTCAGAGGAAAAAATACATATTTTGAGGAATTTGATGGTGCTTAGCCCCCTAAATCACATGGCTGGATTTGGCTTCCCTCATTCTCCCTATTCCCTACTGTTCACCTTTTATGATATCTTTTATAAAGGAAAGAAAGATACTACCTCTAATTCCAAGTAGGAAAAAGGAAAGAAGGTTCTTGGAATAGATACACGTTTTCGGAATTTTCTCATGTAGTCTTTCAAAATTTGAGAACAATTATTATGAAAGGAATGCAAATGTTAATGGCATTTTTTAAAATTTAAGGATTTCATTTATTTATTTACTTGAGAGAGAGCATGCAAGTGGTGGGGGCTTGTTCTGAAGGGGTCTCAGATCCAATGAGGGCTTGATCCAACCAGGGGCTCCATCCCACAACCCTGAGATCACGACTTGAGTGGAAATTAAGAGTCAGTTTCTCAAGCAACTGAGCTACCCAGGGCTCCTGTTAATGACTTTAAACTCCTTTGATGAGGGGCACCTGGGTGGCTCAGTCGGTTAAGCATCTGCCTTCAGCTGAGGTCATGATCTCAGGGTCCTGTGATGGGGTCCTGCATCCTGTTTCCTCAGCAGGGAAACTTCTTCTCCCTCTCCCTCTGCTGCTCCCCCGCTTGTGCTCTCTGGCTCTGTCAAATAAATACATAAAATCTTTTACACCTTTGTTGAATCTGCTTATTTTTACCAAAAGAAAAAACACAAGAAAAATAAGCCAGAAACTAATGAAATTAGCTATCTACGGGGTGAATGGAACAGAATGCAAGGGGTAGTAGGACTTCTCTCGAGTATACTTCTTGATTTGGTTTTTTTTTTTTAAGATTTTATTTTTTTATTTATCTGACAGAGAGAGATCACAAGTAGGCAGAGAGGCAGGCAGAGAGAGAGGAGGAAGCAGGCTCCCTGCTGAGCAGAGAGCCCGATGCAGGACTCGATCCCAGGACCCTGAGATCATGACCTGAGCCGAAGGCAGCGGCTTAACCCACTGAGCCACCCAGGCGCCCACTTCTTGATTTGGTTTTGACTTGTAAGCCGTGAAAGGTTTACATGTCTAAAAAATTAAATTAAATAAAAATAAAAGATGGAAAAAAGATAGATACTGAATTCAACCAGAAAAAGAAGACTGTACCTTTATATCAAGTGGATGAAAATCACACATTAGAAAAAAATCTTCGTCACTTCTAAGCATAGTATACTGTGTATTCGCAGCATGGTATTTTCTAAGAATAAAAATTGCAAAGAAATCTTAAACTTTACCTAAGCTGTTGGTAATGGCAATGATGTAGCAGTATTGAAAATGTGGTATTACAGGACTGAACAAACAGTAAAAGTACAGGTTTGCTGGGAACTTGGATTCTCAGTGTGGGGGAAAGGAGATTTAAATATGGACTGAAAAAAAAATATGGACTGGAAGTAATGGTTCTTGTCTGAATTATTACCATGATGGTTATAAAATGGTAATTTGATAATTTGCTTCCTCACTTATTCTTCTGTAAGAGCTTCCCTATCTCCTTCTTGTCACTTTTGTTTTTTTCATATCAGGATGTATTCTTTTTCTCCCCAATGTCTTACATAGCCATTTCTCTCATTAGCCATATGTCTGTTTTCCTAGTAGGAATTCCTTCAAGCTAGATCCAGTGTTCTCTTGACATCTCTCCATTATATTAACAAATACATTTTTTTAAAAAAAAAATGAGTCTATACTGATACTGTGAAGATCCAATCAGTTCCACAAAATCAAAACAAAACAAAGCAAAACCAAAACAAAGCAAAAAGGAGACCAAAGTAAAGAGACATGTCAACTAAATGCAGTGTGAGAGCCTTGATTAAATCCTGGAGATACAGCTATCGATTTCTGTATTTCATATTCTCTCTCTCTATATATATACATATATATATATAATTTAGATTATATTAATTTAGATTATATTAAATCTTTATATAATTTAGATTATATTAAATATAACAAGTGTTTATATATATACACACATACACATTTAAATCAGCTACATAAGACTTTATAGGGACAATTGGAGAGCTAAGTGAAGGACTATGTACTAGATAATAGCATTGTATCAATGTTAAATTTCTTTTCTTTATTTTTTTTTAAGATTTTATTTATTTGAGAGAGAGAGAACACAAGCCCGGGGTTGGAGAGGTGGGGATGGATAGAGGGAGAGAGACAAGCAGACTCCCTGCTGAGCAAGGAGCCCAATGCTGGGTTTGATCCCCAGACCCTGGAGTCATGACCTGAGCTAAAGTCAGATGCTTAACAAACTGAGCCACCCAGGTGCCCTTCAATGTTGAATAAGGTAACTGTACTGTGGAAATGAAAAGAATCTTTTTTTTTTTTTTAAAGATTTTATTTATTTATTTATTTGACTGAGAGAGATAGTAAGCGAGATAGAGAGCACAAGCAGAGGGAGCTGCAGGCAGGCTGAGGGAGAGGGAGAAGCAGGTTCCCGGCCGAGCAAGGAGCCCGATGTGGGACTCGATTCCCAGACCCTGGAATCATGACCTGAGCTGGAGGCAGATGCTTAATCAACTGAGGCACCCAGGTGCCCCAAGGGAATCTTTTAGTACTTTTGAGATACACCCTGGCAGGTACAGGGATGGAAGTGTCATGAAGTTGCATAGGTAAAGCACCTCATTCTCAAATGGTTAAATGATAATATGTGTAAGTATGTTACAGAGAGGTAAAGCAAATTTGAGACAATGGAAACAAAGTGGTGAATCTAGGTGCAGCAGTGTTCATTTTATTTATAATTTTTCTTCAGTTAGAAATGTTTCAAAATAAAGAGTTGCGGAGGAGAGAAAAACATGTTGGATTGAATAAGAAAGGCCATGGAAAGTAGGACTGGGGTTGAGCTGACAACTTTCCGCATCTTCAGGACATCCTGGAGGGGATCCAGAAGGCAGAGGTGCACAGGAGAGTGGTTAGAAACAAATGGCAGAAAACAGAACATCTGGGGCAGCATTGATTAAGCATGTGCAAGCTGTTGGATTTTAATGGTGCCACTCTTGGTCTTATTTATTTATTTATTTTTAAAGATTTTATTTATTTGACAGAGATCACAATTAGGCAGAGAGGCAGGTAGAGAGAGAGGAAGGGAAGCAGGCTCCCTGCTGAGCAGAGAGCCCGATACCGGACTTGATCCCAGGCCCCTGAGATCATGACCTGAGCTAAAGGCAGAGGCTTAACCCCTGAGCCACCCAGGCACCCCCTGCTCTTGGTTTTAAACACACGTATAACATCATTTCATTTTACATCCATATTTGACACACAAAAACGGAGGTCATATTCCAGCTCTTTCCCAGTTCCACTCACTTAGTGGGGTGCATTGATGGGATTGTCTGGTATATTGGTTTTATTCCAAAGCCCCCCCACCCCCACCACCACGAGGGATTTCAATTCTGACTTGTTAATCTTGCCTTGGAATCACAGTTTAATGATTGTGGGAGAGCACATTTAAGATCTCCAATGATTAGCAATGTGGCTTATTTTTTGTCAAGTGTGACTTTGTTGTTTTTATCTGATGCTCACCACACAGCTTCACACAAAACAAATTTGCTTCACTGCCTCCCCTCCCCCACAGCTCCTGATACAGATTTGTATTCCTGGCATTCTGCTCTTATTTGATGAGTTTTAGGAAGCCTCAATTCTTGTTTTGTCCCCAGGAGTAACTCAGCGACTGCTTTAAACTGATAACGACACGATTTTGCTGCCCTATAGACAGTCATTTAAACTCTGATATGTGGCCACTGCCTCGAAATTCAAGCAATGGAAATGACATCATTATCAGCCGACTCTTTATGATGAAAAATGACCCACATTAGGAAACAATCTGAACCCAAGGAAACTTAGGTGATCAATCATCACAATTATAATGTGCTGGTCTTTTATGTAAATCCAACCCACAATGAAGCTGGGTTCGGGGTTGAGGAGTTGGGGGAGGAATCCTGTGGAAAAGAACATTAGTACAATATAATTAAGCAAAAGGGAAAGCTACAGATAATATATGTTTCTCAGGGGACCATTTCATGCCTTAGGGACCCTGACGGATCTAGGCGGAGAGGGTTGCATCATCATCATTAAAAGCATTTGTTAAATGCCCAAAGCTACACAGAAATGGGCTGGGCTTTTGCTGTATGAAGTTGGAACAGACTAAGTTCTCCCTTCCAGAAGCTGGAGCCCTGGTTGGGCTACTTAGTTGAAGAGCAGGGGCAGCGGCTCCCCTTGCTGCAGGGAGGCCATTAAGATTGCAAGAGGATAATGTTCCATCTGGTGGGGGCTGGGAGTGTCTGGATTCCCTCATTCTACTTTAGTCCCTTTGGACTAGTCCTTTTCATCACTATATGGCCAGTGACGGGCTTAGGGTGACCTGAGTGTGAGGTGGAAAGGAAGGGGATTGTCACTGTCCACCTGAAAGATGGCAGAGAGCACAAGCCCTCGGCCTTTGGTGATGCATCTTGCCTATATTTGTGGGCACATATGATTGCTTGCTCCTGGCCAGCATCACCTGGCCACTTGTGGTCTCTAGAGTTTGTGTTGTGTTTTGTCTAGTTCCTTTTTCTCAAATCTAGTAAAGGTAGGAGTATGTATGAATGTGTGAGGAGATGGAAGGGAGGTGAAGGAGGACAGAGAGATAATTGATGTGGCTGTGCTGGTCCCAGGAAATTGCAGAGAACAGACCTATCAAAGTGTCTCTAAGTTGCTTGTGCCCTTGGATACATGAAAAGCACCCGGAAGTGAAAGCTTAGCTTCATCATCCTTCAACAAAGACTCCAGAACCCATAGATTTGTGGGCTAGGCTGGTGGCCAGGTAACCCTGGGGTAGTGAGTCCTGCCAGCAGGATCTCCATATCTTAGTCCCCATCTGTGAATACTGGGTCCCTGTTAGCCCTGTTTTTTTTTTTTTTCTGGAAAGAACTTTGTGGTATCATCTCTCGCACACTTCCTGACTTGACCTACAAAACGTGTCACATGTGTTCTTCTTATCCTAAAATCAGTGTTAAGTTACGAGGCCCTGGTCTACTTCTTTTTCTATTCTCTACTACCCTTCTGCACATTATAAAAACCTTTTCACCTACAGACCAAGAATATCTGAGATTCCTTCCTAGGAATTTGTATTTGTTCCTTGTAGCTAAAGTTTTGCCCTCCTATGGAATAAAAATGCTCCTGTTGGACAGTGCTTTAAATCCTTGGGTGGATTTGTGGATGGTGGACCATTTCCCACATGGCAGCTGAAGGCAGGTTTCACAAGGGTGAAGGGCAGAGCAGCCCAGAGCAGGAGCACCACCCCAGCAAGGCAGGCAGGTGGGAGCTTCTGGGAGAGTGGGAGAGGGTAGGCCCAGTACCTGGGAAGGCAGAAATCAAATGTGAGAGGACTCCACGTTACTCCAACTCAAGTGCTGTTCTAAGCCACTACACCCATTTTGCCATTTAACCCCACAGCAACCCTACATGGACAGAGTTGAGATTCAAACCTCAGCAGCCCAACTTTAACCCCTGTCATTCACCATCATACTACACTGGAAAGAGGAGGAGCACCTGTGGGGAAGAAGCCTACTAAGCCTCCTGGGAAAGAGGTTCAGATGGTGGTCATCCAGCCCTGTGTCTAGACCATGGCACCTTAGTTGTCTGTGGTTATAGGAGACATGTGTGTCATGTTCATAGCAGGAGGCCACACCCCATCTGGAAAAACCCATGGCGTGCAAGCAGAGTCCTCCATCTGTGCTGGTGGGGTTAACTCGAGAGCAGCCATGGGAAGCTTACTGTTGGCAGAAGCCAGGAACTCTCCCAGGGTGGCCTTTGGACTTGTAGCAGCTTCCTAATCTGACCCACCATGGCAAGTTAAACACTGTCAGTCATTGCCCAGCTGATTTGTCTTTAGACATTAATGAAATCAAATCCTGGGATTTTGTGCATTCATTGGGCATGCTCTAGGCGGCCTCAGCTGTAGTCCAATGGCTGCTTACAAAGAACTCCAGCAGTTATGTTAGCTCAGGGAGGGATTGTATTGAGCATTTTCCCACTATGTGCAGGGCAGGATGTACTTTCTGCTTGTGAAAGAACCTCTTTTATTCTGGGCTAAAAATGAGGAAAGAAAACCACTTTGGACATGTCCTAAAAAAGATAGTCTCCCTGTGCTCCCTACAGTGACAGAGTCAAGGAGTTGGGCTTCTTTGGAAACTCTGTGTGGAGGCTCTGGCTCAACCTGATGTCCACCATCTGCCTCCACAGATTCAGGTCTAGTTGGGACAGGGCTCTGTGGGACCATATCATAACTCTGGTTTAAATCATACTTTCTCTGATAAATAGTCCATACATGGTTACCAAGAGTCATTAATCTCCGTTAGTCTTCATTTTCCAGGTGGTGGGAAAGGGGAGAGGGAACAAACATCACTGGATCCATTTTATCTCTCTTTGTAGTACTGCTCTTTGGACCAGCTCAAATCTCTCTTCTCCACTTAGCACAGGGGCAGCAAGACAAAGGGATTCAGCAAGTATTGTATTTGGAAGGGTAGAAATAATTTATTGTGGGTGGTAGAACAGGAGTTCATCTACCTCTGTAAAATTCCCATTCATTTATACCTTTGGTGAGACTACTATTTTATTTCTGAGGTCTGTGGGACATGCTATCATTAAAATTGCCACAGTATGTATATTTACCTTGCTCACAAAGTAAATCACCCCTCATCTGCAGTCATTTCCTAAAGCTCACCAGTGAAGGGCCCTCCAGGAATTCTTGGACTGTTTCTTTCCACAAAGTCCTTTCACATCTGGCACAGATTCACAACTAGATTTTAAAACCAGAGACTTCTCATAGCCCATTCAACTTGTGCCCTTCCTCAGAACCTACGTGTTGGGCATATTTCTAAAAAGCGCTAGGTGGTGAGTGTGGGTAGGGGTTAGGTCCAGAGAACAAACTGAGTGGGTTGTAGTGCTAGGGACACTGGGGTCAGAGGATCTGGGATCAAGAAAGAGCTCAACCAAGTATTAGCGGAGTGAATTGACTTACAACTCAGAGTGTCAGCTTCTTACTGTGGAGATAACAATCTCTACCTTTGGGAAGGCTCAAGTTAAGAAAAGGTATGGGGAAGCGCATTGGGAGCTAGAAAATCGTATACACAGGCAAAGGGTGGCTCCTGCGCTTGAGTTGAATCAAATAGTTCTTGAATGAAGACAGTCTAAGTCTGGAGCTTTGTTGAACAGATACTCCTTATTGATTTTTCTCTAACGGGATTTAATCTATACTCTGTTGTCTTGTGTCTAATTTTTTCAAAAGATAAGCATGTTGAAAAGACCTGTGCTTTAAATTGTTCTGGGAAGGGTCCTGCACCTTGTTGTGGCTGATGTAGAAACTGACCATAGCCAGAGAATATCCTGTGTAGTCCAAGGAATAGGTGTGTGTTCCTGCCTGACTGCCATGGTAGACCCCTTTCTCTGCCTGCCACATCCCACCCCTGCCAGGCCTTTGAGCTGCCTCATCAGTTGGCCAAAGTCTGTAGGGGCTGAGGGCTGGTCACATCTGTGCTGAGAATTTGCAGGCCTTTTAGAAAGAGAGGTGGTTGGACATTTGGAGAATTATTATAATTTCTATCACTTACTGTCTACTGCATGCCAGGTGCTGAACTAAGCACTTTACATGCATTAACCCAACAGATCTTCACAATAGCGCTGTGAAGCAGAAACTCTTAGCATCCTCATTTTAGAGATAAGGAAACTGAGCCTAGAGAGTTTTCGGTCAATTGTCCTAAGTCAACAGTTAATGTAGTGCAAATCAGGAGTCCCACGTGGGTCTGTCTGACCCCAAAGGCTGCTCTTAGCAGAATGCTTCTCCAGTGCCTACCTGGCCTGGGACTGGACCTAGCAGCCAGAGCCTCAGATCACATAGCAAGATCAAACTCAGCTCTAGCAAGGGTATCCTCCTCTTGCTAAAGGAAGGAAGGGCAGAGGGCTGGGACTGCATTTGACTTCCATTTGTGGTTGTGATGTAGCAAAGCTGACATCAGTCCCAGTCTGAAAATGCCACAGGTCAACTCAGCAGGTGTGTGGCTGTACCTTTCCTTCAAAGTCTATTTATTAAACATGTAACTGGTCATATAAAACATTTCTTTTCAAAATAGGTACCCCCACACTTTTTGGCAGTTTAAAGGGGCAGGGTGAGCTACACAGATTATTACAACTCTTCTTTTGACGTCTTTGATTCTGACTTCTTACTGTTCATAATGTATAAGTTAATATCTAAAGAAGGAAAGGAAGAAAGAGAGAGAGAGAAAGGCAGAAAGAAAGAATGAATTAACAAATGAATAAAAGAAAAGAAAGGAGGAAAGTTTATTCAGGAAAGGTAAGTAATGGGAGAGAAGGAGTGGGAAAGCTGAATGCAAAGTAGCACGAAACCAAAGACTTTTATGTCTTCTGAACCCACCCAATACCATCCCATAAATCTTTACATTATATTCTGCTAAATGTGTCAGAAATGCAACTGTGCTTGCAAATAATTGCTGCCATTGAATGAATCTCCCCTGGCATATCCATTGGAGCTCAAAATAACCCATGTAACCAAAGAGTAAATCAGTGACTGGACGTCCAGTGCCAAGCATAATCTCAGGCAACATTTAACTAGGTTCAATATTTATTTCCCAGCCTTGAGTCCCTTTGAAATGATCTGGAATCAGTTCAGACAGGGCCAGCCCTAATTTTATGGTGCTCTTGGAACCCTTCCAGCAGCATGAGGGCTCAGATGTCAGGGAGTTCCAGAAAAATGAGATCCCTCACAGATTTCACAATTTAAGTCACCCTCCTTCCAATATTTTGTAACATGTGGGCCTTTTGACTGAAGATGCAGCCTTTTGAGAGGACTTTGAGCAGCACATCTAAGAAGCATGCCTCACCCATACCCCACCTCCCACATCATCTGTAAGGATGGGGCAAGTAAAATTTACCTGGTTAATAGCTTGCAGAAATAAAATCTCTGAATATCCACATGTGGGAAAAGAGTAGCCCTCAGTTTATTACCCTTTTTTCCCCCAAACAAATGACATTTTCCACACGATTAAGAAGGACATATTTGGGAAGCTTCAAGACACATTAAAACAGCTGATAACACTGCTCCAAGTTTATTGGATATAGGGACACATCAAATAAATAGCAGCCAATTCTCAAGCTTTTGGATCTCAAATGCTCAATCAATAGAAAACCAAGCAATTTTAGTGTACATCAGAGATAAATCTCAAGATGGCAGGATTGACTTTTAGCTCCCCGTTAAAGGGTATTGAATTGACATTGAGTGACCTTACACTTAGCCAAAACATTTATTATAAAAGTCTGACACGGTTAAGTGAAATGATTGATACACCCATTTTGCCCTAAAATGTAGCCTTTCACCTTCCTTAGTTGGGAAAAGAGTAAAGGACATCACCCGTAAAATTAAACATTTTCCTTTTCTTTATTTCTCCTTAATCTATAGATGATTAATGTCATGCTTCAGAATAACCATGTGCATTCTGGGGTCTGAGATAGCCAGGTTCATATCCTAGGAAATTCATCACCAGCTTTTGAGCCAATTTTTAAGCTCCCCTGTAAGCAGTTACCTTATCTATAGAATTGGGAGGATTGGAATTAGATACTGTACTTAAAGCAATTAGTAAAGTTCCCAGACTCATACTCAAATTCTAATTTTATTATTGTTGTAATATTATTATTATTATTTATGTTGACTTCTCACTTCATGATTCCATAAGTTATGCTATTAGCAGAGGTAATAACTACAGTAATAACTATTGGTACTCTGTTGATATCTCCTAGGTACCAGGCACTGTACTTAATGCTTTTAATTCAGTTTCTCATTTAATTCTTGTAATCACCCTCTGAGGTAGGTGCTATTATTATCCCAGTCATTAGAAATTAGGAAATTGAGGTTCAAGGAAATGAGTGACATTGCTTCAGATCACACAGTTGGTCAGGATCCAGACACACTACATTACTCTGGCCTCCCTGCCCTAAGTCACATAGATTATTGCTTTTTGTGCTGTTATACTCTTAGAGGAACAGAAAACTGTAATAATCTGGGAGAAGTCACTTTCTCTGGACCTTGAGTCTGCCATCTGTCAAATGAATTGTATGGTAATGGATTGTATCAGACATTTTAGGATTCCAGGATTCTAATAGAATCAGTTGTTGTCAAGGGAAACAGCTGAGAAAATGTGTAAATGGATTTTATAAATGTTGGAAAAGGAGACTATGTAATGTATGGCAAGTTCTGCATGGTCACGCCTTCAGTCAAGCTGGAAGGAGGAACGGTTTTGTACTTCCCATAATGGCTTAATTCCCTCTCCTTTCAAAACTCTGCTATGGAGTAAGCTGTCCAGTCACCCAGACGTGCCCTTCCACAGTGTACATGGTCAGTCTAGCAGAACCTAGCACTGTCCTTTATTTGGATCAACCTTAATTTCCTGCTCCCAACCTTGATTCCTCTGAGACATTTCACAACGACCCCTTCTTCCCAAATCCTAAAATATATTCTCGTGCCATTCTGGGAATAATGTTGTGATTAAAAATGTATTTATATTTGGTCCTCACACTTCAATGTGTACATAAAATAAAACCACTGATCACTGTTGTTGCAAGGTTAGAGTGTTTAAAATATTTCATAACCTGGCCACAAGCTAAACAG
Source organism: Neogale vison (assembly GCF_020171115.1). Lineage (NCBI taxonomy): Eukaryota > Metazoa > Chordata > Mammalia > Carnivora > Mustelidae > Neogale > Neogale vison. The sequence goes on from NC_058091.1 coordinate 219,802,317, forward strand.
TTTCCAGATATAGCTTGTTTTGAGGCTTGGTCTTCCAGGGTGTAGAAGGTGGGCAAAAGTAGGAAGAAGTAGATGGAGGATAGAAGAATCTAAAGTTGATGGAGGAAACTCTGAGCCTCAACTGACTGGACCCAAGTCCTGGGCATTTCATTTCCTGACAACCTGCTTCTGAGGTCTAGTGCTGTGGCATAGTCACAGTGTCCTAGCTCTTAGTCTGCATTCACCTCTTCCACATAGCAGTCTGCTGGTCCTGGCCTCCCAAACCACTGTTTCTTCTGGTGGTGTGAAGGACATGCAGAGATATTACATACGCTGAAATGGCTCTTCAGAAGGAGCCAGGACTCCACATTTTGGCCTGCCACTCTTTGGGGTTCACACTAAGGAAATGGTGAGAGAAAGAAAAAATCTGCCTTTAGTTCCCATGCTTATCCTTTTATAATGTGTTTCTATACCCTATCCTGTTGGGAGTATCATTTGATTTCCCCAGTAATTTCGATCGAACCAGAGATCATTGCAGGGAAATTAGCATTGGTTAAATAACTAATTGACTCTAAGGAGACAAATTGCTAAAGTGGCTAAATTAGAAAAATAAATTTTTTTTAATGTGTTTGTTTTACTTGACCTTAATGTATAGACACAGATCAAGTCTGGAGTCAGGCAGATGCCTGACAAGAGACTCCCATTGACCATCTCATGCCGTCTGCCAATGTGAGGAGTATAAACAGAAAATCTCAATTGGGTGAAGCCTTTTAGGAATGAGGGAGGAGGACATGAATTTATGGTGTGTTTTATGAAGTATTCTTTCAACATCACATATCAGAAACTAAGAAAGCTCTTAATCTGAAAGTAACTAGCTTGATGGTTTACACCTACTCATCAAAGGTCAGTCGAAAGGCATTCATGGTTGGCATTTTCCATGAGGGGATTGGAATTCAGTTGTTAAGCATGATTTGCTGTCCTTTAAATATTACTTACCAAAAAAGTGACCCAGTTTTTCAGAGAAAAGGTACAAAAGAAATCCAAATCTTGATTTTTCTTCTGAGGTCTCCCTAACTTTGCAGTTCAAGTCTTGGAGATTTTACGAAACCTGTTTTTCAGGGATTTGAAATCTCTCATAAAAATTAACTGCAGCTTTTATGCAAGTTAAAAACAGAATTCATGTAGTTCTTTTAAAAATCTTGCAGGTCTTTAAAAGAAGGACTAATAAAAATATACCTTCCAAACGGTTTTTCCTTTGGCTGTGCGGCCTGTTGAAGGACCCATTACAGTTCAGCAGCTCATCTTACCCCTACCCCCCCCCACAGTGGCACAAAGTATTTCCGGTTTTACTCAGAGCTCTCAATGGAAAATGTCAGCCTTTATTTGTTTATTTTTTTCCTTACTGAAGATTGAATTAAGGAAAGGTATATGGTAACTTTACAGTGTAGATCTTGAATTCCTGGGTGGATCGCCACATTATTGAGGTCTCACTCACCCTGTGCTCAAGACCAGCTCATGTTGTCCTTGGAGCCTAGAGCCTAGAACATCAATCTCATCCTTCTAGGCTTTGCAGACCAGGCTACCACACAGAACAACCCTGTTTCTTTTGCACCCCAGTAACAAAAGGAGGACATGGTTCCAAGGTCATATGTCATATACCTGTCCAGGGTCAGTCTAGTCCAATGGGAAGCTGAGAAAATACCAGTATGGTTGCAGCCTACTTTAATCATTCTCAAGGAAGGGCAGGAGGAACCTCTGTCACTCTCTTGCAGACAATAGCCTCTTTGGACTCTGCTTAGTACAACCTCTGTGCTTTTGTCTTGTCTTAGAGTAATGTTACCAGCCCCTACCATCTGCAGCATTATGGGAATGCACTAAGATTAGCTCTTTGGTGGAAGAAGAGATTATATTACAGAAAATGCAAAGATTCTTTCATTCAGTTATTTATTCATTTAAACATATAGTAAACCTGAACCATGCCCAGTGTACAATTCTAGGTACTAAAGTTAGGAGCCAAAGATATAAGCCTTGTTCTCATGGAGCTGAACCTCCAGATGAGGTGAAGCATGCAATTTTAACACAAGTAAGTAAGTAAGTAACACAAGTAAGTAAGTCAGTACTAAGACAGGGTGTTGGGGGGCAGAGGAGCAGCATCTAACCCAAGGTGGGGAGGGCTTTATGGAAGGCTTCCTGGAGGGTGTAACTCATGGGTGAGGTTGGAGCAACAGATGCAACAGAGAGTCCTAGCGTAATAATTATAATAAATGATTCATTTCCAGAAAAATGAGATTTTGATGACTCTAATATAGTCCCAAGGACCAAAGCCTTTTAGGATATAGCTTGGTAGCTTCCCTTTCTAGTTGTTTCCTTGAGGAAGATGACACCCAGTATGGTCTCTATGGGACTTCATCTTGCTTATGATCAAAACCCAAAATATTAGATTAGGACTTTGCCAACCTTGGATTCCTGTCCCCACCCCCTATTATTTCTAGATGTAGGACTAACTCAGTCACTGCTTCTTGGTAAGGCCACAGTCTGACACAATGAAGGATCTCAGTGGAGATGCCACTCTGGAAGGTGACTCTCTTCGTGCCCTGTTTTGAGTATTGTGCTTTAATTGTTGTCATGACTGTATTTTCCACAGAATAAGAAAGAAGTAGTGTATGGTATCAGGATGGTCCCCTTCTTTCAAAGCCAAGACAGAAACCTCAATGATGTTGCCTTCTGGACAGAGCAAAACTTCTTTAGTCTGAAAGAGAGGAATCGGACAGCCTCACCGGTCTGTGACTCAGCTGGGAGCGTCGCAACTAGCAAAGGATAAAAGCCCACATGTTTTCCTCCAAAGGGCAGCCCAGGTTCCCTTGAGCCCTGGAACTTTCTTCCTGATTTTCAAGGCTTGGTTGTCTTATTTCCTGTTTCCTTGTTTCTTGTTTCTAACATTCCTCAAACTGGAATGTTAGAGAATGAAGCAGAGAAAGGAGAGGGGATGAAAGTATTGGCTTCTAGAGGTAGCCTGTAAGGCTAGAGCCAGTGTGCAGATGGTAGCATATAGGGAAAAGGAGACCCATGGAAAGTAGAGATATGAGAATTTAAAAAGTAAGAAAGTTTTGGCCAAGAGGGCTGGGGAGAAAATTTGGTGTGACCTATGGCTTTTTCTCTGTTCAGTGAGTCTTGTATTTTTCTTTGCTGACAATTTGTCCACTTAAAAAATGCATTTAGTATATTATTAGTTTATAACTGACATGAAAATTGTGGTAATTTGTGATAATAAAGGATTTTCTCCAGTCACTTTATAAGTCATTACAAAGGTATTGGTGTCCTTGATGAGAAACAAGGTGGAACCTTTTTCTTCCAAGTACTCGTAAAGGAAAGCAGCATGGCTCAATGAATGAACAGCAGATTGTGTATCAAGAACCTATAGTGTTTCTGGCTTTGCTTCTTGTAACTCAGAAAATAATTCTCTCTTCCCATTCTTTTTGCTTTAAAATGTGGCTAGTGGTCCTCCTGGAAACATCTGAATGAGACACATGTGTAATGGAAGTATGTGTGCAGGGAGGTTTTTAGGACATATAGTATGTTTACCTGACACTTGGGAAAGGAAGCTCAGGCCATCAGTGAATCTCAGGTGACCTCTCAAAGGTAACTGGTGAATGAAGGAGGTGGGGAGACTGAGGCACAGCAAGGTCAAATAACCCTGCTGATGAACGTGTATGCTATTCACATTTGTTGACCTGCCCTTTAATTTATGCATTCCTTAATTTTATTTATTACATGTTAAAATTCTTCTCTTGACATTGCATTTGAAATTATTTTATGGCTGAGTCTTTGAAGGTTTATAATGCAGTGGCCTCCTAATGGCAGGTCAATCAGAAAGACTTTCCTTTGGCACTGTTTCCCAATGATCTAACTAAGCCACTTAAAACTTTACATGAGAGTCTGGAGAAATGCTCCAGTTCTGTCCTGGAGCTGATTGGCTGAGGTGACCTTAGCCCCTCAGAGAAACGTTAGGAGCAATGACTGCCATAGCCACACTGCTTTTGTGGCAGAGAGGGTACATGCTGGAGATTTCTCTGGCTGATGCTTCTGTGCCAAGTTTCACATGGCCTCACTTACTACTAAGGGGTTGAGAGAACCATGTGAACCCAAGCGTGATGATTGATTGACTGTCTGGGAGCTCTTTTCACACATCGTCACCACCTGCCCTCCTTCCTTCATGCCCTGCAGTCTAGCAAGATCATTCCCATAAAGCCCTTTGAAAACTTTGAACAAATATGCACATCCATTTTTTCTATATCCATTCACAAATATTGGGCACCTATTAAGTATCTTGCTCCATGCCAGACAAAATGGTGAGTATACACACGTGTAACACACAATCCCTACTCACCAAAGGAGTAAATACCATCATGTAGATGAGGCATAAGCTCATAGAATAAGATAAAAAATGATAGAGAAAGGGTTCAATGCAAGTATATTGTACAGTAGCCATGAGAATAGAGTATGGAACATGGGGAAGAAGATGGACATTACTGATGACAGAAGTGTGTTAAACTCTCATCCCTGCCACTTACTAGCTCTATAACCACAGTGTCCTTAAATGTAAAACAGATGAGGATAGCTGCAAAAATTAAATAATATGTATGAACTGCTTATCACCGGCCCTGATATGTAGTGAATACTCAATACATATCTACATACCTACGTAAAGACTACTGTTACAGAAGTCTCCCCTTACCTGTGGGGTTATGGTCCTAGAACCTTAGTGGATAGTACCAAAGCCTCTATGTGTGATTGTTTTTCTTATACATACATACCTATGATAAAGTTTAATTCATGAATAGGCACGGTAAGAGATTGACAACAATAATTAATAACAGAATAGAACAATTATAAAAATACACTTGTCATAAAAGTTATGTGAATGTGATCTCTCTCTCAATGTCTTACTGTGCTGTGAGGTGAATGATGTAGGCATTCTGACATAGCATTAGGCTACTGCTAACCTTCTGATGATATGTCAGGAGGAGCATCATTTTCTTCTGGACCATGGTGGATCGCAGGTAACTGAAACTGTGGAAAACAAAATCGTGACTAAGTGGAGACTACTGTATTATTATTGTTGTTATTGTTATTATTATTATTATAAGAGCTATAAATTTCAGAGAAGGAGGAGCTCACAGCAGGCTGAGATGAGAGGAAAAGTTCTATAAACCAGGAAGAAGTGGTCCTTGAAGAATGAGTTCAAATTAGACTAGGCTGGAGTAAGGAGACACCACTCAGGCAGGAGAGCCAGGGTCTAGAGGCAGCAATGGATGGGCTTTCTGGGAGAATTCACTGGAAGGGCCTGTGAGGGGGCCATGGGAGATGAGGTGCAGGCAGATTTTGGCAAGAGGAAAGCCTCCCTTTCCTTGACCAGGTGGCCCCCACTGGCCTCGGTCTGCTTTCCCTCATCTGACAGACACCCAGCTGGAGGAGATCTGGGCTGTGGGCTTTTGGAACATTTTTCACACAGTCATTGTTGGCCACAACTTAGCAGGTACAGACCTCCTACTCCACTGTAAGTAACCTCATGACTAATAATTGAGAATCTTGTTGCTAGTTTTGTTGTTGTGGGGGGAGTAGAGATACCAGACATGTTAACTGAGAAAAACAAGTGGGCAGGTAAAAAAAAAAAAAAAAAAATCAGGGCGCCTGGGTGGCTCAGTGGGTTAAGCCTCTGCCTTCGGCTCAGGTCATGATCTCAGGATCCTGGGATTGAGTCCCGCATCAGGCTCCCTGCTTGGCAGGGAGCCTGCTTCCCCCTCTCCCTCTGCTGCTCCCCCCACTTGTGCTTTCTCTCCTTCTCTCACTCTCTGTCAAATAAATAAATTCTAAAAAAAAAAAAAAAAAATCATGGAAATAAACCAGCATCTGTGATTTTCTTATGGATCTTCCCTTCTCCTTCCATAGGCCCCTGTAAAGTTCTGCTCACTTATGACCTAGGAAGCCTTAACATTAGAAAATCATCTCCTTTGGGGCACCTGGGTGGCTCAGTAGTTAAGTGTCCAACTCTTGGTTTTGGTTCAAGTCATGATCTCAGCGTCCTGGGATCAAGCCCCATGTCATGCTCCATGCTTAGTGGGGTATCTGCTTGAGATTCTGTTCCTTTCCTTCCCTCTCTGAACCCTTTCCTCTCAAATAAATAAATACATAAATAAATAAACAAATAAAAAAAAGAAAAAGAAAATCATCTCCTTCCCACAAAGGGACTCAGCAAATGTTATTGATACTTGTTTGTTAGTGTATTTTCAGTTAGGTGTCCATTACAGTTGTCTTTTTTTTTTGCTGTTTCTTACTAATAACATATAGTGGTGAGTTTCCCCTAGCCCCAGAAAGCCCAAAAGGCATTAGGTATCTCCATTACCATTCACAGACCTGCTTAGCTGAATGTGAAGAAGGCTGCTACAGCCAAATTGCTATTTTGAAAGAATGATTATATGTCCCTTGGGAATTTTTTTTGAAGTGTGTTTCTTGATAGCCTCATGGAGAAGAGAAGCGATAGTACATTTCCCATCCAAATAGGTATGGAAAGCTCATTGCAAATGAGTTTCTGAAATTAGGGGTCAATAAAAGCTGGTACCTGGGCCATCTGTCTAGTGCTTTTCTTAAAATAGGATAATGGAAATAGCTAAGTTCCTAATGTGCATGCTTAACAGCCCCTCCCTTGTTCATTTTAAAAAGCAGTTAGTGTAGCCTTTGGAAGTGTCACTGAGACTCCTGAGGTCACAGAGAATCAGCCTGCAAAATCCATGGGTTTCAAACTCATTATATATTAGCTACACACTGGAAAGACCAAGCTATCCAGTGCAAGAATGCTATTGTATTCTGCCTTACCCCCATGATTCATGTTGTGCAACAGAGAAAATAGGATGTTATTTACCTACCGATCTCTTGGGAAGAGGAAGCGCTGTCCAAGAAGAACATGTAGGGGATTGTTTCAATTTTAAATTTGTTAGTTAGTATTATTTAATTTATGTCTTCTATTTTTAAAATAATTGTTTCCTTTGTAACATTGGCTTCAGGCACAATGACAAAGAACGAACATTTTCTAATAAGTAAGATGTTAAATAGCAGCAGTGATTCAGCTAATTGACTTCAATACAGAAACAGGGTGTTCTTGGTTTTTCCCGGGGAGAGGGGATAACAAAAATGAATGGCCCCTAAACTTGATGTCTATTTGAGAGGTGTGGGGATTCTGCATCATTATTAAAAAGACAAGTGCTATAAATTTAATAGACTTCTTAGTGACTCAATGTTAGCTAACCCCAAGTCAGTCAGTAGATCTGTGAATAGGAAAGAGACAACCTTCTCTGTTAGAAATGTGTTAATATTTATTGTGCTATGGGGGTTGGGTTTTCTGGGGGGCTCTACTTGTAGCAAAAATTATAGGAAAACCTTTAGGCAGAGTCTTGGGAAGAAGTCTATAGTCCCACTTTACCAGCACCATCCAAGAAATAAAAAGAAGGCATTACTCTCTCATGTGTGATGTAGAGGTCTCTTCAAGCCTTTCTCAGAACAACATCTGCCACAGGAGTCTGGCATCCTGTTTGCCAAAGGATTTGTGGTGAAAGAAGTCCCAAGGATAGACCCACCAGAGGGGAACAACACAAAGTAAAATACTTCTTTTTAGAGCTCAACTATCTCTTGTGTAAAATAAGCCATGCTTTGGATTTTAATGTTCTCCTTTTTATCATCACCTCTTTCAGTTGCTAGTCCCTGACAAACCAAGCAAGTGCTGGTATACTAGACCTCTTTGGGTAAATAGTTAAGAATGACTGCAATGGTTAGTTTTATATCCTGAGGTGGTTATTCCATTTTCTTAGAATCTTCTGTCAAGAGCTCTTAAAACAGTCTCTTTCTTAAGAACACACTTTGGTCTGCTTCTCAAATTTGTCAGGTCCTGGTGTTGAATTTATAGTCTACTTGGGTCCCCACTTTTTTTTTCCTCTTTCTGATAATTTTTCCTCTTGGTTTTTATTTTCTGCTTCCATGTCACAGCAAGCCTCAAGTTGTTTCTCCTGTTATTTCTGTGGCTTCTGTCAATTTCTCAGAACACATCAACCTAAGACTAAAACTTAAGTCCCACATCTATAGGTTAGTGTGTCTACACACAAAATATAAAGATAACATCCTCTTGTATTTAGGAAAGGAGACTCTGGATCACAATTACAAAAAGAAAGTAGGTCCTCTGCTAGAGTGACCTATTAAAAACCCATCACCAGTATTAATTGGTGCAATTCTCTTGGAAAACAATTAGATGATGTCTGTCACATTGGAAATTGCACATGACTTTTGACTCAACAGTTTCACCATTAGGAATTTATCTTATTGTTATAAGCTTTCCATACCTAAAGACATACACAGGAATTTCATTGGACATTGTTTGAATAAGAATAAAGATGAAAATGACTTAAATATCTCAGAAAATAGGAATGAATAAGTAAATTATGAAATATTTTTACAATATTATATAGTAGTTAAAAGGAAATAGATCTATTTAGGCTGGTATTGAAAAAATAGTGTGGATTAGGTGAATCTGAAAATTTCAGAACTTTTCACATAAAATGATTTTGTGTGTGTTAAAAAGAACAGTGTAATATTGCATTATAAAGTATGAAATAAATATATATGAGTCCATATGATATAAAGAATTAAAAGGGACATTTATGAAAAAACTAGTGAAATCTGAATATGGTCTAGAGTTCAGTTAATGATAATAGGAGTATATCAGTGTTAATTTGTTAGTTTTGACAAATATATTATGTAATATACATGTAAATATATATTTACATATATTTATGTATATTTAAATATATTACATATATTTATTTATATTTACATATATTTACATACATTATATGTAATATATTATGTAAATATATGTTATATATTATAATATATATATAAATAAAATTTCTATAAATCTAAAAGTTTTTTTTTTAAGTTTATCTTAAGAAGGCAGTGGAGGGGCTTGAGAGCATATAATAAACATATAAATATATAAATAGAAATTTCTGGAATGGTATCCAAGTAATTCCTAAAACCACTTACCATTGGGAAGTAGGACTGAGGCCTGGGTGAGGGGGGGCATGGGAAATGACAGAAAGAGAGGGAGAGGAGGGTGAAAGTGGGAATTCTACCTTTTCACTTTTTTCCCTCTTTACTATTTAATCTTTTCCCTCCTGTTTGACATTTATAAGCTCCCCATGTTTATCAGACCACTTTTATCCCTCAGCTTACTCTTAGCTCATCTTTCTGAAACAAAAGAGGAGATACTTCGTTCAGCTATTGTGCTGGGGAACGTCTTAGGGCCTATAGCTCTGTGCAATTATATTAGCTTAAATTCAGTGTTTATGGCTGCCATATGATGAATCTTCTACCATACATCTTACATCTTAAGGTTTGAGTGTCTCTTCAGATTGTAACTTGCCATAATGTTAGTCGTAGGGCACCAGTTCTTCAAATCAACAATCCTTCTTGCTTGAGATCTATTCTAGTGAAAAACACTTATGTACTTATGTATATCCCTATCACCTTTTTAAAAAAAATGAATTTTGCATTTACGTTGTCAGATCCAACTCACTGTAGTAATAACAGAAAAGTTTTCATTCCACACTGATATCATCTTGAGATCATAGATTGGTTCATCAGAGAAGTTCCCAGAAAAAAAATCACTTCCATTTAATTGTATAGGCCGAGGAGAGAAGGATTATGTCAACTAGGGAAGATTAAACCTTCAGCTGTATAGAAAACAGTAAAACAGATAATGAAAGTGAAAGCCAGTTCATATAATTTAGTTCATAAATAGAAGTCAATCTGAGACAACCTTCCCTACCTCCTTTCAAGAGACAATTAAGATTATAATGTTCAAAATGTATGTGTTGAATTCAAGAATTTTTGAGAATGTTTATGAAGAAACAGGTGCATAGACCTTGCCTCGTGATTGGGCTTGAGGAGGGAGTAAAGAGGAGTATGTTTGTTTAAGGAGGACTTAGAAGGAAAGGAATATGATATGATGTCCCACTTCCATGAGGAGTATTTATATGTTAATGGAGATACTTTGAATGTAGAAAATTATTTTGGTGTTTGGCTAAAATCAGTGAATTGTGTACTATGTTTTGAAGGAAAAAGTTTAAAAAGTTCACAGAAGCTAATTTCTTAAACATAGACTTTTGTGGAGATTTGTCAAGTTTTTTTCATAAATCCATTTTTTGTTTTGATTCTTGGGTTAAGCTGATAGTGTTTTGTTTCTTGGTTTCTTTATATTTAAAGTACATCTCTAGTAACTGTGTATTCTTAAAAATATCTATTCTGACAATCTTTTCTTTTTTAAAAGATTTTATTTATTTATTTGATAAACAGAGATCACAAGTAGGCAGAGAGGCAGGCAGAGAGAGAGAGAGAGAGGAGGAAGCAGGCTCCCCACTGAGCAGAGTCAGATGTGGGGCTTGGTCTCAGGACCCTTGGATCATGAGCTGAAGGCAGAGGCTTTAACCCACTGAGCCACCCAGGTGCCCCTATTCTGACAATCTCTCTTTAGCCCATAAGCAATTAATAAAATTATTATTGTGGTTGGATTTAGGTCTACCACTTTATTATTTTTGTTTTGTTATCTTTCTGTTCTTTCTCTTTTTCTCTTCTTTGGTAGTATTTGAATTATTTAAAAATGCACTTATGGGGCACCTGCCTTTTGCTCAGGTCATGATTCCCGGGTCCTAGGATAGAGCCCCGCATTGATCAAATCGGGTTCCCTGCTCAGTGGGAAGCCTGCTTCTCCCTCTCCCACTTCCCCTGCTTGTGTTCCATCTCTCGCTGTATCTCTGTCAGTTAAATAAATAAAAAAAAACTTTTAAAAAATGCACTTACAATTATCTGTTGTATTTTCAGATATACCTCTTTGTATTGTTTTTAGTGTTATTCTGAAGATTATGATACACATACTTAACTTTTCACATTCTACTATATAGAGTTAACGTTGTACAATTTCATTGTAGAATGTAGAAACTTTACAACAATGTGAGTCCATTTTACCACCCTATCTTTTGTGCTATAATTATCATACATATTTTATCAGTATAACTTATGACGCCTAATAGATAATTTTTTTTTGGTAAGCACATATGAATTTAAAATAAAGGGGAAAACTTTCTTTATATTTACTCAGATATTTACCATTTTTGATGTTTTACAGTTTATATTGTATACTTGAGTTTTCATTTGGTTCCATTTCCTTTCAGCCCGTAGTTTCCTTTAGCTTTTCAACATATCAGCTGACAATAAATTCTCTTAGTTTTATTTTATTTATTTTAATTTAATTTAATTTTTTAATTTCTTTTAAGATTTTATTTATTTGACAGAGAGACACACAGTGAGAAAGGAACACAAGCAGGGGGAGTAAGAGAGGGAGAAGGTGGCTTCCCACGGAGCTGGGAGCCTGATTCGGGGCTCGATCCCAGGAACCTGGGATCATGACCTGAGCTGATGGGCAGATGCTTAACAACTGAACCACTCAGATGTCCCTCTTAGTGTATTTTATATCAAAATGTCTTTGTCTTCATCCTTGAAAAAAAATTTCACTGGATACTGAATTCAGGATTAATAGTTTTTTCATGACCCCACCCCTGACCTGTTCTTTAAAAAAATGTCGCACTCTCTTCCAGCTGCCATAATTTCTAATGAGAAGTCATTCCATTTGAATCATGGTTCCTATGTGTAGTGTATTTTTATCTTACTGTTTTTTTTTCCTTTTTTTTTTCTTCAATTTATTTATTTTCAGAAAAACAGTATTCATTATTTTTTTCACCACACCCAGTGCTCCATGCAATCCATGCCCTCTATAATACCCACCACCTGGTACCCCAACCTCCCACCCCCCCGCCACTTCAAACCCCTCAGATTGTTTTTCAGAGTCCATAGTCTCTCATGGTTCACCTCCCCTTCCAATTTATCTTACTGTTTTTAATATTTTTTCTTTATCTTTGGTTTTCAGCAATTTGGGTATAATAAAACTGGGCATAGCTATCCTGTTTGGAGTTCACTGAGCTTTTTGGATCTGTGAATTTAAGTCTTAACAGCAAATTTGTAAGATTTTCAGCCATTATACCTTTGAATATTTTAAATGCACATTTTTCTCTCCTTTCCTTATGGAATTCTAGTTATACACATATTAGATCTTTTTTTAAAAAAAAAATTCTATGGGTCCATGTGTTCATGAAGCTCTGTTTCATTTTTTTCCAGTCCTATTCCCCTTGGTCTTTTAGACTGGATTTTTTTTCCTATTTTCTTCAAGCTTACAGACTATTCTGTATTTTCCATTGTATTATTAGGCACATTCAGGAATTTTTAACTTTAGATATATTGTGTTTTTTAGTTTTAGTATTTATAGCTTTAAAAATAGTTTCTGTTTATCAGAAGATACTTACTGCCTTTTCATTTATTGTGAGGATTATTTTCCTTTATTTTGTTGGGGGCAGTTTCTTTATTTGGTAAGATATTTTGAATTATACCCTGAACATTGTGAATGATTGGGGATAGGTATTCTGAATTCTGTTATGGTTTTTTGTTCTGTTTCAGCAGACAAATAACTTGGTGACTCAAACTACAAATGCTATCTTTTTTATGGTGGCTTAGCCTTCAGTTTAGTGTTTTTTTGGTTTGTTTGTTTGTTTGTTTGTTTTTTCTTTTTTTGCTGAGATGCTTGGAGATTTCCATATGCATGTGAGAGTCATGGGTTATTCAGATACTTGAGAAGAGGGTACCTAAAAAACTGAGGGCCCTTTCTCTTTGGATCACTGCTTTCTAGAATTTCCTTCTCATTGTCTTATAGCTGTGGTTGCCCTACTTCTGTCTTTTGGTCCTTTCCCCCCAAAAAATGTGACTTCCTATTAGAAATATAGTCACTCTTTGTGACACTGACTTCAGCATGACTTTAAGCAGAAAGCGTGGAAATTGTTAACTCACCCAGCATCAATTCCTTTTCTCAGTTCTCAGCTTTTACCCAGGAATTCACTCTGGAAATCTTTGGATATTTTATTTGTGTTTGTATAATTTATCTATGCTTTATAGTTATCTGTGGCTATAGTCTGATCAGAGACTTCTTGGTCATACTGAAAGTAGAAAAATAGTTTAAAATAAAGCCATTTTCTCCTCTAATAAAGTGAAAAAGTGTGATCTGTTTGTTACCTATAGGAGTTCAAAATTTAGGACTAAGAGTATATTGGGTATAAAATATAAACTCAGATAATGGGATGCCTGGGTGGCTCAGTCAATTAAGTGTTTGCCTTTGGCTCAGGTCACGATCCCAGGGTCCTGGGATTGAGTCCCACATCAGGCCCCCTACTCAGCGTGGAGCCTATTTCTGCCTGCTGTTCAGCCTGCTTTTGCTCTCACACTCTCTCATTCTTTCTCTCTGGCAAATACATAAATAATATTTTTAAAAAAATAAAATATAAACTCAGGTAAGCTCCATTGTGGTTTCCATTTACATAAAATCACCACAAAACTATGTGAACAGGATAAACATAAATAAAAAATATTAGGGGCACCTGGGTGGCTCTGTGGGTTAAAGCCTCTGCCTTCGGCTCAGGTCATGATCCCAGGGTCCTGGGATGGAGCTCCACATCAGGCTCTCTGCTCTTCAGGGAGCCTGCTTCCTCCTCTCTCTCTCTCTGACTGCCTCTCTGCCTACTTGTGATCTCTGTCTGTCAAATAAATAAATAAATCTATTAAAAATTAAAAAAAAAATTAAAAATGCTCCAGAGATAATTTTTTGACTCATTAGCAATATTTGAGGACCTTTGTTTGAAGTCTGTGATGTAACATTCAGCAATAGGTGAGGGATTTGTCTAAAAGTTCTGAAAATAGGTACCAGTCCACTGATGTTCTCTAAGGCTTTAAGTGGGTCTTCCAGGAACTTGAAGGCCTCAAAGGTCTCAAATGAAGTTGTCTAAACTCTATAGAGTAGAAAAAGTCATACTAATGCATGTGAATTCAATAATGGCAGTGGGAAATGGTTATATGTGGAGCAATGTCAGAAGCCCAAGTAAGTATTTATAGAAAGAATACGAGAACCACTGGTTTAAATTTTTATATGAAGAGAAAGTATGAACAGAGAAGTTATTATATATAATTGAGAAGTTCTATGTGGAGTTAATTCTGCATGCATGACTTCTGAATCAGAAGTAGGAGGAATATTTTTAAAAGAAATGAAAGCTGAGTTTCTTAATCTTTTCTGAAATGTAGAAGCTTCAGGATCTATTTTCTGTCTCTACCTGTTATTGTTGCTGGTTGTCCAATGAAAGGACAAGAATCTGAGATGCCAAAAGGTAGGGAAACTGCATAGGGATGAGGGTCATTTCCAAACTCTGGCCCACAGCTCAACAGCAATTCCTTAAGCTTTGACAAGTATGAAATTTAGTTGCTGGTGATGTGTGAAACTAAATTATTGAGGCTTGAATGTCTTTATAGCCAATGAGCTTGGAGGAGGGAAATTAGAGTTGAACCAAGCTGGTTTACTGGTTTACGCATCTCTGCTGATGGTGTACTTGCTGTTGGTGAGGACGTAGCAATCTGTGAAAAGGTCTTTGAAAAACTCCAGGGAAGCTCTGTGTTTTGCTCCTAGAGGAAGTCCCCAGGGAAACACACTTGGAGGCTCTCGAGTTTTATTGGGAACCAGGGATTTGTCATGGCTCAAAGAAGCTTTTGGAATTGCTCATTATGGAGCCTCCCCTTGAAAGGTCTCCATATTTTTATTCAGCTTGATGTTTTAGTTGGCCTGGGGTCACTTTGGCTGGAAGATTTCTTCCATTTTCTTTAGGTTGTTTCTGGAGGACAAAGTCACTCTTTGAGTTCCCTTTACAGAGGACTCAGGCAGCCTGCAGGCTGTATTGGGCCCTTCAAACCTCCCAGTATTCTCCTTCCTTTTTGGGGGAGATAGAATGGCCAAAGATTTGTTAACTGCGTTTACTGCCCTTGAGAAGGTATTTAACTGAACCAGTGGGTGATATGCTGCTTACATTTAGTAGAAATTTAGTGGATTTAGTAGAAATTTCCCTAGGAGGGCAACTTCTCAATTATTTGCCCCTCACCTTTTTATAATTTCTGATCCTATAACCAATACTGACCCATCAACCAATACCCTATGATTCTGTGACAGCTAGGTTTCAGGTCTCTGTTGCAATGTGGACGCTGATTGTGACACTGTGGTTACTCTGGCAGAGATGGAGACATCACTAGAATAGCTAGACACCAAAGACATCTAAGCATTCTCTTTTAATGGCTATCATACTTTTCACCTCACTGTATTCCAGTCTGAACTGGTGGATTTCTACCACTTCTCCAGACTTTAACCTTGGGAATTCTGAATTTTACCCTGGAATTTCAAATTCCCTGTTTCTGCCTGCTGCTTTGTTTACCTTGCACCAGAACGTATCTTGTATGTTCCTCACTCCAGACTTCAGAGCTGATTTCTAATTTTGATCTTCCCAGAGAGAGGGTTTCAACAGGAAATCTTTTTTCTCCATACCAACAAGCTTTGATGAACTAAATTGTTCACAGCTATTCTGGGGAGACGGTTATCTTAAATGGAAAGAAAGGAAACATGGCAATTTGTTCTAGAATATTATGTGTTTAAAAAACTATAAGGAGTTTCTTGCAGTTGGAGTGCGGTAAAAACAGAATGACAAACACTGCTATGGGAATATGGATTGGTACAAGTTTTCTGAAGGGCAATATGGAAAAATATTTGAGGAACTTTAAAAATCTACATATTCTCCTTCTAGAAATTTTATCCAAATAAAATAAACAAAGATTCATTAAATATTTGTTTGAACTGATTCCATTATGAGTAATTAACATAACTCATGGGCTCCAAATGGGAATTAGATAAATACAGTTAATCCTTGAACAACATGGGTTTGAACTATGCAGGTCTACTCATCTGCAGATTTTTTTTTTTATAATCAATACAATACTATAAAATGTATTTTCCTTATGATTTTCTTAACATTTTGTTTTCTCTAACTTACTTTTTAAAATAAGAATACAGAATATAATGTGTAAAACATACAAAATGTGTTAATCAACTGTATTATCATTGAGGCTTCTGGTCAATAACAGGCTATTGGTAGTTAAGTTTTGGGGGAATTGGAATTATACCAGGATTTCTGATTGTATAAGGGGTCAAAGCCCCTAGCCCCCATATTGTTCACCTATACTAAGTTGAGACATGAAATTACTGATAGTGGATACATATTGACTTAAACAAAACACCTTTTTGTATGATTCATGCTAATAAATTGTGGGATGTTCACATGATAGACTTCTCTGTAGGTATTGAAATATCATATTTTAAAAAATACTTAATGTTCATAAATAAAATACCATATACCAAAGGTAGGATAAAAAGTATATAGTATGATCTCCATTTTATTTTATTAGCATACATGTTTATATATATTTGTACATACATGATTAGAAAATGACTAGAAGAAACATTCATTTTAATACCATTTCTCTGGATGATTGGATTATTCATTTTTTGTCTTACTGTTTTTATACTTTCCTGTCTTTCCCAAATATGTGTGGTTACAATAATGCTAGTTTCTGTATTTCCTCCAGAAGTTATATAGCAAGGATTTATGGTAAGCATGTTGCTGCATACTCTTCAAAATGATTTGAATGAATTCACAATAATATCTTCAATAGAATTCCATCAATTATTTAAATATCCCTTAATGGAAGGTTTTTCAGTTGATCCTTTCTTCCTTCCTCCCTTCCTCTCTCCGTTCTTTCTTATGTAAATAACTCAAGTCTCTCTTTCCCATATTTTGGATTATTTCTGTAACATATATTCCCAGAAGTAAAATCTCTGTTAGGCATGAAAGGGGGCAGGGAGAGATTAAACTGGAAGCTGAATATTACCCGCATACTTCTTGAGAACCTCACCTCTGAGCCCCTTCAGCCTTTTGAGGTGCTGCAAAGACACTGGTGTAACACCATTTCTTGTCGTTAATGGAAACATTATCATTTTCCACAGTTCTGATTCCAAGGCAGCAACATTTAAAGAGCTCAGCTCAGGTGGAACAGCTTAGTGTTTATTCCAGCTTAACCTAGGAGAGAAACCTCACAAAATCAGATAAAAACGGTGCCAATCTGTCAGGTCAGCCACATACCTTCCCAGTTTTCATTATTTCTCTTTGCTCAGGTGATATTTGTATACCTTTGGCTGCCCAGTGCTTGCTTGGCATAAACCCACGTGGTGGCTCATGGCTATGGGGTTCAGAGGAAGACTGTGTGAGTGCTGGGCTTCCCAGAGCCCTTTGATGTGTGAGCAGCATCTGACAGTGCTGAAGATTGGTGTGATGAGAGAGGCTTTATGTTCTCCATCCACGGGTAAATCATGCGTTGGAGGAATACTGTCTCTTCCTTCAGAAAGCTTCGGTGCCTGGACACATGACTTTAAACTGGTATCTACTCTCGTTTTTATTTGAACACAGAAGGGTGTAAGGCAGTCAGAGGACACAGAAGGGCAGCCTCCGATAGCCTTCATGATATTTGGGAGGTATGTCATCTCCATCCCTCTGACCTGGATGTCCTTATATGAATGGGTATCTGCTGAGGGCCTGGTACAGCTGGGGGGTTAGGCCGAGCCAGCTGCAGGAGATCCTGGGGGTGTGGGAGCTTTCTTCATTGACAGTAACAACTGTATTGCAAAGCCTAGGAGAAATCAGCTACTGTCTGCTGGTTCACAAGCTTTTGTTGAGCTCTTGACTATTTATCAGATGATGCTAGGCCTGAAAATAGCAGATGAATAAAACATGCTTCCTGCCCTGCAGGAGCTCACATGATCAGATAAGACATGCAAGTAAATGGATCATTGGTAGCCTGAGAGATGGGGACACAAGATGAATAAAGAGAATGTTGTGGGGGACACAGAGGGGAAGTACCAGAATTGGGGATGTTTCCAGGGGAGGTGAGATTTGAGTCAGGTGTTAAAGGATGAGTGGTAACTGCTGCCAGCTGGTTGAAGAAGGGGAAAAACATACCTTTTATGGAGGGTCAGTGGAAACTATTGCTGGTGTTGGGGAGGCTCCTCACTGACCTCTGGACAAACACACGTTTACTGACCGCTGGATTATGCCAACTGCTTTTGTACCTGTTGACAGTGGGCTATGGCTGCCTTGTTGGTACCCTCTGAACAGAAGAGAGCTACTTCCAAGAAATAAACCACATGCATCCAAGTCCAATGGCCAGCTGTGTGCTTCTATTCTTCTTTGGGTCTTTTCCTTGTTTTTGGAGTTTTTAGATGACAGTAATGTGATTAGCTACTTCTAATTGTGAAGCTGATTCATGCTTATCATTAAAATTTCAAACAGTCCACGCAAATGTAAGAAAGAATTACATCAAATCCTTCAGCATACGATCACTGGTGTTAACATTTGGCAAGCATCCTTCCACACACCCTTCTATATACCCTCGCTGAAACACTTCTGTAGAAATGTCATACGATTTAACTTAGCAGGCATCTCCTGTACCATGACTGTGCAAGAAATTAGGCATACACCAGTGAGCAAGACTGATAGGGACCTGCCTAGAGGAGTTCCACTTCAATTTTAGCTTAGGGTGGACTCTGGAAAGAACTGATTACAAAATCACATGTGGACCAGAAGCCTTTCCCATTATAGGGCCTTTGCACAAGAGTTGTTTCTTTGCTGTTTCCCTGCTTCCCCTATACTAGGGACAGATAACTGTATCAATAGTTATATTGTACAAACAGTATATACAGGTAATTGTATGCAGTTATCAACAGATACAGGTTATGTCCCTGTCTGTCCAATATATTTAATGGAAGTATTTTTTTCTCTTGTATGGAAAAATCATTGATCCATTTTTATTTTTAACTAATCATATTACTAGGTTTTTATTATTTTAAATATTTTTTTTCTCTTATGAACAGTTATGTAACAAATGTTCTTTTTATACATCTTGGCCATTTATGTTAGGATTAAATTCCTAAAAGTAGAATTACTGGATCAAATGTTGTTATACACATTAAACTTTTGATATGTGTTGCAAAATATACACTGCTCTTCCATGAGATTCCATCAACACTTTGTAAATTACCATTTCCCCATATTCTACCAACACTAGGAATCCTCAATTTATAAAACTTTTGACCATCTGATGAAATTTCAGGTTTTTAAAAAATTTGTTTACATTTCAGTTTTCATCGACTTTTATTTGTTACTAGTTCAGTCATTTTCATCCATTCATTTATTCTTTGTCTTCCTTTGTGAACATCCTATTCATATCCTTTGCCAGTTCTTTTCTTTTTTTTTTTTTAATATTCCTATTGTGGTACTAGTCTTTTTTATACTAATGATTTACTAGTGCTCTTCATATATCAAGGACACTAACACTTTGCTGTACTTGTTGCAGATATTTTTTCTCATATCATTTGAGATTTTATTTTTCATGTCGTGTTTTTGTCTTAAAGAGGTAAAACAACACAATAATGTCATATCTAATCACCTTTTCTTCTGCGGTTTTGTATTTTTATGAAATTCTTTTCATCCATTTCTGACCATCTTGACTCATTGCTTGTGCCTGACTGAATTTGAGGCTTGAATGAAAGCCAAATGGCTAAGAATTCATTCTAATAAGACAGAGGCTGTATCAGTAAAAAATGAGAAAACATCAAGAAAATGTGTCTGAGATCATTTCTGCCCTCTATCTCCACTGGTTGCAGGATCTCCATGCTGTGGTTTCTGAACAGTCTGAAAGCACACGTAGGTAAGATGGCCTTTCCACAAACACAAGAAATGAAGAAAACCATCTTTTCTCTGTGAAGAAGGTCCTCTGCCAGTCCGAGTGTGGACTGAGCAGTACCAAGGGCTGAACGGAGCCTAAGTAACAGAAACAATGGAAGCCAATGGATGTAGAAGATAAAATCCATGCTGAAGGGCTAATGTGAAATAGCTGTCATTTGTTAAGGTCTACTCTGTGTCCTCTAATGTCTTACAGGATAGATAATCTTGTCCTCATTTTATATATCTTAAAAACTAACCAACAAATAAGGCTTACAGGGGTGAGATGTTTGATCCAAGGGCATATAGCTAGTAAGTAGAAAAATTGGGTTTTGAACTCTGATCTGATATGATGGAAAAGCTAGTGTTGTTAAGTATTCATTAGGCATTGCACTAAGTGCTTTACGTATACTAGCTCTTTTCATGTGGCAGCGATCATTTGAGGTAAGCATTTCTGTATTAAAGATGGGAATGGTGAAGTCTAGAGCAGCTAAGTAGCATGCCCATGACCATATAGTAAGGAGTTGTAGAATCAGGGATTGAACCAAAGCATTTTGTCTTTTCTCTCATTTTGTATTTTATTTTATTTTTAGATCATTTATTTATTTATTTGACAGAGATGACAAGTAGGCAGAGAGGCAGGCAGAGGTGGGGGGGAAGCAGGCTCCTGCTGAGCAGAGAGCCCGATGTGGGGTTCTATCCCAGGACCCTGAGATCATGACCTGAGCTGAAGGCAGAGGCTTTAAGCCACTGAGCCACCCAGGTGCCCCTGTATTTTATTATTAAAATACTTTATTGTTTATATTTATGAAATGCTTATGCTTATTAGAATTTCAAGTAATACATGAAACAAATCCTTGTTTGTTGTTTCCCTCACTCCATTCTGCTTGTTCCCAATATATGTTCTGAATTAGCAGTTGTCCTTGGGAGAACTTAGCACACTATTCCCACCCCTATGCTTTGAAGGTTTATGTCCCTGTCTGTTATCTTCATGAAAATATATTTTTTTGGCAACTACTAAGTGGAGAATGGGAATAATTTATATAATTACCAGGCAATATTGGGGTTGTCAAGTGTGACCACAGTACCTGGGAAAAGTTAATAAGTGAGTGATTGTTTAATTACTTAACTACTAATGATTTTCCAGGAATCGAACCATTTGATTTTGCACTCGAACATTTTCTATTAAGTCAATTGGAAATAACTGTGAGACAGCAGAGTTGTGAGCTTCAGAGGTCATTGCATTGGGGTGGCCATTATTGATTCCACCATGGGGTTCCACTAAAACATATGTAGAGACATTGACCAATTATTTTAATGCATCCTCCCTTTTATTAGGCATGACTATCACACTGGGCAATCAAAATAAACTTGTGCTTTCCAAATCTTGCTCCTCAAGCTGGAATTTTTTTTCTCTGATGTGCTTATATTTCCTTTCCTTTTGACCTTATTGGAAAATATTTCCTCCAAACTAGGTCATTAAATTTGAGTATATAAATGAGGAACATTAGATTTCAGAAAATCTTTTGATGTGTAGAGATCATTTGTATTTGGGCATTTTCCCTCTCCTTTTCCCCAGCACACACACATAGAGACAGTTCTAACCACCCCCACAATTCTCTCTCTCCTCAACTAATTGGTTTTGGGATATTCAGCAAGCACCAAGACATGAATAATTCAATGAGAGTTATTAGAAAGAAACAAAGGTGAAATAATTTTTTTTTCCTGGATACAAAGAAAATGTTTCTTACCCTCAGAGTTAGGCCTTTTAGCAGGTGTCAGAATCACCTGGAGAGCTTGTTAAAACACAGGTTCCTGGATCTCACCCCCAGATACTCTGATTCAGGAATCTACTGTGGACTCTAAGAATTTGCATTTCTTACAAGTTGCCTGTGTTTCTGATTGCACTGGTTTTAAAACATGGTCACAGATTCTTCTACACTTCTTCCCTTTGAGCTTTCCTCTACCTCTGCTTTTCTATCACCTCCATATTCAGTTAACCAGTAAAGCCTGTAGATTTTACCCTTTAAATATTTCTCACACTTGATGATTTATGTGCACTGACTACCACTGGCCTGCCCTCTCCATCTCTCACCTGAGCTATTGTAATCATCTCTGTATTCTATTCCATGTCTCTAAGATTGCCCCTGCCTTAAATCCATCTACCACTCTGTGTAGACAGTGTAACCATCTAATACTATTATCAGTTCCTTCTCGTCTTTCTGTCCTATAAAGTTCTCATTTGTCTTTTAAAACTCACTTCAGAAATTATCTCCTCAAGGAAGCCTTCCTTGAAACCCCTCCTGGGATCAATGGTTCTCTTCTGTCTCACGTATTCCCTGGTATATATTTTTAGTTTAGTTTATTTTCCATTTATTGCAAATGTGTATGGTGATTTCTTCCCTTAGAATGTAAGTTGCTTTGGGCAGAAATTATACTTACTCATCTTCCTACCACAACCACCTGAGGCAGGAACATAATACATGGGAGACTGTACTGGGCAGTAACACTAGATCAGGCAGTGATGACATACTGAGCCAAATGCTATTAATTTGTTTAACAGATATTACTGAACACTGTTATAGGCTGAATTGTATGCCTCTCCACCCCATTCAGATGTTGAAGTCCTAACTCCCGGTACCTCAGAATGTGATTGTATTTGGAGATAGGGTCTTCAAAGAGGTAATTAAGTGAAAAGGAGACCTTTAGAGTAGGCCCTAATCCAATAGGACTAGTGTCTTTATAAGAAATATTTTGTAAGAAAAGGAGATTAAGACACAGACACAAGTAGGAAAGGCTATCTACAAACTTAGGATAGAGGTCTCAGAAGAGACCAACCATGCCAATACCTTGATCTCAGACTCTTAGCTTTCAGAAAGGTAGAAAATACATCTCTTAAGTCATCCAATCTTTACTACTTGGTTATGGCAGCCCTAGAAGATACAAGTACCTATTATGAATTAGGGGTTATTCCAGGTCCTGGGAAGATTTAGATGAATTCCACACATGGGTTCCTGCCCTCATGGAGCTTGCAATCTACTAGGTGTCTCTTAGATACAAATGATTATTCAATTCAACACAATAAATGTGCTCTGCATGCATAGGCCTGGATGGGCAATGATGATGCAGCCAAATACTGATCTCAAGGAGTTTACGATGTAACTGCAGAGACAGTGCTTAACATGTGTAGAGAAGTGAAGAGATGGTGCAAGACTACTTAAGACTGAAGATAAAAATGTCCCTAGGACTACCAGAATGGGGAGGGATTACTTAGGATAAAGTGTTTGGGGAGAGCACCTAAACAGACCTCAAGGAGGTAGAACTTCAGATAGGAAGGGCTTAGACTGAGCGAAATGCAGCCTACACCCATGGAAAAGGGCAACATGAGTAAAGATACAGAAGTGGTTAGCCCAGTGCTTTCAGTAGTAGAGTGTACACTTAGCAAATCATCTGTTGGAGAATAAGGGAAGTTAATAATTGCCAGTATTTCTCTGTGCCAAGTGCTTTGTAAATGTTGTCTCATTTAATCTTTTAGACAAAGCTATAAGTAGATAGTAGTATTTTCATTTTACAAGTTAAAGCCTAAGGCTCAGAGAATTAAAATAATTATCTATGGCTATTGCAGGTCATTTGTTAAAAGAATAAATGAAAGAGGGGTGCCTGGGTGGCTCAGTCATTAAGCATCTGCCTTTAGATCAGGTCATGATCCCAGGGTCCTGGGATTGAGTCCCGCATTGGGCCGCCTGGTCAGCGGGAAGCCTGACTCTCCCTCTCCCACTCCCCCTGCTTGTGTTCCCTCTCTCCCTATCTCTTTCTCTGTCAAATAAATAAATAAATAAATAAATAAATAAATCTATCTTTAAAAAAAAAATAAATGAGAGAGATGACACCTAATAGTAATTGGTAAGTAAAGAATGTGGTATCTTTTCGAAGAATCATTAAAATGAAAATAAGTGAAAGCTTACTCTGGTGGCTGTTTGTAGAGTGATGTGAGTCAGTGGTTCTCAAACTTGGCTGCATGTTAGAATCATACGGAGAACTTTGAAAACTCCCACTGCCCATACTATAACTGAGGACACAAGATCTCTAGCAGAAATCTGTTCCCCCAAATCCTTCCTCCATGTCTACTCTTCTCCCCTGGCCCACATACACTCCAAACCTATTCCCTCCAACTTTTCAATTTTTATTTCAGTGTGTTTTTGTTATATTTTATTTCTCCCTATCTGACTAACTCTTTTAAAAATGTGGTACCCACTAGGAGTTTTTCTGTTGTAGCAAATCTGTGGAATACTTCCTATCTCTTCATTAGTAGGACCAGATTAAGAACAAGCTAGTCATAGACTTTCTTTAACTTTTCTCCTAGTTCCCTTCCCTTTCCTTCTCTTCTCTTCTTTTTCCCTTCCCTCCCTTCTCCTTTCATCCACCCATCCATTTAACTTTAGTACTTATATGGCAGGGTAACTCTGGCATATATTGTAAATATTTACTTCTCTTGTTAAATTATTTGTTTACATAG
This sequence comes from Neogale vison, assembly GCF_020171115.1. Lineage (NCBI taxonomy): Eukaryota > Metazoa > Chordata > Mammalia > Carnivora > Mustelidae > Neogale > Neogale vison. The sequence continues at coordinate 219,826,656 of NC_058091.1, forward strand.
TTATTCCATATTCTATATCTATTGTAAGCTTCCTTTTGTTTGTCTGCCTCTTTTTCTCATTTTACCCACCAAATCCCCCAGGTGGTAAGAAACACACCTGTTTTATTTGCCCTGTACACCAAGTAGCACAAAGAAGCTTCACAGGTAGTAGAAAATATCTTTTCAAGAAAGATGTTAATAGTCCTTTCTACCAAAAGAAAGGTTAAGAACCTGTATAGCCCAGCTATCATATTATGAATTTTAAATTACGATGGAAAACACAGCTGGCAGGTTATGGGCTGTATGTTTTCTTCTGCCCACTAAGACCAGGCATGATGACCTGTTCTGTAATCATGGAAGGGGCATGGGTATGCAGATAGGCTCAGAGAACTCTTTGGTCTGGCTTGGAGCACAGTGACTCTGCTTGAATGACTCCCCTTCACTCCTTTTCTGTTTTCCTACAGGCGACACCATCAAACCTCTTAAATAGCAGTTCTCAGATTCATTACCTCAGGAGTTCATGCAGCCTGAAAATATAAAAAGGGTCAAGAAAACTTTAGATAAATTAAGGGAAGACAGGTCTGTTGATTGGTGGTTTTGAAGGGAAAGGGAATTTAGGGATGTGTGTTATCTCTACCTCTGATAATATCCTCCAGATTAGTCCTTCCTTAACAAATTTCTCTTTGGTCCTGTCCTCAGAGATGGCCAAACTGCATTTCTTCTGTGTTTCAGGGGTACAGAAATATAGTATGGTCACCAATTCTACATGTTTCTGGCACATAATTTCAGTCTGAGACCTATGGGAGCAAATGATGCTGCCCTGTGTGTCATCACTGAATCCCTAACAAGAAGTGGAGATTTTGGAAAATCCCAAAGGTGTCTCTTGTTCTGATAGTCCTTAAGTTTTATTGTGTTTTATTGGCTTACAACAGCAGAAATTTATTTTGTCATAGTCCAGGAAGCCAGAAGTCTGAAATCAGTCTCCTTAGACAGAAATTAAAGTGTCAGCAGGGCTGCATTCCTTCAGAAGGTGTGAGGGCAGATAGAATCTGTGCCCTGTCTCTGCCAGCTTCTGGTGGCTGCCAGCATTCTTTAGCTTTTGGCCACATCACTGTGATCTTTGCTACTATTCTTAATTTTCTTCTCCTCTGTGTTTCTGATTTCCCTCTGCCTTTCTCTTTTAAACTCTTGGGATGGTACTTAGCATCCACCAGGATAATCCAGAGTAATCTTGTCACTCCAAAACCCTTAACTTAAGCATACCTGCAGAAATTTGGTCATTCAGGGTAACCTTCACAGGTTCTAGAGATTAGGGCCAGGGATTAAGACAACTTAATCTAAATATTATGGTAAGAATTTATTTCTCTCACGAAGAATCCTGGAGATAGGCAACCCAGGGTTGGTAAGGTAGTTGTACAATGTCAGCAGAGTGATGGTTCTGAAGTAATTGGCCAAATATATGATGAAGGAAACTTCTAATCAGAGCTGTACAAAGGCTTAATGAAATGCTGAGCAAGGATTCTGTGGTTGATTCTATTAATTCCAAGAAGAAAAGCATCAGGAGAACCCCAGGGGGCAATTTGAAGAAGATGCTTCCATTTCTGCAGCAAAGATGCCCCTCCAAAGAGACTGTTTGAGAAGAGGGTGCAGACAGAGCTCGCCAGCATGTCACTTCACTACTACCTTTCTGGGGAAGTGGAAAGGACAGCTTAGAATTTCTTTTAAAATGTGTTGACTTAAGTCCTCCTTATTTTACTTTTCTGAAATGTTCCAGACGTTGTAAATAACTTATGCAGAATGAAGGATGGCAGGTCAGTTTGCTGCCAAATCAAGAATGAGAAACTGGGGGACGTTTGTGCAGGAAAATTCCACTCAGCCCAAGCAGCCAGGGTCTAGGGGAAGCTGACATTTCAGGGAGGATGAATACAAACAGCATTTTCCTGGTGCTGTTCATCACGTGGACACAAAGAGCAGGCTAAAGAAACTCGTCCAAAACCAGACAATAGCAACTTCCTGTCACTTTGAAAAATAATAATGACCACGCCGACTATGGGATGAAGCTCCAGCAGTAACAATAGACAAAAGAGAGGAAGTACGCCTTTGAGACTTGAGATTCCAAATGGCAGTAACCACTTGTCAAGGATTATTGTGTGTCCACTGACCTCAAACTATTTCCTTGGCCATCCAACAGTGAAAGCCGCAGAGCACGAGGGCACCAGGGAATCTTCCTGTGTGAAAAGTGGGGTTTCAATGCTCAAATGCTCACGAGGCCTGAACTCTGTCACCAAAGCTGAGAGGCATTATTTTCTTAGCAACTGACTTTCCAGTGGGTGGAGGGCCATGGGCTGCTTTGTTGGGAGCAGGCATCCATAACTCTGTCTTTAGTTAAGTGGAGAACACTTTTTAGCATTTTCTGAAATTAGAAAAACAAAATGCTCATGCTTCAAGCAAATCAGCCCCGAATCAGAAATGGCAAATATCTTTGGGGTATTCAATTTAATACATTGGCCGTGAATGCTAATATGATTAAACAGATGTGGGATGGGCTGCAAAATCATATATTCTGCTCTGAATTTTCATGACCTGGTTCACTGTTTTATTTGAGTGAGTCAGGGTCCTCTATGAGTTTCATGCACCCTAAGCACCCCTAAAGCAGGGGTATGCCCCTGAGCAGGCAAGGCCTGCTGCCATATTAAAACAAGTTCCTGGTTATTCTTGCTGCCAAATATGAGATGATTTTTCCCTACATGTGGGATAAGCAGTGGTAAAACTGCCCAATCTGAGCTTTTCATTCTGAATAAAAAATGAAAATTACTTAAACATGAGGTAACAGAGCATCTTAATAGTGGATCCGGACAATTGTATCAAAAAAGACCCTATGGCATAATGGAAAAGAGAACTCAATGCCATTTCTGGTAATTATAGTCCAGAGGGAGAAGTAGTAAATAGGCTGAAGGATGCTCAATGGTGAGGTTAGGGATGACAGTTATGCTTTTGAATTATATTTATCTTTAAGGTTTTTCTCTTTATAATTTTTTTTAAAGCTGGTAATATCAATTTAAACTCTGGACATATAAGCAAAATTTTATGAAATGTGGCTCTGATAACACCCCCTATGTTTATTTTTATGTGTGCTAAGAAGAGATGGGGTGGAAGATGGAAGTTGCTTATGCTTAGACCCCAAGTTCAGCAAGATATCTAGTTAAAGTCAGCTGAAATTGTACAAGTTCACATGGATTTCCCTGATTTATTTTTATGTTTAACTGCTTTGTCAAGATTGTGGAAGAACTGCACATATTTAAAAGTGTATAGTTTTGATACATTCTGACTTATTTCTATACTCATGAAACTGTCACTGTAATCATGATAGTGAACACAGCCACCGCTTCCAGAAGTTTGGGTCCCTTTATAATCGCTCCCTCTTTCCCCTCCACCTCCTATCTCCAGATAATCACTGTTTTGTCATTATGGATTGGTTTGTATTTGCTAGAATCTTACATAAATGGAATCATGTAATATGAATTCTGTTTTGCCTGGCTTCTTTCCCACAGCATAACAGTTTTAAGATTCACCCATACTGTTGTATGCATTTTTAAAAATTAATTAGTTAATTAATTGATTAATTAATTCCTTTCTCTTCCAGGCAGTATGAAATTGTATGAACACACAAAAATTTGTTTATCCTTTTTATTGTAGATTGTAATCCACTGTATGGATATACCAAAATTTATCTGTCTACCTGTTAATAGACATTTGGATTATTTCCAGTTTTTGGCAATTATAAATAAAGATTTTAAGGGCATTCATGTAAAAATCATTGCATGGACATAGTTTTCCTTTTTATTTTTTCTTTTCTCATGGGTATTTGTATTTACCTGAATGGAATAGCTGGATTTTATATGTTTAATTTTTATATTTTGATACTTCCCTTTCATTGAGTTCAGTATATTTTAAAATTTCTCTTGAGAATTCTTTTACTCATGGTTGTTTAGAGGTAGGATATTTGATTTCCAAATGTTTGTGAATTTTCCAGATACCATTCTGTTTTTGATTTCTAGCTTAATTTTACTATGTTCAGAAAGTATGTGGTATAATTTCTGTTCTTTCGAATTTGTTAAGCCTTGTTTTATGGCACAGAATATGGTCTATCTCGATGACCATTCCTGTGCACTTGAGAAGAATGTGTATTCTCCTGTTGTTGGATGGAGTATCTATAAATGTCAGGTCAAGTGTTTTGATTATGTTGGTGGGCTCTTCTATGTCTCTACTTATTTTCTGTCCATTTTTCCTATTAGTGATAGAAAGACAAGTGTTGAAACTTCAGATATAATTGTAGATTTGTGTATTTATCCCTTATTTTAAATTCCTATTCTTAAGTATTTAGGATTGTTATGTCTTTGTGGAGAATTGACTCCTTTATCATTATTTATTGTCCCACATTATCCACTGCAATATTTCTCATTCTTGTCTTTGTCTTGTCTATGTGCTCTCTGACCCTTTCCAGAGAAAAGTTTGCCATTCCCTGTTTTGAATGACCAATTATCTTTTAAAGCTATTCTTATAATAAATAAATGATAAGGGACACCTGGGTGGCTTAGTTGGTTAAGGGCTTGCCTTCAGCTCAGGTCATGATCCCAAGGTCTTGGGTTCAAGTCCATGTTGGGTTCCTTGCTCAGCGGGAGTTGGCTTCTCTCTCCACTTGCGCTCTCCCTGCTTGTGTGTGTTCTCTTTCTGACAAATAAAATCTTAAACTAAATGAATTAATAAATAAATAACTAGTTATCTTGTAGTTACTATTTCAGATGTTATTTTTTCCTTTTATGTAGATACATATTTCCATCTGGTATCATTTTCCCTCTGACCGAAAGATTTCTTTCAACATTCTTTTTCGTGCAGGTTTGATGGTGATGTAATCTTTCAATGTTGTATATCTAAAAAATTCCTTATTTCACCTTTGTCTAAAATAGATATTTTTGTCAGATGTAGAATTCTATGTTGATAATAATTTTTTATTACTTTAAAGGTGTTGCTCCCTGGTCTCCTTCTTGCCATTCTGCTTGATGAGAAATACACTTTCATGCTTCGTTCTTCTGCACATATTATGATCATTTTTTGTGGCTGCTTTTAAGATTTTTTATCACTATATTTGAGAAACTTGATTATGATTATGTAATTTGAATTATGTTATGAAATTTGAAAGATAGTTTTCCTCATATATTTCTTATGCTTGGGAGTTTGTTGAGCTTCTTGCATCTCTGGATTTTTAGTCTCCAACAAATTTGGAAGTTTCTCAGGCATTATTTTTACATCGTTTCTTTTCCCCTTTGAAGATTCCAATTATATATATGTTGGGCTCTTAAAGTTGCCCATATCTCATGAATATTTTGTTTGTTTATTTTTTTTCTCTGTGTGTTTTGTTTTGGATAGTGTTGCTTAGTTTCTTTAGTTCACTAATATTTTCTTCTGCAATATCTAATATGACAGCAATTCCCATAGTGTATTTTTCATCTCTGAAAGATCATTGTATGTCTTTTAAAAATAATATGTATATTCTGTATTTCTACTTAGCATAGTCAGTTTTCCCTGTAGCATTTTTGTCATATGGAATATAGACATAATGACTATGTTGAGATCTTTATCCATCATTCTGTCATTGCTGTCAATTCTCAGTTAGTGTTGGTAGTTTTATCTTTTCATTATAGGGCAGACATTCTTGCTGATTTGCATGCCTGGTAATTTTTTTTTTTTATTAGATACCAGACACTGTGAGTTTTACCTTTTTGGCTGCTATATTTTTTTGGTGTTCCTATAGGTATTCTAGAGTTTTATTCTGGTATGTGGTTGAGTAACCCAAAAATAGTTTGGTGCTTTTAGGTCTTGATTTTAAACATTGTTAATCTGGATCAGGGAAGCAGTTAGTGGAGGGCTATTTTTACCATTGATAAAGGAAGACCCTTCTGAGTACTTCTGTTTGGCAGAATCCCAATAGCTTCCATGTTTTTGACCTCTGGTGTTACTCCTGTTATTATGTTACAGTACCTGGGAAAAGAGATTTTGTCCATATAATTGTTACTATTAAGTTGAATTTAAGATAGGAGATGATCCAGGTAGACCTGACTTCTATGAGCTTTTTAAAAGCAGATACTTGTTTCTGAATGGTTGCAGAATGGCCAAATATTCTAAGCACAAGGGTGATTTGATGTGTCATATATGTCATTACTGGCTTGAAAATGTAAGGGGGTCATGTGGAATGGATTTGTGAGTGTCCTCTAAGAACTGAGAGCAATCCTTGGCCAACAGCCAGAAAGAAAATGGGGACCTCAGTCATATAACCTCAAGTAACCAAATCCTGCCAACAACCAGAATGAACTTGGAAACAGATTCTTCCCCAGAGCCTCCAGGTAAGAGCCTAGCCCAACTATGCCTTGGCTTTAAGATACCCCAAGAAGAGAACCCAGTCAAGCTTGCCTGCGCTTTTGATCTATGTAACTAAATAATAAGAGGGTATTATTTTCAAGCTTCTCAATTTGTGGTAAATTATTATACAGTAATAGAAAACTAATATGGTAGCCTCTCCAATATCCTGAAAATTATGAGGTTTTCCATTTCAGGCCAGTGGAAATAGGCACTATTCCCTGCTCCATGTATGCTTTAAGTTTTGTTCCCTCTAATTGTCTGTGGTTCCTTCCATGTCATCTGTTGGTTACCTTACAGTCCTGTGCTGATCAGTGCTCAGGTGAATACTCCAGGGGGTCCTTTTGCAGATCTCACATTCTCTCTCTGTACATCTCTTCCCTTACTGACACTCTGTCCTGCAAACTGTAGCCTCCCCCCACTCCTGGCTTTGTCACCTCAGCTTGGGGGGAATATCAGGCTCTACCTCGATATCTTCTCCTGATGCTGCAGCCTGGAATCTCTGCCCAGGAAGTGAGTTGGTGATTAGGGCTTCCTGGGTTTACTGTTTCTCAGATCACTGCCTCATGTGAAAGCCATTGTTTCATATATTTTGGCTAGCTTTTGATTGCTTCAGGAGTGCAAGTAAATTCTTTTTCTAGTACTTGATCTTGATCAGAAGCAAAGGTCCTCATTTAAATACAGTTAGGTCAGGCTGTTTAAATCCAGGTTTGGGGACTAAAATTCTCCAAAGTGCTCACCCTGCAGAAGGTGGGTCTAGTTCTGAAAGAGTAGTAGGATAGATTGTGGGATGGATAGATAGATAGATAGATAGATAGATAGATAGATAGAAATTGTTGGTTTCTTTAGTTTGATTTGCCTATCTCACTTTAAGAGTCAGGTTAATTTGATTTCCAATTTCAAGTGCAGGGATCTGCAGTGATCTGATCTCCCTCCATGCTGAGTGAGTGCTTTATCCTTATAGTGATATCACCTCTTCGTTTAGAAAGGGATTCCTCTGTTTGGCATTCCCAACCACCCTTCAGATTCTTTAGAAGACATTTTCTTGGACAATCTATATCATTCTCTTCTTTACTCACAAGTTTCTGCAGCCAGGTGCCGCAGGGCCTGGAGGTGAGTGTGAGAAGGTGAAGTGGTTGCTATGAAGCGGTCCTGATGGTTGAAACATTTAAACTACTTTAGGGGCTTTATTTTAGACCATGGTGATGAGCAGCTTCCTCCCCTGTACCAGGGAGAGGCTTTGAGTCCTTGCTCTATCTGGGCTGCTGCTTTCTCCAGCTCACCTGCTGCGCAACCTGCTAAAGCCAGGTCTGTATGTGTGCCTGGGGGCAGGGGAGATTCTTGTGTACTTGCTTTGAAGCAAAAAAAAAAAAAAAAAAGAAGAAGTTACTAATATTTTCCTTAAGCAACAATGCTCTTCTCACATAGAAACAAATGCTTTCAAAAGGAATAGCATTTATGAAACTGGGCAAATCATATAACTTTAGACCAGAATGGAGTTAAAAAGGCCAGAGCCACAGCATTCAAACATATAAAGGGGTGAGAGAACCATGGAGATGCTGTGAAATAAGTTTGTTAATTCTAAATATGTGCTTTAAAGGGTGGTTTTCAAACTTTAGTGTGCATGTAAATCACATGGGAACTTATTAAAATGCAGATTCTGATTCTGTAGATCTGGTGTGGGGCCTGAGAGTCTCTATTTCTCATAAGGCTCCAGGTGATGCCTATGTCACTAGTTTGGGGACCACACATTGAATAGCAAGGTTCTGAAAGCATATATTCAGGAAAAATACATGAGAAAAACAGAAATAACAGTATAATCAGCTTTCATTTATTTATTCAACACCTAAAGGACTATCATATATAATACCCTATACTCAGTGATTTGGGGGGGAAAAAAAGCCTCCCTGGGGTGCCTGGGTGGCTCTGTCAGTTAAGCATCTGCCTTCGGCTCAGGTCAGGATCCCAGGGTCCTAGGATCAAACCCGAAATCAAGTTCCCTGCTCAGCGGGGAGTCAGCTTCCCTACCCCCCCACCTCTGCCCCTCCTATCCTTCCTACTTCTACTCTTTCATGCTCTTGCACTCTCTCGAATGAATAAATAAGATCTTTTTTTAAAGAAGAATAAAGCTTCCTCTTATAGAAGAAGTTTAAAATGTATACAAAGCATTAGCCTGTAAGTAGTATAGTATAGTATCTAGGAGTTAAAGATACACAGGCTTGAATCTTAGTGGGTTAAAAAAATTTTAAGATTTTATTTATTTGAGAGAAAGAGTGTGTGTGTATGAGAGAGAGCTATCATAATCAGGGGGGAGGGGTAGAAGAAGAAGCAGACTCCCTGCTGAGCAGGGAGCCTGACATGGAACTTGGTTCCAGGACCCTAGGATCATGACCTGAGCTAAAGGAAGACACTTAACCGACTAAGCCACCCAGGCACCCAGTCTGTAAAAAATTAATCAAATTACTTAACCATTATATGGTTCACTCTTCTCATTTGTGAAATGCAAAAATAAAAGTAGTGATAACACCTACAGCTTAGGCATGTTTGAGGATTAAATGAGTTAATGCATATAAGGATACTTAGAATAGTGACTGGCACATTGAAAGAACCAAAAAGTACCTTTATAATATAAGCTGAAAGGTGAGAAAAGTCATAAAAGGAATTTAGATAAAATATGAATTTCAGTCCCAGCCAATGTCAGTGACCATTTTTATCCAATCCCCATCTGGAAATCAAGTTTTTTGTTCTGTGAAATGCCAGACAGACGTAAAGGGAATCGATTTTCTCAGCTGTCTAAGAAGATGTGGAAGGAATTTGAGAAAAAGATGTGAAAAAGTTATCATCAGTGTTGCTTTCTATTTCTGATTTTCCTTCTTTTCTTCCATAAACTTGGAAGAATTGGATTTGAGCTTTCACTCTGCTGCTTATTACCTGAAATAATGATACATTTCCTTTTTAAAAAAATTTATTTATTTTTATTTTTTATAAACATATAATATATTTTTATCCCCAGGGGTACAGGTCTGTGAATCGCTAGGTTTACACACTTCACAGCACTCACCCCAGCACATGCCCTCCCCAATGTCCATAACCCCCCCCTCTCCGAACCCCCCTCCGCCCAGCAACCCTCAGTTTGTTTTGTGAGATTAGGAGTCACTTGTGGTTTGTCTCCCTCCCAATCCCATCTTGTTTCATTTATTCTTCTCCTACCCACTTCACTGCCCATGTTGCATCTCCTCTTCCTCATATCAGGGAGTTCATACGATAGTTGTCTTTCTCCAATTGACTTATTTCGCTAAGCGTGATACCTTTTAGTTCCATTCCACGTCATCACAAATGGCAAGATTTCATTTCTTTTGATGGCTGGATAGTATTCCGTTGTGTATATATACCACATCTTCTTTATCCATTCATCTGTTGATCGACATTTAGGTTCTTTCCATAGTTTGGCTATTGTAGACATTGCTGCTATAAACATTCGGGTGCACGTGCCCCTTCGGATCACTGTGTTTGTATCTTTAGGGTAAATACCCAGTAGTGCAATTGCTGGGTCATAGGGTAGCTCTATTTTCAACACTTTGAGGAACCTCCATGCTGTTTCCCAGAGTGGTTGCACCAGCTTGCATTCCCACCAGCAGTGTAGGAGGGTTCCCCTTTCTCCACATCCTCGCCAGCATCTGTCATTTCCTGACTTGTTGATTTTAGCCATTCTGACTGGTGTGAGGTGATATCTCATTGTGGTTTTGATTTGTATTTCCCTGATGCTGAGGGATATGGAGCATTTTTTCATGTGTCTGTTGGCCATCTGGATGTCTTCCTTGCAGAAATGTCTGTTCATGTCCTCTACCCATTTCTTGATTGGATTATTTGTTCTTTGGATGTTGAGTTTGATAAGTTCTTTATAGATTTTGGACACTAGCCCTTTATCTGATATGTCGTTTGCCAAATATCTTCTCCCATTCTGTCAGTTGTCTTTTGGTTTTGTTAACTATTTCCTTTGCTGTGCAAAAGCTTTTGATCTTGATGAAATCCCAATAGTTCATTTTTGCCCTTGCTTCCCTTGCCTTTGGCGATGTTCCTAGGAAGATGTTGCTGCGACTGAGGTCGAAGAGGTTGCTGCCTGTGTTCTCCTCAAGGATTTTGATTGATTCCTTTCTCACACTGAGGTCCTTCACCCATTTTGAGTCTATTTTTGTGTGTGGTGTAAGGAAATGGTCCAATTTTCCCAACACCATTTGTTGAAGTGACTGTCTTTTTTCCATTGGATATTCTTTACTGCTTTATCAAAGATTAGTTGACCATAGAGTTGAAGGTCTATTTCTGGGCTCTCTATTCTGTTCCATTGATCTATGTGTCTGTTTTTGTGCCAATACCATGCTGTCTTGATGATGACAGCTTTGTAATAGAGCTTGAAGTCCGGAATTGTGATGCTACCAACTTTGGCTTTCTTTTTCAATATTCCTTTGGCTATTCGAGGTCTTTTCTGGTTCCATATAAATTTTAGGATTATTTTTTCTTTGAAAAAGATGGATGGTACTTTGATAGGAATTGCATTAAATGTGTAGATTGCTTTAGGTAGCATAGATATTTTCACAATATTTATTCTTCCAATCCAGGAGCATGGAACATTTTTCCATTTCTTTGTGTCTTCCTCAATTTCTTTCATGAGTACTTTATAGTTTTCTGAATATAGATTCTTAGCCTCTTTGGTTAGGTTTATTCCTAGGTATCTTATAGTTTTGGGTGTAATTGTAAATGGGATTGACTCCTTAATTTCTCTTTCTTCTGTCTTGTTGTTGGTGTAGAAAAATGCAACTGATTTCTGTGCATTGATTTTATATTCTGACACTTTACTGAATTCCTATACAAGTTCTAGCAGTTTTGGAGTGGAGTCTTTTGGGTTTTCCACATATAGTATCATATCATCTGCAAAGAGTGATAGTTTGACTTCTTCTTTGCTAATTTGGATGCCTTTAATTTCCTTTTGTTGTCTGATTGCTGAGGCTAGGACTTCTAGTCCTATGTTGAATAACAGTGGTGATAATGGACATCCCTGCCATGTTCCTGACCTTAGCGGAAAAGCTTTCATTTTTTTTTCCATTGAGAATGATATTTGCAGTGGGTTTTTAATAGATGGCTTTGATAATATTGAGATATGTGCCCCCTTTACCTGCACTTTGAAGAGTTTTGATTGGGAAAGGATGCTGTACTTTGTCAAATGCTTTTTAGCATCTATTGAGAGTATCATATGGTTCTTGTTCTTTCTTTTATTAATGTGTTGTATCACATTGATTGATTTGCAGATGTTGAACCAACCTTGCAGCCCTGGAATAAATCCCACTTGGTCGTGGTGAATAATTGTTTTAATGTACTGTTGAATCCTATTGGCTAGTATTTTGGTGAGAATTTTCGCATCTGTGTTCATCAAGGATATTGGTCTGTAGTTCTCTTTTTTGATGGGATCCTTGTCTGGTTTTGGGATCAAGGTGGTGCTGGCCTCATAAAATGAGTTTGGAAGTTTTCCTTCCATTTCTATTTTTTGGAACAGTTTCAGCAGAATAGGAATTAGTTCTTCTTTAAATGTTTTGTAGAATTCTCCTGGGAAGCCATCTGGCTTTGGGCTTTTGTTTGTTTGGAGATTTTTGATGACTGTATCAATCTCCCTACTGGTTATGGGTCTGTTCAGGTTTTCTATTTCTTCCTGTTTCAGTTGTGGTAGGTATGTCTCTAGAAATGCATCCATTTCTTCCAGATTGTCAAATTTGTTGGCGTAGAGTTGCTCATAGTATGTTCTTATAATTGTTTGTATTTCTTTGGTGTTGGTTGTGACCTCTCCTCTTTCATTCATGATGTTTTTAATCTGGGTCCTTTCTCTTTTCTTTTTGAAAAGTCTGGCCAGGGGTTTATCAATCTTATTAATTCTTTCAAAGAACCAGCTCCTAGTTTCATTGATTTGTTCTGTTGTTTTTTTGGTTTCTTTTTCATTGATTTCTGCTCTGATCTTTATTTCTCTTCTCCTGCTGGGTTTAGGCTTTCTTTGCTGTTCTTTCTCCAGCTCCCTTGGGTGTAGAGTTAGGTAGTGTATTTGAAATGTTTCTTGTTTCTTGAGAAAGTCTTGTATTGCTATATATTTTCCTCTCAGGACTGCCTTTGTTGTGTCCCACAGATTTTGAACTGTTGTGTTTTCATTATCATTTGTTTTCATGAATTTTTTCAATTCTTCTTTAATTTCCTGGTTGACCCATTCATTCTTTAGAAGGATGCTGTTTAGTCTCCATGTATTTGGGTTCTTTTCCAATTTCCTCTTGTGATTGAGTTCTAGCTTCAGAGCATTGTGGTCTGAAAATATGCAGGGAATGATCCCAATCTTTTGATACCGGTTGAGACCTGATTTAGGACCGAGGATGTGATCTATTCTGGAGAATGTTCCATGTGCACTAGAGAAGAATGTGTATTCTGTTGCTTTGGGAAATGTTCTGAATATATCTGTGATGTCCATCTGGTCCAGTGTGTCATTTAAGGCCTTTGTTTCCTTGTTGATCTTTTGCTTGGATGATCTGTCCATTTCAGTGAGGGGAGTGTGAAAGTCTCCTACTATTACTGTATTATTGTTGATGTGTTTCTTTGATTTTGTTATTAATTGGTTTATATAGTTGGCTGCTCCCACGTTAGGGGCATAGATATTTAAAATTGTTAGATCTTCTTGTTAGACAGATCCTTTGAGTATGATATAGTATCCTTCCTCATCTCTTATTATAGTCTTTGGCTTAAAATCTAATTGATCTGATATAAGGATTGCCACCCCTATTTTCTTCTGATGTCCATTAGCATGGTAAATTGTTTTCCACCCCCTCACTTTAAATCTGGAGATGTCTTCGGGTCTAAAATGAGTTTCTTGTAGGCAACATATAGATGGGTTTTGTTTTTTTATCCATTCTGATACCCTGTGTCTTTTGATTGGGGTATTTAGCCCATTTACATTCAGGGTAACTATTGAGAGATACGAATTTAGTGCCATTGTATTCCCTGTAAGGTGTCTGTTACTGTATATTGTCTCTGTTCCTTTCTGATCTACCACTTGTAGGCTCTCTCTTTGCTTAGAGGACCCCTTTCAATATTTCCTGTAGAGCTGGTTTGGTGTTTGCAAATTCTTTCAGTTTTTGTTTGTCCTGGAAGCTTTTTATCTCTCCTTCTATTTTCAATGATAGCCTCGCTGGATATAGTATTCTTGGCTGCATGTTTTTCTCACTTAGTGCTCTGAAAATATCATGCCAGCTCTCTGGTCTGCCAGGTCTCTGTGGATAAGTCTGCTGCCATCCTAATATTTTTACCATTGTATGTTACAGACTTCTTTTCGTGGGCTGCTTTCAGGATCTTTTCTTTGTAGAAGACTTGTAAATTTTACTATTAGGTGATGGGGTGTGGACCTATTCTTGTTGATTTTGAGGGGGGTTCTCTGTATCTCCTGGATTTTGATGTTTGTTCCCTTTGCCATATTAGGGAAATTCTCTCTAATAATTCTCTCCAATATACCTTCTGCTCCCCTCTCTCTTTCTTTTTCTTCTGGAATCCCAATTATTCTAATGTTGTTTCATCTTATGGTTTCACTTATCTCTCAAATTCTCCCCTTGTGGTCCACTAGCTGTTTGTTCCTCTTTTGCTCAGCTTCTTTATTCTCTGTCATTTGGTCTTCTATATCACTAATTCTTTCTTCTGCCTCATTTATCCTAGCAGTGAGAGCCTCCTCTTTTTATTGCACCTCATTAATAGCTTTTTTGAGTTCAACTTGGTTAGATTTTTGTTCTTTTATTTCTCCAGAAAGGGCTTTTATATATCCCAAGAGGATTTCTCTAATATCTTCCATGCCTTTTTCGAGCCCGGCTAGAACCTTGAGAATCATCATTCTGAACTCTAGATCTGATGTATTACCAATGTCTGTATTGATTAGGTCCCTAGCCTTCAGTACTGTTTCTTGTTCCTTTTTTTGTGGTGAATTTTTCCGCCTTGTCATTTTGTCCAGATAAGAGTATGTGAAGGAGCAAGTAAAATACTAAAAGGTTGGCAAAGACCCCAGGAAAATATGCTTTAACCAAATCAGAAGGGGTGGGGGAGAAAGGGGATAAAAAGAGATTCAGAAAAAAAAAAGAAATAATTAAAAAAAGAAAACGAATAAAGAAAAAATATAAAAAAGAAAAAATATATATATATTAGATATACTAGTTAAGAGACGTTAAAAAAGAAAAGGGTAAAAGTTAAAAAAAATTAGCAGAAGTAGAAAAAAAATTGAAAAAGAAAAAAAAATTAAATTAACTGCAAGACTAAAGAATCATGGGGAGAAAGCCATGAGTTCCGTGCTTTGCTTTCTCCTCCTCTGGATTTCCGCTGCTCTCCTTGGTATTGAACCTGCACTCCTTGGTAGGTGAACCTGGTCCTGGCTGGATTTCTTGTTGATCTTCTGGGGGAGGGGCCTGTTGTAGTGATTCTCAAGTGTCTTTGCCCCAGGCGGAATTGCACCGCCCTTACCAGGGGCCGGGCTGAGTAATCCGCTCGGGTTTGCTTTCAGGAACTTTTTCCCCTGAGCGCTTTCCGTAGAGTTCCAGAGGACGGGAATAGTGGCCTCCCAGTCTCCGGCCCAGAGGAGCCGAGAGCTTGGGGCCCCACTCCTCAGTGTGCCCTCAGAGAATAGTGCCCAATTACTCCTGTCTCCCTGGCCTCCGGCCATGCTCCAAGCTCACCGAGGCTATGACCGGTTCAAGGTAACCCCGAGCTGTGAGCTCACTGTCAGCTCTGTCTCTGTAGCTGGCTTCCCCGTTCTAATACCTGCAAGCTCTGCAACACTCAGACACCCCCGTTCTTCTGTGACCATGCGGGACCTGAGGCCACACTGACCCCGCGTGGGCTTCACCCCAGTTTAGCCTCTGGAGCGATGTCCCCCAGTGGAACAGACTTTTAAAAGTCCTGATTTAGTGCTCCGTTGCTCCGCCGCTTGCCAGGAGTCGGCCCCTCCCCCTGTGGTCTATCTTCCCATTGATTTGGGTTCACTTCTCCGCCAGTCCTACCTTTCAGAAAGTGGTTGATTTTCTGTTTCTAGAATTGCTGTTCTTCTTCTCTTTGATCTCCCGTTGGATTTGTGGGTGTTTGCAATCTTTAGATAAGCTATCTAGCTGATATCCTGCTAGCTGATGTAGTCTCAGCCTGCTGCTTCTCCGCCATCTTGACTCCTCCCTCCTAATGATACATTTCTTAATCTGTCTGTGCCTCAGTGGCCTTATTTGTAGAATGGAGATGATGTGAGTGTGATGGTATAATTGTGAAAATTAAAAGCAAAAATATGGTAAGTTGAATAATGGCCCCCAAAAGATATCTAAGTTCTCATCCCTGGGAAGGGTGCATGCTATCTTAGATGGCAAGAGACTCTGCAGATGTGATAAAGAACTTTGAGATAGAGGGGCATCTGGGTGTTTTTTCGAAAGAGGATCTGACTCTTGGTTTTGGCTCAGGTCATAATCCCCTGGGTCATGAGATCAAGCCCCGAGCTGGGCTCCACACTCAGTGGGCAGTCTGCTTGAAGGTTCTCTCCCTCTGCCCCTTCCCCCACCCTCTTTTTCTTTCTATCTATAATAAATAAATCTTTTAAAAAATAATTTTGAGATAGAGAAATTATTTTGGATTATCTGGGTGGACCCAATGTGATTATAGGTACCCTTATAAAAGGGAGGCAGAACAAGATTTGACATACAAAAAGGCATCATGACCACTAAATCCAAGATGCCACATGGCTGGCTTTGATGATGGTAGAAGGGGTCGTGAGCCACAGAATACAAGTAGTACAGCTCTGGAAGATGGAAAAGTCAAGAAAACAGATTCTTCTCTAGAGCCAGCTGAGATACAGGGGGAGTAAGACTGACACCTTGGTTTTGCCACAGTCAAACCGATTTCAGACTTCTGACCTCCAAAACTGTAAGAGAGTAAATGTGCATTGTTTTAAGCCACAAGCGTTGTGGTGATTTGTTACAGCTGCCACAGGAAACAAATACAAAAATTATGAAAAACAGCCATGGAGCACTTCCCAAATTCTATTTTTCATCTCTTCTCTAATTAGAAAGCCACCACTAGCTTAAAAAATCTTTAAGGTTCCAGTAACAATCTTAGGTTTTCCTGAAGAAGTCTAAAGCCATATACCCGCTTTGTCTGTAAGATTACTTTGTAAATGAAGCAGTCCTCATGGCTCTCCAAAAGGATATTAAGGAATCTGGGGACTATACTGCTCTGGGAAAGAAGTCAGAAGTCTAGGTGACCAGATGTACAAATTGAAAACACTTCGTGGATTTCACTTTTCCACAGCAGAGTATTTGTCTTGTGGTCTGAATCAAGTCATATGGATCTTGCCAGAAACTTTAGAAGCTTCAGAATACAAAGATCTAGTTATTTCGGAAGAGAACTTTAGAAGGGAGGAAAAAGGAAGGGATAATGATTTGTGAAGTGATTGAAAAGCATTGCTTATGAATCCTTTCAAATTTCAATTTGGAGTCTAAAACATATTTTGTTTAGTTCCGTTTCTTTAAGTTGATGTTGACAAACTTCCAGTATTTGAGTCAAGGAGAAAGTTTGTGAAAAAGTTAATTTTTAATATTCTTGATATAAACTATAATTCAGTCATATAATATTAAACTCATGATCCCTTAAATCTCCAAGAAAAATGTTCAAAATTTTTAATTATTCTATTAATTATAAAATAAGAGGATCCTTTCTTCCCTTCCCGCACACTCCTTCCCCACCCTTAGATGCATGAACACACGGAGGCCAGTCTGACACTGAAGGAGAACAAACAGAGGCAAGTCAGCAGTCAACAAGAGTCTTCATGTGTTCTCACACTACCTATTCCCTTTGATCTTCCATACTCCTCTAGCTGATTTTCTTAAAGAGATGATCTGAGTTCCTAGCATAAAGGTTTGTGATTATTCATTCATTTGAGTATTTTTGAGACTCTACCATGTTACCATGTTACCATGTTAGCTTTAAGTAACACCTAATTAGACACATTAGTTTTGCCAAGACTTAATAAAGAGTTCAAAGCCTCCATAAAAACAGGGCATATGATAACCACTTTAGTTAGCCTGGCAAGTAGCCTGTGTACCCTTTGAAAACTCTCTTCTTTAATTTGGAGGGCCCAGAAGTTGATCCTTAAATGAGATATTTATGGCAGCTTTTGGGAAAATGTAGCGTGCTATGTTAGATAATTGTTACAACAATTGCAACAACCACATCCCACCACAAAACATTTGGAGAACAATCTGTACAGTGGAGGTTCATGTAATGAAGGAAGGCTTCTCTCTAAAAGGATTCTTCCTCCATCTTATAAAAGGATTCGGATCATTCCTGACTTCCGACCTCCATGTAGAAAAGAAGAATCTTACTCGCACTGACTCTTCATGGAGTGCTCCCCAGCATCCCGCCCCCAGGGAATCCTTGCATACCTGACAATAAGTTTGAATCAGGACTCCTATATGCGTTATCACATAAATCAGGAGATACAAATGGTAATTTTACCTTTCTACCTTCTCTTTTGTACTTTTTTTCTCTTTTATTCTCTCCAGCCAGCCCTTTTGTTCCCTAGATCACCAATCTCCCAGTTCTAATCCCTCATTTTAAGGGTCGCAGGTATACTACTCAACACCGTCATGAATCAGGAAGGGAAAAAATGCTGTTTTGAGTATTGTACATAGATGTCATGAAGTTCATGCATAAAGGCACATCCCTACATTTCAGTTTAGAAAGGAAAGCTGGGGCCAAATCAGGGAAGTCCTTGTGAAGGCATTTCAACTTCATCCTGAAATTAGAGGTGGTTTTTTGAAGAGATTTTAAATAGGTAATTATTCAACTAGATTTGCTTTCAAGATAGATTATTCTAAGAGTAGTACAGAGGACAGATGAACCTTCTGCAAGGTTGTGGGTTGGGTGGGGTGAGGTGGTCAGTATGATGAGGGCAGGCTTGAGAGCAGACAGTTTCATGAGGAAGATATTGCAGTGATGTAGGCCAACAGTGAACAGACTCTGAATTAAAACAATTACAAGGGGAGTGGAGTAAAAGGAACTGGATGGGCAATTGATGGCATTAACACGATGACATCTATAGGAAATACATGAAAAGTATGTGAAAGTGAAAGTCCAGGAATCAAACGGAAGAATCAGACAGAAGATGAGAGAGCTGGGTCAAAATACCTTCCACATTTCTCCAGACGGAAATAATAGTTCTTCTAAACTAAATTGTTATTGTCTGTACTTCATTATGGCCCTTACAATATTCTACTTTATGTCTAGTTTTTTATTAATTTACTCAACTCTGCTACTGAGTGGTAAATATGTAGGGCACAGTGACTGTTGTTTGTTGAGGTATTACTCTCCTAAAATGTCTAATTCTGTGCCCTAGAATAAATAGGAACTAACTATGGTGAAAGAATGGATTAAATTTTAGAGTATACTATAGTTTGTGAAGCACTTTGAAATGTATAAATCATTAGATACTTGCAACGTCTTTGGGAAAGGTGTATGACAGTTATTATTCCCATTTTTCAGGTGAGAAAACCTATGGTTGGAAATATTAATATAATATAGCTAGTAATTGGCAGAGCTGGGTTCATATATCTGATACAGCATCTACCATATGCCTATACTGTTTTTCATAAATGTCTCAGTGTCTTCACTCATGGATGTTTATTTTTAATAAATAAGGTAACAGATTTTCTAGCCGTTACCATGTTAACTACCACAAAAATAAGAGATAGAAAGGAATGGAGAGGGCTCTGGAAGACAACCCACTGAGTAAGTGATAGGGTGCTCAGCAACTTTTGGCATCATTTTCTTCCTTCCAAGCTCTCGCCCATGTATAGGCACTGGAAGTCTGGAAACTATTTCCTATTACTAGATGGGTTTAGGTTTTGATTTTACCAATAGAAGGCACTTGCACAAAGTGTAGCATGTGAAAAGGGAGAGGCCATTTTCTATACAGAATTTGGGCAGGCATATGGTTTTCTCAAGGATTTCCAGATAACCCCCTGAGAGTCACCTGCCTTTGTACCACAGTTAGCTTAGGTCATGGACACAGTCTCCTATGAAGCCTTCATTTCCTGAGTTATTAAATGTCAGCAGTGGTATCCCTGATCTTCATACCACCTAGCTTTTGCAATGCTTGCATAAGCTGATTAATCCTTATATTAAATCCCTTTGTGCTTTAAATACCTATAGTGGTTCTGTTTACCTGATTCATGCACCATACAAAGAAAATACAAGTATTAAAAAAAGTATTTCAGGGCACCCAGGTGGCTCAGTCAGTTAAGCGTCTGCCTTTGGTTCAGGTCATGATCTCAGGGCCCTGGACTCCCTGCTCAGGGAGAGTCTGCTTCTCCCTCTGCTGCCTATGCATGCTCTCTCTCATATCTCCGTTGTTCTGTGTGTGTCTCTCTCTCAAATAAATAAATAAAATCTTTAAAAAAAATGTGTTCCAAGCTGAGGTCATGTAGCTAAGAGGCAAATAGCCCTGTTGGCCTCATCCACCTTTATAACATACTTGCAATAGTCCGTTATGTGAGGATACAGGGGACAGATCATAGATTGACAAACATTTCTACTCAGAGTGGTTTTAATACAGACTTCCAGTGGCTTGATGCTGGGGCTTGATACTTAGGACATTTAGTTTCCCAGAAAACTTTAGGTGAGCCCATTCCCCTAAAATACTGGCAGGAACCTGAAGTTTTACCATGGGTAGAATGGAGTTTCACAATGGCCATATGCAGGAATGAAAGATTGCTAAATTTGAATTTTCATGTAGAGTCATGTTCAGATGGGTTGCTGATAGATGAATTAAAAAAAAAAGATTTTTCTAGTAACCCATGGATTGATGGAAAGATATTCAAATAGACTGGCTTTAGAGTGCTAAAAATTTCCATGCATTCCTTTGTTTTGTTTTGTTTTGTTTTTCAAATAAGTAAAATGAAGTTGTTAATGCCTAGAAAAAAATATCCAACAATATGACCTTACCTTTCATCAATACTGTTATTGTCCTTTGCTTTTCTGAATTCTTCTGGTCAATGCAGATAATAAAAACCCCTTGTCAGCCATCCAGCTATGGTGATGACCTTTCTCTCAAATGAGCATTTCCTATTCATTTGCTGCTTTGTGCTCATTTACTAGGCTAGACAGCATAGTTGCAAACACAGAATACACTGGCTTTGGTTTAGTTCTTAATATCTTGGTGAGGGAGGAGGGGGAGCAGCTTACCTTTTTCTCAGGTCACTGGATTGCTGCCTTTTATGGTGCTAGACAGGCTTAGTTATTCAGTAACTCTTGGGCATTTCCACTGCTCTCCTAAGGCACGTAGGCAATTTTGGTGTTGTAGAAACTTATTTCCCCACAAATATATTTGACACTGAATCAAACCTTGATGAGCCAAATTTCATTTTTCCAAACTCTAGGGATGGGTAAACCTGGCTTTGTGTTCAATTCACTGAATATCTCAAACTATTTTTCAAATGTCCTGGGTTTGGCCAAAACCAAATATACTTTGCCAAACATTTAATTTAATTTAATAATAAAAAAACCCATCTGTATTATAATGAAAATTTAATCCATATGTTTGATTCACTTTTTGCACTCAATCCATCAAAATATTTTGTAAGAGTTATCTGAAGTCCAAAAGACCTTCTATGCCATTAAAAAAAAAAAAAATGAAGCCAGTGTAAGCCTTTCTGCCCCACCCCAACATGTTTTTCTCTGCTATTAGGGAAGTTCTGTTTTCCCAGTCCCTGTCTGACTCAAGCCTTATCTGTACTCTTTCTCTGACTCCCCCGTTCCACACTATTTCCACTCTGGTCTGATCACTAATCGAAGTGGCTCATGAAGACCTTATCCATTTTGTTTTCTGGTGTTTCCTGAAGAAGGAAATAAGTGAAAGGGGGGAAAAGACAAAGAAAAAGACCCTAGCTTTTTCTTTGAGGAGGAGCCTAGTTACGTAAACTCAAGCTATAGTGACATGTATCTTCTTTGACTCCAACGTTGAATGACAAACAATGCACCACACTGATATGGGTACATTTAATGTTGAAGAGGGACTAGAGAGATGATTAAATTTCCCCTAACTATGATTTGTAGAGGTAGCCCCAACAGAGACTTTATGGGGAAAAAAGACCAAGCATTTGAAAGCTGGCTAATTTCTATTCATTTAAATTTTAAGTGGGATTTGAATAGGAAGATACTTAGTTGGTCAACTGGAGAAGAAACTAAGGGTTCAATATATCAGCATACTTTGCAGACTAGCTATGCTTCACCAGGTAATTGGCAAACCAGGGGTGGCGGAGGATGGGAAGACCGGCTCAGCGAGGAAGGGTCAGAAGGGGAGGTTGGTACCCATGGCTGCTGTTTTCAATGAGGTAATCCTTCCTCAGCATTGCACTGCTACCCTGTGCTTACTGCCAGTAGCCAAAGATCTCCAGATGCAATTGATCTCATAGATCAGAACAGAATTGGCTTGGACAGCCTGTTCTTTCCCAGTGATTAGGACATAGCATATTTTTCTTCCCCCTCCCCCTCAGCCCTATCTTAGTCTCTTGGCTGAAAGTTCTTTTGTCTTTGGATTAATCTAGGGTTAATCTAAGTTTACTCACTTGCTGCAAGCCGTGAGCTGGCAAGGTAGAGAAAATCTTCAAATAACTCTGAAAACTGTGTTCTCATCGTTCATGTGTGCTCTGATTTGTTTAACCTCTGTCGATATTGGACTCCAGCTAACCTGAAGAAACTGGGCACAGGATGTAGCAGGATTAAATCAGAGATTAGTTCTGCATCTTATCTAAGATAAAATTCTCATTTCAATGTCAACATGCTAGGAGGCCTCTTGACACTTTATTTTTATCATAGAGAGCATCTAACAAGAATCATGGAACATGAAAGGAATTTCAGAAGACAGCTCTTCTATGCCTCTGCCTCTAGGAAAGACTGCACTTAAAAATATCCCCTTAATAGAGAGCTCCTTCTCCTTCTTTAAACCCTCCCTAGTGACACCCACAAATTCTTTGCTAATGTGTTCTGTATCTCCCTAATGTAAGGCAATTCCCTAATTAAGCTGATTATGAGATTTGGGGGGTGGAACTGGGTACCTAGTGAGATACTTCTGTCTCCAAAGAAACTAAGAAGTAAACAGCAAGAACTGAAAACAATGCTGTGGTCTGCAAGTCAGGAGAACCTTGTCCTTACTGGACCTAGGAACAAATTTTGGTTTGACTCTGAGTTAGTGATGTAACCCATTTTGGCCTTAGTTTCCTCATTGAAATAATGAAGAAGATCCCTCAAGCTGTAAGATCCCTTACAACTCTGTAAGATTTTTCTGGCTTGTGATTTAATTCTCTTGGGAAATAAGTTGCAAGGCTGAGAAGGAAAATGTAATCACTTCCCACTGCTTAATTAACCTCCACCTCAGAATTCCTTACACACACAGCAGTACACACACCAACCCAGGAGATAGACTTTTGGTTTTTTGCTACATCCCAGTTTCATTCTATGCTATGATACGTGAGCACTGAAGGCAAGCCTTTGTCCACTGACTTGCAGCTTGCTCATAAGGGGCCTTCGTTATCAAGAGGGTTAGGCATTCTAGGTTCCTTCTCACTGTATTCCCCTATCCCTTCTATTTTATTTCTAAGGAATGTCTTCTTCTTCTTCTTCTTTTTTAAACTAAGGAAATTCTAATAGAGGCTAAATTCCAAGGGAAAAGATATAATAAACAGAAAAGACATGGTTTTTACATAAGGAAAAATCCCCATCATTTTAGGATTATTGATTTTAATGTTTCAGTGATATTACTACTGCTTGGCAGCCTTAGGGAAAGACAGAGTTCCCACCTGGGTAATGCTGAGCCAGCCACTTACAAAGCAGTTTTGAAGTTATGAACGGAAAGTATAGGTATGGTGTAATTTGATGCTGACAAGTAAGAATTGAAGAGTTGAAGCTTGTGCCACACTAACAATTTAGAGTCCCATATTAAGTGGAGTGACATAAATACGAATGACACAGACACAGGGACCTTCTAAGAAAATCCTCTCTCTTCTCAACGGCTGAGAGGGAGATGAACAGTACAGGGAGGAGATAAAATGAGAGAGGATTACAAAGCAGAAGTGCACAGGTGCTTGTTTGTGTTATTTCAGTTCGCATGTACCATCTTCACATTGGTTACCTCCCACTGCACTGAAGCAGACCTGACCGGGCAATCAGTGACCTATGCAGAGGCCACACATCACCAGGAAGCCTCCATTGCAAGAAGCTGCTTTGTTTCTTTCAGATGAGACACATGAGAGGATGGTGCTTATTTTAAGCATGCCACCAGGATTTAGCAAATTATTGAGACCCCTTCCAAAAAACTCCAGTTCATAGACTACAAAAAGAAAATATATTTCATGCTTTCTCATCTCTTATTGCAGCTGACATTAAACTGTATTACCTTGTTATGTTGCCACCTGATTTAAGACTTATTTTCAAAAGCCCTTCAACATTGAGAAAAAAAATCTTACATCCTCTAGGAATTGTGACAATTGTCCTTATACTACTAATAATCCTACCAGCATTTAGTGAATGCTTGCTGGGTGCCAGGCCCTGTGCTGAGTACTCTTTGCAGGTTTTCTCATGTAACCTTTGCAAAAACCCAGGGAAATAGATAACTACTTTATCACTGCGTGGAAACGTTGGCTCAAAGATGTTAAGTAACTCACATGAAGTGAATCATCGCTTTTGAGATCGTTCAAAAGAAAAGTCTCAGACTCTGAAGGAAATTCCAAAAGTATTTCCCGGTCATCTTTAGACAATGGAATCATTGTGAGAATGTTTATAGCTTTGTGGGTGTCTTCTGTAAAGGAAACAATAGTTGTTTGGATACATAAATATTGGAACTTTTGTTGAAAATCAGGATCATGAGTTTATAGTCTCACTCCTTGAATTTCTTCCCTTTTGATGTTTTCCCCCAGAGTCTATAGTGTATTATTTTAAAGAGAGTGGAGTTGATGTTTCTTGTCTGATATTATGTAAGCCAGATCTTTAAGGATTAAGTTTTAGTGACAATTGTGGAAACATGAATGCTCGTCTTTCTCTCAAATTTACAATTCACAATAATAAAATTAAACATCTCAGAGGAAGCATCTCTTGGTCCAGTGAGTGAAGAGAAAGGTGCCTTCAGTTCCTATAAGAGTGGGGTTGGTAGAGGTCGGTAGCAGGAAGGAGCAGAGCTTGCCAGCCAGGCCTGCATCCTGTTGAATGCTTATGACCCCTGTCAGTTCTTCCTAGGCTAGCTTTCTTGGTCTGCTGCTGGGCTGGGCCTAGAGCAATATCTTGCACACATATACTCTAGGTATGTATTTGATGACACAGTGATTCTTCTGTATTTTTAAGGCTTAGTAAATGCCCAAACTTTAAGTTAATTTGAAGTAGACTTGAAAATCATTTCAGTTGCTGCTGTGTTCCAGAGTATTCTGGACTTATTACCTTTGAAGAATCCTCCCTTCAGGTCATACACAATTCCCAACTATCAAACTCCAGTCTCCTAAAAAACCCTATAAATGCATATATTTTGTTGGTTGCTTTTTGAAATGACTGGAAACAGACTAATCCCCATTGCTTTTCTTTTTATTCTTTATTTAATAGTAAAACTTCATATTTTTAATTTTACTAAGACCCCCTCAGTCTATTATTCCAAGCCTGGGGAATACAGACCATAGGGATTTGAAATTTAGAGATGCAAGTCATTATCTGTACTCCTGTATAGTATTTCAAACAGAAAGAAAATCTTACACTTACTAAGACCATACAGGGTAACTTTGCTTTTTGGCCTAAAAGTTAAATAAATTTTGATTGGCTATTATAGGTCTTGATTATTAAAAATGAATTAATTAATCAGCTACTATTTAAAAATTTTAGTTTTTTTATTGAAGTCTTAAATGTGAGACCTGAAACCGTAAAAATCCTGGAAGAGAACATAAGCAGTAATCTTTCTAACATTGGCTGTAGCAATACTTTTCTAGCTATGTCTCTTCTAGCAAGAGAAACAAAAGCAAAAATAAACTTTTGGGACCACATCAAAATAAAAAGCTTTTGCACAGTGAACATAAACAAAACAAAAAGACAACCTACTGCATGGGAGAACATATTTGCAAATGATACATATTTGATAACAGGTTTATATCCAAACTACATAAAGACCTTATACTATGCAACACCAAAAAGCAATCTGATTAAAAAATAAGCAAAGGACCTAAATAGACATTTTCCTAAGGAAGGCATACAGATGGCCGACAGACACATGAAAAGAGGTTCAGCATCATAGTCAATAGAGAAATGCAAATCATAACCACAGTGAGATATCAGTTAACACCTGTCAGAATGGCTACAATCAAAAAGATAACAATAAGTGTTAGCAAGGATGTGAAGCGCCTGGAACCCTTGTGCACTATTGGTAGGAATGTAAATTGGTGCAACCACTATGGAAACAGTATGGAGTTCCTCGAAAAATTAAAAGTAGGAATACCATATGATCCAGTAATTCCACTATTAGGTATATACCCAAAGAAAATGAAAACACTAACTCAAAAAGATATATGTACCTTTATGTTTATTGCAGCATTATTTGCAATAGCCAAGATCAGGAAATAACCTAAGCATTCCTCAGTAGACAAATAGGTAAGGAAGATGTGGCATGCACATATATATATATATATGTGGCATATTACACAGCCATAAAAAGGATGAGATCATGCCATTTGGAATAGCATGGATAGTCCTAGAGGCTACTACACTAAGTTAAATAAGTCAGATTGACAAATATTAATACCATATGATTTCACTTATATGTGGAATCTAAAAAAAATAAATGAATAAACAAATAAAAAAGCGGAATCAGACCTATAAGTTCAGAGAACAAACTGGTGGTTGCCAGAGGGGAGGAGAGAGTCAGAAGATGAGTGAAGTGGGTGAAGGGAAGTGGGAGATACAGGCTTCCAGTTATAAAATGAGTAAGTCATGGAAATAAAAGGCAGGGCAAAGTAAATATAGTCAATGATATTGTAATAGTGTTGTATGTGGAGATATAGTAGCTACCCTTGTGGTAAGCATAGAATAATGTATAAACTTGTCAGATCTCTATGTTGTACACTTAGTACACAACTAATCTAACATTGTGTTTCAACTATTCAAATTAAATTCTTTTTAATTTCAAATTTTCTGTTTAACCCAATATTTTAAAATATAGGATTCTTGGGGGACAATTCAATTGGTCCATGGATTTTAAAATGTTGCTTGGCACATACTAGTGACTTGATAAAATTGTATCAAGTGAGGAAATAAGCTTTATTTTTAATTCAGTCTTACTGACCTTCTAAAATGGAATAGAATTTTTTCTTCAAACAGCATCTTTGTTTGGACACAAATTCTGCAACAGAGAAAAGTGAACTGGATTTCATTAAAGTTGGGGTGTATATGCAGGTGACAGAGCTCCAGAGTTCTGCTCTCTGTCCCCTCTTTGACCTCATGGAACATACCTCTTCTGGTATTTGTATGGACTCTTAAAGCTCTGTATGCTACAGTTTTAAAATGGCTTCTCTAAACCATCCCATCCCATTGTAAATCTCTACGCTTCACCTGACTCCTACATCCATTTCGATCTCAGCTATTTGGTTTGAGCAAAATGATTTTTTGTTATGTAGATAGACAATTGTAACTGCAAAGAGAAAAAGTCTTGTACTAGTTTGCTTGGGCTCCCATAACAAAGCACCTCAAACCAGAAGTCAAAGATGAAGCTGTTGGCAGTGTTAGTTCATTTTGAGAAATGAGTGAGAGAAGTGTTTCCATGTCTGTCCGAGCTTCTGGTGGTCTGCTCTCAGTCTTTGGTGTTCCTTGGCTTGCAAAAGCACTGCCCCATCTCTGTCTTCATCTTCACATAGCACTCTGTGTGTGTATGTGTGTGTGTGTGTGTGTGTGTGTCTCCAAATCCCCTTTTTATGAGTACAACAGACATACTAGATTAGGGCATACTCTAATGACCTCATTTGAACTTTTTACCCCAGTAAAAATCCAAACTCCAAGTAAGCTCACATTCTGAGATACTGGGGGTGGGGGCAGTTGGGACTTCTACATACAAATTTTTGGAGGACACAATTCAACCCATAACAGATACTTTTGATAATGTGCAGGAGTCAGAGGATACAAGTGAGATTCTTGGTTTTCTTCACTGGCTGATGATTAGAACTCAGAGAAGCCTCATTGATAAATGAGTATCAAAATGAACTAAGTAAGCATAATACCCTCTAGTTGCATCCACGTCGTTGCAAATGGCAAGATTTCATTTCTTTTGATGGCTGCATAGTATTCCATTGTGTATATATATACCACATCTTCTTTATCCACTCATCTGTTGATGGACATCTAGGTTCTTTCCATAGTTTGGCTATTGTGGATATTGCTGCTATAAACATTCAGGTGCACGTGCCCCTTCGGATCACTGTGTTTGTATCTTTAGGGTAAATACCCAGTAGTGCAATTGCTGGATCATAGGGTAGCTCTATTTTCAACTTTTTGAGGAATCTCCATGCTGTTTTCCAGAGTGGTTGCACCAGCTTGCATTCCCACCAACAGTGTAGGAGGGTTCCCCTTTCTCCGCATCCTCGCTAGCATCTGTCATTTCCTGACTTGTTCATTTTAGCCATTTTGACTGGTGTGAGGTGGTATCCCATTGTGGTTTTGATTTGTATTTCAGAGTTACCCTATGACCCAGCAATTGCACTACTGGGTATTTACCCTAAAGATACAAACATAGTGGGGCGCCTGAGTAGCTCAGTGGGTTAAAGCCTCTGCCTTTGGCTCAGGTCATGATCTCAGGGTTCTGGGATTGAGCCCTGCATTGGGCTTTCTGCTCAGCAGGGAGCCTGCTTCCCTTTCTCTCTGCTTGCCTCTCTGCCTACTTGTGATCTCTCTCTCTCTGTCAAATAAATAAATAAAATCTTAAAAAAAAGAGATATAAACGTAGTGATTCGAAGGGACACGTGCACCCCAATGTTTATAGCAGCAATGTCCACAATAGCCAAACTAGGGAAAGAACCTAGATGTCCGTCAACAGATGAATGGATAAAGAAGATGTGGTATAGATATACAATGGAATACTATGCAGCCATCAAAAGAAATGAAATCTTGCCATTTGCAATGACATGGATGCAACTAGAGGGTATTATGCTTAGCGAAATAAGTCAATCGGAGAAAGACAACTATCATATGATCTCCCTGATATGAGGAAGTGGAGATGCAACGTGGGGGGTTTGGGGGGTTAGAAAAGAATAAATGAAACAAGATGGGATCAGGAGGGAGACAAACCATAAAAGACTCTTAATGTTACAAAGCAAATTGAGGGTTGCTGGGGGGAGGGGGTAGGGAGAGAGTGGTGGGGTTATGGACATTGGGGAGGGTATGTGTATGGTGAGTGCTGTGAAGTGTGTAAACCTGGCGATTCACAGACCTGTATCCCTGGGGCTACTAATACATTATATGTTTATTTAAAAAATGAACTAAGTAGTAGGAACTAGATTATAAGAGATGATTATAAATATGATTAAGAATACAGGCTATGGGGCCAGACTGCCTGGGCTCTATTTCTGACTCACTAGCTAGGTGATCTTGGGTAAGTCCTCTAATTTCTTTGTACTTCAGTTTTAACATTTGTGAAATAAGGATGATAACAGCACATGCATTTTGGGCTATTGTGAATATTGAATGAGTTAATACATGTTAAGCACTGAAGGTAAATACTTTATTAAGCTTAAATCATTTGTTCTAGTTCATTTAAGGTTGACTGTATAACAATAGAACTATACCATAGCCATCCTACCCAGGGTGTACTCTTGCTTAGGGAAGGCCAGGGATGTTCTACCTTGCCTAATTTAGTCTTTATGCAATGTTACAATTGACAACTTAGGTGAAGTGTCACAAATCCATTCCTAATATGTAGGGGATTGTGGGGAGCAGACAGCCAACTCCTTTCCTCTGTGGGAGGTATCATGAGACACTTACCATGTGTTGGAAGACCCTTAAATTCTTTTCATTTCCTAAGCTAATCGCCTGTCTACCACCTTGCTGAGGCAGATGAAGATCCAAGTTTGGCAGGGCAGATGAGCTCAAAGTTTCTTCACATGCAACCAAAGCCCAGAAGGAAGAGATTTGCTCATGTGGCCATGCAGAGGGAGGGTGTCCAATGAACAGGGTGGGTTGGGCTTTACAATAACCTAAGAGTGACACAATGACACATGAATTAAAGTTCTCTCCAAGTCTGCACTAAGAAAGGAATTGACTATTTGGACGTTTAAGGGGGAAAACTGTCATGAGCAAAGAGTTTTCTTATGGCAGGTAGGGTGGGGAAGATTTAAAAATGCTGTAATTTTACCATTTATATGACAACTCTTGTTAATAGAGTATCTTAGTGCTCATGATATTTTGAATATTCTAATTATAGAATAAGCAGTTTCCTATTTAGTTTTTTCACTATATTTTTAGTGGCCACATAAAATCCTTCAAATGATGCATTGTAATTTAGTTAACTATTCCCTTATTAGAAATTTGGATTGTTTTATTTTTTCATAATTACAATTAATGCTGTGACAAACATCTTGGTAAGTAAACCTTTTTCCATATTTTGGGTTGTTTCCATAGGACAGGTTCCCAGAAGTGAAATTACTGAATCAAAAACTAACTTCATTTCTATCCTTCTTCATACATATTGCCAAATTGCTTTCTTAAAGAGCTGCATCAATTATTATCATAGCAGCTATAGATGAAAGTGCAGTTATTACTGTATGTCTCCAGCAGAGGATTTTATATTGTTTTTATTTTGATATTTTTTCCAGTAAAGTGATAAATTAATTTTTTTATCTATTATTTTTTTAAAAGATTTTATTTATTTATTTGACAGAAAGATCACAAGTAGGAAGAAAGCAGGCAGAGAGGGAAGGGAAAGCAGGCTCCCCGCTGTGCAGAGAGCCCGATGTGGGGCTCAATCCCAGGACCTTAGACCATGACCTGAGCCGAAGGCAGAGGCTTAACCCACTGAGCCACCCAGGTGCCCCTAATTTATTTTTAATTTGGATTTTGTTGCTAGTGAGATTGGCCATCTTTCTAAATTTTTTTCTAGTTTTTTCCTATCATGAACTGTCTTTCTTTTGCCCATTGAAATATATTGCTATCTCTCTTAAAAATTTGTTTAAGCTCCTTTTTACTTTAAAGATATTAACCCTGTGTACATTAAAATGTTATAAATAATTTCTTTAGTCTGTGACTTCTTTTAATATACTTATTTGTTTTTTTATTTATGTATCGTCCTTTAGGATTTAGTAGTAAGCCTGTTGAACTTTCCCTTGGAAAATATCTTCATTGTTTCTAAGCTTGCAAAGCCATCCTATCTTCAGATGTTTGTGGGCTATCTGATTCCACTTTTTTCTATGACTTGAATTTTTTAAAACAATTTACTCTCTAATCCATCTGGAATTTATTTTGGTTATGCTCTAAGAAAGAGGTTTGTTTGTTTTTTTTTTTCTCATTGATTTGAAGGGATTCTTTATTTAGAATTCTTTTTTGGAGAAAGTAACTTTAAGGTGAAGAATTTAATTTAAGAGTACCTAGTAGGGGGCTGCCTGGGTAGCTCAGTGCGTTAAGCCTCTGCCTTCAGCTTGGGTCATGATCTCAGGATCCTGGGATCGAGTCCCACATCGGGCTCTCCTAGGCAGGGAGCCTACTCCTTCCCCCCTCTCTCTCTCTACTTGTGATCTCTCTCTGTTAAAAAAAAAAAAATCTTAAAAAAAAAAAAAGAGTACCTAGTAGGAAGTCACTAGGAACAGTGAGATGAGATCTTAGCTGGTTGGAAGAAGTGAAACAGGGAGTTGAGGGAATAAAGGAATTGAGGTGGGGGCAGGGCTGTGAAACTAATGGATGAAGTTTGGTTGAAAGTAGGAAAGTGAACAAAGAAATTACCTTGAGCTGTATTTATTTGCAGAATGCCAATATGCCTAGAAAGTTTAGTGAAGATGTTTTCTATAAGATCACAGAGTCAACAGCGTTATCAGTCTTCATTGATATATTTTTTTACTATGAATTAATAGCAAGTTCTAAAATAATAAAGGAGAAAATTGGGAAAATATTCATCTCTTCTTTCATTCATATAATACTTATTGAACACCTGCATGTGCCAGCATTAGGCTAACTGCTGAGGTCAGAACGTGAACAAAACCATTGAGGGACTAGGACTACACCTCTACATATGAAATCTCTCAGCCAAAGACTTCATACTCAAAACATTCAAGATCCTGCCAGTATGTCCCCAGCTTATCATTCCAGTTACATTGCCCATTTTTCTAAGTGTATCACGTATTTTTTTAAAAAATTTTATTTATTTTTTAAAATTTCTTTTCAGTGTTCCAGAATTCATTGTTTATGCACCATACCTGTGCTCCATGCAATATGTGCCTTCCATAATACCCACCACCAAGCTCACCCAAACTCCCAATCCCCTCATATATTTAATCACAACAGTCTCTCCTATTTTCTGAGCACTTCTCATATTTTGGCCTTTGGACTTCTATTTATGGTGCGCCATTCTCTTTTAATACTCCCTATCCCATATTTCCAGTTAGGAGCTCTTGAGTTCTACTGCCACTCAAAGCTTTTGTTCATGATCTGAGACAGATATGACCCCTTCATCCTGCTTTTGCCTTTTTAATGGAACTTTGCTCCTCTGAATAACATACTTGGATTTTAGCTGATTATTTTTCTTTCCCCTCATTTCCTCCTTATTAAACTATAAGCTTCCAAGAGTGAAGATAAGAGCTTCTGCCATTTTTCTAATTCTTACAGTTCCAAAGATGGTACTGTATGACAAGTTTTGGCCAATGGGACATGAATAGAAATGGTATGTGTCCCTTGAAGAATGTGTGTTCCAGATGGTACCTCTACAAGATCATGAGTGTCCATCAATGTGGGTCACATTGGAACACATGCCTTTGCCGACTATGTTGGATAGGTAGTTTAAGCAAGAAATAAACTTTGAGCAAGTAATATATTAGAACTGTTACTGAAGCATACTCTAGCACTGGAGATGGGAATTTTTTTTCTGTAAAGAGTTAGATAGTTAAATATTTTCCATGAAAGCATCTATGGGCAGTACATAAATGAATGTTACTCTGTCCCAATAAAACTTAATTTATAAAAATAGTCAGTAATCTGGATTTGGCTCATGGACGTAATTTGTCAATACTTGTTCTTTCATATCCTGACCATACATCTCCACATGTCTTTTTGTTTGTCCCAAATCTCATTAAAATGCTTTGGTGTGTGTTGTGGGGGAGGAGGAGCATAAGAAACATTTGCCATTAAATTCATGAACAAAGTAAGGAAGTTCACACACCATACTATAATTTAATGCCCACTGTTCAAGAAGTCCAAACTGTTGGAATTGAACAGGAGAAATAAATCCAAAAAGTTCAACTGTAAAATTATTATAAAAAAATAACAAATTCAGGGCACCTGGGTGGCTCAGTGGGTTAAAGCCTCTTCCTTCGGCTCAGGCCATGATCCCAGGATCCTGGGATCAAGCCCCTCATTGGGCTCTCTGCTCAGCAGGGAGTCTGCTTCCCCCTCTCTCTGTCTGCTTCTCTTCCTACTTGTGATCTCTATCAAATAAATAAACAAAATCTTAAAAAAAATTCAGAAAGATATCTATCTGCATATAAAATTAACATAACAAAGTAAAAGTCTTTCCTATAGATTGAATATTTATGTCCCTCCCAAATTAGTACACTGAACCCTGATTACCACTGTGACAGAATTTTAAGGTGGGATTTTTGGGGAGGTGCTTAGGTCATGAGGGTGGAATCCCCATAAATGGAATTAGTGCCCTTGCAAAAGAAACCCCAGAGAACTCTGTCACCCCTTGCACCATGTGGGGATACAGAAAAGATGTCTGTCTATGAACCAGGAAAGCTCTCGCCAGACACTGAATCTGCTGGTGTTTTGATTTTGAACTTACCAGCCTCCAGAACTGTGAGAAATGTTTCTGCAGTTTATAACCCACCCAGTCTATGGTATTCTCTCGTAACAGCCCAAACAGATGAAGACATTCTCTATATGCAAACAGTAACCTCTTAGAAGTTTTAATGGGGAAAAGTATAATTTATAACACAACAACAAGTAGTAAAATATTTAATAATAAGTACACTAAGAAATGTTTAAGATTGATGGAAAGAAAATTTTGAAAATCTAGAGACTAATAAGGAAAAC
The DNA here is from genome assembly GCF_020171115.1 of Neogale vison. Taxonomy (NCBI): domain Eukaryota; kingdom Metazoa; phylum Chordata; class Mammalia; order Carnivora; family Mustelidae; genus Neogale; species Neogale vison. The sequence goes on from NC_058091.1 coordinate 219,860,385, forward strand.
ATGAATAGAATGGAAAAGGATACCTTGTTTATGGATAGGAAGGCTCATTAGGGTAAAGATAACAATTTTTACTTAAATTAATCTATTAATTCTGTTCATACCAATAAAAAGAAAGGATATGTTAATTTGATCCTTTGAGTTGACAATACACTCATTTATTTGCTAAAACAAATCTAAAAGTTAATAGTTATTCTTCTCATTCTGTCCTAACTCATATAGTCTCCCACCAAAATAACCTCTATTTTTCATTTTTAATGTGTCTTCTAGCCTTTTTTATAAAATATAAACAAATATGAATATGTATTCCTACTCGGCTCTTCTAATCCCAAAGTTATCATGTATGTGTATGTACACATGTATATGTATCTCTCTCTCTCTCTCTCTCTATATATATATATATATACACACACACACATACATGGCTTCTAAATGTTTTTTAAGCTTCATAGTGTTCTCTGAATGGATATGCTATTACTTATTTAACTAGCCATACTTATACCTGGGTAGTTTTTACTATTATAGTGTCACAATAATAATATTGAAGACAACATTTTCATGTGTACAGATACATGCAGAGGATAATTTTCCCATGCTAGATTGCTGGGTCAAGGTGTGTAGACATTTATATACTTTTGTACTTTTTGATGTTGCCAAAAGAAAGTCTTTTTAAACATTTGGATTTTTTGTCAATCTGCTATGTTAAAAAACTACATCTCACTTACTTATATTGGAAATCTTCTTATGTTAAGTGTTGCTTGTATTTCATACTCTATGAACTTCTATGCATATAATTTGTCCATTTTTTCCCCATCTGATTGTTGGTTATTTTCTCCTCAGTTTCTAGGAGTTTTTTTGAACAGAAAGATTGGCCCTTTGCGATAGAAGTTGCAAATATTTTTTCCTAGTTCATCTTTCATCTTTTAACCCTGTTCATGATAATTTTGCCATTCAAAGTTTATTTTAAATATAGTTACATTTACATGTCCTTTTTTTTAAAAAAAGGTTTATTTAAATTGATTTGCCAGGGGGCACGCAGTGGGGGAGGGACAGAAGGAGAGGGAGAGAGGGAATTCTAAGCAGACTCCCCACTGAACGTGGAGCTCGTGAGCAGAAAGCTCGATGCGGGGCTTAATCCCAGGACCCTGGGAAGCTGAAGTTGATAATAGAAATAACAAATCCAACAGTTGATTCTATGGGGGAAATTTTTTTGAAGACATGTTAGTTGACCTAAATGAGAGAAAAGGGAAGAAGGCACAAGTACAAAATAAGAAGTGACACTAGTGAAGCAGTCATATATATAGAAGAAAATTAAGGAATTACAAGACTCTCTGTTTATTACATTTATAAAAATTTGAGAATCCAGATGCACTGTGTAATTTTCTAGAAAAGTATAAATTACCACAACTGATGAAGAGGAGATAAAAATGTCATCCTACCATTACCATAATAAAAATAGAGAAAACTATTCAAGATAGCACCCCCCTCCTAAGAAACAGGGAGCTTGGGACACCTGGGGTGGCTCAGTGGGTTAAAGCCTCGGTCTTCAGCTCAGGCTCAGGTCATGATCCCAGGGTCCTGGGATCGAGTCCCACATCAGGCTCTCTGCTCAGCGGGGAGCCTGCCTCCCCCTCTCTCTCTGCCTGCCTTTCTGCCTACTTGTGATCTCTTGTCTGTCAAATAAATAAATAAAATATTAAAAAAAAAAAAAGGAAAGAGGGAGCTTGATGAACTCAGAGGGAAAGTCTGCCAAACATTAAAGGATAGAGAACTATTATGCCATTTAAACTCTTCTTAACCACAGGATAAGAAGTTAAGTTTCCAAATCATTTTATAACAAGTAGAGCATTGATTTTAGGATTCCACACTTACTGTGGTGAGCATTTCATAATGTATATAATTGTCAAATCACAATGTTGTACACCTGAAATTAATATAATATTGTCTATCAACTGCATTTCAATAAAAAATTTACTCCTAAATTTATAATATTAATAGATAAAATAAAATAACATTGCAACCCCTACAGAGATTTAAAAAGCATTTAATAAAGTTCATTTCTTATTCTTTTTTTTTTTTTTTTTAAGATTTATTTATTTATTTATTTATTTGTCAGAGACAGAGGGAGAGAGAGAGCACAGGCAGAGGCAGAGGGAGAAGCAGGCTCCCTGCTGAGCAAGGAGCCCGATGTGGGACTCGATCCCAGGACTCTGGGATCATGACCCGAGCCGAAGGCAGCTGCTTAACCAACTGAGCCACCCAGGCGTCCCCATTTCTTATTCTTGAATTTAAGAATCTTATAATAGGTAGATATAAGTTTGTGGTATATATATTTTGCTCAACCAATATGCTTCTAACTAGGGAAATATTATAAACACTAAAACATTAAAATATTAGAAACATAAAAATTAAGAGTAAGACAGATGCCTCTATTATCAGTGTTTTTTCTGAACTTCTAAGAAGTTCTACCCCATGCAATTAAATAAAAGAAATACACGAGATTTATAAAGAAGAAAATTGAAATGCTAGGAAAAGACTTGGGGACTATTAAAAAAAAGACTTGCATAAATGAAAAGGCATACTATAATCAATTTTGGATAGCAAGTATCAAAATCAGAAAGATGTCAATTTCCTGTAACCTATAAATTTTATATGATTCCAATAAAAACTATCAAAAGCATTTTTCTTGTGGAACTGTACAAGCTGTTGCTAAATTTCAAATGGAAAATAAGCAAGAATAGCTAGGAAAAATTCTGATAAAGAAGATGAAAGAGAAGCTAGCCCATTATCTATTAGCTCTTGTTATAAAGCTATGATAAGTAGAACAATCTGTTACCATGACACGAATCGGCAGACCAGTAATACAAAATAGAAAGTGTAGAAATAGATCTAAGTCCATATGGTTATGTAGTACATGATAAAGATGATGCTTCAAATCAATGGAGAAAGATGCATTACTCAATACATGGTATTGAAACAACTGAGTGGCCATCTGGAAAAAATCTGAGAACTTTGCATTTTACACTAAAGTATATTTCCTAATGATTGCAGGTTTGGACACAAAATATGAAACCGTGAAAATAGCTAAGAAAACTCTGGTGAATTATTTTTATAACTGTGGAATGGGAAAGACCCAAATTTAATACAGAAGCCAGAAGTCATGAAAGAGTGATAAATTAGGCTGTATTTAAAGTATTTTTGTAAAATGCGTAATCCAAGACAAAATATAAAAGACACACTAGAAGAAATATTTGCATCTCACAACACATGTAAAGGATAATTTGCTTATATAGAAAGAGCTTCCACAAAAAAATAAGTACATGTCTAAGACTAATAGAAAAATAGAAAAAGGTTACAAGTGGTGGTTAACAGTAAAGGAATGCAAATGATTCTGACAACTATGATCAGACAGGCAACCTTCTTCAAAATTATAGAAATATATAAATTCAAGGGACACCTGGGTGGCTCAGCTGTTAAGCATCTGCCTTCAGCTCAGGTCATGGTACCAGGGTCCTGGGATCAAACCCCCCATTGGGATCCCTGCTCGGCGGAAAGTCTGCTTCTCTCTCTCCCACTCCCCCTGTTTGTGTTCCCTCTCTCGCGGTCTCTCTCTCTCTGTCAAATTAATAAATAAAATCTTAAAAATGAAATAAAACGAAACAAAAAAATATTTAAAAAAGAAATATGAATTCAAGTAAATTAGATATTTTTACTTATATTCTCAAAGATCTACAAAATTAATAACTTCAAAATATTTTAAGTGAAAAAATGAAGGTGTATAGGAGTGTGTATAATATGCTACCATTTGTTTTAGGAACGGAAAAATAATGCATGTAAGAATGTACCTATATATGCATAAATACATCTAAGAGAATATTTAAGAAGTTGGTCATGTTAACTGCATCTGGGATTGGGAAATGAGCACCACACCTAGAAGGGAGACCTTTTAGTGCATACTCTTTATAAAAGCAACCTGAATGATTTCCATACAGTAACCTACATTTGTTGAAAGTGTACAATTCAGTGAATTTTCACAGTTGCAAACACCCATGAAACCACTGACACAATGAAGATAAAAAACATTTTAATCACCACCAAAAGATTCCTTGTGCTCCTTTGCTATCCACTTTTGGCCTCAGGTAACAACTGGTCTACTTAGTTTTTTTTTTTTTTTTTAAGTAACAGCTTTACTGTGATAAAGCTACCTACCATATAATTAACTCATTTAAAGCATACAACTCAAGAGTTCTGAGTATATTCATAAAGTTGTGCAACCATTACCACAATCAATTTGGGAATTTTTCAATACCCCAAAGAGAGAGCCTATACCCATTAGCAGTCACTCTGTTTTGGCCCAACCTCATAGCCATAGGAAACCACTACTCTCTATATCTATGGATTTGCTTATTCTGGACACATCATATTAGTGAAATCATATGGTATGTGGTCTTTGTGATTGGCTTCTTTCACTTGGTATGTTTTCAGGAATCATATGTTGTAGCTCATATCAGTACTTCATTTCCTTTTATTGTTGAATAATATTCTGTTTCATTGATAAACAAATTTTATTTATCCACTTATCAGTATTAATAGATAATTGGGTTGTTCTCAGTTTGGGGCTATTATGAATAATGTTATTATATGAATATTCATGTAAGTTTTTTGTGTGAAGATGTATTTTATTTCTTTTGGGCATATAACGAGGAGTGGAATCACTGATCTGTTTTGTCACTACAGATCAGTTTGTGTTTTCTAGAATTTTGTGTAAGTGGAACCCTTTATATATTCTATTGTGTCACATTTCTATCGTGCAGCAAAATGATTTTGAGACTTACCTATTGTGTTAACATGTATGAGAGGTCCATTCCTTTTTATTTTTTATTTTTTTTAAGATTTTATTTATTTATTTGACAGACAGAGAGCACAAGTTGGCAGAGAGGCAGGCAGAGAAGCAGGCAGAGAGAGAGGAGGAAGCAGGCTCTCTGCGGGACTCGATACCAGGACCCTGGGATCATGACCTGAGCCGAAGGCAGAGGCTTTAACCCACTGAGCCACCCAGGCGCCCCATTCCTTTTTATTGAGTAGTGTTTGGTTATAGAGATATAGCAAATTATATTCATTCATCTGTTGATGGTCATTTGAATTGATCCAGCTTTTGGCTTTCATTAATAGAAGTGCTATAAACCAGCACTGGGTGGCTCAGGTGGCTCAGTTGGCTCAGTTGGTTAAGCGTCTACCTTTGGCTCAGGTCATGATCCCAGGGTCCTTGGATCAAGTTCCAAGTTGGGCTCCTTGCTCATGGGGAACTTGCTTCTCCTTCTGCCTGATGTTCCCCCTGCTTGTGCTCTCTCTCTCTCGTAAATAAATAAAATCTAAAAAACAAAAACACAAACACAACTGCTATAAACCTTTATATGTAAGTCTTATGAACATATATTTTAATTTCTCTTGTGCAAATACTAGTCCAAGGGTGATATGGTAAATATTTCATGTTTAACTTCCAAAGAATTGTCCAACAGTTTTCTAAAGTGATTGTACCATTTTTCATGAGAACTCCACAACATCACCACATTTGGTATGATCAATCTTTTAAATTTTATCCATTTATCCATTTATATCCATAAATTTTATCCATGTGTGAAGGGATTTTACAATTCCCTGATGACTAATGATGAGACTTCTTCGTGTGCTAACTGGCCATATACCGCCTTTTGTAAAATGTTTGTTCTAAACCCTTTGCCCATTTTTTAAAAAAGATTTTATATATTTATTTGACAGACAGAGATCACAAGTAGGCAGAGAGGCAGGCAGGGAGAGAGGGAGGGAAGCAGGCTCCCTGCTGAGCAGAGATCCTGATGTGGGACTTGATCCCAGGACCCCGGGATCATGACCTGAGCCGAAAGCAGAGGCTTTAACCCACTGAGCCACCCAGGCGCCCCTCTTTGCCCATTTTTAATGTGGTTGTTTGTCTTTTTATTATTGAGTTTTGAGTTCTTTATTCTGGATACAAGCACTTTGCCATTTATGTATTACAATTATTTTCCCCATATTGTCTTTACTTTTTGATTCCTTAATGATGATTGTTGAAGAGCAATAGTTTTCAATTCAGATAATGGCTAATTTGTCATTGTGCCTTTATAGTTTGTGGTTTTGTGTACTATACTAAGAAATCTTTGCCTATCTTAAGAACACGAAGATTTTCTCCTGGGAATTTTATTGTTTCAGGGTAATTATTTAGTTCTATGACTATTTTGGCTAACTTTTGTATATGGTGTGAGATAAAAGTTGATGTTCATTTTTTTCCACCAAAGGATTTCCAGTAATTTCAGTATCATATGTTCAAACATCTTCCTTTTCCCACTGAAATGTCTTAGCACTCTTGCTAAAACCAATTGAGTCTGTATGTGTGGGCTAGTTCTGGACTCTGTATTCTGTCTCATTAATCTCTAGGCCTACTTCTATGTTGATAACACATTGTCTTGAATCCTATAGCTATATAATGATTCAAAAATAAGATAATTTAAGGTTTCCCTTCAACTTTATTATTATTATTTCCAGATTTATTAGCTATTCTGGATTACTGATATTTCCATATTAATTTTAGCCTTCGTTTATCAATTCCTATAAAAATACTGCTGGATTCTGATTGAAGTCACAGCTGAGTCTCGTTATCAGTTTAGGGAGAACTGATATTTTAACAATACTCTGTCTTCCAATTCATGGACATGGTAGATAGCTCTGTAATTATTTAGATCTTTAACTTATTTTAGGAATGCACTGCAATTTTAGTGAAAAGTGTTCCCTTATTTTGTTGTATTTATCTCTAAGTATTTTGTGTGGTTTTGATGCAACTATAAACTTTTTTTTGAATTTAATTTCCAGTTTTATTTTAATAGCAAGTTTAAATATTGCTGTTTAAAATATTACCCACAAAATCAAGTGGCTATAAACAATAATCAGCATTTCTTTTCTTCTTTTTTTTTAAGATTTTATTTATTTATTTGGCACAGAGAGATCACAAGTAGGCAGAGAGGCAGTCAGAGAGAGAAACGGAAGCAGGCTCCCTGCTGAGCAGAGAGCCTGATGTGGGGCTCAATCCCAGGACACTGAGATGATGACCTGAGCTGAAGGCAGAGGCTTAACCCACTGAGCCACCCAAGCGCCCCAATTATCAACATTTCTTATATCTCACTGTTTCTGTGCATCAGGAACTCAGGTATTGTTTACCTATACAGATATTCTCCTTGATATTGATTCTATTTGTATTTCTATTTGAAGCTATTACGGGCAAGACTGTAAAAATAAGCACTGACAACTACCCAGAAAACCTGCTCAGATATTACACATGGTGTTGGACGGGGGTGGTGGTGGAGTGTAAGTAAAGAAACCAGGGAAGACTAAAGCCAGGTATTTATCCCCAAATGGCATTTAAGTCCATACCCACTTCTGTCATTAAATGCTTGACTTGGGCACTAAGAAGAAGTAAACCATTTCTCAGAGTTCTAGCCCTTTCCCTTCATGGCTTCCTTTGAAGCCATGGTTTGGCAAGCAACCCAAAGCCAGCAGACAAAAGAACTGTGCATCAGGAACTCAGGTATTGTTTACCTGGATGGTTCAGCTGTGGACCTCGCATAACATTTCACTCAAGATGTTGGTTGGGGCTGCAGTCATCTGAGGGCTTGACTGGAGCTGAAAGATCTGCTTTCAAGATGTCTAATTTATGTGGCTGGCAAGTTGGTGCTATCTTGGGTGGGACAGCTCAATTTCTTTTTATATGAGCCTCTGCAGAGCAAGTGATTCAGAAGAGCTGGGAAGAAGTTGAAGTGTTGCTTATGACCTAGACTCATATAAGTCACATGCTGTTATCTCCACAAATTAATTTGTTACACAGGTCAGCACTATTTTATATGGGAGGGAAATACACAAGAGTATAAAAACCCCAGACTGAGCAACCATTGATCTTTTTACTATCTCCAGTTTTGCCTTTTCCAATAAGTCATATAGTTGAAATCATACATTATGTAGCCTTTTCAGATTGGCTTCTTTAATGTAGTAATACACACTTAAAGTTCTTTTGTGTTTCATGGCTTGATAACTTATTTCCTTTTCTACTAATTAGTATAGTATTGCATTGTCTGAATGTATCATAGTTTATCCATTAACTTATTAAAGGATATCTTGTTTTTTTTTTTTCTAATTTTTGGTAGTTATGAATAAAGCTTCTTTAAACATATATATGTATGCAGATTTTGTGTGCATATAAGTTTTCTCCTTGGGTAAATTCCAAGGAGACCAATTGCTGGATCATATGGTAAGAGCATGTTGAGGGTTTTTTTTTAAATATATTTTTAAAAGATTTTATTTATTTATTTGAGTGAGAGAGAGAGAGAGAGAGAACATGGTTGGGGGAGAGGAAGAAGGAGAGACAAGCAGACTTCCCACTTAGCAGGGACACCCTTCTCCCATCCCTGACACAGGGCTCCATCCCAGGACCCTGAGATCATGACCTGAGCTGCAGGGGGATGCCTAACTGACTGAGCCACCCCTGTGTCCTGAGCATGTTTAGTTTTGTGAGAAACCACACAATTACCTTCCAGAGTGGCTGTACTATTTTGCAGTCTGAGCAGAAGTGAATGAGAGTTCCTCCTGTTTGGCATCCTCAGCAGCCTTTGGTGTTGTGTTTCATATTTTGGCCATTCTAATAAACATGTGATGGTATCTCATTGTTGTTTTAACTTGCATTTCTTGATGACATATCTTTTTATGTGGAACATTTTTTTATATGCTTATTTGCCATCAGTATATTTTCTTTGGTGAAGTGTTGGTTATAGTGTTTGGCCCAATTTTTAACTGGGTACTTTGTGGTTTTGTTTTTGTTTTTGTTTTATAAAGATCTTATTTATTTATTTGCCAGAGAGAGAGAGAGAGAGCACAGGCAGGCAGAGTGGCAGCAGAGGCAGAGGGAGAAGCAGGCTCCCCGCCAAGCAAGGAGCCCGAAGTGGGACTCGATCCTAGGATGCCGGGATCATAACCTGGGCCGAAGCCAGCAGCTCAACCAACTGAGCCACCCAGGCATCCCGACTTTGTGGTTTTTTATTGTGGGATTTTAAGAGTTCTTTGTACATTGTTGGATAATAGTCTTTTTCTCAGATACATCTTTTGTAGATATTTCCTCCTGGTCTGTGACTTGTCTTCTCATTCTCTTGACAGCCCTTCCCAGACCAGAAGTTTTTAATTTTAATGAAGTTCAGCTTATCAGTTATTTCCTTCATGATCATGCCTTTGGTGTTGTATATAAAAAGTCATTGCCATACCCGAGGTCATCTAGATTTTTTCCCATGTTATCCTCTAAGAGTTTTATAGTTTTGAGTTTTACAATTAGCTATAGATCCATTTTATGTTGATTTTTGTGAAGGATGTAAGGTCTGTGTCTAGATTCATTTATAATTTATTTTGCACATGGAGGTCTGGTTGCTCAGATACCAGATATTAAGAAGACTATTTTGCTCCATTATATTGTCTTCACTCCTTTGTCAACAACGTACTGATATATTTGTATGGATCTACATATGGGTTCCCTATTTTTATTCCATTGATATCTTTGTCTTTTCTTTGAACAATACCACACTGTCTTGATTACTGTAGCTTTATAATAAATTTTGAAATCAGGTAGTGTCGGTCTTCCAATTTTGTCTCTTTTGATATTGTGTTGGCTATACTGTGACTTTTTCCTCTTCAGATAAACGTTACTATCAGTTTGTCAATATCTACAACATAACATACTGGGATTTTTATTGGGTTTGCAATGGATCTGTAGATCACATTGGGAAGAACTGACATCTTGACCATATTGGGTCTTCCTATCTATGAACATGGACTATCTCTCTATTTATTTTGCTCATCAGAATGATGTAGTTTTCCTCAAGTAGATCTCATACATACTTTTAAAATTTATATATAGTTATTTTGTTTTGGGGGTTTCTAATTTAAATGTATTGTGTTTTTAATGTCAAATTCCACTTGTTCTCTGCTGGTATATAGGAAAGTGACTGACTTCTGTATATCAATTTTGTATTTTAAATTTTCTCTTGAAATTTCTCCTTTGACCTGTGTATTATTTAATCTCCACATATTTTGAGATTTTTCTAGTTATCTTTCTGTTATTTTTTTTTTAGTTTAATTACACTGTGGTCTGAGAACAAACATGTATGATTTTGATTCTTTAACGTTGGTTAAGATGTGTTTTATGGCCCAGAATGTGGTCTCTTTTCATGGATGTAGTATTTATTTTATTTATCTTGCTTGGGATTTTTCATGTTTTTTGAATGTGTAAGTATATAATTTTTAAAATCAGTTTTGGGATGTGTTCATCCATTATTTCTTTAAACATTTTTTTTCTGCCTCTTTCTTTCTCATTTCTTGATCTGGGACTCCAATTATACACATGTTACACTGCTTGATATTGTCCCACATGTTACTGAAATCCTACTTATGTTTTCCCCTAGCCTCTCTATTTTCTGAGCTTGATTTTGGCTAGTTTTTATTACTATGTCTTCAAATTCACTGATCCTTTCTTCTGTAATATCAACTTTTAATCCCATTAAGTGAATTTTTTCATTTCACATATTGTATCTTGGGCCTCTAGAGTACTTATGTGGCTTCTTTTTATATTTTCAACTATTTTCTTCTTTATATCTTTTTTTTCTTTTAAGTTGTTGAGCTTTTATAATCATTCCTTTAAAGTTCTTGTCTGCTTGTTAAGTTTTCTTAGGACAAGTCTAGAGTAGCCTTATTATATGACTAGTTTATTGCTACTACTAAGGTTTGGATGTTCTTAGAGAAAGTTTTTCCCTTTTTTTGTTTTGTTTTGTTTTGTTTGTTTGTTTTCTTGGTTTGTGGCATTCATTTATACATGCACAGTCTTGGATTTGGCTTGAGATTCACTGAAACTCCTAGGCATATTTCTGAAGCATTTGCTTTGTGTAGCTCTCAGGAATGCTTCTCTACAATTTCCAGCTGCTTCAACCTTTCTAAGCTCCTGTCTTTTTCTCCTTCACTCAGAGATGAGCTCCTCCTCCTCCATGCCTTGAGGTTAGCAAATTGGTTCTAGGCAGCAAGTCATGGTCTCAGAAATCATAAGTCTGTACCCCCTGTTATCTAGTACCTGAAAAGAGGCATTTTATATATTTTATCTAATTCCGTAATTTATTGTTTATGGGGGAAGGGATGCAAACACCATAAAGTTACATTCCTTCATGGGTGGAAGCAAAATCTTTCCCTTTTTGATTTTAAAAGTAAAGTAAATGGAAAAAATTATTAAAAGGAAGAGGAAATTCCAGACAGTAAAAATAGTAAAATTAATACTATTAGAGTATATGGAAGCAAGCCACATTAAGAAATTATTGGTTGGTGTTTGAATCTGAACAATCTTTCAGAAAGGCATTTTGGCAAAATGAAAAATAACTTAAACATTTTGTTTTTGAACTAGCAACTCTTCTTTTAGGGATTTATCCAGAGGAAATAATCATATATTATATATTATATATATAATATATAAAAGTATTCAGTACAGAATTAATTATAATAAATAAAAGAAAAATTTTAACCTATAATAAGGAAAAAATTTAACCTATATGCCTAGCAGGATAAAATTGGTAAAAAAAATTTTTTTTGTGCATCCACATAATGACTTATTATTTACAAAAAATAATTTTATGTAAATATAACTTAATGATAAAGGAAAGTATTTTAACAACTTCATTAAAATGAAAAAATCAGATTAAAAAATGTTTTCTGAGCTTAATCACAATGATATTAATATATAATAAGTATGATATAGTGAATATGAAAGTATTATCAGTAGCTATCCCTGGTGATGTGATTATAGAAATGTTTTTCTGCTTTGTGGTTTTTTGGGGGGAAGTTTACCAAATTTTCTACAACAAATACAGACTTATTTAAAACATTTTTAAGAGCATTATTTTGAAATGCTTCATTGGATTGATCCACAGTTACATGATAATTGAAAGTGGGATAAAAATGGCCCTAAGGGATCCAATAAAGTATACTGTATAATGGGACAAGCCATGAAATACAACTTTGAATTTCATTCCACATTTTCTAGATGCAATGCTCTTGAACAAGTTTTATACTTCTTGGAACCTGTATTGCCTTACCTGGAAAATGGGGCTATAGCTACTTCTCAGGGTTCCTGTAAGTATTAAATGATATAATCTGAAGAAACATTTATGTTTCTATGGATGGCAGTTAATGCATTGTATTATTACTATTATTTCTGGTACAACTATACTAATTAGTACTACTACTATTACCAATACAATCATTAGGATAAATGACCTTATGAGGATAGGATTAAGAGAATCCTGAAAAAGGAGGAAGGACAAGAACCAGAGAAGAACTTTATGAACTTCTCTTTAGGTTTTCTTGTTTTATGTTTCTCTTATGACTAGCACTGTTAGAAAAAAGCTCAAATGGGGAATTATTTTCAAAATAGTTAAGATACTTATCTTTTTAAGATCCTTAAGATGGATAGAAATCACATCCCTGCTTAATTTACAAAGAGATTTTTTTTTTTTTTGGACAGAGAATAACACTTTATGTAAGAAAATGTATATTTGGTAGGCTTTTAAATGAAATATAAAAATATTATATTGAAACATGTGAAGATCTGAATACCCTTCTCCACCTTCACTTCTATTGCCATGGCCAAACCACCATCAATTCTGGTTTCCCTGCTTCTGCCTTTGCCCCACTGAACCCTATCCTCTATTTAGTACCAGAATGGATATTTGTAAAACATTAGTGAAATTGAATCAGGAGGAGACAATTCTAGACCAAGACAGCCACATGTACAAATACAAGGAGGTACAGAACTAGAAGGTATAGTTGGGAAGCTCTAACTTTGGCATTACTAGAGCGTCATGTAAAATTTGGGGACCAAGGAAAGGAGAGAAGATGAAGAAGCCAAGAGGTATCATATCCTGAAATTTCATGCATGGTTGAGCAAGCTTTATGTTTAAGGTGATAAAAATCCATCAAACAAATTTCAACAAAAGCATGATAACATCAAATAAATATTTTAGGAAGATAATTCTGAGACTTTGTAGAACAAACTTGGGAGGAAGGAGAGAGAGGGGAAAGGATGAAATTAGAGTTAGTACATTTAAGAACTCATTGTGGTGTAACATGATGGTGGTGCATAAGCTTTTTTGACTTTAGTTCACTGAGAGAGGACAAAAGATGTCTCAACACACCTACTCTAAGAATTTCACTCTGTAGTAATAAAAGAATTTAGGGAAACAAAGATTCTGCATAGAACCATGTTTTTACTCAATGTGTGTTTAAGTGTATTTGAGTTTAGATATGATGTTTATTATTCAGCAGTTCCCTCTAAACTTATTTGATCATTATGCAGCTTATTGGGAAAACTTTCATAGTCAGTCAACAAACTGAAGGTCCTATGCTTACAATCATTGGGTTACAAAAGAATGGTTATTATGTAGAGATAAAGGGGAAAGATATAGACAAATGTATTCAAGAGGTAGAATTGAAAAGACATGGTTATTAATTGATAGGGGATTTGAAGAAGGAGGAATGAAAGTTGTTAACTACATTTCTGGCTTTGATGATTTTGTGTGGCCAACAGAAATGGGAATTCAGTACATGTGCTGTTGAAGCAAGCACAGAGATAGGAATTCAAGAGGAAAATCAGATTGAGGGAAGTGGGAGATGATAGTTTCTGCTTCAGACAGAAGTTTGACATTATTCCGCATTATCCAAGTAAAAAGAATTAGTCGATAATGGAATAAAGCATAGGGAAGATATTTGGGTTGGGTATGGTAAAATAACACAGAAATTCTCAGACTATGTAAGTGATGTAGCCTCTCTGGGCAACATGCTGAAATATGCAAGGATGTTTTTTGCTGACACAATGCCCAGGCCTGGTTCTGCTAGCATGACTGAGTGGGGACCAAGGACGCTAAATGTCCTATAATACAAAGGACAGCTGCAAACAACAATTACCCCAGCCAAAATGCCAATAGTATCTCCATTGGAAAATACTGATATAGTAGAAGGGAGAGGGTATAAAGTGAGTAGAGAAGAGGCTACAGTTAAGACTGAGAAGGAGGAGAGAGCAACAGAAAGCAAGATGATTGGCAGAGAAAAGGCAAAGAGTGATGGAAGTCAATGGAGAGAGTTTCAAGATGATTAAGCAGAATCAAAAATATATGAGAATAAAGAGACCAAGCAGAGTAAGCCCTAAAATGTTAAACAGATTGTACCAAGATCAGTTCTTTCTAAGGGGAACAGAGCAGGGCAAAGGCAAAGAAATTTCTTGGAGTCCTTTGAGTTATTTATACTCATTTCCATAATTATCATGAATTTTTTTTTAATGAGAAACAAAGAGGACGCTTTCTAATGTGGAATTAACATTTGTGGTTCTGCCTAGATAATAGTGACAAATGATTGTGTTCTTCCAATAGTTAACACACTGCTCAGAACCTTAATAATGCTACTTTGTATTTGTAATGGCAGTATTTTATGAGAACCTGTCTTACCCTAGTTATTGTGGTCCAGTTCCATAATTCCCAAATCATTTAACAGATAGGGAAAAGAGAGACAGGGAAAAGAGAGAAGCAGAAAGTTTAACTCACCTATGAAGATGTACACAGAATATAAGAAATTTAAGCTATTCATTTCTTATGTATGGTATTTCAAAGCTTTCTGCTTCTTGGTTGCCCCTTGCTTTGCTTAGATGGAAATGATAAATTTGTTAAGGCCTTCTGAGCTTATTTTCTATGGACAGAGTTCTGTCTTGAATTCCTTAATTTATTTGCATCTTCCCTATTTTATTTTTTTAAAAAGCTTTATTTTTTTAGAGACAGCAGAAGTGGGAGGGGCAGAGGGGAGAGGGAGAGAGAAAATCTCAATCAGGTTCCACGCTCAGTGTGGAGCGTGGCTTTGGGCTTGATCCCAACACTCTGAGATCATGACCTGAGTCGAAACCAAGAGTCAGTCACGTAATGGACTGTGCCACCTAGGCACCTCTCCTTCCCTTATTATTTCCTTTCTTTGTTCCTTCCTTTGTTCTTTTGTTCCTTTCTTCTTTAATTTCTTCCTTTGCTCCTTCTACCACTTATAATCAGAAAGTATTAAAATAAGCTTATGAAGATACATGAAACATACAGAATAGCATATATAAAAAGCAGAGATGAAAGAAGAAAATAAAGCAAAGGAGGGATCATTAAATAGAAAGAACAAATCTGTTGCTTTGGAACAGTGAGATAAAGCATCAGGGGGTAAAGTTGACATTGAAGGTGTTCCAAGAAATAGAAGTAGGGGCATGATTTTATGTCCACATGGGTTATTGGTAACCTAGTAATAGTCAACACAACTGGCTCCTGGGTATGTTCTTAGCATGAAAATTAGGACTGAAAGCCACAGTCTCCTGGCTGTTAAATAGTAAATCCTGCCTGGACCACACAGAGTTGACAAAACTGTCACATCCAAATCCCCTGCCTAAGGGAAAAAAAAGCTTGCAAGCTTGAATGGCACCACCCAATGAGGGAATAAAAGAGACCAGAGTGGGTGGGATGAGTGGGGATGGAATGTGCCCAGGAAAGGTGGGGCTCCCCAAGTGTCAGGGAAGGCCAGAGGGAACATGGAGTATGTTGATTGCAAGAATTCCAAGTTGTTCTTGGCAGCCCTTAGTGTCAAGAGGTCCCATGACAAGCCTGGGTTAAAGAGACAAGGAATCATCTAGAATGCAGTCCTCTTTGGGACAGAATGGAATTTTTAGCTGGCTATGCAGGCCTGGGGTGTGTGAAGATTAAGGAGGTGTGGCCTAAAGTGAGGGGGAGGGGGAAAGAATCTAACACATTAGTCAAATAACATTCAGCTTGGGAGCAGAGGTCTTCTGTTAAGAAGTATTTACTGTCAGCAAGCTGTTGCATCAGAAGGCAAAGCAACATGCGTTGCAGAATTCTGGGGTATGTGGAATGCATGTTGCCAGAGTGAATGGTATGTGACAAGTATGCATTTGGGGCCGTGGCATACCATGAAGTGCACTGTGTCCTTGCTAGTTTGTGGTATGCCACAGGGCCACAAGCAGGTGGATGAGAGCCATACTTGCCTGTGTCCCTTGTCTGAAGCTTGCTGTATACCATATCCTCTCAAACATTTTTGGATGGGCAGCAACTTCTTGGTTGTCCTCTTTCATCACAGAGTTGGTAAATTGACAGAAGATGTTGGTTTATGTGGACAAGGCACTGTCACTTGACTCTTAAGATAAGAACCAAAGGTTGATTTATAGGCAGCACAGCTGTTGCTGAGACATGCTTCCCACCCCATATGGGCCTCCTCCTCGGCATGCAAATGATTTGGATCTGAATTAGTAGGAAGAGAACACAGAACTCTCTCTCTTAAGGTTTGTAGAACCTGGAGCTACAAAATCCTACTCACTTGAAAAGGAACAATGTGGTTAAGTATATGGACTCTGAAGTTGATTGCTTGGGTTTAAATGACTTTGTGATGTTAGGCTTCATATCCCTCACTTGAAAAATGGAGGAAGGAACAGAACTTTCTTTTTCATGCAGCTCTGAGTATTTGGGGAGCTAATACATGGAAAGTATATTTGAAAAGTCCCTGATCCACACCAAATAGTCCATAAATGATAGCTGGCATTGTTATAATCAAGATGCCCACACCAAGGAAAGTCCTGGTCCAGATGGTGAACTCCTACTGCTAAGACTGCATCTGGCCCTGTGTGGACTCTCCTGTCGGTAGGCTCCCGTTCCAGCCTTGTTCACTTCAGGCCTGCACTCTGTCCTTGCACAGTTCTGTGTTACTCCTTGAAAAATAGAAACAGACACAGAGCTGTCCCTTGGGCCTGGAAAGAGTGAGTGGCTAGTGCTGGCATAGATCCCTGGGGCTGGGGGTCCAGCTCTTCTGTCCGAGGTGCTGAGTCATGAGCTGTGGTTGCAGGCCCGGCTGCACCACTGCACTTGGCGTGGCATCTGGGGAGGATTAGGAGATTACAATCGGAACAAGACACAAAGGAATTGCAGCTGATGTTGATAAGTGATTTGGAAGGTACTCAGAGGAAGGAAAAACACGAAGGCAATCTGCAAAATCAAAGTGAGCGTGGGCAGAGAGAGATGAATAGCTGAGAGTGGAGGGGCATAAACCATGCAACTCCAACAGGACGAGGGCTTCCCTTTCTGTTATTGTTTCTTTGGTGCTTAGAGGAAACTGCCAGAAAGACTTTGACATTGGTCAAATAAAAACATTTAAAATGTAGAGCAAAGAATCACTCATACATTGCTTGTGGGAACCAGAATCAAGTTTCTTTAGGAATGTTTTGTGAGAAATGACTTAGTGCTTCACCATTTTATGGTTGCATTTCACAGATTCCTTCAATGACGTAAAGAAAGGTGTTATGGCAGGGCTTTCAGAGACCATGAGATGTGAGTGGGTGTATAGAAGTATCTGACCCAGAAGACTTTTCCAGAGTTCTTCCAATCACATTCCCTCTGTCAAAATTAGTGCTTTTCCTGGCCAGGACTTGGGCTTCCTAGGAGATGAGAGGTCAGATTCGAGGAAAATCCACTGTCTCTTAGGCCTGAGTGGAGCTAAGAGATGATAGTAAGCTCTACCCCTGGCTATGTTCTTTACCTGCAAACAGCCCATGGGTGATTATTCTTGGCTCACACTGCTTGTGACCTCCAGGAGCTGTCCTGTTGGTGATGTTTCTGGTAGTAATGAGGAATGGGGCTAAAAAAAGGGGAACAGTCATTATCCAATTCACTGATTTTTCCTCTTAAGCTCACAATTACCAGAAATCAAGTCTTTCTTCATAATGGCTATCACTTAACCATCTCTGTATTCAGGCTTTCCTCTTTGGGGAGCAACCAAGTTTGGTCTTGCCCTATGAAAGAGAGAACAAACTCTGTAGAGTTCTCCCTTGCAACGCAGAAGCACTCGGGTAGTTAGATGTGAAACTGGTCAAAAGGCAGACTGGAGCCAGCATGTAGAGTGGGCCCAGGGTCCCAGAAAACATTACCTTATCTTTTATCATTGGTAGGAAGACTTCTCATATTTCTTATTGACTCAAGATGTATTTGATATGGTTGCTTGGCCCCAAAGCCTGTCTGCCTCGACAACTGCAGAAGATCCAGAGATACATAGCCATCCATCAAATCTGACAGGACTGCCTCCTACAGCAGCTGTATTGTTGATGAAATGAATCACTTCCATAGCAAATCCGAAAGCAAACTTGTGCTGGATTTGACAGACACATCCCCCTTCCTTCTTCTCATTTCCTCCTTTCACATGCTTGCCCAGCATCTGAGTAGCAGCCCAATTTTGGTAAGGTGGAAATGAGAAACAAAAAGCATGGTTGTTTTTCTTGAAGAAAATCATTACATCTGACTTCTAGGTTTACAGTAGTTCGGCAAGCATGTGTCTTCTCTTTGCTTAGCAGGAGTCTGTGGGGGAGGAAAAATGAGTGGGCAGGAGTGGTGGTTGCCACATGTATACCCTGAGAAATAGGATCCCATTATTCTATAATTCTATTTAGTGGCCACATAGAAAATTCTTTCTACAGCATCCGTTTCTCAGTAGCGATCAAGCTTCCCACCTGTAGGAACACTAATAGCAAAATGGAAACCACTAAAAATGGAGTGTTTGTTGGCTGTGTGACTCTGAGAGGGAACCACTGACAAAAAAGAATTTAAGAAGTGGCCAAGGTGTTGGGTAAAGTTGCTCAATCTGGCTCAGCCTCATATAGAAAAAATAGGCTTACAGATAGAATTTGAGAGACTCCAAAGGATTCAGTCCTTAGCTCCTTGTTGCTAATAAAACTATTTTTGGAGTGAAGTCACACTTGATCATCTTAATACCATGTGGCCAGTGGGCTCATGATGTTATCAGATGCTAAGGTCTGAATAATCTGAGAGAACTTAGTATGTAAGATATTGGAAGGATAAGGGGCATCCAAAGGACAGGAAAGGCCCAGGTGATGATATTCAAGAGAATAGTTATTGAACACCTATTGCTTGCCAGCCACTACGTTAAGCTCCAGGCTACAGTACTGAACAAGACACAGTCCCTACCTTCCGTGGAAGTTGGTTTGATGAGAGATATAGACATCTACTCAGAAGAGTACATAAAATATGATAAACATGATGAACAGAAGTACGGTTTGGTGCTATTAAGGGATATTGCAAAGCCCCTCTGAGAAAATAAAACCTATCACTTAAGGAGCCTGTGCAGTTCCTCAGGGCTCCTAAAGAAGTCAGACAGGAACAACTCCTGATATAGGAAACAGGGGGACAGAAGATGCCACTAGGGGATTAGCAAATCTCCTAAGAGGAAAACACAATGTGAATAGTAAAATATAAACAGGAAAAGACTTATTACTTGACTACATAAATATTTAAACATTTGGCAGGGAAGAAACCATAAATAAAACTGGAACTTGGAAACTTGGGGGTGGAAAAGGACCACATTAAGTCTTATCTTATTGATGCAACCACTGAAAATGGAGGTTCCTCAAAATGTTAAAAATAAAAAATACTATATGATTCAGTAATTTCACTACTGGGTATTTACCCAAAGGAAATGAAAACAGTAATTCAAAAACATATATACACCCCTGTGTTTACTGCAGCAGTGTTTACAATAGCCAAAATATGGAAGCAACCCAAGTGTCCATCAATAGATAAACAGATAAAGAAGATATAGTGCGTGCACGCACACACACACACACACACACACACATGCACACACACACAGGAATATTACTCACCTATCAAAAGAGATGAGAGCTTGCCATTTGTAACAACATGGATGGGCTCAGAGGGTATTATGTTCAATGAAATAAGTCAGACAGAGATAAACTAATACATGATTTCACTTACATGTGGGATCTAAAAAGCAAAACAAATGAGTAAACAAATAACAGAAATAAAGAAACGAAAAGCAGAATCAGACCTGTAAATACAGAGAACAAACTGATGGTTGCCAGACTGGGGAGATGGGCAAAATGGGTGAAGGGCAGAGGGAGATACAGGCTTCCAGTTATGGAATGAATAGGTCACAGGAATAACAGGTACAACATAGGGAATATAGTGGAATGGTATTACAACAGCATTGTATGGTGAGAGATGGTAGTTACCTTGTGGAGATTGTAGCATAATATATAAAGTTGTCAAATCACTGTTATATACCTGAAATGAATGTAACATTGTGTGTCAGCTATACTCAACAAACACACACACACACACACACACACACTCACACATAAAGCACTAACAAAAGAGAAATATATAGATAGATGCTCAATATCACTCACAATGCGAATACTGATAGAAACCAATGAAGGCAGAAGGGAGGTGCTTTAGAGGTCTGCTGGATTCAGGCCTTGCTGGGAAGAAGACTCAGAGAAGAAATGATGAATCAGCAAGAAGAGGCCTATGTATCTGTTAGAGAACTTAGCTGATTACTTACCATTTATGGCTCAAATTGTAATTTCAGAGTTATTCTGGAAATAATAGTGTGAGTTTCAAGCAAGGAATGGAAACCCCATAACTCCTTTGGAAAACTCAGTTTCCCATTTTTCTTGTCATGGTCACAGGAATGATCATGCAGGGAAAAGGGTACAGTTCTTTGACTGTAACAGGTGATCCAGGGTGTTCCTTAAGCAAGGTGTTTCTACAACACCTGTGTTGTGATTGAACACTATAGTAGAGGGTCTTGAAGATTGGAATGCTCAGTTTTGGAGAAGATTATATCCTTAGAATATGCTACCCAGCCTGGATTTCCAAGCCCTACAACAAAGTGACCATATCCAGTCTGCAGAGAAAGTTGAGGTATTTTTATTTTGTCATGATTTTAGGCTTTCAAGTGGCCAGCTGTAGTTCCAGTCACTTTCACCATCCCTGTCATCCCCTCAAATCCATATGTTGAAGTCGTCATCCCTAGTACCTCAGAATTTGGCCCTCTTTGGAGATAAGGTCTTTACAGATGTAATCAAATTAAAAATGATTTCATTTGGGAGGACCCTAATCCAATGATTGGTGTCCTTATAAAAAAAGAGAAAGTTTGGAGAGAGACATACAGGGAGAATGCCATGTGAGCATGAAGACAGGCATCTACAAGCCAAAGAGGGAGGCCTGGAACAGATCCTTCTTTCATAGCCCACAGTAGGAATCAACTCTGCAGATACCTTGATTTTGACCTTCTAGCCTCCAGAACTGTGAGGCTATAAATTTCTGTTGTCTAAGCTACCTAGTCTTTGTTACTGAGTTATGTTAGCCCTAGCAGACAAATCCAGTCCCCATGTTCAGTCATATTCTTCCATATGCCCTCATCTAGACTATAATAATTTTTTAATTTGAAATGAAAAAAAGTATATTCTTTGAAACTGTTTTCAGGTATGAAAGGTAATGGAGAAATGGTGAGGAGGAGGAAGAGGGACATCTGGTGATTTAACAAGTATTTTTTGTGTAAACATCTCTGGCACCATCTTGTATGTGAGAGGTATGATAGTGAATAAGACAACATGGCTCCTGTCTTCCTGGAGTCTGTAGTCTAGCAGGAACCACTCTGAACCTAGACAATTCTGAGAGTGTAACAAATGTTTTCTTTGACAAGGGTATGCATAGCCTCTTGTGAGAGCAGATCCTACTTTTAGGATCCAGAAAGACTTCTCTGATTTGGAAGTGACTCCTGACCTGGATAATTGGTAGGAGTTAGCTGGTGATAGGGGTGGAAGATAAAGGAAAGACAAGGAGGGGAATGAGAGCAGTGTTTCTAGGTGGAAGCAAAAGTCTCTGTGCCTCGAATATAACAGGGAAGAAAACTTGTCTTCCATTTTGGAGCTGAAGACATGGCCCCAGAGTCATGAAGGAACTGAGCAAAAAGGGTAAGAATGTGTGAGTGGGAAAAAAGTTCTCAGTTGCAGTCCTTATTGTAGGCAGCATGCAAGTGCAGAAGTGACCTTGATTTGGGCAGGTCACCTTGAATGCTAAATGCAGGAGGAATAAATTGGCTGCCTTCAGCGACCCCTCAGGCATGCTATGTAGTCTTCCTGACCCACTGGCCAAGTATTCTCATGCAACATTTTCACAGCCTGGTCTGGAAGCTTCTAATTTTTCTTTTCTTTTCTTTTCTTTCTTTTTTTTTTTTTAAACAGAGCTCAACTCTGTGCAAGGGCCAACCAACAAAGAAAACCCCACTTAGCTGATGGGAGAATTGTTGGGGCTTGTCCTCAGATGGGAGAGGCCACTCCCTTCTCTTCCATTCCCTTCCAAAAACCATAAAACTGAAAGGGCCTTTTATGTTTCTGATAAATGGTTTGGCAAACATTTTGAGTTTTGGAATCATACCTTACCTGACTTGCCTTCCACTAATCCCCCACCCTTACACCCCCAACAGAGTAAGTTGTGTCTCCGGGCAACACAGCCTGAGGAATGAATGGTGTCTCACAGAAGTTAATGTTTTCATGGTGTCTTCTGGATCTTCATCCTGATTTTTGCCATTTATCAGTCCTGTGACTGAAAAAAGTCACCTCTCATCCCTGAATCTCAGTTTCTGAGATAATAAACCAGTTGGATGAGAAAGGCTGCTAATAGGATCCCTCCCAACCTGAATGTTAGGATTCTGTTATTCTTTCTATATCCAAAAGCAATTTAATTCATCCCCATTCAACCTAACCATCATTGTCAGAGGTCAGGGGAAGCAGCCTTTGGCGATGTTGGGGAGTCCTACAGCTCCCCTGTTGTCGTTAGTAAGTGTAGTGAAGAGTGGGTAAACATGAACCAGCAGAAACCCCATTTGCCCCTCAGCTCTCTCACCTGCCATCATCAATGATGCCGCCCTTCCCCCTCCACCTCCCTCCTACCCTCTTCCACCCACAAATTCATCTAAAAACTTTTGCCTAGAGGGGAATTCAAGACTTATTTCTTTAATGGTCAGAATTGTGCTAGGTCAAGACTTTTAACTGTGTATTTAATTAGTCATCTGTATGCATGTAACTTAAAGGCGTTCAGCTGTGCCTTTTTTATAGGATTAATAAAGCGGGTTGTAAATCACCTATGCAGCCTATAAAAGTATTTATAGCAGCTTTTCTCTCCTTTTGCCATTACAGAAGCTCTGTTTGAACTAGCTGAGGTTTGCACGGGGAGAGTTCTACCCAGTTCTAGGAGGAAAGCGTTAACAGTCCCTTCCTGGCAAACCACAACTCCATCATTAGGCAATGCGAAATGTGCTGAAATGTTAAGCTCCAGCAAGGACGTTCCAAGGGGTTATTGCCAACAGCAAGCCTTCTATGTTAATGAAAATCAAAATACAAAAAGCCAGTCAACTGCAAGCACAAAACTTAAGCCGAGCTGGAGAAATAGGACCAGAGCTGGAATGCCATGGCTTCTTGACTTCTATAAACCTTAACAGGATTTGGCAAGCCCTTCTCCAAGCTCATACATTTGCACTGGCCAAACACCTTTTGGAACCACCTCAGCCAATTCCACAGTATCACTGAGTCTGTAAAGGAACAAACCACCTTTTGTCTGATAGACACGTAGGGCTTTTGTGGGTAAAATAAACAGTTACCAGAACTGCTTCTTTGTGTCAGGAGGAGATTCGCTTCTCACACCCTTCTCTCCAGCCTGCCAAAACAAAGCTCCCAGGTCTTAAAAGAAAATTAGATCCATGTCATGTTCCTAGTATCACTGCTCTTCAAGTCCTGCCCAGCTGGAATTCTTCCTCTAGTTGAATGTGATGGGAAGTAGCATTGACTGGGACCCTGTCACTGAGGTTGACAATTAGTTAAACACAGATATATCTCGGTTATCATTTCAGGGCTAACCCTGAAAAAAAGAGGCCATAGATTTTGCTTTTGCAGACACATGTTCTGAAACCTTGTAATACATGTTTCTTCTTTAGAAGAATCCTGACTCTCTAATGATCAGCACCTTCTCAAAAGGCAAAACAAAAACAAAAACAAAAAACAAAAAAATGGATTGTTAAAAAGGTCATAGCAACCTATGAAGAATCATCTCACTTCAGGTTTGGGCACTGAAGGCAAAGGACAGGCTACCTTCTCAGGACTGGGGGCTTCTGTAAATGGGTGGTAGTTTGCATATTTCCCTGGCCCTCAGAGAGTAGGTGCTTAATCACTTTGGTGGCTCCTTTATGGATGGTAACTAGTATTCTCTTTGACTATGGCTAGCTTAATTTGAACTTGTTTTTTGTTAATGGATCATTGTATGCTTCTAGAAAAGACATTCTCCTTTTTATTTATTTTTTAAAAAGCTGTTTCTCTCTCTCTCTCAGAGTTGATAAGGATTAGAAAATACTTGAGGTGGAGATTGAAAGTTTCATTTACAGTTTTTCTTTCATTGTATTTACTTTGGTGGTGACTGACTTAATTTTATTGAGGTACAGTCTACATATCATGAAATTCATTCATTTTAAGTATATCATTCAGTGATGTATTTTTGTAGATTTACTAAATGGTGTGGCACAATAATCATTTTTAAAACATCTTTACTGCTACAACAAGATTTCTTGTATCTGTTTATAATTAATTCTGTTTCTAACCCTAGCTACAAGCACCATTAATCTACTTTCTGTTTCTGTAGATCTGCCTTTTCGGCACATTTCATATACATATAATTATTCAGTATTCAGTATGTAATCTTTTGTGTCTGGCTTCTTTTACTCAAAATAATGTTTTTGAGATTTATTAATGTTGTAGCATGTTTCAATATTTCTTTCCCTTTTACTGCTGAGACCATTCTGTTGTTGTAAAACCATCTTTTGTTTATCTGTTCACCAATTTATGGATGTTTGGTTTATGTTCACTTTTAGGTGCTTATGAATAACGTTTGCCATGAACGTTTGAGTACAGATCTTTGTGTGGACATATGTTGTCCTTTCTCTTGGTTACATGTATAGGTCTGGAATTTCTGGATCATATGGTAAATTTATGTTTAACTTTTAAAGAAACTGTCAAACATTTTTCCGAAGCATCTATACCATTTAAATTCCTACCAGCGTTGTGTGAAGGTTTCTACTTCTCCACAGCCTGGACAACATTTTCTATTATCTGTCATTTTAACAGCCATCCTAGTGGATATAATGTGATATCTCAGTGTGGTTTTGATTTGCATTTTTCTGGTGACTAATGATGCGGACCATCTTTTTTTGTGCTTATTAGCCATTTAATATCTTTTTGGTGAAATGTTTATTTTTTATCTTTGGTCCATGTTTAATTGAGTTCTTTGTGTTTTTATTATTGAATTTTAAGAGGGTTGGTTTTTTTTTTTTTTTTTCTTTTTGGTATATTCTGGGTACAGGCACTTTACCAGTTATGTAATTTGCAAAAATATTTTCTCCCATTTTGTGGTTTATTTTCATTGTCTTGAAGTCTTTTGAGGCACAAGAGTATTGAATTTTGATGAAGTCTAATATATTATTATTTTTTTTCTTTTTTTTAAGTCATCCTTTTAGTGTTGTATCTGAGAAGTCTTTGCTAACCAGGGTTCCTGAAGATTTTCTCCTGTTTTCTTTTAAATGTGTGATATTTCAGCTTTTACATTTAAGTCACTGATCCATCTTAAATTAATTTTTGTGTTTAATGTGAGGTCTGAGTTAACTCTTTTATGTCGATATATAATTTTCCTAGCATCGTGTGTTAAAAAGATGATTCTTTCTCCACTGAATTTCCTTGACACCATTGTCAAAAATCAATTGACTATAACTATAAGGATTTATTTCTCTCAATTTGCTTGTATCTTTATATGTATTCTTATGCTGGTGCTTAGTTCTGATTAAGATTATTTTGAAATTCTGATTGTCTAAAGAGAATCACTGCAATTGGACATAAGAAATTGAGCTGAAAATTTTTTTAATGCAACTCTTCCCACAGCCAGAAATGGGAGAAATGAAGTGATCTAAGAAATGGTTTGCATGAAAGGAGAACCCAGAACCAGAGCTATCTGTGTGACTGAACTGATTCTCATGTAGAGAAGACCCGCTATATGAAATGAAAGCCCAAAGCAAATACAAGACTTGAATATGTAGTAAAGAAGCTCTCCAGGCAGGGGACAGGCGATGAGACAGCTGAGCCAGGTGGTCAGTTAGGGAAAATATTTCTCTCTCTCTCTTGCCCAAACTCTTCAAAGATTGGAGACATGGAGCAATTTAGTAAGAACCTCTATTTTTTAATGGAGTTATCTCTAAAAAACTATGATTTATGAAAATAGAAAACCTCCCCATTTTCCTAAGAAAAGGAAAATAGGCAAAAATGTAGCTGCCTTGATAAAGAAGAGTAGTGGTGGTAGGCTCTAGCTTCTAGTATTCCTTTCTTCTTACTATTTCCATCCTTTTTCCCAGTTTCTCATATGTCAGGGATCTGCTACTGTTCTAGGTACAGACACAACCAGCTTCTGTGATCTTTTTTAAAATGGACATATCATCACAAATACTGTTGAAAGTGGCAACAATATAACAAATCTGGTTTATTATTATTATGCTTGTAACTTAGAACAACATGCAAGGGACAAGGAAGACATTTGTACATAATTGAAGTCCATTCATAGCAGAAGTTTCTAAGAAATCTCCTTTACGGAATCATGAGTTATTGAAATTCCTTCCTCAAAGGGATCACTGTTTCCTACGCTCCTCATAGACCAATGAAAGAAGTTCACTGAAGCAACAGAAGTTGACAATACAGAATAAAGGGCTTTTCCTGGAATCATGTTAAGAAGATGTGGCCATGCCTCTTCAAGATGCCTTGTCTAGAGCATCTTGTCTGTGATCTTGGAGTCTTAGATGGTAGGCCTGAGCTAGAATTAGTTTGGAGGCCTTCCATATCTATAGGTGAAATAAGTTCCACATCACCCAATACTATGGTCCAAGTCTCTTCCTTGACCTACTAGGTTAGGTGAAAATAATAGGAACTCGACAATCATGAATACATTACAAAGTATGTGGGCCAATACATTACTGGCACCTAGTGATTTTCAGTAATGTTGAGTCTCTGAAAAATGTTGTTGATCTCTCTGAAGAAGGAGGCTTTCAGAGAGTTAGGTTATTAGGTAAGTTTTGATGAGTAACAAAAGAGACAGAAGGTCCTTGAGCAAGGCACAAGTGAGCATTTGCCTCTGAAGCAAAGCTTTGGATCTAAATGTGTGAAAATGAATTGACCCTTCTAAATGTTGAACCCATATGGATTTTATATTATATTTCCTTCTAAATAATCAAGCTTATAAAGACTGTTACCTAAAACGCAGAACAAGAATGGGCTGGAACTCATCTGAATAAGTACTACACTGTGCCCAACTCACAGGCAAATCAAACAGTAAGCCCCTATTTCCTTGTGTACCACCCCACTGAAGCAAGCACTGAGGATAGGCAGAAACCCCAAACCCAGGACAAAAAGTCAGGAAAACTATGTCTCCTAACCTCTTTACCCTGCTTTTGTTTTTTCCTCTTCCCTGTTGGCCCCAGAGCCCTGCAGTGACCCTTCATCATGCCTGGTTTCCTCCTAGATCTATCTGTTCACTTAAGAAATGCCTTCACCGTCCCATTCCTTCTTCAGAACATACCTACCTGCCTGTGTGCCTTCCCAGGAGAAGGCAGCAAATCCACTCATAGGGACTTCTATGGAATGGAATGACTGTGTTAAGACGTCTAGAAAGGATTTTAGTTGACTGAAGCTCGTTGGAGAGAGACCTCCTTAGAGACTGTTTTATAGCTGGGAACCCACTCTACCCACGCTACCTACTGTTCGTGTCTTGTCCCTTTTTTCTTACAGAAGTCCAGAGAAGCCAGGCCCATCTAGGCCATGTGCATCGGGGCTAGGGGAGAGTGGCAACGCCTTCTGAGTTTTGTTCTGGATAATTAACCTCAATTATTGCAGTAGGACTCTTGTCTGGTTGTGGACAAATCATCCCAGGCTGGCCTCAGATGCTCTGGTTAGTCCCTGCTGTTCCATGGGCCTCTGTTGTCAGCCCTGGACACACAGACACTGACAGCAGTCGCCACAGGCTGCACTCCATTCTGTTGCTCGGACACTTTGTTCTGACCATGCTGGGCTCTGGGCTTGGCTTCCTTTCCATAGAAGCTGTGAAGTTCCCATTGTGTTGGGGTTGGCTGAGGCTCCGGAGAGTCACGTGGGGATGAGAGTCTGCTGGAGCATATGCTGCCTAGGGGTCTAGGACAGAAGATTGGAGCTGTTCTCAAAGCCCAAGGCCTGATGGGGCTTTCCAGCCCTTTCTTTATCCTAGAAACCCAGGAAAGGGCTCAGAGAAGGAGCTGTTTGTGTGCAAAGTGTACAGAGGGCCCTCTGGTGATGCAGGGCTTAGGAGGAGGGCTGGATGGGCGATGATGAAGGAGGAGAAGGAAACCCCAGTGGACCTGGCTTTGGCTATGAGCCAAGCTCATTACCAGCATTCTTAGGGAAAACAAAACAAAACAAAAAACATTTAGTAACTGTCATGAAAGGGCTCAATTTTTTTAGTAGTGCATTTTTTTTCTTGTTTATAAAAATATCCATGTTCACTGTAACAAATATGGAAAAGACAAAAATCACCAATAGAAAAACAAAAATCATTCAAATAGGGATAACTGTTGTTAATATGTAGATATTTTGGTATAAACTAATCTTTTTTTTCTTATATGTAAAGAAATTGTATTTTATATATGTATACACATTTATATACCCTTTTTTTCCCCACTCAGTGTTATATATTTTTCTGCAGAATGATCACTCAATCAAACACCTATGGTATGGACAAACACATATGGTTGTCTCTAATTTTTTTCTTTCCTTTTTTTTTTTTTTTTTTAAGATTTTCTTTATTTGAAAGAGAGAGAGAGAGAGGAGAGGAGAGCACAGAGGGAGAGTGAGAGGGAGAAGCAGACTCCCCACCCAGTACAAAGCCTAGTGGGGGGCTTGATCCCAGAACACTGAGACCATGACCCCAGCTGAAGGCAGATGCTTACCTGATTGATCTACCCAGGCACCCTAACTGTTTTTTTTTTTTTTTTTTTAAGTGGGCTCCATGCCTAGCACAGAGCCCAGTGTGGGTCTTGAACTCATAACCCAGAGATTAAGACCTGAGCTGAAACCAAGTGTCAGATGCTTAATTTACTGAGCCACCCAGGCACCCCATGTTGTCTCTAATTTTAACATAAGTCTTTGCTCACTTTCATAGTTATATCTTTAAAATATATTTCTAGAAGTGGAATATGCACGTTAAATTTTTTATACATATTGCAAAATTTCCTTCCAGTAAGATTTTTCTAAATTCTATTTGCATCAGTAGTATATGAAATATATTTTTTACAGTCTAACATTGGATATCTTTGTTAATCTTCATCAAATTGAAAAGCATTAAGTTCTCTCATGACTTTAATTTGAATCTTTTTGCCTATTAGTGTGATTCAGTATTTTTTCACGTATTTAATGATGAAATATACAGATACATATCACCAATAAATGGGATCTTTCTATTTTTAATTGCTCTATTAGAGCTATTTATATATTGGGATATCTTCAGTTTGTTTGATGCAAATAGTTTGCTAATTGGTCATTTCCCTTTAATTTTAATTTTAATTATTTAAATGTCATATAATCAAATGTATTAATCTTTTTCCTTTAGAGTATCTTGATGCTATCATGTATACTTGATGCTACTTAGGAAGATTGTTTCCACTGTAGGATTTAATACTCATCTTCCCCCGCCCCCAGTATTGAGAAATAATTTTTTAATTTCACAAGTAACCCTTTATTTATTTATTTTTTTAAAAAAAGATTTTATTTATTTATTTGACAGAGAGAGAGATCACAAGTAGGCAGAGAGGCAGGCAGAGAGAGAGAGAGGAGGAAGCAGGCTCCCCGCTTAGCAGAGAGCCCGATGCGGGACTCGATCCCAGGACCCTGAGATCATGACCTGAGCCGAAGGCAGAGGCTTGCCCCACTGAGCCACAGGTGCCCCTACAAGTAACTCTTTAATCTATTTGTAATATAAGCCTCCATGGATAAGGTAGGAAATCTAATTTTCTTTCCCAAACTATTTTCCCAACTCCATTTATTGAATAATAGAGTCATCCTTCATTGATACAAGATGTCACCTTGTTGGGATAGGAAATACACATGAACTCTGTTGCTTGGTCTGTCTGTACAATTCTGAAGCAATACCACTCTCCTTTAGTGAACATAGATTTATGCAGCCCTTCTATTTATTTGTCAAGTTTTTTCTTTTCTTCCAATATCAGTTTATTAGTTTTTGTTGCATCTTTAATGAGTCCTTTTCCTCTTTATTTTGGTATTTTGGCTTTCTTTATAATGTCTTCAATAAATTTTTAGTACACTTGTTTTATCTTTTTTTAAAAATGCATTTAATGTTACAAATATGCTTTTGATTACATCAGTCTCATACTTCAGATTTTAAAATGCGATGTTCTCATTATTACTATTTTCTAAGTATTCTTTAATCATAGTTTTGATTTTTCTCTGTCCCTAGAGTAATTTTTAAAAGCGTGTTTGAATAATCAAGTAGTGACTTAAAGGTTTTATACTTTTATTATTAAAATGAAGTATCAAATATTTGGGAAACTAGTGCTGTTTTCTCTGTGTCCCAAAGCATATCAATTATGGTGGAAAATATTTATCTATTTATATGGTCCAGAAGTCAATATATAGAAAATGAGACAGTCATATCAATGATATTTCTCCGTTTCTCCTTCTCCTTCTATTCTTTTTTACCTCTTGATCTGTCAATAACAAATAGGATTTTGTTAAAGTCTTTTGTGCTTCTATAAATTCTTTCAGAAGATCTAGGTTCGTAAGTGCTATGTATTTCAATGTTTTATTATTCTGTTAGTAAGATGTTAATGTTAATTATACAAATTGATGTACCACATGATAAGATATGAGAGCATCAATTCTGTGTTATTTCTGCTCAAAACATGTAATCTAATCTAATCATGAAGAAATAGCAGACAAACCCAAATTGAGGAATTTTCTATAAACAATTGGCCTGTAGTATTTTCAGAGGCATTAAAGTCCCAGAGGTCAAGGAAAGATTGTATAATTGCTCTAAATTGATGGGGATTAAAAGACATGACAACTAAATCTGATTCTGGATTGGATGCTTTTGTCATAAAGAGTATTTTGGGGACAATTGGTAAAACTTGCGTGGGGTCTGTGAATTAGATGCTAGTAATGTATCAGTGGGAATGTCTGGATTTTGATGCTTGCATTGTAGTTATGTAGGAAAATATCTTCTTCAGAAGATACACACTAGACTATCTGGGGGTTGTGCTGCATCATGTGAGCCACTCTCAAAAAGTTCAAGGGAAAAGTTTTCGAGAAGCTTTTCTTTAAGTTTGAAATTGTTTAAAAAGAAAAAGATCAACACAAGTGTTTTCTGAGACGTTTGGACCTCTAAGTCCTATTGTACAGTTTGTCTTCATAGTCATATTGATGCCAATTAACATCATGATAGTTTTTAATGCTGGATGTGTTATTAAACACATCTGAGTGCTCCGTGTCCTGAGGGGTCCCAGCTAGTGACCTGAGCAGGGTAGTGCAGAGCTGGGGAGAATGGGTGAAGAGTGAACAGCAAGGGCTCAGGACAGAACTTGCTGGAGATGCTCAGAGCAAGGTGGTGTCGAGTGTTGTAAGAATGTAGTTGGAGGCAAGAGTCTGATTCACAGTGGAATGAAATGAATTCTGCAGAAAGTGGTGGCCCTTTTGCCTAATTTGCTTTTTTAGGGAGTCCACATGATGCCCTTGGTGATGTCCTGGCATCTCTGTCTCTGGCAATCTTTGAGGGCAAGGTGGTAAGGCAGATCATAGTCAGGAGACTCGAATTCTTCTCTTGGCCTGCCACAAACCAGCTCTGACACAGGGAAAGTCATTTAGGCTCACAGTGACTCAATTTTCTATTTTGTGAATGGAGAGTGTTGGTCTTTAAGGCTCTTCCCAAGTTCAGAGTTGTGATTTTGAACATCAGTGAGAATGAACATTTTAATAATTCAAAGAGAAGTGAGATCCAGGTGGGCTGGAGCAGATAGAAAAAGCCTCATGGAGTGGCTAGGAGTGGTGTGGGGCCTTTAACATGGGGCAGGATATAAATCTTTGGGCAAGAGGAGAGAGGACTGGAGAAAACCTGTGCCTTGGAGACAGACTTTCTGAATGGCAGAGAGGTCAGGGGAGAGCATGGAGAAGGGCAAGGAGGCAGCGGGACCAGCTTCGAGCGTGGTTACTCATCTTTCATCCACATGAACTCTGGCTGCGAAGATTCTGGCACAAGTTTCTGCTTCTAAGGTTGTTGTGTGGATGAAATGCATGAATGTTTTCAGTACGATTAGGAAATGATCAGCTGTTAAAAGTAGACCAAATCTACCTTCTTACACGGAATAATTGTAGTGTCTTAAGGACGTATTATCTTTCCCCCCCTCCTTAAACTAGTGGGCAGAATTGAGGAGAACAAAGGCAACTGGAAAGAAAGAACTATAAAAATTAATTTAGTGTTTTCTTAGGAAATTTAATATGCCACAGTTGGGCCATGTGGGTGCTTTATTACTTTTCCCCCCTCTTTCAAGAAAGGGTCTGGGTCGGGTACATGCAGAAGAATAGGAGGCAAAAGAAATGTGTCTTCCAAACTATGGAATGACCCATGGGACCTCCGTAGACCACATACTTCTCATTTCAGTGACCCTAATACCAAAGAACCACAGTCAGCCATGCTCACACCCTCTCTGTAGAGGCAACCATTTGTCAGCAGTGGATGGGAAACTGCCAAGGGGAAACAGATCCATCTGGGAAGGCGAGGGCACAGGTTGGGACAATGCACCCAGCAGGTTACTGACTCTCTCTCTCTCTCTCTCTGCGACAGTGGGGTGTGATACCTCTCGGTTCTCTGCCCTTGAGTGGCCACGAGGGAGGAATATGTCCCACGGGGCAAATGTTAGGCTTGGTTGGGCACAGAGGCTAGGAAATTCTTCATTTGTCTAAAGGAAATCAGAATGTGGGCAGACTATTTTGTGAAAAGCCGACACATGCAGCCCGAGGAGAGAAGAGCCTGTACCCAATGGCTAAGTGGAGCGTGGAGCCCTGGCAAGGAAGAGAAGAAAAGCAGGCCTGGGCTGAAGGCCACGGCGGTGTGCCTGGTGGGAGCCCCATTATTCCACCCCCTCTTGCTCTCTGTGGCTGGGAACACAAAGAGAAAAAGGGTGGGATAGGAGGGCTTGGCCCTTCTCCCTGCAGAGGTCGGTCCACTGGCCTCAAATGATTATTGCCTTTAATGAATTGCAGCTTGTAAAAGGCTTTGAAGTTAGAAGGCAGAGCCTGAGTGCTGAGGATTCTTTTCCTTAAATCATTTTTTTCTATGACTCGAAAAACAAAATTGCTCTTGAGCAGAGAGCAATGGTCAAGGCTGCCCACCTCCACTCGTGCTAACTTTTCTTTTTCTCTTTCAAACTGCTGTTAAAAGGTGAAGACTACAAAATGTGGAATAAGCGAAGCACAGGAAGACAATGGGAGGTAGGGGAACATGTTAAAGGGGCGGCCATTGGAGCAATAGCAATTAGCCCCATTAGCTTGGGCATAACCCATAAATGTAAGGAGCTCATAAATGGTGAAAGCCAATCGCTGTGGTGCCCCTGGGAAAAGATTTCGGTGCTGGAACCATCCCACTAAATGGACATAAAAAGATCATACGGTGTGTTTCTTTTGGTGGCAATTAACCTCAATTACTATGCTGTAGTCCATAAAAACAGCTGCATCAGATAGATTCCATGTGGGATCTGTGTCTGAGTCTGGGCTGTCCCCACCAGTTATCCTATAGACAGTGATTGCGTTTGGGGCATTTTCAGACACAGTATAAAATCCTCCCTGGCATTGTTGGCTCCTAAGGATAAAAGCAAGAGCAGCAGGTGTGACTTCCCAACCAACCCTTTATAAGCCTGGGCATTGTGACAGCATTTGCTGGCTTGCACCTCGGTAATGAGCTAGAGAAAAGCAAAGAAGGGAAGGCAATTGAATTCACCAGGGTTCTTTCAGGCACCTGGAGGAGAAAAGTTCAGCCTAGGATTTTAATTCACATAGTTCCTTCCTCTGAAGAACACTTTGCTGATATTATCACTTTAAGCTGTCTGTGTAGCTTTATTTTGAAATTATAACAGGTATTTCATATTGGTATTTCCCCTCATTAACAGCAAATCAATGTTTCTATAAACATCAGAATAATTGCATGCCTCTTCCTTGGAAGCATTTTTAAAATTCTGTGTCTTCCTCAGTGTCTTGTTCCTTTGCTCTCACTCCCCTGCCCTCCCCCTCTCTTCTCTTCACCTCCTTCTCCTGCTTCTTGCTCTGTTTTAGGCAATTTAATTCTTTTACTTATTTCTAGGGTTTATCCTTTATGTAACACGCTTATTTCTATTTCCTGTTCCACTTCCTTTTTAACAAAACTAAAGAAATACTTTATTTTAGTTGGCTTTGTCTGCATTCCCATTCTTCATAATAGTGGTCATGTTTCCCTACGTCTTCATAATGGTATATTTGTATATACATGGGCAAGCCCATTCTCCTTTTCTACTTGTTAGTCGTACTCTAATCTGTCCTGAAACTTTCTGATAGTATCTCTTAATACTTTTTAAAAAAGATTTTATTTATTTGCCGGGGGTGGGGGGAGGTTGGTGGTGGACACAAACAGGGGGAGTGGGAAAGGGAGAAGCAGACTCTCTGCTGAGCAGGGAACAGGAAACAGGCCTGGATGGGAGGACTCTGGGGTCCTGACCTGAGCCCAAGGCAGATACTTAACGACTGAGCACCCAGGCACCACAGTATCTCTCAATACTTCTCAAATCTCTGTTTTAAAATTTTTCGTGCTGTTAATGGTTTTTAAATGTTGTGATATAATGATTTATAGTAAGAAATACATGTTTGGTCTTCCTTCCCATTCCCGGCACAGAGCTCCAAAATCCCTTGGAATTTTCTGAGATGCTATCAATTGATCAAGGTGTCTTTTATTATGTTAATGAGGGAAATTTAGGAAAGCTCCCAGTAATGCAACTGTGGGGCCTGGTTGCCAGGGGAACCAATCCCCATTAGGGGGTTGGAAGTTCAGCCCCACCCTCTGACCTCGGCTAGAGAGACTGAATTCAGTTACCATTGCGCAGTGATTTAACCAATTCTGCCTGGGTAATAAAGCCTCCACAAAACCCCAGAAAAGAATGGGATTTAGGAGAGCTTCTGGTTGATGAACCAGAATGCATCCCTGCGCCAGGGCCCAAACTCCCTGGAGACAAATCTCCTGCCTTGGAACCTTACCCTTTGTATCTTCATCTGGCCGTTGATTCATATCCTGTGATTTCCTTTGTAATAGACTGGTAGTCTAGTAAGTAAACTGATTTCCTGAGATCTGTGAACAGCTCTTGCAAATGAATTGAACCCAGGGAGGGGCTTGTGGGAACTTCTCCTTTGTAGCCAGTCTGTCAGAAGCAGAGGTAACAACCTTCACTTTTATTTGGCATCTAAATTGGGGAGAAGAGGGGGACAGGCGTGAGACTGGGTCCTTAACCTGTGGAATCTAAGGCTAGCTCTGGGTAGATAGTATCAGAATTGAGTTAAATTTGTGGGACATCTGGTCAGCATGCACAGAGAATTGAGTTAATTGCTTGGTAGTATGTCGAAGATAAAACACACTGGAAATGGTGTCAGAATTGGAAGTATCCTGGGTCTGTGATCCACGTAAATGGCTTTGATATTTTTCCATTGTATACTCGTTATTATTTTCCTTGTTAGGTTCTTTGTCCTTCACTTGGCCATCCTTTATTATATCCTTTTTTGAGAAAGCCACATAATATGGGAGAAAGAAAAAAGTCTTAGTTCCAGCCTTGGCTCAATTTTATCTTGGTTAAATTACACAACTTGTTAGCCTCAGCTTTCTTGACTATGAAATGGGAATAATAAAGTCAAGCTCTCAGAGCTATTATGAGGACTAATTGAATAGCATAGGTGGAACTTCTATATTGTGGGTCTCCAAAGTGTTGCTTCTCCTTGCCATTTCAGGCAAATGGTGTCCATTCTGTAAACTCTTGGTAAGGAAATAACTTCTAATAAGTCTTTCAGTATAGACAGGTGAAACTTCAAGTGTTGTCTCCCATTACTATTGTGTGGATTTTGGTATTAAAACATAAAACCATAGTCCATAGGTAAAGTAGGCTTTTGTCACATCAGGCTCCCTTTTTGAGGAGTACACCTGCTTCACAATAGCTCCATGAGCTATGGTCTGGTAACCCCTCTTTTATAGAGGTTCAGGAGTGTTACAGAAGTCCCATTCATCACTGGAGGGAATTACATAACTGTAGTCCATTCTGTAGTCATTGCCAGCTGAATGGGAGAGAGGAAAAGGGTGGCTGTTTCAGGTCCAGGACACGGATATTGTTGGGGAAAGAGAAGTGTGGGAAGAGAGAGTCTTGTTAGATCCTTGCCCAGTGTAGTCCAAATATTTGGCTATGTCTCTATTGGGCTTTTCCTTTTATGGCACTGCACCAGCTTTGCTATTGAATCAACCAATGGTTAGCTAATACATGAGAAAACAGTGAGCAATAATATTGCCAGAAAGAACAATAATAATGCAAGAAAAAGAATGTGAGACAGTGGGACCTACCCTCAGAGAGACAGAAAACCTCTACCTCACAGAGAACATGGTAGTGAAGTTGCCTTTGTTATGGTGCATCGGTGGCTCAGTTCACTGTGGCTTCAAAATGGTAGGGCCTGGATAGCTTAAGACCTGGAATCCATGGGGCACCTGGGTGGTTCAGGTTATGATCTCATGGGTGGTGGAATTGAGCCCCAAGAGGGGCTCCATGCTCAGCAGGGACTCTGCTGGAGATTCTCTCTCTCCATCTCCCTTTGTCCCTGTCCCCCTCCCATTCACTTTTGCTCTCTCTCTCAAATAAATAAATCTTCAAAAAAAAGCACGCAGAAAACGGAAAGTACTTGAAATCATGAACACTTGAGAATTAATGCAAGAATGGGGATGGTAGAGAAGAGAGAGTCATTCCCATAGAATCAATTCCTGCTCATTGGAAAGAAGAATTCACTTCAAACAGCATAGCTCCAGTCTTGAGGATGGGTGTCTTGGGCCACTCTAGAGAGTTTTATTTGAACTGAGAACTTGTTAGAAGAGAAGTAGGTGTTTCTGATTTCCGACTTTTTCCTATTTCTCTACCTGGCCTTGGGTATACCAGTTCATTGCTCTCAGATTCTCTCTTAGCAAGCAGAGAAGGGAACAGAAGTCCTAGAATGGCGTTCTGTAGTTGAGGATCTTCTTTGAATAAAGCTTTTAGAATATGACTCTCTAATATCAGAGTCAGATATTAGAATAGTGGTTTTCAAAGTGTGAACCCCTAGTGTACTGAATCAGAATTTCTGGGGTTAGGCTCAGCATTCTGGTTTCACAAACTCATCGGATGATTCCGATTTGTGCCACTGTGTGGGAACTGCTGGATGAGAACACAGGGTTTAAGAATGCAGACTGTGTTCCCTGGGTTCTAATCTCAATTCTATGTTTTACTAAATGTGGGTTGTCTAAGGGCTGTTAAAAGTGTTAGATAAGAAAGTGTCTGTTGACAGGGTTTTAGCAGAATCAGAATCCTAGCCGGCACTCAGTAGATGTTACCTGTAGTGTTGAGTGGAGTGAGGAGGGGTCCTGAGTTTGCTTGCTGAAAGGCTTGCCAAGGGAACCAGTTATTTTTGCATATTAAGCCTCTCTACCTTGTTCGGTGCTGTGGGTTCTGAATGAGTGTGCCTTCCTTGTGTCCCACTATTATTTAAGAGGTGTGGAGAATGTTTCTTTTTCGAG
Organism: Neogale vison; assembly: GCF_020171115.1. Taxonomy (NCBI): domain Eukaryota; kingdom Metazoa; phylum Chordata; class Mammalia; order Carnivora; family Mustelidae; genus Neogale; species Neogale vison. Next base: position 219,898,289 of record NC_058091.1, read on the forward strand.
TCGGATGGCTGCACCAATAGTGAAAACACAGGCTGGCTGAGGCCAGAGCTGCATCTAACTTTGTCTTTTGGAAAATGGGTGGAGGGAGCAAGAGTTACCTAGCTTTTTTTCCCCTTTGGCAACACTGTTCTTCCCGAACTCTGAGGAGTAATGAAGATAGAAAAATGAACATTTTTGTGGTTTAGCTGACATTAAAATGGGAAAAAGCACATCACTGGAATTAGAATGTCCTGTTCATTCGTCACCTTTTCTTCAATTAAAATGTCTCAGCAAGCAGGGAAAAAAAAAACAAGCCCTTGGTGACCTCATAATTCATTATTTCTAAGGAATATACTTAATTCCCAGTGGGGATAAATCTGAAATCGATTTTCCATTTCTGTTGGCCATTGACTGGCGGCCTCTCAGGTCCTTGTGAAGGAGAGTATGTACCTTTTGTGGGGCTGGCAGGGGCTGTTTAGGAGAGGGGGCTGATAACCTTGAAGGCAGCTGCGGAAGATCCATTTTCTTTTATGAGCCACTCTGAGCCTTTTAGAGACTGAAGAGGAGGAACTTGGGCAGGCATTTTCATGACAAGGCTTTGCTAACTGTAGTCAGCAAAGGGCCACTCTTAAAACTGAGATCCTCTTTCCAGACCCTTAGAAAAGAATGTAAAATGTACAAGCTGCTGATAAGGGGCATGCGGGAAGGGCCGTAGAGCCTTTACTGATTGGACCATGGTTGTTAGAAAGAGTGTATGGTCCAATGCTTTCTAGAATATCCTTTGCCTCCACATCCCCAAGACCTCTGAGCTTGAGGTTAACTAGAACTGTAACTGAACTTTGAACTCTGACAACCCCGCCTCCCCTACACCCCAATTTCCCAATGCCAGGATTATACCTTTCCTTACACAAAGGGGATGGCACAGCATTCATCTCTGTGGTTAGACCTGGAAAAATTTCTGGGGATGGTTCACATGTCTTGTGCTATGACAAGCTGAACCAACATTGGACCCCCCTATGTGAGTAACACCATAGCCTTAACCTCCCTGCAAAGTCAACAGACTAGAGTATAGATCATCACAGAATTCAGCAGTGACAAATTCACCTCCAAGGTCAGTGAAATGTCTGCTGGTTTTTCAAAGGGTGTTTTCATGTTGAATTTACACTTACCAGCTGTGCAAACACAAGATGATAGGAACGGAAGTCACAAATGAGCCACACCTCAGAAAAGGTATACTAAATTTAACACTTTGTAACTTGATTCCATATAAATACAGTCACATTTCTTTTTACAGCATTAATTAAATTGAGATAATAATCCAGGCAAAACCCAAATAATTCTGGGGTTGACTATGCTATGGGAAGTAGCTGAATAATGATCAAATCTGTATTTCATTAGCTATCATAACTACCGTAACAAATTGCATTTAAATAGCAGATTTACACATAACACTGTAATTAGAGCCATTGTTTGGCAGTAGTCCCTCATTAGAATGATAGAATAATTTCTGGGGACCTGGCCAGGAGAGTGTTCCCCACAGACTCTAGGGTCAAGCTTATGTTCCTATAGTAGGCTGAATAATAGTCCCCAAAGATACTAGGTCTTAATCCCTGGAACACATGAACATTAATTTATATGGCAAAATCTTTGCAGCTGTGATTTAGTGCAAGGCTCTTGAGATGGGGAGATTGACCCAATTAGCAAAATGGGATCCCATTGTAATCACATGCGTCCTAGTAAGAGTGATGCAGAGGAGAATGCTGTGTGAAACCAGAGCAGAAAGAGATTTGAGGATGCTGACCTTGAGTAGTGAAGTCATGTGGCCGTAGGCCAAGGAGTGCTGTAGCTCCCAGAAGCTGGAAGAAGCAGGGAGCAGATTTTCTCTGACAGCCTACCTTGTGGCCCTGCCAACACCTTAATTTCAGCCTAGTGATAGTGACTTTGGGCTTGTGGACTGCAGAGCTATAGGAGAAAGTGTGTTTTCAGCCCCTGGTTTGTGGTAATTTGTTACAGCAGCTATAGGAAACTAATACAAAACCTACAGTCTCTTCCTGAGGGTGAATCTGAGTGGAGGACTAGGATGCTAGGGCAGACTTCATTGCAACAGTTGAGTCCTTTAACAGCCTCACCGCATTCAATTTCTCCTGTAGGACACCTGGGATCCTTATGCAAGTGAACCATGTCTCATCTCCTTTCTACTAACACCCAGATGCACCACTTAAGTCCTCATTCAGGATCCTGTTACACGCACCAGCGCTGTATGTAGGACACAGAGGAAAGGATTAGAGAATGTAACCCATCCCCTTCCCCATGCCTCATAAGCCACTCATTGTGGTTCTTTCATTTATTCATCCATTCACTTAGCAATTATTCTTACGAGGCTGTTCTGTGTCTTGAACTATGTATGCACTTTCAGAAATTCAGCAATAATTTATCTTCCAGCTCTTTACATTTAAGCCAAAACTCAGTTGAATCTCATTTAGTGCCAAGTTTACACGAGAAGTGCCTTTACAGGAGAAGTGCCTTTCCTGCTTAAAGAAAGGCCCTTCCTTAAATCTAATCTCATTTAAAAATTATTTCTGGTCATCTGGATGAATAGTGATTTGTTTCTTCTCCCACCCACTGCATCAGGTGAACCATTCCAGGACAAACCTAGGATGTTGCCTATGATGACAGTATATACAGGTTTATCAGGTTTGCTTTTGTCATGAAATGATTTCAGAGGATGTTACTATCTGTATTTGTACTTTGAAAATATCCATTGCATTTTAGAATAGGGACTTTAGAGATCTAGGGTGACATCACATTAATTTGTGTTGTGTGACTGCGAACAGCATCAAGTCTAGGAGCATGTGTGTGACTAAATTAATTATAACAGGAATATGGTGAATTCACCTGATTCTACTGAGCTTTATCTATTAAGGTATAATTCAGATAGATTCTGAATGTTAAAATCCACTAAGTCACTTTTGCAATATGTGCTCATTTTCATACCTCTGTGGATCTCTATACTTGCTGAAAAGCCTGAGTATCTTTGGATCTTGATACTTTTACAAAGGGTGTCTTAGTGCCTGAAATAGTAATTAAGAAGCCAGATACTGGAGGCAGAATAATGCTAGTTCAAATCTCACATCTGACCATTTATAAGATATGTAACCTTGGGCCTGACCTCACTTGATTTTAGTATCCTTATATGAAAATACAAGAATTACAAATGTCTCCCACTAGGACAAGAAACAAGGTAACAATGTCCCTTCTCATCACTGTTTTTGACAAACCAGATTATAGAGCATATACCAGTAAACAGCAGCAGGGAATGAGAAAAATAAAGAAATGGAGAAAAACAAAAAAAATGGAAAAAATTTTTATTGACTTTATTGGCAAATGATGGGAATTGAGTATGCAGTACTTGAAATGTATCTTAAGCTTTCTTTGAGAAAATTCACGGAAATGACATGACAGATCCATCTCTTTCCCATTGGTCAGCAATTAGAGACGTGGTTACCTCAAGCTGTAAGGAAACCAAGACATCTGGTCATGAGTCTAAAAATTGGGGGTTCTGTTACTATGGAGAAAAGAAAGTGCCTTGGTAATCTCCTAAATCCCAGTTCTCAGTAAATCATTAATTTAATCAGTATATGTTGGTTCTAGCCTTCTTTGTAGCAACATTTGTATAACATTGCTATTACGCAAAGTAGAAGATGTGGCTACCTACAATTTTAAGTTAGTAATGAAAGAATCTAGCTTCCTTCCTTGATTCTGATAAATCTTGAACTGCTCTTCTGAAGGGTGATGTAATATTTGAGTTCTCATTACAAGTGAGGATCTGATATAACTGGATTCAAATCCTAGCTCTTCTGCTTAGTACCTGTGTGTCTTGGAGCAGATTACTTAAACTTTCAGAACTGCAGTTTCATTTTCCTGTTATGGTCATAGCACCCATACCTAACAATTTTGTTAGGGTCGGGTATCAGTAGAGATGTTAAATACCTGGAATACAGATATAGTTGGTAGAATAAATGAGAACTTTTGTTCCATTCTCTTTTGTTCCCTGCTCTTTTGTGCTCTGACCATTTCTCCACTCCCAGTATCCCAAGACATCTTCTCTTCTAGATTTGGATGTTTTCCGACAAGTTCACCTAAAAGGGTAGCCCCAGAATATTCAGGGTACATTGTTAACTGCAGGAATTGCCATGCTGTCATTGTAAGTAGAAAACGACTCAGCCAGGAGCACATTCCATAGACTAATGCTCACCCAGAAACATGCAGAACACACACAGCTACACCTAAGACTTCCATAAATATAAATGCTAATGTGCACAGGGATAAGCATTTATCTTTTTACAAGACTTGGTCATCATGGCTGACTCAAATTTCCTGGATGAGCTCAAGCAAATGTGGTCCCTAAAGTAGTACCCTGGTGGAGACTTAAGGGATTCTAGGACAGTGCCCTAGACTGAATATTTGTGTTCCCCAACATTCATGTTAAATCCAATATATTTGGATTTATTTACACCTTTATTAACACCTTTGAGAGTTGCTACATCATGAGGGTGCTTAGGTAGAGCCCTCATAATTTATTAGAAAAAAAAAAAGACTTCAGAGGGCTCCCTTCCCTGTCCTACCATATGAGGTTGTAGGGCCCTCACCAGACCTTGAATCTACTGGTGTCTTGATCTTGAACTTCCCAGTGTCCAGAACTATGAGAATTAAATGTGTGTTATTTATAAGCCACACAGTTGATAGGATTCTGCTACGGTATCCAAAGCTGATTAAGACACCCAGGCTTATCCTACCCAGCCTGTTTTCCATGTTCTCTCCTCATCCTTGCCTTTGCTAACAACAGACCATTTTGTCTCCTTGGTCATGAGGCTCATTCCAGGTAATTTATTTTAATACTTGCTGTTTTTGTTTCCTAGGGCTGCCATAACAAAGTGCTATAAATTGGGTGGCTTAAACAATAGGCATTTATTTTCTCATAATTCTGGAGTCGAGAAGTCTAATATCAAGCTATCAGCAGGACCCTTTGACACTGGAAAGTTATTCCTTGCTGTTGTCTGATTTCTGATGGTAGGTGGTGGCTGCAACACTTCAGTCTCTGCTTTTTTTTTGTCTCGTGGTGTTCTCCCTCTGTGTCTCTGAACTTTTCCTCTTAAGAGGATTAGGAGCCAGCCTAAAGATCTCATTTTCACTTGGCTGCCTCTGCAAAAACCCTGTTTTCAAATGTGGTCACATTCACAAGTACTAAGAGCTAGGACTTTAACCAATCTTTTTGGGGAACACAATTCAATCTAACACTTAATGTAGAATTTTGAGAAATTAAGAATAAATTAGAACAGATTCAAAGTTAACCCTGTGCAATTTTCACTGACTTCTAGTTGCTTTTGGTTAGTGGAAAAGAATGGGCCAGAATCACGTGCTATTAGCAGTGAGAAGTTGAGCTTTGGAAGTGAGTCTTGAATGTGAATATTGCGATTACCAGATGGATCCCAAAACGTGGAAGGTTTTCCTTCTGCTTATGGGTGGAGCTGGGATGTTCAAGGAAGAGATGGCCGAGTACTTCAATTGGTAGTCAAAGTCAGGAGCTGAGCTATTTTAAGCTTGTGTGTATGCACACGTGCACATGTGTCCATGTGCATAACTTTGTGTGTGACTATGTGCATGTGAATGTGACTGTGTGAAAGTTCATGTATGTGAGTGAATGTGTACATGTGGGGTGAATGAGTGTGTGTGTGTGTGTGTGTGTGTGTGAAATTTCTAGAAGGCAGTAATGGGAACCCTGGGATGTTAACAGCAGTTAGGTGGGTGGGAGAAAGGACAATCACAGGGGCACAGCATCTAACTATAGGAAGTTAGAATGTGACTTTCTAATGAAAGGGAACACAGAAGATTATGTAAAATTAGAAACCTGAAAGTCTGTGCCAGGTCTATATCCAGTTGCCTTATGTTTCTCTTCCTCCATTATTTAGGATGAATGGCTATAGGCCAGATCCAATTGTAGTTTTTGCCTCTGATTTTTTTTTTTTTAATGAGAAACAAACACTAGTATTTTTTATTCTGTCATATTTAGAAAACTATATCCCTTCCTCCTTCTTTCTTGATTCTACTCTAATATAAGAACCACCAGATTGAGATCAGTCTTGCCAAGAAAGTTTTATTATAAAGATGAAAATGCACAGAGAAAAGTTTTAGTCTGAAAATACAAGGTAGTTAGATAGTTTAAAAAAAAGGAAAGAAAGAAAGAAAGAAAAGAAAATCTAAATTTTAATGCATGGGCACATTTTGCTCTAATTATTTTATTTGCCATTAGCAATAAGGCTCAATAACTCTTAAGCTGTAGACCAACCAAAAACCTATTTGGGAACTTAGTACCAATGAATGAGCCATTATCTCTACCTATCCCACTTACTCTCACTTTATTTTCTAACCTCTTTGATGTCACATTCAAAGAGTTTGACTATAATGAAATAATGTAGAAGAACAAGACAGAATGGAAAGTGAAACTAGCTTTGAAACTATTTTTCCTGGAAAAAAAAAACGAAAGAATTCCCAAGAACAAGTTACACCAACGGGAGATGAATATCCTATAACTTTTTCTATAAAATAAATATGAATCAGAATATGGTGCCCTCCACATGGAAGACACTAAATAAGAACTTGTTTATGATGATGGTGGTGGGCGTGGTGATTTGAGATCTGGAATAACTTGAACCAAAAAGAATATTCATGTGGCAGATTGGGTTTCTCAAAGATGGCCATAATAAGTTATGGCCTCAATTAGATAGCCATCTCTTCCCACAATATGTTCTTACAATGTAACTCTGACATACCTATATTATTATGTCAAGGTATGACCTTGATGTACATTGGTATATGTTTCCTCCCTCTCATCCTGGGCAGACCTTTGTAACTACTTTGCCCAACAGAATGTGACAGCCATGGTGCTGGATGACTTCCAAAGCTAGGACACAAGATATAATAGGGGTTCTATTTGGTGATTTCGCTCTCTCTGATTGTCCTTGAAGCCTCGCCACCACTTTCTGAGAAATACAGCCTACATGGAGAACCTGTGTGTGGGTGTTCCAGCTGACAGTGCTAACTAGACCCCCACTTGATAGCCAGCATCACTGCCACACCATGGTTGAAGGAGCCTTCAGATGATCCCAACATCCAGCCTGCAAGCCTTCCAGCTGAGGCTCCAGATCCAGTGACTTGTCTGAATTTCGGACCCATGGGAAATGGGAAAGATAATAAAGAATTACTGTTTTAAATCACTATATCTGGGGAGTAAGTTGTAATGCAGCAGTAGTATACCTCCCTAGAGAATTCACGGGTACTACCAGATCACCCACACAGGGAGCTGGCCGATTCTGCTTTTTGTGGCATTATCTTGCTTGAATGGTACAAGCACTTTCTCTCTGTCCTGGGGGTTACTTCTTGATCTAAGTTCCCATCATTGCTGGCCTCAGCCATTAGGTTTTCATAGGCTTGTCAAGGTGGGCTTCAAAGTTATGGTTAGGGTTTCATAGTCCACTATTGAAATTTTTATTTTATAGTCACATAATATGCTTGTTTCGAATTTTGACCTATGCTGTATGGATTAATGCTTTCCAACCTATAATGTGCATACAGATCACCTAGGGATCTTATTAAAATGCAAGTTCTGATTCAGTTTCCAGGTCTTGCTGCTAGGACAGATCTCTGAACCACACTTTGAATCAAGGGTGTAGAAGGTTGTATGGACAAAACAAACTTTTGTATGATTGATCCCCAAGGAAAGAAACCACGGATAGTGTTGTCATTGATCATCTGTGTGGTAAGTCTCTACCTACGTGTTTGCTATACATCAGCTTTAGTCCTCATACTGCTAGCAAGGTGTAAATATTATCTCCACATTGACTATGTAGAAGCTAAGGTTCATAGAGGTTAGGTAAGCAAACAGAGCCGGGACTCAACCAAAACTTTATCTTTGCCTTTGTGTGGTCCATCTTTCATGCTTTCTAAGCCTATGATTGGTTTGCTGGTTATCATATTATTTTGAATAAAAAGGTACTTTTGTAATGGGTCTGTGCAATAGAACTTTCTGCAGTGACAAAACTGTTCTGTATCAGTTCTGTCAAATATGATAACCACATGTGGCTACGGAGAATTGAAATGTGGCTAGTATAACTGAAAAATAAATTTTCATTAAATTTTATTTTAATTAAAAATTTAAATATATATAGCTATTGGCCAAGAAAAGTGACTAATCGATGTTGGCTACTGTATAGGACAGCACAACTTTATAGAAAGGGTCCTAGGGTCATTGAGTTTGAAAGGTGACTCGGACTTGCACTGTAGGTATATGTGCCATGACCATTTAAATGCTCACATGTGAGACATTGTGAACATTTAAAACAGTGCACATAATTTTCATCCCTAATCTTTACTTTCATCTTCTTCCCTTTCCTAAATCACATTGCATCAGACAACTTTTTCCTTTTGGACTCAGATCATTTAAACAGAAGTTTTAAACATGGTACAAATACTGGAGGCTACAAAGAGGAGGAAATGCCACTTCAGGAAGGGGGGAGGGATTTGATGCAGGAGTCCCTGAGAGACTGGAATGGCAAGTGGAAACCACTGTTTCATTCTTTGAAGATTTGGGAAAAGAATGGAAAAGATGTGTTCAGAGTCTTTATTATTCTCCTGGGACTTACACCAATTAAAATGCTGTCAGGTATGAGGAAAAAAAACCTTGACTCAGATTGCTCTAAACAAAGAAGAAGTGTATTATTTCACGTAACTGGAAGTCCGAGGCAGAGTAGACTTCAGAGTCTGTTGACACAATTGCTCCACAGTGTCTTCAAAGACCTGTGTTCTCACCATCGCTCTTCCCTTTCACCTTTAATGCTGGCTTCCTCATCTTGCATGCAGTGAGGTGGCCTCAGCAGTTCTGGGCACTATATCCAGGCATGGCAATCTACAGAGGAAGGGGGAAACTCTTTCTTCCTGTCGCTCACTCTCAGAAGATTGAAAAGTTTCTCCAGAAGTGCTCAGATTTCCCCTTCATGTTTCTTTGGCTGGAATTTGGTCCCATAACCACTTCTGAAATCTTCCTTATACCAATCAGGTCCACTTCTGGGGCTGGGAGTGAGGTCAGCTTTTTCTAAATACATGGATTCCTAAAAAAAAATTGGGTTTCTATTAGAAGGAAAGAAAGGGGAGGCAATCCCATTGTCCACTACAAGACAGCTATTGAAGCATCTAGTTTGGTAAAGGCAAACCAGAGAATATCAGACAGAGTCAGTGGCCTGTTTCTCTGATGATGACCATGGGTGGCTCCACATTTGTCTCAATGCCACATCTACTGCATTTTTGGACTGAAAGCATCTGTGGAGTCTAGGCTCATGGACCTATTCTGGGGACTCCTGATTCCCTGTGGCATGGGCAGGGCAGGGCCTGGGCAGGGCACACAGGGTCCCAGAATTCCTACATGCCCTAGTGAAGGCCAAAGAGGGGCCAGAGAGGTACTGAGAGGTCCTGTGGCCCAGCAGAGGCCCAAGGAATATCAACAGCAAGTGTAAAGTACCTGACACAGAGTTCAAAACAGGGTTTCATTTTCACATATGGAACTCTTCTTGTCTCTAAGAATATTTCCAAGTTGTGAGTCTCACCCTACCATCCTGGAACTGATATGTGCCAGTCTCTAAGATAACTCCATGGTGTCAGGGGACTGCTTTTGCCTATGCCTGGCTTCTTGATTCTTGTTCCATTTAGAGAACACCCCCATCTGGCTCAACTTATGCCTTTAGGGAGTCATCCCCAGACCTCTCTGTGTGGAAGCAGAGGCTTGGGAACAGTGTGATTTGGGTATCTTTTTCTCCACTTAAAAACCTAGAAAATGTTCAGTGAAATACTGTCAAATATTTTCCACTTAAAGAAATTATTTCCTTGAGTCACATTCTCTGATTTTACTGTTCTTCAAATTCAGTTGGATTATTCTAGAGCTCTCAGAGTAAGACATCCTAGAAGGCTAATACCGGCCCTAGGTGGCATTCACAACTTTACCTATTGCAACAAGAAAGGAACCTAGCCTTGAGCCAATCTTACTGCTGTGCCTATGAAATCTTTCCTGTCTTGTGCACTGGAAATCTCCAGAGCTGAACCTCTCTACAGCCTTTCCTGAATTGCTGCATGGCTTCCTTAGGCTTCCTTCCTTCCTTGCTCCTTAAGAAATCTGTTTGTGGAGTTATCCTATTATTATTATTTAATATTAATTCATATCCTATCCTGAATTCCTCCCTAGCTTCCTGAAATCAGCATTTGGTTTATGCTCTCACATTCTATGCCATTGTACCCATGTATCTCTGCCAAATGTATCTCTCTACCTGACAGATCCTGTTGGCTGAGGATATTGCCATACCACTCCCCGTGTGTCCTTCCCATTTCCATGGTTCTACATTCCTTTGGAACACAGTGGACCATTGGGTTTAGAAGAGCCTTAACTGAGCCCTGATGGATGACCCAAAGGTGATTCCACTCACTAGAACCAGAAGTCTGTATCAGAATTGCCTGTGGAGTTTTGGGGAAATGCATATTCCTAGGCCCATGTACTACTGAATAAAACACCTGGGATAGGAGTAGCGGAAGGGGACAGGAGAGTGAGTCTATTTTCGAAATACATTCCCAGGTGATACTGCAGACCTAGGCATGGGAATTACTAGTTTGGTGCCTCCTTAGTTTTCATGTGGCTCTCTGATTTCCATGTTGAAATCACTCTTACAGTGGTGGTAAATTAGGAACTGAGGCCTCTTTTAGACTGAGGGCAACACAGTGCCTTCTGAATAATGGGGGTGAGAGAGTAAATTCACCTATAAGCCAGACCATGAGACCGGACTCTGAACAGCCACTCACAGGGGTCAGCAAAAAGGGTGCAGATATTTTGTGTTTGTTTGTTTGAGGGATAGGTGTTCGGGAATTTGGGTTAATGATAATACCTAGAATTTTGTCATGGTTTGAACAGTTCTTAGGTAATGTTAACTCAGTTATCACTGTCAACAAAAGTCCATTGAATGTCAACCATGTATAGGATACTGGGGCTTGGTATTGGAGACTAAAAAAAATAATTAAACACCTTCACCTAGAGTTGGAAAAGAACACAGAGGCTTCAGAAGATGTGCTGAAATCTATGTTGTAAGGAAAATTGGAATCTACTTGTTTCAGGTCTGTTTTCCTCTTAACTCACTCATTTAAGGATTCCTAGGGGTTGTGATCTACCAGATGCTGTGCTAAGCCAAGGGTGGTGTAGAGTGGTAAGGGTACAGAGATAAGAAGAAATGGTCCTGGTGCAACAGGGAGCAGTGTAATTTCCACACAGTGTAGTCAGAGCTAAACAGAAATCATACTAACCTTTGTAGGAGCCCAGAAAAGCAGCTTTTTTAATGTGGTGTTTAGAGCACTGGTTGCTTACAACTGCCTAAGAATGAACTATGTACCTGGGAGTACACCAGGCATTTGAAATTATCTAGGCTCTCTCCACTGCTGTAGCCTTCACCACCGCTCAGCAGCTGCACATCCTTACAATGGCTAAAACAGCAATGACCTACAAGGAAAAAATGAAGGAGCTGCCATGCTGTCCCTGATCTGCTCTTGCTTTTACCCCAAACCTTGCAACATCAACATCTATACTTTCGATGATATGGAAGTGAAGCAAATCAACAAATGTGCCTCTGGCCAGACTTTTTTGCTGATCCTGAAGTCACCATCTCCTATCTCAGAATCCCCATGAACTTTAGCTTCTCCAGAGAAGAAAGACCTGTCTCTGGAGGAGACCCAGAAAAAACTGGAGGCTGCAGAGGAAAGAAGTCAGTCTCAGGAAGCCCAGGTGCTGAAACAATTGGCAGAGAAGAGGGAACATGAGCAAGAAGTCCTTCAGAAGGCTTTGGAGGAGAACAACAACTTCAGCAAAATGGTGGAGGAAAAGCTAATCCTGAAAATGGAACAAATTAAAGAAAACCATGAGGCTAAGAAAAAAAAAAAAAGAAATTATCTCATCTAATATAATTTATCATTTTCTGGGATCCTTTTAGGTAAATATTCTTACCCCTAGTTTACAATCACATAGATTCTCCCTGAAGGGTGACTGAAGCTTCTTTGACAGGACAAAAATACTATCTCTGTAACATTCCCAGCATTCATTTGAATATACTGATTTGCATAAGAAGGTCCTGAGACTTAAGAAGGACTTGAACTCTTAGGTGGGAACAGTGGGAAAACCTTTGGGATAAAAGTCCTAAAGGGGTAGAGGTAGCCTATTGAGTTGATCCAGTTAAAGATTTGTCCAAGGTTTAAGGTCTGGATAAAGTGTGCCCTGTATTTCCAATCCATCAGTATCTGGGGAAGAAGAGCTACCAGACTTTGGAATCCAGTCAGTGTCATTGCTTCATTTTGGGAAATCCTTGACTGACCAAAACATGTTTGATGGGAACTTCCTCTCTTACTCCAAAAAGAACTTTTAAAAGATTTTATTTATTTATTTGACAGGCAGAGATCACAAGTAGGCAGAGAGGCAGGCAGAGAGAGAGGAGGAAGCAGGCTCCCCGCTGAGCAGAGAGCCCGATGGGGGCTCGATCTCAGGACCCTGGGATCATGACCTGAGCCAAAGGCAGAGGCTTTAACCCACTGAGCCACCCAGGCGCCCCCAAAAAGAACTTTTAAAACATGGTAGTGATGGTGCACAAAGGCTTGAGCAAGGAGGATCAAAATGGTGGCAGTGATGGTGGTAGATTTTCTTCCTAACTGGCAACCAATCTGCTCCACCTGGCAAGGAAAGTCTGTTACCTTTAGGTGACTGAGATGACTGTGGCATTAACAATGAGAACAAAATTCTAATATCCACATGCACTGCATGCGTTAGCTTGGTCTGGATTTAGAGTCCGTATTCAATAGTCTTCCTTAGCAGTTCCTAAAAATACTTGGGGAGATGGGATCTATTTGAAACAAACAAACAACAACAACAACAAAAAACCACAACAAAACAAAACCATGAAACCAGAACTGAATTTGCCTTTAAACTGGCTGGAGGAGGGACAGGGTGGTCAAGCTAGTGAGAGCCAGGGATTGGTAAGTGCCTAGATTTTTTAATCCTAGTGTAATGGAGCTCTTTGAGCCACCTACAGATGAGAAAACTGAAGATTATTCATTGCTCATGGTGATGGAACCAGGACACAGCAGAGCCAGGCTTCAAACCCAGACTCTTTGGACTACAGATCTATTCCTCTTGTGAGGTGACCTTTGAAAAGAGGGTTTGTAAATGGAAAGGGAGCCCTTTAGGTCATTCCAGAGACGGTTGCAGCCAAGTATGCAAAGACGTAAGGTTGAAAGAACAGGGTGTTTGGGAGCTTAGGCCACATAATTTGTAATTCAGCAAGACTGAGGTAGCCTTCATAGAGGAAATGATAATAGGTGAGCCCGAAAAGACACATTGGGGTGGATTGTGCAGACTCTGTGTGCCTTGCTAAGGTGCAACACCTAGACCTCTCATAACACACCCTCCTGCTTTTTGATAAACACAAAAATCTAATTTCCTCTTTTATAGTTACTTGAAATATCAACTACAGTCAATATGTAGACAAAAAAAATCACAGCAATGGAAATTTTTGCAATGCAAATTTCCAAATGACTATGTTCTTGAGTTCATATAGTATTTTCTATCTCTGTTGCCTGGAGATAGACCTTTAGAGTTAGGGAGATCAGGATGAAGCCATTACAACTCTACAAAAGCAGTGCAGAAGGAGAAGGAACAGATTCAAGAACCCTTTCAGAGAAAGAACTGAGAAGAACTCTCCCAGGAGAGAACTATTGGATTTTTAAACTGCCTTAATTATTGAGGACTTCTGCTTTGAACATGAAGCTGCTATATTCCAACTCTGCATAGACATTGGAATTTGATTTTAAGTTCAGGAATGACTCAAAGAAGAGAATTCTAGACTCTGCTTTTCACAACATCAATATAAATGGGTGTTTTGTGTCAAAATGAAAGAGTCTATGACTTCAGTGATTTCTCCTTCAGAGCAAATATTTACTTTGCCTCATCCATATCACTTATTATAATAACTGCCAATGATTGTTGCAGGAACTGTAGGAATTGCTTTGCATGTAGCCTCTCATCAAATCTCAGAGTCATGCCATGGGTTAGTTATTATTATCCTCATTTTATAGAGAAGGGGCCGGGGGTTCAGAAACAAGTCTGTATAGCTGGTTTAAGTGGTGGAGTTGGAATTGGAACTCAGGCCTATTTCATGTCAGAGTCATTCTGAGTGTATGTGTGTGGACCTGATACTAAGAGAGCTCAGGGGCTTAAACTATGACCTGGGGCACGATGATATCCTCACTTACTCCCAGAAGAGATAAGGGCAATGCTGAACAGCAAATGCCTCCTGGCGTTGGGTGCATCATGCCTGTAAGGACACCTTTATATTGTGCCAGAAGGCCCCTGTAGTCCTTTGACTTGAAACAGAGAAGGCAAAAGTCAGTCCTCACTCTCTGAAGCTGAAGTCCCCAGGGCTGCCCAGCTCAGATCCAGATGGAATCTAGAATGGGTCCAGGTGCACATGGGGCCAGGAGTCTCAGAGATGAGGAGAGCGGCTCATCTGACACCTCTGGCTCAGGGATCCCAGCTATTAAATAACCTTGATACTTCCTTACATGGGTTATATTAAATCCCTTGTACTTAATTTTTTCCCTTTTATTTTTTAAAGTTATTACTTAAATAATTCTGAAAAAGGTGAACATGTTTTTGTTTTAAGAATTCAGACATCATAAAATCCTGGAGCAGCTTTTAAACGTTTAACAACAGGCTGCAACTGTGAAAGAAACAAGTTATAAATGGCATTTAAACACAAACTGAATTCTTTTCTCCCAAATGCTAAGGACTTCTGTCTGCTAACCACAGGATACAGTTCACCTTATCATCTATGGAAGCCTTTTTACTTGTCATGGATTTTGGGGGAAGAAAATACAGCATGTGTTCTTATCTAATGTAGTTGTTTTAAACTTAATAAATGGCCTTCTAAAAGTCACTTTTGGATTATTTCTCATAGGCCTACAACTTAAATTACTAAGGTTTAAAAGTGCACAAAGATCGTACAAAGGGCCTTGGCTACTGTCAAACTCTATTCTTCATATATCTGGCACCTAAGTCTAGGTCAGACAAGTCCCAGCTGTAAGCTGATAATGGCCAACCTCGGCATTGTGATATATGGCTGTAGAAATGAGGAAGAGAGCCGCCATCTCAGAAGGGTTGAAATTTGTTACCACTTAACTGGCAAAAGCTGAATAGAGTAATGGTAGAACAATGAATCCACATTTCTTTGGAAGAGGAAACTAAGTAAGAATGGAACAATCTATAAATGTGGGAGGAGATTAGGTAGTGAGTCTCCCAAGGTTAACCGCAATGCCAGTACTTGTTTTCCCAAGTTGGAAAAAAACAAAGTTCTACACCACCCAAAATGAAGTCAGACCAAGCCCATCATGTTTTAAATATGTGGTGATGCTTTCTTTAGAAAGGGCCCCTGAAGAAGACATAAGAAAGAACAGTTCTGCCCGCAGGCCTGGACGAACGCTGGCTTTGACAACTCCTGTGGGCTTTTATGTGGCTATTTACTCTGAATAAATAATGGAACCACATTCTCACACAAGGACTGCTAATTCTGCAGCCTCCTGAGATCCAGAAGTTACCACAAAACCAAACCGTATACTTACATGTGCAAGGGAGTCTGGAACTCCAACAAGAAGCTTGCGTCCCTCTCGGGCTGGCTAACATCACGAGTCTGTGTCCCATTTGCCTTTAGAGTGTTCTGTTGTTTGTTGGCTGGTTGGTTGGTTGGTTGTGTCTTCCACAGTTACATTGGAAGGTGGTGATGGGGGGATGGAGTATGCGGGTAGATTTGTAGGAAAAAGGGTGATGGCGACCTTTGTCTTTCACATGAAACTATTTGCACCATTGAGTTTCCAAAGAGACATCTTGTCAATGATGAGGGGATGAGGGAATTAGCAATTGACTTTTCCTTCTCACTGGGTAATGCTATGGGAATAAGTGCTAAATAGCCAAAGGAAAGGGCCAACTACTCTACTCCTCAAGTAGGACTGTAAAATTTCTCACCTTGTGGCCACCTGAGGCATTGAGGTGGTTCACTGTCATGAGGCAGGGAAGTGAAATTAAATGCATATCCCTCTTTTGCTGACCTCTCAAGACTGCATTTATCTCTCACTGCCACACTCCCCAGGCCCACAGGGAGCCCTCTCTTACTACTAAACCCTTTGGGAATTGAACTCCAGGCCACTGAGAATTAATGGAAGAAAATATTAGAAAGGAAGAAAAACAAGTGGGTCTTCACTTTAACAGTGGTCAGTCTTCCACTTGAGACTAGAGACTATGGTTACTATAGAGAATGCATACAATTTCATTCATCAAATTAGGTGCACATTTTTACTTTGACCTATTTGTAACCTTTCAAGTGATTCTTTTTGCTTACATGCTATGGAACAGAAAATATTTTAAAGTTTCTTTATTTGTGATGGTTGTCTGCAGAACCACAAATACGAAAAAGGTGAACTAGTGGTTTCCTGCCTGATGATGACTTCTCACCTTCATTGTAGCTCTGCGAGGGAGGACCTGGATCTTTCTCACTGTTGTATACCCAGGGAGGGCTTTGTTCATGGGAGGCCCTCAACAGATAGCAGATCAATGAATGAGCATCAAAGACAAAGAGTTCGGAATTGAGTGCTATGGTAACAAATGCACTAAACAAGTATAATTACCACATGCATCTGTGATAGTGACATTAGGATGAAACATACTTTTTTACTGTTTACATGAAGATTCAGTTTTAGGAATGTGATGACAAGAAGGATAAGGGTCAGAGTATTCAGTGAAGCTGCCACATCCAAGGACTGACACACAACAGTAATAAGTAGTCAGTGCCAAGGTTAATTTTTAAAGCCTCTAACCACTCATTTGCAAGGAGAGTTTAAAAAAAAAAAGGAGCTAAAAAAAGAGTTAAGAAAAAGTTAAAAAGTATCAGCTTGACTTTTGTACCATTTCTTTATGACTCATCCACTTTCTTTAAGTAAATCAGTCCTTTAAGGGTGTGACACTGACCTTTTAAAGCCACTAAATTGGCAAGATTTGTCCCCTCCCCAGACTAATCATTTATTCTTTCATTCATTACATATTTTTAAATGCCTATTATAGATCACTGTGGTAGCACTTGAGAGTAAAAAGAAGATTGTACACATGGTTCTTAACTTTCGTTGCTTACAATCTGTCTTAGTCTGTTCAGGCTACTATAGCAAAATACCATAGACTGGGTGGCTTGTTAACAATAGAAATTTATGTCTTACAGTTTTGGAGGGTGAAAGTCCTAGACTAGGGTGCCAGTACAGTCAGCTGAGAGCCCTCTTCTGGGTTTCAGATTGCTGACTTTTCGTTGTGTCCTCACGTGATGGAAGGGACCAGGGAGTACCCTAGAGATGCCTCTGTAAGGGCGCTCATTCCATTGGTGAGAACGTGGGCGTCGATCTTATGACCTTCCAAAGACCCCACCTCCCAATACCATCACCTTGGGGGTTAGGTTTTAACCTTTGAATTTGGGGGGTACACATACATATCATAGTATAACCTAATAGGGGAGAAAGGATACTATAAGCCCATGAAAAACGAAGGTGATCCCCAGTAGAAATGGCAATACTTAAAAACATGTTGGAAGTCAGTATGTGGTCAGACACCAGAAGGAAGGAGTCTACCCAGAGCTTACCCTTCTTTTAGGAACCATCATTTCCCCTATCCTGATCCACAGGATTACTACATAAGCCATGTTCGCATAGTATGAACCCACTTGCCTCATTGAAGTTGAATGGACCGAGGATGGCACCTAACAATGCTGGACCAGTCAGATCCTAGGGATTTGGAATTGGGTGTGAGATGCCGGTTTTGTTTGGTTATCTGCCTTTGAGAAGAGATGTAAACATTGGTAGTGGCTATTTTCCATCATGACAAAGCAAAGAAAGACAGTTGCAGTGTGGAAAAAGAATGAAGCAAATGTGAGGAGAGAAGCAATGATAAGGGAAGGTGAAAAGGGACTCTGGTTCCCTCAGTAGCTCGAGTCCTTATTTGGAGATTCATTTTCCCCCTGTCTTGCCATCCATGAGACATCTCTGTATGCATTTAAGGGTGAATTTCTACTTGCTCCTGCAGAAAACAATTTCATCTTTAACAAGGTGCCTAGTTAATCTGATGTCTGGCTGGCTTGTATCTTTGGAAATCCAGGGAATTTCTGGTCTAAACTGAGGACACTTTCCTAATCCAGCCCCTCACCCCTTCCTCCTGCCATGTGTGTCCACTAGCACCTCTCATTTCATGCCATCTCAGAGGTTGGGTTCTTCATATCTCCATGGGTCTGTTGCTACCCTTTCTTTCAGCCTCCAAAGTTGATTACAAGTGCTTCAAATATTTCATCTCATTTAATCCTTACAGTAACCCTTTTTGAGGTAAATACTATTAACTCCATTTTGCAGATTACTCTGATACACAAAGAAATTGACCAATTTACCCACCATCACATAACTGATACGTGACAAAGCCATGATGTGGACAGAAGCAACATGACTTCTGAGCACATGCTCTCAGCACTCAGCTTCTCCCCTTTTTGCTGTTACAGCAGAGAGAGCATTACATAGAATCATCTTTTCTTCAGCACTTTTAAACTGTTAGGATGGTTCTATTCCTCTCATTCTATCAGTGTCATTAAACATAAACCTCATTGCAAACACAAGTTTGGTGCTTACTAATCCCTCTCCTCTTACCAGGCACACTGGCAGTCTAAATTCCCTATTCTCGCTTGAAGTTAAGTTGGAGACAGTGCTGCGTACTGGCCAATGGCATGGGGCAAAAGGTGACGTATGTTCCTTCCGAGCTTAGAAATAAATTTATCTAGACAGTTTTCTTTGCTCTTTTTTCTCCTTTGATATGTTTAAGGAGTCCATTTCCTATGGATGACAGTGGCACAAGTTACAAGGAGACAAGATCTCTGAGTCATTCCATGGAGGTGAACAATGTAGGAGAACCATCCAACCCTCACAGACTGACATGAGCAGGAAATAAATGGTGATGGTGCTGAATTACTACAGTTTAGAGTGGTTTGTTACAGAAGCTGCCAGCTTTCCCTTATTGATCTACCTCCTGAATTCCAAAAATTAGGTGAGCATGCTGATAGCCAATGAGGTAGGCACTTGGGTAGACATATCAAGATTGTTTTATTGGAAGCTTCATCCTTTAAGAAATCTGATTTGTGGTATTAATGAAAGAAAGTATTGATAATATTATCAAAAAGCACTCAGCTCAGTGCTTCTGTGCTTGTTAGGAGGGCAGTGCCTTGGGAGTGTTTGCCATAACTGATGGAGTCAGTCTTTCTGTGGCTCCTCAGGACATTCTCTGGGTGGTGGGATCAGTTCCTTGCTTATGCAGGGACAGGGACTTCAGTCAGAATCAGGGAGTTATATTTCAGTATGGGATGCTCAGGGGCTCAGGTCCAACTTACAGAGAGGCTGCGTTTAGTTGCTTTTTGACAGCAGTGGAGCAGGATGGAAGGATTTGTGGTTGTTGTTGTTTTCAACGAACATACAGTGTGACCATTCAGTCTCCTTGAACCTATGCCTATAAGGACTTTCTCCATTCCTTCCTATCAGAAAAGGGAGGCAGTGTTGTCCACATGGAAACTTCTGACTTGGGTGAGAAAAGGAAGATGTGACCAAGTGGAGTTGATTAAGAATGAACCCTTGGTGTTTGCATGTCACCTATTAGAGATACAGAATCAAAACTGTTGCCTTTTGTTAGGAACTCCACATTGGAAGCTGACAGACTCTTTTGGGGAAGTAGTTGAAAATGTGTTAAGAGTTGCTAAGTTTAACATTAATCTTATCATTTAGTCAGAGGTCAAGGTTTTATTTCAAATTAAATTTATCATGAAATTAGGAAAATGGGCTTGCCACATTTCAATGATCTCCATGATCCCTGTACAGTTTCATCATCTTGCCAATGAACCTTCTGACTTTGCCAGTGCACACGGCTCTCTGCGGGACCACAGAAAGGTAAAGAGAAACAAAAGGACTAAAAATCTTTGCTTTTGTTTTATTCTTACAGTTCAAATTAAATGACTTAAGAATATCCACCATTTCTTCAAAATATACTGGGCCGCCAAGAGATGGCTACATTAAGATTCAAGGACATGAGCTTTGGAGTTGTCATGCTTAATATAATCTGTGGCTGTTATTTTTCTATATTATTATTTATTCATCTAATAATTCCCGAGTGCCTTGATGTTCTGTGCACTGAGTGCAATGGAACTGCTACCTATGTCTGGTGGAGTATGTATTTACAATTTGTTGCCACCTTTGCTAGAGCATAGCCAATTTTAATACACTAGAAGATGGAATTCAGAGTCTGGCACATAGTGGGTGCTCAGAATGCTTGTTGAATGGACACATGAGCCCATTAGTGTATCTGAGAAATTCTACATGAGCAGCCGTGTAACATCACCTCTGCTTTACCTCAATCTGCGACCCTGTGAAAAAGATTGGCTTTCCTACTTCAAAAAAGGTTAACACTTGTTCTATAGTGTGTTTGTACAACAAACATTTATTGAGTGGCTATTTTGTGGTGGACACAGTGCTGGGCAAGGAGACACCGAGGCTCTGACCTCTCCTTCTAGCAGCAGCATACTGGTTGACCTACACTTTATTGACTTGGCAAGTTAGGTAATTCTTAGTTAAGCACTGCTGCCTTTGAAAATGTCTCCTTTCTTTGACCCTCAATTATGCCAGGAGAGGAGAGAGGGAGGCAGTTGATCGGTATGAATGTCAGGGCCATAATAAACCCTGATTTACTTAAGAGTACGTGGAATGAAACCAGTAGAGTGTTAACCAACATTTTCTCTGAAACGAGGTTGGGAAGGATTAGCTTAGGGGAGGGCTCTGTTAGAAAGAGAAGAGCCATTAATCACTGTCCTGAAATAATCCAAGTTGAATATCTTATTGTTTAATTATTTTTAATCTTTTGAATATACAGAGCCGCCCCAGGGTATTTTCTTTTCTCTGTCCTCCTACAGAGCAGGCTGCTCTGGGAGTTGAAGTCCTCCTGTGTATACCTTGAACTGGATCCAAATTCATTACAGATAGACTGTGTCTTGGGCAGAGATGATGAAGCTGGTAAAGAGGAGTGGGCAAGAGGGTGAGCAAGCAAGCCATGGTAGTAGCTAGGGCTAGCTGTACAAGTTGAAAGGTGATCTTTGACCTTCTCATGACTCATAAAGCACTTTATGCCTCCCACCCCTTGGTCAAGAATTTTCAAGCTCAACAAAAGGGCTTTTAGCTCAAATGCCACTTTAACCTAACTTCACAAGGATGACTTATTTTGGTTTCTGTGTTGACCAAGTAAATTTCTTCACTTTGACTACCTAATAGCCCACCACCTTGGTTGATCCCATGTCTGTTTGTCAGGTCATGCACTTTGTCCAGGCATGGAACAAGGTGGGTGAGGTTTTATTTCTCGGTTGTGGGAAATGGATCACCAGATGTCTGATTTAGGTATATGGATGGATGGAGCTGCCAATTTGCAAATATTTCCAGTCAAGAGTCATTCCAAGTTGTGAACCCTCACAAGTCAAGCTAAAAGAATCCTGAGAGGAGGATTTCTGGGCTCAGTACCCTAGACCCATCCCCAAGGCTTTCTAATACTTTTGCAGCTTTAATCTCTGATGCTGCCTCACCGCTGATAAAGAGTACCAATTACTGCACTCACCACCATTGAAATGTCCAGTTTCCTTCTGGGAGAGAAAACTATTAGAGACTACAATGGGATTTAAATGTAGCTGAGTTAGGCAGTAAGCTATAGAGGGCCACAGGCTCTAGAAGATTTGGATTTTTCTGTTCTGTTTTATACATTTTCCCGTCTCTTTCGAACTCTATTTCCCAAGCCAGACAATATGATTAAAGAATTACAGCCCGTCTTCTTTTAACAGGCCTAGCTGGTGCTATTGAGGTAGGCTAAAGATGGCTACAAATTCTTTAACATTCCTTCAATGACAGATGGGGTCTTCAGCTTGAATCTGGATACCCTCTGTGACTGCTTGACCCATAGAATTCTTTGGAGGTAACACCATGTTTCTGTGGCACTTTGTTATGCGGAAATTGATGTTTAGAATATGTTGGCTGGGGGCAAGATAAGGCATCTGGATATGGTG
This sequence comes from Neogale vison, assembly GCF_020171115.1. Classification (NCBI taxonomy): domain Eukaryota; kingdom Metazoa; phylum Chordata; class Mammalia; order Carnivora; family Mustelidae; genus Neogale; species Neogale vison. Next base: position 219,920,548 of record NC_058091.1, read on the forward strand.
ATACATAGGGACCTCTTATATTTGTGGGAAAAGGATCACATTTAACAAGAATCTACTATTTTCCCAGGCTTGCACCAGCTTTGTGAAACAAGGATATTCATCTATGGCTCCCATGTTTAAGAAGTTCACAGTCTAATGGAGATGATAGATGTATGTGAACTAGCATGATTTGAACCAGGGATGGTACTGATGGGATGCAGCCTTACCTAGATGCACAGGTTACCCTGAAGAGCATGGCCGAGAACCCCATTTTAAGCAGTACTAGCTGCAAGGATGTGGAATTTGGAGTGACTCCCAGGGACTGCGCAGGGAGTCCTCTGAATGGTCTCCATGGAAAAGGTGACAGTTCAGCAAGGTTTTAAGAGTGGGAGTTGGTTCTCCTAAATCCAGAGCTCCAGCAGCCCTTTGTGCTGAGAGAGGTATAATATGGCAAATGCCAAAATGCTTCCCTAACCAAAAATACCTTCCCTGCTAGCCCTGCCACGGTGTTTAAAACTTCTTCAATATTCAGTCTTTGAATAGGCTTTGAAGGTCTGCAAAATTTTAAATATTATTTGGGAAAGGTAACACAATAGGTCATTTTTAAAATTCACTCACACATTAACACACATTTCCTTATTTTTATGTTCAAAATTATTGTTTTTCATTGACTCTCTAGGTTGCTATATTATAGATGTTAAAAATAATTGTTCTGATTAAATAAATGTTTGGCGCTCAGAGATTATGGATTCCTAAAGGCATAGATTGTTTTAGGGAGAGACACCTTGGTGAGTTGTAGGGAACCCGTCCTTTCAAAGCACGAGTTGTTTCCTACATAAGGAATGAGCATATGCTTTCAAAAAACCAAATACCTGCTTATGTTTGGAGCGTATTAGCACTGGGGGTGGTAGTGAGGGACATACAGCAGGATTTGGCATAGTATGTTCAAGGGGGTTCCGGTCTACTTAATCAAAAGTAACAACTAACTGAACTGCGCAGGTTATGATGTATGCGTATTTCAACATGAAGCAATGGGGCAGCCATTTGCAGTTGTATAGGAGAGCAGCAAAAAAAGTCAGCCAGAGGGGACTTTAGGTGCCAAGGAAGGCTCTTTATGAGCTTTCTGTGACACAAAAGGACCCAGCCCTTCTGTGCGATATATTTAGTGTTATTCTAGATACAAAGAATGTCCATAGATTCTGTGGAAGGATGATACATCGAACTTAGAGGAAGGTTATCTTTTGGGAAGATAATTAAGCCCAATGATTGTTTGGGTTACTGACTCCTCGGCTGTTACCTGCATGAAGTTCTCTGGGGCTGTCATGGTCAGAAGAAATTCTTTTATTTATTTTGGTTATCTAATCTCTTTGCTCTGCTTGTTTCCAGAAAACAGTTTGAAGATCAGCAGTGTCATTGATCCCATGCCTGTGTAGCTGACAGCCTTTCTGAACTATGGGTCTGATGATAACACCTCACTGCTGAAAGTCCATAAAAAAATCCCACGTCCAGAGTGCCTGGGTAGCTCAGTCAGTTGAGCCTCTGACTCTTGATTTTGGCTCAGGTCATGACCTCAGGGTTGTGGGATGGAGCCCCATGTAGGGCTCAGTGCTCTGCATTGAGTCTTCTTGGGATTCTCTCTCTCCCTCTGCCCCCTGCCCCAGGCCCACCCACTCTGCTTGCCCACTTGCCCACCCACTTGCCCCTGTTTTCATGTGTGCGCATGTGCATTCTCTCTCTCTGGAAAAAGAAAAAAAAAATACCCACTGCCTCTACCCAGCATGGCATTCTATAATTTGGCCCCCTCACCTTCCGGCGCTCCCATCTTGCCCTAGACTTAGGCCACACACCTTTGAAATTCCTTTCCCCACAGTCCCTCTAAGCCCACAGTGCCTTCCCCTTCCATCTAGATTGACTTCTACCCATACTAGAGCCAGCTCAGGCATCAACTCCATAATTACACATTAGCTTTAAGCTTCCAAGAAAGAATGCATTTACTGTGCCCTTCATCAGGTACTCGTTGCACTTAAAACCAGGGGGTGTTCTCAAGAGTGTTGCGTGCCCCCTCACCCCACCCACTCTCTACCCTTCTCCATTCTTCTCTGTGCCCCAGGAGGCTGACCCATATGCACCTCATACCCCCTTAACCTTCCAGCTCCCTGTTAGCCTTGGCTAATAGGAAACACCAACAGGGGATCAGGAAGGAGGAAGAGAAGGAGGGAGTTGAGTTATTAATCCCCTGCCTCCCTACTTCTGGTTGCTATGGTTTGTCTTTGTCTTTCTGCCAAAAGCTGTAGTCCCTTTTAGGCAACCCTGCATCTCTAGCTGCCTTCTCCTACTTCTGGTATTCTCTCCTTCTTGTGTATTTGGCTTCCAGTAGTAGCAGAAGTTCTTAGTTGCTACTAGCCATGGAGCACTGCCTTGTTCTGGTCTATTCCCTGAAACCTTGCCCATGCCATTGTGAATAGTCTAATTCAATACAAATGAACCATCTATATCCAGCAGGACACTCACTGATATAGCTAGTTTTCAGGGTAAGATCAGGAGCTTTCTGTAATGTTTATAATCTGATACTTTGGTGTCTTTCTTCCAAGATGTCATCTGAACTGGCTTCAAAGCTGTAAAACAGGTAGACACAGCCTGCCTGTGGCACCAGAAAACCTTACTCCAAGCTCCCCATTCCTGTACTTCAAATGGGGAATTTGGATGTCATGTTTATTTGCCACATCCACAGTGAAAATCTAATGAATTCAGATCAAGAAAACTCTAATAGTAGGATTTATTATTAGCCGTGTGTACCCCACCCTCAATTAGCAGAGGATAAAATATTTATACAGAGGCTGGAGGCAAATATAAAGAACTAATCCTGCTCTTCCAATCCCTCCACAAGATCTGGAGGTGGAAATTCAATTCAATAATAGGTGTTTGGATTAATTATGGCAGCTGAAATTACAAAGTAGATGCTCAGTAAAGGCTTGTAAAATAAAATTTAATTGGGTGATTGCTCATACCGCAAGTACTGTGCAGAGCTGAGTTGAAACCAGAATTGAATTCCTGTTTGAACAGGCTGGTTTCTGAAGGCACCCATGTCCTACCTTGGGTGTTGGTGGCACAGCTGTGATCCGTTTGTGGAGTGCTCCAAGTGGGAAAGACCACCCATCAGTCTCTGAACTGCAAGCCAAGGAGGGTAACTTGCTGTAAAGTATTTATTTGCCAAATGATAATGTCAACTGCACATACACCATGGTGGCTGGAAAATTACATGTCTGAGCCAGGGACGGTTGTACATTTCAAGGTTAAGATGGGCAAGGAATCCCTCCGGCTTTCCTCCCCGATGAACATCCAGGTCCACACAGCCAGATGCAGCTGAGCATCTGGGCTTGGGGGTTCTACAGACGCAGCCACCACAGAGAAGGAGTTTTTCATGAGTGATGCTTGCAGATCAAAGTGAAACCCCTGACTCGTGTGCCCAGGGGCGAAAAGGCCTGAAAGAGGGCTCTGTTGAAAGAACAGTAGTCCTCCCTATGCTGAAGTTGGCCAGTGGGAGTTTTTCAATTTGCACCTGGTGTTGGGCAGGAGTTCACGAAAATCCACAGAAAGGAAGGTTTCCGAGTTGAATGATCGAAAAGGAAAAAAAAAGTTGAACCGGAGTCCTTTGGAATCATGAAAAGCACTGATTGAATTTGTGAAACAGAGACTTAAATCTTTGGCGAGAAGAAGGCTTCTCGGAGGTCTGCCCTCCATGAACGCGTGTGGTGGGGCGTCTGCTGTCACCTTTGCGGCCACGAGCCTTTGGAAGGGAGCTGAGTCGCTCACAGCCACCCGGGGGAGCCAGAAAAGCCTGTGCTTTTCTGACCAGGAGTCTTTTTCATCTTCTCTTTCCAGGGCAGAAAGATTTTCCCAGCTCGCTAAATATTTAAAATTTGTACTCAGTGACAGCCCCTTTCTTCACTCAGCAGAAGATTTTTGGGATTTTGTAAATGCACTTCTTCTTTCCAAAGTGTCCAGAGCCTTTGTGTAAAACACACATTTTACCTAGAAATGTATCTTTTAGTAGTACAGAAATAATAAATGCTCATTATACAAGCTTCAAATGCCACTAAAGAGACTAATAAAGAGACTTAAAGTCACCCTGAATGTTACCCCAGCGTTGACCACCATCAAAGGATCAGAAGGTCTGCTTCCAGCCTTCATTTTCTAAGCATTTAGCAATATACAAGAAGTGCATTTTTTTAAAATTACAGAGGAAAACCTAAATGTATATTTTAGACCTTGAAACTACAATAGCTGAGGTTGAAATTGCTGAACACCACAGAGTGTTGCTTTGCTAAAAGGACACCTCTGTATTCCTATTTTATTTGACTTTCCAGAGCCTTTGAAACTTTTGACCCAATGTCTCTTTGAGCTCTTAACGTTTCTTGTCAGTTTCCCCCTCATGCAGCCCCTTTCCTGCTTCGTTTCTAAAACCCACTGCTCCTAAAGCTTTTCCCTTCTAGGATTTAAGGTCTCTATGCTCAAGATTTCCAAATTGGTGCTCTATGTGGCCACAGGGTAGGCATCTTAAACATAATACAGAAATGTGAAACTGGAAATATGCTGTGAATTCTGAACGCTTAAAGGAATAAACTTCCTCTCTGAGAAGTAGAAATGATCTAAATGTTTTCATTCTTGGCACATGGCTAGCTTTGTGAAGTTGAGGAAAATGTTTAAATGACTTGTCTGAAAAATATTAGGCCCGCCACATGTTAGGGCACTTTGGAGGAAAGTGATGGGAAGTAGGGTGAGGTAGATAGGGAGTGATTCATGGTACAATCTGGGTTCTAGGGCTGTGTCCACACTAATGAGGAGAAGGACGGCACTGTTGATCCAAGTAATGTGGAAAATCTTTGCCATGTTTCACTTAAACGCCCTGTAATTTTTTTTTTTTTTACGGAAAATGCTGTTCTGACACTGGGAGCTCCTGGCCTCCTTCATCAGAGGAGCTGGCTGGCCCCATCGCTCATGATTTCACTTTCCATTAAGATGCTCATTTGCTCCCAGGTGGACTTATCTCAGCCTTGTCTTATTTCTTTGTGGTCCTGCTTAAATGCATTTGAATTTGTAACTGTGCTAGGTCCAGGCTTTGGTCAGAATTAAGAGAATTTGTTAAAGATGACAGAAGCAAAGACTTCAGAAGGGCACATTGGACTTCCCAGTACCTTAATGAGAAATAGACACTCTTGGATGCAGATAATAAGGACAATGAAAATTTTTGATCTCTGACCATGTGCCAAGCATAGTGTCTGATGCTTTATAAGCCTTATCTCCATTTAGTTCTCCATTGACCTTAGGAGTTAACTACAATTCTTTTCCCTAGGCAACAGATGTATACACAAGGCTCACAGACATTAAGTCACATGCCCAAGAGTACCCAGTCACGGGCAGGGCCTCGGTTCTGGGCTAGTCTACTCCAGAACCTTACCTGTTACCCGTTGCTGCCTCCGCTCGTCATCCTGGAGCTTCTCATCAGTTGAGCCCAGTAATGGCGTTTCAGGCTGGCAGGGACTCTCAACCCTGCATGCACATTGACTCAGGGGGACCTTTGGAAGAATTCTCATACCAAACCCACCTAGCCCCCAGAGATTCTGATTTATTTGGAATTGAGGCCAATATCGATTATCTTCAGTTAAGTAGAGGCTAGCATTTCGTTTGTTTGTTTGCTTGCTTGCTTGTTTGTTTGTTTTAAAGTGATCCCAAGCTCTGGATTAAACATATAGTTTCTTCTGGGAGATGGATACATCAACTCCAGGAGTTTAGTGCTTTCCCCTCAGTCCTTTCACCTTGTTCTGAATGCCCAGCCTTCTCTCCCTCAGATGCACCCAACTCAAGAATCATCAAATCACTCCCCTTTGCACTCCCTAAGTAACTCTGTATACAGTTTGGCCCAGATAGTGGTGTGGAGAATGCCTTATAGTTAGATTTTGATCAATTTATGGGTGCTACATCTCCCCGCCCAGTTGATTTGTATAGGGCAAAACTCTGACTTCTCCAGCTTCTGTTTGCCTGAAGATACTTTGTATAGAGGTGTGTGTGTGCGGGTGTATGCAAAATGCTGGCTTCGTTAGTGGCAAAACCACTATGGGATTTCAGGCCTGTGAGAGAGTGTGCAAGGAGCAATGAAGAAAAATAAATCAAGTATCAGTGGTCTTTTATGATAATTGTATCTCTATTTATGTATTCAGTAAGTAGTTGTTGAGCATCTGCTATGTAGCAATCATATTCTAGTGAGAGACATAGAATTATCACCTATGTAAACCCATAAACAAGTCGTTTCAGATAGTATTGGAATCTTGAAGGAAATAAAAGTAGTTAACATAGAAATGAGTGACTGGGTGGGAAGAGGGCCTTCAGGATAACTGGGGAAGGTCTTGCTGAGGGAGGGGACAATTGAGCCTGAAGTCTGAGGACATATCCATGGAAATTCTGGTGCATGTTCCAGATAGAAACCTTGGAAGCAGGCATAACTTTGTGTGCTTAAGGAACAGGAGCAAGGCCTGTGTAGGGCACACATACTGAACAGGAAGGGTGGTAGGGAGGTCAGAGATGCAGGTTGTGCCAGAGTCTACAGGCCTTGAATGTCAGAGTAAGAAGTATGGATTTCTTTGTGGGTATAATAAGATTTTTGAAAATTGCAATTCACAGTCGAATGATGATACAAATATAAATATATGTTGGCTTTCCTAATTTTTTCTTCTATTTGGATCGGGGATCTTAAGGAAATTCTACTAGTGAATTTAGGGTAAGGAAAGCTTCCATGTATTGGGTTCTCTTTGTTCCAAAAAACATTTCCCTGACACAGTGTTCAAATGCCCGAGGGACACATTATCATTCGCTATGGGTTTTTTCCCTAACTGTGCTGAGAGGTGAGGAAAGGCCTATCCCTGACAAAATGTTCGTCTCATTTTACTCTGGTGGTAACTTGGCAGTAGTGGAGTTGTGGCTCGTTGTGCCATTTATAACGTCAGCTAACTACAGAGCTCAGCTTGCTTTTTCATTGTTTTAATAGGAAACCTCTGAGAAGTAGAAATGTGTGATGGACACTTGATGTGTTATTGATTGCTGAACAACAAATTACTACCAACTTAGCAGCTTAAAATGAAACACATTTATTACCTCAGAGATTCCGTGAATTGGGAATCTGGACACAACTTAACAGGGTACCCTGCTCAGGGTCTCAGAAGGCTGTCATCCGGGTATCTGCTGGGCTACATTCTCATTTAGAGGTTTAACTGGGAAAGAATCTGCTTCTAAGCTCCCTCAGGTTTGGGGGAGAATTCATGTCCTTCCAGTTGTAAGACTGAGGCCTCTGGCATGTTGGCATCTGTCAGCCAGGAGCTGCCCTGGAGGCTGCTTTATCCCCTTGCCATGTGGGCCAATCTGCCAGCCAGATAGAGTCTTACATAACACAACCTAACAGTTGAAGTCATAGCCTATCACTTTTGCTATATTCTGTTGGGTCAGAAGCAAGTTCTAGGTCTTACACATACACAAGAAGAAGAGATTGCACAAGAATATGCACACCAAGAATCTAGAACTAAGAATCATGGGGCCATCTTAGAGTCTGTCCACCATACTTGGTTTTATTAAAAAACAAAACAAAACAAACTTGTCTTTGGAAGTTATAACTAATGTAATAACATTCAGTGGTTGTTGATAAGCAGACATCTTAAACATTTTCCTTTTATAAATTAAAACTCTGTTCTTCGTGGGTTTATTCTGGGACTAGAAAGGGAGATACATCTTTGAAACATGACTTTAAAGCTGGTTTGTAAACTGACAAATGTCTGCACAGTTACTGATACTTGGGGCAGTCCAAAGCTGTCTCCCATCTTTTTGCGGTAAGACCACTTCATCCTGTTCTATATCACAGGCAGCCAAAATAAATCCATGGAATTTTTTAACCTGCCTTTTTAGGAGACAAGCCTTCCCCTGGAATATTTGCAGAGTGACCATCCTCTGTGCATACTCACATGATGCTCTGTCATCTTTGGGAGGAAAGCCAATAGTATAAAACGTGGCCAGGGGAAAAAATGGATCACAGCAAAGTAACCTGGGCATTTAACCAGGCTGAATTTGGCATGCTTTGTCCATACACTTTTAGTAAAGATTTGCCTTTTATTGTCACTCTTGCCTAGCCAGTATTTTAGTGGTTCTTTCTGCTTCTAGAAATTGGAGCCCCCAAAATACTAGAGCCTAGTTGTGGTGTTGTCAGGTCAGACACAGTCCCAAAGAGTGGCTTGGAGGGAGTACCAAGAATCTCCCTTACTGCCATATTCACTCCCCCCAACAGCCCCCGCCATTCTCCCTTCCCTATTACCCTGCCTTTTCCTTGATATGGACAGTGTGTGTTTTCTCAGTCTTATGTAAAGTGCCATGCCAACTAAGCTGTGGGACTAGACTCTGACATCCACCCTCTTCCAACCACATTGCTGCCCCCAGACCTCTCTCATTGAGAGTGTCTGGGACTTCTTCTATTTCATGTTGATATCAAAAGAGAGATTTGGGAACATTTTTATCTTTTTATTGACCCTTCCTTTAGAATTCAAAGGGGGAAAAGTTACTTTAAATATTGTCTGAAAATGGGGCACCTCAGTGTCTCAGTCAGTTAAGCATTTGCCTTCAGGTCAGGTCATGATCCCAGGGTCCTGGTATGGAGCCCCACGTCAGGCTCCCTACTCAGTAGGAAGTCTGCTTCTCCTCACCTTCTTCCCCTACCCCTGCTCTTGCTTTCTCTCTCTCTCTCTCAAATGGGTAAATAAAATCTTAATAAATAAAAAATGCATATATATTGTCTGAAAGACAGAGGTGAGCTAGCTGTATCCCAGGCCCAGACAACTGGTTTTCTTTCTTTGCTAGGAGGTGGTTGTTGCCAGTCTCTGTAGGTTTCCTGGGTCAAAGAAACAGAATTTAGAACCTACAAGTGTTGATCAAGACTGATGCCACGACTTTGATCAGTTAAGAATAAATCAGAAATTTACGGTTTAAATTCCCTTTGAAATACATATACACTTGGAGGTTAAGGGGAAAAAGTGTTTGGCAGAATGCATCTGAGAAGTTGCCAGCCATATAATGCTTGAGAAATAGCCAGATAGAATTTGCCAAACCTAAAAGCAGCCAGTTTGCTCATCTCCACATTAAAGGAACATTAAGGTCTTTATCTATTGACCTGAACCTACCTACGAAAGAAGGGGAATTCTAGAGCTGAGACTAATGTTTTTTTGGAAAAATCACCTTCTGCTGCCTAATTATTGTTGAGATCTCTGTGATGTGGCATATCTAGTGCTTGATATTCAATAATACACAAGGGTGGAGTTGGCAAGTAAATAAAGGATGTTATAATGAGGGCAGGAACCGATTAGCCTCATTAGGTCAAGCCATCCCAAGAACAAGTGATGGCCCCTGACTGCAGGAAGGAAAAAGTAGATGAAGTGTTAGGAAAGATGGCAGTGTGTAATAAGCAAGGCCACAGCTGCCTCAGGATAGAATATCCCTTTCTAAAGAGCCCCAGATAGAAAGCATACAACAGACACACTCTTGAAGTTCTAAGAAAAAAGAAGTATTCAGATAATAGTGAGAATTACTGTTTGTTATCATTTTTATTGCTGTAATTTATTAGATCCCTAGCATGGGCTTACCTAGCATGTTGTGTGCTAAGCCCTTTGCATATACCATTGAGAAACCTAACCGCACTGCAGTATAAGTATTTAAACAGTTGGTGTGATTTCTCTCACAAGATTCCTGATTGATATCTTGAAGTCATGTTATTAATCATCTGAAACTTATGTTTTATGGAAAGGTATCTCTGAGCAGCCAGAACGCCTGAGACTTAGGGGTTCTTGCAGATTTCCAACCATCTGACTATCGTGTCTTGCCCAGTCTGTCCCAAAGTGATTATTTGCAGCATATCATTGAGGCAGTTCAACAACTGTGAGGGATTGGGGGCCCAGTTCATGCCCAAATTTGCTGAAAGGGTGCAAATAGTATTTGTTAGAGTTAATGGACCAAGTGGTGTTTTTGGATATTCCCAGTTGGCCAATTCTATATTGATATGTGAGGTAATATTTATTGAGAGCCTAGCATGTATACTGTTGTGATAGTTTCTATAGATGGTAATTAGTTTAATCTTTATAATGACTTATAATCTTTATAATGACTATATTCTTTAGTCATGGGGAACCAATACTTTGAGGTAGTATGAGAAGGGACTAACTGCTATAACAAACACCCTCCCACCTTAGTGGCTTCATACAATAAAAGATTTATTTCTTCCATACCTCACTGTCACGTACATGATTGGCAGGCATATTTTCACACCATGGTTTGGGAAAGCAGCAACAGATTTAGGGGTCTCAGAATCTTTTCCTGGATCTTCTGCAACTGGCAAGAAAACCATGAAAGGAGAGAAGGAGCCCAGAGGATCTTGTGGGAGGTTTTAGGAGTCAGCCCAGGAGTGTCATTCCCACTTCTGCCCACATTGTAATAGTCAGAACTGGTCACCAGGCCTCACACGGACAAAGAAGTCACATGTGGTTTTCCTGTGTTCCCAGGAGGGAGAAGAAACAGTGTGGTAGAGGCATAGGGATACATTTACCCCAGGGAAGTGCTGCTATTATTCCTGCTTTACAGCTGAGGGAATTAAGGCATTGGAAGTTTTGATACCTAAGATCATGTCGTTCAATACCCAATGTCAGTGACAATAAGCAGGCTGATGATTCAAAACCAAGTAGTCTCATTTCTGAGCCCATCCTTGTAACTACACTCTCTACTGCCTCTCAATTACTGCCGGTCAGAAAAGTTATTCTCAAGTCATCACTATTCGGTTTGATTATTTTATCCCAGATCCAGCCCCAGATTATTAATTAAACATTTTTGTGATTGGGTAGAAGTGCCATTTAGAGTCCTAGTCACGGATGATAATGAGAGGGGGTTAGACAAACAGCATAGAATTCTGGTCTGTAGGAACATTTTACATCACCCCCACCTCCATATTCTTTCCCTATCTCAGACCCACCTACCCACTTACGAACCACCAGTACCACCACTGCTGAGAAAAAAGGAGAAAGAAGTAAAAAGGAAAAAAAAAAAAGAAAGAAAGAAAAGTCCTGATAAAGCTTTCACAGTAAGAAGGTCAAAGGGAGTTGAGTGAGTTAATATCTAACTGCACCTGAAATTAACCAGACATTTGGCTCTTTTCCCAAAATGGATGGTTAGAAATATCAGACCGTGAGCTCTGAATGAGTTTAGCCCAACCTTCAGCCTTGTGCTCACCCTCCACTGCTATTTCCCATGTGTTCTAAACCATCTGAAAGCATCTCACTGAGCCTTCCCCGTGGTGCCTTGCCCTCAGGTCTCAGAGACAACCTCAGATTGGCCCAGTCAGACCCTTGGAAAGCTTCAGAATGCTGCCTGTCAGATATGTCCATGTCAGCACTCCACCTGTTCTGGCAGGAAACCAATTTTCTATTTCTTCCTCCTTCGGGAAATGTGCCTGTTTCTCGCATCTGTCCCCATGTATCCTGCTCACACACTGAGACAAAGAAGTCATTTCATTTCTAAAGCCGTCTTTCCCACTTAAAAGAAAAAAAAATTCTTGGGTTCTCTCTTAACAGCCCTGTTGATTCCATCTTCCTCCACTTTATGTATTTAAATCTATTCTTGTTTCCTTGTATAATATTCTTGCTCCATTTTCTCTTAAAGTTCCCTTCTTTGTTTTGTTGTTGTTGTTGTTTGTTTGGGGGTCTTCATCTTTTTTTAAAATCACCTCTGATTATATAAAAGAACCCCCTCTTAAGTAATCTGAGGTGTTTTCATATGCATCAACCACTGATCTTAATGGTGTTCACTGCTGTTCTGGAACATTTTGTCGTTTATCTTTAGACAAGTATGACTATTTGCTTTTCTTTCTTCCTAAGAGCCTACTAAGTTATAGATAGTATGTATGAGAAAACATGACAGTATTGAAATATGGGCTTATGCTATTGATCTATACTTCAAGAAACACTATTTTTTAAAAGAACGTTGGACTTTTTTTTTTTTTTTTCCAAATTGCTGCCACCTCTGTTGTTTAAAACATGATTTCTTCGGAGGGTGAAGAGAAACGCGTTCCAGGGAGGTCGCTTCACTGCCGTGTAGGCAGGTCACATGGAGTCTCCTCTTCCTACAGAATCATTCTGTGATCTTGGTAAAGCGAAGCCGCAGGACAAAAGTGTATTTAAAGAAAGATATTATGGGACCGGAAGCTTGGAGAATTAACTTTACTTCTGTGACTCAGATGCCTCCCATTTTAAGAAAGTCCTCTGAACACTGTGTACTTTGGTTTTGCCTTTTCATAAAAAAGAAACCAATACAAATATAGCATCTACAATGTAGGCCCCTAACAAACTTCCAATAAATGGCTCGTTAAAATCTTTTTCAAAAATGGTGTGGATGAAAAATTAATGAACTTACCAGGAAAATGAGATTTGTTTCCTAGGAATTGGTATTTTGTGAACATTCTATGCCCGCCTCCTTCTGTCTTCTGCTAGATTTTTGCCAGTTCTTCTCTTCCACTGAGCAATACTTGGATTTGCCAGTGTGTTTCAAAGAGCATGAGAATTTTAGTGGAAAACACAAGAAAGCTAGGTATAATGAGATATGTGGTGTGTGCTCTTGGACATGGGACAGATTTACTTGTCATCATCCTTCTGTCCTCTCTAAGACACAGTGTCACTGTCACTCATTCTGCATATTGTCAAGGCAGAACCCATAGGCTCAAATCCTGGCTCCATTCCTGAAAAGCTCTGTGATTTTCGGCAAGATTGATAACCTCTCTAAAGGTTAGTGTTGATTGGTAGGTAAGAGAGGTTAACCTCTCTAAGATCTTAGTGTCTTTATTAGTAAAGTCCTCTTTGGGAACTGTAAGGATCCCATGAAGAAAAGCAAGAGAAACTCCTACCACAGTGCCTGGAATATTGTTAATATGCAACAAGTGGCCCTCCCATAAACTCAATGGAGTATATTCTTAAAATATTAAACTACCCTCTCTTCCTCCTCCCTTCAAATATGAATCCCTAGCAAATCCTGTTTCCTTAAATTCCTTTGGCCTTTACAGTTGATTGCCACAGGGAAAGAGGGTAGGCAGATATTTAAACTGAGAGGTTATCATTTCCCTCTGAATTAAAAAGCTAATGTTTTGAGTTCATAGTGTGACCATAACCTTGAAAGCCAAGTTTTGGGGGGGAAAAAAGCTTTCTACTTTGTAAAGCTTCCCTTTGCTTATATGGAGTGAAGTCTGGTAAATTTGGACTCCAGAGCTTTATTTATCAGACCTAGAAAAAGGAAGAAGGGAGATATGATGTAAGAATAAATTTTATCTGACTGAAAGGGAAAGTAAGAAAGCTCTTCAGGTTCCAGAGAGAGGAGTCCAGGAAGGGAGAAGAAAGAGAGGCAGGATATCAGAACTGAGTAACATGACTTTACCATCAAGATCAGAACTCCCAGTGGAAGAAGGTTTGAGAAACTCTCCCAGCAGGTTGACACATCCCAGACATCTCAAGATAAATGTTAATTCAAAATGTTAGCTAATCCCTCTTTTGCGGGGAGCTCCCTGTTTTCAGCCTAGCTGTGGAGCAGCATGGCATCACACACATGGGAGTTCAGAAAGGCAAGAAGTACCCTTCTTGGTCCTCATGGAGCTCCAGAACCCTCATGTGTCCCAGTAGAAGAATCAGGAAGTGCTATAGGCCCTTGAAACAGAGAGAGATGGAGAATGAGGAGGTTATTTTATGGTGTGGGGTCAGAAGCCTATGGTAGAAATCACAGCTTCTACTTCAAGTGCTAGGTACAAATGAGGTAAGCTGTATCGCACTAGAGACAAGAATGGGCAACAGAGACACGATCCAAACAGTCACATCATGTCAGGCCTGGAACATTCAAGGAACAACAAAGACACAGTAACCCTGGAGTAACAACATTAACTTTTCTCTGCTACCTGTAGAAGTAAAGCACCCTCCAATAAGATAAGATCTGAGAGAGAAAATAATCTATGTTTACTTTTGTGCATCTGAATGTAATTCGTAGATTTCTGACCCTTCTATGAAAGTAATTGAGAACTGGCCTCATATTGAAGCTGACTTTCAGTTTCTCTCTCTCTCTCTCTCTGTGTGTGTGTGTGTGTGTGTGTGTGTGTGTGTCGGGAGTGGGTGAGGAACAGGGTGGTTGGCATAAAGCTTCTAACTACCTCACAGGGAGGTGAACAGGGGAAGCTATCTTTTGGAAAATAAATTTTGAAGCTCTATGGGATAATCAAGGTAGTCTGTCACAGAAACATTATTTTTTCATATGAGACTGGGTCACCTAAGGGAGTCCACCAAAACACACAGACCTGTAGCCATTCCACGCCATGCCAGCCACTTGGCTGTAGGAGTCGTCCTGAACAAAGTTTATGAGTCCTAATCAGACATATCTCACTCCTTACTGCCTGAAGCACTCCCTGTTTGGGGCTGAAGTAATTTGACTAAAAATATACCTACCAATCAACACCTCCCTGTTGTTTCTAGCTACATGGATGCTTGGGGCAGAAAAAGTCTCCAAATAGACTTCAAAGAGCCCACAGCTCTTCAGGACACTAATCACACCAGTGTTGTGGAAAGCAGAATAGATGTGTAGCACAGTTACCAATAATGTCAACAAACTCAAGGTGTTAGCGTGTGAAATGAGGTTGTTATTTTGATGACACTGATTATATCAACTGTTCCTCCTTACAATCATAGGGTACTTTTAGATCATGGACACTAAAATTACCAACCAGTAATTTAGAGATCAAATTTACAGCAACCCATTCAAAATAAATTGGTTCATTTTGGCTCCATGGCATTAGGCAACAGAAGGAATGTGAAGTTCTCAAACTGGTTTGTGGCACATCTTTGTAGTCAAGCTTGATGAAGTTCTAGACAAACAGCTCTTTCAGGCATTGCTCATCTAGGAGGTCATTTCTGCTCTTATCAGAATGGAAATCCCAAAAACACATATTTGAGAGTCCACAGACTGTCTTCATAGTATATTTGAGTAACTTCAGAAGCTTTGTTGGAAAATTATTTTGTAACCCAGGTCATCCTGCTTCATGAGGAAACACTATATTCCTGAACATCCATCAGTCTTATTCCACATCACCATATTGGATACAAGAAGGACTATCACCTCCCCAAGTATTTCTAAGCATCCCTGGATGGCTTACACTCGTGGTGGTTGTTTATTGAATCAGTTAGGAATCAGGCCCACTTAGGAAATGGCCAACTGCTGCCGTTTAACTAAGCAGGAAGAATGGTGTTTTTCTCACACATTAGAAGGCTGGAGTGAGCAATCCCAAGGGCTCTGTAAGGTCTTTAGTGTTCTAGGCCCCTTCAGGGTTTCTTTACTCTCTCTGTAATGGAAGGCTTTTACCTCTTGCTTCTTGTCTGATGGCCACAAGATGGCTGCCTCTTTCCCACACTCCGTGTCTTTGCTCTCAGCAGAAAGAAGGAAGGACTGAGGGACTCAAAGGACTGAAAAAGAAGGCTGGGGACAACACTTGAGGCAGCAAAACAAAACTTTGACTTGTCATTATATCTCACTAGCCTGAAACATATGTCCACCTTTGCTGTATTCTGAGAAAGCAAGGATTTTACAGAGATACCTTCCTACCTGAAATGAAATATGAATAAGTTTGGTAAGGAAAAGGGGGAGCATAAGTTCCCTGAGCACCCAGCAGTGCCTGCCACTCTCCCTACCCCTCTTTCTGAGCCACTGCTCCTCCACACTGGCCATGTTTGGCCATTTCCTAACTACTGGGCAGAACCCAAACACTGTATACCAGATCTACATGTCTTGGTAGAGGCCTTGCGTCTTTCTGGGAGAGTAGCCTCCTGAGCTTTTCTTTGTGATCGTCCAGCTTGACGCCATCTTGCTGAGACCACTTTCTTTATTAATTCAATTAACAGAAACTTTTGTGGTACCTCTGTGTGTCAGATACTGTTGTAGACAGAGAGAATATGGAAGGGAACAAAATCTCATGGCCCCTATTCTCATGGAACTTACATCATGGGAAAAACTGATTTTCACCCTTAGTCATCCCCATATCTGTGCACATTTGTGCAGGGTTCAACCTGCATCACTATTTATGACAACCCTGAGAAGTCCCCAGGGATCCAGGCTTCTATCAGAAGAAGTCATAAATAAAGAGAGAGTCATAAATAAAGAGAAGTCAGAAATAGAGTCTGACAAGGTCTTTTTCTCTTTCCCTCTTGACTGAGAATTCCATAGGTAAAGAAAATATACAATGCCAGGGTCCTATGTAAGGTTTTTAAAGTGGAATAGGATTCTTTAGGAATTTGAAGAGTCTGTATGTAGGTGATGAAGGCTAATGTGACTGAGTTTATGAGTTTATAAACTTCTCAACATAAAGTCCTCACCAGGCTCTCTCTCTTCTCCAACTACTGTGCTCTGTTTTATGTTCTATGTTCCAGCTAAGCATAGGATTTTCCCTCTCTCACCTTCTCCCATTCCCTGAAGAGCTTCTCCCTGCTCTCTGTCCAGCCATATCCTTTAAACCACATTATTTCAAACCATTCTTCTTAAGCTCACCATATACTACAATGCCTTATTGATCTGTACTCTGTTCTGCCTGACTCTCCCTCGACACTTGCATTTATCTATGTCCAGCTACCCATCACCACACCCCCTGTACTGATGTCTGTTCTGGTTCTTCATGAAATGACCAAACTCACAAAATGGGTATTAGGGTCTGCTACACACATGGGAGCTTCCCCACTATGTACTGTATTACAGTACATAGTACATCATATACCTGCAGCAGCCCCATGTATGGAAGGGGGGCTGCTGCAGGTATAAGATGCAAAATTTCTCTTCAGTGTGCTCAATTTTCTAGACAATTTATATTTGAGATTGCAAGCAAGTGCCTGTGTCACTGGTTCCAGCCTTCTCTGGGTGGTGACAGAATCATGGGGAGGCAATCTGTGTTTCCTTCACCTACTGAAGGTTCTCCGTGTCCAAGAAAATACAATGCACCAACTCCAAAGCTTTGGTTTTCCAGTCAGCCTTTGACTGAATCCCTCCTCTCTGGCAGTCCACTGATTCCGGGTCCTCAGAGGGATAGATATAAAGAGAAGTACAATTCCATGGATATGCTAATGGAGAGTGCAGAACTGAGCTCCAGTTTTCTTCCCAATAAAACGGGTGATTAGATAGGCTTCACAATTTGTTTTAAGGATTATGTGAGGAAAAATATAATAAAATCCTGTGTAGATTGCAGGCATATATTAATTCACTGTTCCATCCCTGTTACATTCTCATGTTGAGATATCCACTGTCAGTTACACAAAGTCTCATTCCGCCCCACCCTGCTGTTGTGAACTCCTCTGGGAGAAAAGTCACATCCTATTTTCTTTACATAAGGAAGAATTAGGTGATAGAAAGAATATGAGGAATCAAGAAACCAGGATCTTGTTCATGGACCTGCCATTCATTATCTATATGACTTTGGGCTGGTTTGCTTGTCAGTAAAATAAGGGGTTTGGTTTGGATGATTGCTAACAGGTATGTGTCTAACCTACATCCCCTAAAGAACTTAGTGATGGATACCCAGTAAACATGATACTCAAGACATTTTTTTAAGCTTATTTTTAATAGTTTATTTTAAGCTGATAACAACTTAACTTTTTCTTTTAAGAAAAGTTTTTATTTAAATTCAATTTAGTTGACATAGTCCTATTAGTTTCACATATATAATGTAGTGATTCAAGACTTCCATACATCATCTTGTCACAAGAAGCACACTCTTTCATCCCTATCACCTATTTCACTCATCTCCCCCACCAACCTTCCCCTCTGGTAACCTTCAATTTGTTCTCTATAGATAAGAATCTATTTCTCGGTTTGTCCCCCCCTCTCTCTTTTTCCCTTAGCTTGCTTGTTTTATTTCCTAAATTTCACATACTCAAAACTTTGTAAGAGGCTAACGGGTGATTGTCTAATGTTCTGACGGCATTATGATCCTACCAGGTCTTCCTTGCCAGTGTCTGAGAGAATAGAGAGCTTAATCATGCTGTAGCTCCTCAGGCCCACAGAGGAAAAGTAGCCCTTCAATCAAGTCCAGTCCCAGCCCAGATTCTAGGAACCAGCCAACAAGTCACAAAATGCACGCCTTCCCCTAAACTCCATCCATCCATCCCAGCCAACAAACATCACATGGGGATGCTGATGGGAATGGTAGATTAGAGATAGGAATTTAAATTCAGGTTCTGAAACTTCCCTTTTGTTTTACTACCACAGCTGATGACGGTGAGCAATGTTTGGCATCTTCTCCACCCACGGACAGTGTCATGAAGTTCAGTATTGAGGTTGAGCTTGGCTTTGAGATTTTCAGGTAAAAAAAAAAATACTATATTGATCAGATTATAAAATTTCTAATTCTTCTATCACATTTCTGTAGACCAAGAAAGGTTTTTCCTTGCCTGAGCCTTTCTTTGTAGTTATGCAAAACACAGTGATTTGTATTACAACCAATCAATTTAAATGGTATCTTTGAGCTTATTTTAAATAAAACTGGGATGAAGGTCCTGGTTCTTGATGTGTTTGTGGTACCATTACAAGAATACTTACCATATTGATCTCTAATGAGCTGGTTTGGATATTTTCTTTAAGAATGCTAAGACAAGGGGCACCTGGGTGGCTCAGTCAGTTAAGCATCTGGCTTGGGCTCAAGTCATGATCTCAGGGTCCTGGGATCAAGCCCCAGGGCAGGCTCCCTGCTTAGCAGGGAGTCTGCTTTTCCCTCTCTCTCTGCCTGCTGCTCCCCCTGCTTGTGTGCACTCTCTCTCTGTCAAATAAATGAAATTTAAAAAAAAAAAGAAAAGAATGCTAAGACAAGATCATTTTGATACAACTTCATTTCTGCCTCTGAAGGCAAGGAACCTCTATCTAAGTACAAGTTTTCATAATTAATTTAAATTGGCCAAAGGTCATACTGCAGAGAGGAAGGGATTGGAAATTAGCTACCAAAAGGGAATGAATTGTCCGGTTCAAAAGGTAAGTTCACCTCCATTTTAGCACTTTCCTCATTTGGAAATCTGGACTAGAAGGCAGTAAGGTAAAGAGATACAACTCATCCTAAGATGTGAGGTAGCTCCTGGCTGTTTTCAATTTTCACACGTTCTTTAGTTTAAGGATTTGCCGAAGGTCTTAGAACAGATGTTATGTAGGCTGTCAACTCAAATGTACCTAGGCATAACTAATATATCCTACTTCATCGGTTTGGAATATGAAATAACCTCACCTTTCTTTGAATGTTTAATTTATAATAATTCCAATTCCGTGTTTTCACTGAGAAGTCTCTACTTTCTTTTCTGGCCATTGCCCATGAGAAGTCTAAGAACCCAAGTCTACACAGGCCAACACAGTCACTCATGGAAGAAGATGCTAGTTCTTGCTATGTCACTGCTGAAAACACCCATCCATTAGTCTAGGGCAGATAGAAGGGTTGCTGCCATCAACTGTCTAGGGACCAGGGGAATTTGGCAGGGCAGAGTGCTTCTCCCCGGAATGTCATGCTCCACTCAGGCATGGGGCTCCAGACCATAGCAAGCTGCGATCCAGCAAGATGAATCTTTGTGATCGGTTTTCTTTTCTCACATACTCAGCCATTTGCCACTGAGCATGGTCATGGTGTGATGATGACTCAATCTAGAAGGGATAATATCAGTGCCAGACCAGATCTCCTCTTGGATAATCTTGACGCTGTTCTTAAGCTTGGAGTACTCAAATGTGCCTGATGGTCAAGTGCCCCCCTGGGCACCCCCCAGTGACTTTTCCTGCTAAATTAGTTCAATTAAAAAGATTTCAGTGTTTCAGAGATATTCTTACTTGACTCACTTGGCATATCTAAAGTAAGGACTTGGATCCCTGTTTCTCTTTGGCTCTCAAAGAATCACATTATAAACATGGGACTGGTACATGAAGGAGTGACACTGACTAATGCCATTGCCGAGAGCATTCAAGCATCAAAACTTCATCAAGTCAGAGAATACCCTGTTATAAGCCCTCTGTGAGAACAGTGGGTGAGCGCTAGCCTTATGTCTGCCAAGCCTCTCACGTGGCTCAGTCTAGAACAAAAGTATCTACGTCAAAGTGATTTGATAACTAAAATCAGAAACAGCAACTTCTAAATGGCCTTTCCCTGAATAATAATGAAGATAATAATTTCAAGTTTGACATTGTTGGGCCACCAGTAATAGTTTGTGTGAACGGTAATGCTTTGTGAGAACTCATTTGGTACTTTGTATTTATACATTAATACTCAGTGGAAAGGGAGGGGTAAGAGAGGAAGAGTCCTGAGCCCCAACATGTGTAGGTCCTGTGCTAGTCCTGGCGTACTTGTCTCCCTACGAAGCTAAAGCTCAGAGAAGTTAAGGAACCTGCCCATTGTCACAGAGCCAGTGCATGGCAGAGCTGAGATTCCGAATCACGTCCTCCTGACTGTAGTAACATTTATTCTCTTAACCACTGTACCCTAGGTCTTTTCTGGGTGAGCAACAACGAAAGCTGTTAACCAATCAAATAGGCAGAAGTGTAGAAAACACAAGGTCTGGGGTCCTTCTAAAACTCTGCCTCCTCCTCTCCTCACATCTCTGCTCCATGCCAGGTGTGCCTTGGTGATTAATGCTTCTGACGCTCTGGGTGTGTCCAGATGATATGCTATCTACAGCACACAAATGGGAAATTTCAAGATGGTGTTCTTTAACAGGCTTGCCACCAAATGCTGTCAGAAAACTAAAATTGTCCAGGCTATTTTGAGACCAAACTCAAAGTTTTATCCAGCTTCTCCCCCAAGTAAATTGATGTTCATGAATCTCAGAGCTGTTCTCTGCCTCATATTTTAATCGGAGTCATATAGCTAGAATTGTGCTCATTCAAATTCATGTCCCTTTGTGGACCCCAAGCCTTCTGAAAAGCCCAGTGGAATTGCATGATCTCAGATAGAATCAGGGGCCTGCATTCATTAGCTTCAAAGTAAAGAGAGAGAAGGCAAGAGTTGACTCAGAACATGAACATGGTACCAAGAAGAAAATTAGAATTGCCCATTTAATGTTTACACATCTTCTAGGCTGGGGTGAGTGTAGCTTGTTTACTTTTGAGTGCAAATGACTGAGTTTTCCCACCTTGAGATAGAAACCCAACCTGTGAGACAAAATTTTCTTTTCTCCCCTCCTTTTCTAACAAGTAGGGATGGCTTGGTGAAATGTACATCAGTTTTCATTCCAGGTGAGAAAATAGAAGGAAGCCTGCAATTTCTAAATAATGCATCTAAGATGCATCTGAGACCAGATGAGACAGGACACTTATATAAATAGTAGCAAGGACTGGAAATTTCAAGCCCTCCCCAACCCCTACCCCAATTATTGGCATTTGACACTTGGCCTTGGGTTGTGGATTCCTCATGGTCACTGTGTAGCCTGGGAAGTGATGCTGGGTGACACACACAGAGAATCTTTTCCTGGAAGTGGGTTTGGAGGAGAGCTTATTATAAACAATAAGCCCTTGTGTATGGGGATTGAAAATAAACTCAGACAGTGCATCAGGTTACGGTTATGTGTTGAAAGGCTACAATCCACCATCTGTCACCTATCTGCATGCTCTGACTGCAGCATTTGCCTCTGCCTGGAGTTCCAGGAACTCTGACTAAGTGGTCAGGCACTTCTTTATACAGAGGCAGTGATTTACGGTAGATGGCCATGGAGTTGAAACTTATTTTTAAAAACAGATAATACTTTGGTCCTTTTAAAGAAAAGAGGTGATGTTGTATTAGATGGCCACATGATCTTTCATCTGTCCACTCATTCCTGGTCACCCACCTGTGGTGGTCTCGCAGACTCTTCTGGATTAGTTTTCATGTATTTTCCTCCATAAGTGTATATGATATTATCCAGTCATAGCTATTGTTGGCTTCAAGCTGTGTGAATGAAAAATAGATACAGGCTCTCCAGCTCTGCCCCCCATACAAAAAAAGTAATAATTTTCTATCATTACTTTTGGTTGTATACTAAAGTTATCATCAAGCAGATACTATTTCTGGACCAGAACGTGTGTATATGGGTCAGCTGTCTCATCCTTTCTGCCATGATGTACACCTCAGTTGAAATGCTTTCTTCTGTTGTTCTTTCTCCTGTGGCATAGCTTCCATTCTGGAATTAACTGTATCATTTCAAGAGGGTATTTTTCTATCACCTCAAAGTCCTTAGGAGGGCTCAGGGGAGAGTATTTTGGCACTTACTTAGGCAGGATGATTGTGCTGGTTTTAATACCACTTTGGAAATTAAAGGTGTCTTGAGTCTTAAGATTACATAAATTCCTGCTTGGCAAACAAGGATGTTCTGGCACTGGGGGCCTGGGAGCTAACATATCATCTTTTTACCCAAATCCTTTCTCTCTGAGTCTGCTTTGTTGGTAAAAGGCAGAACCCAGGACAGTGCTGACTATAAATCCAGTCTGAGAGCCAATGAACAAGGCAAGGGTCCAGGGGAGGGTGGAGAGGTGTCCTCAAATCTCTTGAGTCATTTTAGGGGATAGAGAGGATGCACTGGGAGTATCATGGCTTCTCATTCCATTGGCTCATGTTCAGCTACAAGAAGGCACAGGGGGCACTGGGGAAAGCATGGCTCCTGTGTTCCCATAAGACAGTCCCTGAAATAGGAAAGTTTCATGTATTAAATGAGTCCCAGTGGCAGCTGAATGCTATAAAAAGTTAGAAAATTTCCCCTAAGTACAGGTTCCCAGCCCGTGGGCTGTGGGCTTCTGGTGGGTGCACTTTTTGTAGAGGGTAGAAAATTCGCAATTGCTGAGAAAGAGCCTGGGTGATAGGGGTCATGCAGGTGTGTCCAGGGTCATCTAGCGGAGTGGTTAAGGCTCCGGACCCTGACAGATTCAAACCCTGGCTGTGCCTTTTACTAGTTATATGGCCCCAAAGTGAGGTATTTAACCTCTGAGTGTTTCTGGCTCTCCATCTGTCCGGTGAGGGCAGTGGCAATACTACCACCCCTTTGGGTGGTCATCTTAAGTGAGTTAATATATATGCACTTGTGTTGCTCACGCAGTTAAGACAAAAGACATTTTAGCTATGATTATTAGGCAGACATATTTGTCGCTGTTCTCATGATAAATTAAAAATACATGCATTTAAAGGTAATTTCAGTGCAATGCTTTGTCAATATATATGGTTTCAGTGGATGGAAATCAAATGTAGAATTATCATCATAAGGGGATTCCTATTGTCAGAAGCAGATGGAAGGAATAAAGAGCTGGTGCTGAGTTATCCCAAAACAGGAAAGAAAATACAACTGGCATGCTGGGCCAGTGTCTCCAGGTGGGCCAAGGGTCTGTGATACTTTCAGGAGCTCATGAAAATGTTCTAAATTCTTTTTAAAAGTAGAAGTAATGTTTTCATGCATAATTGTTAATATTAAGTATACATTGATCTTTAGTGGGTATTCATTTAAAATATTGTTTTTTATTTTTTTGGTGGGAAGTTGGCCAATGAAGGAAAACGTATCCAGACCCATGGATGTCCTGTTGTGGCCCAAGTGCCATGCTTCTCTTACATTTGTTCACGTCCTTGTCTGTGTCCCCTCCTGAATGTTTGGGGGGGGGGCAGTCTTAAGAGCAGAGACTGCAACTTATTTGCCTTTGTACACAGAAAGCCTTTCATGGTGGCTGGCACCTAACAGGCAACCATAAATATTTGATGAAAGAAATGATGAGGATGGGGCACCTGGGTGGCTCAGTGGGTTAAAGCCTCTGCCTTCAGCTCAGGTCATGATCCCGGCATCCTGGGATCAAGCCACGCATCAGACTCTCTGCTCAGTGGAGAGCCTGCTTCCTCCTCTCTCTTTCTGCCTGCCTCTGCCTACTTGTGATCTCTGATCTCTGTCTGTCAAGTGAATAGGTAAAATCTTTAAAAAAAAAGAAAGAAAGAAAGAAAGAAAGAAATGATGAGGATTTGGGTGACATGCAAAAGGCCTGGGGCCTTGGAAGGGAGGGGGTTGTTCAGTCTATCTCAGCCTAGAAGTACATTTGAAAGTAGCATTCTATGTGATGTGGATGAAAACCCAAAAGGAGGAGTGCTTGGGTGGCTCAGTTGGTTAAGCTGCTGCCTTCTGCTCAGGTCATGATCCTTCGGTCCTGGGATTGAGCCCTGCATTGGGCTCCTTGCTCAGTGGGGGCGTCTGCTTCTCCCCTCCCTCTGCTCATGCTCTCTCTCTCTCTCTTTCTCTCTTTCTCAAATAAGTAAATAAATCTTAAAAAGAAAAAAATAAAAGAAAACCCAAAAGGACAGAGAGCGAGCAGAGCGAAAAAGAGACACATACTCCTTTTTCTTTGGATTTGCCTTGAGAGCAGGCTTTACATGAAAGATGGACCATTGAGCTCCACCTGGGGTCCAGCTTCTGGAAAGGGAGCCCTCACATGTGGGTCCTAGCAGAGTGGGGCTGTTTACAGCAGAACGGGGAGTGAAACTATGGAGATGTGAACACAAACAAGTTATACCCTCCCCTTCTCCCTTAGACCTCTTCTGGGTCCTCTGCTGCCTGAGGCCAGGGAAGGAAGAGATCCCTGATGGGACAGCAGTGCCCTGAGCAGCCAAGGTCTTGGTGGCTAAGAACTAGATCCAGTGAGTAGTAAGTGGAATTGCTGAGGTTATGCAAGAGAGGACTTGGAATCCAGCTTATTTGAAGGCTTGTGTTACATGGGTAGAGCTCTGTGTCCACAAGCATGTCCATGTCTTATTTTGCTGTAATCCATTTCACTTTGCCTTGTTTCTGCCTGAACTGTGGGACCCAGAACCCCAGCTTCTAGCAAGAATGGGCATCCATTCCAGCCAAATGTATTGTGGGGGCTCCAAGAAGATACCTGCGAGGCAAGGTTTATTTCTGGCAGGCAGGAAAGGTTCCAGAGCAAGGGGGAAGACAGGGAGGAAGAAAGAAGGGAGAAGGGGGAAAGGTGAAAGAGAAAGACAGAAAAGGAATGAGTCAGGGGAGGGTTTTTTCATAGCTATTTACAGTATATATTTAAATTGATGAATTAGAAAAACTGTTCCAATTTCAGCCTATGTCTTCACTTGAGTTTTGAATTTTGGGTGCCTGAGTGGCTCAATTGGTTCAGCATCTGCCTAGGTCATGGTCCGAGGGTCCTGGGATCAAGCTCAGTTCTCCCTCTGCCTCTGCCCCTCTCCCCTGCTTGTGCTTGCTCTCTTGCGCTCTCTCAAATAAATAAATAAAATCTTTTTTAAAATAATGAATTTTAATACAATTGTAGTAGAGGGAATTGCTTGATTTAATTAACTCCCATATATTGAGCCAGAGGGGAGGGGCAGAGTGTGCTCCATTGAGATACCCTCTTTTTAATCCTGGCTCTGACCTATTCAATGGGTCATGCTCTCTGGGCCTCAGTTTCCACATCTGTAAAAACAAGGAGGTTGAACAAGAAGATGTCGTCCATTTCAGATGTAACATTTTATGATAAAAGAAATTTTTATATTTCTTTTTGTATGGTTAAATGACTTGAACCAGACCATGAATTGCACAGAAATGAGTATTTCACAGAGATTTAAAAAGCAACAACAACAACAACAACAACATAAATTTGGTGTCTAACTCCCCAGATTAATGTTAAATTTCTATACATCAGTTGCTTGGGTCTTGAATTCTCATGTTTTCCCACATTTCCTCATGACCTGCATACCTTAAGAGAAAATGAGGCCTGCAAAATCTTCTCCACAAAAGCCCACATTAAATGGAGCAAAACTTTTCTTGAATAAGAAAGAGTTCTCTGGGGGCGCCTGAGTGGCTCAGTGGGTTAAAGCCTCTGCTTTCAGCTCGGGTCATGATCTCGGGGTCCTGGGATTGAGCCCCACATCCAGCTCTCTGTCTGTCAGGGAGCCTGCTTCCTCCCCCCTCTCTCTCTCTCTCTGCCTGCCTCTCTGCCTACTTGTGATCTCTGTCAAATAAATGGATTAAATCTTTAAAAAAAAAAAAAAAAGAAAGAGTTCTCTGAATGGGAACAGTCACTTAAGGGAACAGCTTCAGATTCTAGATTCTGTATTTGGTAACAAAGTCATAGGTGGAAAATGGCTGTCTGATTTTGAGAACCACAAGATACAGAACACACACACACACACACACACACACACACACACAATTGACAAGGCCTGAGGTGCTGATGACCAGGGGAGAGATGCTGAGATAGGAGTGCACACTCTAAGATCTGTGCTCCTGGGGGGGGGGGTCAAGGAGTAGAGAGGGCGGGATGGAATCAGGAGTAACATATCACAGAAAGTCAATAAAAAGCCCCTGATAAGACCCAGATATAAACTGTTTTTAAAACATGATGAAGATCAAATCAGTGGAGGGGGGCATTATTTAATAAATTATCCTGGAATACCTTTGTTCAGTTCAGAAACTCCAAGTGGAAATCTTAGCTCACATTATACACTTAAATACATTCCAAGTGGACTAAAAACTGAAATATAAAAGTAAAACTACCATCTAGGTAGGAAAAAAAAAATGCATGATTTTAGTCAAGAAGCCTTTTCCAAGGCAGAAGCTATGAAGAAATAGGCAGATAAGTTTGACAATATATTTTATATTTCTGTATATGCTAAAAAACATTAAAGGCAGAGGACAAACTGGAAAGCATAATTGCAAAATATGTGATGGATAAAGATTCAACATTTCCCTTACAGCAAGATTTCTTATTAGGCACTTCAGGAAAGATAAACACTCAAAAACAGAAATTGGCTTGGGCAGTAGGAAAGAAAGAACTACAAAAGAGCCTCAGGTATAATCAAAGTAGTATAAATTAAAACAACAAGATACTATTTTGTCTGTAAAGTCAAAGAGTTAAAAGGCTGATAATACCCTTTGTGGTAGTGTGGTGAAATTAGCACTCTAAGATTAGATTTATTCCTGGCTCTGACTTTCGTATAAAATCTTAAGATAGACATTTAAGCTTTCTGAGCTTCAATGTTCTCATCTATAAAATGGAACATATAAGAATCTCATAAGGTTAGGGTGAAGATAAGATGAGATAATGAATTTTAAAAGAACTTTGTAAATTCAAAAGTAGTATATACACAGGTATATACAATTATGATTACTGGGTCCTATAAGCCAAGTGGATCTGTGCTATACCTCCAAGAATAAAAGGCAGAGGCTTAACCCACTGAGCCACCCAGGTGCCCCAAGTAGACTTAGATGCCATCTTTAAGATACTATATTACTCATACAAGTTCCTTGAAAGAGCTGTGTGACATTATAGGTTCAGTAAACTACAATATAGAAGTTGTGCTAACAAGGACTGAGATACTTGGGTGTTGCTATAGGAGTAGAAGATACCATGAGGACTCTGAAAAATGTGTTGGCTGGAATGGATGCCTGAAACCACCATTCACTGGCAGCCTTCATGACAAGAGGTGGTGATAGAAGCCACTTCCAGTTATGGAAACTTCCCCAGTGGAACACGTGCTGAGAGTCTTTGGGATGGAACTGTGTCCAAGGAGAAGTATCACTAGGGATAACTTCAGTGAGCAGAAATTACCCACAGAGGTGCCCTTAAAAAATCACAAGTCAGAGATGGCCCTGGGGAGATCCCATGGAGGTGGAAACCACCATTTGTTTTTTGTTGTTGTTTTTTGGTTTTTGGGTTTTTTTTGTTTGTTTGTTTTGTGTGTGTGTAGTGGTTAAAATGTGGGGGTTTTAGAACCAGACCTTTTGTATTCAAATCCTGACTCCAATTGTGTGACCATGTGGAAAGTCTCTGTGAATTAGTTTTCTCATCTGTTAAGTGTGGATAATAATTGCATTTAACTCCTATGGTTATTGTGGGAATATATGAGTCAATACACATAAAACATTTAAAGATTCCTAAAACTTCATAAATACCTAATCATGTTAAGTATTACTATTATTGTTGTGGTTATTAGGAATACCACTACTACTACCATGATAATCTTCCTTTAAAAAGAGAATAACAGCTTCTCACTAGGAAACCTGGCATCATCAGAGCATTAAAAATTCTGGTTAGTATCTCCATGCAAGTCCTAGATCTCCTCTAATTTCAAAAAAATATAAAAGTCTAATAGAGAGTTCCAATCATAACAGTAGGTTATTTCCCTTGCTACATAAAGAAGTCTTCATTTATCATTTGGCTCCACCCCCTTTGTTCCATGCAAAGAAAGGAAATACACACTAGGGTAACTTACAGCATTCACAAAGGTGCAGCTCCATCTCACCCCCACCAGAGACCCTCTTGGGTTCACAGCCTCAAATTCATGCTCCAAATAAGTGCCCCCAGTGGAAAAGCCATTACTGTGCTCTGGCAAGAGAGAGGCCAAATATAATTCCTTGCTTTCTATATTCAACAGGAAGTTCAAATATCTCAACCATGAAAATTTCCTAAAGAATTTCCCATGATATTTTTGGAATGTCCAACGTGGAGGTGTTTGATTAAAAAATGAATGAGAGCAGGTTCAAACTCCACTTCCCCAAATTACTCTGCCCTTCCCTTCTGGGTCAAAGTGGGCTATGAGCCCTGCCGTTAGTGGTGCTAGAAGCAAAACATTTTCCCTGGGTAATTTGGAAAATAAAAAGATTTCAGAAACTAAATTTGAAGTGCAGCATTGTGGGGGGAGGTTGTAACCAGTGAGACATGCAGAATGGGCCTCCTCAGGGATGTCTAATCCCCACCACCCCAAGATTGGTGTGTTTACCAGTCTTAACTGCCATTCAGAAGAATGCCCACTAGAAGATGTCTCTCTTTAAGGCATGTCATGGGAATAACACTTAATTATTCATATCAGAAGAAAGAGATTGTGTTTGTTGGAGGGAGTAGAGGTTCAAGAAATGCTTTGGGTCATGCCCCTGCCATCAGATATATGAGGTACTATCATCTCTATAAATGAAATGATCAGGTTTCAAGAGGCTAAGTGGTTTGCTCAGGATCATTCACCCAGATTATTATTCATGGGAGGGAACAAAGGAGAAAGGAAGAAAAGAACTTATTGCCTTATATCCCATCCATACTGTCTTTTTCTCCGGAAGGAAAGGGCCACAGCTGTCAATGGCTATAGAATATACACCAAATATTCAAACTATAAACTGTAAAAGAGGCAGGCAGAGAGAGAGAGAGAGAGAGTAGAAAACAAACAAAATGCAAACAAAAGTACTCAATATGGATGGAACAAATCAAATCCTAGATGTTGAACAGCCATAGCCCCCAGAAGATGGCTGTTCTACTGGGTTGTCAGAGATGAGTTGATAGAAGAGAGTAATGAGAGGTGATAATGCAATCCAGCTTTGTTGACTTCTCTGAGGAGTAACTTGACTTTCCTGTCCTATTTAATTATAGCTACTCTGTTTTAGCAAACGGAACTCTGTTCTTTCTTGGGTTTCTTGATGCTGACAACATGTTCTTCTTTTCCCTGTGTAGTAGAAAGACATCCATTGGAGTAATATATGATACTGGCTTGGCCAACTAACTCTGAGAACATATTTGCTCATCCATAAACCGGGAATGACAATGGTAGTAGTGATTTTGGAGAGCTATTGTGAGAACTAAATGGAATAATATTTGTGAAGCACTCAGCATTGTGTCTAGCACATGTTTCTTTCCTAACAAAGGTGAATTCCCTATTCTTTTTGTAGAAGTAGAAATAGGGGCAAAAACTAGCTGGCATCATACTCTGTCAGCCTGTTTAACTTGAAGTAGAGGACTTGGGCTTAGTAATTTCTACTCCTCTGATATTCCCCCACCCCTTAGCCCCTGAAGTGTGAAATGTCAGTGAAACTAACAAAATAAAAATTTTAATTCATCAGCATTTTGAGCCTATGCAAACCTATGTTCGGATAATATAGCTTCACCCAACCACTGGTTACATAGCCTCAGTGTCATATATTTGTGAGGAATGGAACACTTTTGTTTAGATTTAACCTGGATATTGTATCAAAATGTATTAGCAAGCCAAGAGTTCAATTTATGATATTGATGTGACTCAACCCAAAATAAGGACAATAGAGTAGCTTACTTACAACACATGCTAGAGCAGGAATAAAATTGCCATGTCCCCTTTAATGTCAACACCTGTGAGGTGCTGGGGCTGGAGGATAGCCTGTTGATATTAGCAGAATATACCATGTCTCCGATGGCACATCTCCCTCTGTAATATTACTTCAACCATCTGATCTTAGTTGTTTTCTGTGAAGAAGTTCAACAGATCAGCCAACTTTGAGGGGACACATATAAGAAAACTGCATTTATATTATATGAAGGAAGGGAGAAGTAGGACTAGATTAGTTAGAAGCCCACCAATCACAGAGGAAGAGCAGATATGCCAATCCTATAAAACTTTGGTTGAACCATGAATCTCAGAATGACCTCACTGAACCTTGAGCACTTTGAGTACTTTATCCAGCTTTAAGTACGGTATCCAAACACGGTCATGTTCTGAGATACTTGGGGTTAAGTATTCAACATAAGAATTTGGAGGAACCCAATTCAGCCCATAACAGATATCTCCACTGGATACTAGTTATAGGACACTGTTTCCTATTGGTGTTGTTACCTCTACCATGTTGGTAATAAGGGAAGAATGCGGCACTGCCCAGGCAGGAGCATCTTACTTGCCAGGCTTAGTTACATACACATCCGACTCCTGCCATTGAGTAGAAGGAAAGCGAGAATATGGCCTTTTCAGTTCCTAGTTGTGAGGCAGGTTCTGCTTTTTACCAAGACTCATACTATGAGGATATCCCCAATGTAAGAAGTAGGCTCAGTGGCTGAGCATTTCAAAACCTGACAAGTAGCCACATCAGTGCTCTTTAAACCAACCAGTGTCTTCAAGTAGGCACATGAGTCTTTGGAAAAAAGCTCTGAATAACATTGAAATACAGGGTTTAGAACCAAGCCAGACAAAGAAGGAACTCTAAAGATTACTGGCAAAACATGTAAATTGTAGTCCATGTCTACTTCTGATTCACATTGAGAGAGGTGAAGTAATATGTAACCTTTCTGCTCAAAATCATTCCTTTCCATTTTCCCAGTCCCCAGTGGAAGCAGCAAGTACCCAGGCCCACATATCCCTTGTCCTTTCTGACTTTGCCACCACCGTTGACTGTGTTGAGATAGGCAAGTACGGAGATGGGGAGAGCAAATGCTTCTTTGGATTAGGAGAGAAGCAGAACTGGACAAATGTTGCCAGAGCTATTGTTCAGAGTCACTACTGGGTGATAGACATGTGTGTCAGGAGGATCAGGGAGAAAAGGCAGTTCCTGTGTCTTTCCATGGCGTTGAAAGGAATTAGAGCCCAAGAATGAATAGCTACTGCCATGGCAAAGTTCTTGGCTTCACACCCTTCATTACCATGTCTTTTGCAGTCCTGTTTTATCTACTGGAAGTTTCTTATTTATTGAGCACCTATGGGCCAGACAACTGTGCTAAGGAGTAGAGATGTCATGAAAATACTTGGCCCCTGCCCTAGCACTGAGGCTAGGGCATTGAGGCTAGGGCAGTCCTAGCATTGAGGAAGAGACTGATATGCTTTAAATAGCTACAAAGCAGTATTCTTAAAGCACATATTAAAGGGCGCCTGGGTGGCTCAGTTGTTAGGTGTCTGCCTTTGGCTCAGGTCATTGTCCCAGGATCCAAGGATTGAGCCCCACATCAGGCTCCCTGCTCAGCAAGAGGTCTGCGTCTCCTTCTCCTTCTCCCCCTGCTTTTATTTCCTCTCTTACAGTCTCTCTGTGTCAAATAAATAAATAAAATCTTTCAAAAAAGCAAATATCAGTATATGGAATTATGGATATTTTTATACATTTACTTATTCACTCTGTCTCTCCCACTGCAGTGCAGTGGACTTGGTCACAGTTACCTTTGCGTGTACAGCACTCTGGTGCCTAGAATCTAGAAAAGCTTAGGGATTCAGTAAATATTCATGAATAATATTTATGATGGAAGCCTATTAAAGAGTGCTGAGGGAAATCAGGAAAGGCTTCCCAGAGGAGGAAACTACATGTCATCATGACTCATTCTCATTGTGGTGAATTGATTGCATTATTAGCAGTGGGTTTTTCGTACTTCTATTATATTCATGCTTTTTGGCAGTGGTCTTGGCCATGTGACTTGTTTAGACAATGGGATACCAGCATACTTTATGCAAGCAGATACTTGAAATGTGGCTTCTGATTTCTCTCTTGGAGCCCTGCCACCACCAGAAACACAAGCCTAGTCTAGCCCAGAAGATAAGAGATCATAGGAAACAGAGATGAGTTTACCCCAGCTGAATGGACAGCTGATTGCAAATACATACCTGAGCCTTGGCCAGATCAGCAAAGCTGGCCAGCTAACTCAAAAAAGAATGAGAATAACAAATGGCTTCTTTAAGCCAACGAGTGTTGAGGTGGTTTGTTATATGGCTTCATTGTGGCAGTAGATAACAGATACACTTACCATCTCACCCAACAACAATTTGTGAAATAGTAATTTTTATTGCCACTTCAAATATAAGAAAACTGAGGCTGAGATATAGGGGTAAAGTAGAGTTTCTCCCAAGTGTTTGGACTTCAGATCAAGTACTCCTTTCTCTATACCATTGCAGCCTTTACGTTTAGAAATGGGACTCTGCTAGATCGTGGTAGCTGATGGGTTAATTATGTAATGGGATGGAGGAATGGAGAGAGGGAAGGAGAAAGGGAAAGAAAGAAGAGAGGAGGAATGAATAGAAGGAAGGGGAATGGGAGGAATATGTTTGACCCTCCCCAAGGCAATGTTTGTACCACTGATGTAGCCACACAAGTGGTGCTTGGCAAATTCTGAGTGATGTTCAATATAACCCAAAGCTAACTTAAAAAATGGATTAAAGAGGACTTCTTAAGGGTGGAAAGGAAAGGAAGTATAGTCAAGAAAGCACAGAGTAAAGGACGTATATGTTTTTGTGAGACAGATGAAATCACTCATCCCACTTTTGGCGCTGCGGTTGGGGAAGAACTGTCTGAGGAGGTAGCAGTCTGAGGTTTGAACAACAAGAAAGAACCGGCTACATGAGGATCAGGAAGAACAACCTTCAGAGGCAAGAGAATGGCTGTGGCTAAGGACTCAAGGCCAAAACAAGCTGGGCAAGTTAAAGGACTCAGAGGAAGGCTAGGGTAGCTTGAGTGAAGTGGGGGTGGGGGACAGATCTTATTCTAGGTCATACCTGATATATGCTTTGGAAAAGAAAACTCTGGAGGATGGATTATGGGAGAATAGATGATAGGTGGGCAAACAAGGAAATATTGTAGCTGCATCTTTGAGAGATGTTGGTTGCTGGGCTTTGGCGATTGTGGTCAAGACTGTGAAAAGTGGATTGTTCTTGGAAGTCATGTCAACCTGACCCACCTGGGGATTGGATATCAGGGAAAGGCAAGAATCAAGAATGAATCCCAAGTTTTTGGCTTGAACAACTGGGTGAGTAGTGGTGCCATTTACTGCATTAGAGACAATCACAGGAAGAAAAGGTTTTTTGTTTTGTTTTTCCCAGAGTAGGGGATTCATAGGAAAAAGGAATGAAGGGTTAAAACAATAGCGGCTGCATTGAGGAGAGAAGGGGTCACCTCTTCACTAACACTCTGAAGCATGAGTACTGTAGCCTGTGCCCTGATCTCATGTCTTAGTGTATCTGAATGATCAGGAAGGTTAGATTGTTATGGAATAAAAATAAACAGTTGAAAAATTAAAATAGAACCACAGTGATGCTGAAGAGCAGTTTGTTAGTAAGTAGCAACAGCTGGAGGCAGAGTATGAACAGTTTGTTTTTCCTCCCCAAACCTAAGCCTGGTGCACAGGCGAGGCCAGTGCTACTCAGTGGTGAGTTCTTGGGTAACCACCTCTCTTTCCACCCACCCTCTCTCCACCACAATGGAAAAAAGAGACATATGAGTTTGTTTTCTAGTACAGCCCACACTTTTAGAGCACTTTAAATGATCGCTGACAACAGCTTGGTGAGGTGAGCAGAAAAGATGCCATTTTCCCCAATTTTTAAATCAGGAATCTGAACCAGAGACAAGACCACATGGGTTAACAAGTGGTGGGTGGGACCCCTTCCATTGCCTGGGTGCAAGGCTTACTCTCTTTTCTAAGCCTGACTCTGTTGTGGATGGCCAGCCATCTCTGCTTTCCACAGCTGTTCTTCCACTTTGGGGTCCTCCTATTATACTCCTGTTTTTGCTGCCCTCCTTGTCTCACCTCCCTCTCTACCCAAATGGATTCCATGGTCCAACATTTCAATCATAGTCTTGTATACTTGATAAAAGCCTATGAGAACAAATCCTGTAGATGCAAATTCAGTAGACATCAGGCATCCATTCCCCACTGTAGTTTCACTAACCTAGGCATAGCAGGGCTCTCATTGCATATAGTTGAATTTTGAGACCCCATGGAGAGTGTTTGGGTAGGGTTTTGCTCGGCCATCAACTCCTTTTTACTGTATTCTTCCATCACATTTGCCAACTAGCTGTCCATCTCTTCGGGTTTGGCAGTCAGACTGATGGGAGCTGCTGTAGGAAATCACCACTTGGTCAGATTAATGCCAAAATCAGCTTTTGCTGGGCCAGAGGCACTGCTCTGAGATCCTGCTCCATCTATAATTTGTTTTTCTGTGCCCTGTTTCAGGCCTACTCTCTCCCAACCTCAGATCCCTTCCTCATTAGAAGGAGGTGACTTCCTACTTCACAGAGACAATAGAAGCCATCATGTGGAAATGATATCATCATCTGGCCATGAGGTCTACACACATTCCTGAATCAGTATTCATCCTTTTCCCTTCCATTTTTAGTGAAGAAGGCGGTCCTTCTCTATTCTAAGGTCTTTCCATCTACTGTGCTCTGGATCCCATTTTCTTCTATCTTTCAGCATGCGTATTTCCAACGTTCCTCCCTTAAAAGTTCAAGTCTGTCAAGAAAAAAGAAAGGTGAAACACAGAACCTTCCTTAGACCCTCGTTTCATACTCTATTATTTTGTCAGTATCCACCCATTCATAGTAGACTTGTCCTCTTTGCCATCTTTTAAAATTCTTTTTCACTCTTCAACCTCTTATCAAATCTGGGTTCCTTCCCCATATGTTCTATCCAAATCTGGTCCACTGACCAAGCTCACCAATTATCTCCAGGTTATTAGGTTCAGTGGACACTTGCACATTTTATCTGATCTCTCAAAGGTATAACACATAGACATTCCGTACTCACCTTCAGGAAACATCTTGCACTTGTACAGCACCATTCCCACTAGGTTTTCTTTTAACTGGCTGATCACACCTTTTGCATTCTGTTCTGAAGCTTCTTTTTCTTTTTCTACTTGTCTTTTAACTTTTTTCTTATTTGACACACTTGTTAGATGATCTTATCCATACCCCGTGTACTGATAACTTCCAAAGCTTTACTGTTGCCAAGAACTTTCTGCTGAGCTTCAGACAGATGTATCCATCTGCCTACTTGACATCTGCATGTATAAGTTTAATAAACCTCAAAAAGAACATGTGCAAACTTGAACTTGTGATCTTTCCTCTCAACACTTGACTCTTCCTCTGCCACATCATCACACTCTCCACTCATTTGTGCCTGTGAAAGTCTAGTTATTACCTATAATAAGTACTGTCATTCTCGTTTGCCTAGCATCCATTCCCCACTGTGTTTGTAATAGTCCGTCAGATTTCTTCTCCCACCCTAGGTCTGTTTGCCTCAGGAAGAATGATATTTCCTGATAATACTGAGATGTTCTCTTCTGCTGGAGTTACTGCCCTATGAGAATGTGGACCTGGAATTGCCGGATGCTATCTTGCCACCCTGAGGACAAAAGTGAAACCAAAGCAGCAGATAAAGCAATCAGAAAGAGACCTGTTCCTAAAGACATCATCTGAACTCTTGGATCCAGCCATGTCTGAAGCATGTCATCTACTCCTGGGCTTTCCCTGTACTTGAATCAATCCATTTCCTTTCAGGCCCACTTTGAACTGGGCTGCAGTCACTGCATAGAAACAGACCTATTAACTTTAGTGCCTCCCCTTCCTACACCCCTTCCTTACCATCCAATCAGTCTTCAGGTGTTTTTTATTCCATTTTCTTTCTTTTTTTGGGGGGGTTGTATTTTTTTTAAATTTGTTATTTGTTATAAACATATATTTTTATCCCCAGGGGTACAGGTCTGTGAATCACCAGGTTTACACACTTCACAGCACTCACCATAGCACATACCCTCCCCAATGTCCATAACCCCACCCCCCTACTCCCAGCCCCCCTCCCCCCAGCAACCCTCAGTTTGTTTTGTGAGATTAAGAGTCACTTATGGTTTGTCTCCCTCCCAATCCCATCTTGTTTCATTTATTCTTCTCCTACCCCTTAACCCCCCATGTTGCATCTCCACTTCCTCCTATCAGGGAGATCATATGATAGTTATCTTTCTCCACTTGACTTATTTCGCTAAGCATGATACCCTCTAGTTCTATCCACGTTGTCACAAATGGCAAGATTTCATTTCTTTTGATGGCTGCATAGTATTCCATTGTGTATATATACCACATCTTCTTTATCCATTCATCTGTTGGTGGACATCTAGGTTCTTTCCATAGTTTGGCTATTGTGGACATGGCTGCTATAAACATTCGGGTGCATCTGCCCCTTCCGATCACTGCGTTTGTATCTTTAGGGTAAATACCCAGAAGTGCAATTGCTGGGTCATAGGGTAGCTCTATTTTCAACATTTTGAGGAACCTCCATGCTGTTTTCCAGAGTGGTTGCACCAGCTTGCATTCCCACCAGCAGTGTAGGAGGGTTCCCCTTTCTCTGCATCCTCGCCAGCATCTGTCATTTCCTGACTTGTTAATTTTAGCCATTCTGACTGGTGTGAGGTGATAGCTCATTGTGGTTTTGACCCATTTTCTAATTAGCTAAATATCTGTGAAATCACTCTTCTGCAATCAGTTCCACCCATCAGTCTAGGCCAAACATTATCTCTCAGTTGGACAATCACAACGGCATTCTAACCGGTTCTTTGTGTCCAGGTTGATGGGAGCTGCTGTAGGAAATCACCAGTTGTCTCTTCAGTATACTGCCCTCACAGTGGTCCATGTGATCTCAGTAAAATCCAGATCTGATTATATGTCTTCTTTACTTAGAGCTCTTCATTGCTCCCTCTTGTCCGTGTGATTAAGTGCAAAAATCATTCATGTGGTCTTTGGCCTCTGAATGGGCTAGCCCCTGCATAACTTTCCAGCTGAAGCTCAATCCATTTTCCTCCTCATTTCCCTCATCCAAGTGAGGCTGGGCATGGTCCCTAGTGCTGTTCCCAGCACCTGGAACAGTCTTCCTCCACCACTCTGCTTAACTAACTGCAATTTGAATGTCATTCTTTGGGAGAAGACTTTCCTAATATATTACACCAGGCTCCTTTCTTCCCTGAGCCATCTCTCATTCCCCAAACTCTTGTATTCTACTTTTACCTTCACAATGATTGTATGTGTCCTCATTTAATTAAGCATTTAATGTTAATGATCCACATGTAGTCTCCTTCCCCCACTATACTATAATAAGCTTCTTGAGGATAAGGGCCAGGCCTATTTTGTTTACAACTATAGCTCATCACAGGGCCTGACATCCTTTTGATTGATTTCCTTTGTTCTGGGAGTGGGGAGATGGGATGGGAGAAGAGAGAGAAATTAAAGAAAAATAGAGATGTTTGATCGGGCTTACAGATTTCATTTGAAGTGAAAAACTTCAGACTGAAGAAGTTGACCATCTGTTATACCGTTATTCTTTCTTTCTTTTTTGAAGTATTTATTTATTTAGGTAATTTCTATACCCAACTTGGGGCTTGACCTCTTGACTCTGAAATCAAGAGTCCCATGCTCCACTGACTGAGCCAGCCAGGTGCCGCATCTGTTAAACCATGAAAGCAGTATCTTTTGCAGGGGAGGATAAGACAGAGAGTGGGGGCAATTTCCTAAAAACCTGATTTATGTGAAGAATAGAATCTGGGACACAAAAGGAAGGAAAAGCACACAAAAGCTCATCCTGCCCTGTTCTTTTCAACAAGGAGTTTAGTGAAAAAATAATGATAATAAAGGGAAGAGAGAAATCATGCTAAAGATTTTTAAGGGACATAATAACTAGGTACAGTGCAGGATCCCAGGTTTGAGTTTGGTTTGGATAAACCAACTGTAAAGGGCATTTTGTGGACAAGCAGGGGAAATCTGAATACAGGCTAAGCTTTAGATAAGATGAAGATGAACTGGGAAGGGGAGATGGGTATCTTTAAAGAAAGCAGGTTACAAACTGGTCTCCTTTCTGTAAAAATGCCTATATGTGTATTTGTATGTGTATAGATTCTAGATTCTTTAACTGGCCTAATAATTAAATTGACATAAGACAGATTCATAGTAAAATACACATTTAATCTCATATGTACGGGAGCCTCACATAGACATGAGATGGTCAAAAGCAGTCAGGCAGTTAAGGTTTTTATGTCATTGCGAACTAAGGAAAAGGGTATAGGGATCTGGAGCCTCAGAAGGAAGGAAAAGGATTCACAGGAAGATGGGAAGAACATATGTTTGGTAAACAAATGTTTTGTCATGCCATGCAAAGAAGTGTTAATGATGTAAAAAAGAGTTATCTCTGAGCAGTAGCCCTCTTCCTGGTAGAGGCTTCCTATCTAAACTTTTTAGGCAGTTAAGGGGGAGGTAAAAAGTTGTCTTGAGTGTGTTAAGCCTTGGTTGCCTTCGGTTGAGATAAACGTATGCGGGAGTGGTACATTCTGGTTCAACCTCCCCGAGCCCCAGCACCTCATAGAAATAGCTTTCAGGATATACGCACAGGTGTGTTAACAGTGGTGACCAATGGGTGGTAGGAATAGGGTTTTATCATTTTCTTATTTTTCTGTATCTGAATTCACAACTTTCTATAATGCACAAATGCTGCCTGTGAAATAAAAATTTAAATGTGAATTAATTTAAGAAATTTATAAAGTAGGCCTAAACAGACTCAGATTTTTACTGAAAGCTGTCCAGGACATTTTTTCTGTGTCCTCCACCTTAGCAATGAGTATATATCCCAACTTCTGAGTAGGCCTCAGCATGAAGAATTAAAATTTTTAGCTGTCCTTGAACTGAAAGGGAATCAATCAGATATTGAGCATGCATACATTTTCTGCTGGCAATGTCAGTAAGTGACCTCCCCATCGGTAGCAGGAAAGGTTGCAAGAAAGCAGCCTTACAGTGAGGAGTGAGGTGCTCATATAATCACCAGGCAATGTTGAAGCAGCCATTTCCTGTTCTAATGGAAAAATCCACAGTTCATCAATTCTTCAGAGTAGTAAGTACATAGAAAGTTTAGAAAATGCGCAGTTCCAATGCTGTCTGATAAGGGGAGGGAAGAGCATTTTGGAGACAATTGTGAAGGACTGGAAAGGTCACTACTGGACGGACACCAGGGAACTGAGTATCCAGAGGCATGTATTCCAGCCTCAGCCTTACTCCAAAGGGGGTGGAAACATCTACCACCATGGTAGTCCTCACATTTCTTATCTGTGAAGTAAGATCTAGACAAAACCTAAAATTTTAACAGCTTCACAACCATCGTTTATTGGATAACAAGACATAATTGTTGGATACTAAGTCACCACATTAAATATACCGAGAGAATTTTGCTAACATCCCCTTTAACGAATTCTCACAGCGTGCCACAAGTTGCCTGTAGAGGGCACTAGTCTGTTAATAACATCTTTTTAAATCAGTTTGACTCAGGAACAGAAAGGGACCTCCTCCATATCGTATGTCCAGTCCTTCTTACAGAGGAGGAAATTGAGGCCCAGAGTTATCAGGTGATTTGCATAGACTTAGACAGCTCGCGCGGGCCAGAGGTGAGGTAGAATAAATTCTGATCCATGCTAAAACAAAACAAAACCCCCTACAACTTACAGAGATTTAAAAATTGA
Organism: Neogale vison; assembly: GCF_020171115.1. Classification (NCBI taxonomy): domain Eukaryota; kingdom Metazoa; phylum Chordata; class Mammalia; order Carnivora; family Mustelidae; genus Neogale; species Neogale vison. The sequence goes on from NC_058091.1 coordinate 219,960,599, forward strand.
ATTGTATTAGTTGCCCATTTACTGAATCACCTTCCTTGAAAATAATAACATCATCATCACTGTAAAAAAAGGACACTATTCCAGAAAAAGAACTCTTGAAGATACTTTTTTTGAAGCTTTTTATTCCAATGTCACTCCTCAGTAACATTGTTATTCAGTAAAATTCCCTTAGCCTACTACCATTTTGTTGATAACCTTTGCTATTTTAATACTACCTTGCCAAATGTATACAGCCCTCCAACTGCACTGGGAGGGACAGAATGGTGTGTAGGGATTTTTTTCTCCTCCAGTCTCATCAGTAGCGATGAATTTTCAACCATTTCAATCATTCATTTGTTAGAATTGGACTTACAGCTGCACTGACGTTGTGGTTCCCTCGGGTTGTTGGTCAGTTATTTCAGTCATCCTGTGGTCAGACTAGATCAACACTTTGCCAGATTGTCTGTATTCCTTGCCAACGTTCCAGAAAACCGTTCTTCTGGTCAAATACTATACCTGGACCCAACTCTATAAAACCATGGTTAGGATGTGTTTGATATGTTTGGGCTTTTCTGTTTGTTGTTGTTTTGAGAAATAGATGTATGGAGACATCATGTTGCAGTAGAGGAATCATCAACTTTGGAGCTCAGGAAACATAGGCTTAAATCCTGCCTCCATTCATTATTCAGTGGGTTCTCCTCAACAAGTTATGTTGACTCTATGAGTATCAGATTTCTCATCACAGTGTTTATCTTGTGGAGTGAGGATTAAATGAGAAAATTCTACAAAATGCCTTTATCAGCCCCTGGCACAGTACAAGTGAATCTCCCACTTGTAGAATATGACTTGTTTGTGGAACTAGGAGAGAACAAAGAGTAGAATTCTACAGTGTAATGGACTCAAGGTCATTGCTACTAAAGCAAGGTGTTTTCTTTAAAACACACCATGGAGAATAGATGAGATGAATATTCTAGTGGACGAGTTTCAGAGAAGTAGCTGTGAAACTAGACCAAGCTAGCGCCATGGTGCTCTTATTGTCCGTCAACTTTCACAGCAGTGACATTACTAAATGACTGCCCAAGGCCCCACCAATGCTCATGGAGTTCAAAGAGCATGCTCAGTTAAGAGTATGGGTAGAAGAACTTAGAAGAACTTAGAACACTTAACCAATCTCACTCCGTCATATTTCCAGGGTGCAGAGAGAGCATTTCAGCTTCTTTTTTAAACTCGGTCTTTTCTTAGAGCTTATAGGAAAGACAGTGATGGAGCTCCCCAAAGTATGATAGTTCATGCTCAGATGACCGGTGGCAGTGGCAGTGGCATTTTTTCACAGTTCTGCCTGGTGGGTTGACACCCACCAATTGTATATTATGTTTAGAGCACTAGACAGATATGATTTCATTCAAACTCCACCACAACCGGCTGGAGAGATACTATTCTTAACTTCAATATACGGATGGAGAAATTGAGGTTTGACAAGAGTGGGTTGTTAACCCAGGTCATGCAGCTAGTAGTGTAGTGAAACTAGGGTGAAGCCCTGACAGTGATTCCAGTCCATGCTCTTCACCTCTGCCTCTGGGGTCTCTTACGTCCTGGCTCTCTCTAAATATGCTAATCATCAGCAAAAAGGCAGGTAGCAGCCTGAGGGGGAAAAAAAACAAAGAACTTAAAAATCCACCAAGAACCAACTCCGTTTACATCCACACAGTTTATACTGACATGGCTTTACTATTCTAGGGTCTTCATCCGCCTAAGTTTACTGTTCCAGAAAGCTATTGCCCAGGAAGATAATAGTTACAAATAAATTTATTGCTCATTTCAGGAACTTCCCCAGAGACCCATCAACCCATTGATAGAAAACATCACGGGACAATTTTACATCAATTTGAGCATTTTCAAAGCCCTCACCTGAACATCTTCCCTGCTGAGTTCACGAATTCTAAAGATTGACCACCCTCACCCAACCCTAACCAGACCTCTCCCACCCCCTCACTGAAAGACCCACATTGAAAAACCAGACTTCACAGTCTCAAAATGTTCTCAACCTTGACCTCCCCACTCTAAGCCTCTACTAACACTGTCAACGTCGCGTTCTCAGTTCTCGTGTTCTCAGAGCAGTGGTTCTCAACTGGATCTGATTTTCCCTCCCAGGAACACCCTGGGCAATGTCATAAGACACCTTTGATTGTCATGACTGGGGGTGCTACTGGCATGTAGAGAGTCTAGGTCAGGATTGCTGTGAAACCTACAGTGTACAGGACAGTCCCCCTCCCCCCACAAAGCATTATTTGGCCAATAGGTTATTCTGGTAATATTTGGGGGAGCAGCATTTGAACCACCAATTAGCAATATCTATATTAGTTCTATAAAGAAGTTTCTCAAACTCTGAACCATTCAGGCTGCGTTCTTGTTTTCCATCACTCCTGATTTCTTATGTCCCGTCAGGTTAGTGAGCCCTAAATCCATCATGCCCAGCCTGAAGAAATTTCATCCTGAGCGTCTATATTATAGACCTATATCTGCCTTCCTTTTTATGAGGTTGTCCATCTTCCAAAAAAGATTACCTGGTGGCTCATTTTTCTTTAATTTCTATGCTTTGTGTTCTGTACAAGCAGTTTGAATCAATGAATTTGAGACCATGAGTTTTTTCACGAGATGTCCTCCTTAGCTATGTTAATAACTGCAGAGTTCCTGAAGTTGTGAGCATGGCTTTTACAAACAGGAAGTACAGTCTCCTTGCAGCCAAACAGCACTAATTCAAAGTAGCAGAGAATACGGAATACCACCTTTTGAAATTAGCACTTTGAACTTCACCTTTTCTTCTAGATATCTCCTCTGATAGCAATGTTTACTCAGAAGCCTGCTTTTGAGCTTATGAGATCAGTTTGTGATCCCAAAATACAGTCTACTTCTCCTGCTTGTGGTGGGTAAAAGTCAAAAGCAAAACTTATATATAAACAGTTCAAAAACTGCTATTACTTAAGTCTTGAAATATTATGCAATAATTTTCTGAATGCAAGTAATCGTTTTGGATCTTGGGAGCTTATTGAAGTGAAATGCCAGCCCTCACTGTGGGCACAGAAGCCAGGGCTCGCATTGTTGGAATGAGGCCCAGGATGATCTCAGCCTGTGTGGAGGCTGTATCGATGACCCCACAGTGCCTTTGTATTAGGCAGCCAAGTCTCTCCAACTAGGAGCCTCAGTGAACCTTACCAAAGATCTCAAACCCATCACAGAAATACTGCCTATCTCAAAACTTGGCCCAGGAAGGACCCAGGCAGTTTTCCTTTCTTAAGGTTCTTGTAATGATACAAATCTTAAATCTTGTGGGGACCCACTCAAACCAGGGTTTGCATGAAGATCATGTCAAAGACAAAATGGGTTAGCTAAAGCAGAGGCAAAAAGAAATCTTACCTAAATTGCTGTTATCTGACTACAGCAGAGGATCCAGAAAATACAACTACCATTAATCCCCCAGGGAGTTTCCTGCAAATTCAGCTGCCATGGGGACAGTCTGCCCATTGCAGTAGCATCAAAAAGCACAGCAGAACCTTCCATACCTTCCTATTAAAAGCCCTAACTAACAGCAACACTGCCACCTCTTTATGTGAGGGTTGGTACAGGAATCTTTTGATCTCTGTCATTGAGTGGGTGCCTTATCACTGAGTACTTCCACCTGGTATGCATAGATTATCCTTGTCTTTTCTCTTGATAATCTATCTATTGTCAATTAATTTGCAGGCCCCCAATAACTAGACACAAGTTAGAAGAAGCAAAGTTTATCTCCTAACAGTTTTGGTGATGATTGCAGCCTACTGCTCCGATCCCAGGATCTCTGACCCAGCTGACCTCAGTCCATCTCCTTACCGATGCTCAGGGTCTGGTGGAGCAAGGCAAAAAGCACCTCTCTTTTTGTTTCTTGCCAAGATTCAAATCAGCAGGAGAAAACAGTTACACAAACCAGCTCTTCGTACTTTGTGACTCTTGGTTGGAGGGCTCTTACTGCAGACCCTTTCCTTCCCAGGGATAGCTATTGTGACCTGTCTGATTGTCTCATTTTGTGTCCTGAGAGCTTGATCTGGAACTATGGAGAGCACTCACTCTGTGGTTTTCTGTCGGCCTGGGAGTACATGTTTTTGGATCTGTGCTCAGAAAAGGCTCTTAGGTTGGAGGCATGGCACTCTGTAGTCTGCAGGCAAAAATAAGTGTGGGTACCCCATTTGCTCCCGGTTTCCTGCAAACCATTGCCAGCCCTTAGGGGGTTTGTCTAAATCCAAATAAAGGGTCTCAGTTGACTTGCTAGTGCTGGGAAGTACCATTCTAGCTTGCCTGGTGTGACAGGGGAAGTTCTGTGATGAAGGGGTCTCACTTTTATGAGAATCGAGAGACACAAGTTTTCACAGAAACCATTCTTGTTACCTGATGGAGTGAGATTCTTATCTTTCTTTCTCTTTGGCTATCATTGGGAGTGACCTTGGATCATGGGGCTTCATCTTCCTGTGCCCTTTTTGTGGGATGCCTCTTATGTCTGTGGCTAAGTCATAGATAGGCTTTTTGGTTTTGAGTCACACTTCAAAACAGGTATCCCCTTGGAGATCTTACAGCATCAATGGCCAAACAACAGATCCTTTGGTTTAGAAAAGATTTTGTATTTGAAAATATTTTTTAAAGAGCTCTCACCTTAAACAAAAATCCAGTTACCAGTATGGCAAGATCATCTGGAAAGGAGGGCACACACAAAAATGATCAGCTAGCTTAAGAGGCTTTTTTGACAAATTAAAGAACAGAAATCAGATTAGAGCAGAAACTAAAATCTACACCCATCACAAACCCCTCCACCACCTTCCCCCTGCAAATGACCCACTTGGGGACAGATAATCAGGGCCTGATAGAAGCTCTTATAGAAGCCTTCTCTCTGTAGTTTAATTGGACTCAAGTAGAATGATGTACTCTGAGGGAAGAAATATATCCCAAGACTTTATTGAATGATTTATAAAAAAAAAATTCCAAAGATGAAGAGCTCTAAACCTAGAAGTTCTAGAACATGGAAATCTTTTGGTTTCCACTTGATATAAATAAGAATTTCAAAGTAATGTAGTTGGATGTGCAGACTTTCCCCTAATATTATTACTGAGGCTGCCACTCCGTTTTTTGAAGAATTAAAAATAACCATCCTCATCTTGTCTTTACAAAATAGAACGTGGCTCTAGGAGTTACCCAAAGCTCACCCATCTTCCTTACCAATCCCCAGTCCTCCCCTGTTTGTCTCACAGATGCTTGCAGATACTTTAAAAAGTCAGGACATTGCACTCAAGAAGAAAAACTTAAATGGTAATTGGCTAGGCCTCTCAGCCCCCTCAAACAGGCTCCCCTGAACCGTCTTCTTAAGTAGGCCTCAACCTGGACCTATTAAAAACTACAGACTTTCAACACGGATGATCGTGTCCATCTGCCACACCTCTTCCCCTTTTAAAATGCCTACTTGGGAAAGCTCAGTGCTACCAGGAACGTTTACTGTTTGTTCTAGCCCAAACCCCTGAAAACTCTCTTGGAGCAGTTACTTTTTTTTTTTTTTTTTTTTTTTTTTAAAGATTTTATTTATTTATTTGAGAGAGACAGTGAGAGAGAGCATGAGCCAGGAGAAGGTCAGAGAGCGAAGCAGACTCCCCATGGAGCTGGGAGCCTGATGTGGGACTCGATCCCGGGACTCCAGGATCACGCCCTGAGCCGAAGGCAGTCGTCCAACCAACTGCGCCACCCAGGCGTCCCTGGAGCAGTTACTTTTAAAGGTTACATCTTTCCTGTCCCTCTTCAAGATGTAAATCTTCTACCCCCCCTGCCCAGAGCTGTCTTCTCAAAGACCTGAAAGCCATCTCTCTCAAATGCAAACATCCAAGGAAATAACTCTGGCTCTCAGCCAAGGGCTGCCTTGCTTCTACTTGTACTGCTGCTTCCTGTCATAAAATGTGAGAAATTTATTTCTCCTCCTGATAAGCACCCATGCTCCCCCTTAACAAACCCACTATGCCTGTTTCCTTAGCGCACCCAGCCTCTAAAAAGTAACGTCTCGGTCCACTGACATAGTCAGCTGGGGCTGAACTGCAGCCTCTATGTGATTACACATCTGGGTAGAGAGAAAGAACGTGAAGGTGTCCCCCACAAATGCCGGTAGAAAACGTTAGCCTTTCTACTAAACAAGTAGCATTCCACCCAGAAACATAGTTTGAATAAAAAGTGGGGCAAAGGTGAAAACCAACTCTTACATAAATGAGTGAGTTTTGGATTACTGTGAAAGCTGTATGATCTCTAAATCTGTGTGTACATGTATGTATGTCTAGGTATGCGTGTTATAGAATGTATTTTCTTACCTTGGGATGGTATCGTCAGATTAATTGATAAAATTCCTTAAAGGAGCTTTCTTTTAGTTGGCAAAGAAAAAGAAATGCTTAAATAAATGAGATATTCCTAAAACTGAGAAACATAGAAACTAAAATAGATATTTTTCAAATTTACATCATCTGGGTAAGTCTTTGGTAAAGAAGACCAGTTTCATATTGTTGGCTTAATAAAAACAACTATGTCTTCTGAGTTAACGGCATCATGATTCAAGCATATATTTTTAGACTACTTAAGTTTATTAATCAAGTAAGCTAATGATATATTTGTTAGGTGTTTAAGAGTATAAAACTTTATAGATTTGATTTTAAGCAAATTTAACCTTTGCTCTTATAAGCTTTAGCTCAGTAATAATTGTGCTTCATTATATATCTGCTTAGATGTAGTTTCCAAAATCTTTTTGGTAATTTGAAACCTTGAAGTTATACTGAGTTAAGTTAAATGACAGATATTCATTGAATATCTAGATCACTTTTAGATAAGATACCACACTGAGCGATTAATTACTGAACATAACTTTACGTACTTTGGGTTTCTTACATATACAGAGAGACTAAAGATATTTGGATCTATTCATAAGCATGGTCTTTTGTAACATTGAGAAATTGTACAATGAAGAAGCATATGCATCTAGAAATTGTGAGATAATATGTTGATATATTTGCTGATTTAACTACAGAATACTGGTATATGACAGTCTGTTCACAATTGTCTACTTAGTTTTATCTGCAAAATAAAGGTTATTAAGGATTGAAAATTATAATCAATATATGTAAATGAAGCTACAGAAAATAATAAGAGTGAAGAAATAAAAACGCACAGTATTCAGGGAATATTGGATTATATTTGTGAAAGGGGAAAAAAAGAGTAATTTTGTCCTAAAGTAATTGTTTAAAGATTGTTTCAGAATGAGAAAGAGAAAAGTGAGGGACAAAAACATGAATGGATTTAGAAAGTTGCAAAGGTTTGAGGAGTCGGGGTTTGTGCAGTGCATGGAGAGAGAATCGTATCTCATGTGGTCAAGCTGGCTAAGATTGAATGGATTTATTATACTGTTTAAAATGAGTTTTAATATCAGAATGTACCAGTGCAAAGCCAGAATTTGATTTTCTCTCTCTCTCAAAAAGACAAAGTTTGTTGGAGTATTAGTCTGCTCTTAGTTAGAAATTGTGAACAATTTTCTTTACCTTTTAGTAAACACAGATTCTATGTTTTATTGAAATAATTTCCAGTGCTTTATCATGCCTTTGATTATTTTAGAAAACCAAGTCTCTTTTATCCCCCCCTCAAAAAACTGATCTGTGCTCTTGTTTAATGGGATGTTCAAACCTGTGACATTTTGAACAGCTTCCTAAAATCAAATTCTAAATGATGCCTCCTTGATCCCAAAGTGACTTTGAGACTCTCCGGAGAGTCTCTGGAAAGTCTCAAAGGATTACTCCTCTTACCTTGTAAAAAGAGAGGTATAAACTAACTTCCTAGAAAGTTGTTAATGCCTTCCCTATCAATGATATGTCTTGATATAATGTTATCAGCCATAATTCTAGTTATTATCTTAAAATGTTATGTGTCACATAAACAACCAAATTTCTTCATCAGTTATGGTTCTTCTTTATCATCTTCATCATTTCTGGTTCTTTACTGTTTTATTTTCTAGATATAATTTCTCTTTTCTCTCCTTTGGATATTCTTTTCTTTTCTCTTAAGCTATCTATAATTCACAACAATTTAGTAGGTTATATCTTTGAAAATTAAAGGAAACATTTATCTTTTTCTCCGTACTGATCCTTCTAGACTTTAGAAACTCTTATTGCATATTCTTATTTTCATTGCAATGTAATTGTTTGAAAGTTCAATAAGAATCTGTTCATTCTCCTTATAACAGGACATGATTGAGGAAATTTTGTTTTATCACCAAGGCTTTTATTAAAATGTCCTATTTGAGAATAGTATGCTTGGAATCAGATATGACCAGATAGTTTTAAGGAATTAAGATTGACTCTATGCCAGATGCTGGCGAGGATGCGGAGAAAGGGGAACCCTCCTACACTGTTGGTGGGAATGCAAGCTGGTGCAACCACTCTGGAAAACAGCATGGAGATTCCTCAAAATGTTGAAAATAGAACTGCCCTATGACCCAGCAATTGCACTACTGGGAATTTACCCTAAAGATACAAACGTAGTGATCCAAAGGGCCACGTGCACCCGAATGTTTATAGCAGCAATGTCCACAATAGCCAAACTATGGAAAGAACCTAGATGTCCATCAACAGATGAATGGATCAAGAAGATGTGGTATATATACACAATGGAATACTATGCAGCCATCAAAAGAAACGAAATCTTGCCATTTGCGACAACATGGATGGAACTAGAGCGTATCATGCTTAGCGAAATAAGTCAAGCGGAGAAAGACAACTATCATATGATCTCCCTGATATGAGGGAGTGGTGATGCAACATGGGGGCTTAAGTGGGTAGGAGAAGAATCCATGAAACAAGATGGGATAGGGAGGGAGACAAACCATAAGTGACTCTTAATCTCACGAAACAAACTGTGGGTTGCTGGGGGGAGGGGGGTTGGGAGAAGGGGGGAAGGTTATGGACATTGGGGAGGGTATGTGCTTTTGGGTAAATTGGAAGGGGAGATGAACCATGAGAGACTATGGACTCTGAAAAACAGTCTGAGGGGTTTAAAGTGGCGGGGGGGCGGGAGGTTGGGGTACCAGGTGGTGGGTATTATAGAGGGCACAGCTTGCATGGAGCACTGGGTGTGGTGAAAAAATAATGAATACTGTTTTTCTGAAAATAAATAAATTGGAAAAAAAAAAAAAAAAAAGATTGACTCTATGCAGTCAATATTCACAAAGCCTTCTCAAAAAAACTGGCCTGACAACTGGCGTACAGGTTTCCCAACCTTATGGGTGAGTACAAAAGGTCACTTTCTGGCAGGCTCCAGGAACTTTAGAATATTTGGGGGATTTCAAGAAAAGAGGAGATCACCCAAATCTGTAGGAACTGCAGATGAAGTCTGATGAGTTCTTGGCTTGGCTTATAAAAGGAATTTAAAAGTCTAATCTGAGACTCTTTGTAATAGTTAGAGTAGAGCTAACATAAAAAGGTCTATTGGCTAGTTACCACTCTTGCTGCATTAATGTAAATGATCAGGCCAAATTTAGTGAGAGTAGGCTTATTTTGTAAATAAGAGTAATCTTTTTTTTTTTTTTTTTTTAACATATAATGTATTATTTGTCTCGGGTACAGGTCTGTGAATCATCAGTCTTCCACAATTCACATCAGTCACCATAGCACATACCTTCCCCAATGTCCATCACCAAGCCACCCTATCCCTCCTACCCCCGCCTTCCACATCAGCAGCCCTTAGTTTGTTTCCTGAGAATAAGAGGGTCTTATGGTTTGTCTCCCTCTCTGGTTTCATCTTGTTTTATTTTTTTCTCTCTTCCCCTATGATCCTCTGCTTTGTTTCTCAAATTCCATGTGTTAGTGAGATCATATGATAATTGTCTTTCTCTGATTGACTTATTTCACTTAACATAATACCCTCTAGTTCCAGCCACGTCATTGCAAGTGGCAAGATTTCGTTTTTTGATGGTTGCATACTACTCCTGTGTGTGTGTGTGTGTGTGTGTGTGTGTGTGTGTGTGTGTGTGTGTACCACATCTGCTTTATCCATTCATCTGTAGATGGACATCTAGGCTCTTTCCATAGTTTGGCTACTGTGGACATTGCTGCTATAAACATTGGGGTGCATATGTTTCTTTAGATCACAACATTTGTATCTTTGGAGTAAATACCCAGTAGTATAATTGCTGGGTCATAGGATAGCTCTATTACTTTGATTATCTTTGATTAAGATGGGGGTGATTGTAGAGAAAAGTTTTATGTTTCCATAAAAAATAATAATCTACCCTTCCATGTTATCAGCATTGAGTCTTGTTCACTGTTTTTGAGCTGTTTTTTCTGTCTTTGTAAACTGTACCCTGCTGTCTTACATATTTTGTTGGTAATTAATGTTTCCAGTTTTTCTCCCATTCTGACTTAGTATCACTGGGAATCAAAACTGCCTTTTTTCTTGAAGTTCAGTGAACTGAAGCTGGACAACTTGCTGTAACCTGACAGAATGTATCAACACAACAGTGGATGACTGTGACATTACCACTACCATCCTCACTAAAGATGCTTTAAACTCAACATCTAGAAACCATTTTTTATTTGAAATGGGAGAAAGAAGGGAGAGGGACAAAGGAAGAGGGAGAGAGGGAATATTAAGCAGGCTCTACAGCCAGTGTGGATTCTGACACAGGGCTCGATCTCATGACCCTGAGATCATGACTTGAGCTGAAATTGAGAGTTGGACCCTTAACTGACTGAGCCATCCAGATTACCCAAAATGTAGAAATCTTGACTAGCTTCCCTCTTGACTCAGAAACTGTATTCATAGTGTACTCTAACCATTATTCTTTGTTTTTCTTTCCCTTTCATTTTTTTAAAGATATTATTTATTTATTTATTTGACAGAGAGAGAGAGAGATCACAGGTAGGCAGAGAGGCAGGCAGAGAGAGGGAGAAGCAGGTTCCCCACTGAGCGGAGAGCACGATGTGGGGCTCGATCTCAGGACCCTGAGACCATGACCTGAGCCGAAGGGAGAGGCTTAACCCACTGAGCCACTCACGTGCCCCTTCTTTCCCTTTCTATATCTTTCCCCAAATCTTGTAACTGGAATCTTTCTCCACAACAATCAAGCTTTTTTTTTTTGGGAGGGGAGGTGAAACTTCCTGGGGAGTTTCAAATGGGGAGAATGGGAGGAACCATTCAGACATCGAGAGTTGATTTTAAAGTGAAAACATTTGAGCTAAAAAAAAAATGTAAAGAAATCTTATTTTAACTCCTCTTATCTAACCAGAGCAGAGCCTCTTCTACATCTATTTTCCAGAGTATACAGCCTACCATTAACCCCAACTTGATGGGAGTTTCCTGTGAATGCAGCTGCCTTAGCGACAGGCTGCCCATTCCCATTGCCACCAAAAAACCCCACAGAAAGCCTGTTTTTCTCCTTGGCTGTTGAGTGAGTTACCCATCACTGAGTAGGTCCATGTGTCAACATAAGTAAACCTTGTCTTTTTTCCTGTTTATCTATCCATTGTCATTAATTTGCAGTTCCCAGTCACTGGACCCAAGTTGAAAGAAAAAGAATTTCCACCCAACAGCCTCCTCCCTGCTGATTATAGCAGGCTGCTCCCTGATGAAAGCAGCACCGCCATGACTACAGAATTTTCTATTCCTGGACACATGTGTGCTTATGGTCAGGTGTATATTTACAGAGCAGGCAGCTCCGTAGGCTGTGACTGAACATCCTTAGGAATCTCCTTTGAGAGGCAAAGCTTATTAAAGCAGAAACACTTCCCAGAAGATCAGAAATCTATCTTCAAACCAAGCTCATTCCCCTGCTTGTTGCATCATCAGGCCAGGCAGCTTAAAATAAATCATCTATTAAAAGTCAAGCAATTACCAAACTCACCTTCTGACACTTCCAACATTAGTTTTGGGAAATGTACTGGAAGGACTCCTACAATGGTAACTTGACCATGCTCTCCCTGATGACATCGTCTTGGTATGTTGGTAAACTTCTTTTGGCATATGCTCCAGGGAGAAGACAGTTGTCTAAGTTAATGACAACCTTTAATTGGAGGTAGTTATGAGCTTTGGTGTCTGGTAGACTGGGCTCAACTCCCAACTCAACAAATTGTTAGTTTTGCAACCTTGAGCAATGCTTTAACTTCTCTGAGGCTGCCTCAGTTTCCTTATTTGCAAAGTGGGTGAAATAACACTTAACTTGAAAGATTTGGGGAGAGATAAAAATGAAAGAAATGTATATGCAAGTGCATATACATTTTCTTCCTGGCTTCTTTAAGGTGCTTTCAAAATCACTTAGGACACGAGATTAGTGCTCTGTAGGCAGCAATGACACAGCTCTTCTCTATATTATAACATGTACCCTACTTCACTTACTTAATTTTCCACATCTATTTTCCTGTTTCCATTATTCCTGGAAAAAGATCACATCTGCTTTATATGGGCAGAAAACATACTCAGTTTTTCCTATGAAAATTAAATCAAAATTTTTAGAGAGGAGAATATCTTAGGTCATTTTCTAAATAATAATAATTTTTAAAACTTGAACTATTTAATTTCATAAAAATTAAATTAAAACTTCGTTTTCATGAAGTTTGCTAGATTTGCCTCTAGTTTAGGTCTGGGGGGCATAAGCTGATAGGGAGTCTGGATCCCCTTCTCTTGTCCTTTCCTTGCCTATATAAATCTCATTATAACTGGCTCTACCTACCATGACCTGGCTCTACTTGCCATGATGAGCCACCCTGAGTCTGGACTGACTGCATTGGGCAATACACAGGCCAAGATCTTTCTGGTCAGGGCTTGGCAGTATGAATTAAACAGGATGCCAACATTGTTGCCAAATGAATGGCTCATATTTTCCATCTTGGTCTTTGTGGATGGCCGCCGCACTCCCCATGGTGCCCAGTTGTGCAACGAAATGTGAGAGGCACTGAGCCAGAGCAAGGGCCTAGGATGAAGTTAGGCCTTCCTGATAGGCATGGGCCTGGATTGGGCTAGGAGATATGTATGTGTTTGGCTTGAATAATCCGCTATGTCAGGTTAGACTAATGCTTGGTTGGGTAGATAAACTCAGAAACAGAGGCTGAGAGTGACCCTGTGGATAGCCCAAGCAGTGATGGGTCCAAATGAGGATCTTGAGCTGGTGCTGATGTAGAGATGGGGTGTTTCATCAGATTGGACTCAAATGAAGGGTAGGAGTTAGTCAGGTAAGGCCATTGCTTGGACACTACCGAAGACAATAACCAAGATCATTTCGGATGCTTCCAAAAGGGCATGTGATGCTGATGGAGGCTTCCATTTACCAAAACGTGACTTAGAATGTCTGTTGACAGCCCCACTATGGGGCAGTCAATTTGTTTTTCTCTAAGAAACCAGTTCAAGGTGAACCAGGACTGTGAAAGGGGGATTCTGATTCCACTGCAGCAAAAGCTCAATATTCTCTGGGCTATGGCCACTGCATCTTTGTAGATAAGCATTTCTGTTCCCTGAACTGAAATCTGAAGCGAAGACTAGGATTTTTACTGTCCATTCATAGGCCATGGAGAAGGTACCTACCATGGAGCATCCATCCAGAGAAAACTGGTGCTTTGGGCAAAGTGTTTTTCAGCTTCTATCTGTCTTCATGTGAAAGTGATGACTTTGGTGAGTTTCAGGGAATATATCACAGGGCTAGATGTACCATCACAGAGAACCATCCATTGCACTGAGTGCTTACCTGTCTATAAGCATTTCTTATCCATGATACCCCAGAAAGGATAAAAAATTTTCTTTATAATAAGTAGGTGTTGGAGCGCCTGGGTGGCTCTGTGGGTTAAAGCCTCTGCCTTTGTCTCAGGTCATGATCTCAGGGTCCTGGGATCAAGCCCCACATTGGATTCTCTGGTCAGCAGGGGGTCTGCCCACCCCCTACACTGGTTGCCTCTCTGCCTACTTGTGCTCTCTGTCTGTCAAATAAATAACTAAAATATTAAAAAAAAAAAAAAAGTAGGTGTCACTGTCACTGGTGAGGAATAATTGTAAAACCCTTTGAGGTCCCTTAAATAATTTGTCAGTCCCAGACCTGGGGTTGTTATTGAACTGTGCTTGGTCCCTCAGCCCGGGCTATGGCTTACAAAGCCCTAAGGATTGGCATAAAGTAGAGTAGGAATAAGGGAGGAGGGGAATGGAGAGGAGCCATTCCCATGAGATCTCTGGCCTCTTTTGGTGGGGCACATGTCTCTCAGGGCTTCCTATACTATATAGAACTCTTTCCAGAACTACTGCAGCTCTTCTGAGTCTTCTAAGCATCACTGGAAATGAAAAGACCCCTGGACTAGTTATCAGGTGAGGTCCTTCCTTGCTTAAGAAACTTCTGTGAGCACTTTGGTAGTTCACATAGGAAATAGGGCTACCTGGATGACTCAGTTGGTTAAGCATCTGCCTTTGGCTCAGGTGATGATCCCAGGGTCCTGGGATCGAGTCATACATCAGGCTCCCTGCTCAGTGGGGAGCCTGCTTCTCCCTCTCTCCTCTGCTCATGCTCTCTCTTGCTATCTCCCTCTCTCTTAAATAAATAAATAAAATCTTCAAAGAACACACAAAAAATAAAAAAAAAAATAACAAAGTAAAATGGGCATTGTGGAATTGCAGAATCAGGACTCCTATGTCCTTGAAGAGCTCCCTATCTGTCCTGAGAGCTTTATTCTGTCCTAACATGGCAGTGGCCATTACTGACCCAACACTCTGTGGCCCAGCCCCATCCCCACCAGGTGTCCTTCCAGAGGGAGAGGCAACCTTCCCCAGTGACCACACCCTCGTTCTCTAAGGCTGCCAGGCCACCTGGATTTTCCCTCATTAACTTTCATGAGACTCTAGAACATATTATATATACTAACTACATAAATTAAAAGTCTGCATGTGACAGTTTCTTCATTGGCAAAAGAAGCTTCAGTCCTAGGCATAGGAAATAAATTGGCTTTACAGTACATCTGAAAGAAAAAAAAAAAAACTAAGGCTAAAATAAACAAACAAAAATCCTTGGCTTCTTCAAGGTTCACATATAAATAGAGACCTTGCAATTTTCAGCAGAAATGTCTTTGTACACATCAAAGCAAGATACGAGTGCTTCAAGCTTGTAATAGATCCTGGAATGTCTTCAGAATCCGAGGTAACACGCAATGTAGGGTGAGGGGAGATTTTCACGTATCTCTGGCCTGTGCAAAAATGACCTCATCCATCTGGATCCTGTCCATCAACAAAGCACTTCTTAGATTGAATTATCCAGGTGATTGCTCTATCCCTCCAACATACTTTCCATGTATAAAAATAACAAATTAACACTAAACATGATGCTATTTTGAAAAAATTGGACTTGAGCTTTTACAGTGTTTTGCAAATCTATAGTTTGAATTGTATTTCCTGGAATTTTTCATTTTTGTAATACTGTTAAAAAAAATTTCAGTTGATTTGTGTGGCTGAGATCCCCCGGGAATAGACTGACCTCCAGCAACTCCTCACTCCACCCATCTCCCCGCGGCAGCCCCCCCCCCGCCCCCCGCCGCTGGAGCTTGAATAATGACTGAGTGACAAAGTGTCCCATTCAGTTATTATTCAACTATATTAAATTGCTAAAGTTGGTAATTGGAGCATATCTTATTACAAAGGCAAAAGTTCAACATTTTTTCCCCAGGCATAATAGGCTTGCACATTTAAAAACTTCTGGTCTGGGGAGGAATAGATGTCAGGGCACCGAGCATGTCCAAATTAAACAGGGAAAGATATATTAACCAACCCTGCACACAACTGCCAGGCATTACCTTGAAGATATTTAGCATTCGTTCTCAAGCCTCATATAAAGAGGTTCAAGAGATAAAGTAGAAAGGAATCTTGAAAATCCGCTAGTATTCCCAAGCTCTATTAGGCTTACTCAACTGAAAAGCTATCATTTAAAATACTAGGGACTGATAGTTACACAATAAACACAAAATGTTTAAACTTTTTTTTTTAAGATTTATTTATTTATTTGACAGAGAGAGAGAGAGAGAGAGAGATCACAAGTAGACAGGCAGGCAGAGAGAGAGGGAGAAGCAGGCTCCCTGCCAAGCAGAGAGCCCGATGTGGGGCTCAATCCCAGGACCCTGGGATCATGACCCGAGCCGAAGGCAGAGGCTCAACCCACTGAGCCACCCAGGTGCTCCACAAAATATTTATATTGTATTTTTTGTCTACTTTTATTAGTTGGTACCCACACAGTACTGATATTAAATATCTTAAAATCTCATCTGAGTTATTAAAACCTATTTGGATCTACCAGATACAGACTATTTACTGGAAGTATTATCTGGGATAGGGCTGAGGCATCTAATTTGCTATAAAATGGTACTCTGATGAAGGACCAGTTTTAGTAAAGACAGTGGGAGCTTTGGGTACCTGTCATCCAAAGTCACTGCTTCAAAGACCAGGAAGTAAGGGTTGGGGAAACTACAGAAATTATAGCCCGTGTTATTATTTTTCAAAGATACCTCATCAGAAGATTAATTTGGGGCAATTATTTAAGAATCTGGATTCCCAGATGCCTTCCCTGAGTGTTGTGAATACTGGGTTTCAGGTAGACATGGGAATCAGTATTTCTAATAAGCATCCTGATAATTCTTAAGGTAAGGCAGATGTGGGAAACACTATTCAGACAGTGATACTCATTCATGATACACTCCTTCTTTTATTCAGTTATTTAGTACTCACTCTGTTGTTTCTCAAAGTGGGATCCTGGCTCCCCTACATCAAAATCATCTGGAGTGTTTGATTAAGATCCAGACATTGGGCCCCATCCCAAACCTACTACATCAGAATCCCCAGGGATAGGTCCCAGAAATCTGCATTTTAAATGAGCATCCCAGGTGATTGTTACATAGTACAATTTGAGACTATCTACTATGTGTCAGGCACATGTCTGTTCCCAGTTAATAGGTCTCAAACACTTCGTCATAGATCTACTGAGGCAGGGATCAGTGAATGATGTATGTAGCAGTAACATAAAGGGTGAAGGGGGACAGGCAGCTCTTCCTGCTTTAAATTGGAAGTCTGCAGGGCTTGTAGGAGCAAGAAGGGAAGCTGCCCTATAAATGGAGTGGCCAGGTTTTGGGGAACATGGAAGATCTAAGTGAGGACCAGGCCCCTTCAGCCTTTGCAGCCATGGATGGGCCAAAAATGCCTGGTTGGAGTTGGCGCTGCAAAGGCCCCACAGTCCCAGGGTCAGGTGGTGGGGCACTGACGAGAATTCTCACTTGGAATTTCCTGCCACAGCTCCAGCCCTGCAGGACATAAATATACTTTACTTCTCTCTTTTCTTCTCCCATTTCCTTGGTTTTGTTTTTGCAACTGTAATGGAACTTGCCCAGGCATTGTTTCATTTTGACACCATATCAAGGTCTTTTCTGAACTCACTTTCTCCATCAGAAGTCTATGGAGTGTTCATTGTTCCTATGGACTTTTACTGATGTACAATTGTTTTAAAAATAACTTGTCCAAAGCATAGCTGGAAAATAATAAGTAAATTTATTTCAAGTAAGTTTTGGCTGATGATTCCAATTCTGATTTTTCTGATGGCTCGTGTGGGTCAATGTTCAGGCAAATGCCTTTCTGGTTTTGAATGGTAAAAGAAACGAAAAACACAATGATAATGAAGTACTCAAGAGTCTCGTGTAATTATAGCTCTAGCATAGAATTTGAAGTCAGAAAATCTGAGTGATTCTCCTTCTCTTCATCTATAAAATGGGAATAATGACACCTGCTTTAGCTACCTCACTTGGTAAACTATAAAGATCTATATTATGATTATTGTTTGTATATCTATGATTATTGTTTTTTAGTAGTTTTCTTCTTGTCACTTTGTCCCCCTCTAGCTTCAGATGTCATTGAAGCATTTTTAGATAGTATGGGTCAGCCTAGAATAAAGCACTAGAAAGACAGGAATTTGGGGAAGAGGTGCTTACCATTGAAATTGTCTTTATTACAGAGACAATTATTTGGACCAAAGCATTATTTTTGCTCAGGTCTGAGAAGGAAGAAGTATGATCCAAATAGCAAAGGTCCCCATGACAAATGAAAGGCGTTTGGAAACTATGGTGCATTGTTCTGTTCTTCTGGAAGGCAAAACACTGCCGGGATGAAGACAGAGCCCTTCCAAGTGGGTGATGAAATTTACTTTATTGACATTATCAATAAGGATGTATTTGTGGAAAACAAACATGAAGTCTAGCTCACACTTAGAGGACTTGGCAGGTAAATACAGGGAAGTGGGATGTCTGATCAGGAGGCTTAAACCTTTGGGCTTATTTGGCATTGGTTTCATGCCTGATTAGCTGTGTGATTTTTTGGTAATTGTCTTCCCTCGTAAACTCTCAACTTTCTCATGCATAAAATGGGTGTAAAACTTTCCATTACCCATTATAAGAGCACCAGCCATGTTTTTCACTTGAAGTGAAACACTGTGTATAGTTTATCATTACCGAAATGAACATTATGTCATACATGACGGTTAAAAATCAAGAAAGATATACAATAGAGATAGCAAATTGCAGCACAACACACAGGCTTCTGTTTACTATTTCGACCTGTGTAATATGAATACCTTACTTTTGGTTTTCTGGTTTTTTTTTTCTCTTTCAAATAAGTGCATATGTATCTACCCTCTTGTTAGATCATCAAAAGTTAAAAACACGCACCTCTTCAGGACAGCAGATGGAAAAGGAGTTTTAGTTTCATCATTCTGTATCATCTCTTTGCACTTCCTAGAATCTCATGAGAAGAATGAAGAGTTAGGAAATATGAGATGCAAGTTCATACAGTTAATTGTCCTGCCCTAAATTCATGCACCTTACACGTAGATGACTCATTGCTGGTTCCTGCAGAATTTTTTTAACTGGAAAAAAGTGAGTGTATTGATTGTTAAAGTTGTCAAGTTGACAAATCCAGGTAACAAAGAAACCTCTCTTTTAAGATGAGTTAGGAGTCATAGCATGTTTGAAGCCAGAAGGAAGCTTCAAAACCATTAGTTTATAGTGGAGAAATCTGGGGCACAGAGGTAACTTGTTACAGTAGTAATAGGAATCCTAGCGTGTTTTACGTCCTAGATATATACTAAATGATTTGCATGTATTATTTCATTTAATGTTCAAGACAACCCTCAGAAATAGGTGCTGTTATTAATGCCGTAGTAGAGATAAGGAAACTGAGGTTTGAAGAAATTAAGCCTTGTGCTCAAGATTACACAGGGGTTAATTCTTTGTCAGTTCTTGCTACTATAACAGAATATCAGAGCCTGATGGCTTCACCAGCAGGAGTTTATTGCTCACAGTTCTGGAGACTGGGAAATCTGGTATCAAGGTGCTGGTCAATTTAGTATCCAGTGAGTGTCCTCTTCTTGGCTTGCAGATAGATGCCTTCTTGCTATGTCCTCACATGGTGAAGAGAGTTCTTTCCTTATGAGGGTGCTGATTCCGTCCCTGAACCCCATTTTCATGACCTAAGTATCTCCCAAACGCCTCACCTCCAAATACCATCACACTGGGGGTTAGGCTTTAACATGCAAATTTTGTGGGGGGTACAAACATGCAGTCCATGGCATGTGATAAGAATTACTGATTATTAATATTCATTAAGCATACTTTATGTGTCAAGCACTGTATGTGGCCCTGGGAACGGAAAAGTAAAATAATGATATACATTTTCATCTTTGTGGTATATACAGAGCAATGGGGGACACAGACAGGGCTTAATTATCACATGAACACATAATTACAAACTAGGAAAAGTGGTTTTGAAGGGAAAGAGTAGGAGATGTGAAAGCAGAAGACTTTGTGTAGTTTGGGGAGTCAGAATGGCTTCTCAGGGGCTAGAACAACTGAGCTACAATATGAAGGGTGAACAGTCAGGGGAACAGAAGAGTGTTTCAGACTTGGGAAACTCAAGTGCAAAGACCCTTGGCTGCATCACAAAGAGCTGTGTTGAGGGTGAGAGGAGTGCAGAGAGGTGAATGCTTGGCGGGGACCAGATTATCCAGGGCCCTGAGATGTTTGGTCTTCTTCATGAGAACGGTGGCTTCTGGAATTATCCTCAATAAAGGTCACCAGTGACTTGGTAATTACCTCATTTTACAGCCTTTCCCCAGGTTCCATCCTCCCCAAATGTGTGGAACACCTGAGGCAGTGGCCTTGGGTCCCATGGTCCTCTAGCTTTGGGTCTTCCATGAACCTCCGGGCCCTTCCTCTGCTCTACTCCTCTTCCGTCCCCTCAATGTAAGACTGTATAGTAAACTCCTTAAAAATATGTGTATTGGGTGGGTGCAGGGCATGGTTCTCAATGTTTATTCTTGCTAATTTTTCCAAATACTCAAATCTCATGTACTGCATTGACTACATTTAGTGAGGCCACTTATATTTTTGGAACAACTATTTTTGAAACAGTATACTTGTCCAATATTATGTTTTATCCCATGTTCATTAATAGCTCTAAAGTGTCTAAGCTGGGGCACCCGGATGGCTTATTAGGTTAAGCGTCTGCCTTTGATCTCAGGGTCCTGGAATCAAGCCTTTATCATACTCCCTGCTCAGTAGGGAGTCTGCTTCTCCCTCTTGCTCTGCCCCTCCCCCCACTCACTGTCTCCCTCTCTTTCAAATAAATAAAGTCTTTAAAAAATGAAATGTCTGTGCTATTAAGATCTCACTTGGTTGAGAAGTCATTCCCCCATTGCCACCATGCTTACTGGCAAAAATCACTTTTCACCCATGGTCTGGCTGCTAACTTTCCCATTAGAGCTTCTTTCTTTAGACTAAAACGTTATGTAGTATGTTAAAATAAATGAATAATCTGAAAACATGTAACACTCAGGTTATAAGTCATTTATACCTTAATGAAAACGACTTTCAGATCTTTTCCATTGGGCAAGTTTCGATAGAGAGAAATGGAGGGAAAGTGCAGAAGGTCATTGAGCTCCTGATTAAGGTGGAAAGGGGAGCTGAGAGGCGTGTGGAGGAGGAAGGACCTGTGGGGAAGAGATTCTGCTCTTTGAAGTCGGCTACTTTGAACATTGTCAACTCTTCTTTCTTTCCCGTTCATAAATGCTATTTATTCTTTGGTAATTATCCATTACAGTGAGTAAATTTTTGGTTAAAATTTTTAGTGTGGT
This sequence comes from Neogale vison, assembly GCF_020171115.1. NCBI lineage: Eukaryota > Metazoa > Chordata > Mammalia > Carnivora > Mustelidae > Neogale > Neogale vison. The sequence goes on from NC_058091.1 coordinate 219,981,795, forward strand.
TTCCTTTAGGCTGTAATTACTTGAAAACTCTTGATTAAAAATAGTAACTTGAAATGCAAACATTTAACCCTGGCTATATAACCAATTGTCCAAATAAACTTAACGTTTTTTCACATTTAAGTTATTTTCCACTCCAATACCGTACAACATTTTAAAGGACTACCATGCCTGAAGGCATCATTTGGCTTAATGGGAGATGCTACTTTGAAAAAAAAAATTAGCTAAATTCGACAGCAGCATGATTCAAGATGATTGACACTTCAGAGTGAGCATCCAAGTTTGTTTCATGAATAGTAGGGGGAATTTGGCTTCAACTGAACATTTACTTATCAGTGTTTGTGCTACTGGTTTCCAGGCAATATATAAATTACTGCTTGCTTGCATGTGGTACAGAGAATCAAGGCAAACGCATCTTTTTGGAGGCAGCCAGGCTCTGATTTATAGTTATGGCACCATTAGGCCGGCTAATGGGAGGACTCAAATGGACACACGACAAGATGGCAGCTTTGTGCTAAGTCAGGAAGACTCTGGAACTCTCCTGGTACACTGGGCTTATTCCCTGGCTGGAAGGAAATATGCCACAGTGGCCGTGGAGGGACATGGTCTTTCTGTTCGAAACTTGTATCTCCACGGGCTTTGAAGAAGTTTGTGAAGGTCTGTGCAGCCTCATACCAGGTGTGGAGCCAGAGGTAACTGTTGTGTTAGGTTTCCTTCAAAGCCTGTTCAAGAACCTGACTTCAGCAGTAAAAAGTGTCTGATGTTTGGGGATGGCTTGCATTGTTACGGGCAGTGATTCATCCTCCCCTCCCCTCCCCGCCACAAGAGCCTCTTCTGAACGGAAAGAGGTAAAATGGGTCACTATGTCACAGATAGCCTAGAAATAGAGAAGAACTCGGGCAGAGCTGTCCAGACAGAGGGCAGCTGAAACCCAGTGATGGTCAGAAACTCACCTGTGCTCCACTCAGCAGGTGCATGGCGTGTCTAATGGAAAATGGATGTGAGTCATGGCACACGCAGTAGGACAGACAGAAACCTGCCACAGAGATGGAGTCTCCTTTCTTAAAGGGGAATGTTAGCTAAAAGGGAAAAAAAAACTGTCCTTCTTTTATCTGGAGAGCTGACTGGTTGTCAGCATCTAGTCGAATACCAAAGGGCAGCAGCCAGCACGTCTGGTGCAGAGTGAGGCAGAGAGGAACTGAGACTCGTTTTATCAGACAGTTATTCTAGAAAAGAAAGGTTACTTGGTTTATTTGATCAGATTGTAATCTTGCCATTTTCCAAAGCATTTCTCTGTTTCTCCACACTTATCAGCCTCCTTTTTCTCACCCCAAACCATATGATTCAACCAGAAATTCTGCTCCACAAGCATTTGAAGAGGCCAGAGGTGAATGGCAGGGGAAGGGTCTGAGGGCCCCAGCTCTACTCCAACCCCTTCCCTTCTGCACTTTACAAAGCAGATACTCCTGGGAGGGAAATCAGATTCCCATAAATCACCAAATAGCTTTCCTGAATCTGTTACCCATACTGCTCTTGTTCTCGTGCCGGACCACAGCAGGTGGCATTTTCAGAGAGGGGAAGTAGTGGAGCATTGGCGGGGGAGCTGGGGGGGGCACCCACCGGGCTGCATGGTGCAGTCACAGGAAGCCAGACAGCTTCCTGCCCTGCTTGCCAAGTACCATGCTGAGCCATCCCTGGGGAGCATGCTTTCCCTCCTGTGTCTCAGTATCATGGCTTTCCTGTGCTGACGTATATCCCTCTCTCCAGAAAGAAGAAAAAGGAGATAAAATTGGGGCAAGAAGGAGAAGTAAGCTTTAAGTGCCGGGAGGCTCACAGGCGGTCAGTCAGTGAATGACCTCAGAAGGAAGAGAGAGGCACAGGGTCTACCTCAGGAGGGTCTTCCTGACCCTCTTCCCCCATGACCCCTAATGCTCTTGCTCTGTCTGCTCTGGTCTCCAAAGCTCCTTCTTCATTCCTTTCTCGTTTCCCTCAGAGAGCTCCCGTTGGCAGTAGCCAACTGTTAGAATTCACCCTGTTCTGTCCTTTAAGGAGCCTGAATTCCTGCTTAGAACGAGACAGCTCAAGTTCAACCTGCCCTTCCTACTGTTGGGAAATTAAAAGTCTAGCCAACAAACAGAGCTGCCTTCACATCACTGTGGAAAGAAAGGCAACTGATTTATTATTTGAGCATGCGCAGTAGAGCACATGCAGATAGGTAGCCTACAAGACACCATGGAAGGCAGGATGAAATTTCACACAATCTACACAGCAAAGCAGAAGTAGCAATAGAATCTCTCTCACCTCTAGAAGCAAATATGTACATCTTGAGATAGGTTCCCAGGTTGACTCCAGGGACATGTGGTTACACGTGAGGGGCCATGAGGTCCATGACCTTGAAGATATCTCTGCATGGTAAAGCTGGAGCCTGGGCTTATCTAGTCCCTTGGGAGACCCCTTTATCATCTCAAAAGGCCAGAGCAAGGGTTCAGGCCCATTCGCTTTTCAAGGAGACCCTTACTCCTAACAGTCCTAGCAAAAGGGCTCTTCTGCAAGGAATCAACCTCTCAGAATTAAAGAGCATCCTGTTCTTTTCATACTTCTATCCCCGAGGCTGCACGCTGCCTTTCATGGCTTGTCTCCTTCACCACCACCCTTTCTCTGAGTGCTCCTGTGTAGCCGTGTCTGTGCTGAGGAGTCAGGTCCCAGGGGATGGTTTTCCCACATGACAACCCCCTGTGGCAGAGACAGGTCCTGTGGAGGAAAAGATGCCCTTTCCTTGAGGGCCAGGGCAGAAAAGCAATCAGATTAAAGGCCCCCACACTCAGCTGTGATGGATGGCACCCCTTGAACCTGCTCACTAGAGCTTCCAACGTGAAGAGGTAGGGAAAGATTCCCTTTTGTCCTTTCGACCAACTGTTAAATCAGTTCCACAAGCTTGGAGGGGAGAGCAAGGAGTATGTGAGGCCTCTTTGTTACTGCCAGCTTATATTTAGCTCCCAACACCTACTTAGTGCATCACCAACTTGAGTTGATGCTTGCAATGCCTATTTAAAGTGCACACTTCTGGGGCGCCTGGGTGGCTCAGTCAGTTCAGCATCTGCCTTCAGCTCAGGTCCTGATCCCAGGGTCCTAGGATCCAGATCCCCAGGTCCTGGGCCTCCCTGCTCAGTGGGGAGACTGCTTCTCCTTCTTCCTCTGCCTCTCTGCCCCACTCATGCTGTCTCTCAAATAAAGTGCACACTTCTGATACATTTATCTATTCAGCTTTGGGATGGATCCAAGGAAGCTACATTTTTAAAAAGCACCCTAGGTGAATTTGGTGCTCGTCGTACTGAGAAACACTGATTTTCATTGTGCTCCTACCTAGCAAATATGCATGAGCCTGTCTGCCCAGCATGAGCCTATGTGCCCAGCCAGGGGCTCCTCAAAGGTAGGGTAACACATGCCCACAGTGACCTAGGCTCTCCTAATTGTGCCTGTTGGAAACACTGAGGTAAATGGCTCTGGGGGACCAGGTCTCAGGGACATTTGTAAGTATTAAGGGATAGAACATGTCAGAAAACTGGGTTAAACCAAGTTAAAGAAGGATTTTTACTGCAGGACTTAAATCCTTTAACAAGTCAATATACGGTGAATCTGGAGGAAGAGCAGATAACAAACACAGTGTTCCAAATTTCTGACTGTAGGGTCCTCTGCTGAACTTGGAGCACATATTGGGAAGATAGGATGGAAGGGTCTTTAGTGATTATCAGGACGGTTTTCTTCTCTGTGTGAATGGCTACTCGGGGGCTCATTTGGCTTTCTGAAATAATGCTGGACATGTCAGTGTATGTGGGCTACACCACACAATACACAGTCCTGGTTGCCACGGTCACATCTATTATCATAGAGTTGCATGTACTATTTTACTTAATCTGCCCATAATCCTGTGAGGTGGGTATTCTTATTCATTTTTATTTGACGATGAAGAGACTATGGTCAGGAGAACTTAGGTAACTTGTTCAAGGTTACACCCTCACTAGATGATGTGTTCAAATCCAGGATTCAAACCCAAATCAATCAGACTTCCAACTGGCATTCTTTTCTTTATACTTTTCTGTATCCCTAGCCACATAATACTTTCAGGGGAACCTCACCTTCTGTGGCATTAGGTTCTAAAGTCAGGTACAATCAAAGGTAAATGAGAAAATATTTAAGTTTCCCATAAAGTATAGTCATACAAAGTTCTGGGCGTATAACCCCATCCAGTATTGTGTTGATATAAATATATGATGCTCATGTGTATGCAAAATATAATTTTACAACACTTTTATTTTTAAGTATGTAAAAGAGAAAATTTCTATAATTGAATTAATGTAAATTAAACACCCCTATGATGCCTCTCTATGTATGCGTGTTGAAATGTGTGCCCCACTAAAGATGGTGACATCTTAAGGAATCATACAAGTTTAGCGCCCAAAAGAAATCAGTGATCAACAAATTTGTTTTACATTTGAGGGAACTGAGACCCCAAGAAGCTATCATTTGACCATCCTCACTGTCTCTCTTTGCTTCAAACATGCTTTGCGACCCTGGGTGTCTGCTCCTGAGTGTCAGCCAGGAGGAGAGTAGCGGCCACCTTCCTTTCTTCTGCCCATCACAGTCCTGCTGACTTGATGAATGAAGCCCAGGGAATGGGCAGGTGGTGTGAGCTGGCTGACCTCTGGTCTTTGCCTCTTACCGGGAGGCAGTTGCTGTCACATGCCACTGGTTACAGCTTCAGCTCCACCTGGGAATTGTCTCCCCGCAGGAGATAGGTTCCCAGCCTCTTCCTCTTGTCTGCACAGTTCCTAGGTTGGTCCAAACTGATGGACCCATGGAAGGGTCCAAGGTGTGTATAAAGGGAAGGAAATCTGTAGCTTTGGAACTCAGTACCTCCTATGCATACACACGCACACACTGCACACTTGCTCCAATCCTTTGAAAAGAAGAAGCCAGACTATGTGATGTGGTCAGCTGTTTGGACTCTTAATTAGTGTACTGAATCTGAGGAATAGGGCAAGCTATGGACAGGGCACTCATGATTTTTTGGCGGGGGTGGGGAAGACAGGGATAGTTCCAGCTCTAATCTTATGGGGCAAGGAGTGAGCTGAACTGGCCTTTGTCATGGGAGAGCACACACACCCCCATTAGGTGCCCTGCCTGATGTCATCAGCCCTCTCCCATCCCATTATCCATGTGATGTCTCCTAAGCTGCCTTCATTCTGTCAGCTAGCTGCCAGTCTGGGAGCAATCCACACCAAGATGGCAGATGACAAGAGAGAAAGTTCCTTCTCAGGCACTTTCACGTGGGTAATCCTACAGTTCCCAGTGCCTCCAGAGGCAAAACCATATATGGTTACAGTGTCAGACGAGTTGAAGAGAAATTTCTGGGCCACAGCCCTTCATGATGCTTTTCGTATCACAACCCAGTCAAGCCTGTTACTTTGGTAAGCAGGAGAGAGGCTGGTTGGGAAATGAGGGGAGGTACCTCACCCTCTATTCTGAAAAACCTTCTGTGTCTGGACTTGGAGGGAGAAGCCTCCCTCTGACACACAAATGCTTACCTGCCCTCATTTTCCAGATACTTGGTTTTATATGTGAAATTCTTTCATTTTATAGCACCACTGGCATACAAGAATCCCCCAAATGCAGCCCAGGCCATTCATACTTGAATCTTTTCCTGTGATTTTTCATCAGGGCAGCTGAGGGTATCACGAGGGGTGGCCCCCTCCCTTTCTCCCCTCTAAAACATTCACCTGTGCTGGTTGTGAGCAAATGGTTTTTAGTTCTTTTTCAAAAAATAACACATCCTGGAAAGATACAGTGGTTAGGCCAGACACCCAAGTTGTTGGCTCTCCTTTGATGAGGAAACTTTCGGTTTCCATCAGCGTGCCAGTTCCTGGGCTGGGAATTTGATTTTAAGGGCACTGATGCTTGAGAACTCTTGGACTAAAAGTTGCTGTCTCTCTTGAGAGTGACAGCTCCACCTGAGTGGCAGGTTATCCCGTCCGTCATTTCCTGGAGAGTTCTGTATAAATGCCGTGCATAGCAGGAAGGTCTAACACATTCAAGGGCTTGGAGGGAACAGGGCAGGAGCAAGTCGATGTTCATCAAGAAGGCCCCTTGTCCTGTGCTGTGGGGACTTCTGCCCACACCTGCTACTCAGTCAGGGACACTGAAGAATTTATCACCAAGAATTTATCAACAGTCTACCATTCCTTGTTCACCCTACAGGTACAGTAGGCTCCCTGAGACACCCCTAAGAACACAGCCTTGAAAAAGTCATCCCAGCCACCCAAGACTTGGTCCTCCTCCCCCACTACTTCCCCCTCCTCTTCCTCCTCCTCCTCCTCATCAGGACTAACTAAAATCATACTGGGAGGGGGCTGGGCCTGTGTTCCGATTCCTAATGTGATCCGAATAGCTCTATGTGGTAAGCAGATGGTCTTCCTTTCGGTGCTTCCACGTCCTCAAGCAGAACACAGAGCTACTGAAAGAATCTGCCTCTCAGGATTGTTTTAAGAATGAAATGTGACTGTGCGAACCCAGTTCCTAACACAGAGTTTGCCATAGAGTGAGTGCTCAGGGAACAGACCCCAGCTAGCCTGGAGGATGGCCCTGTGTTAACAACAACAACAGCAGCTGTCTTCTAGGTAGACACATTAGAGCACATGCTTCCTCCTCTGGCCTGGCTGAGTCTGGTGCCTGAGTTCTTATCTGGGAGAGCGGAGTCTGTCCCTCAGCCGGCCACGCTTTGGCTGCTGGCAGTTCAGGAAACTGATGAAACTGATGGGGGAAAGCAGTTATCAGATGTCAGCCAGAGTGAGCACACAGGAGGGCTGGCGGGACTGCAGTGGGTTGGCGGTGGGAGCTACCCCGACCCTGGATTCTCCCTCCTCCTCCTCCAGGGGCCTCGAGAGAGATGACGGTGGGGGCCCAAGTGCAGGGGGTGGTGCCTACGTCTCACTTCTCAGAATCGTCAGTGCTGTGCTCAGCAGCCGCTCATCTTGATAAACTTCAGTGAGAACAAAGGCCCCAAAGACACTCTGAACCTTCCTCTTCTGAGCTGGGTGCCAGCTGATCGTGCTTCCGGTTTCTCTAAGAGCTTCCTCGACACAGGCAACGTGCTTCTTTCAAATTTGGTCATTGCTCTCCCCCTTTCTTTTGTGAGTCAGTGTGGCTGCCTGGGTGCAAGAGTGTGTCCTCCTGGCCCCGGGTCCCCCACCTCCCCGAGGTAATCCCCCGCTGCCCAGAGTGAATGTCCCCGCCCACACGGCGCCACCTCAGAGATGTGCGCTGGGGACATGAGTCACAGCCCCGTCCTGTCCTCCCTGGCTGAAAGTATTCTTGGAATGCCTCTGCACGCAGTGCACGCCTGCTTCCTGGATTGCACAGTCCTCTGCTCAGGGAGCCGCAAATCACACTCCTCAGCCAGAGGTTCCACTTGGGGGATCTCAAGGTGGTTGCCGGCAGTCAGGAAGTTTCTGAGGAAGTTCTCTATAGGCCAGACACTGTTAGGCCTCCGCACGACATCGACTGCGCATGGGTACCCCCAGCCTGTGCCTAGCAAGGTGTGTCCTTTATGGTGACTCAAAAGACATTGCTCTGGAGTTCTGCATTATATTTAGAGGCTGCAGTAGAACGAGAAGCCAGAATGAGTGTTACAAACAAGAGATGAGGCAGCACAGATGTCTTTGGGCAGAGGTACCTGGGGTGTTAAATCTGGGAGGAAAGAGGCAACAGACTGAGAGAGGTCAAGTCCCTGTGCCCTCTTTACAGATGAGGACACCACCTGGAAGAAGGTAACGTCCTGAGCTCAGGGTCTCAGGCAGTGAAGCACATACCCAAGCCATCTGCCTTGTGAGCATTAACTTCTGTGGCTCAGGGTAAGAAGAAATTCTTTTTCCAGAAGGATATTAGAAGGAAGGGGAGACGAGTTTAGGTCACTGATCCTCCTGTGACATCCTGATGTGGGTCTCTCTTCTCCTATGCTAGATCTTGACTTATGCCCAAGTGGCAAGGATCTCAGGCAAGTTCTGGTGCTGGATGCAGATGAGGTAATCTCGAATGGGTCTTGAGTTCAGAAGTTCTCATTCCATGTTAGTGTGGCATTGGCTGAATTGCTGAGAGAGAGGAGAGCCGTTAATTTCCTGATTTTCCTTATTTGACAAAAACATGAGAACTTGAGCATTCCAAAACAGAAGAAAAAAAAAAAAAAAAACCCTTGTGGCTAGATATTTTTCACATTCTAAGAAATAAAACCAAAGAGGAAGAAAGCAGCTTCTCGGACAACATGGCAGAGGACCCTGGAAGAGGCTGCGGGTGGGCTGTGACAGAGGTGCCTTGACTGTAGGCGTACAAAAAGAGAACGAGAGAGAGAAAAGAAGTCTCTCTTCAAGTTGCAAACACACACAGCCTCCCAGGATGCCTGAGAGGTCCCTCTGTCACTTCCTTCCCCCGATGACAAGGGACATACGAGGAAGGGGTCCTGTGACTCACTTTACCTGGCAAGATGGTGCTTGTATAGGACACTTCCATAAATAAAGGCTGATTGATCTTACTCTATTGCTAGGCACAAATATTATCCTGAGTCTCTGACCTTCCCCAAGAGTGGCCATCTAATAAAAGCAAAAAGCCTGCTTTTTGTGTGCTGCTGTAATGTAGCTATCTGAATTCACAGTCAGGAGGAGGCTTAAGTTGTCCCTTCACAGTTTGGGCCAGTATGGAGCTTGAGTTTGGCAGAGAAGAAGTAGAACACGTTTTTATTCGTGATCTGAAAGGGAAAACTTACGTTTTTGCCGTCAGGACAATCTCAGGGATATGGGAAGATCCCCTGAAGGATGACTAACCATAAACTGGGATTCCCTGAAGGATGACTAACCATAAACTGGGTTACTGAGTTCTCTGCCCACCTCCTCTCAGAGTTGTCCAAGGATGCACATCTCAGCATCTCCATTGTACCCTCAACCTTAGTCCAGAAGACCAAAAGATTTGTTCTCTTAGAACAAAAGGTGCCTGAGTTTACAATAGTCACATCGGATCGTTATTGAACACCTAATGAGGGCTTCCCTGGACTCTCCTCTTTATAATTCTCTCAGCCTCCTTTGAGAGAGTTCTTATTACTAGCCCCATTTTTTCAGATGAGGAAACTGAGGCATAGAAAAGCTTTTGAAATCCATTCAATTTAAGAGCTGCTACTTTAACAGGCTTCTACTATAGAGCCACCTTCAGTGATTACAGGAAATGATGTTTAACAAAAATGGAGCAATTCAGTCTGCGATAATATCCAAACCACCTGCTCTGGGAGGGTGAAGACTAAAAAGAATGAGAAGTTTCCCACTAGGAGTGTGTGTGTGTGTGTGTGTGTGTGTGTGAAACTGAAGAAAGGCAAGAACAAAAGAGAAGTATTCATTTTCTAAGACATGAGGTTGAAATCTTTTGTGGCTAAGAAATGTTGCATTAGAAATACTGAGCTGGGGGGAGGGGAAAAGGCATTTAAAACCACCAGGAACACTAAAAGAACTCAAAACCACCACACTGTTTTTGCCAAAGTCACATCACCAGATAACTGTACTAAAAATGGACCATTTGGTTAAAAGTAGGGACCCCTGGAAACAGAATCTCCTATTTACACATCTGCCCTTCAGGTTCTATGTCTCCAAGTTATAAAAGAAGTTCTGCTCACACATGGATGGGTGGTTCAGACTTTTCAGTGTGACCTCCCTGAAGTACTCCCTCACCAATCCCTCCAAAACACAGAACTGAAAACTGCTTCTGCTGTGTCAGATCGAAGTTTGCATGAGGTCAGAGGTCTTCAGAGAATGAAATGCTATCCTTTGGTCATGAAAAACCATTGTCAAGGAAATGATTTGGAAAACAAAAAATGAAGGACCTGCAATTTTTCAATCCAAAGTGGACTGATAAACATTTCAGTTCATATTGTTTAAATAATGAATATGAGAAACCTATTATTTAGTATTTTTCATAAAAAAAAATCTAGCATTCTTGAGGGTTTTTTCTTCTTTTTTCTTTTAAGACTTCTTTTATACTCTGAATATTGATGGACCTTCCAGGGCCTCAATAAAAAGAACCATGAAAAAAAGTCCTTGACATGAACCACAAATAAAGCCAGGTGGCAATGTTTTTAACTGAATTTTGAAGCCAATCAAAATGAGTCTCCCCTTATAAAACTACCAATAAACTATGCACAGTCAGAGCTGAAGCTTTTTTTTTTTAAAGTGTTAAATTCGAATAGATGAGTACATCAGTGTATTCTCTAAGTTCATATTCTGATTACCGCAAATTTCTAGGTTTCTCTCCATTTCACATTATACATGGAAAGTTTCCATTAGTTGGTAACAAGAGTTTTCACATTTCTATGTCTCTTAAAGGACACAAAGCAAGGAAGGTGATGATGAAACTGTGGAGGGTTGTCGCACCCAACATTATAGCCCATGAAGGCTGTCGCTCTATCATTTCAGACAACAGAAAGTTCCATGCACTGTCCTCTGCCCACACACTTCTGTGTAGTCACACATGAGTAAAGGACCTATAGTTTTTGTGATTATGGGTCTCTGGGAAAATCCTGGAGAAGAAGGAGGATTTGAGTGTAGCAGAGCAAGGATCAGATTGTTTTGAGAAGAGTTTTAACACTGAGCTGACCTCTTTTCCCCCTCCACTGACTTTCACCCTCTTAGTCCAGGAACAGGTGAGGAGAGAAGGTAAAGCTGTTTCCTCCCGAAAGAGTATTCATATTTGAAACAGTGCTGTGTATGGTAGATGAAAAATCAGAAGATTTGAAGGTTTTCATTCACCCTTTAAGTAGTCTTGACCATTTGGGCATCTTGATCTCACTCAGTCAGTATTCCCATCTGTAAAATGGGGGCTAATGGCCTATCCTTACAGAGCTATACAGAGGAACAAAATGAGAGACTGCACAATGGAAGAGCGTGGTTATTGGCACACCACTGTCAGCCCTTCAAATCCTGCACCACTGATTTTGGGGAGCTGGAGACTGTATTAAATTCTATTTACTCTTTCGTGAATCAGTTTCTCATTCAGCTATGTAAAATAAATTTGTCTTTTCCTGCCTTCATTATTGTCATTAAGTCTTAAACAAATCGTAATGCATCTATTTGGGAGCTCAGTTTGGCTGTGCCATGGGGTATGAATATTAATAGAAAGTCCATATGTTTTCAGTCTCTCTGTAAAACACGAAGAAAAGTGCTCTTAGTGTTCTGTGTAAAACTCTATTGTTAAATACTTGTGTGCAATCATTAAAATAACCGGGGCGGAGATGAAGGCCAGAGAGGCTTTTAAACCAAGCATCACCTCCTCTCCTGCTAACTAAATGAGAAAGATCAGGTGGGGATGGGGAGGGACAGCAGCTGAAGTTTACAAACTCAGTTATATTCCGTTGGAAAGGTGAGCAGATTTTAGGATTTCAGGGGGCAGGATGGAAAAATCAGGAAACTACCAGAGTCCAGTCTTTTTGTGTGTGGATCCGTGATTTTGTGCATGCACATTCCAATTCTAGAAATGCTATTCTAAGGTGGAAACATTTAGATCATGGGGTTTTTCCATTCTTCTGGGTTTTCCAGGTCTCCGCGGGTCTCCAGCATCCTTGATAATTAGGAGGTCATGGGATCAGGCGAAGTCAGAGCCTCAGGGGGTGTTGGACACCCCCCAGCCCAACCTTTTCATTTCACATATGATGGGCTGAGACCAAGAGGCTGGAGAGCAAGGCCCAGCTTAGGGAACATAGACTTTAGAAAATCTAAAAGGAACGCCTTCCCTATAAAATGATGACAGGCAGGCTTGAAACTTGCTTGTCACTGTCCTGGTTTCATTTTTTCCCTCAAGTCTCAATAAGGGGAACCATTCTGTGCCTTATGGCAGAACCCCCAGAAACTGCTGCCTCGAGCAGACACTCCCCTTTCTCTGCCTACAGGCTGGAAGGAAGCCTGGTTGGGAACTGCCAGCACCTTTGGAGGGGGCTGTTGCCTCCTAACAGTAGTGAGTCTACAGCTTGTATAAAGGGCCAGAGACTGACGGGCCTGTGGCTCTAGCTTTTGCATTTGGGCAAGAAAAAATGTCTTGGTAAAAAGAGTAAGAATAGCGGCTTGATAATGAAAGTGACAAACAGGATCCAGTCAGTGGCGAGGTTCCCGTCCAGCCCCCAACCCACACACACCCTAGCACACATTTCTTGCTTCTCTGCTCTTGCCTGACAGGCTGCCTGCAATGTTTATTTCAAAATACCAACTGAGAAAGTTCCATAGGACTCTGTCATGTAGGCAAGCACTCTAGTCCCCCTTTGAAGCTGAGGGGAGCCAGAAAGAAACCATGTTAAATTAGACCAGACAAGAGAGGAAGAGGCCCCCCTGGGCCTTCGTTCAGGCCCCTGAGGTATGCATCACATCTGGCAGCCAGAGCACAGGAACTGCCCCGAGGGAGGCCCTGGGCAGCCCACAGGCTTTCCTGCTGGCTGGGGACTCCTGCCCCCTTCACAGTGTCTCCCTTGCTCCTACCGAAGCTATCAGAGTCTACTGCAGCTTGGACGTGGGGGCCATGCACGTGCTGCTTCCTGTGTGATTGAAAAGGAAACTGGCCTCCTTCTTTCCTTTTCTGCAGAGGCCTGCTTGGAGGCGATCCTGGCTAGAATTGCACTACTAAACACAACACATCACTTTGAATCCTTGCTCATTGCCTGAAGACTTACCCCTTTCTGTTTCCACACCCCACACACTTGTGTGGAAAGACTGGAAGGAAATTCATATGTAGTCATATCTAAGAAGAGGAAGCACTTACAAGGGTGTTGTCCAGTCTATTTTTTCTGCATCACCTTCTATCTGATACTTTATGGGATGATTTTAGTTTTGTTTTTGTATCATAAAGAGCACGTATTTGTGTGTCTCAGAATCTCTTGATAAGTACTTGTGAAGCAAATTGTACATTTCCACTTGCAGAGTTAAAAGTAAGGGGCCAGGGGCACCTGGGTGGCTCAGTGGGTTAAAGCCTCTGCCTTCGGCTCAGGTCGTGATCTCAGGGTCCTGGGATCGAGGCCCGCATCGGGCTCTCTGCTCCGCAAGGAGCCTGCTTCCTCCTCTCTCTCTGCCTGCCTCTCTGCCTACTTGTGATCTGTCAAATAAATAATAAATCTTAAAAAAAAAAAAAGTAAGGGGCCCGCGTTTAGGATAACAAACATTTATTCGGCACCTACTATTTGCTGACATCTGTGCTAGAACTCTAAGGCCGTGGAGCTGAAAAGCACGCACCTGCTGCTGATAGGCTTAGATTATTCTGTCTTCTGCTCTCTGTGAGCGAACACAAAGAGTTCTAATCAGTGTTTAATTCCCAAATGGCTCCTTTTTTTTTAAAGGAGGGATTTGAGAACCTGAGTACCTGTATAAATCTATACAAGTATTAAGGATCTGAACATGAAGAAAAGAAGAGCAAATCTACTTTACCCAACTATAAGCCTTACATTTTGGCAATGCTCAGGTTTGAGAACTTGATATATATATACATATATAGATATCTACATGTCTGTATATCTAGAGCCATAGCCATCCATCTATATCTTAGATACCTACTGTGAAATGTGGGACCAAGCTCTATTAGATGTTTGATATATCCTGGCAAAGGAAGGGGATAAAAAAGAGAAACCAGATCTCCAAGTCATCTTGGGTAGGTAGATGGAGGTGGGTATGATGAGGGAGCACAAGGCTGGCTGAAGACAAAGCAAAAGCTGGCGCCTTGCACCCCCCACTCCATCTGCTCTCCCTCAGTCATATGTGTAGCATCCCTCAGGCAGCCCTGACTACCGTGAACAATAAGCAAATAGTTAACTTGCAGAGCTCACAATCCTGCTAGACAGGAGTCTCCCTTGGCTTACAAATGTCCTAAATCTCACTAGCAAAGACGATTGATAGCAGGATGGTGACATCCCACCAAAAAGTCTCCCAACTATCTTAATGTTAATGGCATGGCTGGTCTAAAGACAACATTGATCAAGCCCCAAGGGCAAGGCCTCTGTTAGGCCTCTGACATCCGGGCACCTTGTAGGCCCACTTTAGCATATGAAAACTCCATTGAAACCTTCCTTCCCCTCAAACCTTCCTACCCCCAAACTCCATTGAACTCCATTGAAACCTTCCTTCCCCTCAAACCTTCCTACCCCCAAACGCAGGGTACAAAACCTGCCATCCCTCACAACCCGGGGCAGCAGCTCTTCCTGCCCACAGGTCCTGTCCCCGTGCTTTAATAAACCACCATTTTGCACCAAAGATGTCTCAAGAATTCTTTCTTGGTCATCGGCTCCAGACCTCAGCCCACCAAACCTCACCTAGGTTCTAGAACTTCATCAGGTAGGTAGGTAGGTGGATAGGTAGGTAGGTGGGTAGATGGGTAGGTAGATGGAGCTTGGATAAGGAACTAATGAGAAAACTCAAGAAAGCCATCATGAGACCAAAATGGAAGGATGAGATGTCATGAGTTAGTCCTGGGTGGGAACAAACATATTTACCAATATTCCTCTTTTTATATGTTGCCACCTTAGATGGGAGAAGCAAAATTCTGATGGCCAAGAATATGCAGTCAGTGAAATCCTAGGGGTAGAACAACCCAGAAGACAAGGGGAGGGCCACAGCAAATGAACAAAGATTTTATTTATTTGTTTGAGAGAAAGAGAGCAAGCATGAGTAGGGGCGGGGAGGGTGAGGAGCAGAGGGAGAGGAAGAAGTGGATCCCCAGCTTAGCAGGGACCCCAACTCGGAGCTCCATCCCAGACCCAGAGATCATGGCCTGAGCTGAAGGCAGAGGCTTAACCAACTGAGCCACCCGGGCACCCCAACGAAGCATCATTTAAAAGAAAAAATTGCAGCTGAGTACTTAAGGATTTTGGTATTTTACAATAATAAAATAAATTATTATTTGCCTTTTCCTTTGGCAAAGGCTCTCTGCTTTCCATTCTTTGGGGTTCTTTGTTTCTTTTGCTATATAGGCCAGCTCATCTGTTGTGCACTTCCTTCTTATTGTTATGGCTGGAAGCCTAAGAACTACATTTCCCAGAATCCCCTGCCAGTCGTTTCAAGACTTTCGCTGATGACCAGAGGTACCAGCATGAGATTTTGAAGGCAGAAGAGAAACAGAAGCCACATTACGGCCCTTCTGTCAGAAGTGGGCAGGTGTGTGGGTGTCAGCAGATATCAGAGTTTGCACAGAATCCCAGACATTCTCCTGTGAATCATCCACCTCAGAGCTGGAAGTAGATGACATCACTACTAGCAGTTTCCTTTAGTCCTTGAAACTTCCGGTCTCTTAAAACTAGCAGCATATTTGAAAGCTTGTGGCTTTCCCTAGTCCTTCAGCCCTCCTGGGCATTTTGTATGCATCCAGTTCCCTGTATTAATTTTTTTTTCCTGCTTAAAATATCTAGAGTGTTTTTCTTTACTAAATCCTATTCTGTAAATCAAAATCTCATTTCATAATGAAAACCAAAATAAAGTAGAATTTCTCTTTATTATATAGTTTTATATTTTTTCCCTAAATAGCTACAGATTTCTTTCATGAAATTTTGAACGCAAACCTGTGTACATAATAGCGTGAAGTGAAATGCATGTGGAAGATTGTAAAATGGCAAGAAGTACTAGAAGGTATAGTTGGGGTTCTAAGGATGGGGGAAGTAAGCAATTTTTTTCCCCAGTTAAGGTTTCAGAGGTAGGGTCATGATCATCAGATTTAGCAAATGACAGAACAGCTCGTTAAATTAGAATTTTAGATAAACAGTGTGGTAGGCAGGATAATGTCCACCTCCAGATAAGTTCGTCTCCTAATCCTTGTGACCCGTGAATGTGTTACATGGCAAAAGACATTCAGGTGTGATTAAGCGTAGGAGCCTGAAAAGACTGGTCATCTCCATCATGTAGCTGGGCCCAATTAATCAGAGTCCTTAAAAGTGGAGCACCTCTGCCAACTGCAGTCAGAGGGCAGGTGGTATGACTAAGGAAGCCTGGAGAGGTGCAATGTTTCTGCCTTTCAAGATGGAGAAAGAAGGCACTGTGCCAAAGAATGTGGGTGGGCCTCAGGAGCTGGAAAAGGTAAGAAAGTGGATTGTTCCCTGGAGCCTCTGGTAGGAATGCAGTCCTGCTGATACAGATTTTATCCCAGTGAGGACCGTGTCAGAGTGCTGCCCTCTGTACCTGTAAGATAATAAATTGGTTGTCTTAATCCACTCACTGTGATGATTTGCTGCAGCAGCAATAGAAAATTGATAACCAACAACAGGTCGTGTTTTAGTGTAAGTATAGCCTTGAAATAATTAAGACGTGCTTATATTAAAAAGGGGTGTTTTTTTTTTAATTAAAATTTAACTGTGAGTCTTTGTATCTTACCTGGCAACCATATTTATAAGAAGGCGGGGTCCAGAGCTCCTTCACAATATCAATCTTTGGCACATATGTCAATTTTTGGCACTTACTATGTGCCAGACACTTAAAATAAGTGAGTTACCTATTCTGTTTTTGTATGATCGTTGCAAGTCTTTGGTGTAGGTATTGCTGTGGCTATTTTTAAATGAGGTAACTGAGTATACATAGAATATTAAACAATTTGCTTAATGCAAGTTGTAGACCATGAAGGAGCTGGGGTGGGGTTTGGCAGGTCTATGTGACCCCAGAACCCCTTAGGCTAAGCTCTCTCCATCTGCTTTGCTAGGCTGTGGCACCATTTTTTCATCTTTCTGTCATCTCTAGAGCCCCCAAAGACAGCCTCTACTATCTCCTCCACATCCTCCCACCCACTCCTTCCTGCAGCCCAGGAATCTGACTTCTGCTGCCACCTCCTCTGTACCATTGAAACTGCCTTCTTAAAGGTCACCGATAACCTTTAATCAGCCACACTTCTTAGTCCTCCTTCTTGCTATCTGTGTACCATGTAACCATGCTGTGTTCCCCTCTGTCTCCCAAGCAGGCCTCCTCTACCTCCATGCCCCCGACCAAGCTTTTATGTTATAATGTTGAAGAACCTTCTGCCACACTGATTTACTCTCTAGTGATGGCTACTGTTATGTGTCAGCTTGACTAGACTAGAGGATGCCCAGATATCTGGTCAACCCATGATTTCTAGGTGTATCTGGGAGGATATTTGTGGGAGAGAGGAGCGTTTGAATCTGTAGATGGAGGAAAGCAGGTAGATAGCCCTCAGTGATGCAGGTAGACATTGTCCAAACTGTTGGTTCCCTGAATAGAACAAAAAGATAGAGGAAGGGTGAATTTGCTTTCTGTTCGGCCAGGGTGTCTGTCATCTTCTGCTCTTAGACATTGGCTCATCTGGTGCTCAGGCCTTTGGGCTTGGACTGGAACTATACCACCAGCCTTTGGTGACTTTTCACCCTCTATTAATTGTGTGAGCCAGTCCTACATAGTAAATCTATAACTTGTATATATCCTATTGGTTTGCTTTCTGTAGAGAACCTGATGAATATACTTCTGTCTTCTTACTCTTCTCACCTTTTGTGGTGGTATGAAAGAGGCTTAGTTCTGTTCTCCCACACTCCCATTTTTTTTCTTCTATTCAGAGCTCCCTTGGATATCTCACTATCCTGGCTTCAGCTTCCACCTCTAATGACCATTCCCAAATCCTGTCTCCAGTTCTCACTGCACACTTGTACAAGTACCTGCTGCCCAAGCTCACCCTCCTCATGGTCCACCTGCCCTTCTTCCCCAGTCTGTGAAAGGCATGGGTGCTCTGCGCACACAGGTTCTAGGGCTGATGTATCTTTAAGTCTTGCCTCTTTCCCTCAATGAGGTCACTGAATAGTCAATGTATCGCAAGTGCATTGTTCTTCACGGTATCTTCAGCATTCCTTTCTTCTTCTCTGTAGCATGTGGGACAGTTTGTGCCCGAGGTCTTGATACTGCCTACTGTTGCCTCAGAGGCCCTCAACTTAGCAGCCTGCCAGGGAGGTTTTACTGATGTCTGGAAACCAGGCCCCCCACCCCCTCCAGATTTAGTGGTTCTGGGACAAGGCCCAGATAACAAACTTGGGTAAATCTTACCCAGGTACATTCGTTTTCTACGGCTGCTATAACAAACTACCACAAACTGAGTGGTTTGAAAGAACACAAGTTTATGCTCCTACAGTTCTGGATGCCAGAAGTCTAAAATGAGTTTCACAGGGCCACATTTAAGTTCTCTTACTCTCTGGAAGCACTAGGGAAGAATCTGTTTCCTTGGTTTCCCATCTTCTAGAAGCCATCCCATTCCTTCATAAGTGGTCACATTATGTGTCTTTTCTTACCCTGCCTCAGGTGTTACATTGCTTTATTCTTCTTCTGTAAGTCCTATTTCCCTCCCCTCTCTCCCACAGGGATACTGGTGATTACAGTTAGGGCCACCTAGGTAGGCCAGGATAATCTCCCCATGTCATTACGCTGGAGTAAGTCAGCAAATTTAAATTTAAATTTATTTATTTATTTATTTATTTTTGCCATGTGAAGTAACATCACAAGTTGCCAGGATGAAGCTGTGGATATCCTTGGGGTCCATCCGTCCATCTGGTGGTCAGTCCGTCAGTCACACTAGGTAATTATAATTTGCAGTCAAACTTAAGAACCACTTTTAAAATTGACCAACCTTCTTCTCGGCTTCTTTTTCTAATCTATCTTATTCACCATTCTCCTAATACACCATCCCTATTATCACATGGCCCTGGTGATATGCCACCAAACTCTTCCTCTGCTCTCTTAGAATACATCCCCAATTCCTCAGTGGAGAACACAAACCAGTACATGCAGACCAAAGACTCTTCACCGATGCAGGTGTATTCTACTATTCCTGTACACGAATGTTTTGCTTTAGGTAAACTGCTTTTCTCAGACTACCCCTGGCATTCTGATTGGCTTAGTTATTTTGTTTTTGCTGTTTCACTTGCATGTAAGGCTTTCCTCCCCATCCTGTGCTTACTCAGATCTTAAACCATGTGGCAAGATGTGTTCTTTTCCACAGTCTTCCATAAGAGAGGACTATAGCCTGGGTGGCTTAAAAAATGAACGAGAAGTGCATTGTCTCACGTTTCTGGAAATTAGAAGTCCAAAGTCAAGGGGTGAGCAGGGTTGTGTCCTGAAGGCTGTGAGAGATGTAGTCGTTTGCGGCCTCCCTCTGTGACTTGCAGAGGGGCATCTTTTTGTATCCATCTGTATTGTCTTCTCTCTCTGGGTATGTCTCTGCAAATTTCTCCTTAAAAAAATGCTAGTCCTGGTAAATTCGGACCCATACTCATGACGTCATTTTAACTTAATTCCCTCTATAAAGACCCTCTCCCCAAATAAGAGTACATTCTGATGCACTGGGGGTTAGGATCTCAACGTAGGAATTTTTAGAAGGGGACACAATTCAGCCTATAACATAGGCTTTCACAGTCCTATTTGGTTTCTGATGTCTTTAGCCTCCTTTGGCTTAGGTGAAAGGTCCCTCCTCCATCTAAGTAATAGAATAGTTTTGGTCCACGCATTTGGAAAAAATAACAAACTACACCTTGAATTTGCCTTCTCCGTTGTCTTCGAACACTTAACTTTGTGTGTGTCTGTGTGTCCGTCCTTCCGAAAAAGAGCATGAGCTCTTCCACGACAGTCGTTGTGTCTTATTGATCATGTCATTATTACACTCAGGACATCTAGGATAGGTGCTCAATCAATACTTGGTGATTTCACCTCAGAAAATTTAAGAGTGTTTAGTGTGGGATGGGGAGTGAGCAGAGACGATAATGGGACATGATCTAATGTATCCTCAAATAAAGGATCAGCTCAGTACCTTGGTTGGTGAGAATCTACGAGCATGCTTTCGCGTGGCATACTGCTTAAAAAAAAAGCTCCTGCATAAAAGCCAGGAGTTGACCAGAGGGAAAGAGTGGGGAGAGAGACACAAGAAAAGCAAGACTCTTGATACTCAAACGAATTAATCTAAAAACTGGGTGAGTCAAGGGTAACAGCATTTTGCCTCATCAGCATCATGCCTACCTCTCCCCCCACCAGTCCTCAGGCTGCAGTGATAGTAGGGGGCTTTGGAGGACTTATCAAGCTGACACAGGCAGCCTGAGTCGGGCACCTCGCCAGTCCTTCTGTGGGTGCCCTTGCGCTTCCGTCTACTTGTTCTAGTTAGGAGGCTGCCTGCCAGGCAGAGACTCTCTGGTCACTTTCACCGAAGCGCTGGCTGTACAAATGGCTGAGTGGGAGACTGTCAGGCTGAGGAATGGCGAGGGCTGCCCATGTAGGAGGTATTTATCTTCTTAGCCTGAGTGTCTCCAGAACGGCAACAGGGGAAGTCTCCACATCAAAAGGAGTCACCGGAGCACCCAAGTGTGTCATCCCTTCAGAGAGGAATATGTCTGAGCCTCATTGAGAAAATGAGGAAGTATTTAAAAATAAACTCCTTTGCCTTGAAAGAGTGTGGAACTGAAACACCTGCATCTTTCCTGCATGATCCGGGCGATTTCCTCCTCTCTCCTGGCCCCGCTTCCTTCTCCAGGGGGGCCACGTGCCTTTCCATGTCTGTTGACATTGCTGGGCTCCAGGTCCTGCAGCTCCACTTCCCGCTTGTTTTCTTGTTATCCTGCCCAGGTCCCTCCAGCCGTCCCTGCTGGGTGTTGATGCTGGAGAAAATGAGAGCCTGTTCCGTTTGCCCCGACTTAAGCCGCTGTGGGGGCTTTCCGTGGACTCTTTAAAACTCTGCACCCCTGTACTTTTCACTCCCTCTCGAGGGGAGCCTGGGCACCCAGGAATGGCTACCTCCTCTGCTGCAATTCCTGTGTGCTTATGGAGCATGTGGGATGGCGAGCGTTATCTGGGTCTCCTTTCTTGCTGCAGCTGCCGCACTTGGAGAAGGAAGGGGAATCTTCAGGCATCTGATGCTTGCTTGAGTGGGCAGCCCTTCCCTCTCAGAACTCCGTGTGTGGAGCGTAGGGCCGGGCTGGTCCCCATGGCCTCCAGCACGACTGGAACAGCTGGGGGTTATTTTTGCAGTGGGGGCGTTAGAGGAACAAGAGCGCAGTTGCCCAAGGCTGTCCTCCATATGAGACTGTGCAGGGGGTCACAGGTTAGACTGTGCGGCGTCAGCTTCAAGGATCGGGAGCTGAGCTGGTGTCAGCCTAGCCCACATACCTTCATAAAGTCCCTTCCATCTAGTCTTCCTTTCCAACCTCTGAGCTTCCGGCCGACAGACCAGGAACTTTAATTACCTCGTTTTCATCCACCAAGCTGTTCAAATAGCCCTTGATTGGGGACTCACCCTCATCCTATCCTGTGTGGACTTGGCACAGAGCCTCTGTTTTCTCTCTAAAGGGTCACCCTCACCTTAATAGGTATCAGTTCAAAATTCTTTATTGTTTCTAGTAGACTTAATGCCTTTTCTTGCATTTTCCTTTATCTTTGTGCTCTCTCAGGGCTGTCAGATGGGGACTTAGCAATCTGCTTCATACCAAATCACATCCTGTAACTTGAGGTTTGTGTACAAGCAACAGAAAAATCCCAAATTACCGAAACTCAAAAGAGCTCAAGAAACATGCGCAGATTTCTCTCATGTGAAAGGGTAGAATAAAATTGTGTAGGGCGGGTAGTGTGGCTCTGCTCCAGGTAATCCTTAGAAAACAGTCCACTGGGCTTTTTCCTGTGTAGTGCAACCTCATGTTCATAGTGCAAGGTGGCATCTGTTCCCAGACGGCAGGAGGGGTGAGGTGATGAAAAAGAAAGGCAAAGGGCAAGTGTCAGCCAACACTCCCACAAGGTTCCCAGGAGCAGCTCTCTGACATTTTGGAATACTTCTTGTTGACCAGACCTTCCTCCCAGGACCATGCTCTGCTGCAAAGGATGCTGGGTAACATGGCATCTATTTAGAGCAGCCGTGTGTGTTAAAAATTGCATTACTAGAAAAGAAGATGAAAACGGATAGTAGAGAATAACTAGCAGCCTCCGCTGCAAAACTCTATTCTAAAAATAGATTGGGGGGGTGTTCTTGGTAAAAAGAAAAATATGTCTTTCTACAAAGTAAATCAAATGATTTGTTTTGGAGTGCACATCATTACCTACCCTGATACATGTACAAACACACCAATTTATGTAGGTCAGTACTTACATACGTAATAGAGTTAGAGTTTAAGTCAAGTAGACAAAGTTATATACTGGGAACGTTTTTAAGCTATTACTGTAAATAGAGATGACTTGTTCTGGAATGTTTTCCCCAATATTGCAATAATCCTTGGAGCTATTATGTTGGTCTGTGATCTTAAGCAACTCAACCAGCCACTCAGATGGTGAAATCTCTGAAATCTCTCTGGGGTCCCAGTTGCCAGAATTATTTCAACTTAGTGCCAGGAAACAATATCCCATGGCTTTCATGTCTGCATATTTCATTATAGAGAAGCAGGATACTGGGGGAGACAATGACACTTGAGTGAAAGCAAGGTGTGGGGAAGGTGTATATATGTTTATGCATGGGGGACGTATATAGGCTGGACATTTATGGGAAAATGCATGGAATGCCAGATGAAATAAGGTGCTTAATCAAGAATTTTGAGTGCCCTGGAGGACAAACATATCCCTTACATGACAGTGGCCATCTAAGAGAACTTAAAATAATCTTTTGGGGTTTTAGGTGAACTTTTTGAAGAGGACATAATATATTTTTGCTTAATTTTATTGTTAGTTTTTAAATTGAAACAAAGGATTCCCCTCTCCCCAAGAGAGTAAAATTCCATGAGGGAGCAGGATTTACCTTGATGAACTTGAAAATAGTCTTTGAATGGTGGTCTGCACATACAAACTTTTTAAGCTACTGTTTCTTAAAGGAACGACATTTTTAATTTGGTCGTTTGTGCTAAGAGAGAAGAGTAAATCTAAATCAGGAGGACTTTTGAACAAAAAGATCTTTTTACCTTCAATTAGAAGCTGCCTTTGTATAACTCCTCCCTCCCCAGTCCCACTATATGAGTGAGTTTTCTGCACTCATTGTCTGTCTTCTGAGGTATAGGATTTCTGTGATCATTTTTGTTCTGTGTGTTGACACATGTTACTATAAACCATTCTGGACGTTGAACAATCACCTTGTAATTGCTTGCTACTCCAGTTTCCATGTCTGAGTTGGCTTTTGTGTTTGCCAAAATTGAAGACTCTCAGCCAATGACACCCAAGACAGGCCGAGTTCCACAAGGCCTCTGCCATAGCAGTTACCGCCATGATGATGTTCCTAGCAAGCATGGTGGTGGGTGCCCTTCTTTACAGTCATGCAGGTGGGGCAGTTCATAGGTGGAAGAATGGGGAGTCACAAAAATGCAGGCAAAACTTTTTATTAAATGAAACATTTTTTAAGATTGTATTTATTTGACAGAGAAAGAGAGAGAGAGAAGCAGAGAGCATGAGCCCGGGGGAGCAGCAGAGGGAGAGACAGAAGCAGACTCCCCGATGAGCAGGGAGCTCAACATGGGGCTTGATCCCAGGACCATGAATTCATAATCTGAACTGAAGGCAGACTCTTAACTGACTGAGCCACCCAGGTGCCCCTTATTAAATGGAATTTAATGTTTTTTCTCAGTATTGCATTTGGGTAGTTTTGTTTTATTTTTTAGAAAGATTTTATTTATTTATTTATTTGAGAGAGAGTGACAAAGAAAGAGAGAATGAGCATGTAGAGCAGCAGAGGGAGAAGGAGAAGCAGACTCCCTGCTGAGCAGGGAGCCCAATGTGGGGTCGATCTCAGAACCCTGGGATCATGACCTGAGCTGAAGGCAGATGCTTAACCAACTGAGCCACCCAGGCATCCTATGGGTACACAGTTTTAAATGGCTCATCAGCCTAATAAATTGATGACTAAAAATTAAATTGGTTAACAAAAAATAAAAATAATGACTCAACAGCTTTCAAAAGTAAAAGATCCAAGTTAAAAAAAAATGACTCATTAAACATGCACATGCATCTTTGTATTATTAGCTCCAATAGGGATGATTTTGTTTGACCAAAACCAAAATCTTCCATTTCATTAAATTATAAAAATAAATAAACTTAAATGTGTAAGAATAAAATTCAATGACTTTCTTTGGATTTTAGGATATTATTATAGCGTGATGCATCTGTTCAGTATTTCTTTTTATAATTAAGTAAAATAATAAACTATTTCTTAGCACTAAAGATTTTGAGAATTTTTTTTCCTTTAACAAGAGGCCATATAACAGGTTTGCAGAATACAAAACTAGGAAGCTAATTTGTAGTGTCTGTCCTTGTCCACATTTTAGCACCCTCTCTTGCCTGAATTTCGAGCTCACTTGCCCTTTCCCCACTGGTCAGGAGCACCACAGGCGGACCATCCATTGAAGCACTCAGATACCTTGTCTGCCTAGGAGGCTGACACACTTTTACCCTAATGAGCATTAGTAAAATGTCAGAAGGTTAGTCTAATAAACAAGGTACACCAAGTGAAGTATATAAATTTATATTCTATACTAAAAAAGCAAGGATGATAGGGAGCATTAGTTGGCAGAGGGCCAACCCCATAGAGCTATTTGATTAATAAATTGACTTAGAACTGTCATTGCAGGAAGTGAAGCAGAAGGAGAGTCCTTCTGAAAATCTGTGAGAATGAAATTGAACATGGGCGATTATAACCAAGTCCTTCCTAAGGCTCGTAAATTGAATTTGTTATTTAGTTGGATATATTTTTATATCAGATGGCTTTTACCTTTCTTAGACTTACATGAGTTCATCCCCCTCATTCTCATTTTCTGGGTCCATTCATTTCCACCTCTATTGTCCACAAATCCCATCACTCCTAATTGTTTGCACTCAGACACACATACACACACACAGGCATGGTGTCCTTGGGGGAAGGAAAGGATTGATAAAGTAGATAAAATCCCAGAAACAATGGCAAGAAACAAAGTAAGAACTGGAGGAGAATGAGTGTAAGAAAAATGGAATGCATCAAGTAGAAATATTTGAATATTGCTGATTTTAGTTTATGAATTTGTATTTACCCTTCTGAGCACAGATGTGTTTATTGAGCGATATTTTGTTCTCTCGCACCTTATTTCATCCTCCCATAATATAACCTTCAGCCAACAGCTAGAATGCCTACACTCTCTCTTTTACTGGAGGAGATATTGAGTCTTACAGGTTATATACTGCAGAGCCAACCATGAAAGGACACTGTTTTTTTTTCCCCCCTAACCTCTCATGAAGTTGTTAGACTCTGACCCTGGGAGGCTGATTTATGTCTGTACATTGGGGAGGGCTGCTTAGTGGACAAAGACAAGGAGAATAAACAGAATTTGGCCTGTGATTTGGTACTGTCTGAGTTTTGTAGTCAGGAAAACAGAATGCTCATTTGTGTACCTTCAAAGACATTCTCAAGACATATCATCCCATAAATTTCTGAGTGAGTAATTTGTATTCTCAAAGGCCCTCTGAGGAGTGATCTACAGAGTAACCTTCAGGGATGTTCAGGCAACCAAGACCAGGCTGGATTCTTCAGAGGGCACATGGCTTCCTCAGTACTTAATCAAAGTCTGTCAGGAGATGGGCAAAACCTCCCCTGTTCAGTTAGCTTTTCTTTGTAACTTGAGTTTGTTTCTCACTTTCAATGTTGTAAGGTAACCTTTGAAGCAAAAATAAGATGCATGATTTGTAAAAGTTTTTCAGTCTTCATGTATTTTTTCTTTGGAGGCCAAATGGGAAGGTAGATAAGTGAGATATTAGAAAATCGAAACCTAAGGAGCTTTAACTAACTTTTCCTGTAGTTGCAATTCAGTAAGTTGATCTACTTTACCATAGGAGAAGAAGAAAGGTGACTCACTAAACCTCTGTAAGGATCAGCTGTAAAATGAAGACTATATCAACCTCAAAAAACAAGGCATTATGTAACCAAATGACTTATTATAGTAATAGCAAGTATGTGCTAATGGCTATTACAAATACAAGTTTATCAAGTAATATGGCTTCTTTAGCCATTTAAGAAAACAACCATTTAGCTTAGTTAGGCTGGGCTCAGCTGGATAGTTCTTCTAGTGTTAGCTGGGCACCCTTATGAGCCTGGTGTGAGTGACAGATCATCTAGGTGTTTCTGCTTCTGGGATGTGGCTGGCTGTCACTTGGGATAGTGGAACCAATGGTCCATATGTTTTTTATCCTCCAGAAAGATAGCCTGGGCTTATTCATGTGGTGATCTCAGGGATTCAAGAGGAAGAAGAGCTTTCAGAACTGGCATGCTATCATTTTTGCCATATTCTTTTGGTTAAAGCAAGTAACAAAAGTAGCTCATATTTAAGGAATGGGAAAACAGATTACACCTCCTCCTGGGAAGAGTGGAAGGCATATGACAAAGGCCAGGAATAAAAGGAAGCTGAAAATGTATGGACATTTTTATAGTCTGCCACAGTAACTATATACTGTATAATTTATTCTTTATACTTACTTAATGACTTTGACATGGCTTATTTAAAAAATCAATATAGTGATATAGTAACATGTACATAAAAATTTAAAAGCTTGTCTTACTATACATGAAAACAGGATGCCAGATCCAAGATTTTTACATTAATAGAACATGCGATTGTGAACAGTGAGGTTGTCTTCATAGAATATTCAAACCATTGGGGCAACAGGTTTTGGTTGAAAACCTATTAAATAAAATGGTGACATAAGTTAATAGTAATGGAACCCTTGAAACTGTATAATGTGTATTAGAGCTGATTCAAGAGCCAAGGGATCTGTGGTATAATTGTGTTCTTCTCTTGAACTCTTGATTGCTGCTATTCAAGGACCTCATGAGAGACTTTGCGAGGCAGAAAAGAGGGCTTCGGAGTCTTGAAGACCGTCCTGATCGACAAACTGGGGGTTTAATCCAGTTCCATATGGCCTTTCTTAACTTTCTTAATAGCTTTCTCAAATTGGGGCTAATGATGCTTATGGGACGAAACTGTTAAGTCCTATAAAAAAAGATGTAGATATAAAACATGTCACTTTCCTCTGATTATTTATTTTATGTTGTCTCCCCCAAAACATGCATAAGTTCTTTTTAAGAAAGAGATTTTTTTTCTCAATCTCATTCACAGATACATCCAAAAATATAAAATATTCATGAAACATTATGGTTCACTGGTGAATATTCTGAATCTTGACCCCATATAAGATTTCTGAAAATAGTTTCTGGAACCAAAGCAATGGCCTACCCTATATACTGAGGGGAGTTTTTCATGCCTTCAAATGCCAACCTGCTCAGCTCTCCAGTTCCCAAACCCCTGTGGCATTGGGAACATTTTCCAGTATAGCAGTCCTCTTGAGACTGTGTGGGGTGCCTTCTGCTCAAGCAAATTTGTGGCCTCCTGAAGCTACATTACTTGCTTCTTTCTCTATGAAAAGAGGAGGGGATCATGTGATTAGAAAGACCTCCTTGACTTGATTGAGACATTCATTTGTATTTCTATGCTCCTCCTATGTGTTTTCGTGGCTCAGTGTAATGTGAATAAGAAGGACAAAGTTCCGGCTCTTATCCTTGGTTTCCGTCTTATGGAAACCAAGGGGCAAAGAGATAATAATGTACAAGATGAGATCAAATGATGATAAATGTTATTTTTTAAGAAGCATGATATTGTGTTAGAGTAAGTAGTGGGGACAGAGGAGGGCACTGTTTCCATCTGGTGCCATGGAAGACCTCAACAGCAAACAGGACTTGTGTGAACTGAGATGCAACTCAAAAGAAGTCAGCCAGGTAGATCTTTCCAGTTGGAGGGTCAATAAGTATGACGAATCTGAAGCAAGAATAAGCTTGGTGTATTTAAGGAACAGCAAATGCAGTATGACTGGAAGTCTTGGGACAGGGAGTGAATGGAAGGAAATAAAGCCAGAGAGATGGGCAGGAGTCAGACCATGGCGGTCTACAGAGACCCTCATGGACTTAGTAAGAAGCTCGGTTTTCTTACTGAGGGGAAAATTATGTATATAAATGTATATAATATAATACTAACATTTTCAAATATATAAATATATTTTCAAAACTAAAGGTAGCTTTTTGGGTGTCGCTTCCATTAGTAACATACTCCTTGGTTCAAAGTCACAGATGACATGAAAGTTAGGTCTGCTTGAATTAAATTTCTAGTATGTGCAGGCAACTCATAGATGCTAGAAACCTTTTAAGTAAAATATTCTTTAAATATACTGAGACAGAGGACTAGAGGACCTAAGTGGTCATGGTGAGTATCTTTGCCATGGAGTAAATCCAGAATGAATGGTGAAACCTGAGGATCCATGTGTACCTGGATGTGATCAGAGACTTCAGAAATGTTCCCTTTGTTCTCTGCCTTCTTTCCCTTCCATGATTTATTAGAAAATAAACATTCAGTAGTTTAAGAATCCATGATTTATGTTAATGAGATTGTGTGCACATATTTGAGTTATCTGTTAGACATTAGCTAGTAAATTTCTGAATTATTCAGGAATCATTTGCTAACTTTCTACTCACACCAGTAAGCTCGTCTATAGAAAAACTGCTCTTCTATAAAAATATACCCATGTACGAATTATTGGGGGGGAGCTATAAAGTAATTTATCAGTTTTTAATGAGCACCTACTATGGGCATTGCACTAAGTGTTGGGGATACAACAAGGAACAAGAAATGCATAGCTTATTAATTGAGACCAGAAAGTGAACTAGCTTTTTTCTCTCTTTTTTTATGAAAAAAAAAATGACAGTAAAATATCACATATAATGAAAACTAAAACTCCTTCCTCAGAGATGACCATTTGCAATTGTTTTTTGGAATTTCTTCTACATATTTGCAGATGTATCTCTTTGTGTAAATATTACTAAAGACACATTACATATGTCTTTTTCTATTTGTCTTCATCTTGAACATCTTTTTGTGGGAATACTCGGCAGTCAGCTCTTTTTAAATGGTTGTGAACTGACAGAAATAAATCATTTTCTTATGGGTCCGAGGAGGCTACAATGGGAACATGTAGAAAGGGATATCCCCTCTGATTTGGAGATTAGGAAGGAGTTCCCAATTGATCCATGAACAGAGATCTGTGAGGTAAAAATGATAGGCAGGGTGGGAGGCTGGGGAAGGGGAAAGCCAGCATGTTGGAGGAGACAGCACTCCAGATAGAAGAGACCTGGGCAAATTTAGTGAGCAGGGGTGAGGATAGGGACGGAGAACAAGGAACTGAATGTAGTTCAAGTCTCTCAAAATTATATATGTAATTCTACTTTTTAAAAAATTATTTTTCTATTTTTATTTGAGGAATCTCTACAAATCTCAAACATACAACCCTAAGATGAAGAATCACATGCTCTACCAACTGAGCCAACCAGATGCCCCTAATTTTTAAATGTGAGATAAAATTTATATTTGAAACTTTTTTTTAACTTTGATGCGAATTGAAGAAATTTATAATCTATGTTGTGCAAGGTGATTGAAACTGAGGTAATAACGCAACTCTTAGCAAGCCCATGGTGTCTTGTAGGGATCACCACTTTATTTTCCTTGAGCCCTTGGAGAAGAAATGAGTGATGACTAGAAGCATCAAGGACTCGTTATTTTGGTGGAGGCAAATAGTGCAGAGATCAAAGGCATTATCAAGTAGTTCGAGAGGCAAATATTATTACTAATTTTTGTAGTACTTTATGGTTGAACAAATATTTCCACTTAGTCTTCACAGCATTTGTGAGAATCAGAAAAAAATTTAAAGTCTTAATTTGTAACATTTGCCGATTTTCATGGTATAAATACTCCTACTATGGCCAATTTTAAGCTAATAACATTTTAACAGCTGGCCCACAAATTCCTGAATATTTAACAATCAGGTCTCCAGCACACAACTATAAATAGTAGGTGGCACTCGGCTTCATTTTTTTCTCATTCCAAGTTTTACCTCTAAAGATGCCTCTGTGTTTGAGCCCTGGTATTCACTTTGGTCACAGGATGAAGTCTGCCTATGGGTTCTGTTTGTTGATGAGGCAGTTTCTTCAGCAAAGAAATTCAAAGATAGCCTGTGTCTCCTTTATCCTTTAATTATTTAATACTTATGTATTAAGCATATGGTAACGGTTATAGATGAAATCTCAGAAAACTTACAAGACAGCTACTATTATTATCCGCTTGTACAGATGCAGCAAAAACACAGAGATGGACTGCTTTGTCCAGTGTCACCCAGTCGCTAAATGCAGGAGCTGGGATTGGAACTCTAGCATCTGGCTTAAGTCTGTTCTCTTAACCAGTTCCTACTGCTTCTTCCAGGTTCATGTCAGAAATATACCTGCAGCATGTGTAAGCCTGATGATTCACAGATTTGTACCCCTTGGGCAAATAGTACATTATACGTTAATTAAAAAAAAAAAAAAGAAATATACCTGCCGCACATTAATATCTCAGCCCATATCACCTGAGACATTAGGCCCGAGTCAAAAACTTACATGTACAGTAACAGTTCATTTCGAAGTGAAATTGTAAGGCAGCAGCAGTGATGGGAAAAGAGGGGAAATCAGGACAGGAAAAGCACATTGAAGGGAATGCTGCCCACAGCCCCTGGGAAAGCTATTATGTGATCTCAGAGGGTGTCTTCAGAGAAGCCAAACAAAGCTTACGTATCTCTCGACAGTCCATTCTGCAGATGGAAAGAGAAATTCATCCCAAGGGATGTTAACTCACCTGTACTTTTTTGGGTTGTCCATACGGGGATGCCAGGTGGGTCCTATGATGTCTCCTGTTTCACCAGTCACAGAAAATCCTGCGACACGAGGTTGGAAGGCTGTGGTACGGGCTGTGACAAGGTGCCATTGAGCTACGCCTGTGAGTGGTTTAAAGGTCAGAGTAAGTGGCCACTGAAGCGGGCTCTTCAGTCAGTGGTGGTGGCTGAGGCAGCGGTGACCCAGTTCTGTTAGTACAGGTGTTGATTATGGCCCAAATTAAGAGAAGAAGACAGACCTGAGAGGATGCCTCAATTAGAGGGAGAGACTTCCTTTGAAAACTTCTGATGACCTTGAGTGGAAGGGTGTCAGTCTGACAATCCTAGAGGGTCATAAATAAAAGGATTAATTCAATCTCCTTCGATTATACTCTCATAATACTTCTGTCGTTCTTTATGTGACACTTACATTTTACCACAGATGAATGTTATGTGACTCAGAATCCTAGAATGTAAGTTCCTTGAAGGTATATCTCTTTTTTCATCTTGATCCATCCTTTTATTAGTGCATATAATCAACAACTCCATATACATCTGTTGACCTGAAAGCAATGTTGTATTCAAGGCCAATAACATAAAATATGCAGGTGTCAGTGCAAAATGAAAATGCAGGGTCTATGTTCAAAAATGAGAAAGTGCTGGGTTGCCTGAATGGTGTAATTTTTTGGGTGACCGCCACTTGGTTCAGGCTGTGATCTCAGGGTGATGAGATTGAACCCTGCGTTGGGCTCTGTCCGGAGCTCTCTGTCTCTCCTTCTTTAAAATAAATAAATAAATCTTAGGCGAAAAAAGTACCCCAAGTGTACTAAAACATAAAGTTTAAAAAAAATTTTGTTATAAAACATAATATGAATAATAATGGAGTAATAACACAAGCTTATATATTACAAAAAATATTTCTGATGCTGTCACTTTAAACAATACTGTAAATAAATAGATGTGATCTTGATTGTTCAAAAATAATTTATTGGCCCCCTTCTCCAAATTCCTTTATTAGATCATTAATCTTAAACTTTGAGCAATACTGAAATATTTACATATATATTTTAAAGATTTTATTTATTTGTGTGAGAGAGAACATGAGCAGGGAGAAGGAGGCAGAGGGAGAGGGAGAAGCAGACTGCCTGGTGAGCAGGGAGCCCCACGTGGGGCTGGATCCCAGGACCCTGAGATCATGACCCGAGCTAAGAAACGACTGAGCCACCCAGGGGCCCTAAAATACGTATATTTTAACAGCAATATTGAAAGTGACAGTGGTCATTGGTCATTCTTAAACTCAAGATTGAAAATATTTTTCTGTAATTTGTAATTTTGAGAAAAATCTGATATAGCTGTTATTGGAGTTATGAGTATTTCATAAACCATGACAACATTAGAATAAATTTCTGCTAGCAAAATAATACAAAAGTTTTTAGCACATCTAGAACTGATTCCTGTGGAACAATTGTTCTAAGAAGATGTGATTTTTCATAAAAATCAGTTTTGAGTCTGTCTGAATTTAATTTTACATGTGAATTTAGGCAATGGCCCTTTAATGTTTCCTCTGACAATTCTTATAAACTTACAGAGGGTGTACAAGAAACTACAAGTGACTTCATGATGTGCATGTGAATCAAAACATGTTTATGCCTTCTATTGCCATCTATTCAGTTACAGTGAAATTTGAATTTTAAAGCTGTTTTTGTCATTAATCACGTCATCTCGAGCTTCATATGAAAAAAGTTTTCATTTATTTTTTAATTCAGTGCTACAGTATTTCCATTAATATCCATTTATAAGCCTGTGGATATTTCATTTGCAATATGGCACCATTGTTCAAAGCTGGAGATCCTAGGCTCTTTGAAGAATTCTCAGAACCCCCTGATAGGCTTTATTTCTATGTCCCTGTACATGCTTTGGTTCTGTAATAATAAACTGCCACAGTTTACTGCCTCCAACACCACTGTGCCTGTTCCCTGCAGCTGCAGCCAGGTCAGGCTCTGACCAATAGGCAAGCGGACCTTGCATCCCCATTTGTCCTGGGCTCACAACCACCTCTTTGCTGCTGCTGCCACAGATCTACATCTCGGTTGTGCCCCAGCCAAGCCTTCAGGACTCTGTGGTGACCCAAACTGTCCTGAGGCTGGTCCTGTGTGCCGGGCGACCTGGTCTGAAGCTGGGTGCTCGAGGTGCCTGCACCGTTGCTGCTGGACCAGAGCCGTGTGGGCTCCCTGCTGTTTGGTACATCTCTGCTCACACCAGTCAACAGCTAGGAATCTTCCGATGGTGACAGCCGAGCTCAACAAAATGATCGACTGAACGGGTCTCACACCCAAGAAGTCAACCCTGGTTTTATCTTAATTTTAGCAAGACATCTGTCGACTGTGGAAAAAGAAGGCCTAGTTCAGGGGCACTGAGATGTTTTTGATCGCAAACATCATAAGAAGGACATTTACACTGTGACTCAGATTACACACATACCTATATATATATCTGAGGCAGAAGTTTCCTGCAGTAATACTTAACATTAATAGGAGAGGCCCTCTGATAACTTCTGTTGAACTTTTAAGCACAGACAGCCCACTCAGTGGATTTCCCAACTGGTATCAGTTGTGACCTGCAGTTTGAGAAACGCTGGGCGGGTTGGTGGTGCAAGTCAGTAGTAGTCTGGCCATGATGACAGTTTGCAATTATACATCTTAAAGCTCTGCAGTAAAGTAGATGAATCCGCTGGAGAATCTTGCTCAAAGGCAGTTCATTAAAGGAATGGTTGTAAAGCGGAGGCGAGTATTTGGTGATGAGCTGCGTCTCTTGATACTCAGCCCTGCCCAGTTGAACGTTTTCATCTGTGGCTTGGATGAAACAGCCTGTGGTCCCGTTCAGCACAGGGAGTGCAACTTTGGGGCTCTGCATGCATGGGACCCATGTATATGAATCAGCATGGGAAGACAGAGCACCATGATGTATGTCACCACCCAGGGATACAGGAGCACACAGACAGGAAGGAGTCCACTCCTAGAGTGGGGGCCAGTCAGGCACCATTTTGGGATCTTTGAGTACCATCCCTCAGCATGTGTTTTATAGATAAAATAAGAAATTGGGGAAAAGTAGATTTCACATGCTTTTACTTCTCCCCAACGCATAAAGACCAAAATGCCCATCAAGTAAAAGAATGTTCTAAAGCAAGAATGTTCTAAAACTTTTTGACAAAAGATTTAAGAGGCTCAGGAAAGACTAAATTCTCAATCTTTCTTGATTTCAACTGAGATTTCCATAGAACTTTTTTTTTCCTGGGATGGCCCATTTTATGTGTCAGCTTGACTGGGCCATGGGGGTGCCTGGGTATTTGGTGAAACAGTATTGTGGGCGTGGCTGTGAGTGTTTCTGGATGAGTTTAGCATGTGACTCTGCAGACTGAGTTAAACTGATTGCCCTCCTTAACACGAATGGGCTATATCCAGCCATTCGAGGACCTGAAGAGAACAAAAAGCTGCCTTCTTCTCAGTGAGGAAGAATTTCTCCTGCCACGCTGCTTTCCAGCTGGGATATCAGATTTTTCCTGCCTTCTGACTGGAACTGAAACATCTGCTTTTCTTAAGCCTCAAGCAAACCAGCCTTTGGGCCAAATCCATGCCATTGGTCCTTCCACCTCTCATGGCTTCAGCACTACAACATTGGCTCTCCTGGTCTCCAGCTTAACCAGTCACCCTGTAGGTCTTGGAATGTGTCTGCTTTCATAATCCATGAGCCAGTTCTTTAAAATACATCTCTTCACATACACACATGTCCTGTTGATTCTTTGTATTGTTCTTTTTCTCTGGAGAACCCTAATAGTTGTAAAAAAAAATTTTCAAGTTACTTCAATGTTCTTTTTATTATAAAAGCAATGTAGCTTTAAGTGAAAAAGATATGCAAAAAAAAAAAAAAAGAAGAAGAAGAAGAGCTGGAGAAGGAAAGGAAGGAAGGAAGAAAGTGACAAAATCCATAATCCTACTACTTTTAGTTAATCCCTCTTAGAACCTTGGTATATATACTTCCAGATCTGTGAATGTTTATACACATGTATATTTAGTATAGTGAAAATGGAATTATATACTTTTTTAAAGTTTTGTTTTTTCAGATAATGATATATTTCAACCTCTTTCCATGTCAGTAAATCTCCATCCTCTGGATCTTTTAAAGCCAAATAATATTCTAGAACTTACCACCAATGCTGTGTTGATATTTAGATTGTGTTTAATATTTTAACATAAACAATGTAAACATCTTTGCATCTATTCTTAGCATATATCCATTATCATTTCCTCAAGATAAATTCCTGTAGTGGAATTTCTGGAACACAGAAATGCACATTTTTTAAAAAACCTTGTCCTCTTTTTTGGGGGCTGGGTTGATATAAATTGTCTTCCAGGAAGCAGGTCCCAATTTGTACTTCTGCTAACAAAGTCTGAGTGCCTAACATGCTTTCTAAATGTGCACCATTTGCAGAAAACACAAACTGAGAGAAGTCATATGTTAATTACGTAACAGCAAAAATTTACAAAAATCTCAATGGTTTCACCTTTAAACAGGATGAGCATTGACAGAAATAAGTAAAAGTTCTTTCATTTTAGTTTATAATTTTTTGTGTGTGTATATATTACTGGCTGTGAAAAACCTGCATTGTTCTGATCGTCTTTTGCTGCCTAACAAACCACTTCAAAACCTCGAGGCTTTGAGCAGCGATGTCATTTATTTTGTTAACACATCTGGAATCTGCGGTTTGGGCGGGCCTCAGTGCAGTCCCTTCATCTGTGTTCTCCTTAGCCTCAGCTAGTGTTGATGCTGGCTGTTGGTGGTGGGACTCCAGGTGAGGCTGTCACTCAGAACACCCACATGTGCCCTTTCCTTGGTTGACTGGTTTCCTCATATACAGTGCAATGACTGGCTTCTAAGGGCAAAGGTCATCACATAGTCCAGGTTGAGATTCTATGGCTGTGATGACTAAGCCTTAGAAATCATCTAGTGGCATTTCCTCCAGTCACAGGCCCACCTCAACTCAAGAGAATATAACCCCCCCTACTTCTCTATGGAGTGGTATCAATATCCCATCCTAAGAGTAAGTGGAATGGGATATACTCGTAGAGCCATCTCTGGAACATAAAATCTACTAACATATGTTCTGTGAAGGTGGTGTTTTAGCTTCAAGAACAGTGCAAATCAGTTACATATCCTGCATGCCAAATACAGTCTGAAGTTCTGTACTGTATGTGCCTGAGCATAAAAAGCATTTTTCCCTATAATTATCCTGCCGGAAATAGGGGCTGGCCTCATATTTGAGTATCTTCTATAGTGGGGTAATTTATTTTGCACAACTAAGTACTGTTTGTGTAAGGAAGATAACCTGAAACAAATTCAGTGCTTGCTTGTTTGGAGATGGTTTTAAAGGTCGTGTGCTAAGATCTGTGAGAGAGAAGTGAAGAAATTTTGAGAAGCTTTAGTCATTCTGGGTATATGACTTCACAGGTGAGTGTTCTAGATCATTGAAAATAGGTATTTTATACATCAGTTTAAAATGTGAGACGGGGTGCCTGGGTGGGTCAGTGGGTTGAGCCTCTGCCTTCAGCTCATGTCATGGTCTCAGGGTCCTATGATCGAGCCCCGCATCGGGCTCTCTGCTTTGCAGGAAGCCTGCTTCCCCCTCTCTCTCTCTGTCTGCCTCTCTGCCTACTTGTGATCTCTCTCTCTCTGTGTGTGTCAAATAAATGAATAAAATCTTAAAAAAATAAATAAATAAAAAGTGAGACAGTAAGTTGTAGTTATATACCCACAGAATAAATGTGTTGGTGGGGACTACTCTCTTCACCTGTGGCTTGGGATAAAATTTCTTGTGTCAGCATTATACACATTTGTCTCAATTTGGACAGAATTGAAAATGGTATTTTTTAGAAACTGTATAAGATCATCAGAATTGGCTTAAGTGATGATAAATTCAGTGATAGCAAAGGTGGAGATACAAAATTGGAGTAAAATAATTCCATGAAATGAGTAAGGAAAAATACTGCTTCTAAGTTAAGATTATTTTATACAATTTATAGTTGAAAAAGCTGTTAAAAAATTCATAAATTCATAAACAGCTGACTATCAGCTCCATTGTTCTATAAATATTTGCTTCCTGTTTCCATGCAGAGTTTTTACTTTCAAATTATTTTTAGAACAGTATTAAAGTAAATGAATTTCTGAAGTATTCTCATTTTTAGTTTATTAGGGTTATTTTTCTCTTCTTGACTGTGTTCAGTTAGTCAAGTGATTTAAAATATTCCAAATAGATTAAGAACAACCAAATCTGGGTTTCAACCAACATCATGATCTCTTCGTTCCAGTGCCTGGGATGTACTGGGCCCCTGGTGAATGTTCCTTGAAGTGAATGGATCTCTTAGCTCCCCTCTGCCATTTTGTAATTAGTCTGTAAGGCTAAGGGGAGGAAGAGGAATGGGATCCAGCAGCCACTTCTGAGTGCTTGCTCCAAAGGGGTCCCCTGCCCGCTACCCCCACCATGTTCACTCATACAAATATTTAAAATGCAGAAGGAGGGATGCCAATGAAGGTTGATCTTAACATTTTGAATGTTACCTGCCATAGGAAAAAGAGGATATAGAGCATAAATGTTATGACAACCTTTTGGCACTTGGCCAAACTCTCTGCCAGGTTATCCCTTGCCTGGAAGAATACTCTGAGGGACTAGGTCACACAGGCCAAACGAAGGAACACATTTATTCCACTTCCTGACTGGGCTTTTTGAGTGACAGACTCTCAGGGCCACAGGTGGTGGCCCAGCTCCTGTGGGCAGTATGCTGTAGGATTAAGCTTATGTTTGGATTACCCAAGTGACAAGGGTCTCGTTTCTTGGACCTGGTGGGCTGCTGTGGGACCAGGGTTGCCCGTGGCATGCTGCTACTATAGGGGCGATGGACCAGCACTGAACTGGAGGTCCCATCTAACAAATTATACAGACCGATGCTAAATGTGGAGAACACCCTAGAGTCTGAAATGTTGGAAACCTTTCAGCATTTTCCCTTAATCCATGCATGGCACCTCTTGATTTCTATTTAGTATGCACTCCATGGTGGCTCCCACTCCTGTATTTTTTTCCTGCAAATTGTAGCTTTTTTTTTTTAAGATTTTATTTATTTACTTGACAGAGAGAGATCACAGTAGGCAGAGAGGCAGGCAGAGAGAGGGGAAGGGAAGCAGGCCCCCTGCTGAGCAGAGAGCCCGATGTGGGACTTGATCCCAGGACCCTGAGATCATGACCTGAGCCGAAGGCATCGGCTTAACCCACTGAGCCACCCAGGTGCCCTGCAAATTGTAGCTTTTAAAAAATATCTCTATTGTCTGAATATCAGATGGGTTTGAGGATGTGTGAGCTTAGAAAAATGAAAGTTCTTTTTCTGAATGGTGGAATGGATACTGATTTCTTTTTCTTTTTTCTTTTTTTTACACTTCCACACTAATCATTACTTTATTTACTTCATAGCACTTACCTCTTTCTTAAATCTTAATTTTTATAAACCAATTTTCTTTTTTTTTTTTTTTTTTGGATACTGATTTCTACCGCAGATTGGTCAACAATATAGGCATGGTAATGTAATGTACATATTAAGAAATAGTGTTCCATAGAGGATTTTTGGAGATGTTCCGTCTAGTTAGAAAAAGGTGACTGGTAAAAGGAAAGTAAGTCTTAAATAAGGTTATTGGTGGAGAGACAGGTCTTTGATGTGGTTGCTGATGCTTTGGCAATGCTATAACCGCTGGGGTAGGTCCTAAAGTTGTTGATTAGCGACTTATTCTTGGGATGATCTCTCTTGATTTTTTTAAAGTTATGGAGCAATATACAACAAAATTATGTGTGCAAGGAGAAAGCTAACAATCCTATTTGTGATAGCTCCATACTGCTTCACAAAGTATGAAGTAAAATATTAATAATAGAGTATGAGTAATTCCGTATATGTCTGTACATTAATTAGTTTTCCTAACAAATTTTACCAAAAAAGCACTCTTAACTTGGTTGGTCTCATTTAACAATATACAATATTATGGTCAATACTCTATGTCAATCCATATAGCTTCAACTCATTCTTTTTAATATCCATATCCACAGTATACTTATACTACATCTGAAGCTGTCGTGTTCTCATTTTTTTTTAACTCCTTGAGCAATGCTTCTGTAAGTGTTTTTGTAGCTACATCTTTACGTATGGATACTTAAAGGGTAAAAAACCTACTCCTAAAGGGGAACCCTTTTGTGCTTTTGGCAAGAATGCAACCTGCTGCAGCTACTGTGGAAAACAGTGTGGAGGGTCCTCACAGAGTTAAAAATAGAGCTACCATATGACCCAGCAGTCACACTACTAGGTATTTACCCAAAGAATACAAAAATACTAATTTAGAGGGATACATGCACTTTGATGTTCATAGCAACATTATCCACAATAACAAAATTATGGAAACAGCCCAAGTGTCTATCTATAGATGAATGGATAAAGAAGATATAGTGTGTGTGTGTGTGTGTGTGTGTGTGTGTGTGTGTGTAACATGGAATATTACTCAGTCACAAAAAAGAATGAAATCTTGCTATTTGCAACAACAGAAGGTATTATTCTAAGTGAAAAAATCAGAGAAAGGCAAATATCATATGATTTCACTCATATGTGGAATCTAAGGAATAAACAAATGAGCAATGGGACGGGGTGGGGGTGGGAAGAGGCTAACCAAGAAACAAACTTTCAACTATAGAGAACAAACTGATGGTTACTAGAAGAGAGGTGGGTGGGAGATGGGTGAAATAGGTGATGGAGATTAAAAGGGCACTTGTGATGAGCACTAGGTGATGTATGGAAGTGCTGAATCTCTATATTGTACACCTGAAACTAGTATGATACTGTATTAACTAACCAGAAATTAAATAATTAAAAAAACCCTTACTCCTCACTTCTATTGGATTTTATAGATCCGTATCCAATCCAGTAGCCATTAGACAGAAACATGGCTGATCTGAGTGAAAATGAGCTATAATTTTTTTTTTTAAGAGGGAGGGAGAGAGAGGTGGGGAGGGGCAGAGGAAGAGGGAGAGAGAATCTTACTTTTTTTTTTTTTTAAGATTTTATTTATCCATTTAACAGAGAGAGAGATCACAAGGAGGCAGAGGCAGGCAGAGAGAGTGGGGGAAGCAGGCTCCCCGCTGAGCAGAGAGCCTGATACGGGGCTCGATCCCAGGACCCTGGGATCATTATCTGAGCTGAAGGCAGAGGCTTTAACCCACTGAGCCACCCAGGCGCCCCAGGGAGAGAGAATCTTAAGCAGGCTCCAGGTCCAGCATGGAGGGCTCTGTCTCCCAATCCTGAGATTGTGACCTGAGTCAAATTCAAGAGCTGGATGTTTAACCAACTGAACCACCCAGGCACCCCAAAACATGCTATAATTTTAAAATATACACCAGATTTCAAAGACTTAGTATGAGAGAAAAATGAAAATATCTCTAATAATTTTTTATTGTTTACACGTGGAAATAATACTATCTATTGCTAAATAATATTACTAAAGTTCATTAAATGTGTTTGCTTTTCCTCTTTTAAATGTTACTATTTGGGAGGGTGTGTGCTATGGTGAGTTCTGTGAATTGTGTAAGACTGATGATTCACAGATCTGTACCCCTGAAACAAATAATACATTATATGTTTGTTTATTAAAATTTTAAAATTCCATATATGGCTCACATCTGTGGATTGTATTACATTTCTCTGAAGAGGAATATTACAGATATATAAATTTTTTTCCCAGATGGCTCCAGGCATTGTCCTGAAGAGGTTTTTTGCTTTGTTTTTATTTAAATTTTGAATAGGTAGTACATGTATACAGCCCAAAATTCAAAAGGGATAAAAGGTATAAGAAGTGCTTGTAATAGTCCTGTATTGCTGCTATAACAAATTACCCCAAACTTGGTGGCTTAAAACAACACACATTTGTTCTCTTAAAGTTGTGGAGTTTGGAAGTCTGAACCAGGTCTCGCTGACCTAAATTCAAGAAGTTCTTTTTGTAGACTTGCCTTTGCCCATTTTTAGAAGTTGCCTCCATTCCTTTGTTCATGGTCCTTTACCATCTTCATGGCCAACTTCATGGGTCATATCTCCTAATCTGACTCTGGCTCCCTTTCTGTTTCTCCTTTCCGCTGTTTTCAGCTTTGGTGAGAGTTTTCAGCTTTGTTGAGAGTCAAACTTTGTTGAGTTTATATATCACATAGCAAACAATTCACCCTTTAAATGTATAACTCAGTGGCTTTTAGTGTATTCATAGAGTTGTGTATCCTCGATGACAGTTCTAGAACAATTTCATCACCCCCAGAAGAAACCCTGTATCCTGTAGCCTTCAACTACCTTCCAATCCCTCATCCTCCCAAGCTCCTGGAAACCACTCATAGAGTTTCCGTCTCTCCAGATTTGCCTATTCTGGACTTTTCGTACACATAGAAATACAAAATATGGTCGTTGGTGACACTGCTTTCACTTAGCATGATGTGTTCTAGATTCATCCATGTTGTAGAGCAGATCAGCACTTCATTTGTTTTTATTGCCAGATTATACAGCATTCCACTCCTTTTCCACTTTTGAAGACCGTTTGATTCCTGGTCTTCTCAGACAGTCCAGGATAATCTTCCTATCCAAATTCAACTGTTCAGCAACTTTGTCCCTTCTGCAATCTTCATTTCCTCTTGCTATTTAACAGACATAGTTACCAGCTCCAGGGATTAGGTTGGGGGGGTTCCATTATTCTGCCTATCCAAGTGCCAAACTTCAGGAGATACCATTTACAGCAGAACACAAGAAACTCTCTCCCCAGAGGCAGCCCTGTGACTAGTATCTCTTATATTCCTAAGTCATAGTCTATGCATATGCAAACATA
The DNA here is from genome assembly GCF_020171115.1 of Neogale vison. Lineage (NCBI taxonomy): Eukaryota > Metazoa > Chordata > Mammalia > Carnivora > Mustelidae > Neogale > Neogale vison. The sequence goes on from NC_058091.1 coordinate 220,023,455, forward strand.
TACATTTTTTTAATGTCACTCACTGTGGATACACTACACTATAAACTGTGTATACTGTCTTTGGCATTGTTTTTGGGTTTTGGTTTTCTAGTCTTAAATCTCCTTTAGAGTTTGTAGTTATTTCCTCGGACTGCCATAACAAATCACCGCCGACTAGGTGACTTAAAACAACAGAAATGTCTTCTCTCCCAACTCTGGAGGGCAGAGGTGTAAAATCAAGGTGTGGGCCACGTGGGAGGCCCTCCACGCAATCCAGGGTAGAAGCTCTTCTTTGCTTCTTGCAGCCTCTCATGCAGCCAGATGTTCCTTAACTGACAGCTACATCATCCCAGTCTGGGCCTCCTCCTTCGTATAGCTTCCTGGCCTTCTCTCTGCGTGTCTTCATCTATCTTTTAGAAAGAAACTGTCATTAGATAGAGGGCCCACCCAGATAATCTAGACGATCTCATTTTAGATCCTAACTTAATGACATCTATAAAGTCCTTTTCCCAAGTAAGTTCCCATTCACAGATTCTGGGGCTGAGGACATGGGCATATCTTTTGGGACACCAGCTTTCACCCTCCTGCAGAGATCAGTCCACAGCCTGTCTGTAGCCTCACATTATTCTTGAAGCAACTGCATGGGATTTCATGGTAAGATGATGCTTAAACAAGTGTCCTAATGATGAACGACTATATTGTTCTATTTATGGCTTTCCTTTTAAATTAGTTGTCAAAATATTTTGAAATGGCCTGTAAGTTTTCATAAAGGTGTGAACTTTAAGAGACAGAAAAGCTGATGTAGACTGTCTTGTGGAATTGTGCAGGGAGCAGAATTTAGCAAAGGAACTTGAAAGAGGGTATTAGCTGTGCCCACGGCTGTTGAACTTGGAGGTTATTTTATACTGAAGGAGGTACTGGAGTCCTGCGGAAATATTTCAGGTTTGTGAAGGGACCTGGGGTCACTGTGACCAGGGAGTATGACAGGGCCCTTGTTGGTTCCTTCCCAGCATTCCTTGCCCTTCCAGGGTGCAGTGGGCTTGCTTCCACAATGAGCGCGTGTTTATAGACTGCTTGAGGAGCCTTGGAGAGAGGCGAGCAAGCAGCCAGGCAGGCCAGCATTCGGGAGCAGCCTTTATTCCTCTGGGGAGAGCGAATGTCCTGGAAGCTGTTTACTGTTTAACCAAGTGTTTGCCAGTAGGACAGATGTCCTGCCCACACACAACGCACGGTCTGTAACTGGGTGGCGGTATCTGGTTAAATCACCCTCCCCGTGTGATTTCTAATGCTGCGTTTTGTGTCCTGTCTTCATTTCCCATGGATTGTGCAGTGAGAATTTCACGTGTGAGCTGCATTTTGGTGCATCTACCCACAACACTTCCCCCTCAACACGCACGCACACACACACACACACATACACACATACGCACACACACCCGGACAGGTAAACTTGGGCTGTTGTGTTTCTCAAGGCTTTTAGATAAAGCCTGAGGTGAGGCGATGCCCGGTTCCAGTGGCCTCCAGCCCAGAGACAATTTGCACAGACTGTGTTACACAAAGGCACGATTCAGGGAGGGCTCCAAACAAGGGCATATTGTGTCCCTGTCACTTTGTTGGGAGTCCTGTTAATGGCTGACATGCACTGGGTCCTCCAGTTTAAGCATGTATGTCCTATTTGGCAGGAGCAACCTGAGGACTAACACTTGTGCAGACTGACTGCATTGGAGGGAGACCCGAACACCTGAGGTGTGAAGAGCCCTCCTTCCCTCCCCTCTCCTTTCCGCCAGCTTTCCTCATGATTGCACCCTCTGCCCCCTCCCCCACCACCCCCAGCCGCTGCTAGCCTCGCATGTGACTCCAAGCCCTCAGGGCCCTCTCTGGGACACAGTTCTAGCCAGGCTCAGAAGGCCTGAAGGGGGGGCAGTAGGCATCCCAAACCTGACAGGACAGAGCAGCACCCTCTCCCACCCGCCAAGGAAGTAACTGCTTCAATGTTGTTAGATGTGACTCTCTTGCTCTTTGTGAGTCAGGATGGATGGTTGTCAGTTCTCCCTAGATTACTCAATCAGACAATTAAACAGGCACACAATGTCCAATTCTCCATGCTGCCCTCAGGAGGAGACGAGCCATCTGTCTTCCTCAGCAGAGGAAGAAACCCTCTCACCTCTCTGCCACGGCATGGAGCTCAAATAGAGCTAATACGAATATAATGCCTGCTAACACTCACTGAGTGCTCAGTATATGGCCCGCCCTTTTCGAGATGATTCCAATCAGTCTTCACAGGAAACCCGGGAGGTGGGCCTTATGACTGACACCATTTATGCAGATGGGGAAACTTAAAGCACAGAGAGATGAGTGGCCAAGGTCATGTCTTGAAAAGGAGCTGCTTCAGGGCTATATCACTCACTGGGAAGACGACCCCACCACAAGTACCAGGCTGGGCCAGTGAGAGTGGGCTCTCACTGGCCCAGCCTAGTCCTGTTTGGGGCACACTGACAAAGAAGGTGGGTGTACACTGGTGGGGAGGGGCCATTTCTTTAATTGTCTATAATGTAAGGATGACATAAGACCTCATCCCAGGCTCCATTCCCATTACATTCAGTAGCCTGGCAAGTTCTACCAAAGGTAGGAGTAATTGCTCCTATTCTTTTTATAAACATGCCATATATTAAGGATGGCCTTTCCTTGATCGTCATCTCCCCCTGGAGTAGAAATGAAAAGACAGAAAACACCCTGTGTCAGTTTTAAGGAGGATCCAGGACCACCTCTTTTCCGAGCCTTGTTGGCCATATCATTCAAGTCAAGATAATCAAAAGCATCTTCTGGTTCTATGTTTGAAGAGATACGATCCCAGTGAAGGTTGTTCAATTATTCTTTGCACTGGGCCTCCTGGGGCACTCCCAAGTGCCCTTCCTGTCATCATTTGTCTCCTTGGAAATTTATCCACTGTTTGTGGCATTGACTGACACCATTTTTAGTCAGCCAAGTGCTTATCTAATCAATTCCTTGGGTTGGAACTAGGGCAGCTCCATATGTGCAGAAGAACCTAAATCATGTGAGGGAGGGAGGTGGGGACATTCCCTGTGTCTAAAAGACTCCCTCACTCCTCAGGAGTGCCAAGGCTCTGGTATTTCACCATTAATTTCCACGCTTGCCTTAGACATTTTCCCCTTCAGGCCTTTGTGCCAGTCAAGACTGAGTTGGGCTGGGGCGCCTGGGTGGCTCAGTGGGTTAAAGCCTCTGCCTTCGGCTCAGGTCGTGATCCCAGGGTCCTGGGATCGAGCCCCACGTTGGGCTCTCTGCTCGGCGGGAAGCATGCTTCCTCTTCTCTCTGACTGCCTCTCTGCCTACTTGTAGTCTCTGTCTGTCAAGTAAATGGATAAAATCTTTGAAAGAAAAAAAAAAGACAGAGTTGGGCTTCATGTAATGGGAACCCAACTTTCGTTGTTTCACCAAATAATTTGTCTTCTCACGTATGAAGTCTGGAATCACTAATGCAGAATGGCACATGCCAGAGGAGGCTGCCCAGGGCTCCCACCCCTGTGCCATGGCCTCCTGCTCCAGTACCTTCTGTGTGTGTCTTTTGTCTTCACAGTGGTAAGATGGCTGCTGTGCCTCTGCTACCTGTTCTATCCGCATTCCAAGTCAGAATGAACCAGGAAGAAGAACAGAAGGAACAAAGCTCAGTGCCAGGTAAGTCCGCCCACTTTTATTAGGCAAGCGGTCTCCTTCCAAACCTCCACCCTCTAGACTTACTGATTCACCTCTGTCTGAGAAGATGTTTGGGGTGGGGGAGAGTGGTTATTGGTTTTCACTGGGCACTTGCTTCTTTGGGCAAATTAAGGAGTTTCTTCAGTACGACAAAAGGGGAGATTGCCTCTGACATAGGGCCCTGGCAAAGACCACCACACCTCCTCTTGAACGGGAATGTGTTTTGAAACGTTAGCATATTAAGCCATTACTAAGCTAAAAAAAATTGAGGTATGGTAGCCTGTTACTCTTTTCCTTCCACTAAAAGAACCAAGGGCTGCCTAGGGACACTGGACTCTGTGACATGGGGATTGTTGAAAAGAAAAAGGTTAGGACCAGAAAGATGACAGCTGTGTCCTCGTTGTACATCTGCTTGGGGTCGGCCTTGCTTCTGGGACGTGGTTACGTTTCCTCCGGTCAGGGTGTCGGAACGCTACTGACATTTTGGCCCAGGTCGTTCTTGGATGTGAGAGCCGTGCTGGGCATTGTAGGATGTTTATCCTGGCCTCTACCCACTAGATGCCAGTAATGCCGGCCCTCGCCCCCAGCTGGGATAACCAGAACTGTCTCCAGACACTGCCAGCGTGCCCCTGGGTAAGAATCACTCTTTGGGTCTATTCCATTCTCCAGAATATTGCTGACAAAACTCCTCTTTTTCCTGGTTTTTGTAATGAAAATTGTGGTCTTGACCTGCTCCCCACAGCAGACCTCAGCCAAGTAGGGCAGCAGGAGGAGGAGGGCCTCCCGGCACAATGTGTCCCGCACATCTGCACAGCTAGAGTGGGCTTCTTCTGGCCTGGGCATCATATTTGAAGCCCAGCATCCCAGGGGCAAAACTGGGGGCTGCCAGATTTTAAATAAAGACAAAAACATGGGATGCCCAAGGATATTTGACTCCGATAAACAACAAGTAGTCTTTTAGTATAAGGAGGTCTCACACAACCCTAAATGAGAAGTGTGGGTCTGCATTCTCAGTTTGGATCATTCCTAGGATCGCCTTTTGCTGCCACGTTGCATGACGTTTGGCACTGCTACTTCCTGGTGCTGCCGCCGAGCATGCTGGCAGCCGAAAGCTCTGATAGAAAGGTGTCCCACAGACTCTGTGCCCTTACCCTGACCTTGAACCCCACGTGGTGCCAAGCAAAGTCACCAGGCCCTCAAATTACAGTTCCTTTTTCTGCACCCTCATATCTTGAATGCATCAGGCCCATTCATTTTCATCGACGAAGCCATCCTCTGGCTGGGCTGCTCCCCTTGTTCTCTGTATCTGAGGGGCACAGAGAGTGTTCCCCAGGCAAGGGGCAGGATTGTGTTACCAGAGAAAATCCAGGTCAGCCCCAGACTCTCCAGAGCCAAGCTGCCAGCACTGGGAAAGTAGGGCGTTTGCCTTCTGCAGATGAGCATTGATGTTCCACCTGAAACACTCAGAAAGTGGTTCCCAAAGTGTGTCCCCGGATTCAGCTTGTGGCCTGCTGCAGATGTGCCTCTGATATATCAGCGACCTATCTTAGGGAGCCACGGGATACATGAGCATGTTTAAATCCAGAGGGGTCCTGCATTAAGGAAACCTGTTGGACTTTGTTTAAACCAGGGTTCCTTCACATTATCGGACAGTCTTTTCCTTGCCCAGTATCTATTACCAGAATGTACTTGGGCATTTACCGCCAATGCAGATAACGTGTAGCATAGCAGACAATGGACAAATATTTATTATACATATATATAGTGCTGGGCCAGGTGCTCGGGATATAGAGGTTTGTCCTTTGTAGTTCTTAAAGCAGTTGTAAATATTTAATTAACTATAATTATTTGTTTAGTGTCTGACTCCCCCAATAAAAAATTCATAAGGGCAAGGATGTTACCCCTTTTACTCACTATCATGTGGCCAGCCCCTAAGAGTTCCTGGCCCATTATAGACACTCAATAATTATTACTTGAATACATAGAAAAAAAAATCTTTGTCCTTTGAGAACTTCCTGTCTAATACGATGGTCCTCATAGGACTGCAGAGCAGAATCATGGGAGGAAGTTTTTGATACAGGTGTCTGGTCCCCACAGCTGGAAATGGTGTAAAAAGTTGGGGAGAGGGGTACCTGGGTGGCTCAGTGGGTTAAAGCCTCTGCCTTCGGCTCAGGTCATGATCCCAGGGTCCTGGGATTGAGCCCCGCATCAGGCTCTCTGCTCAGCAGGGAGCCTGTTTCCTCCTGTCTCTCTCTGCCTGCTTCTCTGCCTACTTTTGATCTCTGTCAAATTTAAAAAAAAAAAAAAAAAAAAAAAGATGGGGAGATAGTATTCTATAGACAAAGCTGAGGTTTGAGACAATGCCCCCGACTCTTCAGGAAGCATACATACACATACCACACTTGGAATTAGACGGCTTCATTGAGTTCTCTCTTTTGTCTGCCAAGGCCAACAAGTCTGGGCCTCGCTTATGCCCCTAAGAGGCCCCAGGAGAAAAGCCACTTGGAAGCTAGGGGCTCACCAGGGAGCAACAATCCCTGCTTTCCAAGGGACCAGAATAAAGCCCAGAATATGTTGGTGTGCTGAAATGGAGTAGACCACTTACTCATTTCCAGAAGACATTTTTAACTTTCCTTTTTGAACCATAGCCTGGGCTCCGAACTTCAAGCCTGGCCCTAACTTCCCTCTTCCTCCTGTGAGCTCCTTACTGTTCACATATGATTCTCTCATGAGGCTCTGAGATAATTTGTCAGAGCACACTTGCAGTCCCTGGCTTTACTTGAGATAGAGCAAGTTCCTATTCTAGCTCCTGGTAGGGGTTTGGCCTCCCCACGTCTCACCGCCCATCACTGGCCTCCAGTTTAGCTGGAGGCAGACCATCTGCTTAAGGAAGCCTTTCAAGGGAAGACTTCATACATGCAGTACCCCGTAGAACTCCCATTTATATGGGCTTATTATCAAAGCTGACTTTTTTATTTCTGCACAATGCTTTCAACATTGATAGAAATCTGAATATAACTGCATCTCCTCAAGAATCTTGGATATACAGAAATTTGAACTCATTTATCGTAGCAGGATCTGGTTTGCTATTATATATACACACATGCACATACATATACATATATTTATATATACTATCTAACAACATACTTTTCAGGGGTCTTAGGTGTCTTTTTGCACTGAATTGTAGTGGAAGTGCATAGCTTCTTTGTTTACTAATGTGTAAATTATGCAAGTTTCCGTTCATCATTCTACTGAAATGTGATGATTTATCACCTTAACTGGGCTTCTGTCCTCATCCTCACTAGTCCTCTTTCTTAGAATTGGTTAGTTCTTGTTAGTTACTTGTATCTCTCTCTTTCTTACACAATTACCAAAGGAAAAAAAAAAGAACAGAACAATTAAAGAGATTTGAATCAGCTGCTAAAAAGCCAGCATTCACAAAATTCTAAAGCACAGGACCCTAGCAGTAGCTTAAGTGAATAACGCAGTGTGCTACTTACAGAATTTGGAGCAGGACTTTGATATAAACTAAGAGACTTCTCAGTTAGATTTTTCAGTTTTGCATGTTTTGTTCCAGTAAACTGACCTTTCTATGTTGAACATGAAAATAACCTCTGTTGTTCTGTGTAGATCCTTCTACTTCTTTTTCATGCTATGCCTTGTCCATCTCAGAATTTTTTTTTTTTTTAAGATTTGTATTTATTTATTTGACAGACAGAGATCACAAGAAGTCAGAGAGAGGTGGAAGCAGGCTCCATGCTGAGCAGAGAGCCCGACGAAGGACTTGATCCCAGGACCCTGGGACCATGACCTGAGCCGAAGGCAGAGGCCTCCACCCACTGAGCCACCCAGGCGCCCTCCATCTCAGAATTTAACTGCACTATCTCTAGTCCAACTGAGAGGCTCCCTCAGGACTGACAGTCTGTGTTGATATCCATCATAACCCGTGGCCCTGTCATCACAGCATTGTCTATCTGTCCCCTGTAGTTGACTGGCAGCTCCCCAGGGATGTGGGGGGTTGTTGAGGGAGTCCTCTTCAGCTGTCCTGGCTAAGACCTGCATTGCTGGCTCAGAGAGGGCCGTGCCAATCCCAGGCACTGATCTCCAGATTCTTCTTTCCTGGCTGACTCCTAGGGAAGATCAGTCTTCGAGGAACCTATTGGTCACTCCAAAGAAATGTTAGCCTTGAATTCTTCATGGTATTTTAGAATGCTGGGATCTCCACAGCACAGTAATTGCAAAGATACAGAAAATACTCTCCTGTTGTTTTTCTATTTCAAATTTCATTGATTGCTATGCCTTATTTCCTGCCATTTTCTCACTTTGGATTTAATTTGCTCTTCTTTCTCTGATTTCTTAAGGTAGGAGCTTTGGTAACCAATTTGAAAACTTTCTCCTTTTCTAGTAAAAGCGTTCAGTGCCATAAATTTCCTTCTAAGTACTACTTTAACTTGTATCCCTACATTTTGGTATGTTTTATTTTTATTTCCATTCGGCTAAAATATTATTAATTGCCCTTGAGAATTTCTCTTGGAGCCCTGGGTAGTTTAGAAGGGCATTGCTTAATTTGCAAATATTTGTGGATTTTCCAGATATCTTTCCGTTACTCGCTTCTGGTTTAATTCTGGCTATGGCCAGAGAACATATTTTGCATGATTTCCTAGTCTTTTTAATTTGTTAAGGTATATTCTATGGGCTGGAATATGGCCATATCTTGGTGAGTTGTCCATGTACACTTAGAAACAATGTGTACTTGGCTTGTTAGTTAGAGTATTCTATACACGTCAGTTAGGACAAGTTGGTTGATCATGTTTTTCAGGTCTTTATCCTTTGTATTAATAACTGAGAGAAGAGTGCTGAGGTTTGTGTGTATAATGCTCATTTTTTTCTCCTTCGTTTCTGTCTCTTTTTGATCCAAGTATTTTTTTTTCAAGATTTTATTTATTTATTTGACAGAGATTGAGAGCACAAGTAGGCAAAGAGCAAGGCAGAGGGAGAGAGAGAAGCAGGCTCTCCACTGAGCAGAGAGCCCAATGTGGGGCTCAATCCCAGGCCTCTGGGATCATGACCTGAGCCAAAGGCAGCCGCTTAACAGACTGAGCCACCCAGGCGTCCCTGATTCAAGTATTTTTAATGCTCTGCTATCAGGTGCATCCAAATTTTGGATCATTGTCTTTCTGGATAACTAACCCCATTGTCATTATACAGTGTTCCTCTTTATCCCAGAGACAGAGGGTTTTTTCCTCACCCCAGTTGCACTGTGGGGTCAGTGTTGGTTGCCTCCTCCTCCTCCCACAGCTTTTGTTTTGCGGAGGAGATGCTGGGGAAGAATCCAGGCAAAATTTCAACCCTTTCTGGCAGTGGCTGCCCTTCCCCTCACCCAGCCTGTCCCCTGGAGATACTTTCCCGTGCCTCTTGCCAGTCCTTCCACAAGTGCCCTCTAGGTCAGTGCAGAAGGGCCTGCATGACCTGCCCTCCTATCCGTGGCTCCCAGGATTCTCCTCTCTCCCTTGCCGAAACGTGCCCCCTGCCAGTGAATTCTCTAGTGGTTTCAGCAGACTCTTTCTCTCTAGAGCATGTCTAGCTGCATTAGCCCTGGAGAAGGAGGGGGCTCACATCCTGTTTCATCTGTCTTCCTTTGGTTTACTTAGTTCTAGTTGGTTTGATGGTTAGTTAGCTGGTTGTCTCATGACCTCAGCTCTCTAATGAATTTACAGAAGGTTGTGAATATGCAAGTCTGCCTTTTTATTGTTTGAAGAGCAAGAATGCAGCTCTTTTTAGCTTTCTGTGTCTCATGTGTCAACAGAAAGTATGGATTATTATTTTATTGTACCCCCATCCTTTCTCAAAAAGAATTTGAAATGGCAATCTTGAGAATATCTTTCTGGAACCCAACCTAATATAAGATCCATTTCCTTGCCCTTGATACTGGAGCCAGACTTTCTGAAGGGAGGGAAGGAAGAAAGGATAAAATGCCTAGGAGAAGAATTCCCTGCTTAGGCTTTTCTTTTCTCATTGATGGAGATTAAGTGGGATAGCATTAGTATTGTTCTTCTATCCCGAAACAAAGGGTTTGAGCTTGGAAGGCTAGGCAGTCTCTGGAGGCCAGAGGAAAAAAATAGAGCAAATGTTTAGCTACTTCTAAATGAACTGAAATGAGGGGTGCTTGGGTGGCTCAGTCAATTAAGCGTCTGCCTTTGGCTCAGGTCATGATCTCAGGGTCCTGGGATTGAGCCCCACAGCAGGCTCCCTGCTTAGCAGGGAGTTGTCTTCTCCCTCTCCCTCTGCCCCTCCCCCTGCTCATTCTCTTTTTCTCCCTCCCTCCCCACCCCCTCATGCTCTTCATCTCAAATAAATAAATTAAATCTTAAAAAAAAATAAATAACTGAAATGAAAGCACTTTTAAAACCTCTATGGAATTAAACCATATAGGAGAGTAACTAATAGTATGCATTTTGTCTTCCTTCTCCACCTTCCCCGACACCCCCTTTTCTCCCCACCCAGTTGGGACTTCAGTCCGCTGCCCCTTTGGGAGAAGGCCGAGAGGGTGGGCAGGAGTGGAAGATGAAACACTGTTTGCTCCTGCCACTCACGTCTGTTAAATGGTGGCATCCACCCCTTGGTCATGTTTGCATCACAACACACATCATCGGCTTGCTTTGACCCTGACACCATTTTATAGGCTTAATAATAATAAATCTATGCCTGAAATAGTTTTGCAGATTATAGCAATCAATCAAAATTCAGGGAGCCCAAGACCATTAATGTCATCAGCAGTGATGCAGCACCCCGGGAATCCATCTAAATCAGCCATTATGACGGAAAATATACCTTAAGAGTCTAAAGAGAGAAAGAGGAGACAGGCATAAATTGCAGTTCTATTTTTATCAGCCATCAAGTGATGATTTTCTTCGGAGGTTTTGTTCCTGGGAGGAGATGAAACTAGGGTTTGCTATCTGTACTCCAAAGCGTAAACTGGGAAGATTTTGCTGGTCCTGGGACTAAGAGCACCAAAACCCAATCTGTAGACACCTTTAAGCCGAAGCACTGGGAATTTTTCTTTTGAAACTCGCCAGTGAGATAAGTCCAGGCCTTGTACTCTGCCTTTCTGGGTAGACGGCTTCAACTGCTCGTGTTCCACGTGTCAAAACAGATCCTAAAGGAAGACTCAGCTGGGAGAGGCTTGAGATCCTGCCACAAGGAGGTCCCCAGCTGTCCACAAAGATCACTTGTGGTTAATCACAAACTGAGGATGAGGGGTAGGAGGATGAGAAGTTTCCTTCTCAGGCCTTTGATAGTCTGTATCTTCCTATAAGCTCTCAAAGACTTATTTCCTGTAAGTCGATATGGTATGGTAAAAGTAACTGAGATTTCAGAGTCAGGAAAATGGAGTCCTGGCTGTTGAGCTGATTATAGTAATCTCACCTTTAGGCACCTTCTTTATCCATCTATAAAATGAGCAGATGGCTCCATATCAGGCATTCCAAACCTGGGATCCATGGATTAGATCCAGAGGTGGGTTTTGTTTGGTTTCGCCTTGGTGACTGTTTTTGTGAGCTAAACAATGATGGAAATCTCGGTAAATTTCACATACAAACTACCATTTCATCTTCTCCCCCAAAATTGGCGGTGCTGGCTACATGGGGCCTTATCCCCACATGGCAGCTACGCAGCATTGCTGTCTAATGAGGGCTGCTTGTGACACAGCCTGCCCTCTTCCTGAGTACCCCAGGGTCCCCACCTAATGTCTTACCTTCCCCTGCCCCCGTGACTTAGTCACATTAGTTGTCTGGCTCTTGGAAACACAGCTCCTGGATTATATGATCTATATAAAGGGTGATATTTAACTTTGCCTACTAAGGCAGAACTTTCTTAAAAGACTTTGAAAATAAAGTCCTTAAAAAAAAATAATGGAAGGGAAGCCCCAAAGAATCATATACTGTATGGATCCTGCATTTTCATTCTTCACCTCAAACAACCACTATGAGTACAAGCAACAACAGATGAGTAACTAACTGTTGACTTCTTAATTCACAATAGAAAAATAAGATCTAGTTCATTTTTATAGCCTCGTTCATTTTCAACTCTTTCACGTGTCCTAGAAAAGCTCATCACAGGCCTGGGGAACAGGCAAGAAAACTGGAATTTGGAACTTTTCTCTAAACATTGAGTTCTTGAGCCAGGAATAGGCTCTCCTCCCTCTCACTATTCTTTCTCTATTAGCAGTATTAACTGTTTGTTTACTGGTATTTGGTCCGTATCCTCAGGCCTCCTATAGCTGCTTCACATGTCAATTATAAGCTCCTTGAGAGCAGGGATGAGATATAGAGCTTTTGTAACTTCTTGCCTTCCAAGTGCATCGCCAAGCAGAGCCTAGACCCATCCAAAGTGGTCACCAAGAAAAGACCTACTTTTGCAATATCGACCAGCGTAAGCATGTTCCTTTCAAGGAATCCAACAAGTCCACAAGATAAGCCCATCCAAACTATGATGCAGGTGCTCTGATTGTGGACAAGTTCTGAGGTCCCGGGGGGTCCTCGTTTAAGCAACCAGAGCCAGAACACTGGAGAGTAACAGTACGGTTAACGGTTGATGTTTCTGCACTCCTTGTATTAATTTCGCTGCCCTCTGTGGCTAAGCTGTTTGTACCAGATGAGTCCCTCTTCACCTCATTTCCCACTTTTCCCACAGCCTCCCCTTCCTCAGTCTTCCCTGTGGATTGATAATGGCAGGACACATGGAAATTTTCATCGACTAAATGCCCATAAAGATAAATCATCTGGCCCTTTCCCTTCTTTGCACCCTTAGCCATTGTCTCAAATGGAACTTGTGACCCTTTGTATGTGTTTTCTGATAAGAGAAAAATTGATTCCGTGGCAGGGAATGGTGACCTTGGCAAAGTCAAATAATTTAATAGGCCACGAGGTGCCGGGCCCATCCATTGGGGTCTTTTGCAGTCGTTGCTGGTACTGTTTTCTCTGAACAATACGGCTGTTGAGTGGGACTGAAGTGGTGGTCGTCCAAGCAGCAAGCTGCTAAAAGAGCCTTCCAATTTCATTGTTAATGGGAAAATAAAATCAGTTACTGTATCAGAAAAAGCTTTTCAGAAAAATCAGGTCATTCTGTGGTCCACGGCCCTTTTATTAGGATTAGAATCACGTGACTAGCTACACACATAATAAAATGGGGCCTCATAGGTCTGGGAAGACAGGCAAGAAAGTTAAGTTTTCTAAAGTTTCATTAATTATTACTTCCCTGACACAACAGAACTGTGGGAGCTTTGGGAAGAAAGTGGCCTCAGCTTGGCCAGGAAGGTAGTTGAAGCCACAAGTGGTCTCTTGGAAAAAAGAAAAACCGAATTTTCTCATGTGAATCTGCAGCCTGCTCCCTTCATTGAGAGACCAGGCCCTTGTACACGATCCATCTCTTTCCCTTAGAATTACACTGGCCACCAGCTCTTGACGTGGGCTTGAAATCAGGCACACTTGATTTTATATCTGAGCTCTTCCATTTACTGGGTGATCTTGGGCAAGTGACTTCATCTCCCTTGCCTCGCTGTAGGATTGAAGCGAGATTGTGCTTAAAAAGTGCTTCTCACTCAGAGCCAGAGGTCAGAAAGTAAGAGTTGTATCAGTGTCATTGTTACTACCAGGCTTGGTGCCTGGTTCCTTAATCACCTGTGGGCTCCACCCGCTCCCTGTCTGTCTACCTCTCTGAATGGCCTTCTCTCTGTACCCAGGCTTCCCTGCTGGATCACTTCCAGCTTCTCCCCTAAAGAGCACTGAGGGAATGGCGTCCTTTTCCTTTCTTGGGATGGTAACGTGATAACCTCCAGGCACTTTCACATTCCTCGAAACAGAGCTGTAATCTAACAATAGGCGCTCCCTGAACTGTGGGCACCCAGAGCCTTGGGGCAGAGCAGAGCTCAACCTGTCTGAGCTCTTTGGACCACCCAGCTAGGGAATTCTCTGAACCTTCCACTGCAGGGAAAATCACGACACAGCAATCCTTTGTTTCTGCCTAGAAATGTACTTCCAAGGTGCACGCAAATTTTCTTTACAGTACTCCCAAGCATCTGCTAGCATCCTTTGGGCACAGAGGCCAAGACCACCTGAGTTTCCTAGTGGCCTCTTGGCAGCCAGCCAGTGCTTCTCAGGACCTGGGGAAGTGGGGGGTTCTCTTCTGAGCCCACAAATCTGTCATCGTTGTTGCTGTTGTTGTTTTATTGGAATCGTCAGCCTTAAAAATCACAAATTTTTCACATGTATATTTGGATTTGGGGCTTTTCTTGATAAAAACTGGAGGTTCCGACAATATTGGGCTAGCACCTGCTTTTTTATGTTAATCCCCTGGATTAACATGTTAAGTACCTGAGTTTACAAATCCTGAACTGGAGGTTACTGGACTTTTATCACAAACCATAGCCTCTTAAAACTGGGGGAGGCCATAGGATTAAGTCGTCCAGGAAGCTAATCTCAGAGAGATTAAAGATGTGTCTAAGGTTTGCAGAACATTTGTGGCAGAAGAGAAGCTGGGGTTCCTGGATTCAACGCCCTTCCTCAGGGCAACATGCTTTCCCTATAGTCTGAAAGAAATAGTGTGGGAACCTTGGGTTTCAGAGACCTGTCAATCCTCTTCAAGTTCCAAGGGTGTGATTCAAGGATCTAAGAGAACCACTCAACCCATGGTCTCTCTTCCTTCTGCCTCAATACCCAGAATTCCTACTGTTCATGTATCACAGTGTTCATCTGTGGAACAGTGAATTGTACTGGGTTAAGACCTCAGAGTAGCAACGTTTACTCAGAAAATGGGTCAATTAAAACTTTTCCCTGAGTGCTTGCTTGACCTCTCTCCTGGCCAGCTGAGAGCAGGGAGCTCAGAGAATGGGCTCTGGGCAATTCTGAGCTGAGGCTGGGGTTGTAGAGTATAGCCTGGTAAAATAGAAAAGTCAGAGTTGTGAGTTATGAACCCAATATAGTCAGTGGCTTCCCTTGTAATCAGTTTCTACCCCCATGAGATGGGGGCATTTGGCATGGTGATGTTTGAGGTTCGAGAGCCTCCCCAGGCCAGGCAGTCCATGATTTTACACACAGAAATGTCCCAAGTGATGGTTGTTTCTGGTCTGAAAGATCAGCATGAGGAAGGCCTTTTGGAAGCCAAATCCGTGGGATTACAGGACCTGAGGGCAAGAAAGTGGCTTGCCAATATGAGGTTGAAAAAAATTTTTTGTAAACCCTGGGAGGTAATCCTTCTCTGTCCTTGGGTGCGCTCATCTCATTGCTTGAAGCTAACAGATGGTGGCTGTTGCCTATATCCCTGGAGCAAGAAGAGATCCTATCCACATTCTTTCGGACAAAGTGAAGACTTCTTCAAGAAATGACCTCTAAGATGATTTTAGTCCCCTGTGACCGTTGCCATCCTTAATTAGCCAATTACGGCTTCAGGGTCACCAGAGTTTATCAAAGCTCATTGAGTCCACCTGGGAGTGGAGCTCAAGCAGTGGGTTTCTTAGGTGCAAAGCTCCATCTTCCAGAGAGCCTTTGTGCCCCATCAACAAAGGTCCTTTTGGGGGACTCTCTCCCCAAACTTCCTGGTGTGAACTCTACTCCCCAGTGTCAGCATCGTGTATTTTAAGCTGCTACCACAAGTTACAACTGACGTAAGAGGTTTTTACCACTGTCTGTTTTCAGAAACCTCTATCCCCAAATGTCCTTAGGCTCAGAAGAATCTTTTTCATTTTAAGGACTTTCTGAGAAAGAAAGTTCTATAGCTGTCTTTATCAACCTGTTTTGGCACTGAGCAGCCTTTCCATCCACGTCCTCACTTTTTCTCTGGCCTTTGAGGGTTGGAGAACTGTTTGCCACAGTCTTCTTAGTACCAATCTTTCATATGCTCAGACATGTTATTGTGGCTGTTTCTGTGGTCTCCTGTAGTTGATGAAAACCGGTGACTACGTCAGTGACATTTGCAAGTTAAGAGCCCACTGTTTCGCATGAGCCAGACAGATGTGGGAGACAAAAGTGGTGCCATGATTCCTGCCTTCAAGGAGCTTCAGGTCCCACAGGGGCAAAGGGGTCTGTGTATATATATATTCACTTCAAGAACAGAATGCTCACAGGTACCCCTTTATCCTAACCTGGAAGTGAAGGACTTTGGGGAG
Organism: Neogale vison; assembly: GCF_020171115.1. NCBI lineage: Eukaryota > Metazoa > Chordata > Mammalia > Carnivora > Mustelidae > Neogale > Neogale vison. The sequence continues at coordinate 220,039,308 of NC_058091.1, forward strand.
CCTTGACACCTAGCCTCTGGGAGGGTAGGAGACGTATGTAACAAATCATCCAAGAGTTTGTTCAACTCTTTCATTTTTGAACTCTTTGAACTAGGGCAACTCTCCTGGGGTTTGATGACATTTAGGACATGGGTGTTTATGCCCAAGTGAAAGCACTGTGTGTGCAGCTACTGTATGTGTGCCGTAAGGCAAACCCCAGGAAGACAGGGATTTTCACATCTTTGGTTTGCCAATTAGCCCAAGAGCCTACAACAGTGCCTGGCACAGCAGTGGTGTACTGTAGTTATTGAAGGAAGAATTAGGGAGGGGAGGGCTCAATGGTAAATTTTTATTCTGGTATCCTGGGAATAGTGTGGTTCAATTTTTTTTCCATCTGAAAAAAAAATAGTCATGAAGAGCCACCAAAGTCTCCTGATCAAACCAGACCTACAAGTAACCCCTTTTCAACCAAAGATATTACCTCTTGTTACCCAATTTTGTTTCCTCTTTGGGAAGCATTTTATCTTCACTTTGAACTCTTAACCCCTATCATGATTTCTTGCCTGGGGCAACTGACTTTACCACACAACCTTATCAAATGCTTTTTGAGATTTAGGTAAATATAATCCTAGGCTTTCAGTTTTCTTTGGTCTATCCCAGTAATTCCTCTAAACACCCCTCCCAAAACAAAACAAAACAAACAAACAAATCCAATGAGTTCTTTAAAGTGAGGCCTGCCCTCACAAATCCACATTAGCTGTGTGTGAGCGGGCTCTGGGACTGCGAATCCTTTGTACTTCCACTGTCCATGTGGCTGCTAGTGTTTCCTTAGGTGATCTGGTAGACACTCTCTTCTTATTCTAACAGTTTGGTAATAAAACAGGTTGGGCTTGGCACTCATCCTTTTCTGACTGGTAGCCTTTCCACCCTCCTTTGTGACTGCTGGGTTGGTACTTTAGTGGGAACCTGGCCAGGGGCAGGATGTCTCTCTTGAATGTGGAGATGAGCTTTGCTACAATGATGTTTTACTACTTTATTCCAAAAGCAATAACCTCTCTCTGCTCTTTAGGCAGTGTGAGTCTGGGAACTGGGAACAGGCAGGACCAGTCAGTCAATACCGTTTAGAATCTATTGGGATCATTCCTATTTCTCTTTCCCTTTTTCTCAGCCTCTGCTTGCCTGCTTCCATTCTCTATGCCCCAGTCATACAATGATGATCCCCAGCCTGGTTGAGACAAAGTGGTGCTTTAGAGTCAAGTAGGTCTGGGTTTAAATTCTAACCTTGGGTAGTATACTTTGTCTCTTGTTAGGAACCAAATGTGTCCTTCCAAGTTCATGTGTTGAAGCTTTGATCCCAAATCTTATGGTATTGGAAGGTGGGACCATGAGAGGTAATTAAGTTAGATACAGTCATGTAGGTGGGACCTGAGTTCCCTCTCCACCTGTGAGGATACAGAAATAAGACAGCCACCTACAAACCAGAAAGAGGGCCCTCAGCAAGAAATGAACTGGCCAGCACCCTTCATCTTGGACTTCCCAGTCTCAGTCAACCCTGCGTGTTGTTGAAGGCATGCAGTCTCTGGTATTCCGTGAGAACAGCCTGCGCAGACATCTCTAAGCCTCAGTTTCCTCACATGTGAAATGGGTTAATAATATCTTCTTGAAATTGTTGTTATCAGGATTACATGCAGTAACAAATATAAAGGGATGGACTTTAAAGAGACACAAAATGAAAGGTAACTATTGTAGTATCCTCCCTCTATTTGAGTCCACATTTTTCATGAGTAACAATAGTAGTAACAAAAGCAGTAACCTTTACAAAGACCTGATTACATATAATCCACTGTTCTGAGTGCTTTGTGTACATTAATTCATTTTATCTCAATTACTGTGTTCTCCAGTTATCTTTCTTTCCCTCTTTTCCCAGCTCTTCTTGGGTTTGCCTCTTCCCCATTTTCTTCCAAAAAGTCTTTTCTCTAATTGTCCATGGAGATTTCTGCATGGAATACAAATAGCACCTAATAATAAACAATTACGCACGTAGCAAGAGCATTTACCCAGAGCCATCTTTTCAGCCAGAGCTCATGGCCACTTCCTGGAGCTCTATAGTAATTCTCAGCCATGGCTGCACTTTAGAATCACCTGGCGAGCCATCACAAAGCCCCTTGCCAAGTCACACATAGACCAATTAAATCAGAATCTCTGGGAATGGGACCAGGTACTGCCTCTCAGAGTATAAGGCATAGGAGAATTACCTGAAGATCTTGTGGAACTGCAGGTTCTACTTTTCCATCAGGATCCCAAAGAGGCAATTCTGCTGGTCTAGAGACCACTTTGGGTGGCAGGGCCAGGCTAGACACCCCTCACTGCCCATTGGGTTTCTCCTAACTCAGTCATATAATATCTCTTGATTACTCCTTCTGGTCCTCCTTGGTCACCTAAGAGTAGACCCTAATTGGGCCTGACTCTCAGATACCACAACAACAGAAGATATGACCAGTGGCAGAGAAAGAGATGACCAGTAGCAGAGAAAGTGACTCACACACATAGGCAAACCAAATGTCTTTGCTTAGGAAATTCATCTAGAGTCCAGGATTTGGAGGTCAGGAATAAACTACCACCAAATGCCTGGGGACATCTTAAAATGGGAGCAATTCTCAATCTGCATTCATTTCTAAATCTTGGGCCATTCTTTTCTTTTTTTGTTTTTTAAAGTAGGTTTCATGTCCCACATGGGGCCCAGTACTGGACTTGAACTCACAACCCTGAGATCGAGACCTGAGCCAAGATCAAGAGTTCGATGCTTAACCAACCAAGCCACCCAGGAGCCCCATCATGAGCCATTCTTGGTGGGACCTTTATAAATAGGCAATGAGGGAATAGTGAATTATGATTTTGTGGCCTGGTCAACTTCCTACAACAGTCTATACCAAGATTCCCTTTATTCTGACCTCTTAACTGAGTTCAACAATGACCACCCAAACCATCCTCTCTCTGGCTCTGTGCCAAGTGCTGATAGCACATGATATTTGTGAAATTCCTACTTGGAAATGTCTGTTTGCAGGAGTTCTTGAGCTATTTAAGTCATGTGGAGGGAAAGAAAAGTAAACTCCTCCAGGAAAATGCTGGAAGGTTACAATGCCCCCTCTGGTACACAGCTTCCTCATTCATAGGGAATTAAAAGGCTAGAGTCAGCCAATCTCTGAGGTGTCTCCCTCCCAATGTGTATATTTTGAGTTGAGATCAGAGCATTGCCTGCCTTTCATGAGCCTAGACAAGGTGACCTTTGAGGGTAATGATAATTGTCCAAATGCACATTGCCTCGTTCTCTCATTTTTTAAACCAGTTTCATCCTTAAAGATGACAAAGGTCTTGCAAAGCACAGTAAGTGTTCTGCATCACAGTTGCCAATAATATAAGGGAACGTAATGGATTGTGAATTTAGGTTGGAGAAAGAGACTCTGATTCCAGTCTTATTCTGCTATAGAGATGTCCAGGGTAGAACAAAACCAAGTGTTTAATAAGTAAGTTGTTTTCCTCTTCATTTAGAACTTAGAGACATTCATAGGCAGCCTTTCTAGTCAAGTAAAACTAGAAGAAGGAGGAGGAGGGGGGAGGGGAGGGTGGGAGGGAGGGAGGAGAAAGAGAAGAGGGGGTGGAGGAGGAGGAGGAGGAGAAGGAAGGAGAAGGAGAAGAAGGAAGAAGAAGGAGAAGGAGGAGAAGGAGAGGAAGGTAGGAAGGAAGGAGGAAAGAAAAAGAAAAAGGAAGGAAGGAAGGAAATGAAAGAAAGAATAAGTCATGCTGCGTGGTGACCATACTACCTATTGGCTACACAATTTGGGATAATTTTAATAAGCAGGTGATAACTTATTTCTTCTTTTCTCTTCTGTTTACCAGAAGAGCAGCAGCTGTGAGTAACATTTGCTGTGGGAAGAATCTAGACTGTCTTGAGGAGTTAAGATTTAAGTCCACTCTTTCAGCATTTCCAGAGTACCCAGTTGGATTTCAGCTGTGTGCATGTTTAATCTTGTTTAAAACCAAGCTCCTGGAATGAACCTGGAAAAGACGGGAAATGCTGGGAAATCTAACTCTTATTTATTTTGGAAGCAAAGGTCCACTGCGTTCCAATTTCATGGCAGGGAGACAAATCTATATCATGTTGTAACATTGTAGTTAGCGTGTGGGGAAAGAAGGGGGATTGAATCCTGTCCTGAGTTGGCCTCCAGTTGTTCCACAGGAGTGAGCTCTCTGATAGCAGCAGATATATTGGTTTCCTTTTGAAGACACATGATAGGAACTTAATAAGTCAATGTGGATTTGATTTTGCAATTTTGATTGTTAGGTATGGCCACTTTTTAAAACAAACACTTCAAATTATCTTACAATAAGTACAGCATTTTTATGAGCACCCCAATTTTTGCAATTTTTAGCAGCCTTTGCACAATTTTAGAACACACCCTTCTGTCCTCCATCCCCCCAGAGTTAGTAATGTAATAGAAATGAACACCAATGATTTTGTCATTCAGGCAGTGTGGTTTGCCTTGGTAAGGAAGAAATAGTGATCTGTAAGATTGCCTTGAATATTACTCATTGTTGGGAAAAGCAAGTTATTCAACACTGAGACGACTATAACCAAAGAAAATTCAGGGGTTGGCAATTGTTTAATGTATTTTAGGTTTTGCTGCACTACCAGAGATCAAATCCAGAGTCAGTGTTGGAAAACTAGCAAAAAAAAAAAAAAAAAAAAAAAAAAATCAACACACACACACAAATACAACAACAAAAAGAGAAAAGCATGGTTTTATTCAGCATATATGTGGAGGAAAACAAGAATACTAGTGCTATTCAGGTTTGAGTTTCCCTCTTCTCAAAGTGAAGGTAATGAACTATCCCAGCCTGTTGTGTTGCTAAAATGCCTTGCTTTCCTTTAGTTAAAAAAAAAAAAAATGTTTTCACATAAGTATTTGTTAAGTTTAAATTTCTTCTGGAATTTAGGCTTCTGGCTGAGAAGTTTGGAGGAGTTCATGAGAGATTCATTCCCCCATATCTAGTTTGAATTACACTATAACAGAAAGAAAACCACTCATCTGAAACAAACACACACACACACACACACACACACACACACACACACATATATATGGATTATTTTGGGAAAAAATAAATGGAACCATCCCTCCCTCTCTTTATGGTCAGAAGATTTGTCATGTCTCAACTCCATGTACCTCTTGCCACTCAGGTCCTTTCCTTAGAGCCAGGTCCCCTGAAGGAGGCAGGGACTGTGTTCTGTCATTCAGACAATATACACTGAACACTTTTCATCCCTCACTCTTTAATTAGGCTCTCTTCACAAAAGCCCTTCTCTTTTCTATACAATTACATCCCATTCCCATTTTCCTTCCAGGTATGGCTCACTTCCAAAATCTTTCCTCACTTTTGCTATCTATTTCCCTGGCTCACCCTAGTTGGCTCTGGCTCAATGTCTCTGTGGGGCCCAGATATGAAGTGCAGTAAGCAAATAAAGTTTCCCCCGACTGGGAAGAGATGAGAAGTCCCTTGGGACTCTTAGAACCCTCTAAGTAGGCTGCTGGTGGGAGTGGGAGGAGAACCAAATGATCTCGAGAGACTTTTTCTTTGCTCCTTCTTACTGGAAAAAATAGAAATGCATGTAAAAATCTCACCATTCTCTGAAATGTTGATCTTCCACGAACTTGCACATACATGTACCAGCAGCACGAAAGGAATCGAAATGTTTGACCCATCCAAAAACAAAAAAGAAAAACCCCACACAGACCAGCCAGAAGCCCTCCCCTTGCTACCCCTACCCCATTACCAAACCAGACTTCTTGATGCGCACCTGCCACCACACCCCAGTCTATGTGAACACGATGTTTATTTGAATGTGCAATCAACAATGGTTCCCTTTCTTTTTAAATTTTCTATGCCAAAGACAACACATGCAAATGGTAGGGTGGATTTAGGATTAAAAGAGTCCAAATAAGGGTGAGCACAGCATGAAGGTTAGGCCTACAGGATAATCCCCCAACAGTCAGAGAGGCAGGTATTTTACAACAGCCATGTAGGCCATAAATAAACTTTTATGACTTAGCATATAAAATCTCCACCAGAAATGTGTCATTAACATTGTTTTATATAACCAAAGGGGGAAAAGCCCTCCTGTAAGAAACTTGCCCTTTTGTTGTTTCTACCTAAGGCAAATGGAACCAGACATTGAATTAAGGTTTTGAAAGCCCTTAGAATTGGGTAATTTCTTGGAATAAAATTGGGGTAACTGCAAAATGAGGTAGGGGGGAAGTAGTGGTGGTGACTGTAGAGAGTGTGGTGGTCAGGCAAAGGGCCAAGAGAGAAGTTTCCCAGAAAGTGTTGGATCTATTCTCTATCCTGCCGGAAATACCATCTCTCTTCATTGAACTTGTCTATGATATGAGCTGTTGTTCTCCCCAAGTAAGGTTTTAAAAGCTTAGAGACAGGGCGCTGCTTTGAAGCTGAGATATCCACAGTTTCTTTTTAAAATATACAAATTAAAACAGGAATGAATGCATAGGAAAAGCAAAGTTGGCTCTTGGGCGTGAAGCTTGCTCCCACAGTCATAAAGATGCAGACAGGTAGATCTATCACTTTAATTTAAAAATGAAAATCCCTTTAGAAAGTTGGCAGACAGTCAGCCCTGGCCAAATGGGTTTGAAAGGACTGTGATTTCTCCTGCTGTCAGCTGGCTCTGGGAGAGTTGCTGCTGGCAGGCCCATTCATAGTTGGATTTGCAGGGGAGCCTCCAATGGACCATCACCCTTAGCTTTGGGGAAAGTTAGGAGGAATCTTAAAAATAACAGCTTCTGTATACTGAGTCCTTGGTAAGTGTCAGACGGTATATGTTACTTGAATGGTCTAGGCAATCATTTTAAGATGGATACGGTCATTAACTGGATTTTATAGACAGTGCATTAGTTTTCTACTGCGGCTATAACAAAGAACGCCAGATGTAGTGGCTTAAAACAACTCACATTTATTATCTCATGGTTCTGTAGAAGTCGTATGCAGGTTTCACCGAGCTAAAATCGAGGTGTGTCAAAAGGGATGTAGTCCTTTTTGAAGGCTATAGGGAAGAATCATTTTCTCAAATTCTTCAGCTTCTAGAGGCCACTCACATTCCTTAGCACATGGTTCTCTTTCTCCATCTTCAAAGCCAGCAAAGACTACTGAGATTTTTTTTTAAATCACATCACATCACTCTGACCTTCTCTGCCTTCCTTTTCCTTTGTGAGTACTGTGGGCCCATATGGATAATCTTGGATAATCTCCCCATATCGGAGTCAGTTGGCTGGCAACTTAGGTCCATCTGCAACCTTAATTTCTCTTTACTGCATAACCTCCCATGGTCACAGTCTCCAGGGGTTAGGAGGTAGCCATCTTTGGGGAGCTCAACACGTAGAAAAAGTGAGGATCAGAGGGGTTAGGACACTTATGTTGGGTCACACAGCCAGTTGGTAGCAGCCCAAAGCCTGAACTGGGAACAGGAAGAGAAACAAAGAAAGAGGGAAAGAAAGTTGAGAGGAAATTTTCTATTACAGAGGAAACTGAGTTTTGTCAAAAAATGCAGTATTGGTTATAAGTCAATTTAACAAGAGGAATGTGTGAGTGGACAATTTGCTTTTGTTAACTACCTCCTTTATTCCCCCATTTAACCTGGAAAGAGTTTCCATAAATCATAGTTCACCAAATTACATCAGCCTCAGTCATAACACTGGTCTTACTGGTATCATAAAACACACCGATGCATTGAGACCCACCCCACAATAGACCACACACACTTCTAGGGATCCAGTATGAAGGTGTTAATGTATGTACACGCTTACACCACACCAAAATGCAAATTTAAGCAAGTAGACTTGTTCCATATAATCCTAATGGAAAGGATTTGAATTACTGGGTGAAAGGTATAGGGAGACAAGTCAAGATTAATGTCAAGAAGACTTTTGCTAAGAGGAAGAACAATAAGCTACCCCACAGTGAGACTCTTTGCCCTGGGAACTATTGAGCTGATGCTGGATGAACCCTAGACAGCACCATGTTAAACTTTTTAGTGTGCTTTCTTATTTAGGATTCCTGCCACTTGCTTCTCTAAAAGACACATGCAAGGAGGGAATAAAAGCAAAGAAGGCCAGAAGCTCTTTTGTAGTTCCCTGTTGACAGGTGTTTCCTACAGCCCTTCCTACTCAACTGGAATCCCTGGATAGTGCAGGGATATTTACGACCTTCTGGTCTACCTCTCCATATACAGATGAGAAAACTGAGCAGCAGGAAGATGAAATAACAGAGTCCACAGCTGATTCCAGTAGAAAGGTATGAAACATTGGACATAGGTTCCGAAGTCCAAAAAGCCACAGATGTCACATGAAAATTAGATCAACATCCCCTTAGGAGAGCTCCCAACTGGAGACTGATGTGTGATCTCTTGAAATATCTAGCACAAGCAGCTTTTCATCCAGTACTGCAAGAGAAGACCCTTTCCTCAGTGCATTTCAGGAGCCAGCTGAAATGAAAAATATGTGTCTTTAAAGGCGAAAAGTACATTTCACTGAGGAAGATGCCCACTCTGTCAGAGGCCCTTGGGAATGAACCCTGAAGCAGGACTAATAGAAGTACATCCCTACCTCACACCTATGTTAAGGTCTCCACCTTTCCTGAGCAGAAGGCCACGTTCTGGAAGGAATTTAAGTTACTGTAAGTTATAGTGTACACAGCCCTTGGGGTCAGGGAAAATGGAACAGTTTGTCTCTTTCATATTTGCTGCTGTGGGTTCTCAAACATTGTGCAGATAGGACCGATTTCTTATCCAGTCTCTGGGGCCCTAAGCAAAGAACTAGATTTCTTGAGAACTGCTAGGTCAGACTTCTCTGGAAGGTAAGCCAAAGTAGGAAGAAGAATATCTTTCTTTGAGCAGGTCCAAAATTCTCTGGTGATTTAGCACAACAAAAAGAACACTTCCTTTTTTGCCTTTATCAGACAAATTATTATGTGGACAAATGTGTAGTTTTTCGGGACGCCTGGGTGGCTCAGTTGGTTGGACGACTGCCTTCGGCTCAGGGCGTGATCCTGGAGTCCCGGGATCGAGTCCCACATCAGGCTCCCAGCTCCATGGGGAGTCTGCTTCGCTCTCTGACCTTCTCCTCGCTCATGCTCTCTCTCACTGTCTCTCTCTCTCAAATAAATAAATAAAATCTTTAAAAAAAAAAAATGTGTAGTTTTTCCAAGGGTCCCAAACCTTGACTAGTTCTCTAAAGCCTCTAATACACAAATGGGGTTGTCAGGTCTGAGCATTTATGTTTGATTTCATCTTCTGTCCCATTCAAGAATGTTAGTCATTATGAAATTCTCATTATTTTGAAGGATGTAACCTTCTTCCGTGTAAGGATGAGTATTTTATATTTCTCCAGGTTCTAATTCTCTCACCTCCTCATCCCAGAGGTAGGTGTAATTCATCCTGGTGGCAAAAGTCACTTCTTCTTTTAAGGGGAGAATTCACAGGCTTCTAGTTGAACCTACCTTTAAGGACACTGATAGCATCACCAAGACTATGGCAGTAGGGGCCGAGATAGGTAGGGATCAACACTGGAGAGTCAGGGAAAAAAGGGAATTTAATTGTATACTACTGAAAAATCAGGTGTCTGGGTGTCATCAGATGCTAAGGTTATCACATCAGCTTGAGTAGGCTTTCAAATGGTACAGGGTTCCTAGACACATGGATGGACTATTCTCTGGCAGAAGCAGAGGTCAGCTGGCAGTTTGGCAGATGAGATGGTGCCAGGTGGGTAAACTCCTCCTATGCTTGGGCCTCACACATTGATTCAGTTACTTGGCAGGATTGCTCCCCACCATTGATGGTTCCTTCTCTTTTCTCTGTCAGTGTGAAGATAGCAGGCTCCTTGTCCACAAAGGATTGCCAGAGGGGAAGTCCTTAGCTTTGTCAGGAGTGGCTCAGTTGGTTAAGCAACCAACTCTTGAATTCAGCTCAGGTTGTGATCTCAGCGTGGTGAGACTGAGCCCCACCTCAGGCTCCGTGCTGAGCATGGAGCTGGCTTAAGATTCCCTCTCTCCCTCTGCCTCTTCCCCCCTGTGTGTGCATGCTCTCTCCGTCTCTCTCTAAAAAAACAAAATGGTCAAGACCATTAACTTTATGTTCTGTGTTTTTTACTGCAATTGAAAATAAAAATGACTAAAAATGAGGCAAAATTTAGGTTAAAACAGATGAGAGACTTAACAGTGATAAGTATCTGCAAGCAAAAAACCCGCAGTCTTAACAACTCTCTGAGATGCACTTCCCTTTCATTTTCCTGGGGCAGAGGACTTTTGTGGAGATCGGTACATAGGGATTCCTTGCAGTGTCTGCCCTGAAAGGTCGTGAGTCTATTCAGTCAGCTTATGTCTGGAAGCCAGCCAGCATGTGAGAATTATAATAGTTTAGCTACAAATGCTCTGTTATGCTTCCCTCAAAAAAAAAAATAATGAATGAATGTCTAAATAAATAAAAGGTGATCCAAAACTCTCTGGCCTATTTCCAGGATTAAGCTTGAGGAACTGCTTTCAGAGCCCACCCTGAGTCGTTCTCCACACCTACACGCTTCTCTACTTCTGCTGGGTGATACCTCAGAGGCTTGGGAAACTTAGCATGGGAAGGGACAATAATGGATAAGTGAGTGGATCTTTCTAGTTTGTTTTCATTGCAGCTCCAAATTCCTCCTCTCAAGGGCCCCTCTCTGCTCCCCCACTCACGTACATTCGACCCTACTGCAGGTGGCTTTGTGTGTGTGTGCATCCCGGTATCTGAGCACTTCCTGTGCTCTCTCACCAGGGAGCTTGTGGGTTTCTTACCAGTGAAGGAGTTTTGACTACTACTAGCACAATGCTTAGAGTCCTGGAGATGCTTAATAAATAAATGTTGTATAGTGATGACATTGGTGATTGTTCCATATTCTCAGAATACAGGTCACGAGGGTATCCTTTTTGGACACCTGACCATGTAGACAGTTTAATTCGGATCCTATTCTGGCCTCAGCATTATGATCCTGCTCAGAACCTCTTTGGGCTCCACCTTCAGGTTCCTGACTTACTTCATTATTCCATCATCCACCTCCTCCCTAAATATGCGTGTGTGGTTTCTGTTTAACTTCTTCGGGTTATACATGTCCTTAGTAGTCATGTGTGGGTATTCCTACACCTCATTACCTCCTGAACTTCTCAGGGACAGAGTAGCCAACACATTGTCTGCATCTTTCCAAAGCATCACACACCAAGATACAAAGTTAAAGGGCCCTGTGTGCTTGAGAAGAGCCCGACATGTCCAAATGTGATGGACACCTCCACCGCCATGTTCTGCCCAGATCTCCATAGGTGATTTGTCATCTTTTCTGCACCTGCTCATTTTTCTAAATTCCTTGAAGGGTGGTTGCTAATATATTTAATTATATTAATTAATTAATATATAATTGTTTTGAGAGAAGGTACTTTTCTTCATGGTACCAAACATTCTCCCACTCTTAAGGCTTGAAACCTTCCCTAGGCTCTTTGGCCTGACTTTCTTCATGCCTGTCCCCTCCCCTCAATCAAAACTGCAGGCACTGACTCCTATTGATTATGTTTTACAACATTTTCTGGATAACCACCGCCTCTCCTACTTCACCCTCATTGTCATCATACTGAAGCAATTGGCACCTGAGCCAAGGACTATATATGCCAGTTTCCATCCATTGGAGTCACCGTCCAGATGGAGCAGGGTTCTGAGAAGATGTTGATGCTTTGTCTGCCATCAGCAGAAGGGAATATAGTATTTTAATCGATTAAAGATCTCTGTACTGAGTATAGTTGAGGGGAATTGTGGTCCAAGTGCTGAGATTCTGTCATCTCTGGCCAAGATGAGTATGATAGTCTTCTTTGTCCCTTGTGTCTTAATTCAGTGCTTCCTACACCTTGACCCCAAGTTGACTCATTTCATTGGTACTATGGCTTCTCACTTCCTAAAGAAATGATATTTCATTGCCCACACCATCTGTCAAGCTTCCCAGTCACTCACAAGAGTCTCAAATGCCGTCCATCTACAGGTTCATTCATGCCTGGGAGCTGAGCTGGTCTAGATTAAGACAGGAAGTATATCAGCTGCCTCAGTCCATCCAGATACGGAGCCTGGAGTTAATCGTGGCTGCCCACAGACCTGGTATCTGCCCCACCTAGCATCAGCCCTGGGTGCCAACCTAGCCTCCAGGTCACACCATTTTTTATCTTTTTTCCACTTCCCATTTCCCCACACCCTCAGAGGTACTGGTCCAAGGGTGGTTCTGACCTTCTGCCACAGGTTACTGGGTTGTTCTTAACATTTTGCTTTCAACATAGCCTGCTTATGTAGGCTCCCAGGAATTCAAGACTTGCCAGCTTTTCTACTCCAAGCCCAGGCTAGGTTCTGGCCATAGGTGAGCAGGTGATCCAGAATGACATAGGGAATTGTGGGAATCCTCTATTACTAGGGCAAACCCATCAAACCATCTATGCCCTCTCTACCATTAGTACAGCGTGGCCCCTGGACAAGACTGCCACATCCTCTGAATACTCAGCCTAGGGAAGCCGACACGTTCCCTGCTTCCCCCGTTCAGTGCCTTCCTTTACCCAGCAACCCCAGCCTCTCCCGTGCTTAAACAGAACACAAAAGTGTCATTCATTTAGTACTTGTTATGTGCCAAGCGTTTGAATAAGTGCTTTGTACATATTACCTCACTGCACCTTCACAAGGACCTACGAAACCGGAAATAAGGGTGAGAGTTTGAAAGTACAACTGTCCGAATCTAAAGCTTATGCTTTCAGTCACTGTGCTAGAGATTGCAGACTAGTAGCTCATGGGAGAATGTCGCCCCTGGTTGTGTTTGGTCACCACAGAGTTTTCGTTTGCTTGTTTACTCATAGCCAATACTTTAAAAATCAGGAGACATCCCATTAAAAATTCAGAGGTAGGACTCCTCTTTACCAAATTGGAAGGTCTGGAAACAGAGGTTCCATGTCCTACAAGGCAAAATCAAATACAGCTGGGAAAAGTCTGTCCTGCACTTGGAGTGGGGGCTTACCCTGTAACTCTTTCTTATGGCAGGACTGCTCGACGTTCCTATCCATCAGAACCATCTAGAGATGGCTGGGCCACACGCAAGTGTTTGATTCAGTAGGTGGGGGGAGGGTCTGAGAATTCGCCTTACTACAACCTAGGTGCTGGTTGCCATTTCTCATCCCTTCAGTGCTGTTGCTATTTTTATGGACCTACCCACCCGCCTCCTTCTTTCACCTCCGAGCTCCCCGGGGGCATTTGAGTCTATATCTCAGGAACTCCATTTCATGAACACTAAGGCATCAGGGCCCTCTCTGCTGTTCTTAAATTTCCACTAATCTCTGACAGAAATCTTAAATCTCATCTGGACTTCCTGTTGTTCTAACCTCCTCTTTCAACTCCTTTAAAGACATGATACGGCTTCTTTATTTCGTTTCACGAAGGCAGTAGAAGATTTCATGAATGGCCCCCAAACTGGTGTGTTGTAGTAGAGCTTCTTCCCCTGAGCTGGAAGGGACAAGCAGAAAAAAGACATCTTATGTGTACAGAAGATAGGAGCTCCTGCTAACATAATCCTTTGACAGCTCAGATTTAAAAGCTGTAGCATCTGCGCAGAAGCAACCACTCCATCTATTCTGTTCTTCCAGGAACAGCGAGCGCTCTTCCCTGGTTATGGAAAGTCAATCTGGGAGAAATCTGTTCAGACAGTTATGCAGTAAACCTAGTGCCTCAGTTCAAAAAATGCTCATTAGGTTTTCGCTCTGCCTGGAAGGCCCTATTATAATCTTCAAGACCTATCTCAGATGCCGCTTAGTCAAAATGCCCTTCCTAGTGAGCCTTGGCCGAAAGAATCGTTCATCTCTAAACTTAGAGCATGGCCGGAGCCATGACGCTTAACCCATACTTGCCTGAAATATAAAATAATTATGTTGTCACCTCTCTCAACTATGAGATCATAAACTCTTTTAGAACATAAGATGAGACGTACACAATATGGACCTATGATGCCCGGTATAGTGCTTTGCTTTTAGGTGACACTAAGGTCAGATTTCTGAGCATTGAGATGAAGAGAGGGATTCACATAGTGTCATTGGAAGGGCAGAGAGCAGAGCAGGGGTTCAGAGAGATTTGGGACCCCCTGAAGTTCTCAGTTGTTTCATGAGGGCCTATTATGTTTTTGGCACTCATTGGGCACTCCTGAGAATAAGGAGTAAAAAATGATGAGCTCTGTCGTGAGAAAATTGGCAAAACCAACACACGTGATAACAACTGAGAACACACTCCAATGTGAGTGCTAAACTATGTGAGAAATAAGATAGAGAAATAAGGGAACATCAGATAAATAACAAGTTAAGAAAAGAGCACAGAGTGAGCAAGAAAAATGCAGAAGACTATACAGAGCAGATCAGAAATATCCGACACATCCAAGCCAGATATATAAGTAAAGGAGGTGTTTCCGTTTTCTACTGGCAAGGTCATGAAGATTTTTCTCAGGTTACCTTCTAAAAGCTTTATTATTTTACTTTTCACATTTAGATCTAAAATCCATCTAGGGTGGAATTTTGTGAACAGTAGGGACTTGCTGTGTGGATTTTTCTTTCTGTGTGGAATTGCATAATTAACCAAGTATCACTTATTGAAAAAAGCCCTCCCTCCCCTTACTGCAGTACTGTGTACCTTTATTGTGAAAATGATTGTCGAGTGTGTATAAGTGGATTTTTTGACTCTGTTCCATCGTGCATTTTTCTATCCTTGTGTCAATACCACATGGGTTTTTATATTTTGCTTGTTTGGTTTTAAGATAACTAGCTTTGTAATACCTTGATATTTACTAGCTTAAATCCTCTAACTTGATATTTTTAAGTTTGTCTTTTGCTCTTCTTGGACCTTTGTGTTTCCATTCTAAATTTTTAGAATTTATGTGTCAGTTTCTACAAGATGGTCTTCTGGGATTTTGATTGGGATTTTATTGACTGTAAAGATTAATTCAGGGGAAATCAGCAGTTTTAGTATATGCAGTGGTCTAATCCTGAACTGACATATCTTTCCATTTGCTTAGATATTCTTTTATTTCTTTCAGTAATGTTTTGTAGTTTTCTCTGCTATTGTCTTATACATTTTTAAATTTTGATTTGTTTCTAGATATTTGAAGTTTTTAAATCTATTTTCACTTGTAGAATTTTAAAATTTTCATTTCCCAGTTGTATCTTCCTAAGATACAGAAATATATTTGAGTTTTCTTAATGTTGATCTTGTATCCAGGGAACTTGTGAGATTTACTTATTTATTCTAATATTTTATCCTTTGAATTTTCTATACACACAATTATGTCATTGTGAAAAATGACAGTTTTATCTTGTCCTTTCCAATTTTTACATCTTTTTTTTCCCCCTTAAATTATTGCACTGGCTGAAACCTCAAGTACAGCATTAAATGTGCCTAGTAAAAATGGTCATCTTTGCCTCATTCCTGATCTCAGGAAGGCTTTTTAAAAAGTAATTTTACTATTATATATGAAGTTTTATGTAGTTTTTAAAAATACATACTTTAAGGTTAAGGAAGTTCCTCTATTCTTGGTTTGCCAAGAAAATTTTTTTATCATGATTGGATATTAAATTTTATCAAATTCTGTTTTGTAGCTAACAATATAATCACATGATTTTTCTCCTTTAGTCCATTAATGTGGCTAATTTTATTGATTAATTTTCTAATTTTTTCAAACTTACAAGAGCACATTGGTTTTTCCCTGTAGTATTCTCCTGAATTTTTGGAATGAGGGTTTGGTGGTCTCATAAAACTAGGTGGGAATCATCAGCTATTTTGCTATTGTTTGGAAATGTTTATGTGTGATTGGTACTATTCCTTAGATATTTGGAAGAATTCACTGTGAAAGCCATGAATCTAGACTTCTCTTTATGGAAGAGTCTTTGAATACAAACATAGGTTCTTTAATAAATATAGGACTTTCTATTTCTTGTGGTGTCCATTTTAATGTTGTATTTTTCAATGAATATTTCCACTTATCCAAGTTTTCAAATGTATTGGCAAACACTTCTTCACAGATATTTTCATCTTGTAACATCTGCACAATCTGTTGTGATGTTCCCTATTTTACTCTTTTTATTGATGTGTTTCCTCTCATTTTTCTTGCTAAACAGAGTCGATCAATTTTATCAATATTTTTAAAGAACAAACTTTGGCTTTGTTGAATTTCCCTGTTGCATGTTTGTTTTCTGTATTATTGATTTTTACTTTTTATAATTGCCTGCTTTCTATTTTCTTTGGGTTTAATTTGCTGGTGTTTGTCTAGCTTCTTGAGTTAAAAACCCAAATTATTGTCTTTGCTAATGTATTTAAAGATAGAATTTGCCTTTTTCTGAGCACTACCTAAACTATGTGATAGATTGCAAAAACTACCACAATTTTTTTTTCCTATTGCTGTCAGCATGACCTATTGTAATATAATTAAGCAGTTTTTTCCATCAAGATGTATCTCCACCCTTGAGTCTAGGTTTGGCCATGTGACTTGCTTTAGTCAAGAGATGTTAGCAAATATAAAACAAACAGAGACTTGGAAAGCTTTTAACATTTGAGTTTGTCTTTCTTGTTGTGCTTGGAAACTTGAGAATACCATGAGAATGAGAGCAGGCTAGTTTGCTGCAGGCCCCATGGAAAAGAACTGAGGCATCCTGGCTGAAAGCCTACCAACGGACAAATAATGTGAGCAAGGTCATTCTAGATCTTCCATCTTTCCCAGCCTCTGTCTGATCATAGATATAAGGCAGCCCAACAATGTCAGTTGAGCCAGAACAGAAGAACCACTGAGCCAACCCACTGAATCTTGACATAAATAAAATGTTTGCTTTAAGTCACTAAATTTTGGAATGATTTGTTACACAGCAAAAACTAGCCAAAACACACTGTAACTTGACCCAAGAGTATTGATATGAGGTATGTTCCACTATCATTTAGTTCAAAACATTTTCTAATTTCCATGGTGATTTCTTATTAAGATCAATGAAATAGTTAGAAGTTTATTGTTTAATTTTCAAATGTTAGAGACTTCATTAGTGATATTTTTGTCATTGTTTTCTAGCTTAATTCCTCTAAAGGCCAGAGAATGTCATCTGTAGTCTTTTTAGTCCTTTCAGATTTGTTGAGATTTGCATTACAGCCTAGCAAGTAGTCAATTTTAACAGATAGCCTTTATTGTATACTTGAAATTTGCTACGAAAGATCAGGCTTAAGTATAAGATTGGTCTGATACATGTTACTTTGTAATTTCTGGAAGTGAAATTCTCCTGTCTGTAACATTTAATGTCTTTAAATGAAAATATTCATACAATTATTATGAGATTAAAAAACACTTTAAAAATCATGATTTGACCAGCCATACAGTGGTTGTCACAAAAGTATGTTTTTAAATACAGTATATGCGGGGTGCCTGGGTGGCTCAGTGGGTTAAAGCCTCTGCCTTCAGCTCAGGTCATGATCCCAGGATTCTGGGATCGAGCCCCGCATCAGGCTCTCTGCTCAGCGGGGAGCCTGCTTCCCTCTCTCTCTCTGTCTGCCTCTCTGCCTACTTGTGATCTCTGTCTGTCAAATAAATAAATAAAATCTTAAAAAAAATACAGTATATGCCTGTATATATTTGCAGTGTTGACTCATTGTCCTTCAAAATAATCTTGCATTAATGTCAATGTGTGAGACTACTAGCTAAACTGAAGCTTGTTTGATAATAAACCCTTTTAATGCCTTTATTTTTAAAAGTTTTGGATCATTCTACCCAACTCTATAAAATATGTTAAATCATAGTCACCTTGAGGCTGATGTCAGCCACAGGTATCAACAGCAAGGAGTGAACTTGGAATGATTTATTCATGAAAGCCTTAAGAAACTCCTTTTGTCAAATTTTAATTTTTCATATTTCTTTACCCTCAAGCAATAGATAGGCTATTCATGACCATTACCTATCTGGTAATTCAATTATTTTTATGATAATCTTTAATAATTCTAATGCCATAAACTTTTAAAAATAATCACTGAGTAGCTAAGAGTACAGCAACAGAGGCCTTTCATGCATTTGTAAAGCTTCCGGCAAGTTATTTAAAATACAAGAAACTGCAGAATTATATGTTTCAAATTTATAATTTTTATATAATGATTTTATATAATGATTCGTATAATGATTTTACCTCAATGTATTTATAATAAGGAAACTCATACATGCATAAATATATATGGAGAGAACTCTATTTTTTAGCCTTATTTATAATAGCAAAATATTGGCAACAATAGTAAAGAAAACAAAATATAATACCCAACAACAGGACATTGTGTTTTCAAAGTGTTGTATCTGTGGGACTGAATTATATGCCACTACTTAAAAATATTTTAGGGGACTATTTAGTGATATAGCAATTCGTAAAGTAGGGGGACAATCATTTTTAAAGGGCTACCTGGAGGTTGAATCGATGGTTCAGGAGAAGGGTAGAATTCCTTTCAGAGTGGTATTTCACTGCTGGTTTAGGAAAATGCCTGAAAGTGTTTGCCTCAGTTTGAAAGTTGTGCCCCCACCCTGATCTTACCCCCTCACCCTCCCACGTAATCTAGATAGAAAACCTATAGACAAGGGTTTTGTTTTACTTTTTAAGATTTTTATTTATTTATTTGACAGAGAAAGACACAGCGAGAGAAGGAACACAAGCAAGGGGAGTGGGAAAGGCAGAAGCAGGCTTCCCACCAAGGAAGGGCCCAATGCGGGCTTGATCCCAGGACCCTGGGATCATGACCTGAGCCGAAGGCCGACACTTAACACTTAACGACTGAGCCACCCAGGTGCCCCCAAAGAAGAGTTCTATCCCACTGCTTTAAATAGCAAAGTAATTAGGGAGTGGACCTTCAGCAGCTTCTGAGCAGCTGTAGGAGGGAATTCAGTTAACACAGGAAGAGGTGAGTGGAACTGGGGAGAGTCTACCACACGGGAACAGGTGGGGCCCCGTGGAATACGTTGGTCAGCGTGAATTTTCTCATGGGATAGTGGTGGCCAAGGAAATTTGGGACACAAATCGCTCTTACTAAATCTTACATAGCTTTCTGTGGTGGGATGAGAAGCACATGTCCTCTATTCACTTGTAAACCCAAGGCTCCCCAACAAACTACAAATGAAAGAACATGCTTCTAATGGTAACCCTCGCACTCTCTCTTCACTGTGGGCCTGGAGAGAACCCGAGGAAAGCAAGTTGTGGCTTTTAAGCTGTCTCAGCCCTTGCCTGGCTGGCATCCTTTTCTTTCCTCCTTCTCATTATGTGCTCCCCGTCTTGCCTTTCCATCTGTATCCTTTCTGGCCACATGCAATTTCCTGGCTCTAAGCTTTCACACCAACTTCAGAGATGTTTGTCTTTCTACCCACAGTCATTCAAGTTCCATAAAATGTAGTATCCTGACTGTGTATGATATCTCCTTTTACTTTTTCTTTGTTTTTATTTTGTTTTGTTTTTGTCTCTTGCTTGTGTTCATGTTCATAGAGGGAACTCTATCCTGTGCTCTGACTTTTGGCTGGGAGGCTGGAAACAGCCTCCAAGTTAAATCCATCTGGAAAAAGACTCCTTCAGGACTTACATATTCTATACTTCCGGCGAAGCACCATCATGTATTCCCCTGGCTGCAATCCTTCGTGTAAGTCTCCTGAGCACAGGGCATTGTGATCCAAACTGATTCTTGAAGTAGCCCTTAAACTTAGAGTCTTCCTGCCCTTGCTTCCTTTTCTCTTAGGCCTTCCCTGTGGCCGCTTGTACTTAGGCGGTAGTCACTCCTTGGGCTGTTGCCCTTGTTCTGGAAATTTCCAAATGCTGCTGGGCCTGAAAGAAGTTTGGAACCTGGCAGCAATAAATGTCTTTAGGTAGACACAAGAAGAGACACAGAGGAAGCATGTTACCTAATTTTTTTTTTGATGGAAAAAGGTTTAATTTATAGGATTTTTAATTAACCAGTCATCAATTTTGTTTTTTTTTTAAGATTTTATTTATTTATTTGACAGAGAGAGATGACAAGCAGGCAGAGAGGCAGGCAGAGAGAGAGGAGGAAGCAGGTTCCCTGCTGAGCAAAGAGCCCGATGCAGGGCTCGATCCCAGGACCCTGAGATCATGACCTGAGTCGAAGGCAGCGGCTTAACCCACTGAGCCACCCAGGCACCCCCAATTTTATTTGTTGAAGTAGAGCTGATATACAGTGTTACATTGGTTTCAGGTGGACAACTTAGTGATTGGACAAGTTCATAGGTTCCACAGTGCTTCCCGCAAGTGCAGCTACCGTCTGTCACCCTGCAGCACTGTGACCAAACCATTGACAATATTCCCAATGCTGTGCCTTTAGTGTTACGTATTTTTTCCATTATCCGTTGTTGTAAGATATCACAATCATTCCCTTCCCCATCACCTGGTTTTCAAACAAGAAGGTCACCAATAGTGTCCTTGCCAACAGAACGCTTTGGAGTGGAGATGAGATACAAATCATGACATCACCTCAGCATCAAATCCTACTCTGCTCTGTCTTCTGGGATCCCACTTCCTTTTTGGGCCTTTTATTGTATTGTGTGTGTTTTTGTTTGTTGTTGTTGTTCTTGTTGTTTGTTTTGGTTTGGTTTTGGTTGTTTGCTGGATTCTGCTTGATTTCTTTTAATGATTTTTGTCATCAGCTTCCTGATTACAATTCTGCACACTGCCCTGCTTTTTGGCTCTCTTTAAATGTAGTTCAGACACATCCCCAAGTCCCCAAACAACAAGGCAGAGTAAATATCCTGTAACTGGTAATTCACTTTAGAAAAATCAATTGTTGTATAAAGGGCAATTTCCCCTGAGAACCTCATTTGCATGAGATCTGAATATTCACTTCTCAGGTTTTAATGGCATCACCTTGATACCTTCAGCACACTGCCTTGGCAGAGTTGCTACCCAGCTCCTTGACTTCTTATTCCTTTGAGGTTTTTCATAGTGGAGACTCTCACTATCAGGCAAATGGAGAACTTGGAAACTGTTCCTGTTTGCGAGGGAATCTGCTGGTAGCTGGCATTTCACATATCAAATTCAGTTTCTAAGTCTTAACGATAATCTTCAGGCTTAATGTTGCTTTTGTGCAGGTAATCTAACAAAAGAGGGTTTCAAAGGCTTTATGGACCATGACTTGAATATACCACTAGCAAAGAGTTAGAGTGTATTCCGTTATTCATTTTTTTTTAAGATTTTATTTATTTATTCGACAGAGATCACAAGTAGGCAGAGAGGCAGGCAGAGAAAGAGGGAGAAACAGGCTCCCCGCTGAGCAGAGAGCCCCATGCGTGGCTCAATCCCAGGACCCTGAGATCATGACCTGAGCCAAAGGCAGAGGCTTTAACCCACTGAGCCACCTAGGCGCCCCATTGTGTATTCCGTTATTGACAATTCCTTTTCTTCTGGTAATAAATAAACATCTATAATACAGGCAGACAATGGGCTAGGCACGGTGGCCAGGACCAGTGCAAAATAAAAATGGAGGATTTCTTCTTTGAAAATTATTGAGAATTTAGTAATAATTATGAAGAATTTAGTAATCTAACAGCACAATGTTGGACCAAGTGCGGAGCAATTCTAAGCTCGGGGGCCCGCGTGACTGCACAGGTCACGAGCCTGAGAAGCAGGCCCCTGAGTGGGGCCAGTAAGGTTGTAATGTCCCTGACTTCAAGGAAGCAAGTAAGTGAGAACCAGGCTAGTCTCTAGGAGGGATGCAAAACGTTCTAGAATTCATTTATGCAGATTTTTAAAGCACCCTTTCAGCTAAGGAGCTGACACTTTACAACTGAGGGAATGTAAATGCTGATGGGTGTGACTTGAGTCTCTACCTTTTTATCCTTTTAACTGTTTAACAAAAGCCACAGACCCAAAACCGCCAGAGGCGCTCATTTCACTCGCAGCCAAACAGCCAAATTCGCCTTTCTTGCCTGTCAGGCAATTCTTCTATAAAATAGATTCAGTTGGGGGCGCCTGGGTGGCTCGGTGGGTTAAGCCACTGCCTTCGGCTCGGGTCATGGTCCCAGAGTCCTGGAATCGAGCCCCGCATTGGGCTCTCTGCTCAGCAGGGAGCCTACTTCCTCCCCTCTCTCTGCCTGCCTCTCTGTCTACTTGTGATCTCTGTCTGTCAAATAAATAAATAAGATCTTAAAAAAAAAAAATAGATTCAGTTGGAAAATCCTCCTTGAAAGTCTTGATGGGCGTCTCCTTGGCTCAGCTACTGGGTGGTGGACCGCTAGGGGGTCCCCAGGAGCTGAGGGAGGAGCAGGGCTCTGCGGCCTCCTCATCTGTAGACCAGGTATGTCTTCTGATGGAGGCCTGACTTGGTGACAAATTGTATAATGGGTGGATATGATGATGCTGCCAGCACCCTTTTTGCACTAACAAGCCAGTCCTGGCTTCCTCAGGGGTTCTGCCTCCAGGGACATGAGAATCACAAGGGAAGGCTCAACGGTTGAACTGCCACTGTCTGATGATCACCTGATCTGGTCTTGTTAGACATAAATGCCACCATTTACACCATTTACTGAGGGCTTTGTCCGGTGTTGTGCCAGACGACATCACTGCAGCTGCCGTGAACACATACTCCCATGGTCTTCCTTCTCAGGGGCGTGGGGAGGTGGGGAATGGGGACAGGCCGGGGTGGGAGACGGGCTCAACAAATTGAAGCAGCCATATGCAGCCCATGCACGCCCAAAGCTGGATGTGAGCCCTGCTCTTTTCCACAGCCCGGTTCTGTCTGCCATCCCTGTTGGAGCATCTGGAGTGCAGGGGTTACATTGCACACACCGGGAAGGGGCCCCAGCTCAGTTCCCAAAGGGGCAGGAAGGCAATTGCCAGGACACTGTTCTGTTGTTGTCTTTCCTGAAGAAGAACACACTCCAGGTGGGACATTGAAGAGAGAGGTGTTAGCTGCTGTCATCAGAGCACTGGAAGGAAAGAGGCGGCCCTGATGGCCGGGGCTGGTGATGGCTCCCAAGTAGCCTCCTCAGAGAGCTGGGAAGGGGAGCTGGCTGCTTACCACCAGCAGAAGGATGTGGAGATGGCAGTGTTCACAGGCCCCATGGAGGGCCTTGCCATGTGCCCAGAGCAGCATAAAGCCTGACCAAAGAGGCTAAGAGAGGGAGGGAGGGTGGGAGGGAGAGAGATTAAATGTGTTCTTCAGTTTTCATGAACTTACCCAAACTTTTGAAATCAGAACATGAATTTACTTCCGTTTCACCATACATGTGGATATTATGTTTATAGTTTATGGGGTTTTAAAAAAGATTTTATTTATTTATTTGAGAGAGAGAGCAAGGGATGAGAGCGCATAAGCAGGGGCAATGGCAGGCAGAGGGAGAAGCAGACCCCCCAGTGAGCGAGGAGCCTGATGCGGGACTCGGTCCCAGGACCATGGGATCATGACCTGAGCCGAAGGCAGACACTTAACTGACTGAGCCACCCAGGCACCCCTATAGTTTATGGTGTTATATAATGTTTAGCATGAATTATATAGGATAGGGAGGGTATCAAAATCTCATCTCTGCTTCATGCCTCCAATTGTCCTAATCTGGCCCTGAGCATTTGGCAGCACGTTCTCTCCCATCCCCCATCCTCCTCATGCAAAATCCCTTCCTGGACCTTCCTTGTGCCAAAAATCCCACAAATATAGCCCCCTTCTTGGTAAGATTAAGAACTCTTTGCCACTATCTCTAGGATGAAAATAGTCTCTCAGTAGTTACCCCAGTTTAGGGGATTATAGTAAACACCAGTATTTTCAAGCAAGATGCGGACCTGGGGCCATCAGGAGCTCAGGATGGGAAAAGTCCTAAAATGAGGCTGTAAAGGGCATGCCAATTTCCATTGTCCATAGTTGAACTTAGTCACTTCCATCCTCCAGTTTAAATAACTTTTCTTTAATTCTGTGAAATCCACCCAAGAACTCTCCCTGTACTTCCATGTAAAATGTAGACCCCAGCTGAATGCAGAGACTTCACTCTGGATCCGGCTCTGTGTTCCCTCCCATACACCACACACCACCAAGAAGGCCAGCAAATATGTATTCAAAGTTACCACTTCATGGAGAACACAGAAAACCTCTTGTATATGACAAGATCATTCTGAAAGGCTCATAACAATGCCCTTTGTTTTCATATTAGCCTGTGTTCATGAAGAACTTGACATAGAGTAACTAACTGATTCTCACCAAACTATCTGAAGTGGACACTCATAACCCCATTTACAGGTAGGTAAGCTGAGGAATGTCGAGGTTGAATAATAAATCATATCACATAGTGAGTGTGGCTGCTGGGTTCCTGGTCTGAGCTCTTCATCCCTCGTTCACTCTGCCCCTAGACCGCCTCGGGTGCTGTCTCTTTAAAACGTGTTTTCAAATTCACTATCATATGGGGCACCTGGGTGGCTCAGTGGGTTAAAGCCTCTGCCTTCGTCTCAGGTCATGATCCCAGGGTCCTGGGATCGAGCCCTGCATCTGACTCTCTGCTCAGCAAGGAGTCTGCTTCCTCCTCTCTCTCTGCTTACCTCTCTGCCTACTTGTGATCTCTGTCTGTCAAATAAATAAATAAAATCTTTAAAAAAAAAATTCACTCTCATAGTAACTTCTCACATAACCCCACTGGGGATGAATTATTAACCCCATTCTACAGAAAAAGACACTGAACCTCAGAGGTTGAAGTCTTGCTCTTCTTTGTAAGGTGCATTGTAATTTGAGTTTTGCAGTAGAACGTTCTTGATAAGAAATGGAAGGGGATGGGAGCAGTTTGTGAACTTGAAGGAGGAAGACAATGTGGGATGCTGAGAAATCTTAGAGGAATCATTCCTTACCTCCTTACCTCTACTCTTTCAGCAAGGGGGAAATAAAACTTAATCATCTGTCATGAAAAGCTGTTTTCAACTCAAGTGAGAAAGGCTGGCCCCCTGGGAGCAGAGAACTCTCTTGGAATTTATAGAATTAATGGAAAGGTATTTAAATGAGAGGATAGAGAGATAATGAGAAGGAGAATACCATCAGTTTGACCTTAAGCTCTGTACTTTGCTTCACAGAAAACCTACATACACATTTTTTGAATTGAATTGAATTGAGTCCAATTCTTTGGTATGCATTTTCCTCTTGAGCAATCTATTGCCAATTCAAAAGTCAGGAAACAGCCTGCTTTCTAAAACATTTAGGCTTTTGCAAGAGTTCGGGTCCTTCAGACTCCTGTAATTACCCTCACATGATTGCTCCACATCAATTTAGTGTCCAGATTGAAAATGAAATAAATGTTTACCAGAAACCCATTTACTTGTCAACTTCAACAATGAGTCTGGGATGAGAAACAATATTCTCTGAGCTGAGGGGTGTAATTTCACCACCTGATGCCATTGTCAATGTCTCATCAATTGAAAACCGATACACTTCAATTGGTTCCCTAGATCCTCGTACCTTAACCTAACCTTCAGGTCTAGCATGGTTTTGCCTTTTTCATATAATCAGCAAAGCTCAAACTGCTTCCTGATTGAAGAAAATTGCTCAGCAGCCCCTGGCAAATGATTGGAACATGTTTTCCAGTTTGTAACAACCACCTCGGAAAGCATGCGCAGTTGGAGAAGGCCAGGCTCTCGGCATCTCTGCAAACCCCCGTGGTTCTTTGCTTCGTTTTCCTGTTTTATTGCTTTTATTTTTCCTGTGTTTGCGGTAGTGACTTGAAGCTACCTGGGCCTCTAACTCCTTCTCTAAGGGACAGGGAGACCCCCATGGGGAATCTGCGTTAGCACAGACCTTGCATGACAGGCGTCGACACTCCCCTGCCTGGGCTTGCCCCAGCTCCTGCTTTTGTAGGATGGTTTGAGATTACCTTTTCCTTGGTTGTGTTGGTTCTCCCATTTACCTGTTCCTCTTTATGTCCTTTTGCAAAATTCTTCCTAATTGCTCTCCTGTTGATAGCACTTTTCACTTTTTCATGTTGAAAGGATTTTTTTGTAACATATTCTAAAATATGTATTGGACCTTTTCCATAGGAACTTAAGAAGAAAGGGAGTAGTTCCGTGTGTAGGCTCCACTCACCATTTTAGAACGGAAGTCTTGACATCCTTTTCAAAAACAATTACGAATACAATTTATCGTCCTGTTTATGGCATAAGAGTAAAAGCCCATGAAACTACTCAGCACTGTAGGAAATGAATGGTTTATTAAACTGTTGACTGTGCTCTAATCCTGGCTTCAGAATGATTAACTAACAAATCTATCATCTGGGGGAAAGCTGGCTTGGCAGAGATTAATTCCTAAACTATTCTTCCTTGGGGGTATTGTTTGGTTTTTATTTGGGAGAACTTCCAGAATTGTTAAGAAACGTTATATGTGTTTGTTTTTGCTTAAAACAGAAATAATCTGCATTTTACACATGATTATAGATGTACTTTATACATTTTAACTGATTTTGAATTTTTTCAATGGTGAAAAGGATCAGAATTCAAACAAGGCATTCTAAGGGATTTTCATCAGTACTTTCAAAAGGAAAGCGGACATATCAGTGAAGATTCAATTGATGGGAAGTACAGGAAATCAACTTGCGATAATTTAAGATCAAAAGAGGAATTTATTAAAAGGCTATGATGGGGGGGGGCTCCCAGAATCTGCAAATACATGTGAAACTAAAGAGGGTTATCAATTACCATGGATTCACCTGCCAGTTACAGAAAACTAGATATAATCATCCTTTTTCTGACTCGGGTAACTGGAAGTCAGAGGTAGGAAAGGTTCCCAGGCTGGTCAGTGATGTTATCACATTTCTTTCAGCTCTCTGCTGCCGTTCATGCTGCTGGCTTCATCCTTGGCCTGATTCACGTGGCAATGAGAGAGCTACCAGCAACCTACGAGCTTACATCCTCCTGGTCTTAGCCTGGGTTCCCAGAAAAACCAGTGGGCCAGTTTTTATTGGAGTGAGATTTGGGGAAGCAGGAGAAGAAAGAGGGGCAATTAACTAGGAAAGGGGCAAAGAGCAAGTGCAACGGGGAGGGGAGCCTTCAGAAAGTTTGCACAAGCTCCTGTATCTCAGGACTAGCTATGTGGGTGGAACAGAGAAGCATTTATCCATCAGCAACTTCCTGGTCCCTGTTCTTCCTCTGACCAGAGTCGTTTCTATGGGACTTAACTTCCCTTTCCTTCCTACTCTGTTCCCAGGCTTCTTCAGGCAATTCCGGGGAAAGCTGCAACCCCCACAGGACAAAGAGGGGCCAGGGGACAGACTCGGAAATCTTTCTGTTCCAAGTAGCACTGCTGTGTGGGTTCTCCATCTCTAGAGATAGTAATGGCTGCAAGAGTGGTTGTCCCCATAGTCTCGGGGCCGGCCTTGATGATCTGTAAGCAAGGAGGTTACCTGGATCTGGGATGGCACAAAAACCGAGTCCAATACATCCTCCCCAGCTGGGGTGGGGCTTTCTTCCAGAAGCTGCTTCAAAAAAAATAAGGAAGCCTGGCTCCTTGAATCCCTTAATAATTATTTTCCTCTGTTCATTCCTCTATCCCCTTAGTGTTCCCACCCATCTCTAAACCAACAACATTGCCCAGGGAATAGTATTCTGATAACCTTAGGCCAGAATCATTTAGCTATGGACTTAAACCATTTCCAAGGGAGGTTTGAAATAGCTGTGGATATCAAAGTAAAAAACTGAGGGGTTACCAAATGAAGGAAAAAATAAAAGTTGAGGAGATAATCATAATGTTCACTTCAAGAAAATTCTTGGAAACAGGAGCCAGAAAAGATAAGAAGACAGTTTCTCCCCCATATACATCTGTTTCATTGTTCTCATTCTAAGGAGAACTTAATTTCCAGGGCATAAAATATGGCATGAAAGTTTAATTCTTCCAAATCTAGCCACAATCAAAGAGACTGAATCTTTTCTTTGCATCTGATTGACCCAACTTGAGCCCCGGATCTCTCCTTGATCTCTCAGGGTCCTGGCATCAAGCCCCACATCAGGCTTCCTGCTCAGCAGGGAGTCTCCCTCTCCATCTGCCTCTCTCCCAGCTCATGGGATCATGACCTGAGCCAAAGGAAGATTGCTTACCAGACTAAGCCACCCAGGTATCACAAAAATGTTTATAGACCAAAGTAATATTCATAGACTTTCTTGATAGGGGCATTTTTATACGTTTTAAGTTTAAATGAGACTGTATTTGCGTCTAGATTAGCATATTCCCTAAACATGGTATCTCTGACCCCACTGAAACTTTCTCAGTGCTAAGGAAATGTGGCCAACACCATCAGCCTGTTACTGGGCAATATTCCCTTTAGTTGCTATAATATTTCCTGTTTCCATTTCATGGATGGTGACAAGGCTTCCCACTCCATTCTGGAAGATATTTAATTTCAAATTCTAGTGTGGAGGTTTCACTGCTTGGGACATCCAGGAACTCCCTCTTAGCCCAAGTGGCCAATTCATTGTGTAATTGTGGGCATGCCATCTTAAACATATTCCACTGGCTGTAAGTGTGTGTTCAAATACCATTTGCCAAGTATACCACTGGCACTAAAATTGCCAGCCAGAAACACTAGGAGCCTGACTGTCATATTCATGGAGGTTGGAACAGTAGTCATATACGCTGCTAGAGAGAGATACGAAATTCACAGCGACTCATTAAAGACATGATATGGAAGTAAAAAATAACTCTTGAGAACTAATTCAAGAACAGAGAAGCAAAACATAAATTATGGTAAATGCATGGATAAACAAACTTTGCTGTGTCGCTACAATGGAATATTATTCAGCAACGAAAAGTAAAGAATGGCTTCTTTCACTTAGCAACATGCATTTACGTTTCCTCCATGTCTTCTAATGGAAAAAACTTAAATGCATGTTGCTAAGTGAAAGGAGCCAGTCTGAAAAGACTACATACCATATGATTCCAAATGTTTGAGAGTCTGGAAAACACAAACCTATAGAGACGATCACAAGACCAGTGGTCACCAAGAACTTGAGAGAAAAGAGGGATAAATATGTGGAGCATGGGGATTCTGAGGGCAATGAAACTCTTCAGTATATAATGACAGAGGCATGACATTGCATAATTGTCAAAGCTCATAGAACTGTACAGCACCAAGAGTGCACCCTAATATAAATTATGGACTTCAGGTAATGGTACATCGATATTGGTTCATCAATTATAGCAAGTATACCACACTAATGCAAGATGTTGATAATAGCGGAAACTCTGTGCAAGGAGGGGACAGATCAGAACTATATGGGAGCTCTTTATTTTCTGCTCAATTTTTCTGTAAATGTAAAAAATAAAGTTTATCCCAGGAAGGAAGGGAGGGAGGGAGGGTAGAGGGAAGAAAGGAAAAGAAAGGAAAGGAAAAGAGAAAGGAAAGGAGAAAGGATAGGAAAAGAAATAAAAAAAAAAAAAAGGAAAGGAAAAAGAGAAAAAGAGAAGGGAGGGAAAGAGGAAGGAAGAAATGGTTGGGAGATGGAAGGATGAGACTAGGGAAGAGCAAAGCTCTATTGTTTGAACAGGAAGGGAAAGAAAAGAAAAGGGCCAAGCATGTCTGGCCCTCGGCAGCATCTTCCTTGGATCTCGAGGTGGAACAGCTGTGTTCCTAGTTCGCACATCTTGGGAGCCACTTCCTTCCTGAGTCACAGCTGTCTTTCCCCAGCTGCCACCCTGGCTGCAGTTGGATTGTTCTAGCAGAGAACACTTCACTCCAGGTGGGCCTATGAGACTCAAAAGAGAGATTTGGTCTTTTTCAGTGTAGATGCGTTTGTAATTTTATTTAAAGGGGAAAAAAAAAAAAAACAAAAAACCAAAAACGCCCAGCCAACAACTGTGTTATCAGAGAATAGATTTTGCTCCCCTTGAAAGACCATAATTTGTTTCCTTGGGGATTTTGCCCCATCTGGTCTCGTAATAAGGAAAGATTTTAATTCAGATCTCCGTAATGTAAATTCCTTGAGGATGCGAATTCTATCTGCAGAGTCAGCCCTCCAAAATCATGTGTTGTCTGTGATAACAGTGATGGTCAGGGTGATAATAATGATAGAGGAGGAAGTTGTTCAGTAAATCTTACACCAGATTCATCACCTCTAAAATGACATTTCCCCCCTTGGTCTTTTCCTGGATGTCACGCCAGTCTATTCCCCGCACAGTTGTGTGCTCTGTGAATGTGAGCTGCGGTGCCTGGTGTGCGCCAGCAATCCCAGGTTCGCCTGCTGCTGAGCGCCACCGTCCCCCCGGCCCCTAAACGGCTGCTCGGGCTGCAGGTGGATTAACAGGAAGAACGACATATAAACCTGATCTTAGGACAATGACATTGTTCTACTTCTTCATAGTTTTGCCCTTGTCTTCCAAGGGTGGCAAGGGCTTCGCTATGCGCGGGAGCTATTCTGGGGCTTCCTGTGAGGTAGGCAGTTGGAAGAAATTGGGAAATCTTAGCACCCACGAACACTGGCAAGTCCTTTTCCGTAGTGTCGCCTGGAGAGAGCTGATGACATCCACAGCACGGTCTGCGCCCACCCCCCAGGATGCCACAGAGCTTCTGTGCATGGGTGAGCGAGTATCTTATGAGCTGGATGATAAATTAGGAAAACCATTGAGAAAATGGGAGAGACATCCTACAAATGAAAGAAAGTTGAAATGTCAAAGACAATGAAATCTTCAGTGTTCCAAATGGAGAAGCAGTCTCACCGACAAACCCACCAACCCTTGGACCGTTTTCCTCTTGC
Organism: Neogale vison; assembly: GCF_020171115.1. Lineage (NCBI taxonomy): Eukaryota > Metazoa > Chordata > Mammalia > Carnivora > Mustelidae > Neogale > Neogale vison. The sequence continues at coordinate 220,070,136 of NC_058091.1, forward strand.
CTTCCTCCCAGTCCATGCTCCTGGCTATCTTTCCTTGGGCCCTCATTCAGATTCTCTGAGCTGAGTTGATTCTGCTCTGGGGGGCGGTATGGCTGCCGTAGGTGGGTCGTGAAAACGACGACATGGCTTCTGGCCTCCAACACCTTGCTGAATTCAGGCTCTGTCCGCCAAGTTCGCGAAGGGGATCCACCTTGTCTTGCCGCACGGAGCCTGCGGGAGGTCTGGGGTGCACAGTGGGCTCTGTGTGGGCACCCAGGAATGTATTGGACAGACATGTCAAGGCTGTCAGGCAAGGGGCATGGCCTCGAATGATGTGTCTGAGGGCCATCATGACTGTCCACAGGTTGTCCGAGAGGGCCTTTCATTCCTGCATGGTGGGACGCTGGTGGGACAGCATTGACCACCTTACTCATCAAAGCTTTTACTCCTGTAACCCTGGGGTGTTCCTTCTGGTGCTGTGTGGCCAGGCTCAGCCGAGCCTCTGTGCCTGGTGTGGCTTGGTACTCCCCCCATGTGAACGCGCACACGCATCAGCGGGGATCTTGTTAAAATGCGGGTTCGGATTCAGTGGGTGGGGGGTGGGCTGACGGCTCTGCACATCTCCCAGATGCTGCCGCTCCACGGACCCCACCTTGAGTAGCACGAGCTTCCCTGATGGTGAGCTTCCCTGAGCACACCATTTTGTAACAGCCTGCCTCTGTGAGGAGAGGGGAAAACAGAATCACATGTGCCTTTGGAGTTTGCCAACCTTTGTGACCTCCACAAAGGGGGAAGGAAATGGAACTGTCAGTGATGTGGCTGCTTCCACGCGCCAGGCATGGAGCCCAGCGGCCAACATTTAATTATATTATCTCAGTTGAAGAGAATCTGAGCAACTTGAAAAAGAAAGTGATGAAGTAAGGCTTGTTTTGGGAGTCCCACCCCTTTCTGATGTGATGAGTAGCTAGTGTTGCCAAGGCAACTCGGCAGGCCAAGGTGCCAGATCAGATCCGAATGGAGGGGGCCTCCAGGGACACCGAGTACTTAACGCACACTCCAGGAAACCCCAACTCCAAAAAGACCTGCCCCAAATAGAGGTGTGCCGATGCAAATGAGTAACCACGGCCATTCTCAGGATGTAAGAAGGGGTTAGAAACCTCTCTGGTGACTCATCAGCCTCCACTGTTGCCAGCCGTTAGCTCTAGCTCTAGATAGGCAGCCGGTTTCTGGGGCACCCCCCCAACCCTCCACCCCCTCACCCCTGCAAGCTTTTTCTTGAGGACGTTCCAAATATGAGGCAGGAGCAGTTTGGGCCTGTCAATCTGGGGGCCAGACCGACTATGCTGCAGCCTCTGGGATGGACTTCCTGAGGGCACAAGAACCAGGACTGGTCACCATGGGGGTCACCCAACCCCTTCTGGTCTAAGTCCCGTGCATTGAAGAGTGTGAGTGGTGGGGATGTATTTTTCCTGGGAGGCTTGGCTGGCTGGTCAAGTGAATGAGGACCCATAGCTCCTCCAAGCACCCCTGGGCCGGCCCCACGCACCAGGTCTCTGTGGGGAGCAATGGCCTTGAAAGCTTTTTTTAGCTGAAAGTGCCACTAGCAGGAAAGTGTCCCCCCCTGAGCCGCCCCATGCTTCTTTGTCTTTCCCTCACCATTCTGAGTCACAGACCTGTTTCTTCCAAGACTCTTGATGACTGAAGAAACTAAGAGTAGGAAATTAAGTATGGATTCTAATGACATCAGGTCTTCTGAAATGTTGACTTCTCTGTGAAGTATTCCTAAGACACCAAGCTCCTAGCCTAGAATATGACAGAGCAGAACTGTTTCTTTGGCTTGTCAAGAGGAGTAGCGTAGGAAAGAATTATCTTGTTGGCTACTAACATATTCTGTGGATCTGCTCTGGGTATGACACTGCGTCAGGAGCTGTGAGAAATAACAAAGTTACACCTCAAATTTTTATTATCTGATGTGAAACAGGAGTTGTGGATTTAAGAAAAAACCATGGATGGCACATTCCAGTTTCTACAGCACTTTCATATAAATTATACTATCTGTTACGACGAACCTGTGAGGTAAAAATGTGTCTTCTGCATTTCGTAGATTAAAAAAATGAACCTCAGAGAAGCTAAGGTGATTTTCAAAATTAAATACATGTCTAGATGTGGCTTTGGGATGAGGCAGAAACAGTGGGATTTTGTTCTCCTCATCACAGTGCCAGAGCCACGTCAGCCCCTCTGGAATCGGGAAGGAGAGGGAGAATGTATGCTGCTTGTCAGAATGTTTACCCTCACTTAGAAGAGTCCTGAGTGTGTGCATCTGCTTGGATGTAAGCCATCCCTGTGCCTTTTCCTCTTCCTTCCATGCCCCTCATTCTCCAAAGGGCACAGAGTCCTCTAGGGCAAAGCTCATGACACTTGACAGTGTGTCCTTCCCCCAAACATACCCCTGGTCCCCTCAGGACTTCATCTTGGCTTAGCCATACTCACGTCCCTTGCTGGAAGGATAAAAAGCAGAGTTCCCAGTGTGTAGGGAATGAGCCATCCAAGGCAGAGACTACATGAAATCTTGCACTGGAGCCATTTTTAACCAGCCACAACTTTATCATAATCTGTGCTCTCCTAAATGATTTTATTAAGGGCCACTCATCTGGCCAATGAATCACTTATATGTAAGCATTCCTGATATGGACTGTGTTGTATTCTTCATGGCTCTAGCTCCTAACAGAGCTTTGTATACGATGAAAAACCCAGGGGAAAAGCCTGGTTATTAAAGAAAAGCCTGGAAAACTCTTCTCTCCGTCCAAAAGTCTTTTCTCTTTGGTGGGGAGAAGAAACTTGCAGGGCCTGGACTGTTTACCCTTGGGAATTCAGCAGAGAAGGCTCTCGGAGGAATGCTCTGCGGTACCACCTCGCTGGAGTCTCATTTCTTCATCCTCTCACCCAGTCTAAACTTGGTCAGTTCTATGAGGCTCTGAACACAGAGAGGATCAAGGATGCAAATTCCCACCTCACACCCACCTAAGAGGTGCTCTGTCTGTAGATCTGGGTGGAGCCCAACCATAAGTGGTTTTTTTTTTTTTTTTTTTTTTTTATTTATTTGAGAGAGAGAGACAGTGAGAGAGAGCATGAGCGAGGAGAAGGTCAGAGAGCAAAGCAGACTCCCCATGGAGCTGGGAGCCTGATGTGGGACTCGATCCCGGGACTCCAGGATCACGCCCTGAGCCGAAGGCAGTCGTCCAACCAACTGAGCCACCCAGGCGTCCCGCAACCATAAGTGTTTTTGAAAGGCACTCCACGTGATGGCGATTCACGTGGCCCCCACACAACAGTCTGAGAAAACACTACTAAACAGAGGTCACATAGAGGGCATTGGGTACGATAAAGGAATGGGTACCATTCCTTGGAGAACCTCAGGGTCTGAGTCATGCCCAGTCTTGTCACACCTTGGCAGGCAATCAAGAAAGGCATTTCTGAGTCATATGAGGACCATTCTATGGGAATACGATCTTTCTGGTCCATCCCAGAGTCACAGTCTGTGGGACACACCAGGCCTTCTGCAGCTGAGGTGAGAATTTACTCACCTTCTCCTTCACCCCACCGATTTAAGAAGCGCTCTCTCTGTGTCGGTTACCACATCGTCTCTCACATGAGTCAGCTAAGCCTCACAATAACTCTGAGAGTTATTCCTCTACTAGAGATGATAAAACTGAAGTCCAAAGAGGTTGAGACATTTGTCTAACCAATGTTAAAAAGACTGTTGGAATATACATCCAAGCACAGACCACAGCCCGTCTATCTTCCTTCCACGACGCTATGCTCTTTTCCATCGAAGTCAGACAGGTCTGTGACTGGAGAGGAAGATGGCTCAGTGGAGCTTCTTTCTGGCTGAAGATACTCCGTCCCACACTGATACTGCATTTCCATCCTGTAATCTAGATGGACTCTTTCTCTACTTTGGATGTTCACTTAAAAAACTAAAATCAAAGCTAAGTAGAAAGTCCAGCAAGGTGAAGGGGAGTGGGAGCATTTATGTGTAGGACTCGATGGCCCTTGCCTGTGTACCATGCAATTTCCCCTTTGCCCTACACACCGACCTGACCTTGGGCAGCGCGGGCAGCCCCTCACCAGGGCCAACCGGGACAAGGGTCAGTGGGAACACAAGCTCAGACCACCTCACAACCTGGATGTGTTGGTTTTGGCAGGATCTGACCCATTTTATCTTGTACAGAACATTCGTCTGTGTATCCAAGTGTAAAAAGGGAGAGAGCAGGGATGAAGGATCAGCAGAAAATACAGCAGGAATTAGAAACTGGTGCAGACTCTTTACGACAGACCCTACCCCCCAGGCTATATATTTGTTCTATTTAAATACGTAATTTAAAAATAAAAATTATATTATAAATTATAACATCATGTTATTGCTTTCCTAAGAAATTCAAGGCACAGAGCATAGATTTTGGATTAGACATACCTGAATTCCCACCCTGCTTCCATCACTTGAGTAAGTTACTTAACCTCTGGGTCTTCGTTTTTCAAGTTATAATTATGGACAATAATATCTGCTTGAATGAGTGAGCTCTGGGGACTAGAAATAATGTATGCAGGGGAGGCTCTCAATAAATGTAGCTAATATTATGATTACTACTCTAGAACTCATTTCCAAAGTTAATGGAGTATCTGAAGATGAACCTAATTGTACGAAAGGTGTAGACTTCTGGTTGTTATGGTTTTGAAAATAACAATACAGAGTTTTAACTGGTATATTCCTCCTTCTGTGAGCTCAAAACACTTCAGAAATACATGGAAATTTTGCATCTATTATTCCATTCAGTCCTCATAACAATCCAGTGATGTATAGTAAGTGTTATTTTTATTTTACAAATGACCATGTTAAGGATTAGCAATATTAAATAGTTTACCCTCATAATTGATTAAGAGCTGACCCCGACACATCAGACTTCTGAAACAGAATTCAGAGCTCCTGTTACCTGACCACACTAGAATTTATGTCCGTTATCTTTGAAGTGTCCAATGAAAATACATACTCTACCTTTTTTTTTTTACTCTATCCTCTTTCATATTCAGTTACTGGAAAATTGTATTCCAGATGGAAAGAAAAGAAAGTTTATTCAGATCATACAGAAAAATCAGCAAGAGGAGTGGGGTTTTTTTATTTAAAAAAATTTTTTAACTTAAATTCAACCAGCCAACATACAGAACATCATTTGTTTCAGAGGTAGAGTTCAGTAATTCATTGGTTGCATATCACATCATGTGCCCTCCTTAATGCCCATTACCCAGCTACCCCATCCCCCCTCCAACCATCTTCCAACAACCCTCAGTGTCTTTCCCATAGTTAAGAGTCTCTTATGGTTTGTCTCCCTCTCCAATTGCTTCCCATTCAATTTTTCCTCCCTTTGAGTGGGTCTTCTTTTAAAAGGAGACTTCAGTACCTAATGAAGATGACCCAAGGAGATCTTTGTGGGCTTTGCTACTTGCTTACTGTGCAATTTGTGCAACTTACTTAACCTTAGTAGGCTGCTTTTCTAAATTCTAAGAACAGCATCAGCTTCAGAGTGTTGCTGTGGTGATGAAATTAGATTATAGATGTGCACCTGGCAAACCGATGCTCAGTAGACATGGGTTTCCTCTATCTTATGCATTACATTTACAAATGTCTACTTAGCAAAATCTGGTCGCAAAAGTCCTGGAGTCATGAAGCCTTCTCATGGCCACAAACCAGGTGTAGTGGGTATTTGGCAGGGGTGGTCAGTCATTTCATCAGTTGTCAGCTTCAGCCATCCTGAAGCAGAGCGGTTTCTGGGAGAGGCACTGAAAATACTTGGGCCTCTATGAGTAGGTTGATTCCGTCCCTTTGCTGGGTAAGGGTAACTGCTAGTCAGGTTGCTAAATGCAATCCACATGTCAGACTGGTTTGTCTGCCTTGGGTGACTTAGATGCTGGTAACTAATAGATAGACAGGCACTCAAGTTCAAGCTTAATGTGAACACATGCTTGCCTACGAACCAGACTGGCACCATTAGCTCATAGCACGAAGGTTACCCAGCCTCTGTGAAATGATTACAGCACTCACTTTTTATTCCTCTCAGAGCAACGCTGAGTTCCGATTCCCTTTACCAGCTATTGAAGCCTCATTCCTCTGGCCCTGTTTGTGGTCTACCTGGGCACAGGGGCAATTCTCAAAGGTGGGAGGGGAAAATCCATTTGATTCTTCATTCTTCTGAGCAGACAAGGTAATTGGAGCAACTGAAGTTTGAGCTGTCTGCCTGTATGGGTGTGTACATAGGTGTGCATTGGCATGTATATAAGCATATCAGCTGTCCATAAATCAATATTGTTTTCACAGTTGTCTCCCATATGACCATGATATAGATTAAGGGTTAATTTATGTGAGGTTTATTAACAAAGTCACCTTTCTAAAGGTCAGGCCGGGTCTGTGACTCTCAACTTGGACTCATCTACGTCAAGGTCTTTGGGTTTGGCCCTGGCTTCTTGGCTGGTCCAATCAGAGTTCTTGGAATTCTCCATCTGCCTTGTCTTGGTGGGAAAATATCCAGTGATTTTTTTGGGTTTTGTTTTCCTTTTTAGTATGTTCTAATTTGATGGCCATATTTCAGGTGAAAATGGCAGTAAAATGTCAACCAAACTCTGGACTGCTTTGACCCCAGGAAGCAGACTGCAGGCCAAGAAGGACCTTGTTCTCTGGTATCTTCTTTGGTTTTAGTCTACTTCCCAATCATGGGAACTATGAGTATCTACCCTCCTTGTCTAGCCTATGGTCCCTTTCCTTTCCTGAGGTCAGCCTGGGAGGTTTCCACCAATCTGCCCTGGTCGTGAGAGTCTAATCATATCAAGACCCCTCTATCCTATGCACTTTCTGGGCAGAGGCTGAGAAAACCTCAGGCCATAGTATGGTATTTTCCCATTACTTCTGTGACAAATTAAAACAAACTTAGTGGCTTAAAATAACACAAATATATTATTTTATAGTTCTGGATATTAGAAGTGTCATAGAGGTCTCACTGGACTAAAATCAGTATTGGAAAGAGGAGTCTTCCTTTTGGGGGTGTCAAAGAAGAACCTGTTTCCTTGCCTTTTCAAGCTTCTAGAGGCTATCCACATTCATTGTTTGGCTTATGGTCTTTGTCCTTCACCTTCAAAGCCAGCAAGATCTCACATTGCCATCTCTTTGGTTCTCTCTTTGGCTTCTTTCTTCTACTTACAAGGACTCCTGTGATTACATTGGGCCTACCTGCATAGTCCAGGATAATCTCCTCATCTCAAAATCAGATGATCAGCAAACCCAATTCCATCAGTAACCTTCATTCCTCTTCATCATGAAAACTAACATAGTCACAGTTCTTGGGTATTAGGTTGTAGACACCAGTGGGGACCATTATTCTGCCTACCACACACTATCACTTTTTTCCACAAAGTAGAGGATGCACAGGACCATTGCTAAAAACAGGCTGGTCTCACCCACTGAACTGTCTGTTCCTGGCCACTGGTAAATGTTTGTGATCAACCTCCCTTGGCAGCCTTCCCAGGCATGCGGTCTGAGTCAACTATCAGGAATCCCAATATCCTCTCCCTTCAACTGACACAAACTCCGTGTCCTTTGGAGTTCACCACACTTCACCTTGGATGGAAATTTCACTTTGGGAAAACTTGGCTGAAGCTATGCTTTCTGATTGCTAAGATCTACTCTGTGCAGAGTGTCAACACTTGACCTTGGCCTGGGGCTGCTGGATCTCTGAAAAAGTTCATGTTGATTTTCCTCCACAAGCCCCTGGTTGACATATGGCCCAGGCACAGCAGTAGAAGTATGTCATCCTCCGGCCCCAGTCCTGACCTAAAGATGGGCATGTGACTGAAGCCAGGCATGGCAGGGATGGTGATATTCGTCAAACATTCTAAATTCTCCCTCATATTCCTAGTCACCTTGCAGTTAGGCAGGGTCATTGAGCTAGCTCTGAGCAAAGAGTAATATTGGTCACTTCAGGGCTGAAGCAATGAAGAACCCATGAACAATTTTCTAGTTTTTTCCTTCTGCTGCAGCAATAAAGGAAATCTTAAGTTCCAGATGGCACAGCTATAAAATGGGGGAACATTCAATATCGTGCGTGTCTGAGGTTCAATGACGCACATCAGACATGTAATGTGAATGGAAACATGGGTGCTGAGCCTCAGATTTGAGATCGACTATTACCACAGTTTAACCAGCCCATGCTGCTGACTGATGGACCAGCCCAGAGCTCCCAGGAAAGGCCCTGCCTCTCTCTTGCTCTAGCACGCAAGCTCATTTTGAAATGTCTTAATCTTAGAACTTCCAGCTGCCGTCTTGCCATCATGAAGAGAGGGCCTATCAAAAAAGGAAGCCACTCAGAAGCAAGCAGAGCCATGAGATGAAAGAAAAGAATCTTGTCGACCTCATCTGAATACTTTGATACATTTGAGCACAAAGGCTTCTTGACTCTTTGAATCTCTCAGCTATGAGAGAAAGATGTTGCCATTTTTGCTTAAGCTAATTTGAATTGTGTTTCTGTCCTTTTCAGTGGCAAGAGTCCTTCCAACCCCTTTCTTTTGACTGGCCCACATAGCAACATGGAATTATTCTTCCCATAGAAAACAAGATTCCTGGATATTGGAGTGCGGCTCTCAGCACATTTTGTTGCCCCTAGAGAGTATGATTCTCCTGTATTCTATATGGATGTCCCCCAATGAAGTATAATTACATACCTCTTTTCCATTTCCTGAGAAGGATGTGTTTATAGTCAGGAGTAGCGAGGCAACATCATCATCAAATCACCAAAGGGAAGAATTCACCAGTGATCAAAATTGAAACAAAGGGAAAGTGAATATAGATTGATCTCATCTTACAAAAACAATGAACAGAAAATGGTGCTGCCTTTATTCTACTGTAATATTTTCTCTAGGCATTGTTTTGCCTTCACATGTTTCCTGATAGTTGGGGCCTTTGGGAAAGTGACTAGAGGTTTTGAGGGTTTTTCCCTTGTAGAAATGATGACTGTGCACAGACCCACCCCCAGTCTCTCTTTTGTTCTCTGTAGGAGCCAGGAAGGAGGCACGTAGGAGGTGAATGTTAGGAATGAGGTTACACTCTGTGGCCATGGGATTGCACCAAGCTAGCAGGTCCACTGACAGGTCAAACCAACAGAGCTGACCTCCGCTCCACACTTTGACCAACAGTGTCGAATCCTGACCAGCTGCCTAGGCTGGGCTGAAGCACACTTTGATGTGACCTGAGCTGACCCCCAGTCCCCATAATCCAAACACATGATTCCTCACAAAGCATCCTGAATTGACCAGATGGAAACTCCTGGCTTAGAAATGGCCAGTGACCTGGAGGCAACAGAGTCAGCATTGCTTCAACCTTGGCCACAGCTGTGAGTCAGGGGGTAAAACTGAGTCTTTACCAAGTGTTCTTCTGGTACTGACTTGGGAATTCAGCCAGATCCAGAGGAGAGATGGCATTTTGTGGAGTGCAAGAAGTCAGGTTCAAGTTTTCAAAAAATACTCATTATTGCCTTATAGCTTTTTTTTTTTTTAAGATCTTATTTATTTGGCAGACAGAGGTTACAAGTAGACAGAGAGGCAGGCAGAGAGAGGAAGGGAAGCAGGCTCCTTGCTGAGCAGAGAGCCCAATGTGGGGGCTTGATCCCAGGATCCTGGGATCAAGACCTGAGCCCAAGGCAGAGGCTTTAACCCACTGAGCCACCCAGGCACCCCCACCTTATAGCTTTTATTTCGCGAGGAAACATATTTGTAAATTCCTGTGTATATGTGTGTATTACGGACCCAGATGTTATCATTAGAAGATTGGGAAACTTATTTTCTTAGTCACGATGGCCTCTGATGGAGAGTCTTCAGGTGCTTTCCCCCACAGCTGACCAAAGCCAGAATATGTGAACACATATTTCAAAACGATCTACTTATCCATTGTAACTACTACCATCTTGGGATCAAGTCTAGATAGTACCTGATTGGATGAAAAGGAGTTAGATGCTATTGACAGTATTTTGTTAAGTTATACTTCTCATTTCTCCTGATAATTATAATGTTAGCAACATAACACATTTATTTGTTGACAAGTGCGAACTTTTGCTTTGCGAATTTAGAATTTCATATGTGAAGGGATTATCTAGCCTACATGCTCAGATCTTCTCTGCAGCATTCCCCACTTCACCCTGGCATGCCACTGCTTCTAGAAGCAATCTATAGTAGCATTGTTGGAGCCCTGTACATCACTCTGGCCAACCTCTGATCTTAGCAGTAGCCCAGACCAGACTCTTTCAGCTGATCGTATCTCACCTCTGTTGGGTGCCCCACAGACTTCCACATCTGCTCATGAGCTTCTCCCAGGCTACCTACTAGACTAGTGCTGCCTGATGTAGAAGAGTGCTTCAGCAACCCTCAATAAGAAGGGGATGGGGTGGGCCCTGGGTCATTCTCACTGCCTGCCCTCCTCTAGGTGAAAGATTGGGGGGGCGTAGTTTCTGCCCAATTCTCAGAGCTCTGGGTAATGCTCTCTTCTGTTGAATCCTCTTCCTTTCCTAACTCACTCCTCCAATCCATTCTCTTTTTTGTTACCTGGGATCATCTCCCAAAGAAATGGCTTGCCTTCAAGCCCTTATCTCAGGCTCTAAATAGGAGGGAAAGCAAACTAAATTGCAGTCTATTGCATTGTAATGGATAAGAATATGGGCTTTAGAAATACACTGCCTGACACCAGCTATGTGACCCTGGGCAAGTTTCTTAACCTCTATGCCCTAGGTTTTTTTACCTGTAAAATCAGGGTAATAATACCACCTATATCCTATGATGATTCTGAAAATCAAATATTGTAAAAGCACTTAAAGGATTGTCCTGCTCATCGTAAATGCTCCATGAGCACTGCCCCCTATGTTGGTTTGTGGGCACATAAAGAGCAGCTGTGGTTTAAGGGCTTTTCCCTAGTGTGAGGTGGATCCATCACCCTGTGAATTTTATCCTCCAGACAATGATGGCCAAGAGCTTCAGGTCACAGCCGCTCCGTTGGTTAGAAGTGTGGGGTATGGGGAAATGAGGTTACTAGAGATTCCCAGGTCACTTGTAAGTCATTTCTCTGGGGCTGGCTTTGTCCTAGGCTCTCAGGCCATTAAAAATGAACAAAAAAAATTCTACAGCAGTGAGACAAATACATTATTTTAATAAATCTGGAAGTGAATGGCAGTTGTTACAAAAATTCTAATGAAATGCTATTTAATCCAATAATTTTCAAAAACTTTGAATTCTTTTCTTTAAATTCAATTAGCCAACATGCAGTACATCATTAGTTTTTGATGTAGTGTTCAATGATGAATTCTTTTCTTTTTAAAAGCAGGGTCATAAATATCAAAATACAACATCTACCCATCTGACAATCTGAGTTTGTTACTGTACATGTTCTACTGAGAACACCCAGCTTCCTTTTGATACAGGGCCTACCACTACATACAGATTTACTGTGCAAGTATAGAGAGGAAGTTTCAAGGAAGTGATACAAATCAAAGATTGAGAGACTACAATGGAGATTTGTGGATCACCAACTAGCAGACTGTATGCAACAAGGAATACAGGGAAAAAGACTGATTGTGATTGCAGGCTTCTACTAGCCCATGCCCTTCCGCTCTTCTGCGAACATATTTGGAAACCCAGTTTCCAAAGCCTCTTTACTCCAAATGTGGTCAGCATGCACTACACCAGCGAGCTCAGCAGACTACAGTCCTGACAGAGGGTGCTCAAGCACGTGTGAGTATCTATGAGATGTACAACACCTCTGCTTCCAGGGAGCTTTTCCCCTTCACAGTTGTTACATTATAAAGATACTGCTGTTAATCAAAATACTTCTAGAATTTCACTAACACCAGAAGCACATTCTTTTGACTATCATCACGGAAGGCAAATCCTTATCTTTGGGGGAAAGTCTCACTTCTGTAGATAATCAAAATCAAATCTTGTAAAAAAAAAAAAAAACAATTATCAGCTGAGCAAGAACATTTTTGGTCAAACAAGGACTAAAATTGATTTTTCTGATGTGGTTCTAGAGCAAAGCACCCATCCTAGTTGCTCAAGGCTAGGTTTTTGCTGGTTATCCCAACCAAATTATTAATAGCACCCGCTGTCATTCTCAAAGGGCTCCAGTGTGTGTGATAAATTGTGATATGCTGTCCTGAAAACAATTCCAAAAAAATAAGTCACAAACATGTAAGTAGTGTCAAGATTTCAGGGTTGAGTGCTCAGCTTCCTAATATGGCTACTTTTAAGAACACATTGATATAAATATACAAGTTCTGATGTGTTTGCTTTGGGGGGAAAAAAAAAACAGAAACAAATAAACCCCCTGTACATTTTTCTTGGCTTCTTTTGGTAAAATTGTGAGCATGCAGATAGTAGGCAAACAGAGGTGAGGCGTGGTGATGGTGATGGGGGGCAAGCCTCCCCCCTCCTCTTTCACACACTGTCAGGATGAATTTGTAGGACTCTCCCTCCCCTCCATGGATGGTCCTTGATGTTATTTTCTGTAAGTAGAATTTATTTCAGTTATAACGTTAGGAGAAAATGAAGGAGCTCATTTAGTGTAATGTCCCGAGACCTTCAGTCCCACAGGAATGGCCTTGAAAGTCTGAGTTTCTTTTTGGGTCCAGGATAAAACCAGAAGGAGTAGGCTGATCCCTGACACCATAACACAGGAGCTGTGAGAACATTCCTCTTAATGCAAGCAGCTTATTCCCCTGCATTGCCAACAACTTAATTCCATACCCGCTCTATCTCCTTCCATTTTGGGGAGGGATATACTGGCATCCCTCCATAAATACGACCTTAGTCATTATCATAATACGCTTTCCAGTAAGCTGGAGAAAGGCAAAAATACCTCCTGGGGACTGGGGATTATTGCTGTAACATCATAAAATTCCATTAGAAACATGAAGACATAATACTGACACTTCAGACTATTTTGGGCCACGGAATGTAAATAGACAATGTTTCAAATAGAAACATCCCCAACCTTCTGATATCAGAAATAACAACTTTGCAACAGGCTATATATCTAAGGGTTCTGGCAACAAAGAATTTCAGAGTGGAATCACAAAAAATAGTGATGAAATACAGAATCAAAATAACAGTTTCAACTATTTTTGGAACCCTTTTCTCCCAAGGAGGTCAACACAATGAAGACGTTTGATCATTTTTCCCAAGCCGGCTTTCTTTGAGAAGGTAGCGTAGGCAGGACAGGGCAGAGGAGGGGTGGGAAAATCAACAATTAACTGATGAGCAAATATTTATTGAGTGACTATTGTGTGCAGGGCATAGCCTGGTGGTTAAATACATGAACATTAGCTCTGCCTGCCCCACGACTTACTAACCCCCGGTGACTTGCCTTCCATTTCTCTGTCCCTGCTCTCCAATCCAATGTGGGGCTAATAACAGGACCTGCCTCGCATGTTTGTTGTGAAAACAAACAGTTTGAGGCATTTATAAATTATAATTCATCATTTGTAAAGTAAGTGGCCCAGAGCAAGCTTTCAAACATTTTATTTAGGGGAAAATAAAATATCTGTAGACAAAAATACCGATGCCAGAAGAAGGCAGCATGTAACCAGTAGGCAGTGGTAACCACAGTGACTTAAGAGGGGGCAGATCTTTGTGAATTTGTGAATTCCTCCTGGAGGAAGTGGGTCTTACCCTAGTCCTGATGTTAGCGGCAGGTGGAGGAGGTCATCTCGTGCCCCTCCCGAGGTGCAGCCACCACACGCACCCTGTGCCAGCGGGGGCAGAAACGCAATAAACAGGTCATTCTGGCTGGAGTTGAGGAATCCTTCAGGAGAGACAGGAGAAGGAAAGTGGCAGATGTGGTTTGGGTTAGTTTGGGAGAATCTTGGGTTTTAGCCAAAAAGGCTTTCCGACAAGGTCTTGCCTTGGTGGAACTGATGCGGTTGGAAGCATCATCCATTGAGACTGGCCTGGAGGTTAGATGACCCTCCGGGTGTGGATCAGCTGCCCTGAAGCTTTTGCAGGGAAAGAGTCAGGTGTGAGGGCCTGGAATGGGGGCAGGTGGCTGAAAAAAGAAGTCTCCTGTGGATTCAGCTAGACAGGAGCGGCCTCTGCTTCACTTGGTGAGGACTGACCCCAAGGTTCTGGTGGTGCAGGCCTTAGGGGCAGGCCTAAGGTCACAATCCAGCCCAGGTTGCCAGAAAGGAGAGGTCTTAAGAAAATGACTGGTCCTTGTATTTTGTTTTTGGTGTTGGACAAGAGTAACCATTCTCATTTATCGTAAAACAATGTCAGGTAACATTCAGAAGCCATATGAAAACCAGTTCTCTAAGATCCCAAAGGATCTCACAACCAGGGTAGAGGAAGGGAGAGGAGAGATTTAGAGAGAGGCATTTCTTCAGAAGAAGACCAGATACATGGCGTCTGTTTGTTCCAGAATCAAGGGAGTAATGTGAGTAAAGTGGGCCACTGAAAGCCCCAGGAGATTACGACAGCCACTGTAGTTATAGAAGGCTGATTTGATGATTTGTTATAAATTGAGATACTTCTAATTTCAGAGACAAAAAAAATTTTTTTTGCATTTAGGTAGAGTGGAGAATAAATTACAAAAACAAAGTAAAACTCGACAATGTCTCTCATCTTTTTACTCTTACAAAGAATTCCGTCTAGCTCATAGACTTGAATTAGCAAAGAGATATAACGGTAATAGCTAACATTTACTGAGCACCGATTTGTGTCGGGTACCATGTGAGACCAATTACACCTCCCAATTAATCCTCCCAAACTTTCCTGAAGAGGTCCACTATTTTTTTTTTTTTTGAAGATTTATATATTTGGTGGTGGGCAGGGGGAGTGGGAGAGGGAGAGAGAGAATCCCAAGCAGTCTTCACACTGCGTGCGGAGTCTGACACAGGGCTCAAGGTCACGACCTTGATATCATGACCCGAGCTGAAACCAAGAGTCAGACACTCAACCGACTTAACCACCTAGGTGCCCCTAGGTCCACTATTATTGTATTCATTTTGCAAATGGGGAATGGGGTGCTTGGAAAGAGTCTATTTCACTCTCTAAAAGATTTACTTTTCAGATCTGCTGATTAGACTCTGACCCATCACGGCCTCGTTTTTTATCACCATCTCTACCGGTCTTTTGAGACTGATAACCTTATGTTTGGGCAGCTTCGACTGTGGGGACCCTGGAGCTCTAGCTGAGGCAGATCCGTGCATTCACTCTTGGCAGGGTCACGCCATCACACCTGTCCTGGATTCAGGGCTACCGGTGTTGTGTGAGCACTTCTAACTGCCACTGCCACCAGCTATCCCCTGCAGGACTCCCAGGCTGGGTCACCTGCTCTGCCTGGAACCCCTGTGTGCTTGTTGGGACGCTGATGGGGAAGTGGCTGAGGCATCTGGGGTCTGGTTGGGTTGTGTGTTTCGTTGGCCCCTTGGTCTTTGTTGAAAAGGCTGGCAGCTCATTTACACTTCAGTCGCCGTGTGATCCAGACAAGGTTTGTGACTCTGCCACCATCAGTTTCTCCATCTTTAATATGAGGACGAAGGTAGTACCTCCCGCTCAGTGTCGTGTGGTTCAGTAGCTGTAAAGCACTCAGACTGATGCCTGGCTACAGAGTTGGTGTTCGGTCAGTCTTTGTTCATTATTATTTCCTGAGCTTCTCCAGTGGTCACTGGGGATATTGTGTGGATGCAGGCACTAGAACCAAATCATGACTTAGGAATTGTAAATAATTATATGTAAGAAGAAGTTGTAACATGGTTACAGGACAAGGTGGACAAGTAACTATTTTACATGTACATTGGGCTGTAACTGAAATTTCTTTACCAATTAGAAGGTAGAACCAAAGGGAGGACAGACAGCATTGCAAGGAGAGCCCAGCACCTTTGATTTGCATGTGCTGAAGGTTGTCGTAAGTGCTAATCAAAATGAAGTCTCTTGCCTGGTTACGTTTAAACAGGCAAACGCCTACTGATTCAGAAGCCATGGGAATTTCTTCCTTCTCTCTCTGTCTGCCTCTTTCTCTCTCTTTTAAACGAGTATCTTAGCTGATCGTTAGGCACTTGAAAGTTTGGTTACCATTCATCCAAGGATTAAGAAACAGCATCTCACCGGGATCAGAGTAGACATACAGCTGGGCAAAAGCAAGCCTGAGCCTTGAAGTTGACAAATGATCCCAATTCCTAGGCCTTTGGGACATCAACTGACCAGAGTGATAATAACAAACTGGCCCCGCGGGACATTTACTGAGTAAAGAGCATTGATCATCTTAAGATCCAGCCTTGCCTGATACCAGCTCTATAGGACACCCAGTGATCAAGGGACTCTGGGCTTAACAATAGCCAAGTAACAATGGCCTAATCTCCTCTCAAAACTCATCCCCTTAATAACAGGAAATACAAGCAACAGCAACACCAACACAGCCATCCACATCACTAGAGGCCAAATAAAGCCCAGAAACATGAACTACGGGGACAAAAAGAAGACGGAAGCTTGGTAAACGACTTAGTACAACAGTACAAGGTCAGAACTAAGGTTCCGCAGAGGAAGAGCTAAGTTAAGTCAATTCACCTATGCTACTCTGAAAAGGGATAAAAATTGCAGGCACCAAGTTATTATAAAAAATGGGAAAAGAGGGGCGCCTGGGTGGCTCAGTTGGTTGGACGACTGCCTTCGGCTCAGGTCATGATCCTGGAGTCCGGGAATCGAGTCCCGCATCGGGCTCCCAGCTCCATGGGGAGTCTGCTACTCCCTTTGACCTTCTCCTCGCTCATGCTCTCTCTCACTGTCTCTCTCTCAAATAAATAAATAAAATCTTAAAAAAAAATGGGAAAAGATTGGATGGATGATGCTGAAAAAGATGGGGCTAATACCAAAAATATTGGCAAAACAAACCTGTTTTTAAATAGCTACATTAACCAGGAAGCTTGACTTTCTCTCACACACGCACACGCACATGCCCACACGTAGTTCCTTCCTCCTGCCCTCTCAGCTCACAGGAACAACAAGCCATTTTGCCTCCTTTTCAGGCCCCCCTCCCCCGGATTCCAAATAACTACCCAACCCAGTTTTCCAGGAAACTGCTGAAGGATGTACTGACCAAATAGGGTATAAACTAAGAAAGAGGAAGACAAGGATTTTAGGAAACAAGAGATCCACACAGGAAGGAGGTTAAGGGAATTCCCTGGATATTGGCACAGGGAAGTCCCTGAACAACAGCTGTGTAGCTGTGTGGCAAGAATAGAGACAAGCAATCCAAAGGGGAGCAGGAGAACGGAAGACTCCGGGAGCAAGGTCTCCAAAGAGAGAGAGAAAAACTTACAGTTATCTGATGGGTTTGAAGATATGAAAAACTGTATTGAAAGCCATGGTACACAGCAATAGGAACACATGGAAAGATGTTGTCCTTGATTTAAAAAAAAAAGGAGCAAGTAAAAAATTAGGTAATAATTAACTTCAGGAAAAACAAAAAGTTATACAGCATAGGAAATGTAAATAATATACATTTATTGACTTAGAAGTAGATAGCCATCAAAAAAATGAAAACCCTGAATATGAATTTAACTAAAAATTATGATTACACTTATATTGAAGGAATAGGAGAGTGAAAGTGCTCATCTACCATCGTAAGAATTAAATAGATTTGCCAAAACTAAAAACCAAGTGATAGAAGTATATGAATATTATTTAGAACTCTAAGAGTAAATATCCAAAGTCATAGCCTCGGAGAGTTAAAAGTCGGTACTTCTGAGAAATGGGACACTTAGGAGAGAGAGAGAGAGATAGAGCGTGTGTTAGGAATCTGCTGCTTTTTTCCTAAGACTCTAAACTCTAAACTTTTATTATAAACTTTGTTGAAGCACAGTGCTTTAATATTATACATACTGATTCTGGAGGAAAACTGTCAAAGGTCAGATTTTAATGCCACTACTCAATAGCATTGTGGCCTAGAGGAAGTTACTTACGACCCATGTGCCTCAGTTTTAACCTCAGTACAATGGGCATAATTTGGCTCAGGGGGTACTGAGAATGAAATGAGATAATACGTGTAGAATACCTGATTTTGGCATTCAACACATCCTATCCATTATCATTTCACTTTTTAACTTACATTCAAGTACTATTTTGATAAGAAAGAAAAAATTTTTAGAAGCAGGTAAGACAAACAGATTTCTAACAAGGGACTTTGGGCTTCTATCCACCGCATCCTGGAGACTGCATCCTGGTTCATGATGCCAGAAAAGGAGGGTAGCTAGGCTGGGGTTCCTGTGGGCTGACAGGGAGGGAAGAAGAAACTCTGCGTGTGTGTACTCACGTGCGTGTGCATGTATGTGCGCTTTTGCATGCCCACGTGCTTGAGAGCATGTGTGTGTGAGAGAGAATGAAACTTCCTGGTTAATGTTAGTGAAACAAACCTGCTCAAAAACAGGTTTGTTTCACTAATATTTTATTATTAGCCTTCCTCTCCTAAAACTTCCCAAGCGTGGAAACATCTCCCCTCCTAAAAGGATCTCCCCTCCTAAAAGGTAGGAAGGAGAACAGTCTGGCAATTTCCGATGACTTAGCTCGGGTGCAGGTATAGTCCTGCTGTTTGCTTGGGGTGGGCATGCAAGATTCACAGGCCTGGGGCAGCAGGGTTTCAGGCCGCGCTGTCTCTCCACTTGTCTAACTAGGGAAAATGACAAGTGAAGATTGGAGATAGGCTGAGCTCAGGGCTGTTTTCCTGACTGCTGCTAAATCAAAACAGCTAATTGGTACCTTCTGCAGCTCACTCTAGGTGCAATTGGCTGAAAATCAACCATAATAGCTGATACAGCTGCAACTTGATTTTGTTTCTCTTAGAGAGGTCTGTCTGCAGGGTTCTTATTAGGAGCAAATCGCGTCTGCTGATTCACTCTGCTCTGAAACTTTTCAGGCCAGCATCCACCCCCACCCAAAGGCTGATCTTCTGGGGACCCATTACACTGCAGGTGTCTGGGGTACCGCTTCCCTTACGCACTACCCCATGCAAGGAGGTTCGTTGATGTTCATGACACGGCGCCCTTTCCTCAGGACTGACCACTGGAACAGAGATACTAACTTCTCACTTCTTCCTGCCCGGGCTTGGAAGTGTGGTCGTAGCTCTTCATGCACTTACCCTTGACCTGCATGGGTACATTCTTTTCTTAATGATTCAGCATTTACTGTTTAGGTTAAACACTTCCTATCTTGTCCATGTCTTAGCTGGTGAATGCCCCGGGGTGGAGGGCTCTGTCTGTTTGTAGTTATTTCATTTCAGATGGTAAGTTCTTCTTGCCTCTATAGTTGCTTTGGTACATGGGGAGAAGTGAAAAAATTCTGAAGCTCCAAGAGCGTTTAGGAGAGGAAGAGAAAAATCCCTGGCTTTGGGGTAAGAGAACAGGAAAACTAAGTTCAGGGAACAGGTGTCATTTTACAGTTTGCCTCTTTGCAGCGTGCCGTGCGTGTTGTGAGGATTGTTAAATAAGGGGTCCAGCCAGAGCTGCCGAGCTGCTTGGGAGGATGAGCCCCGTTTGGCTGCTTGCTGGCCGTCAGCAAGTCCCCTGTGTTGTGGTCCTTCGGTGTCCTCGCTGAAACATCCCCAAAATACTAGTGAGTTGTCGAGGTTGAGAGCAGGTTGCAGAATGCTTCTGAGAGCCCCCAGGACCTCACGCCTCAGTAGTGTCATTTTTGGCAAGTGAGAGAGAGCGGACAGAGGAGGGGATTAACTCAGAGGTTGTTAGAGGTGGGGTGGCATTTATGGCTTCAGCCAGGGATGCTGGGACATCATGCCAGAGGAAGGCTGCGGGGAGAATGGTAAGTAGGGACTCCTCCTTCCTGCCACAGAAATCCAGAGGCAGGAGTTCTTAACACAGCGTCCCATGTCAAAACCAACAGCAAACACTCCCCTATAATGCATCGCATCGGGGCACCTTCTGATCACAACTGTATTGGTTTTTTATTGCTGTGGCAGCAAACGACAAGGACCCAAGTTAGTTACCTCAGAGTTCTGGAGGTCAGAAGTCCCAAACAAGGGCTACCTCAAGGTAGAGCTGCATTGCTTCAGGAAGCCCTGGGGGAGATTCCATTCCCTTGCCTTTTCCTATAATTGAAACATTCTGTCTTTTTGGTTTGTGTTTTGGTTTGTGACCCTTCCTGCCTACTTCTGAAATCCCTGTCTCGTCTCACAGAGTGTGGTTCTCCTGAACTCCCTCCCTCTTCTGAGGGCCCTCGTGACGACATTGCTCCTCGGCCCTAAATCACCCATGATAACCTTCCCATTTTGGGATCCTTAAAGCAATCCCATCATAAAGTCCCTTTTACCAAGGAAGGTAAATTAATTCAGAGGTCCTGGGAATGAGGGGATCGACCTCTCTGGTATCTCACCGCAGTCCATGGTGAAGGTCATTCCCTTTATTAATGACTTCACATATATATACAAATATATCAAAATATATATGGAAAGCCATGACCCTCTGCAAATACAAGACAAACATGTCAAAGATGGTATTTAACTCTCAAATTAATTAAGGAACTGATCCCATGGCACAACTGTTGCAAAAATGAATCAAAATCCCGCACACATATTTAGGTCCTCAGGAATCCTGAACTCAATTTATGTATGGCTAGAAAATTGTCAATATGGACAACAATTGAGTTCATCTCTACATAATTTACATTTCTCTGGAAGCAGTGGTTTGCGTCACTCTGTGTTCTACAATTGACAGAGCTGTGGCTGAGACTTGGAACACGTGTGGTGTGGTGTGTCAGCACCTTCGGCCGTCAGCCAGCGCCAGAGAACTTCCAGAGTTTCCCCTTGCCTCTCCGAAGCACTTGCATTCTTCCTCCGCCTCACATCACCAAGCTAGCCACCTCTGGGCAGGCATTTATGATGCCTACACTGTATGATGCATACACTCCTGGGTGAGTGTAAAACAAACAGGAATCCAAGCACTGTAAACTGAATGCAGGAAAGCTGGACGTGTAGGCAGCAGTTTTCACCCTGATCAGAACGACCTGAGGAGATTTTTTAAAAAAAGATTTTATCTATTTATTTGACAGAGAGAGAGGGAGACAGTGAGAGAGAGAGAGAGAGCACACAAGCAGGGACAATAGGAAAGGGAGAAACAGGCTACCTCTGAGTAGGGAGCCCCATGTGGGGCGTGATCCCAGGACCTGGGGATTATGACCTGAGCAGAAGGCAGATGCTTAACCAAACTCTTTTTTTTTTTTAAAGATTTTATTTATTTATTTGACAGAGAGAGATCACAAGTAGGCAGAGAGGCAGGCAGAGAGAGAGAGAGAGGGAAGCAGGCTCCCTGCTGAGCAGAGAGCCCGACGCGGGACTCGATCCCAGGACCCTGAGATCGTGACCTGAGCCGAAGGCAGCGGCTTAACCCACTGAGCCACCCAGGCACCCTTAACCAAACTCTTAACCAGAAGCTTAACAACTGAGCCACCCAAGCGCCCTGAGAAGATTTTTTTTTTTTAAAAGTACTAGTACAATTTTACACCAACCAACAGTCTAAAAGTCTCCCCAGATGATTCTCCTGTGGATTCTTATGTGAATCACCAATGTGGAGCTTTGCTAATTAAAGGGTGGTCTAGACACCAGGGCATAAGCAGCATCTAGAATCTCCACAGATGACTCAGGCTTCACCTAGACTTACTGAATCAAATCCTAAAGATTAACACAGTCCTAGGTATTTTGTATGTAGGTTAAAGCTTCAAGAGCACAGGCGTGGCCCCGTGGCTCTCAAACTTTGGTCAAGCATAGGAGTCACCGAGATGGCTTGTTATACTCTTGATTGCTAGGTCCCATCCCCAGAACTGCTAATTTGATGAGTCTCAGTGGGGCTCAAGAGTGTGATTCTCTTACAAGTTCCTGGGCAAACACATTTTGAGAACCACTCCTGTAGGGAAGCAGAGCATGAAAGCATCACGAGGAAGCAGCCCCTTCTTCCAGGCAAACCGCACCACCTTCCTGGTTTATCCTCTGAGCTGGTTGGTCCTCTGAGCAAAAAAAAAAATGGACTCACATACCCCAAACTCTTCAGGGTGACCCTAAAAGTAGTTGCAAAGCCAGGCAGGGAGATTGTCCTGGGAACAGGAATGTGCAGAATGAATCCTGGGCAGAATTTACTCACCTTCCCCTCGGACGTCTCTCAGCATCCCTCATTCTCTAGAAGGCTTTCTTGGAAGTAGACATGTCTTCTTTCCCCTGAAAGTCCACTTAGATGTGCACTTACTTTAGCATTTTAAGAAGTCCCCTCCTTCCTCCCTTTCTCATGTCCCCCCTTCTTTCTTACCTGCTTTCCTCCCCCCCTTCCTTCCTCGGTCTGCCCCACCTCTCCCTCTCTCCTCTCTTCTACTTTTCATGCCTATCAAACAGTCCTAGTTCAATCAGGATGGCTTGCAGTTAACTGCCACCTGTTGTCCTGAGGCAATTTCTTTGAACAGTTCCCTGCTCCAAACCTCCTTCTTTGGATAACAGCAAAGGGAGTCTTTTTTTTTTCTTTCAGAGGAAGTCTTATTAACTTCATTCTATGCTTGTGGCATCTAAGGCTATTACAGGCCCAAAGTTACTTAGTACATTTGGTGCTAAGACCTGGTCACTACCCGCCGATGCCCCCAGGGTTTTCCAACCAATAAGCCAACCATTCAGGCTGGCTTGCTCCAGCTGTCCTCCTGGGAGGAAATGCTGGTGAGGTAAGGGGAAGTGGACACGCCTGGGGCATGACTGGCAGGGGTGGGCAGGGAGGAATGGGTTTGTGCCTTCTTCCAGGCCGGTGCTCACCGCTGCACCTGGGGGCTGTTTGGCAGCCCTGTGGACAGCGGATGGTGAAGGCTAAGGCGGAGGGAAAGTGAGTAGGGAAATCCAGCGGTCAGAGGGCCTGAGGGTAGACCCAGCCCTGTGCCTGCTTTACAGAAAGCCTGCTAATAGGTGGGTAGCCCCAGGATTTCACAATCAGTCTTATGCGTTTCCTTCATGCTTTCCTCGTTCCTCACAGAGCTTACCAAAGCCACCTTCTCAGGGTGATTAGGAGGATCAAGTCTTCTTTCCTCTGTGCAGTTGAGTTAAATATAACACAGTGGCCTCTTTTTTTCCTTTTCTTTTACCCCTCTGGTTCATTTTGTCTACATTTCTTCTTGCATCTGCCACCTGCGTCCTCAGATCCTCCCCTTAACAATGCCTCTATCCTCCCCGCGGCCTGATCTAGCCCTCTTGTAATGTTGCATGACCACAACAACTTTTGGTAAGTGCCCTACTTCTGAGCGATGGAACTTTGTAAGACTGTTCCTCCTTGGAGAGTCTTTGCCACTCCACACAGACGTGTTCTCTCTGTGGTTGTTTCTTATCGATGTCTGACATTCCCTGGGCATTCTCTTGTGTGCCAGCCACTGAGCTAAGTTTTATACACAGTTTTTTGCTTCCATTTACTTCTCCTAACACTGTATGGTATAGGTATTGTTATTGTACCCATTTTGCAGGCGAAGGAATCAGGTCACAGAGAGGTTAAGTACAAGTTTTTAGTAAATGTGTTATGTTCCAGAATGCTTTAGCTGATTCCAACTGGGGAGGTCCTGAGGGTAGGTTACTCCCAAACCCTCCCATGGTCAACCTCCAAACAATGAGCTTCAAGTAGAGGGATGACAGAAGAGGAACTATTCTGAGTTATCTGTTGGCAAGGTGAATAGGTGATAGGAGGTAAGGCCATACATTGTGTGGGGAAGGAGCACAAGACACAGTGCTCAAGGCCTATCGTCAACCCTAGATGCTTCTCTTTGTCTTTTAGTATTGGTCCCCTCACCTGTAAAATGCAATGGTTGAGCTACATTATTTCCAAGAATGTCTCCAACTATGAGAGGCTATAATTATAAAAGTTTTAGAAAAGCAGAAGTCCTATTTGACCTTAGACATCTGCTCCCCTTTTGTGTTTGTAAACATGGAGCCAAACCTTCCTGTGGACTAGTGGACCAGTGGGGGATATGACCTCGAGTAGCTCAGAGGCTGTGGCTGATCGGTCCCTGTCATGAGGGGAGGACTCAACAGGAGAAAGCAAAATGTGGCTCAAGTGGTTTGCTAACACCTGCTTAACAAAATCCCGATTATTTTTGTCCTACATATGGGGATACTTAAAGCTCTTACCTGTGTGCTCCTTCTCTCCTTGCTGGGATCCAAGCTGGGAAAACATGATCTATATCCAAAGTCTTGAGAGCTGCCCTCTAACCAAGGATTTATAAAGTGTGAGCCTGATCCAGTGGCCAAGTACTATTTCCTATCTCCTGGAGCCAGGGATCTTCTCGAAATGGAGATAGTGGGAGAAAGAAGCTATGATGGGAATAGATGGAAAGAGAAGTCATAGAAAACATGGGCATTTCTTCTCTCTCCAGAACTTTACTCCAAGTAACTGAGAAGCTCTGAACCATGATAACAGGAACTCTGAACTAAGTCTAAGCCCCTGATGCATCATCTTTCCATCATACATTCAAAACCCTCTTTGGACAGAAACAAAGATGGCCAGAGGCTGAATGAGCCTGAAGAGGGAGAAGGAAAAGAAAGTTAGTTCGGAGATAGCACGTGCAATTCCATCACTCATCTCTCTGAGCCCATGTGTGGTCATTTTGAAGCATAGCTTATGAGACCTGTTCTTCCTACCTCATGTAAGGTCGTTATAAGGATGAACTTAAAGGATGAGTATTAAACACTAAGAGAATGAGAATGGTAGTGTCTTGGGATTAGTGGCTTCCCAAAACAATAAACGTCTATTGTAGCAGGTCAGAAATTTGGGGGAAGGTAAGCTGAGTGGCTCAGGTTTGAGAATTCTCATGAACATACAGTCAGCATAGCTGCCAGGGAGGCATCATCTGAAGGTTTTACCGGGGATTCATGATCTCCTGCTTAGATAACGTTCTCACATGGCTGTCAAGTTGATACTGCCTTTTTTTTTTTTTGACAAGAGTCCTTAGTTCTTCACCATTTGGCCCTCTCAGTAGGGTTGCTTGAATGTCTCATGACATGTAGCAGACTTCCCTCATGTACACCTCCCCTTGGTTACATGGGTCAGCCCTATTCAGTGTGGAAGGGACCACAGAGGACCATGCATATCAGGGTCAAGAATCAGTGAAACTGGGAGGAGTCAAGATGGCGGAGAAGTAGCAGGCTGAGACTACCTCAGCTAGCAGGAGATCAGCTAGAGAGCTTATCTAAAGACTGCAAACACCAGCAAATCCATCGGCAGATCGAAGAGAAGAAGAACAGCAATTCTAGAAACAGAAAAACAACCACTTTCTGAAAGGTAGGACTGGCGGAGAAGTGAATCCAAAGCCACGGGAAGATAGACCCCGGGGGGAGGGGCCGGCTCCCGGCAAGCGGCGGAGCGACGGAGCACAAAATCAGGACTTTTAAAAGTCTGTTCCGCTGAGGGACATCGCTCCGGAGGCTAAACCGGGGCGAAGCCCACAAGGGGTCGGCGTGACCTCAGGTCCCGCGGGGTCACAGAAGGATCGGGGGTGTCTGAGTGTCGCAGAGCTTGCGGTTATTGGAACGGGAAAGCCGGCTGCAGAGACAGAGCCGACAGTAAGCTCGCAGCTCGGAGTTGCCTTGAACCGGTCGCAAGCTCGGTGAGCTCGGAGCGCGGCCGGAGGTTAGGCAGACGCGAGTTACTAGGAGCTGTTCGCTGAGGGCGCACAGGGGAGCGGGGCCCCGGGCTCTCGGCACCTCCGGGCCGGAGACCAGGAGGCCGCCATTTGTATTCCCGTCCTCCAGAACTCTACGGAAAGTGCTCAGGGAACAAAAGCTCCTGAAAGCAAAGCCGAGCAGATCACTCAGCCCGGCCCCTGGTAAGGGCGGTGTAATTCCGCCTGGGGCAAAGACACTTGAGAATCACTACACCAGGCCCCTCCCCCAGAAGATCAACAAGAAATCCAGGCAAGACCAAGTTCACCTACCAAGGAGTGCAGTTTCAATACCAAGGAGAGAGCAGCAGAATTCCAGAGGAGGAGAAAACAAACCACGGAACTCATGGCTTTCTGCCTGTGATTTTTTAGTCTTGCAGTTAATTTAATTTTTTCTTTTTCTTTTTTTTTTTCTCTTCTTCTGCTAAATTTTTTTATAACTTTTACCCTTTTCTTTTTTAACGTTTTTTAACTAGATTATCTAATATATATATATTTTTCTTTTTTATCCTTTTCTTTATTCATTTTCTTTTTTTTATTCTTTTTTTTTCTTTCTTTCTTTTTGAACTTCTTTTTATCCCCAAATCAGAAGAGATCCTAATCGCTTCAATCTTTTTTTTTCTTAATTCTTTTTTAAATTATTGATTGAATTTTCAATTCAATCTCTTTTTTTTAATTCTTTTTTTCTTTTTTTTCTTTCTTTCTTTTTGAACCTCTTTTTATCCCCAAATCAGAAGAGAAACTAATCTCTTCAATCTTTATTTTTCTTAATTCTTTTTTAAATTCTTGATTGAATTTTTAATTCAATCTTTTTTTTAATTCTTTTTTTCTTTTTTTTTTTTCTTTCTTTTTGAACCTCTTTTTATCCCCAAATCAGAGGAGATCCCAATCAGAAGAGATTGGGAGATCCCAATCAGAAGAGATTGGGAGATCCCAATCAAAGGAGATCCCAATCAGAGGAGATCCCTCACCCAATCGTGAGGGGGGAGAAATCCCCCCTCACGATTTGGGATCTCTTCTGATTTGGTTAAAGCATATTTTCCTGGGATTGTTGCCACCCTTTTAGTATTTTACTTGCTCCTTCATATACTCTTAGCTGGACAAAATGACAAGGCGGAAAAATTCACAACAAAAAAAAGAACAAGAGGCAGTACCGAAGGCTAGGGACCTAATCAATACAGACATTGGTAATATGTCAGATCTAGAGTTCAAAATGACAATTCTCAAGGTTATAGCCGGGCTTGAAAAAGGCATGGAAGATATTAGAGAAACCCTCTCCAGAGATATAAAAGCCCTTTCTGGAGAAATAAAAGAACTAAAATCTAACCAAGTTGAAATCAAAAAAGCTATTAATGAAGTTCAATCAAAAATGGAGGCTCTCACTGCTAGGATAAATGAGGCAGAAGAAAGAATTAGCGATACAGAAGACCAAATGACAGAGAATAAAGAAGCTGAGCAAAAGAGGGACAAACAGCTACTGGACCATGAGGGGAGAATTCGAGAGATAAGTGACACCATAAGACGAAACAACATTAGAATAATTGGGATTCCAGAAGAAGAAGAAATAGAGAGGGGAGCAGAAGGTATACTGGAGAGAATTATTGGGGAGAATTTCCCCAATATGGCAAAGGGAACGAGCATCAAAATTCAGGAGGTTCAGAGAACGCCCCTCAAAATCAATAAGAATAGGCCCACACCCCGTCACCTAATAGTAAAATTTACAAGCCTTAGTGACAAAGAGAAAATCCTGAAAGCAGCCCGGGAAAAGAAGTCTGTAACATACAATGGTAAAAGTATTAGATTGGCAGCTGACTTATCCACAGAGACCTGGCAGGCCAGAAAGAGCTGGCATGACATTTTCAGAGCACTAAACGAGAAAAACATGCAGCCAAGAATACTATATCCAGCTAGGCTATCATTGAAAATAGAAGGAGAGATTAAAAGCTTCCAGGATAAACAAAAACTGAAAGAATTTGCAAACACCAAACCAGCTCTACAGGAAATACTGAAAGGGGTCCTCTAAGCAAAGACAGAGCCTACAAGTGGTAGATCAGAAAGGAACAGAGACAATATACAGTAACAGTCACCTTACAGGCAATACAATGGCACTAAAATCATATCTCTCAATAGTTACCCTGAATGTTAATGGGCTAAATGCCCCAATCAAAAGACACAGGGTATCAGAATGGATAAAAAAACAAAACCCATCTATATGTTGCCTCCAAGAAACTCATTTTAAACCCGAAGACACCTCCAGACTTAAAGTGAGGGGGTGGAAAAGAATTTACCATGCTAATGGACATCAGAAAAAAGCAGGAGTGGCAATCCTTATATCAGATCAATTAGATTTTAAGCCAAAGACTATAATAAGAGATGAGGAAGGACACTATATCATACTCAAAGGGTCTGTCCAACAAGAAGATCTAACAATTTTAAATATCTATGCCCCCAACGTGGGCGCAGCAAACTATATAAACCAATTAATAACAAAATCAAAGAAACACATCAACAATAATACAATAATAGTAGGGGACTTTAACACTCCCCTCACTGAAATGGACAGATCATCCAAGCAAAAGATCAACAGGGAAATAAAGGCCTTAAATGATACACTGGATGAGATGGACATCACAGATATATTCAGAACATTTCATCCCAAAGCAACAGAATACACATTCTTCTCTAGTGCACATGGAACATTCTCCAGAATAGATCACATCCTCGGTCCTAAATCAGGACTCAACTGGTATCAAAAGATTGGGATCATTCCCTGCATATTTTCAGACCACAATGCTCTGAAGCTAGAACTCAACCACAAGAGGAAGTTTGGAAAGAACCCAAATACATGGAGACTAAACAGCATCCTTCTAAAGAATGAATGGGTCAACCGGGAAATTAAAGAAGAATTGAAAAAAATCATGGAAACAAATGATATGAAAATACAACGGTTCAAAATCTGTGGGACACAACAAAGGCAGTCCTGAGAGGAAAATATATAGCGGTACAAGCTTTTCTCAAGAA
Organism: Neogale vison; assembly: GCF_020171115.1. Lineage (NCBI taxonomy): Eukaryota > Metazoa > Chordata > Mammalia > Carnivora > Mustelidae > Neogale > Neogale vison. Next base: position 220,098,882 of record NC_058091.1, read on the forward strand.
ACAAGAAAGGTCTCAGGTACACAACCTAACCCTACACCTAAAGGAGCTGGAGAAAGAACAAGAAAGAAACCCTAAGCCCAGCAGGAGAAGAGAAATCATAAAGATCAGAGCAGAAATCAATGAAATAGAAACCAAAAAAACAATAGAGCAAATCAACCAAACTAGGAGCTGGTTCTTTGAAAGAATTAATAAAATTGATAAACCCTTGGCCAGACTTATCAAAAAGAAAAGAGAAAGGACCCAAATAAATAAAATCATGAATGAAAGAGGAGAGATCACAACTAACACCAAAGAAATACAAACTATTATAAGAACATACTATGAGCAACTCTACGCCAACAAATTTGACAATCTGGAAGAAATGGATGCATTCCTAGAAACATATAAACTACCAAAATTGAACCAGGAAGAAATAGAAAGCCTGAACAGACCCATAACCAGTAAGGAGATTGAAACAGTCATTAAAAATCTCCAAACAAACAAAAGCCCAGGGCCAGATGGCTTCCCGGGGGAATTCTACCAAACATTTAAAGAAGAACTAATTCCTATTCTCCTGAAACTGTTCCAAAAAATAGAAATGGAAGGAAAACTCCCAAACTCATTTTATGAGGCCAGCATCACCTTGATCCCAAAACCAGACAAGGATCCCATCAAAAAAGAGAGCTATAGACCAATATCCTTGATGAACACAGATGCAAAAATTCTCACCAAAATACTAGCCAATAGGATTCAACAGTACATTAAAAGGATTATTCACCACGACCAAGTGGGATTTATCCCAGGGCTGCAAGGTTGGTTCAACATCTGCAAATCAGTCAATGTGATACAACACATCAATAAAAGAAAGAACAAGAACCATATGATACTCTCAATAGATGCTGAAAAAGCATTTGACAAAGTACAGCATCCCTTCCTGATCAAAACCCTTCAAAGTGTAGGGATAGAGGGCACATACCTCAATATCATCAAAGCCATCTATGAAAAACCCACTGCCAATATCACTCTCAATGGAGAAAAACTGAAAGCTTTTCCACTAAAGTCAGGAACACGGCAGGGATGTCCATTATCACCACTGCTATTCAACATAGTACTAGAAGTCCTAGCCTCAGCAATCAGACAACAAAAGGAAATTAAAGGCATCCAAATCGGCAAAGAAGAAGTCAAATTATCACTCTTCGCAGATGATATGATACTGTATGTGGAAAACCCAAAAGACTCCACTCCAAAACTGCTAGAACTTATACAGGAATTCAGTAAAGTGTCAGGATATAAGATCAATGCACAGAAATCAGTTGCATTTCTCTACACCAACAATAAGACAGAAGAAAGAGAAATTAAGGAGTCAATCCCATTTACAATTGCACCCCAAACCATAAGATATCTAGGAATAAACCTAACCAAAGAGGCTAAGAATCTATACTCAGAAAACTATAAAGTACTCATGAAAGAAATTGAGGAAGACACAAAGAAATGGAAAAATGTTCCATGCTCCTGGATTGGAAGAATAAATATTGTGAAAATGTCTATGCTACCTAAAGCAATCTACACATTTAATGCAATTCCTATCAAAGTACCATCCATCTTTTTCAAAGAAATGGAACAAATAATTTTAAAATTTATATAGAACCAGAAAAGACCTCGAATAGCCAAAGGGATATTGAAAAACAAAGCCAAAGTTGGTGGCATCACAATTCCGGACTTCAAGCTTTATTATAAAGCTGTCATCATCAAGACAGCATGGTACTGGCACAAAAACAGACACATAGACCAATGGAATAGAATAGAGAGCCCAGAAATAGACCCTCAACTCTATGGTCAACTAATCTTCGACAAAGCAGGAAAGAATGTCCAATAGAAAAAAGACAGCCTCTTCAATAAATGGTGTTGGGAAAATTGGACAGCCACGTGCAGAAAAATGAAATTGGACCATTTCCTTACACCACACACAAAAATAGATTCAAAATGGATTAAGGACCTCAATGTGAGAAAGGAATCCATCAAAATCCTTGAGGAGAACACAGGCAGCAACCTCTTCGACCTCAGCCGCAGCAACATCTTCCTAGGAACATCGCCAAAGGCAAGGGAAGCAAAGGCAAAAATGAACTTTTGGGATTTCATCAAAATCAAAAGCTTTTGCACAGCAAAGGAAACAGTTAACAAAACCAAAAGACAACTGACAGAATGGGAGAAGATATTTGCAAACGACATATCAGATAAAGGACTAGTGTCCAAAATCTATAAAGAACTTAACAAACTCAACACCCAAAGAACAAATAATCCAATCAAGAAATGGGCAGAGGACATGAACAGACATTTCTACAAAGAAGACATCCAGATGGCCAACAGACACATGAAAAAGTGCTCCATATCACTCGGCATCAGGGAAATACAAATCAAAACCACAATGAGATATCACCTCACACCAGTCAGAATGGCTAAAATCAACAAGTCAGGAAATGACAGATGCTGGCGAGGATGTGGAGAAAGGGGAACCCTCCTACACTGTTGGTGGGAATGCAAGCTGGTGCAACCACTCTGGAAAACGGCATGGAGGTTCCTCAAAATGTTGAAAATAGAACTGCCCTATGACCCAGCAATTGCACTACTGGGTATTTACCCTAAAGATACAAACGTAGTGATCCAAAGGGGCACGTGCACCCGAATGTTTATAGCAGCAATGTCCACAATAGCCAAACTATGGAAAGAACCTAGATGTCCATCAACAGATGAATGGATCAAGAAGATGTGGTATATATACACAATGGAATACTATGCAGCCATCAAAAGAAACGAAATCTTGCCATTTGCGACAACATGGATGGAACTAGAGCGTATCATGCTTAGCGAAATAAGTCAATCGGAGAAAGACAACTATCATATGATCTCCCTGATATGAGGGAGTGGTGATGCAACATGGGGGCCTAAGTGGGTAGGAGAAGAATCCATGAAACAAGATGGGATAGGGAGGGAGACAAACCATAAGTGACTCTTAATCTCATGAAACAAACTGTGGGTTGCGGGGGGGAGAGGGGTTGGGAGAAGGGGGGTAGGCTTATGGACATTGGGGAGGGTATGTGCTTTTGGGTAAATTGGAAGGGGAGATGAACCATGAGAGACTATGGACTCTGAAAAACAATCTGAGGGGTTTGAAGTGGCAGGGGGGTGGGAGGTTGGGGTACCAGGTGGTGGGTATTATAGAGGGCACAGCTTGCATGGAGCACTGGGTGTGGTGAAAAAATAATGAATACTGTTTTTCTGAAAATAAATAAATTGGAAAAAAAAATTAAAAAAAAAAAAAAAAAAAAAAGAATCAGTGAAACTGTCTTGGGGTCCATTTAGTAACCTGGCTACTGCTGTTCCTTATTGCCTTAACTGAGAATGTTGCTGTAACTTGGATCCGCTTCCAGCTGACGTGATGACTCTGGCTAACAGTCCGGCTTTCTCTCAGCCCAGCATCTCTTTCTGTTCTCTGAACTTATGACTCCAAAATGTTTTAAAGGACATTTGGGAGAGCAGGGGTGAGTAGGGAGGTAACGCAGATGGTAGGAAAGAAAAGGCAAGGAAGTGTCAAGGCTCAGAAAAGCTTCAGTAATGCTAAGCCAGTATTGTCTCAGTCAGCCTTCATTGGCCTGTCTTCAGACAGAAGCAGTAACAGACTCATCTTTAACCAATCGTTTCAAGTTTCCACCCCGGTAGACCTGTAATCAGTTTTGCCATCAAAAGGCAAGCGCAAGTTTGACTTCCTGTGCCGTGTCCTGTTCAGACTGTGTGAAAGATCAGCCATCATGGAAATGGTCAGCCAAAGTGGCCAAATTGGAAAGTGTTAGGCCCAGCAACCTCCCTTCTGCTCTGAGCATTGCATTTTTTTTTTCCGTGATAGTGAAATACAATCAAACCTTAACAGAATTTCTCAAAGGTTTTCTTTCACTTTTTGTGTCTCAGTCAAAATTTAAAAATATAAAATGTCAAAAAAGGACATTTCTGATATGCATAGGTATGTTTTTTTATACTTAAATTCAATTTTAAAGGTATTTATACAATACCAATGATGTGCCCTAGGACTTTGTGAGAGTGGGGAGGGGGCACACTGAAGAGAGAATTAAAATCATTCCGTCTTAAAAAAAAAAACAAAAAACTTAATGTCTATGTGGGGATGACAGAAGATTAAAGAAAAGGGCTGAGAGGGACTACAATGCCACAGGGGCAGGCACCATTGACCGATTGATGGAGGAGCCATTCTAGTACCTTCTCCTTGCCTACCTTCCACTATAGATGCATAAGTGGGGTACTTGCTTTCCTGGCCTCACCGGAAGTCAGGGGTGGCCACATAACCCAGTCCTGGCCAAGGAGGTATAAAGTCTGCTGGAAGCATTTGGGAAAGTTTCCTTTTCCTTATAAAAGGAACAGGTGTAAGAAGAGGGCTCATTCCTTCCTCTCCTTTCAGAGCAGTTATCTTGTGACCCTAAACCAAGAAAGATGAGGCCCAAAACTATCTATGCAAAGCAAAGCATGAAAGGACCTCAGTCTTGGATGGCGTTGTTGTGCTGCCCACTGCCGGCTTCTAGATGTCTCGTAATAGTTATTGAAGCCACTTCTAGATGGCTTTTCTCTTATGTGAAGATTATCCTTGACATGGAAGATCGAACTTAAGACCAAATGAGAGTGTTAGGATGTATAGACTGACAGGTCAGTGAGAAATGATTTCACTGGGAGTTGAAAGGCAAGGGAGGACTGGTTAGAGGAGTCGGAGTCAGCAAGGAGTGCTTGGATAGAGGGAAATGGAGCACACAGGTGACAAAGGGCAGTCTAGAGTGGAGGCACCGAGAATCTGTTTACTGTTGTCACCACATCTGTGCCTTTAAAGGCAAGGTTGTTAGGGGTCACTGTTCCCTAAGATGTGACACACGGCTGAAGACATTTTCTGTAATTGGAGATCGTATAAGCTTCTGTGTCTGAATGGAGGCTCAGGCATCAGAGAGACCCGGGTTTGGGTACCAGGTCCATCACAAATTAGCTATCTGATTTTTGAATACTCTGCATGGCCTTATTAAATCTTCAGCATCTTCATTTGTAAACTCAGGGCAAATAAGGCATACAGAGCTCAGTACGAGGCATTCAATAAAGTGAGTAGTAATTATTATCACCATGACTGTGAACAGATATTAATTATGTTGTCCATCTTTACATGTCATCATAGGCATGCTTTCTTAACCCTCTGGAACCCAAATATTCCATCTTTCAAATAGGAATGTCATCTCTCAAAGGTGAATTAAATATTAATGAAAGTCCCTGTGATTGTTTTTCTTTTAAGCAAATTTACCTATAAAGAACGTATGCACTTTTGCTTTATTTTATTTTATTTTGTTATATATTATTTTGAAGCCCTTTAAGTAGACTTGTGAGCAAAAAAATCAGAGTGATTTTTCTTCCCTAGCAGAAGATATAAGTTAGGCAAAAAGACAAAGATTAAAACTTTAAACAATGACCTTTAGGTTTGGTGTAGGTTTTAGGGTTGTTATTGTCTGGAGTGGTCTTAGATTTTAACAGTTTCCTAAGAAGTTTGACCTCGGGGCATGCTCTGGAAAATTCAGGGTCATGAAGTGGTCTCTTGTAGTAAAATTTTCTTGTACCATACATGGTCTCCATCACTAACAAAATATGAAGGATAGATAAGCAGCTTGAGAGTAGGACAGTGTCAAGAAGAAACCTGGAAGCTGCCATCTGAATATGCTTTTGAATTCTTGAAAACTCTACTATGGTCATCCAGATGTAGTGGTTCCTCATGTGACTAAACCTCGTGACTGAACCCTCTGAGGATTAACATGAGCAAACACATACACACATACTTTTCCTTACTTTCACACATCTTTTCATGCTTCAAACTTCATGTCTTCCAGAATTTTCCTCTCCTTGATTCACAGGATCTCTTACACACCTTTATGACACTCCCAATCAAAATGTGCTACTTTTGCTCTCCCTTAGATATTTGCTTTTACCATTTCAAAATTCCATAACTGTTCCAAACTCACTGAGGAAAAACAAATAGATTAAAAAAGACAAGAGACACAACACCCAAGGCAGGGCCCTCTCAAAGAATTGATAAATTAGACTTCATTAAAATTAAAATAAAAAGATAAGCCATAGACTGGGAGAAAATATTTGCAAGAGACATATTTGATAAAAGGTTATTATCTAAAATATACAAAGAACTCTTAAAACCCAACAGTAAGAAAACAACCCAACTAAGAATTAAGCCAGAAACCTTATGCACATCTCACCAAAGGAGATCTACAGATGGCAAATAAGCAGGCGAAAAGATGTTCCACATCATAGGTCATCTGGGAAATGCAAATTACAACAACAATGAGATGCTACAACATATCTATTAAAAGACTCTTTCCTACTGACAGGGGTGTGCTGGAGCTGACTCAAAAATCAGCTGGCTGTATTTTCAGTTATTTTGCAAGTTGGTTGTTATACACAGTTATTATTTAGAATTAAGTGCTACCAACTTAAAATCAAGTAAGTTATAATCCTAGGTACTATTGAAAATTAAATTATTTGAACTTATAATCAAATAAGTATCCAAAACTTATCACTCTCAATTGTTTTAATGTATGTTATCATATGTACTGTTGAGGGTATCTTTCGTGTAGTGTATCTGGATTGGTGATACTGTGCTGTCTTTCCTATTCCACGTTCATTGACATACGGGACAGCTGAGGATTGAACACTTTCCATCATACCCCTGCTGGCCCTCCCTTACCTCTAGTGTCAGTTTCTCTGAACTGGGGAGGAAATGGGAAATCTGTTATGGAGTTCTGCTAAGGTTTAACAGCTGCTTAATTCCTAGAGACACCTTTTCTTCTAATGCCTTTAATCATAGGCTTCTCAGAACCTCCTTCTATACTATCCTGTCCTTACAAATTTTTGCAAGGATTTCTAAAAGTTCTATGTACTAATGGCGATTCTTCCTCTCTTGCCCCCCTTCACAGGAAAAGGCCAGAATATTTGGCCTTCCAAAGATTCATGAGGGTTATTTAGCTTAAATTCATCATTGACATCTATCTTTGAGAGATGAAGTTCAAAAAAAAGGTGACATTAGAAATGAACTGGAATGAGGAAATCCCATGGAACAATGGTGAATAGAATGTAATGGCACATGAAGCTGCGCTCCAAACCAGACCGAGCTGATGTCTAGATAAGAGAATGCAGTGTCTGGTTCCCCATAGTTTTTTTTTTTTTTTTTTTTTTCCCAAATTATTTATTTTCAGAAAAACATTATTCATTATTTTTTCACCACACCCAGTGCTCCATGCAAGCCGTGCCCTCTATAATACCCACCACCTGTTTTTGGCCTTGCCAGAGAGGTCACAAGGACCTCTTGGAAAGTTGCATTAACTTTGATTACCCATATGCCAAAAGTAACGGTAAGTGGCAAAACAAATTTGCCACTAAGATTCTGGCCCCAAATAGTGAAGCCTATGAACTGTGGTCTGCAATTTTGTTGCCTTTTCCTCCAGAAGAACTTGCAGATCAGCTTTGTCAGGCATGTTGAAGTGAGTCCTACTCAAAAAGTGCCAGGAAATGGACAAGTACCATGAACAGGGTTTTAGAGCCAAGCCACAGAAACTTCTTCCTAAATCAGTACTCAGCTTCTGCCACAGTTTGAATGAGAAAGCGCTATATGGAAATTTCTGAGACTTTTTAAAATTAAGAGCATTGTGTGAGAGCTACTATCATTTACAAAGACCCCTTGGGCAGATTCCTCTCAAGTATCTGGACAAAGGAAATGCCTAAGTCACAATGAACTACAAGTTCCTCCTCTAGCAGCGTTAAGACTATGAAACAAAATGTAGTGCTTTTTAATTAATTAATTAATTAATTATTTTTGCCCGACTGATAGGGAGCTCTATTTTTCTTTAATTATTGGGACTTTCCTTAGAAAGGATTTGTTTATAACTAGACTCCAAGCCAGTGCTGGTCCCCAATCACAGGGCACTTTCGTATTGGGGTATTACTTTCCAGTGGGTTGCTTCTGGTGGCTCCCTCCCCCTTCTGTTTATCCTCCGATATCAGTCTGATCATTCCCAGTACGCTTTACCTGTCCTCGTTCCCAGTATGCTTTACCTGTCCACTGGCGTCTTCTGCCCCTGTAGAGATCCAGATATAATCCTACATCTCAGGCTGGTTTCATGGGTGTTCAGAGTGTTCTGGTAGATATTTAGCTCACGTTAGGGCACTGGTTGAAACAGGGTCTCTTACTTCTCCACCATCTTGCTCCTCCTCCAGATTTGTTTATATTTTTAATAACTTCTCCCTTCCCCTCCTCCTTCACTACTTGTTTTGTGTCTATTTTCTGTTGGTCTTTTAAAAAAATTTTGTTATACTTGTGTTTAATAAAATATTACACAATTTTTTTTCAGAATAATTACATAATAGAACAGTCAATGAATCCATGATTTTGGTGTATTGGATTGTGAGTAATCTAACACTGTGTACCTAAGATCCGATAAAAGTTAAACAGTAACATAATTTTTTGGAAGACAGTGGAGATGTAAATAAATACTTCAGAAGTAAAATACCTTTTGAATGGTCTACCATATGCCCTGTGCTAGGAATGACAGCAAATCCAAAGTTGTAGATACAGTTTATTGACAATCTTACTGGGTGGGAAGACTCACCAAGAGCCATAATCATTAGCTTCTGTTTATTAGATACCAGCCATGTTCCAGGTGCATTTTAAACATTATCTCATGATCTCATTTAATTCCACCTCCCCTTCTCCACTCCCCCACCCCCGGGACCACCAGAGTCTAATCCAGTAGGTAGGGTTTCCTATTAAATCTTTACCCAGGTGATTCTAACCTGAAGGCGGAGCTGAGGGTTTCTAATCCAGAATATATGCAGTTCACATCAGATGCCAAGCAGAGGCAAGTGAGGCCCTCACAGTCTGTCCTCGCATGGAGGACAGCAGCCTGCCTGGAGCGAGGGTATGAGGTCAGCTGATGGAACCACAGATGGGACATTCAATCTGGAGAACCTGTAATAAAGGTAATGCCTATGACAGTACTTGAAAAACAAAACCCCTTCACTTCAAAAGTGATTGTATTGGGGAGATGAACCATGAGAGACTATGGACTCTGAAAAACAGTCTGAGGGGTTTGAAGTGGCGGGGGGGTGGGAGGTTGGGGTACCAGGTGGTGGGTATTATAGAGGGCACAGCTTGCATGGAGCACTGGGTGTGGTGGAAAAATAATGAATACTGTTTTTCTGAAAATAAATAAATTGGAAAAAAAGAAAAAAAAAAGTGATTGTATTAAGAGATGCAATGGCTTTGCTACAAAGACACTAGCCTAGCTCTCCCCAAGGCAGGGGAGGAGTGGTACAGGCCAAATGTTTCTTTCCCCTCCAAATTCATATGCTGAAAGTCCAGCCCCAACGTGATGTTTGGCGATGGGAGCTTTGCTAGGTAACTGGCGTCAGATGAAGTAAGGAGACACTCAGGTGTTCCTTATACAAAGACACCCAGGAGGGTCCGTTCCCTACACGAAGTTTGCCTTCACCACGAACAGAGAACTTTGAAGGCAGCCGCCTGTCTTCTTTATGCCTGGGCTTCCAGAGGGAAGCACAAGGTTCTGTACCCATAAAGTTTGTCAAATGAATCAGTAAACTATCTTTACACCTCTGGACCTCACCACCCAAGGAAACCAATCACCCCCACTGTCAGCAAACCTATTTAAAGCCACAAACCATGTGTTATGGGGTCTCTCCTAAGATGACAGTAAATAGGAAGTAAAGCAACCAGCACGTTTTCTCCATTGTGATGAAGTTATCCGTATTTTTTGGTTTGGAAGGGCATGGACTATAAATCACTGAACGCTGAAATAAGTCCATAAATAAATTGATTCCAGTAGGTTAGTCATGGAATGTATGGTATATTTTCCAGTCAAATCCTTGATTCTAATAAGCAGTCTTGGTGATGATGGTCTTGTAACTTGGCTCATAAGGTGATGAGTGGAGGTAGTTGGAGGTTGACTGTCCTGTTCTCCTACTATGGGCCAAACCTTTGCATATGTCAAGCCAGGTGCAGCTTTAGAATTTTTTATTTAACAATAAGCTAAGCCTGAGGTCATGCTTCAGACAGTTGTGACTGAGCTACAGAAAGCAGAGAACTGCTATATTTCCTTCTGGAAAGCAAATGCAGATAAGCATGTTGGTGGTGACTCATTCCACATCCCACAACCCCCCACCAGCCCCCAAAGCATCTTAGCACTTTTCTGTTGAGTTGATTTATGACATCAATATCCAGCTGGAAATAACAAAGAGCTGTCGGATTTTATCTTAAGTGTAAATGGTTAACAATCGATTATATCTGTTTGCACTTAAGATACCACGACAGGATTCTCATTTTGTTTTGTTTTGTTTATTGAGATATAATTGACGTATGGCACTGCATAAATCTAATGCATACAGCATAATGTTTTGACTTATGTATATTATGAAATGATTGCCACAGTTTAGTTGACAAGCATCATCTCACAAAAATAGAAAAAAATATATTTCCTTGAGATTTACTCTTAGGATTTATTCTTAGGATTTACTCTTTTGGCAACTTTGAAATATACCATTCGGTGTTAACTCTAGCAGTCATGTTATAAGTTACATTCCTAGTACTCCTTTGTCTTATAGAAGTTTGTAACTTTTGACCACCTCCTCCAATTATCCCTCCCCTTCTGTAATAACCATCCCAGTAGGTGTGAGGTGATCTTGTGGTTTCGATTTGCATTTCCCTAATGACTAGAAATGTTGAACATAGTTGCATGTACCTGTTAGCCACTCATGTATCTCTTTTGGAAAAATGTCTGTTTAGGTCTTTTGCACATTTTCAATTGGATTATTGTCACTGTTATTTTGCTATTGAGTTGTGTGAGTTCTTTATATATTTGGATATTAACTGATTATCATATACATAGTTTGTAAATATTTTTTCCTATTTTGTACCTAATTTTTTCATTTATTGATTTTCTTTTGTCTGAAGAAGCTTTTTAGTTTGATGTAGTTCACTTGTTTACTTTTGACTTTGTTGCTTATGCTTTAGGTGTCATATGCAAAAATCATGGCCAACCTCACATCAAGGAGTTTTTTTCCCTTTTCTAGGATTATGATGATTTGAATGGCTTTAATATTAATGGATTTAAATGGATTAAATACTTAATCTGTCTTGAGTTAATTTTTTTAGTGCCTTAAGATAGGGGTCGAGCTCCATTCTTTTACATGTGAATAACCAGTTTTCCCAACACTGTCCATTGAAGAGACCTTCTCTTGAGCATTGGTTGTCCTTGACTCTCTTGGGGTTTCAGTTCTATCGATTTACTTGTTTTTGTGCCAGCCAGTGCCATACTGGTTTGATTATTATAGCTTTATAGTATAATTCAAAATCAGGAAGTGCAACTCCTCCCATTGTCCTTTTTCAGGAGTGCTTTGGCTATTCAAGGTCTTTTGTGGTTTTCATGTAAATTTTAAGACTGTTTTTGTTCTTCCTATTCCTATGAAAATACCTTTGGAATCTTGATGAGAATTGCACTAAATGTATATTTGGCTTTTTGTAACATTAATTCTTTCAATCCACGAACACTGATACCTTTGCATTTATTTTTGTCATCTTTGATTTCTTTCATCAGTGACCTGTAGTTTTCAAAAAAGAGATTATTTCACTTCCTTGGTTAGGTTTATTCTAAGTATTTTGCTGTTTTTAATACTATTGTGAATAGAATTGGTTTCTTTAATTCTCTGAAAGATCATTTGTTGTCAGTATATAGAAAAGCTACTGATTTTTGTGTGTTAATTTTGTATCCTACTATTTTGTTGAATTCATTGAATAGACAACTTTTTTTTTTTTTTTGGTGGAGTCTTTAGGATTTTTCTACATGTAAGAGCATGTTATCTGCAAATATAGACAATTGAACTTCTTTTCCAATTTTTTTTTTAACTTGATTTCTCTGGCAAGAAGTTCTAGTGCTATATTGACCAGAAATGATGAGACTGGTCTTCATTGTTTGTTCCTGATCTTAGAGGAAAAGCTTTCAACATTCATCGTTGAGTATGCTCTTAGCTGTGGGTTGATCATTTATGGTCTTTATTTATGTTGAGGGCTATTTCTTCTATACCTGCTTTGTTGAGAGTTGTTGATCAGGAATGGATGTTGAATTTGGTCCAGTGCTTTTCCTGTGTCTGTTGAGATGATAAGATTTTTTTTTCATTCTATTAATATCTGTTTCACTTTGATGGATGTGTATGTTGAACTGTCCTTGCGTCCTAGTTATAAATCCTGCATGATCATTGTGAATGATCCTTTTAATTTTTGCTGAATTTGGTTTACTAGGGTTTTTTTGTTTTGTTTTGTTTTTTTAAGTATTTTTGTATCTATATTTATCTAGGATATTGAGCTGTAGTTTTCTTTCTTGTTAGTGCACTTTCTAGCTTTGGCATGAGGTGGTTGTATAAAATGACTGGGAACATTCCTTCCTCTTCTGTTTTTTGGGAGATTTGAGGATTGGTTTTAATTCCTTAAATATTTGTAATACTTACCAGTGGAATCATCTGAACCTGAGCTTTTCTTTATTGGGAGATACTGCCTCAATCTCATTATTAGTAATTTGGTTAATGCAGAGTTCCTATTTTTTCTTGATTCAATCTAGGTTGTTTGTATGTTTCTAAGAATTTTGCCATTTCTTCTAAGTTGTCCAGTTTGTTGGCATGTAATTGTTAATAGGAGCCTCTTAGGTTCTTTTGTATTTCTATGGTATCAGTTGTAATGTCTCCTTTTTTATTTATAATTTTGTAGATTTGGGTCCTCTTTTTTTTCCCCCCCTTGGTTAGTATAGCTAAAGTTTTGTCAATTTGGTTTATCTTTTAAAGGGACAAATTATTAGTTTGGTTATCTTTCCTTTTGTTTTCCTGATCTCTATTTTGTTCATTTCTCCTCTAGTCTTTTTAATTTTTTTACTTTTTCTAACCGGGCTCATTTCTTTTTGTTGTTGTTGTTAGGGCATAGAGTTACATTGTTTATTGGGCATCTTTCTTGCTTCTAAATACAGGGGTCTATTGCTAGGACTTCATTTTTAAACTGCTTTTTCTGGATCCTCTTAGTTTTAGTATGCTGGGTTTCTTCTATTTTCTTTTTTTAATTTTTAAAAATTTTATCCAATATTTTTCTTTAAAGTATGGTTGACATACAGTATTATATTAGTTTCAGGTGTACAACATAGTAATCAGACACCCAAAAACATAACAAAATGATAACCATGATAAGCGTAGTTGCCCCCTATTATACAAAGTTATAATTCCAGTGACTTACTTATGTTATGAATGGAAGTTTGTCCCTCTTAATCCCTGTCACATATTATGCCCATTTCTCCAGCTCCCCTCCTTTTGGCAACTGTGAGTTTCACCTCTGTATTTATGAGTCAATATCTTTTATGTTTTGGCAGTTAATTTGTTTCTTTAGACTCTATAAAAAGTGAAATCATATGGTATTTGTGTTTATGACTTACCTTGGTTAGCGTAAACCTTCTAGGATTATCCCTGTTGTTGCTAATGGTAAGGTTTCATTCTTTTTTTTTTTTTTTTTTTTAAATAACTGAGCAATGTTGCATTGTATATATATATCACTTGTTTATCCATTCATCTATTGATGGACACTTAGGTTGCTTCCATATCTTGGCTATCGTAAGTAATGCTGCAGTAAACATAGGGATGCACGTGTCTTTTTGAATTAGTCTTTTTGTTTCTTCAGATAAATGGAATGGCTGAATGGAAATTCAGAAGTGGAATGGCTGGATCATATGGTTCTTCTATTTTTTAGTTTTTGAGGAATCTTCATACTGTTTTCTATAGTGACTGCTTCAATTTACATTCCTCTCAACAATGCATAAGGGTTTACTCCCTCCTCATCCTCATCAGCACTTAATTGTTTTTGTGGTTTTGATCCTAGCCATTCTGACAAGTGTGAGGTGATATCTCATTGTGGTTTAATTTGCATTCCCTGATGGTGAGTGATGTTGAGCATGTTTTCAATGTGTCCTGGACATCTGTATGTCTTCTATGGAAAAATGTCTGTTGAGGTCCTCTGCCATTTTTTAATCAGTTGTTTGATTTTTTTAAGTGTTCAGCTGTATGAGTTCTTTAGATATTTTAGATACTCATATCAGATAGATCATTTGCAAATATCTTCTCCCATTCATTAGGCTGTCTTTCCATTTAGTGGATTATTCACTTTACTGTACAGAAGCTTTTTAATTTGATGGAGTCTCAATAATTTATTTTCATTGTTGTTTCCCTTGCCTGAGCAGGCAGATAGATAAATAAATAAATAAATAAATAAACAAACAAAACTCTCTCTCTCTCTCTATATATATATATATATATATCCCTTGTCTGAGCAGGCAGATAAATAAATATATGGCTATATATATCTATATATAGATATATATATCTTCCATATAGATATATATATTTTCTATATAGATATATTTAAGATCAATGACCAAGAGTTTACTGCCTATGTTTTATTTTAGGGGTTTTAAGATTTAAAGTCTTAAATTTAGGTCCTTAATCCATTTTAAGCTTTTTTTTTTTTAATTGTATAGTGTAAGAAGGTAGTCTAGTTTCATTCTCTGCATGTAGCTGTCCATTTTTCCCAACAGCATTGATTGAAAAGGTTGTCTTTTCCCCCTTGTATATTCTTACCTCATTTGTTGTAGATTAATTGACCACAAAAGTGGGTTTGTATCTTAGCTCTGGTTACTCTTCTCTTCATCTCTGTGTCTTTTTGTGCTAGTACCATCTTGTTTTTATGGCTATAGTTTTCTAGTATAGTTTGAAATGTGTAAATGTGATGCCTCAGTTTTGTTCTTTCTCAAGATTGCTTTGGTATTTGGAGTCTTTGTGATTCATACAAATAACAGTATGATTTGATCTTGCTGTGTAAAAATACTGTTGATATTTGATAGGGATTGCACTGAATCTGTAGAAATCATTGGGTAGTATGGAAAATTTAACAATATAAACTCTTCTAGTTGATGAGTGTATCTTTCCATTTATTTGTGTTCTCTGCACTTGCTTTCATCAGTGTCTTACAGTTTTCCAAGCACAGGCCTTTTATGTCTTTGGTTAAATTTTTTCCTAGGTATTTTATTCTTTTTACTGTGATAATGAAAGGGATTGTTTTCTTAATTTCTTTTTCTGCTATTTTGTTATCACTCTATAGAAATCAGATTTGTGTGTTAGTTTTGTATGCTGCCACTTTGCTGAATTCTTCTAATAGTTGTAATAATATTTTCAGTGCAGTGTTTAGGATTCTCTATTTATAGTATCATGTCATCTACATACAGTGATAATTTTATTTCTTTTTTTTTTTTTAATTTGGATGCCTTTTCTTTCTTTCTTGTCCTTCCAGTATTAAGTTGGATAAAAGCAGCCCAAGTGAGCATCCTTGCCTTTCTCCTGATCTTAGGGGAAAGCTGTCAGTTTTTCACCATTGAGTATGTTAGGTGTGGGTTGTCATATATGGCCTTCACCGAGTTGAGCTATGTTTCCTCTAAATTCACTTTGTAAAGTTTTCCTCATGAACAGATGTTGAATTTTGTCAAATGTCAAACTTCATGCATCTTTTGAGGTGATCATACAATTCTTATGATTTGTTTTATTAATGTGGTGTATCCCATTGATTGATTTGTGGGTGATTAATCATCCTGCATCCCTGGAATAAATACCACTTGATCTTGGTAAAATATTCTTTTAATGTATTGTTGAATTCTGTTTGCTAATATTTTGTTGAGGATTTCTGAACCTATGTCATCAGGGATACTGGACCGTAGTGTTCTTTCTTTGTAGTATCCTTGTCTGATTTTGGTATTAGGGTAATGATGGCCTTGTAGAGTATATTTGGAAGTGTTCCTTCCTGTTTTGTTATTTCCAATAGTTTGTGTAGGATATGTATTAAGTCTTCTTTAAAGGTTTGGTGGAATTCATCCATATGGAATACTGTATGTTTGGAAGACTGTATGTTTCTAGGAACTTAACTCTTTCTTCCAGATTGTCCAGTTGGTTGGTATAGACTTTTTTGTAGTAGCCTCACAATCCTTTGTTACTTATCTTTCATTTCGGATTTTATTTGGGTTCTCTCTCTTTTGTTCTTACTGAGTCTGGCAAAAAGGATATTAATTTTGTTTATCTTTTCAATGAACCATCTCTTGGTTCCATTGGTCTTTTCTATCTTTCCTTTTTTTTTTAAATCTTATTTCATTTATTTCTGCTCTGATCTTTTTTTCTCTCCTCTACGATCTTTGGACTCTTTCTGTTCTTTTTATAGTTTTTAGAGGTGTTTTTTTTGATTGATTGTTTCTGGTTACCATGAGGTTCATATATAACATCCTAAGTACATAGTGGTGTATATTAAGTTGATGGTCATTTAAGAAGATCAAACACATTCTAAAAAACCTTCATTTTTACTCCCCCTTTGTCCATGTTTTATATATATGTTATCACATTTATTTTCTTATTTTGTGAGTCCCCTTAACTAATTTTTATGATCTAGTTTATTTTACTATTTTGGTCTTTTAATTTTCATCCTAGCTTTTTAAGTGATTGCTATACTATCTTATATGTTTGTTTTTACTCATGAAATTATTTTCTTTCATAATTTTCTTCTAATTATGACCTTTTGTTTTCCACTTTAAGTTTCTTTGGTATTTCTTAAAGGCTGGTTTAGTGGCTATGAACTCCTTCAACTTTTGTTTCTTTGGGAAACTCCATCTGTTCTTCAAATCTGAATGATAACATTGCCAGTAGAATATTAATTGTTGGGCACCTGGGTAGCTCTGTGGGTTAAGCCTCTGCCTTCAGCTCAGATCATGATCTCAAGGTCCTGGGATCGAGTCCTACATCGGGCTCTCTGCTTGGCGGGGAGCCTGCTTCCTCCTCTCTCTCTCTCTGCCTGCCTCTCTACCTACTTGTGCTCTCTCCCTGTCAAATAAATAAATAAAATCTTTTTAAAAAAAAAAAAAGAATATTAATTGTTGTCAGATATTTCCTTTCAACACCTTGACCACATCCTGCCACTCCCTTCTGGCCTGCAAAGTGTCTGCTAAAAAATAAGCTGATAACCTTTTGTGGTTTCCTTTGTACACAACTAGTTGCTTTTCTCCTCCTGCTTTTAAAATTCTATATCTTTAAATTTTGACATTTGAATTAATATATTTTGTGGTGTGGACCTCCTGGGGTCATCGTGTTTGGAATGCTCTGTACTTTCTGAACCTAGATGTCTGTTTCCTTTCCCAACTTGGGGAAGTTTGTAGCTGTTATTTCTTCAAATAAATTTTCATCCCTTTTTAGTTCTCGTTTCCTTCTAGGACCCCTGTAATGCAAGTATTTGCTTGATATTATCCAAGAGATCCTATAACTTATTCTCATTAACTTTTTTTTTTTTTCCTATTCAGCTTTGGTGTTTTCCTTTACTGTCTTTGAAGTTGTTGATCCATTTTTCTGCATCTTCAAATCTGTTGATTCCTTCCAGTGTATTTTCCATTTTAGTTATTGTAGTCTTCAACTGTGGTTTTTTAATATTTTCTGTTTTTCTTGAAGTTCTCACAGAGTTCATTCACTCTTCTCTCCATTCCAGTGAGCATCTTTATGAACATTGCTTTGAACTCTTTGCCAGGTAGATTTGTTATCTCCATTTCATTTAGGTCTTTTTCTGAGGTGTGTGTGTGGGTTTTTTTTGTTTTGTTTTGTTTTGTTTTCATATGGAGTACACTCCTCATTTCGTTTGACTTTTTGTGTTTATTTCTATGAATTAGGTGAAATAACTACTTCTATACTTGAAGGAATAATCTTGTATATGATTATCCCTGTGTAGACTGTGTGTGCCTGGTGACTTTGATTCGATGGCTGGAGCTGCAGTTAGCAGGGGCTGGGGGTCCCAGGGAACTTTGTGCTCAGCCTTGGTGAGATGGCTGGAGCAGAAGTGAGCATGGGCCAAGGCAGCTGAAGTTGACATGGGTACAAGTTAGAGGCCCCAGGGCTCTCTGCACAGAGGATGCCCTGGCAGGACAGCTGAAGCTTAAGTGGATATAAGCTGGTGCATCCTAGGGTTGTCACTGCAAAGAACACCTGGCAGGACAGGTGAAGCCTAAGTGGGAACAGAGTGGGGATTCTGGGGCACCCTACTTGGAGGCACCGTGGCAAAGCAGCTGGAGCCAAAGTGGGCACAGACCCAATGTTCCCAGGTGCTTTGTGAGGGTGATGCCCTGGTGGCTCAGCTGAAGATGAATCAGGCATGGGCTGTGGGGTTCTGGGGTGCTTTATGCTGGGACTGCCCTGGCAAGTTGTCTGGAGCTGAAGTGGTAGAGGCCTAGAGTGCTCCTGTAGGCTTTGGGCCTGTGTCACTTTGGCAAGATGACTGGAGCTGTAGTGAGCACTGACTGTGGGTGTCCTGATATGTACCACCCTGGGACCACCTGGTGGGACATCTGGGGTCTAGTATGGGCTAGGAGCCCAGGACTCCTTGAGAAGGTAGGCTGGGTATGGGTTCCTGAACCTTGTGTCTCTCTGTACTGTTAAGGGGGAAAGGGAGCATAAAGCAGCCCCACTGACCCACTGAGAATTTCAGCAACTCCCCCACTGTTTGCAAGGGTTTTAGGGCTAGATCTTTTAAATTCTAGTTGTTCTTTTAAACTGTAGCTTTTTTTCTATGTCCCCAGGGATCTGGGGCTGGTGTAGGCTAGAGGCCAGGTGCTTGCTGGGTAGGGGGGCAGATCATCAACGCACCCAGATCCTGCTCCCGTGAACACTATTAAGTTGGAGAAGAAACATAAACCATGGAATTCTCCAGCCCCTCCAAACCAGAGGAAGTACAGCAGTTACCTTTCCTTTTGGTACAGTTCTAGGCCTGGTTCCTTTATATTTGAGTTGCCACTTTAAACAGAGGCCTTTGCTCCATACTCTGGGGTAGACAGATCTGCTCACAGTCTCTTAGTACTGTTCCTCACCATGGCAGTTCGCAGTATCAGGGGTGAAGGTTCCCTTCATTACCATGTCTCTGTCTCTCTTGCCATTCTTTTTGTGGTCTTTCAGTGAGCAGAACTGTTTGGTTAGCCCTCAGTTCTTCTTCAGGGGGAATTGCTCTGTATAAATCAGTGTAGATTTGGTATGCCTGTGGAGGAGGTGAATTCATGGTCTTTGTACCTCACCATCTTAGACTAGAACTCCCCCTTTACCATTTCTTGTAAGGCTGATTGAAGGTGATAAACTCCTTTACCATTTGTCTGGAAATCTCTCTCTCTCCTTCAGTTCTGTAGAGTATTCATGGTTGTAGTTTGTTTTTCTTTGAGCACTTTGAATATATCTTGCCACTCTCTCTGGCTTGCAAAGTATCTGCTGATGAATCAGCTCATAGCTTTATGGGCATTTCCTTGTATGTAACTAATAGCTTTTCTCTTGCTGCTTTTAAGGTTCCCTCTTTATCTCTAATTTTTGGCTTGCTTTCATCTTGCTTGGTATCGCGTTCACTCCGCCCGCAGAGAGACACGACATGTAGTTAAGGAGAGCTCTTTTATTCTTACATGCTAGCTTCTTCCACTCCGGAGGATGCTTCTTCCCTGCTGGCCGGCGCGGGGCTTGCCCTGGGGCGCTCTCCGAGGACAGGGAGCCCGCGGTGAGCAGGAGGCACGGCAGGGTGGCGGCCTGAGTCCACTCGGCTCCCGGCACGGCGGCGCTGGCGGCGGTGGTGGCGGTGGCTCCTGGCGCTTTCCTTTCTCCAGGCTGCTGTAGCGCTGCTCATGCTGCTGGTCCAGTCGCGTGTGGGCCGCCTTCCCCCCAGGTGCAGGTGGCCAGGCAGGGGGTGCCACGCCCGCCCGCCCCTCGAGGTTCCTGACTGGCGGCCGGGAGCCGCTGGCCGGCCGTCCTGCTGCAGCTGTGACCGCCGCTCATCACGGTCCTCCCGGCCCCTCCCAGTTATATAATCATAGTCAGCCAATCACAGCAGGGTACATGAGTTAGGCGCATGGACACTGCACTAAAGCATATAGGGCATGCAGAGATCACGCAGAGATCATGCAGGCGCCCGGTGCAATGAGGATTGCTTCCTCATTCGGATGAAGCCTGTCTGTTCTAAAGCCTGACCGCACTGGCTCATTGCCAGCCGCCATCCCGTCTGGCCTGCCTTGTGGGGTCCCGGACACCCCGACAGCTCCCCCTTTTATTTTTGTTTAAAGGGCTGGCAAGAGACCGTGCCTGTCTTAGGTTGAGGGGTCGGCTCCTATCCTTACCCGTCCTCAAAGACTGTAGAGCATGCTACAGCTTCTGTCTTAGGTTGGTATACGGCCACCTCCTTCATTACCTGTCTTTGACCACCGGTCTAGCATACTAAGCCAGACTTGAGGGAAGCCGCCTGTTTCTAAGGCAACCATGGCTTGTTGGGATATTAGGCGGTCTCGCTGAGCTGATGCTCGTATGCACATAAGGAAACGGATTAAGAGGAGAAAACCCAGATCAAACAATATAAGCAAGGCCCCAATGCCCGCCCATTGTTCACCCATGATATGAAGCCCATGGCTTTGGCTATATCAACCCTCGAGGCATTGAGGGAGGATATCTCCTGCCGTAAGGTTTGAGTAAGGTTATCAAACTCAAAGGTCCATGTACCGTTGAGCAAAGTTCCGAGATGTTTGGAAATATTGGCTGCCTGAGATAGGTTGGTATATTGTGTGCTGGTGACACAAAGTCCTGTCATAGAGGTCACACATGTCGAAGTCAGGACCTCTGAAATGATGTTCATTTGTTCTTGTAGGAGGTCCACCCGTTGGTTCAGTAGCATGATGCCCCTATGGAGGTGTTGATTAATGGCACTTTGTGTAGAGAGGGCCGCTGCCGTGGAGCTGGTAAGATTGTTGAGCGCTTAAGCAGTGGGCACAGACAGTGCCAGAGCTGTTCCGGCAGCTGCTGCTGAGGTGGCCGCTACAGCGATTGCCGTAATGACAGCAGCAGTGATTCCAAAGTCTCTTTTTGCTTGTAGCATTACTGTTAAGTCTCTGTTGTGCACCTTTACTGGGAAAGGAATATAGGTTGGAATGCGAGCAAGTATAGCTAAATCATATACGGAACCGTTCCAGCAACCAGATATAACACAAGAATCATTATTCTGGGTACAATCCAAGTTATTATTACTGACATGAGAATAATTGGATAAAATGGAGACAAATGGAGCCCAAACACATACTGGGGTAGGAGCAAACGGAATGGTTGGGCCCTTAGAGCAGTTGACATTTACATCAGTTTCAAAAAGGTTACTAGTATTATATACATAACTACAATTTTTAAAACTGCCTCCGTTTAGGAAGGCCAAACCATTGAGTTGAGTGCAAGCACCCCTCTTGGAGCAGAGCAACCAGGAGTCAAAAGGATTGGCGGGAACACCCTGTGTGGGATTTCCAAAGGAGAAGTTATATCCAGAGAAAGAAGAATTAGTGAAAGTAGGAATTTTGGGGGAGAAGGTGAAATCACAATTTGTGAAGACACAGTGTGGAGTGAGTTTGCTTTGGCATCCTGTCCAGCTAGGGGGCCAGGTAAAAGGATTTTTGAAAAGTTGTTAGTGGCAGTAGTAGGATCAAAGGGTACTTTGGGTGAAGTTAAACAACTTTTTACTAGAGTCCATATAGCCATGGTACCAGAAGGCAGAGGAGTTTTTTTGTTAGCCTTTTGTAAGTCTTCCCCCAAATGTTCCCATTGTGGGATATTTAATAGTCCCTCATCTAAATACCAAGGGACGATATCCTCTACTGTTTGTTAAAATCTCCTTGAGGAGGAGGTTCTTAGGTGCATCCCATTAGTCTTTAACAGAATCTTTAGGGGCCCTTCCATATGGGCTCTGGATATCTCTGAGCCCATAATTTCTCTTCACTTATGTATCGCTTCAATTTTAGTGGCCGCTTTTCGCGTGCCTAGTTTAGTTTCAGTTTTAATGGCCGCTTTTCGCATGCCTAGTTTTAAATTTACTGAACCGCGTTTCGCGTGTTCGGATAGTCGCAATACTGCGAATGTCAAGACTGCCTTTCCTTAGTTTTATTTGCTTACCTTATGATTTGCTTACCTTAATGTAGTTTTGATTCCCGGGTTTCGGCACCACTTATCGCGTTCACTCCGCCTACAGAGAGACACGACATGTAGTTAAGGAGAGCTCTTTTATTCTTGCATGATGGCTTCTTACACTCCGGAGGATGCTTCTTCCCTGCTGGCTCGTGCGGGGCTTGCCCTGGGGCGCCCTCTGAGGACAGGGAGCCGGCTGCCAGCAGGAGGCGCAGCAGGGCGTCGGCCCGGGTCCCCTCCGCTCCCGCACGGCGGCGCTGGCAGCGGTGGCGGCTCCTCGCGCTTTCCTTTCTCCAGGCTGCTGTAGCCGCTGCTCATGCTGCTGGTCCTGTAGCGCGTGAGCCGCCTTCCCCCAGGCGCAGACAGCCAGGCAGGGGGTGTAGCGCCCGACCGCCCTGTGAGGTTCCCGGCATTCGGCCCTGAGCTGCCGGCTGTCCTGCTGCAGCTGTGGCTGCGGCTCACCCCGGCCCTCCCGGCCCCTCCCAGTCCCTCCCAGTTATATAATCATGGTCAGCCAATCACAACAGGGTACATGAGTTAGGCGCATGGACACTGCACTAAAGCATATAGGGCATGCAGAGATCACGTAGGGAACATGCAGGCGCCCGGTCCAATGAGGATTGCTTCCTCATCCGGATGAAGCCTGTCTGTTCTAAAGCCTGACCGCACTGGCTCATTGCCAACCGACATCCCGTCTGGCCTGCCTTGTGGGGTCCCGGACACCCCAACAGCTTGGGGCTCTCTCTGCTTCCTCGATCTAGATGTCTCTCTTTCCTCAGGTTAGGGATGTTTTTAGCTTTCTTCAAATAAGAATGTAAGCTGAGAATGAAGGGATAAAAATATTTATTTCAAACGACTCTTGCTTTTTTGTTGCTTATCATGTGCTTGAAATACCTATTTTTATACTGTCATTGTCAGTTTATGTGTGTCCTTAAGGCTAAAATATGTCCCTTGTGGACAGCATATTATTGGATCTATTTTTTTTTAAGTTTGTTCACCTGTTCCATTTGCTTTTATTGGTGAATATAATTTTATGTTAGTTGTTGATAATTAAGGACTTACTATTGGCATTTTGTTATTGTTTTATAGATCCATTGTTCCTTGTTCCATCCAGCTGTCTTTTCTTGTGTTTTGATGTCATGTGTTGCTCAACTATTTTTTTTTTAATTATTAATTTTTACACACCTCCTCC
This sequence comes from Neogale vison, assembly GCF_020171115.1. Lineage (NCBI taxonomy): Eukaryota > Metazoa > Chordata > Mammalia > Carnivora > Mustelidae > Neogale > Neogale vison. The sequence goes on from NC_058091.1 coordinate 220,122,220, forward strand.
CCTTGGTAAATGTCAATTTTTTCTGTACGGTTAAGAATCTGTTTTTTGGTTAGTCTTTTTTTCCCCTTTGCTTGTTTTGTTTCTTAAGTTCCACATATAAGTGAAACCATACAATATTTATCTTTCTCTGACTGACCCATTCCACTTAGCATTGTGCTGCCTAGATCTGTCCATGTTGTTGCAAATGGTAAGATTTTATTCTTTTTTATGGGTGAGTAGTATTTCATTGTATATATGCATATATATTATAACTAATTTTTTATCCACATATCTAGCTATGGATGCTTGGGCTACTCCCATAATATAGCTATTGTAAATAATGCTGCAGTCAACAGAGGGATTCATAGATGTTTTTGAATTAGTGTTTTTGCCTTCTTTGAGTACATATCAATTCCTGGAATTGCTGAACATATAGTAATTCTATTTTTAATTTTTTGCGGAACCTCCAAACTGTGTTCCACAGTGATTGCACCACTTTATATTCCCACCATCCGTGTAAGAGGGTGTCTTCTTTTCACATCCATGCCAACACTTCTTTTCTTGTGTTTTTATTTTAGCTATTCTGAAAGTGGGAGGTAGTATCTCATTATGGTTTTGATTTGCACTTCCCTGATGTGAGTGATGTGATGATGAGTGATGTTGAACATATTTTCATGTATCTGTTGGCTATCTGTATGTCTTCTTTGGAGACATGATCCTCTGCTCATTTTTAGTTTGGGTTGCTTAATTTCTTGGTGTTGTGTTGTATAAGTTCTTTATATATTTTGGATGCTAATCCCTTATTTAAATATTTCATTTGCATATGCCTTCTCTCTTTTCGGTAGTTTGTCTTTTAGTTTTTTTTTTTTCCTTACGATTTTATTTATTTGACAGAGATCACAAGTAGGCAGAGAGGCAGGCAGAGACAGAAAGAACGAGGGGGGAGCAGGCTCCCTGCTGAGCAGAGAGCCTGATTCAGGACTCTATCCCAGGACTCTGAGGTCATGACCTGAGCTGAAGGCAGAGACTTAACCCACTGAGCCACCCAGGCGTCCTGTCTTTATTTTTGTTGATTGTTTCCTTTGCTGTGCAGAAGGTTTTAATTTGATGAAGTCCTAATAGTTTATTTTTGCTTTTATTTTCCTTGCCCAAGGAGACAAACCTAGAAAAATGTTACGACCTATGCCAGAGAAATTACTGCCTGTCCTCTCTTCTAGGAGTTTTACAGTTTCAGGTCTCACATTTATGTCTCCAATCCATTGTGAAATTATATTTGTGTAGGGAATAAGAAACTATCCAGTTTCATTTTTTTGCATGTAGCTCTCCAGTTTTCTCAACTCCATTGTTGAAGAGACTGTCTTGTTCCCATTGCATATTGACTTCTTGTCAAAGATTAATTGTCCTTATTGTCATGGGTTTATTTCTGGGCTCTCTATTCTGTTGGATTGATCGCTGTGTTTCTTTTTGTGCTGGGACCAGACTGTTAGATTACCACAGGTTTGTAGTCTATCTTGAAATATGAGATTGTGATATCTCCAGTTTTGTTCTTGTTTTTCAAGATAGCTTTATTATGTGGGGTCTTTAAAGGTTCCATTACAATGTTCTAGTTCTGTCATAAATGCTATTGGTATTTTGGTAGGGATTGCTTTAAACATGTAGGTTGCTTTGGGTAGTATGGACATTTTAACAATATTCAATTTGTGTGCATGTAACATCTTCTTGTTTATGTCACCTTCAATTCCTTTCATCAGTGTTTTACACTTTTCATAGCAGTGGTCTTTTACTCCTTGGTTAATTTATTGGTGTTTTATTCTTTGTGCAGTTGTAAATGGGATGTCTTCTTAATTTCTTTTTCTGCTTTATTATTAGTTTATAGGAATGCAATAGATTTGTTATTGATTTTGTATCCTGTGATCTTACTGACTTTATCAGTCCCAATAGTACTTGGTGGAGTCTTTAGGGTTTTCTATGTATATAGTATCACATTAGCTTCAAAGAGTGAAAGTTGTACTTCTTCCTTACCAATTTGGATGTATTTTATCTCTTTTTCTTGTCATATTGCTGTGGCTAGGACTTCCATTACTATGTTGAATAAAAGTGATGAGAGTGGACATCCTTATCTTCTTCCTGACCTTAGGGGAAAAGCTTCCAGTTTTTCTACCATAGAGTATGATGTTAGCTGTGGGATTTTTATATATATATATGGCCTTAATATGTTGAGGTATGTCTCTTCTAAACCTCTTTTATTGAGGTTTTTTATCATGAATGGATGTTGTACATTGTCAGATGCTTTCTCTGCATCTAGTGAAATGATCATATGTATTTTATCCTTTCTTTTCTTAATATGATGTATTACATTGTTTGATTTATGAATATTCAACCACCCTTGCATCCTGGGAATAAATCCTGCTTGATAATGGCGAATGATTTTTAAAATGTATTGTTCGGTTTGCTAATATTTTATTAAGCATTTTTGCATCTGTGATCATCAGAGATATTGGCCTCTAGTTCTCTTTTTTTGTGGGTGTCTTTATGTCGTTTTGGTACCAGGGTAATACTGGCCTCATAGAATGAATTTGGAAGTTTTCCTTCCTCTTCTCTTTTTTTGGAATAGTTTAAGAAGAATAGGTATTTACTCTTCTCTAAATAGTTGGTAGAGTTGACCTGTGAAGACTTCTGGCCCTAGACTTGTATCTTTTGGGAGTTTTGTTTGTTTTGTTTTTTTTGTTTTTTTTAAATTTTATTTATTTATGTGAGAGAAAGAATGAGAGAGGGGGGGAGCTGAGCAGGGAGCCTGATGTGGAACTAGATCCTGGAACTCCAGGATCATGACCTGAGCTGAAGGCAGTCACTTAACCAACTAAGCCATCTGGGTGCCCTGTTGGGAGTTCTTTGATGACTAATTCAATTTTGTTGCTGGAAATTGGTCTCTTCAAATTTTCTCTTTCTTCCGGCTTCAGTTTGAATAGGTTGTACATTTTTAGGAATTTATCCATTTCTTCTAGATAGTTTGTTAGCATATAATTTTTCATAATGCTCTCAGAATTTTTTGTATTTTTGTGATGTCAGTTGTATTTCTTTTTCATTTCTGACTTTGAGTTCTCTCTCTCTCTCTCTTTTTGGATTCTAGATAAAGGTTTATAAGTTTTGTTGATCCTTTCAAACACCTAATCCTGGTTTCATTCATCTACTCTATTTTTTTCTTTGTTCATTTCTGCTCTAATTTTTATTATTTCCTTCTACCAGTTTTTTTTTAAAGATTTTATTCATTTATTTGACAGAGAGATCACAAGTAGGCAGAGAGGCAGGCAGAGAGAGAGAGAGAGAGGAGGAAGCAGGCTCCCCACCGAGCAGAGAGCCCGATGCGGGACTCGAGCTCAGGACCCTGAGATCATGACCTGAGCCGAAGGCAGCGGCTTAACCCACTGAGCCACCCAGGCGCCCCCTTCTACCAGTTTTGAGTTCTTTTTTTTTCTTGTTCTAGGTCCTTTAGGTGTAAGGTTAGGTTATTTCAGATTTTTCTTCTTGAGGTAGGCCTGTATTGTTATAAATTGCCCTCTTAGAACAGCTTTTAGGGCATCCCCAAAATGGTGAACCATTGTGTTTTCAGTTTCATTTGTCTCCATGTATTTTTTGAGGTCTTCTGTGATTTTCTGATTGACCAATTTAGGGTTTGTGTAGCATGTTATTTAAACCTGTATGTATTTGCGTTCTTTCCAGATTTCTTCTTGTGGTTGACTTCTGATTTCATGGTGTTGTCAAAACAGATGCATGGTCTGACTTAATTTTTTTTTTTTTTAAGTTTCAGAGGTAGAGTTTAGTGATATATCAGTAGCATATAACACCTAGCACTCATTACATCAGGTGCCGTCCTTAATACCCATCATCCAGTTATCCCTTTGCCTCACCCACCTCCCCTCCAGCAACTCAGTTTGTTTCCTACATTTTAGAGTCTCTTATGGTTTGTCTCCTTCTCAATTTTGATTTTATTCTTTCTTCCCTTCCCCTTTGTTCATCTGTTTTGTTTCTTTAATTCCACTTATGATTTCATCCTTTTGATTATATTGACATTTGAAATTCATAATCTATTCTGGAGAATGTTCTGTGTGTACTTGAAAAGATTGTGTATTCTGCCATTTTAGAATGGAATATTCTGAATATCTGTTAGATCCACCTGGTCCAATATGTCATTCAAAACCACTGTTTCCTTGTTGATTTTCTGATTGGACAGTCTATCCATTGATGTAAGTGAAGTGTTAATATCCCCTGGTATTACTGTATCACTATCAATTACTTTTCAATATGTATTTTTAGCTGCTTTATGTAATTTGGATACTATCATGTTGGTTGCATAAATGTTTACAATTGTTAAATTTTTTTTCTCACCTATTTATTCTCTTTATGTTATATATTGTCCTCCTTTGTCTCTTCTGGCCTGCAGAGTTCCTGCTGAAAAATCCAATGACAGTGTTATGGAGTTTCCCTTCTATGTAATTGTTTTCTTTCTCCCTCCTCTTTAAAAAATTCTCTTTTTGCCATATTAATTACTATGCATTTTGGTGTGGATCTTTCTGGGTTCATTTTGTTATGTGTTTTCTGTGCTCCTAGATATGTATTTCTGTTTCCTTCTCCAAATTTGGAAAGTTTTCAGCTATTATTTCTTCAAATAATTTTTCTGTTCCCCTTTCTCTTCTTCTTTTGGGATCCCTATAATGAGAATGGTATTACACTTGAGGGTCTGGTTGAGTTCCCTTAGTCTATTTTCATTTTTTTTTTCTCTCCTCTGTTCAGGTTGATTGCTTTCCATTACTGTGCCTTCCAGGTGACTGATCTATTCTTGGGCTTTTGCTAGTTTACTACTTATTCTGCCTGGTGTATTTTTAATTTCACTTACTGCATTCTTCATCTCTGATTGGTTCTTTATGTTTTCTGTGTCTTAGTTGAGGTTCTTCAATCTATATTCTCAAGTCAAGTGAGTATCTTTATGACCATTATTGTAAATTCTCAATCGGACATACTACTTATCTATTTCATTTAGCTCTTTTGCTGTGATTTTTGTCCTGTTCTTTTATTTGGGAGATACTCCTTTGTTTCCTTATTTTGTCTAACCTGCTTTTTAAAAGTAATTGCCTTATTAAGAAGAGTTCCTGTAGTGGCCTGCTGTGCAGTGTCCCTGTTCACCTGAACCTGGCACTTCAGGAATGTCTCCTGTGTGTGTTGCATGTGCCCTATTGTTGTGGCCGAGCCACCTTCTCCTTCAGTCCAGTCTTCTGCAATAGCTCACTTTGTCTGTTGTGGGCAGGGTTTAGTTCCTGTGTTGTTAGTTGGCTAGTCTGGGGCCACACTAGCCCTGAGTTGTCAGATCAGGCATTTTGCCAGAGATGCGATAGCATGGACCTGCAGGGCATTTTCCCTGTGTTAGCCCTTGAGATGCTTTCACTGCTAAGCAGGCCCTGAGGTTAGAGGAGATGCCTTCCACCAGCTCACTGTGGGGGCCACATTTGGACTGGTGTGTGTGCTTATCTTGCCTTCTCCCCAGGCTAGGAGTCACTTCCTAGTGGTGCTCTCCCCTGGTGGGGCTGCTTATGCTGCCAGACTTATGGCATTGGTTCAGATGGGCTCCTGCTAAGGGCACGTTGGACTGGGCAAGTTTGTAGGAAAACTCAGGAGCAGAGTAGAAGTGTTACCAAGCTATTCACAGGTCTGCTGTGGGTGGGGACCTGGGGACCTGGACTAAAGGCCTGGCTACCGGGGTCATGTCTGCTGGAGAATGCAGGGGCAGGTCACTGTTAGCACAAGCTAAGGGGAGAGTGTTGGTGCTGCCTTGGTTCCTCTAGGTGTCCATGTATCTAGGCTGAAAAGCAGGGGCTGAAAACCTCTGTTGTTCTTGGAGAAGTGTCCAGACAATCCCTGCCCACCCCCCACCAGCACATGATCTTGAGAGCTGTGGCCTCTATGTCATATTTCAGTAGGCCTGTCTGCTGTGCTGTCTCTGGAAGAGCAGGGAGTCCAACTCCATTTCCGCTTACCCTTTGGGTCTCCAAGAGCCAAGATTGCAGATTTTTAAAGTTCCACTGTCAAGCTTGCTTACTGTAAAAACTCCAGAATTTTGGCCCCTCTAGTTTTCAAAGCTTCAAATATCACTGAGGCTTGTCTTCCCTGTGTAGGTTCCCCATGCCTAGAGTGCCTGGTGTGAGGGTCTGTTTCTTTCACCTTCCTGTGCCTGTGGTGTCCTTTCCTCCTGTGGACAATCCCATGGGCCTCTTTAGCTCCTGATGGTGTCTCTGCCCTTCCTATGCACTTTGATGTGGCCTCTTCTCTACATTTAGCTGTGAGGAATCTGTTCTGCCAGTTTTTGCTGTTTTTTCCTAGGTGTTGTCTGATGTGGGTGTCATCTAGTTGAATCCATGGGAAGAGGTGAGCATAGGCTCTTCATACAATGCAGTTTTCCCTGGGAGTTTCTTATGAAATTACTTCAGATTTTTCCCAAGTTACCATGAGTTATTCATAAAACATCTCAAAAAAACTACAGTGCCTTATTTTAAACCAATAACTTCAATAGAATTCCTGGCCTTTACACTATATTTCTCCTTCTCCTCAGGTTTTAGATTAACAATGTTATAGTTTGTCTGTTTTTTTTACTCTGTTTAATAACAGAAAGCTGTATTTGGATTATTGTATTTTTTTTACTTTTAAACTAGAATCGTAAGTGAACTACAACCATTGCCATATTATGGAATCCACCTGTGACTGTGGTTTTACCATTACTAGTGAGTTCGACAGAGCCTTCTTAAGTTTTTATGATGTTAAATAGTGTCCTTTTAGTTTCACTCAAAAAACTCCCTTCAGCATTTCTTGTAAGGAAAGTCTAGTGGTGATGAATTACCTCAGCTTTTGTTTGTTTTGGAAAGTCTTATCCCTCCTCCATTTCTGAAGGACAGCTATGCTAGGTATACTGTTCTTTGTTAACAGGTTTTTTTCTTCCAGTATTTTGGATATATCATTATGTTATCTCTTGGCCTGGAAGTTTGTGTTTAGAAACTGCTGATAAAATTTATTGTAGTTGGAATGCTTGGGTGGCTCAGTGGGTTAAAGCCTCTGCCTTCGGCTTGGGTCATGATCCCAGAGTCCCGGGTCGAGCCCCGCAACAGGCTCTCTGCTCAGTAGGGATCCTGCTTCCTTTTCTCTCTCTGCCTGCCTCTCAGCCTACTTGTGATCTCTGTCAAATAAATAAATAAATAAATAAATCTTTAAAAAAATTATTGTAGTTAACTTTTCTCTTGCTGCTTTTGAAATTCTTTGTCTTTGACTTTTGACAATTTAATAATAATGTATCTTAATGTACCCCTATTTGGCTTCAGCCTTTTTATGGTCCTTTTGCCTCTTGGATCTTAACGTTTATTTCTCTTCCCATTTCGGGGGAGTTTTCAACCATTATTCCTTTAAATATCCCTTCTGTCATTCCCTTGTCTTGTCCCTCTGGGATTCCCATAATGATAATAATGTTTCTTTGTGTTTTATACATTTTGTAGGCTTTCTTCACTCTTCTTGGTTCTTCTTTCTCTTTGCTCCTCTAACTGACTGAACAATTTGAAATATAAGACATTCGAAATTAACTATCTTTCTTCTGCATGGTTTAGTCTGCTTTTGAAGCTCCTTATTGAATACTTCACTTATATTTTTCTTTCTTTTTTTTTTTTTAGATTTTATTTTTTTATTTGACAGAGAGAGAGAGAAAGAGAGATCACAAGTAGGCAGAGAGAGGGAGAAGCAGGTTCTCTGCTGAGGAGAAAACCTGATGTGGGGCTCGATCCCAGGACCCTGAGATCATGACCTGAGCTGAAGGCAGAGGTGCGCTGAGCCACCCAGGAACCCCTTCACTGATATTTTTCCATTGTAGAATATCTATTTTTTTTTAATGGTTTCTCTTTTGTTGTTGACTTTCATGTTGTCCATGCATTTCATTTAGTTGTGCATTCTTCTAATTCCTTAAAATTCTTTAAGAGGATTATTTTGAATTTTTTGTCTAACACTACATAGATCTCCATTTCTTTAGGGTTAGTTATTAAGAGTTTTATTAGTTCCCTTTGGTGGGGTCATATTTACCTGATGTTTCATGACTGTTTACTTCTTCCACCAGTATCTGCACATTTGAGTGACTGGTTTCATTTTCCAGAATGTAATGGTTCGCTTTGGCAGAGACAGGTTTTCATGAGTCAGTTCAGCTCAGATTTTGGGACATGTCTGCTGGTAATGTTCTTGGGCAGATGGGGCCTGGTATTAGCATCTATTTTGGGGTGAGGCAACTGTTCAAGCTCCGAGGTCATCAGGAGGAGTGGGAGGGATGGTATGACACTGACTGAGAACAGCTGGATAGGACTGCTGTTGTGTTCCCTGGCCAAGTGAGGCTGTAGGATGGGCTCCGCAGTTGCCTGGATTTTCTGGTCAGGCTTGCTAGACGGTGGGATTGGGTCCCATACTCAGCAGTACATGGGGCTGTGAATTAATTTCCCTGCCCTGGCAGGGCAGCCAGATAGGTCCCAGGGCCTGCTTGGCTCATTCTTTTGGGACCCAAATTAAGCAAGGGTATACACTGAAGGTCTTGGTCAGGTGAGGCTGCTGGTTGTATTGTGCAGTCAGGAAAAGCCATGACCTGTGCCCTCTATGCAAGTCCACCTGTAAGCAAGGCTATTGGATGGGCTCTGTAGCTTCCTGTGAGTTTTGGTAAAGTTCCCTGGTCAGGAAGGCTGAAGATTATATTCAGCAGTAAGACAGTACATGAATTAGTTTTTCTGCCTAGTGCACTGGGGGAAGTAGCTCTAAGGCCATTAATGTTTTTAGTGGTCTTGACTTAAGCAGACCTGTGCACCAGGTTCTCTGGCCAAACAGGGCCACTGGCTCTGCTCTGAGGGAGATCAGCTTGGCCTGCAGTATTCTCAGCCCTTCCTGTCAGATGAGCCTGTGGACCCTCTGTAGTGGAAGGGACTGTGACTCAGTCTTTCTCTGCAGTTGGGGGCAGACCAGACTTCAGGGCTGGCAAAGCCTTTTGTTTGAAGTTCCTAATGATCAGGTATCCCTGTACCCTGCCAAGTACCCTGGTCAGACAGTACCCCAGACATGGTTCTGCAGAGAAGCAGAACTGCTGGGTGGGAGCTACTGCTTGGGCTCTACAGGTAGGAGTTTTGTCTGCCAACATCCAAGTGTTGGTTGAGGGAAACCCCTCCTCCTTTCTGTGTTACAGTTCGGTTGCCGTGGCTGAGTCCTATAGAATCCCCTGTGATCTCTGAGATAAAACCAGAAAGAGTCTTTCCAGAAATGACCGACCCCCAGTGCTGTGAGGGGTAGATATCACCCATGGCCTCCCTTTCTGCGCTGGAGGAAGTGTAGGGTCAGGGGAGATCTCTTGGTCTGGCGACGCACTGGCCTGAGTTGGTCCTCTCACCCATGCAGGGCAGTCTGCCTGGTTCTCTGTGGGGGCACTGAGTACTTCAGCCCCACCCCCGGGTTCTAGGATTCTTTCAGGGGTGTGTTGCTCGTGAATGGTTGTTACGTCATTCCTTCCCCTCCCAAGTACAACCATGACCCTGTCTCGGTTATGTCACTTGCTATTAATAACCATTCTAACAGGTGTGAAGTGCTTTCGCATTGTGGTTTTGACTTGTATTTCCCTAGTGGTTAGTGACATAGGCCACCTTCTCATGCACCTTCAGCTATTTGTTTTCTAAGGAAAAATTTCTGTTCAGGACTTCTGCCTATATTTAACTTGGATTCTTTAGTTTCTTTTTGCCATTGAGTGGAATGAGTTCTTTATGTATTTTGGACATTAACCCCTTATCTGAGCTATAGTTAGCAAACATTTTCTTCCATTCCATAGATAGCCTTTTCATTTTGTTGACAGTTTCCTTTGCTTTGAAGAAGCTCTTTAGTTGATAGAGTCCCACATTTATTATTTACTTTGTTGCTTGTGCTTTAGGGGTCATAGCCAAAAAATGTTTGTCAAGACCTATGTTCAAGAGCTTTTTTGCCATGTTTTCTTCTAGGAGTTTCATGGTTTCTAGTCTTACATTTAAGTCTTTTCAAAATTCTTAATTTGTAGTCAGACTTTTTAAGGGGGAAGTTGAGAAGAAAAAGTTTTTAATGGGTTGATACGGTATCTGCTCTTAACATGCCACACTTGCTTGCCTCCTGCCATGCTCCACAGGATTTTGTGGGCTACGTCCTCTGACTCAGTGCCTCATGCTTTAGATAGATAGACAAATATCATTTCCAAGTATACTCTTCTTCACCTTATCAGGAATGTCACTTCCATTTTGATTCACCTGAAGTGTAGCTTTAAGACATCAGCTAGTGAAATGGGCCCTAATTCTGCTAATGCATTCTTGGCCATGGTCACTGATGACACAAGGGACCAGTTCTTAATTGCAGTGCTCTGCAGTCACCAGTTATGTTGTGGGTTGTCACTGTGGAGAACCAGGGGATTGAGTCGTCTCACTCATTCCACTAAATCACATCACAGTGTCTGCCACTATTTAGACTCACAGCTTTATTTTTACAGATAGGGAAATAGAGGCCTCGATGGGTAAAGTGAGTTGGCCAAGTTCTCACGGCTGGTTAAAGACAGAGCTAAGACCAACCTAGGCCTCCCTAACTGAAAATCAGTCTATTTTCTATATAGAGTGAATGCTGTGAATGTAAATTATATCATAAAGTAAAATATATTTCTATCACTCATTAATGTGGCTTTTAATTAAAATACTGGCAGCATTCTTTGAACAATTTAGGCGATCTTAAGTAGGGATCATCAAACTCCGGTAGGCATTAAGATCAATCTGAGAGCTTGTTGGAGGAGGTTGGTGCGTCCTGCTCTCAGCGCCAGTAGTTGAGGGCCAAGGGTCTTGGATTTGCACTTCTGACAGGTTTTCAGGTAGTGCTGGTGCTAATGCTGTTTGTCAGGAACCCACTGGCCTAAAGCCAACCTCTGCCAATTCCTGTCATTTGTTCCTGGCCTCTTGTGCCCCATCCACCAATGGAGAACCATAGTTAGATCCCCATCAGGAAGAGTAACCAGTGAACTTTTCTCTGAACCTCCTAATGTTTCCCACTGGAAGGCTGTTACAGTGTCGGGGTGGAGAGTCTTGGCTTGAGTCAGACCACTTAGGTTTTGGACTCTGTGCTCTTCGTTGTTGCCTGATCTGAGTAAATCACCTAACATCGCATGGGAATATTTTCTTTAAACTCAAAGCTGTGTAAGGATTAAATGAGATAATGCACAGCAAGTGTTGAATGGATACTTACATGTATTATTAATCAGATCAGCCACGGAAACAATTCTAGTTCTTATAGAAGGGATTGACTAAATCAAGAGAATTGGTTTCTCAAGTGATGGAAGGGCTCAGAGACCAAACAGGTGCTAGTGAGGGAATGCAAAGGATTCGCAACAGCAGAAAGCTGCTACCACTCCTTGGGCTGGACTGAAAATGGGAGGAGGCACGGACAGGATAGCTCAGAAGTCAGAGGCTTCTACTGCAAGGGAGAGCTTCCGGGGGCGGCTGAAACTTTGGCGAGAGGGTTTGTCTGGCAAGAGGTGGTGCCACAGCAAGACTCAGGACCTAGAGGCCAGAGGGCCAGAGATCCTGGGGAGTAGTATAGCTCTCTGCGATACAGAACTGGGGGGTAGGGACAGGAGGAGCAGGATGTGAGTTTGGTATTGCCGCGCTCTGTATGTTAGTCCTTGCTGCCCTGACTTTATTTTGGTGCCCTGCTTATTTCCATTACTGGACCATGCCTCCGTTTGGGACCCTTGCTTTGCTGCTACGTTACATGAGCACCATATCCTTGCAATGTAGCCTCACTTTAAATTTGCTCAGCAGTGACAACAAATAGGCAAGTTATTTCACATTAAGAATGATGTGTAATTAGGGGCGCCTGGGTGGATCAGTGGGTTAAAGCCTCTGCCTTTGGCTCGGGTCATGATCTCAGGGTCCTGGGATCAAGCCCTGCATCGGGCTCTCTGATTGGCAGGGAGCCTGCTTCCTCCTTTCTCTCTCTCTCTCTACCTGCCTGCGTATCTGTGATCTCTGTCTGTCAAATAAATAAATAAAATCTTAAAAAAAAAAAAATGATGTTACTATGAGAAACCTCGATCTTAAGTGTATTTTAGCTCCCCCTCCAAGCCGCATGTCACACCCCGGGTCACGCTTGGCTATGGTGAACACTGCCTCATGCTGTCCCTGTACTGTGGGTGTTCAGTACATGCTGACCACAAAACAGGGACAGAAACAGCTCCCTTAACAAAACGTAGTTTGTCGAGAACAATCCTGAAGGTTTGGGGATGTATGGTAGGCAAGGTAAAGGACTGACAGACTGTGGCCATTATAGCAAGAACATGCTTTGAAATGGCATCACCTAGAGGTATTTTTTTTTGTCATTAAGGATGTAGTGAAATTTTGCCAACAACACTAACCCATCGTTCTTGTGACTACTTAGTGTCTTTCTCACTTTACAAAAATGAAATAACATGATAATAGGATGAAGACAGGTAGGTGGGAGACTATGGGAACAGCAGCAACGTTTGTTAAGCAGAAGAGGAAGAGAGCAGGTTTAGAAACATTTCTTCTGTGATAATGGACATTTCAAACCCCAATGTAAGTTTCAAAACAACCTTTATTCTGTTTGAAGACCTAATACAATGCATCAGAGCAACTTAAAACAAGACATAGCTCCACTGAATCTATAGCTTGAACAAAATGTCAAGGAGGCACACTCCCCCCACCCCCCAACCCGGTTGCCTTGTAAAGGCAAAATTACAACTGACCATGACATCCTCCCTCTCGTCAAAAGACCAACTTTATTTTAACAATGTCATATAAACAGATTTGTAAAAACATTGAACAAATCATAGCTTTAAAAAATACACACATATAAATGAGTTTTTTTGTTTTGCTTTTTTTTTTTTTTTTAAATAGCAGCATCCTGGGCAGCTAATGCTATCTCATGGTGACAAGTTTAACGTTAAGTTGGATAGTGTTTCCAATGAACCCAATTCTGTTCCTTTGCTACTCATAATGCTAGTATTTTATACAAGTGGATTTGTAAAAAATAAGAATTTGGCATTTTTAAACTTTGTCCCATGTGAGGCATTGTGCTTTCAACTGCCCCTTTCTTAAAAGACCCTAAACTCAGATTTCAGGGTCTGCTTTCCAACTATTTGGATACCATGCATAGCAAAAGCACAGGTGTTAAAACCAGCAGAATTTTTCTCCCATTCAGGAACATCAGTAGGACTCCCAAACACGTTACTAGCTCATAACCAGCTACATGACAGAGCACTTGGTTCCCCACAGTGACAGCTCACAGAAACACGTTTGACTTGACACACTGAAAATGAGGATTTCCAAGTAAAGCAGGTCATCTAGACCAGCTCACCAAAAGGAGGAACTTTACAAAGCAGAGGAAAGCGAAAGAATTATGAACTTCTCACTTCACTTGCAAACAGTTTTCACCTTTAGAAGACAAAACAAAGCCACTTCAAAGGAAAAAAAACAACCCATACACGTACACAAGAATTGTACTAGACATGTGCTTGTTATGTACTTGAACTCAACGACTGTGGATCTGTTTTGGCTGGAAGGTGTACTGAAAACAGTCCATGCACATATACATATATACATAGATCAAGGGCCGTGACCTTGTCAGGTGTTGCAAACACATGCTTTTTGCCTTCTTACACGGTTAGGATTTTTCTCTTGTGGGTAGTGGGTAGCATCGGGTCCCTGAGCTCCCACTGTCCAGTCCCCTCACAGCCTTGCTGCCGCTAGCCTAGCTTCTGGCTTTTATCTCTAGAATGCTACAGTGCGTGGGGAAAGTCACCGCGTGCATAAAAACGTGTTATCAGGAGTGCCTCTGCTGTATCCATTCATACTCATGAGCCACTCAGTGTTATGAGGAGATGACCGATCGAACCGCAAGAGCCCTTCTGGTCACCCATAGAAGGACGGACGTGGTGGGCCTGCACCAAAATCAAAAAAGGCATCTGGCAGAGGCGTGACCTCACAGCTACAGTGTAACTCACTATCAACAGGGAATGATGAATCCTGCCTTTGCTGTTCAGAGAGAAACCTACAGCATTTGTGTCCATGAGATGCAGAAACAAGGCAGGTGCCTGAAGACCAAGCTGCCTCGGGAGAGTGGTGACCCCAAAAACATGAACAAAGCTGTCTTTTAATGAACCATTCAATCTTAGATCTTGTATTTTCAATGTGAAATGAAAATTCTACTTAACAGCATCCATGGGTGAGCTACTAAAAAGACCCCACTCGAACACTAGTCTAGCAATCACTGTGAAAGCAGCGGCGGGCTCACGTGGGAAGTGCAAGGATAGTTTTCAAGGCAACACTTACAGGCTACAAGCAGGGCAGTCCTCGGTCTGTGGAGAGGAGAGGGAGACGGTCAGGTCTCAGGGCTGACAGTATGGCCGTGAGACCAACTCCTGCTCTTGACAGGAATAGCCCCGTGTAAAGAAGAAAATAATACATTCTACAGATGATGAAGTCAGCTGGTGGACCGGTTATTACAAAAGAATTTTGAAAACTACACTGAAGAACAAAACAAAAAGCCCTCCCCGCAGTATCTGAAATAAAGCCGGGTTTGAACCAATCCCAGCAAAGGGAAACTGCCAATTGTGAGATGCCACTGGAACCTGCCAGGGGCGGGACCATCACACTGATCCTTTATCATTCCCAACACAGGGACGGTGGCCACCACGCAGAAGGGGATGGGCCTGAGTAAATCCGGGAGAGACTCTCCCTCTTGCCCCAAGTTGGATAGGATGCTCTAGGACCCCTGCCTTTCTCCCACGTTGAAGTAGAACACACACAATGACTTAAGATGAGCCAGAAGGACTGTTGGGATCCCTGCGGTGGCCATGACTTTGATAAGCTCTCCCCAGCCCAGCACAGGAGCAGCTCGGATCATGGGGTCTTGGCCGTGTGGTCCCAACTGAATGGAAAGGTGGGAAAATAACAAATGCAGATAAAAATCCTTTTTCCAGGTCCGGCTTTTTCTGAAATGAATGTTTATTGGTTGTAACAGGTAATCTCATGTTAAAAAGACAGGTAATCTAAATGCAGCAATTATACCTTGCGATCAGCGTTCCAAACAAAGGTGAACACTGCCCCAGGAGGCCGACTTTCTTCCTATGAATTCCGTTCTCTGACCCGCCGCCACACTGCCTTAGAGTTCCAGTAGGTCTGTCCTTGTCACTCATGTCTAGTAACAAGCAGATCAGAGTGGGAAAAGACTGAAGTAGAAGTTACTCACTTCTCCGTAATCGTGAGAAAGTGCACACCATCTCATTCCCCCCTCCCTCTGCCCCACCTGTACAGCCCTTTGCTACATTCCCCCCACTCCCTAGACTCAAGAAGTTCACAATTCTTTATGAAACATTACCAGGTACCGTATTTTAAGAGTCTGGAAACAACATTGTTGAACTCAGCGATACTTTGTCATATTTATATATCTTTCTCTTTTTTTATTGAATAAAGCAGCTTTGAAGCTTATCAGGCACTGCCCAACAAAACATTTAGTCCAAAAAATCTGTTAGGAACTTTTTAACCTTGGGCTAATAGCCAAGTACTCTGTACAAGAAAAACCGTAAAATATTTCATAGTTTTAATTCTGAAGCCATTTTTTTTTAACTGGCATCCTGTACATTTCTTTTTTAAAAAAGGAAAAGAATCACAAATGAATATTAACAATAACAACAAAAAATCAGGGACAGTATTTTCAGGCAACAGAAACTAGGGTGGGGAAGCTTATTCTGAAGGTACATTTAAAACGGAGATAACAATGACAATTAAAAATTGCATAGCACTGTGAATTTAGCCTTCAGCAAAACAAAACAGAAGCTATTTGGTATTGATACAAATCCATCTAGTTGATAGTTAGTCATCCACTGTTATGTACATATTTTATATAATGAATGTCATTTAAAGTCCTGTTCTCCAAGCTCCGTTTCTCCGTCGTTGGTGGGGTCATTTTTTTGTTTTTTAAAGTCTAAACAAAACACTTCTGGCACTCTGCTACGACAGAATTTCCTCTAACTGTACGTGAGCGGACGTTCTCCTAAAATGTCTCTTGTGAGCCGAAGTGCCTTTCTGCTACATATCGTTCATTTCTTAGGAAATAATCCACAGTGCGACGTGTCTGGGTCCACCGTGCACAGCAAGGCCCAGGCCCAGCCAGCCTGGCGCGAGCGTTTGCAGGCCGGGGCTCTAGAGCCCAGCCACCCTCTGGTCTCCAAGGTCCCCCACTTTGAGCTGGTAAAGCTTCAGAAAGCATGAACAAGCACCATGGTTAAAGGCCTCTTTGTCCCTGCACGCAGAGATTTTTGCATTTCTTTTTCTCTTTTGTGTTGTTGTGGCTTAAATCAAACCAAAAGAAAAAAAAAGAAAAAAGAAAAAAAAAAAAAAACCTCCAAAAACGTAAGGAAGGACAAGCGCTCCAGATTAGAAACGTAGGGTCACTACTCGGTGCTAGGCTGCGTGTCTTCCCCTGTACTCTTTTGTCGGAAGCTCGAGTCCCATCTGAAGGCAGATGGCTTCGTTTCCGCAGCTCAATGACAGGTCAGGCTGGAGAGGAGCCCTGTGCTTTCCAGAGGCCTCAGGGTGGTTGAACGTCAGGAGCAGGATCCGAGGACAAGTGCTTCATCGCCTCTGCTGTGCGTATACCGGGTAGGCTAGTGTGACGTTGAGCGAGTCATTGTGCTGCACGAGGGACGTGTGTTGGTAATGTAGCACCAGTTCTTTCAGGGAGCCGTACAAGTTATAGGGTTCGGCGAAGCCATAGCCGGTGGCCGTTTTGTTGATGACACAATGCTTGACCTCGCCGTCCACCCTGCAGAGGAGAGAGAGAGTGCATGCCTTTTGAGCTGCTCCTAGACAATTCTCGACTCCACGAGGTGCTGCTCATAAAATCATCACAATGGAAACGTACACTCTGCAGGCCATCCTCCAGAACGGGAAGCCTCCCAGGCTAGCTGTCGACTCGTGGCTCTGTCACTTACGGGGTGAGCGACATGGGCTGGTAATCCTGCCTCCCTGAGCCACGGTATTTGCATCTTTAAAATGGGATAGAGGTGACATGGAGGCTTTGTGTAACAGGGCTCTACTATTACCGGCATTTGTAGGATTCTCTCAGGCTAGCCTTTCACTTTGCATTTCCCCTATCTGCTCCTATTCTCCTGGCCTTCACTCCAAGTAAGAGCAACTTTGAGATGCTCTTACTTCCTCCTCCCTGTACGACTATTTCTCTGCTCAAGTGGAGGGAGACCGCATTTTTGGAACCTTTCTTTCCTAGAGGACACTCTTCTGAAATGATAGGAAGGGGGGAACAGTATGAAAAGTAAAAGGAAAATGGGCCCTGTGACAGAAATGTCATCTCTTGGGTGCCCTGATCTCAAGGGCAGTGACCTTTCTCTCGTTGTTCTGACCTGTTCCTGCTGTGGCCCTGACCTGGGGGTGGAGCTCTCACAGGAATTACATCATATTCTTCTGCTATTAGCCTTGAGAAGTTATATAAAAAAAAAAAAAAAAAAAAAAAGGCGGGGCGGGGGTGGGGGCGGGTGGCAAGCAGTGCTAGTTTCATTGCAAAGATGAAAAGATCGGAACTCCTGATGAACCAGTTCATGAATTAGGCCCCAAAGCCCAGTCTCTGAATTCCATAGCAGGGTTCTGTACTTCTGCGTGGGCTTGGAAAACAGCATGCTTTCTTCCCTGTCCTACACTACTGCACCGTGAGGTTCTTCCACATCCTTGCCCTGGCTCGGGTGGCCGAATGGACGGAAGTGAGCACCCCGTCCAGAGCTGCGTGCCCGGCGCCCAGCAGCGGGAGCTACGTACACGACAGAGCAGGCGTAGCAGCCCTGTTTGCTGCTCTCCCGGACCAGGAAGGTGCCGTCTCGTTTCCCTCGGAGGAGGTTCTCCGCTTTGTTCCTGTTGCTGCTGCCCACGTTCCAGGTCTTCTCGTCGTGGTGCGGCAAATCCTCATCATCTTCCACCAGCGAATATTGGCTAGAGAGCCGGGAGAGAGAGGATCTCTGTGAAGCACCCACCAGGGACGGGCGGCCTGCCCTGCCTCCCAAGCCCCGTAGACCAGCAGCTGCGGCTCTGACTCCAGCAGCTTCTCCAGCCTGCCTTTCCTCATCTAGCTTCAGCCTTCAACGTGGCCCCCCCCAACACCCACCCCCAACCCCGGAAGAGAGCACCGGTAAGTTAAACTCTGTAGTCAGGAGCTCCACTGAGGAACCTGGGCAGAGAGGAAGGTGTCAACCAATCCTGTTCGTCCAGTTCAGATCAGGAAATGTATCGACTAGGAGGACTGCCAGTTTTCAAATAATTCAAACAAAACACATACTTAAGCTTTGGGAGATCCACTGAATGGAACTGTGTTGTGTTTTTTTTCCCCGCCTTCCAACTGTTTGAGAAACCCATAGGGATTTTTTATCTAGGTTGGCATCCCCCTTCCCTGAACTTTCCTTTTATAACATTCAGGATAAAGTGACGCCGTTTATAGAGGATGTTCCAAATTCGGTAAAATTGCTCGCTGTTCCGCAAACAAAGCAAGTCGTGCATTTCCCTAAAATGAAAAACCTCCTTTGCTGCCTCCCACCTGCAGTAAGTACTTACTCTTCCGTATTTTCATTGCCCAGCCACTCATTCAGCTTCTTCTGCCGAACACCTTTCTGAGTCAACCACCTGGAAAACAGAAAAAGAAAACGCATTAATAACGTAGCCTTAATTTTTCCAACTGGCTTCCAGGGTTCGGATTCTAGGACTTACATCAAGTATTGGTCTCTTGTCTTTCTCAGCTGAATGAGGTCTGGTTTAATGCTGTTCATGCGTTTGTCGATCTCCCGGTACTCAGCTGCCTGCTTCTTCAGGTCTTCCTCCAGTCGCCTTCTACTGTCCACAATTTCACTGATTCGGGACTTTAACTTCTCATAATTATGCATAATCCTACAGGCAAGTGAAAGGCATGGGTCATTACCTGCTCTATCATGATGGTTTCCCAAAGCTTTCCTCAAGTTAAGAATGCTTTCTCAGGCTGTCTTTTTTTGTTGGGTTTTTTTTTTTTTTTTTCTTTCAATTAGTCAAAGCACAGAAAGCAAGACCATCTTTCAATAGTTCTGGAGGATTCTGCTTATCTTTCGTACAAAGACAATCCTCCTGATTCACCAACCTTTGTATTTCTTTCTCATTGCCTTCGCGTTTAAATTTTTCTATGTATTCTTTGCTGTACCGTTCCTGGCTTTGGCACTGTTCTTCAAATATTTTTATGGTTTCATTAAATGCTTCAATAGCTGTTCTTTTCATTTGGATTTCCTGCAATACAATGTTGAATAAGACAATGTCATACCTTTCACAGAACAGATAACTTGTTACTCTGTGACACTGTCAAGACATTTGATGCTACTACTATCTAGCATCTGAGTACTCTGTTACCAAGCAAGGTCCCTAATTCATAAAACCCATTAAAATAGTATCAGAAACACACATTTACTTTGGGAATTTTTCTAGTCTATGCCCGACAATTTCCTAGAGTTGTCACTGTTTTAAAAGTCATTCCCCTTTATCAGCAATTTAAGGAATCCACGCTGCCTTCTACTCCCTCTGGTGGTCCTAGATACATCATAGCCTAGAGCAGATTAAGCCTCTAGGAAAATACTGCAGGGAACAGAGCTACGTTTTTTTTGACAGGGTATATAATAGTTAAATCTCCATCATTTTGGAGGTCAGACAAGTTTGTGTTTGTGTGTTGAGGGGGTAGGGGGAGTTCAATCAGGAATTATGTCAAATCCACTTAAAACTCATAGCAACCTCTTCAATTAGCATGAGTACTTATTGTGAAATCTTTAAGAGTTTCATGGGAAAGCTTATGGAGATATACTATGGTCTAGAGAGCCTATGAATAATAAACAGTGATTCACAAATATATGATCTTTTCTCCTCATCCGATTAGCAGAAAGTGAAAGGACACGTCTTAGTCTCTAGTAACTACAAGTTCTGAGCCTACATTGTGACTTTTGCAGAAAACTCACCTGGGAAGTACGGGTATAATCTTCATATAATCTATCATATTCCCGGCTTTTTTCTTGAAATTGAGTGTTATATTCATGTAATTTTTTCCCTACAGCTTCAATATTATCTTCTTTGACAACTTGATCCTGGAAAAATGAAAGAGAGAACTTCAGCTGATGAGGTATTTAGTCACTGTTTTGGCCGTTATCAAACTGTAGTAAAAAGTTGTTAAAATCTCATTACATGCAATTCAGCTGCTTCACAATGTTTTTGAAACATTGCAAAGTATCTTGTCTAAATACTGTAACATAAGTATTCCAGTTTGGATTACCTGTTGGTATTTGGACACTGGATAAAGTAATTTCACGTCCAGTTTGGGATTATACTGAGCTAGAGACTCATTCCGGTAGTGGTTTATTAGTTCAACCACAGAGTTGAAGGTCAGTGGGTCAGAGAAGCCATATTTCCCATCTCGGTGAAATATTTTGATTAATTTGTTATTTCCTCCTTTCCTGTAGATACAACACAATAGATGGCATTGCAGTCTTCTTTTAAAAAATGTGTTTTGACGTCTGCTTCCACAGCTCTATCTTTGTTACGTTCCCGGACTCACCTTAGTGTAAGAGTATAATCCCCATGCATTTTAGTAGATGCGTCTCGTACCAAAAAGGTCCCATCAGCTGTATCTCGAAGTTTTTCATTCACTTCTTCCCTGAAAGGAAAATGACACAAGACAAAGCTCACTTTGAGGATTCAGTAACTGCTTTTGTTTTTGGAGTTTGAACTTCACAGCAAAACTAAGCACACAGTAGGTAGAGCTCCCTTCCAGCCCCCTGCTGCCGACAGGGTGTATGTACTGTTTATATAGAAATGTTAACAAAGTTCATCTCCTTACAAACTGGGAGCGACAAAACAACATACCCACTTTCAGTACTGGTGTAGCTGTGGTACAAAGTTTTATTTTGTAACCACATACACTGAGCACAAAAACACATGATCCCCAAAGGGACTCCTTAGTCCCCCTTCAAAAAAAAAAAAAGGCGACAAATAAAGATGCCTTTGTAAAGTATGTGTCAGATAATTACATAAACCCTGACAGTTTTCCCTAATGGAAAGTGACTTTGGACCCTGCCTTTAGGCAGTGCCACTCCACCCGGGTGCTTTCCTGACATTTCTGTCCAGAATGAGACTTGTCAAGTATTTAATTTCCCATGGCATCCGACACCCACGGTTCCCCAGCACTCAGGGACTTCTCTGGTCTTCTCTGGAAGACAACCAACTATGCTTCGTGCTTATGTTGGAGGACATCCTAAAAATGGAACTTAGCATGCTGGTGCGTTTCTCTCTCTAAAATGAGCTCGCTCTCTCTAGTGAAAACTCAGAGCACTTATATAGCCTTACCTTGAGATATCTCCCCAGTACCACTCAGCATCTTGTAAGGACATATTGTTATTCATACCGTTGTTGGCTACACTAGTGGGTTTTGGTGGTTTAGGAGGCAATGCTGCAGATGAAAGAGAAAGAAAAGTTGTTTGCAATCTCAACTATAGTGGAACACTTAGGTCTAATTTATGTGTCTTTAGAATACTGTGAAATACAGCAATAATTCACAATTCTATGAAACAGGATCATTATATTAAAAAAAAAAAAAAGACATCTTTCAGAATATAGGTCAAAAAGAAAAAGTGGAAAAAGAGACCAGCAGCTTAACAAATAAACCCGGCTGGCAATGTGAATGAATCCAGAGTCCCGGCATTTTCTACTTCTAGGCTCTAGTTATATTAAAGTTTCAGGCCTGATCGAATCCAGCTAAAATAGGAAACTGTGAACATATGAGCAGAAGGAATCACATGGGTTGGCTTTAATTTCCTCCTCTTATTTAATTATAAAAGACAAATTTGGTTTCTGTCCTCCACAAATGCTGTTGCTGTAATAAAACTCATCTACAGCAATATGTTTTAAGAGGAGGAACTGGTTTTCTCTAATCTTAGTATTTCAGGCACTATTCTGCCAAAAGCCACTTTAAGAAACTCATCTGTGACCTAAATCTCTTTAGTATTCATGTTAATATTCTTTTGGACAAATTGTGCTCTATATGCCAAGACTGAGGAAAAACCATATCCCTCTTCCTCAATGTCAAATCAGTATTCATACACCAACTGGTGACAAATAAAAGACTGCAGTGTTTCTGAATTTCTTAATTGGGAGCAGGGCTAACATTGGAATACAGTTTAGGAAGCAAAATAAGGCTAACATTTTAACTGAATTCTAAGTCACAAGTTTTAAAGGACGAGTAGTACTTCATGCAAAAATTTCAGGAGTCTATCAAGAGTATTTTGTAAAGCCTAGGACTAAATAAATAATGGGAAGCCAACTCCTTTTCTCATTACAGTATCTTAATATAAGAGCAGGTAAAGTCTCAGCGTTTGATTTAGAATAGTTTCAAGTCGCCTAGGACTGAGTTGCAATCACTGCTAGGTTTTACATGCTCTCTAAAAGTGCCAAGTGTTATCACTGCAAAGTACCACACTGTCCTCATCCACTGTCAAAAGAGAAAAGCAGCACAAAGGACGCATCCTTTTAATTAAAGGAACAGTATGAACGATACATAACACTATAACCCAAACAGCAAAGGACCCCGGTTAACAAAAGACACCAGTGAAAAAGTGGAATTCAATTCCTATCTGTTCAAGTAAGAAAAAGCATTCACCACATACAGGCTGATCTGCTTGCTTCCACAGGCAAACAATTTCATGTCCAAGCTAAGATCAAGCTAATTTTTATTAAATTACAACAAGTTAATAAATAGAAATCTACAGAGGATCAGTTACAGTAGTTGTCAAAAAAAGAAAAAAAAAAAAACCAAAACCCACAAAATAAACTAGCTTTCTAAAAGCATACTGCAGTATTACCTGGTGGATCCATTTCTATATAAAACATCAAGTCTGTGCCACAATTTCTATCTGTCTTAGCATATTCTAAATCCAGGTCTTCCATATTCCAAACAGTGTTGTACATTTGTGCGAGAGTTTCCTTGGCTGAGCTCAGTTATAAGAAAAGAGTCCGGCTTTCTTTGTAATGGTGTCTTGGAATTCATTTTAAAACCTATAAGGGGCTGCACTGTAACCTATTACATCACACACCCGAGCCAATCAAGTCAGAAAAATGTCACCAGACCACTCCTGCTTCATCATTTCTCTTCAACATCCAGCCCTAACACAATCCCAACCTTGCCGAGAACCTACGTTTACTAGACCAGCAATGTATGTACATGCTCATCGTTTCAAAAAGATGTTTAATTTGACTCTTCTCCACCACCAGTGAGTTTTCTAATTCCTTTTTTATTACTCTTTGCAGCATGGTACGCTCCGCTGTTGGCAGGTTGACAAAAGCTGATATGCTGCAGCACGTAGCTCTCCCCCCTCCCCCCGCCCCGCCAGTGCATCTGGGTTAATAGAGAGCCTGATCATGCCTTGGTTTAAAAATCTTACAAATGCATCAAAATGGCATATATAAGGTATATTTTACAATCCTTAAATACCTCCTGTATATATTAAAAGCAGAAGGGATCAAGAACTCTGGATATTTCATTCCTACCGAATTCACTGACAACTCAGAACTTAAACACTGTTACAAATGTACACCACATGAGAAAGCACAATTAAAAATCTCCTACCAAACATAGTAAAGTTAAAACTAGACCTTAGGGAATAACAATGAAAAATCTTAATAGGAATGAAGACATGTATATTCTTAGCAGACATTAAAATGTCCCTAACAAGACTAGTCAAGGTAAGTTATATCTTCCAAAAAGAAGCCATATATCAGAATGCAGAGGTTGCACGATGTTTGCAAACTATTTCTCACCAGCAGCACCAGAAGTCTGAAGATGGGCTTAATAGTGCTTGAGGGGGGAAAGTCATGTAATCACTTTTGAGATTTTTTTTCCCTCCATCTCAAATTCCTCCCTCTGGGGACCCTTAATCCTGGTTAGCAATATGTAATGTAAAGAAGTCAATTCCCCTATAAATCTATTAATTTTAGTTCTCTAGAGCCATTCTACATATAATCCTACTACCCTTACTAGAGCCTAATGCACATTCCCATTGTAAACCATCTCTTCACGTTTTTAATATAAATCAGAGAAAACAGGGGAGCAAAGGCAAGGCATTCTCTGAGCACTGTTCACTTGGCCCCATCTAGGTGAATTCACTTGCCCATTAATGAGGAAGGCAGACTCAACCCATACCCTGCAGCCCGCTCCAGGGAACACTTTTCTATTCCTAAACTCAAAATCACACACAGAAATGGTCAAAGTGGGGGTGTGGGATATGTCCTTCAGATAAGGCTCAGAAGAACATTTTTTTTTTAATACAAATGCATTTCCTCCCCCAAAAGGAGTCCTGCCAGCAGCTGCAGACAGGCTAACAGCCCCAAGGGCCACCCCATGTCCATGCCTTCCTAGTGGGGAGCACTTGGTGTGAACCAGTCCTGCTGCTGGATCCCCTGTGGCAAACCAACCCAGGGAGGAGGGGAGGGAGACAGGTGATTTTCCACGTCTCTCCCAGGCCTGGCCCGGTCCCAACTTCCAGCCAAGCACGTTGTAATTACCTCCTTCCCCACTTCTAACCCAAACCCCATCTTTTCCTCCCACTGTGCCCCTCCAGGAAAGGGGGGAGTGTCTCCGCTCCTGTCTTATCTGCCCTCCCCAGACAGCACTTAATCAGCCTCACTCACACACCCGCAAAGACAAACTACAGAAGTGAACGTTTCACAGAAGTACACAAAGCAAAGCAGGGCAGCGGCGAGCGGGGCACGAGGGAGAGGCAACTTACTTTGCAGGTTATGCATGTCTGCAGCCTCCCGCGGCCAGGCCGGTATCCGACAGCGAGAACAATGCCCCCGGCTAGTCCCGCCGCGCCTGCTCCCAGGCACTGCTCGCGCCTGCAGGGCGCAGCGGCGGCGGCAGCAGTGGCGGCGGCGGCGGCGGCGGCGCGGGACCCTCGGGCTCGCGCGGCGCGACGCGGGCGCCGGGACCGGACCCCCGCGGCAGCGCCGCTCCCTGCCCGCGCCCCGCCGAGAGAGCCACTGGATGCTGGGGCTGCGGCCGGGAGGGAAAAAGCCCCGGCGCTCGCACGTCTCGCAGATAAAGATCACGGCTTCATGATTAACTTGGGCAGGTTCAAATATTTGCTGAGCTAGGGATTTTGGGTGGGGGAGGGGAGCCCGAGTCAAAGTCAAAGTTGTCATCGGCTAACAAGTGGCCACCGCCAGCCCCGCGCGCTCATGTTCGCCGAGGAAATGAGAAGGCCATTGTGGAGGGACCTAAAATAGTCTCTCTGACTGGCTGCCGCAGCGCGCGGGGCTCAAGTGGCCACAGTGAAGCGAGGCACTATGCGCGGCCAAACACAGGAAGTGGCTGAGCTAGTTCAGCAAAAATAGAATCAAAGCCTTGCTTGTAAAGGCCTGAACCGCTCCGCGCCGCCCAGAGCACCGCGCCTCGCTCGGGGGCGCCTCCTCCCACACAGCAGCACGGCCAGCCCCGCAGGTGCACCGCGAGACCCCGCGGGGGAGCTCGCCAGGGCACAGGTTTGGAAAAGGCCTGCTGGTGGGAGGAGAGGGTCGTCCGCTGGGCACTCTACTCCACCACCACGTGAGCACTGGCCCAAAAACCCCGCTGCGCAGCGGCTCCTATGAGCCGACTTCAAGCCACGCTTAGCCGGCCACAGGAGTGTCTGACAATGAAAAGGTGTGTCTGCCTGAAGTTCACGTGACCGCTAAACGGCGCAAAGGATAGGGCCAGGAGGACGGTACGCCTTCCCAGAGGATCTCAGTCCTCTGAGAAAAGTGGCAATGAACCACACTAAAACTTGACCCAAGAAAATTTGCACTGGCCTCAGGGTTAGATGGAGGGGTTTCCTGATAACCCCAGAACCCGTAACAATGTAAAGTCACAGAATCACTAACTCTAAAACCAGACAGTAATTCTAAAGAGCACGTCAAGCAAGTCCCTCAAGCTACACTCTGGTGACCCTGGTCCGGAGGGCAGAGGGGTGAAGTGGTTTGCCTGGGATCAAGGCCGGAGCACCACAACCTAGCCTGCAGACTTGTCCTAAACTCCTTTTTCTCTACCCACTGGCCCTGGTCTTCACTTCCTTCTTCCAGAGAAAGTTAAAAGTAACACATGAAACTGAGGCTAAATTCTTTTAGGCCCATGTGAAAAATTTCACACCTACAACAAAATTGACTTTTTCTGTTTTCTATTTTTAGCTTGGTTACGGTTTTTAAAAAACTACCTTCTAATTCTTCGTGGAGTAACACGAGTCTAGCCATAGTATTTACCCTCAGACACATGACCCTGTGGTCCCATAGGGAGCTAAAGTAAGATCTAGGTGCTGACATCACATGCACACAGGAAGCCCCCAGCTGCAGGATCACCCACAGGATCTGGGAAGGGCACTAACCTCATGATCCAAGTGACTTTATGAACTTTCCTCTGGGGCAACTGATAGAGCATGAAAAACCCACTTTCCAATGGAAAGAAAAAAGTCTTTAAGTGGATCTTCCAGCTCCTGCCTGCTGATCACTGAGACATATGGTTAGTTCTGAGAACACCCTTGCACCCTGAGCTGCAGAATCTTGCCCTACTTTTAAAAATAGTCTTTCTAAAGCTAGAAAGCTTGGAAACATCAGTCTCTTCAGCATACCTGATTCTACATGATGTTTCATGTCAAAACCTTCCAAGATGATAGTGTCTTCTAGTCCAAAAGTGTATTTTCGATCTCAGAAAACTGTCCCCTGGAAAGCAGTACACTCTCAACTTAGAGAAAGCAAGTCTTAGATTTGAGAACTTTGTGTCGTTTCTCACAATATGTACAATCCTCTACCACAGAGCTTCTGTTCTATTACTGAAAGTGTAAGCGGAGTCTTTTCCCATTTAGTTTCAGTCTTTGAAAAGTGATGGGCAAGACACTCTCTGGTCTTCATTAGCTTAAAAAGGGAGCCCTCTGCTGGTAGAACAGAATCAGTAACTTTTCTGGGAGAAAACGCTCAACTTTCTGTGTATTTCCCACTATGTCCAAAATTTCACACAAATTAAATGGAAGATTCATTTGCAAATAACCAATAAATCAAACGCACAGACATCATATCAACTTAGGAAGTGTTTTTCATCATGTGGCTGCTAAGTTCTTTAAAAAAAAAAATAAAAGCAAAAAACAAAAAAACTCGTTTTTGTTTTTGTTTTTTTTTTTTTTTTTTAATTTTGGCATGTATCTGAGACCCAAAAAGACTCAGAGAACTCACACATATATTTGAAAACTGACTTTACCTTCTGGATTCCTTGAAACAGTATGCTTTGCTACTTTTCTTTTCCTCAAAGTTTTTAAAAACTCATCTTAGAGGCAAAAAACAGACCACACTTCGTTTCTTAGCAGGTGTTATCTAGTCAGGAAAATACTGTTAATCGTGAAAACATGCTTGAAAGGTACAGACTGCCTGAACACTGTCTCACACGTGCAAATCCCCATCAGAGAGTGACTGTTCCCTACACAGCTTCTATCGTGCACAATTTCTTTGCAAAAAGAAATGCTGTGAGAAGAAAAAAAAATAAAGGAACCAAAATCTTCAAGGGTTAAATGAATGCCTCCCTTCATTTTAACTTAAGACAAATTAAGGACAGAAGGGCCTTTCAGTAGGATGCAAATTCTTTACTCCATATCCAGTGCTCTTATGCCTCACTAAGGAAAATGGCCATTTGAATTTATAAAGAAACCCAGATTGTCACAGGACACATTCTACAAAATGCATGAAAAGGTGTGACAGTTGCTTAGCAGAAGGCGGCACTGCTTCCCTCTCAAACGCTGTCCCTGGAGAGAAGGAGTCTGCACAGTGACTACCCCACCAATATATGCACTCTGAAATATGCTGCTTTTTCAGAGCACAAATAAAACTTCCTATTTTTCGTTATAACCTAGTATGGCTTGCCTCTCTGTTTATTCCGACCCATCTAAATATATGCATTTTTTTCAAGTTTCATTTCTCACCTTTGAAACAACCCTCTAATGTCAGACCACATTTTAAACCCAATAAAAAATAAATCAGAGAAAAGTAAAACTCTTTGAAAGTCATTTCCCTCTACCTTAGTGCTTGCTTTCGTCTTGGTTGAAAACCAAGCCCAGAGCATTTAAAACAAGATTTATGAATCAGGCTCTTCAGGAGGAATGTTTTGCAATGCGCCAGTGGTTAAACATTAACTCTGACAGGTGTAGAAGGGCAGGAGGGAGAAAGAGTCATTTATTTTCCACTCTGGGCTTGAGGGTGCAATATTAGACTTCAATTATGCTGCATTAATATTTCTGGATATACCCATGAAATCTGAAATATGTAAATACACTTATAATGGGTTTCATTCAGAGCTACCCTGTGTTAAATGGTCCTGTTTGTCCCTTAGTGGCCCTACAGAAATCTGCTTTAGCTACCCAAGTATCAATAGGGTAAACATACCACATAATGAGTCATGAAAACCTGCTGTTCAGCTCTAGGTATTTTTAAGACTTTTAGAAACAAAGGGGACAGTAGACTATCCAAACGCTGAGAACTCAGTGACTCCATGTTTAACCTTTCAAACCTTAGTTTCCCACCAAATGTGGGAGATGCCTGCTTCACAGGTTTGCTGCATCCAGTAAATGAGTGGGTATGCCAAAGTTCTTTGAAAGTTGCTTAGTCTGTCAAGGAACTTTTTGAAAATTCATGTGGATGATTATTATCCTTTGCTTAGCTCTATGCTAGGAGGAGCTCAAAAGGAGAAGCAGCCTTTGTCCTTGAGGAATGGAGCTGAGCAAAGGGAAAGAACAGGCAGAACTACAGGGCATAAGCCTGTGGAATGGGTTGATCACTGCACATCCAGCATTTCCTATGAAATGAAGTAGATGGCACTGTTTGGGGCTGCTCTGTACAGTTGTGTGTTTTGTGCACTGCAGAGAGGCACATGGCAGGAGAAGGTGCTACTGAAAACCAGGCCCTCCACTCACCAAGCCACACACACAGGAAGGGGCATGAGACTAAGTGAGGAACGTTCCTCCCTCCAAGCAATGCACCGGGCAGCAACTACCCAGTGAGTATGTGTTTTGCAGAATAGCCGTGAAGCTCATGCAGGCACCTCGAGGCCTGGCTCCATAGGCTGGCAGTGTGGGCTCAGTGGAGGGAAGAGCCTGACAGGACTGAGGAGTTGGAGCTGCAGAAGGGAGCCCCCTCTGGTAGGTCCTTAAAAAACCAGAGTTGAGCAATGGGTCATGAGTTTCAGTACTTATCACCTCACTGAAATCTCAACCTCCCCAGGAGAGAGGCATTGTTCCCATTTCACAGACTAGGAAACAGTTTAGAAAGGTTGAGTTATTTGATATGACCTTGGCAAATAAGCAGCCGAGAGCTGATTCAAATCCAGATCCATTAGAGACCCTCTCTTCCTACCAGCACACGATGGGTGGAGTGACTCTGAGTTTTATCCACCACAGCTATGGAACTCGCACTGGGGCTCTTTACTGCAAACTTCAGAGGACTTCAGACTGGACCCTAAAAGCAGCCCCATTCCTCATGAAGCTTCCCCAAACCCAGGAAGCAGGTGCAGCGCTGAGACCCTAGCAAGAGTCTGGGATTGGGTCCCTTCCGCAGGGGGCCTCCCTGGGGTGACCTGGTTCTGGCACACACTGGTTAGCACCACCTAACCGTGCAACCTCTGGGGGCGCTTCTGTCTCCTTATGAGCAAAAATTAGAGCTGGGCAATGCTTTCAACTCTAAAATGATGCTTTTTACAATTGTCATTTAAAACATTTACTACTTTTTTGAATCAAGCCACTCTTTTTTTTTGTATTTTGCAATTTATTTTGAATAAACCTTTGAAACTCCTTGAATTGAAATACTGTTTCCTCTTCCCCTTTTCAAACTACCAATTCTTCAAAGCCCATTCAAGTAGCATTTTTTTCTCTAAGCCTTTTCTGTCTACTTATTGCCCTACAAAGTCACCCATCACATCTAAAATTCTTTTCATATTTAGAGTAATCACCCTCTCCTAGTACTTAATTAGATACTGTGTGCTAATGGTCTTCTATGAATTGACACGTTGCCTCCAACATCATTTTTGCCTAGCAGTTCAAGTTCTACCAGGTAAAAACTATAAAAGAGGTCTATCTATCCCATAATAGCCTTGCTTCCCTGTCTCCCCAGCAACTCCCCCCAATCATTCAAGTACTCCTTCTATTCACAAGAATAAAGTCATTGCAAATGAATGATTTATGACTGTTCACTGGAGATACCCTGGTGCTGTGCTTCCAGAGCCCTGTGGTAACAGCACGGGCTGGGGCAATGATGAAGGAGTCTAGGAAAATGTCAGATTCTTACCAGGCCTAAGAAATCATTTCTCTAACCAAGAGTGCCCTGCTAGTCATCGGCATGAAGCCATTCCTGAATGTGAAGGGGTTCGGCATGAGGATGTTCTTCCTGAGGTGGTCAGTACGTTTCCACAAGGCAGACACAATGAAGCATTTATTTTATTCCCAAGGGCCTGAACATTCTTCAGAATAGCTAAGAGATACCAAACAAAGGGAAGAATGGCTCAAACTAGCATTTAGAGATGACTCAGATACAATTTTCTTGAAGAGGCTGCATGAATCTCGGGCAGGTCTAGGGAATGTTCACGGCATCGCTCACCATTCAGCACAGCTGGCAGGACTAACCCGCCTCCAACACCAGTTTCTTAGTAGAGGAAAGCAGTGAGGTCCATGCCTAGCAGGCAGTCTTAGGCGCACTCAGTGAAAATGGATGAACGTGAATTTTTTTTTGTTTTTGGATGGAATTAGGCTCAAACTTGTAAGGACATTTAACCGGTTTATACCAGTCAGACTAATTAAACTCCAACTGATTCTCCTTGGTGTGTAGCAGAATTCTCAAAGATTTCATGATAAATTTGTTGGCGGGTTATCTATCAAACCCTGTCTGGCTGTCAACCTGTCTCCAGAGGGGTGGGTGCTGAGAAGACCGGGACTACCCTCAGCCCTTTACTGCATGCAGGGCTCAGCTGTCCCTAGTCTGAGACACACCTCCACACCGGCCACCAGAAAGTGGGAGGCAGGGCTCCGCCCTTTGGCCCAGCGGCCTGTTTTGTTGTTACTACTCTTCTTTTGTACTCAAAAGAAGTAGTGCAGTAGTACTACTAGTACTACTAGTAGTATGACTATACTAGTACTAGTACTAGTACTACTACTACAAAAAAGTACTACTACTACTACTCTTTTGTTGTTACTACACTTCTTTCTCCACTCTTGTATTTAGTCTGGGGTGGGGTGTGGGGGGAGCAGTCAATAAAGGACTAAAGTGTCATGTTTCACACCTGCCCCCTGTCCCCTTATCATAGGGTACTCTTAATCTACCATTGAATCTTTTCTGTTGAGCCCAAAGGCAGCCTGTGAACACCAACACAGAGTTCCCAAATCCATTAACAAATGCACCACGCAGTCACAGGACATGAAACCTTTGGGCCGCCCCCTGGACTAAAGTCCTTGGCCACTGTTGACAGACTTCTCTGATGCCATTCACCTACAATTCGGAGTATCCCTGCTGAACATCCTGCTTGCTGTGATCTACAACATTTGGAACATAACCACTTGTGCCTTATGTACTGCTTCTGCTGCCCCTCCTACCTGTGGATGCCGTATCCCGGTCCTGTCCACAGGAGCCCTTCCAAATACACGCACCATGAGTGGTTACCTGTCCAGTCACGCAATCCACACCCCACCGAGCCTCGCTGGGTAACACCTACGAAAACCAACCTAATTCCCCACTGCTCAATGCAGGGGGACCCCATGCCTGTTTGTACAGAGATAAACTGGGCGGTCTGCATGAGTTACCGATAATAAAGAATTCTTATCTTAACATCTTATTCATGATGTTTTATTTTAATTCTAGGCATAAATTAAGACTACAAGCAACATCTCCACCGGTCCTGAAACTTCACTTCACTGACTGGACCCTACTATTCCCAATGACCAGCTTCTGTTAGCTAACTTTTAACAAGCATACAGGCAAAGTGTTTAGACTTTCCACAGTACAAGAAAAATACATCAGTTTAAATTAAATCCACTGCTAACGTGGTCTACATTTCCTGCTTTGTTAAATGGCTAACCGAATGCCAGCCTGCTTTCAAAGAAGTGTCTGGCCTGCTCTAACTTGCTCCGGTGAACACCCTGGTTTCACACTGCTTGCATTCTTGAAAATGTTTATTTGGACAGACATTTCTCAGCAGACCTCCTTCCAAAACACACATTCCAAAATATTTCAAATTATATAGTAATTATAAATCCCCTACTTTATAAGTATTAGAAAGAAAAACAAGAATGTCAACAACTAAAATGAGCTCTGTAATTTATGCAACAACTGGGAGCATCAAAGTTGAGGGGACGGGAGAGAGCTCCCCACAACCCACGTCTAAAACCAAGACCATCCACAGATACTGAAATCCACAGATACTGAAAAATCCAGGTACTGAAATCCAGATAAAATTTCCGCATACACTACCACTCAGCCATTCTTTCTGTAAATCGCAAGGTGACGTGTTATGGATCGCAATTCTACCAGAAACGTATGTTCCTTCAGAGAAGGTCTAAAGCCACCATTCTAAAGAACAAACCAGGACAGAATTTTAAAAGTTCAAAAAGCCTTACCTGGTGCAGGCTGTCGCTCATTCCACTCCGTTGAGATTAAAATTTCTATAACTTTAATGAGGTGTTCAGTATTCTCAGAGCTACAAAAAAAGAGAATTTTATTAGAAACTTGTTTTCAAAACAGCAAACTCCTGTTCACTTATACACATTCAAGTCACTGCATCTGGTAGGAAGGTGCGCGCGCATCTGCGAAGCGAGCACCTTCGGAACAAGTTGAATGATCCATCAGCTCAGGACCTCCCCCACCACCCCAAAATACATGCTTCTCTTCCTTTCACCTTACCTGGCTGCTGGGAATCTGAAAAGCAGAGGGCTGAAAAGTTCAGAGAGCACTCTCGCACTCAGGAGATTCTTGCTGGAGGTCTGACAGAGCTTGAAGAAATGTTTTAGCAAATACTGAAGCGTCAGCCAATACTGATGAGGTATGTTAGGTGCCCTAATGAGCTTCTTCAACAGCTGGATGTAGTCCTCAGAGCTTTGTACTTCTACAGAGTTAAAAAAAAACAAAACAAAACAAATCAGATTGTTTCTAGATATCAGTGACTAAACACCTAGAACGCTTCTGTTCTAGCTACAGAAGAACGAGTCCCTTTAAACGAAATCATCAGAAACAGGACACTCTTCTTCTCGTCAGAAAAGGCATTGTGAGAAACTAGAGCTCTCAAGTCAGATGGAAATGCAAGAAACTCTTGGTGTAAAAAGCCACCAGAGGATCAGGCTGTGCCGACAGAGAGCCACCCTCTACTGAGCAGCTTCCAGTGCGATTGGCTGATTTAGAGGAGCATCAGATAAGTATCACACGTTTTGACTTTGAAGGTTACGAACCACAATTTCCTGCCCCCAAAGCACTTTAAGTGAGCATTAGCTCCTCAGCATGAGAGTCCTCGTCCCTCAGCACATTCTGTAATGGCCACTCGAGGAAAATGGTAAGAACATCCCCAGTCAGTGGGTCCCGGTCCCAGGTTCCCCGAATCCAAAGATGGCACTTGGAGCGCCGTGGCCTTCCCTGACATAGTGAACTTTGTTAATGCTGATAAAAGGTTAACAATTAGCCATTTCAACATGTGGAGAATCTTCCTAAGTAAACGAGAATCTGGGTCTTCTATTGGATGCCCTGGTAAGGGAGGGAATTGGTGCTAATGGGGAGGTCAGGGGTCGGGGAGAGGGCAGATTCCTACTAATATTTTCTAAAACATCGCTCTTTATATCTGTGACAGAAACATTTTAAAAAGGATTTCAGACACTGTGTATATTGGTTGGGCACATTTTTCTGAATATGTGACATTTATTATTTATATGCTGCCTTTAATAGAGTTTACATACATCTGCACATCTCAATACATGCTCATTGAGGTTTTCAGAACAGAAAACAAACCTTGGGCTAAATAAATCATTTCATTGTAAACTGCTACTGGAATGACAGGATTCGGTAAGTCCATAAGATAGCGTTTGAAAGCGTCTCCCAAAACTTGCACATCGATCATCTCCAAGTCCATGGAGGCGGCATCTGTGACAGAAACATTTTAAAAAGGATTTCAGACACTGTATATATTGGTTGGGCCCATTTTTCTGAATGTTTGACATAAACATGACACAAGAAAGGAAGCAACAGGAGGACAGTTATAAAATTCTTGAGTATTTATGAGCAGTGTTTCTCACAGAGGTTGTTCCTGGCATTGCAAATAGACCACTTTTTCTTTGTGGAAGTCTGTCCCCTAAGTGGTAAGCATTTCGCATGATGTCTTCTGCCCGTGCCACGGGCATGTTCCCAGATCCTGGGGCAACAACGATAAGAAAATCACGTCCCTGTTTTGAGATGAATCAGGTCCCCCACTACTCACAGGTTGAAGCCCTAACTCCCACTGTCTCCGAAGGTGAATATACTTGGAGACAGGGCCTTTAAGAAGGTGGCTTGGCTAAAATGAGGCCATTGGGGCCAGGCCCTGATCCAACTTGGCTGGTGTCCTTTTAAGAAGAGGAGATGTGGACACACAAACACCAGGAGCAGAAGCACAGAGGGAATGCCTCGTGAGGACACAGTGAGAAGATGGCCATCAGTAAGCCAAGGAGAGAGGCCTCACAGGAAACCAAACCTGCCTGGACCTGGGGCTTCTACTCTCAAGAACAGGGGGAAAATAGGTTTGCGTGTGAAGCTAACCAGTCTGTGGAGTTTTGTTTATGTCAGACCTAGCACACTAAAGGAGCCCCCTTAATATCTCCAAATATCTTCTGGAGGGTGTTTCTGCTCTGAGAAGGGCTCTGTCTAGGGATGGCTAATCATTTAGTAAATGCTTCCTAAAGCCTCAACAGGAAAACATGAAATGCAAATCCAGAGAATGCCTAAATTTTGAGTTGCTAAATACTGCATCTCAGAAGGCATACAAATTTAGCTCAAGAGAGTGACTGAACAAACAGTAAGATACACAGAATTTTAACAATCTCAAAAATAGCCATAAAAATATTTTTAACATTTTCTCCCTAATTCTGACAGGGTACTCGAATTAGGATATAACTAATCTAACCTGTGGGCACTGAACTAGCTCCTAAGAAAGATGAACGCATCTGTCCAGTAAATCCTTCACCCAGAAAAGCGGCCAGGCAATTCAATAATGGGGTGATGCTAACGAACGAACTAACTCAGGGTACAAAAAAGCACAGTGTCCGGCAGAGAGAGGTGCTGCCTGGGCAGGAAGGGCCATGGGCATCTCTGCGTGAGGAGAAGCATCCGGCTGCCACTGAAGGACGCACTCCTGAAGGCCAACCTGAAGATTAACTGCAGACTTGGTGCACTCAGCGGAGAAGTGAGCTGATGAACGAAATGCTCCATTTTCAGCAGCTTTATTCTTTTTAGTGTTAAAAATCAGTTGGAGAAGGGAATTTGGGTAAATTGGAAGGGGAGGTGAACCATGAGAGACTATGGACTCTGAAAAACAATCTGAGGGGTTTGAAGTGGCGGGGGGGTGGGAGGTTGGGGTACCAGGTGGTGGGTATTATAGAGGGCACGGCTTGCATAGAGCACTGGGTGTGGTGAAAAAATAATGAATAATGTTTTTCTGAAAATAAATAAATTGATAAAAAAAAGAGAGAAAAAAAAATCAGTTGGAACAGAAAGTTGCTGGAAGTGAAGGGAACACTTCTGGTAATTTGAATTATAATGCGGGAGATGTGGGAGACATTGTCAAGAACTGACACAACCTGGTGACCGACTGGATCCTGTGGAGACCTGGAGATCCTAGGAGCCGGAGGAGGAAAAGGCGGCATCCTGGATGGCCACAAAGTGAGTGTGATACTAGATATTACTCTGGGTTCAACGTGAAGCCACAGAAGTTCGTGGGACACATCGTTATCATACACCAAACCTGGCCCGCGCACAAGGCAGACCGTACGAAACAATCCCACACACCAATAAAGCTCAGGGAAGTGCATCTGGTAGAGAATGCGCAGAGGTGAGCTGAACGAGGAGAATTCTTAAACTCAGAGAGTGGAGGGGCACAGAGTTGTACCCCACAGATCGAATGGCACACCTCGCATCCCCAACAAGGCTGGGGAAGGCAGTACTGGGTCTGGGCACAAAGGGCCCACGTAAGAAGTAATGCAACCACCAGTGAGCCTGTCAGCCAAAACCGTGTGCACCGCTCGAGCACTCCACAGCCACTGACCGCCTGACAAGCTGCTGGGCCCGGGCCCTTCCCGCCCTGTATGCTTCATTTACGAGATCACTTTGCCAGGGGGGGATTACTATTACCTAACTTGTGTACCGTCAAGAATGGGACAAACTGTTCAGTGATGGTAAAAGACAACCACAACAAACACACATTAAGTTGCTCACTTCTTCACCGGCCCCTCCCTCAGGCAGGGTTTCTACTGCCTTCTCAGCTGTGCTGATGATCCCCGTCTCTATCATGACACTTCCCAGACAGTGTGGTAATCTGGTGTCTCTCTACCTCACTGAGAGTACCTCAAGGGCACGAGCTGTGGCTTCTCCCTGCTCTTCCTGCTCCTCTCCGCGCCCAGCACGTAGGATGCGCTTTGCTAAACGTTTGTGGACTGAGCCACAGCAGGTCCTCAGGGTAATGTTAATTCACCCAAGCCCTTCTCTAACACCTCTAACACAAGAGCTATATTCCCAAGAGCCTTAAGCCTTTGAATAAAATCATCTCATTTCGAGTCTCGGGATTAGCCTTTGGATAAGCTCACTTTGTCAAATCCACTAGTGCTGATGACATAGTGTATTATTTTTTTTAATGTAGCTCTAAAGCTCCTTAGAGTTCCTGAATTTTGCTCTGTAAGTCTCCTTTTCTTCATTCAAACGATCCTAATGAGCTCTTCTAAGAGCTGTGGAAATCTGTCATGTGATAACTTCTGAGGTTAGCTAGGCAGTGCGAAACAAACTTTAGGTCTAGAATGGAGGAGTTTATACCCTCTAAACCCCAACCCTGCGTGGAGTCTGCTCAAGGCAGGTCAACTAGTAAGCTCGCCAGCATGTCACCCCTCCCCCCAAAGGGATGGAGTCTCCTCCTCTGTTCACCTCTACCTAAGCCAGCAGTTCTCAGTTAGGGGTTTCCATTTTATTGCCTCACCCTGACCCCAACCCCAACTCCCAGGAGACATGTGGCAATGTCTGGACAATTTTTGATTGTTAAAATTCAGGGACCATGCTATTGGCATCTAGTGAGTAAAGGGCAGGTGTGCTGAGGCTGCTAAAAGCCTCATTTCTTTAAAGTGAGGTATAACGCACATATAACTCTATCATTATAGCAACAGGATTTGATATTTATATATGTTACAGATGATCACCACAGTCAGTCCAGTTAACATCTATCACCATAGTTACAGAATTTCTCTTTCCTGTAATGAGAACTTTTAAAGAAAAGGCCTGCTTCGGGTCAGGAGAAACCAAAAAAAAATAAATAAATAAAATAAAAAAAAATAAAAATCAGGA
The DNA here is from genome assembly GCF_020171115.1 of Neogale vison. Taxonomy (NCBI): domain Eukaryota; kingdom Metazoa; phylum Chordata; class Mammalia; order Carnivora; family Mustelidae; genus Neogale; species Neogale vison. Next base: position 220,159,932 of record NC_058091.1, read on the forward strand.
GAAAAATCAAATGAGAACAACAAAGATAAAATTCACTCTAGGTCAATACAGCAGAAAAAAAAGAGTAAGGGCTTTTGGAGTGAGACTAATTTGGGTGCAAAACCCAGCGTTGCCATCAGCGGGGAGGAATAGTACTGTCACACGGGCAATATGGAGATGAACAAAATAACTTAGGAGGGTGCTAATAAAAGTGGGATGCTGTCCTCCACATCCACCCTGTTCAGTCACTGGTAATTCACAAGCTTGGTTAAAAGCCATGAATTCTCTTTTCTCTCTCTTTTTTTAAAGTGTAAGTGGCTTATCCCTGAGCTTCCTCCAAGGTATTACAGTATTTTTATGGACTGAAAAATCCTTAAGCTATTAAGAGTCCTGGAGGACCCACTCCTAAATCTATATAATGTTTACTCTTATTCTGCTCACAAAATTCACTTTTATGACACAGAATCCACAAGAAACCATTTTTTTACCTATGGGTTTTGACCTCAAGTGGTGAGGAAAAGCTGTCTATCAAAATACATTGCTGACGTGATTTTTGGTTACTTACTCCATCTCAAAGGTGATGTGAAGGTTTTTTTCTAAAGCTAAAGTGCATCATTTGTATTCAGTCACATTTAAAAGCTTAACCGCTATTTCTCAAATAACTCCCATCTCATCAGTCTCTGATGTCTAAACATTTCCTGTGACTGTTGTTCAGTCTGACCAATTTTCTGACCAAAACATGTATCTCAAGTTCAACTGGCTAAGGACAAAATTCAGTCTCCTTACCACTCTGGTCAGGCCGTGAGAAAGAAAGGACATGTGTTTCACCTTGAGTTTTCTTCCAGTCAGCTTCTCCTGACCTGCTCTAGGGGAAAGGCAGGAGACCAGCCGCCAGGGCCCATGCCCTGCACATGTGAGAGGCTGGCTTCCATGCACAAAATAAAAATGAAAGTTTGAAAAAAAAAATTTTTTTTTTTCAAACTTCAAACATTTGGGTGGTGCATTTCAGGTGAAACTATTTACTGATACAGATAGAATCTTTTTTTCCCAGAAACATCTTTTCTAGAAATTGTCATGACTGCCTCGACTTCACATTTTCACTTACTGCATTCTTGTTTAAAAGAGCTTTTTCCCAAATGAGGTTTCATTCTTTTGGTTTCAGAAGTCCAAATTCATAAGAATGTGAGGCAGAGAAATATTTTTCCGAAAGAAAAATTCTGAGAGGCAATGAAGAATCTGAAGGATTCTACAAGTTGCTACAGAAGATGACTGGCCAGAATGTTGGCCAGTAAATTTACTCACGTTTGTAGTTTTATTTTATTTGGTAAAGAAGAGAGGAACCAATAATGTAGGCACCACTAAGTTGAATTAACTGATGTCATTTAACCAATGGTGCACTGTAGCTGGCCTGCTCTAAGGGCCACCTGTGCTCAATTCTTTCCAAGTTGAGAGTTGGTGATAACACGCTGGCAGCCTGAAACTGACCACGGTGGGCGTAGTTACACCGTGGAAATGGGCAAATGCTACGAACCAGGCTTCCCCTACCTCCCTGAGAGTTCAGCACAGCACTGAATAGAACAGCATCATGGCGTTACTTAATATAAACATGGCATGAGAAAGCAAAGAAGCACGAAAGGAAGGAAGACTGAGACAGTAAAAAAAGGAGAGGGGGCACCAGGGTGGCTCAGTAGGTTAAGCCTCTGCCTTCGGCTCGGGTCATGGTTCCAGGGTCCTGGGATCGAGTCCCACATCGGGCTCTCTGCTCAGCGGGAAGCCTGCTTCCCCCTCTTTCTCTCTGCCTGCCTCTCTCCCTGCTTGTGATCTCTGTCAAATAAATAAATAAAATCTTTAAAAAAAAAAAAAAAGGAGAGGAAAATGGAAAGGGTCAGAAGAGACCTCGGTTAAATGACATAGGCTTATAAATATTTTTTAAGCTGATCCAGATGAATCAGCTGTAACCAACGGCACAGTCGGAGAAAGACGGTAGACAAGCAGAGCCAGAGAAATCCCAAGGGGGTGTTCCTCTCCTCAGCAACTCCTGCAGGACCCAGAGGCTCTTTGCTGTGAGGTCAGACCACATGCCTGCAGGCAGGCAGGCACGCACAGACACCCAACTCAGCAGACAAACATCAAAGGTCCGGGCTGGTTTGCACTGTTACCTTAATAGGGCAGAAGGAACTGGGTGTGATTTCTGAGCTTCCTTCAAACTTAGAACACAGCACGGTTACGTTCCAGTTTTTGGTGCTTTACCTGAGACCGAAAGGTAAGAGCCATGCTTCCCATCTGTCTTTCGAGTTCCATGACACTCACCACAATCAAGAAGCTGTCGCAATTCGGCCGGGTTGCTGGAGCTCTGTGTTCTGTATAGAGTTGAACATTCCAGACCTAAGACACAAAACAGACTGAGCATGCAAAACACAGCTCTCTGGAGAACCTGTGAGCCTGCTGCCAGAAAGACATTCCAGCTTCCATCCCATATCTATTCTAGATGTGTACCAAATATTCTTGGAAGTGAACTCCTACTTATTAATCTTAGCTGGTATGTCAATGACTTTGGCAAAGTCATCTGGCCCCTAAAGAGCAAGTTAATTATATTTATTAAATTATGGAGAATTTAATAGTTTCCATACAGTAAATACATGGTAACATGGGGTTAGGAATCAGACCAAGATTATTTCCCCACTGCACGGCAACAAAGAGCTCATGTGTCTAGCACAAGGAGCGAGAAATGTATTTAATGAATGCCCAACAGACAAATGTAAATCACAACACCCATGAAATAAGAATATAACAAGGTAAGAGGGCCCCTCTACCAGCTGATTACCTTTCTTTTCAATGGCTTCCAGGAGTTTCACGAGAAGAGGCGGAGCAATGTCGGGAGGGGCAAACTGCTCAGCGAGATCTGGAAGAGCCAAAGCTGCAAATAAACAAAATCCTACGATTATCCTTAATTGGGGTAATCAAATGCGTGAGACGGCAAGGAAGAGAATGTAAATACAAAACAATGTAGTTCTGACACTGGCAAACTCAGGCCTGAGCAAGACCGAGCCAGGTGCTGGGCCCTGCACTTAAGAAGGCTTCTCTCTCGAGCCCTCTTCCAGCTGGGCCTCTTTCTGTACCTTAAGGTTTGAGGGCCCAGCAGACAGGCCTGCTTCTTCCCTAGGACACACTCAGAGTACCTAGCTAGAACCCAGGAATTCCCTGTCCAACTGGCCTCTCAGGGCCTCTAACCCAGGTCCATCCTCCGCAGGGCAGAAACTCCCTAGGGACTTGCCCCTGGGCCCGAGGCACCTGGCTTGGGCTGGGGGTGGGGGTGGTGGTCCACCCCCCCCCCGGCCCCCGCCCACCACCACCACACTCTGGGGCAGAACCTGGAACCCAAGAGACCTAAATTCAATTCGTTATGAAGGAATAACTGTGCAGGTAGGAGAATGGGATAGATTTGACTCAATAGGTCATGAATATGATTTATAACTTTAAAATATTTAGACATAGGACACTTGCAAATGATCCCCGGCCCCCATGTTCACATAAAGCCCCTGTGTACTTGCCACCCAAGCCTTTGTTTGCTGACACGTAATTGGTCAATTAATATCTTAAGAAATGTGACGCTTTCACAATGGTTTTTCCATGCTTTCTCTCCGTGTTTTACCAATTGCAATGATACAAGAAGAAACTAATTGGATGACACATATAATGGCCTTCGGCTTCACATTTATAACTGTAGTTTCACTCCAAAAATACATAAAGCCATTTTAAGTAAAAATATTCATCTCATAATACACCAGAAGAGGGAGCTAAATATATTCACCTCACTTTTCTCACAAGCTGCAAAATACACCTAAAGGAGTGTCTCTATAAAAATATCTGCAGGTGCGAACTTCTCATTAGCCACCAATACAGAACGTTTCCGACACTTCAGGTTCATTCCTGTGCAAGCCTATCTAGGAATTAACAGTTTATATAACTTAAGAAAGATGAAATATTTTAAATTTTGTTTCAGTGAGATCTAAAATTTTTTTTGAATCGTAATTCAAGGCATTTATTATGTCATTAAGCAGACTTCGAATGAAGCCCATCTTCCTAATACGAAGAGTCATCACAGAAGAAGAGTCACGATACAAAAGTCAACCTCAGAGAATGAAGCATGATTTATGTCACTTTACAAACCCTAAACCCTGTGGTTTAAGAGCCTTCTGCACAGCAGTATGCCCTGGGAGAAACAGACACATGTGATCTTGCCACCTATGTTTGTTTGTTTTTGCTTTCCATCCTGGTTTTAATTGGGGCAGAGGGAATGGGAAGGGGAGAGGAAGAAGAGGCCTCCTGGGACCTGGACTTTTAAAGGAAGGAATAGCAGCTTTGAGGAAGGAGCCACCGGACTCTGCAAGCCCCTGTCCCTGCCCAGACCTCCCTCCTCCCTGCTCGGCGGGGCGCCCAGCCTCCTGGGCAGCCAAGGGGGTTCTTTTCTGCTGGGACACAGGGGACAAGGCAAGCGGCTGTGGAACAAAGAGGTTCCTTCCTACCTGAATTCTCCCCACTGGGCCCACTTCTGTCCTTCAGAACCCGAGGTGGGGCCCTTCACCCCCAGGGAACCCTCCAGTAGTTGGTAAGCATAAAAGGAGGTAAGGAGAAAAGGAGAAGAGCTAGAGGAGGGAAGAAAACCCCACAGCAGTACTGTGCACTAGAGCTCTCTGTGAGGACGGAAATGCCCTATTAGCTGCGCTCTCCCAAAAAAGCAGTGACTAGTCTCAACTAGCCACATGTGGCTACGGAGCACAAGAAATGTAGCCACCGCAGCTTAGCAAAGGAATTCTCCTACTGCTTTAAACCGAAAAAGCTGTGTGCGCTAGTGGCCACAGCATCAGAGCGCACAGTCCTGCAGCCTGAGCGAGGCTAGACTCTGTCAAGAGCAAACAAGAGAGTCCTGAGCTGCCTCTGGGCTACTAAGACCCCACCATAAAGCCATCCAAAGAGGGGCTTTTGGGTGTCGGGCTCATTGACACCTGAGCTCAGGGCACGAAAAGTATGTCACAGCTTCCCGGTGACTTTGTTCAACTGCAACGTCACCAGAACATGTTATGGACTTCATAAGGGAGGGACAGAAATGCCAGACTTTCCAGACAGCCAAGATGCCGACAGCTGAGTAGGAACTCCATCTCCCCTGGGCTCCCCGTACCTGCCCAGGTCTATGGAGCACCTGGACCGCTTGCTAGGAACACAGAGCCCCAGGTACCACCACCAACCCCTGGAATCAGAAAATCCAGGAATGGAGCTAGTCATCGATTTTGGGTTGGCACTAACATTTTAGGACACGCTATTGTGATAAGCAAATTCAGGTGGGTAACCCCCCAAAAAAGAAGCAGTAACGTCATCCCCCAAATCTCTAAATGTCATAATGTGAAGTGTATCTGAAAAGCTCTGAAAACAAAAACATCTTCCAAGTTTCATGTAGTCTTTTTCATCAAAAGCACTGTAATAGAAGGATCTGCAAAATGAAAGAGCATATTATTTCATTTCCCCTGATAAACTGATAAACCTTTTGCCTTAGAAGGCTATCGGCTCACAAAAATTGTCCTCCCCCATAAATGCCTTCTACACTGAACAAACTGGCATGTCTTGTCCTATCAGCAGATGTAATCGAGAAAAACAAGGGTCGAGAAATGGTGTGGAGAAATATTAGTCAGAATTCACTGTAGTGTCTCTCCTCAGCCTTCTCAAACTTACGGGTCTTCACTTAGCACATGCCAAGACACAAAAAGCTAAAGATTAACCAATAAATATACAGACCCACAGGGCCACTCAACGCTCGTCCAACGAATATGCCCCATTCCTCTGTTCCCGCCCTCAGAAACTACGCAGGCCTCTTTTCTTTTAGTTTAAAAAAAAAAAAAAATCTTTAAAGTTGGCAACTGAAAATGGAATTACTTAATAAAGGTTTATCTCCTTCCAGAATCTTATCAACACCATCATTTCTGCAGGCGAATTTGAAAGTTAAATTAACTGATAATTAAAGATTTCACCTAATTGCGATTGAAATATGCACCCAGCAGTTGTTTTATGACTGGGCTGGCAAATACTACATAGAAAAGGGGTTTCCACCTCTCTATTTGTTCCCTTTGGCTTGAAGAAGAAAAAAGGAAACCTTCTTTCCCAGTCCTCTCAAATGTTTCTGTGGCAAAAAAATGGTAGTTTACCTTCAGTATCCCAAGCTACAAAATATCATGTATTTCACTCAAGAACTCAAGCGGCACCTGGGTGGCTCAGTTGGTCAAGTGTCCAACTCATGATCTCAGGGTTATGAGATCGAGCCTCACACCTCAGGCTCTGCACTGGGCGTGGAGTGTACTTGAGATTCATTCTCTTTCCCCAGCCCCGGGCAGCCCCCCACCCCACTCTCTCTCTCGAAAAAAAAAAAAAAAAAAAAAAAGAAAAAGAAAAAGAAAAAAGAAAAAAGAAACTTACATGGAGTGTTGGAAAAGCACCATGCTAGCCGTCAGGTACCTACAACAACACTGGGACTTTTCCCAGAGCACGCCAGAATACAGAGAAGCAAGCTAGAGGTACACAGAGAGGGTACAGGTACACTTCTTGTGATAGGTCTGTGAATTTCCCACTGAGCTTTTAATACTGATAAAAGCTGTATTACTCAAATGTCTCAATCATTATAGCTGATTAAGGTTTTGCAATGCGAGTTTTTTAAAGGAGAAATTCTAAAAGGAAAGACCTTGTTTTTTACATAACAATTCAGGGATTTCCTATTCTCCAGTACAGAATCTGTGATTCAATCCGTTTCCCCTTTCAAATATTTAAACATAGGGACCATGAAGTCCTACCCAAGAAGTCTTTAAAGTTCACATTTTCTAATTTAGGCAACAGGATCCATTGAAACCAAAATCTAAAAACTATTCTAAAGCAAAATATTAATTATTTCAACAATCCTAAAATCAACTATTCCTCTAATTTTATTAAGTACAGAAGGCTCATATATCCTTTTCCATTAAATCCCATTTTAAGAAATTCCAACAGGAAATTACAATTTTTAGGCACTACCAAATTTGGCAAGTTGTTCTTTGAAAGGTTCATGATGAAGAACCCACATCATGCATGTCAATAAACTAAGACAGTGGAATAAAAAAAAAATACAGAATATACAGATCATATATAGTGGCTATTGTACAAAACACAAAATGACATACCATGTTCATCATGAAGTTTATATATACATTCTTACTGGGTTTCGTCTTCCAGACAAATTTTTGTACGTGAACGAGAAGAGCTTTTTGGCTTTGAAGCCTGCTATAGCCAGTGTGTACATCTGGAGAGCCAAGTCTGCTCTTAAGAATCTGGATGAATACACAGATTCGCCTACTATAGTCCAACACCAGTTTCTGTCATTTAAAAAAAAAAAAAAAAGATTTATTTTAGAGAGAGAGCAGGTGGAGGAGAGAGAGGAGAGAAGCAGACTCCCCACTGAGTGTGGGGTCCAACACGGGGCTCCACCCAAGGCCTGGTCCGACCATCCTGAGATCATGACCTGAGCTGAAATCAAGAGTTGGACGCTTACCCAAATGAGCCACCCAGGCACCCCTGTCCAAGACCAGTGTTTTTCTTAGTGGGATCAGGTTTCATCAATAGAAATTAGTATTACTGAAGGAGAAAGAAGACAAGAAAGAACTGCAGAAGGGTCTAGAAGTGGGGAAGCCAAGACACGTATTGTTTCAAATGAGGAAGCAGTCTTCAACACTGATAGGAATACCAATGAATTAGGTGTCCCTAGTTGCAGAAAAAATTTCTGATGACACATCAGATGCTGTGTTTTCCATTAGTTCTATTTCTCAACCCTAACCCTGATGACGACCAACCACATGGAAGAGGAGAGAGCCTTCTCTCCAAACTCAGACCCTTCCCAAACCACGAACACGAACAGGCCCGAACAGTCCTCGGGCCCCGGTGGTGTGTGGGAGACGGTGGCATTCCTCACATGTAACACTGCCAACACCGCTACAAAGTGCAAGACGAAACCAGCACACAGCTGCACCTTTTGGAGGCAGTCTCCATAAAACAAGATATTTCAGAGTCAGTGCCTGGCAGGGACGAATGGAAAGTTTAAGCTGAAATTCTGGGACTCCACAGACGGCCCAAGCCAAGTATTTCGTTACCGATGGAAGTAGCTTGGAAGTACATGAAAAACTGCCACTTACCTTTTAAAATGTCCTACAAATACACAGAAAAGAAAGTGTATATGCAAGGCGTGGGTCAATATTAAATCAAGATGTTTGTCGATTAGCTGTTGCTGAATCAGAACTTTATTTCTGTCTGAAACAACCACTCTCATTATTTCAAATGGAAAAGAAAAAAAAAAAAGGTAGAATTGGTGGGCAAAACCCTAACAAATCCCAGTCCTTGTCTGAGATAACTTGTGTAAGCACATTCATACCTATGTCCATAATGGTTAATATCCTGGCATTTAAACGTCTTAAGTTCTCCTGGCAAAACCCCAACAAATGCTGGCTAAGATGATATAGCTAAAAAAACTAAAACAAAGCCAAAAACCAGGCTGGGTTCCTTCACTCTGGAACACACCTGCTCAATCAACAGTAGTGCAATTATTAAAAGCACACGTTTAAAGCCAAAGAGACCTCGGATTTAACCTTGGCTTTGCTACTTACTCAGTGTGTATTCCTGGACACGTTAATTAGCTTAAACTTCAGTTTCTTCATCTGTAAAATGGGAATAATTATGACTGCAAAAAGGACTAAATGAATAATACAGATAAACATGGTAGGCATAGTGCCTAGTATGTAGAATGCACCAACTAATGGGCAGCTGTTATGAATTTACATTTAAGTAATCTTTTTCACTATTACAGAATTTTAATTATAATAGGAAATATTAAGACCAGAAAGTATTATCATGGAGACAGAAAGAATTTTCAGTACATTTTTTTAAAGACATTATTTATTTATTTGAGAGAAAACACAAGCTGGTGGGGGGAGGGGGGCAGGGAGAATAGAGAGGGAGAGGGAGAAGCAGACTCTGCCACCGAGCAGGGAACCCAGTGCAGGGCTGTATTCTGGATCGTGACCTGAGCAGAAGGCAGATGTTTAAGGGCCTGAGCCTCCCAGGCACCCCTCAATATAAGCCTTTTGAGAGGGTACACATTTCCATCTTGCCTTTCATGGCAACATATAAACACAATTATCTTTTCAGAAGTCATGCCTAAACTATCACATTATTTTCAGTATATTGCACTTTTCCCTATAAAGACTAATCTCTTTGAGTTATGATACTTTAGTTTTCTGAACATGAAAGAAAAATGAGGTTGGAATGATACTGAACTTGGTGGAAACAAGGACTTTTGCGGGGGGAAGGAGGAGAAAAAAGTATGGGTAAGAAAGAAAATTGTGGAGTCCACGTGGAAATAACACTTCAGCCGTAACTACATATTTTCAGAGATAACTACAGACATAACTAGTCAGTGGGAATTAAAAGATCTGTCAACAGATTTAAATAGAAGTTTGCAAATCTTTTCAGACACCCTAAACTAATTAGTCTTTAATATCTTCATCTTCTCCCACTTACCCCTTCTGCTCCACAGCTCAAAAACAAAGGAAAGGGATCTGAGATCTCTACCCATTTAGTTTTATTTCTAGACCACAGCCTAGTACAGGAAACAAACAGCAGGCAAAGATCTTATTAAACATAAGCAGCCATTACAGCTTTGCTTTGGATGGCCTTAGCCGGAACCTCGGAGTTGGAAGATCACCCACGTGCGAGACTGTACTTAATCTTTGACAGGCTAGCCTAATTAATTGTGGTTGTTACCGCCCAAACTGGAGTCTGATTTGAAGATTACAATTTACAGCATACAGCACAAAATTAAAATGCTGGGTAGGAGGTTAAGTGAGGAAGAAAGAGACTCCCCCTTCTGCACCCCAGGAAATAATGTAGAGGTTGAGTCCCTGGGATTTTGGGGGCTAATGATTTGTAAGGGAAGTGGTCTTTCGGTTTGTTGGCTTAGAGAGTTGCTACGAAGTACGCCGGAAGAGCCCCAAAAGGGAAGGAAAGAAGAGAAAAATCACGGGACACACCACAGTGTGGTGTGGAATGAATACTACTGAACATCCCTTGGGAGCCACACCCCACTGGAAGACATGTTTCCCATTTTTTTATTCCTAGCAGCCCAAGACTTACCGTCCTTATCAACCAGACTCCAGAACCGAGGAAGTTGGGCCTTACAGAAATTAAGTCATTTGGTCACGGTCATAATGCCGAAGTTGGGCTTGTACCTGTTCCCCCCACCCCCAGGAGCTGGCAAGAAGTCCCAGTAAGGAAAGAAACCTGTGAGAAGTTTGCCAGAATTTGCTGACAAGGCTCCCTAATTTAAACAGGACCAATGACAATGGTGTTGCATAAAAGTGAGATATCTGATGCTTGATCCCACCAGCGAGCAGCCACAGTACTTCTGGCGTGTGCCAAGTAAAGCGACCCTGATAACACTCATTTCTGCCCTTGCCCCAAATACACAAGGCAGCACCTAGTCCCTCACAATCAAACCTTCCCCATGCAGACCATTAACACCCTAAAGAGAAAGCAAGGAGAGCCCCTGGCGTGACCAGAGGGAGGCAGGGACTCTAACAGAACCTGCGGGCACTGGCTTCTCTCCCACTGCCCTCTGGTAATAGATTACAGTCAAACATATGAAAATATCACGTTAAAAATGTTTCAAGGTAAAATAAAGTAGGGTCTTCCCTTGTAACCTGAGAAGCCCTGTCTCTCAAGAGTTAAAGATCCGCTGATCAGGAGGGCACAAAAGCCAGAGAGAACTGGGAAGACACTCCTGGTGCAACGAGAGACCTGAAAGAACATCTTGATCTCGGCTAGACCCTCACTACCTGCGCAACAGCAGGACGCTGGGAGTCCCAGGAGCAAGTGCCAGAAGAGGGAGGAACTGCCGAAGAGGCAGATTCGCCCATGGGGGAGGGGGACAGCTTCTTCACAAAGCCTGGATGGAAATCAGAGAAAAGAACCACCGGATTCCATTCTAATAACTACAGCGAGAGCTGGGTAGTTTCGCTGACATTTTAAAACATACCCACACGCTGAAGGAATCGTACAGTGAATGCCCATACATTCTCCCCCTCAAGTCCACAAGCAATGTTTATCTGTTTCATTACCTATCGACCCATCGATCCATCTTTCTTTAGGTGACGTGCTTCAAAGGAGGCTGCAGAAATCGGTTGCTGCGGATGGAAATGCTTTGCACACCCTCTCCCCCCATCCCTACAAAGAAGCCTTAACTACTGTTATGACGGTATTAGGAGACAGACTTTTGAGAGGTAATTAGGTTGAACTGAGGTCATGAGGGTGGGGCCATCACAACGGGACGAGTGTCCTTCTCCGACTCTAGAAACCTCCCCCTTTCTCTCTCTGCCACAGGAGCACAGAAAGAGAGGCAAATGGGTGTAAGCCAGGAGAAGGCTGGGACCCAACCATGCCAGCTCCTGGACCTTGGACGTCCAGCCACCTGAACTAGGGTGAACAAATAAAGTCTGCTGTTTAAGCCACTCAGCCTATGGTATTTTGTCACAGTTGCCCAAGGTGACCGAAACATCAATGCATTCCACCCGAAGAAAGCAAAGGAACTGCAAGTCTAGGGGAAAAAATCAATGTCAAATAGAATTCTACGAGGATTTGGTAAACACCTTCTGTGGGTCGGAATATTCACCAAGGGCAGTGCTTTCTAAACTTTACCTGATTCAATCAATAACCTGATTGGGATCCAGGTGGGACTGGAGGATTCTGCAGATCCAATATGCCCCCAGGTGAGGCCGGCACTGCTGGTCTCTGGAACACACCTGGAGTCACAACGGCTGAGGGTGAGCCCACCAATCCCAGAGAGAAAATGCGGATCTCTCCGGGAGAGAGAATCCCAGTGGTTAACTGGCGTACTTCACACTTGTTGCCTAAATGCCCTGGGCTTCGAGGGCTGGTCTTACACCAGATCCCAGGAGCCCAGCATCTAAACATGTGTCGTGCAGGCGACAGGACTGACTCGGAGGGTCTGGCTATCAAATCTCATCAACTCTGGTATCATACCTGATTAGAAATCAAAGGAGCAAGATCTGTTCACCTGTGTACTGCTGTGTGTGGGGAGAGGGGTCCCCTGGGTCACAACTTGTAAAGGTCCCAAAGTTAAGTTCAGGCTGACCACTAGCACCCAGTTCCCCTGACATCCACAGCAAAGCTTCTCCCGAAGGGCCACACTCAAGAGGACACAGCCGGTGACACTGTGCTAGGAGGAGAGCAACAGAAAATATGACTACCCCAACTGCAAGGACCACCACTACTACCACCGGCACGGCGAGGCTACTGCTTCTACTACTGCTAGTTCTCACATATTTAATACTTAGTACTGGAAACCGTGCTCAGTGCTTCGTATGCCTGATCTCATTTTATCTGGGCAACCTGGTAAAATACTCTAATTGTCCCCATTTTACAAGTAAGGAAACTGAGGCTAAGAAGAGTTAAGCACATTAGCCAAAGTCATGCCAGCAGTTAAGTGGGAAAGGAATGATTTTATAGAACAGACAGACTTCAAAGCCAGCAGTAACACTCCATGAATCTTGGGTGCCTCCTCACGGGGAGGTACCACAGGACTCCACTCCGTGCGGGGGCTGGGGGGTAAACAGGCCATGACAAGAGAATAAAGATCAAAAAGCATATGGCAAGAAGAGGATCCCCAACCCACCTCCCCCACTCCCAGCCAGTGACAACCCTTAGTGACAAGCGGTGCATTTGTTCAACGCAAGTTCTGACCGGCGGGCCAGCTTCTCACCATCACCTTATCAGGACTGAACCCCTTGCCAGTCAACTCGGCCAGGCTAAATATTTTAAGGACAGCATTTATTAAATATTTTCTCATAAGGCTAAACTAAGCACATTCTTCCCCAAAGATGTAATGGGTTTTATTCAGCTAAATATAGTTAGCTAGCTTATCACTTTTAGCAAGGTACAGATGGACTATTCTAGTTAATTATCCAGAGGAGAAAGACCCCAGCAAATGACTGACAAATGCATAGGTGTTTTAATTTGTATTACAAAGGATTCCAAAATGAAATCCTCATAGGATACACTTAAGAGTCATAGGAAAGGAGCTGCAATGCTCATGATCATAGAGGGAGAGAAAAGGAAAGGATGACCTGTCTGTGGGGCTGGGAAGAAAACGAAAATAAGGACAAAAAAAGACAAGGGGCCAGAAAATAATGAACAGAGAATTCCCCATCAGCTATTACACAAAAATTACATAAGAAAATGTGTATTCAGATTTTTTTCAACAGAAAACATTTTAAAAAATCACTGATATATGAAACTAAGGTATCCATTTATAATAAAGCAATTATTAGCAACTGCTAGCAATTTTAAGATAAAAGTACATACAACCCTTAATTATTATGTGAGCAACCAGAATAAAAAATAAAAATGAAACGATATGCTTTTACTAGCTCAGACAAATGTGATTCATTCTGGGGGGGCCATAAAGTCTCCCTACCTCAGAATGTATACTATGATCACTGCGGAAGTGACCAGAGATCATTCACCTCTCAGCTACAGAAATCCAGGAACTTATACCGGCTGCAATTTTCCATCTGAGGATACCCGTTTTAGAAGGGGCAATTTGGGCAGCAGTTGGACTCTATCATTACACTCTCAAAAAAGCCAGGGGAATACATAGTACTTTGTCACACACACACACGTGTTTTTGTCATATCCATCTACCTTGTTTTAAATATACAGGAGGCCCGACAGACAGAACAAAAGCAAAATATAAAATACATATCAATTACAGAAAGAAGTCTGACCATGTTCCCACTAGGATTCTCAGAAATAAGCTGAAAAAAACCCCAACCCATACAGATGGGTGATATCTGAGGAGTGGGTGCATTTGATAACTGCTTCCAAGTCAGGGGAAAAGTGGCTACGTCACATAAGCCAGAGCGAATCGATCAAAGACGAGGAGTAAAGTAAAAAATTAAGGGGGACCCAGAAAGGAACTGTTCGGTCAGTGATTGTAACCAACAGTTGGGACTCTTGACAGACAATACTCTGTACCAGTTCGCAGATTTCACACTAAAACTGCCCTGGCCTGAGTGGGGATGGTCAGGACAGTGTGGGTCGCCTATTATGGATAGGACTGTGATGCTGTTCATGAAAAAGTGCCCTGGGGGACACCCAGAGGGGGAAGCCGCCGCTGACCACTGCTCCTGTGCCTCTCCACGTTCTGTCTCAGAGCCACCGTAGTCCTAGCAACGGTGACAGGCTGCGCCCTGCCTCTCCCTCCTGCACCCCTTCTGCCTTCGCTTCAAAGGGAAGTGATAGGGCCTGAACCACAGGAGGGAGTTTTGTACATTTTGTTCTATCAGATTAGACCTCAGTAACTTTATGAATTATGAGCTGTCAACTTCTTTTTCATCTGCTATAGAATATGCTTCTTAGAAATTGGGGCTATAAATAAAACAACAGATGTTTTTTGCTGGCTTCAACAGGAGCCTGGGTCATTTTTTTTAAAAAGGGGCTACAAATTAAGTGAGTTAATCCAAAAGGATGTACTAGGTTTCCCCCTGTTGGTGACTTTCTGCATTATTCCAAAAGATTCACGGATCCATTTTACTCCATAAAATACTTTTTGGGGCCATTGTATATAATCTACTGAAGAAACTAGAAAGGGCTTTATAACACACTGCATCCTTTCTGTGACTTCTATTTAAAAGGAAAAAAAAACCCCTACTACTAGATGCCTTACCTATGCTTATTACTGGATGACACCATAAACAACCGAAAAGCCACTGTTCAGCGGCAGACAAGAGGTAAGGACATGAGTTCTAGATGCTTCTGTCAGTGACAGGTTGGGAACTTTGAGGAAAACATTTCATACCTCTGGGCCTTCACCTAACAGTGATGTGATAAGGTTTAGCTAAATAATTTTAAAATAACTTCTAGTTCTTAAATCTGTAATTGGACGATAAAAGCCGAGGAAATCACAGGGCCAACATAAAACCACTGAATTACATTTCAACATGAATTACTTTAAAAATAATCTTATTCTCTTCAGCCATTATGTTGTTGCATCACGTAGCTGACAAAAATCACAGGAGGGCACCAAGGAGAGAGAGGGCTGGAGTTGGTAGCAGGCAAAAAAAAGTTACTTCAAATAAGGGTGGGGTGGGTCAGGGGAAAAAAAAGTCAGTTAAATGCATTAAAAGAAAGGAAAAATGGCAAAATTTAATTATATTTCATTGGGCTACCTTAACCTGTAATTTCTGACAAGGGATGGGGAAACTTTTCTGAGGTTGGCTTTTCAACTGAGATACAAACTTTCACTTTGTCAGCATGAACACTTTCAAAAGAAGTAAAACATTTCTCCAACTTGTATACAGATCTAACAGAAGACAACTTACTGTGTGTTCTTAAATGTATTCCAAAGTCATGACTGCTACAAATCAAAGAATGCAATTTCTACTCCGTTTCTATAGATCACAATTTGGAGGAATGGGTGTGGAGACCAAGAAATTGAGAGCAACATATGAGTCAGGCCAAGGGAAGGGAAGGAGGGAGGGCAGTCAGTGGCCTAGATACTGCTCGAGTCACTTGGTTTACTTCCCTGAGTCACGGTGACAGTCTTGGAAAGGACATCAGTCTTATTTTGCATGTGGGAAGGACTGAGAGGTTAGGTGACTACAACAAGATCACTTGCTCAGTGCCTGGCAGAGCAGACACCAACAACCCACGTCCGTCTGAATCTAAGGGCCCTGGCTCTTTCCACTTCCCCTTTGATCTCTCCTATAGGTAGTTTTTTCTCCTCTTCTCCTCAGTTTCCGATTTAAGTTGCTTGTAAATCCAGCCCCTTTTAACATTTTGGAATTTCTGACCAACACATGCTGGGTTCTAGGAGATAGGAAGGAGGGTCCGTGCAAAAGGGGCTCCCCATCTACACGGTCAGTGATTACAAATGTCTGTGATTAAACACGTAAAGGGGTTAATGAGAAGTAATGATACTCAGAGGAAAGTGCTCTGTTCCCCAAAACCTAAATCTTTGTAAGTTTATTCATTTCCTTTTGAGGGGATTAGTCCTTCAGAAGGTGATACATTCTCAAACATGTGGTAGTAAGAGGCGATCCCAAATCAAACAAGATCAGAAGAAAGACACCAAAGGCTGCCCTTCATACCCAAGGCTCTCCTTACCAAGATGCTAATAATGGCTAGTGCTTACCATGTTGCACTTAGTATACGACAGGTACTGTGCTAAGTTGTTTTAATGAAATTATCCCATTATGGGGCAGGTTCTATCCACAGAGTTCATCTCCATTTGACCAAGGGTAACTGAGGCTCAGAGATGCTAAGTGATTTGTCTAGGCTCACACAGTGGTATCGGTCAGAGCCAGGACTTAAGTGACAGAGGTTTAGACATAAAGGCTGCTCCCCTCTAAGGGTTCCTTATTTACTAATGGAGTGTTATCTCACTGGGTTCCTTTAGGGCACCTAGTTTCCTTAAAGACTTCATCTTTTTTTCTTTCTTTCTTTTTTTTTTTTTTTTTGGTACAGCACAGTCCACTATCCTGGCAGGTGGGACCGCCTAGAGCCAGACAACAAAGTTAGAAAAAGAAGAGTTCTCTAGCTCAAGAACAGATGTGGAAAGTTGAGAGCTCAAGAACAGCACCACTCTGCTCCTTGACTGGCCCATTTCTCTAGTTACTGTCCTTTTCCAATTCTGTGACATTCTACAAGATGTTGAACATACCTACGAAGTGAGGGCAGAATGCGCCAGTCATGGTTGACAATCACGTCTCAAATCCTTGAAAAACAGTGTGATACCAACCATTTCCATGGTCCTATGTTCTACCAGATGATCATTCATTTTGGAAGAAATGACAGAGATACACATGAATAAGAAACCCACCAGAACTGACAGAAATGGTCACCGAGCAGAATGTATATCAGAATTTCAGAGCCAAAGAGTGAATTTAGTACTCCGTAATGAGGCGATCCAAAGCTAAGCCATACATGTTAATTTAAAATTTTCTAGTAGCCACATTATGGGTAAAAATAGGAGAAAATTTAATCTTTTATTTAACCCTATTTATCCAAAATATGATCATTTCTACATATAAGCAATATAGAAGTTATCAATGGGATAGTTTACATTCCTTATTTCCTCTTTTATGCTCCCAGCACATCTCCATTTGGATGAGCCACATTTCAACAGCATAGTGTGACCGTGACATGTGACTGGGGGATCTGTACTGGGCAGCGCAGCTCCAGGAGACACGGCCTTCAGCTCTTCCCAGCGTGCGCAGTCTGCTGACCGCAGCTGACAGAAGTGCCATTATCAGGGAAAGGCTGCCACAGTCCAGCTAGAGAGTGAGGCAATCTACGGTCCACTGAGGTTCACATCTTGACGGTATAAGCCTCAATAAGGTCATTTATAAGACTCGTGATCATTAACATGTTCACCACTGGCTATAAGACAAATGACCATAAAAGGCGCAGAGGGACAGTGATGTCTACGGAGTCTCCTATGGGCAGAAGGAGCAGCCTGAGGCGGCTTTCCTTCTGCTAAGATGGCCCAAGGCTGTGTATTTTTTTAAAGCCCTGTAACCTTCAAATTCAAAGCCTTGAATACACCCCTCTTTCCAAAACATGGCCTTTAACGAATCCATTCTTATAAAAACTTGGAAACTCTTTTTGCTCAACTGTGTTGGTAACAATATTAAGTAGATTTTGGGCTTCAAAGCCCCACTACAAAGGAAGCACGACAAAGGGCTATAAGACCAGGCTAGAGCAACGGCAGTGATGTCTCATTCATTCAAGAGCATCTCTCTCCCAACACCTGCCCATGCTCCTGCTCCCAGGCCTAAAAACTTGACTCTTTCCAAGTATGTGAAATGAGAAGCTTAAACCCAGCTCCTAACTGGTGCTTCTGCGGGCGGTGGGGGGGGGGGTGATATGCATTTCACAGCTCAAATTTCTGCTTCTGCTTTGGACCCAGAACAAAAACTCTCTAATAAGTCAAAGCTGATTATCATTACCCCCAAATGTAAAATGTTTTACAAGTGGCAGAAACTAGAAGTGGGAAGCAGTTCCCAGCTCAGATTATAGGATAACATTATATAAAGCTCAAAGGTACTGAATCAAATATTATTATTTAGGTAAGGCAACAAGAATGTGGATTTATAGCAAGCTCCTCAGACCTCTGGGCTCTTTCTGGGAGAAGGCCTGAGTCTGAACGCAGTGGCCATCACTGTGCCTGAATTTCAAAGGAGATGATTGAAAGAGCCTGCCCTTATCAAACACCTAGCATCTTGAGAGAGTTTATCAAGTTGACACAGCTTTCAACGTGTCAGGTTCAACGGTTTTAGCACTTGGCTATGCAGGTCAAACCTCGGAGTAAGGTGCTACTTGATGACGATACCCAGGAAATTGGCTCTCAGGAGGAAGTGCATGGTCGGTAACGTGTGTCCGCCTTGCCTGCACCAAACAGCTAAAGACAGACTAATTTTGGATGTAAACCAGGGTTTCAAGAAGGAGGCTCAAGATTGCCAAGAGGATGTAAGCTTTGGAAGTCACTCACAGAATGTGTTCCAAACCCGCGTCACCAGGACACAGAGGATGTGCTCCATGAATGTTGCTGACTGAATGCTCTGAGGAACGAGTCCATTTCTCCCAAACTGTTCAAGAATTCTTGGGCTAGGAGAACCACTTGAAGATGAGATTTATGACAGACTATGACCCACGTGAGATTCTTAATTAAGAGATCTTAATTAAGTTTAACATAAATGAAAGTACAATTAGTTTACAAGTACTGTGCCCTGAGTTCAAATGATATGTCCGTTTCTTTTCCCAGCTACAGGGCGGGGCTTCCCGAGCAGGCACCTAGAGCACGGGTGTTCGTCCCCGCACCTTGTGCTCTGTGCACTGCCTGACACAGGGAAGCTTTCCCATGAACAGGGGTTGGGACTTCTCGAACTTGAGTCTTTCTGGACCTTTGTTTTCTTGGACATAAATTACATGGACTGGGTTATCATTTCTAAGATCTTCTCAAATGCTCTACGAATATTGTGAATTAAACTTGCTGTATGAAAATAACTGAGTAAAAGGGACGCCTGGGTGGCTCTATCGGTTAAGCACTGGACTCTTGACTTGGCTCAGGTCATGGTCTCAGGGGCGTGAGATCAAGCCCCGAGTCAGGCTCCGCACAGGAGCCTTTGTAAGATTCTCTCACTCCCTCTGCCCCTTTCCTCTCACCTGTGCTCGCTCTCTCTCTGAAAATAAATAAATAAATAAATAACTGAACAATTATATTATCTATTTCTGCCAACAATACTGAATATAAGCTCTGAGGGAATTATCATCGAGATTTTAACATCCAAAAGTAATAGCCCTTTCCTTGCCCGGTACTTGAATATAATACATGAATACTTCAGAGATTACTGATGAACAAAAAAATATTAGGGCATTGGAAATATCAAAACCCAAATAAAAACCCAAACAACAGACCATATACAGTGAATGTTTGGAAAGGTTAATTAATCTGTTCCACAAAGAACAGCACTCTTTTGCAGGACACAGGAAAAAGCATTAGCAGAACAGAGTATAGCAAATGTAGTAGGCACCTTTCCCTGCTCCTCACGGACGGTCATGATCGTATGACTCCTTCTGAAAACGTTCATCAGACAGTAAGCCACAAGCAGAAAGGGACCACTGTAGAATCACTGAAGGGGTTAGCCCTGTGTTAGTGAGGCCTACTCTCTCATGGTTCTAGCTGCCTTTCACCAGGCTCTTCGACAGACAGGAAGAGGTAAAATCTGGGGATAGAGGGAAGTCTGTGGCTCCTCTCAATGAGGAGTCAGCCTCTATCACCCATCTGTCTCTATTTCACTGCATTAGGAATCCGTTTCATTCAAAATGCTGAAGGGTACAGGAACAGGAAGTGGAGGTGAGCTAGGCCTACCCGGCCTTGTGGCTCTCACCTCTTCTGGTTTTCCCACCTCAGACTGTGGCCCACGCAGCACCCTACATCCGTGGTGGTACATCTCACATTAGTGGCTGAAGAGGCCCCCATCAAGCACGCTGCCACTCCCTCCTGTACCCAGGCCCCGAGGAGAAGGCTCTCAACCACAGCAAACGTGGGGTGGGGGGGCATCACGACCCTGGCTTGGCAGGTCACCTACTTACAGCTGGCTGGGTGAATGCAACAACCAGGCCTAGGCTACAGTGAGAAACAGAACACTTCTCTTGAGCATTTCTATCTTCCTTTCCCAAACTCTTAACCCGATTTGGCAATATTCTTCTTTCTCTATCATCTCACTTTCTTGCTAATCCTCCTTCCTGATCCATGAGATTGTTCAGAGGCCTGGTGGTCTCTCTGGTCTCCCGCAGGCTCAAACACCAGCCAGTCACAGAAGGGCTTGACCAATGATCACAATGAAATGGGAATGACCAGGGAAGTTTCATGCGTTATCATACAGAAGCACAGGGTTGATTTTAAAAGGCTCTCCACGGGCACCTGGGTGGCTCAGTGGGTTAAAGCCTCTGCCTTCGACTCAGGTCATGATCCCAGGGTTCTGAGCTCGAGCCCCTCATTGGGCTCTCTGCTCAGCAGGGAGCCTGCTTCCCCCTCTCTCTCTGCCTGCCTCTGACTACTTGTGATCTCTGTCTGTCAAATAAATAATAAATAAAATCTTAAAAAAAAAAAAAGGATCTGTAGCCACATCTGTCTAATTATAGAATTGCAGGCATAATCTTCTCTGAAGACACACACCCACATATACATGGCTCTTTAGTACTTTGCTGTGAATTAGTCATCAGAATGTGTCTCATTAAGATCATAAAAAGCTCTTGTCAATAGTCGATTTTGCAAAGCTGAGTGAGACCAGATGATCACTGAGGACACCAACCACGCTCACTGTGTGTACTTCAGCAACCACCAACGTCATACCACAACAGTAAAATTAACAAACATCACAATAATACCTTCAATTTCTGCATTTAGATGACAAAATGCTTTTATGCCTTTCCTTTTTTTGATCCTCAAACTAGAGAGAGAGAGAGAAAACTGGTTAAAGAGAAAAGCAAGAAAAGGGGGTGGTCAAGGCAGAGAAAGACACAGGTTAATAAATTCTGGCTGTTCACATTAAAGAACAGGAAAACATGTAGTTGGGGTCATCAACATTGCTTTGAAGGATGTGCTATTTTGAATAAACAGATACTTGGTTTTAAAAATTTCTGTGAATATGCTCTTATGAATTCTGTGTCCCTCCCACTTGCAAGCAGGTGCTTCAGCGAAAAGAGAATAAAACCACACCAGAAAGGCAAATGGTTATCAAGCCAGCAAAAAACCCATGTCTTTGTGGTTTTTAAAGATGCTATCAGCATTTTAACGTGAAATGTCTTGCAGACTAAGGTTCCAAACAATCGCCGCTTTTTGGGAATTGTGCAAAGCATAAACAGTGCTCCCCATGACAAAGGAACATTCATGAATGTGCATATTATAATCTGTTACAAGAACAATTAATGAAAAGAGATGCCAATTCTAGATGGAGTCGCTGTTTCACACTCACACTCACAGCCAGTGGGTTCACATTGGCCCTCTGATTCCCTCCTAAGACGAGCAGTGAGAGCTGGGATCTTAAAACAATACTATGAAAGCAGTGAAGCCGCCATTCAAAATAAAGATGCAGCTCACGCCAAGCAAGCTTAGGCGTTTTCCCCAATCGCCCCCTGTCCCCTGTTCTTCATAAAATTACTAACTCATTTCCCCCAAGGACTAGTTCACAGAGCATGGCTTCAAATGAATGCTTGGTGCATGAGGCTCCTGAAGAAGTGGCTAACAAGTGACAATTGTTTACCACTCCCCTGCTGAAGTAGATGATGTGGCTGAACCAGAGGCTGAGCAGATAAAGATGCTATTCGCATATAGCTTGGTCAAGAATGAATACAGTCGAAGACCCTGGAGAAGCCCTGAATTCTCCATTTGTTTCCGTACAACACTAACTTTCCTTTATGAGTAAGAGTGGGTTATTTCTTCCACATCTGTCGCATGGTAAATCTTTATCGGACAAAAATTCCACAAGGACTAAAGAGTGACTACTTTGTAAATCAGGGGATGAGACTATTCTTCTTAGGTAGTTTTAGAAAATTAGATGCTCCTAAACTTTATCACTCACTTAAAAATCTCAGAAGTTAAGCACTAAGAAGCTTCTGGAGCGACCCAGTGACTAAAGCTGCAGGCCATTACAGAGTCATTTCCCTTGAAGGATTTCTCTCCCCACCAAGTTAGCCACAGAGCAGCATCAGGTCTGTTTGTGGCATGAACCGTGGCCTGATCTGTGTCAACTAGGGACAAAGGCAAGAGAAGGATTTCGAGGTTACCCAGTGGAAAATTTAGGAATAAGATTCCAGAACCTCAGGAAACCCTGATTTAATTTAAGATACTACTTTGCCTTGTTGAAATAAAAAACAAAAAAAGCAAGACTTTGTTCATGCAACCCATTCCCCCGTATTATATAAAGTTTTAAGACCTAAAATAAACATAATTACAGATACGAACCATACCCTAGCACTTCCAAGGGTGGCTTTTCTTAAATCACATTAAAATTGCAAAAAGTAAGTTACAAATGGCAACTAATGAAAACACTTAATGGTCCATTTGGGCCAGCTCCAAGAGAAGAGACTTGACTGTATAATCCAATGAAACATCTACATATTGACTTTTAGATCTAGGATTCTTTTGTCAGCAACAAATCTCTCCTGGTCTAGCTTTCAAGTAGCTGACAGTGCCACAAGAACGGGAATTCACAGAGCTACCTTCAGAAGTTTGCTCAAACACAGACTGGTCAACTGATTTGTGCAATACTCAAGCATGCAGGCTCACATTCATTTCCCACATTTAAGACCAACATGGCAAACACAAATCACTCAAGACTCTGGAAAGGTTGTAAAAATACAAAAACCAAAAAAAAAAAGTTGGGGGTGGGTTTCATGGGAAGATACAATGTAGATATTTAATAGCTCCTGGAATGGATATAGATGGGTTTACAGTTCATTGTTTTCAGTAATCCCTCTGACTAAATCAACTTTCCACCTGCTTAGTCCAGTGCTGAGAGAACACGACAACACTGAAGTATGTACGAAGCATGCATTTCATTTACCATAAAGAGCTCTAATAAGGCAAATGTGTGCAGCTGGAACTAACTTGTACCACATTTCACCAATCTCCCATCTCATGGTAGATATTTGCAAACACCTCTCTAAGTCCCAGCTGTTTTCAGTTAATAGCTAATGTGGAGAGAATCTTGCCTAACTTTCTGGACTATCATTTTATTAAAAAGAGGATTCTGAACGTTTTTTTTTTTTAATAGGACTAGATCCATTTATTCTCAAGTCAAATATATGACCCAAAGATAAATTTAAGGTTAGCTCTTTTAAAAACAGTAATATTTCACATTGAATGTGCTCCTGAGGCCAGAGGAAATGTTCTTTCCTTTCCTAAAATTTCTAGCCAAGTCCTAACAAACCCAGTTTCTTCCCAAGAATATTTGTTTTCTATTTCTCCGAGTCTAGTTTAAAAGGGCTGGAACCTTTCACAAGACAGAAGTATTCCATTTGCTGGCTGGCTCTTTCTCTGAGTCCAGCTCCGGCCCTACGGGACACATAAATCCTCATCTGAGATGTAGGGTAAGTGTCAAGAAACATACTTGGAAACTGGGAAACCACAGTTCAAAGCACAAACACAAAGAAAGAAGTGAAGACCCACTTTAAATGAAAGCTCTAACAAGCAGAAATACCACTGACCATTAATTCTTTAGTCAAAAAAATAAAAAACATTCAAGGAAAAACCATACATATTATTACTAATTTAGGGGGAAAGACAGAAATGCGGATGATAGTTCATACCGCCAGGAAGCAGGGACAAGGTCAGTAAGCTCACATTTACCCTGAATGACTTAAGCCAGACATACAGTTCATTTCCCTCATCAAATACTGTGTCAGATGGCGTCTGGAAAAAAAACAAGATTAGGAGCAGCACAAAGGTGGAGGCTCAGCTGCAAAAAGGTGGACAGCAGGACACGGCAGGTTTCAGAGGCACAGTGCTGCACAGACAGTGGCCACTGGATGGCAGCGGGGTGTCACCCAGGTAAGGTGTGGGACGACGGGCAGTCCTGCCCCAGGACTCCGTGCTCAGGGGAAATAAAAAGTTGTTCCTCTCTCGCAAAAAAGGCCGGGGACCTCTGGCCTAGGGATGTGCAAACCATCATTCTGATCATCACCCAGTGCCTTTGTCAGAGTATGGACACGGGGACTGAAACAAAACTTCTAAATGACTTCTAGGATTCTGAAATTCAGAACGCGTGTGCGCGCGCACACACACACACACACACTCCCTCCCGTTTACTATTGAAACATTATCATCCCAAGCCCAGTACAGCAAATTGAAACCACATTTTATTCTACTTTTTCTTGTTAACTTGATGGCTTCACCACACTTTTAAATGCTACACTCTCTCCTCCCTCTCCCTTGGCATTTGATGCTTGCTTTTTTTTTTTTTGGTGAAATCAGTAATCTCACTAGTGACAAGCTTAGCTTTCAGTAAGTGTCTCTGCCAACTCAAACAGCGTCTCCTCAGGCAACGGAATAATGAAAGACACATGTAGGTACTTGTCCATCACTAGACAAAAACTCCTCAAGTCGGCCCGACATTGGGCCTGTAATTCTGGTGATCCTTGGGTTTGAGACAACTGTCCGGAGTGCTCTAGGATGGTCTAGGTCTTAGTCTCAGCACGTCAGTCTTGACTTTCAAACAAGAGACATAAGTGGCCGACCTTTCTCATCTGGGCTCACCCAGAGACGAGTCCGAACTCTTCAGTTCAATGGGGGAGATGTGAAGGATTGCTCAACACTTGGCAAACGGTAAGGTCTCAAGACATCAAATCGTGAATTCTGCCTCATTCCTGCTAGTGAACTTGAGGCAGGGCTTTCCAAGCCCAGCCTCATGACCCAACCAGAACATCTCCAAGGTCAGCCATTCCTTCTGCACACAGCCAAGGCTCCACCAATTCCCAACCGAGCTGGAACCTACAGCACTGATCTGAGTCCTTTCATGCATGACACACGGTGCACTCCTTTCTCCCTCTCTCTCCACACTGTCAACTCTCCTATGAACACGGATTCTAAAACCTAAGAAGTCTGAAGAATGGACTAATAATAGAAAGTCTGGATGGCCTGAAAGAAAGACCGGGACAGGAGCTGTAGTTCCAGCTCACAAGCAGTTTCCTTCTTTTTGCAGCTGGGTCTACCCACAGAAATCAGTGGCTGATTAATCCAGCTCTACAGGAACTCCCCTGTTCTGCACAACCCAACCCCAACCTGGAGACCGACTTTAGTACATTTTTATGCATTTCCCATGAGTGTGAGTCAATGGCTCACAAAGGTCCAGTCCCCTTACTTCTGCCCAACAAGTAAAAACCTGGAGACTATTAGGCCTCATAAAGACTGCTCATTAGTAAAATTATTACTTTTTTTTTAATATAACAAAGTACATTGAAAAACCAACTCAGAAACAGCTGACACCTTTCATCCTCTGAACCAAGAATCTGAGTCATCTGACTGAAGCACAGCACAAAATCAGGGATGTGTTGCAAAGGCTTTATCAAGAATACATTTCCACTCTACATTATTAAATAGCTATTTTAAAATCAAATCTAAAATCCAGGAATTTTAACTTTCTTAATGACAAAGGCAATGTTAGCCAACAGAACCACCGTTACCACCTACCATCCTGTAGCCCCCCCACCAAATCCTAAATCCTAGCATAAATGGAATCCTTATCTGAAAGCAATAGAAGTAACCCATTGTGTGCTGATAGATTTTGAAGATAAATCTTTAATAGCTAAGAGCTGATTACTGTGTCAGGAAATGAATCATTTCCCCGCAATTCCCTTCTCCCTTGGAGAGTCACAAGACAACAAGTTCTTGGAGCACCAGGTTAATTTAAGTAATATGCATATAAGGTAAACACACACTCTTGACTTAAAAAGACCTTTTAGGATATGGGTTAGGTTCCCTTTAGCTCAGTGGCTCTGATAAGCAGGTTTGGAAAATGAATGATTAACTTCAAGAACTCCAGGAGAGACCATTCAAAATCCCCAAGCAGCACAGAAGTCTGGGGGCACCTAAGCGCTAACAAAGCTTTCCTAGCATGGCTACATATCAGCGCAAGAAGCCAGCTTACATGGGGATGACATTTCCAAAGCTCACTTCTAAGTTGGTTGTGCAAAATTCGGAACGCATTTGCCCCCAGAGATTATGTTATAAAGGGGGGTCAGGTCTCCAGATTTGACCACCAAAGTCTCTTCCACCCAAGTTACTTTGAACTACATGGGTGATGACCACACATGGGCATATTTCAGTGACATTATGGGTAATAAAAATTTTAGTATATAAACACGGAAACCTAATGCACTTGATGATAATTTCTATTATCTAAGTATGTCAAGACCAAGGGGAATAATCCAATCCACGTCCCTTTGCAAATAACATCAGAGGTGAGGGTGCAGTCAGAGGTGAGGGTGTGGACAGAGCAACGGGAATTACAAGGGGTGGGAGGAAGGAGCCAGAAGAGGTCTGGTGAAGCAGAGACCAACACTGTGGCGGGGGTGGGGGTGGGGTCTCGCAGCCTTGGTATCCTGTGCTGGGGCCTGTCAATGAGATCCCAGACCCTGATCCTGCTCTGACAACCTGGGGAGGGGCCAATGCTGCCCCAGCCACCCGAGAAAGGGCAGTGACACAAAAGGGATGAAGAGAGTGAAGGCAGGCTCCTCCCCGTGTTTCCAGGCACAGTACTGCTCAGAGCCGGAGAGGCACTCCGCTCATACACCCTGCTTCCCTCCACCAGGTTTTGAGCTTCACAGGAAGCAGTGAAGATACTGTATTTATGATGGTGACCCCAGCATCCTGCCTAGTGCCTGGCATACAGTAAGCGCATAATAAATGACCATGAATGGGCTGCCCAACAAATCGCCTCCAGATCTCCAGGGAAATAACTTAAGGTCAATGGCATATGGACATTCACCCACTGATTCATTTACTCACCAGATAGAGTCTGTCATCTGCCTTCTGCGTGGAATGTTCAAATAGCCGCCCAACTGAGAAAGTATCTGTGTTAACCTTTTCTCCCAGCAGTTTCCATTTGGAGAGTACTTGAAACGCCTGGTAAGTGCTGCCTATAAACACCTATTGAAATGCAGCTTTATGGGAGGTTCAGTCGATGGAGGAGCACAGCCCCAGGAGCTAAACCGGCTAGCAGTACCCTACAGTGGTCTGTTGAGCCAACCAATGTCAACTGAAGAAATGGTTTTGTTACAAAGTCCCACTGCCCAATACAATATTCTAGAATGTACTCCTTTGAATTTAAAATGTTTGATCACATGTGTTTAAGTACATGATTTTGTGAAAAGAGCACTGAAGTACTACAGTAGATAATCTGGACAGCACTGAAAAGGCCCAGTGTATCTGCTTTTATGGAAACACACTATAAAAAAGACCAAGGAGAAAGAGCACTACACTCACGTGAAGGTGGAAAGAGAACTTAAAAGAGGATTCAAGACGGATAGTTGAAAAAAGCAAAACTGAAGAGAGATCAAAGTTTCACATGTACCTAATTCTACTCTTTGTTAATGTTAAGAATAAAACCAACCAGAACAGGAAAATGACTCTGAATTTCAAATAGTGAGTAAGCATATATTCCTCTTCCTAAAGGAAGGGACAAAAATAGAAGAGAAAAAAAGGTATCATTATTGGTAAATGGGCAAGACTTTACAAAAGGAAATTACACAGACGGAGTATAACAATGCACTCTGACTTTCCTACATAAAATGCTCATGTCTTAAATTCCCTGACAATGTTCGCAAAGCTATCTTCCCCCTCTCCCTCAAGTTCTCAGAGCATACTGCAACACTAGGTATGAGCTTACGGCTGACATCCACAGGAAGCTGCTGGAAAACACATTTTACTTTCTTCAGGAAACATCTCTTGATTTATTATGGACTCACTCCAACGACTCTTCAGTTTGGTTTTTGCTTTTAGTGAGCCTACTAATTTAAATTCACCAATATGTTGCTTTATGACAGTTTATATACGTATTTTCACACATATATAGGTGTACTACATAAAAATTAAAGCAAATAACATCTGGTTCTCCCAGTTTCCCAGTACTAAATTCCCAATGCAAAGTGGAGTAAGGGCTGGTGGTAAATAAACCTTGCCAAAACAATTAACTGACTATGTAATGCCACCAAAGGGTATCAAATTATTATTTCGGAGCATCAAATGGCTTAAAATTACAAATATGAACAGACACATGAGCAAAAAATAAGGACATAATATAGGAAGAGTGGTGGCTTTATTCCTAAATTTCTCTCACGCTATCGCAGATGTAACAGTAATTTATGTAGGTTCTAATTTTCTCAAGATCTGAAAAGTATTTAGATACTGGGAACATGGAGGAGAGGTGGATTTAAGATGATCAGCATTAACAGTAAGAAATTTGCTATATCACTGTTTTATATTTAAATCCGAGTATTCTTAATAATTGAATTTATGTAACCATCCGAACATGGAAAGAATTATTATGAGGAACATTTTCCAAGTCTGTAGCCACTTGAGACTTTTCAACAAAAACAATGCACCTTTTTTGCGGGGGGGATTATCAATGTACCTTGATGTTCAAGGACTATGGGGAGATGACATCCCTCAGGACAGGGTTCTCTGTGTAGTCCTCATGATCTGGGAAAACAGATTCTGGAACCAAGAGGTACAGAAGGCCAATGTCACCAAGCCTGTCCGATTTTGGCTAGACAGGAAATGCTGGACTTTAAAGCTTGGTGTAAAAGAAAGCCCAAACTAACAATAAAGTTAGAAAAGTGTTTTCAAAATCAAGCCTCTAACATTTGCCTAAGTAAAAATCCATTTATCCACTTAATATTCCATTAAGATGGAATTCTGACGGTCTCAAAAATATGCTTTTAAAAGGAACCATGAAAGCAGTATACCTCCTCTCCTTCAGTATCTACTACGATTTCATGAGACGGGCTGTGAAAAAGTGGAAGCACAAAATAAGGGTTCCTCATCAAATCCCACATTTTCAAACACTGCAGCCAAGAGCACCACCAAAATAATTCTGTTCTGATCACACCCACTACCTGTTTGTTTGGCAAACATCTTTCAGTTTTATTTCTTTCTTTAACCAATAGATGGCAATCTTTATTGCTAAGATTGTTTGAGCCAGACATTTGAGAAAGATTGTTTTTCCTTCCTCCTGTCAAGATTCAGAATCTCTTTACTAATGAGCTATTGGATAAATGACTACTAATCATAAAATCGAAATAGTTGTGATTTATTATGCTACTGTACTTTTGGCTTTCTAAGGAAAAAAAAAAAAAAAGACCTGACAATCTCCTCAATAAGAAACACACCAACAGACAAAGCAAAGTGAGTCTTTATTCCTCAGCAAGACTTTGATGGTGTTATTACTACAAAGGAAGACAGAGAGTAAGCATGTTCTATTCTCTGCATATGGCATATTAAAGACTGTGGAATGGCTCCCCACCAAATGGTTGAGGGAATGAAGACATACAATGTAAAAAGAATACAGGAGTTGACCAGACTGCATCTTCCAGGGAACAGGACTTGTTAAGTGAAGATAAAGACACTGCCATAAGAAAGCAAACATGATACCTACCAGTGGTTTTTTGTTGGAGGGCAACACGCACACAGGTGTTTGGTGAATTCACTGCCCCTTTCACTGAAATTAAAGAAAAGATTCGCTGGAAATAAAGACAAGATTCAAGAATGTGTCTCAGAAAACAGGTCAGCGTCACCGCTGGTGCTAACTTCAGTAATTTAATTAACCTCATTTCTTCTTGGAAGAGCCACAAAGAAAGTATCAAAGAATTCGTTACTATTCTCCATAAAACACTGTCACGTACAATATCAGACGTTTAAATCGGCTCTAGGTCTTTATTTCCTGTGGCTGAACAATTTCAACCCCTTTCATTCCTTTAAGCTCTAAACTCATCAATTAAGTTCAAGAACTTCTTTGGTGTGTACACCAAATTATTTTTAAAATTTCTGAACAGTATCAATGAGTTGTTGGTTTTCATCAGACACTTGCTTTTTAATACTCTAAGTATCTTTTTAGGGGCTTGGTTGTGACCATGATGCCTCACCGAAATCCTTGGCTTGGTAGAGTGTCATTAAATTCTATTTTATAGATAAGAAAACCAAAGTGAAGCATGTTACTGGCTTTAGGACACACAGCAAATTAGTCACAGTAATTAGGACTAACGGTTGGACAAGGGCATTGTTCAAAGCGCAGCCTATTCAGAAGTGTTCTGACGTAAGCGAGAACAATGAAAAGGGATGTGGAACAAAAGTGATCCTACATAAGAAACCCCATCTCCTATATAGCTTCCAAATGCCCTCAAACATCCAAACTTAGCATATTCAAAACTCAGCTAACTTGAAATCAATGAAGAAAGCAAGCACATTTATCAGAATTCCTCAACTTTCCAACAGGTGCAATGACTGTTAAGTATATCCATTTATAGTGCAATAAATAATTATGAAATATAGTAAGAATTTGCTCATGTCTAAAAGTATTTCAAAATCTTCCTCAAACCACAAGGCTTTTTTGAAGAAGGAAAAAAATAATACCCATCATATATTGTGTGCTATGTTCTCTCAGGATGCTAAAATGTCTTTCTCTTCCTTTTGAAGACAGCAGCTGAGACTCAGAGAACCAACCCCAAGCAGAGTGACTTGGATGTCTGATTTAATCTGGCAATTAACTGTGAGTCACTTGACCCCCGCTTTGTCCCTTCAATGACAAAAATAATTCCTTGGGCGAAAGGCACGCAGGGAGGTTGATTAGACTGTACACTCCTTTGAACGTCTGTAGAAATGATCTATAAAACCCATGGGATGTGTTACTCAATAAAATATTGCAGAAGTTTAGGTGATGTTCAGTTGAAGCTATTTCTTACCTCTAGTCCCCCTGACTGCCACACGAGATCTGAGTTCAAAGGCGTGCATTTTTTGAAAGCCTGCGTCTTTTTACAATGATTAGAAAACAGAGGGAGAAAACTAAAAATTACCATGGATCTGACCAGTCAACTATTCAGTGAACGGTGGCATTAATACATTCAGCATGAGCTACAATTACAGTTACAGCAAAAACTCTTCATCGTACCAAGAAATTTAACTTCTTGATACAAAATACACAGTTAGAAGACAAGTTTTCACAAGGACCACTGAGTGAGCTTAATAATCTAATTAAAAGCAATACATCCTAAAGTCTTTAATTAAGACCCATTTAAGTAAGAAACTTTCAACACATGCTGCTAAGTCCCACTGAGTGAGAGAACAAATTTTCCACCACTCACTCCCGCACCCATGCAAATACACTTCTCACAACTGTGTTTTGCATTCAGATTCTTTTGTTTTTCTTGTACCTAACTAGAAGAAAAAAAAATCAAGTCTAATTATTTCAATTTGAAAGGGATTTTATGTGTAAGTAAAAGATCACCAAGGATCAGTGATTCACAGAACACTGGTTTGCTCCTGATAAACCATACTATGGCTTATATGCCTCTGTCAAATCCACAGGCATGTAATCTTAGTCAAGATATAATTAATGTGGCCATAGAACACTCCAAATTAATGCTTTAATTTAAACTACAGCTGTTTAATCTTCTCATTGTAAGAGACCAGAATATCTAATGCTTCATTCTAGAAGAGTAGGAAGTAAACAAGAGGAAGAGAGGAAACTGAAGTTACTCAATTGTCTATGAAGCCCAAGGAACCATTTCATGTAGTCTCAATTAAGATAGTCACTCATCACTCTGGCCCATGTGATTGTTTAATGGAAGATTATTCAGACTCTGAATCCCAAAGCTAACTCCCATTTCTGCCCCAAGTCACCAAAGTTAACTGAGCACTTGCTTTATGACTCAAGTGCTGGGCTGGGAGCCAGTCCCCATGCAACTAGCTTCTTTCTGTCTGACAAACCAAACCATCTCTACACCAGAGAAAGGCTGCCACTGGATGTGTGTGTCTGCCATGGTTGGTTTATACGGATTCTCTTCAGTGAACATTCTGAGGAGGAGAGAAATGTAAGACTCTTTTTTTTTTTTTAAAGATTTTATTTATTTATTTGACAGACAGATCACAAGTAGGCAGAGAGGCAGGCAGAGAGAAGAAGGGAAGCAGGCTCCCCGCTGAGCAGAGAGCCTGATGCGGGGCTCGATCCCAGGACCCTGGGATCATAACCTGAGCCAAAGGCAGAAGCTTAACCCACTGAGCCACCCAGGTGCCTGGACTGTTGATACAAACTCCCAGTGGGACTGTTGATACAAACTCCCAGTGAGGTCCAGGCTACCTCTCTCCTCCACTGTGAAGGGAAATGAGTGAGGTCTGTGAGCAACAACGGGACTGCCCAGGGTCCAGGCTGAAATGGGTTTTTTCCGCCATAGCTGTGGTAGAACAGAACTTTGGGCTTCCTAATTCTGCCCTCTTTTAATTCACTGAAACTTCCCTTCAAAAATGTTCTAGGTTATGACCTTCGCATAGATGGTTCTTCCCAGAGATGAATCATCTATGAGGAAAATCCTCTCATCTAGTCAGAGTTTGTAAGAGAGGACACTTTTTTTTTTAAACAGGAAACACAACATCAAAACCTTTCAAAGTTTTATGTGTCTCATCATAGCAGCAAACAAATCTTTTCTTAATCAAAGTTACATGTTAACAGTTAGAGAGCCCAGGTTTTACATGCCTATGAGAGGTTCAAAAATAACCATTCTCCTGATAGCCAAGAGCAGAAACACAAGCACGTTTCACATAACACAGAGTTTGCAAAGGCCTCAAAATGGGCCTTCCTCTTTCATCATGGCCTTTTGTAAAAACTGTGACAGTGGGCCAGTGGGAATTCTGGCAGGAAAAAAGTCCCATCAGAGACTGGCTTTTCGTTTAAAAAAAAAAAAAAAAAAAGGCATGCTTATGCAGAAAATTCTTGCTTTTTCCATTATGTGGTGTCTGGGGGAGGGTGGGAAGAAGAAGACTTTTTTCTATATCTGTAGAGCACTGTAATTTAAAATGAGTCATGTAAAACATAAATGAAAACGTTAACCTCTTGAGACAAGGGTCAGAAAATTTTATTAGTGCTTAAATCCATTTTTCTCTGGCAAGCTTGACTAATCCCAAACCAGGGGCTTTCCCCATAGGCACACTCCAACTTACCCAGAAACTGAGGGTTAAGTCTGAAAATGGTCAGCTTGAGGAGGAGGAGGGCTCAAGGATTGAGAAATCCTTGGCCACAGCTTAGCCTCGGGCTAACCCTAGGCTAGCCCATCAGTCCAGAAGACCTCCCATTTCACAGCAGTGAATTTTCCCAAACACAGCTACAGAGGATCCCCCAACTCCAATGAGGGGTGGGATTATTTGTCTTAGTGTCAACTACAGCAGTATGGTTTAGCTCTATCTCCTACGTCGGGCCTAGGAAAGCATCTGCTTGCTTGTCTACCCATGGAAGACCCCTCTTTCTGGGTACCCCGCCTGCTTTAAATCCATCTTGCTGGTTTAAAGGGATCTCCTAGCATCAAGTACTTTTATTCTGCCTCTATCCCTCAGGAGTGTGACGGGAACTGAAGTGTGACTGCTGTGTTCTCTGAACAAACTCAAAGTGGGGATCACATGGAGACCTCGTCCAGATGTCTCATCCGTAGCCAACCTTACATGCTCTCCATCAGGGCTGATCTCTTCTCTAAGATTAACCTTTTACCAAACCAAGCAATTAAAACACAGGCATTCTTCTAGATTTTAACTGCTATAAACGGACCCAATTCTAAGTTCAAACACTGGTAACATTCTAATAACACAATACTTTCACCCGGACGGAGTAAGATCACTGCTTTACCTTACGGTATTTCATACAGTCTTCCCTCTTTACTGCTAAGAAAACTTCTAAAGACAGTGATGATATGGTACAAACCGTCTCATCTAAGTCTCTGGTTCCATGTATGGTTCAAGTACAAACATGATCTTGACAGAAACAAGATACGAGCCAACTGAAGATTGTTAATACTTAGATCTTGAAGATTTTTAAAATTAGTATGAGAGTAACTGAATATGGCTAAAGATTATAGAGATATGAGACTCAACTTAAAATTCTATGACATACAGGCCACCTCTTCCTAATATTTACTTAAATATTTGCCTCCAGCTTCGGTGATTGGTCTAACATGACATGACCTCTGGGGAAGTTCATACGGCCAGAGGTTCCCTTTCTTCCCGTTTCAATTTGAGGGTGGGACACAGCGTGATGCTGGAAAGCACACACCCTGAAGTCAGAGCCTGTGTGCAAACCCCAGCTCTCTACCCTTTACTAGTATTTGCTCCTGGGCTTCTGGCTCTAAGCCTCAACCTGAAAACAGCAACAAGTGAGATGCCCCAGGCAGTGTATGCAGCCAGTGCCCGGCACAAAGCAAATGCTCAAGGCGTACTAAGCAAACCTTAAGAATCATGAGGAAAACATTTCAAACTCTTCATCCCAGATGTAAAACACCTCATGCTACAACATGTGTTTAAGAAAAAGGTAGTAACCAGATGCAATGCACTAAAAAGAGTAATATTAAAAAAAATGCAAAGACACCCTTTTTAGCAAATAAAAAATTCAGGTACTCATTCAGTGACATGCCTCTAAGTGAAAGGTCCAGAATAAGGTGGCAAAATTAATGAGAACCTACACTGCCTTTGCCTAAAACATCAAATATCAACTCTGTGAGATGGATTTCGGGGAAAAGGCTAACCCTATCAGTCTTCTTTTCAACTCCTATAAGCAAAATATTTGTGCTTTCATTTTAAGCTTCAATTACTGGAACTGTTAACTCCCAGCCTTCTTCATTTCCTTCTCTTAGCAAATTATACATTAAATGTGAGATAACATAATTTGGAGGTTACTAACCACATTTGCTAGGATAGAGGATTTTTTTTTAAAGATTTTATTTATTTATTTGACAGAGAGAAATCACAAGTAGGCAGAGAAGCAGACAGAGAGAAAGAGGAGGAAGCATGCTCCCTGCCAAGCAGAGAGCCCGATGCGGAACTCGATCCCAGGACCCTTAGATCATGACCGGAGCCAAAGGCAGAGGCTCAACCCACTGAACCACCCAGGCACCGTAGGATAGAGAATTTTAAACATTGTAGAATGTGAACTCCACACAGCATGTGATGCTGGCAAAAGATGGTCCCTTAGCGATTCACTGAATCAAGAGATTCTTAAGCAAAAGCCTAGCTGTATTTCAAACACGTTTTATTTAGAAAACGGATTGTGTGGGGGTTGCCTGAGAAGTGGCAGGGACCATGGTTTTGTATTCTAGGAAAAAAGATCATTGTACAACTGTCTCCATCTTTCTCTTTCAGAGTATACGAAAGGCAACTAGTCTCATAGACAGATAACACTACACTCCCCCATGGGAAAAAAAAAATTTTTTTTTTCACCCTGATGGCTAAAGAATATGCCAAATACTAAATACTAAAAGGATGTTAACAGCTAGGCTGGAATTCACCAACAGCAGTTAAAGGAATAAAATAGTTACGTGATTAGACAAATTCCCTTATTTGACCACACTGCCATCAGATAGGCGGAGGGCTCAGGGTCCGCTGCACAGACTCCGGAAGCGGGCGAAGACAAGAGTAAAATAAACACTGGGTGCATCTTGTGAAACTTGTCCTGAGTGCGGGCCACAGTTAGCTGACTCCAATCACGTAAGAGCTGGATAGATGTGGTCCAACAGGAAACGGAGTTTCAACCTAAACAACTGTGAATTTTATGCTCCAATGTTTAAACTTCCTCTAAATGTTAAAGCTGACGGGGTTTCTCAAGTTTCCCTTATGGGGAAGATCAGACCACAAATGACAGTTACAATATAACCGTACAAGTAACTACAAGCATCTGATGGCTAGTGGAGTAGCAAGTTACAACTAGCTTTCAATCCTTTAAAGCTGATTTTAGTGAAATTAGCAAACTCAATTGCAAAGGCGCATTCGCATCACCAAAGCAACAATGACTTGTCTATATTGCTCTATATACTGTGCTATCAGACATGTTTGTATACAATGTTATGTATGAATGCTATTCTATATATTTAGATGTTATGCCATCTTATAAGGATATAACGTCACATCTACATGTATATACCATTTTATGAAGCGCTAGCGAGTCCAGTGAGTGCTAACTTGAAGGTTAATATTGTAATCACTAATGCTCCAGAGATTCCAACACAACTTTAAATCACCTCTTCCGGGCCTACTGTTCTGGTGAGGTCCTTCTGCTGAAAAGGA
Source organism: Neogale vison (assembly GCF_020171115.1). Taxonomy (NCBI): domain Eukaryota; kingdom Metazoa; phylum Chordata; class Mammalia; order Carnivora; family Mustelidae; genus Neogale; species Neogale vison. The sequence goes on from NC_058091.1 coordinate 220,196,365, forward strand.
GAGTAACTCACACAACTGCCTCATTCTCTGTCTTTTTTCTTGGGTCTATTTCCTGAAAGTGGAAAAATCTTGTTGTTTAACTCACTACCTAGGATCAGGCCATGTCACAGGTCACTGGCAAGCCAGGGGATCATCTGTCTTTGGCTCGGGGGTGCCCTCCTGGCCAACGGGCTGTGTCCAGGAATATCGCGCCATCACAGAGCGTGGATCCTCCCACCCAAGGCCCATTCGCTGGGCGGTACAGATGCTTAACCACGCTGGGGTGGCAGTCGGTCTGGGGTCAGACCCCAACTTATGCACTAGCTCTGTGAGCCTGGGCTATCATTTAACCGAACTTCAACTTCTTTTCCTCTGTAACACTTGTAATAATAAGGCCAATGTCACAGAATTCTTACGAAAAGTAACAAGTTAATGAAGCACAATGTTAGCACAGTCCCTGACCAAGAACTAGCATTTGCTGAAAACACAAATACAGGCAGGTATAAATCCACACTTCTCCACTTGTATATCTATACACACATACATGTGCATATTTACATAGGTATTTCTGTAAAATTTTCATATAAGCTAAGGATTTCCCCCATGTCCATAATACTGTCATACTTTCTCTGCAGTCTGTGTTTTCAGACACATTTTATTTTTAGGTGTTTGGAAAATACACACCTTAGAGTTTTATTCTTTGGGTAATTATTCTTCAAGGTAATCAACTTCTGCCTTTCTCATTACAAAGTTTAAATGAAAAACAATGTTTAAGTTTTCCCATGGGACATGGGCAGGTTGACGTATCTTTTTGAGCTCTTGCTGATATATCATAGTGTGTCTCTTAACTGCCTTTCCATGTCAAATATAAAGAAGCCAGACCCTAAGTTCTCAAGTCACCATCTTTTCTCCTCAAAACTCTGCTACTGTCTTTTAGCATTTACAGCTATAAAAGAGAAGGAAGCCTCAATTTTATTTCTTGGTACCTAAGTAGGTATTGTGACTAGATGCTTTAATGATGATTTTTATACTTAATTTTTTTTTTTTTTTTTTTTGGCCAACACGCATCTAGAGGCAGCTTTCCATTGATCTCCAATAAACAAGGTGGAGGACATGTTCAAATGTGCACACAAGCATGCAAGGTTATTTTTATTATGTTGTTCTCTTTGACTTGATACAATTTCCTGTTTATCAGCACTTAGACGTCTCATGTTAGATCTTCAGGTCCACGTATCTATCATCTTTACTCCTCACTTTTCTTTTTCTTTGCATTCTGGAAGAGCTTTGTCTACATTTCTTGTTCATAACACTGGTTTTATTTTCAGCGGCATTATTGTCCCTCATATGTTACTGAAACTTTAATTTCTTTACACTCAGTCTTTTTTTTTATGGCTTTACTGCCATTTCATCCCATCCTACCTTTTCTTTTTTTTTTTTTCCCCCAACTCTAACATTTAACTGCTTTCTGCCCCTCTTTCATTAGGGCCATGTCATTTTGAAGTAATAAATCATTGGTGGAGATCTGTTTTTTCTTAAAATCGCCTATCTGATCTCCCCTTTCTCTTTTTGGGGCAACACTGTTCAGCCGGCTCAACTATGCCTTTCCTGATCAGTGAGCACTAAGCAAGAAGAAATCTACCCAGACCTAGCATTTTCTCTGAGTTACCCTGATCCATCAGGTACTGGCTTCGGACCCAGAGCTGGCTGGCCAGTTAGAATGAAGAGTTCCGGGGCGCCTGGGTAGCTTAGTGGGTTAAGCCTCTGCCTTTGGCTCAGGTCATGATCTCAGGGTCCTGGGGATCAAGCCCCGCATCGGGCTCTCTGCTTAGTGGGGAGTCTGCTTCCCCCCTCTCTCTGCCTGCCTCTCATCTCTCTCTCTCTCTCTGTCAAATAAATAAATAAAATCTTAAAAAAAAAAAAAGAAAAAAAAAAGAATGAAGAGTTCCCAGCCCAATTCCCAAAGTGGTCTTCATTCCAGTGTAGTTTCACTGGCCTGAAAGAAAACCTCCTGCCTTCACTGGCTGGCCTTCTGAGGTCTGAATGGTGGAGAACTCAACTAGTACTCAAACCCCGAGTCAACAGAGGTCTTTCTAACCCTTCCCTACTACCTCCAACACTTTACTTTTGTGGAGGAAGATTCTCAGGATGTAACAGTAATATCCCCTGTCCCACTACCCTGCCTGGTTATTTTTTGAGCTATGATCTTCCACTGAATAAAAAAGTATCACTGGGGGAGATTAGAAAGAGGAAGGGAAGGACATCCTGAGGACAGCTGCCTAGGCTCTTTCTGAATTACGGGCAGAGTCGGGGAGGACGCGGCTCTGCCTCCCTGTTTATAGGTGGTCAGAACTTACTGCCTATGTTCTTAAACCTGGCTCTGTTTAGTTTACGGTAGACATTTGCCCTGCTACTTCTCGCTTTTATAACTCTTGAGAATGCAAGTGTTTTTCTCTACCTTCTTAGGGACTAGTGAGAAGCCTCACAAGGCTGTGTCAGGCCCACCAGGCAGAGACCTTTTTCAATGAGGAAACTTTCAAATGTTTCAAGGGGAAAAAAAATAAGGAAAAATAAAGGCATCCAAGAGGTTCTGCTGGCACTCATCACCTTTGAGAGACTATCTCTGTGCAATGTCACATTGTCCTTTTAAACACCCAGAAATAAAATTCACCTGTGCCTTTCACGTGCCCTCATCGACCCTCCTGTCCTTGGAATTCTGGAAACAGAAACACAATGTTTATGTTATAAACTTGGCAGTGACTGACTTTCCTGAGAAATAAAGTTTGACATTCAAAGGAATTTAGCCATTTAGCCAGTCTTTAAAATGGCGTTTACTGCTAACTCTGACAGAACTCAGGCTTAGGTTTAAGACTTCAAATTCATTTTAGTCAGCTTGGGATTTCTTGTATTTATGGAGTTCAAGCAGCCACTATCTACATGCCAAAACACATAATTCTTATGCTGGACATACTCAATTTTCTGGCTTTTAAACAGGTAATAACCAGCCTGTGCTCCATTTCAATCAAAATGATACAATTATAAGACAAAAAGAAGAAAGTTAGAAATTCAGGGAAACATTTGAAATAGACAGTAACGTCTTCCAAAATAACGGACATGGAGGGAAAATCATTTATCAATGGTACGTAAATTCTGAGGATCTGATCGAGGTTTATTTCTTCTCAAGAAAAACCACATACACACACACACACCCAAAACTCTGTCTTAGTTTCATGGCCTCCTCAGTCATGTAACTCAAACCTTTAATATATTTAAAAGACTTGAGAAAATGCAATGAGTCGTGTGTAAAACAAAGGTAATTTGTTGTGTGGTTGTATGAATTTAACAGCCAATGAAACCTGAAAGATCATACAAACATAATTAAAGACCATCCAAAAAGCTAAAACTATCTGGTTTCTTCAGTTACTGGTAACTTCACAAAGGACTGCTTAACAAGATCCACACAGCTATGTGTTGGAGGGCTCTGAACCATCTGAATGCCCCTTCTACGAAGCCCCCTTCTTAAATATTTACAAAATCATTTGAGGTTTAGCTTCTTAATCTGGAAAATGATTTTAACAATGCAATCTTTGCAGGATGGATAGAAGAATCAAACGGAAAATGGCTATCAAATGCCTAGCAGAATGCCTGGCGAACTAAGCATACCAATTTTATGGATCCCCCCCCTTTTTTTAAATTTTAAAGCCTTGGTGAGCTTTATTTTGTTAGTTTAAGGTACATTTTGAAAAAGGCATTTTCAGCATTTAAATACATCCATGTATGTAAGTGTGATATAATGACTACACTATATATTTCTGATATATTCTAGCCAAATTCATTAAATCTCATTCCTTGGTACTCAGCAGATGATCGGTGTTATTAAATAAAGCCATCTTGCTCTAACTTTTTTGAATCAATCTTTCTCCTTCGATAATGGAAAATTTACTTTTTGGCTACCTAAATAAAGCAAGTTAGCCATGTTGTCTAATACTTTCAAATTACAAAGTAATGATACAAACATTGAACTATGTTTCTACAATTAGGACACCGGGACAGAAAGATACATTTCAAATGAACCATTCACTGATAAAGAAGCAACATTCTTAAACATTATTTTTAAAAACATGCTAAAAATAGACCCAGTGGTATTTAATGTGGATTCACGGTAGATTATCTTCTTTGCAACCTGAAGTAACTTTGAAAACTGAATTTTCCAAGACCCCGCAATAAGCTGGAGCTGACTTTCTCAGTGTCAATGGTACCACGTGCCAAATCAAGGGCACTATGGCAGGTCCCTTCCTGGGGGTAAAGCTTAGAGGATGAGGATGACTGCCCCCACGCCCGCTATCTGGCTGACTTTACCACAAAGCAGCCCTGCCCAATGCCTATGCTAACGTGTTACCTCTTGGGCACACACGCCAATACCTCTATCACATAAATCTGAAGAGCTCTGAATAAACAAATCTTTATAACCCCAATAGACAAACGTTATAACCATCACCCTGTCTACCTGCCTTGAAAAATTTAACAAAAAACTCACAACACAAATCCTTAGAAAATCTGAGCTCCTATCACGTCAAGAAATTTAGTTACACCACAGAGACATCGTACAAGGCAGGGATTCCATGAGTATCTCCTCATTCATTCATGAGCTGCAACGCGTCAACCGGAAGTCACAAACTCACTTAGACGTCCGCCATTCCTGAGAGTCCACCAACAGAGGGAAAGCATAAATTCTCATACTTTGATATGTACCTTAAGATCATTTTGTATGCAGTTTTGCAAAATCTTGCTACCAATCTGGCACCTTCAACAGCAATAATCCCATCTGATCTCACAGCCCAACCTCCACATCAGGTCTTGCCATGAGGTCACGTGAGCACATATACCCAACCATCCTAGCTTTTTTTTTTTTTTTACCTAAGTCCCTTCTTCTGCCTTCTGGGCACATGTACTAGGGAAACACTATTGGGGACAACTTAAGTTTCCTGGATTATGTGTCTCAACAATTCTTTAAGTAGGAATAAAGAAATTTTTACTGACCAAGTGGCAGCAAGGCTAAAACTAAAATACAGTTAAAAATCAGAAGAGACAGTACCTACCTCTATTTTACAACTAGAGAACACTGGATTAGAAGGGTTAAGGAATTTAAAAAAAAAAGGGGGGGTGGTTTAAGGAATTTATAGGAAGCAAAGCAGAGGGAATTTCTGGCTCAAATACTGTATCACAGAGATTTAGATTTCACTTATACCAACAGCTTTACCATCTTGGATACCAAATTTGGTCACCAAATTACAAAGAGTCTCCTACAATGCAGTGTAATAAATTCACAGTCAGAACTTCAATATGCATCAAACTGTGACAGGATAGAAGAATCTATAGGCACCACATGATAAGTGCGACCAAATGGAAATAGATGAGCAGATGAATGCCAACACCTCCAAGCAAGACAGTGTCCAGAAAGGTATTCCTGAAAATGAAAGCCATACATCAGATGGCATAAAGCTACTGGGACAAAGTTCCGCAAGCAAAATTAAACAGAAAGATCTGCTGCTTGTTTTAATTTTTACTTGCAAAGTTCTACTTTATCAGATGATTTAACAATGTATAGTGCATAGGATTATCATGGTAAAAACAAAATACTGTGGTCAGTTATAGAAATTAGTAAGAATAATACACTTTACAAAGTATTCTGACAGTATTTTGTTAAACTTGACATTTTAGGGAAATTATACCCCAGAAACTAAAATATAGCCAACTTCTAGTACACTCTGAACTCTATTTAGATTAATTTCAACGAAAGCCTAAGAACTCTTTTGGTACGGAATGCTATAAAATCAACCAAGACCTCAAAACATTAGATATAATCCATCATGCAATTATGCTTCTCATTTCTAGCTATCACACCAAGTTATTTTCTCCCATTTCAGCCTTCAAACCAATTTGATGTCATTCCTCATGGAAATTTGTTTGCAACAAAGACACACATATATGCAACAGCCAGTTCTACTGCTAACATCTGTTCTCTTTTACTAAGAAAAACATGGATATGTAAATGGCATCACGTATTTGGTATTCTTTTCTGCCAGAGGTACAAAATTCTCCCCTTTTGGGACGCTACTTAGCAGATGTAAGACACCCTTTGTTGTTGAATTTAAGAATTTGAATTGTTTATTTTTTCAAACTCTGACTTACTGGAGAAGTGCTTATTAATTAGAATTTCTCCTGTTTTAGACAAAGATGCTTTTACCTAGAAACCAGAGAAGACGTCAAAGTTATCAAAGAATCTACTGACAACGAAACTAAAAAAGAAAATATAGAGTTCTACTTTTATGACAAGGAAAATTTCATTAGAACATCATCATTAGCTTGGTTGCTAGGAAACAAAATAGGCTCACTCCACTTAACAGAATCCTGCTCGAATCAGAGGTGTGAGGCTTTACTTAGGTAGTACAGATATGGACTTTGGACACTTTACCCATTTTGGGAGGGAAAAAAAAAGGCAGAGTGAAATGTCTAAAGCTAGAAGCCTTAATGCAATCATCTGAACATATATCTCACTTAAGAAAATGCAATCTGCATACCATAGCTCTGTGATTCTAAATGACGCATGTCAGGGTAACATGGCAGAAATCTTTTCCTCAAGCAATGTCTTATCTGTAACCTTGAACTTAACTGTCACCACAGCTCCAGGAAAGAGAACTATCAGGTTCTTCTGGTCAAATAACAGACTGGAGGAAGGAGGGAGGAATGTCTCCCTCTCTGGGAGTGTACCAAGAGGAACTCCCTAGGCATCCCCCCTTAGGGTTTGCTTTTACTTTTTGTTATTTATTTTTTATTTTATTATTTACATTTTTATTCCCCTCTCCCTATTTATTTGACAGATAGACAGAGAGCACAAGTAGGCAGAGCGGCAGGCCAAGGAAGAGGGAGAAGCAGGCTCTCTGCTGAGCAGGAAGCCTAACTCGGGGCTCGATCCCAGGACCCTGGGATCATAATCTGAGCCGAAGGCAATGCTTAACCGACTGAGCCACCCAGGCATCCCTAAGGTTTGCTTTTAATTCCTAACATGGTCATCCAGGTTGGGCAGGGCAGAACTTTTCCACTATTATGTAGGAAGATGTGAAAATCTTTTCTCTGTCAGTTTCCTTCTCAACTAACCATGGGTATGCAAATTACTAATTAGGGTTGCTTTTCTTTCTCTTCAAATTTCTAGGGAGACAAAATAATTAAACTTAAAATTCATTGGGTGCCTGGGTGGTTCAATCGGTTAAGCAGCTGCCTTCATCTCAGGTCATGATCCCAAGATCCTGGGATCAAGTCCCACATCGGGCTTCCTGTTCAGCAGAGGGTCTATTTTTCCCTCTCCCTGCTGCTCTGCCTATTTGTACTCTCTACCTCTCTGTCAAATAAATAAATGAAATCTTTAAAAAAAAAAAAAAAACCCTTAAGATTCACAGGAAAAATACCTTAAAAATCAAGCATTTAGTAAAAAGATTTTAAACAGGAACAAAAAAGAAAAGAAATGCTGGCACTCGGGCAGGAGAACTCTATCACAACATGTAACTTAATATGTGAGTAATCCCTTCTGGGATCTTAAGAGAAGTGGTTAAGCTCATCTGATTTTATCAAAAATAATGATCACATTTGTTTTCTCCAGACCTACTCTTAATCAGTTACATTTATGATATCTTTTGGAAATTAATTCCATTTTGTATTAAAACACAGAGGTCAGACACTTAAGTTTTTATACCTGGGTAAAGCCCTAGCGTTCTGATTAATTTTTCCAGCGGGTAGTTAGAGGTAGGACTCTAAGGCTTTATCTTCAAATACCCTCTAACCAGCCCGGCTTTTTCACAGAGGCGGCATGGTCAATGCAGACCTCAAGTCCGAGGTCTCACCCCAGCGTTCACGGGAGCTCAACAGGACAATCCTCTAATGCACAGCAAAGTCTCACTTAAGTCGGGAAAACAGGTGAAGAAAGTTATGACAAGGCATAATCTCAACCAAAACAGAACTCATGAAGGCAGGAATTTGTGAGGCAAAACAAACTACTTTCACAGGTGCTGTCTGGGTGAGCATCAGCAGTATGTTATGACCATGAGGCTCAGCAAAGGTGTATAATTTGGGATCAGGTCGCTGTCTTCTGTGACTTCTGTACAGTGTAGTGAATTTCTGTGATTTACTACAGCCTCGCTTTCTAGATGGTGAATGACAACTATGGAGGGGCACTCACACGCTGAGTATGAGAAATGTAGAAATAACCTGGCCAGGGAAATCTTGAAAGCAAGGTACATGCTTTGTTCTTTTCTGCTTATAAAGAATTTTAATCAAAATTTAAAATAGGCCTCACCCAATGTGCGCTTTTGGGTTTTATATGTGGAACCAGCTGGGACCCGGGACTCACTGTCAGGGTCCAAAGTGGGAGCCGGTAAGGGGTGTGGATGGGGGATGTAGGTGAGTATGAACTCAAATTCCTAAGTGCTCTCTCCAGTTAGCAGATTCCAATGTTCCCGTTACAAAGTAACATGGTCACTAGTTTATACAATACAAGAGACTCTAGGTACTAGAATCTCACTAGTCTAAATAGTGTGCATTGGTATGACTTTAATTAATGAATCGCAGAATACTGTCTCAAGAAACAGCCCCGCTGGACAGCTTACTTATAAAAGGAAGGAATACATTTTCATTCCCCTATCCCTACATCTCCACCTCCATTATTCTTTGTGTACAGAAGAAACCGAGACCGTGGCTGAATGGGGAACGGAATGCCAGGGTCTGAAGAGCCTAATGCAGAAAGAGCTAGAGTACTGTCTTTCAACAGCATGGGTCCCCTAATGACCATGTGACACCCATTTTGCACACCCTTCACCTACATTCAACACTGAGCAGGTTCTCTCCAAAGTAGGTCACATGGGGCTTCACCCCATTGAGGGAAAGTGTAACATGATACTCCTCTTGGCAATTTTAGCCCTCATGCAAAGGGAAGGACATGAAAGGAGGGGAGAGGGAATAAAAGCTGTGCCTGAGGACACTTGCTGATCCTGACACATGTTCTAATCACTTTGCTTAAGTGGCTGACAGAACCCACTATCTTAACACACTTTCCCGCTAGCAGAACGACCTATCCTAAGCACTGGAGTAGGAAGTAACAGTTTTGGAGACACAGAATTCAATGGTCAAGGCCAAGGCTGCAAGACTCCTCAGATGTGAATGATGTGAAAACAAATCAACTGTGATTTCTAATAACAGAATGGGCTGTTACAGCCTCGTGTGCCTGCCCATGACAGACAGAGTGAGTGGCTCTCCTTTAAAAATCACCTGGATGGGGGCGCCTATGTGTTTCAGTGGGTTAAAGCCTCTGCCTTCGGCTCAGGTCATGATCTCAGGGTCCTGGGATCGAGTCCCGCATCGGGCTCTCTGCTCCGTGGGGAGCCTGCTTCCTCTTCTCTCTCTCTCTGCCTCTCTGCCTACTTATGATCTCTCTCAAATAAATAAATAAATAAAATCTTTAAAAATAAATACAATAAAATAAAATCACCTGGATATGAAACATTTCAATGAAGAACCTCAAAAGCAAGCCCTTATCCACTAACAACCTATTGCACTATTCTAGATTCTCGGGATAATGGAAGAACCACCAAGATTCCCACTGTCATGGAGCCTACAATCTAGCAGAGAGAAGATACAACCCATATCAACATGGGAAGTGAATTCTATAGCTGGTTAGATAATAAATAGTTTACAAAAGCAGAGGGGCAGGTCACCACGTGAAATAGGGTGAGCAGAGCCAGCCTCCATGAGAAGATGGGAGCAGAGGGCAAAGTAGGTTGCCCAAAGGATGTGTGAGGAAGAGCTGGCCAAGGGGAGGGAAGGAAGCACAGCCCTGAGGCGGGAGGGGAAAGGACACAGTATCAGAAGGCACACTACCTCTCTCGAATTTTTTATTTTATTTTATTTATTTGACAGACAGATCACAAGTAGGCAGAGAGGCAGATGTGGAGCTCGATCCCAGGACCCTGAGATCATGACCTGAGCCGAAGGCAGAGGCTCTAACCCACTGAGCTACCCAGGCACTCCACCTCTCTCGAATTTTGACTTCATTTGTCATCACTACTTGCCAGCACAGAACAGCGACGCAGCTCATGTTTACTGAATGACTTTGGAGGCAGTAGGTACAACAATGTCCAATAAACAAATGCAATTCAATCGACAGGCTGGGCTTCCTAAGAGGCTACACGCAAAAGGTACCGGTGGAAGGTTTAGCAGATTTTCAAGTGAGTTTCAGAAGCTCAACTTCACGCTTTATTTCCAGGAACACTCAAGGAAAAGTGGAAAAGCGGCTTCTGCTACATAAGGAGCAATCCCTCACACAATCTACTTGTGGCCAGAGTCCAACCACAACCTTCTCTGAAGGAGAGAGAAGGCTGCAAGAGGAGGAGACAAGGACCACACAATTTGCAGGCAGGCAGGCAGACGTGAACACCCTCTGTCTATCCCCTGCCCATGACGGGGGGGGGGGGGTGCCAACTCTCCCCGTGACACTGTCTCAACAGGACACCTGCAAGGACCTCAGGCCTCAGAGGTAACCTTCTAAGTAAAACAAGGTCAAACACAAAAAACAGGCTACATCAAGTATGCGAAGTAGAAAGAAAGTGCTAAAGGATTCAAGGACAGTAAGAAAAGAACCATCCTCTCACTGCTCCAGTGTGTCACTGTAAAGGCTTCCAAATAAACAACCACGTGGGCAAAAGAAACCAGAAGCCCATAGTTCCAACATACATGTTTGTCTCTACAACTACCTTCCTTATCAATGTGACAGGCAACCAGTAGGAGCTACTGAGTCCTCATTTCAGACAAATCCTATTTTTTAATTTATTTATATTAGAAGGTTTTATTTATTTATTTGAGAGACAGAGAGAGAGTGCAAGTAGGCAGAGCAGCAGGCATAAGCAGGCTCTCCGCAGAGCAGGAAGCTCAATGTGGGGCTCGATTCCAGGATCTTGGGATCATGACCTGAGCAGAAGGCAGACCTTTAACCCACTGAGCCACCTAGGCGCCCCTCCTATTTAAATGAGAACAGAAGACTAACATTTCTGGAAAACCTAATGTTTATTACTACACTCCCCTCACAACCTCTCCTTACTCCCTTTTCAACCTTTTAGTTACTTTTAATTTCTCATTTATATTTAGGCCCACTCTTTCTAATACCTGAATGCACATTATCATGGGCTTCTTTCCTAAATTCTGCTAAAAATCTTCAATTACCCTACCTTTTCATGTGTTACAAAGAAAAAAGAAAAGGCTGTGAAAAATCTCCATTGTCACTGCATCACATTAGAAAGAAAGCATTATAAAATAGTTTAGGACCTAAAAAGAGAAAATCATTTTATTTATAATGGAAGTTATACCTAATAGCAGTTATTAAATGCAATTTTGCCTAGAAATTATTTTTACAAAATCTGTATGTCACTAATCTTGACAAGAAGCTCCTTCTTTTCACCTTTTAAATAATCTTCTCTAATCCAACACAGATACTTGTAGGATTCTGTCATCTTTTGTATTCTGGGAAAATTAATTAATTTTTCCTTTGGAATCAGCCTATTTAAGTGTTTCTTTTTTTTTTTTTTAAACTTAAAAAATAAACAGCCAAGTTAAAATACATAGTTTGGTGTGGGAAAAAAGAAAAAAAACAAAAACCCTCGTAATGTATACACCTTCAATCTGCTCAATGAAATGCAATGGTTGAAAAAACTGTATCTACATATACAGTCAAGGTTTTCTGACTTACCTGTGAAGAAAAATTTACTTTTGCTTTTCAACTGTAGGGTAAAAGACATTTGGACATTGTTCATGAAGTTCGGTATCACGTTCATCTAACAAGTATCCCTTTTGGGTCAGGGACGGGGAGGAAAGGGCACGTGCCCCTTCAGGGATGCTTGACTTTTATAAAAGATTCCCTGTCGTATTATGACCCAGTGCTAAAAGGCAGGCCTTTACCTTGCATTCTGCTCCTTTAACCTCGTGTTACCTCATTTTTAAGTGCTGTAAGGAGCCAGCTTAAAGAAGGCAGAAGAGTAACAGAATCCCTCCCAGAAACACACTGTAATACCATGGGCAGTTCTACTTCACATGCAACCACTGTGGGGTTTTGGGTGGGAAGGGTGGGGGGGACCCTCTTTTAAACCTACCTTTCCAAAACCTTCTCAGTCTGAGAAGAAAAAAAAATTATGAGGGAAAAAAAGCTTGAAATTTACTAACAAGGAAATGAGTATTTAACAAAGGTCGAAACAGCAAAGCTGAGCAAAGGGCCTGTCTCTGCTTGACACTGCACAGCAGAAAAACCTTCAGTGACCAGCTGTGCACAAAGCTCGAGCGTGGCCCATCTCCAATAATAGACAAGGAGCGGGTTTTGAATCAAGGTGGTTTCCATTTAAGAAAAGCATTCAGTAATTTTTTTTCCTCTCATCATGGCCAAGCACACTAGAGGCAATAGTGATAGGAAATGGCCCTGCTGTGAAGGGAGCAAACTCCCTCTCCACCTATACTGAGTACTGAGTACGGGATTAAGCGTCAGCTAAAGCCACAGTGTTTCTGGAGAGGAAACCAAGAGGGAGACACCAGGTTATAAAAACAATGCTTTCTTCCCTGCTGAGTTCTGTGGTCACTTTATTGCTCTCGACATTTTTCCATACACGTTAAATTAACATTAAATATACTGACTTACCCTCTACTTTCCCCTAATGATTATTTAAATATATTAATACCAATTACAAGAGGAAGAACGCAGTAGTGTTTAATTCCATGGCAACTATAATAATAGGGTTTAAAGATGCTTACGAAACAGGTTCTCATTTACCATCTCCCTCTTTTTACAACACTCTACCCCACAAACACAAATTCCTAGTCTTGTAATGATTGACCAAGCTTTTTATATACTAAGCATAAATTCAGATAAAATTGCCAAAATGAGTCCCTCCCTGAGGACAACAGCCCGACACAAATCTCGGGCTTTTCTTTTAAAAAAAAAAGCCATAAAAAGCAATCACTTAGGAATACTGACCTTGCTGTTGTTCACTATCTGCTTCAGCTTTCGAAGAACCTGGTGCAACAGGAAGGGGTCGAGGTGGTCGGGGCTTTGGTGTGGGAGGCGAGATTCTTTTCCTTCCAATATATTCAACGTAAGTTCCCGGAAAGTCCCCTCTTTCCCCTGTGGTTTCATTATAACCATTTAACCAGCCGATTTCTTCAGGCCTGGCTTCCTGTCCATCACTGAATCCAAGAGCTACTAAGGACCCTTTATTCACAGTCAAGACATCACCCAAGTGCAAGTCAATATCTTCGTCTCGTTCCTTTTTGTAATCATACAGTGCTCGGTACTGGTAGCCCTCGGCACTCATGGTGGCGATTCTGGGACCATGCAACAGAGCAGTCCGGTTTCCCGCTGCCGTCTGGTCTTATGTTTCTGCGGAAAGTGAATTCAGAGTGTATGTTAAGATTCCTAATACGTGTCCAGCAGAGGACAAAGGACAACTCTCCAAAGGTTTAAGAGGAGAGGTGACTGGCTGTCCGGCTGTCCATCTGTCCTCCATCAATGGTGTGACTGAAGACAGGGTGCCACTTCCTCTGTGGCCCACAGTCCTCCCACTGGCTTCCTTTTCAGCAGCTCGTCAACACTTGGCCTCCAGGCTGATTCTCGCAGCGCGGCCCAATCCTTTCTGACACTCTTGTCTCACTGTCCATCTGGCGTCTGATTTGACTGTGTCACTCCACACGCGAGCTTCACCTAGCAGAGGAAAAACAAGACTTATGAATGAACATCACACTTTGCCATCTGTGTGAATTTGAATTTCTATTTCCATTCAACAAGTATTTAATCAATTTGGCATACACACTCGGGCCAGCGTGCTATTGCTCAACATGATATATACAACAAAGATTAGTGAGACAGTCCCTGCCTTCCAAGAACATTAGGCAGGGGTGGCAGGTGTGCTGGCATGTGGCAATGTCTCTCAGATAAGAACGGGACACAAGGAACCTTAACACTAGGGAAAGTGCAGAAGACAGAGACAAAACGCTGTTGGGTTCTGGCGAGGGAGAAACCCGCGTCTAACCGCAGGGATCTAAAGACACAATGGAATGCGTGGCATGAACTTAGGTACAGATGTGACTAAGCAAATGTCCTATTCTGGGAAGAGCTAGAACAGGCAGTCCAAAGCGTCTGAAGCCAAAGAGGGAACACTAGAACTGGATTAGAAAGACAGGGAGGGGTTAGGTGACATGACACACGCCTGCACTGAGCTTGGGGCGGGGGGTACTCGGGAGCCACTGAAGACGCTTAGAGAAAGGGGAGCAACACCCTGAGAGAAGGGCACTTGAAGAATCTCAGCCCAACTACGGTGAGTGGGACGGATGGGCAAAAGGGATGCAGGTGGGAAGATGAAAGCGGACTACGGGGGTGTGGGCGAAAGGCCTCGAGCGCGGGAACCAAGGTGGCAGAAGGTAGGGAAGGCGAGGGATGAAGCAAGAGACACTGCAGAGAAAGCACGAGTGCGGTGGTGATGCTTCAGTCAGAGTCAAGACAGAACAGGAGCAGAAGGCCAAACGGGAGCTAACTCCAGTGGGCTTTAGGGAATGCTGGGCACACAGCTGCTAGTGTGGTGGGGCTCAGGGGCAAACCCAGCCTGTGATTCAAGAGAGGGAACCCGCTACAGATCTGATCAGCTGCAAATAAGGTGAGACTGAATTCAGTGGCAGGGAGGAGCTCCCAGGGGAAAAAAAAAATGTATCGGAGATTAAAAAATCATCCGAGGCTCAAACACACTGGGGTTCACTGAAAGCAGCCTTAAAAGCAAAGTCAAGGTTTGGAGACAGGCTCTGTCGGTCTTACCTGGGAAACAACGGACAAGAGGATTTGGGTGGGAAAAGGTGATCCCTAAGACCAAATCCTGCAGGGGCCTCCAGTAGGGGGAAAGTGAGGCAAGGCTAGGTAACTCAGGGCTCTGCATCACCCTATCATCAGTGACTTCTGAGAAACCAGCCACCAGTCTAGAGACAGCGAGGACAGTCTGTGAATTGAAGGAGTTAAGAACCTGGAGAGGAAGTAGAAATGGTTGCCTGAGATTACCCTGGAAAGACAGCCTGGTGCAGGGGGAAACCAGCAGTGCAAGTTTTTGCTTTTCTTGTAACATAGTGGAAGCAGAGGAATTAAAGACTCTCTAGACAGAAAGTCAGCACGTGGCCTGCCAACAGCACAGGGCATTCATGTAACACTTTGCACTCCGGTCACTTCTCAGCGCTATCTTCGTTATAAAAAGTAAAAGCAACTGAAAGGTTAAAGTTAAGCTGGCTGAGCAGCAAAGCAATAAACGAGAGCCACATAACATCAGCGTGCTATATCAAAGAGAGCTCCGTGAGTTAATGCGGGGGCCACCTGAGAAGTTCAGTATTACAGGAACTCGCCAGTGTGTGCATCTTAATATGCAAAATCTAATCACAGCTCACGATGCTGGTATTCAGAAGTGTCAAGTATTCAACTTTATGTGGTTAGAAACTCTTTGTGGTAGTACCGTAACACTCTTAGGAGAGTTAATATTAAAAGAAGCAAAAACAAACACTGAAATCTTTGAGTAGTAAGAATACTAATTTGAGACAGTAGTCTTAACTTTGCATTTCATTTGTCAGATTAAGAAAAAAAAAAACTAAAGCAACTAACACGGTGTATTAGAAAAATAAACTGTATTATGTTTGAAGACCACCTCTCCGTTTGATGGGTCCAGAATCAAATTAAATATTCACAGGAGAAATTCACACAAAAATGTAGGACTAGCAAATCTCATTTTTAGTACTAATGTACTCTGTACAAATGAGACACAGAACTCTAAGGAACATGAAAATTTACATATCCCTAAATGCCTGGAAACCAGGCAACATGCCTAAGAATAATTTAATTCCTCCAAATCTGCCTTGAAATTTTTGTTAGCTTTTCCTGGCAATGTAGGTCTTTTGGGGGGTGAAAAAAAATCCTCAACTAGTACGTTGGATAGATCTTTCCACCAGCTGCTGCCTATGGCTTGTTCTATTTCAACAACCCAGTGGGCCAGTTTGGTGAGATTTTTAACAGAATGGGGAATATTATATCCAACCCCTTGTTTTCCCTTTCTCCCTCTCTCCCTGTCTGTCTCTCTTCATTACTCCCTTCCCTACACAGTCCTCAGCAACCACCGGGGCCCCTGGTCACAGCACGCCTATGCAGATATGCAATGGTCCTGAAGAGGAGACACCATACTAAGAGGCCCCATGACGGGTCAAGGTTTTACCAACCTGAAAACCACGCTTCTGTTAGCCTGAGGCTAAATAATCTGTGCAAAGAGAAAAACTACCCCAAGGAACCTGATGACTGAGAGTAGCAATCCCCAACCCAGGTGCCAAAGACCTGGAGGTCTCTACTAATTCCCAACCCTCACTGTTTTTAAAAGGAGAAACTTAACTTTCTGTGTGAGAAGAGCTGTGCAGAATTCTGGGTCTTCGTCTGATTCAAAAACAAAACACAAAACAGGGCGCCTGGGGGCTCAGTAGGTTAAGCCTCTGCCTTTGGCTCAGGTCATGATCTCAGGGTCCTGGGATTGAGCCTTGCACCGGGCTCTCTGCTCAGTAGGGAGCCTGCTTCCCCATCTGTCTCCGCCTGCCTCTCTGCTACTTGTGATCTCCCTCTGTCAAATAAATAAAATCTTTAATAAATAAAATCAAAACAGAACAAAACAAAAAAACCAAAATCAGCAAAACCCTCATCTTCTGTGATGCTAGGATTATAAGAACACACCACATTCCTGTCTTCTGGGACTCCACAACATCAAGGCCAGGAAGATCAATCCATACAATTCAAGGTTGGCCACAAGTTGGCACCAGCTAAGCAGTTGGAGAGCAACGTTGTAAGAGAAGAGGGAGCACTGACTTGTCATCTGGGCGGCAACTGGACAGTGTCCTGTGGCCAAGTGCACAGCGGCCTTGGCGGGGGAAAAGGGGCAGGCACCTCAATCCCGACGCGGGCCACATACTTTCTCCTGACAGCCACACCCATTTTGAGGACTGTCACTGTCATCATGGTCATCACGGGCATCCTCTAACACTTACTGGGAGCTGCATGTGTATTAACTCACTCAACCATTGCCACCTAATGTTCATTAGGAACTACGCGTTCATCAACATGGTCGCTCTTCTCCATAACCCCAAGGCAGCACTATCAATAGTCTCATTTTGCAGAGGAGGAAACTGAGGCACAGAGAATTGAGTACCTTGGCCATGGTAACACTCAGCAACTGGAAGCTGGAATCCCAGTTCACATTCTAGCTGTCTGGCTCCAGGGCCACGACTCTTGACAGCACTAGAACCTACTGCCCAAATTCAACATGCTTTGCTGACCGAGTACAGCCCAGGTATGTCCACAGGGTCAAAGATGCAGATTCTTTGCCGGCACATTCTGACCCCCCTCAGATTAATCCCGAATGTCTGTTTTTTATTTACTCTCTGTGACAGTGGCCTCACTGATAGTGTTGGTGGCTCTTTTACAAACACACCTAACCAAAAAAGCCACTACAACTTGGCAAGAGTTCCATCAAGTTCAGGACCCAGTATCTTGGACAATGCAAATTTTCTTGCAAAGAGACTTCAGTAAAATGCATCCTTGCCAAAGAAATCTATAGACTAGTGAATGAGAGAATACTGGACACAAACTTCTGGAAGGCTGCCCACTTCTGGAATCCTGCCCACTTCTGCTCTATGAGCTGACACTTCTGCCACCTGTATCCCTCTTGGCATCTATGCCCTCTATGGATATCCCAGGCCCCTGACTACACAATTTCTAACAACTCAGCTCCTCCCTAGGGGAATACATGGAACATTAATCCATAGTCATACAACTATCTTATCTAGACAACAACAAGTTCTTTTTTCTCTTACCCTCACATTCTCTCCAGGACTGCAGAAGACTCAGCAGCCTGAGACACTGGCAGCACCTGTGTAATGTAACCTTCCTAGGGTCAGTCTGGAGCTGGAACTGCCCACACATCAACAGGATATATGCTGCCCAGATTATAAGACTATGCCTCCAATCTCTTTGGCTACATTCACCAGTCTGGTGAACTATTTCCACCTAGCTCCAACACAACTGTTAACACAGTAAAGGTTTTTATAGGTTTCTATACCCACCCATCCATAATTTAATGTTTTCAAATAAGCAATGCAATTTTATGATCTAGGTGCCAAGCTAGCGCGTAAGTTAAGTTACAGTAACAAAAGATAAAAAGGAATTTTATAAACAAGTAACTAACTTATTCTTACATAATATTGCATGCAGCAGTTCAAAATTTCTTTGATGGTAATTACCGTGTTCCAGTCTTTCAACCCTTTTAAAGTCTGCCCGCCTGCAACACCACTAATCGATGTATATTTTCTCGCTTTGCTAGGATACCATGCAATTCCCATTTTGTTCTCCAAAATAAAATTGTGTCTGATGCCTGACAATCAGCAACCCATGACTTCTTAATGCAAAAATGCCTGAATGTAAACTTTCAATTTAACCCTACAACCCACAGGTATTCTGGCAAAGAACCAAACAAAATTCTTTGAAAAGTCCTCTGACTATACTGACTTACTCATTCCCCTTTTACAAAGAACAAGGATTTAGCAAACGTGGTGAGGAGACAGGAATATAGGGCATTTTAAAATCACTTGAAGTAAATCAGGATACGCCTGTGATTCAATGAGCAGTTTGCCAGTGGGTCCCAGCACACAGTGGGTCTTCACCTCGGCTGCAAAGGCAACGGAGGGTTCCTGGGCTCACAGCCCATCCTTCCCTGCATTCCATCTCTCCACCCTCCCCGGGCTAGCTCTGAGTCTAGGGCAAGCTCCCAACCTAAATTCACTGTCTTTTAAAGACAAATCATCATTTAAAAATTTCTTCACCTGTCCAATACAAAGTCCTGGAAATCATAAAAATCAAAGAACAAACTTAGATTAAGCCTAAAGTAAAAGTCATCAGGTATCCTCAATCATTTTCAAACCAACCACAATGCCTTACTGACTGGGAAGCTCAGGGCGGAGTCCATGCTGTGGGCAAGCAGGCTGCCTAGGGCAAGACTCCTGGCTGCAGTCCTTTTTGGGCTGGAGGAGCAGTGGGGGTGGGCAGGACACGGGAAGAGCCCAGGTGAAACAACACGGAGGCAGGATCTTCCAGAAGGCAAAGTGATGACACAGAACTGGAACACTTCAGGAGGGGCAGAGAAGGGAGGCCCAGGTCCAACTGCAGTCCTCACAGGAGGCCAGCAGAAAGATGCTAGTGCTCTTGCTGCAGGTCCAGAGGGGCCTGAGAAACAGACCCCACCATCCAGGCAAGGCTGTGCATGGGGTTGACCGTTCCAGTTTCCTGCACCATCACAGGGAAAAGGCCCATGGAAATGGCTGTGGAACTGAATGAGATGATCTGCACCTCCTCCTCTTGTGAAAATACAATGCGATTTTGCAAAAGTCTTAACGAGATTAGTATAAGCACTGAGCTTCGGACAAAGGCAGCTGTCCCCATCACTGTCCGGATTTTTTACCTTGGGCAAGTTACTCAGATCTCTCTGTGGCACAATTTTATCATCTGTGAGACAGCTACAATGAGCAAACTTACACCTCCCGGGGTTACCATGAGAATTAAATGAAATTACATATATAAAGTGCTTACCTCCATGCTTGATAATTAGAACTTAATATAATTAACACCACCATAGTGTTTACTATGCGCCAGGCACAGCTCTTAAGAGTTTTGCATAGAACTCGATGAACCCTCACAACCATCCTAGATATAATTACTAACACTATTTTACAGATGAGAAAACAAGCACAGAAAAGTTAAAGACTTTGCCTGATGTTACATAGCTAGTAAACTGCAGCTATGTTATTACTGGTATCATTACTCCTATTTATTTATACTATTTATACTATTATTACTACCATTTATATGATCCTTACTTGAAACAGGAATATTTGCTACGAGTTTTTGTTTGCACTGCTTCTAAAGGCTTGCGAACTCTTGTAAAGGAATCCTCAAGTTAGCCTAAAATAAAACTCTCTGCTGTCCCTTTAACTCCTTTTCAGAGTAAGCAGACACAAAAAGCCTGCTTGTGGACTTTGCCCACCTACTTCTCTCCCTGCCCAAAGGAAAGGGGTGGCTCTGGAGGTCCAGGCAGAGGAGACATGGGAGGGGCCAAAACTCCACTACAGCAAGGTCTGGTGGAGGCTCTGCCCTCAAACAGGAAAAGAGTCCTTCATGGACTAAAAAGGTAGCTGAGTTCTGAGGCTTCAGCCCTAGGTCCTCTGGGGTCTGAGTCCAGGGTCTGGACCTCCTGGGTCCAGCCAGGAAGTAGAGGAGCAGCATGCCTGCCCAGGCACCTGGCTCTATTAACTCACTCTTGCACACCGGGGGAGTCTTCTCACACATCTGGGACTCTCTGGGGTGATCCTGAACCTGAAAACTATTTTGACGACAGGTGCCTGTGGGTATGTATTTGATTTACTTTAAGGAAAACAATGCTGGAAAGATAAAATCTCCAAAGATGTTTTCATAGCAGAATTTTTTTTCCCAGCAAAAAACTACGCTATGCTCATTATATACTTGGGGGGGGCGGTGGAAACCAACCAACATAAGCCAAACAGACAAGTTTATGAGTAATTATGTAGTCTATTTTTCAGCTCATTTGGCATAATGCACATGAAATAGCCTTTAATCGCCATTTTTTAAGGCAAGTAATTCCAATAAGAGAGTTGGCAGAAGCATAGCAAGAAATCACATTAGGATGGAGATGGAGGAGTCAGAGAAAAAAGCAATACCATGAATATTTTAAAAACTACTTACAACCTAAGTTCTCTATTAAAAACAGTCACAGAATTTATATTGTGCCTTCTAAGGTATAAAAACCAAATTGATAAGCCGTCCTTCCACTGGTAAGTAACCTCATTTTCTGAGAGCTTCACTAAGAGGCTCCATTCTCTTGAGTTCACTGACAAATTCCTGTTCCCTCCAAAACAGATCTGTGGGGAGCCCATTGAAATATATAACGTACAGAAAGAAGCATTTCCCATTTTCTTCTGCACGGTGTATGCCCCACAGGTGAGAGCCCAATGGCTCCCCACATAGGCAGCCATTATCTCAGCTCTTTATCATCTACCTGACCATAAAATCATTTTCTTTAAATCTGCTCATTCACCATCTCTTTATTCAATAAAACATATTTCGGGAATCACAAAATGCAAAGACAACAGAAGATGAACTGAAACTGTCCCTGTTTTAATGAGTAAGGGGTCAATCTTTCAGAATGGATGCCTTTTTAGAACCTGACCCACGAACCACCTAAGAAAAAAAGTAAATTCTGGACAACACATTACCTTAAAAATTACATGGCAATTATGGAAAAATGTAATTAACATGTATGGTCACTTTTAACAACACAAGATTCAGGCAGATGGTGTATGTTTACATTTAAGATACAAAATCCTTCAAAAATCGGCTGAGGTGCAAGTGGCATTTCCAGAAGATAAACGCATACTACCAGCACCACCACCAACAACCAAAACATCTATTAACATAATTTATTGTACCACTTCTGTTCCCCAAAACTAACTTTATACACTGTGGGGATTTCCTGATCTTAATAAATACGAATTTCAAAAAATAGCTAAGAAAAGACAATATAATTAATTGAAGGGAAGGGAAGTGCTTTTTCACCCTATCAGCATCACCCATGTGAAAGAACACAGTGATAACATCCTTTTACAAAAGCAGATAAAATAGCAGATAGACACGTGTACACTAGAGTTCTGTTATGCAACTGACAAGAACAGGTCCCAAATCAGGATGGAAGTTAAAAAGCAAAAGCACCTCACACTTTGAAAGCCAATATGAGGTAGACAGATCTTCCTCCCAATCACAAAAACCTATATACACTGTTAGGAATAAAGTAGTACTATCTACTACCTACCTGCGACAGGAATGTAAAAGCTGAAGAGGCCAGCAGTGACATAACCCAACAATTCTGCAAGGCAGGTAGTCGCCTCCACTGACCTTTCCAGTTTAAAGCTTGATTCTAAACCAAACACATTTTCTCAAACTTTAGAGGGACACTGCCTGCCCCCCAACAACTTTTAGGGTTTTTTCTTTGTAACAACCAAAACACTTGCTTCCCAAAATTTAAGCAACTTCTGTTTCTAAGAAACTACCCTCTATTGATTTGAACTGTTTATTTCGAGGACTGTGTGAGCTAACAAAAACCTGTTTGATATTTTGAGGGGAGGGGGTTCTTCTTTGCAGATAAAAGCTGTTTGTGGTCTTCTCTGCAGAACTCACCAAATTCCCAATGATTTGCACCTTGAAGATCCATTACTCTTAACAACGTGCCTCAGATATGAGCCTGTCTTCTCCGATCTTTTCTAGCTAATACCTACCCATCTTTAGAGTTGCAAAACGAAACCCGAGCTAATGAAACATTTAAATACAATTCAACATAAATGCCTGGGTCAATAAGCTCTGTGAATGTCCCGCCTAACAACTAAAACCTGAACCTCATTACGCTGAAATGACAATCTTATGCTGCACTCAAAACCCGGAACTGCTTCACCCAGTCGTACTTCACACTGAATGACAAAGAGAAAAAGAACAGAACAGAAAAAGAAAAAAGGGGGGGGAAAGTGCTGCTTCCACAGTCATAAAAGCTCCAAATAAAAAGTAAACTCATACTGGGCTACCAACCGTGCTGCAGCTCCATCAGGGATTAACGGTGGAAGTGAGACCTTTTCGATATTAATAGCTCTCAGAGAAGCCCAAGAAATTCCCCAAATCCAGTTCACACGCGTTCTGCGTTCAACATGTAACAGCCATTGCACTCACACCCTTCCAGTTCATGCTCAAATTCTGGTTACCGAAGTATGTATCTGTACAGGAGGGGCAAGCCTGAGCTTTTCAGTTCTCTTTGTCTTGTGATCTGCGGGGCAGTTTCTGCTCTTGGGAAGTGTTAGAGCTGTGGCTGCCAGACAATTCCCCACGATATTTTAGCTCGGGCTTGCCATACTCTTGCTCTCCCTTGCCGGCTCCATATTGCTGGGCAGGTCCCACCAGTCTCGACCCGCGATAAAGCTGGGTTTCCGGGCTGTTGGAGGACCCCATCAAATATGCCTCCAAAAACCTGTCCAGGCCCAGACGGCACTAGACGCCTTTTGGGCCCCAGCGACCAGCCTCCCCGAGGAGCACTTCCCCCACCCCGGAAGAGGAGGAAGGCAAACTTCGGAGGGCGGGGGCTCCCGGCGAGCTCCGGGGACCACCGCCGCCCCACCCGCTCGGAAGAACGGCCGGAGCAGCGACCCTGGTTGCAGCTGGAGGACGCGGGGGAGACTCCGCTCCTTCCCGCTAACTCAAAGGCAACGGTCTGGGCGCTCTCCTCCGGTGGAGGACCCCGGAAAACTGCAGCAAGGCGACAGTAAGGACCCTCAGAAGTGTGCGGTAACCAAGGGGTGGGGACAAGCCCGAGATCGCCTGCAACTCGGGGGACGAACGAGTCCGGCGGCGTGCAGAGCCAGCTCGTTAGAGGACCGGGGAAACGGGAGCTCAGCAGCCGCCGGAGCACGCAGAACGCTGGCCGAGAACCGGCGATGCCGGCGGCTGGCCCGCTTTCCCCCGGCTCGGCTCTGCAGAAGCGGCGGCTGGTGACAGGAAGAGAACGGCGGCAGCCGCGCGCGCACGCACCGCCTCCCCCTCCCGGGCACACACACACCCGGACCCGCTGCCGCCGCCTACCTACCCCGCCGGCCGGCTTCCTTCCTCTGCGGGGCCCAGGCTGCAGCGGCGGCTTCCGACGCGCCTCTGACCCGGCCCCGACCCGCCTGTCGTTCCCGATCCGAGCTCTGCGGCTCCAACCCGCTAGCCCGCCGCCCTCGTCGCGGCCGCTTCCTCCAACTCCGCTCCAGCTGCTCGCGACTCCTCTCCGTCAGCCCGGAGCTCCGGCGCCCAGCCCCGGCCCCGCCTCCGGCCCGGCCCAGCGCGCCCCGCCCCCGAGCCCGAGCCAACCAGCGCGCACGTCTCCGCCCCTCTCCGCTGGCGCCGCGCCCTCCGCCGCTGCCACTCACTGTGCCGGCCTGCGAGCCGGGCGGCCGGAGGGGTGGAGCTCCGGTTCTGCGGACCCTTCCTGCGGCCGGGCTAGCCTTCCGCCCCCGGCCGCGGGGATGCCCCGGACCGCGGGACCGCGCGCCACCTCCGCGGTAGAGCGCTCTGGGTCTGTGCCTGCCCGCGGCATCGCCAGCTGCCGGTGTCTCCGAGACCAGAGACGGTGGGGCTGGGAGAGAGGTGGAGGGCGAGTTCAGACTTAGGGGCTGCGTCTTTAATCAGAGTGTCTGGAGACGAACTCCATCCAGCCTCTTTAGAGCCCTCAGCGCCCTAGCCGAGTGCCAGGAGCGGGGAGGACTCAGATTCCAGGGCTCGTCAAGGCGGGAAGGCCATGCAATTCCCAGCCTCTCCAGCACGGCCTCGGGAGTGGGCGGAAAAACCACGCCACCCGCGTGGCGCCCGGGGGTGAACGAAGGGTGAAAGGGTGAGCCGGAGGGGCTGGTGCCCGCAGGCTGCCGCGAGCTCCAGCAGCCCGGCACCGCTGCCACCAGGAGCCAGGCGGGCCCACGAAAAGGAAAGAGCGTTTAATGAGGAGGGCGCACGCTGACTGATCCCTTCCAGCCTCTACATCACCGAGCAAATGTAGGTCGATCAAGCGGACCATGGCCCCTCTCCTTGCTCAGAGTGTCGGCAGTGGAAGATCTCGTAAATTATACTGTCCCATAAATTCGCTTCCAAATGCAGATTAGCCCACTAACAATCATTACTAAGTTGCTCAAAAAATGTGATGTTGGTTCAGACCTTCCAATGACGGGTAAGATGCACTGCGAGCAACTTGGGTTCTGTCTGCCCTTTACTATTAAGCCCCGTTAAGAGTCCGCTGTTTCGACCTCTTTTTCCAGATTCCTCTTTCAGCAGTTTTGAGATCCGCACCCACCCAGTCTGCTTGCCCTAGAGCACTTTCTTTAGCTCTCTCCCCATTTCCTTGCAAGGATATTCCTTTTTTTTTTTTTTAAACAAGCATTTAAACTTTTGTCAAACTCTGAATTTGGTGCTTATTCCCATGAGTGTTGGAAGTAAAGAACACCGTGAAATGTCTGTCTTGATTATCCTCAGAGAATAAAATCATTTTTAAAGGTGACTCACACTCTAACAGAAGAGTTAGTTCCACTTCAGGTATCAGGTATTGGCCTTTCTATTATTCCAACATGTCTCTTGAAATGGAGGCAGAGAGCTACCCACATGTTTAAGAATCCACTTAATCTGAAAGTTTACCCAAGCGACGTCCTTTCCACCTACTCTATGAAATGGAGGGCCTCATTTATTGTTTGCCTGAGCTTTGTAACTGAAATGAGGTGTCTCATCCTGTGATAGAATTACTTTGACCCAATCCGATAAGCTGAGCTGTAAGTGGTATGATGTTTACAGTATTTCCTTAAGGCTTGGGTCTGAAGAAACCCTACCAGCCATCTCCTCCTTTTTGTACGTGAGGAAATCCTGGAAAGGGACTTAGTATCGTTAGGATGGGGTTCTATTCCCCCCAAACCTAAAACCGCATGAAATCTTTAATTAAGTTTCCTTTTTTAGATGGTTTTCAGCAATTTATGTTATATCTTCTTTCATCTTTTCCATCATACTGGACCACAGAGTTTAGGTCCAAAGAGTATTCCATGGGAGGACAATAGGGCTCTTTTTTGATAAACTAAGTTCAGTCTTTGTTTCATCTGTATTGATACCTGCCCCCCCATCACTAACAATAGCTTTTTTGTTTCCATTTTCCACTGATTTCTATGAATAAAAAGCAACAGAACAGCAGTACCCAGACTGTAAAATAAAGCTTTTTCCTAAATAAAATCTTATAAGCTACATGGTGAGGCCAAGGGGAACCTCTAGGTCTTTGGGCAAGCGTTGTTATTCTCTCCTGGGGAAGTGTTGGAAATGCAAATTCTCTGTCCTTACTGAATCAGAAATGCTGGGGCTGGAGCCTCCCAATGTTTAAGTAAGCCTTGCAAGTTGCCTCACACAAGAGGAGGTTTGAGAGCCTCTGCTCTAGGCCTAGGGCATCTAGGCACACAGACTGAAAACCACCGCAAGGAAATGCTTGAATGGCCACAGAAACACCACCGTCCCATTCAGTAGCAGCCAAACTACTGGCTGCCACGTGGTGCTACCACTACCACCAAGGAGCTCAAAGTGTCTAAGAATGTACAATTTCTTAAAGGGATGTCATATACATTTGGTGACAATGAAGGTGGTTTGAAGTCAGACCTAACAAAGACAAGGACCCCCAAGCAACGTGAAAGGCTTCCAGCAGTCATAGCAAGCTAGGGGTCCTCACTAAAGATGACTGGCAGGATACTTTCTCATTTGCCACCATCACTCCAGCTACTGTAATAATGTGAGGGCTAGAATATAATTCCTTTAGACTCAAAACCCAAGTATGTAGTTTAGGGTTCAAAAACCAAAATATAGGGACACCTGGGTGGCTCAGTTGGTTAAGCGGCTGCCTTCAGCTCAGGTCATGATCCCAGCGTCCTGGAATCAAGTCCCACATGGGGCTCCTTGCTCAGCAGGGAGCCTGCTTCTCCCTCTGCCTCTGCCTGCCATTCTGTCTGCCTGTGCTCGCTCTCTCTCCCTCTCTCTCTCTGATAAATAAATAAACTCTTAAAAAAAAAAGACAGCCAAAATATAGCAAATACAACAAATGCCTTTGAGCCTTATTTCTCAAAGAGAGGTCTGTAAACCAGCAGCACCGGCACCATCTAGGAGGTTCTTAGAGATGAAGCATGCTAGGCACTATCCCAGACCTACTGAATCACAATTTGCATTTTAACAAAACCCCCAGGTGACCGATGTGCAATATACAGGTTGCAAAGCTGTGTCTCAGCAGGGGTCCTCAATTCTGGCTATAGCCCTTGTAATTGCCTGGGAAATGTATATAAATCCTGATGCCTTGTCTGCACCCCAGAGAGAGTATATCAAAACCTCTGTGGGCACAACACAGGCATCCCTCCAGTGTGAAGGTGGGATGAAGAAGCACTGCCCTGGAGGATCCAGGTAGGAAAGATGCCATCAGGAAAGCCAGCTGGGAGAGATGGAGCCCAAATGGCTGATCTTACAGGAAGCAGCTGGTACTAGCGTTCAATGGTTGTTACCACACAGGAGCATGAGCCCAGATTTGCCAGACCTTCCAGTTTTCACAGAGAAGCTGGAAACCCAGATTTGTATGGGCAATTTCTCAACTCCTAAATGCTGGCAATTAATTCAACATCTTTTGAAACCTAGGTTAGCCCACACGATGACCACCAGTTTATGGATTTATGATGCCTTACCTCATAAAATTAGGTGGACCTCAACCAAAAAAGGACACCCAACAGGACAACTAATTTGTTGAAATGTCAAACTTCTGGTCTACAGGCCCATGCATTTTCAGTCTTCCGTTCTCTATGGCACCAAACATTGCAGGCACTCAACAGCTGAGAGAGGGCAGCAGTGAGATCCCCCGACGCCCCCCAACCAAGCCACGCTGGGGCCCAACACTAAGGAAT
The DNA here is from genome assembly GCF_020171115.1 of Neogale vison. Classification (NCBI taxonomy): domain Eukaryota; kingdom Metazoa; phylum Chordata; class Mammalia; order Carnivora; family Mustelidae; genus Neogale; species Neogale vison. The sequence continues at coordinate 220,224,019 of NC_058091.1, forward strand.
GTGGCCTAATATTTCTGTTTTCCCTTTCTCCTGCCTTGATAGCTGAAATGCTTTTTGGGTGAAGGGGCAGAGGTGGGGGCAGTCAATCCTTGTGTTACTTAGCTTAAGGTCTTCCTATTATGAGTTAACTAGGTTAAGCACATACTAGGAGAAACATGAACAAGCTGTTAACCATGGTGAAGTACTAGAAAGAATGGCAACTTCTGACTGTACCCCAGAGAACATGTCAGGTCATAATGACCTGGACCTTAAGTTCTCTGATCACCATCTGTTCTCTGGGCATTCCTATCTAATATTTTAGTGTCCAAATCCTCAAACTGTTGGGAAGCAGATCCAAGAAATCAACCAGTATGAGATGCAAGTGAATGAGCAAACTTCGGGGTAGTTTCAGTTACATTTTACTCCATAACTGTTCTCAAAATCCCTTGAAATAAGAAGCTGGCCTTTAAAAAAAAAAAAAAAAAAAAAAAAGTTACAATACAGTAATCTCAGTAGAGCTGATAAAATGTGAAACATAGAAACAAATTTCTGCTTAGTTATTTTCCTGAATGCAAGGGCCACTTTTTACTTTTGTGTAACTCTGGCAGCTAACAGACTTACTGGTACATATCGGGCACTCAGCAAGGGAGAAAGGCCAGGAAAGCTCACGGAAATGCAATGCAAATTCCTGTATTTGTGACTGTTAGAACACTAGTATGCAAGTGTGAATCAGAAAGAACCTCTGAGAGTCCCAGTAAGTCAGAGCCAGGCTGGGGACAGAGCAGGTCCCCCCACATACACGGAAAAATGAACTTCAGTGCTGATGTCCCACCAAATAAAGCCTGGAAATGAGCCATAGACCTAAAAATTTCAAAGACAACAAAACTCCTAAGAGAAAGTATACACTTAGAAAAGATTTCTTAAAAATTAGGACACAAAAGTGTCAACTATAACAGAAAAAAAATCGATAAACTGAATTTCATTGAAACTGAAACATTTGGGGGGACCTGAGTTGCTCAATCACTTGGGCGTTCAACTCTTCATTTCAGCTCACATCATGATCTCAGGGTCATGAGATCAAGCTCCGTGTTGGGCTCAACACTTGGTATGGAGTCTGAGATTCTTTCTCTTCCTCTGCCCGCCCCCACTCATTTTCTCTCTCTCTCTCTCTCTCTCTCAAATAAATAAAATCTTAAATCGAAATGTTGTTCTCTTCAAATGACACTGTTACAAAAACAAAAAGTCACATCTTGGGAGAAAATATTTGCAAAATGTGTACCCAACAAAGGACTTGTATTAAGAGTATATAAAGAATGGGGTGCCTGGGTGGCTCAGTGGGCTCTGGTCATGATCCCAGGGTCCTGGGATCGAGCCCCACATCGGGCTCTCTGCTCTGCGGGGAGCCTGCTTCCTTCTCTCTTGCTCTCTCTGCCTGCCTCTCTGCCTACTTGTGATCTCTATCTGTCAAATAAATAAATAAGTAAATAATCTTTTTTTTAAAAAAAAGAGTACATTAAGAAGTCTCACAGCACAATAACGAAAAAGCAAATACATTTTTTCAAAATCGACGAAGTTTTAAACACTTTACCAAAGATGATATATGGATGGCAAATAAACTCATATATATATATAGAAGTTACACATCTTTAGTTATTAGAGAAATGCAAATTAAAACCACAAGGGGAAGACTCAAATAGAAATTTGTATGCCAATGTCTGTAACAGCATTATTCACAACTGCCAAAAGCTGGAAACAACCCAAGTGTTCATCAACCAATTAATGCATGAGCAAATGTGGTATATCCATACAATAAAATAGTATTTAGTCATAAAAAAGGAATGGAGCTCTGATCCACACCACAATGCGGAGGAGCCTTGGAAGCATTTGGTGTAAACAGGGATATTTCCTCCTGGCTCTGGAATGCCTTCTTGACATGTCCCAGGCACCCAGTGGAGTACACCTCCCATGTAAACAGCATGTTTGTATCTCCCACCCTCAGGAACTTTCTCCTTGGTGCTGTCTCCCTCTTACTTTCTGATATTCCTTTACATGGACTCTGTGAAACTACCTCGCTTTGATTAAAAATCTTTTACAAAGCTTACAGGACACTTAGCTTTCAGCTTTCTGAACTAACATCACACTCCAGGCTTGCCTCTTAGAAACTAAAACAGACTTAGTGGATATAAGATTTTCTTCATCACTGTTTACAGGCTCTCTCTCTGTCACACACCCAAGACACACACACACACACACACACACACAATGCTACATCATGTGTTGTTAACACAGATTTCTTTCTCAGACTGCCACTTTTTCCCAACCTTCTGGAGCCACCTTACTCCAACACAAGCAACCCACTTAGATCCATACGCATGTGTCAGCTGAGCTAAGAAAGCAATTCTGAAACATTCTACTATTTTTTTTTATTTGAAAACGAGCTTGCATTTGAAAAGTGACAAGTGTAAATACAATGAGAAGCAAGCAAATAAATTGTATTTTTGGATGATTCAAGTGAGTGGAAATTTAACCCATAGTTGATTATATTCCACACCCAAGCTCTGAGTGCTGGCACGAATTGTCAGAGTGCTGTTACAGCTGTCTGGGTAAAAGGATTTGCTTAAATATGCTCGTGTTGGCCCTGCCAGCATGAAAATTAAGGGCAAAGTCATACCGATAGATAATGAGCCCTTTATCAAGGAAACTGTGTTGGACAATCTCAGTGCTCAGAAAGAATTTTTCAAAAGAAACTCTAGCCTTTGTTCCCTCCACTGGAGGAGATCCAGAACTGTCAGAGCTTCTGACAGAACCTAGCCTAAGTATTCAGACAGCCTTGCAGAATAAAGGAAACACATTACCATCAGCCTCCCCAATCCAGCTCCAAGCACACAGCCTTTTCTCTGGGTCCTGCCAAGCTGTGTATGCAAAGAAAACACTTTAGATCAGGTAAGGCTGTATTCTGACAGGACCAATTTTTCTAAAATTGGTTAGAGTCTTTTTCTTTAACACTCAAAATACTTGCTGGGTGGATATATCATGTTTACAAGGATTTCCTTTCTTTGGTTATGAATAAGATGCATCTTGAAGGAATGACCGACCACTCAGAATTTAGGATGTTTTGTAGATTATCAGTTTCTTTAGCCACTTAGGTCTTCTGTTTTCTGTTTTAAGAAGGGTGTTGTGCTTATGATGGCTTTTGTACTGGATTTCAGTGTTTAAAGAGGACTTTCACGTGAACTATTTTATTTGATGCGCCCCGGGCCCTGGGCTGCAGGCAGAGCATGTGTCGTGATTTCCATTTTACAGATGAAGAAACAGACTCAGAGAGAGGCTGTGTGATTTGGCCCAGGTCCCACTGATGGTAAGCAGCAGAAGCGAATCTCCACTTGGGCCTTCTGCCTTGGGGACTGTAGTCCCTGCTGCCTCACTCTTCAGTGATACCTTCCCCGTTCTCGTTAATAAGCCTCTTATCCTGAATTTGTGACAGGCCAGTTCGAGGCAACTTTGTCCTAACCACTGCAATTATCAACTCATTTATCATCACCACCAATCAAGGAGAAACTCTAAAAGGGCTCCCAAGGGCACCTGGGTGGCTCAGTATGTTAGGCCTCTGCCTTCACCTCAGGTCATGATCTTGGGGTCCTGGGATCAAGCCCCATATCAGGCTCTCTTGGTGGGGAGCCTGCTTCCCCCCTCTTTCTGCCTGCCTCTTGCCTACTTGCGATCTCTCTCTCTCTCTTTGAAATAAATAAATAAAATCTTAAAAAAAAAAAAAAAAAAAAAGGGCTCCCAAACGATCTGGGTTCATCAACTTAGAATTTCAGACCTCTGGGACTGCCTGGTCTCTCTCCTTGGGCAATCCTGAATTACAGAGCTGCCAAGTGCCTTCGGCCTCTACCTTACCTTGTTCTTTTTCAGATAAGAAAACTGAGTCCCAGAGAAATTAGGTAACCATCTCGTGCTACAAAATTAGCTGATGCTCCAAGCCACCAGCTCCTGAGTGCCAGCATCATGAAAAGTCCCTGAGCCTCCCTGACTCAGGCATTCACCTCCCTCATGCAGCTTGTGGCCTCCCTGGTATCACTGGGGCTTAGTTAGTGCCTGGTAGATACTGGCCAAAGAGAAAAGGCACTGTTGAGTTATTAAAGAAAAGATTTATGATTCTTATGCAAGCTTGAAGGCCTGTCAACAATGCTTTTATAAAGATTACTAATCTTGTGCATAACTTAGGCACCGTGCCACTCAAAAAACAGGAGAAACTATGCAGGCTGATGATGCAATCTGAGGCAGAACTTCTTTAAACCTGAAATGCCATAAAATACTTGACCACACAGTTCTGTGGCAAAGGAGCTGGCAATTCCTGCGATTTTTTTAAATCACTGAATTCAGAGAGGAAAAAAAGAATACACGTCTATCCCCAAGCCATTTACCTGGCCATGAAGGATGACTCACATATCCTCATGCCCACCAGTACCTCCCTGCCACAGGCCATGGTGGAGCCCATTAAAACTGTATCCTAAGATTCCCCTCCTTCAGGGAATGTTCCCTCACCAACTAAGGACTAAAACCCCAGTGTTAACTAAGTCTGAAAAGCTCACTCTTCTCCCTAACAGAGATGGTTTGGCCACCCTTTCCCTTCTTTGTTCTTTTTTGGAAGGGTGCTCTGAAGCTGGCTTACCAAGAGGCTACCACGCAGAAGGCTGCAAGACCATTCTTCTAGAGTCAAAACAGCATCAAGCAAGTGAGCACGAGAACCGCCAGTGGGAGGTGGGCCGAGCTGATGCGCTTTTGCTCTGAGCTTTGACTCAACCTATGACTTTCCACTGGAAGAAAGTTCACAAATAGAGAAGTTTCCCTGTAAGGACAGGTCTTTCTTCACCTGGCAGGTGAGTGGCTCTTGCCCTCTTTCTACCTCCCTGCAGAAGAGGTTGTTGGGCCAGGCTCAGCAACAGAAAAACACTCTACAAAAGCACACAATGAAGCTGAAAAGAGGAAGCAGACAAGGGTTAATGGCACTTCTTATAAATTGAGCACGGGTCCAAGCGCTTTTCACAGATGAATTCAGGGACTCCCCACAGCCACCCTAGGAGGGACGGCTACACCACTTCTCTCACTATTTACGGATGAGGCAACTGGGCATGGAGAGGTTAGGTAGCTGGGAGACCTGAGCAGTGAACGCAAGCAACTTGGTTCCAGACACAAAATTCTAAACTAGGGGTCTGAAAACTATGCCTCGCAGGCCAAGTCTAGCCACATCTATTTGTGTAAACAAAACGTGCTGTCTACAGATGCTTCCACATCACCAAGGCAGAGTTAGTACTTGCAACAGGGACCACACGGCCCACAAAGCCTAAAATATTTACTCTCTGGCTTTTTACAGGAAAGTGTGCTGACCCTTCCTCTCAATATCATCTGAGCAAAGGAGGAGGACTGTCCATCTCGCACCTTTTAAAGATACAAATACATCTGAAAGCTGTTATTATACAGGTTAACAATTTAGTATCTGGAAGACAGCTTAGCATCAATCTAATTTTCTCCTGTCTGATTTAATGATGAGAAAGTGGAGGTCTGGGACAGAAAGAAATTAGCCCCAGATGACACTGAGTGACACCAGCAGAGCCAGGTCCAAAATCTGAATCCCCATCCCTCAGTTCTGCTGTGTCTGAGAGAACACCTCAATTCTCAGTTAACACCTTAGCAGAGATTAGTTGAAAATGAGTTGAGAACAAGACTGCAGGAAATTATAGGCACCATCCAGTAGATGGAAGTTAAAGGGAAGTATGGAGAGTCCAAAAGGGAGCAAACAGAGTCTTTGATGCTAAAGGGAGCAAGGGCACCCAAGGCAAACCACACTGGCCTCATAGCCTGGTCAAGGGCCAGTCCTGGTAGGGCTACTCAAGCCTCCCTATGCTCCCAGCCTCCGGCTTCTCACTCAACTAACAGAGATGGTCTGTGGGACAATCAAGAATAGAAGAGTTTATAAATGTTATTGACCACATCATTTGTTTAGTCCTAACTATACATTTCTTGAGGGAAATTTCAAAGGTCATGAACACATGATGTGTAGAGTCTGCAAAGAGGGCCATACCCTGGGAAGTCTGAATGGAAATACTGGCCTTGTTTTTTCCTAGTTGTCTGCCCTACCCATTCATAAGAAAGCTCATGGAAAATCTTTATTTATGATCATTTTCATCACCAGTAATTAGCACAGCCCTCATTTCATCTTGGAGTTTCAAAAGAATACACTGTCAAAACCAGCTTCTTCATGACTTTTCATCTAGCATGTTCTGCGTTGTTTCTTAGGGAACAAAAACCATACTTATCCCCACTGCAACTGAAATCTCCATTCTCACAACTTCTGTTTGGGCTTCGGGGAGTCTCAGCGTTAAGACGATACTAATAAGAATCAAAAGAGCGAGGTTTTGTTACAAAATTTCTCATCTACAGAAATGCAAATGATAGTTTAAAATCAGCATAATTTCAGAGCTAGTGCACTGCTTTGTTGAATCAGCTCAAAACTTCATAATCCAAATACTATACCAATGCAAGTCTCCTGACATTCATCACTATCTAATATAAAGTTTTAGAAAGCTTGGAAACTTCAGATGCCATAATAACAGCAGTCTAGAGAGATGGAATATTTTGTAAAATTTTCAACCTGCTTGGAATTGTTTTCACTTAGATCTTGTGGTTTTCTTGTTAATTTCCTCAATTGAGATATGATGGCAAACCTGCACTATTCACCAAGCCCCTCCTTTTCTAGGACTTGCCACCCCAGTCCTACCACAGTTCCCAAGGACCATCACAGGAGCATCCCTTTCAGCCACAGTCCAATGGGGTCAATAAATCAAAGTGGGCTGATCCCAACCTTTCCCTCAGGTCATACTTCCCGGCCATAGGTGATTGGTTCAGAGGAGGACACCTGGTCCAGCTGAGCCAGTGAGCTCCTTCCTCAGGACTCTGGAGTTTGTAACCAAAGTCAGGTCCACTTCCCTAAAGTCTGAGCCCTAAAACTTAAGCCCCAGACGCTATCAGTTGCCAGTTCTAGTATGTTTGACCAAAAAAAGTGATGAAATCTGGTTTGTGAGGAGAGAGTAAGATGGACAAAGCAGATGTGCAGGTTCAAAGAACTGAGAGAAGATACCATCAAGGCATGAGTTTGTAACTAACTTTTCTTGGAACCTAGCTGCAAATTCATCTTCCTAGTCTGTGAGAGACTTGTACAGCCTTATAATAAAGCGTTTCTTTTATTTAAGCTTATTAGAGTGAGGTTGCTGTCATTTGGCACTAAACATCTGAAGGAGTACGCAACATGAAAACCGTTAAGGAGAAGACGAAGCAGCAACAACTTTACTAGGAAAGGATGTGCGTTTCCTAGGAAGGCTCGTTTACTTGGCACGAGCTGCTTCAAGTTACAATCCAAGGCAGACCAATCAAGCCAATGACCTGAATTCAGTATTTAGCAGTTTTCTGGTATGGTTGCTATTATTTGTTTTAATGTATAATAAATAGCAAGGATTGGTGAGTGCCACGTTAAAGGCCTAGAGAAAAGAGAAGTAAGGCACAAGACAAAATGAAAGCAGACTCCCCCTGCCAAAACTGAAACCCTCCGTCCCTCTGACCACATCAGGTTCTAGCTCTTGCTGCTATCCCAACAAACAGCCCAGTTATCCAGCCCGCCATGTACGCAGCGCCCAGCTAACCCTCTTCTCTCTTTTCCCCTACACTGACTCCGTAACATCATCATTCCACTGGACCCAGAGGTGTGAGCAAACAGAAATCTCTCCTATTTACCTACCTCTTTTCATCTCCACTGCTGCTACCCCAACCCAGAGTTGTACCATTCAGCAGTCGCTGAACCGGTTTCCTTTCTGAGGGCAGAGCTAGCTTTCCTAACTCCAGGATCCTAGCCATGGGATGCTTTCTGAAATGTAGACCTGATGGTGATGACACCCATCTCCACCTCAGCACACACGGTACCCATACTCCCTTTTAAACATCTTGTGGTTACCCCCGGCTGGAGGGTCATGATTGCCAGTAAAATCACCTGGAAGCTTTAAAAAAAAAAAAAAAAAAACTATGCTGGAGTCTCAAATCCAGGACTTAATTTTCCGGAATGAGATTCTCCTATCAGTATTTCTAAAATGCTCCCCAGGTGATTCTGAAGAGGATCTGGAGTTGTAAAAATTGTTCTATGTGTATAGGCCCAAATCCTTAACATGGGCTGTGCCATCTTATCCCTGCTTGCTTCTCTTTGCTCTTCCTCTACCACATCCCCATCCCTTGTTCTCCAGCCACACTGGCCTTCTTTCGGTTCCTCAAAATCACCACACTCCTTCCTGCCTGTGCGTAGGGCCTCTGAGCAGGTTCACCCTGCGACACGGTCTCCTTTTTCCCCAGATCTGTACTTGGTACCACCACCCTAGGGAAGGCTTCCTTGGCCTCTTTGATTAGGTCAGCTCCCAGCTCTGGGCTCAGCATACTCTTCCTTTATAGCACTGGTCACACGACAGCTTTCTAGGATGTGTGAATGATCCGTGAATAATGTTTGTCTCCCCAAGTAGACTATAAATTCTGTGTGGGCAGGGACCGGGTCTGCTTTGCTCATCAGCCCATCACCGGTCCCTAAGCCTACCTGTAAGAGAAGGCCCTCATGATATGCAGGTGAGGACCAAGTAAGAGAAGGGTGATGTTTACCGAGGACAAGCCAGCTGGCTATGGAAATTAAAATTCTAGGGGCGCCTGGGTGGCTCAGTGGGTTAAGCCGCTGCCTTCGGCTCAGGTCATGATCTCAGAGTCCTGGGATCGAGTCCCGCATCGGGCTCTCTGCTCAGCGGGGAGCCTGCTTCCCTCTCTCTCTCTCTGCCTCTCTGTCTACTTGTGATTTCTCTCTGTCAAATAAATAAATAAAATCTTTAAAAAAAAAAAAATTCTACACAAAGATTTTTTTTTGTGACCAAAGCAGCAAAAACTTCAAAGGGTAACCCAAGTCTGGAGTGGAGAGTGCAGTACAGTACTCCAAGGGGCACGTGGTTGATGGTGGGTTGTATGACGGAGGGGGTGGGGTGTAAAAAAACCTCAGGACAGGTGAAAGGTCTGGAGGAGAAGCTTCTGACCCTTCCAAGTCGGCTCCCTCATTTTATTTCCCTGCCTCTGACTTAAGCAGGATGGCCAAAAAGCAGAAAGGGAGAGCACTTGCCCAGCAGCCCTGTGGGGACCGTGGGTTTGTCTGGGTGGCAGAGGGAGAAATCACCCAGCTGGACACCTAGTTTGGTAGTTAGACGTGAAGCCAGACTCCCTAGTTTCAAATGCCTATAGGGATCTGGCTCTGCTCCTTACGTGCTGTGTGACCTTAGAACAAGTTACTTATGTTCTCCAGGCTTCTGTTTCCAGGCTGTAGCCTTGGGACAATAACAAAACCTACGTCACAGCAGGCAGGTAAGATTATATCGTTTCTCTTCATCATGGTAATGACAGATACATGCATTCTGGCTAATTCAAGCACAAATTCTAGCAAACCCAAGCCTTCTTCAGCCATTGTTTTTATAAGTTTATGCCTGCTCTAAGAAGTCAACAAGGCTCCCCATTGTTGCTTCTGTATTGGTAGGTCTGCAGTTGGAGCCCTGTGAATTCTAGGTTCTTAATCGTAGCAGCACACAGCCCCCACACAGCCAAACTGACTACCATCAAATGAGAAAAAGCTTACTGGTTTCTGAATAAAATCAAAGTGCAGCACACTGACAATTTCTGAATTTTAGATAAATCGCGACTGTGCAGATGATCTGCTTCCCAGCTGTGCACTGAAATGTCACCGCTGAGAACACCCCTGAAGCTATGCTCTCATCTCCAGGACTTGTAATACCCCTAAAGGCACGTCTGTCACCTTCTGGAATGAAGGCAGAAAGCTTTCACCAGCATCCCTCCCTCGGAGTGTCACAGATGCAACCATGCAGCACAGAACACCCTCCTCCTTCTGACCCCCCATTATCACTGCAAATGCGTTCCCAGGGACACGGATAAGGGGGCAGCCCATTTATTCACATGCTCTGGAATGGTAAGTTCTGAGCACACAGTAACATCTGAAGGCTCAGAGAACTGGAGAGACTACACATTCTGGTAACATATCCTTTTAAATCAGAAAAGCATTTTTGTTATGATGAAAATCTTACCTACAATTTCAATTTGATGAGCACTTGTTGGAGGAGTGATGGTTCATTTTAGGTGTCAAGTAGACTGGGACATGGGGGTACCCAGACATTTAGTCAAAAAGCATTTTGGCTGTGTCTGTGAGGCTGTTCTGGATTGCTAGACTAAGTAAAGCAGATGGTCTCTCTCTACTGTAAGTGGGTCCCATCCGATCAGTTGAGGAACTGGCTGCAACAAAAGGCTGACTCTCCCACCAGGAAGAGGGAATTTCCTCCTGCCTGACCACCCTGAGCTAGAATGCTATTTTTTCCCCTAGGATTCAAATTGAAACGCTGGTCCTTCCTGAGTCTTAAGCCCGTCGGCTTTTGGACTGGGACTATACTCCTGTTCTCAGGCTTTTGGACTTATACTGGAACTAAATCAATGGCTCTCCTGGGGTCTCCAGCTTGTTGATGGCATATCTTGGGACATCCACAATCACATGAGCCAATTCTTTGTAATAAATGTCTTTCCATATGTGTGTGTGTGTATGTGTGTACACATATGTGAGTGTACATTTTTTGCATATATATATTCTATTTGTTCTCCAAAGATCCCTGACCAAGACAAGGAGCTTAGAAGAAAGCCTTAGTAAAGCTTTTTCTGGCTTAGTAAATTTGGAAGACCAACTGTGTGACTTTTTTTTTTTTCTCGCTAACCAAGATTCAGAGGGTTTTAGAGAAATACTCCACATTGTGAACATGAGTCACTCACTATATAATGCTGTGGGGAACAAAAGGGGAATTAACATGTATGGAACACTCACTCTAAGCCAGTCACTTCCAGAAACAGTGATTTTTTTTTTCTCTCTCACAAACAGCGATTTAATGAATTAAAGCGGCATCTACCAACCTTAGAACTTAGCCTAAGAACAAGTCCCAGCACTAGTTCTATCATTCATCTTTCACATTAAATACGAAGTTTACTAAATTGCAAAAAGCTTGAATAAGGCCCTGACACAGGCTAAGGCAACAGCCTTCTCTTGCTTAGGGGAGTTAGAGAAACTTCAAAGGAGAAGGTGTGACTTCTTTCATTGTTAAGTTACTGAATGGTGATGTTAAAAATGTTGTTCTTCCTGACAAAACTGGGGTCTTTGTGATGCACGAGACATGGCTTGATATTCTGCTTTCCTGACCCACAACAGCCCCGGATGATGTCTTACCATATCACAGGACCACATGGGGTCACCCCCTGGAAAGACAACAGGTCCCTGTCACAGATTTTGGCAGGCTCTGGGACATCTCTGTTTCCTCACAGGCATTTTGTAAATCACAGGAAGCCTTCCAGACTCAGCAATGCCCCAGTGCAGAGACTGCAAGATTTTATTGGAACACATGAGGAAAGGGTCATAAAGTGGGTTTCTCTGACCTGTATCTGAAGAGTGACTTGGAGTCTTACGGTCTTTCTGAGACTTTTCTCTGGCTGCCCAATGGAATGGATAAAAAGGCTGAGGAGGAAAAGGTCTCTCACTCACCTCTCTGAGCCTCATATGTTAAAAGATCTAAACCTTGGTGACCCTGCCAAAGTCATAAGCCTGAACAATGACTGACAAAATGTTTTATAATGGAAAAGATGCAATGGCTGGGATTTATAGATAGAGACTCTACCTCTGTCATTTAGTTAAGCCACTTAAATACCCTGGACCTCAGCTGAACACTGGAGTGGGGTGAAGAGGGCTAGGAGGGGGAAAGTGGGTGGAGTAAGGTGGACTGAGAAGGGGAAGGAGGGTAGGGGGAGAAGGATTGCGGGGGAGGGGGGCAGAGGGTGGGGCCACAGGATTTCCTTGTGAGACTCCTTGACTTTTTAAAAACCATGCTTTTCTGTTATCTCTATATTAGAGTGGTTTTATCAGCATGATAGAAACCTTTCAACTTATCAAAGGTAAGAAATTGGTAGCCCACAAGTTGGTTCTCCATGTGGAAGGCAGGGTTCTGAGCTTCTCTGCCATCTGCTTAGTTTAACGAGTATTTTGGAGCATTTGCTAGAACACAGATCCACGCTAGCTTCTGGACATACAGAATAAACTCAGAAACTCGTGGGGTCTTGAGGAGGACCCAGGTTACTAGTTTAAGATAATATACACTACGCTGTTATTCTTAGAGAAAAACACAAAAATACACACGTAGCGCTGTTTAAAAATGGCTTTGATATTCCTTGCAACAAGAGGGGGCCAATCTTAGCAATTTGTTTGTAACCAAATGAATCTTGGAGCAGTGAGGCAGTGTTGGGCTGGAGGCTAGGTTGGAAAAGGCTTCTGGGACCATTGCTGTGGTGTAAGCAGCCCACCACACGGGAAGTCTGACTACCCTGAGGCGGCCATGCGCCATGCCGAGGGAAGTGCTCTGTTAACTACCCCTGCGGAGCTCCCAGCGGTCTCAACTGTGGGCCTCTGAGAGCGCACAGGGCAGCCTTTGATGAGAGCCGCCCCGCCTGTATCCCACTGCTAGAGCACTGCCACCTGCCAGCGCTGCAGGAGCTCTTTCTGAATTCCCAGCCCACAAGACTGGGAGCAGAATTAAGTGGTGGCTGTAGCTATTGGTTTGGGGGTTATGCAGCAGTAATACCCAGAACAATATCCTCACCCAAATTACTCTTGAGATAATTAATCCAGAATCACAGTTACCACAGAAACATTTTTATTACTGTAAACTCTTTCAGTGGGTATATAGCCCATGCTTAAAGGAGAGAAAGAACAAGATACAAGTGACCTAAAACCTTCATGAATGGACTCATACAATAACTCTAAAATACCTTTTTCTCCCGCCTTTTAAAAGTATAACCCTGAAAAGGAGTCTTTGTTCAAACTAGAAACATATCCATGGAACATAAATTTTAAAAAACAAAAATTTAAGAAAATTGAACCCAAGAGGACCCTTTAAATAACAACTATAGTGGGACTATTTCACATTATCAGTGCTGCCCAGGACAACTGAATTTTTCATTTCTGTTTGGGGGAAAAAAAAAAGTCATCCTGAGTCTTTATTTACTCTAACCACAGTGAAACACATTCTGGCCTGGTGATCAGAGGGAAAATACAGGAAGATAAGAATAAACTCCCTGCGTCCCACCCTTTCAGCTAGATCTCATGACCACGATCCTCCCATCATACACGCATGGATATTTTCAACACCAAGACTCAAGTACTTCAAATGAAGTGGTGAGTGGAACATGAGCCATCTCCTAAAAATGACAGTTTCATGACTTGATGAACCTGAAGCTTACGGAGGATGCAGCTTCCAGTCGCTGCAAAAAATAGCTCCTGTCAACAGGTGACAATTTGAGAGTTCACCTGGCAGAGCAGCTACCAGCTGACCTCACCTCTTCCTTTTGGATTCTCTGTTTGCAAAGTTGTAATTACACTCCTGACCTACCCTAACAGTCACTATCTCAGTTGGGGGAGGCTGCAAACAAGTTGAAAAAAAAAAAAAAAAAAATCTGAGCCTTAAGAACACTGAATCAACTTTGCAAATATGATAGTTTTCAAAACACACCAAACTTTATTTTTAAGTTCCTGTTTAAAATACTGTATTCACCCTGGTCATGTTTGCTGGTGCTACTGCCTCCCTTTTGTCAGCTGGATTTTAACATTTCCCATAAGAGTACAGTAACTGCATGTTTGTGAATGGGGAGGAAGATGTCAGCAAATAAACATAAAAACTCAAGGTCCTTTTGTGCTTGGAAATAATGAATGGAACAAGTGGGGAGACATCTGTTTATGTAGTTGCACTAACCACAGATGGTATATAAAGTCCTACATGAAAAAGAAAAAAAAAAAAACATAAAATAAGGGGTAATCTAAACAAATTCACAGTAGGGCTCCTTTAAATAGCAAGTGCCATTGTTTATTTGAAATATACTTAGAAATATCAAAGTCTGTCCTGTGTAAAACTTTTCAGGAATACTTCTTCAAAAAAAAAAAAAAAAGAAAGAAAGAAAGAAAGAAAAGAAAAAGCCTGTATCAGATAATTTTGGAAAAGACATTTTAAAATACAGTTGCTTTCCTCTGCTAACTCAACCGTGCAAAGCTCCCCAATTATTTCTCCTTTTCTCCTCTATTTGTGAGGTCTCATTCTTCTCAACTTGGCTCCAGAGTTGCTTTCTCTCTGAGACCTTCTGATCTTCTGTGAAACCTCTTCTCTCTTTTGCTGGGCCCCTACTGGACTTCATTCATTTCTCTTGATATGCAATTCCAACGCTGAGCTAAAATGGCTTGCGAATAGCCTGTGTCCTCCCTTAGATTGTGGCTGATGCATCCGCCTTCATATCCAGTGTATGGCTTGGTGTGCGGCAGGTGCTCAGCCGATGCTGACGGACTTGTCCTTGCATCTGTGTGCCATCGCTCTGTTTCCTCTGCATTTTTAGTACCTAATATTCCTTTTCCTCTTAATATTTGTGACTTTCACTGAATTCTTTTGAGTTTTGATCTTACAGTTCCTAATTAAAGGACAAGAGCACATCTGCTGGTGCAAGGCCTGCAGAACTTGGGTGTGTGTGTGAGAGCTGAGTCACTACCTCCCATTTCTGCCTTTGCTCTTCACATCCACGCCCCACCCTTGTGCTCTATTTTCATTCCTTCTTCTCATTTCCCTTTCGGAGGCACATCTGAAGGTGAGAAAATAGCATCTTACTATTCTATTTTTACTTGCCAAATACTATGCTGAATCTGGCCGTAATTCTTCAATTATTCTGAAGAAGGGGACTTATCTACTGTAAAATAAGTGTCCTTATAATCTCTGGTTATAGCAATCCTATTCTATTTTGTTCAAGTATGGCAGGGTATATGTAGAGCTCTGTTCTGTACTTTTTCTGGCACCAAGAAACATAGGGTGAAAATATTCCAAAGCCATCACAAATCAGTTTTTGAAGAATATCCAGTGGCATGGGGAATGGTCACCTTAGGTAGAAAAAAAAGCACCGTATAAAGGAGAATTGGATTCCACTTAAGTATATTGAAAATTTATCTTTATCTGTGTATGTCTGCAAATACAAAGGTAAGAAAGGAAATCCATAAAAAAATCAACAGTAATTCAAGGACATGGGACTTACACTTTCTCGATTATACTTCTTTTCTGCATTTCTCAATTTACCACAGTTATATTTTCTCTCTATAACCAGAAAAAAACCCCAATTCTGACATGTTAAAGAAAGACAACTGAAAAAGTTAAAAACAGAATAGGGTAGACATATAAAAGAAAACTCATGTTTTGCACTTGCCTAAGAGAAGGGGAGACTAAAGGGCCTTTTTATTGTCATATTTTTTTTAAAAGATTTTATTTATTTATGTGAGGGAGAGAATGAGAGAGAAAGAACATGAGAGGGGAGGTGGTTAGAGGGAGAAGCAGACTCCCTGCTGAGCAGGGAGCCGGATGCGGGACTCGATCCTGTGACTCCAGGATCCTGACCTGAGTGAAGGCAGTCGCTTAACCAACTGAGCCACCCAGGTGCCCTGTAGAATTTTTTTTTTTTTTTTTTTTTAAAACATACTTGGTTTCTAAATTCTCGAGAGTGGACAACAGCAGACACAGTAAGGTCCTGGGTACCCATCACTCACTCAGTTTAACCCACTAACCACACTGCCATGGTTCTTTGCTCTACTTTCCCATTCCCCACTTTTTCTTCAAAGCAGTTTTTGTAGGATTCCAGTTGTCTTTTCATTTGTTTGGATCTGTTTTATTTTGTATAGCTTGGATTTTCTCTTTTGGGATAGCTTACAAAACCACAAAATTCTGGACACCCATTCAGGGAGATGGCATCTCGATTCTCCAAGTTTGTGCCCTTCAACTCCACCCTGAGATGATTCCTACCGCGGGTCCTGCAAGCAAACAATCTAGTAAAAGCAAAGTGATATGGTATTTACTCAACTTTACTTCTATCCGGTGGGTCAGAGAACAGACTCCAGGGTCCAGGATAAAGCCAGGCCTTGCTGGGCCCTGGCAGCTCAAGCCGCTCCATTGTGATTCCAGATTCGGGGTGTAAACACATGCAGTGTTTAACCATCACCAGTTTGCTTTGAATGTTTGATAGCCGTGACTGGGGCTCAGGAAGAACACAGTAGTGACTTCTTCGCTGGAACTGAAGCTGAGGCTTTATTTAGTATTTGGGCAAGCGGCACTGGCAGCTGCAAACCCTCAATGGGCGCTTTCTAGTCCCAGAGCTGTCAGAGTTGCCGGGAGCTGAGGGTCCAGGCCCCCAGGGAGCCCGTGGCGGGCGGGGGAGGGGGTAGCAGGATGGCTCAGCCTGGGCCCTCCCCCAGGGGAAGACTGGGCGACAGGTGCTGAGGAACGAGGAGCAGGAGGAAGAGGCCCTCCCCACTCTCTCCCAAGCAGGGGCCTGGTGTCTAACACTAACCGCCAGTTTTATTGCGTTTTTGTTTCAGGAACACAAGACCTTGGCAGGCAGAGACGTACCCTGTGGTTTGGGCTTTCTCTGCGTGGCCAGTGGGGATGAAAACGATAACAAAGACCCTGACTTTGCTTAATGACCAAGACTCACTCAGATAACAAACCAACACAGGGGCTGGCAGAGAGCCTTGCAGACCCTTGACTAGAGTGGGCAGGGGGGTTGCGTGGAAAGAGTTCTAAGTTGTATTTCTGTGCAACCAAAGGAGATTATCTTTTCCTTATCTGGACCAACGACCACATGTATTAGTAACTATCATTTACTGAGAACTTTTATGTGCCAGGTACTGAACTAGGTATTTTATGTTCGCTATCTCGCTCACTACAACCCTGCAAGGGTCTGTTGTTGCTTTCTTTTTTTTTTTTAACAAAAGAGAAAACTGTGGGCCAGAAAGGTTAAATAATTCGTTCAATGTTATTAGACAGCTTATAAATGGTACAGCCACAAATCCAATCTTGGTATGACTATAAAATACTCTTTCCTCTTTCTTGGGGAAACATATAACTTATGCCTTGTACATTTTCAATTCAAGGTCCCAGGTGACTATGGCCTAGAACAGGTGAGCTGGCCATGGGAATACAGAGTTAAGTACATATATATATATATGCAACAGTATATACTCTTCATTACAGAGAATAAGAGAAAAATTCAGATGAGATAGAATTGTTTTCCCCCAAAACCCCCAAACAAACACCCCCCCCCCCAAAAAAAAATCCCAGAAAGGGCGACTGACTCTGTGATGATGATAAAAACAGGGACAAAGATGATGAGGGAGGAAAGAAGTTTGATATGGAATATCATTTCTTCACTGCCCTTACATTTCTACACTGCAAATACACAACATTTCCTTGGATGCCTACAGTATTTATAAAATAAAAATAAATAAAATAACCTCAGGTGTAAGCACTACTATTATCTAACAAAACATTTTAAATTTTAATCGCCTCTGTCTCTGGACTAATGAGGACACTTCTTTGGTTACTCCTACCTTGTTTAAGTATTTTATAGTGTATTTTTATAAATTAAAAACATTGCAACAACTTTGCTACTATTTTAGAAATGTCACTAAAAACAGTCGGATAATCAACCTACTTTAGCAGGGGTAAAAAAATGAATAAAGTTAGCAGTGTGCCTTTGACCTTGAACTGTTATTTAACTAGCAATTGGAGGATCAAGCTTTTTAACGTCTTATCAAGGTCCTAGATTACTTAGATGTATCTTCCCTGTAGGTCACATTTGCCTTTTTTTTTTTTTTTTAAGGGGGAAGATTCAGAAAGCAGAGCTCAATTTGATCCAAAACAATATGCCTCCAAATCTATGTAAGGAGAAAGATGAATTAGGTAAGATGGGTAAGGTGAATTCACCCCAGGGAAAAACAGAAGATTTTCCTCAGTGGAAATATGCAGAGAGATTTTTTTTTTTTAAAGATTTTATTTATTTATTTATTTATTTATTTGACAGAGAGAGAGAGAGAGAGAGAGATCACAAGTAGGCAGAGAGGCAGGCAGGGGGTGGGGGGGCGGGCAGGCTCCCTGCTGAGCAGAGAGCCTGATGCAGGGCTCGATCCCAGGACCCTGAGACCATGACCTGAGCTGAAGGCAGAGGCTTAACCCACTGACCCACCTAGGAGCCCCACAGGGAGATATTTTAAAGGAAGTTTTTAACCAACATATTTATCTCATCCAGTGCTCCAAACAGGACACCAAATAGATACTCTCTGCTGGTGGAGGTGGTAGGCAAAGGAATTGCATTCATAAACCTATGTATGCCTGAAGCCCATGGCAGTGGTCATAAAAAAGCAAGGATACAGTCCAATGTTTCAGATCTTTTCAAGAACAAGAACCTCTTGGGGCACCTGGGTGGCTCAGTGGGTTAAGCCGCTGCCTTCGGCTCAGGTCATGATCTCAGGGTCCTGGGATCGAGTCCGCATCAGGCTCTCTGCTCAGCAGGGAGCCGGCTTCCCTCTCTCTCTCTCTGCCTGCCTCTCTGCCTACTTGTGATTTCTCTCTGTCAAATAAATAAATAAAATCTTTAAAAAAAAAAAAAAAAAAGAACAAGAACCTCTTTTGGAAGTCAAAAAAATTTCATGGTTCCCCATATGATAGTAGCTTATTCACTGACAAAATAAATAATATTAAATTAGGGATGATATTAGTCACATAACCACATTGTAACTTTCACATACATTTGGAAAAGCAGTGGCATATATGTGTGAAAACATATATCCCTTAAGTCTGTAGGTGGTGCATAAAACCTTCTGGCAACTTCAGGGCCCCTCAACAGGAAGACATGTACTTCTGTTCCTCCCCCTCCTCCCTCCTTCCATGCCATTGCTAGGTTCCTGGCCTAGGTCTTCTCTTCTAGCAGATGAGCTATTATACCCAGACTTCCAGTTTCTATGGATCCACTTCCTCCTCCTATGTCTAGAGAACTGTGTAAGAAGGAAGTACAGAGGGAACTCCCTGTGGGCCGTTGTGTTGACCTGGCTGTAGTTCTGGTGCTGTTCCAGCATCCAACCAACTCGTGGTCGCACTGGCCAACGTATCTCCCAACTCCCACCCCGAGATCTCTGGAAGGTGTACCAACTCCAAAATGACCAGGAGTGTGGGATAAAGAGGGTTTGTGTCTTAGAGTCTTGACTTTGTTGGTGCCCCATAGCACTGACTAGGTTCAAGTAAAAGAAAGGTGTGAGCTCCGGGTTCAGGCTCTCTCCTAAGGTCACTCATGGTTCACTCTGTCCTACTGTGGCACCTCAGATCTGATGCATGTCTTTTGTTCTCAGTAAAGTCTTTGCCTCTTGGTAGAGCTGCCTTCCACCTCAACCCCTTGGTTCCCCTGAAGTCAGTTCTGATTTTCCACCCCAGCTGGGTTACCTCAGGAAGTCTTAGGGAAAATCCAACCCTTCTTTCCCACCTGCTCACCTAGTTAGCTCCCTCTCAGCCTGGGATGGGGAACCTGGATTCTTCCGAAAGACAAGGGCTTCCACCCTCTCCCTTATCTCACACTAGCAAAATAAAACGAAAATGCAACCCTGTCCCACTCCTGACTGATACTAAAACCGTCATTACAGATCCCTTGGTTTAGGCTTTAACTTTTGGTAAAATACAAAATGCAACTAAGAGCAGAGGTCACTGGTTAAGCCTTATCAGCAAGTTGCCACTGAATGAGCTTATCAGATTCTTTCCTGGTGGCGAATCTCAAGAGTGAGAGGACAGAAAGAGGACAGAACTGAACCTTGCTCCTTCAACATCTACCAACAGTCAGGAAAAGGAAAAAAGAGAAAACTAAAGGTTATGTAGATTGAGTAAAATTAAGATCTCTCCTGTATAATACCAGTCAGACTGATTTATTTCACCCTGGATGTAACCAGAGTATAAGACTCCTGAGAGGTGCTCGAGTTTGGCCAGGATGGGAAAAGAATCAATGCTACTGAAGCAATGAGCTGTGAGCTGGTCATGGTAGGAAGGACCTAGCACTCAGGACATTTCTGATGCTGCTGTACGTGACTTACGTCCAAGAGACAGATGCTATTATTATGCCCCCATTTAACAGATGGGGAAATCAAGGTCCAGAAAGATTAACTTGCCCTACCCACTTAGCAAGGGGCAGGTAAGCACTGAATCCAGGCAGTGTGGTTCCCAAATCAGAACTCTCCAGCAACACGATGTTATGGAGTAGAAGTGGAAGCAAAAGCACACTCTGGTTCTAGTTTAAGCACTGCCTCTAGCTATATGCCTTTAGGGAAAGTCATTTCAGTTCCCTAGCCTCAATCCTATCAACAATTAAAAAAAAAAAAAAAAGTAGATGACACAAGGTTCTCCCACTGCTCCAACATTCAGTGATTCTCCATGGAGCACATAAGGTCAGAAGACCGGAGTAGCCTATGCAACTAATATATTTACGCTGAGGGTATGTATTATGCTCCAACTCCCATCCCCAGAGATTTATACACCCAGACATGCTTTTATGCCTTCCTTGCCTTACCCTCCCTGATAATGGTGGGTGATGGCAATGACAACCGAACTGTTATGAGAGGTGCTTCTGGAGTTGGTCAAAGGAGAAGAGGAGGGGGAAAAGCATTGGTGACAGATGGAAAACCTGCTTCGTGCTTACCAACATGATCTTGCGTAAGTTAATTATCTTCTCTGAGACTCAGCTTCTACATCTGCTGTGGTAAAAGTAGCTACACAGAGGGTTTTTGTGGGGATTCAGTAAAATATATAAAGAACCAAGGTCAGCACCTAGCACACAGTTAAGTTTTAGTTCCAGTTCCTTTTTCTGTCTTTCTGCCTTCCCCCAACAAGTAGCATGTGGAATTCAGAGTTGTAGTGGCCAGAGGAATGCCATGTAACTTCATGTCCTCTTCTATCACCCCAACTTTTATGTTCCAAGATAGTTCTGGATCTAGGTGAAAGGCAGTTACATCACTTTTTGTGGACATCTTGGGGTATCTGCCTAGCTCAGGGGGGACCCGGTGAAGGTGAATAATAGGTACAAATTTCCAGTTATAGGATAAATTAATGTTAGGAATATAACATATAGCAGACTGAGTATATTTAACAATACTGTATTGTGTATTTGGAAGTTGCTGAGATAACAGACCTTTAAAGATCTCATGGCAAGGAAAAAAGTTGTAACTATCTGAAGTGATGGACTTTAATTGTATTGTGATAATCATTTTGCAATATATACATATATTAAATTGTATTTTATAAAGCTTAAACTTCTATAATGTTATATCAACTATATCTCAATAAATAGAACAAAAAATAACGGCAAAAAAGGGTCATAGGGGCAGCCCAGATTCAATGCAGGCCTGCATAAGGTCACAAATACTAGGCGATATTGTTCATTGTGGGCCATCTATGGACACTAGTTATTGCAACTTGACAATGAGTATTCTTCTAGTAACTTCTATTTGCATTCCTTTGAATAAAACAGAGTCAGATTCTGTTGCTTATACCAAAAAATCTCAATTAATATATCTCTAATTAACCTTAAATATAAAAGGGTAGAATCAGCAGAAAAGTATGAGAGAGGTTAACAGAAGTCAGTTATAAAAAAATCAGCTGTCTGGGGCACCTGGGTGGCTCAGTGGGCTAAGCCTCTGCCTTCGGCTCAGGTCATGATCCCAGGGTCCTGGGATCGAGCCCCACATTGGGCTCTCTGCTCAGCGGGGAGCCTGCTTCCTCCTCTCTCTCTGCCTGCCTCTCTGCCTGCTTGTGATCTCTGTCAAATAAAAAAAATTAAAAAAAAATCAGCTGTCTGTTTCTCTGTGTGCATATATGCAACAAGTGCACATGCTCATCTTCAAAGACCTCAACATCTTGGACAAAATCAAATTTTATTATTTTAATTTTTTAAGACCTATCCTTTCATTTACCAACATGTCTATACGTATTGCTAGGATATAATCTTTTTAAAAAATCCATGATATCACTATCACACTTAAAAATTAGAAATTCCTTAATATCAGGTCAACATTCAGGTTTCCCTGATTATCTAATGAACAAACTGAGGGCTGCTGCAGGGGAGTGGGGTAGGAGGGATGGCGTGGCTGGGTTATGGACATTGGGGAGGGTATGTGCTATGGTGAGTGCTGTGAAGTGTGTAAGCCTGATGAGTCACAGACCTGTATCCCTGAAGCAAATAATAATTATATGTTAATAAAAAAAATTTTTTTAAGGACTTTAATTTTACATTTTAAAACTTTTGATAGCTAAGAATAAAGTGGGTGAGAAGTTCCAGATCATATAATACACTCATAAAATAGATAGGAAATCAAAATATTTTTTAGGGGAGTGCCTCCTTACTAAAGGGGGCAGAGTCCATGAACTCAAGGAAGAAATACAAGAGATGCATGTAAGCCTAAGAACCTGCCTTTCTCTACCTGTTGCACTCTTACTCATTCTTTCTGGTCAGCTCAAACTTGACTCAAACTCTGACCCTAACTCCATCCCTTCCGCTAGGCAGACTTACTTGCTTTTGGCTTCTCATAGCTCATTGCTGCAATTTCCCAGATATCATTCAATCTTGTAGATGGGAGCTTTTTGTTGCATGGGGCAAACAGAATTTTACGATGTCCCCTAATAAGCTCCTTACAGGATTCCCTCCCATTTTGTGTGAGCAGGACCTGTGACTGTGAGGAGATAATACCCTCGTGACTATGTAACACTATCCGGCAAAAAGGATTTTACAGATGTCCAAATGGGTTAACCTTAAAATGCATGATTACCCTTTCTTTGGTTGGACTGACCTACCTGATGGGACAACCTTGCAAAGAGAGAAGCCTCTTCAAAAGACACAAAGTGTGAGAGGGACTTGAGGCAAGGGAGATTGCTAGTCTGGCGATGGAGGGGGCCACATGGCAAGGAATGCAAGCAGACTTCAGGATTTGAGACCAACTCCTGACCGGAGGAACTTTAGTCCTATAACCTCCGGGAAATGAATTCTGTCATAAGCACACAAGCTTGGAGTAAAATCCCAGCTCCAGGTGAGAATGAAGCCCACCTAAACCCATGAAATTAGCCCAGAGAACCCATCTGTGCTACACCAAGACTTCTAACATGTAGCACTGTAAGCTAACAATAGGGTACTGTTCTAAGCTGCTAAATTTGTGATTTGTTATATAGCAATTGATACTGATATGTTATACATCTCTCTTCTCCACTGAATTATGATCTCTTGGAAGGCAGGACCCATGTCTTAATCATTAATACAGGCCCCTCTGAGAAAAGTGTCTGACTTGGAGCAGTGGTCTAATAAATGTTTACTGAACTAAATTATAAATTAATCAGAAGTGTGGCATTCTGCAGCACTGTATAGGCAATTAGAAACGAGGATGCATTGTACTGAATTTACTTCATTAGGTGTCCTGCAAATGCCCACTAGATGCTTAGTGCCATGTCAAAGTCAAGTTCCTCTCAGGTAACATCACTGATTCTCATGGTCTTCCAGGGAGCCCTGTTATGTAATACTGAGTTTTGAAACAATACGGATGCAGACATAATTAATCATGGTTATCATAATGATAGAGGTAAGACCTGATGGGGAGGTGAAAATAAGAGGTAGGAAAAGTTTCAAAACTTATTTTGAGGAATGGCTTTATTACACTGCCCCGAAAGAACTTCTGATTGATGCCCCTCTTGATTACAACTCAGGGCAATGCATTCATCTCTGAGTTTTGGTTTCCTAATAAAGAAGTAGGATTATATCGTGTCCATCCCCAGCCATGAGATTCTATGTAGTCTATGAATTTCGTGTGTTCTTTCCATCCCTGCTCACTGTGTAAGGAGACATCCACACTCAAAAAAGGGCCAGGACACAACCATCTACAGATTAATTGCATTATTTTTTGCCCATGGGTCAAAGGTGCGTCTCAGAAGCCTCAAGAAACAAGAAGAAAACCAGCTCGTCTTTTTAAAAATCTCCCAACATCTTAGCACAAGTGTTTTAAAACAAAACAAAACAAAACAGCAACTATACTTTTTTACTCTGAAAAAGTTCAGGCATTATAGTATAACTGGAAGAATTCCAGTCTGAAAGTCCTGACATTTGACTATCTGGGCAGCAACAGAGCATGCAGTCAAAATGAGAAGACAATGACATGATGCTTCAACTATGCTTTAAAGTCCCCCGCGCCACCCACGGTGGCAGGGTGTGGGCAGGGGAGCTCGCATGGTGTAAGAAAGAGTCTCTCAAGTGTGGATGAAGACCCTAAAAGTGAGCAATATCCAGAAGCTTCCAATTGGTCAGTCTGTTTTAATCCAAAAAATAAATAAATAAATAAATAATGCATTGGTAATTTTGGTCCCCTCTACAAATGGAAAAATCCTCAGAGAAAGGGACATTTCATTCATTTAGTGCACCCACTATATGCTGGGTACTAGTCTATAAGGATAAGGATACAGCCGTGAACCCACCTATGGAGCCCACAATTTTAAGTCTATTAAGTAGTGGTGCTTGTGGTCGGGGAATTCAGTTTTACCAATGTCCACTATGTGCCAAGCATGGGGTGCAGAGGTAGCTTCCTTTGTTTTTTTTTTTTTTGAAGATTTATATACACATGAGAGAGAGAGAAAGAGCATGTGCGTGCACACACACTCAAGTGGGGGGAGGGGCAGAGGGGGAGACTCTCCAGCAGACCCCTCTTTGAGCATAAGTGAGCCCAATGTGGGACTTGATTCCATGACCCTGAGATCATGACCTGAGATGAAAGCAAAGGACACCAAATGAGATGAACTACCCAGCAGCCCCTAGGGGTGAATTCTCAGTAAAACTGATGAACTCTTGAGTTTAATAGTGGCTTACTTTCATGGGCCCCTTCTGAAGTATAGGTCTCTTCCTCAGAAACCTGGGGCTCATCTAGGTGTTTGGCATGCTGCCCCAGATAGGGACATCAAGGAGAAGGTTCTGATTAAGACGCCTCTCCACTCTCTGTGTAGCGCTCTCTATACTAAGGCAGCACCAGGAGCACCTTGTGTTTTGCAATCTCCCTTCCCCTGCCCAGTACCTTCCCCTGCCCAGTACCACTAACAGGATGCTGGACCTGGCTGAGCTGGACTAGCTCCTGGGGCAATGGTCCAGCGACATCAAAGATCTGAAGACTCTAAGGGTTTTTCCTAGGACAGCAGGCACCTCCAGAGCAAGAAATTGTTGCAGCTGTGGCATGGCCAACAAATTTCCATGCTGAAAGAACCTCTTCTAAACCATCAGTAATGAAAAACATATTTCTATCTACTATGCAAGAAGACCAAATCTATCTTTCTCTCTACATGAAATTGTATTGTAAAATTTTTACCATGTAAAGAAGGATCAAAGAGTATAAAGTCAAAAAAGTAGGGAATAGATTTATTATACAGGTGGGTCAAGCAGTGAAGGTGTAATACTAACAATCATCATTAATTAACACTAATAATAATAATACTATTTTTCTGGATGCCTGAGAAAATCTGTAATACGTTATGGTTTCTTTTTTTCATTTGAAATAGATACTTTTTTTTTTTTTTAAGATTTTATTTATTTGACAGAGGGAGAGACAGAGAGTGAACACAGCCAGGGGCAGAAGGAAAGGGAGAATCAGGCTTCCCGCAGAGCAAGGAGCTCCATGTGGGGCTCCATCCCAGGACAGCAGGATCATGACTTGAGCCAAAGGCAGATGTTCAACAACTGAGCCACCCAGGTGCCCCTGAAATAGATATGTATTTTTGAACCTAATTTCATAGTCTCTTTCATAAAAAGGGCTCCATATTTGATAAGCTTCAGGACTCATAAGAATCTGGATCTAGCCTGACAGCTCCTTTTCCTAAAGAAGTGAATAGGAGGAAGGGCATAAAATAAAATCACTAATATCATAAGAAATGTGCGAATTGTCCCACTGCTTTTCTTTACTCCATTAAATCCTTGCCTTTTATACTTGGGTCTTGAATATATTCAAAAAGCTTAAAAGATGCAAACATCAGTAAGGATGGTTTAAAGTATCTAATTACAAAAGACCTGCCTGAACTGACCTCAGAGCAAAAGCATGGCTCCAGCTCTTTCTACTCTGGAAAAAGGCACATTTGGGTAGATGGGTTTTTGGAAGGTAACTGCCTTAGAAATTCAGAGTTCCAGAAAATGGAAAGTGTGTACCACTTCTTGAGTACATTTCTTTTACAATTAGTTATTAATACAGAGGCTCTTACTCTAGGTGTCTTTGTAAGGACACATCCACCACTATTTTCCATCAATTCAGGAGGGAATAGCAAGGCTGAGAGAGAGCCAAGGAAAGGAAAAGAAATGATTGCCCATTTTGCAGCAACAAAACCAAAGGATTCTTGATTTATCAGTACATTTGGCACACTCTTTTTTGGGGGGGAGGTGGAGGGGTGATCGGGAGTTGGAAATAGAGGGTTGTAAGTTTTCTAAAATTCTAAACGCAAGCCCTTAAAGTAGGCCAATTGGTCAGCTGCGAGCTTGGCAGGCAAGAGGAAGCATGTGTGCTGGGGCAGCTTCAGAACACAATGTTCTGGTTCACTCTGAGAGCAAAGGAAAGTGGAAGAAGGGCTCAGCCCAGGACAGACAGGCCGCAGCACAGACATGCAAGAGGCCAAGAGACAAAGCCAACACTAAGGAATAAATGCAACTTGCTTACCCTGCTGGCCACAGAATTCAGAGAGAGAGAGAGAGAGAAAAGGAAAGATAGAGAAGGAAAGAAAAAACTATTAAAGCCCCCAAGAGAGGTGCTGTGGTTCTGATGTTTACTTGAACTCAATTCTGGAAAATCTGGAGCTGTTGTGTGATTAATGATAAAGAGTAATCACTGAATGTTTTATATAACGGTCATGATGAAATTCTGCAAGAGTGCTTGGAAATCATGCTGAGCATATAAACTTTGAGACATAAAGATGTGTGGCACGAAGAGAAAAAGGATATTAAAAAAAAAACCTTCTAGGGGTTTTTTCTGAACCTCCATTTACATTTCATACTGTCTCAATGATTACTTAGCTGACAATGAATAAAAGAGTCATCTATCATATATATAAAAATAACTTAAAATATTTGCCATCTTTGAGTAATCAGGCTTCTCGGGTATTTTCAAATGATTTAAGAGAGTAAACTTAATATTTAAAATTCAAGTAAGGTGAAATAATATTAAAAGCTCAAGAAAAACAAGAAACCAATAATAAATTTTATTTTAATTCACGAAGCATTTTGCAGATGGGTACTAACTGCCCATAGTCTTGAGAGTTTTCTTTTTATTCAAGCACTTTTTAATTGTGCTGAGGTTTTATTCCATTAGATGGAATCATTTACAACTGGTAACATTAAATGAGTAAGTTCGCATATGTTTTTCTTCAAGTATCTGGGACTGTCAGAAGTTTGAAAGGACAGAGATTAAGCTTAGTAATAATTGCTTAACTCCAAATGTACACTATCATTTAAAATTTTTAAGTTGAAAATAATTTCTTACGGAATGTCTCTATACTTGACTTATTGCACAAAAGAATTCAAGTATATATGAAAAAATGGTTTTTAGTACTCCTCCACATAGCACAAAAAAAGGGGGGGGCACCTTATTCATCAGTGTAAAAAACCAGAGACCATAGTGGCCAGAAGACTCAGCTGGTCTTTGTAAAGGAGTTTATAGCTTTCAGCTGAAAACTAAGTAAGAATTCTCATTCTCAGCTGCTGGCTCCCTGTGAGCCACCCGTGGCCTCTGGCCCCATTTCCATGGAGACCAAGGTGGGAAGGGTAAAAATAAGTTAAGGGGGAAACTTTTAAGGAAGTATTTCCAAATCCCTACTCCTCCAATACTTAATGAGTGTCCAAGTTAAAACTGACCACACGTTAGTTACTGAAATTCACATTTACTTCTTCTAGGTTAAGTGACTGAAAGTTACATGTATGATTTTAAAGGTATGCTTGCATGAAAAAAAAGCAAACACCTGCCCTATTTGGTACTATGTAAGCACAAAACTAAAGCTTGGAAAGAAGGTAAAATACCTGCTGCCATCCAACAGTAGATAGGATCCTACATGTTTCAGGGTCTTATTACCATTCTAAAAAATCCTGCCAGCTTTTTATTGGCTGAGAATTGTGAATGTTATGTGTCAGGATGCTGCAGACCTCTGTCGTAGGAGTGGGAGTGTGGGTGGGATAGCAAAAAACAGCAAAAGGTTGGGATCTTCACCAGGGAAGTGGAAGCCCCCCAAAAAAACCCCAAACCCCGAAAATGAAACATGTTGGTCTTCCTCACATGTATCAATTACTCTGTTGCCCTGCTGTAGGCTTTTGTTTCTAACCGTAGTCCTGAGGTTAATAAAAATAAATAGGATGCTCAAACACAGCTATTCCAAGAACCATCGGTTTACAGCTACTAGTGGCCATTTATCGAGTCATTACTGCATACCTGCTACTATCTGATGTATTTGCTTAGTTAATGATCATCTCTTAGGAAAGACTTTTCATTAGGGAAAATTTTAAACATACACAAAAGAGAACAGTCCGATGAACCCAGGTGTTTATCACTCAGCTATAGCAGTGATCAACTCAAGGCCACTCTTTTTTTATCCATACCACCACACATTCCTCTGTTACTTTAAAGCAAATCTCAGGTATTTTTATTTTTTACTATTTTAGTATGTATTTATAAAATATAAGGACTCCTTAAAAATAAACAATACCACTATCATACCCGACACAAACAATATCACGTCTAAAAAACAAAGAATTTCCCAATAACAAATATTAAGTCCGAGAACTTGAGTTGATTATCACTGTCATACTATTATTATTCATTGTTCATATTTTACAATTACAGAAAGTGAGGGTTAGAGTAGTTTAAAAGCCTGCACAGTACCACACAGAAGGTAAGTAGGAGAACTTAAAGGTTCAGGAAAAGGACCACCACAGAGCCCAGGTTGAAGGTTATAAGACTTGCAGTAAATACAGTAAGGATACTAACAGTTTTTGTGTTAGTTAAAGCCAAATTTTGTTCTGCCTGACTTAACCCTCCCCACAACCCAGCAAAATAGGTGCCATTCCCTACATTTTACAGACAAAGCCACAGCACTAGTCCAGGATGCACCCAGTCAGAAGACATTCATTGCCTTCTTCATTTCCTGTCTTTTAGCTTTATAAAACATTTTATTCATTTGTTTTTAATTCCAATTTAGTGTATGTTATATTCACGTATACAATATACTGATTCAACAATTCTATACACTATTCCGTGCTCATCAGGACAAGTGTACTGTTAATCTCCTTCACCCATCTCACCCTGCCCTCCTCAAACCCAGCTCTTCTCTGGTAACCGTCAATTTGTTGTCTAGAGTTAAGAGTCTGTTTCTTGATTTTTCTCCCTTTTTCTTTGCTCATTTGTTTCTCAGTTCCACACAGGAGTGAAGTTGTATGGTATCTGTCTTTCTCTGACTTATTTCATAGGACATTATACTCTAGATATATCCATGTCGCTGCAAATGGCAAGGTTTCATTGTTTTTTTATGGATGGGTACAATCCCGTTGAGTGTGTGTGTGTGTGTATACAGTTATATGTAAGTGTGTGTGTGTGTGTGTGTGTGTGTGTGTGTATTTATTTTACTTATTTTCCACTACATATCCACTCATCAATCAATGGACACTTGGGCTGCCTCCGTATCTTGCCTTTTGCGAATAATGCTGCTGTAAACAGAGGGGAACATTATCTTTTCATATTAGTGTTTTCATATTCTTTGGGTAAAAGCCTGATAGCAGAATTACTGGATTATAGGGTTCTTCTATTTTTAGTTTCCTGAGGAACCTCCATACTGTTTTCCACAGTGGCTCCACCACTTTGCATTCCTATCAACGGAGCATGAGGGTTGGTTTTTCTCCATGTTCTTGCCTACACTTGCTGTTTCCTGTGTTAGACATTCTGACAAGTAGGGGTCATATCTTATTATGGTTTTGATTTGGATTTCCCTGATGATCAATGATACTGAGCATCTTTTCATGTGCTCATTGGCCATCTGTCTATCTTCCTTGGAGAAGTGCCTTTTCATGTGTGCTGTCCATTCTTAGATTATTTGCTTTTTTGTTAAAGAGTTCTGTAAGTTCTTTATATATATTAGATACTTACTCTTTGTCAGATAACATTATTTACAAAAACCTTCTCCCATTCAGTAGGAAGTCCCCTAGTTTTGTTGACAGTTTCCTTTGCTGTGCAATAGCTTTTTATTTTGAGATAGTACCAATAGTTTATTTTTGCTTTTGTTTTTCTTGCCTCAGGAGACATATCTAGAAAAGTGTAGCTATGGTTAATGACAGAGAAATTACTGCCTGTGTTCTCTTCTAGGATTTTTATAGTTTTAGGTGTCACATTTAGCTCTTTCATCCATTTTGGATTTTTGTGTATGTTATATCAGAAAGTGGTCCAGTTTCATTCTTTTGCATGTTGCTGTCCGATTTCCCCCACACCATTTGTTAAAAAGACTATCTTTTTCCAATTGCATAATCTTGCCTCCTTTGTCAAAGACTAATTTCCCATCCCATCACAGATTTATTTCTGGGCTCTCTATTCTGTTCCATTGATCTATGGGTCTCTCTTTTTTTTGCCAGTACCATACTGTTTTGATTACTATAGTTCTGTAAGATATCTTGAAATCTCAGATTATGGTATCTCCAGTTTGTTTATTTTTCAAGATTCCTTTGGCTATTTAGGGTCTTTTGTGGTTCCATACAAATATTAGGATTGTTTTATTTCTGTGAAAAATCCTGATAGATTGCATTTTATCTGCAGATGTCTTTGGGTAATATGGATGTTTTGACAGTATTTGTTCTTCCAATCCATAAGCATGAAGTCTTTTCAATTTTAAGTATCATCTTCAATTTCTTTCATGAATGTTTTATAGTTTTCATGGTACAGTTCTTTCACCTCCTTGGTTAAGTTTATTCCTAGGTATTTTACTCTTTTGGGTGCAACTATAAATGGAACTTTCTTAATTTCTCTTTTTGCTACTTCATTATTAGTGTATATAAACAGTAGATTTCTATATATTGATTTTATATTCTGTGGTCTCAGTAAATTCATTTATCAGTTCTAGTAGTTTTTTGGTAGAGTTTTTAGGGATTTCTATATAAGTATCCTGTCATCTGCAAAGTTTTACTTCTTCTTGCCTTTTATGTCTTGTTGGATTGCTATGGCTAGGACTTCTAGTCATATGTTGAATAAAAGTGGTGAGAGAAGAAATCTGTGTCATATTCCTGATCTTAGGGGGAAAGCTTATAGTTTCTCAGCATTAAGTATAATATTATCTATGGATTTTCCTACATGGCTTTTCTTACAGCTGAGGTATGTTCCCTCTAAACCTACTTTGTTGAGGGTTTTTTTTTTTTAATCATGAATGGATGTTATACTTTGTCGAATGCTTTTTCTGCATCTATTGAAATGATTACAGGTTTTTTTTAACCATTTTTCCTGTTGTATATCACTCTGTCTTTTTAACCTATCTTTAGATTAATCTTTAGATCAAATAAATGTGAATCTATTTTTTCACATAAATAGATTCATAGTTCAAAACTCAAAAGGTTCAAAATGATATGCATGGAAAAATCTCTTTATCACCTCTGTCCAACTCCCATCCAGAGACAACTGATATTTTTTGTTTCCTGACAGTCCTTCCACAGAGATCTTATGCACAAACAAGTAAATGCATATCCTTTCTCTATTTTTACATGGAGGGCAGCATACCATATACACTCTCTCCACTTACGGGTTTTCAGGTAGTATGTTTTGGAGCTTTATTATTTTCTTTTATACGGAGCTCACACGATGCCATCCTGCCCATTCACATTGAGAAATAAATCTAGCTCTGAGTTTCTAACTCTCAAAATCTTAACATCCATGTAAATATTTAATATTGACTCAGAACTTGTATGTTTCACTCCTTCATATTTTGAGGCTGTTTAAGCATCCTTTAAAATTAATTCATTCTGGTGGCTTAGTCGGTTAAGCGTCTGCCTTTGGCTCAGGTCATGATCCCAGCGTCCTGAAATCAAGTCCCGCATCGGATGCCTTGTTCAGTGGAGAGCCTGGTTCTCCCTCTGCTTGCTGCTCCCCTTGCTTGTGTGCATTCTCTCTCTTTCTCTCTGACAAATAAATAGACAAAATTTTTAAAAAATTATTTCATTCTGTTACCTTTAGGCAAGGTCCTGAAACTTACTTTAAGCAAAGAACTTTGGATTGTGTTGCCTGAGATACTGGCAGTTTCACTTAAAAATAACCCAATGCTATGATTAACTAGCTTTTAAATGTTCTTCATTTCTTTTATTTTGTTGTCTCTATCTAAAAATGTTCTCAAAGAAGATGGAAAATGGCTTGCAGTAATGGCACTATCAAATAATATAATGAAATAAAAATAATAAAGATGGAAAAAATAATTTAAAACGTGTCCTTGGAGAATTTCTAACCATGGGTTTCAGGCCATAAATATCCATGTCTATAAAATGTTTACAAAGATCCCAAATTGATACTGTCCCCAGATGCATGGCAGAAGTAAACACAGATCTTCTTTAAACACAGCCTTCAAAGGAATTCCTATAAGTTCTAAGGAACCTCAACCATCATCATCCCCTGACCCCCCACCACACAGTGAAACAGACATGGACAAACAAGACACCATGAGTAAGAGTCAGCAAAACAACACAACACACAAACAGTCCCGCAAAGACAGGAGATTTAGGCATTATCAGATACAAATAAAGTTAAAGCAAAAAAGACATGAAAATATAAAAGAGGAGTCTAGAAATAACGATCATGGGGTGAGATGATAGAAATAGAAATAGAAAAATAGAAAATAGAAATAGAAATACTTTATCATAGAAATAGAAATAGAAAACTTTATCACATTTTAAATTGCATGAAAACTGGAGAATCGAATTCATTTCTCCATGAAAAGACCAATTCTTAGATTCAGGCATCTGAACAAATCCCAGTCAAAGTAAACAGAAATCTACATTTAACCACATTGTACAGAAACGGTGAAAGTTATAAAAATAAATAAATAAGCTTGAGCAAAGACAGGTCTAGAATAAAAGAGCAATTAGCCGACCTCTCAACAGCTACATGGAAATGAGAAACACTGGAATATTAGTTGCATATATCCCAACAATGTAGCTTCAAAATGCATCATATAAATATAGATAGAACTACAAAGAGAAGCTAGCAAATCTATTATCACACTAGATCTGTGGTCCGTGACCTTCAGTATGCCTCAGAATCACTTGATGGGCATGTTAAAATGCAGATTTCTGGGCCCACCCTTTCAGTTTCTGATTAAGTAGATGTGGGGTGGGGCCCGAGAATTTTTATTTCTAGTCGGTTTCCAAGTGCTGCTGATGCTACCAGTTCAGGGACTCCAGTACACTACTGCCCTAGAGAAGTCTTACGTATAAACACCAAGAGACAGGTATGTAGAAGTTGATAGCAGCATTGGCTCTTATTGAAAATTACTGACAACCTGCTTTCTTAATCAGCAACAGAAACTATAAATAACTCATAGTATGTTGAGACAAGCGAATACTGTTCAGTGATGACAAAGAATGAAGTATGGCTACATGTAAGACATAGCTAATTCTCAAAAACAATGATTAAGGAAGAATATGTAAGAAAAATACATAAAGTTGGATCTCATTTACATAAATCTCAAGTCAAAAAAATCAAACCATTGTACAGGGATATATCTAGTTATAATAAAACCATAATGCAAGAAAATGAATAACCCAGTAACAGACCTGACAATTTCCCCTGTGGTGTGGGGCCAGGGGGATGAATCATGGAGAGTAATGTTCTATTTCTTAAACTGCCAGTTGAATTGTTGTATGCTTATTTTATTCTAAGTGGTATAGCTACCTGATGCATACTTTCTGTATCTAAGGTACATTTTGTAATAAAAAAATAAAAAGTAATGAAACCAGATAGTATAAAGAAGGATCAAATCATTATCAACTAAAGTGATCTGGAGTAGATTCTACAAAGAGTAAAGATCTGGGGGCGCCTGGGTGGCTCAGTGGGTTAAAGCCTCTGCCTTCGGCTCAGGTCATGATCCCAGGGTCCTGGGATCGAGCCCTGCATGAGGCTCTCTGCTCCGCAGGGAGCCTGCTTCCTCCTCTCTCTCTCTGCCTGCCTCTCTGCCTACTTGTGATCTCTGTCTGTCAAATAAATAAATAAAAAATCTTTAAAAAAAAAAAGAGTAAAGATCTGAATGATTACTGAAAGCATGAAAGACAGACTTGGAGGAGTGGGGGTATTTTAACTTTGGTAGGATTATATTATCCAGTGATCAGAAGTAGATCAGTCTGGCCAAAGAGAAGGTCACGTGGGGTGTAGCTGGAAGATCAGGTTGGAAAAGGAAGTTAAGTCAAATTCTTAGTCCAATTAAGTACATAAAGTCAGAATTTTAAGAAAACAGGACAAACCACAGATAGACTTTGATGGGAGGAAATCAAGGAAAATATGGGCTGTGATATCCTTAGGTACAACTCTTGCTATATAGATCAGAACTACCTACCTACATACATACATATTGATTATCAATATAATTTGAGATATGTAAGTAATTTCGATAACACTGTAAGGTTTAAAATGAAAAATAACAGTTACTTTCTCTTAACTCTGTCCATTCCTGAGTTCTACTACTTTCAACATTTTTCAGGCTTTTCTGGTTTTAAGTTCCATTTTATGGAGTAACATACTTTATAAAGCTCAATCTTGAGGGGCGCGTGGGTGGCTCAGTGGGTTAAGCCGCTGCCTTCGGCTCAGGTCATGATCTCAGGGTCCTGGGATCGAGTTCCGCATCGGGCTCTCTGCTCAGCGGGGAGCCTGCTTCCTCCTCTCTCTCTCTCTGCCTGCCTCTCTGCCTACTTGTGATCTCTGTCAAATGAATTAAAAAAAAAAAAAAAAAGCTAAATCTTGATCTAGACAGGATTTTCTCTACTAAAATTTGACTCTTTTATAACTACTACCTGCAGACTCAAGCACACACAAGCACTTTCCCGCTCATTTCCCCCCAACATAAATCTTCAACAATTTTTGGCTTAATCAATGTAGTTCTTAATTATTATGGCCATGTAAACAGTGTTCTTCCCTAACTCCCATGACAGAGTGTGAACACATTTCTTTTCTTGCATAGCTTTTAAATTTTCTAGGTATTAACTGCCTTTTTAACATTCGAATAGTTTCGACTTACCTATCCACAATTTATACCCAAATTCTCCATTTAGGTCTCTAGAATACCCCTCAATATGGTGAAATTCGAAGGGTAATTTGTATGTTCCATTCTTCCCCTTTGGAGGCATCCCTCTTGGACTACTCTATATTCTTGCTTCTATCTAGCCTACTAAAGAGTTGTTATCTGAGAATTCACTTAGTAACATTCTACACATTTTTTTTTAAAAGATTTTATTTATTTATTTGACAGAGAGAGATCACAAGTAGGCAGAGAGGCAGGCAGAGAGAGAGGAGGAAGCAGGCTCCCTGCCAAGCAGCGAGCCCGATGCGGGACTCGATCCCAGGACCCTGAGATCATGACCTGAGCCGAAGGCAGCGGCTTAACCCACTGAGCCACCCAGGCGCCCTCACTTAGTAACATTCTAGAAATTCCTACCAATTTCTTCTCTTGTGGGATACCATCTTCCTTTCCTCCTGAGTACATAGGGCGGGGCTTGTCAAGGCAGACCATGTGGTTTTGGGGGGAAACCCAAGGGAGTTATGTGTAAGTCCTACTGGTTTTCTCAGACACATTCATCAAGTGTCTGATAGTAGGAGATTGGGGATAAGACTGGCAGCCACAGAGTTTTGACTGTAATGGCTGTGCTAGGGACAAGCTTTGGGGAAGGGAGCAGGTTTGGTTTTCAATATGAAGAAACTACCTTAATCACTCTGTTTTCAATAGAGAACCTTGCTTTTGCTTTCAAATATTCCAGGGGTCTTAAAAAACAGCTCTCTCCTGTCTAAATGGATGAAGGTTGAAAGTTATCACCAGACCATAAAACTCTCAAGACTATACAGGATAGATCAATTAAATTTTATAGCTGACAAATATTTGACTGCCTAATCTGAGCAAAGCTTTGTTGAAAACTGAGTGAAAGCATGCTTCTTTTCCAAATTCCTTGGAACTGGAAGCTATCCTTTAAGGGGAAAAAAAAAAAACAAACCAGAATCAGAAAGTAGTGCTGACACATAAGGTCTTGAAATCCATTACTTGGAGAGGATCTAGGCTAAATGTGAAAGTTATTTCCAAAGAGATACAGGAAAGTTCACAAATGTCGGCTCTATCAAGTGAAACTAAAATGTTTAGAAACATTTCTAACTTCTGAGATTGTTGTAAGCAGAACAACTATAGTTTTCCACAGTTTTGCCAGCTGAGAAAAAAATATTCCTGGAATGCCATGTGCAGTTCTTGAGATCTACTCAGTTTTAGTTTGAAGAAGTTGATCTGCTATTATGTTTGTCTATCAGAAAAAGTTTTTTTATAGAATTCAAGGAATAGTACAGGAATGATCCTCAAAGACCAGCCCTTTTTTAAAGTTAGTCTCTGAGTCTCTGGGGATCTCTAAGTTCAAAAAATGTTTTTAATGATTCTAAGACCTTATTGGTATTTTTCATTGTGTTGATATTTACACCAATGTTTTAATTCATGCTGGTGCTTTAGGAATAACCAAGAACAGTGGCCCCAAATGACATTAGCAGACATTTTCTTTTTTTATCACCAGGTACTGACAGTGGGGGGAAAAAGGTTTACTTATAAGAATGTCTTTGATGAAACAGCTAACAAAATGATTAC
The DNA here is from genome assembly GCF_020171115.1 of Neogale vison. Lineage (NCBI taxonomy): Eukaryota > Metazoa > Chordata > Mammalia > Carnivora > Mustelidae > Neogale > Neogale vison. Next base: position 220,260,879 of record NC_058091.1, read on the forward strand.
TCTTATTAAATCTCAACCATTAAGTAAACTTTAAAATATAACCAGTGTGACAAAAGATGAAGTGAACATAAAATTCTCTTGTGGCATACTGAAGTAGAATGGTTGTTTTAAGGAAAAGTGCCCAATTGTATGGGTTGCAAAACAAATAGCCATTTTTCACAGAAAACTTTTTTCATTTAAAGGAACAGCTGACAAATTATTGTTTTCATACTTGAGTATTTGCAGACATTTTCCCAAAAATTAATGAAGTGAGTCTGTCAACTTCAAGGGACACAATTGGCAGTATTTGTTGCCAATGACAAAATTCAAACTTTCAAGTAGAAATCAGAACTGTAGAAAACACTGTTAGCTTGACAACATCCTAATACTTAAAAGATACTGCCTTTGAGAGTGGTGGTTATGTTAATCAGTGACTTTTTATAGCAAAACAATAAAACTGATAATAAAATGTGTCAAATTTGTAGAAGAACTACATAACTCAGACAATCAGTATTTTCCAAATGACCTGATGCATGGATAAAAAACCCATACAAAATGGAAGGTAGACAAAAATAATTTAAACATTACAAAGTTACCTTTAAGAAACTACTCCTTGGTGAGTCTGGGGACATATGAAAGAAAAATATCCAGAAAGACTTGAAAAGACTATTAAAATACTCCTACATTTTCCCATCATATCTGTGTTGAATTTTCCTTATATAGTTCAACCAGACAACACACATCAACAGGACAAAGAAATAGAACAATGTAACAATGCTACTTTAATTTTTTTGGGAAAAAACACAGTTAATATCCATAAAATATACTATTTATATAAACATGCAATGAGTTTATTATTGTTTTTCAATGAATACATGTTTTCTTCCTCATGCAGTAATTATCGATAAATTACACTCAACATAAACAAAAACTCAAGGAGTTCCTCAATAATTTTCAAGAAGGACCCTGAGACTCAAAAGTATGGGAATTAAACAAACCTTAACTGATCTTTCTGTTCAGCTCAATCTTAAATTGAGATGGAGAAAACAGATTTGGAAGTGATGACTCAGCATTTAAAAAAATCTGGCAAAACAATGGTTCCAACGGGGTGTGATATTGAACACCCTCTCCGCCAGGGACACTTGAAATGTCTGTACACATTTTTGCCTGTCACACTGGGAGAGTACAAGTGTGGGAAGGGTGGGTAGGTGGGGGGAGTTGTTACTGGCATCTAGTGTATTGAGCCAAGGGATGTTGCTAAACATATTACAATGCATAATACAGCTCCCACGGTAAATAATTATCAAGCACAAAATGGTAGTAGCACTGAGGCTGAGCAACCTTAGAGCAAAGTGCAGTAGATAAATATAAAAACTGCCCGTCAAAACAAGAGTGATGCTAAATCACTTAAGCATGCGCATCCAAAACAACAACATTTACTCATCAAGTTACATACAGATTAGCAAAGGATAGCAGGTCCAAGCCATGAAACTGTCTTCTGATTTACCAGGGAGATCAGTCTTTTATTTTCTAAAGGCAAATAAAGAGCCAATGGTTGCACTTTGGTCTATCATTAAAACTCTAATAAATTGAATGTGGTATCACATTCAACATATAACTCAAATCTGGCAATATATATCTGTATTTCTGAATACATAGCAAAAGTGAGGTCCGTAAGCTTTAATGTTAATTAAAAAAAAGACAGTAATTAACAACTTGTTTTCTGACTCAAGGCAACATTCTCCGGTTCCCCAACTGTTCATAAAAACAAGACTTAAAGAATCAGCAAGACATCTATTAAAAAACAAAAACAAAAACAAGAGAGTAATACTATACTGTTTAGTACTAAGGGAGCTAGTTAGTAATTGTTGGGCCAAACAATGCCATCATTTTGGTAGGTAGGAATTATCAACTCCTAGAATCTCATAGTAGATCGGATCCTCCTATCAGCCCACATTAGTCATACCTAGCATTGTGAGTTGAACTGTGGGCTCTCCCCCAACCCCTAATCCTTGGTTGAAGTCCTAAACCTCTGTACCTGTGAATGTGACCTTATATGGAAATTGGGTCTTTGTAGATGTAACCAAAGGGGTCATACTGGATTAGGGTGGGCCCTAAACTCAATGACTGACATCCTCTAAGGAGAGGATAATTTGCAGTACCATGCAGAAGGAAGAAGTCCACACGAAGACAGAAGCAGAGATTAGGCAAGGCAAGGATTAGGATTAGGATTTGTGACAAGCACCATAAACCATAAAGAGGCAAGATAGGATTCTTCCCTGGAGTCTTCAGAGAGAGCATGGCCCTGCTGCCATCTTGATTTCTGACTTGTGGAACTGAGAGAAAATAAAATTCTCTTATTTTAATCCACTCAGTCTGTGGTATTTTGTTACAGCAGCTTAAGGAAACTAAAATAACTACCAGTCTATACCAGAGTCTCTTCTTCTTACCTTGCTAATTTTTTCTGGGATTGGCTGGAATAGGTCCAGTGATGGGACACTCAGTAAAGAACAGAATAGGCAGGTTCATTGCTGGATGGTTCTAAAAGCTATGAAGTTCTTCTTTACATAAAGAGAAGACAGACTATTCCACTTGGATGCTTAAATTGCTTTTTTTTGGTCAACCATCCGTCTAGAATTCTGTCATCTCTAATGCTTATCATGATATACTTCGGCCAATGGGACACTGAAAGTTCATCTCCTCCAAAGGCAGAAACCAAGATTACCAAAGGCTAAGTCAAGGCCATATTTAACTCATTATCTTCAGAACAGATAGTAACACAAATGTGTGAGCTTGCCCACCAAGCTCAGAGGAATCATTACCTCAAGTGAGAATGACTGGCATCACCTCCAGTCATTCAAATTAAGTTGTAAAAATGTTTGCAGGGGGAATTTGGCCCAGTGGAGGGGGGGCCCAGTTTACACGACATGGATAAGTAACCTTTTAACCTTCAAAAAATTAGTAAAGGAATGAGAGCAGAATCCAGTTTGTCAGGTACCAAACTTCTAGTGGTTTTTCTGTCTCCCGTGCACAGAGCCTTTCCTGAGCACACTGTTGGACTACTCATCATTTACTCCATTGTACACTGTCCCTTGCAAGGGGAGATCTTAATAAGGTGTTTAATAAACGCTCAAAAATTAGTTTACTTCCGTGCCATTGAGTGTCCTTCTTTCACAGCAATTGAAATTCTATTTATAATAAATTCACTCTGTATTCACGTGGGCGATGCATACATTTCAAAATGTTCAGCTGCAATTTGGATCTAATTAGTTGACACTTTGAGTACTGCCAAAAGTTTTTTCATTCAGGAGTGGATTGGCTGTTTCAACAACAAATCCTCAAAAACATCTGTAGAATAAAGCCAACTGACAAAAATATTTATGTTACAGTTTTCAGCTGTGACATAAGGGGACATTCCGTCTTATGTGCTTTGCATTTATTACAAGAGCTTTGGCCACAAAAATGCTCTGTGGGAAGGGCTTTCCTCATTATCATCTCGTCTTGTCCATCCTTTCTGTTGGTTCAAATTTACAGGGAGCTATAGATAGAAAATTCAATAGCCTAACTGCATACTTTGTTTTGTGTCTAAACAGCTCATTGTCCGTAGTGAAAAATTAAAAGCAAGGATGACAGCTGCATTGAAAATCACTTTTAATGCTGAAGAATGATGACAACAGAGCAGGTGGTGGCTAATTATGATGAAGATGCTAAAGAAGAAGGTGATGAAAATTCTAGCATCTAACAATTATGGAGCGCTTATAGTTGCACGGTTGCTGTACCAGACATGGCATCTCATGTGGTTCTCTCAACGACTCTGGGAAGGAAGTATGCATTATTCCCATTTTGTAGATGATAAAACCGAGACTCACAGAGATAAGGTTACTTTTCCAAAGTCTCAGAACTCCTAAGTTGTGAGGGAACAGCATTTGAAACCAGGTTTGACCTTGCAAAGTCACAACTTTCCATGGACTTAGTGGTGTTTCTGGAGAAGAATGGGGGAAGAACAATGACACAGAATGAAAATCTGGCTTTCTACAGAAGGAGGAAGGGAGTATCCAAAGGACTGTGCCCTTCTAGGCAGGTGTCCTGTTGCAACACATAAGAAAACCCCAAGTGATTCCCTTGGCAACTTAGCAACCCCCTCATTTTTGTTTAATTCTCCTATAGTGTGCAGGGCTGATGCTGCCCAAGTAATTGTTACAGTTGTTTATTCTGATAATTGCTAGCAAAAGGATGTACACCTACTTCTCCAGTCTGATACCACGGGCCCTTGACCCTAGCAGCCCTCCTCAAAGGTATCTGGGCTAGGGAGGCTAGATTCTAATGCACAGTGTGCTACGTAAGAGCTCTAGAACCAGACTGTCTGGGTTCAGCAACTAGCACTGTGAATCACTACCTGTGTGATCTTGGGGATGTTTTAAAATTTCTTCAGGATTCAGTTTCATTCCCTTAAAATAGAGAATACATCTGGGGCACCTGGCTGGCTAAGTCAGTGGAACACGCCACCCTTGATCTAAGGTCTGTGAGTTCAGGGCCCACGCTGGGTGAAAGATTTACCTTAACACAAACAAACAAACAAAACTTTAGGGACACCTGGATGGCTCCGTTGGTTAAGCTGCTGCCTTCGGCTCAGGTCATGATCCCTGGTTCCTGGGACTGAGTCCTGCATCTGGCTCCTTGCTCGGTAGAAAGCCTGCCTCTCTCTTCACCTCTGCTGCCACTCTGACTGACTGCACTTGCGCGCTCTCTCTCTCTCTTTCTCTTTCTTGCAAATAAATAAATAAATAAAATCTTTTAAAATTTTTTTAAAAACTTAAAAAAAAATAGGGAATACATCTAAAACTTCACAACTCTGTGATTAAAACAATCCACATATGTAAAGCACTTGGAATAGTGCTTGACGCACAGTAAGGGCCCGGTAAGTACTAGCCTTTGTCATCATTGTCACTGTCATCTCTTGGCCTCTTGTGAAAATCAGAGTTTGAATCTGCTATAGATTCTTTTTTACTACGGAAAAACAGTCCAAAGATCTTCATTTATATCTCCGAACTTCCTTAGGGAAATTTTTTGTGTGTTTGTTAGAGAGGGAGTGGGGGAAGGGCAGTGTGAAGCCCAGTGCGGTGTGTGATCTCATGACCCTGAGATCACGAGCTGAGCCAAAATCAAGAGTTGGACGTTCAACCAACTGAGCCACCCTGGCGCCCCTTAGGGAAATTTTAATAGGTATTAGAGCCTTTATTAATTACTATTTATGTTTGTAGAGAAGAGCAACGATTGTCAGGATAGTGTGATGAGCTGGAGGAGTTTTAAAAGTTTTCATTTTTTTTTTTTTAAAGATTTTATTTATTTGTCAGAGTGAGCACAGGCAGACAGAGTGGCAGGCAGAGGCAGAGGGAGAAGCAGGCTCCCGCTGAGCAAGGAGCCCAATGTGGGACGTGATCCCAGGACGCTGGGATCATGACCTGAGCCTAAGGCAGCGGCTTAACCCACTGAGCCACCCAAGCATCCCTAAAAGTTTTCATTTTTATGAAGTTAACTTTTTGAGAATAATTCATAAAGCAGCTTATTTTAAGAGGAGCTACCCCTCGCTAGAGGTAACATAATACAACATATATAGCATGGTGCTTGGCAGAGGGCAGGCACTCGGTGACTGTCGCTGAAACTCCTACTACTAACAGGATCTTCCTATCCATTTGGTGGTCCTGAGAAGTACACTTTATCACCCAGTGTGCTGTTCTGTTGTGGATTATAGTATTTGTTAAAACTTCTGACCACTGAAAAGGTTGACTTTTTGAAGGAAAGCCACCATGATTTCCTCTATCTCTGAACCCTCTGGCTAAAAGTACCTGCCTTGCCCCTTTCTCTACAGCTGGAACCAGAAAAATTTAATCTGGGTGTGAAAAAGAAATCAATTAGAACATGCACCCTCTTCATGACAGTAGTCGGTCGGGTACTGATCATACCAAGGCTTCCCATTTCATGTTCGTACATAGAATTGGTCTCAAATGTCACGGTGGAGAGTGTTAACATCAGCTCAAAGTAAATAAGCGCACCCAAGCATTCAATTTTCAGCTCTTATCATGATGAGGATCAACAGCAACTCTGAGTAGGACCCCTGGGGTGAACTACCTGCTCTGAAGCATTTCCTTTGCACCAAAAGACATATTGGTCTACGCTTTCCTGGAAAATGGTGTTTCAACGGGGAGTCTTATCACCGTCCCAACATATTACACATTATTTTAAATGTAAGCTAAGATATGGTTATTATTAAAGCATGCTAATTTCCAGAACAACAAGAACCAGGAAATAAGAAAAAGAGGAAACTTATAATCACCTGTGCAAGCCTATCACCAAACCCAACCACTGCTGACATTCTGCCTTGAGAGAAAGAAGCCTTGTAGCTTCTTTCTCTCTACAACAAGCCTTGTAGCTTCCTTCTCTCATTATGTATAACTTCTGTTATTTATATTTGGGCAAATTTTGAAAGTTTTTTTTTTATGTTAGTTAATTATCAAACCTCTCCTTTTCCGCTTGTATCTTACTTTATGTCCTTTCCCATGTCAAGATTAGAACACTGTTCAGTTGTATTTGTTTCTGTTACTATCATGATTTCATTTCTTTCATTCAAGATTTTCATCTATATTAAAACGGATTTGGATTTAGGGATGAGTGAGAGACCAAACTTTGTTTCTCCAAATGGTTGGCCTGTTGCTGAGACACAATTAATCAAATAATCCATTCCTTTCTGTTGAGTTGAAGTTCACCCTCATGATATAATAAGTTCATGTAGAGCGCAAGGCTTGTTTCAGTACTTTCCATTCTGTTTATGGAGTCCTCCAATCCTTCAGAGAACCACTTTCATTCATTGTTACTGATTTTGCATTAGTTCAAAAATTTGTCAATCTGGGGCGCCTGGGTGGCTCAGTGGGTTAAGCTGCTGACTTCAGCTCAGGTCATGATCCCAGGGTGCTGGGATCGAGCCCCGCATCGGGCTCTCTGCTCAGCAGGAAGCCTGTTTCCTCCTCTCTCTCTGTCTGCCTCTCTGCCTACTTGTGATCTTTGTCTGTCAAATAAATAAATAAAATTTAAAAAAAAATTTTTCAATCTTAGTTATGAGCCCTGCATTTAAGTAATGTACGCAGAGTATATACGTTTAAATGGAACAAATGGTACAGGCATGCCAACGGTGGAAAGTCTCCCTTTTTCTTCTCTGCCAGCTACTTCCTCACCCTAAACCCAATGACTATCTCTTACATATCCTTCCAGGGCTATTCCATGCACATGAGAGCAGAGAACTAGGATGTTAAAATGGTACTTTCAGCGAAGACCCTGCGAGGATAGTTATTAGAATGCCAGATACCAAATGGAGTGCCATACCAAAATATAAATCTTCAAAGGAAATACTGAGAATCCAGTTTCATGACCCTTAAATTTCATATCCACGCTGAGGATATAAAATAGTGTGTTGTTGGTAAAAAGGAAAGTGAACTTCATCTGTCACTGAGAAGACAATGTCTTCAGAGAAAGCAGTACGGGGTATCCCATGTCCTATCCACCTCAGGCCTTGAGAAAACCTTCCATGAACTACTCTGACAGACAATGACAATAATAACAGTGTCTCAGTCTCAGATAAGAACCCATCAAGGACAGATGGGCCCGCTACTGAAGGTGGAGCCCTATGAGTGTGGGTCATGTGGGTTGAGTCCGTACATTCAGAATTTGTCAAGAGAAAGAATGTGTGAGTGATCCTCATGCATCAGATGTGGGCCACACAGGGGACACAGACAGAGACAGGGAGGGGTAGAGGGGATGGAGAGAGCGACTGTGTGTTAATTCAAGCACAACAATCAGTCTACATGACAAGAGACCTTGGCAGGTAAAAGCCAGAGGTAGACAGCAAGTTTTCCAGGAGGAAGAGCAGGCAATCCTCTAAGGAGACTGTACCACACACATCAAAGGAAAGCAGGTGAGATATCTCCAATGCCAAGAGGGATGCCACTAAAAGACCACAACCCTGAGTAGGGTGACCATTTATCCCAATTGACCTGGATTGAGGAAATTTCAGAGACATGGACTTTCATGTTAAAACTGGGAAGGCTTAGGTAACTTGGACAAGTTGGTCACACTATCCCTGAATAAAAATGTCAGTTTCAAACAGCTATCAGACCTAGGAATGTAAGGCCATCTTAAGACAATAGAGCCCAGTTCTTACGCTCATGTTCCCATACCTCTCTCACCTCACCCTGGAATCGCTAGAAACAACAGGAATAAGGAGAAACACAACTGACCTGGAGAAACCCAGTCTCACTTGGGAGAATGGGTACAAAACGGACTATGGGTTGGCAGCTTTGTGACATGGGGCTGGCCATTTTAATTATTTACTTTGAGCTGGTGATCTGAAATGATACAAGGCTTTGAATAACTCACAAGTGATCAGAAAAATCATGGAACAGAATTTTTATCCAGACGCAGGAGACCTTCCCTACTGAATACATTTTAATGGGTCATTAAGACACAAAATCAAGTTGCTTTGCGATTTTGCTCCATGAGCCATGCTCCATGTTTCAGTGTGCTACTTTTTTATTTGTGGGCTTAAAAAAACCCTACAAAAGCGTAGTAGGTTATACATCCTATTCTACTCTGTTTTCTGTATAATAATATATTTCAGAACTTAATCCATTATACTTTGGACAGGAAGAGCTGCTTCATTCTTTTTTAATGTTATATGGTATTCCATAGCTGGATAATCAGTGTTCTGTCCAACTACTTCCCAAATGATGGCTATCTAGGTTGTTCTCAAAATATTCCATTCCTATTACAATCAACCATTAATACCAATTTTACACAAGTTTGAATATAATCTAGAATGGATTGCTGGGTTAAAAGATCATTTAAATTTTTGCTGGTTACTAATGAATTGTAACCCTAAGAGGTTGCACTCATTTACATTCCACTTAGAAATAAATAGCCCAAAGCAAATCTCCCCAAACGCTTACTAACATATGTGTTACCAAGCTGATCTGATAGGCAAAGCCAGCACATGCTAACTTAAATTTGCATGTTGCCTATGAGACTGAGAGTCACTTCATGTGTTGAAGAGCTGCTTGGAGTTTCTCGTTTAGGGCTGCATTAGCATAGTTTTCTAATGTGCATTTTAATTTTAAAAAACTTGATTTTAAGGACTTAAGTATTAAGGAAATTAATCATTTGTCTTTTATGTGTCTTATAAATATTTTTGCACACTTAACTTTTCTATTCATCTTGTTTATGGTATATTTTTCTATGGAAGCTTTAACTTTCATATATTCTTTTAATTTTTAAAAATAGTTTCAGGGGCTTCGTGTCCTACATAAGGAAATATTTCATACTTTTGACAGTACAGAATCATTCTTTCATATTTTAATAACTTGTTTATTTTTAAATCTTTGATCTCTCATATATTTTGATGTAACAAGGCATGGATTTTTTTTTTCCAAGTTGTCCTGAGGCTATTACTCAAATAGTCTCCATTTCTCCCCCACCTTATTTGTAATGGCATTTTATCACAGAATTCCTCCCTAAAAGTCATCAGGCTCACATGAGGTTTCCTAGTTGAATTTTATCCAACCACTGTGGAACAGATAACTCGAATGTTATTTAAACTCAACTGAACAGAAAAAAAAACCGAACCAAACTTGTTTCATACAAGTTAACAGATTTTAGGAAATGGCTTTTTGACAGGTTTCTCCTTTAGTCTTTGGAAATTCATATGTATGGTTTTTCCCCCTCTTTCGTATGGAGTCAGTTCTGGAAAATCACACATTTCACCCAGATTTTTTATTTTACTTGTCTAGAGCTTAGTTTATCATTGTTTATATTTCTTTTGCCATTGTGATTATTTTCCCATTCTTTTTTCCATTGAGTGTATTTTTGCTCTTCATAAGATTAGCTAATGGTCCATTTCACTGAGTCCCTATTCTTGGGTTGATATATTGGTTTTAGCCCACTTTTGGTTTTGTATTTTTTTTTTTTTACTCTCTTCTTGGGTTTCCTTTGTAGTTCATTTTCTAATTTTTTGAATCAAGCACTTATTCCTTGTTATTAACACAGAAACAAAATTTCCTTTCAGCACTGCTTTACCTTTAATCCACCGATTCTGCTATGCAGTGCTTTATTATCAGCATTTCTTAAGCATTCTCCAGTTTCTGATTTGATTTCTTTTTTATTCCAGGAGTTATCTAGAAAGGAGCTTTCCATTTTGGTACAAAATGTTTTGTTCCCTAGTTTTTAACTTTAAAAGTCAGTTAAAAGTTAGTTTTATTTATTTGTGCTCAACTAATTTTCAAAAAAATGTTATGGTGGAGAAATTCTTTTACATTTCTCTGAAGACTAGATATTTCTGAGATAAAGAAAGGTGTGTGTGTGTGTGTGTGTGTGTGTGTGCGCGCGTGCGTCTACTAGCACTGTCAGGTGGAGAAAGGGAGTCTGTATAAATTCCTCATCCAAAATCATTTCCTTAAACCCCCTTCCCCAGCCCCTAAGGAAAACATGAAGAGGGAAGGGAAGCAGAAAGGGGATGACGTGTGGAAGGTTTTATTGCAGCAACTGTGGATTCTACCAGCTAACGCTTCTGTGTGACAGGAACTAAGCCTCCAAAGGGACAGGCTTAGCACCATTTGTTACTAGGCCTTCATGTTACCATGCTGGGTAGGAGGGCAGAGAGCTAGAGCTGAACGGCTCTAGTGGAAGGGATTTATAGAAATGAGGTGAAGAATGAGAAAGAAAGCAGAATCAGCAGCTAGAGGCAAGAGAAAGCCTTCAAGGAAGAACCAAGATGTTTACTGATAGCTGTGATGAATTCTCCTCAAAGCCTTCAGTAAAAGCCTTTTTATCCAATAAAATTCAACACACCACCATTGTGGTGTGAGGCTGCATCTTCTGGGGAGCCTTACTGAATGGACTGATGTGATTTCAAGTTGTGTAAGGGATGAAAGCAGAGGTAGTCAGTAGAAAGTTACTATATCTGAGTTACACTTTTAAGGTCTTGATATAAAAATTTGTCCCTCTAGCTCAAGGCATGGAGAAAGGACACTGAGAGGAGGACTGTGAGACCCTGAATCTAGTTTTGGCTTTCTCAGTTTCTGTGGGATCTGGAGGAGATCACTGACACCATTAGGTCTCAATTCTTCTGGAAAAAGATTGTGTAATAGCAGCTCACCCTTCATCTCTTTCTAGAATATTCCAAGAGTTAAGAGCTCTGACTAAGGTTAATGTACCTGGCTTTGCCCCTAAATTTATCATTTGGTTTGATCTTGGACAGGTCACCTGATCCTTTTAAGAAATGAATTCATCCAGTGTAAAATTATAATAAAATGTTGCCTGCTTCAAAGAGTCGTAGTAATGATTAAATGAGGTAATTTATTAAAAAGCCGTTTATCACAGTTCCTGATTCAGGGTAAGGACTGAACAACTGATATCTTAAACAAGTTAACAGGCAAATGGAGGAATAAATGCATAAGACTACAAGGAGTTCTGGACCAGGATAATAGGCTTAAGTGTGGGCAGTTCATCTAACCGCTTTTGTCTTTGAATTCCTCACTCTACTGAACTCTTAATTATTCAAAATGTATTTTGATACACATCACAAGTCACAACCCATGTGGCTACCAGTTTCCTTGCTGGCATAATAGGATCAACTAGTTGGTTTTTAACATCCCTTCCATCTCGAACTTTTCATGAGATCATTATAGTTGTTACTCTCAGTATCTGTGATCCTGTGCTCATTCGCATATATCCTGCTCCTAATTGTCTATGCTCTAGCCATCAGTACCAGTGCTCTTCCACTCTTGGATACAGCATACTAGCCACATGGCTCAGACAGTCAAACACACTCATACACATTTCACTCGTATTTACTCCAGGTTTCCTTCTGACTTGATACCACAGAGACCACTGGCCAGGAGCCCTTAACAGGCTCATGGATGACCCCCTAAAATCCACAATTACTGAAAAAATGCTAGCACACTTGAAAATAACTTAGGATGGATTGTATTTAAAGGCACTATATGTCTTCTCTTGAATTAGGAGGTAAAGATTTGGTAGAAACAGAACTTTGATGTCAGATCAATGTGAATTTGAATAGTGGTGTGGTTGATTGTACTTCCCAGTTCTGGGAGTTTTGACTAGGTAATTAATCCTTGAAACTTAAATTTCTTCATCTGTATAATGGAGATAGTTACAGCCTGGCATTAATTTGAGAAAAATAAATGAAATAAAGATGTAGAAGGGCTAGGCACAGTACTCGATGCATTCTTTCCTTCTCTCTTGGAACGGGAGGTATGGATGGCAAGGTATGTCTGGTCCCAAGAGCCTATGATCTTGGAATGCTTTTGGTTGAGTACTACAAATGAATGGCAATGCCATCTTCAATGCTCCATTAAAAAAATGGTAGGGGTGCGTGGGTGGCTCAGTCGTTAAGCATCTGCCTTCAGCTTAGGTCTGATCCCGGGGTCCTGGGATTGAGCCCCGCATTGGGCTCTCTGCTCAGCAGGGAGCCTGCTTCCCCCTCTCTCTCTGCCTGTCTCTCTGTCTACTTGTGATCTCTGTGTATCAAGTAAATAAAAATTTTTAAAAAATGGTAAAAAAAAATTTCAGTGAATGAAGCATCCAAGGATTATTTACAACAGTGTTAATGAGCATTTGAAAATTCTGCAACCTACCTCTCAATTTCTAACTGTCCTGTGTAACAACATGTGAAGTGGGGGTGGCTGTAAGGTATGTGTGAAGGCTAGAAGTCTTGGGGAAAGAACTGGAAGGGTGACAGAGCTCTCAGGACCCACCCATGTGCTGGGATGAAGAGTCTAATAGTAAAGATGGAAAATGGGGAGAGCAATGGAAAGCAAAATGCTGAGCAATTAGAAAATAAACCTTATTATTATTACCTGGCTTTTTGCTCTACCCCGCTGGGAGTAGATATTCTACAAATGGTACCATGTTTCAAATATGGACTAGGAGAGGCTCATTTCAGGTCTGATGAAAAAGAAAAGCAAAACTGAATAACTGAAAAACTTGAAAATCCAAGTGCTGATTAACCGAGAGTTGGCTCTAAAAAGAATGAAAACATCTGCTGGCTTCTTTGAAGAAAAAAACAATCCCTTTGGGTTCTTCCTGCAACGAATCCTGTTCTCAATTTTCTGTTTGGGAGTGATCCAGGAAAAAAATGACCTCTCCCATTCTAGTAATGAATTTCTATTCCCTTTTGAACTTTAAATATGTTAATTTAATCCTCACATGGTCACCAAAAAGTATGTATTGTCAAACCATAGATCTTGGTACACTGCTTCAGGGCTCACCCCTACCCTGTGACTCTGACTTCTCCAGTTCTAAACATAGAGCTTGTCAAAAGGAAAGATGGCCTAGCCCAGCCCAGCCCAGGCCTGTCCCTCTGGTGTTTACAAGAATTCTGCCTTTTTTGTCATGATGTCCCTTCACTGAACTGAAGCATTCCCAACCCTCTAATGATTTCAGAAACTGGCTAAGAACACTCAGTAGCATGGGACCAAAACCACACTACTACTCATTTCTGGACTTGAACTCTACAGCATTGAGAACACATTATCCTACAATATGGTAAATACCTCCCAACTGGGATTTTATCTATTCTTTTTTATAAGATCATTCAAGTATTTTCCCTCATTTAAAAACAACAACAACAACAACAACATGATATGTTAATCTGCAGGCTAAAATAGCGTTGTATAATCTCGAGTATGTGTGAACACTGAGGGTGCTTAGATGGGCCTGTACTCCTGGGAATACAAAGTACTTGCTGCCTTTCAATGTTCAGCTGGTTAGGGGTAGATTTTTTTGAAGCTGGGGAGTCCTCTTTCTAATCTGAGATTCACTGGTATTTAGTAAGTACAGGGCCTTTTCCTGGAGGCAGAATCTAGAAGCTTTAGGCAGTTTTGTCCCTGTCCTCAAGGAACCTGCCCTTTTCACATCCAGACCTGCCCTCCTGGCCATCCTGAGCACCCCAACTTACGCAAGGAGGCCAAAACTGCACATAAAGAAACGTGGATAAACAAAATCATCTGCTGTCTCCTGTTTTTATTTGTCACTCAGCTGCCCTTTGCTGCCCCTATACATTCAAGAATCTCCAAACTCTCCTGACTCTCTGGGGTCCTCTGTGTCCTTTAAAAAATTTTGTCTGATCCCTCTCTCATTCTCCACAGGGGCCAGATTTTCACTAGTGTTCTCAAGCTATCCTCCCTATCTCTTACATCTCTCTTTCTTCACAGGGAAAATCAAGGCCATCATGTAGGACAAGCTAAAACTCAAAGATTTCTTTTTATGAAGTATATACCTCCCTACCACCCCCACACCTTGTTATATTCAACAGCAGTAGAAGAGCTGTCCCTCCCCAGAGAAAGCTTATTGCTCTATAATGCCCTAAGAGCTTTCATAGGATTACAATGTGGGGGAGAAAACAGATTCCACGTGTCAGCTAGAATCTATGTTTCCACAACTTCTGTAAGACTACTGCTTAGGGAATGATGTCCCAACATCTATTCTCATAAGTGATTAACACAGCTGCACCTAGGTCCTCCTCCAGGTACTCAGTATTATAAAACGTGGGGGCATGAGAAGGTCTACGATGAGATACAAATGTGCGAAGTTCTTGAATACTCGATTCTGTTTTCTCTTTTGGATTCTCCATTGTGAACCTACCCAGGATTTCTACTTCACAATTTAAAAAATTTCCTGTTAGTCATTATCTAACTGGGATTTAAGAGAACAAGGTCCGTATTTCCCCACACATGGGACAGTCAGGAACAATATCAAGTCTGTCAACAGTAGGCTGATAGGAAAGGAGGAGAGAAGCTCAAGGAAGTTAATAAAAATGGAAGGAACTTCAGAAGATCCTTGACAAGAGAAAACTATCTCTACATATAGGAAGGCCTTCAAACCAGATCCATCAGTTTTGACAACAGTAAGCTGTATTTTTAAATAGGTCTGGTTAGAAGTTTTTCAGTGTCATCACTAAATCTTCCCTAGAAGTATGGTCTGTGGGGGAACAGTGCTCCAAGTGGAACTAATCTTCAGGGAAAGCGTCAGCCAGCTGACTGCCAACCTTGACATTCAGCACTCTAAACATGATTACCCCAACCGTAAGAAACAGCTTTACACTCTTTTATACAATTCAAAATAATCTCAAACGAAGTCAGATTTTAAACCATAAGCATCCAGAGGAGATGAATGTAATTCTAAGTTTACTAGATCCATGCCACCAGGTTTTAGAATGGACACATGATCGCTCAGTGGTGGACCTACGGCTCTTGACCAACATCCTCCTATCTGCTGATACAGATTTCTCAGCCAGAAAAACAAACCTTGGGACAGAGGAGTTTAGAACTTTAGAGAACATGTCTTGGGTGTTTGCTAAACCCCCTAGAAGAAATTCTCACAGATAGAACCAGGGTAGCATGATTCAGGCTAATCACCAGGTAATCTTAGAGTTGACTCAAACTTTAGATAAGATACTTCTTTAGATCTTGGTTTACTCATCTGAAAGCTGAGGATAATGACAATGTCTACTTATAAAGCAGTTTCAAGGGTTACAGTTCCCATAGCTTTCAAGACAACAGTGTGATGTATAAATTATTATTTTTGTCATCAAAGACCCCCTCCAGCGACCATTTTTGGAAAGGATCTTGGCTATTGGGAAATATGATCAAGGATCAGATCTAAATCTCAGAGCATAAAGGGAAGCTGTAGCTGCTGGCTAAATATATGCATTTGAAATCAGCAGGCCTAGTCATTTCACCAAGACATGATATGAGCAGCCAGTTCTCTGTGGTAGGAAAATCTGAGGACTCCCTGGATCCAGTTACCCACAGAAAAGCTGGGTTCACATGAGAGGCTACTGCTGAAGAAGAACCATAGCTGTGAAGAGTGGAGCTGGAATGGCACCAGCAGGGAACAACCCAATCTAAATCCTTAGGAAGAAAAGGACTTTGGATTAAACAAGGTTATATATTAATTTGAAGGAAAAAGGCAGATTATGAATCAAAACATGTCCCTCCATCTAATCAAGTGCCACCATCCTGAACAGCTTTTGCAGCTCTGTGTGGGAGCCTTGTCAACAGACAGATATCTCCATCTAGAAACATAGCTCTATCTGTACTTTTTAAACCTAAATGTATCTATGAACACATCTGTAGATATCATCTCTCATCCAAATCTAGATTTACAGTGTGTATCTTCATCTATATCCATAAGTAAAACAAACGCTGTAAGCCAATGAGTGTGTGAGATTACCTCTGGGTGTGTGAGATTATAGATACTAAGAAATTAAATTTTTTTTTTGCTGTGTTTTCTGATAAGTATGTGTTGAATTATAACAATAATAGGATATTGATTTTGAAAAAGACACTGGAGAGAAAGAAAAGATGCTGGCGTGATCTCAGCCTTTGTCAACTTCTTCTCGCCTCTCATGATGAGCAGCACTGAGGCGGCATGTCCTGGGGGAAAATCCTGTCAGTGAGGAGGGCTCAGATTGAAATAGGTCATGAAAGGGAGATTAAACACATGCATGCACGCACACACACACACACAATGCACCCTGAATCTGCTTGTAGATTTCCTACCCAGCTTTCAGCCATGGAATTTCAAGATTATATTCTATTATATAATGTGTATAATATAATATTATTCTACTCTTTCCATTGTCAAGTCCTTTGGTCATGGTTTCCTTGTAGCCAGATGATTAGAAATAGATTTTAGCTTGTGTTTCTTAAAAAAGAGGCCAGATAAAGGACACCAAAGAAAGAGACTTTAATTTTTCCAATGTACTGCCCAAATCAGTATTACCCTAATAGGCAATTTTAGGCCATGTGTCTCCTGGGCTTCCCAGCTTGGTATTTTGGTAGGGATTCAACTCTGGGAGGCATGGATGGCCGACTACAGTCAGGAGGAGAAACAGGTGTAGATAGGAAGGAAAACGGGATTTTTTACATCTGTGTAGGCTGATGTATGGTGGAGGATCCCTGACCCTGTGTATGAAGAGGTTCTAGACTGACAATGGAGATGAGACTAACAGTTACGACAGAAGGGCTTCACTGTGCTTCCTGACCTTGTGTCTTCACCCAAAGAAAATCTTCCTGACTCCAGAACAATTTATAAGAGCAGAGTCTCGCTTTGCATATACAGACATGTATCCCCAGCAGACATATTATACTTTGCCATCTCACTGGACTGCAAACTCAAGACAACTGAAACTGACTTATCTTTGCCCTTCCATGTTTCCTATGTGGGGCAATGACATTACTGCCCACCAAGTCACCGGGATCACTGGAGTCACTGTGACTCTTCCCCTTCTTTCATTCTCTCTCTCCACTCACTACATTCAACTTCACTAAAGCTTTCTCCTCTCTCTCAATCCTGCTTCTGTTACCTTGGTTGAGGCTCTCATCATTTTTTTCCCCCTTGGACCACTTCTAGGACTAAGCAAGTGAGCTTTAATCCATTTCATTCCTATTCAAGTCTTTTCAATCATATTCATGCTAAACATTATTGTTCACCTTTTTTTAAAAATTTTTAAAATATATTTTATTTATTTATTTGACAGACAGAGATCACAAGTAGGCAGAGAGGCAGACAGAGAGAGAGGAGGAAACAGGCTCTCCGCCGAGCAGAGAGCCCGATGTGGGGCTCGATCCCAGGACCCCGGGATCATGACCTGAGCCGAAGGCAGAGGCTTTAACCCACTGAGCCACCCAGGCGCCCCTATTGTTCACCTTTTAAATGCTAGATGTATAAAGCTTATAAAAATAGATAATAGATGATTATTAGTCCTTAATCTGTAGCAGATATACACTTTATATGTCTGATATAATGTCATCTGCATAATATCCCAATAAGGTAGCCATTATTATTATATCCATTCTACAGGTGAAGAAATCAAGGAATAGAGTGCTTAGGTAAAACTGCTGAAACCATATAGCTAGTAATTTGTGGTGCTAGGTGTGGGCCCAGGCTGTCTGACTCTAGAAACTGGGCCTTTGAGCTCTAGGAAGAGAGGTCTCTGGCCTCATGGAGTCACAGAATTGTAGGAAAGATAACTAATACCCAAATACACACACACACACACTAATTGGTATCAAGATTCTGTGGTAACATAAAACAAGGTGTGGGATCAGAGAAGGCTCCTCAGAAGAGGTGATGCTTGACCCAAGGCTTCATGATGAATAGGAGTTCATCAGGGCACAATACTTAAAACAGACAGCTTTTCAACAGCATTTACCACATCCTGGGCACTGCTCTAAGTGCTCTGTCCATATTGACTAATTTTATCTTTATAATTTTGGGTAGGAGATATGGTTCCCATTGTACAAATGAGAAAACTGAGATTAGGTAGTTAAGTGATAAGTTCAAAGTCATACAATAATGGAATGGCAGAGCCAGGATCTCAAACCGGATTTTTGTTCTGGAATCAATGCTGTTAACCATTACACTCCCCTGCCTCTCAAAATTGGGTAAGGGCATTCTAGGCACAGGAAAAAAAAAATTAGAACTAACACATGGTATGCAGTGTAGGCAATGACAGAATGAGCTCTGCTATGGGCCAAATTATATTCACCTAAAAATTTATGGACTGAGGTCCCAATCCTCAGTACCTCAGAATATAACTATATTTAGAATTAGGGTCTTTGAAGAAATAATGAAGTTAAAATGAGATCATTAGGGTAAGCCCTAATCCAACATGATTGTTATTCCTCTAGGAAGAGATTAGAGCCCAGGGAGAAAGCATCCATGTACTAGTCAAGAAGAGAGGCCTGGAACTGATTCTTCCCTGCAGGCCTCAGAAGAAACAAACCTTGAGGACTCCATGATCTTGGACTTATGCCTCCCTAGCTATAAGAAAATTGACTTCTGCTGTTTAAGCCATCCAGGCTGTGGTATTTTATTACAGCAGTCCTGAAGACATGTACAAGCCTGCAGGGGTAAGCAGCACCAGGTCATACTGGGTCTTGGTCCTAGGGCACTAGAACTGGACCAGCATGTTTTCAACTGCAGTCACATAAGCTATCATTTTACAGAGCTCATGCTGGTGTCATTGTGGAAAGTGAGACTTGAGGCTTGGTCAGGTTCACATGGAGGTCCAGGCAGAGGATAATGAAGGCCTCCAAGTCAGAAATGGGATGCAGAAGAAGGAAGCAGAAACCATGAGGAAGGAGACAACCACTCGCTTCTTCTTCCCACTCCCTGCACCTGCCTCTAAAGCAAGCCATCTTGAAGTCCCCACCAGTTCCTGACCATGCCATGTGCTCCCCACCATGCCTCTGTACCTAATACCCTGAGCTTTCTTACATTTAAGGATACTTTTAAGACCCGGGTCCAGAGCCGACTCCTCTAAGACCCTATCTCCATCCACATCAGCAGGTCACTTTCTTCTCTGCTTCCCTAGTACTATGTACACATCTCTATTCTGACTCTCACCCTTTGATTCTGTGATTCTTTGTTCCATGCCTGTCTCTCTGATTAGAAGGTAAGCTCCTTGAGAGAAGGTATAGGCCCCTGACAATGATAAGTGCATGGACAGATGCTGACTGAAAAAAAAAAAAAAAAAGCCTTAAAAAAAAAAAAAAAAAAAAGGTACAAAGAGGCACCCGGGTGGCTCAGTTAAGTGTCTGCCTTCAGCTCAGGTCATGATCCCAGGGTCCTGGGATCGAGCCCCGCATTGGACTCCCTGATGGGTGAGGAGTCTACTTCTCCCTTTCCTTCTGCCCCTGCCCCTCAGCTCATGCTCTGTCTCTCGCTTTATCTCTCTCTGAGATAAATACATAAAATCGTAAAAAAAAAAAAAAAAAAAAAAAAAAAAAGGCCACAAAGAACCATACAGATTTAAAGGAGAAGTGGATTCTGGTTCCACAAGGTGTATAAGAAAGTGGATCAAAGATGAAGGCACACAGAAAGAGATGTGCTCCTGATATAAGACACACGTACCTGTCTGATAGTCTTGCCCTTTTTACTTCCAAATATAAAGTAATGCTGGGGAAGCTAAATACATGCAATTGCTTTAGGGGGAACCATGCTGGGGACAGCACAGGGAATTCAAGATGCTTACTGAAGAAGAAAGGGTGATAAATGAGTTGAATATCCTAATGCTCAGTGGCCTCTAATGAATTTTTCCCCTACGTAATTTGCTACGTCGACTTTGGTTTTTAAACTCTCATTTAGGCAAGTATCTAAAATTTACAAAATGACTGTGGCCTCCACAGACTTCGGACCCATGAGGATATCTTGGTTATAGCTCCCACATTCAATTCGGAGCAAAGGAATCAAGAGCAATTACCAGTCAGAATGTGTGATTACACTCAATGCTATACTATCTTCCTATGTACAGTGGGTGGTCCAAATGTGTATGGTTATCAATGTAGCTCTCTCCTGAATGGTATTTTTCTCTGAAGTTTAATTTCCTCTGTGGGTTATATGAGCATTTTAGCTTAGTTGTGAGGTCATGAAGACTACGGTGTAAGTGGCAGTATTGACTTTTTGGCACAAATTCTTGAAAAAATCAGTCACCCTCAGAGTTCTCTTCAAATGTGAGATGGTAGAGGTGATGGTATGAGGTCTGTTTACAAAGATGAGGTCACTGACCTGTATTAGTTTCCAAGGCTGCTGTAACTAATAACCACAAACTTGGTGGCTTAAAAGAGCAGAAAGTAATTCTCTGAGTTCTGGAGGCTAGAAGTTCCAAGACAAGGCATCAGCAGGACCATGCTTCCTCTGAGGCCTCTAGCGTAGATGCTGTTCCTTGCCTCTTGCAGCTTCTAGTGGCTTCAGAGGTGTTCCATGGCTAAGGCCTGCCCAACTCCAATCTTGGTCTCCATCTTTACCTGGTCTTCTTTTTCCATGTACATTCTCTGTGTGTCTTCTTAAAGGACACATGGCATTGGATTTGGGGCCCACCTGGTTAATCCAGAGTAATCATTTTAGGGTCCCTATGTAAGTTACATCTGTAAGACCCTTTTGTGAAATAAGATCACATTCCCAGATTTTGGGGAATAGACCATATGAATACCCTTCTAGGGCCCACCATTCATGTGCTATATGACCCATGGTCAAAAAAT
Source organism: Neogale vison (assembly GCF_020171115.1). NCBI lineage: Eukaryota > Metazoa > Chordata > Mammalia > Carnivora > Mustelidae > Neogale > Neogale vison. Next base: position 220,281,968 of record NC_058091.1, read on the forward strand.
CTTGAGGGTGGTAGAGGTGCTTTCCCAGGAGTAATGATAGATTTCTACTGAGGCACCAAAGCTCTTGCCACCTCGACTCAACGTAAAATTAATAATATGCATACAACTAACCTTAATCTGAAATGTGTGGGCCAAAAACAGTTCTTATCAAGATATATCTCTCATTGCCCTCCACAGTGCTGTAATATGTCTGAATTAGTTGACGATGTGAAAAATCGGAATATTTTTACATAAAAATCCTAAGTTTCTGGCTTTTCTAGTAAAGTCAGAGCTAACAACATCAGGTCTGGAATCCTTCTCAGTAGCTGCTCCTTTAGATGGGGGCTGGACTTCCAAGTGCCACAGTCCCTTACCACCCTCTATTGCTTATCCAAGTTCCACTTCACTCACTGGAGCTACACTTGACCGTTGAACAACATGGGTTTGAACTGCAAAAATATGTATTACACATGTATTATATGTATGTTATATATAAGTACTACATAATTATATGTATTTATTATTTATATGTATCATGTTTATACATAAATACTCGTATAAATAATGAAATATTTGTATATTTTATAAATAATGTACTATACATAACATACATATAATAGACTATATATAATGTACAGAATATGTGTTAATTGTTTAGGGTATTGGTAAGACTTGTGGTCAACAGTAAGCTATTAATAGTTAAATTTTGGTAAAATCAAAAGTTATAGGCAGTTTTTTAAACTGTGCACGGCTTGGCACTCCTAACCTCCCTGCTGTTCAAGGGTCAGCTATGGTTACTTGGCTCCTGTGTTATTGAGTTGGCAATCTCTAGCCCATGGGCATGTTTCAAGGGCAGCTAACCATTTGGGTGAAAATTCAAACAATGACCTGATTCACTCTAACCATGGAGCGGAATTCCAAAAAGCGTTGTCAAAAGATTTTGCACTGACAAGGATACTGAGCCATTTTAGATCATCCCAAAGTATCCACTCGGAGCCAAGACTCAGAACCCAAAGATCTACAGCTCTGTTACTATGACATAGATCCTACACTATAATGGTCTCACTTCTTTCAGGCACAGCCTCATGTAAAGATTATTTACAATCTTAAATCCTGCAGGCCCAACTTAACTCCAGAAGACTTGCTTATTGCTTTGTGCACCAAATATTTTATCTGTTTTATAACACTCTTTACATAATATAATGAATATTTTCCTTCTCATGGTAAAATCTGTTGATTGAGTTATGCCCACAGAGCTTAGCGGAGCTAATTCTTTCAGCGTTTTATTACCCAACACACAGGGCACACAAGGAGAAAAATTTCAAAGAAAATCCCATTTTCAGCAGGAGTGGGTTCAAAAGACATCTACTACTTGTGCTTCTATTCTTGAGTTCAGATCATAAGGAGCTGGGAAAGGCCATGAAATAAAGAAATATGCAGGGACCTTCAACATGCAAGGCTAATTTATTACTTGCAATTAGACTGACAGTTGGCAGTGAGTAATTAAGGAAACACTGACCTAGCTAGTGTTCCTACAGAGGTATTTTCTCTGGGATTAGCTGTTCTTGCACTAATTTCCGCATGCCATTCTCAAGTTTAAAAAACGGTATGATTCTTGCCTGTAGCAGGGAGGCAGATTTTCAGGGAGATGTATTTTCATGTGTACTATTCTCACAAACAAAATTAAATTCATGTATTTTGTGCTTCTTTAAATACATTTCAATAAAGGAAATTCAAGATTCTTGAAAAAATATCACACACACACACCCATACACACAAACACACACACACACACAGCACTTTCTAATGAGTCAAACCTGCGACATCTTTCTTCATTAGTAGTGACTAATGAGTTGATTTAATTTAGTACAGACAATCTAGGTAAAATGATGGATTCAATGGCAAACTGAACACACACAATGGCAGCACAACATGAAAGCCATCACTTCTAAATATCTGAACCAAAGTAGATTTCATGAAGTTGCGAAGTGAACGGCAGTAGACTGATTTATAATCTATTTTATTTTATTTTTTTAAGGATTTATTTATTTGATAGACAGAGAGAGATCACAAGTAGGCAGAGAGGCAGGCAGAGAGAGAGGGGGAAGCAGGCCCCCTGCTGAGCAGAGAGCCCGATGCGGGACTCGATCCCAGGACCCTGAGATCATGACCTGAGCCGAAGGCAGAGGCTTAAACCACTGAGCCACCCAGGCGCCCCTGATTTATAATCTATTTTAAAACCATCTGCTTTAGGGGCACCTGGGTGGCTCAGTCAATTAAGCATCTGCCTTTAGCTCAGGTCATGATCCCAGGATCCTGGTCCAGCCCCGATTCAGGTTTCCTACTCACCAGGGAACATGCTTCTCTCTCCCTCTGCTACCTGCCCCACCACCCCCGTATTTGTTCTCCTTCTCTCTCAAATAGATAAAATCTTTAAAAAAGTCTTTAGCATTCCAAGGAAGATTATTTTTTAGTATATAAGATACAGCAAGAAACAATCACTTTCAGAATGTTAAACAGCAACTCCTATCAACTGGTGAAGGGATAAAGATGATGAGGCATATATACCAATAGAATGTTATTCTGCCATAAAAAAAAAAAATGAAATCTTGCTATTTGCAAGGACATGGATGAAGAAAGTATAATGCTAAGTAAAATAAGTCAGAAGAAGACGCATACCATATAATTTACACTCATATGTGTAATCTAAGAAACAAATGAGCAAAGGCGAAAAACAGAAAAAGGGAGACAAACCAAGAAAAAGACTCCAAAGCATAGAGAACTGATGGGTACCAGCAGTGGTGGGAGGATGGGTAAAGTAGATGATGCGGATTAAGGAGTGCACTTGCGGTGGTGGGCACTCAGCGAGGTACGGAATCACCGAATCACTATATTATACACCTGAAACTAATATAACATTGCGTTAACTAACTGGAATTAAAATAAAATCAAAAAAATTCAACGGCATCTCTTAAAGGAGACTTTTTCACTGTCTACCTCATAATGATACAACAAGAAGTCTGGTTGCCCTCATCGGTAGTTCCCTGAAGGACTTCTACCCATTTCATTGAAAGTGCTTTGGAGGAAATTCCTGCAACTAAAGTTAAGACAAAATTTACCCCTGACCTTTTATTTTAAACTTGAAAGAGCTGAATGGTAGAGGCGTATCAGTGATTCTTTGAAGACTGCCTCCAGATCTCTCTCGAGACTTCTTGCGAGTCATGCTTACCAAAGATCATGAAGACACGGCATCAACTGAGCAGCAGGCTGAGGAAGGGAAATGCTGATTAGCGAGACCTGCTGGCTGTAACCCTCCATCCTGGACATCTGTCACTGGTTTTTGTGAATAATGAATTTTGTTCCTATAAATTACTCTGAAATACTTACACAGTCAGAAGCATAATTAGTGATGATAAATAGCTATACGTGAGGATACTGCAGCTCAATCAATCTTCATTTTTCAAAGTGTTGCTTCTCCACAGAGCAAACAGACATGGCCAGTAAGTGCCGGCAAACCAAGGCCGACTAAGTGGAGACGGACTAGGAAATGATTTACAAAATGTATATTCCGTGACATAAGGGCCATAAACTTGTAGCTGCTTTTTCATTCATTTCTCTTAGTAATCTTGAATCATAAGCTCTTGAGGTTGAAAAGTATTCTCACTGAGAACATACTTTAATCTCAAAATAAGTCCGTTGGTTCTTAAATGTCTGCAGTAATGTCAGCTACAACAACTTAAGTACTATGCTCACCACGGATAGGATACGGCTTTAACGAGTGCCTAAGAGGTATCTGCTACTGTGAAGGACTCAGGGAAGAAGAGGATGAGCTCAGAGAACATAACCTCAGCCCCAGGAATCTTGGGCTCCACGCAAGGTGGTGACATAATATAGAAGCACCAAAAGAACAACGTGAGTGGGCTACGAAGGTAAGACTGTCCCAAACAATGAATGTCAGGATGAGCCTGAGTGTGGCGGGGGCATAATGTCAGTGCAAGACACAGAAATGGAGAAAGCACCTTAAGGAAGTAGGATACTGATCGAGAAAATTCAGCAAGAAGTACATTCGATGAAAAGCACAGTGACTGACTCTATGGACTTCGCAAAGCAGTTCACTGGGTATATAAATGAGCATCTCCAAGCACCAGTTTTCTGATCTGCAAAATGAGCATGACAATAGTTAATATCTTAAGAAGTTGTTCTGAGTCCTGAATGAGACAGAAAACATATCGTGACAGCGTGATTAGGCTGCTGTCTGTCCTAATCTGGTAATTAATATATCCTCAATTTTATTTTCCCCAGTTCTAACAATTGTAAAATGTGCTCAATTACTAAAATAATTTACTTTATGGTGCATGTTGTAAATAAGAACCATGTGAAAAATAATTAGATACGCTGACTCCCCCCCCCCCCCCAACTGTAGCATCAAATGCCTGCTTGGACTCTTTTATGTTTCTTTCCTCCATGAATTTTTATAAGTTGAACTCCCAGAATGGCCCTCTAGTGAATCATTACTAGCTGGATAAAGCTTTTTAATTTGGGTGCATTCTTGATTTGACAGCTACCAAGTTTGGCCAGGTCCCAGATTTGCAGATTGATAAATTAACAGCCTCTCAGCCAGTCTGCTTTTGTGTTGTTGTTTCCCACCCCCGCCCCCCTTTGCTATTTTTCCCCCTGAGATTTGAAGGCCCATGATGTGAGCAATTTTCCCAACTTATGGCATCTTTCCGGCACAAATGGTGGTCCCTGAAGGCTAGTAACTGGCCTTGGGTGTTACAAGAAGGATCCTTTAACACCACCTTTCTATACAGCTACAGAACACAGAGCAGTTGTGACTCTGACACACACACACAGCGTGCTCAGCTAAGCACTTCCTTTTCTTATCTTCCCCAGTACCCCGGGGGTTCAGCAAAATGGGAAGCTTAAGGCCTGGAAAGGGGGGCAACACTGCAGGGAGCCCAAAAGCAAGCAATATAGAATGGAATGGGGCTACCTGGATGAGGAAGGTGACTGTATAGCCTTCACAGCCCTCTCCTCCCCATCTTCCACTATTAAGCTCCCCTTGCACAGACAGGCATCCCAGTCCCCAACCCCTACAAAACATATGGGTTCTAGATAGGGCTCCATCAATATTACAACACTGGTTTAAACACACCATATGAAGTCAGGTGCCAGCAAACCTGCCAGATGTGGCTTCCTTTCCTGTTTCCCTAGTTTTCCTGCTTCTAAGGCTCAACTGAGACACTTACAAAAAAAAAAAAGAAGCAAATTCAAAGTCTCCTTCTCTGGAAATTCTAAGGTAGAGCCCAGGGATGTGGCTCATTCACACAACCCAGGAGATTCTTACAATGTGTCCAAGTTGCACAACACTGGTTTGGTCTTCCCGGGAGCACCTACTATATCCTGACAATGGGTTCTTGTTGAAGGGAGAGGAGGGTGTGTTTCACCCACATTGAGTCTCAGCTCTGACCACAGAGTCAGAGGCCTTGAAGTGTTTTTCACCCAAAAAGCATCTAATCTCCCATCTAGTCTTCAGGCACTCAAACCATGTGAGATGTAAAGTTCTTTAATCCTCATATAAAAGCCTATAAAGAAGGATAATTCCAAATCCCAGTTGCTCTCTTAATAAGAACCTCAATCATTTTGTACCAATAGTGAAAACTTTTTAAAAAATGGCTGAGAGAAGGGAACGATAGTCAATTATTTGTTGAAGGAGCAAGAGAATGACTAGCTATTTTTGAAAAGCACTGTTCAAACCTCACTTGTGTATATTCATAAACTAAACATATATATATATATATATATATATATATATATATATTTTAGTTCTTAAAATCTTTTTAGAGAGAGAGAGAGATTGATGCAAGTGGTAGGGGACACTGAAGGACAAAGGGAGAGAGAAACTCAGCTGACTCCACAATGAGCAGGGAGCCCGGACGCGGGGCTCAATCTCATGACCCTGGGATCATGGCCTGAGCTGAGATCAAGAGTCAGATGCCTAACCAATGAGCTACCTAGGCATCCTAAGCATATATGTCTAAAGTTCCACTGTTACTTTAAAAAAAAAAAAAAAGTTTTATCCTTGTGTATGTTAAATTTTCATAATAAAAAAAGTGTAAGACATATTATCTAAAATGTTTCTCATAAAATTTTGTTGGGTGCATTTCTCTCTCCTGCATGTGTTAAGGAAAAAGTATTTCCCACCACTTTAGTACATCTACACAGGTGGACTTGATGTCCAGAAATGCTTTTCCTCCTTGCTGGCAACCTGACTGAGCCATTCTGTAAATTTAACTTCCGGTACATATTTAGAATGACATAGCCATGGGATCGTAGGATTTTTTAAATTAAAGAACTTAGATATATCTGAATAAGGTCTATAGATTAAATAAGAGTAGTGTAACAGTGATCACTGATTTTGAACACTGTACTGTGATTATGTAAGATGTTAACATCTGTGGGAAGTGGACAAAGGGTATACAGAAATTCTTTATGCTATTTTAACAATGTGTGCAGGTCTTAGACTACTTCAAAATAAAAAGTTAACAAGGAATTTAAAATTTAGATAGTATTAAAATTCATATATTCACCACCCAGACTGCATAAATGTCAACACTCTGTCTTACATGCCTTTGTCTTTAAGGCAAACATGAAACAGACCAACGAATCTACTCTTTTTATCACTCTGTACTCCCACTAGCAATGAGTAGAAACTCCAGCTTTTCTTCTTCTTCTCCACTACTCAATATTGTAAGACTTTTTAATTATTTCTTGCATGAAGGGTAAAGAACAGCATCTATTTCACTTGCCATCACCTCAAAGACTGAAATTGAACTACTTTTTACAGGCTACTTGGCTGTTTAGATTTTTTCTTCTTCCTAATGTTCACATTTCTGTTGGCATTTTTCTTTTTTTTTTTTTTCTTAACGATGTGGTAGTTCTTTGGGTCATGTGGATATAAGCCTTGGCTTATAAAATGCATGCAGGTACCTTTAGTCACTTTATAGCTTGCTCTAATTGGTCATGGGGTCTTTTTTTTTTTTTTTGAGACAATTTGCATTTTAACACAGTCACAGTTTTCCATCTTTTTGTTTTGTTTTTTTGTATCTTATATACTTCCACTTTCCCCAGTATCATGATAGTTTGGTATTGTGTTCCCCAAGTTTTGCTTCTAATGCAAGTTTTAATCTTCACAGAAGTTATGGCTATTACTGTTTTGAGACTAGAATCTATTTTTATTCACCTGTTGAAGTTTATTTAATGATTTATTCTTTTCCAACAGACTTTTAGTACCACATTTTATAACAAGTTTTCATATATGCATGGGTCTATTTTTGACTCTTGGAGCTTTTTCCTTAGTCTATTCCTACACAGAAACGTCACTTTTACTTTACCATAACTTTAAAATAAGTCTTAAAATCTAGCAGATCAACCCTTTTTTTTTCTTCAGAATTATTTGGTATTCTTTACTCTTTCCCCTTGTGTATTCTGCACTCACTGTCAAATGGCAAACCTTTTACTACAGCTTTTTTATTGGAATATTATTGAACTGACAATTTTGGAGGAATTGACTTTATGACATTGTGCTTTTCTAGGTATGGCATAATTCTCCATTTCCTTCTACATTCTCCATACCTATATTCTTCAATAGTATTTTAACTTCATAACTATTTTACATAGATTAAGTTAGAATTTTTTAGGGGTATCTTTTAAGTTTTATTGCCTTGTGAATGAGTTTCTCCTACCTTTTATGTCATTATTGACACTGTGTCAGAACACTACTGAGCTCTGTATAGTAATCTTATACCAAGGAACCTTACTGAACTTTCTTATTGAACATCTAGGTTCCCACCTCTTAATGCTAACTGAAAAATAAACTAGTTGGGCTTGAAGATCACAGGACTTCTAGGAGACAACTGGGAATGTGCCATGACTCCTTCCCACCAAATATAAGGGGATAGGTGGGAGCTACTTTCTCCTACAACTTAAATCCAGACACGAGAAATTTTTTTTAAATTTTATTTATTTATTTGACAGATAGAGATCACAAGTAGATGGAGAGGCAGGCAAAGAGAGAGAGGAGGAAGCAGGCTCCCCTTTGAGCAGAGAGGCCGATGTGGGGCTCGATCCCAGGAACCTGGGAACATGACCCGAGCCGAAAGCAGAGGCCTCAACCCACTGAGCCACCCAGGTGCCCCCCAGACATGAGGGATTTAAGGAGCCTAATAAATCTGTCCTCACCAGTTTACAGTTCTAAGGGGACTGGGGCTCCTGACTTCGTGTGGGAAATGAAAGGGGAGGACTGAGAAAAGGAGAGGGTGCCATATTGGTAGCCGGGACCATTGGAATTGGTCAGGGCAGATGATGGTGGGGGTTTCTTCATGGACCAGATAAAGTTCAATAGGAGAGCATGTCTGTGTAGGGTTATCACAAGATTTGTTCAAGAGAACTACCTTAATGGGTCAAAGATCCCAATAGGGGTAAACTGTCAGATATCCAGAAAGTGAGGAAGGAGCTCAATGACCAGTTGAACTGGCATTACTCCAGGGAACTCCAAATGGGAAATCTGATAGGGAGAGAGGGGCTGCACAAAACTGCAAACATGCCTTTGACAGTCTTTAACCCCTGTCATATGGTTGCTAGTTACGCAAGACATTTCTTGCCACTTTAGTTCTTCTCCTCTCTTTTGGCCCCTGGAGGGCAGGGGTCAGAAACCACAGCTAGCTAGCACTATATGGGAGGCAGAATAAGGGGCAAGTCTGAGAAGAGGAAAGAGTGTTAGACTTTTCTTCCCAGCCACCTCTACAGGCTGCTAATCTGTATCAGGTCTGTTTAGGGAAAAGAAAACAGTAGTTAATGAAGTTTCAATTTCAGCTGCTGCACTAGACTGGAGGTGTAGATTACTGATAGAAGGAACTTACTCCATGAGCCCTGCTTGTCTGATGTAATTGCAACGCGACATAATATGGCTGGTACCATGCTACAGAGGCTAGACATTGGGCCTGGGAGCCAGACTGCTGAATCTTAGCTTTGTAATTCAGCAGATGTCCAATCTTTCTCTTGCAGCTTTCTCCTTTGTAAAGCACGTAATTGTACTGCTATGAGCATTAAATAAGTTAATATATCCAGAAGTGCCTAAAGCAGGGTCTGCCCTTTACATAGTGCCTAACATTTACTGTTAGCAGGCAGTAAAATGCGAACACGACTACAAGAGCTTTATTTATAATTAGTTGTAAAAGTCCTCTGCGAACATATACAGTCAATTTCATGTTTAAGGGACACAATACACTTACAGAATGTATTTGATAATTTGTGAACAGTTTTTTAACAAATACAACTCCATTATTTTCAATGTAATGGTTTACCTACCTGGCACATTTCAAAATATTTTTCAAAGATGAGAACCCATTCCTCCCCCACCCCCCAAAATGAACACTGAGCCCTTCCGTGGAGACGGTGCTGAAAGCAAACACGGAGGGTTGGCCATCCAATGTCCCTGCTCCTCCTAAAGCTGAAGCCAAAGCAAAGGTCTGAAGGCCAAGAGGGCAGCACTGGAAGGGGTCTGCAGCAACACCACCAAGAGAAGTCCACATATCACCCACCTTCTGGCAGCCCATGCTTCTCAAAGATCCTTGAAAGAATGCTCCAGGGAGAAACAAGCTCGATTATTAAGACCAGAGATCCCCCTTGACCATCATGTGAGCCACAGAGACAGAGACATTACACTTGTGTTCACCGTAGGATGTCCAAGCTAAGGTCATGCAGCCTGTCAAGAGATTCTACAACAATGAGGATGCTACAACAATGCTACAGCAATGAGGATACAACAATGAGGTCAACACTCTGAATGGGCCTGAAAGAGAGAAGAAGGCATATGTTCCACTGGCTCCTGACTAGGATGCTTCTATGTAGCCAACAATACTGGGATCATGTCAGTCCAGTTGGCTAATTCTAAATATATTAAATTTTTTCACCATAGAAAAGAAAGGCTGATCATACCTCTAACTGAATACCGCTAATATTGTTGAAAAATTCACAAAAGCAGGTTGGGTAGGCTCCACAAAAACTTATGCTAGGTGAGTTCAGATGCTGTACATTTACTATTTAGCAATTTTTTTTTAAATTCCCTACCTCTTGCCAGTTGATTTCCTGTGCAACAGTTGATTTCCTGTGCAACTATTCCCAAAGTCTCTATTCTCCTCCAATCTTAGTTGCCCCATCAAATCCGCATGTTAATCTCAAGACTTTCCACTAACATCTACAGAAGATCATCTGGTAAGTGGTGCTCCAACTCCCTGACAGTTCCCCCAACACTTTTCCTATTCCTTTGGTCCAATTTCAATAATAATAATAATAATAATATCAGTAATTATAGTAATAATACTGCCCTTTCTTCTTTCCCAGTTGAACTTCCCATTCTAATTGCCAATTTTTGTCTCTTACTCCCTGCTCTGTTAATTACCCTTTCAATTTCATCTTCAAATTTTCCTCTTTAATTTTTTTACCCCCACAGTATCAGAATTCCCACAGCAAATGAAGATGAAGAAAGAGTATTAGAATCTGAAGTTCCTAACAGTGAACCAAAATACCCCCAGTTAAATAATTGCTTTTAACCAATAAGAGGGGCCTGGAGCATGAGGTGAGAAGAAGAGGTAAAGGTGGTCGAGAGATCTATAACTAATGCAAAATAAACATACTTTGAGATTTTTTTCAAAATCTAGTATGTCAGTTAGCCAGGTAGTGTCTCCTTAATCAACTCAGGTAGAGCTGGGATATCCTGGCCAATCTTGTCTCCTTCGCATTCTTCCATGGGCTCTGCAGTTTCGTTTTGTTTTTTGCATCTACTGAGCTATACTTAAAATGAAATAAACAGCGCCCATCTCACAACACATAACTTGCTGAGTTTCTCTATGCATTTCTCTATGCATATAAACCTGTGAAATCAGCACCACAATTAAGTTAATCAACTGTTTTATTGTGCTCCCACATGAATGGTGAGTTTTGTAACTTGTGATCACTTTTGTCTGGCTTCTTTCAGTCCATATAACGATGTCGAGATTCCTACATGTTATTGCATTGTATCAACAGCTCATTCCTTTCACTGCCAAGTAATGTTCCATTGCATGGACATACCACAATTTGCTTATCCATTCACCTGTGAATGGAAATACGGGTCTCTGAGATGTTTATAATCATAGATAAAGTTGGCATGAACAGTTTTTTGTGAGTTTTTGTATGGACATGCACTTTGATTTCTCTTGGATAAACATGTAAGGGAAGAATGGCTGAGTTAGCATGGTTGGTGTGTATTCAAGTTTTTAAGGAACCGACAAATGGTTTTCCCGAGCGGTGTACCACTATGAACATGTAAAAATTTCAAATACCCTTTAAAAAAATTATGTGACTGCAAAAAAAAGTGAGTTAAATGCTGTGAATAAGGTTTTTAAGAAAAATGGTGTGAGTCAACTATGTCTTTGGTCAAGTTCTAGGAATATATATAATCCTCTGTGTCTGCTTTGCTAAACAAGACAGTTCGAGTATTCAACAGCATAAGGACACGTGCCAAGCAGAATGCATTCGCCGACCAAATAACAGCTGTTCTTGGAGGGCTTCTGATTAACCAGCAGGGCTCTGATAGCACTGTAGCCTAAGTAAGGTGGCCCTGTGCCAGGAGCATAACTATCTCATTCATTTTAATGGTTTTGGCAACATGCAACTACTCATGTCATCTTATTTTGATGAAGCTTCCAATTTTCATTACCCCTTTGGGAAATCAATTTCAAATAAGCTGCTGATGGCATGTGTGTGTATGTGAGAATATGTGTCTATATATGCACATATTTGCACACAGTTACATATATAAACCTAGACATCTTCTCTTGCTCTAAGACTGAGGTCATAGTTGTGATTCAATCTGTGTTACAGCAATCTGAGCAACTTCTCACTTTTAAATTACCAAAGCTCTTGAGAAACCTGTGGCATTGACTCAGCAAGCTTCCAGAGCTGGGACAAGGACAAGCAGGTCAGTGTGGACTGGTGGGAGGAGCCAGGTACCTCTGGCCTCAAGTAGAGGATAAGGGTGAGGATGGGGAAGGACCCTGATGACAGACAAAAGGTGCCAGGGAAGCGGCTGTGCGGAGAAGGTTCTTTCCTGGGCAATTCTGCTGAATATTCTGGTAACTTTCTGCTATCACCACTCATCCAAACTAAAAAGAAATTCTCCTTTGAAGATGGTACTTCTGGGGAGTCACTGACTTCCTGCATTTTGTTCTGTGGCATTCCTGTCCAAGATGCTGTTTAACAAGTTGAAGCACATTAAATCAAATTATGATGTGACACATTTCAGGGCATCCAAGCTACAAAGACATTTGTTAAACTATAGTTTAGCACCCTTTCAACTATTAACTGTTTTTTGTTTGTGGCCAAGGACACTGTGAATATGCAACTGCCTGAAGCCTAGTAGGCCTGCACAGAAATGAGGTACTTAAAGATTAGTGTAATTAGAGCTCTAATTTGAAGTATCAAGACTTCTTAGAATCCTTACTCTATAAGCAGAGAATCTAGTTCTTTCTGTCTTACTTTCTGGTAATTTTCAGATCCAGACTACAAGAAAACCAATCCGGAGAAAGACTACCTTCTACCTAATTCCGAACTAGCAATGACTGAATGGGAATGTGAAAATGACTCTTATTTTTGAATTCAAAATAGCCGCTAAAGAAAATGCTAGATGCTATAGGACATGAACTTGAGGGAGCCAGTGACCCTAAAGCCTGACTTTTCTGTGACTCATGCCTGAGTGGCTCCCTTTCCTATTGGAAGGGATCTTCATCCCTTCTCCCCCTATTTCCACACTCAGAACCTTGCTCCCGTATCACTCTGGAAAGAACAGAGATCATCTAGCAGGAGAGTCCCTCCAGTTTCCTACCTTCCTCCTTGTCTTGTCCAGCCACACCCATCCCGCCTTCCTTCCTTTTAGCTCTATATGGCTGACTTCTCCAACTGCATGCCCTGTGCCTGTCTTATTCTTTCATACGGGACTTCAGACCAAGTTCTCTTCAATCTTCCGTTCCTTTCTACTACTCACCCCTCCCCTCTTCCTCCCACACACAGCCATTGTCTGATATCTCTCATGATAAAACTGTTATCCACTGACCCCGTATCTCCTTCCAACTGCGCCTGCGCCCTCCCTGTCACGGCAAATGCTTCTGTGAATCAGCTCTATGCACTAGCTCCGCTTCTCCATCTCCTCCTCACCCTTGGGCTGCATCCGGCTTCTCTAGCACCATTTCCCACTTTCTGAGTCCTCAAAAGACAAAGGTCCCCTTTGGGTTTTCAACTGCCTGGAGCCTTCTATGACTGGTGACACTCTGGGAACTCCTTTCCCTTCCTCCAGCACATCTCTCCCCACCTTCTCATCATCATTTCACAGTCCTCTTCATGGACAACTCCACCTCTGCCAATAGTTCCATGTCTGACTCTGTCCCTTGACCTATAGTTATTCCTAGTTTATTCACATCTCTTAGCGATCTCATCTACTCAGTGCTAGCTAACTCATTTGTGAGGCCTAGCAGAACCTGAGAATGCAGGGTTCTTTGCTCAATAGTTATTCAAGCCAGCAACAGCAGAGCATGAAGGCAAGTGTGGGCCCTTTGCAACTGCACCAATCACAAGTTAACTGCAGAACTTCCAAGGGCATAGTGTTTTCCAAAACTGTATTTCCAGCCAAGATCCCTTTCCTCAGCTTTAGGCTTCAACAGTATTCTGCATGAACAACTCTCCCTCCTGCTCCAGGTAAATTTTGTTTCAGTCCTGGTGCTTTTACTTACCGGCTGTGTGATTCTGGTAAAAACATTCTCTCTGAGACTATGGACTCTGAAAAACAGTCTGAGGGGTTTGAAGTGGTGGGGGGGTGGGAGGTTGGGGTACCAGGTGGTGGGTATTATAGAGGGCACGGCTTGCATGGAGCACTGGGTGTGGTGAAAAAATAATGAATAATGTTTTTCTGAAAATAAATAAATTGGAAAAAAAAACATTCTCTCTGAGCTTCAGTGTCTCAGTGTAAAATCTGCAAGGTTATGGGAAAGCAAGTGCAGCTATCAAGCAGATAATTCAATAACAGAGGTTAATAATAAATCCTATAAACAGCTATGAAGTGTCCTCATTCATAAAATGTAAAAAGCCCTGAAGGAAGAACACTGCTGGCTATTTATCCAGTTGTTGGAAATTGTGTGAATTAGGACAAACAGATAGTAACCCTGCCAAGAGCTTGGGAATACACACACACACACACACACACATTTAAATAAGAACAACAATAAGAACAATCCCACAGCATTTGTTTTCATCTGGTAATAACATAAAGGTAATCAAAACAATATGAACAAGTGTTTTAGAACTATACTCCCAACAAAGGACACCTCAAAAAACAAACCATACTGCCTTCTCAAGAATTTCTCACTTCATTGATCATTTTTAGGTGGAGACACCTTGGAGCAGAGTCGTATCTCCTTTTAGCATGATTTTACCCAGTTGTTTTTTTGGCTTTTACAATCAATCCCTTCTACATCATCTAACAGGAGGCTTATACGTTCATCAAAATGATTAATATGGCCCTTTATCCACGTACTCACTTGCTCATAAAGCCATAATTGAATCCGAGATCTATTTCTCAACCATCTGAATAGGACGCCCTTCTGCCCTTCCTGGTCCTGGCCACAGTGCCCCACAGCAGAAGCTGACCGAGACCCCATGAACCTGCGCACAACCTCAGAAAGAAAACTGAGCTTGGAAAGAATTTTTGCCCAAAAGCATTTTAAAACTATACACAATATTGTCGCTCAATCACAGCACAAGACTCTGAGAACAGGTTCGCCTAAAGAAGACCTACTCAGTCTGGTTTTAGGAACCTGACATCATGTTCTCTGAGCTGACAGTCAGGCTCCAACCTCATAAGCAAAGAACATAGACCCACACAGCAAAACTAGAACAGTTCAGCCTGGAGCAGCAGACATCCATAATGAGGCTGTTCGATGAGTGATGCATTTCTTACTTACTACTGGTCACTGCAACTAAGAAGTCCAGTTGGAATCTAAAATTCAGTATGCCCCACACTGAACTCAACAACCCCCTTCCCTCTCAAAGGGGTTTTTCCTCAAACCTGTATGTCAGTTACTGGTACTCCTGACCACCAAGTTGCTGCAGCTGAACATCCTGCCCAGGTTCTGCTCTGCTTTCCCTCCTTCGTCCCAGCAGCCACTCCCCACAGACATCCAGAAACAACATGAACAGTAAGTGCAATGGACTGCACAGAGACCACGATGGTCAGATTTGACTAGATGAAAATAGACGACAGCGCTATATGGCAAAAGGTAAATAAATAAGAAGACAAACAGATCACATAAAATATTGTCTGCAATATTGATTTCATACGGGGAACCCCAATCATACTATTATGTGATTACTGGTTTTCTTCCTACTTTTCTCATTGTTTTGTACGTAGACTTACCACTTGGACTATTTTAAATGTCTATAAATCAACAGGAAAAAAATACAAACAGATCAATAGAAAAGTGTACAAAGGACATGGGTAGTCAATTCACAGAAGTTAACAGAGATGATCGGTGTACTTCTCAAAAGAATCTCTATCTAGTCAAGATTAGGGAAATACAGATTAAAATATTTTCCACATCATCGGGATGGTTTTTAAAAAAGGATAGTATTTAGTTTTTATCAGGTGGTGGTGAAAGTCTACTGTCTGACACAATCAATACTTGAAATGTACATACATTTGGACTCAGAAATTGTCCTTCTAGGTGGCAATCCCCAACAAATTCTCGCATGTATGCATAAGAAAAGCTACTTCACCGACATACTTTCTGTGGTAGCAAAAAAAGGGGGGGAGGATAACATAAATGTACAACTGTTGGAAAATATTAAGCAAATTATGTACCATCTATACTAAAATATTGAAGAACAGATAATAAATGAAATATGTTTATTAATTCTAACTTGGAAATTCTCTACACATTAAGTGAAAAAAAAAAAAGCCTAGTTTCTGTCAAGCTAAAACACAGTAAAATTTAGCTGTATCACATTTATAGTTATGTAATTGTATAGAGACAAGTCTGGAAGGATATTCACTCAATAATTAAGAGTGGTGAATGTCATAGTGGGAAAGGGATGAGGGGAAAAGGGCACTGTTTACATAATTCCCTATTTGAATCTGCTTAAGAATGAATGGCCATATTAATTATATGACTATAAGATTGTAGTCATTTAAAAAACATGGCTGAGGGGCACCTGGTGGCTCAGTGGGTTAAAGCCTCTGCCTTCGGCTCAGGTCATGATCCCAGGATCCTGGGATCGAGCCCTGCTTCCCCCTCTCTGTCTGCCTGCCTCTCTGCCTACTTGTGATCTTTCTCTGTCAAATAAATAAATAAGATCTTTTTTTTTAAAAAAAAAAAAAGGCTGATATATTTTATCATCACTCCCAGAACAAAATACCTAATTTTTCTGACTAGTATGTATGTGTTTGCATAATCTAAGGCAGTACTCCTCAAAGTGAGGTTTATAAGCTACCTCTGCCAGAATCCTTTGAGGTGTGTTGGGGGAAAAAAGGGAAACAAAATACAGATCCTCTCGGCCCCATTTCTATTTAGTTCTGTAGCTGTGGGATGGTCCCAGGAATTTGCTTTTAATAAACTCATGCTCAAAATGGGAGAAGCACTGGAGGAGGGAATTAACTTCATTTGGGTTTCACTGCCCCTCGAATGGTTTTAAATGCTGGTTCTCTTTAAAAAGAAGAGAAAATAAGACCATATTAACATAGGGGTAGGAACAGGAGACTGTAATTTAGTAGCTAAATTTTCAAAAATGCTGCCCAACCACCTGTGTTTATGGATGCAGGTGCTGACCTGTGTCTACCTGAAGGGGTTACTTATACGAAAATTCACACCTGCCAGATTTGCATCAACCCAGAGGAGGTAAAAAGAATGTGTTTTCTCTTCTGTTTCCTATTTCCAGGGATTGGACTTCTGTTCCTAATTAGAGTTGCACTTTCTTTCCTTTTCCTTTTTTTTTTTTTTTTTTAATATTCTCCAAGGAGATTTCTCTCTGCTAGCCAATATAGATTCAAGAAAAAAGAGCCCCCTATGCTTCAGCTATCATAGCACTTATATATTATGGTTTGCTATTTACCTGTGTCTTTCTCAAGACTGTGAGCTATGCAAGAGTAGAGCTAATAAGCACTGTTTCTCTAGCAGCTTGCAGAATTTCTGCTGACCCATATAGGTGCTCTGCTCTTCATATATTCTACCACAAGGTTTTTTTTTGTTTTGTTTTGTTTTAAAGATTTTGTTTTTATTTATTTGACAGACAGAGATCACAAGTAGGCCGAGAGGCAGGAGAGAGAGAGGAGGAAGCAGGCTCCCCGCTGAGCAGAGAACCAGATGAGGGGCTTGATCCCAGGAGCCTGGGATCATGACCTGAGCTGAAAGCAGAGGATTTAACCACTGAGCCACCCAGGGGCCCCTACCACAAGGTGTTTTTTTCCCCCCAAAATCCAATCTAGAAATTAGTCTGTCAAATGAAACCTTCCTCCACCCCCAATTTCTCTCTCCTGCTTTTCACCACTTAAAGCACCTACTTTGTCTTCTTGATTTGGATAAGTGCAATGAATGATTTACTAATACCATGCTTTAGAAATAAGCTTACAAGGGGGCCCCTGAGTGGTGCAGTCGGTTGAGAAACTGACTCTGGATTTTGGCTCAGGTGTGATCTCATGGTCATGAGATCAAGCACCAAGTCCGGCTGGGATTCTTTCTCCTTTTGGCTCTGCCCCTCCTGCTCTTTCTCTCCCCACCCTACCCTTAACCACCCCCCTAAAAAAATCTATCAAAAAAGAAAGAAAGAAATATGCCTACGAAATCTTCTAGATTACATTGATTTCTATTCTTTGAGGATGTTTTACTTTTAATTCCCTTCATATTATTTACATACCTTTAACACCATATTTTGTTAAAATTATTAAGTATTTAGGTGTCTATTTCCCTTCCTTGGGATATCTGTTCCTTTAGGCCAACAAATAGACCCAGCGCCGGGTACCTAGAAGGTGTTCTTGAGAATTTTACACAAGTTAGGAGTTTCTCACTTTTAATTTTTGGGCTTTTTCTTGATATGACAACACATTGAGAAAACACCATAGTTTGTGGTATACAGCATACTGTTGGGAAGGAAAAAACAAGGCTGAATTTTTTTTTTTCTAATAGACATGGACTCTCAAAGAAACCCTGAAAATAATCAGTGGAGTAGCTCCAGAAGAACAAGTATTTAAGAATTAAGTACTAAACTTATTCCAAACGGTGCTTTCACTTTAGCAGATCACTCGTTTTTAGGTCTAGAAAGTAGGCGAATTAGGTTAAGCGTGTTTTAGTTTGCCCACCTGATTCTAAAATTGTTTTCCCTAACTAAAATTCGGTTTCTTCATCACAATAACTTGAGAAAACTCACTCAAGACTTCTGCTCTTGTTCTTTTCTGTTGTTCTTAACTTTCAGTACATTTCCTGCCCTTTTCTCTGGCCCTTTAACATTTGAAGACTGAGGGAAGAGAGAAAAAAAATCGATTGTCCAAATATTGAGCCTCTTTACGATGTTGGTGCCACCTGACTCTTTAGCAGCCTGAAAGCTGATAATCCCTTCTCACCCCCGGCTCTTACTGCATTGTCCCGAGCTGAAGGCTAGTGATTACATCTAACGCAGTGCTCGATTTCATAAAAAGGCAGTTCAGTCACCTCACAGGTGACTTTTGCAGTTAGGACAGCTGACTCCAATTTCAGTTTGTCTTTGATTCCTAGTTTTGAGTACCAGATGTGCTAAGCATAATACAACATACTGTTATATTTATTGGTCTCTAAGAGAATTCATTATCTTTAGAGGACACCAAGTTCTGCACAGCTTATAGGGCCTCTGTCACCCAGGATTTCATCTATTTTTCATGCTGGTCACTAATAATTTGCCAGACATTCCATGTTAATGCTGTGAAGAAGACTACCTCCACCTACCTCTAAAATGCTATTAGTCGGGCGCCTGGGTGGCTCAGTGTTAGGTTAAAGCCTCTGCTTTCGGCTCAGGTCATGATCCCAGGGTCCTGGGATTGAGCCCCACATTGGGCTCTCTGCTCAGCGGGGAGCCTGCTCTCCCCCTTCCCCCCCTCGCCTGCCTCTCTAATTGTGATCTCTGTCAAATAAATAAATAAATTCAACTAGGACATCAAAAAAAACCATATTTCAGTCTTTTATTAGTTGTAACTGAATTTTAGGAAAAAGGGGTGGATGTATGTATGTGTGTGTTTGTGTGTTTTTTTTTTTTTTGTCAAGTGAAGACAACATTTAGGTTGTAGCCTTCAAGAATATGAAAATGCATTTCAGATCATCTTTGAAAACTCTACGTTGGTTAACTAATTATTCTAGCTTCTCAACCACTACCTTAAATGTGTAGCACATGCACTGAAATATTCAACTGAAATTCAGACAATGAGGTTTTGTAGATTCACACCAAAGCCCCCTGTACTGGTGAATAATTCAGGGGTAAGATAACCTTTGGTTCACTCACTTATTGTGTCCAGAGACAAGAGGGATGCTGTGTAAAATGCTGCCGTTTCTTTTGGATCTCATTCATGAGACTATCAAGCACACAGATGAAGCCGCTGATTCCCACTGGATTCATCTGGCCACTTAAAATATCGATCCTGAACCCACGCCAAGCCTGCACATTCAGAATCTTCACGAGTTATCCATGGGTATATATATTTAAAAAATATATATATTTTAAAAGATTTTATTTATTTGACAGAGAGAGAGAGACAGACAGACAGACAGCAAGAGGGAACACAAGCAGGGGGAGAGGGAGAGGGAGAAGCAGGCTGCCTGACAAGCAGAGAGCCTGATGTGGGATTCAATCCCAGGACCCTGGGATCATGACGGAGCCGAAGGCAGACGCTTAAAGACTGAGCCACCCAGGCACCCCATGGATATATTTTTAATGGATCCCAAGGTGATTCCAACCTGATCCATTACGGAAGCACTAATTCAGTCAGTGGTTCCTAACTAGTATGCTTAACAGTCACAGAGACAGCTCATTAAAATGCAGATCCTAGATGGAAGACCATTCCATGCTCTTGGATCGGAAGAATAAACATTGTTAAAATGTCTATACCGCCTAGAGCAATCTATACTTTTTATGCCATTCCGATCAAAATTCCACTGGCATTCTTCAAAGAGCTGGAGCAAATAATCCTAAAATTTGTATGGAATCAGAAGAGACCCCGAATCGCTAAGGAAATGTTGAAAAACAAAAATAAAGCTGGCGGCATCACCTTACCTGATTTCAAGCTTTATTACAAAGCTGTGATCACCAAGACAGCATGGTACTGGCATAAAAACAGACACATAGACCAGTGGAACAGAGTAGAGAGCCCAGATATGGACCCTCCACTCTATGGTCAATTAATCTTTGACAAAACAGGAAAAAATATACAGTGGAAAAAAGACAGTCTCTTCAATAAATGGTGCTGGGAAAACTGGACAGCTATATGTAGAAGAATGAAACTCGACCATTCTCTTACACCGTACACAAAGATCAACTCAAAATGGATAAAAGACCTCAACGTGAGACAGGAATCCATCAGAATCTTAGAGGAGAACATAGGCAGTAATCTCTTTGATATCAGCCACAAGATACGTCTCCAAAGGCAAAGGAAACAAAAGCGAAAATAAACTTCTGGGACTTCATCAAAATCAAAAGCTTCTGCACAGCAAAGGAAACAGTCAAAAAAACAAAGAGGCAACCCACGGAATGGGAGAAGATATTTGCAAATGACAGTACAGACAAAAGGTTGATATCCAGGATCTATAATGAACTCCTCAAACTCAACCCACACGAAACAGACAAACACATCAAAAAATGGGCAGAAGATACGAACAGACACTTCTCCAATCAAGACATACAAATGGCTATCAGACACATGAAAAAATGCTCATCATCATTAGCCCTCAGGGAGATTCAAATTAAAACCACATTGAGAATATCACCTTACACCAGTTAGAATGGCCAAAATTAACAAAACAGGAAACAACATGTGTTGGAGAGGATGTGGAGAAAAGGGAACCCTCTTACACTGTTGGTGGGAATGCAAGTTGGTGCAGCCTCTTTGGAGAACAGTGTAGAGATTCCTCAAGAAATTAAAAATAGAGCTTCCCTATGACCCTGCAATTGCACTCCTGGGTATTTACCCCAAAGACACAGATGTTGTGAAAAGAAGGGCCATCTGTACCCCAATGTTTATAGCAGCAATGGCCACGGTCGCCAAACTATGGAAAGAACCAAGATGCCCTTCAACGGATGAATGGATAAGGAAGATGTGGTCCATATACACTATGGAGTATTATGCCTCCATCAGAAAGGATGAATACCCAACTTTTGTAGCAACATGGACGGGACTGGAAGAGATTATGCTGAGTGAAATAAGTCAAGCAGAGAGAGTCAATTATCATATGGTTTCACTTATTTGTGGAGCATAACAAATAGCATGGAGGACAAGGGGCGTTAGAGAGGAGTAGGGAATTTGGGTAAATTGGAAGGGGAGGTGAACCATGAGAGACTATGGACTCTGAAAAACAATCTGAGGGGTTTGAAGTGGCAGGGGGGTGGGAGGTTGGGGTACCGGGTGGTGGGTATTATAGAAGGCACTGCTTGCATGGAGCACTGGGTGTGGTGAAAAAATAATGAATAATGTTTTTCTGAAAATAAATAAATTGAAAAAAAATGCAGATCCTAAAGCTTCAAGCCCAGAGATTCAGATTTAGCAGGACTTCCTGGGGACCCAGGAATTTACATTTTCACAAGCATCCCAGGTACAAGTATTGTTGGTAGACCAAAGAAACACACTTGGAGATACACGGGTATAGCAGTTAACCAGGTTCTTGCACATACTGAAAATTACTGACTTAGCCATCTGATTAATACTGGTTATTAGAAGGAATATTTCAGCAGCCAAGTGCAATATTCATAATTATTGGAATATGCAAAAAGCTATCTTTCTATAGCAAAATATTAGCTTTAGCTTTCATAGTGAAGGTAGAGTAAGAGTATGAAGAAAAAAGTACAAAAAGGTACAAACTGCTCTCTAGCAGGCGTCACTTCTATGAATACAAAACCCAGGGAAAACTTGAAAGGCCCTTAGTTTTAACTTTTCTCCCTCCCCCTCTCCGAGTCACTGCAGGAAAGCTAGAAAAGTTAAATAAAAAGATACAAGAATTTGGAATCTTCCCCACGCTTCCCCCATCAGATGCTACTGTTAAGGTTTCCCAGATGTAGCCACATCTTTTTTTTTTTTTTTTTTTAAAGATTTACTTATTTGAGAGAGGGGGTGGGGAGCAAGTGAGAACATGAGCAGGGGGTGGGGCAGAGGGAGACACAGAATTATCCAGCAGACCACCCCCTGAGGGTGGAGGCTGGTGCAGGGCTCCATCCCAGGACCCGAAGATCATGACCTGAGCTGAAACCAAGAGATGGTTGCCAACCAACTGAGCCACCCAGGCGCCCCCAGCCAGATCTTCTTAAAAGCAATCAGACCAGGTTAACCTCCTTCAAATATTTCCAGTTGTTCTCAGGATCAAGTCCAAACTCCCCAGGACTGCTGAGAATAGGTTCACAATCTGGCCCCTTCATGTTGCTCTACCTGCTGCCTCCTGGCCTTGGTTAGCTATAGGTCAAGTAACCAGGTGTTGATTCATCGACAACAAATGCAGCCAGCAAATGGATTATCCCAAAGATACCCAAAATATTCATTTTTAAAAAAATGTGCATTCTTTTAAAAAACTCTCAAGTTTATGGCAGTTTATACTGGATGGGATTTTAAAATAGCTTCTGATGATTTTTCACTTGTTTTCAAAGAAGCATTTTAAAGACATTGAAATCAATTCCACAATTTCTGATGAATCAACTCCTGCCTTTAACACTGTGGCACAGTGTGGACAGAAGAACCCTTTTTGCAGATGTGTAGAGTGCTTGGTGTGTGTTGGGTGGTTTGGGAAGACATCTCTAAGTTCCAGATAACAAGAGGGAACCAGCCATGACAAGACTTAAGGGAAGAGCATTCTCAACCCTTTCATTACAAAATGTAAGCTTTCTTTAGTGTTTATAGCACTTTATAAATTTTATACCAAATCATGTTGCTCTGCCCTAGTTGCCTGCCCTGCTTGGGAATTGGATAGCCAGTATTTTTAGCTTCCCTACTAAGAGGGAGTTTCTACCATGTTAGGGAACTGTCATCATTGAAAGATTCCAACCTGGGTTGCCAGAAAGAATGGTAAATGTTATTGGCAGCACGTGGAAGCAATACTGAAAACAAGAACAATTCAAAACCATATATAAACAAAGATTATTCTTTAGTTTGCAGTTAATTTCACCAAAGTAATTTAACTTCATTTTTAGTTACCAGCTAAAGTTTCTGTACTTTAGGTACTCTGGATTTATGATTTGGGGAATAAGACAATTCTTGTGAATTTCAAGCTGCATCTACTAAAGAAAGAAACCAAAAGGGTGAGAAATACCCTGAAATCATTTTTGAAAAATGATTTGCCATAATATCTGGAGAAGATCTAAGTTTTTGAGAAACTAAAAAATGGACCCCTTGCTCACTCACTGAATTGGTAATACTGAGAAATAAATAAGCTTTGGTAAATCCCACAAGTTAGTCTCTGTGCCACGGCTCTACTGATCTTTTTTCCAGTAAAAAGTACTCTCTGGCTCCCTCCTAACGTTCGCACGTGAATTTCTCTCAACCCAACTCTGACCCCCTCACAGTTGTCAAGGTTCTTACAAGCTCCCACATTCTCGACCCTGTAGCCCAAGTGCACTCACTTTTCCTCTGCAAAGGGGACAAACCTAAAAATCCCAAAACACCTGTGATGAAACAAGAAAATGACTCTTTAAACTAAAAAGACGGCACAAGTAAATTGGAATAGCATACGTGTCAAGGAACGGTGGATCCCATCTTGTGGTGGTCTTAGAAAAGCTGTCCGGTGTCCATGGTCTGGGGCCTGGCTTTCCCGCACGACTAGAAAGGTACTCAGAGACAGAGGCTCTGACGCTGTTCCTGCCGCCCTCAGAGCTCTATTCCCAGCCTCCAGCTGCCTGCGCTGTCTACGGCAGATGGTCTCGGTATCCAACCATGTGATACAATGTTCCTCCAATTGCCAGCCTGCAGGGAGTGGG
Organism: Neogale vison; assembly: GCF_020171115.1. Lineage (NCBI taxonomy): Eukaryota > Metazoa > Chordata > Mammalia > Carnivora > Mustelidae > Neogale > Neogale vison. Next base: position 220,306,220 of record NC_058091.1, read on the forward strand.
TGGGGAAGTCAGCTATTGGCTAGAACACAGGCAGCAGACCGGCTGCCATTGGCTGCCGCCGTTGCTACCCAGCCCCTGCAGCCCGAGAATTGGGATTTCAGTGTCACGTGTAATGCTCCCCCCCCAGTCTCTTTGAACTCTGGTAATTGTCTTTAAATGTTATTTGTGATGTAAAAGCACTATTCCAGAGAGGGTAGAGTGTGTCCTTAAATAGAAAAGAAAAATCACATAGAGAAAGAGCTTATAGTCATATATGCGCATATATAGGTGTCCATATATACATGGGCAGGTATCCCCTCCTTTCTGAAAGTTTGCCATATGCCGCTTCCCTTTTAGGAAGACCTACATTAGCATGGTAAAGCCTTTTCCCCTTAAACTGAGAATCGTCTTTGTATTTATTTTGGTTAGTGAAAACTGATACTAATGTACGTCTTTCATAAAGCTGTGTGGCTTCAGAGCATAATTTCAGAAAGCAGAGGAGACTCTGCTTTGTGCCATTTCTGCTTATTCATAGGAATGCTCTGTTTTTGAATGAGAGGTGAAATCTGTATCAGTGTATACTTACAGATGTATAATAATAATATATGTATGATTGTTGTGTACTGATCTCTACAGACTATGAACTCAGGTCACAATTTTTCTTTTGATCCTCACATATTTAAGGCCCAAGAGTGTGTCTGACACATAATACGTACTCAAAATTATTTCATGCATAAACATATTTACCCCCAAATAACCTCAAGATTTAGTATAAAATTGAATATTTGTTAATCTGTGGTATGTGGTAATGTGGTAGAGAATGTTAAAAATCCTATTATTTGTGAGATGCTGCATATACTCAAATGGAAGTTCTGAAACACACACATAGCCAATAAATTATAAAAGCACTATAAAATGTTTACATATGTGTGTATTAAAGTGTAGGCAGATGTACACTATGATACTGACATGGATGTTAAACCAAGTCACCTGAAAACCTGCACTTCTATGTCTCTCATGATCTACTCTGGTTTAAAATATTAAAAACTGAAATCCTAATAACTTTGTTCATACCTCTATATGCAGTTCCTAAATATCACCTGAAACCCAGTAAGTATTTTGTTGAGAGTATAAAATAGCTCTATTTGATAGCTTAGGCAAATCAAGCACAGCCTGAGGGTGTATGAATTTTGTTTCTAAAGAGGTAGAAGAAAAATCTTCTTTTCAATATGCCTGATTATTAAGAATTATTAAGAGATATGAACATTTTTCTACTTTTTCTCCTGCATTAGTTTTCTGTTGCTGTGTAATGAATAATAAGTTTAGCAGCCTAAAACAATACCCAGTAATTATCTCACAGTTCTGGAGGTCAGCACTCCTTAACAGCATGACTAGATTATCTGCTCAGGGTATCACAAGACTGAAATCAAGGCATTGTCTGGAATGATTTCTCATCTGGAGACTCTAGAGGAACATCCACCTCTAAACTCATTCTTGTTGTTGGCAGAATTCAGTTCCTTGCATGTACAGGACTCAGATCCACCCCCCCACCCCCCGCCCCTTTCTTTTTTTCTTGTTAGCTGGGGGCTGCTCTCAGCCTCTGCAAGCAACCCACATTCCTTGCCATGTGGCCCCCTCCACCTGCAAGCCAGCAGTCAAATTACATCAAATACTTCGGGCACTCCAAATTCCTGGTTTTTCTATCTTTGATCTCCAGACCCAGATTTAAAGGTCTTCTGTGGTCAGGTCACACCCACTTGGATAATCTCCCTCTCTTAGGCTCCAGTGATTTGGGAACTTAATTATGGCTGCAAAATTCTTTTTGCCATATTAGTGTAATATAATCATGGAAGTGATGTACCATATTCAGATTCTGCCCACACTCGAGGGGAGGAGATTATATAAGGGCAAGTGTCATTGGGGATCATCTTAGAATGCTGCCTGTGCTATTTTCTTACCCTGGGGTTTTGGCTTGAGTCCAGGTATTGTCAATCATGTGTGTGTGTGGGGGGGGGGTTGTGCCTTTGGGTGCACAGGTATGTGTGAGGTGAGAGAGAGAGAGAACATGTATGGTGTGTGAGAGGTTGGATCATTCTGATCTCTAAGGTCAGTTGGATTGGTCCATGAAACAAGGATCATCTGCAATGGCATAATTTTAAAATATGAATATTCTGCTTTGTTGTCTGGTCTCTTGGACACCTTCTGTTTTTTCTTTACCCATTACCTTTTCTATCCCACTTTGAAATAGCTGTGGTCAGCAGGACTTTCACTTTTCCCTCGGCTTCTGTCTTCACATAGGAAGACATGCCAGATACTCCTGGGCGAAACAGTTGGATTGGAAGATTGAGGCCCAAGAATAGGAGCACAATTTTTCCTCATGGTAATGACTGGAAAGCTGTGGTGCTTAGGGCAAGTCTCTTAATTAGTTTCCATGGAATTAATGTCACGTGATTATTCAAGCTCTGCCCAGGGGTTTTGATTGCAAATGTTTTCCCTGAGATACTGGATTCCTATCAGCATATTCAGGCAAAAGCTGCCATTAGAGAAAGTGGGGGAAGATCAGTTACCTGGAGGTGTGAAATGACATGTTATCTAGGAAGAGGCTTCAATCCTGTTATTTCTGAGAAGAGGCTCTATGCTAGTGGTATGGTTTAATGTTTCAAAATAGGAAAACAGAAAGTCTTTTCCAGCCCAGGGATGCTGCATCTGTGACCCAGAGACCTCCAAGTTTCCCAGGTGGGCTTCACTAAGAGCCAGAGGCCTTTTAAAATTGAGTGTTAATCAGGCATTTGTATGCTTATGTTTCTAGAGAGGGACTGATGATACCATTAGATGCCCGCATGAGTCCAGTTCCGAATGATTACAAATCATCAGGCTATTTGAAGACTGTCTTTCCATGAGCCAAGAAATCAGTGCCCAGTGAGGTGAAATGACTTGCCTGCAATCATAACTGCAGTTACACAACTAACTAGTTACACAACTAATATCAGATTGCTAGGCTCTTGATGCCCAGTCTCACCGATCCGCACCTCACCACACTTTAACCCGAGAAAGACATCTGAGGTCAAACAAGTGTGACAGTCATATGCCAACTCCACCAATATTAGACAGTTCCTTCAGAAGTATTTCTTTAGATACGTGGTATTCTTCTAAAAAGAATTAAGCTGAAAATGGGGAAAAGGTATTCTAAGTTGGGACATACATAGATATTGCCACGTACCTAATAAAAATTCTATGACTCGCCATTGAATAAACGGAATGTTCTACTCACAGAATGAAGCTACATGAGGGAGTTGCTTTTTGACTAATACCCTATTATTTACTAATTATACTATATGCTGGAATTGTCATTAAAAATTACTCTGGGGCAAATACAGGTTTTTTGAGGTAAAGGTGGGAGGAAAAGCTCAGAGAATAATAATGAAAAAATATAATAATAATGATAATGAAATTAGGAGTATTTGAGTGAATTTGATGTACCTAGCATGGCTGTGCTAAATGATTTATCTAAATTATCTCATTTAGTTTAATCCTTGCCAACATTCCATGAGTTAGATGTTACACCGAATCTACAGATGAGGAAACAGAGGTGCAAAGAGGTTAGTCAGCTTGCCAAAGGTCACAGTTAACAAGCGACACAGGAGGATCTCAAATCCAGGTGGCCTTTTGCTCTAAACTCTAAGCAAAAGGTCCATGCCTAGTAAATTGGAATAAACCATGGAATATGTTTTTAAGAACCAAGTAACAGGGTGCCTGGGTGGCTCAGTGGGTTATGATCGGGTCATGATCTCAGAGTCCTGGGATTGAGTCCCATATCGGGCTCTCTGCTCGGCGGGGAGCCTGCTTCCCCCTCTTTCTCTGTCTGCCTGCTTGTGATCTCTCTCTCTCAGTCTGTGAAATAAATAAATAAAATCTTCAAAAAAAAAAAAAAAAAAAGAACCAAGTAACAAAAACAGTATTAATTATGTTCAAGGCAGAATTAAGGAACCACCCCTCTACCCCCTCAAAATGCACCCATACAAATATATCTTTAGGACTTACCTCAACATTAGCTGCACATTTTTATTTTGTTGCTGGTTTTCCTTTGGGTCCCAGATTCGCTAAATTAACAGAAAAGAAATATTTTTACCAAAACCTACTAATATAAAAAATAACTACATAGAAAACTCCTGGGGCTCCTGGGTGGCTCAGTTGGTTAAGCGACTGCCTTCAGCTCAGGTCACAATCCTGAAGTCCCGGGATCGAGTCCCACATCGGGCTCCCTGCTCGTCAGGGAGTCTGCTTCTCTCACTGACCTCTCTCCACTCATGTTATCTCTCTCTCATTCTCTCTCTTTGTCTCTCAAATAAATAAATAAAATCTTTAAAAAAAAAAAAAAAGGAAAAGAAAAGAAAAGAAAACTGGAGACACCAGGAATGTCAAATGTAAAAACCTGGGACTGAAGGCAGAGGAAGTGGCCTCTTTTTTAAGGTGAACTCAATGTCTGCTCAACGTGGTTCAAGAGATCTCCACTTGAATGGCGGGTGGATTTCTATCCATCCTCAGTGCTTACACATGACATGGTTCATCCACAGACAACTTTTTACTGATATGCCACATACCTGCAATAATGAGCACAGCTCATGGAGTTTTACGTTTGATTCTGACACTTTCCAGGGTGACAGAATTTGGGTCCTTGGAAAAATGTCTGACAGACTGTGGTGGCAAAAGTGATCCAAGAGGGATCTAGTTGTTTGGTGTGGCTTTACACGTGTCTCAGTAACAGGAACCAACGGCAGGGCCAACCTGATCCAGACAGTTTATATTCAAATGTATTGTGAGGAAAACTTGGGTGAGCCAGCAGTTCTGGCCCCTCTACTCAGCACTACCAGGAGACCTGGTGTCTGTTACTGCTGTGGGAGGTTTACAATACCAACGACAGCTGCCTGAATGTTCCCAAAATGTTGTGAAAGTAGCTGTGGAAAGAGGCTCTCATTTACTGAGGATGACCAAGGATGCCACACCAAGCCTGGCTTTCAAGCATAGCGGGAGGGAAGATCACTGCTCCCCACGTGAATGGGCTCAGTTCTCACTCACCCTCTCCCTGAACAAAACATGTTATTGGGCAAGGACTTGACTTCCCTCATCTCTTCACTCACAGTCAGTGAGCTGGACAGCAGCAGTGATTTCAAAGAGGAGGATCTACCTCCTTCCTCTCCTCTGCCCCAAGTTATCAGATCCCCTGAATGTAAGAACAATTTAAATAAAACAATAGTTGATAGTTCTGTAAGCTTTTTGGACTACTGGCTTCTTTGAGTCTTCATTTTCTTCTTGAAGACTCCTGTGTACACATAAAAATATTAAAGGCAATGTGGGTGCTTTTCTTCGTTAATCTGTATTGTCAGTTAATTTTTTGGCCCAGCCACAAATATGAGACAGAGAACAGTCCTCCCCACCCCCACCAACTACACTTTCCTCTCCTTGAGGTCCTGTAAGACTAGCCCCTCCATATGCTTTCTGGATTTCCTTCTGTGTGCTGGTTGAATGGTATTCCTCCCAAATTCATGCCACGTAGACCTCAGCAGGGGACCTTGTTTGGAAATAGGGTCTTTTCTGATGTAGTGAGTTAAGAGGAAGTCATACTAGATTAGTGTGGGCCTACATGAGGACACAGACACAGACAAACAGGCAGCAAGTCCACTTGGGATAGAGGCTGAGTTTGGAGCGATGTGGGTACAAACCAAGGAAAACTGAGGCAGGACAGCAGCCACCGGAGTCTGGAGGGGATGAGGAAGAACTCCTGGTTAGAGCGAGGGAGTGTGGCCCTGCCAGCACTTTGATTCTGGACTCTGAGCCATCGGAAATGTGAGAAAATACATTCGCTATTTGAAGGCCCCCTGGTTTGCACTACTTTGCTCTGACGACTCCAGCAAACAACGGTTTTGGTACCAGGAGTAATTCCTTTACAAATGTATGTCCATTATTTCCATATTTCTATTCCCTGTGTCTTCCATTTCTCCTTGAGCACCTGCATTTCTGTCTTTATTCACGTTTACGCTATTCTGATGTAAAAAATTTTTTTTAGTTCTCAATTTTGGCTTGCCTTGATAGCCCCTCAATAAACTGTTTCTCACTGCCAAACATGTTCTTTTCTCTGCACTATGATGTTCTTTTTTTTTTTTTTTTAGATTTTATTTATGTATTTGACAGACAGAGATCACAAGTAGGCAGAGAGGCAGGCAGAGAGAGAGGAGGAAGCAGGCTCCCTGCTGAGCAGAGAGCCCAAAACGGTGCTCAATCCCAGAACCCTGAGATCATGACCTGAGCCGAAGGCAGAGGCTTTAACCCACTGAGCCACCCAGGCGCCCCCACTATGACGTTCTTAATTATGGTCAGTTAATAGCCCTCTAACATATCAGGTCAGTTAATTGCCCACCTAACATATCAGGTTCTAACTCTGATGGCCGGGTGCTCCAAGCCTTTCTTAATTTGGTTTCTCTCAACTTATCAGACTCCTTCACGTGTTTCCTCCACTCTAGGTAGAGGATCCTAAGTCTCTGCTAATGCTACTTCCCCTTCTTTTGTTTCTGAAAGGCCTGAAAGCGCATGCAGCCCCCTTTCCCCCTTTTGTCCATCTCTATAAAGCCTACTGAGCTTTCAAGACCCAACTTAAGGGCTCTCTCCTCTGCAAAGATTCTCCCATTTTCCTAGGAAGACCTTTGTTTCTTCACTTTCTGAACTCCTTTAATAATACCACCACATTTACAGGTCTTGTTGGTTTGTTGTTGTTGTTGTTTTTTTACCAGTGATTCTGCGATTTATTTTAGCCTCTCTAACTCAACTATAATCTGTTTAATGCCAAAGACTGTGCCTTTACACCTTTACGTCTTCATATTCTTTCTATCCCCTTGTAGGACCGAACATCATGATGGGCACGCGTGAAGATCTCGATACATTCATGTCCACGAATTACAGGGCAGTCATGGGATGTTCAGCAAACATAGCCAGGGATTTCTGTTAGGAGAGAATGTGCTTAATCTATTAAAATTCTCTGAGAGGGTCAGTAAGCATGCGGACATAATTTCTCTAACCTTTTGAAAAGTCTTGACAAAGTTCCACACCAGAGGTTATTTAAAAATAAAAGTGAGTCACGATGAGATTGCGGGGAATGTTTTGTCATGGTTAGGGAACTGGCTTAAGGATCAGAAACATCCTGAACCAACTCCTCTAGTAACGAATTCCACATGCTTACAACTTTCCACCAGAGAAAACTGGCCCTTCTCCGAATGGGGAGGTAAAATAGGGTGGCGGGGCCACCAAATGTTGCACAGCTCAGTTTTATTTAGCATGTTTGGGAAGAGAGCGTTTACAGTGAAATTTTTCTCCGAATTAAAATCCCAAGTCAGAAGAAGGACAACTTGAGAAGACCTTAGGAGGATACATGTCAACAAAGAAGTGACTGATGAGCCTGCATGCTGGCAACGATAAGGGAACGCATTAGGGAAAAGCAACACAAGCTCGTTTTAGGAGGTGATGAGTTCTGAGCTATCCATTACCTCCAAGGAAGGGAACCAAGACACTGGGTTCTCGGGACAGACCAATAACTTGGCATTTCTTTGGCTGTTAAAATATCTGATCAACATTTATTTACAATAAAGGCCAAGAGCTGCCTGGGCAAAGAGCTAAGAAGGTGGCAGCTCTCAATCTTTAGTCTGTTGTTCTCTGAAACTCAGTGGGACCCCAAAGTTGCACATCTGCATCAGGGAAACCGAACAACAATTCAGCAATTGACGGAATGCATCTTCTCTGGTATAAAATGAGTCTTGGACTCTCCTCTCCTCACACCAAGAAATATTGGCACTCTGAATGTATTCTTAATTGATATGGAGGGAATTTTAATACAAGAACAGTTGCCTCGTTGGTGAAACTTAGGAGGAGAGGGGAATGTATACACAATCTGAAAGACATGGTTGGTCTGAAAGAGAGACCTTTATTGCAGGAGTATAACTCTGGTGTCTAGAATCCTCATGAGCAGGTGTACTGAGAGAGGCACAGGGTGCCTGGGACTGCCAGACCCTATGCAAACATGGGACATGGACAGTGGGATTGGGTACTGCCTTAGTGTAGCCTTTGCAGGTGCACATTCTGCAGCTGTAACAAATCTCAAGTCTGGAACCTTCTGCAACAAGTAATCATAGAAGAAGTGAAAATTTCAACCCTGAGGCTTTCATCTCCCCTATAAAAAGGAATTTAAACAGAAAAACCAGTAGGCGAGAAGCTAGTCTTATTTTAGGTATAAGCCCATCTGCTGGCAAAGCCTAGATTAGAACAGTTCAGAGGGAAATCATGATTTCAAATTCAGCAGATAACAGTGACGCAGCTCTTTAGAAACCCAAATATATAAAGTAGAAGTCATGCTAGATTGAGCGCCTAACAATGATGTGCGAGAAGTGTCTTGAAAGGGGAAAGCAGGGCTTTCTTCTCCTGGTTTCTCTCCTTTAAATTTAAAACAAAAACAAAAACAAAAAAACCTGCAAAATGGTCACAGATCTATCTTTTCAGGCAAATTAACAAATTATTTGTTTATAAAAAAAGAGATGAAGGAAGAAAGAAGCTGAATCCATGGTACTGGTGACGAGCACAGTAGAATTGGCCCTTGGTTGGGCCTTAGTGACACAGGGAAACCGAATCACGGTTTGGGAGAGAGAAGACCAGAGCAAGACACAGATGGCAGTGGGGAGGGCAGGAACAACTTGACTTTCAGAATGGCATCCTAAAGGACTTTTTTTTTTCTCTCAAGGGTCATGAGCACATCTTTTAGGAAGGGACAAAACGTTAGAAAGAATGAGTAATCTCTCTAATAGAAACAGATTGCATACTTGTGATCTCTCTCTCTCTGTCAAATAAATAAATAAAAACTTAAAAAAAAAAAAAAAGAAACAGATTGCAACAGGAGTCCATAAATTCCTGAAAATAAGAATGACTTCTTCAATACAAGGACTCTTTAACCTTACAGAGTAACAACACTGTGACAGTCAACACCGGGGGTCAGCCTATTGGACAAGGCTCTGCCCTGGCCTCCATCAAATGGCCCTCTTTGTTGAGAGGGCAGTACCATGCACATAAACATGCCAAGGAAGCCCTCAGAGGCCTCCTGCACCCTTCTCACCTGCCTTCCTCTGTCTCCTCTTCCAGGGGTAGCTCAGCCAGACTTCTCTCACAGCAAGTCACACCGTGCTGGGGTGGACTCATTCCCTGAGAGCTTCTTGAAACTTCAGATTATATTTTGTGTATAATATATGCTATGGTGGGAAAAATAAATTAAAAAAAGATGAAAAAGAGAAAATGTGATATACATGTTTAATGGAATACTATGCGGCCATCAAAAAACAAAATCTTGCCTTTTGCAATGATGTGGTTGGAACTAGAGGGTATGATGCTGAGCGAAATAAGTCAATCAGAGAAAGACAATTATCATATGATCTCCCTGATATGAGGAATCTGAGAAACAAGACAGGATTATAGGGGAAGGGAGGGAAAAACGAAACAAGGTGAAAACAGAGAGGGAGACAAACTATAAGAAATTCTTAATCTCAGGAAACAAACTGAGGGTTGCTGGAGGGGTGGGAGGGTGAGAAGGATGGGGTAGCTGGGTGATGGACACTGGGGAGGGTATGTGCTATGGTGAGTGCTGTGAAGTGTGTAAGACTGATGATTTACAGAAGTGTACCCCTGAAACAAATAATACATTATATGTTAACTAAAAAAAGAATTCCTATTTCTTGTCCAAAGTTTATAAATAAAAACAACATATCGTTTTTAAAAACAAACAATAATAATATAAAGGAACTTGTCTAGTTGATTAAATAATTGAAAGAAATGCCCCAAAGAGATTGGAGACTCTATACAGAGATACCTGAGAGTGAAAGTGTAAAAGTAAATAAATACAAAAACAAATAAGAGGTGGGGCACCTGGGTGGCTCAGTTGTCTAAGCGTCTGCCTTCTGCTCAAGTCATAATCACTGAGTCCTGAAATAGAGCCCCGTGTTGGGCCTCCCTGCTCAGCGTGGAGCCTGCATCACCCTCTCCCTCTGCCCCTCCACCCCCAACTCATGCTCTCTCTTATATGCTCCCTCCTTCTCTCTCTCAAATAAATAAAGAAAATATTTTAAAAATTAAAACAACAACAAAGGGGTGAAATTGGAGCAAAGAGAAAACAGGTTAGGAAAAGTAGGATATATCTAGGTATAATTAGAAATTCTTCAACTTGATTTTGAAGGGTGGATGGTGGTTTTCTAGGCAGAGAAGCGAGGTTAAGAGAATTCTAGAGAGCTGTGACAGCTGGCATGTTTGGAAAACACTGGTGCTAGAAGCCAGGTGGGAGAGGTGGCGGGAAGGTGGCAAGGGCAGGTGGAGGGGAGAGTGGGAGCTACATATTAGGAGAGCTCTACACAACATGCTAACAGGAAGGTTTTTATCTTCTGGGAAACTGGGAGCCAAACAGTGTCATGATTGGAACTCTATTTTATTTGTGTCCCTCTAGCAACAGCTTGCGGGAGACATGAGAGCCTGGTCAGGTCTTTCTTTTATCCAAAGCTGCCTCAAAAATTTCCATTTTCTCTATGAACCTCAGAAGATGACCTCACCTCTTATTTTCCTCTTTCAAAGAGGAAAAATATACCATTTAGTGGGAACCCTTTGAACACTTGCCTATTCTGTCAGTCTGCTAGAACCATGCCACCTACCACCCTCACCTCACCTCCGTCCTTGCTAGTCAGCAGCACAGGTGGCTCTTCTCCTGCTTAGTTCTCTCTCCCCTACTTCTACAGTTAAGCTGTTATAACTTTTCTACATTCAGAGTCAGTACCTTTTCCCTTCTAACTCACTCATCAACCTTCTTCATTCTGTATTTGGGATCCCAAATTGCCCCTGTCAATGTTCCAGTGACTTCCAACTAGCTGTCTAAAGAAGAGTTCCATTCCTATCTCATTTGACACGACCATGGCATCTGAACCAGCTGACTACTCCCTTTCTGAAACTGTCTTCTTCATTTCCTCTTTTTCTTTCCACGTAGAAAATATTATCATTACATCTCTTACTTTTTGCAGGCTTAGAATCCCAGGCTTGTCTTTTAAAGTTCAAGTTCCTCAGAAATATGTACCTGGACCCCGGAAAAGAGAGATGGGTTGCAGGGACATATCTGACCATCATTAAACATGGATTCATTCATATGAAATCGCCAGAGATAACATACAGCAAGAAAGTACAAGGACAATGATGGAATCCTAAGGAACATCAATATTTATGAAGTGGGGAAGAGAAACCAGAGAAGACAAAGGCAGTGCAATCAGAAGAGCAGACTGACAAAAAAGAAAGGAATGTCGGAAAAGCCATAGAAGAGGTACATCTGTATGGCTCAGTCAGTTAAGTGTCTGACTCTTGATTTCAGCTCAGGTCATGATCTCAGGGTTGTGAGATCAAACCTCACATTGGGCTCTGGTGCTCAGGGCAGAGTCTGCTTGAGACTCTCTCTCTTCCTCTCCCTCTGCCCTTCCCCCTGCTTGCATTCTCTCTCTCACTCTCTCTCTAAATAAATAAATAAATAAAATCTTTAAAAAAATTAAAAAAGGAAAACCATGGAAGAATTTTATGTTCCCCAGGAACAGATAGGATAATACAGAGCCCATTAGAGGAGGCAAGGGTCCAGCATGGCCTTGGAGGGGACAATTTCAATGGAGTAATGAAAACAGAAGCCCATGTTTGGGGGTTACTGCAACAAATGGAGACACCAAATTTTTCCGTTTTTCAAGAAGGTGCACTAGAAATAAAAGGAGGGAATAATCTGGGAAAGAATAAGGAGGTCCTTTGGGATGGTAGATCTGAACATACTTAGAAGCTCCAGGCAATCTTTGAAACTGGTAAGAGTAACTAATGACAGCTTAAGTGGATGGAAGTGCAAATATTTTAGGCAGTTTATTGTCAAAAATATGATGTGTTGACTTATTAGAATTCTTTTCTTTTGAGAGTCAGTTGGCTTTGTGTATGCAAATTATTGATGGGAGGTGGCTTCATAAAATATAAAACAGCTTGGTAAATGCTGATGTAGCAGAAAGGGGCATGAAGTTGGAATCCAGAGACCTGGATCTGTTCCTAACCAATGACTTAACCTCTTCAGGTCTCTCCTTCTTCTTTGCAAGTTGAGGGATTAAGATGATCTTCACAGGTATTTCCAAGGGCTCCTTTCTCCTCCAACATCTTCACTGTTTTTCAAACTAGGCTTCTCTGTTAGGCTATGGTCATATTCTTCTGGGTTGTAAATTCCTAAGGAAAAATTTTAGATTTTATATTTTCATTTTAATGGCAAAAAAAAGGACATTTTTGTTTCTTTGCATGATGAACCTATGTCTGTAGATTTCAGCCTCTGCATTTTTATTTGTATTTGTAAATGTACATCTCGGGTGGTTTTTTGATCTCTAAAGGGATTTCAAGGAACTTTTACAATGCTGGAAAACTTCTCTAGCTTTATGGTTTGTTTTATTTTCAAATTGATAACTGAAGTTTTGTGTCTATCACTGAATTCATGTTGAATTATTTCATTTCGTTTAATGACAATGCTTCATTTTTCTGGCAATAATTTTCAACTAAAGGCATTTCCCTAAAGTAAGACATTAGTTTCTTAAGTGAATTAATGCATTAATAATTTGATGGGACAGCATGGAAATAACATATTGCAACAATGTAACCCAGAGAGTAAGCAGACAAAAGGGAGGGAAGTTGAACCCCTAATTGGTGGGTGCTGGCTGAGTGAAGGTCAAAAGACATCACATTGTTCTGAAGAAACAAGGCATTGTAGAAATCAGGATCAAAAAATTTGTTGGGAGAATGGAATTATGACATCACAAATAATACTAGAGGTGTAGGAAACGTAAAAGAATCTTTGCCATGGCAGTTGGTACCCTTTTCACACTGAGCAAGAGGATTTCATTCCAAAAAGGCACACTCATTGCCTACGTTAAACTACTTTAACTTTATGCATTTTTGATTAATGCTGAATTCATAATTTTATTTTGATTTGATTGTTTAAAAGCTATGGCTATAAGGAGTTTATACCTGAATTTATGTATGTGGTACTTAAGTAACATTTCAATTAAATAATTGAGGTTAACAGATTTATCTTAAGAATTGTTTTCCCTTAAAAGATGTCCACACCTAAGTTTTGAGAACCTGGTCTTGATTTTAAAGTTTTCTATGTTTCTCTAAATTCCCTGGAACAAAGTGTGGGGAAGCAGACAATATTGGGAGCTAACAGATACTGATGCCACAAAGAAAAGCCCGACAATTCTGGGGACTTTATGGACAGTTTCCCCATAGCCAGACTCATTTCCTCCCATTAGGGAAAAGCCACAGGGAAAGGTAGCATTAGAACTCAAAAACAATTGGCCAGATTGTTGGGAGGAAGCCAACTGAATGAGAGCAGGTTAGAGTTGGCTACAGAGTAAGGAGAAAAAGCAGCCCCACAAAGGCAATGTTGGGTTTGTATATATTAAAGAAACTGGGCATCAAAGTTAAACAGTCAGAAAACCAAAAGTGGGTTTTCGGAGGGCCAGTCCGAGGCTGGAAGATAAATAAATGAAACCGCCAAGAGGGTACCTCTACCATATCAGTATCCCTCAGACCCTCCAGACAAGACCGTCTACAGTTGGCTGCTCCATGATTTCAAGTGAGGAGGGAAAGCAAAGCCTGAAGAAGACAGTAGGAAATGGCATCAAGGAAGACTATGGAAAAGGATTAAAGACACCAAAGTTGATTTGGTTGGCAAGGGATATGGAAGGAGCAAGATTTATTTCTTTTGACTAATGTGCAAAAGGAGAATATACAAAATGGGGCCCCAGCAACTCTCTCATATGGGAGTGTCTCATATGGGAGAAAAGACACGTGGCACACAATGCAGACTGTAAGGATTTAGACCGGTCACATTGATGGGAAATGACCTTAAAGGGAGCTTGGAGAGAACTCAGTAGATTGTCTCTAGAAGGTGTGGACATGGTCTCTAGGAGCACTTGCAAAACAATTTACTGAATTTCAGTTCCGCCAGAATGAACTCGCAACCTTCTGGCCATCTCTGTGAATCTCAGACAAGAAAAAGAAAAAGGCAGCGGGTGAGGGATGACCGCATCCCAACAGGAATGTCCACAGAAGTGGAAAGAGACAGGACTCGCTTGGGGCTGTTGCGGCGGAAGTCGACAGAGCGTGACTCGGCCAGAGCTTGCCTGGGTAGGAAAAGGATGAGTCAGTGAATCCGAGGTTGCCCTGCTGAAAAAGGGAGGTCATGTTTGGAGTTCATGGAGTGGAAGGAGCTGTGTAAATATTAGGCTGTCTTTTTTTTTTTTTTTTTTTTAACTAAGGTTCACCTACAGCAAATTATGTTCAGTATTTGCTAATAACTTTTTACTCTGAGTGTGAACTCCTCCAGCAGCTTCTTTAGGCTCTTCTCAGCGAAGAACTGGGGGAAATTTCTTTTTTCCCTCAAGTTTTTCATCCTTGTTGAAGGTCAAAATGCTTCTGTTTTGCCAGAGAGTTCCCCAGAAAGAACACTTAAACGATGAACAAACAAAACAAGGACGGAGCAAATGTACTGAAAATCTAGCCTCTTGCTAGGCAAGTTGAGAAATTCTTGCAAGGGTACCTCTTCCAGCTTCAGCTGTTATTTAACCTGGCAAATGTGGACTGGAAAAAACACACACACACACACAAAACAACAACCCACTCTCTGATGATGCGGTTACTTTAAAAGTTCATACCTCGGACACGGTTCTCTGAAGAGTTCCGGGAGAAATCCATTTTAGAGGGATGGTTACTGTGTGAGACATTCTGGAAAAACATTGGAAAATGTGACTTTTCCTACGACGTTTGCTGTCTCTGCCTTTACCATCTGAGGATCGATGCATTTCTGTGAACTGAAGCCTAACAACACCCTCAATGTCCTTTCCTGAGAAGTGGGGAATCTCTCTCTGGGAACGGGTCTTCTGGGAACACTGGGAATTGAATTAGGGACAGGAGAAGGGAGGATATTTGGGAAAAGCTCTAATAACATTTTTTATTACCACACCTTCTTGAAATTGACACGTGAGTCATGCTGAGGATATTTTCGATAAACTCAGATGTTGAGAAATTGGGACCAAGCAATTTCTGAGTAAATTAGCTCCGTATACTTTCAACTAAAAATGGAACAATATGACTATCAAATTACTGAATGTTAGTCTCCATCAACCAGAAATTAGTGTAGGTGCCTACAATCTAAAATGATTTTGACTTTCTCCTAAGTTTCCAGAGGCTTATCCTCTCCACACCTTTAAGTGAATAGCCATGGAAACTAATGAGTGATTTTCTAGCAGGTGAGGGGGAGAGACCCTCTCTTGTCATTACTACAAAGTTCGAAGGCAGAGGTGTAGTGGAAAGGGCACTGGACCAGGAATTAGCACATCTGGGCCCGGACTCCTCCCTGACTGTTTCACATAATCTCCCTGGGCATAAATTTCCCTGCTTGAAAAAAGAATGCCTCCAGAAATCTACCTGTGATCTCTGCCTATCTGCCCTGCATGTAGCTCAGTCTCGGCAGAGCCAGTTATTGACCCCATCCCTTTGCGTCTGCAACTTACTCTTTCTTCCTGAACTGTCCGACACAGTGAGGGAAGGTTGCCACTGCCCGCCTGACCATCCGAGAACAAACTCCTTGGAGATAACCCACCCTCCTCACGTCCATCCCTTCCTTTCTACCTTCCCTAATCTGCTTCTCTCTCATTCAGTTTGCCATATGTGGGAGGAAAGAAGACATTCCATTTCCAGGCTTGACCCCTAAACCCTCCCATAGGAATGCAAGGAGGTAGAGGGAGCTGGTAAACCCTGGGGGATTGGCTTACTTTTCTGGATCCTACCTAATCACAGAACAGCAGCTGCAACGGGGACCAGTGTGTTCATGGAACACAGGCACTGCTTCTATCGAGATAAGGAGACAGAGTCCCAGGTTGATTAAACGACTTGGTTGTATTTCTTATGAATGGATCCTCAGAGCTGTGAGCCCACAAAAATCTGCCTTATCAGAAGAACTGTTGGCTTTCTTCAAAGCCTTAGGTGGTCAGGAGCCAAGGAAGGTAATGATCAACGACAACGATTAACTCATTACAGGTGCCTTGCACAAAAGACTTAGCTTTTAATTGGTTTTGTATCTGACTTCGTTTCCTTCTCTTCTCTTTCTCCTCCTCCTGCTCCTCCTCTTTCTTCTGTCCTTAGTCCTATTTCCTCATGTTTTTATACTGTAAGAAGGTGACTATATGCTAGAAATCTTCCCCTGGGACTAGCTGCCAGCATCATTACAGGCACTGTGGGCTTTACTGGGGCTCATTTTGAGGCTGAGTAGAGCACCTAAAAACAGACTTCAAACCCTCCTCTCTAAGGAAAGGCACCCTGCCTGCAGGGTGCAGAGAAGAGAGCCTTGGCATTTTTGGGGGGGACTGAAAGCCTTTGGGATTGGAGATCCAAGGCAGCTAGCGTTCAGACACGTATGCTTCCAGATGGTCCCGACGTGGTCATAGCTGAATTTCCTTATAATTGGTGTCTCTCATCTTAATCAGTTTGGGTCCTATATATCCCACCTCTCCCAGGCCCTGGGAGGTCCTTGTTGTGGGTCTCAGTCAAGCACTGACACTTAGGGTTGCTGGCCAGAAGCTGCCGTTTGGGCATGTCCTGTATTCAGGAAGGCTGCTTCTCAACATGGCCCTGACCTTGGGCATGCATGAAATGAACTGCACAGGTGCCACAATCATGCCTCTGATTTCCTAACGATAACTTGAGAACTGTTTGGGAAGAGTAAGTTTAAATATTCAAAACCCTATCAAGGCATCCCTGAAGGAAAAAAACAGGAAACATTTTCTTTTGTTGTTTCTAGCACAAGCTTTGTTGGCCCACACTGGGTTTGGTTTGTAAGAGGAATGTGTTGAGGACCTCAAGTTCAATATTATGGCGGGGGGGTTTGTGGTGGGGATGGGAGGCAGACAGTGGGAGGAATTGGGAGTATTGAGGTTTGATGTGGCAGTGGGGGGACGGTTTGTGAAAGATAAAGGGAGAAGGAACAGGCTTGGGCAGGGAAAACCTCAGGATGGTGATGCGGCTCTGACGCTTGGAGAAGGAAAGGGAGGAGAAGGCGGGATTGGGGGTTTCTAGAGCAGAAGTGCTTATGAGAGGAGTCCTCTTGTGGGGTTGGTGGGGGAGTGGCTGGGTCCTCGGCTCCGAGTGGCCGGGTCCTCATTGGCAGAGAGCTTCCCAGAAAGACTGTGGCCTCAGAGTAAGTCTAGCAGATCCTGAAGTCACTGTCCCTGGAGGCTATCACCTAACAGCACTTCCTGAAGGGACATCTAAGCAGAGCACATCTAGGGCTGCCTTGAGGGCAGGGGCAGGGTGGGAGGTGGGGGAGGTACCAGGCAGTGGGTGAGCGAACACATACAAAGAGAAGGAATGACAATTTTGAAGCAGTGGGCATCATACATTTGATTATCTGATACATGTGAAGGCACTGGTTAAGCAACAGAACCATATCCCGTTGGAAGAGTCTAGAGAGAAGGGTTTGGGATTGTTTCACATTTCCCCTGGGTCTAGAGTGGCGGTCAGCAAAACTATGGCCCACAGATGAGACCCGACCCACAGCCTGTTTTTTGTGACTAAGTGTTATTGGAACACAGCCAAGATTCTATTGTGTGCAGCTATGCTCACACTACAATAGCAGAAGGGAGTAGAGCCCCCAAAGCAAAGTTACTTTCTGGTCCTTTATAGGAAAATTGTACTGACCCCTGGGCAGTGAAATTCCACCCTCTACCCATGTCCTGTATGTGACTGGCCCTACTGTCAGCCTGGCACCATTGCAGACTAACCTGGAAACCTCGGATTGATTCCCCCTGCCTGTCTCCCCCCATTGTTTTACTGGCACCGTAGAGTAAAGACAGCCCTAGGGCACTTGGGATCTGCTTAGCTACAACAGTCACTGGCCCGGAGTTTAGGTTTTAAATCACAAAATGATTGTTTATTGTATGTGACTGGTTAACACGTTCCATTGCTATTATTCTGTAGGTTTAGTTTATTTAGCAGATTAGCTCACAGCACTAGATTACCTGAGATTTATGGATGAGATGGGAGCAGGAATGATGAACAAAGGTTTAGGCTGGGTTTGAAGCTGTAGGAGAGGGCCCTGGGAGTCTGGGAAGGAAGGCTGTTAAGAGTAAAGAGATGAAATAGAGTAGTCATTGCCTGGCATCAATAACTTATGATGATGGTAAAGGTAGTCGTTCAGCAAGTGTTTTTACTGAGCACCTGCTAATGCTGGGTCCTATTCTAGGTACCAGAGATATAGCGGTAAACAAAACACACAAAAATCCCAGTCTTCACACAGTGTACGTTCCACTGAAAAAGACAGACTATAGCAAAATAAATGAGTAAATACGTATATCCTGTGTATTATATGTAGTGTGTTCAAGTGTGCTAACTGCTAGGGAGAAAAATGTAGCAGGGAAGTGGGTTATGCTATTATCAGTTTTGGGGGTTTGGGGGCTATCACTGCCATTTTTTATGGTGCATCAGGGCACAACTCTGGGGAATAAGAATAAAGAGAACACAGAGTTTTTTCATGGGTCTCCTCATCAGCCTCATCAACAAAAACACTCTGAAAATAAAGAGAGAAAAAGGAGAGAGAGGGAGAAATGTTCCATATCGACATTCTAAAAGTGTTTCCCAGACAACACTCATCATCTGAAATTCTTGATAGATATGTTGTGCGAAAAAGGAAATGAATAAAAAATGGAACTGTTGCTATTTTTTTTTTAACCGGTGGCATTGTCAGAAGTAAAATGCAAAGTAACAGTTAAGGAGATTTGTGAATGTCAAACTGATTAATTTCAGATCTACTGCAGCCTAGGCTGAACTTGCCTATAGGTTAAAACAAATTGAGGGTCTGTCCTCTTCAAGGGTTTCAGGCATGAGTATAGGGTTCCTCGCAGTGTTAAAGCACCACACTATAAAAGTCCCAGCTATAAATTTTGCTGTGCTTTCCGGCTAAATGGACGCTTTGAGTGGAGACAGACTGGCGGGAGCTGAAGTAGTTATAGCTTTGATTTACCGCCGCTCTATCATTCCATCCTACTGAGAGTCTTGAGCGGTGATGGGAAGGCGTGCTGATCCGCTGCCGTTTGGAGACTGAGACAGCATCAGGGATGGCCAGCCTCCGTCAGCTTGTAGCCAGTATTATCACGACTGACTTTGTGTGGTGCAGTCGTATGGGAGATGAAGGAATGGGACATTGTCTAATAAATCTGTTGGGAGAGTAGTCCTTTCTGACCCTCATTTGTTTCCAAGAGGTCCTGTCAGAGCGTCACTGATAGGAAATCACTTGTGAAAACTCGCTGTTGGAACTCAGTACAACATTTGTGAGCGCCAATTTATAACATTTGTTTTGAATATCCCGGATTCAGGGCATCCCTACTGATGTTTTTGTGGTTTTTTTTTTTTTTTTTCTTTTCCGTGGTGCTAAAAATGCTCAAATGAAAGTTGGCCAAAGCAACAACAACAACAATGAAGACATTTGATTTAAAAAAAAAAAAAATGAACTGCAGATGCTGGAGATGAATTTAGTCAGATACTGTGTGGTTAGCCAAGGTCTCCGTAAGAGCTATATTTTTATTTTAACTTCAGGCTTCTCCATTTGAGAGGAAGAAGTGTATGATTGAAAGCAATAAGAGATTCTATGGCCGTGAGATTTAAAGAAAAGTATTATTCATTCTCTTGTTCGTTTTTCATCAGTTTTCATTTGGTATGTTTTTATTTACTTTGGTTTTGGTAAATCTCTCCTAATGCTGTAATTATAGGAGTAAGACTGAATATGTTTTGCTTAACATCTGCAAGGAAAATGCAGTGTTTGATTTGTTTCTTTTTTAATTTGCAGTTTGGAAGAGGTTGATTAATCCGTTGGTAGAGTCATCTGTTCCATCTTAAGTTACACCCATTAGAGGTTGTTATAAATCCATCTGTGTAGTCAACTGAAATTTTTGGAGACTAAACGGCTGCATGGATCTGTAACTATATTAAAAAAATACAGTTTCACACCTTAATTAACGAGGATGTTTCTAGATAGCACACGTGGATCACATTTGGAACGTTCTTTTGTGAAAAGAAGTTTCATTCACTTGTCTGTATCATGAGTTGCCATCATACGCGTCACCTTCTGTCATCTTGGCTTGTGGCACCATACTGAGTCAGAATTTTAGTATTCGTTTAAAACAATCCAAATATTTGGTTCTGTTAAATCATATCTGGAAACTTCTTATTCAACTGTCTTTTGAAGGGAGGATCACCAGAGAGGAATGCGTGAGGATAAACACGTGCTCACGCACACTACCTCCCTGTCTATTGCTGTTCTGTGGATGGGGCGTCGAATCAACCTCAGAATGCCAGCCGTGTCGGGTAGCAAAGCCAAACAAAGGGGCAGGAATCTCAGAAAGCCTCGGGGGAAACCTGTCAGTGACATGATAAGTTTTCTCTCTTTTTTTTTTTTTTAAGATTTTATTTATCTATTTTAGAGAGAGAAAGAAGGCATGAATGGGGGGAGGGGTACAGAGAGTCGGAGAGAGAGAAACCAAACGCGTCTACTCACTTAGCATAGAGCCATAAGCGGGGCTTGATTCTAGAACCCTGAGATCATGACCCAAGCCAAAATCAAGAATCTGACACTCAACCGACTAAGCCACCTGGGCACTCCCCATGATAAGTTTTCATGCTAGATAAAATAAAAATCAGAATTCTAGAACTTCCAACATTTTCCATCTTGACCCACTTCTTACAAAATGTTAAGAAAAAAAAAAAGGAACTTGATTCACCACTTCACCATGTTCATAAATGGAAATAATTAGTACCTGTGGAGAGTTGAAAAGTAACAACTAGATTGTGGAGACTATTTTAATTGTATCTCAGCAAAACTGGAAGAAAGTTGCTGGATTTGGCAACCAGATTTAGCCAGTTCTACTAAAATCACAGATTAATAAAGGTAACAACCCCTTCTGGTCTAAGATAGTTTTTTGTTTTTTTTTTTTTAAAGATTTTATTTGACAGAGAGAGATCACAAGCAGGCAGAGAGGCAGACAGATGAGAGAGGAGGAAGCAGGCTCCCTGCTGAGCAGAGAGCCTGATGCGGGGCTCGATCCCAGGACCCTGAGATCATGACCTGAGCCGAAGGTAGCGACTTAACCCACTGAGGCACCCAGGCGCCCTGGTCTAAGATAATTTTAAAGTCTTGTTTAAAATTCTTAGGCAAATGTAATGGAAATAGGAATAACTATTTATTTATAATAGACTAGATTATTTATAATAGACTAATTTTTATAGCACTTATTGTCAACATTGATACTACATGGGGGGAAGAGAGGTGTTTTACAAATAACTATATCTTAACCTGAAATTTGGAGATCTTACCATTTATATGGACTTAAAAAAACTGTTAGATTTACACAGGAAAAGAAATGTAGAGTTGTGACAATTATACTGTAAATGAGTCCCTTTTGTATAGACTATTTTCTTTTCTAAGTAGATGAAGCTTTAGATAGTGACAAGTTTTCACTTTTCCCCAAGAATAGTACTCATTTCATTATGGGTGCTGAAACAAGTTCTGAGTATTAAATACCTCTCAGAGTATGGCATGACCCAGTATGTCATTTTTTGCAGCCTTCTTCTGTGTTTAAATGTTTTCACCTTGTATTAAAAGATACTCCATAGGGGGGAGTAAGTGTATCCCTATCTTCCATCCTGCAACCATCTGCAGGAGGCAAACATGGTGAACTCTAGATATCAACCCCAAGTTCCCCACAGGGCTGCAGAGATTGATGTTTGGTTGACTGGAGAGAAAGAATGAGTGACACAGAAGAGGACTTCCGAGAAGAGCCCCTCTGGGCTGCCCCGCTGATCTCAGGATACTGCTCACTGGGCATTGCTCACGACCATTTGAAAAAATGTCTTCGCTAGAGTGAACTTGAAGAAATGAGGGGCATGGGAGTTAGTCCAAATTCGTATCTTTGGGAACTGAGGGTCAATTCCAGAAGGACAACCAATGTCCTTACTTAGGAGGTCAATGTGTAGCTTCTGAATTTCAGTCCGGTTAGGTCAATGTAGCTTGTAGATGGCATTCTACTGCAGGCCTGGGCTGTGACTCACAGGCCCTTCTGCTGTTAACAACATCAGCTTTAAGGACTTTGACAAATGACATTGGAAAATGCATGTAGTGCTTGAGCCAGGGTACATGATGAAAACCATGTATATCTTCACTGTTCCTTGCAATCCCAAATTTATGATTAAGTTTCTGTTTCTCCAATTGGGGCTTTGGAAATGATCTTGAGCAATCTTAGCGTCTTGCACCACTCCCCAAACTAACAAAAATTTCCTATAAAAATATTTGGTCCCCTTAATGTTGTCACTGCTGAATTTAATTGAATGCATGTTTTTGCCTGTAGATCTCACTTTTGGAGTGAAATTGTACAATTTAACTCTGAAACAGTTGGTTTAGGGGTCTAAGTCACCTAAAATTGTTCTGTAAGACCATGAGATTTAAGTTCTGCATTTGCTCCCCCTATGTTTTGGACAGACATTGGGACATTTTGGTATGCTCTTCAGAAAGACCAGCAGCTGCAAGTGCCCAGCTGTGAAGAGAATTGCCTGAATTTGAGGGTGAAGTGTAACCTGGACCTCCAGAGAAACTTTAAAGGAACTATTTTCAGTGAACCTGGCATAAAATTGAGTGATTATGGGCAGAGCATCTCATGATCCGGTTTCCAAGTTGTAAGATGCTGCAGTTATGTTTGTGATTTAAAGCTGTTCAAATTAGACTTCGTGGGTCTTTTGGAGATTGAAAGACAGTGAGATTTAGTAGAAATAGCATGACACAAAAAGACCTGGCTTCCAATGTCACCCTATCGCTTGGTGAATGTCTGACATGTCACTTAACATTTTTAGACCTCATTTTCCTTAGAGATAAAAAATTACCTGGGAAGTCTCCTCTAGCTCTACAATTTTAATTTTTAATTATATTTCCCTGACTTCCTTCCCACATTACTATTTAAATGAGAAAATGCAGAATGAACTTGAATGGGTGAGAGAGAGATCCTGTCATTACCCATCATTATCATTATCACTACTTCCGCCACCCTCAAGTCCCCTAACAAAACCCATAGTTCCCAAAGCTCCAGCTAATGTTTCTGTATTTTCTCATCAGGAAAATCTCCAGGTAAATGGTGAAAGATAAGCACACGTTATTCAGCTGAAAATAGAAAGGCCAATAGGTGATTAGAACAAAATTTAGTAGTTTGGGTAAATAAATTATCTACTAGCTAGCATTATTTTTACAGAGTCAAAATATGCCTTTATCTGCATGTTATAGGTTCTGTAAACAGTACAAGTAACATAGAATTACGTAATCACTTAAGAATTCACACATAGAATGTCCCTCTTCTGTAGCACCCAATCTTACTTTCACACTCCAGAGCCAATGACTACTAATGATATGGCAATATTTATCTCGTAAGCCATATTTAACTAAGTTACATGCATATGTTTATAAAAAGATACACATACATTTTTCCACACATAAACAGATTATGTTAGATTATGCACCATCCTTGGAAAACTCAAAGTGTGCCTGACCTTGAACTAATCACGGCAATCATCTTAATACCCCTTGTTTTATAGGAAACTCAGCTTCTATGGAAGTCAGCTCTATTTTCTAGGAAGATGAGATTGGTGAGAATTAATGACTTTTCATATCTTGGCTTTCTAAAGACTTGTGAAAACCTCACATTTGATTGGGTGGATTAAATAATATCTGTGGGGATAAAAGTGGTAAATGGTGATTCCTGGAACTATCATTATCAATGACTTCAAAGCACGTTGTGAAATTCAAAACATGTAAAGTGCATTCACTAAAACTCACTTTTCTGTAAGTCTCTCACTTTTCTAAAAGTTTCTTGACAGGTTGAGGCTTTACATTGGGATGGCTGTTGTGCTTTAGGGACAACGAATGTCACAAACTCCAATCTATTCTGTTACCAGATTCTAGACCTGGATTGGTCCACTCACTCTCTTACTTCTGTAGTAGTACCCTGGGCATATCTTTACCATAGCCACCTTCACAATATAAGAGAAGCTGCACCAGAGTGAGAACTGGCATCTGCTTTGATCTGCTGTGTTCTAGCACTTAGAACAGTAACTGACGCACAGTAGGTAATCAATAGGTACTTGTTGTTCAACATATTTATTTTACCAAATTCCCTGTTATATTTACTATAAGCCCTTTGTCAGCCTGTACAATTGTACTACTGGTTTTAGAATATAACTGCTGCTCAAAATTACTGATTATTATATAAAAAGAGAAAAATAAGTGAATAAATAAGGGCATAAGTAAATGAATGAATAAAATAAGAATAATCTGTCCACACCAGAGATGGATATCATTGTTGATCAAGTGAACTTGTTTAGGCCCCAGTTGAAGTCTCAACAGTAAATGTATCTTGATTTGCTCTGTACTACTTGAATTGCTCTTACTTTTTCCTTAGCTACCTTGACCTGCTATATTTCCCTTTGCAGAGGAAATCCTGGGTCCTTCAAATTTGATAAGGTGTGCATAACTTTTAACAGATGCTCTTAAGGTAACTGGTCTTAAGGAATCGTAACTTCAGTAATGGGTTATTTCTAAGATTTCCAGTTTGTTCTCTACACAACATACCAAAGGCTCATGTTTCATATCAGGCAAGACATGATCATTTTCAATTCCACATTCTTTAGATTTCCCCTGAAATTTACAGCTTGTGTGTGTGTGTCTGTGTTTGTGTGTGTGCGCCAAATATAATTTTTTTTCAATTTATTTATTTTCAGAAAAACAGTATTCATTATTTTTTCACCACACCCAGTGCTCCAAGCAATCTGTGCCCTCTATAATACCCACCACCTGGTACCCCAACCTCCCACCCCCCCCGCCACTTCAGACCCCTCAGATTGTTTTTCAGAATCCATAGTCTCTCGTGGTTCACCTCCCCTTCCAATTTACCCCAACTTCCTTCTCCTCTCTAACACCCCTTGTCCTCCATGCTATTTGTTATGCTCCACAAATAAGTGAAACCATATGATAATTGACTCTCTCTGCTTGACTTATTTCACTCAGCATAATCTCTTCCAGTCCTGTCCATGTTGCTACAAAAGTTGGGTATTCATCCTTTCTGATGGAGGCATAATACTCCATAGTGTATATGGACCACATCTTCCTTATCCATTCATCCGTTGAAGGGCATCTTGGTTCTTTCCATAGTTGCGCCAAATATAATTTTATTCATATAGTTATTACCATTGAGTTTACTCTTGGATGAGAAGAAAGAATTAAGGAAGTACCTTCATAACCCTATCAGGATAATGGGCATTCCTTATTCCAAGAGGTCACATATGCTGGAATTAATTCTTATTTCTTACTTGCTCCACAACGTACTTCCAAGAAGTTATTACTTGAGGGTATCCACAATTTCCACCATCAAGCCAATGCTGTTTTAGGGTTGAATCTCCCTTTGTTACTGCATTGCCTCGTACATGGACTCTATCTTTTCCCATATTTATCTAACTGCATTACTGAGAAATGCTTTATTCACGTCTATTGTCCACAAAAGACATGTCCAACTCAGATCTAATCAGCATAGGCAAACTAAAGCTAATCATAATCAAAATAAAAGAACCTGACATTTTAGTTATCACAATAAATGGATGATACCCTATTTGGATTTTTGAAATCCTGCAAATAGTTTATGTGTCTCTATGACAATCTTCAAGGACCTCTGAGGAGCTAGGGACTAGCTATTTATAGGATTCCCATAAATTTTAAGATCCTGAATGGACCAGAAGGGTTAGGCAAAGAACATGGAGAAGGAACTACTGATAGCTATTAAGTGGTGGCTGAAGGCCTAGTCCTCTAATATATATACATCCCATTCTCTATCTGCTAAGGTTTTATCCTTTCTGGATTGATGCTGTGTGATTTATTTGCAGTTAAAGTAATCAGTCTAAGCACACAAAGCTACATTGGTCATAACCTTACATGGTCCTATCAAATTACATGCTAACCATATTTATAATAGGAAGTAAAAAAAGCAGGTTTAAAGTGACACTTAGATGTGCTATTTGTCTACTGGATGGGTCTGATTCACCTTTCTGTCTTCTGAGTTATTATAATAAACTGTATTAGCATATATAAGTTCTTATGATATATTCACGGTAGCACAGGTGAGAATTAGATGTTATATTTGGTTCTATGGAGTAGAGACAGAGTTAGCTTACAGAAAATGGTCTTGCACTCTCTCATCTGTTAGTTGTTAAACTATTTTAGGAAATGTGTTCGTGTGTATTTGGTCTTAGAATTCCATGACTGTAGTAGTTGTAACATTTAAAGAGGCTGATGATTAACAGATATTGCAGGTATCTATCTTGTTTTTTTTCAAGATTTTATTTCTTTGAGAGAGCATGAGCAGGGGAAGCAGCGGAAGCAGAGGGAGAAGCAGACTCCCCGCAGAAAAGGGAGCCTGAGGCAGGACTTGATCCCAGGACCCTGAAATCATGACCTGAGCTGAAGCAGATGCTTAAACCACTGAGCCACCAAGGCACCCCTCTATCTTACTGGCATTATACAGATTACACTGTAAAACAGTTCACTAATCTGATTGGGAAGTCTAAGAAAACCTCTAAGAACAGTTGCCCAACCACAGCTTTAAGCAGCACTTACATGTTAATGGGCGAAAGCAACAGCACATTAAGTGGTGTTGACAAGCCTCATCTTAACCACTAGTACAATCCTACCTTCTTGCTCCCTTTCCCTTCCCTATATGCCAGTCCCCAATTTCTCATTTTTCCAAATACTTATTAAATAATTTTTAAGAAGTCTAATTTCTTCTCTTTTTTTGTTCTGTCTCTGGAGTAAAGTTAAAATTCAGGCAGCTGGGAGTAAATGGAGATATAAAGGATTAGATTAAAAGGAAAAAAAAAAACTACCAGAATAATCAATCCATAAAAAAATACTGTATATTGGGTGAACACATGGGTTTGATAGCAGTGACAGAACACAGGTAGATCCCATTAAGTCTAACTCACTGGGGAGGGAGAAAAAAGGATGAGACAAAGGGACCGGTGTGATGCTGGTCAAAGTAGATGTCCCACTGACCAGCAGACAGAGTGTGATTTTTGTCTAAGAGGTCTGAAATGAGGACATATCTCATATGACTAGATCTTCTTTCAAACAATAAATGACCCTCAACTTTTAGGTGACAGTTCAAGAGCTCAGGGGCTCAACTCAAGGCTGCACATTCTGGATAAACTCAGAGAGGAATGAACTCAGAAAGGATAGACACAATCAAAGGATCCCACGCAGGACAGCATTACAACAGTGACACTGGCCTTCATTTCATCTTGGTTTTAGGATAATTGTCACTGTGTGAAATCTTAGAGGGGATTATCACCGTAGGCTCAAAAGAAAGCTCATGATAATAATTCCGACAGTGGATAATGCTTAGAATTTTTTTTTTTCAAAATGCTTTCTCATTTATTATTTACTTTAGTCTTCCTAGTACCCCCAGAGCAGTAAGTTTGGGCACTGTTATCCCATTTGCTGGAGGAAGGAACTGAGACTCAAGGTCATAGAGGTCCACAGCGGATCACTTCTCAGTGCCACCCAACACATTCTCTGATTGCTGTTAGAAAGTGCCATCGTGTACAGAAGTCTCATCCTGCCCTTTTCTTCCTTTTGTAAACGCCAGGGAGATTTTTGAGAGGGTAGCACTCAGGCTGACCAATTCTCTGGAATGGCCTCTCTCCTTTCACAGGGCAGTGGGTGGGTGGCTGCTGGAGATTTGTTCCTCGCCACCCCTTCATTCCGTCCCAAGTATAGATTTCCTGTCTTGATAAGAGGAGCCTGGCTCCAAGAAGCGGAGGTGGGCGTGGAGCCGCTGAGAAGAAAGTGATGTGTCTCTCCTCTGGAGCCACGTCGAAGAGTCTCAGTCATAGGTCTTCAAGCAGTTGTTGGCACTTTCCAATGAGTTTTCTGTGGCAAATAACCCCAAATGCTTTACACAGGGAATAGCTTGCAGATGTGGGTATGATAACCTGCAGAGCATGACTTAAATATAGTAATTGTCTCTAGCCTGCTCTTAACTGTGGCGACAGAGTTTCTACTATGTCATTAGGGAAGGAATTTCCAAGTCTTGGAACACAGTAAGCAAAGCTTCTGGCAGTGACTGTTTTTAACGAAGTTAATTGGCTTCTGACCAAAAAGATGGGGTTAAAGTATGTGGGAACAGGAGAGATAAATGGCAGTCAAGGAGTGTCCACGAAATGGAAAAAAAAATTGTTGCTATTGTTATTCACTTTAGAAATAATCATTTTATCTCTCTGTGCTTAACCCACTATATTCTTTGTTCTGATTTTCTGTTATCCTTCCCAGTAAAATTACTGCCATTTAAAGGTGAACGGTTTTGCTTTGCAGACTTTCTTTACCAGCCCACGTTCCTGGCTCTGCCTAACAGAGCCAAGTAGAAAAGATCCACTGGACTCTAGAGATGGGTGAAATAGAGAGAATAATTCACTCCAATCTCTCACCTAACAAGGAGATTTCTTCCACTAATCCTTGGTAGGTGGTCCTCCAGACTCCCTACCTTCTAAGACCTCACTTTTGGACACATGTTAACTGTTAGATTTTTCTTCTCTATCCTGAAATTTTCTTACTCATGGATTCTGGTTTTATCCTCTACAAGTAGATGGGACTTGCTTAGGCAGTTATTTCATACCACAGGCTTTTAACTATTTCCGGGGGGGAGGGGGAATCATACCGTCCTTATAGCCAGAATAACTAGTAAGTTTGGTCTCAGTTGCCAGCTCCACTGGATTGGATCTTGGCTGTCTGGGGGAGCTAGGAGCAGGGCAAATGCTTGAGAAAGAGAGTCATGATTGATTAAAAATGTCTGTCACGGACAAAGAATGAGAGAGTGAGTGGTGTTACAGGTGTCCATATTTTTAGACTTTGCCTTAAACGTAATGTAATCAGTGAGAACCATGGTCTTTTCAATTGCTCTTCATATACCATGGTTAGATACCTCACTGTCCTGGCTGATTTTCTCTGAACAATACTCCTCTTGAAAAATAACTCCCAAAGGTGAACACAATACTCCTGGTGTGGGCTGACTAGATTAGAAAACAGCAGGACCACAATACCCCTTAAATCATATCCATCAGTGTAGTCCACAATTGCTTCTTTCATGTGACTCATACAGAGCATGTGGCCTACTACCACCTCTAGGTCATTTTCGTGTAGCGATCAACAACACAGTGTGATTTGAGGGGTACCACAAGGCTCCAACCATGCCAAAGTGTCTTTCCACTAGACTGTCGGATGCTACAATCTTTTTTTTTTTTTTTAAGATTTTATTTATTTATTTGACAGAGAAAGATCACAAGTAGGCAGAGAGGCAGGCAGAGAGAGAGGGAAGCAGGCTCCCCGCTGAGCAGAGAGCCCGATGCAGGACTCGATCCCAGGACCCTGAGATCATGACCTGAGCCAAAGGCAGCGGCTTAACCCACTGAGCCACCCAGGTGCCCCTGGATGCTACAATCTTAACCTATGTGCCATAGAATGTCTGACATCCCTCCATGAGAATTATTTTTTTGGTCTAGACAACTGTGCTTGTGGGAACGAGTTGAGTCTAGGCAGCTCCTATGAAGATACTAGAAATCATTAACACATTGGCACACAACGGCTTTCTCATTGATTCGGTGAATACTCATTGATTGCTTGCCATGTGCTAGGCATTATTTTAAGCACTGGGGATAAAACAAAAAGAATAAAAAAGATGAAACTTCCTGTCCTAATGGAGCTTGCACAATAACATGAGAAGACAGACAATACAACAAAAAATAATAAAAACAGATGGTAATAGGCACTGTGGAGGAAAAAATAGAGCAGGGGAGAGGAATGGGAAGTGGTAGAAGGGGAGATGGTTGGGATGTAAAATCGAGTGCTCAGAGAGGGCCTCCTCGTTTAGAAAAGGAAAGCCCTGAAGGAGATGAGAAAGGAAGCTGTGTGGAGATCCAGGGGAAAAACACAAAGGTAGCAGCAGAACAGCATGTGGCAAGACTGAGGAACAACAGGAAGACCAGAGCGGCTGGAGGAGTGAATGATGAGAAAGAGAGTAAGAAAGGAATAGACAGATAATGGGGACAGACTGTGTAGGCTGTGCAGGTTATTGCGCAGGTTATTGTGAGGTCTCCTGTGGAGACCATAGGAAGGTTTTGAGCAGAGGAGCAACATCATCTGACGTCCTTTTGAAAAGGACCCCTCTTGCTGCTGTATTGAGAACAGACTCGAGGTGGGCAAGGGCAGACACAAGACAATTCAATAGAATGTTCTCAGTCTCATCCAGGTGACACATATTGGTGGCTTGGACCAGGAGGTACTGAGAGATGGTTTGACTTTGGGTATATTTGAAAAATAGAGTCTGAAGCGTTTTGGGATGTTTAGATATGGGATATAAAAGAAAGAAGACCATCAGGGATGACACTGAGGTTTTTGACTGAGCCTTTGGAAAAGTGGAGTTGCCATTATTGAGGCAGGAAGGACTGGGACAAGCAGATAGAGGAGGGAAAACCTGGATTTGTGGACATCTGAGCTGAGGTATGGTGATACAGGTGCATTTCTTATTCTGGAGCGTAGGAGAGCAATCCAGTCTGGAGACAGAAATCCCTCAGCACAATCATGGCCATTAAAGCCCTGAGGCTGGATGAGATCACCAAGCGGTTGAGTGCCCCAAGATGAGGACGGGACAAAGGACTGAGTCCAGGAACACGGCAACTGGAAGGACAGGTTGCTGAGGAGATTAGCAAGAGCCTCCGAGAAGCGGTGGCGGGTGAACAGACAGTAAGTCATGACAGGGCGGTGTCCTGGAAGTCCAGTGAGGGCAGAGTACCCAGGGGGACGGAACAACCCACGCTGGCAAATGCTACGGAGGGCTAAAGTAAACTGAGGACTGAAAGTCACCACTGGTTTAAACAACTTCAGGTTCCTGGTGACCCTGAAAAGAGCAGATTCAGTGAGATGGCAGAGACAAAAGTCAGAGAGATTCAAGAGAACGGTGGGGGTGGGGAGAAATGGAAAATGGCAAGTAGAGACAAAACATTTAATTGGTTTTGCTGTAAAAAGCTAGAAAATGGGGAGTAGATGGAAATGTAGCTGGAGGGAAAGGTGAGGTCAATAAATTATTATATTTAAGATGAGAAAATTACAGCATTTCTCCTCCCTGACAGAAATCACCCAGCGGTGGGAGATTTTCAGTGTAACTCTTTATCATCAAGACCTGAGTGGATAAGACCCAGGTCGGTATTTCTGATGGGAGGAAGAAAGGTCTAATTCTTGGCATTTACTATGAAATGGGCAGGCTGGGAAGCAGCCCTTTACAGCTGGTTCAGCCACAGAGCAGCATGAACCTACTGGTGTGGGCAGGATAGTGCGTGGTGGGGAGTGGGAGATTGGACCCCACAGACACCTCTCCCTGCTTTACACCAATGGGAGATACTCCTCAGGAGCCTAGAAATGAGGTGCAACCCACCCTAACATGTCTTGTATCTACTTTGTATTCCCACTTTTTTTTTTTTTTTTTTTTGCTTTAAATAGGCCGGTTCATCCCTCTGTATGTGTTAAACACCCGCTAATCTCAATCTAATTCCCCCTTTTGTCCAACCAACCTTTGTGTCTTATTTAGTTTTCCAAGATCTATGACAAAAGGTGATTTTCTAGTTACAAAGTTCTTTTTATTCCTGCTAATGTTGGTTTCTCCCCCAACTCCCCACCTGCTTTTATAACTTTTCTTTCAAATTCAAATGGGACCTGACTA
Source organism: Neogale vison (assembly GCF_020171115.1). Lineage (NCBI taxonomy): Eukaryota > Metazoa > Chordata > Mammalia > Carnivora > Mustelidae > Neogale > Neogale vison. The sequence goes on from NC_058091.1 coordinate 220,338,163, forward strand.
GCACCTTCACACCTTCCTTCTACCTCTCACTAGAGACTCACCCAGTTAAACAGAGCTGGGATTTCCTCTTACTCAGGTGGCTCACTGGGGCCCATCTTATGTTCCTTCTGGGTGAAAAAAGCAGATAGATTCATCTAGGCATCCATCCATTCAATTAATATTTATCTAGTACCTACTCAGTGCCAAGCATTACTTCCGGCACTTGGCAATCCAAAACAACACAGACCTGGTTCCTGCCCTTAGGAATATTCTATTGTAGTGGAGGAGAAAGGTAATACACAAGAAAATTGAAATCCAAGTGACTGTGATAAGTGAAATGAAGAAAATGCATGGGATGTTGTGACACAGGGTAACAGGGAAAGGAAAGGAGGGTATTTTCTTTAGATAGGGTGGTAAGGGACGGCTTCTGCATTTAGAATCCTTTCATTTTCCCCACCAAAACTTACACCCCTTTCCTGGTGAGGTGAGTGGGGCCATGGTGCCCATTGTGTTATTTGCTCCCAGATGCTCCAGAGTCTCTCTGTGAGGTGAGAGTGAGATCTGATTTTCAACTGTGTTTATCTGGTCTGAGCTAAGAGAATTTAGCAATAATATTAATCTAATAGAAATGGATATTGGCAGTTGGGGTATTTTCTCTCTGCTGTCTGGGGCCATCTGGCAACTCATGCGCTTCTTCCATGTTTCCCCTGATCCAGGAGCTCTGCCCTAAACATGGGGAATATAAGAGCCCTGGGCTGGAGGTAGGGGCATTGGGGTTCAATCTGAGGGGGAAAAGTAAACATTTGGTTAGATATTTAGAAATTTCTATTGGTTATAAACACTGAGTAACAAATCAGAAGGATTTTAATTACAAAGGGAACCATGAGTTAGCATAACCTGATGGTGACTTGTCCAAGTGGGCATTAACAAAATTGCCTACTTCCCCAAAGTTATGTAATAGTGAGATCAATCTGCCTGACCAACGCCAGCATTCAAAATTCAACAGCCATCATATTAAATAAGTCAAGGGGAGAATAATACTTGCATGACAGATAACCAAATGTCAATCAAAATAAACACGAAGGTCCAAGATAGGTCTCAAATTCAAATACAGGACAATGAAAGTTGCCACAAACAGAACAAGAGCCACACGAATGGCATGAAGGAAAAGTCTAAGGAAAGAACATTTGGAGAAAGAGGCTCTTCTACTTGAAGTTACCAAGGCCCCCACAGATGTGGAGATGAAACAATACCTGTTATTTTTAAGCACTTTCAACTTTTCAGCATCTTTAATTGGTGCTTCTGAATGGAGGAGAGTGAAGATGGCCAGTGGACCTGTGTAGTTTAAAGAGTTAATTTGGGTTCAAGCTGATAAATATTAGGGCTGAGACTGATCTCAGTCCTTTCCCTGAAGGGCCACTTCAAGCAGCCAGGGCTTCTCTTAGCCCAGCTGGGTTAGATAACAATGAAGGCAGTACCTTCTAAAAGTTTACAATTCAGTTCAATCCACCCTAATCTAATCATGGGCTCCCAGTGGGTAAAATTACTCCTTCCTGCTAAGTGAGGCTTAAATCTCTCCAGTGTATTTCTACTTGGTTCCTTATTTCATGCAACTCGGGTCATGTTAGTCTTTATAATGGTCCTAAACCTTAATCGTTCCCATCTGTTCAATATTACATGGCAATTTGGTCGTGAAAGAGTACTAGGCTAGGGGCCAGTTGGATTCTAGTCCTCGCTTTGTCGCTAATTAGCTGTGTGACTCCAACAAGCTTGTTCATCTCGGTCTTGATTATAAATCTCCTCCTCTCAGACCAGCTTTCTCTACTCTTCTTTGACTTCCCCAAGAGGTAGGGAGAAGAGAGAGCTCTAGGAAAGTGCTTTGGGACTTCACACCTAAGGAGTGAAGGCAGAGATGAAGTAAAAGGAAGGAAGAAATCCTCATCTCCTCAACCTAGATATATAAACCCTCCTGCATCTGGGTCTGGCTTTTTCTTCCTACCTGATCCAGGGAAGGACACATCCCTGTCCTCCATCTGGGCCCTGAATCCATCTCCTCTCAAATATTCTTCTCTGTCACCTCCTCTTTTGCCAACAGCTCTCCTTCTCTTGGATCGTTCCTGAAATATACAAACATGTTCTTTTGTCTCCTTGAAGTCTTCCCTTGTCCCATATGCCCTGGGGTTACCACGCCATCCGCATTAAGCCTGACTTCTTTAAGAAGCTATCTGCATAGGTTGCCATGGCAAACCCTAGAACATGATCCCCTGTGGCACCTTCTTTGCTATAATCTTCCCTTTCTCATTCTCCCCAAATGCTTACCTCACAACCTAAAGCTAAATAAATTGTCCTAACATTATATGTACTTATGTTACATGATTATGCCTGAATGATTCCCACCTTTGAGTATAGCAGTGTAATTTGAGTATTTTTTGTATGATTTTTTTTGTACGCCCTAGAATTAATAATTAGTTTTAAAAACATTTACTTAATTTTCCATGCCCCATTACTATTTTTATCCCAGTGGCCCAATAGCATTGTAAACCACTCTCTTAATATTTCCCACACTTTGTATCTATTCCATTTTTTTCCCCTGGAGACCTCCTTCTGGAAACCCTCCTTCTTTGGCTCTAATCTAAACCTGTTGTTCTCTAGGCCTGCTACTCAGCTGTCATCTGGGGCCTTCACTTGACTATCTACTTGATGACATAAATATGGTTCATGGGGCGCCTGGTTGGCTCAGTCAGTAGAGCGTGCAACTCTTAATCTCAGGGTTGTGAGTTCAAGCCTCACATTGGATGTAGCGCCCACTTGAAAAATATATGGTTCAAGACATTTTATCTGGCAGCCTTTCATGAGACATATTGGAGCCAGGAAATGATGGAAGTGGTAAGAATATTTCAGAGGACTTTTGAACGAGCTCAAGCTTGAGGTAATTAGAACTTCGACCATATGCTTGAGTGAGGCATAGTCTACCTTCTGGTGCAATGACAGTATGTCAATAATAATAGTACTACTAATAAAAATTATTATTATTCCTATTTCAAATGGGGTTCAGTCATGCAAGTGGAGTTACTCTGAGTTTTTTGAAGAAGAGATTTATTTTGTAACTAGACTTTATATAACTGTGGGAGGTCAGCAGAAGTAGATGACCAGAGGATTCACCTGCTAGTCAAAACTAGAAGACAAGCAAGTCCAAACACTGATGGGAAATCATGACGGGAATGGGAGAACTCTGGGGGTCTTCAGCCTCATATGTGGGGACAGCTTGGAGCCCTTGTTGGCCAGTAGGGTCAACAATCTGGAAGAAGAAGCTGGGGAGCAGAGGAGAGCCAGGATAAGCTGGATCTCACTGGGCATCTCTGGCATCTCTGTATCTTTGTCTGTCACTTCTACCAAGTAACCAACATGACCTCCAGAGAGCTGTGACTACTCCTTCTCTTTTGTACAAGTACCTCTTTGACCAATTCTAACCATGAACCATTTAGATAAGGGGAACAAAGTTCCAGTTTCACCGAACTGACAACCAGTTATAACGGACCGAACTGTGTGTGTCTCCCTTCCAAAAGGTATAGGTTGAAACCTCAAGCCCCAGTACCTCACAGTATGACATTATTTGGAGATAGGGTCTTCTAAGACATAATTAAGGTTGAATGAGGTCTTGAGGGTGGGCTCAATCCAGTTTTACTGGTGTCCTTATAAGAAGAGAGTAGGACACAGATACAGAGGAAAGACCACATGAAAGCACACAGAGAAGACACCCAGGTACAAACCAAAAAGAGAGGGCTCAGAAGAAGTCAGCCCTGCCAACACTGTAATCTCGAACTTCTAGCCTCCAGAACTGTAAGGAAAGAAATTCTGTCATATAAGCCACCCAATTTGTGGCACTTTGTCATGGTAACCTTAACAAACTGATACATGGATCAATCTAGCATATTTATATGCTATATTTTATCTACTTCCTTTATATACTTCTTTACACATGACATATGCGTTTATATATTTCTTTACACATGGTAAAGCATTTCAACATAATAATAATAGCAAATTCTGATAAGTATAGATGACATGGTATAGAGTTACTGTGTGCTAGGCATTGTTCTAGGCACTTTACCTATATTAACTAATTCACACAATAGTCTTGTGAAATAGATACTACTACTTTCATTCCCATCTTACAGATGAGGAAAATAAAGATATTCAACTATTTGCTTGAAGTCATACAGCTGGTGAAGATTGAAGCCAAGACTCAAATCCTCGGCTCTGGCCTCTCTGGCCAGACATTTCTTTACACTTGCATAGTGTCACCTGGTCACATACACACAAATCTCAGGCTCGGTCTTCCTCTCTCTGGGTCATGGATCTAACTTCCTTGTCCTCTTGGTGGATTTCTGGTTTTGTTCACAGGGGAAATCTGCCAGGAAACCTGTGTATGTTTCCCATGACACACACAGGGTCACGGGCTTCCCTGACCGTAGGGCTATAACCACAAGTCCAGATTTCCCAGAGAGGAAAGCCTCAGACCCAGACTGGTGGGGTTATCATGTGATATAGGATTGTTCAAATGGCAAAAAAGTACCAGGTAGTCTACACTGCATTCTATAATAAAATTTGATCTCTAAACCACTTCTCTTTGCAGTGGTCAAAATTGTTCCCCTGCCTGAGGTCATGTGATTACTCAGCAGATTTCAGTTCCCAAGCCAGCAATTCTAGAAACTGTCCACTTCACTCTCAGAAATCACATATCTAAAAACAAATTAAGTCAAAACAAAAGAAAATATTAAGCAAGGGAGAAAGGAAAAAAAGGAAAAATCGTATATCACTGAAACAGCTCTTGCTTGTACCAAAATGCACTCAGGTCAGTTGAGAACAAAGAGGTATATCTATTTGACTATGTCAGTGATCTCTATTTGGTTCCAAAATGGCAGATTACACTGCAGTCAGAACAAAGAGGCAGCAGGCAGCCATGTGAAATGCCTAGTGGGGCCATTGAAACAGAGACCTCGCTTCATACTGCCAATGAGACTGAGTTATAATTACGCACACCACTTCCCAAAACAGTCTGTCATGTTCTACTTGGGGCTTCTGAGTAAAGTTAAATCCTGTTGGGGCATTAGAAATACGCATTTCCTCTGCGTGTTAAAAGACTCACCTAATACATTTCCCTCTCATGTAATAGGGAGATTTAACCCAGTCCCCACAGGGAAAATGCTAGATACAAAGCCCTGTGTATATTAAAATCTAACAACAACAACAATTACCACTACCATTTAATGAACACTTCTTATGTACCTGTCATTGTTCTGAACGCTTTACATGTACCCTTTCTAATTCCCACAACCCTTATGAGGTAGAGAACTTTTTTTTTTTTTTTTAAGATTTTATTTATTTATTTGACAGAGAGAGATCACAAGTAGGCAGAGAGGCAGACAGAGGGAGAAGGAGAAGCAGGCTCCCTGCTGAGCAGAGAGCCTGATGCAGGGTTCAGTCAGAGAACTCCGGGATTGTGACCTGAACTGAAGGCAGAGGCTTTAACCCATTGAGCCACCCAGGCGCCCCAGTAGAGACCATTTTTATCATTTTACTGTTTAGGAAGTAGAGGTCCAGAGAGTTTAAAGAGAACCACAACATGGGTGAACAGTGAAGCTGGAATTTGAACACAGGCCATCTGTCTTCAAAACCCTTGTTCATAGCTCCTACATGTTCCTATCCTGAAGAAAAAAGGTGAAAATAAATGATGAGTTTTAGCTGCTGGCAATGTTTTCTGATTCTGAATTCATCTCGTGTGTGGTAGTGACCATGATGGAAAGGAGAGGAAGAAGGCATGTGTGAGTTCAGTAGGATGTGATGGGACAAGTCTCTTCCATCTTAAACCCTCCCTCTCTCTCGTCTGTAGTTAAGGACAGCTGGGTCCTGACAGTTTGGCCCAAGGTCCACACCTGAGAGCCCAGCAGAGGAACGGGACAGGCCTGCTTGCTATAGAGCACAGAGGCCAGGACTCTCTCATGGCCAGAGAAGCAGGTAACTTTGATGGGATGCTGAACCAGCACAGAGGCCCTCAACTCCCTTAGAGGGTATGACCCTCCTCTAAGCAACTGGGCTGTGTTTTCCTGTTCAGCTTCTTAGATGACCAGTTGTATCAGTCAAGGCTTGTGGTGATAACCCACAGAAGCCAATTCTGATGAATGAAAGCAGTAAAGTTACTGACTAGAAGGATCTCAAGGACCTCACAAAATGGACGGGAAGGCTAGAGAACAAATAGGAGAAATAAGCCAGGCTCCGGGAAGCCAGGAACAGAGTGCACTCAAGCCCGTGCTACCGGGAGCGGGTCCCAGGATGCCTTCCTGGCCACACACTGCCGGGGAACTGCTGGTCTCGGGCATGTCATTCTCCTGCATGATCTCTAGCTCTTGCTGCATCGCAGGGCCAGTTTCTTCAAAAGGTAGAAGGGTCTGATTAACTGAAAGTAGGTCATTTGTCTGTGGAAGCTGTAGGGTCGTGATCGATTATAGAGATCAGTATGTAGACGCTTAACTGACTCTTGATAAATTCACGTAAGATTCCCTGACTTCGACGGGCTAAAAATAAATAACCTAAAGTCTGAGAGCTGGGGGGCCTAGAGATGGACAAACAGAGGAAGGAATGAGAGAATAGGACTTGTCTTTTCATATACACATAACCTTGTAATGCTTCTAGGCCTTGAAAAGCTTGTGGGCAAGAGGGGATTAAGGAGGATTGACCAAAAGAAAAAAATGCTCTTCGCTCTTTGCTCCACCACTGGCATTGTTATCCCTGCTTATCCCAGAAATAAAACTTGAATCTGGAAGGGGTGTTGATCTGATGAAGGTCTGATCAGGCTTATTATCTTTTTAGTTCTCCTCTGACTTATCTGCTCCGCACCTCCCCCCATAGGTCTTATCTTCCTGCACACAAAGAGGAGGAAGATGGTCTGATTTGCTCCTCATTCATCAGTATAACCTACGAAGAAAGGGAGCAAAATTATTTCCTAGCTGGTCTTGAATCTCTAAGCCCTCTTAAATCCTGAATTTGATGGGTCAGGTATGTTTAAGTGCTTTAACAGTACAAACTCTTTTTTTTGAGACAGAGAGAGAGAGAGAGAGAGAGAGACACCAAGCACAACTGGGGAGGAGGGGTAGAAAGAGAGGGAGAAACAGACTCTCTGCTGAGCAGGGAGCCTGATATGGGGCTTGATCTCAGGACCCTGAGGTCGTGATCTGAGTCAAAGGCAGACACCTAACCGACTGAGCTACCCAGGTGCCCCAACAGTACAAACCTATTACAGAGGGCATGTATTGCATGGAGCACTGGGTGTGGTGTAGAAACAATGAATTTCAGAACACTGAAAAAAAATAAAATAAAATAAATTTTAAAAAATCTATAAAGTTTCTATTATTTTTATTTTTAAAAGTATGTAAATTAGGAACCTGAATGAGATGTGATATTTTATAGAAAAGATGAGAAAAAAACAACTTTAGTATTTTTACTTTGTCTTTAATTGGGCCTCTCATAAGCTCAGAGTTGCTATTCTGGCCCTTAGGATATATTTTCTAGTTTCATATGGTTGAAAATACCAAACACCATTTTTGTTCAAGGAAAAATGCATTAATAGTTGTCAGACTCCAAATAACTAATATGACACCTCTCCTTGAGTCAGCTAAGCAAAACTGATAGAATGAGTATCATGACTAGTCAAATACTACTAAAAATTAGAGCAAATTCAAGACAAAAATTTAATACAAAGAACAAAGAGGGAAAACCTTGTGCTATGTGAAGGATGTTTCATGTGAATAGTTATCCCTTTATGAGATAACTCCGAATCTCATTTACCTGGATTGACTGGTTGATTGACTGATTGATTGATTGATTGATTTTCCTCCCTGTTCTCCTCCTCTCTTTCCACTAATGGATCTGATAAACTTACCTACCAAAGAGAGTGGTTAAACAAAGGGCTCTGTAGTCAGATAACCTTAGTTTAAATTACCGCTAACCTTGGGAAATCTAACTTCTCCGTTCTTGCTTCAGTTTTTGCATTTGTAAAATGGTGACAACAAAAGGTTGTTTTGAGGACTAGAAGAGTTCAATATAAAGTTTGTGAGATAAGATAAAATAAAATAATGAATAAATAAAGCACTAAGAACTCTCCCAAACAGTATAGCTGCAATGAACATGCAGGTACATATATCTTTTCAAATTAGTGTTTCTATTTACTTTGGATAGATACACAGAATTGGAATTGCTGGGTCATAAGGTAGCTCTATTTTTTAAATTTTTTGAGGAAACTCCATTCTGTCTTCCACAGTGGCTGCACCAGTTTGCATTCCTACCAACAGTGCATAAGGGGGTCCCTTTTCTCCACATCTTTGCCAACACTTGTTATTTCTATCACTTTTGATAATAGCCATTCTATCAGGTCTGAGGTGCTATCTCATTGTGGTTTTGGTGTGCATTTCCTTGATGATTAGTGATGTAGACCATCTCTTCATGTCCTGTTGGCCATGTGTATTTCTTCTTTGAAAAACTATCTATTCAGATCTTCTGCCTATTTTTAAAATCAGAATATTTGTTTTTTTGCTGGTGAGTTGTATGAGTTCTTTATGTGTTTTGAATATTGGGCCCTTGTCACATATATATGATTTGCAAATATGTTCCCCCATTTAGTAGTTCCTTTTCATTTTGTTGATGGTTTCCTTTGCTGTGCAGAAGCTTTTTAGTTTAATGTAGTCTTATTTGTCTATTTTTGCTTTTGTTGTTTTGCTTTTGGTGTCAGATTTAAAAAAATAAATCATTGCCAAGACCTGTGTCTAGAAGATTATCACCTGTCTTTTTATAGTTTATAGTTTTATAGTTTCATGTCTTAGCTTCAAGACTTTAATCCATTTTGAGTTAATTTTTGTGTGTGGTGTAAGATAGTGGTCTAGTTTCACTCTTTCACATATAGCTATCCAAGTTTCCCAACAATATTGATTGAAAAGACTGTCCTTCTCCATTGTATGTTTTCGGCTTCTTTGTCATAAATTTATTGACTACAAATATGTGGATTTATTTCTAGGCTATTTGTTTCATTGATCTATATGTCCTTTTTCATGCCAATACCATACTGTTTAAATTACTATAGTTTTGTAATGCAGTTTGAAATCAGAGAGCATGATACCTCCAGCTTTGTTCTTCTTTCTCAAAGTTGTTTTGGCTATTCAGAGTCTTTTTAGATTCCGTACACATTTTAGGACTGTGGGTTCTATTTCTGTGAAAAAAGTCTTTGGTATTTTGACAGGGATTGCATCGAATCTGTATATTGCTTGGGGTACTGTGGGTATTTTGTGGAATTGTTTTGTAAGATAACTACAGTAATGCTTTTCTTTTTTTGTTCCAGATTTTGCTTCTTAAGTCTTTTAGGGGTGAAAATGAAAATGGAATTTATACTAAGGAGTGAATTCTGGAGAGCATAAAAGCAGGGCTGACTTCCTGGTATGTCACCATGACAGCTGCATAGGACTCCACATTCTGAAAATATCTCCGCCTGATTTAATGAAGTACCAGATTTAATGTTCATTGCAGTGTACCATTACAGACATTCAGTATGTCTCGAAATTCTCAATAATGTTGAAACCAAGAGTGCTGCTTTTTTGCTTTGCACAGATTATGTAGGTGGTCCTGCATAAAAGCTATATAAGTTCAGATTTGGTGGGAATATCATTTGTGTCATACAGCGGGTTAGACCAATGGCTGGCAATTTTTTCTTGTGAAAGACCAGAAAGTAAACATTTTAGTAAACATTTGGGCCAGTCTCTTGCCATAAAGTACTTAACTCTGTTCTCTAGCTAGAGAGTGGCCAGTGATAATATGTAAGCTAGTGAGTTTTATAAACCTTATTTGCAAGAACAGGTAAGCTGAATTTGGCCCATGGGCTGTAATGTGTCCACCCCTGGGCTAGACAAATGGGTTTGACTAAGAATGTTGTCAAAGAGAAAAATAGGTGGGGGTGGGCAAGATTCTAGAACTCTTATCATTCATGGAAGACTTCCAAAATTTTTGCCCTAACTACTCATATTATTGCTTTCTTAACAGTTAATATTATGCCAAAAAGTTTACATGTAATGGTGGATTTTACAATCCCCCAACAGTCCTATGAATTATGAAGTATCATCCTCATTTTGGAAAAGAAACCAAGGTTCAGAGGATAAGCAACTTGACAAAGTTATGCAGTAAAGGACTGATACCAGAGCCTACAGGCTCACTATGGTATCTTCCATCATCTATTGGGATGTGTGGTAGGCCATTGGCTATGAGAATACTTGAAAATACTGACATGTGCAAATGATTTATTTTTTAAATAAATAAAATATGTAAGTTAAAAAATAAGTGATAGCAGATGTCGACTTTCTTTTAAACACTATCCTAACTCACTAACATTATGCTTTCTTGGTAGGGAGGGGGATTATACCTTAGATTTCACAGTTGTATGTGTCCCCTGGGCCCCCACGGCAAGGGGGTGTATGAGCATCATCTAGACTGTGCTGCCATATGGGAAATGCTGCCAAAGGTGTCAAGAGTAGGATGGTGACAGGATTTGAAGATCTTTGCCAATAACTCTCTTTGTAGACCTGACGTTAATATCTAAAATGCTACTACTCTTCCTTTCTGGAAGGCTGAAACATATCAGCCCAGGCAGACGCCTTTACCATCCTCCAATACATACACTGGAATTCTCAAAACCTATCCCTTCTTCACAGAGTCAGAGATCCCAAACAAATTCTAAATAAATTCTTGTTATGGATATAGATTTACCAATTCCAAAGAGTGATGAAGAAAGAGAAAGATGAAATCAGAAAAGCTTCTTCTCCATTGAAAATTTTGTCATTGCCACAGGGAGAGAAATGGGCACACATCCTTTTTCTGATCCCCAGTGGAAATCACCATGCACTCCCTGGGGCCAGGAAGAAGGAAAACCTTCCGCCTCAGGGGTGCATTGGGATTTTGTGACTTCTTGAGAACAGCCTCTGTCAGCCCAGGGAGAACAACTTGGTGGCTCTCTCAGATGTCCTTTAAGCTACAAGGCAGCAGCTTAGCAGAAGCCTTTCATGTGTCTGGTGCCAGTCTGTGAAAGGAAGGCTCTGGATAAGAAGCGTGCTGGTATGAAAAGAAAGAGAAAGTTGGATAGCGAGTGGTCTTCAAGTTAGGGAAGAGAAAATTTACATTGAAAGGTATTTACGCACCTTTTTTCCCATAGCTATGCAACTCTCATGAAAAAAGGACACGAAACCTAGTTTATTCCCATAAAATCTTGAGCTCTGTAACCATTTATGTTATTATTAGAAAATCAGCAATATACATTCATCCCCTAAGATGGGAAGTTAGCATTGGCCTCCTGACCAGGGGTGGGGAGTGTCTGTGGTAGATTACCACAGAAATTACAGTATTCTTTTTAAAACAGTATTCTTTTGAGTTGAGAGAACAATGATCCTGCATTTTAAAAGTCTTTATTTTTCTTATTCAAAGAAAGCAGAGACACTGAAGAGTAGGCCACTACCTTTAAAAGGAGTTTGATGACAAAAGTAGAAAGGAATATCTATTGTGACCACACTTCTAGCAGTTTCAACTCTCCAGACTGAATGGTGCAATTTGCAATATTCAATGGAGGGACAAGCAAACCAGGCGTGTAACCGCCAGTCCATTATTAGGAAAAGAAGCGACTCAACTCCACCCTTGAGAAACCAAGGCCCTCCAGGTTCAGGGCCTCTGAGTGGCTGGCTGCTTCCTACTCTCCCTTCTCTCTCATCTCCTCATTTCATCTCTGTCCCTGCATCACTTTCCCTTCTTTCTCTCTCTTGCTTTTCATGTTTCCCTCACTCCAGCCACTGGAGAGTGCCATGAACTCCAGAGCATCTTCCCGGAGGCAGGGGAACCCAGGCTACATATGTGAAGATGTTCCTGTTGAGCCATTGGAATGACCTTCTGTCTCTAACCTAGCTCCAAAGAAGGCTTACTGGGGAAAAGTTTGGTTTTAAGGATTGGAGAGAACAAGGGTAGGGTCAGGTAGTGGTGTTCACTTAAATATGGGTGTGAGGAGGGAGCAACTGCTTAGCATCACCAGGATACAATTCTCCATCATTCACCCAGAACTGGGTAATGGAACTACCATATTACTTTGATGGAACTACTCTTGTCCCAAAAGATATTTTTGGACATTGTTTCCCTATCCTCACCAGGGACAGGATGGTTATGTGAGGAAGATAGGAGATGAATAGGTCCAAGAAGTATTCCTTGGTACTTCTTCAAGGCTGCTTCAAGGCAGCTTAACTACCTACTGGGTAGCTTTCTGCTCAGATCTGCCTGGGAGACAGCTTTTACATGGGTCCATACTCTACATACACAGTCAAACAGATATATAAACCATGAGAAGGCCATGAGTCCACTTGGGAGGCTCCAGGCAGGCAGGTCAGGGGACGCATCATACCTGCTCCACTGAGGATAGGTGCTCTCAGAGATAATATGCTTGTTAAGACAGGATGAGAATTCATTTGGAGGGGTCAGTTCCAAGGTACAGAAGAAAAACATTCTCCTCACTCAGTGGACACATGCCTGTTTAATCCTAACAAATCTTTATCAGTTATCCATTGCTGTGTAACAAAAGCCAGGAGGCAGGGATTACTATGGGTTTAGTTGTAGGTCCTAGATAATCAAGTTGATGACCAACTGTAATCTTCATATTTAAGTCCAGATGACTTTTTGTTCTCTTAAAAAAAAATCCATCCTGAAAAGGTAAAGATGTACCATCATTGAGGATATTAAAAAAACAAAACTGTCATGGCCTCTTAAAGTATTAAACATCTGACCAACTGAAGTGTTGGAGGTCAAAGAAGACTACATGATTTTGGGAATTTAAGATCTGATGACCATGTACCTCATCAATTCCATCAAATTATCTTTTTGCTTTCGTGACCAGGCTTTTTGGATTTGGCAATTAACACAAATGAAAATTTATATTTTTTTCCAAAGTGAAAATATATTCCTTGTATGAATCTAGCTCCCACTGATTTGTGGAATCCTTGAAATGGGCAAGAGAGAATGACTCCCCAGAGTGATTTGGTCTGGTCATCTGAGCTCCTCTGCAGGCAGCAGAGATCTGGGTATCTGAGCCCAAATTCTCTGGGCTGCTTCACCTATACCTACAACAGGCTGCCCACAGGACGGTGTCCCTGTGCTAGCTGGACAGCATGGTGGGAAGGCCACCCTGTACCAAGAGGGACAGAACCAGGCTATAGTGTGGCTTTGTTCACCCTGCTCTCTTAAAGATTTTGTTGCTTCGAAAATTTGATCCTCATGGTTTGGAGGAAGGGAAGTTCATATTTAGAAACTTGGAGATAGTGTGAAACAGGAAAAATGGAATTTTGATTTGCTGGGCGTTCCAGGTCCTGCTGGCTTCTGGCCAAGCTTCAGGTTGCTTGTTGGAGCTGTTCAAGGAATCCAACGTGGAGAATCCAACTCTCCTAATGGGAGTCAGAGCAGGGCCAACATAGACCCACCTATGTTGCCCCAGTAGGGGCTCCAGACTTTGGCCTCAGTCAAATTCCCCATTTCATCTAACTTGCTTCTGGCCCTAGTTATTAAGTCAAAGCTTTGTTCTAAACACAAGGTTTTACTGATTGGGACTTTTTATCTCTGACTCCAAAGATAAGTTATATATTAGTAAGATTACTAAGGGGTAGGGTTGGGCAGGAAGGCAGAAAGTTTAACTCACTAGTGACTAGAGGAGGCCTCCGGGGTCACTTTAAGTGAGGAAAGGAGAACCTGGAGAAAGAAGTAGTGCTCTTGTAGGCATGCACAGAGGAAAGGTGTGTGCAAGGGCCACAGGAAGAAAGACTCAGGGCAACTGAACAGGGCCTGAGCCCTAGTGTCCTTCACCGAGGAAGCCAGAGCCTGAGGCTCTTCTTGGATTTCCACTCGGAGACAAGAGTATGGCAGAGCGAGGACACAGGGAATTCGCTTGTTAGTGAGAATGCAGAGATGAAATATGGAACCTTGAGAATTTTCTTATCTTATATTTTCATATATACTATGTGTATGTAGAAATTTTTTTCATGTTGTGAAGTGTCTGGATACGTGTATGGGATGTTGCATGTGCACACGCATGCCCGGCGGGGAACTGGAAGTTTGCCTTTTACTCATTTCTGCATGTTGAGGTCAATAGAAGTCGTCTGTGTTAGCTGGTTATTTCCCCCCTTTGCCATGCAAAGTCATGAAATATGGCTTTGTACTTCCTTCCACCTAAGCTGAAAGATAATGCAGAACAGTGTCTGAATTAGAAAAGTCTACTCAAAATTGCTCCAATCTCCCCTCCTAATGCTCCTAGCAAATCAATGGGTCAATAAGTCAACGCTTGCTCATGGGCCTGTTTTGCATCCATGTTCACACGGTAGCTGAGGTGTTCAGTTTGAAGAACACGAAGGCTCTGAGAAAAGCCAGAATCTGTCATGCATGTGTTGGGAAAAGAAAAGGGAACAAGAAGGGTAAAGTCTGAGGTTTCATTCTGACATGAGTTAAAAAAGAAACTTCAGGGGTGCCTGGGTGGCTCAGTGGGTTGAAGCCTCTGCCTTCGGTTCAGGTCATGATCCTGGGGTCCTGGGATCAAGCAACGCATCGGGGTCTCTGCTCAGCGGGGAGCCTGCTTCCTCCTCTCTCTCTCTCTCCGCCTGCCTCTCTGCCTACTTGTAATCTCTGTCTGTCAAATAAAATAAATAAAATCTTAAAAAAAAAAGAAACTTCACTTTTTCTTTTATTTTCCTTAGCAATGATTACTGCATTTTCATATGTATTATTAAGTGTGAGAGAGGATGATTAAGAGATGATTTCAAGGCACAAACATGGGCACCTGGGTGGCTCAGTTGGTTAAGCATCTGCCTTCTGCTCAAGTCATGATCCCTGGGGTCCTGGGATCGAGCCCTGCATCCAGCTCCCGGCTCGGGCGGAGAGTCTGCTTCTCCCTCTCCCTCTGCCTGCTGCTCTGCCTACTTGTGCTATCTTTCAGTCAAATAAATAACATCTTAAAAAAAAAAAAAAAGAAAGGCAGAAAGGCAGAAACCAACTTCACTGGCACAACAAACAAAGATTTGCTCTTTGCCATCAGTATCTGTTTCCCCCTTAATGGGCCACAACTCCTTTTTTTTTTTTTTAAGATTTTATTTATTTGACACACACACACACACACACACACACACACACAGATTCACAAGTAGGCAGAGCGGTAGGCAGAGAGAGAGAGCAGAGAGAGAGAGCAAGAGGGAAGCAGGCTCCCTGCTGAGCAGAGAGCCTGATAATGGGGCTTGATCCCAAGACCCTGGGATCATGACTTGAGCTGAAGGCAGAGGATTAACCCACTGAGCCACCCAGGAGCCCCGGGGCCACAACTCTTAAGAGGAGGTGAGCAGAGGGGAAGAGAAACCATATCCTGAAAGGAAGGGTAGAGGGAGGAAGTCGCCTAAAATATAGGTTGTATCACATGACTACATCTGCAGCTTGACAAACATCCCATTTATCAACTCTTTTAGATAAAGGAACATGTGTTCGTAAGTGTGTCCACCTTCACAAAGGTGTTTGGCAAGAGGAGTTAATTATTGTCAGAGATCTCAATGAGTTTTTGGCTCAGTGTCTAGCCTATTTAGCAAAAGTTAGGCTTGCTGTAAATTACCATGCCACAAACTCTATATGCTCCAAGTCGCTGCTCGAGGCCGCCTGGACATCTGGTTGTCAGCCCAGATGTAGGGAACTTTCCATTCAGGGGCTCGCGGAGAACATGCTCTCCTCCCAGCTAGTGTGATTTGGCTTTGGGGCCTGAAGGTCCTTTTTTGGAACTGGCCACAGAACTTTGGAAACCGAGAGGCCCTTTTGGGATTGATAATTCATGCTTTGGGCAAACAGTACTGCTAACATCGAGTCCTCCTAACAGCATGCAAGTAAAACTCATTTTTCCCCCTCGTCAATGAAGAAAATGCAGTCCAGATATTTGGTAACTAATTCCAACATTCAGTGGAGGATGAAGATTTGGCCTCCACAAATCTTCAGACATTTATAGAGTGTTCATCAAGTACAAGGTATCATTATAGGTGCTATGGGAAACCGAAAAATTGGAAGACATGACCTCAACCCTTAAAAAATCATATATTCTTTTTAAATCATATATTCTTTTTGGAGGCAGCTGTATGCTTTATACTGGGGTACCTAACTGAGGTGAAATGGTCCTTTGAGGGCTGCCATGGGTCCCTCTGAAATACATTAAAAAATATGTCTTTTTTGAGGTGACAATGTCAAGGGTTTTAAATTGAGTATTCAAAGGGACTTATTTTCTAAAAAATGTCTAACAACCCGGCAACTATTCATTACTTAGTAATAGTACAAACAAGAACTAGCATTTATTTCCATGCATAATGCATGTGAGGATTTAAACTAGGCCTTCTCCTTTCTCATCATTGATTATCATGAACACCTGATGGGGCAGGTGTTATTATTTTCTCATTTCACAGATAGGAAAACCAACTTCAGGGAGTTGCTAATGGCAAGGGCACATGACGATCAGTGGCAGTTTGGGCTTTGAACTCCCATCTACCTGACAGCAAAGTCTGCGTTCTCAGTCTCTGTGATACACAATAGTCCAAAGAGGAAGTGAAAAGAAATAATGGACAAAAAGACAAGAGAACCCAGAGGAAAGAGAATGTGGTGTGGGAACCGTGGGTGGTGTGGAGGGCTTACATGCTATTTAAGGATGTGAGGATTGAATAAGGCCTTGGAAACAAGATAGGGTTTTCTAATTCAGGGCTCAGGACAGGAGGTTTTAAATTAGGAAATACTTTCCTGCAGTCCTAGTTAGGGAGAGCTGAAATTCCTAGCCTCAGCATCTTAAGCCTTTAAGTGTACTTCTATATCCCACTCAGTAAATAACTTTTTGCACTCCTGTGAGGGGCAAGGTAAACAGCAAGCTCCAGGGTAATTTACAGAGGGGAATAATGTGAGGCCTTGTCACAAACCGGTAGAGGGGAAACCTGGGCAGGGAATCCTCACCAGAGGTTGCTAAGTGCAGAAAGGGAACAGAAGGCAGATTTAACTTGGATCCAACCAAAGGATGATATTGAGTCAGCCCGTGGGAGTGACGCTGCAGCGTGTGCTTTCAGCATGTAACGAGACTAGGACCAGGACCCACACACTGGACTGGCACAACCCCCACATTGCCATGAGCCTTGGGGGCATCGTTTACCTTGCCAGTCCTTGCTTTTCTCATCTATAAACTGGGTGCATGCTGGTTAAGGTTCTCACCTGTACTGATCACCTCTGAAATTACAGATACCATTTATATCTATAAATATGTAAATTGTAAAAGCATATACACCTTCAGTGAGGTCAGTGGTCCTGCCAGGGCTACAGCCTTCCCTTTCTTAAAAAGCCTCTGTAGGGTACTCTCCTACTGGCTCACAAAGCACAAACACACACACACACGCGTGCATGGACATGGCTCCCATTTGAGGTTCTCATAAAGGGATGAGCTATTTAATCTTCTTTTCAGGAAACCTCATCATTTGAGTGGGAAAGGTCTAATGTCTGAGACATCTGGGTCATTATTAGGAAGAAAACGGAACTGACCCCTTCCCCCAATAACTTTTCCCTAACACTTACTTTCTCCTCTTTAATGTGTCCCTGCCTACAACATCCTGGTCGGAGAGCCGATGGCCCAGCAGACCTCAGAGGTGCAGGTGCTCCCTGCCAAAGCTGCAGCTGCCTGGGTCTCATAGTAAGTCTCTTACGTTTGACCAACGATTGCTTGCTAGGCATTGGCAGCCATCCAGAGGGCAAAGGCAAGTCTGTCTGTGTGTCACCCTGCTGGAGCGGTAGAGGTCAAAATGGCTCTCTCAGCAGATCAGACTTTCTCCCACAGACTTGAAGTGGCACTGGACACACTTTCTTGGGGCACAATGGGAGCTTTAGAATATTCCAGCTCGGTGTGGGTGGACCAAGGAATCTGCTTTTTCAACAAGTTAGATTCTTATGAAAATTAACTTTTTTTTTCCCTTGGCACCTACCACTGGCCAACCCCATATTATGTAGTCATCTGATTATGCTCTTCTACCCTCCACATGCCACTCTCCTGCATTAGAATGCCTCACGACTATAGAAAATGTGTCTTTTGGTTTACTGCTATAAATATAGTCCCAGAATCTGGCACACAATATATGTTTAGTAATTACTTGTTAAATGAACTGAAGTCTGAAAAAACAGTGCTCTCTTGAGATATTGCCAAACACCGAAGACTTGTGCATTTCTTTTAAGAAAATTTCCTTCTGATCTGTTGTGATAGCATACTTGTGAGTTTGCTGAACCCAAGGTGATGGGTGGAAGGAGGTATTAGCGTCAGCTGCTACACTGCCCCAAGACTCATGACATGGGTTTAAGCCAAATAAATGTGATAGTGCAATTTTAAACTAGATCAATGTGGGGAGCCTGGGTGGCTCAGTTGCGTGGGCCACTGCCTTCGGCTCGGGTCGTGATCCTGGAGTCCTGGGATCAAGTTCCACATCGGGTTCTCTGCTTGGCGGGGAGTCTGCTTTTCCCTCTGACCTTTCCCCTTCTCATACTCTCTCTCTCTCTCTCCCCCTCTTGTTTTCTCTCTCTCTCTCTCAAATACATAAATAAAATCCTTAAACTAGATCAATGGCACCATGATCCTATAGTTTCAAAAATAGGAGTCACGAATATTTTCAAAAATATAATTTCTATTAAAATTCAGCCTCCATGCCAAACCAATTGAATAGGTAGTTTAGAGCAGAATAATGTGCTGTTCGGATCTGACTGTAAAGCCACCTCTGGATAAAGCAAGCAGTTGCCCACACATCATGGTGCCATGACAGTGAGACGCAAACAGGCTGTAAATACGTTCTATTTGCTGGTGTTCCAGGCTGGGCAAAGCTCAGCTGTTGACATAACCATTGCCTACTTTATGAAAGTCTCAAGTGAAAACTATATTCACAGGCTTTGAAGATCCCAACAAAGGAAAATACAAGAGATATCTCATCTACAGACCATGCAGAAATATGAGAATGGGCTGCCAAGCTCAAAGTAAAACAAGATTCAGCCAAGTTCAGCTGTCATAAATTTCAGTATGTGTTCCTTCCACTTGAGAATGGCTTACTTCTGTCACTTAAAGGAAGAGCTAACTCTTCCACTGCAGACATTCACCAGCCTCGGAAAAAAGCTATAAAGTAAATTAAAGTGCCCACAAGGCATTTACTAGCCTACAAAATGTTAACCAACCTTGAGGTCTTTCCAGCATGCCTCCCGATGAGGCTAAATGGATGAAATTGTGTAGCCACAACCAAACTCCATCTCCAGACTTACCTGTTATGTTAAAAGTAAGTCTCGGGCAAAGGGGTCAGAAAAAAATACCGGAGAAGAGAGGAAAAATGAACTCATGCTGCTTCAATGAGAAGCATCTAAATGCAGAAGAGAAAAGAGAGGCACCAGAAAGGAACATATAATTATCACTACACTATCCTGGCAATAGTGATTTTGGCATATTAACTCTACTGTTTGTTTATTGTAGTATTCTTCGGATAGAGGTCACACAGTCAGGCCACCATGTATTTAGGGAACAAGACTAGTTAGAGATGAGTCCATGCATGTCATCAAGTGTAACACGTCTCTCAATTACATGTGTGGCGTGGGAAAGGCATTTATAACTAGGAACCAGGACTGAGCTGGGGTCTTGAAGTCCAATGAAAATTCTCTGAAGCCTCAACAGGAATGAAGCCAAGGCCACTTAAACACCAACTCCTTGTAACAAAAAGAAAGATAGGATCTGTCGCATGACAGCAGGCCAGAATTTGGGAAGGGAGGAGCCTTGAAAAAGTGTATAAGCAACTTGCATCAATATTGCCTAGTGGGAAAATTATCTCTCATAGCTCCAAGACACATGCCTTGTGAGGTCAACAGTTTCTCACATCTTTGATTTATTTTTCTATTATTTTATTATAGAAATAAAAGAGAAGGAAGAAGCGAAGGAACATTTATCATTTACTATGTGTCCATAATGTCACATAGGCATTCATAAAGTTCTCAAATTCTCCTGATTTAGGGGCTTCCCTTGAGTGCTCAGCAAATGAGACCTGGGTCTCCCTCCCAGACAATCTCATCTTCATGAGTTTCTCCTCTCTTGATAAGTCTGAGACTTACCAAAAAAAGGCACCCATGGTCCTCTACTCTGACCTTCATCATCTCTTCTTGGACTTAACCTCCAGGCATTTCTCATCACTCCTCTTGCTGTCTTCTCTCTGTGGCACCCCAGAGTGAGTAACGACCTTTCTCTTTTTCCCAGAAAGCATAAATACCACCTAGTTTAAATGCATGATAAAAGTTTACAAATGGCTTGAGAATAATATAAGGCAATTACAATGCCAAGATGGAAAATTCAGACCACACACCACATGTTTCCACTCCTGGCAATGAACTAAGCGTCGTCACAGGAACTGGCTACTGGCTGTTTCCTTCTAAAGCTCCAGTCCACAACCCTGCTACATATTGATTTGCTCATTATCTATCTTCCATTATTAGAATGTAGGTTCTGCAAGGGCATGATTTGTGTGTGTGTGTGTGTGTGTGTATGTGTGTGTGTGACTGTTTATCTAAATCAGTGTCTGACACCTAATAGGAACTCAGTACATATTTGTCAACAGAATAAATTGTATTTTTCCCTCAGTATAAATCTACAAGATGGGCATCATTAATTTCATTTTCCAGAAGAGAAAAAAGAAGCTAAAAGAATGTAAGTGGTTTTTTTCAGTCCCACAGATAGGAAGTTATAAAACACTTTTTTTTTTTTGAGAGAGAGAGAGCACATGTGTGAGCACACACATGTGAGCTGGGGCAGGAAAGGAAAAAGGAAGAAGGAGAGAGAATCTTAAGCAGACTCAATGCTCAGGCTGGGGGATGTCCGATGTGGGGTTCAACCTCATGACCCTGAGATCATGGCCTGAGTCAAAATTAAGAGCTGGACATTTCACCGACTGAACAACCCAGACCCCCCAGTTATAGAACACCTTTGATGAGTCTCACAGACAATTTTATTTCTGCTATATATATGTCTGCTATCTCACAGACAATATTATTCTGCTATATCTGCTATTTTCATGCTATTCCCCAGTAGTGTTTGGCAACTCCTGCCCTGTCTCAGTTTTGTCAAGGGTTTTAACTGAGCTTAAACAAACGTTTAAAGGGGACCACTTTTCAGAACAATAATATAATGTGGTGATGAGAGAGCCCCAAGGGAAGGGGGAAATCTGAAGAGAATGGAGCCAGGAGCACATAATGCAAGGGTATGATCCTTCTTAGAATTTGTCCTTACTAGGTTCAATCCTCACCTTGGCTAAAAAACAAAATAAAACCAAAACCCTAGTGCCTCGTAAACTTTTCATGGTTTTTCAGCATGGATTTGTTCCAGACGTGAGAGTTCTTTGTTCTCTCTCCTTGGTCCAAAGCCTAGTCTTGAAGAGCTTTTGCATTTTGATGCACAGCAAACTTGGGCCACTGACAGCGAAATAAATCTACAAATTTGAAACCCTGGGACGCACTGTGCTAGGCCTGGATCCTCATGGGCCACCCTGAGTTTAAAAAGAGCAGAATAAAGAGTAAAAATAAAAAATAATAAAGCCTTAGTGAAAGATCACTGCAGTCCCCACATCATTTTGCTTTGCTACCTAGCCTGGTGTCTAACTCAGAGTAGGTCCATAATCAGTATCTGATGGTTGACTGACTGGGTGAATTCCTCTCATACTGCCCAGTCTCCCTGCTTTTGAATCTGCACCCACCTGATGTTAGTTTGCTTTTGAGGATCTCCAGGAGCTTCCAAAGGACCGCAGAGATGGTAGCTTCGTGATGTCACATCTAACGATGTCAGATCTCTTGACTTCATATGCCTAGGTTCAGAGAAGATGTAGAAAAGAGTTAAAATAGACTAAAGAAGACAAAAAGAGAGGACAGGCTGCACAACTAAAGTTCTACAGTATGCATAATTATACCACCTTTCTTTTTTTTAGGGAACATTTCATTCACTTGCTCTAGACAAATGGTCTGGGTTGTAGTGGCCATCTTGTTAGATACCTCCATCTTTCTGGGGTTTTAAGTGGGTCGGGAGTTGCACCGAGCAGGACAATCACACACTTTCTTTTTCTTAATCCAAAATATGTGGGGGGAAGATTCTACTCCTCTCTGATTGTGAAGTTATTAGGGACCAGGAATGAACACAGAGCTGACAATGGCTAGATTCCCACCACCTAGAGAAAACAGTTACGTGTATGCTGCTGGCATTATTCATAATAGCTAAAGAGTGGAAACAACCCAAATGTCTGTCAACTGATGAATGCATAAATCAAGTGTGGTGTCTTCATAAATGGAATATTATTCAGCCATAAAAAGAAATGAAGTTCTTATACAGGCTACAATGAGGATGACCCTTAAAAACATCCTAAGTGAAAGAAGTCAGTCACAAAGGACCACATATAGTATGAATCCATTTATATGAACTATTGGAAAAGACACATCTACTGAGGCCGAAGATAGACTT
The DNA here is from genome assembly GCF_020171115.1 of Neogale vison. Taxonomy (NCBI): domain Eukaryota; kingdom Metazoa; phylum Chordata; class Mammalia; order Carnivora; family Mustelidae; genus Neogale; species Neogale vison. The sequence continues at coordinate 220,360,757 of NC_058091.1, forward strand.
GTGGCTTCTTAGTGCTGGGGGTGATGGAGAGGTCGGGAGGAGGGTGAGGGCTAAGAGGTACAAGGTCTCTTTTTGAGATAATAAACATATTCTAAAATGTCTTATGAAGATGAGTGTACCACTCTGTGAACATACCAAAAGCCATTGAATTGTACACTTTAAATGGGTCACTTTCATGCCATGTGACTGATATATGGCAGTTAGGAGAGAAAGCAGCTGAGAAAGGGAGGAGGAGGGACAGAGAGAGCACCAGAGACAGGGTAACAAAAACAGAAGCAGAGACAAAAGATGCACACAAAGTTTCCAGATGGTGCTTAAGTCACTGCTTCTAGACTTCTGTATATTCCATCCTTGCTCTTTCCAAAAATTGGATGGATACACCAATAAAATCCCAAAGCTTTCCTCTCCCTCCTTTTCTTTACTTTTTTCTTGCTTAAGCTAATTCAGGTTGGCTGTCTGTCACTTGCCACACAGCTCTCCTGTTAGAAAGGAATTTATTTGGAGAGAAGTGGGGATATGCCACCCCATCAGAAGACTGCGATCTTCATGTCATGTAGAAAAATCCACAGGTCCTTATATATGATGAATGTTCGATGAACATTTATTGAAGTTACAGAAATGTTTCCAACTAAAGTGATGGAGCTTTTCCATGGGGACTTGAGTCCAAAGATTCTGTCCTTTAAGTTCAAGTTGGTTTGCTTCAATGGCATCCTGTCAATTTATCTCCAAAACCCTATCTGGAAGATTTTTCTGGCATGTGTAATACCCCTGAGAGAAAATCTAAACTTTCACCTCCTCCCTTAAATTTAAGTGAGCTCCACTGAAGGACCAGTGGGCCTATTTTTGGGTGTTCTCACATTAAGTGGTGGGCAGAGTTTGGAAAATTAAAGAAATTTTCAAACCCAAGCCAATGAAATAATTGCAGGTTATAGTTCACAGTAGCAGGCCCAGAGGCAACAGCTGTGGTCCCATTGGCCCGATACAGGTCAGGCTTCTGCATGCAAATGCACACACACACACACACACACACACACCCCTTCACATCTGTGTCCGTCGGCAGAGAGACAGAGAGTTTGTGTTGCCAGAAATTCCTTTACTATTTCTGGCTTATCAGGAAAGTAAAAAAAAAAAAAAAAAGTTAATGAATTTTCTATCATACTTACTGAAATATGTGAAAAATACATTTGCATGATGCAGCACAATGGTTATGTTTTAACTCTTTGTAGAAGAATCCTCATTTACACCAGTGGTTCTCATACTTGTACCTGCATCATCACCTGGGGGGCTTGGGAAAACACAGGTGTGTGGACTCTCTTCCCAGAGCTTCTGATTCAGTACATCGAGGGCGGGCCTGAAAATGTGCATTTTCTGACAAATCCCCCAGGGATGCTGATGTTGGGCTGAGGACCCCACTTGGAGAGCCCCTGGGTATATGGCTGTGTGCTTTGTTTTTAAAAACTGATATTTAACTTTAGGGCTATATGTCTTATGGGTTGGAACTGTAATATGACCTTGGGACCTGAATGTGAATGTTTCATAACTCATTTCTGGTTCTTGAAGCCCCAGTTTTAAACAAAATGGTCATTACTTCAGTCTGTGACTCTTCCATTACAAACATGAGTTTTTGTCCAATTGTATGGTTGCCCTTTCCACATGGGCTCATTCCCAACATCATCATCATGCTTCTGGGACAGTTGAAAATGTAAATTCCCAACTGAACAGGGTCTGGCAGAGAAAGAGGAGGAGGTGGGTGGAGAGGCTGTTCTAAACGATCAACGGCACAGCTATCTAAAAATAAGCCTGCTAAGTCAAGAAGGCTGGCTTACAGATGAAAATAGGATGATGAAGAACATTTTGCAGAATTGCATCTGAGGTATAGAAGTCTTCATGTGACATTTCCTTTTTTTTCCTCCCCTGGGAGAAGAGAAATGTGCTGAAATGCCGAAATATCAAACTTTGGGTGACTTCAAATAAAATTATGAGAAAGGGCAAGTCAGCACAAGGGACACAAGGAATTTCAGTGCTCAGCTTCAGAATGCTTTTTTGCTAAGCTAACTAAAGCCTCTGTAAAGCAGTGTTCTGTGCATGAGTAGTACGTAGACACACATATCAGTGTTCTTTTTAAAAAGATTTATTAATTTACTTATTTGAGAGAGAGCATGAGCAGGGAGAGGGGCAGAGAGAGACAGAGAGTGAGTCTCAAGCAGACTCCCTGTTGAGCATGGAGCCAGACCGGGGCTCCATCCCAGGACCCAGAGATCATGACCTGAGCCAACATCAAGAGTTGGATGCTTAGCCGACCCAGCCACCCAGGTGCCTCACGTATCCACATTTTTATAGGCATGCATCTGTGACTTTTATCAGACATCTGGGTTGTCCAGGAATCTTTTTTTTAAAGATTTTATTTATTTATTTGACAGAGATAGATCACAAGTAGGCAGAGAGAGAGAGAGAGAGAGAGAGAGAGGGAAGCAGGCTCCCTGCTGAGCAGAGAGTCCAATGTGGGACTCAATCCCAGGACCCTGAGATCATGACCTGGGCTGAAGGCAAAGGCTTTAACCCACTGAGCCACCCAGGCGCCCTGTGTCCAGAAATTTTTAGGGTAATATGTACAGAGAATTCCCATATAAGTATACAGCTTGAATTTTTGGAAATGGAACACACTTATATAATCAGTACCCTGATAAAGGAATTACTGTTTCCTCAGAGTCCCCATCATGTTATCTCAACCCACCTCTCCCTTCCAGAGAAATCACAATCCAGTTTTCTGACAGCATAGAGATTTTGCTTTTTTCCCTCTTTTACATAAATGAAATCACACGATATATATTCTTCTCTGTCTAGCTTCTTTCATGTTTCTGAAAATAATAAAACCCTAACACAATATTTTTATTTTTTATTATTTTTTAAGATTTTATTTATTTATTTTAGAGAGAGAGCACCAGTGGGGAGGGAGAAGCAGAAGGAGAGGAACAAGCAGACTCCGTGCTGAGCATGGAGCCTGATGTGGAGCTCAGTCTCACGACCCTGAGATCACAACCTGAGCTGAAATCAAGAGTTGGACGCTTAACCGACTGGGCCACCCAGGAGCCCTGCAAGCCCTAACACAGTCTTTAAAATTTAATTTTGTGATTGAAAAAGTAACACATGTGGTAAAACCAAAAACCAAAAATCAAACAATGCCATTAAATTAATGGTATATAATTCATTTTCATTGGTGTACAGCATATCACATTTTGTGAATAGAACAGAATATATTTACCCACTCCATTATTAATGAGTGTTTGGGTAATTTCCAGTTTGGGACTATAATGAAGAGAACTGCTTTGGAAATCCTAGTACATGTCTACTGATGAACATATATATTGTTCATTTATTTATTTAATATTTATTTGTTCATTTTAAAAGATTTTTATTTATTTATTTGAGAGAGCGAGCAAGCAAGAGAGAGAGCACAGGGGGAGGGAAAAGCAGACTCCCCGCTAGGCAGGGAGTCTCCTGTGGGGTACTCACCCAGAACCCTGGGATCGTGACCTGAGCCAAAGGCAGATGCTAAAGTTACTGAGCCACACAGATGTCCCCCTATGTATTAAGTCTTACTGGGTTTGGGGAACAGAATGTTAGGTCATAGATTATGCTCATATTCGGTTTTAGTAGGTACTAGCAAATCTTACTAGTTTCTAATGTGTTTCTATTTATATTTATTTATATTTATATATATTTATATATATAATGTACATTTATATACATGAAAGTTATAGTTTCTCTGCATCTTCAGAAATACTTGAAAAAGTCCCATCTTACGTATGTTTCACCCACTGTGTGGTTGTGTAGTATTCTTTTATTGTGATTTAAATCTATATTTCATGATAACTAATGAAAATGAATACCTTTTTATTTGGTTTGTTGGCAATTTAGACTTTTTTTTTAATTTAAGTACTGGGTTTTATTTTATTTTTATTTTTTATTATGTTCAATTAGCCAACATATAGTACATCATTAGTTTTTGCTGTAGACATCTGTCTTCTTTTGTGTAGTGTCTGCTCAAATTTTTTGCTCATTTATTATTAATAGGAATTCTTTGAATATGTAAAATATGACTCATTTGTCAGACATGTATTATTACTATCTTCTACTAAATGAGTTTCTTTTTCACTCTCTTTTTGGAGTCTTTGATTATTGTTTTTTATTTTATGAGTATCCCTTTTTACGACCCACTTTAGAAAGTTTTGTTTACTGCAAGGTCACAAAGATGTTTTCCTCCAGAAGTTTTATTATTGTACCTTTCATGTTAAAACCTGTAGTTTATTTTTGTCTTTGGTATGACACAAGGGTAGAAGTTCATTTTTTTCCCTCAATTGATACCCAGCACCACTTGTTTAAAAACTCATCTCTTGGGGTACCTCAGTGGCTCAATGGGTTGAGACTCTGCCTTCAGCTCAGGTCATGATCTCAGGGTCCTGGGATCAAGCCCTGCGTCGGGATCTCTGCTCAGCAGGGAGTTTACTCCCCCCCCACCCCACCGCCTGCCTCTCTGCCTACTTATGATCTCTGTCTGTCAAATAAATAAATAAACTCTTTAAAAAAATAAAAATAGAAACATGTTTCTTTTTAACATAGTCTCTTCCAGACCTTCTTTTGAATATTCTTTCAAATATTTACTCAAGGTGATTTTTGGACTCTTTCTTCCTCTGTATTTTCACAAGCATAATTCCCCATTATGGCCCCTTATCATAAATAGCTGACATCTCTGTTCCCATGACCTGGCCACTGTCTATTCTCCTCTCAATATCTAGATCAATGATCTTAAATAATATTTGCATCACGTTCGATTAATCAAGAGGTATATTAAGTTTTCGTTTCTGCTATAACAAATTGCCACAAACTCAGTGGCTTGAAACAACAGGAATTTATTCTCTCATAGTTGAGGCCAGAGGTCTGCAATCAGTCTCAATGGGCAGAATCAAGGTGTCATGGGGCCAAACTCTCTCTGGAGGCTTTAAGGGGGAATCAGTGCCTTGCCTCTTCCAGGTTTTGGTGGCTGCCAACATTTCTTGGCTTGTGGCTGCATCAATGCAATCAGTCTTTAAGTTCTTTAAATCTCTCAGATATTAGTACGTGATTGTGTGTGTGTGTGTGTGTGGTGGAGCTAATTTTCAGCCTATCACAAGAGGTTTGGAGCAAGTTCTCATATGTTTTAAAACTGTAATTTAATTTTGTTATAGAAAAAATAACACATGTAAAAATCAATCAGTGAATCAATCAATCTAAAAATTCACACAATGCTAAGGGATGTAGAGGAAAAAGTGATTCTTTCTCCCAACCCCTGCTTCATTCTAGTCCCTTCTCTCAAAGGCAATAGCTATCCTTGGTTTTATGCATATGTTTCTAGAAGTGTTCTGTGCATATGCAAGCATGTATACATGTATGTATGTATGCATTCAGCTATTCAGCTTATTTTCGATTTATGGACATTTGATTTGCTTGCAGTCTTTTGTTATTACAGAAAATGCAATGGACATCTCCGTATGTACAGCCTTAAGAAATTTGCTTGTAGAGGGTGGATTCCTGGAGATGGAATTACTGGCTCCTAGAGTATATGTCTTCGTCTGTCTGGGCTGCTAACAACAGAAATGTATTTCTCACAGTTCTGGAGGCTGGAAGCCTGAGGTAAGGATGCTAGCACGGTCTGATTCTGGTAAGGGCCCTCTTCCAGGTTGTAGACTGATGACTTCTTACTGTATCCTCACATGGTGGAGAGCACCGAAGACCTGGGGAGCTGCTTGAAACGCAGGTCCTGGTGTCACCACCCGTAAGCCTTATTCTGAGTATGGAGCAGGGGCTCAGAAACTGACATTTTGTTTTGAGGCAGGTAGTAGGAAGACCATGGTTTTAAAAATAGTTCACGATTTACAGGTAAATGGTTTTGGAAGCAACTGACGCTTGAAGCAGGGTTTAATGGGACGGAGTGGAGAGAGAAAGGAAAGGATACAGAAAAAGCACGGAGGTAGGAATTGAGATGCCATTTGGAGGGCAAAAAGAGCATTCGGTTTGACTGGTGTACAGGGTGGTAGTGGAAAGGTTAGAGAGGCAGGTCAGGGCTGGATCACGCAAGACAAGATCCGGCCCTGCCCACTTCAGGGCCCCGGCATAGGACCTTCTCTGTACGGATCACAGTGAAGGTGGCATATTATTACTTTAGATGTGACTTCTGACACACTGCAATGCCAGCACACGCACTCATTCACATGTGCTTGCTCAGAAAAGCCCTGTGTCCCTCTCCGTACCAGTCATTTGGCTGGACATTAGAACTTTGGTCCTAGATCTGAGTTGGTTCAGACTTCCTTCAGATCACCATGTGGCTGCAACTTCATCAATATTTTATAAAATACGCCAAGGCAAGAAACAACATAGGCTCCATTTTGCTGAACGCTCCAACCACCACCTCCATAGGCTGTTCCTGTCCACTTCATTTCTCCGACATCCAGGCTCCCGGGTTGCTCACAAGGCAGATTTTCTACCATTCTTATGTGGAGTCTGGTCAGAGGAGACAAGCCCAGAAGGCACTCAGCTTAAATTCCAGGCTAAGGAGTGGTAGCTGGAAAGGGGTTATTTATATATTCCTCAGCTTGGAATAGTAAAACATTTTAAAAGGTATGGTGTTTAATCATGTCTGAGCCTGAGGAATGTGGAGCCCCTTTGAGGAATTCTGCTTTATGAGGATAAAAATAAGAAATTGGTAGCTTCTCCTGTCAAGCTTCACAAAATGTTCTTCTTGAATCTCTTGCCCTCTCTGTCACACTTTATTTTCCTACTGCCTAGTTTGTGTTCTGAAATATTGTGCATAAGACTAATACCATTTTACCAAGACCTTGAGTCCTCAATCTTGAATCCTTTTACCATTTCATGCAGTTTTGCCCTGTAAGTATCCTATGCAGAGAGAGTAAGCGCACATTTACTCCTCAAAAAGAATTACTCAATAGCATTTAGGTATCAACTGGTTATCATTTTCAAACACTTAGGACTTCCTTTTCATTTTCCATGCCCAGTCTTTTGAAAGGAAGTTGGCTTTTTTGATTTTCAGATTAAAAGGATAAAGTCTACCAACAAAAGGTGCTGAAAAGTAAGATGAGTGAATTCTCTTTACAAGAGATCATGCTTATCATTTTGTCACATTCTTAGCTTCTCCTTACCCAGTGTCTGAGAATTTGAGACTTGAAGCTGATCCTCTCAAATTGCAGGGCAATATATAACAATGACATCATCTGAAGATCTTTCTAATAAGGAGCTACTATTTATAAACAAAGACAATCCCTACCTTAAAAAATAGTATTATTTAGTATGTAAACTTTTAGAATCAAATTTCAAGACATTAGAGATCCAGGTACCATGTCAAACAGGTGTAACCTTAGACATGAAAGAATGCACAATCACTCTGAAAGGTTATACTCTAAATGACAGGCCTCTCCACTTCAGCTGTGTCTGACACCAGAGTCAATGGAAGAAAAGATTAAGATCATTGTCATGGTCATAAATTACACTGTGTCTCATTCCTCTCCCAAATACAGTAAAGCATCTAATTTCTTATAAAGGAAACACTGTCTCCATAGAAAAGAAGGGAATGGGGTATTGTCAATTATTCAGTTAATTTCCCTCTTTTAGAAATAATAATTTTTGTTTTTAGATTGGTTGAAAACATTACTGAGTCCTCCACTGGTTTCTTCATGTGTTTATGGCATATTGTATTCAACCTTATTTTGGGTTATAAAATTTTCAGCCTAACTTCCATTATGAGAAAAGAGAGACATGATATGGAGAAATGATAAAAGAAGAATGATACTCAAGGTCCAGGGATAATTCTTTTGCTATATTCAGCATTAACACTTTAGTAAAACATAATTTCTATGGTAACATGAAACAAAAAATAAATGAAGTGTTGGACAACTTAGCCTATAAGGCTATATCAGCGAAGTTTTAAAAGTGGTAAGAAACTGATAGTTTTTCCACTAAGATCACAAACAAAACAAAAATGTCAACTCACAATTTTATTCAACATAGTACTGGAAGTCCTAGCCATAGCAATCAGACAAGAAAAAGAAATAAAAGGCATCCAGATTGGTAGGGAAAAAGTAAAACTTTGTTTGCAGATGACATGATACTATATGTAGAAAACCCTGAAGACTCTACCCAAAAACTACTAGAAGTGATAAATGAATTCAGTAAAGTCACAGAATACAAAATCATTACATAGAAATCTGTTGAGTTTCTTGAAATGAATAAAAGACCTCAACGTGAGATAGGAATCCATCAGAATCCTAGAGGAGAACATAAGCAGTAACCTCTTTGGATATCAGCCACAGCAACTTCTTTCAAGACATGTCTCCAAAGGCAAAGGAAACAAAAGTGAAAATGAACTTTTGGGACTTCATCAAGATAAAAGCTTCTGCACAGGAAATGAAAGAGTCAAAAAAACAAAGAGGCAGCCCATGGAATGGGAGAAGGTATTTGCAAATGACAGTATAGACAAAAGGCTGATATCCAGGATCTATAAAGAACTTCTCAAACTCAACACACACAAAACAGATAATCATGTCAAAAAATGAGCAGAAGACATGAACAGATACTTCTCCAATGAAGACATAATGGCTATCAAACACATGAAAAAATATTCATCATCACTAGCCATTAGGGAGATTCAAATTAAAACCACATTGAGGGATGCCTGAGTGGCTCAGTTGGTTAAGCAGCTGCCTTTGGCTCAGGTCATGATCCCAGCGTCCTGGGATCGAGTCCCACATCAGGCTCCTTGCTCAGCAGGAAGCCTGCTTCTCCCTCTGCCTCTGCCTGCCACTCTGTCTGCCTGTGCACACTCTCTCTGACAAAAAACAAAAACAAAAACAAAAACAAAACACCACATTGAGATACCACCTCACACCAGTTAGAATGGCCAAAATTAGCAAGACAGGAAACAACATGTGTTGGAGAGGATGTGGAGAAAGGGGAACCCTCTTACACTGTTGGTGGGAATGCAAGTTGGTGCAACCAATTTAGAGAAGAGTGTGGAGATTCCTTAAGAAATTAAAAATAGAGCTTCCCTACGACCCTGCAATGGCACTCCTGGGTATTTAACCCAAAGATACAGATGTAGTGAAAAGGAGGGTCATCTGTACCCCAATCTTCATAGCAGCAATGGCCACGGTCACCAAACTGTGGAAAGAACCAAGATGCCCTTCAACGGATGAATGAATAAGGAAGATGTGGTCCATATACATTATGGAGTATTATGCCTCCATCAGAAAGGATGAATACCTAACCTTTGTATCAATGTGGATGGGACTGGAAGAGATTATGCTGAGTGAAATAAGTCAAGCAGAGAGAGTCAATTATCATATGGTTTCACTTATTTGTGGAGCATAACAAATGACATGGAGGACATGGGGAGATGGAGAGGAGAAGGGAGTTGAGGGAAATTGGAAGGGGAGGTGAACCATGAGAGACTATGGACTCTGAAAAACAATCTGAGGGTTTTGAAGGGGCGGGGTGTGGGAGGTTGGGGGTGGTGGGTATTTTGGAGGGCACGTATTACATGGAGCACTGGGTGTGGTACATAAACAATGAATTCTGTTACACTGAAAAAAAATTAAATTTTAAAAAAATGAGAAAACAAAACAAAACAAAAAAAAGAAATCTGTTGAGTTTCTATAAACAAATAATGAAATAACAGAAAGAGAAATTAAAAAAAAAAATCCATTTACAATTGCACCAAAAAATAATAAACTTAACAATGACTATATATTATATGTATTTATTAAATAGACAATTGTTGAGTATTAGAAAGAAAGATCTGAAGGGTATTTAGAGGTTTATTTTTTAGTTCAACCACTTTTTCCTACTACTATCATTTTACACATAAGGAAACAGAGATACAGAAAGGTTAAAGTCATCATGTCTATATAACCAAGTAGTGGTCGAGCTGGGACCAGAGCCCAAGTCTTCTGACTTCCACTCTAATGCAGTTCCACTAAGGTATTGGGGTAATGTGATGACAGAGGTCTCTGGATAAATTTATCCATGTGATTATTCCTATTCCCTCAACTACTGCCTTATACTTCTTTAGTGTAGGAAACTTGACTTTCTCTTCTATGTCATCCTCTACTACGTGAAGCAAATGGCATGAATTCCTGTTGAATGTGTGATGTGCAGTTCGTTCTCAGTGATTGTAGAAGATGAAAAGAGAAAGATTTTGTTTAGCATCAAAGAATCCTTGACTTAGAAAGGCTATGTAATGTGGTCATAAAGTCTCAAGACTTAGGAGTACTGAAAAGAAAAAAGAAACTCATCTCCTCTAGGTTAGTTGGACATTCATTTCCTGAAGCTAAATACTAAGATATGACTTCTTAAAGTTCTTTCTAGATCCAGAATATTGCTGGAAGATTCCAGTCCTAATTCTGGAGCATTCTCCATCTCTCTCTAAATGAAACCAAAGCTCTTAAATGCATTCCTTAGGTGCTATTACAGGCTGAATTCATATGTTGATGCCCTAACATCTAGTGTGACTGTGTTCTGAGATAGGGCCTTTAAGGGAGTAATTAAGGTTGAATGAGGTCCTAAGGGGAGGTCTTAATCTGATATGACTGATATCCTTGTAAGCAGAGGAAGAGATACCAGAGCGCTCTCTGTCTGTGCATGAAGAGTGCAAAGAACAAGTCAGAGGACATAGTAGGAAGGCAGCTGTCTACAAATCAGGAGAAGAAATCTTACCAGAAACTAACCCTGAAAGCACTTTGATCTTGAACTTAACAGCCCAGAGAACTGTGAGAAAATAAATTTGTGTTGTTTAAACAACTCAGTTTGTGGTATTTTGTTAGCCTTCCAAGCAAACTGTTACAGATTTCGGTACAGTGAAGTGGGGTGCTGCTGTAACAAATACGTAAACATGTGGATGTAGCTTTGAAACTGAGTAATGGGTAGAGACTGGAAGAGCTTTGAAGAGCATGTCTAGTTGGCCCTGAAGGATGGTTGTTAGAAACACAAATGTTGAAGCTGAATCTGGTGAAGGCTCAGAAAGAAAAGAGGAGAGCTGGAGAGAAAGCTTCCACCATCTTAGAGAAGACCTATATCATCATGAACAGAACAGTGGTGGAACTATCAGCATTAAAGGTGATTCTGGTGACATCTTAGTGGAAATGAAGAATTTGTTATTGGTCTCTGGAAGAAAGGTGATTCTTGTTATGATGTGGCTAAGAACTTGGTTGATGTGTGTTCTCATGTTCTGTTGAAGGTAGAGTTGGTGAGTGATGAAATTAGACCTAGCTGAGGGGATTTCTAAGCAAATGTTTGAAACTGTGGCCTGGTCTCTACTGCTTGTGGTAAAATGAGAAAGTGATGAGGGAGCACGGGGTGGCTGAAGACCAAACAAAAGCTGGTGCCTTACACCCCCCTCTCCATCCGCTCCCCTTCGGTCATATGTGTAGCATCCCTCAGGCAGCCCTGACTGCCATGAACAATAAGCAAATAGTTAACTTGCAGAGCTCACAATCCTGCTAGACAGGAGTCTCCCTTGGCTTACAAATGTCCTAAATCTCACTAACAAAGGCGATTGATAGCAGGATTGTGACATCCCACCAAAAAGTCTCCCAGCTATCTTAATGTTAATAGCTGGTCTAAAGACAACATTGATCAAGCTGCAAGGGCAAGGCCTCTGGTAGGCCTCTGACATCCTGGCACCTTGTAGGCCCTCTTTAGCATATGAAAACTCCATTGAAACCTCCCTTCCCCTCACCTTCCCCCAACTGCAGGGTACATAACCTGCCATCCCTCACAACCGGGGCCGCTGCATCTCTGCCTGCCCACGGGTCCTGTCCCCTTGCTTTAATAAACCACCATTTTGCACCAAAGATGTCTCAAGAATTCTTTCTTGGTCATCGGCTCCGGACCTCAGCCCACCGAACCTCACCTAGGTTCTAGAACTTCATCAAAAGGAGAGAGATAAATTGAAGAAACTCTTCGACTACAATGCCACCAGAACTTGAAAATTTGGAGAATTCTCAGCTTATCTATATTACCAAAAAAATGAGAAAACACGTTCTGGAGAGAACACCAAAGGTGTGGCTGGAAATCACTTAACCACAAAGAGATTACCCATGATTTTAATCAGGGTAATCAGAGGTAGCTCAGCAGAAGCCGGGAATAGAGATGGGATGAGAGACACTGCCAGTCTGGATAAAAGGAGATGGAGACAGGATGAAATGAAGGAAAGCTTCCAGAATTCTGGGATTCTGTAGGACAGGACAATAGAGTGATCCAGCTGCAAACAGTCTGTATCCTTCAAGAAAAAGAGGGGACGCCTGGGTGGCTCAGTTGGTCAAGCAGCTGCCTTTGGCTCAGGTCATGATCCCAGCGTCCTGGGATCCGAGTCCCATATCGGGCTCCTTGCTCGGCGGGGAGCCTGCTTCTCCCTCTGCCTCTGCCTGCCACTCTGTCTGCCCGTGCTTGCACTCTGTATCTCTCTCTCTCTCTCTCTCTCTCTAACAAATAAATGAAAAAAAAAAAAAAAAGAAAGAAAGAAAAGAAAAGGAAAGAATGGCACCAGTGGGGATTTGAAGATCAGCAGATCCGCCATTCCTAGTACAGGCCTGGAGTGTATGGGTGGTTGGGCCAAGGCTCTCTCCTCCCTGGTTTTAGAGGGTGGGGTCACCTTCTTTCTGTGCCCAAGGCTACCACCTCTTAGTGCTGCAGGGTAGCACACTGCAAAAATGGTGGTAGGGGGTGCCATCCAAGGCGGTGGAAATTATGCTTCCCACCCCGCCCCAACCACCATCAGCATAGGCCCAGAAGGCAGAGCACTGAGCCAAAGAGGATTATTCCTGAGCCTTAAGTTCTTTTTTTTTTTTTTAAGATTTTATTTATTTATTTGACAGACAGAGATCACAAGTAGGCAGAGAGGCAGACAGAAAGAAAGGGAGAGAAGCAGGCTCCCTGCTGAGCAGAGAGCCCGATACGGAACTCGATCCCAGGACCCTGAGATCATGACCTGAGCCGAAGGCAGAGGCTTAACCCACTGAGCCACCCAGGCACCCTGAGCCTTAAGTTCTAATGGAATTTGCCTTGCTAAGTTTTGGATTTGCTTGCAACTTATCACCCCGTTCTTCTTCAGATTTCTCCCTTTTGGAATGAGAGTATCTATATGCACATCCATATATTTCCAAAACACAAACTGGTTTGATTTTACAGGGTCACAGCTGGAGAAGAAATTTGCTTCAGGGTGAACTGTACGTTGGGTTTCACTCATATCTGAGTAAGATGACATGTAGTTAGCATGGATTTGGAAATGAAGCTGCAGTGGGGTAAGTCTTTTGAGGCTGTTGGGCATTCCACATGTAAGAAGGACATGAATTTGGGGGGACGTTAGACAGATTACTTTATGGACTGAATTGTGCTTTCCCCCCAATTTTACTGTATTTGGAGATAGGGCCGAAAAGGAGGTTTAAAGGTGAAGTGAAGTTATAAGGGGGGCCTTAATCTGAGAGGACTGTTATCCTTTCAAGAAGAGGAAGAGATACTAGAGAGTTCTCTTTGCATGCACACACAGAGGAAAGGCTGCATGGGGACATAGTGGGAAGGTGGTCATCTGCTAGCCAACAAGAGAAGACTCAGCAGAAACCAACTTAACTGCACTATGGGAGTGCACTGCCAGCCTCCAGAGCTGTGAGAAAAGAAGTTTTTGTTATTGAAGCTACCCAGCCTGTGGTATTTTGTTATGACAGCCCTAATACAGATCTGACTAACACACACCCATTCTGACTTCAGCTTCCTCCCCTCGTTCACGGCTATCTTCTATTCTCGAGACTGATGACACTTTCTTCTGTCTTTCCAAACCATATTCTATATGTACCTTTTGGGGAAGGGATGTCCAATTCTGCATAAGTTGGTTTATTTCCAAACATCAGTGACTGTGAATCCTTTTTTCCCCTTATGACTTACTCTTTAACGGCATCATATATTGTGAGTGTTGTATGCCTTAAAATTTTTTTTAAACTGACACACAGTAAAATTGACTTGTGCATCAGATTGAAAAAATACACAGAATACACAGAGAGACACTGATGCAATAAACAGACAAAAACTCAAGGGTTCTTACCAACCACAACTTTGGATATTTATATGGCATTTTTGTAAGCTCACAATTTCCATTGTCTTTAATATACCAGACACACAAAACAAAAATAATTTAGACAAATTAGATGGAATTCTGGAGTTAATCACTGCAAAGTTTAAATTAAATTAAATGCCATTATTGTGAAGTCCAAAGAAAATTTAGTAATAGTGAATAATGCTGTAAGCCAGAGGGACTAATCAGAGCTAAAGCTTTTATTTTATTTTTTAAATATTTTATTTATTTATTTGACAGAGAGAGACATAGTGAGAGAGGGAACACAATCAGGGGGAGTGAGAGAGGGAGAAGCAGGCTTCCCACTGAGCAGGAAGCCCAATGTGGGGCTCGATCCCAAGACCCTGGGATCATGACCCAAGCTGAAGGCAGACGCTTAATGACTGAGCCACCCAGGTGCCCCTCAGAGCTGCTTTAAAAAAAATGAAGAGATGTGGGGGCACTTGGGTAGCTCAGTGAGTTAAGAGTCTGCCTTTGGCTCAGGTCTCCATCTCAAGGTCCTGGGATCCAGCCCCACATCAGGCTCCTTGCTCAGCGAGGAGCCTGCTTCTCCCACTCCCTCTGCCTCTCCCCTCTGCTTGTGTGTTCTCTCTTTCTCTCTCAAATAAATGAACAAAATCTTAAAAAAAAAAAGAGAGAAGTGAATTCTTATAATTGGAATTCAGACATATATATTTATATAGAAGAAAGTCCTCAATAACAGTGTGTTGTCCGAGGTAGGAAACTAATGATCTGGCTTTCATGGAGTGTTATGGTTTAGTTGGTATTTAGTCTGTGAGGGCTGCCATAACAAAGTACCACAGAAGGGCTGGCTTCAACAATAGCAGATTATCTTTCCATGGTTCTTGAGGCTAGAAGTCTGAGATCAAATGACCACGGGTTTGTTCTCTTTCTCAGACCTCTCTGCCTGATTTGTAGTTGGCTGTCTTCTCCCTATGTCTTCACATGGTTTTCCTCTGGCTCCTGTCTTTGTCCTAATCTCTTCTGACAAGAATGTCAGTCAGATAGATAGGATCAGGACCCACATGTATGACCTCATTTTACCTTAAATACCTTTAAATGTCCTATTTCCAAACAGTCACATTCGTAGGTACTGGGGGTTTGGGCTTCAACATATGAATTTGGGGAGGGGGCATAGTTTAGGCTGTAACAGCAGGCACTTCTTCATCAGCATATCCCACCATCAAAACCATGCTCAGAAGGGAGTTGGGTCTTCCATACTCCCAACACGCTGAAGTGGCATTCCAAACCAGATCTGGTAACTATAAATTCTGTCTCTATCATAACATCCCTAAACTTTAATTTATATTAATGCATAATAATAAAACATGACATATGTAGTAATATAAAAAATTAATTGGTTAAAGATGTCCTAATTCTCTAGAATATTCAAGGGTAAACTGCAGTTCAGCCTAATAATCACATATTATAAAGGAATTTTGTTGTAATTTTGGGGCACCTGGGTACATGCTTTTGGTTTTCTATTTTGTATATGCAGAGGGAAATATGCAGTTTACCCTTGAATATTCTAGCATGCTCTTTTAACTCAGGTCACTAAGGTCTCATCACTGCCTAAAAGGGTAAAGCAATTAAGTTTCCAATTTTCTCTCAAGGAGATCCGTAAGCATGGGGTAAAAAAGAATCAAAGCTTTTCTCTTTGGATCGACTCTCAGATGGAGTTAGTAAGATATTTTAGTAAACTGCAATAGTACAACTTCTAAAGGAGATAGTGGGTGCAGTGGAGAATCACACTCATGTGTATGTCATATATATATGTATGTGTGCATGTATGTGTATGTACGCAGTATATTTGTGGATGCCTGCACATACATGTATGTGCAGCTCTATGTACATATATACATAAACATATAATATACAGAACACACACCATTCTCAGCATTACAAAAATTTCCTACTTTCTAACATCAGCTATACAAAAAAATATTTTGCAAATTTGCAAACTCCTAGCCTGGAGGTGGAGGCATTCACTATGTGTTGTGGGAAATTAAAGATGATTCTCCAACAAATGGAAAATTGCATATAAACTCTCTCTCTGCACTCCGGATTTGTAAGACATGGGGTTTGTAAGACACTCAGGATTTATAAGACATTTGCTATCTTGTACAGAAAACAACAGGTTGGACAATGGCTGTTTTTCACTATCTTTGCCAATGTAGGTCAACAGAGAAAGCTGAATACGAAATAACCTGAGCAAACCTGAGCAAAGTCGAATATAATGTAGATACTGGGTGCAAAGAAGGTATGACCATAAAGTTACTTTCTAAAGTGTTTCCATCCTCATCATACCCCTGCCAAAGGTCACATAACATAATGTGGCCAGCAATAACAAACTGTATCCCTTGGCTCTCAGTCCTGGCTCATATTTCCTTCCTGTGATGTACAACCAGTCTACAGGAGATTACATATGGAAGAGAGAGCAGAAAACCTGAGGTCTATGTTATCTAGTCCTTCATTTTTACAGTTTTGCTCCCCGAGAATGTACATATTTCTGACTGAAGATAAAAGAGATATACCACTGTGTCATTTTGATTAATGGATGTGTTGGATTGGTGAGTTGTCTTTTGACTTTTCCTCTCTCCCAGAACAGACTACAGAACACCGACCCGATTAGCAGTGTGTTTTATGAGTGGGTGGGCTATCTCCATTAGACTGACCTGATTCTATACAGCTGTGTGTTTTCTGCTCCGGGGCCATTAGCACAGTTGGGCATTCATAGGTAACTGGGTACAGAAACACTTTCATGGAAAAGAGAAGTGAGAAGACAAATGTGTGCTTTCTTCTTAGAGCAGAAATAAGATTCATTAGATTATTATCAGCAGATTAGCTAAAAGCTATACCCTTATATATCTTCCCAAAAGTTCCTTTTGAAATGCCTCACTGACCTTATCTATCCATCAGTATCTGTCATAATGGACATCATAAGAGTTAGGGCCATACAACTAACTCAGTTAAAGGACTAGAACTCATTGAAAAAAAAAATCAAAATTAAGCGGATGATCATTTCCCTCTGTGAATGAGGTGTCTGTATGGAAAAACAATGGAAACCAGAGCACAAGTAACATTTCTAACATGGGTCTGATGATGCCGGTGAGCTTAATGGCATATGTGACTGGACTTTTCTCTCTAAGGAAACTCATGCATCACCATTGTAAAGACAGAAGGAATGAGCCAAGAACAGTAATAACTACTCAGTTCTCTAATCCTAACTTCAGTTAATAGGCTCTGCACCATTACTGAAGAGGGTTATTTTCCTCCACCAAATTAAAGTCAACTTTCCGCCATTAGCCGAATCTTAACCACTACCCACCAGCAGACACACCTGTGGCTCATCAGAATGAGGGTCCCATTTTGATGACTAGAATCAGAAGTCTTGAATAGGAGGCAATATCATGTCCTAGAATTTGCTTATGAGAGAAAACCTTGAGACTCTGTTGAAATGCTGGTCTCCTGCCTCAGAAACACACACACATGCTTCAGCGTCAGGGGATTCATGGATTCCTAGAGGTGATTTCCATGCTCCATCCAAGCTCACAGACTAGGTTCATGACCCTGATGCCAAATGTATCCTCGACTCTCCTTTGTCCTCTCCATCCCTTCCAAAGCTGCCCCTTCCCAGGCACCCCTGCTTTTCTGACTCCATCCAGGCTGGCCTGCTCCCCCCACCAAGGAAACTAGCAAGCATAGCACGCTCCCCTGTTGTTCCTCTGCTCCCACCCCTCTCAGGGGCTTCCTTTACTCAGTTTCTGGGCTTTATCTCTACTTCTCCTTCCTCACTTTTCATCATATCCTGAGTGATACATAATGCCCCAGAAGTTCCAGACTTGTTGCAATTTCCTGTATGGATTTTTTTTTTGAGTCTGTGCCTTTATTTTCCGCAGTCACAACACACCGTCTTAGTCCCATTCCCCTTACTCCTTGAATTTCCTTTGTACCTTAACTACTCAACTTGGTTGCCTTTTTGGCCAGCAATCTGCCATCTTCTGTCCTCAACCCAGCTTCTTTAGTTGCTCTGGTCTGTCTACAGTGCCCCAAGCACACTTGTCCTCTTCCCACAGTGCATTCTCATTACCCACCCCGGTTCCTGCCTTTTACACTAGACTGTCCGCTTCTGGGGGATAGGGGTTGTATCTTATGCTTTTTTGCATTTCCAGGTCTTAATAATTGGGCTTAGAGAGTACATATTCAATAAGCATTTGATTTTCAAATGAATAAAAAAAATGAATAGTTTAAAGAAGAGAAGCTTTAAAAATCGCCGATTTTTAAAATTCTTTGTACAGCTTTTTGTGGCATAAATAGTAGCTATTCTTATGTATCTTCAGGACTTAGGAGGGAACACATGCAGAAATGTCAACTAAATGAGGTGAAATATGCCTAAGAACTTAGTAGAGTGCTTGACAGACAGTATGCTCAATGTTGATTTTTTCCTTTTATGTTACATTATATAATTAAATATAAGTTAAATTTATTATATAAATTCATTTTATATAATGTAAATATCTATTATAAAATATAATGTATTACAATTTATAAACTAGAATGTAAAATTTACTTTTCTTAAATCCTATCTCAAAGCAGAGTCAAAAATTAAGGAAAAATGTTTTCCAGAAGTTATTTAATCAGTAGATGCTTATTGGACACTACATCTACCTGCCAACCATTGTGCTAAGGGCTGGAGGCCCCTTGAGCCCAGGATGTGGCAGCTCTCTGCCTTCAGGGAGCTTACCATTAAGTGGAATTCACAAGAACCAGGCCTCTATCTATGCCCCTTCATGAACCCAGGAGCTTTCCTGTAAACTTGCATATATTTCTAGATCCAAGTGAATTGTTACTTCATTCTTATTTTTATTTAATCCAGAAGGAGGTCATTATTTTTTTAAATGGTGGATGCCAGGGACAGATCTATTCTGTAATTTCAGATCTTATATAAGAATGATTCTTGGGGCACCTGGGTGGCTCAGTTGCTTAAGCGCCCAACTCTTGATTTTGGCTGCGGTCATGATCTCAGGGTCATGAGATGGAGTCCTAGTCCTGCTCTGGGCTTGGCGGGGAGTCTGCTTGGGATTCTGTCTTCCCCTCCCTATTCACGTCCCCTCTCTGCTGAAGCATGCTCTCTCTCTCTAAAAAACAAAACAAAACAAACTATAGCCTGATCAGAGACTTTGTTCTTCTCTAGCCCACCCACCATGAAAACAAAGGTGAAATTCCTCTGACTTCTTGGTCCCCGTCTCCTCCTACTCCATGTTTGTATGGGGAGCCAGCTTCACTCTTGGAGTCACATGGCAACGGGAATCTGGAACTATGAATTGCAAAGAGGATGTGGACACTGGGAATCTGACCATGAATTCCAGCTAGCTCTAATCAGATAAGCAGGCATCAACTATCCCAGGAGATTGTCTTGAGGGCTTTACTCACTTAATGCTGTTAGAATATTAGAGAAATTCTCCATGGACACAAAATAGACATTGGGAGCAAATGTTGCCCTTTGGGTTCTGACTTCCTCCCTTGTAGGCCCTGGGGACTGGATTTTAGTACACTGAGCTTTTACTCAAACACTTTAGTGCCTTGGGAAACTAGGTCCCACATGAAGTTCAATATGTATCTTTTCAATGTCAGCATCATACATGTGTGTGAATTTAATGACATAATAATAAGAAAATAAGACATTCCACAGATTTGGTTCCTGGAGTTCACTTTTGTCCTCATCTCCTTACCCTCACCCATGGGGGACATCTGGCAATATTTGGAGACATTTTTGGTTGTCACAACTGGGACAGGGGTGCTTCCGGCATCAAATAGATAGAGGCCAGACATCCTGTGATAATGCTTAGGAAAAATACCCTCCACACAGAATTACTTATACATCAATATGGTACAACAATACTGTGGTGGTTGAGAAACTCTGGGTAAGCCTTAAAGAGTAAAATAAGGGGCGCCTGGGTGGCTCAGTGGGTTAAGCCATTGCCTTCACCTCAGGTCATGATCTCAGGGTCCTGGGATCGAGTTCCGCATCGGGCTCTCTGCTCAGCAGGGATCCTGCTTCCTCCTCTCTCTCTCTGCCTGCCTCTCTGCCTACTTGTGATCTCTCTCTGTCAAATAAATAAATAAAATCTAAAAAAAAAAAATAAAGAGTAAAATAAGGAATGATGAGACCTGTATTGTAGTTCTCTTGTTACCGGCATCCATTTTCACCATGCTCCCCAAACTGTATTTTAAACAGAGAGAAAAATTTAAGTGAGGTGTCCATCCTCATGGCTCTAGAATTCCCTTGGTGAGAATGTGTAGATATCTATAAAATATTAACTAATAGTACAAGAGAATAAGCAAAAATAAAGCAGAGCCTTAACTGTTAAACAAATCGTATGAGACATTTTGCTTTGATGACGTCACTATAAAAACAGGAAATGATGCTAAGAGACAGTGGGGGAGGGCTCCTGCCTCTTTTGCATCCTGCTGTCTTCCCAGAACCCGGCATGATGTCTGCCATGAGACTGCTGCTCAGTTCTCAATAAGCCTTCATTGCATGAGTTCAGGAACAGATTTGGAGAGAAAGACGACATATTTTCTAGAAAGTTAGGAGGAATGGCAAAAATAAAGGTCAGAAGGAAGGAATGGGGACTAGTATGTTCCAGGCCTCTAGGAGAGTAGGGACAGGGTGTAGGGAAGGGAGGTTGGGCTACTCTGGGAAATCTGGATTTTTCTTTATAGGTCCTGGGAACACAGGTTAGAGATTCTGTTTGTTCCAGATCCATCCCAGTCCATTTCACTGCTTATCTGTTTGAATCTTGGGATGCCTTTAGTCACCCAGCCCTGAGTGTGGAGGGCAAGCACACGGATGAGCGCGAGTCTGTGAGCGTGGGACGGGGGTAGGGGACTAGAGTGTGGATGAGAGCAGTCTCTGTGCATGAGAGGGGGTGCTTATGGACGGGCACAACTCTGTGTACATGGGGGGAGGGATGAAGTAGGTGCTGCATTACCTAGCCCTCCTCTTCATCTAAATGTCTTCCTGCTCTTCTCGCCTGAACCTCCAATTCTGCTAGCCAGGCTGGACCAGTCCCCTGCTCTTGTGTGTGGGAGTGACTCAGGGATGGGAGGACGGCTGCCCAGTGAGTGCTTGGTCACTGCCTGCTGGGATTCCAGTAAATTCTACACATGAAAACCCTGTTGTTTCTGGCAGACCAGAGGAAATGCTCAGATATTCCATCTGCATTTGGGGAATGCAACTATGTTGTCACTATAGCTAAGCTGCCACGTATTTACTTATTTAAGATTTATTTATTTATTTATTTATTTATTTATTTATTTAGAGCTAGAGCACACGAGTGTGGGGAGGGGCAGAGGGAGAGGATCTCAAGCAGACTCCACGCTGAGCATGAAGCCCGATGCAGGACTCCATCTAACAACACTGAGATCATGACCTGCGCCAAAATTAATAGTTGGATCCTTAAGCAACTGAACCACCCAGGCACCCGCCCCTAACAGTGCTGCTATTTAACTGAAAGTTTATAGCAGCTCCCAAGGCAGTTGTTGGGCTCCCTGTGGAAAGTGGAAAAGGCAAGGGGCAGAGAAGGTGTCACTTGTGGACACACTGTCCTGCCTGCTTTTCCTCCTCTGCTGGGCTTCGGATCTTTTATGGGTAATGTCAATAGAAAGAACAATTCCCACACCGCCCGAGGCCTAAAACCTTCATGAAGAGCAAAGGAGTGCTTAGGTAGAGAACAGAGAAGACAAAAGAGTTTCATCTTGCCTGGAAGAGAGATTCTTTCAGCCTGGTAAGCTTGAGTGGTTTCTTTTCAGATCTCACCTTTTTTCCCTTTGATAGCCATATCCTCATAATACAGAAAGGTAAGCTAAGGCTCAGAGTGACCAGCACATCTAGACACGAGACACCCAGTAGGCCCCCTAGGGATGCAGTCTGCTCCTGAATAATCTCTGTCTCAAAATGTTTGTCCTGACCCTGGTAGGGAGGACACCTGGATATTCAGGTAGTGACCTTCTGGGAAATGGGGTAAAGTGGCAGGAGTTTGATGCCTTGCCTCATTACACTAATATTAATTATGATGACACCACAGGTGTTACAATATTCAATGAATAATATTAACAAGATGGTAACTTGATCTCATGTTCTCTTTCAGTGATGGATGATTATTACATTGTTATGTTTTAAAGCAATTCTGCTTCAGGCTGAGCAGTGTGGATCACTATCTCCATTTTACAATGGAGGAAGTGAGTCAGCTGGGACGGTTCACTTAATGACTGACGGCTGCAACGGTTACCATGTTTCCCACTAAAACAGTTCATATTGTGCAAGACTCGCAGGACATTGGCTAAGCTTGAATCATATGAAATAACAGATATCTGACAATTTCTTTAACATACAAAAATCGTAAGTTCATAGATCCAACTCAAAATTATCAGGGAAGTAGACTGTCTTATGTACCTTTTACAGTGTAAGGCATCTGAAGCCATTGTCAGATTTATCTAGAATAGGCATACCTGCATTGTAGAATAGACTTATTTTTCAATCTCATTTGCTTGGAAACATCAAAACGGTCAGCACCTGCCCTCCCGGCCTCTTGAGATGCTACAGCCTCAAGAATCTTTACCTGGAAGCTCAGCCCTGCCCAGTGCCCAAGCAACTCCTGACCCAAGGAAGCAAGTTATCAGTTGGCTCCGTCTCTCCATGGGTAGGGTCTAGAAATAGCCTGACTTCTTTGAGCCCAGAGTCCATGTCCAGGGACCAGCCTGGACCACCCCACAGTCACCCCTCAGTCACCCCATCTCCTCATTCCAAACCAAGTCCCAATTTATACAGCTGCCTTGGCTTCCTGAGTTGCACTGACTGTTTTCTTTCTTGACGTTTAGTCACGTTGTGTTATATGTATCCATGCCATGATGAATTTTTCATTCTTTAATTCTGGGAGAGACTACACTTACCCCTGATATTCCAACCATGGGCTTGTGTCATGCTTCAGAATGGATGGACCTTCTAGACACACAGTCCTGCCCTGTCCATCTCTGGCCAACTGCCCATATGGTACTAGTCCCGCTCCCATCAGAGTTTGACACTCCCCTTCGGACATTGCCTTCTCACCTAGCGGGCCCCACCTCTTCTTGCCTTTCTCCCAGGACCTGCCATGACTCACAGCATGGGTCTCCTCCCATGGCAGGGATGGGAAGCCTTTCTAGTTGGCCTTCCAGGTCACACTGTTATGAAGCAGTGACCACCAGGAGTTGGATTAGGGGGCTCCTATTCCACTTACATTTTGGGGATACAACCCCATTTGGGGACAGTGAAGAAAATATGGACCCAGAAGGGGGCAGGATAAAACCCAACACTGCCAGGCAGAACACGCAGGGAGAGGAGACTACAGAGCAGATGCTAAAGGAGGAAGGGAGCTGGTTGTGATTGTTGCCAGAACCTGGGACCATCAGATGTAGCCAGGTGTGTGGTGGGGAGAAACTGTGACCCCTGGGCTGCATCAGCACCCTTACTTTTTTGTGTGTGAAATTAAACCAGTGAGAGAATTCTTGGAAAACTACTTTTAGTGATCCAAATATAGTCAATGGTATTGTAAGAGCATCGTATGGTGACAGATGGTAGCTACAATTACGGTGCGCATAGGATGACATAGAGGCTTGTCAAATCACTATGCTGCACACCTGTAACTGCTGTAACACTGTGTGTCAACTAGACTTCAATAAAAATATGTGTCTACAGATGTCGTGAAAAGAAGGGCCATCTGTACCCCAATGTTTATAGCAGCAATGGCCACTGTCGCCAAACTATGGAAAGAACCAAGATGCCCTTCAACAGATGAATGGATAAGGAAGATGTGGTCCATATACACTATGGAGTATTATGCCTCCATCAGAAAGGATGAATATCCAACTTTTGTAGCAACATGGACGGGACTGGAAGAGATTATGCTGAGTGAAATAAGTCAAGCAGAGAGAGTCAATTATCATATGGTTTCACTTATTTGTGGAGCATAACAAATAGCATGGAGGACAAGGGGCGTTAGAGAGGAGTAGGGAATTTGGGTAAATTGGAAGGGGAGGTGAACCATGAGAGACTATGGACTCTGAAAAACAATCTGAGGGGTTTGAAGTGGCAGGGGGGTGGGAGGTTGGGGTACCAGGTGGTGGGTATTATAGAGGGCACGGCTTGCATGGAGCACTGGGTGTGGTGAAAAAATAATGAATAATGTTTTTCTGAAAATAAATAAATTGAAAAAAAATATGTGTCTATATGGACAGATAAATAGATATTTTAAAATGACTTTCAGCGACCTAACTGCTTTACAAACCATTTTTCCTCCAGAGTCAGCTTGGAAGAAATGCAAAAGATAAGGTCATTTAGGGGTTAGGATTTGTTGTTCAGTTCAGAGATCCTTTCTACGAAATTATTTATAATTTCCCCCTCCAGATACCAGGAATGATGACTTTATTTCAATTTATTCCTTCCCATTTTCTGCTATAAATATTACAAAGTAATTAATAAACAAGAAATGATAACATTCATAGGGGACAAGAGGAAAACACCAGGTGCTTTCATCAGGCAAGCACAAAGTGTTTTTGTCTTCCTTGTTGATTTTTCAAAATTTGTTTATAATATTTAAAATTTTTAAGTATTTTTAAATATTGTAAAATATTTTTATAAAAATTTTATGGTTCCCTTTAAGCAAAAGTTGATGTGAATCAAACAGTTCTGAACTGGAAGTGGTTATGAGCTCTCCAACTGCCAGCAACTCACAGACAGACGCGTACAGAGAAAGTGCAGAAGCTAAGTGGGAAAATTATGCATGGACTATAGCTTCATGCCTGGTTGGCTACTGAGGACTAGGTTTCCTTCGGTTTCCATTTGAGAACGTTGTGGTAACTCACAGGCCTAGATTTTGGTTTGCTTAGGTAGGTAGACACGTCATGAGAGTCATCTTGGTCTAGTGGCTTCCTTGTGTCATTCAACAGGACCCAGGTCCCTGCTCTGTCCTTAATTAATAGTCCATCACCTCTGAGAGCCTCTATGTGTTCTTCAATAGAATGGGTGTTTAGGCAGATCATCCAGTTTCTACTATGCCTGTTCAGTGAGTGTGGGCTCTCAGGGCACCCCTGAACTCCTCTACTTTGCATTCACAATACACCCTCCTCTTCATTTTGCAGTCATTAGCACACACATGTAGATGTGATTTCCTAGAGGATTGCGTCCATGTATTAGATTTTTTAAAAACATGTTTGTACTTAAAACATTTCAAACATAGTGAGCATAACAGATATTAATATAGCAAAACTCTAGATACTTAGTATCCCAAATTAACAAATACTAACATTTTGTAATGTTTGTTTCAGTTTTTTAAGAAATAAAATTATACTTTTTTTATCTACTCCTCAGAGGCGACTGCTATGTTGAGGGGGGTGAGTATTAATTCTGTCCATATTGTAATGTTCTGATTACCTGCAGATGTACTCAGTAAAAGAGAATGTTGCTTTCCTGTGTTTTAAAAATCTACGTAAGGGGGCCTGGGTGGCTTGTGGGATGAGCAGCTGCCTTTGCCTCAGGTCACGATCCCTGGGTCCTGGGATGGGAGCCTCACATTGGCCTCCCTGCTCTGTGGGGAGCCTACTTCTCCCTCTGTCCACACTCTACTAGTGCATGCTCTCTTTCAAATTAATAAATAAAATCTTTTTTAAAATTACATAAATAATATCAAGCTGTTTGTATGAATCTGCAACTTGCATTTGGCCCCTGCAATGTATAATTTTGAGACCTATCCATACTGATGCTCCGGTATCTACGCTGTAGCTCTAATTCATTCAACATTCATATCGAATCTCACAGTGTGGATATCCTCTCACTTGTTCAGTTATTCACCGATGGGTAGACACTTTAGGTCATTTCTATTTTCAAGTTATAACAAAGGGTACTGCTACGACCATTATGTGCATGTCTTCTTGTGCGCTTGTGTAAGAACTTCCCTAGAGCACAGAGGGGGTGGTGGAATTTCTAGGGCTGAGGGGAGCAACAGCTTCCACTTCACTGTGTATTGCCAAACGGTCCTTCAAAGAAAGTGGGCCAAACAATGCTCTCAACGAGAGTTGCTGACTCCTCTCCAAATTCTTGTTAAACTGGGTACTATCAAACTCATCCCATTGTTTTTTCAATATACATTTGCATATTTGTATGGTTGTGTGTGTGTGTGTGTGTGTGTGTGTGTCCATTTAGATTTCTTCTCTTGGGAATTATAAGCTCTTCTCTGTATCAGCCTGAGTCCCCTGGGAAACACATGGTCATGCTCAAACCAGAATAGTTTAAGTGGACTGTTTACAAAAAAGTCGAGGGCAAATTTTTTTTTTTTAATTGTTGTTGTTTTGTTTTTGTTTTTGTTTTTTTAGGGATAAGGAATTTCTTTAGTACTTCTAGGTTGCTATACAGATTTTTATTTTTTATTTGTTGAGAGAGTGACAGTCAGTTCCTGAGGAAGGGCTGTGGTTTTAAAGGTCTCCTTTCTTTTCCTGTCTCCTTTATTTCTGGCAATGGAATTGTACAGATGGTTCTGGGGCAGTAAGCATGTTTGCTTTGGGTTTTCCCAAAAGAGGGTACTGCCAGTTGAAACTTCGAGAGAGATACCCCCAATCTGGCCATCTTCTTTTGCAAGATACACTGTGCATTTTTTCTTAAAGATTCTGATTTTATTTCTTTATCTGAGAGAGAGAAAGAAAGCATGAGCAGGGGAGAAGAGGCAGAAGGAGAGGGAGAAGCAGACTCCCTGCTGAGCAGGAAGCCCAATCTGGGGCTTGATCCTAGGACCCTGAAATCATAACCTGAGCCGAAGGCAGAAGCTTAACCGACTGAGACACTCAAGTGCCCTGATACACTCTGCATTTTTGACGGGTGCAATTTAACCCCTCTATGTCAGGTAGAGTATTTCTATCTATTCATTTGAAATTATTTATCTCTACTTTCTACCTGACCTCCATTCTTCCTTTTCTCTTTGAAGACACCTACACATGGGTTCAAATTCCACCTCTGTCACTTTCTTGCTTTATGTCCATAGGCAACTTACATAACCTTCCCAAGCTACAATAACTTCCTTATCTGTAAGGCAATAATAATACCTACCACACACATATACATATATGTACCTACACACACACACACACACACACACACATATGATTAAGAAACATATGCAAGGGGCGCCTGGGTGGCTCAGTGGGTTAAGGCCTCTGCCTTCGGCTCGGGTCGTGATCCCAGGGTTCTGGGATTGATCCCCGCATCGGGCTCTCTGCTTCGTGGAGAGCCTGCTTCCCCCTCTTTCTCTGCCTGCCTCTCTGCCTACTTGTGATCTCTGTCTGTCAAATAAATAAAAATAAAATGTTAAAAAAAAAAAAGGAAACATATGCAAACTAGGCAAACAGCAGATGACCAACAAATAATAGCTCTTTGAGATTACTGTGATTAAGCACCTACTATGTGCATACAATAGGCACTAAGGCTACAGAGACAAGGCAAAAGGCCTGTTTTACAGAAGTGTGGAGACATTTATAAACCAAGCATTACAAAGATGCGTTTTAAGTTACCATTACAAAAGTCTGCACAAGGCAAAAATGGGGCTAAAAGAAGGAATGTGGTGGGGGGAAGTTTAGGAAAATCTTTTAGGGCAGATGAATCTTCCTGAGGTGAACCAAATACTAATGAGTAGGGGTCTCCCACATAGACTGGGAAAGAGACTTTTTTAAGCAGGGAGAAATATTAACAAAGCAGGGCCTCTGAAACGACCCATCATATTTAGAAACAAGCCGCTTGGTATGTCAGTAGCAAACCGGCAGAAGAATGGGTGGGAAAACAGAAGGGAGGAAAGACGGGGAAGGCAGAGGCTCTTCCATGCTCTTCCATGGCAAATATATTTTGAATAAAGCCTGGCAGACGTGAAAAGCCATTGAAGGGCTTGAAGCGGATGAGTAAATAACCGCTACCAACCCAGCATCCCTGAGGACAGGATCACAGTGGAGGTGAGGTTTTTGTCCCCTCTCCTTCCTTGTATGCTGAAGGCGCTATGTGCTCTCTGGGGAGGGCCCCATCTGTTCGACCCCTTCCTGGGTGGCCAGGGCTGGCCTGGCCAGGGCTGGCCTGGCCAGGACGAGTGTGCCTTCAAACCTATCTCTGGACCGAATGAATGGATAAAGAAAGAAACGGTGCTTTGTAATTAAAAATGTTTTTTAAAGCCAAAAAAAGCATGGAAAGAAAATCTGCATTCAGCTTGAAGGATACTGCCATGAAGATGAGAGAAAACAGATTCTGAGAAACGTGGGTTTGAGTCAAGATCTGCTATGGGACACTGAGAAAGCTACTTTTCAAGTCTGAGTTCCTGCATATGTTTAAAAAAAAAAAAAAGGAAACTGGTCTCCACGGCCTTCAACCTCCTTCTAGCTTTGACATTCTTGTTTGTTCAGAATCTCCAAATCTTCTTAGATGGCTAGTGACAATGAGGTACACTATCAGGATACCTTAAGTATCCCAATGAGTCAAATAGGAATTTGTCCTTCTTTGGAAAGTTTTTATGAAAAATGTGAACTCCGAGAAAGGGTTTAGAGGAGAGAGGGAGGTTCCCAGTTAATTAGAATCTTACGGTGACCGCAGCAAAAAATACTATGAAAATATACTAGCTTGGGGAAGACGGGCAAGCAATAGAACAAAAATAAGAGAGCGTGTGAAGCATGGGATCATGCCTCCATTCTTCCCATAGCATATCTCCTACTGTACCTGCAGGCAGCCTGAGGCTCCCACATGAAAATTGAGAATTCGAGTCATGGTGCGTCTACTAAACACCCATGCTTTAAGATTTTGAAAAGATAGCATCTCTCTCTCTGTCTCCCTGCCCACCACACACACACACACACACACATCCTTTTTCTATCTCTTTCCTCCCTCTACCTCTGTTATTTTTTTCCCAGGGGTAACTCTATACAACCCAGAATCTTCTTTTCTCAGCGCCCACATCTCTGGTCCATTTAATGCACATCTCATTTAATAAGAGTTCAAAGATTAATAAGGCAAATACATTAAAATGCCCTTGGCTTAGTAGAAAGGCCTTTTCATCTGGCTGGGAAGTTACACATGATTCTGTACAAGTCAGACACTCCCAGGAGAAGAGCAAGGGATCCATTTATTCTGCCTTTCCCTGTCTGTGTTTATGCTCAAGGCCACAAGGGCACTTCCCTCATGAGACTGTGGGGAGGAGCTAGTCTGCTTCCAATGCATGTGAAATTTCCAGCACATTTTATTTTAGAAAAGATCAAGGCTCTGAGGAAGAAAGGAGCTTGACTGGCAGACAATCCCATAAAATTATATTCCATATTGACTTTGCACTTCATATGCACTGGAAAGCTCTTATAGTTCTCATTGTCAGTTGTATTTCCTGTAGGAAAAAGTAGCTAGACCCTCAGAGATCCATTTCTTACCATTACAGGGAAACAGCCAATCAATAGGATTTTTTAAAAAATTAATTAATAAACTTAATTTTAAATTTTTTTTAAAGATTTTTTTTTTTTTTTGACAGAGATCACAAGTAAGCAGAGACGCAGGCAGAGAGAGAGGAAGGGAAGCAGGCTCCCTGCTGAGCAGAGAGCCTGATGCGGGGCTCGATCCCAGGACCCTGGGATCATGACTTGAGCCGAAGGCAGAGGCTTTAACCCACTGAGTCACCCAGTGCCCCAATTTTTAAATTTTTTAAAAAAGGTTTATTTGAGAGTGGGAGGGCACTAGTGGGGAGAGGGACAGGGAGAAGCAGACCCCCAGCAGAGCAGGGAGCTCGATGTGGGGCTCAATTATAGGACCCCCAGATCATGACCTGAGCCAAAGGCAGACACTTAACAGACTGAGACACCCAGGTGCCCCTAGACTTTTATTTATTTATTTTTGAGCCATTTGCCTTTACAGAAAAATTGAGAAGGAAGTACAGAGTGTACTGCTACTTTCCCTGCTCTACTCTTCAATTTTCTTTTTTTTTTCCATTTATTTATTTTCAGCATAACAGTATTCATTATTTTTGCACCACACCCAGTGCTCCATGCAATCCGTACCCTCTATAACACCCACCACCTGGTACCCTGACCTCCCACCCCCTGCCCCTTCAAACCCCTCAGACTGTTTTTCGGAGTCTCTTCAGTTTTCTTTATTTACATGCATGAGTGTGGTGTATTTGTTTCAACTGATGAATGACTACTGGGACATTACATTAACTAAAGTTCATCATTTCCATTAGGGTCCACTCCTGGTGTTGTACATTCTCTGGCTTTTGACAAATATGTAACGACATGTATCCACCACTACAGTCTTGTACAGAGTAGCTTCACTGCCCTCAAATCTCATTGCTCCATCTGCTTTTCCCCCCTTCCTCCCGCCTCACTGAGCCTTGACAACCAATTTTACTGTCTCTTTTGATTTACCTTTTCCACAATGTTAGATACTTGGAATTAGACAGCATGTGGTCTATTTAAACAGGCTTCTTTCACTTAGCTGTATGCATTTGAGTTTCCCGTGGGTCTTTTGTGGCTGGATAACTCACTTCTTTTTGCAACCGAACAATGTTCCTTTGTCTGGATGGACCACAGTTTGTTTAGCTACTCATCTACTGAAGGACATTTTGGTTCATTCCAAGTTTTGGCAATTATGAGTAAAGCTACTATAAACATCTGTGAGCTGTTTTTTCCCCCCCCATATGAATATCTTTTCAATTCACTTAGGTAAATATCAAGGTGTACAAGCGCTAGCTCATATAGTAAGAGTATGTTTAGCTGTAAGAAACTGCCAAACTGTCTTCCAAATGATCTGCACCAGGTTGCATTCCCACCAGCAATGAATGAGAGTTCCTGTTGCTCCACGTCCTCACCAGCATTTGGTGCTGTCAGTGTTCCGGATTTGGGCCATTCTAACAGGTATGAAGTGGTAACTCAACGTTGTTTTAATTTGCCTTTCCCTAATGACATATGATGTGGAACATCTTTTAATATGCTTTCTTGCCAACTGTATGTGTGTTGGTTTCTGTTCAGATCTTTTGCCCATTTTTCAATTGGGTGGTTTCCTGACTGTTCATTTTGAAGAGTTTTTGGTGTATTTTGGATCAGTAGGTTTTAAGGAGCTCCTCCTGCTGTGACAAGAGTTGCGAGGCCATAGAGTGTACTGAATGTATCCTGCCCTTACTGGGCTCATTATCCAGTTGAGAATTAGGATGCAAACTGACATGCATGAAGCAGAAAAGAACGTAAGACCATAGGTGATCGGTCACTATAAATAATTGTTATAGTTTATGAGATACAATACGAAATCCCACTTTTATCTGTTTTACAGTCTTGTGGGCAGAATGGGGAGTCACAGGTCTCTTGGTTTGGGCTTATTTCCTGGGTTTCTATATCCTTCCCCCAACCCCTGCACATATACAGTGGCAATCATGAGGCTAGAGTTTGATGTTATTGGTGGGGGAGCACACATTTTTAGGTGATTTTCTAAAATTTGTCTTATAATAAAATTTTATTTTAAGTCTTCAGGTAGAGAGTTTTATATTTAACATCCTGACTTAAGTCAGTGGAAGCATATATGATTTTTCAACTCATGAGTCTCTTGTTTCTTTGTTTGGTTCTTGTTTTTCTTAGAGAGGTGACTTTGAAGAAGCAAAGTAAGGCTAGGAACTGTCCATCCTGCTGATCTTAAAAGGGAGAAAATCAGAAGTATTCACCCTGCTGGCATTAGGAAAGGAAATTCAAGAGTCTTAGAGATTTTCTTGGAAACCTTTCACTACTACCTCACTCAGGCAAGAAGGTGAACTTAGTAGAAAGGAAATGCCAGCACTCTTAACAAGCTTGGTTTTTCAATAACAAGGACCACTGCGAACACTTAGCTCTTCCCAGTTTGCAAAGCATTATCTCATTTATCCTCACAATGATCCCAGATGGTAATGATGAAGAGTTTCATTTCACAGACTAGTAAAAAGTCAGAGAAAAGCCCAGGGGTTTGCTGAAGAACGTGCCACTGATTTCAATTACAACTTGAATATTTGACCTCAAATCCAGTGTTCTAGAGTGAAGATCTGCCTCTGTCTTATGGTCCAGGTTTAGCTGTTGGGACTCACTTCCTCTAAGTGATGCTGTCTCAAAGGGAGTAAGTCTAGATCACCAAGTCATGTTTAAATTGTGCTTTATAACTCTCTCTAGTTGACCTATTTATTTATTAATGTCTGTCACATATTTCATAGCCAGCTTCCCCTTGCATTGAATTTGTAGATTTATTTATAGGAGACTTTTCAAATATAATCTAAGTAAAGATAATATTCACTGCATGTATTCAGTGAAATTTAGTAAAAACAAAATAGAATGACTGGCGTGACTCTAATTTTGCTAGGCAAATATATACTCTATATAAGAAATAATATTGGAAGATTCTAAACCAAAATGTTAATAGAGATGATGGTAATGTAATGGCATTATGAATAATTTTCAATCATCTTTTTTGGATTTTTCCTAAATTTTCTTTAATAACATGTTACTTTTATAATTAAGCTTAAAAAAAAAAAAGACAAATAAATGCCACCAAAATGTTACTATATCCTTCTTTGCTATAAATTTCTCCAAGCTTCTTGCAGCTCACAGTAGCTGGGGTCGCACGTTTCTATCACTCCTTCTCTAGGGGAGAGGTAGTCATCAGCATTCATTGCAAGGAACCTAGTGACCACAGCATCAGAAGTGTATCAGTCCCAACCCTTCAAGCCCTCCTCCCCCAAATCCCTCAGGGGGAACACTGGAGCCAAAGTGTGTTATATGGGGATTTTAGCCAGTGCTCAGGAGGCACAATTGTCAGCTGCTGGGCTCAAGCTAGATCTGAAACATAATCCAGAGAAATACAACTCACTTTCAGAATCCAGAAGGTAAAAGCAGACACACGGCCAGCAAGGGCTGAGTATCACTGGAAGAAAGTAGGAACAAGAAACAGGAGCCAGACTGGCAATGAAATGAGGAGTTTGGGCAGCTGTTATTAGCAGGCCTATAATGCCCAAGGTGCTTCCAGCACAGGTAGTTGGTTTGTTGCCTGGTTATCTTATCCTTTGGCTAGGATGGGATAGGATGATATATTTTGTTTAAAGGGGAAGACAACAGGCTTGCATACCATGAAAACAGGTAGATAGATAAAACCACATATATGTATGTGTGGATATATATATATATATATATATATATATATCCATAAGAATATCTATCCATCTGTCTATTAATTTTTAAAAAATAATTGCAATTACGTAAAGCCTTTGATAAAAAAGCGCTATGTCCTAGGTATTGTAATTGTAGTGTGAGGAAAGAAGGAATCATGCCTTTAGACCTTCTACTATTATGTGTTAAAATTTTGGCCATCCAGGATTCCTCTTGATCTGATTTATGAACTCACAGTTTTAACTCTGCTGAGCCCATTTCTGACACAGTACAAAAATAATCTTTCCACCAGAATTTATATCCTCTGATTCATTCTCTCACTATCCAGGAAAGTTGCTCATCTGCCATTCCAAGTGGTTGTTAATGTCATATTGCCTCTCCCAAGAGCATCTCCATTTCTTTTAAAAAAAAAAAAGAATGGACAACCAAAACCCTTGAATCATGAATCTCTGCTGGCAGGAATTTTATCCCTCCTGGTAGAAGCATCAAAGGGCTTTTATCTGGTCTTCCCAAATCATCTACCTGAGAAGACTCATGAGAGACCTCTGATCCTGGGCAAGCAAGGCACACACTTCCTGTGTTTTGCCTTAGGCACTACCCAATTGCTAGCCATACGTGGTGCTGCACACTTCTTAGAAACTTGCTCCAACGTATTCGTCTTATTACAGTTATCCTTAGTGTCTGGGAGCCAGTGCTCTTCTAATTGTCTGGAGTTGTAAGATCTTTGTCCAATTACTGTACACACTAGTTTTAAGAACTTTTTATTGATGGAAAATATGACTCATGGTGGTTTGCTGCAGACTGTGTTGTTTTGAGATCCTGCTACTCAAGGATCTTAACTTTTTCAGGAGCTCTTGGGTTCTAATAGCTTTTTCTGCCATTTAGTCCGTAAATAGAAAGCATGTTTACTTTGGCCAGAGAGGATTTTTTGTAATATCAAGAGTTTCAATTCTAGAGAAAGAGGAAGAATTCCATGATAGCCACAAGAAAGGTTCAGAAGAGGAAACATCTTTGAGTGTCTTTGATGAGCCACTGCCCAACCCTCCCAGGACAGAATGAAGAAATACTTGACCTTGGGTGGGGGGACAGGGAGAGGCAAAGAGAAATCATAACATTTCCCCTGAATTGTCATTCCAGATATCTTGAACACAGACCATGAACTAGACAAAGGAAAATGAAGACATGTGGCCTTCCTTGGCTAAAGCCTGGACTGGATCTATTCAATAGAACTTCTGCCTAAGGAATTCAAAGCTGGTGCTGAAAGGTATGGAGAGAAGAAGGGAGATGAATGGGCACAGTCAAGTCTCAGCCACTCAATCACTGGCTTTGCAAAGTACTTACTATTTTAGTATATGTGCTGCCGAAGCTAGCACAGTACTTACTAGATGAATCTCAGTTTTTCCTCAAGTGTGATAGGGTAGAGGAAGAGCTTCTCTTAGGCCTCTCATGGCTGAAGCTGTCCTTTTAGTGTTAAAGTCAGATGGCACTTTCTCCAGGAAGCTTTTGCATCCTTGAGCAGAAAATCTAATCACAGTTGTTTAAAGTCTTTGCTGGTAAAGACCTAAGTTCTATGTATTCCTTTTTCTGGT
The DNA here is from genome assembly GCF_020171115.1 of Neogale vison. Classification (NCBI taxonomy): domain Eukaryota; kingdom Metazoa; phylum Chordata; class Mammalia; order Carnivora; family Mustelidae; genus Neogale; species Neogale vison. The sequence goes on from NC_058091.1 coordinate 220,395,734, forward strand.
GCATAAAAGTCTTATGATTACTTGTGTGTCAATATATTCTCTCTACCAGAGTGGAAGCTTTTGCAGAAAACAGATTCGGGAAGAGCAAAAACTGAGTGCTTAAAAAAAAGAGAATCTTAATATTTTCAGAAAGTGACCTTTTATTTCAGAAACTATCTGGAGCTCACTGGAGAGACTGCCTATAAAGAATCTAGGCTACATTTTGGGGGTTTGGAGGATGCTCCATTCTGCAAATAGAGAAGAAGGGATCTCAAAAGTCTTTCTTCCATCCAGGGCAACAAGGGAGGATTTATTGGGACATTGCTGGCAGGTCTGAGGAGAGAGTTTGTATTTTTTGTGTTGTTTTCTTGCTCCATGAGAGCTGGTCCGTGTGTGTGTGTGTGTGTGTGTGTGTGTGTTTGAAGTCTGCACAGGAAGTTTGAGTTATGAGAGTCTCACTGCTAGATGAATTCCAAGGCCCAGTGAGCCTGGGCCAAAACATGGGCCAAGAACAGTGCAGAATGCTGGCCATTGTGTGAAGAAGTGGGGCAGGAGGGAAGGACGTGTACTGGTCCCGTGGCAAGGAAGCCAGTGGTTTGGGGTCTGGAAGGGAGATGGGTAAGGACATTGTGACATAACTATCATTTAGGATTTCCTTAGCTAGCTGTATTTGTCTGACTTCCAAGGTACCTGGCCGTGACCCAGTGTGGTAAGAACATTGCTGTGAGAACCTGGACCACAGTCACTGTGGAAAAAGATGTTGCCTCACTGTGGAAAGATTTTTACAATCTGCAATTTGCTATAGGCCAGCAGTCCTCCCACTGACGGCCTTGAAAAAAAATTAAAAATAAATTTAGAGTTTATGCATAATAAAACTTTATGTGCCATAAAAATTGTTTCTCTGGGGCTGCATTAGGATCCTTGTCGGAGCCACATCTTCTGGAGCTTGTGTTTGCTGATGTGTTGATTTAATTCTCTAATCCATGCCAAATGAAATAAATATCCCTATTTTTGATCTGGTAACACAGAGTGGATGGCCAAGGGACTTGTGATCAAAGGTTGTACACCCTCAAGGACCAACAGTTGAATACTCTACATCAGGATATTCGAGCTTTCAGACTGGTTGACTGAAGGCAGCCAGGCATATGTTTAACATGAAGACATGTAGTAAAGTAACATTAAAACAAATAATTCTGACTATGCCTAACTAGTCATGCGCTGGCTGGAACTATACTTTCATTTGAAGTGGGTCAGCAGAACTCAGAATGTTCCATTTGCATCATCTTAGACTGTTAGGATTATACTGAACAAAATTAATTGGGTTTGACTCAGGCAGTAAAATTAGCTTAATATTTACTCAGTTTCTAAAGTGTTCTGGAGAAACCATACTGAGCCAATTCAGATCAGATACGCTATGCACCAAGTCTGAAAATTAGCTACTCTCGTTCCTTCTGCCTGGCCCAGAATCCTGACAATCTCCCATTCTGGAAGAATTGAAGCCGTTTGTCCTTTAAGATGGCTGTGGCCTCCCCCTATGCACCTCTGTTAGGGACCCTGTCTGACACGCACACTCAGTCTCACCAGCATTGCTGCCAGCTTTCACTTTACCAAGACTTGGCCATTCAATTAAGAGATGTATTCACACCTCCTCTGTTGCCACTGTCTTCATGGTTATGTAGGTATACATGTTTCCCCACTCATACTGAATTCCAGAAACTTCTTTAATCACTCAATACTAAAGGAATTCATATGGGAACAGAAAGCTATCAAACACAGACCAGACTTCTTGACAGTGACAATAACAACAACAACAACAGAAGGATACATTTCAAGTAGGAATAAGTGTTATTACTAATTCTTCTCAAGGGGTTTGGACAAATTTCTTCAGATATGTATTTGAGGAAAAACCCCAAAGGGAAATGTAGGAACAATCTTTGTATTTCTAAATTGATTGGTTTCATTTCCAAAATGAATGATCTCTACACATTAAACAAAGTGGGGAAATCAGAGACCAGAGACCTGCAGAAACGTGTACAATGGGAAAAAGCAGAGTACAATGAGCCACTGGTCCTAACCTAGTCTATGCAACCTGGATCCCACTTTCTTCTTAAAATCACGAGCAACAAGCAATTTCAGCTTAAGATTATTTCTTTTCTTTCTGTGAGCTATTTATTTTTTAAATCCTAGTAAAGAGAGGATAAAAAGCCATTGTCCAGTTTGAAGTGCACATGTTAACATAGAGAAGCGTATCCTCATGCTGTTATTCAATGAACACAAGTGTAGTAGAAAAGTCTAATCACAGGGTGGTCAAGAGGAACGTGCTGTTTCAACATTTCTGAGCCATCAATGTTTGAAATTTTAATGGCGATAGGCAAATTTTTATTTCTATTTCTTTTAGGTGGGAAGATCTCTTGCTGTAAAATATTTGTCTGACCTAAATGCACACACATGCATATACATGGAATCATCATATATACTCAAAGCTTCCATTTCCTAGTTTCACCAGTACCATTTTACATGGTACCATTTAAGTCCTCAGAAGATGGCAATGTTACCAGACAGACTCCTTGAGCAACTTAGAACGGACGGTTCATTTTCCCCCAGATACTGCATTCTATGACGAAGATAAAGAACAAATATCGTCAAAGAACTCATCCAGTTTTAACTAAAATGTTACCAGAAGATCCCTTTAACCAAATTGCTTTAATTCAGTACTCCTATTTGGGGGAAAAAATAAAAATCGCTTCTTGTGCAGTTACACCTAGTAGATTTGAGCGGACTCCTCATACTGAGCATTCCCTCTACAATCACTATTATACTGAATTAAATATAACACTTCTTGGGCGCCTGGGTGGCTCAGTGGGTTGAGCTGCTGCCTTCGGCTCAGGTCATGATCTCGGGGTCCTGGGATCGAGTCCCGCATCGGGCTCTCTGCTCGGCAGGGAGCCTGCTTCCCTCTATCTCTCTCTCTCTGCCTGCCTCTCTGCCTACTTGTGATCTCTGTCTGTCAAATAAATAAATAAACTCTTTAAAAAAATAAAAAAAATAAATATAACAATTCTTGAAGGCAGATTAAAAATAGAAGTTACGGTGGCACCTGGGTGGCTCAGTCAGTTAAGCGTCCGACTCGTGATTTTGGCTCAGGTCCTGATCTCAGGGTAGTGAGGGTGGAACCTGCTTAAGATTCTCTCCTTCTCTCCCTCTGCCCCTACTCCCCTGCTTCTGCTCTCTCTCTCTCTCTCTAAAACAATTTTTTTTTAAAGTTATGGAAAATTTCAAATGCACAAAAGTGAAGAAAATGATACAATAAACTTTCACATAGCATCAGTTAGCATCATTTTGGGACAGGGTTGGGATTCAGGAGTTTGTCAGATGGTGTCTCAAAGTGTAAGGCTGTTGTGTGGCGGACATCTCCCACCCGTTCTCATGTCAGGATTCTCCGCATTTAATAATGGCACACATGTGGAGAAATATTTCTTAACTAAACTAACTAGCATTTGAGAAAGTTTCAAGGAGGAAGATGGATATGATAGCAGCCAAGATTCCTGGAGTCATCATTTCATCCATTTAGCTCACAATTACTAAGTACCTTTTCTGTGCCGGGCACTGTCAGGCACCAGGAGGCAAAGCTGCCATCACTGGGGCCTTCCTTCCAGCCGCCGACAGTCTCCAGCCCCACCTCACAAGTGACCTTCACCTCAAAAGTACAGAATGGGCTAGAATGGAAAAGATACATCTGGTTCTGCTTGAATGGGAAATTCAATAGTCTTAAAAAACAAACAACAACAACAAGCCTCACACAAATAAGAAACTTACCATAGGAACAACTACAGTTTAACAGATGACTTGTGGGTCATAGAGTTTCTGCTGAATTGAGTGCAGCCAGAAACCAGCATGTACGGATTAGATTCGAGCCCCTGGAATGTTGCAGGTGGATGAAGAGAAAAATCGCGAGGTTGTATTGTAGGTTGTATTGCTACAACCTAGCCATAAGAGCAAAGGAAGGAGGTTTTTCATTTTTGTTTTTGTTTTAAAGATTTTATTTATTTATTTGAAAGAGAGAGAGATCACAAGTAGCAGAGAGGCAGGCAGAGAGAGAGGGGGAAGCAGGCTCCCCGCTGAGCAGAGAGCCTGATGTGGGGCTCGATCCCAGGACCCTGAGATCATGACCTGAGCTGAAGGCAGAGGCTTTAACCCACTGAGCCACCCAGACACCCCAGGAAGGAGGTTTTCACAAACCTTCAGAAGAAAGTCTTCTAAGACACATAAACACTAGAAATATCTTGCTATTTGCTGTGTGTGCTTTATTACAGATTTTACTTATTTATTTACTTATTTATTTGAGAGAGAGAGAGCACATGAGCAGGGAGGGCAGATGGAGAAGCAGACTCCCCACTGAGCATAGAGCCTGACATGGAGACTGACATAGGGCTTGATCCCAAGACTCTGAGATCATGACTTGAGTTGAAGGCAGATGCTCCACTCACCTCAGGCTAGGCTCCTATATATTTATTTTTGACAGACCCCCAGGTAACTAAATTCTATCCTGTTACCCTTGGAAGGTTCTGATGAATTGGTCAGGTAAGACCTCTGGCCGCTCGTTTCCACAATTTTTCAACTGTCACCTAAGAAGAAATCCTAATGAAAGAAATAACATCTGTGTGTATGTGGGGGTGGGGTGGGGAAGAGAGAGACAGATAGAGTTCAAGAGTGAGAACCAGACTTCCTGAAGGTTAGGAAGCAAAACTAGGGCAGAAATAGAAACCACAAGTATGGCTGCATTCAAATCAGAATTATATAGGAGCTTGGGAGGGAAGAATATTATGTCCTGTTGTGGTTTATCCACAAGCTGTAGTGCTGGGCCAATCCTGGAGATTCTAAGGCTGCTTTCAACCCAGAAATTCCTGTGTTTTAGAAGTGCCAACGGACTCTTCTGGTGACAGACAGACCAACTTCCTAAGATAACGGTGCAACTTCCTGCACTGCAGAGATATTGGAGCTGGACTGTTTTCCTAGTTTGGTAGGGTGCTGTGACAACAGACCACCACAAGTTCCAGAAATGAATCCCTGTTCCCCCTCAGGGAAAGACCTTCCCTAGAGCGATTTAAGGGTATTGCTCCGTTTTCATCCTTGTGCGCATTCATGGTTTTTCACTCTGGTCCTTAGAACGTGTCTGAGGATTTGTTGCCTTCTGCTCTCTCTAGGAAACCCTTTACCTGCCTCCACTCTCCACTTACCCCCTCCACTTGGAGAGATGGGAAGGTGGGCTGGGACCATACTTGTTGGCTCTCTTTTTGGCCATCCCTCTAAAAAAAAGAAGGAGCCTGATACACCTGATATCGTGCATTGAATATCACCAACAACCAACATATTGCCCCAACTGGTCCAAGGGAGTGGGAGAAATTCCTCCAAAAGCAAATCAGTTCTCTTGGGTGAGCATGACCTGATCCAGGCACTCCTCTTCTGAAATGCGATCAGTCTGAATTATCTAACCACCTGGGAACTCTGAAGTGTGAAGAAAACCCATAGGCTGTTTTCCTCTGGACATCTAGGGAAGGACTTGTTGCAGAGACTGGGGAACTGAGAGGAGGTACAGGCAAAGGGAAAGAAAAGAGGAGAAGGGGCAAAGTCACGGGGACAGGAAGAAACACCTCGCCCACTGGGCAATGTCGTTAGGGGAGAGCAGGATTCTGTCACTAACATGTTTGCCAGTTTTCACTCGCAGCTTCTCCGTAGCTCAGTTTCTCATACACAGAACAAGGATAACAATGCATGTGTCCTGGAGTTATTGAGAGAATGACAGGACAGAGAACTTTCTAAAATTTTCCACTGAAGTAGGGAGCAAGTAAAGGGTGGGGGGTAGGGTGCTTCCTGCAGGCGTAGCCCCGTGACATTCTACAAAAGTATAATTTCCCAGAAAACAAGTTTATTGTAAACTGTATGCCTAGTTTGCATCCTATTCAAAATGGAATTCTTCTCTGTGAATCTTTAAGTAAAATTTTGTCCTGAGATGACTGACTGTGTTCATCCCACAGCTCTGTAGATCGCTTGGGACTCCCTGATGGGAGACTCTTGAACAATGTATGGAAGGCCTCTGGTGCAAAGTTGCTCCTCAACACAGGGCAGACTCCAGTATTTACTATGATTACGATTTTTAAAAATAGTATTACTTTATAGCTTGGCCAAGGGACAGACCTGGTGAGGACACATATATTGTCATAATGAACCCTGACCAAACTGGTTCTGCTTTATAGATGGAGAAGTTGGGTCTAAGTCTCAATCCATTTTTGTCTCTGGTGTTGTGTTTATCCCATTTGACTGAGGTTAGCTATTCTTGGTGGCTGTCTTCATGAAATGGACATTTTGCAATGACAGCCTAGAGCTTCTGGAAGATCATTTCTTCCTTGAGTTCCCTCATTCATTTACCCACCTGATCAATCAATTACACATTCAGTCAAAAGTAACAAAGTGCCTGTTTCAGTAAGGGGATGTCACAGGTATTATCAGAAACACAAATATGAGACAGAGTCCTTGTAACCTAAGACCTCACCGTCCAAAGCCTTGCTGGCACAAGGTTATGCGGGGAAGCAGGTCATCAGTACACAAGAAACAAATAAACTAACCACTCGTAAAATGAACTGAACTATTTCAACATTCCTCTTTCATTCAAGTATCTACCTTCACTCATAATATCTAATGCCTTTGGCTAAGAGTTTTGATGACTGGTTGAAAATACACTGGGAAAACATTGCCCCCCAAAAGTGCAAAATTACGCTGTTAGAAAATATTCAGGATTTTATAACATCCATGCAAATGATATTGGAAGTATAGTCAATTAGGTAGAAAGCTCTTGACAAATTAAAATCTAGCAGGGTTTTATCAGTCAATTATTGGAGAAGATAAAATTGACAAAGGTGATGACATGGTAGGACTTCCATGGAGAAAACAGTCCTTGGAGAATTGATAAATCTTTTAATGTTCTTGCAAAATTAATGCTCTCTGTGGGCATGTTGAGACACCCAAACATGAAATATTTGTATTGTGCTATGATACAATTTTATTAGATAAATTATGCTCCAAATCCCCAACATTAATTCCTTGTCCTACGATTGAGCATTTGGCCACAAAGATAATCTAAAGTTCATCAATAGAAGGTAATTACGTTTTCTTCATAACATTTTTCACAATTTTTACTTTCAATTTTCAAATTTCCCACCATTTCCTATGTCCACCTTTGTCCCTGTTTTAAATGGATTCAGTTAAACTTCTTCTGGTACTAATTAACCTCAGATAATGAGCTCCTCTCCCATCTACTCACATGTTATGTTGAAACAGAACTCTACTGTTTGCAAATACTTTCATAGATCTTATCTCATTTAACTTTCACAAGAACCCTATCGTTAACATATTTTTTTTCTCCATATTATGTAAAATAGTGTTTAAGATAAAGTAAGTTGCCAGGATTCTTAACCTTTTTATTAATAACCACAAAAATCTCATGTTTCCCAGAAATTCTGATCTACCCCATCCCTTAAGGGGTGGGGCAGCCTTTCACTTTTTATTAAGAATCATAAATACTTTAGGAGTGCCTGGGTGGCTCAGTCTGTTAAGCATCCAACTCTTGATTCCAAGTTTGGGTCATGATCTCACGGTCCTGAGATCAAGCCGCAAAGTGGTCTCTCAACTCGGTGGGGAGTCTGCTTCTCTCTCTCTCTCTCTCTCTCTCCCTCTCTCCCTCAGTCCCTCCCCCTGCTCACATGCTAAGTAAATAAAAAAATGAAATCTTAAAAAAAAAAGTCAAGAATACTTTAAAAATGGAGTCACTTTCTGTAGGCACTCAGCATCTGAGATTTGGCTAAACCCTACTTTCTACAATTGTTGTTACAAAAATAAATAGTGTTTCCAAACACAAAGTTACAGTTAAAATAGATTAGTTAAAATAACCTGCAATCCCAGGTTTCTGGCATGTTTTACTGAGTCGTGTACCCACCCCTTCCTACACTGTGTTGCAAGGCCACGGAGCCATCAGATAGCCAAGTGGCCCCTTAGGTTTGGGCCTCTGACTCTGTCTCAGCTCTCTTCCCACGACAGATCCACTCTAAGTTCTAAGACATTTAAGAGCTACTATGTGGCCTCCATAAGAGAGTTAACCCACGGTTCCAGGAAGGGTTGGAAAGCTGAGAGTATGTGAGCCTCTTTACATTCCAGAGGACTTGAGAAATCTGAGATACTCCCATGGGCTGGAGTAATTAGACAGAAGTCCCTCATACTGGTTGTCAAAAGATGGGCGTAGTTCAGAAGGTGGTAGTGTTTCCAAGCAAGGAAATGGTAAGGTGCAGGAGGAAGTTTTAGGCCACAGTTGTAACAGTCATGAAAGGCAGTCTAAGGCATGCAGACTTGCAGTCAGCAGGATAAAGGAAGGCCAGGAGGACACTTGCTGGCTTTGAGCCGGGGAGTGGAACAATGAAAGTGATATGAAGCTTCTAAGTATTGGGAAAGGTCCTAAGAGAAAAAGTCTGAATAGAGACCCAAGAAAAGATTATGAAAATATGTACAGACTGGTGAATCTGAGAGCTAGAAGGACCTCGGGGTTCCACGACTTCAACATTTTTCCAGCGTATGAATCCATCCTTTACTTTCCTGGGTAGGTCATGAGGACCAGAAAAACAGAAGGGCTCAACCGGGATGGACAGAGCAGTAGAATAGATGGAGTGAGTGCCGGTGTCGCCCCAAGGAGGAGAGAAGGACCTTCTCGAAAGCTAAAAGGCACTATCCTGTCCTCTCTTCTTGCTGCCTTTCCAAGTTCTTTAGAAATGTCTAGCCTTCACTAGCTCTTTGGAATTTTTCTCTAGCTTCTCCTTCCTTCCACTGGAGTGGAATCTCTCCACTGTCAGTGGATCTCCTTAGATTTTTGCAGAAGGTGTTATAAATCTAAATCCTGCTGTCCACTGACTGAGGGCATCCTGGATCTGGGAATAAAATTTGCCAAGTGGTGACTGGACATCCTGAGGGGAATGGGAGTCAGGTAGGCCCAGGTGTATCACAATCATTGCCCACTGGGGCTCTGGGAAGGGGCTAATGTAGCCCGGTTGTGGACTTGTCCCAACGTGGATATGGCAGGACACTGGCATCTGAAAGCCCAAAGATACTCTGGAGTTGTTGCTCAGAATATCCAGAGACTGCTACCTTCACTTACTTCTGTCACATTTCCTTGCCCAGCTTTTGGCTTCTATCAAGCCTCTGACTCCTAATTCCAAGAGGTGTCATTAGAGCATGTCTAGGCTTCTGCTGATAGAGGACTAAAGTCATGGTTTCTATAATCCTTATTCAAGTTTTAATATTCACTGGATCTTATTGTATGCCAAGGACTGGGGAGGCAAAGACAGAAAGACTTTTTCAGAAAAGTTCCTTGTTCTGAAAGGATAGAAAAACCAATAGGAAAAGAGACATTCATAAAATAAGGACATTAGAACCTCACACTAGCTGTAATGCACTATATTTTTTAATGTTCACCCTGAGATCGAATTTTTCGGGAAGCCTCCCTAGACTTAAGGGGAATTTGGTTTCTACTTTAATCAATTTTAGTTACTTGCAACTTTCTTTTGCAAGAAAAATCCTTGGGCACACTAAATTTCAGTACAAGAACATTTTTCATGTCCTTTTTCCCCCCCCTTTAAGGTGAATTTTTTTTTCCCCTTACAGTGGTAGCGGTGAGGGGCCAGGAGGAGAGGGCAGATGGTGTTTCCATTGCATTGCCCATTCCATTTGGGGAGTTATGCAATCAAGGGGGGGGCACATTTTCCACTCTTGAGGTCCTTTGATCACTTTTGCTCTTACATAACTCCCTAACAGCTGGAGCTGTAAACTTTAAAATTGGCCAGAACATAGCTCATATTGCGAAAGGAAATTCAACCCAAATTTGAAGAGAAACAGCTAGATATTTTAAAAGTGATTCCAGTATTTGTGTTCTTTAACATTTAGTGAGTGCTGGTGATGTTCGGGCACGTTAAACCAAAATCCCTGCCCAGACACGTTGCCATGTTGACTGGGACTGCCGTCAGTGGGACCTGGCTCAGCAGAACGGGGTGCTTTCTATCTTTCTTCCCATCACCAAGCTCCCGTCCGCAGCAGCTCCTCTGCCCACAGACAACCAAAGGAATGCTTGCTCCACTGTGGGGCTCCCAGGAGAAAAAACACATCAGTCTACCCACTCCTCCTCCAGCAGCCTCCAGGTGCTCACTGCCTGGCTTAGAAAAGATGTCTGCTCCTTTCAGCAATGTGACTTCCTTCATCTACGATGCAAAAGGTATCTTCCACTACCTCGTTCACAAACAGACCCCCTTCCTTCCTGATCTTCCCACCTCTCTTTTACCTACTTCTTCTTCCTTCCCTTCCACTCCTTCCTCTGTCATCTTTTTCAAGTTTGGGATATGAGCTTGTTATCCACTCCAGTAGAAATAAATCTATACGAAACTATGTGTGCTGCTACAACTTTCACATTCCAATGGAAAATAGTCAACTCAATTACAACCCACTACTTTAAAATCAATAGCTTCTTCAAAGTTGCATTAACATGTAAATATGGGTAACACCAAATGCAGAAATGGATCTAGACAAAGGTTGTTAAACTTCTAACTTGCTTAAATAAAATTAAAGAAAGGCAAAATTGTGTTTTTCATCATAAAGCAATCCACTGGAATCACTGATACTGGAGGGACATAAAAAATTCAGAGTTGTGAGGCTGTAAGAGACCCAGACATCTAAGTGTTTCCTGTTTTCTGTTCTTTCCTCTCAAAGAGCTGAGGACCTGTGGAATTATACCATTAGCAGCAATTGTTGCCTTAAGAGAGGCTCCATAGGGTGCCTGAGTGGCACAGTTGGTTAAGCAGCAGACTCTCTGTTTTGGCTCAGGTCATGATCTCAGGGTCATGAGATCAAGCCCTGTGTGGGGTTCTGCACCCACCATGGCGTCTGCTTGTCACTCCCCCTCTGCCTCCTCCTCACTCTCTCTCTCTCTCTCTAAAATAAGTAAATAAAATCTTAAAGAGAGAGAAAGAGATAGAGCCTCCAAATCTGTATCTCCAGGAAAAGCAGTTAAGTGAGGAAGGTGACACGTGTCACCTTGACCTGTTCAGACGTGGTTGCTGCCAAGGCAGGAAACTCTGCGGGGAAGTACTCAGGATGGCTGCTCAGGCGTCCCTCCTCGGGCAAGTCCATGGTTTTCAGAGGTCAACCAGTACTTCATACAGGGATTGCAACATGGCCCCTTGAAGCAGAAGCGACATTTGTCTACCCGTATCTCCTCAGCCTTGCCACCGACCCATTCTGAACCCTGCTGAAATACCAACATGAAAGAGAAAGGGCTAATTCAAGAGCAGGGACGTCTCGTTTCCTATGCCTTTGCTGTGCCATGATTGGAACTGCTTCCCCTCTGTTTTGAAGCAAAGCCGTGGCTCTTACTATTCCAAAGCTTTTAATTTTGCAAGCTGCTTCTTCCGGTTCCTGTCTCTTTTCCCTTCCTTCCATGGCCTGTATCTGAAGATACAGTCCACACATACCTGGGATGTCTGGGTGGCTCAGCCTGTGAAGGGGTGGACTCTTGATTGTGGCTCAGGTCATGATCTCAAGGTTGTAAGGTTCAGCCCCATGTCAGACTTCCTGCTCTGTGTGGAGTCTGCTTCTCCCTCTCCCTCTGTCCCTCCTCTCCTTACCCCACTTAATATGCCTGCACTTATGTGCGCTTTCTCTCAAATAAATATACAAATAAAATCTTAAAAAAAAAAAAAAAAGACAAACTTGTGCTTGGACTGTTACCCTCCTTCCTGACTGTAGAATGGTACTTTGAGTTCTGGTTTCCACTTATTTCTGAATGTGGAAGCGGCTGATGATGAGAAAAGCCCCCAGGCATGGGGGCCATCCCATAGCCCTGGGCCTTCAGAGTACTCTGAGTCACTCTGATCGCTTTCCAGCATCAGGCCCATCTTCTGGAAGAATCTTGAGAGGATTTTCAGAGAGGAAGAGATAGGATCTCCCAGGCATAGAACAAGGGTTTTTTTTTTTTTTTTAATCCTTAGTTTTTTAAGACTTTTGATGAAATGAAAGGATAAGTGTAGCACATGTGCTGCTTATCCTAGTGTCATGAACTGCTCATTTCTTTAATGGTTGAAGATGACCTATTTCTGGCTAACCTTGTCTTTCTACAGTCATAGTGCCCTGCCAAGCATAAGAATGTTAATCAGGCAGATGCTGGAGTAGCAGAACAGCTCACAAGTCAAGAAATACACCCTTCATGAGGTTTACACTGGCAGGTACTCATTGCTCTTAAATGCAAATAGCGAGGATGCTGATGATGGTGACAAAGATGATGGTACTTTGCACCATGTGGCACATGGTGTGGATTTGGGAGCTGATGATTGACACCACTGGCCAGCAGGCTACAAGCAACTGCAAGGCTTCTGCTGGCCGCTGTCCCCCCACAATTGTCCCACTTGATCCAGCTATGACTTGGTGCCAGAAGAGGGCTGTCGGTCATTAAGTTTGCTGGCACTCTTAGAGTTTCAGTTGTGACCATGCAACTTTTTCTCACTGGAAGCATTTTTGGCTAAAGGAATAAAGAACTCACATGTTCCAAAAGGAAGGGGTGTATGTCCACTTGTCTTACCTACTGGAGGGTCGATGCTTATAGGAATCTTTGCCAAATACGATTTCCTTGGAACTTTCTTTTGTTTGAAGGTTTTTTTGTTTTGTTTTGTTTTTTGTCCCCACTTGAAAGAATCCAAGGAAGAACTTGATGTGAAGTGAGATTGTTAGTATTTTCCATGCTTTACTTTTGTTTTCTTTCAAATGACTTCCTTTCTAATGATGCTCATGATGATAAACGGCTGATACTCATTGAGTTCTTGTGGCCACATTGTATACTGAATCCTCATAAAAGCTTATGCTCTAAATGCTACTATCCCCATTTCTAGACAAGCTAACTGAGTCACTGATGATTTTAATAATGTGCCCAGGGTCATGCAGGTAATAAATGATAATGTACAGATTTAGACCCAGACATTCTGACGTTAAACCAAGCTCATGCCATGATGTTGGACTGCTTCCCTTGTTGGAGTTACCAGTAACTGTCATTTAGCCAACAAAGACTGATGGAGCTCTTGCTATGTGTCGGGTTCTGAGTTAGCCACTAAGCAGACTGGAACAATATAGTCATAATCATCATGAAACTTAGCATCCAGTGAAACTGATCAATATAAAATTAGTCATTCAACAAATAATTACATAATGAAAAACTATTATACATCTGGGAGCCTATTAGCTCTGTGAATAAGGAATATTTAAGGTGAGACATGGACTCGTGTAAGATCGAAAGATGAAGCAAGGGTGGGTAGGGGCAGGGGTCAGAAGGAGGGAAACACTTGTCGACCACAAAGGCTGATGATTTCCATGTTCCAGTGAATACACAGTGACCTCGTGTGACACAAATTTCTTTCACAAACACTTTCTTGAAAGCGCAGAATAAAATTCGAATTTGTTTAGCTCTACCAGTCGTCATAATTAGACCATATTCTAGCTGGCGATCCAGGTGCTTTGTTGTAAGACTGAGAACAGGATGTTAGGATGACGGAACATGTCAAGTAAGAACTGGAATGAATCTGAAGAGAGAGCCTGAGGAGGCCAGAGCGACTGCACAGGGGAGAAGACCCAGGGAGAGATGGTGGGCTGCAGATGCGAAAAGATGTGGTCACAGTAAGTATAACTATACCTTCCTTTCTTCCCCTCTGCATCAGAACTACAGGATGTGACTATTATATTTCTAAGTAATCCACAAAAATCAAATAGTAACTGAATTATAAAGCCAATTAATTAAACTTTGGGGGATTTATCTATTAATGGAATGGATAGCAATGCTAGAGGTCGACTCAAATATGCACCAGAATTTAGTGTGTCCCAAAGACAGCATTTGCAGTCAGTGGAGAAAAGATGGTCCTGGGACACTTGACCATCCATTCAGTACTAAGAACACCAGAACCCAAATTCTTTCCTTCATCCAATAGACTCCAGATAGAAGAATGTAAATATTTTTTAAGTGATACAGATACAAGAAGAAGACATGCTTGAATATTTTTATTATCTTTGGTTGGGAAAGGCCTTCTTCTTTTTCTTCTTCTTCTTCTTTTTTTTTTTTTAATTTTTTTAAAAGATTTTATTTATTTATTTGACAGAGAGAGATAACAAGAAGGCAGAGAGGCAGACACAGAGAGAGGAGGAAGCAGGCTCCCTGCTGAGCAGAGAGTCCGATGCGGGGCTCTATCCCAGGACCCTGAGATCATGACCTGAGCCGAAGGCAGAGGCTTAACCCACTGAGCCACCCAGGCGCCCCTTTTTTTTTTTTTTTTTAAGATTTTATTTATTTATTTGACAGAGAAATGGCAGGGGAGAGGGAGAAGCAGGCTTCCCACTGAACAGGGAGCCCAAGGTGTCTTGATCCCAGGACCCTGGGATCATGACCTGAGCTGAAGGCAGATGCTTAATGACTGAGCCACCCAGGCGCCCCGGGAAAGGCCTTTATTAGTGTTTCAGCCCATTTATACGCTTCAGATTTGCATTGCTGTGGAGCTCGTCTAGAAGTTACAGAGGACTGTCTGCAAGACTGCCTTGTACCAGCCACACTCTTGTGGGCCCCCAAAAGGACAGTTCAACTTCTTTGAGCTCTACCACATCTTTATTTTTGCTTCCCTTGATTGAAAGCCCCCATCTACCAATAAAGCAGTAGCACGTGGAAATATCAGAAACCACATAGTTAAAATTAGACTCTGTAAAAATGTGAAAGTTCACAAAATCATTCTAAGCAAAATCGCAAAAATCATTCTAAGCCAGTATTTAAGGGCCTTCTAAAAGGAAGCGAGGAAGCCCAATTCTATTCTGAATTAGCATGGTTCTAATTAGGGTGGTTCTGCCCCTAATAGAAAGCCTCCTAACTAACCCTTTGAATTCAGAAAAATATTATAGCTTATTTTCTCCAACCTCCAACAGTTCTACGATTTGGCATAGCTTTCAAGTACAGAGTAAGTCAATGAACTACGTTACCTGTGATTTCACCCTAATAGAAATCAGATATTTTTATATTATTGTTTTGGTCATTGCAGCTAGTTAGCCTTACCCCTAAATTCCAAATTTATGGTAGTTATCAGGCCCATTGCTAGAGCTTCCTATTTGATGAGGTAAGAAAGGCATGTGTATATGTATTTCTGTACTTCAAATTTGTTTCTAGAAACTATTTCAACAAGCATAATTTATATAGCTGGTTTCTTTTACGATATTGTGTATTTTGTTTCATGCATTTAAAATAATCTGAAAGGAGGTCCATGGGCTTCCAAAGATTGTCCAGCAAGACTGTGTCACAGAAAAGGTTCAGAACCTTGTGCCTTAAGGTGACGATTTCCATGGGACAGACAGCTGTCACACACATGTTCTTGATGGGGAGCAGGCCTGCCCAGAGCTCTACACTCACTGGGTGGGGGTGGAGGGGCTTTTGGACCTCTGGAAGTGAGCCTGGCAAGTGGAGAGGGTGCTGGGCATCTGGGCTCCTAGCTCCCAGGTAGCCAGTCTTGCTCCAGCTTGGAAGACCCACGTCCCAAAGCTGATGTGCTTCAGTGACTTTAGAGTGGTGACTTCTCTGTTGAAGGGACTGTCCCATTTTAGTTGAGGATAAAAATAACTAATTTTTATGGGGTTTCAGGGAGCCCTTTTACCCTCAGAGACCAGAACTGAATCACCAGCCAACAGCCTTAATATTACCAAAAGCCTTAGAAATCAGGGAGAAAAACATTCCCTTATCAGATAAATAAAATCTGAAGAGACCATTAAAATGACTAGGGAGGGGTGACTATTTGGCTCCACTATCAGCAGAAGAATTGCAAACAAAAGCAAGATTTTTTTTAAATGCTTATCAATTTGACGAGGTTTAAAAAAGTGATAACACTTGGTTTGATAAAGATATGGAGAGGTAAACAACCATGGCTTGTTGGTGGGAACGTAAATTACTATACCTTTTTTTGGCAAGCGAAGCTTAGCGATATTTATTAAAAATGTTCTTTGTATATCTCCTCACCCCAGTAATCTCCCTCTTAAGAATTTACCCTCAGGAGCTTATCATAAATACATAAACAAATATATGTTCTGGAACATTTATCACTCTCTTGTTTATAGTAGCCAAAAAATGTGGAGGCCGCCTGATTTGTTCCATGCTGCAGTAGGGGAATTCGTCAAGATATCTGGCTTTGTCTTCCCTGTATGTTACCACCAATTCTAAGAAAGTGGGCAGGCTTCCCTGCCTTTGGGGCGCTGCAGAGCAAGAAAAAGTTGCCTTCTGAGAAGTTCTTCCCTGGCTTTTGGTTTTTAGAGAGTGAGTTCATGTTCAAGGGTTTAAGCTAGAGAGAAGAAAAGTGACACAGAATCACACAGGCAGAAGGAAGGAGGTCCCCAGAGAGGAGACAGGACTCTGGGGGTCCCTTGTATTGTGGGGATCTGTGCTCTGCTCCTGCAGTTTGTTCAGGGGTGAGAAGGGAACAGAGGCACCTAAGGGATGCTCAGCCTGGGCCATCGGACCCCACCAACTGCAGCAACAATGACCAGCTCTATGTACCAAGGTCGCCAGACTTCAGAAAGCATTCAGGTGGAGTGGGTTTGTATCTCTGCAGCATGTCCAGTGGGTTACTGATCAGGGTGATGTCTCTGTACACATAAGACCCTTTATGTGTTGGGGGGCAGGGGTTAGAGTAGGAGGGGAGAGAGGTATCAGTGGGGACTGCCTGTAAATCCCATCCCCACCTGCCCCTGCTGTCTGGATAGAAGTAGAGAGTAGGATTTAATTTTATTTAAAGAAATAACCAAATATCCCAGCTTTCTACCTAACACAGCCCAGTTTTCTTACTTGTCAAATCAGCTACGATGTATTTACTATGGACTAAATCTCTTTTTTGATAACTTTGTGGTGAAAGTGTCACAAGGGGTTAGAAAACCATGGCTGTCCCCTGAGCCCCAGTGTCACACCAGCCAGGAGAGAGCAGATAACTCTCCGTAAAGGCACTCACGTTCAGTGAAACTAGAACCAAGTTAAAATGGTGCACTGGTGTGGCAGTCACAGAAGCCACATGCAAACTTAAGGGAAATTAAGGGCAAACTGCTGTATGGTTCTAAAGAACGAGATCTAGTGCACAAAGAACAAAGGAAAACACCTTATGAATAGAGGGAACAGGAGGTCTACGGAAACTCTTTATCCACTTTCCACTCAGGAGGTAGAAGTGGGGTTAGAACCCGTTCCAGTCCAGTCTATGGGTTCGCGTCTTGGGCTTCCATGGGTTGCAGCTGGATGTTCCAGAAGAGCTAAGGAAGTGCAAAGAGCTTCTACATCTTTCAAAGCAATGGGGGCAGAATTTGTCCCTTAGAGGTTTGGACAAGGATTAGGTCAACAAGTAGAGGGTCATCAAGCCTTAAAATCAGGAGAGAGTATGCTCTGTTGACACGGTTTCTGGTACAGGGTTTGAGAGCTTCAGACCAGAAAATCTTTATAGCTCTGGTTCCAGAACTGGCTCTCTGAAATTACTCTGAATTCAAACCTGATTCACCTTTGCAAATTAAGACTGCTCACCCACAGTCACGCTTAGAGCATGGTTACAGTCAGGTTACGGGAAAACCTGGTCAAAATATAAAGGGTAACTAACAGTGTGCTTTTATTTTTGGTTTGGGGATAAAATGAGTAAAATCAGTAATTGCTTTTTTTCTTTGCTTCCTATCTACTTCTACATATGAGGGAGACTGAATGGGCAAAACAGGCTTATCTCAGGGTAGAGGAAAAACCCTCATAGGACAAGGTGACGTCAATCCTAGGGTTATCCGTGGATCCTGAGTATCCTGATTTGGTGTTAACCAAGCCCTTACGCTTCCTGTCCAGGATGCCTCTGATGGTGTTGATAAATTTATTACCTCATTCTTAGCACTGAGCTCAAGACAGAGATGCCCAGAGCTCTCAGGAGGGACCTCATCTTTACTCCTATGTGGAACAATTTGGTCATCTTCTGTATTTTCTATAGATTAAAGACACTAGAAGCCACACCCTAGATATGGTGTTTACACGAGATATGTGGTAGCGAGTTGTGGAGATGATGGGATTATACCTTGACGGATTTCCTACAGGCATCTACGTCTCTCTTATCCCAAGCAAAAGCCCGGTAGGACAACATCGAGCGAAAATGTTCCTTATGGACTTATGGCTGATACAAATAAAAGAAAATTAGGTTCCTCTTTTTCTTCTTACAAAAAATTTTCAGTGCTCTGGTAAGGCAGGTGCCACACAACTTCATGAGAAATGCCACGTGCGCAAGAGGCTGTCAAAAGATGAAGTTGGTCGAAGGGCACTGCCCAAAGACTGGTAGACAGATGATCAGCTCAGGGAACAAGGCCATTCTCCTCACATAGTAATTAAACATTCTTTAGATTGGAAGAGAGCGAAAGGGCAAAAAGATGATTGCACACATGGACTCTCAGTCAGCTGCAAGAACCCAGGTGACGTGGGCATATGCCGCTTTTTTTAAACTGCAATGTCGTAAGAGAGCTTTGTTTGGCCTGTTCTCTCAGGGGCTGGATGTCTGTTTGGTTCCTTGACTGCAGCAGTCACCGCAGCAATTCCTCTAAAAATCTGCCTTATATCTTTAGCAGAGAAGAGGCCTGTGATGTATGTGTTATTATGTGTATGAATTCATTTAGTTCCATCATCAATCCCTGAAGTATTTAATCTAGCTTTGTGACCCATAAGCTTGCCCTGGGTCATGTGGCCAGTGAGTAGGAGAGGTAAGGATCAAGATTACGTTGGTCTGACACAAAAACCCTATTTTTTTTTTAAAGATATTTATTTATTTATTTGACAGGCAGAAATCACAAGTAGGCAGAGAGGCCGGCAGAGAGAGGAGAAAGCAGGCTCCCTGCTGAGCAGAGAGCCCAATGCGGGGCTCGATCTCAGGACCCTGGGATCATGACCTGAGCCGAAGGCAGAGGCTTTAACCCATTGAGCCACCCAGGCGCCCCCAAAAACCCTATTTTTAAAAAAAACCACAATTTGCTAGTATCATCCATTTTGAGTACCTTCATTTGCGCTAGGGTTCCTAGTTTCTGTAGCTTCTCTTCTCTGAGCTGTGTCTGACAAAAAAATGGAAACAGCCTTTGAAAGTAAGTGAGGGGCACCTGGGTGGCTCAGTTGGTTAGGCTGCTGCCTTTGGCACAGGTCATGATCCCAAGGTCCTGGAATCGAGTCCTGCATCGGGCTCCTTGCTCAGTGGGGAGCCTGCTTTTCTCTCTGCCTCTGCCTGCCACTCTGTTTGCTTGTGCTCTATCTCTCTCTCTCTGACAAAAAAATAAATAAAATCTTAAAAAAAAAAAAAAAAGAAAGTAAAATGTGAACCACAATAAAGTTACTACAAAGAAAGTTACTGTGAACCATAGTAACTGCTATGCCTGTTCATTTTTTGTACTGGAACCATTGAAAAAAAAAATACATGAGGATAGGCTCTAACTGAATAGAAATGTCCTATGCAGAATGTGAGGGAGGGTGTGAGGGTTTCGGGCCATGGACAGAGAGGCCTGTCATAGGCCTTTTAATGGAGACAGGCTTGTTAATCTGTGGCATGTCAGAGCCTGAACACCCGTGTGTGACGGGCCTATCAATTTACTGAAAGGCATCCCACACGCCCATCCCTGGAAGGGCGACAAGAGCCCCTGCAGCCAGCTGAGCTGGGTGCCAGCCCCCAGACACCAAGGCCAGTCCTCCCAGGGGAGAGGGGGACAGAAGGACAATGGCACGATGGGGCACTGGCAGTATGTGTGAGATCTGAGACTGTCACAGAGTTATGCATGGAATCTGCGAAATGTGACCTCCTTTGTGTTCCCTTCTTGTGATGCCTGATGACATGTGCCCAGAGCAGAGTCCTCAATAAATGTTGGCGCTTGTGACAGGATTTACATAACAGCACACCACACGTGTGTTGCCCAGGCTATTAAAACAGGTGTAATAGAGTAATATATTGGAGAGGATGTTTCGTTTTAGCAATTCATGGCCTCATAGAAATGGCTCATGAAATGTTAGGGCTAGGAGGAATATTACAGACGACAGACACTCCAGCTCCTTCCTTTACAGATGATAAAATAAGTTCTAAAATAGTATGACCTCTCTAAGGTTAGATATACTTATTTAATAAAAATTCTACATAAGTGTCAATTGAAAAAACATGTCGGGAAGACCCGTACTTGTTTTTAGAAAGATCTTAAAGATCTTATTTTGGAGGTAGGATCCCATGTCAGGTTTGAGGTCCGCCAATCCAGATTTCCTATCCCAGTTAGGATGTTATAGAAAGAGAATGTAATCTGGGCCTTCTGAACACTTCCCATAAGGTAGCCGTTAGCACTGTGCCTGGAGCAGAGAAGCATCAACAGATATTGATTACCATTATTATTATTCCTAACAGTGGCTTGTGACTATCATTGATCCAAACATTTTTGACGTAATACCTCTGATTTATTAAACATGTTTAAGCACATTTCCCCAAAACCTGTATCTGCATTTACATTTTAAATTATTGCATGAACTGCTTGACATATTATTTATGTCATAAAAATGCACGACATAAAATCGAAAAGATAAAATAAAGATTCAATAGACTTGTATATGTGGGGTTCATTTTACCCACCTGTGCCTTTTTTGTGTGTGTTTCATTTTTCCATATTGAAACAGGAAACGGGAAGACAAATATTTAAAAAAAGCCTTTTCTATCTCTTTTTCTTAGTGATTGTCTTGTGGGACAACCTTTGTGTTCTACCTCGAAAGTAGAGAGTTCAACTACTCACTTAATACATTAGGTTCTTTCCTAAGAACCCAAAGGTGGCTTTCCAGGAGAGTGTCATGTGGCAGCAGATTACCCTCCAAGAAGGGTTTGCAAGAGGAGAGGATGGCCATGCTAATCTGTGTGTTCGTAGCATGGGGAACTAGCAGGAGATGTGCTCTGAGCTCTGCCATCATTTCAATCCCTTGTCCTTCCTTCCTGAGACCCAATAATTCACTGAGTTCAACTAATTTTTCTAACATCAGCCGCATATTGTTAGGTCTATTTAGATGCTAGATAGAATTACCAAAGGGCTATGGTGGCATTTTCATCTCATCCCCTGATAGGACAGAAGTTAAAAAAGGAACAACAACCAAAGAGTCAAGAGAATCATGAGACTCCTTCATCAAGTCCCTGGCAGCCGGAACAAAAGACTCAGCTTTGGCTGAGGGACACAAACGTGCTGTGGGACTTCAGTATCCCACAATCACCACCAGACTTTGCAGACGATCTGGAGAATCTATGTGGGGAAAAAAGCATTCAGCTGATGAGCAATCAAAGGCCTTTTTTTAAAGGACAAAGTAACACTTAGAAATAAGATGTCGAGGGGTGCCTGGGTGGCTCAGTCATTAAGGGTCTGCCTTCGGCTCAGGGCATGGTCCCAGGGCTCTGAGATTGAGCCCCACATCAGGCTCCTTGCTCTGCAGGAAGCCTACTTCTCCCTCTCTCACTGTTCCTGCTTGTGTTCCCTCTCTCACTGTGTCTCTGTCAAATAAATAAATAAAATCTTGAAAAAAAAAAAAAATAAGGTGTCCAAAGCAAGGAGCAAGCATCCGCACTGAGCCAAGGCATCCCCATCAGAGCCAAGGGCATCCTGAGCAGAGGCCAGATTTGGGCTCGGTCAGAACATGGTCCCGGAATCCCAGGGCTGAGAGTGGCTGCCTGCCCTTAGGTGAGGCAGAACCTGGCCTCAACATTGGTGTGGATCCTCTGGAGGTCATCGCTCCCAGGTACGGATCAGGAACTGTCTGCTATTTAAAGAAACTCTGCTTCCAGTGCTTTTTACCATGCCGTCCTGTTACCTTTATAAAATTCTGAGTTAAAGTTCTTCTTGGGTCTTATTTTTTATGGATAGATTTGGCAATTGCTACCTGCCTTTTAGAACCAAGATTCTAGAGGCCGGAGGGGGACAGAATACTGCACTATACCCCGTTTCTCATTCGTCTGATCCCAAGTGCCTAGCACAGCACGCGCCAGGCACCAAGGTGCTCACTTTTGTGTGTTGAACTTTTGAGCTGATCTAACCAGTTCTTGGCAACTTCTCTGCTCTCCAGAAGCTTTCCCATTCTTGGCACGTGAGTCTTAGCAGCCTCTGAAGCTATTTAGGCTTATTCTTACTACTTCATGCTCTTGCTTCAGTCCCAACCCTGGTGCCCTCCACCCCTGTCATCCTCCAAACACAACCTTTCTAAAAATCCCTGCTCAGGATTTATGCCCTCCAGGGATCTCAACCCGGTGGCTGCTATATTTTGTATCCCTTCTTCTTGTATGGTGAATGGGTAGCACCACGAAGCTCCTGCCTGATTTCCCCAAACTGGTTCTCTCATTGTCCTAACGATAGGGACATACCCCCAGGGAGATCCTGGGGGACACACACCAGCCTGGAAGGCAGGAGACCTGGGTTTGACTTTCAGCTTATCTTCTAATTAGTTTTTCAGCCTGGAGTAAATCACTGTCCCTTTTGGAGAACTCCTTCCTCCTTTGTTAAATAACAAGATTCCAGAGTTGAAATTTTATGATTGCTTCCCCACTTCACTGTGAGTTTTTCAAGGGCAGGGATCCCGCCATTTATTGATTTTTGTAATAGTAGCCACACATTTGACAGCAGCTCCAGAATATTTGCACAATTCTGATGGTGACCAACTAAAAATGAACGTCTGAGTCTCCGTTTTAAGGTTTAGTACATGCAGTGCTAGAAGGCTGTTTGAAGAAAAGGTGCTGTAAACATGAGTGAGGAGGAGGCAGGGCCCTGTGGCCAGAGCTGGCTGACCTGCTTCTAGTCCTGCTCTGCCCCACCCCCAACAGGTGTCTGCCTCTCTGGCCTCGCCCCGTCCTCTGAAAAGCTGGATGGTTGACGAGGACAGCTCTTCTCGCTTTATTTCCCTGCAATAGCACTGGCTTCTATCTTTGGCAATTTATTTTCCCAGACCTTGTCCAGCCTACGTGCCTTACTGAAATCAGGAGGCTCTCAAACACGAAGGACAAATGTGGGCTGTAGAAATTGTGGGATGTGCTCGAAAATGCCCGAACTGTCCAACCCGCCGTCCCTGGGGAAGTGGCCGAGTGACTGGAAATTCAAGGAAGTAACTGAAGTGGGGGGTGGCGGGGGAGGGGAGGAGGAGCAAAACACAGCTGCTCATTTAGTCCTTTGCCACCATGGCACCAGGAGACATGCCGTTCTCGCCACTGGGGGAAAGGTGACAAGAAACCTGAGACCAGGGACCTTAATTAGCAGTGTAGCTTGCACAGACACCTCAGACCCCATGTTTTCCTCCAGCCTGATTACACTTAGAGACCCAGAAGAGTGTGCTTCACTAACCAGAGGACACTGACAAGAAATATGTCAGAGCTAGTCATTCTCCAGCTTCACACTTATAAACTTCTTTTAGGGCCCCAGTCCCCTCTCCCATCGAAATATAAACTGTACGTGGTTGGGGATCTTGTCTGGTGTTTCTACTCCCACATTCCTCACACTCGGCACTGTGCCCAGCAGCAACAAACGCTTGACAATGTTGCTAAATGAATGAATGAATTTGCTTGTTAACAACCATGGCTATTTTAATGAACAGCACTTACTAGGAGACTCACAAAACTGGAATTATAAAGACATAAAGTCTGAAATTTAAAATCATAAGAGGTGAGGTGCCTTGGCGTCTCAGTCAGTTAAGTGTTTGCCTTCGGCTCAGGTCATGATCCCAGGGTCCTGGGATCCCTCTGCTAGGCTCCCTGGCTTGCTTCTCCCTCTGTCTCTGCCTTCGGCTCCCCCTGCTTGGGCTCTTTCTCTCTCTCACTTTTTCTCTCTCTCTGACAAATAAATAAAATCTTTTAAAAAATCATAAGAGGCATGTGTCTAGATTATAATGGTAGAGGGCATACATCTCAATAATAAATCTATCTCTGGTTACAAATGTCTACTTTCTTTTCTCAAAAGGAATGCTCAAAGGACAAGGTTGGAACAGAGACAACTAAGGGAAGAGAGGGGAAAGCCATGTCACAGACTTGGAGATTCTGCTCTAAGCCTGACACCAGTGTCCCTGACCAGCTGCCTGGCTAAACACGTTTCAGGGCAAGGGGTTATGCATTCTGGAGAGGAAGGAAGTCTTTACAGTTCTTAGCTCTCTCTGTTCTTAGCCCTTCATTGGCACCATGTTCACTCACAACAGGCTTTCACATTTTCCTAGTGGCCCTTTGTCCCCTCCAGCCCCACCCAGGAGGTTGGGGCTGCTGAGTGGCAGTTTCATGAGCCTCACACTCTCTGGTGGGAGCGACACTGAGCTGGTGAGTCCAGTGATCACAGCGCCTCTGACAGCAGGTGCACCCAGCTTCGAAAGCTTCACGGCTGGGGCACGGCAGAGTGAGGACAAGTCAGAGCTGCCGGCAGAGAGGCTTCAGCAAACGTGTCACTTAGGAGCTATGCCCTTGCTGCTTCCACAGAGCAAGAACAAGCAGGGCTTCTCCCCCACTTCCTATCCCGTGCAGTAAGCTTATGACGGAGACAGCATGGCCACTGAGCCCAGGGCCTGAAGGGGAGACTTGTCCTCTCAAAGCTTGTCTAGGTGCAGAGACCAGAAGCCTGGGGACCCATAGGGTGGGGAGATCTGGCTCACTACCTACCTACACCAGAGTCTGACATTCCTACTTCATTCTGGCACAGATGGCCCAGAGCAAGATGGGGGGATGGAGGGAGCAGGAAAATCATGGTCAGAACCCAAAGCCAGAGATCCTATGGGGGTTCATGGAGACCCTGTGACTCTGCCATTCTTGGTGGGTGTATGGGGGGTACTAATAGCTCTTGGGACAATCTGAGCACAGATCCTAAGAAAATCTGCATAACTTTCTCCATGCAGCAGAGGGAGAATCTGGGACAACTGTGGATTCGAAACCCCTTCACACTTGGATATTACGTATCCTCTAAAACAGATAAAAATCTACTTCATTACAGCATGCACACTTCTGGATTCAGGAAAAGTTTCCTTTGTTGAAGATAAAAATTGTCAACACACTAGAAATCTGCAGCTGGAGATAAAAATAAGATAGTGACCTCAAAGACAATTTTAGAAATTCAAGCAGCTAAATGTCAAATTTAATTCCTTTATAATTTCTCTTGCTTTTCTTTAGTCACAATTCCTCACAATTGAGACTTAAATATTTGTTGGCAAAATATGAGCACTCATTAATCTATGTCATGTGATTGTAAAACTGATATAAGGTCAGGTGTTAATGAAGCTGGAGGGGCACTCCCCTAAACTCTCCTGTTTAACACTGCCCCTGAAAAACGTGGAGTTAAAGTTCAGGTTCAAAGTTGAATTGAGTCATTATGTGTGTTGTGATACACAATAGCTATTATAAGCATTATCGTCTTCAAATGATTTTCAAACATCCCATAGCTTCCAACTCTATTACCACTTCAGCATGGTTATGAATGAGAAGTTCTGGAAAACCTTTTGGATACCAGTACCTGACAATGCTGCTTAAAACTTTCTAATAGTTTTTTAAAAACAAAGGCAGTGTTGCAGAGAGAGAGTGAAAGAGAGGGAGAGAGAGAGAGAGAGAGAGAGAGGGAGAGACCTACAGGGACCAAAACCAGAGTGATACATGTATAACAGAGACACAGTTTACCCTGAAGGAATCTGCTCACACTAGGAACCTACGATTTGGGTTTGTAGGATGAACACAAAGACTCTGTCTGACATAAAGTGTGGAGAAAGAACTGAGACTTCCATAAAACCTATACTTAGGAAGGTTTATAGCTATAGTAAAAAGGTGGGATTAAAAAAAAAAAATCTGTTCCCTGGTAAAGAGAAATGACAAGAAATCTTGTCTTTTAAAGTACGGGCTTGGATGAAAAAAATCTCTCCAGAAAGTAATAACCATACATCTACCCATGCACAAATTATATTTAATATATATATATAAAATATATAATATACATAAATATATAAATTTATATTACTTGCATGGTTCAGGAAAATCCATTTCAACAAAGTAAATGAAAAATATTTCTGGATCAGGGGTGCTGCAGGATGCTTGGGAAAAAAATGACCCAAATCCCTCCTGGAAGGGTACACCTCAGCCCAGGGCTTTTAGAATCTGTGTGGATAAGAACAAGTGAATATAAGTTCCTTGTCATATTTTTCAAGAAAAATATGATGGCACAGGGACTCTTGCGTGGCTCAGTCATTAAGCATCTTTTTCGGCTCAGGTCATGATCTCGGGGTCCTATGATTGAGCCCTGCCTCAGGGTCCCTGCTCAGTGGGGAGTCTGCTTCTCCCTCTCTCCCTGCTCCCCGCCCCCCACAACTCATGCTCTCTTTCTCTCAAATAAATAAATAAAATCTTTCACACAAGTACATACCAACAGTGAGGAAAAATGTGATGGCACAAGGCTGGTGGTGTAGGAGAACCCAGCCTCTATCTCCCCACAAAGAGTGACAATTAGACAACTATTCATGAATGAAAATAGCTCTGGGAGAACTCAGGAGTTCACTGAAGAAACTTCAGCAATACAGCAGAGCAAAAATGCCCAAGAAGCGCTGTACAAAGATGGAAGAATGGCTTTATCTTGCCAGCATCATGTCATTGCTGATGGCCCTGCTGAGTACCGAGAGGGAGCTTCCAGCTTGAGAGTGTTCCCATGCTGGGAAAAGGGAGCAATGCGAGCAACCAGGTCCTCCAGGCTTTCAGGGACACTGCACAAGGGACCCAGTTCGTTTCACCCCACCCAGAGGCCAGCAAAACTGACATGTCTATAGATGGCAAGGAACTAGGAACCAGGGCAGAAGCTACCAGTATCTGGCAGGCAGCCTGAGCGACCAGGGTTCCCAGGAGCCTGCTTTGCAGAAGGGACTGCAGTGGCCTTTGCTGAAGAGGACCTCACCAGGCCATACAGCTGCTGCAGAGCCCACTAATTGTCGTCATTGAATGCTTCATCGTAGACCCCCAGCAGACTGTCCCCCAGGAGACTCCAGCAGCTTATGCCCCAGAAGAAACTAATGACCAGGCCTGGCCACAATGATACCTCCGACGTTTTCACACCATAGGTTGTCATGGTTGCAGACAGCTGTCTGAGTCCTTCCACACTCCCTTCCTCCAACCCTGCCAGAGCCCAGGATCCACACTGGCAGCCAGCCCTGGCCTCTGGGGCTATGCTTGTGTAAGACGTCACATGAGGCCCTAGTAGCCAACCCCCACTCCCATGTATACACCCGTGGCTAGCTCCTATAGCTGCACAAGTGCACATCAATAGCCAAGGCCCTCACAGTTGTTCATGGGCCTGGACATGGCCCTGACCTCTGTCATTGGATTTCATAAATGTATAGGCCTGGGACTAGCCCCTGTCACCAGGCACCTGCACACCAACAGTTAAGACCTCTAGAGCTACCTGTGGGTCCACATGCAGCCCTGACTCCTGCCAATGGCCTGTGCTGCCATGCAGACCCTCAGCTAGCCCCTATAACTAGGTACCTGTTACGCCACAGCTACAACTCCCATTACCAGCCTCCACTGCTGTGTGCACACCTATGATTAGCTCTGCCATCATACATGTACATATTCAGTCAGACCCTGCCACCACAAAGGCATATCTGGAACTGGCCTTGCAACAGCTTAATGTGTACACTCCCAGCTCTAGCCACCACTACCACCTACTCCGGTCCCTAACTGCTGGGCCTAAAGGCATTGCTGAGGACCCTAAAAGCCCTTGAACCACCGTGGAGCAGCCCCTAACCATCACACCTCTCACTGAAGATCATGCAGTTGTTGATGTTGTGAACCCCAGCTGCCTGAGTCAATAAGACACTATGATGTCTAGACTGAAGCTCCCACAAGGCCCCAAACTTAACAACACTCTTCATTACTAGGCCTGGGTCACAGCATTTCCAGCGTGCCCTCACACATAAAAAACTTTTCTTACTAAAGTCAGTCCATAAAGTCTGGAGAAGGTGACTGTTTATTCATATAAAAAACACTTGTGCAAAGTTACACAGGTCACACACACACACACACACACACACACACAAATCAGGGAAACATACTACCCCTAAAGGAACACAGTAAACTTCTAGTAGCTGACCTAAAGAAATGGAGATCCTTAAACTGCCTGACAAAGAATTCAAAATAATTGTTCTAAAGAAGTTAGAACAAGAGAACAAATATAAACAACTTCATGAAATCAGGAAAACAATATAAGAACAAAATGTGCAGCTCAACAAATAGTAAACGTAAAAAAAGAACCAAAGAGAAATTTTGGAGCTGAAGACAACATGAATGAACTGAAAAATTCAACCAAGAGCTTCAACAGCACATTCACCAAACAGGAGAAAAAAAAAAAAATCAATGACACCCCATACACGTCATTTGAAACTATCAAGTCAGAGGAGCAAATGAAAAGGAATGAATAAAACCTACCAGACTTAGAAGATACTATTAAAAGAAACAGTCTGTGGATTATGGGAGCCTCAGGAGATGAGAGGAATAAAAGGGAAGAAAGCTTATTTAAAGAAATAATGGCACCTGGGTGGCTCAGTGGGTTAAGCCTCTGCCTTCGGCTCAGGTCATGATCTCACGTCTGGGGATCGAGTCCCGCATCGGGCTCTCTGCTCAGCAGGGAGCCTGCTTCCTCCTCTCTCTCTCTCTGCCTGCCTTTCTGCCTACTTGTGATCTCTCTCTGTCAAATAAATAAATAAAATCTTTAAAAAAAAAAAAAGAAATAATGGCTGAGAACTTCCAAATTTGGGAAAAATTTAAACATTCAAATTCATGAAGCTCACAGGTCTCCAAACAAACTCAACACAAAGACCTCTTTTCCAAAACATAATGGAACTGTCGAAAATAAAAGAGAAAGAGAATCTTGAGGGGCACCTGGATGGATCAGTGGGTTAAGCCTCTGCCTTTGGCTCAGGTCATGGTCTCATGGTCCTGGGATCAAGCCCCACATTGGGCTCCTTGCTCAGCAGGGAGCCTGCTTCCCCTTCCTTCTCTGTCTGTCTCTCTGCTTACTTGTAATCTCTATCTCTCTGTCAAATAAATAAATAAAATCTTTGAAAAAAAAGAAAATCTTAAAAAAAAAAGAATCTTGAAAGCAGCAAGAGGAAAGAAGATCATCACTTACAAAGGAAACCTTATAAGATTATCAGCAGATTTTTCAGCAGAAACCTTGCAGAAGAAAAGAGTGTGAGATGGTATGTTCAAAGTGCTCAAAGAAAAAAACTACCAACTAAGAATACTTTGCTGGCAAATTTATCTTTCAAAAATAAAAGAGAATAGAGACTTGCTCAGGCAAGCAAAAACTGAGGGGGTTCAGCACCTCTAAATTTGCCTTATAAGAATTGCTGAAATGAGTTATTCAAACTGAAATGAGAGGATGCTAAATAGTAACATAAAACATGAAAAAATATAAAACATACTGGTAAATGTACACATAAGGTCAAATATAAAATACTCCAACAATGGAATGTGGTGATGTGTTAATCACTTAATCTAGCATAAAGGTCAAAGAATAAAAGTATTTTTTAAAGATTGTATTCATTTATTTGACAGAGAGAAACAGAGAACACAAGTAGGCAAAGAGGCAGGCAGAGACAGAGAGGGGGAAGCAGGCTCCCTGCTGAGCAGAGAGCTCAATGCAGGGCTTGATCCTAGACCCTGAGATCATGACCTAAGCTGAAGGCAGAGGCTTAACCCACTGAGCCACCCAGGCACTCCAAAGAATAAAAGTATTAAAAATAACTATAATACAATGATTTGTTAATGGATACTCAGTAAAAGAAAAATTAGATTGTGACATTGGTAACATGAAATGTGTGTGCATGGGGGGAATAAAAGAGAAGGGCTTTTGTATGCAATCAAAGTTAAATTGTCATTAGTTTAAAATAGACCACTACATTTAGAAGAAGTTTTATGTGAACCTCATGGTAACACAGCAAAATCTATAGCATTTACACAAACAATAAAGGGAAGGAAACCAAAGCATACCACTATGGAAAAATCATTAATTCTCAAAGGAAGAGCGGAAGAAAGGAAGAAAGGAAATATAAAACAGCCAGAAAACAGTAAGGTGACTTCAGGAAGTCTTATTAATAATTCTTTAAAGGTAAATGGATTAAAATCTCCAATCAGGGGCGCCTGGGTGGCTCAGTGGGTTAGGCCGCTGCCTTCGGCTCAGGTCATGATCTCAGGGTCCTGGGATCGAGTCCCGCATCGGGCTCTCTGCTCAGCAGGGAGCCTGCTTCCCCCTATCTCTCTCTGCCTGCCTCCATCTACTTGTAATTTCTCTCTGTCAAATAAATAAATAAAATCTTAAAAAAAAAAATCTCCAATCAAAAGGCATGTGGTGGCTGAATGGATAAATAAGACCCAATTAATGCTGCCTAAAAAAGGCTCACTTTAGTTTTAAGGAGACATACAAGTTCAAGGTAAAGGGATGGAAAAAGATACTTTATGCAAGTGGAAACCAAAAGAGAGCAGGGATAGCTATACTTATATCAGCCAAAATAGACTTTAAGTCAAAAACTATAACAAAAGACAAAAAAATTACATGATGATAAAGGGTCAATTCATCAATAAGATTTAATAATTATAAATAAATATGTATCCAACATGGGAGCACCTACATAAGTTAAACAAATGCTAACAGATCTGAAGGGAGAAACAGATGATACGATAAAAGTAGGAGATTTGAACATTCCCACTTTCGACAACGGATAGGTCATCCAGACTGGAAAATCAGCATAAAGACACTGGCCTTAAACTATACTTCATATCAACAGATCTAATATTCATGTACAGAACATTTCTTGAAACAGCAGCAGAATACACATTCTCCTCAAGCACATATAGAATATTCTCTAGGATAGATCATATATTAGAACACAAAACAAGTCTTCATAAATCTAATTAGATTGAAATCATGCCAAGTATCTTTTCCAACCACAATGGTACAGAACTAGAAATTGTTAGCAGGAGGAAGACTGGGAAATATATAAATGTGTGAGGATTAAAAAGCACACTCCTAAAAAACCAATGGGTCAAAGAAGATATCAAAAGAGAAGTCAGAAAGTGTTTTCAAACAAACAAAAAGTGGAAACACAGCATACCAAAACTTACAGGATTCAGCAAAAGCAGTTCTAAGAGTAATATTTATAGTGACAAATGCCTACTGAAGGAGACAGAATTTCAAGATCATGAGAAAGGACAGAGAATGATATAATGTATCTCTTGAAATTTGTTAGTTGAATATATGATACATTTTTTTTCTAAATCTCAATTATTCATACTTTGATGTAGTATTCACTAGTTAGGCTTGATACATTTCCTTGTGAATTTATAAATATAATGAAAAAGTTATTCAAAAATACACTCATAACTTGGCTTACAAACATAAACTTATCTCTTATCTTAAAAATGAAGGAAGAAAACTGATATAATATTTGATTTTCTTTTTACCAGTGTCCAAGGTGATATAAACAAGGAGGAATATATAGTATGTTCCCTTAAGTAACCTCTGCTGTTTATCCAAGAAAAATTCAGATCACAATTGTAGGAAATATAAAAAGGAAAAACATCAAATGTTAAATAGTTGGATTTATGGGGCATGTAGGGAATTGATTTTATTCAGGAGGACCCAGATGAATATACTCTGTATGTCAAGGTTAAAGCCCTATTCTTGATAGTGTCAAAAGGTCTTTTCTAATTAAATTCAATCCATAAAGTCTGGAGGGAGTGACTGTTTTGTCTTTTTTTTTTTTTTTTTTTTCAAATGCACAGACACCTGTGTAGCCCAGGAGGTGACATGCTAGGCTAAGGAACCAGTACCATCTTACTAAGTACTTTGGCTCCAAGAAATGTGTTGCTCTCAATCTGAGATTCCTAACTGATGTGTCACAATGGTTAGAGATATACCACAAGACATTGATGCTCTTATTGTTGTTGCCTTAATTTTACTTGCTTGTTTTAAAATAAAATATAGATATAGAAAATTTCACACACAATAAATATATATCTTAAGACCATTGTAAATACTGAAACAGGCCATGAGGTAATGTCAGCCAACCCAGAAGCCTTATTATGGTCATTCCACAGAGATGGGATAGATGCCCCCATACAAAATTGAGTTTGGATATTGAGATGAATGATGCCAAACATTCATCAAGAGGGTATGAAAAAATTTCCCTATCATAGGCTTCTTGGGTTCTAGGATTTCAGTCCTAGGAGGTCTGAAAATGGCTTGCGTAGTTTGAACTTCTTGGAGATTCCAACAGAGAGAGAACATGGAATTTCTCACTGCTTACCCAGATGTGGGGCAGAATGGAAAGGGTGTGGTGGGGCTTGAAACATCAAAATTGGAGTCTGCCTCCTTATTATAGCTCTCAGTGTGCCCAGCATATTATAGCCCTTCCTCCACTCCACCCCACCCCACCCCAAATAACTACCACTAGGTCTTTTACAGAAATCACTTTCTTGCATTCTTGATAGTTTTTTATTATGCAGTTATTCATCTCTAAACACCATAGGTTAGTTTTGCCCATTTAAAAAAAATTCCACATGTCCTTTAGATCTTCTTAAATCTACATGTTCTCTTTCCATCTCCTTCTTTTCCTTCCATTTTTCTTTTGAGGAACTAGGGCATTTGACTTGTACAGTTTTCTGCATTCAGGATTTTATTGACTGTATTTATGGTTTCATACAACATGTTTCTCTATTTTCTTAATTTCCTGCAAATCGGCGATAGGATCCAGAGATTTGATAAGACTCCAGTCCCTCCTTTTGACTACTAAGTATAGTTGGGTTAAATCTATAACCGAAGCTGGCTAGTACATATGAAAAGGACATAATGGTAGATGGACTCTGGGTTAGGTAACAGTGGAAGAGTGGACCTTTGCAAACCTTGCATATTATGTACCTGATCCCACATGCTTAGAATATATAAGATACAGGGGCACCTGGGTGGCTCAGTGGGTTAACACCTCTGCCTTCGGCTTGGGTCATGATCCCAGACTCCTGGGATCGGGCCCCGCATCGGGCTCCCTGCTCAACGGGGAGCCTGCTTCCTTCTCTCTCTCTGCCTGCCTCTCCGCCTACTTGTAATCTCTATCTGTCAAATAAATAAATAAAATCTTCAAAAAAAAAAAAGAATATATAAGATACACTGATTTATGTATTATGTTTGGACGGGCTCACAGACCTTGAACGCTGACAAATCTCTGCTTTATTTCTTTTGATTTTGCTTTCTTTTCTTTTAAAAATAAAATAGGCAAGGAAGCCACAAAATGCAAATAAAAACAACTGAGCTTTCAACAAAAGACATAATTTAACAATTCTTCCAACTTGGCAGGCAGAATAAAAGCTCCTCAAGTAAACAAAGATGCTGCAAAAACTGCTTGTCAATAGCATCCACTGGTCAGGGTTCAGAGAAGTTGAAAAATAAGCACTGGAATTTTCTGAGTGCCCCAAGATCCAGCGGTATCTTTTGATAATATGTATGGTGCTTTGCTTTTACAGGTGAGTGGTACTGGATAATGTATTAGTTTCCCAGGGCTACCATAATAAAACACCATAAACTGAGTGGCTCACTGTTCAGAAATTTATTCTCTCACAGTTCTAGAGTCTAGGAGTTCAAAATCAAGGAGTCAACAGAATTGAGTCCTTCTGGAGTCTCTGAGGTAGCATCTGTTCCATGCCCCTCTCTCAGTTTCTGCCGGTTGCCAGCAATCCTTGGATCTTCCTCACTTGCAACCATACCACTTCAAAACCTGCCTCTGTGGTCACATGGCTTTCTTTCCTGTGTGTGCCTCTGCGTGTCCTTTCCTCCTCTTACAAAGACATCAGTCATGAATTTAGGGCCCACTTAATCCAGTATGGCTTCAACTCAACCAATGACATTTGGAAAGAACCCATTTCCAAATAGGTCACATTCTCAGGTTCTGGATGGGCATGGATTTGGGGAAGGGGGGCACTATTCAACTCATTACAAATAACTTCAACTTTGTAACTCATGCCTGAAACTTCCAGCCTTTCAGAAGCCTACCAGGGGTAGTTGTGTTTTATTGTTAATAACTGAATAATATATAATCTCTTGATGTCTTGCCCTGACCTTGGTTTTCCTTTTATTTGTTTCATTTGAAAGTCCTGTTTCTTTTGTTGTTCTCATTACTATATATCTCTATCTCCTTTAAGGAATGAAAAATAAGATTCCTAATCAAGGACTCTGAATGATACATTCATGAAAATGTAGAGACTCCTGTTCTTGTATTTGTACCATTTGACACTATTTTTGCCTTCCTACTTACTGTGCAATGCCTGCCAGTGGCAACATTTTTCATGGCACTGAGAAAAATGTTGAAATTGGCAAATCTTAAGCACTGAATAAAAAAATCAACATTGCCCATTTGGACTAGAATTTTATATATAAGTATTCTGACCTGGGAAACTTCAAGGAATGATATATTGGTCTTTTCCTCTTTATACAAGGCATCATTATTACTGAGAATTTATTTTTACATTTCCTAAAGCCAAAGATGCTCCAAAATATTAAATTCTTTTAATCACTCTTCTTCCTGCCACCTGACAGAATACTCAAGAATTATCCATAAAATACTTCTGTTGAGAGAGTTACACAACTTCTTCGATGAAATTGCTAACCACAATTTAGCTTTATGCTCATGTCCTAGAGGCATGGTGATTTTTCTCCCCGCTGGGATTCACGGTTACCTCTGAGCATCATCGAGAAAAAGACAGCGAAGGAGTTAATACTCCTGGGCTTTAGAAAAGCAACTGACTCTGTTTCCATGTGTATGAGGAAAAAGTCAGATAGACAATGAGACTATGAGCCCTTACAGAGTCTTTCAGATACTCTACTTTCCACAGATTTTCCTGTTTTGGTTTTGGTGTGCCCACAAATCTCTAAGGAAATAAGCCTTTATATCAATTAGGATTGGATTCAACTGTATCTAACAAAATCCAAACTAATGGTGGTTTAAATAAGACAAAAAATGTCCTCTCTCTCTCTCTCCCTCTCATTCCCTCTCTCCCTACTTTCTCTGCCCTTCACCCCATGCTTTCTCCCTCTCCCCTAAGGGAAACTTGCAGGCAGGCAGCTTAGAGCAGGTGTATCTGAAGCATGATGCTGTTAGGGACTCTGACTCCTTCTATCTCTATCAGAGCTATGGGTAGCCTTGTTCTTCACAGCTCAAGATTACCTTCTCCCCTTCTTCCATCATATGCTTCTCAGACAGTGGTATGGATGGAGGACAGAAGAGAACACCCCCTTCTTCTTCTTCTTCTTCTTCTTTTTTTTAAGATTTTATTTATTTATTTGACAGACAGAGATTACAAGTAGGCAGAGAGGCAAGCAGAGAGAGAGGAGGAAGCAGGCTCCCCGCTGAGCAGAGAGCTCGATGTGGGGCTCGATCCCAGGACTCTGGGATCATGACCTGAGCCGAAGGCAGAGGCTTAACCCACTGAGCCACCCAGGCGCCCTGAGAACACCCCCTTCTTTAAAGGAGATTTTCTAGTACGAATGTAAGCTTCCATTTCTTTAGATGGAACTTGGTCACAGAATCCCATCATAGTCTGAGCCTGGGAAATGTAGTCTTAACTGGGTAGAAACATTAGCAGTTAGACATAGACTTGCATGGTAAAGAATGAACAATTCAATTTGATTTTCACATGATCAAATTTTTTTATATACACGTACCATATTTGGGCCACCTTCATGGTAATTTTCTTCCCCTCAAAGTCAAGTTTATTTTGGCCAACTGTATTTTTATTTTCTAACTCTGAAAACCCTAGGGAGAAATCAGGGGTGTCATACCCTAAAAGGAAGAAGCAAATGGATGGTCTCTGGCACAGTGATTTAAAAGACCTGATGCGATGAAATGTTATGGAGTTTGGAGATAGGGGATGGGATAACTGGGGACCAGATCTCCTGAAATCATCTTCTCTATCTTCACTAAAAATCTATACTCAAAAGTTTTTACCAATAAAGTCTATGATTGGGACTATCACACAAATTACTTAACCTCTCAAATCTAATATTTGTCAGTGAGACTGTAAAGTATTTCACATGATTTTCTGCATATGCAGTTTGCCTGTTGATTGAAAATTTACTTTTATAAGTTGCCTTTACAGTTCCAAAACACACTGTTCCCTATAGTGGGTCAGATCTTTGAGTCTGACACAAGGTGTGACCATGCTCCTTTGTGAATAATCCCTTTCTTACCTGTCATAGATGACAAATGTTTATTCCGACTTACCATTTATTTAACTCATTTAGTTTACCTTGGACTATGACAGGAGGTCCGAGAGACCCCTAGGTCTGTTTCTGGCACAGACTGGGCTTCCTAAATACAGAAGCACTTTCTGTTAGATCGCAAGGTCATCTTTGAATGGACCAACCTTTGTTCCTAAATGGGCCTTCAGAAATCGAGGCTGGGCCTAAATCACAGCAGAAGAGGAACACTTTGCTTTTCTTTCTCCATCTGGTGGAGAGCAGCAATCTACATCTGGGAGAAAAAGCCACACTACCCATACTCTCCTTTCTTTACATCCTGGCCTGCACATGGACTGCTAGTAATTTTATCTGGTAAAGATACACTTAAACACTTTTTCTAGCTTACCTGCCTCACTTTTCATCCTTATCTATCTCTCCAGGATATCTGTTCCTTTGACTTTATTTTTATTTTTTATTGTTTAAAGATTTCACTTGTTTATCTGAGACAGAGAGAAGGAGAGGGAGAGAGCACGAGGGGTGGGGAGGGGAAGAGGGAGAGGGAGAAGCAGACTCCTTGCTGAGCAGGGAGACCAGTGTGGGGTTCAATCTCAGGACCCTGAGATCATGACCCGAGCCAAAGCAGACACTTGACTATCTGAGTCACCCAGGTGTCCCTGTTCCTCTGAATTTAACAAGAAAATTTTATAGCAAGTTTTCAAATTATAGCCCCCCCCTTTTTCCCTTCAAAACATGGGGTAACAAAGAATGACTAGAATATTTGGGATTATTGCTTTTCTTATCCCTTTGGTTTTTGAAACTACTGAATGATCCATAATTCACTTCTAGGCATGAATACTCTTCTGGCTGCCCCTAAGTCATGATAAGGAAAAAAAATATCCTCAGAGAACAAAATGAGAGGCAACATATTTGTGGCTCAAGCTAGATGAATGGAAAAGAACAGAACACTAAGTGGATTAAAGATGATTCTGCAGGGTAAGGCTCAGTGATTGAATGGTCGCCCAGTTTATATTAAAGGACATATTTCCATTAACAAAATGATTCCCTTTGCAAGGTTTAAGGCTTAATATGCTGGGCATCCTCCCAGCACTAAGCATTTATTTTTAAAAAGCTTTCCATGTCAAGAAAATCCAGGTTCTGAAGTGATAAATTTAATGATGAGATGTACAACTTCAAATTCTGGCTAATTTCAGGTGTTGAACATCTTCCAACCATTTTTACTGGAATAGGAGGGATACATCAAATGCCATGACTCTGTTCCAGCTGGGTTATCACCTCCAATCAAGTGAAAATGTCCTTGAAGCCAAGGCTATGCATTCCTGAAAGTGCTTACACTCAACATATGGCAACATGAGGCCAAACTTCAAGATGAAAGTGAAGGAAATCAAGACAGTTGCCCAGAAATTTCTAAATATTGGCAGTTCATGCAGATGAACAAAAATTCTGCACTTTTCATCCACCTCTGCGTATAACGACCCAAAGTGGAAGTTGTTTTCTTGGTGTGTGCCCTGAATTGGCAATAACTGGCATATGATAAGCTTCCTGAGGTCACGGCGTGTGGCATCATGAACACCCACATTAATAAAGATGTATTTTTGAACACACCCACTCAGGGGCTCTGGAGTACTCTCTGGGACCATTACTGGCAGAGACGGAGCTTTCTGGGCAAGGTCTCATCACAGATCATCTTCAAGTTCCAGTTCTCAGTGTCAAAGCTGCCATCCATTTGGCACTCAGTATGTGTCTGCTGAACAAAATGAAATGACTAACAACGCAGTGGAAACTTCACTACAATAGCTGTTACCCTCAGAAGAAATAGTGCACAAGCAAAGCCAAGAGGGTTTGTTGTTGTTGTTGTTGTTGTTTTTTAATGTAGCTTTGAAAAAAAAGACCCAAGACAAATAAGAAAACTGGGACATAAAGCCAAGGGAATCAGCAAGTGGACTACCTTCACACATCTGGTGAGCACCGCCATGAGCCTGGGTCTCACCAGGAGGGCAGGAGCTTCACCCCTATAAACACAAAGACCCGTGTAGCAATTAACAAGAACAGCTCAATGGGCAACATTAATTAGCAAGCAATTTTTTTCTCCATAATTTCCTGCAAAGAATACTTAAGAGGCAGGCCCTTACTCCCTAATACACAGCAACGTTGAAATCTGTGTCTCTACTGTTTCCTTTACTTATCCCAGGAATTCAGGTCCCCAACTCCCCAGTTAGTACTGTTCCTCCTCCCCTACCCCACAGGGTCTATTTCCCTCTACCTCCTTCTCCACAGGATTTCTCTGAGCCCTTTATTGTGTAGATAAACTTAACTTCTTTCCAAGTGCCAATTAGCTATTCCCTTTAGGGAGAGTGGAGAAAGAGAAATTGGGTTAGAAATGGCAAATCTGTCTTTGGCACCCGAGATGAATGCCCAAGTCTGTACATATTTTCAGATTTACAGTTTAGGTCCCAATGCAGCAATATTTTTTATTCAGTTAACAGGATTCAGGTATAAAAAGAATGAGATCCCAAAAGGCGTGCAGTATTCATAAATACAATTACTTTTATAACCATCACAGACATTTCAAGGCAGAGCAAAGCTCACTCTGACAGAGGACTCACCTGCTCCGGTGCAGGAGTAGCGAGGCAGGTGAGTAGGATCCTATTCTTTTTATAGTACGGATTTGGTATAGGTGCTCTATAGAACCTAGCATCCTTGAACTTCACAATTTTCAGGCTAAAACAAGTCACGCTATAGACAGCACTTACTGGTGGAGCAGCCTAGCTTTAGGACAAGTTTAAGCCTTCAGGTGAAAGGAGAGGCTCACAACTAAGCTACGTTCTCCCATTTATTTTCTGCTGGCAGCACTTGGTGAAGGACTTTTTCTAGTTAAGACTCTCCAGAGAATTCTTGTCTTACTTAGTAGCATTGCTCGGCTATGTCTCTTTCCAAGATTTCTTCCAGCTCTGAATAAACAACTTCACAAAATTATCTCAGTTAAAGGTGTGGGAACATGTTGTTTATTAAGCACTTGTGATATCTAGGCACTGATTAGCCACTGTCCATATTATGAAAATCGGATTAATTCCAGAACAATGCAATAAGGCAATAAAGCTAAGCACACAGTAGAAATGGAAACCAGAACATGATATACTGTGGCCGGAATTTGAGGGACTGCTAATTGTATTTGGAGAATCCTGAGGCTTTCAAAAAATATCAGCAGGTATAGGAGTTTAGTTGGAATTATATTCCCAGTATTTTCTGTCCCTGCTCCTTCTGGAACCTCCTTAACTGTGTTCCTCATCTCCTGCCACACACAGCCATCACATCTCTGTGGAAAATGTTTTAGATCTACCACATGTTCACTTTCAAGTCCCAAGTGCATCCTATTGGATCCCTGTGGTGGTCCGTTCTGGAGCCCTCTCGGCCTTGCTTTCACTCCAGGCACTGCTGCAGTGGGTGACCTGGTGCAATTAGATCAGCATAGCTTTCAGAAGTCCGAATCTTCCAGAACTTTGTCTCAATCCCAGTCAAATACCTTTTGCTTTCTCTCTACTCTGCAAAACTCCTGGACGTTCACTCATGCGTTCACAACCAAAACCATGAGGACAATAAAGCCTGAAGTCCATCCTTTGGCCCTGGGAGATGGGAACACAATGCTTTCCTATTTAACCCAACGGAACAGCTTCGTGCACATTTTAGAACATTCCTCAGAAGGTCCCAGCAGACTGGACCACCAGTTGCCTATAGCACAAGCCAGTTCTTTTTTTTTTTTTTTTTTTTAAAGATTTTATTTATTTATTTGACAGAGAGAGATCACAAGTAGGCAGAGAGGCAGGCAGAGAGAGAGAGAGAGAGAGAGAGAGAGGAGGAAGCAGGCTCCCTGCTGAGCAGAGAGCCCGATGCGGGACTCGATCCCAGGACCCTGAGATCATGACCTGAGCCCAAGGCAGCGGCTTAATCCACTGAGCCACCCAGGCGCCCAGCACAAGCCAGTTCTACCACATGTTTTTGCACAGGTTTCCCCTCCCTTCGTGTTTTATTCCTGTATCACACCCCACTGCTCTAAAGGATCATAGTCCTAAAGAAACAATGGGTACACAAGTGTATGCTCTAAGCTTTTGGGAGATAGAGGCTAAAGCATGCATGTATCACACTGCTGGGAATCCTCTTCCTACATCCTTTGGTAAAGAAAAGTTAAATAAAAATCCTTCTCTATGCTCCTTTGTTTGTTTTGATTCTCCAAAACTCAAGCTTCGAAGAGGGAATCTATGGATCTACAATGCCCAATCAATAGCTACTATGTACATGTGGATATTAAACATTTGAAATGCGGCTCATTTGAAATGAGATTGCCTTTTGCCAAACTGCCTTTTCTTTTCTTTTTTTTTTTTTTACATGTTAAATGTGCTTATTAGACAATTTAATATTACATGTGTGGCTCACATGATATTCTTATCACTTCTACTATACATAAAATGAGATTCAAGAGACATATCAGTGAATTGCAACGCACGGACTTTATATGAAGCAAAAACTGAGACAAAAATTATGTAAAAATTATGAGGTGGTGAGGGATATTAAAAAATGCCTGGATATTTGAGGTAAGTCATTA
The DNA here is from genome assembly GCF_020171115.1 of Neogale vison. Taxonomy (NCBI): domain Eukaryota; kingdom Metazoa; phylum Chordata; class Mammalia; order Carnivora; family Mustelidae; genus Neogale; species Neogale vison. The sequence continues at coordinate 220,436,688 of NC_058091.1, forward strand.
ATGCTGACTCTTTTTTAGGCATGATAATGGGTTTAGGGTTCTCTTCTAAAGAGAACTTACTTTTTAGAGATACATACCAGAATATTTATCAGTGAAGCCATATGATGTCATATTTTTATTTCAAAGTAATCCATACACAGGATAGGGAGAAAGTAAATAGGCATATAAATGAAATAGAACTGGTTTTCAGTTGGCATTTGGTGAAATCAGGTAATAGTGCCTGGGAGTCTATTGTCATATTGTTTCTGCTTTTAGATATGTTTGGAATTTTCTATGATAAAAAGTGATTTACCAAAAGAAGAAAACTTTGGCCAATGTCAAGTGACAGCAAGGCACCAACCCGTGGGCTACGTGTTCAACTGGTATGCATCCTAAGGACACTTCCCAGGGCTCAGTTCCTTTCAACCTCTTGCAAGACGTGTGGTATTTGGTGCAGCTCTATTACAGCTGATATGCACAAAATGCTATGTACGCTCATTGTCTGGAGGAGTTTGGATGACTAAGTTACATGAGGAGAACGAATGAATGTGTATTCAGTTCCAAAGCAAACTTAGTACCATCCAAAGAAAGGTATTTAAGTAGTATCTTTTGTATTATAAACATACAGTTAAATAACACAGTCATAAATATATTTATATATGAGTATATTTATAGATTCATCTGTATTTCTACTTATGTATAAATGTGAAATGATACCTATAAAATATATTTAAATATATATTTATACATTATTAACATATAAATACATAATTTTAAGTATACAAGACACTTCCCTTAATATTATACCTTGTTTTCTAGTCTCTTTTCTCCAGATCATCTCTACTAAAGTGCTTCTAAACTGTGTATACTCTCTTTCTTTTTTAGATATTAAAGTGTTGGAATCTAATGTTCTATATTGTAACCTTCTTAATGAGTCAATGGCCACAGTGCAATACGCCTGAGACAGAGTGAGGTCTAATTTCACCATAAAGAAACTAGACATGCTTGGTTTCTATAGGCATGCACTCTAGTAGACATGTCTGAACTAGTGGTGCTCTGGTAGACTGATATTTTTGTGTCCCGTGTTTTCCCCCACTTTCCAGTGTATCAACAGACAGGAGCAAGAAGTGGCTAAGGATGGAATGCATCCCTTCTTGAGCCCCATCTCAGAATAAGATAACCAGTCAAGTTGATGCATGCAGAGCATTTTCCATCTGCTCTCTGATCCCCAACTGATGAACCCCACTTGAGTTCACTGTGCCCCAGGCTGGGCGTCAAGACTCCAGCATCCTCTCCCCACAGAGCCTCGCTGCACACACATGTCTTCAGGCTTCATTCTGTATGTTCAGTCTGCCTAGAGTAGTTCCAGTGAGATAAAATAAATAACCCACTCTTAAAAGCTCTAATTAACAACACTCTATGCCATCCCTACTTAGCCTTTTTTGGGGGTTTTCAAACTGAAGAATGTCTTCTGGTCTAAGAACCTATTAGACTGAGTACTCCTCAAGGGATTTACATCTCAGCACTTGGTATCCATAACGCTCGGCACATGGAAGATACTCAGTCCATGTTTATGAATGAGAGAATGACTCAGATTTCTTGCCTAATGGGTTATTGATCTCACATCTCAAACAGGAGAGAGATACAAGGTCTCTACTTCTACTCTAGTACTATTGATTTATAAATTGAGTTGCACTCAAATCTCAAAAGAACTAAAATCTCTTCCCCACATTAAACTGTCCATGCTCTGGGATTCATTGAATCCTCACATTTGAATGCAAGAAGCAACCTCGGAAACTGTCTAGAACAGAGGTTTTCTAATTGCATCCTAGGGAATCCGTGATTGCATGAACAGTTTAAAGGATTTTACATGAGGGGACATATATGGAGTCTTCACTTCCTTCACCCTTTAGCTTGAATTTGACTGAAACCTATATTGGGGTTCACTGGGAGGAGGAAGGAAAGATAGTTCTTAGCTTTGTTGAGTTAGAAAATCCCTGCCCTTGACCAACAGTTTCATTTTATAGAGAAGAAACCAAATTTCAGAACTAATGGCTAGCTCCAGCTCACACTGTCATAGCAAAACCAAGTTTAGAACCCCTGGCCCAAGACCAGTCCCCGCCCCAGCCTCTCATGCAGTCAACCGTGTTGTTCCGTGGGTCAAAGTTACATGACTTTTCTTCCTTTTGTGGTCACATTGGCATATGAATACACTTGTATGTTGCTTAAAGTGATCCGTTTCCCTCTTGAGCATATCCTCTGTTTCCCCAAATTAACTGCAATGTTCTTAGAGATGGGGCTATTTTCTTTGTACCCTACCTCCTATTCCCAGTAGGGTTTCAGGAAGTGTTTGGTAAGTTATTTACAGACTAAGTGACAGCAAAATTGAATCTAAGACAGATGGAGACTTGGAAAAACTTTAGAGCTTAGCCATGGAGGACAAGGCAGGGTTTGTTATCTATGAGACAACATTTTCTGTGGTGTAACATGGAGATATGCTTTTGATAAACAGCTGCATGGGTCCATCAGTTTCATAATTCTTGAGAAAAATTTCCAGCTTTTGAGAGTGCTTGGAAAATAGATCACTGGTGTGCTTTGTACCCTTCAGAAAAAATGAGGATAAGTGTTCATAATTTCTCACCCACAGTGGGGAAAATAGATACATGAGAACTGCGTTAGAGAATTAACACAGCAATTAATGCTTACTGTGAGCTAGAATGAAGTTCACAACATTGAGTTTTAAATGGCTGCTTTGATTGTTGGGGGGTTTTTTTTCTGTTTTTTTTTTTTTTTTTTTTTCAACTTCTACGAAGGAAGCAGGGTCGAGGGGGCTAGTTTCGTGGGTGCACAGTGGCATCAGGCTACTCTCAAATCAGCCTTGTCAACTACCAGTTGTAGATCCTTGGACAAGTTACTTAGCCTGGCTGAGCCTCAGTCTCCTCATCTGTAAATTGGAGATCATGATTCCTCAGCAGAGTTTCTATGAAGATAAAGTGTAATACTGCGTGTGGAATGTTTTGCACAGGGGCCTCACGGTGATGAGTGCTCACCAGTGGTTGTGAATATCACCAAGAAGTCACAGGATGGAGGCAGATATGTTAAATCGCCATTCAGCCTACTGTTCTTGTTTCCTAGATTACGAATGAGAAAACTTGAGGTAGTAGAATGATGACGATTCACTGCCTCACTCGAGTCAACTGTCTTTTAGATTGCTGCTGCTGTGAGCTCCATACATTTAGCAATATTCATGTGGTTTAGTTCACAGTGTGTGAGACAGCCATGGGATTGTGTCTCTCAGACCTCCCACTGTAAGAGTACATTTCGCTGCAGGTCCCAGGTGCTGGGCTCTGAAACCCATCCTGGAGAGAATGATGGGCTGCACCCCCGACCTGCAGCTCCCAGCCAGTGACTGAGCTGGCATCAGGAAAACTAAAGCAGCCTCATTCCTGGGTGAGAGAGGGTCCCTCTATTGGGCACTTTGGCTGGAGGACCCTCATGCCTACAGCTGGCCTTGCTGAACTTCCTGAAACTACCTTGTAGCCCAAGACTCTTCTGTGCAACCTGCCTTCCTTCCCTCTCTCCTTCACAAGAGTCAGGTCTATACTGTGATCTGACAGTCCTCCCAGCCTCCCCTGGCTATCCGCCCATTCTTCCTGACAGGGGTTTGCCCTAAGAGAATCCATGCAAGTCTAACCATGTCTTGTTCTTTGCCTCTCAGAGGACCTAGGCTAATTCAGACAGCAGGGTTGGACAAAGTAATTTTCATTTCCCAATACTTGTGCATCTTGGACAGCTTACTGAGTATAAAGGTGATGAACAAAGTATGTAGAGCCATAAGGGCCCCCGAAAGCTGGCATTCAGCCCTACTCATCCTCAAACAATGGACACGTCAACAACTGGGAAGAGATGGTTGTCTCTTGCTTGGAAATCTTCTACCTTGGCCACATACCCCAGACTAGTCTCATGTTCTTAGATGGATGAAACTTCCAAAGCTGATAATCAAAACCATCAGCTGCTGGTGCTGAGTTGAAGCTAGAAAACATTTCTGCTCAAGGCCAGCTCCCTGCTAACTAATTGGCCAGAGTCAATAGTATTTACCCTAAGAATATTCTTTGAGAAAATGTTAAGCCATTCTTTGGGTGGGAGAGTAGGAGACAGGAGAAAGAAATCAACTTCCTTTATTAAATATCTTAAAGTACAGATATATTTACACACCCCACATCCTAGCTTTATTTAAAGAGGCCTCTGAAGATGTTACTATTTTCCTTCTCTGAGCAAAGACACTGAGGTTTAGTAACTTGCTTTAAGTCGGAGAACAAGAACAAAACCAAGTGGTCTCTGAGAATACATCTGTCTGATTCAATGGCCCAGACTAGGGCTTCTGTGTTTCTGGAGCTGGCTTTGGTTATTTTCTAGACGGACCCAAGAAACTGCACCAGAGAGCACTAACCCATGCACTGATTTTCTTTCCCTAAGAGGCAATGTGGTTTCTCATGGCATGGTCAGCTAAGCAGTCACAGGAAGCTGGAGAGTGTTTGGAGGGAAGAGTGAAGCATGCTGAGTTCCCTGGGGTGGGGGGGGAATTTTGTATGTATTCACCTTATTCACTTTCACAGGGATTTAGGAGTAGTAAGTGTTTGGAAAATGTTACTCTGTGGACTATCACACATCCTATGTGAACAGGTCTGGATAAACAGAGTTACAAGAAAGTTAAGTGGATTCACACTTTTTCCTCACTTAACTTCCATATTTCACAAGACAGTGGCTGGGCAGGTGCTGGCAGATATCAAATAGCTATAGGAAAGAATGTGGTGTTGATACAATGCATTTGACTAGCTGCCAGACAACCTGAGATCTTGTCTTGACATTAGGATTAATTGGCTGGGAGATTTTGAGTAAGTCACTCTACTTCAAGCTTCAGTGCCTTTATCAGTAGAATGAGAGGATGGGATTCGATGAATCTCTAAGGTCAGTCTTTTTTTTTTTTTTTTTAAAGATTTTATTTATTTATTTGAGAGAGAGAGAGACAGTGAGAGAGAGCATGAGCGAGGAGAAGGTCAGAGAGCGAAGCAGACTCCCCATGGAGCTGGGAGCCCGATGTGGGACTCGATCCTGGGACTCCAGGATCACGCCCTGAACCGAAGGCAGTCGTCCAACCAACTGAGCCACCCAGGCGTCCCTCTAAGGTCAGTCTTAACTCCAGTATTTTATTACTTGCTGATCCTCACCCAGATTGGTTGAGGACTTCCGTGATAGTCCCGGAAAGTTGTCAGCTTCCCTCTGAGAAGCGACCATTTCGGCTGAGCATGCTTCATGCCATCTTGTCCTGTTCTGTGCCAATCAAAGGCATTCCCTTCCAGCATGGATTTCAACCATGTGTCTGAATCTGGGTATACGCCAAGCAGGGTCAAGACCACGAAGACCTGTCTAAACCTATCTAGTCTCATAATCTGATTTGATAAGAAATTACATGAGCCATATACTAAACCATGGGAGCTTATTAGAACATCTTAGGTTCCTTTTAGGTGCCCCCTAAGAAAGGTACATTGAGTAATCACAATAACAATTGTTATTATGAATCCCAAATTCTCACTCTCATTTGCAGTAATTTTCAAAAGGTGCCCTTAATAAGAAGTCAGGGGTGGTAGGTGGTGTGTGTGTGTACCTTTTTAGGTGCCCAGAACAAGGTTACTCAATATCTCCAGAAGTTCTATTTCTCATTAGAGTTCCTGGCAATGCTCTGAAGCAAAGGACACGGAAGTTGGAAGGTATGATGTTTGTCCCCAGTGACCGCCCCTTCTCCTGCCATTTGTCTTAGTGACATTCAGAGGACAGACACAATGGTTCCAAAATCCACACTTGGTTTCTCCCTCTCTTCAAATATGTCACATATGTTAGAAATATGTCCCTCTCTTCAAATATGTCAGCCCTAATTAGAGAAATTCTCTGGATATTCCACTAAATCAAATATAGAGAAATCTAAACAAAGTCCCAATATTTCATGCAGCTCTTTACTGAAAATAGGATTTATATTTGAATGTCTTAGCTGTTTAAAATAATTTATAATGCAGAGCTCCTAGAATTTAGAATGGTTCCTCACCTACTCCACCTGTAAAAACTAAGCCATGATCAGGAACATGACAAAAAGTACACATCAATGTTTGTTTATTTCTTTTCTTTTCTGGCCCCTGCCCCTCAAATACCCTTCTCCCTTTTGATTTAACATTGTCCTGGTATCCTAGCTAGTATAATAAAGAAGGAAAAAGAAATGAAAGACACCTAATTGAAAAGGAAGAATTAAAACTGGCTTTATTCTCAGAAGACATGAAAATCTGATGGAATCTTACAAAAAATAACCAGAACTAATAAGTTTAGCAAGGTTGAGGATACAAGAGCAATATGCAAAAAAATAATTGTATTTGCATGTATTAGCAGCAAATACTAAAAAACAGAATTTAAAGAAATACCATTTACAATAGCATCTAAAATATGAAACATTTAGGGATAAATCTGACTAAAGATGTGAAAGATCTGTACACTAAATACCACACAGCAGTCCCAAGTGAAATTCTAAAAGACCTAATTAAATAGAGAGAAAGTCTAAGCTCCTGGATCAAAAGACCTAATATTGTGGTCTATGTCAAACCTCCCCAACTTGATACAGAAATTCAGTGAAATTCCAGTAAAAGTCCCAGCAGGATTCATTCTCTCTCTCTCTCTCTCTCTCTCTCTCTGTTTTTTAATGGTGGGGGAAGGAAAAAAAATTGAAAAGCTGGTTCTAAATTCATATGGAAGTAGAGAAGACCTACAATAGCTCAAACAACTCTGACAGAAAACAACAACAACAACTGAATGGCTAACACCCTTATTATAAAATTTATTATAAAACTACATTAGTCAAGACAGTGTGGTATTGGAGTAATAATGATAGACAAACAGAGCAACAGAATATAAAGCCCAGTACTAATGCCACCCATATATGAAAAACTGATGTTCTACAAAGGTACAAAGACAAGACAATTCAGTGGAGAAAGGACAGTCTTTTCAGCAAATGGTGCTCAAACAATTGGATAACCATATGTAAACAAAACAAAACAAAACTGTGTTCTGTGTCTCACACCTCACACAAAAATTAACTCAAAATGGATCATGGGCCTACATGTAAGACTTCTATAAAATTTCTAGAAGAACGAAAGAGGAGAAAACTTTTGTGACCTTAGGGTAGGTATATATCTCTTAGATACAAGAGTAACACAGCAATCCATAAAAGAACAAATTGTTAAGAAGTTGAATGAAGCTGGTCTTCATCAAAATTAAAAACTTCCGCTCCTCAAAATACACTGCTAAGATAATCAAAAGACAAGCTACAATTTGGGGAAACATATTTTCAAATACCTATAAAAGCCATATCTAGAATATATTTTAAAAGACTCTTCAGACATGGGGAGTTAGGAGAAGGGAGCTGGGGGAAATTGGAAGGGGAGGTGAACCATGATAGACTATGGACTCTGAGAAACAATCTGAGGGATTTTAAGTGGCAGGTGGTGGTGGTGGGAGGTTGGGGGAACCAGGTGGTGGGTATTATAGAGGGCACGGATTGCATGGAGCACTGGGTGTGGTACAAAAACAATGAATACTGTTATGCTGAAAATAAATAAGAAATAAATTTAAAAAGTAATAATAATAATAATAAAAATTTTGTCAAAAAAAAAAGGCTCTTCAGACTAAAAAATAAGAAAACCAACAACTTAATTAAATGATGGGCAAAGATTTCAAAATACATTTTACTAAAGAAGATACACAGAGAATGAATAAGCAGATGAAACGATGCTCAGCCTCATTAGAAATTAGGGTCATGTAAATTAAAACCACAGTGAGATACCACCGTATACCTAAGAAAATGGCCAAAATTCGAAAGACTGACCCTTGTACATGATGGAGAGAATGTAAAGGAAGTGGAACCATGTCATGGTGCCAATGGGAATCTACAACTGTACAGCAATTGGTAATATAGTTGGGCAGTTTCCTAAAAAATTAAACATACCTACCATATGATTCAGTTACTTCAATTCTCAGTGTTTACCCAAGAGAGAGGAAACCATGCAAAGATTTCTTCTACATGAATACTCATAGCAATGCTATTTGCAATAACTCCAAACAAGAAATAATCTAAATGTCAACCACTAAGTACATGATGCATACTGTGGTGTATCCATTGAATGGGATACTCCTCAGCAACAAAAACGAATGAACTATACTTGGATAAATCTCCAAGTAATTTTGTGTGAACAGAAGGAACCACACAGCAATGAGGACATACCAAAGGATTCAGCTTTTGTAAAATACCAGAAAATGCAAACTAATGGACAATGACAGAAAGCAGATAGATGATTGCTTGGGAGTACAAGCAAGAGATGAGGTGTGGAGGGGGAAAATTACAAAAATAACTACAAATACCTATTACCCCCAAACATATCCTAGCAACATGATACGTTTGAAAGTAGTAGATATTTTCATTATTTCGATGGTGGTCATGATTTTCTGTTGTATACTTTAATTATGTGCCATGTATTACAATTAAACTTCAATTAAAAAAAAACACTCTGCCAATAAAAACTGGTTAAAGATCTGGAAATGATAATAAAATAGATAAAATTATGGTAAACTGATCACAAAATAGAATATGCTAGACACATAAACAATATGTTAGAAACACAAGATTAATAGGCATGATGAAGGAAATATTAGGAAGAAAATGGCAAAGTATAAAATCAATTTTATAGTGATACATTTGTAGTACACATCAAATAGATAGCTTTTAAGAAAAACATATGTATTGTGAAATATTCTCAAAATTAATAGAAAACATCAGATCAATAAATATTAACTATAGGGAGTTATTAATAAAAAAACTTTGTCTCCAACCCAAAAGGATCCAGGCCAAGGTTGTCTTAAGGACTTTTTTTTTTTTTTTTTGGCCCAAACTTCAGAGAATAAGATCACTACTATCTTTAACTTCTTCTTTCAGAAGACAGCAAAACAGAGAAAGCTTATTTTACATGACTTTTATTATCTCAAATAATAGAACAAGGAAAAATACAGACAAATCTCAGGGATGAAATTTAAAATTCTATATGAAATAATAACAAAAGGAATTGTTTCAACAATTATTTCACCAGGGACTCCTGGGTGGCTTAGTCAGTTGGGCAGCTGATGCTTGAGTTCAGCTTGGTTCTTAATCTCAGGGTCATGAGTTCAAACCCTACATTGGGCTCTATACCCGTCCCCCCACAAAAATTATTTCAGCATGACCAAGTAGAATATATCTTGGGATTGGAACACTATTTCAATATTTAAAATTCTAACTCACATTAAAATATTAATAAAAAACTTAACCAGCTCAACTGATGCTGAAAAAGTCTTTAATAAGATTCAGCATACATTCATGATAAAAACATTTTAGCAAATTAGCAAAAGATGGAAATATCCTTATGCTAAATCATGATTCTGTGGTTAACATCATATTTAAAGTCAAAACTTCAGAAGCTTTCCTCTTCCAAGTAGGAATAAGATAAGTGTGCTTGCTATCATCTTTATTACTCAATATTGTGCTGGAAGTCCTAGAACATTCAATAAAACAAGAAAAATGAGGTATTAACCATTCAACTCTTGATTTTGGCTCAGGTCATGATCTCAGGGTGGTGAGATCAAGCCCGAGTTGGGCTCCCCACTCAGTGAGGAGTCTGCTTGAGATTCTTTCCCTCTCCTTCTGGTCTCCCCACTCACATCCTCTCTCTCGCTCTCTAAAATAAATAAATCTTTTTTTTTTTTTTAAAAAGAAATGAGGTATAAATCCAAAAAGAAAAAAACCTGAAAACTGTCTCTATGTCCAAGCAATATGTGAACATTAAAAAAAAAAAAAAACCAAAGTGAATCAACCAATTATTATAACTAACAGACTTTGTCATGTGTGTAAGATACATTATTAATATATGAAAACAAGAGCTTTTTGGTATATCTAAAAGAACCAGACAGAAAATGCAATAGAAAAGAAGTACTCATAATAGTGAGAAAAAGTTTAAGGTACCCAGGAACAAATTCCTGTAAGACTGTTATGGAAAAAACTATAAAACTTTATTCAAGGATGAACTGAACCTTGCATTGTTAAAGAGATACATCATATTGAGATGTGGTTAGACTCAATATCATAGAAATATTACTGTCCTAAATTCATTTGTAATTTTCATGCAATTTCAATTTAAATCACAAAATGATTTTTTATGAAATTAAGAATTTAACTAATATGGGAGGATAACATAAGAACTTTGAAAATGAAAAAGAGGAAGGAGGGAAGTGCCCATATCATTACTAAGATTTATCACGAAGCATGAATAATTAAATCAATATATTAGCATGAAGGTAGAAAAATAAACCAATATAATAAAACACAAAGAAATATATATGGGGCAAAGATCCATATCTTCCCAGTGACCTCATTTCAATTATACCTTTGATAGGAAGGATTCCAATGAGTTAATTACATTTAATAAAAAATACACTCTTCATGTCCAAATATAGCTTGGGTGTGAATGGGAATATTCAATATTTAGCATCATCGTTATTAGGATAGAGTGCTGGTATTTGAAGAGTTGCATTTTCCTTCCTGGAAAACTTCACATTGAGGAAACCTATCATATACCTAAACTCTTCATTGAGGGCAGTGGTTCTCAAACTTTAGGGAGTATCAGAGTCATCTGGAGGACCTGTCAAAACAGAGATCGCTGGGCCCCTCCCCTCGTAGTTTATAATTCAGTAGGCATAAGGGTATAAGAATTTGTATTTCCAGGGGTGCCTGGGTGGCTCAGTGGGTTGAAGCCTCTGCCTTCGGCTCAGGTCATGATCCCAGGGTCCTGGGATCAAGCCCTGTGTTGGGCTCTGTGCTCTGCAGGGAACCTGCTTCCTCCTCTCTCTCTCTGCCTGCCTCTCTGCCTACTTGTGATCTCTCTCTGTCAAATAAATAAATAAATAAAATCTTAAAAAAAAAAAAAAAAGAATTTGCATTTCTAAGTAGTTCCCAGGTTAGAACTGCTGTTGGCTTGTGAACCACAACCCTAAGATATCACTGGATGCCAGTAAAAGCCAACATTTATATACATTACATTATTTTTTCAGTCTTAAGTCTAAAATACAATTAACTAGTACATTACACAGATGGATGTTAGTACACTTATTAGAACGTAATACTGGTCAATGATTCTATGAACACAGTGCTCTGCAAAATACTATATATTCAGTTTAGCTAGTCATGATTGATACCCCAAGGACCTTTCAACTCCTAAGGCCAGGGATCATGTTTTGTACTAGATTTTGTTCATTGCGTACTGCCCCAAAATCAGTAAGTACACATCGACTGAGCACCTGCTGTGTTTTATGAACATACTAGATAAAAGATGTAAGTACAAAATTAATTGGCTCATGATCTCATAGGAGCAACTGACACACAAAAACATGATTTCAATGTTATACGGTGAATATTAGATCATTTTTATAAGAGCACGCTATTGAAGGGCCTCAGCCCAAGTCAGTCAAATGACTGAGTCTTGCAGATTGAATACTAGCTTGACAGTTAGAAAGGGATATGAGGAGGGGAGTTTTGGTAGAGAGAAAAACACAGACAAATGCATGGAAGTGTGAAACTATATATATATATATAGTTTTTAAATATATATATTTATATATAGTCTGTATTAGACACTAAAAGCAATAAGGTATGCATAGAGATTAAAGTGTCAAGCAGCTGGTGAAGGATAGGAGGGAACTGACCAAGTCTTAATGGACTCTATATCCTATGTTGGAGTTTGGAATATGTTCTGTAGGCAGTGGGAGTCTTCAAAGGATTTTAAGCATGAAAATCATGTAGTCATATTTGAGTTTGTGATCAGTGTCTAAGTTACGGGGAGGGGGGAGGATGATTCAGAAAGGACCAGAAGGTAGTCGAAGAGCTCAGGTTACTACAATCAAGAAGTGATGAAGTAGATTAAGAAGAAGAATTCGGATATGTTTTAAAAGTAAAAGTAGCAGGACTTGGTAATTAGATATTTAGATGTTGGCACGGATGGAGAAGGAAGGGTTTAGGATGTTCTCAAGGTATTTGGCTTGAGCAACTATAGAGAGTGAGAAAGGGAATACAGAAGAATGAGCAAGTTGTCCACTGGGGACATTTAGAGATACCGCTGAAATATCTGCATGGTTATCTATCTGTTCATGAGACAATTATTGAATGGAAGGATAGATCATCTTAAATTATTCAATAAAGCAGAAGACACAATTGCCTTCTAAGGGTGAGGGAGTAGGCCGGGGAGTTGAGAGGATTCACAGAGGGCAGTGAGAGAAGCAGCTGATCAGAAGGCAGATGAAGAGGTAAGTGAAGTTGAAGAAAATGGATTTGTATTGGTATCAATCAGCCCAACAGAAATTGACAGATTTATAGAAATGAGAGTTCCCTAAGCATTTAACGAGCAAACAAGTAAATCCTGGGGAGCAGAGAGGGCAACTGATCTGCTCCGAATACAAATGAGGGATCTCTCACTCAATTCCCTTCAGTCAGAAAGCTTCTATTGGACAACAAGATTTTCCAAAAACTCCAAAGAAAAATGGAAGGCATGAAATCTAAGAACAGGAAAGGTTTCTGGTGTTTACCCCTGTCAGAAAGGCGCACACAAGGAAGAGGAAATTCAGATCAAAGAAGCAACGCATGTGATCATCTGGGAGGGCAGCATCACCCAGCTAAGAACAAGGAGTTTGGAGGAAGAGAGAAGAGAACATAAATTTCAAATCCCAGTTCTACCGCTCACTGCCTTGTGTGGCTTTGGACAAGTTGCCTATTCTCTTTACGCCTCAAATGCTTCTTCTGTGAAATGGAAATTCTCATGGCATCTCCTTCATGGGGTTCTTGCAATGATTACATGTGCAATATTCTTAGCCCAATGACTGTCCCATGTTAATGGGTCAATAAAGCTTACATGGCACTTTTCTGAGCAGAGGGAAGGGTGGCAGGAAGGGAAGGTTTGTCCTTGTCCTGTCCAGTGTTGCTCAGGACCTTGAATTGTGCTAAAACTTATGGCAGCATTTCCAAGAAGGAAGAGATGATTGTGAAGTGCCTAGCAATTTGCTTTTATTGTTATTTCACCATTCAAAAAATCTATTTCTGTATAATTTCAAGTTCCTTTAGGGTACAGACAGGGCTGTATGATCTTGGTGGCTCCTACTCCTAGCGCATCCGAAACATTGCTGGGAGTCAGAGTGAGGTGGGAACAGAATACCAAGGAGCCAGGGTAAATATTAGCATTCAAGCCTCCCTCCAGGCAAGTACTGGTATGAAGGAGGGATTATCGCTATACACTGGTGATGGTGAAGGGTAGTGAGTAAAGAAACTGAACGTGGGACTGAATTGGATTGAATATGTATGGCTTCTGAGGGGCACAAGACAATATGGGGGAAAGCTTCAGAATTCTGTAATGCTTAGATATGGGTGGGGGGAAGAGGGCAACTTAATCAGGTTTTCCTTCTTGGAAAAAAGGGCAAAATGGTGGCAGCGCCACAGTCAAAATGGAATTGGAAGGAGAAGAGTGAGTTAGAAGGAATGTAACCAGTTTGTTTGGCCTCCGCTCTACCAATCTTGGATGCCCAGGGTCTGCACATTGTAAACACAAAACCATTTTCAGAATGAAACAAGCGCAGGTGCAGAATTGTTCTTCAAGGAACAATTTCACAGTTTCCAAGAAATCCAAGTAATGTAACTATATTTACAGTCTATTTCATATGTGGCAAAAAAGCTCAATACTTGTAATTAAAACAGTTATCATTTCCTCAGCCCTTCATATATTCTAGGGTTTTAGCCAAGTACTCTATAAACATCATCTGTAGTCCTCAAATTGAAACACTGAAAATTGAGTATGTGATGCCTGCTTTATACAGCAGAGACCTGAGATGAAGGTGCCCAAGATCTCACAGTCAAGAAGGGAAAAGAGCATGAAATTAAGGCACATCTGTCTGACACCAAAGCTCATGCATACAGCCACACCTGGCTGTCGAAGCCTGCGAATTCACCATCTTTGACCTTTTGATTAGAATCTGTATTAGGATTTCCTTAATACTTGTATTTTATGCCATCGACACGTGGTCTTCCTGATTTCTCTGTCTTTATTTCTTCCATCTCTTTTGGACCTCTCATTTGAGGGATTGAATCCAGAAGTCTTCTTTTTGAACCTGAGCAGGAAAATGTGAATGGAATAAAACAGATGATGGTCCCATTTCTGTGCATATTTTTTTCTGGTTCCTGGATTATGCTGGGCTTTTCTAGAGGCAAAGAAAGAGGCTCCCAGTTGTTTGATGACGAGAAGCAGAAAAGCCAACCTGACCTACAAATCTTTTAGTTTTCTCTTCTGTATTGGTCAAATGTGGTTGTAACTCTCTTGGATCCTGATGCTGATGATCTATACAAAAAAAGCTTATCCAAGAGCACTAATTCAAGAGTTCACTGTCAGCAATTAAAAAACTTAACTGGAAGTAGTCTGCAAGATAAGAGGAAGGTTCTACAGGAGGCGCCTGGGTGGTGCAGTGGGTTAAGCCTCTGCCTTTGGCTCAGGTCACGATCTCAGGGTCCTGGGATCAAGTCCCGCATCCGGCTCTCTGCTTGGCAGAGAGCTTGCTTTCCTCCCTCTCTCTGCCTGCCTCTCTGCCTACTTGTGATCTCTGTCTGTCAAATAAATAAATAAAATCTTTTTTTTTTTTTTTTTTTTAAAGAGGAAGGTTCTAGGAAATGTGAAATAATATTCATGAGGTTGGTTAGGAGAGAGGTGAAAGAAAGCAGGAGAAGCTTCTGGGAAGGGCACACCATGGCACCCACTGTCTCCCCAGGTGACAGCACAAAGCATGGGCTTCGAGAAGGAAAAAAAGTACACAGAGTGGGCACTGAAGATAATCTCCCCCCGCGCCAGCCAGCCCCAACCTCTACTCTTAGACTCCCAACCTCTTTCCTATTAAGAACTGTTTCTCTTTGATGAGTTTAACCAGAGTCCAGCAAAAGATGAAACCAAGGGAGCAGAAAAAAACAGAGGAATGGGAAGGGGCAAGAAGAACTTGCAGTCACACTTCAAACATGTACATTCTAACATACCAATCCTGAAGTATGCGAAAGACCTCAGTACCAAGGAGAAGGGGATACGATTTTGCAGACTGTAGGTAATAATGAATGCCACCAGCGCAATCCCCTAAACTATGAGAGCTACAAAGGGATGTGCAGTCATGACAAGGCACTAAGGACAGAGTATCAGTGGAGTAAGGGGAGCTGTGAGGTTTACCGCATTGTGAGTCTACACAGAATGATACAAGATGGCTCTAAAAAGATCAGGACCATAGACAATGTGGACCTGCAGACAAGAATCTTTTTTGTCTTTCTGGATTTCATAGATCATCTGGAGAGTGCTTATAGGACCCCAAAAAAAGGTAAATAGAAGATCTAGGCTGGACCCTCCATCCTGAACCCCACAGAATCTATGGCCCATCACTGATGATCAACACTCTTTTGTCTTCAAGGGAACCAGACCTGGAATGCCCAGACTAAAGAGAAGAAATGACCTTAATTTTTATAAAGAGATCCAGGAAGGATAAAACCACAGATAGCTTAATGGACTCATTTAATTGCAAGATAATTTACATTACTAAGAATGTCTTTCGTATAGTTATCTCAAATACTTCCCCAAATGGATTGAACCCACTTAGATTCAGGCAATGACAGTTCAAAAGGAACAGTTATAACTCTGTCTTTGAGATAGTCTTCCTATTATGGGAAGGGAAAAAATAGAAAACATCAGTATTTTCTCAAAGTTTTATTTTTACCTGGTCTCATGTTTGTATTTCTAGTTAAGTGAAGGCTTTAAGTGAGAGAAAGTTCTCATACCCTATAAGATTAGATTAATTTTGATTATTTTCCCTTTCTCTCTACTAGCTCCATGAGGGAAGGGATTGTGTTTTGTTTTGTTGTGTTTACTGCTATATTCTAGGAGTCTAGAAACAGTACCTCACCCATAATAGACATTCAATAAATATTGCCAGAAATAATGAATTTGACTTGCAATGTCATCTAATCACTCTCCCTGTCTCTCATTTACTATTCTACAATCCACTCTAATCTCTGAAGACCGAGTTATCTTTCCCAAACAAGAATCTTTTTTTTTTTTTAAGATTTTATTTATTTGACAGAGAAAAATCACAAGTAGGCAGAGAGAGAGATGAGGAAGCAGGCTCCCTGCCAAGCAGAGAGCCTGATGTGGGACTCGATCCCATGACCCTGAGATCATGACCTGAGCCGAAGGCGGAGGCTTAACCCACTGAGCCACCCAGGGGCCCCAAAACAAGAATCTTGATGACAGGTGTCTCCTTTCTTAAACTTCTCAAAGAATGCATAAAGTCTAGAATAAAGTCTTTATTCTTCAAGAAGCTCTTTCTGCTCGCCTCTGTGATCTGGCCCCTGATTCTTTTTCCAAATTCACCTGCCGTAGTCTTGTGCCTCCTGCAGCAGGACTGCAGTCGTCCTACCTGATGTGTCCTCTCCGTCCAGGACACAGTCTCCCCAACTCCCTTCTCCTCTTGGCAAACTCTTATTTGTCCTTCAAGACTCAGAAAGAACATCACTCCTTCTGGGAAGTCTTCTCAGACTTCCCGCAACTCTCGGTTATTTACTTTGGCACTATCTAATGCATCTATCAACATGTTTATAATATATTGGGATGACAGACTTATATGTTTGTGTTCCTTACTACTGTGTTCCCTAAACTTACCTCTGGGTCAGGTGCTGTGGCTTCACTGCTACTGTATTTCCAGCTCCAGATAGCATGTTTGCCACAAAATCAACACTCGATAAATATTTGGGACTAGGAGCCCTGCAAAGGGACTGTGGAATTAGTGGCATTACAAATTTTTTAATCAAATGTTCATTTTGGCTTATAAATCTTGATGTGGTTTAAAAAAAAGAGACTGATGATTTCTGCAAGTTTTATCTATTAAGTTCTACAAGGCACACAGTCTATTTTCAGAAATCATTAGTTCTCATTTTTTAATCGTGGTAAAAAAAAACATATAAAATTTACTATTTTAACCATGTCAAGGCATGTAATTCAGTGGCATTACATGATATCAATGCTGGGTAACCATCAGCATTTCCCATTTCCCAGATTTGTTCATCATCCCAAACAGAAATGCTACTATACCCATTACATAGTAACTCCCCATTCTGTCGGCCGCCAGCAGACAGCAGACTCTCTTTTAGTCTCTAGATCTACAGACTTGTCTATTCCAGAGATGTCAGGTACGTGGACTCCTACCTACCACATGTGGCTTTTGTGTCTGGCTACTTTCACTCAGTGCAACGTTTTTAAGGTTCATATATTTTGTAGCACGTGTCACGGTTTCATCCCTTTCAAGACTGAATAACATTCCAGTGTATGGACAGACCACATTTTGCTCATCTACTCCTTTACTGATAGACATTTGTGTTGTTTTCCACATTTTGGCTATTGTGAAAGATATTGCTGTCAATGGGTGTACAAGGCTCTGTTTGAGTCCCTGCTCTTCCTAATTCTTTTGGATAGACACCTCAGAATGGAACTGCTGGATCGTGAAGTATTTCCACTTAGTTTCTGAGGAAATGCCAAACTGTTTTCCTCAGGGGCTGGGGCATTTTACCTTCCCACCAACAACGTACAGGGTTCCATTTCTACACATATTCACCAACGCTTGTTATTTTGCCATTTTTAATAATAGCTGTCTAGTGGGGATGAATCAGTGGCACTCAATTGGCCTGGAAATTCAAGTTTTTGCCATATTTATATCTTTAACTTTGAGAATGAAATTTAAGTGATAAATAGCTATGCTTAAATTTGAAATATTATAAATGCACTATTATTTATGAAACTGCCCCTCAGCCTTGGTACAGCTTTGAATGAAGTAAAGATATAATAAACAAGTAGAAAGTAGGGGGTGGGGGAAGATGATAATGTTCTCATGACCTGTCATTCAGCAACGTGAGTTAATAACTTTTGCAACGCAGTCCATGGGCATTTCTTAAAACATATTTAATTGACAAATGTATGAAGCAGGACCATTCTAGTAATGGTTTCCAGTTGAAATTGCTTCCATATTTTTGCATTAGTTTGAGCATTTTTATGATTTCAAGGATGGAAAAAAGCTTACAGAAAACCACATATATGCAAATGCTGTGGATGGGAAAATATGCAGAGAAAATGTTGCTTATTTTTATAAAACTTTTTTTTACAGCATATTAAGGCCAAGCCAGTGTTATTGCAATATTCAAGTTCAGAATTTCAGCAATCTGTTAAGGCCCCTGGAGGAACATTTGTTATGGCAGGGAACTCCAGCACTCGAGAGGTCTGCCAATGGCAAGACCGCTCTCCCACAGACTTCATGGCGAGATGCATTTCATAGGAGGGATTTCATAAAAGTGGCTCCACAGCACTCTTCCAAGGCAATCAAATACTCAGAACTGATTGATTTTAACTTGACCTTAGTGTCTTAAAATGAGGCGATGAGCCGACAGTGGGGTTCCTGTGAGACAATTAATAGGAAGAGGACCATCCCTTCCGTTACATGCTGGTACCATATTAAGTCTTCCTCTCTGCAGCTTTAAGATTTAGTGAACTTTGCCATACAGCTATGGGACACAAGCCTCCCCTGAGCCCCATGCCCTGTGAGGTAAGCATGGCTGACACTGTCATTGCCAGATGTGCAAAGCAGACTTCCCCAGCCCAAAGATGGGGGACTATGTGCCCCCTAGTTCCCAAAGCTGGACACCAGATGGGCAGGTGGTACAGGAGCAGACACAGAGCCTCAGCAGAGACACCAACATCCAAATCCTAGCCTTGGCACACTCTCGTGGTTTCCCTGGAAAAGTTCCTTGAGTTCTTTCAGCCTCAGTTTCATCTCCATAAAATGGGGTTGAGAGCATTTATCTCGTAGGATTGCTTTAGAACTAAATATTCATTCTGTTTATTCTGAGTGATTCTATTCCATTTCTCCCATGTACATCCTGGTCAGACACTAATCAATCATAGCACACATTGGCACAGAGTGTAGAGCAACCTTGCAAATCCTTCTCGGGCTAGTGTTCTGGGCTTCTATACTAACCACACAGAAGGGGTAGATGACAAGAGGGGGACTTGTCAGAGCTATGTTCACTGCTGCCTGGGTTGCTCCTTTCATCTGTCCCTCAGGAACACTCAGCTTACACGAAAGTCTGAGACATTTGTTAGACCTCCCGCTTTCTCCTTGCCACTACTGCTAAACTGACCTAATCCCACATGTCTGTGACACTATCCCTGAGTCTGCAAGAGGCAAACAGAGGATAAGTTAAACAGTGAAATGGAAGAGAAGAGTGAGATAGGAAAAAGTACCCAGACTAGTGTGGGTCTTTGTTATGTGTTCTCTATTTTTCTGGTTCTTCTGACATTTTTCATGTGAGGAGTTATGCCAAGTACCGGTATTCATTGAAACAGTCAAATCCCTCAGTCTGAAGGTTAGCTGTTATACCAGTATTTGTAGAAAAAACCCAGAGTCACTGATGTGTTCAAGGTCACCCAGTGAGACATAAATGAAAGCGGCAGACAGCTTGAGTTGGGCATCCTTGATGAGGCCAAGGTTACAAAAATGGATTGTTGCATTTTAACCTTGGTAATTTTTTGAAGTCGTCAAGTCTTCTTTTAGACTTTAATCTCATGATCAAAGAACGTACATTTTCTTACTACTTCAGAAGTGAAGTTTCATTTTTCCTGTGCTGCACTGAGAAGAAAACACAAGTTCTTATTTGCCCTAATGGTAAACAGAGGAAATGCTATCCTCCCCGATCTCTTAGGCTCCAAAGTGAATGAAAGGATTTTACTGAAACTGTGAAACAAAACAAAAAGAGCTATCCCATTGGGTTTACCAAATATTTGTTAGCAACAGGCTTAAAAATCTCTATTTGGAACTCTTCTTGCCTCGGAATGCTTCCTGACTTAGAATCGGTGCTCGGACTATGAACAGTTTCCTTACTCGGCCCTTACTCGGTGCTCTGGCATCTTTAAGCTTAAAACCATGCTTTGTGTCCTACTGTCTCCAAGGTTCATTTGTCAGAAGAACTTGTCCTGGGCCACATTCCCTCCAGGGGTTCCCCATATAAGACACAGATGAGAAGTGAATGCAATGTCATCTCGTAGTCTAGAAATAATCAGTTCCACTTTTTACTACCTGGAGGTTGAGGTGTGGAGCAAGGGGGACACAGTGTACTACAGTGTAAGCCCTTAGAAATGGCAACAGATGCAGACTACGTGGGCCTGGTTATGCCATGACTCCATTTGAGGGTCTCAATGGAGTCATGCCAACGGAAGACCCTAAGAAGCCCCTCCCAACCCTGAGACTACCTGCTGGGCTGCAGAACCGGGTCATGGCCTTTCTCTGTGAGTACCATTTGGCTCTCGCTCTACAGAGAACACATCACTCCAGCGAGAAGGAGGATGTTTTATAAAAGTTTCATTCCTGTGTCTGAAATGCCTTCGTGAGTCGAAGGAACATTTACAAATAAAAACAGACGTTTGTTTCTCAATAGTCACAGTTCAAGATGGCATGTGCGAGTCTCCCTGCGGTCATTTTTGAAACTTAAAAAGCTTTTCATGTTGCTTTTTAAACAGAAAAGCAATTTGGAAATGAAGGAAAGCATTTAGCATTCCAAAATAGTGAACTGAGGGTTGGCGCCAGAGGGTGGGGGGGGGCACTATCACATAACCCAGTCCGCAGAGTCTGGAGACAGCCGGTAGAAAGACCCACTTTGCAGATAGGCCTCAATTCTGGTTATCACGGGGGAGGACTCTGGGGAAAACGAGGAAACACAAGTTTATCTTTAGCATTTCCTGCACTGTGCCACAGTGGGAAAGAACACGGGCTTTGGAATCCAACAGATCTGCATTTTCATTTTAGCTCTACCACAAATCAGCTGAATGCCCTGGATGATTATTTTAAGCCCCCAAGCCTCCGTTTCTTCAGAGCTGATGGCAGGAACTGATACCTACTTTGCAATCTGTGTGTGGAATAAGACATGGGAGAAATGACGTTACTAGCACATGGAAGGTACACAGTGGGGGGCCGTTCTGTTCTTGCCCTCTCACCCATCCCCAGCCGTGGAAAGCCCACTCATGGCTGCCTTCTTGGGCCTTACCTAGCAGTACTGTAGGGGGGCATTTGCAAGAAAATTTATTGCACCGTGGTTTAACAGTGTCCTCCGATCCCTGTCTCCGTGAGGGGGGCTGACCCAAACTCTCCATGATTACACCCTTCCGCGGAGCTTGTGGATCATCAAAATGGGTGCCAATGGGTTGACCTCTCACTCTTGCCAACGAAGTGTAATGTTTATGCTAGAGTCTTCAGAGAACGTGTTTTAACCCAAAGAATTGGCTGCAGTGGGGGGGACATTCAGGCAAAGCAGGAAGTTAGTTTAAGAATGACATGTATGGCATCATTGTTCAGTATTCATCCTTCAAAGCACAGACATGAGATCCTCCTTTCTGCTTCCACACAGGGGGCTGAGCTCTGGGGTCAGAGCTGTGATGTTAATGGTACCTTAAGGGCAGAATTGTAAGACTAGCGACCAAGTGTTTGCAGTGCCTCTTCTGGAAGTCTCCCTGACTCTAGGCCTCTGCTCACCATATGCTCTTCAAGTTGGAATAATTAAGTCCCAGCTAGGAGCTAGTAATGTTCCAGATCTCTAGGAGGGCCAATAAGGACACTCCACCTAAGAAATGTCCTTATCCCCCAGTCTCTGTATCCCCCTGGTCCAGCAGCTAGCCCTGCTCTGGCCTTATACTGGATGGGCCTCCGGAGCTGGCCTTCTCCTCTGTTCTTCTACCCTCAAGCTCCACCCTGCCCCTCACTTTCAGTAACCAAGTCCCTGTTTGGTGGCTCCATGATGAACTCCAGTCCTCCTTGTTTGATGCTCCTTTAAGGTTATTATCTTAATTCCCTTCCACCCAGACCAGCCTCTCTGCCTCCCATTCTCTTAGATCCCCAGGATCTGTCCCTGACTTTATCCCATCAATAAAGAGCATACTTGGTTTGGGGAGTTGCCGAGTCAACAATGCCAATGAATCCACAGGCCTGGCAGATATAAATAAGAAGTATCTTATCCTACCAGAAAGATATACACTAAAGACTGAAAAGGCAGCAGAACCAATGGTGAAAAGCTTTAGTATTGATATCAGACAGACCTGGAGTTGAAGCTGGGAATGAATTAGGGACAGCCCCGCCAGTTTCAGTGATTTCCTTGCCTTATTCCTGCTCTGAATGCCTCATCTCAAAACTCAGGCTAGCAATATTTATCTTACAGGGTTATTGCAAGTGTGAAATCCCAAATGAATATAATCAGCACCCTGCCAGACAAAGTAAACGCTCAAGAAAAATCAGACGTTTCCATTAGTAGTAGCATGAGGGTTATTTAGGGATGGGCATGCACGAACCCTAAAGAGGAGCTTTTGCCTAGCGACAGGGATACATCCACAAGTGGAGATGGCAAAGGTCAGACAGCTTGTATTCTTCAATACACACAGCCTCTGCAGTTTCAGGGGAACACTGGGAACTCGAGAGACATTCAGGCTCTCTAGTGGCCACATCCATGGAAAGCTGCGGGGCATACAAGGAGGCTGCCTCTCAGCAGTTAGCAACTGTAGATGTTTGCTTTGAAATGGCGAGGGAGCAAGACCAGAGCCAGCAGTAAAGGTTTTGCTTTGGGATGAATGCAACACACACACACACACACACACACGGAATGGACATTGAGATATTTGAAAATGCCTAATATTTCAGGTTAGTTCTCAACTGTATTTTGGAAGAACATAATCTAACTTGCAGAATTTAAGTTGTCTGCCCCCACCCCTTTTTTAAAGTAGGCTCCATGCCCAGTGTGGAGCCCAAGGCAGGCTTGAACTTAGGAGATCAAGACCTGAGCTGAGATCAAGAATTGGATACTTAAGAACAATTGAGCTGTGCAGGTGCCCCTTGTTTGGCAGTTCCCCAGCTATTATTTTCTATATTTTATAATGATTTGGTATCTTAGAGCCTGGGGGACCTGGAAAGGGACTGCCCCTCTCAGGGTTATCTAATTCTTAGAGATAACAACCTGCCCACCAAGGCACATGCCTTACATATACAAACCAACCACCCATCTGCTTCCTCTTATCAAGCTCTACAATCCAGGGCACTATCCCTCTGCTTTCAGTCACCCCAGGGTCAGGTACCAGACTACAGATCACCCCCGGAGCCCAGAGCCTATAAAACTATTCAGACTGGGGCACCGGTGGCTCAGTGGGTTAAGCCGCTGCCTTTGGCTCAGGTCATGATCTCAGGGTCCTGGGATCAAGTCCCGCATCGGGCTCTCTGCTCAGCGGGGAGCCTGCTTCTCTCTCTCTCTCTGCCTGCCTCTCTGCCTACTTGTGATCTCTCTTCATCAAATAAATAAATAAAATCTTTAAAAAAAAACAAACAAAACAAAACCATTCAAACTATCCAATCCTATGCCTGTTTAGCAGTTTACTCTGCCTCACACAGCCACAAAAAAATCTTACCCCCATGCTTTTCCCTCTCTCTTTCTGCCTCCTGACCAATCCCGGTGCTTTCCCACTGGCTCTATGTGGGCCGGCATACCCCTTCCTCTTGGGAACTCTCAACAGACTCTATCTTTTCTGTGGCAATTGTTTCCTCATCTCTTAGCCCCGCCAAACCTAAATAAAACAAAATCCCAGATACATTTTTAAGCAACCCAAAATAACAGATATTCATATTCAGAAGTGTCCAGCTTCTGGCTGGATCATCTTGGGCAAGAATCTCAACCACTCAGGGCCTCAATTTCTTCACCCATAAAACTGGAGTAATTTACTATCTCATAATCCATGGGAAGGAATCATGCACCTGAAAATACCTGTCGTCCCCAACACATGACTGTTGCTTGTCCCTGCCTTTGTTCACACACCCCTTCACTCATTGCTACCCACCTGTGACCTATACACACAGTTCAGTTACCACTACCATCCCCCCGCCCCCCCGCTAGTTAGTTCCTGGGTGAATTCTAATATCTATCCAGATGTGCCTGGCTGCCGAGTGCTGTCCTAAGACCTGGCTCTCTTTTTCACTCTTTGTGACCACACTGGGTCCCCTTCCCTTGAGTCCTTCACTAGATTTCTGCCACAGCTGCCCAAAAGCCTGCAGTTTTGGAAAAGGCCAGTCTCCCTGATTCTGCTGACACCTCTCAACCTTATCAAGCAATTCTGTCTGCAAAAGGGGAGTGAAAAACCTTCTGCCAGGTAGGAAAGAGATCCGCTTTTGGCAAATAATTAGTAAAATCAACATCTGAACGCTGCAGATCATTTGTATCACACTACAGGCTTTGTGGATGCTTTCCTGCCTGCCCCTTCTAATGAAGGAGTGGGGGCTGATAAATGCTGAAGGAGAGAGAGAGTTCCTGAAGCCAGAGAGCCAAGGCTGCCATTTAACTGAAATTACCAAGAGGATGAACAGAAAGAAGGAAGGTGATCAGACAAATGAGGTAGCTAACAACTTCAGGGTGGGGGCAAACCAGACACAGATGGCACAAACAAACCATTTCAAGAGAAGCACCCCACCCAGCATGTATACTTGTGTTCATGTGGAACAAGGCTAAGGAGGGAATGGAGCCCTCACCAAGAACTGTGCAAAAGGAATTGGTCCCTCTCCCCCACCATAGGGTGCGGACATGGGGGACCCTGTCCTGGGGTAGCCCAGACTGGCTCTTGGGCTCAGGCAGTCCTGCCCACAGTGAGGTTCCTCTTTTCACAGACACAGACAATTCCACTGCGTTCTTGGGATGCTCATTTGAAATAGGATTATCAAAGAATTTCAGGCACTCTGAAGGGCTAAAGAAAAGATGTTGTTATGTTACAGAATTCTGTTCTTTTGTCTCCTGCTTGAAAGAGGAAGCAGGAATGATTCAAAGCACAGGCTCTCAGGGGCACCTGGGTGGCTCACTAAGTTAAGCATCCAATTCCTGGCTCAAGGTCACGATTCCACGTTTGTCGGAGGGAGCCCCGCATCAGGCTCTGCGGGTCAGTGTGGAACCTGCTTCAAATTCTTTTCCCCTCTCCCACCCCGACTGTCCCCCCTCCCCACATATGTGTACATGCTGTCTCTCTAAAATGAATAAATAAAATGTGTGTGGGGTTTTTTTTTTTTTTTTGAAAAACAGTCTCTGAGAGCAGATGAAGCAGGTTGCAATCCTTGGCTTTGCTATTTGCTCTCCTTGTGAACTTGAGTAAGTGGCCTGATTTCTTGAATCCTCAGACCTCTCCCTGCAGAAACAAATAAAATAATGCCTCTGTCACTGGGTTGTTGTAGGGGCTAGAGGAGGTCTGCAGACAAACTCCTTAGCACAAGGTCTGGTTCATAGTAAGTGCTCAATAAATATTACTAATATGTGCCCAGCCTCCTCACGTTCCTGTGTTCAGCACAACTGAAGTCTCTGCTACCCAGACAAGACTTTCTCTCAGTAGGGGTGTGTCTGTTAACTTTAATGGTGGCTGTTGAGGCTGACTAGGCAATTCCTATGACTGGGAGCAAGTTCTTGCAGGGATGTTACAGTATTTAATGTTGTAGTTCTAATACCATACTATATGCGACATTGATATTTCAGATCTTGGGTCAGAATCTGCAAATGATTCTTTTATGGAGTTATCGGACTCTTGGTTGACTTATGAGTGTTGTATGGATTCTGTACCTTGCCTTGGTATTATTACCTAATTAACAAAGTAGTGAAATGTATTTGTTGTTTTTTTCTGTTTCTTGGTATGGGCATAGCATAGAATTTCTCCACATAAAATCACTTAAATGTTTGGATGACCAGCTTGAGGGCTGGGGGCCTTCCTATCTTTTACTTACGTTTTTGTTCTCTGCAGAAGCAATCCCCCTGTTATGTATCTTGTGTGAGAACTGCTGCCAATAAACCATGCAACTCTGATATTCCTTTGCAGTAACCTTTATATATGTCTCTCCAAACTATACAAATATTAAGAAAAATCAGGTGAAATACTCTCGGACTGTAAGAAATTCTATATACTATAGGATTTCAAAGTCCTAGAACACAGCTCTTGTATTTCCCCAACGATCATAACAAAAAGTTCCTAAAAAATGCTTCTTCCTTTTTTTTAAAAAAAAAGTTCTATTCTTTTCCTGCTTTTTTCAGTTCCCTGAAAATCAACAGTTTTGCCATCTACACAGTACTCACTCTGTGTAATTTTTGCTTTTGGAAAACACATCTACTGTTAATTAACTTGTGACAACATTCTACTGTAAGCATCTAAAATCCTCCCCACCATCAAGTCAAAAAAAGTCCACTATGTATCTCTGAATAAGAACTCCAGGATCTGGGGAGCAGACAAAATCAGGGGGTCGGACATACACTGAGCCAGGGCTAGGCTCCCATGTTGGGTAGCTAATTGTATAAGAAAACCAGGCATCACCAATGCCAAGTAAGAGAGGACAAGAGGGCTGGGTTTGAGGGCAACTGGCTCTTGTCTGTAATGAAGACCTTTGAGCTCAGGAGCCAAGTTCCATTCATTAATGTACTTTGAACACTAGAAAGCTCTATATTGTAAGGTACCGTCAGGACTATTTTAATGCCAATACTATGACTATGACTTCATTGTTCACTGTGAACATTTTACCACATTTGAGCTATTTTTCTTTTTTTTCATATTTAATTATTGAAAACATGTGAAGATAGCTGATAAAATACCTCACTGCTAAACATTTCAGTTTATATATCTTAAGAATATCTTTTTTTTCTAGCTAGATACTGTAATCTCACCCAGTAAATTAACATTTATTCTATGTTATTTAATGTGTTGTCCACATTTAAATTCCCACAATCATCTAGATGGGTTTTATAAGCAGTTTTGTCTGTTTTAAAGCCAGGGTCCAATCAAGTTATCACACTGCATTTGCTTCTGTTTCTTTAGTCTCTCTTAACCTGGAAAATCCCTATTTACTCCTGCTTTTTTTCCATTTTATGACATTGAATTTTTTGAAGAGTTCAAGGATGGTCTTGCAATGTTTCATATTCTGTATTTGTTTGACCCCTTATAGCTTTACTATTTTTAAACATTTTAAGGAAAAAATACTAGTATACATTGACATTTTTGTATGTTTAACTGCTTCACATGAGGAAAATAAAATGTCAGCCTGTCCATCCCCTTGCAACTATAATAACTTTAAGACTGGGTTTTGCTAAACTATCTTAAGGAATATTTTAGGGAGCATTACCACTAAGACTTTTGGCCATTTCCTTTAGCACACTGCCTTCCATAGGTCTCCACTGAGACAAACCCTAAGTGAAGCTGGGGACCAAGTGAGGCCATCAAAGAATGACAAGTAAGGGTAATGCTGGAGAAACTTCCCTTATAGCCTGAACCATCCATCCAGGAGGAGGCTGGGACTGGCATCCTATTGAGAATAGCACATGTTAGGACTTAAGCCCATTATATTAGCTGGTAGGTGATGTAATGGCTTATTCCCAGTTTTGGATAGAACTAGGTGGGCAATGATATGGCCACTGCAGCATTAGTAATATTTGTTTTTGGCCCTTAAAGCATTTATATGTCAATCAACAATAACATCAAGCAGATGACTAAATAGCAGAGATCAAAACTATAGACAAAGGTACCAGCTGACATTTTGCAGGCCACTGAGGCAAACATATAACCCATTCAGTGCCAGTGATGCAAATATGTCATTCCAACTACTTAGCAGGCTTGTCATTTTATGGATCCCAAAGCTCAGCCTGGATAAGACTTGCCAAAAAACCCTTTTCTCCTAAACTTATTCAGGATGGCAAGCCCAGAGAGTTTTTCTCACTCTGCATAGCACATTGACATAGAATCGAAGAAGAAAGGCTCAAATGGTTTATTTTCATCCTCCTGGCAAAAGGTGTACAAAGGAAAAAGAACATTTCACTCCCCTGGAGAGAATCCATCAGGATCGATTTGAGCAAAGCAGAATATTCAGGTTCTATGTACGTAGAAGACAGGATATTGACCCCCCTTGGTTCTGACAAATGGGGACCAGGCACAGCTGTCTGTCTTCCTCTGACTTGGCATTCCCAGAGGCCCCTAAGGGCCTCAAATCTAATTTGGAGCCCAAGGGAAACACTAAGTGAGAAAGGGCTGCATTAGCAGTTTCACCAAGTGCAAAGGTAATTCTACACTCTGTAGCTGTATTAGTTTCCTATCACTGCTGTAACAAATTATCATCTGTTTAGTTGCTTACAGCAAGATAAATTTTTTCTCTTACGGGTCTGGAGGTCAGATGTCCACAATGAATTTCAGCAAGCCAAAGATAAGGTGTTAGAATGGCTGGCTCATTCTGGAGGCTCTGGAGAGAGAATCCATTTTCTGGCTTTTTTCAGCCTTTATTGGTCACTTGTATTTCTTGGCCTGTGGCCACTTCCTTTGTCTACAAAGCACATTATTCCAGTGTGTGCTTCCTTTGAACTCTCTTCTCCTCGTCCATAGTCAAATCCCTCTGCTGTCTTCTTATAGAAACACTCAAGATTCTAAGCTCCACTCAGGTAATTCAGAATAATTTTCCCATCTTGACATCCTCACCTCCTCACATCTGTAAAGTCCCATGTGCCATCAACAGTTACATGTACAGGTTGTGGGGATGAGGGTGTGGACATCTTCAGGGGCCATTATTTCTCCTACCTCAGGACCTTATGAGTAATATATAGACCTTCTATCCATATGTGTTGTTCAGTTCTCACAACAGCTTTTATGGCAGCAATTATCAACTTCATTTTTACATGAGGAAATGGGAACTCAGACAGGTTAAGAGACCCAGGTTCAGGAAACCAACAGAACTGAGATTTCGGTCTTTTATCCACTGTTCTTTCCTACTAACTCTCAGTGAAAAGGCAAGAAACTGTCATGAGATGTAAGGATTTCTAGAAGGCTGGTGTGGTGGTTCAGGTCCAGTCAGGAAACAATCCACACCTTAAACAGAATTTACTACAAAGAATTGTTAACTGGATACAGGCAGTCTTTGCTTTGTGTGCTAACGTGGGACTGAAAAACGTGCAAGCGGCAACCATGCAAAAAAAAAAAAATTAATAATCAATGAGAAAAATTATAACTGTTCTAGCTAGAAACTTTAGAAACTTTTGACAAAATATTAAAAACTCTTATCTGTTATAAATGTGTAAGGAAATGAAAGACATAATAAAGCTAACACTTATTTAGTACAGTATAATTTAAAGTGCTAGAAACACAGAGATATAATGTGGTTTCTATTTTTTGTAAAAACCAGTAATGATTTGAACAGTACTCGCTTCTTTTTGTCTTATAATCTACTATGCCATGCAAACATCTTTTCTGTGCCTTAGCAAACTACTGTACTCCTTTTAAGGTCTGGATCAGTTCTCAACTTTCAGTGTCATAAAATAACCTCTTAATTTATTTATTTCTTTAATGTAATGTGTCTTGTCAATGCCCCTTCCTCTGAGACATCTTCATGCTTTAGGCTAAACCCACTTTTCTCACTTATGTTGGGACGTTTGTCTTATTACTTCCACTGGCTACCCATCTGTGGTCTCTCAAATGACAACAATGTCAATGTTTCTCATGGTTCGCTATTTCTTCTGGAACTCCTTTTATGTTTTATTTGAATCTCAGTTCTAGCAGTGCCATTTTTCAGGTCTTTGCTGTGTTTTCTTTACTGGCCAATTCCCGCTTTCGGTGATCTCTTTTTATAAAATGTCCTGTGGGCTTATCACTTGGATACAGGGAGTCAACCCCACCATGTACTTAGCTCTTTGTGTGTGTGGACTGAATAACAGATGTGTAGTAAATCTGAATTCCAGAAATCCAGTGGTTTCTGGAAATAAAGGACATGATTGGTCATTGATCATGATGTGCTTCTGTTGCCTACCTAGTAATCTGCAGGCTAAAGAGCTAGGAATGAAATTTGTCCTTCATGCAGTTACTCACAGTTAATACACCATGATAATAAAACTTTACTATTTTTCGGGGAACGATGTATTGAAGCTGTGGTGGTTGAAATTCATGTCTGATGGGGCTGTGCAAAGCCAGGCCTGCCTGTGTTAGAGAAGCTAAGAGGCAAAAAGAGGATATGGGGCTTCCAGCCACACAGAATGCTATACTTGAATTTTTTTTTTTTTAACTTAGGCTAGAATTTCTTCCTGTGTATCCACATATCTTGAATGACTGATACTTAGTACATGAACTATGAATCATCTACATTTCTAGAACCCTATTAACTTTCTATTCAATTAAATTAGTCTAGTTCTTAATTAGCTATTATCAGTGGAGAGGATATTTGTTCTCAAAGGGAACATTTTCTGTTAGATGTCCACAGTCCAAGCAGAAACCACTCATGGCATCTTTAGATCCAACCATGAGGGAACCACTGATCTAACCTGATTCTGAGCAGGGAGAAAAGTCAGAGTGGTACTCATCTTCTCCAACTCCAGATAGTACCAAAAGGACCACCTGGTCACAACCGAACAGGAAGAGAAGACAATGATGACAATTTCAGAAAGAAGAAAAAGAAGTAGCACAATTATCTCTGTGTTCTTACAGGCAAAGAAAGTCTCAAGGCTAACTTTCCCCAACAATTATAAACCCATGCCTTTACAGTTTCTAGACCAAGTGTCAGAGTGTCTGTGGCAAAGTCAGAAATAGAAGCCACAGGTGTCAGCTCTCCTGGCAGCGCGGCTATCCCTCTGCTCCTAGATGATGCAGGGCCCTGCAGTTTGCTCCTCCCGATGCTGTGCCTATCACATTGGGAAGCTGTGGGCTAACATGCACCGGTTCTGATGGACTCAACCTCTTTGGGGAAAGCTCTGCCTGCTGTCCCATGTGTCTCCTGCAGTGTGTGTGTTATAAGAATTGCGCATGCGCTTCACATTGACCACTGCTCCGGGATGTTTTCTGTCAAGGTAGGTGCCCCTGTCATCAGAGTAACTGTAGACCAGAACCTGTTCCCAGATTGCCAGATCAGGTTTCTCAGAGCTCAGACCTGAGGAGAAAGAAGATATCCACCTTCAGGACATTTGGGTCCCAAACAGATGCTGTTGGCACACAATTTGTTACATCGAGGGTAAAGAGCACAGAATGAAACAGCCTGCCAAGTAGGGCTTTCAGGAAGAGATTTCTCACAGCCACTGACAGGCAGTGATCATTCAGAAAGAGGGCATGGACCCTTAATGTCCACTTTTCCTCTTGGAATGGTGATCGCTGTTGAACGAACACTCTGACAGCATTTTCCATTTTCCATGGGCTTTCCTACTTTTCACGCTAAATGCTGGACATTGCTCCCTATTATTTCCAGCAATGAAACTCTCTCAAGAGTTAAGAAGTTTGGTTTTTAGAAAAGGCAATAGTCTGAGGCATTTGCATCTGATTTTGCACCTCAGTTATCTCTTGGGTAGAAGTAACCAGCATCAGTCCTAGCTCTTTGCCTCATCAAGTCTCCCCCACACATGTTTTCTCTAGGAGACCTTCCTTCTGTATCCTGATGACTTCCCCTCCTTAATTACATATATGAGTTGCTCACTAATTTTGCTATCTATCCAGAGCTGCATCCTGACTTCAGTCTAGGGGTACCACAGGGCAGAAATATTTTAAACTTCTTTGTGTGCCTCTAGCACCGTCCTGGGCATGTGGTCAGTGCCCCCAGAAACTCTTGTTGACAAGAGTTTGGTGATGGATTGCTGGCTTCCTTGAAATTCCCATAATCATCTCTCAATCCCTTCACCAAGTTCCCATATTATACTTCTGTAGTTACTTCACATACCTTTTTATTTACTTAGCATATGTGCTCCACTACAAATGTTTCTCTGCAGTTTTGGACAATCATTGCTTAGAGTTTTTTTAAAGTACACCCTTAATCTATCTACTGTTCTCCAAAATACATAAGCTCCACGAAGGGGGAAAAAAAAAAAAACCAAAACCTTCTCTTTATAACACCAAAAATGACCAGTGCTTGTGATGCAGTGGTAACTTAAAAAAAAAAAAAAATTCACTGAATGATAGGATTATTTTTGAGTTATCTTAAAGTGGAAAGTCTTGACCAATAAGAAGAGATGGGACAGCCTATCCATTGCTATTTTTTCCCCTGTGGATATCTAATGACCTTCTATGGGTTACTTAGTTGGAGAAAGAGTCCTCGGGTTCTGAGAGCCATCTCTTCCTGGAGACTCCATGTACGGCTATTAAAACACATACATGTTTGCACATATCAAGAACATCTACATTACGAGGGGCAAATCCTAAAGTTTCTTTGAGGGACTAAAACCTATAGAATCTACAATGTTCTTTCTGGATTTCTAAACCATTTAATATCACCAGTACACAGTATGAATAGCAATCAAAATACATGTGTCCATTTTATAGGTTCTTAAAAAAATGTTCCTTTATAATCTGACAATGGTGATGTTTTCGTGAGCATTCCATTTAAAATGAGTAGATGCTAAGCAGCCAGACGATCCTCCAAATTTCTGCAAGACATCTGTCAACCATTTCAAAGGAAGAACAATTTTCAAGTTATTTTTCCCCCACTTTGTTTTTTGTTTTGAAGTGTTTTGGTGTGTGTATGGGGGGTGGGGAAGATGCCTGCTGAAAATGAATTTAAAATAGAGTTTGGGCTATTTTCTCTGGCAAAATTTCATTTGGGTAAGGTCAGTGAATAGCACCTGCTTTTCTTGAGAATTTGCATGAGCAGTACAGTTATGGATTTCTTCCATACCTAATGTCAACACGTTGTCTCAGAAAAATGCCCATAGGGAGGGCCCCTCATCATTTGTCATCTGGGGTCTGTCTGCTCTTCTGGCTACTCTGGAAGGCCATCTGTCCACTTAATAAAACCAGTATATCTCTTGGGTCTGTTGCAGCAGCAAACTTAGCTTTTTATAGACTTTCCCAGTATCTGTCCTGACAAGTATACTGTGTGCTCTGCAGAAAACAGCCCTCTGCTATTTTCTACTTTCTTCACTCTTAGTCTCAGGAAGTGTATATGAGGACTTAGTGTGTATGAACATAAACATTTCAGATGTATAGTAATTAACGGTGGGTGGAAGGTACAAGATTGTGTTACTGGTCAAGTATGTTGAAAGCAGAGTCTGTACTTTGTGTTCTTCTGTTCTTAACATGAACAAGACTTGGGGTAGGGTGGAGGTTGGCTATGGAACAAGTAACTGGTTCCAAGGACACTACACAAAGCCTGACTGTTTGAGCCTCTTCGAACTCCCTGCGAACTCCCTCCCTTGGAGGCTGGACTCCAACCTGTCTTCATGGCTCAACAGGAGGCCCATATTTATTCAACGACATTCATCAAGTATTCATTGGTCACCAACCGTGTGCTGGACAGTGAGCTAAGCATTGGGAAGATAGTGAAAAATAAGACAGATTTTCTGGCCTCAGGGAACTTACAATCTCGTGGGAAATGTAAAAGAACATAACAACAAATCCACCAATAAGTAAGAATAGCAGGCAGTGTTGGCACTTCCTCTTCTCTCCCCCCTGCTTTCCAATTCCCCTTGGCATTCACCTCTATACACAGAGGGCTGTTTCCTGCCAACACTTGTGACTCTGCCTGAGGGCTTTAAAAAAAAAATTCCTTCTTTCTTTCTTTCTTTCCTTCCTTCTTTCTTTCTTTTAAATGGCCAGGAGACTATGCTTGGCCCATGCACACAGCAAGCTGGAAGGGCCATGTTAAAACTCCTCAATCAAGGCGAGGCTGGAATCAATGCACAAATATGCCAGCTTCCTTGCCGTCAAGACAACTCTGGGACATATTTTACACTGCTGTCGGGAAAACTGTGGAAAATTCTGAAATGGGCAAAAGAGATAATTGGATGTTTTCCAAGGGAACGCTAAGTGTGGTCTTATGACCCTTGGCTTTGTCTATTCTGTAAGGGTGTGCTACTTGAATTGTCCTTGACCAGATATTCAATCCATCTACAGGGATAGAAGTTAGCTTCTAGAGCATTGATGGCAAAGCACATATTTCCTGCTCAGGACCAAGTCAGTGGCTTCTGTCCAGCAAAGAGTCAAATTTTCATTTGAACTTCAAACATCTCACCGATTCCCTTAATAATTGATGAGTTGGACAAAACCTTTGATACATACTCATTTGACATTTGTATGAAAGGCATGGTTTTGCCTTTTGAAAAATGTCCTTCAATACTATCTTTCAGAGTTCTTAGCAAACTAAGCTCCTCTTTGTCTCCTTGCTTTTCCTGTCTCACTTCTTCATCCTTTATTCCTGTCATTCCTGGGATGACGTTCTGAAAAAAAGCTTCTTTTTCTCAAGTCCACTTTGGGAGGATCCAAGACAACAAGTAAATCTTACTCCCTGCCTTCCTGAAGTAAGAGATCCATCACCTCCCTAACTTTTACTCCTAGAAAACCTACACTGTTGTGTGAACCACTTTAGGTAAAAAGGGGAACGAGCATGCTGGTTACTTCAGAGATGGAGGTGAAGAGCAGAAAATGTTGGAAGGGAAGGAGAGTACAGCAGTGAGAAGTCAAAAAGTAGAGGGCCTCATGATGGAATCCCTCCTCAATCTTCTTTGAAGTTACTAAGATCAAAACATACTTAGATGTGAATTGATCTTTAACTTTGAAGAGGCAGAACTTTATGTCTGTGGCTGCTACAGGGATGGAACCAAAACTGCAAGAATATAGAGACAGAGAGAAAGATAAATGAATAAACTTCCTTTGGGAGTCACAAGGTAAGTACAGTGAAAATCTTGAAGAATAGGAAGGTCCTAACTGACAGAAGTATGGTGCTCTAATTGGTTTGTGTGCATGAATTTGTCTTCTTCAGTAAACTTTGGTAAGATGTCATAACAGGGCTATTTTACATCTTATTCTGTCCCTTTTAAAGACTTAATATAAAGGGATGCCCCCTAGTCCTTCTTGAATTATACCATACAATTAGAAATCAAAAGTGAGTGGTATTAACAGACCAGATCAATACAGACACACTAACAGGGAACCACCATCAGTACAGAGTCTACAATCTAATACTGGCAACAATCTGATAAGATATATCCCAAGATAAGGAGCATAACAAATAGCATGGAGGACATGGGGAGATAGAGAGGAGAAGGGAGTTGGGGGAAATTGGAAGGGGAGGTGAACCATGAGTGACTATGGACTCTGAAAAACAATCTGAGGGATTTGAAGGGGTGGGGGGGTGGGAGGTCGGGGTACCAGGTGGTGGTTATTATAGAGGGCACGGATTGCATGGAGCACTGGGTGTGGTGCAAAAATAATGAATACTGTTATGCTGAAAATAAATTTAAAAAATTAAAAAAAAAAGGTAGGAAAAAAAATAGACTAATTTTGCCATGCAAACCAGGTCACCTTTCAATGATTTGTGTGGAGATTCTACAAATGTCAGGATTTCCTAAAAACTTTTGTCAGTGTTCCATGGATAGAGGAAAAGAGGGGGAGGCTGGCGGATAGGAATGTGAGAACCACACAGCAAAACCAACTTGCCTGTAGACTGTCTATCTTCCACATGAAAAAGTGCTCAACATCACTTGGCATCAGGGAAATACAAATCACAACCACAGTGAGATACCACCTCAGACCAGTCAGAATGGCTAAAATTAACAAGTCAGGAAATGACAGATGTTGGTGAGGATGCAGAGAAAGGGGAACCTTCTTACACTGTTGGTGGGAATGCAAGCTGGTGCAGCCACTCTGGAAAACAGCATGGAGGTTCCTCAAAAAGTTGAAAATAGAGCTACCCTATGACCCAGCAATCGCACTACTGGGTATTTACCCTAAAGATACAAATGTAGTGATCTGAAGGGGCACATGCACCCCAATGTTTATAGCAGCAATGTCCACAATAGCCAAACTATGGAAAGAGCCGAGATGTCCATCAACAGATGAATGGATAAAGAAGAAGTGGTATGCATGTGTATACACACACACATACACACACACACACACACGCACATTGGAATATTATACAGCCATCAACCCCCACCCTGAAATCTTGCCATTTGCAATGACATGGATGGAACTAGACAGTATTATGCTAAGTGAAATAAGTCAATCAGAGAAGGACAATTATCATAGGATCTCACTGAGTTGAGGAATTTGAGAAACAAGACAGAAGATCATAGAGGAAGGGAGGGGAAAAATGAAATAAGATGAAACCGGAGAGGGAGACAAACCTTGAGAGACTCTTGATCTCAGGAAAAAAACTGAGGGTTGCTGGAAGGGAGGTGGGTAGGAGGGATGGGGTGGCTGGGTGATAGACATTGGGGAGGGTTATGTGCTATGGTAAGTGCTATGAATTTTGTAAGACTGACGAATCACAGGCCCCCTGAAACAAATAATACATTATACACTAATTAAAAAAATAAAGCTATTCAGTAAAAAACAAACAAACAAATAACAACAACAAACACGAGTGTCTGCCTTCTTATTTAAGACAGGCAGCAGTACCAATCCAATTTATTTAAGATATTAGTCAATAATAAGTCAATCACAAAGAGGCCCCAATCACTGTTTACCTCTTTTGAATTGAAATTGCATCTGCCATACATCTGTTTTACTTAGGTCCTGCTTGTGATATTGACGAATCATTACCAAGTTGGAATTTCTCCCAAGATTGAACATTTTGGAGCCTAGACTCTTCTTGCCTTGGAATAAAAAGCTGACTAGAGAGAAAGAAAAACCTTTGAAAAGAGCTTATTCTTAACAGTCTTCTCAGAAGGATGAAACCTCCCCAGCAAGAGAGAACCATGTTGGCTTATAAACCTGGGTATTCCTATCACAGATTAAAAGGTTCAGAACTACCACTTGGAGGAAACCTTGAGAATCTGAGGGAATGTATGTTCTACAGAGTAATGGATGAGTAACATAAGGCAAAAAGAGCGGGGTTCTCTTTTTCAGTTGTGTTGTACTTTATCATGGATCTCTAGGAATCTTAAGAAAACACCTTGTCAGGACTGTCACAATTTACGATAACATGTGCTAGCTTTGGTTTCAAAAGAACTTTCTTTTTCTGGTGGTTACTATATCAAAATAAAGTGATTGGTTAGAACACACAAGTTGGCAGGCCAATCAGAAATTTTAAGACTTGGAGAAATCAGAATAGCTTAAACCACCAGCCCCTAGGTCAGAAACTAGCACAAAGCAAGGTCCAATTAATCTTCACTGCATGGTTGACAAGTACACCCTTGAATTTGTTAGCCAGGGATCATGGGCATTCTAACCTGACATACATCATTGTAATGCAGTTCAAGGACTAGTGTAGATAGAGGAAATGTTTGGAAAACAGCCAGCTTCATTGCCAGATAAAGAACCATCGTTCTCAGCAGGGGAAAGACCACTCGTCCTTCACCAGGTCCTCTCACACTCTGGCCTTCCTTCTGTTCCTTAAGTAGCCATACTCTTCTTCCTCTGGATTTTTGGCCATGCTATTACCACTGCCTTGCCTTTTATCCCACCCCCACTTCAAGAATTGGTGGGAGTGTCACTCCTTTGAGAAACCCCTGACCTGGTTGACTAAGACAAATCTCCCTGTGCTATACTATCACAGTACTGAGTACCTCTCCTTTGGAGCACTTGGCATAGTTGTGACTTTGCTGCTTGGGATATTATTTGATATATGCCCTTTTTCTTTAGTAGCTCCCTTAAGTCTTAAACTGTGCCTACTCTCCCTTACCACTGTTATCACTGGTCCCCAACATGGTTCCTAACACTTGGAAGATACTCAGATACTTTTGAAGTCAATGACTCAATCAGATTTCCCATAATGCTGTCCACCCCAGTGTTGCCTTGATGCCCTAAAAATCTCCCCAGACTCCGTCTTCCAAGTTCCACACCTCTTTTGTGCAACTGTTCACTTCTACAGACTCTTTACTTGGGGTTTCTTCAAAACTCTTTGCATAAATGTTCTCTGGCCTCCTGACTTCCTTGTCTCTATTGTTATCATAATTTCTCCTTTGCTTAAGGAAATGGTGTTTGGAGCTCGTAGTGATCGGCTAGGTCAAAAAGCCATCAGGTTTTGAATTTAATTTCTGGATGATTCAGAGCCTTACAAATACCAGCAATTTCTGTCCCCTCACCAACCTAGCCCTCTGGTCTGAGAGTCCAGTGATGGCCCAAGAAGAAACATCCTCCCAAGGAAACTAGTTTCAAATTCAAATTCATCCTTTTTTTTTTTTTTTTTTTTTTGGTATGTCTCTGTGAGTTGCTCCTGAGGCCATTAATGCCTCTGGTTTTGTTTTCAGAATCATAACAGAGAAGATCACTTAAGAGTCTTTTTCCTGGCTGGGAGTGCCCAGCTTGCGTGCACCTCTGTGATCACCAAGACGGTATGGTACTGGCATAAAAACAGACACATAGACCAGTGGAACAGAGTAGAGAGCCCAGATATGGACACTCAACTCTATGGTCAATTAATCTTTGACAAAACAGGAAAAAATATACAGTGGAAAAAAGACAGTCTCTTCAATAAATGGTGCTGGGAAAACTGGACAGCTATATGTAGAAGAATGAAACTCGACCATTCTCTTACACCATACACAAAGATAAACTCAAAATGGATAAAAGAACTCAACGTGAGACAGGAATCCATCAGAATCCTAGAGGAGAACATAGGCAGTAATCTCTTTGATATCAGCCACAGCAACTTCTTTCAAGATGTCTCCAAAGGCAAAGGAAACAAAAGCGAAAATAAACTTTTGGGACTTCATCAAAATCAAAAGCTTCTGCACAGCAAAGGAAGCAGTCAAGAAAACAAAGAGGCAACCCACGGAATGGGAGAAGATATTTGCAAATGACAGTACAGACAAAAGGTTAATATTCAGGATCTATAATGAACTCCTCAAACTCAACACACACGAAACAGGCAAACACATCAAAAAATGGGCAGAAGATATGAACAGACACTTCTCCAATCAAGACATACAAATGGCTATCAGAAACATGAAAAAATGTTCATCATCATTAGCCCTCAGGGAGATTCAAATTAAAACCACATTGAGATATCACCTTACACCAGTTAGAATGGCCAAAATTAACAGAACAGGAAGCAACATATGTTGGAGAGGATGTGGAGAAAGGGAAACCCTCTTACACTGTTGGTGGGAATGCAAGTTGGTGCAGCCTCTTTGGAGAACAGTGTGGAGATTCCTCAAGAAATTAAAAATAGAGCTTCCCTATAACCCTGCAATTTCACTCCTGGATATTTACCCCAAAGATACAGATGTCATGAAAAGAAGGGCCATCTGTACCCCAATGTTTATAGCAGCAATGGCCACAGTCGCCAAACTATGGAAAGAACCAAGATGCCCTTCAACGGATGAATGGATAAGGAAGATGTGGTCCATATACACTATGGAGTATTATGCCTCCATCAGAAAGGACGAATACCCAACTTTTGTAGCAACATGGGCAGGACTGGAAGAGATAATGCTGAGTGAAATAAGTCAAGCAGAGAGAGTCAACTATCATATGGTTTCACTTATTTGTGGAGCATAACAAGAAGCATGGAGGACATGGGGAGTTATAGAGGAGAAGGGAGTTGAGGGAAATTGGAAGGGGAGGTGAACCATGAGAGACTATGGACTCCGAAAAATAATCTGAGGGGTTTGAAGTGGCGGGGAGGTGGGAGGTTGGGGTACCAGGTGGTGGGTGTTATAGAGGGCATGGCTTGCATGGAGCACTGGGTGTGGTGCAAAAATAATGAATACTGTTATGCTGAAAATAAATTTTAAAAAAAGAATCTAGACTCTTTGGGTGGGGGGCAAAGACATTAAAAACCAAGTTATGGGTGTGAGGAGTGTGTATGCTCTCAAGGAGACCTTTTTTCTAGGCAATTTCAGTGCTAAATAATAAATAATTTTTTAAAAAATACTAATTCATACTGTTTTCTAACTTATTTTTAATATATTATTGTTACTTAACTTCTTTGATTTTACAACTAAAATTTTATCTCACATGAGGAAATTTAACAGTAGTAATATAATTCATTATTTGTTTTATATAAAGGAATGTAGGGTAAATCATTTCAAGGTAGTAATACCAGTAGTACCAATGCTATTAAAATAAAACACTTGAGTGTAGTTTAAAATTTATTTGCGGTATGGAGGTTCATCACAAAATTAAAAATAGAATAATGATCCAGTAATACAACTTACTGGGTATTTATCCAAAGAAGACAAAAACATTAATTTGAAAAGATATAAGTACCCTACGTCTGTGACATTATTTACAATAGCTAAGATGTGGAAGCAATCCAAGTGTCCATCCACGGATGAATGGATAAAGAAGATGCAACAAACACACACACACACACACAGAGGAATATTACTCAGCCATAGAAAGAATGAGATCTGGCCATTTGCAACAACATGGATGGAGCTAGAGGGTATAATGCTGAATGAAATATGACAGAGAAAGACAAATCTGTATGATCTCAGTCCAAAATTAAATTAAATTCCAGTGGAATTTAAGACAGTACAAACAAGTAAAGGAAAAACAGACAAACAAACAGACTTTTAAATGCAGAAAATGAACTGGTAGTTGCCAGGGGGAAGGTGGATGGTGGGATGAGTGAAACAAATAAAGGAGATAAAATAAATTTATATGTGGTTTTTGCATACAGAATACAGCCTGCAAAAAATATACCCTCAACCTCATTTTCTTCTGTCCTCTATAGTAATCATTTTTAGTAAATATTTGTTTATACTACCAAAGAATAAAGAATTCACTGGAGAGAGCTGTGTTCCAAAATATTTGTTTTAACTATAAGCAGATACATACATACGTTCTCATCATCCAATTGCTTACATAAACAGCAGCACACTAGGTAGCGGCTCTGTTCTTTCCATGCGGCTCTGTTCTTTCCATCTTGAACATACTATGTCCTGGAGCGATCTCACCATTTTAGAACAGAACAATCTAATCTGTTTCATTCTTCTTCTTCTTCTTCTTCTTTTTTTTTTTTAAATGGCTGCATGTTACAATATCCTGAGGATGTACAATACTTTCCTCAACCAAATACCCTATTGAAGTCACTTGTGTGGCTTCCCAGCTTTAGCTATTGCAAACAGTGTCACAGTGAATAATCTTCTCTATCTATCACTTTGCACATGTACAGGGGAATCTGAAGGCAAGACTCTTAGCAGTGAGCTTCCTGCAAAGAGCAAAGGCATCTGTAATTTTGATAAATCGTACTAAATCTTCCTCCTTCGAGGTTATTCAGGTTTTTTCAATTTTGTACTTTCACGGGCAGTGGATTATATAATGCCTACTTCCCAACAGTCTCGTCAAGACAACATGCTGCGTGGGGGTATCTTCCCTTAAGCTTGCAAGTATAAAATGCTATCTCAGCGCTAATTTGCTTTTCACTTACTATGAATGAGATGGAGCATCTTTTAATTTTTGTTTTGTTTCAGGCCGCTCATATCTCCTCTTGTGTCTGTGTAACCTGTTCATGCCCACTTGCTTTTCTTTTCAGTAGAATTGTTTGCTTTGATTTCTCGATGTTCTTTGTGTGACTAGAGAGACTAGCCATTCCCTTGTGATATGAATTACAAATATTTTTCTGTGTTTTGACTTTGTTTATGCTGTTTGCTTTCATGGTGGTATAAAAATTTATGTGGTTAAATGTATAATCTTTTTTTGGTTTTGTTTTAGTGATTCTGGATTTCTAATTACTCTTAAAGTTGCATAAGCATACTTCTTTACAAATCTAATATGTGTTAATGAAATTTGAGGAAAAAAGGTTATTCCATGTTTAAATTTTGCCTGGACCTTTATCATCAGTATTGTTCCAGAAGTTCTGCGGTGTTTTTAAAGAGATTATGTGTAAAACTAACTGTGTAACTTGCAAGAATGAAGGAGTCAAAGGAGAGCATCATGTCCCATGCAAGATAATAGAAACAAGCTCAGGTGCCCGTGCAGGACATAGAGGTTGTCCAGCTAACGGAGAGCAAAATCAGATAGGAGGGTTAATGCCAAATTTAATCAAACTCTTCTCCCTTGAGTCCTGCAGCCTCATTTTCTCTCAGTTTCCTCGTGCTTCCTTTTCTGGTCTCTCCCAGATTTTCTAGGCTTTCCTGTGAATAATCTTACTCAATCTAAAGACTCCCCAAATTGTGTCTCTAGTCCAGATTTCTTTTCAACAATCCAGATCCAATGTTACTTGTCTTCAGAATGGTTCATCTGAAATTTCCCAGGTTCCTCAAAATTCACACGTCAATAAAATGAACTTTCTACTCTCCCCCACTTCCTGCTTCTTCTAGATCTTCTTCCTCTGTCCCAGCCACCCAAGTCACAGGCCCGGGAGCCCGCAGAAAGCCTTCATCCTGCTGATGGGCCATTCTGTAAGCTCTCCTCTGTAGTTATTCTCCAGCCCTCCTCCCCCTCGCACAGCCCATCTCAGTTCATCTCCTCTCAATTCTCCATGCAGATCACACCATGGCAGGGCCCTTCTTGGGGTAAGTCCATGGCTTCCCTCAGACTCTGGAATAAAGACCAAATTTCTTCAACTAATGCATGCGTATCAGGAAGTTCACATGAACTGAGAAGTTATTTTGTGTCAGCCATGGTTTTTTTTTTTTTTTTTTTTTTAAGATTTTACTTATTTTGAGAGAGTGTGCATGCATGGGGGGAAGGGGTGGAGGGAGAGGGAGAAAGAGAATCGCAAGCTGACAAGGGGCTCGATCCCACCACCCTGAGTTCACAAGCCTAGCCCAAATCAAGATGGGGGGGGGGTCACCTAACCCACTGTGCCACCCATGTCCCCACCAGCCACTGTTCTAATCTCCAGATGTGTTATCATCTTATGACTGTATTAGTGTCCACGACAACCCTGTGGCATAAGCACTATCATTGTCCCCACTTGACTTAGGAGGAAACTGAGGGACTTGTACTGCTCCCCAAGGGGAGAAAGTGATGGGGTCTGAATAAAATGATAGGCCCACCGCAGTTCCTCTCCCTCCTGATGGCCTGTGCTGACTTCTCTGGCTTCGTCTGCGGCAGCCCTCTTTATCTCTTCCCAAGCTGCCTCTCCTCGGCACTCCTTTCTGAACTCAACTCCTCCCTCTTCTGCATGCACCTATACCTTTGAGCTTTTCCTCTGTGAACTCCTCTAATTCCCAGAAACCCCCTCCTCATCTCTTTTCCTGGGGAATGCTGCGTTGTACATTCCTCATCTCAGTAGGTAGAAATGATTCTGACCTCCACAGAGTTTTTCAATAAGCCCCTTACCCTGCCAGCGCACTACCATTATGTGTCTCCTGTACGGCACTCATCATGGGAGCTCCCACAGCTTCAACGTACATTACGTCTTCTCATTAGCTCTAAGATCTTTAAGGGCAAGAACTATGCCCTGGTAAATGTGCTCAAG
Source organism: Neogale vison (assembly GCF_020171115.1). NCBI lineage: Eukaryota > Metazoa > Chordata > Mammalia > Carnivora > Mustelidae > Neogale > Neogale vison. Next base: position 220,480,194 of record NC_058091.1, read on the forward strand.
GCATGTTTACTGAATGACTAAATGAATGATGCTGGCCATCCTTTCCCATCACTATATAGGAATTTATTCTCTCCTCTCTACTTTCAACACTATAAATAAAAATTTTTAGTAACCCTTGGGAAGTACTAATACTCCCTCCAATTCTCAGTCTTACTCCAATCTCCTTATTTTACTTTTCCCACAACATTTCCTTCATTCCAAGGGAAATACATTTAGTTCAATGACCCCCTAGATTTTCACCATTTCTGAAAAGATGGTGCTAATCTATTGGTCAGGGTAAAAGAAAAAGCCAAATTCTTCAAGCCTGAGGGCAATTTCTTCTCACCACAAACTCGCTTTTAAATATTGTTACTTTATTTCTGTTTTACTTTACTTATCGTTACTTTATTTAATAATCACCCTTGGACATATTGTTCTCTTTCTTAATAAACCAACCTATTCTCTCATTTTTCCCCTTTCCAAGCATTCCTTCAGCCTGCCATCATCGAGAATCAAAAACGTTTATTCACCGAGACAAAAAAAAAGTGTTCAACTAGTCTGCACAATGTCCCAGTGAGGTCAGCACGGATGGCCTCATACTTGTCATTTGAGCAGCAGGCAGACCCAGTGCAGAGACTACGCGGCTTAGCCCAAGGCCATAGCACAAGTCTGTATGAGAGCTGGAATCAGATGGGAGGAACCCTGGCCCTTAGCCCTGGATTCAGACCCAAGGTCATGTTAACCTAAGAGTTCTTTTTCCTTAGTTTCACGCTCTAATGAAGATAAGAAGATAGGAAAACAATACAGTTATTAAAGAAAGGGTCTCTTCCCTTACTGCCAAAGCCAACGTGATTAAGAAAGTTTTGAGTTCGTGTACAATGAAAGGAGAAGTCTGTGCTCTACTTGTCTTTTTTTTAATTTTTTTTTTCCCCAAGTGGTTGAAGTGGCCATCCCTGAGGTCACCACAGAATGGACACTTCATGATATGATCCTCCAAAAGCCTGTCACTAAACAGAAAGTTTTCAACTTGCCTTTGGGAATGTTTGAATTCGGAGCTTTTAAAAGTTGCGGGGATAGTTGGGTTCTGTGCTTTTACCCTCTATAAGAGAACCTCCTTGGCCACTCCCTAAGCCAATGTCTCATCTACCAGCTGTTCACAACTTCTTTCTCAGATATGGAGAAGGGACAAGCGGATCCTCTCTGTAGTGGCTCTGGGAACAGAGGCCCCAGCAGCTTGTTGAGGAGGCCAAGTGTTCCCAAGAACCATTTCTTGGCAGCGAGCAAAATTTCCATAAAGCTCTTAAATATAATAAAACGTAATTAAAGTGCCACATGGAGTTAGCGCTCTTTGAAGTTTCATACTTGCCTAATAAACCAAGTCATAAACCAGCACTTGAACTGGAGATTGTATTCTTTTTTACAGATTAATTCTCATTAATTATCTACCTGGCCCCTCCCATTATAGAGAAGTAAGTACCTGGTGCACCATAATTTGTGCTGATAGAAGTTGGAAAAGGTGAACTCCCCGCTAAAAATGCAGCTCTCACCCACTGCCACTTTTTAGCCACTGAGATTAGAACCTGTGTTTACACATCATATTCTCACAACTTCACATGTGATTTCAGAAACAGAAGTATATTCTGCATTTTTGGGTATTTTTTAAATCACTCTTTCAATTTTTATACCAAGTGCTAAGTTGTCTGATGAAAAAGGCGGCCCCTTCCAAAGCTGCTTTCTTGCTAACCTGAAGTACATGGCTCTTAAAGCCATGGATCTTGCCATGAGATGTGATTTGGGAGGTTTTTTTTCTCCCCCCTACTACTGTGGAGAAGTAAAGTTTTAGGGCTTCATTTCACCTTGTCATGCAATTTTACAGACCCGCTAATAACCACAAGGACAAAGAAGTCTTTTCATCAAGACCAGTGAGAATTTACTAACTCACAGGTTATGTCACAAAGACTGATTACCTGTGACTCACACACAGTGAAAGCTACTTTCAGTGAACTCTGAGTCTTGGTGCTAAAAATTAATTTGCTTTGTGTGCAGGGACATTTATTTGTATCCTGCACACTCATGTGTGTTGCGGCTGTCTACAAGGAGTTTATGCGTTCTTTCTTCCTGGGCTGTAGAGACTAAGGGAACTCCAAGGACAGGAGCATTTCAATACAGTGGGAGGGTTAGGGGAGGGTTGCTCAGAAAACCAGAAATGAATGATGATTAAAAAAGTCAATCTAGGAAAGGTACTGAATTAAGTGGAAATAATTTTTTTTAAAGGAGAGAAGATAGTAAAAATTTTATGTGGATTCTTCATAGTCTTGGGAAAATGGGGAGCCTTGAATAGAAAGAAGACAAAGAAGAGAAACATGCAAAAGGACAATGCGTCAGTAGCATTGAAAATTAAGCAACCAACGAATAATTCAACCCAATCAACATTTTATTGTGCTCTTAAAGCAAAATCCTATTTTGCTGGGCCTCTGGGATGAGATACCTTGACCAAACTCAGGGAGCGACACCAAGTTCATCAGATGATGTCTGCCTCATAAAGAATAATCAGTGCGGGGTGCCTGGGTGGCTCAGTGGGTTAAGCCACTGCCTTCCGCTTGGGTCAGGATCTCAGGGTCCTGGGATCGAGTCCCGCATCGGGCTCTCTGCTCGGCGGGGAGCCTGCTTCCTCCTCTCTCTCTCTGCCTGCCTCTCTGCCTACTCGTGATCTCTCTCGGTCAAATAAAAAAAAAAAAAAAAAAAAGAAAATCTTTAAAGAATAATCAGTGCTATCAAGTCAGAGAAGAGCAGGCGGCTATTGAAGGCAGAACACTACCAGGTCTGTTCAAACAGCTTGACTTAGGCTGTAAGATGGATTAGTTAGAACTCTGGCTTCTAAATAACAGAAAATAACCCTAACAAATTTAATCCTAAAAGGAAAAAGTATGATTCTAATATAGGATTAACTCCTAGGACCCCAGGGCAAGCAAACAGCCAGGCTTTAAAAGGGACTAAAACCAGAGGCTTGGGCCTTGGAATCCTATAGGTACCTTCTCTCCAACTTTCATGTCATTTATGTTTCTCCCTGTTTATTTGCTTGATTTTATACCCACAGACCAGCCTTCTCTCCTTTTGATGTGGTAGAGAATTCTATTCCTCCCCAAACAGCTTAACAGCCAATGGTCTGCAATGTTCTGTCTCCTTTGTCTAGGAGACAGGCTGACAGAGGCTGGAATCTGAATTCTCTGAAGAGAGCTTTTGAATGGTGCAGGTTGAATCATGTGCCCACTACTGACCAATCAAGAGAGTCTGAGAATAGTGTGGAGTAAGGGGTGAGGCTGGGGTGAGGTCATGAACCCACTGTAGAAGTTAGACGGTGTTGGAGAAGCAGGAGGGATTTCCAGAAACCAGGGTCAGAGTGATTTGGTTGGTCAGGCTGAACTCGGGCATTTAGTACAGAGAAATCAGATAGATAAGAGGACTTGCTAGAGAGAGGAAATAGACAAAACAAGAAGAAATGATGGATAAGCTATGTTAAAAAAAAAAAAAAAAAAGGCTTTCTGCCCCCCCCACCCCCCGTAAGGGCTTGATAAGATTTGTTGGTGGGTGCATCAAGGAAAAGTAGTGATATTTCAGTTATTTGGAGAGATTATGTTCTTGCCACAGACAAATTGAAGTCATGAGCCAGTAACACTAAGCAACGTAACTGAAGTTACAGCAGGGTGCTAGAGACCATGTTGTCATCGATTTTGGCTCATGATCCTAGTTCTTATCTGGGGAGGCGGGGGAGGTGGCAATGGGAAACAAAAGAATGAAGACTACCATTCCACCCCACTTTCAGAGATTTCTCCAAATGTCACCAGAGTGAAGGCAAAGGAAAGCCTTGTGAAGGCAGCTGTGTTTACTGAGAAAACGAGTGTGCTTTTTTCACTCACCCTGGGTGCATCTTGGCTGAATCAAGTATTTCACAAGGCTCTGTGGCTATATAAATGGTTCCCCCACAAAAGGCACTAGCTTACTCTGGGGTAAAAGCCTGTAATGTCAATGTTCTCATGAAGAATTGTAAAAATGAGCCATGTAAGAAATTTATGAGATCATCCCCCTTGTCTCTGCCAACAAGGAAGAACTCTCCTCAAAATATTCCCTGGTGGATCTTGTCTAGTCCTTCTTTGGACAAGAATGAAAAGAACATGTTGGGACTTTCTCAGAGGGTAAACAAGGCTATGCATAAGGCGGCCTGTTTTTGTACTCTTAAATCCAACAATTTGCCTGGTTAAATTGAATTTCTTCTTCCTTTCTTTTTTTCTTTCTTCATTTTTCCACTATAATTGAATTTGGTTTTGGCCATGAGCATAATATACAACCAGAGAACCAGTGTGAGGGGGAAGGGAGTTGCTACAGTGGTGCTCGCCAGCAAATGACGGAAAACAGCAAGGAAGCAGAGAGGAAGCAACCGTCCCTCTCAAGATCTTTAGAGATCTTGGACAGCCTGACAATACGTGGAGATAACGCAGGGAGCCTCTGGACACAGATATGGGTCTAGCAGGCCTTCATGCCAGATTTCACCCTGCCTTGCTGACGAGGATTCTGACTAGGATCACATCATGTGAAGGAAAAAATGTTCTTAACTCTTTCCTCCCATATATTAGAGTGACCAGAGTGGGCTTCCCTTTAACTCCTGGCATTCAAAACTTCTTTTATTTGCTGAACAAATACCGAAGCTGAGACAAGGATGCTTGTTCCAGGGAACACAGTGAGGAAAACATATCCTGCTTTTTTTATATATCCTTGATGGTTTTTATAGCCATTTCTGACAAAAACAGAGCATGAATCCCATTCCATTAGCTGGTCAGGACTCCATACCCAAAATTTCTTCTTAACTTCCCTGTGAATGATAATTGGCCTCTTCTTGTGCATTTGAACTGACATTTTCTTTTTTTTTTTTTTTTTTTTTGCCATCAAACACATTATAACCTCTGGTTTTCATGATACATTTTGGACATAAAAAAAAGCAAAACCCACTTCCACCTGACAACATCTTGAATATTTAATGATGGCTGTCATGCCCACCCCTCTTGAGCTTTTTTTTTTTCCATTTATTTATTTTCAGAAAAACATTTTAATTCTTAACCTACACCTGACACCCTTTCCCCACGCCTTCATTCTCCTGACTCACAAAACCCCAAATCTTTAAAAAAACAAAAACAAAAACAAAAAGCCAAACAACCAAATGAAAAACCTCAAACTAAGTCACAACAAGAAATAGTTGAACAAAAGGAGAAAAGATCCAAGCAGAAGAAACAAACCAAAAGCTAGGAATGCAAGCCACTTCTCTCACATCAGATAAATGACCCATCCTGCGTGCATAACAGACTGTCCATGACATCCCAGCATGCACTGACTGCCCCTATGTAGTCACTTTATTCAGGCAAGTTTCATGTTGTTCACCGGAAAAGTCAGCAAAGCAGGCACCCCTCTGCCCCAACGCTTCTCCAGGGATCATACAGCACACACAACTGCGGGTTCCTCTCCAGCCTGACAGAGAGTTCCTTGCTGGCATTGTGAGAAACTAAAGACTCATGAGGAAACAGGGCTTGGAAGCCTCTGGAGGTCCCCTCGTGTCCACTGTATCCTTTCAAAAGAGGTGGCCGAGGTGCTCCTAAAGCTTTTTGTGGGCTGGGCATCATCACAGCTTACAGAATATGGCTATAAGGTTCTCTGATGGCATGGCTGCCTGAGACCAAAGGAGCAGAATCATTCTTTATCGTTGTGGTAAAGTCCATTATGTGTACACCACAGGAAAATAAAGTCCACACTCAGACAGAAAGTCCAAAAGAATAGTTAGAGACGAAACAGAACAGTTAGAGTCTACCTGCTTCTCCCACTGAAGAAGCCTCAGAGCTAACAGGTAATGATAGAAGGCAGGCCTCTCATTTCCAAGTGTGGATACAAGGAGGCAGAAGCTGACAAGAAGATGCTCTCATGGCAGTAGCGTGCATACTTGGCTGTGAGGGTCTGCATTGTACCGTACCCTGTAGGAATTAATGTCACCAACCAGTGAAAGTTTTTGAGATCTGCAGGCCTGTATTGGAGCCCTATTCCACCCACAGTGCAACCTGATCAACCCCTGGTCCTGAACACGGAAGAGGCAAGGCTCAGGAAGAGAACGTGAGACAAGAGAAGGTGAGTTGGGTTGGGGTGGAGAGAAAATAAAGTGCCTCTTCTCAGTCTGCTAGGAGAACACATGTTCCCTGAGGCCCACGTTTACATTCGTACAGTGAGCTTGGCTCCATCTCAGAAGAGCAAAAGGCTTTGAGGGAAGGGAAGAGTAGGCATACCAAAGTCATTGACCACACATGAGGGGAGTGGGTGAAGCCAGCTGCATATTAGACTTGATAAATGTCTTGGAGAACTTTCCAATGTTCAGTAAACCCAAAGACACATGTCAACAGGGAACTTCTTCATTTGCCTTTATTTTAAATTCCTATGTATTTTTAGGACCATGGAGTCCATATGTTCCTATTTCACTTACATTTAACTTGTTAAAGTCATGTTTGATGAGTGTCATTTGATGGATGTCCAGAGTCTTCTGTTACCATTTTATGAACATTTTGAAAGGTTTGCATTCAGAATCCAGGATCCAGCTAAACCAGATCTGAACAGGACCTAGTTTGGCTTGAAATTTAAAATTTTTGAGGCTCTGCTGGATCTCATTCTTGGCAAAATCCCTCTCCTGTCCCATAGACATAGCCAAAAGGCTGCAGTTCAAGCCCAGCCCCGGAAGAAGGGTAAGGGAAGTGTGTCAGGACACTTAATTGAAACAACAAACCCAAGAAACGTCTCAAACAAATAAAATGTCCAAAGGAAAAATTTCATTTTAAGGTTAGTTCCTACTAGCCTTCATAAAATGGCAGCCAGAAGAGCAATGATCAGATTGAATTAAGACAGGGAAGGTTTGATGATAAATCGCAATTTGTTGACATGAAACTCAAGTTTCCTTATTCAGGTAGATCCCATCAAATGCTTTATATTTTTCATTAAAGAAAAATATTTGATCAAAGAAAAATAGAAAGTGCTTGATGGGAGGTGTACAAGAAATGAAAAGCAGAGAAGAGTATCATTGACAAGCCAAAGCAACAAACAATTTTTAAACATACTGTATAAACTGGCTAGATAGAAGGAAATAAGGCCTCATCTATGATTCATGCATGCTGGGGAAGGAAGGGGGTCTTTCCCTTCCAAAACTCTTCTGGATGTGAAAGAGGTAATGGTCAGCAAACGAGGCATGCTCTCTACTTACAAGGAGCTCACAGCTTTGTAAAAACAAAATCAGCTATCATTAAGAGTAAATATCTGATTATAAATCATGATGGAGTCATTGAAGAAAACAAGAGGGTGAGATGAGAGTGAGGAAGAGGAAAGCTAACTTAGTGTAAGGGTCTGGGAAGGCCTTTCTGAAGACAGGATCTTTTAAAAAGATGCAGAAGAAAGTAGGAATGAGATAGAAAGTAGACCAGTTATCAGGCAAAGGAAAATCTATGCACAAAGCCCTGAGCTGGAAGTTGGTCAAAGAAGGCAGCTGGAGCTAAAGAAGAAGAGCACAACCGGATGATGCTAGCTTGATCCATCTTTAAGCTGGTGTATTGCATTATCTGTGCTGGACTCGTTTCTCCAAGTCACGTCATCTGCCCAGCTATGTTACTCTTACTTACTACTCTCACTTCCCTGGAAGCTCTGTACCCTTCCTTTCAAGGATGTATTCATGCATTTTTTTTTTTTTTGTACCTGTTCCAAACATAGCTGTCACATCTCTTCATCCTCTTACAACATGGTTCTCAAAAGCCTGGTGGCTTCTGGTCTAGTGGTATCAGCATCACCTGGAAATTGCATGAAAGGGAAACATGGGAGGGTCCTAACACTTGAAAGCTGGCCTGGCACTCCTGGTAGACCATCTCATTCTCCCACTGATCACAGCAATCTCACAGAATAACAACCTCACGCAAGGTTACTTTAAGATCATGATTAAATGAGACAAAACAAGGCTACTTCATAATTTTATCTAAACACAGACAACAGAAATCATTGTGCAGCCCACAAATTACTGAACATGTCTACTTTTTTTTTTTTTAAGATTTTATTTATTTATTTGACAGACAGAGATCACAAGTAGGCAGAGAGGCAGGCAGAGAGAGAGAGAGGAGGAAGCAGTTTCCCTGTGAGCAGAGAGCCTGATAAACATTTCTACTCTTAGCCAAGACAAGTGGCTGCTACTTCTCTACCAGTTACAGCTTATCCTCCTGCTAGTCTCCCTTTTCTAGAGACAAAATTTATTCTAATGTCCAGTCATAGAACTGTCTTCATTTCTTGACAATGTTCAGTGTGAAGCAAGTTCCTACTTGCTTAAACTTTCACTCAAAGCACTAAACCAAGGCTCAAATCCTGTAGTAGTCTTCCTCACATCCTCATACTGAGATATCCAGGGTTCCCCAAGGTCTGTGTTTTCAGTCACTGCAACGAATAACAAATGCAACCTGTTTAACTACAGGTATATTCTTGGTGGTCTTTGGCTGAAGGACACTGACACACGGGCCCCACCTCAGAGCTACTGAATCAGAAACTCCAGTCGTGGAGTCCAGGAACCTGTACCTCAATCACCTTTTCAAGTCATTACGATGCACTCGACTAGTACTTTAATAGCCTCTTCAAGTGATTATGATGTTTGACAACCACTGCTCCAAGGTCAGTCCTGGCTGCCCATTAGGATATGGATGCCCAAACCCTACCTACCCCGCCGCCCAAGATCCTGATTCAATTGATCTAGAAAAGGGTTGAGAAATATGTACATTTTTAAAAGCTCCTCCAAATGATTCTATCATTCAGCCAAAGTTGAAAACCACTGCTCTAAAACAGTCGTGTTGAGAAGAACTTCATTCAGGGATAAATGCTGTACTTGCAACGCAGTCCTATCTGTAACAGCCACTTGCTGCAGTTTACAATCAACTGCTGGGAAGCCAGTTGTAGTTCTGCGCTTTGCTATCCATGACGGGACACTGTGTCCTGCCACAGAGGATGAAAACTTTGTTCTAGGAGACTTGGGACTAGTGCCTTGGTTTCTTGGTCATATGTCAGCAAAATTAGTCATGTTTCACATCTTGTCTTATACCTAGCTACCTTACTTCTTTCTTTGATTGTAAGGGACACTACTCAGCCATGCATACAGGATTATACAGATGTTGTCTCTATATACGAATATGTCTATATCTATCTATCAAGAGGCATGTTAATATTTTTAGTCTGAAAATAACCACAGCTAGAGCTTATCTTGCACTTAACTTTGTGCCATCACAAGGCTAATAATCCTTACACCATCCTAATGAGGTATCATCCGTGTTGTACAGGTGAGGAGACGGAGGCCTGAAGAGGTTGAGTAGCCAGCCCAAGCCATGCAGTTGGTGAACGGCTAGAGCTAGGTTTCCCATGCAGGATGATTTGCTCCCTGACCCACAGTTCTAGCCACTGCTCAGTTTCCTCCCCCAGATGGCCACATACTCCCTAGTCTGCTTCCCTCTTACATCTCCATAATCTTCTTTGTGTTTCATAACTCCCCTCTCCGCATGATGTTCCCAAGCCTTTGTGGGGTAGGGGTGGTGGTGGGGAGGGAAGGAAAAACTTCTAGCATGCTGAGATGTCTGTCTGTCCTCTCAGGAACAACAAACTCTTTCTCTGGGCTTCCCCCCACTCCCCTCCCCAAAGAAATGTCCTTCTCTATCCACAGCTGTAGAGCAAAAGGAAAGCAGTCTTGCTTAGTATTCAGACATTATGGCACACATTCAAACTGCTGACCTGGCACAGAAGGCCCTTTCAGTGTTTGAAAATGTTTTAACTGTTTCCTGCCCCAATTTGTGGGTTATATTAACATCATGTATACTTATGCATAAAATATCTACTTACTCATTTCAATTTCAATTGAAATTCTTTCCCATTTCAATTTCTACAACATGGTCTTTAGGTTCACCACCAATGTTCTTTCTTAAACCCTTTAGCTTCTGTATAAGTTTATCTTTTCAGAAATAGTTTTCCACCAAAGGATCCATCATCATCATGTCTGTGAGACTTAGCTTTCCACGAACATCATAACCTGGAATGAATCCAAGGACTCAAACACTGTGGCCCTTCTGCCACCTAATAATAAGATTCCTCAGAGGCTAGTGGTAGAGATGAAATGAGTTAACTATTTAAATCACACTTAGAAGTATGTGACATGTACCATTTTTCCAAATCGAAAAGTAACTTTTATTTCACATTTAAACATCTGTGAAATTTGAATGTGTCTCAGCAATGACGACTGACATCAAAATTATAATTGATATTTTGGGGGCATCTTTCAATCTCTTATTAAACAAAAAATGTTAGAAAATGCTATTCCTCCTCCTCCTCCTCCTCTTCCTCTCACTCCTACTTTATATACAAAGATAACCAATCCTCACCTGGCATCTACGGATGAGAAATACACAGAAAGTCCTTTCTCCAGGTTCTGTACCAGGCTACTCCCTGTCCCCCTAAGCTGGGAGAATAATATTCATTGGTCATTTCTTTCACTCCTGAGAGAGAAGGTAATTCTCATCCATGTACCTGTACAAGAGATATTCGGAATCTACTATGGGCCATAAACTCTGCTCTATACTAGGGATACACTAGCCTTCAAGCAGCACACAGAGCCGACAACAGGGCAAAGAATTAATTAAGAACGAGCAACTGTACACCGTAGCACCCCCCCCACCCCCTGCCAAACCTAGGAGTGTTAACTTCTCACCTACCTTAGAGGAGAACTTGGAACTTCTAATGCATCTTAAAAAGCAACTACGACTTCATGGGATAAAGATTTTTCAGGTAAGATGAAGAGAATGTTCAATGTTACACTACACAGCAAAACTCAATAAGAAACCTGACTAGATGGGGCGCCTGGGTGGCTCAGTGGGTTAAGCCGCTGCCTTCGGCTCAGGTCATGATCTCAGGGTCCTGGGATCGAGTCCCGCATCGGGCTCTCTGCTCAGCAGGGGCCTGCTTCCCTTCCCCTCTCTCTGCCTGCCTCTCTGCCTACTGTGGTCTCTCTCTGTCAAATAAATGAATAAAATCTTAAAAAAAAAAAAAAAAGAATCTTTAAAAAAAAAAAAAAAAGAAACCTGACTAGACCTCTTTAAGCTTCTCATATTACCACTTTAATGCCACACATTATTTTCCTCACCATTATCTTCCTATTCATCTCTCTCCATTCTCTGGCTCCAATCCATTCCCCCTCTACAAGGTGGGTGGATATCCCCTCCCCATCATACTTCTATGCTAACACATACATATAAGCATGCAAGCATGCACACACAAACACACATACACATGCCTCCGTCCCCCTGTAGCTTTTCCTTTTCTCTTTAGCTCTTTCATAATTCCTCCAAATCTTTTATAACCTCACACCCATCAGCTCTGTTCACCTCTTAACATTCACCTTCCTTGATACACCAAGGATTTTAAATAACTTTTCACCCGACACAAGTGTGTGTGTGTGTGTGTGTGTGCGCGTACACACACATGCACACAAGCACACATGTGCACTGAAAAGATTGACAGAAAATAGGCAAATAAAGGAAAATACAATAAATACCAATATAATAGGTAGATACAGAATAACATAAGAGCAAAAGCACTTGAGGAACAGCTCTTATCTTGCTCCCAGAGGAAGGATCAAGGCATATCAGTTGTTCTCTGTATCTGGGGACATCCGAAGAAAGTTTTAGCTGTCATAGGCAGAGAGGGCATATGGTACACAACTAACATCTTATGAATAGAGAGCAGAGATGCTGGGAAACATCCGGATAGACTCTACAACAGAGATTGTTCTGGCTCCTGATGATTTCCGTCAATAGTAAGGTTGAAAAGCTCCGAGTTACACACTTCAGAAGAAGTGGCAGGTAGCTGCTGGGTACTCCCTTTGTACTCCTTTTGATGGAGTACAAGTTTTCAAGAAAACGAAGAAAACGTGTGGGGAGAAGAACATTCCAGCAGGTAAAACCTGCACGACAGGATTTTACAAGACCATTTTGACAGAAGTTTGAGAACTCTTTCAGTTAAAGTTCATCTCCAAGATGTGGAAAGTCACAAGAAAACATTGCTCCCATCAAAAAACCAGACATTTGAAAACCATTATAATTTTAAGCCCATGAGAGAGTTGAGACTGCAAAGCAACCTGATGAACTAAAATCTAAAAAGTGGACAAACGCCTCTTAGGAGAGATGGGAACCATGGCTGTTATCTCTGGTAGAACAAAGGGAGAAAGAGAAAAGAATCATAAATGAGGGTAAGAAAAAAAACAGCTGGACTTTTAAAGAATTTTTGAAGGCAGAATGTGGGCTGAGTATGAGAACTTAGAATCTCTCAGATTATATTGTTTTCTCTTTCTTTTTTCTTTCTCTTCTTCTTCTTCTTCTTCTTTTTTTTTTTTTCTTTTTGAGTCCTTTCTTACTTTCTGGCACAACAAGTCATTCCAGTCCAGGTTCATCTGGTGTATTTCTCAGCCTCAGCAATTTCTCCAAGGATTCAGCTTCTTTTCACTGGAGAATGGTATTAGAAAACATGAACTAAGTACTGTTGTCCTTATTTGTTTTCACATTATCATTATATTTTCCTTTAATTCTTTGGATATATTTATAATAGTTGTTTGACATTTTTGCTAACACCAACATTTGACTCCCTGTTTTTTCCTGAATAACGTTCACACTTTCCTGTTTCTTTGAATGTCTCACTATTTTGTTGCTGAAAGTCGCATGTTTTAGATAATATGGCAAAGCTGGATTCTGATTCTTCCCAATGGGGATCTTCATTTTAAAGATTTTATTTATTTATTTGTCATAGAGAGAGAAGCGAGAGCAAGCATAGGCAGACAGAGTGGCAGGCAGAGGCAGAGGGAGAAGCAGGCTCCCTGCCAAGCAAGGAGCCCGATGTGGGACTCGATCCCAGGACGCCGGGATCATGACCTGAGCCGAAGGCAGCCGCTTAACCAACTGAGCCACCCAGGCGTCCCCGGGATCTTCATTTTAATTCACCTGGGTTTAATTTGCAGAATCTGTCTCTCTTATCTGATACAATGGCTCAAAATTTTTTTTTTTTAATTCTTTTCATTTTTTCACCTGGCTTGTTAGGGTTTGCTCTTGAGTTGGCGCCGTGTCTCTTCTGCTTATTGATCAACCAATGATGGGGCAGATATTGTGTTTAAATGTTCCATTCCTAAGGTACCTACGCTTTCCTGGTGGATCTGTATGTGGATTTGGAAGTGTATTCAAGGTTCAGACTTCTGTGAAGTCTGCCCCAGTTTCTGCCTTCTGTCAGGACCTCTCAGGTCTCTCCTGCACATGTCAGTAGCTAGAGATGTGTGGAGATGGGATATAGAAAGAGCTTATACATCTCTTCTCTGACTCCCTCTAGCATCTCTTTGTTTAACTTAGAGCTGGTCCACCATTCTCTCCAACTGAGACCACAGCCTCCGGCTAGCAGAGCCATGCATTCCTCCCTTTTGTTGCCTACCAAGTTTTCACTTTCATTGACAATGCTGCCAGGTATTGATTTGTCTGCTCCAAATCATGTAAGCCAACTAAGCTTACTGGTTTTCATGGATAGCCCCACCCTGGTAATATTCTAGCACCAAGTGAGATGGAACTAAGTAGTTGTAGATGGGTACAGCTCCCAGGCAAGATGACTGAAGGCTCCCACTGTTCTTAACCTGAAGTTCTGGCAGTTTTTCATGAAGAAACACCATTCAGTTTGTCATTTACTTTTCCTTGGTCAATTTGCCAAGCAGTGAAATGGTTTGTTTTTTGACAATTTTGTTCAGTTTTATGCTTTTGGTGGTGGAGAATATTAGCCTACCTCTTCACCTCATATTATAGCTATAAGTCTGTCTCCCCTGCTTTCCCAGTAATTATTTTAAGAAAATAATTATAGTCTCATTTAGCTGAGGAGCCTTGGAAGATATGGACTCAGTGAATGCACTGTTCTATTAATACCATGCACAGGTAACCTGAATATCTTATATTTTACACTCTGACTGACATGGGCAACAGGGAAAGACAGTGGCTATATGAAAGATAGGTCTTCTCTAATTTTTTCTGAGAGTCTCCATCTAGTGAGTTGTTTCTCTGTGTTGGATCCCAGATGAACATCTATAACAAGAAGAACCTATCCACCTCCCCTGGTTCACCAATAATCCCTAAGCCCCCAATTAATTACTTCTTTTCATACTTGTGGAAAAGAGCAGCCTCAGTGCATCTTATAACTGGGTCAAAGAAAAGCCACAGAATGGATAGCTAGGATCCTGTTCTCTAAGGGGAAAAAATCCACTGGTTCCATGAGTTTTGAATTTCATAAACATGTTTTTGTTTTGTTTTATAATATCAGGGCAATTTTTACTTTACCAAATAAACACATTTCCCCCCAAATAAAAACATTTTTAAGAACAAACATACAGGCCATCCACCATCACCATCATTAAATAAAGATATCCTATCACCTCCAAAATAGTAAGTTTTTTATTTCAATAATGGTTGTAGTTTTTTCTTATTTTTCTATGTAAGACAGGATTTTTGGCTGAAAATATATTTCTAGGCATAAAAACATATTTCTGGGTTATACAACCAAGAGATAACATCCAAATTTACTTGGATTAAATTGGAGACAACTCCAATGGAGTCCACCATATCTGGAGTTGGCATTCGTATTACCATTTATGTTGCAGACATTAGACATGGAATATTACCACCAGGCCATCAGCCACAGCTCCCTCTAACAGAGCTTTGCTACGAATATTACGACCAGGCCATCAGTCACAGGTCCCTCTAACAGAGCTTTGCTACACTTCTGTCCTATCCCGGGTTCTCTAGAAAACAGAGCATAAGGCAAAGCTTACATTCTTACATTATGTAGGCATGATTGATGAAATCATTGGCCATATGACTGAACTCAGTCTCTGGCCAACCTTTCCTCTCCAGGAGTCACAGAATAGAGCTGAAAACCACACACTCTTAACATGTCAGTTTTTCTGGCAAATGACTCCATACTAAAGATATCCAGGGTCCCATCTTGAATTCACCTCATTAGAATATACTCACAGTCCAAAGGAGCTCTTTATGAGTAACAAAAACCCTCCTGTCTACTGAGGAAATCCCAAAAGTTTTTGAAGCTCTATGCCAAAGGAGTATGAATCTCTGGAGTGAGAATATACTTACTGGAGGACAAAGACTAAATATAGTTCTTATTATATTACAGCATGGATGTGTGAATATGGGGAAGTATCTTAACTTGGTCCAATACAATTACCAAATGGGTTTCTGTGGTTCTTGCTTCTTCTTCATGTAACTGGCTTCCAAATAGAAATATCAAAGGACCTGAGTGGTGATGAGACACTGAATTTTTATTAGAGTGCCCCCCAAACTGCTTTTTTGGGAAAAGGTCATTAGACCACAAAATTTTTTTCTATGAACTACTTTGCTGTCCCTGCTATAAATGGAACACCTTCTCTTCTTTGTGATTACCTAACTGTATTCATGTCTTCATACAGGACTTCAACACAGTTGACTTTTCTTTAGAGCCAAGGTTCAAACATAAATTATTTGAAGCGAAAGGTAATGATACCGTTAATTTATTCCATGTAAGTGTAGATTAATTTAAGGAAGGAAAGGAATGCAAGCTAAGAAAAAATTAATTTGTATTTAATTATTAAGTCCATATTCATTGATAATTTAGTTAGTATCACAGATGTCAATCACTCTAATGTTAATACCAAATCTCACAGCAATTCTAGGAGATAAGGATTTTTATTCTCATTTTAGAGGTGAAAGAATGGAAACCCTGTTATTAAAAATCTTATTATATAGAGGCTCCATGGAAGAACAAGGATTAAAACCCAGGACAGATAACTTCAAGGCTGGTGTTCTTTTTAATATCTCTTGGATGCTTTCTGAAATGTAAAGTAGCTTCTAAATACTCTAGGAATCCAGATAGAGTTTTACAGTCCTGTCTTCTCTTAGGATCTTACAAAATCAATTAAATACCCTCAAGATGGAAATAATCTCCTCAAATGCTCTTCCAGGAAGCTAAAGAAGTATTCTTTCTTCCAGTTTGCAAGAGAGTAATCTTGACTTGCACCTGATACACTCTTGTGTTTCTTATCAGTATTAATAATGGAAACACTTACTAACCTCAGCCATGTTCTAGGCTTTGAACCAAATAGTTCTCATTGAATCTTTCTTCTCTAGTTCATTTTAGCCTTTGCATGCATGCTACATTATGATACACTTGAATTGTTTGGAATGTGTGTATTTCATCTCATTAAGAAATGGTGTGGTCCTTGAGTGAGGGGACATACCTTGTTGTCCTCACAGTGTTAACCAATAGCTTGCGCTGAATCAATACTTCTTGAATGAAGATTCAGATAGGTTTATGAATGACAAGAAGCACTGGCCTCATGTAAGAATTATGTTTGTTTCCTTTGCTGTGCAACTTCTCAGCCTGAATATGAAGTCACTTGTCAATAATGCAAAAATCTATGAGGGTGACTGGTAAAAATGAGGCTGCAAAAGGGTCACTTTTGACCTGGAATCAGTAGGTATCTTGGTGGTCATAGAAGGGTGATTTGGCACTGGAGATACTTTTTTCCCCCCAGCGTAACTGTCCCTCTCTGCAGGGAGCAGAGGGAGGATCATTGTAATACTGAGTTCTTTCTATGAAAACAAATAAATGCAAAGAACTTATAATCAGAGCACCTTTACTGTGCTAGAGGCTTCATTTGTGAAAAACAGATTTAGTAACAGATTTGAGGCCTGGAAGTTGTCAGAGTAAGTTGCTTCACCTTTTTTGACATTCTTTAGCACAATGTTGGTTTCATCCATTTTGGTCCTTGACTTAGCACACTATCTAATAGCACTTTTGCAAATGTCTCATCAACTAAAATATGTTTTCTTAGGAAGTGAAGTGAGAGAGCTGCTCTTAGGATAATTTCAACCAGTGGTGTTTTGCTTACAACTGTGCAAGTATCATATAGAAATAGGGAGAACAGTGTGGAATTGAAACAATGGCTGCCATTCAGCAAGGCCAAGGTTTTGGGGCTAAACACACAGAAAGATACCTGTTAAGGGAGAAGACCATTTCAGCATCTCCATGGAAACATATCTCAAGTCCACTTGTCTTACACACATTCTTTAAAGAATGGAAATATCACCAAGGCAAGACCAATGATTTTCATCAGTAATGTGAGGATTTAAGAAAAAAAAAACATGCTTGAGAGAGGAAAAGAAAAGTCAAGGAGGAAAGAATAATCTTAAGAACAAATGATGCTGGGGCAACTAGATATCCATATGCAAAACAATGAAGCTAGACTTCTCCTTAGGAAAAACAAATGAGTAAAAATACAGGAGTAAATCTTTATGACTTTGGGTTAGATAAAGCCTTTCTAGATAGGACAATAAAAGCACACACACAAAAAAAGAAAAAGTGATACACTGGAGTACATTAAAATAAAGAATAATTTTGTGTTCCAAAGGACACCATCAAGAAAGTGGAAAGACAGTCTAGAGAATAGGAGAAATAGCTGCAAATCACAAATCACATAAGAGACCTGTATCTATAGTATATAAGGAAGAACTACTACAACTTACTAATAAAAAGGTAATTCAGTTTAAAAATAGATAAAAATTCTGAATAAATATCTCTCTGAAGAAGATACAATAAATTGTTCATGTGTTCAACATGAAAAGATGCTCAAAATTAGCCATCAGGCACAGAAAAATCAAAACCACAGTGAAATACCAATTCCATCCACTGGGATGGTTAGTGTCTGACAACAGATGTTGGTGAGAATGTTGAGAAACTGTAACCCTTACACTCTGCTGGTAGGAATGTAAGATGGTGTTCCTGTTCTGGAAAACTCTGTGGTAATTCCTTGAAACACAGAATTACCTTATAACCCAGAAATTTCTCCTAACTACATACCCAAGAAAAATGAAAGCATGACCACATAAAAATGTGCACACAAACATTCAAAGCAGTGCTGTTCATAACACACAAAAGGTGGGGGAAAAACTCCAAAATGCCCATCAGTTGAATGGATTAATCAAAGATTATGTATCTACACCATGAAATATTACTCAACATTACACTTTTAAAACTCTTCAAAAGACAACTGACTGTTTAAAGCAAAACCAACATCAATGTATTGGGGGCTTATAATTTATCATTATCAAAATATATGAGAACAATAAGACAAATTGCAAGAGGAAGTAAACAAAAGATAATGGTGCAAATTTTAATACTATCCATAAAATGGCATAATACTACTTTAAGTTAGACTGTGAGAGTTAAAGATGCATATTGTAATTCTTAGAGCCAGCCAGCACATACATTCACACAAAATATGTGACTAAAAAGATAACAGAAGAGATAAAGTGGAATAATCAAAAAGAACTAAAAATTCAAAGAAGTAAGGAGGAGAAGATGAATAAACAAAATCAGATTGGACAAGTAAAAAACAGAAAAACAAAATAGTGTACTTAAACACAACCACACCAATAATCACACAGAGTGTGAATGGATTAAATTTTTTTATCAGAAGGGAGAAATTTTCAGACTGGATAAAGTAACTCCACTTAGATAATGTTTGCAATAGATGTACTTGAATTACAAAGACAGAGAGTAAAAGTAAAAGATTTGAAAAGATATACCATGAAACTTGGGAGTGGCCACGTTAAGGTTGGACAACACAGACTTCAAGATGAGAAACATCTTGAGAAACAAACACACATACCAATAAGACACAGCAATCCTAAAAGTGAATGTACCTAATAACAAAGCTTCTAATATATGAAACAAAAAGTGACAGAACTAAAGGGACAGCCATAATTTCTCTGGAGATGTTTAACATTTCTTTTTCAGTAGTTCATACAACAAGGGGACAAAACAAAAACAAAAACCCACAACATGATAATGTTTTAAATGCACTATCAAGTAAACTGAGCTGATATTTATAGAACACTACATTAAACAATCGCATAGCATATGTTTCTTTCATAGTCATTTATTTTTCTCATGAACTGTATTTCTTTAGAGGTGCTCATGGAACATTCATGAATAAACCAATTCTTATTAATAAAATAATAATCAATAAATTGCCAAAGATTGAAATCATAGAGAGTATATGCTCTTACCTCAATATAATTAAATTGGAAATTCACAACAAAATTATGTGAAAAATCTACAAATACATAAAAACTAAACAACATATGTGTAACCCATAGGTCAAGAAGAAATTGCAAGGGAAATCAGAATTTATGTAGAAATGAATAACGATGCAAACACAACTTCTCAAAATATACGGCTTGCAATTAACAGTGAGTGCATGTAAACTTACATCATGAATGTGTATATTAGAAAAAGGATATTTAAAATCAACAATTTTAGCTTTAATATTAACAAGGATGAAAAAGGCAAATTAAAGCCTTAGTAGCAAAAGGGAAGTAATAAAGACAAGAAGAGAAATAAATGACATATGAAACAGAAAAGGAGAATTAACTTTTTAAAAAGATTAATATAACTGATAAATTCTAGACAGTGGGGAGAGAGAAAGTTGGGGGGGGGATTGAAACAGAACATCCCCACATGTGATCCATAAATTAAGATGGTAACAAGAGAGTGTATATAAGAAATATATGCTACAACATTGAAATTTTAGATAAAAAACTAAATTTCATTCAAGAATACATTTTAAAACTGACACAATGAAAATATACAGAGAGAAATAAGAAGTAGTGGTAAGAAGAAATAAGAAAGATAAGAAATAAAGAATCCAAATAGCCATTACCTATTATGGAAAGTGAATTTATAATAAACTCATAAAGAAAAACTCCACACCCAGATGGCTTCCATGATGAATTCTAAAAATGATACAATTTATACATATGCTGTTTAGAAGACAAAGGAGAAGGGACTATCTCCCAACTCCTGGAGTATGAGACTGGCATAATCTGATATTGAAACCAGACAAAGGTACTGCATTGGAAAATTATAGGTATAAAAAAGCACAACAACTTAGCAGCAAATAAAATCTTGCAATATATATAAGAATAATACAGCAAGACTAAGAAATGTTTATCTGAGAAATGCAAATTTGTTTTAACATTCAAGAGTCAATCAAGGTTATTCAATCATTTAAAAGAAAAAGAGAATAAAATACGATCTTAATAGATGTAAATTCATTACCTACTTATAGTTTTTTTTTTTTAAAGTCACCAAACTAGATAGGGAAAAAAAGATTCACAAATCAGTAAAGGAATATACAAAACAATTTTCCACCTACTATTGTACTTAATCATAAAAGATTAAAAATTTTCTAAGATCGGGAAGAAGGTAGAATTAAAGTCCCCCACTATTTCTATTCACCATTGTGTGTGTGAGAGAGAATTTAAAGACAATGTACATAAATTGGGAGATATGCTCTATTCATGTATTAAAAGATTCAAAATCATTAAGGTGGCAATTTATCCCAAATTCATCTAGACTATAAAAGTTCCAAACTTAGATTTCAAGTTTCTCTACCATCTTTCTTTAACCGGTCTCCTCCAACTGATCAAGTTATAGATTTTTAACACTTAAGCTGGGGTGAAGTGAGGTCAAATTCCTCCAGGGGAATTCTTACCCAATGGCCATTCTTACCCAATGTGGTTGTAGTTTCTCCAGAAATAAGCACTTTTCAGTCTTCTCTACCTTTGGTCATTTTTCCAGTGACCTAAGATATTTGCCTTGAATAATCTAGTCATGTTTTTTTCTTTTCTCTCAGAGAGGAATCAGCTAACACATGCCATCATTACTGGAAGTAAAGTTTCTGTGTAAGTATTTTCATTCATTAATTGAAATTCCAGAAGCTTACCCTAAGGATGTAGTTGAATAAATGGGCAATGAAAGTTTTTTATAAGTGAGAAATTATTTGATTTCTCTCAAACGGGTTATTTGCCAAATATTTAGTGGGGTATCTAAAGAAATTAGGAATACTGCATAGCCATTAAAATATACAGATAAAATTAACTGATTTGTTATAATATTTATAATATGATATGTTTATATCACTAAAAATATAACACATAAATATAACCATTTATACATATATATGCTACAGAAAAAGTTTAGAACATGTAACAAATGTTAAAATGGTTTAAATCAAGTAGTCAGTATATGGGTAGGTTCTTTTCCTTTAAAGTTTCCTGTGTTTTCAGAATATTCTAATATTCTACATTGAACATATGTTATAGTGAGAAAAAAATGAGTAAATTCATTAGGAAAATAAATTACATACACAAGGAATCCCTTCCCCCATGATTCAACCTCTCAGGTGACTCTTTTCTAGATATTCTTCCCTAAATATATGTAAGTAAAAATCCCTGTTCCTGATTGAAATTATGGCATAAAAATACCCACACCATGAATTAACATACTAAATTAAATTAGAATTAAAAAAAAATACACTCTAAAGAAAGCACAAATGACAATCCATTAAGTCATTTCAAACCTTTATGAATCCCAAATTTACCTATCTAGCCCAAATCTGCTATTCAAAATCCACATGTAACTGATACTAAGTATCTCTAACTATATAACATCTAAATTCAAGATAACCAAGACCGATCTCATTTCCCTCTTAAACTTGTTCCTTCTGATTTTCTATTCTGGGAAAATGGCATTATGACCTACCTACTTACTCAATCCAAAAGCCTGGAAGGCTTCTTTTACACCTTCTTCTTTATTACTTTTTCTTATAATTGGTTGCCAATTCTTACAGTTTCCCCTTTCTTAATATTGTGGAATTTATTCTTTTCTTCTCAGTTGCCAAAGACTATGGACCTTGGGGAGAGGAAGCAAGATGGTGGCAGAGTAGGAGACTGAAATATCATTAGGTCTCAGGAGGTCAGCTAGAGTGTTATCAAACCATTTGAACATCTACAAACTCAATAGGAGATAAAAGAGAAGAAGAACAGCAATTCTAGGAACAGAAAATTGACCACTTCCCAAAATATAGGACAGGTAGAGAAGTGAATCCAAAGGGATGGGAATACAAACCATGGGAGAAGGTGCCGGCTCCTGGCAAGCAGGGGAGCAATGGAGCACAAAATCAGAACTTTTAGAAGTCTGCTTCACTAAGTGATGTCACTTCAGAGGCTAACCCGGGGGGGTGGAACCCATGTGGGGACAGTGTGGTCCAGGACCTGTGGGGGGTCACAGAAAGACTAGGGGTGCCTGAATGTGGCAGAGCTTCCAGGTATCAAAGCAGTGAAGCCAGCTGCAGAGATGGAGTTGAGGAGTGAGCTCTCATCTCCGGGTTACTTTGAACTGTGATCCAGGGCATAACTGAGCCACTGCTCTTCAAGCAGGGACCCCACAAGTGGCAGATCAGGGGAAACTCACCTTCCTCCTCTCGGAGAAGCGGTGTGGGGGCATGGCAGGAATCTCCTGGGTTTGGAGCATTTCTATCTCTGGCACACAGGACCATTGCCACAGATAGAAATGTTCGGTCACAGTCCAGGTGAGTGCAGAGTGCGGCCAGAGACCGGGGAGACAGGAGGGATTGAGTGCTTTTCTCCAAGGGCGCACTAAGGAGTGGGGCCCGGAGCACTCGCCTCCTCCAGACCAGAGATTGGGAGGCCGCCATTTTCATTCCCATCCTCCAAAGGTACGGAAAGTATTCAGGGAACAAAAGCTCCCGAGAGGGAACATTAATGAACATAAGCACATTACTTAGCCTGGCCCCTGGCAAGGGTGGTGTAATTCCGCCTCGGGCAAAGACATTTGAGAGTCAGTGCAACAGGCTCCTCCCCAAGAGTATCAGCAAGAACATCTAGCCAAAACCAAGTTCACTGATCCATGAGAACTGTGGAACTTCGGAGCTTGGGAAAAGAAGCACATAGAATTCATGGCTTTTTCCCCATGATCCTTTAGTCTTGCAAAATTAAATTTTAAAAAATTTTTTTTCTTATTTTCTTATTTTAACTTTTCTTCTTTCCTCGTTTTAATTTTTTTAACTATTTTATCAATACCTTTTTAAAAAAATTTTAAATTTTCATTTTTATAGTCATATTTTATCCCTTCATTGTATTACCTTATTTTTTGAATACATGTCAGGGCTTTTTTTTCTTTAAAATTTTGGGAAACAGGGGCACATGAGCGTCTCAGTGGGTTAAAGCCTCTGTCTTCAGCTCAGGTCATGATCCCAGGGTCCTAGGATCGAGCCCTGCATTGGGCTCTCTGCTTAGCAGGGAATGTGCTTCCCCATCTCTCTCTCTGCCTATTTGTGATCTCTGTCTATCAAATAAATAAATAAAATCTTTAAAAAAATTTGGAGATACAATTTCTGCTAATAGATCAAAATATTCCCTAAATTTAGTGCATGGCTTTGTTCTAGTTTTCTGCCTGATCACATTCTTTTTTTTTTTTTTCCTTTTTTCAACCAATTTCGTATCAATTCCTGTTTTGTTTTTTTAAAGATTTTTATTTATTGGACAGAGAGATAGATAACAAGTAGGCAGAGAGGCAGGCAGGGTGGGCGGGGGGAAGCAAGCTCCCTGCTGAGCAGAGAGCCCAAAGCAGAACTCAATCCCAGGACCCCAAGATCATGACCTGAGCCAAAGGCAGAGGCTTAACCCACTGAGCCACCCAAGCACCCTCAATTCCTGTTTTAGAATCTTTTTAAATTTTCATCTTTATAGTCATATTCCATTCCTTCATCGTGTTTACCCTTATTTTTGTATATATATGTTTCTTTTTCAAAAATTTTGGGAGTTATTTCTTCTAAGAGACCAGAATACACCCCAAATCAAGTGGGTGGCTCTGTTCTATTCACCAGCCTAATATATATATATATTTTTTTTTCTTTTTTTTAACCCCCTCTCCTGTCCTCTCATTAGATTGGAAAACTGTGGAATGATCTATTTTGAATGATGAAAGGAAAGAAGTGTCAATCATGAATTTTATGTCCAACAAAACTATCCTTCAAAAATGAAGGAAAAAAAAAAACCCACAAAACAATAAAAAACAACAAAACACACCACATTTCTAAATAAACAAAGACTGAGATAATGTGTTGCTAGCAGATCTGCTTTCCAAGAAATTCTAGAGAAACTTCTTCAGGCTTGATGAATATGATACCAGAGGGTAACTTAAATTCACAGGGGAAAAATGGAGAGTACTGGGAATGGTAAGAATGTGTTAAAATGCAAAAGACTACAAATATATTTTTTTAACTTAAGAATATAAAATTATAAAAAGCAATAATTATGTCACCATACTGCTGAATTTATAATAAATATGATAACACAAAATGGGAGGTAGAATTGTGTTATCCTGTGGCAAGACTATTACACTTAACTGCAATCAAGTCATAATTAACCAGACATAAATTGTGGTAAGTTAAGCAACACATTTGAGTCCCTAGAGCAACCAGTAAGAAGTAACTTTAAAAACACATGGTTACAAGTCAACAGAGGAATGTAAATGATACTTTACTAAGTATTTGCTTAACACAAGGGAGGACAGTTAAGGAGCAACAGAGAAACAAGAAAATACGACAATATTAAAAATATCTAGAAGACTTGCTGATGTAAATCCAATTTGATCAATAATTACATTAAATGTGAATAGACTAAATAGTACTATCAAAAGAAACTGATTATCAAACTGAAAAAAAGTAAGATCCAATCACATGCTGGACACCTTAGATTCAGAAAGATAAATGGATGAAAAAAATATATTATGCAAATAGTGACCTTAAGATAGTTGGAATAACTACATTAATATCAACCAAAACAGGGGCACCTGGGTGGCTCAGTCATTAAATGCCTGCCTTTGGCTCAGGTCATAATCCTAGGGTCCTGGGATCAAGCCTTGTATCGGCTCCCTGCTTGGCAGGATGCCTGCTTCTCCTTCTCCCACTCTCTCTGCTTGTGTTCCCTCTCTCACTGTGTCTCTCTCTTGACAAATAAATAAAATCTTAAAAAAATATATCTCAATAACTGATAGAAAAACTAGACACAAAATTAATAAGAATATAGAAGTCTTGGACAAGGCTATTAGCCAACTTGGTTAATTGACATTTAGAAGATACTCTATCCAACAAAAGAATATATTTTCTTTTCAAGCATGCACAGAACATGCTTAAATAGACTACATAAAAGAATAAGCTATATGTTAGGCACTAAAAGGAGTCTTTTTTTTTTTTTAAGATTTTATTTATTTATTTGACCGAGAGACATCACAAGTAGACAGGCAGGCAGAGAGGGAGAGGGAAGCAGGCTCCCCACTGAACAGAGAGCCCGATGTGGGGCTTGATCCCAGGACCCTGAGATCATGACCCGAGCCAAAGGCAGCAGCTTAACCCACTGAGCCACCCAGGTGCCCTAAAAGGAGTCTTAATGAATTTAGGAGGGTTGAAATCATTCAAACTATGTATTCCAACCCAAGTAGAATTAAATTAGCTATCAACAACAAAAGAACTTTGGGAAATGCTCAAATATTTGGTAACTAACACATTTCTAAACAACTCATGAGGTAAGGAGAAATCACAAACTTGAACTGAGTGAAACTGAAAAACACATATCAGAATTTATGGGATGCAACTAAGCAGCACTTAGAGATAAATTTATAGTTTAAAATCACAGAGTAAGAAAAAAAAAGAACAGTCTCAGATCAATAATCTCAACTTTCACCTTTAGAAACTAGTAGTAGAAGAGTAAATTAAACTCATAGCAAGCAGAAGGAAGGAAATAGGAAAGATCTGAACAGAAATCAAAGAAACAGAAAATAGAAAGTAGTAGAGAATTAAACCAAAAATTGCTTTTAAAAATGAAAATCAACAAAACTGACAAACCATTAGCTAGATTCACTAAAAAATTATGAGTGATCAAAATCAGTAATATAAGAGGAAACTATAATGCTAACCAAAAGAAATAAAAATGAATATAAATAAGTATTATGAAAAACATGATCCCAAATTAAATAATATACCTTAAATGCACAACTTCATAGAAAGACCTAAATAATAAAAAATGACTCAAGAAGGAATAGAAAATCTGAATAGAACTATATGAAGTCAAGAGATTGTATTAATAAGATATCCTCCCACAGTGAAAAATTTAGGCCTCAATGTCTTCACTGGCAAATTTTATGAAGTGAAGAAACACAAATTAAGAAATAATACAAATCCTCCTCAGACTTTCAGAAAGTAAGGTTACTACATAGCAACATCCTTGATGATCATAAGTGTAAAAATCCTTAGCAAAATATTAACAAACCAAATGCTAAAACATATAAAAAGGTTTTATACCATCACCTAATAGATTTACCTCAATAATACAAATTCAGTTTCATATTTTAAAACCATGTAATGTAATACATTATATTAATAAGAGAGGAAACCACATTATCTCTTAAGTCAGGCAGAAAAGGAACTTGATTCAATCAAAAACCCATTCATGACTAAAAACTCTCCACAAACTAAAAAGAAACTTCAACTTGATAAAAAAGACATCATAAAAAAACAAAACAAAACAAAACTCCTTATGACTAGTATCAGGCTTAATGGTAAAGTAATTAATGCTTTCTGCCTAAGACGATGAACAATGCAAGGATGTCTGCTCCAACCACTTCTAATCAACCATATAATGGAGATTCTAGACAGTGTGAGAACATTTTAAAAGTAAATGGATAGACATTTAATGTTAATATACTAGAAGACTCAATATTAAGATGGCAATTCTTCCCAAAGCTTTAACTTCAAAGAAATCCTTATCAAACTTTATTCATTGATTTATTCATTCATTCATTTTAGAAATTGGCAAGAAGCTCCTAAAATTTATATGGAATTGTAAAGGACTTAGAGTGGCCAAACAAATTTGAAAATAAAACAGAGCATAAACAAATTAAGATGACTTTTACTTCCTGATTTAGAAACTTTTTATAAGGTTAATCATACCAACCATGACAGTATAGTATTGGAGTAAGGACAGACATATAGATCAAAGGAGCACAACTGAAAGTTTAGAAATAAAACCTTATATTTATGGTCAGTTTATTTTCACTAAAAGGGCCCAAAGTGATTTAATGGGTAATGGACAATTTTTTCTTTTCTTTTTTTAAAAGATTTTATTTATTTATTTGAAAGGGAGAGAAAGCACAAACGGGGAGGGAGAGGAACAAGCAGACTCTACACTAAGCATGGAGCCCAAGGCAGGGCTCAATGTGGGGTTGAGCATTAGGTTGGATGTATGGCGGGAAGGTGGGCTCTATCTCAAGGCACTGAGATCATGACCTGAGCTGAAATCAAGAGTCACACACTTTACTGACTGAACTACCTAGGCACCCTTTCAACCTCTTCAACAGTAGTTATAGGAGCATTGCATATCTATATGTGGGGAAAAGAGAGAGAGAGAGAGAGAGAAGAGGAAGAAGAAGGAGGAGGAGGAGGAGAAGGAATTTAGACCCTCACCTCACATTACACGCAAAAATTAACTCTAAATGGATCATAGTCTTAAATGAAAAACATAAACTATAAAACTTGAGAAGAAAATATAAGAGAAAATCTGTTACTGTGGGTACTGATGTGATGCCAAAAACAAGATCTTAAAGAAGAAAAATCATTAATTTGACTTCTTTGAAATTAAAATCTTTTGCTTTTCATAAAACATCACTAAGAAAATTTTTTTAAAAGGCACACACTTGAAAAACATATGTGTACATCAGATATCTGACAAATTATCTGTCCCCAGAACTTAAAAACACTTTCAGTATTCCATAAGTAGATAGCCTGATAATAAGAGAGCCAAAAGATTTAAAGATATTTCACCAAACACTTATGAATGGATAAACAGAACATAAAAACACGATTACATCATTAGTTAGTACAGAAATGCAAATAAAACTCCAGATAGAGATAGATGTATACACACCAGGCTGGATATAATTGAAAAAAACAAAAATAAAAACAAAAACTGAAATTACCAATCATTGGAGAGGACATGGAGAAAGAGAAACCCTTCCTTACACATTCCTGGTGGGAATATAAATTGTTATATCAACTTAGAAAGATTAGACAGTTTCACAGAATTTAAGGTGTACTTATAATCCAGCAATTCCACCCCCAAGCAACTACCTATAAGAAATAACAGGTAATATCCACCTAAAAAATCTCACATAAATGCTTATCCAGGCTTTATTATAGTAACACAAACCAGAAGCAACCCAAACTGGTGAACAAAATATAGAAACAATGTAATGCTATCCATTGGCAAAAGGAAATGAACTATCGATACATACTAGAACACTGATGAACCTCAAAAGAATTATGAAAGGTAAAGAAAGCAGACTCAAAGGCTTCAGATTGTATTATTCCATTTTAAAGAATTTATTTATTTATTTATTTATTTATTGCTTGCTTGCTTGCTTGCATGAGCAGGGGGTGGTACAGAGGGAGAGGGAGAAAGAGAATCTCAAGCAGACTCCTCCCTGAGCATAGAGCCCGAGGTGGGGACAGATCTCAGGATTGTGAGATCATGACCTGAGCTGAAATCAAGATCAGGAAGCTTAACCGAATGACCACCCAGGTGCCCCTGTATTATTCCATTTCAATTAAATTTCTAGAAAAATGCAAATCTATAGATAAAGAGTCAATAAAGTAGGGGATGTGAGCTGGGAATGACCGAAAATGGGCAGGAGGGAACTTTGTGGGTTAACAGAAATGTTCTAAAGCTGGCTTGGAGGGTCTGTTGCACAACTCTTTATACACATACTAAAAAATTATTGAATTATGGGGCACCTGGGTAGCTCAGTTGGTTAAACATCCAACTCCTGATTTTAGCTCAGGGCTTGATCTCATGTTGGGCTCCAAAAAAAAAAAAAAAAAAAAAAAAAACTGTACATGTGTAATGAACGAAGCTGATAGTAAATTATGCTTCAATAAAACTGCTTTAGAAATGAGTGCACATATCTTGGAGGTCTACCACCAAGGAGTTGCACAGGGAAACAAGTCCCCTGTTGAGAGTGGCCATTCTGAATGATCATCTGTAATACATCCCATATTCCAAAGCTAGAGACTTCCTGTATACATAGTAGGTGATTACCTGCGACAAGACAGTAGTGTGTAACATGTGCAAATAAACAACAGAGAGAAAAGGTCATGAACTGGGACCAGGAAAGTACATCTGTCTCTCAGATGGACTGTTTGGCCTCTAGCACTTTACAAACATTTTGAGATTTCCAGATTTTATGGACGAAAACATCACAAGATCAAATAAAACATAATCCCATTTCATCAAACTGACAATCAACTAGAATGTGCTCTCCAGTGGTTCAGTCTCCATTGTTCTCTGCACCTCACACTTGGCTGTCCTCACTCACGTATCGCATGGTCTGGGTATGAGAGGCCTGTGGGGTTCTAAACCCCGGCAGACATGGGAGTATTCCAGAGGGCTCCAGAGCATTCATCTGTCTATTAGAATAGGGTTGGGGAGTCTTCCCTCTTGGCACTTTTCTAGTCACCTATCCTAACACAGTCATTGTTAGATCAATGAGATGTTTTATATGAAAGAAATATTCAGAACAGTGTCTCACAGAGGAGATACTCAATAATATTTATTATTGTTCCTAGGATAAGAAAATAAATATTGAAAAATCATTTTTCCCCATTCAGATTTTTAGTGATTCAATCTGGCTAATTCTCACCACCCCAAAACACTATTGTTTTTTTCCTCCTCAGAATCTGTTTTATTAAAACTCAGTCAGATCTGCACATGTTGGTGAGTCAGTATGAGCCTGGGTGTACCTACTGAATTCTACAAAGTATAGTGTTAGCCTGATGTTACTCATTA
Source organism: Neogale vison (assembly GCF_020171115.1). Taxonomy (NCBI): domain Eukaryota; kingdom Metazoa; phylum Chordata; class Mammalia; order Carnivora; family Mustelidae; genus Neogale; species Neogale vison. The sequence continues at coordinate 220,510,091 of NC_058091.1, forward strand.
GACTGTTTATTTCTAATCCGCTAATGGAAGAGGGAGCCTGATGTCCAAAATGGATGTTAGCGGCTTTCCTCGAGACTAAGATTTAAACACAGGTTAACTATTTTTTAAACAAAGCCAGACACCTCTAAGATAGCTTTCACAAGAAGAGGATTCTTTGCACTCCATTAAAGGAAGAAATGAAGACTCCTGCCTAAATATGAAATGCTGTCTGAATTGCTTGGTGTGAGCATGGCCCTAAAGATGGGACAATCTCAGAAGCACTTCCCATGGAGCTTGGAGTGGGCTCCACTAAGTGACCCAATCCTTTTCTCCAGCTGAAAGAGGTGCTGAGCTGCAAACAGGGGATGTTGCTTGAGCAAGGGCACTGGCCCACAGACGGCTGAATAGGCTGGGCCAGGTGGGCTCTCTGTGACCCAGGGCTCCCTCCCCTCACAGAGAGCCACACACACCATTAGGGGCTTCAATTTGCTGAAGGTGGAGATGGATGCCCTGAATGCTTCTCCCACCTCAGCACTACTCAAGGTTTTATTTGGGCCTTTTCTCCAACACCATTGTTTACCCCAGAGATGTCACTGTGGCCAAGTGCAGAGAAAAGCTGTGGAAGCTATTCAAGTACAGAGAAATCGTCCCCGGGAAGACAGGAAGGAGAATGTGGAGCATATTGCTGAGGAGGAGAGTACAGCTAGACCAAGTGTACACCAGAGGATAAAGAGGTCAGTAAAGAGACAACTGAAGTAAGAGTTAATAAATCAAAGAACCGGGCTTTTGGAAAAGCAAAGCAGCTTAAATATTGTGTGTTCAGATTCCTCGTTTGATCTGTGATGAAACTGAGGCTCAGCAACAGTCAGTCAGTAGCCAACATCACTAAGCATCGTGACAGAAATGGGGGATGAGCTCAGGACTCCTTTCCTCTCACCTCCTGCACACCCCCTTTATAAGCCACTGCAAGTAATTTGCCAGGAAAAAAAAAATGTAATACATACAGGCCTGAGAAGATGAAGAAAATTGTTCAGATTTCCCCGTGAGCAAGAAATGAATCACCATAAGACAAACTTCTACATTCCCCTGTCAGCCTGGATTGCAAATCATGCTTTTGCTTTGAAGCTCTGCTAAAATCTGGACTTTTTTTTTTTTTTTCCAGACTTTTTAAGCCAGAAACTACTGATCTGTCTTGAACAAGATTTCTCTGGCTAGCAGCACTTTGAACAAATATGCCCAAGGTCTCTCTTTTTAACAGATTTTGCCCAAACCCTGCAAAAGCAAACCAAACAAAAGGCTTTTTTTTTTTTTTTTTTTTTTAACCAGGAGAACATCAGGTTCATTCTGATGGGATCATGTTTTTCTTTCTTTTTCTTTTTTGGCTAGTGAGAATTCCAGCTTTCCCTGTGCTTGGGTGTACTCAGTAGCAGGGAGACAACAGTAACATTTGATTTGACTTTTGTTTCGGTTTCCTGTAACTTGAGTTGTCAGGCCCAAATTACCTTCATTTCCATAATACCTTCTGCTAGTTCCAGGAGGCACTCTTGCTACCACATGGCTCCCTGGCTTGCACCTGGGACTTTCAGACACAGAAGCCAAGGACAATGGCAGGGTCTTCTGCATTAGGTAATTAGAACATCTTTCCAGTGCCTTGGGGTGAGGGCCTCTCGCATGGAGTTACAGATCACATACCCGATGGGATAGTGCAAAATTGTCCACTTTTTTTCCCTCTTCATTTCTCTCCCCATCTACCCCACAACAGGCTTCCCTGATAGTGAACAAGTGTCTGGATATTTTCAGCATACTATTAAGCACCAAACTAGCAACAAATGACTCTGGTTTTTTTCCCCCTAAGAAATATGGCCAATATGAAGCCAGGGCCCCACTTTTGTAATTGTGAGGTCAGAGTTACCATCTCAATATAGAAGGGAGAACTTCAGGGGTCTCAACCCACAGAGGCTTCAGGGTGGGGTTGGGGGAGGCCCATGTATTTTTCCCATCAAAGGCTCACGGGCAAGCCTGCTTAACAAGCCAAAGCCTTTTAGGTGGCTGGTACACAGAGTTCTTTCCCAGATTTATACCCAGAATGCTCGCACCTCTCAGCAACCTGGTGGCCTTCTATTGGCTCTATTTATTATTATTATTTTCACTCACTTTGTTGAGTTTGCGAGTGATTTGACAAAGACTACCAGCAATTTACATTAATAAAATCCTGCTATTTTCAAGGTTAAAATGAACCTACCGCAGCAGTGATCACTAGTGACTGATGGGGACTTCTGTCCACTCTGGGCAAACCATTAAAATTCTTAAGGTGTTCCTAAGCAAAACAGCCTGCTCGTTATGTAAAACAATTTAAAAATAATGGGTCTGAAGAAAGTGACTCAGTTACTGTCATCTGCTCTCTCCCAGCCCCATTCCATTTGACCAGTGACTAGTATTTCTGGGGATAAGAGTCGTGATTCCAGTGAGTTTTTTTTCAACTGATCAGTTATGTCAACTGGAGGATTTTTATTCCTTTCTTCATTTTAATAAAACTTTTTGACTTGGAAGAAATCATAATGTCTCTGACTGTGTGCTGAAAGGTGAGAAACTTTAAGTTCTGCTTTCTCATTCTTAGAGGCAGGGAGTGTACTTCTTCTGAGGAGCTCTAAATACCAGACACGGCACCCGCTGTATTTCATTCCTTCCATTTCAAAGTTTTGTGTGTGTGTGTGTGTGTGTTTTTCAGAAATGCAATAACATTACCAAGATTATCAATTTTCTGCTATAGATTACAGATTCTCTGTTCTGAAAATGATATACATCGAAAAGAATACATATTTTAGTACGGAAACATAATGATAATTTCTTACTTCCTTCATTGAACACATATTAGCCTCCTATTTTCTCATTTCTCACAATAGAATGCATCTTAGTGATATGTACATCTGATGTAAAATGTCTTTTTCTCCCTGAAGAGTTGTTTAATCAGTAATGTTCTACATTTGATGGCATCTTGCAAATAAAAGTGCGTGGCATTTATAGTACCTTCTGTCCTTTGGCAACATGAAGTACTTCTAGTTCTACTCATTTGGAGGTAAGGTATATGTTCTGTATATACGTGTAATCAAATTCCACCGAAAACTCTATGTTGGTTGGACCTGTTGTCTTTCAACTCCCAGACAACTGAAATTGTTAGTGAAAAGAATCATGCCAAAGAAAACCCAGGATAGATTTTAGAAATGGTTAAACCCAGTGGCAGAAAGCTAACGTCGTAAGAAATGCTTCTGTACGGGAAACCAACTCTTCTCTCCAGCCTCTTGAGTGAGTCACTTAACTTCTCTGAAGCTAAGCTCTCATCTGTAAAACCAGAACAATAAAGCAACTCAAGACCACAAGGGACCTCTAAAGATTTCTTTAAGCTGGAGCTCAATGTCAAAGAAGCATTACTGGAAACTTTTAACTGTTAATATTGCTCTTTTTAAACCAAATTTTAGTGTCTGGCCCAATATTCATGATTGATGTTTCCCCTCAGTTATCTACTAATGTTGTTTCTATTGTCAAACTTCCCAGTGTGCTCAATTCTGATCTTGAATGCCAGCAACTATAAAAAAGGGACTGTTTGAAAAGGAAGAAGGATAATGGTTCTTTTTAGGACTCTGTCAGTATTCATGAAAATAATGGAGCGTAAAGACAATTCCAAAAGGAGTTTGAAATAATTTGAAGAGAAGATATATTGCAAACCCAATACGTCCCTCAGAAATCACAAAACAAGAGTACTTTATTGACCAGACCTAGTCTTGTCAATATGTGGTCCTGGGATCTGGGGACAATAGGAGAGGAGAGACTTCTGTGTAGTACCACTTGTTTTCAGTTCTGTGTTCCCCTATTTAACTAAATCGTGATTCTTGCTTTAGTCTCTGTCAAGCAGAGATTACTGCCATGCATATTATGACATGACTTAACACCTGTCAGCACTGCCATTTCTCAGGAAAAAAAATGGGGAGTGCTGGATGCCCATATGACTAACCTATTTCTCTAGCTAATTACCACATTTCCTATTCTACACTATGATTCAAATCTCCGTCTTTCCCTTTAATAACCTTAATGATCCTTCAGATGAAAAAGGACAATAGCTCACATGCTCTATACAGGTTCCAAGTTAAAATATTTAGCCTTCAAATCAAGAGTTACAGGAAGGCAGAGAAATGTTCTAGCGTACAGGCCATTCCTCAGCTGTGCTTCTGATGAATGCCTGAGGCAGGATTCTGATTTCCCACTGGTCAGTAATAGCTTTTCTAAATGTCAACCGAAATGGAGGTTCCTAAGCAGTGGCATATAGAAAAACTGCCAAGTCAGTATCAACAGAAAATTCCTAAGGCCCACAGTTATCAGTAAATCCCCTTCAGCCCATGCACAGCAATTTCCAGAAAAGGTAGCTGAGTTTCCTTTGCATTTTGTTCAAACTGTGCTATGATGAGAACAAGAGAGAATGTTAATTTTCTTGAGCAGAAGCTGGCTCTGAACGCAGGAATTCACACCAGGGATTTATCAAAATAAAAACTGCGATGCAGAATAGTACCTTTCCACCACTCTGTGTGCCCAGTAAATCTTTTTTGTGAGTCTGTTAATGCACTAAGCTGAAAAAAGTACGTTTTCTTCCTAGGCTCAGTCATGCTAGCTGGGAATCTGTTGTGCTGGGAATGGTGTCTTTCTTTCCTAAGAATCCCACCAGCTGAAAGTAGAGAAACAATGATCTAGAAAAACATGTGGGGCCTAAATGCCAAGCTCCCAAGAAGAGCCGAAAATGCCTTTCCTTCTGAATATTTAGCTACTTTGTTACCATTCCCAAGGACTCTTCACCATACCCTCTCCTCTCCAAGTCTGCAGGATTCCATGGCCATTTCCCTAGTTACCTCGGATGACAGTGTGGAAGGGCGCAGAACAACTCAGCAAAGCACGTAAGTTCCTGTCTTGAGCAGCATCTGATTCTCATTCTTTCTTTGGCATTTTCACACATATCCTTCTACAAACTCCATCCTTTCTTTTTAGCTCTGAAAACAAAAACTCTCTGGCTGGAATGAGCCGTCGGAATGTGGGAATTCATACACTGTGTGCATGTGTGGTTACTTGTGTGTGTGCCGTTTGTACACATCTCTGATGGGGGAAGTTAAATCATTTTTGGATACAGTTTGTGGCAAGACTATATAATATGCCAAATCCAGGTCTTTGAAGTAACTTTCTGTACAACCTGTTATTGAAGCACTTCTTGCCAACTTCAAGTAGAGGAAGTACCCATTGAAAGAGGAATATTTTCCTTTTCTTGCCACTCAAGCCACACAGGGACATTCTTTCAGCTCATCAAAAAAAAAAAAAAAAAAAAAAAAAAGAAAAAAAAGACCTTCTAAATGTTTATTATTTTCCATCTGGTGAGGACATAATGACTTATGATTTGAATATTTTCTCTTCTTAAGTCCTCCTTTTGCCTCTCATCCCTTCTAAAGTCAGATTAATAAGCAGCTGTATGAATAAGAGAAAGTGAATGTGGGCAGATACCGTTAGGGAAAGAGCCCACTGCAAGGAAAAGTGGTTGGGTTTAGAGGTAAAAGCTTAGAAGTGTAAGCCCCCTCTCTTGCTGGGAGGACTAAGGGTTCAAAACCTGAGTTCAAGCAGAGACTCCAGTAACATGAGCATTCTACTTCCTCTCTTCCCACTTGATGGATAAAATGAAGTTAGGGACAATCCTGGCATTAACTCCTTCCACAAGGCTGTCCTGGAGCTGTGGCTCACTGCACAGAGGGAAGAGGACTTTGGGAACACAAGCAACAAAGTAACAGCCTTGGCTGAGGGCAGACTCTATCCCTCGTTTCCCAACGTTCTTGGATTTGTGGGTTGTTTTCACAGTTCGTTCTACCAGTTTCAAATAGGCTGAGAAGCAAAAAATGCATGTAAGAGTATTCTAAAAGGTGTACTGATTGCAGCTGTGGATCTCAAGGACCGGAGATTTTTACCAGCGCGTCCAAAGGGTGCTGACCCTGTGCTCCAAGGAAAAGAACAAAGAGGAGACAGTCAGATCAGAAAGTGAGCTAGGTGGTTGCTGGAAGACACAAAGAGACCTACATTGTTATTTGCTTCCTCACCAGGTCAAAAAGGTGCTGGCTGAGAAACCTTACCCAGTCGCCACCTGGGTGACTGGCTGTTTCTTGAGCAAAAAGGAAATGCTTTCTCTAAAGTATCACTTGCAACAGTGTTGTCAAATGACTCCCAAAGGCACCTGACAACTCACCTCCTTCCTTTCACATCCATTATCATAATAATATGTTTGTTCTGTTTTGTTTTTGCAATTCCCCAACCCTGAAACTCCACCCCACGGAGTCATCCCTTGGGATTGAGGGGGGTGAGGTGGGGGAGAGGCAGAAAGAGAGAGAGAGAGAGAGGTGCTATCAGCCATGAGACAGGAGCACAGCCTGGGGTCCTCCTGGACACGTGGTTTCCTTTGCCACTTCCATCAGCGTAAGGAGAGCCCACAGCATCTGGAAACAACTTCCGCTGGAGGCACCTGCTAATGAGGTGTGGGTCCATGTTTGCAAACACCCCCTTCCACACTCCTGACAATGGCCAACAGATCCCTCCTACCCTGAATCAGAAAGTGGAAGCCTCATACAAAACTACCCTCAACAGTATGCAATGGCTCCAAAGAGGACTGGCGTTTCTAGCATCCAGGAGCTACTTTGTTCACCCAACTCGTACACATTTACAAGTCATCACAGAAATGATAGGTCCTCTTTCCAGACAACCCCAGCGGGGGGAGGCCAGCTCTCCAGAGAGAAAGCCTCAATAGCCACACAGGGGAGCAGGGAAAAGAGCTTGAAACCAACCCTAACTATTCTCTAGTAAGGTTCCTTAACTGCATCTCCTCAGGATAATGTAAGTAGAGGATCGAGAAGCCTCAGTGCCAAGTGGAAGTCTCCCTGATGCCAAGAGGATGGTTTCTGTTTGAGGGTGACGGGTTTCAAAGAAGGATGGGAAGGTGGCTTTCAACTGTTTATGTCAGGAGTTGGGCTGGATTCTCTGCGCTTGTTTCATTTAATACAATTCTGAAAAGCTGGTATGGTCACTCCCATTTTATGGATAAGCACATGGGAGTCTGAAGATGATATGGAGCTTGACGGACGCTGGGCTGACCTCACACTAGTAGTGCCAATAGGATACGGGCCTATACTGAGGTCACTAAACCAGTTCTCACCCTTGTGCTTTGAAACCCTTCCAAAGACAGAAGACAGAAAGAACTGGAACGCTGGTGATGGTGGGAGCAGTGGCAGCTGGGTTGGGGGTGGGATTTTCAGCTCCTGCCCTTGCTGCATCTAGTTGTCCAATCAAGTGCTAATTTTTAGAATTCTCCTATTTCATTTCAAAATGAGTAACGGTGTTGTAATTAATCCCATCCTGTATTTACTTTGTGTAAAACATTGCTTCTCTTCCAGCCCTTGAAATATAATTGTCCAGAAAAGGAGGCATGTTTAGATTATCACTTTGAGCATCTTTGGGGTTCATTTAAATGGGCCCTGCACCCTTACTCAGGGTTACAGAGATGACCCGTCCTGGGTGCGTTATGGAGGAGATATGTGTGTTCCATAAAAGGTGGATGAGGGAAGGCTAAACTTAAGTTTCTATGTGACTAACATAACGTCATGATTAAGGACAAGGCTGTGGCATCAGACGGGCCTGGGATTCACAGTGCACTCCACCATCTGCCAGCTGTGTGAGGTGTGGTGTGTTACTTAATGTCTCTGGGCCTCAGTTTGCCATGTCTGTAAAAAGCTGTCCATGTGTTGGGATATGGGGAGGTACAGAAAGGGGAGCTTCCACAGCTTGTTAGCTCTTGTGAGTGGAAGACGGTCTGAACCGCAGTCTTCAGCCTCCTGTCAGACTGATTTACAAACTACCCTCACTGAGCTACGTGTGAATTGTGTGAGAGGAACCCGGAACGCTTCCTCATTGCTTTAAAGCCAATGTCTGTACTTCTAGGACAGGAGGGAGAAAAAGCATTTAAATAGTTTGCAGTGAAGTGAAATAGTTTAAAAACGAATGGCTGATATGTTCAGTAGAGACAAAAGAAAGCAATGCATTAGTTTTAAAAATCAGACCTATCCTGTAACCATGGGTATTATACACATTATGTTAGCGTACAGAGAGCATGCCACTCGGGGACTGGCACTCAGCAAGTATTCACAAATGGTGGTTAATGTTATAATCACCCAGGGGGCTTTGGGACCTGGGCCAAGCTCTCCGGCCATCTTATCAGGTCTTCCTTCCCTGCCCCCCACAACACACTGCCCCAGGGATAAAAGGTAACTGGAGCTCCACCTGGCAAAAGATGATGGACTGATAAGAGCCCCTTCTTCTGCAACAAATAAAAATGTTTAGGCTCCCTGTTTCCTGCCTGTGGTTTAGCATACCCTTGGAGGAATATTGGTCCCCGCTAATGCACTCCTTCCCCGCTCTCACTGCTCTCTAGGTACTAGGTAATGCGTATGTGGTTTCGGCTCCAGCAAGAGCTGTTCACCAGGGGTTTTCTCCTTAGTACTATGTAGCAATCCATCCAACAGCTGACTTCCTTATGTTTATTGCAAATCCTAAGAGCAAATGCTCAAGTATGCTAAAAGAATCTGGATTCTACACAGAGAAAGAGAAAAGCCAATGAAAAAGCACTTTTTTTAAAAAAAATGAGTCCAACACTGTAACCACATTTCTAGGCTAACTAGTCATTTGCAATGCATAGAAGTGTACAATCAGGAAGAGCCTGTCTTCTACCATTAACAAAGCCAAGATCCATCAATTCTATCTGATGCTGCTTCCAAAACTGGCACATCACTAGCCACGATAAGGAGCAGTCTTCCTGCCCTGGGCCACATCAGAGCATGCCCCATGTACATTTGTAACTTCTTGTCTTTATCATCATTAGTGTTCTTGCTAGCAAAAAATATCAACTTTGCTTTCTGTCAGAAAGAGCATGGCAATAGGCAAAATTTGTGAACAGTCAGATCCCTGGCTCAAAAGAATTTACAATTTAAAGATAACAGCCAGAAGTGGGCAACCCTGAATAAAACATAGCTCAAATAAGCAATGTTAGAATGACTTCTTAAAAGGAACTGGTTCTTCTTTTTTTTTTTTTTTTTTTTTTTGGAGTCAAGATGACAGAGGAGTAGCAGGCTGAGATGACATCAGGTAGCAGGAGATCAGTTAGATAGTTTATCAAACCATTCCAAACACTTACAAACCCAACAGGAGATTGAAGAAAAGAGGAGCAATTCTAGAAACAGAAAATTGACAACTTTCTAATTTTAGTATATGTGCTGCCGAAGCGAGCACGAAAATTGACAACTTTCTGAAAGGTAAGATGTGAGGAGAAGTGAATCCAAAGTGATGGGAAGATAGAGCATGGTGGGAGGGGCCTGCTCCTGGCAAGTGGCAGAGCAACAGAGCGCAAACTGAGAACTTTTAAAAGTCTGCTCCACTGAGGGACATTGCTCCAGAGGCTAAGCGGGGGTGGAGCACTCTCGGGGACAGCTGGTCTCAGGTCCCGCGGGTCACAGAAGGATCAGGGGTGTCTGAGTGTAGCAGAGCTCGCAGATATTAGAGCCGGGAAGCCAGCTGCAGAGACAGAGCCGAGGAATGAGCTCTCAGTTCAGGGTTACCTTAAACTGTGATCAGAAGCAGAGTCATGCCACTGCTCTTTGAGCAGGGACCCCACAAGTGGCAAATCCAGGGAGACTTACCTTCCTTCTCTGGAGGCAGGAATCTGCTGGGTTTGGAGACTCCAGGCAGGCCTGTGTGCCAGAGACAGAAATGCTCAGTCACAGGCTGGGTAAGCTCAGACCGTGGCCAGAGACTGGGGAGACAGGAATGATTGAGCGCTTTTCTCCAAGGGCGCACTGAAGTGTGGGGTCCCAGCTCTTGGCTCCTCTGGCCTGGAGATTGGGAGGCCTCCATCTTCATTCCCATCCTCCAAAGATCTACGGAAAGTGTTCAGAGAACAAAAGCTCCAGAGAGTGAATCCAAGCAGATTACTTACCCCAGCCCTTGGCAAGGGTGGTACAATTCCACCTCGGGCAAAGACATTTGAGAATCACTACATTAGGCCCCTCCGCCAGGATATCAAGAGCATCCATCCAAGAGCAAGCTCACTGATCAAGAACAGTGGAATTCCACAGGAGGGGAAAGCAAAGCATGGAGTTCATGGCTTTCTCCCCATGATTCTTTAGTCTTGCAAAGTTAATTAAATTTTTTTGATTTTATTTTTTTCTTTTATTATTATTTTTTAAAAGATATTATTCATTCATTTAACAGAGAGGGAGTACAAGCAGGGAAAGCAGCAGGCAGTGGGAGGGAGAAGCACGATCCTTGCTGAGCCAGGAGCCAGATGTGGGACTCGATCCCAGTACCTGGGATCATGACCTGAGCCAAAGGCAGGCGTTTAACAGACTGAGCCACCCAGGCGTCCCTTGATTTTATTTTTCTTCTTATTCTAATTTTTTTTTAACTTTTACTCATTTTACTCAAACATTTTATAAATGTTTAATTCATTAGTTTATCTTAACAGTACCATTCTTTTTTTTAATAATTTTTTTATTTTTTATAAACATATATTTTTATTCCCAGGGGTACAGGTATGTGAATCGCCAGGTTTACACACTTCACAGCACTCACCAAAGCACATACCCTCCCCAATGTCCATAACCCCACCCCCCTTCTCCAAACCCCCCTCCCCCCAGCAACCCTCAGTTTGTTTTGTGAGATTAAGAGTCACTTATGGTTTGTCTCCCTCCCAATCCCATCTTGTTTCATTTATTCTTCTCCTACCCACTTAAGCCCCCATGTTGATTCACCACTTCCTCATATCAGGGAGATCATATGATAGTTGTCTTTCTCTGCTTGACTTATTTCACTAAGCATAATACGCTCTAGTTCCATTCATGTTGTCGCAAATAGCAAGATTTCATTTCTTTTGATGGCTGCATAGTATTCCATTGTGTATATATACCACATCTTCTAGATCCAGTCATCTGTTGATGGACATCTAGGTTCTTTCCATAGTTTGGCTATTGTGGACATTGCTGCTTTAAACATTCGGGTGCACGTGCCCCTTTGGATCACTACGTTTGTATCTTTAGGGTAAATACCCAGTAGTGCAATGGCTGGGTCATAGGGCAGTTCTATTTTCAACATTTTGAGGAACCTCCATGCTGTTTTCCAGAGTGGTTGCACCAGCTTGCATTCCGACCAACGGTGTAGGAGGGTTCCCCTTTCTCCGCATCCTCGCCAGCATCTGTCATTTCCTGACTTGTTGATTTTAGCCATTCTGACTGGTGTGAGGTGATATCTCATTGTGGTTTTGATTTGTATTTCCCTGATGCCGAGTGATATGGGGCACTTTTTCATGTGTCTGTTGGCCATCTGGATGTCTTCTTTGCAGAAATGTCTGTTGATGTCCTCTGCCCATTTCTTGATTGGATTATTTGTTCTTTGGGTGTTGAGTTTGCTAAGTTCTTTATAGATTTTGGACACTAGTCCTTTATCTGATATGTCGTTTGCAAATATCTTCTCCCATTCTGTCAGTTGTCTTTTGATTTTGTTAACTGTTTCCTTTGCTGTGCTAAAGCTTTTAATCTTGATGAAATCCCAATAGTTCATTTCTGCCCTTGCTTCCCTTGCCTTTGGTGATGTTCCTAGGAAGATGTTGCTGCAGCTGAGGTTGAAGAGGTTGCTGCCTGTGTTCTCCTCAAGGATTTTGATGGATTTCTTTCTCATATTGAGGTCCTTCATCCATTCTGAATCTATTTTTGTGTGTGGTGTAAGGAAATGGTCCAATTTCATTTTTCTGCATGTGGCTGTCCAATTTTCCCAACACCATTTATTGAAGAGGCTGTCTTTTTTCCGTTGGACATTCTTTCCTGCTTTGTCGAAGATTAGTTGACCATAGAGTTGAGGGTCTATTTCTGGGCTCTCTATTCTGTTCCATTGATCTATGTGTCTGTTTTTGTGCCAATACCATGCTGTCTTGATGATGACAGCTTTGTAATAGAGCTTGAAGTCTGGAATTGTGATGCCACCAATTTTGGCTTTCTTTTTCAATAGCCCTTTGGCGATTCGAGGTCTTTTCTGGTTCCATATAAATTTTAGGATTATTTGTTCCATTTCTTTGAAAAAGATGGATGGTACTTTGATAGGAATTGCATTAAATGTGTGGATTTCTTTAGGTAGTATAGACATTTTCACAATATTTATTCTTCCAATCCAGGAGCATGGAACATTTTTCCATTTCTTTGTGTCTTCCTCAATTTCTTTCATGAGTACTTTATAGTTTTCTGAGTATAGATTCTGTGTCTCTTTGGTTAGGTTTATTCCTAGGTATCTTGTAGTTTTGGGTGCAATTGTAAATGGGATTGACTCCTTAATTTCTCTTTCTTCTGTCTTGTTGTTGGTGTAGAGAAATGCAACTGATTTCTGTGCATTGATCTTATATCCTGACACTTTACTGAATTCCTGTATAAGGTCTAGCAGTTTTGGAGTGGAGTCTTTTGGGTTTTCCACATATAGTATCATATCATCTACAAAGAGTGATAGTTTGACTTCTTCTTTGCCGATTTGGATGCCTTTAATTTCTTTTTGTTGTCTGATTGCTGAGGATAGGACTTCTAGTACTATGTTGAATAACAGTGGTGATAATGGACATCCCTGCCGTGTTCCTGACCTTAGCGGAAAAGCTTTCAGTTTTTCTCCATTGAGAATGATATTTGCAGTGGGTTTTTCATAAATGGCTTTGATGATATTGAGGTATGTGCCCTCTATCCCTACACTTTGAAGCGTTTTGATCAGGAAGGGATGCTGTACTTTGTCAAATGCTTTTTCAGCATCTATTGAGAGTATCATATGGTTCTTGTTCTTTCTTTTATTGATGTGTTGTATCACATTGACTGATTTGCGGATGTTGAACCAACCTTGCAGCCCTGGAATAAATCCCACTTGGTCACGGTGAATAATCCTTTTAATGTACTGTTGAATCCTATTGGCTAGTATTTTGGTGAGAATTTTCGCATCTGTGTTCATCAAGGATATTGGTCTATAGCTCTCTTTTTTGATGGGATCCTTGTCTGGTTTTGGGATCAAGGTGATGTTGGCCTCATAAAATGAGTTTGGAAGTTTTCCTTCCATTTCTATTTTTTGGAACAGTTTCAGGAGAATAGGAATTAGTTCTTCTTTAAATGTTTGGTAGAATTCCCCCGGGAAGCCATCAGGCCCTGGGCTTTTCTTTGTTTGGAGATTTTTAATGACTGTTTCAATCTCCTTACTGGCTATGGGTCTGTTCAGGCTTTCTATTTCTTCCTGGTTCAATTTTGGTAGTTTATATGTTTCTAGGAATGCATCCATTTCTTCCAGATTGTCAAATTTGTTGGTGTAGAGTTGCTCACAGTATGTTCTTATAATAGTTTGTATTTCTTTGGTGTTAGTTGTGATCTCTCCTCTTTCATTCTTGATTTTATTTATATGGGTCCTTTCTCTTTTCTTTTTGATAAGTCTGGCCAGGGGTTTATCAATCTTATTAATTCTTTCAAAGAACCAGCTCCTAGTTTCGTTGATTTGTTCTATTGTTTTTTTGGTTTCTATTTCATTGATTTCTGCTCTGATCTTTATGATTTCTCTTCTCCTGCTGGGCTTAGGGTTTCTTTCTTGTTCTTTCTCCAGCTCCTTTAGGTGTAGGATTAGGTTATGAACCTGAGACCTTCCTTGTTTCTTGAGAAAGGCTTGTACCGCTATATATTTTCCTCTCAGGGCTGCCGTTGTTGTGTCCCACAGATTTTGAACCATTGTGTTTTCATTATCATTTGTTTCCATGATTTTTTTTCAATTCTTCTTTAATTTCCCGGTTGACCCATTCATTCTTTAGAAGGATGCTGTTTAGTCTCCATGTATTTGGGTTCTTTCCAAACTTCCTCTTGTGGTTGAGTTCTAGCTTCAGAGCATTGTGGTCTGAAAATATGCAGGGAATGATCCCAATCTTTTGATACCGATTGGGTCCTGATTTAGGACTGAGGATGTGATCTATTCTGGAGAATGTTCCATGTGCACTAGAGAAGAATGTATATTCTGTTGCTTTGGGATGAAATGTTCTGAATATATCTGTGATGTCCATCTGGTCCAGTGTGTCGTTTAAGGCCTTTATTTCCTTGTGATGATCTGTCCATTTCAGTGAGGGGGGTGTTAAAGTCCCCTACTATTATTGTATTATTGTTGATGTGTTTCTTTGATTTTGTTATTAATTGGTTTATATAGTTGGCTGCTCCCATGTTGGGGGCATAGACATTTAAAATTGTTAGATCTTCTTGTTGGACATACCCATTGAGTAGGATATAGTGTCCTTCCCCATCTCTTATTATAGTCTTTGGCTTAAAATCTAATTGATCTGATATAAGGATTGCCACTTCTCCTTTCTTCTGATGTCCTATGGTAAATTCTTTTCCACCCCCTCACTTTAAATCTGGAGGTGTCTTCGGGCTTAAAATGAGTTTCTTGGAGGCAACATATAGATGGGTTTTGTTTTTTTATCAATTCTGATACCCTGTGTCTTTTTTTTTTTTTTTTTAAAGATTTTATTTGTTTATTTGACAGGCAGAGATTACAAGTAGGCAGAGAGGCAGGCAGAGAGAGAGAGAGGAGGAAGCAGGCTCCCTGCCGAGCAGAGAACCCGATGCGGGGCCTGATCCCAGGACTCTGGGATCATGACCTGAGCCAAAGGCAGAGGCTTTAACCCACTGAGCCACCCAGGTGCCCCTACCCTGTGTCTTTTGATTGGGGCATTTAGCCCATTAACATTCAGGGTAACTATTGAGAGAGATGAATTTAGTGCCATTGTATTGCCTGTAAGGTGACTGTTACTGTATATGTCTCTGTTCCTTTCTGATCTACCACTTGTAGACTGTCTCTTTCCTTAGAGGACCCCTTTCAATATTTCCTGTAGAGCTGGTTTGGTGTTTGCAAATTCTTTCAGTTTTTATTTGTCCTGGAAGCTTTTAATCTCTCCTTCTATTTTCAATGATAGCCTAGCTGGATATAGTATTCTTGGCTGCATGTTTTTCTCGTTTAGTGCTCTGAAAATATCATGCCAGCTCTTTCTGGCCTGCCAGGTCTCTGTGGATAAGTCAGCTGCCAATCTAATATTTTTACCATTGTATGTTACAGACTTCTTTTCCCAGGCTGCTTTCAGGATTTTCTCTTTGTCACTAAGGCTTGTAAATTTTACTATTAGGAGATGGGGTGTGGGCCTATTCTTGTTGATTTTTAGGGGCGTTCTCTGAACCTCCTGAATTTTGATGCTCGTTTCCATTGCCATATTGGGGAAATTCTCCCCAATAATTCTCTCCAGTATACCTTCTGCTCCCCTCTCTCTTTCTTCTTCTTCTGGAATCCCAATTATTCTAATGTTGTTTCGTCTTATGGTGTCACTTATCTCTTGAATTCTCCCCTTGTGGTCCAGTAGCTGTTTGTCCCTCTTCTGCTCAGCTTCTTTATTCTCTGTCATTTGGTCTTCTATAGCGCTAATTCTTTCTTCTGCCTCATTTATCCTAGCAGTGAGAGCCTCCATTTTTAATTGCACCTCATTAATAGCTTTTTTGATTTCAACTTGGTTAGATTTTAGTTCTTTTATTTCTCCAGAAAGGGCTTTTATATCTCCGGAGATGGTTTCTCTCATATCTTCCATGCCTTTTTCGAGCCCGAATAGAACCTTGAGAATCGTCATTCTGAACTCTAGATCTGACATATTACCAATGTCTGTATTGATTAGGTCCCTAGCCTTTGGTACTGCCTCTTGTTCTTTTTTTTTTGTGGTGAATTTTTCCACCTTGTCATTTTGTCCAGATAAGAGATATGAAGGAGCAAGTAAAATACTAAAAGGGTGGCAACAACCCTAGGAAAATATTCTTTAACCAAATCAGAAGAGATCCCAAATCGTGAGGGGGGAGAAAGGGGATAAAAAGAGGTTCAAAAAGAAAGAAGGAAAAAAAAAAAAAGAAAAGAATTAAAAAAAGAAAACAAATAAAGAAAAGTATAAATATATATATATATTAGATAAACTAGTTAAAAAAACGTTAAAAAGGAAAAGGTTAAAAGTTAAAAAAAATTTTAGCAAAAGAAGAAAAAAAAAATGAAAAAGAAAAAAATTAACTGCAAGACTAAAAAATCACAGGGAGAAAGCCATGAGTTCCGTGCTTTGTTTTTCTCCTCCTCTGGAATTCTGCTGCTCTCCTTGGTATTGAAACTGCACTCCTTGGTAGGTGAACTTGGTCTTGGTTGGATTTTTTGTTGATATTCTGGGGGAGGGGCCTGGTGTAGTGATTCTCAAGTGTCTTTGCCCCAGGCAGAATTGCACTGCCCTTACCAGGGGTCGGGCTGAGTAATCTGCTTGGGTTTGCTTTCAGGAGCTTTTGTTTACTGAGCGCTTTCCGTAGAGTTCCGGAGGACGGGAATACAAATGGTGGCCTCCTGGTCTCCGGCCCGGAGGAGCCGAGAGCCCGGGGCCCCACTCCTCAGTGCGCCCTCAGAGAACAGCGCCCAGTAACTCCCGTCTTCCTGACCTCCGGCTGCACTCCGAGCTCACCGAGCCTGCGACCGGTTCAAGGTACCCCCAAGCTGTGAGCTTACGGTCAGCTCTGTCTCTGTAGCCGGCTTTCCCGTTCCAATACCCCCAAGCTCTGCAACACTCAGACACCCCCAAACCTTCTATGACCCTGCGGGACCTGAGGCCACGTTGACCCCGTGTGGGCTTTGCCCCGGTTTAGCCTCTGGAGCGATGTCCCTCAGTGGAACAGACTTCTAAAAGTCCTGATTTTGTGCTCCATTGCTTCGCCGCTTGCCGGGAGCTGGCCCCTCCCCCCGGGGTCTATCTTCCCGTCGCTTTGAATTCACTTCTCTGCCAGTCCTACCTTTCAGAAAGTGGTTGTTTTTCTGTTTCTAGAATTACTGTTCTTCTTCTCTTCGATCTGCTGATGGATTTGCAGGTGTTTGAAATCTTTAGATAAGCTCTCTAGCTGATCTCCCGCTAGCTGAAGTAGTCTCAGCCTGCTACTTCTCTGCCATCTTGACTCCTCCCCAACAGTACCATTCTTAAATAAAAATCTTTTCAGCATTCATTATTAGAGTCATATTTTATCCTTCATTGTATCTATCTTTATTTTTTGTATACACATAGGGTTTTTTCTCATAAAAATTTTGGGATACAACTTCTTCTAATAGATCAGAATATACCCTAAATCTAGCATAGGGCTTTGTTCTAGTCTCCAGCCTGAGCAAATTCTCTCCACTTTCTTTTTTCTTTCTTTTCCCAACCAATTTATTGTATCAAATCCTTTATTAGAATTTTTTCAAATTTTCATCTTTACAGTCATATTCCATCCCTTCATCATGTTTACCTTTATTTTTGTGTGTATATATATGTTTTTCATTCTTTAAAATTTGGGGAGGTAGTTTCTTCTACGAGACTAAAGTACACCCAAAATCAAGTGGGTGGCTCTGTTCTATTCACCAGTCTAATTTCTATATATATATATAAATTTAAAAAAAATTTTTTTAACTTCTTTTTACCCCCTTTCTTCTCCCCATGATTTGGGGTCTCTTCTTATTTGGTTAAAACACATTTTTCTGGGGTCTTTGCTATCCTTTTAGTATTTTATTCTCTCATTCATATATTCTTATCTGCATAAAATGACAAGGCAGAAAAACTCACTACAAAAAAAGACAAAAAAGAACAAGAGGCAGTACTGAAGGCTAAGGACTTAATCAATACAGACATTGGTAATATGTAAGATCTAGTTCAGAATAACAATTCTCAAGGTGCTAGCTGGGCTTGAAAAGGGCATGGAAGATATTAGAGAAACCCTGTCTGGAGAAATAAAAGACCTTTCTGGAGAAATAAAATAACTAAATCTAACCTAGCTGAAATCAAGAAAGCTATTAATGAGGTGCAATTAAAAATGGAGGCTCTTACTGCTAGGATAAATGAGGCAGGAGAATTAGTGATATAGAAGACCAATTGATGGAGAATAAAGAACATGAGAAAAAGAGAGACAAACAACTACTGGACCATGAGGGGAGAATTCAAGAGTTAAGTGATACCATAAGACAAAACAATAGTAGAATAATTGGGATCCCAGGAGAAGAAGAAAGAGAGAGGGCAGCAGAAGGTATATTGGAGTGAATTATTGTAGAGAATTTCCCTAATATGGCAAAGGAATCATACATCAAAATCCAGGAGGTGCAGAACCCCCCCCCCCAAAATCAATAAGAATAGGTCCACACCTTGCTGTCTAATAGTAAAACTTACAAGTCTTAGTGACAAAGAGAAAATCCTGAAAGCAGTCCGGCACAAAAGTCTGTGACATACAATGGTGAAAATATTAGACCGACAGCAGACTTATCCACAGAGACCTAGCAGGCCAGGAAGAACTGGCATGATATATTCAGAGCACTAAATGAGAAAAACATGCAGCCAAGAATACTATATCCAGCTAGGCTATCATTGAAAATAGAAGGAGAGATAAAAAGCTTCCAGAACAAAAAAAAAAACTAAAAGAATTTGTAAACACCAAATAGCTCTACAGGAAATGTTGAAAGGTGTCTTCTAGACAAAGAGAGAGCCTGAAAGTAGTGGACCAGAAAAGAACAGAGGCAATATACAGTAACAGTCACCTTACAGGAAATACAATGGTACTAAATTCATATCTCTCAATAGTTACCTTGAATGTAAATGGGCTAGATGCCCCGATCAAAAGACACAGGGTATCAGAATGGATAAAAAACCAAAACCCATCAATATGCTGTCTATAAGAAACTCATTTTAGACCCAAAGACACCTCCAGATTCAAAGTGAGAGGGCAGAAAACAATTTACCATGCTAATGGACATTAAAAAAAAAAAAAAAAAAGCTGGGGTGGCAATCCTTATATCAGATAAATTAGATTTTAAGCCAAAGGTTGTAATAAGGGATGAAGAAGGACACTATACCATACTCAAAGGGTCTGTCCCACAAAAAGATCTAACAATGTTAAATATCTATGCCCCTAACACAGGAACAGCCAACTATATAAACCAATTAATAACAAAATCAAAGAAACACATTGACAATAATACAATAATAGTAGAGGACTTTAACACTCCCCTCACTGAAATGGACAGATCATCCAAGCAAAAGATCAACAAGGAAATAAAGACCTTAAATGACAGTCAACAAAACAAAGAGGCAACCCATGGAATGGGAGAAGATATTTGCAAATGACAGTACAGACAAAAGGTTGATATCCAGGATCTATAAAGAACTCCTCAAACTCAACACACACAGAACAGACAATCATATAAAAAAAAATGGGCAGAAGATATGAACAGACACTTCTCCAATCAAGACATACAAATGGCTATCAGACACATGAAAAAATGCTCATCATCACTAGCCATCAGGGAGATTCAAATTAAAACCACATTGAGATACCACCTTACACCAGTTAGAATGGCCAAAATTAGCATGACAGGAAACAACATGTGTTGGAGAGGATGTGGAGAAAGGGGAACCCTCTTACACTGTTGGTGGGAATGCAAGTTGGTGCAGCCACTTTGGAGAACAGTGTGGAGTTCCTCAAGAAATTAAAAATAGAGCTTCCCTATAACCCTGCAATTTCACTCCTGGGTATTTACCCCAAAGATACAGCTGTAGTGAAAAGAAGGGCCATCTGTACCCCAATGTTTATAGCAGCAATGGCCACAGTCGCCAAACTGTGGAAAGAACCAAGATGCCCTTCAACGGACAAATGGATAAGGAAGATGTGGTCCATATACACTATGGAGTATTATGCCTCCATCAGAAAGGATGAATACCCAACTTTTGTAGCAACATGGGCAGGACTGGAAGAGATTATGCTGAGTGAAATAAGTCAAGCAGAGAGTCAATTATCATATGGTTTCACTTATTTGTGGAGCATAACAAATAGCATGGAGGACAAGCAGAGTTAGAGAGGAGAAGGGAGTTGAGGGAAATTGGAAGGGGAGGTGAACCATGAGACTATGGACTCTGAAAAACAATCTGAGGGGTTTGAAGCGGCGAGGGTGGGAGGTTGGGGGAATCAGGTGGTGGGTATTGGAGAGGGCACAGATTGCATGGAGCACTGGGTGTGGTACAAAAACAATGAATACTGTTACACTGAAAATAAATTTAAAAAATTAATTTAAAAAATGACACACTGGATCAGATGGACATCACAGATATATTCAGAGCATTCCATTCCAAAGCAACAGATACACATTCTTCTGTAGTGCACATGGAACATTCTCCAGAATAGATCACATCCTGGGTCACAAATCAGGTCTCAACCAGTATCAAAAGATTAGGATCATTCCCTGCATATTTTTAGATCACAATGCTCTGAAGCTAGAACTCAATCACAAGAGGAAATTTGGAAAGAACCCAAATACCTAGAGACTAAAAAGCATCCTACTAAAGAATGGGTCAATCAGGAAATTATTTATTTTTATTTTTTATTAACACATAATGTATTATTAGCTCCAGGGGTACAGGTCTGTGAATCACCAGGTTTACACACTTCACAACACTCACCATAGCACATACACTCCCCAATGTCTACAACCCACCCTCTCCCTACCCCCCCCAACCTGGCAACCCTCAGTTTGTTTTGTGAGATTAAGGGTCACTTATGGTTTGTCTCCCTCCCAATCCCTTCTTGTTTCATTTATTTCTTTCCTACCCCCCAAACCTCCCACATTGCCTCTCAACTTCCTCGTATCAGGGAGATCATATGATAATTGTCTCCCTGACAGAATTATTTCGCTCAGCATAACACCCTCTAGTTCCATCCATGTTGTTGCAAATGGCAAGATTTCATTTCTTTTGCTGGCTGCGTAGTATTCCATTGTTTATATATACCACATCTTCTTTATCCATTCATCTTCAACCAGGAAATTAAAGAAGAATTGAAAAAATTAATGGAAACAAATGATAGTGAAAACACAACGGTTCAAAATCTGTGCGAATCAGTAAAGGCAGTCCTGAGGGGAAAATATAGAGCAATACAAGCCTTTCTCAAGAAACAAGAAATGTTTCAAATACACAACCTAACCCTACACCTATGGGAACTGGAGAAAGAACAGCAAAGAAAGCCTAAACCCAGCAGGAGAAGAGAAATAAAGATCAGAGCAGAAATCAATGAAAAACTGAAATAAACAATAGAACAAATCAATGAAACTAGGAGCTGATTCTTTGAAAGAATTAGTAAGATTGATAAACCCCTGGCCAGACTTATTAAAAAGAAAAGAGAAAGAACCAAAATAAATCATGAATGAAAGAACCAAAATAAATAAAATCATGAATGAAAGAGGAGAGAGCACAACCGACACCAAAAAAAACCAAACAATTATAAGAACATAGTATGAGCAACTATACGCCAGCAAGTCTGACAATCTGGAAGAAATGGATGCATTCCTAAAGATTTATAAACTACCAAAAATAAAACAGTAAGAAAGAGAAAACCTGAACAGACCCATAACCAGTAAGGAGATTGAAGCAGTCATCAAAAATCTCCCAACAAACAAGAGCCCAGGGCCAGAAGGCTTCCCAGGGGAATTCTATCAAACTTTTCTTTATTTTATTTTTTAAAGATTTTATTTATTTATTTGACAGACAGAGATGATAAGTAGGCAAAGAGGCAAGCGGAGTGGGGGGAAGGAGGTTCCCCACTTAGCAGAGAGCCTGCCGTGGGACTTGATCCCAGGACCTTGGGATCACGACCTGAGCCGCAGGCAGAAGCCCTAACCCACTGAGCCACCCAGGTACCCTCTACCAAATATTTAAAGAAGAATTAATTCCTATTCTCCTGAAACTGTTTCAAAAAATAGAAATGAAAGGAAAACTTCCAAACTCATTTTATGAGGCCAGAATTACTTTGATCCCAAAACCAGACAAAGACCCCATCAAAAAAGATAATCACAGGCCAATATCCTTGATGAACACAGATGTGAAAATTATCACCAAAATACTAGCCAATAGGATCCAACAGTACATTAAAAGGATTATTCACCACAACCAAGAGGGATTTATTCCTGGGCTTCAAGTTTGGTTCAACATCTGCAAATCAATTAATGTGATACAGTACCTTAATAAAGAAAGAATAAGAACCATATGATACTGTCAATAAATGCTGAAAAAGCATTTGACAAAGTATATCATCCTTTTTTGATCAAAACCCTTCAAAGTGTAGGGATAGAGGGCACATACCTCAATATCATCGAAGCCATCTATGAAAAACCCACAGCGAATATCATTCTCAATGGAGAAAAACTGACAGCTTTTTCACTAAGGTCAGGAACACGGCAGGGATGTCCATTATCACCACTGCTATTCAACATAGTACTAGAAGTCCTAGCCTCAACAATCAGACAACAAAAAGAAATTACAGGCATCCAAATCGGCAAAGAAGAAGTCAAACTATCACTCTTTGCAGATGATATGATACCATATGTGGATAACTCAAAAGAATCCACTCCAAATCTGCTACAACTTGTACAGGAATTCAGTAAAGTGTCAGGATATAAGATCAATGCACAGAAATCTGTTGCATTTCTCTACACCAACAACCAGACAGAAGAAAGAGAAATTAAAGAGTTGATCCCATTTATAATTGCATCCAGAACTATAAGATACCTAGGAATAAACCTAACCAAAAAGGCAAAGAATCTATACTCAGAAAACTATAAAGTACTCATGAAAGAAACTGAGGAAGACACAATGAAATGGAAAAACAGTCCATGCTCATGGACTGGAATAACAAATATTGTGAGAATGTCTATGCTACCTAAAGCAATCTACACGTTTAATGCAATCCCTATCAAAATCCTATCCATTTTTTTCAAAGAAATAGAACAAATAATCCTAAAATTTATATGGAACCAGAAAAGACCCCCAAAAGTGAGAGGAATGTTGAAAAAGAAAACCAGTGTTGCTGTCATTACAATTCTAGACTTCAAGCTCTATTATAAAGCTGTAATCATCAAGACAATATGGTACTGGCACAGAAACAGACATGTAGCTCAGTGGAACAGAATAAAGAGCCAAGAAATGGACCCTCAACTCTGTGGCCAACTAATCTTTGACAAAGCAGGAAAGAATGGCAAAGGCAAAAAGACAGTCTCTTCAACAAATGGAAATTGGGAAAATTGGACAGCCACATGCAGAAAATGAAACTGTACTATTTCCTTACACCACACACGAAAATAGACACAAAATGGATGAAGGAACTCAGTGTGATAAAGGAATCCATCAAAATCCTTGAGGAGAACACAGGCAGCAACCTCTTCCACTCCAGCCACAGCAACTTCTTCCTAGGAACATTGCCAAAGGCAAGGGAAGCAAGGGCAAAAATTAACTATTGAGACTTCATCAGGATCAAAAGCTTTTGCAAAACAAAGGAAATAGTCAACAAAACCAAAAGACAACTGAGAGAATGGGAGAAGATATTTGTAAATGACATATCAGATAAAGGACGAGTATCCAAAATCTATAAGGAACTTATCAATCTCAACATCCAAAGAACAAATAATCCAATCACGAAATGGGCAGAAGACAAGAACAGACATTTCTGAAAAGAAGACATCCAGATAGCCAACAGACACATGAAAAAATGCTCCACATCACTCGACATCAGGGAAATACAAATCAAAACCACAATGAGATGCCACCTCACACCAGTCAAAATGGCTAAAATTATCAAGTCAGGAAATGACATATGTTGGCAAGGATGCGGAGAAAGGGGAACCCTCCTACACTGTCAGTGGGAATGCAAGCTGATGCAACCACTCTGGAAAACAGTATGGAGGCTCCTCAAAAGTTTGAAAATAGAGCTACCCTACAACTCAGCAATCATACTACTGGGTATTTGCCCTAAAGATATAAATGTAGTGATCCAAAGGGGCATGTGCACCTGAATGTTTATAGCAGCAATGTCCACAATAGCCAAACTATGGAAAGAACATAGATGTCCATCAACAGATGAATGGGTAAAGTAGATGTGGTACAATGGAATACTATGCAGCCATAAAAGGAATGAAATCTTGCCATTTGCAATGATGTGGATGGAACTAGAGGGTATTATGCTGAGTGAAATAAGTCAGTCAGAGAAAGACAATTATCATATGATCTCCCTGATATGAAGAGTTTGAGAGGCAACATCGGGGGTTTGGGGGTAGGGAAGGAAAAAATGAAACAAGATGGGATCGGGAGGGAGAAAAACCATGAGACTGTTAATCTCACAAAACAAACTGAGGGTTTCCAGGAGGAGGGAGGTAGGGAGAGGGTGGTTTGGTTATGGACATTGGAGAGTGTATGTGCAGTGGTGAGTGCTGTGAAGTGTGTAAATCTGGTGATTCACAGACCTGTACCCCTGGGGCTAATAATATATTATATGTTAATAAAAAATTAAAAAAGGAAAAAAAGGAAAGAAACCCCTGTTACTTGTCCAGGTATGACTATTTTCAGCCGTGCTCATTCTCATGCTTCTCCCTAGTGTTTTGAGTTGACAAATTAAAAGAAAATATGTATTTCCTATCCAATAGTCATTTGGAGAAACATGAAGTATATTGGAAGGAGAAGAATGCCTAGAAGAGAGGTATGTTCCCTAGGAAGTGCGATGAATCCATGGATAGCTTACCATATTTTCAGAGTAGACTGAAGGAAGACTCTCAATCCCTTGCTTCTTCTCCTAGCTTGGAGGAAGAAGAGGGAGAAGGAGGAAAAGACAAAGGAGAGGTGCCAGACAGCCCCCACCTCTTTTTGCCTTCCGTAGGCCCAAGAAAAGGAAGGGGAGTAATTTTGAATTCTAATGATGTTTGGAGTTTGATTATTACTTTGCCTGAACATAATGGTTACTGAAATGGTTCTCTTGGATCCACTGGAGCAATTCATGTGACAGGAACCTTTTATAAAACAGACAATGACTGGAAAAGTTACAGGCTTTGCTTGAAGTTCTATGCAGAAAAAGAGAAGATTTAACATCATGGAAAGGGTTTGCAGGAAGAGTGGAAAATATAATAAATTTGCTTCCTTATTGCAAAAAAAAAAAAAAGAAACTGGTTTACAAGAGAAACAAATCCTCAGAGGGAAAACAGGTAAGCCAGTGAGTTTTGTTTCTGCTGACCAAGTGGATTCACGTAATTACCATTTATGTATAGCAGAAGGTGCCAAAAAATCCCTTTCTGATGGAAGCTCATAAAGAGAATCATAGGAGCAACAAAAATGTTAGTTGAGTGCAGCTCCTTATCTTGGATAATGGAGTATTTCCTCTTGGTGGAAATCAGCTGTTCTGCCAAGAGAACCTGAGGGAGTAATTGGGAGGTTTTTACATGTTATGTAAGCAAGTTTATTTTGGGAGCTTGGGGTATGGCGTGCTGCTGCCTGTAACCACATCTGCTCTATTCCCATAATGACCACTTCATTCCTAGGCTGTGTGGAACATGGCCTACATTAGTCCCGGGTCATTAGGAGGTGGTGAGGCTCCTAAATTGTCATGATGTTCCAATGAAGTTGCTGAACTCTGCCCAGAAAGAAATAGATTGATTTGGAAATTATAAAGACCCTGCTAGTTACACCAGCCTATTGCATTTGGATTCTCATTCTCAAATGCATCTGAAGGGCCCTAACTTTACTAAGCCTTTGCTCGAATAAAGGTCTCTTTTTTACTTTATTCAGTTAAAATAAGTATTGCCCAACATTTCTATTTTTCCTTTTAAAGATTTTATTTATTTATTTGAGACAAAGAGCACGCACATGGAGGGAGGTAGGCGCAGAGGGAGAAGAAGAAGCAGGCTCCCCTCTGAGCAGAGAGCCCGATGAGGGGTTTGATCCCAGGATCTTGAGATCATGACCCGTGCCAAAGGCAGACGCTTAACCAACTATGCCACCCAGGTGCCCCAGTATGGTCCAACATTTCCTAATGAATGCATAATGCAAATTTTGTATGCTTCAAACTGATGGGCCTAAATATGTAATGGTGGCTTTGTGTTTGGGAAGTTCACTTAGCGCCTCAGATTTTCTCAGCTGGGCTATGCATACTTTACCCTCCTTTCTATGGCTCTGCTGCCTACCTTTTTCTAAGTATATTCCTTCCATCGTCACAACTCTCACAGCTCTCCTCTTCTCATTGGTCTGCTCACAGCTCTCCTCTTCTCATTGGTCTCACAATCACTCAAGTAAAATTCTCAGAAAGAAAAAATCATGATTCTCCAGCACATGTAAATCAAACAGTTCACACTGTATTTAACCCACCAATTAATGGAGGAACTGTAGGAGATTAATGCCAGTCCTAAAAGCACTCAAAAGGTTACCTATTTCAAATAAACAGAGATATATCAGGGTAATACTGAAGGGTCTGGTAAAATACTGGCTCATGTCCAAAAGACCCATAAGCCTGGTTCACACTAGTAGCCTGTTCACTGTGGGTAACAATTCCTTGTATCTCTACCAGGTTAGACTCTCCATGTCAGCTTCTGCCACTTGAGAACTTACATATCATAAAAACACATCAACACTGCCGCTTAGCATGCTACAGCAAGTACATTCAGGAATACCCTTTCCAGATATTGAGCAATTTTTGAAGGCACAATCTAGAGTCTCCCACAACACAGAAAGCAACACCCAAACAAACACTCCTACTAGAGTCCTCCTCTCTAGTCCTCTCTTCCCCCTCCCTCTCATTCCCTTTCACAAGACACTAGAAAAAGCTGCTTGTTTCAGGGACTCCTTTTTCCCCACTCCCATTTACTCTTCAATCCGTTTCCAATTTTTTTCCCATCCTTTGCTCTGCTTACTAGTGACTACTTTTTCTAGATCCAAATAATATTTTTTACTCCTTAACCAACCTTTCAGCAGTTTTTGAACTTTTGACAACACACTTCTTAATATATTTTCTTCTTCTGCCTTCTGAGACCTGGTATCTGTGTGACTTTCCTCCCACTTCTTGGGATGCTTCTTCTTTGCCTCCTCTGCCTCCTCTGCAGGCTCATTCTCTACTAAAATGTTGTTAAGTGTTGGGATTTCTCTAGGCTGAGTACTAGGCACTCCTCTAATTCTTCAGTACTTTCTTCTCCTCAGACATCATCTGGGTTAATAACCTCAAGTTGTCCCCCATTTGCAAATGAAGCACAAATTTGTAAATCTAGGCTAGATACTTCAGCTATATATCCATCTGCCTACTTGGCATCCTCTCTCAAATTGCCAGAGACATCTCAAGTTCATTAGGTACAAACATAGACTTAAGAACTCCACCCCCAACACTCCACATGAAAGCTTGTCTTCGTCCAGAGTACCCCATCTCAGGAATGACACCACCAACTAGTCAGTTACTCAAGCAACAACCCAGGAAGCAACGTGGATCTACTTTTGGATCTACTTTTGACAAGTCCTGTCCCCTTCAGACCTGGGGTAGATGTATACTTCCAGGCAGACACGCTCTCCCAAGTGTGAAATGGCCTTTAGAATTTATGATCAATGAAATGGCCTTTAGAATTTATGATCTATCAAAAAGCTGTTCAATTATTACATGTGCCAATTATGAATGAGAAGGGCCCGATAATTTAGGTTTTACTGATAAAACCTAGACTATACACCCCACTTCCAAAAGGATGCATATGGGAATCAGAGTTCCAAGGAAGAACCAAAGTATGCTTGTCCAAGGAAGGGTTAGAGAGGGGTATGGGGGGGTAGACACATTGTTGACTGGGTAGAGTTAGTGCTGCTTCTCCTGGTATAGAAAGACGAGATCAGATCATGTTCTAAGAAGAGCTGAAACAGACTTCCAGCATTTCTTTATTTTCCCTTATTTTTTTAAATGACATTTATTTTTTTAATTAGGATTGCAAAAATAGATATTCCCTGTAAACACTCTTTTGAAAGGATTGAAGAACATAAACAATGCAAATAGGCTTAACTCATCACGCAAATGAAACCACTGTTAACATTTTGTTATATATTATTTTAAATACTGCTCTACACTTATATACAACTACATCTAACTAACGTGAATTTCTTTCTTTTATTAAAAATAGGTCCAAACTGTATGTAATACTGGGGAAGGAATTTCATTTTTAAATGGAGAACATCTTAATTTTAGAACTAGCCTGTTTTTTTAGAGATTTATCTTTCCAAGGTCTAAATTTCAAGGCGAATTTATGCATACTAGACTCTCACGTTTTAATGTTTTCTTTTCTGCATGCCACTCATCTGCTTTCCAATGTCACTGGGTTCCAGTCAAGAGCCACACCAAATACCTACAACATTCTTTACGATGACAAAGACCTGCCCAGGAGGAGTTTCCAGTCAGAGAGATGACTATCTCAAGGGGACTGAAGGCAGACTTGAGACGCAACAGCCACATGCTAACAATCAAACATATTTTCTTATATTATGTATTTTTCCCCCACCCATTTACTTTTTTAATAGTGTGACTAGAAGACGAGATTACAGAGGAAAGAATGGGTGGAAGGGAGAGGCAGTGGATGGAGGTGGGGAACGGAGGCATAGATGGACATGCATAAAGGGAAACATTTTCTACCTTGCTATGAAATTCCATTACATGAATGGGTAGCATGACACAACATCAGATGATCGGAACTATCACGCAGTGGAACCTTGGCTTCCAGGCGATAAAAGCCTGAGTCTAGGGAAGAGTACCACCTTCTGGTATTTTCTTTTCACCTATTCTCTCTGATAGGGTTCTCTGATGCCTAGTAGAAATGATAGCTCCTCTTTAAAGTAGTTTAAAAATAATTTAAAAATAACAACAGACTATATCTATCCCCCAGAATAATTGGATGATAACCTGATTTTATTTATTTCTGCCTACGTGGGAAAGTGTGTTAGAGAGAAGCCCTTACACTTAAGGATGACTGGTATTGTTACCTATTATTATAATAAGGATCATATAGATTGCCAGTACTTCAGAGTTTATGCTTTCAATTCCTTGTGGATAATAAAACCACTTGTTCCTATGCAAAAAAGTAGCTCAATGTGGGAGTGACAATATCAAATTAAGTATTTGTAAATCCTCCACAAGGAACTGTGTTTTAAACTGATTTCTCGAATGTGGAGTAACTCTCCCTAGCCAGTAGGCTGAGGAGGAGAAAGTGAGCCATACTTCACAAGATTAATACCCCATGTATCCCAAACCAGCTCCATGCCAGAGACCAACTTTCCATCTTAAGCAAGGGTCCAGGATAAACACATTGTGCCTCTGACAAATGGGGGAGAGTCAGGCTAAGTACTCATCAAACCTCTTTCCTCTTTCTCCAGGGCACCTGGCTAGGCGAATTTTCCTAGTGTGTGACCTGTCCGAGGTGTGACCTTGTGACTGAGTTACTGCCAACTGACCATGGGCAGAGATGCTGCAGACCACATTCGGGGCTGACCCCATCACAATGCTGTTCTCTGGCTTTTGCTTCCCCCTCTGGCGGAATGGTAGCAAAGTACTGTGAACCTGTGTGGATTAGAGGGGCCACACAAGGAGAGGAGAATCGGTCCCCAAATCACTTTTGGAGAGACTATGTAATAAATACCGACATTTCATCAGCCAGAAAAGAACTTCAATTCTGTTATGCCACTAGGATGTTGGGGGCTTAGCAGGAAGGGTTATGTCAGTGTACACAGTCGTCAATGTACCCGGTCATTTCAGCAGTATCTGCCATAAAGGAAAATCAAGTAACAAAATGGCCCCTTTCCTGATGGGGCCAACCTTCTTGTCTATCTCTAACTTTGTCTCTTTTACCACTTCCTCTTTACCAGACCAGTATTGTACCCTCTACCCAGTATATATTTAAATTCCCTTTACCTTTGTCAATTCTTTTGCCTCTGCCTGGGGTACCTTCCCTCAATGTATCCATTCTGAAAGAAAAATATGCTTTCCTTTCCCCCAAAAAACAACCGAAAGTTCATTTTGTCTGTAAAGCCACTAAAAACCTCCACATTCCTTCTTTGCCTCTCCCTTCATCCATCCATTTATCCACCTAGTCCTTCACTGAGCAAGCATTCACTGAGCATGACAATGTGTCAAGCCCTCACCAGCAGAGACTTGAAGATGAAGGACCTTCTCTCTCTCCCTAGGGAACGCAGGGTTCAGTCTGAGAGGAGAGACCTCTAAGCAGAGATGTGGAGTAGAACAGATAAAAGTTAAACTAGAGACAAATACTGGGTACCGTAAGAGCAAGAAGAGGCCTTTACATAGGTTTCTCCCTTCCCATAACATGCTCTCCCAGCTCTGTGCGAGACTATACTTGCCTGTATCTCCAGTCTCAAGTCCCCTCTGAACCTCAGACTTCTTTTTGTCACACCACCAACCATCAACTGTCTCTGTTTCACTCACTCGTTTGTGTGTTTTGTTCACTCACTGCCAGTCTCACTCAGTAGCAGCTAAGAACCCTGAGGACAGGATGCAACCTTTCTTTTCATCACTGTCCCTGTGCATCTGGCACAGTGACTGGTACACTCTAGGTGTTCGGTCAATGCTTGTGGCATGAGTGAATGGATACATAACACCAACCCGCCCAGGAACAGGCTGTTAGGAAGAGTTTCCTGAAGGAGTTGATGCCTGATCCAAATTGTAAAGGGTAAGTAGCAATTTGCCTGGAAAACAGAAGAAGGGAAATTCCAGGCAGAGGGTACAGCTGAAGAGCACAAAACATGGCCAGTGTTTGTGGATGCAAGTGCCATGTTAATGTTGCCTAGGGCAAAGTGGTAAGAGCCCTGGGGGTGGGTAAGGCTACAGCAAGACAACAACAGCCACAACAACAATAGTAGGTAAATTACGGCTGCCTCCTCATGCCTCCAACAAGCACTTTCTGTGAATTCCAAAGTATTTCCCACATAAAACTAATGACACCATATTGTTATGATATTTTTAAACATCTCTGTGGTCTTGAAGGGCAGAAACTGATTCTTACCTTATGTCCCCAGCTCCCCATTTTATCATGGATGTAAATTGTAGCCAATTGAGAAAGAAGGGGATTAATTCACAGTATTTTTGGCTGTTCTTGGAACAAAGATAGATGATCACTAGCACAAAAACAGAGTCAAACTGTATGCGGATGAAACCAGAGTGTTGGAAGAGAAAAAGGATCTATGACATCCCTTCCCCCTCACGAGGTCAGCATACCACCTATTCTGGTATCTCTTCTTCCCACAAAACAAGGGTAACAGAACTGAAGTTGATAAAAGTATCAAATCTAGAACAGACTTAATTTGGAGCATCAGCAGATTCTTACATAAATGTGGTGCACGTTGTGAGAAGTTAAAAGACATTACTGTTAAGGAAACACCCTTATACTGAGTGGAGTGATAAGAAGGAAGAAGTCTGAAAGGGCCTTACTTTTCAAGAACAGTCAAAACAAATACGTGTAATTTAAAGCGAAGTCTTGAGGAGGAAGACAAAATGAAGTTTCATCTGTAATATATGCCTGGAAAAACAAACACCTCACACATTTAAATGAGGTTTGTTTGGTTTTTTTTTCTCCTTCCTTTGAACATAAAAAAATGCTAGCAGATGTGCTTGGTGTAAAATACCAGGAAGGAAAAAAAATTATGTAAAAGCCCACTAACCAGCAATAAATAGTTAATTTGTTTCTGTTTGTGTCTGTGTATCCTTCCAGATAGTTTTAAATACACACACACACATAAAGAATATACATAAGTAGTTTATAATGGGATTCATATTATACAGGTGGTTTGTAATCTGTTTTTCTACCTTAATGATTCATAGATACTTTTTATACCATTAATTTTAATACAGTTATTTAAAAAGTTTGCATAGGCTGCAGTCCAGTGTTTGAACACTCCACGATGTATCTGTAGGTTAATCAACACATTCTTATTGACTCTTCCCTATGCCAACAACTATTCCAGATAATCAAATGTACCAGGAGATAAGAGAGTCCCTGTCACGAAATCATTTATCTTTAACTGGGAGAGGAGGGACAGAAAATAAACATATGGATAAACAGCATAAATTAAGGTATGGGTAAGTATCACCGGGAAGACAAAAGACAGTATGTGCTAAAGAGTGAGTAAGGTTAACTCAATTTCGGATAATAAGGTAAACCAGTCTGAAAATAACCTCTTTTTATACCTCGACACACATTCATGGTTTTGAAAGGGTACAGATTTTTTTCCTTGAGGCATGCATAGCCAAACTAGCAACACAGTAAGGAAAACCCCTAGACACCAAATACAAAAAAGCCAGCAATTATTTCCAATAACAGGAGCACTGAACCTCCCTGAGGCCATCTACCAATATGGCGTTTTAATGGCTTCATGAGTTAGAGGAGACAAAGACGGAGCAGCCTTTGCAAGGAAGAGCATGGGAACTGAGAAACCACACAAGCTCAGGGCCCCTGAAGTGCTACCCACTCACTGAAAGGATGGGAAAGGAAACATTCTGCCTACCTTCTGAAGGAGGTGATGAAAGAATTTCTGTCTTGGCTTTAAATCCGGGAGGAGGCAAAAAAAAAAAAAGTGGTCCGTCCTGAGAATTCAGCAGCACAGCCCTGCCCTTGTGTGGATTTGAGGTTTAAATGTGTACCACCTGCGTGAGCTGGGAAACCCTAAACCGAGAAATTAACCCAGGATAGTCAGTGCCCTGGGCACCTGGCCAAAACCAGAGAAAATCCTCTGCTGCGTCTGATTTGAGGCCCTCCTGAATTCCAGCAGATTTAGGTTGCTCAAATAGCTCAAATATATTGAAAGACACATGAGAAACAAGCCACCACGAGTGTAAGATATGTGAAATTCAGAGGACATGTACAGCTGTAAAGGCTCTTTAAAGAAATGGAAGAACACTAGTAAGGATCTATGCATCCAACTTAAATGGTGGTAGGGGAGAGAAGGAAGAAATAAATGAAATCAACTATGGAAATAAATAGAAAACAAAGACTGAACCAGAAAGAAGGTTTTTTAAGGACTAATTAAATAGGTAAACCTCGAAAGAATGAGTAACAAAAATAAGAGAA
Source organism: Neogale vison (assembly GCF_020171115.1). Classification (NCBI taxonomy): domain Eukaryota; kingdom Metazoa; phylum Chordata; class Mammalia; order Carnivora; family Mustelidae; genus Neogale; species Neogale vison. Next base: position 220,543,148 of record NC_058091.1, read on the forward strand.
GGTGCAAAGAAAAAATGAGAAGTGAAACAGCTATTATACAGATAGGTAGAAATGGAAACTGTTAGTATCATACTAGTCAATGTGTGTATCCCAATATATTTGAAAACTTAGGAAAATAAATCGTTGTCTTGGGGTGCCTGGGTGGCTCAGCTGGTTAAACCTCTGCCTTCAGCTCAGGTCATAATTCTGGAGTCCATAATTCTTGGGAGTCCAAGAATCAAGCCCCAGTGGGCTTCCTGTTCAGGGTGGAGTCTGCTTCTCAGTCTGCCCCTCCCCCTGCTCCTAGGCTCCCGGGCTATCGCACAGGCGTTCTTCCTTTCTCTCTCCTCTCAAATAAATAAAATCTTTTAAAAAAGTAAAATGAATAATTATCTTGAAATCCAAAACTGAAACCTGTAGGATAAGGACCTGAATTGATTAATGATCATTCCAAAAATCGGATCAGGGTACCCCTCAAATAAACGATGCCCACGTGCATGGGGGCACGAGGTGGCCCATCCGAGTGGAAAGCTGATTAGGGAGGGAGCGCTATGCAAAGATCTGGAGAAGAACATTCAGGTGTGAGGGATATAAGTGCAAAGTGTCTAAGGCAGTAAGAGAGAGAGAAAATCAAAGGCAGAAATAAAATAAGAGGGATCATTACGGATACCTGTAAACAGCTGTAATTTATTGAATTCTCTGTGTCAGTGACAGAGCTCAGAGCTTTATACACATGATTTCGAATCCACCAACATTCCCATTTTATAGAAAAGGCAAGTGAGGCGTATTGAGATTACGTGTGTGACCCACAGACACAGAGCCCCGCACTTGAAACCAGTGGGAACACGTGAATTTTGAGCTGTGCATGCTGTGCCTAAGGAGCGAGGGCTCCAAATAAATGCCTCCTTCAGTTCTGGCTCCGTGCATGGTCCCTGGGTCAGCATCACCTGGGAACTTGTTAGAAATGCAAATTCTCAAACTCTTGATTCATCCCAGGTGTAGTGAATCAGAAGGGGTTTATGGGGCTGAGGTGAACCCTCAGGAACCCTCCGGGTGATTCTGAAGCCCTGCTCTTGAGCAACTAGAAAGGTAGATGGATGGTTGTAATAAAAACCATAAGGATTTCAGAGACAGAAGAGCTGGGTCGCAGTTCTGCTGGGACCTATATGTCACTTAAAATTTCTTAGCATCAGCTCTCTTACTGTCAAATGGAGATAATTATAGCACCCACCTTTGGGTATCTGTGAGGATCAAATGAGGTCATGTCAATATTGGTGCCTGGCACATAGAAAGTGTTCAATAAATGTTTGCTATCATGACCGGAGTCTGTATTCCCCCATAACCTTTCCACTCTGTACCCTCACAGTCCCCAGAGAGGAGGAGCTGGAAAGACGGAAAAGTCTGAAGCCCAGGAAAGAAGTAGGTGGCAAGGTCCCAGTGAAGGATCACAGGAGCCACACTGGAGTGGTGGCCACGGCCAAAGACAGAGGGAGGGCTCCTGCGCTATTTCTCCAGGAGAGCCTGGTTGGCTTCTGGTGCCTGGTCTGATGTGGGGAAGCTCAAAGCAAGGGGTCACAGGAGATCCTGGGCCTTAAGTTTTGCGGAAGGGGCGAGAGGGATTCTAGCAGGAAAGTGAATTCAGGAGAAAGAACAGGTTGGGTTTTTTTTGGTAAAGTGGTACAGAAGGGCATTCTAGCCTTAAAGTGTGTGTGCATGAGAGAGAACGAAAGAGTGAGAGAAAGAGACGAGAACTCGAATGTCAGTGTGACAGCGAGGGCTCTTCGTTCTTTGTAATCAGAATTGCTGTTTCCTCCCTGTGAGCACCCGGGTGACAGAGCCGAGCAGTACTTGCCAGCCAGCAGGCCCTGCTGGAAACGCCACATTCCGTTGATACCCCACAATCACGGTCCGTGCTAATGACACGAAGAAATGTCATTCGGGAGACAGAGTATGTGGGAAGGGAATGAAGCCGTCACTAATGAAAGGCTAATGGAACCCGATGAGCAGTGAAAATCAATGAGGCCAAAACTGCTTGCCTCAAAAAAATGAGCGAGGTAAGGATGGACCGGGTCCAGACCGCAGTTTATCTCAAGTCCTCGCCACAGACTCTGCCGCCAGTGAGATGCAACTCACGCTGATGGCACACCCTCCGGCACGGTCGTGGGTCACGGTCACCAGTTCATCCTGTTCTGTAATGCTAATAGCACATCTCTGCAGGGCCATGTCCGGGGCCAGACTCCGGGGATGAAGTCAGAACAAAGATCTGGTCCCTGCCCCCGGGGAGCCACATACCTTCCTACCCAGAGAGGATCTTCTCCAGATCTTTACAGCTGTAAAGGCTCTTTAAAGAAATGGAAGAACACTAGTAAGGATCTATGCATCCAACTTAAATGATGGTAGGGGAGAGAAGGAAGAAAGAAATGAAATCAACTATGGAAATAAATAGAAAACAAAGGGGTCCCTGGAATTCCCAAAGATGAATTCCAGCTTGTTTAGCCGATCAGATCTAAGTTAGATTCTGTATGTCTCCTCTTCCATATCTTCTCCTCCTTCCTCTAATTAAAATAAAATGAGATGAAATCAGAGAAGGAGACAAATCCAAAGAGACCCTGAACTCTAGGAAACAAACCGATGTTTGTTTGGTGGGTGTGGATGGGGTATTTGGGTGATGGGCATTAAGGAGGGCACTTGATGGAATGAGCACGGGGTGTTGTGTACAACAGATGAATCACTAAACTCTACCTCTGGAACTATTAATACACTATATGCTAATTAATTGACTTACTTATAACCATCATCAGAGCATCATGATCAGTATTATTTTATCACTCAAAATCACCCACAAACTACCTCTTACTCTCTTCCGCTACTTATAAATGCCTATCTTGTAAAATCATAGTCACTGTGCCCAATTAAGGGACTTTATCGGTTATTCCTATCGGTCCTCCAGATAGCACAGATTGTGTCCGGGACACTTGCCACCACTTTCTCTAGTACTGGCACACACATGACATCTGGAGCTCAAGCCATCTTGAGCATGACTGTCAGGCTTCCAGGGGTCAGGCTTCATACCGGGCCTGGGAGTGCCTAACCAGGTGCGTAGGCCTGTAGGAATGAGGGCATGGGTGAAGACTGGCATCTCCCACCCTGTCTTCCCACCAAGGGGAGCCCTTCACAGATAGACCCAAAACTTGTGACCACAGATGGATCTCCCTTTAGACACGATCTAAAGGATTCTGAGTTAACAGGATTAACCTAGCTGGCTCAAGTCTTAAATTGTGCCAAATGGGATAAACAGTGGGTGTGAAGCCTTCTGTCCTGTCCCTGGGTCTGTCTCCTGGAGTAAGTCACTGCATTTACCCGGGCCATGGTCTATTAAATATGGCCACTTTGAAAGCCAGTCATGGGACTACAGGGTTTAGGCTTTTCCATAACTTCATTACTCATTAACTGCTTTAAGAGGAGAGGGCATGAACTCACACTTTATACTTTCAGGAAGGCATTTTCCCAGGCAAGGCCATATTCGGCATCACGATCTAATTTGCTTGTCCACCTCTGAAGGCTCTAGGCAAGCCGCACAAGGCTCTCCTTCCTTTGCTTAACAGAAGCAGCATATCGAAGTTCTTTGGCTGCTAAGAGGTGGCATCTGATATCGAAGCCAAACAGCTCTCACATTGGCTTCGTTTTGTTCTTCTGGCCACCCCGGGTCCCCTGACTCGTGACTGTCTACTCAGACATCTGGCACCTTCTTTGTTACCATTTGTGCCTCCTGGTTTGAAGTCCATCCCTTCATTTGACCACTCGTGTCCACATACACCTGGACCTCCGTGGGCCTGCCTGGATTTCTGACTTCCTTCTTTGACTCAACCATTGACTTAATGGTCCCTGGCTCTTGGCAGCTCCTCACACCTGACCCACACCCTGAGAGCCTGCACCCATTCTCCAACACTTGGTTATCTCAGGCTGCATACTTTGCCCTGCGTTTATGACTCATGATCTCCCACTGTCCAGATAACACCATGCAGATAGGATTATAGGAAATGGTACTTGACTGGCCTGAAAGAGGTTGTTTACTCAGTTGGGTGCTGAAGAGAAGAGAATGTCAATGATCATTACTAAAACTGTGTTCATTCCTTGCTATTGGCTGTGTTCTAAAAACCCTGCTGGGAGAGAGGAAAGGAAAGGGGTCTGAACTTGCTCTGCTTTCTGATTAAGAACTTGCTTAAAGGAACTTGCTCTAGCTGAGACCTATGCGTATGGTCTAGCAGCTGCTGCCTTTATTATATGTGGGGACTTGAGCCACACAAAATGAATCCGAACTGCACACTGTAAGCAAGGGATATTATTTCTGTCATTTTGGGCTGCCAACAAAATGCCAAGAAAATTACAAAGTAATAGCTACCACTGTGAAAGAGAATGAGAAAGAAAATAAACTTTTTATGCCTAAGGAAAAGCTTTCCATTACCTCTACTTTCACAGGGCTGTACAAGAACCTTCCGTGGGTCCTGGCACCAGACAGGCCATCAACAATCATTTGCACACACTAGGGATCCAAATGTGTTCTGGTTCTGGGCTCTGCATCCTTTACCTTGAAAGGAACAGAGAAAGAGTTTTAATCAGATTTATTTTATACACAACAATTGCCTCTTTTGTCAGCAAGAAAGAAATCCAGTTAAATGGATATTCTTATAAAGAGCAGCATAAGCATTTTTAAAATTAAATCACACCTTATAAGACTTGGCTTGTCCTCCCCTTTCCCACTTCCCCCCAGATTTCCCACACAAACCTGGCAATGACCTGCTGCCTCATTGCTAGAAGTATTGGCAGGAACCTACAGAGAAAGAGAAAAGCTGTTGTCTGGTGAAGGTCTAAACATACATTTGATCCCCGTTGAAAATTTTAAAAAAGAAAAGGCCTCAGGTGGTAGTGCAATATTTAACATGTCTCTGGCTTTTCCTACTTTCCTTCAGCATTGAAATCTGTAGGGTTCACACAGGGCATTGATACCTGAGAAACAATTTTAGTAATAACATATGTCTCCATGCCATGCCACTCTGTTACATTCATTTTAGATTTCGTATCACAAACCAAGTGTGCGAGTTCAGTGAAGTGGGTGGGTTTCTATCGGAAGCAAAGTAGTACCCATTCCGTAGGGTATCTGGTAGGTCATCCTTATGTAACTCAGATAAAACACTAATTATGCTTCTGGTTTATTTTTAAAATGTCAACCTCTCTTTCTCATAATCACTTTCTAGGAAGACAATAGGGAGACAAACTGAAGATGAGATTGAACAAATCCCTTGTTTTTAAAGGAAAACAGGATGGCCTGATAGTTTTCATCTTTTCACAGATGAAATAATTTCATAATGGTTCTCAGTTCAACTATGAAATATAGATAAATTTAAGTTGTCTGAAATGTGTATGGTGGTTCCAAATTTCCACCTGCTTAACTGAGAAGGCCAGTCCAACACACCCCTCTATAAACACTTCTAGGAATTCATGGGGATATGCTCATGTGTGCTTAAATCAGACTTCACCATTTCTTCCAAATGCTGGCCAGCCAAACCAGTGTGCTGGAGCCTCTGAAGTTAAAACTTTATTCTCAAACTTTATTCTTACTGTGACAGATGCTTCCATAGAGCTGCAAATCAGTGATGCCCAATGTGGTGAAACTGGAAGAGTGTGGCTCTGCCCCAGGGCTGGAGATCTTGCCACTGCTCTTACAATGTGTGATGGCGACACTCACCAAGTTTAGCTTGGTGCTGGGATAGGGTCCCCAGGAGGGATGTTTGGATCCCAATATGCCATGGTATTTAATGCTCCAAGTCTTCAGGGGTACATCTACCTTTCTTTCAGGTGAGCAAACCCAACACGTGTGTCTGGGTCAAAAAGACTTATGGTATCCTTTATTTATTTATTTTTAAAGATTTTATTTATTTATTTGACAGAGAGAGATCACAAGTAGGCAGAGAGGCACTCAGAGAGAGAGAGGAGGAAGAAGCAGGCTGCCTGCTGAGCAGAGAGCCCGATGCAGGACTCCATTCCAGTACCCCGAGATCATGGCCTGAGCGGAAGGCAGAAGCTTAACTCACTGAGCCACCCAGGTGCCCCTATGGTGTCCTTTAACATTAACCTGGAACCTTCCTTCTTCTGCAGTGCTCAGGTTTATTTCCAGTTTGGGTTCACTTTTTAAAATTTTCTTCCTGGGCACTTGGGTGGTTCAGTAAGTTACGCATCTGCCTTTGGCTCAGGTGATGGTCCCCGAGTCCTGGGATCGAGTCCTGCATTAGGCTCCCGGCTTGGTGGGATAACTGCTTCTCCCTCTCCTGCTTCTACCCCCTCCCCACTACCCGTGTTCTCTCTCTCTCTCTCTCTCTTTCTCAAATAAATAAAATTTTCTTCTCTTGGTGGGCCTACCTCCATCTATTTAACACACCTGATGCCTGAATTCCAACAACAAACAGGCTTCAATTCCAGGATGCTCCTCAGGCCCAGTGTAAACCAATGGATTAAAACAGACCTGTGTGAGATGGGTGTTGCCTTCCTCTACTCACCAGAACTAGGCAAGCCTGGCTCTAGCCTAGACAAGACCCCTGTTACTATTCTCAAACCACTCCAGCTCTCACTTTGTTTCCTCAACACAGTGAGCTCCTTTCTCCTTCAGGGACTTTGCCCCTCCTTTCCCTGCTCTGGGGACTCCTGTCCTATTGATGGCTCCTTGTGGAGTTACAGAATGGTCACTTCCCCAGAGAGGCATTTTCTCGGTCACTATTACCTTGCCATTTGTTTTCTCCATAGCACTTTCCCAAACTGTGCTTCTCTTGTTGACCTACTTGGTTTGTGGAAGAGCCACGAGAGCAGCGTCCTTGCCTGCTTCCCTGCAGTAACCCTGTGCCAGGTGTTGTGAGTGGCAGAATAGTCAACAGTAACACTTAACACTGGTGGCACACCTGCTAATTGTCAGGTGCTGTGCTGAGAGCTTTTCCATGTACTAACTCATCTTTTTTTTTTTTTTTAAATTTCATTTATTTATTTGACAGAGAAAGAGAGATCACCAGTAGGCAGAGTGACAGGCAGAGACAGAGGTGGAAGCAGGTTCCCTGTTGAGCAGAGAGCAGACCAGGGCTCCATCCGAGGACCCTGAGACCATGACCTGAGCCAAAGGCAGAAGCTTAACCCATTGAGCCACCCAGCCGCCCCATGTACTAACTCATCTAATCTTAACTCCAAGCCCAGGTAGTTGAGTACTTTGAGGCACTCCCTTTTTGTAATAAGGGGTATTGAGGTTAGGTAAGAGCTGTGTCTTGTCCAAGGCACAGAGCTAATGGGTGTTTGGTGTGGGGACGCAAACCTGACAATCGGATCCAGAGTTCAGGCACTGAACTATGATACAATAGGGCCTCCTAAATTTCTCTATTTTTTGGTCATTTTGTCCCATTCCAGGGATAAGGCAAAAGAATACTATTGTCTGCTCATGCTCACACAGAGAACGCTGCCACTTTGGCATACACTCAGAGGGTGTGTCTATAGGACCCTGGTTCTGGTGGAAAACAGACAGGGGCAGCTAAATCCCTCTGGGGTACTGGCCCTGCCAGATAGTAAAACTTAATATCATTGTACATATACAGCTATGACAATAACCCCCAAAGAGGTGTGAAAGAATGGGTCTGAATAGGGAAGAGAAAATAGATCCAAGTATGCATGGAAACTTAATATAGGGCCAAGATGATATTTTACTTCATGCAAAAGTCACATTTACTTAATGAATACTGCTGAAATACCTAGAAGGGAAAAATGGGATAACTACAATACACTACATATAAAAATTGGACAGATCACGTATCTAAATTTTCAAAATAAAACAAATCAGGGGCCCCTGAGTCACTCAGGTAATTAAGCATCTGACTCTTGATCTCAGCTCAGTTCTCAATCTCAGGGTCTTGAGTTCAAGGTCCACACTGGGCTCCACGCTGGGCATGGGGCCTACTTAAAAATAAATAATAAATAAGTAAGTGCAAATAAAACAATAAAAATATGACCAGAAAATTTGGGAGGTTGTGCTTGTATAGTCATGAATTGGAAACAAGTTTGGAAGAGGTGAAAAGGCTGATTCATTAAGAGAAGCACTTATTTGGATACATAAAATTTTAAGATATGCTGTGGGAAAAGATATAAGCAAATTTTAAAATATACTGGAAAATGTCTTTCTTACAAAATTATCTTAATTTGACAGAGAAAGAGAGATTACCAGTAGGTATTGCCAGTAGATATTATTTGTGAAATAATATCTTTAGTACCCTATTATACCAAAAATTTCTCCTAAAACTAAGACCAACACTTTGGAGATCTGAAGGACAGGGGGTCCATGCAGAAGGAAATGTACCTAACTGAAAGACAGGTTCTGACCTTGTTAGGAATCAGGAAGATGCCAGTTAAAGAAGTGAAACTCCATTTCTCACCTGCCACACAACCAAAATATTTCAGGGCTGCTGAAGATCAGCAAAAATGGTGATGTTCCTCCATTGTTGGTAGGAAACTTGGTTAGGCTCTGTTGGGTGGTTACAAAGATATCCAGGCCTTTGTTGGAGGGATGAGCATGAGGAAAGGGCTCACATGAGGAAAGAAGATGAGCCAAGATAGCAAGTAGGCAGATGGAAATATCTTGAAGGTAGAAATGTGATGGATTCAAGGCTCACTCAGGCAAAACGTACAGACAGAGAACAGAAGGAGCTAAAGATGGATCCAAGGGAGTCATGAACCTATAATGGACTCAAAGAAGAATAACCAGTCAAGGAGACTGGCCCATATAATTAATGTTCACCCATTTCGGGGGTCATTTTAATTGAGTCTCACACTTACAATTTGTAGAGTTATGGGAAGTAAATGTATCCTGGGACCTTATCTTCTTCTGTTCCCACCTTGCCCCTTCTGCCCCTTCACGAGCCCAAATGCCTTCATTCGTTCAACCTTAGAACCAGAATGCTAAAGCCACTGGCTGCCTTTACCTCCTGGCTCGACCACTTACCAGATAGCATACAACCTGGGGAAATTTACTAAACTTCTGTCTTTTACAGGATTATTATGAAAAATAAATGTGTTAATACCTATAAACCACTTAGTACATCCAATAACTATTAGCTAGTATTGTTAGTATTAGCAAGTCTTCATGCTACTAATTTTTAAATACTAACTCATTAGACTTTATATAATTTTACGAAGGCCCTTTGAGTTTGGTACTGTCAGGATTCCCTTTTACAGATGAGGAAGATGGAGCTTAGAAGGGGTTTAAGAACCTGTCCACACATCAAGCACTTAGTACGAGGTCTGTGGTCAGGTCCCATTAGTGGACTACTCAGGCCAAGCTCTCAGCTTTCCGTTATTCTGCCTCTCCTCACCTTCTTCTAAGGATGGCCATGTTAGCATATACCAAGGTCATTGATAGAGTAGTAATTAATCAGGTTGATGTGTCTAATTGTGGCATGAAGTTCATGGTACCACTTTTTTTTTCTTCTTTTTTACAAGGTACCTCTGTAGGGGCACCTGGGTGGCTCACTGGGTTAAGCATCTGAATCTTCATTTTGGCTCAGGTCGTGATCTCAGGGTCCTGGCATGGAGCCCAGCATTAGGCTCCGTGCTCAGCAGGAAGTCTGCTTGAGGACTCTCTCCCTCTCCCATTGCCCCTTCACACTCTCCAAAATAAATAAATAAATCTTTAAAAAAAAATAAAAGTTATCTCTATATTCATTTTGCCTGTAAAGAAAACCCGTGCACTATTTTCCCCTCTGTGTCATATGACATCTTACTTTGGGGGAGAATGTCCCAGGTCATCAAAGGTATTAAAAGATGTTTCAGCCCTAGCCTTAAGACCTGTGGACACACATTCTGTCCAGAACCAATCCCTGGTAGGAGGAGGATGGTCCTGCGTATGCTCTCTTGCCCATCCTCCCATGCACAGAAGATTGCCAGGGGCTTTATTCCTCCATATGAGGAAACCTTATTTCTCTTCTCTGGGGGATGTCTTTTCTGATATGAAAAATAATTCCGTTTTCTCATTTTAAGTACATGTATCCTAGGTATGCTGCGGTCTCTCAGTGCCTACCTGCCACACTGACACCGTCTCCCACTTCATGCCTCTGTCTTCCCCCAATGGGACAGGGCAGCAGTCTGGCCAGGCTTTGAAGGGGCTGGTGAGAGATGGGTTGTGTTCTTCTACCCCGTTCCCCAGCAAAGGCAAGCAGTTCCTCCCATGCCGTCTCCCCGGGGACACGCTGCAGGCTGGAGCTGCCCCGGTTACTTGGTCTGGGCTCGTGTACAGCACTAATTCAATTTACAATGCAGTTACATAACTGTTCCCAATCTCCAGTTGACCTTGATGTCAAGCAGCGGTCAAGTTGTACCAACACAGAGAAAGGAGGAGGAACCTCTGGTCGGCCCTTGAGAACATTTTAGCTGGGGTTCTGGAATGGAATGTGGCACAGAAAGGCCAAACCAGACCAGTAAATTCTTTGAAAGGGTGAAAAGCAAGGATTGTGGATTTCCGGAAGATGGATGCTGTTGACTTTCAGGGCAATCCTTTGTCACTCAGGATTCTGGTAAGCATCCTCTGACCAAAGATAAGGGGGCTGTCTTCTTTCCCATGAATTGCTGAAAGTAAATGAGCCTTTTGGCCTCATGGGAAGTGCTCCTAGGAGTGTCCTCAGCTTGGAAACCTCTCAAGAGCAGACTTTCCATGCATTCTTTTAAACCAGGGAGTCCTGGTTCTACTCAGTTCTAAATAGTGACAAGAATAGCTTCTGGTCTTAATAAAGCCAGAAAACCAGGGGTTTCAACATGAAAGCAAAAATACAAAGTAAAGCCTGAGCAAATTAGTCAAAATTTCAGAAATTCAATAATATAAAAACTCTCTGAGAGCAGCTATTATGTTTATTTTGTTCTCTGTTGTATCCTTACACCACAGAGATCATCTGGCACAGAGTAGGTGCCAAGAGAATATTTGTTGAACGATGCGTAACATGATGGATAGTATCATTTATAGATAGCAACAACTGATCTTCTTCTAGTAAATTTGCCCAAGGCTATCATACCAAAATTTTCCAGAACTCTCTTTTATGTATTTATTTATATACATATCGGTGTGACTATAATGTCAGATAAATATTATACAAAGTTATTATATACATGTTGTAACTCGATATAGCTATGTCAGGATTCATGACCATTAACTGATGTCTCACCCATGATCAGCACATCCCTGGAATATGCCTAGACTGGAAAGCTCTGCCTGAAACACACACTCATCTGCCTGTCCCCATGGACAGGTCTGGTTTCACGGGTGTGGGACTCATGCACACACATAGGGCCTCTTAGTAAGAAGGCCTCGGACTTAGTTTAGTGCTCTGCTATCACTACCCTGAAATTCTTGGTGATAATTTTTGAACAGGAAGACCCCACTTTCATTTTGCACTGGGCCTCACAAATTACATAGCTGATCCTGCCCAAGCATCCAGAGAGCTCGCATCGTGATCTAGCAGGTAATGTCACCTACATGTGTTAACAGCCCGTGGTGAGAAAAACAGCTGCTTAGTGAGCGAGCCAACCACGAGGATAATATACATATCCAGGAAGACATAGTCTACCATTTATAAATCATTGAGAGATACTAAGTGATTTGTTAACCTCACCAATGACGAATGCGTGATCCATGCATGATTTATAAAATGTAAACAGGGATATAATTTATAAATTCACTGGTGGTTCTTCTCCACTATAAACCATGTATTTCTGTTCCAGCTGTCTATAGCTACCTAAGTTCTAGCAATCTTTTCTGGGCCTATAAATATTCTTAAATAATCTATACTGCCTACCTAAATACTTTCTTGTAACACAAACCTGTCAACTGCTAACTATCTCTATTGCTTTGTCTACATCACGTTTCAGAACTCGATCAAAATCAATTTGGGACTTTAATGCAGGCTGCCTAGTGCTTTTATTTTTTATTTTAATTTCTTAAAAAATATATATATTTTAAGATTTTATTTATCGATTTTACAGAGAGAGAGAGTACATGCACAAGCAGGGGGAGTGGCAGGTAGAGGGAAAAGCAGGTTCCCCGCTGAACAAGGAGGCTGATGCGGGACTCGATCCCAGGACCCAGGACTTGAGCCTAAGGCAGACACTTATCTGACTGAGCCACCCAGTCATCCCTATCTGGTGCTTTGAAAAAAAGTGTTTTCATATAAAACTATGTCCATAATCTTGCTTCCCAGGAAGCATAGATAGGGCAACATATGTAATGTGAATTTTTTTAAAGTACATAGCCTGGGACTAGGCTCATAGAGCCACTGAGTAAACATCTAATGAATTTAAATAAACTAACTACCAATTACTAATTTCCTGGGTACCATACATTAAGACAGGTATAAATACCTTTCACATATCTTTTTAAAGTAGCAGTTATGCTTTCTAAAGAGTGGTTTGGGCTCAAAAAATTGCTTAAGTTACCATGATATTAGACAGTAGCCTACAAACACTTCTTGCATAAAATGAGTTCAAACCTCTCTGTATTTCCAAACTAGCAAGCTGAAAAAGATTTCAAGAGACGTCAAGCCTCTGAAACAAATGGCGATGGTCTTTCGGTCGATTTAATTTTCCGGAGGTCTTCCAATCTCAAAGCACACCAACTGCTCAGACCTTGTGTTACTGAGCCATTTACCATCCACTTGCATCTCAGAAAGTTTCCCATGTTTATAATTACAAAGGCCATTTTACGACAGTTTGAAAATTATTTATTTATTAACCTGTCATGCCCCTCAGCACGTTGGCTGATCAGAGCAGGTTGATTCGCAAGCACATCTTGATGCAAAGCAATGAAATCGTTGCTGTAAGTCGAGCTGGGGCTGGATCCTCACAGCTAGAGAGTTCTTAATTGCTTTACTCTCTAGATGGGCATTTTCTGAAGTCTATTTATTTTGCAGTGGAGAAAAAAGTCTTAAAACTTTGCTTTCACTTCACCCTGAGAATAAGAAATAGGCAGATGGAAAATAACGAGTTTCTTCAATGCTGCCTTGGCTGGGAGAAATATTCTTTTTAGACTCCACATTTTTTCTCCATATTCCAGCAACACCAAAATCCTGTTTTTCATTAGTTTGATTCTCATTAGCTACACTTTGGTCCTCACGGGGTAGAGGGGATCACAGTTGGGGGTGCCATCCTATTACGGTGCCCAGAGAGCAAACATATTCTCAAACTGTGACACTGAGAGAGAAGCGAATATTTAAACTCATGCCCCCACATATTATCCCAGGGAAAGGAGTACTCCTCTTTTCTAAGAGAGGCTCAAGCCTTCTGCGTCTTTCATTAAAAACAACAACCAAAAACTCTCAAAACACTAAAAGAATGCAATGAAATAATGACTTAGCACCTATAAATGGGCTAAGTTAAACAATCTTTGAAGGGAATCAACCTGGAGTGTTTAAATATCTATTAATTTACTCATGAAAAAAGGTAAGTCTATATGTCCAGGCCTACATGGAAATGGGGAGACAAGTGAAACATACCTACAGCTCCCATCATTTTCTGAAAGGTCTGCTTTTCAAAAAATCATTGCTTTGGGGAAAAATTCAATCTATCTTTTGCTGCAGGCAGATGACTCTCTTAGTTTCAAGGTTTCCCAATTCAGTTAGCACAGGTGTTTTCTCTCATATCCTCCAAATTTGCCTGATTTTAAAAAGTTTCTTTATAAATGTTCATCTACATTCAAAACACACATACTTTCAAGAAATCTACATACCATACAATAATGAATGATTACAGTCAACTCTTTAACAACACAGGTTTGAGCCGTGCAGGACCATTTACATGTGAATTTTTTTTTTTCATCAATACACTGCACTTGTGGTAAATGTATTTTCTCTTCTGATTCTTAATAACATTTACTTTTCTCTACCTTGCTTTATTTGAAGAATATAGTATATAATACACATAACATTTAAAATATGTGTTAATGGACTCTTAACATTATTGAAAGTGCTTCCAAAGGTCAACAGCAATCTATTAGTAGTTAAGTTTTGGGGGAGTCAAAAGTTTTGCCTGAATGGTGGGTGGGCTGTACCCCTAATCCCTGCGTTGTTCAAGAGTCAACCGCATTTGATTAGGTACTCATTCTAAAAAGAAAGTGGAAAAATAAGTGAGGAACTTGAAGGGATTGGTTAATGTAGGTGATCCACTAGGATGCTGGGACTAAGTGATCCTCATACCTGAAACCTGGAACAATACACACTTCCTTTCAAAGGAGGTAGAAAACCTGAAAGGAGTTAGCTGGGAAGGGTGGCACAGAGAAGCAACCAAGTGGGCTTGACAGAGTGAGGAGTGGGACAAATCCAGCATGCAACCCTGACTTCCTGCTGATCAATTTCTAACCAACTATTGGGAAAGGTTGCTAACTTATCCTGTGAACTAAGTTTTCAGATGCTCATGCCATCATGGATAAATACAAAGTTAACGCTAACATTCCAAGATTTGGAGAAATTAAATGGATTCTTAATGACCTTAAATGAGAATTCATGAAATTCTCAGGAAACAGTTTTAATTCATTTTAATTAAAAGAGGGTCTATCACATATTATATGGGGTAAAGTGGAGGAGTTAAGACAGTGTCCAAAAGTCAAACCAAAGTAGGTTGAGTTATGACATTAAATAGGATGAAAATTACTAGCCAAGTATATATCCACTAATACTATATTCATAACCTTCATCTATGATTATAATTCCTTTTTTTTTTTAAAAGACTATTTATTTGACAAAGAGCAGGGTCACAAGTAGGCAGGGAGGCAGGCAGAGAGAGAGAGAGAGAGGAGGAACCAGGCTCAATCCCAGGACCTTGAAATCATGACCTGGCCGAAGGCAAAGGTTTTCACCCCCTGAGCCGCCCAGGTGCCCCTGTGATTATAATTCTAATGGATTACCTGGCCCTATGGAGGCCTGGGCAGTCAGCTTTGGTCCAACCTAGCCTGCATCCCAAGAGAGCCCAGGCAAGCTAAGGCTCGTCCAAAATGGAAACCAAAGTTAGATTTGCATAGTAATTGAAAATATCTATAGATCTAAGTGAATATCTATTTATGTTCCTATCACATATACACTATTATAAAAGAATGAACTCGGGAACACCTGATGGAAGAGATGCATAAGGCAAAGTATGTAGAAAGGGGTGTGGAGCTTCCATGCCCTCCCTTGGTGCCCCACTCTCCCAGCACCTCCACATGTTCACCAACCCACAAGCTCTCCTAACCCCATCCTTCTGGGTTTTTATGAAGGCTTCATTACATAGGCATGGGTGGTTATATTGCTGGCCATTATTTGATTGAGTCAAGCTTCAACCTCTCACATCTCCCCAGAGGTTGAGGGATGGGCTTTAAAGTTCCAACTCTCTCATCGTGGTTTGTTCCCCCAACAATCAGCGCCATCCTTGGGGGCTTTCCAAGTCACTTCTCCAATACAAACTCAAATGTGGTGGAAAGGGGTTTGTGATGAGTAATAAGACATTCCTTTCACCTTTATTCCTTGTAGCTATTTCAGGCACTAAGAACAAGAAACCAAATATTATAACAAATGATGCTCTCATTGCTCTTCCTAAAAATTTCTTTCCAGTTTTATTGATATATCATTGACATATAATATTGTACTAGTTTAAGGTGCACAACACAATGATTCATAATACACACACACACACAAACACATATAGTGTGTAGGGAAGTGATTACTATAATAAGTTTTGCTGACATCCATCTCATCATATAGTTACAAAGTTCTCTGTGATGGGAATTTTTAAGATCTACTCTCCCGCCAACTATCAAAGATGCACTACTGTATTGTTATTGCTTAGGCAGGCCCAAGGGTTTTAGGAGCTCTGCACCAGAAATAGGATGAAAACCAAATATGTAGTTTTTATTATAAATTATTATACAACAATTTTATATTATGCTATACTATATATGTAATATGTAATTTTAGAGAAAAGACTAGATCTGTTATTGATGCTAAAGAAAATCTTCTAAGTCAAAAAGATATGAAACACCACATGGCAGTTTACTGTACTTGCAGAGTTATTTGTACAACTGACTTGGGCTGATAAGTTGAAAGCAACCCAGGGATAATGTCAGAGTGGATGTCTAACACTTTCAGGGTGTCTAATGAGTTCTGCCCGAGCTGGGCAGGGAACTTCAAATGAGCAACTGTGGCAAGTCAGGTTATAGAAGTGAGGGGAAGAAGGCATATGAGTCACAGGATGGTCTCTGAAGGTGAGGTTGAAGAGAACACACCTGTACAATATTGAGACAATCCTTTCCCTTCTGTATGGTATTTTTCGCATTTGGGGATTATTTCACAGGTTAATTTTTTAAAAAGATTTTATTTATTTATTTGTCAGAAAGAGCGCACAAACAAGGGGGGTAGCAGAGAGAGGGAGAAACAGGTTACCCATTGAGCAGGCAGCCAGATGCGGGGCTCAATCCCAGGACCCTGCAACATGACCTGAGCAGAAGGCAGACGCTTAACCAACTGAGCCATCCAGGAGTCCCTCACAGATTAATTTTAAAATTCTTTCCTGTTGAGACCTATGCTGGCAAGTATCTGCATATCTTGAACTACCTCACTTTTAAGGAAAATGAAATACTTTTCAGAGCTCTTAAGGGCACTTCCACCTTAAACTAGAATAAGGAAATTGTGTTTTATGATAAGAAAAAGGGGGGGGGGTTGAGAGGAAGGGGCATCAGCAACCCACATCTTACACCAAGGCAAATTATTTAACTTAACGATGTTGAAAGAAAGAAAAAAAGCTTGGAAGGAAGTCTTTAAAAGGGCATGTATTGCTTGGAGCACTGGGTGTGGTGCAAAAACAATGAATACTATTACGCTGAAAAGAAAAAAAAAAAAAGAAAAAAGTACTAAAGCTATTTACAAAGAAAACCAAATAATGAAAAATTAACCAAATTACACGCAATAACTCTGTGCTTAGTAGCCAGTTAATCACACTATCAACGCAGGTCTCTCTAGCACCCAGTGTTTTGAGGGATAAATAACAGACAAATAGAATATTGGAGAAAAGAGGATTTCTCAGGGCTTTTTTTTTTTTTCCATTTATTAACAAAGAAAGTGATGCACTCAAGGAGATCTTAATTGAGTTCATACAGCCAGGCAATATATTTAAGTATTTGGTATGTTAAGGCTATGTTAAATATCAGAGCAGGTTTTCTGAAGCAAATGTATTGGTATTTAAATAAAAATTTAAAGAGGATCACAGTCCAGCAGTGGAAACTAGGGCTTTTTCTTAATCCAGCTATTAGTACAGAATAAGTTAGGACAATCATCAGACCCACAGGCACTGCTGAATTTCTACTAGGTGTCAATGGCATGTCACAAAGAAGCTGTTGGTAATTGTGGGTAAAATGAATGAACCTGTAGAGATACACAGAGTAATACTTGAATCTTCTGAGTCAATCTGCAAAAGCTACCCTCTTGTGCATGGGAGTTTATCTTTTTCCTTTTTTAATAATGTTTAAAATTATGTCAGTCACCATACAGTACATCATTAGTTTTTGATGTAGTGTTCCATGAATCATTGTTTGTATATAACACCCAGTGCTCCATGCAATATGTGCCCTCCTCAATACCCATCACCAGGCTCACCCCATGCCCCTCTCCTCTGAAACCCTCAGTTGGTTTCCCAGAGTCTAGAGTTCTCATGGTTTGTCTCCTCCTCTGATATTCTCCCCTTCATTTCATCCCTTCCTTCCTCTAATGTCCTCCATGCTATTCCTTATGCTCCACAAATAAGTGAAACCATATGATAATTGACTTTCTCTGCTTGACTTATTTCGCTTAGCAAATCTCCGCCAGTCCCATACATGCTGATGTAACAGTTGGGTAGTCATCCTTTCTGATGGCTGCGTAACATTCCCTTGTATATATGGACCACATCTTCTTTAGCTGAATTTCTACTAGGTGTTGAAGGTTCATCTGTTGAAGGGCATCTCGGCTTTTTCCACAATTTGGTGACTGTGGCCATTGCTGCTATGAACATTGGGGTACATATCGCCCTTTTTTTCACTACCTCTGTATCTTTGGGGTAAATACCCAATAGTCTAATTGCCAGGTCATTAGGTAGCTCTATTTAAATTTTTTGAAGAGCCTCCACACTCCCACCAACAGTTAGCTTTATTAATGGGCAAAGTGGCTGCACCAACTTGCATTCCCACCAACAGTGTAAGATCATTCTTCCCTTTCTCCACAGTCTCTTCAACATTTCTTGTGTCTTGTCTTATCAATGTTTGCCATTCTATCTGGTGTAAGGTGGTATCTCAATGTGGTTTGACTTGACTTTCCTTGATGGCTAATGATGTTGAATATTTTTTCATGTGTCTGTTAGCCATCTGTATGTCTTCATTGGAGAAGAGTCTGTTCTTCTGACCTTTTTTTTACTTGGTTATTTGTTTTTTGGTTGTTGAGTTTAAGAAGTTCGTTATTGATCTTGGATACCAGCCCTTTATCTGTAGTGTCATTTGCAAAGTTTCCATGGGTTTTCTCTTTGTTTTGTTGTCTGTTGCCTTTGCAATGCATAAGTTTTATCTTGATGAAGTCCCACAAGTTCATTTTCACTTTTGTTTCTCTTGTCTCTGGAGATGTGTTTTGAAAGAAGTTGCTGTGGCCGATGTTGAGGTTACTGCCTATGTTCTCCTCAAGGATTTTGATTTTAAAAACATGTTTCCTTTTCCTTGCACTATCTGACCTCCATTATAAATTTTCTTGCACTGATCTGTCACCTAAAAGTTAGACAGCAAAATACCACATCTAGGTATGAGAGCTTAGAAAAACTAACCTCAAATCTAGACTCTGGCCCTTAACAACCTCTTTCCTTCCTCTGTACAGGAGGCCATGAGGATGCTGCCGGGCAGGGCAGTATTGTCCTTAGAATTAAACATGACAGCAAATGTAAAATGTACATACAGCAAAGGGATTAGAACAGATTAATCTTCACAAATGGGATTCATCTTCCCTTTCACCTTTGAAAGATTCCAAGAGAACCTTCGTTTCTCACTGTCCCTGCTACTGATAGCCACCTGACCTGCTGGGCTGTCTCTGCTGCTTGTCTCATTCACAGATGGAGAAGGTAAGAGTGGGATAGCAGAACAGGAGGAATGAAGACTAATCCTGAGGCCTACAGAAGTGGATGGGAATGGGCCTCACTCCTACGCTAATGGAGTTGGGAGGAGTACACTGCTCAACCGACTTCACTTACTAGTGGGAGGGGCTACTTTGCCTCACAAGCAGGAAGTGGACTACACCTTTGTCTTCACTGCCCGCCTCATGCATGAGGTTATGAGAAGCCACCCACATCCTTCATTTTTCTGCCACCATGTACATCATACACCTGGATTGAGGTCCAAGGCCCATCTTACTAGAGGCCCAACTGTTTTTTTAGGCAGGATGGACTTGTCTCTTAGTTACAGTGGGCACAGTGACTAGGGCTGAAAATGCTTTTAGGAGCCACAGAAATGTTTTAATTGCTTTTGAAATGAGAAGGAAAAAAAATGATTTCTGAGGTAAAAAAAAAAAATCCTGTTTTAATATGTGCTAGTAACATGTTAATCTTTATACCAACTTAGTCATGAAATATAATTTTTGATTTTTGCTTTTATTTTGGAGGGAGGCTCTTACAAAGACAAAGGTACAAGGGTCCATGAAGATTACAATATGGCCTAGTGGTCAAATTTCATTACTCTTTTTTCTGTTGCTGACCTGGTAGAATCAAACCTGCAAACCCCATCTTGACAGAGTAGCCCAACAGTTAGCTTTATTAATGGGCAAACACTCTACGGCCACTAAGGATATCTAGTATGAATCTAGTAGAAACAATTCCTTGGGTTAAAATCAAGGTAATACCTCTTAATATGCCTTCCCACATGGGCTCTTCCTTTTTGCTTATTTATTCTTTCAATCTCCTCTATCAATTTACCATGTTTGTGTTACATCAAGTTAAAGCTGGTAGACATGAAAGATGTCTTAGTTCTCCATAATCTCCAAAAGCTTTTCCCAGCTGGTTACAACCTACTTCATTCTGGCTTTGTTTGTTTTTTTTCCCTACATTTCTCTTTGGAATTATTTGGTCCTACTTGGTCCTATTGGGTCATAGAAAATGGAGGTTTAGAATCTGAATTTTTTTTTACGTGTGTACATTTTTTTCAGACAAATACAAGATAGTTTGTACAATTAAATCTGTTTTTCCCTCCCTCATTTTCTCTGTGTGGGTCACTGTTACAACCATTTGGGGACCAGCCCCCTTGGAATTGTCCTCAGAAGTACATTAATTCCTAGCATCAAGGTTTTGATTTTTTTTTTTTTCAGTGTTCCAAGATTCATTATTTATGCACCACACCTAGTGCTCTATGCAATACATGCCCTCCTTAATACCCAGCACTGGGCTAACCTATGTATGACCGTACAACAGACCCAGTTCTTCAGAATGGTGCAGCGCAATAGTTGATGACTGTTATGGTCTGAATTATGTCTCCCTAAATTCTTATGTCACAGTCTTAACCCCCAGCACTGAATGTGACCTTATTTGGAAGTAGGATCACTGCAGATGTCATTAGTTAAGACCAGGTCATAAGGGCCCAAATCTGACTATGTCTTTATTACAGGTCAAATTCGGACACAGAGACAAGCACAGAAGGAAATGCCATGTGAAGACGAAGGCAGAGATTAGGGTGCTACATCTAGAATCCGAGTAATGTCCAAGATTGCCAGCAAACCACCAAAAGCTGGCAAGAGCATGACATAGATTTTCTCTCTCAGTTCTCAGAAGGAACTAACCCTACAATATACCTTACTATTAGATTTCTAACCTCCAGAACTGTGAGACAACAGATTGCTGTTGCTTAAGCCACTTGGTGTAGGGTACACAGTTAGGGCAGCTGTAGGAAACCTACACAGGAACTAACTGAACTCCTCACATAAAACGACAAATAATTATTACCAAGCAAACATGAGCTTGTCAAGAGACATTTCTTCTACAGAAAGAAATATGTAAAAAGACACAGAAGTGCAAACCCCTAGTCAATATTTCCACTCCGAAATGAGAGTTGTCTTAAAACTTACGAGGGAAAGTTCCATTTTGGTTTTGCTCATCCTCACTGGAAGAGAAGGAAGTTGGATTTTTCCATTAACACTTCACACTGCCTTCCTCTCCAGCCTGGGTGGTGACCGTGCGGCTGTCAGCCCTCTTCACACCACTCGGCTGTGGTCAGGGTTGGCCTGCGGTGCTGGGTTTGGTGTGGGCCTTTCAACAGACTCATTTATTGGCAGATATCCTTCTACCACAGAGAGAATTTTTTGACCAGGTTGTGGCAATTTGCAATACAAAGATAAACATAAAGGGAACTCTCTGTACTTTTTCATTGTAGAAATAGTCAATATTTAGTACTTAAATGATACATTGTACTCTCCTCTGAATTGCTCTGTGGGAAGCTATTTTAAAATATGATATCTAGGTCCCCAAATAGAACATAATGGCTTCTGATCAACTCTGAAGCTGAAAGGACACTTTGTGGAGCCTTGTACCTTGTATAGACTGGTACATTCCCCATCCCAATATATCAGTGAAGATATAACCTGAAAAGTTTCTGAGAACAAACCTTCCCCTATCTTAACATAGAATTTTTGAATATCCTAGGTTTCCTATGGGGATGTCCATCTTACATAGCCATCCATGATAATGTAGGCAGAAAAAAGTAGTGTAGTTAAATAAAAGGGATGGTCAGAATAGGGATGAAATATATACAAACCCAGATATACAACCAACAGCCTGAAAAACTATTTATGGCAAAGAGCCAGTCTTAGACTAACCAAGAAGATAGGGTGAGGTTAGACAACTTCTATAATTCAAGGAAAGAGCCAGCTAAGGGACAGGTACTCAGAATTCATTCATTCATTCATTTTTTCATTCATTTGCTTGCTCACTTACTCATTCAACACTACCAAATACATGTAAATGTGGTGAACAAATGCACTTGGACCTTGTCTCATATTGTCCTCAGAGGCTGTAGGAGAGGAGGTAACACAAAATTAAGCCAGTATAGTACAATGGAAGAGAGGAACTCATGTTCTCCTAGTTATGGAAATGCCCCTAGATTTGCCCTAGACCTTCAGGAACCAACTCCTGTTTCACTAGCTACAACCTCTATCATTTCCGACTCCATGGGATATAGGTTACATGGAATAGAAATTTCCAGATACCTGACAGGTGATAAAGTACTTTCTAAACTGAAATATTCTCTCTCTCTCTCTCTCTCTCTCTCTATCTATCTATATATATTTTTTAAGATTTTATTTATTTGTCAGATAGAGAGAGAGAGAGTGAGCACTGGCAGACAGAGGCAGAGGGAGAAGCAGGCTCCCTGCCGAGCAAGGAGCCCGATGTGGGACTCGATCCCAGGATGCTGGGATCATGACCTGAGCCGAAGGCAGCTTCTTAACCAACTGAGCTACCCAGGCATCCCTCAACATATTTTTAAAAAGATTTTATTTATTCATTTGAGAGAGAGAGAGGTAGAGATAACAAGAGAAAGCTCGAGTGGGGAGGAGAGGATGCAGCAGCCTCCCTGCTGAGCAAGAAACCTGATGTGGGACAACCCTGGGGTCATGACCTGGGCTGAAGGCAGTGGTTTAACTGACTGAGCCACCCAAGTGCCCCCATACTCAACATATTTGAATCTTTCCTTGTGACTCAGAAAGCCAAGATTAGGAAAATACTGCTTAACAGTGTTGGGTTCATTGCCTTTGCTACCGGGTTCTCAGAGGAACTTGGTGATGAAATGAAAAGGAAAATGACATTCTTTCATTTAAAGTGCTCACGAAAATTTGGATGTGCTTTTTCTCCTGATTTTTTTCATTCATGACTCATCTCTCTCAGCTAATCCATCAGTAGGTCTTAAGGATTCTCACTGGGAAGCACATCCCAGATTCTAAATACTTCTCCACCCGCACTGCAACCTCCCCTCCCTCTGACGCCATTGTTTTGCACCAGACTACTGTGTTAGCTGCCTTCACTCTTACCACCCCCGCCCCCAGCAATGCACTACAGAGTGAGCTTTTAAAACCATGTATCATATCATATCAGCCCTTGGTTATAATATTTATGGCTTTTTATCAAGTTAGAATATCCTTGGAATATTCTAGACAGAACTCTAGATAGAATACACTGGGGCATGCGAAGCTCTATACAATCTAGTCCCAGCCTGCCTTTCTAACTTTTGTGACACAAGCTTCTCCCTTACTGAACTGTCATTCTGTTCCTCCAATATACACATTATTACCTCAGGGCTTTTCTGTTAGCTGGTTTCTCTTCCCTTAGCTCTTGAATGGATTGCTCTTGTCATTTGGGTCTCAGCTTAGGGGTAACTTCTTCAGGGAAATTTACCTGATCCCTCAATACCAAAATAGTCACCAGGGTGCTATCCCATCACCACCCTCTACTTTGCGTCGCACTTACCCCTCTCCATTGTATTTCTTATTCATTTTTTTCTGCCCTTTTCACAAAACTCTAAGTTCCATGGCAGCGGAGATCTTGTCCTGTCTTGATCACTGTGCCCCAGGACCTTGCACATCCCAGGCCCTAAACTGCCGTTTAGTGAATGACTAAATGTGCTTCTGTTTAATGGTTTGCTAAGAATACTGAGTCAGTTATTTCCATGGAGCTTAAGTTATGCTGAAGTTACTCTATTTACTGAGTACATTAAGGATGACAGGAAAAAAACCTTGAGCTGCCCAGCTAGGCCAACAGAGACTGAAGAGTTATTCAGATGTCAGAGCCCCAGTGGCCCTATGACTGGGCTCCCCCTCAGCCTCAACTCATCCCTCCGGTGCTCAGAAACTTATCTACCTTCTTTGTTTCTAGAGTTCCTGCTACTCTTGATGACGTCTTTTGGGAGTCCTCCATTTGACCTCCCTGAGTGAGAACTGATGAAGACACTGCTGTTGATGAAGCTGCTGATTCAAGAGTCTTCAAAGGCCACCTCATTGTAGGCTTAAGGTTAGTGTTCAGCCTCCATGAAAACAGCTGACACCAGGATAACAGGGATGGTGTGGAGAGAGGAAACTCCAAAAAGGGGTGTGGGTGAAGCAGCCATTCTGAGCCCTCCCAAAGAGGAAAACATTGTCAAGCAACTCTCCTATCTGCAGAATATATTGAAAGTTCTAAAATATATAAACATAAAAATGGTTGATGAGACCAGGGACTGGCCAAAGTCCCAAAGGATAAGGCAAATACATTCCGAGGACTCATCCTAATTCTGATCATTTCCCCCAAATTTGTCATCAAAATGTGCAAGCTTGAACAATATTTTATTTTTTTAATAAAGTAAGTTGTTTTTTAACAAAATAAGTTGTTTGCAAAGTATTTAACTAACAACCATAAATTGCCCTCACATAAAAATATGGTCAGCTGCAAACTTGAAGAAAATGGATATAGAATTGTTTGCAGACTGAAACAACAGTGCTAAATTTTAAGTGTTTTCAGTTTAGGAAAATGGTGCATTTGTTTTTAAAGATTTATTTCAATGTAACCTCAGTGGAGAGCAGTTTGGCGCAGCATTTCTCAATAAATTAGTATATGTGAGCAAAACTGTATCTACAAGAATATTCACTGCATAATGATTTATAGTAGCAAAAGTCTAGAAATAGCCTATAATCTTTTTTTAGCCTATAATCTTATAAATAAGGGACAGATTAAATAAATTATCGTACATTCCTAAAACAGAATACTCTGCAGCTATAAAAAAAAGTGAATCTATGTATATTGATACTGAAAAAAATCTCCAAATATATGATTAAGAAGTGGAAAAGCAAGGCGTAGAAATGAGGATGCCATACAGTTATTTATGTGGGAAAAAATGTGGCTTTTTAAGAGAGAAAAAGCTGGTTGGGGTGGAGAGACACTTTTAATCTACAAGCTTTTTCATTATTTGATTTATTAAAACCCCATTCATATATTGCTTAGAAATAGAAAAAAAAGAGGACCTCATTTTCATACTGAGCAAAAAAAAAAAAAAAAGAATAGTACTGGCTTTCCACTGAGTTTAAAAGAAAGAGAGAAAAATCTGAATATTCAGTATTTCTTACACAGAGAAAAGTTAGCCTGTTAGTACCTAAAGAATATACTCATTCTCTGCCATTTTGCCTATTCTGTTCATATAGTTTATAATAGGAAGGGCTTAGAAATAGAAAATCCCAAGTACAGTATAAAGATGAAAAGCATTTGCAATATAGGCAAGTGCCTAATACCAAAGTGTGTGTTCCCAGAGGAAGAACCAGCTAGACACGGACTCTCATCATATCATTGGGCCCTCCAGGGCATTTGTACGTGTACGCAGAACAAATTATATAATACCCCAATTAATGTAAAGAATGCCATGCAATTCTTCTCTCCTTGAGCTATTATAATAGAATAAATAAATAAATGAGATGTTGGGCTTGACACAACTTGCATGACCTTCATCCTTTCTCCTCTGCTCCAATACTTACTTGTATTATCTTTGGTATTACTTAATGAGGTAAAACAGGGCATTACAGAGAAATTCATATTTCCAGTTAGGATAGTATTGTAAATTTACAATTTTAAACACCCCGGATCTTTCATACATGTAACAAGGTTGGATTCTTACAAAAGAGAAAAAATTCAAAACACATAGGTATGATTTTAAACTAGAACAATATGCTAGACCTTTTCACAGTACAGAAGAGGGGCATCCATTAAATAGAGAAAAGGTGAGCTGAAGTTGAGAAGCTTGGTCTGTGGATCTTGGAGGCTCTAAGTCTGGAAGCTGGCATTTTGAAACTTGTGGAACAATGGGAATTAAAACCGTCTCATGTAAGGTTGAGGGAAATAAAACTGAAGCCCAGCCTACTTTCTAAAATCAGAGGCTGGGATGGGTTGGCCTCCCCTGTAAAGGAGGCCAAAATAAAACTATTTGCTACCATTATCTTTGGCTACAGCTTCTAATACGCCATGTGTGTGGGTAGACAGGATGGAGAAATAGAGCCTCCATGCCAGCAATGGCACTCAGCTGTTTACCAGCTTGGGGAATGCAGGTGTAATTATTTTCAATATTTTCCAGCGTAAGATGCCCTGAATATCCAAGAGCAGCCTGAATCAGAATTCTGGGTCCTGAGGAAAAGAGTGGTGTCAACCATGAAGCCAGTAATCAATGCCGGAGGGTTGCCAAAAGGGAAGAAGAAAAAAAAAATACTGTTGCTTGAGATGAGCTTTTAAAGAGTTATTCCACACATAAGAGGACTCCAGATGCCAACAAAGTCAACAATTTGGAGATCGGTTTATCTAAGGACAAAGACAGTATGTCCATCTGAATATTAGCTTTAATTTAGTGTACGAAGGAGCTCAAAGAAAGGGAGAACACCTATTCCCTAAAATACTAAACAGAAACAGTCAAACAGAGAATTAGTAAATTAAAGCACAGTCCTAAGGAATTGATCCATAGCATAGTACAGAGAGAAGAAACAGACTGAAAAATGTAAAAGTGGCTGAGAGACATGGAGGCTGCAGTGTATCTATCAGAGGCCCCAGGAAAAGGGAGTAGAGAGATGAGAGAGGAACAACATTCCAAGGGGAAATGGCAGAAGCTATTATCCAGAATTAAAGAAATACTTGCTTTTTCAGATTTAAAGTGTACACACAGAACTGAGATAAATAAATAAATGAGCCACAAAAATCCAGACCCAGAAATTGACTTGATATTTAATGTCAAGTATAAAAAGAAAAAAAAGTATAAATTACCAGATCAAGAAGATAGATGACAATCAGAATAAAAGTGGATTTCTATCAGCAACAATAGATGTTAAAAAGCAATGGGATAGATGGATTCCAGGAAGACTGTGGATTCAGAAGCAGGATAAGTCTTTCTCTCCATATAGACACCAACAGTGCTGGCAGAATACGTATATTCAACTATTTTGGAAACCTGGAGTCTGTGAAAGGTTTGCCAATTTCCAGGGGGAGTGTTCCCACTGTGTGGGGATGTAACTGGTATAGCCTCTGTAGAAAAGAGTATGTCAGTTCCTGAAAAAAATGTGCCATATGGTCTAGCAATTCTACTTCTAAGTTATATTCAGAAAATTGATGGGGTGTCTGGGTGGCTCGGTCAGTTAAGTGACCGACTCTTGATTTTGGCTCAGGTCATGATCTAAGGGTTGTGGGATAGAGGCTTGTCCTATACTGGGCTCCACACCAAGCAGGCGTCTCCTTGAGATTCTCTGTCTCTTCCTCTGTCCCTTACTGCCCCCATACACTCACAGTGCTCTCTCTTTCTCTGTCTAAAAAAAACAAACAAAAATTAAAAATAAATATAATTTTAAAAATATTGAAAGCAGGGTCTCAAAGAGATATTTCTACATCTATGTTCATAGCAGCATTATTTACAATATTGAAAATGTGGATATAATCCAAGCATCCATCAATGGATAAACACAATGCGCTAAACACATACAATGGGATATTAGTCTTAAAAAGGAAGGAAATTCTGATACATGCTACAACATGGATGAATCTTGAGGACATTACGCTAAGTGAAATAAGCCAGTGAAAAAAGAACAAATACCTCTAGTAGTTAAAATCATAAAGACAGAAAGTAGAATGGTGATTGTCAGGGGCTGCCAGAGAGGTAATAGGAAGTTATGATTTAATGGGTACAGTTTCGTATTCTGGAGCTGGATGGTGGTGATGGTCACACAACAATATGAATGTACTTAATACCAGTGAACTGTACACTTAAACACAGTGAACACATTATATTTTACGTTAAGTGTATTTTACCACAATAAAAAATATTATAAAGGGGAAAAAAGGCAATAGGATATTTTCAAAACACTAATAAAAATAACTGCCAATGTAAATTTTATAATCAGTGATTCTCTGCTTCAAGAGTAAGATATAAAGTATAAAACATTTGAGCGAATCTATTAAGTGTTCTGATAAACCACTAATCAATGTGCGTCATACACACAAAAAGAAACCCAAAATAAAGACACAAAATGTAAAGAATAAGGACACCTGTGCAAATTCTCACAATATGTTAGTGTGACAGATTGCATCTGTCAAGCATGGTCACGGCAACACTTAGTTGCCTGCTGCAACAGTCCTTGCTGTTGGAGAACCTTGCCATGCCTCCACCAAGAGACTGAGTCTATATGTTCCTGCCCCAGAACCTGAGGAGATCTTGTGGCCACCTTAATGAGGAAGGAAAAGGAGAAGGGGCACTGTGTGACTTCTGAGGTATGATAGGGCTTCTGCAGTGTTGTTTCTTTCTTGGGGACTTGCCCTGGGAACCCAGCTACCATGATATGGGGAAGCCCAAAATAGCCTATACCAAGAAGCCACATGGAAAGGAAAACAGAGAGAAACTGAGGCCCCCATCCAACAGCCAGATTCCAAAGGAGGCCTTAAAAAGTGTGAAACAATGACACACTGTCTCTAATTTGCCCTGCTCCAATTCCGGATCCAGAACATCTGTGAGCATAATACTCACATTTGGTTCTTTATGCCACTAAGTTTTAGAGAAATTTGTCACAGAGCTATATGGACTGGAACAGTTAATATTGTTAACTGTTGACTGTTAAAAAGATTTTGGTAACCACTACTAATGATAAAACAGTAAGGAAAATTGAGAAAATAGAAGTTGTTTAGTAGACAAGTTTCTTGCTTGATTTCGAAGAAGGGTAAAGATATTTAATAAATTCAGACTGATGATATTTTATTTTCTTATTTTATTTTTCTATTTTTTAAAGATTTTATTTAAGAGAGAGAGAATGAGAGAGCACATGAGGGAGGAGGATCAGGGGGAGAAGCAGACTCCCTGCTGAGCAGGGATTCCCAATACAGGACTAGATCCTGGGACTCTAGGATCATGACCTGAACCAAAGGCAGTCACTTAACCAACTGAGCTATCCAGGTGCCCTCTGATGACATTTTATAGTTAAGTTTTTGTACTAAGAATTTGAAGATAAACATTAAAAAAGAACAGAAATGCAATCTATAGTTTAATCCAGCAAAAAGGAAAAAGTAGGGGAGGTAATAATGAACTCTCATGAATGAATACAATCAGAGCCAAACAATATAACATAACAATAATCACTTGACTACTTCTCACTATTTTTCAAGTTCTCAGAATTCTTGTTGATTTATGCAATAGTAATTTAAAAATCCAAGGCATGGTAGGAATAATACTCCCGTGTCTCAGATTTTCAGATAGTGTTGAGTTTGGAAAGCTTTGGCGTTTTCAGTTTTTTCAGTATAAAACCTTTACACTTCTGAAAGATCATATACATATGAATTCTAAGAATAGGAAAAAAATGTTTTTTGTTTTTGTTTTTGTTTTTTTACACTATGCATTGTGATATTTTATGAGACTGATGCATTGTGATATTTTAGTTGGAATGTATGGCCACCACAGGGACTGTTTGAGTTAGCTCTTTCAAATGTCCCTACCGGAAGAACTTGGAGGAGAATGATTCTAAATAGTTAATTCTACACCACTCTAATTAAGACAGTTGATTTCACTACGGAAGAGAAACAGCATTAGTCTTACTCAGCTTAGGCACAGTTTGTTTGCTAACTGACCTTATTTTTATTTAAATAACAGACACTAAACTAATGATCCTTTGTGACAGTCAGTATTTGGTTCCCTTTGCCAATGCATTTCACCAGCTTCTGTGTTTGCCACTGTTCCCTGAGCCCTCAGTCCCTCCCTCTGTGATTCGGTAGGGTGCACTAATGAATGCTCTGTTGCATGCTGTAAGCTGGGAAGAGAGACACAGAAGCCACTGCTTCACACTCTTAAGCTGCGAACTCTAGCCCACTCTTCTCATTTCTGTGCCAGTGAGGTCCAGGCCCTGGAGCCAAAGATGGCGGCCGGAACAAAGGACAGCAGGAGAGGATATCAGAGCGCAGCTGTGAGGACTCCATTTGTTCCTTTATTTATTTGCATGATGAGGGCGCCTTCTCTTGTCCTCAAGGAACGTAATAGTACTTATTGAAATTACCACTTATTTGTGTCTTGGTTCATATGTGGTTTTATATTGCTAATTTGACTAGCTGTGTTATCTCTTTAATCAGACTGCGTCCCATCTGAGGGGTAATGTTTTCTTCATTTTAGTCTCCGCAGCACTTAGACTACCGCAGGCACACAGTGACTTACAGTACTGTGTGCAGCATAAAGAACACGGCGGATGAGGAGTGAATGTCCTCACAATTCTCTCATTAGTGGATTTTCTCTATAAAATGAAATTGAGTCTGCCCAAGGAATTGAGGGACAGAAACAGAACAAGAAATGAAAGACTCTGCCTCCCCCAGCCCCTCAGAGTAAGGGCTACGCACTTTAAACACAGAAAGCTCATACTCAGAAAACTCCAGATTCCTTCCCTGCAAGCCTGTCATACCCGCTAAGCTGTCGTGAGGCAATGTCTGTGGTCCCTGCTGGCGAGAAAATACGGTAACAACGATCTGGTGTCTTAAGTGTCTACAGACAATTAAGGGAACAGAAAGCAGCTTTGTGACACAGGCACACTTGTGATCTTAATCCTCAGGTGGGCTCCTTTGCTGCTCTATTTTTTTTTTTTTTTTAACATGTAAAGGCACCATTTATTTCATCTACGGCTCTTTTTCCTTGAAATGGTCTCAAATATGGGCCCTAAGAGATGATCTCTTGCTTCGCATTATAGTAAAAAAGCTCATTTATTTATTTAACATAACGCACCATTCCTTTTATCTCCCAGGTTAATAATAATTTGGGGTACCTAGGTGGCTCAGTTGGTTAACTGTCTCCCTTCGGCTCAGGTCATGATCTCAGTACCTGGGATCAAGCCCCATGTTGGGCTTTCTGCTCAGCAGGGATTCTGCTTCTACCTATCCCTCTGCAGCTACCCCTGCTTGTGTTCTTCCTCTCATACTCTCTCTCTCAAATAAATAAATCTTTGAATAATAATATTAATAATAATTCAATAATCCTGGCTACACTAACTTCCTGGAGCCCAAAGGTGAAAGTCAACAATCTTCTTCCTCCTCAGAGGAGTCCTTTCTTATTTTATACACTTGCCAGCATAGTGTGAGGAGTTTTGGAGAAAACAAAAAAAATCAGTTGGCAGCTCCTTAGCAAGTGATGAATAATATAAAAATTCCCAAGTCATCTTCTCTGGGTAGGTTAGACTTTATTTTCTCATGAGAAAGGACCTGTAGGTTCGTTGATCTGGACATGTTTTTCTCCCTTTCAACTTTTAAAGGCTGGTGAAGTTATGCTTTACAGTTACTGCCTAATAGACTAGAAAGACAGGAGGGAAGTGCAGTAAGAACAGCTGAACGGAATTGTGGATTCTGATGGACAAAGGGCTGCAGTGTGTGAGAGAGAAACAGAGACCTTTGTGCTGGTGGGGAGCATGTGACCAGCTGCCCCAGTTCGGCCAGAGCAGTTCCATTTGTTAGTCTACTTTTCTGGATTTTCTTCAAGATTCTGATTGAACCTGCTCCTCTCCATACCCCTTTCTACTCTCTGCCCTGGGGCATCATAAGGAATGAGAAAAACAGGGACCCCCTAAGAATGGCCATATGGCTTCCTTCATTTTCTACATCCTTCCTTCCATTTTTTAAAACATAGTCATGGATTTAATCAGTAAAACATAGAGCCCCATTTATAAGTCCTATTATGTGCTATTTATGATGATGCTTTGTGCTAATAAATACCTTATGAAACATACAAAAATTAATTATAAGAATGACACAAAATAAATGTAATAGAATTCTTCTTACTATTTCCCCCTCTGCACCCTAATTATCATTTATGTGTGCCTAGGCTGTCTGCACCCTAGTTGGGAGGCTCCTGGCTAAGAGACAGTTACAAATTGACCAAAGAAAAGTGTAGTTTGATCTGAGAAGCTGAGTCCTTGTTTTGACATCATTTAGGGTTGTGGCAGCTCAGGTAGCACCCCCGTGTTTCTGGTCACTTCTGAAAAGATTATGCAAAAAGCACAGGCAAGTACCCAGCTCCAGGGTTCTGGAGACCTGAAATCTAATTCCAGCTCTTGTCAATAGCCAGTCCTGAAAAAATTATTTGAACTCTCTGAGTTTAATGTCACTGGTAAATATAGTAACTTTTCTGCCCATTCCTCCTAATTGCCATATATATCAAACGAAGTAACTGATTTGCAATTTCCTGCCTATTTCTCCTAATTATTATATATATCAAATAAGACAAAGAATTTTTGGAGTTAACATAGGACTAGAAACATAGGGCAATACTGTTACTCTTTTTAAAGACTACGAGAGGTAAATGGCCAATATTTCCTATCGTGTTTCTTGTATCAGCAAACAAATGCAATACAGATTCCCCTCCCTTTTGCCCTCCTCTACCATAGACAGGATCATTGGTGAAAATGCAAATCTTTAAATTTTAGCAAACAGTTTTCTAACCATTCCTCTTAAGGTTTTTAGCAACGTAAAAAGTAAGAAGAGATTTCTAGAGTTGAGGAAACCTAAAAGATGATCAGCTGATGTTCTTATTTTATGGATGGAGAGACTGACGTTCAGAGGGCTAAGTAATTTTCCAGGATGACACAGCTTGGGAAAACCCTCGCTAGGACCTGGGCTCCCTATTTTGGAATGGATGTCACCTTTAAGGGCACCATAGACCATCACAGTTCTCTAGTACATCCCTTATTTCTCATGGGCTTTACGTTTCTCTCAGTGGCAAACCATGTCCTGGTAAAATCCGATCTATGTCTGTTCCCCATCACCAAAGTTTCCCTCCTTTTTCATACCTTTACTTCTCAGAAGTCATTTCCAGCCCCCAAACTGCCTCCAACACTTTCTTCCTTTTATTTGACTCCTTTGATTGCCTTGCTAGCTACCACTGATAACTTCTTATCAGGAAAGCATTGTGGGTTAGGTGCCCAGAGGCGGCCACTTACAGGGTCATGGAGCGTGTGTCCCTTTCAAATCACTGACAACTCTTCTTTGAGTCACTCACGGAGGATAAAATGAAGAGGGTAAAAATAACCTTCTCACTGAAGTCTCACACCAGAAGAAGACAGGGATATTGTAGAGCGGGAAATTTAGAGACAAGTGGCAGAGATGATGGCGTGAGGGTTGGTTAAATGAATGGAGACCCCTCTTGGACTCTGTTTCTTCTCTCAGGTTTGGTTCTGTAGCCAGGAAGATGCCTCATCTCTTTCATCTTCTCTCCTATCCCTCCTCCACCTCCAGCCTGCCACTAGCCCTTCCCAGCCTACACATCCCAAACAATCTCCGATTTAATGTGAAATCCTGTTTATTATTACATTTTCAGTGGGTTTTGTCCCCCCCCCCACCCAGGTTGTTTGTAGGTATTTAAAGGAAAAGCAGTTCTCCATGAGTAAGATATAGTAAATCTTAGGGGCCATGTTTCTAATGGGGTAAAGATAAGTTAGTGAATTTATTTAATAAAATGCTAAAAAATGAAGCCTTGATCCAAGTTGTTACTATAGGATAAAGTGGTCAGAGATCTACGGCAAAGAGCTAGTAAGATACTTTTGTGATTTCTGTTCATTTTTTGCTTTGGCCTCATAAAATATTCAGTTAGTATGTTACAGGATCAGAATGCAAATAACCAGATCACCAGAGCAACCTTTGAGAGCAAAGAAAAATTTATGCATATTCTGTTACCAATTTGTCCCCTAGGAATATCTGGTTTAAGTGTTCACACCACCCTGGTCTTTTGTGCATGAAAGAAAGTCTAGCATTTTCTAGTTTGCTTCCCCTCCATCTAACTGTTGTTTGATTGTATGTTTGACACCAAAGCACCCAACAAGGTCCCTAGCACAGAGCAGGTGTTTCATAAATGTTACTAAGTTTAATTGACTGGTGTTGAAAGCCGGGAAAACCTCAGACAAAAAGATGAAATGTTGTGAGAGTTTTCTGTCTAAACGTTAAGGTTAAATGAAATGCGAGCTCAAACTTAAAAAGATAAATAAATTGAAAATGATGAGTTAGAGGAGCAGGTATAAGACAGGAGCCAGCAGACTTGGAGTAAGTCTAAAACATCTCAAAAAATCAAACAAATGAATGGCCTGTGTTTCCTGGAATGTGTCAGAAGACTCCTAAGGCAAGATGTCTGCTAAATAATCACCAGAAGAAGAACCTGGAGGAGAAGAGATGGAAGAGGAAGAAGGTTGGACCAGGAGGTTCCTGGAGGAGCCTGGAATTATCCCGCCCATCATCCCCCTCTTCCTTTCTTTCCACTGCAGACCCCACAAGTGGGCTTACACTACAGAGACGTTGTCCAGGCCAGACTCTTGCAATGTTCATCCCACTGAAGTCCATGGAGTAAGAGGGAGAAGGAAGGAAGGACTCCGTGCTTCTCCACCTCTCACTCCTCCACCCCTGCCAGAACGAAAAAATATCTGATAGCAAAGAAACAAGCCTTCTGACTGCTAAGGTCTGATGTAGCCTCCCATGTGGTTCCAACACTTCCACTGTATTTTGTTAGGGAAGCTTTCTACTCTGAAGCCACACATGTCCTTAAGTGTATATGTGAATATACGTGTGTGTGTGTGTGTGTGTGTGTGTGTGTGTGTGTGTGTTGCATTGGTAGGGAAGTAATGAGCTTGAATCTTAGGCTGGATTCACCACACTAAGAATTCTTACTTTCTGGGGGGTAACTAGGCTCACACTGGAGCAATTTTTTTTTTTTTTTTTAGTACAAAGAGTAAGTGGTGAAATTTCTAATATCATATATTTGGACCCAAGGTAAAACAAGCAACTGACCAACCCACCAGACAAGCAGTAACAGAAGACCTACTCTAAAGTCTGAAACTTCCTTTCAAGGCAACTTTCAAATTACAAAAAAATTTCCTAATACAATTAATGTTTTAAAATGGACACAAATTTATTTTACAGAACACTTGCCAGATCCTGTCTTGATCCAATGCTTTTATATTCTATTTCACCATCTCCTGACCTTTACTCCTTCCTGTAAAGATCCTCAGGAACCTAACAGTGCCATTCTGAGAGCTCTGTTATCCAGAGCTACCAGGTGGGATCTCAAAGGCTTAAGTGATTTGCAAACTTACATAAATATCTTCCAGAAATATTCAGTTACCTAAAGTTCATGTACAGCACCGTGAATGCGGGATGAGAAGAAGGGTAAAAGGTCTACTGTGTGCTCTCTTCCACATAGCAGCCACAGGTGGCCATGAACACTTAAAACACAGAGTACAATTAGGAAATTGTAAGTATGTTTGGAATCATGTGGGTACATGAATATGCTTTTTCAAATTTAATTTTATGAAGTCTAAGTACAGATCACAGATTTCTGATGAATACTTAGTATCTGAATTGAGATTTACTGGAAGTGGAAAACACACACCAGATTCTGAACATTTTGCATGAAAAAAACTGCCTTATTAATATATATATACTGATTAAATGTAGAAATGATGATATTTAGTATATATTGGGTTAAATAAAACATACTCTTAAAATTAATTCCTCTTTCTTTTTACTTTTTATAGTGACTACTGGAAATTGAGGATTATGTCTTATGGCTCATATTGTATTTTCATTCCCTAGTGTTTGTCCAAAGGGCAGTTTGATTTAAATCAAACTACTGTAGTTCATCCACCTGCCTAATCACACCTTTGGCAATAAACCTTAACACTTCTTAGTCAAGCATGCTTTTTTGGTGTTTCAAACAGAATTACTTAATCTTCAAAGAAAAACTGAAGTTATGAAGAAAGAGAAGCCAGAAGGGACAGAAGGTTATCGCTAGTGAGCTTTCTTTGTAAACAAGCAAATGCAACTGCTTTTCACTGCAGCATCAAAATTTTGTGACTTCTAGTTCTCTTTCTCTCTCTCGTTCTCTCTCTCTCTCTCTTTCTCTCTCTCTCTCTCTCTCTCTCTCTCTCTCTCTATATATATATATATATATATATAGTTAGTTAATGACAGAACCACAGAAAGATTTAAAGTAATGGACGTTACAACAAGGTGGAAAGGAAATTACATTCTGACCAGTTTTCCATGACACCATATGGGGAAAATTCGAAATGGGAGAGGGGTGGTTTTTTTTTTTTCCTTAGAGATTTATTTATTTTAGAGAGAGAGAGAGAGACAGAGAGCATGAGTGGTGGTAGGGGTAAAGGAAGAGGGAGAGAGAATCCTCAAGCAGACTCCCTGTTGAGGGTGGAACCTGACTTGGGACTCAATCTCATGATCCTGAGATCACAACCTGAGCTGAAACCAGGAGCTGGGTGCTTAAACCGACTGAGCCACCCTGACAACCTGGGAGAGGGGTGTTTTAAGAATAAATTCTCATAGTACTGTCAATGGAACTTGGAACATACAGGAAACCCATCTCTAATGACATGGTGACTAAAGGATGTCAAGGGGTAGAGGTGGGAGAGTGGGGAGCCATGGGGAGAGCAGCACACACAACGTCTCCAAATCAGAGATTTGTCTCTGCATATTTTCACTTTGCTTTTTTCTTTTTAGAAAGCTTAGCAAACTTCTAGGGAGAACTGCTTCTGTGCCTTAAAAATCCTACCCTTGAAATCTCTAACACCGGACTTGCAAATCACGATTGGATATAGTCTCCATGAATTGGTAGCTTGGGTGCTTTGCATTCCATTGCCTCTTATAGGGCAAATGTACCTCCAAACACGCTCATTCATTTATAGTGCCTAATCCAATTGAGAGCTCTATTATCTATCCTGCTAGGGTGTAGAAACCTAAGTTGCTTTCAAGTTATCCTTCCTTCTTAACTCCCCAACACCGAATCAATTAATCAATCACCATGCCCACAATTTCTCAGTTTCATCCTCTGTCTCCCTGCCTAGTCATCATCTCTATTACTGAACCTCATAACTCATCTCCCAGTCCTCTATATTACCCCCTTGGAAGCCATATCTCAAGGCATTTAAAAATTATCTATCTAACATTTAAATCTGATCATATGGTTCACCACTTAACTACATTCAAGGACTATACATCACCTACAGAATTCAGGTTCTGCCTGGCCTGTAAGGCTCTGCAGGTGCCTGACACCTGCTCATCAACCTCTCCAACTTCATTACTTGTTGCTTCTTGACTTAATATTAACTATTTGAGATTCCCTGCAGGCCCTATGCTGTTTTATGACTTTCTGTCATGGCTTATACTCATCCCCCTACCTGGAACCTTTCCCACTTCTTTCAGTATTGCTTATCCCTCAAGACCTGATTTTGTCATAATCTCTCACAGGAAGTCTTCTCTAAACTTGCGGGCTGACCTCTGGACATTCTATTCTTGGTGCTCCCATGCCACAAACGGTGGATTTCTAGCACAGCACTTCACCTGCTACACTAAAATTATTAAAATTACCTAAGCGTTTGTCTCTCCTGCTAGACTCTAAGATCCACTAAAGCAGGGGCAAACTAATTTACCTTTGTTAGCCCCACTGCTACCATCAGCTATTGGTAAATACTTGCTGGGATGAATGGAACAAGGGAAAATGGCTAAAAGGATGGGGGTTGGAGGCCTCTACTCCTGTCAAGTCCAAGCTTAGCCTCTTGGTGGCCTCACTGTAGGGCTGGGGACTGAAACTGCAGGAAAACAGTAACAAGGTGGCAGAATAAGAGTGAGAGAAGAAAGTAGCCACAAGCTGTTGCTATTAAAAAAACAAAATCCTTGAGGGAGGATTTACACAATCAATCAGTGAGCACACGGGGAGGTCTACACGGACAGCCTATAAGCTGGGCTCTTATAGTTCTACTCCTATCCTCCAGGAAGCATGTGGCCTTATTATAAAACTGCCCTTCTCTGGGACTTTTATTCTACCTCTAAAAATTGTTTTATCAGATTCTACCTGCATAAAAACATTTTGGGTTCAGCAAGTGTAATTTTCCAAAGTCCAAACAAATCTGATTATGTTCATGATTAAAACAAGATATGGTAGGTTGAAGGGCCAGCCCTTAGGAAACCAACACATTGACTCTCGGTATGAAGAACAGATGTAGCTGAAAGCAATATCCAAATTACTTACCCCATGACCATTTTAAGAAAGTTTTCTTATGACGTTCCCGGTTGGCAACCAATGCCTAGTGGCCCAGAGTATGAGAGCTGTCCATTTCTTTCCTGGGAAGATTTGTGGGACCTGGAAGATGAATCGGCAGTCTTAATTGCTGGTTCCTCACCAAAGGTTTTGCCTGGATGAGGGGCTAATGGCGACGCTGCCTTTCTTTTACGTTCAGACGTTTGGTTACAGTTAGTAGGCAGGGTGTGCGTTCAGAGTGTCTAGGGATTGTGACTAACATTTCATCTCCCACTTTAATGAGGTACCACTTTGAACATTAGCTATGTGACTGAAAATCAGAATATCCCCGTAATGAAGAACTGTCCAGAGAGCAGCGAGTAGAAAAGGGAGCTGCCTCTCAGAGCCTCTTCTTCCATGTTTGCATTTGGCTTTATTGCAGTGGCAAACCAGTCACCCTAAACAGAGCTGATCTTGTGGCTTGAGATTTTCCAAGCCAGATGTGCAGATGAATGTGCAGATTAACAACAGGAAAGCATAGTTGAAAAGCTTTCAAGTCCACTTGAACTTGCATAGGCTTCACACGCACTCTCGAGCCCAAGACTTCGGAAAGACTCTGTGCTTTTGGACCACAGTGCCTGGGGATCCTGTGGACAGGCAGGTATTTCCACCTCAAGACATTGAGACAGCTGTACCCTGCGGGCTGAGCATAGCAGCCTCTCCCTCCCCTTCCCACACTTCTGGGCAGAGAACTGGCCCCAGAAAAGTACAGCGTGAGCTGGGACAGCAGGGAGAGGTAGGCAGAGTAGCAGTGACAAAAGAAAGAGCAACAAGGTCAAGACTAATAGCAGAGTAGCAGAAGGGAGGTGATAGTCTGGGAAGAGAGGCAAGTCTGACAGCCCTGCATTATGCTGTCAAATGCTAAATCAAGTGACTCTGACTCCCTTTTAGACTGTGGGAAAGGGTGATTATGATTGAAGCTGGTTTCCCACATCATTCTCTAGTGATCATACCTCTCCAAATGTTAAGCAGATGGGAGATTACATCGGATATGTGATGTGTAATTGAGCCCAGATCAAAAGGGCATGATAAAGGTTAAATGATAAGCATTGCGCATATACAATCACATAAATTTAGAAATGAAATGAAGCTGTCCTCACAGACATTTTCTTTATACCATTCCATGCATTATGAAAGCTTTCCTAGCAAAGTCTAATGCATTCAGATATTTGCTCCTCTACATGACATCTCATGTCTGAATGGCTTAAGTAATGCCTACTGCATGAAGGGACCAGCTGTTGGTCCTGGCCAGCTGCTGACCCGGATGAGGTCTGCACAGAAAAGGAACACCTTGTATGAAATACACCGTAGCCTCTACTGACGCCCAAAAGGCCTGGTGCTGGCAAGGCCTCTAAAGAAAAATCTCAGCTGCCAAATTTCCTTCTGTCCCAACAAAGAACTTCTACTCCTTGGTCAAAGCAGGTAGTACAGACAAAGACAAAGACACCAGGACTCCATTCCCTTGCTATCCCCTAACCGTTATAATGCAGGTCATTGTGCCCTGTGGCCATCCTCACACACTGGTTCATCCTCATGACTGCTCTGGTGGTCAGGTCACTTTGACCTCCTCTCCTACCACCTTCTCTCTAGCTACACCAGTGTTCTTGATGTTCTCTCCTCAGCCCTGCGCCTTTGCGACTGTACTTCTGTCTCAAGGCACTCTTCAGGGCCAACTCCCTGGGTTCAGTTTTTGCTTGAATATTACCACTTTAGAAAGGCTTTCTCTGACAATCTCATCAAACAATTCTTCCCATCCACTCCCTTCCATCCTTACACGTTCTATCACCCTACCCTAAATTTTCTGCAAGGGATTTTAATTATCTTATAGTTCTATGAATCTTGATTTGGTGATTTTGATTGGTGTTGCCTGTGTCTGCAGCTAAAATGTAGTATCTACATAGTCATGGGCTTTTTCTCTCTCCTGATTTCTAGTGCTAAGACAGTGCTTGATACCCAGTAGGGCAGCAATACTTACTGGTTGATTGAATGAATCAGTGAATGATGTGAAAAAAAAAATGTAGAGTTTGCTGGCTTACTTTACATCATTCCATTAGGTTCAGGGGGAGATGTGACTCAAACCAGGTCTTTGGGCTTCAAATTCCATGCTATTTCCTGTACACAAGGTTGCCTTTATTGCAAAACTTGCATTTGGTTTCAGTGTTTATTCGAGGGGAAAATAAACTAATCTAGACAGGAATCCTAAGGTCACTGTCACTGCTGTCCTGATCTGGAACCACTTTCATGATTCATTATTAGGCATTTTTTTTTTTTTAATGGAGTAGATAAGACTTTTTTCTTTATTTTTTTTTCCTATTTGAATTTTTTTTCAATTTATTTATTTTCAGAAAAACATTATTCATTATTTTTTCACCACACCCAGTGCTCCATGCAAGCCGTGCCCTCTATAATTTAACCCTCTCAAAGCTAAAAGCAGCACTTTCTCTCAGAAAGTGCAAAGCTAGACACCTAGAAAATAATTTCTGGAAGAGTGGGAGCTGCTAAGCCTCAATAAATTTGGGGTATTTCCAATGATTTCAAATAATGAGTGATAATAGGGGACCCCCAGAGGGCAGAAGGCTCACCATCTCAACTTCAAGTGAACAGATTTAAGTCCTGAGTATAGTGTGTTGCTCAAATGGTCACCTCAGAGACGGATAATAGTGACTTTCCTAACTCCCCAGGTCCCCGATAGAAAAGATCTCTCCCTTTGAGATCTGTGGCACTTGCTTTATTCTTCTTATATGTTCTTCATTTCAAGGTCCACATATATGAAAGACTATACCTATTCTAAAAACTTCATTATGTGCTTATTAATATGCATTAAGCGTTTATATTATCATTATGTTATTATTAAGTATTTTGCTGATGTAGAAGTGATATACACTCATTACATAAAATCCAGAAAATAAAACTCCTATTAAATAAGAAAATTATTCATCATCTCACATAATTTTACAGAAGAAAGCTGTAGAATCATTTAATCAAGTACAAAAATTAAAAATCCTACTGGAATTGCATTTTAGATTTCTTTTTATATTTCATTAAACTTATACATTGACTTGTGAAGAAATAATAGTTTTATAACATTCAGTTTTCAATTCTGTAAACATGATATATATTTCCATTTGTTCATTGTTTTAAAAATATATTTCAGTATATATATGCAAAAATATCTCACCGTCACATTAGATGTAATATGCACAATATGTACACCCAATACATATACAGACACAGACATATATCAAATATATGCAGGACTTCCATGAAGAAACATGCAAAACTTTACTGATGTACAAAAAAAACCCCCTATGTATGTGAATAATGCGTATGTTGTTTATAGAGAGAAACATGTATTTTGAGTAGTATATGGATCATTTGGTACATAGTTTATAATGTTTTGGAACTTAAAGATCCTTTTTTTAAAATATTTTATTTATTTATTTGACACAGAGAGAGATCACAAGTAGGCAGAGAGGCAGGCGGGCAGGGGGGGAAGCAAGCTCCCTGCTAAGCAGAGAGCCCGAAGCGGGCCTCCATCCCAGGACCCTGAGACCATGACCTGAGCCGAAGGCAGAGGCTTAACCCACTGAGCCCAGGCACCCTAAAAATCATTTTTTAAAGCTGTATTACATTTCATCACATGATTGTTGCATACAGTGCTGAACTGTTGCTTGATTATTTAAGTCGTTTTGGTTATGTAAGTAGTTGGTTGGTTATTTAAATAGTTTTCAAGTTTTTACTCTAAGCAGTGGTGAAATGAACACCCTTACACACAGGTCACTGTATATCGCACTGAGCATTTCCTCCAGGTTTCCAGTAGTGAGATTATGAAATTGAAACAGGGGAAGTTCTTAAAGAATCTTGATACATAGTACCACGTGGTTTTCCAGACAGGTTGAACTAATGTACATGCCTTTGGCATCTCGATTTGATTTACCATTGTTCTCTCTTAATATTTGTTAATTTGTAGACAAACATGGTATTCTAAGTCTTATTTTCATTCCCATCTTTGAGTAATAAGTTTGACATTTGGGAAAACAGTTTGGTAGTATGACTTTTGCCTTGATAAACTTCCTATGTTCGGGTCTTGGAACATGATTCATAAAGTTTCTATGTTCTTGTTGTTTTAGGGAGACAGTAAGTCGTATGCTGGGAAATATTTAATGAGTAGTTTTATGGGGGGGTTGCTTTTGTAGCATATTTGTGGCTGTAGTACATATATTCAAGCTACCAACATGACATGACTAAACAGGCAGCTGGAAGAGACATATCAGTGGACTCCAGTGGACGGGCATGAGCTGCTGCCATGCATCACTGAAGGAAGTATAGCTTTATGGCTAAATAATGAGTTTGGAGTTGGTCAGACTTGGATTCCCAGCCAGTCTCACTATTTACTGGCTTTGAGATCTTGGGAATGCATGATACACAGTCGTTTTAAGATTTAATAAGATATGGGGTGCCTGGGTGGCTCAATGGGCTAAAGCCTCTGCCTTTAGCTCGGGT
Organism: Neogale vison; assembly: GCF_020171115.1. Classification (NCBI taxonomy): domain Eukaryota; kingdom Metazoa; phylum Chordata; class Mammalia; order Carnivora; family Mustelidae; genus Neogale; species Neogale vison. The sequence continues at coordinate 220,585,782 of NC_058091.1, forward strand.
CATGATCCTGGGATCCTGGTATCGAGCCCCAAATTGGGCTCTCTGCTAGGTGGCGAGCCTGCTTCCTCTTCTCTCTCTCTCTCTCTGCCTACCTGTGATCTCTCTCTCTCTCTGTCAAATAAATAAAAAATAAATAAATATCTTTAAAGACTTAATAAGATAATGAAAGTACTGAGCACAGTTCTTGACCCAGAGTAATAACTAAATAATAGCATTATTATTCTTTCTCATATAGTACTAGTACCACTGATTTTTTTCTTTTGTGAATTGTCTGTTCCTATTCTTTGACCATTTATCTTTCAGAGTACTGCTGTTTTTCTTATTGAAGTTTAAGAAAAATACGTATTGAGGGCATTAATCATTAAGAATATTTTTGGTTTTCAGAGAAATATTTTGTTTCCTATTATATATGCTTTTAGACACTTGGAATTTAAACATAGTTCTTTGGATATGTTTGTAATTTCTTCTACCTGTACGCATGTCTTTCATGTTGTACATTTAACTGCTTAAATGACTTAGACTTGATTTTGGTATGTGATACGGGTGAGAAATGAATTTTTATATAGATAACATCTAGCTAAGTACCACGGTTCAGTATTGTGAACTTATCTACTTCAGTTTCCTCATTGGTGAATTAGAGATGCTAATGTCATCTACCCCATGAGTGTGTTGAGAACCCTTCTGACTGTAACATGTAAAGCACAGAGAACAAACACCTGCTATCCTGTGAATGAAAGGCAGGGTTAGCTGTCATCAACACCATCCTCCTTACCATTATCCTCATTAGAGCCTCATGATGATGAATCCCATCCTTTCCTTACTGATTACATTTTTCTCTTAAAGAACATGATTTACAGCAAAGCAAAATAACACAAATAAAACGACACCACTCCAGCAAACTCCAACAAACTCCTTCTGGGGTGCAAGCCCAGATTCCATGACTATAAACACAAGAGTGAGGGTCACTGGGGAATGCAATTTTTTCCCTTTGCCCACAGCTATCAGAGAGACAGCTTTGAGACAGCTGACTTTGACCTTGCAGTTCTTTAGAGACAGAGATAAGGTGGTTGGGGATGCTGTCTTCCCCTCCAGTGTAAACCTAAGGTCAGGTTCTTGACCTGTTGGTCAGGAAAACTCTTGTGAGTGACTCAGTTCTACAGAGAGTGAATAGTACTGATGGGCCACAACACTTGTCCTTTTCAGAAATGGAACTTCTTGAGAGAAATTTGTTCTGACATAGAGAGAGCATTCATTGCCTTACAGGCACCTAAGCATTGATTGTCAAGACCAGGCCCCGCTGAGCTGTGATTTCAAGGGCCTGTGGGAAGACTTCTGTCCTTTCCCCAAGAGTTCACCTGTAAAGTGGAAACAAATCATGATGTCCTACGGTTCAATATAAGCACTGGAGGATCGCTCAGTTAGTTTTTGCTGTGAATGAATGTACACCTTTTCTGATTGTTCAAAGTGAAATGCGCATGGCTGATTGAAGATTTTGGCTGAAAGTAGGAAGACTAACAGTGCTATTCACTGTATACTTAAAGAAGATAGAGGAAGGAGATCAGTTAAGGTTATGGAAAAGGGACAGAACAGTAAACAGGGAATAGCAAGAAAGCATGGCCCTGCTTAGGGCAGTTGTATTTGACCCCCCAAACAATTTCCTGGTTCTGTATAAGGGCTTTCCATCATAATGTGACAAAAGCCATCATATCAAAGAGATTTTGTGTGTGTACTTTCTACTACACAACTCTAAACAATAAAACAAATTCAGTGGCCATAACCTTTGAATACTGTCATAATTTAACATTTCATTTCCCTTTCATGAGATTTTTAGTCAAATGGGTTGCTTCCCCTTCCAGGGAAGGTATTCTAGGTGCACTTGTATTATCCTTGAGTTAGTGAAGACATAAGCAGAAGAGAAGCCTAGGACCAAGCAACTGCACTACCAGGTATTTACCCAAAGGATACAAACGTAGTGATTTGAAGGGGCACATCCACCCGAATAATTGCAGCGTCATTATCAACAATAACCAAACTATGCAAAGAGCTAAAATGTCCATCGACTGATGAATGAAGGAGATGCAGTATACATGTAGAATGGAGTATTTCTCAGCCATCGAAAAAAAAAAAAAAGAAATCTTACTATTTGCAACAATGTGAATGGAACTAGAAGATGTTATGCTAAGTAAAAATATCAGAGATAGGAAAATACCATATGATTTCACTCATATGTGGAATTTGAGAAACAAAACACAGGATCATAGGGAAGGAAAGGAAAAAAAAAAAAAAGATGAAAACAGCCAGTGATGGAGGCAGACCATAAGAGACTCTTAACTCTATGGAGCAAACTGAGAGTTGCCAAAGGGGAGATGGGCGGGGAGATGGGGGTAATAGGGTGAGGGGCATTAAGGAGGACACTTGATATAATGAGCACTGAGTGTTATATGTAACTGATGAATCACTAGATTCTACTCCTGACACTAATAATACACTAAATGTTAATTAAATTAAAATTAAAATTTTTTTTTTTTTAAAAGGAAGAGAAGCTATCACAGGAAGCTTCAGTCCCTGCTGTGTGGAGTAGGAGCTCCCATTACATGGCTTAATTTTTATTTGTCTAAGAAAGTACTTCTTTTTCACTTTGGAAGGTAATTTCTCAGGATACAGAATTCTAAGTTGGTGATTTTTTTTCCCTCCGAACACAAAGTATTTTTATTTCACTCTTGCTTAAAGGGATTCTGAGTAGAAATCAGATATGATTCTTTGTTCCTTTATAGGTAAGGTGTTTCTTCAGAGATTTTTCCTTATCTTTGATTTTCTACAGTTTGAATATGAGCTTCCTAGATGGAGCTCTTTGGCATTTATCCTGTTGGTGTTTTATGAGCTTCCTGGACCCATGGCTTGGTGTCTGACATTAATATGGGAATCATTTCATTTCATAAAATGAAAAAATAAAATGCAAATTTAATTCTAAGCACCTAATACAATCATGTCTCCACTTAAATTTCAATGCTTTTGAAAAAGTTTTAAATTTTCTTGAATGTTTCTTTTTATTTTCAGATAAATTTAGACACATCTTATCATATTTTAAAAAAGAACACTGTTCAAATTTTAAATGAAATTATTAACTTGTGAAGGTTGACAGTAATACAATATCCATCTTGAAAATGGGTGTGTACATGTGTGTGAATACACATATTAATTTTTATTTGTAACGTTTGTCTATATGGAAATGATAAATAAATATATAGAGATCATATATGTTAAAGAATATATATATATGACAGTGTGTGTGTGTGTGTAATCTTTTTGTGCTTCCTTTATCTATAGACTGTAAGTTCCTTGAAAATGGAAACCTTATTCCTTTTGTGATACTTTGACTCTGGCCAAGTGCCTTCTATATTTTGGGCAAATGAATCCAGGTTCACTTTTCACATAGGCAAAGGCTAGCATTATGTTATACAGTGCCTTCCATACTCTTTCCAAGAGGCACTGGAGAATAACCACCCCTGAAAATGTAAATTTTATTTTCTTCTTTATATCTTGAGTTGAAAGGACACCACTGATGAGGTGGGGCTAGATCACGGGGGAAATATTATGGGGCAGCTTCTCTTTCATGCACACAATGGTAATCGAGTAGCTGAATTATATCCCAGCATCTTGAGAAAAGTGTCCTTTCCCTTGGCACATGACAGAATCCTTATTCACCAGGAAGGACTATAAAGAAATGTTTGCCAGGTTTATTTACAATAGCCAAATTATGGAAGCAGCCTAAGTATGGAGTGATAGATGAATGGACAAATATATATATATATATTTCAGCCATTAAAAGAATAAAATATTGCAATTTGCAATAATATGGATGGCTCTAGAGAGTATAATGCTAGGCAAAACAAGTAAGCCAGAGAAAGACAAATATATGATTTCACCCATGTGTGAAATTTAAGAAATAAAAAAATGAACAAAGGAAATAAAAAGACAAACCAAAAAACCAGACTTACTATAGAGAACAGATAGTTATCAGAGGGGAGGTAGGTGGGGGGATGGGTAAAATAGGTAAAGAAGATTAAAGGGTATACTTACCATGATGAGCACTGAGTAATATATGGAATTGGAGAATCACTCTATTGTACACCTCAAACAAATATACCACTGTATGTTAACTGTACTAGAATTAAAATAAAATAAAAATAAAAAAGAATATGCCATCAAATTGTATTTGACAAAAAAAGCCAAGAATCCTGATTCAAAGGGGAAAAAACATTCCCTTAAAAACAAAAAAAAAGAGAAAGAGAGAGAAAGAGAAATAAATCTTCTAACTTTGGTGAGGAAGTTGCTTATTGTAATAAGAATAATAAACAAAAAAAACTGCAATTCTCAAATCCATTTGCTTAACATGAGAAGTTTAAACTCTATATTTAGCTATAGAGTTAAGATGAAGAGAAAATTAGATAATTATCCACCGGATTTGATCACTGTAGAATATGGACTATTCAGTCCAAAGAATCATTTTCAACAGCAGTGGTTCTTAACTAAATTATCTAAAAAATTACTTCAACTCTTCAATAACTATTCCTGCCTATAAATAATCTTAATCCTATTTTTAGTTCATTACTTCATAAAATATTCATATTGTTTAAACTCTTGTGCTTATGTAATTTTTAGTATTTATATTTAAATGATTATATAATATTTTATATTATATTATAAATCATAAATAATTTAAAAGTATATTTATATTTAAATAATAATATATGTGAGTTAGTAATGATTATTGAAATCCCATTATTCCTGCATACATATTTAGACTTTTTACCTTAAAACCAATTTAAATATTTTAATTAAAAATAATTAGGAAAATAATATAAAAATGAGGTAGTTGTTTATATCTGTATGCAAATGAGCCATATGTTTGTCTACTTGTGAATAGGTTAAATCTGTGTTTGTATCAAATAAATGTGTTAATTTAAATTTTTTCAAGAACATTAATTATATAAACATCTCTTGGAGTAGGGTGCAAAAGATATGAATAGATGATAGAATTCAGTGTTTTTTTCTTGTTTTTACTTTTAATTTTCATAAAACTCATAACAGAGTTTACCATCTTAGCATTTCTAATTGAACAGTTCAGAAGTGGTAAGTATATTCACATCTTTGTACAACCAATTTCCAGAATTTCTTTATCTTGCAAAACTAAAATATACCCATTAAATAACAACTTCACAATTTCCCCACTTCCCAGCCCCTGGAAACTACTATTCTATGTTCTCTTTCTATGACTCTGACTACACTGGGTACTTTGTACAAGTGGAATGAGGCAGTATTTCTCTTTCTGTAATTGGCTTATTGTTCACTTAGCACAATGTCCTCAAGGTTTATCCATGTTGTAGCAGGTGCCAAATTTTCTTACTTTTTAATGCTGAATAATACTCCATTGTTAATATATGTCACATTTTGTTTATCCACTTATCTGTCAATGGGCACTTCAGGTGCTTCTGCCTCTTGCCTGTAGTGAATAGTACTGCTAAGAACACAGGTGGACACATTTATCTTCAAGACCCTGCTTTTAATTATGTTGGATATATACCGGAAGCAGAATTGCTGTATCACGTGGTAATTCAATTTTTAATTTATTTATTTTTCATAGAAGCTGCCCCACTTTACAGTCCTACTAGTGCTGCACAGAGTTCTAATTTCTCCACATCCTCAACAATGCATGTTATTTTCTTTCTTTTTTTTTTTTAATTTGTTTTTGTTTTTATATATAAAAGCCAGTAAGTATGAGGTAGTATCTCATGGTGGTTTTGACGTGCATTTCTCTTAACGATTAGTCATAAATATCTTTGCATGTGTTTATTAGACATAAGTCCTCACAGAAACGCCTATTCAACTCCTTTGATCATTTTCTAATCAGGTGGTTTTGCTATTGTTGTTGTTGTTAAGGAGTTCTTTCTATAATCTGGGAATTAACTTTTTATCATTTTCATGATTTGCAAATATTTTCTCAGTCTCTAGGTTGCCTTTTTGCTCTTGACTATGTCCTTTGATGCACAGAAGGTTTTAATTTTAATGTAGTCCAATTTGTCCTTTTTTCTTTTGTTGCTTGTGCTTTTGATGTCATATCCAAGAAATCCTTGCCAAATCCAATATTATTAAGCTTTACCTTATGTTTTCTTCTAAGAGTTTTTTATTTTGGTCTTACATGTAGGTCTTTGATCCATTTTGAGTTGATTTTTCTATATGGTATAAGATAAGGTACAACTTCACTCTTTTGCATGTGGATATCCAATTTCCCTAAAGCTTTGTTGAAGAGACTATACTTACCCTATTCAATGGTCTTAACACTCTTGTCAAACCAACATCATGTGACCAGGTAGAGGGGGGTTTATTTCTGGACTCTCTGTTCTAGTCCATTGATCTATATGTCTGTCTTTGTACCAGCACCACACTGTTTTGATTCCTGTAGCTTTGTAATAAGTTTCAAAACCAGAAAATATGAGAGCGTCAATGTTGCTGTTTTTTTTAACAACAAATGCTTTTCTTTTTACTTTCTTATTTCTCATTCTTTTTTCTTCATTCCTTAAAAATATTTTTCTCTCATTACTCACTTTTTCTTACATAGTTTATATGTCCTGGATCCGTCACAGCTGGAAGACAGATGGAGCAAGACAGCCTAACTGGGTGACCCAGAAGTAGTTGTGTAAAGTGGGAAAGCCTTAACACAGTGGGATAAATCTTTAAATCCTTTCAGGAAAGGAAGTGTGAGGCTGGAATGCAGACATGAAGCAGGAGTTATAGACCAGTGTTCTCATCCTGTCTGTTTCATTAGCCATCTCATTTTGAGTAAGCTACTTGACTTCTTTCAGCATTAGTTTTCTCAAGAATCAAAAGGGGGGGGGATTTCTAAGCTCTAGAAATCTATCATTCTTCTGGTAGACCAGAGATGTTACTTGGGGATGGGATCTTAGCTAAGGCAATTCAAACCCCCAGGAGCTGGGCAGTCCACTTGTTGTCCTCTCTTTTTTTCTCTTTTCCTTTATATTTCCTGACTCCCAATTCCCTTTCTTTCCTTCCTATAAAATTCTTTTTCTTTCATTTTGCCATTATTGTTTCTAGATTCTTACCTTTTAACACATTCATTCTATTCTCAGAATGAGGAAAAAAAAAAAAAAAACACTGTTCTAAGCCTCAAGTGTTTAAAGACCATACAATACCCTATCCCCTCTTAAAGAAAGTTCAGTTCATCACAGAGCTGACATTCAAAATGGTAGAGTAGCCGAACATCACTGTAAGGCAATGTGAGAACTGGGGAGGTCCACACTTCTGTCCTCCACTCTCTGTCTGAAATCTCCCATTGCAGTGGCAGAGAGCACAGAAAGGTGAGACCTTTAAGCTCCCTTATTTCTTCCTTCAGAACACTGACTATTCTTTTCCATTTCTTCTGTCCTTTCTCAGATACCCAATAGAGTCCTCCTAACTTGAGCAACCCCATTAGGCTCAAGCTGGTCTCTCTTGTTCCATCTTCTTCCCCTCACCTACCTTGCACATCAGGCCAGGCTAATCTTCGGGAAGGTGTACTTATAGTTGTCATTTACTCAAAAATCTGCAATGGCATCCTGTTATCTTTGGCATTAAGTTATAAACTCTTCTATTTGGACTTCCAGACTATTCATCATCTGATAGCACCTTTATTTTCCAGGGCTCTCCGAAAAAGTTTTTTAACAGCTCACTTTCTTTCATGCATTCTACTTGTATTTCCAACTCTTTGTTTTTGCCTGTGCTGTTTTTCATCATTTGTAAGAACTTCTCTCCCTACCTCTCTGTTTACCTAGCAACTTTTGTCTCCTACATAAAGCTTTCTTCAACTACTCTAGGCAAAACAGATGTTTCTTCTAATTTCTCCTTGCTAATATAATCCACATCATACAGTTTACACTTAAATGCTCTATATATTTGCCTTTTGTTTCCCTGGCTGGATTCTAAACTCCTTTAGGAATGTGGGCTTGCATTTCCAAATTTATAATACCATATGCAAATGAAAGATATGATGATTATTTTTAGACCCAGAAGAGCTTCTGTGGTTTATTGACCTATGTATTCAAGTCCCTGGAATTAATTCAGCACACAGAACTATCCCAAGTCATATGCAGCAGGCCATTGCTCTAACAGACGAATCCTAGTGTTCATGGGAGCCATTGGATCTACTCCAGTGAATTCCAGCTGAGTTATTTATCATCTCTGTACCTGAAAGTCTAATAGGTACATGTATTTCTTTTCTAGGAAACTATTTAAATGAATCCTTCTGATCAGTGCATCCAAGAACAGCACAGTGTCCTTCAAAATGATGACAACATATAAAATAAAAGAACACACAAAGAAACCGAACTAAGAAGAAATTTCTCAGCTTGTCAATGAGATGAAATAGATTTAAAGGCAGGTTCCCCAAACAGCAAGCCTCCAAAACCCTTTTATATAAAAATCAAGATGTTTGAGAAGTCACATAGCAAAAAAGAAGACTAATTCAGTTATTTTCCGAACTGAGTTTCAATTTTTCCTCTAAGTAGCTCATAATACATATTCAGTTATTTTCGTATAAATAAGGAATACCTTCAATGCTGCCTTTTAAAAAGAGGCAACATCTCCAGTAACCTCATAAATATGTTGACAGTTCATAGTTCTGTTAGTTCTATACCATCTCTACACTTGCATGTTCCCTACTTGTTCTTCTCCTAAGTCTTGCTCATTGCTCAAAGATACTAAAGCGTACTGAGTAGAACAATCAAAAGGAGAAAGGCCACTGGTTCACTCAACCAGTGAGTGAGTGAACTCACTTCTTTTAATTCAGCTATGTAATTAACAGGTTATATATGTTATATAACATATCTATGAGAAAGACTTCTAATGGTGTTCAAACTTATAAAAACGTGAGTTAAAAACAATGCTAGGATTTTCAGGAAAAATATGAACTTTCATAAATTTCTGTAAAACAATAAAACCCGAGGGTTAGAAAGAGGTGACTTCTTTGGTGAAACTTCACTTTTGCCTTTGCTGGCAGAGGCTAAGGGGCCAAGATTATTTGCAACAAATATGCTTGTGCACATGATTCTGGAGGTCTGCATGGAAGCATTGTTTTCTCTGAAATCTGGAGTAAGAGCTGTGATCTCCCAGTCACTATAGAAAAAGGAGCCGTGTGTTATGTTGCAGATGGTCAATTTCCTCTGGTCACATTCACTCTTTGTACATTGGGAAGGCAAAGAGAAGTGTGAAATGATATGACAGAACAATGATCTTTATACAGGCATAGTGGATTATTTATTTTTAAAAGGTCAGTTAGGAAAGGGTATCATGCATTGTGGAGTAATACATATGAAAATTAAAGTCGTGAACCCCTGCAGGGGATTCAGTATTGAAAAGTCACCCAAAGTCCTACAGTAAATGCTCTGTTAGCTGCTGTGGTTACAGTATGAGGTTCTCTGGTTAAAAATATGTTGCGGTTAAGTCTTCATTACGATTTCTATATCATGCCTAGATTTTAAATATCCAAGCATTAAGATAATGTAAATCAGGAAAGAAACCCAAAGCCTCTCAGTTCAGATAAGCTGACTCTAAATCCTGGCTACACCTCTTACCAGATTTGTGATATTAAGTTATCTACTCCCCCTGAGCCTTAATTTTTGTATCTGGAAAATGGAGCTAAGTCTTGATTAAATACTATGTTAGGACTTCCATTTTTCCACTTAAAAATGTCCTTTTGGGGACAAGGTTTGTCCTCTGGCCTCACACAAATAAAGTAGACAATATATATGAAGAAGCATTGGTTTCCAAGCTACAGTATATTAGATAACCAAGGACAGGAACCCCAGGATATGAGAAACAAAGAAGTGAGACTTCTGGTTGCTTCAGTTTACTACCTTGAGAAAGTTTCCTGATAACAAAGCAGAGAGGAAAAACCACAGATGGTCCAGCAGAATCCTTGAGTTGAAGAGACAGAGCTGAATGTCTAGGGATACCAATGCAGCTGAAGTTCATAAGACAGACTAGGGAGAAGAAAGAGTCACACAGAAAGCAATCTCCAGAGAATGGCACAGTCTCTACCTTCAAGTTCAGCAGAACATTAATCAGCGCACCTGTGTGATAAAAGTAACGGAGACAGGGGAAAGAATCACCCACAAGGATTAGAGAGAATGGTACTCATGGCTCACATAGAGTCAGGAACTGCCTATTCTCAACAGCTAGAGGGGAAATCTTTGCAAGTCCCCATGGTACTAGGAAAGTAGTAACAAAGGTCTTGTCTCAGTAGTAGAGAATAATTTCCTCTAAACTAAACATGGCTTGGTACTACATGACAAATCTTTAAAGACAGACCTGAACAGATCAAAAGGTTTCCAAATAGCTTACTGTATCCCAGAATAAAATGCAAGAATATTTATAAAAATACTAAAATATCCAACACCTATACAAAGGTAAAGGTAAAGCTCACAATCCTTAACATTCAATAAGAAATTACCAGATACCAAAAAAAAAAAAAAGGTAAATATGAGAAGAAAGAGCTCAGTCAAAACTGACCTATAACTGACACAAATGTTAGAATTAGCAGACAAGGAAAGGAGAAGGGAGTTGAGGGAAAATGGAAGGGGAGGTGAACCATGAGAGACTATGGACGCTGAAAAACAACCTGAGGGTTTTGAAGGGGCGGGGGGGGGTGGGATGTTGGGGGAACCAGGTGGTGGGTATTAGAGAGGGCACAGATTGCATGGAACACTGGGTGTGGTGCAAAAACAATGAATACTGTTACGCTGAAAAGAAATAAAAAATTAAAGAAAAAAATAATTAGCAGACAAGGACTTTCAAATGCTTACTAGAACTATATTCCACATGTTCAAAAGATAAAGTTGAGAACAGAAATATAAAAAATACCCAGATAAAATTTTTGAAGATCAAACTAAAATGTTCAAAATGAAAAAAATAAGCTGAATGGCATAAACTTCAGATTAGACATGGCAGAAGAAAAGAAGAGTGGATTAAAGACATAGCAATGGATACTGTTCAAAATTCAATACAGAGATAAAATAATCCAAAAAAGTGAAAAGAATACCAGTGACCTGTGGAACAACTCCAAATGGCCTAATTCGTGTATAACTAAAATTCCAAAAGAGGGGATGATAGAGAAATATTTAACAATATAATGGCAGAATTTCCCTCCAAATTTAATAAAAACTATAAACCCATATATATAAGAAGTTACACAAAACCCAGTACACACACACAAAATGAAAAAAAAAAAAAAAAGACTACAGTAGGGCACACCGTAATAAAATTGCTCAAAAACAGTGATGAAGAGAAAATCTTAAAAGTAACCAGAGGAAATGGATGTGCTACATATAGAGGAATAAAGACAAGAAATACAGCAGATTTTTTTTAAAGTAAGAAACAATGTAAAAATATAGTGACCAACATGTCAAAGAAAAAAAGTGTTAAGCTAAAACTTTATGCTTCGGAAAAATATTTTTCAAACAAACGTAAAGGCAGAAAAGTTTTTTCAGACATAAAGAGCTGAGAGATTTCATCAGCAGCAAAATTACGTGAAAAGAAATTCTCTAGGCAGAAGGAAAATGACAACACAATGGAAATATGGATCTACACAAAGGACTGAAGAGTGCCAAAGTGGGAGCAACATAAGTGAGTATATAAGATTATTTATTTGTGATTTAAATAACTTCAATAGCTAACTGACTTTTGAGACAAAAAATAGTAATGTAAACTGGGTTTATAACAGAAAAAAGATACTAAAACTCACCAATACTACCAAGGCTAAGTAGGGGGAGTTTGAAGTATAGTATTGTAGCCTTCTTAAAATATGTATGAAGCTGCACAATATCCCTTAAAGGTAGACCATGGTAAGTTAACAATGCACACTACAAACCTCAGAGCAACCACTATATAAACAAAATGAAGAGGTGGGGCTAATAAATCAAAAAAGTAAATAAAATGGAATCATAAAAAAATACTCAGTTGAGCAGAAAAAAAGGGAGGGTGAAAGAGAAAAGCGAAAAAGGAGAACAAAGAATGAAAGGTATAAATACAAAACAAATAACATGATGACAGAATTCTACCTAGCTACATCAGTAATCACATTTAAGGGAGATGCTCTTAATATTCTAATTATATTGAGGCAGTAAGTGTCAGACTGGACAAAAAAGTAAGACCCAAATATTTTCAGGCTTTCTTTCTTTTTTTTTTTTTCTAGATTGGCAAGCTGCTTTTAAAATTCTTATGGACATATAAGAGACCTACTACAATGGTCAAAACAATTCTAAAAAAAAAAAAAAAGAACAAAGTTGGAGAATAACACCACTGATTTTCAGATTCATCATAAAACTTCATTAATCAAGTGGAGCCTAGGTGGCTTGGTCAGTTGAGGGACTGACTCTTGGTTTCGGCTCAGGTCATGATCTCAGGGTCATGAGACTGAGCCCCATGTCAGGCTCCATGCTCAGCAGGGAGTCTGCTTCAGATTCTCTCTCCCTTTACCTCTCTGTCTACCCCTCCCCCCTCACATGTGGTCTCTATCTCATATAAGTTAATCTTAAAAAAAAAAAAAAAGACAAACTTCATTAAACAAGACTGGGTGGCCCAGAGAAAGACAAATATATCAATGTAATAGCACAGAATCCAGAAATAGACCCACACATACATGGATAACTGTGTGCTTTTTTATTTATATATAGAGAGAGTACACAGGGTTGGGGGAGGTCAGAGAGAGGGAGAGAATCCCAAGTAGGCTCTACACCCAGCACAGAGTCAGAAGCAGGGCTCGATCCCAGAACTCTGAGATCCTGACCTGAGCCAAAATCCAGAGTCTGTCTGACTGAGTGTTGCGGCTGAAGCGACAAACCGACCAGGGTCGAGAGGGTAAGAGGATGGTGAAAAGAAATTAAGAGACAAAGGGATGGGGGCAGGAGGAGCACCGAGGAGGATGTCCAATAGTGCCAATTTTATTCAAGGCTGTGAGGCATTATATAGCTAACAGAAACAATCATAAGAAAGTATCTGTTTTTAGCTGATTACTAAAGAGTTTGTAACATGAACAGAAAACCCTTCAAGCTTTCCCATTATCTATTTCCCAAGCACCAATAGCAGACCTTCTAGCGCCAGATATACTGACTTCAAGGCCACTCAAGACATAGTTTGTGTAAGCACAGCACAGTCTTACAGTGGTGTAGTCCATAGCCCGTGCAAGGACAGCAAGGGCCCGCCAAGAATTTCTGACCCCGGCCAAATCGTCTCTATCTGACTAGCAAACGTGTGGGAAGTCACGTAGGCGAGCGCCCAACACACAGCACAGACCATTTCTCAGGGCTATTCGACTTTATCGACCTAAGCCTTTTGTGCGGCTATTCAGCCTTTAAAGGAGGCACAAGTCAGGGCCTGGTTTGGTCCTCGTCTCAAGCCTTATCGTGGCCTCCCACAACTGAGCTACTTACATGCCCTCTGGATAAATACTTCTCTTCAAAGGTACAAAGGTAATTCAATGGAGAAAGGATATCTTTTCAACAAGTGGTGATGGGAAAACTGCAGATCCATATGTTATGAATAAAATTTGAATATTTTGTTTCATATAAAAAACTCAGAATCAATCATAGGTTAAATGTAAAACTAAATAATAAATAAGACCTCTTATAGAAGAAAGCAAGGAGGAAATATTCATGACCTTCAGTTGGTCAAAGATTGCTTAGCTGTGACACCAAAAATGTGAGCCATCATACTGATAAATAAAACTTCAGGAAATGTACAGATTTGAGCTTTTTGATAGATAGTCTCAAGAAAATAAAAATAAGAGATAGATTGGAAGAAAAATCTTTCAAATCATGTATTTGATAAGGGATTCATATCTAGATTATATAAAGAATTCTCAAAACTCAATAATAAGAGAACAAATTGTCTGGTTTTGTAAAAATTGACCAAAAAATCTAAACAGATACTACAGAGAAGATATATACATGGCAGATAAGCGCACAAAAAAGTGTTTAGCATCATTAGTTATAAGAGAAATGCAAATTTATACCACAACGAGATACTATGACACACCTATTAAGATGCTTAAAACACCAGACCAAGTGTTGGTGAGAAATGGGAGAAGTTGGGAGCTCTCATGCAGTGCTCTTGGGAACGTAAAATGTGCAGCCAGTTGGGAATGGAATATATGAACATTTCTTAAAAAGTTAAACATGTATCATTCCACCCCTAAGTAGTTAGAAGATAAATGAAAGCATATGTCATATAAAGGCTTACACAGATGTATTCATAGCCCCAAACTGGAAACAAATCAAATATGCATCAAAACCACTGGTGACATATAGACCGGGGGTGGGGGAGGAGACACGATATCAAAGTCCTGGAAAGTAGTTGTGTTGGTTGGGAGGAAGAGATAGGTCCAAGAACCAAGAGTCTTGAGTTGTAACTCAGATGAACAACTTCACTTTTCTGGATCTCAGTTTCTTTGTCTGTTCAATAAAGCAAAAGCATTTATTTTTACTCTAAAGAGTTTCTCATTCCCTCACTCAAAAAAAAAAAAAGATTAAAGATAATAAAACAGAGATGTTATAAAAAGGATAATGGAGTCTGTTCAATTTCTGTTACTGTTCCATTAGCTATTCCAGAGAATCTTCCTGCTATGAAATAAAAGTAATCAGATCTGACTGGAAAAGGACTTTTACTCTACAAGGAATAAGGACCCAACTGCTTATTCCTCACCTCTGAACTACAGAACCCAAGGTGTAAACCCAGAATCTAATTCTCTAGGGTTGTTCTGTTTTGTTTTGTTTGGCAACTCCAATAGAGATCTGTACCCACAAGTTTTGTGGATATTTGTTTTTTTCCTCCTCCATGTTTTTTTCCCCTCTTCCAAGTTTCAAGATTATTTCTATATCTTACAGCATTAGGAAACAAAATTATATAAGAAAACAAGTTTATCTGCTTTTTAGTCTGTCTAATCCCAAGGACACTTGTATGGGACAAAATCTACAGAAGAATATAAATCTTCAAGGTCATAGGATGCCAGTGGTATAGTCAAGATTTCTTCATTTCACAAGTTGGCTAGAATCAAATCACACTTGACATGGTTTTGGAGCAGAAATGGCCATCCGGAAAGTTTTATTCCCATAGAATAATTTACAGGCTAGCTAAAATTTGGACAGTGTCCAAGTCTTTAGGACATATAAAGAAGTATTTTAATCCAGAAGAATTTATTTTCTAATGCAAGGGTTAACATGAGTAATTTCAGCTATGCCTAAGAGAGTGGGTTACATTTGGAAACTTCATTTAAACAATTGTATATATACCTTTCTATGTATCAACACATGTAGTGGGAATAAGGATGATTCTGATTTAGTTCATGACTTTTCCCTCTGAAATCTTCTGTGGTCTTTTGTGAAATATCTTCACACTGAAGAAATTCCCTGTTTCTCTTTTGCTATCAAAAATAAAGTCCTTTAACATGGCCATAATCCCCTGTAAACATTCAGATTTACAATCACACCCACGCACACCCAGGTCTTTTCTGACAGCTTGCAAATATCCTTGTTCTCCTTTGCATGCAGTCTTCACAATTACAAAGCCGAAATTTCTTTGGCCTTTCCTCTCATGTTTATATAGCTCAGCTTTTCAAAGGGTTTTTTAAAATTCTTTAGGCACACCTAAGAAAAATATGCATTTCTTTTCATTACCTGGGTAAAGGCCAAGTTTTTTTAATCCCCATTTACCAAGAAAACAGTGCTCTCAAGTGTGCTTTGTATCAGCAAATTGAAGGTGCACTTGATAGAGATTTATTTTTCTACTTCAACAAGGCCCCTATCATCTTCCCATTTTCTTCTGCCTGTGTTGCATGCAGTCATTTATTAACCACAAAAAGAGCTATTCCCGTATTCTTATTCTACTACTGCATCTCTGGCTCCTATCGGGTGTCTGATAGAACACACACAACCTATACCTTACCTCCATAGCCTTAGTCTTTATAAGCTGTGGAGGGGCATACTAAATTAATAAAGATTTCCTACTTTGCAGGGACAGTTTGTTCCTAAAAACACTTTATGTAATGTTTAGGTTGGATTCCCCAGAGGCAGACCCTGAGTTGAGGATTTGTGTGCAGGTGATTTATGAAAGATATGCGAGAGAAACTTGTAAGGGAATGCAGGAAGCAGAGTAGGGAAGGGGAAAGAGCCCAGCAGGAGCATGACTCTAGGCAAAGTCTCCTGGTTGCTTCAAGTTCATCCTGTAAGGGGTCACTTGAGAGTATGATATGCCTTAAACCTCCAAGTTTTTCTCCTATTGGGGCACGGGGGCTGGACCACTGGTTAAGGATGGTTTAGGCAGATAGAAAACCCCAAGCACGTCCAGATCTCAGAAAATCCCAAAGAAGAGACTCCAGATGTCCCAGGGAGTCCCTCAAAAAAAGTAACAAAGCTGGTATTAGGAACAAAAGCACACAGAAGCCTGGGGAGGGACACACAAACACACACACACACACACACACACACATGCACATATAATCACTGGATCATTGGGCAGCTTTTGACAGCAAGGACGAATTTTCTGACTGGGAATAATGATAGAAATTTCCACAGAGACAATATGACCTGCCAGGCACAAGGCGAGGTGCTCTATATTCATTATCTGGCTCTCTCCTAACAAATGGCCAATGAGTTGGGTAGTATCTTTATCCCCACTTTGCAGAAAGGAAACAGAGATGAGAAAGGTTAAGACATGTGCCCAGGACTCACAGATGCAAAGCAGTTGAATGGGAGGGACTGCAAGGTAAGACTGTCTGACTTCAAGCTGAGCTGTATCAGTTTGTTAACTAGCTGGAAAAGCCGCGCCTTCTTGTATGGAAACACACTGGAAAGAGAAGTAAAAACCACAGCAGCTTAAACGCAGAAGGGTACCAGCTAATTATCCACTTGAATCAGAGGACTCCCAAGCTAGTTAATTAGCCCCTTTCCCAGACAATGTGGTTTACACACAGCAGTTAGGTGGAGCCCCCCACCCCCTTTTATCGACATGCTCCCTATTACTGCCTTGTAGTCAAGCATAATGCGAAACTCTCTGTAGCCTCAATTGCATCATAGCTTAGGCTTGATTAGTACCAACATTTGTATCCGGGAATCGATGTCCAAAAGTAGGCTTCAGAGGGCCGCCAGACCTTGACAACTAGAGTCACCATAGCAAGAGAGTGTCTTTTCCCATAGCACAAGGCATGGCTTATGAGATTTCACATCAAGTGTCTATCACCCACGCATTACACTGGGATGATGAATTGGTTCTGTCCTCTCTCATATGGTGACTCTGAGAGATTGGTAGTGACTTCCTGAAACACTGTTGCACAGAAACCTGGGGCTATATTGCAGGCTCTGTGGGAAGGACCTCCAAGGTTAACTGGTACAGTTCCTGCTGATGGCTGATGTTAGACAGGGGTGGGGAGGGATGGGCAACATCATGGCCGCACTGGAGGAAGCAGTGTTTTCCAATCCTTCCTAAAACAAGAATCATAGAGGACTTGCTAAAAACCCAGATTGTCAGGTCTGGGACAAATCCTCAGCATCTGCAGGATAGGTACCTTGGAAATGGCATTTTTAACAACTGCCCCAGAAGAGTAAGTTTCCCAGGTAAGTCTGGGAAACACTGGGATCGCCATTCTCTATCCTGTCTACATTTCCAGGCTTTATGGATTAAATTTTTAAAATTCTCATGGTTAAACTTTATCTTAACTGACCAGCCCCTTCTATAGCCCTATGTACATGCATACACGTGTGTTCACACATGTGGGTGCAGATGCACATGTATGTGACAAGGATGGGTTTTTCTACTATTCAGCTAACCCAAGAAGCAGAGATGGGATCTTCCCTTCTGTATCACCACACCTCTTCCAGGGTTACAGAGCTCACACCTTTTGAATGTGGCAGGAAATTAAAAGCATTCTTTTTTTTTTTTTTTAAAGATTTTATTTATTTATTTGACAGAGAGAAATCACAAGTAGATGGAGAGGCAGGCAGAGAGAGAGAGAGGGAAGCAGGCTCCCTGCTGAGCAGAGAGCCCGATGCGGGACTCGATCCCAGGACCCTGAGATCATGACCTGAGCCGAAGGCAGCGGCTTAACCCACTGAGCCACCCAGGCGCCCCCAGGAAATTAAAAGCATTCTGAGCAGTTCACAGAGGCTCTGTAAATTCTCAAACGAGAGGCAGACATCCTTCAGTTGAATGATCACGGCAGGACACACACTAGAAGCAGCCCATGGAATGCCCTTTGGTCACCATGACAAGAATAGCCACCTCCCCTGCAGAACCAACAGGTATTCCCAGACCAAAGGCCAAAAGTGTATGGACAACAGGATCAACTTCCATGTGGTCCCTGTTTCTGACCACTGCTAGTTACTGGCATTCTCTTTTTCTTAACAGTTTCCTGTCTACTTGACTCCCCCACCTCCACCCGACCCACTGATTCCCTGACTGACCTCGCCCAAGGTACAACCTTATGATCTCAACTTGTCTTTTCAGCAGAGATACACCTCATCTATATTGTTTTGTTTTCCTTCTCTCTGACTCTGTGCATGCGTGCGTGCGTGCGTGTGTGTGTGTGTGTGTGTATGTGTGTTATATGTGTCATGAGCTCCTATATCCTCTCCTGCCCTCATGGCCTTTCTTCTGATTTTCCTGACATGCAAGGAATGAAAAAGAAAATAACAAATTTTACTGTTTATTTTTTTCTCTTCCTGCCCTAATAATTATAGCTTTTCTGAGCTATAAATGTACCTGGCTCTACCTGATGTTATCATCAGGAAATTCAGGAAAAGCAGAAATAGACAATTTATTTGGCCAATTATCGATTTCATGGTCTTATCTTGCTCTTTCTCTACTAGAATGTAAGCTCCCTGAGAATAGAAACTCTGCCTGTTTTGGGTCTTTTTTGTTTGTTTGTTTGTTTTTGTAGTGATCATTTCAGTGTTTGGTGTATGGGACATCTGTGTTAATACATCTTTGTGGAATTAATGCATGAATGACCACATTTCCAGTCCTGACTTCTCAGGTGCCACTTTGATATTCACAACTTCCCTAATTTCTCAAGGGACAGCTCAAGTCCCCCCTCCTCCAAAGATACTCTTCTGAGTATCCTTGCTTTGCTCTCACCCCTGTGGCATTTTCATCTGAATCTTACAACATCTCCTTGTTTGTTATTTCAATAATTGGCAGCTTATTTGTTTAAGACAAATGATGTTTTCAACCACTTTATAACTAATACTGTAGTGAACGTCTTTTAAGTTCTTAGAAAACCCTCAAAGCAGACTGATGGTAACACTCCAAAGTCTAATTCAAGAAAAGTAAGTTGGGTCAAAACAATGCTCTCTGGGTACACAATTCTTTGACTCTTTGACTTGTCATTATTCTCTTATTTTTAATGTGTGCCATATTTCCTCCTCGTTTCCTTCATGAACAAAGGATTATGTGTTTTCCTCTACAGAGATGAGCGTGGCTCAAGGCACGTAGTAAATTCCCACTGATTACTTGATTGATTTTAAAGACACTAGGGTTATTTCAGAGACTCTAATGTTCTTTCCATGGACAGCTCTGTGGCAAATGTGTCCTTCCTAATTCACAGGAGGGCCCTTCTGGTCTTGGTTGTGTTTTCAATATTTTGTGGACAATAAAAGAAAATGTATAGGACTATAAACACATGTGCTCTCCCATTCTCCATTAGGACAGAGATGATAATTAAAGTCCACAAAAACGATTAATTAAACCTTAGGGGGGTGTGTTTATTTCTTGTGAAGTGTTACTTTTGTCTAAGAATTAATGTTCTTTTTCCTTTTCCAAGCTTTGTCTCCATTCAAAGCTGCCTTTGTAATTTTCTGCCAGCAAGTGAAGGAAAAAGGGTATTTTTTGCCACAACATTTGTCTCCATTTCAGCAATGAAAACATGAATGTTCTAAAGGCACTGACAGTGCAGCTCCAACCTGAGGAGGTGATTTTTCTCACAACCAGTCTTTCATCAGGAAAAGATGAAACACTGTTGGGATTTTATACTCAACTCCAATAAACTGTAGCATCTTTGAATGAAAAGAAGCAAAAGATAATGTGAGAAAAATAGAAGAGAGCATCCTTAAACATTGAAGCCTATACTTATGACAGAACAAGGCCTCGATTCTTTACTCCGAGATCCTGTGGTGCTGGCAGGGAATGAAATGAGAATTATTAGTAAGACACGAAGCCCGAGTGCAGCTTCCCTTCACCACAAGTCCCTCACCTTAGCATTTTATATTCTCAAATGCTCATGTTCTTCCCTGGAAAAGCAAATACATGTACATCTGTAAGTGGTTTCTCTACAATTATAAAGCCATTTGAGTAACGGAACAGAACAGTATTTTAATTGAGGATGTTTAGATGTCCTTCAGCAAAGATTAAAAAAGGACTCATGGACATTTTAAGAGCAGTAGCTTTTAAGCATGAGTATTTTTGCAATTTTCTGAGAGTTTCTTTTAAAAATTTTTACAAGAATAATATAGTTCTTGGCTTAAAAATAGTTTACAGGGAAGGATCATTTTGTAGGAATGTTCTAGGCTGGAAAACTTCATAAATTTGGTGGACATGTTACCTCAAGTGAGATGAATTTTACAAGTATTTTAATTCTCCTGAGATCTGGACAATTTCTGGGTGACTAACACTGGAGGAGAGTGCATAAGACTAGAAAGAAAGCATCGTTCATGACAATATGCTCTTCACATTGAGGCTGACCTTTTGATTCTTTTGCCTATTGGGGACTTCAGCCAGATTTTAACTGGAGAGTATTTTTTATATCCTCCACTCATCAGCCAACTAACAGAAATAACCCGGGGCCACTAGAAAACAAAAAAACAAAAAAATACCATTATCTTTTGGGCAATCTGGATAAAGTGAAAAATGAGAGACAAGAGCCAATGACAGACTAGAGGCTTTACATACTGTGGTTGCAGAAACCCTTATTCAGACTCAGGATCACACAGAAAATTACAGATAATGTGCTGCAGAAAGGATTCCTTGTCTCCCCCCCACACCCGCTAAGGGAAAAAAAATCACTGCAATGATTTTTCTGATTAATAGTAAAAAATAGCTGAAGGGAAAAAAAGAGGGAAAAAAATACCATTATACTGATCCCAAACAAAGTCATAATACCCAGTTTCTTGGGAAAAAAGAGATTCTAGTCCCTTCATTTTACCATAGACTGATAAAAAAAAAAAAGTACAAAAAAAAAAAAAGAAAAAACGCTTAAAAGGTTTCCAGTGTTCTTAGCCATTAAACCGGAAGTAATTATACTAACAATGAAAATAAGCCCTGAACAGAGACAGACTACAGGGTTAAGACGCTGACAGCCTTAGTGTGAAGTGACATTCAATAAGAAATAGGTCTAGGGGAGCCTGGGTGGTTCAGTTGGTTAAGCGTCCAACTCTTGATTTCAGCTCAGGTCATGATTTGAGGGCTGTGAGGAGTCTCACACCAGACTCTAACTGGGCATGGAGGCTGCTTAAGATTCTCTCTCTTCCTTTGCCCCGCTCCCACCTTTTCTAAATAAAGAAAGTCTAATGGGTACTGACTTTAAAAGATACTTTATAATGGTGTCTTGTTCCTGATCTCTGTTTTTGTTTTATACTCACCCTTATCTATTTCTTTCACCAGTGCATGTGTGGTCATAGTAGAGAAGTGTGGGCGATTTGGATGGTATATGAGTTAGCTAATCAGCTTAGCTTCTGGAACAAAGCCCCCAAGATACCAATGGCTTACACAGGATAGAGTGAATTTCCCTTTCATAGAATAGTCTCTGTAGCTGTGATGGTTGTCAGGGACTGTACTCCTGATGTTTTGCTCTGCCAATCTCAACCTCCAGCTTCCACCGTGTCCTTTAAAACAGCTACTCCACTTTCCTGCCTTCATCAAAGAAAGGTCTTATTCTTTTGTTTAAGGGCAGGTTTCAAAATCTTTACATATCATTTTGGTTCATGGTCATGTGGCTGGAGTTCAGTCACGTGACTACACCCAGCTAGTACAGGCTGGAAGGGAGGTTTTGGAACTGGAAGCAATGTGCACCTGGTAGAACTTCATGGGTCTCTTATTTTTCACTTATGGTCCTTCAGCATTTCACCTGGCTTTCAGGACTCTTAGTATTTTAGGGACAAAAGGTACTTCCAGGGACTATTTTATATACCTTCCTAAGAGTTGAGGGTGCTTCCCATCTATTTATTAGTCATCACTGGGAAGTACTTTCTACTTAGGCTATTATTTGCTCATGCTTGTCAGTTGCTCCTGGATAGATGGATACCTGGGACATTATTTCATTTTTCCTTATTATCACAATTATAATAATACTCAAGTTCTACTAAATTCAGAGTCTAAATTGACCTTAAGAGTCTTCAGTTTTTGGATTTGCTATTTGAGCATGTGTGTGTGAAAGAAGTTTTATTTTATTCAGGGATGGGGATGGGGTTGACAGGGGTGGGGTACACTTGGTAATTTGAAAGAAGAACTAGAAAAGTTGGAAAAATATTTTGAATGTTTGAAGATATCGTAGAGAAAACCACCAGTGAAAATGCTGGAGCTGTGTTTTAAAAGAGGGAGAAAGCTGAAAGGTAAAGCACTTTGGGTTTTTTCCCCATTTTAGCACTTTAAAATGTCCTTCTGTCACCTTCCGGCTACATTGTTTCTAATAAGATATTAGGTTTTTAAAGAGCATTTATCCCTCAATGCTTTTCTCTGGCTGCCTTTAAGATTTTTCTATTTATTTTTAGCCATTTGATTATGATGTGCCTAGGTGTGGTTGTCTTTGTGTTCATTCTGCTAGCAGTTTCGAACTTTTTTTTAAAGTTTTTGTTTTGTTGTTCTTAGTTCGTTTTACAATTTTATTTATTTATTTGCGAGAGGGAGAGCGGGTGGAGTGGCAGAGAGAGAAGCACTGAGCAGGGAGCCCCATGCAGGGCTTGATTCCAGAACCTTGGAATCATGACCTGAGCCAATGGCAGATGCTTAACTGACTAAGCCACCCAGAAGTCTCTGAGTTTTTGAAATCTTTTAAAAACGCAGGTTATGGGGCACCTGGGTGGCTCAGTGGGTTAAGCCTCTGCCTTCAGCTCAGGTCATGATCCCAGGGTCCTGGGATCGGGCTCTGCAGCGGGCCTGCTTCTCTTCCTCTCTCTCTGCCTGCCTCTCTGCCTACTTGTGATCTCTCTGTCAAATAAATAAATAAAATATTTTTTAAAAAACTTAAAAAAAATGCAGGTTATGATTATCACTAAATTTGGAAAATTTTTAGTCATGATTTCCTCTTCTTCCTTTTTTTTTCTGCCCCAATCTCTCTCTCTCCTTTCCTTCTGGGTTTCCAACGATACATATATTTACTTCCTGTACCACAGGACACTAAGACCATATTTGTTATTTTCACTTTTTTTTTCTCTATGTGTCTAAATTTGGATAGTTTCTATTGACCTATTTTCAGATTCACTAATATTCTTCTGCAGTTCCTCATCTATCTATTTTTATTTAAGCTCAATTAGGTAACATAAAGAATATCATTAGTTCCAGAGGTAGAGTTCAGTAATTCATCAGTTGCATATTACACCCAGTGCTCATCATATCACGTGCCCTCCTTAATGCCTGTCACCCAGTTACCCATGCCCCCACCCACCTCCCCTCTAGTAACTCTCAGTTTCTTTACCCTAGTTAAGAGTCTCTCATGATTTATCTCACTCTCTGATTTCTTCCCATTCTGTTTTCCCTCCTTTCTGCTATGATCCTCTGAGAGGTTTCTTATATACCTCAGATGAGTGAAACTGTATAATCTTCTTTCCCTGATTGACTTATTTCACTCAGCATAATGCCCTCTAGTTCCATGTATGTTGATGTAAATGGTAAGATTGTATCTTTTCTGATGGCTGAATAATATTTCAGTGTGTGTGTGTGTGTGTGTGTGTGCACACCATCTTCATCCATTCATCTGTTGATGGACATATTGGCTCTTTCCGTAGTCTGGCTACAGTGCATATTCCTGCTATAAATATTGGGATGCAGGGGCCCTTTCAGATCACTACATTTTTATCTTTGGGGTAAATACCCAGTAGTGTAACTCCTGGGTCATAAGATAGCTCTATTTTTAGCTTCTCGAGGGAACTCCATACTGTTTTCCAGTTTGCATTCTCTTGATCCCCAAACCAGACAAAGACCCCACCAAAAAGAATTACAGACCAATATCCCTGATGAACATGGGTGCAAGAACTCTCACCAAGATACTAGTTAATAGGATCCAATAGTACATTAAAAGGATTATTCACCATGACCTGGTAGGATTTATTCCTGGGCTACAAGGGTGGTTCAATATCTGCAAATCAATCAATCAATGTGATATACTACATTAACAAAAGAAAGGACAACAATCATATGATCCTCTCAATTGATGCAGAAAAAGCATTTGATAAAATACAGCCTCCTGGGATGCCTGGGTGGCTCAGTTGGTTAAGCAGCTGCCTTTGGCTCAGGTCATGATCCCGGCGTCCTGGGATCGAGTCCCACATCGGGCTCCTAGCTTGGCGGGGAGCCTGCTTCTCCCTCCGCTTCTGTCTGCCTGTGCTCACTCTCTCCCCCTCTCTCTCTGAGATAAATAAATAAAATCTTTAAAAAAAAAATACAGCCTCCTTTCTTGATTAAAACTCTCCACAGTGTAGGGATTGAGGAAACAAACCTCAATATCATAAAAGCCATATATGAAAAGCCCAAAGTGAGTATCATTCTCAATGGGGAAAAACTGAGAGCTTTTCCCACAAGGTCAGGAACATGACAGAGATGCCCACTCTCACCACTCTTGTTCAACACAGTATTAGAAGTCCTTGCCTCAGCAAAACAACAGAAAGAAATAAAAGGCATTCAGATTGGAAAAGAAGAAGTCAAACTCTCACTCTTCACAGATGACATGATATTTTATGTGGAAACCCCCAAATTGCTAGAACTCAGAGGAATTCAGCAGCATGGCAGGATATGAAATCATCGCACAGAAATCAGTTGCATTTCTATACACTAACAATGAAACAGAAGAAAGAGAAATTAAGGAACCGATCCTAATTTTTAATTGCACCAAAACCCATTAATACCTAGGAATAAACCTAACCAAAGAGATACAGGATCTGTACTCTAAAAACACAATCTTCTTTTAAGCCCATGTAGGGACTTAAAAAAATTTTTTTTTAATATTGTATTATTTTAGTTTTAGAATTCGTGTGTGGCTCTTTTTATGTAGTTTCTGTTTTCCTGCTGAGCGTGCCCACCCATGTTCTCATTCTGGCCAGCTTTTCTTTTAAGCCTTTGAATAGACTTCTTTTTTCACTGTTTTAACATCTTTCTGTGTTAATTCCAACATCTGTCTCATCTTCGACTGTTTTCATTGACTGTTTCCTTTCCTACTTTGGGTCATGCTTTCCCGCTTCTTTACATGTCTAGTAATTTTTATTGTATGCACAACTTTATGGATACTAAACTGTTGACAGTTTGGCTTATATTGTCTTCATTTAAGGAGGGTAGAATATTATGTTACATGAGCTTTATCCTGTAGAAGCTTGATTTTAGATGTTAAGGATGAGTCTAGAACGACCCTCACTATGGAGGCAGAGTAGCTCTGCTCCTCAAGCATGGTATTTCTGGAGTTTCTTTCATTTGAGTGGCTGAGTTGTTCTTGAGGTCTCTCCACTTCTCCTTGCCCAGTACTGTGTCACTCTTGGAATCCTGTCTTGTTGACTGTCATCCCAGAGTTTTGCTTTGTGCATGCACAGCTGAATCCTTGTGAAACAGTCCAGTTAACGCTTCTGAAGATTTCTGCGGTTCTTTCTCTGCACAACTCTCTCCTCCTGGGGCCATGTTTACACAAATCCCAACTGCCTCTCTATGCCCAATTTCCAATATCTGAATTCTTGCAGGCCTACCTAGCATTGCTGTCTGATAGGTCCCTGCTTCCTGATACCACACTTTGGAAAGGGTCCCCAGGCAGAGAACTGGGCAAATGTGAAGCTCACCTTGTCCCCTCATATTCAGCCCTTCACCTGAGAATCAGAGCTCTGTGTTGCCTGTTGCCCAAGAGAAGAGCTTCTTTATATATTTTGTTTGATAGGTATTTACAGTGGGAAGGTGAGTGTGATGCTCCTTGCTCCATTATACAGAATTAAGGGTGGCTACCTATGAATTTTTTAGTCTCTCTTATATTTGAATTTCTGCCTTTCTTTTATTTCCATCATTGAAATTTGTGTCATCTTACCTTTTTCGTTGGGCAGTATAATTAGGATCGACATTCACTTCAGCTATTGTCAGTTAGGGGTATGCTGGGGCTGCAGACTGTTTTTAAACAACAAAAAAAGGTTTTTTAAAGATTTTATTTATTTGAGAGAGAGAAAGTGTGTGTGAAAGAGAGCACAAGTTGGGGGGAGTAGCAGGCAGGGGGAGAAGTAGACTCCCCACTGAGCAGGGAGCCCGAAGCCAGCTCGATCCCAGCGCCCTAGGATCATAACCTGAGCCGAAGTCAGATGGTTTTAACCAACAAAGCCACCCAGGTGCCCCTTCCTTAGACACTATTATTCCATTGTGCTCCAAGTAAATTTTGAATGCCATTAGCTGCTTTGAACCAGAGAGCTTTTCTGAAATCACAGAAGACTGTTCTGTCCACATACAGGCCGGTTGAAAGTGCTGGGGAATTACCAGCAACAACCACTGGTTAATGATTAATAGGCGTTTGTATCTATACACCCCAGGGCCCTCTCCTTTTAGATGGAATAATTTTGAGACATTCTTACATCATTTACCAGAGTTGCTCTTTGGGATTAATCTCTAACTGTCCACTCTCCTTCCTCACCCCCTTGCTAGTACTCATGGCTTAAAGAAAAATAAACTATCTCTAACCAATTCTGGTCTTAAGCTGTGCTGCTAGGAAACTTGAACTAAGCCCATATTGCAGTTAGAAAAGGTATGCTATATAATATCAACTTTTCAATATTTATGAACAATTGTTTTATGTCCTAACACATAAGAAAATTTTAATAAATCCTCTATGCAAGCATAAAATATTTATTCCTTAATTACTGCTGCAGATATCTGTTAAGTTTTTATTAGATAGAGATTTATTTTGTGGTTGAGATACAGAATTTTATTTCAACATGAGATCAGTTCTTTAGTGAGATATATTTTAATTAAAATATAATGGAGATTTGTAAGTTTTTTTCTTATAATTCTTAAGTTTTAACTTTACCTATCTGGAGGCTGTGTTATTATGTAAATATAGATTCAGAATAGTTATATATTCCTTAGCAATTGATAAATTCTCCCTATTTTCCTTTCCCATTAACTACTCAAAGGTGCAAGTTATCCCTTACACTGTTCTGGAGGAAACCCTTCTTCTAAGTGAACATGGCAACTTAACTTGTTATCTCTCTGACTTTGCTGGTAAGAGGTGGCCAGTGCAGTAACACACTGCATTGCTTTTCTTTCTATTCCTTTTTTGCCACCCTCCTTAAAAAAAAAAAATAAATACACATTTTGTGTTAGAATGATTTAGGTTTATGAAAAAATTATGTAGTACAGAGAATTCCCATATATCCCATGCCAGTTTCCCTTCTTGTTAATACCTTACATTACTACAGTAAATCTGTTACAATTAATGCCAATACCAAGACACTATTGCTGACTGAAATTCATAGTTTATCCAGATTTCTAATACCTTTTTCTGTTCCAGGAGCAGCATCATTGATCATTTACTGTTTACTTTTGCCTATTTCAGCATATAATTGGAATCATACAGTATGTAGACTTTTCACACTGGCTTCCTTCACTTGGCAGTATGCTTTTAAGGCTCCTCTTTGCAGGTCTTTCCATGGTTTCAATAATATCCCATTATATGGATATACCACAGTTATCTATTCACCATTTAAAGGATGTGTTTGTTACTTCTAGTCTTGGGGGTTATGAATAAAGTTACTATAAACATTTATGAGAAGGTTTTGTGTGGACTTAAGTTTCAAATCAGTTGGATAAATACTGAGGAGCACAAGAGCTGGATTGTACGGTAAAACTATTTTTAGTTTTGCAAGAATCTGCCAGCCAGTCTTCCAAAGTGGCTGCCCATTTTGCAATTCTACTAGCAATGAATTAGAGTTCTTGTTGTTCTGTATCCTCTCTAGCAATTAGTATTGCCGGTGTTTTTTAGAAAAGTCTTATTTTCGTTATTCTTATAGGTGTGTATTAGTATCTATTATTGTTTTAATTTGCAATTCCTTAATGACAGGTAATAACATGTCTTTTTATATGTGCGTATCTGTATATCTCCTTTAATGAGGTGTCTGTTCAGATCTTTAATTGGAGATTTAGATTTTTAATATGGACGATCTATTTTCTTATTGTTGAGCTTTAAGTATTCCTTGTATGTTTTGGACACAAGTCTGTAATAGTTAATTTTATGTCACTTTTATTGAGCTATGGGATGCCAAGATATTTGGCCAAACATATATTTGAATGCATCTGTGAGACTGTTTTTGGATGAGGTTACCATTTGAACTGGGAGATCCAGTAAAGCAGATTGCTCATGCTAGTATGGGTGGTCTTCATCCTTTCAGGTGAAAGCTTGTCTAAAACAAAAGGCCATCCCACCAGGAGAGGAAGACTCTCAACCTGACTGTCTTCCAGGAAGGACATCAGTCTTCCACCTTCAGATTCAAACTTGGACTGGAACTTACACCACTGACTTTCCTGATCCTCCAGCATTCAGACTCAGACTGGAAGCAAATCATCAGCAATCGTGGGTCTCCAACTTGCTGACTGAAGATCCTGGGACTTCTCTCAACTTCTCAGGCTTTATCATCCTATGAGTCAAGTCCTTATAATGTGTGTGTGTGTATATATATACATGCACACTTCCTATTGATTCTCTTTTATAACTGGTTCTACTTTACATTGTTCCTAATATATATCCCTATTAAAAGATTTAATATTATACATAATAGAATAAAAATAAATATCCTATATATACTAATAGCATATATAAACATATATATATACACACATATCCTATTGGTTCTATTTTTCTAGAGAACACAGAGCAATATAAATCCTTCACCAGGTATGTGTCTTGCAAATACTTCTTCTAGTCTATGATTTGTTTTTGCATTTTTCAACAGTGTCTTTCACATAGCAGCTTTTAAATAACAGTAAAGTTCTACTTAATCAGTTTTTGTTTCTTTCCTGGGTCTTGTTTCTAGCCTTGTAGCTAAAAGCTCATCTCCAATCCTAAGTTCACAGATTGTTCTCTCATGTTGTCTTCTACAGTCTTTATAGTTTTTCATGTTACATTGAGCTCCATGACCCATTTAGAGTTAAATTTTGGGGAAGGTTTAAGGTCTGTATCTAGGTCCCTTCTCGTGCAAATGGACATCCAGTTGTTGCCATCCAGCATCACTGCTGAGAAGACTACTCTTTCTCCACCGGATTGTCTTCTCTCCTGGGTCAAAGATCAGCTGGCTGTATTTGTGTGTGTCTTTACTCTGTATTATTCATCTGTTTCTCTTTTCTTTCACCAACACCTCGTTGCCTTGATTACTATAACTTTATAGCAAATTTTAACATCAGGTATCATGGGTTCTCCAACTTTGTTGTTGTTTTTAAACAGTTTTTTACTTCCTTTTTCCCCCTCTCATTTTCCTGTTATGTGTTAGCACTCACCAAATAAAGGGTTGGCACTGGAGTTTTTGCCTCATGTTTTGCTTTCTGAAAGAGCATAAAAATGAATTTATGCTCCATGCCCCTAAATTCATGTGTTGAAGCCCCAACCCCCAGTATAGATGTATTTGGAGACAGGGCCTCTCAGGAAGTAACTAGGGTTGAGTGAGGTCACAAGAGTGGGACAGTAATCTGGTAGGATTAGTGTTTTCATAGGAAGAGACAACAGAGAGCTCTGTCTCTGTCTCTATTTCTATGCCTTCCTCTTTTTCTCTATTTGTGCACGGTCTGAGGAAAAGCCAAGTGAAGACATAGTAAGAAGGCAAACACCTACGAACCAGGATAGGAGGGCTCACCAAAAACTGACCCTGGCAGCTTCTTAATCTTGGTCTTCTAGCTTCCAGAAAATAAGTATCTGTTGTTTAAGCCTGATATTTTGCAATGGCAGCCCAAACAGACTAAGTTACCCAGAATAAGACAATGAGGAACTTTCATAAAGATCAAATAGCTGGGTTTTGTTTTTTTAATCCAAACTAGTGATCCTTGTCTTTCAACTGATGAGATAGCTCATTTAAAGTTGGTCTATTGCTGACAGTTTTCATATTTATCACTTTATGACTTCACTCTCACATATTTTTCTTTTTTTTTTCTTCTTCCAAAACAAGCATTGGAATGACTAGTTTCCATAATTCTTTTTTTCCTTTCAGTTAGGAAATTATACATTTAATCTTTATGGTTTTATGGTCTATCCATTTATTTAAAAAATGCATGCCCGTCTGAACAAAGTACAAGTGAATAAAAAATTTTACCACATTTCCAAATGTTACCGGTTTAGAAACTGGTAAAGTTTAGAATGTTAACTATGATTACCCACTCCTTTCTTATATGTCACTTTTCTCAAAATTTTAGTCCAACTTGATTTTTATGAATACATTCTTCATAATTATTTTCATTTTTCATATTGTTAACATGTGTTTAGGTTTATCCTATGTTTGCCAATTGTTTTGCCCACTATTGCTTTTGGAAATCCTCTTCTTCCTTTTGGGTTCGATTTTCTTCTGAGGTAAATCCTTGAATAACTGCTTTAGTGAGAATATGCAGGTGGTAATGCCTCTGTGTCTTCTTGTGTGTCTAAAATTATCCTTACTATACCTTCACCTCTGATTGATAGTTCAGTTTCTAATTCTTGGTTGACAGTTATTTTTTCTCGGCAACAAGAAAATATTATTCAGTTGTACCCTGGCCTCTACTGTTGCCATGACAAATCTTGCCAGTAGTTTTTTTCTTTATTTATTTTACTTGAAACATTTTTTTGTTGGACCTAAAGATACATGTTTTTCATCATTTGTAAAATTCTCACCCATCTTTATTTTACTATTTGACTCTTCATCATTCTTTTTCTTTATCCTCTTAAACTCAGTGGACATATATTAGATCTTCTCATTAATTCCCTCATGACACTGAATCTTCCTTTCAGGGTTTTAATTTCTTTACCTTTCTCACTTACATTTTACTTCATTTCTTTAGACCTATGTTCTGGTTCAGTATTTTTTTTACTTCAGCTGTTTCTAGTATGTTTCACAAGTTTATTGCTTAATTTTAAAAGTTATGTTTCATTTGCTTTAATCTTTTTTTGTTGTTTATTGTGTATTTTTATAATTGATTATTTTTATAACTTTAATTATTTGAACACAATGAGTTTATATTGCCTTTTAAAGTGTGCTATCATATGAAAAGATTATCTTCTTTTTTTTTTTTAATTTTTATTTTTTAAAGATTATCTTCTAACGTGACCTGTTTGTGTCTTTCATTCCTCCCACACTCTGGATTATTTTCTTGTGAAAGAGCTTGTCGCCCTCGACCCGCAAGGACGACAAGAAGCCCCGGTTCAGATCTATCTTCTCTCTCTTTATTTCCGCATGTCTACACACTTATATATGTTTACATGACCAATCAGCAAGCAGGGTGACCAATAAGGGGCCAAGCAATGGGGAGAGCCAATGAGAGTCCTGTTACTATGCTGATTAAATTTGAAACAGCCAATGACTATGTCCTCCTTTAGGCGAGCTTCACAAGAACATTCGTTGTTTACTTGCAGCGTATTTTGCTGGCAGTGAGCCAAGTGCCATCTTGTAATGGCGGGGACTTTCCCGGCCGGAGGCAGTCCCTGACAAGAGCTCAGTGTGAGAGATACTTCATCTATGGGAGTCATGGACACATATGCTGTGGAGTGGTGTTGTCTTCAGGTGTAAGAAGAACCCCAGAATTATCATTGGTACAGGAGCACAATGATGTTAATTTCTCAGTTTGGGGACTCCTAAACCTTGAGGACTTTGCAGTAGTAGAAATTTAAACCCCACAATTGTGCATGGAAGACCCAAAGTACAACTCTCCAGGAACTTAGGCAGAGATAGATAAACTTGCCTGTTGCCTTCCTGCGTCACTGGTCACACAGTTCATTCAATCTTGTATTTTTTTTTTTTTAATGGAACACTTCACGAATTTGCATGTCATCCTTGCGATGGGGCCATGCTAATCTTCTCTGTATCATTCCAGTTTTAGTATATGTACTGCCGAAGCAAGTACTCAGTCCTGTAATTTACTAAGGTATAGACCTTCAAGGTTTCCAGCTCTGCCCTCATGAGCTTGCAGACTTTATTCTGTTCTTCTGAGCATCTTAAAATTAAAGCTCTTAGGTACTTAAAATTAAAGTACTTAGGTACTTCACACTAATCCCGATCTCTCTCACACACACCCACCCAGGATTAACCAACGAGAAGAACCTCACCTGTGCCTCCTGGGATTATGCCCTGCTTCCCAGATTACCTGGCATGTGGGCATTTTTCTTACTATTCCTGATATTTCAACCATACATTTTTGAACCATGTTATATTTTATGTGCTTGGGGAAAGGATTCAGGTGATTGAAGTCACATTATTTATGGAACAGGAAGCACTGAAACTCAAGTTTGCATGAATATAAAGAAACCACACCCCAATTTGGGGCTCAAATTAAGATGTGGAATACCTTAATTATATTTTATGTTCACTAGCTGTATCATATACCAATTAGAACTCATTGCTTTTTGCCCGGAGGATGTGAGATGGGATGGAGTTTCACAGCTGTTCAAACCTCCTTTAAAGAAGCAGGAATATATTGATGACACGTGAATATATTAATGACTGGCAAGAAAAGATTCTTCCTGAGTTGATAACACATGGATGAAGTATCTGTCTCTTCATTAGTTTTTAAGCATCTTTAGGAGAGGGAAAGTGATATATTTATCTCATCATCTGTGCAGGGGAGCATTGAACTTGTTGCATGGCAGGCGCTAAACAACTTTGGAAACAATAAAGGAAGGAGAGGGTGAAGATGGGAGAAATAAAGGAAAAAATAAAGAAAGAAGGAAGGAAAGGGAGGAAGGGAGGAAGGAAGGGAAAAATGAGGCAGCTCCTATCCATCATTATAATACCCAGAGAGAAAAAGAAAACCTAGCCCACTTCCAGAAACTGGGTATTTGGAGCATAAATATAGGTGTCCTTGAGAATGACTCCACATTCTTAAAGTCTAAGTCTTGCAGAGATCATCAATATAATTAAAGATTTAGCTGCTTGCAGCAGCAATGACGTAAGACTCTTAATCTACATGCCTGAACTAGAGGAATTTGTGTTTTCAGTAGAGTACAATACTTCAACGCTTCCACAGTGCTGAGGAACATGCTGCCATGGCAGCAAATCTGAATACGTGGATGAGTAAAGATTTCTGAGCTGCACCTCTGTTTGGAGAGTTCTAGGTCTTCCTTTCTTAATGACCTAAACTTTGCGTTCATCCCGATAAATTTTTTACAAATTTTCACATCCTTTCTTTTGGCAAAAACTAAGTTTCAGAAACAGGTAAAATGGTAGAAAGCTCTCATTTTCCCCCCTACTATTGCAGAGACCATCAACTATATAAATGCTTCTTTTCAAAGGAGAGGAGGTTTTATGACTGAATAGTAGTTTCAAAAACCTCTTTCCAACTGAGGGGGCAATGTTCTTTGCTTGGACATTAAGACACGTTAGCCACATCCAAATGAAATAATAAGTGTGAGAGCACGTGGAGAAACAAGTAGCCTATAGAGTCAGTACTGTATTAATGTGGCAAGCATTACACTCTGTGCTAGGAAACGGGACACAGAGAGAAGCATAGGCAGAAACTTGTGTGGCGTATAAAAGTAATAATCTACTCCACTCAAACTGCTCACTCTGTATCTTAGTCCAGGCAAACAAAATACCACAGACTTCATGGTTTATCAACAATGAAAATTTATTTCCAATAGTTCTGGAGGCTGAGAAGTCTAAACTCAAGGCTCCAGCAGATTTGATATTGGTAAGATTCTGTTTCCTTTTTCTACACCATCTTCATGCCCTGTCCTCATGTCGCAAAAAGGAGGCAGTAAGCTTTTTGGAAACTCGTTTTATAAGGGCACTATGCCCCTTCATGATCTATTCACTTCTAAAAGACTGCATCTACAAACACCATTGTTACTGAGGACTGGGTTTCAACATATGCATTTTGGGAGGGCACAGACCTTTAGGCTGTAGCACTGTCAAACATGCAAATCCCTGCCCCAGAGGTTCAATGTGGGTGACTTGTAACAGTAGAAAAAACAAAGGCTCTGAGAGGACCCCTAACAAGGAAAGGCTGGTGTCACTGACCTGAGTGCACTTGATTCTCAATCGCTTGATTCCTTTTGGGGATGAGGGTGGGAGGAGTAGGGCCACTTGGTCACAGGATTTAAGTTGCTCTTGATGTCACTTTCTTTATTTTTTTTTTTCTTTTAAAGATTTTATTTATTTATTTGACAGGTAGAGATCACAAGTAGGCAGAGAGGCAGGCAGAGAGAGAGGGAAGAGGAAGCAGGCTTCCTGCTGAGCAGAGAGCCCAATGTGGGGTTTGATCCCAGGACCCTGGATCGTGAACTGAGCCAAAGACAGAGGCTTTAACCCACTGAGCTCCCAGGCGCCCTTTCCTTTAATGTTTTTAATATAATTTTTAAAACAGCTTTATTGGTTCTCCATCAAGGTAGCACTGTTTCTTGAAGCATGATCCATAAACATCTGGAATCTAGTGATTCCAGGAAACAGAGTCAGTTCTGCAGTTTAGAAGTTAAAGCAGTGATAATAATATACTAGTAATGTCATACCACAAAATGTGTACAAGCTTCTACAGTTGCTAGCAAACATTTTGCTTCACATTTGGCTAAGATTGCTGAATCATTTCTCAGCTTATATGGAAAATATATGAAGAAAAACTAATCAACATACTATTATGCCAATATTAAAAAGGCATGTTATCAGAAGAGGACATTTTAAAAAGCATTAACAAATAGTTAAAAATGATTCATGAGGGGCTGTAGCAACATTTTTCTATATATGTCTCCAGAGCCACAGGAAACAAAGGAAAAAATAAACTGTTGGGACCATATCAAAATGAAAAGCTTCTTCACAATAAAGGAAACAATCAATAAAACTAAATGGTAACCTACAGAATGGTAGAAGGTATATGCAAATGAGATATCTGATAAAGGGTTAGTATCCAAAATATATAAAGAACTGATAAAACTCAACATCTCAACAAGGAAAAATCCAATTTAAAAATGGGCAGAAGACATGAACAGACATTTCCCCAGAGAAGGCATACAGATGTCCATCAGACACATAAAAAGATGCTCAACATCACTGATCATCAGTGAAATGCAAATAAAAACTATGAGACATCATCTCACACCTGTCAGAATGGCTAAAATCAATACCACAAGAAATAACTGGTGTTGGTGAGGATGCAGAGAAAAAGCAACGCTATGCATTGTTGGTGGGGAAGCAAACTGGTACAGCTACTATGGAAAACAGTATGGACACTCCTCCAAAAAGTTAAAAATAGACCAACCTTATGACCCAGCAATTGCACTACTGGGTATTTACCCAAAAATTATAGAAATACTAATTCAAAAGGATATCTGCATCTCAATGTTTATAGCAGCATTATCTACAACCATAAAATTATGGAAACAGCCCAAGCGGCCATCAAGTGATGAATGGGTAAGGAAGATGGGGGGTGTGTACAGACACAGACACACACACACACACACACGCACACACACACACACATACACCCCTACACACAGTGGGATATTATTCAATGATAAAAAAAAAAAAAAGTGAAATCTTGCCATTTGCAACAACATGGATGGCGCTAGAGAGTATTATGTTAAGAGAAATAAGTGAGAGAAAGACAAATACCTCAGGATTTTTTTTTTAATTTTTTATTTTTTATAAACATATATTTTTATCCCCAGGGGTACAGGTCTGTGAATCGCCAGGTTTACACACTTCACAGCACTCACCAAAGCACATACCCTCCCCAAAGTCCATAACCCCACCCCCCTTCTCCCAACCCCCCTCCCCCCAGCAACCCTCAGTTTGTTTTGTGAGATTAAGAGTCACTTATATACCTCAGGATTTTATTCACATGTGGGATTTAAGAAACAAAGTAAATGAGCACATAAAGAAAGAGAGAGAAACCAAGAAACACTCTCAATTATAGAGCACTAATGGGTACTGGAGGGGAGGTGGGAGAGGGGAATGAGTGAAATAGGGCTGGGATTAAAGTGGCACTTGTCATCATGAGCACTGGGTGATATATGGAATTGTTGAATCACTATATTGTATACCTGAAACTAATATAATGTTGTATGTTAACTAACTGGAATTAAAAACTCAATTTAAAAATAAAATATAAAAAATATAAATAAATTAACATGTTCATCTTAAAAAGATGATTCATGAGGTAGGTGTGTTGGGATCAGGATCAAAAGGCATCATTTATATATGCTGCTGTGGACTTTAAAGGAGATTGCTAGAACTCCACTGTTTGTAAAGTGAACGGATAGCAGAATATTTTCTTTTCTTTTTTTTTTTTTTAAGATTTTATTTATTTGGGAGAAAGAGAGAGCGTGAGCAGGGGGGAGGGTCAGAGGGAGAGAGAGAAGCAGACTCCCCACTGAGCAGGGAGCATAACATGGGACTCAATCCCAGGACCCTGAGATCATGACCTGAGCCGAAGGCTGACAATTAACTGACTGAGCCACCCAGGTGCCCCCAGAATAGTTTCTCATCATGATCTAATATTGAAGAAAATGAGGAAACCTGATTTAATTATGTCCTGGACTATAAGTATACATCTGTTTTTGTCCAATGAACAGAAAAAAAAAAAAGGCAGCAAGCATGAAAATCTATTTTCCATTAAAATATAGGACACTTACTATGACCCCTGCTACAAATATTCCAACTCAGTATCCTGTGACAATATTCTTCAGGGTTGAGAAGATAGCTTATGAGCACTGAGTTTTAAACCGTTAACTTACTGCACTACATGAATCCGACCGTGAAAGGTTTGTAGAGGCGTTTAACAGATACCTTGTGACTGAACGGGGTCAGACCACAATGAAGGCTATGCTCCTCTAATGAAGTAAGTCTCAAATGAACAGAAGCAGTGGAAGAAGCAGTGACTGGAGTGAAAAGAACATGGTAATGAAGTCTTTTTTTATCTTATACTGGAAAAGGATACACCAAATTTCTGTGGACAGCACCCCCTTTGCCGCTGGTTGTGACCCTTCTTCCTAATGCTTGGCAAAGGAAGACACCCAAGGGTCCTTGGCGGGGAGTTACTAGAAGATGAAAAGCAAATG
Source organism: Neogale vison (assembly GCF_020171115.1). NCBI lineage: Eukaryota > Metazoa > Chordata > Mammalia > Carnivora > Mustelidae > Neogale > Neogale vison. Next base: position 220,623,259 of record NC_058091.1, read on the forward strand.
TCATGCTAATCTCAAAACACCAACTTCTCTGCTTTGTTATTTTGAATTTACAATTCAATGTATCTTCATGGAATTAAATGGTCGGTTACTTAAAGCTTGCTATGGGTTGAATTGTGCTCTTCACCAAAGGCATATGCGGAAATCTTCATTCCTGGTACCTGAGAATAGCACCTTATTTGGAAATGGGGTCGTGACAGATATAATTAGTTAAATTAAAATGAGATCATCCTGGAGGAGGGCGGTTCCTAATCCAATAGGACTGATGTCCTTACGAAAAGGGGAAATCTGGACACAGGCATGCGCGCGCACACACACACACACACACACACACAGGAAGAACGTCATGTGATGAGGAAGGCAGACCTGCCGCAAGCCAAGGAACACAAGTGTCAGCTAACCACCAGAAGCTGGGAGAGGGCAATGGAACAGATTCTCTTCCCCAGCCCTCCAAAGGAACCAGCCCTGCCAACAGGCTGATCTCGGACTTGGAAGCCTCCACAACTTTGATACAAACTTCCGCTATTGAAGCCACCCAGTGTGTGGCACCTTCTTAGAGCATCCCTAGCAATGATTTGTATGTAGCAATGATCAATACAAAGCTTGAGGAGGCAGAAATGATATTTTCCATCCTGCATTAATAAAAGTGCAGCACAGTTGGTCCACGCTTCAGATTTCTGCCAGCACAAAACCTCACCTCATCAGAATCACCACAGGGAGGAAGAGCAAACAAGCCGGTGTGTGTATGCAAATGCATGCTCACTCTTCTGAAGAAACGGAAGGCACACTGCTTAATTGAAACATGTTTCCAAAGAGGCGGAAGAAGGGATATCGCATTTAAAACAAACACTGACCCACGTTGCTAAGTAAATGCCTCACAACATTACTATAGGATCAGACCCGAAAATGAAGTCAGAATTAGGCAGTCGGGTTGAATGCTGTCTATTCAGCAGGATAGACAAAGGGAAAGAGTTGCATTTTGTAAGATAATTGGTTGGGGATGTGCAGCAGGCGTTTGAAAACCATGTCAGGATATTTTTGCATATCAGAAAACAATCTCATTAACACACTTCATAAGACACTTGTGTAGTCAAAGAATTTTAATTATCCCTGAGGCCTGGGACAAGGAGTACGCCACAAACCACTTCCGTGATAGAAAAAAAAAAAAAAAATCTTTGTATTGCCATCAGCAGTGTCAATCTCCTAATTTCATCATCATTAATATTTCATCACTGTTTCACTGGAATAATTACTACTTTGTACTATGAGTAAAAAAGATGTGCTTATGGAAATACGAGATATGAACAGCACACTTCCTTCATTCGACTGAGAGTGGAATCTACTGAAACTGGGAACGGAGACAGGGTATGAAAGAAAAAATTACTGATTTCTTGTTTGTGGTTTTCAAATTTGTACAAAACCCAAAGGATAAGAAACAGCCCAAACAACAGTTAAGAGAAACAGCCTAAACAACAGTTAAGCTCCCCAAACTTGGTCTGGCGGTTTGGCTTCATGCCATTTGCACTGAATGAGACACTGGGTTCCACACAGCTGACTGAGGAGTTTTTGAAATTACTGCTCCTAGTCTAACCCCAGATTCTTGATCGGCCCCACCTGCACGTCCACTCAGATGCACGCAGCTCCAGACTCCTTCTGAGCTATTTGGACAGAGGACAGAGCAGCACACCCACCCAACCAGACCCTGACCAGCCTCACTTCCACAAGCTAGCTGTTAGAATGAACACAAAGGGGACTCACAGGACCCCTGCTCCTTCACCCAAGCCCTTTAGGAGCACTGCTCTGTCATTTTAATGGTAGACCTGCGAGCCACAAGCACTCTGTTGTGACAAGGTGGGGAGTATGCGGCTCATCTGGGATCTGATTGGCAGAACAGCCTTAGTACTTCATAATAGTGCTTAGAAATGCTTACAGAACACCGTGTTTTCCACCTCAGTATAAAACGCACTGAGTGAAGCCATGAGCCAGCCCACCCCAGAGCTCGGAGGCACCAAGATGATGCTTCCATTTCCCCAAGAAAGGCAGTCTTTCTCTTTACTCCAAACACTACAGAAGAGGCATTACAGCTAAAAGGAAATAAGAGAGATGTCAGTGAAATGTGAAGAATTTAGGGCTCTCTCAAAAATAAGAATGGCTTGTCTTTCTAAGAGAATTCAAAGTCCCCTAGGGGAATTTTAAACAATGACAATACAGATTTATCATTCACCCTTTTTGGAATATCTAAATTCAGTGCACTTAGAAAGATCTCAAAGAAACCTCTAAGAATACATGGTGCCTCATGGTTTATGTCTTTCCTGTTCTTATGAAATCCTTGTGGATTTATGGAGAAAAAATTAGTTTTTCCAAATCAATTATGAATATCTCCTATCCCACCTATGGGTGCTCTTCCTTTAGGTGTTTTTGCTGCTAATCCTCTTTAATCTCCTCTTTCTTCTCTGTGGTCTTGCAAAATTGCCTCTGCACTATACACACAGCTTAATACTTTCTGCCTTTGAGCTTGCTATGTTCACATGCAGAGAGAGAGAGATCGAAGAACTTACCCCATCGCTGCACCCATATCTTGTTTTGTTTGTATTGTTTATCTTGGTTGGTTGGTTTGTAAACTGAAGGGAGCATTTTCATGTTCATACATATACAGAAATAGGGAGAAAGAAATAGTGTAATTAAATAAGGACTCACTAAGAAGGACACATTCTCAGATAGATGGAAAAGTCAGCTTACTAAAGAAATAGAGCTATGTCAATTGCAACTCCAAACTTAGGTGAGGACTACAATGCCCCGATGAGCGGAAGTTAAGCTTAGAAATCCCTGAAACCTCCTTCTCAATTAAAGTACAGATTTTGTTGTGTAATTCTGTGATTGGTTCAGCTTGACTAGAAGTGGAGAGATAGGGAAATGTCATCTCTGCTCTCATGTTTCTCCTCTTTATGAGTCTCAGTGATGACTAGGGCATGAATGAGAGCCAAGAGTCTTGGCCAACTGCAGACAATCTGGAAACTGTCTTGTTGCTACCCAGGTCTAGTTTTTAAATCATTTCACTCAATGGGCAAGGTTTGCTGAGTGTTCATAAAGGCAACCCTTTTCCATTCCAGCTGTGCCAGTAGCACTCATAATCGCCATCTCCTTGATTCAAATGCCATTATTAATTCGTTCTTCTGCTGCATCATGAAAAATTCAGTGAACACGTATTACATGCCAGATATCATTCTAGATCTTGAGTTACAGCCATGAAACATCTGACAAATGTCCTTACCTTCATAAACTTAACTTGTAGTGAGACGAGATGGACATTAGACAAGTAAGTGGATGCTACAGGCAATCTGATAGTTGAAGCTCCTAAGGAGAAAAACAGAGCAGGAAGTGGAATGGGCTAATGGGAGGGCAAGTATGAAAGTTCAGGTGGGATGGGCAGGCAAGAATGGCTGAGAAAAAATATCTGAGCAAAGGTCTAAAGGAGTGGGGAGGACTAGATGTGGATATTTGCAGGAAGAGGATTCTAGACAGAGAGAACAATAAACACACAGGCTTGAACATGCACCAGATAGAATTCTTGTCAAAGTATGACATCTTCCTTGTTCTACCAAAATAAATATCACATAGAATAAAACTCTGCTCTAAAAAGAGTAGCCAGCAACATGTGAGTCCTGCACCGATACCTCAGTTTATTCCGCTCAGCCACAATGTGATGGTATAAAATGCATTGGGATTTGGTTTGGGTCCCATCCACTTTATGTAGCTTTCTGTTTTTATGTTATATTGGTGTTACAGAAACACTTCATCATTGGAAAGATGGAAACAAGACAAAAGTTTATCCAATAAAATGTGAAAGCTCCCCCATCCACCTTCCCCGTTCTAGTTCCCATCTACCTACTGATCTCATTCCTGAAGAAAACACTGTTAATTGTTTGACACACACTCATAAGTCCTTTCTCTGTGTATTTACATACATACATGATAAATGAAAACAATTTTTTCATGAATGGGCCTTAACAATGTGTGGAAGATACAACTGTGTTAATACAGAAAATTATCTACCTCATTCTTTTCAATGTCAGTGTGGTATTCCATAGTATAAATTTGCTATAAATTACTTAAATTTCCCATTGATAGACTTAAAAAATTTTTTATTAATATTCTGTACTTAACCATGGAGAATGTGTTTTTCTAGAATAGACATCAAAAATATAAAGGATAAGGATAAAGGAGGGTTTAAACACAAATTTTTGGTAACATGTTCATTGAAATTTAATTCATTTACTATAAAATTTACCGATTTAAAGTATACAAATCAGTGGTTTTAGTACATAGTGCAGTCATTACCACAATCAATTTTAGAACCCTTTCAAAACTCTAAATACAAATCTCCTATCTTTGGCCTTCACTCCTCAACCCTCTCATCATTTTCAGAAGTAGCGACCCATTCATCTACCTCTGTTTCTATGAAATTGCCTATTCTGGACACTTCGTATAAATGGAATTATACAACTTGTGGTCTTTTGTATCAAGAATCTTTCACTTGGCATAACGTCTTCAAGGTCCATCAACATGGCTGCATGCATTATTACTTCATTGCTTTTTATGGCTGGATACTACTCTCTTGTATGGATATACTTGAGTGTACTTATCCTTTCATCATTTGTTGGGTATTTGGGTTGAAATCTGAGTTCCTTAAGTGTTCTGTTTTCCTTGGTCAGTCAGGCTATGTCAACTTCATTGATCTTTTTAAAGAACTACCTTTTTATTTTGTTGATTTTCTCTATTGTATGTATATTCTCGGTGTCATTGATTTCCATTCTAATTCTTATTCCCTTCCATACGCTGGTTTTGAGTTTAGCTTGCTCTTCTTCTTCCAGTGTCTTAAGGTGGGTGTTTAGGTTATTGATGTAGGTATTTATTCTCTTTAAATATAGGTATTTACAGCTAAAAATTTCCCTCCAACTACTTCTTTAGCTGCATCCCATAAATTTTTTTCCAATTTATTTATTTTCAGAAAAACAGTATTCATTATTTTTTCACCACACCCAGTGCTCCAAGCAAGCTGTGCCCTCTATAATACCCACCACCTGGTACCCCAACCTCCTACCCCCCCCCGCCACTTCAAACCCCTCAGATTGTTTTTCAGAGTCCATAGTCTCTCATGGTTCACCTCCCCTTCCAATTTACCCAAAAGCACATACCCTCCCCAATGTCCATAACCCTACCCCCCTTCTCCCAACCCCCCTTCCCCCAGCAACCCACAGTTTGTTTCATGAGATTAAGAGTCACTTATGGTTTGTCTGCATCCCATAAATTTTTAAGTTATAATGTCTTTATTTTTATTCACTCAGTGTATTTTCTACTAATCTTTGTGATTCTTCATTGATTCATTAGTTATTTAGGAGTATGCTCTTTAACATCCACATCTTTATGACTTTCCCAAGTTCCTCTTTGTGTTTTGATTTCTAATTTTATCCTATTATAGTTTGGGGAGGCATATATTGTATAACCAATTTTTTAAAATTTTTGAGGCTTCGTATGTGGTTTTTAGAAACATTTTTCATTGATATTATCAGACGGCCCTCCCAATCAAGTGCATAGCTTCTCATTATATGATTGTTCAAAATCTCCAAAGGTTTTATAAAAAGCCAAAGTAAGAATATCTCTTATAACTCCTTTTCTGAATTTAGTTGGTTCATCATTAAAATTAGTTGAAATTATGGTATTCTTGTGGACACCACAGAATAATAATTAGAGCTCCAATTTCTGTAACACTATGGTCTGTGCATGTGTTACATATTTAAAATACAGTAACTATAATCTTCACTATAAAATAGCTATTAATATTTCCATCTTGCAAAGCAGAAAACTAACATTATTTAAGTAACTTGTCCAAAGTCACAGAAAAAATGAGGAAGAATTGGGATTAAGGCCCAAAATTATTTCTACCATCATACTCTTTTCCTAAGGGCAAGGAAAAATGATCACTTGGACCATTGAAAAATGCTTTTTCCTCACCTTTCCTTACTTCTGTAATAGCCAAAGACTCATTCAGACTCATGTTCTGGTTATTCTTGGCAGCCATAAACTTCCATTTTCCATTTCTGCTTTTACCTTTTTCCTCTTCCAGAAGACAACTGAATCTTCTAATTGGACAATTACTGCCTCCTTTCCAAGTGAATTTACTAATAGGTAAAAGGGATTCAGAGCCTATTTCACTTAATGCAAATAAACTAATATTTTCATATTAGTCCTTTCTTTTCTTTTGAATTTTCAAGTACTCCAGAAGCATGGTTCTGAATGTGTTGCTTTTATTTTCTCCATGAATCCATTAGATTGGCCAAGAGTTATCCTAATGAAAAATAACGTCATAAGGACCATTAGTGCGCATAAAGAAGATAAGCAGGGTGAGAGTAAGCTAGGTGCTACATTTTACAAAATCTTTGGAAAATATTTTTCTTTCTTTTAAAATGAACGTTGATCATCTTATTCAGCAATACTGAAATGTGGAAAATCAACTATAAAAAACATTGAATAATTGGACTGTGAGTTTCCAGGAGGGCAGTGTATTTTCTGTCTTCAATATACAGTACAGGACTGAAAACCCAGTAGGTGTTCCGTATGACCTGCCAGATAAATTAATAAGCAGTGACATTATTTCTGAGAAGAATGTTTTTACTACCCACTACTGAACTTGTAGTCCTTCCTATCCCTCCAAAAGGGTTTATTTATGTATCCTATTCATTATGTGCCTATTATGTGCCAGGCACCATGTGAGGAACTGTGGCCTCAGAAGTGACCTAAGCAGACACAGACACTGATTTTACAGATAGTCAATCATCAAACAGACACTGAGAAAATTAGATAAAATTGTGATATGTGATTCAATGGAAAATATATGGTGCTAGAATATCAGATAACAGGCAATCCTCATCGAATTTGTGAAAGGTTTCCTTAAGGGGGTGGCATCTAAGCAGACCCTTGAAATACGGGACTGCTAAGTCAATGTGTTCTCTTAGGCCTGTACAGTGGATTTTCTTTTTTTGAAATACTAAATTGCTCATGCCTTTACAAAGGGCATGAATTTCTAGTTATATACCATATCTCCTGTGTTGTTCTGATTGGTACGTGGCCTGAGTAAAATTTATGTTATCTGCCTGGCCCCTGCAGTTCTCTGACTACGTGTTTTGATATAGACTTTTGAATCTTTAAAAAAAAAAAAAAAACAAAAAAAAAAACCAAATTAGCTCAATCTATGGTAGATAGATAAATGCATTCCAGGGCACTGTCCAGTACATACTTATTTCCTGTGTGTGTATATGAAAGAATGTATCCTTACTCCTGAGATACTTTATTATTTTCAAAATATCAGGGGCATCTGGGTGGCTCAGTTAGTTAAATGTCCAATTCTTGATTTTTCGCTTGGGTCATGATCTCAGGGTCATGAGATCTAGTCTCATGTCAGGCCCCATGCTGATGGTGAAGCTGGCTTAAGAGTCTCTCTCTCCCTCTGCCCCTTCTCCCCACTCATGCACTCCTTCTTTCTCTCAACAACAACAAAAGAAAGAAAAAAAGAAAAAGAAAATACTGGATACAGCCCAACAAGTTCATTTTGTTTTATGAGACAATAATGGTCTAAAATGAATAGTTTTTTTAAAAAGAGAAATAGTTGGGAGAACTCAGAGGAAAGAAGAAACTAAATGCCCAGTTTTTCATTGTGCCTTAAACAATAATTACTCATCACAAAGAAAAGAGACACCTTTCTTCCCATGCCACCTCCTATTCTGAACTCACACTTCTTGTAATTCTTGCTCTTATAGCCAACTTCCTGTATGGTTGACTTTAACCTTCAGAAAGTCACAGTATAGGAACCGACAAGCAATGACTAGACAAATTACCCTACTCAACAGCATATACTCTTCCGACGGCTCTTCTGGTTGAATTTCCAGTATTTACACCTTCATATGGCAAGGTCAAGATTAGAAGAAAGTAAAATAAGAAAAATCGAAGACCAAGCAGAAGGGAAAGAATCACAGAATGAGAGAATTGGTTGGGGCTTTGGGAGTTCATTCTATTGCAGCTAAATAGTTAAATTTTAAAGCTCTAAAATGGGACCTGGATTACCCTGAGCATCCCCCATGGATGAAGAAGAGAAAAGGACATGTATGGCAATTCATGTAAGATGAGTTTGTGATAGGGTATAGGGCCCAAATGTCCAAGTGTCACTTCAGGCAATGTCACTGCAAACATCAGCATGTGATCCTGCCTCCCTGGGAAAGGCCACAATGATCTACTTCCTTGTAAGAATTTGGAAATCTTTTTCATAGATCTGCCTTCTCACATCCCCCTCCTCCCCCCACACTTCCCAACCACCCCATTACTGAGTTATTTAATAGGATTCATAAATCTGGGCTAGCAATGAGGCATCATTCAACATACTCTAAACCTAATAAAAATTCAAAAGAATAGTTTTTGGACGGGATGCTTTGTGGGCAGCTTTAGACAAACAGAAATACATAATAACTCTTGTGGAAAAAATTATAGTAGGTTACAAGAGTGGAGGAAGCCAGAGTAATTTGGAAACAATGTATGTTCCTCTGGAACAGACTTAACTAATAGAAGATACTTGATTTTGTTGGTAATAATTGCAACAGATTTCCATAATGAAGTAGGTGAAATGCTCCCATGCTTGGAATTTTATCCAGAATTGTTTTAACATGTTGCCTTTCCTTTACTGGTATTCTAGACTCACAGCACAGAGTTTCTCTAGGATACAAGGAACACTTGTATGGAATTCAGGATTGTTGAGGCTAGTTTAGGACACCTTCCAAAGGGGTCACTTACAGCAAAAGTATCAGAAGGATTTTGGAATCCACCCACCCATACCACAGTAACATAGCCTCTAACAAACAGGGTTTCTATCACTTTCTTAGTTGTTCATCTACACACACACACACACACACACACACAATATTCTCAGAGCTTTCCCTAAAAACATGCATGAGGTCCTACTTGACCTATTTATATGGCTAGAGCAATCTGTTAGGTTGGGTTCTCTGACAGTCCATCTGCTTTTGCTACCGTTTAGTATTTAACATTAGTATGACTTGGAAATAGAATTTCAAAATCTAGTCCAGGCATATAAGCAGAGACGCATATCCTTTCTGTGGCTTTGTTGTAACCCTTCTAGAGGTAATAGGTTTTGCTGGGTATAGCTTGAGACTTATCTATTATTGTTCTCAGGCAGTTTCTGTGCCTCATTAGTCAGGAAAATTGAGAACCAGTTAGATTTGTAAAACAAACTGTTGGCTTCAAATTGCCTTGCATTTGTGCCACACGGGATGATATTAACAAGTTGGCGCTGGTAACAGATCACCTCTTGTACCCCAGAGCCTAATGGCTTAGCTGCTTGCCATAATAACTATGCATGTTCTCCAATATACTGACTGGGGCAAGGAAAAATGCTGTCTGGCTGGGACAGACAGCCCAACTCCCCCTAGAGAATAAACATACTTGCTAGGTTTTTGTAGGAAGAGCTGTTTGAGAATTCTTCAAGAAAGGGGGAGAGGGTCATGATGAGCTGCAGGCGTAATGCCAAATAGGTTCCCGCACCCCAGCTCATAATTCCCACAGCTGGTTACAGATGGATGTTTGTGAGGGTAGAAGTGGTGAGACAAAGTGTGGCTGCTTGGATAATTCCTTCGTAAGAGCTCATTCTGTGCAGAAAGTGAGAGAAAACCTTATGCAAACCTCTGACTTCAGAGCCAATAACCATGCAGGTATTCAGAAGCAAAAATGGCCTGCACCGGGTACCACAACCATTCTGCACAAGCTTCTTGTCCATCCCTTCCACCTTCTCAGCCCTTGGAGTAGAACATCCTATAGAGAGCGGCAGCTGGAGATAACCTGCACATTACCATGCCTTGTGACAAACAGATGTTTAGCATCCAGGGTCTGAGACTAAGCTCTAAACCCAGTCCAGCATGTCCACCTTACTGAGCTTCCATCTGTCCACATCCCTCCTTCTCTGGTCTCTTCCAGGACCCTCGCCATCATTTAGATCCTCCGTGGTGACCTTCTTCAGCGATTCTTGCTCCTTCCACTCCTATACTACTCTTTCAGCACTTCCTGGTGCTCTGCAACTTCATACTTTCTTCAGCCTTATGCACAGACCATCAGAATGTGAAAATCATGGGATCTAGGATGAGGCAGAACTGGATTTGACTTTTTGCTTATTTGCCATGGCAGTTCAAGCAACATGCTTAACTTCTCACCCTTGCAATCCTTGCAGAATGGCTGGAAGAATTAGCCTACCCTTCCTTGACCGAATGTCTCTTAAACAGCCTAAAGGAGGAAAATAAGAAAACACAGTCCCTGGCATGGAGGAAATTCATTATAAATAGGAAGTATGCTTACAATGGTAAGACAATTACAAAATTACAATTACAAATTACAAATTACAATTTGTAATTACAATTACAAAAGTAATATTACAACACAGTCTGACCTGGGTCCCACACCCTCAGCCACTTCTTTCTGAGCTCGGTAAATACTGACCCATTGACTGTTGCTTCTGTGACTTTTGCTGGGCCCCTAATTGCTAGTCCATTCTTGGTGTGCTTCTTGCAAAGTTCTCAGGCTGTAGTTTTGTCTTCTCCCCAGACTAATGTAATCATCTGTGAGAATGTGAATGCCTCCACAAGCCTCACATATCAAGTGACTGTCACTAGAACAGTTCCTGTCCTGAGGTGATGTTGGATGACACCCTGAGCAGTCTCCACCTGCCATATGGTGTGGCAAATGTCATGAGGTCCTTGTCTCCTTCATTTCAGACCAGGATGACAGGAACCTGATGCCACCTCTGTAATACACAACACCAATGGCTTAACTGTACTCAGGCCTTCAAATGCAGCTACTGTGAATGTGCTATCCTCACGGATTCTCTGAAGTCTCCGCAATCTCAAAAAACTTGGATTTCCCAAGTCCATCCTCCTAAGTACAGCTCTCCAGTCCTGTGTTCATTGTGCTGGTTTTGACTTCTAGTTCCTAGAACTGGTTCTAAGTTAATGAGAGTGTTCCTGGTACAATGGCCAAGTGACTCTCCCTTCAGCATTTGTGGTTAATAAGCCCTAACTAATAATCTCGCAATTTGAAGAAGCCTGTTTATAATTATTTATGAGTGTTTTGTCTATCTTAACCACTTTATGGAGAACTAAATACTAATTGTGTGTGTGTGTGTGTGTGTGTGTTGCTTGTTGTACAGTTTATTTATGTCATTAGGCAACAGCTCCCACAACATGCATGTCTAGAAGGCATTGTCTTTCTCTAGCTGAAGAAATTGTCTAAGGTATTAACCACATGCACGGCTGATTGGTCAAATTAGTTGCTTTATATAGAAGTCCTTGTATAACAAGATTTTCATTTAGTTTCCTTTTCTTGGTCACATCTTTAAGGTTAGGTAAGCAACAATACAATTTATCCTTAACTTCTTGTAACTTTCATTTAGTATAAATTGTCTCATTAACCACTATGATACGTTTTTCTAGGATTGCACCTACAAGTCCCTAAACAGAATGGTGAGAGCACACAGGAGAAGGCTGAGAAGAAATGTTGAGTCCTTGTGCCCCATGGGGTAAGCCTGGTGTTGCCAGGTCTTCTGATTTTTCAGAAATTATTAAAACAGACACTAGGAACCAAAAAACAAAACAAAAACAAAAACAAAATCCCACAAAAAAAAAAAAAAACAAAAAAACAATGGACCAGACTCATTTTATGGAATGACAGTTTACAATCCCTGATTTACTGTCTTAGATGAGTGTTCTAATATTCTTTACATAATGAAGGCCAAGGTACTTTGATACTGAGATCTATGCTGTCAGAGACTGAGGGCATTTCATTATGCACATAACAGTAATTATTTTCATTTTATAACTTCAAACATAGAGTTTTTAGAGTGTCACTGGTTGATCTGTCAACCTTTCTGTCATGGCTGGAGTATATGAGATAGAGAGAGCGAGAGAGAGAGAGCGCGCGTGTGTGTGTATAAATGATCTTCAGTTTTCTAGGCGTTTTCTTATCAGAACTTTAGGACTTTAATTATTTCTACATTCAATTAATGTCTCAGGGGCTCTTCTTATTAAAGCCATGGAGGTCACAGAATGCTGAATCTTCTCACAAATCTTCCAGACTTTGGCTAAAGAAATAACCGACTAACATTCTGGTTGACAGATGCACAGGTCTGTTGCTGAATACTGGATATGCATAGGGATCTCATCCTACGGCTGGCATATCATGTTCCCCTGACGTTCATAGTGTTGAAAGGTTACAAGACTCTAAATTCTCCATTTCCATAATCATTTGTTTCCTTATAGTTTCTTGACGTGTGCTTAATTTTTTCTGTCCAGCTTAGGAAAAAAGAAACCATGGCCATTATGAACTAGCCCCAGTCTTTAGAGGTTTATAATGTGAGGGAAACTGAGAGCATCTTAATAGACTCATACTGAAGTAAATGCATGTAGAGGGGGAAGAGTGGAAGGGAAAAGCAAAAGGGAAGGAAAAAGACTTCATCCTTTAAAGAAACTTTGTTATCTTTGGCAAACACAATTGGAACTTCTGCCTGGAGAACAACTGGAAGAATGTACACTTATCCAAAAAAAGCTCTAGCCCTCCCTGGTAGCCTTTACCCTCACAGGCTGTAGAAAGTTTATTTAATGTTTCAAAAACATACTTCCTTTTTCAAATGTCTGGGTTAATTCTTAGATAAACCAGAAGAAATCTGATCTATCTCTGAGTAAAGATTTTGCTTATATTGCCCCAGCAGGATATTTTCCTATTCCATTAAATTTCAGATTCTTTATCTTCAGCTGATCTTTTTTTTCTTCCCCTCCCCAATAGATTTGCCAGGTTCAAAATTCAACAGAGAACTAAAATTGCTATAGCATTCACTGGGATCTTTATACTTGGATCACAAGATGATGGATACCATCATACACCACTCAGATACCCCCTTCAGGACCAAGGTACTCATTTCCTCAGCTGCCATGTTTGCTGACCACTAATGGTTCACAGCTGGGTCTCAGGTTAGTATTAGTGGACAAAGGAAGCTAACATCCAATGACTGGGTCTGGTGACCTCCTTGCTTCAATTTGGAACAGCTCTGAGGCACCATCACAGTGCCAAAGATGCCACAGAAACCAGCTAAGACCTCTGTTGCAACCACATGGTGGTTCAATTTCTCCTTTCCACAGCCCTACTTCTCTCATTTCCTCTGCAAACTTCCTGCATACAAATCTCTACTGAGAGGCTATTTTCTGAGGAATTGATTTAAAAAAAAAAAAAAAAAGAAAGAAAGGAAAGAAAACAGAGTTGATACCAACAATGGTTCTAGGAAGCAGACTTTAAATTAGAATTTTTTGAATTAGATTATCTGCCAACCAGCTCAGCGAGGAAACCCCTTCACTAGTGGTAGGTAGAGTCCTAATAGCCCCTGATGTGTTGTACTTATGTGATTGCTCATTACACCAGCAGAGAGGGGAAATGGGACATGAGCTAAAAAGAACACACTTGTTGGAGGAATATCTGAGGATAGCTTGAGAAGTATGGGAAAAGCAGTAATCAGTAAGCATATGAGACTTGATGGCTCTTCTGGTCTTACTGGATAGAGACATCAAAATCCTGAAGACATTAATCTCCAACATAAGACCACCTATAAATGTTAGAAGGTCTCACTGGCAGCACAGAAAGACACTTAACTCTAACAAATGAAGGGCAGAACAATCTTAGAACCAGGCCCACTGCTTAATTATAAGAGCAAGAGAGCTTAAAAGAAGGTTGAATTCTCAAGCCCCATCAGTCTGCTTCATAAAGATCAATTTCTAAACTTAAGGCTGTGTCTTAGATCTAGAGTCAGTGACAGAAAGAGAAGCCATGTTCTAATATGAAAGGACCTGCCACAGCATAGCAAAAATGCACAGGAGTATGTCTTCTAATCAGGAGGGAACAATATCCTCTTCCTTGAGTAACTATATATCGTGGAAAGGGGCATAACCAAATGTTTGGAGGATTCTTTGGCAAAGGTTCTATGTTAACACTAATAGCCAAGGGCTTAAATCATCAGCATAGCCCTTGTTAGCATTGTGATGTCTGAGTGCCAGGTAATAAATGCAGGCATGTCCAATATCTGGTTCACAAAGCATCCAGTTAGTGGCCATGTCTCCATTCAGTAAATGTATTTCGATTTTGGAGGATCATGCTTAGTATTTAGCAGAAACCCTACATTGGTTCATTGGCTTATGGTAAAATAGCTATTATAAAGGGAAAGGCAAAATAGAAATTGATGAAACTGCCCCTTACTCCATTCAGGAGAGTAAATCAAAAAGACTTTTGCATCATTGAGTAGAACGCCAGTGGTTAGTGATTCCCTTAAACATGTAGTGTGGAGGTCACTTTCTTATCCCTATCTAGTTCACCAGTCCAGCCACTAGAAAAAGCAGGTAAATCCCAGCAGATGAGAATGGACTTCTACTACCTAACCAAGAATTAACCTCAACTGTACAGCCTACCCTAGATTTGGTATTTCTGTTCAAATAGATCAACATGGGCTCAGGAATATAATTGGGCAGATGCATTCTTTTTCATCCCTCTCAAGAAGCAGGATCAGATGCAATTCCCTTTCAAGCAGGAAAGACAGTATTTAAGGTCTTGCCTCGGGGTTCTGTCAATTCTGCAACTCTCTGTCATAATGTGGTGGAAGGGACATTCCCCAGAATATCATGATGGCATTAGATTTGAGGGCCATCATAAAACATTTTTCTCCTGAGTATGGGAGATAAACTCTCTGACGATTTGCATTTCCTCCACATCAATGAAAATTTTAAGAGTAGAGGCCCAGGGCATATTTAGACATTCCTTTAAGGGACAGGACAAATTATGGCATCTTACCCCTTCTCCTACTAAGAAGGAAGCACATCTAGAGATAACATATCTCACTCCTGGGCACATTGCTCTAATCCATTTACTGAGCAACACAAGGCTGAGAGCCTCAGGTGGAACCCAAAGCAGCAAATAACAAGCCACGGTATAATCGGCACTGTGAAGTAAAATCCATAGACATGATGGTACCAGAGGCATCTGTGGCAAAAGGATACACTCTGAGGCAGTTATAGTCATCCCTTACAGGAAAATCACAATGCAGACTGCTACAAGTCTGGAACAGGGTCATGCCATCTGAAATCTGGAACCATACACACCATGCAAAATATAGCTCTTACTTTGCTGTGAGGCCCTGGAAGAGACTGAGCTTCTGACTTGGGCCATGAGTGACCATGAAGCCAAAATGTCCATTCTAGCTGGGTTCTTTCTGCCACGCCATGGGTTATAAGGTCACAGTAGTGTCCATCTACAGTTGCAAATGGCACATCCAGGATCAGAAATGAGCAAGGCCACCAAAGTAAGCTGCATAGTCAAGTAACCCAGATTATCATGCCATCAAACACTATTCACTAGCTTCTCTCCTTTAGCTCACATCTATGACTGTACAGGAGTCCTTCAGACCATATGAAGCAGGGAAAGACAGGTTATTCACAGATGAGTCAGTTTGGAATGTAGGTACCCACTGAAAATTGACTCTTAACTGTACCACAGTCTTACTCAGGGATGGTCCAGAGAAAGAGCAGGGAAGAAAAATCCTACTAATGGGTGGAGTTTGGGACAATGTATCTAGACATTGACTCTGTGTAGAAAGAGAAATAGTTAAGGAAAAATAGATGTGGATTATCGGGCAGTGGTGAGTGGTTTTGCTAGTTGTTCAGGAGTCTGGAAGGAATAATCCTGAAAGATCAAGAAGCTGTAGGAAAACAACATGGGGCAGGGCCTATGGGAACAGGCACAAAGGGTGGAGATTTTTATCTTGCCTGCTAATACTTTCCCAAGAGCAGCCACCCAGAAGGGTGCCTGTCACAGTTCTAGGCAGAGAATAAGTCATTGGGCAAAGATATAGTCATTGGGAAAAAACAGGCAATTGTCCCTGTACACCAGTAGACTACAATGAATAAAAATAACTGTGTGAGACATACAGAGATATGAAAACTCCCCAAAATTCTCATTTGAGGTATTTTTTAATATACACAACCAGAAAAAAAATACATACAACTAGAAGCAAAAATGAGATAGGAACGCAGCATCATGTGACAGCCCAATCTTATATTGCTCTGTACCGTATATCTATCATTAGGGCATGATGAGGAGAGTATCTTGACCTGGGGTTAGTAAATGGACCTTAGCATTGCAAGGGAAGTTTTTGGAAGCTGAGTAGATTCCTTTCTTTCCAGATATTTTCTGGCTTTTTCTTCTGAATTTCTTTTAGAGACAACTGATACATTTTACCTTCTGTAAGATTTAAACTTCTCCCATAAGAAACATGCAGTTGAAAAAAAATAAAACAACCCCAATATCTTAATGACTTTTATTGTTTTTATCTTAGGATGAATTTTTAGAATCCAATAGCTCAAGTTTTGCTTTATCTAGTTTTAAAGAATATTGGCTAAAATTTAATAGTTTTAAAAATTTCAACTCTGTTTCTTTCCACTCTATGTAATTCAAATATAACTGTCAGATTTCTCCTATTTAAAAAGTTAAAATACTTCCTTCTAGTTTATGTAATCATAATAATTACAATTTTCCTTACATTTTACCATATTTTAAGTCATTCTTACATGACAATATGATACTGTTAAAATAAGAAAAGTGCTATTTTAAAAATTAACATATAATGTATTATTTGCCCCAGGGGTACAGGTCTGTGAATCATCAGTCTTACACAATTCACAGCACTCACCATAGCACATACCCTCCAATGTCCATAACCCAGCCACCCCATCCCTCGCACCACCTCCCCTCCAGCAACCTCAGTTTGTTTCCTGAGATTAAGAGTCTCTTACAGTAAATGTCCTATGGAAAAAGTGCTATTTTAAAATCAAATCCCCTCAAAACTAATCTAGACTTAATAAATTGGTTGATGAGTCTCATCAGTTCATAATATTTAGTAGGACTGTTACAGCATAAGAAGACTTGAAATGTAATGAAGTCTCACAGTACACAGTAACTTAATAGATGTGTTCTAAAATTTAACTATTATCCTAAAAATCTATGTAGCATTCTCATAATGCATTCTGAGTTAAAAAAATTTGTGTGTGATCAACCATGCCAAAAGTAAAGACTGAATTATCTTTCTACTTTCTATCCAAGAAGTATTACAAATTTACTATCAAGCAAAGAGACCGCTCAAAAGTATAGAGCCAAGAAACAAAGGAACAAAAAGTATTACAGAACTGTGTAAGGGAAATAAGTAAAAAATATGTAATTTTCTAGAAAAAAGCATCTTTGAAAATATTAAAATGTAATGCTGGATTATTCAATTCAGAGTACCAGGTTGACTGGCTAATTAAAAAATAATCATCTTCTTTTAACGTAGATTAAAAGTGTTATAAAAAACAACACCCTTAAAGTATAAACAATATAGTATATACTTGTTTTTTTATGTATTAGTAAATACTGAATGATGAAAGTTTTAAAAGCTTCAAGTCAAAGTCAGAGTCATCATAAAAGGAAAATAATAGATTGGTCAACATAAAATTGTATTTTTATATGTGAAATAACAATGTTATCATCAATGATAGACAGAAAACAAAAGGGATATATTTGTAACATGTAACATACAATAGAATCATTTAACTTAAAAAGAGAGATACCTAGGAGCACCTGGCTGGCTCATTTGGAGGAGCATGTGAATCTTGATCTTGGGCTCCTAAGTTTGAGCCACACTGGATGTAAAGATTACTTAAATAAATAAAAACAGAGAGAGGAGAGAGACGCCTATATACATAAAGAAGCAGAAACCATAAGAAATTCACAAAAGAAGAATTACAAAGGAACAATAAAATT
Source organism: Neogale vison (assembly GCF_020171115.1). Classification (NCBI taxonomy): domain Eukaryota; kingdom Metazoa; phylum Chordata; class Mammalia; order Carnivora; family Mustelidae; genus Neogale; species Neogale vison. Next base: position 220,641,190 of record NC_058091.1, read on the forward strand.
TTCACTCTCACTAGTAATCATAAAATGTAATTAAAACACAAATGAGATACTGCTTTTCTTTTCCTTGGCAAAGGGATGAAGCTATAACAATTGAAGTTTTACATAAATAATGTAAGAACACATTATATAATATAAACTTTTGTATATTGGCAGATCATGAATTTGCTGAAAAAATATTTTATATTTGCAAATGAAGATAAAGAATAGAAAATAATTATGGAGAGTTCTCATCTTTTCTAAATTATAAGTTCTTTTCAGATTAAGTTCTGGGGAATTAATGTACAGCTTGATGATAGTAGTTAATAAGACCATATTACACACTTTAAAGTTGCTAAGAGACTAGATATATGTTCTCACCTCAAAAAAGCAATGGTAATTATGTGACATGATGGGGGTGTTAGCTAACACTATTTTGGTAAGCATTTTCCAATATATAAGTGTATACCATTAACAAGCTGTATACTTTAAACTCACACAGTGTTACAGTCAATTATTATGTCAAAAGAGCTGGAAAATAAGTAAATAGACCTTTTTTCTAGGTAGGGACTTCCTCTCATGCATTGTTGAAAAGGTATTTATCACTCACTGCCCATCACTGAACTTAAAATCTATCACAGTGGCCAGCAACCAAATATATAATATTTATCTGAATGAATTCATCATATCAGTTTCATGAAACACGAGTTTTCAGTCTGCAGATTTCTATTTTCTGATTGTCCAGGTCTTCACCCTCATGCCATACAGAAGGCTTAAGATTTTGCCAAAGGGGTGGGTGGGACTCTCTTGTCAGTCTACAAGGCCCCAAGGAAACAAGACCCTAACGTGTCCAGCCCAGAAAGGAGCAGCAACTTCTCAAGCAGGCAGGTCTCAGCAAGCCCAATTACACTAGTACCTTTCAGGTCAGCTATCCAGAGACTGCTCCTGACACATAAGTCACCCATGAATTATTCAATACATAACGCTAAAAGATTTTCCATTTTTATACATTACCAAAAATAATGCTGGAAGCTAAATTTAGTCTCCTATATTACAATCAACTTGTGTCAAACAGCTTTTATTTAAGGCCTACAGTTAACCACTCAATTAGGAAATGAGGTTGCATCAATTTAGGGGACCATGTCCCTAAACAGGATTGTCCTAGAAACTGCTACCAAAACATCAAAGGAATTAATATTTAATAAGAGCTAACATTTATTAAGTACATGCCAAATTCCAGATATTTTCTAACTACTTTGCTTATATTAATTAATTTATCCAATGAGAAAATTTTGAGGAAAATAAGACTAACCCAAAAGAAAACTGACTTGCCCAAGGTCACACTGCTAAAAATGGCAAGGCCAGAATCTGAACCCAGGTGATAAGGTTCTGAGACTATGTTCTTAACTGCTGAGCTATTTGATAAAGATAAAATGGGAAAAAAAAAAAGAATATGGAAGAATTAGTGTCAATTTTTCTGACTAAAAATTGGTCTAGCAAATACAGAGTTGGGAATTTATGATACATTTAAATAAATAAAATCACAATGTCAGTACTTAAGGGAGAACAAAAAGTTTCTAAGTCTGGAGGGATCTGGCTAAAATGGTGAGTTAGACACCAATTGGATGAATTACAGTTGCCAGCGATTTACGTCTTCTAGTATGTACTAAGCCAACACATTAAGCCTCATTACCTCAGTTATATTGAATTACGTTCTGTAATTTAATGAAATGTGAAGTTAGACCATGAAGTGCAGTCATCAGCTCAAAGTGCTGATGTGTTCTCTGGCAACAGATCAACTAGAAAGACTAGATTCGCAATCATCCCTATTCATGGAGGTGATCAGACCATGACCTTGCCACATTTTGGTCCAAGTGCCAAATGCTTCTTTCTTTGTATCTTTTCTCAAAGTGGTTATGTTACAAGTCAAAGAGACAAATTATATTTTTATTGTTATCTTTTATCATTACTTCTCTTTTCCTTTTGATAAGAAGCCCATAAATTGACGGATTGTTGGAAAAATGTAACCCAAGATATTGAAGACTAATACAAGGCAGAGTCTTGCTTAGAAGGATGACTTTAGTATCAACACAGTAGGTAGAGTTAAGTGTCTTTGTGTGTTTTTTGGAAAGATTCTGGTACTTTGGTAATTAGATCCCATTAGATAAGCTGCAAGAATTTGCTTCAGGCCTGTTCAGGTTTGACTGTTTTTTTATTCTTCCTCTTTATTATTTATTTTTTTATAGATTTACTTATGTACATGCTGGGGGGGGGGGAAGTACAGGGAGTGGGAGAGAGAGAATCTCAAGCAGACTCCCCACCGAGGGTGGAGCTGACATGGGGCTCCATCTCATGATCCTGAGATCATGATCTGAGCCAAAGTCAAGAGTCAGAAGCTTAACCAACTAAGCCACCCAAGAGCCCCTTCTCTTCTTTGCTTTTACTACAGCAAGAGGTTATAACAGTGAGGTTTCAGAGCACAAAAGCTAAATGGATACTCTAATATACTCTGAAAGTAAAATAAAGGCAGATGTCAGAGGAGAGGTGGAAATAGAAATGGCTTTTGTCCTAGAGTCTCATTCTACTTTCTCTCTGGTCAACTACTCCACAAATAAAGAGAAAGAATCAAGAGGCTTCCCTGACAACAGTAGTTCACAAAATGTGGTCCTTCAGCTATCAACATCAGTGACACCCAGGAATTTGTTAGAAAAGTAAATTCTTGGGTCTTCTAAATCTGAAATTCTGGGCAGGGGGCTGTCTCAGCAGTCTGTGGTTTGATGAGACCTCCAAGTGATTCTGATGTACACTCAAGTTTGAGGGTCACCAGCTGAGGCTATTTCTAAGATCTTCCCATATGTTGATCGTTAATAGTTAATAATTAACATTGTGAGCGTAAACAACTAACATTAACCCAACCATAACAGAAATAGGGATACAGTCACTATGAGTTGTCTTCTGCACAGAGTAGCACAGCGGAAGCATGCTGGGCCCATGAGTTGTCTTCTGATGCATAGAGCTGTGTCAGGTCCTCACCGTAGGTCCCATTGGGTATCCCAAGTCAGGTGTCACATTCAGAGTTGAAAGTGACAGGAAATAAGAGTCAACATCCCCTTGGCTGCCAGTGTCATTTAAGAAAGAAACATGCTTATAGATGATATTTGTACTCTTGCCCAGTTATTTACTTAAAACATATTCTTAAGAGTGGATTTTCAGAGACCAAAATCCATGAATATTGAAAAATGTAATCTGTTCTAAAGAGATCCTCCAGAACACTGTAACAATCTGCATTCTTAACCCATGGGGGCAACATCAACCCATGGGTTCAGTCTTTCCCATTTCTCCCAATTGGCCAAAAAATGTGGCATTTTAAATGTGTTTCCCTCTGGCTAAATACCATGAAATAATCTGTCAGATGGATTTACTTATACTTCTTCTTTGAAGAGCTTTTCTTCATTTTTTTTTTCTTATTTAGCCTCTTAGAAAATCCTAAAAGGTACTGGTAGATTGTTGTATTCCAGAGATAAATACCACGTTGGCATGATACACGTGCAAGTAAACACACACTTTAGCACACTCGCAGGCACACAATGCTTTCCACTAACCCGAGTTTCTAGTAGACTAGGTATTTTTTCTTAAACTTTTTCCATCTGATTTGGGTATCAAGGTTATACTCCCCTGACAAAATAAGTTAGATTTTTTTCCTCTATTTTTCTAACCATCTTAACAAGTTTTTTTTAATAATATATGAATTACCTGTAACTTACAATTTTTGATAAAAGTTGCCTAAAAATCGGTTTGGACAGATGAGGTTTTTTTTTGGTGGGAAAATTATTTTTGGTATAATTTCACACTCTGATAGTTATCAAGCTACTGAGCTACTTATTATTGAGTTATTTGATAATTCATATTTTCTAGAATAATATTTTACAAGTAGTGACTCAAAAGTATGAAAGAAACCTGATTAATCAATTATAATAGAGAAATTCAAAAGCTATTGAGGTCTCTACAGTTGAATTAATCAAGTATGACTTTAAAAAAAAATCTATTTGAGATAATTTTAGGCTTACACAATAGAGAAATAGTATAGAGTACCCATACACCCTTTATTCATCTCCTCCTAATGTTAACATTTTATATAACCATGGAAACATTACAAAAACAAAAAAATTAATATTGTTGCAATGCTATTAACTATAGATTTCATTTGGATTTTACCAGTTTTTCACAACCGTTTACTAGGATCTAATTAGTTGTCATGTTTCTTCCAATTTGTGACAATTCCTTGATCCCCTCCTCATCTTTTATGAACTTGATCTTTTGTGGAGTACTGATCAGGTGTCTAGTAGAATGTCCCTTCATTTGGTTTTGTCTGATATTTTCTCAGGATTGATGAAGCTTTTTCTTGGGAAGACACCAGAGAGACTGGCCCTTCACAGTGTATCCCATCGAGGTTTACAGGATATTGGTCTTACCAGTGAGGATGTTAACGAGAATCATTTTTTTAAAAGATTTTATTTATTTGTCAGAGAGAGAGAGAGAGCGCATAAGCAGGTAGAGTGGCAGGTAGAGGCGGAGAGAGAAGCAGGCTCTCTGACAAGCAAGGAGCCCGATGTGGGACTTGATCCCAGGATCCTGGGATCACGACCTGAGCTGAAGACAGCAGCCTAACCTACTGAGCCACCCAGGCATCCCTAATGAGAATCATTTGACTAAGGTATTATCTGCCACATTTCTTTACTGTATTTTAGGAATGGATGATACTTTGAAATTACACAATATCTTGTTTCTCTTAAACCTTTACCCAGTAATTTAGTAATTATGTATGGATGTTGCCTGCAGCAATTATTATGGTGTTCTATGGTATTTTCTACCTTCCTCATTCCTTCTACATTTATTAATCAGATTTCTTTTGTAAGGAAGACTAATCCTTCTTTCATCCTTATTTATTCATTCAGTTATTTATTTATATCATCATGAACTCATATGTATTTGTTTATCTTCCCCTAACTTGAAAATCAAGCATGTCTCCAAGTAGCCAAGGTTACTTTTATTAGAGAATACTATTTTGGAACCAGGATCTGGACTGTGGATGTTTTAATATTTTATAATCTGTGTATTTTAAAAAGGAATTTAATTCACTCATATTTTTATTGTGGAGAATGATATATTTTGAGAAATTTCTATGACCTTTTTATATTTCTGTTTACTATGCATTTTATTTCATTTTTCACATCCTTTCTACCTTCTATTGATGAAATTTTCTTTATTCTGTTTTTTTTTCCTTCTGATGACTTTGAAGCTGTGGCGTTTATTACATATTTAGTTATTACTACTAAATTTTTAATACAAATACTTATCAAAAACTTTTTCTAGCAAAATCCAACATTATTCAGTTATTTCCAGTCCCCTTCTACACAAGGTATCCTTTCCACAACATCTATGCATTGAATTGTCCGCTTGACTGCTGCCCTGAATTTTACTTCAGCATTTAAAAAACTATTTAAGTATGCATATCATAAGAGTACAATTTGGTTGATTTTCATATAATGAATAATTAAGTATACTTTGTGACATCATGAAGGTCAAGAAACAAAATGTTTATACACACAGAAGTTCCCACTAACTCTCCCACCTGGAAAGTACCTCCTTTCCCTGAACCCCACCATAGGTTAACCATTAATTGACTTCTGCAGCACAGAGTGGCTTTGACTTCCTTATATAAAAGGAATCATACAGCTTTTATTTTTCTTTGCAGCTTCCTTCCTTTAATATTATATTTGTGAGAGGAGTCTCTGTTTTTGCACAGAGCCAAGTTCAGTCTCATTGCTATACACTGTTTCATTGTGAGTGTGGTACTTATTTATACATGCTACCATGAAGAAGCACTTGAGATACAACACCCATCACTTTTTAGAAGGACAAGCATTGTTTCATTATTTGTCTGAACTAGAATGATGCCATCACCTAGGCTGGGTGACAGAAACTCGATGCTTAAATCAGTGTTGTGCTCAATGAGCACTGACATGGAGAAGAATGAAGAAATGCCTATATTTTACTATGATTTCTAGTGCTTTTTGGTCTTCCTGGCCCACCTTGCAGGAAGGATGGAACTTTAGGAATTGTGTTTGTTTCCATTAAGCAGTGGAACATTTGCTTGAACTTCCTTCAGCTTAGGAACATTTGGAAAATTCTCCTTCCCTTTGGAATGCTGGCCAGGCCTGCATTCTCCCCTGCACTTAGGAAGAAATGTGAACTGCCCACTAATTCAGGTTTCTGCAACCCATGCATTTGCTGAGGAGTGGCAATGTACTCCCTACCTGCTGAGGACCAGAAACCGTGCAACTGGTATTCAAAGAGAACTGGCAGGACATTCCCCTTCTTAGGAAACCAAATCTCTGAGGTGGATAGTTTTTGAAGAAGCAGAGTGAGCAGACTTCCTCAATGGAGAGGAAGAACATGTAAAGTCAGGACATACATTCAACATGAATGCGTGGAAGACATCATCAAGGTGTTCCTTCTCCTCTTACTAAAAGTCCAACAGCACGCAAGATGAGAAGACAGCAAAAAAACAAAACAAAACAAAACAAAAGATGAGAAGACAGCTCTGGCAATGTTTTCACAAGAGCTTGTGAAGCACAGAGACACCAGACCCAAACAGAACTGCCAAACCCTTGAGAAAATCACAACCACAGGGCCTCCTAAACTTTTCAGCAGGGCCAAAACGGGGGGGGGGGGATTAAATCCACCCACCTGGTAACATGACCTATTCATCTTATGGCTTTGTGGTCCATAATTGTCACCTTCCTACTTGATCATCAAAGATGGATCCAGATAAGGACCCAGTTAAAACCAAAGAGAAGAAAAATTCAATTTTTGTATCTGGTTTATCATTTTTGAGTAAGCAGTGAAACCACTGCAAGGCACAGACCACATACTTCACATCTTGGGTCAACAAGGGAGCCAGGCCAAGTGTCAGATTAAATATTCCACAGCTGAGGTGTTTGCATAACTTTGCAGTGGCTACCATTTAAAGAAAGAAAAACAGTGATGGGTCTTTAAAAAAAAAAAAAAAGATTCCCTTAACTTGACATGCTCACAGTGTCCTGCCAGCAATTGCTCTCAACTTGGAAGCCAAGGCCACGCATATCTTGTCCCCGGAGCGTCAGTGCCAGCTGGCAAGCATGGCCCTGGGTTTCCATTTGTTCCAGAGTATGAAGACCCACTGTGCGCCTGAAGGCCACAGCTGCACTGCTGGATTTTTTAACCCTGTCTGCTTCGGTTAAGAAGCTAATCATTTTAAAAAGGAATTTCCTGATTCTTGAAATGTCTGTTGTGTTTCAGTAACGAGTTTGCAAGCACTGCATGTGTTTTCAGTTTGGGTTGGCTCTGTGGGTCTGCTGAGGAAACTGGAGACAGGTCTCTTATTGAAACAAAATAGTAAGTCTGAATAAATCGACTTTATTGTCATTGGCTCTGGCGTGATTTGGATTAATTTTAGCTTTATATTTCTAAAGGATTGCTCAAGAGATGACACTCTTCAATCAGGTTACATGAGGGAGAGAACGGACATATCCTAAGCACCTACTAAGTGTCAGCTTTCATCCAGGATCCCAGTGACTTTTCCTAACCATCTAAGGAAGTGGTTGTTCCTCCATTCACTTTACTGAGGAGGTAATGGAGCTGCTGTGAAGGTCATTTCCTTGTCTGAGGTCATGTAGTCAAGAGCAAGAACCATGAAGTCCAACTGCTTGGTTTCACCCCAGGTCTGCCACTTACTTTCGGGACGTTACACAAGTCACCTCACCTTTCTGTTCCAACTTCCTCATCTGGAATATAGGAATCATCATCAGAATACTCCATCAAGGATGAAATAATATGTCAAAGTGCTCAGTACGGGAATTGATCTGTAAACTCAGCCATTGTTATGTGATAGTGCAGGCATTTCAACCTAGTACAGCTCCTTTCCAGACTCCTGTGAATGCCACTAACCACCCTGCCAGTCAGCACCTCTTTCCTCCATAGGGAAGGCTGAAATCAACACTGATATTGAAGAGACTCCAAGTAGAAGGTGATTTAAATGTCTATACTGCCTAGAGCAATCTATACTTTCAATGCCATTCTGATCAAAATTTTACCGGCATTTTTCAAAGAGCTGGAGCAAACAATCCTAAAATTTGTATGGAACCAGAAGAGACCCCGAATTGCTAAGGAATTTTTTTTTTCAAGATTTAAAAAAAAAAGTCTTAAAAAGAGATCACTAGTAGGCGGGGGGGGGGGGGGGGTGGGGAAGCAAGCTCCCTGCTGAGCCGAGAGCCCGATGCAGGGCTTGATCCCAGAACCCTGAAATCATGACCTGAGCCGAAGTCAGAGGCTTAACCCACTGAGCCACCCAGGCACCCTGCTAAGGAAAATTTTGAAAAAGAAAAACAAAACTGGGAGCATCACGTTGCCTGATTTTAAGCTTTACTATAAAGCTGTGATCATCAAGACAGCATGGTACTGGCACAAGAACACACATAGACCAGTGGAACAGAGTAGAGAGCCCAGATATGGACCCACAACTATATGGTCAAGTAATCTTTGACAAAGCAGGAAAAAATATACAGTGGAAAAAAGACAGTCTCTACAATAAATGGTGTTGGGAAAATTGGACAGCTATGTGTAGAAGAATGAAACTCGACCATTCTCTTATACCATACACAAAGATAAACTCAAAATGGATAAAAGACCTCAACTTGAGACAGGAATCTATCAAAATTCTAGAGGAGAACATAGGCAGTAACCTTTTTGACATCGGCCACAGCAACTTCTTTCAAGATATGTCTCCAAAGACAAAGGAAACAAAAGAGAAAATGAACTTTTAGGACTTCATCAAGATCAAAAGCTTTTGCACAGCAAAGGAAACAGTTAACAAAACCAAGAGACAACTGACAGAATGGGAGAAGATATTTGCAAATGACATATCAGATAAAGGGCTAGTATCCAAAGTCTATAAAGAACTTCTCAAACTCAACACCCAAAGAACAAATAATCCAATCAAGATTATTTCCATTAATCTGGAAATTTCTATGGGCAGAGGACATGAACAGACATTTCTACAAAGAAGACATCCAGATGGCCAACAGACACATGAAAAAGTGCTCCACATCACTCGGCATCAAGGAAATACAAATCAAAACCACAATGAGATACCACCTCACGCCAGTCAGAATGGCTAAAATTAACAAGTCAGGAAATGACAGATGCTGGCGAGGATGCAGAGAAAGGGGAACCCTCCTACACTGTTGGTGGGAATGCAAGCTGGTGCAACCGCTCTGGAAAACAGCATGGAGGATCCTCAAAAAGTTGAAAATAGAACTACCCTATGACCCAGCAATCGCACTACTGGGTATTTATCCTAAAGATGCAAATGTAGTGATCCGAAGGGGCATGTGCACCCGAATGTTTATAGCAGCAATGTCCACAAAAGCCAAACTATGGAAAGAACCTAGATGTCCATCAACAGATGAATGGATCAAGAAGATGTGGTGTATATATCTACAATGGAATACTATGCAGTCATCAAAAGTAATGAAATCTTGCCATTTGCAATGACATAGATGGAACTAGAGGGTATTATGCTTAGCGAAAAAAAAAACTGGAGAAAGACAATTATCATATGATCTCCCTGATATGAGGAAGTTAGGAGGCAATGTGGGGGGTTTGGGGGTAGGAAAAAAATAAATGAAACAAGATGGGATTGGGAGGGAGACAAACCATAAGAGACTTTTAATCTCACAAAACGAACTGACGGTTGCCGGGGGGAGGGAGGTAGGGAGAGAGTGGTGGGGGTTATGGACATTGGGAAAGGTATGTGCTACGGTGAGTGCTGTGAAGTGTGTAAACCTGGCAATTCACAGACCTGTACCCCTGTGGCTAATAATACATTATATGTTAATAAAAAAATAAAAGAATAATTTAAAAAATGGGCAGAAGACATGAAAGGACACTTCTCCAAAGAAGACATACAAATGTCTAACAGACACATGAAAAAATGTTCATCATCATTAGCCATCAGGGAGATTCAAATCAAAACCACATTGAGATACCAACTTACACCAGTTAGAAAGGCCAAAATTAACAAGACAGTAAATATGTGTTAGAGAGGATGTGGAGAAAGGGGGACCCTCTTACATTGTTGGTGGGAATGCAAGTTGGTGCAGCCACTTTGGAAAACAGTGTGGAGATTCCTTAAGAAATTAAAAATAGAGCTTCCCTATGACCCTGCAATTGCACTACTGGGTATTTATCCCAAAGATACAGATATAGTGAAAAGAAGGTCTATCAGTGTTCACAGTAGTAATGGCCACAGTCGCCAAACCGTGGGAAGAACAAAGATGCCCTTCAACGGACGAATGGATAATGTCCTGACTTTAAAATTATTTTTCCGGGGCGCCTGGGTGGCTCAGTGGGTTGAGCCGCTGCCTTCGGCTCAGGTCATGATCTCAGGGTCCTGGGATCGAGCCCCGCATCAGCTCTCTGCTCAGCGGGAAGCCTGCTTCCTCCTCTCTCTCTGCCTGCCTCTCTGCCTGCTTGTGATCTCTCTCTGTCAAATGGATGGATGGAATCTTTAAAAAAAAAAAAAAATGTTAAAATTATTTTTCCAACTGAAGCAAACTAGGCCTGTAGTTCTGGCTCAGACTTCTACAAAAGCAGCTTTGTCTGATAAGACACCAGAAAGAGAGGAGACCTGATGGGAGATAAACAGGTTGAAGGGCTCTCTCATCTCATTGTCCAGGCCAGTGGTGTGGATTCAGAATTTTATTTTATTTTATTTTTTAAGTTTAAAGGGAGGCAGAGGAAGAAGCAGGCTTCCCACTGATTGAGGAGCCCAATGTGGGGCTCGATCCCAGGACCCTGGGATCATGACCTGAGCTAAAGGCAGACACTTAACGGACTGAGCCACCCAGGTGTCCTTTGGATTCATAATTTTAAAGCAAAAAATTAATACATGATATGTTTTTCTCAAAACAGCTGACATTTGCCCCATTCAGAAATGGAGTTTAACTTGTGATCCTGGAATCAATCATAGTGCATGTCAGCCTGGTGCTTTGACACTACCTCCAACTGCTTCCTGTTTCCAGGCTCTGTACTGGCACCTGGGGTGCAAAGTGGGGTACGATATGGTCACTGTCCTCACTGAGCTCCAGATAGGTGATCAAATGAGCCCACTCTACACACACCCTTCCTTTCCATTGAGGCTGCTAACCTCCAGCTCCTCTGGAATTCATTCTAAAGGAAGCCTTGCATACTTCTCAGCTGTTACATATCCAGGAATTTGGGGTGCTTTGTGAAGCTTAGGTAAATTTCTTGAATAATCCTAAAAATCAACAATTAGGAGGGAGGCCCAGCATGCACCCAACTAATCACATGAAAATTACCCCATTCTTGCAAGGATTTCTTGGGCACCAGGAACCATCCCGAAGGACCTGGCATCAGAAGATCTGAACATGAGCCCTGCCCTTGTCACTTAACGAACTGTACAACTTTAGCCAAAATCACTCAAAGTATCTGAGTTGTATTTTTTTTTAAAGATTTTATTTATTTATTTGACAGAGTTCACAAGTAGGCAGAGAGGCAAGGCAGGCAGAGAGAGAGAGAGAAGCAGGCTCCCTGCCGAGCAGAGAGCCCGATGCGAGACTCGATCCCAGGACCCTGAGATCATGACCTGAGCCGAAGGCAGCAGCTCAACCCACTGAGCCACCCAGGTGCCCCTCTGAGTTGTATTTTTGTGTCTATAAAATGGGGAAGATGAATAATGTTGAGGCTCCAGGTTTATTACTAATGAGTTAACAGATTAATGTCCTTAAAAGCGTTTTTATGCAGTAATGACTTGTAAATATTTATTCTTGTTACTTCCCTTCATACTTTCACTTCCATTTATTTTGGGTAAATTTTGCATAGTGTAACTTAGATTGTGTTTCTTGCTTTATATTCTGATGTTTGTGAATATTTTAATAAAAAGAAGACACAAATGAATAGCATCAGTGAGCAATCTTTAATACCACATCCAGGAGGGATAATGGGTAAAGAGAGCACACCTCTATTCTTGTTTCCTTTTTACTGTTATTTTATTATTATTTTATAAAAAAATTTTTTTAGAGAAAGAGAGTGAGAGTGAGTGATGGGGAGAGGCAGAGGGCAAGAAAGAGAATCCCAAGCAGACTCCCTACTGAGCATGCGGCCCAATGAGGGTTTCGATCTCATGACCCTGAGATCATGACCTGACCTGAAACGAAGAGCCCGACGTTCAACTGACTGAGCCATCTCTCTTTCTTTTCTAAATTATTACTGTGAGGGGCACCTGGATGGCCCAGTGGGTTAAAGCCTCTGCTTTTGGCTCAGGTCATGATCCCAGGGTGCTGGGGTTGAGCCCCACATCAGCCTCGCTGCTCAGCGGGGAGCCTGCTTCCTCCTCTCTCTCTCTCTGCCTGCCTCTCTGCCTACTTTTAATCTCTGTCTGTCAAAATAAATAAATAAATAAATAATTTTTAAAAATAAATTATTAGTGTGATTATTTATGTTATGTAGGTATTGTGCTAAATACTGTTTATGTTTGGAAAATCTCAGAACATTCTCATTTTCACAACGAACTCATTAGATAGGACTGCTTTCATTTTACAAATAGACAAACTAGAGCTCTGAAAACCTAGGCGATATTCTCAAGGTCAGAAATCTAGTAAGCAGTTAACTGGGGTGTGAACTTCTGTCTGGCTGACTCCAAAGTACAGGTTTTCAACTACAATCGATTCTGTGTCTGAGGATGGTAATAATTACAATAATCTGAAACGGGAAAGGGAAGACCAATAACAATGTCCATTTATTATGTTTATTGGAGCCTGAAATGAGATAGGCTTTAAGGGTTGGATAATTGCTGTAAATATATACCTATGGATAGGAAGTAATGAGATATGATCTAAACAAGCAACAAGTAGAAAGTATAAAATACAGTTGATCCTTGAACAGCATAGGGATTAGGGATGGCAACACCCTGAATGGTTAAAAATCTGTGTTAAATTTCCGACCCTCCCAGAATGTGACAACTAACAGCCTCAGTTAGATTTGTTGCCCCAAATCTAGAAAGGCACACAGTAGTGCTTAATACATAGTTGGTAACTGAATGAATAAATGAAGAATGAACAAATACAACTCTTTCTTTCTTTTTTAAAAATATTTATTTATTTGAGAGAGAGTATGTGCACGAGCAGAGGGGAGGGATGGAGGGAGAGGCAGCCTCTTGCTGAGCACAGAACCCAACAAAGGGCTTGAGCCCAGGACCCTGAGATCATGACCTGAGCTGAACCCAAGAGTGCTGCCTAAGTGAGTGACACCTAGGTGCCCCTGGCCCTTTTTCTTTTATACCATTGTTGGTTATATGTGGGTCTTACCTCACCTAGGAAACTATGACCTTTTTGAGGACAATATCTATGTCTAGATCACCTTTCCATCTGTCTAGGTCCTAACATAGTACTAGTAATTTGCTTATTGATAGAAATTTTACAGAGGTTTTACATACAATGTCTCGTTTGTGACCTAACAACTCTTTAAAATAGGTTGGTATTCTTATTCCCATCTGTCTCAGTCAACCTGGGCTGCTATCACAAAATACCACAGATTAGGTACCTTTAACAAGAGACACTGATTTCTCACAGTACTGGAGGCTAGGAAGTCCAAGACCAAAGTGGCGGCCAGTTTGGTTCATGGTGCAAGCTTGCTCTCCTGACTTGCAGACAGCCACCTTTTCATTGTGCCTTACATGGTAGAAAGAGGGAGAAAGCTCTGATCCCTTTCTCTTTATGTAAGGATGCTAACCTCATTCATGAGGCTTACATCTTCATGACCTCATCCAAACTTAATTACCCCCCAAAGGCGACAGTTCCCAATACTATCACATTGGGGTTGTGACTTGGACATATGAATTTAGCCAGGGGAGACACCAATTTTGGTCCACATGAAAGAAATCATAATGCAAGGAAATATAGTGATTTTGCCAAGGTCGGAGATAAAGGATAAATCAGATTTGAAGCCCAATTCTTTTTCTGTAAGTCTAGGAGTCTCTCTCTTTTTTTTAAATTAACATATAATGTATTATTAGCCCCAGGGGTACAGGTCTGTGAATTGCCAGGTTTACACACTTCACAGCACTCACCATAGCACATACCCTCCCCAATATCCATAACCCCACCGCCCTCTCCTCCCCCGCCCCCCATCAACCCTCAGTTTGTTTTGTGAGATTAAGTCTCTTATGGTTTGTCTCCCTCCAGATCCCATCTTGTTTCATTTATTCTTTTAGGATTCTCTTTTATGGACCACTATCTCTTCCTGTGTTAGAATGCATAAATAACTACTGAACCAGGAATGAATAGATAGAATACTGAAACAGGGCTCCCAGTCCTGAAAGGTCCAGAGTAGGCAGGACTCTCTAGGAACACAAAAAGCTAGTTTGTATGAAGGTATATTTCTACTTTGGGGTTTTGGTTTTTTAAAAATTTTTATTATGTTTTAAATTAAATAGGGTTCTAAAAGTTTGTTTTGTGATAGCCAATCCATCCTCACACCACTATCTCTGCTCCCCTCCTGCTTTCAGTGGAAGGAATGGAGACTGTGAGGTAGAATAATTCCAATAGGCCACATAACACTATGATGGGGAGACTGGTTTGAACCCAGGACAGGTCGCCTCCCTGTTTTAGCTACAGGGGAGTCAACTGAGAAAGCACAGTGGGCTCTTCTGTTTGGTCTGCTTGCTCCAATGAGCAGGGATCAGTATAGTGTTCTCTTCTCCCACAGAGGTGGACAAGATACGAGTCTCTGAAAGCTTAAATCCTTGGCCATGCACTGTTCCCAAATATATATGGATAAAGATTTCTATATATGTCTATACACATGTGTGCATGTGTATACATGCATGCATGTGTGCATATGTTTGAAAAGTCCTTAAAGCCCATGTATTTTTTTTTCTGATTTTGATGAGCTCTTACCCTCCAAATATTTCTGCAATCTGTCCTTATGCCTCAGAACTCCTGGAACCCTCATATGAAGTTAACCCAGATTCCAAACTTAATCAGATTTATCCACCACTAATCTCTGTAGCTATTTTTAACAGAAATATCTTATTTGTTATTTCCCAGACAGAACATGTCTCTATAACAAGCCACTGCAGCAAATTCTTCATCCTTGCAGATCAGAGTGGAAGAACTAGATCTCAACCCAGAGACTGTTTTATCTTTCACTTTTCTAGGGTGGACTATAGAAGGAAGGGCAGTGTGACTTAGACATTGTGAAGACTAACTCACATTCAAGGCTACATTTAAATTGTATGTCTGTCAATGCATGATTTTGCCACTTAATTGCTAATTCCATTCTCAGTTCCATCCCACCCTGGGCCAAAGCAAAGTGAATCAAAACAAACAAAAAATGAAAACTTGCTTTGTTTGATGATAGTCATAAAGGTGTATCATTCTTTAAATTCATACGATGCACTGCTTTTCCCTGGTACCCATTGGACATGAGAAATGTGTGTCCCTAGGGTGACCTAAGTTAAGAAACTTCAGAGGAGCTGCCTCAAAAGTCTTTTCCTAATGATGCAAATAATTCCAGAAACCTTGTGAACTCTTCATTGGAAGTGGACCCATCTTTTAATGCTGACTTGAGAACAGAGACAAAATGCAAGGCAGACAAAACTAGGATGCCCACCATACTTTCTGCATCTATGATATGAAGGACTTGGGTTGAGTAAGAGAATGCTAAGGACCATTTAAACTGCGAAATTCTCTGATGATCCGATTTTCCTCTGTCTTCTCTGCCAGACCCAATGGTATTTTCACAGAAACCCAAACTACTTTACATGGAGTAGGCTGCTTAATATGATTGCCCTGTGAACAAAATAAAATAGCTTTTTTGAGGCCGAAAAGGGAGTCATAGCATATCAGTGCTAGAGTAGTTATTTCTTTCTCTTAGGTTTCTTATTCTGGACTTATGAGCCACAGAATATAAGACACAGATAGTTAGCTGTTTACACTACTTCCCACTAGCTTCAGAAATTGTCCAGGTCCATGCAAGAGCAATGAAGAGACTTATTATATAGAGGTATCGATACCTCTATATAATAAGTCTATTATATAGACTTATATAGAGGTATATCATCACATTTCCAGAAAGCCCAGAGTTCCTGAGAAATAATTTTTTTCAAACTTTAAGATGTTCTAAAGTAGCTTGTTATTTTAAGCACGGGCATGGTAAAGGATCCCTTCCTTTAGCAGATAACATTTTGTCAGCTTTCCTATTCGGCAAGTTGAAATTTTCCTAAGTTGTATTTATTTAAAGTGAAGTGCACCCATGAATAAATAGAGAGCATTAAACTCAGGAGAGGGACAAAATCTCTGGTGAATTGGTGGTTGCTTGCATTTGGTGCCCCACATCAATGCCATGGGGCTTCCTCATTACCAGTGCATTTAGAAGCTAAGAATCTTGGGCATGAAATTTCTTAAAAGCATGTATTTATTGTGCCTATTTGTCGGTAACTACCTAGAGCACATATTACTTCTGACTCTCCAAAAACTTTACTACCAGTAAGCTTTACTGATAACAGAAACAGTCGATTAGCACATATTTTGCATGAGATATATATATATACACACACACATATATATAATATTCTTATCATATTATAGTAAAGTAAGCTGGAGAAAAACTGTTATTAAGAAAATCATAAGGGAGGAAAGATACATTTACAGTACTACACTGCTTTGATGGGGGGGGGGGAATCTGCCTCTCATTGGACCCGCATAGTTTAAACTTGTGCTGTTCAAGGGTCAACTGTATTTTCTGAAATGGAGACACACAGAGGCCTTTTTCTCTTCTCCACAGACAATTATACTTCTAAGTCCTCACTTAACAAAGAAGGGGATGGCCAAAACAAGCTGCTCTGATTAAGAAAATAATTTGGGGATGCCACAAGAGAGTCATCTTAGAATGCCACAGGACCTGATAAAATTTTCACCTCCATACTTCTCCTGAGGGACATTGTGTAAAAGATTTGTATCAAACAAAAAGATTTGTTTCCACAGCCTCAAGAGGATCCACTGGTAGCATATGGCTATATCATCAGGATGTCTCTCCACATGTCCCTTGGTCTGACCTGGCTCAGGACAGAACCACGGTGCTAGAGACTGAGTGTGTGTGTCCCCTCCAAATTCTCCTGCCGAAACCTACTTCCCTGTGAGAGGTCTGTGAGAGGTGGGCTGGTCATGAAGGTGGACCCTTCCTGAGTGGGATTAGTGCTTTCATAAGAGAGATACCCCCGTCAACCCCTTCATCCCTGTGAGGAGAGAGGAAGGGGACCACCATCTGGGACCCAAGAAGCAGACAACATCAGACACCAAATCTGCTGGAGCCTTGGTGTTGGACCTCCAACCTCCAGAACTGTGAGAAACAAATGTTTCTTAGAGCCTCTGAGTCTACTGTGGTATTTTGTGACAGCAGCCTGAATTAATGAAGTCACACAGTAGGCCCTCATCCTGATAAACTTTCCTTACCTTTTAAGGAATGCTAGCTTCTTCCCCTCAGCACTTTGTAAATTCATGGAAATGCCTCTATCTTCTGCTCCCTGGTTTCTCTGAAGCTATTTATAGCTCAGGTTATGTCCTCCTCCAGGCTACTTTTTTTTTTTTTTTTCTAATTTCATAAACTGAGTACCATGTCCCAACTTGTTTTAATTGCTCCCTCCACCATTCCCCATGTGATGGATACTTTAAAGTGGTTAAAGAAAAAATTTTACGCATCTGCCTAACATTCAATGAACATGTATATGCAAAACATCTATATGTTAAAAAAAACTTTGGACGTGGAGCATCCAAAGTTGAATCAGACTCAGACCCAGCTCTGATGTAGTTTCAACTTACAGGAAAGATGTTTAAACAAAGGAAAAAAGAAAAAAAAAAAAAAAGGACAGAAGAAAGTGTTAGATGTCAGTACCATAGCAAGTTCCAAGGGAAAATGACATTTGGTCTTTCCAGGGAGATCAGGAAGAGTCTCATGAAAGTCATTTTTTGACTGAGCCTTAAAGTATTCTTCTTAAAAAAAGTCTTGTAAGAAACAATATATTTCCCTTTTCTGATGTCACAGCCCCAGCAAGTGGTTTTATACCAAATTTAATGGAAGTTACACACTATGTTTTGTGCGTAGGAGGAGGAAGAAAGAGAAGTAACCACAAAATTCAAAAATACAAAAACAAAAACAAAATCCTGGATAACGTTTAGCATCTGTTCCACTCCCACATTAATAAAATTCACCTCGGAGTTCTGACAAAAAGGAGAACAGAGAACAAGAGTTGGGGGGAAAGAAGGGCATACTGGTGAATAAAAAGTCACAGGGGACAGAGAAGCCATAGAGAGTCCAAGGACAGACCTCACTCCCCTTCCCCAAACTGGGAGGACACTACAGCTGGGAAGCTGAGACTGCTGCTTTTGTCCCCACAAGAGCTGCCAGGAAGAGGGGGGAGGGAAGCAGGAAGGGAGCAAAAGGGGTGTGGGGTGGGGTGTGGGGCTGTGGGGCAGGCATAAGGGAAGGAAACACTTAGTTGAGCAGATGGCAAAGGGTGAAGGAGCTATATTTGTATATTTAAAGAGACGGACAGTGCTGAGGAGCTTGTAAACTGAAAAACAACAGCCTGAAACTTCATGATTTTTGAAAAAGAAAGATGTCCTTCCTATCCCTACCCTACACCCAACTTGTTAATAACTTAGTTCTTTTTTCTTCTTCTTCCTTTTTTATTGGGGGTGGGTGCATTTTAGTAATAGTTAGGTCTTACTTGAGAGAGGTCAGTGACCTCACTGGGCTGAGGTGTGGCATGGATGTGCCTTTACCCAGAAGGGTGGCCAGAACATCTACTGACCCAGCCCCACCCTGCCAGGTAATGCTAGTGCCATTCTGAAGGTTGGTTTGCCATTATCCTCTGTGCAAAAACCCAAGTCTAGGAACCCAGTGCTGTGCATAGCCTGGTACTTCCCTTTATGGGAACAATTTCAGTATCTGGCTGGACTTCTCAGATGGAATGCTAAAGGCCACTTCTAATGGCCTTAGACACTCTGTAACCTAGAGATCAGGGCCCATAAGCATAGAAGGCACACAATTCCTCAGCATAGTGAAGGAGTCAGGACCACTAGGGCCTCCAGATTTGTAAGGTGCTGCCTCTGCTGAATTTTGAGGCAGGTTATTGGGATGGTCATTTGTGCCTTCTTCTGGGACACCACTGTCTTTTGGGAAGTTCCTCTGCCCCTACTGGGGTTGTGGTAAGGAAATGGCACCTGCTCCCATGACTCATTGTAGGTTTGTGAGACATCAAATCAAGCTCTACTAAAAAACATGTTGGTTCCCATGGTATTCAGGCAGATTATAGGGCTGGAGTGAGAAGTGGCTGGGTCATTCCCACTGGACTGACAGTTGGCATTAGAACATGAAATTTGAGGATTTTGTGTACTAACGCCCATTCCTGGCATGCTATTCACTGATGGCAAGTTGGGTGTAAGAGTTAGAGGGGAGTTGTCATCTAAGTCAACTGCAATCTTGATGGTATGATGGTATAATCAGGTAGAAGTGGGCACTGCAAACTTGGATATTCAATGCATTATAATGGAGAGCAGGTCTGGGAAAGGAAAGGTTCTGGAGGCAAGCTGTACCAGAGAAAAGACATCTGGATATTCAAAGAAGCAAACAAGCAGAGCAGCAGCAAACCCTAAGATGGTGATATTTAATGAAAGTACCAGTGTCTGAGCTTACCATCAAGCCCACCACAATACAATGGAATCTAGAAGAGCTTGAGGTTCCCCAGTGGCAAGTTTGGCACTGATGACAGGGCTACACAAGGTGGGAGGTTTCAGAGAAATAATATGAGCAGAATGCACGTGGTGGCTTGCCACGGATTTATTCATAGGCTTCTGCCCTGGCTGTGTCAAACTGAGGTATCTGTATGGAAGCTAATGGAGTTTCTAGAAGAACTGACAAGTAGCAGCAACTATGACAAAGCTGGCCATTAATCCTTAGGTGGGTCTGACTGGCTGAGATTTTGCAAAACCATTGCTGCCTCCTGAGACAGGAAAGAATGGCCGGAGGCCCATGCCTTCCTCCTGCAGGGTGCTCACCATATGGCTGGGAACCATCCTCTGCTAAGCAGACGGCATCTTGGAGCCACCTGAGTGTAATTCATCATCTCTCCAGGGCACACCAAGCCTCTCATCTTTTAAGGTATCATCTGAGAGTTGGATCCTGTGTTGATGTTTAAATTGACATCTCCCTTCATGACATTAAGGACCATCCCAAACTCAAAGCTCAACCAGGGCCCATCTGTGGGGAATTTCTTTTAGAAAGTTATCACTGGGAAAACTTAGAGAGAAAATGGAATGTTCATTGAAACCCCAGGATCATCCTGGTCATCTCCATGCTGGGCCTGATGCTTGCCATCCTTATTCCGGGGAGAAGGCCTGGGCATTCTTTTGCCAAATGCTGTTGAAACCTCTCTGCAGATAACCTTTGGGGATTTTGGAAGTGCTCTCCTCAGTCAAGACCAAAGAAGATGGCTTGGCCAGGAGAGAAGTTTTAATCATCTTGGAATTTTCACCTATTGTCCAGCTCAGTGACTTGAGAAAGATCAGGTCTGGGTGTACAACTGGGGACATCTGTCCCTTCTATTTCTGAGCTTATCATCCCTGCAAATCCAAGGAGGCCTATCTGTCCCCAGACATGTTGGGGTTGAGGGTAATGGCCCTAGGGGCAGAGGATGTGGCATAGCAATACTATCAAAAGATGGCTCTTCTTGCCCTGGTACCTAGCTTTCATCGGGAGTCAGCTACTATCAAAGAACCCCTGACTCAATTTACAAATCCATTTCAATAAACATTCAGACCTGGAGGGAGTACTGTGGTATAACCATTTGTCCCTGATTCCTCTACTACTCTTTATAAAAATGCCTCCTGGGGCGCCTGGGTGGCTCAGTGGGTTAAGCCGCTGCCTTCGGCTAGGTCATGATCTCAGGGTCCTGGAATCGAGTCCCGCATCGGGCTCTCTGCTCAGCAGGGAGCCTGCTTCCCTCTCTCTCTGCCTGCCTCTCCATCTACTTGTGATTTCTCTCTGTCAAATAAATAAATAAAAATCTTAAAAAAAAAAAATGCCTCCTGAAATTACAGCTGAACTCTTTGCTCAGGAGCTATATGACCTGAGTGTTTGGATACTATGGGCCTACATGGGAGTTCATTGGATGTAGAACCATATTAGCTGCAGAAAAGGACACATGTCTGTATCCTGAAAGGACAAGCAGAGCCTCCATATCTGTGAGGGCCCCAAGTCCCTTAACCAGGTATTGATATTGAGTCATTGTGACCTGTATAAATCTAAGTTACGGTTTCTTGGAAGTTCCCTATAACACCCCAGCATTCTGCATCGTTTGTGCTACTGTGAATACTTTCTCATTAGGTAAAAGCACATGTTGCCTATTTCTGAGAATTTGAAAGGAAAGCTAATGATATTCTAGCTGCTCATGAGACGGTCCATCAGGATTCTCTCCCAGGGTAGGGGGATCTCCACCCAACAGAAGATATAAGGATTTTCCAAAGAGCTATTGCCCTGGTAGGAGACAAAAGAAACTGCTTGGTTTGGGGGTGTCAAATTTATTTGTCCCAATATCATGTAGGAGCAGTGGAGTAGAGCTGGCCAAGCTACATTCTATCAGTTTGCTTTCTACAGGCCTGTCCTAGGCCAGCGACACGTGGCAGCAACTGGTCTGGGTGCTGGTGCCAGAATGCAGAGTTACAGGCAGTTGTCATTCAGAGAGGACTTATGGCCCTGGTTGGCTGGAATTGGGGGCTGTTGTAGGAGAGGTTGTGGATCATTCCAAAGGCAGCTATCTGTGTGTTCAGAGGGGCTTTGGTTCTCTCTGTCTTGGTCCTAGGGATGTCCTGGATTTGGAAAGGAGTGGCAGTTTCAACTTGACTTCAGTGCAACTTCTGTAGTCTGTAAACATACGCACCATTTGGGCTAACATTTTCTGAGCACATGTGGGATTTGGACAAGTCTGGCTATGGGAAAGTCTGGAAGACCTGTGGATCATGGAATTTAATAGAGTCATCAATGTGCTAAGAATCCTGGGACTTCCTGTGGTCAGCATAATTCCTTTCTTTAGTCCTGGGAGCTCTCTGACCAAAGGAGTGGATGAAAATATCTTGCTTCCTTGGCACCAATTCCAGTTCCATTCTTCAGGCCCATGATCTCATTTGATCCAACGAGTGCTTGAGGGGTATGGCTCCCACTCTTAGAGTCACAAGGAGAAGGGGAAGGAGACTGGGGTTAACTGGCTAGTTTCCAGGTTTAATCTGCATAGAATTTAGGAACTAGGCAGTGTTTTGCAGAAGGGGATATCACTGTAGGAGTAGCACCCATCACCTCCTACTCTAACTTGGGTTTTAACTCTCTCTTATGATGGGGAGTTTCTCTCTTTAGGGTTACTGGAATTGACTGAAACCCTGAGCTTGCAGTCACAGACAGAACAGGCTCTCTGAGTTCTTTTCAGATGGCAGCAGAAACAGCTATGTGACAGTGACCTGATGCTCTTTGGGTATGTCCCCTCATGCTAGCCACCCAAATGCCTTGTTCCTCGTTGTTCCTATGTGCACTGAAGTTGGTCTTGCTGCTATACCATTCTCTAGATGAGCCTCCTGCTGACACAGGAGAGTCTTGTATCTTGAGGGCACAACAATACAGAGAGCTTGCTGATCCTAGAGCTTAGGGGTCCAGGAACCATTCTCAAAGGCAATCCACACATTTCAGAACATTTGATTTGTTCTTTTTCTACAATAGGACACAGAATAACTTTCTAAGATAATCTCCACCTCCCAAACAGAAGTGAGTTTCTAGGCAAAATTGGGCCAACACCAGCCAGTTCCGCATTCAGTCTCTGGAGGTGTAGTCAGGGCAGAGAAAGGGCAGCTGGCTTAGGTCCAGGGCCTAGCCAGCTGCTAGGACAGCAGCCCCTCCTCTCCTAGCCCCTACCACTCTTAAAGTGTTTTTAACCACTGGAAGGGACCTTGTAAATGAAGCATATAAGAATGAGGTTGGAGGCACTTGGGTGATTTAGTTGGTTAAGTATCTGACTCTTGGTTTCAGTTCAGGTCATGATCTCAGGGTCATGAGATTGAGCTCTGCCTCGGTCTCCCCGCTCAGCCAGGAGTCTGCTTGAGATTCTCTCCCTCTGCCCCTCCCTCCCCCACATGCATGACCTCTCATAAATGCATGTTCTCTCTCTCTCATTCTCTAAAGTAAATAAACTAATCTAAAAAAAAAAAAAAGAAATGAGCTTGGAAAGGCAAGTTGGGACTAAATTTGCAGTCTTTTGGTAGGGAGTGAGGAACTATAAAAGATGTAACTACTGCACATGAAATTGACATGATCATGACTTGGCTTCAGAGTGATTCACTCTCCCATTACTATTTAAAGGAAAAAGATTCTTTTGGATGTAAGTAAGAGAAAACCAAATCAAGATGGCTTTGCTGATAGAGATTTATTAACTCATATAACAGGAAGTCCATAGGTACAAAGAAAGATTTGATTGTCTTTTACAAAGCAGTGGTGATATTTGAAACCAAGGGATTGGCTGAGGGTGTCAAGAGAGGACAAAGGCAGAACAACAACAACAAAAAAGTGACCAATAACAGAAGTTCAGAGAATGCCAAAGAGGAAAGGAAGGAGGCAGGAAAAAAAAATTTGAGTCCTTATAATCCAATTTTTGGCCACCTCTATTTTAACACAAGAATTCACCTCTATCCCCCTCAGTGATTATTTTTAAATGAAAGTGATTTATTTAAATGAAATGAAAAAGACACTCATTCTCTTAGGAATATTATATTCTCATTTCAGAAAGCCAATTTATCCAAGTCTAATGATAACTAAAGGTTCCTCCTCCATAGACAAAACTTCCAATCCATTTCAAAGTAATTTTTTTTCCTTTTTAAAAAAATTTTATTTATTTTTTTTAATTTTTTCAATTTATTTATTTTCAGAAAAACAGTATTCATTATTTTTTCATTTCAAAGTAATTTTATTTACTGTTACCAAAAGTAACAAGAATATTCATCCCTAGAGGCTACTTGTCACTTCATGAGAAGCGTCCGCATGTATTTAGGGAACACCAACTGAAATTCAAAGAGAAACTTAGTGACTCACCGATCAGTGTCCCACTAAGAACAGGAAAGGTGCTGTTTCCCAGATGTGCTAACAATTGTCTGCAACCAGGCTGGGCACTCAGCAAGAGTTTCAGATACAAATGCCTAAGTCAGGGACACGTCTTCATGTACTTTGGCAGAGCATCATCTAAGATGTGATTGTAATCACCATGAGATTCTATTTTGCACAGCAGGATAAAAGGATATGGACTTGATATTATAAAATGAAAAGACTATTTTTCCTCTTTTACATTTTTTTTTTTTTTTTTGAGAGAGAGAGGCGGTAGGGTGAGGAGAGAGAAAAGGTGAGAGAGAATCTTAAGTAGGCTCTACACCCAGTGCAGAGCCTGACTTGTGACTTAAAGCTCAGTCAAGGCAGACATCACTCAGTGCTCTGCCACCTGTTTCCTCACCAACATACCAAAATGGCCCCATCACAGGAAATGGACACAAATAATTCTGAGGGAAACCAAAGGGGATGATAAACCTCCGTAGATGATAGTCATTTTTAGGCAACTAGCTCTTGCCAAATGACTCCAAAGTCCACACGTAAAGTCTCAATCCCTTGCCCTTAGACAGATGTGCTTTTGCCACAGAAAATAATAAAAACTACCTAACTTGAATTCAATAGGGCTATATCCTATAAAATTATATCAGATCTTTTAATTTAGAAAGGCCAACTGTATAGCTTTTAAATGAATCACTTAGATACTATACATTTCTGGAGCAGATCTGAATAAATGAGAGAATAAGTAAATATGAACAGACATGGAGCTATATAGATAGTTAACATTTATTAGTTAACTAGTGACCTGGACAGGCTGAGCAGCAATCTTCAAGACTATAAAGGAAAGCTACTAATTAACAGAACCCAAAACACTCCATTCTCATCTGGAACAATGTGTCCATGGACATTTGGCTCACAGAGCTAGCTGGTGAGAGTTTCACGATGGCGCTTCCTATCATGTCTTTAAACTGTGCAGTTACAATATGCATACAATTTAATAATTAGTTCTCAGCATCTTGCGAACCGAGGAGCTATTCCCAAAATGACTTAGTACAGTTTCCTCTAAAGTTCATGCTAAAATAAGAAAAAATTAGGCTCAGAAGTGTTTTACTTAAAACCTTGGGCCTCTACTTATCTAAAATGACAGTGTTAATTAGGCTTCTCATAAACTTCCCTGCCACACTTCACTCTAAGGACCACACCTCAGATGCTCCCTCAGGGTCTGGCATGGTGCTGGAAACCCAGTGAGGCAGGAGCCACTCCGTCTGGAATTCCTTGAGATACATTATTCACTTAGAGACATAAGGTTCTTGGATGGCAATGTAGTCAAAAGTGGTTTTTGCCCTAACCACATATCCAAGTCAATCTTCTTGGAGTTTTAAAAAAAAAAGGTCTAAGCAGAGCTAGAGCAAATTTTCTCAATGGCCTGGGTGATAGCCGGTGAATTGTTACCAGTCCATGGAGTGATATGTACAGAACTTGAGAATAAGCACTGAAAAACTATTATAGCAATCTGATGGAGTGAAGTTTTATCTATTAAATTTAATATTTTTAAATGGGATTTATATTTTATGTGTCACATTTTTCTATTTCATTTTTATTATTATTCACCTTCTAATAGTTGATATTTTTCTTTCTGCTTCTAGATCACATTTCCTACCTCTTTGCATACCTTGTAATTGGACTGTAAAGAGTGTGAATTTTCATTGTTGGGTGCTGACATTAGCCATATTCCTTTATACAGCAGTCATCTTTGTTCTGAAATACAGGTATGTTACCAGTGATCAGTTTGACCTTCTCAAGCGTGCTTTTGGGCTGCCTCAAAGCAGGACTCACTGTGTTTGTTTCCCTACTGTGGCAGGATCATATTCCTAAAGGGACTTTTGTCCAATATCTGAAAACCATTATTTCATATATTCTGCTGGTTTCCTAATTATTTCAGGTGGAAGGCTAAAGTGATCCCTCTTACTTCATTATAGCTAGAAATGGATGTCCTAGGACTTAACATCCTTCATTTTGGTATCCAGTGATTCACAGATAGTGATTTTACTGTATTTTATAAAAGTATCAATTTATAATGGAAGTGAAGTTAAAAAACAAAGCAAAGCAAAACAACAACCAAAAAAACCAAACAATTTAAAAATAAGCAAATGACTCAAATAGACATTTCACCAAAGAAGATTCCCAAATGGCCAATGACCACATGAAAAGATGCTCAGAATCATCAATCATTAGAAAAAATGCCAATCAAAACCACAAAAATATACCCACCTCATACTCATTGGGATAGCTACTATCAAAAACAACACTGCAATGTCCACAATAACCAAACTGTGGAAAGAGCCAAGACGCCCTTCAACAGACATCTTCAACAGAGAAGATGTGGTCCATATAGGCAATGGAATATTACTCGGCCATCAGAAAGGATGAATACCTACCATTTGCATCGACATGGATGGAACTGGAGAGGATTATGCTAAGTGAAATAAGTCAAGCAGACAAAGATAATTATCATATGGTTTCACTTATATGTGGAACATAATCAATGGCATGGAGGACATAAGGAGAAGAAAGCAAAAAATGAAGGGGGAAAATCAGAAGGGGAGATGAACCATGAGAGACTCTGGACTCTGGGAAACAAACTGAGGGTTTCAGAGGGGAGGGGGGTGGGACGATGGGTTAACCAATGATGGGTATTAAGGAGGGCACGTATTGCATGGAGCACTGGGTGTTCTACTAAAACAATGAATCATGGAATGTTACATTAAAAACCAATGATACTATATGGTGACTAACGTAATTAAAACAAGCAAACACCACCAACCAGAAGCCCCCAGAATAATAACATGTTTGGCAAGGGAAAAATTAGAAGCCTCATCCCTAATGGGAATGTAAAATAGGATAGACACTATAGAACACAGTATGGTGGTTCCTCAAACACTGAAAAACAGAATTAGCACATGATCCAACAGTTCACTGGATTGAAAGAACTGAAAGCCACAACACAAAGAGATACCTGTACACCCATTTTCAAAGCAGTATAATTCACAATCGCTAAAAGGTAGAAGCAACACAAGTATCCACTGTTGAATGAATGGATTGAAAAATGTGGTATATTCCATACAATGGAATGTTACGCAGCTTTAAAGGGAAGTGAATTCTGGTATATGCCACAGCTTGAATGGACCTTGAAGACATCATACTAAGTGAAATAAGCCACTCACAAAAGAACAAATACTGTATGATTCCACTTACACGAGGTACTTAGCATAGTCAAACTGGGGGAGTCAAAAAGTAGAACTGGGGTTGCCAGGGCCTGGGGGGAAGAGGAGAATGGAGAGTATTGTTTAACAGTGCAGAGTTTCAGGTGGGGCGAAGGAAACCTGTTACAGAGATGGACGGTAGTGATGGTCGCACAGCAATGTCCTTGAATGTACGGTGAATGTATTTGAATACATGGTGAATGTACATCATAACCCTGAACTGTACACTTACAAATGACAAAAGGGTAAATTTCATATGGTGTGTCTTTTACCACCCAAAAAGAATATTTAAAAGCAAAACAAAGTAAAAAGCAACTGAATCTTCTCCCAGGTAGCCTGAGAATCACTGATCTATAGTGGCTGAAGGTAGAAAAGGGCGTTAAGTGAGGGGAAGTCACTGAGTTTTCTTCCCAAGATCAAAGATGACAAACAAGCTTTTCATGCCACACAGGGTCCACCCAGCCAGGGAACCAGGAAGGTCTAGGACATCAGACCTATAGAACCTACTGTGTTGTCTATTCTTCCTTCATCTGTTTTCCTACTTAATTAGCAGTGAAATCTTTAACAATGGTCTATGTGGTGGGCTTCACACACAGGGAGGAAAGTGGGATTTGGGAGGCTGTATTGTCTTCTGCAGTGAGTCTAGGGGAGAGCCCTCAAGAAGCTGGGGCAGTAGCAGCTGCTCTGAAGACAAAAGCAATTAAGTCTCTGTGTTCTGAAGGGAGGAAGAAGAACAATACTGGCCCAAGACATATTGTTCATCCGAAAAAGAGAATGTTATTGATAATATGTATAACATGCCCCCATTCCTACATATTAGAAAAATACATATATATATATATATATATACACACACACACACACAAACACACACACACACATAAAATATTAAGAAACCATATATATATTTTTAATAGAAAATATGCTAGAAGAAATAAACCAAAATGTGAACATTGGTTATATTTGGGTAATTAGAAGGTGGATTTGTTTACTTTCTCTCTGCAAGTTTTTTTTTTATCATCTGTTGTCTTCACAGTGGGTAAGTAAAACCCTTCTATAGTCGGGGTAAGAAAGTGATTTTTATTCAGAAATTAGAGAAGGACTGAAGGGACGTGTTATGTGGCCCAGATCTGAGGTCCTTTAGTTTTCTTTTTGGAGATTTATGTATAAATTAGTCTATGTTTCAACATTTCTCATTCCACTTTTGTTGTTAACATTAGGGATCTCACCAGCAGTTTAGGCATTTAGGTAACAATGCTTACCATTTTATGTGCTAGAAAAGCATCTCATTCATCTAGGTCAGATAAGATTAGAGTAATTAAGGTCACTGGACTTTGTCATTTAACAAATCCTTAAATCCAACTCTAATCTCATTCATTAATGACATAAACAAAGGGATTAGTTGCTAACATACAGTCTCTCATTCCCATCCAGACACAACTGCTATAATATTAAATGTTATTAATGTATCGCTTTGTATCTTTAGACAAGGGCTGATGTATTCACCACTCTAAGAGTTAGAGATTTATTAGTTCTGAAGAGGTTATCCCCAGGGTAACTCATTATCGCTAGTACAAGCACAGAACGTTCTGTGACAGGAGAATGTCTGAGATCAAACAACCCAATTAATCAAGATAGGACATGCGTGTGGTAGTTCTGCACCAGGAACACATGCTGTCAACTCCCAAATTGTCACCATGCGGTCCCGTGCCTGAGGCAATTCCCCAGGACCACAGGCTGCCGCCAGCACGGACAGGGATCCTGCTGGCCTGTGGCCACATCAGACTCCCACTCAGTCGCCTCGCTGCCTCTCTGACTGGGCTGGAGAAGACTATCATGTGGCTTTACCATTTTCCGGCACCAAACTTTTCACCACTTTACAAAGGAAAGTGATTTGAGTCTTAATGGATCTCTCCCTCCCTCGCTTCTTTCCTGCCCACCCACCCCCCTTTTTCCTTTCTTCAATTCTGACAAAGGTGCTAAGGAGGAGTTAAAGTTCCTAAAGGGCAGTCTCAAAAGATCAGCCTCCAAATAAATGTGTTCTCTCAACAAGTGGAAGCCTCTACAGCCATTAAAAATGATGTCACAGAAAGTTTTTGTAGACACAGGAATGTGTTTACTTCATGCTGTTATTGTGAAAAGAGCAACTTATAGCTATAACCCCATGAACACAAGGGGTGATCCCAGTTTTGTAAACTAAAGGAAGGCAGAGTCTTCATCTATTGTGAAAGATGAGAAGGAGTAAAAGACCTAATATCAACATTTCAGGGGGAGAGGAAAGCTTTGCTGGGTTGCTTCTTAGTTTGTTAGATGCTGGTATACACTCCTCCATTTTCCAAATTGTGAAGTAAAAATGTATCATTTTCTAAAAACCACAAAAAGGGGAGCCTGGGTGGCTCAATGGGTTAAAGCCTCTGCCTTCAGCTCAGGTCATGATCTCAGGGTCCTGGGATCCTGGATTATCAGGCTCTCCGCTCAGCGGGAAGCCTGCCTCCCCACCCCGCCCCCCTGCCAACTTGTGATCTCTGTCTGTCAAATAAACAAATAAAATCTTAAAAAAAAAATAAAAATAAAAACTACAAAAGACTCCCAGCAAATTTTATTTTTTTTAATTTTTTTAAATTTATTTTTTACTTATTTTCAGCATAACAGTATTCATTATTTTTGCACCACACCCAGTGCTCCATGCAATCTGTGCCCTCTATAATACCCACCACCTGGTACCCCAACTTCCCCCCACCCCCACAACTTCAAACCCCTCAGATTGTTTTTCAGAGTCCATAGTCTCTCATGGTTCACCTCCCTTTCCAATTTCCCCAAATCCAGCAAATTTTATTTTAGGGTCAGTCTCCAAACCAGCGATAGAGCATATTCTATTTCTTGCTACCAATTCCAATGCAACAGTGAATCTCCTGTATATCTTTATCTTACCATGTTGGGCTGAAGCTCAAATAGAAATTGTTGAACCTGCCACCATTTTCTCAAACTAAAATCTTACATATACGTTGATCCTCTTTATCACAAAATCAGAAAACACATCCAGAAGTGGGGGAGGGGTGCACTGTCAAATGAGTTCTGCTTTTTCTCAAAACTCGAACAGGAAGATTTCAAAAAGAGGCTGCTTTGGGCCAATGGGTCACTTCCTTTGGGAATGCTTTCCTCTCTCCTTGCCCTGCCACCAGGATGGAAAAAAAAAAAAAAAAGGCCCAAACAAACAATTGGCATTCGTACTGTGCTCAGAGCTTTGAAAGTACTTTCACACATAGCAAGAAGGATGCAAAGAGAAGCTCTTTCCTGAGCATTCGAATGCCCTGCTTGACAGACATGTTCCCACACTGAGTACATAATAAATGGGATCACAAGTGGCAGCACAGGGACTCAGGATTCAGAGCTGCTGTCATGTGAGGCCCTGCTTGCCTCATCTTACATATGCCATGCAGCCCTCATGGCAGTGCTGAGAGGAAGATAGCATTGCCTGTATTGAGGATCAGCAAACTACAGCGCATGGGCCAAATCTGGTCCATAGCTTGTGACTGTGAATTAAGTTGTATTGGAACACAGCCACACCCATTTGTTTACTATCTATGGCTGCTTTCCTGCAACAACTGTGGCACTGAGCAGTAGTTGCAACAGAGGTGTTCTTTTCTACAATGTCTAAACTATTATTTGGCCCTTTATAGAACGTATTTGTTGACCCTGTTCTGCTGATATCTACAAAGAAGGCTCAAGGCCCCTCAGCCACTGACTGGCAGGGCCAAGACATAAACATGCATCTATATTACTTTAAGCCTAAAGGCTTTTCATTTCTCCAAACCAGAGCTTCAGGAGTAATACCGTAGCTTCCTCTGAAGCATATCATACAAGTGGTACCTTACAATCTGAGAAAAAGGACACATGAAGAACTGTGCGATAATTTTTAAGACACATTAAGAAACATAGTAACTGTCCGGATTCCTTAAGTGAAAGAACACATCATCCTAAGTTATGTCTTTTAACTCTACAATAAAAATTATAAACCAGAAAATTAAAAAAAAAAAACTACTGGAATTTTACATGCAAAATTGGCATTAGTTTTCATTGTATAGCTTTCACAGGAAAAAAGACCCTAAAAATACATAATGTGTTCCTTTAGTGTGATATGGTACCATCTGTCTGAACTTGCTAGCTTCTTCCCAGCCTAGATAGGAAGGGGTAGAAAAACATGTGCCTAAAGTAAGAGTCTAACCTAGTCTTCATTTTTAGCATGGCTTTTGTTTTAAATGTCGGTTTCTCTCTCTAAACTCCTTTTGCTAACTTCTTAACCACTCAATGAGCTGGGACATAGAACTTTGCAGAGACGTTCCCTAGAGGCTCATTGAGAGAAAGTACTAACTCTTACTTGTTCATACTACTTCATCCACTGGTGACACAAAAGTGCGAGGCGTGAAAAACAGAGACCAGAGATGGGTGGGAGGCTGGTGCCATTCCCCCTGGCAACAGCAAATGTAGGAAAGGGAGCATCACCCCAAGACCTTGTCTTTCTTAGGCAGAGTCCAGCTGAGTGGAGGGAAAGTAAAGAAACACCTAGAGGACTGTCCTTGGCATGTCCTCACATGTGGTGGGAAGGATTTCATTCATCTTGCTTCTTCCTGAGAATCCCTAAGGCATATGGCCTGACTCTGGGAAAAGGCAATTCTTCCAATGTTTACAAGAACACCTGGAGATTTAACCATCTTCTGGAAGAAGCTAGCAGGGGCAGAATGAATATAGAGTGTGTCAAGTGATATCCTTAGGCTGGAAAAAGAAAGGAAGGAAATGAAAACAAAGGGGGGGGAAATAAGAAGAGTGAAATATTCTGAAGCCTGTAAAATCTTAAATGAGAGTTCACAGAGGAAGCTATTATCATACAAGGAAAATAAGAGTCTCAGTTGCCATTCTAACTACATTAGGAAGAGTCACCAAGAGAATATAAGGGGAAAGACGTTCCCTTCGATGTCCTTTAAATAGCTATACTGAAGTAAAGCTGACATACACTAACCTTCCCATATTTAAAACATAGTTTGATAGCTCTGACGTTGTGCTTACGCAGATGGAACAGCACCATAATCAGGATAGTGAAGTATCTGTCATCACCAGGAGCTGATTCAAACCCTCCCTCCCAGTTCTTCATTCCCACTTCCGGACGACCATCCACCTGGCAGACGGTTAGTATGCATTCTCTAAATGTTAACATAGAGGGAATATACCATTTTTATCTGGCTTTTTATACTCAGCATATTTTGAGATTCATCCGTATTATACTTTATAATATAGTTTTATGCCTTTTATTGCTGAGTAATATTCTAGCATACAGATAAGCCACAGTTCACTTATCTGTTCACCTACTAATGGGCATTTCAGTCATTTCCAGTTTTGGCTATGATCACTCATGCTCAGATCTCTATAGGACATGCATTTTTCATTTCTCTTGGGTAAACCCTGATGAGTTGAGAAGATGGAGCAAATGGTATATGTTTGTTTAAATTTTGAAGAAACCAATAAACTTTTCCAAAGCAGTTATACCATTTTACATTCCCACCAGTAGTGAATGAGAATCCAGTTGCTTCACATCCTTACCAACACTTGGTATGGTTAGTCTTTTTAATTTTAGTCATTCTAATAGGTGACTGGTATCGTCTTGTGTTTTCAATTTACATTTCCCTAGCAACAAATGATGCTGAATATCTTTCTCATGTGCTTATGTGCCTTCTGTATACCTTTTTGGGTGATGGGTCTGTTCAGATCTTTTGCCCACAGTTCAGCAAGGTCTTTTGTGTACAAAATACACAAAAAGCATTTGTGAGTGCTTTAAGTATTCTGCATGTAAGTCCTTCATCAGATACAGATTTGCATGTATTTTCTCCCAGTGTGTGATTTGTTTTTCATTCTTTTAACAGTGTCTTCCAAGTGCATAAGTTTTTCATTTTAATGAAATCCAATTTACCAGTTTCTTCTTTTAAGGACTGTGTTTTGGTGTCACAGCTAAGAAATCTCTGACTAACTCAAAATTGAAAGGGATTCCACTTGTGTTTTCTTCTAGATGTTTTATAATCTTAGGTTTTGTGGTTAAGTCTGTGATCCACTTTGAGTTTCTGTTTGTACATGGTGTGAGTTGTGGATTGAACGTATTTATCTCCTTGTATATGAATGTCCAATTTTTGAAAAGGCTACTCTTTATACAAAATTATCATTATACTTTGTCAAAAATCAGCTGTCCATGTATATAGTGGGTCTATTTCCATGCTCCCTGTCCTGTTCCATTGAGCTAGCATTTGCCAGTCTTTATACCGATAACTCCATGCTTTGATTACCATAGCTATATATTAAGTCTTAAAATGTGATTGTTAGTCTCTCAACTTTGTGCTTTTTGTCAAAGTTGTTTTGTCTATGTTATATCCTTTGCATTTACATGTGAGCTTTTTTAGTATAACTGACACACTGTGTTACATTACTTCATGTGTAACATAGTGATTTGATAACTTTATGTTATGCTGTGCTCACCCCAAGTATAGCTACCATCTGTCACCATACAACATTACTACAATACCACCAACTATATTCTCTGTGCTGTACCCCTCATCCCCTTGACTTATCCTATGCTGGAAGCCTGTATCTCTCACTCTCCTTCACCATTTTGCCTATGCCCCCATTTCCCTCCCCTCTGGCAATCATCAGATTGTTCTCTTTTTATAAGTCTGATTCTGCTTCTCATTCCTTTGTTTACTCATTTGTTTTGGCTTTTACATTCCATGCATCAGTGAAATCATGATATTTGTCTTTCTCTGACTGACTGACTTCACAAAGCATAATACACTCCAGGTCCATCCACATTGTAATCAATGGCAAGAGCTCATCATTTTCTATGGCCGAATAATAGTGTATGTATATATATCCCATATCTTCTTTATCTATTTACCTATTGATAGACACTTGGGCTACTTCCATATCTTGGCTATTGCAAATAATGCTGTCATAAACATGGGGGTGCATATATCTTTCCTTCGAATTAATGTTTTGGTTTTCTTTGGGTAAATTGCCCAGTACTGAAATTACTGCATCATATGACATTTCTATTTTTTTTTAAGGTTTTATTTATTTACTTGAGAGAGACAGAGATCATAAGTAGGCAGAGAGGCAGACAGAAAGAGAGGGGAAGTAGTCTCCCCACTGAGCAGAGAGCCCGATGCGGGGCTCAATCCCAGGACCCTGGGATCATGACCTGAGTCAAAGGCAGAGGCTTAACCGACTAAGCCACCCAGGTGCCCCGACATTTCTATTTTTTTTTTTTAAGATTTTATTTATGTATTTGACAGGCAGAGATCACAAGTAGGCAGTGAGAAAGAGAGGAGGAAGCAGGCTCCCCGCTGAGCAGAGAGCTCGATGCGGGGCTCGATCCCAGGACCCTGGGACCATGACCTGAACTGAAAGCAGAAGCTTTAACCCACTGAGCCACCTAGGTGCCCCCCGACATTTCTATTTTTAACCTTTCGAGGAACCTCCATATTGCTTTCCATAGTGGTTACACCAATTTACCCTCCCATCAACAGTGAATCAGGGTTCCCTCTTCTCCACATCCTCACCAATGCTTGCTATTTATCTTTTTGATTCTAGTCATTCTGACAGGTGTAAGCTAGTATTTCACTGTGGTTTTGATTTGCATTTCCATGATGATTAGTGATGTTGAGACTCTTTTCATGTGTCTATTGGCCATCTGTATGTCTTCCCTAGAAAAAAAGTCTATTCAAGTCCTCTGATGATTTTCAAATCAGATTACTTGGGGTTTCTGTTGGTGTTGTATTACATAAATTCTTCATACATTTTGGATATTAATCCCGTATCAGATATATAATTTGTAAATTTCTTCTTCCAATCATTAGGTTGCCGTTAACACTTTGTTGATCGTTTCTTTCATAGTGTAAAAGCTTTTTATTTGGGGGTAATCCCAGTAACTTATTTTTGCTTTTGTTTCCCTTGCCTGAGGAGATATCTACAAAAATGTTGCTATGGCCTGTGTCAAAGAAATTACTGCCTGTGTTCTTTTCCAGGAGTTTTATGGTTTTAGGTTTCACATTTAGGTCTCTAACCCATTTTGAATTTATTTTTGTGTATGGTGTATGAAAGTGGTCCAGTTTCATTCTTTTGCATGTGGCTATCCAGTATGCCCAACACTATTAATCTGAGACTGTATTTTTCCCATTGTCTATTCTTGCCTCCTATGTCATAAGTTAATTGACTGTAAAAGCATGGGTTTATTTCTAGGCTCTCTTTTTTGTATATGTGAGTTTAAGAATTAGCTTGCTAACTACTGAGATTATGATCAGGATTGCACTGCATCTACAGATCAATTTGGGAACAACTGGTATCTTAACAACACTGAGTAGTTTACTCATGAATGTGATGTATCTCTCTCTCTCCAACTACTTAACGTGTTCTTTAATTTCTCTCAGCATAGTGTTACTGTTTTCAGGGTGCAGGTCTTTCCCATCTTTTGTTAGGTTTATCCCTAAGTATTTTATTTTCTGATGCTATTTATTGGAATATTTTACTCAAATTTCTGATTTTTACTTGCTAGTATATAGGAATATAATAGAATGTTTTATATTGATCTTATATCCTACAAACTTTCTTTTTCTTTTTCAAGATTTTGTTTGAGAGGCTGAGGGAGCAAGAGAATATGAGCCGGGGAATGAGCAGAGGGAGAGGGAGAAGCAAACTCTCCGATGAGCAGGGAGCCCAAGGTGGTGCTGGGTCCTGGGACTCCAACACCATGACCTGAGCCAAAGGCACATACCTAACCAACTGAGCCACCCAGGCACCCCAGATCTTACAACCTTTCTAAATTTATTAGTCCTAGCAGCTTTTCTTTTTGTTTGGAATCTATGTTTTTCTAGAGTTTCTCATGTTGTCTGTGAATATTGATAATCTTCCTTCTTCCTTTTTAATCCAGATGACTTTTATTCATTCATTCATGCAATGCATTCATTCACTGATTTCTGTTCTTACTGCACTGTTTAGAACCTCCTGTAAAATGTGTAATGGAGAATGAATAGACACCCTTGATGTTTTCCTAATTTTATTCCTATAGATTATTTTTAAAAGCACTTTTTAAAGTAGAAAGAAGGAAAATATAAGAAGCAGGTTAATACCATTCAAGTGAAGAGTTAAGAGGGAAAAAAAGACTAGGGCAAGGGAAGAACTAGCAGATGGAGGCTGGATTTAAGTAGATTTTGTGGGCAGAACAGGCACTGTTCCAGTCTTGGGAGAATCTGATGGAGGTAAACAGCACTTGTAATCTCCATAGCTAGACATCAGTGCAGGCAAGCTGGAAGACGGATGACCACAACCTGACAGCCCTAGTGATCAGGGATTTGTTCTTCCCATGCACTCTGCATCATAATGGTGGAAACCACATTTTAATACTCTTGGTAATGATTTATTTATCAGTCAGTGAGATTGAAAATATGCCTCAAATGTTATATCTACTTCATTACAATCTCTAGGTTGTGAGGACCTGACCCAACTTATGGACATTACTATTAAGTAAAAACACATCTTTTTAAAGTGACCCAGAAGAAAGCAAACTTATCCAAGCTTCCAAGGCAACACAAACTTATTTCTTAGTCAACAAAGCTTGATTATTGATTAGCTTTTCCCAGTGTTTTGTATGATAGTACCCCATGAAAAACAAGTTGAGTTTAAAGTAATTCTGCTTAGAACTGAATAATAACTTCTCAAAATAGAGGCAAAGCCTCATGTGCATTGCTGGGATTTTGTTGTATACATCTGTTTATATTATGATATGTGAATTCAATCATCAGTTTATATACACATATTCAAGTGAGCCTGGGAACAAAAAGAGCACTCAACCAGGAGTCAGGAGCTTTGTATTCTAAGTTCATCAGACTGTTAAAAAAATACATGGAACAAATACAGAGAGGCACACTTGTGCAGTGGGAAAGAACACTGGCGTCTTTCAAGTTAAGAGAGAGATGATGACTCTAAGAAGGGGTCACAGCTCTACAGAAGAGTCACAGAAGTGAGATCTGAGAGCTAGAGCAGGGCCAAGGAACCTGGGCTCTATAGCAGGGGAGACCTAGGTTTTCACCCTGGTCCTAGCACTTCCTTGCTAGACTCAATTACATTCTTCAATTCTCTTGCATTTGCTTCTCATTCTTTAAGTTGGGGTTACAATAGAGTCTGCTACTCTGGGGTTTTATGTGGCTTAAGTGATGCCGTGAACATGTACTCTTCATAAATATTCCTGGCTTATAAACGTATAGTCCGATAACATTATGACTGGGATGATTTCATTCATTCCACAAATATTTATTGAGCCCCCACTTATGTGCCACCACTGTTTTAGGCAGTTAGGATACATTAGTGATCAAAACAGAGGAAAAAAAACCTTCTGCCTTCATGGTGCTTCCAGTCTGCTGGGGGTGATAGACAGTGAACATAACAAAGAAGTAAATGGTACAGGGTGGTTCCAAGTGTGAAGAGCAAAGAGCAAAGAGATAAAGCAAGTAAGGCATTATGGGGCTGGGGAGTGGCGGAGCGGCTGTTATCATAATAAATGGGATGGTCGAGGCAAACCTCATTGAGAAGGTCACATCTGAGAAAAGATCCAGCGGGAGAAGTGTAGGGGAGTCAGCTGTGTAGGGAGAGCATTTTAGGCAGAGGGAACAGCAGGGTGAGACCCTAAGATGGTGGCATGTCTGGAGTGTTTAAAGAGCAGGGATTCTGGGGGGAGGGAGAGGCCTGTAAAGGATGAGGTTATGGGCCAGGCTCTTAGAGCTCCAGGGGCCTCTGCTGAGGATGCAGGTTTTTACTCTGAGTGAAATAGGAAGCCATTGGAAAGTCTGGCAGAGAGGAGTAACCTGATCTAATTTATGTTTGAAAGGCTCCTCCAGCTGTAAATTGAGGATGGAATAACAGGGGTGCCAGTGAGAAGACTAGCGCAGTAAAACAGGGGAGGTGGTGCTCACGCAGATGCACGGTAGTAACAGGAGAAGTGATGAGTAGTATTTTGAAGACAGAAGCAGGAGGATATCTGGAAGAATTGGAAGAGAAAGTGAAGAATCAGTATGACATCGAGGTTTTCAGCCTGAGTAATGGGAAGGCTGAACCTGCCATCAGTGAGACAGAACACAGACTTTAGGGCCAGATCAGGAGTTCAACTTGAGGCATGTTACACTGGAGACATCTACTAGCCACGAGTATCCATTTTTGTGATGCTCAAATGAAATAAAGTATATAATTTGGACAAATCTATATAAGAAAGAAACAGATGGGGTAGGTTGTTTGGAGAGAATTTGCTTGCAGAGAATTTACCTTCAGGCCAGAGAATGTGAGGTCACTATTTTAATTTTGTTGTCTATTAACTTGCTTTCTCTATCTTTTGTCACTGTTTATACTTAAAAGCATTTAAACATTGTATGAAGTTATAGGACTCCCAAATTTTCTAATTGACCTGTCACATTTCATCTAAAATATATATTTCAACCTTATTTCCAAATATGAAAGATGCAAGAGTGAAGTTTGGCTGTCATCTGGCTGGTGACAGTGGAAATCCTGGACCGCTTGACAGCTTACCCCTGCCCCCAAATTCAGCCATTACTACAAATACCATCACATAATTGTCTTACACCTAGACTGAGCCAGGCACAACATAAAAACACCATTTCCTTTCTTCTACCCTCTCTCCATACTCTGTTGTTTTTTAAACACTTCCTATGCCTCCTCTTACCATACCCCCTTCAATATGCTATGTTGGGTCTACTGTGGGACAGGGTCTCACTGAGTCATCCATGGAGAGGCCTACTATGTGCCATGTTCTAGAAACGTACTACTGGTGCTCATCAAGAAGGAAGCACTGCAAAGCATGTTAGATGAGGCAAACCTATTGTATCAGCCACACAGGTTATCTGAAAAAGTGACCAGTCGCCTGGAGTTTCCTGACTGCTACTGAGGACTTCCCACCTGGGCAAGAAGAAATAGTACAGTGATCTTTATGGTGCTTTCCCACAGAAGTGCTGATAACAAACCGATTGAGCCTTGTTCTCTTGGAGACGGCAGATGTTTGTGTTTGTGATTCATATTATCAAGAATCAAGGAGATATCTTTCTATCCCTCATGCCCTTTTCCTATAAACCGTTCTTCTGAAGGGAAGATGGAAGGCTTGGGGAGCTACGCAGGGGAGCTATAATGCCACTGCTTTATTTCTCCTCCTCTATGCATTTGTTTAAATATACCAAATCACCTTAAAACCCAATTTCTGACTGACTTGTAGCTTACAAAAAAAAAAAAGGTTTTTGATCTTGTTCATAAGATACGTAGACTGAAGAAAGTGATAAAAGTCCTAATGAAGTTTATCCTGAGATTCAAAAGAATGAGGAAATATGATTCCTAGCTGAAAAGCCAAACTGTTCTTTTGAAATCTAGTTAGGGGTGGAGGAAAACATCGATACTTTGCTTCAGTGCCTTAGTACTTAGAAGAGATATATTGGGCTCTATAATTTAACTGCCAAATTCAACATTCATATCCATCTGGACATTTTTAAAAGGATCCTTGAGCCAGTGAGAATTGGCAGTTGGCTGTATAATCACACCTGCATATGGCACAGGAGGTTTTTAATGGGCAACAGTCAGAGCAAGAAAGTACTGCATGATAAGCATTCATTGAGAACCCACGTTTAAACATGTTTGCACGTGTGAGTAATTATATTTTAGAGCTCTCAGTTAACAAGACTTTGTTCTTTCTTCCCTACAAATCAAATTAGTTGGGGACGTAGTTCATTTTGAAATTGTTCGGAAAATGTTTTGGTGTTCTAAATATCCTTTGTACTAAACTTTTGCAAAGTTAAAAGGCAAGCCACAAACCTCCACAACCAGTGAAACCAAAATGCATAAAACCAACAACAGATTAAACATGATAAACACACACTAAATAAGAAGGAGAGTGTAAATAAAGCTTGTGTCTCTAAGTATGTCAACCTCCCATGTGGGATTTAGGTTCAACTCACTGTAGATGGAGATAATTACGTATCTGCAAAACCTGGTTTCACAAAGATCATGTTTTTCTCGGTCCACTTTAGGTTGCCAGGTCTCTCTTCCCATCTCCCTTGTAAATGCAAGTCTAACTGCAATAGCCCAGCACCATCTGGGAGTGAAGCTGATATATTCTGGGGACTACTCTTTGAGATGATTGTCAAAGAGAGATCAAATGTAATGGGGAAGGAAGTCCCTTATTTGGAGATCCCAACTAGGAAACTGTCATGACCCACTTACTCTGGTACACAGTGTCCAGTCTGGCAAAGGCAATGAGATAGTCTAAAACAAACAAACAAATAAACAAACACCCACTTGAGATGGTCTTATTATGGACGGCCTACGGCCTACTGACCCTAGTTACTCTGCTTCTTTAGAATAAAAACTGTGTGAAAATCCCATAAAGAAAGGTCATTCATCCCTATGTAGGAGATTCTATCTGAACAGCTTTTGGGGAATGGTTTAATAACTTCCAAACACCAATCTAGAAGGAAACACCTAAGAACACTTGGAAAATTCTAAATTATATTTAAGATACAGGGTGGGGGCCTATAGGCAACTTCTTTCTTATATGTGTAGGGAGTCTGTGACCGCTTTGGTAGTGCTGGGCATTTCCTCTTCCACACCCTCCCCTTCTCCTGCTTTCTATCTTCCCATCTGTTTCTTGGCTGGACCATCAGTTTCTGACACCAAAAGAAATTATAACCTTTTGTGTGTAGAAAGTACTCTTGAAAAATCAGAGATGCCTAATATAAAAAAAGTAGTCATCACAAATATCATTTGAAAATAAAATTGTGTTGCTTACTAAACTTGGTCCTCTCTTTGGTAGATACAAAGCAGATCTATGATTTTATAGGATAAAACTCATGTTTGCTTTTGACTCCTGAAATAAATGGAAAAAACCATTTCCTATCTCTCAGCCATCAGTAAAGGAATCACTCTTGCCTTTCCAAATGGGAAGGACTTTTCAGACTTGGATGGGGCAAGTGTCAGTACACCAAGACTGTATATTTATCACAAATATGACCTGAACACTCAAGCCTGGGAGGGATGCATACTGTGGGAAGGGTGGGGATAACATTTAGAAAGAGAGCTATTCCTAATGAAGATCATAAGTTTGGGCCCCACAGTAGTTTCCTTATGACTAATTTTTGTTTCTGATGGACAAAAATCCAATTTTTAAATGAAAAGAAAAGGGCTCACATTACACAAATCACAGCTCAATTCAGGCACTATCAATGACAAATTCTGACCTTACAGAGATGGATCAGTGAGAATTCACTAGCAGATAATGAAACCACTCAAGCTGTTTTAAGTGGTAAAGGATTTAAAAGGAATTAAATGCTTACAAAATGGGTAGAAGGGCTCTAAGCTGACTTTTGCTTAGATGATTTGTGGAATAATACTGAAAAAGCTGGTCAGCAGGACAACTATTCTGCATCGTCACCAGATGCCTAAGGAAATCAGGGAGCTTCTGTTCCCACTGTAGGCTCTAGATCTACTGCATCTCCACTCAGTTTAATGCCAGTAAAATGGATCCCCTACCTCCTAATATCTAAAAAACTAGGGGTGAACAGTGGGGACCATTAACTGCTTCCACAGGAAAACCATAACTGCATAGTAACACAGAGTCAGACTATTTCATGAATGCCTTTTGAATCATACCCAGATATTAATTACTTAGCAGAAGTTAGGTCATCTGAAAACCTAAAATACTTGGGAGAAATAGGATATTTAGTTTCCCATTCTCTAGCATGACATAAGGCCACGGTTCTCATACTTTGCTGTAGATGAGAACTATGTGGGGGAGCTTTAAGAATCCAAACACCCAGACTACATGTCACAGCAAGTCAATTTAAATCTCTGGGGCTTTTTTTTTTTTTTTTTTTTTGGTGATTCCGATGCACAGCCTGCGTTGAACAAAACACAAGGCATGGCTTCTCAAACTTCCCTGGACATACAAATATTCTGGGTACTTTGTAAAAAGGGCAGAATCTGCTTCAGTTAGTCAGAGTTGGGGTCCAATATTCGGCATTTTCACAAGTCCTCTGAGGATCTAATTATTCTGCCCAAGACGCTGTGAGAAGCAGAGTGGTACTACAGCAGCCCTTAAATGTTAGTGTGCATTGGAATCACCAGAGAGTTTGTTAGAACACATATGGCCAGGAGTTTACGACTCAGTATGTCTGAAATGGGGCCAGAGATTCTGAATTCCTACCAAGTTCTTGGGTGATGATACTGAAGCTGCTGTTCAGGAGACCACAGTACTATGGATACCAATGAGGGAGCCGATCACACCATCTGTAACAGATGGCCACCACGTGGAGTTTCTAATGAATTCAGAGGGATTATATTCCATTTAGATCCAACTGATCGAGAGGGACTCAGAGGAGAAAGTGAAATGCAATTACTTACACCAAATCAAGCTACCTTTATCTGTCTTCCTTCCATACATGGAATTCTCGGTGTATCTGGGACAACCTCAGAGGAATATGGTACCTGGATGGCAGACATGTGGACAAGAAAAGAGAG
The DNA here is from genome assembly GCF_020171115.1 of Neogale vison. Classification (NCBI taxonomy): domain Eukaryota; kingdom Metazoa; phylum Chordata; class Mammalia; order Carnivora; family Mustelidae; genus Neogale; species Neogale vison. The sequence goes on from NC_058091.1 coordinate 220,684,278, forward strand.
AATATCCATTTTATAGATCTCAGTAAACAGATGGGGCTGTGTATCTCCACATTTCCTCTTTGGAGGATCAGAGGAAAATATCTAAATGTTAGACATAGGGCAGAAGTAAACAATCAACAGCTCATGTAGTTCCCATGGAAGAGGTCACAAGTGACATCAAGCTACTGCTAGTTCACTAGACACAAATCAAATGCGGGGTGGGGTGGGGTGTCTTTACTGTGATGCAGTCTGGGGGTTAAATTTTATCTCTGGAGAGAGTGCCTCATCAGCCAACAGCTTTTAAAAACAGCCTTATTATAAGCTAAGGCAATAATAATCTTCAAACAATGTGTTTGTAACTTACCATATCAGATAGAATTTCACTCAAAATCATGGTTTGGGTTCATTATTTATACTTTATTAGGATATCTCCCACCTCCCCATATTCATTCCTTCTAACCCACATTCACAGGGTACTTGTGAACTTGAAAATGGAGGTTAAATATCTCACTCATCGTTACCACATGAGACAAATGAGCCTGAAAATATCATGACTTCCATTTATTGAGGAATGATGATAATTAGGCACCTGGACTTAAATGAAATGCAACAACCTCCATTAAAAGAGGAGGAAAGAACTCCATAAGAGAAGTTGGCTAGTAGTTTCTGACTTTTTCTTGAGTTTCAACTCAAAATGAATTATAATATTGAGCATTTGCCCCCACTGGTCCAAAGCATTTTCTAAAACAGTAGTAGAGAATCTGTCAAAATTACTGAGATACATAGTATATTGCTAAGCCTTAGGAATGCAAAGAAACATGTGACAGTGAGCTGCTTTTACTCATTTTTACACTCCTGACATTGAACGAGAGGGTTTTCTTTTTCTCTCACAGCAACCAATTCTCTGATTGTCCAGACACCAACTGGGTATCCAACAATTCAATTAAATCCTGACACTAACTACCCAGAGCTAGCACAGACCCCACTTGTTAAGGGCTTAGTCCCAGCAGACTAGTCCCAAAAGACTAGTCTTGCACCAGCCATGCATCCCAGGACTTCCATATTTCAGACCAGTTATAAATTGGGATTTTCCACAACTTTTTCCCTCAGGTTCAGTAATTTGTTACTATGGTTTACAGAACTCAGGAACATACTATGCTTGCATTTACCAGTTTTTTATAAAGGGTACAACTCAGGAAGAGCCAAGTGGAAGATATTTATGGGGCAAGGCATGGAGGAACGTGCACAAAACTTCTATGCCCTCTTCACGTGTGCCGTCCTCCCACGTGTTAATGTGCTGACCAACTGTGAAGCTCCCCAAATCTCATCAGTTAGGGGTTTTTGAAAAGCTTCCCTTAGGTAGGCATGATTGATTCAATCATTGGCCGCTGGTGACTAACTTAATCTACAGCTCCTCAGAACAAAAGATGTTCCCATCACCCTTATCACTTAGGGAATTAAAAGGGCTTTGGGGACTCTGTGTCAGAAACTGGCGACAAAGGTCAAATACCTTACCATGCTATCATAAAGGTGTAGAGACCCTGAAAGTCTTACAACAAGCTGTGGAGGTAGGACATGGGACAAAACATAACTAGCAATACAACAAAGCACCATCTTTGAGTACTACAGACACAAAGCATTACAAGCATTTAGAAAAAAGAGGGTTGGTTCAATTACCAAGGGCAAAATCAGCTTGCACCAACCCAAACTCCACAGTGGCTGTGGAGGTTCCTGCACTAACGCTGTGTCAGGAAAGGCACAGCCACACAGAAAGAAAACCCCTGAAGCCAGTTTAGTTTGGTTTGATTTGGCTTGATCTGGGGACCAGTGGGGAAAAGGAGAGAGTGAATTTAGGAATGGAAGGTGTGGGGCGGGGGTGCTTAAGAAATAGTAGATGATTGACATTGGGGATACTGGCTTGCCTTCCTACTCACAGTGAAGACTTGCCTATAAGCCACTAGACAAACCCTAACCTACAATTTGGCACCAATATGGAGATAACACAGAAGTAATAGTGCTGGGGAAGGCAGCAGGAGGAAAAATGATGCAAGAGCATTTCAGCACACCACACTTGTGTGGGATGTGAGGGGGCCCAAGAAATCCTTGGTTCCCCATGAGGAGATGCTGATGTTCTGAGAGAAACCATAGAATGGCAAAGGTTCAGGGAAAATGGAAGATGCCTTTGTGGGCAGGAAACCCACAATGGCTCCAAGACCATGAGTGTTAAAAGAACACTTCAAAAAACCAAAGGGGCCAGTCATACCTCAGCAGGAACCCATCCAATGGGTAGACCAGCCTGGTCACTCCTACTGCAGAGGCCAGCAAAAATCCAAACGTCACAGCAAAGGTTTTATTAGGGCAGAAAATTTCAAGAAGGTCAGAGAAGAATACAGGAGTCTTCTATTATTCTAAGAGAAAATACAGTTGGGTGCTTGGATACAGGATTCATCCAAATAAAAGTCATACTAACAAAAGAAATCTCAGAGGGGTAGGATAATAGGAGCCACTCATATGAGAAGAAGTCCCATGGCTGTTAAAGATGGAGAGATGACCATGGTATGTTTTCACTCCATTTTGCTGTAGAAAGGGACACTCAAAGGCAGAGACAGCATTTTGTGATTCATAAAAGATGTTGATGAAAGAGATTTCTAATGCTACCCAAAACCTGTTGCCAATTCACTATTCACACATCAGATGCTGAGAGTTGTTATCGACACCATGTGGCAAGAAAATTCCGTTGAAAAAATTCTGAATTTTGTCACTGTATCATCCATTAACAATTATTAAAGAGAGACAGCAGAGAGGCTTCAGATGGAGATAAATATGCGCACTGCAAACAAGGAAGAAGAGAGCTTTATGAAAAAGTGAGTCGTCAACAAGGCTGAATCCAGTGAAACCTGAAGTCGAAGCTAAGGCCTTATAAGGGACAGAGGTAATAGAATCCAGAATTTTTAAAAAAATGAGGTGGGGAGTGGGGAAGAACAGAGGAAAGAAGGTGTTTCTACTCCTAAGAGAAATTTTCCAATAAAAAAGAAAGATTTCAAAGGTCTTAGAGAAGTTTTTGAATCATCCATCATTTACTGTATTTTGTTTTTTTGTGGATTCCTACTAAGTTGGGAAAATCTGCTCCCTATTTATGACAAAGAGGAAAGAAGGAATTGTAGGAGAAATGATGAAGGATTTAAGAGAAAGAGGGGTGGGCACAGAGCAGCGGAGCCCTGGGAAGGAAGGAAGGACTCAGGAGGTGGGGAGGGATGCGGGGGTTCGTCTCTAAAACAGCAGAAGTGGGCAGCACGAGGAAGTCCAGAGCACAAACTGTGGACAGGGTAACGCGGCGGTCATTGCTCAGAGCATGGTTTCTCAACCTTAGCGCTGTGAGCATGTTGGGCTAGATGATTCTTTGCTGTGGCACGGCTGGCCTGTGCAGGGTATTCAGCAGCATCTCTGACCCCTGCCTGTTGGATGCCAGTAGCAGGTGTGACAATCACAAAGCCTCCAGACATTACCAAATGTCTTCTGAGGAAGACAGGCAACACCACCCTCGGTGGACAACCACCGGGTTAGAGAGACCAGGTGGTAGCACCAAGGTGAGGAAGCTGCTTGCGTGTCCCAGAGGTCTCAAACCTCCAAGAGGTGAGTCCACACGGGAGAAAGAGGAATGCGTGTGTGCAGGACACTGGTATAAATACTGGGGCCTGGGTTACAGGATGGAGAAGGGGTTAAGTCCCATTAGAAAACCCTTGCTTCGCTCCCTCTTCAGCTGTCCCAAAGCAGCAAGGTCACATGAACTGGTTAGAAAAATTCACTACCTTCCTAGAGAGGAGGTCATAAATCTCACAAAATCCCCATCACTGTTACATATGCTGTGGTAGGTGAGCTTTTAAGGGGGCACAGCCCTGGTCTTGTAAAATCACAGTCTATTTGTTAGGTTCAAAAGCCTTGTGGGAAGTTTATAGTGAATTACTGCAGCTGCTGACTTTTAAAACTGCGCCTGAAAACGCTACAGGGGCACACCATGCCACACGGTGGGTCTACATAATCTCTTTAATACCCCAGGGCCACAGTGTTGGATGTCACAGGATGGGGGGTGTGGTTGCCAGGCCCAGGGGCCAAGTGTGCTAAGTCTCCATGTTCCCAAGGAAGTTCTGTGGGATAGAGATGGGAAGACATAAACAAACTGCAGATTCTAGAAACTCTGGCTTCTGAATTACACTGGTAAGAATAATAAGTTTGCCACTGGCAAGTGTAAGCTCAGGGAAGTAGACTGCTTTGTGCCAAGGAGGTCTCCCTCAAACCATCCTTATCTCTAGGCCCCATTGCCACAGGATTGGTAGCAGTGAGTAATTGGTGCAGTTTTTCTCCACATAGTAGGTGCCTTCAGGAGCAAAGCTACAGATACTTTTCCCTGCCTCAGTGACACAGAATAGGTTTAAGAATCTTATCCTGGCCGTGGACATAGCCATCCATGCTATTATCTAGTTAGAAATACACTTAGACATTGCTCATCAAGCCAACGACATAAGATGGGGAACATGTCCTGAGAAAGTGGAGCGGAATCGCCACTCTCTTGGTGATTCTGGTCAAAGGAAGTTTGCTGTCTACTTCTATGGAAGAAAATACCTCCAAGAAATGAAACAGAGCTCCGGGAAAAAACTGTCTCTTCCTTTTACCAAGCTTCTCTGAACTGTTGCTTAGAAAGAGACTTTGTATTTCTAGAATCGTCATCTCATTATCCCCCTCGCAAAATGAAAATAACCTCTTCTGATGATATGAGGATGAGCAGTGTAGGGAACGTATCACTGGAGGAACTCATTCTCTGAGTCGTTCATTTGACCTCTACCAACCAAGCACCTGGCGGCATATCCTGCTCAGTGGATAAATAAGGAATGTTCCAACCATCCTGGATGGTGGCAGGAAGGTGTGGTGCTGACCATCACTTTACTTTGAAAAGGTGTTTGTCCCTAGGCTTCTTTTATCTATAAAACAGAGGGCAAGTCCTCGCCATCTTAAAGCCTATTCTACCTTAAAGCCCCAAATGATGAGTCAGCCTGTAGCAGAGCCAAAAGTTTGGCCTATGCTATGAGCTGAACTGTATCCTGACCTCCCAGTGTGCACTCCCCACGCTCCCACCTCCCTATCCCCCACTGTCCTACCTCCCCTCTGCCTCATTCCCTGCCACAGTATCCAAACATTTGTGCTTTAGTCTTAATTTTTAGTACATCAGAATGTGACTATATTTGGAAATGTTATTTACAGAAGTGATTGTATTAAAATGAAGATGTTAGGGGGGTGCCTGGGTGGTTCAGTGGATTAAGCCTCTGCCTTCAGCTCAGGTCATGACTTCAGGGTCCTGGGATTGAGCCCTGCGTCAGGCTCTCTGCTTAGTGGGGAGCCTGTTTCCCCCCTCCCATTGCCTGCCTGACTACTTGGAATCTTGGTCATATAAATAAATAAAATCTCAAAAAAAAAAAAAGATGAAGATGTTAGGGTAGACTCTAATCCAACATGACTGGTGTCCTTATAAAAAGAAGAGTTGTGGGGGACACCTGGGTTCAGTCATTAAGTGTCTGCCTTCGACTCAGGTCATGATCCTAGGGTCCTGGGATCTAGCCCCGCATCGGGCTCCCTGCTCATCGGGAAGCCTGCTTCTCCCTCTCCCACTTCCGCTCCTTGTGTTCCCTCTCTCAGTATGTCTCTCTCTGTCAAATAAATAAATAAAATCTTTAAAAAAAAAAAAAGAAGAAGAGTTGGGGGACACAGATGAATATAGGCAGAAGACCCTGTGAAACCTGGAGAAGACAGCCATCTGTATGCCGGGGAGAAGAGCCTCAGAAGGAACCAATCCCACCCATATCTTTGTCTCTCATACTTCTAACCTCCACAACTGTGGGAAAATACATTTCTATTGCTTAAGCCACTGGGTCTGTGGTATTTTGTAATGACAGCCCCAGCAAACTAACACAGTCTATATTAAGATCACTCAGAAACACTTACTTGAAGATACACAGGCTTGGTCCTAACCTGACAAACTGAATGAGATTGTCCAGGTATTAGGGCCCTGGCTAGATAAAAAACTTGAGAGTGGCCTAGTGATACATATGATGTCACTGAAGTAGAGATCCACTGGTCTACAGAATTAGTGGAGCATCAGTCTGCTCACCCTATTGATATCCTTCCTCTTTTCAGATGCATTATTTACTCTCATGGACATGATAACTGAACCATCACCTCCTATCAGCTCTGTGGGAAATCCAGAGATTAAGAGGCCAGCCTTCTAGGGATGTCCCCTGTCACAGGTATTTCAACCTCTTCATGTCTCAGTAGGTTTCCTTCTGAACAAGGCAGAAAAACAGTCCACTGTCTGCTTCATAGGGATATTTTGAAATTTATTTACAAAATGCTTGTTAGAACTTTCCAGGAGGCTTTTTGATGAAACAAATTCCCTGACTACAAAGTATTGTTTATTATGGAGCACAGCCTAGAGGCACTGGAGTCTCCAACAAAGCCTAACTCCTTTTTTATGCAAATTAAGCACCACTTTAATCTACCTAGCAAATTACTGTGCTCTGAGAGGTTTAGTCAGGGGCTCTGTGGGTATCCTTGCTACTTCCTCCCAATTCCTCTCTACTTTTCACCTCAGCTGTGTTAGTGTGTTCCTGTCAAAAAATCCTACAGGTATAATCTCACATTAATGACCTTCTTGACACTTGTGTGTTACTATTCTGGTGGGGTAAGACTGTGTCGTCTTAAACATTAGTGTGACTGAACCAATTGACATCACTGTTGTACCAACTGTCATCTTCTTGGCATAGAGCCCTGAGGGAATGTACCTAGAGGTTTGACTGTGTGGATCTGAAAGGTGGTAGAGAAAGTTACCAAGAAACCACAATTATCTGAAAGTGCTGAGTCATTTAGAGGCTACAAGGAGAGGACCAGACAGAGAGGTAGTAGGAAGCTGGAAAGCAACTGGTGGCAATTCAGCCAAAGGACCTCCTTCTCCTTGAAATCATTTGCATTTCACATTCAAGGTCTTAAAAGAGAGAAGGTAAGCAACAGAAATAGGATTAAAGCAGAACTTTCCAATAGATGTGCAGACAATGGCTTATAGGTGTACAGAAATGCCTAGATACCAGATTTTCTTCAGCCAGTAGAACTGGCCTAGGAGCACAAATCCCCAGGCTTGTCCCCTCCAACAGCTGGAAGCCTAATCAGGGGCTACAAATTTCCTCCAGTTTAAACAATGTGTAAAAAATATCATTTTTTCACATGTTCCATGATGAAAAAATTTAGGCACAAGTAGGCTAATGACCTTCCATAGCTTCCTCTGTTTTTACTGCTTCCTCTCTCACACTTCAGGTTAATCTCCTGCAGGATCCACCTGGATGTTGTGGGAAATGCCTTGCCTTGGTTCAAATCCTTCCCAAAATTCCCATTATTCTCAGGATAAATCTCCTAATATGGCCAAAAAAACCTTCATGACCCTCCTCTCTGTATATGTTTGCCCACATATGTCACCATTTCCCACTTCATTCAAACTGACTTGTTTTCAGTTCTTCCAACATGTCATGATCATCTCAGTTTCAAGTTTTTACACATGATACTCCCTCTCTTTGGAACACTACTGCACACATCCAACACACACACAAACACACACACACAGGGGAAAATCCTACTTGTTACAAGGGAAACAATCCTACCTGTTTTGTTCACCATTAGCATCCAATGCCTACTACATTGTTGCACATACACCAGTCCTTCTGGGATGAGTAGACAGACAAATGAATGAGTTTCTTTCATACTGGAGAGTCAATAACTTTTCTTAGTTTGAGTTTGTTTTAATTCTACATCAACACTGAAAATAAAATAACTTTCTCCTCAATAAATCTCTTCAGTCATCTCTGGCCATATTATATAGATAATAACTTGAATAAAAGCAAGTTCTGTTAGCAAAGAAGAAGGTTGGGAAATGAATGTTGGTAAGAAACCACTAGTGTGTTTTATAGTATTCAAGAGAAGGAATGGAGATAAAGGGAGGAAATCATGAAGGAAAGATTACAAGTCAAAAATACTGCATTCCTGTGGAGAGTCAAGATGCCGGAGAAGTAGCAGGCTGAGACAACATCAGGTAGCAGGAGATCAGCTAGATAGTTTATCTAAACATTGCAAACACCTACAAATTCAATGGGATATCGAAGAGAAGAAGAACAGCAATTCTAGAAACAGAAAATCAACCACTTTCTGAAAGGTAGGACTGGCGGAGAAGAAGAGAAGATAGACCGCAGGGGGAGGGGCTGGCTCCCGGCAAGCGGTGGAGCAATGGAGCACTAAATCAGGACTTTTAAAACTCTGTTCCACTGAGGAACATTTCTCCAGAGGCAAAAACGGGGTGAACGTGGCCCCAGATCCCGCAGGGTCACAGAAGGATTGGGGGTGTCTGAGTGTCACAGAGCTTGCAGGTATTAGAACGGGGAAGCCGGCTACAGAAACAGAGCCGAGGAGTGAGCTCTCAGCTCAGGGTTACCTTGAACTGGTCGCAGGCTCGGTGAGCTCGGAGCGCAGCCAGAAGCCAGAGAGACGGGAGTGATTGGGTGCTATTCTCTGAGGGCTCACTGAGGAGGGGGGCCCCGAGCTCTCGGCTCCTCCGGGCCAGAGACTGGGAGGCTGCCATTTTCATTCTTGTCCTCCAGAACTCAATGGAAAGCGTTCAGGGAACAAAAGCTCCCGAAAGCAAACCGGAGCGGATTACTCAGCCTGGCCCCTGGTAAGGGCGGTACAATTCCGCCTGGGGCAAAGACACTTGAGAATCACTACAACAGGCCCCTCCCCCAGAAGATCAACAAGATATCCAGCCAGGACCAAGTTCACCTACCAAGGAGTGCAGGTTCAATACCAAGGAGAACAGAGGAATTCCAGAGGAGGAGAAAGCAAAGCACGCAACTCATGGCTTTCTCCCCATCATTCTTTAGTCTTGCAGTTAATTTAATTTTTTTTCAATTTTTTTTCTTCTGCTAATTTTTTTTAACTTTCACCCTTTTCTTTTTTAACGTTTTTAAACTACTTTATCTAAGATATATATATATTTTTTTCTTTTATATATTTTTTCTTTGTTTTCTTTTTTTACTTGTTTTTTTTTTTTTTTTTTTCGAACCTCTTTTTATCCCCTTTCTCCCCCACCCCACACGATTTGGGGTCTCTTCTGATTTAGTTAAAGTGTATTTTCCTGGGGTCTTTGTCGCCCTTTTAGTATTTTATTTGCTCCTTCATATACTCTTATCTGGACAAAATGACAAGGCAGAAAAATTCACCACAAAAAAAAGAAGAACAAGAGGCAGTACTGAAGGCTAGGGACCTAATCAATACAGACATTGGTAATATGTCAGATCTAGAGTTCAGAATGACGATTCTCAAGGTTCTAGCCGGGCTTGAAAAAGGCATGGAAGATATTAGAGAAACCCTCTCGGGAGAGATAAAAGCCCTTTCTGGAAAAATAAAAGACCTAAAATCTAACCAAGTTGAACTCAAAAAAGCTATTAATGAGGTGCAATAAAAAATGGAGGCCCTCACTGCTAGGATAAATGAGGCAGAAGAAAGAATTAGTGATATAGAAAACCAAATGACAGAGAATAAAGAAGCTGAGCAAAAGAGGGACAAACAGCTACTGGACCATGAGGGGAGAATTTGAGAGATAAGTGACACCATAAGATGAAACAACATTAGAATAATTGGGATTCCAGAAGAAGAAGGGGGGGGCAGTAGAAGGTATATTGGAGAGAATTATTGGAGAGAATTTCCCTAATATGGCAAAGGAAACAAACATCAAAATCCAGGAAGTGCAGAGAACCCCCCTCAAAATCAACAAGAATAGGTCCACACCCCATCACCTAATAGTAAAATTTACAAGTCTTAGTAACAAAGAAAAAATCCTGAAAGCATCTCGGGAAAAGAAGTCTGTAACATACAATGGTAAAAATATTAGATTGGCAGCTGACTTATCCACAGAGACCTGGCAGGCCAGAAAGAGCTGGCATGATATATTCAGAGCACTAAATGAGAAAAACATGCAGCCAAGAATACTATATCCAGCTAGCCTATCGTTGAAAATAGAAGGAGAAATAAAAGGCTTCCAGGACAAACAAGAGTCCCATGCTCTACCGGCTTCCAGGACAAACAAAAACTGAAAGAATTTGCAAACACCAAACCAGCTCTCCAGGAAATATTGAAAGGGGTCCTCTAAGCAAAGAGAGAGCCTACAAGTGGTAGATCAGAAAGGAACAGAGACAATATACAGTAACAGTCACCTTACAGGCAATACAATGGCACTAAATTCATATCTCTCGATAGTTACCCTGAATATTAATGGGCTAAATGCCCCAATCAAAAGACACAGGGTATCAGAATGGATAAAAAACCGAAACCCATCTATATGCTGCCTACAAGAAGCTCATTTCAGACCTGAAGACACATCCAGATTTAAAGTGAGGGTGTGGAAAACAATTTACCACGCTAATGGACATCAGAAGAAAGCAGGGGTGGCAATCCTTATATCAGATCAATTCGATTTTAAGCCAAAGACTATAAGAGATGAGGAAGGACACTATATCATACTCAAAGGATCTGTCCAACAAGAAGATCTAACAATTTTAAATATCTATGCCCACACTGGACCAGATGGACATCACAGATATACTCACAACATTCTATCCCAAAGCAACAGAACACACATTCTTCTCCAGTGCACATGGAACATTCTCCAGAATAGATCACATCCTGGGTCCTAAATCAGGTCTCAACCGGTATCAAAAGAGTGGGATCATTCCCTGCATATTTTCAGACCACAATGCTCTGAAGCTAGAACTCAACCACAAGAGGAAGTTTGGAAAGAACCCAAATACATGGAGACTAAACAGCATCCTTCTAAAGAATGAATTGGTCAACCAGGAAATTAAAGAAGAATTGAAAAAATTCATGGAAACAAATGATAATGAAAACACAATGGTTCGAAATCTGTGGGACACAACAAAGGCAGTCCTGAGAGGAAAATATATAGCAGTACAAGCCTTTCTCAAGAAACAAGAAAGGTCTCAAGTACACAACCTAACCCTACACCTAAAGGAGCTGGAGAAGAAAGAAAGAAACCCTAAACCCAGCAGGAGAAATCATAAAGATCAGAGCAGAAATCAATGAAATAGAAACCAAAAAAACAATAGAACAAATCAATGAAACTAGGAGCTGATTCTTTGAAAGAATTAATAAGACTGATAAACCCCTGGCCAGACTTATCAAAAAGAAAAGAGAAAGGACCCAAATAAATAAAATCATGAATGAAAGAGGAGAAATCACAACTAACACCAAAGAAATACAGAAAATTATAAGAACATACTATGAGCAACTCTATGCCAACATATTTGACAATCTGGAAGAAATGGATGCTTTCCTAGAGACATATAAACTACCACAACTGAACTGGGAAGAAATAGAAACCCAGCAGGAGAAGAGAAATAATAAACATCAGAGCAGAAATCAATGAAATAGAAACAGAAAAAAAACAAAAACCAGTAGAACAAATCAATCAAACTAGGAGCTGGTTCTTTGAAAGAATTAATAAGATTAATAAACCCCTGGCCAGACTTATCAAAATAGAAATGACCCAAATTAATAAAATCATGAATGAAAGAGGAGAGATCACAACCCAAACCAAAGAAAGACAAAAAATTATAAGAACATATTATTAACAGCTATATGCCAGCAAACTTGACAATCTGGAAGAAATAGATGCATTCCTAGAGACATACAAACTACCAAAACTGAACCAGGAAGAAACAGAAAACCTGAACAGACCCATAACCAGAAAAGAGATTGAAAGAGTCATCAAAATCTCCCAAAAAACAAGAACCCAGGGCCAGAGGGCTTCCTAGGGGAATTGTACCAAACATTTAAAGAGGAATTAATACCTATTCTCCTGAAACTGTTCCCAAAAAAAAGAAATGGAAGGAAAACTTCCAAACTCATTTTATGAGGCCACCACTGCCTTGATCCCCAAACCAGACAAAGACCCCACCAAAAAGGAGAATTACAGACCAATATCCTTGATGAACAATGATGCAAAAATTCTCACCAAAATGCTAGCCAATAGGATCCAACAATACATTAAAAGTAATAACCACGACCAAGTGGGATTCATTCCAGGGCTGCAAGGTTTGTTCAACATCCACAAATCACTGTGATAAAATACATTAATAAAAGAAAGAACAAGAACCATATGATACTCCCAATAGATGCAGAAAAAGCATTTGACAAAGTACAGCATCCTTTCTTAATCAAAACTCTTCACAGTCTAGGGATAGAGGGTACATACTTCAATATCATCAAAGCCATGTATGGAAAACCCACAGCAAATATCATTCTCAATGGAGAAAAACTGAGAGCTTTTTACTAAGGTCAGGAACACAGCAGGGATGTCCACTACCACCACTGATATTCAACACAATACTAGAAGTCCTAGCCTCAGCAATCAGACAATAAAAAGAAATAAAAGACATCTGAATCAGCAAAGAAGTCAAACTCTCACTCTTCGCAGATAATACAATACTTTAAGTGGAAAACCCAAAAGAGTCCACCCCAAAACTACTAGAACTGAAACAGGAATTCAGTAAAGTGTCAGTATATAAAATCAATGCACACAAATCAATTTCATTTCTATACACCAACAGCAAGACAGAGGAAAGAGAAATTACGAAGTCGATCCTCTGTACAATAGTACCCCAAACCATAAAATACTTAGGAATAAACCTAACCAAAGAGGCAAAGAATCTGTACTCAGAAAACTATAAAGTACCCATGAAAGATATTGAGGAAGACACAAAGAAATGGAAAAACATTCCATGCTCATGGATTGGAAAAACAAATATTGTGAAAATGTCTATGCTACGTAAAGTAATCTATACATTTAATGCAATCCCTATCAAAATACCATCCTTTTTTTCCCAAAGAAATGGAATAAATAATCCTAAAATTTATATGGAAGCAGAAAAGACCCTGAATGGCCAGAGGAATGTTGAAAAAGAAAGCCAACGTTGGTGGCATCACAATTCTAGACTTCAAGCTCTATTACAAAGCTGTCATCATTAAGACAGTACGGTACTGGCACAAAAACAGAAACATACATCAATGGAACAGAATAGAGAGCCCAGAAATAGACTCTCAACTCTATGGTCAACTAATCTTTGACAGAGCAGGAAAGAATGTCTAATGGAAAAAAGTTTCTTCAACAAATGGTGTTGGGAAAATTGGACAGCCACATCCAGAAAAATGAAACTGGACCATTTCCTTACACCACACACAAAAATAGACTCAAAATGGATGAAAGACCTCAATGTGAGACAGGAATCCATCAATATCATTGAGGAGAACACAGGCAGCAACGTCTTTGTCCCCAGCCACCCCAACTTCTTTCTAGAAACATCGCCAAAGGCAAGAGAAGCAAGGGTAAAAATGAACTACTGGGATTTCACCAAGATCAAAATCTTTTGCACAGCAAAGGATACGGTAAACAAAATCAAAAGACAACTGACAGAATGGGAGAAGATATTTGCAAATGACATGTCAGACAAAGGGCTAGTATCCAAGATCTATAAAGAACTTCTCAAACTCAACACCCAAAGAACAAATAATCCAATCAAGAAATGGGCAGAAGACATGAACAGACATTTCTGCAAAGAAGACATTCAGATGGCCAACAGACACATGAAAAAGTGCTCCACATCACTCGGCATCAGGGAAATACAAATCAAAACCACAATGAGATATTACTTCACACCAGTTAGAATGGCTAAAATTAACAAGTCAGGAAATGACAAATGCTGGTGAGGATGTGGAGAAAGGGGAACCCTCCTACACTGTTGGTGGGAATGCAAGCTGGTGCAACCACTCTGGAAAACAGCATGGAGGTTCCTCAAAATGTTGAAAATAGAACTACCCTATGACCCAGCAATTGTACTACTGGGTATTTACCCTAAAGATACAAATGTAGTGAACCGAAGGGGCACGTGCACCTGAATGTTTATAGCAGCAATGTCCCCAATAGCCAAACTATGGAAAGAATCTAGATGTCCATCAACAGATGAATGGATAAAGAAGATGTGGTACATATACACAATGGAATACTATGCAGCCATCAAAAGAAATGAAATCTTGCCATTTGCGACGATGTGGATGGAACTAGAGGGTATCATGCTTAGTGAAATAAGTTTTTCGGAGAAAGACAACTATCATATGATCTCCCTGATATGAGGAAGTGGAGATGCAACATGGGGGGGTTAAGGGGGTAGGAGAAGAATAAATGAAACAAGATGGGACTGGGAAGGAGACAAACCATAAGTGACTCTTAATCTCACAAAACAAACTGAGGGTTGCTGGGGGGAGGGGGGTTGGGAGAGAGTGGTGGGGTTATGGACTTTGGGGAGGGTATGTGCTATGGTGAGTGCTGTGAAGTATGTAAACCTGGCGATTCACAGACCTGTACCCCTGGGGATAAAAATACATTATATGTTTATAAAAAATTAAAAATTAAAAAACAACAACCACAAAAAAATAATAAAACTAAACATGAAAAAAAAGAGGGAAAAAATACTGCATTCCTGTTATACAATGGGCATGATGCTAAGAAATAGGGACAAGTTGGTGTATAAGACAAATGGTCTCTCTCTCCAGATACCTTGGACCTGAGATGGGAATCCATACACTCAGAGAAGTAGTTTTATTTTGACAAGGATATTAAGAAGAGAAATAGAGTCGTCATGGACAAGTACAAGGAGTCCCTTTAACTTAATCCAGTGAATAAACCAACACTTCGTTGAGGATGGGACCCCTATGCTAGAATGTAAAAAGCAGCTGGGGCTTGTACAAACAAAGTGTGAAGAAAAAGAGTGTTCTAGGTTGTATGCCAAAGGACCAGCTTCCAGAGTAAGAATGACAGTTCCAAAGGCTGACAGGATATCCACGTGACTGGAAGGTGGAAAGTGAGGGATGTGCTCTGAATGAAGTGAGTGTGAAGGAACAGGCGGTCCATGGCACACAGAGCCTTGTAGACCATGCTATGACTTGGGCCTTATTCCAAGGGCAAGTGAAAACAAGCACTTTATACTGAGGAGGGACATGATCAGATGTATTTTATAAAAAAAATCACCTTGCCCACAGTGTGGAGAATGTTGGAGAAGGACATGTAGGAATGCAGGACTCTATGCGGAAGGCCTCTATGAACCATCAGATGCTGGTGCCTAACTAAGGTGGCAGTAGTGGGACTAAAGGACATTGTGTGGACTGAAGAGACAGTTAGTACACAGAAGCAACAGAGCTTCATGATTTAACAAGTGAGTGGAGGGGAGTAAAAAAGAAGAGAGGAGGGAGACTCTGAAGCTTCTTGCCAGAAAAAAACAAACAAACAAGTAAATGTGCTGCTGTTTGCTACAGTAGGGAAAAACTGGGGAATCTGGCAGGTTTGAGGCATGAGTAAAGAGCTTAGTACTACATACTTGGGTGTGAGATAACTAAGACACATCCATATTGAGAGTCCTAGTATTTGCCACAGTAAGTGGTTCTCAAACTGGTTACAAAGCCAGCAGTTTTACCTGGGAATTTGTTATAAATGCACATTTTCAGACCCCACCCCAGATGAACTGAAGTGGGAACACTGGGGGTGGGGTCCCTGCTCCAGAGCTCAGTGTTCTACTGAAAATTCACTATCACACACTGCTTTTCATACAGAGTAGGATGCAATGAGATGTTATGGAAATAACACATGGAATTCAGAAGATAAGGGTTCAGGTCACAAGGCCTTCCTTTAAGAAGGCTTCCGGGTTCTAAGGCACTCCCAAATTGGAAACCCACTGCACTATAGCCAGTCTATGAAGAATAGAAATAAGAAAGGGGTGGAAGCAAGAAAGAAAGCAGGACAAAGAACATGTCAGACTTACACTACTCTGGGTAGGAAATTACTCTACTTTCTCTGACTTTGTTTACCGAGCTGGATTGATTGTTTTAATTTAACACCTCTCTCTGATCTGTTTTGCATCTTAGTGATGGTTCTCTCTTTCAAGGAGTCTCCTTTCCTCCAATTTCTCTTCTGCTAATTTCAGGTGGCTACCGGAGACATCTTAATAAAATACAACTATGATCATAACTGCCCTCAGGTTAACAAGCTTCAGAGGCCACAGGGCCCCACTCAACAAATCCCAAGCTCTTTGGCTGGCATTCAAGGCTGTCAGCACTCCAGACCTGGTGGGACCACTCATTCACCTGTCTTTACACTTACTCATACACTGTGCTCCAAGCCAACTGAGATGGCCGTCATTCCCAGAACATGGTTGGCACTTGCCTGCTCTTAAGATATTCCTTTTGTTCTTTCTCCTCCATCTATACACTAACTTCACCTGTTGAAATTCTACCTATAACCCAGAAGTCTTCAGTGACAGTCTCAGGCAGTGATACGCTAGGACTGGCTTATATGCATCTTTTTCCAACTGAACTTTCTGGCACTTCAGTCTGGTTGCTTGAAGTCGGCCTTGATGGGAATATTTACAACACAGAAATTGGCAAACATGACAAATCAGGTTTTCCTCACCCAGAGATCCACTTACTAAATATTTACTAGTACACCACTGCCAATAAGAGAGGAGTCTGTCTTCCTATTACCCTCTATAGCAAAGACAGACAAAATACTGGATAAATTTGAACTGTTTTTATATATACCGTGTCTGTGGCACATGGCTACACCCATTCATTGAAGTGTTGTCTACAACTTCTTTCACACCAAAATGGGAGTAGTTCCAATCAATACTCTATGGCATACAAAGTCTAAAATACTATCTGGACTTTTACAAAAAGTTTCCCAACTCCATTCTCTAGGACAATATTTATATTTACTACCTATCACACACTGTTTTTTATGAATACTAGAGAACAGCAAGATGTCATGGAAATAGAACTTAAAATTTGAAGATGTTGTTCAAAATTATCTACTGGCTTGCTATCCATCTTCATCAATGTACCTAACCTTGCTGGATTTGAGTTTCCTCATCTAAAAAAGGATGGCTTACCTGAGAGTGATGTTTTAAAAATCAAAAATATATGAAAACACTTGTAAATTATGAAGCATTATGCAAATGAGATCTAATAAAATTGTAATTTATGTGTAGATCTTCTTCCTCTGGTAGAATCTCTCAGGACAGTTTCCACACCTCCTTTGTGTTCACCTCCCTCATGGCTAGCATCTTCCACATAGGCGGTATTCACTATGTTACTGTGGAATGAAGCCTGAATGGCAGAGATTCACTTTTTCAAGGTCTAAGGGCTAATCTGGTTTCTCAACCATGACCCCAAGATTAGCCTAACAACAACAACAAAAAAAAAACTGAGAAGAGATCTTATGGCCTTCTTGTTTCCCTGACTGCCCCATTCTCTACCTTGTCCAGGCTGCTGCTGTTCTTTCTATCTGAACCTCATTTCCTCTGGCATCCACCCTGTACCCATTAAGTGCAGATGTCAACTGTGTGTACTGATTAAAAAAAAAAGGTCAACAGTGTTTTGAAGAGTCTCAACTCCTTGGGATATAAACATGAGATGGCTTTATTATTTTTTTTTCGAATAGCAGTACATCAAATTTGCTTTGTTGAGTCTCTTTGCCCACCTTCTGTGAATCCTTTAAGGCTATCTTCTTCCAGACTTTATTGTTTTCCTATCATTTTCAGCATTAGCCTGTGTCAGTTTCCTCTGAATCTATGCTTTTGTTTCGTAATCATTTTCCATACCCAGAGCAGTATTAGCAGGTAGTCGGTGATTAATAAATATTTATGCAACAAAGGAATGGTTCCTGGTATTTAATATTCAGTCCTCTCTTAAAACTTACTTGTTAACATTCTTCCACCCTGCTAGCCATGGCCAGGCCTGTCTAGGGGAAGAAGAATGTGCTATGCTGTTCATATACTTTTTCTCCCTCTCCCAGGCTCTTTCCCTTAAGTGTAAGGCAAGGAGAAGAAAAAAGAGAGGTGGTCTTCCTCCCTGCTTTGGGAAGGCTGAAGTCTTCCCAAGGTGGGTTCCTGGAGGCTCCCTTTCCAGGACTGACCAATCCCAGCATCTTCTCATGGCCTCCATCCATAGAGTGCTACCTGTCTCTTAAGCTCAGCACATGTGTTCCTCAAAGAAACAGCTAGGGTCTCCTCAGTGCATGCCTTCTGGTAAGAAGATTCAGCAGTGACTTCACCTTTCCCATCACCCCTCCTTAAGCTACCTCCTTGGTGGTCCACAACCCCCTGGTAATCCACTCCTGCCTTTCAGGCTGCTTTCTTTGGGGGGACACTAGCACACTGCCTTTTGTTGGTGCACTCGATCTGAAAACAGTTCACACATTCTCATCATATTGAGTGGCTGGAAGACGGTCTTCTTGGGTTGGCCCCATAGTCACTCTCCAGTTGTCGTCACTTCTGTTACGAAGCTGCCTAACAGGGTAATGAAATGGCAGCACTCCCAGTGGAACTGGTGAGTCTCCAGTGACCGTCCTGCACTGGCTTCAGGGAAGCCAAAGCTCCCACCTTACTATCACAGTGTGAACCAGAAAAGTGAGTTTCTCTCCAAGAATCCCAGCCTTCTTAAATGTGATCACCTGGTCTTCTTGCCCTAATGACCAGGGAGGGAGGGAAGAGTGGCTGTATTAATAGAGCTGATTTTGGGGCCCCTTGATAAGTCTTTTAAACTGGGAGGACAGCTGTCAAGGCTGGCAGCCTTCCAGACTATGGAAACCAGCCTTCCAGACTATGGAAACCAGCCTTCCAGACTATGGAAACTGCCTTCTTGGTATCTGCGATACCAGCATAGCCATCAGGAGGAATTAGAAAGGCTGACTGGGAAAGAAGCTACACCTGAACGGTTTGCAGAAACATGGGGGCCAAGAGGCTTCAACATCTGAAGGCCACACAGCAAGTCTTCCATTGTAGTAGTTCCCAAAGGCAGCCACTTAAGAATCTTAATCTCTATTTAACAGAAGACTGCTTTCTTTTTAACCTAGTATCCCAATCTTTATTGTTATGCATGGAAATAAATTTGGTTTTGCATTACAAAAAAAATTGGTTTTACTTTTGGCCTTTGGTCACAATCCTGGGAATACAAGAAAATGCATTTCCATAGCCTGTTATAATTAAATAGTGAAACCTTTTAAATTCTTCAAAATGTAAAAACTAAAGTAGTTACTGATGGTGGAGGGGGAAGAGGTAGGGTCAAGGGCTAGGAGATGCCAGGGAAGCTGCCAACCCACCTCTCTAGGAGTGCCTTCCGCAAGACCAAGAAATAAGACTGTTTCTAAAGCCATAAGTTTCTCTCAGGACTGTGCTTCAAACCTCAGTTACTTCTGGACACCAAGGCCTACATTTTTGTACCAGGGAGTCGGAATCCAGGAAGACAGTGGGAAAGCCAATGCATGGGCAAAAGATAAAAATGAGCCAAGGACAACTGAGATGAGCATGGAAGAGCAAAGCGCTCGACTTCCTGTGGAGAAAAACTGTGTAGAGTTTGAATCATGAGTCTGAGGAACCCAGCAACTCCATAAACTCAAGTAAAGTGACCATTTAAAACGTAATGGGAACTACTTAAAATTCTTTAAATTTGAGAAACTGTCATTTTTTAAAATTGTCTTTCTTCTCTTCTTTCCAAATACAGACATCTTGAACAATGTTTAATTGCTGTTTTCTGACGGAATATTTCTTTCTCACAAAAAGCCTCTGCCACGGAAATCAGTGAATAATCTCTAAGTGCTCTCAAATGAGAAAAAGGGATGGAAGTGGAAAAGTAATTGCATGTCTTGCACCTGCCTCCTGAAAATCATTAGCAGCTTATGGTGCTCTGAAATCCTCTTTAAGATGTTAAAACAATCACACAATTATTTCGTCTCATCCTGTGTTTTATGATTCCAGCACTTGAGTGGCACAGGCACACAGAAAGGTTTTAGATACACAGCCTGTTTTCAGAAACAGAATAGATCTTTGCATGCCATTGATTCTGAATTCTCACCATGGCTCAGAAGCACCTGTTTTTGTTTCCAGCAGCCAAACCGACTGGAAACTAGTGAATTAAAGAATGCATGAAGCATGCAAGGTTGGTTCAACATCCGCAAATCAGTCAATGTGATACAACACATCAATAAAAGAAAGAACAAGAACCATATGATACTCTCAATAGATGCTGAAAAAGCATTTGACAAAGTACAGCATCCCTTCCTGATCAAAACCCTTCAAAGTGTAGGGATAGAGGGCACATACCTCAATATCATCAAAGCCATCTATGAAAAACCCACTGCAAATATCATTCTCAATGGAGAAAAACTGAAAGCTTTTCCACTAAGGTCAGGAACACGGCAGGGATGTCCATTATCACCACTGCTATTCAACATAGTACTAGAAGTCCTAGCCTCAGCAATCAGACAACAAAAGGAAATTAAAGGCATCCAAATCGGCAAAGAAGAAGTCAAATTATCACTCTTCGCAGATGATATGATACTCTATGTGGAAAACCCAAAAGACTCCACTCCAAAACTGCTAGAACTTATACAGGAATTCAGTAAAGTGTCAGGATATAAGATCAATGCACAGAAATCAGTTGCATTTCTCTACACCAACAACAAGACAGAAGAAAGAGAAATTAAGGAGTCAATCCCATTTACAATTGCACCCCAAACCATAAGATACCTAGGAATAAACCTAACCAAAGAGGCTAAGAATCTATACTCAGAAAACTATAAAGTACTCATGAAAGAAATTGAGGAAGACACAAAGAAATGGAAAAATGTTCCATGCTCCTGGATTGGAAGAATAAATATTGTGAAAATGTCTATGCTACCTAAAGCAATCTACACATTTAATGCAATTCCTATCAAAGTACCATCCATCTTTTTCAAAGAAATGGAACAAATAATTTTAAAATTTATATGGAACCAGAAAAGACCTCGAATAGCCAAAGGGATATTGAAAAACAAAGCCAAAGTTGGTGGCATCACAATTCCGGACTTCAAGCTCTATTACAAAGCTGTCATCATCAAGACAGCATGGTACTGGCACAAAAACAGACACATAGACCAATGGAACAGAATAGAGAGCCCAGAAATAGACCCTCAACTCTATGGTCAACTAATCTTCGACAAAGCAGGAAAGAATGTCCAATGGAAAAAAGACAGCCTCTTCAATAAATGGTGTTGGGAAAATTGGACAGCCACGTGCAGAAAAATGAAATTGGACCATTTCCTTACACCACACACAAAAATAGATTCAAAATGGATTAAGGACCTCAATGTGAGAAAGGAATCCATCAAAATCCTTGAGGAGAACACAGGCAGCAACCTCTTCGACCTCAGCCGCAGCAACATCTTCCTAGGAACATCGCCAAAGGCAAGGGAAGCAAAGGCAAAAATGAACTTTTGGGATTTCATCAAAATCAAAAGCTTTTCCACAGCAAAGGAAACAGTTAACAAAACCAAAAGACAACTGACAGAATGGGAGAAGATATTTGCAAACGACATATCAGATAAAGGACTAGTGTCCAAAATCTATAAAGAACTTAACAAACTCAACACCCAAAGAACAAATAATCCAATCAAGAAATGGGCAGAGGACATGAACAGACGTTTCTGCCAAGAAGACATCCAGATGGCCAACAGACATATGAAAAAGTGCTCCATATCACTCGGCATCAGGGAAATACAAATCAAAACCACAATGGATATCACCTCACACCAGTCAGAATGGCTAAAATCAACAAGTCAGGAAATGACAGATGCTGGCGAGGATGCGGAGAAAGGGACACCCTCCTACACTGTTGGTGGGAATGCAAGCTGGTGCAACCACTCTGGAAAACAGCATGGAGATTCCTCAAAATGTTGAAAATAGAACTGCCCTATGACCCAGCAATTGCACTACTGGGAATTTACCCTAAAGATACAAACATAGTGATCCAAAGGGGCACGTGCACCCGAATGTTTATAGCAGCAATGTCCACAATAGCCAAACTATGGAAAGAACCTAGATGTCCATCAACAGATGAATGGATCAAGAAGATGTGGTATATATACACAATGGAATACTATGCAGCCATCAAAAGAAACGAAATCTTGCCATTTGCGACAACATGGATGGAACTAGAGCATATCATGCTTAGCGAAATAAGTCAAGCGGAGAAAGACAACTATCATATGATCTCCCTGATATGAGGAAGTGGTGATGCAACATGGGGACTTAAGTGGGTAGGAGAAGAATCCATGAAACAAGATGGGATAGGGAGGGAGACAAACCATAAGTGACTCTTAATCTCACGAAACAAACTGTGGGTTGCTGGGGGGAGGGGGGTTGGGAGAAGGGGGGTAGGGTTATGGACATTGGGGAGGGTATGTGCTTTTGGGTAAATTGGAAGGGGAGATGAACCATGAGAGACTATGGACTCTGAAAAACAGTCTGAGGGGTTTGAAGTGGCTGGGGGGTGGGAGGTTGGGGTGCCAGGTGGTGAGTATTATAGAGGGCACAGCTTGCATGGAGCACTGGGTGTGGTGAAAAAATAATGAATACTGTTTTTCTGAAAATAAATAAATTGGGAAAAAAAAAAAGAAAGAATGCATGAAGCAAAGAGAAGTCTGAAAACTTACACTTTTAAAGTAATTTCACAAGCAGAAATCTTGAGTTAGTAGTTTCTTCATTGCTATAATTTATTTAGAGGAAACATTTCATTTCCTTACACAGAAATGCCTAACAAACGGAGAGTTTCCAGTGCACAGACAGGAGAATCTTCCTGCTTGCCACATCCTGCTCTACTGATGTTCCTCAAACACGGTGTGACAGACACCACCCTTGATTCCATAGGTGGCTCTTCCTTCTCAGCGCTGGGCTAAGAGGGCTTCTGAAGGGCACGTCTCCCAATTAATATACCCAGAGTCATCCTGCAGAGTTTTCCTGGCCATCATTTTCACAGAAGAGGATCCTACTTTTCCTACATCTTTTCCTCAAGGTATTTTGGTTTCCAGTTGTTTGTGAAAGATTGTCTCTAAAAGAGGAAATGGCAAAGCACGGCTATCACCTATTGAGCCTGTACTATGTGGTGCCGTGCTACATTATCAATGCTTTTCTACAACAATCTAGGAAAAGTATTTAGCCCAGTTTATAGCAGGGAACTGAGGCTCAGAGAGATTGTAGCTGGCCAAAGAACCCCTGTCTCTCTCTCTAAGTGGTTCTGTCTCAACAACCATAGTAAAAATAACATGCGCCCTGCTAAGAGTTCTCCAGACAAATACCTGAGGATTGAGACCAGATTATTTTAAGAGTTCAAATCAATCTGGTCAGTTCATCGGGAGTTAGTTCGAACCCCTGCATCCCAGGTGCTACCAGGGATAAAGAGCAGGTACGTGATTCCCTCGGGAATACACATTTCCCTGACCAGATAAAATTACCCCGGGAAAAAGGGAATCAGATACAAAAGGTCCAAGACAGTATATTCACAAAGTGCAAAACTGTGTGGCAAACAGAAAGCGTTTGATGGGAAGAGCTAACAGACAGGACTGGGAAACTCATTGGGATTTCAACTAAGGCAGTAGAGACCAAAACGGTTTTCACACCGAATTTCAACCAGTCACTGCTTGACCAAAATGGCCTTCCCCCTTCTTTGCAGAAGAGAGACCTTCCCCTGCTTTCACATGACACCTGGTTCCCCCAGCTTTAGCCTGAAGAGCTAACCCAGGCTGCTCTCGGCAGGCAGCTCACAGACCTAACATCATTCGGGGAACTGCAGCCTCCCTCAGGCCGCTGCGAATTGTGCTCAGCTCAAGTTAACTATAGACTGAATGGGACATTGATCTCAGAGTTACCAGCACCTCTCCCTGCCTATCACAGTCAAAACAGGAAACAGGCATGTATCAGGCTGCTTACCTGTGTACACCCTGTTGTGTGCCGCCCCCCCACCCAGTGCCGTACAACCCAGCACTGGTCATCTTTCCATCAGACAAATGGTTCTCTGGCGACCATGCTCTTGTCACTGTTCTCCACCCTCAAACAGGCTCTTTTGAGTCAACTGTTTTTATACAATATTTTCAAATGTACTGGTAAAATACATTTATGAGCTTTTCTAGCATTTTCTAACCTTATATATTTTATGACTATTCTGCCCTAATATACCTATTACATATATACCTAATATATATGTAATACCTAATATATGTGTGTATATATACACACGTGTATATATAGTATATATATGTATGTGTATGTATGTGTGTATATATAATACATACACACACACATATATAATTACAATATTATTTTTAAATGTTCAACTTAGTCCTGGTATGTCCTGGGTACCCAATCACCATTAATCTCTCCTCTTACGTTTTCTCTTGCAATTTACAGATACAGAAACTGCAGCTCACAGAGATTAAGAATCTTCCCAAAGTCATAGATAAAAAAAAAAATTGGTCCTATGAAATGGGTTTAGGACTGAGGGAAGACTAAGTTTCTCTTGTTTCTACTGGACAAAACATCTTCCAAAAATATGACCCAAAGTAAAGTTTATCAGTGATATATGATTCAGATAGTCTCTCATTCTTGTCAATTCTCTGTTTCTGTTAAGATCTGTTGATTTGTTGTACTATAAGTTACATATACTGAAAGTGAGTCTTATGGGTTTGATAAATCTGTACAGTTGTGTAACTAAAATCACAATCAAAATGTAGGATTTGCCATCATCCCAGAGTCTCTCCCTACCCCTTTTTAGTTAATGCCCTCCTCCAACCTGTAGGCCTTAGGACTGGATTTCTAATACTATGGTTTTTTTCTGTTCTAGAATGTCAGATAAATGGAATCCTGTAGTATACAACCTTTTTAAAATTTGAGATATAATTATATACCACAAAATGTACTCCCGTTAAGTATAAAGTTCAGTGGCGGTTAGCACATTTGCAAGGCTGTATCACACTTGTCTAACTCCAAAATATTTCCATCAGTCAAAAAAACAAAAACAAAAACAAAAACAAAAACAAAAACAAAACAAAACAACAAACCAACAACAAAACCCACAAAAACAAAAAACAACCCAAACAAACAAACAAAAAACTCTCATGCTTATTAGCATTCATTGCCCATTCCTCCCTTTCTCCCAGGCCCTAGAAACCACTCATCTACTTTTTATCCCTATGGATTTGCATATTCTGGACATGTCCTATAAACTGAATCATAAAATATGTGCCCTTCTGCATCTTGCTTCTTTCACTGAGCATGTCTTCAGGGTTCATCTGCCCTGTAGCATGTTTCGGTACTTTTATTCCTTCAGTAACATTCCTTTGTATGGATACACCACATTTTGTTTATTCACTCATCAACTGATAAACATTTGGGCTGATTCTATTTGACTATTATAAATAATGCTAGTATGAAAATTCAGGTAAAATTTTTTGTGTGAATATATGTTTTAAGTTAGTTTGGGTATACACCTATAAGTAGACTTGTTGGCTCATTTGGTTAACTCTAGGTTTACCTTCCTCAGCAACCACTAAACTATTTGACAAAGTGGCTGTATCATTCATTTACAGTTCATTTGGCTTATCTTCTTTACAGCCTTTTATCTGACTTCTTTCACAGTGTAGTACACTTTGGAAATTCCCTCATGTTATTGCATCCCTGCTTTCTGTTGAGTAGTGTTCCACTGTACAGATACATTGTAATTTGTTCATCTATTCCCTAGATGATGAACATTAGGGTTGTTTGCAGTTCTGGGCAATTGTGAATAAAGCTATGTTAAACACTCCTGTACAAATTTTAGTTTATACAGAAGATTATTGCATCATATGGTTGTATATGTTGATCTTTATAAGAAACAAACTGGTTTTCAAAGTATTTGTCCAATTTTGCACTCTCACTAGCAATGTATGATTACAAAATAATTCATGTTTTAATAGTTCCTTGTCAGCACCCAACATTTTTAGTTTTCATAATTTTAGCCATTCTGGTACATATACAGTAGTATCTCCTTGGGGTTTTAAATTCCATATGTAATTGGCAATGTTCAATAATATCAACACTTTTTCTTTTAAAACAAATTTTGTGGGGTGATTTTTTTATTTGTCATTTTGAATCAAGACGCTTTTTTAAAAGAGTACTTTCATGTTTATGGAAAAATTTAGTAGAAAGAGTTTCCATGTACCCTGTCACAATACCCGTCATCCTAGTTTCCCCTATTCTTGATGTCTTATCTTACACTACTGTGCCAATATTGATGAATTCCTAATAACTAAAGTCCACAGTTTATGTTAGGGCTCAATATTTGTGTTGCATAACCTATGCCTTTTGACAAATGTATAACAACACATCCACCATACGGTATCATGCAGAATAGTTTCCCTGCCCTAAAAATCCCCAAGTTGTACTTACCCATCCCTCTTTAACTCCTCCCCAAAACCCTGACAAAGACTTGTTTCTGTCTCAACAGATTTGGTTTATCCAAAATTTTATGTTGTTGAAAATATTGAGTATGTAGACTTTTAAGACTGGCTTCTTTCATTTAGCTATTCATTTAAGCTTCCTGCATATGTTTTCATGGCTTGATAGCTCACCGCCTTTTATTGCTCAACACTATTCCATGTAGAGATGTACCACAGTTTATCCATTAACTTAAGGGACTTCTTGGTTACTTACCAAAGTTTGACAGTTATTAACAAAACTGCTATAAACATTTGTATATAGGTTTTTGTGTGGACACAAGATTGTAACTCATTTCAGTCAATACCAAGGAGCATAAATGGTAGACTGCATGGTAAGACTATATCTTCTTTACACATTTATCTATTGAAGGACACTTGGATTCCTTCCAGAGTTTGGCTACTATAAATAATGCTGCAATAATAGGGGTGCATATAGTTTTTTAAATTAGTCTTTTCATATTCTTTAGGTAAATACCCAGTAGTGAAATTACTGGATCATATGGTAATTCTATTTTAAATTTTTGAGGAGCCTCCATACTGTTTTCCTGAGTGGCTGCACCTATTTGCATTCTTGGCAATAATGTACAAGGGTTCCTTTTTCTCCACATGCTCACCAACACTTGTTTCTTTTATCTCCCCCCCACCCCATTTTTAGTTTTTGTTTTAATTCCAGTTGGTTAGCTTATGGTGTTAAATTTGTTTCAGGTGTACAACATAGTGATTCAACACTTCCATACAACACCCAGTGCTCATCATGACAAGTGCCCTCCTTATTCCCCACCACATATATCACCCTTCCCCTAAATCTCCTGCCCTCTGGCAACCACCAGTTTGTTATCTATAGTGAAGAGTCTGTTTCTTGATTTATCTCTCTCTCTCTTTCCCTTTCCTCTTTTGGTTTGTTTAAATTCCACATACGAGTGAAATCATATAGTATTGGTCTTTCTCTGGCTGACTTATTTCACTTACCATTACACTCTCTATCTCCATCCAGGTCATTAAAATTGGCAAGATTTTTTTCTTTTTAATTTGAAAACCACTTATTTATTTTTTTTTTCAGATTGAATTTTAAAAATTTTTTGTATTGTGTTATGTTAGTCACCATATAATATATCATTAGTTTTTGATGATCTTTTTATGGCTGAATAATATTCCACTATATACATATACCACATCTTCTTCATCCATTCATCAATAGATGGACACTTGGGCTGCTTCCACATCTTGACTACTGTGAATAATGCTGCTATAAACATAGGCGTGTATGTACCACTTTGAATTTGTGTTTTCACATTCTTTGGGTAAAACCCAGTAGTGTAATTGCTGGGGCATAAGGTAGTTCTATTTTTAACTTTTTGTTTTTTGCAGGAGATGCCCCAGATTATACTTCCACCCACACTGCACAAGTGTTCCTTTTTTTCCCACATCCTCACCAATACCTGCTGTTTCTTATGTTGTTGATCTTAGCCATTCTTACAGGTGTGAGGTGATATCTCATTGTGACTTTGATTTGAATTTCCTAGATAACTAATGATATTAAGTATCATTTCAGGTGTCCATTGGCCATCTGGATGTCTTTGGAGAAAAGTCCATGACTTCTGCCCACTTCTTAACTGGATTACTTCTTTGTGGAGTGTTGAGTTTTATAAGTTCTTTATATATTTTGGAAACCAATCCTTTATGAGGTAAGTCATTTGCAAATGCCTCCTCCCATTCCACAGGTTGCCTTTTAGTTTTGTTGATGGTTTCCTTTGCTGTGCAGAAGCTTTTTATTTTGAGGTAGCCCAAATAGTTTATTTTTGCTTTTGCTTCCCCTGCCTCAGGAGATGTATCCAGAAAAATGTTGCTATAGTCGATGTTAGAGAAATTACTGCCTGTGCTCTCTTCTAGGGTTTTTATGGTTTCAGTTCTCAAATTTAGATATTTAATCCATTTTGAGTTTATTTTGTGTTTGTGTATGAAAGTGGTCTAGCTTCATTCTTTTGCATGTAGCTGTCCAGTTTTCCCAACACGATTTGTTGAAGAGACTGTCTTTTTCCCATTGCACATTCTTACCTCCTTTGTCAAAAATTAATTTACCATTTAATTATGGGTTTATTTCTGGTCTCTCTATTCTGTTTTCGTGATCTGTGTGCTCACTTTTGTGCCAGGACCATACTGTTGATTACTACAACTTTGTAGTACATCTTGAAATCTGAGATTGTGCTACCTCGAGTTGTGTTCTTCTTTTTCAAGATTGTTTTGGCTATTTGAGGTCTTTTGTGGTTCATACAAATTTTAGGATTCTTTGTTCTAGTTCTGTGAAAAATGGTGTTGATATTTTGATAGAAATTACATTAAATTTGTGGATTGCTTTGGACAGTATGGACATTTCAACAATATTTGTTCTTCCAACCCATAAGCATGGAATAACTTTCCATTTCTTTATGCCACCTTCAATTTCTTTCAACAATGTTTTATACTTTTCAGAGTACAGGTCTTTCACCTCTTCGTTAAGTTAATTCCTAGGTTTTTCTTGGTTTTTGTGCAATTGTAAATGGGATTGGTTTCTTAATTTCGCCTGCAGGCTTTCCTCTGGTAGAGAACCATGCTCAGGTCCTGCTAGCATGGCACATTGAATGTACCAGGAAATGAAGACATTGGGAGCAAACCTCAAGTAATAATGGGCAAGAGCTGATAGAAAGACATCTAAGCTTCTTTGTCCCTCAGGTGGGATGACCTCGACATGTATTCTCTACAGTGTTCAAAAGGTCCCCAGTGATACTGACCCTCAGTTGCTCACAGTAATAATCTGCTTATAACTTAACCCTATGTAGACTTCCTTTCTTCCTTCTTCCTTCCCTTCCTATTTGACTTCTCTACTCCCTTACCAGTATCTGCTGGGATAACTTCCTACTTACACTTAAATTCTTGATCAGGGTTTGAGAAAGGATCTAATTTTTGCGCTCAGAAATATCTTTTAGGGGGCCACCTGGGTGGCTCAGTGGGTTAAAGCCTCTGCCTTCGGCTCAGGTCATGATCCCAGGGTGCTGGGATCGAGCCCTGCATCAGGCTCTCTGCTCTGCAGGGAGCCTGCTTACCTTCCTCTCTCTCTCTGCCTGCCTCTCTGCCTACTTGTGATCTCTGTCTATCAAATAAATAAATAAAAATCTTTAAAAAAAAAGAAATATCTTTTAGGTGTTTTTGTAGATGTTCTTTATCAAGCTGAAGAAATTCCCCCTCTATCTCAGTTTACTGAGTTGCATGTGTGTGGGGGTGTGTATGTGTGTTTTAGTCATGAATGGGTAGTGAATTTTATCAAATGCTTTTCTGCATCTACTAATATGATTTTTTTTCCTTTAGCCTGTTGATATGATGGACTACATTAATTGCTTTTTGGATACTGAACCAGTATTGCAAATCTAGCACAAATGCCACTTGGTAATGGTTTATAATTGTTTTTATACCATGTTGAATTTGGTTTGTCATATTTTGTTGAGGATTATGGCATATATGTTCATGAGAGATTTCACTGTATTATTGTCCTTTCTTGTAATGTCTTTGGTTTGGATATCAGATTAATGATGGCCTCATAGAATAAATTAAGAGGTGTATTCTCTGCTTCCATTTTCTGGGAGAGATTGTAGAGAAATGACATTAATTTCTTTCTGAAAATGTTTGGTAGAATTCACTAGGGAACACATCTGAACTAGGTACTTTCTGCATTGGAAAGTTACTGATTATTGATCTAACTTCTTAGATATAGGCTTATTCAAATTATTTATTTCTTCCCGTTCAAGTTTTTTCAGTGTTACCTTTCAAGGAATTGATCCATTTCATCTAGATTATTAAATTTGTGAGCACAGAGCCATTCATTATATTCCTTTCTTATCTTTTCATTTCTATGGGATATCAGCAATTTGTGACATTAAATCTTTCTAACCTTACTAACTCTTCCATTTGTGATATTAGTAATCTATGTTTTCTCTTTTTTTTCTTAGTTATCTTGGCTACAGACTTAACAATTTTATTGATCTTTTCAAAGAACCAACTTCAGCTTTGTTGATTTTCTGTTAATTTCCTGTTTTCAATTTCATTGATTTGTCCTCTAATATTAATTACTTTTTTCTTCTGCTCATGCTAAATTTAATTTGATCTTTTTTCTAGTTTCCTATTATGGAATCTTAGATTATTAATTTTAGATTTTTCTTCTTTCCTAATACGTGCATGCAATGCTACAAATTTTCCTCTAAGCACTGCTTTCACTGCATCCCACAAATTTTGATAAGTTGTATTTTAAATTTCATTTAGATCAAAATTTTTAAACTTCCCTTGATACTTCTTTTTGTTTCTTGGTTATTTAGAAGTTTGTTGTTTAATCTCCAAGTATTTTGGGATTTTCCAGCTATTTTTCTCTCAGTGATTGTTAATCAATTCCACTGTTGTCTTAAGAAATACTTTGTATGATTTCTATTATTTTAAATTTGCTAGACTATGTTTTGTGACCTAGAATGTGGTTTGTTTTGGTGAATGTTCCATGTGTGCTTGAGAAAGCAGAGTAAATGAAGATGGAAGCATACACACTGCTTGATGTGGTAGTAGTAATTGTGTGAGAGTTTTCTAATTTTGTAAACAATTTACTGAACCATAATATAATATAGTAAAGTTCCCAGGTATTAAATGTATAGTTTAATAAACTTCTCCAAACTTTTACTCCTGTAATGACAATCCAGATCATGAAAAAAAAATTACTAAGAATCCACTAGCAATTATATTAATTTCACTATGTACCATCATAATTTCTTCAAAATGGTGGTTGAGCACAATATATGACGGGAAAGATCTTCTAAGAAGAGAATCAGTGGGACTAACTATAGCCCCATTGTTGCGTTTGCTCAAATGGTGTGATGGAGTTTATCATCTTCATCCTCTACAACAAAGTCTCAAAACTCTTTCCTCTCAGCTGGTTAATCTGTCAGCCTAATTGATTTGCCTGATGGAGTAACCTCAAATTCTACCTTCTCTTGATGATCAGGTTAAATTTGGTAGCTCCTTTCTTTGTTTATGATTGATCAAAATGAGAAACTCCAAATTACCCAAGTTATAGTCGGGGAGGGAGAGTTTGTCAGTTGGTACCTATAATTTTATGTAGAGTGGAATTCTTTTGTGATACATGGCCCTTCTTGGAAACAAGACCTCTAGAGCTATGCTTTCTAATATGGAAGACACTAGGCATTTGTGAATATTTAATTTTAAAGTAAGTTAAAATTCAATACCTCAGTTATATTAGCTATATTTCATCTGTACTATAGTCACATGTGGTTACTATATTGGAAAACACAAAACATTTTTATCATTGCAGTAAATTCTATCAGAGCGTACTACTGTAGACTCATATTTAACTAACTGGAGACAAAATAATATAATGGCTATTGATAAACATTTTATCCTATATTTTATATCTATCCTATATTTTACATTTGGCAGTACCTCACTCAGTCTCACAGAGTGTCATCTCTTTGTTGTGCTTTCAGGAAGGCGATTCTAATGCCTTCTCAAGCTGACTATTTGTGGGCAATGCAATATGTGGTAGAATAAGGGGGTCATATGGTCATGTGCCCTTTAGCACATTTCCCTTACCATAAAATGACTCTCTTGATTTGAGGCAATGTCAAAAATCAGACATTCTGTGTGCCTTTCTGCAGTGTACTAGCTTAGACACTACAGGTATTAAAGACCACCACAGAACTGGAAATCAGGTATACTGATTAGGACCATTCACAGCTTTTATCAGAGTAGAAGGGGTCTCATATAATCACCTTATTATCAAGTAGCTGGTTGGTCTCCTTGAGGTATGGGGCCACACCATAGGTTCAGAAATTCTCTCAGCCACCTACAGGTTAGACATGCACCAACGATAACTAGATCACTCTTGGTGCAAGGGGTCTTTGCTCATAGGTACATGTGTAGCCTCCATTTCTTTCCATAGCTACTTCTTCCATAGGCTCACTGTGTATGATCTAAGATGATGGAGTACAAGGGCTGGCTGTAATCCACTGGATTCAAAACACAGTTGGTCCTAAATACAAAGTACTGGCTTAGCCTATCTTTCACCACATTCTGACTTTAATCTTTCTCACAAGAACCTACTTCTCTATAAAGGGCAGGAGACATGGCCATCAACTGCACCAAGTCGAACAGTTTATAACTATGACTACATGACAGGAGCTGAACTCTGATCACTCTAACATTGGAGAAACCCTGATGAATATCTGGTTTATCAGTTCCAGATGGGTGCCCTAGGACAGGTCATTTACCCTCACCAGTCTCAGGATCTGAGGGAGGAGGGATGGACTCATGTCAAAATATGGGGGCTCTTTCTGAACCACGAGGTGGAATATAAAGAAGAGGCATATCTGAAATGACAATCCTGAGATTAACAAAAAACAGGTGTCCACCATTTCCAGTAATGGAGAAAATAAAATAATTTTACTTCCTTCTCTTTAAAATAAATCAAATAGCTTGAACATCAAAAGTCAGCACCTTTTGCATAGTATACTAGTCTCCCTTCACTTTATAAAGAATTTCATGTCCTCATAAACTGCTTTTAATAAAGGAATTAAAATACTTTCTTTCCTTTTTTATATTTTCAGGCATGGAAGTCACTGGCTCTTCATACACCCACCAACTGCAGCAGTTACAGCTTTTGACAGCAGGATCAGAGCTAGGTAGATTGACTTCAACGTTTTTGCTAAAAATAAAAAGCCATACAAACCAGGCCCATCATTTCCAACAAGCAACAATATAAATAGCTGATGCACTTTACTGTTCATAAAACCAAACAAAAGCCAAAAGGATGTTGTCTAAAAAGTGATTAGAATTTGTGTGCTTATAGGATCAAGATGTGGCCACCCTCTGGTTTGGGGTCCATCTGATTTGGTCTGTTTATCAACAGAATTCCAAAGTGAATGAACCCACTTCCTGTTAGTCCCTTTCGATCTCGTTTTTTCCCCTCTCAAGTATGGATTTGATGTCTTGCCCTGTTTGGAAGGAGAAAATGCTGTTTGTCATTTATCAAAATATAAACAGCTGTAATCCAACAATGTTCGTTCAATTTTAATAGTAAGTAAATAAATGTAAGCAATGAATATATTAAGGAAACATGTGGACCTCAGGTTCAAATTCAATGAATTTGACTTCCAGTTCCGTTTCATAAGGTTTTAGATTTTCTTAGACTCCTATTAGAATTCCCAAATTTGCTAGATTAGTATGGATGTATATTCTGTAAAAACAGCCTCTTAACTTGGATGTATATTCTGTAAAAACAGCCTCTTAACTTGCCCCCAATCCATAAAGCATAAATTTTCCAAATTTGATGTTATCTGTAGACCACAGATCCTAGAAAAGCAGCAAATTCCCCACAAAAGGAATATTAAGAAAAGCACACCTATGCACTTTGTAATCAGTTGCTGCAAAACTGCTACAAAGGAAATATTACAAGCAGCGAGAAAAACAACATTTATTACAGAATAACGAAAATAAAGGCAGACTTCTAGTCAGAAACAGTGCAGACCAGAAGACAGTAGAGCAACATTTTTAAAAAGAAGCCTTACAAAGTAAAAGCCTTTTGCCTTGAGTCTTCCTTTTTATCTTTAACACAGCAGGAGGATGTAATATCTGCAACACAAACTGCCAACCTGTCACCTTGAGGCAATAACTTGGGACCAAGGAGGGACAAATCACTCGAATGATGGCAAAAGAGAAAGATAGGTAGAGCCTGGTCTGATCCAT
The DNA here is from genome assembly GCF_020171115.1 of Neogale vison. NCBI lineage: Eukaryota > Metazoa > Chordata > Mammalia > Carnivora > Mustelidae > Neogale > Neogale vison. The sequence continues at coordinate 220,718,515 of NC_058091.1, forward strand.
TTTTGAGTTGCCACATCAATCTCGAAACCCCTTCACTCTGGATTATGTATTAAGTAAATAAGAAACATGATTGTATTTTAAGCCACAGGTCAGCAACTTCCTGTGTCATGTTTTCAGGTAAAGACTATGGGCTTTGTGCTTCTTCTTTACTAGGTCATTTAGCATAAATTCCCTCACCCACCCCTGCTCTCTATGTCTGTCACCAGTCCCTAGGAGGTATCTGTGCGTCTACTCTTAGAGGAAAAATAGCCACTCTTTCACCAATACAAAGATCTCCATTTGGGCTCAGTGTCTCTTTCCTTTCCTGTTTCCTCCAGGAACTTGTATCTTCTAGCATTTTCAACTACTCTCTTCCTATTGCTCTTATGGTTGTTTCCTCTTTGCTTAACTCAACTGGCTTCTCACTGGGTAGTATTTATCTTTTTCTCTTCAACATCTCGACTTGGTCGAGGCTTGTTTTACATTCCTCATCCATCAACTTGTTCCTCTCCCTGCAGTATTCTATTTCTTCCCTTTATTCTAATTCCTCATAAAAGCCTCTCAAAACTGGCTATTTTCTTCCTGTATATGCATTCTCCTTGACTTTTACAATATGTATCTTCTCATTCCAAAACTCAACATTGGCTTTCATGACATTACATGATTTTGAAGTCCCTATTACTTTCCATTGTTGTCAAGAACAAAAACATTGTCCTATTCCTTAGCTGGAGCTTTTCTGTAACCTTCAATCCCTGGTATTCTGCTCTTTCCCCTTTCCTCTAAAAAACTTACACCTCAAGGTTGTAATCATTATAGGAATTCAAGTCATTATCAATTCTGTATCTTTAGCCCCATAATCTCTCACAAATTCTCAGTGTCCTATCTCCAACTATACTCTAGACAATCATTAGTTTACTCAACATATCTAAAAGCAACTCATCCTTATCTCTAACCCAGTGTGATCCATTATTTTGCTACACCTGTTGCATATACCCTTGTGCCAGTCAGCAAATTTGGACATTTACATCCCTCTTCAACTATTCCTTCTCTCTTCTTTATTTAAAAGCATTGGTTATATTATGATCACATGTAGTTGTAGAAAATGACATCCTACCTTAGGTCTTTATTATCTTCCACTTATAAAAGCATAATAGCTTCAGTTCTCGTACCTTCAAATTCCTCTCCCTCCAGAGAATTTACATCTATACTCCACCACAAGCATATTGCTAAAGCATTCTTTTCAAGAGATCACAATTTAAATGGCTTCCCATTACCTGCTGGATTTCCAGCTCCAAAAGCAACTTTTAAGGAGTCAAAACCTGACACAGGAGGAAGTCTTTAGAACCCTACTATGGCAGGGTCCAAAATTATTAAGTATTTTGTGTATAACACCTGCAGACATGCAAGATTTAGTTAACAATTAATTACAGGTTTGACTGGACTTCTGGCCATGGGTAATAAAAGTGGAACTTGACTTTCTCAAGAAACAGATTTTCTTGATTCCTGGAATGTACATTATTAACAGACTTGACATCAGTAACATCCTTCAAGTAACTTTCCTTCCTTTGCAGAACATGACCTGCTATATCAAGCTCTACATATCGGAACCACGTTGATATTTCAAACCCCACATTCAGACACAGCTCGTCTTGCACGACTTGCAATTCTGTGTTTTGATCTCCTCCTTCCTAATGCATTAAGTGTAAAACCAAATTTTTTATTTTCAGTTATCATGGTATTTTCTCCATAGACAATGTAAACTGTGAAAAATTAGTAAAGAAAACTTTTCAATGTGCATCTTAGAAAGATTTGAGTTTAACTAACAAAATATTACCCAAGCCCATTAGTTCAATTATGTCAGTTGCACTCTGAAATGAGAAATATGCCAATGTATTGAACATAAATCTATATGCAAAGCACATTTTTCCCCCAAGCATGTTCTTTCTTTGGACTGAGGGCCCAGCCTTTGACTGGCCCAGCCTTGACCTGTCAAGAAGACAGGTTCCCTAAGTTCCATTGTCAAAGATGGAAAGGACTGCTCCAAGATTTTCTAAATTCTAACTGAAAAAATGTTCAAGGCCTCTGATCCTGGGGTTCATCCTGATTTTATTGACTTAGTTCATAGTTCCCAAACCATTCTTTTACATTTTATAAAACAGTAACAATTTCATAATAGTAACGCAATTTCATTTCTAGGGCTGCTTTTAAGCTTGGGAATTAGTTTAAGGGGATATGGAAATGGACTTTATTTCAAGGACAGGCAATTTAGAATAACAGAAATGATGGATTGGGAGTTCAAAGTGCTGGGTCTTTCTCAGGGCTCTATTAAGTAGCAAACAATGCAATGAAGGCCAGTGGCTTTTCAAAGTCCACAGAATCACTTGTGATATTTGTTAAAATATAGATCATGGGATTCCACTTCTAGAGATTTATTGTTAGCAGCTCTAGAGTAGGGACCAGAAATCTGCATATTAAGCAAATTCCCCAGGAACTGTTCTTTAGACTACACTTTGAGAATCACTGCCTTAGGCAAGCCCAATTCTCTGGGCTTCAATTTCCATATCTGTAAAATGAGGGAGCTGGATTAGATAAGAGCTGGGAATATTGTCAGCTCTTAATGTTTTATGACTCAATTAAAGTGTTTCCTATTTCTAAGAATACAGTCTTGATCAGTCAACACCGATGGCACTCAAGTGACTCAAAATCTTTTCTTTCATTAGTGTACTGCCTAAAGGGATATTTTTCTAATGCTATACCTACTATTACCATTTTTGTATCTTTATTACTCACAGGTAGTCTTTCATGTCTACTCCCAAATGCTGTCCATCACAAAACTTTTCACCAGGAAAAGGCAACAAAAACCATCAAATATAGCTACTATCCCCCACTAATATCCCAAATAGATGGTCACCTAGCCTGTGCTTGTTTACTTCCATTTTTAGGAAAGCACTACCTTGAAATATGGAAATGTATTCCTTCTCTTAAATAAAAATCTTTCTCACTGGATGATTAATCATATATCCTGGTTCTGACCTATGATCCTATATAGAATAGTATAATTTCTCGTCCATGTGATAACCACTTGAATACAATCTTTGTTCCATACTCAGTTTCATGTCTTCTTACACACTGTTGATGTAGTTGCCTTTCAGTGGATGTCTCCTAAAATCAGGGCCTACCTGTGTGTCTACGCAGTGTAATTTATATTAGGATGATGTAAAACCAAAGGAAGGGGACACATTTGAAACTCATATCACAGAAAAAAGGGAATATCTTCCTAATATATTGTTCCAGACTAAGGTTATGTGTTTACTGAGATCTATATATTTACCTGCTTCCTCTCTGGAACAGGCCTTTAAAAAGTTTACAATATTCCTAGGGTCATGTAGGTAGATCACTACTGCCTTTGCCACCTCTGTACACCGAAGGAGTCAATTCAGCAGCTGCTGCAGATTTCTCTTACTATTCATGGGAATTCCCCCAACACACCCTTATTCCAAGCCCAACAGTCCATATCTCTTATTTCCCTCCCAAGAGCTTCCCTATTGCCAATGAGATAATATAGGCTGTTGGACCAAGTTAGTGGCTTGGTTTTTTTTTGTTTTTTGTTTTCTTTTACCAAGAGGAAACAGTGCTTGATCAATACATTTTTCTTTTCCCTCCCATCATAATGGCCATGACCCCCACCAGATAGCTGAAGATAAATATTATCTTAGGGGAACAACAAGGAAAATTAGAGCTGAGATTTTAACATTAACAGTGGAAGACATAAGGCAATGGTGAAAGAGGAAAAAAAACACCCATATCAGACAGGAATCATGTATCTAACAAAAAATTATTTAAAAATACAAGCTAAGTGGGTCACCTGGGTGGCTCAGTGGGTTAAAGCCTCTGCCTTCGGCTCGGGTCATGATCTCAGGGTCCTGGGATAGAGCCCCGCATCGGGCTCTCTGCTCAGCGGGGATCCTGCTTCCTCTCTCTCTCTCTCTCTCTCTTGCTCTCTGCCTGCCTCTCTGCCTGCTTGTGATCTCTGTCTGTCAAATAAATAAATAAAATCTTAAAAACAAAATTAAAAAAAAATACAAGCTAAGTAAAGGTATTTTCAGACAAGATAAGAATATTTATTGCCAACAGAGACATACTATAAGAAATACTAAATGACTTTCTTCAGACTGAAAGGAAATTATTTGACATGGTAGCATAGAATTGCAGAAAGAGACAGAACAGAGTAAATGCAGAGGTAAACATGAAATGAAATTTTTTACTTTGCAGAAAGACTATTTAAAGAAAAAATAATAATGTTTGATGGGATTTATAATATACATAAAAGTAAACTATATGAGAACAATAGCAGAAAAGGCAGGCCCATGTGAAAATGTCTTCCAGTATTTGTGAAGTGGCAAAATTTTAATTCAAGATTTTACTAAGGACACATACTTTAATATAGTGCATAAACAATAACAGGAAATATAAAACTGTGCTAATCAAAATATGACAAAACATAAAATAGTGTAAATATACCTGAATCATCCAAAAGAAGGCACCACAGAAGTGATGAAGCAAGCAAAAATGATGGAAAAAACAGAAAACAAAACAACAGGCTTAAGCATACATACTCACAATTATATTAAAAGGAAAACTAACAGAGAAACCTAAATACCCCAATTAACAGATGGAGGTTATAAGAAGAGTTTTTTTTTTTTTTTTTTTTAAAAACCATGGCTCAGTCGGTATATGCTATCTTTAAAAGACACTTTCAACATAAGGACATAGATAGAAGAAAAGTAGAGGATGGAAAAAGTTATGCCACACAGGTACTGAGAGTAAAATGAAATATATCACAATGATTAAAGGATCAATTTTTCAGGAAGATGTAACAAGTCTAAATGTATACGAAACTCATGTGCTAGCTTAAAATATATGATGTAAGACTGACAGAATTAAAAGGAAAGAAATTGATTCACCATCATGATTAGAAAATTACACATACATATCTCAGCCAGAGATAAAACAAGTTATTTAAAAAGCTAATGTAGAAGAATTGAAAACTCTATTAACAAACTTGACCTGATTAATATTTATAAAACACAACAACTAGACAGTGGAGAATACACATTCTTTTCAAATACTCATGAAATAACAACAATGCAAACCATATATGTGTTCTTTAGCCAATTATTTTTTTTAAATTTATTTATTTGATAGAGATCATGTGCACAAGTTGGGGGAGGGGCGAAGGAAGAGAATCTGAAGCAGATTCCCTGATGAGTAGTAAAGATCCAAAGATCTTTAGATCTTTAGTAGTAAAGATCCAAAGATACAAAGACCCAAAGATCATGAACTAAGCCAAAATGAAGAGTTGGACACTCAACTGAGCCAGCCAGGCATCCAAACTTTAACTAATTCTTGGTAGGTTGAAAAAGATTGACTCATTTAGAATGTGTTCTCTAACCACAATGAAGAATCTAGAACTCCAGATGTCTGGGTGGTTCAGTTGGTTAAGCATCTGCCTTCGGTTCAGTTCGTGATCCCAAGGGCCTTGGATTGAGTCTCATATCAGACTCCCGGTTCATCAAAGAGTCTCTTTCTGCTCCTGCTCATGCTCCCTCTCCTCCCTTCTTTCTCTAAAATAAATAAATAACATCTTTAAAAAAAGAACTAAATTTTAAAAAAGAAAATTATCTAGAACTCAATAACAAAAAATTAACAAGGAAGTCCCCAATGTTTGGAAATTAGTGACATAATTCTATATATCCCATGTGTCACAGAAGAAATAAAATGGGCATCAAAAAATACTTTCAAGAAGAAATAATGAAAATACAACCTATCAGAAGCTATGAGATGATGCTAAAGTAGCACCTAGAGGAAAATGGGACTGACTTTAGATGTTTATACTAGAAAATAGTAAGGGCTCAAAAGCAATAATCTAAGTGACTCACTCAAGTGTCTAGTAAAAGAAAAAAAATATTCTCAAAGGAAGAAGAAAGGAAAATGTGGTGAACCCAGAGTTGTGGCCCTTCTATCACTCATTACTATCAATTATAATGATAGATTGCCCCAGCTATCAGCAGATAGCTTGTAGTGGTCCAGGACCTTCAGGGTTTGTCTCAATTACAGAGAACCTCCTCACCCAAGGGCATGTCCTTCTTGAGCAGTCTATAACCTGTCCCAGACTCAGGTGAAGATATGAAGCTCCAGATAACCGAGCCCAATGCAGGACACTTCTGACAGCCTATTCACCCATCAGTCTCCCCATAGGATCATCTGAACCTTTTCAGGCTAGATCACAGACTTCTCCTTCTGAGCAGTGAGCTTTCAGCCTCCTCTTTACCATAGGAATTAATCTCTAATAAATCCCCTGCATGGCAAAGTCTTTCACAGGATCTGCTTTGAGAGACATATTTGCAGAAATCAATGGAAAAGAAGATGGACCTCAAATACAGAAAATCAACAGACTAAACTTTGTTTCTTTAAAAGATCATTTACATTAATAAACACCCAGCAAGACCCATGTAGACAAAATGGGCAAACAAAAATACTCAACAAAAATTGCTTGTTTGATATTGATACAGTCAAGATACAGAACACTTCTATCACCATGAGAATCTCTCATCTTGGTCTTTTGAAACCCCAGCCACTGGTCTATTCTCATCCCCTAACCCTAATACCTAGAAATCACTATTCTCCATCCCAGAATTTCATCTTTTCAAATTTATGTATAAATGAAATGATACAGTATGGTTTTCATTACTGGATTTTTTCATTTAACACACTTCCCTAGAGATTCACCTAAGTTGTATGTATAAATAATTCATTCCTTTTCATTGTTGAGTAGTATTCTATGGTATGGATGTACCATATTTAACCATTTACCCATTGAAAGCCATCTGGCTCACTTCCAGTTTTTAGTTGTTAGGAAGATAGCCCCTACAAACATTCATGTACCAATTTTTAAAAACATATATCCTACTTTTTCTGAGATAAATGCTTGAGTGCAACTGTTAGATTATATGGTAGTTGCATGGTACTGTGGGCTGGACTGTGTCTCCTTAATTCATATTTGGAGCCCTAATCCCCAGTACCTCAGAATGTGAGGTAATTGTAGTATGAAGTAGACATTTAAAGAGGTAATTAAGGTAAAATGAGGTCATAAGGTGGCCCGTAATCCAACAAGACCATGTGCTCAGAAGAAGAAGAGATTAAGATACAGACCACACAGAAACCAAGGGGCAACAATGTGAGGACACATAGGCAGTGTAGCCATCTGCAAGCCAACAACAGGGATCTCAAAAGGTGATAACTTTATCTTGGATTTCCAGCCTCCAGAGCTATGAGAAAATAAACTTCTGTTGTTTAAGCCATTTAGTCTGTGCTACATTGTTATGACAGCCCAAACAAACTAAGATATATGACTCGTTTTTATAAGAAACAGCCAAATTATATTCCAGAGCTGCTGCACCACTGCCATCAGTAACGTGTGATCAGTTTCTCTGAACCCACTCCAGCATTTGATGTTGCCATTATTCTTTATTTTAGCCATTCTGACTGATACATGATATCTCACTGTTGTTTTAATTTCCATTTCCCAAATGACTCATCCTGAATATCATTTCATAAGCTTATTTTCCATCCTTTTCATAAAATATGTCTTAATGTCTTCTGCCCATTTGCTAATTAGATTTTTTGCTTGCTTTTACTGTTAAATTTTGAAAGGTCGCTATACAGTCTAGATATTGATTCTTTATTGGATATGTGTTTGGCAGATATTTTCTCCTTGTCTGTAGCTTATCCTTTCATTCTCTTAACAGGAACTTTTGCAGAGTATAATTGTTTAATTTTAATGAGCTCCAATTTATCATTTTTTTCCTTTTATAGATCTTGCTTTTAGTGTCAGTTTAAGGATTCCTCTTAATCTTAGACCCTAAAGACTTTTCCATAAGTTTTGTAGTTTTATTTTACTTTTAACTACATGAATCATTTTGAGTTAATTTTTGTATAAAGTATGAAATTTAGGTCAAGATTCAATAATTGAGGGGTGCCTGGGTGGCTCAGTGGGTTAAAGCCTCTGCCTTTAGCTCAGGTCATGATCCTAGGGTCCTGGGATGGAGCCCTGCATCGGGCTCTCTGCTTGTCAGGGAGCCTGCTTTCCTTCCTCTCTCTCTGCCTGCCTCTCTGCCTACTTGTGATCTCTGTCTGTCAAATAAATAAAAATAAATTTAAAAAAAAGATTCAATAATTGAAAAGGCTATCCTTCCTTTATTGAATTGCATTATTAGAGTCTAAACAGGGCATGTGAGTCAAAAAGGCAAAGAATAATTGTTTTACATAAAAAGAGCCTCTATGAAGATTCCTAGATCTTACTAAGGCAAAGCAAGCATACTGTGGGTCTCTTTCATGTTCTGCCTTCAAACAATGTATATAAGCTCTCTTCTTTCTTCCTTAGTTAAAGATATAAAAGAGCAAATGAGCATTCTAAGATCTAAAAATTTTTTCGGTGATGTTTATAGAGGACAGTCTTATTCTACTCTGAATTACGGTCATGTTTCTGAGGGACTGATGCTTATTTGACTTGTGTCCCTAGGTTAAACCTCTAGCCTCCATGAAGCCAAAGAACCCACCCAATGATTTAAGACCTGCCAATTCCAAGTGCATCTCTGAAATTCAGTCCCTTGCCTGCTGTACTAGCAGACTCTCCTAATCTTGATTTCCAGCCAGTCCACATTTACTTCATCCATGCCCTTTTGTGAAATTATGAGTACTTCCACTGTTGGTCTTCCATTCTCTGGAAATGGTATTATTATGTCACTTGGCAGAGGGAGGGGAAGTGAGCTGAATATTTGATAGTAGAATACAGAGGAGTCATTAGTTCTGAATATCAAATATTTCTTCTCTTTTTGGGCAAATGAATTTTGCTACTCCACCCATTTGGAGTTGAGAAAACCATGTGAATTTTCTTGGCTAATAACATACAAGCTGAAATAATGTGTTCTGGTTCCTGCTTGAAGTCTTTAAGAACTCTGGTGCTTCACCATTGCCTCCTTGTATGAAGTAGTGATGCTCCAGATTGTAGAGCCTTCATCAGCCTACACACCAAAGCAAAAACAATAAAACAGAGTCCTGCCAATCCAGACGGACATGGAGCATGAATGAAAAGTGAACGTTGTCTTATACTACCAAATTTGTTTGTTCATTTATTTTTTACCATCATATCCCTTCATCCATCCTTGTCAATATAATCCCAATGGTACTGTACGCATTTACTTAGTTGTAACAATACAATAAAGGGATATCACAATTTGAATTGACCTTTATATATTTGTAAGTCTATTTATATAAAAAAATCTATTAATTGAAAAAAATTAGGGTCACACCATGTTCCTAAATTAGTTCTGAAAATGTAGTTTTTACATGCAGATTAGTGACAGCATTCTGTGGGCTAACATACAAGCACACCAAAAATTCTGGGCACTGAGTCAATACTTGATATTTTCTGAATAAATGTAATCTCCAAGAGTGAAGCGTAATGAAGCAAAACACTGACCTGAAATAACTAAGTAGTATTTTAATTGTCTGAGAGCAGCTTAACAACAAATAGTTTAACAAAATTTTATACCCATCAAGCAAGATGTTGGATGGATCGCCTTTTGTACTTTAATATGTGGATGAGGTAAATATTCAAGAGATTATGACAGTAGAAATATGCTCTGGGTTCTGCGGGACCACAAAGGAGAGTAAAATGTCATGGTATCCAAGTTTATCGTGGCAAAAAAAAAAAAACATTTTCAGCTCAAACTCTCATCAGAAAGTTATGCTCTTGATTAGCCAGAGCAAAATTTAATCCAGAACACATACAGGCAGAACCCAGGAGAAGCAAGCCAGAGAACACAGTGTACTCAGATTAAAGAACCAGAGAAGTGCAGAGCCCTGCAGCAAAGATAAGAAGTCACATCTCACTAGGAAGTAATTAGAGACAGGAATTTCATGGAGCTCATGGAAAGCAGTACAAGCTCCCTAGCAATGAAACTGATGATGCCTGAACCTGCTTAAAATGAACTTTCAGAAAGTGTGGAGGCAGAGACAGATTCTCCTTCACTTCAGGGACCTCAAGGGAGACAACTGTGTTGGGTTCACAAAAGACAATCAGTAAATGGTGATCTGTGCAAAGCAGGTAGCACTCAGGTTGGGAATATAAGCAAGACTACTTTTTTAAGAAACGTCAAACTGTGGCTTTTAGTAATTCCTTAGTGAGGATGGAATGTATATTAATAGCAGCATATGCTAGTAATTAACAGCCATGTGACTATGTATATACATTTAAATTATGAATTATTCTGAAAAGCTATACTTAAATTTGCAGTCACATTTACAGTTCTCATGAGATTGTGGGTTTATTCATTTTCAACTAATCCTACTTCTGTCTTCATAACATCCTGAAATGAAGAACCATTCTAGGAAATGATAAAGGCAGTTTGTGTTGAACTGACATGAATATTATCCAGAGTGGTCAAAATGAGTTATGAAATACACCATACCGGGACGCCTGGGTGGCTCAGTTGGTTAAGCAGCTGCCTTCAGCTCAGGTCATGATCCCAGTGTCCTGGGATCAAGTCCCACATCGGGCTCCTTGCTCGGCAGAGAGCCTGCTTCTCCCTCTACCTCTGCCTGCCTCTCTGTCTGCCTGTGCTCGCTCTCTCTCCCTCTCTCTCTCACAAATAAATAAATAAAATCTTTAAAAAAAAGAAAAAAAAAAGAAATACACCATACAAAATGGCATCCTGGCAGGGCTGTTTCAGTATACTACACTTGCATCCTTTTATGGTAGATGATGAAGGAAAACCGATATAATTAGAAGGTTAATTTTTAAAAAGGAAAAGAAAGGATTGTGGAGGGAGGGATAAAAACCTATAAAAAAAATCAAGCCATAACATTCCCCTTATGTAGCATCACATGCCAAATCATAATTTTCTTTCCTTTTTCCAAAACATGCACTTTAAGCAGGTCTATGTGCTCTGACCCAGAAATTCTGCCTCTATGAGTCTAACCCCAGGAAATGATTGAATATTTGCATGGAGATTTATAAGCAAAATATATTCACTACAGAATTAATAATACTGAGGTTATAATAAATTTTTAAAAGCTTCTAAGTACTAATAAGAAATGTGACTAAGTTAATTTTTCTTCTAAATTGGGAAGAAAAAATATATAAAATCTGAATAGTGATCCCACATTAAGAAATGCAAAACTATGATCAAATGCCAACAACAAAGCAACAACAACAACAACAACAAAAGCAAAACCTGGGGCACCTGGGTGGCTCAGTGGGTTAAAGCCTCAGCCTTCGGCTCAAGTCATGATCCCAGGGTCCTGGGATCGAGCCCCACATCGAGCTCTCTGCTCAGCAGGGAGCCTGCTTCCCCCTCTCTCTCTCTGCCTGCCTCTCTGCCTACTCGTGATCTCTGTCTGTCAAGTAAATAATCTTTAAAACAAACAAACAAACAAACAAACAAAAAACAAACCCCAAAAAACCAAAACCTATAACTACTGGCTAGTTGCTCATAGAACTCAATCCATAGAACTCAATCCTAATCCTGGACCTCAAGGTGGAAGCCTGGACTATTTCACAGTTCATGTCTTACCTTTTTCTTTATTTTAAGAATAAACAATTTTTGAAGTTGAGAATTTCAGAAGTTGAGCCATTCTCATATTTTTTTTCTCCTTTCCTGCCACTAAGGATGAGATACAAAACTTGGTCTGTAAATTCAGACTTTGAACCAGAACTTGATTATCAGAGTGGTAATTATCAGAGATTATCAGATAATCTTAGTGGGTGATTTCCCCATTATCAACCACATCATCAAGTAAGTATTTTATTAAGTGAAGATCACATGTTTAGCAAAAACAGTGGAGCTAAAAAATACAGAAGCTGTGGGTGTAAAAGAAGGTCCTTGGCTTCACTGTGCTTGCTCTCCAGCTGACTAGTTGATGCCCACATCAATGGAACAAATGGTCCGGGATGAATGAAAAAAGCTAAGTCAGCGTGGAGAGTCTAGATGTCATTAACACTGATATAAACTAAGTAAAGACCACAATGACCAGGGATAACTTAATAGAAGAGAGTTTCAATTAATTGCTCAGAACAATTGCTCAAAGAGCAATTAATATGCTCTTGAAAGATACATAGAATTTGTATGAGAAAATTATAAGGAATTCTAGGGGTGCAGCAAATATGAATGAAAAAATAATACCAGGGACAAACTGTTCTAGCTTGATGGAATTAAAATAGAGGGGAGCAATGAAAAATGAAGGTGGGAGAGTACTTAGGAAAACATAGAAACAACACCTTAACAACAAATTAGGTGTACTTTGGTTTTTGTGTGTATGCAAGTATGTGTGTTTCTCCTGAAACTGGAAAGGTAAAACTTTTGTTAACCAATGTCTTGACAAATCTAAACTTAAAGATGTTATCCAGGAATAATCTTATACTTGACTCAATATAATAAAAAGTAACAAGTGCCCAAAGGAACAACTTAAAGAAACTTTGTGACTCCTCCTCAGTCATCCCCAAATAGTCATTGTGACCAAGCTGGCGACCCACATTCCCCACCAGTCTCAGCATTCCTAATGCCAAGCCCAGGTCCCACTAACAAAAGCTTTTTCACCTCTGATTATGCAATACCCTTCACTATTCTAGTCCTCCCTGCTGCCCCTTTCTTTGGCACTAATGAAGATCTATTCCGTATGTATTTATTACCACGTTTCAATTACAGCCATATTTTGAAACCATCTGAAGTACGCATGAAAAAATGAAGAGGAAGAATGGACAGACAGATGAGACAGAGGAATATGGATAGGTAGAAGGCAGGCTGACAGCAAACAAAAATTTAATTTCCCCCCTCAAGGAGTTTCCAATCCAGCAGGAACCAGATATACAAATCCGTACAATACACAACTACTTGAAAGGGTGAGTCACAAGGTCTACCGACACAGAGGTGAAGGAATGGCCAAGTCTGCCAGGGCAAGATGGAGAAGGCTTCCCAGAAACAGGTAAGACAAAACTGAAAGAAGAGGTAGAAATTTTCGGAGCAGGCTGGGAGGAGGCATTCCAAATAGAAAAACTACATGTAGAAAGACAATGATGAGGATCTGTGTCTGAAATTGCTGAAAGGAGAGCTGAGGGAAGAGGTGGGAGATGAAGCCTGACAGGTAAGTAGTGATCACACTTCATGAGAGACCAAGAAAAAGTCGTAACGGCAGAACATGCTATGGAGAAAAAAAAAACTAAAAAACAAAAAACAAACTAAAAAAATACTCAGTGTGGTCATAAAGGTACTGCATGCTTCATTTTTTTTTCCTTTTTAAAGAGTCTATTTTATTATTCATACTTCTATATTTCAAATTTAGTTTTAGTGTGTTCTAGGTAGATGCTAGATAAAAAGAGCCTGCAAAAGTGAGTAATGCATGAGTAACAATGCAAATAACACTCATTCACCTGGTTTCAGGAATGGAAAGTTACCATCATCTGTAGAGCCCCTCCCCCAGTCAAGCCCTTGCTTTCCTGCTCAGAAAGAACCATTGAAGAGCTGAGCCCACACTAAGCCCAGATTTCTTTCCACTCCCTGCTTCCCTTCCAATATCTCATTGACCCTTTCCTTCCCATCCTAATCTCATTCCCTGGACATAAAAAGAAATGTTTTCTGTCATTTTGTTTTTAATAGGAAGAGATGTCCCAGATTTTCTATCCTAACACCTTCATTTTACACCAGAAATCCAAGGCACAAGAGTAGCATCCTCTTGATAATTAGTGGTAAATTCAGAACTAGCACCTAGATTGTCAAATTCCAACTCCAGTTTGAGTCAGAAAACCAACCCTGAATTCAGCTCTAGTTTTGTCACTGGCCCATGGTGGGGATGAAACAGTCTTCCTTGATGACACCATCAATCCTTGGAATTTTTTTTTTTTTTTAAGATTTTATTTATTTATTTGAGAGAGACAGTGAGAGAGAGCATGAGCGAGGAGAAGGTCAGAGAGCGAAGCAGACTCCCCATGGAGCTGGGAGCCTGATGTGGGACTCGATCCCGGGACTCCAGGATCACGCCCTGAGCCGAAGGCAGTCGTCCAACCAACTGCGCCACCCAGGCGTCCCTTTTTTTTTTTTTTTTTTTTAAGATTTTATTTATTTATTTGAGAGAGACAGTGAGAGAGAGCATGAGCGAGGAGAAGGTCAGAGAGCGAAGCAGACTCCCCATGGAGCTGGGAATCCTTGGAATTTTGTAGTCTGGAGCATTGGGAGCCTTGGGTTAGAGAGCAGGGAGGAAATGATACAGAGAACAGCACCACAAATTACTATACTTATACTTGGTAACATTTTTATTAAAAGTTTATTAAAAAGTTTATTTATTAAAAGTTTATTTATTAAAATAAATTACATCTCTCTATCACTGCTGCAATATTTATTTGGGGGGGGGCTTGAGGGTATATAAGACCCTAATGTTTAATGGACTAATTATCAACAGTCTGAGCCAAGAGGTGTGTCCAATTAAGTGTGAGTCAGTAGGAGCATCAAATTAAAATTTGAGGAGAATCCTGTTGGCTCTAAACCAAGGATGCTATTTCAAGGAACTCTAAAATGAGAAAAATTAAAACTTATCTTTTGTCCTCACTAAAGAACGAAAAAATTATGACAAAAGTCAAAACATTGTGAACAAGTACCATGGGGTGCTGCTCTTGCATGCTGGGCAATAACTCGGAGGTGTTTGCATTTTGTCTGCAGATGTCTACTTACAGACTAATTAGGAAAGGTGACTTTTTAAAGGTTTTGCATCCTAGGTATGAAAATCATTATTCAGCCACTAACTTACAAGCTTCAAATCATTAGCTCTTCTTTCCTCATCTGGGTCTTATCTGTTTGTCCTTCAGAATAAAACAACTGTTAGGGCTAGAACAGACATCCAAAGGCCATTTAATTATTGAGTGCTAGAGTGGGAAGGGACTTCAAAGACCTCTTAACCAACTCCTTCTGTTTTCAAGAAGGAAACAGAGACTCAGAAAAGTATCAATATCTCTTGAAGTTCGTGAAAAGGTAGGACTTGGAACATGGTTCATTATTCTATTTACTGCATCACTCATTCCATCAGGCAACTGTAAAGACTGCACTTCTTACAAAAAAGATCGGCTTTGGCATGGAGTCTGTCAGTGAATGGAACAACAGCCCTTGACTTTTCTGACGTTACGTCTTTGCTGAGAAAGAGCCAGGAATCTGTGTGTCATCCCAGGAAAGCCACATTGAAGGACTCCCTGAGAGCCCACAGAGATACTCCAAGACCTCCACAGTGAACCTGTCAGATAACCAGTCCTGTGGGATCCTGGAGTGATAAGACCATGAAATATGCTTGGGAAAAAACCTACACACTGGCCCATCAATGTCTTACAATTGGCTGCCTGGCCTTGTTGGACCTGGGTCTCTCCACTCAGCTGGGCCACACTTCTCCCTCCTTTATTGCTCTTTTTATATACCCATTATTTATCAAACAGAGTCACATTCTGACCAACACACCTAGTGCATCCAGCACTAAGGAATGTCTGCTGCCCATCTCATTGCCTCATGTGAGCTTTCGCAGAAGGGCCGTGCTCTGCTTAGGCACACACGTAAGCAGACTCCACTGCTGCTGAGTGGATTCATCACCTCATTGCAGAGGGTCCAGAATATCAATTACGGTGACATGTGACAAGTCAATGATACTTGTGAGAAGACCCGCTGCTAAGCCTCTCTCACGGAGATGATAGATACATCAGTCTTATTCCCCTCCCCCACAAAATATGGCCACAAACTCTGTGCCAATGATTGTTTTTTTCAGACAACAAATGCACATTTTTCACTTTGTATTGTACACCATATCACTCATATTTCAACAGATCTTCACAAATATCAACATTTACAGGTGAAGTGAAATCCCTTTTTACTAACTCCTTTCTGAAGTTAGTGCCACAGTATACATACATGCATACATACATACAGTAGGAAAAGGTAATAGGGAATAAGATGCAGGGTGACATTATTTTAAATAAAGCAGTCAGACAAGGTGTTAGACAAGTTGTGCAAAAGAACCAAAAGTTTCATCTCTAGACCATCTCATCCTAAGTGTGCTTCCCTAAGCTCCTATGGGAGAGGAATGCTGGGAAAGTAAGAAAGATAGCAGCCTTGCACAGTGGCCCCCTTTCCCATTTTGCTGGGCAGGTCCCTGGTGCAGAACTTATGCAGAGTCACCTATCTTGTGTTAGCAGGGACTCAGGTGAATATGTAACCTGGCATCACAGTGATGACCCACTTGCTTTCCTCCAGAGTTACATGGAGATGGGAGGCCTGCCCTGCGGGGACAGGATAGACCATGATCTGAGTGTCCTGCAAATGTTTACAGGAGATTCATGATTTTCACTTTAAATGACATTGTTATTGCCTTTTATTTTTCCCTAATCATGACTCCCTCCAGGAGGAAGTCTCAGTTCTGCAATAGTGGCACACACTCCTCAAACACTGCTAGTTTTCTCTTTTTAACAAAAAAGAAGAGAAATAAGGTTAGACCTTAGACAATAGTGATATGTGGCCAGAATTCAACAATATCAATTATTTTCATTGTATTTAATTTTGTTTCAAATAAGCTGATTCAAGCCAAAGTGACTCAATTTAAAGCAAATATTTAGTAAACAGCAGTACGAGTGAGTTTAGATGTTGTGAAAACTATGAAGTTGGAGCATGAATGACTGAAGTTAGGAAAACACTGTCCTTGCCTCACAAGAGCTAAAAACAAATTTGTGGACTTCCCTCTTCTTCTCAGATTCATATATCATTAGACAGTGCTCCAAAAGACATAGTTACTGGTGATTTTTTTTTTAAGATTTTATTTATTTATTTGTCAGAGAGAGAGAGTGAGCTCACAAGCAGGTGGAGCAGCAGAGGGAGAGGAAGAAGCAGGCTCCCCACTGAGCAGAGATCGGGATGTGGGACTCGATCCCAGGACCCTGAGACCATGACCCGAGCTGAAGGCAGCTGCTTAACCTACTGAGCCACCCATGTGTCCCATTACTGGTGATTTTTAATCACTGTATAATGTACAGAAGCCTCTGCTTGTGTCTATATACTTTCTTGACGATATAAGGATTCTACCAATAACCAGTATGTGATTTCAGTTTTCTTTGAATCTGCAAGCTGCCCTTAATCCCTTGAAAAGCTTCTCGATGTGGGTTTGGAGAAAAACAAGGAGCAATCATGAACACACCAAATAACTCTCCCTGATGAACTAACAACTGTTTCAAGGATTTCTTACGACATCTATTACTGGAGTGTGAAGAGCCTCCTTGGTGACATGAGGATGTAAGTGAAATTTTTTAACTAAATGACTATAGAGTTATTTTTAAAAATCCTGGTATCTGTCATTAAGTACACTGACTGGAAAGAGCTGAAAATTTAACTCAAAGCAAGGATATTTCAACTGGATCAACTGTGCCAATTGAACCAGTTTCTTCAAGTACCCATCCATCCCGCATGCCTCATGCCCACGTATAGGAAACAAGAACTACTGCTGTTGCAATAGTGTTAAAAATAAAATATCTCACCCTAAGTTTAAGCATACTCAAAAGTAACACTCATGTAATACCCAGACCTACCTACCTACCTTTCTTTCTTTCTTTTTTTTTTTCCCTCACTTAGATCTTTCTATCCACCCGTTCTCCTTCCACAGCCATCCCACATGTTCTTCCCTGCCAACCTGTCTACAGATAGAGGGGCTGGACAGGCTGGAAAAAAATACTTTCAGCACAAATCATCATTATAAATCAGTTAACACATCAAGAGAACAAACATTTTATTCTACCTCTCTTCTCCATAACTCTTTCTCTGTCTCTCCTCCTCTCTCTTTTTAAACACACACACACACACACACACACACACACACACCATACTTATCCAGAATGTGAATCCACATGTGTATTTTATCCTTCAAAGGTCTCATGTTTTGATATTATCTTAAAGCTCTGGATTCTTTGGGTTCTGTCTTTCCAAGAAACCAGTAAATCTAAACAATCCTTATACTATTTTTCAATTCTTACTCACTTAATTCATTGAAAAACACAATTTAAATTCAGCCTTTTATAGTCTATCCATCCACTCAAAGTAGCTGCTTACATTTGTTGGTTGATATTAAAGTCATTTCAACATAGCTCACTCTTGATATTGGCTTTCTATATAGCAGTCCTAAAAAAAACTAGGCAAAACTGTGAGTGTATGAATCTAATATATTCCCAATGAAGCCATGGTGGGTTAAATTTTCTATGCAAGCACAGAATAACCACTGAAGGAATGGGTGATACATTGAAACCTGAGAGGCATGGAATGAGTTATTCCACTGATCTCTGTGTCCTCTGCCTTCTGCTCACAACAAGGCCAGAGAGAGTACAGAACAATACACAAAGCCAATGATACCACACTGT
This sequence comes from Neogale vison, assembly GCF_020171115.1. Taxonomy (NCBI): domain Eukaryota; kingdom Metazoa; phylum Chordata; class Mammalia; order Carnivora; family Mustelidae; genus Neogale; species Neogale vison. The sequence continues at coordinate 220,736,978 of NC_058091.1, forward strand.
ACCAAAGCCAAGGGGACCACAAGAACTCATGCTGTCCTTCTGTTGTTGAGTGTACATGGGCTGAGCTGGCTTACTTTTAATTTTTAAATTTTGTGTGTGTGTTCTGGCAACTTCAGCTCAGCCCCAAAACATAATCCAAACAGAAAAACTATAGAGTTTTCAGACTGGCTCCACATGGAGTGTCTACAAAGGCCTACAGTGCACCTTGGATGACTTTCAAGTTTTTTCAAAACCATCTGGAGTCTTTTAAAGTTGTCATTGTTTAAAGAACCTGCAGAGAGGGGAGAAAGCAATTTGGGTCTCAGAAGAAAAAGAAGAAATAAGATTTAAGCTAGCCAACAGATGTGGAAAAATCCAGGTACTGTCCCCTCCCAAGTGCTCTGGCCATTACCTGCCTTTCTCCCACTGACTCAGCTGCCTTCTTCCAGGTAGTTCATCATCCATGAATACCATCTGCCCTGATGTAGAGAGATGTGGTCTGCTTTTGCCTTTTCTTTCAGAGACCTAGGGTCTTCTTATTTCCCATAATTCTATCTTGTCATTTAAATCTACACAACAGCTGTTTTTCCTTTATTTTTCTCCTACTCTCGTGGGTATCCATTGCCAAACCTTGTTCTGAATTTGTAACCAGGTAATTTTTTTTTTCTTTCAAGTCTCTGTTACCAAATTCTGGCACATCCATATTTTACTAATGGTAACTAACTTCTCTGTTTCTCATTTCTGATACATTTATACTTTTGATCCCTTCCCTAAAAGAAGATCTCCCTCTGCTTCTGTGCTCTCTACTTCCCACTTCTACAAAGCACTTGACAGGAATCTAACCACTGCCTTCCTTCTGTCACACTCTTCTGCACCCACCAACCACATTTATTCTTTCTCACTCTCTTCATCTCATTTGCTTTGGTCAGGTGCTGTCTTCTTCATGACCAGCTTAGGTTATGACTTCCTGTTTTTCTCTCTTTAGCCTTAACCAACTTGCTTCCCTTTCCCAATCTTACTACTTGAACAAATTTCAAAGATCCACATTAGCAAAATGAAATTTTTTCAAGACACAAGACTTTATTTTAACTGAATTTCCCTTGAAAAGCACAAAATAGAAGCACAATTCAAAGCTGACCCAACAATGCTCCTTAGTGAATTCAAATAAGAGTGATTTATTGTTCATGCATCTATTCAAGAACATACACTGTTAGTATCATAAAAACCTGTAAGTATGGTTCAGGAGTAAAAAGGTACATTCAGTTCACATTCTTCCTATTAAATAATGTGCTCTTAATCAGCAGAGGCTAAAAATAGAGATCCCTGGTTCCTGGAAATGATTGACTCCAATTTCTCTTTCCAGTGAATTTAAAATGAGAAGTTGAAGGGTCTCTGCCTCCTGGGAACATCCAAAAAAAAAAAAAAAATTAAAACCACATTTCTTTTACCAGTATTTTACAAACATAAGGCTGATGAGTACATTTAGCCTTTGAAAACTTTGCCTATGCAATGTACAACGTACAGATATACATTATTCCTCCTCTAGAATTGAGTATATTTATGAGTCTTAAATTCTTACAGAAAAAGTCAGTCCTATGTCTATGAAATGCAATCTTCCAAAATGTAAAGTTTTACTGTTAAAGATGAATTTTCTTATTTTTGTCTTGAGAGTTGCTTGAAGTATTTAAGCACGTATTTAGCTAGCTAGTCAGCTAGCTATCTGTCTCTGCATTTTTTTCCCCCCAATCACTGGTATGGTCAATCTGGCCACTAGATTGTAAATTGATGATCCAAACATAGTCATTGCATGAGTAGACCAATAGCAAACAATTCAAAATATTATGTTTCTTAGCCCTCAATTGATTCAAATCATCATGGGTCATCTCCCTCAGCTTGGACATTAAAGTTGAGAAAATTGAAGTTTTTGAATACGCCTCAGATATGTAGAGACATGAGTTCAGGGTAATGTTAAAAGTCATTTCAGTTAATCTGGCACAGTGATACCTGAAGATGAAGAAAGCTCATAAAAACATTGATTATGCTCACTCCCAGTCACACCAGGCCTGAATGAATCACCCAAAATGAGAAACCACCAAGTCCTGTTTTTACTTAATGATTACTCGATGCTATTTTGACTATCAGAACTGGATTTTAAAGCACTACAAGTTCTAACTGAGCATTCCAAACCCAAATATAGGTTACAGTTTATTCTTCTATTTTGTACACAATTTCCTTCTGGAAAAGAAATGCATCATCACTGCTATCAAAGCTGAAAAACAACAAATACCTCTGATCACAAAGTTCAGGAAATTTCCTGAGAATGGGGAGACACATTTCATATGTCCTTTATATAACTGACTCATTTTTTTTCTTGATGGCCAATCTACTTCTTGGAAAGTAATTCAGATCAATGAAAAAATTGCAGGAAGCTGTAATTTTTAAATCTTCTGGGCTACTTAGGGCTATATTATTGTTCAATTTTAAGTCTCTTTTAGGAAATCAATTTGTCCTCTTCTATCAATTAACAGCATTTGTTCACTGACTTAAAATACAAATTGAGTTTTAAATCTGTCCCTGAACATAATGGGAAGAGTAATAAACAAATTATATTCACTTGGAGAAAAAAAGGAATAAAGAGGTAAGTTTTCCAATATACTACTGAGAAAAGAATCAAGAGTAAAGCAGAACATTGTTGGTACAAAGAATTGAATCTCACCTGCCTTCTCTGCTATACTAAGTGACAGAAGACCACATGATTTGAACAGTGAAAAGATGATGCCTTTGGCTGGTTTTTCAAGGACAAAAGAGGTAATACTAGGTTGTTAAATATGCAGGCACCTTTCTAACAATAGTGCTGTGTAAATGTCAACATCTTCAAATCAATGGCAGTTCCCTAAAAAGCTAATAATTAAGTCCCAGTTTTTTGGCTAGAAATAAAAAAGGTGACACATATGTAACACATAAAAACCATTGCAATTTAACTACTGGAATAAAAGTGGCTATGTACAGAAATATTTCAGGTGCAAATTTCTGGGGAAGTCAGAGCTTTTTAAATTTGGAATGGTCTTTAAGAGATGAAATATGAACTGAAAATATAAAATTTTGAAACCCCAAATTCAGATAATGATTTTTTTAAATTAGTCTGCTGTCAATCAGTCAGTAATATATATGTAAAAATTTCAAGGTTTGTTCAATTCAACCTTTGAAATAATGCATTCATTTGAACAATGCAATGAAAAACACCTCATGTCCCAAAAAGTATTTAGGGTAGAATACATATATAAAATGTTCTGAGTCAAGTGAGACAAAATATATAGTAAAATGCACCAGAAAAAAAAATGCTAAAAATCAGAAAATGTGTGCCTTTCAGGGGAAGGATGACCAGTGAAATTTTTCTACATTTCTATATTTTTAATATCTCTTTATTTTCTAGACTGAGCATTTATAACATTTACAATCACAGAATAAAAAGAGGAAGAGAGCCTATACTAATTTACTCATTTATATACCAAACATTTAAGGAGCACCATGCTTGACTATAGAAATACAGAGCATTTCTCAATTAAATCCCAGAACCACCTACATCAGAGTCTTCTGGAAATACTATACCTGGAAATCATGAAGTTCTACACACCACTCTAGACGAAACTAATGCTTAGCCTCTGGAGTGGGGGTCAAGGAAGTTGCATATCTGGTAATACCCTCAAGGGATTCTTTTACACACTTGTTTAAGAAACTCTGCTATTGAGACCCATTGGATGAACCGCTACACTTAACTGATGTGTATGGCTTCCCTAACTCAGACTTAGAGAAAAAGGGATTTGTCAGGTGGAAAAGAGAGACGAGAGAAGAAGGCCACGGTGACCCAAACACCCAATCACTCTAATTCAATGTTTCTCAATTTTTTTTAATTTTATGTATTTATTTAAGAGAGAGACAGTGAGAGAGAGCATGAGAGGGGAGAAGGTCAGAGGGAGCAGACTCCTCATGGAGCAGGGATCCTAATGCGGGACTCGATCCCAGGATTCTGGGATCATGACCTGAGCTGAAGGCAATCACTTAACCAACTGAGCCACCCAGGTGCCCTCAATGTTTCTCAATTCTAATAGTCCTTTTAATCACTTGGGAACCTGCTCTTCAAGGACGCCAAGTACTGCCATCAGTTGGCAGTTCATTCAAAATGCAGATCTTCAACCGAAAGCCCGGATCTACTGAATTTGAATCTGTAATTTAATCAGATTTTAGGATAATTTGCATTCCTGTTAAATTTAGAGAACCATGCTTGAGAAGCACCCTAGGTCAGACCTTCTAAAGAGGAATGTTTCATTAACTGACCTTCTGGTAGCATTCTTCATCTGTCTTCACTCTTAAATTTGAGTATGTGTTGAGTAGAGTTTGAATTTATTTGCCTTGAATAAAGCTTGAATTCACCATAATCCTATCACTTAATTATACAGAAGAGCAAATGAAAGTACACTTTCCCTGAGGGAATTAGTATTAACAATTTGGTATAAAGCATTCTTGATCTTTCCCCTACCTTTATTAAAATATCTCTCAATCCCTTTCTGTAATGGGTCATTTGTACACAATATTCCCCATTCTGAAAGGGACCTCTCTCACTATTCACTTGAACTCCAACTCATTCTTGAGGTCTCATATTAAAAAGTCATTTTTTCGGGGCGCCTGGGTGGCTCAGTGGGTTAAGCCACTGCCTTCAGCTCAGGTCATGAGCCCAGGGTCCTGGGATCGAGTCCCGCATCGGGCTCTCTGCTCAGTGGGGAACCTGCTTCCTCCTCTCTCTCCCTGCCTGCCTCTCTGCCTACTTGTGATCTCTCTCTGTCAAATAAAAAAAAGTCTTTTTTTTTCAATAAAAATTCTGACATTTTCCAGAATAGGTTCCTTTCCTGATATTTGCTATTTTTTAAAGTAATGTTTTACTTTTGTGTCTTGTGGGAGGCCACGATAAGGCTTGAGACGAGGACCAAACCAGGCCCTGACTTGTGCCTCCTTTAAAGGCTGAATAGCCGAACAAAAGGCTTAGGTGATAAAATCGAGTAGCACTGAGAAAGGGTCTGTGCTATGTGTTGCGTGCTTGCCTACGTGACTTTCCCAAATTGAGAGCAATTCGGTTGGGGTCATAAGTTTGTGGCTGATCCTTGCTGCCCTAGCACAGCCCATAAATTACTTTCAGGTTTGCTGTATCAATACAGAACAATTGTACTGGCATCAGCCATTTGGCGTCACAAGGTCTGCTTATAGTTAATTGTGAAACTTACTATGGGAACTCATGGTTGTTTAACTAGACACAGATGTATTGCTTCTCCTATTATCACTATATATATGGCCTTAATGCTTTGAATAAACTTAGCACTGTTGGACATCCTCCTCAGTACTCCTCCTGCCCCCATCTCTCTGCTTCTCAAGTTCTTTTCTTCATCCTCTTACCCTCATGTTCCTGGTCGATTTGTCATGCCGACCGCGACAGTGTCTCACCAATAATTTTATAATTTAATTTTGACCAAAGGTGGGGCAGATTTTTAAAGACCCTTAGATACACAATGCAGGAAATCAGTCATCAGTACTTCATACAGTACTAAAACTTAGCCCAAGCACTGCTTATACATAGAGCCTTGTTGCATAACTGAAAAAAAAATGAATTTAATCTCAGATTGGGGATCAAGGTATCAAATCATAAAATTATGAACTGTCAGATAAGAAATCACTTTTTTTTGTAATTACAAAAAAGTCCTTGTAAACTCCTCTTCTTTTCTGTGTCAAGTTATTCTTTAGAGTCATGAATCCTTTCTCTACATAATTTCAAAACTCCTTTTGTGAACAATGTTTATTGTATTTATCATCCAACAAAAGTGTTGATGCTTATTGCCAATGAATGATTCTCTGTGGTTTAAACATCTTTGCTTATTATCATAGTACTGTTTACCTTGAATCACAGGATCTATACTAAATGTTTGCTGCTAACTTTATGTTTGTCTTATCTCTTCTGTATGTATTTTTTTATTTTGAAACTAATCAAATTAATTTTTCTGAAGTGAAAGCTGAGTTTATTGAAGATAAATATGTAGAGAGAGAGAGTGTGTGTGTAAGAAAGAGAGAGTGATACTGAAAGGAAAAAAGCATCAGTCTCATCTTGTCTTGGGGCCTGGGGTTTTTACTGGTGATTGTAGTCTGGTGTGCATGTCCTCTTAGGTATCCAAGAAATGGTCAGAGCAAGGACAGGGTCCAGGTGATTTCTTATTTAATAGAAAGTGAGCTGATAATTTTATGATTTGGAAGCTGATGCCCAATGTGGGATGAAATTGAGATGAAATTCTTTTTTTCATCCATGCAACAAAGCTCCATGTAATCAAATTAATTTTTAATCATCTTACACCCATTTAAAAAGGACATGAAAATCAGGCATGCCAAATATTTCCTCCTGGACAGAGTTTTAAGTATAGGAGTGTAAATTATGTCAAATCTTAAAATTCTATAAAAAATGAGTTGTTACAAAATCAGCCAAGTGCTGAGATGATCACTAAAACCATTCCTTCATGAATACTTTATCATTTTATTCTGGTTTCTCATTTCTCCACAACCTTTAAATGTTTGATTTTAAAATGTTCCTCTTTGGAGCACGTGGGTGGCTCATTTGGTGAAGTGTCTGCCTTTTGCTTAGCCCATGATCTCAGGGTTCTGGGATGGAGCCCTGCCCCCATATGGCTCCCTGCTCATCTCAGTAGGGAGTCTGCTTCTCCTTGTCCATCTGCCTCTCCCCCAGATCATGTGCTCACTTGCTCTCTCTCTCTTGCACTCTCTCCCAATAAATAAAAACTTGATAAAAAAAAGAAAAATAGGGGCGCCTGGGTGGCTCAGTGGGTTAAGTCGCTGCCTTCGGCTCAGGTCATGATCTCAGGGTCCTGGGATCGAGTCCCGCATCGGGCTCTCTGCTCGGCGGGGAGCCTGCTTCCCTCTCTCACTCTCTCTCTGCTTGCCTCTCTGCCTACTTGTGATCTCTGTCTGTCAAATAAATAAATAAAATCTTTAAAAAAAAAAAAAAGAAAAAGAAAGTATTCCTCTTCTCTCCTTCATCTTTAGGTTTTTTTGTAGTCTCAGACCAGTCTTTCTTACATGCTTTTGGCATGTAGACACTAAACTTTAAAGCTGATTTGTTTTTATCTTTTCTCAAACATGAAGCAAATAATCAGTTAATGTTATGGTCAGAACTCACTTTTGGCAGTGACTGATTATGCCTAGAGGCAGGGAAGACTTTCTCTCAAGACGCTCAGCCTCCTCCTCAATAGCCTGGGCAAGAGAAGGCAGTTATGAGAAAAGAAGTGCTTCTATCATATAGAATTATATTAGACAAACCACAAATTCTGATGCTAAGAACCACGCGTGCTAGCACATACTTAGTATTTGTTAAATGAGTCACTTCAATCTCTGCTGTAAGAAACACACTTCAAGATACACGTGATAAACTGATCTTGTTATTCAGTCTATCCCTTTTTATTTTGTTTGGTTTTTGGCTCCGTAATCAAAGACTGAGTTAAGATCTTTCAGCAGAGCAGGGTTCCATCGCGTGTGGCAACTTCTCATTAATTGCTCCCAATGTCCCTACCCTTAGAAGACTGCATTCTGATTAAGCAGTCTGTCGATACGATAAGCAAGCAAATACACAGAAATGTATTTGTTAGGGGTAAGTGTTGTATTTTCAGCATGTTTTATCCTCAAATCAATATAAAAATATACCTCTCTGAATCTTTTGTAGTAATTTCTATTTAAATTCTTTGTTTATAATAGCACATCAATTCCTAATTCTAATTGTTAGCATGTGCCTAATACAACCCTGCCCTTCCTTTTTTTTCCAAATGTTTTTGTTACATTATGAGAGTCTGTGTCATTTAACAGCAGAATTAATTCCATTCACAGTTCTTATTACAAATGGTATTTTGACTTAATTAAGTCACAAGTATACACAGTTTTTTTTTTAATTACTGATTTATTTGGGGGAAAACTAGAAGATTTTAAAAAAACAGAGATTAAAGTAGCCTGGAACAGAGATTACAAATAAAGAAAAGGAATATAGAAGAACCAGGGGGAAAGCATTTGATCGAGAGATAAAAGATGATAAACTCAAAAGCTACAGAAAAATCACGTAAAGCGATGATTAACTTTGACAAGTGCTAGGTCAAAATGGCCTTATATTTTCAGCAAGTTGAGGTAAAAACAGGAGGTAGAATCAACTGCAAATAATTCATGTGCTCTTCTTTAAGAGATCTTGCTCTCTTCTCTTTCATTTCCTAGTTGCACTCTGTTTGTTTCCTCTCTTGTTCCCTCTACCTGTCCTTCTGCCTACACACACACACAATTACCAACAGTGGCATTAAGTGGAACCTGGGCCTTGGACAGACATTGATTCTCACTAAACATCTAGGGTTATACTGATCATCTGAGCTGATCTTCTAGAAAAGAATTCATTGTCACACCCCTCATTCAAACAGAAAAGCCCATCTCTACCCTTTTGCATCTATCCAGTTGTTCCATGGACTCTTAGGAGCTAATTCTCTAAACTAACATGTGATAATTCCAGATTTTATATACCGCACACTAGGACTTTCTAATTTTTTTAGAGCCATGGACTCCTCTTTGCTCTTGTTTGCTTTTGGCTAATTCACGCCTACAGAAATACAGCCTCTGATGAAAAGACTTTTCTTAAACAGACATTTGGTGTGCTTCCTTGACCAGAGCCAAAAACTAAATTAGATTTCACTAACTACAAGGTGAAGAAACAGGTCAGTAGTACTTATTTACTAAGTGGTTCCTTCTTTTTAATTGTTTTGACTGGTTTTGAAGGAATAGTGACTTTTACTACTTGAAAACTACATTAATGTCTAAAGTTGCTGCTGATCTACAGTCCTGTGGCCAAGCTAAGTTTGCACAGTGGAATCAACATTGATGAGGATCCAGAGATTAAAGTCCAGTCCTAACTGTGTCTCTTTCTAGTTGAGTAGACTTCAACATCACTCCATTCTTCAAACTTTGGTTTCTTAAGTCCTTAATTATAAAAAGAGAAATAGCATCTACAGGGTAGATATTCAGTTAACTGAGAAAGCGTGATACACTCTTATGTGTGATACATAAAAAATACTATATACTATCAGCAGAAGGAATACAACATCAGAGAACTAGAACCAGTCAGATCAGTATTCAAATCCCCACTGAAGGACTATATGAACCTGAACAAAACAGTTAATGTCCCTGAACCCCGGTTCTCTCAAATATGTAAGACAGAGAAAATACTAGAGTTTGTTATGAGGATCCATAATCATGTATGTAAAATACTTAATAATACCTAGTATAGAGAAGATGCTCAATAAATATTATATATTATCAACTTCATCATTACTGCTAAAATTAAGAATATCCAAAAAATTTTTGAGTGAGAAAACCATTTATATAAAGAAATATTTCTGTCTACAAGCTACATGAAAAATGAGAGAAGTAAAAACAAAGATGAGATATTTTAGGGACAGAAAGCATCCACATCCAGTCTAATGTGCTGGCTCATTTTCTAGAACATTTCATTTAATTCAGCCTTCCTGAATTTTTCACCAGACTCCTCATAGCTCTTTGGAAAGAGCAAGGTTATTATGTAACCAAGATGGGAACTGTCACAAATCTTATTAATTCCAAGGATCCTAAAGACCTTTTCTTCTCTTGTTTTTGTTTTGGTTATATGCAAATTATAGGAGATATGGACTTAAAATTCTTATTTAGGTCAGTTGTTATTTTGCTTTGGCATTTTTCTTATTATAAACCTAGATATAATAAAATCCCCCAAATGAAGTTATTTTACAGTCATATTACATTCCCAGAAACCATTCCTTTTTACTGATAGGTCATTTGATATGTTCCAACTACCTAAACTGGTTTCGGAAGAGAAAAGTATAAAAAGTAGATGTTCAAAGCACTTGGAGTGAATTGCACAAGACAATAGCATTGGAAAACACATTTTGATTCAGTGTGCTTAAAACCCACCCTTAATTTCAATCCATAGCATCTGCTCCTATCAGATCATCTCAAGTCAAGCCATTTCTCTAGGTCCTTTCAAACAACTTATCTCTAAAATCCACAAAACAGATCGAATCATCTCTCTTCATAATTCTAAAATTAAAGTCATATGTTTGCTTCTAAATATTGGCCTTGATCTCTCATTCCAAATTAAGTTAACTTTCAAAAACAAATCTAAATCAGAGATAACCATATGCTCTCATCCCAGTAACAGGCACAAAAGCTATTTCTAGATGTTATTTTATTATGTAATTATCAGTGATTCCATTTTTAGGGTTTGTCTTGCATTATACTGACTGCAGGAAAATCTAGGTTATTATGCATGACATCATATACAACTCCTGAACAAATTATATCAGTAACACCTGCATATCATCTATAAAAACACCAGGACAGAAGCCAGAAAGACGACTCTGGAGCACAGCCAAACTCCAGTCTCAGAGGCCATATCCAGCACAAGTAAAGCAGCACTTAACTGACTTCACATGTGATAGACGGCCCCCCCTTGGGCACTGCCATATTGGTCATTATCACTGTTATTTAAAGGTGCCTCTTGGCATTAGAGGGAAGAAGAAACTCCCAAGATCACTGGAAAACTATTAGGAACTATGTTTATTAAACTGATTTAATTTCTTCATTCATAATGTCAAACCATGAACCCCAAATATCACAGCTGCTTCCATAAAGACATGAGAAAAGCCTCAATCAAGTAGAGGGAATAAGCATATAGGAGTCCTTTGTGAAAACTCAAAATCAGAAAAGATAGTCAAGACTAAGAAGTCAAAAAAAAAAAAAAAAAATGCAGCCAGGAGGACAAGCAGTACTCAGAAAGAAATGTATTTATTTGAAGAAAAGTATAACAGCCTTGGAGCTGATTACTTGGCTAGATTCTAATAAGAAATACCATTCTCAGATAGCCTGAAGATTTATCCAGCTCACTGTTTTGTCTTACATGGTGGCCTTAAGTAATTTTTTTTCTGGAAGAATTTAACTTCTATCACTGTCAGCAAACTTGATTAAAAAAAAAAAAAGAAAGAGGGGCGCCTGGGTGGCTCAGTGGATTAAGCCGCTGCCTTCAGCTCGGGTCATGATCTCAGTGTCCTGGGATCGAGCCCCGCATCGGGCTCTTTGCTTGGCGGGAGCCTGCTTCTCTCTCTCTCTCTCTCTGCCTGACTCTCCGCCTGCTTGTGATCTCTCTCTCTGTCAAATAAATAAATAAAATCTTTAAAAAAAAAAAAAAAGAAAGAAAGAAAAGCTTAGTGTATTCCTAGACCTCTCTATTCCTTTGCAAAGTGTGCAGAGTTCTCCTTGAAATTTCTAATGGCTCTCACAAGGTATTGTAGCTGCTGGGATGGTTCTTCACTGCATGTAGCACATTCCCAGTTTGAAAGGAAATTTATCCTAGAAAGGAAGGATTCTCAATATTTTAGCTGATAGATGGGTCAGAAAATAGACCATATCATTCACAGGAATAAAAATAAAATAGAACCCAAAGTATCTTCCATATATCATTATCAGAGAATATCAGGAATCGTGGGCCTAATTCTTATTGAAATATTCCTAAGTTTTGTCATCTTTCCTGTGTCATTTTTACTTAACTAGGACTCCTTTCCAATATGAATCTAAAAAGTCAAGGGGTACTTCTTGATCAATTTTTGTTTAGAAGTCTATAATCAGAAAGATAGGAATGTTGAAGTTTCAAAAGCTGCTTTTGTCTGAAAATCAAGCATTTAACTCTGCTTCCAGGTATGTCATAGAGACAGAAGAGCTCAGAGGCCCAGGCTCTGTCCAGAGTGGCAAGACTTGTAAGAGAATATCTCCCCCCTGATATGGAGACCCGGGGACCGACTGCCTCAGGGTTAGAGTAAAATCCTAGACTTGACCTACCTCTTCTCAACCCTGGTGGACTATGGAGAAGGCTGTCCTGGCAGCAGAGGCAACTAAAGAGGGAAAGCTCAGGAAGAAGCAAAGAAGCTCTCTCTGAAGGGGTGTGGCTTCAGAACAACCCTAGCATGACTCTGGACCTAGGCTATGTGAACAAAGGCATTCAGAAACCCTGAAATTTGTCTGCGGCCACTCCAATAATAGATCTCAGGTGCACAAATGCAAAGGCAAATTCTAACTAAATTCACTAAAAAGAAAAAAAACCCAAAAAACCCAGAAACTTAAAAAAATTAATAATCAGTCATAAATATTTCCTCAAAGAAACTCCTATGTGTACATGTTTTCATTAAAAAATGCTCTCAATGCTATTCCAGGGGGATCAATTCCAGTTTTGCTCAAACTCTTCCAAAGAGTGACATAATACTGATAACACCACCAGATAAGCACAATGTGATACAGAAAGTTGACAAGCCAATCTTTTTCATGAATATAAATATACAAATTAAATAGATACAAAGACAGATAAAGCAAGTGAAATCTAGTAAAATCTAAAAGGAATAATAATACCTCAGTACTAAGATAGTTCTTTTTCTAAATCCAGGAATGCAAAATCTGTTTAACATGCAAAAAAATCAAACTAACATTAATTCCACATAAACAGAGTAAGAGGGGAAATTACATTATCATTTCACTAAATGAAGATAGAATATTGGATGAAGTTTGAAGTCCATTTATAATAAAAAAACTTCCAGTACGCTAGGAACAGAAGAAACAACAGGGAATTTTTTTTTCTACAGTAATGGCATATAATAAACAACTGCAGAGTTTGGTGGCTTACAAAAATGATTAAAAGTCAGTGGGTACATTTTAACTCTGATAGGTTCAGCAATGCTTGATGGACTTAACCAAGGCCATTTGTTTATACCATATTCACTAAATATGAAAAGCAAATCTATAAAACTTTCAGAAGAAATTATGAGAATTATCCTTCAATTTTGGGGCATAGAAATATTCTGGTTTTTTTTCTATTTTCTTTTATTTATTTGTTTGTCTGTTTGTTTATTTATTTTCAGCATAACAGTATTCATTGTTTTTGCACCACACCCAGTGCTCCCTCCATGCAATACGTGCCCTCTCTAATACCCACCACCTGGTTCCCCCAACCTCCCACCCCGCGCCCCTTCAAACCCCTCAGATTGTTTTTCAGAGTCCATAGTCTCTCATGGTTCACCTCTCCTTCCAATTTCCCCCAACTCCCTTCTCCTAACTCCCCTTGTCCTCCATGCTATTTGTTATGCTCCACAAATAAGTGAAACCATATGATAATTGACTCTCTCTGCTTAACTTATTTCACTCAGCATAATCACTTCCAGTCCCGTCCATGTTTCTACAAAAGTTGGGTATTCATCCTTTCTGATGGAGGCATAATATTCCATAGTGTATATGGACCACATTTTCCTTATCCATTCATCCGTTGAAGGGCATCTTGGCCAAAATTAGCAAGACAGGAAACAACATGTGTTGTTGTGGATGTGGGGAAAGGGGAACCCTCTTACACTGTTGGCGGGAATGCAAGTTGGTGTAGCCACTTTGGAGAACAGTGTGGAGATTCCTCAAGAAATTAAAAATAGAGCTTCCCTATGACCCTGCAATTGCACTACTGGGTATTTACCCCAAAGATACAGATGTCGTGAAAAGAAGGGCCATCTGTACCCCAATGTTTATAGCAACAATGGCAACAGTCGCCAAACTGTGGAAATAAACATTCTTTTTATACAACATCCTTATTAAGATATAAATAACATACCACAAACCTATTCTTCTAAAGTGTTCAAGTCAGTGACTTTTCATATATTCACCGAGTTGTGCAACCATCACTATTAATTTTAAAATATTTTCAAACCTCACCCCAAAAATTCCCTTTACCCATTAGCCATCACCCCACTCGCTCCTCCTTCCAGTCCCTGGCAGTCACTAATTTACTTTCTGTCTCTGTGATTTGATTACTCTGGACATTTCATTTAAAAGCATTCATAAAATATTTGGTCTTTTGTGACTGTTTTCTTTAACACAGCATAATGTTTTCAAGGTTCATCCACACTATAAAAATCATGTACCAGTAATTCATTCTTTGTTATAACTGAAAAATATTTCAAGGTATGGATATATGACTTTTGTTTATTTATTCATTAGTTGATGAAGAGTTGGATTGCTTCCACTTCAGCTGTTAGGAAAAATACTTCAGTGAACATTCAGGCAGAACTTTTTGTATGCACAGTTTTCATTTCTCTTATTCTTCAGTATCCATGAGTGGAATGGGTATGTTACTTGATATCACAATGTTTAACATTGGGAAGAACTACCAAATTATTCTTCGTAATGGCTATACCATTTTACAATCCCACCATGAATATCTGAGAGATTCACTTTTTCCATACACTCCTCAACATTTGTTATTATCCATTTTTTTTATTAGCCATCTTGGTGATTGTGAAGTGGTATGTCATTGTAGTTTTTTGTTGGTTGTTTGAAGTAGGCTTCACATCCAGCATGGGGGCCCAACCTGGGGCTTGAATTCACAACCCTATGATCAAGACCTGAGTTCAGATCAAGAGTTGTCCAACTCTTAACCAACTGAACTATCCAGATGCCCCCACTGTGGTTTTGGTTTGCATTTTTTCCAATGAATAATAATGTGAAGTTTTCATGGTTTATTGGCTACTTGTATATGTTCTTTGGACAAATGTCTTATTCAAATTCTTTGCTCATATTTAAACTGTTTTTTTTTAATACTATTCAGTTGTAAGAGTCCTTTATGTATTCTGGATATGTTTCTAACCAAATGTATAATTTGCAAATGTTTTCTTCCATTCCATTTCTCCCACTTCATCCCATTTCTGGGTTGTCCTTCCATTTTCATGATGATGTACTGTGAAAAACAAGTTTCTTAAAAATTTTGATGGGAAATAACAATATCTGATTTTTTCCTTTGTCACTTGTGCTTTTGGTGTCATATCTAAGAAACCATTGTGTAAACCAAGATCGCAAAGATTTACCCTGCACTTTCTTCTGACAGTTTTATAGTTTTAATGCTTACACAGAGAACTGTGCTCTCTTTTGAGCTGACTTTCATGTACAGTGTGAGGCAGAAATTCAAATACATCTTTTTGAATGTGAATATCCAGTTTCCCAGCACCACTTGTTGAAAAGTCCTTTCCCTACTAATTGGTCTTGGCACCCCTGCTGAAAACCCACTGACCATAAATTTAAGGATTTATTTCTGTACTCTCGATTCTACTCCAGTGATCTATATGTCCATTCTTATGGCACTGTAGTACCATTTTGACTACTACAACTTTGTAATAAGTTTTGAAAATATGAAGTGAGGCCTTGAACCATGTTCTTCTGTTTCAAGATTGTTTGACTCTTCTGGGTTCCTTGCAATTCCATATCAACTTTAAGACAAGCCTGTCAATTATTGTTAAAAATGAAACTTGGATTTTGGTGGTGGTTGTATGGAATATATAGATCATTTTACAAAGTATTGCCATCTTAACAATATTAAGTCTTTAGATCCATGTACATGGAATGTCTTTGTTTATATATGTCTTATTTAACTTCTTTAATATAGTTTTAAGGTAATGCATCTTGTTTTTCTTTCAGTAAAGCTATTCCTAAGAACAGGAATTTTACTTATTTATTTATTTTGGTGCTGTTGTCAGTGGAAACGTTTTCTTAATTTCATGTTCTTTGGTAATGGTAGGGGGAAAAAATGTTGCATTTCTTTTTCTTGCCTAATTTTCCTAGCTAGAACATCCAATACAATGTTGAATAAAAACAGATATCCTTGTCTTGTTCCTGGTTTTAGGGGAAAAGCATTCAGTCTTTCCCCATTCAAGATGATGTTAGGTATGGGTTTTATGGATGGCATGTATTTCTAGTTGGTTGAAGATCTACAGAAGGATTCTTAACATAGACACGAATTTTAGTACTATAGGAGATTAATCAATTTAACCACACTAAAACCAAAGCTTCTTTTAATTGCAAGATATCATATAGAAAGAATAAATATAAGAAATATGGATTTAAAATATCTAAAACATATATTAACCAAAACATAGCTATTTTCTACAATATATAAGGAATTCCTATAATTCAATTAACAAAGCATAGACAATTCAATAGGAAAATAAACAATGAGT
The DNA here is from genome assembly GCF_020171115.1 of Neogale vison. Taxonomy (NCBI): domain Eukaryota; kingdom Metazoa; phylum Chordata; class Mammalia; order Carnivora; family Mustelidae; genus Neogale; species Neogale vison. Next base: position 220,753,114 of record NC_058091.1, read on the forward strand.
TGGCCAGGCACCTCTCAAAAGAAGAAACCCAAATAGCCAATAACCATTTAAAAGATGCTCCACATTACAAAGGTAAAAATTAAAGTCATGAGAAGATACCATTACTCACCCAACAGATTAGAAAAGAATAAATTTGACAGTGCTTAACATAAGCAAAGACAGAAGCATCAGGAACTATTTTACTGGGAAGAGTGTAAATTGTTATGGCAACCTGAGAAAAATGTTTGTCATTACCTGGTAAAACTGAAGTATGCAAACACTATGACTCAGTAATGCTAAAAGATATGTTAGCTTATGTATGCGAAAATTCACATTAAAAATGCCTGTGGCAATACTGCTCCTAATTACCAATTTTTTGAACTCCTATGTCCACCCTTAGTAGAATGGATGTAGAAAATGTTTTATGTTCATACTGCGTTGAAAAGACATGGAGTAATTGCAGATATGTAGGTAAACTTAAAAATGCGTGTGTAAGGAAAGCAAGTCATAAAATAGTAAATACATTATTCTATTTCTGTACAGTTCAAGAGGAGGTAGTACTGATCTAATTTTTAAGAACACATATATAGGTGATAAAAAATAAAATGTAAAGAAAGAAAGAAGTACTAGAAAAGTAAGGGTTATAGTTACCTTAAGAGGCCATAAGTTATTTCATGGTGATACAGGGAAGACAGAGAGGTACAGAGTGTGATTCCAGTAATGTTGTGTATTTCACGAATTCATGGAGTTGTATGATTCTGCTTTACAGACAATGTTTCAATGCACCTACAACCTTACACAATTTTCTGGATATCACATTTGATAATAAAAAGGTTTAAGCCAATAAACAAATACACTGCTTTCCCGATTACCTTACCTACTTTGACTTAGCTAATCTTGCCTCTTACAAGAGATAGATGTTTACAAAATTTCAAGTTTTCAAATGGGAATTTGACACTGAAATTTTATGTGGAAAACAGGTCGAACCTAATTGTGCTGTTTGACGTGGAGGATGAGAAATCTGGATCACAGTTTACTCAAATATCTCCTTTACAGTAAATACAAATCAAAACCACAGTGAGATACCACCTCACACCAGTCAGAATGGCTAAAATTAACAAGTCAAGAAATGACAGATGATGGCAAGGATGTGGAGAAAGGAGAACCTTCCTACACTGCTGGTGGGAATGCAAGTTGGTGCAGCCACTCTGGAAAACAGTATGGAGGTTCCTCAAAAGTTGAAAATAGAGCTACCCTACAACCCAGGAATTGCACCACTGGGTGTTTACCCTAAAGATACAAATGTAGTGATCAGAAGGGGAATGTGCACCCAAATGTTTATAGCAGCAATGTCCACAATAGCCAAATTATGGAAAGAGCCCAGATGTCCATTAACAGATGAATGGATAAAGAAGATGTGGTATATATACATACAATGGAATACTATACAGCCATCAAAAATGAAATCTTGCATTTGCAATGACATGGATGGAATTAGAGTATTATGCTAAGTGAAATAAGTCAATCAGAGAAAGACAATTATCATCTGATCTCCCTGATATGGGGAATTCGAGAGGCAGGGTGAGGGGTGGTGGAGGATAAAGAGAGAAAAAAATCAATAAGATGGGATCAGGAGGGAGACAAACCATAAGAGACACTTAATCTCAGGAAACAAATTAAGGGTTGTTGGGGAGTGCAGGGGTGTTGGGGTGGCTGGGTTATGGGCATTGGTGGGGGTACGTGCTATTGTGAGTGCTGTCAATTGTGTTAAGACTGATGATTCACAGACCTGTATCCCTGAAGCAAATAATGCATTATATGTAAATTTTTTAAAAAATCTTCCTTACAAACCAATAATACATTCATGGAATCCTACAACCCTAGATCATGAACAGTTTGAAGCCACTGTTAAAGATTATTGGAGGAGGAAAAAGCCTCAGATTTCATCCAACTTCAGCTATTTATTTTATTGAGGACTTCATGACATATCCATCAGCCAATTAATGGTAGAGCTGGTTTAAAAGCCAGATTTTATTTTTAGTAGAACTTTTATTTTCACAGCTTACTTTTTCAGTGAGGTAGCATTGAGAATCACTCATCTGCACTTTCTAATGTCTTACAAAATTTTTCTTATGGCAACTAGTTCTATTAACAAAGCTCTAGCAATAAACCAATTTTATGCATATATATATATATGAATGTGTATGTGTGTATTAGAAAATATACATATATATGCTATATATCACATATATACAAAAATATAAATCATAATGCATATTTACATATATATGTATCAAAAAAATAAATTCACTCTATAAAATTAAAATCAGTTGGCCACATTAACCTCAATGAGTAAATCAAGCAAGGGGAAGCATTTATTATAGGGTGGGTGAAAATCAGCTATTTATTCTTTGCTAAGTCAAACCCAGACAAAATAGATTGAACAGAGCAACTTGAAAGATTCAAAACATTATCAAAAGAATTTGCTCATATTATGAGTGTTAAATATAGAAGTAAAATATATCACCTCTTTTAGGAAAATATTCTAAAAGTCTTTTCTCTGATGATTTGTAAAACAGGATAGATTTCTTTGGGACTTTCATAGTAACTGGAAGGACCGAACATTTTCTTCAGTGGCAATTTAGGCATAACAATATAAGAATGAGGTTGCCATGGCACTGTGGCCTCAGGGCCGACCTCACCCTGCTCCCAGCCCTGTGTGGCAGCCCAAGAGGTGCACTGTCCAACCTGCTTTCAAGAAAGAATTTGCCAGGGAGGAGCCAAGATGGTGGAGGAATACCAGACTGAGACGACATCAGGTCGCAGGAGTTCAGTTAGATAATTATCAAACCATTCTGAACACCTACAAACCAAACAGGAGATCGAAGAGAAAAGGAGCAGCCATTCTCGAAACTGAAAATTGACTACTTTCTGAAAGGTAGGATGTGCAGAGAAGTGAATCCGAAGCAATGGGAAGATAGACCGCAGTGGGAGGGGGCAGCTCCTGGAAAGTGGTGGAACAACGGAGCACAAAACTCAAACTTTTAAAAGTCCGCTTCACTGAGGGACATCACTCCAGAGGCTAAGCAGGGGTGGAGCCCTGATGGGGACAGCGTGGTCTCAGGTCCCACGGGGTCACAGAAGGATTGAGGGTGTCTGAATGTAGCAGGTATCAGAACGGGGAAGCCGGCTACAGAGACAGAGCTGAGGACTGAGCTCTCAGCTCTGGGTTACCCTAAACTGTGATCTGTGGCATTGCTCTTTCAAAAGGAACCCCACATGTGGTAAATCCGGGGAGACTCACTTTCCTCCTCTGGAGGCAGGAATTTACTGGGTTTGGAGACTCCAAACAGGGCCGTGTGCCAGAAGCAGAAACGCTCAGCCACAGGTCTGGTGAGCCTGAGTGCAGCCAGAGACCAGGGATACAGGAGGGACTGGATGCTTTTCTCCAATGGCACACTGAGGAGTGATACCTCAAGCTCTCAGCAACTCCAGGCCAGAGATTGAAAAGTCGCCATTTTCATTCCCGTCCTCCAGAGCTCTATGGAAAGTGTTCAGGGAACAAAAGCTAGCTAGAGTGAACCTGAGCAGCCTAGTTAGTTAGGTCCTTGGCAAGGGTGGTGCAATTCTGCCTCCAGCAAAGACATTTGAGAATCACTACAACAGGCCCCTCCCCCAGAAGATCAGCAAGAACATCCAGCCAAGACCAAGCTCAATGATCAAGGAGAAGAGTGGAATTCCAGAGGAGGGGAAGCAAAGCATGGAACTCATGGCTTTCTCCCCATGATTCTTTACTCTTGCAAAGTTAATTAAATTTTTTTTATTTTTTTTCTTATTCTAATTTTTTTAACTTTTCTTCTTTCCTCTTTTAACATTTTTAACTAGTTTATCTTAATAATATCTTTCTAAAAAATCTTTTTAACCTTCATTATTATAGTAATATTTTATCCTTCATTGTGTCTAATTTTATTTTTTATATAAATATAAGGTATTTTCTAAAAAGTTTTGGGATACAATGTCTTCTAATAGATCAAAATATACCCTAAGTATACCCTAAATCAAGCACAGAACTCTGTTCTAGTCTCCAGCCTGAGTAAATTCTCTCCAATTTCTTTGTCTTTCTTTTTCCAACCAACTTATCTATCAATTCCTTTTTTAAGAATTTTTAAAATTTTTCATCTTTACACTCATAGTCCATCGTTGTTTACCCAAATTTTTGTATTTATAAAAGTTTTTCTTTCATTAAAAATTTGGAAGGTAGTTTCTTCCAAACACCAAACTCCACCCAAAATCAAGTAGGTGGCTCTATTCTATTCACCAATCTAATAAATATATTTATTTATTTATTCTTTTTTTCTGAGTTTTTTTCTAAATTTTTTAAAAAATTTTTTCTAAACTTTTTATACGCCCTTTCTTCTCCCCCCAATTTGGGGTCTCTTCTGATTTGGTTACTGTACATTTTTCTGGGGTCTTTGCTACCCTTTTAGTATTTTATTATCTCATTCATATATTCTTATCTGGATAAAATGACAAGGTGGAAAAACTCACTACAAGAAAAAGAACAAGAGGCAGTACTGAAGGCTAGGGACCTAATCAATATGGATATTAGTAATATGTCAGATCTAGAGTTCAGAATGATGATTCTCAAGGTGCTAGCTGGGCTCAAAAAGGCATGGAAGATATTAGAGAAAACGTGTCTGGAGAAATAAAAACCATTTCTGGAGAAATAAAAGAACTAAAATCTAACCAAGCTGAAATCAAGAAAGCTATTAATGAGGTATAATAAAAAATGGAGGCTCTGACTGCTAGGATAAATGAGGCAGAAGAGAGAATTAGCAATATAGAAGACCAAATGACTGAGAATAAAGAAGATAAGCAAAAGAGAGACAAACAACTACTGAACCATGGGGGGAAAATTCAAGAGATAAGTGATACCGTAAGACAAAACAGTATTAGAATAATTGGGATTCCAGAAGAAGAAAGAGAGAGGGGGCCAGAAGGTATATTGGAATGAATTATTGTAGAGAATTTCCCTCATATGGCAAAGGAAACATACATCAAAATCCAGGAGGCACAGAGAAGCCCCTTCAAAATCAATAAGAATAGGTCCATACCCCCTCATCTAATAGTAAAACTCACAAGTCTTAGTGACAAAGAGAAAATCCTGAAAGTAGCTCAGGACAAGAAGTCTGTAATATACAATGGTAGAAATATTAGATTGGCAGAAGACTTATCCACGGAGACCTGGCAGGCCAGAAAAAAATGGGATGATATATTCAGAGCACTAAATGAGAAAAACACGCAGGCAAGAATAGTATATCCAACTAGGATATCACTGAAAATAGAAGGAGAGATAAAAAGCATCCAGGACAAACAAAAACTAAAAGAATTTGCAAACACCAAACCAGCCCTACAAAGCAAAGGGAAAATCTAAAAGTAGTAGACCAGAAAGGAACAGAGACAATATACCGTAACATTCACCTTACAGGTAATACAATGGCATTAAATTCCTATCTTTCAATAGTTACCTTGAATGTAAATGGGCTAAATGCCTCAATCAAAAGACACAGGGTATCGAAATGGATAAAAAAAACAAAACCCATTAATATGCTATCTACAAGAAACTCATTTTAGACCCAAAGACACCTCCAGATTTAAAGTGAGGGGAAGAAAACAATTCACCATGCTAATGGACGTTAAAAAAAAAGCTGGGGTGGTAATCCTTATATCAGATAAATTGTATTTTAAGCCAAAGACTATAATAAAAGATGAGGAAGGACACTATATGATACTCAAAGGGTCTGTCCAATAAGAAGATCTAATTGTAAATATGCCCCTAACATGGGAGCAGCCAATTATATAAACCAATTAATAACAAAATCAAATAAACATATCAACAATAATACAATATTAGTAGGGGACTTTAACACCACCCTCACTAAAATGGACAGATCATCCAATCAAAAGATCAACAAAGAAATAAAGCCCTTAAATGACACTCTGGACCAGATGGACATTATAGATATATTCAGAACATTCTATCCCAAAGCAATAGAATATACATTCTTCTCCAGTGCACATGAAACATTCTCTATAATAGATCACATCCTGGGTCACAAATCAGGTCTCAACCAGTGTCAAAAGATTTGGATCATTCTTTGCATATTTTCATACCACAATGCTCTGAAGCTAGAACTCAATCACAGGAGGAAAGTTGGAAAGAACTCAAATACATGGAGGCTAAAGAGCATTAAACTAAAGAATGAATGGGTCAACCAGGAAATTAAAGAAGAATTGAAGAAATTCATGGAAACATATGAAAATGAAAACAAAACTGTTCAAAATCTGTAGGACACAGCAAAGGCAGTCCTGAGAATAAAATATATAGCAATACAAGCCTTTCTCAAGAACCAAGAAAGGTCTCAAATACACAACCTAACACTACACCTAAAGGAGTTGGAAAAAGAACAGCAAAGAAAGCCTGAATCCAGCAGGAAAAGAGACATAATAAAGATCAGAGCAGAAATCAATGAAATAGAAACCAAAAGAACAGTAGAACAAATCAACAAAACTAGAGCTGGTTCTTTGAACAAATTAATAAGACTGATAATCCCCTGGTCAGACTTATCAAAAAGAAAAGAGAAAGGACCCCAATAAGTAAAATAAAGAATGAAAGAGGAGCAATCACAACCAACAGCAAAGAAATACATACAAATATAAGAACATATTATGAGCAACCATACACCAGCAAATTTGAGAATCTGGAAGAAATGGATGCATTTCTGGAGACATAAAAACTACCAAAACTGAACCAGGAAAGAAACAGAAAACCTGAACAGACCCATAACCAGTAAGGAGATTGAAATAGCAATCAAAAATCTCCCACCAAACAAGAACCCAGGGCCAGATGGCTTCCTAGGGGAATTCTACCAAATATTTAAAGAAGAATTAATTCCTGTTCTCCTGAAACTCTTCTAAAAAATAGAAATGAAAGGAAAACTTCCAAACTATTTATTGAGGCCAGGATTACCTTGATCCCAAAACTAGACAAAGACCCAATCAAAAAAGATAATTATAGAACAATAACCTTGATGAGCACAGATGTGAAAATTCTCAGCAAAATACTAGCCAGTAGGATCCAATGTACATTAAAAGGATTATTCATCACGACCAAATGACATTTATTCCTGGGCTACAAGGTTGGTTTAACATTCACAAATCAATCAATGTGATACAATACATTAATAAAAGAAAGAACAAGAACGATATGATACTGTCAATAGATGCTGAAAAAGCATTTGATGAAGCACAGCACCCACTTTCGATCAAACTCTTCAAAGTGTAGGGATAGAGGGTATATACCTCAATATCATCAAACCCATCTAGGAAAAATCCACAGTGAATATCATTCTCAATGGAGAAAAACTGAAAGCTTTTTGCTAAGGTCAGGAACACGGCAGGGATGTCCATTATCACCACTGCTATTCAACATAGTACTAGAAGTCCTAGCCTCAGCAATCAGACAACAAAAAGAAATTAAAGGTATCCAAATCAGTAAAGAAGAAGTCAAACTATCACTCTTTGCAGATGATATGATACTTTATGTGGAAAACCCAAAAAACTCCACTCCAAATCTGCTAGAATTTGTACAGGAATTCAGTAAAGTGTCAGGATATAAAATCAATGCAAAGAAATCAGTTGCATTTCTATACACCAACAGCAAGACAGAAGAAAGAGAAATTAAGGAGTCAATCCCATTTACAATTGTACCCAAAGGCATAAGATACCTAGGAATAAACCTATCCAAGAGGCAAAGAATCTGTACTCAGAAAACTATAAAGTGCTCATTTCCAAAGAAATGGAAAAAAAGTTCCATGATCATGGATTGGAAGAACAAATACTGTAAAAAAGTGTCTGCTACCTAAATCAATCTACATATTTAATGCAATCCCTATCAAAATACCATCCATTTTCTTCAAAGAAATGGAAAAAATAATCCTACAATTTATATGGAACCAGAAAAGGCCTCAAGTAGCCAGAGGAATGTTGAAAAAGAAAGCCAAAGTTGGTGGCATCACAATTCCAGACTTCAAGCTCTATTACAAAGCTGTTATCATCAAGACAATATGGTACTGGCACAAAAACAGACACATAGATCAATGGAACACAATAGAGAGCCCAGAAATAGACCCTCAACTCTATGGTCAACTAATCTTCGACAAAGCAGGAAAGAATGTCCAATGGAAAAAAGACAGTGTCTTCAACAAATGGCACTGGGAAAATTGGACAGCCACATGCAGAAAAATGAAACTGGACCATTTCCTTACACCACACAACAAATAGACTCAAAATGGATGAAAGACCTCCATGCGTGAAAGTAATCCATCAAAATACTTGAGGAGAATACAGTCATAAATGTCTTCGACCTCAGCCGCAGCAACTTCTTCCTAGAAACATTGTCAAAGGCAAGGGAAGCAAGGACAAAAATGAACTATTGGGACTTCATCAAGATCAAAAGCTTTTGCACAACAAAGGAAACAATCAATAAAAACCAAAAGGCAACTGACAGAATGGGAGAAGATATTTGCAAATGAGGTATCACATAAAGGGCTAATATCCAAAATCTATAAAGAACTTCTCAATCTCAACACCCAAAGGACAAATAATCCAATCAAGAAATGGGCAGAAGACATGAACAGAGATTTTTGCAAAAACATCCAGATGGCCAACAGACACATGAAAAAGTGCTCCACATCACTTGGCATCAGGGAAATACAAATCAAAACCACAGTGAGATACCACCTCACACCAGTCAGAATGGCTAAAATTAACAAGTCAGGAAATTACAGATGCTGGCAAGGATGTGGAGAAAGGGGAACCCTCCTACCCTGTTGGTGGGAATGCAAGCTGGTGTAGCCACTCTGGAAAACAGCATGAAGGTTCCTCAAAAAGTTAAAAATAGAGCTACCCTATGACCCAGCAATCGCACTACTGGGTATTTACCCTTAAGATACAAATGTAGTGATCCGAAGGTGCATGTGCACCTGAATGTTTATAGCAGCAATGTCCACAACAGCCAAACTATGGAAAGAACCTAGATGTCCATTAACAGATAAATGGATAAAAAATATGTCACACACACACACACACACACACACACACACATATGGAATACTATGCAGCCATCAAAAGAAATGAAATCTTGCCATTTGCAACAACGTGGATGGAACTAGAGGGTATTATGCTGAGTGAAATAAGTCAAGCAGAGAAAGACAACTATCATATGATCTCCCTGATATGAGGAAGTGGTGATGCAACATGGGGGCTTAAGTGGGTAGGAGAAGAATAAATGAAACAAGATGGGATTGGGAGGGAGCCAACCATAAGAGACTCTTAATATCACAAAACAAACTGAGGGTTGCTGGGGGTAAGGAGTAGGAAGAGAGTGGTTGGGTTATGGATATTACGGAGGGTATGTGATATGGTGAGTGCTGTGAAATGTGTAAGCCTGATGATTCACAGACCTGTACCCCTGGGACTAATAATACATTATATGTTAATAAAAACCTTAAAAAAAAAAAAAAGGAAAGAAAGAACCTGCCAGTCAGCTAGCTACCAACAGCAGCAAGTTCAGGATCTTCCTTGGCAGTATCTAGGCAAATCTCAGCAGAGCACAGAAACCAGGGGACCATTTCTTGACAATGTGGGATGCCTCCATCTGAAATTTGTGTGCCACAGTTCCCATGAGCCCGGCCAAGGTTCTCCACAGCTACACGACAGCCTGAAGCCCTTCATCCCTAAACCTCCTTCCCTACCTTCCTCCTCTCATAGGTAGCAGACCTACACTACATCATGATCTAAAGGTTTGTACTGCTTACTCTTGCTGCTTCTTCCTTCCATCTCTCATTAGCATTGACTCCAATAAATCTCTGGCACATGGAATCCCATGCTGGCTTCCCAGAAGACCCAGCCAGCCAAGAAGGGGAGAGAGATTCTAATCACAGCCTTCTGTGTTCTTTCCTCTCCTAAGGACACCACAGTATGTAGTTATATAAAAGAAGGAAGTTATTGTACTTCAACATACTACATGCAGTTTAGATAGAAAGTGGAGAAAAAAACCCAATATTTGGAAAGTACTGGTCTAGGAAAACTAAGCATGCCCACAAAATAGTTCTCTTGCCAAAAAATTTTGAAAGGTCCCTATTCACTCCACCCCACTTATAACTTGTCTCTTCTTTGTAAGATTGAGAGAAGGGAGGGGACCAGAAAAGTCTCTCTTACTCTTTATCAGAGGTTGGGATAAAGAAGCAGTAGGGTGGGTGGGAGGGCTCCTAGAAACGAGGGCTGCTGAAGAAGATCTCAGTTAGCTTTTCTTCTCACTGACCTTCTGGCCCTGGAAGTCCCACTGCATCCAGTTACTACCTGTCTAATTTCATCAGCATATTTTATCTTCCTGAGATACCTTTTCCCTAGAGAAATGTCGTAGAGGTCACATTGCTGAAGGAATCAAGACTCATGGATGCTTACTCTTCTGAGAAATGGGACCATACTCTCTTTCATCTTAACCACTGTCACTGATGGTGGTTACCCGTGGGTTGAACTCCCCTTGTGCAAGGCTTCCTCTTAACAAATATGTTTCTGGTTCCTGGTCTTTCAGTGTATTTGTCTGTTTTCTTTACCTCCCTACTATCCCTGTCCCATGTGCTTGTCCCTCTGATCTACTGCTTTGGTAGCTTTAATAGGGGCCACTCACCCCTGGCTGGGATGAGGGTGACAGACAGTTTGATTTTACAGTTCGATAAGTGGCTGTGTGCTTACCTAGATAGTCACCAGGTTTGGACGAGTATTGATAACAAAGTTCAAGTCAAACTCCACCTCTTCCAACTCTGTCTCCATTGAACTTAAGTTATCTTACACTTGGACAGGTTGTTTCCTCCCCTACTCATTTGCCTCTCTCTACATTCTGACTTTTATTTTTGGCTTCTATGCATAAAACTCCTTGGTGGCTCAGTCAGTGAAGCATCTGTCTTTGGCTCAGGTCATGATCCCAGGATCCTGGGATCGAGTCCCATATCAGACTCCTTGCTCAGCAAGAAACATGCTTCTTTCTCTGCCTGCTGCTCACTCCTGCTTGTGCTCTCTCTCTCTCTGGCAAATAAATAAATAAAATCTTAAAAAACAAAACAAAACAAAAATACCCCTGAGAGTTAATGTTTATGACCGTAGGAGCTGTGAGTTTGATTTTGAATGTCTACAGCCTATTCACCCATAGCTACTCTTAGATCTACTTGTAGACATCTTGAAGTCAGACTTAGCCTCAACTGTGGCTTTTTTGTCTCATGTCACTGGAATTGATAAGAGGGAGTCCACTGAGAAAAACAATGCAACAGTTATATGTCATTTTGCCTAGAAAAACTACTTACAGGATCCTTCAATTCTCTGGATTTTGGAACTTCCTAGATCCCTTTCTCCCAACATATCATACACATACAAACATGCACGTGCATACACACACACACATATATCTTGGGCCCCCTTCTCTATTCCCAAAGCTCCCCACATCTGTGTGACTCTCATATGGTCTTGTTTCTCTACCTAGGTGAACTCTAATCACTTTTAGAATAATTATTATGGTCTTTTGTCTTATGCATTTTTGTACCATAGGCACCTATCTCAACAGCAGAATCATGGTAGGATAATTCTGGGAGAAAGGAAGAGACAGAGGAACTAAATGAATTTAGGGTACATTTAAGTTTAAGATTTAATGGAACAAGTAAATGAGCACAAGTAATTTGATGTTTCTAAACCTCAGTTTTCTCATCTGTAAAAGGGGAATGTAATAATGCCTTTAGATTATTTAGTGTATATAACTCAAGATAAAAATCTAAAATTAGAATTGTTCTTAAAACAGAATATAATTTGTTTGCAGCACAGACTAAGCTTTCTATATTTTTAAAAAGTGAATATTAAACATCAATTTGTGTTAAAAGCAATCAGTTCTGTTTTAAAGGTTCCTGTTGCGAGATTCATGTTCTACAATGAAGTTTCATTTAATTCTCACCTTCACACCTTAAGCACTTTTCTTCAGCTGAAGATTTTTATTTATATAATAAATGTTTGCATTTATGTTCACCATGACAATCTGAGTTTTTTCCTCTATTCATTCAGGTTGACTTGAAATACAGCTAGATCTTTTGTGGATGAAGTGATTGCACTGAAATTATAAAGTAAAACCTTCCAGAAAGAGACTGTTTAGAATTGTGTATGTGACCTGTTCGCTGAATTCTCCTGGAAGGCTTTATGCCACCAAGAACAAATTTTTTCTCCTACAGATTAAATTGAGTATATATTGCCAACACACAGACACACTGAGCCACCATCTAGTTCATTGACTCACTTGAATTTATAGTTATGATAAAGTCATTTGGAAAAACAAACTCAAGCTGTGAACCAGTGAGAACTAATCCCAGATTCAAAATCCAGTCCCTGAAAGGGGCTGCACCATTGTGGCCGTGAACATTTGATCATGTAAATGATCCCCTCAAGGCTCTGGATGACAAGCCTGATGGAAAGGAAGGGGGAATACTGGGCCTACAGCACTGCTCACCAAATGTGCTGACTAAAGAGAACAAGCAATTCCGTCTGGGACCCAGAGCCCCTGGCAGCTTCTCAGGGTAGCTTCTGCCTTTGGTGGCAAAACAAAGTTTGGGCTTTTTTTTCCCCCATTGTTTTTTGAAAGGAGATGAGTATAATCATTTTTTAACATTGGCTTCTTTGTGTTACAGACAGTCTGTTACCACACATTTTCAGATTTACTTCAGAAAAGAAACGAAATAGAAGTGTGGATGCATGTTAATTACCCAAAAACATGGTGCACCAGATGGCCAGCAAGGTCTGCTCCAGTCTAGAAGGTAAATAATGATTCCCAACCCCTTTGTCCCTCTGAAAACAAAATTTTGCATTATTTTTCTCCTTATTACTGTTAATGCATTGTGTAACCAAGGGCAATAGAAAGCCACATTTATGAATGGACCACAGAGGGTGAAGGTAAACATTTCTTTTCCTCTTGCTAAATTAGGCAGAATTATTGGGTCCGGAAGAAATCAAGAAAAATGCTTATAATGCCCCAAAGCATAGAATCAGGTCTCCTTCAGTCAAAGCATAAACACTAGAGAGAACAGTGTTTTTTCAAAGCATGCACAATGTTTCAGACCTTGTCTACCTTATCGTTATAGGTATAATGATTTTGACATCAAGATTCCCCTCACTAACCTGTGTAATGAGCCCTCTTGTATTACATATGGGAGATTTTTAAATTAATTAGGTCAGTGTATACAATCACAGTCCATTCTCAGAACAACAAAACTTGAACTTTTAAAATGTCTTTCTGCTGAATTGGGTATGCACAATAAATTCTGCATGACATTTCAAATGCTGTTTTTTACCTCAGTGTGCTCCATGACTGAAAGCATTAACTTCCATAATAGGTCTGCAACGGAAGGGGCAGGGTGGTACATTTGAGATACTGGATTTTGGTCCCTCCCTCTCCTGTGGTTCCCCCTTCCTTTAACCATCATCAAGCAGGTAACTGGCTAGGCATTCAGGGATATAAACAATGGATTCTACAGGTGGAAAAGCAAAAATCATCTGCAAGAGAACTTAGTGGTTTAGGGTATAGACCAAACAACTGGTAAAAACCAGGAAGAAAGCATAGCTTCCCCACTCTAGGGAAGGAGTCCCACAGGCTGGCACACATGCAATCAGGGAGACACCATGCAAGACAAGACCAAGTACAGAACCATGACCTCCCAGTGGGACTAATGATGATAGAGAATCAGGGCCAAGCCAGAGCACAGACAATACAACCACTTCCTGCACAATGAAGGAATGCCCCTTCTGAATGCCCCTTCAGAACAAACTTTGGCATCTTGTATGAGTCCTACATTTACGTAAAATCCCAGGGTAAAAAGTGGGTAGAGGGGGAAGAGAGATCTTCAAATTGATGGATATTATTTCTACCCTCCCTGGAAGAATAAGGTCTCAAAATAAAAATCAGATTGAGTTTGAAAAAAATAAAAAATTCCTTTTGTATAAGTGAGTTTGCTGATTGAGAGTCATGTCCATAACCTTTATAAAGAGAATCTTGAAGTTTGGGAGAAGGCGAGGAAGGAAAACAACCACATTTCCTAAATGAACTTGGGACAGATAAAGATGAACATATCAACAATTCTACAGAGGGAATTTTCATGTTTAAGAGTACTGGCCATGCTATGTTCTACGGTGAGTCCTGTGAAGTGTGTAAATCTGGCGATTCACAGACCTGTACCCCTGGGGCTAATAATACATTATACGTTTATAAAAATAATAATAGTAAAAAAAGGAGTACTGGCCATGCTATAGATAACAGCTTTCCTGTATGCCAAGAGCTTTCCTTACATTAACCTATCCAACCCTCCTAAAGCCTTCAGAGGGTGACAGGACTATTATCTCTTATTCACAGATTAGAAAAGAAATGTTATAGAAGTAAATGACTTGCTTCAGATTCAGAATTGGGCTAGGAGGAAGTTAAAGGTGCCAAACACAGTCCACTGACCTCAGTGCCCTCACTCGGAATGTGCAGAACTGATGCAAAGTGTGTGGTGGTGGGGGGAATGATTAAAGCACTTTCCTCTTTCTCACCTGCCTCGGCACAGAATCTGAGCACAATTAAGAGCTAGGATCCTAACCTTTCAGAACGCCATCTGAAAACTACAAATTCATCATGACCCATTTCCCACTCTCTCCATGGTGTGCTTATGGCTAATGACTTTATTTTCCAAATAAAACTACCATTTTTCATGGCCTTAAAGTAAAATACTATGCAAGTGAAAAACAGAGCATACAATTAAATCCATCTCTCCCTTTGGAAATTTTCCACTTACCTGAAATGAAGCAGTTTTCATACATATATAGTATAAAAAAGACTTATCTATCTCTTTTTTTAAGATTTTATTTATTTATTTCAGAAAGAGAACACATGAGTGGGGAGACACACAGAGGGAGAAGGAAAGAATCTCAAGCAGACTCTGTGCTGAGTGCAGAGCCCAACATGGGCTCGAACTCATGACTCTGAGATCATGACCTGAGCCAAAATCGAGTTGGACACTGAACCAATTTAGCCACCCATGTTCCCCAAGACTCATCTCTTTTTCATGAGGTCAGACAATCATCATTTTCTCCAAATCCAAAATAAAAAGTGTTGGTTTTTATAAAAAAAAATAAAATTGGGAAGAGGGATGGTTGTCTATAAAATTATAATTCAAGAAAATAAAATAATTTTTCTTGAAAAGAGTTAAAGATTATACATTGGCAAGAGCTCTAAGTGAAGAGAATGAAATTTCTTTTGTTTTCTTCTCTGACATCAGTGATATGTTTTCATTTTATATAAATTTTTAAGTAGTACCTCCCTGGAAACAGAGAATCTCATAAGAATTAATGGATTCAGCTTCAAAGTGTCCAATTGACTGGCTCTGTTTCAAAAAACCAAGATTTGATTTAAAATAAAGAAACAGTTTCTCAATAAAGATTTTGCCTCTTTATCCAAAGAGCTTGCTCAAGTCTCCAGTAAATTTGCCCAAAGCACACTGTAGTTCTCCACATTATAGCTTGCAACAACATGCCGTATTACTTATGTGTTCTTCCAAATGTAACCACACCTTGCCCACATGGACAGTTTTCTTCCTACTTTATTGGCTGCCCTATTCTAAGGTTCCTTTGCTGACTCATTCTCCTCTACTTGATCTTCAGCAGTTGGCATTCCTCAGAGTTCAACCCTTGGCCCTCTTTTACTCAACATTCTCTCTCTAGATGACTTCCTCAACTCCCCATGGCTCTCATTACTGTCAGAACACCCAGGGCTACTAAAGGTATACCTCTAGACCAGATCTCTCTCTGACCTCTATGTCCCTATGTCTACAGATACCTAACATTCATGGACTGTTCACCAAATACTATACCAAGTGCTGCACATTCACATTTTTAATTTAGACTTTGATACATTTTCAGATTTAACTATTTCCTTTGTTTCTAGGCATACATTAACATATATATTCTTACAGAACTTTAAATGATAAAAAAGTTGAGTTGTCTCAGCCCACCTATAGCTTCCCTTCCTACGCTATCTCATTTCATACCCACACTCCCAAGTATCTACTGTTACTATCACGCGTATTCTCACTTAATCTTCACATCAACTTGATGGAGGTAGTGTTACTATTATCTTCATTTTATAAATGAAGAAAGTGATGCATAAGAAGATCTTAAAACATGCCCAAGGTCTCTAGGACAGTAAGTGACAGAGGAGGGATTACAAATTCAGGTTCATGTCATTCAGTACCTCCACTTTTTCATTTTTATTTTGCTTCTTCATGTGAGTGTCCCTTAGAGGTCATCCCAAGTTCAACTGTTCAAACTTGAACTGTTTTCCTGCCTCATACCCTCTCACCAAGGCTGGTCATTCCCTTGGGTCTTAATGTCAGCAAATATTACAACCAAATACCTATGTGTTCACTGAGGTAACTTGGGGCTACCCTTACTATCCCTTCCTCCTTCATAATTCACATCCAGTTGGTCACCAGAACTTGCTTGTGTGGTTCCTAAATCTCTCTTGGCTCTATGATATTCTCTGTATCATCACCTCTGCTTCCAGACTTGTCACCTTCCAAATCAACATGTACACAATTGCCAAACAGACCTTTGCAGAATGCTCACATAGGAGCATGTCCATTGCCTCTTTAAAGTCTTTGGTTCTCCCACTGCTCTTAGAATCAAGTGAAATATCATTAGTATGGTTTCCCAAGCTCTCTTCAGATCAAGCCCTCCCCATATCCCTGCCTCCTTTCCTAGGTCTCTATATTCTAGGCACACTGGTCTTCTCTTTGTTCCTCAAACAAGTCACTCCCTTTAAGCCTCAGAGGCTTCACATATACTCTTCCCTCTACAGGAAGTTCTTCACCCTTCCTTCTTAACCCATAGAACTCTGTTCAATATACAAGCCTCCAGTCACCCAGAAGAGCCTTTGCTGCCCCTTCATCTATTTCTTACTCCACTCTTCTATGTTCTCTTACCACTTGTTACTTTGCATCTGTTTCCTCCATCAATAAATAATTAATACACTGGTTTATACATGTTTTTCCTACTAGACAATGAGCTCCAAGAGGGTTAAGAACAGTCTCTTTCACTCATCCTGTGCTTGGAACACAGAAGGCTCACAGCAACTCATGAAATGAAATTTGGTACAACCCTCAGTTAGTAGCCTCCTTAATTGGCTCTCAAGTCTCCATTCCTGGAAAATTGGGATGGCGGCACAAGCTTACAGTCACATTACCTCTTTCAGGCAAGCTGGGTTCACAGCTAGCAGGGTGACTTCTGTTCAGAGTATTCAGAGACCGTTTAAGCAGTTTAAGGAGTTAAGAATGTTCTCCAGTAGAAGTCCCTAGGGAGAAGAAATAGGGCACTTTAAATCTGGGCCTTCTCCCTTCCCTTTCCTCTCAACCCAAGAGTCATCAGAGGCAGTCCAAACATTACAAAGCAAGATTACTGGAAAATCTTTTGCAAACTCGCTTCTCTGTATATTTCCAAACAGTACTACTTTAATTGATTCAAGTTTGCGGGACTGGATTCTAATTTCAAGACAACTCCCCAAACAATTCACCACAGAACAGAACATTAAAATTATGGTAGGTATAATTAAAATGCCATTGCATTCTAATATTGTCTCTTCCTCTGTTGTTCCCACCCACAATTGGTTTCTCATACCAACAAAAAAACAGCTGTATGATTAGCAGGCTTCCATCTGTGAGCTTCCATCTGCATTTCCTTTAGCACTTGCACCAGGCAGATCTGGAAAAGCAAAACACATTCTAGTCTTGATTTTACTCTTTCCCATTATTTCACATGTGGAAAAAAAAATAACTGAAATATTGTTTGTGGCTTTCCCTAAAATTGGCACGTCCAAGAAGTTCAATGGTTTAATTAATAACATTCCTTTGGCTTTTCTAAGTAACACTATTGTCAAGAGTAGAGAAGCAGTTGAGGAGGGATGAAAGACAGAAGGATAATCCTTATTCCATTACCTAGTAATGAACTCCCAATGTTCAAGAAAATGGCATTGTTATGACTATACCTTATTCAACATAGAAAAAAACAGAATCTGAAAAAATAAAAGTGATAAGGCACGTTGTACTTCAGAATAGTTGTCAACTCCTTTATTCCCAGGCCTCCCTTCATTCCCCAGCATAAGATTCCCATCAAATCTTCATCAGCCAGGTTCACCTGTCATTGTCATCTCAGAAGACTTTAAAGCCTGGAGGATAGGAAATGTCCAGGGAAGCCTTAGTGTTCTCTGATCCTTTGGTTACTCCCCTACCCTTCCTTCAGTACTCACTTCAAAAACTCTTCAGAAAGTTCCCTGATTTCTCCAGGAAGAGTTAAGTCCTTTAATGATCATTCTATTTTTCTCTTATTGTTGCATGTTTCTATCAATTATACCCCTCGTTACAATGCTGTGACACTTATTTACCTGTCTAGATCCTTAATTCACTGATTCTAATGTTTTCTGCTTTTGCATATGTCTCTAGAGTCTGAAATATGAATGAATGAATGAATGAATTCTTCAATTTTTATTAATTTCTCAATGGTACAGCAAAATGCATTCAATAAGCAAAAATTCTATGAAGTACACTATACCTATCCATTGTCTACTATACTCTCTATAATCCATGGATAGGAAGGAGGTTTGTTTTAAAGAAAGCAAATATAAGGGCAAACTTAAATTCTTAGTTTAGGCCCTCATTTCTATTTTCTCTCTGATCTTATTTTTGCCACTTTGAAATATAAAGAAGAACAAACCAACTGTAATTATGTAACTGTGACAGCGTACTTTGCCTTGCCTAACTTTAATTTCCTCAACTAAGGTTCATAGGGTAGGTGTGAGGATTTAATGGGGTCATGCATAACACACATCAGAGCCCCTACTATAGCACCTGACACATAATGCGTGGCAAACAGATTCTTAAATGGCGTTTTTGTGAATATCAGGAACTCAGCATTGCATTTTGATTTTCCTCTAATCTCCCCATATTCCTGCTCTTACAGAGCTGTTAGCCATCAAGAAATGATCAAAAGACAGGAAATGAGAGGGAAAATGTAAAATAAAAATGGTCTAAAACCCAGAAAATGCATCTTTGAAGAGTAACGATATATTTTATTTATATCAGATCCACATGGGATCTATCTAAAGGAATTTTCACTACCCACGTGTTAACTTCTTCTTTGATAACTAATGGTTTGACATATCTTTTGGCTCAAAAGACTTAATACCATATAATGCAAGGGATGTGTTTACTGGGATAGCTGCCACCAAAGCAGCTCTGCAGATAAACTTTGTTTAACTAGCTGCTTCAGACATGAGGAAACTGTCATAAATATATATATATATATATATATATATATATATATATATATATGTGTATATATATGACATATATAACATATTATATATATCACATATATATATATCAAAGGCACTAAAGCCCTAGTTTCATAACTATAGT
This sequence comes from Neogale vison, assembly GCF_020171115.1. Taxonomy (NCBI): domain Eukaryota; kingdom Metazoa; phylum Chordata; class Mammalia; order Carnivora; family Mustelidae; genus Neogale; species Neogale vison. The sequence continues at coordinate 220,772,685 of NC_058091.1, forward strand.
ACTCTAGTTAAAATTAATAGACAAAAGACCATTATATATGAAAGGGTAACCGCATTTAGATCTGTTTTTCTATCAGAGGCTCCAAATGGTCCTGTTTTTTTCCTTTGCCTTATAATAAAAAATAATAAAGGCCAAATTTTGAACTTAAGAAAGAAGTTATTCCTAACATTTTCATCATGTATACCAAGATCTCTTTCTCATTTGTAACCCAAGGAAGCACAGTCAGTCAATCAACAAATATACCGAGGACCTGGAAGATACCAGTTTCTCTGCTGTTATTTGAGGATTCTTAGGGCACCCAAACACGGTCCCTGTTTTCAAGAAATTTATGTTCTAGTGGGCATGAAAGACTAATAAACTAAGATTTTCATATTTTTTAACCAGTACCATTAAAAAGTCAATGATATGGTGCTTGAAGAGCCCAGGAGGGACACAGAATCAGGAAAGGCTTCTTGAAAGAAGTGGCATAACTGAATTTTAAACCAAGAACCGGAAACAATCATCACAGAAGAAGGAAAGGGGCAACAGGGGGAAGGGACTGTTTGTGCAAAGATGTGAATGCCAACAGTATAAATTGTTCACATCACTGGGGTCCTGACTGGGGAAATATAGAGACCATGGACAGGAGACGGCTTGGAAAATAGTTTAAGATCTCAAAGGGCCTTGCAGGTAAGGAACATAAACATTTTCATACAAGTTATTGACAGCCATTTATGAATAAATAAGAAAGTGACATAAGTAGATCTGCCTCACAGTAGATCACTCCAGCTGACTTGTACAGAATGGATCATATGCAGAGATCTATCAAACTTCATCACCCACGGTAAATGCTCTTATGTAACAACCTAGTACACTTAAACACAGAAAAACAGCTGAATAATAGCTTCACAAAACAGAGTTGGACAGCCTGTGATGCACTGATGTTCTCTATTCTGATTCAAGGTTTAAACTTCTGGCCTTGGCCTACTAAGCAGATTTCACAATGCTCTGAAAGGATGTAGCTCCCAGTGAAGAACTGTTGATAAGAAGAAACAGTACAGTCAGGAAGATGAGACAGGAAGTTACTGAAGCAATTCAAGTAGTAAGAGTGGTGAACTCAACTAAGGCAACACAAAGAAAAGGAGCTGGTAACTTCTGCCTTATTAATAAAGCTCTACTGATTTCCCTTGCTATAACCCAGTTAAGTAAACTTGGTGGCATTAGTGCACCTCTGAGATAATCATCATCGGAATGACTACCAAGTTTCACACTGTGCAAAGGGCTTCACACGTATATTAACTCTAATTCTGAGTGCCACACTGCAGGGCAGATACTGTTATCACCATTTCACAGAAAGGAACACTGAAAGCCCAGGCAAATTAAATAGCTCTGCCAAAGTTACAGAGATAGGCATTAGCAGATTAGTACACAGCCAATCTTTTAGTGCTAGTTAATTCATACTAAGTACAACAGTCTGATGAATGAAAATATTTCAGTACATATGATCAGGTAATTCTACTTTACAGGAACATAGGCCCAAAAATGTCTACAATAGTGTTATTTACAGTAGCAAAAAACTGGAAATATCTATCTATCTTATTTCCAGTTTTTTGCTACTGTAAACAGCACTATTGTAGACATTTTTGGGCCTATGTTCCTGTAGAGTAGAATTACCTGATCATATGATAAGATTATGTTATAGATACATTTTATTCTTATTAGGAAGTATCCATCAATTCCTTTTTATTGAGTGTTATGAATATCAATAGTGGGATTTTTCCCTAGGCCTCTTCTGCATCTATGGAAATGATCATATGATCTTGCAATGTAGTTCTATTGGTAGGATAGTTTTAAGGTTTTTTCTACATTAAACCATATTTGCATAACCCTACTTGTTTGTATTTCTATTTTAATTCATCAGTGGAGTCTAAAGACACTTGATAAGAAAAAAACAAGTCAGGAAAATCAGACAGGTTACTGTGGTAATTCAAGCAGTAAGACATGTGGACTCCACTAAGGCAACAGAATGAAAAGATCTGGTAACATAATGACAAGTATTAATATAATAATATCAATTTAGTTGAGACCTCTGCATCAATATTCATAAGTAAGATTAATCTCTTGTTTCTGCTCTGGTATAATCCTGTATTAGTTTTTAGAACATGTTATCTACCTCATAAAAATAAACTTGAATTTGTTCATCCTTTTTAGAGCAAAAACTCAAATGTCTAAGTAGCAGTATAGTCATATCACCATAAAAGTCTTAGTTGAATTCTCACATGAAACCACTGGAAAATGTGTCTTCTGTGGGGGTGGACTTAGCCACTTTTTTTTTTTGTATTTTTAAGTTAATTTGTCTGTGTAGACTCTCCTTGAGTCAATTCTGGTATTTTCCATTTATCCTAAAAATTAATCCACTTAGTTTAGGCATTCAAAGTATTTCCACAGAGTTGTGTAGTCTTTTAAAATATTTAAAATTTTTCTCTTTTCTGGCGTATTTACCTTCTGTGCTTCCTAATTGTGTACATGTATACTTTATCTCCTTTATTCTTGATTGACTTAGCCAATAACATAAATTTTTTTCAAAAACATACCTTTTGGTTTCATGGTATTTTTCTTTGCTAAAGTGCTAAGCTTTTAATTAATGTCTTCTGCTTATTTGGGTTTATTTGTGTTTTAATTTTTAACTTTTTAGATTGGATTTTTAAATTCTTTATCTTCCATTTTTTAGTCTTAGGGATATAGGATTTAATGGCAGAAGTTTCAAAGTGTTAGAATGTTTCGTGGGTTTGGGTTTTTTTTGTTTTTGTTTTTTTGTGCGTGTGTGGGTTTTTTTATCATTAATTTTAATGCAATTGCATTAGGGAAAGAAAATAAGAAAATGCTCCTGTACTATATCTAATACTTGGAATTTATGGATTTTTCTATAGCAAACTAGTATGGCCCAGCCTGTTTGTGTGAATAAAGTTTTATTGAAAAAATAGCTATACCTATTCATTTATGTATAATCTCTGGCTGTTTTTGCACTATTGTCACTATATCAGAGCTGAGTACTTGCAACAGGGACAGAAGTTCCACAAATTCTAAAATATTCACTATCTGGCCCCTTACAGAAAATATTTGTTGGCCTCATTCTAAATCATCTTCAGTTTTTAGTCTAGTTCATCTGTTTTGGATTTTAAACGTGTATTCAGATTTTCTGATATATTATTAAACTTTTGTTTATCTCTCATTCAATCTCCTACAGTATAAAAGATGCTTCTGTATCATTCAAATACAGATAATTCATTTTCATTGTGAATTTTAGCCTTTAGTTTTACAAAGTATCTTAATGCCTTATTGTTTTTCTTTTTTGTTTATTTTTATGGTCCAGTTATACAGCAACTCTTTTTTTTTCTTCAAGTTTTTATTTAAATTCTAGTTAGTTCACAGTGCAATATGTTTCAGGTGCAGAACCTAGGGATTCATCACTTACATATTAACACCCAGTGCTCATCACAGGTGCCCTCCTTAATCTCCATAACCCATTTAACCTCTCCCCTGCACTGACCTCCCCTCCAGTAACCCTTAGTGTTTTCCCTATAGCTGAGAGACAGTTTTCCTCTCTTCTCCCCCTATGTTCATCTTTTTTGTTTCTTAAATTCCACAGATGAGTGAGATCATATGGTATTTGTCTTTCTCTAACTGATTTATTTTGCTTAGCAAAATACACTTTAGCTCCATCCTGCCATTACAAATGGCAAGATTTCATTCTTTCTGATGGATGGGTACTATTCCATTGTATATATTTATACCCACCTACCACCTCTTCTTTATCCATTCCTAAGTTGTGAACGTTTGGGCTCTTCACATAGCTTGGCTATTGTTGAAAATGCCCCTATAAACATCAAGGTACACGCATTCCCTTGAATCAGTATTTTTGGTATCGTTGGGATAAATACCTACTAGTGCAATTGCTGGGTCATAGGGTACTTCTATTTTTAACTGTTTGAGGAATCTCCATACTGTTTTTCAGAGTGGCTGCACCAGTTTGCATTCCCAGCAACAGTGTAAGAGGGCTTCCCATTCTCCACACTCTCGGCCATACCTGTTGTTTCCTATTGTTGATTTTAGCCATTCTGACAGGTGTGATGTGGTATCTCATTGCAGTTTTGATTTGTATTTCTGTGATGATGAGTGATGTTGACCATTCTGCATGTGTCTGTAGGCCATCTGTGTGTCCTCTTTGAAACTGTCTATTCATGTCTTCTACATAGTTTTTAACTGGAATATTTGTTTTTGTTGGGAGTTGAGTTTGATAAATTCTTTATGTATTTTGGGTACTAACCCTTTATCAGATATATCATTTGCAAATATCTTCTCCCATTCCAAAGGTTGTCTCTTAGATTTGTTGATTGTTTCCTTCCCTGGGCAGTTGTTTTTTTAATCTTGATGAAGTCCCAATATTTATTTTGCTTTTGTTTCCCTTGCCTCTGGCAAAGTGTCTAGTAAGAAGGTACTACAGCCAACGTCAAAGAGGTTGCTGCACATGTTCTTCTCTAGGATTTTGAAGGATTCCTGTCTCATATTTAGGTCTCTTACACATTTTGAATTTATTTTTGTGTATGTGAGAAAAAACTTTGTCATTTATTATTTTTCAGCTTAAATTTTACCTTGTAAGATATCAATACCACTGATATATTCACATGATGTGTCCTTGACAATAATTTTATTTTCAACCATTCTGAATCTCTCTCCTTTGGGCATATCTTATATATTAAGGTAGTTTGGGGTGTTGCTTCGTTCACCAGTCCAAAAAAATTTTAATACGTCAATTAACCCCTTTTAGTTTTTTATATGATCTGTATTTTGGCTTCAACTCTGCCACATTATTTTATGTTATATAAAAGACTTAGTACCTTTCCATTTTTTTTGTTATTTTCTATTTGAAAATAGAATAATACTATAAAACAACCTTTTTTTCTTTTCCCTGAATCTCCTTGAACATCTAGCTTAAAACAATATTAGTGTATCTCAATAATAACTATGAAATGATCAGTAAGCTTTTTAAACTTTTCATGTTTTTCTTATCCTCCCTTACTATTTTGATAGTTATATTAGCATTTTTGGAGTTTGCAGCTATTATGCACTATACATTTTCTTATATAACTATTTGGTTTTAGTTTTATGTGCAAATGTATGTTTAATATTCATTAACAGTGATTATTTCAATTTTCTTTTGATTTTTTTTAATCATTGTCTTAAGCTCATTCTTTGGTAAATTCCTCAGAAAAAAATATTCCTTGAATTACTGCATGTTGGTAACAGTTTGTGTGCAACTGTTCTATCAGGAAGTCATTTTAGCTGGTTATAAAATAGCTCCCATTTTTTTTTTTTTTTACTGAATAAATACAATTAACTTTTAGCATAAACCATTACTACCAAGAAATTTGATGACATCAAATTTTCTTTTTTTTTTTTTTGATGAATATCTTGGTCTTTATTCTCAGTGCTCAGTTTATTTTTCTGTTTCTTTAAAGACCAGTAATTTTACTGTACTATGACTCTGCAGTTCTATGCATATTTTAAGTGACATAATTTTATGACAAATTTCAACAGATAAATGTTGAGTTCTTTCAATGTATAGTTGTCTCCTTTTTAATTTCAGAAACATTCTGAGCTACAGCTTTTACTATGTGTTCTTTTCCAATGGCTTCATTTTCTTATTCAAGGTTCCCTAATTATATGCATATTGGACCTTCTTTGACTATCCTCATATTGTACTTTTTTTGAACTACTTTCTTATTCTTCATTTTTTCTTCTTGCATAATATTTACTTTCAGGTGTTATAGGTGGTATCTATTCACTTTCATGTTTATTCTAGACTTATTTTTGAAATGATTTTTTTCTTTATCAATTCTTGTTTTAGTCTCATTTATGCTATTTTTCATATCACCTATAACTTTCTTAATTTTTAGGTCCTTTTGAAATGTTACATCATCAGGTTATACTTTTTGTTTTATGGGCATGTCTTTGTCTTCCTAGCTTCGGTTTTCTGTGGGAACATTATTATGCTCCTTATTCTTGCATTCTTTTTTTCCTCATGATTACTTGCCATGGAAACCCATTTAATTTTCCTTAACTTACAGGAGGGAAGGATGGGTTGTAAGAGCTTTTCTAGCATTGCTTATAAACAATTCTGCTTTGCTGTTTTTTTTTCTTTAATATTTATTTATTTGAGAGAAACAGAGATACTGGGAGACAGCACAAGCAGGGAGGAGAGGGAGAAGCGGGCTTCCCATTAAACAGGGAACCAATGCTGGGGCTCAATCCCAGGACCCTGGGGTCATGACCTGAGCAGAAGGCAGACACGCAACTGACTGAGCCACCCAGGTGCCCTTCCACTTTGTAGTTTTAATAAAGTGTTAAAAGCTATAGCCTCGGGGTGCCTGGGTGGCTCAGTTGTTAAGCATCTGCCTTCAGCTCAGGTCATTGGGATTCAGCCCAGAGTCCTGGGATTGAACCCCACAACAGACTCCTTGCTCACCAGAAGCTTGATTCTCCCTCTCCTACTCCCCGTGCTAGTATTCCCTCTTTAGCTGTCTCTCTGTCAAATAAATAAATAAGATCTTTAAAAAAATTTTTTTAATTTAAAAATTTTTTTAAAAAAGCTATAGCCTCTTACTTTCTGACAATCTCTGTGCTCTGTACCTCTCCTCCACTTCTATGTAAACTTCTTTCTGTTCCTACTGACACTGTTATGCCTAATTTACACTGTATTCCTGTCAGTTTCCCATAGATTTGTATTTTGTTTTGAGAGTGAATAATGCTGCTCTGGACTTTTCAGACCTTACCATATTCCTTGCACTCATCCTCAAGTTGGTATATGTAAAAACTTTTTCCATTTTTAGTTGCCTTTTTCAAATTGGCCTACAGTGTTTTCTAGTGAATACTTATTATTTTTTTAAGATTTTATTTATTTACTTATTTGACAGAGAGAGAGATCACAGATAAGCAGGCAAAGACAGAGGGGGAAGCAAGCTCCTGCCCAGCAGAGTCCAATCCAAGGCTCGATCCCAGGACCCTGAGATGACCTGAGCTGAAGGCAGAGGCTTAACCCACTGAGCCACCCAGCTGCCCCCCTATTTTTAAATACTCCCAGGTTTTTGCTTCTTTCTATCTGCCTACCACTAGATTATACAATGTCATGATTTGCTCTTACCTTCTCTAAAGTGTGGTTTTAGGAATAGTGTAGATAGTGTTTCTTTTCTTCCAAAGTGACATCCTAATTATTTGCCTGCATGTGTAGAGAGACTCAAGAGGATTAAAAATTATACCACTTTCATCATTTTCCAAAAATCCATATCTAATATTTAAAGTGATATTTAAAAGGCTTATATATAATGTTAACTAACACTTGTAATTCTGACCTTTTGTACTCATTATTCCCTAGATTGTTACTAAATCTACATTACATTTTTTTCTCTTAAAAAAAAAAACCTAATCTGTTAGGCAACTTCTATAACATTAGGTTTCACAGATAAAACTATTTCTAAGTGTTTTTAAATTGTTATTAATAATTGTTTGGTCATAGATCTTATACTGAAATCTTCCTAAGGCAACCATGTCATCACATACACTTAACAATTTGGCTTTCTTCCTTTTTCTTTTTTTCCTATATTTTTGACTCCTACATATTTTTTCCGCTATATTTTGAATCATTTATTTCTTCCTTTTGTTTTTTTCTCCCTTAAAGATGGGTTGGGGAGAAAGGGACAGAGAGAATCCCAAGCAGGCTCCATACCCAGGACAGAGCTTGATGTGGGCCCTAATCGTAGAACCCTGAGATCATGATCTTAACTGAAATCAAGAGTCAAACGCTTAACAGACTGAGCCACCCCAGGTACCCCCTGAATGTTTTCTATTTGTAAGAGCAGAGATAGACCCCCAGAAATTCTATCTTTAATGCTGCTGGACCCAGAGAACCAACTTGTTCCTTTTTAACATACATGTAGTATATAGTTAAATAAACTAAAATGTCCTACTAAGTGAGCATTTAGATTGTTTCCATGGAATTTATTCTCATTCTTCAATGTGGAAATGCTCTGTGTGTATTTCAAATTTTGGCATAAACTTTCAAACTGCTCTTGAAAGAAGCTAGAAGAAAGACGTGTATTTTCATTCTCAGGCTAGCACTGCTAATCTTTTGTGAAAATTGGAAAGTCCATCAAACATATAGTACTCTCTTTTATAGAATGGAAGTGAGTCAAAGGTCAACCCAGGAGCAGGTCCAAGACTTTCCTCAAAAATCAGTTTGAGGGTTTCTCCAGTTCATGGATAGACAGGCAACTGGTTACTTTAAAAAATCCTAAATCACAAGCCAAGGGTACAATAATTTTAACTTGAGAAAATGGCAAGCATGCACTTGGCCAGATGATTTCACCCTCCTTTCAACTTTAATCTTCCAGGCTTCTCTGTTCAGTGTGTGAACAGAGAATGAACCACTACCATGCTTTGAATGCTGCTTCTTGTTTGCTATTTAGAAAATAAGTCACACTTCCCTCAAGATAAAGAAAGTAAAAATAAAGCAACAGAATATAGAAGAGGTAGAGGAGTAAGAGGATTAAATCTTAAAGCCAAGAAAAAGCATATACACTAGCATAATAAAACATTTTGGGAGGAAAATTAATATAAGATAGCAAAACAAAATTTAAGATAAAGAATAAAAACTAACAATACATCAAAACACAAAATCAGAAAGGAGAAAAGGACTGCTATTGAAGTTAATAACATCAGGCAAAGTAAAAAGAATTCTAAAAGAAAAAGAAAAATTTTAATGACAGTAGTTCTTTAAAGTAATGAGAAAAAAAAAAACAATTAAAGGATACAAAGAAATTTAACTAGAGAAGTAAACTAAAGCCAACATTTTAAAGTACTAACAGCCTACATCACAGCAAAAATAAATATTAAAATATTACTATTTTCTAGTCAATAAAACAGAAGACATCTTTAATATATAAGAAAACAGAACAAAGAAAGTAAAAGAGAAGAAAAAATGTTGACACCTCACTGTAGGTAGGCTTCCCACTGCAGATTATCTCACAGCAGAACATGGAGACAGCACTTAGGAGCTCTTTTTAACACTTGCCATTCCATGGATTTTGGCCATGCTTTAAAATAGCTATCAGGGGGACCTGGGTGGACCCAGTTGGTTAAGCACCTGATTTTGGCTCAGCTCATAATGTCAGGGCCACGAGATCAAGCCCCACATTAGGCTCCACATGCAGTATGGAGACTGCTTGAGATTCTCTCTCTCTCCCTCTTCCTCCGCCCCTCCCCCCACTCATACATGCAGTCCCTTTCTCTCTCTCTCTCAAAAAAAAAAAAAAAAAAAAAAGAAAAGAAAAGAGAAAAGAAGAAAAAGAAACAGCCACCAAATAAAATTACATTCTTGTCAGATAAAGAGGAATTTTCCTTCACTAGTTGCAGCTAAAGGTAAAAAGTGGAAGAAGTCCACTGATAAGATACTCATCCTTCCCCTCTACTGTTTTCAATGTAGTGACTATGAATCTCAATCCACATTCTTCTTTTTTTTTTTTTTTTTAGATTTATTTATTTATTTATTTGTCAGAGACAGAGGGAGAGCGAGCGAGCACAGGCAGACAGAGAGGCAGGCAGAGGCAGAGGGAGAAGCAGGCTCCCCGCTGAGCAAGGAGCCTGATGCGGGACTCGATCCCAGGACCCTGGGATCATGACCTGAACTGAAGGCAGCTGCTTAACCAATTGAGCCACCCAGGCGTCCCTCAATCCACATTCTTATGTGAGATATTATAACTTCGATTTCTATAAATCAACTGAATTTCTGTTTTGAACTGCCATATCAGATGACAGAAGCTCATTTCCATCAGTATGTTGTGTCCTCTTTCCCTCTCATCTTTGGCACTGAATCTAAGTTCTAGGGGGCTGACCAAGTATGAAGGTGTGGTAACATTCTTCTGATTCTTGGAGACTTCTGTCTACACAGGTATGTACTGATCTATTTTCTTCTTGGATACTCACTCTGATCCCTGAAGTATTTTAGGCAAGTATTTCTGTCTGTTTGGTTTTTAAAATTTTTAAGACTGGGTCTTCTCTACCACTACCAAAGAATCTTTCCTTTAAGACATGGGGAAAATTCTGGTGCTTCTGTTCAGAAATGGCTATTTAGAATCTTACTGGAATGTCACCACTGTGGATTTCAGACTCTTCTCTCAGGTCTCCCAATCCATTTGATATTTCATGACCTTCATGGGTCTATATAGGAAGCAGGATGCAGGGCCTACTCTGTCCAGGATGGCAGAGTCTCTCTCTTCTTTAGACTAAGGAAATCTTTTCTGTTTTCCAAAGAAAGCTCGACTCTCCTCTAATCCACACCACCTGTTTACCTTAAATCTTGGGCCTTTGGAATTTTCAATCGAAAAAGTGTCTAAAAAACAATGATCCTGGCCAACTATCAAACTGAAAACAAAAGGATAGAGATCAGAAATATTTGGAGAAAAAATATTGGATACTAATTTCAGAAATATGTTCTTACTATGTAGTTCTTTTTCTCACTACGTCTTACTCATTTCAAAAATTTTTTATCTAAATTCAAAATGTTGCTTTTAATTTTGATTTTTTTATTTTTAAGATTTTTAGAAATACATTTTCTTCTTTTAACTCACAATATCGCTCTTTTTCTATTAAAATATTAACAAAGTCTGATTAACACTGCATTATTAATACCCCTGGCTAACTAACCTTTGGCCCTACCCTTTGTGAGCTTCTATACTAAAATGTGGGATTGGCTTTTTAAGCTTAATTTGAAAAGAAGACATGATCCTACAATTTTGGTGAAAACGCAGTTTTCACTGCCTCCCTTTGATATTAAAATAATCTTAAATTTTAGAACTTTCTTTTTATCTTGAATTGAGACCAGCTTTAGAAAAATGATGAGAGGAAGGGGAAGGGAATCTTTTCCCTTACTACCAGGTCTACAGATGTGGAATCAAAGCTTGTCTCTATAAGACAATTTCCAACAATATTACATTGTGTTGTTTAGGTCTTATTTCTCCACATCATATGGCTAGAAAAGAATGAGGTGTTACTCACTGACAGCCAATTAAGAGGCCTTTATCTAAAAATCCCACAGAAGAGCTGGACAAGGGGGTTTGAAATACATCTTTTGATGTAGTTTCAGAGGGAGTAGCAACTTTACTTAAAAACAAAATGTATATAATTTGAAACCTTCATCCCATATACCATTCTTAACATTTTTTTTCACATTAACAATCCAGAGCTCAAGTTCATGCAAATCCTGCCAATGATTCTAATTTAAACACTCAAAAACAGAATTATAAAGAAATATGATCTATATTATCTACTTTTGTTCAAGGAGAATTATAAATAAACCACCCTACTAGGAGGAAGGCAAACATCCTAAAGAGAAAGTGGGTGTTTGGATTTTTCTGTATCATCTTATTTCTTTTTTTTTTCCTTAAAGATTTTATTTGTTTATTTGACAGACAGAGATCACAAGTAGGCAGAGAGACAGAGAGGAGGAAGCAGGCTCCCTGCCGAGCAGAGAGCCCGATGTGGGGCTCGATCCCAGGACCCTGGGATCATGACCTGAGCCGAAGGCAGAGGCTTTAACCCACTGAGCCACCCAGGCACCCCTGTATCATCTTGTTTCTACAATAACTCCTATTTCCCCAATTAAGGTTCACAAACAAAATGACTACTAGTTGCTTTACTGAAACGACTTCATTAAATTTTCCCACACCACTCCTTTAACACAATATCTATGCCTTAGGTGAAGGATTCTAATGATAACATTCTCATTGACAAGAGCATAACAGGTCTATAACAGTTTCATAAAGAATATAATCAAAGTTAAATAAGGGGGGGAACCATACAGACTAAAAAAGCACCTCAAGTAGAAAACAAGAAAGAATGTAAAAGTAAAGAAATAAACAATGAGGCTCCCAAAAAAATCTACAGTGTGGCTTTTTTTTTTTTAATGTATGCTTCCCCAAATGGGTTAAAATACATCCTTTCCAATAAGGAATAGCCAATTATGTAAATCTGTACTCTTAACACAGAACACTAACTGAGTCCGGGAGAAAGAATGAGCAGATGGACAGACCCTTGGGAGAGCTGGTGTAAATAAAAACTCCTGAGGCAGAAAGAATCCTTTCACTCGAGGGGAAAATCTAAGCTTTTTCAAACTGAAACAACTTTCTCTTTGTGCACTTAGCTATTTAAATAAAGAAGGCAATACAAATGTGTAATAATGAGCTGGATCTATCATGACATTCAACCTTCCAAAACAATGCCCAGTTCTGCTGTTAATAATTTAGTATGGCTGATCATTTTGTAGAAAAGAAGATTCACCTTCCAGAGGGCCATTTTTATCAGCTACGTTCATCTCTGAACTCACAGTTCAAACTCACTTCAATGCTCGTCACAGGCAAGAGGTTTCAGCCACTTTCTCATTACCAAGCACAGCAGTTGGCAATAACACAATGATGCTCATTTGGACATGATCGTGACAGTGGTAATGTATCTCACTGCTAATATTCACAACATCATTCTCTATGGAGTGGGAGAAAAAAAAAAGAGGTAGGTGGGATTTTATTTTACATGTTATTTTTTTCATGGACAGTTTTTATCCTGAAGTCTTCTTTGGTCCCCCTTTCTCTTCTCTCTGCCCTTTGTCTCTTTACCTTGTATAACCTCTCCATTACTTCTTCATCTCACCTCTCATGAACTAATTAAGCAACCTGTTGGATGTTCTTCCCTGCACTTCTCTTTGGTCACTAAGACTGCTGAAGGGAGGACTTGCCTATCAAAAATAACAGTGGCACAAGAATAGGCAAGTAAGTTAGTGGAATAAAAGAGAGTGAAGAGAGATAAAACCTAATATAAACTGGAGTTTAATTCAGGACTAAAGTGGTATTTCATTCAGTTGGAAGAGGTCATATATTTCATAAATGGAGCCTGAACAACTGGTTATCCATCTGGAAAAAAATTAAGTTGGACGCTTACGTCATGCCAAATGCAAAAATAAATTCCAGATGGATTAAAGACTTATGTATAAAAATTAAAACAATGAAAACCATTCAAAATTCTTTATGTACAATCCTAGAGGCAGGAGAGACTGTTTCACCAGTTCTGGGAACTCAGACACACTAAGAAAAAAAAGGTACAAATATATTTAAATACTCAAAATTTAAAATTTTGTTACAAAAGGGACCACATTGGAAAAAATATTTACAACATATGTGATAGGCAAATGCTTAGTATCTTTAGTATACAAATAGGTCTTATAAATTAATAAAAGAAAGGCAAATAACCCAGTAGATGTGGGGTAATCAATATGAAAGAGTCAGTTGAAAGCAAAATACCAAAAGCGTTCAACCCTGTTAAGGCAACAGTGAGATAATTTACAGCCAACAGACTGTAAAAAATAAAGACTTAGAATACCTATTTTTGGCAAGGATTCAGGGAAAATTCTACTATATTGCTTGTGGAAATGTGAATTAATGGATTTTTTGGGGGAAAGCAATCTGCAATATTCATTAAGTTGAAAATATATATATACCATAATCCACATAATCCCACTGCTATGAATTTATGCTATACAAATAATAGCATTAAGATGTAAAGGATTATATTTAAAAGTATTTAAATAAAGAATCATTCTAGTGAGAAAAAATAGAAACAAAGTGAATGTTTATCAAAAGAGGAGTTCTTGAAAATGTCATTACATTCATAAAATGCATTTGATAGCATTAAAAGGAATACATGGGATATAAACCAGTTGACTTGAATGTATTACTCTAGTGTGTGGTTCAGCAAGGAAATCAAATTCTGAGACGCTTATGTGATATGACCTTTTCCTTTTTAATGAGAAAAAATAATGTTGTGCGTGGATATGTTTTTTTCTTTTTAAAAATAACATCTTTAACTGACATAATTCACTGTCTCATAGGGTACAATTCAGCATGTCATTTATTTTCATATTCATTTAAACTGTCATGGAAAACAACCGAAGGAAGCCTAGAGTACAGACTGTCTACCCAGGCAGAGTACAGAAACATAGAAGTAACATGAGCTTCTCCTTGAAGCACAGGCAGAGTTGAAAGATTAAACACAAAACATCCGTAGTTTCTGGTGCCAAGTAGAAGCTTCTTGGTGAAGGAATCCAAAGAACAGAGAGTCAAAATATATTTCACCTAGAGTTTCTTGGTGCTTATTAACTTGAATGAAGCTCTTTCCTGATGATTATCCCATTACACAAGAAAACACTTAAAAAATCATGGAGAAGAATTTGATGGACACTTCATTCTAGAAAGATTTTCTACCTCCCAGCACCCTCTTCTTTCACTTACGTCTCCACCAGACAGACACACGCATTTAAAGTAAGAACAGATGACAACGCCAGGTAGCACTTTCCAGGGAACACCAACCTCAACCCCCAGGAGGTGTGCAGTGTGGCAGTCCTGGCCACATGAGGGTTAAATACTGATAGTTCAGCAAATATTAAACCGATGATTTTTACTTTCTCTTCTAATGCATATTTCACGGCACTTTCTCATCATGGAGGTCAAGCTTTTGAGAAATTATCACTCCCTGACAGGAGACAGCTGCCATCTCATTTCCGAGGGAGATTTTAGGCTTTAAAATCAGGCCTTGTAGAAAGACAGGCATTGCTAAATTCCTGTCTACACTTTGGCATATCAAAAGCAGCCCAGGAGGGTCCAGCTAATTGACTTCTGTGGTATTACAGAGATGATATCTGTAGTTTAAGGCTTAACAAGGGTAAAGAGAAAGAAGGAGGTACAAGAAAATCCTATTCCTTTATCTCTTCCCTGAGGAAAATAAAGGGAAACCAAGGTGGGAAAGAGCAGCAAGTGGGCAAGCCTTTTTTGACTATCCCTTCCTGGGCTTTATTCCTAAGGGCGGGAGCCCTGAATGGGACCCTGAAAGTCAGGGTGTCTCTCAGGCTGCCAAACACCCACCTCGGCTGGACCCCAACAATGTAGGGCATCATGAAGAAGCCTTGAGCCTTGTTCTCAAGCTGATGTCAACCCCCAGGCGACACACAGGCTAAAGTGGGAGAGAGTGGATCTGGCACATCAACAGAGCAAGGTGAGGTGACCTTGAAAAGGCAGAGAAGACTGACACATGACAGTGATGCTCTGCAGCTAGAGAGAGTGACAGGAAGGCCAAATCCACAAGGAGAAGGCAGCTGCAGCCCATGGGGACTTCCTAAGCCCAAAGAAGCCACACACTTACCAGCTACAAATATAGAGCCAGTAAGATCACCACCATCCAGGGAGCCTGGGTGGCTCAGTCAGTCAAGTGTTTGCCTTCGGCACAGGTCAAAGGGGTCCTGGGATCGAGACCCACTGCAGGCTCCCTGCTCACTGGAGAGTCTGCTCTCCCTCTGCCCATTGCCCCCACTGCTTGTGTGTGCTCTCTCTCTTTATGAGCTGGGCCCTGTGCTGGGTGTGGAACATACTTAAAAAAAAAAATAAATGTTTCCCCTCCAAGTAATAAGTCAAGCGGAGAAAGACAACTATCATATGATCTCCCTGATATGAGGGAGTGGTAATGCAACATGGGGGCTTAAGTGGGTAGGAGAAGAATCCATGAAACAAGATGGGATAGGGAGGGAGACAAACCATAAGTGACTCTTAATCTCACGAAACAAACTGTGGGTTGCTGGGGGGAGGGGGGTTGGGAGAAGGGAGGTAGGGTTATGAACATTGGGGAGGGTATGTGCTTTTGGGTAAATTGGAAGGGGAGATGAACCATGAGAGACTATGGACTCTGAAAAACAATCTGAGGGGTTTGAAGTGGTGGGGGGGTGGGAGGTTGGGGTACCAGGTGGTGGGTATTATAGAGGGCACGGATTGCATGGAGCACTGGGTGTGGTGAAAAAATAATGAATACTGTTTTTCTGAAAATAAATAAATTGGAAAAAACAAACAAACAAAAAAAATGAACTAAATAAGTAAAATAAAAATGCTCAGTTTTTCAAAAGCTTTTCCTCCCCATTTCTCTCCTTTCAGTGGTCTCTGGTTGTGCTGCCATAGGGAGGACATGGACCTGGACCTGTGGCCTCTGGCTTGCCCTGGAGTGTAGTAGCTGTTAGCAGCCATCACCTAGGCACTGGCCCCTGCCCCCTGGATGGCGTTTTTGGTTGTTGTTGGTTTTTTTTATATTTTATTTATTTATCGCTGTCTCTCTTTATGAAAAATAAATAAAATATTAAAACTGAAAGGAGCCTACAGCTTCAGACAGCACAGGAGGAAGAGCCTTCTCCCTTCCCTCGCAAGTTGCCTTCTCCAGCCTGCTTTGACTTCTCTGGGGTTATGTGCCGGGTCTTGGCTAAACGAAGATGTTCCAATTTTTTTTCTTTGCTTCTTCTTTTCAAACCACAGTAACTCACACAGGAGCCAAACCCCTTAACTAAAGGATAATTTATGACAGTGCCACTAGCATTTTAAGCAAAATTGGTTTTGGGGACAGGGGTAGAAAAACCAGGAGGTCAGAAGTTGATTCCTGAGGAAGGTATGCCAGCGGCCGCCTCCCCGGGGCTGGCGGGCTGGGATTATCACATTACACAGAGGGCCTGTGCCAAGGCCAGTAACAATGCCACCCAGATTCTATTCATTCCCTCCGTGGTCTCAGCCTAGCCCGGCAAGCAGGCAAGCGCACTGCTCTGAGGACACAGGCCCTGCAGAAGGGCTTGTTTTTCAGCACTAGGAGAGTCACTGAAATGTAAGAGGCTCGGCTGCCACAGTGAAGAGAGGCCACGTTGCTTGGATATGTGAGCCTTAAGCACGTCACATGCTTCCACGGAAGGCAACACAACACACCAACAAAAGCTCTAAGTGGTGCTCAGCAAGACAAGGCCCAACCAGCACAAGAGAAAAGGATGACTCACACAAGACTCTGTACACACATGCTGGGCATGTCCTCTCCACTCACAAATCACATGCAGGAGCTACAGGTCAAGACACTGTTCGAGGCCCAGGTATCTGACCCAGATGTGAATAAATTGGAGCTGGCATGCAGCCTCCAGTAGGGAACAAACACAGTCCTGGCTGGGAAAAGTTTCTGGGGTGGGATTTCCAGATCTACATAGTGGGCGTCACAGGAGGCAAGGGACTAGCCAGGACTGGCAAAGCTGCTTCTCTTCTTCTCTATCACAAAGAACTTTTCAGCTTCTGTATAGAAATGAAGATATCTGAGTAAAAGCTCCCTGGGAGACCAGTGTTAAAAGTAGGATCACATATCGTCCAAGTACTCATTCAAGCAAAGTGGTGGAGAGAGGTGATGCTGTATTGGAAAAGCCATGTCCTAGGGATGACCCTTGTTCCTCCTGCCTTTCTGGGGTCACTGACCCGAGAGAGCCGTCCATGTTGGCATGCGCAGGTACCTTGATGGTGCTGTGTTGTAGATAACCGTGTTGTCCTGCTTCCAGAACCCTGTGTGCCCCTGGTGAACCTGTGACCTGGGAGCTCAGGGGGCTGCTCTAGTCTATGCAGGGGCCTCCGTCAGGATCATCTGGGCTGGCAAAGAGTGCACAGGCTCATGAAGACTTCTGGGGGGTGGTAAAATGTGGTTTCCTTGGCAAGGCTACCCTGTATGTGAATCAACTACGTAAGTGTCACCCCAGTCAACTCAAAAAATACTTCCAGCAGATCTTCCCAAATGGCTTATTAAAAGTACATATTTTGTATTTCAAGAGTCAGCTTCCTCTTGGAAGATTATGAAGTATACCAGTAATCATATAAAATTCCCCATATCACATATGCTATTTATTATGGCTAGAACTGCCTAGCATCTAATAACTTTTCTCCCAGATAAAGAAAATTAATTTAATCTGCTCAATTTCCATTTACTATCTGTTCAGTTTTAACAGGGAAAGAAAAGCCAAAGTGGAAACCAAATTATTTTTTAGAGAATTAATATAGCTAAGGAAGTATGCCCTACTAGACCAGTAATGATAGGCCCCTGCCTGGCTCCAACAGAGGATACTGTTTCAAACATTACAGCATTTTGCTGATGAACATGCCCCACTGAATTTCAAACCATTCATTTTCTAAATTGTACTTTTTAAAACTTGACAAGACTTGTTTGGTTACTTTATTATACCCTCTTCTGAATTTCTTCCTTCTGAGAGGCTTTTTTTTTTTCCTTAAAGGGCTATGATCCCTGCTTTGTACAACTGTATCTTGCTAGTCAGACATTCTCAAAGTTCTTCACAGCTCCCTCCTTTTCCACTGGTTAAATTTTATGTCTGAATGATGGATAGAAAAGGCCAATTTCACAATCTGGAAGGTGTTTCCTTAGTAGCAATTTACTCAAGCAGGAAAGGGAATAGGGTGTCAGAGCAGGTCTCACCTAGGCCCTGCATTTTGCCTGAGGTTTCCAATCCCTTGGTTGCTCTTTTTTTTTTTTTTTAAAGATTTTACTTATTTATTTGACAGAGAGAGATCACAAGTAGACGGAGAGGCAGACAGAGAGAGAGAGAGAGAGAGAGAGAGAAGCAGGCTCCCTACTGAGCAGAGAGCCTGATGCGGGACTCGACCCCAGGACCCTGAGATCATGACCTGAGCCGAAGGCAGCGGCTTTACCCACTGAGCCACCCAGGCGCCCCCCTTGGTTGCTCTTAAAAAGGCCCAGGTCAGATACAAACCCCAGCACCACAGATCCATCTCCTGAGACCTGATTATTTACACTCAGCAGAGAAGACCTCACATTCTAGGGACTGTTGCATCCAATCCCTATTGGTCTAGACAGGAATTCAAACAGAGAAGCTGTTGTTCCAGGACGAGGAAGAGAAAGAATTTTTTTTAAAATATAGAACTACATAGCCAAACTTTACTAGGATATATGTCATTTTTATTGTTATATGCCGGATACCCACAAATCACAAAGTTTGTTCCACATCAAGATTCTGTGGCTATTAATAAGACCACAACTTTGGAAGGCAAAGGATTGCCTTCACTCCAAAAACAAGATAAAGAATGATAAAAGGCAACAGAGGCCTAAAATATATTATGAATGTTAATCTTATTTATAGTTTATACTAACCTTTAATATTGAGCTTCAAATTTTTTAACTATTTCCTATTATGGGGAATTCTTATGCCATAGAGAAAACAATCACTTAACTCTCTTCTATTCTATCTGGTCTATCAATTGTTTTTGCTAAAAACCAGGAGGTTCCAAATTTCATGATCCCTCCTTATAAGATTTTTAACTTAGGGTTCACTTGGATGGGAAAAAAAATTAGAAGTGGTATCTGTGACTCTGTCAACAGTATAAATTATCATATTGTATATCATGTTATAACTGGACATACAAATGAATTATTTATTATTCATTGCTGTGTTTGAATCAGGTAATTTTTATAAAAACCCACTGGTAGATTTTTTTTTTAAGTGAACATATAAAGAAGCAAATTTCCTACTATATTATAAATTTAAAAAAATGTTTAGTAACTACATGTCACAATATTTCTATGTATTTTACTTGATGCATTTAATTTTTCTTCTGACAAATGAAACACATTAGTTTTATTATAAGAAAGAATCCACCAGTGTTCCAGAATGCTGAAGGAGACTGTAACATGCATGCACAAGCATGCACACGCTTGCACACAAACACAAAAACTAAAGAATTGTATACCAACTCTGTAGGACCGGTGGAGCCACCCAGACAATAGATATGTAGAGAAGGATTCAAGGAAACCAGAAAAAAGAGTGTCATGCTAAGTTATCAATGTTGGCTGTGTGGGGAGCACTACAGGAACGTGCACCGTGTATTTGCTATTTCTAACTCCAAAACCTTTGGGCGGTATTTATATGTTTTTTGGGGAAAAACAGTAAGTTGCAGCATGGTCTAGTCACTGTAAGAAAATGCTGAGTCCTTTGGAGTCCACTAGTGTTGAATACTTTACAGGCAAAATTCATGCAGATAATTCCATTGTAAGGATAGTTTTAAAATCCTAAAAAGTGCCTTCTCTGTTTTGAGGCCAATCTAGTAATAAAAATTTTGAAACAAACAATTTCTCTCCTTCCATAGAAATGTTAATTTTTTAAAAGATTTTATTTATTTGACAGACAGATCACAAGTGGGCAGGGAGGCAGGCAGAGACAGAGAGAGGGGGAAGCAGGCTCCCCGCTGAGCAGAGAGCCTGACCCGGTGTTCCATTCCAGGACCCTGGGATCATGACCTGAGCTGAAGGCAGAGGCTTTAACTCACTGAGCCACCCAGGCACCTCTAGAAATGTTAATTATTTTTTTAAAAATCTCACCTAAGGCCTTATTGAGACTCCCCTGTTTTGCCAAATATTTCTACAGCTTTGTGCTGCCAGTGTTTCTAGTCTCATAGTCATTTCAAACACAGAATCTCTCATAAAATTTGTTTCAAAATCCCTCTAGTGGAGAAGTCACCTATTAAATCACTGCCTCAGAGGACAGAGTGTTGGCTCTGTGGTCTGGAATGGAGTCCTTAGCATTCCCAGGGAGTGCCTAAGGAGAATGCAGGTAATTGAAGTAAGTAGTGGCACTTGTACACTGAAAGCATTTTGCTCTATTTCCTAACCCAGCAGAGGCCCTTTTCCTGATTTAAAAAAATAAGAAGAAGAAAAAAAAAAAAAAAAGACATTGGAAAATGCAATGTATAGAAAAATGAAAAGGAACAGGTTAGGGAATGGTTCATACTAGAAAGGACTGTCAAGAATTGAGAGCTGTATGTGCCAGAAATTTGGGGCTCAAAGAAAAATTACTTGAAAAATTTATGATAGCAATTTTTTTCCCATCTGATTTGTCCTATTTTCCCTATTGCTTACCTTCTCCTCTCTCTACTATTTTCCCCTTTTAGATGCCCAGATCCTTCCTCTCTTCCTTCTTCCTCTTCTCCATTTTCCCCCTTTCTCTTCTATTTTCTAGTCCTTCTCCCCACTTTTTATTTTGTTTTCTCCTCTAATTTCTGTTTCTCCTTCTCCTTCCTCAAACCCAATGAGGAAATCTCACCTTTGGAAATCTAGAATAGTCACAGGATCCCTCAAGTGTCAAGCATGACATATTATTTCCCATTGTTTTACTTTCAACACTCCTATCCTTTATTTGTGAAGCAGAGCTCTTTAAATAGCACATAGATTCATGTATGCATGCAAGCACACATGTGTGTGAACACTCTATAGACAAGATTCATGCAACTAATTCTACTGTAGGGACAATTTTAAAACCCTGCAAAGTGTCTCACTATTTGAGGCCAATCCATAGAGAACATGTGTTAGCCCATTCTGATAGTCCATGTGTCTTAGTCTATTCTGATAATCTCTTTTAACTGGGATGTTTAGCCCATTTACATCAAACATAATTACTGACATAGTTGAGATTAGCTCTACCATTGGCTATTTGAATTTAATCATCTAATCTGTTCTTTGATCTTTTGCTCTTCCTTACTTCTTTTGAATCAGAAAATATTTATTATTTATTATTTTTTTTAAAGATTTTACTTATTTATCAGAGAGAGAGAGGGGGAGAGAGCGAGCACAGGCAGACAGAATGGCAGGCAGAGGCAGAGGCAGAGGGAGAAGCAGGCTCCCCGCTGAGCAAGGAGCCCGATGTGGGACTCGATCCCAGGACGCTGGGATCATGACCTGAGCCGAAGGCAGCTGCTTAACCAACTGAGCCACACAGGCGTCCCGAAAATATTTATTATTATTCATTGTATTTCTTCAACTGGACTTTTAGCTTTATCTTTTTGTACTACTTTTAATGGCTGCATCGGTTACATGCACCACAATTAATTATAGTTTACCTTGATCTCACAAATGTTATTTTTACCACTCACTCTGCCTTTTGTTATTGTTGTCATATATTTTACTTCTACATATATTATAAGCCCCATGATGCACTGTTACTTTGCTGTTTGTCTTTTTTTTTTTAGCTTACTTTTATGTCCACCCACCCATATATCCTTTCTAGTGTTCTTCCTTTCTCCTTGAAAAATCTGTGCTTCCATATGTGATCATTTCCCTTCATTTGAAGAAATTCTTTTTGAGCTCTAATAGGGTAGGCCTATTGCAAAGAATTCTCCTGGGTTTTAATAGTCTAAAAAAGAACTGATTTATATTTTATTTTTCAAAGGCATAATTTACTTGGTATAGAATACTACATTGGTAGCTGTGTGAAGCCTGAGAAAAAGACTGAGATGAAGATTAGTGTGTAGGAACTTGATCTCCCCAGACCAACACCTCTGGGAGGATGAAGAGATACAGATTGGGCAAAAGGAGAACACAAGCTCTAATTCAGTCACAATATCCTGACAAAGACCTCAGATGATCCCTATGGGGACTCAGAAGCTGAGACTGTCCAGCAAAGTTTTTTTCACCAGGAGAGAGGTAAGGGACCTTTTACTCCAGGATCTTCACCAAATTTCTGAAAAGAGTTGTTTCCACTGGCTGCATTCCTATAATCTGGCTTCAGACTGTGTTTCTGTAGAAATACTCTAGCCAAAGATAAAATCCACAGCTAAATCCACTCAATGCAGAAAATAAAATTGGCAATGTCTATACAAATTTAAAATATTTTTAAAAAATAAAATATTTATATTACTGACCCAGTGATTCCACTTTTAGGAATATGTCTAATGGGAAAAGTTGCACAAAGATTATACATTCACAGACACATGCATATGCCTTTTGTAACTTGTTTGTAATAATAAAAAATTGGAAGCAACTTAAATATCCATCAGTAAAAGATTGGTTATATAAAAATGTCATTTAATAGAAGTGTAGACCATATTTGTTAACTGAGTAGCTGAATGAATAAATAGCTACTATGACATATACCTTTCAAACTTGAGGCTTTGATGGTCTCCCAAATTATATCTACTAAATGTGAAAATAAAATCTTATTTTTACTGTTTCTATTTAAGTAAGTTTGGTATTTACTAAAGGAGATTTCTTAAGAAAATCTGGGAAACAGGAAAAATCAGGGGAACAGAGTCCATTAGAAATGGAGATGGTTAAGAAATAAGGCACAGATTTCCTACCCTAAAGTAACTTAAATCTGCCCACAAATTTGCTAATCTGGCATGATTTATTGGGCACAAAGGCCTCTCCTCAACTATTTCTAACAGGACTGAACCCCAAGAGCTCTTGAGTCTCATTTCAGTTAAGATTATTTATACATCTATCTTTGAGGTAATGAGAAATGCTGAAACTTGTCTTTTATGTGCCTCTGACATAGGTACATTATAGGTACTTGAAAGATAGCAAGGTAGCAGGTAATGTGAAGCAACATTTGGAGGATCCCCCAAAAGTTCTTTATCAGTCTTCCACTGGTTTCCCAGCTTCAGTTATGTCCTGCCTCCTATGTGGGGAAATAGAATGTGAGAGAGGAAATCACAGTGTAAATAAACACTGGCTGCTAAGCCTAGCACCCTTGCAGTGGGGGTGGGGGTGGGAACGGAGAATGAAGTCTTTTCAATTCTCCAAGAATACCAAAACAGGAAAGAGCTACTACCCTCCTTTGATAAAAGTTAGTTCTGCTACGTGAATCTACTCTCTTTTCTCCACTGTATTATGAGGTGACATAACATTATTTCATCATTATACACTCACACTGCCATTCCCCAATCATTACACTTCTGAAATAACAAGTCTCTTACAGAGTCATGCATCTAGTATGGACCCATATCCCAAAAGTGGAGCCAAAAATATGCCCAAGTTTCCTTTTTTGAAAAAAGAAATTCGCAGCTTCCTTACAGTGTAATTGATGCACAATACACTGCAAATATTTAAAGTGTACGGCTTGGTAAGTTTTGACATTATCACACACCAGTCAAGGCAATGAATATATACATGCCCCAAAGTGTTGCTGTGCTCCTTTATCATCAATCCCTGCTCCTTCTCCCTGTTTTCAAAGTTCTGAGGAGACAACTGATTTGCTTGCTTGTTGCTAGAGATAGTCTGTTTTCTAGAATTTT
The DNA here is from genome assembly GCF_020171115.1 of Neogale vison. Classification (NCBI taxonomy): domain Eukaryota; kingdom Metazoa; phylum Chordata; class Mammalia; order Carnivora; family Mustelidae; genus Neogale; species Neogale vison. Next base: position 220,796,684 of record NC_058091.1, read on the forward strand.
ATTTGGGAAAAAAAACAAAACAAAACACAGCATAGAGTCTTTTTGTGTCTGGACTCTTTTTCTCAGCATTATTACTTTGAGATTCATCCATGTAGTTCCATGATCAATAGTTCCTTTGTTTTCCTGCTGTGGAGCTTCCCGGAGTACAGACAGGCTATGTGTGTTTACCCATTCACCTGTGATTGTTTCTACTTTTGGCTACTACAAATAAAGCTGCTGTGAACATTTGTGTACGAGTCTTCGCATGGACATATGTGTTCTCTTCTCTTGGGTAAACACCTACTTGTGAAATGGAGGGATCTATATACCATATGGTAGGTATATATTTAACATTTTAAGAAACTGTCACTTCGTAAACCTAATTGACTAGAGCATTTTACATTCTCACTAGGGGTATATGAAAATCCCAACTCTTAATCATCCTTGTCAACATTTGCTATGATTAGACTTTTTAATTTTAGCCATTGTAATAAACACATAGGTGTATCTCATTGTGGTCTTATTTTGCATTTCCCTAATGACTAACAATGGTGAACATCTTTTTATGTGTTTATTTGCTATCTCCATATCTTCTTTAGTAAAGTTTCTGTGAATATCCTTTGCTTATTTTTTTGATTGAGCTGTTTGCTTTCTTATGTTGCTTTTTTTTTTCCCCCCAAAGATCTTATTTATTTGACAGAGAGAGAGAAAGCGAGAGAGGGAACACAAGCAGGGGGAGTGGATGAGGGAGAAGCAGGCTTCCCACTGGGCAGGGAGCCTGACACGGGGCTTGATCCCAGAACCCTGAGTTCTGAGTCCAAGGCAGATGCTTAACGACTGAGCCACCCAGCCGCCCCTCTTATGTTGCTTTTTGGCAGTTCTTTATATATTCCTTAGTAAGTTCCTTCAGGCTTGTCCGGTTACTTTTAATTCCTTTACAACAGAGCTCCTCTCACTGTAGGATGTAGAAGGTAGTAAAAGTAGTAGTTTCTTTAGCTCATAAATAGCTCTTGATGCTCTCTGTTTCTCTTGGAGTGTGCCTAGGTATTTAGTGCCTTTCAGGGAATTTGACCATTTTATGCTGTTGTCAAATTCACTGACATAAAGGTTTTTTTTTAAAAAAAGATTTATTTATTTGAGAGAGAGAGAACAAGCAAAAGGGGTAGAGAGAGAGGGAGAGAAAATCTCAAGCAGACTCCTGGCTGAATGAGGAGTCCAAAGCAGGGCTTGATCTCATGACCATGAGATCACAACCTGAGCCAAAACCAAGAATCAGACACTTAACCAATTGTGCCACCCAGGCGGCCCAGGCATAAAGTTTTTTTATAATAGTCCCTTATTATTACTTTTTTATTATGTACAATCTGTAATGATATTCCTTTTTTCATTCCTGATACTGGCAGTTTGACTCTTTTCTTGACTTCTTGAATCTTTTCTTTTTTTCTGGCTTAGTTGTCTAGCGTTTTAGTGATTTTACTGATTTTCTTTAAAAATCACCTTTTGGGTTTATTGATATTCTATATTATATTTCTCTCTACTGATTTTTTGTTTTGATCTATTTTATTTCCTTCTGTTGCTTATTTTGCATTTAATATACTCTGTTTTTACAGTTAAAAATACTTTCTAGTTTCCTTTCTGATTTCTTATTGGATCCAAGGGTTATTGAGAAATGTGCTATTTAGTCAATACATATTAGGATATCTTGGATAGCTTTCTGTCATTGATTTCTAATTTAATTCCTTTGTACATATAATGCACACCTGAGTCTTTTAACACATATTTAGAGTTGTTTTATGGCACAAAATAACATCCTGTTAAATGTATTATGTATACTTAAAAAGACTGTATTTTGCTAATGGTGAAAGTGATATTCTAAAGAATTTATTAGGTTGATTGTGTTGTTTAAGTCTTCTCTATCCGGTTTTGTCTGTTCATTTACTAAATGTTCGTCATTTACTAAGACGGGAATATTGAAATATCTAATTCCCACTGTGGACTTGTCTCTTTATCCTTACAATTCTATCAGGTTTTGTTTTGTGTATTTTGAAACTATGTTCACAAGTAAATAAATGTTTCTGGTTTGTTACCACCTCTTAATGAATTTGATGTGGTTTTGGAATATAGGTGTGGCTCAGTGGGGTAGGGTCCAGAGCCGATGACCCAGAAAGAATTCTTGAGACGTCTTTGGTGCAAAATGGTAGTTTATTAAAGCATGGGGACAGGACCTGTGGGCATAAAGAGCTGCTGCACCAAGAGCTGCTACACCAGAGGTTGTGAGGGGTGGCTAATTATATACTATGGGGTTGGGGGAGGTAAGGGAATGGGAGGTTTTCAAAAGGATTTTCATATGTTTAAGAAGATTCCCAAGATACAGGAGTCCTTGTCATTGTCAAGTTAAGGTTGTTTTTCCCTCTAGCAAGGCATTAACATGAAGATAGTTGGGCACTTCCTGGAGGAACACTATATTCTGTCCACTTCAAGTATCTGTCAGTGGCCTGCAAATTATAAGGATCCTTAACTGTATCTATATTTCGTTTCGGAAGCTAAGTTATTGATAGAAGTGCTTTGTTCTTGTAGATCCCTAAGACATTTGTAACTGAGGGAGACTCATGTCTTGCAGGATTGTTATCTCTTAAGTTGACTACTTATTTTTCCTTCCCTTAGTGTTAGGGCAGCCAGGAGTGCATGAAGAATGTCACATATATCCCGTGGCAGGAGGAGGGCTGTGGGGTGTCAGCTTCTGCTTTGTCCTCAGCTTGCCTTCTGTTCCCTCACCAAATAACCTTTTCAATTGTAGTAAGATGACTTTATTCCCAGTAATAGTTTTGTTCTGAAATATACTTTGTCTAATATAAACATAGCCACTCCAGCTTCCTTTTTATTAGCGTAAGCATGGTATATCTTTGCCCAACTTCTTCCTTTAAATCAATTTTGTTTTTACATTTAACCTGTGTTCTTTGGGCACCTTGATGGCTCAGGTGGTTAAACATCTTTTTGATTCAGGTCGTGATCTCCAGGTCCTGGGATAGAGCCCTACATCCAGGTTCCTGCTCAGCAGGGAGCCTGCTCCTCCCTTTCCCTCTACCCCTCCCTCCAACTCATGTGAGTGTACCCACACACTCCCTCAGTTAAATAAATAAAGTATATATTTTTTAAAGTTGGCTTCTTTAAAATAGCATATAGTTGGGTCTTTTATTTTTTCATCTAATCTGGCAATCTCTGCCTACTAGATGTAGTGTCTATATCATGTAGATTTAATTTAATTATTTATATAGTTTTATTTAAATCTACCACCATGGTGGTTTTTTTATATTTACCTCACCTCTTCTTTGCTCCTTTATCCTTCTTTTTGCTTTACTTTTGGAATTTTTTAAAAGACTTCATTTTTCCTTGTTGTATTATTAGCAAGAACTTTTTTTTTAATTTAAGTTTAAAACATGCATCTTTAACTTACCGTCATCTGCTTTCATGTACAGTTCAAGGACTTCATCACTCAGTACTTTAATTTCTCCTCTTCCAATCTTGGTGTCATTTTTTTCACACACATTACTAATAAATGTCTTATAAGCACCTTACATTAACATTATTGTTGTCTGAGTTGTCAATTATCTTGTAAAGATATTTAAGTAATAACAAAAATCCCTAAATATTTACTCACATACCCTTTGGAGATCTTCGGTCCAGTAAAAATACATACATATGTGCATCAAAAAACAAGTACAAGAATGTTATTATTTGCAATGGCCCTGAACTGTGAAATACCAAATGTTCATTAACAGTAGAAAGAGTAACAAATTTGGGAATATTCGAGCAATTAAATATTTCATAGCAATGAAAAGTAAAAGAATAAACTGCTGTTATTAGTTACAACAAGGATGTCTCTTACAAACTTCATGTTGCATGAAATATTCCAGACACAAAAGGGCATATTTAGTATTACTCCATTGGTACGAATTTAAAATCAAGAAAAGTAGTTTACAGTGATGGAAAATCAGAAACTGGTTACCTTCAGGAGTTAGGAGATACCTGAGTGAAAGCACAGAGATGATTCTAAGAGCTCTAGTGATGTGTACTTCTTGATCTAGCTGACAATTACAGAGATGCATGAACAAAACAAACAATAAGAATGGTTTCATTAAAACTACCAACAATAAAAAAATAAATGTGTATTTTTCACAAGTGAAAAACAGTAACAAAAACCTCTACCTTTTACAGGCACCACACCATAAAGTTTAAAACAACAACAACAAACTTTTGTATTGGATGCCATAAAAATGTTAACTTCCATATTTAAAAAATACTCTGAAAATTCAGAAAGGTGAATGATGCACTGGTTTTAAAAATTATAAGATATCCTTAAGATATAATGACTTTCCTACAAATAAAGAAAAAAACGAACATGATATTAGAAAACAGCCATCAGCTATGGCCAGACAATTCAGAATATAAAAAAATATGAACGGTTGATCAGCCTATGAAAATTGTGTTTATAGAAAAAGGAATGCATTATAAAACATAATGGGCACCAATTTGTAGCGCATCAAAAATGCTGAAGGTATTTTAAAGATAAAAGTATCTTTAAGAGTGAAAACAGTGTGGAGATCCCTCAAGAAATTAAAAATAGAGCTTCCCTATGACCCTGCAATTGCACTACTGGTTATTTACCCCAAAGATACAGATGTAGTGAAAAGAAGGACCATCTGTACCCCATTGTTTATAGCAGCAATGGCCACGGTTGCCAAACTGTGGAAAGAACTAAGATGCCCTTCAACGGACGAATGGATAAGGACGATGTGATCCATATACACTATGGAGTATTATGCCTCCATCAGAAAGGACGAATACCCAACTTTTGTAGCAACATGGGCAGGACTGGAAGAGATTATGCTGAGTGAAATAAGTCAAGCAGAGAGAGTCAATTATCACATGGTTTCACTTATTTGTGGAGCATAACAAATAGCATGGAGGACAAGGGGAGATGGAGAGGAGAAGGGAGTTGAGGGAAATTGGAAGGGGAGGTGAACCATGAGAGACTATGGACTCTGAAAAACAACCTGAGGGTTTTGAAGGGGCGGGGGGTGGGAGGTTGGGGGAACCAGGTGGTGGGTATTAAGGAGGGCACGAATTGCATGGAGCCCTGGGTGTGGTGCAAAATCAATGAATACTGTTACGCTGAAAATAAATAAATAAATAAATAAGCGAAAATTCTAACATTTATCAGAATTCTTAGGATAAATAAACAACATAGTGACATTTCAGAAGCAAAACCATATGTCAGTGTGTTTCTATTTAGCATGGAGCATCGTGAAGACAGCAAAATCCCATTAAAAGAAACTTGGTCTTGTTTATCTTCTATTACACACTCTCATATAATATCCCTATGTACATTTATGTACATTTATTAATTTAGACTCACCCTAATAGCTAAGCCCTGAGACCTTGGCATTCACCAACACTAACATAGTAAGAAAGTTTTCCTATCATTACCACACAGCACAAAAATTAGGGTTTAAGATTGTCACAGTAAGCAACTCAGAAATAGAGCACAGAGGGGCGCCTGGGTGGCTCAGTGGGTTAAGCCGCTGCCTTCAGCTCAGGTCATGATCTCGGGGTCCTGGGATCAAGTCCCGCATCAGGCTGTCTGCTCAGCAGGGAGCCTGCTTCCCTCTCTCTCTCTCTGCCTGCCTCTCCATCTACTTGTGATTTCTCTCTGTCAAATAAATAAATAAAATCTTTAAAAAAAAAAAAGAAAAGAAAAAAGAAATAGAGGACAGAGGTAAAGAATATGGGGGCACTCATTGCCAAAGATAATAGAAATCTGCAAATTATCAGTTTAGCTGTACTGTGTCTACATTCTACAGCAAGGATGCTTTCTGGAAAAGAGTAAAATTGGACAAGAGAGTCATATCAATTTAATCACACAGGGAAAATACATCAGCAGGAACAGTGAATAGAGCCATTTTTGTTCCAGAGTAATCTCTGGGCTCTTAAAAAAAATATACAAATACATCCTCTTTAACCTTTAAAGCAGAGTGCTTCAGTTATCTCTGGCAACTATCTATTTTCCTCACAAATCCACAATCTAGACAAGACTCTGTGGGGCCAGCTCATCTCTTTTCTGCATGGGATCAGCTAGAATGACTTGAATCCTGAGAACTGGAGTGAATGCAGGGCTCATTTACTCATCTAATCTAATAAGACTGATCCTCACTGTTGGTTGAGGATTTAGCTGAAACTGTTGGTCAAATACTTACTCATGTCTTCTTTAAGTGGCTTGGGTGAGCAATGTGAGAGACAGGCAAGTAAAAAGCCCTATTATCTTCTGAAGACCAGCCTCTGAAGTCAAAGCCTGGTAAGACTTATGCTATATCCTATTAATCAGGGAATTCACCACCCTCCCTAAGATCAAGGGAAGAGAACATAGTCTTCACGTCTTGAGGCTGAGTGCCAATGTTCTGGAGAGAATAGAAGACCAGATACATAGCTAGCTATGACCACTTTTGCAAAATCCAATGTGCCACAGTCCTCTAGCCACAATAATTCACATTCCTTTCTGAGATGTTAGACTGAGCAAGTCCTCAGATGATTCTTTTTTTTTTTTTTTAAGATTCTATTTGTTTATTTATTTGAGAGAGAAAAAGAAAGAGAAAAAAGAGCAATCAAGGAGAGGAGCAGAGGGAAGAGACAAGCAGACTCCATGCTGAGCACAGAGCTCAACATGGGACTCCATCTCATGACCAACCCTGAGATTATGAACTGAGCCAAAATCAAAAGTTACACTTAACCAACTAAGGCACCCAGGTGCCCCAAGTCCTCAGATGATTCTATAGTCTCTAGTCTTAGGGCTGACTCAACTGATTCTGAGTGAGACAAAAGAGAGTTATCCCCAGTGAATCCTGCCCAAGCTTCACTTTTGTTATCAAAGTAAATATTTTTGTTTTAAGCCATATAGTTTGGATTGGTTTCTTATGTAGCAATGGACAATGACACAGATTCTCAACTTTTTCCCCTGGCTAACTAAATGCAGGTGAGAAATCCAATGACACAAGAGACACTGTTCAACTCAACCTGATCTTTAAAGTAAGACAGACTGGTTTTCCAGCTCTATCTAACTTATTTGTATTTTTTTCCAGAAAGCATTTTACAAAAAGACAAGTGAGAATTATAACATTATAACAATAATAATGAATTCATCTAAATTTATACAAAAATAATGCTACAAATTTTAGTATCTTCCCTATCATTTGGGACATATCTCATGATTGATCACATCCTACAACAAGAAATAGACTGGAAGCCACTGTCCTATAACACCCTTAGGGGTGAAAGTTGCTTCAAAAAAGTTCAACAAATGGCTACAAAATTAACGAATAAACAGAAAACCTGAGTTTTGTTTTTAACCCAGTACTGGCTGATCATGTTCATATAAAAGGAAAGGTAAATGGAAGCATTATCAATAAGCAAGTTTTGCTGTTATTGCTGAGAGGATGTGGAAAAACTATCAGTTACTCTCTCTGTCATTAGACACCTGGCCTAGTGGACAAGTTCTTCCTAATACAGTGACCACACATCTCAGTGTGCCCAACAGAATCTCACCCTTCTATCTGATTTTACATTCTTTCCACAACAGAATTTTGAATGATAACTGACATGGTCATTATATTCGTAAGTAACATGCTCAGAAAATAACTTGTGGGTTTGTGGGATATTTGCCAATGTCTCTGGACAAATCTCTGGAACAACTTCTAAGAGAATGGATCTGGATAATGTATTTTATGTCCCAACAGATAGTCCTAATCTGAAATCAAGACATGGGAATCATGTTTGCCCTGGATTCATCATGTTACACTCTGTTAGCTGTCCTCATAACAATCTGATTTCCTGCCAGTTGTAACACTACGTCTGTTGGTTACAGCTAGTCAGTAAGTAGAATTTTCACTAAAAGCACTCGGCATAGTTTTCCAATCGTCTCCACTGGCACTTTAATTTCAGCTTCTAAGTGCTTTGTAAAATTGCTCAAGATTTCATACCTCATCTTCTTCTTCTTTTTTTTTTTTTTTTAAGATTTTATTGGACAGAGACCACAAGTAGGCAGAGAGGCAGACAGAGAGAGAGGAATGGAAGCAGGCTCCCTGCTGAGCAGAAAGCCCGATGTGGGTCTTGATCCCAAGACCCTGGTATTCCAGGACCCTGGGATCATGACCTGAGCCAAAGGAAGAGGCTTTAACCCACTGAGCCACCCAGGTGCCCTTCTTTTTTTTTTTTTTTTTTTTTTTTAAGATTTTATTTACTCATTTGACAGACAGAGATCACAAGTAGGCAGAGAGGCAGGCAGAGAGAGGGGGGGGGGGTGAAGTAGGCTCCCTACTGAGCAGAGAGCCCAATGTGGGGCTCGATCCCAGGATTCTATGGGGCTCAATCCCAGGACTCTGGGATCATGACCTGAGCTGAAGGCAGAGGCTTTAACCCACTGAGCCACCCAGGCGTACCATATACCTCCTTTTTCTCAGTATTCAGGGAAGCTACAACAAGAAAGTCTGTCCAAGTTTCTGTTGCTTGAGGAACTCTGCCTTCCACCTAGCACAGCCACCTTGCAAAAGAGTCCTAACTATGCCACTTCCATTAAAACACCTTACCCAGCTACCTATTAAGTCATCTCAATAATCACAGGCACAGGATCCCCAGTGCTCTGGTCTGGGCCATAAATTAAGTCTGTATCACACAGATAAAAGCAGAGCCTGGTTTCCCTATTCACCTGGAATACCCAAAAGAGCAGAAGGTCAGTTCCAGTCTCTGAGGTCCAAAATCATCAATTATGAAAAGTCTCTCATTTTAGAATAACTTTTTTTCCCCATCAATTTCAATAAACCTTAGAAGCACTGAATATCCAAGTTTATAAGAAACATGTCTGTGACTTGCTCACAAATATATAAAGCATCCTTGTATGTGCAAATATGTAAAAACAGATATTTGATAATACCTAACACCATCTCCCAATTGTTGTGAAACAAAAGCAAGCCATCATTTGTATTCATAAAGGAGCTTCTCTCTGTCTCACAAAAACAGGGCTTTACAAATAAAAAGTACAACATTCCCAAGAAGTGGACCCCTGACAATCACTAGTACATTTGTCCTTTTAAGCTCACTTCCAACTGGCAGAGTTGAGTTTGAGCATTAATGGGATGTTCTACAAGTTTATTATCTATATGCCCCTAAAAAGACTGTAGCCCTAAGGATTATTTATTGTAAATGACCTCTTCTTCATTACCTAGCAGGAAATGAAGAGATATAAGTTTGAAACATCCGTCTGAGTGACCAAAATGGAAGTTTATAAACTAAGTTGGGTAAAAATCTTTCAAGGCTGGGCCACAGGTATCCATAAAGCCTGTTATGGCTGGTATTTTCATAGCCCTGCACCCTGTGCTGGGTGGATTTGAATCCAGTCTCTGGTATACGGACTGGCATGTGGGTGGTGGAATGCTGAGCCTCTTCCCCTGGCACCATGACCTACTTCAACCAATCAATCCCAGCTGGGGTGTCAAGCAGGCAATGGACACGAGTGTGAGGAGGTTCACACTGCAGAGGTTCTTCTTTGCATATCTCCACAAGAAATCTTGCTCAAGGAGTTCAAGTTTAGGCAGCTTCAAGATAAATACAAGAATCAAAATCTAAAGAATTTCCCTTGGCTTCATTACTTTCTAACTATGGAAAAGAGAAAGATATCAAAATTAAAACTAGTGGGCACCTGGGTGGCTCAGTGGGTTAAAGCCTCTGCCTTCGGCTCCAGTCATGATCCCAGGGTCCTGGGATCAAGCCCCGCGTCAGGCTCTCTGCTCAGCATTAAGCCTGCTTCCTCCTCTCTCTGCCTGCCTACTTGTGATCTCTGTCTGTCAAATAAATAAATAAAATCTTAAAAAAAAACCCAAAAACTAGCTACCACGAAGGTAGGCAGAAAGTAAGTGAAATCATACTGAATGACACCTTTGTGTCTTTTATTAATGAGGTATCAACTGCCTGTGTTTAAAAATCCACATCCTAAGTTCAAACGTGGTTATTTCCCAAAAGTTTGGAACTTCTGCAATGTGGGTTGGAACCATATCTAATTCACTGTAAGATCCCTAGACATTAGTATAAGTAGCTAGCGAAAGTGTTCTCTAAATATTAAAAGAATAAAGCATTGTAGGCTCAGTTTAGTGTGTAAACGTATAAATATACTTTGAGCTCATCCTAATGTTACAGAGGCTGCTCCTTACATTTATGCAGATGATTCCTTAAAGTGCTTGTTTAACTGATATTTTTAATATCATCTGTAAGAAAATCATTACAAGGTCTCAGGATTCACCTCCACCCATAGATGATCTCTTCTTCTTGTCCTGTCATTCTTCGTACAACAGCAAAGAACTAGAAGCACATAAAAATGCTTTTCTCTTGGAAAGCAGAATTAAAATATAAGTAACAATTCTTGCCCAGCAGCTGTGGGGATGAAAGAAAGCTGCTGTTGAAGAAGAAATGGCACAAACACAATGCTAGGGAGATCTGCTCTTCCCAAAGATAGTCTTTTCAGGAACATTTTATCACAGTCCTTCCTTTCTGAAATCTCAGTGATAAATAAATACCAGTTACTACAGGGCTGCTAAAGACATTAGAGTCTAGAAAACAATCAGTGGGGTGACATGCAATATTATCCATGCAGCTCCCAACAAACACAGCTACAGTAGACAGAGGAATCATAAAACTGGTGAAGAAGTTGCCTTTAAAAAGAATGTAGGGCACCACTTCATAGAGGAGAACTGAGAACTTTTGGGCCTAGGACCCGAGAAGCTAGAGAGAAAGCATAACCTAGGGAAACAGATGCCTAGTACTGCTTGAGAAGAGAGTCCTGGTTAGCAAAGCACAGGGAGCTGAGCCTGTCACTGATCACTGATGTAAATTCTGTCTGACAAATGATTATCATGTCTTCTTCAGACTACCCAAGATGCTGTCTATCGTATATCCAATATACAAATGCATGAGATGGAATGAAGAGAAGAAAAATGATGTGGATGGTAGTCAAACTTGAGCAGCCACAGTAGCCAAGACTAAAAGCACTGACCTGAAAAGCTCCAGTCATCATCATCTTTGTAGAAGAGAGATCACTATAAGGGAGTCAGCCTAGTGAGGACCAGGGATGCGAAGGATGGCCCAGAGCACAATCAGAGCCAAAGATGGCATACTGCTTTTCAAGACCCATGGGTTGAGGATTTTGCCAATCCATGGGGAGAAATCCAAGTTGAAAGAGAACACATATGCATAATGTGTTTATGCATGCATCCATTGTCCATTCATTTATGGTCATTTTTAATTTCTTAGGGAAAAAAAACACAAAATAAACTGGATCTGCATATGTGTGTGTTTAGATAGTTCTTAAATGCTGGCCTAAGTGTGTGTGTGTGTGTGTGTGTGTGCGTAGTTCCTACATACTGGCTTAAGGGCTCTTCTGGATTTCTCTGAAAAGATGAGTTTGTCAACTAGGACAATTGTCTCCAACGTTACATATACACTCTTCTCATCTAGCAAACCACATCACTTCAGAGAGACCAGTGATGGTCTGCACAAGCTCAAGAAATGCCCAAGGACACAGCAATTTCACAGGTTTTCCATTTTTACTGCCTTGGAAAATGCCAACTACAGAATATTTTCCAAGACTCAGGGGCCTTGCTTCGGCCTCAGTGCCTCTCAGTCCCATTTACCCACTTCTACTGGGTCTGAGCATAACTAGTTGGTAGGAAAGGGAATGGCTGAAAATACTCAATGCCTTCAAATCGAGTATGTTTTATTTAATCTGATACTTCCATCCATTCCAGAAGAGTGCTAGGTATACTCTTTCTAGTCTGAAAAATACCACCTAATCTTCTTACTTTCTGAAAGAACTCCTAGTAAATGACTTAAGTCAATGATTTCCAGGGCTTTAAATATCATAATACTTTAAAATTAGACAGAAAAAAATAGGGTAACTACTTAAAATCAATTTATTTTGCTAAGGAAGCACATGTAAAATTTCCCAATTTTATTATTCTCTTCCCATTTTATTATTTTTCAAAATGACTTTTTAACTAAAATATATATATATATATATATATATATATATATATATATATATAATCTGAACATTCAAACAAGAAGATAATTTAGGATTAGAAAGACTTACTTTCTTTCCTTAACTCCATTTGTCATTTAAGTCAATTTAAGCCATGTTGAGACTCATTGACCAAACTGAAATAAGCAGAGATCCCTCACAAGTCAAGCACAAAAGCATGAAGTTTCTAAGGAAGGCACTGGTGTGGACAGACTATTTCCCTGAAGATTCTGATGAAAAAGAGATGAGACAGAGAAATAAACAACAGACATCTGAGAACTGTCTGGACAACTGAGAACCAACAAAGAGATGTGCCTTTTCTTGTCTGCTGTTTTACTTGATGGCATTTACAGTGGTCTTTAAAACAACACATATAGAAGCATCCATATTGACAAGCACGTATTAATTTGACCCAGAAATACTCTCATATAAGTATATACACAAGATACTGATACTGAAAACCTAAACCCTTCCCAAGTCTGTTTCTATATTTAAAATGAGACTCATATTTAACAAATAAAATTTCAACTCATTCACAGTTGCCCCATTTCACACACCTGGCTGCACATGTGACAGAAGAGAACATTGTGCTCTTTACAAGATTATTTCAAAAGCCGCCCTGGAATTGAGTTATCATGCTGACATGATTTACTTCTGCAACTCCTGTATCCATCAAGCCAGAAGGTATAATTAGAAGGAAAATATTCTCAAGTATTAAAAGTGTTACCATTGCAGGCCAGGTAGAGGGGAAGTGATTAGCAGGGTTGGACAGCTTCTATCAAGTAGGCATCAGCACAAATTCCCAGGATGCCAAAACATGAGGCAGAATTTTTAGAGACAACTAACATTTACTTGCCATACTTACTGAGAAGAGTACAAAAATCATGGATACCTAAAATGACCTCAAATTGTCTTCTGAGGGAAGTTATTCCTGATTATAACCAATTTCTTTCCTTCTCTCGTGCTTATGTTTACTTCAAGTAAGCTAATTCTGCGTTGGTTTCCAGATTGTATTATTCTTGATTTTAGAGAAAAAAAGAATTACTTTTTGTGACATGTTCAGCTAGAGTTTTCCCTTCATTTTAGCTCAATGGTTTTCCTCATCTTTATTAGATTAGAAAATTCACTAGCTATATGCTATCAGCCACACTTTACAAATTCAAGCCCCCTGAAACTTCAGGCCTACCAACCCAGTGCCATGAAGAGGTAGGGTAACTTTCTGTTCAACCACACCACAAGATCATTGGGCTGCCAACATTCACAGGGATCAGTAACAGAATACCGGCACTCTGACCTTTACTTCTAGCTCCAGTCGAAAGCCCAGCAGAGAACTTCTAGCGAAGATGGGCAGAAAGTCAGCCCTCTGATACAGACCATATGTTCCAAAACATAGCAACAATAGGAAAAACAGACAAAAAAATGCCCCCCACCCTGCAACCACTTAAGCAGACTAAAATGTAGCTAAGTTCTGCTTATAAAAAGAAATGCTGAAAGCAAAGTTATACCAAAGTTCCATTGGGCAAATAGCTGCTACAGCAAAATAATGGGAGATAGAGTAGTATTGGGGAAAAATAATTAATAGAGATAAGTAGGAATATTTTCTAATAAAAATGACTTATTCCACCAATGAGTTCTAACAAGGAAGAATTTATTTGCTACAAGGAAAAAATAGAATCTCAGCATAAAGAGAATAAAATCTGACAATAATAAGGAAGAATTAACCAATCCACATTAGCAGAGTAGCATATTTTAATAGTCCTCTATCAAACCAAGACACAGCTAGAACTATACAAGGTTTAAATTAAAAAATAACAAGATATAGATAGATAGATAGATATTGGTATAGATATAAAGATATGTATATATATTATGTATATATACATAATATATTATGCATATATGTATATATATATTATGTATTTATCTTTATGACAATACACCCAATAAGCACAATACTCTTTTTCTAATTCTTAGAGAACCCTTACTTGATTCCACACTAGGCCACAAAACAAATGTCAAATAACCTATGTAATAAAACCTATGATTGACAGTGTAATTTAGATAAAAATCAACAATTAAAAGCTAATTAATAAATATCTTTGAAAACCAAAAATGCATACCTAAATAAATCCCTGATTAAAGAAAAACTTAAAATGGAAGAAAATGACAGCAAACATTCCACTCAAAACTGTGGATGAAAGGGTACCTAGAAAGAAATTACTAACTTCTTTCTAAGGATAAAGCTGTCATGAGGTAGAGTTTAGCTAGGCAATTAAGAATGATAAAAATCCAGGGGCGCCTGGGTGGCTCAGTGGGTTAAGCCTCTGCCTTCGGCTCAGGTCATGGTCTTGGGGTCCTGGGATCGAGCCCCACATCGGGCTCTCTGCTCAGCAGTGAGCCTGCTTCCCCTTCTCTCTGCCTGCCTCTCTGCCTGCTTGTGATCTCTCTCTCTCTCTCTCTCTCTTTCTGTCAAATGAATAAATAAAATCTTAAAAAAAAAAGAATTATAAAAATCCATACATTCTAAGAGACTTAATAACAACATTTGAACTCCTACATGTCTGACGTCCTATCAGACAGTTGCATCTACTTTGCCATGTTTTATTAAGAATTTTTGTGTTGTATTTTTGCAAACTAAAAAAGGTTTATAAGTTAAAAGGTTTATTCTTCAAGAGGCAGATCAGAAACATAGAAGTCCGATGGCACAGGTCTGAATTCCTGTACTTCCAGCTGTATGATGACAGGCAAGTTACTTAGCTTCTTAAGTCTCAGACTGTTTACCTAAAAAAATTCACACACTTAATGAGCTCTTCCATGTAAATGCCTCACAATGTTAAATGATTTGAAACACAAGAAACGTAGTTCATGGGGCGCCTGGGAGGCTTACTGGGTTAAAGCCTCTGCCTTCGGCTCAGGTCATGATCCCAGAGTCCTGGGATCGAGCCCCACATCGGGCTCTCTGCTCTGCGGGGAGCCTGCTTCCTTCTCTCTCTGCCTGCCTCTCTGCCTACTTGTAATCTCTGTCTGTCAAATAAATAAATAAAATCTTAAAAAAAAAAAACCAACGTAGTTCATAATAATAGTTCAATAACTATGAACTGGTATTTTAACACATACCCAGTAGTCATTTGGCTATTTGTTCCATCACTTGCACATGATTAGATTTCTTCTTTTTTAAAAAACATTTTATTTTATTTTATTTTATTTGACAGAGAAAGCACATGACCTGAGCCAAAGGCAGAGGCCCAACCCACTGAGCCACCCAGGTGCCCCTAGATGTCTACTTGAAGGGAGAAAGAACCCTGTTTATCTTTGACCACTGAGGACATACAGCAGTACCAAGTACAGAGATGGTGCTAAATAAATTTGTTGTATTAATGAATGAAATTTAGTTAAGCTTGTCCAAGCTACTCTGGCACTCAATACCAAAATTATCTAACCAGCAAAATAAAGCAATAAATATGAAGATATTGTTAGTGATTTGTAATCATATTTAAGTGTGACTATTTCTTACTTGACACTTGAAGTAGAGCCAAGTCAATTTTGTTGCATCAAATCTGACATTTTCAAATATTCACTAAGAATTAAAACTGGTCAGTAAGAAGATATTATTATTGGGCAGGCTGGGTTTGGAGCCTGGTTTAGTTTTCTCATTCTAGACATATGATGGTGATGGAAAATATCCATCTCTATCTCACACATAAGACACAAAAAGACAAGGAAATAACTGCAAAGAGCAGAGACTACATAGAACATGTTGTTAAATGGGAAAAAATACATTTATCTAAAGCTAGGCCAGGATGCTTTGTATTCTAAAAGAAAAAAATTAAAATTCCATAGTTTCCAGAAACAAGTGTTTCTATAAAATTTAATTAAATTAAAATACTAATTTCATCTTGATTGAAGCACATTTATTTTCTTTGAACCCATTAATTATACCTAGTAATGTTCTGCAAGTTTCTTTTTCCCAGTAATACCTGTGCAGTTTAACTTCTATTAACCCCCACTGTATCTTAACATGGGGTGTGCTTGGCTGAGTTCAGTAAAAGGCCACAATAGACAGCTGAGAGTTAATTTACTTCGATGCTGGTGTAAACACCTCTAGCACTCTTCTCATACAGCTAATACTGAAGCAGAATGAGCATCTTTCCTTCTTTTACTGCATGGGTTTTCTGACACTGGAACAGACAGCTTCAGAATGTTTTACTGGAGATTGTTAAGAAAAGAAAAAGAGAGAGAATGGAGGGAGGGAAGAAAGGAAGACAGGCCATATCAGTGTAATGGTAATATAGTCTTAACTTATTGGGAGTTGGGGCAAGAAACTAAATGGCATGGTGATGGTCTTCTTAATCTTTGGATTTAACTTTTCAAATTGTTGAGGCTTTAATTGAAAATAAAAATCATGCAAACACACATATACAAGTACACACAAACACAAAGACCTGAAACGAAAAACTTTAAATATAACACTGGTTTCCATGACAGCACATCCCAAGGATGGAGATTCACTTTAGCTCATCATGGAATACAAATGTTTCCAGGAATTTCATATGCATCAGCTTCAACCTTACCAAATCTTCTTTCTATCTACCTGAGTCCTAAATTTTTAAATGCCATGATGTCAGTGTCAATTATTTTTAATTGAGTTCTCAATGACTGCCTTTCTAGATCCATTTTCCCCCTTAGAGATAATCTACTTTTCTTCTTTATTGTTTTTGCCTTCTACTACATGAGAGCAAAGTAACTCCGTATTTCCTTTTGGAGCACAGAATCTACCCGATGTTCTATAGAAACATCTTAGAAAGAAGTGAATTAGTTAGTGAATATTTTGGAGAGGAGGGAAAGATAGGAAACATCTTAGCTTAGGAGCTATGAATGAAGATTGCATTTTTAATGGTCCTTAACAATATGATACCTCTCAGGAATACATTTATTTCATTACAGAATTGCCTCAAGATTTTAATAGTTTGTGTATGTGTAGAAGGGAGAGATTGAAATGTACCTCTTCTCAGGAAAATTTTCAAAGACATAAATGCCTCTTTTCTGAAATATCACTGCATCCAGATGCCTCTCTTCACCCTATCTTTAGCAAAGCTTTTTGTCTCCCAAATGAAAAACATCTGCACCTGCTACATACATGGAGTTTCAGTCACTCTGTGACCCCAGGGGACCTAGCCTGCCTTAACTGTCCATCTATTTCCCTCCCAAGATAATTTTTTGGCTCTTTATAAACTCTTTCTCATACAAACTAAATGCTGTACTAAAAGATCCTTAAGTAGCTATGATATTACTAAACTAAATCCCTTATGCACCACAGGGAGAAAAGGACTATTAATATATAATAAAAAGCTGGGAAAAGAAGCTGTGGACATCTGGAGGTAGAGGTCAGGCTACTTGGGCTCTCCCTGACCCACACTCTATTTGTTAACGAAATGGTGAATCTACTCCAAGAATCAAGTCTAACGTGGATGGAACTAGAGTGTATCATGCTTAGTGAAATAAGTCAAGCGGAGAAAGACAACTATCATATGATCTCCCTGATATGAGGAAGTGGTGATGCAACATGGGGGCTTAAGTGGGTAGGAGAAGAATAAATGAAACAAGATGGGATTGGGAGGGAGACAAACCATAAGTGACACTTAATCTCACAAAACAAACTGAGGGTTGCTGGGGGGAGGGGGGTTGGGAGAAGTAGGGTGGGGTTATGGACATTGGGGAGGGTATGTGCTTTGGTGAGTGCTATGAAGTGTGTAAACCTGGCGATTCACAGACCTGTACCCCTGGGGATAAAAATATATTATATGTTTATAAAAAATAAAAAAATTGAAAATTAAAAAAATAAAAAGAATCAAGTCTAAGCCCACATTCTTGGACAAAGAAAAAGTAAAAACAATTTTACATAATTCCAATGTTTGCTCATAGAAATGACAATTCTATAGCTAAATGCCATTTAAAAGAAAAGAAATGGAGAGAATTCATGGAAATAGGAAAAAAGGCATGCACTACTTAGAGAACCCTATCCCACTGGAGATTTCCAATCTTTTGTTTCTAAAGAAGATTCAGTAGATTCTGCTACTGGGAACTTGAATTCCTCTGAACAAACACCTCTTTTTCTTCTTTTCTGGGAACATCTTTCTATGCTAATTCATGAAATCCCATTAAAAATCCCCAATGTACACCAATAAATAAGTTTAGTAAGGTTGCAAGATATAAGGTAAAGACACAAATTGTATTTCTATATATAAGCAGTTAAAAGTCAGAAATCAAAATCCAGTTACATTACCATTTTCAATAGAACAAACATAAAAAAAAACCTTAAATATGAAACTTAAAAAACATGTACAGGGTCTGTATATTCAAAACCATAAATACTGAGGAAAGAAATCATAAAGGAAGACCTAAGTAAATGGGAAGGCATGCCATGTTCATGAATTAGAAATCTTAACATAATAAATACATACGTTTTCCCCAAAGTGATCTTTGGATTTAATGCAATTCCTATCAAAATCCCAACAAGATTTTATGTAGATTTGGATAAGATGATTCTAAAATTTATATAAATGTCAAGGAAACTAGAATAGCCAAAAACAATTCTGAAAATGAAGAACAAAGTTGTAGAAATGCCACATATTAAGGCTTGTTATAAAGCTATAATAATCCAAGAAATATGGAATTGGTGAAGAGTTAAACACATAGATCAAGGAAAAAGAATAAGAGAGTCTAAGAATAGATTCATACAAAAATGACCATTTGATTTTGACAAAGATATAAAGCAATTCAATGAATAAAGAATAGCTTTCTTTAAAAAAAAAAGATTTTAGTTATTTATTTGACAGAGAGAGAGAGAAAGACCACAAACAGGCAGAGAGGCAGGTAGAAAGAAAGTAGGGGAAGCAGGGTCCCCATTGAGCAGAGAGCCTGATGTGGGACTCGATCCCACAACCCTGAGATCATGACCTGAGCCAAAGGCGGAGGCCCAACCCAATGAGCCACCTAGGCGCCCCAAGAATAGCTTTCTTAAAAAATATCTGAACCATTGGTTACCCACTAGGAAAAATTGAACCTAGATCTAAACCTCATACCTTATACATAGATTAACTTAAAATGCATATGGATGTAATTTGTAAAACTATAACATTTCTAGGAAAAATCATCTTGACCTGTGGTTAGACAGAGAATTCTTAGAAGTAACACCAAAAGCACAGCCCATAGGAATGGAAATTGGTAAGACTTTATCAAAATTAAAAACTACTGCTCTGCCATAGACACTGTTAAGAGAATAAAAAGATAAGCTGTAAACTGGTATAAAATATATGCAAATCGCCTACCTGATGAAGGACTTGTATCTAGAATATAAAGAATTTTCAAAATCCAACAATAAGAAAACAAACAACCAAATTTTAAAATGAGCCAAGGACCAAAAAAAGATATAAAGCTGGCTATAAAGCACATGGGCAGAGAAGCAACATCACTAGCCATAGGGAAATGCAAATTAAAATCACAGTGAGATACTACTACACATTTGTTAGAATGTCTAAAATAAAAGATACCAATAAGACCAAGTACTAGCAAGATTCATGACAACTGCAACTCTCAGACACTACTCATATATATTGGTATACCCACTCTGGGAAAGAGTCTGGCAGTTAAACATACACTTGGTATGTATACAACATAGCAATCCTACACCCAGGTATTTAGGGGGAAGTGAGTGGGGGGAAATCAGAGGAGGAGACAAACCATGAGAGACTGTGGACTCTGAGAAACAAACTGAGGGTTTTGGAGGGGGTGTCAGGTAGGGGGTTGGTTGGGTGAGCCTGGTGGTGGGTTTTATGGAGGGCATGTATTGCATGGAGCACTGGGTTTGGTGCATAAACAATGAATTTTGGAACACTGAAAAAAAATAAAATTGAAAAAATTTTTTAAAAAGAAAACTATAATGACACAAAAACATGCACATGATTGATCATAGCAGCTTTATATGTGACAGCAAAAACTGGAAACTTAAATGTCCTTCAACAAGAGAAGGGATACAAAATGTAATACATCTATAAAATGGAATACTATTCACAAAAAAAAAGAATGACCTACTGACACATACAATAAAATGGATAATAATAAAATGGATAATATGGGCCAGCAGTTGCTAGGAGTCTTGTTAAAGCAGGGGGGATGGTGTCATAAAACAAGGATGATATTGGGGATATTTTTGTGGGTTGATGGAACTGTTCTGTATTCTCATTACAGTGGTGACTATATAAATCTACACAAGTGCTAAAATCAACAATACTGCACAGCAGAAAGGTCAGTTTTACTATATGATAAATTTAAACTATGGACTCTGAAAAACAATCTGAGGGGTTTGAAGTGGCGGCGGGGTGGGAGGTTGGGGTACCAGGTGGTGGGTATTATAGAGGGCACGGATTGCATGAAACACTGGGTGTGGTGAAAAAATAATGAATACTGTTTTTCTAATAATAAATAAATTGGAAAAAAAATTTAAAAATAAATATTAAACCTTACATTTGGTATTGCAAATTCAGAAATTGTTTCAGCCATCCCTGGAACCTACCATGTTGCCCCTATTATTCAAAATCTAAGTTGTAAATCTAAAATTCAAGATGGAGAGAACAGCTCCCCTCCACAGGGTGTGCTGAATGGGGTGAATTCTCCAAGCACCATGTCCCACAGTACCTGCAACTACTATGTAAAGGACTGTTTCCAGGTATTGCTTCATTCTTGGGCAGTACTTGGGCCAACTGCCAAAATGGCTACACCAGAGATAATAGAAGAAGATTGGAAGAAGAGAGAAGCAGCCATTTTATAGGCCATGGTAATATTCCTTAAGGCAAGAGTGGAAGGAGTGCCATGGTTGTAAAGATGTTAAAAGAAAAGAAAGAAACAGAATATTCCCGTGCTCTGAAGTCTTCATAAAATCTTACATACACACAATCCCAGCTCAGTTTTTCTAGATGTTTCTAACACCTCAACATCACCCTTGTCTTTCCCCTGATTGTTACCTCTTACAAACCTTTCCTTTGTATATATTTTGTCTGCTTTTATGGAAAAGAGATAGGTGCTAAACCAATTTCAGATTTATTTCAAAATAATGCCCAGGGATATGTCCTGGGTTTCCTCTAGGCTCAATTTCCTTTACCGTACTTTCCACACATGTGGTCCTACATAATCATTTCTTGGTGGTTTTTCCTTTTCAGTTTTAGTTTGGAAGTTCCTGAAATACCTACAGATTTAAATCAGATTAAATAACTTCAGGAATGGTGTTATTGCTAAGTATGTTGTATTAAATTCAAATTTCTATATCAAAATGCTCAGTTAATCAGAATATGCATTTAACTATAAGTCAGTCTCATAGGATATTAAAAAGAAACCTTCACAAAATGAGAAAAGTCCACTGGTGCTCAACCATAAGGAATATTTAATGATGTCATCATTACTTGGTCAGTCAATAATTGAAAAATATTTTAATGGGTATTTATGAACCAAAAAGAAGGAAGGCTGATGTGCTGCAGTCCTTTACCTTAAGGTCCTATATTTTGTTTCATTCCTCAAAGGGTGTTTTACAACCTTCTAGTAAAAAGACTTAAATGGTTACCATTCCCAATCACCTGCTATTTATCACCCTAATTTCTCTGAAGAGCCTACATAATAAATGCTCTTTATATTTTATCTTCTGAAAATTTAAAAAAAATGTCTTGACTCATTAGACAGTAACTGTTACTTTTTAAAAATATGATTTTTTTCCAGTACTTTGTAGGTTGAAAGCAATTATTAAGTAATTGTTGAATGAATCGATGAAAGAAAGAATGCAAGAACCAACTCCTGTGAACAGAAGCAATGTAACAATTCTACCCAGTTATGCGATGGGAAGATGCTAATGACAAACAGCCTTCCACAGTGCTAAGGGTATATACACACACCCCACCATCTTCAATACTTTTCCTCTGGGATGAAAAGATGAAGCTATGTTCACTGAGCCCTCTCATCACAAATAATAATTATTATTATTATTATCACCACCATTATTGTGGCCTGTATCTTATTTCCCCACCTAATTAAAGCATTCCTCCTGAAAACCAACACTAAGTTAAAGATGCTTCGAATATTAGACGTGTGTGGCATGCAGAAACATTCTGGCGCAAGCCAACTGCAGCCTCTTCTTCTGAGTGATGTAAGCACTGGCCTTGGCTGTACCTAATTTAGACATCAAAACTTGTCCATTTGTACTATGCTATTTACCCATAACACTCATTCAATTTTCCCACATACCTTGCCCAATTATCTACCAATTTAATCCATTTAAGCTATCTCAACTATAGTAAATATGTTCCCCTTTAGCATTTACTAGCACTTGGGCTGGCTTTTCAAGGGCCTCTAACTGGCTTTATGATTCATTTATTTTTTCCTCTTCCTGTTCAATTTTGTACTTATGACTCATCACAAAATGGATGCTATTGCTGTAGACAAATGAACTGGCAAGAGCCTAACTACACAATTGGCCATTTAGTCCTGAAACTAAATGAAACAGAATAATGACTACAAAATTGATCCGGACCGCAGGGCAGACACCATACTTAAACTTCATCCAGCATAGACCACCTGCCACAGAGATATGTCTGGATGCCATTTACTGTCCTTTCCATTATTGTCGATAATAGCAGTGCTTTCAAATGGAACAATCCTCCTGCTGCAGATCAAAAGGATTTAGAAAAATATCCCATCATCTTATTTGAGGGATGAATAAAGTAATAATTCAGTTTCCTCAGGTTTGCTGTAACCTTGGCAGCTAATGCTGATTACTATCTTTAGCCATTGAGCACTAGTGAAACCATAACTCCTAAATTAAAATAAACAGCATTTGTCTATTTTTTTGGTAAGAGAATGAACCCATTTTGACTTCTGGCAAGAGGCCCCGTGTGGCTCATGGGACTCACAGACACTTGCCTCAGGTACTTTAAAGCATCTGAACTTTCTCCTTTAACATTAACATCTTGGCATAAAGATCCTGAAGGCTGATTTGTAATGTTTACCTTTGCCTCACCCACAAACTCCCACACACCATCCCTTCATTAGGGAGGCTTTTCTGCCTCCATATGTTTCTTTGCACTTCATGAAAGCTATTTGTCTTGCATGCCAAAAAAAGATCTCAACAACTACAGAAGAGAAGCCCAAATGGGACCTTAAGAACCCCAGTGTCGGCAGCTAAGAGTATTCTGTGGTAGAAAGGGGATCAGTTGCTATAACTAAAAAGCTGATCATGGGGATTATCGAATTCATAAGAACTTCATAAGAAGAAAAATTCTTGGGAAACATAGTTATTTATTTGGCAGCCTTATTGAACAGAGTCTTTCTTTGATATGGACAATTTTGGAGGTCAAGGGTTTTCTGTGCCTAATGGGTGAATTGATAGTTTCCCTCCCATGAATTTAAAAAGAAAAGAAAAGAAAAACATAATCACCTACTGGACAGTAGCCATATCTGCCTTCAAGAACCTGAGATTACTAAGAAGTGGATCATGGCAAAGATAGCTGATTAACCATGTGGCTTGCATTTCCCCTTCTTCCTCACTTACAGAATCTGACTGCTCTCAGGGAGGCAGTATGCCTAGCTAACAATGTATTTCCTACTCTATCTGCAACTAGTAATGATTAGTGAGACTAAAGTGGAAGTAATTGAGTAGGGCTTCTGAGAAAGCTCTTTAAAGGGAGCTAATACTCCAGAGGGGCTTATGTGCAGCCCTCTCAACCACTGCACACCCCATCTTTCTGACTGGAATATGAACATGATGGACAGGGCGTTCTGGCTGTATTTTGGACCATTCTTAAGGGGAATGAAAGGTGTGAAAGATGATGAGGCAGAAAGAGGATCCTAGGTCTGTGATAACGAAGGCCCTGATTTGCCAGCCCTGGACGTCCTATGGCTCATAGGAGAAATAAGAAAAGGAAACCTGTGTATTTTTTTTTTTTAAGATTTTATTTATTTATTTGGCAGAGAGAGAGAGAGACCACAAGTAGGCAGAAGGGCAGGCAGAGAGAGAAAGAGAGGGGGAAGCAGGCTCCCTTGCCCCCTCATTTAAAACTTAGGGAAGTAAGATCGACCAACATTGAGCATGATGAAATTTCAAAATTTATGTCAGAAATGCATATGAACTCCCCATAACATTCTGTACTTCTGTTATAATGCCTCTTTCCATAGGATTTTTTTCCTTCTTTTTCCTTCCTTTCCTTCTATTAAGATTGAATAATGCTGAGGGGTGCCTGGGTGGCTTAGTCATTAAACGTCTGCCTTCTGCTCAGGTCATGATCCCAGGAACCTGAGATCAAAACCCACAGCCCCCTCCCTGCTCATCAGGAAGCCTGCTTCTTCCTCTCCCACTCCCCCTGCTTGTGTTCCCTTTCTTGCTCTCCCCCCTCTCTCTCTGTCAAATAAATAAATAAAATCTTTTAAAAAATTTAAAAAGACTGAATTTAACACTTGACAGAAAAGCTACTTCTAATTCATAAACTGAGTCATCAAAAAGAACATTGCAATAGTGACACATGATAATGATGAATGTGAGCTTTCCTAGCACTCTACTTACTTCTCACAGCTAGAGATGATTCCAGGTTGGCCTACCCTGTGTCCTGTCCACCTCTCAAATTCAGGAAGCTCCTATTTAACCACTTACGTGCATGGACTTGTTAAATTAATTAAACAAGGAGGTTAGTACACCAAGGTGCCATTAATGCCCAGACAGCCTATAGGAGCAATACAAAATCTAAGCCACTAGTGCCTCAACATTAGGAAATCAAAACCTAGGGACAACCAATCACAGGCTGCCATCGAGACTTTAAGCTACAGCCGACCACCAGCTTCCTTACTTATTTCTACCGCCTCCTTATGGAAGTCCCTCCCAGTTCCTGCCCTTAGCCCTTCTACCCATTTTTAGTTTGGCACTACCTAATTTGAAGAAATGTACTCAAATAAACACTTAAAATATTTAATATGCTTCGGTTTGTTTAAGACTTTTGCAACAGAGGATGAAAAATAAAGGAAAGAATAGTAGTTCAGTAAGGCAAAGGATACACAGAGGCCAAGGCTGGAGAAATGTTCTCTTCTTAATGTTCCAAAGGCTTTTTCCAAAGGCTTAAAATCCCAATTTCCTCCGTCAACTTGTAAGTTGATTTAACTTTTTCATAAACTGCAGACTATTTTCCCAAGTGGTGGTCCCATATTATGTTACCAGTGGCAATGAATGAGAGACCCCCTTGGTACTGCCAGTTTGGTTCGTAGCCATTCTGCTGATAAACAGTGCTATCTCACAATGGTTTTAATTTACATTTTTCTGATGACTAATAACAGCATCTTTTCACATCTAATTGGCCATTTGTAGACCTTATTTTGTAAAATATTCAAACTTTTGACAATTTTTAGTAGATTTGCTTAACTTACTATTGAATTATAAGTGTCTGACATAGTAAGCCTATCTTGTGAACTTTTTAATTCATGTATTTAAATTTTTCAGTTCTGGAAGTTCCACATAGTTCTTTTTTACATATCTTCCATTTTTCAAGTTTTGTGTTTACTTTAACTTATGAAATATTTACAAGAGACTTTAAAAGTCTCTTAAAGTTTTTGTCTGCTAATTCCATCTTCTCTGTCATTTCTGGGTCTATTTACTATGCCTGAATTTTCTCTTGGTTACTGGTTACATGTTTGCACCTCTTCTGATCTCTAACAACTTTGAAATGGATGCTGCATTGTGAGTTCCATGTTGCTGAGTATCTAAATTATGCTGTCTTCCTTTAAAGAATGTTGTCTTTCTTTATATATATAAATATATGTATATAAAGAAATCTATATATAAAATAATATATATGACTAATATATTAATTAATATATATAACATATTAACTTATATATATATATTAACTTATTTATTGGACACACAGAGAGAGAGAGATCACAAGTAGGCAGCGAGGCAGGCAGAGAGAGAGGGGGAGGCAGTTTCCCTGCTGAGCAGAGAGCCCAATGTGGGGCTTGGTCCCAGGACCCTGCGATCATGACCCGAGCCGAAGGCAGAGACTTACCCCACTGAGCCACCCAGGTGTCCCAAGAATGTTGTCTTTCAATTTATCGGGCAGTTAGCTTGAGAGGATCAACTTGGTCTTTCAAAGGTTTGTTTCTGCCTTTGTAAGGGCAGACCTAATTTGGCCACCCTTATGAAGTTTGACCTTTTAGGAGTCTCTACAGAATGATATTTGTGTCCACTGAGCCTCTCCACTCTCTCCACTCCAGTCTCTCCACTCCACTCTGCCTGGTAAAAACTAAAGTGTTGCCCAGCCCCGCATGATGACCTCTTAGAATTGTTTCATTAATAGATTCTTCGTCATCCTGTGTCCTCCTGCAATTTCACCTTGTACATACACAGTTTAGTTTGCATTTTAAAACTCAAGAGGCAGCCCCTTCCCACCCTCCTTACCTGCCAGCCCTAAGCAGGGTTTCGGAGTTCTTCCTCTAAGACATTTCCTCTATTCTGATACTCTGCCCCATCACTTTGGGCTGCCTCCATTTCTGTGAACTCTGATCTCTGCCACATCAGTTCAGTGAAACCACTGGATGCTCTACTTGAGTCTTCTCTCTCTGGGACAGGGTCGATTGAAGACTTACAAGCAGAAAGCTGGGTCAGTCACAGGTTCATCTTGTCTGGTTCTCTTCTCTAAGGAGACAAAATCCTGTCTGCCTATTGTCTGATATCTAAAACCAGCTGCTTTGTATTTTTTTTCCAGATTCCTACATACTTATAGCTGAAGAAAAGTCTACTACTAGTTACTTTGCCATGCCCAGAAACACATTATCCTAGTTGATTATTTCTGTGTGTGGCTATGTAATGGAAGGGGCTCTGAAAAGAGAGACATTGGAGCAATTGTCTGTGAGGGTGCAAGAAAACAAAGAATGCGAAGATGAGCTGATAAATACATGCTCCCTTCAAAAAGAAGACTTTACTAGACTGTATACATTTGTTTGTGATCGTGTGGAATCAACCATGTGCATGGTGACTTTATAAGCATTATATAATAATGGCAATAAACATTCAAGTATAAAAAGAGTGAGATACTAACTATTTTGGAGACCAGAAATGAGAAAGAGAAATGGACTGGGGAAAAAGACAGGGATATTTATTTAGAGGTTAGCCTTGAACTGAATCCTGAAAAAGTGACGGGACTGTTAGAAGCTCAAAAGTGGTGGACAAGAAGGTAATTTGCAAGTCTTCCAGCTGTTTCCAACAGGAAAATGTATCAAGGCCTCACTCAAAAAGGTGCTTGAATATTCTCAGGTTAAGTAGTTAAGTTCCTTATGGTTGCTTGGTCTCCATTGCCTCCCTAGTTAGCATTGCATACCACCCACTTTATGAGATACCTGTTAAAGTCCTTTGAAAACAGTAATACCAATAATTATCGATATTGTTATTAATGTGTCTATATGGGGTGGGGGGTCACATAGTATTCCTCCCCAAATACTCAGTAACTATTATCAGTACAATTCTGTTACTGAAATGAGCAGAATCCAACCTATAAAGGCAGGAAGTATCACATGTTTTAAACATAACGTTTACCCAAATTAAACACTGCCTGACCAACCCAAGGATGATATCCAATGATACCACTTTATATTTAGATCTGCTATTTTAATAAGACACCAACAGGTTTAGCAGATGTTGCAAGGAACAAGTAAATATGTTACAGGCAATAAATCTGCAAAGAGACACTTAGGATAGCACTAAAAAAAAAAATGTGCTCCATTCTTTCCAATGAGCACAACAGGTAATACTTTATGACTAAGTACAGATGCATACAAATACTCATGATCTATTGGAAGAAGTGTTTCCATGTGATATTACTTCACTTGCAAAGACTTTACACATATTGTGCATTAGTATATAATTAAGAGAACATTTAGGCATTGTGAATATTCTGTATTTTACTCATCAGATGGTTATGTGACTTGGTGAAAAAATCACCACCTCTTCTGGCCACAGCTGGGTCACAAACTGAATGTACTAGCTTGAGGATATCATTTAATACCTCTCTAGGCCTGAGTTTCTCCATTTCAAATTGAATTATTATCTAAACTACCAAACAACGTGGTGGAATGAAGAAAGAACAGAAAGTTGTTCTGACAAAGCAAATATTCCACATACATTTAAACAAAAATACTTTTATACTATGAAGTTACTGCTGCACAAATATCCTCCTTGGACACTAGAACCAAAAACTAAAGCTGAAAACAGAAGCAATTCTGACATTAATTCTTTCTATTTTTAAGATAAACAAGAGTCATCAATCATTCTCCCTTTTATCCTTTCCTCTAGCAAAATAAAAATTCTTATGGCTTATAAGAAAGCAATAAAATTATGCAGAGAAGAAGCACTTAGCAAGATAATTTAGTCCAACATTAAAGATAAGGACTATAAAAACACATGCCTAAAGAAAGACATCTATTGCAAAATATAAAAGATCCATTCCTTGCAGCAAGGAAATATCTGGACAAATTTTGTTCACATTTTTAGTTCACCAAACAACCACTATTTTGCCTTAATTCTTCAAAGTGGCTAAGCCAATCCTTCCAAAGAGACTATTTCCTTAATAGTTATAAGGTAAAGCAATAATTAATTGCATTTAAGTAGAAACAGTTTATGTATTATATATTACTTTGTGCTAATAAATGGAAACAGGTGATTCACTTTGAGTAATATCACTGTTGTTTGGATGGTATATAACAGGTTCTCAATAAAGAATGGTAGAATAAATAACTGCATAGTGGTAGAAATTTCTTATAAGATTAGTTATAGAAAAGTAAGTAACTCCAAGAAATTTATAACACATTGGTAAAATATGCAACTTATTTTAAAAAATTATTTTCAGGTACTGAAAATACTATTTCAGTCCTATACAATAATTTTCTCTATTCTCAGCTACCAAAAACTGAAAGAGGGAAGTAAGATTCATACTTTAATGTCCAATTTAAGCCTAAGAATTAACTCATAAAATAAGGAAACAACTTGTATACTGAGACCAAGGGTCCCAAGATCATTTATCTATGGTCTCACAGATAGTTACTTTAAACCCAATCCTAAACTTCAAATACTGTTAGTGCTCCACTGAGCTGAGTCAATATGAATATTAACCTTCTACATCCTACTCACAGGACTCCCAGCCTTAAATACTGTTTCTCTAAGGCATAGCTATTCTGCTTGGGTATTCATTTTCTCAGCTGTCCTTAAAACAGTACCTTAAACAATGCCTTAAAACGTTACGCCTAAATAAAATCAAGCCTATACTGGCAAGGTGCATTCTCAGGTCATATTAAAAAGGCATCCTCTGATGCCAAATGGAGCCATAAGGAAGCACTGGGCCCAGCTAATTATGGGCTGGCATCCATCTGAAGAGAGGTTGGGGCAGTTATCCAGCCACTCAGCTGTGAGCACTGTCATCTTCATTACCACAAACCAGCCACTTCTCTTTGTGTTTTAGTCTCCATGGTGGCAAGATAGAATCAATAATCATGAGTTCAGTGTTGGAATTATTCATAATAAAGAAAAAAAACAGTCTACCAAGTGCTTTGAGCTCCTGGGAAACTGTAAACACAGTTTATCATTTGTATTCTGAGACCTTGTCCTTGTTGGAATCATGTGGTCCCTAGTGCCATGTTGCCTGTGCATTCTTTCCACATGGGCAGCTTTTTCTGTTTGATGTTTGGACGTGCCAGTCCAAGGTTTCACAATTTCCAGCCGAAAAAAAAATTTTTTTTGGTTTAAAAGAAAATTTTCCTATGTCCATAATCATACATTTTTCCTTTTTTTGAAAACAACAACAACAACAAAAACAGTAAAAGCAAAACAAGGTTCTTGTTTGTTTCAAAACCAGCTGTTCATCTGGAAGTCAGAAGATAAGTTTCAGACACTGTGATTTTTTTAGGTGGCATTTATCACTGTTCTGGGTTCAGTTTCCATTACCATCAAAATAAGGATGACAGACCACACAATCTTTGGGCTCATTTCTCCAAATGTAGCCTATGGGCAAGAACATCTACATCAGAAATACTGAGGGGACTCAGTGAGAATGGAGTAGGTACATCCAGGCATCGCTAAGCAGAAATATTTACTTTAAGACATTTTTAATAAGCACCCCAGTCATAACCATCCATGATAAAGTTTGACCAGGGCTCCAAGATCAACAATTGATGACCTCCTGGTTTCCACAGCTTTAAAGAAGAGATTCAAGTTTTGTCCTTCTTCTTAACTAATGGTTCGGCAGAAGACACCCTTAGTGGGGCCAACTCAGCCTTACATAACACTTTGCCTCAGTACATGTGGAGCAGAATCATGGTGAGCTTCCCTCTGCAGTTCAGAGTGGCACAGTGTAAAGAGGCATCTACAGTGGTAAGTATCATCCCACCTACCAAACTTTGTTCTTGAAGAAAGAGAGGCCTGGGCATTTTCCTGTATATCCTGAAATAGCTCTCCCCGATGCTAACGGCAATAAATAGGAGAATGAACGATCTCAGAGGAACCCTGCCAACTAGAATTTAGTTAATTATCAGGATAGACTGGTATGTTCTTTTACTTTGTGGAAGTTTACAGAAGCATTTCTGATGCTAAGTCAACACAAAAGTTTTTATTAGAGTCTTGCTCTAAAAGCCATCTGCTTTTTAACTTTTTACCTTTAGGTACAGAATTTCCAAAAATGTCTTTTCTTTTTGTCCTAAAAGAAGAATTAGCCTTTAAAACACTCTTTGGTCTATCCATGATATATAATAAGACAAATGAAATGCTGGAACATCAGTTTCAACTCTATAAACAAGAAAAAATATTACATTATTTGGTCAAAAGCCTCATTCAATAGGAAAGTTTTCACTATTATTTGACAGAGCATCTTCTTACCTCTCATAAATGTCACTCACACCTGTAAAGAATGGGGCTTTACATTCAAGAATAATATTAGGAATATGAGCTTTATCATACCATGGACCATATGATATATATCACCTAAGCTGTATAATTACATTATAGAAAGTTTCACATCATTTTTTAAAATAATCTTTAAAGACAAAAGAATTCTTATCATTTTCCCAAGAAGAAAAAATATTTCCCATCTCATGAAGAACAGGAAAGAAAAAGGGCTACATGGCACATTCAGTCAGACAAAAAGTCAATGGAAGGTAACTCCAGAAGAACAGTAAAAAGGGGTTTCTTTGTAGTGATAGAACAGTTCTATATCTTGGTTGTGGTGGTGGGTACATGAGTCTAGACATGGGATAAAATTTCTTAGAACTACGCACATGCACATGCACACACACAAAATGAATACATATAGAAACTGGTGAAATATCAATAAGATTCATAGTCTAAGTAATTGGATTATGTCAACATCAATTTCCTGGTTTTGATAATAAACTTGTTATGTTAAGATGTTACTTAGGGCAGGGCAGCTGAGTGAAGAGCATGCGGAACCTCTCTATTACATTTTGCAACTTCTTGAGGGTCTATAACTAGTTAAAATTAAAAGTTAATGGAATGGTTAAGAGTTCATCCCACTATTTATTCCTCTTCAAATACATTGACAGCTAAGGCTGTACACACATACATGTTATCTGGGCAAAATATGTAATTTAATTCATTTGAGAAATTCAATAGGGATCAAGGTCAAATCACCCATCACCCTCTAAAACTGAAGCTAAATTCTACAGACTGTAAGCAATCCAGAAGTGAAATGTGAGCAGGTGTTTTAGCTGACTTATAAACACAGATTTCTTAGACTTTGAAAAACTGTCCAGAGATTTATTGCACAGATCTGGGCCAATTGGTCACTTGAAGGAACTGCCTGTCTTTTAACCCTTCTCTGTACAGACTTGTTTTTTCCCCTCTCACCTCTTCACTTGATAAAAACAATCCAACTCTTCTTGGAAGTTCCCATGGTTTTGTCCAGAGATTTGATATTGGACAGCCTTCATTGAGTATCATGGGTGGTCTCGAGGATTTGAGGTGTGATTTCTTATAAATTTCTCCTTTTGTGCTCCAAAGAGCTTGAGGTACATAAGCCAGCTCTCTTTGTTCTCTTCTGAAATAAGCACAGAGGAAGTGATTGCACTGTAATGGCTCAGTTGCAAATTGGGGGCACTTCCGGAACCACAGCTCTACACTCTGCCAGTGAACCCTGAATAAAACCAGGATTGGTAACATGGAAGTATGTTTGTAGAGGTGGTGACAGGCAAAGGCGGTGAATATGTACAGAAAAGGAATAAAGATGAATAGGGAAAGTATATTAAGAAAAGAAGATCGGGGCGCCTGGGTGGCTCAACGGGTTAAAGCCTCTGCCTTCGGCTCAGGTGGGCTCAGGTCATGGTCTCAGGATCCTGGGATCAAGCCCTACATCGGGCTCTCTGCTCAGCGGGGAGCCTGCTTCCCTTCCTCTCTGCCTACCTCTCTGCCGACTTGTGATCTGTCAATTAAATAAAATCTTTAAAGAAAAAAAAGAAAAGAAGATCTATCATCCATCCCAATCTCAGTTTCTTCATCTATAAATAAGAACTTTGACTGGAAAGCCCAGTACAATAATGTTCTATTATTCAAACCACTCTAATAAGTTAAGCAAATATCCCAGAAACAAAAATAATCACTTTTCCAAATGCAGCTCATTCTGTAAACTAAACATAAACATTTTCTTGTATTTTATCTTAGAGAATTTAAATACAGGAAGCAAGGAGAGATTTCAGAAATAACTTTCTCCCTGATTCTATTCATAATTAAACTGTAGTCATCAGATCAAGTATGATTCTATTCTTGCCCACAATCTACAATCTGTTTCCTAGAGCTCCTGGGTGAGAATTGGAATAGAGAGAAACAGTCTTCCGCCCTTGGTCCTTCCTTGTGCACACCCCACACTGGGAATTGAAAGAACGATAAAAACCATACTGTGGGCTCAAAAACTACCTTCTGCTGAGGGAAGAATGTTTTCCTATCTCAGGCTGCTTTTGCCCTGCAGGATTTATTGCCTGTTGAGGCCTCTGTATCACCCCAGTTCATATAAACAGGAAACACAATTCCAAGTGAAGAAGAAAAGGAAAGAGAATGCTGGAACAGACCAAGCACTATAGGTACATAGTACAATGAAAAATTAGCATATTGCTAAATTTCCTTCCCCCAAGATAATGTGACTCTGGACTGCCAAAGAGCTTGAGATTGTATATAGTTGATGCAAATCAGGTGTCTCAAAGTCCCAGATGGGAAGTTCAGAAGTCCAAAGTTAAGTGGGGTGGGGATGCCCTGCTAAAGTCACTAGACACAAGATTTCTGTCTGCCTGGATCACATCCTCTCATGATAGGCACACCCTGAAAATACTGAAGGATTAGGGAACTGGAGGTATCATCTGACAGAAGCCAAATACATTTAGGAAGTGAGAAATTCAACAGAATTTAATGATGCAGTAAATGGTGATAGTGATAGAGTTTATACAGTAGTGTTGTGGAAAGTTAAGCTGAAGCTGCCATAGAGAATATCTAAAATCATGAAGACTTACGGTTAAATATGGCATTCCATCTCTCTCTTTATAACAATATATATCTTTCTATATATAATACATAATTAAAAATTGAATTTACACATTTTTAGTATTCCCAAACTTTAATTATCTTACCTTCTGCTTACAAACAGATACATCAAGATCACACATGTATTCTAATAATATTTTGGTGCGAAAGCTACATAGATGTGGCCTTTTCACTTTCTGGGCTTTCCTGTATACACTTATGCACAGTAGCAATGACACACTATTGTCTTAAGATTGTGTTCTTATTAGATCAAATTGAAACTGGTTTCTAGCATCTACTTAGAGTAGAAAATGTTGTCTGTGAAAACCAAAAAGTGAGGGTAAGAAGTAGGGGTGATATAAAGATTAAAAATAAGAAAGAAACAATTCCTATTTGAGATGCCCCCAGTTTTGTAGTGTATGGAAAAATAGCACAATCCGAAGATACATCTTAAGGTGAATCCTCTGGAAGTTTAGGAAAGGCTTTCCATGAAGAGTGAGCTGACCCAGGGGGAGAAATAGGAACAGAGTAAGCTGGGCAGAGGAGCAGCCTGTACCAAATCACAAATAAAGAGCATGAGGCACACTAAGGTAAATGGTATGTGCATGATGTTGTTAGTTGAATGAAGATGCTATAAAACAGGTAGTAATCACATCAACATGGACCTCGTGTACCCTATTAGGAATTTTGAACTGAATCCTAAAAGGCAGAGGAGACATGGAAGGATTTTGAGCATGGATGTAATGTGTTCAGATTTCCCTTTTAGAAAAATCACACTGCCAGTTATATGGTAGATGAATTTAAGTTACAATGAGACCAGTTAAGAATCTGTTGCAGGATATATAAAGAGCTTATACAATTCAACACTAAAACCACAAATAATCCAATTAAAAAATGGGCAGAAGACATGAACAGACATTTCTCCAAAGAAGACATCCAGATGGCCAAAAGACACATGAAAAGATGCTCAACATAGCTCACCATCAGGGAAATGTAAATTAAAACTACAATGAGATATCATCTCACATCTGTCAGAATGACTAAAATCAACAACACAAGAAACAAGTATTGGTGAGGATGTAGAAAGAAAGGAAGCTTCATGTTCTCTTGGTGGGAATGCAAACTGATGCAACCATTATGGAAGACAGTACAGAGATTCCTCAAAAAGTTAAAAAATGTGGGGTGCCTGGGTGGTTCAGTGGGTTAAGCTTCTGCCTTCAGCTCAGGACATGGTCTCGGGGTCCTGAGATCGAGCCCCGCATCATGTTCTCTGCTTGGCAGGAAGGCTGCTTCCCCTCTCTCTCTGCCTGCCTCTCTGCCTACCTGTGATCTCTTTCTCTTTGTCAAATAAATAAATAAAATCTTAAAAAAAAAAAACGTTAAAGAAAGAATTACCCTACAATCTAGCAATCACACTGGAAATCACACCAAAAAATACAAAAACACTAATTAAAGGGATATGTGGACCCCTATGCTTATTGCAGTATTATTTATAATAGCTAAATTATAGAAGTAGCCCAAGGATCCATCTATAGATGAATGGATTAAAAAAAGATGTGGTATATATACGTACAATGGAATATTATTCATAAAAAAGAATGAAATCTTGTCATTTGAATTGACATGAATGGAACTAGAGAGTATAATGCTAAGTGAAATATGGTAGTCAGAAAAACAAATACTTTAAGATTTCACTCATATGTGGAATTTAAGAAACAAAACAAATAACCAAAGGAAAAAGAGAGAGACAAACCAAGAAACAGACTCTTGACTATATACAATAAAGAGGTAGCTATCAGAGGGGAGATGGGTGGGGGAATGGTAAAATAAGTGAAGGGAATCAAAAATAAACTTATCATGATGAGCAATGTATAGAACTGCTGAATCATTTTATTGTAGACCTGAAACTAATGTAAAACTTTATGTTAACTACACTGGAGTTAAAATTAAAAACTTAATTTAAAAAAAAAGAATCTGATACAGGGATTCAGGTAAGAAATGTAAGGGCCCAAACTAAAACAATGACAATAGAAATGGAAGGAAGAGCATGAAAGCAAAAGATAATGAGAAGGCAGAAATGAAAGGACTTGAAAATGGACCAGACGTAGTAGAGAGAGAAAAAAGGGACTTGGGACCTTATTTCCAGGTTTCATGAGCAGATGGGCAGTGGCATCAATCACAAATAATGAATGTGAGAAGGATGTGATGGGTGATGAGTTTGGTTTTAGCTATGTTTGATGGTGAAGTGATTCATATCATCCAGAAGTGAATATAAGTAATCAGAAACTCCAAGAGAGAGGTCCTGATTGGAGATGTAGCCTTGGGATCATCACAGAGTTGATAATCAAAGCCAAACATGGAGGATATCACCAAAGCAGAGAGCACTGAGAGCAGAAGGAGAAGGAGGAACATTTAACTCTGGAGGACACATCCGTTAGAAATGTACACAAATGGGAAGGTATCCATAAAGGCTTTTGAGAAACAGCAACAAGACACAGGAGCAAAGAAAGTGTCATACAAACCAAAGTAGGACAGTGGCAAGGAGGAAAAGAATAAACAACAAAGAAGATTGGGGGTGAGAATGGGGAAGATTTTCCACCAGATTTGACAACTTTGGTACATTGGCAAGAGTAGTTTCAAAAGAGTTCCCAGAGTGAGTGTATATTAGAGACTGTTGGGAATTATAGTCAGCAAAAGAGTTCAGAGCACAATTGAAGGGATGAGCCCAGGACACATGAATGAACACCTGTGTCACTGAGTTAGAAATAAAGGAGAAGGGAGATACAGGAAGTTGAGAGAGATCTCCCCAGAATGGATTCTCTTTTCTCCATGAAAAAGATGAAAGATTATTGGTTGCAAGTGAATGGGGAAGAAATCCATTAAGAAAAATGAGCCTGGTATGCAGATTTTATGCATTTGACAAGCATTTGCTCAATACCCACAGTGTGCCGGTCAGGGCCAGAAACTGAATTCAAGTTGCTCAAGGTTGTATGGCAGAAAAAAGGTTTCAAACAGTCACCAGAAGGCCGTCAGCAACTCCTGACCAGTTATAGACTGAAGGAACACCCCAACCAGGCTAGAGATTGGGCACTGTTAATACCATCAATATGAACACGTGAATGGAATGAGATTTTCTCTAGCTGGGCCTGGAAGCTAGTGTAGAAGTATGCAGATGCTTACCTGGGTCCAGAGTTGGATATTATGACAAGAGTGCTGCAGAAAGTCAAGAGGAAAAGAGAACATTGGTAACAGAATTAGAGAGTAAGCCAACACTGAAGTGGGAAGGTATTTAAATGGAGGAAGAAACACAGCCTCTAGAACACAACAGAGGATTCCAAACACTTAGGTCTCAGTGAGCTTCAAGAGAAAGTTGAGGGAGGCAAAGAAGTAAGACTGATTAGGCAAATAGGAGAGGTTTTTTTTTTTATTTAAAGCATGAGATTGCAGCTATGAATTCAGAAGATAAAATGGAAGTAAGTTGCCAAAGTAGATGCAGATGTAATTAGGGAATCAAGAAATGTGGAGGCTAAGGTACTAAAAGCGTGGTCCCCGGGTGCCTGGGTGGCTCAGTTGGTTAAGCGTCTGCCTTCGGCTCAGGTTATGATCCTAGAGTCCTGGGATTGAGTCCTGCATTAGGATCCCTGCTCAGCAGGGAGTCTTCTCCCTCTGACCTTCCCCCTCTCACGCTCTCTCTCTCTGTGAATTCAGAGAGATGAGCAAAAGTGCAATTCACATGCAGGAGCTGAGTCAAGAAATGCATGATCACAACGGCAAAGACCTCCAAAGAGAAGCACTTTTACATAAGACTATGTATTGACCTGGAAGTAGAAACAAGAAATGAGAGAAACACAATCCAATCCTGATTCAATGGTATGTAACGTGTAAAAGAAAGGGTAACTTCACAGGTTAAAAGAGGATGAAATAAATAGTGCTATTTTCAAAGACCATGCAGGTTTCCATCATGGAAATATACTGGAAGAAACTTCACCAAAGACGATATTGGAGAGACTGAGGAAGGAAAGGTTGGCGAGGACAGGTAGGAAATGCAGCAGGAAGAAAAGGATGAGAAGAAGATAACACAAGGCTATTTGAGACACAATTAAGAAGATGGATTCCTAGAGAAGCTGGTGTTTTGCGATGTGGCCAAGATTAACTTTTGAGACATTTTGTGAATTGTTGATTTTTTTAAGTTTTTATTTAAATTCCAGTTATTTAACAGACATTGTAATATTAGTTTCAGGTATACAGTATACTCATTCCACAGGAGCCACCAAGACTCATTTAAATGCAAATGGATTTCTGGTTGGTCAGTGGTTGCAGTGACTGCGAAAGCTTAGGTAGGGAAGCTGTCTACTGAGCTCTGGTTCAGTTGATGGCCAGGAGGGTAAAAAGTACAAGGAAATATTGTGAAAGTTGAGTTTTGGGGAGAAGAAGTTGAGGAGAATTGCTGTGGGAAGGCTGCTAAGGGAAGGTACAGGACAAAAAGTGGGTTAGAGTGAAGGTGGGGGATGGAGTTTTCTAACTACCTTTAAGTTTCCATTGTAATTAGTATTGGTATTGAAGAGCATGAACGTTTCTCATACCCCTACCACTCTGTTTCCTTTCCTATGGATAATGTGACTTATGTGACCAGTCATTTTTCTTTTCAGTGGCTTCCAGGAAGCTCAAAAACAAAAGTTTAGCTTGTCACTACAAGCCTTCAAAGCATATGTTTGGAGTAGTAACGATGTGCCAGGCTTCATATTACTCTTACTAACTTTATTTCTTCCTTTCACCAATTTTTATCACTTAATTTTATTTCTTTTAGGCTTGTTTTTATAAGATGTCACCACTATGTCTAAGAGGGAAAGTAGGTACAAATAACAAACACCAATGGTCTGTGATTATTTCAAAACTTGGACAAGATAATACAAACCTATGAGAAAACATTTGTTACTACAGAACTTTTAAGAATAACAATGATTCTATAAGTCAGATTTGCTGCAAAGTGACATCTTGTATTTACTCTAATTTTGATATTCAGATTGCACAGGCAGTGTTCAGCCTCCAAACTCCTATGGGCTTCATCATTCCAGTGACCATTATTTTAAGTGTCCAAACCCAGAAATTTCTGAGAGTAATAAGAAGCACCACTAATAATTATACCAGGATGATAAGTATATACTGAGACATATGACCACCTTCCACACATATCAACTTTTAAATTCAGGCTTGAGTTCCAAATTGCCCTTGTTCTTTAAGGAAAATCCTCAGCTCTGTGAGAGTACTCTTACCATTTTCTATATGAGAATAGCTTTGTGTAAGAATCTGTTCAGTTCCAATGCTATCTGAGATGTCTACAGGGCTCTTCTTTCAACAAGGGATTATAAAGCTACTAGTTGTGATTCCTAGGATCTCTCCTGCCAGTCCATCAAGCAACTGGTTACCTCATTACGCTCATGGTGAAATGACCCAGAAGGACGGAAATGGAGGAAAGTGAGTGAATGTAGACAGCTGTTCTGTTACCTTTACTGTATAGTGAAATTGGTTTCACTTGATTATACCTATTCAATATGAAAATAAGTCTTGTGTATTTGAAATGCAGTGTAAAATATCATGTGTACCCTGTGGACCAAATAGGATTGAAATCATTTATGTTGAATTATGGCTCCACATGAGCTGTCAGAAAATGATATTCATGGCCATTTTGGTAGACAGGTTTTTTTTTTTTTTTAAGAGTTATTAAAAGGAGATTTGTCCTTTTTGGTTTTGTTTTTAACACCAGACAGTTGTAAACCTACTTCCACATCTCTGATCACCCTCTTTAATCCTATCCCTGGCTACCCACCAAAATGTCAGAAAGAAAAATGGAGGGTGCAGTTCCAATCAAATGGAATGAGGAACAAAATAAATTCTAATAGAAATACAGACTGAGGGGCACCTAGGTGGCTCAGTGGGTTAAAGCTGCTGACTTTGGCTCAGGTCATGATCGCAGGGTCCTGAGATCAAGCCCCACATGGAGCTCTCTGCTCAGCAGGAAGCCTGCTTCCCCCTATCTCTCTCTCTGCCTGCCTCTCTGCCTACTTGTGATCTCTGTCTGTCAAATAAATAAATAAAATCTTAAAAAAAAAAAAAAAGAAAGAAAGAAATACAGACTGACAAGTTTCTCATCCTCAAGTGGAATCCCCAAAGACTCCCCCTACATGGCAGGGCTTTCCAACTCTGAAAAAAATGGCCCACCCTGAATCAGATTGTATACTAAGTATCTGAGAATAGCACATGGCGGCCAAGCTATCTGACTTTCCTAATCATTATGAAGCCATATGCCCTTCAGAAGGAGATGGTTCCAGAGTCTGTGTGAATGCTATGAGTGCTTCTGGTCAAAATTCTGATCTGTCTTTTCCTGCCAAGGCAGGTGCCTGAGGGTCACAGTGGGAGAGGGTTAGGAGACTTCTTAATGCAGCTGCAAGTCTATAAAACTGAAGAGGATCTGGTCCAAAAGAAGTTCTAAGAATGAGTCGGTGTTAGGCCTTGAAGGGTGAATTAAAAACCCCAGTTCACCTTTGCAGCTAAACCAGAAGAAGAGACACAGGACAGCCAGCCTGGAGCAATTCCTAAGATTGACAGATGCCTTTGGTCTACTTACAGCCCTTCTCCTCTCTGGACATCAGTTCACTTTGGTATCCAGTCAAAACCAAGAACTGTTTGGACGAGACACTATGCCATACCACATGTGGTCCAGACTGCATCAGTGTAGGGTTCACCCCTTTCTATATCTCGAGTGATCTAATTCTCTGATAACACATCTTAGGTCAATATTTATATAATAAGAAGTAAACCTCCAACAGAATTTATTAGTGATGATGATGATGATGATAAAAGAAGATGTACTTTTTTAAAAAGTTACAGTTCCTACTATTTAAGAGAAAAAAACAAGCTCTCAATGGAGTTGCTTATGCTAAACCCCATGTCAGTATACCAATACTTAAGACCTCATCTAACTGAAGTTTCAGCACCTTAGAGGAATAAAGTCTTAACTGATCAGTCTGGAATGCCCTGATCAGCACTGGTGAGGCAATCTACCTGCTACATCTCTCTCATCCCCTAAAAGGCAGTGACCTTGACTGAAATTAACTACTCTTTCCCCCCTTCTGCCTATAAAAGCCTCCCATTTTATACAGTTCTTCCTTTCTACTGGCTAGATGAGATGTTGTCTGATTCATGAATTAATGAATAAAACTAATTAGATGTTCACATTTACTCAATTGATTTTTGTTTTTGAACACTACATATGACCAACTTGCTATAAACTTATATGCATTAGCTTGTTAATGTGAGCTTCCACAACCCCCTGCAAGGGATATTCTGCTATTAAGTCCATTATTCAGATGAGAAAAACTGAAAAGAGGTAAGTGAAAAGATAAGAAGTTAAGTAATTTCCTTAAAGAGATGGGACTGCTACCTAGGAATGCAATGGATGTTATTCAAATAAGAGGGTTGAAAGCTATCAGCAATAAAGAGGAGGGCAAGGGACAAAGGCAGGGAAGGGATATGTTCTGTTTTGCAGAACCAACCTTTCCAGCTAAGGAGATACCAACTAGGTGCTGTACCTGAAAGCCCCTTGCTAGGTTAGGTGTGTCTCACCTGACAGCCCCTTCCATAAGCTTATTAGAGCTGGTTCAACCTGCACAGAAGCCTCCCTGAAATGTTACCTTCACTCAATAAATTACTGAGGTCTCCTTCTACAGGCAGAGTTTTCTGCTATTTTTTAGACACAGGATGTATGCACTAACACGTTGACAAGCTGGCATGCATGACTGAACCGAAGTACCCATGGGAGCTCCCTGACCACCTATACACTGAATAAAAGCTTCCTGTACTAACCTCTTAAGGACAGAGTTCTCAGAGCTATCTCCCCATCTCCTTACCTGTAACAAGTAACACAAATTTCTTTGCTGTCAGCACTTCCTTGGGTTGTGTTCAATTAGATGTACTCCATGCAGTGAACCTCTTGAGCTCTGTAACATGACTAGTTAGTGACAAAGCTATAATTTAAACCAGGCCCTTTGACTTCAAAATCTTAAACTTTTTCATTTATTAATGAAGTTTCCAAAAGGAATCAGTACAAATCTTTTCTTCTTATAGCACAAGCCGGACAGATTGGTAATACACAGGCTCAAAGTATACTTCTTTCCACCTTTTTTTTTTTTAAGATTTTATTTATTTATTTGACAGAGAGATCACAAGTAAGCAGAGAGGCAGACAGGGGTGGGGGGGAAGCAGGCTCCCCACTGAGCAGAGAGCCCGATGCAGGGCTCCACCCCAGGACCCTGAGATGATGACCCGAGCCGAAGGCAGAGGCTTAACCCACTGAGCCACCCAGGAGCCCCACTTCTTTCCACCTTCTTTTCAACTTTCCAAAGATGGCCTAATCAACATGTAGTTAATTTTATGGACCTGAAGGTTCTGGCATGACCTTTACTAGGAAGACATTTTCATCAACACTTCAAGCTTATGATTTGTGGGTGTGGGAATGCGCTCCATCCTAGGAATATTTTTCAAAGAAACAAAATAGGTTTCAACTGTTTCTCCATTAGAAAAAGATCATATCAGTATACTGAAAGAAGGCAAAGTAATACAGTGTTTTTTAATTTTTAAATATGGCAGATAATGAAACAAAGCACCAGTTTATTCTACTGTTTTGCACATCACTTACTGGATTTATATTACTGTTCAGAAAATAAGTAAATTACCAGAATTTTTTCAAGTTAAAACTCTTGCCTCTGTCAATGTGTAAGTAATCTCTGACTGCATTTCCTGAGGATAGACTGAAACATTAGGTAATTAACGAGAAAAACCTTCCTAACATGGCTCTTATACAACTAAGCAGTTGTATAACTGTTGCCCTAAAATCAATCAGTCTGAAATCGTTATGTGATTTTGCCTCAACAATTCTATTTCTTTCCCACTTAAAGATCCCACTTCTTTCCTTTATTATTACGGTCGTGTAAAACTCTATATGAGAATCAAACATAATTTGGAAAGTTTTATGGAACAAAAATTTGGTGTTTTAGAATTATTACATTACAGACTGCAGTTACTCTATTAACGATGTAAGTAGAGTGCTAGAGCAAAATCCTGGCTTATTTAAGCCCCAAGTATTAAAAAAAAAAACAGAATGTGGAAGAAGACTGTTGTTTCACTGCTCTACACTGATGTCCTCCTTTAGTATTCTATCTCAGACTAACTGCTGCCCCAAACTCGAGACTCCTGCCTTTTTCTTTTACCCACAGCTAGAGGGGAAATTTGAATGGGCCTGGCACATAAAAAGAAAATGGTTTAATCATATGAGATTTTATAATAAAAGAGAGAGAGGTAAATTCCAGTTTGTTCAAGAAAATGAGACATATTTAAGATAGGTTTATAAAGGATAATTCATCCTTCCCT
Organism: Neogale vison; assembly: GCF_020171115.1. Classification (NCBI taxonomy): domain Eukaryota; kingdom Metazoa; phylum Chordata; class Mammalia; order Carnivora; family Mustelidae; genus Neogale; species Neogale vison. Next base: position 220,839,790 of record NC_058091.1, read on the forward strand.
GAAAGAGGTTAATAGCTGTGAATGAATGAATGAATGAATGAATGAATAAATAAATAAGAGAAATCCCCCACTCACAGGTCAACGTGGCACCTACCCCCAAAGGCTCTCAGCTACCCGGAAGGTGGGTTTTCCTCCAGGTTGGCAATATGCTTTTGAGGGCAGGGTCTATAGCCTGAGAGAAATGTAATCAAATTCTGGGTTCATCTTTTATATGACTTAAGTAAGTTACTTAATCTGTCCAACCAGAGCCACAGATATATAAAATAAGGATGATACTAATGTGTACTGTAGTGAGTTTTTCTGAGGATGAAAAGAGGTGACACATATAGGTGTTTAATACAGTGCATGACATAGAGTAAGCATTTTAAAAGCAGGATCAATTTGTTATTATTTTCCACATGAAGCCCTAGTGCTCAGAAATGTTTGGAAAACCTTTTTGTAAATTTGTAATGGTTATTGGCAACTAATAGTAAGGCTGTACCAAGGTACTCAAACAAATGTACTTAACATTTAATGTAAATACAGGGTTCTATTATTCTCTACCTTTCAAATTTTCTCTAGTTCTGCCAACTTGCTTTTATTACTTTCCTTCACTAAAGTTAATTGTAGACCCATCATACTATACCTGAACAAACTATGACATTCATTGAAACTTATATGCCAATGTCTTCATTTAAATGTGAAATTTACAATGCTGCCATTTAACCTAAATATTGTCAGAAAAAGCACCTTTTTCATTTGTTAAAAAGTGAACAGAGGAAAAATTCATGAATTTGAATAAAAGATTCTATGCATCATCATTGTCAGGAATGTTACTCAAGTCTTACAGTGAATGTGATAGAAATAAACATGTGGCAGTATCAAAACATAACATAGCCTGATAGCTGAGGCTATAGCATTAATGGATCAAGAATCATTTAAATTTATCAGTGCAAATAGGTCAAAGACACAGTTTCATTCATCATAGCCATACACTGTATTGACTCTCCATAAATGATGTGTACTTGCCAAGTTCAAATACCCAGCCATTTTTCATTTATGATGTGCAGGATTTTAAAGGCTATAAATACCTGAGAGGGAGAAATTTTTTCTGGGTGGTCTTGGTAAGAAGAAAGGGGACATAATTAAGAATGACACAGCAAAGGAAAGAAAGGCTGACTTTAATCTGAGAAAACAACTACACCAACAGCCAACGTGATACTACATATCAAAAGGAAGGTGACAAAGACCGATGACACAAAATAATTTGATGAGGCTAAATGAAAACTATGAATTTCTCAAACATCATTAAAGCAAATTTTTTTTTAAAGATTTTTATTTATTTATTTGACAGAGATCACAAGCAGGCAGAGAGGCAGGCAGAAAGAGAGGAGGAAGCAGGCTCCCTGCTGAGCAGAGAGCCCGATGCGGGCCTCGATCCCAGGACCCTGAGATCATGACCTGAGCCTAAGGCAGCGGCTTAACCCACTGAGCCACCCAGGCGCCCTCATTAAAGCAAATTTTAGCTGAAAGCAAGAGCACTGTAAAATAAGTAACAGCACACATTTGCTTTATTTTGAAATGTGAAATGAACAGAATAACCAAGAAGGAACATTTATATTTCAGACCATGGCTTTCGCATCAGGCTTAGAAATCTCAGCAAACATAATAACTGAAGAGTGAACCAGGCTAAGGGCCAGCAAGAATCTCAACTTTGCTTTTGCCCCATTCTCTGGCTTAGGGTGGTAAACACCCCAGCCAAATGATACCAGGAAATCAGGGAGATCTTTTTCTAGAACTAATATTTTGGATGCAGAGATCACAAATCGTTCCAAAATTGGCAGGAGAAGTATGAAGAATTTGGAAAGGCACAAGGAGAGCAACACAGCCAGCACCGATGGCTCAAAGAGAAGGGAGCAGAAAGGACTGAAGGACTGCCAGAGGACAGTGGCAAAGGGTGAAAGAAGGAAAGCCACAATTGCCCTGAGAGAAAAGTGCCAGGCATAATGGGAAAGGGCTCTTCCAAAGGGGCTAACAGCAGGAAGATGCCCTTGTTTAAAAGAGAAAGTTGTTCATTCTATTCGGAATGGCTTTTCTTGGATATTAGGCTCATCCCACCCTTCCCTTTATCTGCCATGATCCGAGGTACACCTTGTGTAATACTGGAAGAAAAAAATGGTCAACTTACTTACCTTTATCTTCAATGCTTTTGGATGTGCATAGCAAATGACACAGAGTGGGAATACTGGGAGACAAGAACAGGGAAGATGTGAGGAAGAGCACTGAGTAAGAGGAGGAGCAAGTTTGAGTCTATAGGTACAGTAAAGAGAAGGCAAGAGCATACTTCAAGAGTATATGGGGAGGGGTCAGGATGATGTGCTGGACTTGGGGAGCTCAAGACATTTCCAGATACAAAACATATGGATGACGAAATAAAGAGTAACAATTCCAGTGGCTAAAATGAAGAAGATTTCCCACAAAAAAACTGGAGACTGCTCAAAACAATGGAATTGATCATGTTTGTTTTCCCTTGCAAATGCCCCATTATAAAATGCTATTACTAAATCACCTTGAAGTTCTCATTTTCAAGCTCAGTTAAGCTGAAGAATAGTTTCCCTACTTTAATTTTAGGGTTCTAACTTCTCAGAGTTGTGAACCGTAGATGGCAACCAGGCCAGCTCTTCTCTGATTCAGAGAAACCATTTTGCTTGATGAGCCAACCCTTCCCCCGGGGCCTCAGTTAAGCAATGTGGTCTAAGACCCATGTATTGCCAATGAGGTGATACCTCAGATGACTGGCCAAGGTCTAGGATTGAGAAGTGCAGATTTCACATCCCATCTCTCCAGGCACTTGAATGAGCAATCACATGAAATCCTGGAACTCTCCTGACACCAATAAGAATCTTTGCATTTAGATCACACTTGTAAGCTGGCCAAAGCCATTTACATCAACATTCTCATCTGATTCTCACAGTGAACACAAGAGGGATTATATTTCCTACTTTCCAAGTTAGAATAGGAGCAAGACTCAGAGAATTGATGGGACTTGCCTAAAGTCACACAATTAAGTTCCTCTAATTTTGCCAATGTACAAAACCACTAAAGTAAATTTTATTTCAAATCATTAAATTATATAGGACTTAAGAAATTTCCAAGAAATTAGATAATGATGAGTATGCTAATATAAGCACAGTATTTGTAAATAATGCAGTCAAATACATTTTGCTTCTTGGGGTTTGTGTATATAAGAAATGAAGCATAAATATTTGAAAATCTGCATACACTAAATCTATTGAATCTTATTACTACCCCCAAATCATGCTATTCATAAGAGACTATTTTAGGAAAAAAAGTTTCTCCAAGAAGTTTCTGTAGAATTCAAGCTATCCTGTAAATGAGAAAAACATAAGTATTCCACAAATCCAAGTGAAGGACTTGTATTTCTTAAAAGAAAAGACCTTTCCTAATGAGAGGGAGGTCAGTGTAATGGTTAAGCACACAGACACTGGTGCCAGTCTTCCCTGAATTTAAAGTTTGTTTCTGATACTTCCTAGATATTTGATGCTGAGCAACTTAATTATTATTGCCTCTATCTTCTCATGGTTAAAATGGAGATCAAACATTACTGAGCCACTGGGATATTTTGAGGATTCGACAAGTTAACATCTATAATGTGTTCAGCATCATCTTGATATATATTAAGACCTACGTGAGTAAGTTTCCACTATGTCCATCTGCCAAACACTATACCTTAGATGCATTAGGGTCCTTTCCAATTCACAAAACAACGCCAAGAGATAGGTATTGTTACACTAAGTAGAAGGGAATAAAACCTCAGAGAAGTAGAGTAACTAGACCCAGGTCACATAGTTAGTAAATGGCCCAGTCAAGATGCAGCCTTGTCTCTCAGATCTAAGTTGCCTTGGTATTTCCATTTAGAGAAAGAGTGGTAGAGTCAACATGGCTGCTGTATGTCACCCTTCCTAATACAGACCCACATTTCAGGCTTCAATTCCACAAACCTATAATTACTCATTTATTTTTTTTTTCAATCTTCTTTAGCTTTTATTTATTTTTTATTATGTTGTATTAGTCACCATACAGTACATCATTAGTTTTTGATGTAGTGGTCCATGATTTATTGTTTACGTATAACACCCAGTATTCTATGCAATACATGCCTTCCATAATACCCACCACCTGATCAACCCATCCGCCCCCACCCCAAACCATCAGTTTGTTTCTTGGAGTCCACAGTCTCTCATGGTTCCTCTCTCCCTGTTTTCCCCCATCTTCATTTTTTCCCTTCCTTCTCCTAATGTCCTCCATGCTATTCCTTATGTCCCACAAGTAAATGAAACCATATAATAATTGACTTTCTCTGCTTGACTTATTTCACTCAGCATAATCCCCTCCAGTCCCTCATTTAAAAGTCATTTTTTAAACAAATGAAGTTTCTGAAAGAAATTAGTATTGACCACAGTTTAAAAAGTCACAAAACAAAATTTATAACTACATGTGTTGTTGGATGTTAAACAAATTTGCTATAGTAATCAATTGATAATACATACAAATATCAAATCATCACGATGTACACTTGAAACTAATATGATGTTATATGCCAATTATATCTCAATAAAAAGAAAACAAAAGAAGTCACAAAGGTACAAGGCATGCTGCAATTGTACAGGATCTTATATCTGCCAAATTTTTTCATTGAGTATCTCATTTAATTTTTATAGTAAATAGTCATCTGCATTTTATAGTTGGAACATCAGGTTCAGAGATATCAGATCATTCCAGTATTTTTAGGCCATTTATTATAGGAACCATCCTGAATCTGAGTATACAGCTCTTAGCTCTACACACTTCTACCTCTGCTAATTTATACCTGACTTATGTATTGTTTCTACTTTTCTTTGTTTTGTTGTTATTGTTTTTATTTACAGTTTCTATTTATTTATTTATTTACTTGAGAGAGAGACAGAGATAATGAGAGCTGGGAGGAGGGGGAGAAGCAGGCTTCCCATTGAGCAGGGAGCCTGAGTTGGGGCTCGATCTGGGATTATGACCTGAGCCAAAGACAGATGCTTAACTGACTGACCCACCCAAATACCCCTCTACTTTGCTTTGAAAAAAGTAATGTGATGCTACTAACCAAAATAGAACTCATTGTACCTGAAGTAGGATGTGCCCTATGGAAGCAGAAAAACACCTAACGCACCAGAACCTCTTTAGCTCCATGATGACGATTCCTTCACATAGCACAGTTTATTCTTTAAATGGTTTCTCCAGTGAATGCTAATGGAATATTTAGTGGAAAATAGTAAAGTATTATTAAATAATTATTATTGAGAGAGTTTTTAAAAAGAAACTTTCTTTTATGGGTGACTAAAAATTTTATTCTGTGTCTACTCACTAGGGATAGTTGCAAATAGCAAAGGAAATAGAAAGATGGCCTTTATTAATTTTACTTCCACTAGTAAAATACACTTTACTTCTGCGAATTAAAAATCTGGTCATCTCCAGTCCTGTTTCTAACCATAAAAGAAGGTAAGAAATTCCTGAATACAGAGTATTTTTCAAGATTCTTGCCTTAAAACACTTTCAGGAACATCAATGTGGAATTAGGGTGTTTTAATAACTTTTCCACAAAACAATGGTGTATCTAGCACTTCTTCCCCCACACACACACCCTGCTTGCTATATCCCAGGAAAAAGAACCAAAGGCACTTCTCTGAAATTTTACTCTGAAAAATTTCAAAAGTACCGTTTGTAAACTGCTACTAAGCAGAAAGAGAAAATTGCCAGCTTCAGTTCACATGGGACCTATAAACTCAAGAAATCAGTAGAAAAGCTTTGCATCCACTGATTTGAGTTGGGTGATGCAACTGAATAATTTCATTGGAAGATTTCAGAGCTGCAGTTCTAAGTAGAAAGTGAAAAATAGATAGCATGTAATGGTATTTATAATTTCTCCAAGAACATTAGACATGTCCTATTTGATACCCTCTTGGGAATGATGCCCCTTTTAGAGCTCATTCCAACATCTTCTAAGAAAAAATTGTTTCCAGGACTAACTTCAAAGGGAATCACATAAGCAGATCTTATAAAGCTTTATACCACAAACACATCACAACAGTTAAGTATCTTAAATCATGTATGCTGATATCATTAGCTAGGCAATGAAAGAGGAAATAACCTAGCTTTTCAAGTCTATTATTTCTTTTTCACAAAGCAGAAAAAAATTATATTATTATCTGTGATTATAACTATTAAGATCGGCACCCTTAGAAATTTTCCATAAGATTTAAATCATGTTTATTTTGTATGGGCCAAAATGGGAGCAGTCGGGGGAGGGTAGGCAGGGAGGGTTCTCTTGAACAGATTCAGTTTAAATCACTCACTTTAGTGTTTAATTAATGAAGTGGCGACATGTTTTGAAAACAGTTGTGTTTCTAAGTCCCTTAGCCATGTAAATTCCAGGACTTCCTTCTCACCACAGCCATGATTGAGTGCAAACTCCAGTTCCATGGATCATAAAGAAATGAGATTTCCATTATGGTGGCTAAAGCACAGTGTGTCCACCCCAATGACTAACTGTGTAATGAAACAAAGAAGCAAATTATAGGAAAAGTAGAATAGAGACAGTGCTGAACTCAATAACTAGTCAAGTTTGGCCCACCACAATAACCAGCAGATTATTTGAAACCATTGTTGCAACACTCCTTACATCCTTCAGGAGAAGTCAGGAATAACAAGACTTAAAAGGAGAGGGTCTCCAGAGGTACACCAGCAGTGCCACAGAAGATAGAGAAAACAGAAGGGAAAGCACCACTGGTGGAAAACAACAACAAGAATTACACAGTGTATTTATTTTATGTTCTATGAAATAATTATAATGTCATTTTCTCAAAATCAGGCCTAATGCATTTTTAACATGAAAGAATATACATTACACCAAGGAAGTACAAAGAACATGTTAAATTACAAATGCCCTTTGAGAACATCTGCCTTTAGTGAGTTATAGTTTCCTCCTCCTTCCATCTACCATATTGGTATGAGTCAATGGTGCCGCTCTTGGACCGGCAAAAGGGTCTGAATCACTTAAAATCTCTTCCTCACAATCATCTTCTTATCGAGAGGGCATGTACATACACTAACTAATCTTATTTTTTAAACTAGCTATAGCTCAGATGATATCTCTTTACATATATGTTCTCTGTAAACCCTTCCATCTTCTTGTCTAACTCTTGTCTAATTACTTCAGCAAAATTTCTCATCTTCTCATTAGTTGCAAACAATAATAAAAAGTTCTTGTTTCAGAGTTCTAGGTATATAAAAACATTACTAGCACAACGATACCAAACAACAGGAAAAGCTTTAAGTTTCAAGGGCAGCGAGATACAATAAGCATCTATCTTCAAAGCCCTTAAAAGAACTCACAAATTTAAAGTCTTCTCCAAAGTTTCTATCTATTTCTCTTCCCACTGTTCCCTTAAACACAATTACCTAAACATAAATCTAACATTTGGCTTTTTCTCTTTTCTTTTATCACTTATTTGACAAGAGAGAGAGAAAGAGAGAGAGGCAACACAAGCAGGGTGAAGGGCAGAGGGAGAAGGAGGCTCCTCGCTGAGCAGGAAGCCCGATGCAGGGCTTGATCCTGGGTCACCCACGTGTTCCTTGGCTTTCTCTTTTTACTAATATTGTGACAGTATTGCTCTTTTTTCTTTGATTTTACTACAAATGAGCATATTTAACTATCTCACAGCTTAAACAGACTGTGGATTTGTCTGAAAACAACCATTCTTCATGACATTGTCCCCAGGGGGAAAAAATATACTGGTGTTCCAGATATTTCAACATCAAAATAACTGCCAGAAAGACCTCATTCAAAAGAAGGAAAACACTGACTTTTGAAAAATCTGGCAAAGTGCACCATGCACTAAGGACTAACAAAATGATAAAGCCAAATGGACTTGCTCTTCCATTAATTGTCATCAAGAGCCACGCTAAAAGGCAACAGGGCAAGTAAATAATGAAGGCTCTGGAGTCAGATGGCTCGTATCGATTTTAGCTCTGCCACATATTAGATGGAAAAACCCAAGCAAGTCACTTACTCTTCTAGTCCCTAAGCCTCTTCATTCCCAAAATAAGGATAATCATAGAACCAGTATAATAAATGTTTGGGATGATGATGATGATGATATCAGACACTAGAATCTCTTCCTCTTTTGTCTCCCCTTAGCAAAGCTTGAATGGCATACCAATGAGCTAAAAAAGGATCTGATTAATATTGTATGTCAATTATATTTCAATTAAAAAAAAAAGACTTCATGACACCTGGATGTATGGTACATGTGGTGAAAAGTAAGTACACTGGGAGACAAAAAAGCCTGAATGACTACTGCTATCATACAGAACCAACAGGATCTAAACTAAAACCAGCTTCACTGGGAATAAAGATGCATAGACATGGTTGGGAGAGGACAAACTCTGGAAGTCCAAGTGGTAATAATGTTACCTTCTTCCTGACAGTAATGCAAACAGTCCCAATAAAACAGAGAAGCCCATCAGTAATAGCAAAACAAACACTGTTAGGTGACTGACTCTGCCAGCTTCCCAGAATCTCTCTGCTTCCTAGAATCTTCAGGACTCATGAATCAAAGGAAGTTAGAATATATGATTCCTAAAGTCCTTTACAGTTCTTAAGCAATGTCATTTTTACAGGGTAAACATCAATGTTCCTCAAGTATTCACCTTAAAAATTATCAAGATGCCAGACACAAGACAGGGGTGGGCACTGACAGCCTCTGTAACATTTTGTTTCTTCACAAATGAGAATAATCTGGAACTAGGGTAAAAAAGTAACATTCGATAAAGACAGGTAGATGAGATCATGGTTATCATTTTACTTTCTGAATTGTCTGTATGTTTCAAATATTTGATATTTAAGTTAACTAAAAAAGGGGGGGGACACAATCCAGAATGGGCAGAAGCTAACATATAGTCAAGAATAAAAATATAGACATGTCTGTTAACATTTCTATTTTGGTTTCTAGTCATATGCTCTCAATTGAAGGGCTTAGATCTCATCAGAAAGAAGGAGACATAAGGAGGCCAGGTTAGGGTGGGGCAGTGTGAGAGGAGGGAAGTGGTTTCACAGTCTGTGGGAGGAATCCCGATCAGATAGAATAAAATGAGTTGCTTAATGAACAGTTTTAATTCCTTCCCAAATAAACCTCTTCACATTCAGCCTCTAACATGCTCTAAAATTGGGGAGCAAATGAAGACCCAATGTGTAAATACCTTCTGTCTAAATCACCTTGGGCTCCCCAGGCTTCTTCTCCAGGCTCATCAGGCTACAACAACAGGGAACACCACATGAGGGGGTTTGGGGGAGGCTTCAGTAATGTGATATTGGGGAGCTACTCAGGATATCCTGCTTAAGTATATGGGCTTAAGGGTAAATCCACTCTGGATAACCATTCTTTAGTGTTACCCTTCAGGATTAGGCTGTTAATGCATTCTATCATCTTACCTAATAAACATAAATAAGCAGTGATGATTCACATTCCTTTTTGTATTAGAATATTTTACTTTCTTCAAGCTCTAGTTGAGGGATTCTCAAACCTAGGATGAATGCCAGAATTTTCTGTGGAAAACTTTTCAAATATATAGTCATAAGGTTCCTTCCCTCAAACACTGGATCAGAGTCTCCCCACTTGGGGGAAAGTTATCTGAAAACTGAAACCAGGTTCCCCGATTTCTAGACAGTCATTCTTTTATATCTTAAAGCTTTATTGTTTATCCCCAAAGTTTGGAGCCCATACACCTGCCTAAAGTTAAATTTGTTTCTAAATCTCTACCTGGAGACCCAGAAAATAAATGATTAGGAGGGAGATAATTCCATGTTTCCAGTAAGCATAGTGACAGCAGGCCATGGTCACAGAAACAGAGAACAGAAAGTGAGAGTATACATAATCCATGAAGGCTGGCTACTGACTCACATCTGGATTCTGCACAGATTTCCACTTTGGCCATTTATTGGTTGTATGATCTTGGGCAAGTCACTCATTTTCTATTTCTTCCTCAAATGGGGATAAAAATGGCACCTGCTTTGTAAGTTGTTACAGGGATTAAATAATTTAAAACTGTAAAAAAAATTTCTAAATGCCTGGAATGTAGTAAGCACTCACTAAGTGTCAGCCATGAGAAACATTTATTTATCATGCTAGTCTACTCCTTGGCCTGAGTGATCTTACCTATAGCAAACTCTTTTTCTTGCAGATATGCAAGACAAATCACTCTACAATTCCAGTCATCCTTCTGTTGCATGGTTTGCACTTTCTGTACTTTTTATAGGATATATGAACCTATTGGTGGCAGAGACCAAACCAAGTAAAAAGATAAAACCAAGTAAGCCTCAAAAATCCAAAAGGAAAGAAGGAGCAAGATGGCAGAGGAGTAGGAGACAGAGATATCATCCGGTCCCAGCAGTTCAGCTAGTTATCAAACCATTCCAAACACCTACAAACTCAAGAGGAGATAGAAGAGAAGAAAACCAGCAATTCTAGGAACAGAAAATCAGCCACTTCCCAAAAGGTAGGACATGTGGAGAAGCGAACCTGAAGCAACAGGAAGATAGACTGCGGGGGAAGGGGCTGGCTCCTAGCAAGTGGTAGAGCAGCAGAGCACAAAATCAGAAATTTTAGAAGTCTGCTCAACTGAGGGAAATCGCTCCAGAGGCTAAACACAGAGTGGAGCCCTCGAGGGGACAGGGTGGTCTCAGGACTCATGGGGTCATAGAAAGACCAGAGATGTCTGAGTGTGGCAGAGATGCCACGTATCAGAGCAGGAAAGCCATCTGCAGAAATGGAGCTGAGAAGTGAATTCTGAGCTTGGGGTTACCTTAAACAGTGATCTGAAACACAGGCCACTGCTCTCAGGCAGGGACCCCACAAGTGGAAGATCCAGGGATACCCTATCCTTCCTCCTCCAGGAAGAGTGGCAGGGGAGCGCACTTCAGGAATCTGCTGGGTTTGGAGACTCCAAACAGGGCTGTGCACCAGAGATAGAAACTCTCAGGCACAGGATGGGTGAGCTCAGAGTGCGGCTAGAGATGAGGGAGAGGGAGGGACTGACTGCTTTTCTCTGACGGCGCACTGAGCCGTAGGGCTCTGAGCTATAGGCTCCTCCAGACTGGAACTTGGGAGGCCACCATTTTCATTCCAGTCCTCCAAAGCTGTACAGAAAGTGTTCAGGGAACAAAAGCTGCCAAACCAAGCAGATTGCTCAGCATGGCCCCCGGCAAGACCAGTGCAATTCTGACTTGCACAAAGACATTTGAGAATCACTGCAACAGGCCCTTCCCCCAGAAGATCAGCAAGAACATCCAGCCATGATCAAGTTTACCGATCAATGAGAACTGCAGAATGCCAGAGCTAGCACATATAATTCATGGCTTTTTTCCCATGATCCTTTAATCTTTCAAAGTTAAATTTTTTTAAATTTTATTTTATTCCTATTCTATATTTTCTCATTTTTCCCTTTCCTATTCTAATGTTTTTAAACTATTTTATCATATCAAATTTGAAAAATTGTTTTTATTTTCATTGTAATAGCATCCTTTCATTGTATTTAACCTTATTTCTTGTACATACTTTTTTTTTTTCCTTAAAATTTTGGACTAAAATTTCTTCTAATAGATCAAAATAGACCCTAAATATAGCACATACCTTTGTTCTAGTCTTCAGCCAGAACACATTCTTTCCTATTTTTTTTCTTTTTTCGACCAACTTATCAATTTCTTTTTTAGAATATTTTTTAAATTTTCCTTTTTACATCCTTATTCCATCCCTTCATTGTGTTTACCCTTATTTTTGTGTATATATGTTTTCCTTTCTTTTAAATTTTGGGAGGTAGTTTCTTTTAACAGACCAAAATATACCCAAAATCAAGTGTGTGGCTGTGTTCTATTTGCCTGTCTAATACACACACACACACACACACACACACATTTTATAAGTTGATATAATATATCAACATATATATATTTTTTTCTTTTTTCCCCCTTTCTTCTCTCCTAAGTTTCATATATCTTCTGATTTGGTTAGTGTATATTTTGGGGGGGGGTCCTTGGTTACCCTTTTAGTATTTTACTCTCTCATTCATCTATTCTTATCTAGATAAAATGACAAGGCAGAACTCATCACAAAAAACTCATCACAAAATTCATCACAAAAAAAAAAAAAAAAAACCAAGAGGCAGTACTGACAGCTACGGACCTCATGAGTACGAACATTGGTAATATATAAGAACTATAGATCAGGGGGCGCCTGGGTGGCTCAGTGGGTTAAGCCACTGCCTTCAGCTCAGGTCATGATCTCAGGGTCCTGGGATTGAGTCCCACATCGGACTCTCTGCTCAGCGGGGGTCCTGCTTCCCTTCCTCTCTCTGTGCCTGCTTCTCTGCCTACTTGTGATCTCTGTCTGTCAAATAAATAAATAAATCTTTAAAAAAAAAAAAAAGAACTATAGATCAGAATGACAATTCTCAAGGTGCTAGCTGGGCTCAAAGGAGGCATGGAAGATATCAGAAAATCCCTTTCTGGAGAAATAAAAATCCCTTTCTGGAGAAATAAAAGAAATAAAATCTAACCAAGTTGAAATCAAAAAAGGTATTAATGAGGTGAATACAAATGGAGGCTCTGGGGTGCCTGGGTGGCTCAGTGGGTTGAGCCACTGCCTTCGGCTCAGGTCACAATCTCAGGGTACTGGGATTGAGCCCTGCATCAGGCTCTCTGCTCAGTGGGGAGCCTTCTTCCCCCTCTCTCTCTGTCTACTGCTCTGCCTACCTGTGATCTCTCTCTCTGTCAAATAAATAAATAAAAATCTTTTTTTAAAAATGGAGGTTCTTACTGCTAGGATAATGAAGCAGAACACAGAATTAGTGATACAGAAGACCAAATGACAGACAATAAAGAAGCTGAGCAAAAGAGAAACAAACAACTACTGGACCACAAGGGGAGAATTCCAGAGACAAGCGATATCATAAGATGAAACAATATTAGAATAATTGGGATCCCAGAAGAAGAAAGAGAGAGAAGGGCAGAAGGTATATTGGAGTGAACTATAGTAGAGAATTTCCCTAATAAGGCAAAGGGAACAAGCATCAAAATCCAGGAGGTGCAGAGAATCCCACTCAAAAATCAATAAAAATAGGTCCACACCCTATCATCTAATAATAAAACTTACAAGTCTCAGTGACAGAGAAAATCCTGAAAGCAGCTCGGGACAAGAGGTCTATAACATATATGGAGCAAGTATTAGATTGACAAGAGACCTATCTATAGCGACATGGTAGGCCAGAAAGCACTGCCATGATATATTCAGGGCACTAAATGAGAAAAATATGCAGCTAATAATACTATAACCACCTAGGCTGTACTTCAGGACAAAAAAAAAAAAAAAAAACAGGAATTGCAAACATCACTCTGGCCCTACAGGAAATATTGAAAGGAGTCTTCTAAGCAAACGGAGATCCTAAAAATAACAGACCAGAAATGAACAGAGACAACATACAGACACTGTACAGGCAACACAATGGCACTAAATTCCTATCGTTCAATAGTTACCCTGAATATAAATGGCTAAAGGCCCTAATCAAAAGACACAAGGTGGAACGGATAAAAAAAAACAAAACATATCAATATGCTCTCTACAAGAAACTCATTTTAGACCCAAAGACATTTCCAGATTTGAAGTGAGGGGGTGGAAAACAATTTACCATGCTAATGGACATCAGAGGAAAGCTGGGGTGCTAATCCCTTTATCAGATAAATTAGATTTAAGTCTAAGAATATAATAGATGAGGAAGGACATTATATCATTCGTAAAGGGTCTGTCCAAACAGGAAGATCTAACAATTGTAGATAAGCCCCTAACATGGGAGCAGCCAATTATATAAACCAATTAATAATGAAATCAAATGAACATATTGACAATAGTTCAATATTAGTAGGGTACTTTAACACCACCCACACTGAAATGGACAGATCATCCAAGCAAAAGAACAACAAGGAAATAAAGGTATTATGTGACACACTGGACCAGATGGACATCACAAATATAATCACACTACATCCCAAAACAACAGAATACACATTCTTCTCTAGTGCACATAGAACATTCTCCAGAATAGATCATATCCTGGGTCACAAATCAGGTCTCGACTGGTACCAAAAGATCGGGATGATTCCCTGCATATTTTCAGACCAAAATGTTCTGAAGCTAGAATTCAATCACAAGAGGAAATTTGGAAAGAACCCAAGTACATGAAGGCTAAAAAGCATCCTACTAAAGAATAAAAGAGTCAACCAGGAAATTAAAGAAGAATTGAAAAAATTCATGGAACAAATGAAAATGAAAACACAACAGTTCAGAATCCTTGGGACACATAGCATATAGCAGCAATACAAGCCTTTCTCAAGAAACAAGAAAGGGGGGTGCCTGGGAGGCTCAGTAGGTTAAAGCCGCTGCCTACAGCTCAGGTCATGATCCCAGGGTCCTGGGATTGAACCCCACATTGGGCTCTCTGCTCTGCAGGGAGCCTGCTTCCTCCTCTCTCTCTGCCTGCCTCTCTGCCTACTGGTGATCTCTGTCTGTCAAATAAATAAATCTTAAAAAAAAAAAAAAGAAACAAGAAAGTTCTCAAGTACACAACCTAACCCTAGATGTAAAGGAGCTGGAGAAAGAACAGCAAAGAAAGCCTAAACCCAGCAGGAGAAGAGAAATCATAAAGATAAGAGCAGAAATCAATGAAATAGAAATCAAAAGAACAGTAGAACAAATCAATCAAACTAGGAGCTGCTTCTTTGAAATAATTAATTAAGATTATTAAATCTCTGGCCAGACTTATCAGAAAAAAAAGAGAAAGGACCCAAATTAATAAAATCATGAATGAAGAGGAGAGATCACAACCAACACCAAGGAAATAAAATTATAAGAACATATTAGGAGCAACTACACACCAGCAAATCTGACAATCTGGAAGAAATGGATGCATTCCTAGAGACATACAAACTACCCAAAACTGAACCAGGAAGAAACAGAAAACCTGAACAGACCCATAACCAGTAAGGAGATTGAAACGGTCATCAAAAATCTCGCAATGAACAAGAACCCAGGGCCAGACGGCTTCTTAGGGGAATTGTACCAAACATTTAAAGAATTAATACCTATTCTGCTGAAACTGTTCCAAAAAGTAGAAATGGAAGGAAAACTTCCAAACTCATTTTATGAGGCCAGCATTACCTTGATCCCAAAACCAGACAAAGAACCCATCAAAAAGGAGAATTACAGACCAATATCTTTGATGAACACTGATGCAAAAATTCTCACCAAAATACTAGCCAACAGGATCCAACAGTACATTAAAAGGATTAATCACCACGACCAAGTGGCATTTATTTCTGGGCTGCAAGGTTGGTTCAACATCCACAAATCAATCAATGTGATACAATACAATGATAAAAGAAAGATCAAGAACCATATGACACTCTCAATAGATGTAGAAAAAGCATTTCACAAAGTACAGGATCCTTTCTTGATCAAAACTCTTCACAGTGTAGGGATAGAGGGTACATACCTCAATACCATCCAAGCCATGTATGGAAAACCCGTAGCAAATATCATTCTCAATGGAGAAAAACTGAGAGCTTTTTGCTTAGGTCAGGACCACAGCAGGGATGTCCACTACCACCACTGTTATTCAACACAGTACTAGAAGTCCTAGCCTCAGCAATCACACAACAAAAAGAAATAAAAGGCATCTGAATCAGCAAAGAAGAAGTCAAACTATCACTCTTTGGAGATGATATGATACTTTAAGTGGAAAACCCAAAGACTCCACTCCAAAAGACTCTACTCCAAAACTGCTAGAATTCATACAGGGATTCAGTAAAGTGTCAGGATATAAAATCAATGCACAGAAATCAGTTGCATTTCTATACACCAACAAGACAGAAGAAAGAGAAATTAATGAGTCAATCCCATGTACAAGAGCACCCAAAACTATAAGATACCTAGGAATAAACCTAACCAAAGAGGCATAGAATCTGTACTCAGAAAACTATAAAGTACCCATGAAAGATATTGAGGAAGACACAAAGAAATGGAAAAACATTCCATGCTCATGGATTGGAAGAACAAATACTGTGAAAATGACTATGCTACCTAAAGCAATCTACACATTTAATGCAATCCTATCAAAACACCATCCATTTTTCTCAAAGAAATGGAAAAGATAATCCTAAAATTTATATGGAACCTTAAAAGACCTCAAATAGACAAAAAAATATTGAAAAAGAAAACCAAAGTTGGTGGCATCACAATTCCAGACTTCAAGCTCTATTACAAAGTTGTCATCACCAAGACAATATGGTATTGGCACAAAAACAGACACATACATCAATGGAAAAAATAGAAAGCCCAGAAATAGACCCTCAACTCTATGGTCAACTAATCTCTGACAAAGCAGGAAAGAATGTCCAGCGAGAAAAAGTTTCTTCAACAAATGGTGTTGGGAAAATTGGACAGCCACATGCAGAAAAATGAAACTGGACCATTTCCTTAAACCACACACAAAAATAGACTCAAAATGGATGAAAGACCACAATGTGAGACAGGAATCCATCCTTGAGGAGGACAGAGGCAGCAACCTCTTCAACCTCAGCCACCGCAACTTCTTCCTAGAAACATCGCCAAAGGCAAGGGAAGGAAGGGCAAAAATGAAGTGTTGAGATTTCATCAAGATCAAAAGCTTTTGCACAGCAAAGGATACAGTAAACAAAACCAAAAGACAACTGACAGAATGGGAGAAGATATTTGCGAATGACATGTCAGATAAAGGGCTAGTATCCAAAATCTATAAAGAACTTCTCAAACTCAACACCCAAAGAACAAATAATCCAATCAAGAAATGGGCAGAAGACATGAACAGTCATTTCTTCAAAGAAGACATTCAGATGGCCAACAGACACATGAAAAAGTGCTCCACATCACTCAGCATCTAGGAAATACAAATCAAAACCACAGTGAGATACCACCTCACGCCAGTCAGAATGGCTAAAATTATCAAGTCAGGAAATAACAGATGTTGGCAAGGATGCAGAGAAAAGGGAACCCTCCTACACTGTAGGTGGGAATGCAAGCTGGTATAGTCACTCTGGAAAACAGCATGGAGGTTCCTCAAAAAGTTGAAAATAGAGTTACCTATGACCCAGCAATCACACTATTGGGTATTTACCCTAAAGATACAAATGCATAATCTGAAGGGGCACGTGTACCTTAATGTTTATAGCAGCAATGTCCATAATAGACAAACTATGGAGAGAACCGAGATGTCCATTAACAGATGAATGGATAAAGAAGATGTGTTATATATCTAGAATGGAATACTATGCAGCCATCAAAAGAAACGAAATCTGGCCATTTGCAACGATGTGGATAGAACTAGAGGGTATTCTGCTGAGCGAAATAAGTCAATCAGAGAAAGACAATTATCATATGATCTCTCTGATATGTGGAATTTGAGAGGCAGGACAGGGGATTGTGGGGGTTAGGAAGGGAGTAAATGAAACAAGATGGGATCAGGAGGGAGACAAACCATAAGAGACTCTTAATCTCATGAAACAAACTGAAGGTTGCTGAGGAGTAGGGGGTTAGGGATAGGGTGGCTCTGTTATGGACATTGGGGAGGGTATGTGCTATGAAATGTGTAAGCCTGATGATTCATAAACCTGTATACCTGGAGCAAATAGTACATTATATGGTAATGGAGGAAAAAAAACTAGATTGTTAATGAGATAATAATATGGCTGTGGGTGGTAGATGAGGGCACAGATGAAACAAGATTAGCCAAGAGTTGGCCATTTTTTAAAAATTTTTAAAAATTTATTTGACAGAGAGGGAGAGAGCAAGCACAAGCTGGGGGAATGGCAGGGAGGAGAGAAGCAGGCTTCCCACTCAGCATGGAGCCCGATGTGAGGCTCGATCTCAGGAGCAGGGATCATGAACTGAGCCGAAGGCAGATGCTGAACCAACTGAGTCTCCTAGGCACCCTGAGAGTTGGCCATTTCTGAAGCTGGGTAATAGGGCCACAGATGGTGGTTCATTATATTGTTCTATGTCTACAATAAAAGTTTTGTTTATCTTAAAAAAGAAAAACTTTAAAAGGACCTCATCAAGGTTGTACCAGGATAGTCTTTCCACCATGTTGACTATTTGCTTGGATTAGGAGCTAAGAAAACATGCCCAATACCAAGACTGCATAATCCCATCAAATATCTCCCTGGAAGCAGCAGTAAATGTATAACACTACTGCTTCCACTCATGCTTAATCATTTTATAGCTGGGCTAAAAAAAATGAGCTTTAAAAACATATTGCTAAACTTTAAAATATCTTTGGTTCTTGGGTTGGAAAAACAGAACTAGAATGATGCTTTATGCATGAGCAAAAATATAGTCATACCACAGACGCATGAATGTCACAAAAACTCTGTCTCATATGTAATGTTACTTATGTTAAAAGAAAAAATTCTCACATTCTGCCAAATCTCCGAGGTTACAATATCTTGGACAATTGTCATGAGATCCTCTCAGAGGAGAGAGGCAGGAGAGACAGGGAAATTACAAAGCTAGGGAAGATATTGCACAAGTAATCTAGAGGTGGAAAGGACCAGAAGGCATCAGCTGGCCCAACCTCAGTGTCAAATGTGGGCAAACTACAGCAGGGAAAGGAATCTGTCTCACAAGGTCACTGAGATAAATGGGGGCTCATGTGGAACTGAGGTCTGAATTGCCTGGTCCTAGTCTAATGCTGTTTTTACATTACTTTTTATACAAGAAAAAGAGGCATACAATTACAACTTACATGCAGTATCTTAGTTATATATCTTTGTAACTCTTGTCATTAATAAAGAGGAAAAGAAGGGAGATTTTAGTGAATTACGCTTTACATTTCCTATTCTAAAAATAAAATGTATGCATTTGAGCAAAATTAGACGATACAAGACTAGAAACAAGAATAACACTACCAAAACAAGCATTAGACCCACCACCTCATCACAGCTACTCTTAATAGGTTGGTATATTTCTTTCTAGTTTTATATTTCTGCCATCATTTTTATGTATTTGTAGCTAGAGTATATACATAATGGAGAATTTTCATTTTGAAATAACAGTGTAACATAAGGGATTTTCTGTTTTAAAAATACACTCCTAGGGAAAACTGGAAAACAAAAATAAAGTTAACTTTAATGAAATTCAACTTAACTAAAATTGGTAAAATTTCTAAATAAAATTTAAATCACTGTTAAGATCGGATCATTGCTATACAATCTTTCTTATCATTGCTCAATGTGGTTTCCTATCCCCTCCATTTTCCAGCATAGACACCTACTCTACTCTATAAATTACAGGTCTTGATTGACTTTGGAGCTCAGGGTATCAAGGCAGCAGAGGACAGAAGAGGAATTAGCAAAGGAGTTCAACCTATGACCTCTCCTTTACCTCCTGCTCAAGTCCCAGCCAGGCCCAGCAAGTACAGGTGGAGGAAGAGATTCCAAGCATATAGCAAAGGAAGAGAACAATCCAGAGAAGGGGAAACAGTTCATGGTGAGGTTCTGACCACAGGTGGACAATATATCTCAAGGAGAAGGCCTACCAAAGAAGCCACGGTCAAGTGGGTGAAATCCAAAGTGGGAGAATGGAAGAAAAAATAATGGGAAAAAGAGAGAAATACTAAGAAAAAGAAAGAAAACAAAAGAGATTGACAACAGTGCTCAGAAAGATAAAGTGGGATATTTGTTTCTACCTCTTCTTCTGTGACTTCAAAAACATTACTGCCCAGAGTAATGGTAAATTTTGTGATAAATTTTCTCTCTACAGCTGATATTTGGCTTGGCTCCTCCATGCTGTTTTCATATTTCACTTAGGACTTTGCCTCTGACCACAGCCCAGTCCGTCCCCAAATGGTGGAGTACTGTGATTGATAACTTAGCGTGTCCTATCCTCTTCTCCTGCTGGCTGGAACAAAGCTTGAGAGAGCCAATGGTTGAAACAATGGCAGGACAGGTGTATAAAGTTTATAGATATATTTGAAAGAAGGTTCTGAGGTTTCATATCCAGTTTTTACAATGACATTTTTACCTTCTTCTAAAAAACAGATTTTGACTGTAGGAAAGATTAACCATCATTTCAACTGATTGGCTATAGTATCATCTACTCAGTTAAAATTTGCATTGTTGTCCTTGACATCTTTTCTACAGCAGAATAAACAACCTGTTTAGTTTTCTAATGGGGTAAACTCATAAATACTGAGTTTAGAGTTCTGTATTTAAGTATCTCTTTAGGTAAGAAAAGAGGGAAAGGAGTTATTAACTTACAACTCTTAAAATAACAAACCATATATTCTTAGGTTATATTTCTAGGGTGAATTTAACACACTTATGAAAACTTTTATAAGTAGAACACTTTTATAAAATTACAGATTCATAGTGATTCCTTCTAAGAACTTACCCTTTTAGACTTTTGCCCTCAATTGTCACATTTCTAGAGGAAATATTAAACAACCCACCATATCCTCCATTTTCCTATACAGTAACAACTTAACTAGGAGATCAGACATAGCAAAAAGGGTGTCTACTAAATGCTCCCATCAAATCCACTTTCCAAAGTTGAATGAAAGAAACCTTAAGAAGGTCCTCTGAGCCAGGGCCAGAATGCCACAAAAGCATATTTTATATTAAAGTGAGCTTGCCAAGAATCTATTCTTTCAGAGTTCCTAGGCAGATGCCAGCCACAGCTTCATCACCGGACCAACAGCCTCGCTATTCCCCGGTGCCAAGACACCGCCCAGCAGAATCTGCCAGGGTGTCTGAGATTCCACCAAAAACACATTCCCTAAGGTTAAGACATTGCCTGTTCCTAAATAACCTCCTCCTAAATTAATCCAAATGTTAGGGAAGATAATATAATATTATTTATCTGCAAGACCATTTTGTAAATGTTGTCCTGCCTTTTTTCTATTCTGACTAGAAAAGATTCCTGGGGTATTTGTTTCTACCCCCCGGTAGCTAAGTGAGTGTTCACAGTTTATCTTTCTGAGCACAGTTGATTTCATTTATAAAAATATGAGAAAATATTTCTCTTTCCAGATTACTGTATAGATTCATTCACTGATTCATTTTAAAACATTTATTAAGAACTTGGTGCCAGTCTTCCAGTAGTTGAGGACACAACAGTGCACATTACAGGTAATAGCCATGCCTTCTTGGAGCAGACAACAGTGGGGGAGGGATCAAGATTCAAGGAGACAGACAATAAACAAATGAATATATAGTTGCCTGCTGATAAGTGCCAAAGAGATTCCATTTCTATACTGGGTGTTTAGTAATGGCCTCCAGCTGGTCATGCAGATATTTGATGGAACAGCCTTTCTGGCAGAGGGAACAACAGGTGGAAAGGCTCTGATGCAGGAGTGTGTTTGTATATTCACACAACAGTGAAGACACCAAAGTAGCTGAAGCAGAGTGAGTGAGAGAACAAGTGGTGAGGGATAAGGTCAGAAAGTCAGGGGTTCTGAGAATCATGTAGGGCCCTGTAAGCCAGTATAAGGGCTTTGGGTTTTACTCTGTATGATATGTAGCCTCTGCACATTCTAGCAAAGGCAGGACATGGCTGTCTTCTGTTGTAAAGAATGACTGTATCTCTCAGACTGTGACTAAACTGCCCAGGCAAGGACAGAAACAGGGAGTCCATTTAGGAGGCCAAGTCAGCAAACCAGGAGGAAGGTGGTGGTGACTTGGCCAAGGAGGTTTGCAGCAGCTGGATTCTGGAGATGCTGTCCAGGTTGAGAGGGCAGGACCTGCTGATGCGTTGGAAGACATAAATGAAGGAGAATGAAGACTAACATTAGTACATGTTCTATACGTGTTAGCTTCCTTCCATTCCTCCCTTCCTAACAGACACTTGAGAGGACATGCTGCTGAAAGAAGGAATTTGGAGGGATGGGAGGAAGGACTGGTAATGAGAGGTCAGAGTATGGGCTTGGGCACAAAGACCTGGCTGGTTGGTTGTCTCTTCAAAGTAGAACAAGGTCTTTGAAAGCCAGCTAGGAGGATCCTTTCCTTCCCACATCTCACCCCTAGCACCATTACCCTGAGGCATGGAAATGGAGCAGAAGCCAGTCCTGCTACAAGGGACATCCAGGGACCTCTAAATTAATGTCAGTCTTGATAAACCTGCATGTGGAGAGAAAACATGTTTTAAATATTGATCAGGTTTTAAGGTCTTAATCAAGTCTCATCAATGCTTAACTCTTCATCTCTCCTAAATATCTGTACTTACACATCAATGGCACCAGACAAAACCTAGAACTCCAGTGCAGCTTAAGTGAAAATGGGGAATTGAGAGAACCAGAAATAACTGGGATTTATTTTAAATTCCCAGATAAAAGAAGGCTTAAATGATAATGTGAAAAGAAAAAATAAGCTGTATTCCATCCATGGTACAATGTAGTGGAATGAGATGAGACCCACTATAATATCAATGCCCTAATGTTAATATCTACTCTAGTAGTTTAATAGTCATCATTTTCTCCTATAAAATATATTTGAATTATATTTTATAAGTATTTCTTATTAATTTATTTATGCTTGACTATACTTCAAAGCTCCAACTCCAGCAGGGTAAAATAATTTAACTACATAGGACAATCATACCGAAGTAAACCATCTAAAGCCTTGAAAAAGGTGGGCATCATAGGCAGGAAGCTCTCTTCCTGGCCCTGTTCTATGGTAGGGCTTGTGCAGCCCAAGGGAGACCAGACATCTGAACATGGTGGCAGGCTAGCAAAATAGGGCAACCTTTATAACCCTGGTGTTTCTTTCTCTGATACAAGATAGCAAAGAAAAAGGAGTCTCTTCTTTTCCTTCAAGTTTCTGACAATTTTGCCCTGTTGTGTTGATAACGAGTCTTGGGCAGAATTCTGGATTTCTGCTATAGTTTCTCTCTGGGCACATATTAAGGAGAGAAACTAAATCTTGCAATACTTTTTGTACCTTCAGTGCTCTGGGGGTTTCTCACTCCCAAAACTTAAGAAAGGTTTCATTTCATTTCCTTCTCAACACTGGTCTCAGCCATTCCATGAGCTTACTACACTTCAAAACCTATTTCTAACAGCCAGAAATCACTTGAGATGAGAATGAGAGTCTTTGAAAAGCAGAGGGTTTCTAGAAGCCAAAAGCTTTAGAAGAGAAAAGTGAAGCCAAGGGAGGCTGGGTAATTGCTCTCGGCTATGAGAGGAGGAAAAAAAGAAAACAACACGAACACGGGCTCAGGCCAACCAAGTTTTCTTCAACTTTACAAAGTGTTCAGGTTACACATTGTACAATTCTATTTTTATAACATCTTTGAAAGGATAGTGTTTAGAAATGAAGGGCAGATGCGGGGCTGCAGAGGTTTGTGGGGAGCGCTGGAAGGAGGTGGCTGTGATTATACAAGGGCACCATGAGAGATCCTTGCTCTGTTGGTGGGAATGGTTTGGAATCTTGACTGAGGTGGGGAACATGCCAACTTAAACAGGGGACAAAACTGTGTCGAATTCAATACACACACACACACACACAATGCAAGTAAAACTGAGGAAATCCCTAGGATTTCTGAATTCTATCAATACCAATGTCCTGACTAAGGGAAACAAGCCAAGTATACAAGGAATTACACGTGTTATTTCTTACAACTGTGTGTAAATCTACAATTGCCTTGCTAAACACTTCAATTAGAGAAATAGGGTTGAACGGGCAGTCTTTAAAATTGCATGCATGATACAGAGACATACAAGACATTGCAGAAAAATTGACAAAGAGCATATTTTCCAGCAAACAATGATGAATAAAAAATAATGAAAAATATCTAGCCAATAGTTAGACAAAAATTAAGAGAGTAAGACATCATCTTCACCTATCAAGAGTTAAAATCAAAATAAAAAGATGTGGTGAACATGTAATAAGACTTATACTCCCATACGAGGATACCAGGAATAGAAATGGGTGAAATATTTTTAAAAAGTCACTTAATAGTTTTGTACAAATGATACATGCTTATTATTTGAAATTAAAGAAATAAGGAACAGTAAAAGAAGAATGAAAAAATCATTTACATTTGGTAAACATTTCAGACTATTCTTTATACCTATAATCAAACAGATAAAAATAACAATTAAAAACTACATTATACATGATTTTTAAATAAAAGTATTTAATATAGATTTCCCTGAAGTTAGCGAGAGAATATAACTGTCTTGAAACTGAAGGAATTGCTAAATGTCCAGTAAGTTTCTTTACAACAAGCAATATTATTTCTTAAGAGATTTCTCCAAATTTAAAAGATTATGTAAAAACAATCTGAGGGTTTTGAAGGGGCGGGGGGTGGGAGGTTGGGGGAACCAGGTGGTAGGTATTAGGGAGGGCACGTATTGCATGGAGCACTGGGTGTGGTGCAAAAACAATGAATACTGTTACACTGAAAAGAAATAAAAAAATTTCTTAAAAATGAAAAAAAATAAAAGAGAAAAAAGATTATGTAAAATTGTTATGTCTCAATGTTTTTTTAAATTTTTTTAAAGATTTTTCTTTATTTACTTGAGAGAGAGAGAAAGGGACAACATGAGAGGGGAGAGGATCAGAGAGAGAAGCAGACTCCCGCTGACAAGAGAGAGCCCAACGTGGGTCTCGATCCCAGGACTCCAGGATCATGACCTGAGCTGAAGGCAGTTGCTTAACCAACTGAGCCACTGAGGTGCTCCTCAGTGTGTATTTTTAATATGTGTTTATTAAGATGTATCTAATTCAATTTTCAAGTAATAAAATCCAGTCAACTCTATAATAAAAAACAGGCGTCTAAACAAATTCATAACCAAGCACTAATGTCCCCATCCTATCTTTTATACACACAAAACACTTTAAAACATAAACTTACTGGTAGGATGAGTTTTCAAGAAACAAGTAATAATGGAATGCTAAGCTACAAACAATGAATATACCTATATGGGGCTGAAGCTAATAGCTATTATAGCAATTTTTAATATAAAGAATTTATTCATGTATTCAGATTATTAGCCTGTCTCCTTCTTCCTGAATTACCTGTCCAATGAAGATCTGACTTTGTAGTTTAAACACATACTGTCTTACATACAATCAGTTACTCTGGTACTACTGTATTTTAGCTTGGCCCATGGTTTTCTTCTATAACGTTCCCCCCAGATTTCCAATTGCTTCTTTTTTCTTGTTTATTAGATAGATAATAATATTCACCCATCACTAAAAAACTTCCAGGTTTGTAATAATGAAAGTTATATGTTAGTGCATACTACCTTCTCAAGATAATCTCCATGGAACCATATGCTCAAACACAGTAATTCTATATATTTCAAAGAAATGATCAGAAAATATATCCATTCAACTATATCCATTCAACTTTTATGTGCAAGGCTATGTGGTTTTATGATAATAAAAATTAGAAAACAATCTAAGTAAAAGATTTGTTATATAATTATAAAGAAGCATATGCCACAACGAACTGTTTTCTAAATGTTTACATATTCAAATGCAAATGCACAGAAAATGTCTGGGAAGATACATACAAAACTGATTAACAGTTATGTCTGAGGATGGGATACACCGGAGAACTTCATTTAATTGAGGCTTTTTTTGAGAGAGAGAGAGAGAGAGAGCATGAAAGAGGAGGTGGGAGGGAAACAGGGAGAAGCAGGCTCCGCACTAATGAGGGAGCCCAACTTCAGGCTCAATCTCAGGAGCCTGAGAACATGACCTGAGCTGAAGGCAGATGCTTAACCAACTGAGCCACCCAAGCGCCCCTTAGTTGGGACTTTTGAAATGAAAATACATTGGCGTGCTACTTGATTTAATTTCAAAAATACATAAAACTATTATTATTGTTCTATAAACCTGATATAAACAAAAAAAACAGATCAAAGAAAAATAGCAGTGAACAAAACGATATCCATATGATGAAGAATCATGTAACTATTTTTTTTTAGTAAATCTTAGCACTATGAAAAAATGGCCATCATATATTACTAACTAGAGAAAAAGGGTAGAAAAAATGTTCTAGCTGCTGTAAATATCTATGTACAACCATAAAGAGGAAAAGAAAAGAAAATGCAGAAAATACCTCAAAATATTAACAGCTGTTATATCTGGGTTGTAAAATATTGGTGATTTCTGTTTTCTTTCTATATTTATTCACTTCCTAAGTTTTCTGGAGTTTTTTTTATAATAAAGGTAAACATAGTTTAGAACCAAACTCCACACTGAATTCTCTCACCACCTGCACAGTATACTGCCATCAAGTCCCTGGAAAACAGCTGTTCTGTTATAGATCTTCGTCTTAAAGTTTGTGCATGGTAGATGACACCCAGTAACTCTACTAACTAGAAACTACCAATGGTATGACACAAGTTGGAAGGTTCTGTCAATTTTACTGAAGACGAACACCCAAACAAAATGTAGAAGCCAACTACACAGGTTCAAAGAAGTTTTTGAGATGTCTCTAGTAATCTGCTAAATTAACCACTTGTTTTGATAAGATTTACAGATACTGTTGTGATTTTCTACTTTAAAAAAAAAATAGCCCAATGCTGTGTATGCCTTTGACCCACAAACTTGGATCTACTGATGAGTAGCATTAATAAGGCCATTGTTTGGCTGGAAGGAGAGCGGCTGAAAAGAGGGAATGACAGAAACATTTACTGAGTGCTAAATATATGCTAAGTACAAAGAAAAGCATTTTGTACAAACTAGACTGCCACAGAATCCCAGAGCTTTGATTTCCTGCTTTGGAGCTTATCCCCTCACTTCCTGGCTGTGCTGAATTATGGGGCCCGCAAGGAGGCTTGGTCCCAGCTACCCTCATAGGGATGAAGGTAATGGGAACAAGATGGGATGTTTAGTCCTGACTCAATGCTTCACTGTCTTCTACTTCCCTTCTTCCCTTGCTTGATAATACTGTATTTTTGGTTTTAAAGTCCTCTTTTAACACTTTTCTTTTGGCCCTATAACCACTCTGGAAGATAGGCTTGTCCTATTAAAACCATTTTACAGACAAGAAAGCTAAGACTTAGAGAAGTTGGGTAGAGATGTTCAGTGAATGGCAAAGGTGTTTGTGTGTTAGGCAAATATCAGACAGAATGGTCCACCAGAACCCAGGCTTTCTGATGCTCCAAGTCACCCAATGACTATTCCTCTCCTCCATCCCTTAAAGCAGTAAATGGCAAGTAGTAAACAGACCTTCCTTCAACAACATAACACCAGTGTCTATAAAAATGTCCCTGGGCCCAACCCAGGCTAAGCCAGAGCCACACCCAGCCACAGGAACTCAGAAAGAGCAAAAGCACTAGAAATCTTTTCTCTTGACTTCCATTATGAGAGCACTGACAGAACCTATTCATCTCAAGGCCAACACCAAGCAACGAGTCTCCAAATCTCTGCCTTGAAGATAAATGCGTTGCCCTCAACCTCCACTACCACCTCCCCACAATCTTCGGGTTCCCAACTGTCTTCCACAGCTTCTTCTTTTCCAGCCCCTCCCCACTGTCACTTCTGCTTTCCAACAAATTTGCCCTTTTGGTAACTCAGATATTATATCACTGCATGTTGAATCCATGAAAGTAGTTCTAATGTCAAAACAGAACCACTCACCCTTTCTGATGGAGGCATAATACTCCATAGTGTATATGGACCACATCTTCCTTATCCATTTGTCCGTTGAAGGGCATCTTGGTTCTTTCCATAGTTTGGCGACCATGGCCATTGCTGCTATAAACATTGGGGTACAGATGGCCCTTCTTTTTACGACATCTGTATCTTTGGGGTAAATACCCAGGAGTGCAATTGCAGGGTCATAGGGAAGTTCTATTTTTAATTTCTTGAGGAATCTCCACACTGTTCTCCAAAGAGGCTGCACCAACTTGCCTTCCCACCAACAGTGTAAGAGGGTTCCCCTTTCTCCACATCCTCTCCAACACATGTTGTTTCCTGTCTTGTTAATTTTGGCCATTCTAACTGGTGTAATGTGATATCTCAATGTGGTTTTAATTTGAATCTCCCTGAGGGCTAGTGATGATGAACATTTTTTCATGTGTCTGATAGCCATTTGTATGTCTTCATTGGAGAAGTCTCTGTTCATATCTTCTGCCCATTTTTTGATATGATTGCCTGTTTTGTGTGTGTTGAGTTTGAGGAGCTCATTATAGATCCTGGAAATCAACCTTTTGTCTGTACTGTCATTTACAAATATCTTCTCCCATTCCATGGGTTGCCTCTTTGTTTTTTTGACTGTTTCCTTTGCTGTGCAGAAGCTTTTGATTTTGATGAAGTCCCAAAAGTTTATTTTCACTTTTGTTTCCTTTGCCTTTGGAAACATATCTTGAAAGAAGTTGCTGTAGCTGATATCGAAGAGATTACTGCCTATGTTCTCCTCTAGGATTCTGATGGATTCCTGTCTCACGTTGAGGTCTTTTATCCATTTTGAGTTTATCTTTGTGTACGGTGTAAGGGAGTGGTCGAGTTTCATTCTTCTACATATAGCTGTCCAGTTTTCCCAGCATCATTTATTGAAGAGGCTGTCTTTTTTCCACTGTATATTTTTTCCTGTTTTGTCAAACTTTTGTAACAACATGGACAGGACTTGAAGAGATTATGCTGAGTGAAAGAAGTCAAGCAGAGAGAGTCAATTATCATATGGTTTCATTTATTTGTGGAGCATAACAAATAACATGAAGGACATGGGGAATTAGAGAGGAGAAGGGAGTTGGGGGAAATTGGAAGGGGAGGTGAATCATGAGAGACTATGGACTCTGAAAAACAATCTGAGGGGTTTGAAGTGGTGGGAGCGGTGGGAGGTTGGGGTACCAGGTGGTGGGTATTATAGAGGGCACGGATTGCATGGAGCACTGGGTGTGGTGAAAAAATAATGAATACTGTTATGCTGAAAATAAATAAATAAATTTAAAAAAAAAAACAAAAACAGAACCACTCATGATCATCCAACATTATTAAAATAGAGAAAGAAACTGAACATGAAGATGGCCAAAGAGGTGACCTTGCCAACAGGAAATTCTTTTCCTGCCCTGACTCATTTGAGAAGGTTTTATAACTCAAGCTGAGCCAAGAAAAAGGAAAAGTAAAGGTAACAGACATGAAAAATGATTTCCAGAGAAGCTGGCTACATTTCTGGAATAAGCAGATTATAGTCTTTGCTTCCATTTCTTCACTTCTTATTTCTGCATGACCTCTCCTAAAACAGCCCACTTGGGAGTCTCCAATAGCCTTCTTGATGAGTGAAATTGCTTCCTTTCTCATTTCCTATTTTCCAAATTCTCTAGGTGGTTAATTCTGTTGACTTTCCCTTCTTCAAACTTGCCATGCCTTAAGACTTTGTAAGATATCAAGGTTCTAGCTCTTCCTATTTCTCTACTTGGTACGTTTCTCCTTTATTCTCTAGTTCTACTTACAGAACATTTTGCTAATCCCTGTTTCTCATTCTGTTTTGCTATTTTCCCCATCCCTATCCCCACAACAAAAAGGATTCAAAACCCATGTATCAACCCCCATCCATCTGAGAGACAGGTCACTGGTTCCTACTTGCAAATATAAGGTGTTCCTCAGATTTTAGCTCAGAAAAGGGACTAGAGGAAGACATGAGATACCACTGAATTTTCCTTGGATACATAATCTCAGGCTGAATGAGTTTGTCCAAGGAGTCAGTGAAAGCTCTCAGACCTCTCTACCAAAGTCTTCCCAAGGTAGGAAACAATTAATGAATCTTTTTACCTTTAACATTACAGGCCAGATACCGAGGACTCAAGGTTCATAGCCCAAGGGCTACACACTTAATTTGATTCTCTAATAACTACAATCTTGTGGCTGACCAGTCATAAGCTAAACTGATATGTAATTAAAAGCATCTTTTTCCTGTCAGCACTCTGTGAGAATCAGCACGTTCATCTAATAGAAGGGCAATATAATTAAAGAAATTTTGAATACTGGAATTAGGAACTCACAGAAAGATATGCTCACCCACATTATACATTACTTAAACAAGGCATCCTCAAGGGTCTCCACATGTCACATGCCCAGGAAAAAAAGCAATGGTCACTGACTAAATGCTTGATTGACTTGATAGAAATGGAGATAAAATTCCTTGTTTCCCAATAAAATATTTATAGGGTATTAATAAGTAGGTAGAAAAAAAGATCACTTGAACTTTCACAGGGCTCCTTATGATTCATTCATTCAACAAATGACCTAATTGATGGTGAACAAGGGTAGGCACTGTAGGAAATGTAATTTAGAAATATTTCCTCTGGACAAGAAAGTGACAATCTAGTAGTAAGATTAAATATGCACTTAAATAACTACAATATAAGTGGAAATTAAGTGATGCAAGAACTGTCCAGCTAAAACACTATCTGTCTATCTTTCTAAATATCAGGATGGAGAGACTGCTTTTAAGTAGTATTTGATCTACTTAAGTAGCATATCCCAATTCACCTATTCATTTGACAAAGACTTATTTCTTGCTCACCAAGTACAAACTGGAAAAAAAAAAATGTAACCTGAAAATCCTTTTTATTTGGAGGGTACAACATTTTACTCTCTCACCGAACAAGGTACTGTTGTTCCACACCCTCAGCAAAAGAGATAGAGGATAAAGAGGGACAAAGCCTGGTGACCCTGACAACAAGTAGCTCAGAGTCTCATCAGGAAAGCACAGTAATTGTAAGAATACTAAGAATCACCAAAACAGTGTGTTGGGTCTTCTCTCTTGAGGCAATCTCTCCTTCAACCCAGGCTCCATAAGAGATCACTGTGCTTCCCTTTTCCAGTCAGGAAGCCCTGGAAGATGGATCCGGGGTTGAAAATGTCTACCTACCAAAAATCCATTTATGAATCACAGATAATATTGGTGTTCTATCTCCCAAGAACTCCATCTCTACTCAGAAAAACAATTAGTGTAGGCATTGTTGGGACAATTAGGACAAACATATGTTGGCCATTCAGCTGATCATGAAAGTAAATGAAGCTGAAATACTAGGTAATGTTTCTCAATTAAATATGACAATCCTCTTCACGAAAGCCTGAGAAGCATATTACGTTTTTATACCAAGCCCTATAACTTGCTGGTAAAAATGGCCTTGTAATGGGTCACTGAGACAACTCGGCTAGGACACAGCCCCAAGACTGCAGGTAATAAAAGAAGGTGACTTCTTCCATGCCACATAAGCAGAAGTATTCATATTCATCCTCGGCAATTCATTTATTCCAGATATTAAAACAAGTTCATTTACAGTTTTAAACATATTACAACCCTATGTAAAATGGAGTTTCTTTAATAAGATGTTTTTGGTATATTTTCTTCAAACAAACAAACAGAATAGAAGTCTTATCTTTTTCTAAAAGCCTAAATAAAAAAATAAAAGCCTAAATAACAAGGTTTACTTCATTTGTTTATGATCATTCATTTCTCTTTTGTCCATGTATTCAGCACAAATTAAGCAAGCAAGATGTATTAGACAATATTCTAAGAGTTGAAGAGAGATAAAGCACAGCTCCTAGAGAGATAAAGCACAGCTCCTGTCCTCAGGATGCCCAGAGCCCAGCTACTGAAGCAAAGAAGACAGTGTGATCAACACCTAAAGCTTAACCATGCCCTCACTGGAGGTGAGCCATTCCTGGGCCCAAAAGTTTCCCATGAGCACACCAGGCCAACATTACAGCTAAAGGGGAAAAAAAAAAAAAAGCCCAGGGGCTAATAGGAGAGCAAGGAAGGAACTTCCCAGTTTAGAGTGTGCTTTAATCAAATATTAATTTAATGAGATTTTTTTATCCTGAGTAAATCTGGGAAGAATCTAAAAATAAAAACACATTGACTGGACTTTAAATATGTCTCTCTTAAAAAAAAAACCCTTCTAAAAGTCCGATCTTCAATCTGAGCTGCAAGGTTTATAAAAGTGCTATTTATTAAAAAGCATGCCTTCTTCAGAAGGGAAGGCATTCTAAGTCTTAAGAACAAATATGAAGGAAGGGTAGGAGTATAGTAAGTGCTTTAATAGTTGATACTTTAATACCTGAGCAAACACACCCAGAATTAGCAACAAAACAGTCATTTACTTAAGAGCAAAAGACATGAATTAGTTACTGTAACAGCTCAGTTTCAATGACAGATAAAGACAGGGAGGAGAGAGGGAGAGGGAGAAAGACAGAAAACATCTTTATAGTAAAAAAAAAAAAAAAAAAGAAAGAAAGAAAAAGTGACCAGTATTTTCCTCATCACTTTTTCATTCCTACATCCCAATATCCTTGACCAGTATCATCTGATAAAATTTAAATTATTCCCACAGCTGAAGTCTACAATGGGTTAAGAATTTGACACAAATACATTAATTCGGGAGAGCAGAGATCGTACTGGATTTAAGGCTGAGTGCTCAACCCACCATTCTACTTCCAAACTAGCTTTGGACAACACTTTAAAGAATGAGCTATAAATCAGAAAGGAAATGAACTCTGAGTCACCTCATAACTGATCCAAAACACCTCAATTCAGTGCCACCACACCCTCCAACTTAGAGTTACTGAGGGCAGAGAAATCTCATTGATCTTGTATCTTTCCTGCTGAAACAGTGCATTTGTGCTTGGAACTGCTGAGAATTTCCCCTCCCTTCTCGTCCTATCCCTCAAGATGTATAGTGCCCTCTCCTGCTACAGTATCTAGGGAGAAGTAGACTTCTTTGGTGGCCTTTAATTTTTTTCTATTATTAGTTCAAATTAAGTCATTTTTTCTTAATTGTACAGTTTGATGGATTCTGACAAACTTATAATTCTATATAACCATTACCCATGTCATCATACAGAACATTTCCATTGCCTGAGAACTTTTCCTGAATGCCCCCCTTCCCAGTCAGTTCCTGACCCTCCCTTTAAGAAGTGACAACAGCACTGCTCTTTACCTCCATAGAATAGTTTTGGCTACACTAGGATTTTATAAAAGTGGGAGTCATCCCATATGTTCTTTTGGTGTGTGTCTGTCCTCTTTTGCTCAGCATGTATGTAAGATTCAACCATGTTACTGAGTGTACTGGTACTTTGTTCCTTGTTATTGCTGAGTAGTATTACATTATATGAGTGCACCATTAACTATTCATCCATTATCCTCTTGACAGACATTTAGGCTATTTTCAGTTATAGACTGTTAAGAACAAATGTGCCATAAATACACCTTAAGAAATCTTTTGGAAGATGATTGCTTTCATTCTTCTTGGGTAAATACTAAAAAGGATCATAGATCATGTACATGTTTAACTTTTTTTTTTTAGAATATTCTTTATTTTGAAACTTACACCAGGACATGTGTAAGGCATGTTCACAATATTTGTTTGATGTACAAAACACATTTTCTCACTCTCCAGTTGCTCTCCTTTTCCTTTGTACCTGCTGCTACAAACTGGTCCCTACATATCTACCTACAGTTCTGTTCTTATGAACATGTAGACAATGTTTCAGGGACCTGCATACATTTTTAACTTTGCAAGAAAATTGTTTTTAATCTGCAAAACCTTTTATTTTCTTTTTTTATAATACCACATTCTATCCTCTCACTAGCAATGTATTATTCCACATCCTCAGCAGAAGTAGCGTTGTGAGCAGTCTTTTTAATTTTAGCCAACTTAGTAGGTAGGTAGTAATATCTCCTTGTGGTTTTCTTCTCCATTTCCCTGATGACTAATTGCACCGATCACTTTATCATATTTATATAGGCTATTCGTGTATTTTCCTTGATGAAATGTCTGCTCAAATCTTTTGCCCAATATTTAATAGGGCTATTCATCTTTCTTATCATTGAATCATAGGAATTCTTTATATATTGTTGATATAAGAACTTGTCAGATTTATGTTTTGTGAATATTTTCTGCCAGACTAGTTTTTATTGATATCTTCTGTGTATAAGAGATAGGAGTTTGAGGGTTTTTTTTTCCCATACAGATATTTAATTGTTCTAGTGCCTTTTGTTGAAAACTTTCTTTCTTTACTGAGCTGCTTTGGAACACCCATCAAAAAACAATTGTGTGATTCTACTTCTGGATTCTATTTTATTCCATTAATCTATTTGCCTAAACTTACTTCACCATCACACTAACTTATTTTCTGTAGCTTTATGGTCTATATTGAAATCAGAAAGTATCCAACTTTGGTCTTTGTTTTATTCTAGTCACTGTACTTTCCCCATAAATATTAGAATTAGTTTGTCAATTTCAATATCAACAGCAAAAACCCTACTGGGATTTTTTTACTGAGATTGTACTGAATCAATGCATTAATTTTAACAATATGAGTGTCTATATCTAACATTTTTGCTAAATTCACTTATTAGTTCTAGTAGCTGTTTTTAAGTTTCCACAGGATTTTAATGTTCAGAATCAGTTCATCTGTTAATATTTTTTTAAATTTCTTTCTTACCCATCCATATGATGTTTTTTATTTCCCTGACTGTGCTGGTTACAACTCCCAGTATAATGATGAAAATAAGTAGTGAGAAATCCTTGCCTTATTCTTGATTTGATGAAGAAAACAGTCTTTCTTCATTAAATCTGATAGTATCTGTATGTTTTTCATGGATGAGCTCTATCAGATCAAAAAAGCTTGCTTCATTCCCAATTCCTAGTTTTCTAAGAACTTTAATGGTGAATAGGTGTTGAATTCATCCAATGCTTTACTCAATCTATTGAGATGGTTATATTACTTTTCCCTTTATTCCATCAGAATGGTGAATTACACAAATGACTTTCCAATAATAAATCAATCTTGCATTCTTGCTATAAACTCTATTTGGTTATAATTAATGATTTTATATTTACATATATATGTCTGTACAAATATATATGGTACATTTGTATACATATACATATATGTTAAATACCTATATATTTAGCCTACTTTTGGTTTTCTAACATAAATAAATTTCCCTTTAATCACTGATTTATCTGCATATTACAAAACTTTTTTATTTGGTTTTCATTGTTATTTAGTTTGAAATATTTTAAAGTTTTCCCCATGAGTTTTCTCTCCAATTTAGAAATGTGATATTTAATGCAAGTTGGTGCAGCCTCTTTGGAGAACAGTGTGGAGATTCCTCAAGAAATTAAAAATAAAGCTTCCCTACGACCCTGCAATTGCACTCCTGGGTATTTACCCCAAAGATACAGATGTCGTGAAAAGAAGGGCCATCTGTACCCCAATGTTTATAGCAGCAATGGCCACAGTCGCCAAACTATGGAAATGTGATATTTAATTTCCAAATAGATAAGTACGTTCTAAATGTCTTCTAGCTATTGATTACTATTGTGATTCTACTGTAGTCAGAATTTCAATCTTTTAGAACTTACTAGTAATAATTTTAGGACTCAGCATGTATAATGATCCGTCTTTATGAGTGTTCTGTGTACCATGAGAAAGGGTCTTTGTTTTGACCATTTAGATGAAGTGTTCCATAAATACAGATTGGCAAAACTGGTTGGTAGTTTTGTTCAAAACATGCAAACACATATATACGATTTGTATTCTTTGCGCTATTACCATAAACTTTAGTTATCTTATAAATAAGTTAAGAAATTAGTACTAGTAAGTAATCACAGTTACCCAAATACTTATTTTTTTTGGCATCCTATGTATCTTCATGTGGACCCGTGTCTCTACCTGATTATCATTTCACTTGGGTGTTAAGAACTATCTTTAACATTTTTGGTTAACTTTGCTTTTGCTGGTTTTTATTTATTTTTATAAAGATTGCTTTATTTATTTGTGGGAGGTGGGGAGAGTCAGAGTTTTATGCAGACTCTGTGCTGAGCATGGAGTCTGATATGGAGCTCCATCTCAAGACCTTGAGATCACCACACTCAGATCACAACCTGAGCCAGATGTTTAACTGACTATGCCACCCAGGTGCCCCTGTTTTTGCTGCTTTTTAAAGTTGGTACTTTGCCTTAAGTTCTGGAGGATATTTTTATGCAGGTGAGAATTCTAGGTTGATTTTTTCTTCCAGTGCTTTAAAGATGTCACTAATGGTCTTCTGGCATCAGTTCTCCCTCTCCCTCCGCTGCTCTGCCTGCTTGTATTCTCTTGCTCTCTCTGTCAAATAAATAAAATCTTAAAAAAAATTTATTTTAATTTTTTTAAAGATTTTATTTATTTATTTGACACACAGAGAGAGATTACAACTTGTACTTCTCTACTAGGCAGAGAAACAGAGAGAGAGAGAGGGAGAAGCAGGTTCCCTGCTGAGCAGAGAGCCAGATGCAGGTCTCAATCCCAGGACCCTGAGATCATGGCTTAACCCACTGAGCCACCCAGGCACCCAGAAGATTTTATTTATTTGACAGACAGCACAAGGAGGGGGAGCAGCAGATAGAGGGAGAGGGAGAAGCATGCGCCTTGTGGAGCAGGGAGCCCAATGAAAAACGCGGGGCTTGATTTCAGGACCCTGGGATTATGACCTGAGCTAAAGACAGCCAACGGCTTAACCAACTGAGCCACCCATGTGCCCAACAAATTTGGAAGAGTTATGATATTGTGTCTTCAAATATCTTCCTTTCCTAATATCTCCATACTTCTTTTGAAAATACAACTATACATTGTTATATTATTTGATACTGCCCCATAAGTCCATTTTTTATGTTTTCTCTTTATTATGCTTCCATTTAGATAATTTCTAGTGCCTAGTCTTAAAATTCAGTGATTTTTCTCCTCCTGTCTCCAATCTGCTAATAAGTTCATGCAGTGAATTTTTCCTTTCAGATAATGTATTTTTTAGCCCTAGAGCTTTCATTGGTTATTTTTATAATTTCTATTTCCCTGCTGAGATTTTCCATGGGTTAAATCATTAAGCTCTTTTCTTTTAAATCATATAACTTTTATAATAGTTTTTCAAAATCTTGCCTAATAATTCAAATATCTAAGTCATCTCTGGATCTACTTTATTTACTGTTTTTCTCCTTATTATGGTTTACATTTTTCTGTTTTTTCACTTGTCTTATGTTTTATTATTACTTAGACATTATAAATGCTACATCACTGAGATTCTAGATCTTATTTTTTTCTTTTAAGGCTTGTTAATTTTTCTTTTCCTGGAAGGCACTAAACTGATTAGTAGATAGCTTCTATCCTGTCAAAGGTTTTGCCAAATGTTTTGTTAGGTCAGGGGTACAATAACCCTTGCTATAGGGCTAAAGTAACTTACTCTTAATGCATGGTCTTTCTGGTCTCAACTACAATGAATGAATACATTCATTGAGGTCTCTTTCCCCTGAATGTTGGGAATTCCAACCTTTCCCAACTCTATGTTACTTTCATAATATCCATTCAGCTAAAGCCATCATTAACTACATTCTGCCAAAACTAGCAGAGTTTCATCTACTAATGCATAGTTAGCTATAGACTCAAAGAAACACAAATTCTTATTTCTGGTATTTCTTCTCTATTTAGCACCCTACACTCTAATACCCTACCTTGCAAGTTTCAATACTCTACAAATTTTGAGATTCACTTCCTTTGTCCAGCAAGATAGCTGTTTTCTGTGAGGGCTCTTCTTCCATGTGCTACCACTTAGAAAGTACCCCCACACAAAAAAGCCAGGGTGAATATGGAGCTCATCTTAACTATTTCCCTCCTTTAAAGGGCCACAGATCTGTGCAGTCTGTTTTCCAATGCCTGAAAAAAAAAAAGCTGCCTCAAATATTTCATCCAGTTTTATATTTGTTAATGGAGAAAAAGTAAGTCTGATAATTTTTCTATAATGCGTGGAACTATAAGACCATTACTAGAAATTATACCAAGTAGAGGAAATACACACACACATACTTGAACAGCCATAGCTCAACAGAAACTGTTACATACCTAAAACTTTCCAACATCTGAAATTTGGGACCTGTGTACTTCCATTCATGATTAAAATTATACCTCCCAAACAAACAGGTATTTACCTGTAGATACACTTATTTGTTTAAGGAAGACCAAAAAAAAAAAAAAAAAAGGAAAAAAAGAAGAAGAAAGAAAGAAAGCCAGCAAAGCATACCTGAAAAGCTAGCCTCATATGGCACGGGACTATAGAAGTTTACCTCCTGAATTGTGGAACCAGTCTAAATTTTTTGTAGGTGTGATTATCACCTCTACACATGTGAATCTCTTATAACCTTGAAAGTGACATTTAACCCATTCATTTAGTCAAAGTGAAACCAAAGTGAAACTTCTCTGTAGATCAGAATCTCTTATGGCTCAGATGATCATATAACTAATTATTCAAACTGGGAAGCTTTGACAGTTTTAATAAATACACAAGGGCAAGAGCATGCATATGACTGGAACATATGGTCAATCTGCTTATTGTATTCAAATGGTCTCTTGCCTGGAGCTGTGGAGATGAGAAAGGAAGGTGGTTCTGGGACTTCTTTTAATGACTTAAACTCCCCAAGTTTTGGGAAAGTCTGTTACTCTTTTCTTTTTGAAGAAACAAAGTCCTAAGGAGGCTTACAGATCCACTAGTTCAAGTGACCAGTCCTCACCTTTCTTTCCTCTATTACATTTCCTGTCATGCTTTGAAAGACTACTTCCCTCTAACTGCAGGAATGACCCCTGCGCATACCCTGCTCATGCATGTGAGGGGATAAGGAAAGGAAGAGAGACAAAAGTGATAAAGAGAAAATAAATTTTGCTATTTTTCTTGATAGGTGCATTAAGTTGCTTTTATCTTTTCTGTCAGAAGTTGGAGAAATGGTGTTCAGGTTCTATTCACCAATTACATCATTTGTTGTATTGTCTTCATTAAGAGCCCTTGTGTGATGCAGCAAAGTAAAAATCTCTCTTTGTTAAAGATTGTTTACCTCATTGTGATTAGTGGGAATACTAATCAGCCAAAGAAGAAAAGGAAAGATCATGCAAGGACTAAAATAATAGTTTGGTAAAGGAAACAACTTTACTTTAGTCTTTGTAAACTATTCTATCCATATCCTTTTTTAAAGGGTTACAGCATAAAGTATCCCCAGTCCTCCTCTTTAGTCCCTTGATTCTACTTAACAGTTGTTCCAGAACATTTTATAGCCATATAGCTTAGTTTGCATTGATTTCTTTAATTGTGCTCAGAAAATATAATCACAAAATGTTCTCACGCCATTTGGGTTTCAAGGAGAAAGTATAATAATGTTCTTGCAAAAATGAAAACCTTATTTGCCCTATAGTCCAGGCCAGAAAGGAAACACTTTTAAAGGACAAATGAACAAATGTCTTCTCTATTGTTTCTTCTTTGTTAGATGGATAAGAAACAGGTAACATTCTCAGAATGGGTAATATAAGTAAATAGTAATGATAATTGGCAGATTTCTCAGTGATTTTATTGATCTGATGTCATCCATGCATAATTGGGGAGGAGATACTTAAATGGAAAGAAAATTTCTAATGCAGTTTGGGCTGGGGGTAGCATTTAATTCAGCAACACTGCAGCATTGCACTGCAGTGATTTGAACAGGGACTCCTTGAAAACTTTCAAAGTTCTGCAGCAGACACTGATTCCCAGTGCAGTTATCAGAGGGCTGCATCTCCTTACATTCTACTACCATACAGATGCATGAGTACTAATCAGAACATAAATCGTCATAGCTTTATTAAGACAGTTTACGAAGATTCTGGACTTAAAATGTG
This sequence comes from Neogale vison, assembly GCF_020171115.1. NCBI lineage: Eukaryota > Metazoa > Chordata > Mammalia > Carnivora > Mustelidae > Neogale > Neogale vison. The sequence goes on from NC_058091.1 coordinate 220,879,598, forward strand.
ATCTTTCATTGAGTGAAGAAAGTAATCTAAAAAATTCTCTTCAGTTAGTCTACTAATCCTGATGCAAAACATTATTCATTTGACCTAAATCAGATAGAAATTGGAGATAGCTAGCAAACTTCTCAGAGCAGGAGATGAGAGAAGACAGACCATCAAGATGAGAACCAGTACTTCCCTTACTCCCTGCTAGAAGAACTTCTCACCTCTACCCCTTGTTGAGAAGAATCTGTGTGAAACACCATTCCCCATGGCAGTTGACAGCAACTTCATCCTTCTAATTGTGTATAAGAAAGTCCTTGGGAATCATCAGCAACTTTTGCATCTTCTAGCCAATCCACCAGAGAAGCCTGTTGGCTCTACCTTCAAATATACCCAGCATCTGACAAATTCATACTAGCACCACTGCTCCTAATCTATCCATGCTACCATTATCTCTCAACTAAATTATTGCAGTAGCCTCCTAAAGATCTTTCTGTTTTGATTTCTTACCTCACCATAGCCTATTTTCAACCCAATAGCTTGAGCAATTATCTTATTTTATTTTTGGAGCAATCATTTTAAAACTAAGGAAAAGGGCATCTGGGTGGTTGGGTCTGTTAAGCCCTGACTCTTGGTTAAGGCTCAGGTCCTGATCTCAGGATCCTGGGATCGACCTCCATGTTGGGTTCCATAGTCAGTATGGAGTCTTGAGAGTCTTTCCCCTACTTCTGCCTCCCCCAGCTCACATGTGCTCTCTCTCTCAAATAAATAAATAAACTCTTAAAAAAAAAAAAAACTAAGTTAGATAGTGTCACACTTTTGATCTGAACTCCTCTTTTTTTAAGATTTTATTTTTTTGTCAGAGAGAGAGAGAGAGAGAGCGAGCACAGGCAGACAGAATGGCAGGCAGAGGCAGAGGGAGAAGCAGGCTCCCTGCCGAGCAAGGAGCCCGATGCGGGACTCGATCCCAGGACGCTGGGATCATGACCTGAGCCGAAGGCAGCTGCCCAACCAACTGAGCCACCCAGGCGTCCCTTGATCTGAACTCTTGATGAGCTCTTCACTTCACTGAAACCACAACATACAATCTTAAAGATCTCACCATTATATATATATGATTGACACATACTGGGGCAGGATCACCAGCATTCATCAGTCAAGAATCCTAGAAGGCAGAATAGGTCACTTCCAACATATTAATGATAGGACTTTGTGGATCTGAAAAGCCCTCACTTAAAAACCCCTCTTTTGCTGATAGATCATGGAAATTCAAGTAGGGGTATTTATATGTCTGACCTATGACTTTGATCTTCATTGAATAACAAACATATTTCAGAAGGACAAAAATATATGCACTGATAAGTGACTTCTATTTTAGGATGTATATGTTTCTCATGCTCTTTTTTTGGCAGTAAATTATGAATGAAAAGTAATATGGGTGCTTTAGTATAGAGAGAAGAAAATGGAATCAAACCTTATAGTACAAAGAGGTAGAAGACCCAGACCACAAATTTTCACAGCATCATAATTCTACCAAGGGCCAAAACTAAAAACAACTTTTATTAAAAATGTAATGGCATTTAAAAAATTCACTACCAAAAAATAATATATGCTTATTGCAACAATTCAAGTAATACAAAGATATAAATTTTAAAAATGAATCTTCATCTCCAGCTCTTACTCTATCCCCATCAAGACACATTATTTAATAGTTTAGCATATATCATTCCATAGAGATACATTTCCATTTAAAGTATGCCCCTAATGCTAACTGAGCTCAACTTTGACATTAAGCTCCATTACACTATTTTCTTCTATTAAGGTTATTTTTTTCAAAAAATCATCTTAGCTATCTATAGAGACCATTTGAAGAAAATTTATTTTATAAAAAAGAAGGAAGAGGATCCACATATGAAAGAACTTCTATTACATCTCTCCATGCCTGGCAAACTAGTTCATTAAGCAATTTTTTGCTTAAAAGTTTGAGATTTTTGCCAAAGGTCATGCATTCTTTCAGAAGAAGGAAATGAGATGCTATTCTCCCAGTGGAAATTTTACAGAATTACTTTCCATTTTTTCACACTGAAAATACACTTGGATAAATTAATGGTAATTTCTGAGATTGTTTGAATCCGTTTTCAATGACAGGCTCTACATTAAGAAAGCATTCTTCATTAATTACCTCTTGTATGTCCTCCTTAACCAGGATAAAGGTTTATTCTGGTTTTTCAGATTATACTTAAGGACTAGAAAGTACTCAAGGAATTCCAAAATTCAAAAAGGGAATATGTTCAAACTAAGATTTCTCTGATTTATAGGAAGTACCTACATATACCTAATATCTAATATTACCTTCAGATTCTTTTATTTTTGTTTTTTCACTCTGGTCTGCAAGCATTCAAAAAATGTGTTTTGGACTAAAATATTTCTTTCTTTTCTTTTTTTCCCTAAAACAAAAGATAAATACTTTCTCTTATCAGAAAATGGAATAACCAAACTAAGTTACTACAATCAATTCAGCATAGCATTAACTTTATATATCTAAGTCCTATTAAGTCATATCTTTGGTTTCTTTGAAACACTTCTAAGAATATGGCATAGAAATAAAAAAAGAAATCAAGAAATATAAATCAAGAGAGAAGAGGACTAGAATGTGAACTAATACAAAGTCAGAAGACAAAGTGCTAGACTGACATGGGGTGGGAACAAACAGACAGATGTAGCTGAACCGTATTTAGAAGTGAGGGGAAAATCATCTCTCATTTACCAGGACATGATGACAAATGAGTCTTATCTCATGTGTGAAACCCATTTGATTGATAGTAGTTGCCTGGAAGACAGTGTCTGAAAGGGATTCTAAGGCCCTCCTTGGGGGGAGCCACAAACTATTAGGAAATTTTTGACATGTCTAATTTGAACATAAAGTAGGAAATGGCAACATATATCTTACGGAAACAAAGAAGAAATGGAGAATAATAGTAACTAAGTACTTGCTCTATATCAGTGCTTTATAAACATTCTCTTACTAAATTCTCATAGATCCAATGAGGTTAACACTATAATCTACATTTTATAGATGAAGAATATCATTCATTAAGTGGTGCAAAAGGGGTAGAAAAACAATAATTTTATGACAGAGGGAGTGAAAGGTGTGTGAAAATGACCAGTTCTACAGATGAACAGTTTGCGGACTGACAGCTGTCATTCAGAAAGAATCTATGTACACTAATGTCTTCCTACCCCACAGCTTCCAGTGTTTCCAACACCTCTTATATTTAAGTATCACAGATTTTTAGCAGTTTACATTGTCTCATTCTTCAAGATGTGCCATTATGCTAATTATAATGTCTTCATCAATGGTGAATAATTTTTCCCATTGGAAATTATTTTACAGTTGGAAAGAAACCTGATTCAAATTCTCTGATTACTACTCCTAGACCAGAAAGACTATTTAAGAACAATGGAAAGGAAAGCATATGAGCCCAAGAGCACAGAATCCATCAGCAGTCTCAGTCAGGAGACACTCTGCTTCTGATAACTGGATCTGCATCTTGGATTAGTCACTCTCCCCGCTCTGGGGATGGACTACTCCTTCGAAGGTCTATAAGATTCCTAAGTGCTGTGGTTTCTAAGAGATCAAATGTAACTCTACTAGAAAGAGTCAGAGAGGCTTTACTATAAATAATATATAATATTGTCTGGGAATAAAGAACATATATTTTATCCATTCCTTTTTCAATACATATTGGGCATATCTGAGGTGAATGCTCTTTTTTTTTTTTTTTTTTTTTTTTTTAAGATTTTGTTTATTTGACAGACAGAGATCACAAGTAGACAGAGAGGCAGGCAGAGAGAGAGAGGGAAGCAGGGCCCCCGCTGAGCAGAGAGCCCCATGTGGGACTCGATCCCAGGACCCCAGGATCATGACCTGAGCCGAAGGCAGCGGCTTAACCCACTGAGCCACCCAGGCGCCCCAATGCTCTTTGTTTAAAACACAGACTGAGGCAGAAATCACCCATTCACTCCATGTTAATGTATTGACCACTGCCTTTGGGCAAGGCATTATGCAGGTATGAGAATTAAAGTTGTAAATCAAGTATAAATGTGCTCTAAACATAGGAATAATAAAGGTATATAAGTAAAACATAGATCAGAAAGTAAAAAGAGTCACAGGAGTTATATAGGTAAGTTGCTATGGGAGATAAAAGAAAGGGTAAATACCTTTTGTGGAGCTATGGAAACAGTAAAAGGAGTTTCTATGGATAGAGCCTTGTGAGTAAGCCTTCAGAAATAAAGAACACTTGGCCACATAGGGAAGAACGGAAAGAGGAAGGCCATCCAGGCAAATGATCCACTGTGAGCAATGGCGAGGAGGAGGGCAAATACAGAAAAAGAATGGACAAAAGTAAAATATTCACCGTGGCTGGGATGAAAGGTCCCTGCAGGCAAACAGTGGTCAATGATAGTAGAAAACAGTACAGAACCTGCAGTGACATAATAAAGGAATTAAAGACTTTCTTTTGTAAATCAAATAGTTTTGAGCAGGAGAGTAAAAAATCTCTGTCATCTGCCAGATCATTCTGGCAGGAGAATATAAGGTGAAGTAGACTGAGAAAATCCTGGGGATGAGCTTAGTCAGGAATTACTTCAGGGTCCAACCAAGAACTAGCAAGTACCTGGACTAATATCATGATAAGGAGAATGCGAGAGGGCACCCACAAAAACTAATAATAATTGTAACAGGGAAAAAGCAAGAGGACAAAGGAGTAGCAGACTGAAATATCATTAGGTCCCAGGAGTTCAGCTAGATAGTTATCAGACCATTCCGAACACCTACGAACTCAACAGGAGATAGAAGAGAAGAAGAGCAGCAATTCAAGAGACAGAAAAATGACCACTTTCAGAATGGTAGGACATCACTTCTTGGCCTTTTGCCTAAGATCAAGTGCAGAATGGTAGGACATGTAGAGAAGTGAATCTGAAGAGAGAGGAATAGATACCACAAGGGGAAGGGCTGGCTCCCTGTAAGTGGTGGAGCAGCAGAGCACAAAATCATAACTTTCAGAAGTCTGCTCCACTGAAGGACATAGCTCCAGAGGCTAAGCAGAGGGTGGAGCCCTCGCGAGGACAGTATGGTCCCAGGACCCATGGGGTCACAGAAAGACCAGGGCTGCCTGAGTGTGGCAAAGCTCCCAGATATTGGAGTAGGGAAGCCAGATGCAGAAAAGGAGCCGAGGAGTGAGGTCTCAGCTCCAGGTCTCTGAGACACAGAGAACCCCCGCTTAAAATCAATAAAAATAGTTCCACACCCTGTCATCTAATAGTAAAAAATTACAACTCTTAGTGACAAATAAAAACTCCTAAAAGCAGCTTGGGATAAGAACTCTGTAATATGATGATTCTCAAGTTGCTGGGCTCAAAAGAGCCTTAAACCATGATCCAAGGCACAGTTGAGCCAATGCTCTTCAAGCAGGGACCCCACAAGTGGCAGATCTGGGGGGAAACCCCCTCCTTCCACCTCTGGGAGGAGTGCCGTGGGAATGCATGCCAGGAAATCTACTGGATTTGGAGACTCCAAATGGGGCTGTGTGCCAGAGACAGAAATGCTTGGTCACAGGCTGGGTGAGCACGGAGTCATGAGCGACTGACTACTTTTCTATGAAGGCCCATTGAGGAGTGGGGTCCTGAATCTCAGGTCCTCTGGGCCAGAGATTGGGAGGCCGCCTTTTCACTCCTGTCCTCAAAAAGCTTTACGGGAAACATTCAGGAAACAAAAGCTCCTGAGAGCAAAACTGAACAGATTGTTTAGCCTGGCCCCCAGGAAGGGCGGTGCAATTCCATCTCAAGCCAAGACATTCGAGATGCACTGCAACAGGCTCCTCCCCCAGAAGTTCAGCAAGTACATCAAGCCATGACCAAGTTCATCGATCAACAAAAATAGCCAAACTCCAGAGCTAAGGGAAAGCAACACATAGAATACATGGCTTTTTCCCCATGATCCTTTAGTATTGCAAAGTTAAATTATTAAAAAAATTTTTCTTATTCTATTTTTTTAACTTTTCCTCCTCCTGCTTTTAATGTTTTTTAACTGTTTTATCAATAACTTTTTTAAAAAATTTTTAAATTTTCCTTGTTATAGTCATATTTTATCCCTTCATTGTATTTAATCCTGTTTTTGTATACATACAGGATTTTTCTTTAAGTTTGATATACATTTTCTTCTAATAGATAAAAAATACACTAAATCTAGCACATGGCTTTGTTCTAGTCTCCAACCTGATCACATTCTCTCCTCTTCTTTTTTGTTCTTTATCCAACCAATTTATCAATTCCTTTTTTAGACTCTTTTTAAATTTTCATCTTTACAGTTATTTTCCATCCCTTCATAATGTTTACCCTTATTTTTGTGTATTTAAATAAGTTTTTTCTCTTTTAAATTTGGGGACATAGTTTCTTCTAAGACACCAGAATACACCCAAAATCAAGGAGGTGTCTCTGTTCTATTCACCAGTCTAATATATACATAAGACTTTATTTTTTATTTTTTTATTTTTATTTCATTTTTCCCCATTCTTCTCCCCGCAGTTTCGGGTCTCTTCTGATTTGGTTAGCATACATTTTTCTGGAGTCTTTACCACCCTGTTAATATTTTATTCTCTCATTCATCTATTCTTATCTCGATAAAATTACAAGATGGAAAAAGTCACAAAAAAAAGAGGCAGTACTGACAGCTAGGGACCTCAGCAATATGAACGTTGGTAACATATAAGAACTACAGTTCAGAATGATGATTCTCAAGTTGCTAGCTGGGCTCAAAAGAGCCATGGAAGATAGTAGAGATTTCCTTTCTGAAGAAATAAAATCCCTTTCTGGAGAAATAAAAGAACTAAAATCTAACCAAGTTGAAATTTTAAAAAGTCATTAATGAGGAACAATAAAAAATGGAGGCTCTTACTCTGAGGATAAATGAGGCAGAGGAGAGAATTAGTGATATGAAAGACCAAACGACAGAGAATAAAGAGACTGAGCAAAAAAGAAACAAACAACTACTGGACCACAAGGGGAAAAATTAAGAGATAAGTGATATCATAAGATGAAACAATATTAGAATAATTGGGATCCCAGAAAAAGAAGAAAGAGAGGGAAAGGCAGCAGGTATATTGGAGAAAATGATAGTAGAGAATTTCCCTAATTTGGTGAGGGAAACAAGCATCAAAATACAGGAGACACAGAGAACCCCCGCTTAAAATCAATAAAAATAGTTCCACACCCTGTCATCTAATAGTAAAAAATTACAACTCTTAGTGACAAATAAAAACTCCTAAAAGCAGCTTGGGATAAGAACTCTGTAATATACAATGGAAGAAATATCAGATTGGCAGCAGACTTATCCACCAAGACCTAGCAAGCCAGAAAGAACTGGCATGATATATTTGGAGCACTAAACGAGAAAAATATGCAGCCAAGAATACTATATTCACCTAGGCTGGCATTGAAAATAGAAGGAGAGATAAAAAAAAAAAATTTTTTTCAGGACAAAAAAAAAAGAAAAAAGAATTTGCAAACACCAAACAAGGCCACGGGAATTATTGAAAGGTGTCCTCAAAGCAAAGAGAGAACTTAAAAGCAGTAGACCAAAAAGGAACAGAGATAATATACAGTAACAGACACCTTACAGGCAACACAATGGCACTAAATTGCTATCTTTCAATAGTTACCCTAAATGTAAATGGGCCAAATGCCCCAATCAAAAGACACAGGGTATCAGAATGGAAAAACAAGACCCATCGATAAGCCATCTGCAAGAAACTCACTTTAGACCCAAAGACACCTACAGATTTGAAGTGAGGGGGTGGAAAACAATTTACCATGCTAATGGACATCAGAGGAAAGCTGGGGTGCCAATCCCTTTATCAGATAAATTAGATTTTAAGTCAAAGAATATAATAGATGAGTTAGGACATTATATCATATGTAAAGGGTCTGTCCAAACAGGAAGATCTAACAATTATAAACATGCCCCTAATATGGGAGCAGCAAATTCTATAAACTAATTAATAACAAAATCAAATGAACGAATTAACAATAATACAATAATAGTAGGGGACTTTAACACCAAACTCACTGAAAAGGACAGATCATCCAAGCAAAAGATCAACATGGAAATGAAGGCTTTAATTGACACACTGGGCCAGAAGGGCATCACAGATATATTCAGAACATTCCATCCCAAAGCAACAGAATACAATTCTTCTCTAGTGCACATGGAACATTCTCCAGAATAGATCACATCCTGGGTCACAAATCAGGTCTCAACTTGTACCAAAAGATTGGGATCATTCCCTGCATATTTTCAGACCACAATGCTCTGAAGCTAAAATTCAATCATATGAGGAAAGTTGGAAAGAACTCAAATACATGAAGGCTAAAGAGCATCCTACTAAAGAATGAATGAGTCAACCAGGAAATTAAAGAAGAAGTGAAAAAATTCATGGAACAAATGAAAATGAAAACACAACTATTCAAAATCTTTGGGACACAGCAAAGGCGGTCCTGAGGGAAAGCATATAGCAATACAAGACTTTCTCAAGAAACAAGAAAGGTCCCAAGTACACAAGCTAACCCGCACATAAAGGAGCTGGAGAAAGCACAGCAAAGAAAGCCTAAACCTAGCAGAAGAGAAATCATAAAGATCAGAGCAGAAATCAGTGAAATAGAAACAGAAAAAAAACAAAAAAACAAAAACCAGTAGAACAAATCAATCAAACTAGGAGCTGGTTCTTTGAAAGAATAAATAAGATTAATAAATCCCTGGCCAGACTTATCAAAATAGAAATGACCCAAATTGATAAAATCATGAATGAAAGAGGAGAGATCACAACCCAAACCAAAGAAAGACAAAAAATTTTAAGATATATTATGAACAACTATATGCCAGCAAACTTGACAATCTAGAAGAAATAGGTGCATTCCTAGAGACATACAAACTACCAAAACTGAACCAGGGAGAAACAGAAAACCTGAATAGACCCATAACCAGTAAGGAGATTGAAAGAGTCATCAAAATCTCCCAACAAACAAGAACCCAGGGCCAGAGGGCTTCCTACGGGAATTGTACCAAACATTGAAAAAGGAATTAATACCTGTTCTCCTGAAACTGTTTCAAAAAAAAAAAAAAAAAAAAAAAAGAAAGAAAGAAATGGAAGGAAAACTTCCAAACTCAGTTTATGAGGCCACCATTACCTTGATCCCAAAACCAGACAAAGACCCCACCAAAAAGGAGAATTACAGACCAATATCCTTGATGAACACTGATGCAAAAATTCTCACCAAAATGCTGGCCCATAAAATCCAACAGTATATTAAAAGTATTAACCATGAAAAAATGTTCATCATCATTAGCCCTCAGGGAGATTCAAATTAAAACCACATTGAGATATCACCTTACACCAGTTAGAATGGCCAAAATTAACAAAACAGGAAACAACATGTGTTGGAGAGAATGTGGAGAAAGGGGAACCCTCTTACACTGTTGGTGGGAATGCAGGTTGGTGCAGCCTCTTTGGAGAACAGTGTGGAGATTCCTCAAGAAATTAAAAATAGAGCTTCCCTATGACCCTGCAATTGCACTCCTGGGTATTTACCCCAAAGACACAGATGTCGTGAAAAGAAGGGCCATCTGTACCCCAATGTTTATAGCAGCAATTGTCACGGTCGCCAAACTATGGAAAGAACCAAGATGCCCTTCAACGGATGAATGGATAAGGAAGATGTGGTCCATATACACTATGGAGTATTATGCCTCCATCAGAAAGGATGAATACCCAACTTTTGTAGCAATATGGACGGGACTGGAAGAGATTATGCTGAGTGAAATAAGTCAACCAGAGAGAGTCAATTATCATATGGTTTCACTTATTTATGGAGCATAACAAATAGCATGGAGGACAGGGGGTGTTAGAGAGTAGTAGGGAGTTTGGGTAAATTGGAAGGGGAGGTGAACCAGGAGACTATGGACTCTGAAAAACAATCTGAGAGGTTTGAAGGGGCGGGGGAGTGGAGGGTCGGGGTACCAGGTGGTGGGTATAATGGAGGGCATGGCTTGCATGGAGCACTGGGTGTGGTGAAAAAATAATGAATACTGTTTTTCTGAAAATAAATAAATTGAAAAAAAAAAAAAAAGTATTAACCATGACCAAGTGAGATTCATTCCAGGGTTGCAAGGTTGGTTCAACATCCACAAATCACTGTGATAAAATACATTAAAAAAGAACAAGAACCATATGATACTCCCAAAAGATGCAGAAAAAGCATTTGACAAAGCACAGCATCCTTTCTTAATCAAAACTCTTCACAGTGTAGGGATAGAGGTTACATACTTCAATAACATCAAAGCCATGTATGGAAAACCCATAGCAAATATCATTCTCAATGGAGAAAAACTGAGAGCTTTTTGCTAAGGTCAGGAACACAGCAGGGATGTCCACTACCACCACTGATATTCAACACAATACTAGAAGTCCTAGCTGCAGCAACCAGACAATAAAAAGAAATAAAAGACATCTGAATCAGCAAAGAAGAAGTCAAACTCTCACTCTTTGCACATAATACAATACTTTAAGTGGAAAACCCAAAGGATTCCACCCCAAAACTACTAGAACTGAAACAGGAATTCAATAATGTGTCAGTATATTAAATCAATGCACAGAAATCAATTTCATTTCTATACACCAACAGCAAGACAGAGGAAAGAGAAATTACAGAGTCGATCCTGTGTACAATAGTACTCCAAACCATAAGATACCTAGGAATAAACCTAACCAAAGAGGCAAAGAATCTATACTCAGAAAACTATAAAGTTCCCATGAAAGATATTGAGGAAGACACAATGAAATGGAAAAACATTTCATGCTCATGGGTTGGAAAAACAAATATTGTGAAAATGTCTACACTATGTAAAGTAATCTATACATTTAATGCAATCCCTATCAAAATACCATCCTTTTTTTTTTTCAAAGAAATGGAATAAATAATCCTAAAACTTATATGGAAGCAGAAAAGACCCTGAATGGCCAGAGGAATGTTGAAAAAGAAAGCCAGGGGGTGGAGTCAAGATGGCAGAGAAGTAGCAGGCTGAGACTACTTCAGCTAGCAGGAGATCAGCTAGATAGCAAACACCTACAAATCTATCGGCAGATCGTAGAGAAGAATAACACCAATTCTAGAAACAGAAAATCAACCACTTTCTGAAAGGTAGGACTGGCGGAGAAGTGAATCCAAAGTGAGAGGAAGATAGACCCCGGGGAGAGGGGCCGGCTCCTGGCAAGCAGCAGAGCAACGGAGCACAAAATCAGGACTTTTAAAAGTCTGTTCCGCTGAGGGACATCGCTCCAGAGGCTAAACCGGGGTGAAGCCCACGCAGGGTCAGTGTGGCGTCAGGTCCCCGCAGGGTCACAGAAGGACCAAGGGTGTCTGAGTGTTGCAGAGCTTACAGTTATTAGAACAAGGAAGCCAGCTACAGAGACAGAGCCGACAGTGAGCTCCCAACTCAGGGTTACCTTGAATTGGTCGCAGGCTCGGTGAGCTCGGAGCGTGGCCGGAGATCAGGCAGACGGGAGTTACTGGGCGCTGTTCTCTGAGGGCGCACTGAGGAGTGGGGCCCAAGCTCTCGGCTCCTCCAGGCCAGAGACCAGGGGGCCGCCATTTTTATTCCCATCTTCCGGAACTCTACGGAAAGCGCTCGGGGAACAAAAGCTCCTGAAAGCAAACCTGAGCGGATTACTCAGCCTGGCCCCTGGTAAGGGCAGTGCAATTCCGCCTGGGGCAAGGACACTTGAGAATCACTACAACAGGCCTCTCCCCCAGAAGGTCAACGAGAAATCCATCCAAGACCAAGTTCACCTACCAAGGAGTGCAGTTTCAATACCAAGGAGAGCAGCAGAATTTCAAAGGAGGAGAAAGCAAAGCACGGAACTTTCTTCCGTGGCTTTCTCCCCATGATTCTTTAGTCTTGCAGTTAATTTATTTTTTTTCCTTTTTTAATTTTTTTTCTCTTCTTCTGCTAAAATTTTTTAACTTTTACCCTTTTCTTTTTTAATGTTTTTAACTAGTTTATCTAATATATATATATATTTTCTCTTTTTTATAATTTTCTTTATTCGTTTTCTTTTTTTAATTGTTTCTTTTTTTTTTCTTTCTGAACGTCTTTTTATCCCCTTTCTCCACCCACCCCCCATGATTTGGGGTCTCTTCTGATTTAGTTAAAGTGTATTTTCCTGGGGTCTTTGCCAATCTTTTAATATTTTACTTGTTCCTTCATATACTCTTATCTGGACAAAATGACAAGGCGGAAAAATTCACCACAAAAAAAAAAGAACAAGAGGCAGTACTGAAGGCTAGGGACCTATTCAATACAGACATTGGTAATATGTCAGATCTAGAGTTCAGAATGATGATTCTCAAGGTTCTAGCTGGGCTCGAAAAAGGCATGGAAGGTATTAGAGAAACCCTCTCAGGAGATATAAAAGCCCTTTCTGGAGAAATAAAAGAACTAAAATCGAACTAAGTTGAAATAAAAAACGCTATTAATGAGGTGCAATCAAAAATTGAGGCTCTCACTGCTAGGATAAATGAGGCAGAAGAATTAGTGATATAGAAGACCAAATGACAGAGAATAAAGAAGCTGAGAAAAAGAGGGACAAACAGCTACTGGACAACGAGGGGAGAATTCGAGAGATAAGTGACACCATAAGATGAAACAACATTAGAAAAATTGGGATTCCAGAAGAAGAAGAAAGAGAGAGGGGAGCAGAAGGTATACTGGAGAGAATTATTGGAGAGAATTTCCCCAATATGGCAAAGGAAACAAGCATCAAAATTCAGGAGGTGCAGAGAACGCCCCTCAAAATCAATAGGAAAAGCAGTCACCTAATAGTAAAATTTATAAGTCTTAGTGACAAAGAGAAAATCCTGAAAGCAGCCTGGGAAAAGAAGTCTGTAACATACAATGGTAAAAATATTAGATTCGCAGCAGACTTATCCACAGAGACCTGGCAGGCCAGAAAGAACTGGCATGATATATTCAGAGCACTAAATGAGAAAAACATGCAGCCAAGAATATTATATCCAGCTAGGCTATCGTTGAAAATAGAAGGAGAGATAAAAAGCTTCCAGGACAAACAAAAACTGAAAGAATTTGCAAACACCAAACCAGCTCTACAGGAAATATTGAAAGGGGTCCTCTAAGCAAAGAGAGAGCCTACAAGTGGTAGATCAGAAAGGAATAGAGACAGTATACAGTAACAGTCACCTTACAGGCAATACAATGGCACTAAAATCATATCTCTCAATAATTACAGTGAATGTTAATGGACTAAATGCCCCAATCAAAAGACACAGGGTATTAGAATGGATAAAAAAACAAAACCTACCTATATGTTGCCTACCAGAAACTTATTTTAAGCCCGAAGACACCTCCAGATTTAAAGTGAGGGGGTGGAAAAGAATTTACCATGCTAATGGACATCAGAAGAAAGGAGAAGTGGCAATCCTTATATCAGATCAATTAGATTTTAAGCCAAAGACTATAATAAGAGATGAGGAAGGACACTATATCATACTCAAAGGGTCTGTCCAACAAGAAGATCTAACAATTTTAAATATCTATGCCCCCAATGTGGGAGCAGCCAACTATATAAACCAATTAATAACAAAATCAAAGAAACACATCAACAATAATACAATAATAGTAGGGGACTTTAACACTCCCCTCACTGAAATGGAAAGATCATCCAAGCAAAAGATCAACAAGGAAATAAAGGCCTTAAATGACACACTGGAACAGATGGAATTACAGATATATTCAGAACATTTCATCCTAGAGCAACAGAATACACATTCTTCTCTAGTGCACATGGAACATTCTCCAGAATAGATCACATCCTCGGTCCTAAATCAGGTCTCAACCGGTATCAAAAGATTGGGATCATTCCCTGCATATTTTCAGACCACAATGCTCTAAAGTTAGAGCTCAACCACAAGAGGAAATTTGGAAAGAACCCAAATACATGGAGACTAAACAGCATCCTTCTAAAGAATGAATGGGTCAACCGGGAAATTAAAGAAGAATTGAAAAAAATCATGGAAACAAATGATAATGAAAACACAACGGTTCAAAATCTATGGGACACAGCAAAGGCAGTCCTGAGAGGAAAGTATATAGTGGTACAAGCCTTTCTCAAGAAACAAAAAAGGTCTCAGGTACACAACCTAACCCTACACCTAAAGGAGCTGAAGAAAGAACAAGAAAGAAACCCTAAACCCAGCAGGAGAAGAGAAATCATAAAGATCAGAGCAGAAATCAATGAAATAGAAACCAAAAAAACAAAAGAACAAATCAACGAAACTAGGAGCTGGTTCTTTGAAAGAATTAATAAGATTGATAAACCCCTGGCCAGACTTATCAAAAAGAAAAGAGAAAAGACCCAAATAAATAAAATCATGAATGAAAGAGGAGAGATCACAACTAACACCAAAGAAATACAAACAATTATAAGAACATACTATGAGCAACAAATTTGACAATCTGGATGAAATGGATGCATTCCTAGAAACATATAAACTACCACAACTGAACCAGGAAGAAATAGAAAACCTGAACAGACCCAAAACCAGTAAAGAGATTGAAACAGTTATCAAAAATCTCCAAACAAACAAAAGCCCAGGGCCAGACGACTTCCCAGGGGAATTCTACCAAACATTTAAAGAAGAACTAATTCCTATTCTCCTGAAACTGTTCCAAAAAATAGAAATGGAAGGAAAACTTCCAAACTCATTTTATGAGGCCAGCATCACCTTGATCCCAAAACCAGACAAGGATCCCATCAAATAAGAGAGCTATAGACCAATATCTCTGATGAACACAGATGAGAAAATTCTCACCAAAATACTAGCCAATAGGATTCAACAGTACATTAAAAGGATTATTCACCACGACCAAGTGGGATTTATTCCAGGGCTGCAAGGTTGGTTTAACATCCGTAAATCAATCAATGTGATACAACACAGCAATAAAAGAAAGAACAAGAACCATATGATACTCTCAATAGATGCTGAAAAAGCATTTGACAAAGTACAGCATCCCTTTCTGATCAAAACTCTTCGAAGTGTAGGGACAGAGGGCACATACCTCAATATTATCAAAGCCATTTATGAAAAACCCACCGCAAATATCATTCTCAATGGAGAAAAACCTGAAAACTTTTCTGCTAAGGTCAGGAACATGGCAGGGATGTCCATTATCACCACTGCTATTCAACATAGTACTAGAAGTCCTAGCCTCAGCAATCAGACAACAAAAGGAAATTAAAAGCATCCAAATTAGCAAAGAAGAAGTCAAACTATCACTCTTGGCAGATGATATGATACTATATGTGGAAAACCCAAAAGACTCCACTCCAAAACTGCTAGAACTTGTACAGGAATTCAGTAAAGTGTCAGGATATAAAATCAATGCAGAGAAATCAGTTGCATTTCTCTACACCAACAACAAGACAGAAGAAAGAGAAATTAAGGAGTCAATCCCATTTACAATTGCACCCAAAACTATAAGATACCTAGGAATAAACCTAACCAAAGAGGCAAAGAATCTATACTCAGAAAACTATAAAGTACTCATAAAAGAAATTGAGGAAGACACAAAGAAATGGAAAAATGTTCCATATTCCTGGATTGGAAGAATAAATATTGTGAAAATGTCTATGCTACCTAAAGCAATCTACACATTTAATGCAATTCTTATCAAAGTACCATCCATCTTTTTCAAATAAATGGAACAAACAATCCTAAAATTTATATGGAACCAGAAAAGACCTCCAATATCCAAAGGAATATTGAAAAAGAAAGCCAAAGTTGATGGCATCACAATTCAGGACTTCAAGCTCTATTACAAAGCTGTCATCATCAAGACAGCATGGTACTGGCACAAAAACAGACACATAGATCAATGGAACAGAATAGAAAGCACAGAAATAGACCCTCAACTCTATAATCAACTAATCTTCGACAAAAAGAGTCCAATGAAAAAAAACTGCCTCTTCAATAAATGGTGTTGGGAAAATTGGACAGCCACGTGCAGAAAAATGAAATTGGACCATTTCCTTACACCACACATGAAAATAGACTCAAAATGGATGAAGGACCTCAATGTGAGAAAGGAATCCATCAAAATCCTTGAGGAGAACACAGGCATCAACCTATTCGACCTCAGCCGCAGCAACATCTTCCTCGGAATATCGCCAAAGGCAAGGGAAGCAAAGGCAAAAATGAACTACTGGGATTTTATCAAGATCAAAAGCTTTTGCACAGCAAAGGAAACAGTTAACAAAACCAAAAGACAACTGACAGAATGGGAGAAGATATTTGCAAACTACATATCAGATAAAGGACTCGTGTCCAAAGTCTATAAAGATCTTAGCAAACTCAACACCCAAAGAACAAATAATCCAATCAAGAAATGGGCAGAGGACACGAACAGACATTTCTGCAAAAGAAGACATCCAGATGGCCAACAGACACATGAAAAAGTGCTCCATATCACTCGGCATCAGGGAAATACAAATCAAAACCACAATGAGATATCACCTCACACCAGTCAGAATGGCTAAAATCAACAAGTCAGGAAATGACAGATGCTGGCAAGGATGCGGAGAAAGGGGAACCCTCCTACACTGTTGGTGGGAATGCAAGATGGTGCAACCACTCTGGAATACAGCATGGAGGTTCCTCAAAATGTTGAAAATAGAACTGCCCTATGACCCAGCAATTGCACTACTGGGTATTTACCCTAAAGATACAAACGTAGTGATCCAAAGGGGCACGTGCACCCGAATGTTTATAGCAGCAATGTCCACAATAGTCAAACTATGGAAAGAACCTAGATGTCCATCAACAGATGAATAGATAAAGAAGATATGGCATATATACACAATGGAATACTGCAGCCATCAAAAGAAATGAAATCTTGCCATTTGCAACAACGTGGATGGAACTAGAGCGTATCATGCTTAGCGAAATAAGTCAAGAAGAGAAAGATAACTATCATATGATCTCCCTGATATGAGGAAGTAGTGATGCAACATGGGTGGTTAAGGGGGTAGGAGAAGAATAAATGAAACAAGATGGGATTGGGAGGGAGACAAACCATAAGTGACTCTTTTTTTTTAATGAACAAATTCTGATTTTCTATTTTTCAGTCATTTGACACAGTCTTTTTGGGTTTTCCCCAAAGGACCGTTGGATTATATAATTCTTTTTCTCAAAAGGGTTAAGTGGCTCAAATTTTCTGCAGTATCTTCTTATTGATCTCATTTGTGAGGTATTGCGGAGTTATTCAAGTCTTTATTTCAAGTCAATGTGTTCTCCATTTCCCAATATCAATTCCACACATTTCTACATTCAAATCCCAAAGATACAACACATAAATCTGAAGGTAGATCCCTACTCAGGAGTTTTTCTTTTTTTTTTTAATTAAATTTATTTATTATCAGCATAACAATATTCATTATTTTTTCACCACACCCAGTGCTCCATGCAATCTGTGCCCTCTATAATACCCACCACCTGGTACCCCACCACTCCAAACCCCTTATGGACTCTGAAAAACAATCTGAGGGTTTTGAAGTGGCGGGGGGGTAGGAGGTTGGGGTACCAGGTGGCGGGTATTATAGAGGGAACGGATCACATAAGTGACTCTTAATCTCACAAAACAAACTGAGGGTTGTTGGGGGAAGGGGGGTTGGAGAAGGGGGGTGGGGTTATGGACATTGGGGAGGGTATGTGCTATGGTGAGTGCTGTGAAGTGTGTAAACCTGGCGATTCACAGACCTGTACCCCTGGGGATAAAAATATATGTTCATAAAAAATTAAAAATTAAAAAAATTATTAATAAATGAAACCTAAATAGAAAAAAAAGAAAGAAAAAGAAAGCCAAAGTTGGTGACATCACAATTCTAGACTTCAAGCTCTATTACAAAGCTGTCATCATTAAGACAGTACAGTACTGGCACAAAAACAGACACATACATCAGTGGAACACAATAGAGATCCCAGAAATAGATCCTCAACTCTATGTTCAACTAATCTTTGACAGAGCAGGAAAGAATATCCAATGGAAAAAAGACAGTTTCTTCAACAAACGGTGTTGGGAAAATTGGACAGCCACATCCAGAAGAATGAAACTGGACCATTTCCTTACACCACACACAAAAATAGACTCAAAATGGATGAAAGACCTCAATGTGAGACAGGAATCCATCAATATCATTGTAGAGAACACAGGCAGCAACCTCTTCGACCCCAGTCACCGCAACTTCTTCCTAGGAACATTGCCAAAGGCAAGAGAAGCAAGGGCAAAAGTGAACTACTAGGATTTCACCAAGATCAAAATCTTTTGCACAGCAAAGGATATGGTAAAACAAAACCAAAAGACAACTGACAGAATGAGAGAAGATATTTGCAAATGACATGTCAGATAAAAGGCTAGTATCCAAAATCTATAAAAAAACTTCTCAAACTCAACACCCAAAGAACAAATAATCCAATCAAGAAATGGGCAGAAGACACAAACAGACATTTCTGCAAAGAAGACATTCAGATGGCCAACAGACACATGAAAAAGTACTCAACATCATCTGGCATCATGGAAATAAAAATCAAAATCACAGTGAAATACCACCTCACACCAGTCAGAATGGCTAAAATTAACAAGTCAGGAAACGACAGATGTTGGCAAGGATGTGGAGAAAGGGGAACCCTCCTACACTGTTGGTGGGAATGTAAGCTGGTGCAGCCACTCTGGAAAACAGCATGGAGGTTCCTCAAAAAGATGGAAATAGAGCTACCCTACAACCCAGCAATCGCAGTACTGGGTATTTACCTGGGTGGCTTAGTGGGTTAAAGCCACTGCCTTCGGCTCAGGTCATGGTCGCAGTGTCCTGGGATCAAGCCCCACATTGGGCTTTCTGCTCAGAAGAAAGGCTGTTTCCTCCTCTCTCTCTGCCTGGCTCTCTGCTGACTTGTGATCCCTGTCTTTCAAATAAATAAATAAAATCTTTTTTTAAAAAAAGATACAAATGTAGTGATCTGAAGGGGCATGCACACAAGAATGTTTATAGCAGCAATGTCCACAATAGCCAAACTATGGAAAGAACCTAGATATCCATCAACAGATGAATGGATAAAGAAAAAGAATGAAAATATAATATATATATATATATATATATATACACACACACACATATATACATACACACACACCACATTTTCTTTCTTTCTTAACACACACACATACATACATACATACATGCAACGGAATACTATGCAGCCATCAAAAGAAACGGAATCTGGCCATTTGCAACAATGTGGATGGAACTAGAGGGTATTCTGCTAAGCAAAATAAGTCAATGAGAGAAAGACAATTATCACATGATCCCCCTGATATGAGGAATTTGAGAGGCAGGACAGGGTGTAATGGTGGTGGGGAGGGAGAAAATGAAACAAGATGGGATCAGGAAGGAGACAAACCGTAAGAGACTCTTAGTCTCATGAAACAAACTGAGGGTTGCTGAGGGGCTGTGGGGTAGGCATAGGTTGGCTGGGTTATGGACATTGGGGAGGGTATGTGCTATGGTGAGTGCTGTGAAATGTGTAAACTTGATGATTCACAGACCTGTACCCTTGGGGCAAGTAATAAATTATATGTTAATAAAAATAATTTAAAAAATAATAATCTTAAAAACTCACATCTTTTGGGTGTTTACTGTGCACCTTGCTCTGTCCTGAGAATAAGTAAGTAAGGCCATCTAAAACTCACAACAGTGCTTTGAGCTAATTTCTATTATTTCAGATTTACTGAGGCACAGAAGGTTACTGCATAAAGACACCCCTTAAGGAACCTAACCTCTGGTTCCAGAACCCTGTTTCTTAATCTGCCACACCCTGTAGAAGTGACAGTGAAATGGCAGGGTCACTGAGGGATGATAATAGGAAGAGGAGGAAAGGTCAGAGTTGATACTGAGACTCTAAGCCTGGCTGATAGGAAGGTGGAGCAGCAGTTGTCAAAGGATGGAGGAGGAAAGAGGCAAGCAGGTTTGAAAAAAAGACAGCAAGTTGAGGGTATGTTGCTTTGAACGGGCTGCCATGAATGAAGGTAAATAACAATAACAAATGGAGGCCAAAAATGTGAGTGATTGTCAGGGCCAAGGATACAGACTTATGAGGGTGAAAGCTGATGCCATGACACTCTTCAAGCAGAGAGTGTGGGGAGGTAAACCTGAGCGCAGGTGCTGGGGGAGCATTTAAGTAGAAAAGAAGAGGAAATTTACAGAAGAGGTTCAAATCCAACCATGTCCACAGAGAAACGGAGTAAGACTGGAGAGCACATGCTATGGAAACTAAAGAAAAAGTGGCTCCAACTGGGAAAACACAAAGATGTCAATGGAATTAAGGAGCATCTAGGAAGGCCCCTTCCTGTGAGTTTGGTATTAAACAGGATCCCAATAAAGCAATGCCATTTCCACAGAAACAACCTACAATCCAAGGACACAGAGAAAATTTATTTTGTCATTGAATGCAACTCAGGCTAAAAAGGCAAAAAATGAGCAAATTATTACCTAGATACTCTTTTTTTTCAGGTAGCTACTGTTCATATATGTGGACAATAAAATAATTAGATAAATAAAATATGTGATAAGTAAAATAAGCATTCCCAATTTATCTGTGGCATTTGCTTCACTCTTTGGAAATGCATTCTAAATTACCAATTTCACCAGCTCAACGGTAATCCCCAGATCTCACTGGCTACATAAAGCAAACTGTAGACCTCTCAGCCCTACCTGCTATGGTATATGCTATTGTACCTCACATAAGATATGTGAGAAATTCATTTTTGAATTTAGCCAGGGACAGGAGCTCCCATCCCCAACCCCACTGCCTGGTGGCTACTTGTGCTATGGAAAGATGTGTGGCTTTATGCCAAGTAAACCAAAGGTAACTGGCAACTACTGTCCCCTCCCAAGTTTTCCCTAACAAGCCAACTGACTCTGTCTTCTCAGTTCTTAACCTGCAGACCTGACTTAAACTAAACCAATGATTAGAAATGATGTGTCCATAGGATGCCTGGGTGGCTCAGATTTCTTAAGTGTCTGCCTTCATCTCAGGTGCTAATCCCAGGGTCCTGGGATTGAGCCCCACACCAGGCTCCCAGCTCAGCAGATAGTCTGTTTTTCCCTGTACCTCTGCCTCTCTTGCTCTTCATGCTCTCTCTCTGACTCTCTCTCTTTCAAATGAATAAATAAAATTTAAAAAAAAAAAGAAAGAAATGATGCATCCTCACAGAAGCATGGAACATAGGAGTCTATTTTGTTTTTTTTTTTTTCTTTCCAAGATTTTATTTATTTACTTGACAGACAGAGATCACCAGTAGGCAGAGAGGCAGGCAGAGAGAGAGAGAGGAGAAAGCAGGCTCCCTGCTGAGCAGAGAGCCCGATTTGGGGCTTGATCCCAGTACCCTGGGATCATGACCTGAGCCGAAGACAGAGGCCTCAACCCACTGAGCCACCCAGGCGCCCCTAGGAGTCTATTTTAAAGGAATGTTACAACTCCAGTTTTCCCTAATTCTCAGAGATAATGATGACATTTGCAAGAATTGGCAGTGACCACCTTGTAACAACCCATCTATATTCCATGTTAATGCTGCTCCTGCATCTTTTTTTAAATTTTATTGTTCTTGTTTGTTTGGAGTGTTAGTAACGATTCTTATGAACACAATGACATAAGCAACATAAAATAATGGAAGTAAGGAGAAATGTCAGATATTAAAAGCTAAAGAGATTCATATTTAGAAAATGAAATAAATTCTAGTTACATAATTCTGAAGAATAGGCCTTTGCCTGGGCAGCAGCCCACCTCAGGTTCAGTGTCTCTGTCCCCTCACAACCTACTTTTGCCTATCTTCCCACTGGCAGAATTCAACTTAGGGAAGAGTATAGCTCTCATTTGATAAAACACATTTAATTTCCAGTGAGGAAAATTAACTGTCTTCACAATACTGCTCTTAATGTAAATATATTTTATATTTAACTCTAAACCACCTACTAATTTGCTTTAAATTGGCCTAATAGTTATGGCTTAAAGTTTAGTTTATGGCTTAAAGTTATGCAGTGAAGCAGCCTCTGCTTTTTGAAAAGCTAATTTTGACAGCAGGTGCTTCTTATGCCACTGTAATCTTTCCTATAAAAATTGTTATCACTTAATTATAAATGGCAGCTGCATTTAGGGTATTTTGGTCCACAATGATGGTTTGATTGATTATTGGAGTTCTAATTCCACTTTGGGATTTCCAAAAAGCATCTTCAAGATTCTCAGCATCAGCACATATTAGTTCACTCTGTCACAAACTGTCAGCCATGAGGTAATGTTTTTTTTTTTTTCCCAATTTATTTATTTTCAGAAAAACAGTATTCATTATTTTTTCACCACACCCAGTGCTCCATGCAAGCTGTGCCCTCTATAATACCCACCACCTGGTACCCCAACCTCCCACTCCCCCGCCACTTCAAACCCCTCAGACTGTTTTTCAGAGTCCATAGTCTCTCATGGTTCACCTCCCCTTCCAATTTACCCAAATTCCCTACTACTCTCTAACGCCCCTTGTCCTCCATGCTATTGGTTATGCTCCACAAATAAGTGAAACCATATGATAATTGACTCTCTCTGCTTGACTTATTTCACTCAGCATAATCTCTTCCAGTCCCGTCCATGTTGCTACAAAAGTTGGATATTCGTCCTTTCTGATGGAGGCATAATACTCCATAGTGTATATGGACCACATCTTCCTTATCCATTCGTCCGTTGAAGGGCATCTTGGTTCTTTCCATAGTTTGGCGACTGTGGCCATTGCTGCTATAAACATTGGGGTACAGATGGCCCTTCTTTTCACGACATCTGTATCTTTGGGGTAAATACCCAGGAGTACAATTGCAGGGTCGTAGGGAAGCTCTATTTTTAATTTCCTGAGGAATCTCCACACTGTTCTCCAAAGAGGCTGCACCAACTTGCATTCCCACCAACAGTGTAAGAGGGTTCCCCTTTCTCCACATCCTCTCCAACACATGTTGTTTCCTGTTTTGTTAATTTTGGCCATTCTAACTGGTGCAAGGTGATATCTCAATGTGGTTTTAATTTGAATCTCCCTGAGGGCTAATGATGATGAGCATTTTTTCATGTGTCTGATAGCCATTTGTATTTCTTGATTGGAGAAGTGTCTGTTCATATCTTCTGCCCATTTTTTGATGTGTTTGTCTGTTTCGTGTGGGTTGAGTTTGAGGTAATGGTTTATATAAAGCACAAAGACAGCTCTCTATTCCTTTTTGACCAAGAAATCTAAAAAACAAAACACTTGTGTGTGTGCTTTACAAATGATATGTTTCTTCAGCATCTAACTCAACCACATATGCTTTGAAGAAAACCAATTTAGACAAAGTGTTTTTAAGGGTATTATAATACTTAGAGAAGAATAGAGTTTTCTAGAATTTAAGGGGGAGAATATGATGGTAATATATGAGACTTTTCATATTTTTAAAAAGTAATACCTATTTTCCTACAAACCCAATTTTGATATTTTTTCCAAACTATATGATAAACATAAAAGTCAGCTGATGTGATTACTTCCCTTGAAACTGATGAATCTTTAGGTCAAAGAATATGTAGATATATGTCAATCTACATTTGTTTTCTATCAAAGAGAAAAAAAGACAGAGAGAGATGTTGAATATATCAAATGCAGAGACATTTTGTCCTCTTTGGGAGCCTATCCCAATAGAGAAAGAACATATACAATTGCCTCTGTCCCCAAACTACTACTTTTCTAACTTCACTGCCTCTGTCCCCTGGCTAACCTCTTAAAGACATGTAGCTGTATGATTGAGGCAAATCCCTAAACTTCTTGATGCGAACACTGCCTAATCCATAAAATGATGCTAACAAATGACCGAATGTTGCACAAACCAAATAGGAAAACACATGTTAAGCTCTTAGAAGTGTTACTTACACATATGAAGCATTTAAATATTATAGGAGATTTTATGGTAACTATTAAAGAACTGTATGTTTTAATGGAGCTGCTTCTTGGTATCTGGCACTCTACTGGGTAAAAGAATGAGAAACAATCTCTCTTCTCTAAGTAGACCACAGTCTATGGCAGCATGTTTTTGCTTGGCCCCTAATCTAAGAATGAATTTTATATTTTCAAAGGGTTGTAAAGAAAAACAGAGAATAATATGCAACAAAGACCTGTAGAGCGTTCTAACTTTAAATTATTTATTATTTGGCCCTTTACAGAATAAATTTTTCAGGGGCTGCTCTGCAAGTGTTCTCAATCTAGTGAGACCAACTAGTACTACAGTAAGTGCTTCATAAGGAAGAGAAATGTTTTGGTGAGGGAACACCAGACTAATAATCTTGCTGAGGACAGTGGAGAGAAAGTCACAGGTCTTGCAGTAGAAGGTATATTTGAACTAGGACATGTGTATCATAGAGGAGGTAAGATCTGATCAGCCTCAAAAGGGAAAGGAGTACGCACAAAGAAAAAACAAGATCAAAACACTAGGATGGTATATTCCAGGAATCGTGGTTAACTAAATGTGTTTGCTTATAGGGCATCTATCTGTGTAGAAGGGAGGGTGAGGAGGGGGAAATTTAATGGCCTACAATGAATGTGAAAAGAGCCACAATATGAAGGGCCTTAGATGCTCTACTACAGGTCAGAATTTTTACATGAAAGTAAAAGGTTATCACCAAAGATTTTTAAGTAGGAAAATGACAAAATCAGAATAGAGATTCAGAACAATACTTCAAGCAATAGTACAAAACATAAACTAAAAAAGATATTCTGACTTTGGGCAAAGATGCAATAAACAGAACCAGATTTAACCTTCTGCTTAAAACTGCTAAAAAGAAGTAGACAAAATACATGAAACAAGGTTTTCAGACATTGGCAAAAGGCAGTGCTATACACTGACTCCTGAAAAGCAGGGGAGAAATGAACAAAGCCTTCACAGACCAGATTCTTTCATGGAAAAGGTTTCTAAGCCAGCATAGGAGGGGGAAAACATAGCATGTAATAAGGATAAAAATCAATCAACAGAAACAAACTGAGAAATAATAAAGATTACAAAATTGTTAAACAAGTACCTTAAAGATTATAACTATAATCCAAATTCCCAAATGTCAAAGGAGAGGAACTTTGAGTACATTAAGGAGAGATATAAAAGGTATTTTAGAACACCTAAATTGAACACCTAGAGACAAAAAAAAAAGCCTAAAATGAAAAATAAACTGGATAACAGAATATTAGACACTACTGAAAAAAGTACCAATGAACCAAAGACACAGTAATAGAAACTATCCATAATGACATACACAGAGGAAACCCTCCTGCCTGCCCCCCAAAAAGAAATGAGTATTAGTGGTCTATGGTATGTGTTGAGTCTCTAAAGGAAGAAAAAAGAGACTGGATAGAAAATAATTTTAAAGAAATATGGAAAAGTATTTAAAAAATGCTTATCTGCAATAAACCCACAAATTCAAGGATGTAAATAAACCACAAGCACAAAAAACATGGATGTAGTGACACCAACATTCATCATAATCCAACTGGCTAAAAACTAGTGATAAATAGAAAATCATAAAAGTGGGGTTAGGGGCAGACATTACATACAGAGAAACAAAGACAAGAATAACAGCAGCATTTTCCTTGGTGATAATGTGAGGCAGAAGACATTGAGTAACATCTTTGAAAGACTAAAAGAAAAGATAACTGTCAATATAGAATTTTATACCCCGGTAAAATATCTTTCCAAAAGAAAGATTAAATACAGACTTATTCATAATATGTGAAAGCAAAAGAATTCAGAGCCAGCAGACCTGTACTAAAAAATATATTAAAAGAGGTCTTTCAGGTAGAAGGAAAGTAATACCCATGAAAATCTGGATTATCAAAAGAATGAAGAGGGGGCGCCTGGGTGGCTCAGTGGGTTAAAGCCTCTGCCTTTGGCTCAGGTCATGATCCCGGGGTCCTGGGATCGACCCTCACATCGGGGTCCCTGCTCAGTGGGAAGCCTGCTTCCCCCTCTCTCTGCCTGCCTCTCTGCCTACTTGTGATTTCTGACTGTCAAATAAATAAATAAAATATTAAAAAAAAAAAAGAATGAAGAGCACTGGAAATTATTTTTTTTAATTTTTTAAATTTATTTAAAATTTAAGTGACTAAGGCAACAAGGGCTTATAACATATATAAAAGTAAAATGTATGAAAACAAGAACAAATTAGCCATAGACAGAGAATTCCCCAACCTGATAAAAGACAGCTATGCAAAACCTACAGCTAACGTTAGATTTAATATTCAAAGACTGGCATCACAAAAAAGGCAAAGATGTCCTCTCTTATTCTTTATATTCAACATTGTACTAAAGCTTCTGGTATTGGTAATAAAGCAAAATAAAGGGGCAAAAGGAATCTTAATTGAAAACAAAAGAAGAATATTGTGAGCGAAACAAGTCAGAAAAATAATATTCTACTTACATCAAATTCTAGGAAATGCAAACACATTTATAGCAATAGGAAGCAGATGAATGACTACCTGAGAACAGAGGTATATGGGGGAAGACAGTGAGAGACATATAACAAAGGAGCACATGGAACCTTCTGAGAATGAAAGTTATGTTCATTATTTTTATTGTGGCGATGGTTTAAAAACTTCTCGAACTGTATACTTCCAATATATGTAGTTTATTGTCAGTGAATTACAGCTCACTATGCTTGAAAAAAATGATGATGATTAGGATTGAGGTGGAAAGGCAGAGATTCATCTAGGAGATAAGAATAAGAGAAAAGAGGTGAAATAATTGAGACCAGGGTTAGAAAGGTGAGTTCAAGGGTTTCTGTGTGGATCAATCAATTAAGCATCCAACTCTTGCTTTCAGCTCAGGTCATGATCTCAGGGTCATGAGATAAGGCTCTGAGTGGAGTTTCATGCTCGTGGAGTCTGATGGAAATCCTCTCTCTCCCTCTCACTTGCCCCTCCCTCACTCTCTCTCTCAATTAAATAAATAAGTCTTTTAAAAAAGTGATTTTAGGAATGAAGAAAATAAATAAATACAAGGTTTCCTTCTGAGGTTGAATGAACAAATGTGCAGCAGCATTAGGGAATGGAGAAGTGTCTGACTGAAGGGGAAAGAGAATGATTTGAGTTCTAAACAGGTCCTATGGTACATCTAATTACAAAGTGAAGAAATAGTTGAATATATAGCATTTAATTTTAGGACACAGATCTTGGTTGGAAGTCCAGATTTGGGAATCATTAACAAAACAGTAGAAAACTGAGGCACGGGGAATGGGTGCGAATGCCTAGGGGGAGTCCTTAGATTAAGAGAGGAAAAACAGGAAGTGGAGCTGTGAGAGATATCAATACTAAGGAATGGGCAGTAGGCTTTGTTCTCTGAGTCTCCATCCTCTTTTTATCATCCCATACTCTACTCTCAGTTCTCCAGGGCAGATAAACATCAGCACCATCAGCAACCAGAGATTCACTTTGCTCTGAGAAGTATCATTTGCAATTTCAACTCAATCTTGGGTCAAATCAAGAACTATTTCATCAGGTTCCCAAGTATATTTACACACTTTGTATTTATACAAAGTACGTGCCTAACTGTTTTCAGGGTATACGTCATCCCTACATTTTGCTGTGCTTGGTAAGAGACAGTAGAGAACTGGGATAGGCACGAATGCAAGGAAGGCTGGAACAAGTCTTGGAAGATCAAGCTCCTTCATCCTGGTAAATGTATCTCTACTTCCTAAGACAGTGTACTGCAGTGAGATTTTAATCAATATAAGAAAATCATTATGCTTAATTCTCCTTAAGATAACAGAAATAGGGAGCCTGGCTGGCTCAGTCAGCTGAGCAACTGCCTTTGACTCAAGTCATGATCCTGGAGTCCCAGGATCAAGTCTTGTGTCAGGTTCCCTGCTCCCTGCGGGGAGTCTGATTCTCCCTCTGATTCTCCCCCACTCTGGTGCTCTCTCTCCCTCTCTCAAATAAATAAATTCTTTTTTAAAAAATGATAACAGAAAAACAATTTTCTACTATAAATTCATCTGTGCTTAACAAGAAAAAAACAAGGAGGGGGGAGTCCAACTGAAAGCTGTCCTTTATTTATTTTTAATTTAAAATTTTTTTTTAGTTTCTTTTCAGTGTTCCAGAATTGTTTAGGCACCACACCCAGTGCTCCATACAATACGTGCACTCCATGATGACCAAGCAGACAGAGATGCTTTCCCTTTAAGTAAATTACTAACCCAAGGTTACCACTACTTCCTTCCCTGCCCATCTCAGCCCCTTAGAGAAAATAAAACTGTTCACATAACCACTGTCTCTAGTGACAAAAAATTCTTTTTTGATTTCTATTAAAAAAAAAAAATCCAAAGAGTCAAAGCATCTTTATTATTTGTTCATTTTAAATAATTCAAACCTCTGATCCCTGGAAACTGCAAAAACTAGTGGAATACTAAATAAGGAGCTATGGAAGAAAGATTCTTTCCTGGATATCCTTACAAGCCAAGGAGCCTCTAGGCAGTATTGTGACTTGGCAAAGAAAAAGACTGCGGTCAGACAAGGCTACCTCTTGCTCTCTGACATTTAACTTGATCTTTTATTTTTTTTCCCCACCTTCCATATGTAGACCAAATTCACTCATGAAACTCTAGCTCATCAAATTGACTTCCCTGCAGATTTAAAGATGGAGCCAGGTACTGCATAATATTTGAAGTTTTGTTTTTGTTTCTGTGTTCTTGAGTCACACAGTGGGGGGCAAACTATACCTTCTTTCTGGTCAACCCAAAAATTCAAGTGTTTACAGTGTGAATATAAGCAGAGATGACCACAGTAAAGCTTCAATTCAATGGAATAGGCAAAGAATTCTAAATTTCACTACACAGATATGTAGATAGGGCCCCCCTGAGGACTTCCTTCCACAGGAAGATGAATTAGTGGTTCTCAAGGAATTCCTTTTGTGATTGTTCCTGCTGGTCTTATAGCAGCTGTTGACTGTAATTTTGGAGGTCACAGACAGAACACACGGCATGGTAAAACCATCATCCTCATAAAAGGATGTGTTACTTGCTAACACAAGCAGATACTAACATCATTTACTTTCTTGTTTTTAATCATCTGAGATATACTGCGTCCAAGAAAAACAATTTAACTGATTATGTGGGGGAGCAAAGGTAGAATTAAAGAGTAAAATAGGGACAATTAGAACAGAGTCCAAACCTTAATTCAGAAGGTGAAGTTAATCTCTAGTCTCTTGAAGATTTGTTGGTCAGGGTCTTAATATATTCACCAAATCTATTATTCAAGCAGACTTTTTTGTATTTTTAAAGTTTTAACAGCTTTCCTTTATTGCCTCTGCCATCAAGTTTTCTTTCTCATGTGTTCTCTTCCTTTACTTCTAGCTTTCATCTATTTCAAAAGAATTAACAGTACTTGGACCTCCTACACAATGATCCTCAAAGAGACTATGCACCCAGTTTAGTTAAAAATACAATATGAGAGGGAGAGAAGTATGTCTAGAATAACTGGTATTTTTAAAACAGCAACATGTGATCCAAAAGAATGGAATTACTCAAATGAGGCAGTCCCCTGAGGAAATAATATAACAATAACCCATAATAAGTAATTAAAACATTCCTGGTATACTCCAAAGTAGCCAGAAGAATTTAATTACAAACTTCATGGTTACATTATGAAGATTTATACCAAGGCTAGAAGCAAGAAGTACCCAAGCCTGGAAGGGCTTACTCACAGAACATTGTCATTACATCTCTCTCATGGAACCACTGATCTCTTCTCTCACAGAAGCATTTGCCACTGTTTCTGAAGAGCAGTCACACCAACTTATTCAAATATCCTGTGAAGCTCACAAGTGACACTGATAGGAAAGAGCAAAGATGTCATAACCAAATCTTCTGTGAGAATAGTGAATAGGAACATCCATATCTAGAATGGTCAGCAGTTATCACAACACTACAATAAACAACCAAAAAAAGCACACTCTGTTCGGTGCTATGAGTGACGGGGGCAACTTCTAACACAATGGCATTTAGGATTCTCCATCACACGTCATTTGCCCTAGAATAACTAACCTCTTATCATCTTAGAGTTGTCTAAGATTTGAGTCATTAGAAAGAAGAGTAGATTAAACAACAAAGAGTGATATTGTTTCCAGAAAGCTTCTTTTGCAATATAGGCACTAATTAGGAGCAGATAAGGTAGGTCTTATCTTACTATCTCAGATCATGATTCTGAGGATGCTTTGGGCACAGGTTAAAAAAAAAAAAAAAGATTCAGGGCGCCTGAGTGGCTCAGTGGGTTAAAACCTTTGCCTTCAGCTCAGGTCATGATCCCAGGGTCCTGGGACCAAGAGCCCCGTATCGGGCTCTCTGCTCAGTGGGGAGCCTGATTCCTCCTCTCTCTGTGCCTGCGTCTCTTGTCTACTTGTGATCTCTGTCTGTCAAATAAACAAATAAATAAATAAAAGATTAAATTAAAAACTAGAAAATTAGTTTTCAGTCAATTAAAAAATTTATGATTGCACATGTAGGAATGTATGATCTCACATATAGAAATCTCTAGACACACACTGTGGTAGAATAAGAACTTATTTGGTCTTTGTCCCTGGCACAAAACTGGCACAAAGCTCCTAAAACACTTGGTGTTTCCTGAGTGATAGGGGTAACTTTGTTACTCATTATCAGACCTGTTCTATCACACTTGGGTTTATGCTAATGAGGTGACTTAGGGTGAGGTCCCCAAACAGCCCCATAAGGGGGCTGAAAGACTAAGTGTCCAGAGGACTGGAACGTTTAATCCTACCCACAAACCTCCAGAACAGAACAAGGGGATTGATATCAAGCTCTTAAAAAACTCTTGAACAACCCCTCCTTCTATACTTTGACCTACGCACCTCTTCCATTTGTGTGTTCTAAAACTGACCCTTTATAATAAATGTGTAGCAGTAAGTAGAGTGCTTTCCTGAGTTCTTAGTGACAAAAGTCATCAGAAGATGCAACCACTGACTGACCCAGGAGTTGGACTTAGGCACTTGGAGGCTCCTCACCCGCTCTATCATCTTTGGAATATGGGTTCCACTTGCTTTCTTGCTTCCAGAGGCTGCTCCAAGGACAGGGCCTTGAATTGGTAATGTGGTACTGAAGTCACCTACACATGACTAGCCCCAGTTAAAACCTCTTTATAAACTTCTAAGATTTGGTAAGAGGGTGTGGGGATCCACCCATTTTGTTGCCATCCAAGACATGCCTCATATGCTAGCTCCTTTTGTTTATTAAAACTGACACCTGCCAACCTGGAGTAGCCTGCCTCTTTCTTAGGTCTCTCCTGCCCTCTGTATACAGGTGTCAGTTTCAGAGTACACTAAGGAAGTTCCTGAGAGGGTTGTGACCCAACAGTTCTATTACCCAATTCATCAAATTACTGAACCTGACAAGAGGATTGTGAGAATCCCTTGACTTAATAGCCAGGTGGACAGAAGTACTGATAGTCTGAGATTTGCAATTGGCATCTAAAGGGGAAGCAATTTTATGGGACACAGTCCCTAATTTACGGAGTCCATGCTAACTTCCAGGGGCTAGTGTCTGAATTGAAATGAACTGCAGAATGCCCAGTTGGTATTAACAGAGTTGGAGAACTGATTGTGTGAGGAAAATCCCCACATACTTGGTGTCAGATGTATCGAGTAGAAACAGATTATAACATGTACCAAGATAGGCTCTAGTTCAGGACTTGGCAACTAACCACTTACAGACCAAATCTGGCCTGCTCTTGTCTTGGGGTTTTTTTGGTTTTTTGTTTGTTTGTTTGTTTTAAAGATTTTATTTATTTATTTATTTGTCAGAGAGAGAGAGAGAAAGAGAGAGACAGCACACACAAGCAGGCAGAGTGACAGGCAGAGGCGGAGAGAGAAGCAGGCTCCCTGCGGAGCAAGGAGCCCAACGCAGGACTTGATCCCAGGACTCTGGGATCATGGCCTGAACCAAAGGCAGTGGCTTAATCGACTGAGCCACCCAGGTATCCCTGGGTGTTTTTTTGTTTTGTTTTGTTTTGTTTTTTTAATAAATAAAGTTTTATGGAACATAGCCTTGGCCATTCATGTATTATCTACGGCCACCTTTGTGCTGCCACACAAGAGATGAGTAGTTATAAAACAGACCATATGCCACAAAGCATAAAACATTTGTTATATGACCCTTTACATGAAAAAGTCACTGACCTCTGTTCTATCTCTACCTTCTTATAATTTGTTAGGCTCAGCTCTCTTCCATATATTGACTCTATGCTCAAACTGCCTACTCCAGGTCAAAATGTAGATATTCCACGTATCATATTCAAGTATGGCAATGTCCCCAGGCAGAAAAAAAAAAGCTGTGGTTTCTTTTTTTTTTTTTTTTTTTTTGGTATCTCTTATAAGAACAAGGAAGCTTTTTTTTTTTTTTCCCTAGCTTTTACCTAGAAGTCCAGAGAATGGTTTTATTCATGTAGCATTACTGTAAAACATATGAGAAGCCAGTGCTGGACCCAATCACTGGCGAGCAAACTGAAATCACTAATCAGAACCCACTCTCTGAGAGGGAGGATGGGTTAGCCCCTCCTGAAGTGCATGGCCATGTGGAAGAGGGTAGGTGTCTAAAACCAAATCAGACTCTCTGGGAACAAAGATTGACAAGAAGAATGACAGTTGGCTACTACCAAAGCGATGAGTTAGAGGAAAGGTAGAGGAACTGAGTTTGACCCAGAAAACCACACAGGAAAATACTAATAATAATGATACCGGAGGATATGAAGATGATTTCAGAGAGGAAATAGTGAGGTTTCCTACAACTAATCTTGCTAAGATCCAAAACAATAAATGCCTTATCATTCAAATGGATCTACTATAAAAAAACATGTGAGTTATCTACTCCCTTGAAGAAGGCAAGGAGAGAAGAACCAACCATGCAGTTCTCCTGGGGAAAATTCTCTGAAGTAATTCTCTGACCATTTGTGTTTAATAACTACATGACACTTATATTTGATACAAACCCTTCAGTGCAGACGGAATTTACTTCTAAAAACCGTGGTTACATACCCTTCCTTTTCAACCACCCCTTATACAAGGGTTAAAATATAAAATTGTAAAAGCATAAATAATTAAGATGTACAGCTCATGTGCTTCCCTTCGCAGAAAGACTCTTCAAAATCTCAATATGAAAAAATAGTTTTTATACATTTCCTATGTATATCTCCTCTCTGATACATGAGATTACATGACAAATGACTTAATTAAAAGCAATTCTGGACAGACTAAAGTATATTCTTCCAGTTGGATAATTTTATGGGTTCTGACCCTCAATGACATGTATATTTGAAACCATTCATTCAGCACCAAACACACATTGTTGTGTCATATTAATAGTTTCACTATAAGTTCCTTGCATATTGTATGTCCCATCCCCATAAGGTAGATACTTTGTTTCCTCCTGATAACCACTGCCCATAATAGATGCTCACCATAAACTCAATAAAGAACTCTACATTTTTAGCAAGCCACAGTTTTAAAATGATTTGTGTTCCAAAATTTTATTTGTAAACCTGAACTTGAAATTTGAGTCCATTTTTTCTCCATTAAAAGAAATGTTAAAGATAGTAGTTATGTCTTCAGAGAAGTCCATGAGAGATTCTTGAACAAATACACAGCAAACATAGTTTATCTTCACAATGAAAGACAGTAGAAAACCATACTAAATAGAAGGCTGCAATGATCACTCTAGAAGTTTGTGATTTCAGGGACACCTGGGTGGCTCAGTCGGTTAAGTGTCTGCCTTTGGCTCAGGTCATGATCCCAGAGTCCTCGGATCAAGCCCCGTATTGGGCTCCCTGCTCTGTCTCTCCCTTTGCCTGCTGCTCCTCCATTTGTGCATGTGCCCTCTCTCTCCCTAATAAATAAATAAAACATATTCTTTAAAAATTAAAAAAAAAAGAAGTTTGTTATTTCAGACCATAAAGAGTGCCTTGGAAAGTAAAAGCATTCAGTATCATGGCAAGGAGTTCCTCCAAAAGTAAAAAGCATTGCAACAGAGAACACAGATTCTAACCCCAAATGCCACCCTATTGCAAAATCAATAGCAACCAAAAAATTTCTTACCTGGCTTTTTGAGTGTCAGCATGGGCTGAAAAATCAAACCAACCTATAAACAGTTTTAATCTAAAGAACAGTGAGGCTATTTGAAATAATATTTTTATTTTCTTTGACTCATTTGCAAAGAAAAGCTTTACATGCCAGTTGCACTGGGGAAAGGGAAAGATAGCATGGGGTGGGGAGCATGAAGCAACATGAGCAACACTATATGATTTACCAAGTGATGAGGACAATTTTCTCAAAGTATAGGTACACCCCTTAAATTTGTCAAGTACAGGCACCTGAGTTTACAGTTATTTTAGGCCTTTTTTCTGAAGTTTTTTGTTAAATCTCTCTTCAACTTAGCATCAAGTCACTAACCAACCAGTTTTTCTCCTCCCTTTGCTCAGATACCTATTACAGATACAGAAATGGTTTTAACAGTCCATACTGTGCCTCTGTTTAGCAACTCATAACTAATCCTTAGAGTAAAATTCAAATCATCATGTTTGCCTGCTCCCTGAAGCTTGCTCTATAATTAGCATAATTAGTCAAAGGTGGTTAAATGGGGAAATCATATCATTTGCTTCCCAGGAACATGCCCTGGGATGCCTCGCCAGTGTTTCTCACTAATGAAGAGAGGAAAGATTGTGTAAACCTTGCTCTTCCATTGAACTCAAAGCAGAGTTAATTTCTAATATCCAAATTACTTACACTTTAAGACTAGCTCAGAGTTGATTCCATATTCACCAATATGTTTAATTAAATCACACAAACAAAATTACTACCTAGGTGATATTTTGTCTAAGTTTGCATTCTTCATAATCATCAGATTTGGGGCAATAAACAAAGTGATTTTTTGAAGCATAAAGGATAGATTGTTTTGTAAAACTGATGCCTGCCTGCTCCCAAAGAATCAAGTAATAACACAGAATTTTTTTTAAATTTTTTTGAAGATTTTATTTATTTATTTGACAGAGAGAGATCACAAGTGGGCAAAGAGGCACGCAGAGAGTGAGAGTGAGAAACAGAATATCTGCTGAGCAGAGAGTCTGATTCAGGCCCTGATCCCAGGACCCTGAGATCATGACCTGAGCTGAAGGCAGAGGCTTAATCCACTGATCCACCCAGGCACCCAATAACACGGAATTTTTAAAAAATCATTGCAATCTTCCAAATTACCATGGAAGTTTGGTAGACAACTTTCTAGATATCTCTTTTTGGATATGGTTAAATAAAAGATGAGTAGATATATTTATGGATAGACTGGGATCATTTTATTAAAATAGATCCACAGTATACATTCTATTTTTGAACAAAAAATTTGAATTTAATTTTACTTGAATTTACCAGAATGAAATAAAGTAAAATTAAAGAAATAGCTAGATTTTAGATAGATTCTTCCAATCTTAAAAATATAATATATAAAACCTTTAAGTAATAAGAGCAATTAAAAAAAAAAGAAATAAGAACAATTTTCTTTAACTTTAGGCAATATCCATTGATGCCCTATAAACATAATGTATTAACTTAACATATCTTCCCAATTAGCCTTCCTGCACATCCCTTTTATTAGTTATATCATTTTATATGCAAAATACCTATAGTATTTAGATTCAGTTCTACCATCAAAGTCCTCCTAGTGGTTTCAAGCTTTAAAGTTAAAAGAACTTCAAGATGAATGTCACTTCTTTTACAACATCTTTTCCATGTGTTCTTGATTCTGATTCACCTCTTGGTTGGCCAGATTTCATAGTATAGTAGTTTATGCAAGAAGAACTCTATTTCCCTGAAGTATTTCATGTTGAGAATGTTAGTCTGTTGTCCTTACACTGGAGAGACAATTTGGGATGGCTTTTTCCTCCTATTTATTCCCCTTAAGTTTTCGACACAATATTCAGCTGTCTTATAATACTTACTGTTGCTGTGGGAAAGGTAGTAGGGGTTAGTATACTAAGAAAACATGAATATGAGGGTTTTAAAGGGGTTGGGGGGTGGGAGGTCGGGGTACCAGGTGGTAGGTATTATAGAGGGCACAGATTGCATGGAGCACTGGGTGTGGTGCAAAATTAATGAATACTGTTATACTGAAAATAAATAAAAAATAAATTTTTAAAAACCCATGAATATATCCTACAATTTAAATACATTTAAAACAAAAGATTAACATTGTGATTGTTCCCAGAGGTCAGCAACAGGATTTTATGTATTAAAGAGAATAGAAGGTTAAGCAATGTTTCTTTTACAGCCCTACCTTCACCAAGTCATATGTTCAATTGGGTAAATACTCTGACCATGGTCAGTTGCAAGCTACCAACATATTTTCACTAACGGGGGTACTTCTATGAGATGGGCACAATCAGAGCCCCATTGTGCACATTAAGAAAAGAGAAAACAAAAGCTAGAGTGAGTGAGAGAGAAGCTTCAGGGCTTTAAGTTTCCAAGGGGCCATGATATGAAATAGCTGATGTCTCAAACACATACAAGATGAGATAAGTCCTTGTAGTGAAAGAGAAAGGTATTAATAAGAGACTATAGGGGAGGAGTCAAGATGGCGGAGAAGTAGCAGGCTGAGACTACCTCAGCTAGCAGGAGATCAGCTAGAGAGCTTATCTAAAGATTGCAAACACCTGCAAATCCATCGGCAGATCGAGGAGAAGAAGAACAGCAATTCTAGAAACAGAAAAACAACCACTTTCTGAAAGGTAGGACTGGCGGAGAAGTGAATCCAAAGCGACGGGAAGATAGACCCCGGGGGGAGGGGCCAGCTCCCGGCAAGCGGCGGAGCAACGGAGCACAAAATCAGGACTTTTAAAAGTCTGTTCCGCTGAGGGACATCGCTCCGGAGGCTAAACCGGGGCGAAGCCCACACGGGGTCGGCGTGACCTCAGGTCCCGCGGGGTCACAGAAAGATCGGGGGTGTCCGAGTGTCGCAGAGCTTGCGGATATTGGAACGGGAAAGCCGGCTGCAGAGACAGAGCCGACAGTAAGCTCGCAGCTTGGAGTTGCCTTGACCGGTCGCAAGCTCGGTGAGCTCGGAGCGCGGCCGGAGGTTGGGCAGACACGAGTTACTGGGAGCTATTCGCTGAGGGCGCACAGGGGAGCGGGGCCCCGGGCTCTCGGCTCCTCCGGGCCGGAGACCAGAAGGCCGCCATTTGTATTCCCGTCCTCCGGAACTCTATGGAAAGTGCTCAGGGAACAAAAGCTCCTGAAAGCAAAGCCGAGCAGATCACTCAGCCCGGCCCCTGGTAAGGGCGGTGTAATTCCGCTTGGGGCAAAGACACTTAAGAATCACTACACCAGGCCCCTCCCCCAGAAGATCAACAAGAAATCCAGGCAAGACCAAGTTCACCTACCAAGGAGTGCAGTTTCAATACCAAGGAGAAAGCAGCAGAATTCCAGAGGAGGAGAAAACAAACCACGGAACTCATGGCTTTCTGCCTGTGATTTTTCAGTCTTGCAGTTAATTTAATTTTTTTCTTTTTCATTTTTTTTCTCTTCTTCTGCTAAAATTTTTTATAACTTTTACCCTTTTCTCTTTTAACGTTTTTTAACTAGATTATCTAATATATATATTTTTCTTTTTTATACTTTTGTTTATTCATTTTCTTTTTTTTAAATTCTTTTTCTTTTTTTGCTTTCTTTCTTTTTGAACCTTTTTTTATCCCCAAATCAGAAGAGATCCTAATCTCTTCAATCTTTTTTTTCTTAATTCTTTTTTAAATTCTTGATTGAATTTTTAATTCAATCTCTTTTTTTTAATTCTTTTTTTCTTTTTTTTCTTTCTTTCTTTTTGAACCTCTTTTTATCCCCAAATCAGAAGAGATCCCAATCAGAAGAGATTGGGAGATCCCAATCAGAAGAGATTGGAGATCCCAATCAAAGGAGATCCCAATCAGAGGAGATCCCTCACCCAATTGTGAGGGGGGAGAAATCCCCCCTCACGATTTGGAATCTCTTCTGATTTGGTTAAAGCATATTTTCCTGGGATTGTTGCCACCCTTTTAGTATTTTACTTGCTCCTTCATATACTCTTAGCTGGACAAAATGACAAGGCGGAAAAATTCACAACAAAAAAAAGAACAAGAGGCAGTACCGAAGGCTAGGGACCTAATCAATACAGACATTGGTAATATGTCAGATCTAGAGTTCAAAATGACAATTCTCAAGGTTATAGCCGGGCTTGAAAAAGGCATGGAAGATATTAGAGAAACCCTCTCCAGAGATATAAAAGCCCTTTCTGGAGAAATAAAAGAACTAAAATCTAACCAAGTTGAAATCAAAAAAGCTATTAATGAGGTTCAATCAAAAATGGAGGCTCTCACTGCTAGGATAAATGAGGCACAGAAAGAATTAGCGATATAGAAGACCAAATGACAGAGAATAAAGAAGCTGAGCAAAAGAGGGACAAACAGCTACTGGACCATGAGGGGAGAATTCGAGAGATAAGTGACACCATAAGACGAAACAACATTAGAATAATTGGGATTCCAGAAGAAGAAGAAAGAGAGAGGGGAGCAGAAGGTATACTGGAGAGAATTATTGGGGAGAATTTCCCCAATATGGCAAAGGGAACGAGTATCAAAATTCAGGAGGTTCAGAGAACGCCCCTCAAAATCAATAAGAATAGGCCCACACCCCGTCACCTAATAGTAAAATTTACAAGCCTTAGTGACAAAGAGAAAATCCTGAAAGCAGCCCGGGAAAAGAAGTCTGTAACATACAATGGTAAAAGTATTAGATTGGCAGCTGACTTATCCACAGAGACCTGGCAGGCCAGAAAGAGCTGGCATGACATTTTCAGAGCACTAAACGAGAAAAACATGCAGCCAAGAATACTATATCCAGCTAGGCTATCATTGAAAATAGAAGGAGAGATTAAAAGCTTCCAGGACGAACAAAAACTGAAAGAATTTGCAAACACCAAACCAGCTCTACAGGAAATACTGAAAGGGGTCCTCTAAGCAAAGAGAGAGCCTACAAGTAGTAGATCAGAAAGGAACAGAGACAATATACAGTAACAGTCACCTTACAGGCAATACAATGGCACTAAAATCATATCTCTCAATAGTTACCCTGAATGTTAATGGGCTAAATGCCCCAATCAAAAGACACAGGGTATCAGAATGGATAAAAAAACAAAACCCATCTATATGTTGCCTCCAAGAAACTCATTTTAAACCCGAAGACACCTCCAGACTTAAAGTGAGGGGGTGGAAAAGAATTTACCATGCTAATGGACATCAGAAAAAAGCAGGAGTGGCAATCCTTATATCAGATCAATTAGATTTTAAGCCAAAGACTATAATAAGAGATGAGGAAGGACACTATATCATACTCAAAGGGTCTGTCCAACAAGAAGATCTAACAATTTTAAATATCTATGCCCCCAACGTGGGCGCAGCCAACTATATAAACCAATTAATAACAAAATCAAAGAAACACATCAACAATAATACAATAACAGCAGGGGACTTTAACACTCCCCTCACTGAAATGGACAGATCATCCAAGCAAAAGATCAACAAGGAAATAAAGGCCTTAAATGATACACTGGATGAGATGGACATCACAGATATATTCAGAACATTTCATCCCAAAGCAACAGAATACACATTCTTCTCTAGTGCACATGGAACATTCTCCAGAATAGATCACATCCTCGGTCCTAAATCAAGACTCAACCGGTATCAAAAGATTGGGATCATTCCCTGCATATTTTCAGACCACAATGCTCTGAAGCTAGAACTCAACCACAAGATGAAGTTTGGAAAGAACCCAAATACATGGAGACT
Source organism: Neogale vison (assembly GCF_020171115.1). Classification (NCBI taxonomy): domain Eukaryota; kingdom Metazoa; phylum Chordata; class Mammalia; order Carnivora; family Mustelidae; genus Neogale; species Neogale vison. The sequence continues at coordinate 220,919,655 of NC_058091.1, forward strand.
AAACAGCATCCTTCTAAAGAATGAATGGGTCAACCGGGAAATTAAAGAAGAATTGAAAAAAATCATGGAAACAAATGATAATGAAAATACAACGGTTCAAAATCTGTGGGACACAACAAAGGCAGTCCTGAGAGGAAAATATATAGCGGTACAAGCTTTTCTCAAGAAACAAGAAAGGTCTCAGGTACACAACCTAACCCTACACCTAAAGGAGCTGGAGAAAGAACAAGAAAGAAACCCTAAGCCCAGCAGGAGAAGAGAAATCATAAAGATCAGAGCAGAAATCAATGAAATAGAAACCAAAAAAACAATAGAACAAATCAACCAAACTAGGAGCTGGTTCTTTGAAAGAATTAATAAAATTGATAAACCCTTGGCCAGACTTATCAAAAAGAAAAGAGAAAGGACCCAAATAAATAAAATCATGAATGAAAGAGGAGAGATAACAACTAACACCAAAGAAATACAAACTATTATAAGAACATACTATGAGGAACTCTACGCCAACTAATTTGACAATCTGGAAGAAATGGATGCATTCCTAGAAACATATAAACTACCAAAATTGAACCAGGAAGAAATAGAAAGCCTGAACAGACCCCTAACCAGTAAGGAGATTGAAACAGTCATTAAAAATCTCCAAACAAACAAAAGCCCAAAGCCAGATGGCTTCCCGGGGGAATTCTACCAAACATTTAAAGAGGAACTAATTCCTATTCTCCTGAAACTGTTCCAAAAAATAGAAATGGAAGGAAAACTCCCAAACTCATTTTATGAGGCCAGCATCACCTTGATCCCAAAACCAGACAAGGATCCCATCAAAAAAGAGAGCTATAGACCAATATCCTTGATGAACACAGATGCAAAAATTCTCACCAAAATACTAGCCAATAGGATTCAACAGTACATTAAAAGGATTATTCACCACGACCAAGTGGGATTTATCCCAGGGCTGCAAGGTTGGTTCAACATCCGCAAATCAGTCAATGTGATACAACACATCAATAAAAGAAAGAACAAGAACCATATGATACTCTCAATAGATGCTGAAAAAGCATTTGACAAAGTACAGCATCCCTTCCTGATCAAAACCCTTCAAAGTGTAGGGATAGAGGGCACATACCTCAATATCATCAAAGCCATCTATGAAAAACCCACTGCAAATATCATTCTCAATGGAGAAAAACTGAAAGCTTTTCCGCTAAGGTCAGGAACACGGCAGGGATGTCCATTATCACCACTGCTATTCAACATAGTACTAGAAGTCCTAGCCTCAGCAATCAGACAACAAAAGGAAATTAAAGGCATCCAAATCGGCAAAGAAGAAGTCAAATTATCACTCTTCGCAGATGATATGATACTCTATGTGGAAAACCCAAAAGACTCCACTCCAAAACTGCTAGAACTTATACAGGAATTCAGTAAAGTGTCAGGATATAAGATCAATGCACAGAAATCAGTTGCACTTCTCTACACCAACAACAAGACAGAAGAAAGAGAAATTAAGGAGTCAATCCCATTTACAATTGCACCCCAAACCATAAGATACCTAGGAATAAACCTAACCAAAGAGGCTAAGAATCTATACTCAGAAAACTATAAAGTACTCATGAAAGAAATTGAGGAAGACACAAAGAAATGGAAAAATGTTCCATGCTCCTGGATTGGAAGAATAAATATTGTGAAAATGTCTATGCTACCTAAAGCAATCTACACATTTAATGCAATTCCTATCAAAGTACCATCCATCTTTTTCAAAGAAATGGAACAAATAATTTTAAAATTTATATGGAACCAGAAAAGACCTCGAATAGCCAAAGGGATATTGAAAAACAAAGCCAAAGTTGGTGGCATCACAATTCCGGACTTCAAGCTCTATTACAAAGCTGTCATCATCAAGACAGCATGGTACTGGCACAAAAACAGACACATAGACCAATGGAACAGAATAGAGAGCCCAGAAATAGACCCTCAACTCTATGGTCAACTAATCTTCGACAAAGCAGGAAAGAATGTCCAATGGAAAAAAGACAGCCTCTTCAATAAATGGTGTTGGGAAAATTGGACAGCCACGTGCAGAAAAATGAAATTGGACCATTTCCTTACACCACACACAAAAATAGATTCAAAATGGATTAAGGACCTCAATGTGAGAAAGGAATCCATCAAAATCCTTGAGGAGAACACAGGCAGCAACCTCTTCGACCTCAGCCGCAGCAACATCTTCCTAGGAACATCGCCAAAGGCAAGGGAAGCAAAGGCAAAAATGAACTTTTGGGATTTCATCAAGATCAAAAGCTTTTGCACAGCAAAGGAAACAGTTAACAAAACCAAAAGACAACTGACAGAATGGGAGAAGATATTTGCAAACGACATATCAGATAAAGGACTAGTGTCCAAAATCTATAAAGAACTTAACAAACTCAACACCCAAAGAACAAATAATCCAATCAAGAAATGGGCAGAGGACATGAACAGACGTTTCTGCCAAGAAGACATCCAGATGGCCAACAGACATATGAAAAAGTGCTCCATATCACTCGGCATCAGGGAAATACAAATCAAAACCACAATGAGATATCACCTCACACCAGTCAGAATGGCTAAAATCAACAAGTCAGGAAATGACAGATGCTGGCGAGGATGCGGAGAAAGGGACACCCTCCTACACTGTTGGTGGGAATGCAAGCTGGTGCAACCACTCTGGAAAACAGCATGGAGATTCCTCAAAATGTTGAAAATAGAACTGCCCTATGACCCAGCAATTGCACTACTGGGAATTTACCCTAAAGATACAAACGTAGTGATCCAAAGGGGCACGTGCACCTGAATGTTTATAGCAGCAATGTCCACAATAGCCAAACTATGGAAAGAACCTAGATGTCCATCAACAGATGAATGGATCAAGAAGATGTGGTATATATACACAATGGAATACTATGCAGCCATCAAAAGAAACGAAATCTTGCCATTTGCGACAACATGGATGGAACTAGAGCGTATCATGCTTAGTGAAATAAGTCAAGCGGAGAAAGACAACTATCATATGATCTCCCTGATATGAGGGAGTGGTGATGCAACATGGGGGCTTAAGTGGGTAGGAGAAGAATCCATGAAACAAGATGGGATAGGGAGGGAGACAAACCATAAGTGACTCTTAATCTCACAAAACAAACTGTGGGTTGCTGGGGGGGAGGGGGGTTGGGAGAAGGGGGGAAGGTTATGGACATTGGGGAGGGTATGTGCTTTTGGGTAAATTGGAAGGGGAGATGAACCATGAGAGACTATGGACTCTGAAAAACAGTCTGAGGGGTATGAAGTGGCGGGGGGGTGGGAGGTTGGGGTACCAGGTGGTGGGTATTATAGAGGGCACAGCTTGCATGGAGCACTGGGTGTGGTGAAAAAATAATGAATACTGTTTTTCTGAAAATAAATAAATTGGAAAAAAAAATAAGAGACTATAACAGGGAGACCTGGTTAGAAGACATTTTTGATGATGTGACTTTTAGGCTGATTACTAAAATATGAGTGCATGTTGCTAGGAAGACTTGGGGGAACGTATTCCAGGAACTGGAATCCAAGGCCCATGAGATGGGGAAAGCATGTTTTAAGAACTAAGAAAGGGATTTTTCTCTGGTATTTACCATGGGAATCTGATCAAGAGTCTGGAGCCACAGGGGTACATGGGACAGCCAGGGCCTTCACAATTGCTCACAGGCCAAAATCTGGCCCTGACTCCTGTCACTGGCCTGCAGGGCTTAGCTTACCTGCAGCTAGCTCCTCCAGCTGTGCCCCTGCACCCTACTGGCCCAATTCTCAGCACCAGGCTTCACTACTGTAAAATAACCATGGTGAGACTTTGCAGCCACAGGACTACACTCCAACAGATGGGGCCCCTGCAGCTGCCCATGTGCCTGAAACTGGCTCTAGCCCTTGTTGCTGGCCCTGGCCCTCACCACTAACTATATGTCTTCAGCTGGTCCCTGCCACTACACAGGCACCTGGTTTCCCTCTGGGATAAAGAACAAGAGAAAAGTGTCCACTCTCACCACTCCTTTTCGAGATAATACTAAAAGTCTTAGCCAAAGCAGATAGACAAGAAAAAGAAATAAAAGGCATCCAAATAAGAGAGGAAGATGTAAAACAATGTTTGTTGATGACATGACCTTGTGTACAGAAAATTCTAAACTCCACAAAAATAACTGTTTAAATAAATGAATTCAGAGAAGTTTCAGGACATAAAATAAACATACAAAAATCTGTTTTCAAGTTATACTCTAACAATGATCTATCTAAAAAAGAAATTTAAAATGAACACCATTTGAATAGCATCAAATAATAAAATACTTATTTACATTTAACAAAGGAAATTAATGAACTATACAATGAAAACTGTAAGACCTTGAGGAAACTGAAGACAAAAATACGGAAAGATATTCTGTGTTAACGAATCAGAGTTAATATTGTTCAACTGTCCACAGTACCTAAAGCCCTCTACAGATACAATGTAATCCCTATCAAAATTCCAATCTCATTTTTCAAAGAAATAGGAAAAACAATGCTAAAATTCATATGGAACCATGAAAGACCCCAAGTAGCCAAAGGAGTCTTAAGAAGAACAAAGTTGGAGGCATTACATTTCCTGATTTCAAGCTCTACTGCAAAGCTTCAACATGGTACTAGCATAAAAACAGACACATAAACCAAAAGAATAGAAATGAAAGCCCAGAAATAAACCTACCCATATATGGTCAACTAGTACATGGTACATGACAAAGGAGCCAAGAATACTCAATGGGGTTAAGGATAAATCCTTCAATAAATGGTGATGGGAAAACCTGATATTCACATGCAAAAGAATGAAAATGAACCTTTATTTTACACCACTCACCAAAACTAACTAAAAATAAATTAAGACTTAAACATAAGACCTGAAACCATAAAACTCCTAGAAGAAACACAAGAAGCTTCATGACATCCATCTTGATAATAATTTTTTGAATAGGACATGGAAACACAAGCAATAAAAGCAAACATCAATAAGTGAGACTACATAAAACTAAAAAGCTTTTGCACAGCAAACTGGAAAATCAACAAAATGAATAGGCAATTTGGGGAATAGAAGATACATCCAAACCAAATATCTGATAAGGGGTTAATATTCAAAATCTGCAAGGAACTCAAACAACTGGAATGGCAAAAAATATATATAAATAAAAATCTTGAATTTAAAAATGGGCAAAGAACTTGAATAAACATTTTTCCAAAATAGACACAAATGACCAACAAGTATATGAAAAGGTGCTCAGTATCACTAACCATTGGGGAAATGCAAAAATAAACCACAATGATATATTACCAGACACCTGTTAGAATGGCTACTATCAAAAACAAGAAAAATGGCTGTTGTCATTATTTGTTATTAAATAAAATAATTTTTTTAATATTAACAAAGCCAGTGAAGATGTGAAAAAGAAGGAAACCTGGCACTCTGCTGGTGGGAATGTGAACTGGCACAGCCACTACAGAAAACAGTACAGAGGTTCCTGAAAAAATTAAAAATAGGACTAACATGATCATCAATCCTACTTTTGGATATATATCTGAAGGAAATCAAATTGCTGCCTCAAAGAGATATCCATACTCCTACATTCTTTGCAGCATTATTCAGAATAGCGAAGACATTGAAATAACCTAAGTGTCTACAGGCAGAAGAATTAATTTTTTTAAATGTGATATACATACACATACACAAATGCACACACATAGAGGAATATTATTCATCTGAAGGAAATCCTATTACTTGCATCAAATGAATGGAGAACATTATGCTAACTAAAATAAATCTGAGAAACATAAATGCTGTATGATCACATTTATATGTAAAAATCTTAAAATATCAAACTCATAGAAACAATAGATTGAGACTTACAAGGGGCTGGGGAATACAGGAGATGTTGGCTATAGACTACAAACTTGCAGTTATAAAACATAAATTTCAGAAACCTAATGTAAAGCATGATGACTATAGTTAGTGACACTGTATTGTACACTTGAAAGCAGCTGTGAGAACACCTTAACAACAATAAAAAGTGGTAATTATGTGATGTGAAGGATGTGTTAAGTAACTTTATTGTGATAATTATTTCCTTCAATATATAAGTTTACCAAATTATCACATTGTTCACCTTGAACCTATACAATGTTATAGACAATTTAATCTCAGTAAAGCAAGGGGAGGGAGATTAGCAAAAACAAGTAGCTAAGAAACTATCCTGAACCAGTAAGAAAAAAGCACAACATACCACCAAGGAAGAAGGCAGGGGCAAGGTCTCACATTGTCTTGCACACCAGCCATGTCAAAGACCTTGTGTTTTATACTAAGTGCAATAAGAAGCCATTGGAAGATTCAAATAAGGGAGTAAAAGGCTATTTGAAGTGTTAAAGGTCATTCTGGATACAAAGGACAAAGGTATGAGAGTTGAAGAGCTGGTATGAAGAAGAGGAACAACCAGGAAGCTCGAGGCAGGAAGCTGTGAAAGCACTTTGAGGATGAATAGGATTTTTAGTTGATCCAGGGTGGGGAAAGCAAAGAGGGACAGACAGAGAGAGATTTAAGGTATGCTCTGAGAAAAAGTCATCAGGATGTGGGAAGTAAAGCAGAGACAGAAGTCACAAATGACTTTCAGTTACTGGCTCACATACATAGGCTGAAGGAGCCACATACTGACAGAGGAAAACTGTGAAGAACAACCATGGGGGAAAAAGGTGAGATGTTGATGGTACACCTAAGTGAAATTTAGGACATCTTTTCATATATGTGGTTCTGGTCTTCATATAAGGTTTTATATGAGCTTGAGGCTGAAATTTTGGGTTTCTGTATAGCTACAATTTATACCATGATAGAGATGAAAATGCTTAGAGGGAAAGCCTCACATAAGGCCAGAAAATGGTCCAAGACTAAGCCCTGTAGTTCCAATAATTATTGGGTGGTAAAACAGGGAGATACTTTGTTTTAGGTATGTAAAGATACCAACCAGAGAAAGAGCCATCAGAACTATCAGAGGAGAAGAAAGGATTGCAAAGAACATGGTATCATGAAAATCAAGAGATAAAATTTTTCAGAGAGGGAAGAGTTGACCACTGAGAGGTCACATAAGATGGGTAACATGTCCATTGGATTTAGAAATTTGGGAAGTCAATGGTAACTTTACTGAAAATTGTTTCTGGGAAGAGATTGGGGTATAATCCAGGCGTCAGTGGCTTGGGCAGAGAATCAATCTACCACATGATTCCTCTGTTTTTGAATGTAAAATCAGGTCACTAAGATGGTCTGGATTTCTTGAAGATTTGCTCAATTACATGATTCAAAGGCCATGTGTGATACCCACCATAAAGACAAAGGAATTCACCTTCTTGGAGCAAGCTGCAGTCCAATGAGGATTCAGAAATCCTGCAGAGAAGATGCAATTAAAATTTCGACAGAGTGAAAAACTAAATGATGAATCATCTTTGGAGACATAGGTCCAATAGCGTTCTCAGGGCTCCTTTCACAATGGGTGATTAGTGCATATAAGAGTTGGATAGAGAAAAGAAGTCAGTTAAGAAATGCAACCACATTGACTTCCCTTTCCCAGTCAAGCAGCACTAGAAAACACTGGATCTATGGGAAGAAAGGCACAGGAGTTCTTGTTTGTTGGTTTTGTGATAGTGATGATGGATTTTGTTATTGTTGTCATCATTTGCTATTAGGTAAAATAATGTTTTAAAACTAAGTCCATCTATAACTGTGGCATAGGAAAAATGTACTATTTTCCATCCAAAGCACATGCATCATATTTCTGGGCAAACATTTTAAAAGATACATGTGCTCTTCTCCCAAGTTCTTCGTGTCGAAAAGAGAAAGGTTAAATAAGTTATGATTCTTTCTTCAGAGTAAATGATTTGCATCCTACTATGACTAAGTACTACTATTGGTTAACTTTAGGCATGCCTGCTCTTCTTTCTTTAAAAGACCATTTGGCAGACTAGATTATTTCTTCTTGAGTTTAAATATTTGCTTAAAATAGTTATTTCATAAATATATTTTTTCTCTTTCCAGGAGAATGTACAACTGTAAATTTAAAATCTTTAATTTTAACTAATATGAAAAACTAAGAGAAAAAAGATGTTCTTACTCAATTTAAATATGTATTTTTCAAATAATAATGTGTATTAGAACCCTAAATTATATATTTTCCCACACTGTGTTGCACATGTAATTAATCTGCTTACAGTGCCATTATCACCGAAATTTAAAGCTGAGAAATTTACAAGTTGAAAGAAATCTTAGAGATCCTCCTACTCAACTACTAATCACAGAAAATAAACATACCTGCATAACATTACTTCTAGAGAGAGGTCTGCACAATGTTGAGTTTCAAATTTCTAACCAGAGACATATGGAAAATATCAGAAATGACCTTTTGCTCTTTGAAAAAAACAGAATTTGAATGATGCATTGTGAAAATGTCTCTTCTGGGGATGTAAGAGCTCTAACGTAGAGTCCCCTCCTTAATGTACATATTATCCAGACAGGAAATGAGACAAGGGAGGTGAGTGAGGGCAAAAGGGGAGATGAGTCAAACAGACATGAAAATGAGATGAGGGGAAGGATGCAGATTGGAAGCATCAATGGCATGGGACCCCGAATGACTGCTATGTATATCAGGGATAGGAGGGGAAGGAAAACAAGGCAGATGGAAGTTTTCAGATGCAGTGAAACAGGGACACATGAAGGAAACAGGCAAACCTAGAGTGGGGTTTCAGAGAAAGATGAGTGTGGTTTTAGATGCACACAAGTACTCTACTTAAGTGTGATATTTGAATCAAGGATAGATAAGCAGTGTAAGGGAAGGAATCAAGAGGAAAGAAAACAAGTTTCCTTCTGATGTACCTGAGGAAACCCATAACTTAAATGGGCAGCAAATGGAAGTCAACTGGACATAAAAGTTCCTTCATCAGAGAAGTATAGTTTATTCTTCTCAATACAGATAAAAATGCTTAAAGCCATCATTCTATATTAAAAAGCAACTGCAATTGCAGGGTCATAGGGAAGCTCTATTTTTAATTTCTTGAGGAATCTCCACACTGTTCTCCAAAGTGGCTGCACCAACTTGCATTCCCACCAACAGTGTAAGAGGGTTCCCCTTTCTCCACATCCTCTCCAACACATGTTGTTTCCTGTCTTGCTAATTTTGGCCATTCTAACTGGTGTAAGGTGGTATCTCAATGTGGTTTTAATTTGAATCTGATGGCTAGTGATGATGAGCATTTTTTCATGTGTCTGATAGCCATTTGCATGTCTTCATTGGAGAAGTGTCTGTTCATATCTTCTGCCCATTTTTTTATATTATCTGCTTTGTGTGTGTTGAGTTTGAGGAGTTCTTTATAGATCCTGGATATCAACATTTTTTTGTTTGTTTGTTTGTTTTTTCAATTTATTTATTTTCAGAAAAACATTATTCATTATTTTTTCACCACACCCAGTGCTCCATGCAAGCCGTGCCCTCTATAATACCCACCACCTGGTACCCCAACCTCCCACCCCCACCACCACTTCAAACCCCTCAGATTGTCAACCTTTTGACTGTACTGTCATTTGCAAATATCTTCTCCCATTCCGTGGATTGCCTCTTTGTTTTGTTGACGGTTTCCTTTGCTGTGTAGAAGCTTTTGATCTTGAAGGAGTCCCAAAAGTTCATTTTCGCTTTTGTTTCCTTTGCCTCTAGAGACATATCTTGAAAGAATTTGCTGTGGCTGATATCGAAGAGTGTACTGCTTATGTTCTCCTCTAGGATTCTGATGGATCCTTGTCTCACGTTGAGGTCTTTTATCCATTTTGAGTTTATCTTTGTGTACGGTGTAAGAGAGTGGTCGAGTTTCATTCTTCTACACGTAGCTGTCCAGTTTTCCCAGCATCATTTATTGAAGAGACTGTCTTTTTTCCACTGTATATTTTTTCCTGTTTTGTCGAAGATTATTTGACCATATAGTTGAGGGTCCATAACTGGGCTCTCTACTCTGTTCCCTATGACCCTGCAATTGCACTACTGGGTATTTACCCCAAAGATACAGATGAAGTGAAAAGAAGGGCCATCTGTACCCCAATGTTCATAGCAGCAATGGCCACAGTCGCCAAACTGTGGAAAGAACCAAGATGCCCTTCAGTGGATGAATGGATAAGGAAGATGTGGTCCATATACACAATAGAGTATTATGCCTCCATCAGAAAGGATGAATACCCAACTTTTGTAACAACATGGATGGTACTGGAAGAGATTATGCTGAGTCAAATAAGTCAAGCAGAGAGAGTCAATTATCATATGGTTTCAGTTATTTGTGGAGCATAACAAATAGCATGGAGGACAAGGGGAGATGGAGAGGAGAAGGGAGTTGAGGGAAATTGGAAGGGGAGGTGAACATGAGAGACTATGGACTCTGAAAAACAATCTGAGGGGTTTGAAGGGGCGGGGGATGGGAGGCTGGGGGAACCAGATGGTGGGTATTAGAGAGGACATGTATTGCATGGAGCACTGGGTGTGGTGCAAAAACAATGAATACTGTTAACGCTGAAAATAAATTTAAGAAAAAATGAAAAAAAAAAAAAGCAACTGTAAACAGACTCTACAAGTAGAACTTTAAAAATGAAGACGACAAGGGCACCTGGGTGGCTCATTCAGTTAAGCATCTGCCTTCAGCTCAGGTCATGATCCAGGAACCCAGGGATTGAGTCCCATGTCAGGCTCCCTGCTCAGGGGGGAGAGGCAGGGTCTGCTTCTCCCTCTGCCCCTCACCTGCTCTCATGCTCTTTATCTCTCTCTCTCTCAAACAAATAAAATCTTAATGAATAAATTAATTGAATAAAAATGAAGGAGACAAGATGAAAATAAATGAGACATTATGGGGTCCGTGATCAAAGGAGCAAGACTGATACAAAGCAAAAACCAAGCAAAGTTTTATTTCACACCAGCACTGAGAATCAAACCAACCGGCTGGGGCCATCTTTATGGAGAAAGTGACTACCCCCAGCTTCACAGACTAGCTTTTATAGAGCAAAGGCCATGTGGTTGAGCTTGGTCAATGAGATTGTCTCCATCTGGCCTGACCCATCTTTGCATTCTAGGCTTTGTTATCTCCACCTGACCTGACCTGTCCTTGTATTTGGGCTCTGTTATCAGGGACTGATTGACCATATTTTACTGGTTTCTCAGACTGGCTTTTATGTAAGTTCCTGGGGTGGGCGGGGGGGGGGGGGAGTCATTTTAAGTTTTACTGCACAAACAACAAAATGGCTATTAAACCGAGATGGAGTTGCTCTGGCTAAATAGGACCCTACAAGACACAACAGGAACTAACTGCAAAATGAAATTTGAAAGTAATATCAGGGTAAGTATAATTTAAAAAAAAAATTAAGTATTTTTGAAATGAGTGAATAAAAAGGGATTTTTTTTTTTTAAGTTTCTACCACCTTTTACAGGTTTCCCATTATTCAGAAGACAAATGCCAGAACATAAATGTAAGACTCTCCACACAAATCATTTTCCCGGCCTAGAGATAATAGTTTTTCCATTTATGAAAACACTGAAGAGGGAGTGAGAAGCAAAATGGTGAAGCAGTAGCAGACTAAAATGACATAAGATCACAGGAGTTCAGCTAGATAGGTACCAAAGCATTCCGAACAACTACAAACTCAATGGAAGATAGAAGAGAAGAACAGCAATTCTAGGAAAAGAAAATCAACCACTTTCTAAAAGGTAGGACATGCCTTTCAGAATCCGAATAGACGGGAAGATAGATCACAGGAGGAGGGGCTGAATCCAGGCAAGCGGAGCAGAGGAGCACAAAATGAAAACTTTTAAAAGTCTGCTCTACTGAGGGACATCATTCCAGAGGCTAAGCAGGGGTGGAGGCCTCACAGGGACAATCTCAGGTACAGCAGGGTCACAGAAACATCGGGAGTATCTGAGTGTGGCAGAGATGCCAGGTATCGGAGTGGGGAAGCCAACTACAGAGACAGAGTCTAAGAGTGAGCTTTCAGATCAGGATTACCTTCAAGCATGATCCAAGGCACAATCGGACCACTTCCCTTTGAGCAGGGACCCCACAAGTGCCAGATCCAGTAAGACTCACCTTCCTCTTCTGTCTGCAAGCAGCGCAGCAGGAATCTGCTAGGTTTGGAGACTCCAAAGAGGGCTGTGCACCAGAGACAGAAATGTTCGGTCACAGGCCAGGTGAGCGCAGAGTGAGGCCAGAGTCCATGGAGACAGGAGTGATTCAGTGCTTTTCTCTGAGGGCCCACTGAGGAATGGGGCCCAAACTCTCAGCTTCTCCAGGCCAGAAATTGGGAGGCCGCCATTTTCATTCCCATCCTACAAGCAGTATGAAAAGTGTTCAGGAAACAAAAGCTCTGAGAACAAACCCGAGCAGATCACTTAGCCTGGCCCCTGGCAAGGGTGGTGAAATTCCATCTCCAGCAAAGACATTTAAGAACCACTGCAACAGGCCCCTCCCCCAGAAGATCAGCAAGAACATCAAGCCATAACCAAGCTCACCCACAAGGAGAACAGTGGAACTCCAGTGCTAGGGGAAAGCAACATATAAAATTCATGGCTTTTTTCCCATGATTCTTTAGTCTTCCAAAGTTAAATTTTTTTTAACTTAAATTTTTTTCTTATTCTATGTTTTAACTTTTCCTCTTCCCTCTTTTAACATTTCTTAATGAGTTTATCTTAACAATACCTTTCTTTTTAGGGGCGCCTGGGTGGCTCAGTGGGTTAAAGCCTCTGCCTTCAGGTCAGGTCATGTTCCCAGGGTGCTAGGATCGAGCCCCACATTGGCCTCTTTGCTCAGCAGGGAGCCTGCATCCTCCTCTCTCTCTTTGCCTGCCTCTCCGTCTACTTGTGATCTCTGTCAAATAAATAAATAAAATTTTAAAAAATATACTTTTAAATCTTCATTGTTATAGTCATATTTTATCCCTTCATTTTATTTAACCTTATTTTTTGTACACATATACTTTTTTTCCTTAAAAATACTGGGATACAATTTCTTCTAATAGATCAAAATATACCCTAATCTAGCATATGGCTTTGTTCTACTCTCCAGACTGAGCACATTTCCTCTTTTTTTTTCTTTTTCCAACCAACTTATCTTATCAACTCCTTTTTTAGAACTTGTTTTAATTTTCATCTTTATAGTCATACTCCATCCCTTCACTGTGTTTACCCTTATTTTTGTATATATATGTATGTTTTTCTTTCTTTAAAGTTTTGGGAGGTAGCTTCTTCAAAGAGACCAAATATACCCAAAATCAAGGGGGTGGCTCTGTTCCATTCACCAGTCTAATATATATATATATGCATATATACATACATACATACATACATATATAATTTTTTATTTTTTATTTAATTTTTATTTCTTTTTAACCTCTTTCTTCTCCCCCCACTTTTGGATTTCTTCTGCTTTGGTTAGTGTAATGTTCCTGGGGTCTTTGCCACCCTTTTAGTATTTTATTCTCTCATTCATCTATTCTTATCTTGATAAAATTACAAGGTGGAAAACTCACCACCAAAAAAAAAAAAAAAAAGAGGCAGAACCAATGGCTAAGGACCTCATCAATACGGACATCGGTAATATGTAAGAACTACAGTCCAGAATGACGATTCTCAAGGTGCTAGCTGGGCTTGAAAAAGGCATGGAAGATATTAGAGACTCCCTTTCTGAAGAAATAAAATGCCTTTCTGGAGAAATAAAAGAACTAAAATCTAACCAAGTTGAAATCAAAAAAGCTATTAATGAAGTACAATCAAAAACAGACTCTCTTACTGCCAGGATAAATGAGGCAGAAGAGAGAACTATTGATATAGAAAACCAAATGACAGAGAATAAAGAAGCTGAGCAAAAGAGAGACAAATAACTACTAGATCACAAGGGGAGAATTCAAGAGATAAGAGATACCCGAAGACAAAACAATATTAGAATAATGGGGCCTCCAGAAGAATGGGGGGGGGCAGAGGTATATTGGAGCGAATTATAGTAGATAATTTCCCTAATACAGCAGAGGGAACAAGCATCAAAATCCAGGAGGCACAGAGAACTGCCCTCAGTATCAATAAAAATAGGTCCATACCCTGTCATCTAATAGTAAAACTTACAAGTCTTAGTGACAAAGAGAAAATCTTGAAAGCAGCTTAGGACAAGAAGTTTGTAACATACAAAGGAAGAAATATTAGGTTGGCAGCAGTCTTATCCATAGACCGGGCAGGCCAGAAAGAAGTGGCAAAATATATTCAGAGCAATAAATGAGAAAAATATGCAGCCAAGAGTACTATATCCACCTAAGCTATCACTGAAAATAGAAGGAGAGATAAAAAGCTTTCAGGACAAACAAAAATTAAAAGAATTTTCAAACACCAAACGAGCCCTACAGGAAATATTGAAAGGGGTCCTCTAAGCAAAGAGAGAACCTAAAAGTAGCAGACCAGCAAGGAACAGAGATAATATACAGTAACAGTCACCTTACAGACAACACAATGGCACTAAATTGCTATCTTTCAACAGTTACCCTGAATGTAAATGGGCCAAATGCCCCAATCAAAAGACACAGGGTATCAGAATGGAAAAACAAGACCCATCGATATGCCATCTGCAAGAAACTCATTTTAGACCCAAAGACACCTACAGATTTGAAGTGAGGGGGTGGAAAACAATTTACCATGCTAATGGACATCAGAGGAAAGTTGGGGTGCTAATATGTAATTTATCATAAATTATCAGATAAATTGGATTTTAAGTCAAAGAATATAATAGATGAGTTAGGACATTATATCATATGTAAAGGGTCTGTCCAAACAGGAAGATCTAACAATTGTAAACATGCCCCTAACATGGGAGCAGCAAATTCTATAAACTAATTAATAACAAAATCAAATGAACAAATCAACAATAATACAATAATAGTAGAGGACTTTAACACCACCCTCACTGAAATGGACAGATCATCCAAGCAAAAGATCAACATGGAAATGAAGGCTTTAATTGACACACTGGGCCAGAAGGGCATCACAGATATATTCAGAACATTCCATCCCAAAGTAACAGAGTACACATTCTTCTCTAGTGCACATGGAACATTCTCCAGAATAGATCACATCCTGGGTCACAAATCAGGTCTCAACCAGTACCAAAAGACTGGGGACATTCCCTGCTTATTTTCAGACCACAATGCTCTGAACCTAAAATTCAATCACAAGAGGAAAGTTGGAAAGAACTCAAATACAGGAAGGCTAAAGAGCATCCTACTAAAGAATAAAAGAGTCAACTAGGAAATTAAAGAAGAAGTGAAAAAATTCATGGAAACAAATGAAAATGAAAACACAACTATTCAAAATCTTTGGGACACAGCAAAGGCAGTCCTGAGAGTAAAATATATAGCAATACAAGCCTTTCTCAAGAAACAAGAAAGTTCTCAAGTACACAACCTAATCCTACACATAAAGGAGCTGGAGAAAGAATAGCAAAGAAAGCCTGAACCCAGCAGGAGAAGAGAAAGAATAAACATCAGAGCAGAAATCAATGAAATAGAAACAAAAAAAACAGTAGAACAAATCAATCAAACTAGGTTTTTTGAAAGAATAAATAAGATTAATAAACCCCTGGCCAGACCTATCAAAATAGAAATGACCCAAATTAATAAAATCATGAATGAAAGAGGAGAGATCACAACCAAAACCAAAAAAAGACAAACAACTATAAGAACATATTATTAACAAATATATGCCAATGTATCTGACAATCTGAAAGAAATAGATGCATTCCTAAAGACATACAAACTACCCAAAACTGAACCAGGAATAAACAGAAAACCTGAACAGACCCATAACCAGTAAAGAGATTAAAATGGTCAACAAAAATCTCCCAACTAACAATAACGCAGGGCCAGATGGCTTCCTAGGGGAATTGTACCAAACATTTAAAGAAGAATTAATACCTATTCTCTTGAAACTGTTCCAAAAAATAGAAATGGCGGGGGAGGAGTCAAGATGGCGGAGAAGTCGCAGGCTGAGACTACTTCAGCTAGCAGGAGATCAGCTAGAGAGCTTATCTAAAGATTGCAAACACCTGCAAATCCATCGGCAGATCGAAGAGAAGAAGAACAGCAATTCTAGAAACAGAAAAACAACCACTTTCTGAAAGGTAGGACTGGCGGAGAAGTGAATCCAAAGCGATGGGAATATAGACCCCGGGGGGAGGGGCCGGCTACCGGCAAGCGGCAGAGCAATGGAGCACAAAATCAGGACTTTTAAAAGTCTGTTCCGCTGAGGGACATCACTCCAGAGGCTAAACCAGGGCGAAGCCCACGCGGGGTCGGCATGACCTCAGGTCGCGCAGGGTCACAGAAGGATCGGGGGTGTCTGAGTGTTGCAGAGTTTGCGGATATTGGAATGGGAAAGCCGGCTACAGAGACAGAGCCGACAGTAAGCTCACAGCTCAGTGTTGCCTTCAACCGGTCGCAGGCTTGGTGAGCTCGGAGGTTAGGCAGACGCGAGTTACTAGGAGCTGTTCGCTGAGGGCGCACTGGGGAGCGGGGCCCCCGGCTCTCGGCTCCTCCAGGCCAGAGACCAGGAGGCCGCCATTTGTATTCCCTTCCTCCGGAACTCTACGGAAAGCGCTCAGGGAACAAAAGCTCCTGAAAGCAAACCCGAGCAGATCACTCAGCCCGTCCCCTGGTAAGGGCGGTGTAATTCCGCCTGGGGCAAAGACACTTGAGAATCACTACAACGGGCCCCTCCCCCAGAAGATCAACAAGAAATCCAGGCAAGACTAAGTTCACCTACCAAGGAGTGCAGTTTCAATACCAAGGAGAGCAGCAGAATTCCAGAGGAGGAGAAAACAAACCACGGAACTCATGGCTTTCTCCCTGTGATTTTTTAGTCTTGCAGTTAATTTAATTTTTTTCTTTTTCATTTTATTTCTCTTCTTCTGCTAAAATTTTTTTTAATTTTTACCCTTTTCTTTTTTAACGTTTTTTGACTAGTTTATCTAATACATATATGTTTTTTTATACTTTTCTTTATTCGTTTTCTTTTTTTAATTCTTTTTTTCTTTTTTTCTTTCTTTGTTTTTGAACCTCTGTTTATCCCCAAATCAGAAGATATCCCAATCTCTTCAATCTTTTTTTTAATTCTTTTTTAAATTCTTGATTGAATTTTTAATTCAATCTCTTTTTTTAATTCTTTTTTTTTCTTTTTTTTCTTTCTTTCTTTTTGAACCTCTTTTTATCCCCAAATCAGAAGAGATCCCAATCAGAGGAGATCCCAATCAGAGGAGATCCCTCACCCAATCGTGAGCGGGGAGAAATCCCGCCTCACGATTTGAGATCCCTTCTGATTTGGTTAAAGCATATTTTCCTGGGATTGTTGCCACCCTTTTAGTATTTTACTTGCTCCTTCATATACTCTTATCTGGACAAAATGACAAGGAGGAAAAATTCACCACAAAAAAAAGAACAAGAGGCAGTACTGAAGGCTAGGGACCTAATCAATACAGACATTGGTAATATGTCAGATCTAGAATTCAAAATGACAATTCTCAAGGTTCTAGCCGGGCTTGAAAAAGGCATGGAAGATATTACAGAAACCCTCTCAAGAGATATGAAAGCCCTTTCTGGAGAAATAAAAGAACTAAAATCTAACCAAGTTGAAATCAAAAAAGCTATTAATGAGGTTCAATCAAAAATGGAGGCTCTCACTGCTAGGATAAATGAGGCAGAAGAAAGAATTAGCGATATAGAAGACTAAATGACAGAGAATAAAGAAGCTGAGCAAAAGAGGGACAAACAGCTACTGGACCATGAGGGGAGAATTCAAGAGATAAGTGACACCATAAGATGAAACAACATTAGAATAATGGGGAATCCAGAAGAAGAAGAAAGAGAGAGGGGAGCAGAAGGTATACTAGAGGGAATTATTGGAGAGAATTTCCCCAATATGGCAAAGGGAACAAGCATCAAAATTCAGGAGGTTCAGAGAACGCCCCTCAAAATCAATAAGAATAGGCCCACACCCCGTCACCTAATAGTAAAATTTACAAGCCTTAGTGAAAAAGAGAAAATCCTGAAAGCAGCCTGGGAAAAGAAGTCTGTAACATACAATGCTAAAGGTATTAGATTGGCAGCTGACTTATCGACAGAGACCTGGCGGGCCAGAAAGAGCTGGCATGATATTTTCAGAGCACTAAATGAGAAAAACATGCAGCCAAGAATACTATATCCAGCTAGGCTATCATTGAAAATAGAAGGAGAGATTAAAAGCTTCCAGGACGAACAAAAACTGAAAGAATTTGCAAACACCAAACCAGCTCTACAGGAAATACAGAAAGGGGTCCTCTAAGCAAAGAGAGAGCCTACAGTGGTAGATCAGAAAGGAACAGAGACAATATACAGTAACAGTCACCTTACAGGCAATACAATGGCACTAAAATCATATCTCTCAATAATTACAGTGAATGTTAATGGACTAAATGCCCCAATCAAAAGACACAGGGTATCAGAATGGATAAAAAAACAAAACCCATCTATATGTTGCCTCCAAGAAACTCATTTTAAACCCGAAGACACCTCCAGACTTAAAGTGAGGGGGTGGAAAAGAATTTACCATGCTAATGGACATCAGAAGAAAGGAGAAGTGGCAATCCTTATATCAGATCAATTAGATTTTAAGCCAAAGACTATAATAAGAGATGAGGAAGGACACTATATCATACTCAAAGGGTCTGTCCAACAAGAAGATCTAACAATTTTAAATATCTATGCCCCCAATGTGGGAGCAGCCAACTATATAAACCAATTAATAACAAAATCAAAGAAACACATCAACAATAATACAATAATAGTAGGGGACTTTAACACTCCCCTCACTGAAATGGAAAGATCATCCAAGCAAAAGATCAACAAGGAAATAAAGGCCTTAAATGACACACTGGAACAGATGGAATTACAGATATATTCAGAACATTTCATCCTAGAGCAACAGAATACACATTCTTCTCTAGTGCACATGGAACATTCTCCAGAATAGATCACATCCTTGGTCCTAAATCAGGTCTCAACCGGTATCAAAAGATTGGGATCATTCCCTGCATATTTTCAGACCACAATGCTCTAAAGTTAGAGCTCAACCACAAGAGGAAATTTGGAAAGAACCCAAATACATGGAGACTAAACAGCATCCTTCTAAAGAATGAATGGGTCAACCGGGAAATTAAAGAAGAATTGAAAAAACTCATGGAAACAAATAATAATGAAAACACAACGGTTCAAAATCTATGGGACACAGCAAAGGCAGTCCTGAGAGGAAAGTATATAGTGGTACAAGCCTTTCTCAAGAAACAAAAAAGGTCTCAGGTACTCCTAACCCTACACCTAAAGAGGCTGAAGAAAGAACAAGAAAGAAACCCTAAACCCAGCAGAAGAGAAATCATAAAGATCAGAGCAGAAATCAATGAAATAGAAACCAAAAAAACAAAAGAACAAATCAACGAAACTAGGAGCTGGTTCTTTGAAAGAATTAATAAGATTGATAAACCCCTGGCCAGACTTATCAAAAAGAAAAGAGAAAAGACCCAAATAAATAAAATCATGAATGAAAGAGGAGAGATCACAACTAACACCAAAGAAATACAAACAATTATAAGAACATACTATGAGCAACTCTACGCCAACAAATTTGACAATCCAGAAGAAATGGATGCATTCCTAGAAACATATAAACTACCAAAATTGAACCCGGAAGAAAGAGAAAGCCTGAACAGACCCCTAACCAGTAAGGAGATTGAAACAGTCATCAAAAATCTCCAAACAAACAAAAGCCCAGGGCCAGACGGCTTCCCGGGGGAATTCTACCAAACATTTAAAGAAGAACTAATTCCTATTCTCCTGAAACTGTTCCAAAAAATAGAAATGGAAGGAAAACTCCCAAACTCATTTTATGAGGCCAGCATCACCTTGATCCCAAAACCAGACAAGGATCCCATCAAAAAAGAGAGCTATAGACCAATATCCTTGATGAACACAGATGCAAAAATTCTCACCAAAATACTAGCCAATAGGATTCAACAGTACATTAAAAGGATTATTCACCACGACCAAGTGGGATTTATCCTAGGGCTGCAAGGTTGGTTCAACATCTGCAAATCAGTCAATGTGATACAACACATCAATAAAAGAAAGAACAAGAACCATATGATACTCTCAATAGATGCTGAAAAAGCATTTGACAAAGTACAGCATCCCTTCCTGATCAAAACTCTTCAAAGTGTAGGGATAGAGGGCACATACCTCAATATCATCAAAGCCATTTATGAAAAACCCACCGCAAATATCATTCTCAATGAAGAAAAACTGAAAGCTTTTCTGCTAAGGTCAGGAACACGGCAGGGATGTCCATTATCACCACTGCTATTCAACATAGTACTAGAAGTCCTAGCCTCAGCAATCAGACAACAAAAGGAAATTAAAGGCATCCAAATCGGCAAAGAAGAAGTCAAATTATCACTCTTCGCAGATGATATGATACTCTATGTGGAAAACCCAAAAGACTCCACTCCAAAACTGCTAGAACTTATACAGGAATTCAGTAAAGTGTCAGGATATAAGATCAATGCACAGAAATCAGTTGCACTTCTCTACACCAACAACAAGACAGAAGAAAGAGAAATTAAGGAGTCAATCCCATTTACAATTGCACCCCAAACCATAAGATACCTAGGAATAAACCTAACCAAAGAGGCTAAGAATCTATACTCGGAAAACTATAAAGTACTCATGAAAGAAATTGAGGAAGACACAAAGAAATGGAAAAATGTTCCATGTTCCTGGATTGGAAGAATAAATATTGTGAAAATGTCTATGCTACCTAAAGCAATCTACACATTTAATGCAATTCTTATCAAAGTACCATCCATCTTTTTCAAAGAAATGGAACAAATAATTTTAAAATTTATATGGAACCAGAAAAGACCTCGAATAGCCAAAGGGCTATTGAAAAAGAAAGCCAAAGTTGGTGGCATCACAATTCCGGACTTCAAGCTCTATTACAAAGCTGTCATCATCAAGACAGCATGGTACTGGCACAAAAACAGACACATAGACCAATGGAACAGAATAGAGAGCCCAGAAATAGACCCTCAACTCTATGGCCAACTAATCTTTGACAAAGCAGCAAGAATGTCCAATGGAAAAAAGACAGCCTCTTCAATAAATGGTGTTGGGAAAATTGGACAGCCACGTGCAGAAAAATGAAATTGGACCATTTCCTTACACCACACACAAAAATAGACTCAAAATGGATTAAGGACCTCAATGTGAGAAAGGAATCCATCAAAATCCTTGAGGAGAACACAGGCAGCAACCTCTTCGACCTCAGCCGCAGCAACATCTTCCTAGGAACATCGCCAAAGGCAAGGGAAGCAAAGGCAAAAATGAACTTTTGGGATTTCATCAAGATCAAAAGCTTTTGCACAGCAAAGGAAACAGTTAACAAAACCAAAAGACAACTGACAGAATGGGAGAAGATATTTGCAAACGACATATCAGATAAAGGACTAGTGTCCAAAATCTATAAAGAACTTAACAAACTCAACACCCTAAGAACAAATAATCCAATCAAGAAATGGGCAGAGGACATGAACAGACGTTTCTGCCAAGAAGACATCAGATGGCCAACAGACACATGAAAAAGTGCTCCATATCACTCGGCATACAAATCAAAACCACAATGAGATATCACCTCACACCAGTCAGAATGGCTAAAATCAACAAGTCAGGAAATGACAGATGCTGGCGAGGATGCGGAGAAAGGGGAACCCTCCTACACTGTTGGTGGGAATGCAAGCTGGTGCAACCACTCTGGAAAACAGCATGGAGGTTCCTCAAAATGTTGAAAATAGAACTGCCCTATGACCCAGCAATTGCACTACTGGGAATTTACCCTAAAGATACAAACGTAGTGATCCAAAGGGGCACGTGCACCCGAATGTTTATAGCAGCAATGTCCACAATAGCCAAACTATGGAAAGTACCTAGATGTCCATCAACAGATGAATGGATCAAGAAGATGTGGTATATATACACAATGGAATACTATGCAGCCATCAAAAGAAACGAAATCTTGCCATTTGCGACAACATGGATGGAACTAGAGCGTATCATGCTTAGCGAAATAAGTCAAGCGGAGAAAGACAACTATCATATGATCTCCCTGATATGAGGGAGTGGTGATGCAACATGGGGGCTTAAGTGGGTAGGAGAAGAATCCATGAAATAAGATGGGATAGGGAGGGAGACAAACCATAAGTGACTCTTAATCTCATGAAACAAACTGTGGTTTGCTGGGGGGAGGGGTGTTGGGAGAAGTGGGGTAGGGTTATGGACATTGGGGAGGGTATGTGCTTTTGGGTAAATTGGAAGGGGAAGTGAACCATGAGAGACTATGGACTCTGAAAAACAATCTGAGGGGTTTGAAGTGGCGGGGGGGTGGGAGGTTGGGGTACCAGGTGGTGGGTATTATAGAGGGCACAGCTTGCATGGAGCACTGGGTGTGGTGAAAAAAATAATGAATACTGTTTTTCTGAAAATAAATAAATTGGAAAAAAAAATAGAAATGGAAGGAAAACTTCCAAACTCAGTTTATGAGGCCAGCATTACCTTGATCCCAAAACCAGACAGAGAACCCACCAAAAGGGAAGATTATAGACCAATATCCTTGATGAACACTGATGCAAAAATTCTCACCAAAATACTAGCCAATAGGATCCAACAGTACATTAAAAGGATTATTCATCACAACCAAGTGGCATTTATTCCTGGGCTACAAGGTTGTTTCAACATCCACAAATCAATCAATGTGATACAATACATTAATAAAAGAAAGAACAAGAAAAGGGGTGCCTGGGTGGCTCAGTGGGTTAAGCCTCTGCCTTTGGCTCAGATCATGATCTCAGGGTCCTGGGATCAAGCCTCTCATCAGGCTTTCTGCTCAGCAGGGAGCCTGCTTCCCCCCTGCTCCCCGCTTGCCTCTCTGCCTATGTTTGACCTCTGTTTGTCAAATAAATAAATAAAATCTTTAAAAAAAAGAAAGAAAGAAAGAAAGAACAAGACCCATATGATACTCTCAACACATGCAGAAAAAGCATTTGACAAAGTACAACATCCTTTCTTGATCAAAACTCTTCACAGTGTAGAGATAGAATGTACATACCTCAAAACCATCAAAGCCATCTAGGAAAAACCTACAGCAAATATCATTCTCAATGGGGAAAAACTGAGAGCTTTTTGCTAAGGTCAGGAACACAGCAGGAATGTTCACTACCACCACTGTTATTTAACTTAGTACTAGAAGTCCTAGTCTCAGCAACCAGACAACAAAAAGAAAGAAAAGGTATTTGAATAAGTAAAGAAGAAGTCAAACTCTCACTCTCTGCAGATGATACTATACTTTAAGTGGAAAACCGAAAAGACTCCACTCCAAAATTCCTAGAACTCATACAGGAATTCAGTAAAATGTCAGGATATAAAATCAATGCACAGAAATCAATTTCATTTCTATACACCAACAGCAAGACAGAAAAAAGAGAAATTAAGGGGTCAATCCTATTTATAATTGTAGCCAAAAATTTAAGATACTGAGGAATAAACCTAACCTCTTTGGTTAAGTTTACCGGACTCTGAAAACAATAAAGTACTCATGAAAGAAATTGAGGAAGACACAAAGAAATGGAAAAAATCCCATGCTCATGGATTAGAAGAACAAATATTGTGAAAATGACTATGCTACCTAAAGCAATCTACACACTTAATGCAATCCCTATCAAAATATCATCAATTTTTTTCAAAGAAATGGAACAAATAATCCTAAAATTTATATTGGTCCAGAAAATACCCCGAATAGCCAGGGGAATGTTGAAAAAGAAAGCCAAAGTTGGTGGCATCACAATTCCAGACTTCAAGCTCTATTACAAAGCTGTCATCATCAAGACAATATAGTACTGGCACAAAAACAGACACATAGATCAATGGAACACAATAGAGAGCCCGGAAATAGACCTTAAACTCTATGGTAAACCAATCTTCATAAAAGCAGGAAATAATGTCCAATGGAAAAAAGACAGACTCTTTAACAAATGGTGTTGGGAAAACTGGACAGCCACAAGCAGAAGAATGAAACTGGACCATTTCCTTACATGACCCACAAAAAAAGCCTCAAAATGGATGAAAGACCTCAATCTGAGACAGGAATCCAGAAAAATCCTTGAGGAGAACACAGGCAGCAACCTCTTCGATTTCAGCTGCAAGGTCTGAGGTTTTGAAGATGTGTATGTATATACAATGGAATACTAAGCAGCCATTAACTTCTTCCTAGAAACACTGCCAAAGGCAAGGGAAGTAAGGGCAAAAATGAACTATTGGAACTTCATCAAGATCAAAAGCTTTTGTACAGCAAAAGAAACAGTCAACAAAACTAAAAGGCAAGACAGAATGGGAGAAGATATTTGCAAACAACATATCAGATAAAGGGCTAGTATCCAAAATCCATTAAGAACTTATCAAACTTCACACCCAAAGAACAAATAATCCAATCAAGAAATGGGCAGAGGACAGGAACAGACATTTCTGCAAAGATATCCAGATGGCCAACAGACACATGAAAAAGTGCTCAACGTCACTCAGCATCCGGGAAATACAAATCACAACCACAATGAGATACAACCTCACACCAGTCAGAATGGCTAAAATTAACAAGTCAGGAAACAACAGTTGGTGAGGATGCAGAGAAAGGGGAACCCTCCTAAACTATCGGTGGGAATGCAAGCTGGTGCAGCCACTCTGGAAAACAGCATGGAGGTTCCTCAAAAGGTTGAAAATAGAGCTCCCCTGTGACCCAGGAATCACACTACTGGGTATTTACCCTAAAGATACAAATGTAGTGATCCCAAAAGGGCATGTGCACCCGAACGTTTCTAGCAGCAACGTCCACAATAGCCAAACTATGTAAAGAACCGAGATGTCCATCAACAGATGAATGGATAAAGAAGATGTGATATATATATACAATGCAATACTAAGCAGCCATCAGAAGAAATGAAATCTTGCCATTTGCAATGACGTGGATGGGACTAGAGGGTATTATGCCGAGCGAAATAAGTCAATCAGAGAAAGATAATTATCATATGATCTCCCTGATATGAGGAATTTGAGAGGCAGAGTGGGGGGTTAGGGGGAAGGGAAGGAAAATATAAAACAAGATGGATCAGGAGGGAGACAAACCATAAGAGACTCCTGACCTCACAAAAAAACTGAGAGTTGCTGGGGGGAGGTGGGTGTGGAGATGGTGGTTGGGTTATGACACTGGGGAGGTTATGTGCTATGGTGAGTGCTGTAAAGTGTGTAAAAGCCTGATGATTCACAAACTGGTATCCCTGAGGCAAATAATACATTATATGTTAATAAAAATAATTAATTTTAAAAAGTAAACGCTGAAGAGATTCTAAAATTAATTCCATATTTAAAAGGTTACTAAGTGGTGTTGTTTGGGGTATGTATATGGGTATAAAAACTTTAACCCCTTGAGACTGTTAAGTCAGCAACAGGAAAGACCCAGAGTCTTTCATAGGGTAACTTATGTATTTCACAGTGGGAGAAGAGGGAAGAATGGAAGCTGAAGACAGAGCAAAAGGCAAGCCAAGGGTGCGCCAAAGCTGACCTGCAACCCTCTCGCACTCCCCCCAAAGTGGGATATGTACAACATTCCACAGGCCCTTGTGACTAACTAAGAACAAAGGTAGCAGAGAAACAAATGGTCAACTGATAAAGATCACAGTCACACAGGACATGAAACTCCTCTTACAGTCTGTAACTGTCTTAATGATTCACAAGAAAAACACAGTCTTATTCATCAGACCTCCAGGAACCTACAGACACAATTTCCTAGAGCCCTAACATCACCTTCACCTCCATAAGACAGAAAACCCTATGAAATCAGTCACTCCCTCCAATCACGATGGAGTTCATTCTGTCCATGGGTCCTGTCCCTGTGCTATATTAAAAACACTTTCTTGCACTGTGAAACATCTCAAGAATTCTTTCTTGACCACTGTGCTCAAAGATGCCTCAGAGAAACCATAGTCCTTCCTCCCATTCCTTTCCCCTATCTTAAATTAGACTCACTTTATACTGAGAACTTAATTAAAAGAACTAAACTTGAAATATATACACATATATTTGTCAGGAATTATGAATTTTTTTTTTCTAAAATGAAGACAGAACATCTACCAGTTGTTAACTATTCTGATTTCAAAAGCCCCAAAATGTGATATAACAAAACAAAGGTAAAATGCTTACTAAGATGGGACATTAAAAAGTAGAATAAACATATAATTTAAGTACAGCCAGCAATCCTGGGTTAATTCCTGAGGAGGCAGAATATATGCTCACAGTGCCGGACAGAGTTCATTGGCCATTTCTTTTACACCACCTTCCTCAGTTCAAGAAAGTTCAAAGGCCCCATCTGGCAGATGAAACCAGGGCTCTCTAGAGCAGGCAAATCTAAAAAGCTGGGAGAAAAGAGCCCCGGAGAAAACCCAACACAGTTTGGAAGGAATAAGGGCCAATACAAAAATGAAAAAGAATTCTTCTAGATGGTTGAAATTTTTACCCTGCACTAGCTGAGCCAAAGCACCCTCAGTCCCCTTCTTCAGCCTTGTCCTATTCTGGCTGCCTGCCACTGCTGCTGAGTTAGAGGATATGCAGTCCCACTAGGGACTCTGTCATCTACCCCTTATGGGTCATTCATCCTGGCTAACTCCCATTCACAGGGTATTAATACATCAGGACACAGAGCTAGCAGTAAATATTCAGGACACCCAAAGTACACCGTGGGTGTCATTTATCTTGACAATGAGCAAAAGATGTATCTCTAACAGTCTACATTATTGAACTTATCAGTGTTCAACTGTACTCATTCAGAGGCGTTCTCCCTCAGACCCTGTTTAAAACTTTAATCCTAGCCTTCTCATCTAGCTCTGCTCTCCCCTTCTCTCATACACACACACACACACACACACACACACACACAACATATGTCTGTACATATCTTTGTACATATGTATGTATTTGCTACCAGTCTGCATGTCTGTCTCTTACACTAGAATGTGAATTCTGGAATACAGATTTTTTTTTAATTTATTTGACAGACAGAGATCACAAGTAGGCAGAGAAGCAGGCAGAGAGAGAGAGAGAGAGAAGCAGGCTCCCTGTTGAGCAGAGAGCCCAATGCAGGGCTCAATCCCAGGACCCTGAGATCATGACCTGAGCTGAAGGGAGAGGCTTAACCCACTGAGCCACCCAGGTGCCCCTGGAATACAGATATTTTTGTCTGTGACATTCACTGCTCAATCCCCAACACCTACAATAGTGCCTGCCATACAGAAGCACTAGCAAATATTTGTGAAATGAATGTTAAGGATTATGCTAATCTTTATTTACTACCATCAGAACAGTTTGCTTATTTTAGGTAATTATACTGTATATGAGGGTTAATGGTCATAACCAAATGCCTTATGAGCTCCAGGGAGCTTTACTCTTACCAGTGAATGCTTATTCATTTGAAGATATGCATGATTCTTGCTAAGTAATTGCCAAACACATTCTTGCCAAACACATCAGTACCTCAGGATTCAAAATGTGTAACAAACCTGTGGATATTTGAGGAAGATTCTGGACAAGGTGATTATATAAGTTTGTGAGACATTTAGTTCTAAGTAACCTGTCGAAGAATGAAAAGCATAATTTACATCCTTCAAATATATCCGGTACAGGCCCTAAGAACCTCTCAATCAGCACTTTACAGACTGCAAGCTCTGATAAACATCGATGGTCTCTGCTTGATTAGAAGCCAAGTGGGTCTCCTCCTTTATAGACTTCATTCTAGATAGCGGTGAAGACCATGATGAGAAGAGCCACAGAATTCACAGCCATCATCGGCAGCCACTGCCATTTCTGTTTCATTTACTCTCCGCCCCCACACCTCTGTGAAGTGGCTTCTACTGGTAGTAATTAAAGAAGGCAAGCTTTGTGAAGCATATTGCACACCTAGTAATTGTTCTGAAATTGTTAGATGTTAGATTATCATTTTAA
Source organism: Neogale vison (assembly GCF_020171115.1). Taxonomy (NCBI): domain Eukaryota; kingdom Metazoa; phylum Chordata; class Mammalia; order Carnivora; family Mustelidae; genus Neogale; species Neogale vison. The sequence continues at coordinate 220,947,889 of NC_058091.1, forward strand.
CAATGAAGAAATGCAATGAAGCAACTCACCGGTATCACAGAGATGGTAATCGAAGAAATGAGATCTGAACTGGAACTGAATTCTGTCTCCAGATCTGAACACTTAGTCTCTGGACAGTTCTTCTCCTCAGGTCTACTCCTCCATCCTCAATCTCACCCCCTCCATGTTCCAAAACTCCACACCTATAATTTAATGTAAAAGGCTAAGTCTGAGTAATAATTAAATATGGTTAATCAAAATTTTTGAAGAAAATTCAGGTAACTCTGAATTCACTGATTTAGTAAGGTTAGCATTAATTCACAAATGCTCATATATTGATACTTTCCTGTTCATACCATCACAGGTCACAGACCTGATTGGGTTGTTGAATGAAACTGTCACCAATTCATCTCAGGTAACTGGAAATGTAGAAAATTCATTTCTTCTATTTTGGACTACTAACCATAATTGAATTACATATGGTAATGCGAGTAGCTTCAATTTAATGCCATGAACACAATTCTGCAAAACTGCTTTAAATCCAGTTTCCATTATAGGAGTCCTTTCATCTCACTGGATTTCATACAAATTACATTTTTTTCCCACTGAAAAACAACAGGTTCCTAAATGAAAAGTCACTGTAAAATCACATAAGAATGATAATATTTATAAAAAGCTACCCACGTGAATAATGACAATGGATAAAATACGACTAGCAAGTATAGCAAATCTATATTCCAAGTAAGTCACAAATTTAACAAGCCATAAGTCATGCTTGCTGTGCAAAATCCAAATATGCAGACAGTCTGGCCCATGGTCTGCCTAATCTGCTAGGAGAAAACCAGGTATTTAACCTAAACAGTATTTCTGTCTTTTTCCATTTCCCATATGGAATCTTCAAATGAGAGCACAAAGATATAATAATTCATTTATTTGTTTCCTACCAAGTATTTCCCCCCTAATCCACTTAAATGAACAGCTCTTCTAGAGCAAAGGAAGCTGACCATCTGGCAGACACAACTCAAATACTTATTTTAGTCAGAGTAATTGAATATGAGGATGTGATGAGGAGAATGAGATTTTGCTGGACAGAACTGATCCTGGTCAGCAATTCCTAGCTAATCAGCAGCTAATCTCACTTGGGCTGCATGAAACCTGAAGCTAGTTAACTCTCATCTTCTCTCAAGCACCCAAGAGTCAGCTTCTAGAAACAACAACTGCATCTAAAGAGGCAACCTTTGCCCTTTCCATCACCCAACTCTTCTGGATCCGTAAGTCTAGTCCAAGTTCAGCCTCTCACCAGAATACCAGCCCTCTTTAAGGGCCCCTTTTATTTACCTCATACTTGCTTTCAAGCCACCCTGCCTCCCACTTTCCTACAAACAGCACTACTTTCTACCAGGCACACATGACTTCAAAGTCTTATTTCTACAACGTGAACGTAAATTCTTTGAGGTCACAGGCCACAATGAATTCTTCTAAAGCAAATACTTCTGGAGGAAACACATCTTGACTGATTTCAGTATAATTGCTTAGGTGGCCTGCCTCCTCTGCATAAGCACTGAACTCCAGGAAGCAAATGCCCAATAAGCTGGTTCTCCAGTCTAAAGAAGTATTTTCAAGTTAATTTATGTTTGAGTAATTGCTGGAAGTTTCCCTCTTTTTGTAGGAGGAACTGATGTAGAACTAAAAAACAACAGTATTTCCTTCTTGTTTTTCATGATGAGTCTTGTTAGCTATTTCCCATCATAAGCCCTTGCTCTTCGAAGTATGATCTGTGGACTGGTCCATGGCATTGGTATCACCCGAATCTTATTAGAATGGCAGCAACCAGGCTCCATCTGAAACCCATTGAATGAGAATACACTTTCATAAGATCCACAGGCAAATTAAAAGCAAATTAAATTTTAAGCACTGATTTAGTTCATAACTTTTCCTTATAATATCATATTTTGCCTTTAGTTTCATTTTATTGGATTTTTTCAAAAGTACTATGTCTGATGTAACAGATCAAACAATATAAAATTGTAGGTGTAAAAAGGTTAACAATCATTCCCATCCTGGCCACCGGTGAAAATCCACATTAAAAGTTGACTGTGTGGGCATCCGGGTTATACAGTCAGTAAGGTGGCAACTCCTGGTTTTGGCTCAGGTCGTGATCAGGGTCATGAGATCGAGCTCCCTGTGGGGCTCTGTTCTCAGCACAGAGTCTGCTTAGGTTTCTCTCTCTCCCTCTGCCCCCCAATTCCCCATGTGTGCACGTTCTATCTCTCTCAAATAAATCAATAAATAAATCTTTAAAAAAAAAGTTGACTGGGAAACATCTCTATCTGGGTTCATACATCCTTACGCAAAATATAATGTGCACGTAAATGATAAGTTCTGAGTGACGGAACAATCTTACTTTCAATCAGCTCTACAATGTGGGCACTGACAGAAAGAGGCTGTTAACCCAAATCAGCATCAGCTGCCTACACCTGCCCAAGCCATTTCTCAGATTCCCTAGGTGCTAATGCACATTTTCACAGTCATCTGTGCACAATCACCAACCTCCAAGCAATAAAATGAAGATGAATAAAGTGGACAGACAGAATAAATCCTCAGCCTTTGTGTGTGATGTATTTCGCATGACGGTATGTGTACGATATGGCTAGAACCAAATGTTTAAGTAATCAAATGAGCACATTTGCTATCTTCTTTCTCCGTTTACAATTGGGCAGCATTGACAGTGTTGGAAATTCTATGGCTTGATTCAAAGGACCAAGGACACTATAAGCGTGATTGGCCTTTGCCCCAAAGGCTGAATGTTATTTATAAAGCCAGGAAATGGTTCGATTATATATTTGCAAGTTTTCTCTATACTAACAGCATGTATTGTGTAGGCATCTAAATGAGGGATTATAATTAAAAAAAAAAACTATTTTGCAGGAAATGAGAATTGCAACCTATTCTAGGACAACAGGTAGCTGGAATAACCAGAAGAACGCAAAGCTGGAGAAAAGTTAAGAATAACATTAATAGGAATGAGAGGTAAAAGTGTGCATGGCAATGTACTCGCCAACTCTGCTGATGGATGGATGCCTGAGTGTGGGACGAGGCAAACACAGCAGTGACTTATCTGCACAGCTATTACATACTCATATTATCTCATATGGTATTTATACATGGCTTGAAAATTGGCTATAGCTTTTTTTTCTACAGATAGGAATTTGACGGGTCCATCCTAGGCCCCCTCCAAGGGGTGAAAGACTCCAAGCCCTTCATGAGAGAGCAGTTTTCTCTGACAGGCCAACCCGCCACACAGGGCATGGGGTCATGAGAAGTGTAGGCAAGCCTTTTACGTTATCCTTGAGATTTCATCTCACACCTTAGCTCACCAAATATCCAAATCCTAGCATTACAGGGTTCTTAACTTTGACCCCAAACTTCTGGTTTGATCTAGTGAGATCCGCAGAACTGGTACCAAAAAAACCCAAAACAAACAAACAACAACAACAACAACAAAAAAAACCATAAATAATAGAACAAGCTTAGGGGGGGCGTTCAGATGGTGACATGATCCAAGACCACTAAGTCCCCAGGTCCCACCTTTAGTGGGTACTGATCAGGGTTCCATCAGCCCAGACGCAACTTTATTTCTCTTTTCTTATGTAACCTCTCTTGTATATAAAACACTCCTCCACCACAAAAGGAAATATGGTAAAACATGAGGCTTTTATGGTAAAACATGAGTAACTTTTTTGAAGTTACTTCAAAAAGGGTGACAATTGGGGCTCCTGGTGGCTCTGTCTTCGGCTCGGGTCATGATCCCAGGGTCCTGGGATTAAGCCTCGCATCGCATCGGGCTCTCTGCTCAGCAGGGAGCCTGCTTCCCTGCCTCTCTCTACCTGCCTCTCTGCCTGCTTGTGATCTCTGCCTGTCAAATGAATAAATAAAATCTTTGGAAAAAAAAAAAGGGATGACAATTTTAAGCATCTATCCCTTGTCATTTGCTCTGCCAACAGCATCCAATGGCCTGACTTTAAGATGGGGAACAACTCCAACAACAAAAAGAGCTGGGAACCAGTGCAGGAGAGCTGAGTGCAAACCAGGCAATGGGCTCAAGGTTTTACCCATGCTATGTCAGTACTACACATCAGTCATCACTGAAGGAGCTCAGTATGTTAAAAATTCTCACCTTGTTAAAGACAAAGAAAAAGGGGGGCACCTGGGTGACTTAGTGGGTTAAAGTCTCTGCCTTCGGCTCAGGTCATGATCCCAGGGTCCTGGGATAGAGCCCTTCATCGGACTCTCTGCTCAGCAGGGAGCCTGCTTCCTCCTCTCTCTCTCTGCCTGCCTCTCTGCCTACCTGTGATCTCGGCCTGTCAAATAAATAAATAAAATCTTTAAAAAAAAAAAAAAAGAAGATGATAAGGAAAAAGGGAGAGAAAGAGATTAAGAGGCTTCCAAGGGTCACACAACCTGCGTAGACACAGAGACGCCTACTGATCATGGTTTTTTTCTGCTTCCAGAGCCCTCGGCATCTCACCCTTTCCTGCAGAGACTCCACAGTAAATCCACTAACAAATGGGGGGAAGAGAGCACTGGATTTCAATTCACAATGTGTTAATCTATATGCTGGCTCTGCCACCTGCCCCAGGGAAGTTACCTAACATCTCTGGATGGCAGAGCCCTCACTGGAATATGGGATGTTTGAAGAAGTGAAAAGGTTTACAAAGAAAAGAAAGTGCTTGGCATGTAGTAAAACTTTACAAATATTACATTCCCCAAAGTGGATCCAGCCTTTGCCACTTACTAGAATTACAGAGACTTGATCTGGGTACATGCTTTTAGGCACTTACTACATAGTCTACAAAACACAATCAAGTGGCATCAAGTACTTAATTATTTTGTGGGAAGAAAGAGGACATCCTCCACAGATACACTAAAAAATGAGGGTGGTAAAAATGTCTGCAGTGTTTTGCCTTTCCTGCTGGCAAAGCTTAAAACATACTGACAAAGGTTTTTATTTCCCTAATACCATTCCAGTTAATTCAAACAGAATTTGAAATTAACATACAGATTTCAATTCGGGAATTGTTACTTTTTAACCAGTGGTGCATATCTAGGCTACTATTTATGACACAGATCTTATTTAGCAGAAAGTCCACTTGTAAGCTGGACAATATGCAGGGCTCTCTGAATCTCATCAGCACAAAAGCCAAAAAAGGTTAATCCTGATTTAGCCGCCTACACGTTTAAAGCTGATCAGCTCATTCTGTCCTTTTGTTCTGTCCCACCTGCACAAATCCTCCAGGCTCCAACTAACTCTGTTCCGACAAGCTGAGTGTCAGGAGGGCCTCAGGCTTGTGACATGAAGGGACTTCACTGAGATTATTCCAGACCCATGCCTACCCACACAAGTGCCACTGCCAGAGGGTTCACACATGGTGTCCACACACTCAGATGAGAAAAGCATTCATCTGCCCCAGCTGTGTGGTGTGCGGGGTCTTACAAGAGTTTATATATCCTCTTTATCTTTGTTTAAAAACAAAGAACAAGGGAGAGAAATCGATCGGATTACTGCAGTATCAGGGCTTATAGGAGAGTTTGGCATATCTGCAGCTAAGACTATCCAGGAGCTGTGGTATTCTAAGTTCTGACCCCAGAAGAGCTGAGAGGGGACAAAGCAAGAAAGACAATGAGTCACAGAGAAGTCTGCAGCTCCACGAGTGCTTTTTTTTTTTTCCCTCTACCATTATGCACACAAACAAGCAAGCAAGAAAAATAAATGAATAAGCAAGCAGAAAATCATTTGGTCTAACATATGCATGTTCCAGATTTTTAAAAGAAAAATAGGTCCAGAATTGTGGCTGCAAAAAGAGGCTTTCCTTTGACCTAATCTCCTCTTCTAATTATCAATTCCTTTCTCTCTTCCACTTACGGCCTTGGTTCAAATCCTGCTTTCATAGGACTTACTAACTGTATGTTCCCAGGCAAGTTATTTAAATGATCTTCCCTTATTTCCTCACCTATAAAAAGGGGATACCAAGAGCCCATACCTCATGGAACTGTTGTCGAGATTAAATGAGTCCCTGAAACGAGTGCTGGACTCATGAGGGACATTACAAGGCCATGGTAAGTCTGGATCTGCACATGTCTGCAGTATAGGATCGACCACTGCATTTGAGGATGTCTCTCATCACAAGGGATTCACTATGGCAAAGAGTAGGCACTTCAAGTAAAGAGACTGAGGGGAGCAGGTAGTCTACTAAGGAGGGTTTAAGGAGTTTAACTCAAGGTTTTAGACATAAAAAGTCTGAGAGATGCCTGGGTGTCTCGGTCGATTAAGCAGCTGCTTTCAGCTCGGGTCATGGTCCCAGGGTCCTGTGATCAAGTCTCACATCCAGCTCCTTGCTCAGCAGGGAGCCTGCTTCTCTGTCTCTGCCTGCCACCTGCCTACCTGTGCATGCTCCTTCTCTCTCTCTCTCTGACAAATAAATAAAATCTAAAAAATAATAATAATCTGAGCAGGTGGTAGGAAAAAAGGAGCAACAAGTTGGCCTTTGGGAGATGTCCACTCCATAACAGACAATCTTTGGGTCAGGACAACTGAGAAATGTTTTTTGGGGGCAGGGAGGAAAGGAAGACACAGGCCAGGAGGCAACCCACACCCAGCATCAGTGACAGGGGACTCAGGGAAAACACCAAGAGCACATCTGTGTTAGTTCAGGACCTCTGAGAGGTAGAAACCAAGACAGAATTAGATACACCAGCGATGTGTTGGAGGAAGCACCTGTAAAGGAAGCAGGGGAGGGGAACCAGAGAAGGCAGGCGAGAACCCTGAGATGTGGCTGCAGGTCAGAGTCCTGTGAAGAAGGGGTCAGAAGGAGTTTGGGCAGGGAGAGTCTCGGAAAGTCCAAGAAAGTCTTAGGTCAATGGGAAGGACTCAAGCCAAAGTTGTCCATATCCTAGAGGGAAAAGGGCCTGTATTAGTCACCCACTGTGCTGGTCATTGGCTGAGAGAAGCCTGTAGAAGTGAGGCTCCAGCAGGAATCAGGTGGTGGGTCCAGAAGGACACCAGCAGGGGTTGTCAATCATGCTCCTGCAGCAGAAAACCTGAGAGTTCATTCTCATGGCTACCACACTCCACTGTGCAGCAGAGATTGATTCTATATATGGTCTTAGGAGAAGCTCCTCCATGGCTCTTGGGTACCAGCTCTTACTCAAGGTTAGTGGTCTCAGGGCCATAGCTGGTTCTCACCCTCTCCCTCCTCCACCATCTATTAGAAATTCCCTCACCCTCCACCATCACCATGGCAGAGCTTGGTGGCTCATCTGGCAGTGTGAAGCAAACTTTCCTTTCTTCTGGGAAATCAACACTCTTCTGGGTAGGAGATGGCTACCCCACAATGCAGTGGGTTAAGGGGATGCCAGCAGATGCCAAAGTGGATCAGAAGGCTGCACACACACTTCCCCCTGGCCCCATTACGCAAACATTTCTACTGCCCTGAGGACAGGGCGGTGACTTCTTCTTGCTTGCTGACTCTGGACACAAACTATCTAAAGTGCTTTGGTGGCAGAGGTAATGTGAACTTCAAGAGGATGTGACTGAGGCCTCTGACAGAAGGTTATCATCTTCAAGCCTTCCATCCCAGAGTGTGAGGGACAGAAAGCACAAAATCTCCACTGGGAAAAAGCACCAGGAGTGATTTCCCAGTGACCTAATCATATTTCCCAGACTTGTATATTTTTCCTATTGGGGACATGGTTTCATAGAAAGGGCTCTGATTTAATGTATATACTGCATCTTAAAGGAAAGCCCTCCATCCTTTCATAGAGTTGCCTCCAAGCTAGTGCGCAGACATCCCTTCAAACGATTCCAGGATTTTCTGAGGTCAGCTCCTTCTGAATGATGGATGGTATAGAATGTGATAAGATCAGCAGAAGCTATAAGCCTGATCCCACTTCCACTCTTCCTTTGATATAATGTTGGATCCCTAATGAAATCCATATCTGTTGGTCAAGCTTTCTGTGAGTCCCAGAATAGTGATGCTGGCTGAGATTCTGCAGATAGGAAAAGCAAACACGTACTCAGAACAGATATCTATCCCTGAGGATGAACCACTAGCCTTTCCAGGGCAAGCCCACCAAGTGGCCAGTTGGATTCCTCAAGGAACATGCTTTTATAGGGGCTCAGATCTGTCTTTCTTGCAGGCAGGGAGGGCATTTAGAGGCAACAAGGCTACAGATGATGATGCACAGCTCATGGCCACAATGCCAAGTGCATTGCATGACATTAGGCAAATCTCATAGCTTCTCTGCATCTCCATTTCCTTGAGATGAAAGGAGACTGAACTAAATATTCCCTGAAACTTCTTCCATATCCAACACTATGAACTACTAAGACATGAAGGTTAGATGTATCCTTAAATAGGGATGGGAGTAGTCCCCTAACCATGAGTCCATGCACAGTAAGCCCTCTCCTGAATTACCTGAATTACTATGAACTGTGGAGAAATTCACACCAATCTGAAAGGTAAAATATTTGACATTTTGTCACTTCCAAGTAAACTAAGCTAATACCTAGTAAAGCACCCACTTCAATCAAGAGAGAAAAATGTGGCTATTTCCCATTTCACTGACTTGCACGTGAGTGGTTAAAAACAAAACAAAACCTAATTCTCTAAACGTCGGCCTCAAAGTCACTACTCAATCAGGTTTGTAATCACCACCAGCAGAGTTCTCAGTTGAACTCATTTTAGGTAGGGTATCACGAGGGTAACAGATGTAACCAACATGATAGAATCCAGATGTTTACTGATCAAGACTGAGGTTTCAGGGCCTCGGTCAGTTATCTGTTTTCCTGCCTGCTCTGTACCTGCTTCTCTTTTGGAGAAATTCCCGGTTGCTCTTGTCCAGCTTGATCTTAGACAAATTACTTAGCTTCTCTGTAAACTTGCTCCATATCTTCGCCTATAAAATGGACAGAATTATGTTGTGAGGATTAAAGGAGATAATGCACACAAAGTGGTTAACCCAGATCTGGAGTGAGTATTAAATCATGGTCCTTCCCATTAGTTTGATCTGTCAGTAATTGACTTGCCTCATTCTGCTCGCTCCGTGTCACTAGATACCCACCCCCAACAGTTTTTGCCTTGGCTGTGGGTGTGCTCCCCACTTTCTCAGCTCTCGGGAGTAATTAAATCTTAATTTCCACTGTTCTCTTGTTCCAGACACTGGCATTCCACTTGTTTCTAAACCTTGGTGATTTCCCAGCACCCAGGACCTCTTATCACCTTCCTGTCTCCAAAGTAAGGGTAAAATCAGTTTGATTTCAAGTATCTTAAATAGTCTCCCCTTCCTTCACTCAGAAGCACAGTCTCTTTTCCAGGCATAACTGGCACAATCTGTGAAGGGAGACTTTGTGTGCCAAACAAAGAGAAGCCAGAGCCCAGACTTGGTCGAAAGTACCAGAGTCTAATTTGAGGACAATGTCTAATGTGAGCTCAAAGCAAATAATGGGATGAAAAGTGCTGTCACCACAAAATAAAATTCTGTGTCCTTTTCCCCCACCAAATTTAAAAGCTGTCCCTCAAAACTCATATTTCTCAGTGGCAGGAGGCTCCAAGTTTTTGATGATACCACAAACTAATATCTAGTTGCAGGTGATGGTTTTCAAACTACCCTCTCCACATTTACTTTCTTGTGTGAGACTGCCAGGCTTAATCGTCCCAAAGTCACAGGTAAGAAAGCAGGCTCAGAGTAGACAAGCAGTTTCCCTGGGATCACAGAATGACCAAACAGCTCTATATCATTTCTTATTTAGACTGGATTGGAGTCAGCAAATTCTTCTGGAAGGAGAGAGATAGTAAATATTTTAGGCTTTGCAACCACACATGGCTTCTGTTGCACATTTGTCTTTATCATATTTTTTACAACACTCTGAGAACACAAAAATCTTAGCTCACACGCCATATTGATACACGTGGCAGGTTGGATTTGGCCTGCAGGCCAGTTTGTCAACTTCTGCACTAGAACAACTTTGTGGATGTATTATTTGCATTTTATTTTTTACCCTGTCCCATGAACCAGATAAAATTTAAAAATGCTTTCAGATTTTACAACTAGCTTTTGTTTTTGTTTGGGAGAGGTGGTGTTTTTTTGTTTGTTCAATAGCAATTATAGGACATTGGATTCTTTTTTCATAGGTAATTCTCTTCCCAAGGGTACTAAAATTAAATGTAGAATTTATAGGCCTCTAAACTAACAGATCCTTCTGCCTAAAATAGCTAAATAATTTGACTATATTTCTCTGAAGAGTAAAACATGTCAGTCCAACCCCTTCGATTTAAAAACATCTTAGGTAATCTAAACTTCCAAAGATTTTACATAGTTTTATTTCCAAAAATTTCTGGTTATAAAAGGGAGAGAGAATTGGGCTTCTGAGCTTAACTACTTGTCAGCATCCGAACTTAACCAGTGAGCCTTTCTCTGAAAAATTCATCAACCCGTATGAATAGCACACAGAGAAGTCAAACGAATATAAAGAATCAGATTCTTTCATCAACGCCCACTTGTCTGACTATTTAGTCCCCATAACGTTTTTAAGGGTTAAAGATCACTTTCCATGTTGACTCAGAAAAAAGCAAACAGGAAATCAATACCATGTTAATAAATACAAGGGTCACCCTGGGTCAAAACAAGTCATTCTTCAAATGTTATTGGCCTTAATCTGTTATGGGAATTGTTCTCCTTATATCCTAGAGTTATAGGAAATGTGGGGTTTCAGTAAACCAGATGCTAAGATGACTTTCTTCATAATCTATTCCATATGCTAATTGTTTCACAAACCCACTCGTTTCTCAACCAGGTGGGTCAGATTGTTTCTGGCACAGCACTGATGAAAAGCATATCCCATATGTTACACATTACACAATTGGCATCTACACAAGAGTCAAGGTCCATCCCTCCTCTCCTCCCACCCGCCACCTTCCTTTAGAAAATTAAGGATTGGCAATGGCCAGAAGCTGGATACTGTACATGCTCCATCAGTTCCCTAAGGAGCATTTCTAAAAACTGGGCCCCAAGTTGCAGTCCCTGTTTGCCTGCTGTTCTGTCCAGTCACCTGCTTCACCTTCATGGGCTGCAGGGTCACCCTTCCACCTCTTTTACATCTTTGTACATTTCTTTGGTATCTTCCCCACATCCCCTTAAATAAAAGAATAATAGTACAAACTTCCAGTTACCACATAAAAATATGTCATGGGGATATAATGTACAGCTTGGTGATTATAGTCAATACCATGGTACTCCATATTTGAAAGTTCCTGAGAGTATATCTGAAAAATTCTCACCACAAGAACAAAATTGTGACCATACATGGGGATGGATGTAAACTAGACTTACTGGGGTGATCATTTTGCCATAGATACAAATATGGAATCATGTTGTACACCTGAAGCAAATATGATATTACATGTCAATTATACTGTTAAGAAATTTTTTTAAACCTGGTTTTTTTAAAAGATTTTATTTATTTATTTGATAGAGATCACAAGTAGGCAGAGCAGCAGGCAGAGAGAGAGGGGGAAGCAGGCTTCCTGCTGAGGGGCTCGATCCCAGGACCCTGAGATCATGACCTGAGTCAAAGGCAGAGGCTTAACCCACTGAGTCACCCAGGTGCCCCAACACTGTAAGATATTTTTTTTAAAAGAAAAAGATTACACCTTGGCTATTTCTATATTTTTAATTTGAATCAGTCATATACTCCCATTCAATAACAACAACCAGATTCCATATTTAAAAGAAATATATAGCTTACCCATAACCCATATTTAAGAGAAAATATATAATCCATACAGAAATTACCATCTAAATATTTGTTATTCCTACTTCTGAATACTTTTTTGGTCACCAGTTTTGGTCTTAGTTATAAAAAGCTCTTCTCCAATAATTTCACTGTCTAGGCAAGTAAAAAACACCTATCAGAGAAACCACTGGTTCTCAAAGCTTTATGTGCAAAAGAATCAGGAGAAGAACTGGTCAAAGATAGAGATCACCAAACCCCAGATCTGATTTAAAATGTTTGAGGTAAAGCCTGGAAAGGTGAATTTCAGCAAGCTCTCCCAGTAAGCCTGGCGCAAGCCATCCACTGTACAGGTATACAATCTAACAGGTTACAACCCTTTGAGAAACACTTTAAAAATCTTTGGGTCAAAGTTGGGATGAGATTGTTTAATGATGCCACAAGATGAGAGTAACATAATAATCATCAATTTGTAAAGTTATAGGTCTTATATGTCAGTGTATGAGTCAGGGTTCTCCAAAGAAAAAGAACTGGTAGGATGTACATATAGAGAGAGATTTATTTCAAGGAATTGGCTCTTGAAATTATGGAGGTATGGCAAATCCACAATCAGATGGGAGAGTCTGGCAGCTGGGGACTCAAGAAGGAACTGCAGTCTGAGTCCAGAGACAGCCTCCTATAGAACTGGGAGGAGCCAATGCAGCATATAAAATTTGAAGGTAGTCTGTTGGAGAATTCTCTCTTGGTCAGGGAAAGTCATCTTGTCTTCTATTCAAGTCTTCAACTGATTGGATAAGGCTCACCCACATTAAAGAGTACAATAAGGTTTACTCCAAGTCCACCAATTTAAATGTAAATCTTATTCAAAAACACCCTCACAGAAACATCCAGAATCACGTTCGACCAACTGTCTGGGCACTGAGGTCCAGTCAAGTTGATATATAAAATTAACCCTCACAGTCAGGATATCCAGTAGAGGGGGTTAAGTTCTGGGAGTCATGGGTCATATACCTCTCCATCTCTAGTTCCCTAATTATCTGATTCATCAGTTTTCCAGCCTTAGCGCCATTTTTAGGATATAACTTCTAAAGTAAAACTCCCACCTGTAATAGGCAAAATAATGATACACAATTTTTAAGTGTTGTTGGGCTGATCATACTCTCCCCGGTTTGCCCCCCAAATTACCTGGAGAAGAGTGGCTAACATTTCTAAATAACTCACTGTGACTAAGAATACCCTCAGTTAACTTCTTCATTTAGGAATCAAAGCCTTCAAATTCTTTAGCACCAGGCTCTAATTAATTGGATAAGATAATTACAAAGAAAAAAAGAGTATAATAAGCTTTAAAAATGGGTATGAGGCTTTCTCATCACTTCATTATTTTATTTTTTAGCTAAAAGTAGATGATGTTGTATTTAGCAAATTGATCTAGAAAATCCCTTTGCTGGCAAATAATGAAATGTATAGGTTGTAAGCAAGGATTCAGGAACTGGTTTTACTTTCTCTGCCATTCATTCGTTTAATCATTGCTTAACTTGTGTTAAGCGACAACACTGCTCCATGTTTTGACATGCTGGGTATACTGACATGGGTAAGACAGTCTCTGCCCTGTCTTATAAGTGGGTCAGTATAATGGGTCAGTATAATGAGAAACAAACATACATAGAGCAAAAATCATCCTAACCATTTACTGTCTACTATATGATAGTGATCAGGCTGTATATGCTTTTCTTCTAGGCCTCACAAACTTCCTGAAGGATAATTAATCCCATTTTTCCTTGAGAACACTGAGCCAAAGAGTGGTTCAGTAACTTGCCTAAGATCTCAGAGCCAGTTTCTAAGAGTGAGCCTTCAATCTACTACTATAGATTTCTGACTCTAAAATACATTCTCATTCTACTACTATCAAGCAAAAGAAGCCTATTAATTGTGCCATAGTCCACATGGCATGAAGAAAGAAACACAAGGATGATTGATTTGGAGAACTTGACATTTAAATTGGCCCAAATAAGCAAAAACTTGCCACATTGAAATAAGAGGATTCTAAATATATTAACAGCATGAAAACCAGTATGGTAAAATCAAAATGCCTGTTTTTCAGCATCCAGAGGAAGACTGCTAGAGCTGAAGACAGGAACATAAAGAAGAATTCAGAGATGATGCTCAGAATGTATAAAGCCTTGAATATAGACTTTTCCCTATAGGTATGGGGTATTTTAAATTAAGAGTCTGCCATCACAATGTGGATGGCATCCTGTTATAATGATACCATAGTCTGAATAGCCAGGATTCAAATACAGTTACTATTCAATTGAATTATTAACACTTTTTCCATTCATTCAGCAGTTACAAGGGAATAGAAAGTTCCTATTTTTTTAAAATAGAACAATGTTAAAATCAACCTGTTCATGAGTAATATGATAGTTCAAATTTTCAAAATATCAGGTTATCATAAAATGTTTAAAATGATACTTTATTTATTTTTTTTATTTTAGATTTTATTTATTTGACAGAGATCACAAGCAGGCAGAGAAGCAGGCAGAGGGAGAGAAGGAAGAAGGCTCCCTGTTGAGCAGAGAGCCCAATGCGGGGCTCGATCCCAGGGCCCTGGGATCATGACCTGAGCCGAAGGCAGAGGCTTTAACCCACCACCCAGGTGCCCCATAAAATGATACCTGTTTTAAAGGAGGAAAAAAAAATCTATTAAAAGGAAGAGAAGTTCATATTTATATAATAAAATATTTTTGTATTTCTAATAAAGCATTTTGTGTATATTTTGTTATTGTAAGCTACAAATAAGTTGAACAAAGGTAAATATTTTATCAGAAATTCCTTCCTCACACTCAGAGGACTCCCCATCATATCTGTCATCTCAGCTCTCAACAATGTTGCTGACAATTCCATCACAAACAAAAATGAGAAACAGAAAAATGAAAACCAGCCATTAAAACAAAGTAACTTCAACTTTTTCTGCAGAGCTTTGATTTATCTGCAGATCCTAGTTATAAATGCCACACATATTCCAAACAATGGGTTCACACCATTCAAGGTATGTCTATTAATGAATTGACATTATATTTGATTTGCAATTTAATAATGTGCATTATGGAAGTTCATGCTTTAAGAGCACACTCTTCCAGCACACTGTAAAGTACTTTTAAAGCGAGGCTTAAAATAACTATCTGTATATAATTCAAAAGCTTAGTTACTTCTCTTTAATCTTAAAGTCTTTAAGGTAAGGAACCATTAGTTCTTTCCTGCCATTTATTTAATCAAGATTCAAAATATTCACTTTTGGAGGGTAGAGCTCAACAGAATTCATTTATAGGTACACACTTTGTTCTCAGCTTCCTTCTGACTGTAAAAATCTACCAAATGATCGCTGTATGTTTCCTTAACTGATCGTCAGAGGAAGCATGGGTCTTTGATATTCCCTTTTAAAAGATACTTTCATACATTAAAACTTTAATTTCTTAAGTCAATGTCCATCAACTTGGGTTCCAATGACTTCCAAGGGAATACTGAGGAATTTTCTTTTGCTTTTTTTTTTTAATAAAAAAGGAGAGAAAGTTTATTTTTTAAAATAAATTTATTTCTGAAATTTCATTAAATTTGCTTTAATTTAAAAGAGGCTCAATATTTTCCAAGCTAGACAAACACTGTTTTCCAAAGGTGTTATCTGGCTAGTTTAATGAACCAAACATCCTTATTATTTCGGAGGCAATAAAGAGAGAAATGCATGTTTTATGCAAATATTCCAATTTTCTTGGTATTTACACATACATCTTTTTTTTTTCCCTTAAGATTTATTTATTTATTTATTTATTTATTTGACAGACAGAGATCACAAGTAGGCAGAGAGGCAGGCAGAGAGAGGAGGAAGCAGGCTCTCCACTGAGAGGAGAGCCAGATACGGGGCTCGATCCCAGAACTCTGGGATCATGACCTGAGCCGAAACATTAAAGGCAGAGGCTTTAACCCACTGAGCCATCCAGACGCCCCTACATGTACATCTTAATAATGGAATTTCTGTAAGGTGGAGTCTGGAGGAGGATATCCAAATGCCAACACAAACAAATATGATCAGAGCCGACATAGTTTCAGGAAGCCCTGACTACTGAAGAAGTTACTCCATACCAGAGCATTTGGTTGGAGAAATTATACAAAAAAATTCTATAACAAGCCAAAACCATGATGACACTCTCTAAGATAAAGTCTAAGTTCTTCACTTCTCCCTAAATTCTGCTGCATACCTTAGCCATCACCTGGGATTTCGAGACCCACTTGTTTTGTTCAGTCAAGCATTTGACATCACTGAATATTAACGAATAAATGGCAAGCATGGGCACCCACACACATACATACAGAACAGCAGGTTTAGAAACCAGGTGTAATTTAAAGTAAGTATTTAGAGCTCTATTTTAATATACAAGTCAAATCAGTGAAAGTTATTTGCTCAATCAGATTTTTTATTTTCATATAATGTTACAGAAGTTTGCCAATGCTAAGGGCTCCTTTCCTCCAAGATTTCGCTCTGTCCAAACCTTCATTCTTCATTCTATGTGTTTCCCATTCCCTCTGGCATACGGTAAGCTTCTTATTACATAATCATCATAAACGTTTATGGACCTCTCAAATTTCTGTGTGATTTTGTTCATGTGTACATTCTTTTCTCTTCCAAAATGCTAAGAGACTCCGTTTGGTCTCCTGAAAGCCTGAATCAATTCTTGGATTAAGTCAGATAAAATTGCCAGTTCCAAATGTTGCCTACAGCTCCAGAACACATTTGTGCTTGTGGAAAGTGTCCTGGTATTACTGGTCAGACTCGCTTTGGGTGTTGGCTTGGTTCCTTTCATAGCAACTTGGGAAAAGTCTATACTTGTTAGAAGGGAAAAAAATCCTTTTCAGAAGAACCCATTCTTCAAAAAGTGAAGAGTTTTATTTATATTCTGAGAAAGGGTGATTAGTTTAACTGTTGTGAACCAAATGTACAAAGGGTACAAAGTGTAAAACCAAAACATTTGTCCACCTAAATCATTGAGCATCTGTGCTCTGTGATGAGGATAAACAGACAAAATGAGTGTATTCTCTCCCCTCTACGTGCTAAAATCTACTGGAAGAGACAGCTATATAAATAGGTAATTAGAGTACTATATAATACATGCTACAAGGGTATGTGACTACAGTGACGTGGAACCCAAAGGAGGGGAGGATTTTTGTTTGTGTTTGTGTCATTTTTCCCTTTAGCTGGCATCTCTTTCCAGAAGACTCCTGAGACACAGGCAAAAGAAAGAAGTCTGAATATGCATCTGGAGGCATCAAACAGGGATGAGGGCTTCTCTGTATTGGGATTAAATAAGGTGCTGATTATGTAAGTGTCATTACCTGCCTGTATTGAGCTTTGACTATTTCTAGCACATTGCTAAGAACTGAGGCTTCTCAGCGGCACTGCCAAGGAAACTGTTGGAGGTTGCCAGTCATTTTAGAGAAATGCCATAGAACGCTGCATGCCAGATGGCTACTGATGAAAGTGATGAAGGTTCACGCTTGGAAATGAAGTCCAATTCCATATTTGGTCCTTCTTTCCTTCTCTTTTGAATGCATAAGAGAGTACAAACTCAGCCTTATTCTTCTCCTGTCACAAAATCCCCATTGTCCTTTCTTCACTTAATAAGGTCCTGGAGAGATGGAATCAAGTTAAATCCTCTTTATCCCAAAGCCTCAGAGGTCTCAGAGTCCTGTCTCTCACTGAGTCAGGACTTTTCTCTTTTATCTCCTCTTATTCATGATTGCCAAAAACAACAGTCAATGGAACCCACTCAGGGTCACCCTGCCAGCAACTCAAGTTTCTGTGAGTTAAGTTTTTCCCATCTCAACATCTCATGGGGGGTGGGAAGGGAGAAAAGAAAGAAATGCCCTGCTGAAAATGTTTTATAATGGTCCCGCTTTGTAGAAGTTCACCTGGTCTCTGTGGAAGGCCTTCCCTACAACCACACCCACCTACTACTTTTCCTTTCTCTGACTAGTGTATAATATTAGGAGTAATTGCTTCTCCCTCACTCTTAATATCCTACGTGGAGGGGGCCCAGTGGGATAGCAATCCTGGTCTATCTCCCCTTCTCTTACTCCACATCAGGAAAGTGAAGTGGTAATGAGAAAAATAAACCAAGCCTTCTTCTCCCAGCATCTTGCTTCTTTCACACTAGGAGCTAACTCACCTCTGTTCCTCCATGCTGGTGCCTGGTCAGGTGAGCTTGCTTAGTCTAGGCTAGACATCAGCTAGTCATCTTGCCTAGAATCATACAACCATCACCCAAACTAAGGTTTTCACATAGTAAAGCTGACATATTGCTACTCTATTTGCTCTTAGGTCCCTTCAAAGAACCCTGACAAATGAGAAGTAGTGATAGGAACTCCAACAAAAAATAGCCTTCACTCTTTCTGAGTAGATTTTTACTGGACAGAAAGCATTATGTCACTTTCTGTTCTTTCCTCCTGAGGTGTAGGAGGCCCTGCTAGGAGAAAGGGAAATAGCAGCAGATCTCTTAATCCACCCTGAGGGTGACAAGAAAGCCCTGAGATAGAGCAGAACAAGTTATGAAAAACTCTACTTTTTGATGGCTTTAACTTGATTCTTGTCCTTTATACTAGGTAAAAAAAGCATTCTGACATTAGGACATTTGGGCTCATAACTGTCTTGGGTCTCCTCCTTCCTTCCATCTATGATATTCCCATAAATACATCTCCAAAAATCCTTCCTAAAGCTTTCCATGAAGTGTGCTCTGGTCTCTGATAGCCAGACTGATGTTACCCTCTACTTCTCCACTGTATTTTGTCTAAAGGCATTTGAATGAATCAATGAATAAATGAGTAATGATAAAAGAAATGGAATGTCTTTTGCTTGCACATCTATAAAAGAGAGATGAGAACCTCTCTGATATTCTTCAGGGTTACTATCCTGCCCCACTGAAATGTCTCAGGGGCAGCTGGAGCCCAGAAGTTCCTCATGCAGTAACCTAATAAAAAGTGTGAGGAACATGCAGCTTGATTTTCATCACAATGGACTCTGTCTGCTCTGCAATGCCTTGGACGCTGGGGTTAGCATAAGGTCTGTAATATTTAGGCTTAGACTTCGAATATTTTCACTGGGGCCAGATAGCTAGACCGCCCAGCCTGACACCAGGTCTCTACCGGCACAGGATGGTGAGGGAGAGGGCAGCATTCCAGGCAATTTGGAGGAACAGAGACTGAGCTTGGCTAGAAAAGACTTGAGAAAAGCAATTTTGATCCCTGGATAATCGCCCCCGTTGCTTGCAAAGCATGCCAGTAGAAACCTGTCCCAGGGGTTTCCAAGCTTAGAAAGTAAAATGATTGAAACTCAATCCAGAATAAGGGTACTGAGGCAATTAAGCAGGGGAACAAATGGGGCCTTTGCCTGGAGCAACTTCTGTCCCATCAATTGAGAGAATTTACTTGCCCTCAAAGGAAGGTTATTTCAGCACCTGGCACCAGAATTCTCAATATATGAGCTTTGCAGTCTCCTTTGACCTGCACTTACTAGTTCCTGGATTATCAGGCAGTAATTAAGGGAAAGAACATGTTCTCTAGCTGTACTTGGCCCATGGGCTGTGATCAGCAATGAGGGTTGTAGCTGCCACATAGTTTACTTCATGTATAGGCTTACTCACTGGGGTTCCCTTCCAGAGATTCAACTGAAAGATTTTAGTCACCCCTAAGGTCAAACTACATATACCTATGCTGCGGATTACCTTTAGCTGACACATCTTTCATCTCCTAGCCCCAGTGATAAAATGCCACCCAAAGAGACCCAAGGTAAATATTTTTTGGTGTTTTTCTAGAGGGGGAGACTTTGGGTTCAGGCAGTCCTGGATTCAAATCTCAGTTGTGTGACTCAGAGAAGTCATTTCATTTCTCAATTTTCTCATCTAAATAAAGAGAAATAATAAGACATAACCACAAAAACAAACAAACAAAAAGACATAATCACAAAGATTTGTTATAAGGACTAGTGAAACATCTTATGTCAAGGACTAAAACAGCTTACCATATGACTAGCATATAGTAAGTGCAGAAAAAACGATCACTCTCTTTCCCAACTTCTCCCTCAAGCAGGGCTTGGAGAGTTGTTCTAGACTAATGGTTCCATTCTGGTTGTGTGCTAATGAGAGCCAAGTGTTTAACTGCAGGAATTTTGTGAACCAGTTGATGTGATGTTGGGAGTTTAACAATGGCCACAGTGGGTATATTCACCTTCCAGAAATCAGCAGACACTATAAATCAGGCAGGCCTTCCATCCAGCCAGCCAGATATCTGCTTTATTGGCATACCACCAGTGGTTCTCAAGGTATGATCCTACAACACCAGCAACCACAGTGCCTGGAATCTCTTAGATATGCAAATTAACCAGTCAGAGCCCAGCCCTACTAAATCACAAACTCCAAAGGCAGGGCCCAGAAATGTACTTTATCAAGCCCTTCCAGTGACAGATGTATGTGGCATGTTAAATCACCTGCAGGGAGGGTAGTGTGGCTGGAGTAAAGTAAACCAGAGGGGGACAGACAAAAGGCAATGGGGCAGTGGTGGTTAGGGCTGCAGAACACTTCAAAGAGTTTGACTTGTGTTCCAAGTGACAAGGAAATAACCAGAGGATTCTAAGCAGAATTTTAAAATCCCATTTTAAGGGATCACTGTGATTGCTATGTCGAGAGCAGATAGTAGGCACCAGGGAGGTAAGAGAAGGCAGAAGCTTGGACCAGGAAGACAGAAATATGTATGTTAAGAAGCAGTTGGCTTCCAGATATATTTTGAAGATACAGCAGTAGGATTTGTTGTTGATAGTTTAAAGGTAGAGAGTGAGAGAAAGAGAAGAGTCAAGAATGACTCAAAGTTCCTCAGCATGAGCCACCAGAAAAACAGATTTTCACTGAGATACAGAAAGAATGGGCTGATGAAAGGCAGCAAGCTGGAGATTAGGAGATCAGTCCATTTTGGACATGATGAGTTTGGAAGTCTATGAGACATCAAGAGGAAATGTCAAGGAAGACATTAGAACTGACCCTGGACTTTGAGGGAGGAGCTGGGCTGAGGACTTAGCTTTGGAAGTCATCAGGTTCCAGATGGTACTTGCTGAGTTGGTATAAGATAATGAAAGCAGATGGAAGAAGTGGGTCCTTACTCTAGAAAGGGTAGAGTCTGGACGGTAGGAAGAAACCAGCAAAGGAAACAAAGAAAGAATAATTAATGAACATTATTAGTAAAATACAAATTATGGAAGCCTTCAGAAGGCTGAAATAACATACTGCAAGTAGGTATACAACTTGAGTTCATGTTTCCTGGGATCGCTTATGTCCTTTCTTAATCATCAGTGAGTAACAGTCTTCACTCACAGCCTTCTAAATAGAGGCAGCATTCAGTTACATATGAAGTGGGACCCACTAAGCCAGTCTGCACTTCCTTCATCCTCTAAGATCCTACAGCACTTGCTTCTTCCTAGGGAGTACAAGACTTGTTACCACAAGCTAACCACAGCCAGTAGCCAGCTCAGCAGACCCATCTGAAACTACACCTGTGTTTGTGAATGTTTTTGCTTTATCAAAAGGAACATGTAATTATCTTAAAAATATAATTCTCCATCTTTGAAATATGTTGGAACAGTCAAACCTACTTAAGCCCACAGTGCTTTTACAAGTACAGTTTAATCAATTACCGTTTTAAGCTTTTAAAAGTCTCTGACTCATTTGAGCAAGTTGAGAAAAAAGACAAAACATCAGTATCTTGCTAGAAAAATATTGTGGTTATTGGCGCTGAAACAAAAATAACACTTAAATAAAGGCACTGTGCTCCCCAAATCAAGTGTATGCCCCATCTTTTTCTTAAGAAATCTTCTTGCACTGGGGACTTTATGAGTCGTAAATGCTTGCAACCTGCATGATGTGGCCTTGGACAGGCTCTTTTCTCTGATCATTCGTTCCTTCCCGGGGAAAATGAGGATAATAATACTTACACAATAATGTGTGAGTGGGAGGCACCCAACACAATGCTGGATACTCAAAACTCCTTTTCCACTGTCCTAGAAACAAACATGGTCCCAAGTAGTTGAAATGACCACTTCACAACTGAAAGAACAGTGGTTAACAGTATAAGGCGAGAGAACATATAGTTGGGAGCACTTTTGCCCAAGCAGAGTATTCTGACTCAGTTGTTGATTTGTAGAGACTATTAGGGACACAACCTTATCAAAACATCTATGAAAAAATGTAAAATGACTTTTTTAAAGAAAATTACAAAGTAAGGCACAAAGCAGGTATCACTGGCTTTCTATTCCATCATGACTTTCACCTTGACTCTGAAGTTCTTCCTTAAGAGATGAATTAAGAATATCTATTTCCCACATTATTTAAGTTTTTCTAAATGGAAAATTTAGTGCTTATTTTTGTAACCTAATTCAAAGACACAGCTCAAAAGGCATTGTACATTTGTCCAAACCCATATGAATGCTCAATACCAAGCATGAACTCTAAGTAAACTACGGACTTTGGGTGATAGTGAGGTATCAGTGTTCATCAGTTCTAACACTTGCACCACACTGGTGGGAGATGTTGATAATGGCTGTATAGGTGTGAGGCAGGGGATGTATAAGAAATCTCTGTACCTTCCTCTCAATTTTGCTGTGAACCTAAAACAGAGCTTAAAAAAAAAATTCCACTTAAAACTCTAAAAGTGAGACATATTATACCTTAAAAACAATTTAAAAAAAAATCATCTTAAAGTAACATGTACCCATCTTTGTGGTCAATATGAGGCTCAGTGATACAAGGAAAGAGTTCTCAAATACAGAGGCAGACTTAAGGCAACAGTCTTGCTCAAGTTAGAAAACCAATGGAATAGCCTCCCCAGGCATGCGGGTCAGAGGAAGAGGTGACTGAGGCTCCCCCTCCCCAGATAAGACTTGGTATATGAATCATGTTAAATGCAATTTCTCCAAGTAGTTAATTCCCCCACATGTTGGGCTTCCCCAAGGGAAAACTTCCATCATACTTTACACTGGCTCCTTCTAGAGACTTCATTAAAAATGAATAAATAACCTAGCAAACAACGAGCAATAGAGCAATTGTGGTCACTGTTTTCTGCGATAGCATATGTGAGGCAATCCATACTTCAACAAGTCTGAGAGAAATTCAAAGTTGTTTCTTGAACACTCTTTCCTGAAGTTCTCCCACATCACAGCTTCTTCTGGAGTCCATTCTGCTTTACTGAAAGGTCCTACTCTGTTTCCCCAGTGCCCTCCTCTGCCTCCACTTACCTCTAAAATGTGAAGGCTCCTCTGCTTTTCTTATGCTACTCATGTTCACTCTTAGATTCCCTTTCTAGACACACACACACACACACACACAAGGAGGTACCTGGGTATCCCATCTGTGCCGGGGTTGCAGGAGATCGTGTTGGACCCAAGGAGGGGAAAGATCTGGTTTGAAAATGTGAGCAAAGAGGTAGCAGAGTTGAACAGGAGACCTTTGACAGAATTACCAGACCAAGAAAATTAAGAGCCAATTTTTCCTGTTGCTCTGACTTCAGTTACCATTTATATGCTGAGGAATTCTCAGATCTCTATCTCTGGCACAGTATTTCTCACAAGCTTACAACCTTGTATCTCCACCTGAGTATCCCCCATGGAACTAAAAACATCAAAAATCATATTATTCATCTTCCAATTTCAAACCTACTTCTCCTTGTTGTTGTTGTTTTCCACCATTTGGGGGGCCCCACCGTTTATCTAGTTATCCAAGCTAGAAACCTTTTACCCTTCTTCCCCACTCCTGCCATTCCCCAAATCCAATCAGAAATCTTAAGAAATTGTGCAATCCAAATATTCTGAGGATCCATCATATCGCTCCATCAGTAAGTCAAAGAAGCATGAAGTTCTATAAGCTGCCCTGATCTGGCCCCAGCCTTGCCCTAGTAATTAAACCCAGGATGCATAGGACCTGAAAGTCTTCTTCAAGAGACACATCACTCTTCTGACTGCACACATTTCTTCCCTGCCAGTAATTGGTTTTTATCCCTGTAGTCACCTGATGGGCAGTTTTAATTTTCCTTGGCATCTTGTGTTCTTCTTACCAGCCCAATTTCTCTTTTGGCATGTAATCATCTCTTGAGAATTCTAGGATTCAGTTTTTTGCTAGGTCATCTATTAGCCATGGTGAAGGGATCCTATGGGAATCAAAATGATACTGCAGCCCCATGACTGTGATAAATCATATATACAGATGTTTTCAACACCAAAATGGCCTTAGACTCTGTGCCTTGGGAGGACATCACCAGAGAATAAATATGCATATAAACTAGGGCAAACACTGGAAAAGGTTATTTAGCATTTCCTAATGCTATTAAGGAAGGACCTAGGAGTCCAGTTTCTATTTAAGTTCTCTGAAGAAAAAAGATGTGGAATTTGGGGATAAACAGGGGTTGGAAGAATAGAAGGACATGGCATAAGTATATCTCTATCTCAATCAAAAGAAAGAAAATTAGGAAAGAATTGTCAATTCCACTGAAGCTAAGACATCATTTCATGAATTATTTTATTAGCAATAAACATGCCTCGGATAAACCTCATTGGCTGTGATACTGCCACTGTGCAAAGCTTGTTCTAAAGATGTTTAATGAGAATCTACTCTAGCTAGGTAGTAGGAAAGATTGATAGAGCTGTTTGATGATTGCTATTGTCAGAAGGTCTATAGCACAGAGGTAGCTGAAAATAAGGAAACAGACATTGTTATTAGAACTGAAATGAGTGGGGTGGGGGGTGTGGGAAGGAGGTTATATGCAGACAGATGACAGGGATAGAGAACCAGATTTGGGAGAGAACAAAGAAAATCTTGCTAAAGGAAATGATATCTAAGTTGAAACCAGAAAGTGAATAAGAGTTAATCACGATGCAGCAAAGGGAATGTGAACAGGGACAAAGGGCTCTGGAAGAAGGGAACAGTATAAGCAAAGGTCCTGAGATGAGAAATAACCTGTTTCGTGCAGGTCTCCAAAAGAAGTTCAAACTGACTTGTGTAAAATTCAGTGAGACAGGAGATGAGGCAATGTTTCAGCTTTGAAGTCTCTTATTAGCCACATGAAGAAATTTTGACTTTGTTATGTCTTGTGTCTTAGAAATAACCCTCTTCAATGAGGAGAATGGATTACAGTGGGGAGGAGTTATTTATTAGGAGGCTTACTGCAATAATTCAGATGAGAAATTATGATGGCTTGTATTAAGGGGTAACAACCGGGATATAACTAAGTGACTGTGTTCAGAAAATATTTAGGATCTGAAATCTAAGAACTGATGATTACATGTGAAAGTTAGAAGAAAGAGAAAGGAAGGAAGGATGAATCCAGGTGTCTGGCATGAACAATCTGTGGGGTAGGAATCACATATGCTAGGATAGGAAACTAGAGAGAAAAGCAAGTTGAGGGAAGACAATGAAGAAGGATAGAAATCTGAGTTCCCAACGTTCTTACTTCTCCATCAGACAGTATGTTCAAGCGGAAGTCCGCAGTTAGCAGGTAAGTATGGAAAGAGAGGTAGACAGAGAGAGGAGAGGAGTGCATCAGCGGCATGTGGCAGGGCATGGGAGGAGAGGAGAAGGAGGAGCAGAGACTCCAGGCCTCCAAACGGGGCCAGGAAAGGTCCTTGCAGAGGAGGGCCACAGAGATGCCTTCAGAAGAAGGATATGGAGCTTCTGTGGTCTGGAGAGTAGGAACTTTCAGTAGGAGGAACTTTACAACAAGATGCTGCTCTCATCAAAAAATGGGATCTCTATGTACTGATAGTGGAAGGGTTCAAAATAAATCACATGAAAAGAGCAGGTTAAAAAATAGTACGTGAGGTATAATCTACTTGTTTTTTTCCTCATACTGAAACTGAATCGAATATTTCTGCAAGAGACTATCCAAAATAGGTCCTTAAGAAAGTGAAACTGGAGAGTCACAGACAGGAGGAGGTGACTAACTCACCACTAGTGGACCTCCAGTACTGGCAGAAGAGTTTGCCTTGAGTGCTTTTATATTTGTACGCAAGTTTAAGTCTGTGGAAAAGGGTGAGAGTGGTTGACAGTATTGACCAAGCAGATAAAAAGTAAAATGAAAATGAAAACTATTCATTAGCTTGGTAACAAGGAGATCATGAGAGGGTTGGTGGAAGTCTTTTCAGTGGAGTGATGGGGCTGCATTTGGAAGTAGTTGTCTTAAAGTGGGGAAAGAGGAGGAGAAAATCTGTGTAGATAACTCAATCTGGAAGACTGGTTATAAAGAGAAGGGAAGAGGTATGGCAGTTACAGGAGGGAGCTGGGGGTCAAGAAGGGGACTTCTTATTATGGAGAGTTGAGAATACCTTGACATCTTGATGGAACTCACTTCAGCATGAAGGGTGCTCTACAGAAGAAGGAAAGGGTATAGGGCATCTCAGAGGGGTCAGAATGGATGGGACTCAGAGAAAAGGTACAGGAGATAAGCCTGGACAGGAAGAGAGACACCTCCATCACTGCAAAGTATGTGAAAAGGAGAGAGTAAAGGCAATGCAGGTAAGTGTGTCCAGCTAGCAGCATTTATACACTGGGACTCCAGAAATTTCCCTGGATACAAGAAAAATCTAATAAAATCTCATGCTGCAGTACTGTAGCAGAGGAATTTGGAGTCTAAATATTAATATCTACAATAAAAACATTCTCTATGTGACTGTAAATGATCTTATGTATGAATAGTGCTTTTGAAGGGGATGTCATTTGTATCTGGATAAGCTTATGAATCTATAATTGTCTCTCCATTATTTACACCCAAGAAGTCATGCAATATGGCAATATTAATTTATTTTATAAGTAATGTTATGAGTCTCTCTAGGTCTTTTTTGTCTTTATGTACTTGCATTCAGCACAGGGTCCAGCAAAGAGTCAATTAATGCTTAATTAACAAATGAATGTAATTCTGAAAAACAAAAAAAAAGTTGGTGCTTTATTCTGACCCATACCCCCATGAAAATATTTTTAAATGTATCTATACCCATACATAAACTGCCATACAGATTTTACTCTTGAAAGCCTATTAAAAAAGCAATTGCAAGTATGCTTTGGGAAACAGAAAAAAAAAGAAGAGGTTGTGGAAAGCTCACGGTGTGGACTCTCCCATGTATATATACTCCACGTGGCTCACTTTGGTATTCGTCATGACTTCAAAATAATAGCACAACTTAGTGCTTTTTCACACCTCTAAAAAAGGTGACACTCCTCATGCCAGCCTGCTGTGCACAATTATAGGAGAGAAACCACAGGGAGTAACCAGTTGCTAACAAGCATCCCCTAGAACATCCAAGGATTTTTACCAATATATTCACTCACCAGAGCTGCCCAGTACAAATTCAATCAGGCCTTTCATTTATGTGTGCTGATGGCAGACTGCTCTGAAGGACCAGATTGCTCCAAGGGATTGCAGGGATTGTAGGGATGGAATCTCATACATTGAAATAACTGGCCCCATTTTTTTTCCTCCTCCCTTGTTACAGTTATAATTCATTACCATCTGAGGGCTATTTACCAGTCTGTGTAAAAGGAGTCAAATGTTGGGCTAACTGATTAGAAATATGCCCACATAATGCAATTTGCTCTCCCCACTGGCATGCATAATGGCAGCCTAGCAAAAAGGCCAAGAATGTAAAACACATCACAGCTACTGAGCTGCATCCCAGGTGGGCCAGCTCTGACAGGGTGAAGGTAGACTGACCAGAAAGCTATTACTGATCTGAACTCTCTGATTTTACTCAACAGGAAGAGACTTTTTAGAAGTTCGAGAATTATTTTTTCAAGTAAATTGAAAGGCTGGCCTTCTACACAGAGTACTCCCTGTCTAAATTATAGAGATTGCTTCTGACTGCCACACACTAAGACTGGCACTGTTTGGTTGAGACATCCCTTCTGAAACACCTCGTGTTTCTTTCTGCTCTTCTTTTTATCGCATACGCCAGCACTTTGACAAGTTAACCTCCAGCAAAGATCTTTCTTCTGCCAGACATAAAAGATTTGAGAAGCAAAAAAAGAAAAAGACAAAAAGAAAAGAGTGAGCAATGAGGCCAAGTTAGAGGGTGAGCAGGACAGAATGGAGGTCTCCATGTGGGTAGTGACATCTTTGTTGAGAAGTCCAAAGCAATATTGCACAAACCCACCTACACTCCCAAGTATATTCATGGGATAAGACTTCCTTGCCTTGTAAAAGCAAAGAAGCATTGATTTGATATTCTGTCCCAAATTTTAAGCCTCAACTTTTTCTGCAAAATGGGAATAATGCATAGATCACAGGAAGTCATGAAGATTAGATAAGATCATAAGGCAATGATTGTAGCACAGTTTCTAGTACCATGAAAGCACTCAATCCATTTTGACCATAATCATGAAGAAGCACAGTAGGAATCTTGCCTTTACATTACAAGATAAACTGCCAGATTACCTTGATCCATGAGGTACAAGTTTACTTACCACATCAACCTCCATTTGGGGAAAATAAAATATCCTGACCATTGACTTCTGGTGGTTACCAATGGGTTCTGGTTATTATTAAACAATGCAAATGACTGCATTATTCTCAAAGGCACAAAACTGCAGCATAGTCATAAAAGGCAAGAGTTTGGGCATTCTCTACCACCTTCATAGTCACCCATAGACCACAGGGTAGAAGGTCTATGTTCTGTATTACGCCACCCAGTATAGCCAAGGCTACCCTGGGGTGCCTCATCTATGCCCCCTCAGCACTAACCAATCTAATATTATCTAATATTTCCAACTGAATGCAACTGGATCTTTGCCCGGTGGCTTTCTCTGGCCCACTCAGCTAGAAGTGTCATGGAGGCAGAAGCACCAGGGAGTTAATATCCCCTGGAGCAGACCTCTATAAATAACTGGTAGAAGTTGGTAGATTGCTATCTCCATGAATGGAACAATCTGAGACATTTCTACACTGTTTCCCAGAATTCCCCAGGACTGACACCTGGCTGTACACAGCAGGAACCTGGTCAATAATGTCCTTACTGACTTCTTTCACTTCCTTCCTTCACTTCCCCACTTTCCTACCAGTGTTTGCTGGGACCACCTCCTAAACAGGCTACTTGTCCTCAGAGTTTCCTTCTGGAAACACTCAATCTAACCCCCATAAAAGAGCCTTCCATAACAAGGAGCTCCTGCAGCTCCTCACTGCTACCCCATTCCACCATGGGCACTTGAGCAACTGCCATTTCCACCTGGGGATTTCTGATTTAGGGAGACCACGCATAGCTTTCAAAACAACTTCTGTGGGAAATGGCCCCAGTCAATGTTTCTTGAGAGCTCACCTTGTACCACACATCATAAAATTCGATTCTCCTATACTACCTCTAACCATTATAATAAAGTAAGTATCATTATTATTCCAATTTAAGACTTGTGGAAATCTGGGTTCAGGGAAGTTAAGTCACTTGTCAAAATCTGACATCAAGTGAAAGGAAGGGGTGGGTTGGCACCTTTGTTGGTTTGGCATCAATGCCCATTACACTTAATTCCTTAAGCTACCTATAGAACCTTCTGAGTGATAGTTCTGGGGTTGGTATATTTATAGAGCATGCCTTGAGCAC
Source organism: Neogale vison (assembly GCF_020171115.1). Lineage (NCBI taxonomy): Eukaryota > Metazoa > Chordata > Mammalia > Carnivora > Mustelidae > Neogale > Neogale vison. The sequence continues at coordinate 220,977,315 of NC_058091.1, forward strand.
TGGATATATTCGCACTTACTGAAACAGTTTATCATTTTCCTTATTCTACTCCATGAGCAGCTTGCAGTCTAGTCTGTCTTACCCGATGCTCAATCATGCTCAAACAGAGTTTTATAGCATTGAGTGGTGTGGTGGGAATGGTTGGTTATTTGTCTCCCCATATCATTCTCAAATTTCTTCCTTTCATAACAGAGCCCCTTAGTTTTAACTGGAACACTTGGCTACTACCTAGACACCCACTCTCTCAACTAGACTTATAGCTAGATATGGCCACAAGGATGTGAGTGGAAACACTGAGGACAATTCCCAGGACCTACCTGCTTGTGCTTTATCTCCACATCGTCCTTGTCCCTTCCTTTGGGAGGGAAATCAGACGTGGAATGTTAACACTGACCAGGAACACAGGGTGACAGAACAAACTTGAAGAAGCCTGGGTCCCTAGATCTCCACACAGAGCCGACTTGCCCAGCCCTCCTGATCAGCCACCAACACATACTGTCATCTGAGAGAGAAACATTTATCTACTTTGAGCCACTTGTCTTTCTTCGACTTTGAGGCAGCCAAACCCTCATAAAAATAGAGAAAAGAGAACAAGGAACTGAGAAGAAAGTCAGCAAGAAAAAGGGGAGTAAACACCAGAGGAGAGCAAGGCTCAGAAGGGGATGAACTCTAGTATTTTATTTGTTTGCTTGTTTTAAAGTTTTCGGAAACACAAAGGAAGAGGAGGAAATCAAAGCCAGAAAAGAAAGGAAGAGCAAAGGCCTTCTCTTTTATCCTGCCTCTTGGGAGGCTGTGGGTGGCAGGAAAACAGAAGCGGAAAGGAATCCCCAGCTGCTATCAGAACCCATAAAAAGTTCAAACTCAATCTTCTACTGCAGAGCAGAAGATGTCACTGACCCAAAGCAGAAGGGGTCCTCAGGATCAAACTGGTGCCCATGGAAGCCTTTGCATGTGCAAGTAGCTCAAGCAACCCTGGGTCTCCCTCACCCTAGAACAGAGCAAAGCTCCTCACCTTAAGGAAAGGCTCCTAGTCACTCAATACAGTAGACCATGTTTTCACTTTACTCACAAGAATAACAACCATACAATGCAAATGTGTGCAAACTGCCAGTTATTTTCTAAGAGGACACATGCTTTAAAACATTCATTTCCAGAGTCCACACAACAGAATACTGTCCATTATTTACATAAAAACAAATACAGCTACTCTGAATGAAGGAACACTTTTTAAAAATTGCATGCTAATTATTCGTCCCTGCAGTGCCTCACCACAGCCAGCACTTTTGCTAGTGAACATCACCGATTGCCCTTCAGATCTTGGCAAAGCCCCAGGCCCATGAGTCCCACACACAGTGCTGCTGAAGCTGGCAACCAGACCTCAGCCGCTCAGCTGTGCGGGGCTGGTGCGGTGCTGGTCGATGGGGCACCTTATAAGCAACATGCAGAACAGCTGAAGAAGCAAATTAGCCATGGTCAGTGAAGAATGGTAAGTTGAGGGGGCAGGAAGGGGGACACAACAGCAGACGATATAAATCAGGATATACTGAAAGGGAAAATCGAGCGACTCTGGAAGAATATGAATTAGTGGGCAATCCAGGTTCCCAATGTCCTGAGTTGCCATCAGTCATTCCTGCTTTGAACACCTGCTCTGAGAAACCATTTTGCAGAACTTCAAGAAGCCCACTCTTTGGGGAATTTTCCTCCCTCAACTATTTCTGAATCTTTATGGAGATACTTCCACAGGTATCTGTCGTGACTGTCACCTGCCACCTCTATCTGCTATCTTATTCTCAGCAACTTGTCCCTTCTGTGGGTCATCACTTGTGGCTCACAACTAGTTGTCTGGTCTGTCTTTTTCCCTGAACATTAACACCCTCAAGAATGGCTGAGACCATAATATAGTGTCTAATGATGGAGAGGCTAAGGGCTATTCAAGGGAATAACAATGCAGACATAAAATCTTCAACTGGCTGTTGGACATCACCCATTCAAGCATGCACAGACCAGGCCACTTCCTAGGTACTGTGCCCTGCTTGCACCTTGATTCTTCCTAGGCTTGTCAAACTCAGGTGGGAGAAGGGAAGGATATTGTACTTTACTCAGACTGGACATCAAGTAATACAAGCCTGCTCAGCACTTCCACTAGGACACAGATTCCTCTGTATCCTTGGTCACTGGTTGGCCCTTCTGGGCAACATCTCTCAGAAATACAACTCTGACCTCAAGAAAGGTAACTTCTGTATCATCGGGAAGAACCTCTTGAGTCTTTATTGTCCTAACTTGATTTGAGCTTTGTCTTACATAAACCAGTTTTCAAACTTAAGGAGTTTACTTAAAACTTTCATTAAGCAGAAACTACGAAAAGCCTAGAAAGAGCAGCTATCTCTCCAGCTCCATACTTTATTCTGATTGAGGGTTCAAAAATACAAGGATTCAATAAGGCTGAGATTAAATCACTGGAGAGTACTGATAACACTATAGTACTCCCAACTTATAAAAAATTCAAAATTAAAACAATCTAAAGCCATAGCTTAAGTATTAGGAAATCGAAATCAATTCTCATTTTTCTCACCATGATGATTTTGGTGCTTTTTCAAATAATTACTTAGTGCAAAGGTGCTCTCATTTTCTTTGAAATTCTTCCTTGCTGTTGCCCCCAGGACACTCAGCTTCTTCGGGAAGCCGACCACTATGTCTGGTATTAGAGCGCCAACCTCCCCCTCCCCCCCCATTGTACATGGGAACTAATTCCAGAGCCCTACTAATATCAAAGTTGTCTTTGCTTAAAAATCCACCCATAGTAAAACACAATGCTCCTCTCCAGTGTCTTCCTACTGCAGTATTCCTTAGAACAATGGGCTTTTGCACTCAGCAGACAGCGTGAACTGCCCCAAGATTATTTAGAACCAAAGGCGTCCCTTCCCTTTCTTTTTCTCCACCATTTACTCAGGGCCTTAAACCTGATGGTCAAAGGAAACCTCATATGACTCATTTATTCAACAGTGTTTGTTGAGCATGTGTAGTGGCTTGAATAGTGCTTCCCCCAGAATCCACATCCACCCAGGACCACAGAATATAACTTTATGTAGAAATAGGGTCTCCACAAATGTGATTAGTTAAGATGAGGCCATTCCAGAGTAGGGTGAACCCTAAATCCACATGAGGGTATTCCTCATGTGTGTATATCCACACAGATATACATATGGGGAATAAGTTCTGGTGACAAAAGAAGGAGAGACTAGAGTGATACAACCACAAGCCAAGGAGCTAACATCAGGTACTGCCAGAAACCACTAATGGCGAGAGGCATGAATAGGATGGTGCCATAGAACCTCCCCAAAATCCAACTCTCCCAACACCATGATTTCCAACTTCTGGCCTTCTTTTTTTTTTTTTTTTTTTTTTCCAATTTATTTATTTTCAGAAAAACAGTATTCATTATTTTTTCACCACACCCAGTGCTCCATGCAAGCTGTGCCGTCTATAATACCCACCACCTGGTACCCCAAACTCCCACACCCCCGCCACTTCAAAACCCTCAGACTGTTTTTCAGAGTCCATAGTCTCTCATGGTTCATCTCCCCTTCCAATTCTGGCCTTCTGATCTGGGAAAGAATAAATGTGGCTATTGGAAGTCGCTCAGTTTGTGGTGATTTGTTAGGGTAGCCCCAAGAAACTAATACAGCTCCTGGTATTTTATAGTCACGGTACCAAGCACCAAAAGGATAGCAAGGAGCAAGACAAGGAAGGTCCCTATTCTCCTGTAGCTAAAATTCTATTGGAGAAGACAAACAGTAAACAAGTGACAAAATAAATAGGGTTACTTCACAATGTGATCAATTTTATGAAAGAACAATAACAATGAAGTGATACAGATGACCAGGGGGAGGTAGGGCAATACTTCCTTTCTCAATGGGATATTTCTGGAACATTCACACAGACAGTGTTGACACTACCCATGAAGTCTCTTTCCAATCCAGCCGGCACTTTCCAGGGAGTGTGCCCCCTTCCACTCCACTGTGTTGCTCTCATGCCAACCAGAGATCTGGCCTCTCCTCTCCTCTCTTCAGAAGCTCAGGGCCTCAGAGTTCCAAAGGCAATTCTGCTTCTCACACCACATACTGTTTTCACCCACAGAAGGTTTTCTTCCTTCACATGTTCCCCAGCTTGAACATGTATCAAAACTGACAAGAATTGCTTTTCTCCCCCCAACCAGCTTGTACATAATGGATGTCAGTATATGCCCTCACCATACTAAGAGAGCAGATCCAATTTGACTTAATTACCACCGGAGCTCTGTAAACAGCCGCTAGTTATTGCTGAGCCCTGTGGTTTATGAAGAGAACACCACAAATGACAGGAAGCTGCAGGGGGAAAAATAGTCTGAGCTGCCTTTGGCATATTCGCTTTTGAGTATAGACACTTCCATTCATCAGTGGGGACATTCATGTAATCTGGGCTGTCAGGATTATATTCCAGAAAGGAGCAACAGAGACCCAAAGTGTTGTTAATTACGTGGGCATCTCTGAGCAGAAGTCCTCGGACAAGAATGCAAGATGCTGCTTCAAAACCATAATCAGCCAGACCCTGCACACCAAACTGAGTGGGACTTCTCAGTGTGGCCCCACTCTGCCCCAAGCCCTGGGATTCATGAATGAGTGCAGACCCAAAGACACATTCAGTTTAGCAGAACTTGGCTTCATAAGAGAAAAATTTCCACCCAACAAGTGTGTGGTTTCACAGGATGACTCACGCTACCCCAGCGTCTGACACACTGCAACGTGCAGCAGAAGCACAAGGAGGAAGGGCAGGTAAAGGTACAGCAGGTGCCTCTGTTCTGAACAGGGACGCTGGAGTCCTAAGCTCAGGGTATCCCCACACAGAGTGAGGGCATGCAGTGAGGACAGTATTCTGAAGGTGATGTGCTCAAGAGTGAAAGTCTATGGACTCTGAAAAACAATCTGAGGGGTTTGAAGTGGCGGGGGGGTGGGAGGTTGGGGTACCAGGTGGTGGGTATTATAGAGGGCACGGCTTGCATGGAGCACTGGGTGTGGTGAAAAAATAATGAATACTGTTTTTCTGAAAATAAATAAATTGGAAAAAAAAAAGACCTAAAAAAAAAAAAAAAGAGTGAAAGTGAGGACCTGATGAAAATGTAGATTCTGGTTCAGTAGTCTGGGACAGAGGCCTAGAATATTGCACCTGGAACAAACTCCCAGGAATACCCACAGGCTGTTGAGAACCTGGAGAACCGGCTGCCGTGTGCAAATGGACTGGGGCAGGGGTCCACTTCCAAGGCCTTTGCCAATGCCTGGACATCCAGGTAAAAACCAGGGCCACTCTGCTTCTCATGGGCAATCATAAACTGTTACATATTAGATACAGTTTCTCACCACCAAAAATGATTTATTCTTATTTCAACAGTGTATGACAATTCTATGTGTTGAATTAAGGCACAGTCAAGTATCAACATAAGTAGTTTTCAGAAGATGATAAACCAGCGTATCTGCACTTGATCTGCAGAGGATAGTCACATAGGGAGCAGTCACAAAGACCAATGCCCAGGCTCCAGGCCATGGCAACTGAATCCACATCTCCTGGACTAGTGTGTATAAAGGAGGTCAAGGGGAGGCAAAGGAAGAGGTGGACAGCTCTGAAAGAAGGCAAGAGAAAAATCCAAAACAAGAGGGACTACAGAAAAGGATGAATTCCACTCATTTCTTACTTCAGTTCCCACTCCTTTCAAATAGCACTCGTTTCTCCCCTTGCAGACTCTCCTTCCTGGTATTGTTCCAGTCAGAATGTGTTCTGTGGATGACAGCACCAGAATCACCTGGGATCTTATTAGAAACTGAATCCCAAGCCCCTCCGCACACCTACTGAACCAGAATCTGCATTTTAACAAGATCCCCAGGTAAGCACTGTGCACAGTAAATTCTGAAAGCACGCCTCTGCATGGATTTGAGGCCAAGCTCTTTGGCGCAGACATACACTAGGTACAAAGGCAATCATTAAGCTGCCCGGGCAATTCACACTGGGGTCAGCTGCTGCTTATACCCCTGGCAGGCAACTGTGGGAGAGGATGCCTGTGAACGGGTAATTGATTTACAACATCATCTGACTGTAACCCAATGAAAGCCAAGTTGTCTCTTTTCCTATATTGATATAATTACCGACATGAGGGGAAGCAGGTTCTTTCTTCAGATCAAATAACCTTGTTATTCATCAGCCTGCGCTAGCTCCACTTCTGATTAGCAATTTATTCTGGGGGGTTATTGACTGACCCCACTTGGCTCTCATTATTCATTCTCTTTCCAACAGCAACAATTATTTAGCTCTCAGAATGATATAAACGAACATGCAGTTATACAGATTTGCATTTTCTGTACATCTTTCTATTTTTCTTGCCTGCCTCCATAGATAGAACATTACTTGAGGACCATGAATGCTTTTTTAACTCCTCACAAAACCTAGCACTTAGTGAGAAATGTAATTGATGCTGCTGGGTGATGCCAGGAAGCATCTGTAATACTGTTCCTCTCAGTGCTCCACCTCCTGAGATAGAAACAGAACTGGTTTAAGCCACACTAGAACACCCTCAGTTCCACAAAACTCACCACCTGCCTCTCTGCGCTCTTTGCTGTAATTCAATCATGAAAAGCAGATGCTGTCACTAGCTTAGAAGCAGTTCCCGAGAGTTCATCTCAAAGTCATTTATTGGAACTTCAAGTGTATTATCCCAAAACAATCCCTTCAGTTCCCTCTGTAGCCAGCGTAGATCCTGTGAGTGGGAAGCCATACTTCTACAATATCAACAGCAACAATGTTAAATTAAATCCAAAAAGGCTTTTCTTCAACTTGATTTGGTCCTTTAGGAAGAGTCCGAATTGAATGACTATAGGAGGTAGGAAGAGATAATTTTACAGATTCCGAGGCATATATATTTCTCAGAGCTTAGAATTAATTTTTCAGGGTAAATTTTTTAATTAAAACTTCTGATTTTCCTCTTTCTTGCACAACATGTGGATACACCTTAATTTTTACACTTATTTTCCACAAGTATCACTATTCTGTGGCTCACAGATGGCTCCTAGATGAACTCACGTGAGGGAGAAAAAAGAACAGAGAAATTAAAAGAGAAAAGTGAGCGTGATCACAATCTAGTGAGTCTAGTATAATAGAAGGAATTAAAAGGTTAGGTATATGAATGAGTGAAGGACAGCTTGAAGTAGATACAAAATAATCAAATTTTAGAAATGGAAGGAACCATAGTTCCACATTTTCCTTTAGGGCCCTGTTCTTCAAATGGAGGGAAGAAGGGACTATGCCCCCGGTGACAGTGGACAGTATCTGGACACATTTTTGGTTGTCACAACTGGTGGAGTACTACTGACATCTGGTAATATCTGGGACCAGGGATGGTGCTAAGCACCCTACAGTGCACAGGGAATCCCCCAAACAATGATTTATGCAGCCCAAATTGTCAGTAGTGCTGAGACCAAGAAACTGCTTTGGAGGTAAAGAGTAACAGGTAAGATGGTCACTAGCTGGCTGAATAGTGCAGACATTCCTAAGATTCTTCTACAGCAAGATTATGGAGAAGAGGATTGGGATGGCTGATCTGACAACCCAAGGTTTACTCTAGGTGAGAAGATGATACTGCATGTCACATACTGAAAAGGAGACAAAGAAAGAAAAAGATCCAGTTGTTGGGAGAGTGGTGGGTAGAGAGAAACACAGTACAGAGAGTGGGTCAAGGAGCAGGGTTGCAGACTGAGCACCTCTGTTGCTGTGGAAGGTCACAAGATAGCTTAAAAGAGCTACATCAGGCTGGTCAAAAGCTCCTTCACGTGGAGCCTGCCATCTTGGTTGAGCTTCAAGGTCAGCAGAAGTGGGGACCAAGGCAACTTCTGGGCAGCAATTCACTAATATGAACATGGGATGACTGCAGGGAAGGTCCATGTAATCTGGCGGGCATCCATGAACTAACAATGACCTCCAGGAACTAACAAACTCACTAACATAAAGTTCATATACATATTTTGATCACTCCCAAATTTTCATCTTTAGACAGATCTCCTCCCCTGAACTTCTAAATCATGATTCAAATGCCAATTTACCTTCTCAACTTAAATATCTAATAGGCATCTCAAATTGGAATTTCTAAAAATAGGGCACCTGGGTGGCTCAATGGGTTAAGCCTCTGCCTTCAGCTCAAGTCATGATCTCAGGGTCCTGGTATCGAGTCCCATATCAGGCTCTCTGCTCAGCAGGGAACCTGCTTCTCCCTCTCTCTCTGCCTGCCTCTCTGTCTACTTGTGATCTCAATCAAATAAATAAATAAAATCTTAAAAAAAAGAATTTCTAAAAATAAACTCTTAACAATCCCCCACACCTGTACTTGCTACAGTTTTCCCCATCTCAGTTTCTCAGCTAGAAACACTGGAATCATTTTTATTTTCTTCATCTGACACTGAACATCTAATCAGACAACAAATTTCTCAGCATTGTCTTCAAAATAAATCCATACTGAAAACATTTCGTTAACTGAAAGAAGCCAGTGACAAAGGACTGCATGTTGTATGCTTCCATTTACATGAAATGTCCACAAAAAGCAGGCCAAAGGAGAGAGAACATAGGACTACGAGGGCTGAGGGAAGCAGACTGAGGGGTGATGGCTAAGGTGTACAGGGTTTCTTTTTAAGGTGTTGAAAATGTCCTCAAATGTGTTGTGTTAAGGGTTGAACAAATCTGTGAACCTAATAAAAGCCAGTGAGTTGTACATTTTGAATAGGTATAGTGGATGGTATATTTCAATAAACTTGTTATTTTTTTTTAAAAGCATATGAGGTGAACCATGAGAGACTATGGACTCTGAAAAACAGTCTGAGGGGTTTGAAGTGGCGGGGGGGTGGGAGGTTTGGGTACCAGGTGGTGGGTATTATAGAGGGCACAGCTTGCATGGAGCACTGGGTGTGGTGAAAAAATAATGAATACTGTTTTTCTGAAAATAAATAAATTGGGAAAAAAAAAAGCATATGTACATATAGTATCTCTACAATCTGACCTCTTCTCAGGATCTGTTCAATGACTGACACGGCCCACACCATCACCCCAGCCCTACATTATTGCAGCAGCCTCTGGACCTGACTGGACACTGGTTTTTCTTGCTACTCTACCTGGATGCTTTTCCCCAAGCAGCTCATAGTAACCCTTTGAAAACCTAAGTCAGATGATATTACTGGCTCCCATCACAGTGGAGTGAAAGCCAAAGTGGCCCTGCACACACAGACTGGCCCCCACTTGGCACTTCAGCATCATCTTCTCTAACCCCTATCACTCACTGCTGTAACCACCCACTTCTTCCCTGCTTGGTGAGCACACCAGGCCCTGCTCCCTCCAGGACTCTGAACTTGCTATTTCCTACGATTTTTCTCCCAGATCCAAGTGCCCTGCTCCCCCACCTCCAACAGTCTTTGCTGGAACCTTTGTTTTAAAACCTTTCTGGTCATCCTATTTAAATTGTAACTCCCCAACAGCACCTCCTCGTCCTCTTTCCTGTTTTATTTTTCTCTTTAAGAGTTACCACCATCCAGGGGCACCTGGGTGGCTCAGAGGGTTAAAGCCTCTGCCTTCAGCTCAGGTCATGATCCCAGGGTCCTGGTATTGAGCCCTGCATTGGGCTCTCCGCTCAGCGGGGAGCCTGCTTTCTCCTCTCTCTCTCTGCCTGCCTCTCTGCCTACTTGTGATCTCTGTTTGTCAAATTAATAAAAACTTAAAGAAAAGGAGTTACCACCATCCAAAAGTATGTTTAATTTACTTATTTCTTTTTACTGCCTCAGTTACCTAAAAATTGAAGCTTTGTGAGAGCAGTAATTTTTACCTAGGTGTTCACTACTATATCCAGAACACAGCCTAATATAATAGGAGATATCTGCTACAGATTTGTTGAATAAATGAAACAAGTTAATGCAAAAAAGAATATAAAAGTTAAATTATATAAAATTGAAAATATATGCTATATCCTATGACCCAGCAATTTGTACTGCTTGTACAAAGATACAAAGGTCGTGATCCAGAGGGGCACCTGCACCCCAAAGTTTATAGCAGCAATATCCACAACAGCTAGACTATGGAAAGAGCCCAGATTCTCACTGACAGATGAATGGGCAAAGAAGATGTGATATACACACACACACAGATGCACACACATAAACACACAATGGAATATTACTCAGCCATCAAAAATGAAATCTTGGGAGGGGAGTAGGGAGAGAGTGGTTGGGTTATGGACATTGGGATGGTATGTGATATGGTGAGTGCTATGAAGTGTAAACCTGGTGATTCACAGACCTGTACTCCTGGGGCTAATAATACATTATATGTCAATAAAAAAATTTTAAAATTTTTAAAAAGTGAAATCTTGCCATTTGCAACAACATGGATGCAACTAGAGGATATTACACTAAGTGAAGTCAATCAGAGAAATACAATAATCATGTGATTTCTCTCATATGTGGAATTTAAAAAACAAAAGAGAGGAGCCTAGAGGAAGGGAGAGAAAAATAAAACAAGATATTAATGAGAGAGGGTAAAAAACCGTAAAAGACTCTTAACCATAGGAAATAAACTGAGGGTTGCTGGAGGGGTATGTTGAAGGGCTGGGGTAACTGGGTGATGGGCATTAAGGAGAGCACATGATGTAATGAACACTGAGTGTTACATGCAACTGATGAATCACTAAACTCTACCTCTGAAACTAATAATACACTATATGTTAAATAATTAAATCCAAATTTTTAAATCTAACAAGAAAAAGAAAATGCTATAAAAGTTTCATGGTGAAATCACTTCATATTTCTGTTTTAAAACCTTGATACTTTTCACCCTCTTTTACCTATATTCTATCATAGCCATAGTGGCCCTATTTTTAAAACATAATTAGTAAACACAAAAGAGGAATATGTGGTCTTTAGAGAAGGAAAACTATTAAAAAAATAAGAAGAATAACATACTTTTAACAATTTACTGAGAAAAATACAGTGTCAGGAGGGACAAGTGGAACAGTTCCTTCTAATCTGGACATCATTCTCTGGTTTAATTATCTCCTGTGAATTTTGGCTTAGCCCCCCAAATGAAAAGGCAATTCTTTTATAAGTACTCTTAAAAAAAAAAAAGTAATTAAGAGACTTGAAAAAGAGAAGAACTGAGGCCCATGCATGACTGGAAAAGAAAAGTGACCATTAAGAGCCAATCCACAGTTGCCAAACTGTGGAAGGAGCTGAGATGCCCTTTAACAGATGAATGGGTAAAAAAGATGTGGTTCCTATATACAATGGAATATTATTCGGCCATCAGAAAAGATGAATACCTACTATTTGCATCAACATGGATGGAACTGGAGGGGGATCATGCTAAGAAAAATAACTCAAGCAGAGAAAGACAATTATCATAAGTTTTCACTCATGTGTAGCACATATAGAATAACATGGAGGACCACAGGGGAAGGGAAGGAAAACTGAAGGGGGAGAAATCAGAGAGGGAGACAAACCATGAGAGACTATGGACTCCCAGAAACAAACTGAGGGTTTCAGAGGAGAGGTGGGTGGGGAGAGGGCTAACAGGGTGATGAGTATTGAAAAGGACATATGTTATGATAAACACTGGGTGTTATATGTAACTAATGAATCATTGAACACTACATCAAAAACTAATGATGTACTGTACAGTGGCTAACTAAACATAATATTAAAAAAAAAAAAAAAAAGCCAGGTGGCTCAGTGGGTTAAAGCCTCTGCCTTCGGCTCAGGTCGTGATCTCAGGGTCCTGGAATCGAGCCCCGCATCGGGCTTTCTGCTCAGTGGGGAGCCTGCTTCCCCCTCTCTATCTGCCTGTCTCTCTGCCTACTTGTGATCTCTGCCTGTCAAAATAAATAAACAAAATATTTTTTAAAAAGAGCCAATAACACGGCTTGCATGGAGCACTGGGTGTGGTGAAAAAATAATGAATAATGTTTTTCTGAAAATAAATAAATTGGGGAAAAAAAATAAATAAAAAATAAAAAGAGCCAATAAGTCTCTTAAATTCAGATATGATAATAGGATTTTGGCACTTCCTAGGGTTACATGAAATCCTAGAATTCCTCATCTTTCCTTAAGTAACTTTTGAATCCAAAAAGTGACTGCAGAGAATTACAGAAAACATTGTTTTTTTTTTTTTAAGATTTTATTTATTTATTTGACAGACAGAGATCACAAGTAGGCAGAGAAGCAGGCAGAGAGAGAAGAGGAAGCAGGCTCCCTTCCTGAGCAGAGAGCCCGATGCAGGGCTTGATCCCAGGACTCTGGGATCATGACCTGAGCCGAAGGCAGACGCTTTAACCCACTGAGCCACCCAAGCGCCCCTACAGAAAACATTCTAATAGTCCTAGGATAAAATCATGATTTGATTAAAGAATCAACAATGATTAGTGAATAACCATCTATTTGTACCTATTCTTAAGCATTTCTCTCAGCCTTACTCTAAAATAGTTCTCATTTAGGGGCATCTGGGTAACTTAGTCGTTTAAGCATCTGACTCTTGATTTTGGCTCAGGTCATGATATCTGGGTCGTGGGATCAAGCCTTGCATCGGGCTCCACACTTGGTGTGGGGCCTGCTTGAAATTCTTTCTCTCCCTCTCCCACTATGGGTATCCCCCCCTAAAATACAATAAAAAAATAAAATAAAATATTTTATTTAAATAGATTTTAAGATAGAATAGTTATACTAAGCCATGCTGAATACAAAGTTATGTTAAGTTCTCAGTTCACTGTGCGTTGGGATAACACAGAGTTTGGGACCACGACATTCCAAGTGCACACAGGACAAGGGCAGTGACCTGGGGAGAACCACAACTACAAATGAGTAGCAATATCACATTTTTTTTTTTTTAAAGATTTTATTTATTTATTTGACAGAGAGAAATCACAAGTAGGCAGAGAGGCAGGCAGAGAGAGGAGGAAGCAGGCTCCCTGCTGAGCAGAGAGCCCGATGCGGGGCTCGATCCCAGGAGCCTGAGATCATGACCTGAGCCGAAGGCAGCGGCTTAACCCACTGAGCCACCCACGTGCCCCGCAATATCACATTTCTGAAGAAGGGATTTGTATAAACAAGGAAAATGTCATGGGAAAAGCAGAATTTCAGGTAATTGGGGTTGGATAGGTAAGAGCAGTAAGAACAGAGTTAAGTGAATAAAATAGGATTTTAGGTAGATGAAAGCAAAGACAGGGCCTCTATTGTGACAGTAAAGAAGCCCCTCCACTCATACCTCTAAAGGAATTTAAAGGACCCTCTATGTCCCAGAGGGAAGACCCCACAGTCATGGCCATAACTGTCATCTGGAGGGCATGGCATTCCAGAACGTTGGAATTGGAGAGCAAATTATGGCCAACAGCCCCAACATCCTCTTCACTTAGTTTTGTGCATAGACAGGCCTGCCTCCAGTATTTCAGAGCCTAGGGCAAGAGTATAAATGGAGGTCCACATGCCATGTATCTCAATTATAAGCCCAGCAAACAAACTATTAAATAAAATTTGTTCTATTACCCTATCTTAACAGATACACCTTCCCAACAACCTGGATAGTCAGATTCAAAATGACAATTTCCAGGACTGTATTAGAAGATGACATCAAAGGATGGCATCTAGGGGAGAAATCATAGTCTCTGAGCTGTGGACCGTCCCCTTGCCTTCCCAAACCTAACTCAGTCCTGCACCTCTATTCACATATATGTGGACAATGAGAATGCATATCCAGACTTTGTCCACAGCAGCTATTGACTATCCTCACATCAGTGGCCCAGTCTACCTTCTGGAGACAGACCTGGAGAAGAGGCCCACAGAGATCCTAGAAGTGGATGCAGGACCATCAAGGCAGAGAATTCCAAGATCCCGGGTACCCGAAGCATGATCTTGAAGGAGTGGTACAGGCTCTAGGTGGGTACATGAGGAAAACAAGGTCCAAGAGGATCTAAAGAATATGGTCCTTTTGTCCTGATGTTGCAGAAATGACTGTCCCAGAAATTTCCTCATGTCTCTTAATGATCCCAAGGAACTACATAGGAAAATCAAAGTGTATACTTCTCCCAAACAAACACCAATAGACCTCTTACTGATTCAGAGGAATGCCATTACATCCACACCTCAAAATATCATCCAGGAGAAAGGGGACATATCTCTCTTTTAGAAGAATTCAAAAACCTGTAAACAGATATCCTGGATCCAGGAAGTGGAGTTTAAACCCCACCCCCCACCCTGCCTTTTAGCCTGGGTTGGACTTAGTGATTTGCATAAAAAAATAGAGTATAGAAAAGTAAAAAATACTAACTTCACAGTGGAGAAGGCTGGCAAACCCCACCTAAATCAAATGATTAAGGTTAATCACATCAGTGAAAAGTCATGTTGATCAGGGCGCCTGGGTGGCTCAGTGGGTTAAAGCCTCTACCTTCAGCTCAGGTCATGATCTTAGGGTCCTGGGATCGAGCCCCGCATCAGGCTCTCTTCTCGGCAGGGAGTCTGCTTCCTCCTCTCTCTCTCTCTGCCTCTCTGCCTACTTGTGATCTCTGTCTGTCAAATAAATAAATAAAATCTTTTAAAAAAAGAGAGAAAAGTTATGTTGATCTCATATATCCATAATAACATGTCAAGTTGATGAGGAAGACATACTGTGTGGTTTGCTTCTCCAAACCCATAACCCTAGTATAACCATGAGAAAAACATCAGACACATTCAAAATGAAGAGCATCAACAAAATGCCTGGCCAGAACTCCTCAAGACTGTGAAGGTCCTAAAAACCAAACAGAGACTGAGAAACTGTCACAGACCAGAGATTCTGGAGACATGAAAACTAATTCCACTGTGGCACCTTGGATTGGCTCCTGGCACAGAAAAAAAAAGACATTAATGTGGAAACTTGTGAAATACAAATAAAATCTGGATTTTACTTAATAGTACTGTAACAATGTTGATTTCTTAGATCTGACAAATGCATTGTGGTAATGTAAAATGTTAACAATGGGGGGAAAATGGGTAAGGAATGTTTGGAAACTCTCTGTATTCTCTTGGCAACCTTTCTACAAACGTAACATTATTCCAAAATACAAAGTTATTTTTTTTAAATGTTCATCCACAGCATCAAAGAATCCCAGTACATCCATCATTCTGTCTCCCTCTGGCCCACATTTGCTCTATTGAACAATGAGATGGCATTTTCCAGGTCTAGAATACTGATTTGGAGACCTTTTTCATGATACCTCAAAGTTGCCAGTTCTCCTGGTCAAAATTAGTCTGATTCCAGAGGTGCACATAACCGACAGCGCCTCAGAGTATCAAGATGTGTCTGTGGGCATTCCAAAGAAAATAAAGAAGGTTTAAAAGAAGAAGAGGAAGGGAAATTACTTGTGGCATGTTTACAATTTGGAGCAGCATAAAATAGGAAACAAATGACATATATAAAAGTGTGGTAATAAACTTGAGAAGGAATCCTAAAACAGACCACAGAGACCTTAACACACTGCAACAGAACACTCAGCTGTTCAGCTGTACAGCCTCCCCTGGGCATGTGCGCAGTAGTTACTCTACAAAACTGCCTCAGGGGGTGCCTGGGTGGCTCAGTGGGTTGGGCCACTGCCTTCGGCTCAGGTCATGATCTCAGGGTCCTGGGATCGAGTCCGCCTCGGGCTCTCTGCTCAGCAGGGAGCCTGCTTCCTTCTCTCTCTCTGCCTGCCTCTCTTCTACTTGTGATCTCTCTCTGTCCAATAAATAAATTTAAAAATCTTAAAAAAAAAAAAAAACTGCCTCAGAATGGAACTAACCATAGACATATGCTCTCCCTTACCTCTGCTGTTAAGGAGGGGACACCAGGAACTCACATAAAACTCAGAAGGGTCAGCTATTTCTAAGAAAAGCGTTTGGTTTATCATGGGAAAGCAGCACAAAGAGCTCTTGCAATGCACCTGTACCATTCAGTCAGAGGTCCACAGAGAGCCTGTTGATTCCCATGGATGTAAACATATAGGATTTGCTAGTAAAGAAAACATATGACTTCAGGTATTTGCCATAGTTGGAAATTTGCTCCAGGCACAGATAGTGGTATCTTCCCAAATTAATGTAGGTGCCCTGCAATGAGTCCCCCTGTGGTTTCAGAGAGCAAGATCTTATAACTGCTCTACAGCTGCTCGGCTTGAAAAGAGACCATCAGGACACTCATCAGTACCTCTTTCGAAAGCCAGATTTTGCTCTTTCACTGGGATTCTTACCACTGACAAGTTGTTTGGGAAAGTGCTTCATTAATTATAGAAAACTCCAGGCCTTACAAAATGGGGCAGCAATTTGATACCCCACTTACACAGGATTAGCTACTTTTGAATAATGTTTCAACATCCAACCAGAACCTAATTCCTAATTGTTAGGCCATCTTTTCTCAGACCATCAAATCAAGAGAAGGAGAACATATATATGTATTGAGCACAGTCTGTGCTATGAATTTCATGTCCTTGCTTTATTCATCAACACCCCCCCCATCTCTATGAGGAAGGTATGATCTTTCTTTTACACATAAGGCAGCCAGACTGTGAGAGGTTACGTGTCATGGATAAGGCCACATCTTGGGACAGCTAGCAAAGGGATTTGAACTCAACACTGTTTTCTATTAAAGTAAAAGATACTGTCATTAACCCATCCTGCCCCTGAAAATACTCTGGAAGACAGAAAGAGATTAAGAGATTGAGGAAGAAAGAGAGAATATGAAGCATGGCAGGAGGAAGGTAAGAGGTAAGTGGGAGGGACAGTCAGTTCAAATGAAGATCATCTGCAGACAAAATCTAAAAGGAGTGAAGTTTCTATTTATCTGGCCATGTTCTACACACTTGCTTTGCCCTCCTCCACTCCTCTCCTCCTCAAACTTTCCTGCCTCGGAAGTCACCTCTGCAGGTTTACAATCCTTTCAGTTGCAATTAACAGAAAGCCCACGCAAAATGGCTTAAATAATAGAGGAATTTTTTTCTTTTTTTAATCAATGACCAGAAGATCCAGAAATAGGGCAGGCTTCAAACCAGTCTCTATCCTGGGCTCAACCAAGAGGGCCAGGACCGCTTTGGACTCTCATCTCACATTCTCAGATTTGTCTCCATCCAGAAACTGCCCTTTCCCAGTGTAGATCCCAGGAAGAAAGGCTTTCCAATGTGCATTCAAGGAGAGACACATAACAGAGAGAGAGAGAGAGATGAGGCAATAGCATGACCATAGAGCCAGAAAGGTCCCAAGTCTGTGTTTCCCCAATGAGCCCTGCTCCTCATCTTCATCCCACCAGCCCCATCTCTCACCTCAAGCCCTGTGGTTTCCTAGGGGAAATATGCACATAGGACAATGGAAACCAGGAAATAAACCTCCACCTTACCACATGCCAGGTGCCCATAACCCACAATGCAGAATACCCTGGTAAATATGACAAGAGTCCTTGATGGAGGCTTGAGACTTCAAGATGGTCTTTCCCTTCCAGCTACCAAGTTAAATGAAACGAGAACTTTCCAATATTTAAATGTTTCTGTGAGAAGAGAAGAAAGATCCCACTTAACTGGCAACATGGTGATAGAAGGACAAGAGAAACAAATCTAGAGCCAACCTCTTGTTCTAAACATAATTTAGGTGGAGGAAGCAGCAGACCTCCATGCCCATGTCTGGCATTTCTTCCACAAGAAAATGTGGCTCCTTCAATGTCTTGAAATCTGACCAAGTCCTTTCAGCATTACTTCCTCTCAGAAAGGGCAATACATTCTTGTTAGACATTGTATCTGAGGCTCAGAAGTGACTTCTTCCTAGCAGCTTTCTAGCTTCTTCAGTGGATGGAATGAATGATGTGTCTTAAGATAGAACTAGGACAAGAAGTCACCCAAAGATGCTGGGGACAGTGCTCTGCCTCACCATGCTGGAGAAATGTGATCTTAAGCAGGAGGTCAACTTTACTTGATTTTTCCACAATGAAGTCAATGACAAAATCCATATGGATGAGTAGTATAGAAGTTTGTTGTAAAATGTCTACAGGGTAAGTCCAGTCTTCACACCCAGGTTACTCAGAGCTGAGAGGCCATCACCTACTAGATAACTATACAAACCTACCTTCTCTGTGCTTTAGTTTTGTCATGTACACAGTGCAAGGAGGTGGGACTGGCTTAACTTTAATGCTTTTTCCAGAGGTCTCAAACATTGAAATGGAAGGGTATTTACATATAAATGTGGACTCAAATTTACCTGTTAAGAAGTAACACTTATTTGCACATTACCTTGCTGAAAAATAGATTTAAGTCTACAGTTATTTTTAAACCTCAACAGAGAAGACACTGTACCTTCAAATTACATATAGTGTCTTCTATTCAGAAGATCCTAGGAAAATATTTAGTAAGAGTTCTAATGGAGATGGAGTCACTCTCACTCAAAAGTACAGTAAAGAAGTAAGATCTTAAAAACCAACTTGGGTCTGCAAACTATTCCTCTATTTGTGTGAATTAATAGACTCAAACAACAAAAACAGGGACAAAAATTAATGTATTTGGCTCTACAGAAACATTCTAATAATATTCTAAGTCCCACTTGCTTTTGGTTTACCACATAGGTGAAAATGTTCCTTCTGGTTCATTTTCTCTTTCCTTAAAGAGTGCATTATTCTTCCACCCCTCAGTATAAGTTATATATTCAGTATGTCCTTACTTCTAGTACTTTGTCCTCCACTGATTTTAAAAATCAGGGGTGGGCACCTGGGTGGCTCAGTGGGTTAAAGCCTCTGCTTTCGGCTCAGGTCATTATCTCAGGGTCCTAGGATCGAGCCCCACATCAGGCTCTCTGCTCAGCGGGGAGCCTGCTTCCTCCTCTCTCTCTCTGCTCGCCTCTCTGCCTACTTGTGATCTCTGTCTGTCAAATAAATAAATGAAATCATTGGGAAAAATAAAATAAAAATAAAATAAAAATCAGGGGTGCATGGGTGGCTCAGTGGTTAAGCCTTTGCCTTTGGCTCAGGTCATGGTCTCAGGGTCCTGGGATCAAGTCCCACACTGGGCTCTCTGCTCAGTGGGGAGCCTGCTTCCCCCCTCTCTCTGTCTGCCTCTCTGCCTACTTGGGATCTTCTCTCTCTCTCTCTCTCTGTCAAATAAATAAATAAAAGTCTTTTTAAAAAATAATAAAAAATGAAAATCAGTCATGTGGTGTGGTGAAGCAAGTATAGGATCAAAAGAACTAGGTTCAGGTCCCAATGCCTCTACTTAAAAGGTGTGAAAAAAAATAAGAGACTCTTAAATAAGAGACTCTAACCCATAGGAAACAATGGGTGGAGGGATGGGGTGGGTGCGTGATGGACGCTTGGGAGGGTATGTGTTGTAATGAGCACTGGGTATTATATAAGACTGATGAATCACACACCCATACCCCTGAAACAAATAATACATGATAGGGGCGCCTGGGTGGCTCAGTGGGTTAAAGCCTCTGCTTTCGGCTCAGGTCATGATCCCAGGGTCCTGGGATCAAGCCCCGCATCGGGCTCTCTGCTCAGCAGGGAGCCTGCTTCCTCCTCTCTCTCTGCCTGCCTCTCTGCCTGCTTGTGATCTCTGTCTGTCAAATAAATAAATAAAATCTTTAAAAAAAATACATTATATGTTAATTAATTGAATTTAAATTTTAAAAAACCAAAATTTTAAAAAAAAGGTGTGGGACTAGGCAAATGACTTCTCTAATATAAAGGGAGTGATTACGTTTACCATACAGGATTACTATGAAAATCATTATTATTTATTTATGCCTTATGCTCTTTTGGAAAGGAGTGATGACAAGTACCATGAATATGTAATTTAAAAGATGGCACCTGAAATGGAACTGAGGGAAGACAGAAAAAAAGAAAAAAACAAGACTTGTGACTTAAAATGGATTCAGGAATACAGTTAAAATGGTTAATCGCATAAAGACATAAATATCTGCTCTGAGAAGGAAATCCACATACTGGACGGCTGGGGATGATGAAGGATATCGCAGATGGAAGAGTGCCTATGAAGGTAACAGGTGCTACATGGCTATTACTTGTTTCTCTACAAAAAGCCCAGACTTTGAAATCGTGCAATCTCAGTGTGCCCACTGGCTCTGTGTTTTACTTTTACTACCTCTCAGCACCTCAATTTTTCTGATGTCTGCAATGAGAAAAATAAATCTCACTTTGCAGGGTGGTGGGTCTCCGAAGTGACTCATCTGTGAATGTGAGGGAATGTGAGTTTCTGGTTCCTTCTCTTCCCCTCTCTATCCCCCTTCACTTCTGTATCTCTTTTCTGCATACTTCAGATAGTAAATACTCCTCTGAGAAACTGTTTCTAGTTTACTAAATTATCCTCTGTTTACCATCATTTTATTTATACTTATTAACAGCAATACAATACCCACATCTGCCTCGGAGAGTTGCATACATCTGTATTTACTAGAAAACGGCTTCCACTCAGGTGTCAACAGCAACAACAAAACAGGAAAGTACCTTTAAAAACTGCCCTGAAACACACAAGGCCATTAATGTCACATACAATATAGGAGAGTTGATTTCTTGACAGAAGGTTAATTAGTTCTCTCCCATAGGATGGCACTGCCATAATTAAACCAATAACAACAAGGAGAAAATACACCCCTGGGCAATTGAAGACATTCTGACAAAAATGAGAAATGGCAGCGGGCACTGGGCACCAGGGCTGTTTTCTAGTTGCTGTTGTTTAATCATCATTGGCACAAGTAAGCAAGTCCTCCCATGCCAGATAACGTCTGCTCCTGAGAGTACCCTGTTTTAAACAGAAAGCAAGTATTTCAGCTTTATACCAGGCCTTTCTGTACTATCTCTTCGTAAATGAAAGCAAGAAGCTCCAGATATGGATAAAACCTTAGTATCTCTGGTTATATGGTACCATAGATCATCTCCCCTGGTAATGATATGATTAATAGCATCTGTTCTGTGACCTAATTACAGGCAAATTCATGCATATTCATGACAGGGAGGGAGGAAAGACGCCTACACACATTAGGAGCCTACCTGCAGGGGCTGATTCCCCTAAATGAGAGTGCCCAATAAGCCCCAGCAGAAGCTGCTGTTGTGAGTGCTCACCCTTTTGACATGGCTGGAAGTTTCATTTTCTTGAGGAGGGGAGTAGGGGGAAGTCATTTTAACAAGCTCCATGTCCAGCATGGAGCCTGACTCGGGGCTCAACCTCATGACTCCGAGATCATGACATGAACTGAAATCAAGACTCGGACACTTAACTTATTGAGCCACCCAGGCACCCCTGAAAGAAGATACGTTTTTCTTTTCTTCAATTGGGCATGGTGGGAGTACACAATTTCCTCTGGGACACTTTTCTTAAAACCTAGGAGAGGGTCAGGGAAGTGGTATTAGGCAGCTTGAACTCACTGGGCTGTCTTTCTAAAGGGTGTGGGGGGTTCAAAATTCAAAGAAGAAAAGCAGTGCCATGTGCTCACACATATCCCCACACCACCAAGCCCTAGAGGTTGGATGTGTTGGTGATAATACAAACTCCCACTTCCTGTACATTTACATTCAAGACTCCAGTGGGCTGAGAGGTGGGTGTCCAGCCCGACATTGTCCACTACCACCTTTCAGGCCCAGCTGAGTACCTGGGGGCTCACGGCTCAAAGCAACAAGGAAAAAACAGAACCAAAGATGTCTGCTCAGAATGTGCAAAACTGCTTTAAAAGTCTTCAATCTGATTTCCAGAGTACTGTCTCTCTGCTAAGCCTTGTCTCTTGGCAGGGCTTTAGAAGGTCAGAAGCATTAACAGTTCCTGGGACATTTACCAGGAGGCTACCACAGAAACACTGCTGTTTGATATACAGGAATAGTAGTACTTCTCAACCTAAAACTTGCCTCCATGGAAATCTGGATACGCTGTTTTTCTTTTGTGAAGCACGTCTGAATCCTCCCTGTCAGTTACCTGGGCTTAGCCTAGTTTTCAAGGTAGCATAAGAACCAGTATTTACCAAGCAAATAAAGAAGTCTGCTCAGAAGAAGCAGGTATGCAGGTGCTTACGGTTTTCTCAAAGATCTAGAACATTAGCGGACATCATCATTGGTCTCTATAATGAGGCAACCATGGGATGTATGTATCTTCAGTAACACTAAGGAGTCATAAATCAACGCCTGTCCCAGGTGATTGCCCACACATGACATTCTAAAGCATTCACCTGCTTGCAGATAATTTATAAGAATCTTCATCATGATGCAATTCAAGGCAAGGTGTCAGAATACTTTCAAAAAGCTGAGAGCTCTGTGGTGATTTAAACATACCCTTAGCTAATTCTGGAAATTTTACTAGAAATTTCAGATCCTACACAATCAAAACACACAAATTATTAAATTAAAAAACCTATGAGGGTGACAACAGAAATTAGGATAGTGTCCTAATTTGGATTAGAATTCTTGGAGCTTAAAACCTAGGTGAAAAAGTGAGTACTATAAAATGAGCATCCCAAATATGAAGCAGGATGTGATAAATGCGATAAGATACTACAGCAAATAGGTACCAATCTTGTGAAGGCGTAGAAAAATGAGAAAGCCAACAAAACCCAGAGATCTACTATTCCATCTCCAAATAATATGATGCTCCTTCTATACACACAAAAACATAAATTTTCTTATTCTTCATTGATTGTGTCCTAATCGATATGCATTTCAAATCAATTATTCATTTTGCGGCCATATGCTATATTACTTTCTCAAGTAGCCACATCTATAAATTCACCAAGATGACTAGGCCACTCAAATGAATGAGATGATCTGGTGGCCTTGTAAACCTGGTCTTCAAGATGGAAAGTGTCTGATCCATAAGAATTTAATTTTGTTATCTTGTCTTTAACCGATTATGCTCTTGGGAGAAATGCCAGACTCTCTGAATGTAAAGTTCATTAATTGAATCTAACCTCAAATTTAAACATATGTAACATCAAGACAAAACCCCTACTTGGCCCTAAACCAAAGACCATTTAAAACTCAAATTAGGGGGTGCCTGGGTGGCTCAGTCTTTAAGAATCTGCCTTCGGCTCAGGTCATGTTCCCAGTGTCCTGGGATCGAGTCCTGCATCGGGCTTCCTGTTCAGTAGGAAGCCTGCTTCTCCACTTCCCACTCTCCCTGCTGTGTTCCCTCTCTTGCTGTCTCTCTCTCTCTCTGTGTTGAATAAATAAAATCTTTAAAAAATAATAAAATTCAGATCTGTACTCAGTGAGTATTTATTGCTGATTAAGAAAATAAAACTGTCATACACATCATATGATAGTGTGTCATTCAAGTTTTCCACAGCCAATTATTATTAATCCCCAAAAATAGCATGGCACATGTGAACTAAGACATTACAGATGGGAAGGGTGTGGATCTCAATGTTCTTGAATCAGGTATATTCCACATACAGCTTAAACCTGAATACTTGGAATACATCAGTCACAATACATGTGTTGAGCCCTGGCAACTTATAACTCATTTCTGCCATCACATCCGGACGGACATAAAATCACTACCAAGTAACAACAGTAAGTCCCCTTTCCCTTATTCTTCCAAGTTCTGCATTCCCTCTTTTTACCTGACGAGAGAATTCTTCATAAATAGGAATGTAATCAAGTTCAGTGGATGACTACTAATGTTGGATAGGTCCCTTTTCACTGTGTTGGGATATGAAAACTAGGTCACTTATCTTTAAGTATGCTTATTAAATGACTTCAAGTTTCCTTACCAAAAATGAGTGACTGTCTTCTCTACCTGTACAAAGTCAAAGATTCTAAGAATGCTTACCCAAGAAGGAATCAGTTCTGGTGATCCCCCTTGTGCAAAGAAAAACCCAAAATCCATCTGAGCATCCTCCATGGAATGGCCAACTTATGCACTGCTGCCATTGCTGGAAAAATACCTAGGTGCTGCTGAAAGAGCAGCCCAGCACAATCACTGTAACTTCTGCAACAGTGCAGTGCAGTTGGCGTGTCCTTCACCCTGCTGACACTGGGTATCCCCACAGCGTGATGCAGAAGAAAGGTCTTGAGGAGCTACAGTGATCTAAACACGTGTCCAGCTGTACTGGATTGTTTATGCTGCTCAGGCCTTGGGTCTTCGACGCATGTCTCATCCATCGGTTCCTCACCACAGAGGCTCAGTGATGGCCCAAGATGTTCCCATAAGTGGAACACATCTGCCACCACTGGGGCTACTGTCACCACCACAACCACAGGCCTCCATGCCAAAAGTGGCCAAGATGGACGCTTGTACTGGCTGCTCCAGCTGTTTCCCAGCGTGACCAGGTACACAATCCAGGAGTGCAAGAGGGTGAGCAGTTCTGAGACACCTCTTCATAAGGGCGCTTTGAAGACATGCCACATGACAGAGAAGTCACCTGTGCTTGGTGACCGGAGCTATGGTTTTCTCTATAACACATTCTCTTGTATTCTCCTCTCCTTCCCTCCCTGCCTCACATCTTTGTATCTCTTCACTCTGGCTTCCCTGGAATGGTACCCTCTCCAGAAAGCACAGGGAAGGGCAGAAGCTTTTCCCTTTGGCTATCTTCCAATAAATCTGGGCTAAGATTCCACCAGGGATGATGAAAGTGAAACATCTGGGGTTCCCAGTACATGGAGAAAATCTCTCTCCATATATGTGACACACAGCTCTATTTATGCTCCATCACTGTAGCAGGCTAATGCAGTGTGTTACGATGTTCTTTCAGTGCACAGGCAAGCACAGGCACACACTCACACATCATCTCTCAGAAAACAATGCAGCTCCACCTCAGTGCAAGAGAAGAAGCTGGGATAGGAGGAGCTTCAACCTCTCACCATACTGGGTTAGGAAATGCACTCCCCTCCAACCCCAAGACGGCTGTCACCTTTGAGACTAGAAGAGACAAGATCTCCTTCCCTCTTCTAGTCTTAAAAGCCCCCTTGCTTCCTGCCATGAAAGGATTGCTTCATTTTTTTCTCAGAGGAAGAACTCAGATTATTACATGAGGTTATGAGAAAATCATGCTCATTCATAAGTCTGTCTGCATGGCTCTCCACTTCCCTTTGAGTTACAACAGGACATCCCAAGGCAGATATGACATGGAGACACCTTCCTCCTCAATAGCTTTTAGCCAGGACAAGGCCTACTAGAAGACATTCATTTGGCTCTCTTCCCTGTTTAATTTGAATGGCAAATAAGGGAGTTTCTCACCAAAACCATCCAGTCCCTTTTTCCTTTCCTGACATGCTGTTTTTAACTCCTGGCATTGAATTCCTTTTTGAAGAACCCTCTGGATACGTCTGAACTAACCTGGATAAAACTATTAAGTGGAGAAGTCAGGGAGAGGAATTGCTACATATCAGCTGGTCAAGATACCTGGCACAGATTTACTGGCAGAAAGCCTACTCCTAACATAACTGGGTTTCATTCAACAACTTCCACCTGGTGCACACACTGAGCACTTACTATGTGTCAGGTGCTAGGAGAAAAGAGAAGTGAAAATCCCTCTCTGTCCTGCAGGGAGACACTGGAAAGTGGCAGGATCTCGTTTTGTTTGCTTTGTCATTACCAATGTCATCACAGAACTTCCTGTTTTATAACAAATATTGAAACAAAGCCACATCACTGTTCATCACTCTCAGTGCATTTTGGAGAGCCATAAAGACATATAAATGTCTTTTTACATAGTGATAATCTTTGTTTATGAAGTAGTTTTCAGTAATTATTGTCACGTATTTCATGTGTTTGCACAAACCTAAATAAATATCATTTCGATAATTTAATAGTAATTTTTATCCTCCTTTCTATTCTGATATACCTTATTAAGATGACACCCTGCTACCAGGGTCAATGGCTTGTCAGAATAGATGCTCAATAGCCCCCTTACTCCTGCTCCCTATTCTGAGTCCCACTGACATATAACATTTCACAGTGAGGGGGAATCGGGAAACATTATCCTCTGATGATCGCTTAGGTGACTGTTCCCTTTCGCATATACTTATTGATATACTTCACTGCTATGGACATTTTTTTAATATATCATTCTTTCTTGTGGGGGGAGTCTACTACTCAAAGAAGTTTGTAGCTATTATACCATGCCAGATCCCTGCTGAGACAGACTAGAACAACAGAGAGCCACTAACAAAACAATGTGTACATGTGTGTCCCCTAGCCCATTAGGGGTTAGCAATTGTTTCTGCTGACTCAAGTTGTTTGTATTTTCATTTCCTCAATTATCTTCAAAGCTATGTATTTGTGCCATGTGATATTTGACTTTCTATATTTCCTTCTACATAAGCCAAGTGTTCAAATTCTTTGAACACTTGGCTTATGTAGAAGGATAAATGAGTTTTTGCATGAAACAGAAAGAATAAGAGGAGACTTAGGACATGGCAGGGATTGTGGGCTCTTAATGCCAAGGGTAGAGTCCTAATCACAGGGCTCAGGTCTCAAGAGGAAGGGGATGCGATCAGGGGAATTCTATAGCAGGCCAGCTCTACCTTCTGCATGGAAAACCAAAGACGTCCATCCAAGAAAGGGAAATTCCCCAACCTTTGTGTCAGTTCCTAAACCACAGACCAGATAGCCAGTCATTCTACATGAGCTGGAATTTGCAAAGACCTTTTCAAACATGGCTCACAGCTCCCAAATTAATCTGACCACCCTCAATTTGCAAAGAAAGGAGCTGAGTCACAGAGGGTTTGAGTCACAGGACTAAGGCCCATTAGTGAGAGAGCTGAAGGCAGGAGGCAAAGCTCCTGAATGCTTGTCCTGGACTTGGGGAAAAGAGGCCACCCTGCCTCCTTGTTGTGTCTATCAAGAAACAGACAGCCAATTGTGACCTCCCCAACTTCCACAAAAGAGCAATTTGCTGCTTTGCCAACAGTGGGAGCTGAATAAATTGGCCCTTGTGCTCAGGTAATGCTGAGCCCAATTCTCTATCAAGCTGAGAGCTGCCCAGCATGCTCATCAGCCAGATCACATGCAGGTTGAATCCCCTGGGTGGAAGGAAGTCCTCTCATGCAACCAGAAATGGATTGGTATGAATGGGGGAGCCAGAGGCTTGGCCATTCCCTTCCTGCTCTGAAAGTAGAAAAGGAAAAAATGCATGATGCACAAAATCCAAATTTTTTAAAGGTAAATTAATTCTAATTTATGAATCAGACATTTGGATTCATCAACTCTTCAAAAGCTTAAAGAAATCATCAAAACACCTAATCAATTGAACAGAACCCCAGTTTGCTTAGCCAGCTTTTTGCCCAACATCCACATAGGTTGTACAAGGACATTATTGGTACCCAACAGACCAGATGTTTGGCAATAAATGAGTATTTTCTAAAAAAAAAAAAAAATTCTGAGGACTCTAAGAACCAGTTCTTCAATGTTCTTTTGTATTTCATATCACTTGAAAGTGAGAAAAGAAGGTAGACCTGTCTGCTCTGAAACTGACCCTTTCCAACTCATTTCAAGGCAATTTGGATGCTACTTACCTAGCTAGTTTTTTCTCCCATTCAAAACCAAATGAGACTTTATTGTCAGGGTTTTATTTCACTTTCTGGCTATTATTGAATAGACATATTTTTAAAAAGAATAATGAATCATGAAAAGAAGACCAAGATTTTATGAAACCAACATTCACACAGTCCCTTAGAAATTTACTGCCAAGTGTATACACAGTGGGTATCTTTAAAGAGATGGAGGCATCTCTTTAAAAGACCTTCCTTTTGGGACGCCTGGGTGGCTCAGTTGATTAAGCAGCTGCCTTCGGCTCGGGTCATGATCCCAGCGTCCTGGGATGGAGTCCCATATCGGGCTCCTTGCTCGGCAGGGAGCCTGCTTCTGCCTCTGCCTCTGCCTGCCTCTCTGTCTGCCTGTGCTCACTCGCTCTCTCTCCCTCTATCTCTGACAAATAAATAAATAAAATCTTAAAAAAAAAAAAAAAAAGACCTTCCTTTTAAGTGCTGTAATCATTCTAAGCAAATAAATGAAGGAGCATTTACTCTGGGCCTCATCTGTAGCTAGAGGCAAGAGGTCCACAAAGGCTGCCTATGTCACTGGGGTCCTAGGCCAGCTCTTCCTGTCTCTGATTTGCTGCCTTGCTCCTCACAGGGCTGGGAAATCTCCAAACTCTACTTTGACTTTACCTTGAATGTATTCCTGAATTCTAAAAGGGTCATACTCTAGATGTAGTAGCCAAAGGGGGAAATGCCTCTATTTTGATTAGGCTCCCCAAAACCAGCTCTTATATGCCTACTGTGGCCAGAAGGGCAGGTGCATGGAGGCAGTCCACTTACTGAGGCACTGGCCAGCTCACACATGGCTTGGGCTATTCCCTTTAGCTTCCATGGACCCTAGCAAGGAGGCAAGAATTCAACCAGAATTTACTGAGAGCCTGTGCCAGGCTTGGTCTTAAGTGTGGGGGACAGAGTAATGAACAACAAAGACAAGATCCTTGCTCTAGAGCAGTTTATTTTCTAGAAGGAGAAATAGACAATAAAAAAATAAAAACATGTGACCATTGCAAGGACTGTTAGAACCCTGGTGAAAGTCAAATCAGATTAAATGATAATGAATGATCTGTGTTACACCAGATTTCAAGGGAGTCCTCCATGGGAAGATGACAATGGACCTCCCAGCAGCCCAGTGATGTAGGCAGAAGGAATAAAACATGCAAAGACAATGGAGATAGGACAGGCAGAGGGCAGAAGTGCTCATGGCCTTAGAGAAAGATCCATGAACTCTACCACAATCATCTCAGGCTGTTAGCCTTACCAGAAGAGGTACTTAGGAGACCAAATCTCCACTAAGACACATAGCAGAGGGCCAACTCTGGCCCTGAAGGCCATCTCACCCAAGCCCTTGTTTTAAAATCAGAGAACAAAGACCCAGAAAGGCAAGAAGTGATTTGCCCTAAGTCACATGGACTCAGCTAGGTGGGGCAAGCTTGGGAGCAGTGTGTGGGATATAAAAACTAGTGGGATTCTAAAGTAGAATAGCCTTTATGGAACCTCTAAAAACACACAGTAGGCTACTCACACACAACAGGGAAAAGGGACCCTGTAGTCAGATTATCAGAGTCAAGTTACCATCTTGAGTGATCCCCAAAGGAGAGAGTACTGAAGCATCTCACGTAGGCAATGTGATACTCCAATTTAGAGGTGATGCATGTCCCCTTTGCTCACTACTCATTTTCCAGGTCCATTCAAATGGTCTCTCCTGACCATCAGGGGTCTGGGACATGTAGCCTACAAAGACACACACCCAGGACAAAGAACAAGAAGTATCTGGCAAATTGTGCTTATGACCGAACACCATGTTCTATGTTCTACAGGCTGTACCAGCAAATAGAAAACCCCCACAGAACCAAATGTCAAGCCTTTCTTTTTCCAACCCAGAAAAGCTCAGGCACAACTCAGAATTAAATTAACAGAAAACAGGATGAGGAGAGACAAACCCAAAAGGTCTGATCAGCCAAAAGGTGTGATCACTAATTGTTACTGTCAACAGTTGGAAGCAGGGAAAAATAATGGTTGGCTGAGGAGGAAGAATGCCTTGCTAAAAGCTGGAAGTCAGTTCCCAGGGCTCTCAGGGTTTTGGCCCCTCATCATAGAAGTCTTATCCTATTAATGAAAGGAACCCCCAAAAATATCTTAATACATAGTAGTAGAAATTCTTCATGTTGTTTTCTTTTAGAAGACAGCTTCAGGGGTGAGCAGGCTCCAGAAAACAGTCTTGGCTGTAACAGAGAACATGCTCACCTCAAACCTTCTTAAACTATTCCCTTCCCAGATAAGTTTATCTCAACAGGTAAACTCAGTCACAGGCATTGCCTAGAACAACAAATACTAAAGTAGTATCTACATGCTCATACCAACTTGACCCTGACTTAGAAGCAGGCGGACACAGACATGCTGCCTGTGGACATGTCGGCACCCACAGCCCACCTCAAGGTCACACCTCCTGCCTCTCCTGGCCTTCTGGATCTCGTGCCCCCTGCTGCTAGTTGCACTATCGCTATGTCTGGCCCACGCCACAGAAAAATGCCGCAGACACCACCACACAACTTCTCCAGTGAGAGCTCACCCTCTCTAATCCCAACTGAGCATGAACATGGAGGAACAGAATTATCTTCTGTTCTCTTGAACCTCAGCAGGAACCGTGACAAAGATTTTCTGAACAAAGGCCACAGTGAGATGAGGCTGAAAACTGAGTCCAAGAACCCAGCATTTCAAACCACACAAGAGAGTTCTAGTCACATGAACCTCAAGAATGTGTTTGTTATCTTCAAATCTTCAAAATCTGCCTGCTTTTTCCACATACATCACTCTCTTAGAATCCTCTTTACCAATGACCCACTGCTAGAAGGAAAAGCAGTCCAAAATCACGGAGACTTAATGGCTACCGAATTCTTCACCACTTTTCCATGGAAATCGGACAAAAAAGCTGGCTTTGCAGCAGGATGTCAAAATGGCCTCTGCCTGCTGGACTCTCTGTATGAAACGCTGAAATTGTTCTTAAGGAAATTCCACCCAATGACCTTTTTCAGCACATAATTGGAATGTGAGGTTTTCTTAAGCCCTGTGCTAAGATGTTTCTGGTATAAACTCATTGGCAATCTGAAATCTCCTGTGATTACTGGAGATTGCTGTGCCACTTCTCAGAGTTCAAAAGGCAAGCAGGCGAATACCGCTGGGCTTTGGGGACACACATCACAGATGTGTTTGCCAAACTAAAATGCTTTCTCATTAGAACTACATAAAATCTGTAATTACTGGTCCACCGAGGCTTCTGAGAGAATTCCTATCCATTTTCTTCACCTCACAAAGAATCCACAGGAGTTCACAGACCACCCCTACTCTCTGCCCCCATCTGGCTCAATTTGGTCAAGGCTTGTTTTAATCACATTAAAATGTCACATCTGGAGGATAAACTTTTTCATGGGGTTGCACATACGGCCTTTACAGGGGACTTTTTTTTTTTTTTAAGATTATTTATTTATTTATTTGAGAGAGAGAGTGAGAGAGAGAGAGCATGAGAGGGGAAAAGGTCAGAGGGAGAAGCAGACTCCCCATGGAGCTGAGAGCCCGATGTGGGACTCGATCCCGGGACTCTGGGATCATGACCTGAGCCGAAGGCAGTCGCTTAACCAACTGAGCCACCCAGGCGCCCCTAGAGGGGACTTTTAATGCTGATTCATAAGCTGTCTTCTGTTTGAGGTATGTTCAGTTTCTAGCCACCGGTTCTCTCTCCCACCACCCCATCCTTTCCCCCTCCACATCACACTTTTACCTCTAACCCCATTCTTCGGTCTACAGTGTCAGCCATTCCACAGCATGGGAGGAAAATCCCCCTCATCATTGACGATGTAGCTCACTTCCTCCAGAAAGTCATCCAAGAGCACAGGATTCACCAGCTAAGAAGTAATTGTTCAGGACTCGTGAACTCCTCCAGGCAGAACGCCTCACAAACTCTCTTTATAAGGTCAACAACTCCCACCAAAATATCCCTACTCAGTGTCACTTTCCCCATTAGATATGAGAAATACCTCTTTGCTAATGTGAAAATGGGTAGTCATGGGTTACTCGTATAGACTATGAGGTCATTCATTATCACTACCCTGGTTGTAGCTAACAATTTTGAGGGACTACTCTATGTCCGGCACTAATCTGGTCCTCTTCCTGTGTCACTTCATTCAATCCTAAAAACATATGCATCAGGGGGAACTATTATCATTAGCCTTACTTTACAGATAAGGACACTGAGCCCCAGGGAAAGTAGATAACGTACCCAAACTCACAGCATGCAGGTAGTGATAGAGTCAAGATAAAATTCTGGCATTCTGACTCCAGAGCTCTTTCTCTTAGAAGCAGTTTTTCCAAGTTGATCCACAGAAAAATACAAAAGACATCTTCCCAGAAAAGGATGTTCTCATGACCTGTGCTCCACCCATTTTCTACTCTCTCCTTCCTTCCTTCTGAGGAACAAAAGCACTCATCCACCTCACAGAATGGCAGCAGTCTCAGTGAGGGAGAAGGTGGCCCAGCCTCGAGGCCAGCATAGCCTTGACTGCCATATCAAGTCTGGCTATCAGATTTCTATCTGCCATCTGTGTGAAATGAAGGCAGGCAACCCCCAGATTCCACAGTCCTGGTCTTCTCTCGGACCTGTTGGGGGTATTTATTAGCACATAGACAGGCTTGCACCAAGGAAAGACCAGCCCCCACTTCCTATTAGACCAGGATGAACACCAAACCCTCTTCAAAGCCAGCTCTAAGTTCCCACATGGCTCTTAAACATATCCAAGACTGAGTTTGAGCTCCAGTCTTGGCAAAGTCAGGATGTGTTTCAGTGCAAGTGACCAAACCTCTGTGAGACTTGGTTATGTGGGCATCAAGCTGCTAGAGGCCTGAACAGAGCCCATGGGGGAGAGGCCCCATGGGCCTCTACACAGGCCCCATCATGAGCCAACACATGATGCTTCTTTCTCTGGACACTGCTGCTCTGTCTGCCTGGATGTGGCTCTAGTGAGCCCCACCATAAAGCTCTCCAAAACTTATAAAGCTCCGCAGCTCCTGACTGTTCCTGACTCTGCAACCTCTGACATTCTCTCTGGTTCCAGTTTGTAACTTCATCGCTGACCTTTGCTTTACCTCTTTCATTCCCAGTACCACGTTCTCCTTCCAGGACCAACCCTGCCTTTGGCTCAACCATGCCAGCCCACCACATATATATGAGAATGGAGCTCCTCCAGGGCACAAAGGCAATGACCACCAAATGTCTGAGGAGCAAACTCACAGAAGGTCCAAGGCAGAGTTACCTGAGTAGCTGATCTGTTTTGGCACACCCACAAAACACATCCAGTCTCTCCTACTCCTGGCTTATCTCCTGGACAAATCATGGCACTGCTCCCCTCTCTCTCACACTCTGAGATTCTGAATAGTATTTTATGGCTCACAGAATGAAGCTCAAACTCTTGCTGAGGCACTCCATACTATACCCATCCTTTCACTTGAGGCTCCTCTGGCTTTGCTCTCACTACTCCTCTCTGTGGAGACCTGTGGCAGCCGAGCAGAAGCACAGCCAGCAGCGTGTCCTGTCGGCTTCAGGACTGTCTGCTTTCAGTTCATTGGCAAACTGCAGAGGCTCTCTAAATACCTCCCCCTAAAGTACCTAATTCTCAGGCACCAAAGAGCACATTTCACAGCAAGAGAGCTACGCAACCGCAACATTTTTTTTAACCTTGGCAAGAGTTATTATTTTTTTAGTTTGGACTACCTTAAAACAAACTGCCACTTCATTTTGTCTGGCACTACCTTGACCTCTCCTCAGGATGACTGTCCGTCTTTGGTCCCAGGGGTGGCCCTACACTGTAGAATAACAAGTGTCCTCACATCCTTCCAGTCCGTGCCAAAAACTCATCAAAGTCTGGAATGAGCCAGTAATAAAAACCTCCTAAAGCTAAAGTTGCTACAAGGGAGAGAACATTCATGAATGAGATTTCTCACTGCACCGATGTCAGGAAGTGAATCATTCAACCTCCCACCTGCCAGTAATTCCTCCCTTTAGATCTGCAAGGTTCACCCTCCAACAGTTTTCATATCCAGTAAAGGAATAGGAAGGTGGGTCTCCCTATGGTGGGTGTTAAAATAAACAGGCTCTGGCAGCGTGAAGAACCTCACTTTTCTAAGAAGAATCTGAGACAGAGGAGGAAGTGCATGGACATGATATGCAGGTTTTTATACACTGCCATAATATTTAAGTCAAACCCAATTTGCAAATTATGACATGAATCCTAATACGTGTCTCTATACAAAGCCACAAACTCTTTAAAAAAAAGAAATTAAAGTTATGCCATTATTCACTACAGGCTAGAAGACAGGAACTGAGAAAAAATCGAACATCATTGAATTTACAGATGCAGCAGGAACCTCCCAAGTCCTGTTTTTACAAGTTATACATATTCTTTGCTCAGAGACAAGTAAGTTCTGACCCATACTTAGTGACTTCCAAAAACTGATTCCTGTTTTCCTGCTCATTCCTGGAAATGGAGCTCAAATGACTGATGAACACCCTAAAAAATAATCCATTTCCTTGCATTTATGCGTATATTTACCTTCCTTTAGGAAAGGAGCTTGTAAATTTCATTAAAAGCCAAAAGCATTCAGAAACCCAACAAAGGTT
Organism: Neogale vison; assembly: GCF_020171115.1. Taxonomy (NCBI): domain Eukaryota; kingdom Metazoa; phylum Chordata; class Mammalia; order Carnivora; family Mustelidae; genus Neogale; species Neogale vison. The sequence continues at coordinate 221,011,540 of NC_058091.1, forward strand.
GAGGACTCAATTCTAAAAGGAGGTCTTTATCCATCCTTTAGGACAAAAAAGTAGATCAAATGGAGCCCATATGGATGTTCCTATATCCCACAGATTACTTACACCAGGAGAGACTCCAGATGTCTGCAACTTGTACCTTCAATGCTTGATTAGGATGTTAACTACATTATATTCAAATTATCTAGTTTAAGCTAAAAAAAAAAATTAATTTTACACCTCCCTGTGCAATGATTGTGCCCAACATCAAAGATATAATTGGCATGCACCACCACAGCTGTGTAGGCTATTAAAGTATTGAAATTCTTCCATACTCTCCCAACCAATGTCCCCCTCCTTCCGGAACCCCTGGATTTCCCCCCAACTCTTTCAACTACAAAGTTAATATCTGGAAATGCAGAGGGCCCCCGCGATGTACCCAGTGCTCAAGTCAGTGTCTGTGTGGATTGACCAGGTCATAGCAACTATTAACATATTGAATATCACCACTGGATATAATAATGAACAAAAACGGACTGGTTCTTGCTCTCTTTTCACTTAGTCTGTATTACTCAAGGTAGTTAATAGAAGTTGCTGCTGTGGAAGGAACCAAAGTTCACCAAACTGTGGAAGGAACCAAGATGCCCTTCAACAGATGAATGGATAAGGAAGCTATGGTCCATATATACAATGGAGTATTATGCCTCCATCAGAAAGGACGAATACCCAACTTTTGTATCAACATGGATGGGACTGGAGGAGATTGTGCTGAGTGAAATAAGTCAAGCAGAGAAAGTCAATTATCATATGGTTTCACTCACTTGTGGATCATAAGGAATAACACAGAGGACACTGGGAGATGGAGAGAAGTGAGTTGGGGGAAATTGGAGGAGGGGACGAACCATGAGAGACTGTGGACTCTGAGAAACAAATTTCGAGGGGAAGGAGGTAGGGGTTGGGTGAGCCTGGTGGTGGGTATTAAGGAGGGCACAGGTTGCATGGACCACTGGGTGTGGCACATAAACAATGAATCTTGGAACACTGAAAAACTAAAATAAAAAAAAAATTTTTTTTTAAAAAGCTGCTGCTGTGAGAAACAATCCCCAAATCTTTGTCACTTAATATAATAAAAGTTTGTTCTCATAGTCCCAGACAGGCTGTGAGTATATCTGTCAGGACCCATGTGTTATCATGGACTGCCTCACTTCCATGACATTCCATTGGCCAGAATCCAATCACATGGCAAACCAAACTGCAAGAGGGGGCTGGGAAACGTAGTCTTCCTCTGTGCCCAGTAAACAAGATTAGTCAACATCTAGCCTTCTCCGGCACACACTCTGAACTCAGAGCCTAGTGCTATACAAGGCTCACACCATCAAACCATCACACTAATAAATGCGGAATGATACCTGTGACAAGCTTCTCCCTCACTCCATTAGCAGAGATCACCTGGAAGGTCCTGTATGTTTCAGAGCTGTGCTTCTCAAAGATGAGGTGCATCCAAAACCTGGACTTAGGTTTAGTTTTAGCTTGCTAAAACCTGTTTGGCTGGCCCCCATGCCAGCACTTCTGATTCAGGAGGTCTAGTGGAAGCCCTGAGCAGGTGATTTCTGAGAGGTTCCCAAGCAATACCAGGACAGCGCTTTAATTCCCCAAGCCAGAGTTTTTCTTGCCAGATCAGCAAAGAGGCCCTGAACCCAGAGTAATTCTCTCCCTACCCCCCCCACCCCCCCCCACCCCCCCGGCATTTCTGAAGGGCTTCTCTCCTCTCTCTCGGATTTTCAGTTCCCCTACTGAGATTCTGGCATTTCGATGGTTTTGCTACCTTCCCCAGGTCAGGCCATTCCCAGGCCCCTCAAGGCTAATTACATCTTTCTAACAGCTGTCTTTAGGGCCCCTTCTCTCACTCTGCCCAGTGTCCTTGCCCAAAATCAGATCTCTCCTAAGATAAACAGGACCACCAAGGCCACGCTCTGGGGAAGTCCTCTCCAACCAGCCTTTCTTTTGGGGCTTTTGTCCTTTCCTCAGTCATAGCAAAACCCTGTGTGCAACAGCCCTCTCTTTCAGAATGTTAACTTTGGCCAAAAGGAAACACATATTATTTTATTGTAACCAGGAACTAGCAAATCAAATTTTATCTGAATATTCACTCTTAGTTTCTCTGAGAATACGGACTCCCTGCAAATAACAGTGAATGGTGGACACGCTGCCTGCTTTATCTGTTCATGTCCAGACTTCTTTGCTTGTCTATGTTCCATAGGAAGCCAATGAAGAGGAATCAGATTTGAGTCTAAACCAGAGCGTTACCTTGGGTCCCAGTTTTCTCATTGGCGAAATGAGGATAGCAATGCCAACCTCAGCTCTTGTGGTGGCCAAATGAATTACAGGGAAGGCCCAAGCATAAACAAGGCTGAACCCCAATGTGTAGCCTGGGAAGTATTCTTTAGGTATACCATACACAGAGATTAAAAGTCACTCGAGATGCATTATCAAGGTCAAGCGCTGGCAGCATTAGATGGTGCATGAGCAAATATGTTTGTACGCCAGACCTCAACTCTAGCTATGGGACCCTAGATAAATCACTTAACCTCTCTGTGGCTCCAGGGCCTGTAACACCAGTATAAAGGGAAATTTAGTTACCATCTCGTTTCTTCTGAGGGTATTCTGCAACTCATAGGAAGGAAGATGAAATTCTTGGAACTTTTTGAAGAGAAGTATCCTATTTATTCAAACCTATGATGATATAAACCCATCATATCAAAAAGTGAACTAAAACGACTTTGATACAAACTTGTTTCTCTAGTGGAAAGATTTATCTTCTAAGAAAGGTTTATCTACAAGCAATACCCACTGCAATTTCACATGGGAGTTCAGTTTTTGGTTTTTGTTTTGTTTTGGTTGATTTACACCCAGGTGGGCCTGAACCTTCAAGTTTTAACTTGAGAGCCAATCCCTAAATATTTAGAAAGGTTCTATAGCAACTTGAGGATTAAACATCACTACATCTGTGAGGAAAAAACTGACGTCACTCTTTTAATCCAGGGCTGAGTTAGCGCAATATCCTCTCTCTGCTCTGACTGTGCATGGAGCACCTGGGCCGCTTTGCATGTGCTCCAAAGGCCTCCAAAATCTGAAATATCCCCAAGCAGGGCTGCTGCTGAATGGAAATTAGGAGAGCTGATGCCATCCATCAGGAAATTGAGTATTTAGCATAATGTGCTTTTCCAGCTTCAAGAACTCTGTGAACGACATCTTTTTCACTTCGTTAATGACAGGAAATGAATCATTCCGTGCTTCAGTTGGCCAGCGATGGAAGTTCCATTTCTCCATTCTCAGGGAGTTAGCCTGCAGCAGGATTTCTCTCTCCTGAGGGTGGTACTAGAAAGGTCTCCCGATACTCAGAATTTCACAAATGGCTTGGACCAGACAGAGGAGACTGGTGCAGGTGAGCACGTGAAGAACCCAAGTCCACCAGGCTGGGAATTCAAAAACATGGTGCTCTTCACACTCTGTGGAACAATACATCATCAGAAATTTGTGTGTGTGCATGTGTTCTGTTTGTTCCCTGTCCCTCTCTGCCTCCCACAGTGATGAGACTTAAATAACTCAAGATCGAACAATGAATTCTAGAACACTGAAAAGAAATAAAATAAAATGAAAAAACAAAAACAAAAACAAAAAACCTCAGGATCAGTTGTGATACATAGCAAAAGGAGAACCTGCAGCACAGAATCTAGTAACAATTTACATCACCAAGTGGATTCTAATGAGACTGAGTCCACATATTTTGTAATCCAGCTCCCTCTCTATGCCACCATAAAGCACTCCTTCTACCAGGGAAGCCTAAGCAGGACTTAAGTGTTTGAGGAGAAAAATAAGTTAGGGAGAAATTAAAAGAAGGGAAGATCATTGGCTAGCTCCTAAATAGCCCAGCCCTCTCCTCTAAAGACTCCTTCGGGTTTATCAACAAATCAGCCCTTGGACTTATCCAATCCTACAGATTAATGACTTCTTCCATCCCAGTGTTTTTTCTCCTACTTCTCAGGAGCAGCTTTCACAAAGTATCACAGATTTTTAAGCAGGGACTTGATTGGAAGCAAAAAAGGTAGACCCAGAGAACAAAGAAGGGCTTGGTCATCCCTGTACAAACAGGGAGCCATGGAAGGCTGGCTGGGGAAAACCGAGTCCCATCCACAGAGGGAGCTTGTCCCCAAGCCACTGTTTAGCACATATTTCATATCAAACATTGCATCCTAAGTGGCAGTGTAGAGAGAAAACAAGCAGATATGGTAGTTAAAGGGAAAGCCTTCTAGGTGGGGAGGGGATCCACAACTGCAGAAAAATGATCCCAAAACAAACACAAAAGACAGCAAACCCACTGAAACAACAGCACTGACTTAGAGAGAACTATAGGTTAATTACCTATAAAAAGAGGAAAGGAGGGAGGAAGAGAGGGGACAGAATAGAGAGGAAGAGAGGAGAGAAACCAAGAGAAAAGAAAGACCTATGGCTATAAATTAGTTTCTGATGTATTTCAAATGACAGGATCCTGTTTATTTTCTCCAAAGTATAAGCAAAATAATGGTTGTACCCTGATGTTAGTCAACCTTTATATTGAAAGTAGGTTTGATTTTGTAAGAAACAGGGAGTACAAAGGGCACCAACATCTACACTGTTGTGTAAAGGTGAGTATCATTACCCAAAACAAGACTTGCTGCAAGGGACAGGGGTACCTATGTGAATATTGTGAAGGTTAAAAACAAAAACAAAAACAAAAAAAAACAGAAACAACTGAAACACAGGCATTGGTCAGGTTAGTACTAAACCATGAATGTTAACCATAGATACATAGCTGAGAGAAGTTATTTCATCTCCAGCAACACTGATCTTCCAGGCTCCACTGGCTGTATGGGAGACAGAACTATAAAGAAAACCATGATGCCCAGTTCGGAGGGGCACAGCCTAAAAAAGAAAAGATGCATTACAACACAATGCCACAAGCATGGGGAATCCAGGAGGAACACATGTGCTGGGTCTTGAAAGACATGCATTAGTTTTTGGGGGACAAAAGTCCTCCAGGGGCAAACTGGGACAAGATTGTGAAAGGCTTTATATGAGACTCAGAAAGAGATGAACTTAGAGGACCTGTCAAGAGTTTACTCAGTGAAGTGGTGTGACTGTGTCTATGTTTAAGAAAGATGCCTTCACATCAGGGAAATACAAATCAAAACCACAATGAGATATCACCTCACACCAGTCAGAATGGCTAAAATCAACAAGTCAGGAAATGACAGATGCTGGCGAGGATGCAGAGAAAGGGGAACCCTCCTACACTGTTGGTGGGAATGCAAGCTGGTGCAACCACTCTGGAAAACAGCATGGAGGTTCCTCAAAATGTTGAAAATAGAACTGCCCTATGACCCAGCAATTGCACTACTGGGAATTTACCCTAAAGATACAAACGTAGTGATCCAAAGGGGCATGTGCACCCGAATGTTTATAGCAGCAATGTCCACAATAGCCAAACTATGGAAAGAACCTAGATGTCCATCAACAGATGAATGGATCAAGAAGATGTGGTATATATACACAATGGAATACTATGCAGCCATCAAAAGAAACGAAATCTTGCCATTTGCGACAACATGGATGGAACTAGAGCGTATCATGCTTAGTGAAATAAGTCAAGCGGAGAAAGACAACTATCATATGATCTCCCTGATATGAGGGAGTGGTGATGCAACATGGGGGCTTAAGTGGGTAGGAGAAGAATCCATGAAACAAGATGGGATAGGGAGGGAGACAAACCATAAGTGACTCTTAATCTCACGAAACAAACTGTGGGTTGCTGGGGGGAGGGGGGTTGGGAGAAGGGGGGTAGGGTTATGGACATTGGGGAGGGTATGTGCTTTTGGGTAAATTGGAAGGGGAGGTGAACCATGAGAGACTATGGACTCTGAAAAACAATCTGAGGGGTTTGAAGTGGCGGGGGGTGGGAGGTTGGGGTATCAGGTGGTAGGTATTATAGAGGGCAGAGCTTGCATGGAGCACTGGGTGTGGTGAAAAAATAATGAATACTGTTTTTCTGAAAATAAATAAATTGGAAAAAAAATTACCTATGTGTAAAAAAAATATATATATATATGAACCGGAATAGTGGAAACGAGTGAACAATACAAGTTTTCCTATGAAGTAGGGAAAAAAAAAAAAAAAGAAAGATGCCTTCAGGGGCAGTGTGGTGGACGGGTTTGATGGGGAAGAGAAAGGAGAGAAAACAGGCAAAACTGTTAAAAAAAAAAAAAAAGCAAAAAAGCCCAAGCATAAAAGCCTGAAGGAGAAAAAAGTCAACAGGGATGGAGAGGTAGAAGACTGCTAGACAGGAAAAGTGGCAATAAAGATACGGTGACCACTTAGATGTCCATTAGATGTCAGGTGTCAAAATGATCCTAAGAGTTCCATCTTGTGCTACCAGCAGGATGGTGGTGCCTGACTCAAAAGACTATAGAATAGAAACAAATGTTCCTATTTTGGCTTTGGTGGGGGTTGGAGCAGATATAAATTCATTTGGACATACTGAGTCTGAGAAGACTTTGAGGTAATCAGATCAAGGTGTCCACAGGTAGGTGAAACAAAGTTCTGGAGTTCAGACAAAAGGAGGCAGGAGTCTGAAGCCTAGACCTAAACATCACTGGCATTCAGGCTATCTTTGAAGACAAAGTCAAGGAAGACATGTAAAGTAAGAGTCAAGGATGGAATCCATGTGCACAGGAAGGGAAGGCAGCTGATGGAGCTACCTGAGAGACAGGAACGTGGTTAGAGCTCTTAGTTGTGGAGGAACTGGGGCTCTAGATTTGGGGCCTTAGGCTAAACTCTGAGTCATCAAGATTCTCCATTTCATTATGTATATAGATGAGAAGAGTGTTTACCTCTATTTGACTTCATCATAACAGTTAGGTTGTCATTTATGAAGAAGACCGAGCTTGGAAGGTGGCACTGATGTACAATGGGGACATTACTTTCTGTCTTTTTGACAGCTTGAACTATGTATGGCACAAGACTACACATACCATTTGTACAATGTGTCACCGTTGAAGCATTAGGCTTTTCACCTCCACTGTCTCACCAGAGGCACCATCCCACTTCTGGCTCTGTGCCAGATCATACAGGCCAAATGCAGTATTCTCAACATTCCATGCTGCTACGTGTTGGGTTTCAGGAGCTTTTCCCTTAAGCTTTTAAAGTATTCTGAGAGAATCATGCTTCAGTCATCCCCTCGTGATGTATTTGCAAAAGACCAGGACAACTATGTATTTACCTGTTTCACAAATGTGTAATCACTAGAGTTGCATCAATCACAGATTGTAATTTTGTCCTGCCCCTTGCTAGCCACAGGGAATCAGATACTTTACTTAAGCTTTGTGACTGCCAGTTTCCTCATCTGAAAAATAGGCATGATCCTGTAATCAGATGCTATTGGGTGCCAACTCTGCATTTATTCTTTCTTCTTAACAAGACCCCAGTGTTGCCAGGGATCCATCCACTCCATCCCACGCAAGCCTGAGCCTCAGGGCAGCTAATCCCACTCTTAACTCTAGGAAGGAATCTCACTGATCTAAAAATAATTATATTTGCTTTTTTGCTGATTGGTTCAGAAAGGGGCGAAATTCTGAACAACAAAATTAAAGAAAAATCCACTGCAGACATTTGAGGAAATTATTCTCACTTCAAAGAGAGAGCCACACAAAGAAAGGATCTCCCTCTGGACTTTGCTGTGTTTGACTGTGATGTCTGGGACTACTGTCACCATCTTGCTTCTAGCTTGAGACTGAAGCCAATGTATGGGATGGCAGTTGAAAGACAAAGAGTCAGGGCTGCACTTGACATCTTGGATCAATGCATCAACCAACTCTGAAGACTGCTCTAATTCTGCACTTCCTGTCATGAGACAGAATGGGTTTTCTTTTTTTTTATTTTTAATTTTTAAAAATTTATTTACATGACAGAGAGTGAGAGAGAGAGAGAATGAGAAGGAAGAGGGTCAGAGGGAGAAGCAGACTCCCCGCTGAGCAGGGAGCCCGATGCAGGACCTGATCCCAGGACTCCAGGATCAATACCTGGGCTGAAGGCAGTTGCTTAACCAACTGAGCCACCCAGGCACCCCAGAATGAGTTTTCTTATCATTTAAGCCAGGTTGCTTTTGGGATTTCAAATATTTAAACTGACATAGTGGTGGTATCCACTTCATAGGACTGCAGTGAAAATTAAATGGAACCTCGTGAAGTGCTCAGAACATAGGAAGTATTCAAACACTGCTACTATTGTAGTGGTTTATGAATTCCATTTCAGTTCACCCTTGGGTCAGTTATTCTTTGTAGGAAAGCTCCATCTTTTTGGTTCACCTTGGGAGAACATCCTTTGAATACTGTCTATATATATAGTCTAATACTAATACTTTATTCTATAGTCTTACACTCGGTGAACCATTACGTTTGGAAACTCAGTACTCCCCATGTCATGCGCACAAGGCTGAGCACATTTCCTGAGTTATCTCACTGAGTCCTTCCAGTAATCCTGAATCAGGTGCTTGCTTTTAGATACCCACTTACTAGATGACAAAACTGTGGCTGAAGAAATGGACCAAAACTTAGACTTATATTTTCAAGCCTAATACCACTCTGCTTTCTTATTCAGTGTTGAAATGATCCATTTCACAGGCACCTGTGAAGCAACTGCTTATCCACGTCTAAAAACTTTTGCAAATGGGTACTCCTGTCTGTGAAACTCCAGATGGGGCCAGCTAAGGGACAGAGAATTGAGACTATTTGGACTTAACTAACAAGTGAAGAAAGCATCCTGAAAGAGGACGAGAAGGAATGCAAATGCAAAAATGTACTTGACTAAGCTGAGCTAAATGGTGACATCACTGCAAAGAAGCATAGGATCTGAGAACACTGTAAAGATCAGAAAAGGGAAGCGAATGAGCTCCCTCTCTCCAGAAAACAAAAACAAAACAAAACAAAACGTGTATTTTACTTGAGCCTAGACAGAGGTATCAATAATGGGCAAGGATACAATCATTTCTGGTCTAACGCATGTTAGATAGATATGTTTGTGGTTAGGCAAAGACAAGTGGAAAGAAACATAGTAAAATTTTATTTTTTATTTTTTTTAAGATTTTATTTATTTGACAGACAGAGATCACAAGTAGGCAGAGAAGCAGGCGGTGGGGGGCGGGGAAGAAGGCTTCCCACTGTGCAGAGAGCCCGATGTGGGACTCAATCCCAGGACCCGGAGATCATGACCTTAGCCAAAGGCAGAGGCTTAACCCACTGAGCCACCCAGGTGCCCCGAAACATAGTAATATTTTAACAAAGATTTTTCTGTATGGTAAAATTATCAATATTTTATTTATCTCCTTTGAATTTGTCCATACTTTCCAAATTTCCCAACCAAAATTATTTTAAATGCATTAATCATACACTTATAAAAGTAATTATCTAAGCAATTTTGTGTATGCATGTGCACATACACACACAGTTTATATTAACCAAACTATCTGCCGGGTAAGTCCAGCTCTAATCGGTTCCTCTTTTCTTTGCCTGGCTTCTCTTCTCTAGCCACCTGCTTGCTACCTTTTTGCTCATTCCCTGCTTTTCTTCCCTGAGGAAGTGAGCTTCTACCTTGAAGGGAAGAAAGCAGTCTAGAAATGCAACCTCACCCCACCTACTGTATGTGCCAAGGACCACAGAGCCTGGAAAGGAGATGGAACTCTGGGTGAGGGCCACTATAAGCATGGGCAAAGGGAGAAGCTTGCTGTCAGATGACAGCTCTGCAGAGGCTCCACGGTCAGTCTGGGTGAAAGCTAGCAGGTGAACACATCAGGGAACTATTCCAAGAGGTAAGTGGGAAAAAAAGGAAGGATTCTCTGAACATTCAAGCAGCCCTGAAATGGGATAATATAACATTTCAAGATACCTACCAATCTTGCTATTAGAAAATATCCAACCAATTAATTCAGTATTTTCTCATGTTTTGGAATATGGAAGGAAAGAAGGGGGCAGAGAAAGGAAAAGGGGGGAGGTCAACACAACAAAGGAGCCTCTTGCTTGAAATCCATATCAGAGTTAAAAAAACAAAATTACCTTAACAGCCAGTTCCAGGATTCTCTTTAGGAGGCTGTTTATTTATGGAAACAACTTAACAAGGTAGGTTATAAGGCTGTAAAGACAGGAGTCAGCAGGAGACAAGGCAACAACAGCTATGACATGATACCACATGGACTTTTAAGAAAAGGTGTACCCGTTTTCCAAATGAGATTATGTAGTTTTCAGAGAAGTAAAGAAGTAAATGTCCCTGAATCCCCAAAAACCTTGGTAAAACCTACTAAACACATACACACACAGAGACCTGGGAAATAGTGGCAGTTTTATGGAATTCAAATAGAATGGGTTCTAGGTTGGAGGTGGCATGGGGGTTACTCCCAGGACCCCAGGGATGAGACTCTCCAAAAACTGAATTTACTGAGCAGAAGCAGGACGCTGGGTGGGGAAGTAACATCCATAGCAATCCCAACAGCTGACCTGCAAGGTTGCCCTGAGCAGGCATTGATGAAACAGTTGAATCCTCAGAACAGCCCTCTGAAGGAGGAACCACTCTTACCTCCACATTACAGATGAAGAAGAGGAGGCACTGACAGGCTGAGCACCTGCTCCACAGCCCATGCCCTGAGTCATCAATCTGAGCTACCTCTCCTGAAAACAAGATATGTCCCCAGAAACTTGGAAAATGCTACTGGACTTTTCCTCACATTTTTGGATCAAGGTGAGTTTCAAGGCAATCTTGTGTACTCATATCTGAAGTGGCAGGAGGGTTCCAGGTGACATTTGTGTTGAGGTGATAGAACACAGTAGTAATGGGTAATCAGAAGCCCCAGTTTTGCTTTCTAACTTCAATCTCTGTGACCTTTGAAAAGTTATCTTCTTTGATCCTCAGTTTTCTCTCCGATGAAGTAATGGTCTAATAAGAGATCTGTCTCCTACTATCATGTAACTAACAGATCGGTTAATCAGAGCCCATCACTAAGAGCCCAATACATGGAGCCTTTTACTTGTTCTGTGCAGTTAAAATCTACACTGATGCTGCACGTGAACAGCTGGCCAGCAGCAAACCTGTGCGGGCTGACTGTCAGGTGCACCTTCTGTAAACAGAAAACATCTGCTTTACTTCATAGAAGCCACTAGGGTTTCACTCAAATAAAATAAACATAAGCCTAAAAAAATTTTAAGAAAAATATGCATTCAAAAGGTCACTCTAATGCATGATTGTGTGAACTGAATATTAAAATGGAAACTAAAATGTTCCTGCCACTGTCTGAATATATTGTGATTAGTTACAATCTGAAATTTACACAGTACTGTTTTTCTAGTGATTAAAGTTTCTTATTCCAAGTTCAACACAATATGTTGAAGCTTTGCTTTCTTTCTCCCAGCAGGATTTTTATAGATGAGCCTGAATTAAGATTAAACAAACATATAACAAACCTGTATCACATTTTCAGCTGGAGGGAAAAAAAAAAAAAGGAAGCCTGAATCAGTCAATGTAACTCCATACTTCCGGCTAGGCCATAAATGTCAATTGTTCTACTTTAACAGAAACAGAGGGCCTGTCTCAGATCTCTATGGGAGTGAAGTGAGATGAGAAACCAGAGAAAAGATGATTGTTTCAAAAACTGCAATGCTGGGTGTACTTGGAGTTTCAAAAAAGCAGTAATCGCTGAACACCAAATTTTTAGCTATCAAAGAGCCCCTTTCAAGAGTTAAACTTCTTCCTCCCAAGAGCACTTTGATAACATGTGATACAAATAGAAATGTTTCTATACATTTTCTTTCTTGAAATACTCTAGAGAAAATGCTGAAGCTGGTAAAAGAGAATCATGAAGTGGAAGGGAAATACTGAACTGTCCCAACTTTCAAAAACCATTGAAATGCATTCTTCATAAATAGTGAACTGAACTGTGGGGTCACAAACATTCATGCCGACACACACCTGAAACAGGATAAGAAGTGCAAAATGGAGCCCATGAATTTGTATCCACAAAATAATTCCCTTAAACAAAACAGTGCATTTGACATTTCTCAGATGGAGAAGAGCTTCAAGGAGGGAAGAAGGAAAGTAAGAAAGAAAAGAAATTCCATGGTTTTCAAAATTCCAAATGGCTTTAGTTCAACCTTTTATCTTCTAAAAACAAAATGACAGCAGCCTGTAAGAGACACAGGAAGGTCTCACTACCATACCCTCACTCATGCCTCAGCAACGTGTGCAGAGCAGAGAGAAGCTAACCGGGAACAGCGGAGAACTAGCAGCAGCTTTGTGAGCTCACTCCACCCTGTGCCTCAGAACTGGACCATCCCAGGTGCCATTTCAGGGAAACGTTTTTCCCACAGTTGAAGGAAAGCAAAGATGACGTCACTTAACAAACACCACATGGTGACAGGGGCAGAATCATCTTCTCAGGCTAAAACCCCCTCCACTCCTATTAAGTAGCCCACACTCTGTCTATGAACATCCCTGGATCACGCTATTGTACTAGAAGTTCAGATTCAGGGCAGAAGACAGTTCTCAGAATCTTCAATAATCCCCTACTGGGCGGGGCAAACTCCTTGGAACAAGAAATTTAAAGGAACAAAAGTCATGCTGAAAGTGTTTTGAAACAGTTGAACCTTGTATATGTTGAACAGAGGATCATTTGATTGCATTTTGTTTCTTCAAATGCTTGCGGGCAGAATGGGCTGATGTGCCACTTCGCGTGGGTGTTCCCAACAAGTTCACCCAGTATGAAAATTCACCCTAGAAACACTCCTCTTCAAAAAGAACACACCCCTCCCCAACTCCACCTTTTTCTGAATATACAGAAGTTAATAATTCAGCTCATGTTCCTTGAGGCAGAGGGTATCCTGGAGGTATGAAAATGTTCATCTACCCAAAAATTATGCCCTATTTACCTTTCAATTACAGTCAATTATTTAAAGATGGGGACAGTGAATGGGCAGGTATGGGTGGCGGGCTGGAGAGAGGGTGAAAGGGACCCAGCAGCAAAAGATAAGAGCAAAAACTGCAGGGCTTCACAGTGCTGCTGTCTGAACCCCTGCCAGGCTGGGATGAACAAGCACAGTCAGGATGATTATAGGGGCTGAAAGACTACTATTTCCTACTTCTTAACTGTTTCCCCAAGAGAGCCCAGCAGAGACTGGGGAAACAAGAGAGGACCACAGCATGGACCTTCAACAGCTCTCAAGTTACACACTGAAAACAACAGATTTAAGGAAAACACCATTACAGACCTCTCTCAGAATAAACCAGAATAATCTTAAAATCACAGATGTGCCACAGCATGTTCATAAACTGTTAAGATATTTAGAGACCCAGTTCAGAGACTTCTAACATTTGGGGAGCCATAGACCACTTTAGGGAATATGACAAATGCAATGAGCTTTTCTTCAGAAAAATGCCCATATGCACAAAGACATAACACACCACCAACTACTGCAGATGGTTCAGAAGATCTCCGAAGCCCCCTGCATCATGAGCAATAGACATCTGACCCAGCTGCCTCCTACCCACCGCTACACCATTATAAAATGAGAAAGCAGAGAGCCCGCTGGGTATAATAATACCTCTAATTCTGAGTAGTCAGAGTTGTCACAGGACCAAATCTTGTCCCATTTCCCTCAATTTCTACAGCAGAATTCTTCCTACTGCTTTGTGAATCACTAAAAGAAATTTCTATCCTTTTTAAAACTATCTCGCCCCTAAGATAACTTACATAAAAATTAGTATCTTTTGCTACTACTCATGTCTAAAGAGGCCACAGAGCAAAATGTAAGAGATCTAGACAATTCAACAAGAGCATCTTTGCCTTTATAAACAGACTGAGTTGTTTCTGGTTTGTTTGTTTGTTTTTAATTCTAGGGTACAAACCATTCTGTTGAGAGTCCCCTAAATACTCTTAAAGAGAATACCCATTTATCCATGTCAGACCTTGCTCGAACCATCTGCCACCCACAAGCATACTTGTCTAATCGACTGCTGGGTGGACATCTTTTGGAAGGAGTTTCATCTTATTCTCATTAGTGTTCAGCTGAGAACTCTGTCCCCTTTCCCTCTCTCTATTCAGAACATGAGCGCTCTTCTTTACAAATCAACGACAAACCTACCAAGTTGTCATGGGGCCAAACCCCCCACTTGCCACTGACTAATGAATCCTCTGAAAATCTGAGTCCAAAGTGTAAGCTATTTAATGCAAAGGGCTCCTTTAAGAAATGAAGGATCCGAGAGGACTCTCACAGAACTTCGAAGCATATAATATATCTTTATCATTTGGCTGGGGGTGCTAAATGAAAGATATTATGGACCAATATTTCTTGGATCCCATTCTTTCTTCACTTTGTAAGAGGAAGGACTACTCCTCAGAGAGGCAAAGATTCTAGGAAAAAGTAGAACACCAGTTTCATAAAAAAAAAAAATTTTCACCAAGTATGCAGAATGCTAATTTTTTCAAGACTGTTCATTATCTGGGGTGCTGTCCTCATTGCTTCATGGGAAAGTCAGCACAGAACAAGAATGTGGGTCCTTGAGGCACTGGCTGGGCCTGTCCCAAGGAGGGAATGTCCTGGTGTCAGGATAGATCATTCCAGGCCACCAAGGGTGACTATCCTAAGCCTGCACCATAACTTGCAAGCTTTCACCCAATTCATGTGCCCTCCCACCCAGAGGCTTTTCACAGCTGGGAGGCTGCACACAGCAGAGCCCCCTTTCGGGGACCCCTTAAGAAACATGGGTTATACTCCAGAGTCTAATTTGGCTCCAACGTGCCAGGTGAATTCAGGAAGCTGCAAGAGATGGACCCATCCTTACACCCTCAGAACAGCTTGAAGATCAAAACACTCTGACATCATCCTTACTTCTGATCTGAAAGGCCCAGCACTCATGCTGTCGCTGGCCCATCTCTGGCAAGGGGTAGAGGTGTCTGTGGCAGGCCTTCACCAGAAGCACAGGGGAGAAGAGCCAGTCTGGTTCCTCTGCACGGTCACATGGTGGTGTACATTTGAATGGCTCCTGGAGCTGCTGGTCCTGGCTCATCTTTCTGGAGCTCTCACGAAGCTGGCCACAACCTCACAAGAGAGTATTTAAAGATCCCATCCTCAGCTCCCAGAGGGCTTGGGCTCCATGAACATCAAGCCCACCCGCTGTCACCTTCCCCATTTTGTCTAGGTGACCATCTCCATCACTCCCACAAGGTTCAGGATCCCAGACCATCTCCCTGTAAGGTGACGCCCTATAAACTGTATGACCCTCTCCCTTCAGGACCTTTCCTTTTCATTCTTAAGAGTCCACTTTTGGCAATTCCACTTCTCGATATAAGCCTAAAAGAATTGGAAGCAGGGACTCAGGCAGATAATTACACACCCATGGTCAAAGCAGTATTACTCACACAGCCCGAAGGAAGAAGCAACCCAACGGTCCATCAACAGATGAAGGGAAAAGCAAAATGTGATATATACATATAATGGAATAGTATTCCATTTTGAAAAGGAAGGACATTCTGACACATGGCTATAACACAGATGAAGTTTGAGGACATTATGGTTAAGTGAAATAAGCCAGACATACAGGGACAAATCCTGTGTGATTCCACTTATGTGAGTTACTTAAAGTACTCAAATTTATAGAGACAGAAAGTAGGATGGGAGATTCCAGGAGGTGGGGTGGGTTGAGGAGGAGAAGGAAGTAGGGAGGTATTATTTAACAGGTACAGAGCTTCAGTTTAGAAAGGTGATAAGGTTCTGAGATGGATGGTGGTAACAGCTACAGAATATTGTGAATGTATTTAATGTTGCTGAAACATACAGTGCCAAATGGTTAAAATGGTACATTTTCTACATACTTTACCTCAATTAAAAAAGTTTTTCAAGAGTCTACTTTTGGAAGCAAAACAAAACTGACAAAAAATTAACCTAAGTGTCACCTTTTTAGAGCAGACATGCTCAATGCAATACTACTGAAACTGCAAACAGAAGTCACTTCTTGGGCTTTCCTTCATTGTTCCCTCCCTTGTTGTGCCTCAACAGCTTCCCTAAAGTGGATGGGGGCTCTTGAAGGCCTTAGAAGCAATGACATGGCTCTGGGAGACAGAGCATCCCTGTAGGCCCTGGAAGATGTCATCTTTCCTACGTGCTCTTGCTGAAATGATAAGTATTCACAGCTTGATATTCTGAGAAAAAATTACATAAAAGCAATTTTCCTCAGTACTATTTCTGGACCTTGTATGAGTCATTCACTGCCTTCCGAAGTGCTTGCATTGCTAATGAGGGCTTTCAGTGCACAATACACCAAGACTCCTTCAACATTCTATTGGCACGAAGAATAAAGAAACTGCTGTTTCATTCGTAAGTTCATCCTGAAAGGTTAGAGATAACTAGATGAAAGAATCGACCACTCATATATACTAAGTACTTGAACTACAAAGCCCGCCACCTGAGAGGCTCTGGGCATCTAGAAGCCCCCGTACCTGCTTCAGTTATGTCTCATGCTTTGTAAGATCTCGTCAGGCCAGTTATCAGAGAGACATATCTCTTAGAGATAGGTCCAGCTCACACATGCAGAATGTGGCACTGAGCATGACCAGTGATGTTTATAACAACAACCTTTATACCTGCTGTGAGTCTGAAGGACCTCAAGAGTGAAAGTCTCCTAGAAGATGAGTCAGAAGTCACCCTAGATGGACCAAGACCAGAGTCCAAACACTTCTCACAGATAGGCTGTTCACAGGACAGCCCCAACTACCAAAAGCACCAGTCAGCATCTGCTGCTTTCTCTCTGCCTCCCTGGAGGGAGTGAAAGAGCCTGCATGTGAGGCCACTGTGAAGAGTATATGCACCTTCCCATGCAGAATTCCATCAGTCCCCTTTGCAGAAACAAGGAAACCGTGACACACCAAGACATTAAAGAGTGTGAGAGTGTAATGCAAGGCAGCTTTAAGGGGCTTGAAGTCTTGCTTTGCTTCCCCCACTCGACTTGTAGTCTAAATCCTCAAAACTCAAGCAGCACCCATATGCCAAAAGGTACTTAGATCCCTTGGCCTGTTCAGTGAAGGAACACAAGACCAAGGCAACAACCAGACAAAGAGAACACCTTCCCTCTCCTCTTCCCTCACTAAATGACCGGTATGACAGAAAAGCATCTTATTATGAAAGAAGCAAATGATCGCTTTTCAAAGAGAACTTCCACTTCTGATTAGTTCCCCTGACAAAGGGCTGTTTTCTCCTCGTGTCCATGTGGACACTGTCTTATTGACAGTTTTCTTACTCTTCCTTCTTGATTGTCCTGCTACTTAGAAAACATCCTTTCAGGAGTCATTTCTTCCACAGACACCAAAGCTACCCTTCCTTCCCCCTCCCTCCTGTCTATTGAATTCTTACACTATCTTTAGGAGAAAGAGCCAATACCAGAGATTAGGTCGGTTCCAGAGAAGTTCAGTAACTTGCCCAAGGTCACACAGCTTAATTATTGACACATAATTAGCCGCCTATCATTTTTCTTATCACTCTATCCCTCATCTCTCAGTGCCTGAATGTCACTCGATCACTATTTGATACAACTGAGTGCATGTCATATTTTATGTGAAGCCAATCATTCTGCTTCTTTTTTTTGTAAGATTTTATTTATTTATTTATTTGACAGACAGAGATCACAAGCGGGCAGAGAGGCAGGCAGAGAGAGAGAGGAGGAAGCAGGCTCCTTGCGGAGCAGAGAGCCCAATGTGGGGCTCGATTCCAGAACCCTGGGACCATGACTTGAGCCGAAGGCAGAGGCTTAACCCACTGAGCCACCCAGGTACCCCAATCATTCTGCTTCTTGATGCAAGGTAAGAGAGAGAATAGAAATGTATTAGTATTCACTTGACCAGCAAATGAGAGGAACAGAGACCAGCAGCTAAATGTTCTGAGGGTGCACTCGATCTCAGTATGACAGCAGCCTTTCCTATCACCTGCATGTCTGGGTGCCATCCGTTGTGGATGAGCATCACACCTGGCCTTTGATCCTGTGTGGGGAAATTATGAAATTATGTGTGCATGCACACATGTGTGTACACACACACATGCACATGTACATGTTGGAAAGAGAGAGGGGCACAATGCAATGACTAACTTGAGCAGGTGGGTAGGGCAGGTGGTGAGAAAGAAGAGAGTTGTGTGCCCAGAACTGTGGTTCCAGTGCCACCACATCCCTCTGTGGCAAACAGAATGACATAAGCCATCATGCCACATTTGCAGGTAACCATGAAAGTGAAGCAGAACAAAACCTTTGTCACTGTTATGAAATCCTGAACCCTATCAGTCCCCTCCCCCTCTAAACTAGGGAAACCTGAGCCACACTCAAGGCCAACTCTACCTATCTCTAAGTAGGTGGAACACACAAAAGCTGCTTGCCTGGTGTTGAAAATGACCCTGAATAGGCAACAACCATTCACAGCAAGAACAGCAATGGGCTGGACTCTCTTTGGGACCCGTGACTGCTCCCTGGACTACTGGAGGCTCAAGTGGGCCTTGGCCTCTGCTGTGTGTCTGAGCAGAGGAGGCTGAGGCCTTGCTTTCGTGCTGAAGTTTGGCACATGAATGATAAAGCTTCTGAGCATTTTCAGAGGCCATGTGTCATCAACCACATATGATTTTCAATCTAATTTACCATAAACTGTACTACAAGATCCTTTCCCAACCTCAGTGCCTTAAAATGGACAAAAGTGTTCCCTTCTGTCTTTCTTTGCCAAAGAATATCAGGTAGAGGCCACTGTTGGTGCAGTCCTATTCTCTGCCAAAGGGATGACAAAGTGTTGTAAGCTTATCTCCCAGTTCTTTTGTAAGACCAGAATCAATGCAGACAAAGGCAAGAGGGGGCCCTTTGTGACCCACTCTCATGTTTTCTTATTCCTCTGTATTGGTTTTTTATTTGAGGTCATGAGGCTTTGAAATCCTCTAAGCAGAGGTAGAAAAATTAAAAGCATGTTAGAAGTGGCTCAGACCTAAGGAAAACAAAAATTACAAGTTGTGGTTAAATTCTCACAAGGAATGTTACCCAAAGACCTTACTATATTTTCAAGTACAGAATCACGTCTGACACATAGATGTTCAAAAGTATTTCTTTCATTTAATGCACCACAAAAGCAATATGTCACAGTGAAATGAAAAGATATCTGAGAAAGGTTTTCTTCTATGCAGAGACACAAGCAGAGAAATGGACAAGACAAAGCTTTTAAGTGGGCTCCACTGGGTGCCCAGCCTGGCTGAAGTAGTGCCAACAAAACCTCAAATGGCCCTATCAGCATGTTAACATTCAGTGACTTTTCACACTTCAAAATCTATGACAAGCTTATCTCATTCAAACTACTACAATCCTCAAAACCAACAAAACTCTCAGGACAGGTGGCTAAGAAGGAACAAAATGTTTTAAAGCCACAATGAACGTGAGAAAATGGAAGTCAAAATAAATAAATAAAAAGATGTTTGAACTTGAATATATAGTTCTTTGCAGACTTTGCAATCATTCTACATCACTTCACATCGGGATGCGAGGGAAATAAGGATGACCTCAGAGAGCACACGAGGAAACTAAGAACAGGTCTAGGGCTTCTGTCCAAATGTCAGGTCCTTAGATCTAGAAGGAACCCTCAGATAACTCCCCTTCCAAATTCTAAGTAGCATCCAGAAATGCTCTAAGGCAATGTTTAACACCTACAGTCCATGGGCCAAATCCAGCCTACTGCCTGTTTTAACATGGCCTACAAGCTAAGAATGATTTTTAAAATCAAAAGAGTATTATATCAAAAGTAAAAATAACATTTAAATGTTTCGGTGTTGATAAATAAAGTTTTATTGGAACATGGCACCACTTGTTCATTTATATGTTGTTTGTGGCTGAGTTTCAGTTACAATGGCACAGTTTAGTAATTGCAACAGCTCACCGCCCACAAGCCTAAGATATTCACTATCTGACGTGTATAAAAAAAGTTCCCCATCTCTCTCTAAGATCACAGGACGGAAAGAGTAAAGAACAGGGAACATTCTGGATATCACTTCCCAGGACCATGAGGAAAGAGACCAATTTTCCCTATTAAAGATTCCCTCACCAAAGCAAGAACCTGAATACCATGGTGCTCCTGGATACTAAGGCCTAAGACAAATGACTCTGTCATAGGATTCTGACCCCACTGTTCATTTCCAAGGTTGTGCAGTCATTACAGTAAATGATCTGCACATTTTAAGCTCCTGTACTCAGGCCTCCTCTATTATGTCATCGTAAATAATATACTGTAATCACACAAATGTGTCACTACATCAGCTAAACACTGAGAAGGAAAAAAGAAGCAAATAGTCTCCCAATTTGAGGCACAGGGCTGAGTAATCTGTCAGACATTCCACACATCCCTCTGATCAGACCTCTGGACTTACCTCATTGATTAAAGAACCTTCCCAAGATGCAAATTATTTGGACTGAATTTAACCTTGCCCTCTTTGTATAATGTTCAGATCAAGTGTCAAGCAAGTCTGGATCTCTGGAGAGTTGGCATTTATCTACTGACTGTCCCAGAGAGCTTCACACCCAAGCACTCAGTGCCTCTCAGAGCTCAGAGAATGTTGCTCCATTTGAGGGGACAGTGGGAAGACAATGCGGGATTGTTGGCCAACAGCAAGTCTGATTCATCTCTTTGTTAAAATGAATCGGAAAAGCTGCTGCATCTGTGTGTGCTGGGAAGTCAACACAATTACCATTGTTTACAGCCCTGTTTGTTGTGGCTGCTCCATGTGCACAGATTTGGCAAGGGGAGAGATTTCCATATTAAAGTCACTGTTCTGAGTGTTTAGTGTTTAAATCTCCAGTTACATAAATCTTTGCCTACCACATTCCTGGACTTGACAGCCCAGCTTGGAGTGATCTGGAGATGGGGTAGCACATAGAGTGGCCAATGCCTTGAGTGTGAGAATGAACAGTCATTTTGAAATGAAGGGAAAAGGCCAAAGGAGCACTTGGACATGGAGGACACATGCCAACACAGTTCTAGCTTACAGCATGAATTCTTCCAAGAAAAAGGATTCCAAAAAATCCAGTCTGCACTTTGGAAATGCTTCACTTCTAAGTTTCAAATAAAAAGTTCTGAATCTCTTTGGGAAGGAAGGAAGGGAGGGACAATGGAAGGGAGGAAACAAGTGAGTGCAGTTTTTTTTGGTATGACAAATGGGCTAGGAGAGGGGGGTGGCAGCCATTTTGTAGCATACACCCATACATAACTAGCAAACACTCCTAGTTATTCCATCAAACACTAATCTAGGCACTGCTATGAAGGCATTTGCAGACTGAATTAAAATCCCTAATTCATTGACTTTCAGATTATCTTGGCAGGCCTGGTTTAATCAGTGGCAGCCCTGTGATAAAGCTTCACGCCCTCCCTGAGCAATCTTCCAAGTTGCATCTGAACTACCATTGCTAGGCTTGCTTAGGATCTTCCCTCCCTGCCTACCTATAACAGCTTCCAACTGGGGGATTCCAGCCTGCTCTTCATCTTCCCCCTGTCAGACTGACTGCCCAGGGATTTCAGTGTGCACAATCCTTTAAACCAATCCCTTCTAGTAATATCTAGCTCCCACCAGTTCTGCTTTCCCCTACACCAAACCTGACCCAGACACAGGGCAAGCTGTCTGGCCGTGCAAATCAGCACCAGATCACTGGCCCGTGGCATTATAAAGTTCACCAGTAAAATTGTTTCTTTTTTCCACCTTTACCCGATCTAAGGGACATAACACTTTTCTGTCAAAATCATGGTTCGATCAGGCTATTCTTCTCAGAAAGGCAGTTGGTAGGGAACTGCAGCAGAAACTAGATATTCTCAGAGGTTCTGGCTATCTTCCTTCCACCTCAGCTGAGACTCTGTGCAACAAAGTGCCTCTGTGGGGCAGGAACAGATACTTGGCTCTCATTTCTTTCCTTGATAGTGTATCTACCCAAAGGTGTATCCAGGTAGGAGAATACCAGAACTGAACCTGCTTATGACTGAGTTGTCAAAGAACCACAAATCTTGATTCAGCACAAGCTTTTCCCTATTCCCCCAACCACTCCCCACCACCCCTGCCCCAGCAGCAATGTGAATCCTGTGAAGAAGAATAATTAGGCCTCACCAGGGCATTCTTTGTTTGTTGGTAATGCTTTAAATCTACTTGGGAAATTATCTGTTGAAAACTTTTTTCTGTAGATTTAGCTAACCTGCATGCTACCACTCCCCCTTGGCCTTGGGGCAGAAACAGAGGGTATCCTACACTGTTGGTGGCAATGCAAGCTGGTGCAGCCACTCTGGAAAACAGCATGGAGGTTCCTCAGAAAGTTGAAAATAGAGCTACCCTATGACCCAGCAATTGCACTACTGGATATTTACCCCAAAGATACAAATGTAGTGATCCGAAGGGGGCACATGGCACCTGAATGTTTATAGCAGCAAGTCCACAATAGCTGAACTATGGAAAGAGCCGAGATGTCCGTCAACAGATGAAAGGATAAAGATGTGGTGTATACATATACACACACACACACACACACACACACACATATACAATGGAATACTATGCAGCCATTAAAAGAAATAAAATCTTGCTATTTTCAATGACGTGGATGGAACTAGAGGGTATTATGCCGAATGAAATAAGTCGACCAGAGAAAGACAATTATCATATGCTCTCCCTGATATGAGGAATTTGAGAGGCAAAGTGTGGGGTCTGGGGGTAGGGAAGGAAAAAATGAAACAAGATGGGATCGGGAGGGAAACAAACCATAAGAGACTCCTAATCTCATAAACACACTGAGGGTTGCTGGGGGGAGACAGGGTATGGAGAGGGTGGTTGGGTTATGGACACTGGGGAGGGTATGTGATATGGTGAATGCTGTGAAATGTGTAAACCTGGTAATTCACCGACCTGACCCCTGGGGCAAATAATACATTATATACTAATAATAATAATTAAATAAATCTAAAAAAGAAAAAAAAAGAAACAGAGGAGAGTAAAGGTTTGCATGGTAAGCTAGGGGACTGTCTGGCCTTCAACACCAGTCCATCCCAGGAGCCTCAGGTTCCCTAGGGAAGGACGCAGAGGACCTCTCAGTGGTAGAAGAGGAGTGGGATAAAAGAAGGGAGGATGGCAAGGGATGGAAAAGAGCCCCACTTCTTTCAGCTCCCCCATCTGATTTCCAGAAGGCCCATCCAGGGGGGCTTCAGAATCCAGGTGTGGGCCTCTGAAGGTAGAAACTCTTATGTTTGGTTTTATGTTTATGTCAGGTACAGTCAGAGCAGCAGGCCCTTGGAAACACAGTTTAGGGGTTCTGCTTACTATTTATGACTGAAAAGACCAATAATAATTTGACACACAAGTACTGTTTTTTAATGATACCTTCATTTAAAATCTTATGTGGAGTAAGACCCAGGGCACACAGTTCCAATCAAAATCCATTAATCTTGTCGTTCTGCATCAAAGCACAGGATTGGAAGTGACAGACTGATCACTGAAAATAATATTTGTTCCTCCTTCCGAGCCAAGCTCGTGTGGACACCAATGGGGTAAACTTGCTGCCCCGCTCAGTAATATTGCAGAAACAATATTTTTATATTTTCTTTGTGAAAATGCTTTCTTTTATAGAATCTTTATCTTTAACAAAAACTATTTCTTTTGGGATAAGACTATAGGATAATATCAATTTATAATTGAGAACAAACTTTTGGCAAAGAGTGAAGATTTTTGCTTGGCTGGATCAAGTTACTGGAAAGTTTAAAAAAGGAAAGAAAGAAAACATCTGAGACAAGGCACTCTTTTGTGTTTAGTTGATTCAAAATCAACTTTATATCAAAGGAGAGAGAAATGAAACTGATCATGTTAATACAATTCCTGACAGGAAAGAGAGCATTTTTACCAATTAAAAGTGTATCTGTAAACAGATATTTTCTCTGCTTCACACACACACACACACACACACACACACACACACACAAAGCTTATGTGTCAGGTTCACCAAAAGTGACGAAAGTACTATGTTCAGACAACCAGGCTTTTACATTTTTCAAAACAAAAAAAAATTAACACAATTACAAAAATAACTCTTAAGCCTATTAATCCCAATCAAGTTTATGAATGTTCCAATAAAATAGGCATTATGTCTGATTAATATATTTGTGAACCAAAAATTGAGACACAGTGTCTGACATGTGGAATTTGCAGAAAAAGGATGCCAGTCACAGGAAATCCTGGACACGTCGTTGCTGTAAGGATCCCACATGTGAAATAGCACCAATTTTTAAAGTTCTTCACTTGTAAAAATTGTGTTCTACTTAGTCCTTATACCATGACATCCTCAAGGACCTAAAATGTTACTTGCCATGCAGCAGAGTTCAATATGTGTGGAAGGCACTTTATGGTTTACAAAATATTTTTACATTTCTTATTTCATTTAATCATCAGGAGGACCTTGAGGGGGACTTGGGTGGCTCAGTCAGTTAAGCAATTGACTCTCAATTTCAGCTCAGATCATGATCTCAGGGGGGTGAGAGGGAGCCCAATGTCCAGCTCCCTTCTGAGCACACAATCTGCTTGATATTGTCTCTGTCCCTCTTTCTGCCTCTCACCCTCATGCTCATTCACAGGGGCACTCTCTCTAAAATAAATAAAGAGGCACCTGGATGGCTCAGGTGGTTAAGTGTCTGCCTTGGCCTTGAGTCATGATCCCAGGGTCCTGGGATCAAGCCCTGTGTCAGGTTTCCTGCTCATCCAGGAGTCTCCTTCTCCCTCTGCCCACCCCCACCCCCCATTTGTGAGTGCACTCTTTCTCTCTCTCCCTATCTCAGGTAAATAAAATCTTTTAAAAAAAAATAAGTAAATAAATCTTTTTTAAAAAAGTACTTTGAAATGAAAGCAAAGAAGCTGTTATGACTATACCCATTCTATTGGAAGTACTATTTAATTACCCATTTTGGGCTATCAGACACATGAAAAAAATGTTCATCATCATTCGCCCTCAGAGAGATTCAAATTAAAACCACATTGAGATATCACCTTACACCAGTTAGAATGGCCAAAATTAACAAGACAGGAAACAACATGTGTTGGAGAGGATGTGGAGAAAAGGGAACCCTCTTACACTGTTGGTGGGAATGCAGGTTGGTGCAGCCTCTTTGGAGAACAGTGTGGAGATTCCTCAAGAAATTAAAAATAGAGCTTCCCTATGACCCTGCAATTGCACTCCTGGGTATTTACCCCAAAGACACAGATGTCGTGAAAAGAAGGGCCACCTGTACCCCAATGTTTATAGCAGCAATGGCCACGGTCGCCAAACTATGGAAAGAACCAAGATGCTCTTCAACGAATGAATGGATAAGGAAGATGTGGTCCATATACACTATGGAGTATTATGCCTCCATCAGAAAGGATGAATACCCAACTTTTGTAGCAACATGGACGGGACTGGAAGAGATTATGCTGAGTGAAATAAGTCAAGCAGAGAGAGTCAATTATCATATGGTTTCACTTATTTGTGGAGCATAACAAATAGCATGGAGGACAAGGGGCTTTAGAGAGGAGAAGGGAATTTGGGTAAATTGGAAGGGGAGGTGAACCATGAGAGACTATGGACTCTGAAAAACAGTCTGAGGGGTTTGAAGTGGTGGGGGGGTGGGAGGTTGGGGTACCAGGTGGTGGGTATTATAGAGGGCACGGCTTGCATGGAGCACTGGGTGTGGTGAAAAAATAATGAATACTGTTTTTCTGAAAATAAATAAATTGGAAAAAAAAATTACCCATTTTGTCGTAACAGGAAAAAGAACTGGATGTGAAAGGTCACATAAACAGCAAGGGGCTGCGCTAAAATGCCAACACTCACTGATTACCAAATTGATTCAAGGAATCGCTCTCTGTTACCTATGTTATTGGCAAGATAAAAACTGAAACACTTTGCTGACGTGGTTGTATGTGCAATCCCAGGTACTTTGGCTCTGAGCACACACTGGGACAAGCTCTCTGTGAAAGAATTTGGCAGTACACATGACAAGTCTTTAAATCATTCCAATTTTCCCCAAAACCCCAACTCTAGGAGGCTTCCCTAAAGGAAATCCCATGTCCAGCAATGGTGGACTGACTAAATTATTTTGCATCCATACAACAGAATACTCTATTGCCATTGATAACTTCAAACGATATTTAAAGACAGAAAAAAAATCTTGATAAAATATTAAGTGACAAAATAGGATAAGAACCTTGAAGAATGCTTTTTTGAAAAATTGGAAACAAGGCAATACAGCAAAATGTTAGCAGTAATGTTCTTTGGGCAACATGCTATGGTGAGTTTTATTTCCCTTTATGCTCTTCTTTATTTTCCAGATTTTCCTATGATCAGAAAATGGTCTTTTTTTCCCCCCAATGAAATAAGGAAGATGCCTAGGCCTTACCTCTAGAGTCTCAAATACCAAAAATTTTCAGTAAGTGAAATCATGGCAATAAGGATGTTCTATGATGAGAACTGGCCCAGATGACATGAGGTTCAGAGGCCATGCAGGGAGCATTGGGGCCTCAGCCACTCCAGGGCACTGGGTGGTAAGGAGGGACTGGAGGATGGGCATGACCAGGCCAGGGAGAGGAAGGAGAAGGGACTCAGTGCTCCGTTTGCCTCCAGCCTAGCAGAGTACATGGGGTTATGGAAATGCAGATAGAGGCAATGATGGGATAAGCCAGGAAGAGGAAGCTATATTATCTCTAGGCTTCCCTGAGCCTGAGACAACATATCCTACAGACATTATCAAGTCATCTCCAAAAAAAAAAAGTACAGGAGTTGGGTAGTAAATAAATGGTAGAGCGTTCTTGAGCAGTTCCACCTTCCTCAGCTTTTTCAAACCACGCAGATGCCCTGTCTCACAGCCACCAGTTTCTTAAATCCTGACACAGGTTCCTAGCCCATCAGCCTACACATTCTGCATTAAGAGAGACCTGAGAGAAGGAGACATACTCAAACTCTGTCTCAGACACATCCCCACACTACTCCCTTTCCTACCTACTGACCTGCAAACTTCTAGCTACTTCCTTCTTCCTTTCTGCCACTTGCCACCCCTGGTTCTCCGTTCCTTGTGTGACCTAAACTATGTATGGGCTTGGGAGTGGGGGCCCTCTACTAAGTACTTCTAGATTCTTAGCTGTAAGCTCTACCAGCCCACAGATACTTCCCCGTCAATGGAAGGGAGCTTCACCTTCTGGGTCTACAAGACAAGACAGGTACAAAATGGAAAGGACTCTGCCTTCCACTTTACCACTCTGCCCATACTAGGACCTTTTTCCATAGCACTGAGTGCCAGCAAAAAGATGTTTGTTTGTTAAGAAACAAGGCCATATTAGACCAGGCCTCCCCAGACTTGCCACATCAAGAGAATAGTGTGGTCCGAAGCCAGCAGGATCAGATGAGGCTGTCTCCCATGTCTTACTAATGCTGCGGCTGGCACAGAGGCAGTTCAACTTAACACATGGAGCAAACTTGCTTCAAATCCGTGCTGAGAGTGCTAGTTAATATATCTAAACCTTGACTTCCTTACCTTTTAATGAAAAAATACTAACACCTTACATAGATGGTGTAAGAAAGACTATAAGACAAAGGTATAAAGTATATACAGTTTCTAAAACACAGAATTTATCCAGTTAATGGTGGCACATAGGAAAATAGATGAAAAATAAGGACTAAAATCCAAAACTCTTACACTAACACCCTTCTTCCCACTACGCCATTATCTCTATTTGTTACTGGCTTTTTCAAGGAAATTAGAGAAGATTGACAGGCTAGATAATAGTTCATATTTTCACCATGTTTCTTTGTGGTTTTGTTTGATATTCATATTAGAAAAGTAGGCTTATACACACAGAGGTCAACTTCATGACATAACTGAAGATTTTTTAAAAGATTTTTTATTTCTTTATGTAACAGAGAGAGAGATCACAAGTAGGCAGAGAGGCAGGCAGAGAGAGAGGGGGAAGCAGGCTCCCTGCTGTGCAGAGAGCCCGATGTGGGGCTCGTGGGGCTCGATCCCAGGACCCTGAGATCATGACCTGAGCCGAAGGCAGAGGCTTTAACCCACTGAGCCACACAGGAGCCCTGACATATTTGAAGATTAAAGGGGATAAGGAATAAAATATAATACATAAGACTAAAGGGGATAGGGAATAAAATATACATAAGATACATATAATATATGAAGTTTGAGAACACTCAGAAATAAGTACATAACAATGTGTATCTGGGTGGGGAGTAAAACCACATTAACTACTATGAGAACCAAAAACAGATATTGTAAGAAAATTGTCAATATCCATCATGAACAGAGATGCAAAAACCCTTAACAAAACATGAACAAACTGCACTCATAATATATAATAGAGTAAAACATCATCACCACATGGGACTAACCCCAGGAAGGAAAATTTGGTTCAACATTTGAGAATCAATCAGTATAGTTCACTGTCAGCAAACTAAATAAGAAAAACCCTATCATCATCTGAATGGATGCAGAAATAGAACTGATAAAATTTTACATCCATTCATGATAAAAACTCTCGGCAAACTAAGAATTGAGAGGAACTTCCTCATATTCACAAAGGATATCTATGGGAAACCTACAGCTAACAGCATACTTAATGTTGAAAGAATGAATTTTTTTTTTTTACCGATGTTAGGAACAAAGCAGGAAGGTTCACTCTTACTATCCCTATTCAACATTTTACTATAGGTCCTAGCCAGTGCAAGAAAGAAAGAACAATAAAACAAAAGAAATAAAAGGCATCCATATTGCAGTGGAAGAAAGAAAACTGCTGGTATATCCAGAAAATATGATTCTCTACACAGGAAAATCTTCAGAACTCACACACACAAAAACAGGCTATTAGAACTAATAAGTGAATTTATTTAGCAAGGTCTCAGGAGACAAGACTAGTATTTTCTAAAAGTTATTACTTCCATACACAAAAAATGAATTATAAATTGATATCAATTATAAATTGAGAAAATTTTAAGTGGATTTATAAAAAGACCGAAGTAAATGGAGAGCAAAAACATGTTCAGAAAATTGAAGACCCAGTATTGCTAAGATGCCAATTCTCCCCAAATTAAGATATAACTTCATGACAAACACAGTGAAAAATCCCAGAAGGACTTTTTTGAAGAAATTGACAAGGCCATTGTAAAAGTTATATATGAAAAAGCAAAAGATCTGAAAAAGGCAAAACACTTTTGAAAAAATAAGGGAAAAGGTGGATGTTTTAGCAAATCTAACTTGTCCTCCTTTGTGTCTCCTTTACCCTCACATGATTACCACACTCCCAACACTTCTGACATAATATATGTGGGTTTTCTCCATACCAAGCAATTCTTGGCAACACTAGCTGGGTATTGTAAAATTTAATTCAATTCCAATACCATCTACTTGGGAGATAGCATCAGATTCCACAAGTTAAGAGCTCAGTCCCAAAAGATGACACCACCTCCGCCTTCCACTTCAGATGTCAATCACAAGTCCCACACTGTCACCTATACATATAACTGACCAACCATAAAGTAGAGTTCCCACAATTAATTCCTTAAGTTCAATAATTTGCTATTAATTATCAAAATCTTGAACAACCCAAGTGAATATCAACTGGAAGGTAGATCAGTTATGGTACATATATATTTTGGAACACTACTTGGTCATAAAAAAAGGAACAAACTATAATACATAAAACAACTGGGATGAATCTCAAAACATTACTTTATGTGAAAGAAGCCAAGAGACAAAAGGCTCCTATTTTTATGACATTGTACCGACCTAGCATATAAGAAATTCCATCACCTCTTTTCTCTACTCTTCCTCATTTTTGCCCCTTCTTCGCCAACCTGGTCTGTAGCAACAGAATATCCAAGTGCCAACTTCAGACTCTCTGAAGCCAGAAAGACTTAGAGTGAGACCTCTTCTCACTTGACCATCTCCATGGGGGCTGAACAAGTGAGTTCTCTCTGAGCTCTCAACATCACACCCAGTGGTAGGCCTGCTGAGAGAGGGAAGCAGAACCACACCAACTGCATTAGAACCTGCTACTTGCCCACCAAAAGCCATTCTCCCTTCTTCCTTAGTAACAGACACCTATGCAATTAGTCACTACAATGTGCCCAAGTCAAAAACCACATTTACAAACCTCCCTTATAGATATAGGCAGGCCATGAGATTTCAGGTGAAGTTACTGGGGAATGTTTCAGGGAAAGACCCTGAAAAGAAGTTAATTACAAGTACTTTTACCTACCTCCTTTCCTTTTTCCTTGTGCTTGCAAGGCAGAAGTGATGGATGGATCTCCAACAGCCATCTCCTGACAGTGAGGTGACCTTGAATACAAAAGGCATGCAAAAAGACAGAAGAAGCCTGGGTTCCTAATGATGATGGAATCACTATACTAGTCCTGGACTGCTTGGTTCTGTTTTACATAAAAGGGACAAAAAGAGTCTTATTTTTTTTAAGCCAGCATTATTTTGACTCTGTTAATAGCAGTCAAAAGCAATACCTAAATGACTCAATGATCTACTTAACTTTATAAAATGATACTGAAACCTAGAGAGTTAAAAATGAAAAATTGTTGATAGCTTAATTTTTACCTTGGTTTAACTTTCTGAGAAGAATTTTCAGATCTCATAGATGAATTCTATTACCTTAATTCACTAATGTTTGCTCTTTCTTTCAGTTAAACTGTAAATGGATAGAAATGTACAAGTTATAAGTCACACTACTCTGTGTGCCCAGAACTGTAGGAAAATAGTATCCAGCCCTGTTACTTATTCCAAATCAGGATTAAGTTACCTTAGCTACCAAATTACTAACTGCCTGTCCTCTTATATTAATACTCAATGAACTCAAAGAGCATCAAAACACCTGTGTAGGGGGAGACAAGATGGCAGGGAAGTAGGAGGCACCGTTTCAACCTGTACCCTAAAGTGAGCTGATTACCTACCAAAGAACTCCAATCACCCATGAAATCAGCCTGAGATCAGAATTATACACATCTGGATCTCTACAGGGGCAGAAGACACCAGTGGGCAGGTAAAGCAGAGTGGGAACATCAGACTGATATCGGAAGATAAACAAAAGAGGGAGGGAGCCACCAGAGGCGATCGATTGGAAAATAATACCCCAATACGAGAGTGCCCTGCGTCTAGGGACCAGCATTAACTCAGAGTCTGGTTGAAAGCACTCAAAAAGAGCAAAGAATCGCGGGGGAAATTGTGGGAATTGGGGCTGTTAGGGACAGGGGCTTAAGTCCCCAGACCCAGGACAGCCACCCCTGGTGCTGAGCCAGAGAGAGTGCAGCGGAGAAACCAGGTCTTGGTCCCTGAGCCTCCAGTGCACCCGAGAACGCGTGGGGTCTGGCTCCTGTGAGGGGCTGGGAGCCTCGCCAGACAGCAGAATGCCAGGCCGTGCTAACAGAGCCTGAGACACACGCACCCCACATCCTCCCCTGAGAGAAGTGCATGCAGGCACCAGCCTGGCTCTCTTAGACCCACACCGTGCTATCAGAGCCTGAGACGTGCACGCCCCTCACCCTCCCCTGGAGAGGTATGTGCAGGCCCCAGCCTGGTGCTCTCCACCCGGACCCGAAAGACCAGGCACTCCCAGCCCGGACCAGCAGGAACATCTCAGTGTGCGATCGCTGCCTGGAACCTCTCTGGTGGTCTGGAGCTACCCAGGTAGCCACCACTGCCGTGGTTTGGGGTATAAGCAGGAGATCCTGCGTCTCCAGGGACCGCGACTCGGAACATGCTCTGCCGGCAGCCGAGGGGGAAATTATGTGCTCTGGAGCATTCACAGGGGAGCAGACTGAGGCTTCTCTCTGAGAGGGAGGTCGGGGTGCAGTTTGCTTTCCTCTAAACCTCCAAAAGCCATCAAAAGCTGTCAATATGAGAAAAAAACAAATGAACAAACATAAAAACCTCCAAAGAAAAGAAGCCTGAAAAACCAGTTTCCTCAGAGCCCACCCCCTTGAGGGGTCAGGAGAACTTAACTCAGAGAACATCACTGACTGAAAACCCACGTGGCAGGACCCTCCCCCAGAAAACCAACCAGGAAAAAAAAAAAAAAAAAAAAAGACGACAAGAGAACAACCACCACTACTTCATAGATACAACTTTCACTTTTAACTCATTCCCACTATTCTGGTTCTTTTTTTTTTTTTAATATATATAGATAATTTTTTAACCTATTTACCATCACAGTGAGATGTCCAGTACATCAAATTCCATAATAACCTTCTAACCTGAACTTTTTGATACATACACCCGTGTTTTTCTTTTGCTTTTCTATTTTTTTAATTTTTAAAAAAATTTTAGTGTAGTTTGGTCTAGTTTATTCTTTTCTTATTTTTATTTTCTAATAGTCATATAGAGTTAAACTTCAAGGTAATCCCCTTTCCCCAATCAATGCTACCCCTATAGGTAAATGATTTTTAATCCCCCTTTACCTTAGGAAAGTTGAGTCCTTTAACAAAGATCTCAAGATATATCCAGGAAGAATCAAAATAACCTTCCTCGCCCACACTGAGAATTTATAACCACTCTCCCATCTTTTTCTTCCACCAGTGTTTCTGTGTATTTGTGTTTGTCCTGATAGTATATAAATCTTATATTTGGGGTTCTTTTTGATGAGGTTCTTCCTTTTTTTGCTTTTATATATATATATTTTTCTCTTGTCATATACTTTTATCAGTCTTTTTGTTTGTCTGTATTTGTTTGTATGCTTCATAAATCTTACCTTGGGGCCCATTTAGGCTGAGCCTTCTCTTTTATCTTCCCTTTTTTTCCTCTCTCTCTCTTTTTTTCTTTTTCTTTTCTTTTTTCTCTCGTTTGGGTGGAGAATCCTGATTGGTCAGAAGTGTTCCAGGATGCACATTGACTCCACCACGGTGGATACATCCAGCCACATCTGTTCAGTCATCTCTCACCAAAATGACTAGGAGGAGGAATGCCCAACAGAAGAAAAATACAGAGGATGGGCCTTATACCACAGAGCTAATGGCTATCGACATAGACAATATGTCAGAAAGGGAATTCAGGCTAACAATTATCCAGGCAATAGCTAGGTTGGAGAAAGCCATGGATGACCAAATGGAATTGATTAGGGCAGAACTGAGAGCCACCAAGGATGATGTTCACAATGTTAGGGCAGAACTGAAAGCCACCAGGGATGATGTTCAAAATGCTCTCAATGAGTTCCAATCTAATCTAAATTCTCTAAAAGCTAGGGTAACTGAGACAGAAGATAGAATTAGTGATCTGGAGGACAAACAGATAGAGAGAAAGAATCAGGAGGAAGCCTGGAACAAACAGCTTAGAAGCCATGAAAACAGAATCAGGGAAATAAATGAGGCCATGAAACGTTCCAACATCAGAATTATTGGAATCCCTGAAGGGGAGGAGAAAAAAAGAAGTCTAGAAGATATAGTGGAACAAGTTGTCCATGAAAATATTCCCAATCTCATGAATGGAACCAGCATTCATGTGCTAGAGGCAGAACAGTTTCCCCCCAAGATTATAGATTCTCGAAAGTCCTCCTCGAGACACCTAATAGTAAGAATGAAGAATTATAATTGTAGGCAGACTTTCTTGAAAGCAGCTAGGACAAAGATGCTCCTTATGTACAGAGTAAAGCCCATCAGAATAATGTCAGACCTGTCCACAGAGACCTGGCAAGCCAGAAAGGGCTGGCAAGATATATTCAGGGCACTAAATGAGAAGAACGTGCAGAAAAGAATACTTATTCAGCATGACTGACATTCAAAATGGATGGAGAGATAAAGAGTTTCCAAAACCGGCATGGCTTAAAAGACTATGCAACCACCAAGTCGACACTGCCGGAAATATTAAGGGGGGGGGTTCTATAAAAGAGAATAAAATCCTAAAAATATCATTGAACAGAATAGAGACAATCTACAGAAAGAAAGACTTCAAAGGTAACACGATGTCAATAAAAACATATCTATCAATAATCACTCTCAATGTGAATGGCCTAAATGTGCCAATAAAATGACACAGGGTTGCAGATTGGATAAAACGACAGGACCCATCCATATGTTGTCTACAAGAGACCCATTGTGAACCTAAAGATACACCACGACTGAAAGTGAAAGGATGGAGAAGCATCTTTCATGCCAATGGGCCTCAAAAGAAGGCCGGAGTAGTGATTCTCATATCAGATAAATTAGATTTTAAACTAAAGACTGTAGTCAGAGATACAGAAGACACTACATCATTCTTAAAGGGACTATCCACCAAGATGATCTAACAATTGTAAATATCTATGCCCCCAATATGGGAGCAGCCAATTACATAAGAAAACTATTAATCAAGATAAAAGAGTCATACTGATATGAATACAATAATAGTAGGAGATCTTAACACGCCTCTCTCAGTAATAGGCAGATCATCCAAGCAGAAAATCAATAAAGAAACAAGAGAATTGAATGACACATTGGACCAGATGGACCTCATAGATATATACAGAACATTACGCCCTAAAACAACAGAATACTCATTCTTCTCAAGTGCACATGGAACCTTCTCCAGAATAGACCACATACTGGGTCACAAATCAGGACTCAACCGATACAAAAGACTGAGATTACTCCCTGCATATTCTCAGGTTGCAATGCTTTGAAACTGGAGCTCAATCACAAAGTTTGGAAGGACTCAAACACCTGGAAGCTAAAGACCACCTTGCTTAAGAATGCTTGGGTCAACCAGGATATCAAAGAAGAACTTAAACAACTCATGGAAACCAATGAGAATGAAGACACTTCGGTCCAAAACCTATGGGATATAGCAAAGGTGGTCCTAAGGGGGAAATACATAGCCATCCAAGCCTCCCTCAAAAATAATTGAAAAATCCAGAATACACCAGCTGTCTTTCCACCTTAGAGAACTGGAGAATCAACAACAAGTCAAACCAACTCCACACATAAGAAGGGAAATAATCAAGATTAGAGCAGAGATAAATGAGATAGAAACCAGAGATACAGCAGAACGTATCAATGAAGCTAGAAGCTGGTTTTTTGAAAGAATCAATAAGATCGATAAACCACTGGCCACACTAATGCAAAAGAAAATAGAGAAAGCCCAAATTAATAAATTATGAATGAATATGGAGAGATCACAACTAACACCAAGGAAGTAGAAACAATCATCAGAAGTTATTATCAACAGTTATATGCCAATAAGCTAGATGAAATGAATGCATTCCTGGAAAACTATAAACTCCCAAAATTGAACCAGGAAGAAACTGACAACCTGAATAGACTGATATCTAATAACGAGATTGAAGCAGTGATCAAAAACCTCCCAAAAACAAGAGCCCAGGACCTGATGGATTCGCTGGGGAATTCTACCAAACTTTCAAAGAAGAAATAATACCTATTCTCCTGAAGCTGTTTCAAAAAATTGAAGCAGAAGGAGAACTTCCAGACCCTTTCTATGAAGCCAGCATTACCCTGATCCCCAAATCAGGCAAGGACCCTACCAAAAAGGAGAATTTCAGACCAATATCACTGATGAATATGGATGCTAAGATTCTCAACAAGATCCTAGCAAACAGGATCCAACAGCACATTAAAAAGATTATCCACCATGACCAGGTGGGATTCATCTCTGGGTTACAAGGATGGTTCAACATTCACAAATCAGTCAGTGCGATAGAACAAATCAATAAGAGAAGAGAGAAGAACCACATGGTCTCTCAACGGATGCAGAGAAAGCATTTGACAAAATCCAGCATCCGTTCCTGTTTAAAACACTTCAAAGTATAGGGATAGAGGGAACATTCCTGAACTTCATAAAATCTATCTATGAAAGACCCACAGCAAGTATCATCCTCAATGGGAAAAAGCTTGCAGCCTTCCCATTGAGATCAGGAACACAACAAGGATGCCCACTCTCACCACTCTTGTTCAACATAATATTAGAAGTCCTAGCAACAGCAATCAGACAACAAAGAGAAATAAAAGGTATCCAAATTGGCGATGAAGAAGTCAAACTCTCTCTCTCTTCGCAGATGACATGATTCTTTATATGGAAAACCCAAAAGACTCCACCCCCAAACTACTAGAACTCATACAGCAATTCAGTAATGTGGCAGGATACAAAGTCAATGTACAGAAATCAGTGGCTTTCTTATACACTAACAATGAAAATACAGAAAGGGAAATTAGAGAATCGATTCCATTTACTATAGCCCCAAGAACCATAAGATACCTGGGAATAAACCTAACCAAAGAGGTAAAGGATCTGTACTCGAGGAACTACAGAACACTCATGAAAGAAACTGAAAGACACAAAAAGATGGAAGACCACTCCATACTCTTGGATCAGAAGAATAAAGATTGTCAAAATGTCTATACTGCCTAGAGCAATCTATACTTTTAATGCCATTCCGATCAAAATTCCACCAGTATTCTTCAAAGAGCTGGAGCAAATAATCCTAAAATTTGTATGGAATCAGAAGAGACCCCAAATTGCTAAGGAAATGTTAAAAAACAAAAATAAAACTGGCAGCATCACGTTACCTGATTTCAAGCTTTACTACAAAGCTATGATCACCAAGACAGCATGGAACTGGCATAAAAAAGACACAAAGACCAGTGGAACAGAGTAGAGAGCCCAGATATGGACCCTCCACTCTATGGGCAAATAATCTTCAACAAAACAGGAAAATATATAGAGTGGAAAAAAGACAGTCTCTTCAATAAATGGTGCTGGGAAAACTGGACAGCTATATGTAGAAGAATGAAACTCGACCATTCTCTTACACCGTACACAAAGATCAACTCAAAATGGATAAAAGACCTCAACATGAGACAGGAATCCATCAGAATCCTAGAGAAGAACATGGGCAGTAACCTCTTTGATATCAGCCACAGCAACTTCTTTCAAGATACGTCTCCAAAGGCAAAGGAAACAAAAGCGAAAATAAACTTTTGGGACTTCATCAAAATCAAAAGCTTCTGCACAGCAAAGGAAACAGTCCACAAAACAAAGAGGCAACCCACGGAATGGGAGAAGATATTTGCAAATGACAGTACAGACAAAAGGTTAATATCCAGGATCTATAATGAACTCCTCAAACTCAACACACACGAAACAAGCAAACACATCAAAAAATGGGCAGAAGATATGAACAGATACTTCTCCAGTCAAGACATACAAATGGCTATCAGACACATGAAAAAATGTTCATCATCATTAGCCCTCAGGGAGATTCAAATTAAAACCACATTGAGATATCACCTTACACCAGTTAGAATGGCCAAAATTAAACAAACAGGAAACAACATGTGTTGGAGAGGATGTGGAGAAAGGGGAACCCTCTTACACTGTTGGTGGGAATGCAAGTTGGTGCAGCCTCTTTGGAGAACAGTGTGGAGATTCCTCAAGAAATTAAAAATAGAGCTTCCCTATGACCCTGCAATTGCACTCCTGGGTATTTACCCCAAAGACACAGATGTCATGAAAAGAAGGGCCATCTGTACCCCAATGTTTATAGCAGCAATGGCCACGGTCGCCAAACTATGGAAAGAACCAAGATGCCCTTCAACGGATGAATGGATAAGGAAGATGTGGTCCATATACACTATGGAGTATTATGCCTCCATCAGAAAGAATGAATACCCAACTTTTGTAGCAACACGGATGGGACTGGAAGAGATTATACTGAATGAAATAAGTCAAGCAGAAAGAGTCAATTATCATATGGTTTCACTTATTTATGGAGCATAACAAATAGCATGGAGGACTAGGGGAGATGGAGAGGAGAAGGGAGCTGAGGGAAATTGGAAGAAGTGAACCATGAGAGACTATGGACCCTATGGGCGGGGGTTGGGTGGTTGGGGGAACCAGGTGGTGGGTATTGGGGAGGGCACGTATTGCATGCAGCACTGGGTGTGGTGCAAAAAACAATGAATACTGTTATGCTGAAAAGAAATTTAAAAATAAAATAAAATAAGTCTTTTGTTTAAAAAAATAAATTTTTAAAAAACCTGTGCAATTTTGCATTCTGTAGATGCAGATTTATTTGGACTCTAAAGAATTCAGAAAATTCTGTTTTGATAATCAAAAACATCATTAAATTTACAAAACAGGTGTAAGATCTGCAAGTTCTAAAACCTTAATAATAATAATAATAATGTAAAACCCCAGATGAGAGAATAGACTAGAGAGTACTGCTGACTAAAATGGTTAAACGCAGGTTTAGAGGGGCTTCTGGGTGGCTCAGTTGGTTAAACATCTGCTTTCCCCTCAGATCATGATCTCAGGGTCCTGGGATCTAGCTCTGTGTCAGGCTCCCCTGCTCATTGGGGAGTCTGCTTCTCCCTCTCCTTCTGCTCCTTCCCCAGCTCATGTCCTCTCTCTGTCATTCTCTCTCTTAAGTAAATTTTTAAAATGTTTAAAAGCAGATTTATAAAAAAGAATAGCTAGAC
Organism: Neogale vison; assembly: GCF_020171115.1. Classification (NCBI taxonomy): domain Eukaryota; kingdom Metazoa; phylum Chordata; class Mammalia; order Carnivora; family Mustelidae; genus Neogale; species Neogale vison. Next base: position 221,050,111 of record NC_058091.1, read on the forward strand.
TAAATGATAAAATGTAAGAATAATAATTATTAAAAAAAAAAAAAAACCTTTTTGGGTTATAGAAGAGGACCAGCTGCTGGTGTGACTGACTGCCCATGGGTCTAAACCCTTGGGGCCCCATTTCTGTTTATAACAGCCCCCTTCGCACCAGTTCACAAATCCTCCATTCACACCACCTCACACGCCATCTTGGGTGAGCCAACTGGGGACTGCAAGGACTATAAACAGAGGACATAATAAACAAGATCACAGGCACTGCCAAGTACAGTTCATCTACACTGGGCTCCTAATCTAATCTTACCCTCATCTGAGTTTCTTTCACCCCCACAATCTTTTGTAACAGGGAGTTTCAAACCAGTGTGGGGGAAAAACAAAAGTGACAAGTTTTTGTGGGGTACACTTCAGGTTGAAAGGAAGCCACTGTACACTCACACAAAGGATGAGAGATGGAGCACTCCCCAGGGAGCCACATCATGGATGCTTCCCAAACAACTGCACACATCAAGGTGTCTGTGCTGTTTATGACTTAGGTAACAAAGTTGAGAGGAACAAAGAATCACTTCAATCACATTTGAATTTCAGCTCAGAAACTTAATCTGAGCAAAACTAAAAGCTCATTCACACCATGGAGAGCAGTGACTTTGGCTTGGTAGAGTGCAAAGAATCAAGATTCCAACATCTGAAGGCTTGGACACAAATGACCACAATTTTCTTATTCAACCTTATGTTAGTTACTTAACCTCCTTGAGTTTCAGCTTCTTCATCAGGAAATTATGTTGATAATGCATTTATTCCAGGATGAGGTGAAAAACAATGACCTATAGGAGCTCAGTATATCCTGATTCCTTTGTCACTTCTCTATATTCCCATAACCTCAGCCTGTAACCATATCCAAGAAATCAACCTGTAGGGCAAAGCTGGCCTAAAAACATGTTTTGGCTGCAAACTGTGTATGTGTGTGTTTTTAAGGCACCACGATTAAATTCTTTTTCAGTTTTTATTGAAAGTTCAGTTAGCTAACACAGAGTGTTTCAGGTGTATAATGTAGTAATTCAATACTTACATACAACACCCAGTGCTCGTCACAAACACCGTCCTTAATCCCCATCACCTATTTCACCCACCCCCGCCCTTTTCTGGTAACCATCAGTTTGTTCTGTGTAGTGAAGACTCTGTTCCTCGGTTTACCTCTCTCTTTTTCCTCCCATGATCATTTGTTTCTTAAATTCCACATATGAGTGAAATCATATGGCATTTGTCTTTCTCTAACTGACTTATTTTGCTTAGCATAATGCTCTTTAGCTCCATTCACATCAACGCAAATGAAAAAATTTCATTCTTTTTATGGCTGAGTAATGTGCATACACACATGCAGCACTTCTTCTTTATTCATTTATCAGTCAATGGACATTTGGGCTCTTTCCATAATTTGGTTATTGTTGATAATGCTGCTATATAAATATAGAGGTGCATGTATCCCTTTGAATTAGTATTTTTTTGTCCTTTGAGTAAATACCCAGTAGTGCAACTGCTGGATCATGGGGTCATTCTAACTTTTTGAAGAACCTCCATACTGTTTTCCAGATCAAGACAATATGGTATTGGCACAAGAACAGACACAGAGATCAATAAAACAGAAAACCCAGAAATGAACCCACAACTAAATAGTTTTCTAAAACTACTATTTCAGTTTATCTTGAAAAATTGTAATGGTAACACTGGGCCTGCATTCCTCCATGGCCACATGACTGCTGGAGTTGATTGTTTATACAGGGCCTCACTACACAGCTCATTGACTTCCTAACCCAACCATGTTCATTGCCATGAGTTAACTGCCTGACAACACAAACATCTGAATCTGCCAGAAGTGGTAGCAATCACAAAGGTGTCATCTCAAACTACCATCCTTGCTGCCCTCTACCACATCACAGGCTCCTTTGGTACCCTAGTACAGTAGTGAAGTTAAACATGCCTTTTGAGCTTATTCTACTTACTGATGGATCAACAGACTGCATGTGAAATGGAAAGTTTAGTCAATTACATGAAACCAAGTCATGAGGGAGGGAGGCCAAGGAGACACAGTCAGAGAGACAGAGAGACAGACACAAACACACACACATTCCCAACCTATGATAAACTAACCAGATTCGTTAAGTTCATTTGTTCCCTTTTAAAAGTTCAATAAAATGAATTTGTGGGAATATACGAAAGTATAAATCATGCACTTTAATTCTACAAGCGTTAATTAATGTTTAAATGTATTTCTTTATTCTAAGATAATTTGAGTCAGCTTACTCTTACATGTAAAGTCAAATATTAAATTAATTATCAAATAACTAGCTAATGGGAACAAACTGAGGAGAGGATGGAGAAACAGGCACTCTCATATTGCAAATCAGAGTACAATATGGTACAATACCTACAAAGGGGTATTTGGGAATACCTACTAAAACTCCAAACGAATTTACCATTCAGACCCCAAAGAACCCACTTCTAGGAATCTATTTTGATAATACCCCTGTGTGAGTGGGAAATAACATATGCATAGGTGTATTAAGTATCTGTTGTTGCATTATAAATATGGCAACCAACCATCCTGGTTTGTACAGGACTGTGGGGTTTACTGAAACTCAGAACTTTCAGCACTAAAACTAAAACAGACCCACAAAAATGGACTGCTGGTAATCCTAGAAACAAACTACTCTAAAATTTAGAAAACATAGGCAATAAGCTCCTTGACAAAGGTCTTGGCAATAATTTTTTTAATCTAACACCAAAAGCAAAAGTAACAAAAGCAAAAATAAACAAGACTACATCACATCATCTTCTGCACAGCAAAAGAAACCATCCACAAAATGAAAAGGCAACCTACCAAATAGGAGAAAATATTTGTGACTCATATATCTTATAAGGTATTAATACCCAATCCAAAACATATAAATTCATACAATTCTGTAGGAAAAAAAAACACAAAAAAATCTAATTAAAAAATGAGAAGATCTGAATAGACATATTCCCAAACAAGACAGAGAAATGGCCAACCGACATATGAAAAGATGCTCAACATTATTAACCATCAGGGAACGCAAACCAACACCACCATGAGATATCACCTTGCACCATGGCCATCCTCAAAAAAAAAAAAAAAAGAAAGAAAGAAAGAAAGAAATATCAAGCACTGGTGAGACTGTGGAGGAAGGGGAACACTTGTATAATACTGATGGGAATGCAAACTGGTGTAGCCACTGTGGAAAACAGTATACAGGCTCCTCAAAAAATTAAAAATAGGACTAGCATATGATCCAACAACTCCACTTCTAAGTATGTGTCCAAAGGAAAAAAAAAACACAAACTCAAAAAAAATAGCGGCACCAACCCCCACATGTGCAATGCAGCATTATTTACAACAGTCGAGACATGGATAAATAAAGAAAACGTGGTATATATATACAATAGTAGATTACTCAGCCATGTGGTTCTTCCTCTTCTCTTATTAATTTGTTCTATCACATTGATTGATTTGCAAATGTTGAACCATCCTTGTAGCCCAGGGATGAATCCCACCTGGTCATGGTGGATAATCTTTTTAATGTGCTGTTGGATCCTGTTGGCTAGGATCTTGTTGAGAATCTTAGCATCCATATTCATCAGTGATATTGGTCTGAAATTCTCCTTTTTGGTAGGGTCTTTGCCTGATTTGGGGATCAGGGTAATGCTGACTTCATAGAAAGAGTCTGGAAGTTTTCCTTCTGCTTCAATTTTTTGAAACAGCTTCAGGAGAATAGGTATTATTTCTTCATTGAAAGTTTGGTAGAATTCCCCAGGGAATCCATCAGGTCCTGGGCTCTTGAAAAAATGGGCAGAAGATATGAACAGACACTTCTCCAACCAAGACATACAAATGACTATCAGACACATGAAAAAATGATCATCATCACTAGCCATCAGCGAGATTCAAATTAAAACTACATTGAGATATCACCTTACACCAGTTAGAATGGCCAAAATTAGCAAGACAGGAAACAACATGTGTTGGAGAGGATGTGGAGAAAGGGGAACCCTCTTACACTGTTGGTGGGAATGCAAGTTGGTGCAGCAGCCACTTTAGAGAACGGTGTGGAGATTCCTCAAGAAATTAAAAATAGAGCTTCCCTATGACCCTGCCATTGCACTACTGGGTATTTACCCCAAAGATACAGATGAAGTGAAAAGAAGGGCCATCTGTACCCCAATGTTTATAGCAGCAATGGCCATTGTCACCAAACTGTGAAAAGAACCAAGATGCTCTTCAACGAATGAATGGATAAGGAAGATGTGGTCCATATACACTATGGAGTATTATGCCTCCATCAGAAAGGACGAATACCCAACTTTTGTAGCAACATGGATGGGACTGGAAGAGATTATGTTGAGTGAAATAAGTCAAGCAGAGAGAGTCAATTATCATATGGTTTCACTTATTTGTGGAGCATAACAAATAGCATGGAGGACATGGGGAGTTAGAGAGGAGAAGGGAGTTGAGGGAAATTGGAAGGGGAGGTGAACCATGAGAGACTATGGACTCTGAAAAACAATCTGTGGGTTTTGAAGGGGTGGGGAGGGGGGTGGGAGGTTGGGGGAACCAGGTGGTGGGTATTAGAGAGGACATGTATTGCATGGAGCACTGGGTGTGGTGCAAAAACAATGAATACTGTTACACTGAAAAGAAATAAAATTTTTTAAAAAAAATAAACAAATAAAAATAAATTATTAAAAAAAAAAGAAGATTACTCAGCCACAAAAAAGAATGATATCTTCCCATTTACAACAACATGGATAGACCTTGAGGGTATTATGCTAAGGAAAATAAGTCAGAGAGAGACAAACACTGTTGTGTAATCCAAAACACACACACACAAAAAAAAAACAAATGCACAAATAACAACAAAAAATAAGCTCAAAGATATAGAGAACAGATTGGTGGTTGCCAGAGGCAGGGATGTGGAGGTGGGATGAATGGGTAAAGGGAGTCAAAAGATACAAACTTCCAGTTATAAAATAAAGAAGTCATGGGCATGCAATATACAGCATGGCAACTATAATGTATATCTGAAATGTTAATATTACTGTACTTCATATTTGAAAGTTGTTAAGAGTGTACTGTAAAAGTTCTTATCACAAGAAAAAAATGTGGAACTATGGAGGGTGATGGACATTAACTAAATTTGTTATGGTGATCATTTTGCAACCCATACAGATATCAAATCATTATGCTGTACATCTGAAACTAATATAATGTTAGATGTCAGTTTGATCTCTACAAAGAAAGAACAAAGGAACTATCAGGGCAAAACCAGAACAGCACCAGGCAAATGAAGCTGTTGGTCATCCTGGTAACACAATGGCCTAAAACAATATATTTTTTTTTTCTCTTTTTTGAGCTTGCAGTTCCTGTGCATCAGGAAACCAAGCCCAGTTTCACTGGACCTCAGCTTCACAGCCTCTCAGAAGGCTGCAATCCAAGTGTCAGAGAGGGGAGAGGTCTCCTCTGAATGTTCAATTATAGGAGGACTCACTTCGAAGCTCACTTGTGTGGTGGTGATAGGCAGAATTCCCTTTCTCAGGGCTGCTGGAATAAAGGCTTCAGCTACTTGCTGGCTGTGGGCCAAAGACACCCCCAGTTCCTTTCTATGAGGACCTCTCCAGCATGGCAACTTGTTTCATCCAAACCAACAAAAGAGAGTTTTCTAGCAAAACTTGAAGTCAGAAAAAATTTTTTGACCCAGTCACAGAAGTGACAGCCCTTCAACATTGTCATATTCCAGTGGTTAGAAAGGGAGGGACTTACATAATACCAGGAGGTAGAAATCACCTGGAACCAGCGAAGACTCTGAGCCCTCACCTAAGTGGATCTAACACATCTGTGTTCTATTTCAAATCTTCTCAACTCCCACCCCCCACTCTAGCTAACACCACAGTAGAAGTCCCAGATAGTGATCAACTAGACACAGGTGTAACCTGGCTGTGCTCTGCTTCAAGCCTGTGATGGTGGGCATACAGATCATGGTATTTTGAGGGTAATAGACAGACAGCAGTAGAATGCTTCTTGACATTAAAAAATAAATAAAAAATTAAGAGCTGGCAGACAGAAAGTTGAAATCAGAAGCCATAACAGAAAAATCGTGGCCCTCCACCAGGGTTCCAGTTCAATCAGTTCCTAGACCCAGAGCCCACTGACTGAAGGGGAGGCAGTTTTCCTTGAAAAGTAGCCCAAGTCTATTACAAGTATATACAGTAAACATTACCTCCATCCTTCCCCAAAGTGACCTGTGACCACTTCTCAGAGTAACTGTACAGGAGAAAGGAAAACACAGAGATGTTTTGACCTTACACTGCTACCAAGAAATCATAAATGTCACTTACTATAAATGTCACTACTATTCTCTGGTTAGAAAATAAAGTATGGAGGGGCGCCTAGGTGGCTCAGTGGATTAAGCCTCTGCCTTTGGCTCAAGTCATGATCTCAGGGTCCTGGGATTGAGCCCCGCATTGGGCTCTCTGATCAGCAGGGATCCTGCTTCCTCCTCTCTCTCTCTCTCTCTGTCTGCCTCTCTGCCTACTTGTGGGATCTCTCTCTCTCTGTCAAATAAGTAAATAAAATCTTTTTAAAAAAAAACAGAAAGAAAGAAAGTAAGGGTAACAGGTGATAAATGAAATTCTGGTCCAAATCCATCCCACAGTAGACTCATTAGTTATTTCTCTAGTAACTGAGTTTATAACTGGGATGTACTTAGAGGATGGAAACCCTCAAACTACTTCCCTGAATTCTGAAGTTAGAGCCTTTATAAGGGCAAAGATCATTGTGACATTTATCGTTCTTAATAGCAAAGCACAATTAGGCAACACCCGTTTTCTTCCTGGGCATCATTTGAGATGAGGCTGAAAATCCTAAACACAGAATGTGTCCTCTGGGCACACTGGGCAGGTCCCCAGCCCCCTAAGTAAGTCCTCCACCCCTTCTTCTATCTTTGCAAAGAAGAGGGGAGACGATTTAACAGGCCATTATACTCTCTAAACCTCCCATCAAAGGATTTTTTTTTTAGCCTGAGCTAGATACTCTTACAAGATGACCATAAACCACAAGTGGTGTACCTAGAGGATGCAGAGCAGGACCCCAGGGCACGAGCAGGGCGGAGCCAGAGACTGCCTTCAATGAAAGTCCATTTATTAGCCCACACAGCCATTCAGCACCGACTTTTCTCCAGGGACAGTTCAAGTACAAGGGATGAGATCCACAATAGCCAAGTATGGGAGCTAACCTGGTTTAAAATCCTCAGTCCCCAAAGGAGCCAATATCCCTGTAACAAGTCCCTAGACATAGCTTTCACCACCCCTACAGGACACCCATTACACAAGTCACCACACTTAGAAAAGCCCAAAGCACGGTCTCCCTAGCAGGAATTTATGGTTCTTTGCAGTTCCTCCCACTCCAGATACAATTCCCCACTCAAGGGTCATTTATATCATCAGGAATACGGTAGAGTTTGCATAAAGAGGTTGCCGAAGCAATGGAGCTACACAGCTAACCAAAGGGCAAATTCTTCTGCAGAAGAAAAAGGGTTGTTTACCGTTAGCCCACCCATCCTTTCATAAGAGTCCATAGATTCTGCTCTTCAGGAAGGAGCTACTGTAGCTACAGGTATTCCAATGTCTTTGGGGGAACTGCACAGAGTCACAGATGGAGGGAGAGGAATTCCAGAACCAAATTTATCTCCACCATTTGTTTTTCTGCAACAAGCTCTACTTGAATTATGAGATCAATGTGGGTTTTTTGGTGGGTTTTTTTGTACCGATGGATTATTTGTTTCAAATAGGGAGAATACTACAGCAAACTCCAGCCAAATCTTAGGGCTTCTTGGGAAAGCCAGAGACTGAGGTGCTTGGGACTATTAATGCAGGACATCCACATTTCCTACTCTCTACTATGCCCTTCAGATCACAGGGCAGGACAGTCTCACCCAGGGTCCAGAAAGTCATCTGTCAAGCCACCTGGTAAGTTTACCCTGGGCGGGTAATCAGGAGCAATTCTTCTTAACCTCTGGGATCTCCACTAGCTCCCATGTGGGCCTGCATGCTTAATAATTCATGTTCTGAGGCATCAAGGACCTCTCACCTGTAGCGGTTCCTCTTTCAGGCCCCTGAGCCCAAAGGCCCCTTCGTACTCTCTGCTCCCTTTTGTAGTGTATCCTCTTTCCCTCTCCAGATTTTGTGACTCGGCTCCATTCCATGTCCCCTGGGATGGAGCTGGAGAGGATTCTGGGTCCATATGAAGGAAGGGCAGCTCTCTCTGCCTGCCTCTCTGCCTACTTGTGATTTCTCTCTGTCAAATAAATAAAATCTTAAAAAAAAAAAAAAGAATGAAGGTCAAGCATTTATTTACACAGCAGTCAAATCATTTTCCTAATGAGAGTGAGTGGCTCCATAAAAATCTCCTGCTCCATTTGGCTCAAAGGATCTCTGTTTTCTCCCCATTTAAGTTACATTAAGAACAGGTCCTCTTCTGTCCTCTTAGCCTCATGGGTGCCATACCCCAGGGGATGGGGGAGAGGCAAAGAATTCATTCCACACATAAATGCTTCCAACTTTCCAGAAGCCTGCTTGGTTTGTTCCAATAAACTGAACATCCACAGAAAAAGTTTCTGCCTGAAAGAAGATCTCACCTTCTCCCAAGGGTGTACAACAGGCAAACTCTTCATGGAGATCCATGTTGTCATCTTCAGGCTCTGCTCTGTCCTCCTTGTTGCCAAAATCTCCCCATGCAGCTTGTGGCCTGGCACCAGCCCAATGGAGAAAACTCAGTTCTTTTCTCGTGTAGCAAGTCAATACGTGTCCTTAATGATTCTAGTGGTGCTTTGGTCAACTGTCCAGAGACCCAAGAACAGGCTCTGTGGGGAGAGTGGGAGCTGGCATCTATGGGCCAAGGAGCATTGTGCAGTGATTCCTTAATGACTTTGTTTAGTGGGAGATGAAATACAGGGCAAAGTCCGAGAAGACTGAGGGGGGAGCTAGGGAAAGAGAACAGATGTTGTAGAAGATACCCTTTCATGTTTCCTGTGCACCAGAAATCTGCAGATGTATGTTGGCAGGGCTACAATCAGAGAGCAGAGGGAGGCTGGGGTTTACACATCTGGAAGTCATTTGGCAGGGGCAGAGTTCAAACGCTTTCTGCTTCAGCTGCTCTTAGACGTACCTTGCCATGCGGGCTGTTGCAGAGTGAGGGGCCTGCCGTTCCCAGAGTCCCTCTGGCCTCACTCTGGTGGAAGCCCTACCTAAGCTGGTGGGTTTTCCTCTGTATCAGTTCAGTCACACAGAAAAGCTGAAATAATTATAAAAAGAGAAAAGGGGACCAGGGAGGGAGTGAAGCAAAGAGGAGAATGCACCACAACTGAGAGAAGCCTGGCTGGAAATCAAGAAACAAAATGTACTTGGACCAAATCCAGTGCATGAGTTAACTTGAGAGCAAAGAACACCATTCAGGGGGGAAGGAGGGAGGGGCTTCTCTGCAGCATAGTAACACCCAGGGATCACGCTCACACCACATTTACTTTTCTCAGAAATCCGTGTACATTTTTGCCTTCACTGATTTTAGGAATGTACAGGACTCTCTTGATCCTGAAGGAATTACTCCCTTTGGAAGGATTTATGGGGTTCTGTAAAGAGAGAAAGCAGGGTCTCTGAGGGCCTGGTCATCACCCCACTGACCTCCAGCCTCCTGCTGACACCCTGAGATACAGCCCTCCCTCTCAGAAGGGGGCAAGTTCAGCTCGGGTGTTTTGCTTCCCTCAGAGGAGAACACATCTTTGGGGTGAAATTGTGTCCCAGCTCAAAGTTCCTGTCATGTTCAGCTCTGCAGACCATATTGCCTGCAGCTGCTGGCAGGCCTAGCTTGGGACTTCGCACACACCACACTTCACACACCACACTTCGTGTATCCCATACAATATCTGATAAATATTTATGGTAACAAAATATTTATTTATCTGCCAGCAGAACTGGCAAGGGTGGGGACATGGTAATGAGTTTAAAGGTTCCGGGGCATCCCCAGGTTGGCTAGAAGACCTCAGCAGGATCACAGTCCACCAGGGGAGACAACAGAGTACTTGAAGAGATGAGTAACAAAACACAACCAAATATAATAAATGCCAAGTGTGAGATAAAACACGTTCAGACAGATCTTCTCATAATTCTCACCCCCTCAAACCTGCTTAACTTCCTGTACCCACTAATTTGATGGATATCTCTGTCATCCCCACAGTTATGCCCAAGACAGACATATGTTCACTTATACCCCTCCATCACCCTATGTGTCCAATTTGGCCCCAGGTCCTGCTGAGGCTATGTTCATCCCATCTTTTGAACATGTCCACCCCTGAATCCCAGCTACCCTGAACCATGGTAGCTGCCACCAAATTGGTCTCCCTTCTGCCAGTCTTGACCCTTGAGTCTATTCTCTGAGTTCCTTCCTGAAATATAAATTTGAGTGTTTCGTTTCTCTAAACAGCTCAGTGATTCTCCACAGCTTTGGGGTCAATGTTCAGCCTCCTAAATGTGAGATATAAAATCTTCACGATCTGGTTTTTGTCCAGCCTTCCAAACCTCATCTTCAGGGGTAAACGTTGAATAACGAGACCTCAAGACACATCATGTGTTATCTTCCAGACACAATTCCCCTAGAACAACAATGAACTTCTACCAACCTCCTGCCCATACCCTAATCTCTCTTCCACCTGGACTTCTGCATATATTTCTCTCTCGCTGCCCAGAAGGACCTTCTTCCTTCCTCCCTAGTCATCCTTCAAAACATATCTCCTCCCAAGAAGTCACTGCCCAGCAAGAACAGTGGCCATGAAAATGCTTCACTGTAATTGTGTGCTGTGGGGGCTGCTGCTTGAGCCAGGCACCAGTGAAAACAGGCACTATCTTTATCTTTGCACCCATACTGTCTTACACTGTGCCCGGCACACAGTAGCTACTTAGAAATCACTGAATCAAAGATTGCAAACAATGCTAGTTCTTAATTCACTACTTAACTCTACCCTCTTGTACAAAGAATATAAGTGCTATAGGCCTTCCCTGGGTCTGAGGACTATATAATCAGAGTAGCTAGAGAAGACTTCTTGGAATAGAGTTGCCAGATTTAGCAAACTAAAATATAGGATGTCCAGTTAATTTGAGTGTCCAGTTATTTTGAGTTAAACAAAATAAACAATGAGTAAATTTTTTTTTAGTGTAAGTGTATCCCATACAATATCTGATAAATATTTATGGTAACAAAATATTTATTTATCTGAAATGCACATTTAACTGGGTATCCTGTAGTTTATCTGGCAAGCCTATCTTTTGAGGAGGCTGCATCTGAGCAAGAACTTCATAAATGAGTCAGATTTAGAGAGGACAAAGAGAAAGGGGGGCTGGCTCTTCTCATTGGAGACTGGCAGGAAGGGCCATGTGCAAAGAGCACAGAGAATGGAAAGATGCAAGGAATTTTCAGATTGGTCTGGCAAGAGGATGAGGTCTGTGCTGATGAAGGATGAGAAGCTGAACACGAAAATGGACACTGAAATTGAAGTGACCTGAGAGGGAAGAAATATAATTATTCAGACACTTGTTCAGAGTTTTTAAGTCCTGACCTGGCCCAGAGGTGACTGGAAGAAAGGACGGGAAGAATGGGCAGATTACTAAATGGAGCAGGAGGTTGGGATAAAAGGGAACATCTAAGGAATCCTCGAAGACTGAGGACTCAAGAAAAGAAACCAGACTGGAAGGGGCAAGCAAGGAGGATGAGCTTCATTTACACAAAGTGACTTCAGTGTAACAGTAAAATGCACAACAGAGTTGGAGATGGGGTGCTAGGCCCTTGATGTGACAATGACAGGGAGTGACTGGGATGGTTTGCAAGGGCTCTCTGTCACTTACATGACACAGAAACCTATCCCAGGCAGCATAGGAGAACCCTAACATGCTGCTGTGTTCAAGACTCCACATTCCAGAACTTCTCAAGAGTCCTCCAGGCCACCAAGGGGATGTCTCACTCTTTGGCTTCCTGACAGAATGAGTGATGTCGTTCACCATAAGACATTCCTAAGATGGAAAGGAGCATTTTTCCAGTAAGTCACCTAAATGTGTTGTTAAGCCCAAATGTAACAGAGTTCAAATCCAATCCTGAACAGAGCCAAGTACTTACGTACATGAAACTAGCAGAGGCACAGTCTATAGAAATAATAGATAGGAAAGTGCTTTGAAAATTATAATGTACTATACAAGAATATTACTATGCACACAAACTGAATATTTCCCAGATAACTGAAAATAAATGCCCAGACATTTAAAATTACGTTCTTGGGGTGCCTGGGTGGCTCAGTGGGTTAAAGCCTCTGCCTTCAGCTCAGGCCATGATCTCAGGGTCCTGGGATCGAGCCCCACATCAGGCTGTCTGCTCAGCAGGGAGCCTACTTCCCCCCCACTCTCTGCCTGCCTCTCTGCCTACTTGTGATCTCTCTCTCTCTCTCCCTGTCAAATAAATAAATAAATAAATAATCTTTTAAAAAATAAAAATAAAATTACGTTCTTGGGGCGCCTGGGTGGCTCAGTGGGTTAAAGCCTCTGTCTTCAGCTCAGGTCATGATCCCAGGGTCCTGGGATCAGAGACCCCACATCGGGCTCTCTGCTCAAAAGGGTGTCTGCTTCCCCCTCTCTCTCTCTGCCTGTTTCTCTGCCTACTTGTGATTTCTGTCTGTCAAATAAATAAATAAAATCTTTTTAAAAATAAATAAATAAATAAATAAAAATAAAATAAAATTACATTCTTTTACTGTCAAACATCTGGATATCTCAAGACAATCAAATCCAACTCTTTCCTTGACATTCTCTATGTCCTTTCATCTTTTTCATAAATACAAGTTACCACCATCCATCATATTCTATAACCAATACCTTATTTTGTGTTTTCTCTGACCACCCACCAAAGAATATAAGCCTGGAGGACAAAAATTGGTATCTTTACTTTCTTTTTTTTTTTTTAAGATTTTGTTTATTTATTTGACAGACAGAGATCACAAGTAGGCAAAGAGGCAGGCAGAGAGAGAGGAAGGGAAGCAGGCTTCCTGCTGAGCAGAGAGACCGATGCAGGACTCTATCCCAGGACCCTGGGATCATGACTCGAGCCAAAGGCAGAGGCTTCAACCCACTGAGCCACCCAGGCAGCCAGTATCTTTACTTTTCAAAGGGCTTGCTGCATCTGCATACAAACATCTAGGTAGCTCAAAACTGTCCTGAAAATACAAATATGGGGAAAAAAAAAAAAAAACTCCAAATAACAACAGCCATTGTCCCATAAGTGGGCATCCAATGTCATGCAGGCGTATTAGGAGACATGGTCCATGTGAACAACTTGATTGTCCTCCCAATAAGACAATTGTAGGCCAGTGTCTAGGTCCTTCCTGGTAGAGGGTAGTACGAGAATGCTGGATGACCCACGAGAGTTAATTTCCCTCTTTGCTAAACTGGGCTCTTTGGTATTTCCTCTCATACCCCAAGAGGCCTCAGAGCCTCACCCCACCCCCACTGAGGATTGACTCATCAAAGACACCATGTGGACCATGCTTTTCTCATCGTCCTGGGATATTGTGTGTGTTTCCAACAACAGAAAAGAGCTGTATTTGAATTCAGATTCCAGAAACCAGCATGTCTACTTGAGCCTGTGGTTCTTTTTGCACAGTTCAATCCCCTGTCTCTGGAGCAATCCTAACTGCCATAGAGTGTTGACTGAACACCGCCTTGCACATGCTGTTCTACAGAGCAAATGGAAGAGAAAGGATTCCTGCTCAGTTTCCCAGCGTGAACTGGCAACCCCGATGTAGACAAACACAAGAAGTACACTGCAGCTCAAGCTCAGATGAGCCTTGAAAGACATCCAGCTGCACTCTTCAACCCAGCTGGTATGTCCTGGTTAAATAACGGAACAGACTGGCAAGTCCTGGAGAACCCAGTGCTAAAGTCCAAAAAACTGTCATGTTTCTTGAGTCTGCTTGCCCCCCTGGGAAGGAGGAGGCTGGGGGAAAAAGGATTCAGTAGCAGGATGTCAGAAGAGATGGAGGTGTCCTAAGTGAGACAGACCCTACTAAAGAGCTGACTCTTTCTTGGAGTCTAGTGCCAAGGAGATGGATGGAAATCAGCAGGGACAGACGGGCCCTAAGGCCCATAGGGGGCAAACTAGAGAACCTGAGGAAGTCACGGGCTGGAGCACCTGAACTCCCAACAGGTCACAGTGATAAGAAACCTGCTGCCCTTCGCTCCATTCCTCAATTGACTACTCTGTGTCCTCTCTCATCTGTGTCAGTCATACGGCCACCCACAAGGAGGCTAGAGAGGAGGCTCCCCTGCTGTCTCCTTCTAACACAGGGGACTTCCTTCCACAAGTCCTCCTCTTCTCTGTAAGGCCATCCAGCCTCACGGAGCCTATCAACCCTTCCTCTTTTCCATGCTCGTCCTCAGTTGATTCATTGCAGTATTCCTCGGCCTCCTAATTACTGCCAGACATGAAGCTGATGGGTCGGGCTTTACAGACACTATTACTGCCAGATCCTCTTCCTTTCATTGTCTGGAAGCCTGTCTCCTTTTAAGCCCTAATCCTTTTTGCCATGTTTGACCTAGTTTCCATTATTTTGTATTTTTCCATATTAAGTTAAATAAGCCACTTGTCAACCTGCATATGTCTTATTGGATCCAGTTTTTCTTTTGTGACTCAAATGAATGCCTGATGGAGGGAAAAATGAAAAATATATCCCAGCCAGTACTAGAGATTTATCCACTTTCTTAACTTACAGCATAAAGGACTAGATGGAAACCCCTTTAAAAAATTCTGGTGATATTCCTTAACAAGGCAAAGCTTTGCTATTACTCATTACCCACCTACTCTCTTCTGTCTTCAGACAGACCAATGTGTTTAAATATATAAAAAATATGAAGCATGTGTGAATAAAGCCCTCCTTACAACTGTTAAATAAAAAGTGCTAACAGTTGATGAATGTGCTTCATGGATAAGGAAGAAGGAGTAAGTGAACAAGGAAGAAAGAAAGAATGAGGAATGAAGAGTTGAACAACAATAATTAGACACTCATTTAAAAAGCATAATTAATCCCCCTTCTTATCTTAAGCCCTAGATAACTGTATGTGAGGCTAGGCAAAAGCCTAAGAAGCATGCTGTGGAAAATATTTCTTGAAACATACATGACATGACCACAGGTATGCAGGAACAAAGACATGTTTTGTGATAAATAACGCACGAACTGGTCCACCGCTCCTTTCTGGGTGTACTTCACAAGGAATCACACATACCAGATCTATACCACAAAACCTTTGCACCAAACCAAACTTTTAAAGGTTCTCACTATTGCTTTAATATTCTTCATCTTGCTTATCCATCATATAGGGAGACATTAGGACTACTTAGGGTATTCTCAGGTACTATTCTTAGTCTGTTTTCTTCTCCAAAATCAAAGTCTTAACAGTCTTACAGCTGACAAACTGAACTTGGAGAGCAGTGGGATTCTCAGGGATTGTACCCAGAAATACTCATGTCAGTGTGGTTTTATAGTCCTGGTAAGGAGTGATAACTGCCTTGCCCTGAGTGGTGGAACTTGGATTGTGCAATCCAGAGATGACATTTGGGAAAAGTGAGAAATAAGCAAATTGATTAGTTTTGACCTGCCGAGATGACAACAAGCTGATGCTTATCCAATCCTCATTGAATGACAGATTCTATTTTAAAAGAATATTTTTATGGATATAATATTCTTTTAAAGATTTATTTATTTTATTTTTTAGAGAGAGAAAGAAAGGGTGGGGGTGGAGGGGAAGAGGGAGAGAGAGAATCTCAAGCAGACCCCCAGCTGAGAGTGGAGCCTGATGCTGGGCTTGATCTCAGGACGCTGAGATCATGACCTGAGCCGGAATCAAGAGTTGGACACTTAACCAACTGAGCCACCCAGGTGTCCCTAAAGGAATATTTTTAAATTATTGATAAAATACCAATACTAAAATATAAATTAAAATAAATAACAGGAATAGCTGTGACAAAAATATGCTATGCACTTTTTATGCATTATTCTAACACAGCTATCTATCAGGCAGGTATTATTATGATGTACATTTTATAGATAGAAACCTCAGGTTTAGTTAACTAACCAATGTCAAAGGAAATTAGGTAGATGTGCACAGGTCCATCTGACCTCTGAGCCCATGCTCTTAGATACAATGCTTTAAAATACATTTACAATAGAATTTTTTCTAATTAGATATGTAAAAAGGATAGCAAAACAAATTACATTCACTCACAGACAACTTAGCAAAATCTCTTCTACATGTATCCTACATATCCCCACAATTTAGCAAAAAAAAGGGAGCAGAGATCATTCTTAACATATTGTTGTATAAGCTTTGTATTTTCATTTGAAATACTGTGTGGAGGTCTTTCATGTCAATATGCTTCTACCACATTGTATCCAATGACTGTTTTTCATTGTTATCCCTATACCATAATGTATAATCAGTCCTCCCTGGGACATTGTGGTTCTTATACAGAGTGATGAAATAAATATCCTAATAACTGACTTCTTACACACGTTTTTATATCCTTAAGATAAATTCCTAGAAACAAAGTATAGGTTTATCACATATTGCCAAATTATCTTCAGAAGTGCAAATTTTCATTCTTACTAGCAATGTATTAAAGAGTGTCCTCTTTCCCATGCCAGCACTGGGTGTTAGCATTTTATATCTCTGCCAATTTTAAATGGGAAATAATAAAATCTCATTGATCTTTTATTTGCTCTGCCTTAATTAGCACTAGGGCAGGGCATTTTTCATGTCCTTGGTATCTGTATTAGTGCTTTTATCAAATATCTATGTCCATCATGATTTTCTTTCAGGGCTCATTAAATAGTAATCATTTGCCAAAATAATGTATTAAATACATTTCTTCCAATTTTTGCATTTTCTAAATTTTTTTTCAATTGCAGAGAACTTAAAATTTTTCTTTTCTTCTTTGGTTTCTGTCATCATCATCATCCATAAAAAGAATCTCTACCTTGAGGTTATAAAAATACCTAAGTTTTCTTATACCTCAAAGTATTTTTTAACACTTCAATATTTAGTTTATCTAGAATTTCTTGGTGTAAGATGTATTTTATTTCTTATAATTTATTAAATCAAATGTCCAAATACCATTTACAAAACAATCTATAAATTCATAATTCATTTATAAATATTGATTTTATACCAAAACTTTATATATACTTATGTTCATTTTCTAGCATTATTAGTCTATTTCCTTCTAATTCCTATGTTACTATTATCTATTTTAGTTATTACAGCTTTAAAGCCATATTAATGTCTCAGGGGGCAATTTTCCCATCATTATTACAACTGTTTATTCTTTCAAGTGCATTTAACAATTATTCTGTCATTTCTCCCTCCAAACAAAAATGACATTATTGTTAGAACTGTGTTAAATCATTAGAATGATTTGGAAGGAACTGATAGCCTTACAATTTGAGTAAATTGTTCCTTCTAGGAACAAGGAAGGCATGTCCACTTATTCAATTTTTTTATTTTTCTCAATAAAGCATTCACTTTCTTCATATATAACGTGTGCCATTTTATGAATAAAAGTGTCTTCTTCCTGTTATATTTTACAACTATGATGAAACTCATACAACTGGAATCCAAGTGGTCCTCATTTTGACGAGGGTAAAGCTGATATGCAGTCACCCTCTTCATGTGCAACACAACAGGATATATTAGAGGCAGCAGGTAGTCCCCGTGACACTGTCTCCAGGCCATATCCCTAAAGATGCGTCCACAATTCCCCATCCCTACCACCACCACCCTGCTCATGGCACCAGTGACTTTGAGGACTTTGCTTAGGCAGTTATTTGTATAACTTCCAAACTGACACTCCTGATTTCACATTTCACTCTTTAATCTATTCTTTGAATTTCAAAAATAAACAAATCATACCACTCCCCAGCTTAATACTCTGCAGGGGACTCTTAAATCCAAAATCCAGGGCTCTACAAGATGACCCTGTGTGCCTTTCCAACCACGCCTCCCTGCGCTCCCTTCTCAGTGTGCTCCACCACTCTTGCCTTCGTTCAGCAGCCCCACCATCCCTCTGCCTCAGAGTGCTTCTTCCAGAGGGCTGCCCCTTCTGACCACACTCGAAGCTCACCTTAAGCGTCACCTACTCAACAAGATCTTCCCTGATCATCCAATTTAAAGTAGATGCCATGACTCTTATCATATCTTCCTGCTTTATTTTTGTAAAAACATTGATCATGAAATTTTAATTTGTGTATTATGTATCATATCCTCTCAGTCGGTCTCCCCCAACTCCATCTTGGAGGCAAAGTCTTAAAATAGTCATAATTTCTGTCTTGAACACTATTGGATTGCAAGGGACTAGTTAAGTACCTGGTACATAGCAGATGCTCAATAAAAATCTGTGGAACAAATCAATAATTGAACAAACATTTTTCTGGGTCATGGGGAGCACCATTTGGTGGAAGCAGCATGCATTTTACAATAAAGAAGATCTGTGTTTGCATCTCAGTCCTAGTCCTTGTGAGTTCCTGGGGAAAATACCCAGTCTTGGAATATTGGTTTTTTCAGTCATAAAACAGGGAGATTAGTAACATTCTATGCAAATTCTATGCATAATAGAATTTGACAATCTAATAAGAAAACACTAGTATAAACACTAATACAATTCCTAGCACATAAAATGTACTCAAGATAGGTTTGTTCTTTTGCCTATTCCTAAACTACTTTGACTTACCAACTAGCATGTTAACCTATGTCGTACCTGGGAAACTGAGAAATTTAGTGCCCAGAGAGTCTCAATATTAGGTTAAATCAGACTTTCAAAGTAGGTATAAAACAGGAAGCGCTGACATCTGAGATAGGTCTTTTCTGCAGTTTGCTTTCTGAAATTCAGAAGGAACAGACATTTCAGCAAATTATTCCCTATCCTAAACTACAACATAGAGTCAAAGACAAGGACAGTCAAACAAGTCAACAACAAATTTTGTTTTGCTATAAATCAACACAATTAGGGTATTTAATCTTAAGGCCAAATTAGGGGAAAATACTCATTGCTCAGATGCCATATAGCACACTGGAACTATAAAAGGGGGCATTAAACACTCTCCAGGGAAGGATCCAAAATTCAAATAAATCGATGATTATGGTTTCCTAAAGCAATTTCACTGAATTTCCATGAGCCACCAATATCAGGGGAGTACATAAATTATATAAGACTATAAAATCTGGCACAGTAAAAGTGGTTCATTCTGAAAAAGGAAATGAATTCTTTGACCTTGACTATCAAAACACCACCATTAATTATTTTTTTTTTGCACTTTCCTTTGGAGTTTACACTTGAAAAGCCAGTTCATTTTGTTTCCTCTTTTGTTTATATTTTTAGGGTTTAGCCCCATGGATAAAATGTAGTTTCCTAAATCTCAGGAATTGTAGGCTTGTCATTGAGAAGGCCAACAATCCCTGTTCATGGTACCCTTCCAATTGTGAGCAGCCCTTCTTAAAACCAGGACTCACTCCATCTGAAATACTACCTGAAAAGTAGTGGGCACAAAATTATAGGTCGTACCCTATAATGAAGAGGTTATGTGAGCCTTAAAAAAAAAAAAAATGCAGCATATGCTTTCCCAAGAAGTTCTAGAAGAAAACCAGCCAGCACCAAGAAGGAGGAGTATCAGCCAAGCATAACAACTGAGAGTGCAGATTCCAGACCATAGTGTTGAGTTTGAATCCCTGTTCTACAGCTTACTAGCTGTGTGAACCTTGGTAAGTTACTTTTCCCTTTTGTGCCTCAGTCTTCTTGTCTGTAAAATGAGGAAGATAATAGTGCCTACCTTACACAGTTTTAATGAGTTAGGATTTTCAGGGAACTCAGTAAAGCTAATTAAAGGCTTTCTATAACCCAGTTACAACTCAAGGGAGAAATTTCATGTCTCTATTCTGTGAATTTGTGTCCTTAGTGAGATGAGATGAGCCCCTCCCACAGCCTTAGTGGAGTGATAAACAGGGACTCTATTCACGTTGTCCCACATTGTTCCTCCTTTGTCCCACAAGGTGAAAGAGGTAAACATGAGTCATCCACTCACTTTTATCAGTGAAAAAATGACATCAGTGAAATGAATAAAAATCCAGTTCCACTCATCTTAAAAATCAAAGAAGGAGGGGGGGACAAGATGGCGGGGTACTAGGAAGAGGCGTCTTTTCAGCTGGTACCCCAAAGTGAGCTGATTACCTACCAAAGAACTCTGATCACCCATGAAATCAGCCTGAGATCAGAATTATACACGTCTGGATCTCTACAGGGGCAGAAGACGCCAGTGAGCAGGTAAAGCAGAATGGGAACAGAGGACTGATATCGGAAGATAAACAAAAGGGGGAGGGAGCCAACAGAGGCGACCGGTGCAAAAGTAATACCCCGATACGAGCGAGAGTGCCCTGCGTCTGGGGACCAGCAGTAACTTGGAGACTGGTTGAAAGCACTCCAAAAGAGCAAAGGATCTGGGGGGGAAATTGTGGGAATCGGGGCTGCTAGGGACAGGGGCTTAAGTCCCCGGTCCCAGACGGCTCCCCGGCGCGGAGGCAGAGAGAGTGCGGCAGAGAAACCGGCTCCTGGTCCCTAAGCCGCCAGCACGCCCCAGAGCTCAGGGGTTCCGGCTCCTGTGAGGGGAAGGGAGCCGCACCGGTCTGCAGAGCGCGCGCTAGCCCTACCACAAAGCTTGTGATGCGCGCGCACATCGCTCCAGCTCTCCTGGGTTTCTAAGGCCCGGGGGCGCTTCTTGACCCGGGGCCATTGTTTCAAAGTCTAAGTCGCGCGCGCGCGAAATTCTTCCCCGGACAGAGGCGCTCAAAAGCCCAGCCTGCGGCTTACGGACCAGCGCCCCGTTCTCAGTGCCCCAGACACGCGCCCGACCCACAGCCGCCTCTGAAAAGAAGTGCGCGCAAGCCGGGCATTCCCAGCCCCGGCCGGCGGCAAAATCTCAGTGTGCGATCGCTGCTTGGAACCTCTCTGGCGGTCAGGAGCTCCCAGACAGCCGCCACTGCCTTGGCTTTGGGGACGAGCAAAAGATCCTGCGCCCCCAGGGTCTTTAACTTGGAACCTGCACTGCCAGCGTCCAAGGGGGAATTTATTCAGCTTCTGCACCCAGACTGAGGCTTCTCTCTGAGACGGAGATCAGGAAGTGTTCCAGGGTGCACCTTGACTGCACCAGAGTTGATACATCCAGCTACATCTGTTCAGTCTTCTCCCACCAAAATGACTAGGAGGAGGAATGCCCAACAGAGGAAAAATACAGAGGATGGACCTTCTGCAATAGAGCTAACGGCTATCAACATAGACAATATGTCCGAAAGAGAATTCAGGCTAACAATTATCCAGGCAATAGCTAGGTTGGAGAAAGCCATGGATGACCAAACAGAATTGATTAGGGCCGAACTGAAAGCGACCAGACAGGATGTTCAGAATGTTAGGGCGGAGCTTAAAGCTACCAGGGAGGAGGTCCACAATGCTCTCAATGAGTTGCAATCCAATCTAAACTCTCTCAAAGCTAGGGTAACTGAGACAGAAGATAGAATTAGTGATCTGGAAGACAAACAGATAGAGAGAAAGGATCAGGAGGAAGCCTGGAACAAACAGCTTAGATCCCACGAAAGCAGAATTAGGGAAATAAGTGATGCCATGAAGCGTTCCAACATCAGAATTATTGGAATTCCTGAAGGGGAGGAGAAAGAAAGAAGTCTAGAAGATGTCGTGGAACAAGTCCTTCATGAAAACTTTCCGAATCTCGCGAATGAAACCAGCGTTCATGTACTAGAGGCTGAACGGTCTCCACCCAAGATTATACACTCCAAAAAAACATCACGACACCTGATAGTCAAATTGAGAAATTATAATTGTAGGTATAATCTCTTGAAAGCTGCCAGGGCAAAGAGGCTCCTTACTTACAGAGGGAAGCCCATCAGAATAACGTCAGACCTGTCCACAGAGACCTGGCAAGCCAGAAGAGGCTGGCAAGATATATTCAGGGCACTAAATGAGAAGAACATGCAGCCAAGAATACTTTATCCAGCAAGACTGACATTCAAAATGGATGGAGAGATAAAGAGTTTCCAAGACCGGCAAGGCTTAAAAGACTATGCAACCACCAAGCCGACACTACAGGAAATATTAAGGGGGCTTCTATAAAAGAGGAAAAATCCCAAGAACAGCATTGAACAGAAATATAGAGACATTCTACAGAAAGAAAGACTTCAAAGGTAACTCGATGTCAATAAAAACGTATCTATCAATAATCACACTCAATGTGAACGGCCTAAATGCACCCATAAAACGGCACAGGGTTGCAGATTGGATAAAACGACAGGACCCATCCATATGCTGTCTACAAGAGACCCATTTTGAACCTAAAGATACACGCAGACTGAAAGTGAAGGGGTGGAGAAGCATCTTTCATGCCAATGGGACTCAAAAGAAGGCTGGGGTAGCGATTCTCATATCAGATAAATTAGACTTCAATCTAAAGACTGTAGTCAGAGATACAGAAGGACACTACATAATCCTTAAAGGGAATATCCACCAAGATGATCTAACAATTGTAAATATCTATGCTCCCAATATGGGAGCAGCCAATTACTTAAGAAAACTGTTAATCAAGATAAAGAGTCATATTGATATGAATACACAAATCGTAGGAGATCTTAACACGCCTCTTTCAGAATTAGACAGATCATCGAAGCAGAAAATCAATAAAGAAACAAGAGCATTGAATGACACATTGGACCAGATGGACCTCATAGATATATACAGAACATTCCACCATAAAACAGCAGAATACTCATTCTTCTCAAGTGCACACGGAACCTTCTCCAGAATAGACCACATACTGGGTCACAAATCAGGACTCAGCCGATACCAAAAGACTGAGATTATTCCCTGCATATTCTCAGATCACAACACTTTGAAACTGGAGCTCAATCACAAGGAAAAGTTCCAAAGGAACTCAAACACCTGGAAGCTAAAGACCACCTTGCTTAAGAATGCTTGGATCAACCAGGAGATCAAAGAAGAACTGAAACAATTCATGGAAACCAATGAGAATGAAGACACTTCGGTCCAAAACCTATGGGATACAGCAAAGGCGGTCCTAAGGGGAAAATATATAGCCATCCAATCCTTGCTCAAAAAAATTGAAAAATCCAGAACACAGCAGCTGTCTCTACACCTTAAAGAACTGGAGGACCAACAACAAATCAAACCAACTCCACACATAAGAAGGGAAATCATCAAGATTAGAGCTGAGATCAATGAGGGAGAAACCAGAGATACAGTAGAACGTATCAATGAAACTAGAAGCTGGTTTTTTGAAAGAATCAATAAGATCGATAAGCCACTGGCTACACTAATCCAAAAGAAAAGAGAGAAATCCCAAATTCATAAAATTATGAATGAAAAGGGAGAGATCACAACTAACACCAAGGAAGTAGAAACAATCATCAGAAGTTATTACGAACAGTTATATGCCAATAAGCTTAGCAACCTAGATGAAATGGATGCATTCCTGGAAAAATATAAACTACCAAAATTGAACCAGGAAGAAATCGACAACCTGAATAGACCGATATCTAATAACGAGATTGAAGCAGTGATCAAAAATCTCCCAAAAAACAAGAGCCCAGGACCTGATGGATTCCCTGGGGAATTCTACCAAACCGTTCAAGAAGAAATAACACCCATTCTCCTGAAGCTGTTTCAAAAAATTGAAGCAGAAGGAAAACTTCCAGACTCTTTCTATGAAGCCAGCATTACCCTGATCCCCAAACCAGGCAAGGACCATACCAAAAAGGAGAATTTCAGACCAATATCACTGATGAATATGGATGCTAAGATTCTCAACAAGATCCTAGCCAACAGGATCCAACAGCACATTAAAAAGATTATCCACCATGATCAGGTGGGATTCATCCCTGGGCTACAAGGATGGTTCAACATTCGCAAATCAATCAATGTGATACAACAAATTCATATGAGAAGAGAGAAGAACCACATGGTCCTCTCAATTGATGCAGAAAAAGCATTTGACAAAATCCAACATCCATTCCTGATTAAAACGCTTCAAAGTATAGGGATAGAGGGAACATTCCTGAACCTCATCAAATCTATCTATGAAAGACCCACAGCAAATATCATCCTCAATGGGAAAAAGCTTGCAGCCTTCCCGTTGAGATCAGGAACAAGACAAGGATGCCCACTTTCACCACTCTTGTTCAACATAGTATTAGAAGTCCTAGCAACAGCAATCAGACAACAGAGAGAAATAAAAGGTATCCAAATTGGTAATGAAGAAGTCAAACTCTCTCTCTTCGCAGATGACATGATTCTTTATATGGAAAACCCAAAAGACTCCACCCCCAAACTACTAGAACTCATACAGCAATTCAGCAACGTGGCAGGATACAAAGTCAATGTGCAGAAATCAGTGGCTTTCTTCTACACTAGCAATGAAAATACAGAAAGGGAAATTAGAGAATCGATTCCATTTACTATAGCACCAAGAACCATAAGATACCTGGGAATAAACCTAACTAAAGAGGTAAAGGATCTATACTTGAGGAACTACAGAACACTCATGAAAGAAATTGAAGAAGACACAAATAGATGGAAGACCATTCCATGCTCTTGGATCGGAAGAATAAACATTGTTAAAATGTCTATACTGCCTAGAGCAATCTATACTTTTAATGCCATTCAGATCAAAATTCCACCGGCATTCTTCAAAGAGCTGGAGCAAATAATCCTAAAATTTGTATGGAATCAGAAGAGACCCCGAATCGCTAAGGAAATGTTGAAAAACAAAAATAAAGCTGGCGGCATCACCTTACCTGATTTCAAGCTTTATTACAAAGCTGTGATCACCAAGACAGCATGGTACTGGCATAAAAACAGACACATAGACCAGTGGAACAGAGTAGAGAGCCCTGATATGGACCCTCCACTCTATGGTCAATTAATCTTCAACAAAACAGGAAAAAATATACAGTGGAAAAAAGTCTCTTCAATAAATGGTGCTGGGAAAACTGGACAGCTATATGTAGAAGAATGAAACTCGACCATTCTCTTACACCGTACACAAAGATCAACTCAAAATGGATAAAAGACCTCAACGTGAGACAGGAATCTATCAGAATCTTAGAGGAGAACATAGGCAGTAATCTCTTCGATATCAGCCACAGCAACTTCTTTCAAGATACGTCTCCAAAGGCAAAGGAAACAAAAGCGAAAATAAACTTCTGGGACTTCATCAAAATCAAAAGCTTCTGCACAGCAAAGGAAACAGTCAAAAAAACAAAGAGGCAACCCACGGAATGGGAGAAGGTATTTGCAAATGACAGTACAGACAAAAGGTTGATATCCAGGATCTATAATGAACTCCTCAAACTCAACCCACATGAAACAAAGACATCAAAAAATGGGCAGAAGATATGAACAGACACTTCTCCAATCAAGACATACAAATGGCTATCAGACACATGAAAAAATGCTCATCATCATTAGCCCTCAGGGAGATTCAAATTAAAACCACATTGAGATATCACCTCACACCAGTTAGAATGGCCAAAATTAACAAAACAGGAAACAACATGTGTTGGAGAGGATGTGGAGAAAGGGGAACCCTCTTACACTGTTGGTGGGAATGCAAGTTGGTGCAGCCTCTTTGGAGAACAGTGTGGAGATTCCTCAAGAAATTAAAAATAGAGCTTCCCTACGACCCTGCAATTGCACTCCTGGGTATTTACCCCAAAGGTACAGATGTCGTGAAAAGAAGGGCCATCTGTACCCCAATGTTTATAGCAGCAATGGCCACAGTCGCTAAACTATGGAAAGAACCAAGATGCCCTTCAACGGATGAATGGATAAGGAAGATGTGGTCCATATACACTATGGAGTATTATGCCTCCATCAGAAAGGACGAATATCCAACTTTTGTAGCAACATGGACGGGACTGGAAGAGATTATGCTGAGTGAAATAAGTCAAGCAGAGAGAGTCAATTATCATATGGTTTCACTCATTTATGGAGCATAACCAATAGCATGGAGGACAAGGGGCGTTAGAGAGTAGTAGGGAATTTGGGTAAATTGGAAGGGGAGGTGAACCATGAGAGACTATGGACTCTGAAAAACAGTCTGAGGGGTTTGAAGTGGCGGGGGGGTGGGAGGTTGGGGTACCAGGTGGTGGGTAGTATAGAGGGCACAGCTTGCATGGAGTACTGGGTGTGGTGAAAAAATAATGAATACTGTTTTTCTGAAAATAAATAAATTGGAAAAAAAAATCAAAGAAGGATATAGTAATTAAACCCTGGCCCTTGGGTTTCCAGACCTCCACATCACTTCCTACAGGTGTCATAATAAACTGTGACCTATTCTCAGGGCAAAGATGCTGAAGGTAAGTATCCACTGCATGGGCAAGTATAAAATATCAAAATTTCCTCCTTCAGAGGGTCCCCAGAGTCAAAAGTAGTAAGACAACACCATTCTAATGCTCCCCAAAATATAAAGCTGGAGCATGAAAAAAAAAAACCTTGAAACTCTTTAGAGGGCCAATCTAACTGTGCCCCATACCTCACTACTCACTACTCACTACCATGCTGTCTCACCTTTGCCCCCTGAGCACTAGATGATCTCTTTGAAATCTGAAAATAACTTCTGTTCCCTGCCATGAGAGAAGCCCATCTGCTGAGAAAAAATTTAAGTGAAGGGTTTGTTTGTTTGTTTGTTTGGGGATTTTTTAAACCATGAGATGAGAGTGATTTTAAAACTAAGGTTTGTAGGGGGAAGAAGAACCTAATCTGGATGCTAACCAAAGAGGGCAGTTCACAGGTATTGGGCAGCCAGATAAGCTATGGGTCTCCCCCTAAGAACCAGTGCAGACTCTTCTTAACTAGAGGATAATTGAGGAAAGTGAGAACTAAGACAGCAAGAGCCCATTCATCACAACTGTAATAATGAATAGCCATAATGACAATGAAAGGAGAAAGCAGAGAAAATAAAATGTTTCAAGATGGAGAGGTGGTTAGGAAAACTGCATACTGATCATTTTTCTTCCAGAAACACCACTGAGAAAAATTAAGTCTTTAACCTTTGATGGCTTCCTGCAGCTAAGCCACAGAAATCTAATTGAGAGACTCAGGTCCATAGAAATCCGCCGTCTACTCTGCCTTGAGAATCATATTATTATAAGCCTTTGACTTGATTACTGTAAGAAACGAATTATTGCCACAGCACGATTATAAAGACTGTACATCTAAATGATGCTTTTCTAGTCTTTGTTTACTAGTCTTTCCCCATTACCTCCACCAAGAGATGATGGAGATACCTCAGGGGACACTGTATTCTGTTTGGTTCTGGGTTTTTTCCAAATGTGTCTTGTATTTCCATTGTAGAAAAGACACAGAATTGAGTGCCTGTATAACAGACAAGAGGACAATTACTTTTGGGATAGCACTGTAATATTACCAGTATTACAATACACCTTTTTATCTTTGGGTTTAGGGAAGATGTTGCAACCATATAGCCTCTCACAATGATGTGCTTGTGTGCTTCTTATATCGCCCACTGCACATTCAGAGACAGTGCAAGTGTATTATTCCATTTGCTCCCAACGTTTAGCTCTAACAGTATCTGCACAGAATAAGCCCCAGCTAAGAACTGGATCTCCAGGTAGCGTTATACTTTTTCATTTTCTAGCTAGTGGCAGGTATGAACAATTTGACAAAGCCAACAGGCTTTCAGAGGAGGAAGAGGCAGCTAAGATGTAATCTCAAAACTCCCTCTGTACTTTATTCAGTGTTGACTTAAACCTCCATCTCTTGTTCATCAGGAAAATCCCCATGACAAACATCATCTCATCTGATGGGCTTTACTAGCTCTCTCAGAACAGGAAGAACAGCCACCATCTTCTCCTGCCCAAGCGACTCCCTTTACACAAAGCTTTCTCACACTCATCACTTCCAATTCCAATGACCTCTCTGCAACTCTGCCTTCCCAGTTTGGTTTTTGAAAACCTAGCACCAACCACCATGCCTGGCTCTCAGGAAATGCTCTCTGAATAAAATGAATGGATGAATGAATTAATTGACCAAGGATTACAATTAAATGGTTGGGAAGCCTCAGGAACATGAGATGGTGACATCTGTTAGGAGTACAATTCTCTCTTTAGGTATGTAGTTGACACTACAATCACAAAAACAGGACTCCCAAGAGAACATGGCAATTTTTGAATAATCAAAATATCCAGTATTGGTTGTATCAGCTTCATCGTTTATGGCATGCAGTTTACATAGCCTGTGGGGATAAAATTTAGTAGCTACTATGTCAGTTCAAGGAAATAATGACGGTGCTGCTGATGATAACGAAACCACCAGTAAGGGGCAATACAGGTTAATTTACCATAAAAGAGAGCAGTAAGAGTAGGTTTTATTTTGGGTGATGGTTTTGTTTTGGGGTTGGGGAGTAGGTTCACAGGTGTTCATTATCCTATTAAAAATAATGAACCACACATGTCTTGAACCAAAGATCATAATCAATAATTAATAAAATCCTGTACTAAAATAGAATAAAAAGTAAAGAGAACAAACTTCCTACAATGTATAATTCTCAACTTATTATTATAATTTTTTATCTTTGGATAGCACTTCAACCTAAATAGCACTCAGTGTTCTACTTCATGGAATGATTTAGATTTTTGTCTAAAGTTTAATGAAATCCTGTGTTAATATGGAAAGTGTAGAGAGCGCTCAATATCCATAAGTGAGTCGAGCATATGGTATAAGGCTTTAATTATAAGCAGATGTTCTGTTTTAGGGGACACTATAGACTCATGACCTATTTGTATCCACACAATAAACTATGTTAAAAATAAATTAATAAATAAAAACAGCAGGGTTCTATGATATTCAGACACAAAGCTCAAAAGGACTTGTGAGGGGGGACAAGATGGCGGGGTACTAGGAAGAGGCGTCTTTTCAGCTGGTACCCCAAAGTGAGCTGATTACCTACCAAAGAACTCCGATCACCCAGGGAAATCAGCCTGAGATCAGAATTATACACGTCTGGATCTCTACAGGGGCAGAAGACGCCAGTGAGCAGGTAAAGCAGAATGGGAACAGCGGACTGATATCGGAAGATAAACAAAAGGGGGAGGGAGCCACCAGAGGCGACTGGTGCGAAAGTAATACCCCAATACTAGTGAGAGTGCCCTGCATCTGGGGACCAGCATTAACTTGGAGATTGGTTGAAAGCACTCCAAAAGAGCAAAGGATTGCGGGGGGAAATTGTGGGAATCGGGGCTGCTAGGGACAGGGGCTTGAGTCCCCGGTCCCAGACGGCCTCCCCGGCGCGGAGGCAGAGAGAGTGCGGCGGAGAAACCAGCTCCTGGTCCCTAAGCCGCCAGCACACCCCAGAGCGCGTGGGTTCCGGCTCCTGTGAGGGGATGGGAGCTGCGCCTGTCTGCAGAACGCGCGCTAGCCCTACCACAAAGCTTGAGATGCCCACGCACGTCCCTCCAGCTCTCCTGGGTTTCTGAGGCCTGGGGGCGCTTCTTGACCCGGGCCATTGTTTCAAAGTCTAAGCCGCGCGCGCACGAAACTCTTCCCCCGACAGAGGCGCACAAAAGCCCAGCCTGCGGCTTACGGACCAGTGCCCCGTTCTCAGTGCCCCAGACACGCGCCCGACCCACAGCCGCCTCTGAAAAGAAGTGCGCGCAAGCTGGGCACTCCCAGCCCCGGCCGGCGGAAAATCTCAGTGTGCGATCGCTGCTTGGAACCTCTCTGGCGGTCAGGAGCTCCCAGACAGCCGCCACTGCCTTGGCTTTGGGAACGAGCAAAAGATCCTGCGCCCCTAGGGTCTTTAACTTGGAACCTGCACTGCCAGCGTCCAAGGGGGAATTTATTCAGCTTCTGCACCCAGACTGAGGCTTCTCTCTGAGATGGAGATCAGGAAGTGTTCCAGGGTGCACCTTGACTGTACCAGAGTTGATACATCCAGCTACATCTGTTCAGTCTTCTCCCACCAAAATAACTAGGAGGAGGAATGCCCAACAGAAGAAAAATACAGAGGATGGACCTTCTGCAACAGAGCTAATGGCTATCAACATAGACAATATGTCGGAAAGAGAATTCAGGCTAACAATTTTCCAGGCAATAGCTAGGTTGGAGAAAGCCATGGATGACCAAACAGAATTGATTAGGGCCGAACTGAAAGTGACCAGACAGGATGTTCACAATGTTAGGGAGGAGCTTAAAGCTACCAGGGAGGAGGTCCACAATGCTCTCAATGAATTCCAATCCAATCTAAACTCTCTCAAAGCTAGGGTAACTGAGACAGAATATAGAATTAGTGATCTGGGCGCCTGGGTGGCTCAGTGGGTGAAGCCGCTGCCTTCGGCTCAGGTCATGATCTCAGGGTCCTGGGATCGAGTCCCACATCGGGCTCTCTGCTCAGCAGGGAGCCTGCTTCCCTTCCTCTCTCTCTGCCTACTTGTGATCTCTCTCTGTCAAATGAATAAATAAAAATCTTTAAAAAAAAAAAAAAAGAATTAGTGATCTGGAAGACAAACAGATAGAGAGAAAGGATCAGGAGGAAGCCTGGAACAAACAGCTTAGATCCCACGAAAGCAGAATCAGGGAAATAAATGATGCCATGAAGCGTTCCAATGTCAGAATTATTGGGATTCCTGAAGGGGAGGAGAAAGAAAGAAGTCTAGAAGATGTCGTGGAACAAGTCCTTCATGAAAACTTTCCGAATCTCGCGAATGAAACCAGCGTTCATGTACTAGAGGCTGAACGGTCTCCACCCAAGATTATACACTCCAAAAAAACATCACGACACCTGATAGTCAAATTGAGAAATTATAATTGTAGGTATAATCTCTTGAAAGCTGCCAGGGCAAAGAGGCTCCTTACTTACAGAGGGAAGCCCATCAGAATAACGTCAGACCTGTCCACAGAGACCTGGCAAGCCAGAAGAGGCTGGCAAGATATATTCAGGGCACTAAATGAGAAGAACATGCAGCCAAGAATACTTTATCCAGCAAGACTGACATTCAAAATGGATGGAGAGATAAAGAGTTTCCAAGACCGGCAAGGCTTAAAAGACTATGCAACCACCAAGCCGATACTGCAGGAAATATTAAGGGGGGTTCTATAAAAGATGAAAAATCCCAAGAATAGCATTGAACAGAAATATAGAGACAGTCTACAGAAAGAAAGACTTCAAAGGTAACTCGATGTCAATAAAAACGTATCTATCAATAATCACTCTCAATGTGAATGGCCCATAAAACGGCACAGGGTTGCAGATTGGATAAAACGACAGGACCCATCCATATGCTGTCTACAAGAGACCCATTTTGAACCTAAAGATACACGCAGACTGAAAGTGAAGGGGTGGAGAAGCATCTTTCATGCCAATGGGACTCAAAAGAAGGCTGGGGTAGCGATTCTCATATCAGATAAATTAGACTTCAATCTAAAGACTGTAGTCAGAGATACAGAAGGACACTACATAATCCTTAAAGGGAATATCCACCAAGATGATCTAACAATTGTAAATATCTATGCTCCCAATATAGGAGCAGCCAATTACTTAAGAAAACTGTTAATCAAGATAAAGAGTCATATTGATATGAATACACTAATCGTAGGAGATCTTAACACGCCTCTTTCAGAATTAGACAGATCATCAAAGCAGAAAATCAATAAAGAAACAAGAGCATTGAATGACACATTGGACCAGATGGACCTCATAGATATATACAGAACATTCCACCCTAAAACAATAGAATACTCATTCTTCTCAAGTGCACACGGAACCTTCTCCAGAATAGACCACATACTGGGTCACAAATCAGGACTCAGCCGATACCAAAAGACTGAGATTATTCCCTGCATATTCTCAGATCACAACACTTTGAAACTGGAGCTCAATCACAAGGAAAAGTTCCAAAGGAACTCAAACACCTGGAAGCTAAAGACCACCTTGCTTAAGAATGCTTGGATCAACCAGGAGATCAAAGAAGAACTGAAACAATTCATGGAAACCAATGAGAATGAAGACACTTCGGTCCAAAACCTATGGGATACAGCAAAGGCGGTCCTAAGGGGAAAATATATAGCCATCCAAGCCTCGCTCAAAAAAATTGAAAAATCCAGAAGACACCAGCTGTCTCTACACCTTAAAGAACTGGAGGATCAACAACAAATCAAACCAACTCCACACATAAGAAGGGAAATCATCAAGATTAGAGCTGAGATCAATGAGGGAGAAACCAGAGATACAGTAGAACGTATCAATGAAACTAGAAGCTGGTTTTTTGAAAGAATCAATAAGATCGATAAGCCACTGGCTACACTAATCCAAAAGAAAAGAGAGAAATCCCAAATTCATAAAATTATGAATGAAAAGGGAGAGATCACAACTAACACCAAGGAAGTAGAAACAATCATCAGAAGTTATTACGAACAGTTATATGCCAATAAGCTTAGCAAGCTAGATGAAATGGATGCATTCCTGGAAAAATATAAACTACCAAAATTGGACCAGGAAGAAATCGACAACCTGAATAGACCGATATCTAATAACGAGATTGAATCAGTGACAAAAACCTCCCAAAAAACAAGAGCCCAGGACCTGATGGATTCCCTGGGGAATTCTACCAAACCTTCCAAGAAGAAATAACACCCATTCTCCTGAAGCTGTTTCAAAAAATTGAAGCAGAAGGAAAACTTCCAGACTCTTTCTATGAAGCCAGCATTACCCTGATCCCCAAACCAGGCAAGGACCATACCAAAAAGGAGAATTTCAGACCAATATCACTGATGAATATGGATGCTAAGATTCTCAACAAGATCCTAGCCAACAGGATCCAACAGCACATTAAAAAGATTATCCACCATGATCAGGTGGGATTCATCCCTGGGCTACAAGGATGGTTCAACATTCGCAAATCAATCAATGTGATACAACAAATTAATAGGAGAAGAGAGAAGAACCACATGGTCCTCTCAATTGATGCAGAAAAAGCATTTGACAAAATCCAACATCCGTTCCTGATTAAAACGCTTCAAAGTATAGGGATAGAGGGAACATTCCTGAACCTCATCAAATCTATCTATGAAAGACCCACAGCAAATATCATCCTCAATGGGAAAAAGCTTGCAGCCTTCCCGTTGAGATCAGGAACAAGACAAGGATGCCCACTTTCACCACTCTTGTTCAACATAGTATTAGAAGTCCTAGCAACAGCAATCAGACAACAGAGAGAAATAAAAGGTATCCAAATTGGTAATGAAGAAGTCAAACTCTCTCTCTTCGCAGATGACATGATTCTTTATATGGAAAACCCAAAAGACTCCACCCCCAAACTACTAGAACTCATACAGCAATTCAGCAACGTGGCAGGATACAAAGTCAATGTGCAGAAATCAGTGGCTTTCTTCTACACTAGCAATGAAAATACAGAAAGGGAAATTAGAGAATCGATTCCATTTACTATAGCACCAAGAACCATAAGATACCTGGGAATAAACCTAACTAAAGAGGTAAAGGATCTATACTTGAGGAACTACAGAACACTCATGAAAGAAATTGAAGAAGACACAAATAGATGGAAGACCATTCCATGCTCTTGGATCGGAAGAATAAACATTGTTAAAATGTCTATACTGCCTAGAGCAATCTATACTTTTAATGCCATTCAGATCAAAATTCCACCGGCATTCTTCAAAGAGCTGGAGCAAATAATCCTAAAATTTGTATGGAATCAGAAGAGACCCCGAATCGCTAAGGAAATGTTGAAAAACAAAAATAAAGCTGGCGGCATCACCTTACCTGATTTCAAGCTTTATTACAAAGCTGTGATCACCAAGACAGCATGGTACTGGCATAAAAACAGACACATAGACCAGTGGAACAGAGTAGAGAGCCCTGATATGGACCCTCCACTCTATGGTCAATTAATCTTTGACAAAACAGGAAAAAATATACAGTGGAAAAAAGACAGTCTCTTCAATAAATGGTGCTGGGAAAACTGGACAGCTATATGTAGAAGAATGAAACTCGACCATTCTCTTACACCGTACACAAAGATCAACTCAAAATGGATAAAAGACCTCAACGTGAGACAGGAATCCATCAGAATCTTAGAGGAGAACATAGGCAGTAATCTCTTCGATATCAGCCACAGCAACTTCTTTCAATATACATCTCCAAAGGCAAAGGAAACAAAAGCGAAAATAAACTTCTGGGACTTCATCAAAATCAAAAGCTGCACAGCAAAGGAAACAGTCAAAAAAACAAAGAGGCAACCCACGGAATGGGAGAAGGTATTTGCAAATGACAGTACAGACAAAAGGTTGATATCCAGGATCTATAATGAACTCCTCAAACTCAACCCACACGAAACAAAGACATCAAAAAATGGGCAGAAGATATGAACAGACACTTCTCCAATCAAGACATACAAATGGCTATCAGACACATGAAAAAATGCTCATCATCATTAGCCCTCAGGGAGATTCAAATTAAAACCACATTGAGATATCACCTCACACCAGTTAGAATGGCCAAAATTAACAAAACAGGAAACAACATGTGTTGGAGAGGATGTGGAGAAAGGGGAACCCTCTTACACTGTTGGTGGGAATGCAAGTTGGTGCAGCCTCTTTGGAGAACAGTGTGGAGATTCCTCAAGAAATTAAAAATAGAGCTTCCCTATGACCCTGCAATTGCACTCCTGGGTATTTATCCCAAAGACACAGATGTTGTGAAAAGAAGGGCCATCTGTACCCCAATGTTTATAGCAGCAATGGCCACAGTCGCCAAACTATGGAAAGAACCAAGATGCCCTTCAACGGATGAATGGATAAGGAAGATGTGGTCCATATACACTATGGAGTATTATGCCTCCATCAGAAAGGACGAATATCCAACTTTTGTAGCAACATGGATGGGACTGGAAGAGATTATGCTGAGTGAAATAAGTCAAGCAGAGAGAGTCAATTATCATATGGTTTCACTTATTTGTGGAGCATAACAAATAGCATGGAGGACAAGGGGTGTTAGAGAGGTGTAGGGAATCTGGGTAAATTGGAAGGGGAGGTGAACCATGAGAGACTATGGACTCTGAAAAACAATCTGAGGGGTTTGAAGTGGCGGGGGGGTGGGAGGTTGGGGTACCAGGTGGTGGGTATTATAGAGGGCATGGCTTGCATGGAGCACTGGGTGTGGTGAAAAAATAATGAATAACGTTTTTCTGAAAATAAATAAATTGGAATAAATAAATAAATAAAGGTCTCACTGAGGACCTCCACTCTTAAAAAAAAAAAAAAAAGGACTTGTGAAAATCAATTCAACCCTTATTTCCCTTCATTCATGAGCAATGTCCTTAGTTGTCATAAAAACTAATCCTGGTTAAAGTTCAATTCAGAGGACAGAATTCAATTAACCAATGTTCCAACAACAATAAAAAAAAATAAAAACCAAGTGATAACTTTACACTTGTATAAGGTTTTACTATTTCCATGATATTAGAACCTCTATTTGTTACCAGTGCTAGGATCATTCAGCACACAGTCAGGAGAGCAGAGCACCCAGGATGAGATGGATAAATATACATTAGTGTCAGTGATCATGTTGACAAAGCCATCCACAGTGCTATGCATCATTCACTCAGGACTCTGTATGATATCTGACCAGTAAAACTTCATTTTATGGCCTACTTAACACTTACCTTCAGAGGGCAACACAATGAATAGGAATGAATCTAGAATTGAAGTAGAGGGAGCATTCTACCCTGTGAGGCTATAATGGTGCCTAAGAGTCAACTAGCTCCAGGTACAGAGCCAACCTTGAACACAAGAGGATTTTTAATCATGAAGAAACTTCTATTTTGCTATGTTATTTTAGTGACCTCTGGGTTACTTAAAATGTGAGTTACAAAAGACTATCATTCCTGCTGCCTTTACAACAACTGCTCTAAAGGTGAGTCTCCTGAATTGTAACCTGTCATGCATAGACATTAGAGGAACTGCAATGTCACAGAATATAGGTTAAGGAAAAGGCTTTATCAAAGAAAGTGGCAGCTGGCACAGCCAGGTTCAGCAAGAGAAGAGAGGAGGTGGGATCACACTTTGCCCTCTGAAGAGGAGCTGGCAGGACCCTCAAGCAGTATGGCTTATGGTCCAGTAAAGGAACACAAGGTCCTTTCCTCTGTAACACTGTTAAGGACATGCAGGAGAAAGGGGCCTTGTTATAGGAAATGCAGACAGATTCCTGTTGCTAGGTGGAATGTGTTTATTTTTTATTTATTTATTTTTTTACTTTGATATAACTGGTGATTTTTTTTCAGAGTTCTAAGATTCATTGTTTATGCACCACACCCAATGTTCTATGCAATACATGCCCTCCTTAATACCCACCACCAGGCTCACCCAACCCCCCACAACCCTCCCCTCCAAAACCCTCAGTTTGTCTCTCAGAGTCCACAGTCTCTTGTGGTTTGTCTCCCCCTCTGATTTCCCCCAACTCACTTCTCTTCTTCATCTCCCAATGTCCTCTGTGTTATTCCTTATGCTCCACAAGTAAGTGAAACCATATAACTGAGCTGTGTTTAGATGCTATCTGTTACCGTAATTGTCCAGGAAAGCCAGCCACCCAGCATCCAGAAATCTTGAGGCTCCTGTGGGATTACAGACCTCCCTGCCGAAAGAAAAGCCACCCGTCATATGAAAAGCTGAACTTGGACACATCTTCACTTGGCAAAGGGAAGTCCCTAGGACCAGCTGAATCATTGTTGAGGCAACGCAGAGAAGGCATCTATGATTGTTTGCAGATACCTGTTACATGTATCACAGTATGACCCGTGAGTCTACAAAAGACTATGAATAAAATTATGCTAACTTGAATCTTCTGCTTCCCTGTGTCTTGACTTGCCTGTATTAGAATGATTGTTACAGCCAATGCCAAATAAGCATTCTGTATCTTCCTGTAAGAAGAGGACATCCCTACCCAGGTTCCTTTCTTTTCTAGAAATATTTCTCTACAAAGCAATTCTAAATCCTTGACTTCCTTTTATTTTGTAATCCTATTATACTAAGACCAATGAAAGGAAAAAATACAACTAAGGTATCGATCACGTTTGTCATCAGAGCTCCTGACCTGCACACTTCCTCTCCCTTCGCAGGTACCAGATTCTTGGGTTGCCCACCTGGGACTCACCCTCAGGGTGCTTTTGCCAATAAAATGTACCTGTTTCCTGCCCTATCCTATAACAATAAAGAGTGATTCAATATACAGATAAATCAATACTCTTAAGCTTTTCCACAATCTAGTGTGCAGTGCAATGAATGATTAAGGAGTGATGAAAATTCTCGGCACTCAGAGAGGATACTTTTGTCAGGGAAGTCTTCCGTGTTCCTTACTTTCTGCCTGTGGTCCTTTTTACACTTGACTTCAGCCTGGCTTGCTGTCAGCCAGGAGGCTGGACTGTAACAGCTGATGAGCCTTCAGGTAACATTGTTGGAGTCCTTTGGTTAAGTTCACACCAACTTTTTGTCTTGATCTCTATATTCCGGCTCCTCCATTTCTACTTTGTCATTATTTATTGGACATTTTATTGCTGTAGACCAGTAATTTCCTTTATAGAATGAGATTCTGTGTAAATAAATAAGTAATACACACACATTTTGAGTGTTGCTTCCTAAAAGTTAGTTTTTTGTGTACATGAATCTCAAAAATGGAGCTCCAGTCTCAAGTTCTTGTTGATCAGCTATTAAATACTTGGTTTGCTAATAACAATGCCAAAACAGTGTACTGAACCTGGAACCCAGAAATCTCTGTTTGATTCCTTATCCTGCATTTGATTTTCTTCCCTAAGTCTCCTCTTTCCTCTATTGTTTCTCCATACTGGAAAAGAGTGGGGTATCATAAGAAAAGAAATGCAAAATGGACACACCACAGGAAATCACCACTGTGCTATATTCTTGGCAACCCTTCATGGTCAGGGGAAAAGTTCTTTTAAGAAAAAAGGAAATAGCATACTGAAATAATTTATTAACTGATTAAGTACCAAGATAAGTATGATTCAAATCTCATTAACAAACCAACTTCTAAGCCAACCCTTCAAATCTCTTTTATGAGACCTTTAAAATTCCTTACATTAAGTTTCCTAAGGTCTGAGAATCAATCCGGGGGGGACAAGATGGCGGGGTACTAGGAAGAGGCGTCTTTTCAGCTGGTACCCCAAAGTGAGCTGATTACCTACCACAGAACTCTGATCACCCATGAAATCAGCCTGAGATCAGAATTATACACGTCTGGATCTCTACAGGGGCAGAAGACGCCAGTGAGCAGGTAAAGCGGAATGGGAACAGCGGACTGAGATCGGAAGATAAACAAAAGGGGGAGGGAGCCACCAGAGGCGACCGGTGGGAAAGTAATACCCCGATACGAGCGAGAGTGCCCTGCGTCTGGGGACCAGCATTAACTCGGAGACTGGTTGAAAGCACTCCAAAAGAGCAAAGGATCGCGGGGGCAAACTGTGGGAATCGGGGCGGCTAGGGACAGGGGCTTGAGTCCCCGGTCCCAGACGGCCTCCCCGGCGCGGAGGCAGAGAGAGTGCGGCGGAGAAACCGGCTCCTGGTCCCTAAGCCGCCAGCGTGCCCCAGAGCGCGGGGTTCCGGCTCCTGTGAGGGGATGGGAGCGGGTCTGCAGAACGCGCGCTAGCCCTACCACAAAGCTTGAGATGCGCGTGCACGTCGCTCCAGCTCTCCTGGGTTTCTAAGGCCCGGGGGCGCTTCTAGACCCGGGCCATTGTTTCAAAGTCTAAGCCTGGCGCCCGCGAAACTCTTCCCCGGACAGAGGCGCGCAAAAGCCCAGCCTGCGGCTTACGGACCAGCGCCCCGTTCTCAGTGCCCCAGACGCGCGCCCGACCCACAGCCGCCTCTGAAAAGAGGTGCGCGCAAGCCGGGCACTCCCAGCCCCGGCCAGCGGCAAAATCTCAGTGTGCGATCGCTGCTTGGAACCTCTCTGGCGGTCAGGAGCTCCCAGACAGCCGCCACTGCCTTGGCTTTGGGGACGGGCAAAAGATCCTGCGCCCCCAGGGTCTTTAACTTGGAACCTGCACTGCCAGCATCCAAGGGGGAATTTATTCAGCTTCTGCACCCAGACTGAGGCTTCTGAGACGGAGATCAGGAAGTGTTCCAGGGTGCACCTTGAATGCACCAGAGTTGATACATCCAGCTACATCTGTTCAGTCTTCTCCCACCAAAATGACTAGGAGGAGGAATGCCCAACAGAAGAAAAATACAGAGGATGGACCTTCCGCAACAGAGCTAACGGCTATCAACATAGACAATATGTCGGAAAGAGAATTCAGGCTAACAATTATCCAGGCAATAGCTAGGTTGGAGAAAGCCATGGATGACCAAACAGAATTGATTAGAGCCGAACTGAAAGCGACCAGACAGGATGTTCACAATGTTAGGGCGGAGCTTAAAGCTACCAGGGAGGAGGTCCACAATGCTCTCAATGAGTTCCAATCCAATCTAAACTCTCTCAAAGCTAGGGTAACTGAGACAGAAGATAGAATTAGTGATCTGGAAGACAAACAGATAGAGAGAAAGGATCAGGAGGAAGCCTGGAACAAACAGCTTAGATCCCACGAAAGCAGAATTAGGGAAATAAGTGATGCCATGAAGCGTTCCAACGTCAGAATTATTGGAATTCCTGAAGGGGAGGAGAAAGAAAGAAGTCTAGAAGATGTCGTGGAACAAGTCCTTCATGAAAACTTTCCGAATCTCGCGAATGAAACCAGCGTTCATGTACTAGAGGCTGAACGGTCTCCACCCAAGATTATACACTCCAAAAAAACATCACGACACCTGATAGTCAAATTGAGAAATTATAATTGTAGGTATAATCTCTTGAAAGCTGCCAGGGCAAAGAGGCTCCTTACTTACAGAGGGAAGCCCATCAGAATAACGTCAGACCTGTCCACAGAGACCTGGCAAGCCAGAAGAGGCTGGCAAGATATATTCAGGGCACTAAATGAGAAGAACATGCAGCCAAGAATACTTTATCCAGCAAGACTGACATTCAAAATGGATGGAGAGATAAAGAGTTTCCAAGACCGGCAAGACTTAAAAGACTATGCAACCACCAAGCCGATACTGCAGGAAATATTAAGGGGGGTTCTATAAAAGAGGAAAAATCCCAAGAATAGCATTGAACAGAAATATAGAGACAGTCTACAGAAAGAAAGACTTCAAAGGTAACTCGATGTCAATAAAAACGTATCTATCAATAATCACTCTCAATGTGAATGGCCTCAATGCACCCATAAAACGGCACAGGGTTGCAGATTGGATAAAACGACAGGACCCATCCATATGCTGTCTACAAGAGACCCATTTTGAACCTAAAGATACACGCAGACTGAAAGTGAAGGGGTGGAGAAGCATCTTTCATGCCAATGGGACTCAAAAGAAGGCTGGGGTAGCGATTCTCATATCAGATAAATTAGACTTCAAACTAAAGACTGTAGTCAGAGATACAGAAGGACACTACATAATCCTTAAAGGGACTATCCACCAAGATGATCTAACAATTGTAAATATCTATGCTCCCAATATGGGAGCAGCCAATTACTTAAGAAAACTGTTAATCAAGATAAAGAGTCATATTGATATGAATACACTAATCGTAGGTGATCTTAACACGCCTCTTTCAGAATTAGACAGATCATCGAAGCAGAAAATCAATAAAGAAACAAGAGCATTGAACGACACATTGGACCAGATGGACCTCATAGATATATACAGAACATTCCACCCTAAAACAGCAGAATACTCATTCTTCTCAAGTGCACACGGAACCTTCTCCAGAATAGACCACATACTGGGTCACAAATCAGGACTCAGCCGATACCAAAAGACTGAGATTATTCCCTGCATATTCTCAGATCACAATGCTTTGAAACTGGAGCTCAATCACAAGGAAAAGTTCCGAAGGAACTCAAACACATGGAAGCTAAAGACCACCTTGCTTAAGAATGCTTGGATCAACCAGGAGATCAAAGAAGAACTGAAACAATTCATGGAAACCAATGAGAATGAAGACACTTCGGTCCAAAACCTATGGGATACAGCAAAGGCGGTCCTAAGGGGAAAATATATAGCCATCCAAGCCTTGCTCAAAAAAATTGAAAAATCCAGAACACACCAGCTGTCTCTACACCTTAAAGAACTGGAGGATCAACAACAAATCAAACCAACTCCACACATAAGAAGGGAAATCATCAAGATTAGAGCTGAGATCAATGAGGGAGAAACCAGAGATACAGTAGAACGTATCAATGAAACTAGAAGCTGGTTTTTTGAAAGAATCAATAAGATCGATAAGCCACTGGCTACACTAATCCAAAAGAAAAGAGAGAAATCCCAAATTCATAAAATTATGAATGAAAGGGGAGAGATCACAACTAACACCAAGGAAGTAGAAACAATCATCAGAAGTTACTACGAACAGTTATATGCCAATAAGCTTAGCAACCTTGATGAAATGGATGCATTCCTGGAAAAATATAAACTACCAAAATTGAACCAGGAAGAAATCGACAACCTGAATAGACCGATATCTAATAACGAGATTGAAGCAGTGATCAAAAATCTCCCAAAAAACAAGAGCCCAGGACCTGACGGATTCCCTGGGGAATTCTACCACACCTTCCAAGAAGAAATAACACCTATTCTCCTGAAGCTGTTTCAAAAAATTGAAGCAGAAGGAAAACTTCCAGACTCTTTCTATGAAGCCAGCATTACCCTGATCCCCAAACCAGGCAAGGACCATACCAAAAAGGAGAATTTCAGACCAATATCACTGATGAATATGGATGCTAAGATTCTCAACAAGATCCTAGCCAACAGGATCCAACAACACATTAAAAAGATTATCCACCATGATCAGGTGGGATTCATCCCTGGGCTACAAGGATGGTTCAACATTCGTAAATCAATCAATGTGATACAACAAATTAATAGGAGAAGAGAGAAGAACCACATGGTCCTCTCAATTGATGCAGAAAAAGCATTTGACAAAATCCAACATCCGTTCCTGATTAAAACGCTTCAAAGTATAGGGATAGAGGGAACATTCCTGAACCTCATCAAATCTATCTATGAAAGACCCACAGCAAATATCATCCTCAATGGGAAAAAGCTTGCAGCCTTCCCGTTGAGATCAGGAACAAGACAAGGATGCCCACTTTCACCACTCTTGTTCAACATAGTATTAGAAGTCCTAGCAACAGCAATCAGACAACAGAGAGAAATAAAAGGTATCCAAATTGGTAATGAAGAAGTCAAACTCTCTCTCTTCGCAGATGACATGATTCTTTATATGGAAAACCCAAAAGACTCCACCCCCAAACTACTAGAACTCATACAGCAATTCAGCAACGTGGCAGGATACAAAGTCAATGTGCAGAAATCAGTGGCTTTCTTATACACTAACAAGGAAAATACAGAAAGGGAAATTAGAGAATCGATTCCATTTACTATAGCACCAAGAACCATAAGATACCTGGGAATAAACCTAACTAAAGAGGTAAAGGATCTATACTTGAGGAACTATAGAACACTCATGAAAGAAATTGAAGAAGACACAAAAAGATGGAAGACCATTCCATGCTCTTGGATCGGAAGAATAAACATTGTTAAAATGTCTATACTGCCTAGAGCAATCTATACTTTTAATGCCATTCCGATCAAAATTCCACCGGCATTCTTCAAAGAGCTGGAGCAAATAATCCAAAAATTTGTATGGAATCAGAAGAGACCCCGAATCGCTAAGGAAACGTTGAAAAACAAAAATAAAGCTGGCGGCATCACCTTACCTGATTTCAAGCTTTATTACAAAGCTGTGATCACCAAGACAGCATGGTACTGGCATAAAAACAGACACATAGACCAGTGGAACAGAGTAGAGAGCCCTGATATGGACCCTCAACTCTATGGTCAATTAATCTTCGACAAAACAGGAAAAAATATACAGTGGAAAAAAGACAGTCTCTTCAATAAATGGTGCTGGGAAAACTGGACAGCTATATGTAGAAGAATGAAACTCGACCATTCTCTTACACCGTACACAAAGATCAACTCAAACT
Organism: Neogale vison; assembly: GCF_020171115.1. Lineage (NCBI taxonomy): Eukaryota > Metazoa > Chordata > Mammalia > Carnivora > Mustelidae > Neogale > Neogale vison. Next base: position 221,093,458 of record NC_058091.1, read on the forward strand.
GGATAAAAGACCTCAACGTGAGACAGGAATCTATCAGAATCTTAGAGGAGAACATAGGCAGTAATCTCTTCGATATCAGCCACAGCAACTTCTTTCAAGATACGTCTCCAAAGGCAAAGGAAACAAAAGCGAAAATAGACTTCTGGGACTTCATCAAAATCAAAAGCTTCTGCACAGCAAAGGAAACAGTCAAAAAAACAAAGAGGCAACCCACGGAATGGGAGAAGATATTTGCAAATGACAGTACAGACAAAAGGTTGATATCCAGGATCTATAATGAACTCCTCAAACTCAACCCACACGAAACAGACAAACACATCAAAAAATGGGCAGAAGATATGAACAGACACTTCTCCAATCAAGAAATACAAATGGCTATCAGACACATGAAAAAATGCTCATCATCATTAGCCCTCAGGGAGATTCAAATTAAAACCACATTGAGATATCACCTTACACCAGTTAGAATGGCCAAAATTAACAAAACAGGAAACAACATGTGTTGGAGAGGATGTGGAGAAAGGGGAACCCTCTTACACTGTTGGTGGGAATGCAAGTTGGTGCAGCCTCTTTGGAGAACAGTGTGGAGATTCCTCAAGAAATTAAAAATAGAGCTTCCCTACGACCCTGCAATTGCACTCCTGGGTATTTACCCCAAAGATACAGATGTCGTGAAAAGAAGGGCCATCTGTACCCCAATGTTTATAGCAGCAATGGCCACAGTCGCCAAACTATGGAAAGAACCAAGATGCCCTTCAACAGATGAATGGATAAGGAAGATGTGGTCCATATACACTATGGAGTATTATGCCTCCATCAGAAAGGACGAATATCCAACTTTTGTAGCAACATGGACGGGACTGGAAGAGATTATGCTGAGTGAAATCAGTCAAGCAGAGAGAGTCAATTATCATATGGTTTCACTCATTTGTGGAGCATAACCAATAGCATGGAGTACAAGGGGCGTTAGAGAGGAGTAGGGAATTTGGGTAAATTGGAAGGGGAGGTGAACCATGAAAGACTATGGACTCTGAAAAACAGTCTGAGGGGTTTGAAGTGGCGGGGGGATGGGAGGTTGGGGTACCAGGTGGTGGGTATTATAGAGGGCACAGCTTGCATGGAGCACTGGGTGTGGTGAAAAAATAATGAATACTGTTTTTCTGAAAATAAATAAATTGGGGAAAAAAAAAAAAAAAAAGTTTCCTAAGGTCTAAAACAGATTGCTTAAACTTGAGACCAAATCAAGGAAATTCTCCCAAGTATTCCCCAAGACCTCTGGGCGTGGGCAGGACGCACGAAGTGCAGTGTGTACTACCAGGTACGCACCGAGGAACGTCTGCAGCCTTGGAGAACCAAGCAGGTACCTGTCTAGGTTTCCTGTGGTCTCCAGGAGCGGCGAACTGGACTAAATCACATGGTGCTTCAGCTGCAGCAAAAGAAGTAAATGGCAGCAGTACAATTCCAACAACAAGCAGGGGGCCCTTTTTTGACATCAAAGAGGTTATTCTGAGAATACCATTAATAGGCTAGAAGACAGGTAACAAACCTTTCTCACAGGTGAAGAAGACTTGAAGCTCTCAGTTCATCTAGGTCTTCTGATTCCCTTCTCTATAGTAGGCATGTGAGACCTCTTCATAATATATATGCATGCATAAATGCACAAAGAAACAGCCAAATAAATGACACTCCTGTTACTGTTTCAGAACCACTAGAAGACACAATTAGAAACTGCAGCATAAACCCCAGGTCTTCTGCTTGTCAAAATGCTTCTGAGTTGCTTTTACTTCTATGTTAATCAGCCTCTGGCTGGTTCAAGATATGCTATCATAGAATGAGATTCTTTCCTTTGTTTTTTAAATCTCAAATTAAGAATTCAAATCCTTTGTGATGCCCTTCTCTGAGATCTATAATGATTTTTTTTTTCTCACATACTATGTCATTCAGTTCCGATAGCTATAAGATACAGGGGATCTTTTCTCATTTTAAAAAAGTTATCAAGGGGGTGCCTGGGTGGCGCAGTGGGTTAAAGCCTCTGCCTTCGGCTCAGGTCATGATCCCAGGGTCCTGGGATCGAGCCCCGCATCTGGCCCTCTGCTCAGTGGGGAGCCTGCTTCCTCCTCCCTCTCTCTCTGCCTGCCTCTCTGCCTACTTGTGATCTCTGTCTGTCAAATAAAATAAACAAAATCTTTAAAAAAAAAATCATCAAAATACCTGAATATTTTAAGTATGACTGTGTGATGAACTGTCCTAAATAAACCACTGAGACTTCCCATGTGCTATAGGACTTGACACCAAAATTGAATATCCCAGTATACAAAAGTATGATATGTATCAGAATTAGTCCACCTGCTCCAGAATAAGTTCAGGTAGATGACCCCAGCCTGTCTCCCCCATCACTCTCCCTTCACACACCCCAAACAAAGTATTTCCCTCTACACAACTTCTTAGATGGACACATAGGTATCTCTGCAAAATAGAGGCTAAAAACTACTACCCTAATATAATTCAATTTTAAAGTCTAATTGTAGATATGTAATTCTTGCAGATACTTCATAACAATAAAAGCGATTGATTATACTGCTCAGATGGTTAAAAAAAAAAAGATGATTATACTATACTACTATAGGCTTAGATTCTGCCAACATGTTGAGATCACTGTCCTTAGAGTTACATACTCTCATTAACATAATTTTTCCCTAAGCAGGAACCAGTTGCTTTCTCCATCATGAATTGTATTTCCAGCTGAGTCAATGTCTCTGTAGCATTAATTAGCTGGGAGCAATCACAGCTACAGTTTTCATACCAACTTGTACTGCTTTCCCCAGCTATGGTAAAAATCTAGTTTTCCCAGGCCCCCTGTCTTGAGGATAGTGGGAAATGTTAGTTATGCTTACATGGAAGTTGATGAAAATTGTATGAGAAATAGAAAAATATGTATGTATGTATGTATATACACACATGTGTTTATTACTCTATCTATAGTCCTCATCTGGTTGTAGTGAAAGCAGGTTTCTTTTCCTTTCAAAGTGATCCACATTATGTTACCAAGCCTTATCTAAATACAAATTGCAAGACAACCTAGACTTTTCCTTTTCATTTCCTGTATTTCCTCCCTTGAGTAATTTCTGAACTCAACTCCTGATCTGCCACACAATGGCTTTGAGACAATTGACATGTTACTTAACTTCTCAGAACCCTTCTTGAGAATGGAGATATTAACATCATCTGATTCGGAGAGTTGCTATGGGGACAAAATAAGGGAACATCCATATAAAGTTCTGGATGCTTCTACTCATTTGTGTTAGATAACTTTCTACTCCTGCCTTTATTCAGGAGTAAGATTATTTGGACCATTATATGAACACCCTCCCTTCAAAGCACAAGCTTGAAAAAAAAATCAGCTTTTTCTCTCTGTCCATCAGTAAATGATACTCTAGACACACACAGAATGCACACAAACATGAAAACGTTCACTTTTAATAACAGTATTAGTGGCAGTTAGTGGCATCAAGGGAGTCACACAAAAGACATTATGTTTTAAAGTAAGGGGTTATTTTCCAAGTATTAACTTACCAACTTTCTACACACCAAGTTCCCACAGCAGTCAAGAACATCTGAGACGCTGCTAGACTCAAGTTTCCCCTAATGGGGCACTAATTATTTTCAAATAAAGGCCTCTAGTGTGTAAGCTGTCTATGTAGAATGCAAGTACATTAAGTAATAGTAAACTTAACCCATCATTCTGATGTCTACAATGTCGTGCTTCAGAAGAGTCCAGGAAAGATCTGGTTGGAACTAAAAATATTTGAAATTCAATAAAAATATTTAATTTTTGAATTACAAGAGTATCAATCACTGAACACCTCCCTCAAAAAACAAATACAACACAATTCTATCACTGCTCCCCATAACATTTACTTTTCCTGAAATGATTACATCTTTAATACACATGCTCACACAAATAACCATCACACATGTGCACTCCACTCCTGTGATACAAAGTATTTTCTTGTGAAAGGCTCTTTAATTTTGTGTTTTCCTTCTTTATTTGCAATCTGTTTTTAGGACTTTAAAATGAGGTGTTTTACCAGCGCCACCTTGTGGTAATAAGCCACTTTTAATTCATCCACCCACTGTCTCTTCCCCCATCTTTTCTGTTTTGCGAGTGGTTTTTTTCATTTATATTCATTTATCATTCATCAGCGCTGGTGTTACTGAAGATAGGATTTCACCAAAACAAAGTAAGCCATTAAAAATACTAACAAAAAAGCAATTTTTTTTGCCATTAAAAATACTAACAAAAAGCATAATGTGAGCAAAACAGTAGAACCCATACACTTAAAAACATGCCACTCTTCTGGGCAAGAAATGCAGCTACAAATCAGAGATTTATGAAGAAGAAAAAGAAGGAGAGAGGGAGGAATTCCAAATGGGTTTTAAAGGGAAAGCTAACCTGATTTAAGGCATTTTGGCTACTTCTCTTCATATATCCACCACATTTTCTGCCCATTGCCAATCTGAGAGCCAAGCAACTTAGAACAGCAAGCAAATGCTTCCCAGCCACAAACAATAGAATATTAAAGCCATTGATATTCTTCTCACAGCAGCGGGAGCCAAAGCCAGGTGCTAAAGGAATCAGTTGTTTATAAAAAAAATAATCAAATATTCCTGCCTTCTTTCCTTCCTCCTCATTTCAGCTTCCTCTCACATAACTACCAGCATCCCTTCTCCCAATGGCCAGAGTGCTACTTGGGGAAAATAATAATGTATGATTTTTTTCCCCCTAAAACACTTCAGCACTAAAAATTTAGACCTTCATTAAAGAGCTTTTACGCCCAGTAGCAGGTATGGCCAGCTGGCCATCAAAACAGGTAACACATGTACTTTTTTTGGTTTTGATCATTAAACCCAAAGAAAACTTCATCCAGCCTCTGAAAGCCCTTGACTCTTTCAACTCTGAAACAGATCGTGATGTGGACCCACCTGATGAAAAGGAGTAGAGGTAAGACTTGAGAATTATGGCCAGAGAATATCCACTCATGAGTCTACATAAGGGCATCCAGGCCGCAGAAGGAGCTTCCCTGAGCAGAGAGGCCCAAGGATGACCTTCTGATTTAAAGGTCAAAGTCAGATATACACATGTATGAGCACACATAGGCACACACAGGCACACATATGAAGACTCACACACAGGGACAATCACCCAGTCCACTGGCATAATAGGGTTCAACCCCACTCCTTACACTGACCTTCCATGGAAAGCATGCCTTTCCTATGGCTTCTAGAGCCTCAGACCTGGGACCAGATCCCAGGGACGGAAGCATGTGGTAGAAGACTCAAAAGTCAAGCTGTCAAGTTTGCGTAAGATAAAACTGAAAGAAGAGAAATTATGTCTACTGGAGATTTTGGTTAACAGAAAGAAATCTCAGCATCAGCAGATGCTAAGCCAGGGTGAAATACTGGGAGGAGTCATGGACCGGACTGTGAGGAGGGAGAGATGATTAGAGCAGCGAAAGGAAGCTCTGAGTGAGCCATTGTAATCACCAAATCCAACGTATTATTCCTGAGTGCAGAGCCCTGGAGGCCTGCCAAAATCAGACATCCTAGCTGACCTTTCCAGGTCTCAGTGACTCCCAACCAGACCGAAGACTGTGACTGAGAAATGAATTCCTTTTCCTTCCTGGTGACCCCACATTACTTTCCAGTAAGTTCTCCCACAATACAATTGTTCCTTTATCTGCACAGGAAGGGTATTTGTGATTCCTTCTGGAAACCGGAGCACTGTGGTTGCCAGGCTCACTGTCTTGGCTGCTGGCTCAGAGTCTGACCATACACAGACCTGGAAGGAAGCCCAATCATGTGTGGGCTGTGATGCAACAGCCCAGCTCACCTCCTGGCTAGGTGGAGGTTTTAACTCTCCAGGACCCAGTAGCCTGATAGTGACCAACAAATAGAAGTTACTGTAACTCCAGTAGTATAAAACAGGGGTCAACAAATTATAGCCCCCAGGCCAAATTAGGTCTGCCACTGTGTTTATAAATAAAGCTTTATTGGAACACAGCTATGTTCATTCATCTCAGTATTTTCTATGGCTGCTTCTACACAAAAATGGCAGAGCTGAACAGCTGAAAGAACAACCACTGGCCTCTAAAACCTAGTTACACTATTAGGGCCTCTACAGGGGAAGTTTGCCAACCTCCACTTTAAAAAGAAAGGTCCTCGGGACGCCTGGGTGGCTCAGTTGGTTGGACGACTGCCTTCGGCTCAGGGCGTGATCCTGGAGTCCCGGGATCGAGTCCCGCATCGGGCTCCCAGCTCCATGGGGAGTCTGCTTCGCTCTCTGACCTTCTCCTCGCTCGTGCTCTCTCTCACTGTCTCTCTTTCTCTCAAATAAATAAATAAAATCTTTAAAAAATAAATAAATAAAAGATTTAAAAAGAAAGGTCCTCGGGGCACCTAGATGGCTCAGTGGGTTAAGGCCCCTGCCTTGGGCTCAGGTCATGGTCCCAGGGTCCTGGGATTGAGTCCCGCATCAGGCTCTCTGCTCCGCGGGGAGCCTGCTTCCTCCTCTCTCTCTGCCTGCCTCTCTGCCAAATAAATAAATAAATAATCTTAAAAAAATAAAAAGAAAAAGAAAGGTCCTCAAAAGAAGGCAGTATGGTATACCACAGAGATCAGGAGATAGGGACTCCAAAGGCTAGTTCATAGTCCTGGCTCTGTTGAAACTATGTGGGTGTCTAGTTCTCAGTAACCCTGAATGCCTCTGCTAAGCTGAAAAAAAACACAACAATTCTGTAATTTATACATTTGGTAATGCACAGCATTTCGAATGCCAATTTTACTGTACATTTTCCCAAAAAATGTCATTTTTCTATTTGTAATCCAAGGATTGTGATATTTAAAATCATTATGCTGGAATCTATGCCTTGTGCTTAAAAGGGAAATACATACACACACGCACACATATACACACACACCAGGGCAAGCCATCCAGTCCACAGATAGAAGAACAGGGTTTCCCACCCAAGCTCCTTAAACTGACCTTCTGTGGGAAAGGCATGTGGCTTTCAGGGCCTCACCACTTGCTCAGAGAAAGCTGTTGTGTGTCTAGGGCCTCACCATCTGTAAAGCTGTGATCAAAACATCACTATCAGTTACCACCTAAGGCACAGCTGTAGAATTATGGAGAAGTGTTTTTACATAACTTAACAACTGTCTGAGTCTGTCTCCTGACTAAAGGAATAAGAATCCCTAATTCACAAAACATTTCATACTTTATAGCATATTTATATAAAATTCAGTTGATGCTATCCTATTTATTTGTATTCCATACCATCTGGCTACTTTGAGACTTGCAAATAGTCTCCAAATGCCTCTCAAGCTAAGAAAAACATAACATAGTGAAGCTGGTTTTAAATCAGGGCTCTGACTTAGTCTGGGCTTTCTTCAAAAGCAGAGCCTAAGACAAGATCATTATTTTGGGAAGTGATTCCAAGGTACAGAAGTAAAGGAGTAGGCAGACTGAAACAGGGAGGGGAAGGGAAGCCAATCCAACGACCCTTTATTGATATAGTGACTGCTATGGGCAATTAGGGCTAATCCACCCCCTGGGATGCTTTGAATTGCCTTGTAGAATGAGCCCCCATATGTTCCTGCAGAATATGCAGACTTAGTAGTGTTCATACAGCAATTAACATCATTAGCACATGGCTTTATTTCACTCTCACCTCCAGTGTGAGCATGGGGCAGAATGAGTGGCCTGGCCGCTGCAAGCAAAATGAGTGGAGAAGCCCCAGGTCAGAAAGCAAGACTTATGTGGAGCAGATGAAAAAAGGAGCTGATGGGTCACAAGTATACACAGTTGTCATAGCAACAGCTGGAGTCAAAAGGTAGGCTGGGATGCCTGCGTGGTGCAGCTGATTAAGCATCATACTCTTGGATTTGGCTCAGGGCATGATCTGAGGGTGATGAAATCAAGCCCCAGGTCAGGCTCCACACTCAGCATGGAATCTGCCTAAAACTCTCTTTCTCCCTCTGCCCCTCCCCACACTGCACACACACTCTCACTCTCTCAAAAAAAAAAAAAAAAAAAGTAGGCTAAGGGGAAAGAGGCAAGATGGTGGAAGTGTAGAGGACCTCATTTCATCCCTTCATCCCTTGACTTCAGCTAGATATCTACCAAATCTTTCTGAACACCTATGAATTCAACTCAAGATGTAAGAAAACAATTGCTGGAATTCTACAAATAGAGTAGTGATGACTTTCTGCAAAGAGGGAAATGTGGAGAAGTGAATCTGATGGGATGCATCAGAAGATAAACAGCAGTGGGGGAAGCCTCCAGAACCCAGCTACCAGAAGGTGATAGAGCCCCAAAACTTTTAGAATTCTGCTCCAGTAAGACACGTCCCTGCCTCAAAGGTGCTCAAGTGGTGAGGTAGGGCAGAATCCTAGGCAGGACATTGTGGCCTCGGGATCCCTCGGGTCACAGAAAAGCTCAGGGGTGCCTGAGCCAGCAGAGTTCCCAAACATCACAGCAGGGAAGCCAACTGCAAACAGCAAGTCCAGGAGTGGGCTTTCACCTTGGTATTGCTAGAAACCACAAACCATGGCATAATTGGGCAACCACTCTCCCTGCAGGGTCCTTCAAAGGGCATAAACGTGGCGACCTTCCTACCTCCCCTGGGAGGGAGCAACTATATGAAAACAAGTTAAGCAATCTGGAAGAAATGGATGCATTCCTAGAGACTTATAAACTACCAAATTTGAAACAGGAAGAAATAGAAAACCTGAACTGACCCATCACCAGCAAGGAAATTGAAGCAATAATCAAAAATCTCCCAACAAACAAGAGTCAGGGCTGGACAGCATCCCAGGGGAATTCTATCAAACATTAAAGAAACATTAATACCTATTCTTCTGAAACTGTTCCAAAAAATAAAAATGGAAGGAAAACTTCCAAACTCATTTTATGAGGCCAGCATTACCTTGATCCCAAAACCAGACAAAGACCCCACCAAAAAGAAAAATTACAGGCCAATATTCCTTACAAACATAGATGCCAAAATTCTCACCAAGATACTAGCCAATAGGATCCAACCATACATCATAAGGATTATTCACCACAACCAGGTGGGATTTATTCCTGGGCTGCAAGGCTGGTTCAACATCTGCAAATTAATCAACATGATAAATCACATTAACAAAAGAAAGGACAAGAACCATATATGATCCTCTCAATTGATACAGAAAAAGAATTTGACAAAGTACAGCATCCTTTCTTGATTCAAAGTCTCCTCAGTGTAGGCATAGAGGGAACATACCTCAATATCATAAAAGCCATCTATGAAAAGCCCATAGCAAATATCAGTCTCAATGGGGAAAAACTGAGAGCTTTTTCCCCCAAGATCAGGAACACGACATGGATGCCCATTCTTACCATGCTTGTTCAATATAGTACTAGATGTCCTCGCCTCAGCAATCAGACAACAAAAAGAAATAAAAGGCATTCAAATTACCAAAGAAGAAGTCAAACTCTCATTCTTTGCAGATAACATGATACTCTATGTGGAAAACCCAAAAGACTCCCCCCCAAAATTGCTAGAATTCATACAGGAATTCAGCAAAGTGGAAGGGTATAAAATCAATGCACAGAAATCAGGTGCATTCCTATACACTAATGATGAGAAAGAAGAAAGAAAAATTAAGAAGTTGATCCCATTTACAACTGCACCCAAACCAGAAGATACCTAGGCATAAACATAAACAAAGAGGCAAAGGATCTCAGAAAACTATAGAACACTCACAAAACAAACTGAGAAAGACACAAAGAAATGGGAAAACATTCCATGCTCATTCCATGCTTAACAAATATTGTTAAAATGTCTACACTACCTAGAGCAATCTACGCATTCAGTGCAATCCTTATCAAAATACCATCAACTTTTTTCACAGAGTTGGAACAAATAATCCAAATAATACAAATAAGTTTGTATGGAACCAGAAATGACTCCAAATTAGCCAAAGGAATGTTGAAAAGGAAAACCAAAGCTGGTAGCATCACAATTCCAGACTTCAAGCTCTATTACAAAGCTGTCATCATCAAGATAGTATGGTACTGACATAAAAACAGACACATAGATCAGTGGAACAGAACAGAGAACCCAGAAATGGACCCTCAGTGGAACAGAACAGAGAACCCAGAAATGGACCCTCAGCTCTATGGTCAACTGAATTTTGACAAAGCAAGAAAGAATGTCCAATGGAAAAAAGTCTCTTCAACAAATGGTGTTGAGAAAATTGGACAGCCACATGCAGAAGAATGAAACTGGACCATTTCCTTACACCATTCACAAAAATAGATTCAAAATGGATGAAAGAGGGACGCCTGGGTGGCGCAGTTGGTTGGACGACTGCCTCCGGCTCAGGGCGTGATCCTGGAGTCCCGGGATGGAGTCCCACATCAGGCTCCCAGCTCCATGGGGAGTCTGCTTCGCTCTCTGACCTTCTCCTCGCTCATTCTCTCTCTCACTGTCTCTCTCTCTCAAATAAAAAAAAAAAAAAAAAAATGGATGAAAGACCTAAAAGTGAAAAAAGAATCCATCAAAATCCTAGAGGAGAACACAGGCAGCAACCTCTGTAACCTCTGCCTCAACAACTTCTTCCTAGACACATCTTCAAAGGGAAGGGAAACAAAGGCAAAAATGAACCACTGGGACTTCATCAAGATAAAAAGCTTTTGCAAGCCAAGGAAACAGTCAATAAAATCAAAGGACAACCATCAGAATAGAAGTATTTGCAATATCTTACCAGATAAAGGACTAGTATCTAAAATCTACAAAGAACTTATCAAACAACAAATAATCCAGTCAAGAAATGGGCAGAAGACATGAACAGACATTTCTGCAAAGAAGACATCGAGATGGCCAACAGACACATGAAAAAGAGCTCCACATCATATGGCATCAGGGAAATACAAATCAAAACCACAATGAGATACCACTTCACACCAGTAAGAATGGATAAGATTAAGAAGTCAGGAAATGACAGATGCTGGCAAGGATGCAGAGAAAGGGGAACCCTCCTACACTGTTGGTGGGAATGCAAGCTGGTGCAACCACTCTGGAAAACAGCATGGAGGTTCCTCAAAAAGTTGAAAATAGAGCTACCTTATGACCCAGGAATCACACTACTGGGTATTTACCCTAAAGATACAAACGTAGCGATCTGAAGGGGCACATGCACCCAAATGTTTATAGCAGCAGTGTCCACAATAGCCAAACCATGGAAAGAACCTAGATGTCCATCAACAGATGAATGGATAAAGAAGATGTGGTATATACATACAATTGAATATTATGCAGCCATCAAAAGTATTGAAATCTTGCCATTTGTGATGACCTGGATGGAACTAGAGGGTATTATGCTTAGCAAAATAAGTCAATCAGAGAAAGACAACTATCATATGATCTCCCTGATATGAGGAAATGGAGATGCAATGTGGGGGGCTTGGGGGGTAGGAAAAGAATAAATGAAATAAGATGGGATCAAGAGGGAGACAAACCATAAGAGACTCTTACTGTCACAAAACAAACTGAGGGTGACCGGGGGGAGGGGGGTCGGTAGAGGGTGGTGGGGTTATGGACATTGGGGAGGGTATGTGATATAGTGAGTGCTGTAAAGTGTGTAAACCTGGCGATTCAGAGACCTGTACCCCTGGAGCTAATAATACATTATATGTTTATAAAAAAATTTTAAAAAAATATTAAAAAAAAAAAACCACAATGAGATACCACCTCACACCAGTCAGAATGGCTAAAATTAATAAGTCAGTAAAAAACAGATGTTGGCGAGGATATGGAAAAAGGGGAACCCTCCTACACTGCTGATGGGGATGCAAGAGGGTTCCCCCTCTATTTTCAACTCAAGAAGCTGAAAAGAGAGCCACCCTTGACCCAGCAATTGCACTACTGGTTACAATACTCTAAAGATACAAACGGAATGATTTGAAGGGCACCTGCACCCCAGTGTTTATAACTGCAATGTCCACAATGGCCAAACTATCAAAAGAGCTGATATGTCCTTCAAAAAGATGAATAAACAAAATGTGAGATATATATGTGTGTGTGTGTATATATATATATGTGTATATATATGTATATATACACATATGTATATATATGTGTGTATATATATGTATATATGTATATATATGTATATATATATACACACACACTATATATAATATATATATTTATATATACATACATACACACATACAAAATGGAATATTACTCAGCCCTCAGAAAGGATAAATACTACATACTATTTACTTTGATGTGGGTGGAACTGGAGGGTATTATGCTGAATGAAATAAGTCAATCAGAGAAAAACAATTATCACACAGTTTATATGTGGAGTATAAGAAACAGCGAAGATCATAGGGGAAGGGAGGAAAAACTGAATGGGAAGAAATCAGAAAGGGAAACAAACCACAAGAGACTCTTAACTATAGGAAACAAACTGAGGGTTGCTGGCGGGGTGGTGGGTGGGAGGATGGGGTAACTGACTGATGGGCGTTAAGGAGAGCACATGATGTAATGAGCACTGGGTGTTACAGCCACTGATGAATCACTGAACTCTACCTCTGAAACCAATAATACACTACATGTTAAACAAGTAAATTTAAATTTTAAAAACTGGTCAGAGGGGCTCCTGGGTGGCTCAGTGGATTGGGCCTTAGCCTTTGGCTTAGGTCATGATCCCAAGGTCCTGGGATCAAGCCCCACATGGGGCTGTCTGCTCAGCGGGGAGCCTACTTCCTTCTCTCTCTCTGCCTGTCTCTCTGCCTACTTGTGATCTGTCTGTCAAATAAATAAATAAATTTTTTTTAAAAACCTTTTAAAAGCTAGTAAGAAAAAGAAAATGTATGCTATAAAAGTTTCATGGTGAAATCACTTCATATCTGTGTTTTAAAACCCTGATACTGGGGCATCTGGGTGGCTCAGTGGGTTAAAGCCTCTGCCTTCAGCTCAAGTCATGATCCCAGGGTCCTGGGATCGAGCCCCACATCAGGCTCTGTGCTCTGCGGGGAGCCTGCTTCCTCCTCTCTCTCTGGCTGCCTCTGCCTACTTGTGATCTCCGTCTGTGAAATAAATAAATAAAATCTTGAAAAAAAAAAAGAATGAAAATTATAAAAATTAGGCCAAGAGGATATAATGGCACAAGAAGTGACCATACAGTATGTAATATTTAAATTCTACTACCCCATCCTCTTGGCACACCGTCAATTAAGTTAGCATGATCACAATATTCCTTCATGCAAAATCAGAAGAACATCTGCCCACACTAGACATGAAATAAAGAGATGAAGACACTATCCTTGTGTTTAAGGAGAGTTCCATTTTAAAGGAGGATTGACTCTGGAAATAAATTATTTTAAGGCATTCAGATTAATACCACCAGTTAATATGCAAACACAGACAGATCCTCCAACCTCTATTGGATGGGGAGCAAGGAATGGATGTCAATACAAGGGAAGTCTTCTTGGGAATTAAGGAGTGCACTTATGATGAGCCATCAGTAAGGTATGGAATTGTTGAATCACTATACTGTACACTTCAAACTAACATAACACTATATAGGAATTTAAAATAAATTTAAAAAAAAAAAAAAGGAAGCCTTCAGAAGGAGCATGAGGCCCAAGAGATTTCAAAGGACGAATAAGAGTTTTTCAGGAAGTAGAACAGAATGAAAGAATGAATCATCTATGCAGAGTCATGGTAGTTAAAGTGAGAATGAGTGCAGGAAAATAGGAGGACTTTAGAAAGGATGACATCTAGGTAGCACAAGGGGAAATGGTCAGCCATAAAGAGGCAGCAGGGCCCAGACCATGAGACCCCGGGTCCCATCTGACACACCTTGAACTCCATTCTACTGGCAAGAGTGGGAACATGTTAGGATTGTGAAAAAGGAATGGAGTTGCTCAGTTTGTTTTTAACAAGAAAGGGAACTCCAATAACATCACGGAAGGGAGTTTGTATCATCTCAAAGGAACTTCAGCAGTAAATTAAACTCTGTGCATCCTGATGATCCCAAGATTAAAATAATTCAGCTCCATCAAACATGCCAATTCATAGAACACAAAATAACTTATTTTTCTGTACATATACAGAACATTATGGCTAAACTTAACACAAGACCGAATGAAAACAGCTGCAAGCCTTCATCAAAGCAGAGACATTTGTGAGAGGGTAGGTCCGTTAATTTATTATTTAATGCTCACAGCACTGTAATGTAGGCCTAGAAATAATTTAAACTTACTGGTCATTTCCCTGGCCCTTAGCTTCGGCAAAACAACATGAATATTCACGAAGACTAATGACAGGACTCAGTGCAGAAATACAGGTTTTTCACATGGTGTTGACAAGAAAATCAGTCACCATAAACAATGGGCATCTAATAAACAAAGCTGACTTCCTCAAATTTTTTAAAATTTATTTATTTTATTTATTTGACAGAGACATCACAAATAGGCAGAGAGGCAGGCAGAGAGAAAGGGGTAAGCAGGCTCCCTGCTGAACAAAGAGCCCGATGCAGGGCTTGATCCCAGGACCCTGAGACCATGACCCGAGCTGAAGGCAGAGGCTTAACCCACTGAGCCACCCAGGCGCCCGGACTTCCTCAATTTAAATTCAGCAAAACAGCAGAGTAGTTCTAATGCTCCTTCTGTGAATCTGTGTGCCAAATACAAGAGGCAGAGTTACAATAATGAAGAGGAAGACAATGAAAAGGAAATCAAACATGAAGGAACAGACTCAGAGACAAGAGAAAAAAACTTGAGAGGACCAAAGAACTTTCTGTGCTTCAGTTTCCACACTGCCTAGAAAGAGCAAGTACCCCATCTCTCCCTCCACCAAACTGTGACAATAAGTGATGTCGATGCTGAGTGGCTAGAAATCGGACAATTCCAAAGAGGCATCCAGAGACCATCAGCTTATGTTGAAGCCTCCACCCCTCCTTTAGTCAAGCCCTTCAATTCATTTTGGAGCCATGGCCCAAGCCAGAAGTCTGGTAAGACTTACAGGCTTTCCTATTTCTATTTTCTAATGTAGTTGAAAGCATAAAATTATATTGAAATGCAATTACCAAAATAGTAAGAACAAATTTTGTGATACACTAGTATATGTGCTTCTCTATCAGTCCATTAAATATCAAGATCTAATGGTGACTCTGATAACTAGCATAACTTCTGTGTAGTTATACCTGTAACACTGTGAGGTGATATCAGTAATTTCTACTGGTGACAAACTCTTACGTGCTGCTAATATTGTTTTGATAGTTGCCTAGTAATAGCTGAGGCATATGCTAAAGTTACTTTGGGGGCTGATAAAACTGAAGATGTAATTCATGAATCCTCACTTAAGTCTGCTAGCCACACTTCTGTAGGTGTGGTATTTTTTAATATTGAAATAAAACATAAAAAACAGATAGTGGAAGATATGGCACTCAGCAAACTACTGCTAGTGGTAATAGTAAATCACCAGTACCCCAAGGTCCAGAGTCACAAATTGAAAGCCACTCCGTTCAAGAGGCTACTTAAAGACCTGGCTTGCTAGGAACATGTGAGACCAACAAATGATCGGTCTGCAGAGGGATCAGACAAGCCCTGACAAGGAGAGAGGAAAAAATAAAAACGGGACTCTAGAAAAACAGGATAGAATTTTATTTAGCTTACTTCAAAGATCATTTTACCTTCTCTGGTAATAAGTAACCATATGACCTCACACAAGTTATTTAACTTCTCTGGACCTCAGCTTTCTAAACATAAAGGTAATAGTTGTTATCTCATAGGGTCATCATGAGAATTCAATCAGTTAAATGTAAAATGTAACATTTTACAAATGTAACATTCACTCAGTGAATGTTAGGTATCATTATATTGCTAGTATTATTACAGGACTCAGAACAGACAAAACTACAATTTGCAACCATTTTTCTACTCCCCCTCCTTAGCTTGAAATGATTTTTATCTTTTATTGTTATTCCTACAGCAAACAGACTTTTTTTAAACCAAATAAAAGGCTGTAAACAACTTCATTTTTAGGAAGTCCTTTATATACTACCACCTACGTTCTTCTTTTCTCTGAGATCTAAGTTATTTTTACAGAGTTATTTTTTATTTTTGTCTTGTGTGGCTGACAGAGGGGGTGTGTGTATAAATGTTCACATTCCTAACCATATGCTGAAATTTTATCAGGAGATCTAAGGTGCTAATCCCAGCTTTCTGGATGCACTACTTCTTGCTTTCACGTGGAAAATACCATATGGAATTCATATGACCCATGCAAGGGCAGTTGAGCTTCTTTAATATTCACAGATATATTGGCCCCTGGATTAAATCTGGGATTTAATATACCAGACACCAATCCCCTGACAGAGGCTGATAAGTACCTGACCAGAAACAGACTTTCTAGGTGACCACTGAGTTTCTAAGTCACTTCACATACTTTTGTCCAGCCACAGAGCAAGTAAATGGTGGAATAATTCAGAACCTGAGGTATCAGGGAAAAGCATGCCCTCCAAAGAGGAAGTAGCTCTCCAACGCTCCATTTCTTCTTTGCCCTCCCCTTGCCTAGAAGTGTCTTTTAAAATTGTGAGGCATGCACCATCTTTCCACTCCCAGTCCTGTCCTTTTCAGAATTGCTAGCCAAAAAGGGTTTAGAACACCACCCACGGACGTCCCATCCAAATCCCTATGCTCTGTGTCTCCTGGATGTCTCCAGAGGTAAACATTTCTGATCCAAAGTAAATAAATTGCTTACGGGCTGGGCAGAATCTCATAAGAATAAGTAACTGCAAACAAAAGCAGAGCCAAGAAAAATGGACAATAGCAGAAAGGGTTTTTCCCAACTTTTCAATATGAAAATTCTCTAAAATGAAAGCTGACAGACTAGTATAACCAGTATCTATATGCCCATCACCCAGATGCAACACCTATTGCTATTCTGGCATTTTTTATGGATGTGTGTATCCACTCAACTGTGCGTGTGTGGGGGGGTGCATTTATGTGTATCTTGAATAACTGGAAAGTTCCTGATATCCTGATAATTCACCCCTAAATATTTCAGCATGCCTCTTCTCACAATGACATTCTCCTCCGCATTCCCTTATTAATAGAATAATAACACCTAAGCAAATCAAGAGGAATACCATAATATTTAATATTAGCCCACATTCCAATCTCCATCCTCATCCTGAGAATTAAAGCACTGCATTTGATTGCTATAGCTCTTTCAGCTCTTTTAACATAGAGCAGTCCTCCTACCTCTTATTTCAACAACGGTGGCTTTTTCATGTGTCCAGACTATGTCTAGCAGGACAGCAAACAGAACCTTCCATCACCCTCCGCCAAATGGAGAACAAAAGTCCCAGCTCCTTTCCCCCACCACGCTTCACCCATAGTCACATCACTGCAGCCACACTGGCCTCCGTGCTGCTCCCAACATACTAACATGCCCAGCTCAACATCTGGCTCCTGAAGGGGACTGTTCCTCCCACAAATCCCAAGAGGTGCCCTCCAAACTCCTGCAGGTCTTTGCTCAATAAAACCTACCTCGAACATCTTAATTACAACTGTAAACCACCTTCCCCACTTTATTTTTCTTCATAGTGTCTTTCACCATTGAACTTTCTAGGCATTGTGGTTCTTTTGCTGGTCACTTATCTCACCACCTGGAATGTACCCTCCTCCAAGACAGGGTCTTTGTGTGATATGCTCATTGCTGCATCCCTGCTCCTATATGAGGGTTGGGCTCTAGTCAATCAACAAGTATTTATTAAGACCCGCTGCTATGCTCTGGACACTGGCAGAGCAGCAGTACCTGCTTAAAGCTGGCCCAGCCTGACTCTCCTCCCCGATGCCCCAGAACAGTGGCAAACCCACTGCCCAGTATTCAGAATGGCTTCTCAGAAGTTAGGTGAGGCCCTGGGGCCATGCACATAAATTCCAGAGCCCTGGCATTTGCTTGAAGGTAGGACTGACCCTACATCTCGCTCCTATAGTCCCACTGTCCCCCTCATGAATCCCATGGCTTCCAGTGCAGGTCTCTGACAATTCTCCTAGGCCTAACAACTCCTCAATCTGTTCCAGTCAAAGCGTCCACAGCAAACTTGCCTGTACCCACCCCTAAAGGATCACTTCAGTGGTCCCAGTCACCCATCCTCCCGCTTGTCCTCCTCGAAGCCATTGCAGTGATCTTTCTAAGACACAGTCATTGCAGAATCATTACCTCAGCTCAAAATACTTAACTGACATTCCGCCCTGCCCAGGATTAAACATTAGTACATAGACTGATGTACACACAAGACCCTTCTTATTCCGACTACCACCTCTCCCATCCTGATCTCCTGCCACGCCCCACCTCACATTTGACACCACTAAGTTATTTTTAGTGGTTTCTGGAATATCTATGCTCCGTAGGTGAACTTGAACACTCTCTTCTGTTTATATTCACATGGAGCATTTTGCCTAAAAAGAAAATCACTTTAACATTAACGTTAACACCCTCCCATTAGTAGTGTTTGCCTGCCAGCCAGATCTCGCTGCAGGCCTGGAACCCATGCCCTATGAAGATTCCATAGGGGTGTGGGTGAAGGGGTGTGGGCCTTTGCATCTTCCTATCCAGAGAGGTTTTAGTAAAACACTAGGTGTTTAATAAATGTGTACGACTTAGCCTAAGGAGCTACTTTGCCCTGGGCAGAGCTGTGTGTTTAGGACCTCAAGGATCAGAGTTGGTGACCCTGATCTTCCTTATTCTGATTTTATGGCTCAGGCCTAGAGTTAATGGTAAATGTCCTCATTGTTTCAGTTTACTGAAACATTATGTAAACCCAGCATCAGGCGGCTGTTTGGCGACAAACAACTCTGCATTCCAGAGCATGCTGACCCTGTGGCCAGTTGCTTTGTTTGCTTTTCACTAACAAAGAGGCTCTCATTTAAAGTTCTGAAAGTTAAACCACATTATATTCATTCCATCTTGTTCTCCCTCATAAAAATGTGAGTATGTGTGTGTGCACGTGTGTGTGTGAAAGAGACAGACAGACAAAGCTAGATGCCGTGAAATTAGCGTGGCAGCTATGCTTCAAGCTAACTCTTATGCCCTGACCCGAAAGGACTGGATAAAACACGTGGGATGAGGCGCCAGGTCCAAAAGGGCCACAGTCGGTTGTCACTAGACTTAGCAGACCGCCTGCTTCCAAAGTATTAACATGGACCACTCACCAGTTCTCCACTTCATTTTATTTCCCTCTGAGAGTCATTACCTTCTTCACCCACCTGAGTCCACAAAATTGCATGTGCCTAACATTCTGGTCATGGATAATAATGAGGAGTGCTAGGATTTCTCTAAGGAGATGAGACTAATTTTCCACAAGCTAAGAATTTTTTATGTGGTAAATATGCTTCTGTCATTTCTATCTACAATATATGCACAAAACTACAATATCACTTAATATTATTATTTAGAAATTTGCAACCATTATCCTACTCCATAGAAGAATGGGTATCCCTGGTTCTGTGCAGTGAGGGAATATACAAGGACTCGAAAGCTGCTCGCATACCCATGCTTAGACTTTACGGACTTCAGGCTGAAGGTGAGTAAGCATTTCCGGCAGGGTCTTGATGCTCCTTCCCCTGGCTGTTAGCATTGTTTCACTTTGTCTGGTTTAAACCGAAGCCAGCTGAATCTCCTCCAAGTTCCAGTTTTGGTCAGATCTCAGGAGACAGCCTGTCTGGTTATTTAAAAACAAATATCTGCCTGCACATCCACCCCAACCTGATAATATGGCAGATCCCTGATGCCTTGTGACCCCACCTGGGTCCCCATTTGTGGTGGAGGGAGAGGTAAGGACATTAAGTGCTGGGATCTCCACAACTGAGGTTACCAAAGTACAAACAAGAAGGCCTGTGAACAGACAGTGAGGCTACGGAGCCAGTTACGCTCTTGCACAACCAGTCTCTGCCACCACACACCCATGTTATCTTCTCCTTTCCCCAGTTTACTCATGAACGTCTCCTTTCATGGCCTCAAAGCACATCCGATTATATGCCAACTAATCAGTGAGCATACAGTAGGCTTGCCCCTGATCAGTTTCCTGAAAAGACAGGAGAGAACAAGAAGAAGGGAGTCTTCACTCCCAAGGAGTTTATAACACAGAGGTGGAGACAAAAAAACACACCAACATAAGAAACAGAATAAAGATATGGGATTATTGTATTGTAGACACAAAGAAGGGGACTTTTGCTCACTAGGTTTTTCTGCAATGAACGAGTTCATCCTCAGAATGGCATGTAAGACTTGTCCATCAAGGGGACAGAGGCAGGAGGATTGGATTCAGTGCATGAAATAATCCACTTTCAAAACATTTAGGAATTCAATTATATTGACTTCAAATATTGTTCATTGTGGGGCGCCTGGGTGGCTCAGTGGTTTAAGCCTCTGCCTTCAGCTCAGGTCATGGTCTCAGGGTCCTGGGATCGAGCCCCACATTGGGCTGTCTGCTTAGCATGGAGCCTGCTTCCCCCTCTCTCTCTGCCTGCCTCTCTGCCTACTTGTGATCTCTCTCTATCAAATAAATAAATAAAAATCTTTTAAAAAAAAATATTGTTCATTGAATTTTAATTTGACTTTTTAATTCAGCGAAAAACTCCCTGTCAAATTTACCATTTAAAAATCTTTGCTTAAGTGTTTAAGAATATATATATATTTTTAACATAAGCTTTTCTCTTCTCCAATCTGTGCCAATCTCCCCTAAATCTTCCCAACTGTCTATCTTCCTGCATTTCTCTTCTACCAGGAAATAAAGAGCAAATTCTAATGCTAATGCTAATCTCCAAATACTGATGTACCAGGGTTATATGGTAATTAATATTATAAACAACTCAGTAAAGAGGGAGTCAGGTGTGGTAGGAAGAGCTTGGGTACCAGAGAAAGGAGGCTTTAATCTGAATGTGCCCCTTTCTCATTATGTGAACTTGGAAAAGAATAATAATCCTCATCTCATAGGTTTTTTCCTTTGATCTAATAAGTTTTTTAATAGGAAAAAGTATTAATGTACCTAAAAGATCTAGCACAGTGTTACATACACTATTTTATACTGCCTTATATAATCTGGGACTTAGATAGAAACCATTAAAAACCATATAATTTCTGTTTTCAAAAGTCACTGTTTTGAAAGTGTGTTTTCAAAACCACAAGAAAGAACAAGTGTTGGTAAAGATGAAGAGAAGGGGAAAAAAAAAAAAAAAAAGAAAACCCCTGTTGCACTGTTGGTGGGAAAGCAAATTGGTGCAGCCACTGTGGAAAACCACTGTGAAGGTTCTGAAAGATCCCCCGGGGCTCCAAGCACCCCGGAATGGACCCCTTCTCAGGAGGAGACCCCCGGACCCAAAAACCAAGCCGAGTCCACTGATCAGATGCAAACAGCACGAGGTTTATTGAGTTGACACAGGTACCTGCGGGCGATCAAGTCTTAGGAAGACTCGCGCACCAGCCCTTTGTTCAGGGCCTTTTTATGGGGTTTGGGGAAGCGAAAGCATACGTACAGAAGCAGAAACATAGTTACAAGGTTCTTATTGGCTGGTTTGAATGTAAGGCATACTCGGTGTTTGTAGATTGGCTTTGAAGGACCCCGGCGCGCGAAGAGAAAGGTGGGGAGGGGGAGTGAGGAGGGGGAGTTGGACCTTATTACTCAGCAGAGAAACATCCTGCCTACGTGACTAGGCCCACGTACCTAGGCGACCCCCCTTGCCTATGTGACTATGCGCATAAAGTATCCTGTTGAAACAGGAGACCAGTATCACCCCCTAAAAGCCAAGTGGTTACAGAAAGGCAAGGGAGTGGTTAAACAATTAACTGGGGGAGGGGTCTAACAGGGGAAGGGCGAGCGATTACAGAAAAGCCAAGAAGCAGTTAGTTAATCAATGGCTGGGGGGGGGGTGTCTATATGCGGAGTCTTTCAGTTCCTCAAAAAATGAAAAATCAAATTATCATATGATTCAGTAATTTCACTACTAGGTATTAATTCAAAGACTTAAAAAACATTAATTCATTGAGAGATGAATGAAGATGTAGGATAGACACATGATGGAACAGTACTCAACTATAAAAAAAATAAAATCTTGTGATTTGCAACAACACAAAAAGATCTAGAGGGTATAACACTAAGCAAAATAAGTCAGTCAGAAAAAGACAAATACAGTATTATTTCACTCAAATGTAGAATTTGAGGAACAAAATACACAAAGAAAAAAAGAGAGAAAAATTAAAAACCAGACTCTTAACTATAGAAAACAAACTAATGGTTGCTGGAGGGGAGGCAGGTGGGGGGATGGAGGATATACGTGATGGGAATTAAGAGTATACTTACCCTGATGAGCACTGAGTGATGTACACAACTGCTGAACCACTAGGTTGTACATCAGAAATTAATATAACACAGCAAGTTAACTATACTGGTAATAACGTTTTTTAAAGTGAATAAGTATTTACTGATGATTGTACTTTTAAGGATGAAATTGTGCTCTCAGGTCTCTCCCAGACACTTGAGATAACCAGAACACCAGCAATGGAACAGCTTCATCAAAGTTGGGTTTGGTTTGCTGAGTAATAGCTTTGAAGAAGAATTTGTGTTTGAATGAGGTTTAAATTATGAGGATTACGTGCAGACAGAAAATGGAGAGAACATGAGAAGCAAATGAGTGAGACTGGAAGAATGGGGAAAAGCTGGAGACAAGAAAAATCAAATCCAACAACTCAAACACACCCTCGAGTCCCAGTGAAGAGAGCATGGTACAATGGAAAACTCACAAATTTGGCAATCAGCTGCTTCCAAATTCCTGGTCAGCCCCTGGTAGCTGTGTAGCCTTAGGCAAGGCACATGACCCTTCTGAACTTCTACATCTTCACAGAAACATCTTTGAACAATACCTAACTAGCATGAAAGATTAGAGATGATCTGTGTGGAAGTGCATGATACAATACCTTGTCCACAGGTATGTTTAATAAATGCCCTATTATTACCTCTTAGTCATCATTCACTATTGTAATCCCCTAGAACCAATGTGAAACAGATCCTTAAGAAATTAAAACCAGCCAACTGTCCAGCCAAAATAGAAGCAGATATTGAGCTAGAAACACACACTTGACAAGAAAAAAAAATTTTTGGTAGCCATAGCAAGATCAAGCAAGGAAAAAAAAAAAAAGATAATGTTGGAATATTATGGAAAAATGTTTTGATATACCCAGAAGGAATAAGTTTTGGTGGACTTGGTAGTTAAGTATCAGGAAATCAGAGTCCACCAGCTACGTCATATCACCCTTGGTAAGTGCAGCCATGTTCCAAAGCAGAAGTGTCCAGAGGAACCACAGATAAAGAAAGCCGGGCTACCAAATTAAAATTACAGACATCCAATGAAGAAATTCGTTACGTACTAGATATAATAGCAGCAGATGACACCCTTTCTATGGAGAAGATTAATATGCTGACTTGAGAGGTGGGATTCTGGCCACTGGAAAGGGGTGTCCAGGTGGAGTCAGCGAAGTTCTCCTCCTCCCAGAGTTCCTCCATGATGGCCCATGGTACAACAGTGGTCAAGAGCATAAGGACGGCACTCAGAGACTGACTTGAAGACCAGGAAAAGAAGTAAAACTGCAACAACTGGGACCCACAACATTCCTTAAGAATTTCTCTGCAAAAGTTTCACTTCTGCAGGGACTGAAGAGTGGAATCACTTCAAGAAAGACACCTTGTTCTTGGGTCCTAGATGCCAGATTCTGGACAGCAGCATTACCCTACAACACACAGGAAAACCAGAGTAGAAACCATCAGGTGTAGAATCACTTAAAGTACTAATATCATGTCCTAAATCCTGCAAAATAAGATAAATATATCGTATGAACCAATAATACAAGGCCTCCCTGTGTTCGCAGAACAGCTCTACTGTATTCAGTCTACAAGTGTATATTCTAGCTATAAGGAGTTTTGAACATGTAACGGACAGTAATTATCTTCTTAGAATTCAGTAGTTTTTGGAGGCAGTGCTACAAATGGCCTAGCTCTCGTAACACAAACCAAACAAACATGAACTCTAAGCCGAGAACTTCATTCAGCTGCCTTCTGATTCTGGTCACATATGTTAAATTAAACAAGGAAGCCATTAGACTGAGGTGACTTTAATCCTTTAGTCGCCTAGTGAGCGAACCCATACCTAATCCTGTAAATGCCTCAAGGTTAAGAACCTGAAACCTAAGGACAACCACTCACAACAAACAGCCAACTAGGCCTCCCAAGCAAGGCAACCGCTTACGCTACAGCCAAATCGAATTATTCCTTCGCTTGCTGCCCAGTCTTCCCTTTGAAAGTCTTTCCTCTGACTCCTAACTACTCTAGGGGGTCTCTGCCCAATTAGAAACCCTGTTTACTCAAGCTAACAATTTAATATGCCTCAGTTTATCTTTTAGCACATTCAAACTCAGTCCTGAATACCCTCCTATCTTACGGTCATGTCCTCTGACTTTTAAAAAGGGAAATGTCTTAGAAACCATCTGGCCCACCCCACCCACTCTCACCCTGTGACCATTTAAAATAAGGGAACCAAAACTCAGGGAGGCTGAGGGATGTCCAAGATCATAATGATTTTAATGTTTATCTTTCCTTCTGTGAATGCTAAACAAATCATTTTAATAAGACTTAACAGTATCCACATAGATCACTGCTCCCAGCACATATGAGTGAACAATGCTACCCTGTCGTGATTGACAGAAAAAGTGAAATGAAAGTTAAATGACATGTCATGCTTTCTCACATGAGAAACCTATTTTGTGGAAAGTAGCCACAAACAAATAATGTGGATGTTCATACCAGACCAGGGATAATTTAGAAACAAAAGTATGTCCAGTTACATGAAGCTTACAGTGATAGCCCTCCAAGTAATTCACAGAGAAGCATTTTTTAAATTATCATTTTTATAGAGCTGTATTTTTTAAATAACTTTAAAAATATTTCACCAAAATGATTATTTCACAAAATTTCTGGAAGTCTGAAAATTGAGCAGAGCTTCCTCTAATTCCCCTTCTCCCTCTCTGAGCCACCACCATCAGTCCGCACTCGACTCTGGCTCCACTGGCCCGGCATGAGTCTGCAAAACCCACCATTTTGGTGCTCACCCTGTTGGCCTCTGGACAGAATCACTCTGGTCTGTTCTTAGGGCCTTTTCCACAAACAAGTACATCCCTGTCTGAAGCTCACTGGTCCTTTTGTGTGCCTTTTGTGTGCCTAAGACCTACTTTCACATCCTCTATATGCCAACAGCAAATGGACTCCACATTGCAACCTAAACCCTACCCAAACCCATAAAAATAAGTGGCCATCCAAGCCCCTACAAGCATCAATTTATTAAATGGGTGCACGAAACCAACATGAGAATAAATCAGCCTGGGTGCTGTCAGTGAACTCAGCTTTCCATATAAAATTCTTCACACTCTGGCGAAATGTAAGCCCACCTCTAGCCCCCACCAACGTGTATATTTAAAATCATCCCACAGAGGACCTCTTCTTCCATACAATGCACCTCAGAGATTTGGATGATTCACCCACAGCCTGTATGATCCTGGAGATCAGCTGATAGAATAGCAATGGTGGGCACTGAGGGGCCAATGAAATGCAGAAACTATAGGACGCAGGGTATAGTACTATTTATCAGTAACAAGTCACATTATCTCAATCTGACACTCATCTAAGAATTCTATGAAGTTGTCTGGTTCTGGGGGCGGGGCGGGAAATCTCAAAAAAAAAAAAAGAGAGAGTAGGAACTATAGGAAAATGAGAAATGTTTTGTTATAATGGAAGTCGGGAAAAAACTTTTCCTATACTTAGTGAAGGAGAGTACCCACCAATACAAAAAAAAAAAATATGTGAGGTGAAAGGCAAGTTCAACTAAGTCCAAATGCTACACTATATTCAAGGTATCCAATAAACTCTTATTTTTAAATACTAACATAGGTCTGCAATTTTTAAAAGAGAAAATCAGCCTCTCCTTGCCATTATGAAATGACTATTAAATGCACCTCAGAGAGCTGGATGATTCACCCACAGCCTGAAAGATCCTGGAGATCAGCTGATAGAATAGCAATGGTGGACTACCTAAGGGGCACCTGGCTGGCTCAGCTGGTAGAGATGCAACTCTTGATCTTAGGGTTGTGAGTTCCAAGTCCCAGGCTGGAAATAAAAATTACTTCAAAATTTTTTTTAAAAATTAATATTTTATTTATTTATTTGCGAGAGAGAGAACGAGAGAGAGAGAACACAAGGAGGGAGAGGAAGAAACAGGCTCCCCACTGCGTAGGGAGCCTGAGGTGGGGCTCAATCCCAGGATCCCAAGATCATGACCTGAGCCAAAGACAGATGCTTAACCAACTGAGCCACCCATGTGCCCCCAAAAGTAAAAAATAAAAATCTTAAAAAAATTTTAAAAATAGGCACTTGTAGGTAGCCGAATTATGACCCTGCTCTCAGAATCTTCCCCACATGTGTTGGGTCCTGCCCTGAATTCAGCCCCATGAGTACAGCCACACAAAACATCAATCCCAACTCTTCTGCTGTTCCCTCCTTACCATCACAAATTGCCCCGACCCCTGCTTGCCATTTCTGTCTCTTGCTTCTCCTATTTCAAAAGCAGAAAGGTCTCTTTCCTTTCCAAACTGCTTCTTCCTCAGCTCCCACACATAATTTTGGTTGTATCAGTCCCTTGCCCCTTCAGTCTACCATTCTGTACCTAAATACTCCCTTCTGAATATCACCAAATGGTGCTTGCGTCTCCCATTACCCTAACACTCCCATTTACTCCTCCGGAGCACCATGCTCTAGCAGCCTCTTTTCTGTTCTGCACATCATCGCCAAACTTTCAAATGAACAGTAGGATCCTCGATGTGGCAGGCTTGGGTCTCATTGGCCTTGGACTCCTCACCACGCTAGCACAGTAATGTCCCTCGATATTTGAGGACCAGATGACTAAGCCAATCGTCTGTTTGTAGTGGTGATAACAATCACACCATAGCTTCGCACCACCTGCGATTGAGTCTAGTCATAGGAGAAAGTGAGGTGGACTTGTCTTGCAGGCTGAGACAATCTTGGAATTAGACTGATATATTCGTTGCAAGGGAGTTACAGGTGCGACACTGCCCATTTAAGCGTGACAATGATTCACGTCAAATGAACTTTCACTGCTATTTCCAATCCTCCTTCCAATCTGATATTACAGCTACTGCTTAGTCACCAGGACAGCAAGCTCCTTTGCGTCAAAACCACCCTCCTCAAAAATACCCCTGCCCTTCCACCCCTGGTACTCTATCCATTCTATCACATTACACTTTCCTCCACCAAGATTCAGCTCTAGCATCCGATCCACAATGCTATCTGGCCTACAAAGCTTCATTCCATTCTCCTTCAAAATAACTGTGGCATGTTTTCAATGGAAACCGGAATACATCACACATGGTTAAAAATAATTCAAGCAAACAAAAGTTCTGAATGAAGTTCTGAATGAAACATCTCCTTCACAAGACCATAGTTCCTTGGCTGAGGAGTTTCTCAGTCTCCTAGAGGGCAGCCATTACATCATTTTTTGAAATACCCTTCCAGAAGTTTTCCCTCTCCTGGAAATACACACAAAATATATAATAACTTTTTTAGAGGAACAGAAGAACACAATGGACACTCTGGTACAACTTGATTTTTGTTCTTAGCACATTCAGGAACTTGTAAATCTAAGTTAATACATGCGAAGCCCTTAGAACGGTTCCTGGCCCACAGCAAGGGCTAAATAACTTTCAAGTGGAGTGTATCAGAGGCCATCCCAGCACTCAAGAGTTTCTACCAATTAGACCCCAGAAGCATACAAATAAAGGCTGGGGGTTTCACTGGGCAAGAGCTCAGGGGTGCTCCCCCCCCCCACATCCCCAGAGGTAGGCTCCCTGCAGACTTGGCTATTACCTCTCCCCTTTGTGTGGCATTTGGGGGAAAAGGCCACCCCAGAGCTCACACTTCCTAACTAAAATCACACCTCCCTCCCACTGATCCCCAAGTCGAAACAATACGCTGAGGAGTAAAAACAAAACACGTTCTTGCACTTTGCCTTGATTACACGGTAAGAAGGATACATTCGGCTAGATACGATTAGCTTTGTGGCATCAGCTCTGCACTAGGTCCCAGAATGTTTCTAGAAGGTAAGCTTTGCGCAGTGGCAGTATCGTAGCCAATGAGGTTTATCCGAGGCGCGATTTTTGCTAATTGAATAGAAGGTAAGCTGCAGTAACCTTGCCTCAGGCTCCGGTCCCAACCCTTCCTGTGTCCCCTGATAAGAGCAGAACTCACAGGAGGTGTGAAATCAGATGTGACTCCAGCGAAGACAAGGCCACGTGTTCCGGCGGCTTTGGGAGATGACCGCAGAGTCCCTGTCAGCCCTCACGAGCAGTTTTCAGGTCAGAGAACTTGGGAAACTCTGACGAAGGCGCCAGTTTTCGCCATTTTCAGCTCCCTCACCTCAGTCCCGCAGCACTTCCGGCTCATTTGCATACCTGATGAGCCTTTCACCGCCCAGGATCTTTCCGCAGCCTACCCAGAATGCACCTTGCCAGCCTGGGCACTGGGTGGGGGAGGGGCAGGAGCCATGGGAGCTGGACTGGCAAGAGCTCTGTGAATTTTGGCGTTTGGGGCAGGGGTGGAATTTGGGAGAGCTTGTGACTGCAATTAAAGGGAAGTTGGCAACTTAAACACTGCCCCTTAACAGTTAGTTGAGGGTCCATTAAGTTTAAGCCCCCCCGCCCAGACTTCTTTGCAGGTACCTGTACCCCTGTGGGCTCGCGGACACATGTGCACACATTAACAGGAACCACTCAGCAACCGAAAAGAAGAGAAGGAAAAACAGTGGCATCCTGAGGCTCACAGGGGAAGAAACATGAGAGGCTTGACCCCTTCGTGTTACTTTACTGAGAGGCTTATGTGGGGTGAGGGACTGGGTCAAAACAAGGTCTGTCTTAGACACCTGTTCTTGCCACCGACTCTCCCAAACGTTTCCCAAAGCCTTAGAGCACCCGATACACGTACACACATAAGTGCACATACATAGGGAAAATGAGCCTTCTTTTTTAACAGCTGCAGCTTCTTAACGGAATGGACTTTCCACTGAGCCTGTCATATAAATAACCCACGGCCTCTGTCAAAGAGAATATTAAAAATATTGAAGTTGCATAAATTGGGCATAATAAATAATTACATAAATAATAAATAAATAGGGCATAGTTTACCTAAAGTGGCACTTGGCCTGGCCACCTGGGTCAATAAGAGGTTCAGAGGCTACTGAGTGACCTCAATTGTTCTGGACCAAAACAATGAGAAACTTTTCTGAGCAAAATAATAATCAGGTCAGCCTCCTAGAGCCTTAGGAGTGAACACAAAACCAAGGGTCAAAAGGACAGGACAGTGTCAGACCAACCTCAAGAGGAAGGCCCAGAATGCACTGTGACAGTGCGTCAAGTCTGGAATGTAGGCTGAGCATTGTGCTGAAGGCAAACTGACCTAGTCCCTTGTGCACAGATGTGAGAGAAAGAGGAGTGGGATGTAAGTTTAGGGAAGGGATCAGACACTCTCCAGGGAAGGATGGATGACAACTCCGCGCAGCTGTCTGGAAAGTTCAGGGCTGTTGAGCTGTTCCAGTGACTTTAGGGAATTAAGATGTTTGGAGTAGGAGTCCCAGACAAAACTCTGAATTTAGTCTGGCTTCCAGTTGCTCGGACCAAAAACCTTCGTGACATTCTTGACACACATCTGCTCCATTCCCAACACTCCCGCCAACATCCAGTCTATCAGGAAATTCTGTCAGCCTTATTTTCTCAATATATCCATTTCTGCCCATTTCCCACCATGTCTGTGCTATCACCCTGGTCCAAGCCATTAGTATTGCTCACCTTGATTACTGAAATAACTTTCCTAGGGTTTTTGTTTCTATCCTTGCTCACCTATAGTCCATACAGCAGCCAGAGCGATAATTTGGTAAGTGATAAATTACTAAATTCTCCACCTGAAACTAATACTACACTGTATGCTGACTAACTGGAATTTAAATAAAAACTTGGAATTAAGGGGGCATTGCATGATGTGAAAGGCATTAGATGGTATTCACAACTAACAAATCATTGAACACTACACCAAAAGTATATAATAATGTACTACATGTTGGCTAATCGAATTTCAGCAAAAAAAATAAATAAATAAAAACTTGTAGGAAGAAAAATAAATATTTATTTGAGCAGCATAAATAAACAAATAAATAAAATGCAAGTCAACTTCTCTACTGAAAATCCTGTGATAGCTTCCCTTCTCACTAAGAGGAAAACCAAAGTCCTTCTACTGCTGTACAAGGACCTCTAGAGAGTGGCCCCACCTCCTCCTCCTTACAGCCTCACTCAGTGCAGCCACACTGGCCTCCTCATCCACCTGGAACCGACCAGGACTGCTCCTGCCTCAGGGACCTGCTCAAATGCAGTTCCTTCTGCCTGGAAATGTCCTCCCCAGATATACTCATGATTCATCCCTTCAGCTCCTTCAGGCTTTTTTTTTTTTTTTTTTTTTAATATCGACTTCTCATAAAGCTCTACCCCTATAAACTCTTCTATTTCCTTTGTGCATACAAATTCCTCTTAAAGTGTTCTATTTCTTTTCATATAATTTATCACTTTCTAATGTTATAATAAGCACATTTTCATATATTTAATACACATTACATATTTATTACACTACCTGTCTTTCCCCACACAAAAATGCAAAGTTCCGTGAACACAGGTAGTTTTACAATAATTTGTTAACTCATGAATTCTTTGAGCCTACTAGATGGTCAAGATATAGATGATTCTCAACACAAATCTTCTAAATAAACAAATACAGTCATTTAGGTCAAAAGCCACTGAATGGCTCCTTTGCCAGACTAGGAGCTCCTCTATAAAAAGAAATGTGGCATCCATCCATTCGTGCATGTGATTAGTATTTATTGAGCACCTAATCTATACCAAGCACTATGCTAGAGAGTCTAAAATGCAATGGTGAACAAAACATGTACAAGTTCTTGCCCTCATGAAACTTACAAATTAGTGCCTAGAGACAGATACTCAACACATAACTGTACAAATGAGATCATTACTACCAACGTAGTGTACCGTTAAAATAGTCCAGGAAAAACTTTATGTTTTGTACTGGGTTGGTGGTAGAGGAGGTGGGAAAAGTTAAGCAGATTAAAGATTATTTAGTAAAGAAAATGTAATGGGAGATATAAATGTATTAGGTGGGGTTGGGGAGAATATATAACAAAGGTAAGTCCCAAAGCTCTGGTTTAAGTAACTGAGTGGATGAAAGTGCCCTTTGCTAGAGTAGTGGAGTCAGCTAAATAATGGTCCACCAAAGATATACATGTTCTAATCTCTGAAATTTGTAAATGCTATCTTATCTGGAAAAAGACATTTGCAGGTATGATTAATTTAAGGATCTTAGGAACAGGAGATTATTCTGGATTATCTGGCTGGGCCCTACGTGCACTCACATGTAATCACATGTATCCTTATAACACATGTATTCTTATAAAAGGGAGATCAGAAGATAAGTGCGCGCACGCGCGCACACACACACACACACACACACACACACACAAGGCGATATGAAGATGGAACCAA
This sequence comes from Neogale vison, assembly GCF_020171115.1. Classification (NCBI taxonomy): domain Eukaryota; kingdom Metazoa; phylum Chordata; class Mammalia; order Carnivora; family Mustelidae; genus Neogale; species Neogale vison. Next base: position 221,125,233 of record NC_058091.1, read on the forward strand.
GAGAAATTTGAAGATGCTGGCATTGAAGATTGGAGTGATGGGATCACAAGCCTACTATGATGATTAATTCTATGTGTCCACTTAACTGGGCCACAGGATGTCCACACATTTGGTCACACACCATTGTGGTTGTGTCTGTGAGAGTGTTTCTGGATAAGATTAACATTTGAATTGCAAGACTGAGTAAAACAGATTGCTTCCCTAATGTGGGTGAGCCTCAGCCAATCAACTGAAGACCTGAAGAGAACAAAAATGTTTAGTTAGAGGGAATTCCTCCAGCCTGACTGATTGAACTAAGACATTTGTCTTTTCCTGCCCTCACACTGGAGCTGCCATGCCACCACTGGTCCTCCTCAGTCTCTAGTTTGCAGATCTTGTAACTTCTCACCTTCCATAGTTGCGTATGCCAGTTCCTTGCAAAAAAACCACACATACACACACTATTGATTTCAGTTCTCTGAAAAACCCTAATTAATACACCAAGGAATGCTGGAAGCCATCAGAAACTGGAAGGGTCGAGAAACAGATTCACCTTGATTTCAGCTCAGTGAAACTGATTTTAGATTTCTGGCCTCCGGGACTCTAAGACTATAAATGGATACTACTTTAAGCCAATCTGACCGCAGTCAGTTGTTACAAAAGTCACAGGACACAGACGAAATGGGAATCACTATAAGAGGAGATGTGGGGCAGGAGGGCATCAGGATTAGGTTTGGAACATGAAATCTGGGATGCCTATCACACACCTAGGGGAGAGGCAGGTCAAATCAAGATTTGGAATGCAGGTATGGAACTGATGGAACGGTCTGAGCAGGTGTATAAACCTCGGAGCCAGACTGGAAAGCATAAGAAGCAGAGTAAAAGGAAGGACAGCTGAGTGCCACATCCTGAGGCAGTCTCAACAGTGAGAGGTCTGGAAGGAGGATAGCCTGAGAAGGAAGCAGGAGAGCATGGGATCTTGGAGACCAACAGAGGTGAGAGTTTTTGAATTACATGGTCCTCAGCTCTGGAGCAGAATCCAGTGTGGAGGAGATTTAAGAGTGAATGGTCGATGAGGCAGGAACAGCCTGTGTGGAAAATTTATCCTTAAAGTATGTTTGGTTTGGAAAGTAAATAAAGAGAGCAGACAGTTGCCAGGAATTTGGGGCCCTGGGAAGTTTTTTTTTTTTTTTTTGGTCCTTATTTTAAATAGGAGAGTTTAGGGCATCAGGGCATTGTGCTTGGAAAATTACCTGAGAGAAGAGAAACAATTGGAAACGGAAATGAAGGTGAGGTTGCTGGCTGAAGCCAGAGAAGGCTGAAAGGGGAAGCACACACAGAGAGCAGGTCTTAATCTGGGCTGTCATCTAGGATTTCCTGGGGATAATATTAAAATCTTACTGCCTAGCCTGCACCCAAGACAAATGGCATCAGATTTCCTGAGTTAGGACCCAGACATCAGTTGCTGTGCATGCTTCCCAGGTGATTCCAAGAAGTGGACCAGGGGCTTCAGAGCACACCCGGAGATCAAGGCCTTGAGTCCAAGGAGCATCAGGCACAGGTTGGAGGTTTGCTGGGTGTAAGTGAGGGAGTTGCCAACTTCACCGTTATATTTTCAAAATTCAAGACAAGGTCATGTGCTAAGTATGTCCTGAGAATATAATGGAATAAGGGAAGACTGAGAGCCAAAGGAAAGGAAAATAAGATGACTTAGTTCATACTGAGAATGGAAAAGGGAAGATGACCTCTAATTGGGGAAATGTGGCAAGAGCGCTGAAAAGATGACCTCTAATTGGGGAAATGTGGCAAGAGCGCTGCTATAACTTACAGCTATACCATCTGTCCATCCATCCGTCCATCCATCCGTCATTTGTCGGAAAGACCCCAAACTAGGCAGTAAGGATAAAACATAAGCAAGACAATGTCCTCACAGTTTTCACAAGACATATACGTCTTGTGTGAGAAAGTGAGAAAGTAGACAGTGAGAAAGTAGACATATACGTAAAGAGAAGATTCAGGAGCTTTACTCCATCAAAGGGATAGTGGGGACCATAACCCTTATGGGGACAGGAGGCATCTCCTCCCATCACAGTACATGGCACACAGGAGGCCCTAAGCCATGTTCATTGTACTCCCAGAACTTGACTGTTGTGGGGAAAGGGAGGGCATGAAATTGACATGAAATGACAATTCAGCTTTTATTCTCCAGATGTGACAAAAGCAGCTGCAAAACCTAATGACCTTACCAGCAGCAGAGTGTCACGTGGCATCTGCAAACAGGAGAACGTCTCAGAGCTCAGAAGGGGTGCCAATGCAGAAGTCAATGTGGAATTTTCTACATGGTAAACTCCATGTGAAATTCAGAAAGTGGTCACTAGGTGGCAGGACTAACATTTGCAAAATAACTTGCCAAGTGTAGGAACTAATCAGATACCAGCTGGTGCCCCAAACCAAACTTCCTGGTCGGCCCAGGGAGTTTCCTGTGCCAGTGTGACCAGCAAGGAGAAGAACACTAAAAACTGGTTGTTTTGGGTCACTGTTTAATGTAAACTGATTAACCTATGGTTATTTAGTCTCCTGTCTCTTTGGCCTCTAAAACTATGTTGTCCAATAAAGTAGACACTAGTCACATGGACCTCTTTGAGCACCTGAAATGTGACTAGTGCAAATGAGAAACTAATACTTAATTTTATTTTCTTTAATTCATGTAAATATAAAAGCTGATATTCTATTTCAATTATTGGAAAAACTCTCAATTATGCTTGAAACAACTTGGGTATGTCAATCCCAAGTTGAATCCTTTTCAACCATAAATTTTCTGAAATCTAAATATAGACCAAGAATTTCCAAACAACATGTACTATGAAATTGAGATCTGATATAAGGGTAAAATATACATCATGAAAAATAAAAGGTAAATATCTCATAAATATTTTACACTGACTGCAATGATTTTTACATTGCATGGAATTAAATATAATATTTTGATATATTAGATGAAAATGCATTACCAAAACCAACTTCACGTAGTATTTATTTTTATTGCAGGTGTCTTAGCCTGCTGTAACAGAATACCATCAACTAACTAGTTTGTTTAAACAACATCTACTTCTCACAGCTCTGGAGACTGAAAGTCTAAAATCAAGGTGTGACAGATTCAGTGTCTGGTGAGGATCCTCTTCCTATTTGGAGACAGCTACCTTCTTACTCTATTTTCACTTGGTGCAGAGAGAGATCATCTCTCTTGTGTCCCTTAAAAGGGCACAAATCACATCACAGGCTCCACCCTCATGACCTAATGACTTCTCCAAAGCTCCACCTACAAATGCTATCAAATTGGAAATTCAGTCTTTAATACATGAATTTTGAAGAGACATAAACATGCAGTCCATAACAGTGGGCTACAAGAAAATTAAAAATTACTTAGGTGGTTCCCATTGTTTCTCAGAAGAATGTGTCAAGTTTCCCTATGCAATAGAGCTTTTGTTAACGTAACATGGGGGACTGGAGAACATAGGACAGGAAATTGGCTAAGGAATGAGGTTGAGTTGGGTGGGGGGCTCCACAGAGCAGTGGGCTGGCATTCCCCTACCTTGGCCCACTCTTAAGCATGACACCCTGACCAAATGGGTTTTTTGTTTTGTTTTGTTTTTTGTTTTTTTCATTTCTAGCCCAAAGAGACAGAAGATCCAAGTTCTGGGGAGACAAGGTGGCTGGGAAGGGTCTTTCAAAATTCACCCAGAGCTTTTTCTGTATACAGTCCCCCACTTTCTTTTTTTTTTTTTTTAAGATTTATTTATTTATTTGACAGAGAGATCACAAGTAGATGGAGAGGCAGGCAGAGAGAGAGAGAGAGAGAGAAGCAGGCTCCCTGCTGAGCAGAGAGCCTGATGCTGGACTCAATCCCAGGACCCCGAGATCATGACCTGAGCCGAAGGCAGCGGCTTAACCCACTGAGCCACCCAGGCGCCCCAGTCCCCCACTTCTAAAGCTAGACCCCTCTCTGTTCTCAGGGCACTGGTCTCAGTTCAGATCCTGTCCTAAGAGAGGCTTTTCAAAAGGGGTAGGGGGAGCAGAGAAGAGAGTTCAAAGGTTTCTTCAAAGCATTGGGAAAAGCTGGTTGTTCTGATGGTTTTTTCTCTTCTTCAGATTTCCCTGTCACCTTCCCTCTCCTGTTTTATCTCTAGTGTCAGACTCCTTAGGTTCAAACCCTACACATCCATGAATGACTGAACAATTTATTGAGTTTCCTTGTGTTTCTTTATCCAGGAAAGACTACTCAGAGTGTACTCATAAAGATTAAATGAAAAAATATCTGTGAAGTACTTAAAACAGTACTTGGGCATAATAAACACTATGCAGTAGATATTATTATTTTCTCATAACTTTTTTTTTCAACTTCCTCACGAAGGTGATAAAGAGTTGGCATTCTAAGTCACAATTTTAAAAAAACTAACTAAAAAGCAAAAATACTTCCAATCCCAATTTTGCAGCTGAGAGTATAAAGAAAAAAAATAACAAGCCAACAAAAAGTACATCTATTCTGCAACGGTGAACAATGGTCAGGCTGGTAGATTTCTAGGTAAAATAGGCCACCTCCTGCCCTGGGAAGCACCCAGATCCTCAGGTATCCAGATTTCTGCTCCATCTCCTGCAGAAAAAACAGTCTGACGCTCAGTCAGCTTGTGCAGAGCAACCTGTCACCGGTCTTAATGGCGGTGGTAGCTCAGTCATTTGTATTAGCACATTTTGACATGACAGCTGACTTCTCCAGACACTACAAAACTGTACTGCCCCTGCTCAGGCTCTACACCTTTCTCAGAAAAACCGCAGCTTGGGATAGCTCTAAGACAATTGCCGCACTGACTCTGACATTATTGGCTCATACAAAGCAAACGCTGTCATTTGTTTGGTTTATTTCTGGCTCCCGAATACTTACCTTGCATACGTTTCAAATCTACAAGTCAGCCTCACTTTACGCAGCAGATATGGGCATAGTTAAATTTTGAAAAATCAGGTCATCCAAAAATGCACTAGATTTGGCTACAGTTTAAAGGAGGGTGTCCTGCAGTCACAGATAAACTGAGTCCTTTGTTAAAGGACTAATTTCATGAGTATAACAAATTTTAAAGTGTTACAAATGGTAGATTTTTTTTTTTAAAAGGGGATTTCACTTTTTTTTTTTTTAAAGATTTTATTTATTTATTTGACAGAGCGAGATCACAAGCAGGCAGAGAGGCAGGCAGAGAGAGAGGAGGAAGCAGGCTCCCTGCTGAGCAGGGAGCCCGATGTGGGCCTCGATCCCAGGACCCTGAGATCATGACCTGAGCCGAAGGCAGCGGCTTAACCCACTGAGCCACCCAGGCGCCCGGTAGATTTTTTTTTAATGAATTAAACTATATTTAGAAAGTGAAAAGGAAGTTTTAGAATTTCCTCTTTCACCTTCCCTTTTTTGTTTGTTTGTTTGTTTTTTAACAGACCTTCAATGCGAGGGAACTGCATTCCAAAGAGGAAGACTATGTTAGAACTGAAGCTATAATCACAATTTTTCCCATTCTCAGCCACTGTTGATTGCATCTCCATGTAAAGATTTTTTTTTTCTCTAACCTTGTTGTTTATTTATGGCTGATCTTATCACAATCTATGTTTATCTAGGAATACAAAATGGATTTTCTCTCTCCTGTTGAAAATCCCAAGACCAGTTCTTGGCTTCCTGTTTTCTTCTCCACAGGTTCCACGTGCTTGCATCTTATTTGAAAAAGGAAAAGCCTAAAAAAAAAAAAGAAAAAGCCTAAAGCTAAATGGGTACCATCTTGGAGGTAAATTGCCTATCATGTTGGTCAATGTCAGGGCTGGGGGACAGGGTGCATCTCAGGTATTTGGGGCCCTCTACTCCCTGACTTCCCTCCAGCCAGGCACAAACCCCTGGCCAGGCTCAGCAGACCACTGGGTCCCAGCCCTGGAAATGGAGGCAGCTCAAGCCTTTTCCTTTGTCACCATGCTGGCTACTGACCTGATCAGGCATCTGGGCAACCCCACAGTGGTTTGGAAGAATGCGGACCTATGGAGAGAAAACACATGGGTGCTGCTTGGGCCTTCCAGAGACAAAGACATGATGATCCTTCAGAAAAAAAATATTCTGAAGAGCAAGGGATACATGGGGTGCTAGGATGATGAAAAGCCGTAACTGAAGTTGAGGCACAAAAGTAGAAAGAAATATAAAAATCCAAGAGGAAGAACAGTGTGATAGAAAGATAATTGAAACAAGAACTGAACACCAACAAAACAGACAAACTTTACACGAAAAAGGTTTTCCGAAAGGAAATACAAGAGAAGTGGAGTGGGAGCCAGGCGTGGAAGTAAGGGCTCCTGTACGGGGACGTAAAGGAAAAGAACCAAGAGGCCTTTCCCTGAGCAGAGTCCAGGGGAACTGCAGGGCTCTGACTCATTCACTCTCTGTACTGATGAATTCCTGCGATTGTGTTTGGTTTTGTCTGGTTTTGTAGGTCACAGCCCCTGGTAACTTGGTACACCCTTAAAAACATGATTATTTTTCAGCATTTTGAAATAAAGCACTCCAAATGCAAATTGTCCCAGGATAGCAAATCTTCCCTCAAAACCAAAAACCTTCAATATGTTCCAACTATACAGGACCTAAGAAAGACGTACTTGGAGTATAATTAGGGTGTCTATTTGGGACAAACAGTGACTCTCTGGTGAAGTAAAAGGGGACCGAGATTGGTTCCAACCCCGCCATGGTCAGTAGCTTTGGGCACTTTTTGGAGAACCAAACTGTTGCATTAAAATAGAGAGAAGCTGGTGTGTGAGATTCATGCCATCTCTAGAAACGTGTTTGCAAGACATGTACCAGTGTTCAGATGTTGCCACAAGAAAAGCTCTCTGTGCAGAATTTTAACCTTCTATTTCTAGTCCCTCAGCTCTTCCCCAAAGTCTTTCGTCCTCTACCCAGCCCCCCACCCCCGCAACCCCCATGCTGGCCAACTGCTCAAGAACTCCTGTGACTGGAGAAAGCCTCCTTCACAGGAGGTGGCTGTAGTAAGCAGAGATTGGGCAGGCCAACCTGGTGAGCCCCCTTAATTAGCTTCTTTGTATAAATATTTCCCCTGTCCCTACTTACCAATCAGGAGCCATGATGTGTCCTGATCACAACAATAATTTGGGCCTGGGGCATCCACCTCTTGCTCCATCATGAAAGAGGACTATTTACAGTCGCCTTTGCAGTCAATTCATCTCCTTAGCAGTGGAAAGTCACTACAGCTCACAGTAATCACTGGTTGTGAGCAAGGAGGCCCTTGTTGGTCAATAGCATTGGGCCTTCAGCGGCCCCAGCAGTGGCTCAGAGCTGTAGATTATGCACAATTAAGAAAATGCATCTGTGTGAAGCAAGAAGCAGCCCGCAGGCCTGGGGACCAAGTCAGCATGTCCTTGGCATTTACTAGGTCCAGATGTCTTTATCTTCTGGGCAGGAAGTCAGGGCCTGTCCAGATGGCATCTTGATTGCCTTCAGCCCAGCTGATTAAATTTCTAGGGCTGACATCTCTTCCAAATACACTCTCCATCCTCGAAAATGTGGTTGTCGAATAAGTGCCAGAAGAATCCCTGTACACAGCAGCAAACCAGGAGGCCTCGAATTGGAACCTGAGTGTCTGGGACGCAGACACTGTGCAAACTCCCTGCCACATGGCTGTGGTTCTGGAATTCTTCCTGCTGCAAGCAAGGGAATTTCTGGAAAGCCAGTGTGGTGAGGGGCAAGATCACAACTCTGGGATCAGACAGGGCCCATTAGGAGTCATAGATCCTCCACACTCTGACCTGTAAGCTGGAGCCTATCCCTAAACCACTCTGGCCTCAGTTTATTGGCCTATAAATCTACGATAAAAACAAGACCTTCCTTGACAAGTTTTTTTTGAAAATTTTTCTGAGATAATGCATGTCAAGCACCTACAAGATTACCTGGCTTCTTCCTAATAAGGTTTCCTTGCATATATTTACTAAGAAGCCTTCCTAAGTTTTGTTCCTAGACTTATTTTGCCTTCAGAGAACCTGCTTCTTAGAAATGGAGACCTGAATGGGTGTGACAAACCAGCCTGGGCACCACATATGCCTTTTTTTAGAAATAATAAATTATGGGTGCCAGGTAGCTCTGTTGATTAAGGGTCTACCTTCAGCTCAGGTCATGATCTCAGGGTCCTGGGACTAAGCCCTTTGTCAGGCTTAGGGGAGAAGGCTCCCCTTCTTAGTGGGGAGCCTGTTTCTCCCTTTCCCTCTGCCCTTTTCCCTACTTGTTTTCCTCTCTCTCCTTCTCTCAAATAAATAAATAAAATATTTTTTAAAAAAACAAATAAATTATTCTCCATAGTCCTTTACAGGTTACCCTTCATAAGCACACTTGAGAGGTAAGGAGGACAGATGCTACTCCTCTTTTATAGAAGAAGGCAAGACTCTGAGAGGCTAATGACTTGTCCAAGGTCACATAGGTGGCTGAGTCTGAAGACAGAAACCCATAAAGGCTACTAAACTCCTGTCTGCTGCTAATCGCCCCCTGGGGAAGTCAGTGTTCCACATGGTGCAGAGGAATAAACAAAATCTCCAGGCTCCTCTCAAACCACCACCATCCTGCCCCCAACAAATGTCTCCCCTCATACCAATGGGACTTTTCTGGGGTTCACTAGAATGAAGAAAGGATGTCATCCGGTCATTTACAGAAATTGTCTTGCAAGTACTCTCCTCTTGTACTGCACTGTAAAGGGCTATGAGAATTTAATCTAATATGATGCTCACAGAAAAAAAGCCTGGCAAGAGACAGGATGTGAAAAATGTTCCGAAAGGGCTAAAATAAATGGTTTGATAATAATATGAATAATCCCAGCTCTTGGGAATGTCAGGCTCATGTTGTTCTTTTATATTCTTAAAATTAAAAAAAAAAATTGACAGGATTGGATTAGATTATTTTAAAGCTTATTTTTAGTTTTAAAATTTCCAATATTAATATACCACTGTTAGGACCACTTTATTTCAGAGTTAAGGGTTTATCTCAGAATCCCAATTCCCAGTACTATTCTCTAGTCCCTGTATCCCAGTGCCTGTTAATATATTCATTTAAAGCTTGAGAGAAAAACCCCAAGGACACCTTTAACATTTATGCCCTTATAAAATATACCAGATGAAAAAAAAAAGTTAGTAAATGGCACTGACCTTATGGTTAATTGGAAGTTAAAACTTGATAAATATTCCTACATGTTACACATATTTCCAGAACCATATATGTATAACCAGGTGTCCACAGATAATAATGAAGCCTTGATTTGGGGAAACAACCTTTTTAAAATATCCTTTTTTAAATGGCTATAAGCTTCAAATGCTATAATTTTAAATCCAGTTTAAGTGGTTATAAGTCCAGGGAGTGGCTATTTTTGCTATGAGTCATCTCACAAAGGGGTAAATCCTGGGGCAGGAAATGCAAACTGTCCCTGGATTAGGCAAGAAGAACTCCCCCTTTCTCTGAATACTAAGGCCAAGGAGGCCTGGGCTCTGAGATGTGAAAAGGCCTGGGGTAATTTTGTGGAGGAGAAGGGGCGTCCCAAGAACTTGGGTCCACAGGCCATGTGAGGATACGGTGCCTACTTGGTTAAGATGGTGACAACAGAACCATCTAACATGGAACAGAGAAACAGGCAGTTCTGGAGCAAGAGAATCAAGGGCAGCGTGGCAAAGCCATCAACACAAATGACCTTGAACGTGAGCACATGGTAAGAAGAGCCATGTCTCCTCTCCAGGTGGTGAAGGGGCTCTGTTTAGCCCTGGGGACTTACCCTGGGAACAACACAAGAGCCACCAATCGAAAGGCAAAGGCATAGAGCATGTCTAGACCTGAGGGCTCTGTTCTAATGTGCCCACAAGGCAGAATGCCAGGAACCCCAAAGAGAGTGGTGGGGAGGATTTTAGGAGGTCTTCACCTCTGAGCTTCATTGCTGTAAACCTTAATGGTTTAGTAACATATAAACGAATATGGAGAAATATAATGATAAGACATTAAATTGATCATAAGAAGCATTAGAATATTCAAGTTGAAGTAGAATTTTAGATGCAAGTTGATTTAGCATCTGGGGGTGGGAGAGGAAACAGGGGGAAGATCAGGCATGACCCAAAAGCAGAACAAAAACTAAATGTACAAGAGAAAAAAAAAAAAGAAAGACAGGACAGTTGTATACCACCTGGTGCCCATGAGCTGTACATGGAAATTAAATGTCTAGTTCTTTGCTAAAGGTGGAAGACAGAAGCATATTTGGGTTTGCAAATCCCTGAAAAAAGGCATATTAGCCTTTGGGTTTTAGCTAAGAAAGGGCTTAAAGAAGCAAACAAGTTATCCTAGGATCCCAAGTCACTCCGCAGACTATCATCAAACGGAAAAACGAGAAAGTAAGGTCATGGGTCTCCCAGACATGAAAGTGGACAGTTCTGGGAAGTCACCCATGGGGTGGCTGCTGACCCAATGGATGAACGCATGGGAACATGGGGGAATAAAAGAACAATAATTGCCCTGGTTACTTGTCTGTAGAAATAAATGAGTTTCTAATGTCTTTTCTTACCTTCTCCTTTCTCTTTCCATATCTCTATAAGAACTGGCTCTTAAAATAAGGGACAGCAGTTCTATCCCATAATGGCTCTGTGAATCGGTTGGAATCATAGCAGCTGTGATGTCCACCACTCCAGGCAAACCCCTCTCTGTTTTCTGTTTGCTAAGAAGGAGCAAGTTCACCTGGAGTAAGAAAGAGTCATTGTCAACAAACAGCAAGTAGGAGTCTATTTTATTGGCTCAAGCCAATCAGTTATATAAGTAAAATGGAAACCACTGTTTTGAAATAGACAAATTAGATTTTTAGATGAAGAAGTGCCTTACAGATAAGCTAGTCCAACTCCATCATTTGACAGATGGGGACATTAAGATACAGAAGGACGTTCCCAGTGACGCAGGAGTTGATGGCAAAGCTAGAACAAGAATTCAAATCATTGCTTTCCTTAGGAGATTTGGAAAACATTCAGATAGACCGTAAGGGATTCAGATGCATGTAGCTATGGTCGGGTTGGAGGAACTAGAGATTTTTTAACCCTGGGAAGGTTATGATTCAGAGACATCTTAACTACTGTCAAGGAGCAAAGGACCAGCAATAAAGGCTTGAACTTACTCTGTTGGCCTGAGGAAAGGAAGAGCATTGGAGGGAAGTCAGAGGGAAGACTTCAGTGCTTTGGTGGTTTAGGTTTTAAACAGTCAAAATTTGCCAAGACAATTCGTTGGGGGACAGTAAATTTTCTGTCACCTGAAGAATTTCAGAATATACTGGGAGGTAATGTAGTGTCTATGTTTTGTCTATGGATAAGGGTGGGGCAAGGGGTGTGGAGGGAAGAATTCAGGCATGAAAATCATTTGGATGGGGTGACCTTTAAGAGCCTGTGATTCTTTACAACCTGGTACCAAATAAGGGTTTATTCTTCCTTTGAACTCTAAAACCTATCTTCCCATCTGTTTGCAATAGTTTAAATTTTAATCTATTTCATATTTCAGGGTATTATGCCCTGAATATTTGATTTGAATGCTGTGGCAGAAGGTCACTCATATTCATTTATTTTCTTTTACTCTTATACACTTGCAGTGAGTCTTTTGAATTCATTATGCAAATGTATGCAAATCATATGCAAATAGCATGGCCTCAGAAAATGACAAAATCCTATGGCCTTAACTGAGCCATCAAACCTTTCTTTAAAAAGAAAAGTAATACACCTTTTCCACGTCTCTGGGCAGGAGACAACTTTCTGATAGTGATATTTCCATGACATTGGAATTGGTTAATCAGAGGAGTAACACATTCCTTGTATTTACATAGGAGTTAAAGTTTAAGAAAGCATTTTCACAGCTATGATCCCATTTGATCCTCATAATTACCCTGTGAGGGCCGAACAGGAATTGGAATTCCCGTTCTATTTTTTAGATGGGAAATAGATACAGACAAGTGACATGACTTGCCCAAGTTCACTTGGTTGGTCATCAGCGGACTTGAGGCCAGAAACTATGCTCCTTCAAAACCAGAGCTCTTGCCATGCACCGAGATACATGCCTTTAAGGCGAGGTGGGCTGTCATCCAGTTTGCTTGCACTGTGTCTTACCAAAAGCACCTTTGGAGCCTCTTCTGTCGATGAGAATGGCATTTGAGGGGTGAGATGAGAAAAGCCTAAATATTTGAAGTAGCCCTCGCATGATGCCTAGACCACAGTTTCTCCAACCCCCTCTGCTTTTTCTTGTCTGGTCTGACATTTCCGACATTTCCAGATGAAGCACTCTCTTCATCCCAACCATTCTTCACTCTTTCAGGAGGCAAAATTCTTCCTTAAATTACAGTATGTAAGAGCACAGTCTCCATCGTGAGACCGTGGGTCTCAAGCTGCCGTCCTCCATTTCCTAGTTATGTGGCCTTGGAGAGGTCATTTAATTTCTCCAAGCATGAGTTTTTACATCTATAAAGAGGGAGAAACAACAGCACCTCTATGGTAGGACATGGGATAAAGATATAAACGCAAACAAAACAGCACCCTGCCTGGAGTCTGACATAGAACAGGAGCTCAATAAATAGCAGCTCCGGTGATTCTTAATGAACAGTTGTGATGAAGTAGTGGAAGCAGCCTCTCAAGTCATTCTGAGCTCTGCAGCAAAGAACCGGGCTCTGGGAAATGGACTGGGGGAACTATAACGCCAAGCAGCCCCTCTGATCTGGAGGGAGCTCAATTCAGCCCAGTGAGGCTGAACTTTGACTTTCTTTAATCATTCCCCCATCTTGTGCCATGATGAGGACAACTGCAATCCTACTTGAAGCTATTTCTAAGAAGAGGTAGAGCCAAGGCTGACATCCTTAATCCTGCTCTCCCCACCGGACTGCCCCATATACAGCAGGGTTCCCTACTTCCCCAGATTGAAAGGGAAAAAAGGGGGGATTCCATTCCACCTGAGCTGCTGTATTCAGCCTGAATCACAGGGTCAAAGGATGGATGTGTCATCCTCCCGTACCGAGACCAGAGGCAGGAGCAACCAGGAGGCCTAGGCAGTCGTGGAGAGGGGCTTTGTTCCCTTCTGCTCCAGTGCCCACCTCCAGCAGGCCCCACCTCAGAACCTGGTCCTTCCCTCTGCACAACCCCCCCGCCCCCGCCAGCATGCCACAGTGCCTCTCCATGGTGCTCACCTAGGACAGCTAATGAAACGGCTTCTTTTGTGAGGCCAGCTTCCTGCTTCTATGGCTTCTCTTGTGGAAAGGGACCAGAAGCTGTTGGAGGTAGCCAAACTGTTGAAGCTGGCCTAACTCAATAAAAACCATCACACTGAGAGTCCGGATGACATGCACCAGAGGGGTGTTCAACTGATTCATGCTTGCCAGGAAATGCTCTGGACCATTCTGGGGCTGGGTTCTCAGCTATTTTTGGCAAGGATTGGTGGTATGCAAAAGGAACTTCCTCTTTTTCTTTTCTCTTCTTTTTTTTTTTTTTTTTTTTTTTTTTTTTTTAGCACAGACCTAGCAAAAAGTGAGAAATCAACAGCATTTCTTGTTCCCATATCACCCTTCTGAGCATCTCTCTGCCTGCCGAAATACTGAGGCCACTATACTTGGATACCATTTCTCCGCTCCAGGCACTGGATAAACCCACCAAGCTGGGGTGGCCTCATTCCAGTGATGGCTCCCCGTGCCGGCTGCTTCCTATTGGCGGTGGTGTTTTCTGCGAGCTGTAAAGCCATCACCTCCTTGAATCAGATGTGCACTGAGGTGAGTCTGAACTGTGTGTCTTTATCTAGATTAAACTACCTGGAAATTGTGAGATTCGACAGTCCTATCTGAGCCCTAGTCTCTCAATATCGACTGTCTTTAAAAGGGTGACACGGGGGGCGCCTGGGTGGCTCAGTGGATTAAGCCGCTTGCCTTTGGCTCAGGTCATGGTCTCGGGGTCCTGGGATCGAGCTCCATATCGGGCTCTCTGCTCGGCAAGCAGCCTGCTTCCCCCGTTCTCTCTGCCTGCCTCTCTGCCTACTTGTGATTTCTGTCAAATAAATAAATAAAATCTTTTTTTAAAAAGGGGGGGGTGACATGGCAGGTAGTGATTTTTCTTTAGAGTGAAGAAGGAGACATAGAGCTCTGCAAGGGGATGATCTGGAAGGTTCTTCACTGGAAAAAGTGAGGGTTTTCCTCCTCTGCAAACATTTCCCTCAAAAGGATCCTAACTGCGGCATAAGATACCAACAGGGGCTCAGGGCAAAGGGCAGCCCTCCAAACATGCGTCCAGCTTGGAGGTGCTGTTTGTCCAACATCCTAGCATACGGTCACTGCCACAAACTGCTTTCTGGTGTCCTGGAGATTAGTGAAGATGGCCTGTGCCAGGTTTTAGAGCATAGAAAGATCACTCTGAATGAGTCTTTCTCCTCACATCGGACAGCCCTCCATCTGTTTTAACCCACAGGAGTAATACTGGAGAATAGAGCCAGATTGTATCTTCTGTTTTGCCCCATAACAATATTTACCAACTTGTGGGAAGTTCTTGGAGAAGGCGGTAAGAGACATAAAGGAGAAGGATCTGTCTCTTGCCAACTTCTAAAGTGCTTCAACCTCTCTCCTGCTGAGAAACTTCTCATGATTCTGGAGACCAGAAGTCTAAGAGCCAGGTGCTGGAAGGATTACTTTCTTCTGAGACCTCTCTCATGAGCCCGTAGATAGCCACCTTCTCCCTGTGTCTCCACATCGTCTGGCCTTTGACGTATCCGTGTCCTACTGTATTCTTCTCCTAAGGACGCAAGTCATACTATATTAGGGCCTATCTTAATGATTTCATTTTAACTAAATTACTTCTTTAAAGACTCTCTTTCCAAATAAAATCACATTCTGAGGTACTTGGGTTAAGACAACCGAATGTGGGAGCAACACAAATCAGTCCACAAAAGAAGGGGTCGAGGAAGAGGTTTTTATCAACCCCAGAAGGCTACCTCCCCATCATTCAAGTTGGAAGGCCAATTACACACAGGCACATAAAGGACATGATAAGAGGCTCAGAGTGGGGATACCACCTCCTCAGTGACAACATCGTCAGGTAGGACAGTATCGCAATCAAATTCAAGCTCATCGCAAAGCAAGCTATCTTAAATATCCCTCTCTTAAGCCTACCAGCTCAACTCTTAAATCCCTGCATGGTTGCAAAGCCCATGCAGCCCCCCAGAGGCCCAGAAGGGAGCCCTGGGAGATTCTAGAAAGCCTGTGGAAATACTGTACCACTCTCACTTCCTACTGAGGACGCTAGGTTCCAGAATTGTCAGTTCCTTTTTGCAAATGGCCCCAGCTTTGGCAGAGCAGAGGAGAGAGCAGCGGGTGAACTCCTAGGCCTTGTGTTACCTATTCCATGGGCCCCCTGACACTCAGGTGTCACAAGTGATGCTGAGGATCTCAGGATCTCTAGGCCTGGTCCTATGCTGCAGCAAGAGCTTTAGCTTTTGGTTAAGTCAGGTGAGGCTGAAACTTTTTGATACAACAACCTCCCTGCCTCTCTCCCTCCAAAAGGACCAATTTTCAACACTTTGGAACCAGTGCAATTAACACTGGATCTATACCTTTCTTTATATTCTCTATCATATATGAGTTCTTGGTAAGAGGATTGGCAGGCTGTTTCCTGAGCTGTCACTCTATGAGACTACTGGCAAGTTGCCAGGATACAAAGATGAATGAGGGTTTGGTCCCAAGCTAAGGAACTTCTGGACCACTGGCAAGTGGAATAAAAGTGGGAGTGGTGGGAGAGGAAGCTTTGGGTTGAAGGGTTTGTTTTTTTCCAAGTGCAGGTCACCCAATTTGCCCTGCCCTCCCCCTTACCTTACTTTCCTCTTTTGTTCTCCCCTCCAGTTTAAGCAGAATTAACCACGTCCTGTATATGTGCTCCTGTGGCGGCCATTAGCTCATCAGGCCCTAATCTGAAAACAAGGCTTTTGTTTTGCTTTAAGTTTAATAAACCTCTTATTGAAGTAAAACATACATGCAGAAGGTCCCCCAGTCCTAAGTGTACAGCTCCCTGAGTTTTCACCCAAGAGAGCACATCCACGTGACCAACACATAGATCTAGAAACACACATTCTCTGAAGCCCCTTCATGACTCTTTCCAGTCATCAGCCCCCAGGGGCATCCAGTACTCTAACTGCTATGACCAAAAAATGATTTTGCCTCTTCGTGAATTTCATATACAGGAGACCACATGGTATGTACTCTTTGGTGCCTGGCTTCTTTTGCTCAGCATTAAACATGTGACATTTACCAAAGATGCTGCATAGAGCAATCATTTGGTTTTTTAATCACATACTGTATATTTTGTATTAGTGTATTGTGGTATTCTCTTGTATTAGAGAACCACTATTTATTTATTCATTCAGCTGTTAATGGCCATTGGCCTTGTTTTCGATTTCTTGGCTATTGTAAATGCTGCTGCCTTGGACATTTATATCTATGTCTCTAGAAAACAGATGTGCAAATCTTGATTAGGTGTATACCTGGGTGGGGATGTATTTGGTCATAGGGTATACATGTATTTAATTTCAGTAGATATTGCCAAAAGGTTTTCCAAAGGGCTGGTACCCAGATATACTCACTGGCAACGTGTATGAGCTCTGATTGCAATGTATCCCAGGAGCCTCACTATTGTTTAAGAATGTTTACCATTCTGATGGATGGTGAGTAGTGTATTTACTAGGATTTAATTTTTATTTTCCTGATGATTAAAGTCAGTACATTTTCAACTTCATTGGCCATTGACATATCCTTAAGTGTGAGTGTATGTGTGTGGGGAGGTGAGAGAGAGAGAGAGAGAGAGAGAGAGAGAAGTGCTTCTTCTAGTCTTTTGCCCATTTTCCTTGGATTATTGGTCTTTCTCAAATTGATTTGTTAGGGCACTTTAAGTATTGTAGATATAAGTCCTTCATCAGATTGCAAATATCCTCTCCCACTCCATGGCTTGCCTTTCCACTTTCTTAGTGATATCTTCTGATGAACAGAAGTTCTCGATTTTAATGTAGGTTAATTTATTATTTTTCCTTTATTTTCAGTGCATTTCTGTCCTGTTTAAGAAATTTCTGCCTACCCCAAGGCCATAAAGATATATCCTATGTTTTCTAGAAGTATGCCTTGTATTTATTTCTGTTGCTTGGTTTCCTTTTTACATCTATGGCCCACACTGAATTAAAATATTTCAAATATTTTATTTTAATATTTCAAACCTAGATAAGTTCTAAAAATATAATGAACATCCATAAACACTTCATGTAGAATCTTCCACTGTTATATTCTACACGTTCTGTGTGTGTGTGTGTACATACATCATAAGTAACAAAATTAGAGCCATTACCAGGTATTTGGAGGCTGACAAATGTGCAAAGCATAACTAGAATAAGTGTTCTGTGATCTGATCTAGGGAGGGGTGGAGAGTGCTTAGTAGAACTTCTTTTCAGGAGAACTCCAAGTCCACATACAAAGTTCGCACATACAAAGGCTTCTGAAGAGTTGTCAATAACATGATGTTGTGATGATCCAGTGAAAGGAACTTCTCTTGTGAGTGCCCAGCCTACATTATAGCATTAATCCTTAGGGCTGACCCGCAAACAAGGTTATCCGCCATCTCTAGCTGGGGAAAAAGAAGGCTCAGAGAACACAGTTAAGTGGTTGAGAGCCGGAATTTGTCCACCAGACAAATAGAAAATGAACTGCATATAATTGTGATGCCCTTTGCCTGGAGGTGTCAGGTAGACCAGCAAGCTTTAGGACTCTGCCCTTCTGGGAATATTTTGTTTTATTTTTAGAGAGCATCTGTTACCCTGGGATTTGATGCAGTCATAATGCTATCTCTGGGTAGAGGAGTGAAAAATGGAGGGAAGGTCAGTGTTCAGCATCCCAGACTCCTCGCGCAGGGGGAAGCTGGCCACTGTGTGTGCTGAATGCAGACAAGACATTCATTGGCAAGGTGGGAGCTGGCACCTGGGGAAACTCAAAGGGTTCAACATTAGACTATTTCAACACTTTCAACAAGAGAATATACAGTGGGATAGCAGGAAGTTAGAGCTACAGCAGAAGGTGGCAAAATAAGATCTTGACTGAAAAAATGCAAATGAATACCTGGCAAGGGATGGCAAACACTCATGTAGCCCTTGGAAGTCCTGTTCTGTGGAAAAAGCACAACTCCGGCAGGACGCTAGAGACGGAGTGGGTGGTGCAGGTCCCAGTGCACATGGGGTCCTGAGTAAATGCCCCACGTCTGGGCAGCGGGGGAAGCCTGGGACGGCAGCTGTGAAGGCCCCACAGCCTTGCACAGCCCTGCCGGCGGCAGGAATTCCCAGCAACAAGCTACCCATCTGCTATGGAACCAGCCAAAGCAGGAGTGAGGAGGTCATTTGCCACAGTGACCTCGCACTGAGGGCTAGAGGAGGAGAGCTGGTTTCATAAGAAGTGCTCACATGGAACTCAGAGGAACCACAGGGGCTGCACGAGCAATGAGGTGTCTGCCTGGAGAAGCACTGAGCGCGTGTCCCTGGCGGCCAGCCCCACCCAGGGGCAGAAGGGCCATGGCCCCACCATATTCCCTTTCTGCCTCCTGCTCCTTCCCTCTCTCTTTTATTGTCCTTCTACAGTCCCGGAATCCTGTGCTCTGCTAATCACACTCTCAGAAAGTTTCGACATGGATCCTGACAGCGAAAAAGACACAACTTCATTCACATAGTATTTCTACCAAAAATGTATAACCTGAATCAAATCAGGAGGAAAGATAGGACCCCAAGTGAGGAACATTTGTAAGATACAAGGCTGTGTTCAGTTATAAATAAAATAAGATGAAATAAAAATAAAATAAAAATATATATCTCAATGCTATGAGAGACAACAAAAGGCTAAGGAATTTTCTCAGACGAAAGGAGCCTAAAGAGCCATGAAAACTAAATGTAATATGTGAACTTGGATTAGAAAAACAAAATTACTATGAAGGACAATATTAGGACAATTGCCAAAATGTGAATACAAACTCTATGTTGGACAATAATATCATATCAACGTTCAATAGTCTGAATTTGGTAATGGCACCGTGATTACAGAAGAGATGTCCTTGTTTTTTGTTTTGTTTTCCTAAAGATTTTATTTATTTATTTGACAGAGATCACAAGTAGACAGAGGCAGGCAGAGAGAGAGAGAGAGAAGCAGGCTCCCCGCTGAGCAGAGAGCCTGATGCAGGACTCGATTCCAGGCCTCTGGAATCATGACCTGAGCAGAAGGCAGAGACTTTAACCCACTGAGCCACCCAGGCACCCCAGAGATGTCCTTTCTCAGGACATCTCAGGAAATTGAGGGGTAAAGGGACATGATATCTGCAATTTACTATCAACAAAAAAGAGGATGAGAAGAGTGTGTGTGTGTGTGTGTGTGTGTGTGTGTGTGTGTACTTCCTGCCTTAAAAAATACAATAGACCAGAGCACCAGGCTTGCTCAGTTGGTAAGAGAGCCTGCGACTCTTGACCTTGGGGTTGTGAGTTTGAGTCCCACTGTGGCTATAGAGACTACTTAAAAATAAAATCTTTAAAAAATATATGATAGACTGCAAACGATTTAACACTGCTTGAGTGATTGCAGAACATGGGGCGCTCCGAGCCACCATCCATATAGTAACTGTGATCGCACAGGAGTGTGAATATGAAAACCAAAGGGGGAGGGGATGGGTGTGTGAATGCAGCTTAGGACATTTTCCAAAATGTGCTTGTTTTTTTAAATTCTCTTATAAGCTGCAATTCTTGTCATTTGCCTCTTTCTCCCAGGAATCAAGGGCAGAATTCAAAATACTTGGCTCCCATGGAACCTAGGATGAGGCAATCCTCTGAACTTAAATGCATGGCTGTTCCCCAATGCTGGGGTCTGGTATCAGTAGCTTGTGGTTCCAAAGATCCAGAAATGAGTCATGCTTCGAAGTTGCATAGTCTCATGACCTACGGGCTATGCTACCCTGCTAGTTTGTTTAAATTGTGTCTTAAGAAAAAAAAATTCTGATGTAGTGTTCAATGATTCATTAGTTGCATATAACACCCAGTGCTCATCACACCACGTGCCCTCCTTAAATATTAAGAAAATTTCTGAGCAGATACAGAAGTCATTAGTTACAAAGAACGTCCATGAGTATATATCTATATACAACAATCATCAATATTTTGCCTATTGATTTCACCTAACCATTCCTCCCTTCCTTTTTTCCCTGAGTATTCTAAAGGAAATCCCCAACATCAAGTCATTTTATCCAGAAATACTTCAAAAGGCTTCTCTAAAGAATATGAATATCGCACTTATAATCAACAAAACTCACCATTCCTTAAGATCTTGTAATATGCTATCCTCAAGGTTTTCTTGATAGTCCATAAAATGTCTTTTCCTAATGCTTTATTTGAATCAGAAAAGGTAGCATAAAATATGCAACATACTACATACCATATACCATGTACTACATACCATGTATGAGCATTCTGTACCTGGCTTTTTACACCTGACAGCATACCTGGATATCACTCCATGTCAGCATGTGGGGGTTTTCCTCATCCTGTCTTCATCTGCAGAAGGTTCCATCTTGTGAATGTACTTATTCCATTCAACAAGTCCTGTAATGATGAATAAGTTGGTTATTGCCCAACTTTTGGTATCAAAAAAATTACAAAAATGACTATAGCAAATAATCTTTTGCATGAGCCACTTTGTGTCTTTGCAGATATCTATTTGGTAAAGATCACTAGAAGAGAGATTGCTGTTCAAAGGATAAATGTAATTTTGCTAGTCGATCAAATTTCCAACTCCGTTAGGAATTTACATTGTTTCTCTCATCAGAAAGAAGCCAACATCACATATAACTGTGAAAATTTAGGTCTCGCGGGAGTTCCTGACACTCTACCAAATACAACAAAATTTTTGAAATTTGGCTTTAATTTCCTACCTACACTTGAAAATACAACTTTCAGCAGACTTGTAGATCTGATCTTCTTGGACTTAACCAGGTACGTATCTGAGTTCCTCATCTGTAGTTGATATTTTACTTATGTAATAACACAACTTGCATTCAAATTGTTTCCAGGATCTTCTTTTGGGAGCGCAGGGACACTCTATCCTTCATGTTTACTCTTTCCCATGAAATGTTTTTATGCAGGTGAAATGTAATATTTTTAAAAACCCAGTCAGTAGAGAGAAAAGTGGATTATTTTCAAAACTAGATTGCATCAGCAGTGTTAAGAAGTTCTAAGGAATACTGATTTTTTAAAAAAAAAACTGAAAACAAATCTTGTATTATATCAGATACCATAGTTTATATTGGGTGATGACATTTTAAGAAAAATTTATAGGAGAGACACATAAAGTACTAACTTCTCCCCCCTCTAGATTGAGAAAAGAGTTCCGTTATTTAATTTTAGAAGCAAAATCAGGATTCCAAATGCTGAATCAGTGTTTGTGAACCAGTGGGCAGAAGTATCACAAGAAAAAAAGGGAAGAAACCAGAAGGGAAATAAAGCATGCACG
The DNA here is from genome assembly GCF_020171115.1 of Neogale vison. Lineage (NCBI taxonomy): Eukaryota > Metazoa > Chordata > Mammalia > Carnivora > Mustelidae > Neogale > Neogale vison. Next base: position 221,146,820 of record NC_058091.1, read on the forward strand.
GGTGCGTGTGTTCATGCCTGTGTGTGTTTGTGTATGTGTGTGTGTGTAAGATGGGAAAGGGCTTTCCATGTGGATGGGGTCTACACTGCTTGCAGCAGCTCTGTTTCTTTGGTGTCTCAGCCTGAGCTTCTCCAGAGTGGCAGAGCCTTCACATCCCCAAGACTATTTCAACTTTATAACTTTATTTCAACTTTATAACTTTAATGCTGAATATTACTTAACCCATGTTCAATGAGGAAATGGAGGCTCAGGGAGACTCTGTGAGTTTGCTTAGGGTCACAAAGTAAGGGAACTAGGACTCTGCTCTCCTGACTCACAGTCCAGATTCCCCCAGAGAACCCCAAGCCACCTCCACAGCCAAGATTCCACCAGCTGCCTTGCAATACGTCACTGAGACAAAGCCTTGCCTTTTCAGACAGGGACAGAGATCATTCTACTACCTACCCTTTGTGCCCTTGAGATACTTACTTTCCCTCTACCTTACCCTTTCTCACTTTTAGATGAAATGAGTTTGACCACATTTCTAAGGAATGCATGGGGCCAGGATAGCTTGTCCCGCTAGAACACTCTAGGTTTCCTCTTCTGTTGTTCTCAAACGGTGATACGGATAGGACCTCATACTTTCTAAACTCCCTCTCCTTCGCTCTCCCCGCCCCTGCCTCTCACAGGGCCAGCAGTCAGACAGTATTTTTTATTACTTTAAATAGCCGCTGGGTTTTTTGTTTTTGTTTTTGTTTTTGTTTTTTTATAGCTCTATCAACATGTTTTCTGTTTTTTTTCTTTGCTTACTCTTCCATCTCACTTTTCGGACTTTCTCTTGGAACAATTTCCCTTTTTTCCTGAGGTACGTAACAATTTCTTTAGTGAAAGTCTGCTAGTAGTCAACTCCCTCGGTTTTTGTTTTTCCAAAAATGTCTTTATTTCACTCTGATTCTTGAAAGACAGTATCTCCTGACAAGATTCCAAGTTGGTAGTTATTTTTCTCAGCCCGTTGGTGCTGCCGTTCCATTCTCCCCTGGTTGCTGCTGGGTAGTCACCTGTCCGTGTAATCACCGTACACATGCAGGCAATCTTTCCTCTCTCGGTGTTTCCAGTAGTTTTTCTCCGTCTTCGGTACTCTGTAATATCAGTGTTACACTGAGTAAATCACTGGGCTTCTTGAATCTGCAAGGGGTGTCTTTCATCAATTCTAAAATATTCCAGCTGTTATTTGTTTGCAACTTGGCCTGCTCCCATTCACTCTTTCATCTTTTCTGGATCTCTGATTTGATTTATACTGCATCTTCTCATCCACCCTTCATATATGTCAATATGCCCTTCTTGTTTTCCACCTCTTTGGTGTTTTGGACTATATTCTAGGTAATTTTCTCACATCTACTTTTAGTCCATTAGTATCCTCCTCAGCTTTGTCTAATCACTTGGGTAAACTGTCCTTGGTTTTTCAATTTCATTAACTTCCTATTTCAGTAAATTTCAATGACTTCATTTTATAAATATATCACATCAGTTTTAATAAGTTTTTCCTTCATCATATTCTTGGTTTATACTGTTTCCCTTAAACATATCAAACACATGTTTGATAGAAATATATGTATTACATATTCTGATAATATATATCAGGTATATCACATATTCTTTATAAATCATATATATATGTTATCAGATGTACCTCCTAATTCCAGTAAAATTCTGTTTGTTTTAACCTGATTCTGTAGAACATTTTTTAAAAGGATGTATTTATTTGCTTAAGAGAGAGAGCATGAGCAGGAGGGACAGAAGGAGAGGAAGAAAGAATCTTAAGCAGAGGGGCGCCTGGGTAGCTCAGTGGGTTAGGCCGTTGCCTTCGGCTCGGGTCATGATCTCAGGGTCCTGGGATCGAGTCCTGCGTCGGGCTCTCTGCTCAGCAGGGAGCCTGCTTCCCTCTCTCTCTCTCTCTCTGCCAGCCTCTCTGCTTACCTGTGATCTCTCTCTGTCAAATAAATAAATAAAATATTTAAAAAAAAAAAAAAAAGAATCTCAAGCAGAGTCATGCTGAGCACAGAGCCTGACACAGGGACTCTATGCCATGACCCTGAGATCACAACCTGAGCTGAAACCAAGAGTCTGATGCTTAACAGACTGCATCGCGCAGGCCCCTCTGTAGAACACTTTTCTTTTAACTGACTTTGACTAACTAATTCCCTTATGTCTTCAGTAAAATGTTACTTAGAACTCATTTGATGCAAATCATTGTTTAAAATACTTTCCTGGAATTACACAATGGCATTATGGCTATAGAAAATAAGCCTATATTTTTTGGAGATGCATAATAAAATATGTACAGGATATCTAGGATCTAATTTAAAATCATTCAGGAGGGAGAGGTGGAAACAGAAAAAGCAAAGAAGTGTATGTGACCAAATCTCAAGAACTGTTGCCACTGTGTGATAGATGTATGAAAGTTTACTGTACTGTGATCTTGACTTTTATGTAAATTTGAAGGTTTTCCATATTAAAAATTAATTAAGTAGGTATATTACTCCCAAAGAAATTTCTGTTTAATTCTGCCAATTACCTGAAGTCACTATCATCCTGGAGTTGCTTGAAACTCAATTTTCTACACGGGCTTCTTTTGGGTGGTTCACAGACAGAGCGTCAACTCAGGCCACAATACTCAGGAGTGGAAGCTTGTAGTTTGAGAATCTCAGGAGAGACTTCTCTCATTATTGTTGTTCCATCCAGAGCTATGGCCAAGAAAAACACTTATCCTCAAGATCATCATCTATGAACTTTTTTTTCAAGATCATCCACCGAAAGAATCCTTTTTGAGGGTCTTGGTGGTTTACAGGTTTTTGATAGGACCTCCTACCCTGCTTGGACCCCAACCTTTGTCTCCTGCCATGGTGCATGTGGCTTATCACAACTCGGGCTCTAGGCCACCAAGAACTGGCAGACATTGGCAGATATGACAAAGCTAGCTCCAGAGCTCACTTGTTCCTAGGGATTCCAAGTTTTTCCCAAGGAAATTAGAATTCTAAGGAATTTCCTTCTTGATCTCCAGGGGAGTTATGTGTGAGTGTGTGTGTGTGCGCATGCACGTACATGCCTACACCTATGTGTGCATGCATAATCCAGTATTTTCAGATGCAATACCAGGATGAAAACTCTACTGTTCCATATTTCTATGGAGCATTTTCATATGTATCATTTGACTAGCAACTATTCCTCAAAGTACTCACCATTTCTGAACTTTATAGACACAACAAAAGAGGTTGAGATAAGTTGTGATTTGCCTAGAATGAGATACATATACTACATATCATGTTATATATAACATACTGTATATTACTTAAAATAGTAAATAGTTGGATTGTGCCTACAATCAAACCATTAACTGTTCCCTAGAGTCCAAACACAAACCTTGAAGAGTTCAATCCAAAGGGGCAAGATATCCAGAAAAAAATTCTAAATCAAAGTTTTCAGAATTGAGGCTAGCCATTAATTCCACAGGTGATCTGTTGGTACTTAAGAAGGTTTTTTATGTTTTATTTTAAGTAACAACATATAGTGTTTTTACTAAACACAAAAGATGGATCTATTAATATAGGTCACTGTGACAGAGTTTTTCTTTTTTCCAATTAATTATTGTTAAATACTATTACCTTTTCAAGGTGCCAGATTAACTGGGTACATGAAGATACTTTTCAAAACCATCATCAATTGAACACAATTGTGCTGACTGGAAATCCTCTGATATTCATGGCAGAAACCTCTCTTAACGGGCCCACGTCACTGCAGCATCTTTTCCTAATCCAAACAGGAATATCCAATCTCGAGTTTATCCCAAGTCAGAATCTGGAAAACTTGGAAAGCTTGTATCTTGGAAGCAACCATATTTCCTCCATTAAGTTCCCAGAAAACTTCCCAACCCAGAATCTGAAAGTTCTGGATTTTCAGAATAATGCTATACACTACCTCTCTAGTGAAGACTTGCATGCTCTGGAGAAGACCACCAACCTAAGCCTTAATTTCAATGGCAATGACATTAAAGGCATTGAGGCTGGAGCTTTCCATTCAAAAATCTTCCGAAGTTTGAATTTTGGAGGGACTCTTAACTTGTCTGTTGTATTAAAAGGTCTACAGAACTCCTCTACTCAGTCTCTCTGGCTGGGGTCATATGAGGACACTGATGATGAAGACCTTACTTCAGCCATGTTTGATGGACTTTGTGAAATGTCTGTTGAAAGCATCAATCTGCAGAAGCAATATATCTCTGATATCTCATCTACTACGTTTCGGTGTTTCACTCAACTCCAGGAATTGGATCTGACAGCAAATCACTTAAACGAGCTCCCCTCTGGGATCGAGGGGATGAAGGCTCTCAAGAAATTAGTTCTCAATGTAAACATATTTGACCAATTGTGTCAAATCAGTGCTGCCAGTTTTCCATCCCTTCTAGACCTCTCTATCAAAGGCAACAAGAGGAAACTTGACCTCGGTGTCGGCTGTTTGGAAAAACTAGAAAATCTTGAGAAACTTGATTTAAGCCACAGTGATATAGAGGCTTCTGACTGCTGCAATCTTCAACTCAAAAACCTGTCCCACTTACAATACCTAAACCTGAGCTACAATGAGCCTCTCGGACTCCGGAGTCAGGCATTCAAAGAATGTCCTCGGCTAGAAGGTCTAGATTTGGCATTTACCCGCTGGTATGTTAAGGGTCCACAAAGTCCTTTCCAAAACCTCCATATCCTACAGGTTCTGAATCTTTCTCACTGTCTCCTGGATACCAGCAATCAGCATCTTCTAACAGGTCTGGTGGATCTCCGCCATCTAAATTTACAGGGGAATCACTTTCAAGATGGGAGTATCTCAAAGACCAACCTACTTCAGACCTTGAGGAGCTTGGAGATTCTTATTTTATCCTCCTGTGATCTCCTCTCCATAGACAAGCAAGCATTCCAGAGCCTTGGGAAATTGAGTCACGTTGACTTAAGCTACAACAACCTGATGGGCAATAGTATTGATGCTCTTAGTCATCTTCAGGGAATCTACCTCAATATGGCCGCCAATAACATCCATGTCATCCCATCTCATCTCCTCCTCACCTTGTCCCAGCAGAGCACCATTAATTTAAGTCACAATCCCCTGGACTGCACTTGTTCGAATATTCATTTTATAACATGGTACAAAGAAAACCTACAGAAATTTGAGGGCTCGGAGGACACCAAGTGCGCAAACCCCCCGACTTTAAAGGGAGTTAAGCTGTCTGATGTCAAACTGTCTTGTGGGATTACGGCCATGGGCATTTTCTTTCTTGTAGTATTTTTATTCTTGATTGCCCTTCTGCTCATTTTTTCGGTTAAATTCCTTCTGAGGTGGAAATACCAGCACATTTAATGCTGAGCGCTTCTAGAGATGTCAAGTCAATATGTTTATGAAAATGCCCGAAGTAAGGGAAGAGTTGTCTGTTCCTTTTCAGCCTGGCAGACTTCTCGGACTGGTTCCTGTAGCTGGGCAGGGATTCACTGCGCTTCTCTGAGTCCTAGAGCTAATGAACCTTCCTGGAACTTAAACTGACTAGGACTAGGGGGCCCAACAACAGCTGTGAGAGACCCAGAGCCATTTTTTCACATGGAAGGTGGTTGGAGGACCCGTGGCAGGGAAAGGCCAGGAGAGGAATGCACAGAAAGCCATCTCCCTTCTGGTTGTGGACACCCCTCGAAGCAGCTCCTACCATGACTCTAAGAGGAAATCAACTCCTCCAACTAGGCAGTGCGGACAGCCCAGCCCAAACTCTGTCTCCCACAGCTTGGACATCATGCTTGACTCTGAATCCTCAGTAAGGCATATTTACTTGAAAAATGTGTTGAGGATAAAGTCTCAAAGCTTATTTTAAATGGAAAAGGGGATACACAGCGAATTTAAAAGAAGAGGCCGAGAAATGAATCTGACCTAAAATCAACCTCACTGTTCTCTTTAATCCTTGGGTCTCTAAGCCTTCTACAAAGCAGCTAGGGTGTAAATAGCTACCAAAAAAAAAAAAAAAAAAAAATCACTCCCACTAGCCCCCCGGCTCCCAACGTCTAGGAGTTTTGCTCCATTGGCCACCCTCTCTTCAGAACCCCAGAAGCTCCTTCTACCTATCTGGGGCACTTGCTCTTATGTTATAAATCCTACCTTACACATGGGCTGTGGTCCAAATAAATGCTCTTCTCATTTGGATGTCTGCTCCTTAGAAGCTTCTTTCCCACAGGAGCTATGAAATAAATAGTGCTTCGGTTCCCGGACCAGCTCTCAAAACTCTATTTACCTGGGACAGCAATCAATACAGCACATTCACATTGAAAACCGGTGGAAAAAAGCATAGTTGTAGGCTAGCCTTCCAGAACAATAAGCTGGCTTACTGAGGTCCCAGTGAGGGTGGGGGTGTCAGCAATGGTTATACCAGTGGAAAAGAGAGGACAAGACTGTTGAATGTCGAGAGGGAGAGAGGACAGGGAAGAGGAAAGTGTTTTGACTTGAGCCTTACAAGGTACAAAGGGTCATTCTCATGTACGGCCTGATCTTCCGTAGTCTTCCTGGTAGACAAGAGCTGGAACCTGTTACCCTTAGATGTTACATTTATATGGTCTTAAGTTCTGTAACTAATTTTAGGCTAGAGATGGTAACATAGAGTTATGAAAATCTGATTGGTTATCAAAATAACATTGATTAACGTTCATATCCAATGGGAATTGATTAGCTCTTCAGATGAGGGCATAAGAGTGTGTCACAGTAACAGTAGAAACTTGGGGAGCAAGCTCTCTTTACCTCTGTATCCCTGAGAACCGCAGGAAAGACAGGAAATGCTGACAAAATGCCATAGACCTCTACTGCAAATGCTCTGTTAGCCTTAGGGATCTTTTTTTTTTTTTTTGTGCAGTCCTACATGGGAGGCCCAGGTTTCTCAGAAGTTCTCCTGGGTGCAAAACTTAAGGGGGAAACCAAAAAATTCAGTAAGCAAGACAAAAACATTTTAATGCAGTATTTTAAAAACTTTAATGACAGAAATACATGGTAAATAAAATATCAACATTTTAAAAAACAGGATCTATAATAATAGTCCCATGCTGAACCATATTAGAGCCGGAGGCAAAAGGGAAAACCTAAGCCTGACTTTGTTCAAAATTTTGATATTTTGCATCAGTTTTTTAATTTAATGTTGCATAAAATATTATCTTCATTACTGAGTTCTTCGGTGCTCCCTTAAATTTAGCACCCAGGGTGGGTGTCTCACTGGCATTACCCCGTTGCCACCCTGAAGAATGTTAGGAAGTAGGGATTCCCAACTAACTCCCAGGCCACAGTTCACCCAGGGGTCTATGAGTGGGCATATGCTATCTCAGTTTTACTCAGAAGTGTCTGTCCATTTCCCCTCACTTTCTGGAAGTAGCCCAAAGTATCCAAGAACTTACACCTTGTTCCCCATCCTCAGGTAACTTCCAACTCTTGGACTCCCAGGCATCCTTCCTTCAAAGCCAAGAGAGGCAGCAGAGATGAATGGGTACCTTATTCCCCTGAGCTCTAGGGAACCTTGACCTGACCAGCGAGGGCAGGCTGAGTACCACTCTGCTGATGAAATGAAATATCACACAATTAGCTGGTTTAATGATCTCAAATATCAGCGTTTGGGAAAACAGACGCCTGAAAAGGAAGCTTTCCTGAACTTTACTGAGGGAACATTGGAGATGTTGTCATTTACATGTGTGTGTGGAAAGAGAAAAGAAGGGAAATATGAGGAGACTGGGCCTCACCTGTCATCTACCTTTCTTCCCTGGCTAGGATGGTGGGGCACCATTCTTAGAAGACCAGTTCGACCCACCGTGGGTTGGTATTGATTGGCCTTGAGTTTGGCAGTGACCAAACTTTTTACACTGAGTTGTGGGCTCAGGAGGGACCTGATACAGAAGTGGATGGGGCTGCCTTGGCCAGGATCCGCTGGTGTGCAGAGTGGAGGCTATTCTGGGCGGCTTCCTAACAGCTGCTACAGGAATGTCTCCTCATTCTAGGGACCTAGAAGCAAGGTTAGTTTAAGAGTTCAGGCTACCAACCTTCTTAAGTCAAGAGACAGCACCCCTGCTGACTCCAGCAGCCCATGTGGACCACTGTCATGCTGGAGCCACGACTTAACTTTGACAAGTCAAGCGGGAAGGGAGCAGGACACACAGTCAATTTGTTTCATTGACTGTGTTCATTTGCTTGTAGCAAATTAGCCGATCAGCTCTGGAAACTCTGGGAGATTTCCCTGGTAGTCACTGTGAAGATGCAAACACCATGCTCCCTGTTTCCTCCCTCTCTCCCTTCTCTCAGATTTCTCTTTCCTTTTTCTTTCTTTGGGGTTTCTTACCTTCTTTCCTGCTCTCCTTCTCTCACTTCACTGTCCTCCACAGTAGTTCATGTGGAAGAACAAAAACATAGTATTCTGTTTGGGATATCCGTGATGCACATGGCATCACATGAAAGACAGTGGGGTCCTAAGACCCAGCAAAATGTAATTGCCCATCTTGCTTCCATCTAAATCAGGCACGCGCCCCTTCTGTGTCATGCAACTTGCTATTCCATAACCGCACGCTGATCTAAGGCTTTGTGACAGCTCCTCTGTTTTAAGCAACAGTAAATTCACCCTGCAAAGTCAGAAAGGGAGCTTTTTTGATAGCTGCTGTCAATTTTATTGCTTTATCCTGGTTACTAGGATAGAATCTGAAGACATGGTGTGTTTATTGGTTTTATGTATCGCATGTTGTTACTGCTCTGACAAGCTACTCCTATAAAAATGTGTTATTATTGCATGTTGTAGCTCAGTGAGCTGACCCTGCATTTCAAAGTGTACTGAAGCAAATAGCATTGAAGTCCATAAAAGCTGACTGGCCTCCATCACAGAGGACTCTTTGTGTGAGCTGCAACTCCCACCGTCTGGTGGCAAATTATACCTTTCCCGTGAGCCAGGGGCCATCATTGCTAACCAAACACAGCACAGAACCAAACACAGGCAGTATCTGTAGAATTCCCAGGCAGGTAACTCTCATCTCATTCCTACTGATCCAGTTCCCCACTAAGTATCATTTGCAATTTTGAACTTTACAAAGTATGAGATAAATGGCTTTTAAATATTTTTTGTATAAGATGCAAATGGGGCAGCTGCCATGGTTTTCTCGCTTGAATGCTGAAGAAAAAGTTAACTTGAGACATAGCAAGAAGGAATGTCATGAGTTCTAAGCAAGTCACAACTGGGGATCCTGGGTGTTTAACCAGAATCAATTGCCTCGAAAGTTAAGAGTTAGAATGTTTCATAGGGGGAAGGTGAAGTTAGCTTGAAGGCTTCAAAGAATGGGCCAGCCAGGTGTGGCTCCCAGATACTGGTTTATGGCGAGAATCATCTGGGGGATTACTTACCAAACAGATTCCTCTGCCTAACCCCTAGATGTTGGAATTGTGTTAGACTGGGTTTGGCTCTAGACTCTAGGCCAAATGATTTCACGCATGCAAAATATCCTTCCTTAATCTTACATTCATCAATATAGAGCTGAGTCACATGTTAGGCTCCATGAATCAAATGAATTGAAGAACTGCTCAATGTTCATAATGGGAATAAGGGACTAAGGAGCCTTCAAACCCAAGGGCGAGACATCCCAGGGCATGCAGCCTATTATTCTCTTGCTACAATTGCCAGGCCACAAGACTCTGTTGCTAAACTCTGGTGCTCCCCTACGACCCTCCACCCGCACTCCCATTCCATCCCTTCTACTTACAGTATGACATCATTTATTGAATAATGTCTTGAGAAAAGAAAGAACTAATCTATGGATTATTTTAAAAAGTCATTACTGTTCATGAAAAATTAAACAGGGAATTTCACTGAACTTTCATCTCCCTAAGCTGAGATATTCTCTAAGCATGTGACTGTTCAAGACAAGGCATTAGATCCCACAAAAGCTGGCAGAGGACAGGGGCCACCAGAGTATCCATCTGTCTCCTCCTTTTCCTCGTATGTTCGCTCTACAGCTTGGGTCTCCCTTTTTAGCTTTCTCTGATCTTTGGAAACAACCTAAATATTCAATAATAGATAAATGACTTAATAAATCAGATGATGTGAACAAACTGGGAGATGTTCTACATTCTTGGGTGGGATAGGAACATTGGAGACTTGTTGGTATGACTAGGAGTTAGAGGAATACAACTTAAAATGAGATAAAGGTTTATATCTATTAGTCAAGCAAAAAGAAAGAGCTGAATAATAGCATCGGTAGGGATGTGGGGTTATAGGGACTATGTGCATGGCTTATGGACATAGATGGATGAAGCCATTCAAGAACCCTGTGACAACAATTAGTCAAGTTAAATATGTGACCCACACATTCTGCGAGGGTGTATTTCCCAAGAAAATCTCACATTTCCACAATATTTAGTGTGGCATTATTTATGGAGGAGGATGTTCAAAGCAGTGTGAATGTTCATTACCAGGAGAATGGGTAGGCACATGTGGAAGATTCCCACCATGGGTATTATACAGTCGTCGGGAACAGTGGGTTATATATAGCTATGGCCGTGTATTGGAACCTTAAACACACCGTGTCAGAGGAGGTCATCCATAGGACATGACTACTGGTTGACCCATGAGCTGGACCTGCACCATCAGAGGCTACACGTGCCCTCCCATTCTTGGAATGGACATTCTACCCACCATTCCCACAATGCGAGCTGTTTGAAGGAGCAGTCTGAAGGGAGCCACGTGCTGTTGATCTGGATGGTACATGTACCTGAACCCTATTAAGAGGTCTATATAAACTTGAAAGATTCTGGCACATGGGTGCAGAGATCTACCTATCTGTGGTCACCCAACACAAGCCTCATATGCAAGTTTCCTTGTTTATTAAACCTGCCACCTACCAACCTGGACTGACCTGCCTCTTCCTTCTGCCTCTCCTTCCTCTTCCGGGACAGGGGCCAGTTTGTGAACCAAACAGAGAGCTTGATGGGGAAAAAAACAAAGCCCAAATGACACATTAACACAATCATTTTTAGACATTAAAAATACATGGATACAAAACCATACCTGTTTTTGTAAGAACACAAGAAGATAAACCAGTTCATTCACATGGCTGCCTAGTGGGTAGAAGGAAGTGTAGGGATAGAGTCAATGAACTCTGGCATAAACTGGCTGAGAACTGGAGAGCAAGACGACCCCAAGCGTCTGCATCTGAGGCTCCCTGCCATGAAGGAAAGCAATACAGCACATCCATAAAATGAAATGCCACACAGCCATTGTGAACAATACTGCAGAAGCATATTTATAGATATTGAAATATATTTGTGATTTAATACTCATCCAGGGAGGTCGGCCAATATCATGTACCCTGTTACTTAAGTTTTTTGAAAAAAATTAAAAACCTATATAAATTGAAGAATGACAGAACACCTGGTGGGATCACAGCAATTCCTTTTTCTTCATCTCTGTACTGCGAATCTGCCTCCTATGACCATGTTAGGCACAGAAAAGGAGTTTTGTCATTGAAGAAAGACTTCTTTTGTTTCTACAAACAAGGGCAAGAAGAATAGAGAGGTCACTGGTTGTGACAATTTAAAGGAACTGGAAAATGAAGCTGCCTTTTCCTAAGGCTCTATGTGTTTCCATGAGGTCAGGGAGCCATAGTTGTTCTAAGGATGCCCGCGTGGACGGAGCAGGGGGCTGAGGAGCCGGGGCTCGCACTACAGGCCAGCACCACCCTGAAGGATGTGGGCAGGTATCTGCAGGAATCACCCTAGTCCCCCAAAGAGTCAATCTGTCTCCAGCCTGGGAACGGCACTTCATGGCACTGTGTAACATGGTGTATGTATTCCAGAGGGACAGAATTTTCAGGCAAAGGATTTTTATTTAGGCAGGTTAGGGCTGGAGGTTATGGTGTTGGCAGGCTGACATATGAAACCCCAGTCAACGCAACACGCTTGCTTCAGGCCCCACGAACATCTTCATCCTTCACGTCCTGGCTACTGACAGCCGTCTCCAAGCAGTGTTAATGAAACAGGAGCTGAGCATTTGTTACAGGCTTTCAGCTGCACCGTGGTAATAGACGCTCTGCAAAGCTGTGTGCGGCAAGACCTAGTAACCATAGACAGCAGATCTTTCTTTTCTTAACATCAGAACAGGCTTGACTGGCACATCATGGAGGACAAAGGGAAGTCAAGTTTGGGAGCTTTTGGAAGGCATGGTTCCAGAAATCAGTCGGATGTTGTTGTGTGTTTCTCCTTGAGGACTGGTGCTAAGATCCCAGCCTGTGGCCCAAGGAGTCTGAACTGCCAGAGAACTTGAATCTGAGCCAGACTGACTGACTTTCAATAGGCAAAAAGTAATGAACCCGAGGTTCAACAAAGGCACGGACATTTCTAGCTTTTGTAGATAGACAAGATGTGGAGAATATTCATGGGCACAGACCTAGAAAAAAAGAGGACTAACACAAATCACTGCTTTTAGAATGGGTTAAAACCATACTGGTGGGTGGGAAATTAAATTTAGAGAGCTGCCCTACCCTTGAGTTGCTTCATTACTGGCCTGTATGGAAGGAAGCAGATTTCTGTAGTTAATATTAAGCTATACTTCTTCATGTTACATTTGTGTTATGAACTGAAAATGCTAGATGGGAAATTGCCAACTGACTAATTAGAATTAATCAAGGAGCCCTATTACAGAGAATGATTAGCTGCCTTGGCTTGAGGTCTCCCACCAATCACTAAACATGTAATTTTGCCCCGTATGATTTTTCTGCATGTTAAGAGACAATGAGATGGCTTCGAGCATTCACAGAGGAGCTCAGACCTGAATGCAACCACATGACACCTGGAGATGTTTAGAAAGGTCGAGAGCTTTAGAGCCAGGAAAAAAAAAACAAAAACAAAACAAAAAACCTGGATGCTAATATAGACTCTCTTCACAGCATGTATATTAAGTGAATGACATCATCCATCTGGGGTTATTTCCTCATCTGTAAAATAGGGATGCTGCTACCATCTGGATTGGGGCTCAAATGACATGGAAGATGAAAAGTATCTTGCCCAGCACTATGCATGCGCGCGCGCGCACACACACACACACACCTACATATACAATAAATGTTAGGCTGCTTCTTTCATTTCTGGTGGTCTCAATGGCTTTGATTACAAGGAGGGAGAAAGGAAGAGAGGAAATGAACGAAGACAGGGCAAAATGCAATTGATGGAGGAAGGTTTCTGGAGAACTGAAGGAGCTGGTGTCCCTGAGAAGGAGACCGTATGGAGACAGTGACTGTGGTGTGGAAGCTGTCAAGTTCTGCAGGCAAGGAATAAGGTTGGTAGAAAACATAGGAAGGCATTATAGGAAGACTTAATCTTTAAGAAGAAAGCATATGTGTAAGTAAAAAAAAAAAAAAAAAATTAGGGGCACCTGGGTGGCTCAGTCAGTTAAATGTCTGCCTTTGGCTCAGGTCATGATCTCAGGGTCCTGGGATCAAGTCCTGCATTAGGCTCCTGCTCAGTGGGGAGTCTGCATCTCCCCCTCCCTCTGCCTCTCTGTTCTTGCTCCCTCATCCTCCTCAAATAAATAAAATTTAAAAAAATGAGTAAACCATTCCCCTCCATAAAAAGCCATCTGTAAAGCTGCATACTTCCCATAATATACAGTTATATTCAGTAACATTTTAGAGATGTATGTATACATATAAGGACAGAACATATTAGTCATTATCTTTTCATGCTAAATTTTTATTTCAATGTTATGCAACTGCATAAGTATAAATATTTGTTCAATATACAACAATTAGGACATCCATAGGGAACTTCTTAGAGAAAATAAGACTGCAAACACTTTATTGCACAGATCCTAACAGACTTTGAAGCTGGTCAACCTACAGCTGGGAGTTCTACCGAGGAGCACATCTTACAATCACAGGAGACTGACTGGAGAGAACACAGGAGAATTCCTACCAGCTGACTGGAGAGGTTTACAACAACAAACAGGTATTACATGAATGCAACCTGAAGTACTCTTTACTCATCCAAAATGCAAAAACGTATTTGGCAAAAATGATAATACACTATACAAAATATACATAAAAATATCATTTGTAAACGAGCAGCTAGTTGTGCTTTAAAGGAAACTGGACAGTTAAAAAGCAAAGGCTGTAAACCATGAACTACCTCCCCGATACATCTGTCGAGGTGTCTGGATACAGAAGACTGGGTTATGACAACCACCAAACACAGATATGAATTATAAATGTTGAGACCACTTTGGAAACCCATTTGGGTTCTTTTACAATTCGTATTTCTTCTACAGTTTCATGACAGAGCGATGGGGAAGAGCTGAAACTACGTGGGGAAAAAAAATCAGGGGCAAGGAGGAGACTTTTTTACTTTTATTTATTTTTTTCCATTGCCATCTCATTGTACAATGAAGGACAACCAAGCAGTCAGTTAAGTTATGCCTTTCTTTTTAGAGCAGGGTTTACAGCCTCGCTAAATAATTTATAATCCAGAAGCTGTGCTTAGAGGAACAATTTTATAGCTTGAAGATACTAAGACATCCGAGGGGGTCTGGGTGCTGAATTAGTATTTATCGGTAGTATTTTTTTCTTTTGAAAAACAAAACAGAACAAAAATCCTGCTATGGATCCCAAACATCTTATAAAGACTTATCTGTGTGTATTTTCTCTTAGTGCCTTTAGTACTTATGTCAGCAAGTGTCGTCTTACAATACAAAACAAGCCACCAGGACAACTGCAACGAAAACAAACAAAAAACCCCCTCAGCACTAAAATGATTTGACAAATTCTACATATTCCATGGTATACAAAATTTAAATAAGGCTTAGCAAAAGTAAAAAGGACACATTCAAGCACCAAATAGCTCCACCAAATCTTTTTTTTTTATTAAAAAAATGCTGCTCTTTATTAATACAGTATTTATTTATTTATTTTTTTGCATACAAATAAAGAGATCGTGTTATGTAATGTATGGAGCTACTCGATGCATCAGAAATGAATGTGAAACCCAGGAACTTGCTAAAAACAGCAAGCTTCATCTACAACATAAGGCCCCAGCTATGTATTAAAATGTATCTGATGTCCTGATTATTCATTAATATATATGCTATGATGCCAAAATCCACCCCCTTTTTCCCCCTCAAAAAAAGCAAAATTTAAAAACCTCTTCCAATGCCTGATCCTTCTTACTTGATTTAAGCACTGTCAGATTTGTGTGCGGCCAGTAATTCTCCTTTTTGTTCAAGAGCAGGGCTGGTCCAAAAGCCCTACGAAATGTGTGCTTCTTGGACTAGTGACTCATAGCATAAAGGCCTGAGTTTAAGAGCGTGGAAAGAAAAAGAAGGGAAAGTAAGAGCAGTAAAGTTGATGTGCGTTTATAGCCCACACTCCAGCGAGGGTGAGGACCCCACACACACACTCACAGATAAGGACAACTGGCCTTTCAGACAGTTGGACCCAGGATCAGAACGTCCACCGGGATGGCTGTGCAGTGACAATGGTTAGCTCCCTTGGTTCCGGCCATTCCTAACGGAGGAAAGCTTCCAAAGGCGGTGATTAGAGTAGTTCTTGCTTTCGGATCTGGAAACACAGGTAGCCAGATACAGTACTACCAAAATCTCTCCTGAAAAGTACACACAAAAACTCACGATCTACTGTATCTAGGACTTTCTTCCACCTTTAACTCTACTTAGAATGCTTTAACTTAGAAAAATGTAGCCTTGAAATACTCTCTTAAACCACAGACCAAAACATGTGGGTGGGTGCGTATGTACACGAATAGGAGCGTAGCTCTACTTTTTAATACACCCATTTTTAACCGTTTTGCTTCATTACTACGTTATGATAAGTGGTAAAGCAAAAATCTTAACTGGGGAAAAAAACAAACAAACAAACAAACAAAACAAAGCTGTGGTAAACAACGCAATCACAGCAGCAAGGTACCGACTCTCAGTCCCAAACCAAACACATTGCTAGGTATTTACAGAGAAAATCTTTTTCCTCAGCAACCCTCAACTGTAAAGGTTATTCCGTTGTTGTTGTTTGTACAAACACTATCTGGTAACAGTTTTACCGGTAACGATCGGGAAGGCAATTGGAAGAAGGTCCCCTCTTTCTTTCTGA
Source organism: Neogale vison (assembly GCF_020171115.1). Taxonomy (NCBI): domain Eukaryota; kingdom Metazoa; phylum Chordata; class Mammalia; order Carnivora; family Mustelidae; genus Neogale; species Neogale vison. Next base: position 221,162,974 of record NC_058091.1, read on the forward strand.
CTTTCTCTCCCTCTCCCCGTCCATCTGCAGTGAGGCTCCAGGCTCTGCCCGGCGGGCGTTGCCACACAGTGCTGGTTTCGAAAGGTAGTCAAGACTCAGGTACACATTCAGGTCGGGTCTCCCCAGTCCGGCCTGGGGCCTGCCCCACTACGAGGCCTTTTTGTGAGGGCTGCTACGCACACTCTCTTTCCCCCGCCTCTGCCGGACCACAAAGTCCTTCTCAGAAGAAAGGGTGATGGGCCGGTCAGGGTTTGGAGCTGGGGACGCCTTGGTGACTTCTCTGCCCGGGTTCTGTTTCCGAGTCTGAGGGGGCTGGGTTGGGACAGGCTCTTTCCCTTTGGTTTCTCCTGCGGGGGCAGTTACTGACAGGGCCCTGTCCCGGTGGCCGACACCCCCCGCCACACTCGGGCCAGGGTGGTGCAATTCCAGAGTGACGGTGGGGCTCCGAAAAGATGGCAAGGAGTCACTCTTGGTCATGTGGGTTCTGCCATCTCCCCCCGGCAGGGCCTTAGCCGCAGCCCCGCCAGCCTTGGTGGAAGATGCGTCACTGCCACTCATGGTGGCCTCTCGCGCCCCTGGTCTGGCTTCAGGAAAGCTGGAAGAGTAACTCAGAGACTTCTCCGGGAGGGCAGTGGATCGCAAAGAGCTCTGCCCAGTGGCCGAGGGTGACCGCTTCATGCCACTGGGCTTGCCTGCCTCATTCAGCGGCTTCTGGGCACTCAGCCCTTTCCCCTTGGCCTCTGACAAGCCCTTCCCAACAGCAGCTGCTGGCCTCTCTGTGCCTTTTGGCCTGGCCTCGCTGGGTGCCAGGGGAAGGCTGGCCTCAGGCTTCCCACTCTCTGTGGCGACATAAAGTGCTTCAGTGCATTTCTTGCCCTCAGACTTCCTGTCAGTGGTAGTGGTGGCCAGTGAACTTGGACTCACGTCTGTCTGTTTGCACAGAGGTGGGCAGTCTTTCACAGTGGATGGTTTGGGGTGCTTTGGAGACAGGTTTTGCTTTTCACTGACAGTGGCGGGTTTCTGCTCTACCAACTCATCTACTCCTGGGCGTCTTTGCCATGGCGGGAGCGTGGGCTTCTCTAGCCCCTCCGGGGGATGCCCAAAACTGGCGGGTTTTAGCCTGGTGTCTAGAAGACCCCCTTCGGCCTGCAGTGGGACTGAGGGTCCACCTCCTCCCTGGCCCATCGCATCGCTAACTGTGTTCTGGAAACCTGGGAGGGCAGGGAACGCATCCAAGATGCCCTTGCTGCAGCCCTTCCCCTCTCGGCTGGGGCCAGCAGGGGGCTGAGAACCAGGCTCTCTGCCCACTGCAGGACCACTGCTCGGCTTCTGGGAGGAGAGGGCCCTGTCTGGGTGCTTCGACTTTGGAGGGCTCGGGTCAGGGCCAGGCCTGGGCTTGTGGCTGCTGTTTTCACTGTGCGCTGTGGTCGGCTTGGGAGGGCCCTGGAGGCCCAGGCCGGGTTCTGCAGCACAGGGCTTGCCCCCGGGCTCTCCGCCTGAGCTGTGGCTCAGCGAGCTGCTGTGTGGCCGAGCCGCCAGGCCGTGCAGTTCTTTGGTAACTGGGACTGGCTGAGAGCTACCGCTGACATGCTTCTGCGGAGGCTGTTCCTTCCCTTCCAGCTCCTTGGGACTGTCTCTCGGCAAGACAGGGAAACCAGAGAGGAGGTCTCCTCTCCCATTCTCAGGGCCGGGTGGCGGCTGGGAACGCCGGGCAGGAGGGGCTTCTGGCTGGGGCTCCGTGCCACCTCTTCCTCTGCCCAGCTCCTTCTCAGGAGTCCCTGCTGAAGGCAAATGAGAGTCTTCCCTCGCCAGAGGCCTCACCTCTACGCGGCCATCTCTGGGGCTTGCTTTGCCACAAGACCCCCACGCTTTCTCTGTGGGGTGGGGCTGTGTGTAGCAGTCAGGGCGGGGCCTTCCCCCAGAGGGGAGGTTTCTGGAATCATCACGGGTTTTAGCAGCTTCTGGAGGACACAGCTCGGTGGAGGGGTCTCTTTGGGAGTCAACCCTCAGAGCAGACCGCTCGCTTCTGGCTGCGGAAGGGCCCCTTTCAGAGGATTCCCTCCCGCTCAGCTTCTCTCTCGAGGGGGTACTTTCAGGGGGCAGCAGGCTGCGGGACCTGGATGGGTCAGTGCTGTGGGGGTTCTGCCCCAGGAAGGGGAGCAGTTTAATGTCGGGGCTGTGGTCTTGGTGTTTGCTGGGGCCCCCCTCCTTCTGCTGGGGATTGCTTTCCATGACCGTCACTGGGCTCCTGGCAGCATGAGAAGCTTTCCTGTCCCGCTTTAGGTCTGGCTCAGGCAAGGAAGCTGCTGGTGAATTCTGGAGAGCCCGGCTAGAGGAGGGGAACCGGGACTCCAACAGGTAGGACTTACTCATCCTGAAGCTGGCAGGGGAAGGCTCCCTCTGACCCGCTGTGTCACCCTTCATGCTCCCGCCGCTGGGGAGAGCTGGTGGCACAGAGGGCCCCACATCACTGGCTGGGCTGGGGCTCTGTGCAGGCTCCGGGGACGGCAGCTCTGTCTTGGAGGCCTGAGGTCCAGACAGGAGCGCAATATCCAGAGTGCCCTCAATTGGCTTCAGGCAGGACACGGACCTACCTTCCATCTTATACTCAGAGGGGCTTTTGCGGACAGGTGACTCAGGAGCGACCAAGCCTGGCTTTTCCCCTCCACCATCCACCCGGCCAGCGAGGGCCTTGAGAGGGACAAAAGCAGCAGCACTGATCTGAGCCGGGTGGGCACTGCTGATGAACGCTCGGCTCTCAGAGGCTGGCAGGGCCTCCTGCTGTCCACCCACAGCCCGGACGGGGTTCCCAGGCAGGCTTTCATGGGCACTCGAGGTCATCTTGGGCTTGAGCACAGAGCACGGGCTGTCATCTTTGTCTTCAAGGGACACTTTCTTTCGGAGGTAATCGATGTTGGCCAGTTTGCTGTCTAACTTCTCACATCGGAGACAATCCTTGGCCTGGGAGGCCTTCTCCACGTTCTCCCCCTTCGTGGAGCTGGACCTGTCTGTGGAGTGACAGAGACTGTCCTGGAGGGTGCTGGCAGCAGAGGTGCGCTTGAAGTCACAGATGCCCTGGCTGTGGTCCCCGGGGGCCAGGACATGGCTCGTTGCTGCCCCTTCTGAGGTCACCCCCTCGCTGACCCGAACGCTGGCCTGCTTGTGAAGAGCCCCCTTCAGCAAACTGCCCAGGGACTGGGTCTCCTGCAAGGCCCCTTTGTTTTCAAAATGGTTTGACCTTTCTAAAGCCTTTGGGTATATTTTCTTCTCTCTCTCTTCCAGCCTCAAAGTCGAGAGGTTTTCTAAATCACTACCAAGTCCATGGGATTTCTGTTGGGGTTCCTGTTTCTCCAGGAACCCATCCGGTTTCTTCACTACCACCTTGGCCTTCAGCTTCTCTCGGTCCAGCTCGTCCACAGACTCCTGTCTCCCCAGCTTTCGGGAGACAGGGCGCTTCAGGCAGCCTTGCTCAACGGGCCTGGCGCGGCTGAGTGAGGGTGTGTCACACATGTTCTCCTCCAAGCTCTGCAAGGTCACCTCCCGCTGAGGCTGTTCCCGCTGCACTTCCTCCTGGGTCACCTCCAGGCTGTGCTTGCGGGAGCACAGGTGCTTTTTGTCACTGCCATAGGAGGGGGAGAGCTTCTCCTCCGACTGCACGCGCTTGAGCAACGGGGACCTTGGGGGCTCTGCGCTCTTTGGCCTCACGATATGTCTGACGATGGTGGGCGGTGAGTGCATTTTGTTGGGGAAGGCTTGAGCGATCTTGGAATTGCCAAGCGAATGTCCCAACAGAGGGGATGGTGACCGCTGGGGGGAGGTGGGCTGTGGCGTTGGAGAGGGGGTCCTGGCCAGTGGGGAGAGAGGGATGCTACCAGCCGACTTGCGCCTTCCCGACCGGTAGCGCTGTCCGCTGAGTTTGGGGGCCAGGCCATGAAGGGTACTGGGTCGGATGTGTCCTGACCCTGCTGGGGAATTGGGGGCACTAGAGCTTGGGGAGCTGCTTTGGGAAGAATTAGTACCTGTGGGTAGAAAACAGAAAGTCATGAGCAATGGACTCCTTCCCTTTTCTTTCCATGCTTCCAACCCAAACTCTTTTCTATCAGCTTAGATAAAGGTCAGCAAATTGTCTCAGCATTTAATTCTAATAAATACATGCTTTTCAGATACATCTTCCCCACATCAGGGTCCAACCCAGTACTTCCTGTCTTAATGTTCTAAACAACCACATCTCACAACTGCCCTATAAATCCTGTTCGCTACCATCTACATCCTCAACCATCTTTCATTAACCTGGAATAAGCCTCCTGTCCCTCAGGAGCTCACATGGTGATTCTGACCACCTCTCAACTCTCCCTTGCTGCATGGGCCAGGAGACTAGCTCACCTGATGGGAAGTCAGGGGTGGAGCGATAGCTGGGTGTGGGGGACCGGGGAGACAAGCTGTGCGTGGGGGAACCCGGGAGGCTCTCCCCCGATGACAGGGACCGGTTCAAGCAGGAGAAACTTCGGCTGGTGTGGAGCAAAGGAGAAGGCTGCTTGGCTAGTTTTTTGAAAAGGGATCTTCTCCTGGAGTGAAAACCGGAGACAAGAGATTAGATTCTACATTTGGGGCCTCCCTGTCCCTGTGCAACACCTCTGTAGTCAGTTCACACCTCGGCAGCAGGGACAGCAGTGCCGGGGCAGATCCTACCCTTAGGAGCAGGTTCCCACTTTCAAATTAAAAACCTTATGACTTAGAAAGGAAGAGTCTTTGATAGTATACAGTGGAAGCTCTCCCAATTCTCCAATACTTCAGGCAGAGCTGAGAAAAAAGGGAAAAATATAAAATACATGCGACATTTACCCATTTCTTTGTCAGGTTTATGAGGAGGGCGTTCTTGACCTGAAAGCTTCTGAGCATGTACCCTCAGATACAATAACACAATTTAATTAAGAGGTAATACCAAGTAAATCTCTGAAAGAAAAACCATTATCTTAGATATAGAATTCTTTAATGGTGATACACTGGGCAGCGGCTTTATCTAGAAGAGGCTGTTTGCGGTGCTTATACCACAGTGGGCTCTTGAAAATTCCTAATGACAATGTAGGCTGCACATTAACATAGAAAAAGCAAGAAGGGTGAACCGAAGCTTATCGTGTCGGCAGGGCACCAGACGCTATGCTGCAGCAGAAGCAAATGTGTATTTAGTGCTCAAAAAGCGTATCTTAAAGCAATTAAAAAAAAAAAAAGAGCTTCTGACGGCTAAGAAATGCAAATAGCTCTAGAAAGTTCTTTTACCTTTGCCATTATGCAAGCCTCACTCACCCCCACAGTGAGCTTAAGCACACGTTTAAACACTGCTACCCCTTGGAAAAAGTGTGTTCTGTCTAACTTAAAGCACATTCCAGATACAAAGCACACATTAAAAAAATTTTAGAAATCACTCATTTATCTAATATCTAATAGACTACACATCTCAGAACTGGTGTGTTTAATTTTAATCAAAGCAATAAATGTAGTTGGGTTAAATAATGACATCATCTTATACAGTTCATAACGAAGAACAGCAACTGTGCTACTCTGTCCTTGGCGCACTTGGCTGAGAAATCACTATCTACTCCTTGAGCTGTTTCTTCTATCTGTCTGCACATTGCTACGGAATCTCTTTATACTAAGTTTTGTTTTTCAGTTTTAGGAACTATCTATTGACTTCCCAGCACAGAAGATGAGGATTAAGCTTCTCCCCAAGCACCCTTCTGCCTTCTGACCAAATACACTTCCCTTTTTCTATTCCTCCCTCTACAGCTAAACCAAAACTTTCAGTTAGAGAAAAGGGTGGTCTTTTCTCCTCTCTATTTTTATATTATAAATACTGTCCACAGCTGGGCTAGGCAAAGCATGATTCTATTTCCCTTCTTGTATGTTTTTGTCTTTCCTGGAATTAATAAGCATTCTTTTTTTCATTTGCTTATTTTCCTACATTTCTATTACTCAAAATCCTCTTAATACAATCAGACACATTAGATCTAAGTAGGCAAAGGAGGGATACTGCTGGGATATCATCCAGAGAGCTGACTAGGGAGAAATGTCCCCACGGCAAGCACATACACGAAGCTTGCCAGTGTGTGCAGAGAGCACAAAAACACTCACAGTGCCTCCCAGATTGCAAATGTGTACCCCAGTTAGATCTTCAGCCAGTAAAACAAAACCTCTTTATTTTTAGGTTTACTTGGATGCTTTTAAGATATAGTTATTTCCAAATATCTGCCATTTAAAAAATTGTATGTTTTCAGGTAATGTAAAGGCTATTATTAAATGTAGATTTAATGCTAAAAACTGCCTGAAGATCCAACGCCTTAAATCCAACTCACCTGAAATGAATTCTAGAGGCTTAAGAAACAGTAAATGGCTTTTCATGGTACTCACACAGTAAAAACAAAAACAAAAACAAAAAAACCCCAAAACCCAAAACCAAAACAAAACAAAACACCAATCTGAATTCTCCTACAATGTAACTCTGTAAATCTTTTCATTGTGAAAAATAATGCTATTATGAATATGAACTTTAATGTACAAATATCTGAACCACAGCATGAAATTTCTCACAGAGCAATGGACCTTTCTCACACAGACGTGTTTAAGTTAAGTAAGGAGTAACTTTTCTCCAACAAGGGTATATACCAAAATCGCAAAAATACTGCTTTAACTAACCTTTCTAGACTTTCTTTCTTTTTAGATTTCTTGCTCCGCCTCACCATCCGGCTCTTATAGCTGTTTCTCCTGGCTGGTCCCGTTTTGATTGATGTGTTTTCAAACGGGGTAGTAGTGATTGACACCTTATTTCCACTCTATTAAAAAAAAAAAATGGGACGGTATTAAAGGGAAATTCTGGGAGGAAACAAGATTTGGAACTGGGCTAGGAGATTCAAAGACAAATAAAGATACTTAAAGACATATGTACAAAAGCCTTCCACTTCTAAGTAACCTTTTAATAAAGCAGGGACATCCTAATAGAACACAAACGGTAGACAGCAAAACAACAGGTTTCTTTAAGAGGGCAGGCTCTGGACTCCACAGATGTGAGTTCAAATCCAAGTCCTGTGACTGCAGGAGGTTGCTTCTCCTCTCTGGGCCTCAAACACCTGCCCTATCTACCAGCGGAATCAGACCTACCTCACAGGGGCTCATGTGAGGACTCCACAGAATGGAGTTAAGAAAGGCTTCAGCACCAAGTGTGACATGTGGAAAGTGCTCTATAAATAAGTTACCTTCATCCATAGGTATGGAGTATAAATGTGCCCAGGGGCTGTCTGTTCTTGGTTGATTTATTTTACTTTTTTCTCCTTTTTGTGTTTTTCCTTTGACCTAGAAATCATAGACTAGGAAAACTGAAAGAGACTTTTATTTTTAAGTATTTTAAAAGATTTCTTTCCTGTCACCCTAAAACTTGTCAGCTTGCAGAACTGGAAAGTTGATGCCAGTGAGTATAAAACAGCTTCTCTTTAACCAGGTCATACATGGGGAGGTAACTCCTGGTGGATTACTGGGTATTTCACTCACTGCTGAAACAGGACTTGCTGGGAAGGCCCTGAGGTTAGAGAGGACGGTGGAATCAGAAGCCGGGCTGAGGGGTGCCGAGGGCAGATGGTAAGACTGATTCCCTTCACTCCTACATCAATGACCTCTTCTTGAATTTCTTAATAACTGGGGGAGAAATATACTCTTTCAAAGCCACAGATGGCCCTGATTACCTCGAAAAGACAAGAATTATAAGGAGAAAGCTCTTTTCAAAGGCCTAAGCCTGGGAAACACCTAGCAGTTTAGCTCTAAGTGATAGGAGAGTTGAGTATGGTGGGGGTCAGGGGACTCAACCAAGGAGGACTGACTACTTTCATGTTAACATCTACTCTGCCGCTTCAATTTGGGAAATAACACATAATATTAGAAGTAGTAATTGTAGAGCATAAGTGAAAATAAAAATCATGGAGAAACCTATCACTCAGCTAACACTGATAATATTTCAGCATATTTCTTGATCTCTTTTCGGGTATGTATAAATTATGCACGTATACAGACATACTTCAGAAATGATTTTAATCTTAGTTAATCTAATATTTAGCTTTATGTTGTTTTTCCATCTCACATTATACAACTTGGAAAACGTTCCCTGCATCATTGAACGTTCATTGAGAACATAATTTTTATTGGCTGTATAAATAATATTCCATGAGATGGGTGAATCAAAACTTATTTCCATACTTTTCTACTTTTCAATTCTTTTAAGGGTTGTCATAAATAGCCCTATCTATAAATCACTTGTTTTAATCTCTGTCATTTTCCTTAGATTACATAATTAGAGTCAATGTAGCAAATTGAAGGGTCTTTCCAAACTTTTTAAAGACTCTTGGTACAAACTAATACACTATTTTCCAGAAAGTTTATGTCAACAGGTATATTTGTGGGCAGCACACAGATACCTTTTTTTCCCCCCAGATTTATTTAAGAGATAGACACTTAACTGACTGAACCACCCAAGTATGCCCATAAATACAATTCTTACCACAGGTTTGTCAAAACTGAATATTAACATTAAACAAATTCCCAATTTTATACAAATAAGCTGTATCAAGTTTTTATCTTCCTTCTTTGATGGTCTCATTTACTTTGGTCATTTCTATCTCTTCAGGAGATAAGCTGTCCAGGTCTTATATCCATTTTAGCATGAGCAAGTTTTAGTATTTTGACTGATTTGTAGAGTTCTTTGTACATTTAAGACATATATTCCCATACCTAATGTCCTAATTGTAAAAAACAAAAACAAAACATATATATACATACATGAATATTATGTATATATACATTTATAATATGTATATATGTAAATATATATATATATTAGGGAAATAGGATTTGAACTGAAACAAAGGGAAAAAAAAATTATTCTGAAAGACTAAACTGTATGTTCTGCATGCAAATGCCAAAACTTTAAGAATAACCCTTTATCTTTTTTTTTTTTTAATTTTATTTATTTATTTGACAGAGAGAGAGAGAGAGAGATCAGAAGCAGGCAGAGAGAGAGGAGGAGGCAGGCTCCCCGCTGAGCAGAAAGCCCAATGTGGGGCTCGATCCCAGGACCCTGGGATCACAACCCGAGCCAAAGGCAGAAGCTTAACCCACTGAGCCACCCAGGCGCCCCAGAATAACCCTTTATCTGATGGTAAAGACTGACAGTCTATTTCTTGTTTCCACAGAACATTCAGCTTCTACGTATGAAAGGCCTACCAATACAGGTTGTTTAGAACAGGATCTTCCCTTCACAATTGCGGGAGGTCCTGCGAAAATAAGAGTCTGTTCTGCATGCCTTAAGTAGGTCTTTTCTTTCTTTTTTTTTTTTTTCCAATTTATTTATTTTCAGAAAAACAGTATTCATTATTTTTTCACCACACCCAGTGCTCCATGCAAGCTGTGCCCTCTATAATACCCACCACCTGGTACCCCAACCTCCCGCCCCCCCCGCCACTTCAAACCCCTCAGACTGTTTTTCAGAGTCCATAGTCTCTCATGGTTCATCTCCCCTTCCAATTTACCCAAAAGCACATACCCTCCCCAATGTCCATAACCTTCCCCCCTTCTCCCAACCCCCCTCCCCCCAGCAACCCACAGTTTGTTTCGTGAGATTAAGAGTCACTTATGGTTTGTCTCCCTCCCTATCCCATCTTGTTTCATGGATTCTTCTCCTACCCACTTAAGCCCCCATGTTGCATCACCACTCCCTCATATCAGGGAGATCATATGAAAGTGTCAGGATATAAGATCAATGCACAGAAATCAGTTGCACTTCTCTACACCAACAACAAGACAGAAGAAAGAGAAATTAAGGAGTCAATCCCATTTACAATTGCACCCCAAACCATAAGATACCTAGGAATAAACCTAACCAAAGAGGCTAAGAATCTATACTCAGAAAACTATAAAGTACTCATGAAAGAAATTGAGGAAGACACAAAGAAATGGAAAAATGTTCCATGCTCCTGGATTGGAAGAATAAATATTGTGAAAATGTCTATGCTACCTAAAGCAATCTACACATTTAATGCAATTCCTATCAAAGTACCATCCATCTTTTTCAAAGAAATGGAACAAATAATTTTAAAATTTATATGGAACCAGAAAAGACCTCGAATAGCCAAAGGGCTATTGAAAAAGAAAGCCAAAGTTGGTGGCATCACAATTCCGGACTTCAAGCTTTATTACAAAGCTGTCATCATCAAGACAGCATGGTACTGGCACAAAAACAGACACATAGACCAATGGAACAGAATAGAGAGCCCAGAAATAGACCCTCAACTCTATGGTCAACTAATCTTCGACAAAGCAGGAAAGAATGTCCAATGGAAAAAAGACAGCCTCTTCAATAAATGGTGTTGGGAAAATTGGACAGCCACGTGCAGAAAAATGAAATTGGACCATTTCCTTACACCACACACACACACACACACACACACACAAAAAGGTAGGTCTTTTCTTTTATGAAAAGAGCAACCAGGATGGCTGGAGTTCATCTTTCACTGCCATTCTTTCAACCCTTTTCCATATTCACATACAGACAGGACAGAGAGCCTTCGTGACCACTGAGGCTCTCCTAGTATGTGAGTCACTGAACCTGAGTCCAGTTCCTCCCTTCCTAACATAATTCGCCATCACCTTTCCTATCTTTATCTACAAGCAGTTAACAATGCCATGCAGCCTTTTTAAAGTGCGTCTTGAGCATTAAAGTGTTTTTCACATATATTCTCTTGCTTTATTTTCACCACCACGCCAGGAAGGATGTTTTATTTTTTTACAAATAATGTAAATATTTTACAATAAATATTTGTACATATTTAATATATACAAATTATATACATTATACATATCCTATATTTAAATTATATATATTTAATATATTATATACAACATATATTTGTATATAATAATGTAAATATTTTACAATATTTTACCATTGCACCTGGTGAGGTGGGAAAGAATTGTTATCCGTGTATGAAAGATGGGGAAAATAGATTCAGGGACACTGGGGTTTCTTCTTCCCAAGGTCACAGAGCCTAGTGGAAGAGCTCTGGCTCTCTGACCCTTATCACCTGTGCCACTCGTCATGGGCATGGCATGCCCTGGTCCTTCACCTCTCTTGCTCCCCGAAGAGCATGGCTTATACTTAATGGGTGGTGGTGAGGGAACCAGGTACTGGATTAACATAGAGAATGATTAACACATCAGACTGCCAAAAAGAAAATGAAGAGATATAAAATAAGCATAAACATTTTAAGAAATAAACATAAGTGATAAGCCTAACTCATCAGAAAGTAGTTATGACCACGTTTTTTAAATCAGAGTACATCACTGAGCTCTCTACAAATGTTCCCTTCCCCTATAAAAGCCAGCTCTGGTTTTCTCTTCCTTGTTTCTATATATGACTTGTTCCAGGGGACCGTTTGCTTGACTGACGTAAATACACTGAATTTCCCTAAGGAGGAATTACAGACACAGAAGATACAGACTCCAAATATTTCACCAGGAGCACTAATGACAACGAAAATGGTAAAAGAATAGAGAAACAACATTTTCCGCCAACAGGGTTAGGAATCGTAAAGCCTGCCACCTGGTGGATGCATTGGCCACACGGAGGGCTGTCTGAGCCGAGTGCAATTTGTCTTACTGGGTCAGTTCCTCCTCAATACTTTCTTCCAAAGAACAAGTGAACTCTTCTAAGAGAAATTCTGTGGTACTTTTTTAAAAAACAACAAAAAATGGGGCCAGCAGACTGTTAAATGTTCAATTTGTTTACTTTTCCTATTAACTATTTGTGTAATTGTGCATGGTGGGAGGGAAATTGCTTTAAGCTGGCTGAACTCAATACAACAGCAGGCTAAGCGTACTGTTCCTCTCAGCCTGGCTCCACGTGAGCTTATCGGTTGGCCTTGGATAGCTTCCTGAGGTAGACTATTTTTATATTCCTTTCTCTACATCACACACAAGGGGACTGTTGCGCGTTCTGTAGATCAATGTCTTGGCTCTGCTTCACATCCTCTACAATCCAGCTCCAACCAACCTGCATGCCCCAACCCGTATACAAACCCGGGCTCTTGCCACGCCCGTTTTACGCACGTACCTCAAGCACGTTGAGTTTTCTTGCCCTTCTGTCTGCACACACTCCCTCTGCTCTACTGAGACCATAATGCACTCCCTTCCCATACACTAACGCTCCACCCATAACCTCCAACTCTTCCTCCCTGTCTACCCTAGTTTAAGCTGTCTGTCCTTTGGACTTTGGGCCATATTTACAGTCTGTGCCTTTGACTGCAGACTGATATTGGATTGTTTTTCCACGTGAACACTGTACTGCATTACTGGCAATCAGAGAACCTAGGGTATAGGGCACTCTGGTTGGACTAACGCCACGCACGTGCTTTGACACCACACAGCAGGGCGCAAACCCTCTTCTACTCCCTCTTAGCAGGTAACCTCCAACTGCTCAGCTAACATTCTCCTGCTTTGATTCTTTCATCTGTGAAGTGGGCACACACTGTTATTTACAGCACCAACCTCCCAGGGTGTAAGGATTGTGGGAGTTTGTCTGTTACCTGTTATTCCCGGAGTCCTCTGCTCTATGACCCTTTAGGACCTAACACAATGCTCTGCACATTTTCTGGGCTCAGTGAATAGGTAGGGAGGGTAATAATGACACTATCTTATGGTCTTCATTTTAGTATCTAAAAGTTCCCCAGAGTTCATAGAAAAGAAATTTCTGAAGGAGGGGCCGATGAAGTTTTAGGGCTTCTTTTATGCACTGGGCATTTAAACTAATGCTATCCTGAAAAAGCAACCTGGTTGAATTGGGAGTTTCCTGATTAGGCAGGTAAAGCCAGACACATTGTTATGTGCCTCAACAGGGACTTCACCCACGACAGCAGCGGGTGAAGAAAGATTTTATTGCTTTGGCGAAGTTCTCTGAGAAGGCTAACCTGAAAGCCGAAAGGAGGTGATTAACTCCTGGTGGCAGGAGAGCGTGGGAGGCAAAGGTGAAGGAGCACACTTTAAGGGAGTCAGAGAGGCAGTGGGGCGCTGACCTGGAGAAGCACAGGATTCTGTAATTCCATGGATCCGCCACGTGAAATGACTGCGGACCTAAGTCCCTGCTCCCCCAGCAGGTTTGCCTGCAAGTTGTGAGGGACAATGAGACCAAAGGTAAAGACCTTAAATGGAAAATGCTTCTGGCGTTCACATTCCCAAAGCTAAGTAAGTACTCTAGGAGCATTTCTAAAGAGACACATGGCAGCCCCCACCTTTGCCTAAGGGTGCCACGACACTTTACGAAGCAGCCTGCAAGTATAAACCGTCAAGGAAGCAGCATCCAAGGGAGCGAAAGAAACAGAGCTGCTACCTGGATGCTCCCCGAGCGACGGCACGAGGGAGCCCCGTGTGGGTATCCCTCACTTCACGCGTTGTCCAAGAACCGCTGCTTAAATTTGGAAGAAAGCTGCATGATTACACAGTTCACTGGGAAGATAATTAAATCCCTTGTATCCTTTTTGTTTCATTACACTGGTTGCTCCTCTCCAGTGCTTCCTTTATGAACCAGAGGCAGGATCCTCTGGTTGGCTCTGTGACAGAGACGCCAGGGCTCTCCAACGCGCTGCGGGTGTGTGTACCCACTGCGGGTGTGTGTACCCAATTTCAGAGCCGCGCTGACTAGATCCAGAAACGGAGGTGCTCCATGACCAGGGGAGGACACACTGTTACAAATGGGACTGGATTCTGCCAAGAGGCTTTGCCAGAGACCTTCAGGAGAAATATATATTCAAATTCCACAGCAGCAGGTTTTAAAAATCCTGAATCATATCAAATATAAAACAAATTTTGAAAATCATCAAATGTCTCAGCCAAGGAAACAAATGCATATTTTCTAAAGATATATATATATACACACATACACATTTATATATATGTATATATGTATAGACATATTTGTTTATTATTTCTTGTGATTTTGTGAGCAGATACACGAAATGACAGAGATACGCTGTGGCTGGAGCCATGCAGCATATGCCGTTGTAAGGAAGGCAGAAAGCCAAACTATGTTACCATTTCAAATCCCTTTGACCTTCTTTTAAATGCTAATGCCAAGATCTGAAAAAGCTCTAGCAGGATGAATAACAACTAACAGAACTTCACCTGTAAAACAGAGACTTACTGTCTAAAACAAAAGGTGAGCTCCTAGAGAAGAGCAACTGAGCATTTTAGAGATAGATAAACAACACCTGTCTCTGCCTGCCTGCTTCTTCCGTGGAGAGGTTTCTATATTGGCTATGTAGACAGTGGGTGGGGGGACCCAAAACAACTTCCCTGGGCTCTTCCTCACAACGGGTCAATCTGTGAGCCAGCAATGGAGGCAGCCTCCTGTGACCACAGGAGCAGGGACTGTGACAGAAGCTGCTGGTCAGACTCATGAGTCTGTATATCCCTTCTAGAATTTTGCCCTGTAGAGTCCACAGCCAAAGGACCTCCAAGTCAGCATCACTGCTGTGCCTCCCATTTCTTGGACACTTATTAGGAGTGAGTTGTTGCACACCGGATGGACAAAGAATATTATCAAGGATAGATGGGGAAGGAAACGAAAAAACTCAGGTCTTACCCGCCATGTCTTCTCTTCTGTTCAGTAGGCACACTGAAAAGCGGAGCCTAACTCGAGTCATTTAATGTTGAATGGTGAACTGAACGGCATGTACACCAAAGACATGAGTCAAGACATAACAGGAGCAACGTGTGGTACTTGGCTCCTCCCATGGTAACTTTTGGACAGCAGGAAAAGGAGAACCCCATTGTTCACCTCAACCCCACAGTTACTGGGTACCCATCTATATCCAGGTACGGGGTGCATGCTGGGATTACATGGAAAGCTTTAAGAGTTAAGATCTGCCCTGCAGGGCTCTGTTGGATTTGCTACGTGTTCAGCATGACCTTCAGCTGACTTCCAACACTGCCTATGGCCCTGCAGCGTTCTCTCAATATTGAGTCCTATCCCTCCAGTGATCAATACGTGCATTTGTGAGAAAGCTGGCTAGTGTTAGGTAACAATCTGTAATCTGTAGGAATTTATGACGGCAATGTCAGGCCCCAACCATTCAGACTTCAGTTTTGAGCTTAAGACCCAAATTTCATTAATAATGTGAATTAATCAATGGCAATAACTTTCTTAAAATCTGCTACTTTACAATGGACATTGGGATATGCCTGCTATTAACTACTCTTAAAAACCTAGGCCAGACCCTTAATTTTTTGAAGAATATATTCTTATTAGCTGTGGGAATGACAGGAAAGGAGAAAAGTCATTAAACTGCCCTTAGTTTTAGGAGGCTTAGCACACCCACTTCTCTGTAGTGCCTTCTAGATTTCTAATTTTCTTTCATGTTTCAATTCAATGAGATTTCTCTGTGATGTCTCTCTACTCACAGAATATTCTCTGAGAAAGTACGACAGCCCTCCCTCTGACTAATTAAGTTAAACTTTACGTGCTTCCATACATCTCCTGCATCTCCCATACTTCCCAAGGGCAAGGACTATAACAATTCCTGTGTTATCAACATCTACCATCTACATCCGGCACTGGACTCAGGGCACGTATTCTGAAAATGGTCTAAATGCACATTATTTAAATAGCATATACAAATTAATGCTCTCTCAACACCCTGTAGGTTATCTGAAGCTACGCTTCACACCTCTCTGTGTAGAAGTCCCTTACAGACCCCTTGGTGCTCAAAAAGCAAGAGGTCATCCATAAACCTGTGGGTGTGTAAAATAATCCTCCAATTAGAGACTGTATTTCTGATCACAGACTTCTTTTTCTGAACAGATTTTATAGGAAAACACAAACTTCATCTTTGTTTTTACAAGACCCATATTTGGAGCTCTAACTTTATATTCTACAGTCAGCAGGTGACACAGAAAGTCACTCAACAGAAATGAGACGATCAGAGTAGATTTTCTCCCTCCGCTCATGTCCACGCTTCTTGTGATCTTAACTCTACAAGCTTTATTCAGCTTACAGCAGAAAATGATTTATGTTCAAATTCATTTGTTTGAGGTGGGGGAAGGCTGAATGATTGCTACCACCCCCTCCTCCATTACTACCTATTTCTGTCATTTATGGTATATGTGCTTATTTTCACAATTCTTTTTTTTAAAGATTTATTTATTTATTTATTTGAGAGTGAGTAATCGTGCACATGGTGGGGGGAGGGGGACATAGAGAGGGAGAGAGAGAATCTCAAGCAGACTCCCTGATGAGCACAGAGCCAGATGTGGGGCTCGATCTCATGACCCTGAGATCACAACCTGAGCTGAAACCAAATGTGCGATGCTTAACTGACTGAGCCACCCAGAGGTCCCTGTATTCACAATTCCATCTTTCAAAGGAAATTCAACTATTAGAATGAACCTTCATATCTGACCTCACAGTTTAATACTACTTCATCTTCCATTGTACTAGAATAAAACTTAATGTTCCTGAAGAAAATCACCCTTAGGATAGGTGATTTCCAAACATTTTACTATGTGAGGTTCATAAAATGGGGGGGAAAAACAAACAACCAAAAAACAAACAAACAAACAAAAATCTTTTGTTATCTGTGATTTAGAATAAGAAGTTCAATTAGGAAGTGACTGGGCAGATATAAGAACATGGTTTTCATGATATATATAACCAGAGAATTCATATTCTCTTCTCCTTTATATTAAACCTTAGACTATTAAATAGCTTTCTCAGTGATAAGACTGAGTATGTACCACAGAGAAGAACTATAGAACTTAAGGAGAGAATTCTTGGTACCAGTTCTTTCTGATGACCTGCTTTCCCTGTATGGCATGGACATAAAAAGATAATACCTTTAGCAAGAGCTCTATAACTTCCGTGTGGACAAGTCCATGCACCGGTTCTCCATTGATGTGTGTGATCAGATCCCCAGCCTTCAGTCCTGCCTGGCATGCTGGACTTCCTTCTTCTACATTCTAAAGTCCAAGAACAGAGTACACATTCATAAGCCAACAAAGGGCAACCCTAAAATCTGCTGTTTCTTCTGGGAGAATATTCTGAATTTCTCAGCAAATGATCCTAAGCTCCTAAGAGGAAATCAAGAAGGCATGGTTATTATTCCTTTTCTGTCATCATCCTAACATAGGACCATTCCTTACAAAATTTCAGGTGAGTGGAGAAGGTAGTTTTGTTTTAAAATAAAAGAAGACCAGAAAAAAGATTACAAAAACAAAACGAAACCAAACCAAACCAAAAAGCCCCAAAAAAGAAACGTGGCAAGAGGACAACCTTTGACAATTTCCACCAGCTTGTTAT
The DNA here is from genome assembly GCF_020171115.1 of Neogale vison. NCBI lineage: Eukaryota > Metazoa > Chordata > Mammalia > Carnivora > Mustelidae > Neogale > Neogale vison. Next base: position 221,180,354 of record NC_058091.1, read on the forward strand.
GCAGAGTGGACAAACAGGAAAACTTGACAGAATTATGAGAAATTACTAGTTTTTGTTAAATCCAATGCCCCCCCCCCATAAAGGGAAAGGGTATGAACAGGTCCTCAATGTCAGCTTAATGGAAAAACAGCTCATAGATCGGCCTCCCAACTTATTCATTTTCCAGGATGGGTGGGAGTGGAAATGAACGAGGATGAGAGGCTGATGGTCTTACCCAAACAATATGGTGCACCGTGTAGATGTCACTGTCTCCCACATACACCCGGATGGCTCGGATGGTAAAACCATAGTTCTTCCCGGAACTGTGGATCACAACAGGCTGATGTGGACTGGCGGACGCTGCTGATGAATCTCGGCTGGGAGAGGAGTCTCGTGAAGAAGAAGGGTCCGAGGACAGGGAATGGGGGGACATTGGACTCCCCAGTGGAGAAACAGCAAACATATCTGCGACACAGAAGCCAGGCATCAAAACCGATCCTGATCACACAGAGGTCTGTGCAGTCAGCCCACGACGCATCAGCCCTGCCGTGACTAGGAGCTTGGCTGCAAGACCAACTTATTCATGTCTCATCAAGAAATAATATAAAAATACTTAATCTAACTAGCATGGCTTTCTGAACAGAGGCTATTAAGAGAACTTCAAAAGTGTCTATATTAACTCATTTTTCAATGAATTCTCTGAAATTATAATTTCTTATTTCCTTACACTAATTAAAACACACCCAAAACCTAGCTCCTACCTGGCTGTGATAGTTCTAGTTAGCATGTTTTATTTTAATTACAGAAACAAATCACAGATGCACAAATTTCAAGTACGCCTTTACACAGACAATACTGTGTGGCTCAGAGTAAGAGATCCTCAGGCTTCAAATCTTGCCCTCAACAACTTGAACACAGTTCTTCTCAAACATGCATGGTTAGGAAAGCCATTTATCAACACCCCAGTTGCTTTCTACAGTATTACTGAGCTAGTACTCATGAAACGATTTTGATCAAGCAACAGGGCAATGTTAATTTCTCAACGAATCACTCCTCATTACTCTGACTACAACTGATTGTCTTCATATGTTACCTACAATTCTGAGAATGATTCTGAGAGGATAATGCAGGTGAAATAGAGAAATTTTAACAAAAACTTTGTTCACCTTCCACAATAGCAATTCTACTCTGTTCTTCTTGTTTAAGAAGCAAACACACTTCTAATTTAATTGTTGCCATCGCGTTCCATCTATGTGAATCTAAACAGATCTTAACTGGTCACATGAAACTGGGTGTGTGTTTGACAAGAAGAACAATCCAGAGAAGACACTGAGGTTGCAAGGGTGAGCCCCATGGGAGTCAGGCGACTGAGCCCCAGGGCTGCTGAAGCCTCACCAGGTGCACTGAGTCCCCTGTGGACACAGAGAGCTCGAACTATCCACACTATCATTTCTTCCCATTCTTAGGTCTGGCCAAAGTAGAACAAAGCTAAGTGTCTCACTACCAGGCTCCTTCATTTTGCGATTGCACGTGGCATCTTGGTTCTCTTTTGCTGGCTACCTTTTCTCTAAATGTCAAAAGACCAGGTGAGGAGACACACACCGTTGGGCAGTGAACTTTGAACCATGCAAGCAGGAACGGGACAGAGTGGACACACACATACATTGAAACTGCCGGAAAGCCAAGTCCCCAATCCCTTCCCTCCCAAATGGAACAGCTGCTCTACTTGACTAAGATTTGGGCCTTTTCAGCACTTTTCGAAAGAGAACTTACCTTCCCCACCACAGCTGCTCGGGGGCCACTGCCTTTGGGTTATGAACAGTCATTCAAACAAACTAGGTGTTTGTTTTATGGTACTACAGAGGATGTCTCCCAGCAAAGATATGCTAGAGGGAGCAGTACCCCCACAGGAGCAGTTGTTTCTGTCAAATTTCTTTCTGCACAAGCAGGAAAATTTTGAAACAGGAAATTTTGAAAATATCAATGATTCCTTTTAGACATGGTCTGTATTCTTCCCAATGCAAGCTGTCTGCAACAGAATTCAGTTGCTACTTGCACTCCCTTGCCGCCATTGGAACTACCGGTAAGTCACCAACCCTAGGGTGTGTATTTCATCTTTTCCAGTGGAATTGCTGTGGACTTGGTGATTTGTGGAGGCAAAACCCAGTTATGGAAAAATACTGCAATTCCACAAAACCATAATTAAGCTCTGTTTTCCAATACATGGAAGAAAATGATTTGACTGCCAGTAGGAGGAAGCATAGCTCAACAGAGAGCGTTGGGAAAAAGTAGAACTTCAGTGCTGTCTGTGACTCTCTGCATCCCTGGAAATGAAAAACTTACATCCTCCATGTCTATTTCCTCATTAATTAGATGAGGAAAAACTATACTTAGCTTTCCAACACAGATGCTATAAAGCAGCTCAGTAAAGTATATAAATGATGCCCCATCTCAAGAAGAAAAACTATTCAGAGGAGGTAAATTTACTACTGAACTTGGGGAGAGGGGAGCAGAACAGGAAAGAAAACAAATATAAGAAGGAAGGCATTGTGGGAAGGAAGCCTGCCTCATCTCCCGATGCAGAAAGAAGCCAGAAGAAATCAGCAACACATGCTGTCTGGGAGGCCCGGAGCTCCTGCAGGGAGAAGCTCCTGGAACAGCTGGGTCAACCAGCTACCACTCGCCATTGCCTCTAGCCATCTTGCATCCCCATCAGCATTCCGAACCCGGGAAGGAGGGTCACATGCGCACATCACACAATTTCATGCGAGTAGATGTCTCTCTACCTCCTGGGATCATGAGGGACAGAGCACTGGCAGAAAGGGACTTTGTGACTTTCCCCGAGATTTTCTTTTTTTCTGTGCTTTCTAATCGCTGCCGGGCCATGTGCGAAGCGGGTTCACTGGATGGCTTTGCGGAATTATCTGTACTGTCCACACACTCGCTTCGTCCATTTATCTGATCCAAGTGCTCTGAAAAACTGCCAACTGCACAAAGAAGAAGGGATAAACACGTTCAGGGAAATCTGGGACCAGAGAGGTAGGGAAAGGGGAAGAGAGAGGGAAGGAAGAACAAACTGAGAAACGTCCTCCCCTGTGGCTCATGGGCCTTATGGTGTCAGGCAAACCTTACAGTCATGACCAGTTGGAGAAAGGGAACGTGGAAGAGAGGGAGAGGAAAAGTGGCGTCCATTCAGGTGTCACTCTACCTGTCCACGAGTCTGCTCATTCTCAGCCCCGTGACTCCCCTTGCCTAGAAGACTCATTCCTTTCTAGAATCTCTATCTTACAACCCTTGTCGTGACAACTCCTCCCCCTCATTCCCAACCCACGGAAGGCCATGCTATAAACCAGCACCACCTTATCAACACCATGACCGTCCGCTGTCTAATATGGTTATCCTGTGATATTAGTGATCAACCTTAGCAATGTCTTAATAATGTGGACAACGCTGCTTTGTGGTAAGTGGACATCACCTCATGTCTTCGTGTAGACTTATGCCTGTGTCACCTCGTACCATCTTCCCAGGACACACCTATACTAGGCCCACACTTTAACTGATAGAAGAGTGTCGGAGGTGTCACCTTGGACTTCTCATGCCATATGCCCCCTTATACTCTCCACTCTTTGCAAACCTCACAGGATGACAAAGCCCATTACCCACTATGTTACTCAGTGGCTCTCTACATCCTCCTGGCTTTTCCTCCAGGCAGTGTGTCATTGGCTCTGTCCTGAAGTTATGGGACCCGTGGTAAGACCCTTTCTCCTCTAAGGTTGCTGTGCCTTCTTTATTTTTGTTTATTAACCCTTAAGAGACACTGGAGGTATTCTTTTTGTCTCCTTGTTTTTAGTTAAAAAATTAGGACTCCCCTCAGGAGGGGATCCCAAGGGAATATAACCATGTAGGAGGCGACAAATATGGAAAATCACTGATGTCTGTCTGGGCAATGGCACACAAAGAGTAAAAGTTTCTGAGCAGAAGTCACAAGTTCCTGCAGAGAAAAAGTGAACAGCCTCCCCTTTTGGTTCTTCCTACTCTTGCTTTTGCAGACTACCAGTTTTCTTTCTTTTCTAAAAATCACTGATCGTTTATCTTTGTCTATCCAGAAAAAGCAAATCTTATCTCATTTTGACTTCTGAATGCTGTGTTACAAGGCCTCCTCCACCCCGTGCTTTAAAAACCATCGAGACAACCATCACCTTAAGGTTTGCAATCCATGCAGAGAATCTGATACAAACGACCATTACAAATGACCCTTTGTGGGCGCCTGGGTGGCTCAGTGGGTTAAGCCTCTGCCTTCGGCTCTGGTCATGATCTCAGGGTCCTGGGATCGAGTCCCACGCCCGGCTCTCTGCTCGGCGGGGAGTCTGCTTCTCCCTCTCTCTGCCTGCCTCTCTGCCTACTTGTGATCTCTCTCTCTCTATTTCAAATAAATAAATAAAGTCTTAAAAAAACAAACAAACAACAAAACAAAACACAAATGACCCTTTGAAAGCCCAGTCGACAGGTTTTAAAGGACACGACACTCTTGCCGGGGAAAGGGTTAGGCTGGATAAGACTTAGCTCACATTGCTGTTCTGCTGCTGACCATAGCACTCAATGGCATAGCTCGAGTTTGGCCTTTGTGCACAGAAGTGGCACCTGCCCTAGAGGTGGAGTCCTCGCTAAGGGAAGCTGGGATCTGGCAAAGTGCTGTGGGTGCAGGAAAGGATTCAGACATCTATGTGACATCCACGTGACCTACAGAGGAGGACAATCCTAAGGGACGTATCAGCAGCCCTCCTGTTCCCATCCGCTCAACACAATCTCACTCAAGTCCATCTACTCTGCGCTCTCTAAATAAAGGAATCAACAGCTCAAGGACCTGATGAATACCGTGTCATGAACCAAACACCTCATCTCAAAATCCGTAAGTTTCCTTTCCGGTAAATCACACACTCTTCTCCTTGCTAATTGGGGGCGGGTGGGATCCCTGACGAATGCAAAATAAAAAGCTGAATCTCTTCACAGTGAATAATACACCCAGGACCTCAGGACTTTTACTTCTCACCCATTCAAAGTCACGAAGGAAAACAAAGAGGTGTAAAGCTCTACTTCCCTAATGGTCTGCATGTGAATGCACGGTGTTCTTTTCTATCATCCCTCCCTCCTGCATCCACCACCTCATTTCATAGCCCTGGGTTTAAGCATGCATTTCTGCTCTGCCAATGGTGGATAATGTCACCTTAATGTTCTGTAAATGTCAAGAGTTCCTTCTTTTTGATGGTGGAGCAATATAAAAATCAACAAATTTAATTTTACTACAGTCACGGTTTTCAGATTTCCTAATTACCCTTGGCCGTGAGCAGATCAGCTCATCTCTCTATTCTGTACAGCCCCCAAGGTCTTTGATTATTTTTAGTGTGTATATGGGGGAGACAGAAAGGTGGTTTGAATCAATTAATCAAAATGCACAGCAGGACCTAGCAGTTGTTTTTTTTTTTTTTTAAATTATGAAAGTAATCAATCAACTGCTTAGACTCCCTTTCCCTCTGACACTGCTGATGGGGACCAGGGCACGGAGACTAAGTGATCTACTGTATTAAGAAAAAAATTTAAATGGAGCTAAGTACACTCTCTTTAGAGCATGATCATAAACTAGGAAACAGAGACCTTAGAAACCAGAAATATAAAATACTGAGATAATTCCATTTGGCTTGACCACGTACACAAACAAAAAAGAATTAAGAATCCTGGACCACTAGGTTGTGCCTACACTACTTCTACGTAGCTATTCCCTTGGCTTTATAAAAAAGTAAAGATAAGGGGAATTATACTACATGGCAACAGAACTGAGGGGAAGAGGGAGAAAGAAAAAAAACCAAACAAAACCAAACAATCATATTTTTCCCTATGATAAACCAGAAGCACATGAAAAGCTCCACAGAAGCAAACTTTTCAGCGAGGCTGAAATAAACCTAAGCTGTAAGATGTGTTTTCTTGAAATGATTTTAAAAAGAGTTATGCTGGGAATATTCAGTTAGATTAAAAAAAAGTTCATAAAAATTCTTGGAATCATTCATGGTTATCAATACAGCATATTGAATATAGCTTAATGAAAACATTTATCATAGCAACCCTAAGCCATATCCACGTTTCATTTAAAAAAAAAAAAAAAGCATAAATGCACCCTTCTCTGAGGAAGGATATGCTGCGCAAACAGTTGTTGTAAACCAAGTAATATTTTAAGTGCTCTTGGCTGGGTCTGAAGGAAATGCAAGTTTGATCACCTAATGACACAGTAAGCCTTTTAAAATCCTTTGAAGATACTGTCTCTGCTGTCAGGAATGTTATGTTACAAAAAAGTGACACTGTAAAGTACTCTCCAAGAAAAGCCCAATCCCCCTGGACTGCCTCACCAACAGTGACCCGTGTCTGTGGAGTTTTGGTAGGACTGGAATGGTAACCTGTGCCTGCAGTGGGATCCTTTCATATGTGCATGAAACACCAATTTGAATTGTGTTGGTATTTCTCACTCTCTCCTCCCCCTCTTTGTCCCAGATGCATGGAGATCACCTAGGAATCTCACAGAATAAGCATCTTGCTGTGCTAAGTCTAGTGTGGATATATGGAACTTGTCTGGCACAACATGGCCCCATGACCAAAACCAACTCTTTCCAAGAAACCACTACCCACTGCAACACCAGAAGGAAAGCTGCCTTTATAGTGTACCTTCTGGGCAACTGAAACCATGTTTGAGGGTGATTTTGAACATGTCGCTGTCTGATACAGTTCCTGACTCCCAACTTTGACTTACACACCACTGTGCGAGACTCGCTTTTGCATCAACAATAGAAAACACAGCACGGTCCTAGGGTGTTCTGACTGCCACCCGAGAACCCCATCGAAGACCAGCTGTGAAAGCGAAGGCTGGCTCTTGGGCCAAACTGAAGTGAGGAGGGTTCACTCTCTGGCCACGTGGTCAGGAGGGGTGACCTCAGTTCATAAGAGCCGATGCCCCCGAGTCCTAGACGTGGGGCCGAGGAGGGAGCAGAGTGGCACAGAACAGCCATCGTCACCGCCTAGGGAGGCTGCCTGGGATTCCGACCCTGGCCCTGACCCTCCAGCTGGTGGATACTGGGTGGACGGCAGGCAGCACGCCCAGGTGCTTACCCGACAGTGTGGAGCTGCTGATGGTACTGGCTGGCGTGGTGACCTCGGGCTCCTCCTGAGCGCACTCTGCAGGAGGAAGGGATGGCTTTTCTGGCTCCTCGGGCAGGTCTCTGGGGCAGGGAGCAGCTTCATCTTTCTCTGCCTCTGTTGAAATAGCCAGTTTGGGAAGTGGGCCAGAACTGAGTTTATGTCTGTTGCTTTCAGTATCTGAAGAGTTGGATGTGGATAACTGTTGCCTTAATTAAAAACAAAACAGAGGCATGTATGCATACACACTAGGAAACTGCGTTCAAGGAGACTCTGGGAAGAAATGAGGTAAAAATGGAACGGAGGGCAGGCTAACCAACACGTGTCTAGTGCAGTGGTTCTTACAGCGCGATCCCCAGACTGGCCGCAACAGCATCCCCTGGACCTTAGGCCAAAGGCACGTTCCCGGCCTCCATCCCCGATTTAGGGGAGCAGACACGCTGGGATGGGCCCCGCCATCTGTGTTCTCACAGGGTTTCCGGGAGATTCCGATGCCCGCTCAGCCTGAAGAACCACTGCACTAGCAGTGACTGCTTACGACCCTTCTTAACAGGCGTTTCACGTACATTTCAGAATATTCCGAGCTCCAGCTGAACGTCTCTGTGGACGGCAATACAGTGCTTTTGGTCTTGTCTCCGGGGTCTTCCTTCTCTTCTCCAGAATTCTGAGTTATTCGGTCTATGCTGCTGAAAACCTGTGAGGCCAAGCGCTTGGGTTTATTACGACCTTCTTGAAAGAGCTTGTCAGAAAAACCCCAAACTTGGGGAGAAAATCTGAGAGTACAACAAAAGTTTCAGCTGGAACTGTGTATTCAGAAGGTACTTTCCGGTGCTATTTACATGAGTCCTGAGATAAATGGGCCGTGGATCTATTTTTTTCTCCTTGGAGTGGGGAGTTATGAAGTCATCACCCTCTCGCACTATCTCATTATGGACTTTGCATCTGCAAACACAGTCCACAGATGCTTTGGGGTTTCTAAGCCCTGGGATCAATGCACATCTTAGATGACTTTTTAACCATGAAGTCTACCAGAAAAAGAAAATCACAGAGAAAAAGATTTAACCACCACCAGTCAGGAGCGGGAAGGAGAGAAATGAATTGGAATTGAGTGTGAAGAGAAGAATAAATTACCTGGTTCAAGATGTGTGTGTGGGGGAAGGCAATGTACATTTGGTTCTGAGTCAGAGGGGTTTGCCTGGATTATAAATCACATGCACACACAGGCAGCTTCCTAAGACCGGACCGGTGTTTCTGAAGGGGAGCAGAGTTTAGGGAGACCTGAGATCTCTGCTGTCCCACAGGAAAGATGGAAAGAAAAATCGGGAGCGGAAAGCCCAGGGCAGGAAGCACTCCCCACAGTGCAACACAGCCCCTTGCTGCTCTCATGGGAATGGCCCTTAGATGGCATATCGTGTACTGTGGTGAGGCCCAGGGTGACTAACGCACAGGAGACAGTGGGAAGGGAACAGAGACTAGGGCCCAGCTTGGATGGGCCAGCGCACAGGCACGAGGGAAAGCCTGTCCTCAGGATAAGCAAAGCTTCAGTTCTGGCTCTGGGCGGGCTGGCCAGCAGACCCTGCAAGGAGACCCCTACCTCTCCATGGCGTTCCTTTAAACAGTGAAGGCAGTGCCGGCCCATTTGCAGATATGCTCTATCTAGTCGTCATGTACAAAAACGCACACTTCATAAGCCCTACATGGTACAGAAGATCTGAACAATCAACATGCAAAACGCCATGGCAACAGGGATTGCATAGTTACTGAAAAGCACAAAAGGGAGAAGGGGGCCCTCCAGATGCCCTTCCATCTTCCTAGGGCCCTGTCTGGTCTCAGGACTGTCCGATTTCTTTGTGAGTGGTAAGAATTTTTTCACGTTACCACTCTCGGTAAGAAGCATCCTTGTCGGACATTGGTTTTATTACCTTCTCCCGTTTCCAAAACTCTAGCTTGGCTTTATCTGGCTTCTGTCATGTAACTTACATTTTCTATTACTGACTACAAGACTTTCCCATTTCACAGCAACTATCCCCAAGGGTCCTAGCTGATGTCAAGGACTCTGACTGCTCCCTTGTGTTGTATTCTTGTGATAGTAAGAGGGGGCGGTGTACACAAGGACTCTAGCTCAACGTTCTTCACTGAAGCATCAGAGAGGTGGGAGATTCCTCTCCTGCCTGGCACTGAACTAGACTCGGTCCGGCAGGGCGAGGTCTGCATATATATGGCTATGGTGTTCTCTTAAGATAGTACTCCAAGTCCAAACCTGAGCCTCCAAAAAAAAAAAAACCCCATACCCATCTATGGAGAGTGTGACAAGCTGGTAGGAACTCTGGATTATCAGGATGGTGGCATCAGTCACCTTAAAATTCCAAGGAATTTTAAGTATAGGAGACCCCAAGCCCAAAAACTCTGTAGGTAGTTTTTATGATCTTGTCCAGCTGTTTAGAGATGCCTACTATCGGGTCTGAGGGAAATTCTCTGGGGAGACCCTGCATGTTTATGCCACATTTCACTTACTTTTGAAAACCTGTGTGAACAGGAGGAAAACTGCCTTATTTCCACATTAAAGTCTTCATCATTTGTGTCATCCTCTTCCTCTGTCTCCATGTGATGATACTTCTCTGACCGAGCTGCAGGGAAATGTTTGGGCACAGTTCCAATTACTCAGCATTTCAGCTTTTACTTTAGATACAGTAATTAGGAGCTCTTATATCAAAGCAGCCTTATGTGTAAGAACTCACAGGTTCAAGACTGGAGGGTTCTACCCTAAGTGGAGATAATTTTCTACCAAAGTAAAGGTCAAACAATGTTTTATGTCAGATAATTCACGTACTATCAAAATAACTTGTGTCATCCTCGGATTCCAGCTGGGGAATAAATTCTGCCTTCTGTCTCAGCAAACTGTTCCAGTCTAAAGAGCGGAAGAATCGATGCTGTTTGACTTCGTAAGCACCACCTTGGGGCGGGGAGGGTGGGAAAGGACAGAGTGGGAGATGTTAAACTACCCTCCAGCAAAGCTTTTAAGAACAACCCCCCCACCCCCCAATTTAGCAACAGAAAAATCAAAGAATCATGGAAATCTTACTTTGTCATTCTATAACCAACATGCCCCATAAAAGAATCTCTTCCCCATAATTTATCAGCAGAGGATTTGATTTTGCTAATAGCAGTTGTTACAGCACACGTTTCTTTGTTAATTTTTCCATGACTTCCTCCATTTTTCAAAGGTTAATGATGCGGCCACTTAAAACCACATTATGTCGAACCTGGGGATGTGGACGCATGTTGGCCCAAAGCAGACTCGCTCAGTACAAAACCAAAGAAATTCTAACAAGGCGCAAAATGTGTTCACAGCAATATTTCCTCTGGAGGCGAGGTTAATAAAGATGAATTTTTCCTAAAAAGTGTATAATGGTTTCCATTCAATTTTACTGGATTGCTTATTAATATAGGTAGGACTTTGACACTGTGGGTTACAGATTTTTAGGTAAGAAACTGGCAAACCTGTTTGATTTATAAAGGATGGGATGAAAAGCAGGCACAATTCTTAAGTTTAGGCTTTTTTTTCCCCCCCAAGTCAGCATGACTACGCAATTCAGTAAAATGTTTTTAATTCATTCCACAGGTTTATTTTATTATTTTTAAAAGTATCTCTCTTAAAAAAGTATTTTATTCATTTATTTGAGAGAGATAGGGAAGGGGACGAGAGATCATAAGCCACGGAGGGAGGCAGAAGGAGAAGCAGACTCCCTGCTGACAGGGAGACCAATGTGGGACTTGATCCCAGGATTCTGGGATCATGACTTGAGCCAAAGGCAGATGCTTAATCAACTGAGCCACCCAGGCATCCCTCAGCTCATAAAAGAGGATTTAGAAAGGGAAGCCCCACCAAATATCATACCCTACCCCATCAAAGAGAAGGCCCACAGTCATAGTGTGAGCATCCAGCCTCTGGCCTGCCCGTCCCCCCTCAACCTCCCGCCCGCCCAAACTGTTGAGGAGGGAGAGAAGGAAGACTCTATCCTGAAAAAACACCAGGAAGAGAGATTTCACACAAGACTAACAGAGGTTCTAATCGCCTTCCTGCCAGGAGACACCCTGTAGGGTGACTTAAAGCCTCTTTCATGCCCTTGTCACTATGTTTCCCACCCTGTCCTCTGTGCAGTATGAAAAAAGAGGAGGAAAAATGCAAAGCGAAGGAGAAATGGCCCTGGGTATTGGGGTGGGGGAGCTGTCTACGTGATTCAGAGATGGGGTCGTGTCCCCATCAGACTGCTGTAGCACAGGGGGCAGGCCAGGGCCCCAAACCCAGCCAGAACCAATTGGTGTATGGAGAACAATGGAGAGAAAAAAAAGCAAAGTGGGAAAATCACCCCAAGAAATGAAGAAGAGATTTTTTGTTACTAAGCATTCCCCGTGTTTCCAACACAACACCGAAGTCTGACCTCGACCACAGCGGCAGTAGCGCCAGCAACTCCGGTGGGAGGGCTGACTTGGACAAGGACTGCACTACATGCTAGAGGCATCCGGTTTCCTTTCATTAAATCACTGAAAGCAACCCCGCAAAGGAGGCATTGTATCAACTCCATGTGTGGACGGGGAAACAACGTGTAAGGGAGAAAGCATACTGGACCACGAGTGCCTATTAAGTAAAGCGTGGAGAGGCTGAGCTGAAGTCTGTTTAAAAAACAGCCAGGCCCGTCCTCGGGGTCATAATGCCAACACGCCCACACAAAGCTGCCAGACACACTGTCTTCCAGCGTTCTTATCTCCGAGAAGCTGAACAATCTTCAGCATCTATCCAGCTCCCTCACTGTGCCTACGACACTAAGGTCCACAGGGTCAAGCCCTCCCGAGCGGCGTACCACATACCGCGCTGCAAGGACTCTCACTTCCACTCCTTCTCGTGGGGACACAATGATGACAGAGGATACCCCCAGGTCACTCAGCTTTACTCAGAGAAGCACAGTTCTCTAGATCCAAGGGCTCACAGGGCACTTCCGGACCATAGCGGGAGGACTGGGGTTCTCACTCCTCCACCCGGCCCTCTTTGGAACCCAAGTTGGGGAGGACATTCACTTCATCTCTGTGGATGACGACAAGGGGTCCTCCCCATAGGGTCACAGCCTACATTTCTCAGCCTTTGGCCTTTGTGCCACACCCCCTACCCTCCCAACCCTGCCCCAAGAAGAGGTTCCTTGACCATGGAGTCCTGTTTCTCGTGCACTTTTGCCGAGATGGGGAACAAAAGAATTAAAAGGACACACTGGGGAGAAATGACCTCTGGTCTAAGCTGCTGGGGCAATGCAGATGATGGCATTATGAGCCTGAAAAAAATGATCGAGCCCTGGAACTCATGCAGGGGACAGTGCTCACGGTAACGATTCACCATGCAGGGAAGGACAGGGAACGGTTATGTCTGGAGCTCCTGTGATGCACTACGTTAATGTGCCTGGTCGCTTCATGACCGTGTTCGCCTTCCGTCCTCGCAATCATCCTGCGAGGGGTACGGTAACATGCCCATTTCCCTAGATTAGGAAACTGCGACCTAGAACATGAAGAAACTACTCTAGACCTCTCAGCTGGTACACGGTAGGGAGCCAGTCACCTTATTGGACCTATGAAGTCCAATAAAACAGGCTGTTGCTCAATAGCTCACAGGTTCAAAAGTCTAGTTCGAGTAGGACAAGTTTCCAAATTCTAAGTTATGCTTCACACTAATGTTCTCCCTTGCAATTTTCTCTCCTTTCATGGAAGTTTCTTAAACATCCATTATGTTCTTCACACTCCTTTTCTTAGCCTCTCTAGTCTCTCGGGCAAATGTGAATTCACACATTTTCACGGTGCATTATTTTGCCCGCTAAATATGCATTAAATCCAAAATGCTGTCATTGGAAGCAGCATGGCAGGCCTGCGGGATTCTCAGCCTCGTTCTCCGGGCCCTACTGGGATCTGTCACGTTGGACCCGACTGTTTGGCAAGTACTTCCTGAAATGCTAAGAGCTTGGGCAGGGTCTTTTAAATATCTCTTTTGAGCTTCTGCTAGGAGATTCGCATCTCTAATTGTCAAGCCCTGAAAAGAACACAAGTAGCAGTCAGGGAGAAAATGCACAGAGAGGTAACTCACAGCATATAATATAGAAAGACGGGAATGCTGACCAGCATCATAGCCCTGTTTTGTTGAAGTCAAGATTCCTGGTCTTCTCAGAGGAGGGAAACAGACCAAAGACTCAGTGGGAAAACTCCCCAAACTGACCCAAAACACTGAAGAGAAGCGGGCTCTTGGGAAGGCACGTATCAATTCTATTGTTATCTTTGGTCATATCTCAGGACAATGCTTCTCTAGGACAGCTGAGTAGGACATGGACATTGATATTTGTGTGGTTGCAGGACAAGCTGGAAATGCCACTGGTTCTCCTATTTGGCTCAAGTGAGTAAAAAATCACTCCTCAAAACTCTGCTCCAGTCAAAGCTTGACACGGATTCTTTGACTGCTACTCCTCTCTCTGGGGCCAGAAAGCAAATGTGACTGCAGGTCACAGCAGATAGGGAGGAACAGCTTTGCTAGTTGCTTCAGACAAAAGGAACACCAAATAGGGTGGGAAGAAATATATTCTGTCCAAAGAGTTCAATCAGCTCAAAGGTGGGGGCACCACCACCATTGCTGGATCTCAGACATCCACAGGGGAAAGTACCAGATTATAGGGGCAGGAAATTAAAATGACAGTACCAGTGGCAGCAGTGTCTGACCTGGTGCTAAGAGCCAGAATGGGTGATCTTTCATCCTCACGGTAATCCTGCTAGATGGTACTTCTCTAAGCTCCACTTTACAGATGAAGAAATGAGGCACAGAAAAGGAAGCATCCTGCCCACAGTCACACAGCACAGATTTAAACTCAGGCAATCTGACTGTGAAGTTTGTGCTCTTAATTTCCACTCTTCGCCGAAGGCCCACTCATCCACTGCAAAAGACATACAGGCACACGGTACTCCAGAAGGAGGCTCAACTCAAAAACGTTTCCCTAAGCGAGGCCAGAGTTTCAGTCTTCTTTGACTCAGTCCGTGAGATTTTTCTGTACAAAGTCAAACAGTAAATACTTTGGGCTTTGTGGGTCATACAGTTTGAGGAGTCAACTCTGCCACTGCACTATGAAGGCAGCTACAGACAATGTGTATGAATGGCACTGCTGTGTTTCGATAAAAATTTATTTACAAGGTAAGAATATGATCTATGGGTTTCAATGCACCATCACCAAATCCAGTAGCACTGCATACTTAAGCAAGAATGGAGCCCTCCATCTGGGGGATGCTGTGGGCAAACATGGACAGTAGCATGTATATTTGGAGGAGTTATTGGAAAAATTGAGGGAGAGAATGATTTGTTTAGCATTTTCTGATATTTCTATTATAATGAAGTAGAATGAAACAGCTCAGAGTAAATATTCCATCAAGTCAACAATTTTCATTGCTGAAAATTATGGATACTATCCACAGTGTGCGTGTGGTGTTTATATTTATATTTTAATATTTAGCCCCATCTAGATAATACTGGGGCAGATTGGAACTCCATATTGGGATCTCTGTCTGTTCAGAATATAAGGAAGAGGAGAAGCAGAAAAAAAACTCTAAGTAGAACAGTCGGGGAAAAAATAAACAGCAAGAAACAAATCTATATTATCTCCTTCATCTTGAAAGCCAATGGTTTTAATCCTCTTTCTTGGGCTAGGGTGCTGATCACCATGACGGGACAGCATGGTTCAACCCCAGACACTCATTTCTAGTAATTAATTAGTTCAAGTACTGATAAACCATTTCAAAGTCTATAAACAGTTAACGGGCTGGGTCAAATCTTTTTGGGAATATATATGTATTTTTAAAAAAATCCAAACAAAAAAGTTCTACATCTCAAATCCTCTATTTTAATTTAAAGATGCATATTTTTCAGGATAGAAGAGTTCCATTATGCGCCCTCAGAGTTTTTCCTCCAGACCAATTTTATTTAGTGAAATAAATTAAGAATAACTTTTGCTGGTGCCTGGGTGGCTCAGTTGGTTAAGTGACTGCCTTCGGATCAGGTCACTATCCCAGAGTCCCAGGATCGAGTCCTGTATTGGGCTCCTTGCTTGATAGGGAGTCTGCTTCTCCCGCTGACCTCTCTCCTCTCATGCTTTCTTTCATTCTCTCTCTCTCTCAAAAAATAATAAAATCTTTAAAAAAAAAAAAAAAAGAATAACTTTTGCTTTGCAAAAAAAAAAGACAAAAACAAGAAAAACAAAAATCAAAGACAACCACCAGCCTTCCTAGTGTACATACTACTTTCAGAAAAAAATCCAAAATATTATTACAATGTGTTGTAGTCATGTCCTACATCAACCGACAGATGTTTCTTATGCAAGCCCCCCCCCAAACAAAGACCTCTGAGTGCTCCACAAAGACATTATTTTTTGCATATTAGCACAATTAAAACATATGTGCTCTAACCTGTTCCCAGTCTCTCCAGGGGATTCTGCCTAAGAAGCAAGGTAATCAGATCCTGGGCATCAGGGGGCGGGGCCTCGTCCTTCTCTGGCCAGTTGATCTCATCTGGAAGGGAGATAAGTTATTTACAACTTTATTGTTCAAACGGCAGTCTGGGTCCCAATAGCCAGGAGGATGCCTGGGAGTCTATTACAGAAACAGAATGTCAGGCTCCATCCCAGCCTGAATCTGAACCTGCATTTTAACAGGATTGTCAGTTGATTTCTGGGCCCAGTCTAGTTTGAGGGGCACTGTTTCATGAGACATGAACCAGCATAGCTTACAACAAGGCAGGGAGAAAATATTTCAATAATCAGTATCTTCCATTTATTTGCTTTTTTGATTCTTCAATTTTTTTTTTTTCTTTTTGGCAGACTTGGCTCAAAACAAATTATTCCTTCTAGTTATTAAGAGGACTTAATATGGTAAAAACTCTTAATACCTGTGTTTTAGATGATCGCCCTTCCAGGCAATCAAGAGAGTATGATTTTTCTTTCTCACTATTCTCAAATGTGAATTTGGCCCTGCCCTTAGAGATCTTCAGCTTCCAGAAGCACAAATTAATTTTGCAAAAATAACTATTTCTAGAGACAAATGAAAGGCCAAAGTGTTAAGCTTGGAGACAAAAAAATCCAAAGTAATCATGGTAATAATGGAAGTATTTAAAGTCTGTCCATAAATACTAGAATATGTTCTACATTCCACAGGAGTTCGCCTGAAGATAAGGTGTGCGTGCTTGTGTGTATGGAAATGCAATAAAAACATGAGTTATTTCTGTGTGTGCCTGCCTCCAGCTTCCTCTGCTGCAGTTTAAATCTGATTTGGAAAATAAAACATGAATATGCATCTGAGCCGTAAGGCATGGAGAACAAAGCCAGCATTTGCTGCTTGTGTTAATTAAACAGTTGATTCCTCTTGCCATTCAGGCCTTGGTCTATCAGAAAACAGCCTAGTTATAAATCCATAAACAGCTCAGATATTGTAGAAAAGGGTTATACACTGCAGGGAACCCACAAATCTACTTTGTTAAAGTTTACAAATATGCCTGGCTTGCAAAGTCAATGATACAGAATAATGCCGTGATTAAGGGACTCCTCATACCACCACAAATTTTCCCTCTCTTTCCATTGATAGACCTTGTAACATAGCCCAAAAGGTGGTTGAGTGGGTGATGCGGATGTCAGCGATAACTGGTAAACTTTGAAGAGGAGAGGCCTTTCTGATCTATGCTTCGGGAAAATTTATAAAAACAGCAGGTAGGGTAGTAATAGAACCTATTTAATTATCATTTAGTTTTGCCACAAGCCGCATAACAATAGTGAGGGTCAGCGTGCAGGTTAAGATCTAAAGGTTATTGAATTTTAAATGAAAGATGAACAGCTGTTACAGAAATAACATTAC
The DNA here is from genome assembly GCF_020171115.1 of Neogale vison. Classification (NCBI taxonomy): domain Eukaryota; kingdom Metazoa; phylum Chordata; class Mammalia; order Carnivora; family Mustelidae; genus Neogale; species Neogale vison. Next base: position 221,197,427 of record NC_058091.1, read on the forward strand.
ACCATAACAACCACCAATGAAATCATTAACAATCTGTGGATTAAATTTGCTTCCTTCCCATTCTCATTATTTATTATTTGGTAGACATTTGTTTTAGGGTTTATTACATTTTTGTTAATTTCTTCATTGGGTCATTAGCCATTTTCCCCCATTTATGTAAATGCTACCCACATTAACCTTTTCTTCCCTGGTGCAACTCTCCTATTATAGAAAGGAAGACTGGACGGCAATGAAATAATTTACAAATCCCACATGAATTTCTTTTGCAGAAAAGCACACATAAAAACTGGTCACACTGCTAGTACATTTCCAAATTCCATGTTAATGAAACTTCCTCAGATCAATTTTCAACACAAATTGATCCCCTGAGATTTGTGAAAGTCAGTTATGTGCTATGATGAGTGAGTTCTTTTAATGTGTTGGCTAAACTGTTTGATAAAGGTTAACATTTTAGTAGTTAAAATGGCAATACTCCACAGAATTGCATGAAATAGCTGTTTCCCAACAGCCGCTTGAAGAGAATGCCTGATGATATTTACCACTGATGACTTGTCCAAATAGCTCTTCTGGAGTATCCCCGAAGAATGGCACGCATCCAACCAGAAATTCATAGAGGATAATCCCCATGGCCCACCAGTCCACTGGCTTCCCATAGCCCTGCCTCAGAATCACTTCTGGTGCAATGTATTCAGGTGTGCCACAGACCTAAAAGATGATTGCAATATTAGAATAATTGGAATATTAGACATGAATTAAAATGAGCGAGATGGCTACACACCAATTATTTTGCCCAGAGCGCACCTGCTCAACCACAGAGATCCAATCGGACGAAGAACTTAGGAACAGCAATTATAAGTCAGTATCCATAACCCAAAGGCAATGAAATATTTAAACAGCAAAAAGGGGAAATTTAAAAAGCTGCTGCAATGTTAAACTATGTCTAATGAGTAATTTTGAATGGAAGGTTTGACGCTATTTGGTGGTTTCACTTATTTCACAGTATTAAAAACATTTTTAATCCTCAAAGTTAATATAATGATACATGTTTAATCAGTCACCACCACAGATAACTTTAGTATTTATATGACCAAATAGAGTCACATCCTGGTTACTTCAGAAAAGCATGACAGTTGAGATGTGTTTACCTTAAGTAACTTTACAATGAACAGATTGTGGGCACATGGTAATGAGGCATGCTTAAAGGGAAATGGGCCATGGCTCGGATTTTAGCACCCGTGATTGTACAATGCATCATGAGTTTCATGAGTACTCTGCTGAGACTCCTGAATTCCTTACAAAAACAGTTTTCCATTTGTCTCTCTCACATTCTCACTTGTGTGCAATTACATCATTCGTCTTGCTAATAGACCATAATGCTGGGGGAGGAATGTGGAGGAACGGACAGTTCAAAGAGGCCCAGGGAGAAAAATGGAAGCAATTTGCACTTTATTAAACGTAAGGCTCATACAGACATCTAAGCGCCCAGTCCTAATGCAGACCTGGCTTACACAAGTTGATTCGGAACGTCAGTGGCAATATCGTACTTTTTCTTTCTCTCTCTCCAGCTGAGCTGCAGCCAAGCCTACCTGTTTGTCCAGGAACTCTCGAGCATCCTTCTCGATATGACCCTCATAAAGATTGGTGGTCATGCTCATTAGTCCCACCTTGGATAATCCAAAATCTGTCAGCTTTATGTGCCCCATGGAGGTGACCAGCAAACTATGAAGCAAAAGGACACATACGATAACACTTACTTTGAAGTTCTTTTCTTTCTGTTTAGATTTTCTCCTTTTCTTGGCAATTTGTAAGACTATTTACTGTAGAGGTATCAATCTTATTTATTTAGAAAGAGGGGAAAGGCAGAGGGGCAGAGAGAGAGGATCTTAAGCATGGAGCCCACCACGGGGCTCGACCTCATGATCCTGAGATCATGACCCGACTGGAAATCAAAAGTTGGGACACTTAACTGACTGAGCCACCCAGGTCCCAGAGGTATCAGTCTCAATATAAATTCCAGCCTGGGGGGGGGTGCCTGGGTGGCTCAGTGGGTTAAGCCTCTGCCTTCAGCTTAGGTCATGATCCCAGGGTCCTGGATCAAGCCCCACATCAGAATCTCTGCTCAGCGGGGAGCCTGCTTCCTCCTCTCTCTCTCTCTGCCTGCCTCTCTGCCCATTTGTGATCTCTGTCAAATAAATAAAATTAAAAAAAAAAAAAAAAAACCAACCTGGAAAGAGATGGGGTCCCATTAACATATTACATATGTGTATCTGGCTCATGAGTGTGATTCACAAGGGAGGGCCAGATACCTGGCCTGGCTAATCTTTGTTGGAACAGCCACATACAATATCATTTACAGGTTTAAACTTAGAAAAATATAAGCATGGGACTCTGATATCTTTCTATTTTCAGAATAATAAAATAGAGAAGTATTCTCAATAATCCCATGCCATACATCAGAAACTAAGATAAGCAACCATCTGTGATTTAAGTGACACATAAGATAAAGAACTTGGACAGAAAAATGAACTACTGTTCAAGATTTCAACTTGTGGATCAATTATAAATTTCTGCTCATTAAGCACAAAATGCAGATTTCTTATATAATGCAAAGAATTCACATGTGACACTTTTATTAATTTAATCTTTAAAGTTTTCATTTTCAAAGGAAAAATAGAATTTTAATTAATTAAAATGTTAAAGGAAGAGAGGATGTGAAAAGAGAAAAAACAGCTACAGAAAGGAAATAGTTCATATTCTAACAGTTGTTTTTGTTAGGTAATGCTGTGAATGAATTTTTTCATGTTTTTCTGTACTTCAAAATTCTCTGGAATGAGCATGAATTAATTGTAAATCATAAAATTTTCAGCACGCTTAGAATCTTTACATGTTAACATGTAATGCTTTTAGAGGTATATGAAATTAGTAGAGAAAGCATAAAACATTTAATAAATGGTGTCAAGATGAATAACTTAGTCATTTGAGGGGAAAAGAGTCTATCTGTATCTCAAATCAGACATTAAAACGAATGTCACGAAGATTAAAAATTAAATTCAGTATTAAATGTGAGACAGAATATAATACCAAGTATATCATTGTGGCGTAGGGAAGGAATAGGGATAAAACCAAATGCAGAAACTATCCAGAAAAAAACTTGTAGCACATTTCTAGAAGCTATTCAAAACTGAACATGACAAAAAAACTTAGAAAATTTTAACTAATCCTGGCTTTATATCATCTTTTTCTTTTGTTTCTTACAAGCTATTATTATAAGCACCAAAGTCTTTAAATTATTATATAAATATTATCATATAAACTGCCAAAATAACTCACTTGGGAACATTACAGGAGAACTTCAAAACGTGCAAAGCAACATTAAAGAAAACAGTTTTAGAGACAGTAAACAACTTTTTGTATAGTGTGGAAAAAGAGATGTGTTTCCTTGGTGTACATACTTGTCTGGTTTCAAATCCCTGTGTACAATTCCATAATTATGTAGATATTCCAAGGCCAAGACCGTCTCAGCAAAGTACATCCTGGCCATATCAACAGGGAGAGGCCCCATGTTCTTCATTAATGTAGCACAGTCACCTCCTATAAAACCCAAGCACAAGATTTAGCAGGTGGAGTTATCAGCTAGGATTGAAGAAGACCATAGTTCAGATTAGAGACCTTCAAAGCAGAATGCCCTCTATCCCCAGACACAGCGTTTCAAATTCCTAAGTGGAGACCATGCACAGAGTAATCACGTCTCTAATTAAGATGTGGTGTGGGGTGTGGGGGGAAAAAAAAGTTGTTTTTTTTTTAAAAGCAGGAGTCCTTCCAAGAGAGCAGACTTGCTCTGAAGCGGAACTGAAATTTGAAGAACAAAATACACCAGCATAAAGCTTGGGTTCTGGAATCAGGCTACTGAGTTCAAATCCTACCCCTGACTCTTAAGGCAGGTAGATCTTAGTCAAACTAGACCGGGCTCTTTCCTGTAATATTAGGATATAAGACTGTCATCCCTTTTCAGATTATTGTGAGGACTAAATGAGGTAATCTATGTAAAGAATTTAGGATATTGCTAATATTTATTAAACATGTGACAAATGTCAGCTATGGTAAACACAACCAAGGTTAATAAAGCCCAGTGCTGGCATGGGGGAAAAAAAAACTGGGTGGAAATCAGGTAAGCTATGCTTTTGTCTTGTGTCCACAAGGAAAGTATCTAGTAAGTTTACCCCCTTCTCGGGTTTCAGTTCACTCATCTGCAAAATGAAAAGGTTGAACTAGATGATATTTAATGTTTCTTTGAGTTTTATAGTTTTGGGGTTCTGCTCCTCTAAGTTTTAGAGCTTAAATTAGATGCTCTAAATTAGATGCTCTGCAGACAGTTTTGGCCCTTCCTGATATATTCTTTTTATTAACCTAGTTTATGTCAATAAGTCATGGCCAAAAATGCAGAGATTGAATGTAAAATGGAAGGAAATAAGAATATTTAAAAGGTAAGCCATAAATGTCCAAAAAAAAAGGTAAATTTTCTTGACTTGTATGTTCTTTTCCCCTAACTCATTTTTAATTTCACACCATAGACCAAAAAAGGATGTATTTTTAATTCATTCTTTAAAAGATCAATTGTAATGAATGATTTTATGCTATGTGATAAAAGTAAGTAGGAAAAAAATCCCATCACCTACATTCTAACTTTAATGACCAATTGAGAAGAGGTAGTTAGGATTAAAAGCTATTAAAAAAGAAAAACCACCTTCTTCCAAATAGCACTAATTTTCCCTTTGTTATAGTAGAGCAGGCACTCTACAAGCAATTATCAGAAGATGATGACTGGGAATACAGCCATCTCATTGCCTGGCTTCAGTTCCTAGGCAGCTACAACCATTCCGCAGCCCAAAGGGAAGGTCTCCACCGCATAAGGAGCCAGTGATTTCTGGGTAAAGGTGTCATGTTCTCTGTGTCAGACACTGATTTACCTTCCACGTATTCCATGACCATGCATAGGTGGCGCCTTGTTTCAAAGGAGCAGTACATGCTGACGACAAAGGGGTTCTCTGCGAAAGTCAGGATATCCCGTTCCACGAAGGCCTGCTGGATCTGGTTTCGGAGGATGAGGTTCTGTTTGTTAATCTTCTTCATAGCAAATCTCTGCCGGGATTCCTTATGCCGCACAAAGTAGACTGCCCTGAAAAGGAGCACAAGAGTTGGGGTTCACGGGAAGTGATGATGCTTCTGGATACAGTAAACCATGTGATGGCCAGCTTCTCTTTTCTTCGTTCTTTCTTTCTTTTTTTTTTTTTTGCATTCACATTGCTGCTGGAATTCAGCTCATACACACTATCCTAGCAGTTACAAACATCCCACTCCAGGCCAAAATCTTATGGCTACATTTATTTATTTCTTATTCTTTCGCTAAATGTCATTGGTCACACATAAGACTTCAAATTCATCTTCACTGCAAGGACAGAAATGGACAGTCTCCTGAATGAGCTATTTTCCAAGAGCTAACCGATATTTTCAGTTCTTCCACAAACAAAGCAACATTCAATATATAAGTCAGAGCAGGAAAAGAATTTTAAAAAGGACATATACAACCATGAGCTATATCCTTTCAAGCATTAGATATATGTTAGGCATTTTTTTCTAGACTGACTAAAGCAGTAATTTTCTACATGGTACCCTTGGGATCTGCAAAAAGGACCAAAGCTTCTTAGGGTAGGTGGCTTCCAACTTGAGGGTAATTTACTCCCCATGGAATTCCAGATAAATGAGAAGTATGTAATAGGTCATGTGAGGCTGTCTTGCAATGGAGAGTAGTGTATTTCCTCACTACATACATCAGTATGATTTACACCTACGGCTGTTTCAACAGAAAATGCATTTCCCAACATAAAAGGAAGCCAATAATACACTCGTCCATCCGACCCATGGCCAAGGGGACAGCCAACTTTACTGTAAAATGAGGAGGCTGCACTCACACACATACTCTAGAGTACCAATTCTGGCTGGGCAAAGACAATGGACTCTTCGAAGCTTGATGTGGAAGAAACCAGTCAAGAGGAGGAGGAGGCTTAAAACCTCACCTGGCAATGATGAGCAACAAGGAAAGTATCTTCAACTGGCTCATTTGCTCCTAAGTTACTCTTCACTTGTCATTATTGTGGAACAGATGTGAGCTCTCAGGTTAGGAAATGTTCAAATAAATAATAATTTACCTAAACAGCAATCACTCACAGTAAAGGATGTCGAACGTCTGTATCCTAAAACAAGGGGTTATCTGATCTGAGATGCATATTCCACTGTTAATTTTCACTGCTCATGAAAACTGAATGCAAGGGGGACTATAACCCTCTAAGTCCCTGCTGAAACAATCTCCCAGAGTAAAATCCACTTACATAAATCTGAAGTATATTCAATCTCAGTTTAACTGATATTCACATGTTCCTCCCAACTGTTCAACTAGAAATTCATTTTTCTTTCAATTTGTATGTTTGCCTTTTCACTGTATCCGTCTTTCTCCTTCACTTGCAAAATCAATTTTTTTGCGGTCTCTGTTTAAACCTTACCTTTTTGTTTTTGCTTTACTTCTCCCCCCAACCCCAATATTTCTTAGGTCTTCTCTTCTTTCCTTCACTGTATAAAAAAAATCTCTTTTACCCACACTTTTTATAACCAACTCAAGGAAGAATCTAGCGCTGTTATTTCCACTGTACCACAAACTGACAGGGGAGCTGGCCAGCTGGGTGGCCAACACTTTCCACACAGGCTAGCAGTCTTCTTCAGGGTGTCAAACGCTGGGGCTCTCACCAGCTGGGTTTATTCCTACACCTGTTTTTCTGGTGAGGCTTGATATCAGGATTAACTAATTTAAACAAATATTTAAACCAATGAAACAGGAGTGTGAAAAAGAAAAACTTCGTTGTTTATTTAAAAAAAAATGGAATGCTTTGGAAAGTACTGATAGATATGCTAAATATGAGCTACTAAATAAAAATCCTATTGATTTAGTATGGGTGAGAAGGTTTTCAAAAGTGGGAAAAATAATACAGTCTAGATTCCTACACGCAGATTGCTTCAAGTTCCTGCTTCATATTTAAAGCAGTGAACAGTAGAAAACAAAAACAATGTATTAGAAAGATGGTTTATATAGGCTGTCCTAAAAAGGCCTTATATCAGAGGACTACTGAACTATACACACACACACACACACACGTGTGTGTGTATGATTATCATTTCTTTTTTGAAGAGAGAGAGTACACGAGTGGTGGGTAGGGGGGTGGAGAGGGAGAGAGAGAAGCCCAAGCAGGCTCCATGCCCAGCACAGAGTAGGACATGGGGCAGGATCTCACAACCTATAGATTGTCACCTGAGCCAAAATCAAGAGTTGGATGCTTAACTGACTGAGCCACCCAGTCAGTTAAATTCATATATATGTATTTATATATATTTAGATTACACTGAAATGTTTAATTTCAGGATGCATCTGAAATTACAAGTATGTTTAAAGTATACATCTTTTTTTTTTAATGATTTCCGACTCTGACCAATTTAATTAACCAACCGACTACTACTTCTTTCTGGATCAAAGACTTTTACACTATTTTTCTTTTTCCAAATACTGACTGCATAAAATCAAGATCCCCCCAAAACCTTGAGCTTCTCCTAATCAGATTTCGGAAAGTGGACAGACAGATACAAAGGGAGCACAGAAAATAACCTGACTTACTCAGAAACAGAAGACAAACACTGGGGAACAAATATTGTTATGAAGACGAATTTCTGAAACAGGGAATTTACATTTTAAAATGAAATTTAGATTTTGAAATGTTGAAAAAAACAGTATCTTTACATAAGTGCTTGCCTACTACCGAGAGTCAACTAGAATACAGCTCACGTTCTCTCTCTTTGGATATTTCACACCGAGTAGATGTTGCACTGAGCACCCTCCAGACATGATACTAAGAACCTCACTTGTAGACTGTCAGAGGGCTGCCATGGGATTTTCAATCAACTATCAGTGTTTCTTACATGGAAAACTGCTTAGCCGTATGTCTGAGAACAGGAAGTGGGGAAGGAAGAACAGCCTTCCACCATATAATGAAAGAAAAAGGAGAAAGAGGCTTCGGGCCCAGTTTGACTGGCGTCCGAACTAGGTTTCCCAGGGGCACTCTGTGAATGGGGAAGGACCCATACCTTTACTCTCAGACTTGCAATTTATAGAACCTCATGACTTTTTGCTTTGCCTTACTAGGATGTGCTTAACATCATCAGTCAATGCCTAGGGAAATTTACCTACATCCACAGAAATTAATCCTATAGGTAGCTTGAGACATCACTGCCCGGGGACGCTCATATCTTGATCAAGTTGCAAAAGTCAACTACGCTTCTTAATTAGAATCTGCTGTAGCTACTTATCTCTTTGTTTTATGTTCTTGTTTTTACAGTTCTTTACTGCCTTGGAATAGTCTTTTTAATGCTGAAATCCGGTTGTTGAGCAGTAATTGTCCTCTCTCATGTACACCCTCCTTCCTCTCCTGAAAGCTGATGTTCCAAATTGACTTAATTCAGCAGAGAGAGGGTGAGAGAGATTGAAACAGAGAGAGAGACAGAAGCTGGCTGACGGACAAGACATCTAACACTGCTAAGCACAGCTATACACCATCCAAGGTTATAAAACTGGCCTGAACTGACTCAGCCCCTCATTTCTCTGCAGTTTGGCCTGAAAGAAAGGCTGCTTTCTTTCAAAAGGCTGCTTCTGTCTCTTTTTTCCTACACTGATCTGCCTGGTAAATAATAGAACCCAAGGGTGGGGGATGATGCATAGAGCCGGATACCTGTCCTCTCTCAGTCAAGCTTTTTTTCACCCCAGGCAGAAGTGAGGAGTGGGAGGGTAGAGAGAGAAGGAATCAAAAGCTGATGGGATCTAGAACAGAATGAATCGGTCCTCTCTGGAGTGTGAGTATCTCATGTGTATAAAATAATGCGTAAACCCGAAAGCCCAGGGCATGAATCCGTGCGAGCAAATCTGTACATGCGAACAAGAGTGAACGTATTAGAGGAAAGGCTGTAGGGAGAGAGCTGTAGCCACCAACCTATGCACATGCGTCTGTCGCATAAATGACCCCATCTTTTGAGGCATCAAAGAGAATGAAGTACAGCAAAGCTAGAAACAAAACGCAAAGTGGGACAGAAATGTTGTGCCTTTGAAACTTAATTTTTTTTTAATTAAGTCAGTTTTACTCTTTCACTCTGAAAACAGCCAAAGCTGTCCTTTAAAAGTCCAGGTGGAATCAAGAAAAGACGGCTCCAAGTTGCAACAGCAGCACCTGGAGAAGGGAGGAACACTGCTTGGAATCAGCACACCTGTGACCAGCCATGCCTCTGAGCCCCTCTTTCCCCATGACTAGGCGGAAATAACATCAACAGCAGTTGGGGCTCTTTTGAGAAGAAAATACAAATAAACCAGTGCTCAGTGTACAAAACATGTTCAGCAGAGGAGACTGGATGATACCAAATTAGCAGACTGGGTTTACAACATGAACTGTCACTAAGTATGATGTTGAGAAAACCCTGATGTGTTATTTAGCGCCTTCTAATGACAGGGTTAGTTTCCAGCACAGGTGATTTTCACTAAGTCGCAGAATCAAGGTCACTCGAAGCCACCAAGGTGAGTGGTGGACTTTAACACAAACGCCAAGGAAACCTCCCACAGCCTCAGTTCATCAGCCCAGAGAAGCATCCCCGTGTTTAGCCAGGTTCCAGAAGCCTGCCTTCAGCATCCTGACTGGGTAGACAAATGGGTTTAGCGCCATTCAAATTTTAAATTAAAAAGAATTAAAACGAAGGGGAAATCTGTCAGAAATGTAATGGGAGATTAAATCTGAGGAGAGCAAAAGAGGGAAAGAAGTTTTGGCTGCTGGGCAGAAGTTCCCGCAGGCAGCTTGTCAGCCCATTAATGACTTGGCCTGCATCCGGGCTGTTTACCGATTCACAGCTTGTTTAACTTCTTGTATATTCCCAACCAGTCCCCGAAGTGTGATATACCTCATCTACGAGACAGCGCTTTAATTGCACTACAAATGAGTTTACTCAACCAATTAGAACTCCAAATACTGCTAAGATATATGCCCAAATTTGATAAAAGTGGTGCTTCACAGATCATCTTATTCTAGAATTCCACTGCCAATAAAATCTATCAGTGCTCCAGCCCAGAGACCCATTAAATGAAAGACCCGTGTTTTTCCCTAATGAAGGAAGAAATCCTCGGAGGATCTCAAGAACCAACAGGAACTACAACCAAGTAAGAAACAAACAAAACTCACAAACGACTATATGCTAAATCATTTTTCTTAGGGGATAAAGTTTCCGCGAGGCCTTTGAATGAAAGACAATGTTATGAAAATAGGACATCAGAAAACATTTTCAAGCCACATAAAGAAATATACCATTTGACATAATCCTGGAAATAAATCAGTGAAGCACAGAAAGGACTCACAACTATTTAAGTTCTTCACGAAGTTAATGGTGTGGAAAATATTAGAGACAAAAAAAAGTCATAAGGAGAAATATCCCTTGTGGCATAACAAAAATCACTTTATCTCATCTGCTCATCTGTGTGATAAATGGCAATAAATGTCTATGGGATTGTTTATTGCTCTCCATATACAGATGGAATTGAGATTAATACTTAATTAAACTAGAGCTCTTGGGCTGTCTAAAACGGATCAGGACACGGGATGTGTATTAATTACCCTTCCTAACTGTTTCTTAGTAACTCAGCAGGATCTCCTCACCACTGACCCTTCCTACGCCCTGAGAGGAAAACCCTGTGTCTCTAAATAAGAAGCAAGAAGGGGGCATCGCTAATGTGACCAGATAAGAACACGGACTTCAGCTGAAAAGCAAAACAAAATGCTGGTATAATATAAAGACTGAGGGAAATATACTGCTTTAAATTTTCAAGCAGTCTTCTCATTTAAGTACTTCTCTCACCAGAATGACTGGCGGTCAGAGAGGAAGTACTAGCTAACTCTTAAGTAGTGATGCTATCTATATATGAATTTACATGTTTTCAGAGATATAGATTATATATATATCCAGATAGAAATGTATGTATGCATATATACGACCAAGAATCAGGTATTTCTGCACCCCAAGGGCACAGTAAAGGAAGCGGAAACAGGTATATATAAAAATGTACCTTTACTTTATAAAGTCTCCTTCTCCATACCTCTAAAATAACTCCAGGTCACTTGATAGGCTTTCCTGATGGAGTATCTAAATGAAAAACGATTTGGGCTGCATATTATACCCACCAGTGGAGGAGCAGTGAACTGAAAACTCAAGTCCCTAATGAGGTCTATTTGGCCTAGGATAAATGCGAAGAATGTATTACTCAGGTGTGTTAAAATACAATAGAGAGCTTTCTTGAATTACTCACCCATAGGCTCCATTGCTAATCAATTTAATCGTTTCAAAATCACTTTCCCGAGGTTTCCTTTGAAGTTTCAGGGAAGCATTTGAGCTCTTGGAAACAAAATAAGGAAGTTAGGAGAGTTGAGAACTCAAGAAAATGGTTTTACTAGTACCACAAATAACATTTGCATTCTATGCTCTGGTGTTGAATCTGTTGAAGGGCAGTATCTGAGCCAAAGGAAGCTGGCACACAGCTTTCAAGTTGAGTTCTGCAGGGCGGTGCTGAGAGACTGCCTCTCGTGACGGAGCCTCAGTCTAGTTTAAGTGAACCTCCATTTCTGGGAGACGAAGGCACCAAGCTTTTGAAAATTTCTAATTTGGAGGTGCCAGGGTGGTTCAGTTGGTTAAGCCTCTGCCTTCAGCTAATGTCATGATCTCAGTCAGGATCCTGGGACCGAGTCCCAAATTGGGCTCCCTGCTCAGTGGGGAGCCTGCTTAGCTCCTTCTGTCCCTCTCCCTGCTCATACTCTTTCTCTCTCACTCAAAAAAATAAATAAAATCTTTAAAAAAAATTTCCAACTTGAATTTACCTCTGTAAACTATTCAAGCTAGCCTCATCCCAGTCTTTTCAAGTTTTGAGATTAAGTCTAAAATGTCAAACCTTAACTCTAATTTCAGTCATAATAGAAAGGGGCCACTGTGGCTCTACATGGAAGGACAGTTGGTGCAGCATTTCTGTCCCTGATCAGAGGATGTCTGTCCTTCCTGTGGCAACCGTTCTTATTTGGAAAAGGGAGTCAGCAACAACGAGGCAATGTGTGCCTCTCCTGACTTCCACATCATTAGTCTTACCATGGGTTAGATATCTATTCTCAAAAAGACATTTCTTTAAAAGTTGAGTTCAAAGGGTAATAATAAGTAAAATGGGTTTGTTTGTTTGTTTTGGAAATATTCTTTCATACTCCACATATCTTAGGACTGAGAGGATGAGCATGGACAGCCTCTTTGCTCCTTCTGCAGAGCCCAGAGCTCTTTCCTGTAATTGTGGAAGAAACCCCATGAGTCTGAGGTGTTTGTCACCCTCCCCCACTGGATGCTGTCATCAGTTGACACACTGTCCCATTTATCAAAGGAAGACCTGGGTACCCAGCTTCCCACCTTCCTCTATGCTTCTCTCACTATCCTGGGTGACTTCAGGGGCCATGAAGTGGCCTCTGAGCTACTTATATTGCTCAACCAAGCCACTCTTCTTCTTCTCTATTTCACCTAGGTTTCTGGCCATGGGCCCTGGGTCTAGTCATCACTGCTAATGCCCTATCTCAGAGGACATAATTCAAGACTGGAACTACTCACTTGTCCTACCATTCCACTCTGATGGGGCCCTGCAGCTTTGGACTCAAAAGATCCTTTTCAAGGCCCACCTGTCTCATTAACTCTTCCCCATCCAGATGACCACATTCATGCCCATGGATGACTCCTACCCCATTCAGAACTCCACCAAAAACCCTCCAAGTACTGGGACATCCCACACCATGTAGACGGATGCTAGTGTGATGGCTCTTCTTGAATGTCCCCCCAAAACTTAAGTCTACACTTATTCAAAATTATAATATTATGGTATTATTATTATTATTATAATATTATAATATCCAAATTCAAAATTATAATATAATTATATAATATAATATAAAATTCAAAATTATAATAATTAGGATAAAGGTAACAAAACAATTATCATTTATTTAGCATGTAATAATGTTGCTGATCTAACTATTTCACATAAATTATCTCATTTATTATTTTGTCACCTTATATATTTATTTTATAGGAGAGGAAACTGAGGCACAGAGAAGATGCCCACAGTTAGTGAGAGATGCAGCCAGCTTTCAAATCCAGGTCATCTTACTCTAGAGACTTAGCCCCCAAGCTACACAGCTGCCTCTCTTTCCTGACCACCCCCAACTTGCTTCAGCCTGGTTCCCCTTCTGGTGTTCACAATTAGGGACAATGGCACCAATATCCCGGAACTCTTCCTTGTGCCACTGCCAAGCCTCTTGAGTGGCTTCTCCATGGTCACCCCTATGTGCCCCCCTCCCCCCATCTGTGATCTATACCGCCGTTGTAAGATTGTTTTTAAGCTGTAACTCTGACTGGGTCAACTTCCTGTCCATCTGTCCCAACCCCACAAACACATACATTTCTTCCCAAGTTCATAACTTCCCACCATTCTTTGAAAGAAAAGATTTGACAAAGATGAACAGTAAGGACCTCAATGTCTGGTTTTTGCTCCCAGCTCTCCAGTCTCTATGATGTCCTTGCCCTTACCCTCAGATGCACTCTGATCCCTTGTGACACAGTCTTTGTGCAGGTTGCACTCTGGGCCTGGAATGTTCCCTCCATGTCCTTCTCACCCTAGTAACTTCTCATACCGCAGCTCCTGGGCCATTTCCTCAGGAGATCTTTTTGGATTGGGAAGACTAAGGTCACTCTCTGTCAATGTTATGTTTTAGTAGCACAGGGCCCTTTTTCTTTGTACATCTTCTTCGAGTTTATCATTTTTATTTTTTGTGTATGGTTTCTTTTTATTAATCTCTTTCTCTTTGGAAAGAGGGGCTAAAATTATATGCTTACTGTCTTGCACACAGAAGCACAACACATGCTTATGGAAGAAATAAAGTTACTGACACAATGCAAATCTCCAGAAGCTGATAAACAGAAAAACCAACACTGTATTTCATCGAGAAAGATACTTACACTCACTGATTCATCTGTTTCTGGTGTTTCTGCTGTCCCACTATCATAGTTTCCCAACTGAGCCATTTCTAAATTAAAAAACAAAACAAAACAAAATAAGGTTTAAGAGAATAGGACAATTTCAACTAGATAAGAAGTAACTTCTTCAATACCTAAAAAAAAAATTATACTTCAATGTACCCATGGGAAAATCTTAAATCAAAAATGGCAAGACTTGATAACTGACATTCTGGAAATTGTTCAGGACATGCCCTCCCCTGGAACCCCATTTCTCATGAACACCTAGATCCTAGGTACTTCAGAGCTGGGCCTCTGCTTCAGCTAGCAGGACTGACTGGCCAACACAAACTTAGGGTTGGGGGGCAGGGGTGTGTATGTAATAACTGTTCTTATCATTGGGTTCTCAAGAGAGGCACATATTCCCAGGCTCAGACAGGCATGGAAGACGCACTGACTCCAGATCAGAGATGATCCTCAACTTGAGGTTGAATATTCCTTGTTCTGTTTCTTTGCAGCCACTGAGTGATATCCCCTGCCTAGTACATGAAGAATTTGCAATTTTTCACAAAGGAAGTAGTAGTTGTTGAGAGGGGCTGGACAACAAAAAAACTCAGCACACCACCATGATCAGCACATCCTAGGGAACTTTCACCCACAGGCTTTCCCCTCTGTAAAATGGGAACAATGTATTCATGTCTGAGAGTTTCTTGTAAGTATCATACAGGATATTCCTGTAGGGCTCTTAGCATGTCGACTAACAAAAGTGCAGTGTTCACTTAATATTGATGGTTATTTACGATTATTAGTTACACCCTGTTAAGTTAGTCAATCCTGAGCTGGATGCCACATGCCTGACACCACCTTAAGTACTATCCTGGTGGTCTAGTTAAGAGACAAAACCAAAATAAAATTAAAAAAAAAAAAAAAAAGAAAAAAGAAGAAGAAAACAGCATTTATCTGCTCAGTCTACAATGGAATGCATCTCTGAGTCTATATAAGTAAACGAAGAAACCTAATTCATTTAATTGTTCATTTTAATTTTTATTTTTAAAGAAAAAAAGGTGTTTAATTAAAAAGAACATGAAGGAATTCTCTCCAAAATGCTGATGGGGAGTTAGTTATCTCTGAGTGGTAAGATCATAGGTACTTATATTTTCTAATTTTTCAAAATTGAACATGTATACTAAATTATATATAGTAACTTATGCAAAAGTTATAGTTTTTAGTTACCTATTTTTGTATGCATCTAAAAGTAGTCCTTAGACTCTCATTTCATGTATTCATATTCTTACAAATATCATCATCCTTTTTGGGAGAGATTACCCATAAAAGATATGAAGCAAAACAACACTGGAGTGTTGTCTTCGGATAAAACCCAACAAACTCCAGAATCTAAAATAACTGAAGACTGACACTAACTTTCCTAATTTATCAGTAGGGGAAATTCAAAAATAAAAATGAGCTCAGTACAAACCAGGTGATTTCTTAGTGTCATTCAAGTGATGTCAACTTCCTGCATGATGGGCACTTTAGATTGGGGTACTGGGAGGGGGGCGCAAATGTATTCACTCTCAGGGACTCTCAAGGATAAGATGGATTTTAATATTGTTTAAATAAAAGAGCAACAGTACCTAAAATTTATTAAGCATTACTGCATCTTGGGGGGAGAGATGAACTCCTATAATCCTAAAAACAACTCTACAAATAGGTCCCATTTCCCTGGTTTTATGGAAAGAATACTGAGGCACAAAGGCTCATCAGCTGCAGGGTCAAGGTCATGGCCCACAGGGCTGGGGCCAGGGTGCAGACCTGAGCTTTTCCACTCCCCATCCTCACCCCCAAACTTCAAAGCTCAGGCTGTAGGTCTGTTAGTGTAAGTGTTGACAAGAAGGGGAATAAATGTAGATGAGAGTCTAAATAATGGCATGTTAAGGGGTAACAAAGAGATTAAAAATCACTGTCAGATCAGAATCAAGAATATGAAGCGTCAAGAGTTAAAAACATGACTCCCAGCGATGAGTTTGTATCACTAAATTCAAAACTTGTCCAAGATCACCATTAAGATTTTTTTTTAGAGTCTCTATAAAGGCACATAAATGGGCCTCAGATGATTCACCTACCAAAGTTCAGCCCACAGTGATCTTTACTGTCGGGTTAAGAAAACTGCAAAGAGCCCACTCGCTCTACAGTTCAAGGGCTGAACCAACCTCAACTCTACCAGCGTGAACAGTCACTTTAATATACTTTGACAGCCTCCCCACTCCAATTATTTTCATAAAAAAAAAACAAATTAAAAAATGGCTGTTTTAAATAGGATTTCTGCTAAATAACTATTATCTGGGAAATACATATTATTTGCAAGCAGTGAGTAGTAATGGAATGGAACCAGGAGTCAGCTTTTGAAGCAGGAAGCTAAGGCATCGTTTTGCAATGCCTGAAGAGATTTTTAAAACTCATCTAAATACCATTAAACATCTGCCCTTTTTATTTCATTGATTTAAACCATTTCTGAAGACTCATGATTCAAAAAGGTAAAGATGGTAATTTAAAAGCCATGGGGAAAAAATCTCTCCCCAGGGAACTTTTCAGGAAAAGCAGCCACCAGCCTCTGATAAGTGATGAATCTGATGTGGTACTGCTTTCAGGACAATATAAATTTATCTGGCATTATCTCCCAGGAATGCATGCATCATTTCACTGGAAGCAAAGATCCGATGGCCGTAAGAGCAAACAAAGCGGGGGAAACAGGAGAGCAGGGCAGAGAGCAGCAGGTTCCTGGGCTTTAGATGGGAAAATATCTGTGCCAACAGTTACCATCATTACAAACAATTTAGCAAGATAAACGCTGTTTGCAAATTCAATTTTACGAACCAGGAAGAGGATTTCGAATTAAGGAGTCTTTGATTGCTTTTGACTCTTCCTAGGCGGTATGTAACTTAAGTGTTTTAAAGGCTAATCCAAATAATAGAGAGCAGGAAAGGGTTGGGGGCAGAGGAGTAGTTTAGTGGTATTAGATTTTTAAAAAACCACTAACAAGATGCTTAGTCTTCTGTGTATTTAATAACATTAGACCTATAAGCTTTTAGAAACATTTTCCCCCCGACTGGCCTTCCTGTATATTACCATTTTTCACAATTTTTTGTTACATGCAAAAATCTACCTACCAACACTGTACCTCGTCTAAATCTATCGTCAGTTGCATTATTCCCCAATTACTTTAAATGTCACTTTTAAATTAATTATAATTAATTTCTTTAGCAACATCTTCAAAATTAAAAGTACACTTGAGAAGAACCCTACTGAGCTTTGCAAGAGAAAAAGTACTCAGAGAAGGCTGTAATCTGAACCCTCGCAGGACGTTGTGGTATTGTCAGGCTGACAGGCCTCTGGGATTTCAAGGCCTCAGACCCACACTCTAGGTAGAACACAAAATGGGTCAGGTTCACCTGCTCTTTGGGACTCAGTGTAGTGAGTTGTGAACCCCATAGTGAAGGGTTGCTTTCTTTCTTCAAAGCACAACTGGCTCCCCAAATTTGCACTCTTCAACAGACAGAGCTAAATCATGTGGAAAAAGTAAAGACTTGCTAAGTTCTTGTCTGAAGTCGTAGTGCACAGTCAAGTGAAAGGTCAGCCCAACCAAGGTACGTACCTTCCAAAGGATCCTTATTGAGCCCCAGCTGGCTAATGATGTACCTGGGAATGTCGGTTTTAATACCCTGTCCTTCTTTTGCATGGCCTTCTGCTGCTTCCAATAGGTAGTAAAATTCTTCAGGATCAAATTCCTAGCAGAAGACAAACACAGATGTATACTTATTTGAGCCAAAATTCTCTGAGGTTTTATTAGATAAATTCCTCTCACAATAAGATTTGCTCAATATACACAGTTACGGGTTGTTTATGCAGGAAGGAAGCAAACGGCTTTTTAAAAAGTATGCAATTCTTATTTCATATTTGAAGGCTTTCATATTCTAAGGCAATGCATGCATGTCCTTGGTAACTCATAGAGGAACCACTTCCAGTTTCCTTAAAATGCAACCTTGAAGATATCCTACTGCTATCTTATTGAAAATGAACATGTCTAAAATTCAAATAATGCCTTTTTTAGTAAAATTTTTAAATCTAAAATCTCATCCAGAAGATTCAGTTTCTCTCTTTGCATAAACAGCCTCAAAAGGAGTAATGCTAGAATCCATATTCTCAAAGGTTTTGCAGGAAACTCCATTAGTACAAAAGGGTGCAAAAGTATTTTTTAAAATATCAAAATTACCACTTTTTATTAGTACGTTCTAAAATTAAGTTAATATTCATGGAATGTGAAGATTAAGAAAGACAAAATTACAAAACTAATGCTATTACCTGTGTCTATTTTTAAAATTTTGTAGCATATTTTGCCTATGTATTTTATTCGCTTTGGTTGCTACTTCTAGGATGTAATAAAAATCTTTAGAGTTCCATCACTCTAAATTGATGTCATGGGTTTACTTGTTGTATACAATTATGTTTGCAGATTTAAACCACAGAGGCTATTTTTAGTTAAAATTTCCTAGATGTTATCCCCTCAAGATGTTTCCCATTTTAATTAATACCCCAACTAGACAACTTTAGAATATCAGCATTTCACCTAAGATCACTCAAGGGTTTCTAAAGGCCATGTAAAGAAGTCTCGCTGCAAATGGAGGAAAGTCATATACATTCACATATACATTCAGCACCCTTTTTAGAAACCTACAAGGACACAAAACGCAGGCCTGAAACAGCAGGCCTAAGACCACTGGTTGGAAACCAACCCCTCAAACTCTGAAGCTCCAGTTTCATTTGTGCTTTAATAGTGCTGAGAACGTAACATTTTCAATTCTACTCTTAAGTTCACCTGTTTCTATCCCTGAAAGGTTATACTTTTACTTTTTCACTTCTGGTGAGGAGGGATTACTGAAAAAATTCATTTCCTCTTTTAAGGCAAAATCTTCTATTAGCATATCTGTGGTTGTCCAGAGAAACAAGTTTTAATGCTAAATGCTATTTTTTCCCCAAATGAAACAAATACAGGAAGTACAAACATGTGGTGCTTAATTCAGAAAAAGTACAATGGGAGACGTAGTACAAAATGAGACTTCCTTTTGCCTGCATTTGCCAGTCACACGGTTCTCCCAGAGTATTTGTTCCCCTTTATCCTTCCAGAGACAATGCCAAATGGTGCTTCCGAATCTGTGGTTCTAAGGGTCCTGGCCACTGATGGAAACACCTACTCCACCATGCCCCTCCCTGTTTCCTCAAGATTTCCCCTCTCACATGACTCACTGTGCATTGGTATATATCTATGGGGCTTGTGAACATTTCACTATTATAAAAAGCTATGCATGTTAATCAAAGTAAGATCAAAACCCTAGCAATACCCCCCTATATGTATATGTGTGAATGCTTAATTCTGAAAAGCCATACTGCATGGAGTGTTACACTTTAATGGCTAGCAGAACTTAAAAGTGAGTGCTGATACTATGTTAAGCCCCTTAAAACTAGTCTTATCTTCAAAGCTTCATATTTGTTCACAGGGTGGACTAAAATTTCAGCCAAAATTACGTGAAACAAAAATTTTAAAGTAGGAAAATGACCAAGGGCAATATAATGGACAAAATGAACTCAACTCTGAAAGTTTCTCTTCTTCCAGTCTATATGGGACGCTACTATATTCTCCCAAGTGGGTTGCTGCCGAGCATCTGTTTCTAACGTGCCACATTTTAAGAACAAATACTAGTAACTGCAGGGTGCCTGGGTGGCTCAGTGGGTTAAGCCGCTGCCTTCGGCTCAGGTCATGATCTCAGGGTCCTGGGATCGAGTCCCACATCAGGCTCTTTGCTCAGCAGGGAGCCTGCTTCCTCCTCTCTCTCTGCCTGCCTCTCCGTCTACTTGTGATTTCTCTCTGTCAAATAAATAATAAATAAAATCTTTAAAAAAAAAATACTAGTAACTGCAGGTTATGATAAACCCTCTCTCTGATTTTCCTCTCTCTGCATCTTGCCAGCTCCAAAAAAGTGAGGCCCAGCACGTGTTTTAAATGAGCTGTCACACAGTAATGGTGCTGAGATAAGATTAAGCCTATTAGTTCACGATGATATTTCCACTTTGAACAGAATGTGATATGATTATCACTCAATACAGCACAAGTCCTAGAATTTTTACTTAAAACCAGAAAACAAAATCACATGGGGATGTGCTCATAAACATTCACAAGTTGTAGCTCCTGTGGACTCTTTCCATTAAACTCTGGTCTTTGAAGCCAAATGAAACTGGAGGTTTCTGATGGTCACTGCTTTCCCACAGTTAACAATAAATAATGGAGTTCCCTCTAGGGGCAACTTACCAGGCACTCCAATAACCGAGCTGGGCGGGCAATAACAATTAGGATCTTTCGAACTAGTTGTTTAATAAATGCCAATTCTCCACTTTCTGAACGATCATGAGCCTGTGAGAAAGCAACAAAAAGAAAGGTGAGACAGAGTTGCTCTACTAAATGGAAAAGAAAATGAGCCAAGTACATTAATTAGATAATTGCAAATATTTGAAAATTAAGTGATTTAGGAAATACTTTTTAAGGATTGATAAGCAAACATTATCGCTTCACAAATGAACACCATTAAACTTTTTTATCTACAAAATGGCTCTATTAGCTAAATTTCATCTGTAAAACTTTGATTTATTCTGTGTTAAAAATCAAACACTGAAACTCTCAATGTGAACCATGAATGATAGAGAGATTAACAGATTATGACACATTAAGCCCATGGTACAAGTGGAGTGAGGGGCAGATAAGGAGACTTGATTTGCCAGATGTCGCAAAATGAAGTATGAAATGGCTAATATAGTGAAGGTCTGCTTTTGTTATTGTCGGCATTTAATATATTTATGTTATGAAATAGATCTTACATGGGTACCACAATTAGCCTATAAATTCACTATGTTATAATGTGTAAGAAGTGTGCATTGCTTACTTCAAATGTTAGGGGGATAACATTTATACTCACATACACACATACGAATTTGGTTTCATATATTGAATAAATAATACCTAGGTACTCAACTCAGTAAAATTTAACTGACTTTCCATCTTTTTAAATTTTATGTCACATGCTGCCTCATCAAGCACAAAAAATATCCTGAGAATAAAATTCAGTTTGAATCATTAAAAATTTCAATGATACTTTCTTGAAGAAATAAGGTAAATCTGCATTAAGGCAGTCATAAAACCAAAGTTGTACAAGTTTAAACATGTAAACTTTTATGCCAACTCACTTTAAGGCTGTCATAATTTTTAAATTGGCATGATTTACTTTCCTCTAAGACCTAAAAAAACACACATAGAGAAGATCCTGGTACAATAGAACATAATTTCACAGACATACTAATAAATATTTAAAATCATTCTTGAAGGTGCTTTATTCTAAGAACCAACCCTCTCATGAAAAGAAGTGGCAGACTAAATCTGTGAAAAATTATGAAACTTAGTGGTAACAGGTCTACGAATTTTAAGCCATCAAATCAAAGGCAACTTTCCAAAATGTAGGTATAGGAAACATATATATAGGTTAAAGAAAAAGAGCCAACATTTCAAAGAAAAAAAACACGGGAAAAAGACCGCTGGTGAATAATTGTGGAACAGAATGCATTCAAAGAAAACCAACTTGTAGCAACAACTACAGGTCCTAGCAATCAGCTGGGATGTTAAGACATGTATAAGGAGTTATACTTAATATTTAAACTGCATTAGGTTTTCTTTCTAATTTTTGTTTTACACCAGAGAGAGACGTTGGAAGAGATAACGAATGCCAAGAAGCATGGTTATATGCCTTCTTTATAGCTTCTTCTTAATCAAAAGTAAACAGAAAATCTTACAGATGAAACAAAAAAGCCACCTAACTTCGTGATTGACAATGTGGGCTACATACAGAATTTCCTCTTACTATACTAATTACTGCTTTACAAATTCAGGAATATAAGAAAATCTAAAAAGCCTGAATGTGTTTTGCTGAACTGTTCAAAGAGAAAAAAGAACTCTGTATCTTAAAAAATCTTTAGTTAGTTTAGATTACACAAATTCCATTTTAAAAACTGTAAAAATAATCAGTTCATTCCTACTTGTTACTTCTAAGAATTATCAGCTGTAACTAAGGCCAAAACACACAATGGGTAATGTTAACTCAAACAACATTTTATCTACTAACAGTATTGGGAAGGGAGTTTTGTTAAGACAACACCAAACAAAATCACACAGTTAGCACGAGAAGAGAGAGCGTTTCCAGGCTGCCAAAAGCAAGCGCCAACACTAATGGATACCCTGTGTTTGTATTTTAAGTGTTGGCTACTATAAAAAAATACTGAGACCCATATTTGAGTAGGTTATAGTTTCCTATGTATAGTATTTTCTTTGGCAAATACACCTAAGAGAGAAAACACAGGGAGACATAAAAGCATTCATCTGGAATTGACCTAGACCTGGGGACTTTAAAAAGACATCAGTTAAATCAAGCTGTTCAAAGCCGCAGGGGGACCCTGTCTGGGTCTGCAAAAAACTGACAATGGGAAAAGTGGCCAGGAGATACCCTGCAGGCACACAATGCCACAGCTGGGAAGTGACAACAATTGCATCCTGGGGAAGGCAAAGGCAATTCCCACAATAAGACTCCATCTAAAAGGCACAAGTTCCCCTGTGACTGTTTAGCTCCAAACCCTGGAAGGACACTGTTAATGCGATTCTGAAGACTGTTTCAATTTTCCCACAAGGACTGACTGAAGGAAATGTTTATCTGTGAAGATAAATAAGAAATTCCTATTCATAACCAAAGCTTGCTCTTCATACCACAAACATACATGCTTCTCTGCTGAAAAGACAAATTTTCCTAAAAACCAACAATTAATTAATTAACTAATTTTTTTTTTTTTTTTTTGGAGAAAGAGAAAGAGAGCACGCAAGGGGCAGGGAGAGGGAGAAAGAATCTTAAGCAGGCTCCCAACCTGCTTGGAGCCCAGTGTGGAGCCCAACACAGGGCTTCATCTCAGAACCCTGAGATCATGACCTGAGCTGAAATCAGGAGTTGGAGGCTTAATCAACTGAGCCACCCAGGCAACCTCAAAATCAACATTTTTTGTCTCTTATATGGTGCATTCACATGATTTTTGAAAGCTATGACTTTTTTTTAAATAACTGCCATGAAACAATCTGCCAGGTCTGTTAAACAGAAATAAAACCCAGTGTGTGTGTGTGTGGGGGGGGGGTGTTTAAAGATCGTATTTATTTGTTTTAGAGATACAGAGAAAGAAAGAGAGAGTATGAGCAGGAGGGAGGGGCAGAAGGAGATGGACAAGCAGACTCATGCTGAGTGCAGAGCCTAGTGTGGGGCTGACCCTACAACCCCAAGATCAGGATCTGAGCTGAAATCAATAGTTGGATGGCCAACCGACTGAGCCATCCAGGAACCCCACTGGGGGCAGATTTCAAAGCAAATCACTCTGGACATTGATTCTATCCATTTCAGAGAAAGCCTCTGAAGGAATGAAAAACGCAGGACTAAACTAGTAATTTTAGTAATATTCTGGGACACGTATGTGGAATTACAGGAGTATCTCAAAGAAGCTGACTATACAGATACTCTCTTATCAGCTTCTTCTGTTTAAAAATGCACTATCTGGGGCACCTGGGTAGTTCAGTTGGTTAAGCGTCTGCCTTCAGCTCAAGTTATGAGTTTAGGGTCTTGGGACAGAGTCCCGTGTCGGGCTCCCTGCTCAGCAGGGACCCTGCTTCTACCTCTGAGCCCCCTCTCCTTTCAAAGAACTCTCTCATGCTGTTTAAGTGAAACCCCCAAACAGATCATTACAAAATGCATTGCGCTCAACGGGCCATGTTAGGGTTTTTACTTGTAGGCAGAATGGAGCCACTGAAGACTCTTAGATAGATGTTCTTACAGCCTCATAGGAGCAAGAATGTGGGAGCTAGGATTACTGCCTTGGTGGAGAGATACTCAACAGCCAGGCAGACACATGAATTTGAAATCTAAGAGAGAGCTGCTGATCTGAGATGCAGAATGGAAGCCATTAGAGTTCATGGGTCTTTAAGATAGCCCACAAGATATCTCCACGGGGGAAGAGCCGTGGGCCACCAATCAGATATGGGAAAGCTAACTTCTAGAAAACACAAGTTAGAAGAGCCCTTGGAAGAAGCAGGGAAGAAGTTAGTAATTTTAGAGGTACCAGGAATAAGAATATCTTGAAAGGAGGGGGAGGGGTTAGCAAGAGAGAAAGGGAAAACTTTAGTATTGCTAAATCTAATAATATTCAGTTAAACAGGCTGCTCTGAGAGAATGTGAGTGGATAGGACAGTGAGGAGGAGAATGGACTTCAATGAGTTCAGTGAGAGGAGGTCAGAAGCCATTCACTCCACAAGCGTTCTCCTATGAGTTAGACGTTATTCTAGATGCACAAAACAGACAAAATCCCTGCCCACATGGCCACTATAGCCTATGCTGCAGGCAGTCCCTAAGCCATCAGTCTGTGATGACGTGAGTAAAATTACTGAGAGTAAGCACTTAGCAGCTCTTATATTTTTACTTTGCTTATACATCCAAATGCACGATCATTTTCCTATAAATTTATTTTCATTTTAATATGTGGAAGAATAGGTGCAAGACAAATTGGAAATGAACACCAAAACCCAAAAACAACATATTTATCAGCCCTAAAATATGGTGAGAAACACTGCCTTAACGGACCACGATAGGCTGAAATATGAGTAATGGGACCAAAGTACAGAAAACTCTGTCGGGATGTTGGGATGGGAAAGAAACGATAAATAGTGGCTGCCGGTCAGAGAGAGATCTCACCAGAACTAAACTCAGTTGGGGCAGACAGATAATTTCCAGAAAACTAGGATGCTAGTATTTTCCTTCAGGTCCACACAATTATTTACATATTCATGGTTAGAGAAAAACACGTACAATCATGCTGACATGGGCATAGCTTCTGCCCTGTGAGGTAGAGAAATACAATATATCCGAATATATAGGCTAAACAGGTTTTACTTATAGGTTGTTGCTGATCAGTTTCAGTCAGTAGAGCAATATATACACTAATTGCATTCTACCATACACATTCCTTCCTGTCCTGGTTGTTATCAGGAGCTAAGCATTCAAGGGGCTGGCTCAGGCAGGCCCTGTGTTTATCTGTCTTTTGGAAATTGGATATTTCGTTAGAAGAGGAACTGACACTAATGAAAATATAAGCTACCATTTACTGCCCAATACCACGTGCAGGTCAATTAATAGGACACAGGCCTGGAAGAAGCCAGCCGTTTTCCATTTAGCTTTTTCAGATATTAGGACTAGATAGCATCCTCAAATAACACACATGCACTCAGGCAATTTATAACTTTATGGCTGGGGGTAGGAGGAAAAATCACTGCCTCAAAATCCTTCACAATCCACTTATCCCAGAGCCATAGATGGTTGGATCCTGAGGTTCCTATAAAGGTTATTACATTAACTTTCTATTACTATAAATGATGACGGCAATCAATTTATAGAAAGTAGCAATCAGTTTTTTTCTTCTTCTTCGCTTCCCTCCGAATATGAACTCTATCTCACGGTTAAAACGTGTAAGCAGATGCACTCGTGAAATTTCTCTTTTTTCAGGGGAAAAGCAAAACGAATCAGAAAACTTTACATGGTATGTGGTTCATACCTCTTGTAGCAATTTATCTAATTTGTGCTGTAATTCAAGGAAGTATCGTGAGGTGATGAGACCCTGGTGGGATTTATCCAAGCAATCTCGAGCCAGTTCAATAATCTGGTGGTGAGTGAAACTAAGCACTCCATCTGCTAGAGGAAGAACGTGGTCAGGGGAGTAGCTGGTGATAATTTCCTTCAGACGTTCTTCCATCTGAGCTGTAGCCTAGTTAGAGAAGACGTGCACACACAGATGAAATACAACAAAACACACACACGGACAATCATTACATTTATGTAGCATTTTCAGAGGCCTCCACAAATTACGAAACAGATTTCTCAAAACTAATTGTGTATACACAATATCATTATGTATTTGTCAAAACCCACAGAATACACCTCCTGGTGTGAACCTTAAATGTTAACTATGGACTTGGGGTGATTATGATGTGTCAAGGCAGGTTCATCAATTGTTAATAAATGGACTGCTCTGATGGGGGATATTCACGGGGGGAGGGTATTTGGATGGGTGTGCTGGAATGGGGAGGGTGTTGCAGAGACATGGTCGGGGGTCTATGGCAATTCTTGGTACTTTCAGTTCAACTGCACTGGGAACCTAAAACTGCTCTAAAAAATAGTCTGGTTTTTTTTTTAATTATTTAAATTCAATTATCAAATATTGTATGTTAGTTTCAGAGGTAGAATTCTATGATTTATCAGTTGGATATAACACCTAATGCTCATTTAAATTTTTTTTTTTTAAAGCAGCAACAGCAGCCTTATCTCATGGAAGAAAGATGTGAGGTAAAGGGAAACTGACTATCCAAAGGGATAATGATTTTTTTCCTATCCTATCAAATATAAAGTGGGCTATGTCAGCTTCTTCAAATAAGCCAAATAATACTGTGCATTGTTATGTTTTCATTTTAAATCTTGGGCTCTTTCTTTCACATGGATGTTCAATGATATCCAGTTAAATTTTTACCTATTCAAAACTCAGGACTGTTGCTGGAATTCCACAGGGTGGGCCAAGAGTCATTTTGTAGTAGGTTTAAATGCACCAGGAACATCCTTACCCTTCTCTCAAAAAGCTACATCTTGTACAAAAGGCCAAGGAGATTCCTTGGGTACATCTATCAAAAATTTCCTTTGCAACTTTGATTTCATTTTCTGTGATGCCCTAGTGTCTAATCAGTATCCCCTGGTATTATTAACTATCTATGCAGAGAGGGGTGCCCTCTGCCTCCTGCTCCTCTCTAAAATCCCAACCAGCACAGATTATGAAGAGTCAGGACCTATTTCCCTGGTGACAAGGGACAGGTAATTAATAGCTAAGACGGCTTTAATCAATGACATCAATGTTGGGTTCATTACAAATAATAAGTACTCTACATGTGATTTATGAAACCAGAGATTTCCTTTCGTTTTCTTGCCTAGGGCTACACGAGTAGCTGGGGAGGAACAGGAACACAATGGAGAGGTTGTCCTCTCCTGACTGTGCAGGAGCACTAGGGGAAAGGTCGTGCAAGCCGGGGTCGGGGAGCGTCAAACGGCAGCTTTCTGCAGCTGGGGTGTCAGTCAGCAACTCCTCAGCAAGTCTTTTCGGGCTCAGTGTGAATTCCCTTTGCCATTCTATTGGGGAACATTGCAACTGCACCTTCCCTTCTAAATTAATAGGGTTAGACATGTAATTGCTGAAGACATAGGAAGTCACAGAAAAGAAAAATGAGGTTTTTTGGGGGTTGTTTTGTTTTTTAAGAAAAAAAGACATTCATCACATACCACTCTCCAGGCATCTAAGGAAGGAAAAGGATTGCCCTTGACGCTATACAGCAGGGCCAGACAATGGGCAGGGGAGCATGTGGGTGCAGAGGCTCCCTCTCCCTGCAGCACCCCACCAGGCCCACCCAGGGGATTTACTTTAAAGGGAGTTCACCACACAGAGAGTGTGGGTAGTGCTCAGCCATTTAAATAAAAACTGTTCAGTAATTTTTACCTTTCTTAGAAGCTGTGGTGCTGTTCTATACAGGTCTAACTCATTACTACGCGATTGGCCCATGCCTTCCCATAACAAACCACCTTATGGACGCTACACCCATATTGCCCCGTTGGTTTAGATGCTGGACATCTTCAATTCAGTTCATTACCTTTGGGAACCTCTCTTTGTAGACATGGTTCATCATAATTATTTCATGGTCACAGCAGGCGGGAGAACGTCCAGGGCTATAAGCAAAGCAAATGACCCTTTGAAACTCGCCTCAACATGAAACGAAAATAAGCTTTTTATTTATAAACAACTGGTTCGATCAAAGTACTATACAACCTTTGCAAGAAAAGAATATTAGGTAATAAACTACAAAATCAGTCATTAGTACACACACAAATACCCACAGTGACATCCTGAACAGGATTCAAAAAGGAAGCTCTAGAAATAGAATGCCACGAAATAATGAGAGCTACAATATAAAGGAGTTCAGAAACGTTCTTAAATTGAGATTATATTCTGTATGTAGAATGCATTTCTATTGTTCTGGAAACCAATTAATGAATTGCAATATAAAACAAAAGAAGATCGTTCCAAACAGCAACATCGAGGACACACCGAACAGTGCAATTTCACACTTTTTTCCGACACCTGCGCTCTGCCACGTGCCACTGAAGAGGTCTGACGGTCTTCCGCGGCACAGGTGTCGCCACTGAAATCCATTTTCTAGCCTCGCAAAGATCTCTCTGGGGGTGCTGAAGTCAGCATTACGTACAATATGAAACAGAGGCATGGAGCTGTTGTGTGCTCTTCTTCCTTTCAATAGCAGTTTCATGTTTCTTCTTAGTGTTACAGAGTTGGGCAACCTCAGTGAGGACGGTGTTTACCCTTCTGGGAGAATACAGTCTGTACTAGATACCCAAGGAACTCCTTTCATAAAACCATAAAATGGGCACTCATGTGGTAAAACACAATGTCCCTAAATGAATTCATAACATTGAACTTTTATTCCCTAACTCAAAATAACATGTTGCCAAATCATTCAATGTGGGTTCATTAACGATCAGTTTATTATCCTAAATAATATCCCAGTCAGGGGCACCTGGCTGGCTCAGTCAGTACAGCATGGGACTCTTGGGCGTGGGGTCATGAGTTTGAGCTTCATGTTTAGTAGAGAGTTTACTTAAAAAAAAAAAAAAAAAAAGTACAAAGGGGAAAACCCTTATCATAAACTTTGATATTCAACTGAACACCTGACAAACTATTTTTATAGTAAAATCTTCAACAGGAAAGTATACCAATTCTACAGCAGCAAGATTCATACTGTGGAGATGAACTGCCTTGATCATCCTGCAGAGAAGGACCTGCTGCCCCAGCAGCTGGGACTACAGAAGCCATCAGCCATCGGTCCCTTCAAAGATGACCTCAGCTGCAGTCACCTCACCCAGGAAAGTCCTTCCCAGGGTACCACACTCAGCAACTGAGGTAAGGATAAAAAGTAAGGGCCATTTGGCAGAGAGGGGTAACTCTGATGGTCATGCCATACCCAGAGCTCCCTGTGGAGTCAGCGGTGTGGCACCTGGAGTTCTTTCTGCTCAAGTCAGCTTGCTGGCCTTCCTCACATGGGATAAATCCTAAGCATCCCCTAATAAACATCCCAAACACAAATCTGTTTTAGAATCTACATCCTAAAAAAACAAACAAACAAACAAACAAAACCAAAAACAACAAAACTCCAAACAAAAACTTGTGAAACACATCAATCCATCTCTATATATTTTTGGCCCTACTCAAGGTCAAAATTGAAGGGATATAAATTCCTAATAATTAATTCATAAGCTTGGAAAAAGTAAAAACTCATGAAGGGAAGAAAGATGAAAAATATAGATCAACTTTTATAATGTGGAATATAAAGGAAAAATCTTTTTTTTTTTTTTTTTTTTTTGCTGTCCTTCCTTTTTAGCCACGCTTACTCATCTTAAAATAAGAACACTAAGTGCTCCTGTACCACAGTTAGACTGACTTGAAATTTCCAATGCAAGAAGGTTTTACAGGAGGTCTCTTTAGTCCGTCATGATTATTGCTACTATCCCAATTTACAAATTGAAAGAAATGCAAAGAAAAACAGAGGGCAGCCTGGGTGGCTCAGTCATTAAGCATCTGCCTTTGGCTCAGGTCATGATCTCAGGGTCCTGGCATCTAGACCGGAATTGGGCTCCCTGCTCAGTGGGGATCCTGGTTCTCCCTCTCCCACTCCCCCTGCTTATGTTCTCCTCTTGCTGTGTCTCTGTCAAAAAAAATAAATAATATCTTTTAAAAAAATAGGAAAAAATAAAAACAGTAAGATGCCTTTCAGTGGTAATTACCAATATCATGTAGAGATTGGAAAAATCACACGATTTCTGGGGTAGTGCACAAATCAATTCACACATAGATGAAATAGAGGAACAAACTACTTCCCTCGAAATGGTTAAAAACAGATAATCCAATTAAGTAACACTTTTCAATCAGGTCCACCTACCTCAGACTTCGAGAACGGGGGCGCATAGGCGTGTTCCTGCATCTGTTTTCTGTGGCAATGCTTTCGGTAGTACAAAAATGTTTCGACAGGAAGTGCAATTCATCTGGCGTTGGTTGGTAGGGTAACTGATGCAGCTTCTCCTGGGAGGAAGAGGAGGACTACAACAAACCACAGGGGAGGTTAGAGGACCGTGTGAGAAAGTGAATTCAAATTCAAGTGAATTCACAATCAAAGCAGTGAACCTGGGTGACATCACCATTTTATAGTTTCCCTTTCACATTATAATTATAATAATTAGTGTCCAAATGTATACCCTTACTGCTTTCTCTGTGAGGTCAAAATGCCTTCCATATTTCATCTCATTTGTCTATTTGACCATTTCCCAAAAGATAGTTTCCTCTCTTGCAGAAAATCCAGGCTCTGAAAATGGGAAGGACTTGTTCAAAGCCAAGGCAAGAAAGTGATACCTGGACAATCTGGGTGCATGAAATGACAGATTAGTTCTCAACTGAGTATGGTACCCTTGCTTGGACCACTGCTCACAATTAAATACAGCGGCTTTCCGGTGAGTAACATAAAATGACTTTTATGATGTGTGATTATAAATAGTGTAAAGAGATCTTCCTTCACAAGGCATGCTGTCTATCGATACATTGATATGTGCCTTGGGTGAAAAGGGGAAGAGATGAAGATACTTTTCTCACTAATGCCATTGTTTTAAAATTTGGAATTTTTTTTCTTCCTTTATTCCTTTGGCTAAGACTTCCTCTTCTCCCTCTCTTTCTCTCTCTCTCTTTCTCTTTTTATTAACATATAATATATTATTTGCTTCAGAAGTACAGGTCTGTGATTCATCAGTCTTCCACAATTCACAGCACTCACCATAGCATATATCCCCTCCCCTCTTTTCCTTTGTTAAAGCAGCTGCAGTGGTGTTTTTTTAAATTTCTTGCGTATAGATTTGCTTTCTGAAAACTGTCACTTCATACTTAGAGAAAGGTAACACAGAAAAAATGAGTAACTAAATAACACTGCTTTTAATCAATCTGAGAAATAGACCTATAAAGCAAACAGACTTTTCTTTTTGTTTTCACTGGGAGGTAAACTCTATAAGCAATTCTAACAAAAGAGACTGAGAATTTTTGAGCAAGAGAAACATGATTAGAATAAGCAAATTTGTAAAGTTAACACTCATCCGAAATCTCAGTTTTAACAGTTTTTTTTAAAGCTGTCATTAATTTAACAATAAATGCACTTCATAAACACTGAAGCATCACAATGCAGTAACACTAGAAATTAATGACTAAAGCTTAAAAATGCCCTCACACCTTGAAATTATAAAACACCTTATAAGTCCACACAGAGACAAAGAGGAATTTTTGTAATGTAATGAGATTGTTTTATAAGCCATAAAAATGAAAACGCTACTGGAAAAACTTATGAGTTAAACCAAGTCTCTATTCAGAAGAGTATAAGCACAGCATTAAACACTTTTTGCTGGGGGAAAAAAAAACAACAAATAAAACACAATCTAAGTCAACTCAAGCAATCAGGAAAAGAATAATAAAATCACCGTAAGCAAGAGAAGCCTTAATGATCAAAGTGAAGATAAGGAAATTAGCTAATAAAAAAATGTAAGTAAGAATCTGTACATAGGTCTCAGAGGAAAATCAATGTCCACAGTCCTGTATCCAGGACTGCAAAACTCTAAAACCCTGAAGTTTATTCCTAAGACTACAGGAATCCCTTCTGATGGCCCAGCATCAACTGAGCTCATGGAAAGCTATTTAAAATACGCATTCAATCCACTTAGTGGGAATGTTGATTCAGGCTTCTGTAGAAATATTGATATATTTGATTGTGAGCTGCTGGCCCAAGTGCTGCTGGGCTGTCAGGGAAAGTACAAGGATCCCATTACCTTTCTAAAATATGAAAATTAATTCCCAAACACACTGGGCTCTAGAGTTTCAGGTAAAGTATCAGGGGCCTGCAGTGACATGGAAATGACAGCAAGCGACTTCGAAGGGTAAGTTCCCTCTCTGGAAGGAAGGACCAGAAAGGGACTGGGGTGGGGGCAGCGTTTTACTTGTACCTTTAACATTTATTAAACAAAATAACAATTTATTTTAAAAACAGCCCTAGCAAATGTAACAAAATGTTAGCAAGTGTGGAAGATTCTGTGGTGCTACCATATATACAGCCACAGAACAAAACCGCATAAGGAATGTGCCCCAGGTTTAGGGATAGGGAATAAGGCAAAATGAATGGTGCAGTGGTGCTAAATGTTCCAACCTTAACACTAGTAAAGAAGTGAGGAGGCAAGGACTCCTCTGGGGAGAGAGCCTCCTTCATCTCAGTTGGAACAACCAAGGTACAAATGGGAGGAGGGTGATAACCTATTCAAGGGACAAAGGATGGGTTCACGGCATTGGGGACAACTGTAGGCCAGGAAAATGGGGCCCCAAAAGGGAAATGATATTGGACAATTGAAAAATCCAAGGTGAGGGTTTTGCAAAGATCAGGGACTCACTCAGTGGAGAACTTTCGAGGCCAGTGAGAGGGACAAGACAGCAGAGGTGCAGGCTTGCCCCAAGACCGCACACCATACTTCAAACCACCTCCACCGGTCAAGGCATCCTGGGAGTCCCACTTGGAGGAGAGCTTCAGTAATTGGTCTGGGAGTTTCCGATAAACTGTGTCTGATTACTTTACACTTCTAGCATATTCTCTATGTGTGGTGTCAGGTCTCCTCACCCAACTGGTCTGCACATGACTTTTGATAGCATCATAAATCAAACCCACATTCATAGAGTAGAGAGTTACGTAAAAAAGCTGTACAAGACTTTCCCAAAACTGTTCTGAATAATGATATCATTTAATCTCTCCAGATAACCATTTTGCAACAGACAATACTCATATGAATGCATAATTTCCTACTTCTTATTAAATGTAGTATCATTTTATAGTCATACCTCACATATGTATAGGTATTTATATCCTTATTTCCATTTCCTCAGCAGAAAATAATTAAACTGTTAAGAAATATGGGGGACTGTCCTCCTCCTGCTGCAGTTCTATATTACTTATTTTGAAATTAAAAATTATGACCGCAATATTATCTTGGAAAAGTTCCCCACTGATTAATTTTAATGGAAAAATCTGGAGTTGAAAGAAGTTGCAAAACCGAATATTTTCTGGAGGGACTGATTAACTTCCTATGACCAAATCTTTTCAATGTTAGAATACAGCATTTTTAACACTTGCCAATGGTACAGTTGCCATATATCCAAAGGATAAAGATGTGATGTTTACATTTCAATAGTAGTAGTGCTGGAATTCAGCAAACAACACAATTACCTGCCAAACTTAAGTGGTATGTTCCAAGTGTTTGTAATTTTGTGTTCTGTATGTTTACTTTAAGAAAATAACTGAAATGCATTTTGATTGGCCTCATGACTAACAGTTAAACCACAACATGAAAACCGGAGAGTGCCTCAGATAAGATTTAGAAAAGAAGAAAATGAGGTGAGTCTGGCTGGCTTCGTCAGTGGAACATGTGACTCTTGATTTCAGGGTCATGAGTTCAAGCTCCATAGTGGACATAGTGATGAACTTAAATAAAATAGAATATATCTTTTTAAAAAAGAAAGAAAAGAAGAAAATGTAACTACTAAGCAGTTTTGCCCCACTATGTAAAGGACAAGAACCCCCAAACCCTGAGAGGAATGAAAAGTAGCTTTTCAAATTTTCACTCATTCTATGTATCAACCATCAATAGGGAGAAAAGTTCAGATAACTGAACTTTTTATATGTGGAGCACCTACACTTCACACACTTAACAGTTCTTTGCATCTTTTGGCACAAAGTAATTTGAAAGCTAAAATTTTAGAGGCGCCTGGATGGCTCAGTTGGTTAAGTGTCTGCCTTTAGCTCCGGTCATGATCCCAGGGTCCTGGGATGGGGCCCTGCATTGGCTCCCTGCTCGGTGGGGAGTCAGCTTCTGCCTGCCACTCTGCCTGCTTATGCTCTCCTTCTCTCTCTCCTCCTGTCAGATAAATAAATAAATTTTTGAAAGAAAATTTTATTTTGAAGGAAAAAATAGGAACATGAGGTCAACAATTTTATGTACCATCTTCTTTAATAAACATTTAAGAGAAAACCTAGAAGTTATCTTAACGCTGGTCAGCAGCTGTCAGTTAGAAACACAGCAAATGTGTATGCGTGTGTGACTAAATGCGGTCTCACGGGGCTTCTTCCTTAGACACATACGGAAGTCAAGGATGGTGGTAATTCATTGTGCCAGATGGCCAGGTCATGTTTATTAATTAAAATATTTATTTTAAGAAATACCATGTAAATTCCTTAAAAAAAGCCAAGAGCCTGGAGTCTAGACCTGACTGTATCTTCGAGAAAGGAAGGGGTTGGTCAAAGCCCCTCAGTGTGTCGTTCCCTGCGTCTTACATTTTTGATAAATAAAAGAAAGAGAACGGTAGCAATTGCACAACACAGTGTGTTGCTGGGATTAAACAAGACTACTATGTCCCACTGAAAGTAGTCAGGCTAATGTCTAGCACATAATAAATATTTCTATACTGGCTTTTAAAATTATTTGTACCAAATGAGGTCCGATTGTACCATATGAGAGACTGGCTTTTTTAAGTGGTATATGATTTAATAGTTACAGATGGAAAGATCTTGTACTGTCCCCTATTTTTCTCGCAACAGTCAAATTACTGTGTATATACGACACTAAAATTTGACTGAAGGGCGAAGCTAGGTCATAGAGCTAAAAAGAACAGAATCTGGAGACAAGAGACCTCTCTGAAAGTCTATAGAAGAACTATACTCAAATTTCAGAAAGTTACCCTTGCTTTTCTTTTCATTCAGTTTTAGCATCTATTTTCACACTGGAGTTACCCACATTTTCAACATCTAAAATCAACAAATGACCAGTAATGACTCTGGACACAGCAGCCTCAGGCTGGCTTCACTGTTTTTAGTGACAGTTTTATCCACTGAAACCATCCATGAGTCTGAAGCATCCTCTCCAGGTGCGAGGTTTCTGCGTCACTGAAATGACTCAAGGCTGTCAGGGCGCTTCACCAAAATTATCGAACTGGACAATAAATTTACATACCATACTAAATGGAATAGAAGATAAGAAAATAAATTACCTCTCCTCAATAAAATACCAGAGAGATGGTAAAAAATAAGCCAATGAATTTTAACAAGGCAATATTAAAGTGCTCCAGAAAATTCACATTATATTGCATCTGGAATTCTGGAAACATAACGTAAGGCAGCAAAGATACCAGTTAGTTTATAAACAATGATAGTGTCCTTTCTTTTTTTAAAAAAAGCATTTATTTGAGAGAGAGAGGGAGCAAGGTAGTGGGGAGGGGGGTGCAGTGGGTGGGAGGAGAAAGAGAATCTCCAGCAGACCCCCTGCTGAGTGAGAAGCCTGCTTCGGGGCTCGGTCCCACAGCTCTGAGATCATGAGATCTTGACCTGAGCCGAAATCAAGAGTTGGACGCTTAACCTAGAGGGCCGTCCAGGCGCCCCAATTGTAATGTCTTTTCAATATAAGTTACGTGCTGAATGTACTTGCTTAGCACAGAGCTGGGGCCTGTGAAAAACCAGCAGCACCGGCCCAGTGAAACAATGGATGAATAACCCTACACAATAAACCACAGACTTTCACAAAATGAAGATGGAAATGGACCAGAAGGAAATCTAAAATCATCAGGTCCACATTTCTGGCTTGTCCAAGGGCATTCGGGCCATTCCATTAGGTATGTATTGAACGCCTACAACAGACCTGGGGTTTCTAAATGACCTCCAGCTTCCAAAGCGCTGCAGAGACAGATACCCCACAACACCACTAATTTAAACTGAGAAAGCATCAATCTAAACTTACTGAATTGTTTCCATTCGTTGCTAGAGTTCATGTTGAAATGTTACAGTTTGGGGCAAAAGCATCCTTCTTTCTTTATCCTATTTCCACGGTTTCATTTTGTCTCTTTGTCTTAACTTACTACGAAATTCTTTTAATCTCTCCTTAAAAAAATGTCTTACCAAGGAGGTACAGATTTAAAGCTTGCCATATTTTTTTTAATTTGAAGGAAAAAAACAAAGAAACAAAACAGCAAAAACAAACAAACAAAAAAATCCCTGCATCTAAGCCACACAAGAGGAAAAAAAAGACCCGGGCCATCAAAGTTTAATGGCGTTTTCAGTACTGATATCACTGGTGTGGAACCAAAGCAATAAAACCAGATTGCATTCCCCCCTCCAACCACCCCCCCCCCAACTACACCAAATGGTATTAAAACAAAAGCTCCCAATCTCCTCCAAACTTGTGATCCTGGGACTTAACTCAATTTATGCACCATAGTTTAAAAGCTTGCAGCAAAGAGTATGTCCTTTTTACATCTGTCAGCCCCTCATGTGATGAGGAACCTATTCAGAGTAACAGACATGCCAAATTTATCTCCTCCTTCCTACCAGGAAACACCCAGAGAAAACACGTGCTGTGCCAGAGAGCCGTGTGATTGTGAGGAAGAGGAGAACAGTTCAGTACTTACAGAGACTGTGGAGCTGGGCGTGTTTGTCCCATAGCCCGAGGAGGGGAGAGAAGCCAAGGACCAGCGGCGTCCATCAGTCCTATTGAGAGAGGGAGATTAGCTTTGGTCAACACTGGAGCACTGTTACCTCCCCCCCCAGGGGGGCCCCAGGGAAACCGAGCATTTTTTGTCAAACAAATGATACAAATACGGTCAGTGAAGATGTGGAAATGTTCAGCACGGGCCAGAGTAAACAAACATTATACAGCAGGTTGACTTTTATTTAAACTGAATCGATATAGCCAAACAAGTAGAAAGTGAATGGGTTGATCCATATTATTGATCTCTCACTAACACACTTTGACAAAATGAATACTGGGGATAATTACAATGGTCAGACTCAGCAGATTCAAATGAATAAAAACAGAAAGGGAGGAGGAAAAAATACTTGTGTCTGGAGGCTGATCACTGAGGTCACGGGTCTCTGGAAGGGCCTGAATTCCAGCAAGGTCTAAGAGCCTGTGGGGAATTTGATGACATCCTAAAAACTCTCCACTTATTTTCAAGGGAACTGTCTTCCTCCTCACACCTAGGGAGGGGATTAGTGGGGCTCAGGGCTGTTTCAAGTCTTAAGTAGCAAAAAAACTTTCACACTAAAATAGTGACTGACCTTACAGTCAGAATCTCTAAGACTTACTGTGTTCTGACAGGACCTGGCTTCAAGTGTTACAACAAAAGTCCCTTGCAGAGTTGTGAGTAGGTAGCCCCACTCCGGCCCAGGACAGCAGGGGCAGAAAGAAAATTCTCCACTAGTCACAGAACCTAATGAGAAGAGTACAAGTGTCTGCTCCAGTCATAGGGGCAAAACTGTCAGGAGTCCTTGAAGAGAGCGATTTTCTCGCCAAATGGTCAAAGGGTAGCTTCCAGGGTAGATTCTGGTTATGAGTTAGGGTCTTTACAAGGGTCTCAGATGACTGAATGAAATAATAGAGATACTGTTGCAGGGAACAGAAAGCAAACCTTCTGAACTCTCGGGTGTTACAGAGTCATTATTATTTATCCTGTTTTAAGAAAGACTATGATTTCAACATCATATACCCCTGTGAAAACAAATAGATGTGCATTTGCCAAGGGAAAAACAGGAAAAACACACATTATAAAGGCCTATACTGCATTCTTTAGATGTAGTCTATCCTATATAGACTTCTTATAATTTACGACTGTACTCATTTACTATGTGAGAGATAAGAGGGGGCCAAATTTACCACAGACACATTCACAGGAAGTTGAGGTCAGGGGATTCAACAGCATTAGACTTGAATTTGAGAAATGTCACAATCAGATGTTTATGTAAAAAAAACTGATATTTGAGACTAAATTACATCAAGGGAAAATATAATCACAGACTACCTTGGATGTTGCCTCCAATAAATGCAAATGGTCCACAAAGACAAAATGGAGAAATTCAAGTGGACAAATCACAGAAATACTACAATGTTAAAATTTGAGTAAAATTTACCTGTCATTTCTGTGACCATGATTGGAGTACAATTGGATCAAGTTTGTTTTTTAAAAAAGAAGCAAAACAAAATATTTGTAAATATGCCAGATATAAGGAACGGGAACAATTAAGTCATATGTTCTTTAAAAATATTTTTAAACAATTAAAAATGTTAAAAAATGTTAAAGGTTTATGGATAAAATAATTATAAGAACATGTTTCTAAAGACATCAATTAACTGGACACAGGTTAGTTTTATTTTATTTGGCTACTTATTGAAGACTTAAAAATCCATGCTGTACTTCACATTTTAAACACCTCCAATTTTTAGAAGTAAAAAAAAAAAAAGGTGGAGGATATGATTTTTAAAAGGATTATTCAGTCCATTTAATAGCAATTATCAGAAACTAGTCTCTGGAAAGAATGCAGGCACGATTTCCCCCATTGTGACTTTGTTTTGTGATTCATTAACTCTCCTTTCCCTCAGGTATCAATGAATATATTTCACATGAATGAACAATTCCAAGGAAAGACACATTCTTATTAGTTTTGAAACATAAATTACATTTGCTTACTCTGGAAAACACCCAACTAAAAGATGTTTAAACAAGAAAGTGCAGCCATGGACCAGAAATAATTTATGTCTCATGAAGTTCCCCAAGTTCTTGGTGTCTATTTACTCAAATGGAGCACAAAGGACCATTGCATTTTCATTACCATAACGACCGCATATCAGAAGTTATTATACATGCTATATACTGTACTTAAGAGAGAGCATGCCCTTTTTTTCAAGAAAGCTATCACACAAGTGCAATTTAGATCTTGCTAACAATGTTGTCTTTTCTTTGCAGAAGCTACCAATAAAATATTACTGGAAGACAGCCTACATTGCAGCCAAAGCAATAAGGCTTTTCTGAAGTGATTTTTTTGGGGGGTGGGGTGGGGTGGGAATCTCTCAGTGTTAAACTAAGTGAGAAGGAACGAAGAGAAAAACATCTGATGGGAACATAGAATACAAAAGACTTTGCAAAAAACATCATTTCAACACTACTGAAAAAAAAAATCACATTAATACTGTATATAACAAAGAAAAAGTGGAAAGTCCCAGTATCAACCTGACTCTTATAACTGTAGAAAGAGCAAGAAGATTGATTTGTTTAGTTGTAACAGTCACCTGGCATCACGTCTTTTATATTCTGATTGATACTGGACCAAGGTGAACTATGCCAGGTGCTCAACCGGTGTCCAATGACCTGAACCCAGCAGCTAAGTCTGTTCTAGTAATTTGCTTGTGGAAATATATTCTGAGATTTACCCTGGTAAGGAACAATGAGGCACTAGGAAACAACCATGGCATGCAGTCAGGGCTCTGTGTTTCCAATGTAAGTAAAAGCAGTATGTAATGGGTCAACTCCATCAACTTTTGGGAATGGCAGAGCAATGTTATTGCCTCCATCTTAAGCCAAAGAAAAAAACGTTAATTCTGTTATCAGACTGTAAATCTGTATCACCGTTCTTAGGAAAGAATATATATGCTTCTTTGCTCCTGATGAAACTTATTATGCTATAATGCTCATTTTCATCCTTTTTAACTCATTAGTAAAAAATTAGCTTGGTAATTTTACTCTTATGGATGTATTAGATAGCAAGTGAGTGCCATCCTATTTTCCAGTCTGAAATTAAACTATTCCATTACAGGGGATGTCTAGTGGAGGGCGTATTATCACATACTGGTACAGGTAAGGTATATGTTTATACACACACACACACCCCACACACATAATGGTATAAGTAAGATAAGAAAACATTAATAAGCCTGATCTTTATCCCTTCACTCAAGAATAATTTTAAAAACAGGGCAATCTCTTCTCTGTTGGACTAAATACACAAATTAAAAACATGTGAGAGTCTCAGAATGATATTACTTCTTAAAGTCTCGAAAATGCACACCGGAATGGAATGGAATGCAGACCCATGAGTGGTCTTTCCATGTTTCCTGAATAAAAATGAACTTTACAAAGGAGGAGAGAGACATCAGATGTTAAATAAAAACACATCATTTTTAGTTTTTATAAGCAAATGCAGAGTTCTGTTTACTTGAATAAAAGTTTAAAAAGATGATCACTCATGCCCCAATCTAAATTAATATTTTTTGAAGAGTGTGGAGGGAGTTCCATCTGGAAATTCATGCAAAATGAACTACAGGTCTCCTGTGATAATCTTCTGTCATGGTTTCTGGTTTATTTGTCAAAAATTAACATGCCTGGGGGTTGTGTACCTTTTTAAATAGCAGGGAAACCAGATTCATCTATCCTCCAGTCACCCACTTAATTATCAGATTCTCTTCATTTTTATAAATCTGGCAGGATTAAGAGACTGTGATTTCTGTCATGTTTAAACGCACACTATAATGAGATTTGC
The DNA here is from genome assembly GCF_020171115.1 of Neogale vison. NCBI lineage: Eukaryota > Metazoa > Chordata > Mammalia > Carnivora > Mustelidae > Neogale > Neogale vison. Next base: position 221,238,285 of record NC_058091.1, read on the forward strand.
ATTTTTCTTATTACTTAAAGTAATTAAACACATTCTTTTAAGAGGTGTGTTTTAAAGACTATGGTGGGTTCTTGTTCATCCATTTTTGTAAGATTTTCATTTCCACTTAGATGAGTAGCACTATCATGAATTAATATCTACTAGGTGAACATAGGCTTTGTGGGACCAGTAATTTTCACCTTTTCTTTATAGTGCTTAGAACAAGTTCCTAAAAGAAGAGAAGTTGAACTGGGGAAAAAGTCAGGGTGGGGTTCTCAAACTCCTTAGAGAGCCTGTCTTATGGTTCCGGTGTCCTGCCCATGATGGAGAATAGGTACTTTCCACACACAGGCACCTGCCATATGGTGGGGGATGTGTAATACTTACAAGGGATATCAGTTACAGAGAATTTGGGAAATAGTGCCAACAGGTCCTCTTCTTTGGATGTAGTAATGTAAGTACGTTATGTGCTGACCAACGGCAGTGGGGACACTGCAGGTTTCCCCAGTCAGGAACACGTGTTAAAACAAATTTATTATTATTTTTTAACCTACACATATGTCTTTATTAAGTGCTATGTTAACCCACTTCCTGGTATAGTTAGGTGTCTGAGGAAAATGAGCAAGTATGCTGGACATGGCAACCATGTCAACCATAAATGAATTTACCCTGAATGTTCAGCGACCCGGCTGATGGTCGGTTGTTTTCTGTTTTTCCCAGAGCAGGAGGGACCAGGGTGTATGAGAGGGGTGACAGAACCCAGGAGGGTGAAGGTTGGAATCAGACAGGGAGATGTACACGGATCCCACAAGTAGAACACAGAAAATGTGGCTGTGTAGACTCCTCTCACTTGGAGAAGTCACAGAAGAAGATCCAGAACCTGTAGGATTTCACGTTATGGCACAGGCCTATGATCCTCCTAATTCACAACAAGACTTCCTTGTGGCTCAATGACCCAGACAGAACACATGTATCTTCAGCACTTGGTATCAAATTCTAACTAAGATATGAACAGAAAACATAAACTGTCCTATAGTCCATGCGTGGCTTTATCTCAAAGGGATCACAAATTAGTGGCTTCATGCTCTCAAGTAAAGATGCATCTTAGAGTTCATACCCTCTGATCTCAAGAAGGTGATTTAAAAAAGAAAAAGTATTTCAATAACAACAATAACAATTGTACCAGGACACAAAGATGAGTCAAGTCCTTGTAACATAAGCTTGGGTAGTTCCGTAAAAATCTGCTGAACCTCAAGCATGTACAAGGCAATGCTTGTACACATACACACACACACCCAACACATAATGGTATCAGTAAGATAAGAAAACATTTATAAGCCTGATCTTTATCCCTTCACTCAAGAATAATTTAAAAAACAGGGCAATCTCTTCCCTGTTGCACTAAATATACAAAATAACAATATGTGAGAGTCTTACATGTTAAGAGAGAAAAAAGGAAACCATCATCTCTCACCCTCACTGGGAGCCCAGCATCTATGTGGGACCGAGAGAGGTACATGGAACTCTAACCTGCGTCAGAAATCATTATTAAACTGTTAAAGCATGAGTGCTTTCAACAAAGTTGGGTGGCAGTGTGAAGCTATCTTTGGCCAGGGAGCTTCAGAGGTCATATATAATACGCGGGATCTCATAGGCAGAAGGCAGGGGAACAGGCGGGAATGAGGAAGAGGGGATTCAGGAGATGCCATTCTCGACATAACACTTTACTGTTTGACCCACAGAAAGTCCTTACCTCCGTGCAAATGAGAAATGGGCTGAGGCACTGGGGGAGAAATTTCTTGGACTATCTTGAGGGCTGTTTCCTGTAAAGAGAAAGAGGGGAAAAAATCATAACATGATTTTATTTTTGTAACATTATCCACATCCAGGATCGTCTTCTTTCTAGTAATACGTTTCTGTACATTCTCATCCCACATTCCTCTCTTCAAAAATGCTTCAGTTTTCCTTGGAGTTGGGGCTGGGAGTGGGGGGGAGGGAGAGTGAGGGAAAGGCCTTGAGTCCCAGCACAGTGTTCTGAGGGTGCAAGATATATGAATAAGCACATCCATCCATCACCAAGCAGCAGTCTCCCAGGGATTAATAACCTAAACATTTCAGTCCTAAAGAATAATGTATATATAAATGTCTTGCTTCTCAGTCTTCCAGATGTTAACATTTGAAGCGACAGGATAGTTGTGGAGGCCTATGCTTCACCTGGTGGTGGGGACGGGGCTTTCTATTTTGGGAAGCAGCCTCAGGATTTTTTATTTACAGAAACCAAGTACATGTCTGAGTTCTCAAAAATAAATCCCTGTACTCCAGAATCCATGTTTTAAAAGCAGAAATGTCAGTACGCATCACAAAATACTGGGAAGAACCCAGTCATTTGGACCTATTTCTCCAATGACCCAGATCTAGCCCCTAAAGCTATTTTCTTCTACACCTCCCCCCAACCCCAGTTCGAAGCATCTGGGCTGTGACTGGCCAGGCAGACGTTCAAAGCCACTACCCCACAAAGGCTTTTTTCTCAGAGAGTGTTTTCCTTGCATCCCACGGAGGCGGGTGAGCACAGACCGCTCGCTGCAAAGAGCACAGCTCCGTGGGGGCTTGTTACTTCCTCCATCAGAACACCCAACCTGCTGCTGGTCATTGAGAATGCGTGGTAGGCAGCTGGTGAGGGGCAGCTCAGGACAGCCCAGACCACCCGGCTTCCCTCCGCGTGTTTAATTAGATTGGCAGAATTATCTGAGGACCGGAGGGAACTGTATGTAGCTGGTTTAAAGGAGGAGGTGAGGAAAGGTTGCAGGCTAGCCTTATACTGTCTTGAAACATGGAGAATAAATTAGGAAGCTGTGTTTAATCCCTACCAGCCAGCCAGTTCCCACATTACTGATTTCAGAAACGGAAGTGACAACTGTGGCGAGGAGTGAGGAATACAAGACTGCAGTACCAAGCTGCAAACAATGCATCACCTGCGTGCAAATAGGAAGAGACCAACCCATTAAGGGGATACATTTAGTGTTACCTTGAGGACTTCTGGGCTGGTTACATCTGTACTGAAATTTTTCGATTAACTTAAGGTTGCAAATTTTATAGAGATGTTGTCAACGGATGCCATTAACTTTATGACAGACAGCACAATTAAAGCCATTTGACTAGGAAGCACTGAAAAGCCTGTTTCTTTAGGGACAGAGACTCTAGAAGAACTTTTCTCTCTTTTGTAATGAAATTTATCATGTCTCTGCATCTGTTGTTCCTTGGGCCCCTGGAGAAATGGATTCTGCTTTTGCTATCCAGTAATCTAGGACTCTTTTTGTCCATCTATCTACACAGCTAAATTAAGTTCCATCAACTTTCCCCAATAGGCTTCGTTCCCACCAACCCTGCCTTTTCCCATCTTAGCTTATATATCACTCTTTGGAGCCTTAAAAGATCTTGAAAAATGCAAGATAGCTAAAAATTCTTATTTCTGAAAGGGACATGAATCTAATGCCAGAAATCTTAGTGTGGATTTTGTTTATTTGGAAAAAGAGTTCACTTTGCTCATATCCCATATAGAGCAAACTACCAGTAAGTTATCAGGAAAAACAGAAGAATTGATTGTTGGAAGCCAAGGTATGATCAGTTTAGTAATTCTTGCTACCGAATTCACTGAGAGTAAATAATAAGATCCACGAAACTTAATACCAAATTCTTAGCTCCAGGTTCTTTTATAAAGTGAACACCGTATCTGGAGATTATGATGAGATCAACTAGAACTAGAGAGAGCTTACTACCTATTTTCAACACTCTGAAGAAGGGAGAAACAAGGAGTTAACTTAAAACCCTTTTCACTTTTAGAGATTTTAATGACTGGTCACCAGGAAGCCATGTAACATCTTATAATACATGGCAACTGATCCCTTTGAAGATGAACAGGCTGAGACAAAGATATATAGAGGTAGGTTAATTTAACTCTGCTCTTAATGAAAACAAAACAAAACAACCAACGCTACCATTAACCATTTCTAATCCTTGGGGTTTTGCCTCTCCATTTCACGCTACCTTTCTAAGCCCCTAGATTGAAAATGTTTCTCATCCACTCCCACATTGCTATAAAATCAAACCCAAATTCCCACATTTTTAACTTCAAGACTACAGGGCCATCTGCATAATCTTGTTCCTAACAGATCTTTCTTCCTGTTTCATGGCAGCTCTAAAGCCAGGTTTAAATGCCAAAGTGTGCACACATGCACCCCCCCCCGCCCCCGCCCCCCCCCCCCCCCCCCCGCCTATCACAAAGGTTCTTAAATGGAGTGCGATATTAGAGAAAATGATAGTGGCCTGAACTAGAATACCTGATAATTCATTACAGATAAGAGATTACAGCTTAACCTGAGGACAGCTGGGCAAGCTCAACAGAAGAATGGAAGAACCTCAGGAAGGGGACAGAAACCACCCAAACAGAGCAGGATGATACAGTAGGGAAAGACACTCTGGCAGCAGGAGATTCAGACTGGTATAGCCAATGAGCTGTGAGCTATGTTTACTGGTATTAACCAGGGGAGGGCCTTACGAGACATCAGCAGGCAAGAGAGAGACGCTAGAGATTTTAATCTGGCATGAACGTGTTGGGTGGACAGGTGAGTGGCCAAAGAAGGGAAGTTTAGGAGCGTAGATTAGGACATGAAAGGCCAACAGAAAAAACATCTTTGTGAGCAAACCAAGCATAATTAGTGATGCAGTAGAAATGAAGTGATGAAAATATTCCAGGTTACCAGCGACCCACATTTGGAAATTTTGAGAGAGAAGTGGAGTGGTTGTGATAGGACAGGAAAAGGGTGGATGAGTCTGTAGATTTTTGTGTTATTACAGAATATTCCTCCATCTTCCTTAGGGAGAGGTAAAAAGATTAGGAGATTAGATGGGTGGGAGTTAATCTTCGTTTCTGTTTTTGTTGTGCTTTGATTTTAGAGAGGATAGGACAGAGTGAGAGTGAGAGAGAGAGAGAGAGAGAGAATCTTAAGCAGGCTCTACATCCAGCAGGACCCAGGACCCTTGAGATCATGACCTGAGCAGAAATCAAGAGTCAGACGCTTAACCACCTAAGACACCCAGGCACTGCTGGGAGTTAATCTTTGAAGTCTGTGATCTTATTTGAAAGAAAAATTGATTTCTATGTTACCTACTCAGTCTCTGAGGCCTGGGGGACATACTTTTGTTATACAGTGAAGAAAATACCACTCATTTAGAACAGATTAAATTAAAAAGCACACCTTATATATATGTATTCTCAAGAAATGAGGACCAGGCTGCTGTGGACATGCCCAGCAAGCCTCCAGGATGAGAAAGCAAGACGGACTGAAACCAGAGTCCTATACATGACCTTCACTCCTCACAGCACTGCTCTCTGAATTCATCCACCCATCTGCAAAGCAATACCTGAGAGACTTTCCAATGAAAACTGGTGCCAGTTAATTCTCTGCCCATATGTGCAGCCCTTGCTTATAACTCAAATCCTGCTGCTCCCAGGGATTTGCTGGCTCTTGGATCTTTGAGTGCTAGGACACTTCATAGACCGCTGTTATCACTGCTGATGTTTTTGACCTGGTAAAGCAAACCTTAGCAGTGGTCAGGCATTTGGTAGGTAATTAATGCTAGGGTCCCGGGGGTGAGGTGGGGGGAGGACTAGAACAGCCAGTATACAAGCAGTATAACAAAATGGGACTTTACTTCACGGCTCTGCACAGGGTGCCTCATTTTCAAGGCAGTTATGGTTTAGAAAGTGATTTCCAGATTAATTAAATTGTTTGATTGCTTTGTAATTAGGTTGGAGAAGTCCTGTGTCTTTACCACAGAGAAACAAGCTGCAAATCTTTTTAAAAGGCATATGCTGTACCCACCACAGATTATTAATGTGCTTTTAATAGCTGTCTGTTCACAAAATGATAGTTTCTGGTTGCCTTGATTTCCTATCAGGACTGAGGAATCCAAGAAATAATGATAATTGCCATCTGAAACTCCTAGTGGATCAAAGAGTAAGCCCCCCATTTGAATCCTTGTCATTACTTGACGATCAGCTTAAATGACTTGTGGCGTTTTACGCTGTAACAATCAATACCATGGTTCCTGTCGCTTTGTAGGAGACTCTGAGTAACATACTGCCATTGCTGTAGAGTGTAAGACCAAACCTGCAAGTATCAAACCTAGCATCTCCTTCCAAGATGAATTTCAGCAGATAAGATGGGCACGGGAACAGTTAGGCAGGAACCTCAGGCTGAGTGAGCTTGCAAAGACAGTAGTTCCCAACACCTGACCCTTTTGACTCTAGCCTAACAGACCCAGCTAATACAAGAAAAGTTAAGTCTTCCTCTCACTTAGACAGCTGTCTCAGCAACTGGCTCTTCTCCAGATATGATTGTGGAATATTAATTAAAGCTGGGCAGCTGTTTAGAGTCTAAGTGGACACAGAAAAACCTTGATTGGCCTTCTGTGGAATTGTCTCTGGGTAGGCTGTGAGGGGACTAGAGCAAGCCAGTGAGTAGAAGTAGGCTCATCTGCCTGGGTTTTCAAGTAAATACAAGATTACAGACAATGAACCAAATCTGTCATAAAATCTCGGCTCTCTGAACTTGTTTTGGGTTTTCCCTGTTCCTCATTGCTTACTGATCCTTCCAGCAGCCAAGACCACTACTATCATTTGATTCATTCATTCAACAAATATTTATCAATCCTCCACACCATGTAGAGGGCAAAAAGATTTGACTTACATTTTAGAAAGATCCATCTGGTGTTCTGTGGCCTATGGGCTATAAGCAGGTATAAGCGGAAGCAGGGAGATCGGTTAGGAGGCTACCAGCTCAGACAAGCTAAGGACTGATACTCTGGGTGGGGTGACTTAAGATCTCAGGTACTTTCTGGCACTAGAATGAATGGGATTGGCTGAAAACTGGACTGAGTAGAATGATAAGGGAAAGAGAAGAAACTAAAGGACTCCTAGATTCTAAGACTAAGCCAATGAGCAAGATGGTGGCATTAACTGAGACAGGAAAGACCAAGGGGAGGATAGGGTTTGGGAGTGTGAGACAGAACTAAGAACATAACTCCATTATCTGAGTGGGTATTAGGCTCTTTCACTTACAGAGACACCACATCAAATAATTTCAAATATATCAAAATGTACTCATACGCCACTTTTTGTGCAATTATATATAACAATGTTATACTTAGTTGCAGTTCTCATGTAACATTTATATTAATTATATAAAAATTCTGTTATATAAAAATTCTGTTACAGTTGTTACTGTACGTGAGAGCAGGTAACATTTTTCTGCTCACATTTTTAAATGCCTAATAGACTGAATAATCCTGATCTGAGTCAGACACTCAAACCACTCAAGAGTGCTAGTGAAGGGTTTATAGAGAAGGAAAATTCTATAGGCTAAATATTGAAGATCGAGTAATGATAACTTCAATCACTCTGTCTGTGTCACCACAGGTAAAACCAAATGGAATTTAACAACGTGTACTCTCTTCCCTTTCTCTCCTCCTCTAATTGCTATTTCTAAATATTTGATGGGGGGGATAAGCTTTAGTTATACATGTAGATACACACAAAGCGTATTTTGAATTCTCAGTGCCCAACCTAGTCTCTAAGATATAGAAAACTAGAAACATACAACTTTTTAAACCCAACAATTATGTATTAAGATCTTTTTGTTCATAGCTTTGAGCTACGTACTACAACAGATTAAGTGGCGAACAAGACCAAAAGAGCTAAAAATCTGATAGAGGCCGCTAACTCTAGATATCATCCAGCTCTAGACTCATCTTGCAAAACCAATTCTGGATCCAAATTCATGTGAAAAAGAAGTGTTCTTAAGCCAAAGCTCTTAAATGTATCAAAATTACTTACTAAAAATGAACGCTCAATGACAATACCATATGGAGAATGTACTGTGTCACAGCAGACTGTTGAGAAATGGACACAGAATGCTTTCTAAGGAATGACTGGTGAGGCTGGAGGTGGAAAACATGCAGGGAGTAAAAGAGAGATCCAATAACAGGTCAATTTCTATGTCATAAGACTCCCAATGATGCCTATTGTCTCCATTTCATGAAGCTAGTCCTCTGGAATTTGTGTACTCTATTTGAAATGCTGTGGCATTGACACGAATCCCTTGGAGATGTGTTATAATGGGTTCTTGAGAATGTTTTAGCTTTTCATTGACCCTTCCTTATTACTCTGAATTGATGTCACATCTCAAGGTGATCCCGAGTAAAGACCGGTGAATGTCAAGAATGATGAAGAAAGTTGATTTTTAGTTGTGTATTTTCCTCCCATCTACAGTAATTCATCTCCCCACAATAGAGAAGAGATTATTTTTAGTCTTTGTTTAAAGTTGCTGAGTAGCACTGGTGAGGTCAAGGAAGGGGAGTTAATAACATAGCCACTGTAACAGATACTCCTAACTTTCATGCAATTTTATGAAACTCGATCCATTCCTTCATCTTAGATAATTAATTAGTATCTGAATCAGGATAAAAGACTAAGTTAAAGAATGTAACCTACGGTGCACGTTTTCTTTTTCTGTCATACACGAAGGGATCTCAATTCTTTAACATAATTAGATACAAAGAATATCCCTTTTTACTTAGAAGAGTAGGGTGGGTGCCATCAAGAAATTGGTTCTTCTCAGATTGTTTGCTTCAACTGCTCAGTAATTTCTAGTCAAAGAGCAAGTATTTAAATGACATGGTGCATATCCATATACCTTGCTAAATATAATCTGAATGTAATCTCTATTATATATAAATCTGAATGTATCTCTATTATATAAATCTCTATTACTTTTTCCTTTCAGTTCTTCATAGTTAAAAAAAAAATACATTTTCGACTTAAGAGGGTCCCATTTAACAAATACTAAATGTTCCTTTGGCTGCTGGTACACCAGTATTCTATATGAAAGAAGCAAAATACATACATTTTTCTTTTAATAGTTACCTAATCATTTTCAGTGAGTAACTCCAGATATAGGTTCAGACTTAAAAGAATCAAAGACATTCAATTCTACTGCTTCATTATAAAATAATATGCTATGTGCCAAGTACCTAACAATTCAGAATAGTGACTCTGAGTTCCCATAAACCATACTGATGCTGGAAATTCCCTGGCCCTGAGACTTTGCTCTAATATTTTCTTTCACTCTTCTCTTTCATGTCCTTATATCAATAAACAGTTCTCATCTGCAGTGCATAAGAGAATCACTTGGGAAGCTTTAAAAATGCTGATATTCAGGCCCTAACATGACCCTTTTTAAATGAAGTGATTGTAATATGCCAGGACTCAGAAGCATGACCTTAGAATTTGCTTATATACTATAAATCAAATTTGAAACGTCCACTCGTCCCTCAGACCACTTAACCAGGAAGTTTTTTTTTTTTTTTTTCTTTTCACTTCCCCATGTCATTCTATAATGCAACTTTCCTCCTTGTCTCAGGTACAATAATAGTTCAATGTTCCTTTTACAAATTCACTTCATGTGACCTCCAAGTGTTGTCAAAATAGGACTAATGCTTGAAATTCCTCCCCTATCAATCCAAACAAAGAGCATCCTACCATGTGAACACGCTGGAAATCCCACCTGCCCACACGTGTTCTCTGAGGTTAATCAAATAAATGAGATACTTCCTTTACCCAGTCCTATTGCTATCCTTCACTTCATTATTCTCACTCTATTATTTCTTCTATACTCACTTCATTACTTCCACAATTTTTCCCTTTTTTCAAACAGGGTGTAACACCCCACCCAAGCTTAGCTGTGTATCACTCCTATATTCCCAAATTCAGACTAAAAGTCTCATAAGACTCATAAGAAAATAAATTCATTGACCATAATTCTTTTTTTTTTTTTTTTGTCTTTTAAAGATTTAATTTATTTATTTGAGAGTGAGAGACACAGAAAGAGAGGGAACACAAGCAGGGGGAGTGGGAGAGGGAGAAGCAGGCTTCCTGCCGAGCAGGGAGCCTGATGCAGGGCTCGATCCCAGGACTCTGGGACCATGACCTGAGTTGAAGGCAGATGCTTAACAACTGAGCCACCCAGGCACCTCCACTGACCATAATCTTGCTTACACTTTTACTATCAAGTCTTAATCTTTTGATTATCCAAAGTTAAACGCCAGTTTTCATTTCAATCACCACCTAACAGTATATGAGTGAAATATTTGCCTTAAGACTGTATTCCCTGCTTTCATTTTCTCATAGGCAGAATGCCCAGAATTTGGTTCATGTAGTACCAGAATTTTAAGAATTATTAGGACAGTTAAAATCAATTCACGGGGCCTCAAGGCAACATGTGATTATCAGAAGAAAAAATAACATCACTCTAATCATTCCAATCATTCCTTCTTACAAAAAAACAGGACTGGGGGCACCTGGGCGGCTCAGTTGGTTAAGCGTCTGACTCTTGGTTTCAGGTCAGGTCATGATCGCAGGGTCATAAGATTGAGTCCCGTGTGGGGCTCCAGGCTCAGCACAGAGTCTGCTTGAGATTCTGTCTTTCCCTCTCCTTCTGCCCCTCACCCATCTCACAGGAGTATGTGTGTGTGTGTGTGTGCACGCTCTCTCTGTCTTTCTCTCTCTCAAGATAATAAAAAAATCTTTAAAAAAATTTAGAAAACAAACAAACATGATTTGGTCTTTTCCATGACAGAGATGTGCCCATTCAGGTCCTTATTCTATGTATGTTCTATACATGTATCCACGGCATTTTTAGCATACAATCCTAAATTATGATGGATGGATGGGGTGAGGGGGCTTATTTCAAACCACACACAACCCTGAGATTTTCTGCACAAATACAAACTTTTAGAAAATCACTAACTTCAGGAGCCACAACTATTAATTACAATGTGTTGAACCCTTCAGGTATGTTCAGGGGCACTGAGGTAGGAAATAAAGTTGTGAGTACTCTTCTTGAACCGCATGACTAGGTATCTACGGCCCTCTGAAAGAAAAATTAGGTACATAACAGGTACAAATTTTAATCACATATTAAATCATATGACAAATAGTTACATAACTAAATTTCCATACCAGAAATTGTAACGCTGCTAGAAGAAAACAGGGAAAAGCTTCTTGACATGAGTTTGACAACAATTTTTGGAATACGACACAACATCAACAAAATCAAAAAGAAATAAGACTACATCAAACTTTCTAAAACTTTTCTTTTGCTTCTACAAAGCAAAAGAAACAGCACAATGAAAAGGCAACCTGTCAAATGGAAGAAAATATCTGCAAACTACCCATCTGGTAATATATAAGGAGCTCATACAACTCAATAACAAAAACAACAATAAAATTTTTTTTAAATGTGCAAATACATTAGACATTTTTCCAAAAAAGATGTATAGAAGATCAAGAGAGAAATGAAAAAAAAAAATGCTCAACATCACTAATCATCAGAGAAATATAAACCAAAATCATAATGATCAGGGAAATACAAACCAAAATCATAATGATATCACCTCACATCTATCAGAATAACTATTATCAAAAAGACGAGAGACCACAAATGTTGGCAAGGATGTGGAGAAAAAGAAATCTTCATGCATAAGTGCTGGAAATGTAAACTGATGCAGCCACTATGGAAAACAGGACAAAGATTCCTCAAAAAATCAAAAATAGAATTATCACATGAAACAAAAATCCCACCTTGGGGTACTTCTCCAAAGATAATGAAATCACTACCTGTAGGTATTTACCCAAAGTTAATGAAATCACTATCTCTGCACCCCAAGTTTACTATAGCTTTACTTACAACAACCAACATATGGTAACAACCTAAGTGTCCCCTGATGAATGAGACAACTGTGGTGTATACATAAAAGAATATTATTCAATCATAAAAAAGGATACCCTGTCTGTTGCAATAACACAGATGGAACTTGAGGGTCTTATGCTAGGTGAAATAAGCCAGAGAAAGACAGATACTGTATTTTCTCACTTATATGTCGAGTCTAAAAATCCTGAGTTCATAAGGGCAGAGTGTCAAATGGTGGCTGCCAGTGCCTGGGGGAAATGGTGAGATGTTGTTCAAAAGGTACACATTGTATGTAGAAGGTGAGTTCTGATAATAATGTAAAGTATAGTGACTGTAATTTACATACTGCAATACAAGCTTGAAAGTTTAGAGAATAGATCTTAAATGCTACCACGAAGCACACAAAAATGATAATTACGTGAGGGGATGACAGTTTGAACTAACCCTATTGTGGCAGTCATTTTACAATACATATGTGCATCAAACCAACATGTTGTATATGTCATATATGTTAATGATCAATAATGTCTCCATAAAGCTTGGGGAAGGTAAGCCAATATACGCTGGGTATGTCATTAGATCCATAAGTATAAGATCATTGATACTGGTGGTTTCCTTCAAGTGACATTGGCGGTGATGATGGATGAAATGGAATACTGGCAATTCTGGAGACTGTGTTTGAGATTAGGGCTCTGTGTTCTAGAATATCTGAGGGCCAATCACTTTCTGTGTGAGGTGAAGCGTGACAGTAAGGCAGACCAGTGCCTAGGAGTTCAACAGGAAAATATTGACATGACAGACTCTTGGTAGCCTTTGGAGGAAGTCAGATGAGTCAGACCATCCCTGACCACAATGCTCTCTCCCATTAGACAAGGAAGAAAGATGGAAACAGAACATAATAATATCCTGCACTCACGTGGTATAAATAAAATGAGGGAACCATGCATTCAGAAGAGGGATGGATGGCCATACAGAGGCAACCTCTGATCTGAACCTCCAGGGAAAATGGTAGATGAAAGACTGAAAGGAAAGGAGACTTCTGAAGCAGAGGAAACTGAACAAGCAAAGGGACAGAGAGTACAAAACAGAAGAGCCTATTTTTACCTACTTTAGTTTTACTACAAAAGCAATTATACAGACACAGTAAAAAAAAAAAAAAATACAAATGGTTCAAGAAAGGACACAATAAAGACTAAAAATTTCTCCCAAAGTCTGACTTCCATTCACTGATTCATTCAGACACTTACTATGAGCTCACGCATCAGGTAAGGCAGCAGGTTCTGGGCTCCTGTGCCCAAATCCCAATCCCCAATTTTAATCTTCAGGTGCAACCTCTTTCAATAGGGTATGGATCTATCCAGAAATACATATAGATGTGCAAGCATGTACTATGAATAATAAAAAAAAAATCCCAAAAGAATACCATGCCATTTATTTGTGTATGTATAGTTTTAAATTTGCTTTTTTCTTCATAATCTATCTACATCTTTCTGTACCACCACACCGAAATCTGTCATCATCTTTATCAAATAAAATTCCAGTATGCCATAATTTACTTCGTTTCCTATTAATGGATATTAGACTGATGTCAATGCTTTGAAGATTCAGTATCTTGTAAATACTTTCTGGAGGAGGTCACTCAGAGGATGTGACCTCCACTTGATCCGGAAGGGACCCAGGTAATTGGAGGCTGCAGATCCCCTCCCTGGTTCATGGAATGTATACTCTGCTCACCGTTCCCATAGGTAAAGGTCTTCCAAGGACGGAGCCTTGAGAGAGAGCTGGGCTAAATACATGACTGAACCCAGTTAAGTCTTCTATGTAAACTTGTAAGATTCTGGTCACGAGGCACATACCTGCTCCCCTGCAGGCCCCTCAAGGCTGCCTTGTAAATAAGTTCCCTTGCTCTTAAAGCTGCCACTGGCCAATCTGGAGTGTGAGTGAGTGATCCCGAGGATTTTTAAAAAATATGTTAACTCTCTGTTTCATTCTCTACTACCTGGCTCAAACTTTCTTCTTCCGAATTGTTAGGTTAGTCTTTTTTTTTTTTAATTGATTCATTCTGTTTTTGTATTTTTACACTGAGGCAATTCTGTCAATGCACTGAAGATGTTCCATTTGTTCTTCTCTTTTTATGTTGGTTATGTTATTTTTCCAAGGAGAAATTTTTGTTTAACCAAATTTATATCAACCATTGTCCTTTATGACTTTAGTCCCTGTACCTTGTTTTAGGCCTTCCCCACTTCCAAATTCTTTCCTCAATGCAGCCATGCTTTCTTCTAGTACTTTTATGGTTTCTTGTTAATCAAGTTTTTTTCTGTATCTACACGGGATTTATTTGTGTATGGATGGAGGTAGCAGTCCAGTTTATTTCTTTTCTAAATGACTAATCAGCAGATTCAAGACCATTTATCGGCCTTAACAATCTACGTTTTCCCCAATGATTTAAGCAAGGCACATTTAAGGACTGCCAAGTCATTTGATGTCATGGGAGCAAAGTTGTAGGAATGAAGACAGGGCAGGGTGGTGAATGGTGGGAAGCACAAAGAATGAATGAACATCAAACTAGAAAAGCCTGCTGGCCAGATGGAACTATCCTTTAAGACAGTATTCCAGGTGATTCTGTATCTGGCGGGAACCCTGGAGTCCCTATTTTTGTCCAGTACTCCAGGCGATTCTTGAGCACACTAGAGTTTTAGAATCCTAACTTCAGAACAGTGATTCTTAACCTTGGATTCACATTAAAATAGTCCAGCGGACAGTAAAACAAACAAACGAAAAACCTCAATGACCAAGGCACACTTCAGTCCAATTAAATCAGAATGGGGACCTTGGATGGGGCAAGATTATTTTTAAAGCTTTCCAGGTGATTCTGATGTGCATTCAAGTTTGAAAAACACTGTTTTAGATTCTGCTAAAGCCAGTGAATTTTACAGATTAAGTTGTTCTCTAACTGTACTAAGTATCAAAAATCTCCTGGGGAGCTTTTAAAAAAGATATATACTGATGCCAGGTCAGATACATGGAGTTTCTGATTTAATTGGTCTGGGACCTGGTATTTTTTTAAGCTCTGCAGGTGATTTGAATGTGCAGCGAGGCTTCAGAATTCACAGAACTATAATTCTCAACCGTAGAGTGTATCAGAATCACCTTGAGAATCAGACCACAGATCACTGGGCACCACCCCCGGAATTACTTAATTAGTAAGTATGGGTTGGCTCCTTAGAGTCTGTATTTATAACTAGTTCCTGGAGCTGCTAATCTGGGATCACATGTGGGTACCACTACACTCATGTATGTCAGGACAAACCATGAATGTTGCTTTAAAGATATAACTACATTTATGTATTTAAAAAAAAACACACACACACACAAAACATTTCAACAAAGAGAAATGGAATTGAGGTAGACACAGGCAGTGAGAGCAGGTCAAAAGAGGGAACCTGGTCCTTACACCGCTGCAGATGCCCTGAACTAGGGGCAGGGGCCAGGACAAAGCACCAGAGGTCAAATTTCAGAGGGAAACTAAGACTTAGCATGGAGGGTGGCATGGAAGATGCTGGGTGGCCAGGTACAATGACATTGCTAAAAGTGAGAATGAACAGAACGGGTGATAATCAGCTTGCCTACTGAGTAACAGTTGGAGCTGAGGTGCTGCTGGGACATGTTCAGATGGAGAAAGCTCCGGCAAATAGAAATATGCATCTGTGTTCAGACGAAATGTCCAGGCCCAGGATAGAACTGGAGGAAAAATCAGCACATGCATGAAGTACCAGGTCTTGGGAAAGGACTGCTTGTCACAGGTCTAGCAGCTTGTCACTGCTAGACAAAGGATGTAACACAGAGAGATTCCAATAGTTAAAATGGATGAGGGCACAGAAAGGAGCCAACGGGAAGGATGGGAATATTGAAGAAAGAATTAGACGAAGTAATGGAATAGAAATTACCAAGAGGTAGGAAATGGTTCCTGATATTAAATCCTCTATAGAGCTCAGGCCGAATAATAATGTTTTACAAAGAAATCACTGATCTGACCACTGGGAGATGATGGTT
This sequence comes from Neogale vison, assembly GCF_020171115.1. Lineage (NCBI taxonomy): Eukaryota > Metazoa > Chordata > Mammalia > Carnivora > Mustelidae > Neogale > Neogale vison. Next base: position 221,254,124 of record NC_058091.1, read on the forward strand.
TTAGTGCAGCAGGGCGACGGGAGTAGTGTCATGCCTTTCATTTATGTCATCAGTGAATGCTGGCCAACATTGGACCTGACTAGTTTCCCAAGGGAAATGGAGTAGGACTTGCTGGCTCGACTTCACGGAGACATAAAATAAACATAATAACAACATCCGCACTTGGTTATTAATTTAATCAACTTATAATTTTAAAAGAAATTTTAAATGTTATAATAGCTCATAATTTCACAGAATTATTTTAAAAACCTCCTATTAAAAATGTGCTCTCAGGGGCGCCTGGGTGGCTCAGTGGGTTAAGCCGCTGCCTTCAGCTCAGGTCATGATCCCAGGGTCCTGGGATCGAGCCCCGCATCGGGCTCTCTGCTCCGTGGAGAGCCTGCTTCCTCCTCTCTCTCTGCCTGCCTCTCTGCCTACTTGTGATCTCTCTCTGTCAAATAAATAAATAAAATGTTTAAAAAAATATTTTTAAAAAATGTGCTCTCAGGTGGAAAATGGCTGTAATATATAAGTGAAGGGTAAGCTTTTGCATTTTATGCTATGAAGCTACAGCAGGACAAAAGCTTTCCTCTGTTATAGGCCAGAGGATTTACAATTTTTCAATCTTAGCACTGGCCTAGTTTCCTTAGGATATTTCTAATTAACATATTCTTAACTAGAAAATGGAGGAGTTCTGCTAAATAGTTTTGTAATGTTTTCCAACAGCAATTAACTCAGATCACCCCTCCCCCCCCAAAAAAAACCCCCATTTTTATTTAACAACACATGTCATAAAAAAGCATTCTGATCTTCATGCAGATTCTGGCTGCTCTGCGGCAGACGCATGTGTCTCCAGGTGAAGTTAGGTAGAACGCAGAAGCATATGCCCATCACCACGGAGGGGCTGAGTAAGGATAAACCAGACTGAGGGGATAACTTTAGTACTGCTCCTAATATTGGAAAATGCTAAACATAAAACTGTGTAACTGCTTCGAACTGAAGGCAGATGGTGAGGGTGGAAGCAATATGCACGTGGGATTTTGCTGGTGAAATGCTGAAAATCCACAGTAGAGGAACTGCTCAATTTTAAAATAACTTTTAAAAACCTGACTCTAAAGGTAACATGTGTTCATGTTGGAAGATTTGGAAAATGAACTATAAAAATGAAAGTGGTAATCCTTTTAACGTAGTATGGTATTTTTCTTTAGCCCGTTTATGGATAGTGTGTGCACATACACGCACACTTTTATTTTATTTTCTTAAGTCAATTCTGCACCCCACATGGGGTTTGAATTCACAAGCCTGAGATCAAGGCGCGCGTTCCACCAACTGAGCCAACCAGGCACCACGGAAACGTACTTTTAAATAGGATCACAGGGATGACTGGGTGGCTCAGCTCGTTAAGCCACTGCTTTCAGCAGAGGCTGTGATCCTAGAGTCCTGCAATGGTCCCCCGCATTGGGCTCCCTGCTCAGTGATGAGTCTGTTTCTCCCTCTGACCTTTCCCCCTCATACTCTCCCTCTCTCAACTAAATAAATAAATAAATAAAATCTTTAAAAAAAAATAGGATCACAAACCATATCCAGTTTTTGTATCCTGTTCCTTATAATTAGGTTGTAATCACAATTTTCCTATGCCACTACATTTTTTTTTCCTATGATGGTTTTTTAATGGCTACACATTATTCATCACACAGATGGACTACAATTTAAGCATCACTCCTCTTACTATACAATATTTAGGTTGTTGCCCATTTTTGTGCTATTATAAATAATGCTGCAATTAATATCCTTAAATATGTATTTCTGAGTACTTTTCTGATTAATTCCTTAAATTATATTTCATGAAGTGCAAATAATAGTTCAAGTGATGGAAACTATTTTTAGTGCTCTTGACAAAATACCACTCTGCTTTCTAAAAAGATTATAAATTTACATTAATATACTGAGCATTACTATCTCACTACACCATCACCAGAAATGATTATTACCATGCGTTGCTTTTTAATATTTGCAAATCAGGTAAAACTGGTATTTCTTTATTTCAATTTGCATTTCTTTGATTAGCATGAGGTCAGACTTCTCATTCGTCATTTCTGCTTCTTCTTTTGTGAGTGGTCTGTTCATGTCCTTTGCCTATTTAGTGGGACATTAGAATTTTTTCTTTCATCCAAGAGAGTTTCTTATGACTTAATAATACTAAACTTCTGCTCATGATATTTGTTGGAGATATATTCTTAGTTACTAGTGTTTTCATTTTTTATGGTGGTTTTAACTTACAGAATTATGAGTTTTTAATATACTCCTATTACCCACCTTTTCCTTAGCTGTTTCTTCGACTTTTTCATGCTAAGAAATTATTTCCTCATCCTGAATAACTACATATTCTTTTTACTTTTTAGGGCTTAACTTTTACATATATATCATTTAACAGCGGGATGAAAATCCTTTTTGCATAGAGCATGAAGGGAGTCCAGCTCCTGCATTTTCATACAGATAGCCCGTCTTCCCACTACCACTGGCTGGTTTAAACTCTTTCCCAGGGCTGTGTGATGTTTTCCTCACCATGTCATTATCAATCCCTGGCAATTTTTGTTTCACATGTGATCAGCTGCTTGCACTGTCCTCACCCTAACTCACCCTAGATGGTGTCTGCTACACTCAGGTAGCCAGGTCCAAGTCCCTGACATTCTGTGGCCAACGGGAACTACACAGTCTTCCGGATATACTTCAGGCATTATGTCTCGAGTGAGTTTTTGCATCCTTACGCTCACCCAGTAGCTTCTGCCTGGTCTTCCTAGAGAAAAGGAATTTCCCACATCAGGACCACTGCCTCCCCAGGAAGGATGCCACCATCCATGTTTCCAGCTTTCTTTGCAACGAGGGCGTAGTCGAGGCTTTGCCAATTAAGTCTCAACTCAACGTTGGCTTGAAAGAAAACACTATGAGGAAGCAGGTGACTAATTAATTTTTATGGCAAGAGTGGTGGCAGGGGCACATCTCTTGGGAGTGGGGGCAGCAGCATTTGAGTTTCTGGAATTCAGGGATCAGGGCCAGTAGCCAGGAGTTGCTCTGCACAGTATACCATGTGGTCTATGCATTTTCGAGGCTATGTGGACTTCGATGCTCTCTCTTTCGTCCTTCTGAAAACTATCTGAACTACCTAATACACCTTAATAAATTCCTCCTCTCTTCAACTACAGAGTGAACATGTTGCTTGCAATGAGACAGCTACACACACAATTACACTATCAGGAGTATTTGGATTCGAGTTGCTTTAGAACTATGATTTAACATGGGGAGATTATATTTTTTAGCTTTTTCTCCAATAAACAGGACATGTCTTTCCATTATTCAAAAAACAGTTTTGCTTTCAAATCAAGTTTTATTGCTTCTACATAGCCATCTTTTTCAAGTCTCTTTTGGTCACTTCAAAGGCATGGTATTTATGCCATTTCTTTGGTGGAAAAGGGGGTATAGGAAAAGAGTAGAATGCTAACATGAATTGATCCCTTTCTTTCACTATCATTTCTAACTGGTTATAGCTGATAATATTCAATATTAATTTCTACATATTCATCTTGTATATAATATGCTTAATGAATACTTCCATTAATTTTCATACTTACACACTTAATTCTCTTGCATATTCTAGGTTATATCTGTCATCCGAATACAACAAACCTTACCCAGCTCTTATAGATTTTGTTTTAGTTTTATGTGTTGCTTGACTACAAAGAACCTCTAGAGTAAAGTTAAATAATAATGGGGAGATATTTTAATAAAATGCTGATAGTATTTTGGTGAGGTAAGACTGGCTATCTGAATTAGATGTGTCTTCCTGTATTACGCAATTCTCGGTGTGTTCTCATTTTCTAAAACATTTCAGCAAGAATAGATGTTTAATTTTATGAAGTGCTCTTTCAACATCTATTGAGATAAACATCTGACCCGCTGCTTTGATGTATTAGTACTACTCACAACATTAAATCAATCAGCATTCTTGGGATAAACCTTAGTAGTTTATAGTAAATAACTCTCACAGAGTTCTATTACAACTCTCACGTTTATATTTCAAAGTGAGGTGTGGTGGTAGTTTTCTTACTCTGTGTTCGAGTATTTACTTCTTTCCCTCAGTGACACACAAGGAAATCACTGCTTTTCATGCTAATACGTTTATTTTAAATGTTTAAAAAACATACCTGAATGTCTATCTTGCTAATGAAGACATTCAAAAGGAGTAAATATAACACTTGTTCTCTGCCTCACTCCCCAATGTTAGCCGAGAAACCTGGCGTATGTGTGCTTTTGCTTTATCTCCACCTTTCATTTTGGCTGATGGGAGTTCCGGATCTATCCTGTTGTTAGTGAATCATTATTTACACTGTTGCACTTCCAAACTATCTTTTCAAACTTTTAGTATGCTCAACATAATCCTTTTATACCCCATCTTTCCAATTCTTTAGTTCTTTCACTCTTAGTTACCTATCTTTAAATTTGTTCCTCAGGAAAGACTTATGAAAAGTGTATTTTATGTGACCTCCAATGAATGATAATGCATTCATATATACATACATACAATATCTTATCAAATAGAGCTCTGTGGCCACAACATCATTATCTGGCAATTTGTGGAAGGAAGACTGACGCCGGAATAAATTTTATACCTTTGTAAGCAATCGATTTATTCTTTTCTGTTCAGAAGTACACTGGTGTTTTTCTTTCACTGCTTAAAAAAAGAAAGTCACAGGACTATATCCAGGGCAGAGATGAATTTTTGTTTCTTGTTTTTGTTACTTGGTCTCTCTTCCAACACAAGTCTTCATTAAAGTATCTTTGATTATTGCTTTCGTTTCATTCTTCTGGTTCCCTTAGCCTCCCTGGTGGTCTAGTGGTTAGGATTCGGCGCTCTCATTCTTCTGGTTCCCCACCAGAAAAATATATTGTTATAAATTAATTAACAAACCCTCGGTTTATCTGAGGTAGATGTTTAAAACTATTAAGTGTAGTTCCTCAGATATAATAGAGAAAGATAAGGCTGTTGGGGGAACAATGGATATAAAACAGCTTTCTTGTGGTAGGAGGAGACTGCTAAATATTTTACTTGTTGGCTGAGGTACAACGTGTCTGACGTCAGGATAGCAGCACAGGAAAGTGGAATTCACCATCTTGTGGAAATGGTCTGTCTCTGCCTATCAGGCTCTTAGACCGTTTCTGAGGTCCAGCCATGTGTTGAATGTATTTGAATCATGAGATTCTATATTATATGTAAGGTTAATTCTTCCTAAGCACGTGACCAGTCTTTGGCAAACACCTTCTCCGTGTTACTGCAGTTTTACAAACTGGGGATGATGGGACGTTACAGGCATTTCAGTGAAAAGCATGATTAGCTAACAAACACGGAAGTTTTAAGGCAGCCATTCACCGTGAGGTATGTTCATGTCAGAGACTCAAATTTAGGTCTTGTAACTTCTACCTTTGCTAGTAAAGAAAATTTGCGGAAATGAAATGTTAAGCAGGAGTCAGGTAAGACAGGCACATAATCATGACAGAAATAGTTAAGGCCTCACATCACCACAAGAAATGAACATCCATCATTTATGTCAACAGTAAGTACGGGAGAAGTGAAATATGCCAACTTCACAGAGCTCCCGACAAAGCAGACTGCGACTGCTTATGGGAAATTTGTTGCAGGGGAACTATGACATCTCTTGATGTTAAAAATCTGCCTGGGTCTCCAGAGAAGGATGAAGAATTTACATTTGGCCTTTCTATTTTGAAAATCAAAACTGTCAAATGAAATGACTTGTGATAAGCTTCAAACCCACATTTCCTACTGAAATAAGGACACAAAAGCACCAAATGTGAAACCACTCAAATTTTTTTTTTCTTTCAATTTCAAGGATGTTAGAATGTGTCCATTCCCACGCCAAATTACTGATCCTACAAGGAAGAGGGCTTTTATCAATCAAGGAGCTTGCTTCACTTCCTATATTTAGTTAATTTAAAATATTTTACATATGCCAAATATGAAGTGGGGTTTGCTCTTTGCCTGAGATCAATCTCTCTCTTTTTCTCTCAGACACATAAACACAGACAACCATGTACGTACATGCGATTGGTCCCTCATTCTCAAATCTTCAAAACTAAATTCATACCCTTAATGATCAGGGGGTCACTTTGGTAACTACCATAGTGTTCCAGAACTTGTCCACATGGGCAAAAATAAGGCTTTCAAGCCTGAATGCTCTAGTTTACAGACATACCACAAACGGAGACATAACTGCCACTCCAGTAAACACAGGGATGCTTTCAGACTGTGACTGGGAGGCCCAGGCCGCAGGACAACCAGTTTTCCCAACCAAAGTACTTCCAGATGGAATATCCATCCTCAGATGATATCCATGGCCATGTCCAGGACACGCCTGTGGGCCATTCAGGCATGCTGCGCTCCATCTTAAGTCTGTAGGGTCCAATCTACTTTCTTATTCTAAATCCTTTCCTTATTAGATGCTGAGAAACCATTTTTCATCAGCCCCTAGCATACTAGAAACATGTACCCAGTGAAAAACATAAGGCCAGTATGAATTAATCTGATAAATAACATGATGCAAGGGAAAAAACTCCTTTAAAATGGAAGAACAGGAAATACGGAGTTACAGACTCGGAATAAATATTAAAAAAGAAAATTAGAAATAAATACATATAATCCAATCTTCACCTTTAACAGAAAGGAAATTAAAGGCAAGTGAAGATAAGAGAACTGTTCAAAGTCATCCATGATTAATAACAACACACGATAGAATGAAAAGAAAATTAATCTGAAATATAGCTACTTTATATCTACTGAAAAAAGGTACATGTAATTAAATGCTGCTTTTTCATTCACTGACAACTGAGACCATAATAGATGGACCAGTCTGGAACATTTATGCTTTGGGGGAAATTCTCAAGTGTACCTATATTAGAGATTCTGTGCCAAAAAGGAGGATGTTGACAGGATAGTCAGCAGCAATCTATGATTAAGATGTGCACAGTTTTTATAAAAAGGAAACCTGCCCTCTCTCAGTCACTTGTTGACTAGGTAGGTGTGATTTCCTGCTGACCCTCCTTCACTGAGTTTAGTCATGTGGGGTCTTGTTAGTATATTGCTGACACGCTTGTCTCCTGACCAATAGTTACTCTTTTCATGTATTAAAGCAACTTAATTCATTCCTAATATAATCTGAAATTGTTCTCTCTCCTCAAAACACACCATACATGGTAACTATAATAACAAGATACCTATAAATCTACGTGTTTATTTATGAAAAGTGAGCTCCCCCTGCTCCACTTCAAGTGGGAGACCCAAGCTCTTTCACAGAGTAGTACAGAAGAAACATAAATGAAGAAAACTGCTGATCTAGAACCTGTGTCAGGCCCAGCAGAGGAAAACGAATCAAACCTAACTCTGGGGATGTTCCCGGTCTTCCCAGATCCTTCCAAAAGACAACTTCAGGGACTACCACAGAGTCCTGCTGGGAATGGTGCCAGAGGCAGTAACTGGGAAACTGGGTGTCAGACCTAGCTCTGATACCAATAAGCCCCGTGACCTGGAACACGTAGCTGCACTCGGTCTCAGTTTCCTAGAATGGTTTTGAAATACGCACGTGGGCATGCACACACGTATACACAGTCAATCTTCCACTCAGGCAAAAGAGGACTCTCCAGCCCAAAATGTGACAAAGGGGAAACTTCTCTGGTTGAAGAAAAGGTGAAGGAGGGGGCTGTGAACCTCACTCCTAAATAACTAAATAACCCTTCCTACTCCCGATCCCTGAGGCAGGCCCTCTGGAACTGCTGCGGTTCTCGTCCACTGGAACTGACTATTTTTTACTTTTATTTTGATTGATTGATTGATTGATGAGCAAGAGAGTGTGTGAGCGTGGTGAGGGGAGGGAGAGGGAGAGAGAATCCCAAGCAGACTCCGCACTGAGCTGACCTGGGGCTCGATCTCATGACCTGAGATCATGACTGGAGTTGAAACCTAGAGTCAGACACCTAATGGACTGCACCACCCAGGTGCCCCTGGAATGGACTCTTAAAACAAATGCTGTTTGTTTCCCAAAGCAGCTCTAAATCAGACTAAGTACACAGCTGAGGGATCTCCAAAGGCTGGAATGCCGAAAGGGGAACATCACAGACTATGACACCTGTACTGCAATGGGGACCATGAGAGAGACGTCATATTCCACTGTCAGCAGCCCACCTGAAGACTGCAACAAGCCTGTGTTCTAACTTGCTTTGTATTTTCACACCATGGTATCCCATTATTTTAACATTATGGATGCAGATTGGTCACAAAAACCACCTGAAGACTTTCTGAAAACCTCTCACTGCTGGGGTACTTTATAATACTGCAAACAAAGTCACATTTAAGCGATCGTATGAGGTAACATGGGCAAGTTCTGTTATTTAAATTTTTATATATAAGGAAGTCGAGATATAGTGATTTGCCCAAGGGAGCAACGCTGATACATGGTAGAGATGAGCTAAAATCCTGATCGGAACCCCAAGGCCCAGCGTTTATTACACACACCATTTAGTCCTTCATTGGTTGTTAAAGATCTCCAAATTAAAAGGGTTCAGTGGCAGGATCAGGGTGACATAGCAAGTGGAGGTTTCTACACTAGAGTCTAATAAGTCCTCGGTGTCTGGGAAAGCGGGGACACAGGGTGAAGCGTGAACAGCTAGGCAGCTTTGTGCTATGGTTCCCCCTTCACTGACTTCCCTAACTTCACCAGGTCACCATGATGTCACTGGGGACAGAGTTCCTGGAAGTTCAGCAGATTAGCTATTGTTTCACCTGGAGAGAACACACTTGAGATGTACTTAGATACGTGTAAAGTTATTCCGGTGCCTACACAACACATTCCTGATGTTTATTAAATGCTGTTTGCAGCAAGCATTAAAGAGCATTTCCTGTGGACACTATCTTTGACTTTAGGGCCTCAAAAAGCTACAGCGGACAATAAGGAATGACCAGACAATGCAAGCACAAGACAATAGGAGGCCAGCACTTTAAAGAGGCCCCTCCCAGAGTAGGCTGCGAAACGAATCAGAGTTGATCACAAAGACTGATGTGTAATGTTATTCACCGTGACATTACTTATAAGAACAAAAAAACAGGAAACCAGTCAAAATATTCATTAGGGGAAGGCAACTATGGCATGTTTGTGAAATGGGAGTATTCTGGACTTTTTGAAACCAAGTATTTGGGGAAAAAAAAAAGACATTTAACGATACTTAAAAATCTCAAAGAAAAATGATCTAGATACAAAATTGTATCTATGATCCCATGGGTCACACACAGCTCTAGACAAATTATGTGTATATATAAAAATTTATACTTTATGTATGAATTTATGTATACACAAGTGTCATAAAAATTATAATAGATGTACATATATAAACTAAACATATTTAGACAAAAACACCCAAATGTTAGGAGTAGCTAATTCTGAGTGGTGGATAAGCACAGATGATTTTCGCAATCTTCTTAAATTTTCTTATATTTTCCAAATTTTCTACAATAAACACGCACAGTTTTTGCAAACAGGAAGAAAACGGGTTTTAAAGACATTCTTAAAAAACATGAAATATTTCTTTTTTTAAAAAGCAAAGATCATCTCTCTTGCCTAAAACTACATGACTGTGCTTGTATGCATGCTCTTCTAAATTTTTTCCACCTCTCTCTTCCTGGGTATAGGGATGCCAAATCTGCTATCAACCCCAATGCAAGAGTGTTGATGGGCTCTCCTTCCCTACAGCTGAACCCTCTAAACTTGTGATGGTTGACAGAGTATACATATACCTTAACATTTCATGACAAGCTCTATAATTACCCACTGTTACCCCTACCATAAAAGCTTAGAACTTGAAAAGCCTGCAATTTGCCTGGCTTTCTGGAGAAGTACTTGCAAACTGCTGTAACAAACACAAAAAATGTGCATTAAAGCATCCTTAAAGCTGAAATTACAATTATGCCAGAGTCAGTAAGTTCAAAGACAGAGATGGCATTACTGTGCATGTTTAAGCAAACGCTCTTTAGCATAGGTACTCAAATTTAAAATACAGGCCTATAAACCTCGCTTACTTAAGACTACCTGATAGGTGCAGGCCATTTAGGTTATGTTGAGTGTGTTGTCTTCTACCAAGGGCGCTGCGACTGAGTGCAGACAGATGGCTCATCCCACACTAATGGGACCCCGGTCTCAAATTCTTTTATCTCTCCTGAATGGGCTCTTTTCCTGGGATACAAATCCAGACACTCTCACTAGCTAATGGGCTGAAGAAGACAGTCTGTCCATACCCATAATGAGAGATTTTAACTAAAACTCAGAGATCATGTGGGGGCACACTGATATAGAGCATGCCAGGAACACTGTAGTACAAAAAAAAACAAAAAAAAAACCCCAAAAAACCCAAGTCACTGTGACAATCACCAAAGCTGTCCAGTCTGAGAGCATCAAGTTCTGAAAATCTTGAGGATGAAGACAGCAGGGATTCAAGCAAGGATTTTAAATGCAACTTTTGGGGGGCACTTGGGTGGCTCAGTGGGTTAAGGCCTCTGCCTTCAGCTCAGGTCATGATCTCAGGGCCCTGGGATAGAGCCCTGCATCGGGCTCTCTGCTTGGCAGGGGGCCTGCTTCCCCTTCTCTCTCTCTGCTTCCTCTCTGTCTACTTGTGATCTCTCTCTGTCAAATAAAGTCTTTAAAAAAAATTTAAATGCAACTTTTGACCTTTCTACGTTTTAGGTGATCATTTATTTACCATCTGTACGAACATAAAAGCAACCCTACACCTAAGGCAATCTCTTCTTTTTCAATGGGTACATAAAAAAAGACTCTTTTTAGCATATACATATATAAATAAAAAATATATATATATATATAAATGAATATATAACTTCTAGACATTTAGAGTATATAAACTTCTAGACATTTAGAAGACCTAAGGACACATGTCATTTATCTGTTTTCAAATGGTGAATTATGTAATTAGCACAGTGTGAGATTTAAATCCAAAAATGTCTAATCCAAAGGTAAATGCTGTTGATAATCAATTATTTTAATTTCTAGTTGTAATATTTATGAAATACGAAATTAAAAAGACTTATCTACCTCACCGACTTTCAAGAAAATAGGCTATTTTGAGACCTTTGTTTCTCAAATTTTGGAAGGGAGAATCTTTGCAAAAATCTCTTTTCTCACAGCAAAAATAAATTTAAGAAATTCCAATGTCTATTATCTACAGCTCAGATTTCCTTCATTTTGGTGAAACACTGCCTTGTGTGACTGCTCTGTGGATTTGGAAGGTGGGCTAAGAGTCCCTTAGCATCCAAACTATCCAGCAGTTATGAAAGGCGGGAGCTCCCTCTCAGCTTTTAGCCAGAGTTGAGACAGATTATATCATGGATAAGGTAAATGAAAGATTTGCTAAAACTACTTTTAAAATAAAGTTATTAAGATAATGCACTAAAATCTGTGGGGGATTTCTACCTAATTAGATTATTTCAGAGGACTTTCTCTTTGTTGGGAAAACAAATCTTCTATCTGGAGACTATGCTGCATTTTTGGTCACCAGAGTAAAATGAAGCTCTGTCCATTTCTTTATGAATCGTCATTTATTTTTTGAACAAATATTTGTTAAGTGCCTGGTAAAGACTGAGGACTTGCTATTAAAACGTACCACTCCCTCTTTCTGGGCACTCTGTCTTCTCTTAAATTCTGAGATACTACTTTCCTCTCTTTCCCTCCTGCCTCTCCAGTTGCTGCCTCTCAGTTTCTAGCTGGCGACCTGTCCTCTCAGAACCCCTAAATGTTGGCCTGGTAGACTCAGCACCCCCACCTTGCCGGGTTTGGTCTTCTTTTCAATCCCAAATTCTTGCCTCACTGATTTCATTCTCTCCCAAGGTTTTATATACCACTAATGAATGAATGGCTTCCAAACTGGTATCTCCAGTACAGGCTCAACCTCTGAGTTTCAGACCCATAAAACAACTGCTTCTTTACATCACTTAAATGTATCATGGGCATCTTAAACCCACTATGCAACAAAGTGAACTCTTCAGCATTAGCTCAGCTCTGTTCTTTCCGCCCCCTCCCTCTTGGGAAATGCCCCTTCTGTTCATCCATATCCTCAGCAAGACACCTGCATGCCATCTTTGATCAATTCTCTCTCACCCCACAGCTAACATACCACTAAATAATGTCAATTCTAACTCGAAAAGCAGGTAATTAAGATCCAGTGGTACGTAAGCAACTAAACCAAGGCAAAGAAGATCCAGCTACTGTGTAAACACAAAAAGTTATAAAATTTTGATTAAAAAAAATGAAGAGCCATCCCCAATGGATGAGAGTGTCAAACCTTCCTAAGTGGCTGCCAGGTTCTATTAAAAACAAAAACAAAAACAAAACCCACAAAAAACTATTATCACTTTTGTTGACACAGGGGAGGTTTAAAATAAATTTAAAAGGCAGCTTCACCAAAGCATCAATTTATAATTGAAGGAAAAAATAAAAACCTAAATCAAAGGTCATTCAGATTAAATTCTACATTTAGAGTTTAGGGATACAAGAAAGATGTCAATTGTTAAATTAATGCTAGGAAACGAGTACATATACACTCACAGTCTTCTTAAAGGACCAAAATGACAAATTGAGGTCACAGGGCAGATGATCTGCATGAAGGAATTAAGAAATACTAATGATGCTGATATACACCCCCGATTAGTGATTCAACACAAAGCAATACCCAAAACTAGGAAAATACACTGACTGACGTCAGTCCACCTGATTTTATCATACTTTTCCTTAAGCAGGAAGGGCAGTATGTGTCATTACTCAAGCCAACAATTGACAGTTACACAAAGGCTAAGAATTATAAAACTCTGAATGCAGCATGGAATAAGAAAGGTAGTATTCTCTATAATTCAGAGGAACTGATTTTTGAAATACTTGGAAGTCACAGAATAGATACATTGTGAAATTATATAGCTTAGACAAACACACTCAATTAGGAAATCTGGTCGTGGGCCCTCTGAAGATTTTAATCAAAACAGACAATTCCAATGTGATGTTTCACTTGACTATTTTTATACATATGATTTTCTGATTTTAAGCTCCACAAAATGAAATTCTGAGGACATCAGGTGCTCCGGACTAAACACAAGGTTTTATAACTTTAAGTTGGTTGAGATCTGCTTATAATTGGAAAAAAAGGCAATGAGTGACCTATCAGAGATTCCTCTTGAGTAAAAACAAAAATAAAAACAAAAACACAGTTTCTACCATTTTAAACAAAGTAGTTATATGGGAGAATCACAAAAGAATTTCCATTAGAGCTCACAATCAATTTGTATGACTCTGAGGGCACATAATTTTGCTCTGTCCTATTCCCCAAATACAAAAAAGCAAGGGAACTATCCATCCTCCATCGTCATGTCTATATGGCCAAAGGAGGTGAATGCCTTGATGAATGAAAATGTTTACTGGAGATCTACAACGCCAATATAAACAATTTGCCAAACATCATTCTGAGTATGGGAAACCTGCTGAAGGTTTTTGAATGACAGTAACAAAAGAAATGAAACAGATGTACTATCACACTTGGGGCTGTGTCCCTAGTCTCACCTTATCTAAGGATAAATTTTTCACTGATACCTAAAGATCACTAATCTCTAAGTCATTCCCATTAGTCAGCTAAGATTCATAAGAAACAGCTTTCCCTCTGTCTGTGTGCAACATACAAACCTGGTACCACATATATCAGAGAAGAAATACATAAGTGTATTCAGAAAAGCTTCTTTTGCTCAAAAACACACTATGCTTGGGAAAACCATCATCCCATAGAACAGAAGGTAAAGAAACATTTGACTGATACTAAATTTGTCAAGCAGGAGAAACAGTGAGGTCAGAGTAGACAATTTTTAGAGCAAGAACAACCTTGTTTAAAAAAACTATTCTTTTTACCAGTCTAATACATACATATATTTAAAATTTTTTTTTAATTTCTTTTTACCCCCTTTTATCTCCCACCGATTTGGGGTCTCTTCTGATGTGGTTAGTGTACATTTTTCTGGGGTCTTTGCCACCCTTTTAGTATTTTATTCTCTCATTCATATATTCTTATCTGGATAAAATGACAAGGCTGAAAAAACTCACCACAAAAAAAAGAACAAGAGGCAGTACTGAAGGCTAGGAACCTAATCGATATGGACATTGGTAATATGTAAGATCTAGAGTCCAGAATGACAATTCTCAAAAATTCTCAAAAAAAAAAAAAAAAAAGAATAATTGGGATTCCAGAAGAAGAAGAAAGAAAGAGGGGGGCAGAGGTATATTGGAATGAATTATAGTAGAGAATTTCCCTAATATGGCAAAGGAAACAAGTATCAAAATCCAGGAGGCACAGAGAACCACCCCCTCAAAATCAATAAAAATAGGTTTATACCCCATCTTTTAATAGTAAAACTTACAAGTCTTAGTGACAAAAAGAAAATCCTGAAAGCAGCACGGGATAGGAAGTCTATAATATAATGGTGAAAATATTAGATTGGCAGCAGACTTATCCACAGAGACCTGGCAGGTCTGAAAGAATTAGCATGATATATTCAGAGCACTAAATGAGAAAAACATGCAGCCAAGAATACTATATCCAGCTAAGCTACTTTGAAAATAGAAGGAGAGGGGTGCCTGGGTGGCTCAGTGGGTTAAGCCTCTGCCTTCAGCTCAGGTCACGGCCTCAGAGTCCTGGGATCTAGTCCCACATCAGGCTCTCTGCTCAACAGAGAGCCTGCTTCCCCACCCCTCTCTCTGCCTGCCTCTCTGCCTACTTGTGCCCTCTCTGTAAAATAAATAAATAAAATCTTAAAAAAAATAAAGAGAAGGAGAAATAAAAAGCTTCCAGGACAAACAAAAACTAAAAGAATTTGTAAACACCAAACCAATTACTGAAATATTGAAATGAAATACTGAAATATTGAAAGGGGTCCTCTAAGCAAAGAGAGAGTCTTAAAGTAGTAGACCAGAAAGGAACAGAGACAATATACAGTAACAGTCACTTTACAGGCAATATAATGACACTAAATTCATATCTTTCAATCGTTACTCTGAATGTAAATGGGCAAATGCCCCAATCCAAAGACACAGGGTATCAGAATGGAAAAAACAAAACAAAACAAAACAAAAAAAACCACCCACTGATATGCTGTCTACAAGAAACTCATTTTAGACCCAAAAACAAGTGAGGAGGTGGAAAACAATTTACCATGCTAATGGATATCAAAAGAAAGCTGGGGTGTAAATCCTTATATCAGATCAATTAGATTTTAAGCCAAAGACTATAATAAGAGATGAGGAAGGGCACTATATCATACTCAAAAGGTCTGTCCAACGGGAAGATCTAACAATGTTAAATATCTATGCCCTTAACATGGGAGCAGCCAACTATATAAACCAATTAATAACAAAAATAAAGAAACACATTGACAATAATAAAATAATAGTAGGGGACTTTAACACCACCCTCACTTAAATGGACAGATCATCCAAGCAAAAGATCAACAAGGAAATGAAGACCTTAAATGACACACTGGACCAGACGGACATCACAGATATATTCAGAACACTCCAATCCAAAGCAGCAGAATACACATTCTTGTCGAGTGCACATGGAACATTCTACAGAATAGATAACATCCTGGGTCAAAAATCAGGTCTCAACTGGTACCAAAAGATTGGGATCATTCCCTGCATATTTTCAGACCACAATGCTCTGAAGCTAGAACTCAATCACAAGAGGAAAGTTGGAAAGAAGTTAAATATATGGAGGCTAAAGAGCATCCTACTAAAGAAAGTATGGGTCAACCGGGAAATTAAAGAAGAACTGAAAAAAATCGTGGAAACAAATGATAATGAAAACACAACGGTTCGAAATCTGTGGGACACAGCAAAGGCAGTCCTCAGAGGAAAGGATATAGTGATACAAGTCTTTCTCAAGAAACAAGAAAGGTCTCAAGTATACAACCTGACCCTACACCTAAAGGAGCTGGAGAAAGAACAGCAAAGAAAGCCTAAACCCAGCAGGAGAAGAGAAATAATAAACATCAGAGAAATAGAAAACAAACCAAAAAAACCCCAAAAGAACAAATCAATGAAACTAGGAGTTCGTTCTTTGAAAAAATAAATAAGATTGATAAACTCCTGGCCAGACTTATCAAAAAGAAAAGAGAAAGGACCCAAATTAATAAAATCATGAATGAAAAAGGAGAGATCACAACCAACACGAATGAAATACAAACAATTATAAGAACATATTATAAGCAACTATACACCACCGAATTTGAGAATCTGGAAGAAATGGATGCATTCCTGGAGACATATAAACTACCAAAACTGAACCAGGAAGAAACAGAAAACCTGAACAGACCCATAACCATAAGGAGATTGATACAGTCATCAAAAATCTCTCAACAAACAAGCGCCCAGGGCCAGACGACTTCCTAGGGGAATCCTACCAAACATATGAAGAAGAATTAATACCTATTCTCCTGAAACTGTTCCAAAAAAACAGAAATGGAAGGAAAACTTACAAACTTATTTTATGAGGCCAGAATTACCTTGATCCCAAAATCAAAGACCCCACCAAAAAGGAGAATTACAGACCAATATCCTTAATGAACACAGATGCGAAAATTCTCACCAAAATACTAGCCAGTAGGATCCAACAGTACATTAAAAGGATTATTCACCACGACCAAGTGGGATTTATTCCAGGGATGCAAGGTTGGTTCAACATCCACAAATCAATCAATATGATACATTACATTAATAAAAGAAAGAACAAGAACCATATGATACTCTCAATAGATGCTGAAAAGCATTTGACAAAGTACAGCATCCTTTCTTGATAAAAACTCTTCAAAGTGTAGGGACAGAGGGTACATATCTCAATATCATCAAAGCCATCTAGGAAAAACCCACAATTTTCTCACAATGGAGAAAAACTGAGAGCTTTTCTGCTAAGGTCAGAAACAGGGCAAGGATGTCCATTATCACCGCTGCTACTCAACATATAATAGAACTCCTAGCCTCAGCAATCAGCCAACAAAAAGAAATTAAAAGCATCCAAATCAGCAAGAAGTCAAACTATCACTCTTCGCAGATGATATGATACTTTATGTGGAAAACGCAAAGACTCCACTCCAAATCTGCTACAACTTGTATAGGAATTCAGTAAAGTGTCAGATATAAAAATCAATGCACAGAAATCAGTTGCATTTCTTTCTTTTTTTTTTTTTTAAAGATTTTATTTATTTATTTGACAGACGGAGATCACAAGTAGGCAGAGACGTTTAATGCAATCCCTATCAAAATACTGTCCATTTTTTTTTCAAAGAAATGGAACAAATAATCCTAAAATTTATATGGAAGCAGAAAAGACCTCTAATAGCCAGAAGAACGTTGAAACAGAAAGCCAAAGTTGGTGGCATCACAATTCCAGACTTCAAGCTCTATTACAAAGCTGTCATCATCGGGCGCCTGGGTGGCTCAGTGGGTTAAGCCGCTGCCTTCGGCTTAGGTCATGATCTCAGGGTCCTGGGATCGAGTCCCGCATCGGGCTCTCTGCTCAGCAGGGAGCCTGCTTCCCTTCCTCTCTCTCTGCCTGCCTCTCTGCCTACTTGTGATCTCTCTCTATCAAATAAATAAATAAAATCTTTAAAAAAAAAAAAAAGCTGTCATCATCATCAAGACAGTATGGTACTGGCACAAAAACAGATACATACATCAACGGAACACAATGGAGAGCCCAGAAATAGACCCTCAACTCTATGGTCAACTAATCTTTGACAAAGCAGGAAAGAATGTCCAATGGAAAAAAGATAGTCTTTTCAACAAATGGTGTTGCAAAAATTGGACAGCCACATGCAGAGGAATGAAATTGGACCATTTCCTTAACACCACACAGAAAAATATACTCAAGATGGTTGAAAGACCTCAATGTGAGAAAGGAATCCATCAAAATCCTTGAGGAGAACACAGGTGGCAACTCTTCAACCTCAGCCACAGCAACTTCTTCCTAGAAACATCACCCAAGGCAAGGGAAGCAAGGGCAAAAATGAACTACTGGGATTTCATCACAATCAAAAGCTTTTGCACAGCAAACAATCAACAAAACCAAAAGACAACTGACAGAATGGGTAAAGATATTTGCAAACGACATATCAGATAAAGAGATATCTATATCTATAAATAACTTATCAAACTCAGCACCCAAAGAACAAATAATCCAATCAAGAAATGGGCAGAAGACATGAACAGACACTTCTGCAAAGAAGACATCCAGATGGCCAAAAGACACATGAAAAAGTGCTCCACATCACTCAGCATCAGGGAAATACAAATCAAAACCGCAATGAGATACCACCTCACACCAGTCAGAATGGCTGAAATTAACAAATTAGGAAATGACAGATGCTGGTGAGGATGCAGAGAAAGGGGAACCCTCCTACACTGTTGGTGGGAATGCAAGCTAGTGCAGCCACTCTGGAAAACAGCATGGAGGTTCCTCAAAAAGTTGAAAAATCTACCCTACGACCTAGCAATCACACTACTGGGTATTTACCCTAAAGATACAAGTGCAGTGATCTGAAGGGGCATGTGTACCTGAATGTTTATAGCAGCAATGCCCACAAGAGCCAAACTATGGAAAGAACCTAGATGTCCATCTACAGAGAAAGAAGAAGATGTGGTATATATATATATATATATATATATATATATATATATATATATATATATAAATGTGTGTGTAAATATATATACACATACATATATATACAATGGAATACTATGCAGCCATCCAAAGAAATGAAATCTTGCCATTTGCAACAATGTGGATGGAACTAGAGGGTATTACGCTGAGTGAAATAAGTCAATCAGAGAAAGACAATTATCATATGCTCTCCCTGATATGAGGAATTTGAGAGGCAAAGTAGGGAGTTTGGGGGGTAGGGAAGGAAAATATGAAACAGGATGGGACTGGGGAGGGAGACAAACCATAAGAGACTCTTAATCTCACAAAACAAACTGAGGGTTGCTGGGGAGAGGGTGGCAATGGAGAGCGCTGCTGGGTTATGGACATTGGGGAAGGTATGTGCTATGATGAGTGCTGCGAAGTGTGTAAGCCTGATGATTCACAGACCTACATCCCTGGGGCAAATAATACATTATATGTTAATAAAACAACAACAACAACGATAGTGTTAAAAAAAAAAAAAAGAAAAGAAATAGCACATGATTTTGCAATTTCACTTCTTGGTGTCTATCTGAAGGAAACAAAGTCACTAAAAAAGTTTGTGTAGTCCATGTTCACTGCAGCATTATTTATAATAGCTAAAACATAGAAACAACTTAAGTGTCCATCAAGAGATGGATACATAAAGAAAATGTGGTATACATATAATTACAGGACTACTAATCAGCCATTAAAAAAAGAAGGAAATTCTGCAAGTGCAACAACATGAATGGACCATGAGATAATGCTAAGCGAAATAATTATGAGAAATACAAAAGGTCCATCTTCCAACTGTAAGATAAATTCCAGGATGTAATGTTAACTAAACCCACCTTGCTGTACAAAACTGTACTGTATATTTAAGGCTTCTAAAAGAGTAAATCCAAGAAGTTCTCATCATAAGAAAAAATGTATCACCTTGAGGCACCTGGGTGGTTCAATCAGTTAGGTGCCTCCCTTTAGCTCGCGTCATGATCCCAGGGCCCTGGGATCGAGCCTGTCATTGGGTTCCTCGCTCAGCAAAGAGTCTGCTTCTCCCTCTGTTCCTCACCCTGCTCATGCACTCTTTCTCTCTCTCAAATAAATACATAAAATCTTAAAAAAAAAAAAAAAGTGAAACCTACATGAGGGGATGGATGTTCACTAAACTTACTTCCCAATAGATGCAAATACCAAATCATTATGTTGTACATCAGAAACTAATACCATGTTCTATGTCAATTATTTCTCAATTAAATTGGAAAAAATACTATGATATTGTTTGGCTTATATTGTGGAACCTAAAACTCTATACAATGAGCGCTGGCAAGGGTGCACTAACACAGAAACTTCAACAGCCACATGCACACATATACCCATGTTCACACACCCACAGGAAAAAGGACAAGAAATAAAATGTTAGCAAGTGGTTGTGCAACTTGATAGGATATTCCTATCTTCCATGACATTTCTCCTTTTCCTACACTGTAATAATCGGAATATTCCATTTTATTTTTTAGCCACACCAGCCTGGAAGATCAGAATCACGGACATGTGGCCTGTTGCGTTTCTTAAGAGATTTTACACTTCTTCTTTAAAATGGCACCGCATCATGTGGATGTTAGTAAGCCGATTAAGGACTTGGTTGGCACTCAGCGCCTACATTTCAGGTTTTGCTAAATCCGTTATTGCCCAGCTGCACACCTTCCAAGCTTAGGGTTCCCTTTTCGGCACAGTATGTAGAGACAAAGTTCCCCACCAACACTGGGGATGCTCTCAGGGACACCTCTGGCACCCTGGAACTCTTGCTCCCCCTGTTCTACCCCAGATTATCTTCTCTGAACTCCACTCCACAGTGTTTATTTTTTCCCTGTCTCTGACTACTCACTTCCAATTCTTTGCATTAGGAACACCTGTCTGTAGAAACCCCTGCGTGTACCCCAGTCCTATTCAGAGTCCCGCCTGATGAATGAGAACACCAATACAGCACAAATACACATTGCAAAGTGGGCTCACCCCTTCTCATGTGGGGCTCAAGAAGAAACTCCAAAACAAGTCCCAAAGAGGAAGGTACTCACCATTTTCTGAACTGAGAAAAACCCTACTGAAAAAATACCCATGGTATCTCATAGTTTCTCTCTTAATGCATGCAGTGGGTCGTTAAGCCCACACCTCCTGGCCCCCAAGAGGCGGGGAAGAAGGAAGATGATGAAACATGAACCACAATGTCCACAGGGAATAGTCACACGAGAGGGACATGCAATGGTCTGTTGTGCTGCCCAACCCCCATGCGCCCATCCCAGTGCTGTTCCGTGTGTTCTAAGTTTCTCTGTGGAATAGATGCTCTCCGGTTCTCTGATTATTTCTGCCTCTACAGACCCCCTTTAGTTCAGTTACAGCTTTGAAGAAGGGCCTGGTGAACATTGTGGCAACAAATAAGCCAGTGACTCACCCTTCAGACATGAGGTACTTCATTATTATAAAATAATTTACGAACCTTTTTCCAACAACATACTAACCTAACCTTAGGGATATTTCCTATCTGTAACAATTCCTAGCATTGTCCAATAGGAACGTGAGACTCCTTTCCATCTTTTCTTCCAAAAACATTCTTATAAATGAATCTCAACAGTTACCTGCAAATTCCTGGTAAGAACAACTTCTGAAGACACAAAAGGTTAGGTGTTTTGGAAGGGGGCAACGCGTGCTCTTAGGACTTAAAAGGCCTGGAGTCACTACCCAATCAGATAAGCCTTTTCAAAGAAAAAATGTGCTCTGGCTGATGGCAGGCAAAGTTAGAGACCTGAAGCATGAGAAGGACGGGCTGTGCCGGCAGAGGCTTGCAGCCAGAGGACCGCGGCCTCCAGAGGGTGAAAGCAGCCTCTGGCCAATGGTCAAGATGAGACAGGGATCTCATTCCTCTACTCGCAGGGATGTGAATCTGTTCACAACCTCCACGAGCTTGGAAGCAGATTCTTTCCTCGTCTCCAGATAAGAACCCAGCCCAGCAGACACTCTGATTTTGGACTTAAGATACTCTAAGCAGAAACACTGGGTGAGGGGTCCTCGGGAACTAGGAACTTGGGATTTCCCACCTTTCTTTGATTTTGGCCTTCTGATAGCTTGAGAATCCCCTGAGCTCAAGCAAGTCAAGTGTACCCAGATATCTGCCCCACAGAAGCATAAAATTAATACACGGACACTGTATTAAGTGTATCAAGCCAGTACATTTTTGGTAATTTACTACACTACAAGAGAAAACTAAGGTGGGTACTGTTTTGTTTTCTTTATTGGCTTATTTTAAGAGCCTTATTTTAGTATAAAACCACTGTATGCTAATTTCCCTACCTTCTAGTCCCCAAAGATTAACAGTGCTAAGTCTTTCCTTTCTCCTTCCAAAATTGCCTATGAATATGCATGATATACAAGTGTGCCTATATGCATCTATGCTGTCTAAAACACACACACACGTAGAAAATTACACAGTGTATTTTTTCACTTAACCACTTATCTTGAGCATCAGTTTAATATCAGAACATGAAAGTTATCTCTAACAACCATGCAGTGCTGGGCTGTATGTCTGAATCATTTTCTACAAAACCAGTCCCCTACTGAAGGACATGTTAAATGATGAAATGGTAATAACTTCACTTTCCATCTGTGACTTACAAGTCACTAGCCTTGTTATTTTCTGTTATTTTGCGAGAATCTCACTAGATTACTTCCTAGAGATGAACTGGTTGCACCAAAGGGTAAAGGCAGTTGCAGTTTTCACCAACAAGGCGAACTGCTACAACCAAAAGGGTAGCACCAGTCACATCACGGATACTGATGTCACGTGGCGGGACCTCTTTCTCTACAATCTTGCTGTCTTTGGAGTCTGTCAGTTTTATAGTTTTTGACAATATGTCAGGTGAATGATACTCTACCATGGCTCACGTTTCTCTCACGAACGCACTGAATCATTTCATACTTTTGGGGGGACATTTTGATCTGTTTTCTATGATGTGCCATTGACATCTTGGGCGCATTCGCCATTTTCCTATCAATTTATACAAGCTCTTTGTGCCTGTGTTAAGGCAATCAGATACTTATCTATTACGGGCATAAAAAGATTTCTCACACTTCGTTTCCTTTTGATTTTATCTACTACAGAGAAATCTTCATGTTAGGGGAGATACACTAGTCTTTTCCTTTGGAGCCTCTGGATTAAATTTCATGTTTAAAATCTTCCCAGAACCAGGAGCCTGTGATTTTCTGCCTTTTTTTTTTTTTTTTTTAAATGGGACTCCTACTCACTGCTCTTTCAGGAATCCCTCGCTCTCAACAAACACTATTTTGTTCGTAGAGATAAGCTCCAGAACACTATGCCGGGCTCTCTTTCCTTAGAGCCCTACTGACACATCCGCACAAGTGAATTCACGTTCTCATCTCTAACGATTCATTTGACAGGGGATTAATTCATGTGTCAGCGATGAGTGGCCTGATGCACATAAGCCTGACCTAAAATAAATAAATAAATAAATAAATAAATAAAAAGTCTAACTTTATCTTTGGGTCAGTAAGCACTGAAAGATGGTGGTTTTTCTTTCACTTGTGTTTTGTAAAGACAGTTGGGAATTCTCTCTGGCATTCTTTGTCTCAAACACATGACACAAAAGACAGCAACGGGAAGGAAGGAAGAGGCGATGAGGCAAGGTAATGGGCAGGCATTTACCATCATCAAGACAGGAGGACTGGTCTTTATTTAATTTACATTTCCTCCTCTTATTATACATAAATAGGAAACTACCAGATTGTGACAAATACCATGTCTCACAAATTAAGTCTGACAGAGTTCTACAGGTTCTGAGCAAATAAAAACCTGTTGGCTCTTTGACCTGAGGGAAAATGCTGTCAGAACCTGACAGACAGGCTTCTCTCTGCCTACTCCTCTGATTATGTCTGAAGAGAAAAGAATTCAAGCTAAGTCTACATAGAGAAAAAGAAAAATAATTAAAAGGATCATTAAAGTCTTCACCACATTTTCTCTACTCTCAATATTAGCACTGAAGAAAATCACAGCAATAAAAAGACTCATCAGCGGGCACATAAACTAGGGTACAATTACTAGAGAACACTACAGAGAGGAATAGGATTGAAGTTTTTAATCACTACTGAATTACACATAAGAAATAAAACTCATGACACACTTAGCACTTGCATATATTGCCCCAACTCTTTAGGATGAATGTAAAGAAACAATTCCAGGGGCATCTGGGTAGCTCAGGCGCTCAAGCGTCCAACTCTTGACTTCAGCTCAGGTCATGATCTCCAGGTCATGAGAACAAGCCCTGAGTCAGGCCCCACGCTGGGTGTGCAATCTGAATGAGATTCTCTCTCTCCTTCTCCCTCTGCCCTCCCCCACTGCCCTACACGTGCATTTGTTCTCTCTCTAAAAAAAATAAGACTGCAACTCTTTTTATTTTAAAGATTTTATTTATTTATCTATTTGATAGAGAGAGAGAGCACACAAGCAGGCAGAGAGGCAGGCAGAGAGAGAAGCAGGGTCCCTACCCAGCAAGGAGTCCGATGTGGGACTCGATCCCAGGACCCTGAGATCATGACCCTAGCGGAAGGCAGCAGCTCAACCGACTGAGCCACCCAGGCGCCCCAAGACTGCAACTCTTAAAAAAAAAAAAAAAAAAAAAGAATTCCAGCCCCAAGTAGGTATTTGGCCTTGCTTGCCCCTCTGTCACCTTTCACTGTTCTGATAATAATGTAAATATACATCTCCACGGTATAAACAGTAATGACAGAAGTAGCTGGGTGGTCCCACTGGATTTGTGGAAATCCACTATTACCAACTGCTTCCCCCTCCCCAGCGAGATCTCCCTCACATCTTCTCAGAGGTAATTACTACCATGAAATCTGTCTTTAAAAGGATTATGTTTTCCTTTAGGCGCTTAAAAGAAATGTATATACATGTTTAAGAGTATATGTGGGTATCCCTAAACAAAATACTGTTTATAGCTTCATGCTAACCTTACATGAATGGTTTCAACTAACTTTTTTTGCAAGTTGGCTTTTGCTGTCCAACACTCTCAGAGTTGGGTCCATGCAGACAGGCGTCGTGTTAATACTTCCTTTGTGCACAGTGTTCTGTGATGACTATGCCACAACTCATTTACCCATTTTTCAACCGAAAGCTACTTAGGGGGCTTCAGATGTTTAGCTATTACAGTGTGGCTACGAAGAGTCTAGACCATGCCCTCCTGTGTATATGTGCAAGTTCTATCTGAGAATGGTATCTCTGAACTTCCGTGGTCTTGCTTTAGTATCATAATTTTATCAACTCTTGTTTTACCTTTTTTGCTTTGCCATCTTTTGTTTATTACTAAAGAGAAAATAAAGTTTTGTTCCTAAGGGGCAACTCTCTCTCTCTCTCTTGTTTCATCTCCCCAAACCTGTTACTGTTAACTCCCAATCTCAATTTGAAAGCAACCCCTGAGCAAAAGGATTGCCTTCAGGAAAGAGTCAGAGCCCTATTTTTAAATAGGAAATGAGTATCATCTGAAAGCCCACTGGGGTTAGAGCTTCTACCAGAGTACAATGATTTAAGGCTTACTCATCCATCCTTTCCACCCGTCATCCTTCACAATCCTCAAGACAGCTTCTCAAAACACAGATCCTCCTCAAATCCTTGAAAGGCAATCAAAATCCAAATCCCTTGTACTCTCTTTCACCTCTTTTTCCAACCTTCATGTTTTCTTACAATCCAACAAGCATGCCCCACTCCAGCCACACTGGTAATTCCCCTTCTCTCACCCCATGTCTACCAGCCCGAGTCTTGCTTGGCTTTCAGCATCTTGACTAAGTGGCTCCTTCAAACTCTCCCATACTTTGCTGGTTGGAATTAACCCTTCTCTATCTTGCAACATCACGGATAATTAAAAATAACAAAAAACAAAAAACCCCAACATTCACAGTAATCTTCACTACACAGTTTTTCTAATATGGCTATACCTTGCTTATAATTGGTACTTGAGGCCAAGGACTCATATCTTAATCTTCACTATCCCTATAATGATTATAGATGTAATAAATAAGTTATATCTGCCATTTCCAGGCAAGGTCTGAGATAAACTCTTGCACACATACTAGAGAAGATATATCCTAGACTGTTACTAGCAGCATTATTTGTAACAGGGAATCTAAGTAACGGGTTAAGTTCAGCTTTAGGGAGAATAAATGCTGAATGGTTCTGAAAGAGGTTAAGACACGTGTCCTCAAAATATGGCATCCTGACCAACAGTGTTTTAAGCTGAAGAAACAGGAGAAATGGCATGTGCAGGAAGGTTCTGTGGATCTGCACCTAAAGCAAAGGAGCATCTTGATTCCTGAAAACAATGTGAATGCACAGCTCTTGCTCAATTTGCCCCGGTTTACTCGAGTTAGCTCATTTCTGCCCTGTCCTTGCACAACTTTTCACTCTTCCTCAAACCTAGCATCAATTCACTCAGTTCAACCA
This sequence comes from Neogale vison, assembly GCF_020171115.1. NCBI lineage: Eukaryota > Metazoa > Chordata > Mammalia > Carnivora > Mustelidae > Neogale > Neogale vison. Next base: position 221,280,429 of record NC_058091.1, read on the forward strand.
TGTCTCTGGGTTTCCATTCCCTCATGAAGTCTCCTGTGTCACAGAAATCTTCATTAAATAAATCTGTTGCTCTTCTCTTGTTAATCTGTCTTGGGTTAGAAGGTTCCCAGTGGAGAACTTAAAAGGGCAGGGAAAAAGGTATTTTTCCTTCCCTAGAGTTCTGAACACTGATCCTCTTCATGTGAACTAACACATCTGCATTACCCAGAGATAATCCCAACGTAGAAACCTGACTTGCAGGATCCACAGATTTAGAAATGGAGAAATCAATAACTGAAAAAAGACCCCATATAAAAAAACTTCTCAATTTCAGTGTCCAAACACTCTGAAAGAGAGGATGAGGTTTGGGCTAACTTATCAGAAAGAACAAAGTACTGATAAAACAAAAGGAAAACCAAGATAAGCGGGAAAGACACACCTGAATTTCAAAATGCTTGGATTATTATAAGAACCAGCAAGAGGGAAGACACAACTCAAGAAAGGGTAAGTCGTTACCTGCATGAGCAGAGAGAGGTGAGTGTGGTCGAGGCAGTGCTGGTGACTGTCCATTGCCTATCAAGCTTTTCCGGTTGCTTGTTCGGCAACTGTGAAAAGGAAAAACAAAATCAAAGTTTTAAAAAGCACATACAACGTCACTAATGTCCAGGAATATTCAACATACACAGATACTAGAGGTTCAACAACCTATCTGCTCAGGCTGCGGCTTAAAGCTTTGCAAGTTAATATGCACTCAACTAATATTTGAGGGGTGGCTGCCCCCTGAATATTAGAAAATATAATGTATTCATATTGCATAACACCATCAATATGTTTCACCACCAGTGAAGTTGTAATTAAATGCCTTCTTTCTGCTCCCGACTACAAATAGGTGACACGCCATACACGCAAGTGATAAATTAATGATTCAAATCAGCAAACCACAGGTAGCATCTCTGTTGACATGAAATTTCTAATACAAAATTACATGCAGTGAAGCGCAATGAAATTCATCTTACAATGATGCACTAATTAAAAATCTAATTATTTAGACAAATTTCCTATTTGTGCCTTTTGTCAATAGAGCAGCTGATGCCCAAGATGTATTTCACTACTGATTCATTTTTCATCTTGAATACTCCATTCAAATTCCTCAATAAGGTAAATATTTTGGAATCATAAAAATGGACCCTAGTTGGTATTACAATAATAGTGAAAGCCTTTTGCCAAAGGCACACTACCTACTCTTTTTATCCTGGGTACCCACTCAATAGAAACAACCTGCTACATTCGGGCAAACGGCAACTACTCGTTCCTGTTTCTGCCTGGACCAAGTTATAAAATACGTATTTGGATTCGCAGATAACTCTCACAAGCAGCAAAGAATAAGATAAACATGAAACTGGCTGATGATGACGCGAAAATGATCTCCCCTTCATGTACTTTTCCTTCAGTGCAGACTGGCACTGCATTCTCTATTAGCAGTAAAGCAGTGAGAAAAAGGAGAGTAAAAGCCAGCAGGTCACCTCACCAAATTCACCCATAGTAAGGTTCAGGGCACTGTCATTCTATCCTCCTACACTTGGGCTGCCCTCAACTACCACTGAAGGTTTATCATAATCTCTTCTTGAATTCAGAATATACCTGTTTTACCAGGCGCTTCAAAGAGAAGTTTTCACCTGACTTCCAAATTAGATACCATGGACATATTTGAGAGTTTGCACAGAATATTTGAAAGGAACATTTCTCAATATTCAAATAATACATTTAAAGACCAAACTCAATTTCTTTCAGCAATATTGACTTGGGAACCAATCCTCTTCCTTAAAAGTTCGCTACTTATTATCATTTGTCAACATTCCCTTATTTATAATTTGTTAAGGTCAGGCTGCATCATTTTATTTTCCTTACTGAAACAATCAACATCCCTTAGCATATAATGAGTATATAATGAAGTATAATGAAGATCACGTTTAGTCAGCCTGTGTGTATATATATATATACATATATGTCAGAGATATTGGAATATATTGTATATATATTGTTCTATAATTTATATACTATAAATTTATTTACTATATAATTTATTTACTTTATAATTCATAATTTATTTAGTGTTAATTCAAATTGATGTCTTCTTTCATTCCAATACAGGAATAGTAAACACATCATCTTGTTAATGTTAATAAAAGAAATTACAAATGACAGATTTATACTCTGGAAATCTCAGCCAAGTTATTTGTTAATTTAACCAAATTAACTGAAATATGAGTTAACTGCTAGAAAGATGGCTATATTATTTTTTACATTTAATATTTGATCTAAATCACTTATGAAGATTTTCTCTTGACATTCAATTACTAATGTTTATATACGTAAATAAAGTTTTCAGTAAGAAATGTAAATCAATAGAAATAGTAACCTAAAGAGGGATACAGGTGAAACATAAGAACTTAAAATCTAAAAAATGGTATTTCTTGAAGAGAACCTTAAAAAATTGAATCTTCCCAACAAATATATAGAATGATTAGTACACTACTATGGGCAAAATAAATAGACAATGATTTAAATTTAAAACAAAGAAAAACAAAAGAAATTTTCAAAATTATGTCAGTTACTTAAAGCCTACCAAGAAAAGGCAGGAAAGTTCTGATTTTAAAAATGTGACTAAAAAAAAAAAAAAGAATCACAAAGAAATCTCTAAATAAAACCTGGAAATAGAATACACTTGTTTGCTTAATGTAAAAAATATTAAAATACAAAGCATAAAAATATAATAAGTTTAAATTACATTCATCCTTTGTTTGCCTACTCTCTAAAAAGACAGTAATCTTTACAAACTAATGATTATGAATGCAATTTAGAGCAAAAGAAAAAAGGATTCTTCATCTATGAATACGGGAACAAGGAAAAAGTTAAAAACAAGGCAAAGGGAACATTTTATACAAAACCTTAAATAATCAGAGGCATATCTTATTGACAAATGCTACAAACAATCAAAGTTGAAACGGTCTTCTCTAACCTCTCTATGATCTTGAGCATGAAGGTAGAGACAGTATTAAAATTAAATAGACTTGAATCTCTCAACAATCAAACAGGAAGCTTTTAAACATGAAATACAAAACCAGACTTTATAAAAATACAGATTCCTATGTATAAAATCTCCATACTCATGGAGTAGTGTCTTGGCCTCACAAATAAATTTATTTATTGCTAAAAATCTTAGGGTAAAGAGGAATTTTAGACTGTATTTAACCCCAAAATACCCAATTCTTGATATATATATATAAAATATAATATTATATTTAATATATGTATATATGTAAATACATATATATGTATATATGTATACATATATTATATATACATATGTGTATATACGTATATATGTAATATCTGTATATATAGTATATATCTTGTATATATAAGTATATGTATGTATATATATGTATATGTGTGTGTATATATATATTATATATATATATATATATCTCAAATGTAATATTAGTGCTTTTAAAATCCTGGGTCCCAGTGCCTGGGTGGCTTAGTAGGTTAGGCAACTGCCTTTGGCTTGGGTCATGATCCTGGAGGCCCGGGATGGAGTCCCACATCGGGCTCCTTGCTCGGCAGGGATGCTGTTTCTCCCTCTGACCTCTCCCCTCTCATGCTCTCTCTCTCTCTCTCTCATTCTCCCTCTCTCAAATAGATAAATAAATAAAATCTTTGAAAAAAATAAAATCCTGGGGTACTCTGTGATATTCTGTAGACAACTTTCCACGGGTGGGGGACACTGGCATTCATCCAATCTCAATACAGCTTGCTTCCAATATCTCTGACATTACCTCATTTTATTGTTCTAGGTACCTGGTTCCCAATGAATGAATTAAAATCTGGTTTTAGTGGCACCTGAGTGGCTCAGTCAGTTGTGCCCGAATCTTGAGCTCAATTCAGGTCTTGATCTCAGGGCTGTGTGTTCAAGCCCCACACTGAGCTCCACACTGGGGGTGGAGCCTAGTTAAAAAAAAAGAATTAAAAAAAAATCTGATTTTAACCCATAATAAAACAATTTTTAGCTGGCAGGACCCATGAGCATTTACTATCTACACCGCCACTGCACCTGGCACTACCCACAGTGATGACACAGGTACGAAATGCTGAGTGGACCTCTGGGGTCATCATTTATTCCTCCAGGTTGTCCTGCAGGTGTAAGGAGAGGCTCATGGTATCCAAGCACAAAATGAGCTCCCCACATGGTGGTGACTATGCCACACTCATTTAATCCATAAAGTGAAGAAAGAGGAGATAGATACGCTGCCCCATAGACAAAATCCAGGTTCATTCCTTATCCCCAGCATGACTGAGTCCATTCAGCCTTCCTTGCTTTCTCCTAGGAAAAAACAGGGGATGTCCTGCCAGGTAAGACAGAACTACCACATCTACCGCAGCAGAAAACTCAACTTGTTTAAAACTGATCCTCGTCTAAGCTTATAGAACTGTCTCCAGTTTTTGGCCTTTGGAACAAAGGTTATAGGATTGCAGAAGTCAAACTGAAGAACGGTCATACACCCAAGTTTCAGCCCTGCATCCCACAGTGCATTCTCCCAGCTCCACTCTTCAGAAAAGATTGGAAGCCCTTTCCCCTGACTCTGCTTGGATGTGGCAGCCAAACACAGGAATACCCAAAGAGGCACATTCGCCTCTTTGGTTCTCTGCCTGAAGCAACACAGGGAGGCATGCCGCCTCTGCAGCACATGCGCACTTTGTGCCATCAGTTTGGAAGGGAACGCAATGACACAGATTCTTTTTTGCAAAATCGCAACTGAGCCCAAGCAGCAGCCAGAGACAACCTGAGACCAAGGCAAACAGAAGACCAGGATAGAGAATGATGATGCTGAGAAAGTACTTCTCTTTGCTTCATTCTTTGGTTCCTCCACCCATGCACAAACTATACACACGCAACACACACACGGTAAAACAAATACTGCTGACCGTGGACCTGGGATCTGAGAAAAATGGGAAGTGGAAAGACAACGGAAGTACTTTGGGGTGGGTGCGCTGGGAGGCAAGGCAGGGACAGACAGAATGACCTGGAGGAACGTCACAGCTAGATGGGCACAGGGTGTGGACATACTGTAGGGTGACACCAGGCCAGCACAAAAAAACTGTTTTGTCTGCCTGGTTTTTGGCTCTGGTAGGTGAAGTGAGGATTGCACAGGGCACGCCTCCTGCTCCAAGTTCACCGTTCCCATCACAAAGCATTCTACAAGGAGCAGGTCCATTTCCTAACCAACACCAACAGAGCCTCCCACTTGCCAGGAAGATAAAGAGACAGATCCTGTATCTTATTTTTATTTATTTTTTTTCAAAGTTTTTTTTATTTATTTGAGAGAGAGCACGCAGAGGGAGAGCAAACTCTCCATTGAGCAGGGAGCCCAATGCAGGGCTCGATCCCAGGACCCTGTGATCATGACCTGAGCTGAAGGCAGATGTCCAACCGAGTGAGCTACCCTGAGACAGGGCCTGCACTTTACCATCTAAGTCAGGCCTGACTCAAAAGTGAGGTTAGAGTGGTATGTGGGATGCCTTGTAAAGGAGAGGAATGTGATGTACATATTTTGGGTCCAAAGCAATAATATTCTTTATCTGCGCAGGTTGTCCTTATGCTGAGGGTTCCAATGAAGGGCCTGGCAGGACCGGCAAACCTTTCACGTCTGAATCTGTCACATCTCTCCTGGCCAAAGAACCTGTTAATTATCCCCAACCAGGTGCATGAAAGTGGAAGGCCCACCAGACTACAGCCTTTTGCAACTGTTCTGAGTAGCTGAGCTCCAGCTTCATTTTAAATTACACTCATTTTGAGACATGAATACTCATCACGTCTGACCATAGCAAGACACACGGCAGAGGGGAAACCCCAACAGGCAGTAATTTCTAACATTCCAAGCTGATTTGAGAGGCCAAAGCTCAGGATGACGTATGAACAGCCATGACTGAGGGGCAGTGATCATGCCGTGGACTGCATGGAGAGGGCCCCAGGAACTCAGATGCTAGGCTGTAATTTATTAGTTCATCTTGATGAAAAATCGGATAAATATGCACAGTGGACCAATTAAAGACCAAAGCTTTACTGGATGTGAACATCTGTTATTCTGAATACCTTAACAGAATCAGATCATTTGAATATTCCTTCAACGAAAAGGAAAGCTCCAGGGGAGGAAAGTGGGCATGACTGGGAGATAAACGGCCCGGCTCATGGGGTTCAGCTGACTACATGTTAGAAACCGGGCCGGCTTCAGTTTCCCTAGCTGTAAAATGAACGGGCTACAACAAGGGAGAAAAAGAGTGATACATTTATTTTTCTTTTGTCTAAGATGTTTTAAAAATAGAGAAAATACAGAAAAATAATAATCTCCACCACTTGGCATGAAGAACTGTATCATTTTGTCCTATTTCTTCCTAATCACATAGCGGAGATAGGGGGAAAGTGTACCCTTGGACATGCAAACCAATCAATATTTTTCCACTCCCTAACCAGAGAACTACTAAAAATTGTGGCTTATATCTTTTTTGGAACTTGACCACACACACGTGCATCAGATGAACAACACCTCTGTATGTGTTCACAGTTTCACGAGTAGTTTCCCATACCAGGAAGAAATGACAAAGATGGGGGAGCGCACAAAAGGGATGAATGGCTTGCCTTTCAATGGCTCGTTAGGCTTTATACAGTGGACCACCCCCCACCACCACCACCCCCGGCAGGGACTACCTGATTCTCTAAGAATGGACAGCTTCCATGGTCTTTCTTGACTAGACTATTCAAAAACTCTGTAGGGCTCCGGAGAAGTTAAATTGTAGAAAACTGGTAGTAAGGCAGGGATTCTTGTTCACAAAATGCAAATGAGTCTTGTATGGTACAGACATAACTCATAATCTCCATGGAGAGATGATCCTGAACACTTAATAGCACTGTCCTACAAGATATTAACCAGTTCTGCACCTACTGGCAAATTCATGTCATCACTCCTATTATATGTGTGTGTGTGTGTGCTTCACAATCCTTTAATCTTTTTTAATAGGTTACTGCTACCCTCATTAATTAGTAACAAATAAAATCTTTAACATACAGTCATTTTATATTTCTAGGACAGTCATGTTTTTTGACTTTTGTATAAATTACACTTTAGCTCACACTATGAATTATAGGTATTCTGCAACTTACTTTTTTCACTCAACATGTATTTTTGAGATTTAACCATGGCAACATAAATATATGGGTCTAATGCATTCCTTTTTTAGATTATTCACTTGAAGCAAATTTTAGAATTCTTAAAACACACTGAAATTATATATATCATGGACATTTCTTTTTCCTTCTCTGCAACACGAAAAGATCACTTCTATGTGTTCGCAAATCGGAATGCAAAAGCCTTGGGAAGTATCTTTGAGGCTGTATTTTGAAAGAAAAATTATATTAAGCACCATAAAGCAAATCTTCCTTAAAAATCTGTGGACACCCTCCCCCAAATCCTGCTTATTCCTTCAGAGGCTGCTCTGTCCCCATCTTCACTTCTGCCTTCATACTATTGTCTTTCTCCCAGAAGATTTACATCCTTCTGATATAAATCAGTCCTCCTAGGCTCTCAGTAATTCATTCAACAAATTACTTTTTGAATCCCTAGTACATGCTAGATATACTCTAACTAGTAAAAATCCCTGCTACCCTCCAGGGGCTTCCTTTCTGGAGAAAGAAGCAGACCGTAAACACAGTAAATGAGTACAATTTATACTATACTATAGGAGATGGTGAGGACATTTATGGTGAGAGAGATAGCGATGGAGAAAAAGAACATAGGAAGTCGGTCAGGGAGTGGGGCGTGCTGAGGAGTGAATGGGACCAGAAGGAGGAGGCAACAAGCATTCACAAAGAGAAGCAGAGGCCCTGAGACAGGAGCTGAGTGAGTCAGCAGCAAGTGGCCAAAGAGACAGTGGACAGAGGGCAGGGACAGTTCTGTAGCAGCGTGCGAGGCCAGAGTGTGAAGTCTCAGTTTCTAGCCCAGGTGAAAAGGAACAGTGCTGGAAGGTTCCGAACACAATGTGACTTTTGTCTAAAGAGGAAGGTTCAGGCTACTTGATTGAAGTAACCAAAGGAGGAAGTCAGGAGGCCAGTTAGGAAGTTAAGCTGATGTGCTCATCAACTCCTGTGATTATAGTTTACAATATTTTATTTAAAAACTAACTTTTATCAAAAATGGCTCCCAAACTCAATGTAAGCATGATGCCAGCCCATGCCGTCTTGTACAGCACCAAACAACGGGAGAAAGAGCCAGTGCCCGTCATGGGGGCACGGCCAAGCCTGAGTGCTACCAGCCTCAGCGTAACTGCACCAACACCGTGACCTAGTTCCCACAGTCATTCAGGGAACATAACCACGACTACAACTGATGTAATCGGCTGGATACTCCAACTTAACTTTCCCATTAGCGGAAAAACTCCTTTTTCAAGGCATTAATTGTAATGGAAATGAAGAGCTGTTCACACTGTTTTCACCTAGGAGCAAAAAATTGGGGCTGATTACATACCTGGAAGAAGGCATAGGTCTCCCAAGCTTTAAAAAATTCTCAGGAAAATCAACAAGAAAAAAATATTTATCACTGTACACAGTACTTCTTGGACATCTATCTAATCCTTTAAGATAACCCGTAATGAAGTCTGGCCCAATTTTCTGTCTTCATAGAGAAGAGAGGATATTAGAAGACACTATTTGGTATAACAGATAGCAATGGAATGTCCTTTCCCACAAACTACTATGAGAGATAAGAACATGAAGAAAACATTCTCCAAGTGTTTCAAGTATAAATGAGATAAGAATAATTCACAGATAACTGACTTCTAAGGGCAGAATCTGAAAGACAGGTACAAAACAAAATGTGTTGCTGCTTCAAGAGTGACACAGAATCCCAATCATCTTTGAGACCTATTTCCATAAATAATAAGCACTAGAATTTGATAGTATATACCATGCATGGCAAACTGTCCTTCCATTTCATAGGTTTTCTCTAAATAATCCCTTCATCTCAGAGATCTGCCTGGCATAAAATATTCTTACATCCTCTTCCTTTTTAGTCTGTTTTCTGACTGTGTGAAAACAAGACGTAACAACGCAGCTATTTCTACGTGGCTGACATGGTGAGCTCTAATGTCGTATGTGGGCCACTCAGCTGATCGGGGGCTGACATTCACCACACTGTTTCAGAGGGATCCTGGCAAGCAGAGTACCCAGCCCAGAGTCACTCATTTGTTCAGTAAACATAACTGGGTATTCTACATGGAGGTTATAATCTAGGAGGGGGGATGAGTTCCTTGACACCAAACATTGTATTTTATACACTAGCGAATCTCTTTGGGTACCCAGAATGCAGAAAATAAAAATGACTTCAGTAAAGATTCAGTAAGTATTTTTGAATGATGAATCCTCGGTTAATTAACTTTAATCACTCAAAAATATTTACTGAATGTCTGCTGAAGCTGTTTCCAGTCGTTAAGAAGTTTATAATTTAACTTGGAGGACATAGTGTCGCTTGTAAGATTCAACTGATCCAAGATGATATAATACAGTCTAATACTACCTCATTGATCAAAGCCACGTAACTGAGAAAACACAAAAAACCGATGGGACTGTGGCGCTGAATCTATGGCATGACACATCTTACTGGAACAACCTACATAACACGTTGTTTTGAATAAAATTACAATGGGATAATCAGTGGAATTAAAAGAGGCTTAACATGATGCTCAACGTCAAAGAGGAGCTGGTAGTGACAGGGGTATTTATAGAAGCAGGGTGGCACCAAACTGCTACAAATGTTAGAAGTAAAAAGTCATTCAAGTTGGGGGGGGAACCCGAGGAAAAAAATTTTAGTGCAATTTATCTGCCACAAAATCTAGGAGGTACCTAGCCCATATGCCCTTCAGAAGTCCTCAGACTTCCATCTATCTGAATAAGGACAGCTGAGGGCTAGGAAAGTCAACAATGAGACACAGATGACTTGTGAACTTATGATTGCTCAGGGAGGACGCAAAAGCTCAAACCTTACACGGAAGACACAAAGTAAAGGCTGTTCCTACCTGGGATGAGGGTGTGAAGAGAATGTTGGGAGGGCAAGGTGATTAATTTTGATCTAGGAGTTGAAAGACATGTGTTGTATCTTGGGAAACTGCTCCAAGGGTGATCTGGCCAAAACACTGTATGGAGTCATTCAAATCTATGGTGTCATCTATCCTGCAAAGCTGAAGAGCTGCTATCACCTGGCTGGGCCCACCTATGGCTAGGCTATCAGACTGGCAAAGAGAGACAGATTGGGGGGCAGTGGCCCTGGTTCCATAACTGGGTGAAGGGCCAGGGTCAAATACTTTTGAGACTCACACAAGCCTTTGGTTGTTCCCAGGGCAGCTGCACACAGGGACCAAAGGTTAAGTGAACAGATCTCCTGGGGAGTAAAGAAAGAATAAACAAAATACAAATACAAACCAATGTTTCCCTAAACTTCCGCTCTGTGTGTGTGTGTGTGTGTGTGTGTGTGATGCAGAAGGGCGGTGGGCTAATTTGTGACTTAAATATTTTTTTTAAGTTCCCATGTTTCATACTCAATATGGATGAAAGTTATGACTTGATACATTTTTTCCTAAGGAGCAGAAAACCAAGTGCAAAGTCCAACTACAAAAGTTACTGTTAATCAATTTAATTTAATAACATTGAACTATTCTCAGTTGGCCAATGATGAGGAAATAAATTTTTAAAAAGCCTCAGATAGTGTCAGCAGTACCAAACCAGAGTAAACTCATCACATTAAATCCAATGTTCTGATCTGCCTTTCCGGAAAGACCACAATAAAGTTTTACTATGAACCGCTTTCTCCAGTAGCTACTGGTCTCTAATTTTTATCGCTTTTAAGAAATGCTCCACACCTTTAGAAAGCTCAATGGTTAAGATTTTCTTACTTCCAAATTTTACTCGGGCATATACAGAACAGCTGAACTGTTGTCTGTAATACTGTTTTACCCACTCCAGACTTCTCCATCCAGAAATGAAATCTCAGCTTCACTTGCTATACCCAGACACTTTTAATTTGGTGGATATATTTTAGTCTGGTAGGGTAATTTAGCTACAGAGCTAAACACCAACCCCCCCCCCACCAAAAAATCAAAGGCTCTGTTCTTTCTTCCTGGTTCAGAGGATCTTGGGGCCGCTCGGTTCCGACCCACACAAGCGAGGCGAGTTTGCTTCTGTAAACACCTGATCTTTCACGAGACTCCACAGAAATGTATGTCAGCCATGGGATGAGCCGCACGACTCTTTAACACCACTCCAGGTCTAAAGCATTCTGCATTTGCCACGATTCGGCAGAACGGCCTGCCCACGAGGGAACGTCCCTGAGTCCACGTGCCTCCAGTCAGAACACAAACGCACACGTGTAAGGCCGACAGCAGAGCTGCACTTTGTTCTCTTCCGCGAGGCAAAGTCATGCGGCCCAAAGCCATTATCTCTCTGTTCAGTATGTTTTGTTGCTAGCTGGGCCTAATTCTGTATCTTGCAAAATGACATTCTGTTAATGACAGGAATGTCAAAACTGCGGTAATGGGCAGGAGTAGAAGAAAACGTTTCCTAGATGGAGCCACAACAGGAAAACTGCCAAATGGATGTGAACATTAGTTGTGTGTTCATCCCATACTCACACCCCACCCCTATTTGTTCTTCATAGGAGAAGGATGGAGCCCTCTAAGGAGGGAAGAACAGCCTATCTTGGTGAAAAGTGTGGGGGGGGGGTCAAAGCATGTTTTCCTTTAATTAACTGGACAAATGTCTTCCCCCCCCATTTGTATTCACTGATGTTTTCTTAGTGGGCCTCTCATTTTGCAAAGATGAAACTGGCCACAGTTCCTGTCTTTGGTAAAGACAGGAAGGCTGGAGAGATACCAGACAATGCTGACTGGTGAGTTTGTTACCCAGTATTCAGTGTGGGTAGCAAATTCACCTTGCTCTTGCCATTTGGGAGCTGAGCAATAGAAGAGTAGCTCTAGAAGATGACATGCTGTCTGCCAAGGCAGCGTAACCAAGTAGTGGTAAAAAGGGCCGAGGATGGGAGGTCAGGTGGCTCTCACAACCAGGGTACCGTCAAAGTCGGAACTCTGCATCAGACAGAGAAATACATTTAACTACTACTTACATGGGTGTATAAAAATTCTATCCCAGAGAGAGAGAGCTAGATCTTTTTAAGATTTCATGGAATGCTGTAAAATGTAAGGACTTGCTCTTGGTAGAACAGTTTTCCAATTCCAACCCTCTTAAGCCCCAATTCACCATCCTGTAGAATAGGGATAAGAATACGAACTACCTCAGAGGGCTGGGTGGAGATTAAATGAGATAATGCATGTAAAGAAACTGTCATCACAGCACACGGCACACAGCAAGTGCTTCATAAACAGGAGTTGTCCAAATAAGACGTGTTGGTCTCTCTTGCATATGTTCTTTCACGCGTCGATGTTTTAGTACCTACAGTGCAGCACTGAGGCTTTCCCTCAAGGATCTTAGAACAAGAGGCATTAAGATTACCCACAGAATTAACTTCTAAGGGCAGGACAACGAATTACGTAAACGGCAAAGAGGCTAGATCTAAGGCGACAGGACTTGATGATAGCAAATGAAAATACTAACAGTTACAGAAAAAAATGTAGCAACATGGGACGCCTGGGTGGCTCAGTTGGTTACGCGGCTGCCTTCGGCTCAGGTCATGATCCCAGCGTCCTGGGATCAAGTCCCACATCGGGCTCCTTGCTCAGCGGGGAGCCTGCTTCTCCCTCTGCCTCTGCCTGCCACTCTGTCTGCCTGTGCTCACTCTCTCTGACAAATAAATAAATAAAATCTTAAAAAAAAAAAAAGTAGCAACACAAAGGTTTATCGGTTGGCTTTTAGAAACACAGAGAAACAAAAGCTGTGGAATCACAAGTTCAAGTGTCAATCCAAGCACTGACCAAGGGCTTCAAACTGGCAATGCCAAGGTGGAGGGACGTATAAGGCGACCCACCCATTCACTGTTTCAGACCAACTGTCAAAACCACGTGCATCGGTCCCCCTTTGCCCAGGGCCATCCATCATTTCAATCACATAGCGACCATCCTCCCCAAGCAACCTTCTGGCTAGCTTCATGGAGAGATATGCCCAAACGTGAACAAAAACAGCAATAATAGTAACTGCTAACTTTGACAACTACTGAATATGTGCCAAGAAACAGTTTAATTTTCACAACAATCCTGTGAGGTGGGATTTCTTTTTATCCCTATCTAGCAGATGTGAAAACCAAAGAACTGAGAACTCTAGAGGCTTCTCTGACAAGATCACACGAGATTCCAGAACTGGAATCAAATCCAGGCAGTCTGCCTTCAGAACCTGTGCGTGCAGTTATCTTGTGCAAGTGTCTGTAAGACTGAGAAAAAGAACTCTGAGGGGTTTAAGCTCAATAATGACTGTATTTATTTATTTTCAGGATTTTGTTTTTTATTTGTCGGAGAGAGAGAGCTCACAAGCAGGGAGAGCTGAATGCAGAGGGAGAAGCAGGCTCCCTGCTGAGCAAGGAGCCAGATGTGGGACTCGACTCCAGGACCTTGAGATCACGACCTGAACCGAAGACAAATGCTTAAGCAACTGAGCCACCCAGGTGTCCCAGTAATTACTATGTTTATTCTTGTAAATTAGTATCTCAGCATTCTGGTCCTGTGCATGCAACAGTGAGCTTGGTAACTACAGATCCATGCCAAAGAGATGGAGGGGATCCTGGCAGTACCAGGTCTTTGAGCCTATAACCTAATGTTCGGAGATAAGAGGGGACATCAAGCCATCAAGCTTCACACCAGATCGTGAGAGTTTTCTGGAGGCAGCAAGCCTGACCTAGATGGATGGACATCCCGATGTCCAGGCTCAAATAGACAGACAAGTCAGATGTCATTCTGTGGACATCTCCATCTCCACAGGGTAGCATCAAGGATCCAAAGGCAAATGACCCAACTCACAGATAACCCAAGGCAAACAGGCACTCCTGCCTTGGCCCTCTCCAAACCAGCTGGACTAGACAGACACAACTAGAGAAAAGAATTGTGCTTAAGCATGTATGAATCACATTTTTTTTGTTCCATTGTTTCTTAACAGATTTCAAAATTAAATCTAAACTTCTGGATCATGCTCCCATATATATATATACATATACATATATATATATATTTTTTTTTTCTTTCCCTCTTTCTAGATGTCTGACTCAGTATTAGAGAATAAAGAAGTCAGATTTCTGATGTGAAGCATGTCTGTGAGCGCAGGCTTTGGAGAAAAGGATTGATGGCACGCGCTGTAATGTGCATCAGAAAGTGACTTTGGCCAGCAGAAGGTGCAAAGTGTTTCATAAGCTATACTGCCTGTGCTATTGAGACAAACTTTTTTATAACTTGAAAATATTTACAAAATGAGACATCTCAAAATAAAACAAACTCATTGTAAAAGGTACATATATTTACAACTTCTATAGACTTGTGACCCCAATTCTTAGATTTTGGGGTGGTATTTATTCTTTCAAGGTGTCATCCCCTTAGTCTGGCATCTTCCCCCATTCTTGCTGCCGAAAGCCCTCTAAGACTTTCAGAACGTGTGAGAACATGTCTGTGTGGAAAGAGCCTTCAGGGAACTGTGAGCTGTTATAACTATGGCGGGAGTCTGGACAGGTTGGAGCGCCCCGAAAGCATCAGTTACTAAGGAAAAGTTGAAGGCTGGTTTCATTCACCTCGAGGTTGCTGGCTTGCCTCTCACAGGCACGGCCACCTATTTCTCCTAGGGCCAGCCTGTGCTCAGAGAGGTGACCTCATTCGTCCCTAGCCTGGGGTTTGGCCCTTATAAGTAAGTACCCTGAGCTCCAAGAGTAACACACCAACTCCACCTCTTAACCATATCCACCAGGCGACCAACCCAAACTCATTCTGCATTCCCTGCAGTGACTCATGCAGTTCCTGTTCATTGTGTTCCTGGATTCCTGTTTATTAAAGTTAGGGAATCTGACCTTCACATGACAACATTTCTAAGTAGAAATTCAATGCTATAGAGAGAAAGCACCCTACTGTGTAAAATGTCCATACTGAAAAGGATCCTTACGGACTTGCCCACAGGA
Source organism: Neogale vison (assembly GCF_020171115.1). NCBI lineage: Eukaryota > Metazoa > Chordata > Mammalia > Carnivora > Mustelidae > Neogale > Neogale vison. Next base: position 221,295,611 of record NC_058091.1, read on the forward strand.
CACTAAATTGCCTATCAAGACAAGAATTATGATACTTGAACTTACTGAAAACAAGTCAGTGACCCGATGAAAGAATGAATGTGAAATCTTTCACTGGCTACTTCTGCTCTTCTTATTTTTCTAAAGATCGTTGTTGAAAGAACATAATACATATGAAAACAACAACACGACTAAACAATCTTCAAAATAAAAGCTGTCAATAGCTACCACGTGAGTCATTCCTTTGGCTTTGTGGTCACATCGTATTTTCATTCACAGTATAATCATAAAATTACAGGGCTCACTTATATAACACAGAGTTTTCTGCCTGAGTCTTCATATATTAGCGACACTGTTAACAAGAGGCTCCGAAGTTTCTGAACTCATACTATTATATGGTAAGGAGCAAAAACCCTCTGAACCATTAGCTAACCTGCCTCATAGACAGTACATCAAAAATGTGATGCTATAGTCTTCAAATGACAGAAAATCATTTCTCATTTTACTTAAAAAAATTATGTATTTTTTCATCTGAAAGTTTCGATATTTTAAAATAATGTAAAAGAAAGCAGATGAGCGGTTAGCAACAGGTCATGTCACCTTTCTACAAACTGGAGACCTAGCGAGCACCTGGTGATAAATTCTCATAAGATAGAGTTGTCTTTTCTAACCCCCTCCAAGGATAGAACTATGAACATTGTTTTCTTGTTTTGACTCCTTTTTTCTCATGGGCAGGTCTACTGTTCCACCCAAAATCCCCAAGCATTTTGTAAAGAATGTCTCTGCTTTGGGCAAAGGAGGACTGGTACCAGAACCCAAGAGATGTGCCTATGAGTTTGCAATCAGGAAATCTGGGGAGGGAGACATTTCCCAGAGTTTTAAAATAGCTCCATTGTTTAGTTAAGCCACACTGTGTATCTGAGGACCAAAAGAAAAGAAAAGACAAAAAAAAAAAAAAAAAAAAAACCCAAAGTGAAAAAAAATGAAACAAATTAACATCTAAATTAGAAATGCAAGTGTTGAAAGTTTCAATATCCGGATAGGCAAATTGTTGAATCCTGGTCAGGTACAAGAGACAATAAAGATATCTAGAAAGGGAATAATTTGATAATTGATAAACATGAAGTAGGGAATGAGAAGGTAGCAGAGGTCCCAGGAAGACTATTTAATAATACATCATTAAACTAAAACATGTAATTCCATTCATAAAATAATTTTAAAAATTATTCTATTTCAGCAAATGCCGGCAGAACCAATAATTAATGTGTGTGTTCTTTTTTTTTTTTAAAAGATTTTATTTATTTATTTGACAGAGAGAGATCACAAGTAGGAAGAGAGGCAGGCAGAGAGAGAGGAGAAAGCAGGCTCCCTGCTGAGCAGAGAGCCCGATGCGGAACTCGATCCCAGGACCGAGATCATGACTTGAGCCGAAGGCAGCGGCTTAACCCACTGAGCCACCCAGGCGCCCTAATGTGTGTGTTCTAATTAAAACAACAACAACAACAACAACAACAACAAAACCAACAGCAAAAGAATCGGCAACATGTCTGGCACCATAGTTTGGAAGAATTAATGGCACATTAATTATGAATGATAACCCCCCCAAATCCTCCTGGCCCTCACTGCCATAGCCGTACTTCAGAGATGAGTCATTTTTCAACTGTGAAAACTTCCTCTTAGAGAAAGAACTTTGATTAGTTTTCTACCTCCTCTTGCAAGATATGATTTTACTTCAACAAGATTAATCTCTAACTCATCTATGAAAAAGTTAATCAATTTGTATAGAAATGAAGAAAGGTACTTCCCCATCTTTTTAAAATGTTTGTTAAAAATTGATAAGATTCAGGAATAGAAATAGAGTTGGCAACTTTTCTTAGGAAAGCTCCTTTTTTGGTCATTCTGTCCTCCAAATGCTTTTTATGTACTAAATGAAAAATCTATTTTTAAAAATCTCCCCCGCAATAAAGACCTGGTTCTGTCGGACTCACGGCAGCCTGAAATGCAGTGATGAAAACGTCCAGAAGTGAGCAAAGCAAGGGTGGTCTGAGGTGGCTCCAGGACCAAGGCTGGCCCATGATGGTCCCTCCCCTGGGGACAGAGGAGCTGGAACTTTGCAAAAAGATCCTCACTGCTCTCCTTTTAAGATCACTTGACAATTACCTAGAATTAACTGCCTCCTCTCTGGGGAAGGTTTTCTGTTTCTAATCAAGCCATTTTTACCATTCACTCTCCCTCTCTATGCACATCCCTTTTTGGCCCTTTTTCTTTTTTTTTAAAGATTATTTATTTATTTATTTGACAGACAGAGATCACAAGTAGGCAGAGAGGCAGGCAGAGAGAGAGAGGGAGAGAGAGGGGAAAGCAGGCTCTCCGCTCAGCAGAGAGCCCAATGTGGGACTCGATCCCAGGACCCTGGGATCATGACCTGAGCCGAAGGCAGCGGCTTAACCCACTGAGCCACCCAGGCGCCCCTGGCCCTTTTTCGGAGATGGCAGAGAACTAATGATGACGATCAGTCTCTTCTCCTAAAAACCCTGAATAAAAAAGTGCAGTAAGCGAGGCTATGGCTGTAAGATGGGATGTTATTCCAAAAGTGCACACAAAAACATAGGTGAAAAGCAAACAAAGGGTCCAAAACCTGAGATCAAACATGTTTAAAATACATGAAAAGGCAAAGAAAATGGATGGGAAGGAACTGTCCATCAACAATAACGGTGATTACTCCTCAGCGCAGGAATGTGGAAGTCTAAGTGTGTGTCCTTGTGTTTAGTTTTCACAACACTGCAACCTGGATTCTGTAACCTCTTAATCTGGAAAAATATGTGTGTGATGTGGGAATTTAAGCAGATGCCCTTTTTAATACTGCTGGCCATGATTCTTTAGGGGAACGGAGGGAGGTAGAAAGGGACCATGTACGTGTCCTGTGACAGGACACTTTACTGAGATATTTATTTGTAGTATTCCTTCCCCCGGAGGAGGATGCGAAGTATAAAGAAGAAGAAATCCTTGCAGCCAGAGTCTGGCTCCTGGGACTTACAGGGCCTTTTGTGCGGAGTTTTGGTTTCAGGAGTGGGAGCGGAAGTCTGGAGGCAGCCATGGAGGTGAATCTCTACCCAGGTCCTTCCCTGAGGACCAAAGAGCCTGTGAGCCCAGTTGCTACAGGGAATGGAAGGGGTGGAACTGTCTAAGCCTAGAAGAGGACCTGGGCATTCCTGAGATGGGGAGAAGGCAGAAGTGCCTGGTTGTGTGTCTGACTTGTGAGTGGCCAGGACCTGTGTCTCCTCCTTTCCAATGCAGGGCTCCAGGAGGTACAAGATGGCAGGCCCTGGGGGACAAAGGGGAGCAGGACAGAATTAAGAACAGGAGTCATGCCTGCTTGGGCAGTGTCAGCTACAGATGTTTATGCCCACCATAGGCATCCAGGAATACCACACCCCAGTTTAGAACAGGCCTCATCATCCCATGTAGGGTTTGACTGTAAGTAACTCAGATGAGCCGGAAGCAACTATGGGTTTCCACATCACCGGGTCAGATCAGAAAGGCTACACCAAGCAGCTCTAGTATGGCAGAGACTGTGCTGATGACTGCATGAATATTTGCTTACCTCTGGACTCATCAAGTTGTATACATTAAATATGTGCAGCTTTTTCTAGGTCAACTATACCTCAGTAAAGTGATTTTTTAAAAAGAAAGCATCTAGAGAATCAAAAAAACAAAAAACAAAACAAAACCAACATACCAGATCCCCTCGGTTATGACGTAGCAGCCAACATGAACTCACTCACTGCAACCCAGCCTACCAGGGAAGTGTCTCTTTCAGTAAATCGTCAACAAATATCATTTCAGTATTTTAGCAAAAGCTCATCTTTCCTCAGAACCTGATTTAAAACATGAAACCAGAAACCAAGCACAGAATGGTGACCAGAGAGTTTGCTAATGGAAGGAATCGTTGGCACCCTTTAATTACAATCGAACTGCTTCTGGTTGTGGAAACACAGCGGTGCTCATCAAAGCCAGGGCAGGACAATTCTAATAGTTATTAATGACACACGGGAGACACAGCCAGACTTCGGCAGCTGACTCTGGTCAACTTGACTAATAGCAAAGCCAAAAGGGAAAAGGTCTCTTTGACTTAAAATGTCAATGAAAACACCACATACAACCCTGGAGTTGCAGAGATCTGAAAGCAAAAGCAGGTAATCTGACTGGTTGCCTCTCAACTAGTAGTCTATCAGGCCTTCAAGGGAACCTTCCTGTTCATCAGTTAGCTCCCTCAGTTACACAAGTATGCTCCATCAGTGAAGACTACCCTTTTTTGAATATCCACGTAGAACACACTTTCGCAGAGTGGCAGACAGAATCAGCTATTCTACAACAAAAAACAACTCTACATACCTCAACTTTTCCCAGCATTTCCTGTGAAATATCATCACTCCTTTTGGAGCTTTAATTACTAAATGTATATTCAGGTGGTAATTACCATATTGCATTGGAATATCAAGTGTCTCACATTCAATGTGCAGAACACTTACAAAGTCAAAGCTACAATGCAGAAGCTTTGTGTCACACGTTAAGAAAGCTCCCAGTGTTGGGGTTAGTTATATGGAGGAGTCATCTGTTATCACATAGCCCCTGGTCCTCTCTACGGAACATGTAGCTATAGAACAGATGGGGGGAAAAGCCTGAATTAGGAATCCGGCAGCACAGGGAGAACAGGGAGACCTTGTGGTTTTGGATCACTGTTACACAGCTCCCTGTTGCCACTCTGCCCCATACCCCACTCAAATGCCCACAAGTACCACTTGGCAGGGACCTCATCCATTTCCTGGTTGCAGAAGTGCCATGCTTGTGTGGTGACAGCATTTCAATCATAGGAGGTCAGAGCTTAGAAAGGGATCTACGGCTTCTCAATACTTGGCTTAAAGACAGCTTAGCAGAAAACATCTGAATAGGGACTAAAGAACAAGTTCAAATTCTCTAGGTGAGGCCTGTGATGACACCACAACAAAAGAAATGAGCCTTTTAGGCAGGTAGTTTTAAACAAAGAGACCATACCAAGCCAGGTAAGACATTTCATACTCAAGTCACTGGCCAACTGGCTTATGCTCTAATCTCTTGTTTGAAATGTGGTCTGGTATGAAGAGTAAGCTGCCATGAAGGCCTCTTTCATTGAGAACCAAACAGATAAACAGGGTTACACCCATGATGAAATGTAATACAGTGTAGAAACCTGCTCACAGACTTCATTGTTTATTCGGATCTCCAGATGGACCGGGTATGGAGATGCAGATTCACAGTGTCACAGTATCGGACAAACTGATTCCTTCCGCTGAACTTATTTTGCTCATCACAGACAACAGTTGCAAAAGCAAAGATAAAGGTGACGATGGCAATGAGCAAATGAACACAAGCAGACTGTCTCCCACAGTAGAATCAAAGTTAATCGGTTATCACACTGCAAAACCTAGATTGTTCTAACGTGACAAAATTCATAGCGTACCACACACCATTGCTTCCACGCTGTCATTCTGCATAGCTAGCTCTCAGTTACTTTATTTTTTTTAATTTTTTTTTCAATTTATTTATTTTCAGAAAAACAGTATTCATTATTTTTTCACCACACCTAGTGCTCCATGCAAGCCGTGCCCTCTATAATACCCACCACCTGGTACCCCAACCTCCATTGGGTGTTCCACTTAGGACTTTGAGCAGAAGTTTCTGATTGTTAGTCTAAAAGCACAGAACGTTTTCGGTAATCTAAACCATGCCTATGTTGTAATGAATCCCAACAAATGAGCTCAGTCAGATCCTAACTTTTTTCTCTACTGGATCTCCTCCAAGTATCACAAGTTATCAGTAACAACCTGAAAAAAGCACAAAGAAATTAAAATTCATTAATTAGCAGGGAACCAAATTCTGCTTGGTTATTTTCATGTAAATAGGTGCCACTTTCTAAAAAGTGCTATCAAATCAGCAAGAATTTTTTTGTTTTTGTTTTTTTAAGAGTGAATTGTTCACAGGAAGAAGTAATTAACAGACAAGAAAGAGATGGATTTCAAACAGAATACTATTCTATCATCAAATGCTGGCTTCCATTTATTTCCTCTATACATTAAGTATGATCATTCATGGCTAACCTGTGAGTCTGTAAATAGAGTTAGACCAGGGCAAAAAGTGTTGTTTTTTTTTTTTTTAAATTATTCTAAGATGAAATAGTCATCTTAAATCATGCTGAATTGAGGTTTATCTTGTTTAATGTGCAAATAATGGCATATAATGTCTAATACTTTGAGGTACAATACTGGACATGAAAGAAAGCAATAAATCTGAGCTACCCTATGTTTATAGGTTTCTAATTGCCACACATACGTATATTTCTTTGAACTTAATAAAATACATAAAATAAGACACATCACTTTCCTTTTCTGGAGTTCAGAATTCTGTTATTCTCCATAAAGCCTCTCATGTTTGCACAAACGTCTATGGTACACCATGGTACTATGGTACTATGGTACACCTGACATATATGATGTGTTAAACAGGCTTCCTTCACTTCAAATGGAATTTAGAAGTGGCCTTACTCTAAAACGCCTCCTCGCAGCTCTCCTACAGGAAATTGTCAACTCTATGTTGGCAAGCACAGATCTTACTCTTCAGGTGCCCCTACTGACCTGGCACAAAGTCATCCTGGCCTAAACCTTGCCGGATACATGAACCTAAGAATAAGCTAATAAAAATGAAAAAAGCAGGGGGCGCCTGGGTGGCTCAGTGGTTAAGCCGCTGCCTTCGGCTCAGGTCATGATCTCAGAGTCCTGGGATCGAGTCCCGCATCGGGCTCTCTGCTCAGCAGGGAGCCTGCTTCCCTCTCTCTCTCTCTGCCTGCCTCTCTGTCTACTTGTAATTTCTCTCTGTCAAATAAATAAATAAAATCTTAAAAAAAAAAATGAAAAAAGCAAAGTTCTACTGAAAATGGGACAGGGTAAAGTGTGCTCATAATAAACCGTGGCCTAATAAATCTTCCTTTTTTAAAATGGTCAAAGTTACCATTTTAGTTTCTCCTCCAATCTTCATTATAAAGCAGTGATTGGTTGCGGGGCAGGGGGGCGGGGGGTAGGCAGGATCTAGTGAGAACCATACAAGGTCAGACATGCCTGGTCTCCAAGGGTCACTCTAAAAGGGATAACATGTAACACAGAGGAACTGATGGGACAGATTCAGGTGACCACAAAAATTCTAAAAGAACCTTAGGCTAAGGGGTTAAAGTAGCAACTGAGCAAGAGTTTCTGGAAAGGGGACAGATGGCTTTTGACAAATAAGCATACCTTCGACGCAAGTGACAGAAGTAGGTCATGATGAGTAAGTGAATTTTCCACTGACTCATTTCCACACGTATCATGGGCAGCAAAGGATACCAGTGATCTAATGCTCCGCCAGGAAGAGCCATACAAATTCATTCTCAAATGAAAGAATCTACAATTAAAGTTGACGTGGCACGGAGAACCACCGTCCTAATCCATAAACAGTCCCATGGGCAGGAGGGTCAAGAGGCCTGACGACAGATAGGCATTTAAGAAAAATCTCTGTGTATTCAGAAAATCTGGTAAGAGTTTAGGGGCATGAGAATAAGGTGATTCCTCCTCTTTCTCCAGCTAACAGATCGATGCAATCTGGTTTAATGGGGCTGCACTAATTAACATATATTCGACAAATTTCACTAAGTCTGCACGCAGCTTTTCAGTTTTCAGCTTTGAATGCCAACAACCTCTATTTTAGGTCTGGCAGGGAAAAAAAAAAACGGGTAAATTATTTTTTAAATACAAATTCATTTATTTTAGTGCAAATGGAGCATACCACTGTAAATGTCAAACAGTCACCATCCATTATGGTAATAGGGTCTGGCCAATCTTACCAACTTATTCAAAGTTCACTGCATGAATGATCAGAGCTCTCAGTCCCTAGACAGAAGTTAAAATATGTCCTTATTAAAAAATTCTGAGGCAATAAATCAGGTTAAAAAGGTGGCAAGAGATGACCCCCCTCTGCCACCTACTCTGGGAAATGCCCAGTACTTTCTGCTCTGGCAGACGGGCTGAGCTGATCATTCCTGTCTGGGGAGAGCACACCAGGATGGGGTTGTACTATGAAGACCGATGGCCTCCATTCTCCCGGAACTTACATTCAAATCAGTCTGTTGAAATGCATGTGTTTTACTCTAGTGGGCGATTATCCACAGATAAAAGTAAATGCTTTCCCTCACACAGGAAAAACTACCGTCCCCAATGGGAAAGATTCCACCCAACGGACATGGGTTTTATATTTTTCCAGGAGAGTTAATGAGTATGGCGTTCTCATTCATATTTGAAAAAAAGTAGCCCAATATTTCCAGCCAGTTCTGAAGCACCAGTTGCAACTACAGGAAAAATAATTTTCATTTTAAATATTGACTGGCATGGGACCGACATTCCTAACCTTGGCCTCTTTAGCACAAAGCTCTACTGAACCAAGATACCAAATAAAAATAGAGTGACTGAGACACCCAAGGCTCTACAAAATGAAACACTGTAAGAAAGTGACAGGAGCACTAAAGACAGGAAAGTGCTGAGGCAAAGAAAATTACAAAACATTAGCTCATATAAAGCTCATGTGGTTTTAATGTTTCAAACTAAAGCACTTGAAACTCCAATAGAATGGAGGGGTATAAAACCACAGTCTCATTACTGTATACAAAACAGGTCTTCTTCCAAATATCACCTCTAGAATTTTAATGATTTGCCTCAGAAGTGCTATGCAATGATGGTTGACAGAAATGAAGAGCTATTCCCTCCCCCCCCCCCCCGCCGATTTAAGATGTCACTCAGACGATCTATTTCTGCCACTGGGGTTATGGGGACCTCTCCAAGAACCAAACTGATGAATATGTCATTTTACAACAGCTATCCAATAACCATCTGATGGTCAACTCTGAGCTTTCACTCCGTACTAACCTGGTTCAGGCCAAAGTCTACAAGGACAACAACCTTAAACCATCAAATAATGCCCGAGACCATAAAAGAAATGAGATAGGGAATAGAGGTATTGTATCACGGAATTACTAAATTAAGTATGGAGATTTTATATCATAGTGCCCTGAAAAATTATTTGTTTAATGAAGACCTATAAAAATGTGAAAGAGTGGGCTCCAGGATGGCTCAGTAGATAAGCGTCTGCCTTCAGCTCAGTCATGATCCCGGAGCCCCAGGATCAGGATAGAGCCCTCATTTGGCTCCCTGCTTAGTGGGGAGTCTGTTTCTCCCTCTGCCCCTCACCCGCTCTCGTGCTTGCTCTCTCTCTCAAATAAATAAAAACAATCTTTTAAAAAAATGTGGGAAAGTGATATTTATCCATAGGGATATGAAACATTTAGGTAATAAAAAATATGTACTTAATTGGGAATCTGGATTTACAATTCTCTACACGTTTTTAAATCTATGTACCATTTCACATTTAATTGTGAAATCATAGTGAATTTCAACTTGTATCAGGTCTACATTTTTTAATTTAAACAAATTTCATTACATGAAATTCTGAAGTATATAAATGAATGAAGTTTGACATGTATAGAAATGTATAGAAATGTTAAAGCTGGGGCGCCTGGGTGACTCAGTCGTTGGGCATCTGCCTTTGGCTGGGGTCACGATCCCGGGGCCCTGGGAACGAGCCCTGTATTGGACTCCTTCCTCAGCAGGAGGCCTGCTTCTCCCTCTCCCACTTCCCCTGCTTGTGTTCCCTCTCTCGCTGTCTTTTTCTCTGTCAAATAAATAAATAAAATCTTTAAAAAAAGTTTAAAAAAATGTCTAAGTCTCCAATTCGGATTAACAGTGTATAGACCCATACCTAGCACAAACAGCCATTTCAATGATGGGATTAACATCAGATTATAAATTCAGCAAGAATGAACTTCTGTTTCACTTTTTTCCTACCCTTTTCCCATATAAGCAAACATGCTTTCCTTCTAAAACCACCATTCTGTCCACCATAGTTTTCCTCTTTGTGGACCCAGAAATCATGCTGCCAAGGGAGGACTTCTAAATAGAAAATACTTTCTGTTCAAGAGAAAGAAGGCAAAAAAGCAAAACATCAAAACCCGACAGTCAAAAACCACCATGACTGCTACAGAGCTTTGCAAGTCCAGTTTCTTAGTCACGTCCTATCATCTCTTTCTGTCCTGATTTCTTTTCCTTAGAGACAGAATTTACATAGATGGTAAGGTTCCTCACTATATATATATATATATAAAAGATTAATTTAATTAATTAATTTATTATTAATATTATTATATTATAATATTATTAATATTATTAATAATATAATTATATTAATTTAATTAATTTAATTTATTTATTTGACAGAGATCACAAGTCGGTGAGAGGCAGGCAGAGAGAGAGGAAGAAGTAGGCTCCCTGCAGAGCAGAGATCCCAGGACCCTGGGATCATGACCTGAGCTGAAGGCAGTGGCTTAATCCACTGAGCCACCCAAGCGCCCCATCCTCACTATATTTTTAACTACAAGGAAAACAGTGCAGTACTACAAAAGTTTAGCAGCTGCAGGATTCTATGCCCAATGATGGTTAAATCCTCATTACCCCCAAGTAAAAGAAAGTACCCAAGTTTATCCAAGTAAAAGAAAACACACATATCTATGGAAAAGATTAGGTATATGGTTCACTACTTAAATCGTGTGCAAATCCTCTCCCCCCTCACCTCCATTTAACTTGGGAATACAGAGGACATGAAAGACTAGATTCAGTCCCCAGGTCTAGGCAGCCCTCAACACTAAAGACTCTTGGAACAGTAATATTTGACAGTCATCAACTTTGATGCTCTTCACTCATCATTATGTGGACAACTCTCTATCCTCAGCCTGGAACTCCTTCCTACGTTCCAGACCCTTGCATCCAAGAGTCAGCTGTACACCTCAACTTGAGTCTGTAAAGGAGCTCACCAGAATGATCACCTTGCCTCAACCTGTCCTGCTTCCTGTGCTCCGGTCTCATCCTTCCTCACTTGAACCATCCAACTGGTCTACCAGTCCTGCGGATTCCATCTCCTTTCATGCTCATGGCCACTAAAGCCGTGACCGTCATTTCACCAGCATCTCTGGCTTCGAAGCCTGGCCTCCTCCTTGCCCCATTCCAATTCCTCCACCACTGCCAGGAATCTTTCCAATGGGCAAATGGGATCTTATCACTCACTGCCCTAAGGTAAAACCCTTCATCGACCCCTCCTGCCAAAAGAGTTAATTCCAGGCCTCTAGCACTCTAACACAACCTCTTCCGAGTCTCACTCCAAGGGCTCTGTGCCTGGAATATTCTCCTCCACCATATACTGGCACCTCTCTCAGTCACCAACCTGGTTTATCTCCCTGATAACCCACGGCTATGGGCCCTGGGATGCCCTCAATACCATTTCTATTCCCTCGTGACCCTCCACACCATGGCTAAGAGAGGCAACCACACACACACGACCGCACACAACACTGCAAGTCCTTGTAAATCTTTGCATCTATCCTTGCTACCCGCCCATGCCCCACAAACCACCCCTACCTCAATTCTCATGAAACTGCAAGCTTTCAAAAGGGCAGGGACCATCTATCTCCTTTACCTCTCCCTCTCCAGCACAATGCCTGACATAAGGGAGGTGTTTGGCTAATATTTACTGAATTCACGAATAAACAGGTACACAGGGTGGAGGGCAGATGGCACACAACTGCAATCCCAAGCTGCGTCCCGCAAATGACATCGCCCGTGCTTTAGGCAGATCTTCTTAAAGTCAGGGGCGGCTATAACAACAGGTCCTCCACTAAGGGGTGGCTTCCAGGAAGTAAGGATGTTGTCTCTCCGCAGTGCTTAAAAGAGACGAGCCTAACACAATGACGTGCACCGGGGGATGCGTACAGGATATGGGATACGGCCAGAGTTCACTTTGCTTCCGCGGCACAGTTTGGACTCGGAAGAGAATAAAACACTTATTCATGAGCTACTGGTCAAGACAGAGAGATTTTACTTTGTGTTTGTAATAACTATATATTCTGATGAGTTCTGTGCTACAAATAAATGTGAATGGTGGTCAAGCCATCTATCTTAGTACAACATTAAAGTAAAAAATTGCTGTCTTCTACGCTAATTATCTGAATTGTATCATTAAATATGCAGATAATAAATATCCTTATACATCTTCAAGTAATAACTCTGATAATTTACAATAATTACATAAACACTCCTTCCTGATGAATATAACTTTTAATAGTCGTATGTAAAAACACGAAAATAGAACATATTATAGTTATTCTACCTTCCACATTTATTTGGACTTTCTCACAAATAAAGGTAACTGGTGAATTTAAACCTGATTTTTTTTTTTAACCACAGTTTTTTTTTTTTTTTTTTTTAACCACAGCTTCATTTTCATTTGCCTTCTGCATTAAAATATAAGGGGAAGCCCAAAGGTAAGGAGGGAGGGAGTCTTTGCCATCCACATCTAGGTCAGTTCCATGTGTCACTAAAAAATGATGGATTGCTTTTTTCATCTTTTCAGAAGAGAATTCTGTGGTCTTGAGTGTTAAAGGAGGGGAAAATGTGCCTAAGGGGCTATGATTTACAATGATTCTGTCTCATGCTGATTAGCATAAACGACCGTGATAGGAAATTGCATGCAAACTCTAGAAGAGTCAATAAAAGATATTGATCCACAGCAGCAACTAAGGGAGGAGAAACTGCTTATAGCCTAGTTTCAAGGTTACTATCTAATTTGGTAGAGAGCTTCTAACCTGAGAATGATTCTATGTTTACAAAGCATTCTTATGGATGCATGAATTACCTTTCACAAGCAGATGGACAAATCAAATCTCAACACTTTGCTTTACTCATAGGTCTTTTAGGCTAGAAGTCTGAATCCAGATTAACATGGATGCATTTATAAGGCAACTGCAAAGCCAAAAAGAATCCCATTAGAGGCTAATGTCATGAGATGATGTTTTAACAGTCAAATGGCAGGACATTTAAGAGCATTCGTAGTTCTCTCTCTCCCCGCCCCCAAATTTCCCTCCCCCAGATGCCCAGGTGAACTTGGCAGGCAGGCAATGAGAAGCAATGGTTTCCATTCTCTGAAAGGATTAGGATAAATTCTGCTTGCCACTCCTCTTATTTAGAACATATTCAGACCTTCGTCATTAAAACACAGACTCTAGGGAAAAAAGATGACTTTAAGATTAGCAAACGAGAAGGGCTTTATCAATTTTATTCTTTAACTTCTTTTTATTTCAACGATCTTATTTTCCAGCTGGGCAATGTAATCCAAGCCTGAGAAGCAGGCAGGGGCAGCACGTGATTTCTGCACATTCATGGCCACAGTTAATTAGGGGAGTGAGTGTGGTTATGACAAAGAGGTGATGATGCTCTGATGGCAAGACACTGAGGGAAACATGCTCCTCCACTGTAAGGACACAGCTTACTAGACAAGAAGAAGGGGACACAGTCACATTCCCACAAGGCCTGGCCTTTGGATCCTTCCAAAGGCAATGGTCAGGGTGACAAGTGCCTCAACCACTGTCATGTTCCTATTGTTTGTTTTAATATACTCCTGGGCTTTACTAGTAATAGGCACAGTAAAATAAGTAATGAAAATCCGGCACATTTTTCACTTTTTACTTCTCAGTCAGGTGAATCATATATATATATATATATATATATATATATATATATATATATATATAAAACTGTGTGTGTATAATGGAATATACAATACAGAGCATGCACAAATTCTCTTTAGGACATCTGCTGAACCATCCAGCTCACTAAAATCCTCAATTTCCACACAGGGAATTTTTTTTTTTTTTTAACGATTTTATTTATTTATTTAACAGAGAGAGAGATCACAAGTCGGCAGATAGGCAGGCAGAAAGACAAGGGGAAGCAGGCTCCCCGCTGCGCAGAGACTGATGTGGGGCTCGATCCCAGGACACTGAGACCATGACTTGAGCTGAAGGCAGAGGCTTTAACCCACTGAGCCAGTTGTCCCACACAGGGAATTTTTAATTGAACACTAGCTTTGCTCTATTCAGCTTAGCCCCCACAAACTTCATAATACCATCTACAAGGTGGCTTTTAGGTGATTCTATGTGTTCCTTAATACCATACTTGTACCAAAAGGCAGATACTGCTATTTATCGCTGGTAATTTATGAGGCAGTCAAACATTAGATGAGGGAGAGCAAAAAAATCAAACTCAAAAAAAGCTGTGGGTACCCAATGTCACAGAACAGAGACTCAATCTTATTTCACACACAAATCAGATGAAATGAAGATGGAAATGTCTAATATATTAGACAAAAAGTTTCAAACCTTGATAAAAGCACACCTTGGAATGTGTCTTAACAGCAATTTGCATTTAGTAATGTTTCATATTTGAACATTAAGTGTGCTGAAGAGGAAAAAGTAAATAAAAAATATCCAAATGCTTTCTTAAAATAATGATAACAATATAGAACAAGTTCAAAGCAATTAAAAAAACAACAACAACAGGAGTCCCTGTAATGTAACTTTTATCCTATACCTTGCCCCTGCTGCCCACCTTCCTTCATTTTCCAAGTCCCACAGCAGGAATATTTATTCTTTTAGAAGCTTTTCATCCTTAAGCATATGCAATGTTCATTCCAGACTTAAATGCAGCAATGTTGTACCCTCCTTTCCATCTCTTTTGCTAGGGAAAATGTGGAACGCCAAGACTGCCAATCTAGCAATAACACACCATGCAACAGGAGAGTCACAAACTTGGAAGGAATCACAAGTAGACATAAAACCTACTTGGCATTATATATCAAGATTCATAAACATATGCATATCACTTTGGCCTAGAAATCTCTATTCTGGGAATTTATTCTAAGGAAATAGTTCCAAAAGACGGAAAAGGCTAGATGAATGAATGTGCTCACTGTGGAGTGCTTTCATTCAATAAACCTTGATCAACTGTCTATTACGTGCCAGGTACCATGCTGGCATAAAGTCTCTGCCTTAAGACATTCAACATCAGCTGGGAATTCAGATAAGTATACAGAAAATTATAACACATTGGGATAAATGCTAACAGGCCTGGACAGAAGCACTAGAAACACTGAAATGCACTGGAAAGAAGAGCAAAGAGAGTCAAGAAGGACTTTGCAAAATTGGGGGTAATGCTGTTACCATCTCTTCACGGTATTTTCTTTTCTTTTTTTTTTTTTAAGAGACACAGATCATATTAAAGTACTAAAAAAAATTTTATTACTCCGAAAAAACATTCCTCAGTACTTTTAAAATAAAAAAACAACAAGCACCCATCATTGCCCTTAACAGCTTTCTGAAAGCCCCGCCATCTTTCTCTCCACCATGTGTGGGAGTTGGCGTGCACCCATCCATCACCAAGTCCTCATCGGGTACACTCAATCAGTCTGTTCCCCGTCTTAGTCTTCTGCTAGACACCAAGGCGTCCCTAATCAAAACTGCCAAGAACTCCCAGTTCATTTTGCTTAAAATACGAAACAAAATAAACAACAACAACAACAAATCTAATCGCTCCTTTGAGAACTTCCTCTTTGAAACGGCCCAATCATTTAAGTCACAAAATTGCTGCTTTGCTAAGGAGGTCGTTTACGCGGTATTTGTAATTAGTAGCAATTTGTTAACATCTTCAGGAATGAAAAGAATTCCAGTTTGGGGGAAGGTTTTGAAGAAGTATAGATCGGACACACCTAGTAAGAGAGTGAGAAACACCCTGAACTGAAGTGGGACACGTTGCTATCTACTTAGAATGACGGTATTTACACTTGGATTAGAGCAAATTCTATTCCTGCAACCTGCACACCACCCAGTTCAAGTCCAGACATGCTATATCTCAGGGTGTGGGAGTTGTGGAGAGACCTCCCTCAACGTGTTCTGTCCTGTGTCATGGCTCAAAGCTTTGGCCATATTCCAGAGGTGGATAGGGGCTTTGGAAGGAACATTAGAGAAGGCCACACCAGAACTATCTTTCAAGAGGGCCTCCAGAGAAAGCCTGAACTTGAAATAATCAATGGGAAGACTAAAGGCAAGGCAAGACTACCGTTTTCTGAGAGCCTGTACTAGCTAGGCACTGCTTTAGGCTCAGGGCTGGGGAAATCCCTGTGTAAAGGACCAGACGGCATACATTTTTGGCTTTGCAGGCCAGAGTCTCATGTTACAACTACTGGGTTCTCCTCCTGTGGCACAAGTAGCCACAGTTAATCCCTAAATGAATTGATATGGCTGAGTTCTAACAGCTTTATGTACAAAGACAGGCCAGACTGCACCCAGAGGCTGTAGTCTGCCTACCCTACGTGCCTGACCTACGTGCTTATACCTCATATAAGGCACAAAAGGTGTGCTGTTTATTTTCCTAGTTAAGGATGAGGAAACCAAGTATCTGAAGTAAGGTGACCTGCCAGGCCACATGTCTATTTTGTTAAGGAGTATGGATTCCGACCAAGGTACGTCTAAAGCTTGAGTCTGAACTCTCTATTTGAAAAGGTTCTCTTAGGTTGAAAAGAGATAAAGAAGTTCATGTTGAATGAAAGAAAAAAGAAAGAAAGAAAGAAAGAAGAAAAAAAAATGACAAGTCCAAATCCTTCTTCCTGGTTAACATTAACCAATCTATGCCTACCTATGACAAAATATAGAGGACAGCAAAAATGCTGGTAAATAAATATATTTAGGGATATAATTGAAACACTCCTCCCCAAAGAAGCTTCTGGAATACTCAGTACTGAAACCCTTCATACCAGAAGGAAAAAGGAACCAAATTCTGTATTAAAATGCATCAGATCATTGGAAAGCTATAATGAAGTCACTCTCCTAGAACTGCAAAACTTCCAGAGAAGACTCTGGAAAAACAATCCCATTGCTATTCACATATTCCCTAATTCTTTCACTTCAGGTCCGGACAGCACACTACAAAAGTGCTTAAAAAATGGATGTGGCATTTGTCCTTTAGGAATTTCTACAGAGTTGAAGGCAACACAGAGGCACTAAACAGTTAGTCATTACCTGCTGATCTGAAAAGCCACCTGAGTATGTAAAGAAACTACGTAAGGGTGATGGGTCCAGCTCAGTGCCAGTAACTCGAGGAAGAAGAGGCAATGAAAATGAGGGCGTGATTGCTTCTATGTGAACCTTATTCAAAGTTCTTGCTCCTTTCATTCCTCCTGAGAAATACAAGATTCTAGTTCCACCACGGTTGTCCTCATTTGGAACCTGAAGACCAGGATTCAAGACCATTCAGGATTCAAGACCAGCTTGAAAGTCTGATGCCTAAATATTAGTTTCCTCATCTTAAAGTAAAAGGATTTGACTACATGTTTCTGAAAGCCTTTTCCAAGTTTAAGCCTTCGCTGAATGGATTTGTCAAACACAATTCTGTATGTCAACAATCAAAAAGGAAATAATAACCGGGACCCAACTTAGATGTCCACATATTTTAATCCATGACATAGGGTTCTTTAAATCCTCATAGTAAGAAAAAGTTTCAATTATTAAAATATCTCTGTTAAAAAGCAGAAAGTATCACTTAGAGAGTTGCACAATTATTTCTGAAAATTAAATGATGATTTTCCCCAAAGGACAGAGGGGAAAGGAAGATGTGGAGCAGATGGATTCTTTGTTCCCCTATGGAGAAAAAACATTTCTACACCTTGCAAAAATATATTAATTGGCCTGCCATCTGGCAAGCCTGCTCACATACATAAGGGATAAAGTTTAGAACTTGAGGTTTAACATTTAAGCCTGTGGGGAGATGGTAATTGGAATCTTTCTGAGTTAGCATTAGTATTTTTAAAGGGAACACTTCAAGAGAGATCTGAATATGAGGAGAGAAACACAAGACCTAAAAAGTGAGAGCATCCAAGGTGACATCCCTCGTGTCAGGGGCTGGGCCCTCGTACTGCACACCAGGGAGCCAGCCACGGCCACAGCCATGGCCACGTAAGGGAGGGCTGTGTATTAGTGGCTTTCAGAATGGGGTTTTCAACGCTTCTGCACAACTTCATAGATAATGCCCCCACACCTTCTTATAGGTTAGAGGTATTTTTCAAATTTTCTGGAAATCATAACATTGTAAAGCTGGGTGGGTATTTTTTTAAAAATTTTATTTATTTATTTATTTTTAAAGATTTTATTTATTTATTTGACAGACAGAGAGATCACAAGTAGGCAGAGAAGCAGGCAGAGAGAGAGGAGGAAGCAGGCTCCCTGCTGAGCAGAGCGCCCGATGCGGGACTTGGTCCCAGGACCCTGTGATCATGACCTGAGTCGAAGGCAGCGGCTTAACCCACTGAGCCATCCAGGCGCCCCCTGGGTGGGTATTTAAAAGAATCTCTCTCTCTCTCTTTTAATTTATTTGTCAGAGAGAGAGGGAGCACACAAGCAGGAGGAGTGGCAGGCAGAAGGAGAAGCAGGTTGCCCAATGCAGGACTCGATCCCAGGACCCTGGGACCATGACCTGAGCCAAAGGCGGACACTTGACTGACTGAGCCACCCAGGTGTCCCTAAGACATTTCTTTAAGGGAAAAAACCCGCTCATAAGACAGTAGATACAAAATATGAGTTTTGTGGTATGTATATACACATATGCACACACACGCACTCAGAAAAAGAACTCGGAAGGATAACCTCACATTTTTAGTAGTGGTTACGTGTGTGTACTAGAATTTGGGGAGGTTTTTTTTATTTTACAGTTGTTTGTATTTTCTCCACTCTGTCTTCAGCATCCATTGTGTTTAAATTTTTCTTTAAAAGCTACATACATTCCACTGAAATTAAAACATACTAAAAATAGTGGTAAGATATGATAAATTATTTTATAAAACAATTCAAGGAGCTTGGATTTATCTTTTATAAAATGTATGTTTTGTTCTGTCTTCGTTCACATTGGAAAACTCCAGGAGTCCTTCTGGATCTCTGTGTTTATTTTCCCACAACCAGAATCTGTCAGGAACTACATACCTTCCAAATCTTCCTCCTCATGGCCCTCACTGAACAACGCCAGATTACTTTAAACAAGTCTAAGTAGCAGGAAATAGTTAATCTGGTTTCTTAGAACTTCTTCCCCTATGCTGGCTCAAAGGAGCTATTACATATTAATAATACACCACACGAATAAGGTAGTTTATGCTTTTCTTTTAAGTATCTCATGATGTGTTTTCCTGGTACCTCCTGGATACTACCAACCAAGTAATCAACCTATGTGTTAATCATCTTCCTCATGAAAATGATTTCTAAAAAGGATTATACAAGGTAACATGGTGTCCTGGATGGCATCCTGGCACAGAAGAAGGATATTAGGGGAGAAAAACCAAGTGCAGGCTTAATTACATATGGAAACTAATTTTTTAAAAAGGGGAGGATGGGGACAGGAAAACAAAACATCTTACTCTAATCCTATATTAATGTCAAACAATTAAAAAACACCAAAAACTTTCTGAGGGGCTAGAAATCATGGTGGTAGTTACACGTCTATTTGTCAAAATTCGTGGAGTTGCAAACCTAAAAGGAATGATTTTACTATCTGTAAATTCTATCTCAATAAACCTTATTAAAACAAAACAAAACACCCCTATCTCCCTGGAGTTGATTTTTCTAGAGCAAGTGAATACAACTGGTAAACTTTATATCAGTAGGAATCTGAAGAAGGCTTGGGCCTGGGTTAGTGGCCATGAAGAAAAGCATCTGGAACATTTGGAAAAGCACTTGAAGGGGCTGCTTCTGTCCTCAGGGAAGGGCAGCCATTCCTCAAAAACAGCTCACATACTTACCACTGAGAGCCCCAAGATGGCCAGTGAAGGATTCTGTGGTTTAGAGAATTCTGGATACAGTATTTGTGCCTTCTGCATGTTACATATTACTCACACTTTATTCCTTTACAATTGTGGCATGGATAACAAAGCAGTCACTTCTTAGTTCTTTAAATACAGTGGCTTTCCCAAGGTAAAGATGTATTTAAGTGAATGCCATCAACTCATCTCCTTTTCTTAAAAAAGGTAGTTAGGGGGACACCTGGGTGGCTCAGTGGGCTAAAAGTCTTTGCCTTTGGCCCAGGTCATGATCCCAAGGTCCTAGGATAGAGCCCCGAATCACAGGGCTCTCTGTTCAGCAGGGAGCGTGCTTCACCGCCCCCCCACCCCGCCTGCCTCTCTGCCTACTTGTGATCTCTGTCTGTCAAATAAATAATAAATAAAATCTTTTTTAAAAAGGAAAAAAAATGTAGTTAGGGGCGTCTGGGTGGCTCAGTCATTAAGCCTCTGTCTGTGGCTCAGGTCATGATCCCGGGATCCTGGGATCCAGCCCTGCGAGTCCCGTGAGCCCGGCATTGGGCTCCCTGGTCATCGGGGAGTCTGCTTCTCCCTCTGCTCCTTCCCTGATTCTGCTTACTCTCTCTCTCTCTTTCACACAAAAATAAACAAAATCTTTAAAATAAAAATAAAAAATAAAAAAGACAGCATAGTTAAAAGGAATTATTGTTATTTTTTTTTTTAAATTAAGGAGCCTATAGGAAATTTATCCCTAAAATCTCAACACTTTTTTGGGGGGAGGGGCATTCATATGGTACTCTCATTTAGGACGTAAGACCTTTTGTCCTTCTATGAAATGACCTATATGCATTATTACAAGATCAGTGATTCTGAGATATGTCCCCATAATACATACATTCATGTGAATGGAAAGGATTTTATAATACAGAGAGTGAAATCTCAGAAAAGTAGGCATGGGGTGCAGAGAAGTGTTATTCATTCAAAAGGCTTGTTCAGAGCTATACCATAAGTAAAACCTCAATTTTAAAAGCACACGCCCACTCAAATACCATTATAAACTCTGATTCTTTAAGATGAGGAAATTGCAGGAGAATACATATACAATTTCCATTACTGGGAGAGAGAATCAGCAGGTGGCATTTTAAAACAAAGTAAAACCTACTTCTATTTTTCACTCTCTTCGCTCAGACAGCAGGTGGCATTTCTATAGCAAAGATCAAAATTATCAGGCTCATTCCACACATAGCCTCAAATTGCCAGGAGGCTTCTGTACTATAAAACCTAAAATCTTATTTGTAATAATAAGAATATAATTAGAATATTTTGAGAGCTCTATGTCTGTTGGAGACAGGATAGTACAGTTAAGTTTCTATCTAGATTTCCCTCTTAGTACTGTTGATATTTGGGTACAGTTAACTAATCCCTTTAAGCCTCAACTCTTTCATCTGTATAACAGATACTATAGATTGGATTAAGTGAGACAACACATGCCCAACTGCCTCAACAAATATTCTGCCTCTCCCTCTTCTTTTGCTGATGTTGGTCTATCTCCTACCGGTCATTACACGTTACCGTAATTAACCTGGCTATATGGCTTTCTAACCTCACTAGAAAAGGATCATGCCATACACATCATTGTTTCCCAGGTGATAACCACAGCTCTGATCACATAAAAGCTACTCAATAAATATCTGTATATAAATAAGTAAATGAGGCAATGTGACGAACCCCCAGCCTCCCATGCACGGAAGTCAAATGTCGACAAACTGAGTTACTGGCTTATCAGGATTCCAAAGGTGATTCCAGGCTATTCGCAAGCCGCAAAGCAAGAAAAGGACCACACAGAGATGTGTAACTCATAAATAGCCCCTCCAAGTATTTTTAAATGAAAACAACATCCCACGCTCAGAGGTTAATCCCCCAGCTCTAAGCCTCTGGTTGCTCTGTTTTTAGGTCCAGTTTATAATCATTTGACTCCTCTTTAGTGCTGTTAAGGTAAACCTGAAGAAGAGCCACATGGCCTGGAGTACCTGGGGCCATCCCATCCCAATCCAGCCCCTAAGACACCCTAAGGAACTCAGTCTATGACTAGAAGGCTAAAACAAAACAAGCAAAACAAAAGCAACATCAATATGCCTTAACATAGAATTCAAGATATATACACACCTGGAACTTCCCAACAAAGTCCATAAATGTTGGGCCATGAATCCCCTCCAAACATGTTAGTTTCTTATTAAATAGATTTGAAATCAAACCTGTGAAGTGGCTGAAGAAACAGCTACAAGCCACTGCCTGCCGGACACACCTAAAAGAATGGAAGGTCTGAAAAGCCAAGCTTGTTTCTTCGGCTCTGGGCTGGGCATGCCACTCACACGGGAACCAGAAAACTGGCTTAAAATGAGAACTATAATCTTTCTGGAACAATAGGTCATGACGAGCTTCCTTAATGCCAAAATAAGTGTTTGGGGGTGACTTCTGCTAACTGAAAGAAAGTGTAAAGGGCATATATATTTACTCTGGCTTGAATACAACATTTTTGAATATGCTTATTAGTGCCAAGAGTCAGAACCCTTTTCCTCATGGATTTTAAACTCGGACCCATTCCACGGAATGTGTTTCCTAGAAATGGCATCAAAAGGCTGCATCATATTAATATCTAAACAGTTCAACTGTCTGTACCTTTCGACTCTCAAATCACCCTTGGTCTGGTGTGAGGAGGTAGACTAATTTGAAGGTTAATTCTCATAAGGTAGACAAACCACAACTTCTATTATTTAAAAAACTTCTTTTAAGAAGCCAACAAATGATAGGTCATCAATCATAATTTCAAGAAAACTCACCTACCTACCTGAAGGCATTACCTGAAGATTACCTACCGAGAAGGCATCTCGGCAATGATGATGCTGATAAAATGACATCAAAATGACCAGGCTCTAAGTCTGATCTGAATAGAACAGAACTCTTGAGCCTGGATTTTTTTTTTTTTTTTAAAGATTTTATTTATTTATTTGACGGAGAGAGATCACAAGTAGGCAGAGAGGCAGGCAGAGAGAGGGGGAGGCAGGCTCCCTGCCAAGCAGAGCCTGATGCGGGGCTCATCCCAGGACCCCGGGACCACAACCCAAGCCAAAGGCAGAGGCTTTAACCCACTGAGCCACCCAGGTGCCCCTTGAACCTGGATTCTTGTGTTAAGAAGGCTTATACAAACCACTATTAATTTCTCACTTTAAAAATCTTAGATATGCAAAGCTAACTCATCTGAAATTGATCAGGGAGAAAACAACTACTGAAAAAGATCACTACATACAAATTTTATAGGTCACGGAGTAAAAATAATGACAAGTTCTATCCCTTACTAACTCTCTGGGTCCAGACATCTAACCCCAAATATCAAATCCTAAAACACACAGGAAAATTATAATTTTAAGCACAGAAGTTCATTTTGCAGAATGCATAAAAAGAACTATGACCTAAAACACCCCTGAACAATCCCATACTCTCCCTGTTCCATTATTAGCCACTACGGCCATTTCAGATCTAAGATTTAAAACTTTCTTTGCTTAAAAATGCATCATTTATGGAAAATGCAAATTCATCATCAACCATTCAAACTGCCAAGTTAGGTGAGTGTGCCTATCAGCTGTTTTGCCACCTGTGTGCCCTTTGGAGTGGTTGAGCAAGCATAGGCTAATTTTACAACAAACTATTTTTTGGATTAGCACATAATTTGTGTTTATTTGGATGGGTACTCAAATGGAGAATACCAAGTGGATAAAATTAATCCTTACCTGAGGAAAAAAAAATCTATCTGACATGGCTTCAAAAGCTCTAGGGCCCCATGTCCAACCGAGGTAATCTACTTGGAAAAGCCTTTGATTTTGCATCCGAAGTCTTGAGATTAGCTAAATGAAAGTAGTATTTTTACAGGAATTTTATCTCAAGTTTCAAGATCAACAAGCCATTCCAAATCAGACGTAAGAAATAACATTACATAATAGTCACTTAAAGCCTATTGTTTTACAGTAACAAAGGTTTCATTTACCATATTTCCTAGAGTGCTTTATTCAGCAGGCAGATTTTCCCAAGCCAAATACACTCTTTTCTCTTAAACCCTCCATATATCTGTAAAAGTAAAACATTTAATAATTATGGTTTTCAATTTAAAGATCCCCATCATATAGTATTTTAAAAGGTCTGAATGTTAAAGGGACACAGGTGATTTTTATGCAAGCTATGGGTTCAGTGATTTTCTTCTAATTTACAGCTAAGAATTCTGGCAGTGGCTAGATGATATTCTAAGTGACTCAATAGAGAAACACAGTAAGGTCAAAGTCAGGGTCCTGAGATATCAACATGCACTGTAATGTTTAAAATTAGAATAAAGCAAAACAAAGACAGCTTCAGTGGATACTCGTAAGACAAAATGAGCCTGGTGAACCCATCAGTTTTCTTCTGATTCTATGATCCTAGGAGCCCTCAGCAAGTGTCATTAGCTCCCCATTCCTCCACCCAGGTGATTCACTCACGACCTAATACATTATCTCCCAAAAAGATCTGGAATTTGAACTGCCATGTCATGTTAGAAAGTTTCCAGGGAAGTGGAGCTGGTTCTTACCTTGGAAGAGCAAAAGCATACTTGAGGAGTTCGGAACACAAATGGCAGTTGGGTGACCACATGCCAAGACCTGGATTTTTTGCCTGTATGTTTGTCTGCAACTACAGTTTCCAAGAGATCCCAGACTGTAACCCAATCTGAGCCATGGATTAATCTAAGATCACAAAGTCAGTGGAATGTACAAAGTCCCAGGGTTCTATAACAACCTGAGCAACGTGAAGCTTAAGAGAGAAGCATGAATGACTGCCCCTTTTCCTTACCAGTCTATTTTACCTTCAAATGCTGATCAAAGCCTAAGTTCTCTGCTCAGGCCTTTAAAAAAACAAAACAAAACAACACAGCAGTATGATGTTTCAGGCTGATGCTGGTATCATTACCTTCCCTAATAAGCATGTCCAATGGCGATTAGTGTAGCTAAACCCTCCCACAGATCCAGGTCAACACTTTCAGAATTTACAACCAAGCTCACAAGGAAACTTCCTAATTACCAAGACAGAGGAAAAGAAAATAAAGAATCAGAACGGCAAGTGTTAATGACCACGGAAATGTCTATTTAGAGATCCCAAGTATCACAAAAACCAAATTTGCTACTTTAGAATCAAGACTTCCACTGATAGAGACTGTGCCTCTAATAAATGGATTTGTACACACCCTGTGCCCACTTTCATCCAGGTTGCCCCAGGACCATTTTAATATCTTGACTCTACCACTTAACTTTCAAAGGGATTACTCAGTTACCATGACGTCACTCCCAAATGACTAGGTTACATGTAGTAAAGACAGCTCAGATTAAGAGTTCGCACATGCTTACAAGAGATGGGTGTGCATGGGGGTGAAGGGGGGGACAGTTCAGGGTGTCTCGTCGTAATCTCCCTGAGAAACCAGACTATTTCCATTTCAACCAATACAAGGAACCGTCTCCCAAATTATTTAGAAGGAGGCCTACTCCCAGTTTTCTCCTCTATGACCCATTTCCACACAGGGACTCGAGTGATTCCTTAACTCCAACATCTGTCAGTTTTCAGCCCAGAAAGCAGATGGTCTCTGTCGTGAGGCTTATGATCCTCTTGTTTTAAAGATACGACCTGGGCTTTTGTTTTAAAGATACAACCTGGGCTTCTGATAACTGGATCTGCATGTAAAGAGAAGCAAGAAAAGCCATAAAACATATAATATTCTACCCTGTCACTGTAAACTTAGTCACACACACACACACACACTCTTCCCAGTGTTGACAAGTTCTAGTAATGGATAGCCCACGCCTGGCCATGGAGCAGGCTCCACATTCTAACAGTTTATTTTTCAAAAACTTCTAAAATCCCCCTTTTGCAGTTTCTCACACACACACTCCCTTTTCGTTTCTTCCTTCTCTCTCCTTTCTCCCTCCCTCTTAACCCTTGGGAGACCTACCTATTCTAGGACCCAAACAATTTATAATCTTTTATGGAAAGCTTCACACTAAGGAATAAAAACATTAGCACCATGTGTGTGTGTTCCTATTCATGTCCTCTGTCCCTGGGAAGCTTTAATGGGCTACAGGATACACAAGGAGTCTGTAAGAACATGCTGCTTGGGCGCCTGGGTGGCTCAGTGGGTTAAGCCGCTGCCTTCGGCTCAGGTCATGATCTCAGGGTCCTGGGATCGAGTCCCGCATCGGGCTCTCTGCTCAGCAGGGAGCCTGCTTCCCTCTCTCTCTCTCTGCCTGCCTCTCCATCTACTTGTGATTTCTCTCTGTCAAATAAATAAATAAAATCTTTAAAAAAAAAAAAAAAAAGAACGTGCTGCTTTGGTCTAGGGTGGCCAGGCTCTGCCCAGACAGCACTGAGACACCTGCTAGAAGTTCCTGGCCTGGGCCTCAGCTTTCTCCTCTTCCCCCAGAGTATCCCTTCCCTTTACTAGGCTGGGGGAAGGCAACCCAGGAGTGAGGGTTTCACGGAAAAGTACCAATGCCAGAGCTACCCATGAGAGGAGGACTGAAGGGTGAGTCCTGCAGTGACAGGCAGGCCTGTCCTGCCTGCAGAAAACACAGTCTGGAGCTGGAAGAAAGGAGAGGGATGAAAGGAAGCAGGTAGGAAACAGGCCTGGGCAGAGCACGGAGTGGGAGGAAATGGGTACAGAGACTCGGGGAGGGGCCTGGCCTGCAGGTCAGGCATGGAGAGTCTGAGAGGAGGCCAGCCAGTGAGCTAGCTTCCAGCCTCCTGCGCAACAGGCTGGGAGAGGCAGGGCTCAAACTCAGGGGATAAGGGGCTGGTGGGTAAGGCAGGGGGCAAGTATCCAGATGCCCTCAGAGCCGGGATTCTGAACCAGAGCTCTTGCAGAGCTCTTAGAAGAAAGAGAGACTCTGAAGGCTATGAACAAAGCCTGAGCTTCCAGGCAGGTAGTGAAAAGTCTGAAACTGTCATTGCCTGTTTGGGCGATGAGGCAGACAATAAAGTGAGCAACAGTGAGTAAGGGGATATGATTCAGGGAGGAGAGCTGACAGCCCAGCTGTGAATGTGCAGGAGCTGGGACACAATGACGTAGTCACTGTCATTGAGCTGTAGTCAGCTCCCCACAGAGAGTGGTTACCACCCATGGTCTGTCATTCCTTACTTCAGGGCTGGTGCCCAGCTCCTCGGCCTCACCCCACCCTTGCCCCTACTATCCCATGGCCCCCACTACTGTTCATGCTGAGGTCATCACTGCCTTCCCTGTCATCCTGGAGTGTCAGTGCTGTCCAGATTCCTCTTGGGATCTCTCTGAGAACACTGTGTGGCTTCCTTTTTACCAGACTCTCTTCCAGGCCTCCTGGCCTGTGCCTGCCTACATTTCGGCCCACTCTTTAAATGGGGCCTCCTTAGTTCTCCCACAGATGAACCTAACCTACTTCTCCTACGGTCCTAATGATGACACTCAAACTTACTATTTCTGATCCAGCCTCTCTGGGGCCCTGAACTCTCACATCCAACAGCCTGCTTGGGGGCTCTTTCCTTCCTGCCTCTGAGACTTTGCCCTTCCCAGGTGCCTATCCCAAGTACTCCCCACTGATGGCTCTTTACCATCTTTTAGGTCTCCTGTTCAATGATACTCGCTGACCACATTATCTAAAGTAGCCCCCCCCATACTGTGACTTTCTTCTCAACACCTGCTTATAGCCTTTGGAACACTGATCACCACTGGGCAACTGACTTATTTAGATGCTTGTTTATTTGCAAGGCCCAAACACTCTGTCCTGTTCACCATTAGAGCCCTTGCCCAGCTAGGGATATTGGTGCTATGAATCTTGGCTGAGTGAAGGAATGAAGGCTCCACGGTATTCAGTCTACATCAGATGCTCAACAAACTAGATTAACTGGGCTTCTGGGGATCAAAGGAATGAGTACAAGTTCTGTCTTCCCTTCCCCCACTCTTGCATGTACAGGGAGCTCATTCATCTCCCTGGGCCCCCAGGTCAAAATCCCCAGGGCCACTGGGGAATGTTTCCTTGTGTCTCAGAGCCAATGGCTCATCAACTTTGATCACCTTTATATCCTCAGGGTCTCTCAAAGCCACAGTCTTACCATATTCCTTGGTCAGACTTGCAAAAAACCCTTTAGACATGCTCCTGCAATAATGTACTAATTGGTTTCCAGGTATCTCCCTTCCCTCCCAGAACTAAAAGCCCCAGCGCAGCCAGACATACCTTCTCCCTTTGGTAAACACCAAGAAAGTGCCCACAAATATCAAGGGCCTCAACTCTCATCCTTGGCCTCATCGCCCACTACCCACCCCCTCGTTGTAATGATAGAAATAGCGTGAATACTTATGATTTACAGAGTTTTTATGTGCTCGTTGTTACGTTAGGCGTTTTACACATATGAACATATTTTACTCTTTGTAACAATCCTGTAAGTAATTTACTTGTCCCTTTTTATAGACGGAGCAACTGAAGTCTAACAAACTTCCCCGATCTTGTTCAAACCCAGGGCAACTGGCTTTAGGTCAATCCTCTTCACCATCGTGGTATATTATACTGCCTCTTCAAACTTCCTGCATCAGCAATACTGGGTTATGCTTCAAGTTTTTTATGCTCCAGCAACACTGAGCTATGTGTAGTCCCTTGAACTCTGCTGTTAGGGTCACTATGCCTTTGTACACACCATTTCTTTTGCCCTTTGGGAGGCCCTGTCCTTCTGTCTGATAAATACCAAACTATCCTTTCAAACCTCCCTGAGGTCTTGCCTTTTCTACGTGGTCTTTTGGCTCCTTGAGACCAAATCCTGGCCTACTCAGTGACCACTCCTGAAGCTTACAGGTACATTACAAATACGTCTCTATTGCCCTGGTTTGCAATGATTCATTCCCATGTCTTCACTGAGGGTAATCCCATGACTCACCTCTGGGCCACAGTGCTCAGGCTCACAACAGATGCTCAATAAATGTGTTTTAATTGGACTTTCCACAGGAGGGGTGAGTACAAATGCCACAATACCCAACGTATCAGGACAAGAGATAAGTGTATTGTCCATTCTTTTTAAAAGACACGCATTCACGAGCAAAACAAAAACTCGCGCTACACTACAGATGTTTTTGAAAAGAGGATGCAGCATACCTAAAGATTTGATACATTCTGACCACTGCAGCAGTGAGTTTAAGATCCCTGAGTGTCCCTGGTATTCAGGGCAACCGCTGAGTAATAGGGATTCAGAAACACACACACACACACACACACACACACACACAAAACCCCAAAACCAACTTTTATTCCATGGGTTCCCGGCAAAACACATTAGGAAAATTGCTCCAACTGATGAAGCGAGTCACAAGCTGCCCACTGGCATGGATAATGGTGCTTGATTTAGTTGTCACTGAGATTTGGATATTGTCACATACACTCAATGAAAGTATGACAGATTTCTGACCAATAAGGTTAAAAACCAAACATCTTCTAGAATCTCTAAATTGTGTTTTAGCAACACTAAAGTTGCACCTCAAAACTGAGCAGCCATATTTATAGACCAACAGTAGTCCTTTCACCTTACATATGTGATGTAAGTAATAAAGAAGCTTAAAGAAAGGAGAGAAGCTTGATCTTCTTCCCTCCCTCCACAAAGTTTTTAATCCAAAGGGAGAAAAATGTTATAAAGCTCAGGGGTAACATACAGCAGCCCGGGATTTCTGTCTCCCGAAGCAGCAGGTGAATGGCTCTACTCAGCTGACCTTGTGGAAAGAATCGAGGGGCAGAGGAGATAAAGCCAGGCATAAAAAACAAAAAACATAAATCTGTTTCCTGTTCAAGAGGAGTGATAAGATGGGACATCTCTGCCTTCTACCTGATCTAAGCAAGGAAAACTCCCAAGTTTCTCACTTTGGTAGTTCACCTTATTCACAGGGGACATGCTTCAAAACCCCCAGTAGATGCCTAAAACTGCAGACAGTATTGAGCCCTATATATCCACTATATTTTTTCCTATATATAGATATGGATGATAAAATGTAATTCATAAACTGGGCACAGTAAGAGATGAACAGTAACTAATAATAAAATAGATTTTAACAACATACTAAAAAGCAGTTAGGTGAATATGGCCTCTCTCTGCCTCTGGTGATGATGTGAGATAAAATGTGTGCGTGATGAGATGCAGCGCAGTGAATGACGTAGGCGCTGTGACCTGGTCTCGGGCCACTATCATTGGCTTCTGGACTGTGGCTGACCACGGATAACGGGGACTGCAGAAAGTGAAATCAGAGATGGGTGGGGGACTACTGAATTCAGGATTCTGTTAGCTGAAGGTTTTCTGTAGATATCTTTCATTGAGTTGATGAAATTCCCCTCTGTGCTTGGTGTTCTGAGAGTTTTTGTCATGAGTGAGTACTGGATTCTGTGGAGTACTTTTGCCCCATATACTAATCTGATTATGTGATAATCCTTACTTAGCTTATTTCTGGGACAGATTATATTGATTGATTTTCTAGTGCTGAACCATCTTTGCATACCTGGGATAAACTGATCATGATGTCTGTTTTCCTTCACTGCTGGATTTGATTTGTTAATAATTAGTTGACAGAACATACGACGTTTTCTTCCATGCAAATATTCCCTAGAAGTATAAGCTTTAAGACTGTGTCACTTAAACTCATTCATGAAATTTACATGACAGCAGGGCAAGAGAAAGGGTATTTTGAAAAGTTTAAGACTTTATAGAGTATTGATAGATGTTTTCCTAAAATTAAAAGAAGAAAATTTACCTTTAAATAAAAAATATATGATATGATTTAAAAAATAAATAAATAAACTGTTTCCAATGGAATGTGTAAGTTTTCCAGCAAAACATCAGACCAAGTCAGTGAGCCTCCAGCCAACCTGTTGTCTACAACAGTCAAGACAAAAAACAATGAAGGGAACAGTAAACTGCCTTTGGGATACAGAACAAGGATTGTCATCAGTTCAATACTGTGTAAAAATCTAGGCCTGAGATCAGGTCTCTATGATCAGATTGTCTCTCTAAGAACCCAGAGAGTTAAAAGGTATAGGCCCATGAAGGCCCAGTTGGAAAAGAAACTTTCAAAGTTTTCCTGTAACAGAGCAAGGCAACAAACCAGTACCATGCTGAACTGGCAAGGCAAATGCAATGGAACCAGCCAAAAAAGCTTC
The DNA here is from genome assembly GCF_020171115.1 of Neogale vison. Lineage (NCBI taxonomy): Eukaryota > Metazoa > Chordata > Mammalia > Carnivora > Mustelidae > Neogale > Neogale vison. The sequence continues at coordinate 221,326,648 of NC_058091.1, forward strand.
CATGATGAAAATGTCTACCATAATACAGACTTAAGGGAAGAATGTGAAACCCTTCCATCTCTCCTTTTTGTCTAAATGGTACACATATCCTACCACAAAAGCTCTGAGATGTTCATTCATATGTTCAAGGCGGGATTTACTCTTTGAAGGATGCAAGAAGCTGATATTAAAGAAAAGGTTAAGATGAAGTCCTCTAAATTACAATGTGAATCAGAACAAGTGGCTAGGAAAAAAAAAAAAAAGGAAAATAAATGATCTGATGGACAAAGTCAGCAAGTATGCAGAGAAGAAGCTGGGCAGGAGAGATATTCCCAGAGCTAGGGCTCACGCACCTGAGGGTGCAGGATAGGTGTCCTCACCTGGACACTGGGTACAGTCACAATGAGACTGGCAAAAGGACAACTTGAGGATGGCAAGGTCCTTTCGAAAGGACAGACTTAGGGAACTTGATCAGCCAGGTGTGGAATGGGGTTAAAGTGGCAGTTGGAGGAGGAGACAGCATTTAGAGCAGTGAAGGGAAGTCACAGAATGGGAAGAGTCCCACTGTAAGCATATGCTACACGCCCTCAGGGAAGGACACAGAGCCGGAATTGATCACTGTATAATAAGAGCATGCAACAGCTACATACACCACCCTGGACAGGAAGACAGTTGTCCTTCAAGTTTCTAGATCTCCATAATAAATATAAAGCAGTGCTGGTTCTTTGAGACCAATAATAAACAGATGTGCATAGAGATGATCTTCAGGAAACCTATCTCCAAACTCTAAGAATCCTGGAAATCCCCAGTCACAAAGGCTGGGACTAATAGAAGGGAGGGAAGAAAATCCGTCCCCTTTTCTGTTTCACTGAACTGGAAAAAAACCGGGTCCATGACTTGGGGAATGGGAAAAGGCCTCCCACACTCTTCCACTTTGCTGGGAAGAGCCTAAGTTACTTCAGTTCCTAAGAAGGAACTTGGGACTCGGGTTCTGTGCCAGTGTGAGTGGTCTGAATTGCAGTGCTCTGGATTGGAATGCCCTGGGCTGGAAAGTCAGGGTCAGACTAGCCTGAGAATTCTCTCAGTAATATTATCAACAGGTAGACAGGGCAAAGAAAGGCTCCAAGCCTCTCGGTGGAGAAACACAGGTGTAACGCCAGAGCAGGCCGATCTCTTTGCGAAGTGGCCTCAACTGGGAGTAGAGACCTCATCATAGCCAGGACTACACGACTCAAATATTTAGGGGCCCCTGACAGACTTGAAAGGCGAGACGTTATAGAATGTACTGCCACGAAAGTTGTGCTCTTATTCATAGATAGCATTATCTCTTTAGCTAATTAGCTGCATTTATTTTGCTGGTCGGGCATGGATGACACATCTTGAATAAAAATGACCAACACCAAAACATCAGGTGTCTAACCATACGGAGCAGAACAAGAAAAGCCTAGTTAACCTTACTTAAATCGAAACTCTAACATGGTGTCGCGGGACCAACGTTGTTCAAGTTGTATTAAAGGTAAGTGTGACTTTAAAGTATACTCAGGATCAGACAAAGGTGTGTGTGTGTGTGTGTGTGTTATAGGTTTATATTTGCGTGTGAGCCTACAAATAGGGCACATCAGAATATTCCGGGATGCTGCTGAAATCTATGAAACACCAAGGGAAGTTTCGGAAGGAAAATTTACTGAGTTTTCCGAAGTATGAGCTATCTGCATTCCTGCTCCACAAAGTTATAGGCATAACAAAGAGAATACACCATTTTCTGGTGTTCTTTCAACCCTGGAGCACAGAGATTATGAAGCTCCCAATCTGATAGGCAGTATCCTGTTTATGTGAGCGCACCATTGCTCTTAAATGTGCTCGCGGGGACGTGAGAGTCAAGTTGCAAAGAAAAACGAAGAACCTAGGGTTAGGCAACTCAGAAGGCAGGCCCCTCTAAAACCACCATAATGCCACCTTTCTGTGCTGGACACAATGGGGAGAGAAGAGAAACACTCCCCTTCAAAATCCTATTCTCTCAATCTGAGTGTCAGCAGCTAACTCTGAACTGCCTTCCACTTATGCCACCAGCTTCAACCAGATTTTAAAATTCTCTTGTCCTCCACCTGTTCTGTCAAATACGTTTAAAAAATGAAAAGGCCAGCCTGTATTAGGAATAAATGTCAGCAAACCAGTAAAAAAAAAAAAAAAGCAAAGTTATGCAGACCTGTCTCTTTTAAGCAGACAATACGAACCAGGCGAACTGGAGCTATCTTTGCATTGCACATCTGCATCTTATAAAGGTCAAATATTTAATAGGAAGGAACATCTGAAAGGCTCTACAAAGGGAAGCAGAAGCCTCCAGCGCCTGAGTGAAGGAAAGGGATGGATCTGATCAGATCAGAGACAGACAAAGTATCTCTCCTCCCCCCTTTTACTCCCCCCTCCACTCACTCTACTCACGCCCTTCTCACCCACATTTCAAAAGAACAACTGGAAAAGCACCGGCAAGTAGGATTCCGCAGGAAATCCGCGAGGATGACAGACAGAACACCTGAAACAGGGCCCCCCTGGCAGGGTAGAAACTTTTCGAACTGTCGCCCAGGAAACAAAACCCCAGCTGCTAAGGGGCTTGGGCAGCGTGGCTGCCGCCAAAGCCAACACGTTCCCTCTCCAGGCAAAGTATCGCCGCGTTGTTGTTTTTTACCTTTGTGTTCGTCGAAGCCTGTTCCCACTCCTCAAATGAGGCAAAGTAAAGTTTGAGAGCACAGTCCAAAAATTGGGGTCAGACATATCCATTTCTTTCTCTCTTCAATTCACTGCGGGTTCAAGGCCATAAGGCCAAACCAGGGAGGGGACGGTAAAATGGAAAAATAAAATAAAATAAAAGACGGAAAAAAAAAAAAAGAGGAAAAATATCCCAATTATCTACTCGCTCCCTCCAGAGGAAACGTGCTGTGAACTGTGATCTCAAGAACTTGGAGCCCGTCTGAAAAGTACCCGTCCTAGCCTTTAATTAACGCACAGCCATTTCTCCCAGGTTCAGGAAACTTATTTCCTCCTGGGTTTGCCCTCTCCTGGCCAGCCCTGGGCAGCTATAAACAGTAATTACAAGAGTGGGGCCGTGCGTTCTGCACAAAATGCTGTCTGTGTGTGATTCAGTCCAAGGTACTTTGTCATCTGTTTGGCAGATACCATTTGCAGCTCCTGCGGGGGGGTGGTATGGGGGGGGCGGGATGACTATTTTAAGTCTCTGGTTCCGGGAGGCTGTTGCTTATCAGCAAACCATTCAACATCCGAACATGCCCAGTACCGAGTTTCCTTTTGGTATCTACATACAAGGAAAAGAACTGAAATACAAAAAGCGCCTCTTCTCCCCCTTTGCAAAAGGAAAAAAAAAAAAAAAAGGAAACTTACAAGCACTTTTAGAAAACTGGCCTATAGGCGGACTAGAACAGGACACCTTTGTGCGGCCGGGCCGACGGGCGCTGGTTGCGGAGGGGAGGAGGCTCCCCACCCCGCAGACACTCCCCCGGGAGCGGGGCCTCATGGGAAAGGGGGCCGGCGGGGGTGGGGGGTGGGGGCTCCGGTGCGCGAGCCCTGGAGCAGCCCCGACCCCAGCATCCCCTGCCCCCGCGCGCGCCCAGCTCGCGCGCCCCCAGCTCGCGGCCCCAGATGGATAATTCCCCCCCAAATAAATAAACAAATCCAGCCGCGGCCAGCACCGGGTGAGGCGAGCGTGGCGCACACCTGAAGGCTGGTCTGTGATTCACGGCAGAATGGATCACCACAAAAACACTCCTAGGAAGTGAGTAATTACTCTTTACCCGGACGCCGTTTGCAGGAAAAGCACGCCGATGGGATGCCACACTCGCCCAAAAACCTCAGTCAACTATATTTATGAGTTTACATTCATTTGATGAATTACGACAGGCACACCTGTTTGGCTTCGTGGACGGCAGACACCGCCAGGGAATGGGGAGCTACTACCTGCGAAGACACTACTTGGCATTTATTTAACAAATGCTCGATTATTTCCCTTCCACGTGTGTTCAGACTTGAGGGAGTGAAAGGCAAGGCTGAATCCATGTTTCTGTCGTTCATCTTGAAGGAAGGCATGGAATTCAAATTACTTCCCAAACTGACAAATGCTTGTGTGAAAGTCTATGAAGGAAAAAAAAAAATTAGAATTTAAATTAGCTGCCTTAAATCTGGCATAACAGGGTGAGAGCTACTAAATTTCACAAGATTTTAATTTAAAAAATCTCATAAAAAATGGTTTAGTTCACCTACTAAATACTGGAAACAAACTTGCTTACAGAAATAAGAAAGTGGAGGGGAGGTCAGGTGACAAAGGGAGGGGGTAAACAAAGAACAGAAGTGTACTTTGGGATCCTCTCTATCTAATTCTTATGACTCCCTAAATATTTTCACCCCAAGGACTCTTGGAATTTCTGATAATCATTATTTTACAAGTCCTTATTACACATTACCTCCTGAAATTTTCACTGAGCCTCCTTGGATCCTTGGTATCTACGAGATAGACAAAAGCGGCAATTTTTCCTCAATTTAACAAGTGACAAAATATACTTCACCAGACACTTAGGAACTTGCTTTTCAGTATGTTTTGTTCCATACTAAGCCATTTCTTCTCCACCCCCCCCCTTTTTTAAAGTTCTTAAAAAGGTATTTTTTAAAGGCTGACAGAAAGACAGTACTACCCATGTTCCAGCGCTGTTTGTCAACCTCATTCCTTGGACATGTGAGGGTGCATAATTCTTTGTTCTGGGGGTTGTCTTGTACATCGGAGGGCCTTTAGCAGCACGCCTGACCTCTACCCACTAGATGCCAGTTTTGACAATCAAAAATGTCTACAGACATTGCCAAGTATTTCTTAGGGGGCAAAATCACTCCCTGGCCGAGAACCACTACTGCCTTAAATAAAGCCTCCCTCTGAGAAAGGGAGCGCAGAGCATTGGTGAAGAGCAAAAAACTTGGGTCTGAATTCTGGATCCAATATTTAACTATGAATTAAGACAAGTCACTTAATCTCTGTCCATTTCCCCCATTTGGGGGGGCACATGATAGGACAAACTTTTAAGAGATCAACATACATAAGTGAGATGACATATATAAGCCCCTATAAGCAGTGTTGAGAACACACTGCACATAATGTCAGCAGTACACAGAAGTTAAAAGAATGCAATGCTGAGGGGTGTGGGAATAGAGCAGAGGTCACTGCACACCATGTCCTCTACTTTCATGGTGGCCAGAATGTGCCTCCCCTGAGGTGTAAACAAACTGTTTACTGCTGTCTTCCCTACTAGTCTGTGAGTTCCTCAAGGTTGTGGTCATGTTTTACTGATTTCTCTGTTTCCAAGATCTGACAGTTCCCGAATTATATAAGCAGTTAGTAAATACTTTTGAATGGAGATGCTTCAGATACTTGGGCTTCCCTCAAAATGCCCTAAAATTATCGGTATTAGCAGGTCAACTGACTTTTGTCAAAGAATCTTAACTTCTTATGAATCCCATGAACATACTTTTAAGTTCTAAAGAATTTCTCTCATTGACTAATTTTTATCTACACTCTAACTGAAAACAAAAGTCCTGTAATTCCTCACATCGCAACCAAAACTAAGAGAAACCCTCTTTGTATCCACCCACTACCTGCATCCCCAAAGGTAAGCCCAGGGAATTTTGTGTGCTGAGTTAATAGGTACTCGAGTTTAAGAAGGAAAATTACATAGTAGAGACTGCCCAGAGAAGAACCATCAGGAAGGTAAAAGGAGACATGAAAGTGTGCTATCTACATCACATGGTGAAGAAACTGTGTTCAAAGTGCAGAAAGAGAAAATTTGGGAAGCTTGAAAGTGGTCTTTGAATACTGAAATAACTATTATGTGGAAGAGTCTTCGGATCCAAAGATGAAAAGGGCTGATAGGCCAAGAGAGGATATCCTATAAAAGTGTCTGAGTAGAGGTAACTTGAAGGAGATGCAGTGCACAGAATTCAAGTTCTGGATGGTTCCAAGAACTAATGACTCTAGCTCCCAAATCCTATATTCTATTTCTTCTAGAAAAGCCCTTTTATTTGGGCAATACCCATTAACAATGATAACTAAAATGGGTAAATGAGTACATAAAATATTTTTTCTCCTTTTGATTGAATGATAAATATCCTGGTCTGGGAGCAGATGTCACTACAGCCTCCACTCTGTACATTCTGGGTAATCCATCCTGCAGATTTTCAAAGGGATGGGTAAAAACACGTTTTTTTATTTTTTTTAAAAGATTTTATTTATTTGACAGACAGAGATCACAAGCAGGCAGAGAGGCAGGCAGAGAGAGAGGAGCAAGCTCTCTCTGCTGAGCAGGGAGAGCCCGATGCGGGGCTCGATCCCAGGACCCTGAGATCATGACCTGAGCCGAAGGCAGAGGCTTTAACCCACTGAGCCACCCAGGTGCCCCCAAAACACGTTTTTTAAAACTACATATACTTAAACATGTGTTTTGCACTTAGGTAGCTTGGGAAAATTGGGGTTGTATCCAAAATGAAAAAATAAAAAAAGGTAAATTACACGAGGGGCCAGAAATGAACTAGTTAACACAGTGAAAGTGGCTGATACATTCCCACATTCATTTAAGATAAGAGTAGGAGTGACACTCAAGTGTAACTTGTCTTCTAACCTGTTTGACTTGATTTGGGAACCTATGATTCAGAAGCTAATGCAGTTAGCAAACACAAGAATTAAAATTGTCAGAACTACTGACATTTTCCTACAGAGAAATAATTATATGGGCTACAGCTATAGTTTGGTTGCAAGTACAGTGAAATTGGCTACTAAACTAAGAGGAAATTGAAATTAATGGAAATTCTTAAGACTATAACTGGTCTAAGTCAATATACAGATATTCAAGATTTTCTACTTATTGCACAATAACTGAGCCTACACAGTAATGGACAAGCTTTGTGATCTGGAATGCTCACTCATTTAATCAGATGATATTATGAGCCATTGTTTTTATAAGAAAGGTGAATGACAAAGAAAAATAAGCTTCTCACGATACTGAAATGGGGGCTTAGATTGCAATGAGTAGTTAAGAATGGGTCAAATTCTTCATTGTTCACCTCCCTCCTATATACAAAGAAGTCCCATGTTCTTTTCACTTACTTGAATTCTCCCATCCACTTGGTACCCTCTGCCCCATGCCCACTCAATAGGGTTTCCTCCCACCCTCCACAGAACAGCAGATAATAATCCCCGGAGCCTTCCTTGAACTTCAACACTGTGGGAGACTAAGCTCTCTAACGCAGATGTGCAGCCCGGGAATCCGTCAGCTCCCTGCACTGACACTCTGGCTACAAGGCCAATTCCAATGAGAAGACACCAAGAAAAGTGGTGTTGATACCGAGTTCCTAAAATATTCTACCTAATCTTGGCCTCCTCTGGGGATTGTGCTATAAACTAACTCTGATTTTCATCCAACCCCGTTTTTAGAGCACCCTGCAGTGACTACTTCCCTAATACTGTCCATATGTACAGGTCTGCCTTGTTCACCTTCTAAATGCTGCCTTGCAAACTGAAGGGCAGAAGTGTGAGCAGCAAACTGACTGACCTCAATAAGCCATCCTTGTAATCATAGCACATATTAAGAAATAAAGCTTAAAGGCTGAGCTAGAGATGTGAAGAAAGTTGCATCAAAGTGGAGTAGGTTGAAAGAAAACTCTACTAGTGTTATTAAACTTTTTTTTTTTTGCTCACATTACTAAACTATGAAAGAAGATAAAAGAGATAAATGAAAATTATCATGTAGGGATAAATGTGAATGCCCAGTAACAGGAGATGGATAATAAGGAGGTTACATCATCCTTGGAATATGAAAAAATATTAAACAATATCACAAGGCAGATTCACATTTATAGAGTGAGGAGATAAAACAACAGAAACACAATTAAACTGATTTCTATTTCTTAACAGGTTGAGCAGAACTGCGAGATCCCAAGGGCTGGCTGAAAGATAAGACCCGAGAGAGCAAAGGGCAGGGTGGAGACTAACTAGAATGGGAAGAGAACATAACATTGTCCTTAGGTACTTCTTGGACTCTAGGAGAATCATTGGCTCAGAAATGTAGCAAATAACCAGTAACTTTAAAAAAAAAACAACCCCAAGAGGAGAGAACAGATGAATACAGACCATGGAGTATTTATCCCCCACACTGGTGACTCCTTGATGGATAGGACAGAAAAGTGGAGTAGAACATGTGTGATGACAGTCCAGCATACAGGACTGGGCTGGGTTGCACGATCACTGTTTGCAAGCATGTCACCCTACCTCTCTGCCCTCTGCCTTACCAGCAAGCGAAGGTCCTGGGAGAAGCTGCATAGTCAGGCTGACAGAGCTCTACCCCTGTGACAGGAAGTGGACAGAAAAGGTCTATCACCCTTATGGGGCTGCTGCAAGGGTCATCCTACAGGAGATGACAGGGAACCAGAGATGACTGTGTCACTCCATTCTAAACCAGCTGTCTACAAGATCCGCCAATAAGTGACACAGAGTCATAGCTCTAACAGAGCTAAGCAACCCAATTTGGGAGAGGAGAACATGGCTTGGAGATCAGACACCTCATTTCACAAGTGGGAAGGCTAACTCCTGTCTTTAAGACTGAACTTCTTGCCACTTGTTCTAGGCAGCCTTCCTTTGAGGTTCCCTATCCCTACTGTTGAGTATCCCTCTACTGGCCTCTGCTCCTGAGAACTTCTGTAGGGAAAATGTTCTTCCACTGTATCAAAATCAAAATCTGTTTGCAGCTCAATCCCCATCAGAATAAGAGCCCCTTAAGGGAAGGGCTCTATCCCCTTCATCTTTCAATCCTCAATACAACCATTTGGATGAATGTTGAGAGAAGGGAGGAAAGGAAAAAAGATTTGCTCAGGGTTAAAATGATACTTGACGGCAAAGTCAGGTATAGAATCCTGACATTTTGGAGACTCAGTTTGTACATTAAATTTTGTACATTTGTAAAAGCTTTTTTTGATCTAGTCCTCCTAAATTTCATGACTCCGTTGCTGTACCTATTAGGCAGGTCTATTGTCTCAGATTTCAAAATCTCAGAAAATAGAGACTGCACATAAATAGTTTTATGTATGTACACATATACATGCATATAATTCATTTATATGAAATACTAACTGCTTTTTGCTTGTAACAGTGACCCCCAGATCGTAATCATTGCATTAGTCTCTCAATCTGGAATTAACTTCAAGGACATGGAGTTTCTTGATCCAGAAGCCTGGGTCTAAGGTTCATCATTTCTTCTGCGGTTCCTGAGCATGAATTACAGTGCAATTATCACAAGTGTCAATTTGGTTTAAGTGGGTCAGGGTAGTTATATTTAGCCCTTTGGTAGTCGACACTAAGACCTGTCTGTAATGTAAGATTAAAGTTAATTTATCAGTTCTCCTTTTCTTGAATATTTTTCCAGGTCAGACATCTAAAGTTAAGGAAAATTGTGCCACTAAAATAAGAGGTAAGGTTTCCATCCAAGTACCACATAGGGAGTATATATAGACTGAGGTAAAAACAATGTGCTTCTGCTAACAGTAAGAATTTTAGTCGATTAAGCAAGTTGATTTACATTATTCCACAAATCAGAGACTATTATTTTAGGGAAGACACCAAATATTTTAGCTAAGGAGTTCTCAGGCAAGCCTCTAGTAAGTTAGGTCATTTTCATTACCAACAAAGACTTTTATTTATTTATTTTTTTTAAAAAGATTTTATTTATTTATTTGACAGACAGAGATCACAAGTAGGCAGAGAGACAGGCAGAGAGACAGGAGGAAGCAGACTCCCCACCGAGCCGAGAGCCTGATGTGGGGCTCCATCCCAGGACCTTGAGATCATGACCCAAGCCAAAGGCAGAGGCTTTAACACACTGAGCCACCCAGGCGCCCCCCCAACAAAGATTTTTAAAGAAACACTAATTCACAGAATAAATAAATGTTTAGAATGAAAAGTGTTCAGTCTAACTATTCTTGTAGAAATGCAGTCAAAGCATCAATTAAATATTTTTACCTGTTTAAGTGGCAAAGTTGAAAAAAAAAAAAGACCATCAGTGGTGGTGAGAGCATGAGAACATAAGTTCTCTCTACTAACTACTGGGAAAGCTATCTGGAGAACAAAAACACACACACATGCACACACACACACACACCCCTGACACATAGATCACCTATACACAGACACACACACATAAATGTACATGTCTGCTACATATGTATACATATAACACACACATACAAACAGACATTTTAACCATAACTGACATCTTGGAGCTTACACAAATACAACCAACTGCATACATAAACATTTATGCATATGGAAATTAATCTCAGAATTCCTTATAAAAGCACAGTATGGGTGACAAAAACTAATGGTACAACATGTTAACAAATGTAACTTTATTAGGGTAAATGCTAATAAATACCAAAAGAGCCATAAAATAAAATACTATGAAACCAATAAGAATAGAATAATAGATTCCAGTGATATCCAGATTCTAATCCCTGGAGCCTGTGATATGTTACCTAATATTTCAAGAGGAATTTTGAAGATGTGATTAAATTAAGGGTCTTGAAATGGAGAGATTTTCCTAAATTATGAAGGTGGGCCCTAAATGTAGTGTCTTTGTAAGAGGGACACAGGGAGATTCGACTGTAGAAGAAGGCACAGTGACACAAGCAGGATGCTAGGCTGCTGGCTTGGACGAGGGACGAAGGAATGAAAGGAATGCGCGGAATTCAGCTCATGAAAGAAGCTGGGAAAGTCAAGAAAACAGATTCTACCTTACTGTTTCTGGAGGGAGCTCAGCCCTGCAGACACCTTGATTTTAGCCCAGTAAGACGGATTTCAGACTTCTGGCCATTAGAACTCTAGGAGAATAAATACATGTTGTTTGAAACCATTATAGCTTGTCATAATTTGTTGCAGTAGCCGTAGGAAACCAAGACCACGTTTGTAAAGTATACATAATGGGAAACGCTCCGGAAATGTGTTTAAAAACAAAATGGAGCAGTCAGGATATAACTTGCTTGTAATAGACATGAAAGTATATGAACACAAAAGTGAACTAAACAAAGTATTTTTCATGGCCATCTCTAAGTGTGGAGTTATGGTTGATTTTATTCCTTTATACATACGTGTGTGTGTGTGTGTGTGTGTGTGTATTCTTTTTTACAGTGAATCCTATTATTTTTAATTAGGAAAAAAAAAAAAACCCTCCAATCCCAGAAGCCATGTATCTGACAGTCCTTTTACCATGACCTGAAATTTCATGTTCCTGCGAATTTTAAATTACTGTGAAGTTTACAAACTTTAAATGATGTGCCTTTACTAGACATTTTCATAAAACTGGATTAGCATCTTTTGACAAAATAAAATGCAAATGTAAAAGCTCTAAAAACCTTAGAAATACTAACATTGCTTTAAAAATGAAGTCTTTCCTACTCCCGGGAATTTCAGAATATAAAAATGAAAAATAACTGCTTCTACACATAAATCCTTACCTGTCTATGGCAACTGGGCAAATGGGTATTTTCAAAACTGACTGGGTTATAAATCCATACACGGCTGTGTTTTGGGTTGAATATATATGTTGTTATTTGCAGACTGGTCAGGCTGTGCATTTTATGTGACCAATTCTGAATTCCAGAATTATTTCATTGTGCTGTACATGAAGACTTTCTTCTTTCATTGCTCAGAACATTTACTTTTTTAAAAAAGATTTTATTTATTTGAAAGAGACAGAGAGAGTACAAGTAGGGGGGTGGGGAAGATGGGCAGAGGGAGAAGCAGTTCTTCACTGAATAGGGAGCCCAATGGAGGGCTTCATCCCAGGACCCTGGGATCATGACCTGAGTCAAAGGCAGACGCTTAACTGCCTGAGCCACCCAGGCACCCCCAAAATCATTTACTTTTGATAAAGCAAGCTCCATTTTAATATTGGCCAACTAGTATGCAGTAAAAAAAGATGTTCTTAACTTCAAAATATCATATTATCTGTAATTTGGGATTACCTCTCCCCTCTCTCCAGCAAACACAAACTTGTTATTTCCCATGTTGCTAGATAATTTAGATTTTACTTAGCTGGATTATGAGGACTGAAAGGCACAGACCAAGTTTCTGGTACCAACCAAAGAAACATTCTTTGAACCAATGTATTGTAAGACACATCACAGAAGATACCAATATTAAAGTTAACAGTTACCAAAAAAAAAACTTTCAAAAAGAAATTATTCCAGGTTTAAGAGCTATAGCAACAGTCAATCATGTCATCCAATATAGGGGCAGTGGGTGATAGATGAGTGATCTCCACAGGTGGCTTTCAGCTCATGAAGCACATGCAGAATTATAAAGAATGCTAATATACCAATGACAAAAGGAAGTCAAGCCCAGACCAGATGACACGTACACCGCAGAAATAGAAAACTCAAGAGAGTAGAAAAAAATTGACTTAAATGTAACAAAAATACACTAGTTGGGAACATAAGAAATTGAGAGAAAAGTCAATGAAGTTCTCACTATCCATAAAGTTAAAAAAACAACAACAACACAGATTTTCACGTTGTACGGGGCTGTCTGGTCAAGGCCTCCATTATCTCTTGCTTGGATTCATAAAATGTCCTCCTGCTCCCCACTCCAAACTGTTCCTCCAAAACCACCGGCGCTAATGTGTGCATGGCGTTTGACCCTCCCTCTCTCCCCTGAAAGAAAATTCAGTGGTTCCCGCACTGTTCTAGCAATATTCCTTCCAGAACAGTTTCTGTCCCACCATCACTGAATTGCTGGCGTGCAGATTTGCGGAGGCTTCTCCACACCCATGGACTGAGGATTTCTGGGCATGAAGCCCGGGAATCTGCATTCCACCTAAGTGGCCAGGGGTGTGGAGGTCTTCTGCACATTAGAGTTTGAGAGGTTCTTCATAGGAAAAAACAAAATCTCTTTAAATGGAATACTTTATAAATACAGAGCCTTACTGCTTTTGCCTCATACTTTGACACATGTCCCTTTGTGGTTTATGCTCCAATAATAAAAAAGTATGTACTTGTCAGAAAAAGTGAATTACTTTCAGCTCCCCAGACGCAGGAGCTGCTCCATACCTCACTGCCTCATTGCCTTTGCACATACTGTTCCCAGTTCCTAGAATTTCCATCTCCTCTGCCTGGAAAACTTCTGCTCATCTTTCAAGTGAGAGATGAAAGGTCACCTCCCCAGCTAAGTCAGTCTGACCTTCTCTTGAAGACATAAGAGGTTTCCCTTCTGGATCTCGAATGAACTTTATACATATACATGCCTCTTTTAGAGCATTTTCCTAGAGCACAATTGTCTACAGGTCCAATTCTCCACAAGGCTTTAAGCACTCTGAGTACAAGGATAGTTTCTATTCATCTGTGTAGGTCTCTAAGTACATCAGAGATACCCAGCAGACTTCATGGATACTGTAAGATTTAAAACACACACACACACACACACACACACACACACACACACACCTGTTATTTTTTCTATTTCTCTAAATTCTACTTAGAAGCCCTAGGGGGATGCTTCCAAAACCATGTTGCCTTTTGTCAATTGGTTGGATGGCTTTTCTTTTAAAGCACTGTCATTAAGAACAACCTTCATGATTATTAATAAAAAGAACAATGAAAATTTAAGACTGACTTTTAGGCAGATTTTAATGGCCCATTAAGAAATGAACCAAAAAAAACTATTAGCTTTTATAATCCATCACAAGTATGGCTTAAGTCAAGTGTTACTCTGCTGCCTCTGAAAAGATAACTAAAAATGCAGAGTGACATTTTTCCAAGGCTGGAAACTCAACCCTCCTGGGGACAGGATCAACATGTGTGCCCCCGCCTCCGCACACCCTCCTCGCCCACTGCAATGAACAGATGACAATTTTGAGTACCAAGGCCAGAGTGTTCAAGGTCTGCAACCTGTTGGCCACCACCTCAGAGTCCCAGGCTCTGAGCTCTGGTATGTCAACCTCTTCAGCAAAACTCTCCCAGCCATTCAGGAGAAACGGACACAGCTGATCTGTTTCTTCTCCTAGCACCTTTCCTCCTCTTTGGCAAATGCCCATTTCTACATCTTGATCTTGCTTGTATACCACAGTCAACCAATCCCATCTAGGGGTCTAAGAATTAACCTTTTTTTGTTTGTTTTTTTAGGGACAGCGTGGGGGAGGGGCAGAAGGAGAGGGACAGAGAGGATCCCAAGCAAGCACCACACTCAGGGAGCAGCCTGTCCCAGGGCTTGATCCTATGACCCTGAGATCACAGCCTGAGCCAATAATCAAGAGTTGGATGCTGAACCAACCGAACCACCCAGGTGCCCCTACAAATTCACATTTTTATTGATAATGTTGAAGATCTTACTGTCTGGCAGGGTTTATATACGAAAGGGAATTAAAAGTTTTAGAGAAAGGTATGAGGAGGCGGGCAGAGTCCACTCATGACTGTAGGAGCGTGTTTAGTGAGTGACGTCAATCTGAATCTGGAGATGGGCTCCTTGAGAGCAATGGCCACTAAGTCAACTCCCCACCCCTCTTCACCAGAGAAAAATAGAAGTGAAGATGTAAAACCCTGCAGTGAGAGGGTTATCAGGCCCTGATGCAGATACTGTATGACTTTTCACACACATGACAAAGGTTGATGGCTTATTTACTAATTATGCAGCCACCAGAAATGATCATCACAAATTATATAACAGAATAATAATACATTACATGGAAAAAAGTATTTCAGAAGTAGCCTGACTATGGTATGATTCCCATCTCACAAAGCACATATGCATACTTGAAAGGATTTGTATGTATCATGGGAAACTGGAAAGAATTCATCCTAAGTGATTTATTTTACTCTTTCATTTCTGTTATTTGTGTTTTAATATATATTAAAGCACATCATATGTGTTAACAGTATTTCCTGGTCTGTAGGTAACTTGCTTCATTATCACATCAAACTGCTTTCATGCGAACTCATCTTCCAGCTCCCTGCAAACAACACTGCTTGAAAAGGTAGTAGGGCCCAGGCTGTCTCTGGTGGACATTCAGGGAGGGACAACTTCACTTGTTCAAAAATAGTGGACAATAAACTGCTGGGGGGCTCAAAGATAAACATAATCATTAATGAGCATTTTGGATGGCATGGTGACAATATCAAAGCCCTTTCTCTCGCCTTCAAAAGAATCATTTCTTTTATTTACCCTTTGTTAGTGCCTAGTACCACGCTTTAAAAACATTACTGTGGAGTTCATGGCTCAGAAAAATTGATTCAGTGATTCTGTCCCAGAAATGGGAAGAGATTTGCTTCAGTGAGCTGCCAGGTATCTGCAGGACACCTAAAAACAACACATTATTTGTTATTGTCAGCTTTAATGGGGAGCAAAGCCTACTGCATTTAACTTACATGACTGCAGAGCTCTTGTCTCCCAAATTACAAAGGACATTTTAGGGGGTGCTTACAAAACATAAAACAGGCAATGGAAGTTCTGGCTGGGTCTAATATCCATCAGTCAACATATGGTCTATGGGTTAAGCCCATCCGTTAATGTAAGTATACAAACAAAGACAATTTTGGAGGGTAAGGGGAAAAGAAGTCTTTGTAGTGTTTCATAAATATAAGTCGTGATATAAAGTACGAAATTTTTTTTTCAATGAGCTGCTTCTAAGGGAAGCAAACAAAAGAACAGGTGGAAAACAATAAACAAATGAACAGACCAGAGCATGGAACCCAGACAGCCATCTTTCATAGATGCACCCTAAGTGTGGGGAAAATGTCATGCCTAGAATCTGTAACATACCTCTTCTACCCAGCTTACTACTTAGGAGTAAATTAGGGCATAACTGCTTCTTTGAGTAGAGTTGGAATTTAAAGTCCTGTATTTCAGAGTCATGTCTTAGAATCTTTCACTGACACAATTTCAAATCATACTTATTTTTCTTTTTTTCTTTTTTTTTTTTTTTGAAGATTTTGTTTATTTATTTGACAGAGAGATCACAAGTAGGCAGAGAGGCAGGCAGAGAGAGGGGGGAGGCAGGCTCCCTGCTGAGCAGAGAACCCCATGCGGGGCTTGATCCCAGGACCCTGCAGTCATGACCTGAGCCAAAGGCAGAGGCTTTAACCCACTGAGCTAGCCAGGTGCCCCTTATTTTTATTTTTCATCCAAAGAACCAGCATTCCCGGGATCGAGTCCCGCACAGGGCTCTCTGCTCAGCAGGGAGCTTGCTTCCTCCTCTCTCTCTCTCTCTGCCTGCCTCTCTGTCTACTTGTGATCTCTCTCTTTGTTTCCTTTATTAGAGGAAACAAATATCTTGTTTCCTCTAATAAAATCCTAAAAAAAAAAAGAACCTGCATTTCAGGAGGCAATGACTAAATCATAACATGCTATACTCCTAGAAAATTCCAGTAAATTAAATAAATAAATAAATAAATAAATAAATAACACGTTTCCCCAATGAAATTACAACTAATCTACATGTCAGATTCCAGGAAACTCTAGAATAGATTCCTACCTACAAGTTTCCAAGACCAGTTAAGTAATTAAAAACAATAACAACAAACAATCTCAAAGACTAATATGACCAGATAAATTTATCATGAAGTGAGAGATGAAGTAATAGAGAATAGTTGTGGTCATATGGCTCTTTAAATTTGGGTATGAAAAGTGACTTCATAAATAGAATACACTTCTAATACAAGTTTATTTCTGATTTCAGAACAACTAATTGAGTTTCCAGGGCCATATAAAAATTTGTATCAATTTCTTTGTTAAGAATGAGCAAAACATGAGTAAGAGAAATCTCCTGATAATCTATAAATTACATCTTATGTAATTATTTTAACTTCCTGTCACAGTGAAGCTTCCCTGGAGCTATCAACACCTGGCAAACCTGAAGTCTGAATTTCACTTCTTCTACATCTCCCTATGAAAGCTGTGCGGGCTTGCTGGAGAGGGGGAAAAAAAAAAAGTCCTAAGGGAGAGATCTAGAATAAAGCTACAAAAGCAAAATTCTCAGTGTGTGTGTGTGTGTGTAGTCTTTGACTATTCTGTGATTGACTATTGATAAAAAAATAATAATGGAAATGGGACATGGCATACAAGTATCATTTTATTTTTTAGTTTTTTTAAATTTTTTTAAAAGATTTTATTTATTTATTTGACAGAGGTCACAAGTAGGCAAAGAGGCAGGCAGAGAAGGGAAGCAGGCTCCCTGCTGAGCAGAGAGCCTGATGCAGGGCTCAATCCCAAGACCCTGAGATCATGACCTGAGCCGAAGGCAGAGGCTTAACCCCCTGAGCCACCCAGGCACCCCCAAGTATCATTTTAAAAAGGGATTTAAGATAGTCTAAAAATTCTTTCCTGTTTCAACAGAAAATATTGATCATGTTTTACTTATTCTAGAAAAAATATTTCCTTCTTCCTTGGTTGAAACAAATTTGCCTAGTGTGAATATTTATTTAATTGCATGTTGTTGTTTATCTGCAACTATATTTCTTTCCTCAGAAGAGTTGGCTTCAAAATGTCAGTGGGGGAAAACAGTAACAATTTACCATATAAAATAACATTTTTCACACAGCTACACCTTGTGTGTCAATATAGCTTTTGGCTAGACCCATGCATGGAATTGCTGCTGTGCCTCCATTCCCAAATACCACAGACTCGGCTCAATTTGCTTGAATAATTCTGGGTCACCACATACTTCTATGGGACAGTGAGAACTTTAACTTATCAAGGACTGGACAAAATCACTCTGAAGACAAATTTTCTCCCCAAATGTTCTTACTGTTACAATTTTTTTTTTTTTTGATCAAAATAACTGGCTTCCTTACAGAAAAATAAATAGCCCCAAGCAAATTATGCACAAGAAAGTGTGAGGAAAGACAGAGATGGTTTAAAGGTGCTTCCGAGAATTGAAAAGAGGTAAAATTCAGGAACAATTTTTAAATGTCAAGGTTCTAGGGATCTTACCTTTCCAAGCCCCATCTGACATAGTGTCAAACATCTGCATCTCACATTAAGCCTTTTCTCCTGTGAAACATGGTGTGAGTATTTTCTTTTGCTGCATTTCTAAGCAATCATCACACATACTTGGGAATTCTTACGAGATGAAAAGATCTAAAATAGAAACTGTCTCCAAAAGTTTCATTTTTGTGATTGTTAAATTTAATGATTAACAGCGTTGATGTTATGTTTTCAGACAAATATCTTGTTTCCTCTAATAAAGCTGTGAGCCAACAACCTGATTCCCGGTAGGTTAAAATGTAAAAATAATATATGTTTTCATGGATAATGCTACAAAATATGGTAAAAATTTTGCTTCTGTGGCTTTCCTTTTGTTTTGTTTTCCTTTGAACCAAAATATCTTCCCCTTTGCAGACTCAAATTGGTCATAGTTCCATGAATGTCCCCTTCTGCACAGAACGTGGGGTGTATATGGGGTGGCAGTGCCACAGAGCGGCTGACGACATGGACTGGAACCATTGCCCGGTTTGTGATCACAGCATCAGTACTTAGTAGTTATGGGATGTTGGGTAAGTTATTCAACCTCTAAGTGCCTTAGTGTCTGATTCTGCAAAATTAGAATTATACTTACCTCATATGACTGTTGCTAGGATTATGCTCGTCGTTTTTAATGCTGAGAGCACTGCCTGGCATTTTAAAAGTATTAATCAAGCTACTGTTACTTCACAACCAGCAGATGAAGTGCATCTGAAAGAACCCCTCATTTTCCCCAGCAAAGCTGCTCATCCACAGGGAGCTGTCTTGAAGAAATGGACAGACCCCACATTTTGGGCAGACGTCAAGACAATCCAAGTCCTCCAGATCAATGTCCTTAGTTCTTTCTTTTCCTTCCCACAGTTTCTTCTTAGGAATAGGGGCAGGGGTGGTCCCAATGGTAAGGATAACCCCATCTGGGTTAAGGGTCAATGAAGGGGAACAGAATCACGGAGATTAAAGACCTCTCCCCAGAACAAATAATAGAGTCACTTCCCTCTAGTGGCTGAGATACAAAATTACAACTGTCCCAGCCAAGTATAATTCTTGAGATGTGTTGTAATGGAAATAATTCAGAGGATGGTAAAGTGAAAAGCCAATTTTAAGCCAGTGGGGAGTAAGATACAGAATAACAAACCACTGAGACTTTTTAAAAAAATAAATATTGGACATTTGCACAGTGTCATAATTATTAACCTTAACATCACAAAAAGAACAATTTTAATTAAATGTAACCCCACCATAAGTATTTAATACCTACTTCAGTGTCCTCTAAGTACAGCCAGTGTAGTCCACATGATAAATAGCTTTCTCCTTCTCTAAGTTTTTTAACAGATGAGGCTCATTACTTTACATAATCATCCCCAAAACTAGGACACCGCTCCCACTGTCGCTTTGCAGTGAAATATTAATCCTACCAAACCAAATATTTGACATGATCTGTTGGGCTTGGAGTATTTTCCTTAAACCATTAACTTCTCATGCATATGGAGAGACAGGAAAAAAAGAAAAAAAGAAAGGAAAAGACATCTTTCATTACAGTTGTGTTACATGAGGAATATATAACAAAGGCAACCGGATTTTCCTTAAGAGTGCTGAAATTACTTCTTAGCAGTTTATGTTCTATGCCGTTTCAGACACTCAGACACCCAGCTCTTCTGAAACGTTCTGATTCTAAAATCCCATTGCACATGATTCATCAGCATCCACTCTGGGCTGTGTATGGAAGAAGGAAGGTTACACCGAAAACGCTGCAAAAGGGGCTCATTTTTCATTTATAAATTCATGTTAGAAAGCTAAAAAAAAAAAAAAAAGTCACCTACAAGACTCAGAAGATATTCCTAAAACAAAGCTCTCCTGTTTTTGTTTTTCTTTCACAGAAGGCATATACACACATTTGACTTTTAAAAACCTCTGATCTGAAATACACCCATTAGAAAGCGTATTTTCTTCTTTCATGCTCTTAAATACACAAACCTCAAGAAATATTTTCTCTAGCACATAAAGTACCATGACGAATCTAATAAATCTACATAATTTCATACTCACTTAAGATACTGAGAGGTGTATAATAGTACACACATGCATATTTGTGTGCAACAAAACCCAGTGTGGGAGAAGGAAGAATATAGGTGTTCAGCATTTTTATTTGATGAGCTGTCAGTTCATCTAAGGACTGATCTTCTCTCAGCACTGGGACCAACAGGACTAGATATGAGCAGGGTGAAAAACTGATAGGCCCGTTTACAAATTTGCTTTCCCTAATGAAGGTCAGTTATTTCTCAGTTTAGAGCCCTATGATCCCTACAAAACGAAACATCCAGCAGGCGCCCTCCTTGGAATTTACCCAAAGGAGCTGAAAATTTACATCCTCACAAACACCTGCATATAGATGTTTAGAGCAGCTTTGTTCATCACCGCCAAAACTTGGGAGCAATCAAGATGTCCTTCAGTAGGGGAACAGATAAGCAAACTGTGCTCCAACCAGACAAGGGAATATTACTCGGGATTACAATGAAATTAGCTATTAAGCCGAGAAAAGACGTGGATGAACCTTAAGTGCATATGGCTAAATCAAAGAAGCTAATCTGAGAAGGCTACATATGGTGTGATCCAAACTAAATGACATTGTAGAGAAGGCCCAACTATGGAGTCAGTAAATAGATCAGTGGTTGCCAAGGAATGCAGAAAAGGGATGAATAGGCAGCGAACAGGAATTATGGGGCAGTGAAAATACTCTGTATGATACCATCCTGACGGTTATCTGTCACTGTACTTTCGTGCAGACTCACAGAACATACAACTCCAAGAGTGAATCCTCACACTAATTATGGACGTCAAGTGACCAACCTGTGTCAATGTAGGCTCACCCAAGGGAACCAACATGCCACCGTGGCAGTGAACACTGATTAGGAGCATATGTGTATGTGTGGTCAGGGATGGGGCATATGGGAAATCTCTGTTCCGTCCCCTCACTATGAAACTAAATGTGCTCTGTGAAAAATTAAGTCAACTGAAAATAAAAAGTTTTAAAAAAAAAAAAAACACCAACTTTATATTTTGGGGCACTTGACCAGCTCAGTTGGGGGAGCATTCAACTCTTGCTTCATCTTGAGGTCATGAGTTCGAGCCCCATGTTGGCTGTAGAGATTATTTTACATAAAATAAAATTTAAATTTAAAAACTTTGCATTTGTAAGCCAAAAGGCATTTCAGATGACTGGTAAATTATTCTTTAATGAAATGAAACCAAACCCCAGAACTGCTCTGCCTGCAAAAATGAAGCTCAGCTTGGGCTCAGCCACCCTCTTGAGCTTCGGCACTGAACATTTGCCTTCCACCGCCTACCACTGGGCTCCCCAGGAACCATGACTCCCTCATAACCACAATATTGCTCCTGAGCGATTCCTGCTATGGCCTTTGCCCAGGACTGGCTTCCCTGCTAGCTCCTCTTCTCTTCCTGATTGACGTCTTTTCATCCTTCTACAGCCAAATAGCATCTCCTCTGGGAGCTCCCCGTTGAAATTGAATCAGACAGAATTAATCCTCTCTCCCCTTGTCTGTTATTGTATTACAGTTAACTGTTTTCTTGTCTGTCTTCCCTGAGGGAAGGTCATGGGTCATCCATCGTGGTAGCCCAGCCTTTTCTGTGGGGTCATTCCTGGCAATCAATACACGTTTGTAGGATGAATGAGTGGTTCTACGATGTGTATCTATCTATGTGTCCGTGGTTTCAAATCTTTGTTAGAAGTAGGTGGGGCCCAAGTCATAAGTGAAACCTGAGTGTCCTGTGTTACTGGACAATGTACTAGAGTTTTCACCAGCACGTTAAATACACTGCTCATTTTCTAACTCAGCTTGTCTCTAGCTCCCTCCCCATCTTCCACATGCTTATTCTGCCTCCCACATCTTATCCTTCCTCCAAGCCTAGCCTCCTGTCATAGGTACCCTAAAGGCCTTTACCATCTACACAGACATGTGCACGTAAGCTGTGGGCTGAAGGAAGACAAAAGCTAAGTCATTAAGTCACACAAGGCCTACTGCTCACATAAGGCTGCACTAAAGATAAACCTGATTCGGCAATGGAAGGTATCAAACGGAGAGTTCTCATATGTCACACAATGAGCAAGAGCCCCAAATTTCCCAGAAGGGCAATCAAGAGCCCCATGTGGCTGGTATCACAAGGGTCTTTGTCCTTTGTCTCGTGTCTCTTCTGGTATGTGCTGTTTACCTTCCATGCATCGCTCTCCTCACCACAGACCCCTGAACTCCACGGCCTGTGCCCAGGGCAGCACTGACCTCAGCATCACTCTCAAGGGGAATATTCTTGAGAGTTTCCCTGCTGGAAACTCTGTGATCTCACTTCTGTGAAGCCATTAGTCCCTTCCTCCTCCGGATCCCTGACCACGTGACCTGCAGCTCCCCAGTTCACATCTGGATCTGCAGAATCTCACGTAATCTCACGTAATCCCACCCCAGGGCCACTTCCCACCAGTTAATTTCATCCAGTCCCATGACCTTATGTCAGGCCCTGAATCTGCTTCTCTGGGCCTAACCTTCCTTGGAAATTCCAGAGTCCACATGAGTATCACAGAGGCCTCTCCAACTTGACATGAACAAAACCGAACTCATGATTTTCTGGCACAAGCTGTTCCTCTCCAAGCCTTCCCCACCTTGGGAAATAGACCTACCATCTACTCTGTTACTCTAGCCAACAATCTAGAAACACATCTTGATTTTGCTCTTTGCCTCAAACCCCTTCCTTCCAACTCATTCCCTCATAAGTCCTGTGCATTTTCCCTTCAGAGCAACCAGAATCTAACCACTTCTTTCCAAACCCCCTAGTCCAGGCCTCCCCTATCTCTCATTCTGGACTATTCCCTCAACCACAAAACTGAGGGCAATCCACCCACCACACAACAGCCAGAGGAAACCTGAACAACCACAAATCAGGGGCACCTGGGTGGCATAGTTGGTTAAGGGTCCAGCTCTTGGTTTCTGCTCAGGTCCTGATATCAGGGTCATGGGATCGAGCCCCATGCTGGGCTCCAAGCTCAGCACAGAGTCTGCTTGAGATTCTCTATCCCTCTTCCTCTGCCCCTCCTACTCATTCTCTAATAAATAAATATATCTTTAAAAAAAAGCAGATCACTTTCACATTATTCTCTTATCTCAAAGTCTCAAGTGCTTCCCCCTCAGGCTTAGGGAAAAGCAAATCTGACCCTTTAAGTCCTTCACACCTCGTTTGGCCCATCTCCCATCACATCACACAATCTTATCCACATGCTCTCTCCTTGTCCACTTGGCTCTTCTCTAGGCTGCTCTTGCCCTGCTTGTCTTTCCCCTTGGAATGCCTCTGCTTTGGTTTTCTCATGGCTGGTATCTTCCGCTCATTTAGGTCCAGCTTGCATGTCGCTCCCTTAGAGAAAAAGAAACCATCAGACCATCCTGCTGAATTTCACTGCAAAACACTTGTTACCCTCCAGGGTTTTCCTGGCTTGTTTTAGGGTAGTTCCCCTTTCCTCCCATCCCCTACCCCACTAGGATGTAAGCTTCATGACAGCAGAGACCCCTGTCCTCAGACTCTAGAACACTGCCTCACCAGTAGCTGATGCTCAGAATGAGCAAGCGTTGTGTGAATGGAGGTCAGACGCAATGCCTGGGTCTCCCTGTGTGACCCTGAACATATTCTGGCCAAAACACTTTGAGAAGCATTGCTCAGGATTTCTCTGCTCTCTTTTTAGAGTTACTGATAGTCTACACCCTGTGCCCATCAGCTGATGTTGTAAGTTGCATCACTGTACTTCTCCAGGATCCCTACCTTTAAGAAGACTTCACAGAAGGTCTTCTGCCAGACCCCCTGCTGTTACAACATAACACAGTAAATCCAAGCCCACCTGCCCCTCCTTAGCTTGACAGCTACTGTTGACTCATCACCTTCTCTGTGCCTTGAAGTCAATCATCATCAACATGCAAAGATATGTATGTGAACTTTCCCATTAAACAGACAAGGAAACTGGGATCCAGAGATCCTATATAACTCGTCCCAAGTCCCTTAAAGCAAATGACAAAGCCATATGTCCCTCACAAATGGCAGGGTACACCATCTCACAGGGAGGGCTAGATACACTGAAGTGAATGGTAGTCTTTTCACCTTTAAATCAGCATCCCAAATCCCAGCTTCTGTCAAAATCGAGAATGCTTGGATCCCGAGTCATATCTTCAAATTTCTGGAACAAAGCTAACCGGTATCCATCTGTTATCATGGAGAGGAAGCACTACAAAAGTGAGTGACATCAGCTAAGGCCTCCAGAACAAAACCTCCATGGTGACTTCACTCAGGGTCTCAGCCACAAATGTTGCCACCAAACTCAAACTATCCACTAGTGACATTTCACAGCCTTATAACCGAGAAGCTACACATAGATGCTCAGAAGGAAAGCTCACTGGCAGCAAAGGGACAGAACTCTAAACTATGTAGCTACCCCTGTGAAATGAAGTCAGATACACAAAGCAACGTCACCACTGAACTCCTTAAACAAAAATGCTACATAAATGCCATGTGCCCAAGAAAATCTCAAATTCTCTGGGGAATGGTGCAGCCTTCCTCGTTACATAGTTGAATGTACTTTAGATCAATATTAAAACTAGATCTAACCAGACAACGAGGCCTCTGTGGTTGGGCCAGTGAATCATCTGCAGAAGGGCACCACACTCCAGCGCTGGTCCCAGGCTCCCTTAAACGAACTGCAGATAGGCACTTTAATGAGGGAGAAAATAGAAGCAAACGTAACTAGTCAAATCAGATCCTACAGGAGGGAAAGCACGTTAACTCATGGACTGATATCTGCTGCCAAAATATCAGCTAGGGGGTAACAAAAGGCTGTCAAAGCAAGACGCTGGAATGAAGCCAAGACAGCCCAGGGTTTGGGCTTCAGCTGCAATGCAACATTCTCAAGAGGAACATGAGTTTTGTTTCCAATGTCAGCTCTCTAAGTGATTTTTTATTGATGTCATATTTTTAGGACTTGCTAGTTCTCCCTGACAACCAACAGGAGATTCCAATAGACTGTCATGATGACTTCAGATATACATGCTGAGATAAATAAGAAATTTTCTGTCATTCTTAAACACTCTTTTGTGACATAACTTCCCTACCTATCTATGCAGGTAACAGTGTCCAGACACATTCCTATCGCTCAACTACATCTCTGAGTGACCCTCCAAGTAAGAAAATTCACCAAACCTTTACTAAGATCAAATTCAGCCTCGTTAAGTAAAGAAACATGGAGAGGATCAAGGTGAACACGAACATGGACATACACAGACAGACAGACAGACAGATGCAACAGTTCAAAATGGGACAAGGCCAGAGATGGTAAAGAAAAAAGACATTCCACCTGTTTCAGGCTGCAAAGCCCCAGGGCTTTTCTCTACCAAGAGAAAGGGGGTCCTGACCTTACTGCTTTCTCATTGGTGAGACTCTGGACAAGTAACTTAATCTCTGTAAATTCTCATTTTCTCATTTATACAATGGGAAAAACACCACTGAGTAACTCTACCTATCCTACCTATTCCCACCAAGTGGAGGCCTCAAATCATTTGGGGCTGCCTGAAACCATTACCTGGAAATAAATAACGGAATAAAGGTCAAATAAACAAACAGGAAAAATGACCTCCTTGGGTTTTTATGAGGAACCAATTAGCATGTGTATGTGAGAAGTGCCCCTGAACTGGATGGCACTTCACAATTACTGAGCCGAACTGAGCTTGGCAGAGACGCCGAGTATTTAATCTTCCTCCAGAAGCAATACCACTGCACAGCCCTCAGAATCAAAGTGGGTCAGAGAGTCTCTTATAAAAATGAAATCCCAAAATTAAATGGCGCAAAATAAGCTTGGCCCTAGCCTTCCTTATCCCTCAACACCCAAATCAGTTTATCAATTTACAGTACTGGGTGATAGAATGCGTGCTCTCTAGGTACAACAAACTAGAATGGCTTTTTTTTTTTTTTTTCAAATATCTAAAGCTTCCAGACAATTTCTGTCAAAATAAATTCAATGCAACTAGCCAGTAGAGGGACACAGTTTCCAGTGGCAAGTTGATGGCACAGGTGCTGCCCACAGAAAGTACTGCTGATTGACTATAGTTTCTAGTCACTAAGCCTCTCACAGAGCTTCAAAATCCTTCCCTGCATGGAGGTCTGAGTCCGTCTTACAGAAGAGTAGTCAGAATGAAGCGTCTCTCACTAGGCATCCCTAGAGCACAGAAATGAGCAGCTGACTTATCGTCAAATGTTTTCCAAAGTGGAAATTTCTACTTTGAGCCGATAATTTCCAATGAATAAAAAAGCATTGAGATTAAATTCATTCATGAGATCAATATATTCAGCCATTCGAGGTAACATTTTCCAAGCATTTCATGCTAGGAGGCTTAAAAATAGGCAAAGCTATTCAAAGTCACACGCTGTACTACATTATGAGGTACACAGAAAAGGCAGCCATTTGTAAAAATTCTGCCTTTCAGGTTTTTATGGCCAAATGATCCCTCCCACAGTCCACTGCATGGAGCTTGGGGATCTGAGTCCAGTGCTATTTTTTCTTTAGCATAATTCTGTTCTTTCTTGAGAACAACAAACAAACAAACAAACAATGGGCTGCAGTTCATCTCCACAAGTAAAACAAAGACCTTGGTTACAGTTAGAATTCCTCAGGCTCCTTACCAGCATCAAAAGCAGGAGGAGCTCTTCTGCCCAGTTTCTGGGGCATTTCTAGGAGAGCAAGAGGCTATATGCCCATACTGGAACTACAAATGATTCCGGTATCTCCAAATCTCCAAATGCAGGCTTAGTCCACAGTTAACTGGACTGAAGATACCTCAGTTGTAAGTTGCCACTCAACGTGCCTTCCCAGGGCTAATTACTGTTCCCTGAACTGGGAACTATTCACTGTTTTTGCCCCAAGTGTAGACCCAAACCACAGGAACAACAAGCACGGTGGATTTTGCACGGCATCTGCCTCGCCACCCGCAGTTGGAAAGCATTCTTGGTGTCTGATGATACCACCCACACCTTCACCCACATCATGCAAGAAGTCCTGGCAACGCTTCCCAGCTCTGGGATCCATCTCCAGCAGCATGCTTGATGTTTCCACTTGGCTGTTTCAATATCATATTCAGACATCACATTATAAACATGGCTAAAATGAAATTACTCTCTTGAAAATGGGTTTTTCTTCTAACTTCCCTTTTTCTGAGACAACACAATTCCTCTGATCTATATGACGCTTCCATCCTTCCACAAGGCCTACCGACTCATCTTTCCTAACACCTTCTGCCTTCTTCCTTCCCCTTTTCAAGGCTGTCCTTCTGGTCTACTCTGTGTTTTCCCTTTCCTGTACTGTGCTTCATCTACCCTATTCATGCCACAGGCAGAAATCTCACCAAACTACCAAGTTCATCAGACCAATATTTTGGTTAAAAACCTCAGACACATCTCACACTTAAAAAAATAAAATGCAAGGTTTGTAAGCTGGCATGTGAGACAGTCCACAGTTTGCTCCCCGCCTCTCTTTCCTAGGAAATCCCTTCTATGTAAAGTCTAGTCTTACTCAGCCTCAGACAAGCTGGTTAATTCCTCACCCTTGACCATGTGTGTCTCCACCATTCCTTCCATTCCTACTTGCATGTTCATCCCTCAAGACCTACCTTCTTCTCCTCTCTCATAGTCCCTCACCAACCTTCACAGTCAGTCTAGTTCAGATCCTCCTCCTATATTCCTAAATCCCCCAGATGCACCAATTAGGTGGCCTTTGTAACAAAACCTTTTTTTTATTTTTTCAGGTATTTTGGTGTTATTGTTACTAAAAACCAAAATAAGTTCCAAGAAAAGCAGAACATCTCTTCTTGGTATCTTCTTCCATATTAGTATAGCAAGAATAGGTGGTTCTTTGCCAACTACTTGATATGCTACAACTTATAAATAGTTTTGAGATGATTCCTAAGGACTGATTTTTAAAACACAGAATAAACCAGAGTGGGTACATTTTAGGTTTTCGCCTTCACTGAGTAAACCTTACTCTCATTATTCTAACTCCCACTGCCACCCAACTTTGGAAGCTCTTAAGAAATTATCCTTTTTGGAGGGAAGGGGAGAACAGAAGAGTTTATTTTACTTTACTGAAATGATTATTTTTGATTTTAACACTATGCTAAAAGGAACACAATAATTCCAAAGTGTATCTTCACTCATGTTCATTCATAACCAAACTTACAAACTTAAACACAGAATAAAACAGTGCCTCAAAATAAGCAAGCAATATAAAAACTGATGTGTGATTTCATAGCAGCGCTACACAACAGATTCAAACTGGAAAATAAAATCCACCCTGAGGCTCCAAAGAAGTAGAAAATAGAAATGAAAATGCTTTAGGAGACAGGAGAAACAGAGTTCCAAGCGCCAGCCAAGTTCAAATCCACAGTAGTCACTGCCATTGTATCAAAATGCCACTGAAATATACCTAATTAGGCAAACACTGAAAAAAACAATAAATTGGATTTTCTCTCGGATTTCTTCAGTGCTATTTTCACAGAAGAATATAGCATCACATGGAATCTTACTTATTCCTGTAGGTCTGGTGATTTATTATCTTTTTCCCCACTTTGGAAAGACACAAGGCCAGTGTAAGCTCAGAGTATGACCTGATGGGTCATGAAGGTGAAGAACTGGGACTCTGTTCATGAAGCTGTCATGAGGTGTCGGAGTCCAGACACTGCCGAGAGCCGGAATAAACAAAGCCACGCATAGAGGCACATTTCCCCCGCAAATGCCTACAGCTCTTGCTGTGATCAATAAATTAGACAATTTTAAATGTTCTGGAATCTGCAGTCACTCTCTGCTTTCTGTCTTTTCTCTTTCAAGAGATATGTTCAATCCAGGGATCATGTGGGTGATCTACAAAATGCCTCACATTAAAAAGGAATCCCAGAGTCATAAAGATGAGACTGTCCATCTCAGATCCCTGAGGCTAACCCCACGTATCATCCAATGCCACATAGTGATGCAGCTTGTTCAAGCTCTCAGGCTGCACAAATAAGTGAAACCATATGATAATTGACTCTCTCTGCTTGTCTTATTTCACTCAGCATAATCTCTTCCAGTCCCGTCCATGTTGCTACAAAAGTTGGATGGCTGGTCTCTGTGCTGTTTACGAAATTTAGCTCCTTTTATACCTTCCATCATGGATATAAGGATACAGATGCATAGGAGCGGAGGAAGGTGGTCAGTGGCCATTGAAAGAATCAAACGAATGTTCAGTTATCCATACTGTGCTTCACACTGAGCGAACCACGAAGCCCATATGAACCAGATAATGCTGTAAGTTCTACAGAGTTGGTAGGTACAGACAGGATAAACCAAAGCCCCTTATAATCACCGCATAAAAGATATCCAGATCTATGTCGTGGGGATGCTAACTGTTGAGATCCTCCTGTGAGATGCCACAGGTTCCAGGGATTCTCTCCCACACCCTGGATCCTGGGTGAGCCTACAGAGTCCCCTGCATTGAATACAATGCCGTGTTCTCCTAATTGAGGAGGGAGCAGCACGGGAGCACACTGCCCTATTATTGCTATCACACTTCGGTCAAGCTGTTTCCTTGTCTGAATCCCACTGACTTTCATCTCCCCCAGCACCACATCTGACTCTCAGAAGCAAAATGACTGAAAGCATCAGGGGACATGAATCCTCCTCATTGGGGTAAATTCGGGGGAGTAGCGGTATAGGCCATGATACCTAGAGTGTGCGCCTGTGGCTGGAGATTTTTCATAGCTCCTAAGGGAGAAAGAGTGAACCCCAGCAGGTGTCTTCCAGGAGGGGGTAAGGGCCCCAGAGGACTGGAACTGTACTTCATTACATGGTTTTCCTTGCAGCCTCCCAGAGGCTAACACAGACCCCACTGCCTCCTGGCCTACCAGCCCATGGAAACCACAGAGACCACAGCTCCATGTGATGGGGCTAACAGTCAACGAGAGAGGGAGGGATTCTCACTGCCACACAAATACAGACACATAGACACACATGGCTCCAGGGCATCCAAAATCTGGAAGCCACTTAAAACAGCTATTTCAAGAGGAAAAGAGTTCCCTGGACTGTGGGAAATGGGCTAGTCATCTTCCTGGGAGGATGCCTTTGGGGTCCTGCCTCTCATAGGTCTGTCTCTTATGAACACTTATGAGCAGTGTGCACTGTTCACCACATTCACTGGCCCTCGTTTCATGGAGGAGGAGAATACCTGGGTCATAACAGCGCTGAGCTAGGAATCGGCAAAGCTGGTTCACATGGCATGACTCCCTTAGTCCTTGGGCTACTTCTTCACCAAAACTGAGGTCAAAGTCCTCACCACACAGCTCTGAGAGGGTCATTCGAGAGTCACGACTAAAGTAAAAGAATGTACATTTTAACATTATATTTTGTTCCTGTGGCTGCTATAAGGAATGAACACAAAGTCTGTGGTTTAAAGCAACAAAAATGTCTTCTCTCACAGTTGTAGAGGCCAGAAGTCTGAAGTCAGTACCACTAGACCCAAATCAACCTATCAGCAGGCTCTACTCCTTCCAGAAGCACTGGGGGTAAATCTGTTCCTTGCCTCTTCCAGCTTCTCTGTGTGGCACATCCCTCTGCCTCACTCTTACAAGGATTCTTGTGATTGGATTTAGGACCCACAGCGATAATCCAGAATAATCTCTTCATCTCAAAATCCTTAAATTAATCACATCTGCAAAGACCCTTTTTCCATTAAAATAACATTGACAGGTTTCAGGGATTAGGTTCTGATCTCTTCGGGGCCACCATTCAGCCCACTACACCCACCAATTACACTGAGTGTTCATGTACAACGCCTGCCCCACATTCTTTTCTTGTTCCTTATCATCTCAGCTAGAACAGAAATTCGTCAAGGATAAGATGTCTCCTACTCTGTAAGTCCCAAAAAGGCTTTTAACGTATTATGTACAGAATAAATGGCTATTTGTTCATTTAGAAAATAAAACCTCTGTTCTACTTAATTTTCCGTTCCTAACATGAGTATGCTGGTAAAAATTCTAACATAATGTCAAGTGCTTCATCTGTTATTTCTAAAATAGCCAGCCCGTCTGCTCCAAGTAGCTGGAGAAGAGAAAACCGCCGAGTACCTGGCCTAGAACGTCATCCATGCTGTACTGTTCATGAGAGTTTCAAATATCGCCAGAATCCAAAGACAGGAGGACCACTAGGTGTGAAAACTGCGATGAAATACAGACAAATGAGTGAGGAAATCCCGTAGCTCGATTCTTCTCAGTGTCAAGAACAGAAAAGCAGCAGGTAATCTGGAAGAACTTGAAGGAGGCTCAAGATGGGGGTAAACTCACTCAGGTTTTCAACAGCTATTTGCTGGGGATGTTCTATGTTTCAGACACTAGGGGCCCGGTGGTGAGTGGGTTAGATGAACAGCAAATAAATGTTACAAATTGAATGCGGATACACACCACGATGCAGGAAACATAATGAAGCAGGAAAGGGAGATGGTGGGGCTGGGGGAGGGGAGGCCCTCTGTGGCAGGGATGTTTAGTTCAGATATTTATGTGAAGGAGAGATGAGGTGACTGGTGATCAGGATCCACTACTTTTCTGCGCAGCTAGACCTTGTGTTGGAAAATGAAGAAATGCTAGAAAACAAACACAAACGAACAAAAACCCTAAGACGGTCATGTCAAAATGACCCAGTAGTCAGCCTGGAAGAATTTCCACCAATGAATTCTGAGACAACCTGACCAGCAAAATGGGCAATGATGGCCCTGGGTCATTACACACCAAATACGTATTTGTTTTCCGTTTTATGCCTTAAAAAATACATGAATCCATGGTAATACTCCCAACAGTGGGAGGAGAAGGAGGAGAAAAGTTCTTCTTTAACTGAAAAACACCAACTAATAACAAAAAAACTGTCATTTTACAAATGGCAAGATATTAACTGACTCAAGGTCATCAATAAATGCAAAATCCATTGGGTGAAAGCTTGAGAAGAAGACAATTATTCACGCGGACTCTTAATGTCACTCCAGAGATTACTTAATAAAGCAAAAAACATGGTACCACAAGGGAAAAATCTGGCAGCCGTGGGATTCTGGGCTTCCAAATGCGATGTTTTGGGGAAGACAACATCGTCTGTTCCTGCCAAATATGTTTAACCTGAATCTAGTGAAGAGGAAACCACCAGATAAAGTGAAATTGTGGGACAGTCAACACAGCATTTACTATAGTCTTGAAAAATGTCAACATTATGAAGAGAACACCTCCCACCCCTACTCCCAATCCCCCAGCATTCTAAACAGGTAAAGCCGTCATAATTTAAAGGAGACCAAAGGGATATGGCAACTAAATGGAATATATAATCTTTACTAGGATCCTGGATTTAAAAATACAACAAAAAGAACTTTTTAGGGACAACTAGAGAAGTGTGATATGGGCTGCCTACCAGATAACACTGTAATCATGCTCAAGTTGATAGTATAATAATGACAGGATGATACTATGCCTATGAAGGAGAATGTACTTGTTCTTCAGAGATAAATGTTGAAGGATTTAAGGGCATAGTGAATGTCTGCGAAGTACTCTCAGATGGTTCAGCAAAAGAAAAAAAAAAAATCTACCTAGGGGCTAAGAGGGAAGGAGGCAGAAAGATAAAGCAAAGGTGGCAAGTGTGAATTGGTGAGTCAAGAGGAGTAAGGGCATTCACAGTACTATCTTTCCAACTTGTTTTTGTAGGTCTGCATTTGTAAAAATGTTTAAAGGTGAAAGGACAGGGCGGAGTATTTCAGGACCAGGGGGGCAATGTGTGCCGATACAAACACAGTTGGGACGGCCCAGAAAAAGCAGAGCTCAATGTGGCCAGAAGGAAATGAATGAGAGGCAGCAGGAAGGCAGCTCATGGAAGACGGGGAAGGTGGCCACTGGAAGGCTCTGAGCAGAGGAGTGACTTACCCTGTAGAGATCCCTCAGAGAGCTGGCTGGAGCACAGACCTTAGCAAGGCAGAGGCTGAACTGAAGCATTAAGTTAGGAAGCTACTACAAACATCCAGGGAGAAGTGACAGCGGCTCAGACTAAGGGGGTATTAAAGAAGGAGTAAGCAGAGCAGACTGCAAAGAATCAACAGGACTTCCTGATGGAGGATATGTTCACATGCTGCCATATACACACACTAGGAAAAGGTGGGGGGTGGCAGGACAATTAAAGATGATTTTAACTCTGAACTTGGTTAGGATGGAGCCAAATACATATTTTATTTAAAGAGAAAAGAAAAAAATTCTGACACCACTCCTGGAAAAAAATGTTAGGTCACTTTGGTGTAACACCATCAAAGTTGTTTTGTTTTGTTTTGTTTTTAAGATTTTATTTATTTATTTGACACAGAGAGATCAAGTAGGCAGAGAGGCAGGCAGAGAGAGAGGGGGAGGCAGGCTCCCTGCCGAGCAGAGAGCCCAAGACGGGGCTCAATCCCAGGACCCTGAGATCACGAACTGAAGCAAAGGCAGAGGCTTAACCCACTGAGCCACCCAGGCGCCCCTCCACCAAAGTTTTTATTAACTGGATCACGTAATAATTCAACAGAGCATACTGTCATGGGAATAGCCATAAAAAGCCTAAGAAGCCATGAAATTTAGCTCATCTCCTATTCACTCGAGATCATTAGTACACTTATCCCAGTTTCATAATATCTCATCATTCACTGTCATGTTGGAATAGGCAATATTTTTCATACAAGGGTTGGGTTCTGTAGCTCAGTTTCAATACTGTGTTTCCCAGAACAATATGAAGCTAATAATAATAAAATAGAACACTCATCTTGGAACTTTTCACAAATGCTGCCTAATTAATTCTCACAACATCTCCAAGAAGTATTATTATCCTCATGTTACTGCCGGAGAAACTTGAGAATGTTTTAATTCCGCATTTGTATTCACTTACTGAGACACCTTTGTATTATCATCACCATCTTCTGCTTTCAAGGAAAATCGCAACTTCATTCTCTGATCAACAGGGTGGGTGTTAATGGCTGCAGCAACATTTTAAGTACAGGAAATGGGTTTTTAAAAAAACGATGTGAAATCTCTTTTTTCTAGTCTAAAAGCAATACAGAAACTAAAGAAAATATAGAGCCAAACCGCCACTTCCTCAGCCACACACACACACACACACACACACAGAGCAAAGTAATTTCTTCATCTGCCCCAAGATGACTTCGTAAATAAGAGATAGCCGCTAAAACTCCCAAGAGTATCTTCTGAATATTAACATTTATATTCTAAATATATTCTAAAGCCAAAATTTAAAAAGTTGTTCCCACCCAGTACTTGGTCTAGAAAGACCGTAATAATGACTGCTCCTGAATGGTAGGGTCACACAAACATTTAATGGGGAATGCCACAGAGCAAGTCCTGGCTCCCTGCACGTTGCTGGGGGTGGCGGGGGGGGGGGGCTCCTTCTTCAAGCCTGAGGAGGTGTGGCTTCTAGTAGAGCTCCAAGGGCCTAGGACCCTCAGAGCAATGGGGAGAGGCTGTCAGCCCCCAGGCAAAGCAGGCCAGTTTGGCTGAGGGAACCCAGCAGAGACTGCTCAGGTTAGAGCAGCAGAAGGTAACAGAGCGGGGCGCCTGGGTGGCTCGGTGGATTGGGCCTCTGCCTTCGGCTCGGGTCATGTTCTCGGTCCTGGGATCAAGCCCCGCATCAAGCTCCTTGCTCGGCAGAGAGCCTGCTTCCCCCTCTCTCCCTCTGCCTGCCTCTCTGCCTGCTTGTGATCTCTGTCTGTCAAATATATAAATAAAATCTTTATTAAAAAAAAAAAAGAAGAAGGTAACAGAGCTGCTGGGATGCACAGACTGACTATCAAGTGAAACCAATTTAACCCTCATTGCACGATCTAGGCTCTGTCTGAAATCAATTTTTTATACAGAGGGGAAAAAAGGGCACCCCAACTCAAAACATACTCCCCAGTTCCATAACCACACTCTCAACAGAGGACTGAAAAATGTACTTATGTAGTGACCCAAGCAGAAAAACTCCAAATGGAGTGATGAAATCAACTCTCCTGTGAATAGAATATTCTTTTTTTTTTTTACAGATTTTATTTATTTATTGGACAGAGAGAGAGATCACAAGTAGGCAGAGAGGCAGGCAGAGAGAGAGGAGGAAGCAGGCTCCCCGCTGAGCAGAGAGCCCGATGTGGGGCTCGATCCCAGCCACCCTGGGATCATGACCTGAGCCGAAGGCAGAGGCTTAACCCACTGAGCCACCCAGGCGCCCCAAGAATATTCTAATCAGAAGGCAAATTTCACATGACTGCTGACCCCAGGGTATTGAAGGAGAACATAGACAGTTCACCTCCACGCCGCTGAGTGAGAATGCGGGCTCTCTCACCAGATGCTTTAGTTTGAACCCCATCAGGCCGCCTTCTTGACACAGGTAGGTGGGTATAATTTGTTGCCCACACTTGGAAGGGTTTGAAAGTCAGGGAACGCCTTTCAAGAACCACCCTGGGAGAACAGGCATAAATAGAACAGAACCAGGGCAAACCAAGATGTGTGTTGACCGCATGTGACTTTGTTTCTCTGTGCCTCCATTTTCCCATCTGTAGAATGACAACAGCAGCCTTGCCTCCTAGGCACATTGTGACAACTGCATGAACTCATCTCTGTGAGGGACGAAGAGCAGCCCTGGGTGTGCAGCAAGCTCCTGACAAGTGAGAACTAAGATAACAGTGAGGCAAGTAGCTAAGTTAGTCATGTTGGCCTCTCAACCAAGTCCTTAAACCGGAGAGCAGAGCACATGAAAACATAAACACTTAACTAAAACCTGAGAATCATCATGACAGAAACAAATGCCCTGGAAGGCCGCCCTGGGGGTGGCACAGGCAGATGCCTGCAAATGCACGAGCACAGGTTAGGAAAGGACGCATGCGTTCCCAGGACGCCAGTGAACTTGAGAGTTCTGCCTGCTGTCTGACCTCAAAGGACTTAGTGCCTTAGGCTCAGTAACTTTGTAACAGGTAAGTTTACAGTATCAGTTTAAAAATGAAATGAAATGAAATAAAATAATGGGTTCTAGAAAAAGAAACTCAAAGGAAAACTCCCAAAGCATCTTTCTGCAGTAAGCTTATTAATCACCCTTCCCCGTTCCCGCACATGAGTCTACTCCCAAGCTATTCCCTCTTGGACTACCTCATACACATCACCTCATTCTTGTCTCTTCGGATTCTTAAAAGCAACAGAAGCTTCCAGGAGGTGGCAGAGGCAGAAAGTGGGGTGGGGCCCAGGGAAGTGCCTAACCAGCCAGTCCACACACCCTCTGCCCCCCTCTGATGCCAGCCTTCCCCATCTCTACCCAGACCCACCCCACGGGAACAGCAGAGCGTTCATGATCCAGTTCAGCTTTGCTTAGCGGAGCCGGTCCTCAGACTGTGTGCACTAAACAGAGTCAGTTCTACATAGCAATTCTGAAATAAAATTCAAGTATGCATAAGGCAATTCATTAAACCCATCACATTCACAAAAGCACAGGAACTGGAATCCATACAGGACAAAAAAAATGCCATCTCGTACCAGCTTCTTCCGATTTGCTCAATGTTCTCCATTAAGTTAAAGTGGAGAAACCAAAATTAAAAAGAAATGGTCCTGCTCATACTATCAAGTCAATGAAACAAGAAGGGTTTAGCCTTCATGTGACTTCCTTATGCTTCCAGGTTCCCCAGGTAAAGGAGACACAAAATCATAACATACAACCATGTATTGGGTAAATACTTGTTATGTCTCCCCCTCACCATGGCCACAAATGAAGGGCATTCAGGAAGCTGTGAAGCCAGGAACACTCCCAGCAGCAACAGGAAAAATGGACAAGCTTTTAGCAAAATGAAATTAGGTGACATTGGCCCCTGATGCCCTCTTTTATGACAGTATCATCTACCTTCCCTTTGAGTGATGAATCCTCTTTGGTGTGGGATCTAACACGACTTCGAGATCGTTTTCTCAGTCCCTCACTAGAGTGAGGTTCAGTCTCTGATATACTCTGGGGTTCACCTCTCTTTGATAATGCCGGTCTACTCTGGCCTTGAACCTTACTTCATTTGTAACTGATACCTGGTCAGTTTTTACATGCTGATAGCTATCATTTAGTATTTATGAAAAAATCAAAATGTATGCCCTACCTCTCCCAAGTGTCAACACCATTCTCAAAGTGCACATACTAGGGACACCTGGGTGGCTCAGTGGGTTAAGCCTCTGCCTTCAGTTCAGGCCATGATCTCAGGGTCCTAGGATTGAACCCTCCATCGGGCTCTCTGCTCTGCTCTGCTTCTCCTTTCTCTCTGCCAGCCTCTCTGCCTGCTTGTGATCTCTCTCTCTGTCAAATAAATAAATAAAATCTTTTTTTAAAAAGTGCACATACTATAGAAACATAGGCCATGTTTTGAGGACAGGTTAAAAACATCAGCACAGCCTTGAGCCCCAAGGATAATGGTCATTCCTCCAGTAGTACATATTTAAGGAGACTCTACGATGTGTGTCAGGCACTATTTTAGACTTTGCAGATACATCTGTGAAGAAAAAGAGACAAAACACATTGTCCTTGTGGGATGTGTAGCACAGCGGCGATGTTCTTCTTGGAAACGAGTCCTGAGTCCTACCAGCATTGTGGCCTGTGTGACTGTAGTCACAGCTGATGTAGGGCGATGGGGGTTCGGGGGAATCTAAGAAATGGAATATGTGCTTCGTTGCCGACTCTAGTAGAGCTGACTGTGTGACTATGACCTGAGACTCTAGGAAACAAATGGAGAGGTAAACTAAGGATGGAAGAAGTCCAACAGGAGGAGTGTACTAAGTGCCATGGAAGTGCCAAGGGAGGCTGTCCACCAAGAAGCTGGGGCATGAAATGGAGACACAGAAGAACATGCTCAGTCACAACAGAAATGCAGCTGCTGAGTAAAGGCAGCCAGCCACCAGCTACTTTCTGAGTCCCTACTGAGGGCAAGGCAGGCTAAGTGCCAAGAAAGACATGGAGAATGTAAAATGAGGCAGCTTCCCTTAGAATCTTGTTACATGATCAGAGTCGAGATTAGGAGCAGACACGGGTCATATTCAAATTGCTCATGAGGCACTGACGTCATCATTATATGACCAGACACTCAACTGTCACCAATTTATGAAATACTGAGGATTATGGAATTCCTGAATCGCTCTGATTGGCTCAGATGGGGAAAAGGGAAGGCATGCAGAAATTCCAGTTAAGGTTTTTAAGATGTTTCCGGTCATGTTTGTACTAATAAACCAGTATTTGGGCCATATATATATATATATGTATATATATATATATATTTTAGCTCATTGACAAATTGTGTATTTTGGATCTCTCTCCAGACCTGCATCCAGCAGCACGAAACTGAAGGTTTAATGAGGCAGCCCACTGCCCATGAGCCCACAGCCCCTCAAACTACCTTGTGGTCTCCATGCAACGGTGCAAGGTTCCGCTCCCAAGATGGACTAAGCTCAACTTAAACTTCATTTAGCATCAGAGTTGCCCTAGAATCTGCAGATGTCTTGTTTCTGGGCAACCTTCAGGAAGCCTGAGCTGGAACACTAACTCCCGTCTCAGCATAGTCTGCCTCCAGGGCTTTACTATGAAAGGAACAGAATCTTCCATTGCCATATTTAGAAACTGTGTGTCAGCACCTCAAAAGGGCACATACACTGTGAACGCTCCCCACCACCACTCTCCCCCTAGACATGCAAACACTACTCATAAAAAAAGAACAGAGAAGAAACCTGATCCATCATAATCAAGGAAAGAAAAATCCGTGCAGCGTTACAATAAATCCTGTTTGGTGGTAACAGCATGAACATATTTGGAATCTCTCCATTCATACAAGACTATTATTTGGGGGCACACCATGAAGGATGCCCAGTCCCAAGCTGACAACCAGGTATCACAACCTAGAGATATCTCCGGGCGTTCAAGGTCAGTCTCGGGGTGACGACTTTCCTCCCTCCCAAACTCTGCTCTCTTGAGGTCCATTCATTTACTGCTAGAAATCTCAGTGCCCATCATTTAGTTGATGATCATCAACTAAATGATGATGCCCATCATTTAGTCACTGATCATTGGTGACTTTCTTTCATCAACTTTTCTGACCAAGACTGCTAACTATTGAGCCAACTCATTTTCCCGAATACAAGTAAGCTGTACTTTGAGCCTTTTTTGTCCATAGGTGCAGTCAGAACGGTAGATGCTGGGCGTGCCATATGAATAGAACTGATGTGTGCCATCTTCATGTCTGGTAGTTCACCACCTCCCATGTCCCTTCCCATTTCACCAGCTGGAAGCTGATGCCCAGGGCAAACTTGACAGCATGTGCTAAAGAGCCCCCTGGATCCCTAAAACACCATGTGGAGCAGTGAGTCTCTCATGCTCTTGGTCTGGGAGTGAGAATGTGAGTCATTCTCTATTTGGTGGTTCATGTGTGAGCTGTGATTTAACTAATACATCTTCTCCTTCCAATCTGCTCATTTATTCATTCTTTGATAAACACTTCTGAAACACTTAATACATTCCAGGCATTGAGAGAAGCACCAGGGAAATAAAAATGACAAAGAGAGGTCACAGGTCTACCTAAACCAGATAATTAAAATTCAATATAAATGATCTCAGAGCACTATGTATCTTAAGTTAGTCACAGTGGAAAAATACGAGACTTCATTCTGAATCCTTGGCTAGCAAAGCAGGTTTATCTCTATGTGTATTAGCGTCCTCACCTGTAAACAGAAGCATTATCCCTTTCCGTCTTACAATGGTGGATTACATTGAATGAGATCAAGTATATGAAAGCATTTAGTCAACTATAAAGTACTTTGCACATGTGAATTAAATTCATGGCACTGGTCCTAATCCAGGACTTGGTACTCATGAAGTATTGTACCAGCATCCTCATTGGAGTTTCCACCTGAAATCCCATCCGTTCTTAATACCCATTAAGGGTATTAAGGGTAAAGTTTCACTTTTCTTAGTCTGAGCTCGCATGGGTCCTCTCCTGATTCAGAACTCTGGAATGCTTACAAAATGGAAGTCAAACTTTTTAGCTCAGTTTTAATGCTCCCAAATTAATTTTTAAGTCCATATCAAGCTCTTTACAACTCCTGGTTCTCTTCTCTTTTATCCATCTTAAGTTCCAGCTACACATGGCATGCCTAAAGAGTACCACACTTGCATACCTCCTTCATTGTTTTATGTTCTGCCTGCTTTTGTCCTTTACCACCATCTCTCCTCCCACTGAAACACCAAGATTTTTCAAGGTCCAGTTCAATTATCACCAGGTCCAATACACCTTTCTCCAAAAGCACTCTTTCAAGCTCCTCCTCTTCCATACTGCCAACAGCATTCATCTCAGACTCTTTTCTCCCCTCCTACTGATAGCACCTGCATTTTGAATAGCTTATTGTCTTGAAAAAGGAAAAAGAAAAGGGAATGTGAGCATTTAATGAAGACATGTTACACTGAAGAAAAAATTCAGAAGAGAGTCCAATTACTTTCAGTTGGATCACCAAAAGGAGACAAATTATAAGCTCAGGAAAATTCTCTGGATTGTCAGAAAACTATTCCCATGCTTTAGGATCTATTATATTCAGAGAGCATATATTATATGCTTTATGAAAGCTATTACATGGAACTTTAATGTTGAAAGTCACTTTTACAATAAATATAATCCTATCAGCAGAAGAGTAGAACCAAAGTTCAAAGTCATTAATTCATTTCCCCAGTCAATTCTTCTTCACAAATTTTTAGTTCAGTCTTATTTTAGAAAATAAGAGAAACAAATAGGTTAAACTGACCCAGTGATAGGCAATGGCCATGAATTTTTTTTTAATTCATTTGAG
This sequence comes from Neogale vison, assembly GCF_020171115.1. Classification (NCBI taxonomy): domain Eukaryota; kingdom Metazoa; phylum Chordata; class Mammalia; order Carnivora; family Mustelidae; genus Neogale; species Neogale vison. Next base: position 221,367,613 of record NC_058091.1, read on the forward strand.
TATGTGCAGAAAAAGGTATTCAGTAACAAAAAATAATTTCAGTCACTCTTTCCATCAACTGAGAATTTCATTCCACTTTCTCTCTTAGGATTAAAAAAAAAGGTTGGGGGGTGGTGGCTGGGTACTGCAGAGGATACGTGTATCCTCTAATTAAGTATGGAGAGACCCACTCTAACCAGACACTGAATTCATGAAAATATTAATAGAGCATAGGTATTACACATACAATGTGAACAGTACTTTCTACCGTGAATTCTTCTAACAAACTGGGCTAAAACATAAGTAGAGCTCCTGGGAGATCTTTCTTGAAAGAAAAGAGAAGAATAATTTACATCAGCCTGTGAATGAGAAGGCGGAGATGTAGTAGGGAGTTCTAAAAGAGATGAACATTTCTAATCCTTTTAGACATTTTAAACATTTTGTCCTGTAAATAACAGGATGGATATAAAATAATTTCTGGCAACCCACATTACAATACTTTAATTTGAATTGGGAAATACGTTCTAGAAACTGTAATAAGTTGTACTGTAAGAGACAGGTCAAAATTTGTCCAGTTCAGCAGATCGTCTCCTAAGAAAGGGAGAGGAAAAACTACCATACACACAGGAGTTAAACAACTAATCACCAGGCGTGAAGTGAAATATAGTTAAGATGAGCTAACTGGGAGAAGCACCGTACATTTTCCAGGTGTTCCCGTAAATCACCAAGCAAACAACTCAGTCAGTCTTCCTTACTCTGTTGCCTTGCTCTGTTAACACTAAGATGACAGTCGGAAAGGACGGTGAATTGTGTATTGCAGAGTCACAGGTGTTCCAATATATGTTGTGGGGTCTGGGGGGAGGGAAGGCAGAGACAAAGCAGCCACAGGCCGGGCCGGCACTGGAGCGCGCTTACCTCCAGAAGTGGAAAGCGAAGAGAGGACTACAGGGGCTGCCTGGGCTGGATGGGGTTGGACTCAGGCTCCTTGGAGTGAGACTGAAAGTTAAAATAATGTCATTCCAATTGGGGAAATGATGGCAGTAAAAATAGCAATGCTCATTTAAGGGACTGTGCTCCCTTTAGGCCAGAATCACTGTGGCATGCCTATCAATACTCCGAGGTAATCAGCTCACCACTTGCCATTTTCCAGCTCTGAAATAGAGAACAAGGGCAATGCTTCCTTCGGAAACTGACAGCCTCAAAGCTACCGCTGCCATTTGCATTTATGCCTTTTCTTTGTCACAGAGCAACTTAGCAGGTACCTTCTGTGATGTCTGCAAAGAAAATCTAGTCCTCTTTTACTCAGTATATTCTGATCAACAATCAATGGTAGATCAGTAGAACTAGAGGGAAGTAGTTATCAGACTTCAGAATTCAAGTTAAATACTATAGTTTTTAAAAAGGCAAAGCGGCAAACATTTCCAAATAGGAAGATATGTTTTTAAGTGCTTTGCAGTGAAAAACACCCAGCATCATTTTCTGTAATTCTCAAGGGCAAGGGTAAAAACTGTTTCTTACATTTATAATAGGTAATGTGAAAATTTCTTACACATATTACTATAAATTATTTTACTTTCTAGAGAGGTTTTTTTTGAATTTCATCTGTCAAAGGACCATTATAATCCCCACCCCCACCAATCTATCCAAACCATCCAGTCCATTCACCAGCCAGATCTCAAATATTCATCACAGGGTGGTGAGCCTACATTGCCTTTATCTTTTTTCCTTTTGTCCTCCTATATTTCCTTTTTTAGGGAAGAGATATAACTTAAATTTGTCAAATATCCCACTCAAAAATTTTGCCAATGGATTTATCAAAGTATGAATCTAATGCTTGTCAATTCCCAATTATTTTTACACGCCAAAAACAAAATTAGAAATAGCCAGGTACTCTGGTAACAACTCTTTGGCTGAAGTGAGCAGGAGAAATTCCCACGACAGTGCAATGAGATTCTTTAAGAATGTTCCTCTCTACTGGCCATGACCCTACACCGTACCTGGATGTTTGCCTATCTTCGAGAAGGGGTCCTGGATTGGAGCTGTATGTTGTCTGATTCCAGCTGGTTGTGCCCTTTACTGAACAGAGAAATGGCAACGGTGGCTAAAATCAGAGTTGGGCTTATCAAATTCTCAGTTCCGTCCTTGTTTCCCATTATATGGATAATTGAGATGTGGCTGTATTTGTCTTAAACTGAAAGATAAAATTATTGTTCCAAATGCTCCCACTTATTAATAATGTCTCCACAAAGTTTTTTGTTTTTTGTTTTAATCTTTTAAAACCATTTTCCGGTTTGGCGCCACTACTTAGTAAAACTAAGGAACGGATTTCCTTATACATTCAGAGCACGTTCAAAAGCCACCGCTCTTAAACATGCTGTACTTGAACTTAGCAGCTCATTGGAAAACTCTCAGGAATGTCTACTGATACAGACATTATTTAACCTCAGTACAATCTTATCTGTCCCTTTGGGTCCAAAAATAGGCATACATAAGCACTGAAACCACACCATGGTGCCAAGCTGAGACAGGGATCATATGTGCTCTCAAGTGTCTATTTCTATCCTTAAACCAATTTCTACCCATATATTGAAAAAAAAGAAAAAGAAAAAAAGCAACTTACTTCCTCAGAAACTGTAAAGCCACGTATATGCTATCTATACATCAGAAATTTCTGAATAAATTAATGATCCATTAACTTCTGAAATACTTATGCATCTGGTTATCTCATATCCAGAAATCCAGAAAAGTGATTCCTGTTATTGCTAAGTCAGATGGAAAAGTCTGAATTGTATCTACAGAGCATAAAACATGCTGGTGTCATAGCCCATGGCCGCAGTGCCTACAGGACACTCTCTCCTCAAAGGGAAATAGTATTGTCTGTGGAAGAAAGTTCAAGAACCACTCCATGTAGCTGGTGTGTTATAAGGTCCCCAAATAATTAAAATAATATACATATTAAATCTGCTTTTAATAAAATCAGTAATTTTTAAGACCCCCCCCCATTAGAATATTTCTCTGCAGTGGTTAGAAAATGAATTTACTCAGAGACTGCAGAATTTGCTTTCTCCATGAATGAATGTAAAATTAACTATGTCTATCTAAGAGGGATTTTACGTTTCAAGGTAAGCAAAAGGTTCACAGTAAATTTTATGCTAACACTACAGTGACATTTAATAGTGATCCCTAGTCTACCATGTCAAGCTCCCTGAATGGAGGAGTAATCGATTTTAAATGTGCAGTAACATTCAGAGGCTAGACCCTGGGGGTGTGACCTGATTCAACACAAAATCCAGGGAACCCCCCCGGGTTTAGCTGATCCATACGCACTGGGTCATCATTGACAAAGTCATAAAATCTGTGGCCTACCTCAAACTCTCACATTATGGGTAGAACATTTGATACAACTGAGCTTGTGGAGTAAGAAGTTCCTTTCAAGTGTGTCCTCTTAAAGTGGACAAGATGCTAAAAACAAAAGAACAAGGCATAATGTGGAAGGATGTATACTACTAAGTCTGAAAAAAACCGAGAAAGTGGAACAACCAGAAACAGAGGTGAAATAATGCTGGGGTTCATACCCTGGGTCTTGAGCATAAAAACACTGGCATCTGAGCTGTGCATTTCCAGAATGCCAAAGAGAGGTGCCTTAAGTAGAAGAATGAGTGCATGCCACTGGATGTGCCGTGAGGACGGTGAGGGCTGAACGCTAGGGTAGAGTTAGAGAAGGGGACAGGGCAATGGGCAATGGGTAAATATGGCTTGTATGTCCATTATGAAAAATGCCACAACTAGCAAGAGGGTTCTAAGAGCCCTCTAACTTTTTCTAAGCAAGTACTGACTAAAAAGTATTCACATCACTTCAGAAATGTAGTGTTTTTATTAGTTTATTATTAACAAAGTAATAATTTTCCTCATATGATGCATATCCAGGATTTAAGAGGAATAATCAATACTTGGAACTGGGCACAGCACTCTCTTCCTGCAGGTTCTCCCTGGAAGTAATCCAGCACAAAATGACTGGGATTGTATGAATTTCAGCTAAAATGTAATTTTCTATCTTCACTGGAAGTTAGAAAAAGGGGTATCTCTCTTTCCCTACCAGATTTACATGTGACTGTTTATTATTTTCGGCGTGCCAAGCACAAACTAACTCACAGTTCCTGCATCTTTGACTAACAGATTTAAAATAAAAATTTGCTGACACTTCCTGCATCACAGATGTTTAACTTCTGCGCCACAAATGAGATGTGGGCATTTTCACGGGGCGACATCAAATCAGAAGGCAGTCAGATGAGTTAACGGGTTAAAAAAAAAAAAAAAACAGCTAAGCAAACACAGATCCTCAACTAGGTAAACACTGCATATGCAGTGGCTGGAGACTGCAGAGAGGACTCCAAATGCACTCCAGTTCATTAATATTCTGTTGCACAAATAAAACATGGATCACATCTAATGAACGTTACAAATAACCCTTCTCTTGTACTCTAATCCATTGTCACGTCTCCTGTTATTCAATGCAGACAGAGGCCTTTCTTGAGAAAAAGGCAGCATGGGGATAAACAAACAGTGAGAGAGGAGAAAAAGACAGCTACACCACGGCCTGCTGAGGCATTCTTTCACAATGAGCTGTTAAGATGTTTCCAGCACTGAGGTTTAGTAACTTTACATATGCAGCCACGCTTCTCCAGACTGCAGTGCAAAATGCAGGGTCTGGCTCTCCCCCTCCGCTGAAAACCAAAAGCCATGCATTTAAGACATGTTCCTCCACCTCACACTGCGGTGCTCTGAGGCTGGCAGTACAAACAAATCCTAAAGAGCTATTGGTTGCAGGAAAGCGGAGTACCATGCAGAAAGCATTAAAATATTAAAGACAGAGAATACTTACTCCAAGGTCAGCCCCGGAATCTGCAGCCTTTCCCGCTGGGCTTTCATGCTTGTTGTATGTTACCACACTGTATTGTAACCATGACACACATTCCCTGCCAGCGTCCCGGTGATGACAGAAAGCCAAAACGAACCTCTAGAAAGGACTGGACTAACAATCTCTCTAGGGGGAGGGGGATCCTGCAAGTTTGGGTCCTTCCACCTCTAGCAGTAATCAAGAGATGTCAGCCGCCTTCCTCAGGTTAACAGCGGAGCACACTGCACTGCTTTCGTTAAGGGAATGAGGCTTTCAGCTCTGCATATCAAGTAATTGGTTTCTGATTTTTTTTTTTTTAAACAAAGTCGCTCCACTCACAGACCCAGTTTTCACCTCAGTGAAATGAGAAGTCCTTTCATCATACAGGCTGGAAAAAAATATATATATAAAGCAACAGTATCATACTTGGGAAAGAGTTTATCTCAGCCAACCTCAACTATTTCCCACCTCCCAGGGATGCTCTCGAATAGAATCGGGCCACCGGGAGAAGTTCCGTTGACTCTTCCTTTGGTGGAGTTAACAAAATCACTCAGGTGCCACAAGAAAGACACGGGGAATGGTGCCGAATGAAAACAATTAGATTTTTTCTCTATATAAGGCAATCATCAGAAAGAGGAATAAACTAACTGCATTAATTTGGGGGATGTTGAACTCTGATGTGAAGCAAACCCTTGTATGAACAGGCAAAACCCTACGATGGGAAATACCAACTGGAAATGAAAGAGATAGGAGCTTGTGTTTTTATTTTTTGAAAAGTGATTTTTAAGAACACCATGCTACATACTTTACAAAAGCAATCAAATATGAAGAAGGAAGCAAAGGGAGAATGTACATTTTGGAAGCCAGAAAGTTTCATCCTGTATATATTCAAATAACACAATTTTGCACAGTACTCCTAACTGGGGACTAAGTGTACTTTCATTGTTGTGTATGAAGAACATATCTGACTCATTTCTTCTGATACATTTTAAAATGTTTTAAAATTCAGTAACCACCGGTCTGCTGAGAAGTACTTGATCAAATTAAATTTTATTTTATTTTAGCAAGAATTCTGACTCTCAAGCATTGCTGCTGGTCCACACAGCCAATCTGTGATCAAACAACCGTGTTTGAGTAGTTACATTTAAAAACTATGAAGTCGGGGCACTTGGGTGGCTCGGTGGGATAAAAGCCTCTGCCTTCGGCTCAGGTCATGATCTCAGGGTCCTGGGATCGAGCCCCACGTGGGCTCTCAGCTCATCAGGGAGCTTGCTTCCTCCTCTCTGTCTGCCTTCTTGTCTGCCTACTTGTGATCTCCGTCTGTCAAATAAATAAGATCTTTAAAAAAGACAAAAAACAAAAAACAAAAAAAACCTATGAAGTCAAATTTCATCATTTCACAGACAAAAAAACTGAGAGCACACAACTGGTGACAGTGCTAGGGTTAGATGCTGGTGTATTTATTCCCCTATCCCAAAGGCCTTCACTTGCAGGGGTACCATGTGCAGTTGTTCAGGTTGTGCCCTTCACAAAGGGGCTGGGGGTGGGGGACTGTGAAGCCTGAAGTCCAGCTTGCTTCCCACCCTGCCAAACCTGCTGTATGGCTCTGGGCTGCTTCCACAACCTCCACCTCCTCCCACCCCCCCGCATTTTAAACAAAAATATCCTCAGCTTTGCATCCATCTAGAGGGTCACCTGTTTCTAATTGTACCAAGGTTCGTGTGGGTAGAGAAGATTCATAAAATATTTCCAGAACCCTTCTCTAACCCCTAACCCGCCAACATGCTCCAAGGTATTTGTTAACTAGGTAACGACGTCTCCTACTGTGTGGGCTTACAGAAAACTAACCATATCGACTTCTCAGTGGTAGCAAATCCATACCAGGAACATAGACATTGTGTAGTGATCATAGGGAGGCCATTTTAACTAATATGAAAAGTATAACAATAAGAAATGATAAAGATATAGTAGAAGGGGGATCAACTTTGTTCAGTAAAGTTAGGGAAAGCATGAAAGGAAGCATGGCAAAAGTAGGGTTATGATTTAAAAAAAAAAAAAAGAAAAAAAGGAAAGAAAGAATTCCACTCTGCCTCCCCAAAAGCTAAATTTTCTAAACTTTTTATTTTCTGAAAATAATCTACTTTAAGAATCACATTAGAGGGGTGCCTGGGTGGCTTAATCATTAAGCGTCTGCCTTCAGCTCAGGTAGTGATCCCAGGGTCCTGGGATCGAGCCCCACATCAGGCTCCCTGCTCAGCGGGAAGCCTGCTTCTCCGTCTCCCACGCCCCCTGCTTACATTCCCTCTCTCATTGTCTCTCTCCGTGAAATGAATAAGTGAAATCTTAAAAAAAAAAAAAAAATCACATTAGAACTTTATTCAAAAGACTTCTCTACACAGACCTTAAGTGAATTTTAGTTCCACATTGTCAATGGACAACCAAATAATTTCCCTTGAATTTCTTTTTAATACTCTTATTTTAAAATATCCAATACCCAACTCCCCATCCTCCTCTCTGTGCCAAATAAATTTCCATGCAATGTAAAAATATCCAGACTCTCACCATTCTTTCCCCCTGAACCACTCTGATCCAAGGAATGTCCTGCCTGGCTGGATGATTAGAATTTTCTTCTCACTGATCTCTCCACTGCCTCCCTGGCACTCTCTATGCTTTGTTGGATACACAAATTCCAGAGTGATTTTTTCCAGAATATCACTCCTGTGTTCAAAACACTCCAACAGTTTCTCTCTCACTCTAAGTAAGGCCTAAAAATTCTAGGAAACGTAGCCGAAAAGCCCCAGAAAATCGAGCATGAATAGGAATGACAATGGTAATGTACTAGAACACACCTGAAGTTTAATGCCATGAGTTCAAGGAGAGAATGGAGAAAGGAGGTAAGAAAAGAGTGAAGAAGGGAAGAGGGAGGGAGGGAAGGAAGGGAAGGAAGGAATGAAGGACAGATGGAAAGAAGGAGAGGGAAGGAGGAGGGAGGGAACCAGCCAGTCAGGGCACCCTTTGGAAGATGCTAGGGAACTACCCCATTCATTGTGAAAACTGGAAAAGGAAAAAAAAAAAAAAATTACCACTTATCCTGATTTCCCTATGGACTACACTTCATGGATAAGAAAATGCTTCTCTTTATTCCAACAGGTAAATAGAGAAAGAGTGCTCCAATTACAGTACCATTTCTCAAACTCTAATAAATGATTGGATCTAAGCCATGATCATGATGACTGAGTGTTCTGTGCCTCTTGGTGCAACATCTATGATGTAATCCTACTGAAAAAGCCACACCACCACAGAATACAATCAAGCTTCTATATCAAAGTGTCGATTACAGTATACACAGGGACAGAGAGACGTGGTCTGCAAAAGCTCGACCGGAAAAAGTAAAAACCACAACAAATGACCTGGTATCTTAAACCAAAATGTTCAAGTGGGGACGTGAAAGAGATGGAGGGGTTAAATAAGAATGGAGAGACAAATCCATTAATGGCAGCCTATGAACCTGTGTGGGTCCTGATACCAAACACACACATAATCAAATACTTGGAAATAATCAGTGTAACAGACACACACACTGACTGGGTATGTGGTAATATTAACTATTTTAAGAGAATATTGGGATCAGGATCACTTTTCATTTCTCATCTTTCAGAGACACATAAAAATATTTATAGGTTAAATAAAGTATGCTTTGCTTCAAAATAATCTAGGGAGGGAGAGTAAGATATAATATTAATTAGTAAAAGTAGTGTTACCAATCTGGGTAATGGGCATATGAAGAGTTTGCTACACTGTTCTCTGCAGTACCTGCCTGCAATTTAGCATAATGAAAAAACTGGAGAGTCTCACCATGCCCACAAAGCTCCATGTGACATGTACACCCCCACCCTTCCTGGCCTCTGTCCTTGAACTCCACTCCTCACTGTCCTTCTGGCACCCCAAAACCACTCCCATCTCACGGCCTCTGCACTGACTGCTCTGTCTGCCACCAACTCTTGTTCCCTGAGTCATCCAAACATCCCATGGAGTGGCTTTTACAACCTTGCTGACCAGGCTTGGAGTTGCAAGCATCCCTTCCACCAACTGTTTCCTTCTCTTTCTGATGTGTTTCTCTTCTCGGCACCTGTGACTTGAGACATATTTTAAATTCATTTACTGTCTCTCCTCTACAGGACTGTGGGCTCCAAGAAGTAAGTGTGTTCTAACTCCAGTGCCAAGAAACAGTCCATTCAGATATTTAATAAATGTCTGCTGACATTAAAATACACTATGAAGAGGTGCCTGGGTGGCTCAGTGTGTTAAAGCCTCTGCCTTCGGCTCAGGGTCCTGGGATCAAGCCCCGCATCGGGCTCTCTGCTCAGCAGGGAGCCTGCTTCCTCCTCTCTCTCTGCTTGCCTCTCTGCCTACTTGTGATCTCTGTCTGTCAAATAAATAAATAAATAAAAATCTTTTTAAAAAATTAAAATACACTATGAAGATGAAGTAATTGAAACAGTATGGTACTAGCACAAAAACAGACACACAGATGAAGAGAACAGAACAGAGAGCCCAAAAATAAAACCCATGCTTATATGGTTAATTAATCTAAGACCAAAGAGGCAAAAATATGCAGTGGGGAAAAGACAAGTCTCTCCAACAAATGCTGCCAGGAACACCGGATAGCAACATGCACAAGAATGAAACAGGATGAGTTTCTATCTCCAAACATGAACATAAATTCAAAATCAATGAAGACCTAAATATGAGACCAGAAATCATAAAATCCCTAGAAGAAAACGATGACAGTAATTTCTTTGACACTGGCTTGGCAACATTTTTCTAGATATATTTCCTCAGGCAAGGGCAACCAAAGCAAAATCAAGCTATTGGGATTAACCAAAAGATTTGGACGGTGAAAGAAACCATTAACAAAATAAAAAGGCAACCTACTGAACATGAGAAAAAATTTGCAAATGATATATGTGATAAGGGAAAATAACTCATACAACAAAGAATCTGATTAAAAATATGGGCAGAGGGCGCCTGGGTGGCTCAGTGGGTTAAGCCGCTGCCTTCGGCTCAGGTCATGATCTCAGGGTCCTGGAATCGAGTCCCGCGTCGGGCTCTCTGCTCTCCAAGGAGCCTGCTTCCTCCTCTCTCTCTCTCTGCCTGCCTCTCTGCCTACTTGTAATCTCTGTCAAATAAATAAATAAAATCTTAAAAAAAAAAATGGGCAGAGGAGGGGCGCCTGGGTGGCTCAGTCAGTTAAGGGTCTGCTTTCCGATCAGGTCATGATCCCCAGGTCCTGGGATCGAGCCCCACATCAGGAGGTTCCTTGCTCAGTAGGGAGCCTGCTTCTCCCTCTGTTCCCTCACTCCCCCTGCTTGTGCACATGCACATGGACTCTCTGACACATAAATAAAAACTTTTTTAAAAAATGCAGTGTGTATGTCTGTGTTCATACACACATACACTCAGGAATATTAATCAGCCAAAAAAAAGCACGAGATCTTGCCATTTTCAAAAACATGGATTGGCTTAGAGGATACAAGCTAGGTGAAATAATACAAAGAAAGACAAATGCCATATGATTTCATTCATAGGTGAAATTTAAGGAATAGATGGAAAAACAAGAGAAAAACAAAACAAAACAAAATCTTAAATACAGAGAACTGGTAATGGCCAAAGAGGGAGTTGGTGTGGGGTGGGCAAAAATGATAAAGGGGATTAAGAGCAGACGTATCTTGATGAGCAGTGCACAATGTACAGAGTCATTGAATTGCTACATTGTACATGTGAAACTAATATAACACTGTATGTTAACTATACCTCAATAAAAAAAGGAAAAAAAATCTGAAAAATGAATGAATGAGTCTCCCCATATCGGTACAATTAGCAACTAAGGGCACTCACCCTCCTTCTTCTTACAAGGACAGCTCTTCACAGTGTTTGATAACTAACCAAACAGTACCAGCAGTTCAGAGAGTGGCATCCAAGAAAGAGGCGAGTCAGGATTTGTTCAGACACCACAGAAAGACCCAGAAAGACCCCTACTGGCTGGAAAGCACACAGCAAGTACTAGGTGCACACTCATTTGTGTGCAGAGAAGGAACCTAAGGGAACATTAGAGCACTGTGCTCTGTATTGGTGGAATGTGGAGAGGACACTGTTCGAAACTACACTGGAATGACTGAGAAGACATCTACACAACAAGGCTGAAGTTAAGCAGCTTTCTATTGCTACAGGGAGGGAACACCAATGTACACTTAATGGTGGAAATATGAGTTCTAAAGAAATCCATAGTTTAAGGCTGGATGGTTCTACACACACTCGAGAATGGTAGTTCTCAACCAGGTAGTTCCTCAACCAGGAAATGTCTCCAGACATGTTTGGTTGTCACAACCAGAGAGGAAAGGGGTACAGAGGCCACGGTTGTTGCAAAACATCTCGCCATGCACAAAGACAGCCCCCACACGGGAATTATCCAAGCACAAGTGAATAGTGTAACTCTAGAAACTCTGTTATAAAGTTAAGGGTCAATTTCTGTAGGACTCTCAGTGTCATTCACTGGATTGAAACATTTTGGTTTTGATTTCACTGGACTTAGTTTAGGGAAAAGAAAAAAAAAAAAAGAGCAGGCATTGTTCACTTCTCATCCCCCGTTTCCTCTCTCAGCAATACTGCCAACCTAAGTGTCTGTGGATGCCTCTGTCCTGTTTTCAGGGGGAAAAACTTTTTATAGCCAGAGCCCCAGAAGTATCTGTAAGTCACAGAAACCTAATTAACAGTGTCTCCTGGCCACACTCAGCCAGCAACCTAGATAGGGAATTTTGCAAAGCAAGGTGTACGAAATCCTAAGGCAAGAGCATCATTCTCCCTGAATATTCAACTATTTATACATCCTTAAAAGCTGTGCGTCGTTGAGGAAAACTTTCAGAAAAGATGTATGTTACCTCCTCTCATCACTCATGCAGTCCAGTAAAAATCAGAGCATGTTATGAACATTTTCACTCTCTTAATAGCCACTATTACTCATTTCATCCATTTCATTCAGCACTATATGTGGTGCCAGAATACAGGAGTGGGTAGGACAGAAACCCATCTGTGGAATCCATTTAAGCTGGAGAGAGAAAGTAAGGACACAGATGGAATCATTTCCGGTAAGGACGGGTACTGCTCAGGTGCCAGCACAGGTGGGATGACGGTCAGTGACCCGGGAGTACACGGTGCCCTTAGATCAGGGTGGGGAAAACAGAGTGCTGTGTGAGTTTCAACGGTGGGATGCGAAGGCTGAGGGGGCGGCACCAGAGAACGACAGGCAGAGAGTACAGCAACTGCAAAGCTTCCGAAGCTGGGGACAAGGCGAAGTCATTTAGTGGCCATGAAGAAGGTCCTCTGTCTGATATGCAGAAATCCAACACATTGTTACTGAGCATTTATATAAACCATGGCATTATAGGATATGCAGAGATGAATCATACCTAAGTCTGGTTCTTAGGGAATGATAACATTCAGTGTAGCAGGAGGAAGAATGGACTAAAAGTTCAAGTGGGAACAAGTTTTATGTCCTATGAGCCAAGGAGATAAGGAATCTGGTTTCAGTGTTAACGGTATCTTTAATAAGTGGAATTAACTCTTCAAGCAGGCCTTTGTGAGACGCAGCTTATGGGCTTCTAAAGATTCTCCAACGCTTCATAGAGCAATTTCAGACAACACCACGACGGCATCTGTGTGTGTTCATTCACTGAGGAACCGAGGTTACGTGCCTCCTGTGAGCACGATACTAGCGAAGCAAGGTGAGTAAGAGAGACCCTGTCCTAGGGGGCCTTGACGCATGAAGATCAGGGCAGAGGCATCGTCCACTCCTTGACCCGCTCCTCTCTCCTGCCCTCTCCTGTTCTTGTTCCTTCCCCCACAAAAGGAAGACCCTTTTTCAACAGAGACAGTTCCTCACTGTCATCTACGTAATTGGCTGAAGATAGCTTAAGGACGTAAAAGTCACCCCAACTACCATCTATACACACTTTCTCAAGAAATGACTGGAGGACGCGCTGCCCCTCAGCGAGGAAGCAAACCATGCAGGAGGGGGAAGGGTGACGCACGGAGATGAGTGAAGGGAAGGAGCAGGATGGTGGTCACGATGGGGAGAGGACATCCCCTGAAAACAGCCGTGTCTCAGACCCGGACAGCGCACAGCCTAGCTGGGAAGGCAACGGTGGCGACGCGCTGAGGAAGAGGCTCCAGGGCGGGGGACTTACAGGTGAGCTGGTGCGGCGGGTAATGGGCAAAGTGCTCACAGAGGTTTTACAGTTGTATAAAGAGTATGGGAAGGATTCGTGTGGGCTGCATAAAGTTTGAGGGGAGGAACAATACAGAAATTATTTACTCCGAGAGAAACACAGGTATAAAAGAGGGGGAAGAGAATCCGTGGCGAGGAAGAGGAGGAGAAAGAGGAGATGAGGAGGGGGGAGAAGAAAAAGAAAATTAAAATATTAAAAATATTATATATATTTAATATATAAAATATTAAAATATTATAATAAATACATACAATAAGAAATAAAATAAATACACACACACACACACACAGTGGTAGCAAAATAATGACCCCTCTGAAGATGGCCTAATCCCCAGAATCTGTGTACCGAGCATGGCAAAAGCAACTTTGCCAATGTGATTACATTAGGGTCTTCTGATGAGGAGATTGCTCTGGATTATCTACAAAAGACCCAATGTAATCACAAGGGTCCTTACACCGGAACAGGAGGAGGCAAAAGAGTCAGAATCAGAGACACAACTGGAGGGAGATCTGAGCCATGCAGCCAGGAGCCAGGAACATGGCTGGCTTCTAGAAGCCACAAAAGGAAAGGCACAGATTTCCCTCCGAGAACCTGCAGAAAGAATGCAGCCTTTGATTTTAGCTTCCTAGGATCCAGTTCAGGCCTCTGAGATGGCATGTGTTGTTTGAAGACACCAACAAAGTTCATGGTACTTTGTCACAGGAGCAATACGAAACCAGTACGCACATAAACTAGGATGAACACTGAATATTGATTTAGCCAAAAACACTGTACCGTAACAGTGGTCTAACTATTTTGGCAAGTTGGGGGACAAAAAAAAGGAGGCAGAAGAGGTTGAATAAGAGCTGTTTCCGTGTTCCATATTAGGAAGTCAATATAGAATGTCCTGGTTGATAGAGCAACAAAACTGCATAGCTCTGAAATCTGGAGAACATCATTTAAAGAAAGAGTTCTGAGAGTTGAAGCTGTTCTCTCAGGGAACCAGGCCTGGACAGTGGGAAGAGTGAGGCAGATTTCTACAGTTTTTCACAAGCCCCAGAGTACTATTTAATTTTTAAAACTATGTATGTACATTATTCCGATAAGAATAAAATTGAAAGAAGAAAAGATGAGCTATTGTAGATAGCAGTCATCCCTTGCTATATCTCTGGATTTCATCTGACTCCCCTTTACGGAAACATTGTCTCATTTCCTGCGCTTGTCATTTATTATGGAACCAACATGGCCAAGAGCAGAGTTGAGTGTGAATGAAATTGTCTGAGCCCTGGACCAAGCCATGCTTGAAGCCAGACACTGAATCTTTCCAGGGATATGATCCAACAAGTCCCTTTTTTTTAGGCCAACGTAGGTTGGATAGTCTGTCACTTGAGATACTAAAGATTATCAAGCAGTACCATAAGGAAATTTTGTTAGGTGTACAAATAATTCCATAAACGTAACCATTTTTATTCCTGTAATATAAGAAAATTAAAAAGCTAAACAAAGCGACAGATCCTTAAGTCCTGACTATAAAATGCACTGTAACAGTAATACTACCTATCATGGCCAGAACCCACAACCACCCAAACGCCCATCGACAAGAGAAGAGCTATAAATACTGCAGCACATTAACTAACAGAACGCCACACAGCAGTGAGCATACATGACCTATAAGTGCATAGCAATGTAGATGAATCCTACAAGCATAATGTTGAGGAAAGTTTTACTATCCTGTGGGAATGTAAAATGATGCCGCCAGTGTGGAAAACAGCATGGTGATGCCTCAAAAAACAAAACAGCATCATCCTATGATTCAGCAATGCCACGTCCATGTATATATACAAAAGAGATGAAAGCAGAGACTTGGACAAGTATATGGGCACCCATGTTCGTAGCGCCATTATTCACAGAAGCCAAAGTTAGGAGCAACCCAGGTGTCCAACAAAAATCCAACATGTAAGCAAAATATGATCTATACACAAAAGGGAAGGAAATTCTGACATATGCTATAACATGGATGCAGCTTTAGACATTATGTTAAGAGAAACAAACTAGCCACAAAAGAATACTGTCAGATTTCATTATATGTGGTACTAATTTATAGATGGAAAGTAGTATGGTGCTTGCTAGGGGCTGGGGAGAAGGGGAAATGGGGAGTTACTGTTAACAGGCATGGAGTCTCCCTGTTTGGAAAGATGAGTAGGTTTTGTGGGTATACAGTGATGATAGCTATACAAGAAAGTTAAGGTACTTCATGCCCTAGACCCATTTACTTAAAAATGGTACCTTTTAGGGATGCGTGAGTGGTAACGGTTGAGTGTCTGACTCTTGGTTTCAGCTCAAGTCGTGATCTTGGGGTTGTGGGATTGAGCCCTGCATGGAGCTCCCCGCTCAGCATGGAACTTGCTTGGAATTCTCACTGCCTCTGTCTCTGTCCTTACCCCACCCCTCTAATAAATAAATAAATCTTTAAAAAGAATGGCACATTTTATATTATGTATATTTAACCACAATTTAACCAAAAAAGAAAAAGTGTACCTATCCTATGATTCTATTTATATGAAGTTCAAAATCAGGTAAAACCAATCTATTCCTCTGGAAGTCAGCACAGTGGCTGTGGGATAGATGGGCAGCGTCGGGGAGGGAATGACAGGAAGTATGAGGACTTCTGAGGTAGAAATCATGTGTTGTTTCTTTTTAAAGATTTTTATTTATTTATTTTGACAGAGAGAGATCACAAGTAGGCAGAGAGGCAGGCAGAGAGAGAAGGAGGGGAAGCAGGCTCCCTGCAGAGCAGAGAGCCCGATGCGGGGCTCGATCCCAGGACCCTGGGATCATGACCCGAGCCGAAGGCAGAGGCTTTAACCCACTGAGCCACCCAGGCGCCCCTCATGTGTTGTTTCTTGAGCTAGTGCTGGTGACATGGATGTGTGCACTTTGTGAAAATTCCTCAAACTTGTGAATTTGGAGATTCCTTCAAGTCTCCGGCTGCATCTTTTATAAAAGCAAAAAAAAAAAAAAAAAATCTCTTTCTGAGGCTTTACAGCTTTCTCACATACTTTTCAAACACACTTCCTATTTTTGGAAAGTTATTTATACCCAGCATCATTCCAGACAGGATTTGAGACAATACATGTAAGAATACACACACAGCTTACTAAATCATTATTTGTTAAATTTACAAATGAAGCAACGTTTAAAAAAGGAAATTAAATCAGAGCCAGAAAAAAGAATTGAAAATGGAATAAGATGACAAATCCAGGGGAAAATATGCAGAAAATACAGCACCCTCAAGGACAGGGGTGAATTTTACAGAGTTACCCGGGACTGAGACAATTAATTACTTCCCTGACATTATATATTTTCTAAGTGACTAAGGCAGGATTTTAAGTCAAATTTTCTGACCCAACTACTTTATGTTATTACAGTTTACAACACTTTTTCCAGATCATAAAGTACAGACACTGACTTTTTCGACCAAATCATTCCAGGAACATTTTTCTAGATAAGATACCCAACATATTAGATTAACACCAAAATTTTATTTTTGAGAGTATTTTTGGAAAACATAGTGCATAAAGTCAGATCCATGTTAGCTACATCACCCAGAAGGTAAGCTGGAGGTACTTGTTAAAAAACAAAAAAAACTTTGCCAAAAATGGACAACGCACAAAAATATCAGGGTAAATTACAGAGGCTATGTGAGAAAGCTGCACAAGCTACCAGGGTATACTCTAGAGGAGGTAATGGATAAACGACTTCTTCTATTTCCTTTAAAGAAAAAAAAAAGGAATGTAGAATTTATACACAAAGACAGGGACCCAGCCTGGGACCCTGCATCCCCTACAAATAGAGAGCTCTCTCTACAAAATATAGATAATTTTGCTCCCCATAACAGTGGGAGAAGCATGGGGAAGAAGTTGAGATCTATGTTCTGAAGAACAAAGGCACCATCAGTACTGAGAGGTAAGGGGCACCGGGAGGGGCTATAGGAGAGTGGTAGGAGGCTGGGGGCCCCAAAGTGGGGCCTCTGAGGTCAGTGTCTGTGAGGGGATGGGGTTCTCTAGTGTCTTTGGTAGGGGCTGAAGGCACCCTTGGTAGGGATGGGGATCACACTGGAGTCTTATAAATAGAAACCGGGCTGGGAGGGTTGGGGGAATGAAGGTAACTTCAGCAACACCATGATTGTCCCCTGGTTTTTGCACAGCTTATGAGGACTATGGAAGACAGCACCACCCTCAGCATTTTCCATTTTTGTTAATGGTTGAAATACATGTGGCCTGATTAGCAGAGTTCCTCATTAGAGAAAGGCCTTCTAGACCTATTAAAGGCTATCCTAATGATACCTGATTTTTAATATTTTTTTTCAATTGTCAAGGTGTGATTATACAACTAAGATACTTTGTGTAGTTGAAGTTCTGTGATTTTTATAAATAGATGCAATGTCTCTCCACTTCCCAATTCTCACTGACCCCTCAAGGCAGACTGCCCTCTGTTAATTCGCTCAGCCTCCAGGCACTAGTCCAACTGGGTCCCTCACAGTGGATTCACATTTTGAATCTTTCATTTAAGAGACATCTATGGTGTGCATTAAGGATGAGAAGTGTCCCTTAGAGAAAAAGGACAGAAATCAGATAGCACTTCTGAGGCTAGGAAAGGAAAAGATGTCTTCATTGATCCAGAGACAGTATCTTAAGAATAAGCCACAGCAAAGGATTCCTTTTTAAAAAATCTGGGACTAAGAGTAGCCGTGTGTACCAGAATTAGAGGCACCTAAAAGAAGTAATGCGAAGACTAACAAATGAAAACCTTGTCTTTTAAACAGGACAGGGAGAACTGTAAATTTGAAACAGTTGAAAAAAAAAATTCAGATGATTGGCAGATTTTAAACCTGAAAAGCCATATGCAAGAACTTAATTAAGTCCTTTATGGAAATCTTATCATCAGCATTTATAGACACCGAGTTTTGAAACCTGGGGGAGACAATGTGTAAAGAAAAGGCACAAAGGTTTGCATCACCACTGAAGGTCTATATTCTTCTCTTAACAAACGCTCACCCATCTGAGATTGCTTTCTCTAACATATCTTACAAATTCCAAGTCAAATACACTCTTTGGTTACTATGAAATGCTAAGATGACTTGACAATCGATAACAGATGATCCATATATGTGTATTTCTCTGCCTTTCAAAATCATGTTAGCAGAGAAGCAAAAAATTATAAAATCATGTTAATAAAGTACTAGAAGTCCATGGCTGGGTATAAATGCATGCTGTGGAGACCAGCGGAGCAACGAAACGTTATTTCTTTGTATTACATATTTGGTAACCATAATTCCTTTAATCAACATTTATTGAACACCTACTATAGGCAAAAAAAAAAAAAAAACCCAGAATAAAGAAAATTCGTATTTCTTAGCTTCATTATAAAATGTTTTCTTGGCTTAAAAATAGAATTTTGTGGAAAAAGACATTATTGGCTATATTCTGGGGAAGAGAGGGAGAAAGGCACATGTCGGCCCGAACTTACTTGCCTTAACAACGGGCTTTTAAATTGATTTTCATCCTGATATTCAAAATTCTAGTAAACAATAAAAGGGGTCACCCAGAAGACTGTACTGTAAAAGACTCAGGTTGGCTTTGTGATCACCTCATCTGATTGAATTTTTTGAATCAGCAAATGAGAAAATGAGGCCTTCCCCCTATCTGTTTTGATGAGTTAAGCAATGCAAAGCAATTTACATTCTGTTGTTAATGTGGTATTAACACATCTTCGTCAATGTGTATTTTTAAAGTTTAAGAAGGGTGTATCTTGTCTCATTTCCCTCCTTCTCACTTATTTTTTCTGCAACTTATAACACTGTACCCCAGGTACAAAGAACTCTGGCCTGTTTGGCATCATGACCCCAAAAATAAAATTAAACAAGAGAATACAGTCCATGGGGCGCCTGGGTGGCTCAGTGGGTTAAGCCGCTGCCTTCAGCTCGGGTCATGATCGCAGGGTCCTGGGATCGAGCCCCGCATTGGGCTCTCTGCTCAGCCAGGAGCCTGCTTCCTTCTCTCTCTCTCTCTGCCTGCTTGTGATCTCTCTCTGTCAAATAAATAAATAAAATCTTTAAAAAAAAAAGAGAGAATATAGTCCAAAACACAAATTTAACTTTTTAGTAACATGAAAATCTTTTTCCAATTCCTATATCTTCCAGAAATTGCTAAATAATATTATGTTTCAATGCAAATATAGAGCCCTTTCAGGACCACTAGGAATGGCTGAAATAAGCATCTTACAAAATCTTGAGAGCAATAAACTTTCCAAGAATATCAGCTGATCACTGAAGTTGATGTGAAGATGGGTCACCTGAAAACACAAAATATATTCTATAAAAACATGCTGAAAAATGTGCTACAAACTACTGATTTTATCCTGAGCAGGACTTGAATTTTAAAACCTGTAGCATTTGGGTTGATCATTATTATCTTCTCAAGAGCTTCTAATTTTTTTTCTTTTAGCCAATATTTTTTAGGAGACTATTATTTCAAAAAAATTCTGAAAACATATTAATTACTCATATTGTACGAAAAAGCTTAACCCCTGTGTAAATTTAAATACTGGCATTCTTATCCGATTTTACAAGTGAGGAGGGGCAGGTGTAGAGGTAGTAATTAAATTGTCCAGGGTCACCCATCTACAAAAAGAACAGAACCCTTAATAGTATGCTTTGGGTAATTTACTGAGATTGCTTTCTGTAGTCTAATGAAGGATCGATTTGACAAATGTTCCTTAAGTATTGAAAGGTGGGGTGGGAAGACAGACTCTGTATTTATAGCATGTAAAACTCAATACAGATCCATTCACATCCTAATTAACTTATTTTTATTTACTTCACCTAATAAGGATAATACTGTGTTAAAAATGCCTGCCCCCTTTCAAAAAAACAAGTACCTCTTAGAACAGTATACTTAGCATTTCTGGTTTTTAGGATTGCTGAAGGACATCATTTGTTTTTGAACTAAACGGTATACTTGTGAGGGGTGCCAGCACACTTTATTCATCTCCTGGCACACACTCTGTCCCATGGCAGTGACTCAAAGTTTGTTGATCTGAATTTAGAATTTTCCTATTTCAAAAATAATTATCTTCATTCTCCAGTGGCATATTTGTTTCTAACCCCCATTTTTTCCATATTTAACCCACTTACCACAATACTTATTTTTTGTCCCCAATATTATTCCCCTTAATAGGATTATCTGTAAACATTTTATACATTTTGAATTACTCCACTTGGCCTTTTTTTTTTTTCTGTAACATCTAAAGTCTGTTCCCTGATTAGCACTCTAAGATTTTAAATATACATAAAGGATCTATGATGTCAACTGCTTGAAATACCCTATGATGAAACAGAACAGCAAATTTTATCCGAGAAAAAAATGCCTTTCTTCTACCTTACTAAATTAAAATATTGAACTCAACTCAACTATCATTTATGCTCCTGACCTCCCAATCTAAAGTAGACCCACAATTACCCTCACCTAGAACATTCTGCTCCTTTCCTTCAGAACATCTTTAAAAATCAGGATATATTTTAAATAAAATGTATTAATATAAATCCAAAGCGAGCAAAGGTCACGCCTTTTCTGTTTACCATTTTATACTAAATACTTAATTAGCATAATGCTCACATATAGGAGGCATTCAATAAATACAGGACAAAGCAAAGAGTTAATTAATAGTTAATAAAATCGTTACAGGTATAAGCACAGGGGGTGAAGGCATCAAATTCAACTGGGGGGAATATTTCTAGAAGGCTTAGTGACCATTGCTGACTGGAATAATCAGGATTATTCTGGGCTATCTTGAGAAGTCCAACATATTACCTGCTACTCAACTCCACGCCAGCCAGTGATATGTACAGCATCATCTACGAAGCGCAAGCATAGCCATGTAGCTTGGAAACGGCTTCAGAGGAAAGCTGAGAGCTACTCTGGGAGACAAAGATCCTCAAGTGCTTTGCTCTGCCCTGGACCAGGGATGGGGGTGAAGTGGGGGTTGGGGAAGGCAACAAGAAGACTTTGGGTTCAGGGAGTAGGAAAGGAGAAGTCTAAAGCTACAAGTTTTGATAATTCTGTCATCATGCCAAACAACTGACACCTAGTCAAGAAAGACCTCTGGTGACGGACTACTGACAAGGTCTTACCCTTTTCCCAGAAAACCTGAAACCTGGAATCACATTGGAAGGATCTCTTATCAACCCCACATTCGAATGGAACTTAGTCTTTGGTTCCTTGACAAATAATCCAATTCACAGTATGACAAGGGTTCTCATCTTCAATTTTCCTTTTCTGTCTGCTCAGTCAACTTGGGAAATCAGTCTTTGAGCATTTAAGTGATCTAAGCTGGCAGTCTCCTTCGTGAGCTCACCCCCTTCTCTACCAATGTGGGACTCAAAATGGGATGGGATGTGTTACAGTTGCCTTGTGTGCCAGAGGGACAGTCAGTAAGAGAAGCCTGTCGTTCAGATAGTCCATTTTCCTTTCTATTTTGCAGGGGAAAGAAGTTTTAAAAACAAAACAGAAAACCCACACTGCACAGATAATTGACTATTAATGTATTTTCACCCATTTCAGTTCCAAGATTTGTCCAGACATCAGAGGTCACTACCTCAAAAACAGGGGATTCTTGAGACCCAACCCTATGATATGAAATGCTCCCATGAAATCCCATGGGAGTTCATGAACTAAAAACTAAACTCCTATGAACTAAATTAAAATTCAACTTCCTTTTCTGATGGGACGCAGCCAGGTTGGGTAACATGCCCAGGCTTTAAGGGTTATTCTGTGTCCTGCCATAGAAAATACTCCACAGGATTGGCAAGGGTTATGGCAGAAAAGAGTATGCCCTGTAGAAGTCTCACCAGAATAATTCTTCCAGAAAGTAAAGACTGCAGGGCAAAGTGATATTGAGCATTAAAGCGAGCGGGAGGCTAGCTTCCAGTATCTAGATGGTGAAATAGAAAGCTTAAAATGCTCAATATCCCTAAGTAATCAAAGAATGGGGTTAACCCATCCCCTTGTGATTTCTATGTAAGTACAGACTTGAAATTTGATGCACTTTACCAGAAAAGGCCGAGGAGAGAAATGTTCATACGTTTTTCTTCGTGTGGAGATGGATACAGTATGGGAATTTAAAGCAAGTTTGCATTCCTCTATTTCAACATTCCCGTGACAGGTTGGGATCAGGCAGAAACTCAGGTCTGGTCCAAACCCTACAGGGACCATAAAAGTCACCCAGGAAAAAAAATATATGTATTTTCCAGGGTCCTACTTCTTCTAGGGCAGAAACAACAATAAAGAATTCAGAGGTGAAAAGAATTAGTATGTCATAAAAAAATAGGAAAGAAAAATAAAATACTCTCACATTGACTATCCCTGGGAGAATTTACTCACATACTTAAATTTATGCAGCAAGTTACTAGGAGCCTCATAAATACTGGACCCATAATCAAACTGTAATCATTCATTTTATTTACATTTCATTAGGGGGCACTAAGGTAATGATCTTCGAAAGATTTCACTTGCAGTCAAGGAAAGAGGAAGTGGATGTCCTGCTGGGTAGGGGAGGAGAGTGCCTAAGAAGGGGACGTCGTTTGTCCCAAGGGCACAGAATTACTAGAACTGTTTAAAAAGTGACCATGTGCTTTATGCATCTCCCACGCACCATCGCATTCTCTATTATTTTTACTCCCCGTGTTACATGAGAGGGAAGACCTGCATCTCTCTGACTTGAAGAACTCAGACTGAACTTTGAGCAGGACGTGAGAAACAAACAACTTCCGTGAAATAGAGGCTGCAACAGTAATTTCCTAGACAGCCGGAATATTCACCATATATATTACCACCTGTCATTTACTGTTGGCAAAATGCATGACAACCTTTCAGGCACTTCCAAAGCAATTTGAATAGCTGCACCAAAGGATGGAGCAACGATACACTGAATAAAACATCCCGTGCCCGCATCCTTCCTTTGAAGGCTGTCGGCCATACATTTTGAATAACCTGAAATGAAGATCAAAAGGGAAGAGGAACCATTTATTTATTTATTTTACCAGAGGCAATGAATGAAAAGAAGGTAAAATTAAGGATTAAAAAAAGTTCACATATAGGGAAACATCAAGACTCTGTTCCCAAGATTCATAAAGTGCAATGATCTCGTCTAAGTCACAAAGCCATGACTGACACCGTGGTAGAACACGAAGCCACAGCACCAGAAAGAGCCCAAGGAAAAGAAAGCCTCGCGCTCCTTCCTTGGACTCTTCCCCCTCAGCAGCGCCCCCCATGTGCCCACCTTCCGCAGGCGCAGCTCCTCCCGACCTTTGGCCATGAGCATCACCGTGATTCTCTTCAACACATCAGCCTCAGAGTGGCTCCTTCCTCCTTCAGGGATTCCCTGGGTACAGTTCATGTCTCCCCTCTTTCCTCAAGCTCGTCGTCAAGACAGGAGGAACCTGATGGAACTCAAGATGGGCAAGTGGAAAAAGAGAGGCTGCCTAGTCTTTCAACTATTCCACCTAACATGTAGACGTTGGTTGGGTATAAACCTCAGAAGCTAGCTTTATATACAGACATTAAAGAAAACGAACGGAAGGATTTGAAAAAAATTGTCACACACTTTCACTCTCAACCTACTGTGCAATTTCAGTGGAGCCACCTAAAATTACCTGATAGCACTAGGTAACTGATTCACTCTAACAGGTAATTACACTAACAAGATTCTGTATGTAGCATATGACATAACTACCTAAACAATAAACTAAACGTGATCTCAATTTCTCAGAGCAGGAAATGGTTCCTACAGCTGAGGAAGGGGCTGCTCCTGCCCTCCCTGTGTGGCCCTGGATCTGGGGCACTTTTGTCTCTGTGGAGCTGCTCCACACACCAGTTGCAAGGTGCCAGGAACTCTGAATGCCTCTGTGGGGGCTCAGGGATTAGGACCTGAGGGGTTCTGGATTACTCGGAAGACAACCTTCCTGAAAGTATGTGTTAAGTTGGATTCTGTGGGACAGCCCAGGAACTCACCATCACATATAACATAGCTTCCCTGGGGAAACAGGTTCACAGGTTTTCAACAACTGACCTAGATCTGAACTGGTGAAAAAGAGCCCATAGCTGTTCATGAAAACAACCAACAGAAAAAGAGGCTCTCAGTCACTCAGAGACTTTGTCTCTAAGGTTTTGTGTTTGGCTCTTGAATTCAGTGGGAACTTGAACTGACTCAAGTCTCTGTAAACTAGGTTTTGCTCTGACTCAAGGCTCTGTAAAACTAGGTTTTGCTCATCTGTTACATGGAGGTCATAACACCATGCTTAGCGACCAGGAGGTAGTCAACAGATGTTCATGCTTTCTTTCCCCATAGAAAAGTTGTGTAAGCTTTTTTTTTGCCGATGCTATGGTAGGCAGAATTCTTAAATGACCTCTAGGAGCTTAAAGTATTACGTAATCCCCTCCCTGTCCACTCTGACAGGCAGACCTTTGAAGATGATGGAACATTATTCCCATGGAGTGGTTACTAATCAGCTGACTGTTATTCAGAAGACGACAGTGGGTGAGTGGACCTGACCTCATCAGGTAAATCCCTTAGGAGACGGTGAAGCGTCAGAGAAATGCTTCTACCTGTCTTGAAGACAGTGAAAGCCACTGTGAGCTTACCACTGCGAGGAACCAAATTCTGCCAAACATTTGAGCTGGGAAGAGAACCCAGCTGAGCCCTGTCCTGACTTCTGATCTACAGCATTGTGCGATAATAAATGGGTGTTGTTTTAAGCCATTAAGTTTATGGTAATTTATTACACAGCAATAGAAAACTGAAACAGAACACAGCTATAAATTTATGTGTTTCTATAACTCTAGGGAAAAGAGGCATCAGAAATAACAAAGTACACACATATTAGAAGAAGAAAGAGAGGGAGGAGAAAGATTTGAGATGTATTGTGCTAGACACTGGCAGATACTGAACAAATGTTAACTTTTTTTTTTTAAGATTTTATTTATTTGACAGAGAGAAATCACAAGTAGATGGAGAGGCAGGCAGAGAGAAAGAGAGGGAAGCAGGCTCCCTGCTGAGCAGAGAGCCCGATGCGGGACTCGATCCCAGGACCCTGAGATCATGACCTGAGCCGAAGGCAGTGGCTTAACCCACTGAGCCACCCAGGTGCCCCTTAACTCTTATAAAGAAAGGGTTTTATTTAGAAAGTTCTAGTGTCTTCTATTACTCTAATATAAGGTTTCTATTTCCAGCCCAATTACCACCAACTTAATAAAAGTTTTTACTTCATTATCATGATAGAAATCTTTTTTAAATTTTTCTAATTTTTATTATGTTATGTTAGTCGCCATACAATACATCATTAGGTTTTGATGCAGTGGTCCATGATTCATTGTTGGTGCTCCATGTAATACATGCCCTCCTTAATACCCTTCATCAGGCTCCTGATAGAAATCTTTTAACC
Organism: Neogale vison; assembly: GCF_020171115.1. Taxonomy (NCBI): domain Eukaryota; kingdom Metazoa; phylum Chordata; class Mammalia; order Carnivora; family Mustelidae; genus Neogale; species Neogale vison. Next base: position 221,393,252 of record NC_058091.1, read on the forward strand.
AGCAAAAGGATGTAATCAAATCATGGTTTTAAAGTATTTTATTTTATTCCTTTTTTTCTTTTAGATTTTATTTATTTGGGAGAGAGAGAGAGAGAGAGCATGCAAGAGAGAACATGAGTGGGAGGAGGGAAGAGGGAGAAGCAAACTCTCCACGGAGCAGGGAGCCTGATGTGGGACTTGATTGCAGGACCCTGGGATCATGACCTGAGCTGAAGACACACTTAACCGACTGAGCCACCCAGGTGCCTTGAAGAATTTTATTTTTATTTATTTATTTATTTAGAAGAATTTTATTTTAAGGACACTGAGAATGATCCAGTAGTAGGTGATTATGACCTTGGAAGCACTATACAAAATCAAACAGCACTTATCACATAGGCCATTCAGAACCAATTTTTTTCTACTGGTGGAGTAAGTATAAAAGAAACACCTTTTTTTAGAAATAGAGGAGACATAAATCCATATGACAATGCAGAAGGCAACTGGCTGCACCAAAAACATTCAGAATAATCTATGAATTATGAACTATTTTTAAGTGGCAAAAATCAGAAAATAGCCACATCATGTTTTGATAGAAATCGTACACATAAACTTTAATAAATTTATGGAAGAAAAGTGGGGAAAGCGTTGCCTATATTTTAAAAGGTCTCGACATCTATGCAAGACATGTAAAATTAACATCCCAAGAACACTTAATGTCCCTGAAACTGAGAGTGACTTTCCAGAGAAAACCAGTGAATGTAAAACACATCTGTGTGACTTCAGAATGAAATTTCCATCATTTATCATGCTCTCTGATTCTAAAAAAAAAAAAAAAAGCACAAGCACCAAGCATAGACATAAAACATTCTGAAATGCTTCCATAGGGAAAAGACAGCAGTTTTTCTGTAAGCATATATTGATAATTGGTAGTCCAGTATTCCAGGAGAGAGAATGGAAATATTCAAATAAATAATAAAAAAAATTTTTAAGTACTTTTACTAATGATATTTGCTTAAAGACAAAAAAACTCCAGGTAGTGAATTCACTGTGCCATTCTATTAAGCAAATGCGCCTTTTGGAATTTGCTAGTATCTTAATTTGACATAAATATATTTCAACTGTTAGGCTACAGATTCCAACAAGAACTATTTAGGGACCCAAAAGATCCCTGCAGTCACTCCTTATTTTTTAAAAGCAATAACAACTTTAGGTAACAAGAAGAATCTTTAAATAGTCCTTATTCTCAGAACCTGATCTCTGCATTTTCATGTTTGGTAACTATTTCTTCAAAACTCTGCATGTTATCCACTGTGTGAAAAGCCATGTTTTACTAGAAATGCTAGCCACATTTATAAATGCTTGCTCTGACTTAGCACAGGACATGCATTACCATACTCAATTCTATCAGGTATACATTCATCAAACTCATTTCATTAATAAGGAAATTAAGACCTACCAAAGATTATTTAACTTATCCAAAGTTAGGTTGGGTGGTACATGATAGAACTGGGATGGTCAATCTCCAAAGCCAAAATAAGCAAATTATCTTTAACTGTCTTTCATAAGAAACTGTAATGAAACAGAGGCATGATTATGTATCATGGGTACTTTACCATGACAGGGAGAAATCAATGGAAACTTTTTGTACATATATATATATGCCCATAATCTAACAATTTTAGATTTACAAGGTAACAACATTCTTGCTTTCTATCATACATAGACACACCCTCATATGAGTATCAACAGTGATACCTCAAACTCATGAAAGATACTGTCTACTTAATTATACCTAAATAAACTCTTAATTTGCTAATCAGATGATGTTTATATTAATCTCTAGGTCTAAAAGAATCTGCCATAATTAATCCAAGACCAAAAACAAAGTCATGAAGAAATTTAACTGATAACAAAGTTATCTCTAACACTCTTCTCAAACAAGCTCAATTTCCAGCGTAATGATAAGATATATGGACACACAAACTTGTATAGAGGACAATATGGAAAACAGAAAATAATAACTACAGTCTCATGAAAGTGGCTCAGAATCATGATGTGCAAACTTATTTTTTTATCAACTTACATAGTCTTCTAGTATATAATTTCCATTACACAAATCCACATTCTCTTCTGCTAAAGAAAAATAGCATAGTAATAAAATGATTTATACACACATCTAGAAAATATGTTTGTAATGGAGATAACAAAAGTTGTAACTCACATACAAAAAATACAAACTGATTAAAATACTAACCCCAGAGACATAACAGCAAACATATGAATAGATATTTCCCAGAAAAGAACATCTCAATATCAAACTAAATGAAAAGATAATAAAATGTTTTGTTAGTGAAAAGTGAATTAAACTAACAATAAAGTATCACTTTACATGTCAAGTGGCAGACTATAAACAGTGTCAAAATACCTATTGTTGGCAGATTATGGAAAAATGTGGCTTCTCAAATGGTTAGCTAGTGGAAATACATGCATACGTTATTTTTTCTGTCAGATTCAATTTGGGTATTTTCTATTAACCCGTCCTCCACATTACTAATAATGTCTTCTGCTGTGTCTGTTCTTCTATTAAAACTGCCCATGGAATCCTTAATTTCAGAAATTGTATTTTTCTACTTGCTGCTTTTTCTCCCCCACAAATTTTAATTATCTGGTGAAATTTTCCAATTTTTCATTTTTCTTCTTTAACATACTAGTCACACTTTTTTTTTTTTTTTTTTTTTTTTTACATTTTTTTTAAGTACCTAAATTCTAACTTCAATCTTTGGGATAGCCCTTATGGGCATTCAACTGATTGTGGTGGGTCTTTGCCCCAACTCCTCTCTAAACTCAAGTATGGAACATATAAATTAGCATTCTCACCGTAAAACCAACCAAAAAAATGTTCTTCATGTTAAAAGGGAATAGTCCATTAACTTTCGGCAATTTAGTCATCTCTGGAAGCCACTGTCTCTTTCTGGATGGCAAGCAACCCTCGAATATGAAGAAGGGAAGGCATTTTGTGATAAAATTACCATGTAACTTAAAATTTAGCTATATTCCCTTTTAAGTGTAATATTTTTTACATCACAGAGTATGTTTCACACTAACACTTTATATTTATCTTAGACACTAGCAGCATTCCAGGAACAAACCACCTACCATGACTATTATGTGATGCTTACTTGGGAACAGGAAATATTGGAAAAGACCAATACCAGAAAAAAACAACTGCTATCCAAACGTGATAAAATTTTGTATCTAGAAAGCCAAACAGAATCAATTAAAAAACTACTGGAGTTAAAAGAAAAGTTAAGTAGCTTGGACAGATCCCACATATATAAAATCCAATAGTTGCACTACCAGTAAAAAAAAAAAAAAAAAGGACTTATTTACAAACCCTACTCACATAAAATTAAATAAATGAAAATACTCCAGAATAAATGGTTCCCAGAGGGGAAGTGGGTGGCGGGGAAGATGGGTGAAACAGGTGAAGGGGATTAAGAGTATACTTACCTTTTTTTTTTTTTTTTTTAATTTTGTTTATTTATTTGACAGAGATCACAAGTAGGCAGAGAGGCAGGCAGAGAGAGAGGGGAAAGCAGGCTACCACTGAGCAGAGAGCCAGATGCAGGGCTCCATCCCAGGACCCTGAGATCATGACTTGAGCCGAAGGCAGAGGCTTAACCCACTGAGCCACCCAGGCACCCCAAGAATACACTTATCTTGATGAGTGCTGGGTGGCGTGTGGAATTGATGAATCACTATAATGTATGCCTAAAATAATCTAACACTGTATGTTAACTCTACTGGCTTTAAAATAAACTTTCAAATAAATAAATAAATAAACACTCCAAGATATCTTAAGGAGAAATATATGTGATCTGTTAAAAAAAAACAAAACAAAACCAAAAACAAAAAAAAAAAAATTTTTTTAGAAAGAGAGATACCAGAGTCATTAAATTAATAAATGTTTCTAAAAGGATAAAACATAGCTTAAGATGACACTTTCTTCTAAATGAAATATATGCGTTTAATATTTCACTTAGGGAACTGTGGCCTTGTAGGTGAACCCCAAACACAATTCTAATATTTATGTAGAAAGAAAATGAATAGATGAACTTTATCACTTAAAAGTCTGCAAAACAAGAGCAAATATGGAAATATGTCTATAGTTATCAAATATAGTATAGTCCTAGTTAAAGGAAATATGGATAATAGAGAAGAGATAAGGCATATATTAAATATAAGACACAACAAATTAGTGGGGAGAAAATTATTTAGTAATGGCAGGAGGGAGTAACTGGTTAGCAAAATGGGAAGAACACTGTAACCTACGATGTAATAAAATAAATTACAAACATATTTAGACAACATTTATTTTGTGCTCCTAGATGTCAGACACTGGTAGGTACCAGAGACGCCAAGATGAAAAGACAGTGGAACAGTCTAAGAAACAGAGGAGCAGATAAGAAAGTTCACAGAGGCCCCCAGTCCCGTCTAGCCAGAAGTACTTATCATCCTAAATTGAATGAGCATTAGGAAACTCATAGAGTACCATGTGTGCCTTATTCCCTGCCCCCCACCCAAATGGCTTCACACACAAATGCACAGTGCCTGACACATAACAGGTGCTCACAATTTTATGGAATAAAAAGATACAGGGTGCCTGGGTGGCTCAATGGGTTAAAGCCTCTGCCTTTGGCATGATCTCAGGGTCCTGGAATCGACTCTCTGCTCAGCGAGGAGCCTGCTTCCTCCTCTCTGTCTCTGCCTGCCTCTCTGCCTACTTGTGATCTCTCTGTCAAATAAATAAATAAAATCTTTTAAAAAAAAGATACAAAAGATGCTACAAAATAATAGGACTGCTTTTCTGTGTATGTTTCCTGTATAAAAGCATCGGTTCTTGTCTTTCCACTTCCAACGTTGGAAAACCTACTGTAATTTGTCACTTGCAGAATGATCTGAGGGACAGAAGGAGGCGTTTTCATTAAAGAAAATGAGAATGTATTTTTCATGTTTCTCAATCTATGCCAAATTCTGTTCCAAGGAGGGAAATGGTAAAAGAGGTGGTCAAGGTACAGACAACTGAGTAGAGAAAAAATGGTTTAAAGCACTTCTGAGAAGCAAAGAAGATACTGCTAAAGATCGTGAGCTTAAGACCAACCTAAACATTTCAGTATTATGACTTTCTAAAAGCAAAGGCTGGCAGCAGAGGTGCTCAGAGATAAAGATTACCTTTATGAAAAAGAAACTGGCAGAAAAAGAAAAAAAAAAAAAAGAAAGAAAAGACTTTTCATTGAGTTACATTCCAAAGGCATTTTACTGTACATGTTTAACACACCCATGTGAGGCTTAACATACACCAGGAACTGCTGAAGTGCTCATAGAAATATTATTTCATTCAATCTTTATAATAACCCATGATTCAGGTGCTATTATGACATTCTTCCATAGATGAAGATACAGAGGACAAGAGATGTTAAGCAATTTGACCAAGGGTATGTAACTATGAAGTGGCAAAGCCAGGATTTAAATTCAGGCTGTTAAAAATAAGTTTCCATTGATAGAATTCATCCCAAATGCATGGCCACCAAATTAACATGTTCTTCTTTTAAGATGGGAATAACAGAACATTCAGAAATAAAGGGAGGAGTCTAAGCAGTGAGGAAGACCTGAGTGTGAATTCTCTATCAATTAAAAGCTGTGACACCCTGCCAAGTTAAATAACATTTCAGCACTCTGGTTTTCACATCAGTTAAATGAAGACAAAACAACCGAGCCTCAGAAGTAAGGACTGAGAGAAAAATATCTACAGAGGAGCACCTGGCAATGGGGGACCACAGAGCTCTGGACAACTTGCAGCAAACATGGCAACAGCTGCATGACCACTAAGGGTCACAGGGCATTCTGAGCTGGCCACGCTCACTGTGGGGGTCCCCCAGGATAGAGAGGGAAGAAAGCACAGAACTGGAAAGATGGCTCCAAGAATTTAAAGGGACTGAGGGTTAAACAGGTAGGAAAAGGGCACAAAGGGCAGATTCAGTGGGTAGCAAAGAGGTTTGCAAGGTTACAACATAATTGGCCTCCACAGGCACCTTGGAAGATGCTACTTCCCCTTTCAAAAGTGCTAATAATGATACAAGTACATCACCTTCTACGGGAAAACATGGCACTGCACAGTATCAAAATCTAATGATGAAACTGGGACATAAGGAAGTCTCTTCTTAGTCTCCTCTGCATGTAAAATGAATAAAAAAAATCAGAAAGGGATACTGTGAATCCCTTTCTTACAGTATACCTGTACCACTAGGAACTGGCAAAAATTTATTGGCACCTAGCGTGTTCCAAGCACTGTGCAGAGCATTTCTGATACATTATCTCACCGAAGCCTCGTAATAGTCTCATTTCCATCATCCTCATCGTAACAGAGGCAAAGTAAAATAGCTATAGAGTCGGAGAATTGGGCCAGAAGGTAACACCACCAACTGAAAAAAAAAGCCTATGATTTTATTTATTTATAAAGATTTCTTTCTTTATTTATTTTTCAGACCAAGAGCGAGTACAAGCATGGAAGTGCAGGCAGAGGAAGAAACAGGCTCCCTGATGAACAAGGAGCCTGATATGGGACTTGATTCCAGGACAGAGCCACCCAGGAGTCCCCCCAAAAGCCTATGATTTTAACGACAGCAGCTACTACTTCTAAATACAGAGGTTTGGGGGAACCTCTTCAGAGAAAATATGGAATCACTAACTCCCCGAGTACCATTTCTCCACCCAGTGCAGAGGTCCACCACCTTTTAACTCATTAACACATGACTGGCCCGTCCCCACCCCTGCCCTTGGATCCTTCCTTTGTTGCCAGGTTCATTATTTGCTGTAAGTAATGCAGCTAAAAGCAAGGCTGGGTTTTGTATAAGAAACAACCAAGCCAAAACAAACAAACAAACAGAACCCACAAAGCTTAGGTGCAAATACTTATTTCGGTAAAAAACAGAAAGACAAGAATTAATTGAACCCAAGCTCACCTATTTCAAGGATAAATATTAAGTCAACCTACTTAAAAACCAAGTCACATCCAAGAATACACTAAAACTAATTTGTACCAATTTTGGCCCTTCGTGTATTCTATACCAGTGCTCCTCCTCAAACTGGAGACTAAAAATGACTGTTAGGGAGATGAACATTAATGCAGTATAAAAAATCTTGTTGACATTTCACTGAGAGTCTTAAAAAAATATGAACTCTGGAATGACTATCCTTTAAATTCAGACTGCTCCATGATTTCAGTGCCATGTTTCCATCTGTGGTAATGATCAAGTTGGCCCTGTATTACCATTTCAATTTCCCCGAGCTAATGAGAAAAAAACCAGAGGATTGAATATACAAATAAGGTGAGGGCCAAATGATATTATGGAGCACTGAGGAACCATTGAGAAAGGCTTTCTGTCAGGAAAGTCACAGCAGAACTGAGCTCCACACTGCATATGATAAATATGTCAATTCAAGAAACAAACAAATGAAGGAAGCAGGTAGCATACCAGCCAAGAGAGATTTTGTTTTAGCCAAATATCATCATTAATAAGTAATGTCAGGAGCACCTGTGTGACTCAGTTAAGTGTCTGCCTTTGGCTGGGGTCATGATCTCAGGGTCTTGGGATGGAGCCCTGAGTCCCACTCCCTGCTCAGCAGGCAGTCTGCTTCTCCCTCTCCCTCTGTCCTCCCTGCTGCTCACGCTCACTCTCTCTGTCTCAAGTAAATAAATAAAAATCTTTTAAAAAACAGGTAATATTAAATCAATACTATTATTGTAAATGCCACTTTTTTTTTTTAAGATTTTGTTTATTTTTTTGTTTGACAGAGACACAAGTAGGCAGAGAAGCAGGCAGAGAGAGAGAGAGAGGAACGGAAGCAGGCTCGGGAGCCCGGTGGGGGGCTCGATCCCAGGACCCTGGGATCATGACCTGAGCTGAAGGCAGAGGCTTTAACCCACTGAGTCACCCAGGCGCCCCTGTAAATGACACTCTTGGCGGTTTTGTTGTATTTGTTTTAATTGCAGTGGTGACAGTGAATCTGAGTTTGTATCTGGCTTTTTTCTTCATATATAATAAAGTATCATTAAACTAAATATATTTACATAACATTGTAGCTGTGAAAACATTTCTTTTTTATGGAAGCTTATACATCCCTTAAAGTAAAGGAACAGGTCTAAATACTGCATCTCAAATTGCAGTTGATTCTTGAACACCACAGGTTTGAACTTCATGGGGTCACTTATACACAGATTTTTCTGGATAAATACAGTACGGTACTGGAAATACATTCCCTCTAAGATTTTCTTAACATTTTTTTTCTCTAGTTCACTTCAAGAGTATAGAACAAATATACAAAATATATATTAATCTATTGTTTATTTTATGGGTAAGGCTTCTGGTCTATGGCAGACCATGTGGAGACAGTTCTTGGGGGTGTCCTAAGTTCTATGTGGATTTGTGACTGCCCGGGCATTGGTGCCCCTAACTTCTGTGTTGTTCAACGGTCAACTCTACATGGGTTTGCACTGAAATCCATGAGCAGTTTCCCAAACACTGCTGCCCTGCTCTTGCATACTCCACGCAGAGCACGTGTGATGCAAAGCATCTTTCCATAGGATGCTTACCACGGGAAGGGAAAAATGAAATAAGATGGAATCAGAAGGGAGACAAACACAAGAGACTCTTAATCTCAGGAAACAAACTGAGGGTTGCTAGGGGGTTGGAGGGTAGGGTTAGGGTGGCTGGGTGATGGACACTGGGGAGGGTATGTGCTGTGGTGTGTGCTGTGAAGTGTGTAAGCCTGATGATTCACAGACCTGTATCCCTAGGGCAAATAATATGTTAATAAAAATAATTGAAAGAAAGAAAGAAAGAAAGAAAGAAAGAAAGAAAGAAAGAAAGGAACGAACGAACTAGCTTAACACATAGTTAGACAGAAACTTTGACTTCTGGCAGCCAAGGAGGCATGGGAGAGTTCTGTGAAAGCTATGGGAAACATATACAGGTTCCCACACAATGTCAGCGATTTCAGAAAGCTGTCAGGTGTCCAGACTGAAAACACTTTGTTGGAAAATAAGTATAGTTTAGAAGAGGTGCTTTATTCTTTTTAATTAGTAAGCAACATGCGACCAGGAAAGAAAGAGTGGGGACCAAAAAATCGAAACTACTTGGATCACCAAAAGGGATCAGGAACAACTAATAGGTTTGGGTGAGAAATTTTTGCTCAAATAAAGGTATACACAATTCAAAATCTCACAAGCTCATTTTCAGAGAGTCAAATTTAAAAAATACCTCATCGTCTAAAAAAAAAAAAAAAAAAAACCTCATCGTCACTGGAATATTTTTATTGGGAAATTTTTCTACATAAAAGGAGTACGTAAGTACAGTGCAGGCAGAGCAAATTATCAGAAATATGAGTACTAAGTCTATTCCAGTTAAGAGATATGGGCACAATCTATGGGTGGCTAAATATGGTAATAAATGATAATGAACTTTAGATAAGCAAAAGCCACCTTAGGCTTTGCAAAAGCCAAAGGATTTCTGGCTTCCCGGTATCTGTGGGTTTCAAAATATGATCGCAGTACAGATGAGAATTAAAGGATACATCTATCCAATTGGAAATACTGATGAAGAGTTGTGCTTACGGGTTGCGAAAAAACCATTAGGTAATATTTTGAAAACCCCAACACAGCATTTTGTTGAAATTTATTTCAGCCAAGCGCAGACTTTGAATAAATGAAAGGACTTAATTGCTAAATTTCATGGTGTGTCATAGAGAAAAATACCAAATTTCACTCTACCAAAGATTAATAGAAAAATCATAATAAAAACTCCAAATTATTTACATAGCTTAAGTAGATATCAAAGATTGCAGACATGCTCTGAGGAACACAACTAATCATCAACCCACGACCCATGCACAGCTAATTACCACCCAATACAGAGAAAACCTTCACCACCTATTCAGTTTATAATGTGGCCCTCACATCAAGGTTTTGTCATTTTGGGTTTTAATAAGAACCAGTCATGCAGGGAATTTAATTCAAAGTGCAAGCACAATTTTAACATTAAGTTTATTTCATCTCCTTTATTTCTCCACTTTTTCCTTTTTATTTTCAGAAGAAAGCAAACTGTGTTAATTCCTGAAATACACAACCTACAAGGGTGGCCTAGAGTTCTCTATCACCTCCACTTGTGAAATCCAACTCTCCAGCTAGAATAAAATAATAAAACCAAAGTCTTCTACAGAAAGGGCATCTTATGAAATCGCCATTTGAGTAAGCAAACTAGAGGTTAACACAAGACATCCATTTCTTGGCCTGGCCTCCTCTCTCCAAGCCCGGGAATTCCAATGAAAAAGCCAATCTCATCTAGAACTAAGGAAGTTTTTGTCATCTTTTCTAGGAAAGGTAGAAGAGCTTTCCCTGATCAACACTGCCTCGCTACTCATCTCCAGAAACCTCTCAAATAATTCCAACTTTAGTTTGACAGACTTAACTACGAAAAAGCCCTCTTGGTTAAGATTTTACGAACAGCAATTCAGAATGGACAGGTAATAGAAGATAGTCCATATTTTCTATTTCTTACCAGCGAGGTTATCTTTTGGAGATAACATCCGTATCACCACCACCTCCAAAAAAAGAATGCTGTATACGCACCCGTTTTTATAGCATTTCCATATTTTCCTGAAGATAATGTGACTTCACAGTTCCTTCCATGCACAGTTCACCCTTAAACAACACAGGTTTGAACTGTATGGTTCCGCTTATATGTGGATTTTTTTTTTTTTATAAATATAGTACCATACAATAAAATGTATTTTCTCTACCTTAGGATTTTCTTATTAACAGTCTATTTTCCCTAGCTTACTTTATTATAAGAATATACCAATCTGTGTTAATTCACTGTATATATTATGGGTTAGGCTTCTCATCAGCATTAGGCTGTCAGTAGTTCAATTTGGGGGTGTAGTCAAAATTTGTACTTCGATTTGTGACTGCACAGGGAGTCAGCACCCTTAAACACCTTGCATTAAGGGTCAACTGTACTTTAAAAAGTGGCGAGGAGCGCCTGGGTGGCTCAGTCAGTTAGACATCCAACTCCTTTGGCTCAGGTCATGATCTCATGGTCCTGGGATCGAGCCCCACATGGGGCTCCATGTTCAGTCGGGATTCTGCTTAAGATTCTCTCCCTCTCCTTCTGCCGGTCCCCTTAACTTGGGAGCATGAACATGTTCTCTCTCGCTCTCAAATAAATAAATACATCTTTTTTAAAAAGTGGCGATACATCATCAGGTGTCTGTATTCCCATACTGGTTGGAATTTCAGTGGGAAACTGAGTCCTGCATTTGAGAAATTGAATGGTGTCCCTTTTCTATAGTATCTTAATATATACAATCTTTCCAGGAAGCAACACAGCTTTCAGTAGACTCTGAATATTTTCGGTGATGGAGGCCAGGGACAGATAGTATGGATAAACGAAATACAAATAATTTTTAAAGCTTCTAGATTGCTAGAAGCTTTACAATCTAGGAGCTTTATAAGATAACAACTAGAAATTAATAAATGAAAACCAACATAATGTAATACTCAATCTCTTTTTTTTTGCTCAGCTGCTAACTAGAGTAACTTCGTCAGGAATACGTTAAGAAAACTGTGAATCAGAGTTAGCTAGGCTCCTTTTTACCAACCTCACCACTCTCCACTCTTCCAATCAATCAATCAATCAATCAATCAAGGAAAGAAGACATTTATCTAAAACCAGGGCAGAAATTCCTCTCCTTCCATAAAGAATTAGAATCCTGGGTGGCTCAGTGGGTTGAAGCCTCTGCCTTAGGCTCGGGTCATGATCCCAGGGTCCTGGGATCGAGTCCTGCGTTGGGCTCCCTGCGTTGGACTCTCTGATCGGCGGGGAGTCTGCTTCCTCTCTCTCTGCCTGACTCTCTGCCTACTTGTGATCTCTGTCTGTCAAATAAATAAATAAAATCTTTAAAAGGAAAAAAAAAAAAAGAATTAGGATCCTGATATGTGCCCAAAAGGCAAACACACAATTGATAAAATCAACAGCTTGAGGGGAAAATGGGGTAATAAGGATATGAGGTTAGGAGTGAACTTTCAAACACTGCTAAATGTATGAAACCTGATAAAAAATAAGGGAAAACATGCTCAGCGAGAAAATGTGACATTTTATATACTTCAAGTATAAAAGGAGAGCATTAGTTGTCTTAAAAGTACCTCAGGCAGGAGCTACTTTTTAGGGTCTCACATCACTGTGACTTGGAGACACTGAGAAAATGACTTGGCCTTGTTAGAGATAAAGTTATGAGCAGCAGTGTTTCCCCGAAATCTGGACCTCCATGAAAATCGTGATGCCTAGGGCTAGTTGTGAATCCAGAGCTGCAGAGAAACATGAAGAGTTCAAGAAGGCTGAGGACAGCTATGGCAAAACCTTGATTTATCCCACGCAGCTGCACAAAGTATGTCTTGCCCACAGCACCAGGTACTGAACCTTAGTCCTGCCCCAGCAGCTGGGTAAATGCCCATCATCCCTCCTCTCGGGCTGCCCCTGTACGGTCTCCCAAAGCAGCCTCACCCATCTTGGCTTCCTCTCTATTCACTGCCTTGTACAGGACAATCAGATGCTAAAAACATTGGGAACCCACCTATGAAAGCAATTCTCTACTTTCTTGCTTCATACATTCCTCAAGAAGTCAAATATATGTTATCAGGCAATTTTTCATTCCTTGAACGATTAAAAAAAAATGTTCAAACGTTCTAATTATTGCTCACACACTCCTCACTGATACGCTCCCAACCTGTCCACATCCTTTCAGTTTTGTCCTTTTTGTTCGCTATCAACGACACACACCACTGACCCAAGGAGAGTCCATGTCTCATTGAAGCCAACTATTAGTCTGTTTTGGAAAGCCAAATAATTTCCCTCTGGTGTCGGCTGTATTAACTGTATGAGAGCTACACTTTTTATCATTGATATGGCACGTTCTTTTCTGTTTTCAATTCAACTCTCTAAAACAATGGTAAAAAGCAATGAAATGCTCACATCAGTGTTGTACTGCCAAGATAGGGATGCTGCTGAAAGTCAACATTGGCTGGCAGAAAATGGGTATGACTAACACTGTCTACACCATTAGGAAACAGAGTTCTGAGTAAATAAGGGAGCAGTTAAGCAGGATACAGTTTCACAATCTTCTCTTTGACTTCATATAGAAGGTGCCTTAGGGGGAAAAAATGTCATGGGGCACAACAGACTAGTCCTTCTTTAGGTCTTGGGAAGAAATTCTCCTTTCTTCTTTTTCCTTGGATCAGTCTTTTCTTCCTGAGATACTGTGTACTCTATAGGGCAGTGATTGGGGTTCCTGTGGAGAAGATCTCTGGATCAGTTAGGATTAGGCATAGCTGTAACTGTATATGACTGGTAACCCACATATGTGGCTTAAACAAAACAGCTAACTGCTTTCTCAGAAGCCCAGAATCCAGTGTTGGGAGTGGTGACTACCAGATGGTCAGACTCAAGTGACTTGTACCTTCCAGTTCAACCATCCTTAGTAGGTAACTCTATCCTAATGGTCTCCTCAGGGACCAATATGGGTGCAGGAGCTCTAGCCAACACAGATGCATTCCATACTGGAAGGGGGAAGTAAAAGAAAAAGGATTCCCACAAACTGTGTTATCTCTTGAGCAACTTTAACTTAGATCTCCCTGGTCAAAATGTAATACCACCGTAACTCTATCTAGCTGCGAGGTAAGAAGTCTCGTTAGGCATAGTCATTTAATTGAGCACATTACCATTGTAACAAAAATCAGTTTTATCTGTAACAAAAATGCAATCATGAATACCGTGCACACAGCTGGATATCTCTGTCAGTGTCTCTGCCAGTTTTCATTCTGGGCATGAGCCTTGTCTTGAGGGACTCCTTGAAGCACCTGAAGGACCAACCTTGTTCACTAGACACCACTGTCAAGGATGGCAGAGTCCAAGTAGGGAAGAGCACACTGGTTCCGCGTGTCCTTTTGCACCTTCCCCCAAGCACCCTGACACGGCAGGGAGAAGGCCATCAGTGCCTCCAGACCTGCCAAGATGCCTATCCCCAGCTCATCTCAACAACATACAAGGCAGTACTCTAAAGGTACATCCTGAAAGCTAAGACACCAGATCACAGTTGTCAGAGAAACAATGTGACAAATCGTGAGAGGTTTCCAGGTCCATCCACAGAGGACCACTTCACAAGTAATGGAGCAGAAATAGCAAAGATAGTATTCATTTGCCATCATCTAAAGTGGAACTGATTGGATTTCGATAGATTACTCTAATGAGGTGTAGAGGAGAGCCTGGATGGAAAGAAAAAGGAAGAGCAAGGACCAACTCCTACTTCCTGCTGGCTTTGTTCTCTGCCAAGTACACCCTTCCAGGGCTCTCTCCCGGACAAGCAACTTGTCTTTGTTTTTCCAGTCAGAGGAGTCCAGGAAAAAGGAAGGGGACATTGCACAGACTACTACAAGCTCAAACAGGACAGCACTTACTGGCCGGGGGAATCTGCCTTCCACATGTGAGCAGGAGGAATAAGAACAGAGGGGCTTTTTGAATTGAGTTACACACCTCGGAAAATACTTAGTCCTAACCCTCAGAACCTGTGAATGAGACCTTTATTTGGAAATAGTGTCTTTAGAGATGATCATAAGGGTGAATCCTAACCCAATGACTATGTCCCTATGAAAGGAAGAGTCATGCACACAGAGGAAAAGCCTGGTAATGATGGAAGCCAAGATCGAGGTGATGCATGTACAAGCCAGGGAGCACCAGAGTGCCAGCCAACCACAAGGATCTGGGAGAAAGACCTGGAACAGATCCTCCCTCATAGACTTCATGAGGAAACAACCCCACAGACCCCTTCATCCCTGACTTCTAGCCCCTGGAACTATGAGATAAGACGTTTCTATTGTTTAAGCCATCAAGTTTGTTTGCGGCACTGTGTGATGGCTGCCCCAGCACACTAATACATGGGGTGACGGGATCACATCCACTCACCTCCGTGAGCCTGGGGCAAAACTCCCTTTCTCTCAAGTGTCCACACCTCAAGCTACTTGTCAAGGGCCACTGTTTTCCACGACCATCGTTTATGTAACTGAGGCTCCAGGCATGCATGTTCTACTGGGTGGTTCAGGACTGTTCGCCAAGACAGTGTGAGAATGAGGGGTAGCCACAGGACCCTCCACCCTAACGTGGATCACCTACCACTGTGACCAAGACAGTGAGAAGTCAGACACTGCACGGTTGGATACCTATGTGTCAGAGTCTGCTGACACTATACCAAGAACTATACCAAGAGGTAACTGCCAAAGCTTCCGCAGAGACAGAAGTATCTGAGTCAAAGAAAAAAATGAGAGCAAAGGACCAGCACAGAAGGCCCTATAATCACTTCTCGCAATGAACAGGTTCACATATGAAAATGTATTCTGTCAATCCCTCTCAAACATGTTTCTCTGCTTCCATAACACCTCTCCTTTCTCTCCCTCTCCTGGCCTTTCTGTCATAGCATGGAGCTGGAAGACACTGGAAATGGAAGAGGCTGAAAAAGCTGGTGAAGAAAGCTACACCTTTTAATAAATAGAAGTGAACTGGAGGAAGTCTCACTTCTATGCACATCCACTCTCTTTTATGGTTTCTAATGAAAAATCTAGGAAGGGAATAGTATAATATACCCACCTGGTTATCAACACCGACTCAACTTGACATGTCAAAAATAAATACTGTTGAGGCCCCTGCTCCCACTCCATGATCTTGGCTCCCTTCCTTCCCTGAAGAGGTAACCACCATCACAAATTATTCTCATACGTGCTTTTACTCTTCTCATACACGCTTTTACACACTACACTTCTACCACAAAAACAACCCACCTAAAATGATGGTGTTCTTTGGCCACATTACCCACTGGTTCCCTTTATTCCCCCCTCTCTTTTCTTTCTTTCTCCCATCTATCAGAAGAATAGTTATCAGACAAATGTTTTCAAAAGGATGGCAGGAATAACCACAAACAGCTATTTTTATTTGTTATTTATATTCAACAAATATCTATTTTATTCACCTGTGTTGCTTGTTCCCTTCCCCTATAAATCTGTGATATAAGGAAATCAAGCCGGAACAATGGGAAGTACACTTTGAACAGGTATCTATTTCTGGCACTCAATTCAGACTGGTAAATGGAAATGTACATCACTTATGCTTAAAATTCTCCTGGAGAAAAAAACCAAATAGATAAATTAGAAGTTACGATAGTATTAAATTTATATTGCACTTCTTAAATTTATTTATTTATTTATTTTAGAGAGAGAGAGATAGAGCACGCAAGCAGAGGAGGAGGGAGACAGAATTCCAAGCAGACTCTGTGCTGAATGTAGAGCCTGACCTGGGCTCGATCCCAGGACTCTGAGGTCACAACCCGAGCTGAAATCAACAGTTGGACACTGAATGGAGTGAGCCACCCAGGCGCCCCTTGTACTTCTTTACACAGAGGACTAGAAAAACACTGAAATATTAATCAGCAACTATTTCATCACTTTTACCAGTTTCCATAAAATACTTAAATGAAACAATGAAATAACACTGCGCTAGACACAAATAAATTAAGCTGACAAGCCAACATCTATCATATTTGGAGCACATCACAGTCTTTTTTTTTTTTTAATTTTATTAATATTTATTTGAGAAAGAGAGCACAAGTGGAGGGAGGGGCAGAGGTAGAGGACAAGCAGACTCCCTGCTGAGCATGGAGCCCGACTTGGGGCTCAATCCCACAACCCCATGATCACAACCTCAGCCAAAGTCAGATTCCTAACTGACTGAGCCACCCAGGCACCCCGAGGAGCTCACCACATTATTAGAAGTTGGAACGACTTAATGTAGGAATTCAGGAATTGCTCAGTCAACTAAAGGGTTAGTCAATGAGAGTGTTAAGCAGCGGGGGAAATAACGGATTTAAAAACACACAAAATGGTATCTACAAATATTTGTGGCACAACTCTGATACGCCAGGCATGGTTCTAGGCACCGAGGATACAGCAGGGACCCAAACCTCCTGGCCCTAGGAAGCCTCCATTCTAGCGGGACAACGTGTACAAAGGTACTCTAATGATACATCCTGAGCAACTCTGGGAAACCCTTCCTGATCAATGAATCACTCCACAAACCACAACATGGCTAAGGAAGGCTGCAGTGCTGGTTTTGGGGGAAATCTGAAAGAGCCCCAAGTGTTAGAGCAACACAAAGAAAAACTGCTCTACTCCCTAAATGAATATGTCATCTCTTTGTTGACCACGGGAACCTATTAAAATGTGTTGTGAGAAGTGATTTTTCTGCACATAAGAACTAAAAGCTTCCTTGAACCTAAACAAATACTGCCAAGAGCTGCAGAAAAAATGTGAGCATTTTTGAGTTTTTCTGAAATGAATTACACAAAGTAAGGAAATGCCTCAGTACCTAAACAAGCACACATGACCATGAGTAACGGCCCAGCTCGTCGCTCTCCTGGCTCTTCGGTTCAAAGGCACAGCAAATGTGCCCACATTTGAGCAGAGTACTCAGCTCACCTATGACTGGTCGAAGCTCCAGAAAAAGTACTTCCCTGCTGGAAGAAAAACGCGCACCAAAGAATCAATCATCATCAAGTAATGAGGAGTTTAAAAAGAGCCTGAAGAGAAAGAGACTAAAATGCTTTCAGGGACTATCTTTACATGGTGAGATTATGGATGAAAACTTCTATTCTTTATACTTCTCTACTTTTCTACAAGGAAACAATAAGAAAAAATGATAAATGCTTTATGATCTGAGAATTTTCACGGCAAAATAAAATGCTACTCCATTTCTTAAATGCTAGGAGCCTCTAATACTGTAGACACCTAAAGGAAAAATTATTTAATGCATCAAAAGACACAAGTGAAAGCTACATTCGCTGCTTTTTAAACTGTCTTTCCTTTAAGTGATAAGATAAGGGGTAATTTCAAATGCGTCTTCTCCTGGCTGTATTTTCTAGTTTTATGATGGTCACCTGTGTGACTAATAGTAAGTATCATTTTCTATAAAGACCAGTTGGCTGTAACTTATTAAGATATTACAAATTATACATTATTACTCAAGAAATAGACAACAGGAATACACATATCAGTTTCTGCCATAATAACAGTTCTTGGAAATGCCTCCAGGTTTGAATTCTTTCCCTCTTTACAAGGACACAGGGAAGCTCAGAGAGATTACAATGCACCAACTCTTCATAAATTCGCTATCTCCACGGAACAGCAGTCCCGGGTCTTCCGCCATCACTGCTCTGTCAACATATCAACACTACGTCTGATGAGTCACTCACTGACAGGAGACAGCAACAGTGAGAAAATGGAACAGGAAGGTCTGGTTCTCAGGCCTCTATCACATTACATACATTGCCGGATTGAAGTGTTTTCTGATGATAGAAAAACAACTGAACTCAGGGCCAGCTCCCTCTTGATGACAGGTTTTTAAAAGCTCATCTTCGAGCTTGCGTCTGCTCTGAACCCCATTTCCCAATCATCGGACGGTGGGTTATGAAGGCAGAGAACAATTTGTTACATCTCTGAATGCCTCCAGCGACAAGGCCAGATTCCATCAGTCTTCCAACCAACAGCCTGAAATATACAGCACTGGGCTCTTAGGTTAAGGTCAGTGCTCAGGGTCACAAACACGAGCAGAATAATTTCTACAGGGACAACAAAAAAAAGCCAGAGCTCTGCCCTCCTCAACAGAGTCATTTAGAGAGAAGCAGGATGGCAGTGGCCCCAAGGCGTGAGGCAGAGGAACCTTGGGGTTTCTGGTGGATGCATATTCAGGATACAGTACTAGCAAGCCAAAAACGAGAAGATAGCCTGAAGTATGTGAGCCGCAGCCTCACAAGTACCGACAGTCCTCAAAGCACTTCGTCACTGGCCCGTTTCTTTTCTCTTTCAGGAAGGTCTCCCAATGGCTGGCTAGAGAGATTTTTTTCAGCCTCATTTTTTAAGGCTCCTGCTGCCAACACCTGTCTCAATTGTCATTGGCTGACCCCTAAAGATGGGCATGAGATTCCCCAATATTAACGGACCCCAAGAGAACAATTCTTTCTGTCAGCCTCACATTGGGTACGAAAGCCTTCAACTACCTGGCATTTCTTTTAATCAGTTATACTGCTTTGGGGCTCATTTCACAAAGCCATCTGGCTTTGCAAACATCAATGCAAAGACTATGAAAAAACCCACTTTTTATTGTGGTCCTGCAATGGGGAGCAATCTACTTCAAAGTATGTTAAGCTCCAAGGGTTCTGGTGTGGAAATAGCTGGCTAAGATTCTTCATTGTTCAGACATCCAAGGAGCCTGGCCCTCTAGAAGATAAAAGGATTCTTCTGAAAGCACCACGTAAAAGAAAATATTTGTTCAGTCACAGTGTCCCTACAAATGTGATCTTATGCTCCATGGTTGGGTGTCTAAGAAGATGAAAATGAAGGGGCCTTAACAGATCTGGTGGAGACCCGGTCAGATAAATTAAAGGTTGGGGGACATGTGCTGTCCTAAATTGGAGAATGCTGAGGTGCCCTCCTTCCTGTGAATATTCTACTCATTCTTACAACATGTTCCATACCTCAGGATGGCATTAAGGAGAAATGCTTTGATTTTTTTTTTCCTACTACTGAATACAGGTGCAATTATATATATATTTTTTTTCAACTGCAATTATATTTAAAATATCTTTATATTCTACTGCTTTGAGAGGTTCACTTTTGAAGTTTTCTATTCATACATTTCAATAATCCTACCCCTCTCTAAGAGATTGTAAGCTGGCCTTGGAAAAATCTAATAGCAGGAGAAGATACCAATGGAGGTGGCTCTTTTCTCTCTCTCTCTCTCTCTCTCTCTCTCCAAATAGCTATTCCATTCATTAGAATTTGAATGGTAGCAGAAATGAACAGAAAACTCAAGGAGACTGACATTCCAACATTTAGATGTACAAAAATAGGGGCGCCTGGGTGGCTCAGTGGGTTAAGGCCTCTGCCTTCAGCTGGGGTCATGATCCCAGGGTCCTGGGATCAAGCCCTGCGTCGGGCTCTCTGCTCCGCCGGGAGCCTGTTTCCTCCCCTCTCTCTGCCTGCCTCTCTGCCTACTTGTGATCTCTCTCTGTCAAATAAATAAAATATTTAAAAAAATGTACAAAAATATCGTGGGGACTAATAACTCGGGGTCAGATTTAATGTGTCATTTTAAAAAGTCGTCCTGTGACATAACTTAACTTGGAAGTTAGATGCAGCTGGCAGTACGTGTCCCCAGCTCATAAGAGGTTTCCCCAAAGCAGCAGCTTTCCTCTGTAAGGCATAGAGAGGAAGGGTCATTGACTATTGACCCAGCGGCTTGACCTGCATCATGGAGCAGTCTCAACACAGTTCTCAAGGGTGAAACGCCCTGACAGCAGAAAGGACAAGTGCTTACGTCACACTCACAGCTGATTTATAATTTCTGCCACCAGCCCAGGGACAGGGTGGGAGCTCACTCCTTAAGACATAAATCTTCCCTGATGATACTACATTTTACTAGCAACAGACCTGTTTAAAATCGAAGCAATATGGAAGTCTCACACTTTACACTGGATCTGTTGCATCAATATTTTCTTCCACCTCCCATGTGTGGAAGGTTTAACATATTCTAGCAGTAGACTAAAGCAAAATAAAGATGAGAAGCTGGTGATACTCTACTTGGAGATCATTTCAGACAGTGCAAAACACATGAAAGTGATATTCAGTGAGGGTAAGATTTTAACAAGAACAAGAGGGTAAGATTAAATTACTCCAATGGTACGTGAAGTCACATTCTGCCTTGGTCACTTGGAGGCAACCTTGGCAAATCTTTTTTTTTTTTTTTTTTTAAGATTTTTATTTACTTATTTGACACAGAGAGAGAGATACAAGTAGGCAGAGAGGCAGGCAGAGAGACAGGGGGAAGCAGGCTCCCCACTGAGCAGAGAGCCCGATGCAGGACTCGATCCCAGGACCCTGGGATCATGACCTGAGCCGAAGGCAGAGGCTTTAACCCACTGAGCCACCCAGGTGCCCCAACCTTGGCAAATCTTAAAGTGAAAATCTGCACAAAATATTTACCTTGATTCAGGTTTATTTCTAATTTAAGATTTTTCCATTGTTTGAAAGTACAATATCATATAAGGTGTTCTGTTTCAATGTGATCTAGATTAAGAAAGCCTATTAGTTAAGGTGGGTTACAGTTTACCTCATCTCATTAAGTCCAGGAATGATATCTGCAGGCTTCGGGAATATTGCTTCGAACCCAATACCTGCGATGCTCTGGGAGCTAAGTCGCTGTTTTTTTGGGCAGCACAGGACTACCATCACTGGCTTCACATCTTTTTGTCAAGTGCAGGGATTTCGAGTAACCCTGGTCAGTTCATTGAAATCAGCAGAGGTGATGTATTCGATACAGTGTTGGAGATGTGGGGGATTTTCCTCCTCATTCTTCCTGTCCTGTGAGCATTACTCTGATTTTTCTGGTTCTTGTATCCTCCCCATGTCGGATTTCAAGGCCTCTACTCAGAGTGGCTTTGTGAACACACTGGTGATATACTGTGGGAACTGTGGTTTTTCTGGCTTCAAGAAAAAAAACAACTGATAAACAGTCATTCCAACCCCTGACCAGAGCTGGTGGTTTGTGTTTGTTGTTTATGCGGTTTATTTATGAGGGTTGTTTATGTGTGTTTGACAAACACAGAGAGGGGTTCTCTATACTATTTTTATTTATTTAAAGATTTTATTTATTTGTCAGAGAGAGAGAGTCCGCACAAGCAGAGGGAACAGCAGAGACAGAGGGAGAAGCAAGCTCTCCACTGAGCAGAGAGCCCGATGTGGGACTCAATCCCAGACTCTGGGATCATGACCTGGGCCAAAGGCAGACGCTTAACAGCCTGAGCCACCTAAGTGTCCCTCTCTATCCTGTTTTAAACAAATTTTCCTAAGTCTCTAGGTTCAGGCAGCCCTAAAGCTACTTGAAGTCTTAACTATTTGACATTAGCTTTGAAAACAATTCCTTTATGGGACGCCTGGGTGGCTCAGTTGGTTGAAAACAATTCCTTTATTATTAACCTTATCATACAGTTACTTACTGGCTTTTTGTTTGTTTGTTTGTTTTACTATGCTTTTCAGTTCCTGCAATAGCCTGCATATATTTAAAAACAGGGGCGCCTGAGTGGCTCAGTGGGTTAAAGCGTCTGCTTTTGGCTCAGGTCATGATCCCAGGGTCCTGGGATCGAGCCCCCAACAGGCTCCCTGCTCAGCGGGAAGCCTGTTTCTCCCTCTCCCACTCACCCTGCTTGTGTTCCCTCTCTTGCTGTGTCTCTCTCTGTCAAATAAATAAATAAAAATCCTAAAAATAAATAAAAAA
Organism: Neogale vison; assembly: GCF_020171115.1. Classification (NCBI taxonomy): domain Eukaryota; kingdom Metazoa; phylum Chordata; class Mammalia; order Carnivora; family Mustelidae; genus Neogale; species Neogale vison. The sequence goes on from NC_058091.1 coordinate 221,415,718, forward strand.
CAAATTTGTCTAAAAATTAACAATGTAGAATTTATATCCATGATTGTATTTAAAATACGGTCCAATGATATCTTTTTAAGTTTATGTTTGTCAACTGTCAGTGTTGATCCTGATTAAAACTTGAGGACAGAAAACAGAATCTGAGTGGATTAAAATACAGTCTCTTTGGCAACACCAGAAACATGATAAGCCTTTTATTTAGCACTGTTTATATCACTTGTTACCTATGACAGAACAAGATCCCGGGCTTGGGGCTTTTGGTAGGCTCAGCTTGTTCAATGGCTTCTAAGTACCATTTCCTCTGTCACTGAAATTTCTGCTAGGGCCCTGCAGAAGACATTCCTTCAATTTGGTTTATCTGACATGAACAGCTCCACCCCCGTACACACTGTTCAAAGCATTCTTGAGCTTTAGCACAAAACAAAACCAAACAAATCTATTCTGAAACCAACAAAATGTTCCCTACCCCAATCATGGCTGCCAGTTATACTCCTGAAAGAGTCTGGTTGACCTTTAGTGGAAAGTAGTATTAGAGGCCAGAAGGCAGGGACATGAAGTGTCTGCAGGATGGCACTGGATCTATGAACTGGATGGCAGCTGGGAGCTAACTGTTCATTACCTTTAGAACAGAAGAGAAAAATTCCACTTGGCTATCTATGATTTAATAAAGATTCAAAGTTCACATAGATGGTTTAAATTTAACTCTAACTAAACTAAGTCCTTTTTTTGGTCTCAGTGTGAATAATTTAAATGAATTCCCTCTCTCTTTTCTAAATTACTGTCTTTAATATTCATACACATGCCCAAAATTGCCATACCAATTAATTTATTTGAATTATAATACCATTAAAATTACGAAGAATCTCATTTTTTAAAAACATAATTGTTTTTTGTCCAAGTATTTCATTCAATAATAATCACAATACATTAATTATTTTACCGTTTCATTTTTGGCCACAAACTAATGGTTTTTTCTAATTAATTAATGAAACATGGGCGGACTCTACATGGGGAAATCCCTTTGTTTTCATAAGCAAAATACAGACCTTGTATGTGTTTGTATATATATTTATCTGTAAGACAACATTACTATTATTTTTATCACATGCAGTTTTAATGGTTATATTTCAAATCCCCTTAGAAAAACACAAAGTTATTTAGTGTTTTAATATTGTAAGTAAAGTTTCCAAAAAAGCAACTGAGAATATCAGTGAACACAATTAAGTTATTATCACAGTAACATAAAGTTGAGAAGTATCAAAAACATGTAAAATATTAGACAACTTTACCCAAAATTTCAGGTGTGACAGTTTCTTAGGTCAAGATTATTTAAGGTTTAGAAGAATGAAATCATAAAAGATCACAAGATACATGGTTTGTTATGCCCATCTACAGTTCTTTCTTTATATTATTTAGCTAGCCATCAACCAATCCAAGTCTGAGTATATTTTATAGTTTGGCACATAAACAGAAATACAAAGTATTACAAGGTCACAGTCACTGAGGGCATTCATTACTGGAGCTTTAATGCAATAATCTAATTTTTGGATAGATTTCAACCATGGCATGCCTGTAACCCCCATTTCTCCATTTTGAGGTAATTGTACAATTATCACAGACACAAAGTAAAATCACATTTAAAGAATCAAAAGTCACTGGGTGTGGTGAAAAAATAATGAATACTGTTTTTCTGAAAACAAATAAATTAATTTATAAAAAAAAATCAAAAGTCAAAAAGAAACAGGTCCTCAATTTATCAATAAATATTTTCCAATTAGTAATACCAAGTGACAAGATCCCCAAACTGAGAATTACTAAGCTAATTCTATTTATTATATATTGTTATATGACCTTTTATATTCAAAACATTTAAGATAAAATTCTCCAACTTTAAGTTTTAAATTTAAGTATGGAAAAAATAAATGGCTAAAAACAACAATGAAAATTATGAGAAGACCAGTGAAGGACAACTTACCAGACATTACAACTCCCTAGAAAGCCACTGCATTCAAAACAGAATGGTGTTGGCACAGAAATGGGTAGGGATCAGAATACAGAGTCCAGAAATAGATTCAAATATATATGGCATCCTTATATGTGGCAAGATAACATTTCAATCCCATGATAAAGGTTCTTGTAATAACTATAAACTAATAAAGACAGAATCCTACTTTGTATCATGTACAAAACTTAAAAATTGCAGTCAGATTTGAAGGTTTTAAAAACTGGGGAGAAAATAGAGGAAAATATTTATATGACCTTGAGATACACACATGACCCTAACAAAACAGATTATCTCAGAAGCAATAAAGAAAAAGACAGACATATTTGATTAAATAATAATTAACAATTTTCATGTGGCAAAAGACATCCCACACAGAGAGAAGAACGATAAAGATATATTTGCACGCATATAACCAGGATTAACATTTCTAAAACACAGTAACTCAGAAAATTAAAAAAAAAACACATTACCAAGCAGAAAAATGGGCAATGGAAATGAAGATAAAGTGAAGAAAAGAGAAATTCATATGGATAATAAACATATGAAAATATTCTCAACATCAACAGTAGTGGGAAAAAGGTAAATGAATGATCAGGGACAATTAGATTGGTAAGAATTAAAAGGAGCAATGACATCTAATGCTGATGAGAATGTGGGAAATGGGCACTCTTACACATAAATATCATTTGCTATTCCTCTGAGGAAAATAATTAGCTTTATCTGTTAAAATTAAAAATACACATACCGTTTGACCAAGCAATTCCACTTCTGGGAATCTATCCTATAGAAGAAAAAAAAAAAGGACCAGTACGTAAGGACACAGGTACAAAGATGTTTACTGCAGCATTGTTTGTTGTGTGGCAGAGGAAGATGGGGGCTTGGAAATCGCATAACGCCCAGTGATGGGAGAAACAGTTAAATGAAATGTGATATATCGATAATATGCAATTATTTCAAAGAACAGGATAAATTGGTAGATGCTAACTTGGAGGTAATGAAAGCAAACTGGTAAGGCAAGAAAAGCAAACTGAAGTGCCATAATCCCATTCTTAAAATGGCAGCCACAGCAGCAACAGAATAGCATGTGTGATGCACTCACATGTACATGAAGGAAGGCACGGAGGAATACAGACTAGATTGACAACACCTACCTACGGATCGAAGTGGAATCAGGGATTAGAAGGGAGAAGGATTACTCACTTTCTCTTAGTGTATTTCTGTGCTGTTTCACTAGTGGCTAAGGGCACCAAGATACTCTTAAAATTTTCAAAAATATATTTAAGAAACAATTATTAACTCTTATTAGTGGTAGTAGAGCCGTATTTCCAGACATTCATCCTCAGTGAAACAGTAGCAAATAACTATTCCTTTCTTTGCTTATGCCAGTCAACACAGTATCCATGTTTAATTGCTTGTCCAGTCACCATTCCATCTCTCTCCCATATGTCTGTCAGCATGTGGTTTGGGTGGGTCAGACTCCCAGGGACACCTGAATGGTCTAAGGTAATTCTGTAGACAAGAAACACAATTGGAGCCACTTCTAGAATTTTAATTTTCTAGTAGTCACATTTTAAAAAATTAAAAAATAAAAAACAACCACATGGAAATATTTCCAATTATGTACTTGCATTCTAACTCAATAAATTCCCAAATACTACTGTTTCAACATATACTTAACATACAAATTATTAATTAGCTATTCCACATTCTTATTTCATATCTCGATTTAGACAAGCTGTATTTCAATAGCCACATGTGGCTAGTGGCTACCATACGGGATAGCATGAGTCCAAGCTAATGGAAGAATTGTTTTAATGTTACCATATTCAAGGGGGACATATAATTTAAGATGGCACACTTAAAAAAAAAAAACACAACTCATCATGACAGAAGAAGAAATATCTTCTTGTGACGAGAATGCATAAGAAAAAATTAACCCTGAAAACTCCTGGCAGCCATGTGTGACCTATGAAGGAAAGCTCAAATGGGATGAAGGAGAAAATGGGTCCTGTGTCAACAATGAACCTTAGGATCAACCCCTGCCAGGACCATGGCCCATTTAGTTACATGAGCTGGTAAAGTTCATTTATTTTTTTCAGCCACTTTGAGTGAACTTTTCTTTATGACCTACAATCAAAAGTATCCCAACTGAAGGGTGCCTGGGTGGCTTAGTCAGTTAAGCATCTGCCTCCAGCTCAGGTCATAATCCCAGGGTCCTGGGATTGAGTCCTCCAGCAGGCTCCCTGCTCACCAGGGAGCCTACTTCTTCCTCTACCCTTGCTTCCCTGTTCTTGATCTCTCTCTCTCACACTCTCTTTCTCAAATAAATAAATAAAATCTTTAAAAAAAAAAAGTATCCCAATTGATACTCATCTATGGCCAACACCATATCTAAACAAATAATCTCTTCTTAAGCAAATTAACTCAGATGTTCAACATTTCTTCCATTTATCTGCAGTCAAGCCATGTTTTTGTTAAACTAGCTTTATTTGGTAACATTTTTAGATATCTTTTGGAAATACCTGAAGATTTCCACAGACTAATTCCTCATCATCCAGAATAACTGTCCATGGTTACTACCCAACAGAGTAGTTCTCCTCAAGACAATACACACAAAAGGAGCCAAAGAAACCTATCAGTTTCACGCTCACTCTACTCTCTTTTCTAGTCCTTCCTCCCCAGGCCAGGGTTCCCCAACTTGAGCACTACTGACATTTTGGGGAGATAAGACTTTGTTGGAGAATGTGGTTTCCCTGAACATTGTAGAATGTTTAGCAGCATCCCACTAGATAATAAAAGAAATCCCACTCTCCCAGTAGTTGCAACAATCAAAAATGTCACTAGGCATTGTCAAATATCCTCTTTGTGGACAAAAATTGCCCCTGCCTGAGAACTACTGTTCTAGATCAACCACCAGTTCAAGTGCACAAGTAACCTTCATTGTTCTGTTAGACTGAGTCATTGTAGAAAATATTAAAGTTTGTTCCCTGTATTATAAGTTTTCCATAAACACATGAGGTTCTAGAATCCCATCTGTTCATGTCTTCCTCCTCCCTTTCCAACTATGCTGACCCTGAGCTCTCCATTATATTCTTCTTTCTAGAAGAAATGCACCTACTTCCCTCTAACTTCAGCTTGAAATAATTACTTGACTGGCTTCCAGAACAAACCACCCAACCATTTTTCTTGGGCTTCTCTGAGGGGATTTTTCTTATAAAATATTTGCTCGCTCGTTTATAGTCATTCATTCCTCAATTCAGACTCTGCCAACTATGCCTCCCCGTTCCTCCATCAGTCCATGTTGGCGGGCAACTCCACCCCGTCTCTCCACACTGTAATACCCCACATTTTATCCTCCCTAATCCATCTCTAAGACTACAGTTTCACTGTAACCACCACTGGAAAACTTCACAGCTTCTCAAACTGATCTACAAAGTTAATTCAATTCCAGTAAAAATCTCAACAGGTTTTTGTTTTTGTAGAAATTGACCAAACGATTCAAAAATTAAAGAACTGAGGGCGCCTGTGTGGCTCAGTGGGTTAAGCCGCTGCCTTCGGCTCAGGTCATGATCTCAGGGTCCTGGGATCGAGTCCCGCATCGGGCTCTCTGCTCAGCAGGGAGCCTGCTTCCTCCTCTCTCTCTCTGCCTGCCTCTCTGCCTACTTGTGATCTCTCTCTGTCAAATAAATAAATAAAATCTTTAAAAAAAAAATTAAAGAACCTAGAATAGCCAATAAAATTTAGGGAAAAAAATCAAGATGGAGAATGAACACTATTTAATATATAAACTTAGTATAAAGCCACAATAATCAAAACAATGTGGTATTGGTATAAAGACAAATAGGTCAGTGAGAAAGAAAGTAGTCTATAAAAAGACACATACAAATAAAGACAACTGACTTCCAACAAGGATAAAAAACAATTCAGGGGAGAAAGAATGATCTGTTCAACAAATGGTGCTACAACAATTAGATACCTACATGCAGGAACATGAACGTCAATCCATATTTCACCCATTCACAAACTGAACTCAAAATGGATCGCTTAAATTCATGACTGTAAAATTCAGAACTATAAACATTCTAGAAAAACAACAGGAGAAAAGCTTTGTGATCTGGCTTAGGCAAAGATGGTTAACCATGTTCATTTAAAGGACAAACTGATAACACAGACTTCATCAAAATTAAAAACATCTGTTCATTATCAATGCTGTAAAGAGACTGGAAACACAAGCCACAAGTTGGGAGAAAATTTACCAATCATACATCACAGTGTTATCTATAATGGCCAAAAGCTATCAGCAACCCTAACGTCCGTGAACAAATGGATGGATAATCAAACTATGGATAATCAAACTGTACCCATTCAATACGACATTACTTAACAATAAAAAGAATTCACAGATGAATCTCCTAATAACCAAGCTGAGTGGAAACAAAACAAAATAAAAAACGGTACAAACAGTATTGTTGCATTTATTGAAAATTTTAGAAAATGCAAACCATCCTTTAGGCATGGAAAATATTAAAAACTGCCTGATTTGGCATGGTGGTGGGGGGTGGGGGGAGCGGTAGAGGGAGTCCTAACAGACCAGTAAGAGGAAACTTCTGGGCAAGAATGTTTCATTCCCTTGATGAGGTGGTGGTTTCACAGGTGTATGACAAAGTTTATGAAATTGTGCACTTTAAGTGCAGTTTACTGGATGTGAATTGTTCTTGCATAAAGCTGTTTGTTTCTTTTTCCTTTTTAAAGGTGTTGGCAGGGGTGGGGCACTGTTAACTGTTGGGGAAAACATTAGCTGCTAGATCACGTAGGGCTCTACTGCCCTTAGCGCAGCTGTAACTGGGTCATGCTACATGGAGTTTCATGAGAAGAAGCTTTTCTGGTGTGTTTTGCGTGCTTGTTTCACACGGTTTTAAATTCTGCTGCAGCGTAATACAAATGAAATCCATTTCATGGGGTACTTAACATCATACAGCTTAGGTGATGTTAAATGGGAGCCTACAGGTTTGTGCTGGACAGAGAGAGATCTGACAGAGCCTCAAGAAGTACCACTGTCCACTACCTTTACTATAATTCCTCTTTTAAGTTATCTCCCCAAACAAGGACCACCATGACTGTTCCTCCTGTGGTTTTCAAGATAAGTCTGACCAACACCTCTCAGAAAAAGGGAAAGAAAAATGAGAATAAACTAAGTGGCCTGAATTCTCAAAGATAATAATTAAGTAACATGCTTTAACCAGATGTTTGATGACAGTGTTTTTCCCTGCAATTCTATCAGAATCAACTGCATTTACATACAAATTGATAATACCTTGGAATCCCACCTGAAACAAAAACAAAAACAAAAACCAACCCTGTTCCCCTAAGACATAGAACCCATGTACTGATCTATTAATTCCTTTTCAGTATGTGATGTCAAGTGCATTTTAAAAAATTAGACTCCATTGCCTCCAAATGCTTCTTTAATCCACAAGGAGTGGTTTTAGCATTTAAACTAATCTATCCTAGACATAAAAAAACCTTCTGCTTATTCTCCCAGATAATTGATTCTTGATTTGTTAAGATACTAAACACTATGCTTTATACCCTGAAATGCCAAACCCCTGGTGCTCTCACTCATGTGCCCCATGCAGAGCAAATACCACTTAGTGCCTCAGCACAGAGGCCAAGGGGAGCTAAGAAAAGAACACACCCCCGCTTTGTCCTGCTGCCAGCTTAAAGGGATGGTCCCCACTGTCCCTGCATTAAACATTACCCTTTGCTCCGCAGCATCTACAGAAGCAAGTCATATGGTGCCAACTTCTCAAAGCAAATACCCTTTTCAGTTCTTGGAACATGAAAATAAACCCAAAAGATAAGCTCTGCTCAAAACTGGCCTAAGGAAAGGTATAGACCACCCCCAACAGTCACATGAAAAGACAGCACTGGAAAATCAGGGTTTAGTAAGAGATTGGCACCCAGGGCTAATGCCATTCCTGTGTTAATCCCATCGATCTGGATGCCACACAGAAGTTAGAAATCACTTTTCCTATACAATAGAGAACACAAAGCATATGCCAAAGTAGTATTTTCTAACAGAACAAGAACACTTTTCACAGAAACATTTACAAAATATGCAAATATTTCTTGAAAGATTTTATAGTTGTAGAATAAAGGCATTTCAAAATCTTTCCCTCAATATAATATGCATATTTGAATTTATTATGATTACAAACTTCATTTAAAAAAATAAAAATTTAACCTTTTTTGGTAGCTCAATAGATGTCACCTATTCCACATGCAAGTAAAATTCATAAAACAGGGGCACCTGGGTGGCTCAGTGGGTTAAAACCTCTGCCTTTGGCTCAGGTCATGATCTCAGGGTCCTGGGATCGAGCCCCACGTCGGGCTCTCTGCTCTGCAGGGAGCCTGATTCCCCCCACCCTCTGCCTGCTTCTCTGCCTACTTGTGATCTCTGTCTGTCAAATAAATAAATAAAATCTTTAAAAAAAATTAATAGAACACACTTAAGGAAACTGTTCCCCCTCATTAGAGAACTCTCTGTATAGAATTTTCTTATGGTACTACTCAAAAGTTACCTGGGTGGTGTATGAGGTAAAGCAGAGCCCAGAAGGCCATGGGAGGAGATGTGTCCAGCTGCTGGCATGTTCTATGGTCTCATCTTATGTTCCACAACCTGAGTGTCCAGACGCCCTCTAACTCATCCAAGGAGAGGGGACTTTATCGAACAAAATGTGAGAAGTCAATGCACATGTATTCAGATCAAAGAAACGACCCACCAGGATTCTCAGAGGGTGAGAACCCTATTGCAGAAAAACAAAGAGGGAATCCTCAAATAACTTCTTCCCAGCTGTGGAGGTTGGACAGTCAGCTGCCACAAAGAATAAAAGGGCAGGGAGCTGAATTCTCTGGCATCAGGAACAGCTGAGGAAACAGGAGAGATTCTAAGGAGAAACATCAAGACACCCATGCGATCTTGTAGCTACCACCCACCTCTCCGAGATCCCCCTCAGAGGGCCTGACTCACTACCACACCACAGGGTACCGAGGACAGCAGAGAACTTGGCCACTTGGCTCATGTCTCAGGGAATAATGGACAGCACTTACTGAAGCTGGGACTGCTACACCACACCAGCCAGGCTCTCCCCAGTCTCCAGATTAGTTCGACTAAACCTTAGTCCCTGGCAGTTCTGGGGTGTACCTCAAGGCCTTCCCTTTGGTTGCACTTCTAAGTGTGAAACTCAAGAAAAGTTGGGTTTAAGCTTTCCAAAATGTCCCAAGAAACCAGGACAAGCATGGTGAAGTCAAGCATATGGTGGGAGTCTACCATTTATTTGATCCACACTGTGGACGTCAATGCTAAAACTCCTGTCTTCCAGAACAAAGCACACCCATTTCGTTGCTGATTATGTCTTTCTAACTCAAGCACACTCTTAAAAAGGAAAGGTTGCTTTCCAATCCCTGGAGGCAGGAACCCTAAATTCTGGTCACAGTTCACAGTCAAGGAACTAGACTAAGCACAAGGAAATCTCCAATCCTTTGTGTTGTTAGTTCCATACTTCTCAAATAAAGGTTTGTCCAGTCAGAGTTCTGTTCAAGTTTCTTCCAGGTATGAAATTCTGACTAAAATTTTTGGTACGGACATAAATAATAGCCTGCTTCATTTTCCTCAACACCTGTCCACCCCAAAATACAATTTTAAGAACTGAACTGTATAGTATGCTGAGAAAAAGGATAGGCAGGTCGAGGGTGAGGGCTTATTCTGGAAGAGGGGCCACTGAGCACAAAGAGTTCCCTCATGGCCTGATGACACAGAGCCAGAACATGTGTGGAGTCCGGCCCCACAGCACACCTAGAAACCTCCTGTTACCAGGTTTGACCATCATGGGATGCAAGGGAAAGGTCTACCCAAGGCTCTCGGGCCAAACGCCCTCTTTAAAAACCTCACCATTGACAGAAGCTGGGGAAAATCCCAGCTCCTCAGAAAATGCTCTGCAAATGATCCGGCTTTAAAGGAATTTTCCCAGCCTACTTTGCAGTCTTTGGTCTAACTCTAGAGAACAAAAATAAGAGATGGGGGAGGGGATGGCACAGGGAGGGCTTAACTGCTGGTACTCTTTATTTTACAGAACACGTACATAGTACTTCAAGTAGGCCACACACTGTTGTAAACACTTTACAAATATTAGCTGATTTAATTCTCAAGACACTCCCCATTTTACAAATGAGGAAGCAAAGACACCTAGAGGCTCAGTGACCTTCTGAAAGTCACCGCACTAGTTAAATGGCAGAAGTAGGATTGAAATCCAGGCAGTGTGTGTGGCTCCTCAGCCCATGCTCTGAAATGCTCACTGAGGAACAGACCTGAAAAGGTGGCTTTTAGTGAGAAACCAGAGGCAATCACCCACCGGCCTCGGGGGGTTTGCTGTACAAGCCTACACAAGCCTCTCAGAGTGAGGAGTGCTCACTGAAAAACTCCCCAAATTCCTGATTGATTCGTTTTTGTTAAAGAGTTATTCTAGCAAAGACGAAGTAGAGAACTTATCCTCTGGCCTTAGGGGCATCCAGAAATCCACTTTGCCACCATACAGGCCCTGAAGCTCTAACAACACTTCTCACCATGGCAGTGGGGGGGGGCATTTTAGGCTCACATGGAGAACCAGGTGAAGGTCTGACAGCCTCCACCTCCAACACACCCAGATTCTAATCTGCACTCCCAGGTGTGTTTGGAAATGCACGTGTATTTTGAGAACCCTCCCGAGGGGACCTAGCCCTTCTTACCTTGAGGCAAAATTAAGGTTTTCCTACAATTTTCTAAGGTAAGAGGATCAATCCGACTTTGCTTCCACCTGGCAGGTCTCCCCCCAGCTCCCTTCGCGGAAGATGAGGACAGGCAGAATACAGGCCAAATACCAAACCAGCTCTTCGATGAATATATAAATGCAATTGACATTCTTTCACAGGCTGTGGTCCCCTCTTTACTCTCAGGATATATTACACCATTCTCTTTTGATATAAACATGCCACTTTAAATGCTAATTCGGATGCAACACTCAATTTCTTCTTCGTTTTGTTTCTGGGTTTCTAACATTAAAAATAACACTGGACTTCCATTCGGCTTTGACAAGAGATATTGTGAGTTTTTGCTTCCATATCTATGGGTGCGGGAGGGAATAAAGTACTAAAAAGGAAGCTAATTTATTTTAAAATGCATCCAAATAACAAGTGTGGTTTACACAGCCTTTGGTGTGCTTGGATTAAGCCCTTTCCCTCCATTTCAGGAAATGTTGCCCTCACCTTGCTGAAAATCTCACAAAAATCTAATGCAACTCCATTGTGAAATGAAGGTGATTCCCTCTCCTTGCAGTCTAGACTGAAACTACTTATTTTACTCAAACTATTTTTTCTAAACACTGTTTAGAAAGTCAAGGGAGTACGCTCTGGCTGAAATACAACCAGTGGGAAAATAAGCCTTCTTTTCAAAAAACAGACATTTCTACACATGCCAAGCACATCATCCCAAGCCTATTAAATTACACGGAGGGCCACTTCCCAGCTGGTCTCAAAACGAGAAATTCCAACCTAACCCTGTACCTTCAGTTCAATATATCTACAGTGAGACAAGCCACCTTCTACGTCCAGCAGACCCAGTTCCACCCAGAACCTTTCGACAACCCTCAAGGTCCTCTGCCTCCATTGTCCTGACCACCCTCTGACAACACTCTCCCTCTGCTGCTGACTCATCTTCCATCTGTTTTCTGCCCCTGCCCCAGAGAGACAAAATTAGAAAGAAGGGAAGTCAGTCTGCCACTCATCCCTATGTTCATTAACTTACACGTGGGGCAGAAGAGTTCTTGAAGGCTGCTCCCCTATCTGGTGGCCTCCTATCCCACCCGCCCAGGAGACGAATTCCAGTAAGGAACTGTTTGCCTCCGTGCTAAACTCAGCACAGGGACCTGCGGCCCAAAGCTATGCACGAGTCCATGAGACCTAAAGAGAAAACATCTCTGAGCTCCCGCTGAATGGATTTCTGGTACGAGGACGTCTGGCACTGTGGCAGATTTAAATATGGCAGGCATATTTAAGATGCCTGTCTTCTCTGTACAGGGGGAGGTGGGTTTCCCAGGAGACCTGAAACAGCTGGAAGCCAGCAGACAGCTAGCTACGGGTGCCACACCCACCCCTGCCAGCCCCCGCTGCCTCCTGAACATGGGAGATAGCAGACGGAAAGCGTGAATGGAGAGGGGACAAGACTCCAGGGAGAGGAACAATTACTGGATACAACAAGTACTGTTGCTACATCAAGAAATTATTAAAATAAGCCAAGACTCCTAAGATGTCTTTTAGGCATTTCCATCCTCCCAAAGATTGCTGGGCATGCAGAAATACACTTTTTCAGGACCTTTGTGCACACCAGGAGCGGCATCTGCTTGGGTTTCAACTGCTGGATGCCACTTTAAAAGGTGTCTAGGCAAAGACCTGGCCAAGTGTCAAGTCACTGATTCTACTCTAATCAAGTTGTAACTATTCACATAGTTTTATGAATTCTACATCAACCCGGCTCCATAAAACGGTGCCATCTATGCTCATGATTAAAAGACATAGAAGAAACACTATTTAAGTAGCAAGGAGAATTTCCTTGCGAAGAATAGATAGTGCGGTTTCCTACTCTGTGTAAAGACATCTAAAAGATAGCTGGAAAACAGCGGAGGAGGAGAGGGACTGGACTCCAGCCCACTTCCGGCACCTCTGCCTGGAGGAATTCTATGAAAAAAGAGGTTCTCTCTGCCTGGGAGAAATGTTCACTCAGACAATTAACAAAACACAAAAGCGTCCTTTAAAAATAAAATGTAGCTGCCTGGGCCACCCTGGCCTTGCTCCTCACTACTTATCTTGGGTTTTTAGCACCTTCTCTGTCCGAAAACAAACAATTCCCAGTCTTGCCTCTTGCGCTGAAATGTCGTTTCAGAGCCCAAGATCTAACGATGGGTAAAGACTAGATAAGGGACCCAAAACACCATGAGCACTTACATCCACACGGACAGTTTAGATTCGTTGTCATTAGGAAAATAAAAAGAATGTTAAGAGCGCCTATGTATTGCACACTGAATTTAAACCAAGAAAGATGGGCATGGGCCGACCAGACACGGAATCACTATGAGTCCTCAACACATTGTGACAGGAACTCTGAGCAAAAGCAGGACAGTTCACTCTGCTGGGAGGCTCACTGTCTGGCTGGGGGAGACAGACACTGTGGGTCATCTCCCAACACCCATACTCTGTATGTGACCATACTGGGCACCTTGTGATAGATAAAGTTTAGTCAGTCACTTCTCTTAAATGGCTGAAAATTCAAGACAACAAATCTAATTCTGCAGCTAAATGTCATAATGTCCCATTTCAGATATCATCTCATGTGCCTCCTTTCTCCACGAGTACCAAAATGTATTACAATGCTTTGGCATTAAGTAGTAAGGTACCTGCCACAGCAGATATTCCAGCGACTGTAAAACTGTACTCATTTGAGCCAATCTTCAAGTCACAAAAAAAAAAAAAAAACCAAGAGTAAAACAAAATAAATACAGATTTGGTACAACCTTTCATTCAAAACAGGTAAAATTTACCTAATTTCCCCCTTCAAATCATTGTTAAATCTCCATACATATTGGATAAAACAGTCTGAAATCTTACCTTCACGTAATTACTGAGTATTTTAAATAAAATAGTTCAAGAATATCAAAATGTAGAGGGTATACTGTAAATATCCATGTACCTACCACATTAATTATACACATGAAATCCCTGTAGCATTTAGTACTGTAATTTGTCACTCATGCATGTTTTTATATTTTTACTGTACATGTTTGCATTCACCAACAAATGTCTTATTTTGCATATTTTAAAATTTTATCATGTAAATACTTTCTTGTAAATGCAATTTGCTTTTAGCTTCTGTTCTGCACATTTTTGATACAATTATGTGTTGATACTTATGTTCCAGTTCATTCATTCTACCTGCTATATAGTATTTCACTGAATGATTATAATATGATTTATTCAAAGTGTCTCCAGTTTTTGACAGGTAGCTTATAGGAGAAAGAGCAGAGAGTATCACAACTTTAGTTCCAAAGAGAAAGAGATGGGAAGTGCTGGAAGGATCTAGGATCAAGTCTTAGCATGTGGCTACTTAGCATGTGGCTTCCTCCTTGAAAGGAGGAAGGCATTAGCTGAAGTCCAGCTATCCAAGCAGTCAGCATGGAGAGGACATCTGGGACTATTAACTTGATAAAGGACTGAGAAAACCTCTGGAAATCTGATCTGGAGTTGCTGGTTATTTAGTAACATCTTGCCTGGAAAGCAGTTCCTTTGACTTCTCCTCTGTTGCCCCTTTGCCCCATACAAAAAAAAGGTCACAATCATTCCCTTTGCAACCTTTTAAAACATATATGAATCAACACAGATTTCAAGTGATTTCTTGAGAAAATCATATTTTACAAATTCCTGAGGAACTGGATTATCTTCTGGACAGAAGGCAGTTTGGTTTTTTTATACTTTAAGATAGTAATAAAAAGAAAAACTTATTTTCTGTGATCTATTGTGAGATCTTTATTGTGAGAGCTATATTGTGAGAGCTTTAACTTTGACATATATAAAACATGTTTTTGTGATTCCAGACATAAAAATTATCTGTAAGACAATACTAAATCTTTTAAAAAATCTGATAAATCCCTAAGTGCTTGAATGATGACAATGCATTTTAAAAATATCATCCTTCAAGACGTACAAAGCTGAAGCCCCAGGTATAACAAAATCAGGCACCTTCTTCCAGGAGGACAGCCTTTCTGAAGGCACACACCTCCCCCTACCCCTCCACCCCCAGCCCATTCCATCACACCACTTTGTAACTACAAGCAATGAGGAATCCATCACCCTGTGTAGTTGCTTACTGTTAACATGGAAACAAGATTCAACAGAACAGCAGGATCAAATCCTCAATCTCTCTGGGAGAATATACAACAAGATCTGAAAACACTTATGCCAGAGGCGTTTAACCAGTAAATACAAGAACTAAGTGTTAACAAGTTTTAATAACCAGAAACAGATACGTTGGCAAGCGTGACTTGTGCCCTTCTTCATTAGATTTTTCATTAGATTTGTATTAAATCACTCTAGCAATTATTTTAAAAAATATTTTCTTTTTGGGAACCTGGGTGGCTCAGTGAGTTAAGTCTCTGCCTTCCGCTCAGGTCAAGCCCCACATCAGGCTCTCTGCTCAGCAGGGAGCCTGGCTCTCTACCTGTTTGTGATCTCTGTCTGTCAAATAAATCAATAAAATCTTCAAAAAAAATTCTTTTTCTCCAAGTCATAAAACAACTGCATGAGGAAATTAATTACCAACGTTTTATATGGGGGTCAATGAAAATGCTGAGTGGTGTCAAGTCCCAGAACATCTCTATCATACACCATTAATTCTACTGGGAATATTTAATAAAAAATACAAAAGAGCATCTTCTTTTTTTAACTTGGAATATTAATTTCTACAGAATTCACTAAAAAAAGAAATGGTAGATTTATGTTGATGTACATGCTATGTTTTACTTCCATTATCTGATTGATGTATCAACTGACTTTTATTAAGGATGAGATTTTTTTTTTTTTAAAGATCTTATTTATTTATTTGACAGGCAGAGATCACAAGTAGGCAGAGAGAGAGAGAGGTGGAAGGAGACTCCCTGGGACCACGACCTGAGCCAAAGGCAGAGGTTTTAACCCAGTGAGCCACCCAGGTACCCCAAGGATGAGATTTTAAATGACTAAAATGTAATTCTATCTTTCTCTTAAGTTTTCAAAGCATGGGTGTCAAAGAAACTTATGCCGTCACCCTTTTCATTCATGAAAGATTCTATGCTCCCAAGTCAAGAAATTTAAATGTATCTTCTATTTTCTCCCACCAACCCACAGTTATCAGCTAACATTAACAGACTTATACAAGGAGATGTGAGATAAGGAGATACTACAAAAGGAGGCCCTTAAATAGACATGGGGAATCTAATTTGTAATTAACATGACCTTAATAAAAATTTACAGGAAACATACTAACTCAAAAACTAAAAGAAAAAAAAGTAACCTAATATAAAGGCAAAAAGAGAATCTGACTGAAATTCTGAAATTCTCAAATAAAGTATTAAAGACAAACCTAGGATAATTTAAGCGTTAAATAAAGGTACAAGGGAAAAGAGATTTTTTTCCTAGTAAGATATTTCATGTAGTTTTACTTCGGGTTTTCTTATCTCTTATTTTTATCTTGATTAGAAATACCAAAATGTTTGGACTTTTCCAGATCTAATCCTAATTAGGACTTTTCCAGAGTCCTAATCACTATTCAGAAGAAGCCAAGTTTTTTATTCTAAAGGCATTTTCTACGGCCAACTTTTAGGTCATTAACCTCTAGCACACATAGATGAAAGCTGGAAGTCTGTGAAAATTTATCCAGACACAGTCTTCAAAAACAATGATCCCATATCCTCCAGGCAGCCTAAAGCTGTAAAACGTTAAGAACCAAAATAGATAGTACTGAAGTCTTCATAGCAGATGAAATTTTGGTTCTCAGATGCAAAAACTGACATAATCCAAAAACTGGTAAACAAAATGAATACGATCTTCCAACAATTACCACATACAATTCTAATACTTTAAGTTGAGATCTGTATCAACCTACTTGAAATATTATACTTTTCTATAAAAAGGACATTGCCCATCCACTCAATTCTGTAATGTCGATACCAAATCCCAGTATCTCTAGATCAGCCCTTACACAACACTGGTTGGTAACAAATCTACCCTAAATTTAGTGGAACACAGAAGGTAATTAATTTCCTTCTGCAACTTGCTAATGGTAAAACAAACAAACAAAAAAAAAACAAAACAAACAATGATTTATGCAAATATATTATTGGCCTTCAAAACAAAAGGTTGGAACAAACTATGAAGAAATCAGGTTGAGGTTCATAAATCTGCTATTTTTAAAATAAGACCATGACATCAGTCAATGCAATAAGATCCAGATCTAACAGAAAGTTCAGCTGACTTAAATTCTTCATCATCATGGCAAAAGTTTATCATTTCCTTTGCATAAAATCCATAGCATAAAAAACAATCACAGATTTCTAAAACATATAGGAGAACACTAATTTTTGACTTGGATCCATTTATACCATTTGCAGACCAAATAATGTGTTTGCTTGATTACCTAAAAGAATTTTTTTTTTTTAAATTAAGATTGCCCCAGGAATAAGTAAGCATTTTGGCTTACAACGCCCATAAGGACAAAATCTAGAAAGTTTCTTCAGCTTATCTTGAAATCATGAATATGTGACATTTATAAGTAAATGCAAAGTGTCTGTTTCCTCAATTCAGTTGATTATCATTAATCCTCCATTTGCCTGAAAATCCTAACAAGTTGGAGAATAACCACATTACAAACTGTACAACATAGTAATAATAAGGAAACAAAATTAGGCTACTTACAAACTTCCTCTTCTGGGGAGACTGAGCTCCTTCTGCAAAAGAAAAACAAAACAAAACATCTGCATGAGAGGTCACATTAACCTTAGCCTAGTAAGGCACCAAACAGATAGCCTAATTCTTCATTATGCTTGATTTAGCATTTTCCACAAGGAAAAGATTTTAACATCATGATTTTAGGCTGGATCCCTTCTTACATTGTTCTCTTTACATGCTGTGTTGAAATTACAAACATAGTTCATCTAAATTCCAAAACAGAAAAGGCACTATTCCTCCCAAAGCAAGGACAATAGAATACTAAGTTGAGCTCCATGGCCCCAAAATTGAGCTTCGGGAAAACTGGAGGAACCAAAGGACTTATCCAAAGAGGAAAGGGATAGAAGGAGGAGCAGAAATTTTGCAGGATTATAATTAAATGAGAGGTGAAATGGGGGAAAAAAAAAAAAAAAAAGGCAGTGAAATCCAGCTATTCACCCCCAACAGAAATAAACTCATGCAAGACACTGTGCGTACCAAAGATTACACGCTACTATGATTTGCTTAAATAAACCCAAAGATATCCTTCTGGTTTCATTTCTTAACATAAATGCAGTTTAGGACTTTGGTTATTTAAAAGTAGGTTAATGAATCTCTCTCGAAAGGTAACCAGACAGCAACAATTAATAGAGTGCTTTAAAGTCTTCAAAAGGGTGCTCTCACGCTAAT
Source organism: Neogale vison (assembly GCF_020171115.1). Lineage (NCBI taxonomy): Eukaryota > Metazoa > Chordata > Mammalia > Carnivora > Mustelidae > Neogale > Neogale vison. Next base: position 221,433,956 of record NC_058091.1, read on the forward strand.
CACTAATTAAGATCACTATCCACCTAACTATAGGGGAGACTGTGAAAACAAACAAACAAACAAAAAAGCCAACCAACCAAACAGAAAGGGATACAGAAATATCTTCACCCAGGAATGGAGATTTCAGAAGCCTTGGTCCTCAGGAATGATTATGTGATAACAATAATTAAGGAATAGGAAGCCATGAGTCATCAGGCTATTTAAACAAACAAACAAAAGAAAACCAGTATAAATTTGAAAGACTTGACTAAATTTAGTTTTTCATTCCTATAATTACCTTTTTTTTTCTTTTTCTTTTTTTGCCTTCCAGAAGCTTTTTTGAAAGGTGTTTCCCCTTCGACTTCAAATTCACCTTTCCTGTCCCCTATTTTTATTGGATCCTTAAATGGGTGTCACAGACAGTGACTGCAGATCTTACTTCTAAACAGCACAATTTATCCCAGCACAGCTTACAGAACACGGCCTTGAAAGGAGCAGACGGAGGGGAGGACGTTGCTTTATATGTAACCCGCCTTACTTATTAACTGGCAAATGTATTCCCATACAGTTATAATAATCCTATCACTGTTTAATTACAAGAAGAAACAAGGAAACCATTTTAGAAGCAGGAGCGCTTTCTCCTCTCAAGGGCCTCAAGGTTCAGAGATGAAACACTGTATTTTTGTTTTGTTTCGCTTTTTTCTCCAATCCTTGATTATCTCCGAGAAATTACAGGGCTTGCTCAACTTGGATGCTTGATTGTGAAACCCAAGTGCACCTTCATTTACTAAACCCCCTAAGGACAAGATGAAAAGTCTCTGGTCAAGCCTGTTTTCCTTGTGAACTGAGATGTAAATGGAAAACCAATGAGCAAGTCTATCTTTGGTGATGACAAGCACTGAGACATGTGTTTTGTCTGCAGGTTCAAAAGAGAAAAGCAAGAAGAGAAGAACAACTCCGTAGAAGCAATTGTTCACGGATCCTTGTATCTATTAGAAAGGAATTATGGAAGCCCGCTGCACAGCAAAGGCCTAGAGCTCGAGAAAGGAAACGCTGTGGTCCTGTGAGCTGATCTGACAACAGCGCAGCAAGAAAAGGAGGCAGGGCTGATGGGTTATCATTAATAACAGAGTCAGTCAGATGTTATTTCAATTCCATATGCAAATAGATCACTCATGATATGAGAGGCAAAGGGCCAAATGAATGATCCCCAAATAGTTCAATTAATCACAGTCCACCAAATGACCCAACCATAAGCTGGCTGCTCTGCTCTGCTCTGAGAAGAAGAAAAAAAAAAAAAAACAAAAAAACTGCTGAAACAGCAAGATAAGGGATAAAAACCAACTCTGTTTTTAATCAGAAGTCTTTCCAATAGGTCCAGCATCTAGCATGATGAGCTCCAAGCAAGGAGAAAGGTCACGGTGCATAACCTGGTGCTGCTGCTCCATGGGACGGCCTCCGAGGCTCCAGGACGAGGAGTAGAGGACATTTAATCGGCCACTGTCGACTGACCTGAAGCCTCCACGCTAACCAAGCTGAGGGAGCTAATCCACCTGACGGTCTGAATGTCAGACTCGGCACTGGAAACTCAATTTGGGAGCAAATTGGAATCAGATGTGATGGTAATAAAGTGAGAGAAATGAATGCGCTGTGGCCAAGACCTTGTGAACAGTGGCTTCAAAAGGCAGCGGATTCCAGGAGGACCCAGTGATTGCAGACGGAGCAATGGGTGGCTCACGCGTGGGGACCACACGCTGATCGAGCCGAAGCCCGCAGAAGTCAGTGAGCAGCGGCAACGCATTTTCTGCCGAAGCCCCTGTGGTACTTCGAGCATGTGTCTTCATTTTATTTTCTTAATGTCATGTGAAGGGCACTAACACATACTTAGATAATTAGGTAAGACATAAGGTATTGGTCCGAGTCATAAACCAAAGCTTCTGCTTAGGAGATCTGGAACGCACGGTAATAATTTAGCAGCAGGTAAGGATTAGGGGAGGGAAGAAGTGTGGGACAAAGAGAGTAAAGGTCAGGAAGAATCTGCCTGAACTAAACAATATGGAACTATTAATCATCACAGGATTAAAGACACTCCTAAGAGTACATTCAAGAACATTAAAATTTTTTTTAAAAGATTTTATTTATTTGACAGACAGAGGGCACAAGTCCACAGAACAGCAGGCATAGGGAGAGGGAGATGTAGGCTTCCTGCTGAGCAGGGAGCCCTATGCGGGGCTCAATTCCAGGACTCTGGGATCATGATTTGAGTTGAAGGCAGACACTTAACTGACTGAGCCACCCAGGAGCCCCAAGAACATTAAAAATTTTTAAATGGTTTTCATGGATACTGATTTCTCAGTGACTTCTAACATCTTTTTAGAATTGCTGTGTATCATTACTTGCTGACAATACGATTTCCTTGGCCCACCCCCCTTTCTAAAAGTGCTAACTAGCTTATATGCATTCAGAAAATGAGGGTGAAGCTAAGTTAATTTTGTTTGAGAACACTGTGACCTTCTTGTGATTCCTGGATAAGAGTGAGGACAAACAAGGGTCCCTCAAACCCAGTAAGAGAATTTTAGGAGAATTCGGGAACAAAAGAGTCCTAACAAATGATTCAGCTTCTTCCCCCCACCCAGACCCCCTCCACCTCATGCCCCCCCACCCCCATCAACCTTGGGCAAAAAAGAAGAAAATAACTTGTTTTATTCATGAAGGCAAGAGAGAAAACTGCAATGCTTCATATGTATAGACAATTTCCACAATGGTAATTTTAAAAGAATGTACTATTTAATATGGGTTTTTTTAAGGTTTTATTTATTTATTTGACAGAGAGAGACACAGTGAGAGAGGGAACACAAGCAGGGGGAGTGAGAGAGAGAGAGAAGCAGGCTTCCCGCTGAGCAGGAAGCCCCATGTGGGGCTTGATCCCAGGACCCTGGGATCATGATCCGAGCAGAAGGCAGACACTTAACCGACTGAGCCACCCAGGCGCCCCTATTTAATATTTTTAATAGTTATACATACAAAATTAGAACAATATGTTCACATATGTTTAGGGACTCTTTGAGCTATTCTTTTTAACTGATGGGTCATTCTGTGATTTTAAAAGAAAGGAGATGTGATTATATCACAAATAATATATATTGAGGCACCTGGGTGGCTCAGAGTTAAAACTATGCCTTTAGCTCAAGTCATGATCTCGGGGTCCTGGGATCAAGCCCCGCATCCGGCTCTCTGCTCAGCAGGGAGCCTGCTTCCTCCTCTCTCTGTCTGCCTTTCTGCCTAGTTGTGATCTCTCTCTGTCAAATAAATAAATAAAATCTTTAAAAAATATACATATATATCTATATTAGATAACCCTCTCTCTAAGAGGTGGAGCTTAATTCTCTTTCCCTTGAGATTGGCTGGATTTAGTGACACACTTCCAAAACTAGAATAGGGAAAGGGAAACATAGCAACTTTCCAGTGGAGAAACCTGACAGACAAGGTCTTAACCAAGTGATTCAGATTAACACCACCTGCTAAGTTATGTCGCTCTCATGTGCTCCTGATACAATGTTATGGGAAGGGGCTTCACCTCAGGTTTTCTTGCTAAAAACCCTTAAGTCCAGTCTAATCATGATAAAACATAAGGCAAACCCTAGTTGAGGGTCGTTCTATAGAACACCTGACCAGTCCTCTTTAAAACATCAGGATTGTGAAAAACAGGTAACATTTGAGAAACTGTCAGAGATTAAAGGAGGGAGAGAAGATGACTAAATGTAATCTACGTAGGATCCTGAGCTAGTTTCTGGATCAGAAAAAGGGGGAAACCTGCTAATATCCAAAAAGAGTCTGAGTTTAGTTAATAGTAATATACCAGTGTTAATTTCATGGTATTGAAAAACGTATTCAGATTATAAAAGATATTAACATAGTGGATGGGTGCATGGGTGGCTCAGTCGGTTAAGCATCGGCCTTTGGCTCAGATCATGATCTCTGGGTCCTGGGATCAAGACCCGAGTCAGGGTCCCTGCTCAGTGGGAGATCTTCTTCTTCCTTTGCTTCTCTGCTCGGGCTCTCTTTCTCTCAAATAAATAAATAAAATCTTAAAAGAAAAGGAAACATATTAACACAGTGGAAAAGTATACAGAAATTCTCTCAAGTCTTAAAACTTTTCTATAAATATAAAATTATTTCAAAAAAATTTTAAAAGTTCTTTCTCACACAGGAGAACAGAGAGAGGTAGGGAGAAAGTAAAACTGGTGGGAAGGATGGACAGGATGAACAAATCAACATCCAAATATTCTAAGATTATATTAAGGAGACGGTTAACCCATTTTTAGGAGATTATGCAAGTCATCTTTGTGAGAGAAGACTTGGTTAGGTCCACCCATGAAGATGGTGAGAAGCAGTCAGATTTGAGGAACATTTTTATAGACCCTATAAAAGAACTGTGTGTAGAATAGGAGAGGAATCAAGGAAGTTTTCTGCCTAAGCAAATACAGTTTGCGGGCAGAAGAGTTTTGTTTGGACATGTTTCATCCAAGATGACTCTAAGGATTTCAAGTAGAAATTTCCAAATAGGTGGCTGGACTTCTGCGAGCCTGGTTTCAGGAAAGAGGTTGGAGCTGGGAAAAGACTTTGGAGTTATTACCCTACACAGGGCATGTAAAGCCCTGGGCTGGCTGAGACAGGAAAAGAACGGGAAGAAAGAGGCACACCCTTATGCATCATCATGGGCACCTCAACATTTCAAATCTTCAAGGATGGAGAATCATGCTACGTGTTGTTAAATGGTGCATTGCACATGCAGCAACTAGGGTTCTTAATAACCAAGAAATTGAGAAAGGCAACAAGTAGAAAAAAATTTACTGGGTAGATACTAGCTCTCACACAGGTGACAGGATGGTAGCACAGACAAGATCAGAAAACAGGACGAAATCCAGGAAATTAAACCCCAGACAACATGGCCACACTCGGGACATCCCCACAACTGAACACTGAACTCAAGTCCAGCCTCCAAGAAGTGAAACTTAACTGCCTGTGCACCTTTCCCTCATCACTCCTAGTGGGTTTTTCCCCTTCTTTGAGAGTGTTAGTATCATCATACCTGGGTCTCTGCTTCAGCTGTCATGGAGCAGAGGAGAATACTAGATCCCTTCACCAGTACAGTGGGAGAAATAGTCATTGGTAAACTCACCATGTCACTGAGAGTTACAACTATTCTACATTTGCAGACAAACTGTTAATTTAGGGAGAGAGTCCAAAGAGCCAAGATATGCAGGGCAATACTTCAGGCACTGTTTAGGGCACTTAAGGAGGAAAGAAAATATGACAGATTCAAAAGCCAGCTGGGGGAGGGGGGGCAGTGATGCCTGGGTGGCTCAGTCAGTGAAGCCTCTACCTTCGGCTCAGATCATGATCTTGGGGTCCTGGGATCGAGTCCTGCATCAGGCTCCTTGCTCAGCGGGGAGACTGCTTCTGCCTCTGCCTGCCAATCCCCTGCTTGTGTGCTTGTGTTCTTTCTCTCTCTTTCTCTCTTTCTCTCGGTCTCTGACAAATAAGATCTTTAAAAAAAAAAAAAAAAAAGCAAGCTGGGGAAACATATATGCACAAAAGAAAAGAGATACCAGGTATGAGATTATGCAGTTTTACCTGAACATGTAAACACTAACAGTGGACAGAAGATAAAAGGGGAGAAGATAATTCAGCTCAGGCAGTGGGTCTGAAAGCAACTGGTGACACATTAATATCATCCAGGAAGCTTTTAAAAATAACAATGTCTGAACTCCACCCCTGGAGACTGAGAAGGAGAGTGGTCTGTGTAAGTTATTTAGTGGAGGTTAGTGCTAGCTTGCTTATTTATTTATTTATTTCATTATTTTGAGAGCGAGAGAGCTATGGGGGGGGAGGGGGACAAAGAGAGAGAGAGAATCTTAAGCAGGCTCCGCACTGGGGAATGGGCTCAAACTCAGCACCCTGAGATCATGATCCGAGTGGAAACCATACCCTTAACCAACTGAGTCACCAGGTGCCTCAATACTTTTAAGTTCCCTTAAGAACAATGAATATGCATAAATATTTTGCCTTTGGATTTTTTTCTTTATGGAATATTAGTTTTCTTGCCATCATTACAATAGTGAACTTTCAGGTTTTCAGTTATTTCCTTTGCAAGTGGGAAGCACTGGAGGGCAAGGAGAGGTACCCTCAGTGGAACTCCCTCTACGTGGGAGGGTGTAAAATGAGCAAGGAATACAGATTCATCTGGGAACTGGTCCTCCCAGAGAAGGGATTTGGGCTCCATTTTTCTGGCCTCTGTTTCTAAGGGTCACTTGTGAAGACAGAAGCACAGGTCAGGCAAGTTCATACTATAGAACCAGATCTTACATGACACTTCGGTTAGAATCAGAGCAGTGGTCAACAGCAGCTTATGTGCAAACAGCGCTTGAAAACTCCAGTGAACGGCCCGTAAAGTAATTGGTTTTCTGCATTAAAAGCTTGTAGTGTACAGCTAAAAAAGCAGCAGGTCGACCTCCAAAGATCTGCCTGGACATTCATACCATTTGACCTGCAAAACATCCCTAAAATCCCTCAGGGGGAATGTGAGATCTGTGGAGAATCCCAAAGGATCTCCCCTTTCTCACAGGCTCTATTTCATTCTATTTTTGTATCTATAAACACTTAAAGGCATTTATTTGCAGTTGTAAAGCTCAATACAATCAACCATAAAAGGTAGACACAAAACACTTGCTGGGTTTTCATAGCCATTTTCCTTGATCAGAAACCACATCCTCACTTTCTTTTAATAAGAAAGTGGCTACCATCTTGCTTTCTTGCCAGGCTGGCTTTTTTTCTGCCGTGAACCCAAGTCATCAGCTGTTACATGACTAGGCATTAGGCGTACAGGCTCTCTCCATAGACAAAAAGTTTCTTAAGTCACAAGATGGCTATCTGTCTCTTTCAGTTTTAGAAGCTCTTATCAAAAACTCAATCTAAGAATTTTACAACATCATCACCCGGCTATCCGCCGGGACCCTAAGGCCCTCCCACGGAAAGCCCAGGGGAGATTAGTAATTGCCTCATGGTCACAAAGCCAGGACATGTTGGAAACAGAATCTGAACCAGTGTCATAAGGTTCCAATTTGTTCCCCTACAACGGACTGTGCAGGGTGGAGATGTGAGCCACTGAGAGGGGCTCTGAATGAGTACATGTGCAGAGAGGGCTGGAAGCAATAACGGAAGAGGGCAGCCTTTCCTCTAAAGAGTAAGAAAGGTACAGGTTGTGAACAGGTAGGTCTGTAGTTTCAGAAAAGCATAAATCACAATCTTTGGCCAAGGGTGAAGCCCAGGGGCTCGTGGAGGGACGAAAGCAAGCAAACGGAGGTCCTTTATTTTAGCACACACTTTTAAATTAGGGCCACGTGGGGGGGGGGGTTGCTGTGCCAGGCTCTGGGGAGAAAGGATTCCATTTGCTGTAAATTTTAGTGCTGAAAAACCTGGAAGAGAGACCTTTTAAAATTGTGCAACAGGACCAAAGGAGGAGGTGATCAGTTTTCCGTAAGGAGGGTCAGTACTGCTTGTCGCCCAAGGATGCTACCTGTTACCTGGGATAACAGAACCTGGTGGAACTCACACTACTCTCAACCCTCGGGCTTAGCTCAGGTTCGGTGAAGCTAATGACAAAGTCCATTTGCTTTGGCCAGAGATGGCCTGTGATTCAATCTGGCAAAACACGATGCAAAACAATGTGTGTTTCCAGGATCCTGGGAGAGAACTCCTTCCCTTTTCCAAGAGAGCTGACAGGGAGGAAGGTGCACTAACCCCAAGAAGCTAATGGCGGCTGTAGGGGAGACAGACATGGAAGATGGCAGACAAGACAGAAGGTTAGAAACTGGGTATTGGGTGGTATCTTTCATACATGACACATGAGCCATTCGATTCTCTTTACTGTTTTAACTAGTTTAACTTGTGGGTTCTGTTTCTTGCAGTTCAGATATTCTCAAGCGACACACTACTTCCGTCTGGTTCTTCTTTAGCAGCAACTGGGAGTTGGCTGGGCACCCACAGAAGTGGGTGAGAAAAGGAGTATCCCTGAAAAAGCAAGAGATGTAGCAAGGCTGGGTGGAGTCAAAGAATACACAGCTCTTAGTAAATTCAGAAGTGCTGGAACCGAAGGTAGAAAGAAAAAGCCAACAGAACAAGAATATGGAGGCAGAGACAGGGTCAAGTCACAAAGTTTTTGGAAGGGTCTGCGTTTTTGCTAGTGGCAATGAGGAGTTCCAGTAACATTTTATTATTATTGTTGAAAGATTTTATTTATTTGAGAGAAAGAGAGAGACAGTGAGTACAAACTGTGGGGAGGGATGGAGGGAGAGAGAGAAGCAGACTCCCCCCTGAGCAGGAAGCCAGACACTGGGCTTGACTGTAGGACCCCGAGATCAGGACCCGAGCCTTAGGCAGACACTTAACCAAATGAGCTGCCCAGATGCCCCTATAACATTTTAAATAGGAAGGAAAAAATGGTGAAGTCTGCACATTAAAAAAGATCACTCTGCCATCAGGGTGTCAGATGGCTTATTAAGCACAAACAGGAAAGGAATTAGGGGGTTTATGAAGTTGTTGGAAAGCATGGTGGAGTAGGGACCAAGGAAGAGGCAGTGAGGAGGTCAGAGAGGAGCAGATTCAAGACAGAAATGTGCACAGGATCTATAAGGTGTTTAGAATAAATGCTTAACTAGCAGAAGGTTTAGAACCCTAGGAGCTAAGGGCAGGGTGCCATGCAGAGCTTAGGAAAAAGGGCCATCCCAAAGCACAGAGAACCTTTCAGAAGTTAAATAAAAGAAATCTGAATGGATGAGGGGATAGAAAAACCATTTAAGTTAGACTGCAGGGTCCCTGATGGGCAGGAACATGAGATAAAGTTCCAGAGTAAGGCAGGAGCAAGGGTCAATATCCTGGGTCTTTCTTACATGAAAGTTACACATCAATCATCACAAACCCCTCTTCCACTTTATGATTTATACACACAGGGCAGAAGTGGTTTTCCTTTACTACGCTCATCGGCCTCCCTCCACTTAAGAACAGCAGCTCCCATCTACCGTGTAGGGATGTACGCTATCTCATTTCATCTTCACCACCATTTCCATTTTACAGAACCGAGACAGAGACAGGTTAAGTAGCTTACACAAGGTCACGGAGCTGGTAAACGGCTTAGCCTGTCTTTGAATACACATCAGCCAGCGTCCAGAGCAGTTTAATTATTTTTCATCCCCAAGGAAGACTTGGTCTGCCTGCACTGGGACCCTGTCTCGTGGAGGCTATCAGGGTGTCCTCGTAGTAGATAACACACTGGCAATAACTCTCAGAAAGGGGTTCTACCGATTTCTGAGCTCTTTCTAAGCAAATTTCACACAAATTATTTCTTACAGACTGTATTTGAAGCAAAGCCTTGAAAACACGTTACTTTTAACACAGAACTTTTAAAGCAGAAAAAAAGTGTAACAAGTCAAATATCCAGCTAACCCCAAGTAAATGAGCAAATGAAACAAGCTTCCTTTCCCAGCCAATTATGATGATGGTTCCTGATGGTTTGTAACATGTTACACCTTTGACTTAAAAAAATCAAGCTTGGGGGGCGCCTGGGTGGCTCAGTTGGTTAAGCAACCGCCTTCGGCTCAGGTCACGGTCCCGGAGCCCCGGGATCGAGTCCCGCATCAGGCTCCCAGCTCCGTGGGGAGTCTGCTTCTCCCTCTGACCTTCCCGCCTCTCATGCTCTCTCTCTCAAATAAATAAAAAAATTAAAAAAAAAAATCAAGCTCGGGAATCAGATATTTGTAGCCACACTGCCTTCCAACTTAGTATTATGTATGGGAAATCCACTTCGAAGTCAGATTTTCCACTTCCTACATGGGTTGCTGAATAATAGCTAGTACTTACATTAGTAACATCTCTGGTTTACTAAGTGTTCATTAAATACTAAAGTGAAGGGCAACTTATTTCCTCATTATTAGTAGCTTCCAGCACAAATTTTACTTTATGTGCTTATTTTATTCTCTAAGAACAAAGGACTATTTCTGTCACGAGAAAGCATGTCCTTTTTGAAATTAAAGAAACTCCTTTAGATCCAATTAGAAGAGTCACAGTCCTTTGCAACAAAAGAAGCTAAATAAGTCAACATACTAGATCAGCCAAACTTCAGGCTAAAAAAAAATCTCTATTTAAGTTAATATTTAATTTAAACTATTTAAGCTAAGCCAATTGTATACTCCATAATGATTAAATGGAGAAGATTTAGACTCACGTACACGTATATTCTTCTCCAAACGTTAGAAAGCATCCTTAAAAATTTCCCTTACCTTGTGTAGGACTCAGTCTCTTGAATTATTACAGGAGGATACGACAACTAATGTCCTAAAGTGTTAAGAAGCTGAATGAGAACACAGGTCCTGCATTAAGCCCGAGTCTCAGACACGAGAGCACCCTAAATGTCAGCTATTATTATGTGAGCAGGCTTCTCACATTAGACAAGGCACCCAGGGCACAAGGGAAGAGCTCCGAGAAACAGAAATGGGGGGAAGTCAAAGAAGAGGCACAGAAGACGCCTCCTCCTCTCTCTCAGTGTAGAACCCGGCCACTGTTCTGGGAACCACCTGGAAGATTCAAAGCCAATCCAGCTTCAGTGAAATCATGGACTGTTACTAATCATCAGAAAAAATGCCTGTAACAGGAGATCAAATGCAAAAGCTAGATATTTAGAATTTTAATTGCCTTTAAGACAGTGCGAGTTTAGAGACCCTTCAGGGCTATAAAATTAAGGTCATTGTGGACAAGTTTTGTGATTTTTCTTTTTTCCCTGAGAAGAGTCTTAACAAAGATCTTGATAAATACGCGTATCGGCCCTGCCACTTAACTATGTTTCTTGTTACTCAGGAAAGCCTGTGACCTACAGTGAGCTTAGATAAAAAGGCAACATCGCACAGCTGTGCCCCACAAGGCTTGGCAATTTTTTCAGTTCTTCCATCCATTACCCACAAATTATAGTAAATTCAAAATATTGATCTGCACACCCCCCCCATGGGAAGAAAGTTACCATCGACTTTTATTGCTTATTGTTGGGTACAATTCCCTGGAATCAATAAAAGCTACAATGTTCATAAGCTTCTAAAAAGCTGGTTAATACAGTGGATATGAGACACCTCTTAGGATCAGTATAAATCTATAGGATTCTTCAATAGAACAGTGAGTGGCTGGCAAACATCTTCAATGTTCAAAAGCTTTATTTGATTTTAAAATCTTCTCATTACCCAGGAAAATGTATCTGTGACTGGGAATAAACATTAAGCAATTAGAGAGAACCCCACTTAATGGATCTTCACTTTCCTCTTTTGGTTCCCTTGCATTCCCACGCTGATGTCAATGTCCAATCCAGGGGCAATTATTAACAGTTGTGATCATTTTTTAGAAAGTTTAGCTTAACACTGATTTAAGTAAGCTTTCTGGACAGTAGCTTCCAGGTTCGATCAAAGAAGGCCAGTTTGCCCATAAACAATATTTCAACTGCCCCTAATTCAAAGAATCAATATCCTTTTATGAACCAATTTTTAAAAATCAGGTAATAATTCACAGGTTCCATTAAAATTACAGACAACCATAATACAAAAAGAAAAGGGCTTTTTATAGAACCAGGAACGAGAATTGGATGAGACTATTTGACCAGTGATATAGAATTTATTCAGCTGAGATTAATCATTTTTATTTACTAAGGGCCCGCTAGAGTTTATCTAGCACTCACTCTTCTGAAAGCCCATTTTAGTGTAGAAATTTACTGGCAAATCAGCTCCAGGGAGCTCTTGAAGTGCTGTATGAAGCTAATACCCACAAGCCTGCTTTCTTCTGACACTCTTCTCCATCTAAATGCAAAAGACGACACTTAAAATGTACATATAAAATGTACAAAGGTGATGGAAGATTAATGACACACATATTCAAATAATCAATAATGTGACTTAAGCCTTTAATGGTACTGAAATTTATTGTAAGGAGGTCACAGAATAAAATAAACAATTGGCTTGCGGGGGATATACCTTTTACTTAGTAAGTAATAGGTCCTATTTGCTAAAGGGCACGGTAGCTGACTTTCAAGATTATTTTCCCCAATGTGTTATTTCAAGTAACAGTACCTGGAAGATGCTGGAATTGGGAGCCCCAAGACGGATGAATACGAGTTAAGCGATCTCCCTTTTCCTACTTTGTACCTCCCCCAGCAAAACCACCAGGAAAATCGGCACTGCTCTGCCTGCCGCCACAATGCCACCCAACAGCTTTGCCCCGGTAAGTGCCAGGCCCTGTGCTCCATATTTTCTCATACACGATCTCACTGGAGACTCACTTCAGCCCCGCAATTACAGACAGTATTACCACCACTTCTTCTGACAGGAAACCGAGTTTTGGAAGAGTTACATTGTGATCTGCTCCAGGTCAGAGGACTCAGGCAAAGGACAGCAGAGCAAAGACAAAAGTGGGGTGAGGGACCCTGTTTCCATACTGTACCAGCCATGGGCATTCATCTGGCAAACATTTTTATGGGAGAAATAATAAATCTTTATTTATTTAAACTGCTCTTAGTTTTCTGTTATTTGCAGCTAAACATATTCCTGGTAACTGTCCAAAAACAGCTCATACCGAACTTTTCAAGTCACTTTTGGAGCAGGGTATCTAAAGGCACACTAAGCATCAAGACGGCCCTGGCTGGGGCACCTGGGTGGCTCAGTGGGTTAAAGCCTCTGCCTTCGGCTCGGGTCATGATCCCAGGGTCCTGGGATCGAGTCCCACATCGGGCTCTCTGCTCAGCAGGGAGCCTGCTTCCTCCTCTCTCTCTGCCTGCTTCTCTGACTACTTGTGATCTCTATCTGTCAAATAAATAAATAAAATCTTAAAAAAAAAAAAAAAAGAAGGGCTGATGTTTGGTACCCAAAGAAAATGACCAAATGTTCCTGAAATTAAGATTAGATTCTATGAGAAACAAAACTTTGACAACATTGGTTACAGACTGTCGATGTGGTACCATCGACAGTGGTCCTGGGATCAAGCTTTGCATTGAGCCCCTTATTGTAACAGGCTCCCATCTCTGTGGAGAGGCTGCTTGTCTCCCTCTCCCTCTGCTCCACTCCCAGCTCTCTCTGTCTCAAATAGTCCTTTTTTCAAAACAGATTTGAGAGGGTTGCACAGTGTGTGCTAATGACTTTGAAGTTAACTAAAGAGATTCCAAATTTAATGGCATCACATTTGTGACAGTTAATTAGCAGAAAATATTACAGTGCAGTGAAGTTTTTGCCTTTTTTTTTTTAAAGCATCAAAAGCAATACAAGGTTTTGGGTTTTTAATTGCTTCTTCCCAAAGACTGAATTATGTTCTAATGCAAAGATAGAATGAATCCTTCTCTCAAAGTCAAAAGATCCCTTGTGATGTTTCTGTATCTCAAGGACTACAAAATAAGTGGATGTTTAAATCTGAGACCTAAGAAAGTTTTCATAAGGTGGCCTTCTCATTTTTGTTGACTGAAAAAATAAAGCAATTTTCAAGCAGTAAGATTTTTCCTTTATAATATGTGAATGTCGCCATTTGTAATTCGGGGTGAATGGAAGTGGTTTCCACTTCGGTTTTTATTATACTAATTGGGTTCTTCCTTTGAAAAATCAGAAGCATAATAGATCTTACTGTACTGATATACTTACTATACCACACGGAAGCTCTGTGTCCTCATGATGGATTACACTGGATTACCTTGGAAACCTGAAACTGACAGTTAATTTTGGACTCCCTGTCTTTTGAATGAAAGCAAGCAACAATAACAGTAAAAGCTGAGAAAACATGCATAGGATATTAAAACAGTTGCATGCTTATCTCATTGAAACTACAGTAATTAAAAAACAAAAAACAAAAAACTGACAATACCAAACAATATAATGAACAAAGACAGGGAATCAACTTTAGATCCTTAAAGAATACAAAGTCACAGACACTTGAACTATCTTTCAAAGCCACACTATCTAGACAAGCTGATGAATTTACACTAATGCTTTTAAAGGGTTTTGTCACTTTTAAAAGCTAGTCAAAAAAAAGAAGAGAAAAGAAAGAAAAGAAAAAGTAAACTTAAGGTGCCTGGGTGGCTCAGTGGGTTAAGCATCTGCCTTTGGCTCAGGTTATGATCTCAGGGTCCTCTGTTGAGCCCCGCATCAGGCACTGCTCAGCAGGGAGTCTGCTTCCCCCTCTCCCTCTGCCTGCCTCTCTGCCTACTTGTGATATCTCTCTCTCTCTCTCTCTCTCTGTCAAATAAATAAATAAATAAATAAATCTATCTTTAAAAAAAAAAGAAAGAAAAAGTAAACTTAATTACACTAAATTGAATAATTTATCAAAAAAATAGTACCTAAGTAAAACAGACTGTTAAAGAATTAGATCTTTTTTTATCCAGATGTAATTAACATAGAACTTTGCTTAAACTTGATACATTATGTTCAATATGGTTGCTCCATTCTACTGTGTCCCATAATTATTAATTCTTCTAGTGGTAGGAGCAATTAAGAGGTTTTTTTTAAAAGATTTTATTTATTTGACAGAGATCACAAGTAGGCTGAGAGGCAGGCAGAGTGGGGAGAGGGAAGCAGGTTCCCCGCTGAGCAGAAAGCAGAGAGCCGAGATTCGAGAGTCCAATTCGGGGCTCGATCCCAGGACCCTGAGATCATGACCTGAGCCGAAGGCAGCGGGTTAACCAACTGAGCCACCCAGGCGCCCCTATATGTCTCTTTTAAAGAAAGAATGTAAATACAAAAATCTTCTGTGCTAAATATTACACACTAATTGAATAAAGCTGATTACCCACCCATGCCGAGGTCCACCAGTATGAATGTGTTTAAGGGGCAGAGCCTCAGAGAGGCAGCCAGGCAAGGTGGCTCGGAATACTTGGCTTAGGAGGGGCGTCTGGGCGACTCAGTGGGTTAAGCGTCCACCTCTTGATTTCAGCTCAGGTCATGATCTCAGGGTCCTGGGATCAAGCTTTGCATTGAGCCCCTTATTGTAACAGGCTCCCATCTCTGTGGAGAGGCTGCTTGTCTCCCTCTCCCTCTGCTCCACTCCCAGCTCTCTCTGTCTCAAATAAGTAAATCTGAAAGAAAGAAAGAGAGAGAGAGAGAGAGAGAGAGAGAGAAAGGAAAGAAGAAAGAAAGAAAGAAAGTAAACTTGTTTAGGAGTAGGGCCTTGGGCAAAGTATTTAACTTCTCTGTGGCTCTCTTCTCTCACTAGAAATTATAGGTAATAATAGGTGGTGTTATTGTGAGGATTCAATGAAATAATACACATAAAGTACCTAGGAAAGTGATTGGCATACATCGAGAATGCTAATATTGGGTTATTATTCTATTTTAAATATTCATGTGCAAATCTGACATTGCAACCTTAAGGTTTTGCAATTTAAAAGTATAAAGTGTTCATCTACATAATAGGTAGTTATGCTGATGTATCTTCTGTGCACCAAAGGACAGATGAAAACCAGTAATAAATTTAAATATTCTCTAAGCCTGCTTAAATGAAAGCTTAAAGAATCTATCTTTGCATTTCTTATTGAAAGAAATAAGAAATTCTCAGGTGCTTCCAGATGAGTTCTGCTCCTTTAAAACTAAACCAAAACAGATTACCTCACAGTTGTAAATGCTCTTTGTCAAGTATGAAGTCCATCTCAATGGAAACCAAACTTCCTAAAAAAGCCAGATTCCATTTTTATCCCCCCACATGCTAAACAAGTCGGCATATGTTCCAAGCGTTCTATTGTGCATATCTTAAGCAGACCTTTTTTAGCATGTGTGGGTTTCATTAAATCACAAGTGAGAAGGTATTTCTTGCTCTGACCGGGAATAAGGCTGGATTTGTTGTCTACTCTGCATTCTGTATTTTTCTTAGTCTACCTTTCATCAATAAATAACAGTGTTGCTTTAACTAGAAAGTGTGGAAAATTCTGATTGAATTTTCCACTTCAAAGTACACAAAATCATTTCATCTAACATGCTGTGTTGGAAAATCTATGCTCCATTCTGACCTCCTGTTGCAGTCTATTCAAGTGTTGGTGATGCACCGTGTCACACCGCATGGCTGGTGAAGGAGAGTAAACATATTGACTGAGAAATGTTTTGAAAAACCCCTATTCCACATAGATCCCAGCTACTGTCAAAAATCACAAAAATGTTTGCATTCTGTCTGTGCAAGAGCATGACCGAGCTCTAGGAGAAATTCCCACAATAAATAAAAGAAGCTACCTGCATAACTCTCCATCTAAACAAGATGGTGCTGGGCTTGGGACGAAGTGGGGGGGGGGTTGGGCCCAAGGTTTGGCCCAAATAATATGCTCAGAGGTGTCTAAGAGAAGACGTTATTAACAGTGCCCTTCCTTTAACCTATTTGCAAGGTTAAAATAAAATTTAGCAGAAGAGATTACCACCACTACTGAGAAGGCACAACTCAGCCGGCAGGCAAGGAACACACCGGAGGAAAGGTAATATATTGATTGACCTTTCCTTCCAATTGCAGTCCAGGCAGCTAGCTGTCTTTTTTCATTTGGAGGGATATGACAGCTGACCTAGCTTATTTTCTTGGACTAGCAAACTAGGGCAGTCCTTGGACAAGTTAGGCAGCCAAGACCAGAATACCCTACAATGACATAGCACTACAACACTAACACTGTTGTAAGTGGGAAGCCCTAAACAATAACACTGTCATCAGATAGCCTTCTGGGTTAGAGCTCTGCTTTCCTCCAAAAATGAAAGCTTCCTTATCAGGAAGCAGCGGCGAGGAGGGTTTCCAGGTTACAGAATGGCAGTCATATGAATTATTCATAGTCTTTGGAATAAAGAGCAAGAGGGTCCCCATAACTTCACATTTCCCAGTGAATGTGGTTAATGGGTTTCTGGACGATAGGCTCTGTATTCACTTAAGCTGGAGAAGCACATCATTAAATACAGGACAGAGCATTTACTTGTTGCAAGATTTTTCCCATTACTAGCATTTTACCTAACCAGAGCAAAGGGTATGGTCAACAGTGCTCTGCAAAATAATGGGTTCACAGAACACTTTGAGAGGGGAGATCCACTTAAGGCATGCACATGGAACATGCTTTGAGAAATGCAGGCTTAACCGAGCCCTCTTTTTAGTACAACGTTAGGACGACCATAGGAAAAGCAGAGACCAAATTATTGTCATGTAATATGCCAGTCACTGCAGTCAGGAGCTTTGAATTTCAGTCTTGTATCGCACTACGACGAACCCTTGAGGTGACTTATGCTGTAATTCAATCAAGTGTCCCCTACTACACCTAGCAAGACTGTACAACTAATCCAAGAGGAGACTGCAAACAAGAGCTACACAAATACTGGTGCATCACAGCGATCAGATCTCTAAGGAATGAAACGCAAAGAATAAGAGCACTACTATTCCATAGGCCTAGAGTGCATGTGCCAGACAAACATGGTAAATAAAAACCATTACTACATCCATGTGTTTATAACAGCAATGGAATAACAGAGCTGGTCCCCTATTTATCAATGGGCAAGACTTCTCTTTGTTCTCTTTGCACTACTGGCCCATTTCCTGATCTCCCTGAACAAATTTCCTATTTCTGAGACTTGGACTTCCACTTTGAATGTAGACAATCATAAGAGACCATTACTTTCAACAACGTGAATGAAGATATGAAGAAAAACAAAAAATGAAAAGTGGAGATTTGGCTGTTTCTCCCCTGTCCCGCCATTCTATCGTGATTGAGAGCTAGCTGTGGGCCTCCTGCTTCAAGAGTTTATCACTTTTTGGAATTTGCTTTTCTTTTTAGGGTTACTTGTGCCCTTAGCTTTTTAAATTATTTTTTGTTAAGCTACAGCATTGTAGCTGGTTTTGAATGTTAAGGTAACAGCAACATTGTCATTTTCTATATTCTTGTCATTATCTATATTCCAAAGTAGAAAAGGAAGACTGAGAAATAGGAGATTTTACTTCTTTGTGAGTCCCTAATTTTGAGGAGGTCAAACTTTTTGAAGAAGTCAGTAGAAAGTGAGGTAAATAATTAGGTCTGGAAAAAGCATGTCTCTTCAACGGTGATCAACGGTGCTGAGTCATTCTGCTTTCCACTAGAGCTGGGTCTGGGCATGGCTGTGACCCATAGATAAGAAGAGAAACAGGCAGTGCATACAGATACACAGATAACCAAGATCTGGGTGTTATCAGACCAAGACTCAAAAAGAACTATGCTAGAGGATAGAGTGGTAAACATGCGTGACAACATGAACACGTAGGAAACATAGGAAATTTCTGTATAGAGGTAAAAACTGCAGTAATAATGAAGAACAAAAGGGGAGACTGAGACTGAAAGATGGGACACCAGAATGAAATGGACTTACCAGCTGACTGGGCAAAACAAAGTTAAGTTTAAGGAGAAGCAAAGCAAAACAAAAACCAAAGGCCAAGAGGAGTATCTAAGACCCACGTGACAATATAAAACAGCTTATATAGGTATACATGGAGTCTTAGAAGGAGAAGAGAGAAAATGAGGTAGAAGATACATTTCTTTGAAAAGATACAGGCCTAGGACTTTCAAAAAAAAAAAAAAATGATGGAAGGCATCCATCCACATATCCAAGAGGCTCAATGAATCCTGAGCAGAATAAATACAAAGAAATTCATCTTGGGCACATCACAGTTAAATCTCCTTTTCAGGCAGTAAGTAGGTAAATGTGTGTGTGGGAATGGCAAGGGAATGCCCCCCCCCAAATTAATATAGAAATGTTAAGAGAGGAAACAGAGTTTTCTAGATAAGCAATCCAGCTACCAAAATGATATTCTGGTCCGTGAGCATTAGCCAGCGAATGTGTCTGAGCTGTTGAGAACACTCTTCCCAAGTATTAAGAAACACACTCCTTTCAAAACCTTATCAGGATCCACAGAATCTCCAGGGTCAAGGTAAGAGTAGCCTGGCTAAATGTCTACATTACTTTTTCAGAGTTGCTATTTAAGTTTCGATCTGTTTTTCCTTTTGCCTGAGGGCTGGGGGATAGAGAGGCACAGAGGACACAGAAATCCTTGAAGGTAAAGGGATGATTTCAGTAATTCCTCATAAATCTAGAGCCAAATTGGGTACCCTGTACTTAACCCATTTTGTAATCTTTTCACCTCTAAATTAAAAGGATTTCCTACACCTGTCCTCCAAATAAATTGCTAATCTCATTTTGGCCAATTACCTGTTATACACATCTTTGGTGAGCACAACTCTGAATAGTCTGAGAAAAGTCCACAAATGTAATTCAGGACTTTTTTAAAGCCCTTGGCTGCTGGGGGGCAGGGGGGACGGTTGGGAAACCCACCTAAGGACAAAAGAGGCTGAGCTACAACCAATCAAGGCACCTATGCATGCTTAACCTTTGCCAGCTGGAAAAAAATGGAGAAAGATCACGATCTAAGAATTTATGTTTGAGAAGAGGGATGGGCCAAACTAAATACTTTTTCCTCCTTCATGTTTTCTGTCGCAACATGCAAGCAGACTTGAAGTAGAAATTCTAGCAACTGAAATTCTGAAAGCCACAATGACTGTGATCTTTATAGGCTTGTTCTTTTTACCTGTGTTTTGAAGCTCAATCCCATCCTTTTCTTAAAAATCAGAGGCAAATAAAACCAAATACCACTTACTGGATAATAAATCAGATGTTGGAATGCAGTACGAGGAAAGACATAAAACTTCGACAACAAAAAAATAGAAATTTAAAACATTCTGAAAACTGCAATAAGAGGATCCTCTGGGGTGTTGCTAATGCTGGTTTTTTTGTGTGTTTTACGGGGAGGGGGCTGTTACGTGCGTATACTCAGTGCGTGAAATTCACAGACAACCAACCGCATATTTTGGTTTTGTGTTATTCTTACAGAAGAAGAATCAGTGTCTAAGATCTGTGGGACAATATCAAGCTTAAGATACATTTATATCTCAGTAAAAATGTGTTTTTAGAAGACTAGGTAGGAATTCTTCAAAAGGCAGCAGGCTGTAATCACCTTCAAATCCAGGCACTAAATCCCAGTGTCTAACTACAAAATGGATAGTAAGCATATGCTACTGGAACTGAATTCCAACAGACATGTTTTAGCACTATAATTCTGAATGCTTTAGTACCAGATTTATATAACACTACATAGAGAAGTAGTAATGGGAATCTACTTCCCTTGGAATTCTTGAATGTATCTAAGAAGAGAGATGTTAGCCTTAAAAAAAAAGAAAATGGGGAGACTTTTGCTGATTTTTTGATTGAATTGTTAGGAGTGTGGAATTCTATAAAAGCCAGAATCCTTATAAATTAGGATAAACATACTTAGGAATCACAGGAGAATAAACATTTTACAGACAGCTTTGCAGCAATACAGAGATTCAAAGCAGTGGTGTTATCAGGTGGAAGAGAGTGGTATGGAGGCCAAAGACTGTATCCGACGCTTGAGGCAAAAACAACATCACCTTAAGGAGAGTGGCTGCCTTCCTTGTGACCCTGAGAAATACTGGCTGGTACAGGGCATCCCCTAGGAAAGGGGCACAGTCCCCCTTTATAAAGATGGTGGTGGCAAGGCAGATACCATGGAGGCTATGCACAGGGAGTAACTGCGTGTGAGTCCTGGCTTCACCTTGTACTAGCTCTGTGACCTTGGACAAGTTAGGTAACCTCTCTGTGCTGTCCTGCCAAAGGCAGTGAACAGTTCTGCACAGACTGCCAGGCGGATGATCACTGTATAAGCATGGTCCCAAAATTCAACATGAGATTCTACGTGGCCACGAAAAAAAGGGAATTAATCATTTGCCCCATGGGAAAACATTAATTCTTTGAGTGTGATGTTTACTGTCATAGCTGTGCCCTGTCAACTGGTACATGGAGTCCACAGGAGTTGAGAATGACCACCAAAGAGTTCAAAAACAAGGAGGGGAGAGATGAAAATACCATTGATCCTCCCATTGGAGGGTCTTCCTTATGATCCAAACCCTAACAGCCTTTACCTATCTATTTATGTCTAACTGACGTTTGCTGTCCAGTCTGTTATATGCTGTAACAGCAGGGGGTTGCCTGAAATACACTGACAGACTTCCCTGCTTTCCTTCATGAGCTGTCTACGGCCCTCAGCCCATTTTAACACAAGTCACTAGCTGTGGTAAAATCAATGGAAGGTAGGTTTTGTTTTGTTCTGTTTTGTTTTCCCTATTCTTTAGAAACACCCATAAGCTGTAGCAACTTTTTGGAATGTTTTATATTTCCATTGTTTGGGCTTTTAAAGGCTTATAGGTTTCGCGGTGTCGTTTTTCAGCATTGTAAACTTAGTGCCCAGTAAAAATGACAAAAGTTTTCGTGTGGCAGGGTTGCCCATGCCCGTCTGTATCTTGTTCTGCGAGCTGGCTGCACGGGATTGTTCAGTCTGTGGAGATTCACCCTGCTGTACACATCTGAATAGATATTTCACGTAAAAAGTACTATATACATGGACACCCCAAGACACACTATTAAAACAACAACAACAACAACACACTTTATCCACAAATTTGCACGTGCCCAGCATGTGCCGAGGGCACCGTGTATGGGAAAGTGTCTACTCGTCCCTCAGCATTTCAGCTGTGTCCCTCACGAGACAGCCAGACTTCATGTTACAGAACAGGGACTCCAAGCCAGGCTGACTGCGTTTGAATGCTGGCTTCTGTGTCACCAGCTACGCGATCTTGTGCAGGAGACTTAACTCCATCATGCGTCAGTTTCCTCGCCTGCAGGGAGACGCTCATGGCACCACCACCCTCCTCAGGCTGCTGAGAGGAAAGAAGTCGGTCCGGTGTGCAAAGCACGGGGAACCACGCTGGCACATGCCTGGCTGCGTGTTCGCTCTTCCATGGTCTGTAGCCGCGATACTCCCCTCACACGAGGCTGCTCCCACTTCTGCAGCATGAAGCCTCCCTCATAGCCCATCTCCTGGCCTATCTAATTTTGCTTGGGGAGATTCAAGTGCAGAGGATGGGACAGAGGTAATCATATTGCTCGGCCTGGAGCATATGCTTGTTACCCATCAGCTTACTTACAATGCTTTCTACTTCGGTGCCCCCTCTCCCCCTTACTCTTTCCCTGACTCCAAGCTACCCTCCTAATGCCCCAGATGGATATTCCGCTATTTGCATCAGCTCCTGGAAAATGTCAATTATATGGTGTGCATCTATTTTTTTTTTTTTTTTAAGTAGACTCCATGCCCAGTGCGGAATCCAACATGGGGCTTGAACTCACGACCCCACGATCAGGAAGACCCGGACTGAGATCAAGAGTCTGACACTTAACTGATAGAGCCACCCAGGCGCCCCTGGTGTGCATGTACTTTTAACTGATGACAGACGTGTGGTACAACAGAACTGAATTTCTAAACTTGTTTTCACACAGTGACATGTTTTCAGCTCTGTCCTCATTGCTGCATGTCTCTGGGCTGCTGCTACTAGCTGCTGGAAGTTTCAGGAAGGCATCCACCCTATTTTCCCAGCCATTCTCTCAACTGTCTACACTCACAGTACCCCTGAACTTTCTGGAGCAACAACAGTGCTGCAAGAGGCATCTGTGCACACGTCCTTGGCAGAGGCCACTTTTTCCAGATGGAGATGTCAGGGTCACAGGGCAGACCATGCCCAGTTTAACTCAGAGCTGCCAGTTTACTCCCCCAAACAGCCTTATCACTCTGTGGAATGGCTGTACCAGACATTTTAGTCCAACAACCTTCTTAATGAGGGAGACAGTGTTATTCCCCCAGTGTACTGCTGAGGAAAGAGGAGACTTGTCAGTCTCATAGCTAGTACACGTCTGCCTGATCCCAAAGTCTCTGTGCATCCCCCTCATGCACGGTCACACCAAGGGCATACCTTCCACATCGCCCTCATGTCACACTCCCCCCATCCCCATACGGCAGACAGCTTTCCTCTGTGCATTACGGAGTCCTGACCTCTGCATTCATGCTGTTTACAATGTCCTGTTCCTCCTTCAAGAACCAGATGAAAACTCATGAGCTCTAGGAAATCTTTTCTGACTGCCGCTCACAGATTTCCCTCAGTTCAAAATCGATACCCAGTACCGCACTGATACTGTTAACCATACAATTTGCTATTGTCTTTGGTTTATTTGTGTGCTGATTTTATTACATTCTTGAACATAAGCACCCAGTCCTGCAAGTTCTATTCCTCCGAGCCTAACTGCTGAGTGCACTCATAAGTAGAACAGAGTTTAAACAATGCAGACATTTTACCTAAAAAAAAATCATCTAGTCCTAATCCCGTATTTTACAAAATAAGAGGAAAATTCTAGTTGAATAATTATTAACTAGTAACCTTGATAATACTAACTGTAATTTAAAGGATAGCTCCTGGCTGTGTGGGAAAAACTTTTCATCCATTATCTCATTTACTCATCAGAACAAGCTAGTAAGATGGATATTATTTTGTCCCCCCACCCTTGGATGAGTTAAGTGACTGGCCCAAAGTCATAGCTAGTAAGTTTCAGATATGGATTCGTGTCCCTTTTAACTAGGGCCAAAGGTAATTTGTGGATGGCTGATGTCAAAACTAAT
This sequence comes from Neogale vison, assembly GCF_020171115.1. NCBI lineage: Eukaryota > Metazoa > Chordata > Mammalia > Carnivora > Mustelidae > Neogale > Neogale vison. The sequence continues at coordinate 221,457,560 of NC_058091.1, forward strand.
GAATGAAAACTATAAACAGCCTCAAATTTTTTTTTTTTTAATTTATTTATTGGATAGAGATCACAGGTAGGCAGAGAGGCAAGCAAAGAGAGAGAGGAAGAAGCAAGCTCCCCGCGGGGCAGAGAGCCCAATGTGGGGACTAATCCCAGGACCCTGGGATCATGACCTGAGCCGAAGGCAGATGCTTTAACCTGCTGAGCCACCCCGGCGCCCCAGCCTCAAAAATTTCTGATAGAAATATACCACCTCCAAAAGCCTTGGTTAATTTTTTTTTTTAACATAATACAACACTTTACGTGACTAAAATACTCTAAGAAATTATGGCAACTGGTCTTCCCAATTCCTTCCCCCTCTTCCAATATCCTTAACTAGAGTAACAAGTACTACAACCCCCAGAAAAGAAATTATTCTTTAACACTTGAAATTCCTGGGACTAGGAAGGTGTTAATTACCATCCAGAAACTCAATGCATAATAAAGCTCAAAGTTGTAGACATTTTTAAAACCAAACCCCTTAGTGCTCAAAAACCAACCTATATTCTTCTACTATTACAGACAGGAACGCAATGCCTTGGTTTCCACTGCCATCATTCCACCTCATCTCTGCAACCGAGAACTCTGGTCATCATAGCTTCTTGTCCTCTCTGAGCAGTGGGTTTCTAAGGTCTCAAAGACATTTACTCTTCAGATAGGTAAAACATGAAAAAAAGGGATCAATCCTAAAATGTTTACGGTCATGAGAAGAGAAGACCATCTGCTCTGAGAGAGCTCTGGGCTCATTTTCCCGGCAGGGGAGCCCAGTTTTTATAAACCTTATTCTCATTAGAAAAGGTAGAAAAATAGCTGGGAATTTACTAGAAAGGATTTTCAGGCCCTGGAGCCGACTAAAACAATGTAGTTTGGAATTATATTTGGGTTTCTGGTAGTTGGATAGTCAGTGCAAGCGGGACATTTGGTTTGTTTTTAAAGGAAGAGAGAATGTTACAATACCTTCTGGTTTTGAAATTTATTCGATGCTGTGCCTCCCACTATTTACTCTCACATGCTCAAATTTTAAGTACAGTCTTTATGAACCTATTTATTCTGGATCAGCAAAGCTTCTGATGGAAAATGACAGCTCATCTAGAATAAATCTTCATCATCCTTTTATGGGGAAATGCCGGAGGATTTGAAAAGTAATCCTCTGTACTCTCCTGTGTTCTTTCCTTGTGTACCTCTCGTCTCCCCACATCGTGCCCCTGATGCTTCCATATCAAATTGATTTTTATTTAACAGAGGCCTTTACCAGCTCCACAAATAACTGCTCTGCGGTCTTTGAACTATTATTCCTATTGCCCATTTTGCTTCATTCTTTGTTCATTTACTGTGTTCCAGTATTCACACTGGGGGACAGACAGGTGAGCATATTCTCAAAGTGAAAGCCTAGTTAGAAATTCCCAGTGGACAAGCTTAGCCAATCAGAGGCACATTACTTACCTTTGATTTCTTCCTAACCCTTTACTCTTATTCAAATAAAAGAGATTTAAAAGCTTGTTTTCCTATACTTAAAACACAAAAGGCTTTCTAAGACTAAAGGAAAAAAAAAGAATCCAGGCTACAGAAAAAAAAAAGCCAACTCCTTGAGCAGACAATGAGCCCCTTATGTCTGGTCCATATTTTCCCCATAGCTTTAATGTAATTCTGTTCTAAAAATTAACTTCCACTGAAGACAGTGATAGAAGACTGTCTAATAATAATGCTTTGCAAGTAATGAGGAATGATGTCATTGGTGGGGGGATTTTAGGATTGAGAAATGCCATTCAAAAATCTCAGACTAAATGGTAAAGTGATGTTATAAATAGCCTTGAGGGAAAAGAAAAATAATGGCTTAATTTGATTAAGAGAACATTTCATATATTCTCATTTAAATAGATGAGAAAAATCTAGAGCCACGAAGGCTCTGTGTTAAGTGGCTACCAAGAGCTGGTTGATGGCAAAGCTCACTGTACAACCCAGTCCAGCTTATTCTTCCATCACTCCATATTGCTACGGGGAAACTAAACATCTCTACCTGATCACACTTCTTTTGAGATTACACAACACTGACTCAGAACAAAATCAATGCCCTCAGAAGATCTGGCAGCTGGTTTACCATAAATTGTTTCTGACCCCCACAACACGGGCACCTATAATTTGCAAGAGTTCTTTACTATAGCGCGGGTTATTGAATTGAAAATGATACAGTGCAGATTCTAACGCAACGTGCTTCTAATGAAAGGTCACCGGCTACACAGATGCACATTCCCATTTGCTATTTATTGTCCAAGTAACATATCCACACGGCTAACAGTGGCTTCTATCACTTCGCAATGTTAGAAAAGATATTTAGGCCCTTCTAAAATTTCTAGTACTGCAGTGTTTGGGGAAGAAAAGGAGCGGACCTTTCAAACCTGCTTGGTAACAGGGCTGAACCTATTCACATGCACATTAAAGCACCAGGTAACTTCTCTACAGGAGCGTAATGACTTAAAGTCTTTCGAAAACAAAACAAAACAAAACAAAACAAAAAACAAAATATGATCCTTGCTCAGAACAAAACAAAAAGACCCTCACTACCATTAAAAGAAAATCCACTAACTCACAGTGTAATTTACACTGCATGGCAAGGCAAGGTACTTCTGAAAATGCCAAGGAAGAATGAAATGAATACATGAAAAACAAAGAGGAACCAAAGCATATGCTAAGTGGAGTCCTTAGAACACCACTGATCAGGAAGTCTGGGCTGTGCACAGCGTGATGCTTCAGTGCTTCCTTGGTTAAATCTCTTCGGTCTGGCCCAAGAAAGACCCCGTCTACACGGATCTATGTTCTACTCCAGCAAAATTCACATCTTACATGATGCAACCATCCAGCTTCTTCAAAGCTGGCTTATTTCTACCCCTCACACACAAGAAGACTTCCATGACTTCATCACAAGAATTATAAGCCTAAAATGAATTGTCTGGAGGAGCGTGGGGAGGGGGTACCCTGGGCCCTTAATACGTGTAACAAAGGGTATGATATCTGGAGTCCACTTCCAAATATTCACCATGGGCAGTGTAATTTTAGGTATGAGTTAAAATCATCCCCTATACACAATCAGTGGCCCTAACCACAATTTACTCCCCTCAGAGTGGTCAGCTAGGCTTAGATAAGAGGTGTCACCATTTTAGTCAACACTGGATAGTTTACCAAATGGCATCATGTAAGAGGTTTTCATTGCTGAACTCAAAATCAGTGGCTTCCTGATGGGCATAATGGATGGTACACACAGGCTGTCACTATTGAAACTCGTGATATTCAAGGTAAGTGGGCAAAATCCATCTAGAATGAAGAAATCCATTCTTTACCCTTGCACAGACAGGGCTTACGAATGTAGGGAAGCCTGGAACGCACCCGCACGACTCACACAGGAGGACCAAATGCACAATGGCCTCCTGTCCAAGAGGTGACTTAGAGGAGCTCTGTTGCTTGAATCCTGCCTGCCAGAAGTTGTCAGGTCATTGACGCTGAGTGGAACTTTTCCAAAAAGATCCGGCTAGAGCCATTAAAGGACAGGTTTAGAGGAAAGGAAGCTGCAGGAATGCTTTGTGCCTATCTGTTCACACGTGTGTGTTCAATGAAAGTCCGTGTACAGCAGCACAGCCCGTGACTAACTGGAGGTGTGTGGGATTAGCAAGACTTTACCCACACCTTCACCCACTCTTTGGTGGCTACTGCTATCAAAGCTGAGAAGTGAGCATGACCCAACGCTTCTTGGCCTTTTGACTATGACCAAGTGAAGAACGGAGCATGACTACACTGGCCTATGACTGTTCTCAACACATACGTAACACAGGGCTGCGGCCCTGGAGCCCGCCCTCACCGTGCTGGAAGGTGTCAGGAGTTGTACAAGTCAGAACGCAGCAGTTACTATGACTAAAATATCTAAATGTGGAGTTAAATACATTACATTGAAATCAACGATAAAAGAGGCTCAAAACTGACTCCCTTCCTAATGAGGCTGTTCTGTTTCACTACAGCTGATGTCAGTTTCAGCGGTCCAGTAGATGAACCACGCAACAGTGCTCTCCGAAGCATCTCTTTCCCGCTGTGAGGTCAGTTGTATCACAGTGGGTCTTGCAATTGGCTGCGGAGGGAACAGCCCCAGAAACTGGCAAATGCTGCCGATCAGGGTTCTGTTTTTCTCAGGGCTGGTTGTTAAACCAGAACTCCTCTGGTACGGATGGCCTTGAATTCCTAGAGCAGACTTTGCTTCCTCCGAGACCTTCAATTACACCAGCATATATAAAAACCCACAACCTCCTTTTGCACAGAGGAACCACACCACCATACACACGTGCCGCCTGGGGCGACAGGACACACTCACTTTTGAAGCAGCTGGATCCACTAGTCTCTGCCGATGTCGGGCTGAGTTGAAATGGCTCTTCGGAGGCTGCCCTTCCTGACAGTGAATGGAAGATGGGGTGTGAACAAGAGACGGGAAGGGGAGAAGGTGGGGCATGGGATGATGGGAAATGGTCAGAAAAGGGAGAGGGACAGCGTTTAACGGCACTGTACTTGTTTCTTTCAGCTGATACCCAACAATAAAAACGCGACGTTTTCCCCCACAGAAGCACATGCCACATTCAAGTCCTAAGTTCTTTTGTTAAAAAATGGCCTTATATGTACATGCGAGTATTAAGGTTATGAACACAGCCCAGCATCCAGACATTTCCCATCAAACCTTCATTCTTCCCTTATCTGATACTGTCTCTCATTATATTTTAAGGATACTAAGGAGAACTGGAACCCGGTTTCCCTGAACATGAAGTCGATCTTCCTGGAACAGCAAAAGGCATTAAAGGAGCACTCTTAAGAGTCAGACTTGGCACCCATGATTCACCAAAATGACACAGGAATCATAGTCTTCCTCAAAAACGTGAAACATCTCCCATCTCTCTGCATCATCCTGGCAGAATTCCTGGTGCCTGGCAGCCACCAAAATTTCTGTCCCTGAATGCACTTACATTTTACTGGCCCCAATAGAGACCAAACATTAAGTTAATCATTTAATCTATGTAGAAGGGTGGTCTTTCCTTTGACCAGTCTTATTAACGCTCTTGTATATAGAGAGGACACACGGATCCCACAGAAAGACTTAGCACTTCCCCATTGTTTATTCCATGCCAAACACATACACCAAATAAAAATTCCAAGAAATTATATTTTAAAGGGCAAATTTAGAATAGGGGTCCACATAAATCGTACAGAGTTTCGCTTCTCCATTCTCTCAAGAATTTAAGAAGCAAACATGACTGATCCACTGTGGAGCATCAACTTCAGTGATGGGGAGATGAAAGCAACAGAGAGAAGGTCTCAAAAAATCCCTGGTTCCAGTGAGAGACACAGGGAGCAGAAGTGTTGGTGTCAGCTCAGCTCTGTTCACAGAGCAGAGCACAAGGCCTTCTACTTAAGTGAGAATGCAGTGTCTCTATTATAATACTTCAGAATTCTTTTTCTTCTAGGAATAACAGCCCTATTACTTTTAACATGTGGATCAATCACATCCACTGGAAATGCCCACAACTACTACTTCAGTGTCCAAAGTATAATGCTTACCTTTCAAAAAGGAAATGTCATTAAGTAGCAGACCGCAAGTCAGAATTATGTTTTTCCTAGTAACTGCTCTGCCAACATGCATTCTTTCCCTACTCTCTTCTGAAAGAATCCAAGGAAATAGTTTTAAATCTCAGCTGACCTAGAAAATGTACCAGAGTTTTAACAGTAAAAAATGATGCTCAATAATGCATTGAATATTTGACAAAACAAAAACAAAAAACTGAGTATGACTTCTCACTCAAAGCAATCAATAGTTTTGCAGGAGAAATAGCTTTATGATTTTTTTAAAGAAGATTTTACTTATTATTTGAGAGCGAGCTAGAGAGAAAGGGGGAAAGAGCATAGGGTGGGGTCAGAGGGAAGGGAAGAAGCAGGCTCCCTTTTGGCAGAGAGCCTTACCACACAGGACCCAATCCTAGGACCCTGGGATCATGACCTGAGCCGAAGGCACAAGCTTAACAGACTGAGCCACCTAGGTACCCCTACTCTTTGTTTTTTAAGTCATGAGATTATTTATTTAGCTGGCTTTGAAAAGTCTCCTTTAAATTTAATGGCTTATAAAAAAGTGGTTTTAAGGTTTTTTTCTTCCTAAAAAAAGTCATTTGATAGAAACAAATAAATAGCCTCATTAATATATCTGGAGATCTATCTGCCCTTATTAACCTCCCTGTGAAATGATTACAACTGATTTAAGAGTTCCAATGCACAGTGCCAGGCTTCCACTTATGAGGAAAAAAATTAATCCTGGAGTTAAATATACAATTACAGTCAATGTGCAAATTAACTAAATCCTAGGCCTGCGGTTTATTGCTCTTCTTCTCACTGCAAGGTGAAAATGTGTTTTTGTTTTTTTGTTTTTTTTAATTAGCTAATTGCACCATGAACTCAGCAGGGGGCAGATGTTGATATTAAAACTAGAATCTGAATCTTAAACTCCCTCCCCTGTGGAAGGCCAGTTGAAAGAGAGTAAGCACATCATTCCAGGAGGGGGGGTGGTGGGGAAGACAGGTTTTTGAAGCCTGGTTTCCATTTTACCTCATTTATCATCAAGTACAATGGATCTGTGACAACGGTCTGCTTGCAGTGAACAAATACGTGTATGAAATAATCAATACATTTATACAGATTCTGGTAATACATCTTAATAGAAACCAAAGAACAGTCTGGAGGATTGATGTCATTTTAATGAATTCCATATGGAGAGAAAATAAAGGAATTGTGAACAACTCACACCAAGTTTTTCCTTCCTATGACTCATATCTTAAAACTAATCTTAATTTTCAATAGAATAGTCGCATTGTATTCTACCACTGGGGGGGGGGAAAGTTAGTCATGGTCAGTTACTCACATATTCTGGAATCAGTTGGATATGGAGGCTTTGTGGAAAGACATAGATAGCTAGGTACTGGTTAAAACTTTTGAGAAGAATTTAACACATTAGAAGCTAGAAACGTCTGCTTCTTCACTTTAGGGGGACCTTCATTTAAAAGTGTGTTCTTTCCTTTTTCCAGTCTTGTTATCGGCCAGACGTCCTGACACAACCAGGGGAAGTACAAACAATGCACCAGGGAGCACAAGCAGTTGTATAAAGTCAATTATGAAATACGTGACATTTTTAAAAAAGCAAACAGGGCTCTTATTAACGGTAATGCAGGAAACCAACATCTTACAGAAAAAAAAATTGTACATACAGTTTTCCCTACTCAAGAAAAACAGAAAATTATATCATTCAGGCTAACGTTAAAGATAGAAGATGTGACTTCATTTTCTTTTCCCAAACTTTTAATCCCAAGAAGCTATTTTTCCTCTGAAATGACAGCCTTTAGACTCTGGTATCTGTCATTCTAGACTGAGACATCAGTCTCCAGGTAGCATTTACCTCCTGGCTAATTCCATCAACATCAGCAAAATAACAGATTGGACCTGGGTGGCTCAGGGGGCTCTCCAAGGAGCAGCTTATTTGCATATGTAAATAGGGGCTCTTTACCACCAGGGAAGGCACAGGAGAAAGAGGGCAGGAAGCTTCACCATCAGTTTTGTGGAAACAGAAGTACATTATATTGCTCAGGTTAATTTAACCAAAATCCTTTTGCTGTGAAAACCACCACTAATAAAAGGAGCGGCCCTGGGTTATGTAAATAAACTATTAAAAAATAACAAAGGAAGTACTGACATGTGCATAATCTGGAAACTTAATGAGACATATTTCATCTCCGTGCTAAATGCTTTCATCAAGCCTTTTCCTGTTAAGTAAGTCATTTTAGAAATTATAAATATCCCTTAGCACTGCAGATCATACTTTTTAAAGAAATTATTGTTCCCTAAACATTACAGATCCGATAGCATCGTACTTTAGCCTAATTTGCACCATACAAATGAATACTCTGTGGAAAACAATTTATCAGGCATGAAATAATGGGTGTCCAGTGAATTTAGTGGCTGACATCTGATTGCTAAAGTAACTACTTCTTTACGTCATGTGTAAGGTACTCTATCTCAAAACTGGAGCCACAAGAAAAGTTTTAAACCCAGTGTATTTGTAAGTTTGGCATTAATCCCATTATTGTAAAAAAAAAAAAATCTATCATTGGACATTTCCAGCCTAGATTTTTTTTTTTAAAGATTTTATTTATTTACTTGACAGGGATCACAAGTAAGCAGAGAGGCAGGCAGAGAGAGAAAGAGAGGAGGAAGCAGGCTCCCTGCAATCCCAGGACCCTGGGATCATAACCCAAGCCAAAAGCAGAGCCTTTAACCCACTGAGCCACCCAGGCACCCCCCAGCCTAGATATTTTTATATAAGATAACAACCAAAATAAACATAATGGTTTCACGGGCTCCAGACAACTTCTTAAAAGTCCATTCAAAACAATTTTAACTCTGGAAAAAATCATATGCATTCTCAGGTAATAAAAATTTTCTCCCAACTCAGAGACACATCCTTCTGTCTGTGATGAGAGTATTTTACTTCTAAAGGAAGCTCTTCCTAAACACTTGACTAAAATACAACAACTCCCCTGCAAAAAGTCACTAGTAAGGGAGATCCTTCATGTCTATCAAGCAATCCAGGACCACACAAAGTCAAGAAACTTCTTGAAAACAGACTGATTCAAAGAATGCCCAAGCTAGGAAGATTTAACAATTACCAAGCATATCAAAATAAGGATCAAAAACCCAAATGAACATGCAAGAAATGTGCCATTTAGAAGTGAGAGCACATTTTCAATGAGGACATGGTACAATTCTAAAACCCGTGGAACTAATCCCTCTCTACTTTATAAAAACCTCCGTAAGTAATAACCTTGTAAAGATGAAAGTACATCATTTGTTTTTCTTTCAAACTTTTGACTAGAGTTTAAGAGTCACCAAAATGGGGTAGTGGAAGGGATACTCTCACCTGGGAAAGCAAACCCTAACACCATGGCTAACTTTTGTCACTGCGATGCTCAGCGAGAAATCCCATCATTCAGCAACACAGGACAATACTGCCAGCAGTGTGATCTATTTGCTCATCTAGTCTAGTTTCTTTTTAAACAAAGGCCCGTCTCTAGCTACCACATCTGAGGGATTTGACCTACAGTTCAAAACAAGGAAGGAAGTGGTTCTTAGACTGTAAGACAGGGATCTTGGGACCCTGATGTTTTAAGTTGTGTCCCAAACTTCAATCATGCACTTAGTCATTTTCCCATATTCATGTACTTTTTCTATTACATCTACTATGTATGTTATTCTTTTAATTATTTTGAAAGACGGCTCCATTTTTAAAAAATAGAATACTTCAATTTTTAATGATCGCCTAAGTAATAATATCTTGAAATCTTGGCTTTGTTGTTCCGGTTACATTTTTTTTAGAATTTTATTTATTTATTGGAGAGAGAGCACAAGCTGGGGTGGAGAGACAGACATACAGGCTCCCTGAGTGGACTCAATCCTAGGACCCCAGGATCATGACCTGAGCCAAAGGCAGATGCTTCACCGCCTGAGTCACCCAGGCACCCCAGTTACATTTTTTTCTAATATATATTAAGATAACTATATTGAACACGACATAAAAATATCCATGTACTGTCTATACTCATCTGTGTGCAACCAGTGCTGTTCATACAATCTCGGGCGGCAGGGAGCAGCCCAGGCTCTGCAGGAGTTATCTGGAGGGCAGGGTGGGTGGTGACTGCAAATGGGCATTTACAACTCTACCCTAACACCTCCCCCTCAACCCTAACTAACTACTCTGTGATGTTAAGCAAATTGCAAAACTGCGAATTTTACAAGTCCATGAACCAATTCTTGACCTCTGTCCCCCAAATCTGCTCTCCTCAGTGGACCTCATCTCCATCTTCCCTTATCTCTGACATTCACCCAACTGCTCTAACCAATGACCTAGCATCAACCTTCTTGTCTCATTCGTAATCTCAGTTGGCATGGGCCAGATATTAACCCCCACACACCCATATTTAATCCATCACCAAATCCTATCGGTTTTCATTTCATAACATATTTCAAATTCAACTCTTCTTATTTTTATCATTACCCACCTCATCCAAGACACTTATCTGTAACATTTGCGGGGCTGCCATAAGAAATTACCACAAAATGGGCAGCTTAAACAAAAGATACTTACTTTCTCACAGTTCTGGAGGCCCCAAGTCTGAGATCAAGAGGTCAGTCAGCAAGTTGTTTCCTTCTGAGGGCCTTGAGGAAAGGAGCTGTCACAGTTTCACTCCTTGACCTCTAGATGGCCCTCTTCTTCCTGTGTCTCCGAATGCTATCTTTCCCCCAGGCAGGTCTGCCTCTGTCCCCAAATTTCCCCTTATTATAAGGACACCAGTAACACTAGATCAGGGACCACTCTAACAACTTCCTTTTAAGTTGATTACCTCTGTAAAGACCCTGTCTCCAAGCAACGTTGCGTTCTGAAATACAGGGGCTAAGGCTTCCACGTACGTGGAGGCTGACAATTCAACACACACCACCATCCAAGTCATCCAGAATCCAGCAACACTTCACATCCCTTCTGCTACTTTTGCTGTTGTAGGGCCTATGCTCCCAGCAGCAGACAAAGCCACCCTGTACAATACATGCAATATTCCTTTTCTCCAAGCCCTCCAGTGCATTTCCCTTCTACACACCGCAAGTCCTTCGAGGGCCTACGAAGTCCAGGCCTGGGTACTTGTCTGGATCCTATGCTTCCAGCCCCGCCCCAAGCCCCACTCCACTCTGACCACACTGGTCTCTGTGCTGTTTCCTAAGCTCTTCAAGCACATTCCCAACTCACGTTCCCTGTGATTCCCTTCACTAGAAAACAGTCCTATGACTATTGCAAAGCACGCCCATTCACTGCATTCAGGAATGCTCCAATGTCCCTTCCCCTAAAAGACCACCCCCATCCCTCCCTTTCCCCTTCTCCTCCTTTACTTCCTAACAGTGACTACTCTGTGATATTATATTATACATGCATGTGTTCATCTTTTTTTTCCTCTAAGTTCTACAAGGCTGGGAGGTTGGTCTCATTTATTCTCTGCCTGGCATGTGATGGATGCTGGATAAATAATTATCAAACCAACAAATGAAGCAAATTTATATACGTGATGCACAATTATACCAGCTCATTCACACCCAATATTTCAGAGGGGTTCCCGCAGCAAAAAAGAGTGCATAACTCAGACAAGGTGTTTTGAGTCAAAATTATTTACAAAGAAGTAAGAGGAGGAGGGCTCCTTCCTCACCCCTAGGCCAGAAGAGGCAAAGGGAGGAGCTGCTTCCAGGACACGTAGGACAGAACTATATAGAGGGTCACCTGACAAGTGCCCTTACTTTCATAAGACCATTTAGCCAGCCTGGGCTAAGGCCACAGGAAAGGAACCAGAGAATGGCTTCTACTGTATTCTCTATTTCCCCTCCCTGCTTCCAAAGCTCCTGCCCACTGGGCCTAACCCAACCTGACAGCAAAAGTTGTGGAGCCCTTTGATGCAAGTCTGCAGGGGAGATGGGTAGTGGAAAGAGCAGAAGAAAGAAAAAAAGAGAAAGGGAGTCAGTGAAAGAAAGAAAGAATAAGAGAGAGAGAAAGAAGAGAAGGAAGGAAGGAAGGAAAGAAAGAAAGAAAATGGAGAACTAGGAAGGGAGAGGACAGAGGAGGTAAAAGAAAGAGAAGTGGGGCAAGGGAGAGGATAGGAGAGAAAGGGAGAGTAGAGAAGAGGACAAAGAAAGGAAGGCAGAGAGGTACAAACTGATTTGTAAGTCAAAAAGAAGCTACAAAGTAACCCTAGGGCAACTGAGCCCCAGTTAACACCAGTAAGCACAGGGACTGCTCATCCCTTCTCTCTTCCCTGACCGGTCCTGACTCTGAAACAGCACTTGTTTTTCCCCTGGTGCTAGAGGCACCAGGGTGGCTTAGTTGGTTAAGCATCTGCCTTGGGCTCAGGTCATGATCCCTGGGTCCTGGGATCAAGTCGCATGTCGGGCTCCCTGCTCAGTGGGAGTCTGCTTCTCTCCCTGCACCTCCCCCTCCTTGTGCTCTCTCTTTCTCTCCCTCAAAAATAAAATCTTTTTTTTTTTTTAAATAAAATCTTTAAGAAAAATTCCCCTGCTAAATAACATCTGACAAAATTTAGCATCCGAAGTATATAAAGAACTTAGGCAACACAACACCCCAAAACAAATAACCCAATTAAAAAATGGACAGAAGACATGAACAGACATGTCTTCACAGAAGACATACAGATGTCCAACAGACACAAGAAAAGACACCCAACATCACTCATCATCGGGGAAATACAAATCAAAACCACAATGAGACATCACCTCACACCTGTCAGAAAGGCTAAAATCAGAAACACAAGCAAGAACAAGCATTGGCAAGGATGTGGAGAAAAAGGAACCCTTGTACACTCTTGGTGGGAGTGCAAACCAGCACAGACACCATGGGAAACAGTACAGAGTTTCCTCAAAAAGCAAAAAATTAAACTACTATATGATCCAGTAACCCCACTACAGGGTAATTTACCCAAAGAACACAAAAACACTAAAAGAAAAAGATATATACCCCTATGTTTAGGGCAGCAATATTTACAAAGCCAAAATATGGAAGCAGCCAAAGTATCCACTGACAGATAAATGCATAAAAAAGACATGAACACACACACACACACACACACACACACACACACAGTGGAATATTACTCAGCCATAAAAAAGAACAAAATCTTGTCATTTCCAACAATGTGAATGGATCTAGAGAGTGTAACGCTAAGTGAAATAAGTCAGAGAAAGTCAGATACCATACGATTTAACTCACAGGTGAAATTTAAGCTACAGAACGAATGAACAAAGGAAAAAGAGACAAACCCAAAAACAGACTCTTCACCATGAAGAACAAATGGATGGTTGCCAGAGGGACAGGGAAAATAGGAAAAGGGGATTAAGGATAAGCACACATAGCCTGATGAGCACTGAGTCACGTATACAATTGTTGAATCAGTATACTGAACATGTGAAACTAAGATAACACTGTATGTTAACTCTACTGGAATTAGGAAAAAGACCATTACCCATTTAAAAAAAAAAAAATTGCCATTGCTGAACAGCTTACAATCCACGTATTCGCACCGAATCACTACGGACATGCCTGCATGTTTGAAGGGAGCAGAGACAAAAAAATTTAAGCAGGGAATCCAAGTGGTACTTTTCTTCTCTGGCTCTTGCTTCCCAGAAATACTCAAGGGGTGAACTCGGTATTATCTGTAAAGCACCATGTATCCAACGGCAGGGGTTTTTACTTTTGTCAACAGGTTTTTACATGCATGTGTATTTTGAGATCTGCAGTCTCAAGCCAGAAGAAAATCCTGGGATTGGATTCCTGAGGAAATGCTTACTTTGAATTCAAAATCACTTCCCAGCCCAAGCACACTTCAGTTTGCCTTTTAAAGTTGTTCAAGCTTAGGAAAGGAGAAAAGCCAGTCTGTACTGAGTCCCATAACATTCCTTTCAGAAGGGGGCTCTGGCACACCGAAGGCCAGCGGCAAATGCAGAGCAGAGGGCCAGTCTCCTCCCAGCCCGGACTGGTGAAGGAAGTGGGTCCCAGTCACTGAGCCCTGCTGGACCTCGGCACCCATACCTGTCACCAATTGTGATGCATCTGAATGTCTGAAATGGCAAGATTCTCTAGGAATGTGAGCTCAGGATGGTACAGATCAAAAATATAAAGGAAGCCCTGTTTGAAAAACAAGTAAATTCAATTACTGGGCTCCTGTCATAGTTCAGATTTCTTGTAGGCTTTGTGGTGTGTGTGTTTTGGGAATCACAGTATTGACTTGCTATTTAGAAATGTTTACATTTACTGCTGTTCATAGAGAAATGTCTGGGTCTCTGGCTGGGTATTCTACCCATCCGTCAATGATCCTTTGTTAGAGCATTTTAGAACATTATATATTGATTCAAACTAATGAATTTTATGTCAACGACCAGTTAACATATTTTACCATAGACAATAAGTTTATGGATGTAATTACTGTCTTGAGCTCCAAAAACACAGCACAATTATACCGCAGCACATATGTCAACCCACTTAAGTCACTTCAATTTAGAAAAAAAATCTAATGCTATCACATGCCACACATTTTTTAATGAGAAAAATTACAAGATACCTAAATTAAGAGAACCAATTTTTCACAGGGAAATCTGGGGGGGGGAAATTTAAAGGTAAACCAATTTTCTGAAGGCAAAATAAAATTTCCAACATAGCTCGGAGTTGTACCCAAAGCAAATTATTGCCAGCAAGTAATATGGCTCTGATAATTAGACTTGATTGGGGTTTCAATTAAGCAGGGGGATGCACCAGACTTCTCAAAGCTGTTTTGATTTGTTTTGCCTGTTCTGGCGGGATGGGGAGAATAGCCAAGGGCCCAGGCACGAAAACGCAACCCGGCATTGCAGACTGAGGTCCGATGGCATTCCACTGAACTGTCTGGCAGTTGCTTACCTCAAAGATTCATACACGAAACAGATTAAGGGCCTACACACCCACCCCGATCATAATTACAACACTGAACACCTGATCTAACACTGCTAACCCATAACACAATGACAATTGCATCTTTTACCCACGCGTCCTCGCTACAAATCCTTGAGTGGGGATATGAATAAAAGGTCATCTTGTCACTCCCTCTCATTAAGGCGGCTTTGGATGCTTAGAAGACGTGAACTTTTAAACAGATACACATAGATGGATCCTCAAGTTCAAGTCACAGTGCTGTAATTCCATCTTCTCCTCTGTAATCTGAAGCATCTTTGATCTGGAGAGTATTGAAAAAAACGCATTTTGGCTTCTTTACTCGTAGTTCCTTGCTGTGCTCTGGCCTGTGAGGTGCATAAAGCAGATGTGAAAGGCACTCTGTCACGGTGAAGAAGGTCTGAAACACCAACACGTTTGCACCTGTTAAATGGAACAACAGCTGCCTCCACAGTGTATGAGAAGAAATAAGGGATGCGACACCTTCAGCACATGCCTGGCATGAGTCAGTGTGACAAATGCTGGCCATTCAAGGTACTGTGAGGACCCGCGGTAACTGTGTAGTGCCTCTAACATCAGTGCAGCTCACTTCTAGTTAAAACTTGATGTAACTGATTCTGTGAGTACTTTGGGTATTTTCTCCATTTGTGAGTAAGCAGAGCAACAGAGCTTAGATGCCAGAGTTCCAGGCTTTGGGGAGATCACGGATGACTCGTATTCCCTGTCCTCACGCAAAGAAATCCTACAGGGTGACAGCAGACGATGCCCACCTCCAGTGATCTCAGATAAGGCCAATCTTGAGCCCACTAACCTCTCTGGAGATAACTGAGCAGTGATGAGAGAAGAGAAGCAGATGGCTTCCTGGCCTGCTTTCCAAGCACCAGACTCAGGCACTGTGTCTGGGGCCCCATTCATCACGTGTCCTGCCTGCACTCTAAAAGTGACATCCATCCCCAGTGACACAGTGACTTTCCCATGCTTTGAGGGCACTTCCACTCTGATTGTCCCAGACACCCACGGGAATGCAAAAGAGGAAGGAAACATACTAAACAATCCATGACCAAGTTTGGATTTTTTTTTTTTTTTTTAACAGTCAAACCATGGGAAGTGGTGGGAGGGAAGGGCTGAAGCATGGGGCAGACAACCAGGGCAGATGACAGAAAGACAGAAGCCTCAGAGGAAGTGTTTGTGGGAGAAAAACAAGAAAGGCTGTGGATGGGGGGGGGGGGGTGAGGAACTCCAGCAAAAAAAGGAAAAGGTGTTCTCTGCCAAGAAAAATGTGCTAATCTTATGCAGCTGAAACAGATATTTAAAGAAATGTTGTAAGGCTTTTGTCTTTAACTCCTTAACACTTAATCCCAAGGGAATACTTTCCTCAAACACTCCTGCAGGGGTAGGGGGTACTCCATCACTGACAGCCACAAGCGACAGCTATCCAAATGGGGAACCTCTCTTCTTGCACAAACACGACGACAACAAAAAACCAGCATTGTGTATTTTATTGTCTCAATCAAACTGCAAGGTCCATAGAAGATAACAAATATTCTTGTGAACCTGAGTTTCTAAATACTTAACAGTTACACATAACACTTGCTGTGTGCAAAGCTCTGTTGGGCATGCTGTGTATTAATTATGTTATTCCTCATAACAGCTCTCCAAATTGGGCAGTGTTGAGTATCCCCATTTTACAGATGACAACATAATGCATGAAGAGGTTTTAAAAAAAATGTGCCTGAAGGCACAGAGCTGCTAAGAAGTGGGGCTGGGATTCAAAGGCAGACAGATAGGTCACACAGCCTGTGCTCTCAATCCCTACCTCCAAGGAACCTTCACGGGTCACAGTCCATCAGTAACTAGATGTATCAGACCGCTTTTTCAAAGAAGTACGGATTAATCAGTTCGAAATTTTTTTTTTTAAGATTTTATTTGGGGCGCCTGGGTGGCTCAGTGGGTTAAGCCGCTGCCTTCGGTTCGGGTCATGATCTCAGGGTCCTGGGATCGAGTCCCGCATCGGGCTCTCTGCTCAGCAGGGAGCCTGCTTCCTCCTCTCTCTCTCTCTGCCTGCCTCTCTGCCTACTTGTGATTTCTCTCTGTTAAATAAATAAAATATTAAAAAAAAAAAAGATTTTATTTATTTATTTGACAGAGAGAGATCACAAGTAGGCAGAGAGGCAGGCAGAGAGAGAGAGAGGAGGAAGCAGGCTCCCTGCTGAGCAGAGAGCCCGATGCGGGACTCGATCCCAGGACCCTGAGATCATGACCCGAACCGAAGGCAGCGGCTTAACCCACTGAGCCACCCAGGCGCCCCTCGAAATTGTTTTTAAGTTCAGTAACCTCAAGTAGTCTGAGACGGTTTATAAACGACTCACAAATTCCTCCTAAAACCAAAACCTTACTGCTCAATGGTTAAGTCCAATTCTAGGACAGTCTTAAAACCATGTGCCCTGCAGTCTTAGCGGCATTCCGGCTTCCAGGGTAGAGAGCCCATATGCAGGGCAGCACAGTAGTCTCCCTGCAACCACTGAGGCCACTCACACTCCGGGCATGTTAGTTGTTCACGGACCATGCTGTCCCCATTAGATAGTCTCCTCCCTGTATTTAAATCATTCATTCCATGTGATATCATAGTCAGTGACTAGCCTTCATGTGGCTCCCAGTGGCTACATTTAATCCATTCCTTAGTATCACTGCTTCCTAATTATCTCTGAATTCGATAAAAATAGATGGTAAGATAAAAATGCCCCTTAGAAAACTGTAATGTAGTCTAAAGATGTCAATGAACTAAAAGTTAGCCAAGACAAAGCTTTCTAGCTTGGTCCTATTGCTGTGTGAGGAAGAGGGTTTATTGGGAAGGTACCAAATTTGGGGAAGAGGGGAGGGAAAGGAGCACGAATCAGCTAGGAGAGAGAACCAAGAATCAGGGAAGCCACTGACCTGTGTCTTAAATAAATGTACGATGCCAACATCAAATCCATTATTCTGCTGCTTAAATGTAGCACAGTTTCAAGGAACACCAAAATGCCAAAGAACAGAATGGTAATTACCAATATGGAGAGGAAAATAAGAAATTTTAATGTACATCTAATAGTGATCACAAAAGGTTATGAAAAAGAAGTTGTATGTAATTCTCTAGCTCCAAGGCAACTAATTAAGAACTGTTGTAATATTGGTATGAGTTAACAACATACTAGAAGTCCCCACCAATGAATGCAGTTAGAGAAAGATGAAACAAACAATGGGGACACTATTATAATTGCAGCTGACAGAATATTTCTACTAATATATGACATTCTATAGACATTATTTGTTGAATGACTAAAGGAGCTTAAAAGATTTTAGATACAAGATCACACACAGAATAAACAGTATTTAGGGGCGCCTGGGTGGCTCAGTGGGTTAAAGTCTCTGCCTTCGGCTCAGGTCATGATCCCAGGGTCCTGGGACTGATCCCCGCATCGCATCGGGCTTTCTGCTCAACGGGGAGCCTGCTTCCCCCCACCCCCCGCCTGCCTCTCTGCTTACCTGTGATCTCTGCCAAATAAATAAATAAAATCTTAAAACAACAACAGTATTTGTATATACCAGCAATAACCAACCAGAAAACATAAAAAGGGGAAAAAAAAAAGAATTCATGAGAGCAATAAAGTCACAGGGTATCTAGAAATATATCTATTATGGCACCTGGGTGGCTCAGTCGGTTAAGCATCTGCCTTAGGCTCAGGTCATGATCCCGGGGTTCCTGGGATTGAGCCCCACATCAGGCTCTCTGCTCTGCAGGGAGTCTGCTTCTCCCTCTCCCACTCTCCCTGCTTGTGTTCTCTCTCTCTCTCTAATAAAATCTTAAAAAAAAAATCCATTAAAAGATTAAATAATATATAAGTGGCCAAAAGGTAAATGAAAAGATGCTCAATATCACTAATCATCAAGGGAATGTAACCCAAAACTACAATAAGATATAACTCATAATTCTTAGAAAGGCTATTATCAAAAATATAAGAGGTAAGTGTTGACAAGGATGTCGACAAAAGGGACTCCTTGTATATACCATTGATGGGAATGCCAACTGGTGCAGTCACTATGGAAAACTTCTGGAAGTTCCCCTAGAAATTTAAAATAGAACTACTATATGACCTGGGGGATATATCCACAGAAAAGAAAATCACTAACTCACAAAGGATCTGTACTCCCATGTTCACTGAGTATTATTTACAATAGCTAAAATATGGACACTATCTAAGTGTTTAGTGACAGATGAATGGATAAAGAAAACGTGGAGTGGAGTATTACTGAGCCATAAAAAAGAGACATCTTGCCATTTTCTACAACACAGGTGGACCTTGAGGGCATTAGGCTAAGTAAAATAAATCAGACATAAAGACAAATATTGTATAACATACATGTATACAGAATCCAAAACAAACAAACAAACTCATAGATAACAGAGAACAGTTTGGTAGTTGCCAGAGGTAAGGGGTGAGGGGGTGGTCAAAATGGGTCAGAAGGTACAAACTTCCAGTTAAAAGATAAGTAAGTTCTGGGGATGTAAGATACAGCATAGAGACTACTGTAACAACACCATATTATATATTTGAAAGTTCCTCACAGATTAGATCTTACAAGTTCTCATCACACACACAAAAAGAAACTATGTGAGGTGATAGATGTTAAGTAAATTTGTGTTGATCATTTCATAACATAAACATATATCAAATTATTATGTGAGGGGTGCCTGGGTGGCTCAGTGCGTTAAGCCTCTGCCTTCGGCTCAGGTCATAATCCCAGGGTCCTGGGATCGAGCCTCGCATTGGGCTCTCTGCTCAGCAGGGAGCCTGCTTCCCCCTCTCTCTGCCTGCCTCTCTGCCTACTTCTGCTCTCCCTCTCTCTCTGTCAAATAAATAAAATATTAAAAAAAAACCATTACGTGGCATCCCTTAAATTAATACAATGTTACTTACCAGTAGCATAAATGTCCAGAAAACATTATAAAACAAAACAAAGCAAAAAGATAAACAAGATCTATACAGTGAAAACGGTAAAAACAGTTTAATGGGTATAAATGAATACTGGAACTAATGGAGACGTAAGTCACATATAGATGGGAAGACTCGTAGATACCCCAATTAATCTGAAGAGCCATTGGCAATCTAATAAAAATTCTAAGTCAATTTGTTTTGGTGGAATTAGACAAATTGTTTCTAAAATTCACTTTAAAGCCTGAATAATCAAAAATCCAAATCCATTCTGAATAAAAGAAGCCCCCAAATAAAGGACTTACCCTACAGAAGTCAAGCTTTATTTTAAAACTGTACTAATGAATCATGTGGTGCTCACTACGGAATAAACAAACAGATTGGGGCAACTAAATAACCCCAAAACAGACCCTTGCACAGATGGGAATGTAGTAAAAAATAGAGACAGAGTACCCAACGAAGAAAAGATCGACTAATTCAGTAAATGATACAGTAAAAACTCACTTTCCACCTGGAAAAATATACGAATTTAATCCATGCCACAAACCATACTTTTAAAAAAAATCAGATGAATGAGAAAGTTAATGTCAAAATATGACTTTAAATATTTTACAAGAAAAAGTGAAGTGGGAGATATTTTTTAATCTATGAATAAGTACATATATTCCTCAACAGGTATAGAAGGTAAAACTCGTGAAAAAATTGGACTTCATCGGGGCACCTGGGTGGCTCAGTGGGTTGAGGCCTCTGCCTTCCGCTCAGGTCATGATCCCAGAGTCCTGGGATCAAGCCCCACATTGGGCTCTCTGCTCAGCAGGCAGTCTGCTTCCCTTCCTCTCTCTCTCTGCCTGCCTCTCTGCTTACTTGTGATCTCTTTCAAATAAATAAAATCTTTAAAAAAATAAAAAATAAATAAATTGGGCCTCATCATAACTGTAGTCTTCTATGACAGAATGATGTCTTAAGTTTTAAAGAAAGGTGCAAACTGAAACAAGATATTCTTAATGCATAAAATATAGGAGTTAATAAAAAAAAATAATAATGGGCAAAAGATAGGACCCAACATATTAGAGAAGGTGAAACCCAAAACGGCCATTAGACATATGAAAAGATACATAACCTCCTTTAGTGTAATTCTTTAAAAAAAAAAAAGAAAAAAATAATCACTTTTCACCCATGAGAAAAGCAAAAGTCAAAAAAGTCTCAAAACAGCAGGTGCAGTGAATATGAAGGAAAAGAAAACCACAATCTAGTCTCCATGTGTGCACTTGTTCAAGCACACAGACAAAAGTTCCAGCAGTATCTATTCAAGATGAAAATATGTATCTAATAGAAACCAGTAATTTTGCTTCTTGGCACACCCCCTTAGATCATCCTTACATACAGGAAGCAAGAAATCCATACACAGATGTCCACTGAAGCATTCTTGTAACGGGAAACTTAGAAACACTGACATGTCTATTATTAAGGGGAAGGATAGAAAAAAACTGTGGCCTATTCCTAAGATGAAATGCTAGTATTTTATCTTATTTTTTTTTAAGATTTTATTTATTTATTTGACAGACAGAGATCACAAGTGGGCAGAGAGGCAGGTGGGGGGAGTGGGGAGCAGGCTCCCTGCAGAGCAGAGAGCCGGATGCAAGGTTCTATCCCAGGACCCCGGGATCATGACCTGAGCCGAAGGCAGAGGCTTTAACCCACTGAGCCACCCAGGTGCCCCGAAATGCTAGTATTTTAAATGGATGAAATAAATCTACGTGAATCAACCTAAATCTATAAAAAAAAAAAAAATGAGTGAAAAAAAGTTGCAAAATAATAGATGAGAAAAAAAAAAAAACCAAACTCAACATACATACCAAATTTACAAGGGGCGTTACTTTTGGGAAGGAGGGTGGACAAAAAAACAAAATCCTTGGAAGGAGTTTTTAGTCATGTTATGGATGTTTTAACATTATTTTTTGTTGTTGTTATAATGTTCAATTACTTTTATTATAACTATTATCTGAAAAAAAGGACAAAATGTACACATTTATTAATTCCAGATGTCTGGTATAGAAGTGCTGTATCGTTCTGTACTCTTTGCAGTGCTTTAGGAACCTTCCTTTTTTTTTTTTTTTTTTTTTTTTAAGAGCACAGATGATTGCTGGTCATGTAACTGTGACTCTTGTGTAGGTCAGTATTTAAAACAAGGACATTCCAATTTCATACAAAGCACAATCCAAAGATCTTCCTATGATAACATGGGCATAAGGACTGTCTTTGTGCGATGCACAGCCTTTGATTCATAGTCAGATAAAAAGAAAATCAGATTTAAAATCAGAAAGGCAATCAGTCAGTATGTGTCTTCCTGATAAAGACAACACACAGGAATTTCTAATCTTTTCCTCCAGACAGCACTAACATTGACTGGCACATGTGAGGGCAATTAATAACCCTTCAAAACTGAGATCAGTATCTTACTTTTCCTTATGTTCAAGTGGAAACAGTAAGATAAAATAGCACAGAACTTCGAGAAACTACCACACAAAAGGATTTATCCCTTCCAATTCTAGGTAAGGGTCAAAGAGTGACCTCCTGCACTTTCCCACCCTGACCATCAAGGGCTTCCTCTGATCCTTCTTGTCACGAGGGCCTCACTCCCACTGCTCATGCAGCAGGCACCACACCTGGCTTGCACCATGCCCTGACACCTCTCCCACATCCTTCCCGATTTCAGTCTCCACTGCGGTGCGATTCAGAGCAAGCTCAGACTCACCTGACGCTGACAGTGTTCATCTCTGACACACATTGTATATTTTTCTAATTCTGCCCCAGACACTTTCTAAGATCATGGTAGCATGTAGGGCCCAGAGTGAGAAGGAGCTGATTCCTCAGGGACAACCTTCAATCAGTGGGGCTCAAGGGCTGGTGGTAGGTAAATACTCCAGCTTCCTGAAAGAGTCCTTCAAATGGAAGGTTCTGAGAGAGCTTCTTTCAATGTGTATCTTAAGAGGTCCCCATGGAATGACATTTCCAGGGCCCGTCGCTACAATCTTAGATTGGCTTTCCTTCCATGTGCCTCCTATATGCCCTCACAACCTTGTATCCAGCTCTGCTCTCCAGAGAAGTCAAATAAAGAGAACCATCTAGGCCAGCTCTCAATGGCTTTTTTCTAATTCCTGAGTTCTACTCTTTTCTAAATATTTAAGTGCCAAAGAACGTGTGTACTATAGACACAGAAATAAACAAGGTAAGCCCTCAGTCATCAAGGAACTTACAGTCTTGTAAGGGAGAACACACATACACACACACACGCATGGACAGACACACAGAGTGAATGTGACAGAAGCCAATGTCAAGGCACATAAGAGATGACCATGTCCCGAAGCAGGAGTGGTTGCCTCTGTCCGTGGAGATGCTTTCAGTCCACACGTATTCCCTTTCCCAACACAGGTAGGCAGCCTCTGAAATGGTTCCCAGTGATCTCAGTGCCTAATAAGCATACCATTTTCAAATCACTTCCCCCTGTGTGCGGAGCTTAGGGATTCTTTCCTCAAGATTAAAGTCTGAGGGGTGTCTGGGTGGCTCAGTGGGTTAAAGCCTCTGCCTTCAGCTCAGGTCATAATCCCAGGGTCCTAGGATCAAGCCCCACATTGGGCTCTCTGCTCAGCAGGGAGCCTGCTTTCCCCTCTCTCTCTGCCTGCCTCTCTGCCTACCTATGATCTCTCTCTGTCAAAAAAAAAAAAAAAAAATTAGAGTCTGACAAAAGTGATGAGGTATCACTTCTGAGGTTAGGTTACTGTGACTCCTGTCGTGTTGTCCTCTCTCGTTCTCTCACTTGCTTACTCCGATGGAAGTGAGCTGATCATGCTGGAACTGCCCTGTGGGGGAGGGTCATGTCACAAGGAGCAGGAGATGGTCTCCCAGCAACACTCAGTTCGGAACGGAAACACTTGCTCCAAGAGCCCGCAAGGAGTTCAATCTTACCAACAACCACTTAGTGACCAGAAGCAGATCCACCTCTAGTCTAACCTTAAAGCAACTGTGGCTCTAGCCGGTATCCTGATTTTAGTCTTGTGAGAGACTGGGAGACAGATCGCCTGGGGAAGCTGCACCTGGATTTTCAGCCACAAAAGCTACGATGTGATGTTTGTTCAAAGCAGCTACATTTTGGGAAGATGTGTTATCCAGCTGTGGCTAAACAACGCACAAACCAAGCACAATTAAAAGTCACCACCGATATGGATATAGTCTAGACAGAGCAGTATCTAGAGTAGGAACTAGAGTTAGAGCATCCCTGATGTCTAGTTCCTACCCATATTCATTAAATAAGCATTTACTATATGCTAGGCCATGTGGACACCAAGCTAACTTTAAAAAGATACTGTCCCTGCCTTCTTGGAAAAAGGCAAGTTTGCAAAATTTCTGGTAAACCTATTTATGCAACTTCACTAGCTTATTTTAAACTAGGACTTGTTATAAATGTTTAATTTCTGCTGACTCTGTAGGCTGTTTATTAAATATATAATTGAGTGTCTTGGCTATATTAATGCACTTTGTGCTCACTGCAATATACCTAAGGGTCTGTTCCATCTGCTCAAAACATAAGATATATATTTAGAAAAGAGTTCTGATTTTCTCCTCTACAGAAATTCTTACAGGAATCAGGCCTCTTCCTTCCATTCATTTAAAAAACTATTCCCACAGGCAGAAAAGCCCATGAAGCAGTAAGCTGGAAAACTTTATGTCCAAACACTGTGTAACATTTTCCAAGTTGACTCCTTGGAAGTCTACACTCTCCTCTAAGTCTCTGATGAGACTCAGGAACCACTCTGCAAACTCAGGACAAACATTTAAACATTTCTTAACAATATTACACATGTGAGACCTTCATCTGTTGTGACAAAACTTTTCCCCTTCACGTGACACCAACTAGAAGGAACAAACTGATAAAAGTAGGAGCATTCTCTTGCTTATCCATAAAATATTTCTTGAGTCCTATTTGTTTATTTTTTAAAATCCCACCAGCTTTCCTCCAGCATCACAAACAGCTGAGGGAAGACTTAAAAGAAATAATGACCATTTGGACAAAAGAGAAAAAGAAAGATAAGGGGAAATGGTTTTTCAGTGAAAAATTTACACAGACACAGGGACACTCAGATCTCTCAAATCCACATGACTAGAAAAAGTTGAGCTTATCCTAGGTTCATCTCTTAGAATGCGACAGACATTATTACACCAGTCATGCAGCCTTATCAAACACACTTACTACCTTTTTATCCCTACAGTCGTCTGTAACCAGCCATGGCTTTCAGAGACGTTAACCTGCACCAGAAGTGACACCCTGATGCTCCACCAGCCTGGGAGTAAGGACATGGAACAAAGGAACCAGCGTGGGGTGGGTGGGGGGAGGGGAGATCACAGAAGAACTTCACACTTACTAACCATCTTTTTAGAGTGCTGTGGGCGTCAACCAGAAGACACCATCCTCCATGACATTGTTAAGAAGAGGAGGTCACCCAGGTTTGTTTTTCAATTTCAAATGTGGCGGTACTGTACTCTTCATCTCATCACAGTTTCTGCACGTCCCTGTCCTCACTCACCAGCAGGAATTTAATGGGAATTCTGTTTAGGGAGGGAAAAGTCATTTATACTTTATTAGGGTGTCCTCTGTAGAATACCAAGAGATATCCATGCAACTTTTGTAAACTTACTGCACACAACTGAGCTTTGCACATCTAGGCTGCAACTATACTCTCATATAAAGGATTTAGCTGTGTTTCTAAATGGGGGGGAAATGTAGTGCTAATTAATGACTGTCAGCTAGGCAAAATGTCTTTCAGCACACTCCTCTTACCAAATCACTCCGGAGTAAGAAAGGACCAGGCCACGGTAAAGGGGGTAAGTACAAGCTGTAGCGGCAAAGAAATACAGGTTTATATCCACACAGATCAGCCTGATGATGTCCCGGCAATTTACCTAGTGTGTCTGCGCTTCATTTTCCTCTTCCATAAAATGGCATTAACAATGCCTAGCCAGGTCATTTTGAGAATTAGGGGTAATATACACACAGTGTCGAGCAGAACATCTAATATTTAGTAGGCATCCATTACACTATGGAAGAATATTATTATTATTATTATTACATATTTCCAAAATATTCTACCACACTGAGCCCAATACTAGAATGATTAATGGAACTTGTTATTCCTTAAAAGAACAGGAGCTTAGCTAGTGTCAGATAACTTCAGTGGGTCCACAATAGGGAGACCAGAGCAGGTGATCCTCCAGAAGCTAGCTCAAAATCAACAATGCAGTAAAATCAGGTACCAATTGGCAAATCTGTCACCAGTCAAAAGGAATGGTAGAGACAGAAACTGTTCTTACAAAGAATTTTTCCCCCATTAATTACTGCTCACCTTCAGAAGAAAATCTACACCAAGACACTGCTAACAGAAAGAGAGACCCAACAGAGAGGAGGGGAGCGCACGCTATAATAATCCAGTGATATGTGGTGCTAATAAAAACAAAAAGGGTTTTAGATATGTAGCACAGGTTTTTAACACATTAAGAAAATGGTGACTCTTAAGAGTCATTTCCCAAGAAATGAAAGAGACAGCAAGCTGCAACAGTATCTCACACAAATTAAACTGTCCTCTAAGAGCAATGGCCAACACAAAAAGAATGCATCAGAGGCTACTTGCAGCATCCTCCGGCTCACGCCATGAGTGTTAAATTTTGCGTAACAAAAATTTGTAAGGAACGAACGAGTTGGTTCAAATTGCCTGGCAGCCTACTCAATAACGCCGCGGCCCCTGCCTGCTCTTCTATTAAACCCTACTTAAGACGATGCTGTATTAGACTCCTTTTCTCTACTCCCTGACTTTCTGCAGAGACTTTACGTCGGTGGATAGCAAGATAAGTAGGTAAGATTATGGTTCTTATACATGAAAAAATAGGGCCAAGATGGAATACTCTGCTGAAATCTCTCATTTGTTTTTACAATTATTTTAAACCATTCTAAATTACAGAAGATGGAGATTACCATCTATCAGGAAATGTAAGGCATGCATTAAGGAGAGACACTGCCTCTATGGGCAAGAGAAACCCTCTTCATTTCAAGAGAAGATTCTTTCCCCTTGGGATGCAATTTTACAAGGTTTTTGTTTGTTTGTTTATTTTTAAGAGGCTTAAAGTGCATTCTTTATATACATATACATACATACATACACACACACACACACACACATTTTGAGGGCCTAGGTTTGAAAGGGATCACAAACACAAGGTTCAAAGGTTATGGTTATATTCTGTTTAGGGTTTCCAATAAAAATGGAATTTGAATATCCCTAAAGCATGACATATATTCTCAGTTTAGCCACAGTCCCCACCACTCCCTATTGTGCCCCTAGCTGGCTTTACACCTGTATCTTATGCCTCTAGCCCCTGAGGATATTTTTGTTGGCCTTCACAGTCTTAAAACATTAAATGAAATAGTTAATAGATATTTATTCAAAATCCAGAAAATGATAGGGGGCAACAACATGGGACAGGCTTTTGCAATTAAGTTAAATCATAAGATTCACTCAAGGATCTTAATGAACTTTCTGAAACAGGATCCTTTGTTAAGCAAGCACTACTTTCTTATTTAAAAAGTTAATATTTAAAAAGTTAATATACTCAGTATAACCACACAAAGGGACTCAAGAGTTTGTTATGCATAGGAGGGTAGACTGATCAGACTATGAATGCAAACACTTTGATTCTGATATTCACTATTTGGATAACTTGAATTCAGTCACTTTATTTCCCTGAAACTGAGTGTTCTTAGCTGAAAGATGAAGGAATTAAGCTAGAATAGATGTAGCTTAGATTAGATCTGCCTTAATTCCTAAAATTGTAAGTCCAAGGTTTCTCTCTTGGACTTAAAATTCAGTGCTTCTCTCATTCTCAGTATCTCAGACATTAGCTTTTGAAGAAAAAGGGACACTTCCCTTTAAGAAAAGCTTGAAACCTGGACCTGGGTGAACTCACAGCAACAAGGAAAGGCAAATCAGGCAAATTCTTTACCTAGAATTCTGCAGTGAGTCAGAGGATGTGCAGGGACAAGTATCTGAAATTTATCATCTTTATTCTGGCTGATGTAACCACTACAAATAATGGCCTCATGCCTATGAGGTAATATGCTCTCTGCCGAAGACCTCATTAACAACTGAAAGGACCTTGAGAGAGTCTCCTTTATTTCACACAGAACTTTTTCACTCTTTCCTTTTTAAGTTTCCTATTCTGATTATAAAAACACATAAAATTAAACACACACACACACACACACACACACACACACACACACGAAATAAGTTTAAAAGAGAATAGGTCAAAAACTCAGTTAGGATCACCTGGAACCTAGCCCTTGACAACAACCAGCTTTATTGGTCATTTACCATGTCTGACCATGTATTTGGGATCTAACAGGGAATAAGATAATTTTCTTCATTTCATGAAGCTTAAGACTCCTGAGGTGGAAACAGACAAGAGAACAACAACTGAGATGTGGTCTGATGGGGACCTTACCCAGGCTTGGGGGTTCAGAGTGGAAAACTGCTGCTCTGGGCAAAAGTACGTCCAAGTAAACTCAAGAAAGAGGAGGGCATGAGTAAATTAGAAAGGACGGGGGAAGAAAAGACAGAGGTGGGGCAGAAGAAAAGGGAGGCGGCCAAGAGGAAGAGAGGGAGAGCAAGAGAGAGGGAAGGGCAGGTGAGGGGAGAGCAGTGATGGGGAGGGAAGCAGGAGGGGAAAGATGATGGGGAAATTCATGCAGCAGAGGAAGAGGAAGGGGGTAGATTGCTCCAAGCAGAGGGCAGAGATCTGGGTTCCTCCTGCTTCCTCCACCTCCCACTGGGGCATCAGGCTGAATAGAGCAAATCTGGCAAACTTCCACAGATCCCTCACCACCATCATCAACTCCACAAGAAGGCTTCATGGTCCACCTCTGGACCCAAATTTAGAACACCACGGTGACTACATCACAATTCACAGATGCCCCAAAGAACCAAGGAAACCCAGAACAAGGACACCCCCAATCATCCCAAATATAGTCACTGAGTCCAAAAGCTTTCTTATTTCGCAGAGGTAGTGGCCCTCACCCAAACTCCACCCTGTCTACTGACTATGTGAAGAGAACACGAAGCTGGGGAGGGCAGCATGAATGTCAACTGCCTCCACGCGTCTGAGGCAGCTTTCTGCCCTGAGCACGCCAGCCTTCCGAGCGGCCTTCCCTTCACTCAGGTGAACAAATGCCACTGTGGACCTAGTCTGGCCGGCCAGAGCATCTGTGGAACTGAACCTTCCCATTGTGGGCATAGCATCTCATAAAGAGAACACTGCATAAAGTCAATGTCCCGAAAAGGAGAAAAAAAACCCAGAAGAAAAGACAGAAAAGAAACAGAGGACAAGGGGCACCTGGGTGGCTCAGTGGGTTAAGCCGCTGCCTTCAGCTCAGGTCATGATCTCAGGGTCCTGGGATCGAGTCCTGCATCGGGCTCCCTGCTCAGCAGGGAGCCTGCTTCCCTCTCTCTCTCTCTCTGCCTGCCTCTCTGTCTACTGTGATCTCTCTCTGTCAAATAAATAAATAAAATCTTTAAAAAAAAAAAAAAAAGAAACAGAGGACAAAAAGAAAACAAACAAACAAACAAAACAACAACAACAAAAACAACAACAAAAAAACACCACTAGCAAGGATTTCCAGTTCCATACGCCCAAATCCTCACACAGCTTCATCGGAAAGCCGACAGTTGTGAACAATTATTTAGAGCAGAAATGATAAAGGCAGTAACAATATAAGGCTTCGTGCTGATGTGCCACATCAGCTATTTATCACTGTCAAAACATTTAGGATAAAATTACAATAACTTAGGCTAACTTATCACTGGTGAAGTCAAGCCTAGGAATTCTTTACTTGCTAAACAAATAACGGCCTGCTTTTGAGGTTAGCAGAGTAAGAGCACACACCACTAATCCTTCAAAGAAGAAAATATTTTATCATTTTTATTGCAAATGTCACTGAAATAAATTTTCATTCCTTAATAATCACATTTTTGCGCTTCCTCTAACCTCTCTGTCAACAAAACCCCCGTACGTTAAAACCTATTGACGTTGTAAAATAAAATTAAGACATCTTTGTAGAGGAAAAATGTGAAATAGCTTAGGGGGAAACACAGTCAATATATTTTGGTGTAAAAATAAAAATGTCTAAATATTTAAAAGGAAAAATAGCTATCGGAAGCAAATAACTAAGTAAAAACTACAAGATAGGGTGATTTCTGTCCCAGGTAACAAAATACCCAATTCAAAATGGCTACAACAAAATGAAGGAGTCACCCACTGGTGTGTGCCAAGCCCAGGGAGGGTATTTGCTTCAGACCAGCTTTGACTCAGCAGCTTCCATTGTTAAGGACCTGGTTTACTTTGAATCCCTTGGTCCTGCTTTTTCATGGCATTGCCGTTTCCTACAGCAGGCTTTCTTCACATACCCAAAATATTTTTCAGTTACTCTTGAGGTTATGTACTTCCTAATTAATGTTCAACAAGAGAAAGAGCCTCTTGGCATCAGTCTTCCCAGTAAAGGGACAGAAGTCCACTCTGTCAGACTCAGTGTGGATCACATGCCAACCCTGCCATCACTGTGGTCTGAGGGAGCAAAGATGCTCATCAGCCCCTTCTACTCCACCTGCCCGCCTACACCATCCACCTGCCTTGATCTACACCCAAGTCAGCATGTCCAAAACCACATGGATTTCATCAAATGGCAATCAGGGGGTGCAGGGAAGGAGCAAAGGAGGAATGGATACCAGGGAACTATTCGGCCTCAGGGAACCACTTCTAATCTTCTAATTGAGATCTTCTAATCAGATCTCAATTTGGTTAAGTCAGGCAAGTCATAAGCTCCAACTCAGTTGTTTTTCATAATATAAGTAATACCATGTGATCTCCAAAGGTCCTTGGTTGTCTCTACTCCTATTTTAAGAACTAAAATTACCCTAAATAGCAAGTCCAATTTTAAAATCTCTTTTTTTGCCTTATTCACTTCTGTTTATTAGCACAGGTCTCCACGTGTCAACTAGTTTTCAAAATCCTTCCAGGCTTTAGGAGAACGGTCCAGGGATTTTTTTAAACCATGATACACCTCTTCTGATACAATTACACCATTTATAAGTTACAATTCTGGACTAGCTCTATTTTCTCTGGGATCCAATTCATCAATAAACTAGCTGCCCTTCCAAAGACCAAGCCCTCCTGCCTCCTAGGGCAGTGGACATTATTTCACCCTGCCTTCCATGAAAAACTATTCAGAACTAATATGGAGGCCTACTATTGCAAGATACAACACAGCTTTAGCTCTTCAAGGCCACTGGAGGAATACGGATGAGGGAACTCGTTACTGTCTCATACCAGCTTACAACCTTTACATGGAAATACTACCACCCCACCTCTGAGCCTCCATATTATCCTAGATACAACTTCTATTGAGCCAGTCATAGTAGATGATAATTATCAGTTGGGCTATTTGTCTTACCCACTTTAGGGAAGCAAAAAAAAAAATCACAGGACCATTAGAAATGTGCTCAAACCACCTGGATTTGAATCTAGGCCTCTAGGCTTTGAAGCCAGGCTCTGCCATTTGTTAACTAAATGAATTCTGAGACGTGGAAAGGCTAGTTCACTTGCCAGTTTTGACTTCTGGAAACTGATGTCCACCCAGCCTTTCTCAAGGGGCCACTGGAGAGGTAAAATGAGCCGATCCACGTAAAGCAGTCAGAAAACTGCCCAGCTCAATAAATGTTGTTTATGCCAATTACCACAGCTGCTCTAAGAGCACAGAATAGGACCCAGTTAATACTGTTGATATCACTCTTTTTTATGCATTAATTTGGTCCTTCATAAAGCGTTTCTAAAGCTTAGCAATGCTAAATGGATCTGAGTTATTTTCTAGGTCCTTTTCTCTTCTCATGCCTCACACTTCCACTGGCTGATTCCACCCACTACTATGGCTTCAGCCATCACCCACAGGATAATGCCACCTAAATATCTAGCTCTAGGACATTATTGTCCTTATCTCTCCAAGCTGTTTATCTCTCCATGCCATCTTGTCTATTAGATATCTCCCCTTAAATATGAGGAACTTAAACAGAACAGAACATCAAAAGAGAAATGAACAGAAATCAAATGCTAATCTCCATCATTGATGCCACGTCTCTGATAACCCCATCATTGGGTAAACTTTCTCTATGTGCCTCTATGGCATCCTATTGTATATTCCCCTTCTTCAACCATCCATCCTTTCATCCGCGGAGCATCTACTCTGTGATCACCTAACCATCATAACACACAAAACTCGGCATTCAATTGTCTACTTACTAGTCTGCTTTCTCTCCTTGTGGGTCATAAGCTCACAGAAGATGACAGGAATTGGATCTTGTTGGTCCTTATATCACCAGCTTTGCATAAAATAAAAACACATGATAAAAAACCTGATGGATGAGGGAATGAATGTTCCCATGACACTGGACTGATGTTGACGAGCTAAAAACATGTCCCATAAATGGTCTGTTAATAGCAGGAACAGAAGAAAGAAGGTACTAGAAGAATGTAGCTGATCACTGTTTTCAGTGCATATATAAAATCCCAAAGATACTTTCTTTTTTTTTTTTTTTTTTTTAAGATTTATTTATTTATTTGACAGAAATCACAAGTAGGCAGAGAGGCAGGCAGAGAGAGAGGAGGAAGCAGGCTTTCTGCTGAGCAGAGAGCCCGATGCGGGACTCGATCCCAGGACCCTGAGGTCATGACCTGAGCCGAAGGCAGCAGCTTAACCCACTGAGCCACCCAGGCGCCCCCAAAGATACTTTCTTAAATCAAATCAACATTCTTACACTATGTCCAAAACCAGACTATTTTTCATAAAGATAGAAAGAAGATTATATGCGTGCCTGGAGGTTTAAAAGGTCATAGTCTATAACTGTGAAAACTGAAGGGAATAAATTGTGGAAAGCAGAAACCAACACCTCATGACCAACCTATAACCCCAAGTGCTCAAACACACACACATGCGTGCACGCACACATGCACACACGCACACACACCCTTGGCTGGGACCAGCTGTTGATGATGAATGCCAGACTTCACACCACTTTTCAGCTGAGAACAACTTAAGGAAAGCATCTCACAATGACAGGAAGGACTATAATAATGAGAGACACCCTCCTGGTGTGAGGGGGCAGGAAATGATGCAGCCGCTGTCACCACCACAACCACCACCACTCCCTACCCCAGCACAGCCACTTGAAACACATGTGAGGGCCCAGAAAGAAAAAGAGGCTCAAAACTGAGATGACTCCTAAACCAGAGCGTCCAGTCACAATAATTTATGCCACTCCTTTCTGCTCTAAGCACGAGCACAGATATACCCTGGCTCTTTTTATATCCAAATCCCCATGAATGTATATTATCTTCCCAGAGCAACTTATCCTACTTGGAAATTATAGAACCTACAAGAGCACAAAGAGAATGGACCCATTTCCACATGGTTCCCAGAAGGTACCAGAAAGCTTCATTCAAACCATCACCAGTACTACTCTGTGAGGACCCCAGACTGAAGAAAAGGTTTTACTGAAGCCTGTGTTTCTTCTTAAACACATAACACTGGCTAATCAGCTTCTCATGTACTGAAGGCCTCATAAGAAAAAGTTAGTGCCGGGGCACCTGGGGGGCTGAGTGGGTTAAAGCGCTGCCTTCGGCTCCGGTCATGATCTCAGGGTCCTGGGATCGAGCCCCACATCGGGTTCTCTGCTCCACAGGGAGCCTCCTTCCTCCTCTTCTCTTCCTGTCTCTCTGCCTACTTGTGATCTCTGTCTGTCAAATAAATAAATAAAATCTTAAAAAAAAAAAAAGAAAGAAAGAAAAAGTGCCAGCACCAGCAGGAAGATGGGTGAGAGGGCTCTGGACACAGCTAGGAAAATTATTCTCCCCCTCTGATATAATTGAAGTGACCACAGCTCAGGAAAAAAGGGATTCCTGAAGGCATTAAGTGTTCAAGGAAAGCGAAGTTGGAGAGCATACTGAATGACAGAGAAACTGCCTTGCTGACATGCCATGTTCTTTTAGAGTGCCTGACAGATGAAAGGTGGCCAGTGACCGTCCTGAAAATGCAGGTGAATGGACAGTACAGGAAAAAGGTGTCCTGTTTCAGGACCACAAATGTGACAGCCGTCCAAAAAGACAAGTGCTGTGACATCAACACTCCATCTCATGGAAGCCTTATAAATACCACAAACTAAAAATTCAGGATTTTCTGGGACGAAACAAAATAAGGTGGTTTTGAATTCACACCCACTTAGCCCAGAGTAGATTTACATAAAAATAGCTATAGATAAGGCAATGACATATGTAAATGCAGATATACAGACACACACAAGAACTCCTTTAAGGGCTGCATTTCAAATTACTGTGATTGGTTAAAGGTGTCTAGGCTAGTGTGGCATTAGAGATGCAAAGTTTCATTCATGAAATTTTAAATAATGGTGATAAGATTTATCTAGACGTACAAGCGGAACCTAAATATAAACCACATGAATAATAGAATGTGCATGAATTTTGAATGCTTATTTTTCAGAAGAAAACAAAGAACTGAACGTGTGAGTTCTCAGAGTCTCTAAGTGTAGCCTGTATTTGCATTTCAATGGCTTGCAAGGTAAGCTCTGTGAAATTGGTCAAATGTATAGACTCTCATCTCTCCTCCATCCCCAATCAGTCAATTAGCTACTAGAGAAAGTGGCATACAGATGTTAAAATCCAGCATCTCAGAATCTATTTCAGCTGATACAGATCAAAGTAATTTTGAAGCAAGGATGTTGAGGACAGAGACTGCACAGAGCAAATTCTGGTTAGGAAGCATGCAAAACCAGGAGCTCATGGCTGATGGGGCCAGGGGACACACACAGAAATGGAATAGACAAGGCAGTTCACAACAAAATTTGTACAGAAGAGAAGAAAAGGCAAAATCTATAGACTGAGAGCCAACACATCAAAACATTTTTCCAGTAGATAAAAAGGTAAGTGTAGCATTTTTTGTCCATTTAAAACAAAGGGATTTCAGACATCAGTTCTGCTATCCTGCAGCTACACTGCACCCAAACCATGAACCCTAATGGTCAATCTCTCCTTATTAGCATTTTTCACTCTTCCCATTAAAAGACTTTACTGGCACCATATGAGCTACTCTTTGCCCTTTATAAATTCCCCTATTCCAAATGTGTTAGTTTATGCTCACAGGAGCAGAAGTATAATACACACCTATTACATATTAGAATGTTATCAATATGCCTTTTCAATTGCAGCACTTATGGACTTTCGTTTTCTATGTTCCACTCTTTTGTCTTTCCTTTCAAAAAAGACAGAGATTTTAGAAATCCAGAAGTGAGCCCAAAGAGCAGGGTGTTATGCTTGGCTCATAGGAGGCATTCAAGAACTAGGAAAAGATACTTGAATTTAAAGAAATGGTGACAATTTGTGGATAGTAAAAATAATGGAGCTCCTTTTACTAAGTGCCCACCCACCCAGCCATGGTTAGTGCTACAGGCTGAATGTCTGTGGCTCCTCCCCCTGCCAATGCAAATTCATATGGTGAAGCCCCATGATTGACTTGGAGGTACGGCCTTCAGGAAATTATTAGAGTGAGACAAGGTCATGAAGGTGGGGCCCTAGTAATGGGATTAATGCCCTTAAAAAAAGAAAAAAGGAAGAGACATGAGATTTGTCTCCACCATGAAGACAGAGGCAGGAGGTAGCCATCTGAAAGCCAGGAAGAGGGCTCTCACCAGATATGCAATCTGTAGCACCTTGACCTTGACATTCCCAGGCTCCAGAAGTGTGAAAAATGTTTGTTGTTTAAGACCCCCCCGTCCATATGATTTTGTTATAGCAGCCTGAACTAAGACAACTAGATATTTACCTACCTTTGCTGTAGTCCACTAATAATCCTGCTTGGTAAATGTTAGTATCCTTACATTATAGGAAAACACACACACACACACACACACACACACACACACCCAAGACACATAAAAATTTTAACCTGCTCCAGAGTCACACAACTGGGATGTGGCAAGTGACATAGTCCAAGGGAAGCAGAGAAAGAAAGAGGTTCAGCTATCTAGAAATACAGTAACAATGGCCATGATCATGTACTGTGTTCTTGCTACCTGCTTGATACTTTCCAAAGTAATTTACACACATCCATCTTAATTATTTTTACAGCATTCCTGGGAGGTGAGTAGTATTCCCATTTTATGGATAACAAAACTGAAGCTTAGAAGAGAGCAGTATGCCCAGAATTATCAAGGCAACAGGTGCTGGATCAACACCCCCACTGAAGTCTAACAGACTTCAACGCCACTGCCCTTATTCTCGTAACCACAACACGAGCTCATCCCCTGTATTGTCACCACTGTCACCATAACTCTGGGTCACAAACCCACATAAAACTAGCACTTACAACAATCAGCATTTAGTCTCATGTTTGCAAGTCTACATGTTGACTATGAGTCTGCCGGTCTTGACTCCTGGCTCCAGGTTTCTGTAGGGTCCATTCCACAAGGATTTGCTCTGGGACCCAGTGGCTACTCAGGGCATTCACACAGGGCATTCTGTGTTCTTCTCACAGAAAATCACCAAAGTGCAATGAGGTGAATCCAACTCCACAAACTTATTTTAAGCCTCTGCTTGTGACACATTCGCTGACAGCTCATTGGACTCAGCAGGTCACATAGGTGAGCCCAAAGTCAACTGATGGGAAGTAAGCCATGTCCACCGTGAAACCATGAGGCCTGGGCAGGGGACTGAATATATACAGAGGAGTAAAAAATCAAGAGAGTAGTTGTATCCACCACACTCACCAAATTCAATTTGTATTTACCATATCTTTTAGTTGGACTGTTCAACAGTTAATGGAAAAAGAATCTGTGAGCTCAATAATTTAAAGTTCTAATGAAAAAGTATAAATAGTCAAATCCATGGTATTATTCCACCTTCACCTTCAGAACAATACTAAAATTGAAAGAATAGATAACTGAAAAATACAAAAGTACCACCTCTCATCAGGAAAAAATATCATTATGATAAAAATCCTATAAAAGGAATTTCTCCACGTGGCTGTTATCTAACAATAAGCACTAAGCTAAAACAATCTATTAAAAAACACTTAAGTGTTTTTTACAGTCATTTCCTGCTCATTGCAACACATTCTACCTCTTACTCTTAAGAGGGTTCAGTTTTTACCAATGTGATTTCATGTCTTTGTGTGTACATACACAAATTGGCAACAGTATGTCAGAAAATTGATAAAATTGTACACATGCCATCTGTCTTTCTTGGTTGAACCCCCTGTCTTCAATTACAGCTATTCCATTCAAAGGGAACAAAAATCTTGGCTGAGTTTGATGTAATCTCACTCAGGTTTTAAATTTACTCACTGTTTCAAGCAATATGGTACCAACCTCATCATCTTCATTTAAAGAATGAATTGCTTTTTCCATTACAGCCTCTAGTTTGAGATGTTTCATTTTGCCTTTTCAAAATTGTATTGAAATGAGACTTTGTAGGCAAGTCGTCAAAGTTGGAAGCAATTTACAAAAATACGTGCACACTAAAAAGCCACAAAAACACACAAAAAACCCCTACATCTTCAAAATGGATACATTATTTTCAAGATCCAACACTACAGCATGAAATGACTCTGCTCTTAGTATAACTATAACCAGTCCTGCAAAAGAAGTGTTAAAATACACATAATAGTAATTCTTGGAAGCTATTCTAAGAGAAACCTATTAGTCTGTGAGAAATTGCCCTCTCTTCCTATTCATAATGTACTTCGATTAATTATTTAAAGCAGATGACTTCAGAATCTATAACTGGCCTTGACCTCTGTGTGGAAACAAGCCTAAAGCCATACGTTCAGTAGCTTACCGAACATCTCTGCCTACAAGGTGCTTCCTTCCATATATATGCACAGAATTAGTCATCCTCTCACCATCTAGATCATTTTTATTTCTGGCCCCTAGCTGTTGCTGGTCCTATGGTCTGAAACCTGGAGGTCATCTGCAGCTTCTCCCAGCTCTTTCCCACCCATCCCAAGAGTCACCATGCCTTAATTGTACTGAGCTGCCTCTTCTCTACTCCTGCAGCCACTGACTCGGGAGCAGTGGTGGCACTGCTCACTTCCTCGCTCCTTACGTCCTAGCCACCTCCAGCCTCTCCTGGGGCACTCTCTATTCACATGTGACACAACAAGTGACAGCTGGCACAAGACTGCTGTGCCCCGCTTAAGCTCTTTCAGTGGCTTCCTATTGTTGGGGGATCCTGTCCAGATCCCTCAACAAGACATAGCTCTTGGGCCTCCAGCTGGTCCCTTCCTCCCTCTCACAGGCATTACCTGTAGCTCCTTCCAAAGGGAGGGTGTACCCCATGTGGTCACCCCATCTTGGCATGCACAGCTGCTTCCCTAGCCTGGAACCTACTTCCTGCCTCACCCGCGCCTTGTCATCTGTCACCACTTGGCGGCAACCTCCCCACCTGCACAAAGCCTTCCGCCTCCCACGGCACAGCCTGGCACTGTTACCGTGCCCCCCCTCCCCTGCACTGTGACAGATGTGGGACCCGGTGCTGGCTGTTGCCAGGACTGCTGTGCGAAGCCCCTTGCAGGTGGGCGCCATATCCCACTCCTGTTATGCTGATGGAGCTGGCGATGAAAAGGCCAACGGTGTATACCTAACACACAACACTCAGTCGTCTGACACCCGTCTGGTCAAAATATGCTGCTGCTGTTGCTGCTATCATCATTATGATTATATGTCTGTTGAAAGAAAGGCAAAGAATGGAGTTCAATCCCTGACTGCGTGAATCAAAAGCATCTGCATTCACAATCTAAGGGTAGTAAGTGTTTTGAGAACTCAAGCAGGGACTACAGAAGATCTACAGCAAGAGCCCCAAATCACACGTGTTTGTTATCGGCCGCATTAGGATAATGCTTCAAGGGACAAAGCTACCTCTTACCCTACCTGAGGTGGTTTCTAGAAGTAAAGCACAGGGCATGCACCAGCAATTTTTTAAAAAGGTAAAAATGGAACTGGACAGCAGCAGTGCCCTGGGTCCTGGTTAACGGGTCCGGGATTAATGGTCTAGGGCTGCCTCCAGCCACCCCAATCTCGTAACTGCCCCCGAACATGGGTTTGTTAATGCTCTCACATTACTACCATTGCCATTACTTAGGAAGTCAAGAAACAAATGCAAGGAGGACATCCACCTCCACCTTCTTCTCCATAAAAACAAACCCACGTCTTACTGGAAGAAAGGAAGCCAGAGCTGCCACATATGCCTTTTTAGAGACTGTCAAATTTTGCATTTGGAAGTACAGAAGGAGGTTCCATGCCTCTGGGTTCCTTGAACGGGTGATCCCCCCCAGAGCAGTGGGTCTCAAGCCCAGCTGCGCCACTGAGAGGTGCTAATTCAATCCATGGGGACTGCATCTGGGTCTCAGGCTTTAGAGGCTCTGCAGGTGGTTCAAAAGGACAGCCTCTGTTAAACCACTGTCCTAAGGTCTGGAACCATGTATCATATTAGAACTGATTTACCTTTTACAAATTCACAAAGACACAAAATAAGCAACAATCTTTGAGAGCTTTTCATCGATCTTAGTGAGGGATATAAAACAACTTCTTAGACAACAAAGCAAAAAAAAAAATCATAAAGAGGCTCTCAAATCCCACTTTGGCTGATTATACAAGTAATACATGCTTACTCTAGAACAGTTAAAGAAAAATTCTTAGATCCTGCCATCAAGATATAATTAACCTTTTAGTGCTTTTCCCCCTGTTATCTTACATGAAAAAAAAAATAAACAAAAAACAGGTTCCTAATATACGTGAGATAGGAATTATTTATTTATTTTTTGTTTCTTTCCACCACCCCCAACTTCTCCTCTCTGCCTCATACAGACTAATGTGTGGGTAGGTGCTACACATTTTTATAGACTTATACAACCTTTGTATACACTTTGCTTTTTCACTTCTCATTATTGTTATCAGCTTCTTCCCCATCACGAAACATTCGTCAAACGCATGATTTTAATGGCAATGTTGTCTTCTAACATGTATGTCTCCAAAGTCATTTGCCAACCTCCATGCTTTTGGTTGCTTCCAAGATAGACACATGGTTTCAAAGACTTTTTAAAAAGCTCTACCGTTGCTCATAGTTTATTTGCAATTCAAGTTTCAAGTAAAATCAAATACCCTATTCTCATTACACTCTGGTGTCAACGATAAAATGATTGGTGGCTGCATGAATATTGATTGAGCTTTCTAATTTCAAGTAATTCACAGTTTTTAGAGTTAACCTAATTCATTGATTAGCTGGTCTTTTAGTCTCCTTTTGTCTTCTTCTAAAATTATTCTTTAGATAATTTCAATGCTCTAAGCGCAAGATTATTAAATTTTCAGGTATTATCTACTTTGAAAAACCTTTTCTGGCAACTTAAGATTTCTCAAAGATATAATACATAAAACCACACAAGTCCTCAAAGCGGGAACTAAGAACCCAACAGTGGAGAAGTGGTGGCTACATTTATCTCAAAAGTTACTGCAGCTGAGTGTGTAACCATTCTGACCAGCTGAGACAAAAGTGGCAAGACAGAGCTAGCTCCCAGTATCTGATTCGAAGAAGCAAACTGGTTCACCTGGAGGAAGGACCATTGTGAGTAGTGAATGCTAAGCTAATTTATCATGCGGGCCTAATGCAAGAGACAACGCACATCATAAGGGCCAGGACTTCAAGGGGAGTTTTCCAGAAAGCGCAGAGATGGACAATCACAGCCATTTCTTCTAGCAACTCTCACTAAGAGCCAAGGACATGATGTGAAGTCGTAAGTCTGTCAAAGGATTTCCAGGAGAGCAGAGATGGGCAGTCAGACTGTGACAGGGCAGAGCTAAGGGAAGCTGGGGGACAAATAGGAAGAGATCTCCTGGGATGTTCACACCCCCACTTCTCTGAGCCCAGATCTGAGGAGTAGAGCAATTCAAAACTGAGATTGCTTGCAGGATCTCAAGTGCAGGTGTCCTGCATTATTGATTCAAAGAAGACCATGTGCTTCAGACACTAAAGTGGAAGGGGAGGAACATTCTCCCAAGAGGATTCGCAGCCTGACTAGAAAGAAGACATCATTACAAGTAAGTGGGAAATGGTTGAGGGCCAGGGCTTTCCACAAAAGAGCAGCTTTGAATCCGTTCAAGTGCTTGAACTCAGTTCAGGCTCCAGAGATCTGCACTAGGAAAACTGATCATTTTGACCATGGCTGGCAAAATGCTGCCAGAGCGAGCGAAGAGCAGATCATTACATGCCATTGTACTGTGCATACCTCCATTGCCCATCCAGACCTACGCCCGAACCTTGTAGTCTGCCTACATGGACACCAGGTACGGGATCACTTGCCCCTCTGCCTTCTGACTGGGTTTTGCCCATGAGGAGCACCTTCCAGAGTGCAGAAGGAAGGAGGACAACAAAGTTGTGATGTCCCCTCAGCCCCTCCCTGCAGAATCACCATGGAAGGGCTATGTAGCTTCATCTAAGCGCCTGTCACTTGCCTTCTCTGTCTGGACCTTTGGCAACTGCTCCCTCCCTCACTCCTTCAGGCCTATGAAGATGATGGCTTCCTATTGCTCCTACCCTCTGGGACTGCACCATCCCTTAAACTCCACCTATACCTTGCCTATACATACTTTTACACTTTCCCTTTCATTAAACTCTTCTCAAATTATCCAATTTATGCATGCCATCTTTTTACCACCTGGACCCTGCCTGATACCCACATTTAACTCTTTAAAATCACACTATGCAAGGCTTTGGCTGATATGCACATTTAAGTATTTAAAATCATAAGGCTCCGTGGCAATAGAGAGGCAAGTGTGCTAAGGTTAACTTATTAAGTACTGTGTGCCAGGTGCAGTACTTACATGACCTACAACCTCCTCCAGTCTTAAAATACCTTAACATTTCTATTTTACAGATGTGGTTAAGCATTGTGTCTAAAGTTACAGAGCTATTCATTGTCACTGAACACATGTCCTATTCTAAAACCATGAATCTTCAATGGTCTTATCATTTTAGTGTAAGACATTCAAATCATTTTGTAACAATGCACCATGCAATAAGATTAGGTACGCAAATAAAACAGATGATAACTATTACAAAGACCAGGATGGACCGCAGTAATTTTGGGAAATTTCATCAAAGAATGAGAATTTACTGTGGTCCTTAAAATGAGCAGCAAGAATTTGAGCAAAATAAGGAAAGAGTATTTTAAGTAAAGGGGATCTAGGGATCTATGACATCTGGAGAGGGGTGATGGGATAAGGTTTTGGAAGGCAAAGAGTTGGCAAAGAAACCCAAAAAGTAGACAGAAGCTACATTAAAAAGAGTCAGGTATGTTTTAACTCTATCCAGAGGTAGATAATAAGTCACACAGGAATTTTAAACATGCGGTTGGTGTGGGGATCCAGGCTGACAACCAGCATAGACTGGAGAAGGGCCTGGACACAAAGGGATATGAGACATTTCAGAAATTCAGAGGTAAAAGAGTAGAGCCCTAGACACTGGACATATTTTTATGGTAGAATTATTAAGGCTTAGGGACAGCAGGTAACAGATGGAGAAATCAAAGGTGGGAACGAGATGACTTGAAAAATTAGTATTTCATTGACAAAAAAAGAGATGGCAATTTTCTGGTTTATCAGCTATATCAGAGAATAAGAAGGTGCAAAAGAGGAGCCAGTATTCAAATTCATCTACTTTACATGGTTACAAAAAGGTGTTAAGAAAAAACAATTATTTAAGGACAAACTAGAAATTTGAGGGAACATAAGCTTTTGAGGGCATCCCATCCTTACCCTCTGTGAATCAGGAAACCACAACATTTTATTTCCATCTCAGACACAGAAAGTGAACTCCTTCAACAGCTAAGAAATATCGCTTTAGATATGGCCACACCTGGTCTAATTAATTAGGTTTTTGCAACTACCAAAAGTTCATTTACCATCAGGGCACCTGGATGGCTCAATCAGTTAGGAGTCCTCCTCTTGATTTCAGCTCTGGTTATGATCTCAGGACTTCAGGATCAAGCCCTACGCCAGGCTCCATGCTAGGGGAGCCTGCTTAGGAGTCTTTCTCTCCCTCTCTCTCTTCTTCTGCCTTTGCCCCTCCCCCTGATTGTGCACTCTCTCTCTAAAAAAAAAAAAATTTTTTTTTTATTTACCATCTTGATTCTTCCTGTCCCAAAAAAAGCCTCTTTGCCTTTCTGGAAACTTTGAAGAACAGAAGTTCTTTATGCCAAACTATTATTATCATAACTTTTTATTAAATTAATCCTCTAGGGGCGCCTGGGTGGCTCAGTGGGTTAAGCCGCTGCCTTCGGCTCAGGTCATGATCCCAGGGTCCTGGGCTCGAGCCCCACATCGGGCTCTCTGCTCAGCAGGGAGCCTGCCTCCTCCTCTCTCTCTGCCTGCCTCTCTGCCTACTTGTGATCTCTCTCTGTCAAATAAATAAATAAAATCTTTAAAAAAAAAATTAATCCTCTAACTAGAGTTCTGACATGTAACTACACAGAATCTTAAGGAAAGAGAAAGAGTCCCCCACAACAATACTGTGATGGAATTTTGGGTCAAGTGTAAACACATCGAAATCACTTTAAAGTTGATAGAGAAGACACACTGAGGCATTATGATTTGAATGACCCACATTTAAGTACTGAGGAAAACAGAGGTAGCTGGATACCCAGTGAGAACAGAAGAGTCCACCTGCTTCTTTGCTTACCAAAATTAGTTTGAGACAATGGCCAGTGGAAAATCAGAGCCTAGACCAAAGTAATAATGTTAGCTTTTTGTTGTTTCACTTAAGGCTGGGAGACAGAGTCAGGTAAAAAGGAAAGCAAAAACAAACAAACAAACAAAAAAACACACACACAAAAAAAACCCCACACAAAAAAACCTAACACAAATCTGGAAGTCTATAGTCAAAAGATTTAGTCATTAACTACATCACATAGAATAAAAAAAATTCATGCTAGCTGCATGTGATTATCTGGAAGTGGACTGAAATGCCAATACATAACTGGGGAGGAGGGAAATCAACAGATGATAGCAGGCAGAGCAAAATACCACAGGAGGACAGGAAAGGAATCCTATGACATCTCTCTAGGAGACTATTCCCTCTTTTAGTGATTTGTTGATACTTTAATGATGCCTATCCATCCTTCTCCAGCCTTGAGAGCTATCACGTTAGGGATAGGGATACTTTCATTAAAACAAACAAAATGGAAACATGTAACAAAAATCACTGAAACAATTAATTTCCCTGACGTTTAAAAAATATGGTCTGTGTATGAGGAATATTAGCCCTGAAAGGAGCCAGTTATCCTTTGATGAATTAGACCTGTCTAGAAATTCAAATTGCCCCAAGTCCAAGGTCTGCCCAAGCCCATCCATCCGTCAGAATTTCCCATGTTTTGAGACGCAGTGTGAAAACTTTCCCAGGTTCTAACAGTGGAAGCCATTGGGGCCTCTTTCCCCCATTCTCATTTCAAAGGCAGTGACTGAAGTGCTATCAGCAGTACAGGAAATATTAATAGAGTCCACAGAAAAGATGGAGAAGTGAGTCACTTAAGATGAACAACTCAGTTGTGTTGCCCTTTTATGAGGAAGTCAGTCCTTGAGAAATTGTATGTTCTCACTAAAAAATTTCTCAAAGACCAGATTTTAAAAATACCACTAGTATTCCTGTGTTTTAAGAGCTAGGGGTACTGAAATTCTGAAAGTAGTTTCTAAACACATACCGCATTATTTTACACTGAACACATACTACATTATTATAAAAATACACTTTATGGAATTAGAATATTTGTGTGCTCCAGATTTTTGACTGGGCTTTTTGTTATCTAAATAACTGGCCTGTTTGACAAAGCATGCCTCTCTATTCAGTGTGGCACATCAACTGACTCTTATCATTATATAACAACCTATAGCCCTGTCAAAATGATCCCTGTAAATAAATAATGTTTACTATCTTTGCTGCTGATTCTTCTAACTTAAAAACAAACTCCAATAGCATACATGGAGTAAAGATGTAACCATTTCATCTTGCTAGTTATGACA
Source organism: Neogale vison (assembly GCF_020171115.1). Classification (NCBI taxonomy): domain Eukaryota; kingdom Metazoa; phylum Chordata; class Mammalia; order Carnivora; family Mustelidae; genus Neogale; species Neogale vison. Next base: position 221,502,381 of record NC_058091.1, read on the forward strand.
CAGTGTTACAAAAATAAAAATTATCCCTTGCTATTCACCAACATATTATCTATTATGTGCTAGTGTATTTATTATATAGCCATTAACTTTTTAGGCCTCATTTATACCCATCTCCTACTTAGTACACTCACAGGTCTCATTCTGAAATATTTTACATAAAAATAAATGGACACTGAGGGTATAGGACTTGCTCAAGACTACCTCGCAAACAAAGGGTCTGAATCACGAATATAAAATGTGTAGGTTTCACCTTCGCTTCCCTGCTACAGATGTATCTCAGTGACATGCTGAAATGTTTCAAATAGTGTATATTTGAAAATTAATGTTTAAATTCACTAGGTGGCGTTACTCTCATGAACTCCACAGTATCTTTTGTAATACAAATTCTTAAATTTTATATTTTATAAATAGATTCCTTATACAGTAGTTTCTTTAAAAAACCACTCTATGTAAGAGATGGCTTTTAAAAAATGTATTAGATATAATGGGAGTAAAAAAAAAAAAAGCTTTGTTTGAGCCAAAGTTAAGTTGTAGCCATGAGGGTGACAGAACTTCGAGATGCTTTCATATTATTACTTCTCACAGAATAAAGACTTGTATCTCATTCATAAAAGAAATCAGACATTCTTTATCCATTGTGTAGCTTATGGTAGATGTAGTTAAAGTATGTTGAGTATGACAACAATCTAGCTGTCCACATATTACATCAATGAATTATGCTTCCTTTGTTTTGTTGCAAATGTTTTTGACAAGAGAGTATCTCCAGTATTTTAAATAACCACAATCATTATTTATTTCTAAAATTAAAAGTTCTGTGATATCTCTACCCCTCAAAATCACCATGTGTTTCAACCATATCCTCTGAAGTTTTGAGAATATATATTACAGAAATAAACCATAAAAAGGAGCTTCTGATCAACCATACATTAAGCAATTACCCAAAATGCATTAAAGGAAAGAGAAAACTTAGCTGAACTGCCACTTATTAATAAGCTGAACCACAGGGGAGCTTAACAGTTTATCATCTTTCTAACAAAGAGACTTTCCATATTTAGCCACTGACCCCAAAGAGGACATGGAGCCCCATGAACAGCTGTGCATTACCAGAACTTTATAGATGTGATGAAAACAAAGAAAAGGAAATCCACAGCAGTGACTAACCATACTGTACATTCAAAACAATGACCACAGTGAAAATCATTAAAGAGGCAAGTCTGTTTACTTAGGCTGGGAACAATACATGACATTTAACCCCAATTTCTTTAATCCCTCTTTTGTTTACCTGCAAATAATCCCCTAATTTACCCACAATATTATGATATGAATAATAACTGTATTAGTAATGGACACTTAGAACAAAAAAAGCAGACAACTAGACCAGCTGGAAGTCAACGCCTATTAAGGACTATCTGGAAGCATTCCTAAATGTGCTATATATTTTGTACTGTCAAGCATGCATTTGACATTTTTTTTTCAAAAATAATGAATGAGAGTTTAACAATGGCTACTCACTAAATTCTTTCAGAAAAAAAAATACCACTTATACACAAAAGAAAGAGTTATCAAAGAGTTAAACATACTAATTCTGAACATACTTAGGTTTTGGCTTCCTTAAAGTTACAAATCGCTAAGCAGATGTTTTTTTTCAAGTTGTCTGATTTGCCAAGTTTTGACTTGGAATACATTTGTACACTGAAGTCAGAGTAATTTAATTAGAGAAACTTGGGCACAAAAATCAAGGCAGTAAGATGGGGATCTTTCCCCATCTCAATGTAAACAAATTACAGTCAACTTTGATTGAGCTGCCAGCAGAAACTTTCATCTCCCTGACAGGAGAAAACTCTCAGCAGCTGCACACATCTGCAAGACCATCAGACAGATGCTGCTGCCGCTCGGAGGTTGATCCTGACACAAAACTGAGTCCTGCGTTCCCAGAACTGAACAGAGTTGCCACCCTCGACAGACTTCCCAGACACTTGACAGAATGCCAAATTGGCTCCTCAGCTGTCACCACCAGCCACGATTTAACTATTCTTGAACAACCGGCAGAAAAACAACGCACAAAGTATCACACTAAAAGTCCTATCCATTGTCTCTGACAAAAGAGCCTTTCTCATTGAGCCCTGTGATGTGTCACTGAACCCTGTTAACCAGAGACTTAGTGTATCCCATTGCCAAGAGGATACGAGGAACCGTGCACGCTATCCGTGCCCAGAAAAGGAATGAAAAGGGAACTTTGAAATCCTCAACGGCAGACCACTGAGGATGCTACATTGCAAGAACGGAAGGATCTCCTACCTGGAGCCCTCTTCGTCTTAGAATGCTGGACTCATCCATCTCCCCCTCCGCTTTCTCTGAGCCTCACAACAGTCTAGCCATGCTGTACTACCTCTACTTGAGCACGCTAATTCAGAGCCCGGCAGCTGCTGAACACTTACATCACGCTCTAGCTGATTGGAGCCCAGAGTCAGCTGGTCCCGCTTAGTTATGCACTCCAGCAACTTCAGAGATCACGGAGGCTTGCAGTTTGGGGCGAGAGTGCAGCAAGTGGGCTCAGGTACCTAAAGCATTTAGCCAGGCGGAGGAGGGCTCTTGCAATTAGGCAGGAAACTGTGGGGTCCCTGTTTTTCCTTCTTCAAAACGCGGGCTCTGGCATTCCGGACGACCAGTAAATGGCTTTCGGCAGGAGCTCTGGGTCAAGCCCCTTCTGAAGCAACTAGAAGGTCAGAGTGGCTAAGTAAATCAGTGGTGACAGACACCTCTGCAAAAGGCAGCGACTGATTGGGACGGTGAAAAACTAGGGCACAGCTGGTCAGCCAAGCAGCACCACCATGCCTGCCACTCATCTTTTCTGATGGCATTAAAGAAAAAAATGTAGCAGAACACGCACGCTGCCTGGAAACCCTGCGAACAGAGGGCTCTGGGTGGCTGCTCTTCCAGCCTTGGCAGAACTCTTTCCACCTCCCAGTGTGAAAGCCAATTCATTTACATAAATACCTTGCCAGGAGATTCCTGGCCCTCAGATAGATAAATTTTAGCTATTCATGTCCCTCCTGGTAGTAACTTGGTTTTGTTGATAGCTGACCAAAATATAAAAAGGCAGAAGGAATCGAAAGAGCCATCATTAGGTGGAATATTAACCTATTTACAGTCTATAAGCAGCTGGAAAAAAAAAAAAAAAGATTCCCATCATGTGCAATTTCACAGTCTGTTTCAGCTTGTTTACTCTGCTCATCCTCACCTTATTTCAATTCGAAGCAACCAAGAGATGAATATTAAGTTTTCATTACTGGCCTGGCACAGGAGTAACAACATACAATATTACCAATTTATAATAAATTATTCCCCCTTGATTTCCATTCTAGAGATATTTAAATTGCGATTACAGTTTGGTTCTGAGGAGGCAGATTCTAGGACTCTCTGCGATTTGTCTGAAAACCACTTTCTCCTTCGTTCTAGCCATTAGACAGTCTCTTTCTTGAAAGAAAGGAGGTAAGACGGCATAACATTTTCTTAAAAATCCACATTTCCTGGGTTTTACCTAATCCAGATATCAGATTTCTTAATGTGGGGCGGCGGGCGGGGGTGGGTTGTCTAGAGGTTCCTTACCCATCCACCTGCTACTACACTAGCTTTCTGTCTCTTTCTGGCTGTCAACACACTATTAGGAGTGCTATCAATTGATTAGATTATGTCATTAAAAATAGCTTGGGGATTTATGAATCTAACCACTGAGGAAAATTGATTGCATTTTATGTTCCCCAACAGTGTCTTCATAAGCCTTCAGACATACAGAGAGAAACCCTGTCAAGAAACAGTAGCTCTAGCAGAGGCATCAGCAAAGATGGGTATCGGGGTGTTCTTCCACTTTCGTGTGCTCATTTGATACCACTTAAGGAAGGAAGCCCTGGGGAGTTTTTAGTTCTTTCTCCCATATGCAGAAGTAGTACAATCTCTAGAAACAAAGAAACAGCACCTAAGTGATCCCTGGGCAAGCCAAAGGGGACCAACGAATTCTAGCACAAACAATTCTTTTTAAAAAAAATTTTTTTATAAACTATATGTGTGGGGTGCCTGGGTGGCTCAGTGGGTTTAAAGCCTCTGCCTTCAGCACAGGTCATGATCCCAGGGTCCTGGGATTGAGCCCTGCGTCAGGCTCTCTGCTTGGCCGGAAGCCTCCTTCCCTTCCTCTCTCTCTGCCTGCCTCTCTCTGCCTGCTTGTGATCTCTGTCTGTCAAATAAATAAATAAAATCTTAAAAAAAAAAAAAAACAAAACAACAAAAAAAAACCCTACATGTATTTGTTTATATGGAAAGACACAACATAAACAAAAACAAAAGAGGAACAGCCTAAAGAAAAAGGTTCAGAGCCAGGAGAGTAAGGTCAGCTTGCTATCTGTGGGAGATATGGAAAGCTGATGGAAAGAGATACCCATTCTTGACAGGCCCACCTGTACTTTTATCTTTTCCCACAAAAGGGAGACCTTTCCTTCAATGAAAACAAAAGGTATGACAGCTGTTGACCTTTCTCCCTCAAGTCACCCTCCTGAGAGAGGGGGCATGAACAGTTGTCTGAAATCTGAAGACCCATCTTAGACAAAGTGCCTTGGCAGCAGGTGAGAATACATTTACCAGCTTAGACTATCACTGTCATCTGTACACAGAGGCATAAGGAAGCCCTAGTTGTTTTAGGCAAAGAAAAAAAAAAAAAAAAATCATGACCTAAGAAGCTGAACTTCCAAAATCAAAAGCCAAGCCTGGTGTCCTTACATATGCTTGTGCTCTGAATACTGGGATCCTCGTTATGCTGGTCTGTCTAGAAAAAGTGGGGTCTAGTGGAGAGTACCAAGTTTTCAATATAGAGAAGGAAGGGAAAAGATTTTTCCCCTTTAAATAAAGATCACAGGTTGCCAGGAGGAAGGAAAAAAAAAAGGTAGTATCCAGAAATACCTTTTCTGTGACCAATTGGGTAAGCTAGCTGGAAATGCTTTCTCAAGACATTTCGAGGACACACTGTCAAACAGTCAAAAAGATGTGTATCTCAGGTAAGTGGACTCTCTGCGTCCCAGGCTCTGTGGCAGCTAGAGAGGTTTGGTGGGTGGGAATGATAAAAAGGAATTTGGTTAAAGGAGGAGGGGCGGGGGTGGGGGGGGGAGACAAAGTATCCTTCTTAACAAAAGAGTATTTTGAGATAAAAATCTAGTTTAGTATTCAACCATTAACTAAGTCTAAGATGAAGATTATGACCATTGCAGCATCAAATCTAGTATGAAAAAATATCGATTACCTGTCAAAATGCATCACTTTGAGAAGTGATACATACGTTTTAAAGAAATAAAACCAGCCAGAGGCAAAAACATTTGGGACAAAAATGAAAGGCTGCTGAAAAATAACATCAAGCAATAATGACTTAGCAGAGGGAATAGTAAAAGGAAAATTGCTACATTTACCCTTTGCTACATATTTTCTCATCAAGATAAGCCATGTGTTAAAATGCAATAAAAACTTCAAATGGTGACACTATTCACAGGTAATAATTACGATCTAGCTTAATTTCCATTAATAAACTCATTTTTCCAGCAATTTTATGCCTTCATGAATATGTTCACAATATCATGATTCAATTAAAAAAAATACCAACTTCAATGTTTAGTGCGTTACATATGTCTTCAAATAAAATTTCTTAGGCTTTATCATCAATTGTTATCTAAACCTGGGGGCTCCATGGTAGTTGATTTTTTAAAAAAGTATTTGTAAGGATACACCCCATGCACACTCTATCACAGGTGAAATTTACTTCAAAGAACGCTCAAAATCCACAGATGCTATAATATGGGTAAAATTTAAATTTTAATTGTTATTACAATAAATGATTCACAGAAACAAAAACAATTCTAAATCCTGAGAAAAATGTGGGTGGGGGTGGACAGGAGGAAGCATGTGTTTACACACATTTTCAACAAAGGGGTAAACTGATATTTTGTAATTACTGTCTGCAGTTATGTTTGGTATAAGGATACAGGTTTGCCATCTGATTTACCTGGTCATGTATTTTTCACAAATTTAAAAAGAAGTTAACCTCTCTTCACTGGTTCCACCAGTGAAGGTAACTTTAGGTTACCCTAAAGTAAGCATTCCTTCTGATTATACACCCACTCTTCAGCAACTCAATGGTCACTGAGGAGCTGCCCTGGGGAAAGCTTTGAGGAGTGTTGTTTTGTTTTGTTTTGTTTTTTAAAAACACAAACAAAGATTCGGTAAGTTTCCAGACTTAACCCTGCCCACCACCACCCACTGACCTAATCCACTCCCTACCAGCAGCTCTCAGTCTTGGCTCCTGGACCACCCACCTACAAGCCAAGGAAGCCCAGATCAGAGGGGACTGTGAGAATGGTTTCCTGGCAGAGGAGAAGGTTTCTCCCTCCCCATCAGGCAGAGGGAGAAGAGTCAGAAGAACGCTGCTGTTACCCGTCCCTCATCCCACCAGTAAGAGTTGTCAGGATACTCTGAATGTGATCTCTAGACCATCACCACCATCCGTGGTGGGACCGCCCCATCGTGTGTATTCTTACACACGTGTGGCAGCAATCACTATTTCAAATCAAGCAAAGTAGACAAACAGCCACAAAATGCATTTACCACTCTACCTTGTCTCTTACTTTCAAACAACAGACCAAGGATTCATAAATGTCTTTTATTTATGTTCACTGACCAGGTAAGTCTTTTGTGGCCAAGGGACAAATCTTCCATTCACCATTTGATTACTTTTCCCACTCAGAAGCTCAATGCCAACAGCCAATGAATGTGTTGTACTTAAGAAAAGGAAATAAAAAGATCATAAAAACTTAAAGGAGAAACAGACCATTCTGGAGAATGCATGTAAGTATCCATTACTGGGAATATAATCATACTGCAAGGTAAGTGGTAAAGAGAACCTCAGATGCCAATGACCAAGGTTACCGGGAGATTTGTTAAAAAATAAACTTCTGTATTTACATTGAAACTCCTCAATTTTTTGCACTGTATTTTTCTCCATGTTTTACTTCTAAATAATAACTGCCAGCATTTATTGACCATACAGGGTGTGCCAAGCCCTGTTCTAAGTACTTCATAAAGTTTATCTCATTTAATCCTCACACAAACTCTATGAATTAAGATTTAATCCCCATTTTACAGAGGAGGAAACTGACCCTCAAAGAAATCAAGCAACTTCCTAAGGTCACACACTCAAGGAAAGGCAGACAGAACCAAAAAGCTGACTCTTCCAATTTTGGTTGCTAACCACCCTATTGCCTGTTAGGGTTTAAACCACGGAAAAAAAGAGCATTCCAGATGAAAGGAACACATGAAAGGTGTCAGGTATTTTTAAGTTCCTAAGGAAAAACTACCACATTCTAAGTTGTCAGTGGTCAAAACACACCAGAGAGAGCATAAAGAATTCCAGATTCCATGGGCCACATGTCTCCGAAAAGCAAAGAAGCAGGGTCTCCACAGCTTCAGGACAGAAGCTAGAGAGCCCCCCCCCCATACCCCCACCCTGGGACACAGAAGGCAGAAGGGAGCCAGAGACAAGTGAGGGAGGATAGTTTCTACTTTCTTCTTAGCTGTCTCTGGGCCTCCAGGGACTCCCTCTGACTGTCAACAACCTCACCTTTCTGGCTGCTCTGAAACAATTCAATTCCAAATAAAGTGTCATTTTTTTTTAATCAACATGTAAATTCCATAAAGCCAAAGGTACCCTTTCCAGTTGTGCCAGACATTCTACATATCCCCATTGACCTGTGGGGCTTTTTGGCATCTCCTCATTTCCCGATATCATCTTCTCTGGAATTTACCACTGAAGGCACTCCTTAAATGACTCTAGCATTTCAGGTGAAATGACTCAGGAAGAGGCTGCTTACCCTGTTCTCAACAGCACTGAGTCTTCTCCCTTCATTTTCCAGAAGTCATAACTCCCCAGAGTCCGTAGGAGAAAGCCCCTAGTACGGAGACCTGTCCCTGTCCAGGCTGTGCCAAAGAAGAACCCAGTAACTTGGGGCAAGTCCCTCAACTTCCCTGGGCTTCAGTTTCTGTGACAGAAAATGAAGACATGACTACAGACTTCACCAGGAAGCTGGGGAAGAGGAGGAGGCCACTTGCTGGGAAACGGATATCGCTGCCCTTCAGGTGAGAGCGGTCCACTCCGGACCCCTGGTCCCTCCCTTCTGGCCCCAGAGCCATGTCTCCACACTCTCCTTCCTCTTCCATTATCGTGCAGGCCACATCAGCCTGCAGAGTACCTACATCAGGTACTTCTCAGCCACTTTCTGACTACAAGGCTCCTTTGCCTGCCCAGGAACACAGGAGAGGCAGAAGACAGAGCTCAGTTTCCCAGCAGTTGTTTCTCATCCCCATCCTCCAAGTGACAAAGCAGTGAGCATGCTGACACCAGGGGTGGGCTGAAGTGTGGGGGAGGAAACACACACCAAGGTCTGCACTCTAACTCTGAAGAAAGGTTACATACTTGGCTCTAGTTGGCATTCATCTTCATTCCAGTCTAATATTAATACTGTAATAGGACAATATTATTGTCAAAGGTATTACTGTCTCATCTTTAGAAATATCCGTTATTCATTAAAGTAACATACAAGTGAACCCAATGTTTCTCACCTGTGTCATCAATGCTCTAAAGTAAAAAGACACTTGGAGACAGGTTCCATTCTATTTAAAGTTCCAGGAGATCTTATACACAGGAGGCAACACTGAAACCATCAATTACCTTGTCCTGTATTTTAAAATAGTCATTTGAAATTTTAAAGGAACGTTCTAATCTCTAAGGTCAACAAAGGTAAAGAAAGAGTTCATACTGCATGTCTCTTTCTACCCAAAGAAAAGTGCTCAAACCTGTCGGGAAGAGGACTAAAACAAAGGACAGGCTGCCTGCCTTCCAGAGAAAGATGGAATTTTTCCGATTCAAAGGAAAAGGGAGGGATCTAACACCTTCCCACATACGAGACACCGCAGTCTGAATTTGTCCAAGGAGTAGCATTTTCTCAAACACATGTTTCATTTAGCAGAAATTGCAGGTGGGGGTCACTAGCAAGCATATGTCTACGAAATATGCTGCATCCCACGCGTCCTGCATTTAGCTCCATTTTCCATCCCGCCTGTAATCCTGAAGGCTCTTTAAATGTATGCGACTGGCGATTTTTACCATGTAACATGCATGATTTCGCTTCAGGCTTTTCACAAGAAAGCTATATTGTCTTGACGTTTGCATCACCTTTTTTTATCTAATTATTTCTGGCATATTACCATCAAATCACTACTGACAATATGACAGGAATCATGGTATTGAAAAAATTACATCCTAGGAGGAAATAATAAAATATAAATCACATACATAATTTTCTTTTGAACGTTTTAACAATGACATCCTCATATACATATGAAATATAGCAGACTATCCCCATAAATGTTCTAACATCAATCACGGCAGGGAAAATATTCTCTAGTTTGCGAACACGCGGATCCAACAAAATATAGCATTTCTAATAAAACTGGGTAATACAACTTCATTTTTTTCATACGAGAGCATTTATGAAGATCTGACAATTGGAAATAGCTCCAATATTTTTTTTTCAATTATGTCCCTTCATCTCTAAATGATACACAGCTAACACTGGGATCGTGAGCTAGCAGTTAGTGAACTTCTATATTCCATATTAATAGATCTATCAAGATCAGAGTAGATGAGTGAAGTAACTTTGGCAGTCCTGCGGCTACAGGATGCCTACCAACTGCACGAACTTTAGAAATAAGTAAGTCAATAGGTACATATGGAAGTAGGAACACTCCTGGTATCAACTAGGTATTTTAGGAGCGTCTGAAAAAAAGAGACAGTCCTAAAATAGCACGCTAAATAAAATGAGGGTAGGATTGCATACCTGCGGTAGTCAATCACTCTTCCTACTTAGGTATGTTTATCCCGACATGCTTACAATACAGATGGGAAGAGCTGCATGCAAGGGAATTGTTTTAAGCCCTATAAAATCATGTCTAGAGCCTTACTCTACCTTGAGATGCCAGTGTTCATTAATTCCGAGATTCTGACTGGGAACCTCTTTTAGATCTTGCTGGCATTAGGCCCCAGAGCCAAACAATTTTGGTAACTCTCTTACAAATACTTAGGAGCTAAGAAAGTCTAAGAGGTACATACAAAAGGGATTTTTAAAAAAACAACTCAGCATCTTTCAGGTAGGCAGACGTAAGTCAGACACTGCCCTTGAAACCTGTTTCTGACTCCAGTGATACCCACGTAGAGCGGGCCTTTCTGTCCATCACTCTGCTCTAACATGTCATTCTATCTGGAAGTGAACAGACATGGGGCTCCTGCAAGCACTCCTTTTTGGACAATGCCAAGTAGAACTCCTTGGGACTCAGCCATGTAACACGGCCACGAGACAGAACACTGTTTCTCTACAGAGTTCGAACTTTGTCTTCTAGCTTCCCTTAAATGTGCTCTTCAGAGAAACACAAAATGTGCTCCAGAGTCTAGCTCATTAATCCTCATCAGTTTCTTGTAAAGTAGCAAGGCAAGAGACTGGTCCAATTTACCAACAAGTGAAGTAAGGCAGTGAGGTTAAAAATAGAGTCCAAGGTCATGAAAACAGTTGAAAAACAAAAAACAGAGCAAACAAAAGAATTCAGGCTTCTGGGTCAGGGACCAGGGCCCAGACATCAGCCATGTCCCCAAATTCTTCCCCCTTTTCTCATCTGTCTTCACTGCCCATCCAACCAACATTTTAACAGGAATTCAAGGGCAAGGGCTCCCCTGCCAAACCTTCAGATAGATGCACAAACAAGTAAACTCCTGTGTGCATACCCATGCATTGATATGCATACAGAGGGAAAAACAGAAGCACTAAATGAATGTCAGACCAAGGATAAATTCTTTAGGGACAAGTCACATTAAGCACTGTCCCCATTACCCAGGAGTAATGTCTATCTAGTTCAGGAAAACAAAGTTGAAAACAGTATTTCAACTGCACAAGTCACAGATAAACTGTTTTTGTTTTTAATGGTTAAGTGTCACTTTATACTCCAAGAACATATAGTCATGTATTAATATTCAAAATACCATGTGATTCTTGGGATTATGTCACACATTTAGTCCATGACTCTATCCAAAGACCTTGAAGAACAGCCTGTTTCTCCTTTCTCCTTCTTTTAGCTCAAGAAAAATAAACATTTGTAAAAACAAAACAAAAAAACACACTTGTCTAGCTTTCTTAATATTTCAAAATTATAAATATAACTAATTTCTATTATACAACATTTATAATACACAAAGCCACCATAAAGTCCTATATAATTTTTTAAAAGATTTTATTTATTTATTTGACGCAGAGAAAGAGAGAGATTGAGAGAGTACAAGCAAAGGGAATGGCAAGCAGTGGCAGAGGGAGAAGCAGGCTGCCCACTCAGCAGGGAGCTCAATGTGGGGCTCAATCCTAGGACCCTGGGATCATGACCTGAGCCCAAGGCAGATGCCCCCCAAGTCCTATCTAATAGTCTTATCTAATGTTAATGAACGGTGATACATTGCTTTTTTTTTTTTTAAACACCAAACTATTCATCACTTTTATACATAAAGGACCTGGAAACAGCTATTAAAACTGTTTTCAAAGTAGTTCTCTAAGTAAGACCAAGAAATGGCTTTAACAAAAATTAATATTCTCTAAAAAAGGACAATAAGTGTTCGAAAATTTTGATCTTGCTGATTGCTGATTTCTTGGACTTAGTTTCTTCTGAGTCTACGTAAGAATGCAGCTCTAGCACATTATCCTTAAAAATCAAGATCTATCTCAAGTTTACAGACTGGTAAAAAGTCACTACGTGCTGTTTGAAATCCACCGCTCTTTCATTTATATTCATTAATCTTAATGATATCATTAATGCACAATGTGTTTCACAGAAACTAATTGTATTTTTCCAGAATCAAACATTAACAATTATGCCTCCCATTATCACCTAATAAAATGAAATTTAAAAAGTCTCAGGCACATCAGTGAATATTTTGGTATGGTAACTAATTTGCATTTTTAATGCTACAATAAATTGACCAGATTATCATCAATTAGATAAATTAATATTCTGTAAGTAAGACCACAGGGAATTATTCTGTTAGAAATTGACAACTCCTGACACTCATTTCTTTGAGCCTTATTGAATACAGGCTTAGCCCTTCTTTGTCCTCTTATCTAAAGCTGGCCTTTGTGACTCTAGCTAATACCACACAACAGAACCTATTCCTCTGTAATTTTATATATTTATCATTGCTTTAAGCAAAAAAAAAAAAAAAAAAAAAAAAAGGAGATTAGGACATCTGTGCTCTTCAAGCAAAGGAGAAATATCTAATCTACCTGGGCAATAAAAGTGCCCTGAGTCAGAAGTGTGTGAATCAATTTGTTTACACCTTGTATTACTATACACATTTTTTATCCCCTTGATTCAAAAGCCAATTGCTAAACATCTACAATGAGCCAGGCATTATGATGAATGCTGAGAATGGGAAAGACAGACTCAGTCCTTCCAGAATGCTGTCAGGGATCCCAAGACACAAGTACCAAGAAAGAATGAACTCAAAGGGTAGGTGATGAATAAGGGAGGTTTCCAAATTTATGCACTCATTAGAATCACTGAAGATTTTTTTTTCATATTTTATTTATTTGTTTATTTGTTTGAGAGAATGAGAGAATAGTGGGAGGGGCAGAGGGAGAAGAAAAGAATCACCAGTGGACTCTGTGCTGAGCAGGGAGCCCCACACAGGGCTCAGCCTCACAACCCTAAGATCACAACCTGAGCTGAAAGTTTAACTGACTGAGCCAACCAGGTACACCTGCACGAACTTTTATAAATTTCAAAATATAAGGCCACACCCAATCTCCTAAATCACAAACCCCCAGGGTGGGTCCCAGGCATCAGCAGTTTCTGAAGCTCCTCAGGTGATTCCACTGTGCAGAGGTTTGACAGCCCTGTTCGGAAGGGCACAGGGGTACTCAGCCCAGAAGTCAGAGCGACCTTCTTACTACAGAATTCCTGTCATCTTCCCCATGCGTGATTACCAAACTTGAGAAAGGGGCCAGGGGACCCAGTGATAGAAAACAGTAAGGGAAGGGAATGATGAATTCCTGTGGTTATAAAAGAATAGGATTTTCATCTCTTTTCAGCAAAGACAAGCATTTTCACGGAAAGACAAGGCACTTTTTGCACAATATTCCTCTAAAATTGAAGTTCAGTGAACTGGATAAGTCCTTTCGGTCTTGGCCTTACTAAACACATTACATGACTCAATTATTAAAAGCAAACAGGATCCTTCAGCTTTTCCTTTTGAGGTTTCTCCGGTGAAGATTTCTCCGGTGAAGATTTCATAGCTCGCCTGACAACTCTGAATGCCTATCACCACTCTCCTCTGAGACAGGAGAAAAGGACATCTGTGAAAAGCTCATTCATTGTATTCTTTAACTGTCCACTGAAGAAAACTAGCTATAATAGCCAGTATATATCCTGAATGTTTTACCTACTGACAAATGTTATTAGACCAGATCTGATCTCATTTTGTAAAATAGTACACGGAGATTCCTTACTCTAAGCCGTCAATAAAAAATACAGATTTCTTTAGGGAAAATAAATAATAAGATTACTGTACAGGAAAGGAGGATTTTCTCTTAATCCTTGTCTTCCGAAATACAGTTTTTGGAAACATGTCACCTATTTCACTACTCAGTTTTTAGAGGGGATACTTGTATTTAAGAACTGAGACTGTCACTTCCTTTACAAGTTTCTGAAGAATGCATCTTTCACCATCTTCGAGTATAAAAACCGTAACTAATAGATTTAGCACGGAGTTACTCATTTAGCTGTAGTATTTAATTGCACATGCAATGGAGTTTCTAATAATGTATCCCAGCAGCATGACGTCGATTTCTTCAAGAAGTTGCATGCACCATGTTCCATTAAAATCTCTCTTATTTTTTTAAGTTACTGGAAGGCACTGCCCTAGCTACTGAAGCACATTTCTAGAATTAAAACAAAACAAACAAACAAACAAACAACAACAAAAAGTATATATATATATATATAAAATACCAAAACATCTACCATATATTATTCTCTAAAACTCAAAATACTACCAAGATTACATATTTTCTAACTTGCAGCAGTGATATGCAGCCCAAGTGTTGTCGGGGAAAAAAATCTCCATGTGACATGATAAAGCATTTTTATTTCAACCAGATATTAGCTTTTAAAAAGTTCTTCCTGACAGTTTCCTAACAACTAGAAGATTAGCTGTAAGTCAGCCAATTGTTTTTTTCCACTTGACTTAGTGAACCACCTTTCATGTAGGGTATATCTTTCCTTCACATGCATTATGGATGCAACTTTTGAAAGTCCTCAACCTACTTGCTTCCATCAGTTGCAAATGAGATTTGCTGGTGTGCCACCTACTGGACAAAATATCATTTACATCAGTGCTCTTTACTTTGTTTCTTTGAACTTATAAAACTTTAGATTCTCTCTGTTAATGGAGACGAAGATCTGAGGAACTATTTTTAGAGGGCAATCTAATGAGAAACTGAGTTTGCCCCATCAACAGTATCCTAGGTGGTAATGTTGTAAATGGTACTTATGGGAGGACTGGCCTCTTCTACACACCTATGGCTACTCATCATACTTGATGAAGCACAAGGGAGGCAACCAAGGGTCATGAAAGCATTCAAGGTTATCATCCAAACAAGCAAGGATGATGCTTGCTTAAGACCTGGGTGAAAGTGATCGCCTCCCCAAAAAGCTGATGATCTGTAAGGAATTCACCCCACACTGACTACAAAAAGTAACAGATTCTCAGCTTTCTAAGTATGCTGTAACCTCAGTGAGGTATGCACTCATCATAGACAGTTACTCTGATTTCATAGTTTGTTACTAGGCTAGTTAATGTCCTAAAACTCTGAAAAGTATCTGGAGACCCTCCTTCCCTGAGATTCCAGAAGCGGCGAGAGAGAGGAGATGAGGAAAAGTACCAGGCAAGCACCACTGTCTATTACTGCAAAACTGCCCCTGGAAACCCATCTCCCCCCTTAACCCCCAGAGACCTGGATCAGGCAGAATCCGTGAAGCGTTCAACACCGCTCTCCTAAATCTCCAAGAGAATTAAACCTTCTATACTCTTCTGATCCCAAAGCCCTCCAAGGAAACACTCCCTTCTGGTTACAATGGAAAAGGGCACTATGCCTATGAGATTTGTATCTACCCCTCCGTCCTTCACTACTGTTTGCCATGGACTCCTCTTTCTGGTTCAAGCGGTCAGAAATGGAAATTCTGGTTTCAGAACTAGAACCACCCACTTCTTCTCAGTGGGTGGAAGATCTACAAGATGCCAGTCAACCAGCAGTTTTATAAGGCAGGTACCTATCTCCTGCTTTGCTCATCCAGATCGTTTGTAAGCTGAAATACACAGCAATGTTGCCAGTCTCAGACATTGTGTTCAGAAGCAGTACCTGGAGGCAACTCCTTCCTCTGTTTTTCTTTTAGGGAGGAAGTATGGCTGAAGAATAAAAAGCACAAGAATGGCAACTGAGCAACTGGAATCCATTCTAGGTTCTGACACTTAGCTCTTGATTGCCCTTGGGAAAGTCATTTAATAAATCACTTCCTGCAATTTGTTTTAGTTTCCTTAAAGGAAAAGACACCTGCCCATTTTTACCCTCCATTTATACCCTGATGTTTAATTTTTTTTCAATCCTACAGAAAATGTAAAAGAATGTAACAAATACACTTATACTCTTCACCTCTCCTCAATTACAAACATTTGTCTGTGCTTTCTTTTGCTCTAAGTATCTGTGAAACTACAATGGAATTTTTGACTTCAGAGAAAATGCTTTAGGTAAAAAGCTCCCCACCAGAAGGTGGTAAATGGTCAGTAACTGTATATTCAGATTTCCCAAGAGTATTTTATCAGGAAACTCAATTTCTTTAAAAACTCTTAGAACAACACAGAGCTGTCATTAACATTTTCCAGGAGATGGTTCAGTGAGGAGGGTCAGTCTCAGACGAACCCCAGAATCACTCCATTTCCAAGTGGGAAATCGTCTCAAACCCTTCCCTTCAGAAAGCTGAGAAGAGAGATCCAGGGAGGCTGCATCACCTTGTCTCTGCTATAAATAATACACTTCAATGCAAGAGAGGTGGGGATGTAGGCAGACAATGAGAACACCAGGAGGAAGGGGACTGAAGGGAGTATGGGAGGTAGCCAGGCATGGTCAAGGGCAGCAGCTCCCTAAACCCACTGACATTCACCCGCAACCATGCAGCATTACCATGCTCCAAGGGCAATGCAGGACAGCAGCCTTTTTGAGCAAACCAGAACCGGCTCTTCCCAAACTGAGAATTCCCCTCTCCAGCCTCAGCCTTACATTCCCCTATTTCAAACGCCTGACCCTGCTTCAGGCGTCGCAGGCATCTCTACTTTTCCTCTTTATAGATTAGGCCGTTAATGTGTCCTCTGACTATTAAACACGGGTTCTACCAGGGCAAAGACGTGACCACAGCAAATGAAGCTTTACCATGTCTGGCTTTGCAGGATAACCTCCTCTCTAAGCAAGAAGAGGCAGAGACCCTCCTGAGGTTACACAAGTCTGGTTTTGGGTTTCCTGAGCCGTGTTTCAAGGCTTTGTGCTAGAGATGGGATTTCCTCTGTTATTTTGGCGTTCTGCTTCGGAAATACAAATCCTTTTGTTTACAAAATTATCCATGGCCAGTTTCAAAACCCCTCAATCAATAAGAATAATCCAGCCGCAGAATATTAATTTTCAGTAATACATCTTCTATCGATCATTTCTTGGCATTCTTCCTGGTCTGGTGTGGTTCGGAGCTCAGCCTGGCACCCACGGGCTTCCTTGTCATGATACGGACAGACGGCGTTCCAACGCAGAGGGCACCACCGTCCATCTGGCCTTCACGGGTCTTTTATTTTGTGGTTTCCTGTTCTCTGCCTCCTGACTCCAACGCAGACCGAGACTGTGGCTGAAGAGCAGTTTACAGCCGGCCATCAGCGGCTTCATTTGCAAAATGAGAGCGCTCCTGAACTCCCTTGTAAAATACGTTGAGGGGCTTTGATAAATTACAGCGTAGGTACGCAATTATGGTATCGATTCCTAAAGCCACCAGGTTCTCGGTCTGTCCCTGTTGCATTCGCAGCTATCTTTTTAATATCTTTCCTCCGTTCTTGGAAAAGTGTCCAAAAATTTGACAGGTAGCATTATTTAAAGAGGTGCAATGCCTTCATCAATCGAGACTAACGAAACAGGTCTTTTTATGCCTTTTAATGTGTCCATCTACCTCCCTGACAAAGTGACACGGGCACCCATGGCACAACTAAATCAAGATGCGGACCCAGACTGAACACTTTCTTGACGTGACTGGATTATGAAATGCATACATTAACAGACGTTAACCTACCCAGAATATGCTGTTGTGTTCTATAGAGGCTTCAGAAATAACTCCCAAACTTGCTCTAGATCTGACAGGCATCCAAATTATTTGAATAAACAAAAGGAAAAGGTGGTGGGACAGTGGGGGGGGGTGAGGGGGGGCAGAGCTGGAAGGACAAACATTTTCATTCTCTCTTTCTTTTTTTTTCCTTTCCTAAACATTTCCTGGATCATTTTTTCATTTAAACTTCCAATGTGTTTGGACATGTCTGTCTTATTTCTCACATTGAAAATATATCCAGAGACCAAGAATATAGCTGCTGTTTTTCACTCCCACCCTAAAACATTATTTGGGGGGGGGAAAAAAAAAAGAATACAGATGCAGAGTAAGATGCCCTGTTTTACTAATTCTCCAACAGGTTTTGCCATAGCCAGGCTGGGAACCGGCCCTCCTCCCGGCCACTCCTTGCAAGCAGAGGCAAAAGGCAGGAGAGCATTGCTGACATCTCTCTCCAGCGCTGAGGGACCAACTCTCAGAGAGTCCTGGTGGTAGGAGCAAGAAGCCAACATGAGCCACTCTGCCAGGCAGATTCTCTGGGTCTCTACCCAGATCCTGGGCATGCCCGGCCCTCCTCTATGCACAAAGTCACCACCTGGAAAGCCAATCAGGTTTTCCCTCCGACTAGTTACTCTCAGAAGGACAGAGAGAGCAGAAACACAGTGGTTCTACACAAGGACAGCAGCATCCTCTAATTCCTGATTTCAGAGGAAAGACTTTTAAAAGGGGGACTTGGCCAAAAAAAAAAAAAAAAAACCTTTCCATTCCATCCCTTCTCCCTCTCTTTTCCACTCAAGTTCAACCACATGCCGGATTAACTCCTCTGCATAGCCACTATGTTATCACAGTCAGTAAGGAACGGTGAGGGTAGAAGGAGGGCAGAGAGGGGCACAAAAGGAATTGGGAGAGCAGAGCAGAAAGCATTCTCTCTGGATTAACTAGCCCATCCACTTGATACAGATTTCCCCAGCTATCCTATGAAATCTTTCATAAGCCACAAGAGCGTAAAGCAAAGAAGCAATTACCACTAATTAATATGGAGAACCTTTTGAGCACGCCCAGACCCAAGAAAACAACCTCCCAGGCTTTTTTGAGAACTTAGGACACATCATGCTCAAAGATGCCCAAGATAAAGCACAGATGTTCAAAGCCACGGCAGCCTGATGCTGAGAGGCTGAGTGTAATTCCTGCGGGGTGGAGCCTGGCAGCGTCACTCTCAAGGCTGGGTGTGTGTGTGTGTGTGTGTGTGTGTGCCCTGCCTCTGTAAAAACTTGGGGCAAAACACTGAACCCTATTCTGACTCTTCAGCATTTTTCCCAACATGAAAACCCTCTTCAGATTTCTTTTGGCACTAATGCAGGTTCTTCACAAAAATGAAGTGAAATTTTGAAAAGCAGGGGACACCTGCACCAGGAATATCTAAACAGAGAACAGGCAGCCAGAAGCACCATTCCCAGTGACACGTGAGGCTTGGGTGGTGCTCCCATTCATGTTTTCTGTCATATTGACTAGCTATTTACTTGTTCATCCCACCACTTCTTCATGTTTCTGGGTACACAGCTAGAACACATTGCCTAGGCTCTCTTGGACTTGGGTATGGTTACAAGACCAAGGTCCAGGCAATGGACTAGCAAGTAGATGTGATTCCTCTCCATCTCCTATCGGGGCGTTAACACTCAGAAAGAACAGAAGCATGGCAGAACCTTTGTCAGCCTGAGGTCCTGATGGATTGTGTAGAAGGGAAGCTACCTCTGCCAAAATGGCCTGGAAGTGAGGGAGAAATAAATATCCGTCGTTTATACACGTAAATAATAACAATATTGAAGAAACTTCTAAATCAGCCAAAACTGAGTGTGCTTGTTATGACATTTATTTACTGTAACACAATGCTCTCTTAAATCATCCTGATTAAACACTGGGAGAAAACTTACCTCACAACAACTACAAATCAGCCTCCCACTAAAAATAATGGCGTGCAAGTGTTCTCACAGCGGATGTCACATAGGTCAGAGCTGCAGGGCTTTTCAGAGTCCACACCCTGGGGACCGCTCGGGCAATTTATACAATGGTACATCCATGTGAGGAAATAGTGTGTCATCATTAAAAAGGGCACAGGAGACTTTTCTGTGCTGATGTGAGATATCTTCACATTAAATTCAAAAGTAAAGTCAAGGCAGTTCCCAAAAATTCCAAAAAAATTTAGTTGTATACGTTTAGGGAGACATACATTATTTTTTCCCACAACTAACAAGAAACAATTAGTAACGATTACCTTTGGGGAGACAGACAAAGAGAAGTAAATCATTTTTTTTTTCTTACCTTTTCCTATTCTTGGTATTTTCTAATACTGGATATGTATGGCTTTTTATAAAAACGTCAATGGCGGGGTGGTGAGGGGGTGTGCCTGAGTGGCTCAGTGGGTTAAAGCCTCTGCCTTTGGCTCAGGTCATGATCCCAGGGTCCTGGGATTGAGCCCCGCATCAGCTCTCTGCTCAGCAGGAAGCCTGCTCCCCCCTCCCCCGCCGCCCCTCTGTCTGCCTCTCTGCCTACTTGTGATCTCTGTCTGTCAAATAAATAAATAAAATCTTCGAAAAAAATATATCAACGGGTAGCAACACTGTGGGCTATTAATTTTTTCAAAGATCCCTATATTTTAAAAAATACATGTATATTACCATTAAAATGTAAATCAGCAGCATGAAAGAAGGGTCACGTCAGTGGAATGAATGAGTGTTCCCCTCCTCCGGGGCAGATCAACTCCCAAGTGAGGACACTAGGAGACTGTTGCTGAGTGATAGCCAATTAGAACTGCATAATTCTGAATTTGTATGGGTGTCGTGAGTGACCATAAGGCTCCCCTACTTATACGGGTATAAGTAAATGACTCTTCTGTTTATTAGGAAAATAACATGTGGCAAGAGCATTTCTGATTAGTGATCACTGAAGAAATGCTTGAAGAGCCCGTTCCACCTAAGTTCACTCCCAGATGAATTCAGGCGCCGTTCTCTGATTTCAAAGTTCTTCGTCTAATGCCACATTTTATGGGGTGGGGCGGGGGGGTAAGCACTTCAGTTTGAAACCGTGGAGAGAGACACCAAGGGAAAAAAAAAAACGCAGAGTGAAGGGGACATCTCTTGGCATACAGGTAAGCTCTGGTAAGGCTGTACTCAGAAAGGCTCCCTCCTAACCCCAGGAGAAATTCTGTGTCTCATTTTAAAAAATACCCTTCAGAAAAGGGAGTCTACCTTCAATTGCACATCTCTCAGTGAAGTGCATAAAGGCATCTTATGATGCAGAGTCTAGCTCATCTCTTTTGCTTGAGTTCCATTTCCAGCACAGCAGAGAAAAAGGCTGACCTGGGACGTAGGTGCCACAGCCAACAGAATGCACGTGCTCGCTGAGCTGTTGGATATTTTGTTTAAATCAACTGAACACAATTCCACCAGAACACAGAAGTTAAGGCAGAGAGAATGTGTGTTTAAATATTCTGACATAAATGGTTTGTTCCACAGTATCAAGAACCACAACCAAATATAGGGCAGAGAGGATGCTGTTAGTAAAGGAGAGGTTTCTGGAGAAACTTGTGGGTGCTGGCCTGGATCTAGGACAACAGAGGACACAAAGACACAGCTCTGCCAGCCTCCCCAGCATCCAAGATTTCATCGGGAAACAGGTTAAAAAAAATTACAACTAGTCAAACCCTCCAACATAATAATATTTTAAAAAAACAGAACACTCCCCTGTACTTGATTTCACGTCTACATTTTAATTACCTTTAAAGTACTCTGAACCAGGAAACAGCGTCATTGAATTTGGGGCCATATACTTGCTATCATCGTTAAAGAGAGTTGCACAAAATGAGCTCAGAGCTACACCAACCACAGCACCTGCCAAGAACCAGGAGAGCCAGCGCATCTAACACATCAGCTCCTAGGTCTCTCCGGCAGCAAAACCCAGGAGCCCTCGTGAGCAACTTTTTAAAAAATATATCTAGCAGGGAAACCAGGAAACCTCGAGCCACATGTTAAAGCAGTGCTTCACAGAACAAAATTTTCACTAGATAAAACACAAATGAATAATTCAAGTCTCTGGCTTTGAGAGTTAAAGACTGCGGAAGAACCCAGCAAAAGGGTGTATTGGATATTCCAACTTCATAGTTGCCTGTGGAGTTTAAAACACACGTAGACGCAGAAGAAAGGGAGAGAGGAGGCACTCCCGACAAAGCCAGGCAGCCACACTAACATCACCCTTGAGGCTCCAGTCAAGTGTTCTCTATGCTAGCCGCAAGGCACAGGGAGGTGGATGCTGCCATCTAGAGGTGTCTAGGGATATCGCCTTTGATAGCAGGCCAGCCAACACAAAAGGTCCGAGGGCCTGGGAAGCAGAGCACTTGACGGGCTTAGGGAAGAGGCTGCCAGAGAGACACGTTCTTTCAGGAACCAGGTGCCCCCTTGTCTGAGGGGAGGGCACACAAGGAGGAAATGGCGGACAGACAAGAGGGGCTTCAGCTCCACAATTCCCATGAGTATAAGGATGTACAATCCTCTGTGATGGCAAATTGGGGCACGAGCAACTAGAAGAACGAGAGGGAAGAGAACACATGAATAAAAGATGGGCACCAACGGTCAGAGGTGGCCCCGGGACAAAGGGCTGGCACCCGCTGAGACATAAACACCTTCAGACTTTTACTCTCAAGAGTTCCAAACTATAGAAAAGGAAAACAGGCAGAAAGAAACTGAAGGGAAAAATTAAAAAATCAGACAGGAAACCAGTCCGAGACTGACATCATGGGGGAAACAACAGACCTGAGCAATAAAGAATGCCTATAAGCTACCACAAGTTACTAGGAGACATGAAAAGAAAATCTATATTTAGAGCAAACAGGTTAAGAATGGTTGTATAGTATACATGATTTTTATCCCTACCTTTTAAGAAAAATGTTTAAATGTTCTCTGGGAACTTATCAACTTATGATACAAAAACAAACTCTTCTTTTTAGAATAAAAAAATGAAGAACACAGAAGTCCTGAATTATTAATATTAATAGTCCTAAATTAATCCTGATTTTCTTAATTGATCTACCCAATCTAAGACTCTGGGGATGAAAAGGTAAATAAAGTTCTAGCAGACCAAAGATGTGGCTTAATTTGCCCGGATATTGGATTCCTAACCTTCCCCTCTTAATGAAGAGCTATCAGCACTGACAGGCTTAGGTGACGGTCGTAATTCAGATGCACGACTGTCACATCCTTCTGCCTTGTGGGACAGGCTATAAGCTCAGGACTTTAGTGAGAACTGTTGCCACCAGCAACTTCAGCTGCTTCCAGTTAATTTCATATCAAATTCAGATTTGCTTAAAATGCCAGACAAGTGGGGACTATTCAATCCTCCTCCAGCCTCTGCCGGCTCTGACAGGGCAAGGGATCGGAGGCTTGTCAGGCTTGATGGATGAGGGGAATTATCGCTCGTGCGCTGTCAGTGCCCATCCCCCTTTGAGCATGGCCTTTGCCTTTAGCACAAGGGGCAGAGGATGTTTTGAATGATTCAGAGAAACAACAGTTTGTGAAAAACCTCTCGAGCCAGCAAAAGTGCAGGCACTAACTTCACTTCTTTTGTTGGCTCTTCTGATGCTGCCACCAAGGAAAAGTTGCTATAGCAGAGGACATTTCTATAGGTACTGTGGTAGTTGGTAGTTGGTAGTGTGGTGTGTGGGCGACATTTGGATTTCACAACCTTGAGCTATAAGGTAACACAGTCAGTGCCTTCATGAAATCAAAGGAGCCCCTGAGGTTGGCCAAGGAGGAGCTTCTGCACATGTAGAGGGAATGCCGACGTCACATTCCCAGCTCCTGTCTCTGGAACAGCCTCTGGAGACCTGCTTCTGGCAGGCTCCAGTTTCTTAGGCTGGTGGCAGCCATCACTGGGGAACCCCACTGCAGAGAGCAGCAAGGTCCAGGGCTCTGGGTCACACCACTCCACTAGAACCTGGCACATTCAAGTCTCAGCAAATGGTGTCCCAATGCGGCACAGCGCACTGACATGGAAGCCTGACAAGAGAATAAATGATTTCTCTCCCCACTGCAACTACGGATTTATAAAAAAAAAAGAGCAGATGTGTAATATTTTCACAAGGGATGATTTTTTTTCCCTCTCACTGGTTTTCAAAGAAAATGAGGAAGTTATTTCCAGAGATAGAAAAAAAAAAAAGTTAAAATGAGGGACAGTCTTTTAAATGTGATTGTAAATAAATGTAACGACAAGAGTTAGGAGGCTCCCCTACCAGCTCTACTAGATGTTAAAAATAGCATGAAACTAAAGGAATTCAATTATATGATATAAATACAAGAAGACAAAGCAAAGGAACAGAACAGAGCCAAGAAATAGACCTATAATGCGCTTGGGAATTTAGCTCATTCTGAGAGTGGTATTACAAATCAGAGGGGAAGAGAAACGGTTGGTAATAGTGCTGGGAAAACTAGCTAGCCACTGGGAAAAAGAGTAGTAGGATGGACTACTCTTTTACTCCTCAACAAAAATAAGCTCCAAACTGATTACAGATATAGACACTGAAAATATACACATAAAAGAAAATAGGAGATAAATTGTTAGAATCTGAAGATTCTAGAAGAAGAAATACCTTTCTAGGCATGACATGAGACCCAGAGCCATTCAAAATGAGTTAATATGGACAAATCTCTGGCAGAACTGAGAAGAGGGGGGCAAAGCATGAGAGAGAAGACACAAATAATTTTTAAAAGATCATTTATTTATTTATTTTTGAGAGAGAGAGAGAACAGGCTCATGAGTAGGGGAAGGAGAGGAGAAGGAAAGGGAGACTGACTGCCCACTGAGTGTGGAGCCTGACATGGGGCTCCATCTCCTGACCCTGAGCTCATGACCTGAGCCAAAGTCAAGAGTCAGATGCTTAAGAGACTGAGCCACCCAAGTGACCCTCCACTAAACAATAATAAGAATGGGAAAGGAATCAAAACTGCAGCTTCCATGCAATACACATAATTTTCAAACACAATAAACAGATCCACTAAACTACAAAACAGGTAACATCCAGAACAGTCAAGAAAGCAAGCCATTGTTACACAAACTCTTCCAAAGATTAGAAAAAGAAGGAACTTCCCCCCCTGTGCTAGATACAACTGCTGTTTGGAAGGTATTTCTTCTCCCCTACTGATGCTGGGATCATGCGGCTTGCTTTCACCAAAAGACAGCAGTGTCACTATGGCCATTTCAAGCCTAATCCTTAAGCACAGATTCCGCTCACCCCTCTAGAAGTTTCCAACTTCCAGCACGAGAATACCATTCTACAGACAAGTGTTCCCCTTCATCCTGGGTCCCACAGTAATCCTTGCAGAGCAGACAGGACCCTGATTTACAGATTAGATTTAAGCCAAGCCAACCCAACATTCACCACCTAAAGCAGCTCCCCCCAGCAAACCACAGACCCACAGCAAGAAATAAATACTCCTGACAGACGCCACTGAGAAACTGTGGCTTGTTATCCAGCATTATGGTTGGAATAAGGGAATGACTGATACATTCCTAATTCACTTTGTTGAGCTAACGTAACCTAACAAAGGCAACACAAGAAAGGAAAACTATAAGCTAATACCATTAATACACAGGAATGACAAAATCCTAAATAAAATACTAGTAAACTCACTGTACAAATGTATTTTTTAAAGTTATTTGTCATGACAATGTGGCATTTTTTTCAAAAACAACAGATCAATAACAATCAACAATGGGGAAAAAAGGGGGGTTACTTTAAAAAAGAACAACAAAAAAATTCTTCACCTGATAAAGAACTTCTAAAAAAGAAAAAAAAACCACCAAAGCATTCATCATACTTAAATGAAGTGTTCAAAATACTCTTTGTGTTTAAGAACAAGACAAGAATGCATGTGATCACTTCTTTTCCACATGATTCTGGACATCCTGATTAGTGATTTAAGACTTTTAAAAGAAAATAAAATCTATGGTGACTGGAAAAGGAAGAAATACAGCTGTTATTATCTGCAGATCATCATTGCCTATATTGTCTACAAAAACTCCCATCCCCAAATCTACAGATATGTAAAAAATCAGTAAGAATTAGCAAGGTTGATTAATTTAAAAATATGCAAAAGTCAGTTCAATTTCTAGACATTAGCAAACAGGTGTACATGTTTATTTTTAAAGGATGTTATTTAAAATTCCTAAGAGTAAATCTAATAAAGGATATACAAATTCATTCTGTAGATAAGAACATTTAAAAAGCCCTAAGGAAACAAAGCAATATACTATGTTCTAGAATAATAAAACTCAGTCATAAAACTATCAATTTCCCAAATTGATCTCAGGATTTAACATAATTCTAATCAAAATCTAATTAGCTCAAAGAACTTCACAAGTAAATTTATACAGAAGATAAACATGCCAAAACAGCCAATACTCTTAAAGAACAATGACATAAAGAACTTTTCTTGACCAGTTAATAACAAGACTTGTTATCAAGTTAAAGAAATAAAGTGTGATATAGGCACAAAAACAGACAGACAGACCAGTTACAAGAAAGAGAAGCCCAGAAATCGAGAAATACACAAAGAAAGCCTAGTACTTAGTAGTTAGTTCTGATGTATGTTATGCTGTATTCCTGAATTGTTACAACAAATGCTGTCAGGATTAACTATCCTCATTTTACTAATGAAGACACCAGGGCTCAATGAAGTTAAGTGACAATTGCCTGAAATTACAGAGCCAGGTAACTAGAATTCAGTCCTAAGTCTCCCAAGCCCACACATGTCAATCTTTTCCATCACCTACTATCTTTTAACATTGGTAAATAAACCAAGACAAAGGGCCTGTATACTAAGGATAACAGCAGCTTCTGAAAAAGTCTTTAGCAAAAAATAGGTACAACACAGCATCTGCCAACAGAATCATGCAGAGGTCGTTACAGGAGGGGTTTAAAAGAAACACACTTCCCTTCTGAGGACATCACACCAGATCCACCCTGTGAGTTTACTTCAGCTGAGAAGGGTATGGATGCTTCAAGTCCTACAGAATTAGGGTCAGGGTTCCTCAAGTGTTGGGCTAATTTATGTGAGTCACAACTGGGAGGAAAAAAACCCACACACACTCCAATTACAAGAGAAACACTCATATCAAAATTCTTTTTTTTTTTTAAGATCTATTTATTTATTTATTTGACAGAGAGAGAGAGAGAGAGAGATCACAAGTAGGCAGAAAGGCAGGCAGAAAGAGAGGGAGAAGCAGGCTCCCCGCTGAGCAGAGAGCCTGAGGAGGGGCTCAATCCCAGGACCGTGAAATCATGAGCTGAAGGCAGAGGCTTAACCCACTGAGCCACCCAGGTGCCCCCACTCATATCAAAACTCTTTAGAGAAAAAAATATATATATACTCAAAACTCTAAAGAACTATAGAGACCAAAACTGTCTCTTCAGGTAGATATGGTCCTAAAATAACCAGGGAAACACATATATAACGCTCTACATATGTAAGAAGTAGTGGTGATTTTAAATCAACAAATGAAACGCTATGTTTAAAAGAACTTTAAGAGAAGATAAACTAGGAACACTATGTCCCATAAAGTTTGTTTCCAAACAGCCATAA
The DNA here is from genome assembly GCF_020171115.1 of Neogale vison. Lineage (NCBI taxonomy): Eukaryota > Metazoa > Chordata > Mammalia > Carnivora > Mustelidae > Neogale > Neogale vison. Next base: position 221,529,539 of record NC_058091.1, read on the forward strand.
TTCCTTGGTTGGACTCTCAAATACTTACTTAGTTATGTGAAATTCCTATTAAAATGTTTTATGTTCTGGGCTCACTTAAGAGCTTGATTTTCCTAGTCATTTATGCTTAGCTTCTACGAATACAGAGAATCATGCTTTAAATAAAAATGAAATACAAGAAAAATGGTATTTTAAAGAATGGAAATCAAATTAAAATCTAAATTGCAAATCATCTAACATGTATAAGAAAGCTAAATTAGAACTCCAAGAAATGCTGAAAGGAAATATATTTTTAAGGGTCATAAACCAAATGATAATATTAATTGCAATAAGAAGGCTTATTTAAATGAAAAGCCCAAAACTAAGGATTTCATAAGCAATGCTCCTAATTTATATGCTTAACATGCTAACATTTGTTTCTGTCTTTTACATAGCTAACCAATTAGAGCATATTTCTAAAGAACCAATTTTATTTGCTGGCAATTATTTGTTATCTTAGCTATAATTCTCCAGCTTTTCAAGCAACAAATGAATGAATGTCTTACATCTGGAGAAGAAAATACAAAAAGTGATGGTATGATGTCTGAATACATGCAATTACTGGTATGTTACATTCTAATTAGCATAATTAGCTTTGAAACAGTTCTCACAGTAACTGTCAACATTTGTGTCGATTTAGTGGCAGTTAATGACATGTGTGGCAAAGATTTGCTATTCCTTTCACTGACAAAATAAAATAAGCCCTTCCCAAAGAGAAAAGGCAGCCTCAATGAGCATTCAAAACATCATTTAATCAACAAAACTCTGCAGTAGCAGGTTTAAGAAGGAAGGCCTTACAGTTTATTCCAAGAATCTACAAAGTGGAATATGGACACCTCAGGCGTACATATAATAAAATGAAATTTAGGGGGAAAACTATATCGGTTGCCATTTTCTGTGTTTCTTCTTTTTTGTTGGCTTTAGTACATTTAGTACATTTCCTAAGTTGATATTCAGGCTGATGCTCAGCCAAAACACACCAGTTCTGATGGCTAAAATACCTCCTTAGAGGTTGGCAAACAGTCACTGCCTCAATCATTCTGTGTACACTTCATCTCCCCCATCATCATCCCTGGGACTCTTGGGACTTGTCCATGTCATGGCAGCTAAATGGTTAAATTGGCAAATGGAGCTGCCTCCAGACCCCTGCTAAACCCCTACAGTACATTCTAACAGTTTCCTAGTAAAGATGCACAGGTCTGTTAAACTGTTTGGTTTTTTTTTAATTTATTTATTTGACACAGAGAGGTAGATCACAAGTAGGCAGCGAGAGAGGGGGAAGCAGGCTCCCTGCTCAGCACCAATGCGGGGCTCGATCCCAGGACCCTGAGATCATGACCTGAGATGAAAGCAGAGGCTTAACCCACTGAGTCACCCAGGTGCCCCTAAATTGCTTTTTTTAACACCACTTCTAAGTACATGTAAATCATTTTAAAATATATTCACATAGTAGGGACACACATTCAGTGATGGAGTGAGTCAGCAAAAATATCTGAAGACTGCCAGGCAATCTCTTCATTACATCTGCACAAATGATAGCAAAATGTGCCCATGGCAAAAAGTGATGGCAAAATCAACTCTACCTTAAAATAGATGTTGGTATACCAAAGATCCAGATACAAAGGCACTGCACTAAGTATACAAAATGTTAACTCAGGGGTGCCTGGATGACTCAGCTGGTTAAGAGGCTGCCTTTGGCTCACGTCATGATCCCAGTGTGTCCTGGGATCAGGCCCAGAATCAGGTTCCCTGCTGAACAGGGAGTCTGCTTCTCCCTCTCCCTTTGCCTCTCCCCGCTTGTGCGTGCATGCTCTCTCTCTCTCTCAAATGAATTTTTTTGCTTTTTTAAAAAAGAAAAAAAAATATGCATGAAGACCAAGAGTCTGTTAAGTCTTTCATACAACCTAATGAGGAAAATGAAAAAAAAAAAAAAAAGTAGTTGGGGTTTCCCTTCTCTGGTCACCCTTTTACTTTTGTTTACTTGACAATATCATCCCTAAAAGTTTACTTCATGTTGAAAATGCCAAACTATAGGGGCAGCTAGGTGGCTTAGTTGGTTCAGTGTCTGCCTTCAGCTCAGGTCATGGTCTTGGGAGTCCTGGGATCAAGCTCCACATCGGACTCCCTGCTCAGTGGGGAGTCTGCTTCTCCCTGTCCCTCTGTGCCTTCCCCTGCTTACGTGCATATTCTCTCTCTAAAACAAGTAAATCTTTAAAAAAAAAAATGCCAATTTACACTTTCTCTTAACTTATAATTTCAAATAAGCTTCTTGTATTACAAATTATCCTAGAGAAAATGGAGTAGACTTGCAGTTATCTGATCATAATCAGAGGCAAACTTATCTTTACCAGGCCAGTTTCATCACTTCTTTAAATCATAAACTTCAGATAAGCATTCAAGAAAACTTATGTCCCCTGGTTTAATAAATACCATCTTGTTCAAAAGTAAGTTCATATGAACTTACTATTGAACAAGATGGTACCAGTTAACATTATTGTGCTCTTGTGATATACTCCCTGATTCCCACAACAACTACAGAAGATGGGTATGGTTAATATTCCCATTTTTCAGAGTCACAGGAAGGTTATGCTCCTTGGCCAACAGGACACAACTATTAAGTAGTAAACTCTAGATTCCAGCCTAGGCAGCCTGGTTCCCAAAGCTCATGCTCTTAAACATTAAACTGCCTACAGTAATTAAATTCTAAATCAAGGGCTTGTAAAAAATGAACACAATTTAGATTAAAGGACACTGTAATACCCAGTCTCTCTAGGCAAGGGTAGAAGGGTGATCTAAGGTCTGTTCCATCCATAAAATTCTCCAATTCCAGAATTGATTTTCAGAAACAAGGCCTAGAAGAGGTGCTATGGGCAAACCCAACACAAGCTCATATTTCATTTCGTGTTATTTCTGAGAGCCCATCCCATGAGATATTCTACACTCATGTCTTAATCAGCTGCAGATCATTATCCTGGGCCTTTTAGGAAATCAGACAATTTGGGGAAGAGGAAGAGGGAAGGCGGGGAAGGCAAGCAAAGAGACCCTATATGACAAATGCTTTGGTTCAGATATGCATAATTGAAAGAAAGACTAAGGTGGGGAGACATGTGAAGGAGGGCTCCTGGAAGAGAAAGTCCATGTGCTTAAGTATAGACCAGCAGTGGTCAGACAAAAAAAAGGAACTATGCATAGAAGCACTTAAATATGAAAAACTCATAGCCTTCCATCACATGAATCTGTCAATAGAACGGATGTTTTCCAGAAAATAAAGGAGACAGGTAAGTTCCTTAAAGTTTAATTAATGAGTTTTTGATCAGAGCTATATAAAAAATGGACAAAATGATATCATCGATTCATATTATTTACGAGGTTAAAATCTATCACTACTTGTGTCTAGGAATTAAAAAAAAAAAAAAATACACACACAAACCATTGCCCTGAACAATCAAGTATTTAAGAGATCACAAATAGCTGAGCTAAAATTGCACATGTCCCATTCTTCCCTTAAAAACAAATAAACAGTATCGACTCATAAAGAAAAGCTGTAACTCAGTAAGCCATTATTACCACCTAGCCATGAAGCCATGAATCCAGCAAAACTGAAGACTTACTTCCTTTTGGCTAAAATCTCTGCAGATAACAGACCTAGCATCTGGGAGATCTCCTAAGTAAAAAGGACATTCTTCGTACAAACAGACAGATGGTGATGGTCTTCCAGGGTTCACATTAAACCAGAAACTATTCTGTCACATCAGTGACAGCCTCAGCCATGAGCCTCAGCCATGAGCCTCTGGGTTTTCATGTGGTCCCTTGCCTTCCCTGACTATTCTAGAAACATTATACTAAGAAAAAATGTCACTATTCACACTACGCTGTCCACTTTTATCCACTACCCCCACCCCATTCCACTATGTACGTAATGCCATTGCACCTTGAAGTTTGCCTGACGATACTTGCTAGAGGTCGGCTCGCTCTTCCAGATCTATAAATTCTCACAGCTGCACACTATCCGACACATTGTTTCTTCTACTTTGCTGATTTTTCACAAGTCTCATTTCAGCTAGCTTTGAAGCTCCTTTTAAAAAGCCTATCACATATTTTTCATGTAAGGTTTTTAAAAAGTTTTTTGAGTAGCGTTGACACTCAATGTTATACTAGTTTCCAGCTTATGACATGGTGATTTAACTTCTGAATACATTATACCATGCTCACCCATCAGTTACCACAAAACACTAACTCTATTATCAACTATATTCCCTATGCTGTGCCTTTTAGTCCCAGAACTTACTCATTCCATAACTAGAAGCCTGTATCTCCCACTCCCCTTCACCCATGTTGCCCCTGCCCCCAACTCCCAGAACTCTGGCAACCATCACTTTGTTCCCTGTATTTGTCTGATTCTGCTTTTTGTTTATTCCTTTGTTCTAGTTTTTAGACTCCACAAATGACTACTTCATTTTGCATAATACCCTAGAGATCCATCCACACTGTCACCCTTTGTATGGCTGACTGTGTGTGGTGGTGGGGTGCTTCTGGATCTTGGCTATTGTAAATAATGTGGCTAGAAGCACATGGATATGGGTGGAATGGTATCTTTCGGAATTAGTGTTTTCATTTTCTTTGGATAAACAGCCAGTAGTGGAATTGCTAAATCATCTGGCATTTTGATTACTAATTTTTGGAGGAACTTCCATACCGTTTTCCAGAGTGGTTGCACCAATTTACATTCCCACCAACAGCACAGGAGGGCTCCTTTTTCTCCACATCCTCACCAACACTCTATTACCTTCTTGTATTACCTTTTTGACTTTAGCCATTCTGTCAGATATGAGGTGATCTCACTGTAGTTTTGATTTGCATTTCCCCAATGATGAGTGATGATCTAGAGCACATTTTCATGTGTCTGTTGGCCATCTGTGCATCTCCTTTGGAAAAATGTCTATTCAGGTCCGCCACCCATTTTTAATCACAGTACTTGTATTGGTTTCATTTTTGTGTTCTTTTGTTTTGGTTTGGTTTGATTTGGGGGTTTTTTGGTGTTAAGCTCTTAAGTATTTTGGGTATTAATCCTTTATTGAATAAATCATTTGCCAGTATCTTTTCCCATTCAAAAGATTGCTTTTTTGTTTTGTTGATGGTTTCCTTCACTGTATAAAAGCTTTTTATTTTGATGTCGTCCTAAAGGTTTATTTTTGCTTTTCTTTCCTTTGCCTCAGTAGACATAGCTAGTAAACTGTTGCTACAGCCAATGTCAAAGACATTACTCCTTTTATTCTCTTCTGGAATTCTTGTGGTTTGGGGTCTCACATTTAGGTCTTTAACACATTTTATTTTGTGTATGGTGTAAGAAAGTTTGATCCTTTGGCATGTAGCTGTCCAGTTTTCCCAGCACCATTTGTTAAAGAGACTGTCCTTTTCCCCCATTATATATTCTTCCCTCTTGCGTCTTAGATTAACTGACCAAAGTAGCATGGGTTTAACTCCAGGCTTTCTATTCTGCTCCGTTCATCTACGTGTTTCTATTGTGTGCTGGTACCACACAATTTTGATTACTACAGTTTTGTAGTATATCTGGAAATCTGGAACCGTGACACCTCCAGCTTTGTTCTTCCTTCTCAAGATTGCTTTGGTTATTTGGGGTGTTTTGTGATTCCCATATGAATGTTAGTATAATTTGTTCTAGTTCCCTTAAAGAAAAAAAAAGCTGTTGGTATTTTGAGAGGATTGCATTGAATCTGTAGATTGCTTTGGGGAGTACAGACATTTTACCAATATTAATTCTTCCAATCCATGAAATAGCTTTCTAATTTTTTATGTTTCTTCAATTTCTTTCATCAATGTCTTATAGTTTTTACCTCTTTGGTCGTGTTTATTCCTAGGTATTTCATTTTTCTTGGTGCAATTATCAATGATATTGTTTTAATTTCCCTTTCTGCAACTTTGTTATTAGGATATTAAAATGCTACCAACATCCGGGTATTAATTTTATATTCTACAACTTTACTGAATTAATTTATTTCTTCTAACAGTTTCTTGGTGGATTCTTTAGAGTTTTCTAGGTATAATATCATGTCATCTGCAGATAGCGACAGTTTAACTTCTTCCTTAGCAATGTGGATGACTCTTTTCTTTTCCTGTCTGATTGTTGTAGCTAGGACTTCCAGCACTATGCTGGAAAGAAGTGGTAAAGGGGACATCCTTATCTTGTTCTTGCCCCAGGTTTTTCACCATTGAGTATGATGTTAACTGTGGACTTTTCATATATGGCCTTTATTATATTGAAGTATGTTCCCTCTAAACCCACTCTGATGGTAGCTTTTTTTTTTTAAATTGTGTCAAATGCTTCTTCTGCATCTGTTAAGATGATGATATAATTTTTATCCTTTATTTTGTTGATGTGCTGCATTATGGTGATTGATTTAGGAATATTCAACCGCCCTTGTTTCTCAAGAATTCAGGAATTAATCCTTTTATTGTATTGCTGAATGTGGTTTGCTTTTTTTTTTTTTTGAGGGTTTTTACATCTATGTTCATCTGGAATACTGGCCTATAGGTTTCTTTTTCTTGGTGTCTTTGCCTAGTTTTGGTATCAGGGTAATGCTGTCCTCGTAGAATGTGTTTGGAAGCTTTCATTCTATTTTTCCCTCATATAGATTTTAATACTAATTGTAAAATAGTAACTCCCTTAATAGCCAATTAACTAATAAACATAATGAGATATACAATGATTCAGAATCCAATGCTAGATTGACACTTCATGCCAATGAAATACATGAACTCTCACCTATACTGTTCATTCCACTAACCACGAAAGTTTAAGTCTAGAAAAATACAGTAGGGGGAAAAAAAAAAAAGAAAAATACAGTAGGAAAAGCATCAAAACATGCAGGCTTTTCCAGAACCATAAAACCCAAAAGTTTCTTAAGCCTATTAAGTACAATGATAATTTTTCATTTTTTCCCCAGGAAAGGAAATGTTCCATTCCCATGTCCTCCCTCCCACAAACCACCTTCTAATTATTACGGGCTTGTTTTTCCAGGGTGACAGAATCCTTTTGACAATGAGGCAGCAAAGAATCAAGTGCTCAGGTTTTGCCAGGGGAGCAAAGGAACATGTTGTGTCAGACCAGGAGTCCATAACAGTGGCACCCATCCACTGGTGCATCAAGGGACCCTGCCATGATGGCAGCCAAAACTGCTTCACCGCCTTTATGTGGATTACCTCCCCAGACACAGAGGTCAATCAAATCATTGAGAGCCTGGCAATTCAACTAGTCTGAGCTCCAGGAAGCCAAATGAAGGAGCCTCAGAAAACCCAAAGTTCTTTTAATTAAGATCTCCTAAACGTTTACTAGTAAACAACCATCATCTAAGCAATAAATACATATCAGGCAGTGCCCCGGGTGCTAAAAATACTGTAGAGGCTCAGACAGCTGAGGGGCCATGACCTGGCATTCCCTGGGTCATCTCATACTGCTTGGTGAACAGGTGAACCAGCTTCTAAACAGATACACCAGCTGGGTTAGAGGGTAATAAGTGAAACTGAAGCCTGAACATACACACAAACTGATATATACACATATATATGGTATTACTACTGTTAATTTAAATCCCCTCTGTGATGATAAGAAATTAAAACAGGGCACACATATCTTCTCTTTAAATCCCCCAATATATTTCTGGTCACTATTCATTCCACTGATACTCAAATGCCTTGATAACATCCAGTCCCTAACTGGCCAGTGCATTCAGGCATCCCCCCTCAGACAGCTGCTTTGGCAGGTACCCTATCCTTCCCAGGAAGGACAACACAGAAGGAAGGTAAGGACTGTTTCCTAATCTTTGCAAATGTCAGGAAGAGAAAACTGAGAGGGGAAGTTTTAGGTGACGAATCCAGCTGCAATTTCATTTTAGGGGAAAAACCTACCCCCCCCACCCCCTGCCCTCACCTGCCAGATCCGTAGTATTTCAGTCATTAACACACTGAATCACAATGAACTCAGTGTATTTTTTTCTGCTAATTATTCTCACAACATCCACGCATGTTCAGAGTAAGGAGGCACAGAGGCAGGAGTTGGGATTATGACAAGGATTTTATAGTTTGATTTTCACCTGATCTTTGATTTACAGACTCATGTTAAACCAGCGGCTCTGTGGATGGGCCCAGGTGAACTCATAATGAGATTTATCTTCATGGATTAGGCCTGACCTATAATAATCTGCTCAGGGCTCCCTATGGCTATTTCAGCACTGAGTTATGAAAATTCCTCCCTTCACTATAAACAGAACCTAGCTCAGAGGGTAATAACTGGGAGACGTATTACTCCTGGAGTACAAGCACTCTTGAGACTCTGATTATAATGTCCACAGCTGAAGGCACTATTTCACAATTGAGATTACTACTTTCCAGATGAAAAAAATTCTGAGCTACAGAATAATGCCTTCAGCTACATATACTGTAATCACACTCGGGACTTCTTATGTCCCAAGAGCAACACAGGTTACCAACAGTTGGTAAGGGAAGCTGATTTAGGGAATGGAAGGAAGAAGTTGCAGGAAGAAGCTTAGATAACCCTAACTTCCTATTTGCTTTATTCAGAGGCTTAGGAGTAAGAGTTCAACACGTCCAATAACCTTATTAACTTCACTAAAAATCTAACAAATTTAAAAGAATAATTATTTCATGTAGTAAACAGTAAACTAGCAAAGTTTTTTTGTTTTGTTGTTCTTTTTTTTTTTTTTTTAAGAAGACAATACTGACTACTGGCCATGGTGTAGTGAGATGCACTTTCTCAGTATATAAATATATAAATCTGAACAGTGTTCATAGAAGCAATATTTAGCAGAAGTACAGAGACCTTCCATAGTGTTCATACCCTTTGTCACAGTGATTCCACTCCAAGAAGTTACCCTAAAAACAGAGGTGAACAAGGAGTTATAAAAGCCTGCTCATCACCATTATCTGCAATAGGAACAACTAAATAACCTAAAATGAAATAACCTAAAAACTGAAAAATAACCTAAACGGAGAAATTTTGAGAAATCACGGAATGGAATATGATGCAATCTTTAAACTGAGTCACAACGGCTAAAGAGTATGCAAACTCATAGTTGTATTCTACAACTTTGGTTAAGCCATTTATCCAAGGGCATTCAAATTGTTCCTGCATCAATATTTAACAGATACTATCTCAGAGTTAACTAATTGGACTTCAGCTCAGGTTTTTGTTTTTGAGCTATAAGGCTAATGAAGTATTGATATAATATTAAATGAGTGCAAATAAAGTCTGTGCCCTAAATAAATGCTGACATTATGCCAGTGCATTCTGAATGAATTAAAAAGGAAAAATGCACTTTTGCATACGTTTAGTGAATTTTCCCTGACTCTTCATCATGCATTTGTGCAAATGGAAAAGATGAATATTCATCAAGGCTCTTTGAATTTATTACAGTTAAAACAGTTTGGTCTTAATATTTATAGTACATCATGAAACATAATTTTTCATTAAAAGAAATGGATACTATGTCAAAAGAGGGCCACTGAAGAAACATGAAATTACACCATTGAACCTAATATTAAAAGTTGAAAAACATTACTTGAAAGCACTTCCCCCCTTCAAAAATGTTAGCTATTCTAGAAAGTATCTTCCAGTGTGTCAGGTAATATTGAGTCAAAATGAGGAAGCAAGAAATAAGCTGGCAGGAAGGACAGAAAGATTACACTACTGCTCTTAGCAGGTGATCTGAGAGAATGGACTCACTTCCCTCCCTTCTAGTAATACTGCTTCCACTAAGCCTGACAACCCCGAGGAAGCACTATTCTGATAAACACCAGGTACATCAACACCAGCATTTCCTAGGAAACAAGCAACAGGCAAAGGACTGCCCATGAGATGGTTCATGGGATCCTCACAAAACTTTATGAGGTTACTACATAGATGAATAAACCAAGGCTCACACAGCTCCTAAGTGCTAGAGAGTGGAGCTGATCTCTTAATCGGTTTGCTCCCCAACCCCAATGCCCCTTTACCAACTTAACCATGATAGTTTAACTCTGGAATATAGTTTCCACAGTGAGTTGGTCTCTGGCTTGAAGATTAGCTTCTCAATTAGGCTAAACCTAAAATGTTAACCACAGATTAAAAACTAAGCCAACAAAAATAAACAGGAGTCCACTTTAGGTCCCTAAAAATGTATAGATAGGAAATAACATTTGTTTATGCATTCATCAAGTCTTCAATGGGCAGTTACTCTGTGTCACCACTACTCCAGGCCTTGGGAAGACAGCTGGGGAAACAGGACAAATCCCTCTACTGTCATGAATTTTTCATGACAATGGTTGATAAATATGTAACACAATAATAAACTAAATTGTTGTATACTGGGAGAGGATGAAGCTCTGGAGAAGAGTGGGGAGTGTGGCCTGCAGTGTGGGGAGCAGTTTCAAACAAGATGGTCAAGGAGGACCTCAGCAAGAGAAGACATGATAGGGTCAGGTCCACATACCACGCAGATGAAGCTCATGATTCAAATCAAAGAGAAAGTTGGAGAAAAACACTGTCAACTGGTTTTCACTGTGTTTGTACCATCTGTCCATGACTCCAAAGTACAAAAGAAGGGAGGATTTTACATGATGGCCACATACACTGTTTTTAAACTTTAATCATCGAGGCTTACAGCACCTTATTTTCCTACAGAAAAATAAGTTACCACAGGTCCTGCTTTTGTCTCTTGAAATCTCCATCTTTCTTGCCAGAAAGCAGCATCTGTATAAATCCCCCTGCTTCTGACAACTCTGACTTCTTTGATAAACTACCCATGTGTGTGGGGAGGGACAGAAAGATGGAAGGAGCAAATGGAGAAATGAGTTTTCCCCTCTTCAGATTAATGTATATGAAGTATACATCTGACACTTCATCAGCACTCCCGGCTGGTGTCCCAGCAGGCGGATACTGGCTGAGCATGGATTCTGCCAGCTACCAGGCTACTTAGGATGAATTGGCAACATGCCATTTATCTGAAATGCCCAACATGTCTGGAAGAGGGAGCACAACGACATTTAGTACTGCCAAGGAAAACTAGATACTTCAGGCTAGGAATTAATCTCCTCCTTGAGAAGGTAGTTAGCATTACCCTCCAGCTTGCCTATGGCATTTAAATCACTATAGGTCATGCAGTTACTAAAATTCATACCTAGCAAGCCACGAGGCCTTCATTTACATCTTACTAACATATGGATACCTCTCAGGCGGAGAGTCGTACTTTTCTGCAATGTTTGTTGGTGTGTTGAACAGGAAATGCTGTTTTATCCAGTGTAATGCTGTCATGTGGACATTTTGATTTGTTTTTCCAAATTTTTCCATATGTGAAGACACATACGACTTCAACTTCAGTGAGACAACAGAACATTTAAGTCAATGTGACCCCATCATGACTGCGTACAAGCATATTCACTGAATTTCCTTGAAGGTGGACAGGGATCCTCTCTTCACTATTTTGTCATTGTAGTTTTTGAGCAGCTGATGTGGAACTACACAAGATTTGGTCCATTACCCAGACTTCATGGCGAATTACGAATTTAAGATACACACAGAACAAAAACAGAGAGGTTTTAGACGGATAGTCTTATTAGGACACCCATTACGGCACAGAGAATCACATCATCATTCTCACCTTGCAAGCAGAGTCATCTTTCACTTTGTAGGAATAATTATTAATCGTAATTATTAATAATAATAATAATTATTATTATTCATTCCATCAACAATATTTATTGAGTGCTTCCTGTGTGCAAGGAGTTGTGCCAGGAAACGTGAGGAGTACAAATCAGAGGAGACAGGAGTTCTGCCCTCAAGGAGCTTGCCATCTAGCAGGAAGAGTGACTTAAAGTTCCAAGATGGGGCAGTGGAGTTGAGAACAGTGGCCTGGAGAGCGGGTCAGAGTGAAGCACTTTCCACAGTTCAGGGCACCATGTTACACATCACTTGTTTAGAGGGAAAAGGAAAAAGGAGAAGTTCTGTGGGGCATTTCCATCTCTCAACCAACATTCTCTACCACTATAGAGACAGTTTGTTGTAATCAGTAAGGTAATTCAGATGTAATCCAATCTAAGAAATATGAAACAGATTAATGTTCTGCAAAGGGTACCAAACGCAGCAAAAGTCATTAGCCTGAACTGGGCGATATACTGAAATAAGCGATATGGCCCAGAAAGCTGGGCAGCTAGCAGAACAACAAGGAAACCAAGATGGCACGCTGCCTATCAGCTCTCCTCCAGCTGTTACTGCTCTTATGAGGACAGAATGTGGGGCGGGGCAGGAGAAGACTTGGTCAAACAGTCTGCAAATAGTTTTCCTTCGACTAGCATCAGGAAGTAATGAAGTCTCTGAAGGAAAGACAGTGAGTTAAACCTTCACTGTCAAGTCAAAGATTAACTGCAGTCTGGCTTTCATACTCAAGCTTACCCAAAATATGTTACTAACAGAAGTAGTAATATTGCTAACAATTGAGACTTGCTATGTGCCAGGTACTATTTTAAGCTTGCTGTCTATGGGATTTTAGCACTTTCTCTAGTTCTGCTCTCAAGCAAACAGTATAAAAACTCACAGGACTGATATGCTAATAATTAAATGACTCTAAAGAGTAAGAATTTCATCAGACATATTCGGAGGAGTACTCTTTTGTGTTTTCTATTAATAGTTCTCTTTATCTTTTTAACTTATTCCAAATTATCTTAGGTCACTTGACATGTGTTTTACCAATGAATGAATCAACTTCTGTTTCTGAGTATGGGACTACCAGTATTAGATGAGATTATTCCTTTTAACAGTGTTGTTTTATTCAGGATAATTTATTTGCCAAGCAACACATAGGACTGCTATCCAAGTGTGAAGAGTAATTCTGCAGTGACCCAAAAAGCACCTCTCTTAAAAAAGTAATAATAATAATAATAATAATAATTGTGAGGCATTTCCCTCTTTTCTTAAAAAGTAAATGCTTTCAGTAAAATTAGCTTTCAATAAAATTCTCCAAGAAGAAAAAGTAACATTGAATTTGGGAATGGGATGATGGCAAATGGTAACTACCATCATTTTAACTGTACCTTGAAATACAAGTCCTAAAATTTTAAAGAGAGGAAAACAATGAACTTCACTTAAAAGACCATAGTCAATTTTGAAGTCAAAATATTCTGAAACTTTTTTAGGAATAATTTTTCACTATCTTCACAATCTTTATTATTCTAGAAGTAAAATCAAAAGATTCCAAAGCTGATTTCCAGGAACTGCTTAAATACTCCTTTCATCTTGCAGGCACGCTGAGTTGATAAAATAGGAGAAACTATATGATTTGCCCAAGTTTATATAGCTACCTGGTGGCAAAGTAAGACTTTTGTCAGAGATCTGACTTAAATCAAATCTTAAGTCAGAGGTCTGACGTAAATCAAATCTCTCTGCATTACTGAATGAGTCTCAAATATTCAACTTATTACTAATGCATAAAATCATAAGGCACCATAATGCACTAATATATTATTTGCATCTCCATCAGTAAAAGATATTTAAAAATCTATTCCCAAAACATGCAACCCTACCACCAAAAATTAACTTGTAGAGACTTCTAGGCTATGCCAAAGGTTGAAGGAGAGAAGGAACAGACCCAGAAGAAAACAAAATTCTAGGAAGCATCGTGGTTGAAAATAAACATCAACACTGGAAGAAATGAACAAGGAATGCAAGACGCCAAGCTGCAAACAAATACGCAAACATGGATGCCAAGGGCCAACAGGTAAATGTGCAGAGAGCCCTGAGGTGGGAGTAACAATCAGTTTCAATTACCACAAAAAAGAAGGGTCCAGGCCAAAATCATCAATGGATAGGCAATCTAGGGGAAATTTTTGATGAGAAAACATATGTTCTCATGGCCTGAAATTTACCTTCCCATAGAATGCTTACTGATGGCAAGATTAAAAGTCTAATTCCAGTGGAGGCATCAACACCATGACTCTGTGTGTGTGTGGCGGGGGGGGGGGGGTTGGAATTAACAACACAGTGAGGGGCGTATGGACATGATGGGCCTGCAGAAGGTAAGCCCTGAAAGGACACATCACCACCCATGCTCTACTCTGGCCTGGAATGCAAAATTTGAACCTCACCAAGAGGAAACATCAGACACGTCAGGCACGACTAACAGGAGAAACATCCCATTCTTTAAAATTGGGAGGGAGAGGATAGTCTTCAAAAATATCTACATCACAAAAGGCAAAGGAAGGCTGCAGAAAAAATCCAGATTAATAAAGACAAAATAGATATGACAATTAAATGCAATATATGACCCTCGACTGAATCCTACACTGGAGGAGAAATGTTACACAAGACACGATAGAGCCAGTTGATAAAAATGAAATACAGAATGGCTTGAGTACCATAAATTTACCAATGTTCCTAACTGTGGTAACAAAAGGCCATGAGAGACACAGCTTACTCTCAAATAGTTGAAGCAATTATCTGAGTGTGTGTACACAGATATGTATAACACATATGTATGTACCTACCTCAGCGTATATCCAAGGAGAGAGAAAAAAACAAATTTGGCAAGAAACTAATAGCTGGATCAATATGTTCTATGTATTTTTCATATCCTTCCAACTTTTTAGGAAAGCTGACGTTATTTTCAAATGAAGTATTTAAGAAAAAAAGCTCAGAGATATTTTCATTTCTGTGGAGGGAGGAGAGGAAACAGTCGATGTGTCAGAAACACTACAGATTAGGTTGGGGGTGTGGAGAAGAGACTTGGAAAAAAGTAGCACACTCCGTGCAAAAAATGTCACATTGCTTAATGCTAAATGTGGTTTAGTTCGAACCTAGTTAAATTCAATAAACTGAAAATAGTCCCTACGGTGGTGGGGAGAGGACACCGCATCGATGCACCGCGGACCGCAGCAGAGGACACTCACCAGGCTGGCGGTGAGCGACGGTGCCGACTGGCCCAGGGCCTGGCTGCGCATGCGCACGAGGTTGGACGTCTCCGCAGAGGCTGGCCAGGCCTGCCCGGCTACAGGGTTTGGAAGGAGGTACCTCCCTGTTGGGGTGAAAGAGAAGACAGGGTAAGTGGCAGGCAGAATATCACCATTTCTGTGTCGACCACAGGTGCCTTCTTGGCCATCCTTCTATACTGCTTCTGTCATTCTCCTTATATTTATTCATCAGAACCAGAGGAATATTGTTTTAATTAAGTCAAGGGATCCAGTCCCGAGTTCTGACCCTGATTTCCCACATTAACCCAAGGAAACCTCTCCGGCTCCAGCATGGGCAGCTTTCAGCAAGGGCAGGATACAGCATCTTGTGACCTCTGCCTATCCCACAGGAACTTGCGGAGCATACAGAGCATACACACAAAGCACCCTCAGCATCACAGAAGTAAGTCTGCACTTACAAATGCACTTTTTAAATATCTAATACGAAAAATGATATCAGGATCAATGAGAAAAGAGCTGACAGAGTAGAGCTCATGACCAACAAAAGGAAGAACTAGAATTCTCTCAAGGGGAAATGGAGCTGGTGCTTCATTCTCGAAGCTTCCCTCTCTGAAGAACTGGTGGTCATCCCTTCAGAGAGGGTTCTTCCCTCTCTGAAGAACTGGTGTGTCCACAGGACACACATGGTATCCATTCACATATGTCAGTGACATCGGTGTCAGACTAGGTTCACCGAGCAAGTTATATCAACCCTGAAATCTAATATAGGTCTATGCCTTTAACAGTCAAACAGGTGAACCAATTCACATTATGTTACTTCCTCAGCACAAGGACTAAACTAGATACCAACACACAGGAAATAAGGTTCCTTGACTTCAGGGAGTTAGGATGGACGTGAATATTCATGCAGTAATGGAGCTCAGCTAAAGTAGAAAACGTTTGATTTTTCTGTTTCGCATGAATACTAGCACAATGACTGGTCATAGTAGGTGCTCATTAAATATCTCATGAAAGATTAAAGAACAAGTGGGAGCTTCTTTTCCCAAAAGACACATTGGCAAAAAGAAAAGATGGCAGGCAACCCACAGAACCTCATTCAAAGTTTGGGTGGGGGGGGGTCCAGCCAGATATCAATCAGAAACATGAGGGACTGCAGCACATGTGGCTAGGTGCTCTGCAGCAGAAGCAACATCTGGATTTCCTCCAACAGACCTGTTCCTTGTAAAAGAGCCTCACTCTCTTACTTCAGGCAACAAGCATATCCCACTATTTAATAACTGTTGCCATAGATTAACTGATTTGCTAGCAGTGTGCATGGTAACCACTGGCACTACCAAAGAACAGGAGTGAGCTACCGCTCCCATCACGGTCCACGTGACAAGGTCTAATGCTTTCATCCCAGTGCTCTCAGAAGTTTATATTTTAATTGCAAAGCACACAATTTCTTCTTTTGCCAAATTGCTGTTTTGCTACATTATAGAGTGAAAGCACACACTCTACAGAAAACAAGATTTGCTTTTGAGATCTTCACCTTGCCTCGGTGACAAATGGGGAAGGAAGTTAGCCAACCTTTCCATGCCTTGGTTTTTCCACCACTAAAATGGGGAGACTGGGACTGTGTAAATTGTTGAGGATATTAAAGAATTTTCTAAGGAAAGCACTGAGTAAACCTTAGCTACTTAGCCCTAAGAGTAGTAAAAATGGTAAGTATCTTTTTCTCTTGGGTTTGGTTCCTTTTATTCATAAGCAGGAAGTATAAACATATATATAAAGGAAAAAAGTCACCTATCATCACACCAGGGAAAACCACTATCAACATTTCAGTGATTTTCTACCAGGCTTTCTTTCTGTTACCTCCATTTGCTTATAAAAATGGAATCATTCTGATTTTTATTACCTGCTCTCCCCAACCCCACATAATAGATGACAACCTTTTCCAAACAAATACATATAGAAAATGCCAATTAATTGAAGCATAAACTCTATCACTGAAAATTCAAATATGATTACCCTCTGTGATTCTGGCCACCACCTCAAAAACATTCAGCTCTATTTTTATGCAGGAAAGGTGACAGAATTGGAAGTCCAGAATTTTTTTTTTCCTTGCCTTTTTAAAAATATGAACTAAAAGCTGGACTAAGAGGGCCTTTGGGCAATCCACTCCCTTTAGATCCAAAAGCAGGACATTAATAAAGAAGGACAGGAAAACTATAGACTACATTTAAGAAAACTAAAATCAGTATTACATGAATAAATGATTTAATATAGAAATATCTTTGAAGGACATCACTTGTTAAAAATATACCAATCTCCAGTAATCAGAATCCATAGTTTTTTTTTTCTTTTGACCCCTTCTATTTCATTTCCTAATATTTTATGTTTCTATTTTCTTTGTTCATATTTCAGAAAGAAGCCTGAGAGAAGGTACAGAGGCTATGTGATATAAAGGTTTACATCATGGAGAAAATTAACTTTGGCCTCACCACTGTTCTGTCTCAGAATTTTCATTTTAAAGAAAACCAAGGGTAGATACAAAAACAGCTGAAGAATTTGATGTAGCAATGGAAAAATTTAGAAGGCAAACATTTCAGTTAACTGGATAATTCTATGTATCAGTCCTTTTTTTCCTTTTAGGAGAAAGTAATTCTTAGACTCTCTCCTTATGACCCTCCCTGAGGTGAAAAAATAGGTATCTATTTCTTTATCTCTAGTATCAGTACCTGGCCCTTAGTAAGTGCTCAATAAATATGAGCTGAATGGAAACAGGGACTGTTCTAGAATAAATCTTCGGTGTAGGAAATTCATTCGCTAGGATCCTTGCTCAGGGAATCCAGTCCCACCTCGGATGGGAAGTCAGACTCAGAACAAGCACTGAGGGAGGAAGGGGGTGGACACAAGCGACAGAACCACTTCTTCCCTCCATACAGTTTCATCAGCTCTCACAGGGCACTCGAAAGCAAGCAAAGACCACGGCGAACAGGACCCCTATGTGTCCTCCAAAGTCATTGCTGACCACCACCCTACATTTTATGTGCTACTGTACCATGTCTAAGTCTCATCTTGGCAACAAGGCCTGACACGTGCATTATCAAAGGAAAACCAAGTGTAACACTAAAGTGGTAAGGACAGATTTTAATCAGTAGTAATGACTGCAAAAGGAAAAAAGGACTCCAGTGTGAACTGAACTCACCTTCAATTTGTACACAATCACTGAGTGTTTTCATAAGAGAAAGAGAGAGTAGGGCAGGGAGCCAGTGGGGGCTCAGTCGAGTGGGGGAGTGAAAAACGACACAAGGTCCTGCAGTGTAACTGCGACCAGGCCAGCTCTGTCTGCCAGCTGACAATTACCAAATTCAGACTCTACCCTCCCACAGAGGCTGGGAGAAAGAGACCTGATCTGTTCACCCCAACAGAAAAAAAATTTTGACAGCCCCGAGCTTTCTCAAGCAGGCGCTTTAAGAGAATGAGGGAAATGCTAAGAAGGTTGCCTTGAGCTGTTAGAACCTATGCTAGTGTGTGTTTATGACTTTACTGACCAAGTCTGAGGCCTGGTTGAGAAGGAGGCTCAGAGGAACCTGGCTAGACTTTGGTCAAGGACAGACTCTCCATCAGGCTTCCATTCTTTTATTTTGTCACCAGACCCCAACCCAAAGGAGACATTTTGATGTTCAATAATTGATCAGTTCTGGAATTCAGTTTGAACAAAGTTTTTCAACTTGGTCCATATATTTACCTCATAGAGTCTTCAAACCCAACAGGATATAAAACAGTGAAAGTTGCCAGTCACTGATACCATTGATTGATACCACCTAACTGCTCAGTGCCAACTCTGACCCTCTACCCAGCAGTGATTACACCACTTATTCACGAACTTTCCCAAGTCTCTTTCCTCAGCTGGGCAACAGGGGTAAACTTATGGGGGGATTCCTAAAATCGAAAAAGAAAAAACATCATACAGTGGACATTCAGTAACAACAACTTAAAAAATAAGAAACACAAAAAGCTTTCCATGACACTGTATATGATAAGGGGAGCAAGAAACAGACTTACGTGAAGCCACTGGAAAAATAATTAAATTAGGAAACACATGCACACATACAATGAAATATTTATTATCCTATCACGGGTTAGATTTTAGATGTCATTATTCTTGCATGAGTCTTATCCTTAGGAATCACATGAATGTTACAAATGAATGGTCTGTTAGCACAACACATGGGAGGTGTTTATTCCTGCCTAGACCCCCATTAGTGTTAATAGGGAAAAAAGAACAACAGATGGATTTAAGGCAGTCATTAGAAGGCACTAACATCGCGCCATACTTGGTAGTGACTTCATCAGACTTTATATAAATTTGCTTTCTGATGACTACCAAGAGCCTCTAAAAAGTGTGTTGCGGTTGTATTCATGCATCATTTGCTGCCTACAATTTAAGAAAATTAGCATCTGTCAACTGCATTATTCAGCTGCACAGGGTGGAAATTAATGGATAATACCATTCTTAATTTCTTGTACAAGAGGTGAGCTTGCCTACCAATCTGGCTGCTTTATTTTAATAGCAAATTGAGCTTGCTGTTACAGCTGGAATTGTGGCCGGCTCTGTGCTCTCTGGAAACACATTTATAAAATTCTGATATGTTTATTACAGCATTTATTACATATATTCTACTGACATAACTAGAAATTGAGTAGCAATAAATAGAGGTCCATATCAAAGCTGAAATCAGTTGGCCAGATTGACGTAAGAACTTGTCAGGCTTCCATTATGGAGGTAGGAGTTGCTTGAATGAGCTTTTTATATTGGTTATTGTTACCGTTTTGGTCACAGGGCCTCTACTTAACAGAGTAGAATATATGCAGCCTTTTAAGATTATATAGTAAAATAAGTAGATTACTGAGCCTAGACCCAGACTGCACCTTGGTTCTATAAAGGCTACATATGATCTCTTTAATGGGGTGTGTTTTCCTTTGTTTCCACCCTGTATCCCCAGAAACAAGAAGACCTCATAAATGCATGCTTTCAAAAATGAAATACATGCTTTCGAAGCCCCCCAAAGCATGAAGTATCCCTCTGAAGTAGCAAAATACCAGGTCAGCAATAATTTTAGCAGAATGGCTATATAAAGAATTAAATACAGCCTCTGGAGAACTACTTTATCATCGGGGAATAATGGTACCTGACTAGATTTAAAAGCTTCCGGTAAAAAAGTTCCTTATCACCTGAAGGGCAACACAGATTTAGCAGTCAGTCCACAGTCTTACACTGGGTGAGTTCTCTTGGACTACAAACAAGCCATCCAAGGGAAAATAAGACCTAGTAACTACTAACAAAGCTGTCTTCGGATAGAGCTTCAGGCACTCGGTTACACATAAAACTCTGAAAAAGTTTGTTTATCCGTCTAAGGCACCAACCAGGAACAAAGGGAAGTTGAGGGAGCGGCTGTGTTGCTCTCCATGGTTGCGGTGAGGCGGGGCTCAATCCCACCCCTGGGTATACAGAGAGAAGAACTAAAAGCAGGGACCTGAACAGGTATGTGGGCACCAAGTTTACAGTGGCATTACCTACCAGAGCCAGAGGGTGGAAGCAAACCAAACCTCCACTGAGAGAGGAGTCGACTGAGAGATGCTGTATATACATACAAAGGAGTACTGTTCAGCCTTAAAAAGGAATGAAATTCTGACACACACCACAACACAGGTGAACCTCCAAGACATGCTTAATAAAATAAGGCAGACACAGAAGGACAAATACTGTATGACCCCATTTACAAGAGGTTCCTGGAATGGCCAATTTCACTGAGACAGAAAGTATAATCATGGATACTGGGGGCCGGGGAGAGAGGGGAGGAGACCTACTGTGTACTGGGTACAGGGTTTCAGTTTGGGAAGATGACGAAGTTATGGAGATGGCGGGGACAGTCGCACGACGTTGTCAATGTACTTAATGCTGCTGACTTGGGCTAAATGGCTAAAATGGTGAATTTTGTTATGTATATCTTAAAATACACACACACGCAAGCGTGCGCACACACACACACCTTCACTTGCTTAGCTAAAACTATGCACCTTCCTGAGAAAAAAATAAGTCTCTTACACTGTGTCGGAGGCATCTACCTTAAACTACAGCAGCACGTGCTCTTGCAAATTACACATAAATAACTTGAGCACTTGGAATCATTTACGAATCAGAGTATTAGTTTTTCCCAGAGCGCTCCCAGATTTAGAAATGAAGGAAGGTTAAAGGCCAGGAGAAGTTACTGGCTGAAGCCGGGGAGAACGCATGAGTCAGCAGCCGCTGTCCTCAAGTCTACTCCATCATCCTCAAGATGTTCTTCTCTGCTCCACTGCTCACTCCCAAACATTGGTTTCCTCATCATAGTGACTGTCATCCTCCCAGCAATTAGAGTTTCCCTTTATTCATCTTCAGCTGCTACTACAACACAGAGACATGGTTCCTTCCATCTTCTCTCTCACATGGGTGACTGACTTCCAATTTCTTGTCCCACTGCAAAAGAATAACTATACCTAGACAGTATGGGCAATGCTGCTAAATCATTCTTCTTAATGGCACAAATAAATATAATTTGAGAAACCGACAGACCTGTGACCAGAGAGCGAAGTTCACTGACTCCTATACTGAGCTGCTAGTCTTGCCTTAAAAGGAGAAAAAAAAGAGAGAGGGGGGTGTTTTTACTTGCACAAGGCAAGTCCAAAGTATAGCCTTGACCCTAAGCCTTAAAGACATCACTGGCTCCTATACAGGGATCTCTAACTGACAGGGGAACTGAACGCTGAACGGAGAGTGTGTGCATGCCTTCTGAGAGGCTGGTCGTCAAAGCATGGGATGCCATCTGGACACCAAGGTCTGAACCCAACTAACATCACGATGCAGCTGTCGCCAAACCTTGGTTCTGCTGCATGACTCAAATGCGACGGAGATGCCCTGTCGCACTATGTAGAACACTATCATCAGCATTCTGTACTTAACAAAGGATGGCAAGGCCACCATATGAACCACGAGGGCCTGGTGAGAAAGTTTACAGGACACTTTAGAAGAAAGCTTGCAGCACGCAGAGCAGGCAGCAGAAAGCAAGAGTGCACTAAGCCCAGACTGGGTACATGACACAGGTTTCAGGGAGTCGCAAGAGGCCAGTTTCGCACCGCGAGAGCACCAGGGACTGTGGACAAATAACAGCAAACTCGTGTCTACATTAGAGAAGCCAAAGCCTTTGGACAAACCATCTCTGGCTGCCACTGCCACTATCAACTACAGCTGAAGTTTCAAATCCAAAGTAACTTCAGTTGTGGGCAATACAGTAACATGATTCAAAGGTACTCTCTTCACCCTCAACCACAGACAGCCACCATGTTGCCCTTGGCATTTTATGATAAAATGGGAAAAATGTCAACACACTGTACATTTTTAAATGGTTCAACCTGAATCCATACTTAGCAATATATCTGTTCTTTTTCCTTTCTCTTGTTTTCCCTTAGGTTTCTCTTTAGGAGGCAGTATTTCTTCTCATCCACCAAGACGACAACTCTCAAACTCTAATACGGGAAGATACCAGGATCAAATGACTACAGGAAACAGAGCTTGGTAAACTGCAGTGTTTCTATTACTACAAGTACTCACAACACCCGGCAAATTCTCCTGCTCTGCAATGAGACCCAGCCCTGGCCAGCAAATCCCTGCGGCACCTCCATCCCCAAAATGTCTCCATTCAGATGATCACTGTCTGAATTTTAAATTCTTATAAAAAAATAACACGATGCTTTTGCCCTAAGCGCTAGCTATATAGACCAAAGGCTAATGGGACAACTTAAAATTGATTTTTAAACAAGTATTAAACAGAGCCTACTCTAATGAGAACGTGGTCACAAAAATCTGACACCAAGTGGTATGGCTTGGAATGGCTGTCTGTGTGAGGGTACCCAGGAGCACGGTGGTGGCCGTGTCTAGGCAACGCTGGGCATAGGTCAGAGTTAACATCTGCAATCTGGCCTCCCTCCATCCACGTATTGAAATATAATTCAGCAGAATGAATTGCTAGACATGCCTAACCCCCTGGGAAATGACAGATATTGATGAATGCTGTTGGGAAGATATATGGAAGGAAACGGCAAATAAATAGAACCATTTTTTCTCAGAGTCATTTTGCGGATATGTGGAGCAGCTGTTAAACTACTTGTCAAGCTTGCCGTTCTCCCTTCCTCTTGCTCCTTCCCCTTCCCCATCTGCCTCCAGACCTTTCTAAAACCCCCAGGAGGATCAGAATCTTGTATGCTTCAAAACACCAACCAAATGAGTAGGAGTCATTCCCACCTCCTCTGTCACACTCTGACTTCCCAATCCAGTAATAAGTCCAATTCTTCCCCAAATATCTTTCCATCTAAACATGTTCACTGCCCTCCTCTGAATCCTGGAAATAGGTTCCATGTTTAAACTCATCAAAGTGTTGAATTCAAGTCCATCACCATTTAGCCCCAGTCACGAGGCTGAAAGCCAAGATTGACCACCTATGACCATGTGGTAGCTGCGTGGCCTTGGTCTGACTGCTTACTCTCCTACACTCCCATTTCCAGCACATGTTTTTGGAGAATGGAGATGATGGAGCAAGCCCGTACTGTGGCTGTGGGGACTAATCAAGAACGTGAACAGAGAGCCTCTCAGACCATCTGGCAAAGAGGAGTCCCCGGATAAACAATGACTTAACCCCTCTTCTTTCCAGTGCAGAACTCCTCTTCCCACCAGGGAATTCCTCCTCGGCATTGTCCTCAGAGAGGATCAAATTCTCTCCAGCACAGGGCACTTCGGGAAGAACTGGTTCTCATTTCTTCATCAAATGAACTCAAGAGCCTAGAGGGAGAAACCAGTCACACACAGGTTTGCATCCTGGTTTCCCCATTTATTAGCTAGAGAACCCTGGATACATAATCTTTCCTCTCTGAGCTCTCTTTTCTGATCTCTAGTGAGAATGACAGTAACACGTGTCAAGTCCCCAGCACAGTGTGAAACACACAATTTGTGCTCAGTGGTGGTTTAGGTCCCCCTCCAGGATGCTTTACCCAACTTGCCATCATGAGCATTGAACGCATACCCCAAGGCACTGCTAGCCCTCCTCTTCCCCATCATACCACCTGTTCCTATGTGGCTCCATGCACAGAGTCCCATTGATTGTAATATACACCACACCATGCTCTCTCCAGTGTAAACTCTGTCACCTGTGCTTACAGCCTTATGTCACATCCCAGATAACAAAGCTACCAAATTTTTACATGATCACATACTTAATGTCTGTGTATAGTAATTCTCTACTCCATCTCTCATTTGTATTTCTACCAGGGTTCATATTTTTCCATCACTGTGTGGTTCCACATTGCCTAGAAAAATACTCAAATTTGGCTCAATCATTAGCTCTGTAACAATAATGGCAAAGACTCAGCAGCCTTACTGGTCACCTTTCTTGGCTTTGACTTTCACTTCTAAAACTCATCTCCAAAAGAAGTCCAACACCTCCATGAAACACTGTATCCTTTCAACGTAAACTGAAAACATTAGACGACAATTAGTACTTACCATCTTGCTTTGGGAGAAATTATGAATCCTACACAATTACATTCTTTTGCACAGTAGGATGCTTAAATTGACACACCCAAATGTCCCTTGCAGCCCTGGGATGCTAAACATTTCTGACAACTGCCCTACATCTAAACACTTATGACAGAGGCCAAGGAGGAGCTAGCCATCAGGAGCTTTACAAGAGAAACAAGAAGAACAAAGGCAGCCACAAGGGGATAAAAGAAACTCTATGTCACAATCCAAGCAGAAATCTCCAGACAAGTCTGAATTTCCCAATAAGTTCTGTTTACCTAAGAAAACTTTTATATACACAGCCTAAGTCACCTAACAATGTACTTCCACATATATTTATTTGGAACAGTTCTAGTTCCAAGCTGACATTTATTCCAAACAGATTTCAAATTCTTACTCCTCAATAACCATGTCTACACTTTCTGAAGAAACTAGTATTTTTGTCTTCAGAGATGTTTGTTGAAACTAGTTAATGAGTAAGCAAAAAAATCTAGAACACAACGTGTGAAATGATTCTTCAAAACATACCATCTAGTAGACCTTCCCCAGGGATTCTGAAAGGTAGTTTGTTAAAGACCCCATTTCCGGGGATAGAGACCTCCACCAGGGAGTGCATAGCCTCCTCTCATTCCTCTCTTAGTAGTAAAGTTAATGTCCCTCCTACCTGGTTTAAAAGCAACAAAATCTAAGGAATAATGTTATCCAAACTACATTCGATACCCTGAATTAAGGTCCAGCAGATCACTAAATGCTTTCTAAAACCTAACACAACACTGCCCTTGTTGTTTATGTTTTTGTTTTTTTTTTTAATATTTTATTTATTTGACAGACAGAGATCACAAGTAGGCAGAGAGGCAGGCGGGGGGCGGGGAAGCAGGCTCCCCGCGGAGCAGAGAGCCCAATGCAGGCTCGATCCCAGGACCCTGAGATCGTGACCTGAGCAAAAGGCAGAGGCCTTAACCCACTGAGCCACCAAGGCACCCCAACTGCCCTTGTTTTTAAGAAGAGAAAAATTAGGGGCGCCTGGGTGGCTCAGTGGGTTAAGCCGCTGCCTTCAGCTCAGGTCATGATCTCAGGGTCCTGGGATCGAGTCCCGCATCGGGCTCTCTGCTCAGCGGGGAGCCTGCTTCCTCCTCTCTCTCTGCCTGCCTCTCTGCCTACTTGTAATCTCTCTCTGTCAAATAAATAAATAAATAAATAAAAATCTTTAAAAAAAAAAAAGAAGAGAAAAATTAAAGCCAGGGTCATCCTCCTGATTGCCTTAGCACTGCTTAGAAATTAATGAGAGGATAGGGTTGGAATTCACCCCCTCATTTCTGGTCTATTCCTTAGTGACTAAGTTCTTCTGAAAGCTTAGAGGGCATTAAGCAGCCTTGAACTCCAGGGTCAGTTCTTCATGTTTTGAAGTAACAGTATCACTAGACTAGTCAGCATTCCTTTTTAAAGAATTCAGCCATGATTACGGGGAAATCAGTGTGCTTGTCGCTGAGGTAGAGGAAGGTAGCCATTTGGTTGTTCCAGTCACCCTCCAAATAACCATCTCTCAAGACTGACATTCTGATCATTTTCTTCTAACAGTTTTATTAAAAGCATTTCATCTCCCATGACATGAATCCACAAGAGAGGACTACAACTGTTGAAAGGATGGCAACAAGGTTGTATACCGCCTTGCATATATCAAAGAGAGTATCGTGTACCAGATCTGCTTGGTTGTCCACAGAGACGGGCCTGTCTCTGAGTTGACTAACCAACCAGAGGGTCAAAGAAAACATAAGAAAAGGATATTGTACTAATATCTATGTGCAAGGCCTCTAAAAACTCCTGCCTTTCTCACCGTGCTTGTCCCTATGAGACAATAGGTCTGAGAAGGCCTAGGTACAAAACCAGTCCAGTCTCTACTGAAAGACGCTGCAAATAAAAATATAAGATGCCTAAATACATTTGAATTCAGATAAATCTGAATACATATGCCCCAAATTTTATATTGGACTGAGTATACTGAATATGTTATTAGTGGTTTATCTGGTATGACTCATTGGATGTCATGCATTTTTGTCTGGCGATTCCATTTACTGAGCACTTAATATGTGCACTGCAGGAAACTTGGCTTTGAGGATACAAGGAAAAGCTCCTGGAGGAATTTATCAGCTAGTAAAAGGGATGATCGGTATACCAAAATAGAAAATGTGAAGTGGCCCATCCTCTAAGAAGAGGGCAATGTAAGCAATGGAGGGGGAAGGAGGCAGGTCAAGTAGGGCTGCTGAAGAATCAGCCAGTGATATGAAGAGGTGTTTGGAATGGAATTTGAATGTTGCAGAAGACGGTGAGTTTCACTTCCCTGTTTTGTACACCTAAGTAGGCATCTCATTGCTGTGAGGTTTTTTTTTTTATTTTTGTTTTTTTTAGATTCCATTTATTTATTTGAGAGAGAGAGAGCACAAGCAGGGGGAGGGGCAGAGGGAGTAGCAGACACCCTGCTGAGCAGGGAGCCGGACACAGGGCTTGATCCCAAGACCCTTGGATCATGACCTGAGCTGAAGGCAGATGCTTAACAACTGAGCACCCAGGCACCCCTTACTGCTATGAGTCTATATATGTATTTGGGATATATCATTTTCCTTTTTTTAATAAATTATTTATATATGCTGCTGCTGCCAAAACCTAGTATAATGGAGCACAGCAGAACAAAGAAATGCTTTAGCACTGACATTCCTGGAAACCAAAGCAAACACAGTGGGTGACCCAACTCTTACTACTTAGCCAAAGAAAGAATTCAAATTTATCAGGCTAATTTAACTCATTTTCCTTGTTCTGAGTCCAGAGAAATTGGCCTCAAAGTTTTTAAAGAAAAGGCCACTGACTGACAAATATAATTGTTCCTGTCCTCTATAGTGAAAAATGGCAAAACTAGAGGTGCATCTTAATTACGGGACACTGAGTAACAATAGAGGACACACAGCCATGCACACACACGTACATGTCAACGCATACTGGGTTAAGGTCCGTTATTTTACATACATACATTTCACAGGGACTTGAATGCCTTATGCAAGATCACCTTATGCAAGATCCTTCAAGCCTAATCTGGTTCAGTGTTCATCATTTAAGGTGGGAATGAGTCTACCTGTGTTCTTGTTCAGAAAAAAGGGAACCAGACATTTCCATAAGACTGCACTTTCTTGTTAAAAGTTTCACCCGCAGCAGTGAATAAGTCAGCAATGGGTTAAAAAGCAAAGCAGCGCCTGACCCTCCAGCTCTCCCTTCTGGCCCTGGTGTGAGGCAGTGCACCTGACACAGTCAGAGAACGGAGAAATGATCCGAGTAGGCAGACTCGGGAAAATAAATGTGGCTCTGACAATATGCGTTGATTAAGGACTTGAATGACAATGGAACATGACAATGACAAATGCAGGCTACCACCACCAGAGTCATTAATATAGCAGAAACACTAATTTTTATAAATCTTTAAACTTCCTGGTTGGTGGCATTTGCATTTCTTTGCCTCCTCTTTCCACTGCAGCATTGACACCAAGTCAGCTTCGTTTTCCACTTCCACCCAGGAAGTTAAGAAAAGGGTCCACATTCTTAATCTCTGATTAGCCACTGAAAACAAGTTTTGAACAATAGATGGATGGGTTTCAGTGGCCGATGACAGGACATCCTTGGAACGCTCCTCTAGAGAAGACAGTGGGCTTCCGTGCTCAACAATAGAGCAAGTATTTATGTGAGAAGGGAGAAAAAGAAAGGAAACGAGTCTCTGCAAAGATGTCCTCCCGCCCCCCATCTTGGTAGCTAAAATTATTTACTACTCAAACTCAAAGGGACTTGAAGACTGTCTGATCCCATCCACTCATTTTACAGATGACTAAATTAAGAACCAGAAACCAAGACAGGCCTCACGTAGAGCTGTCCATCTGACTAGAATCTGGGCCTCTGACCCCCATTTCATAATTCCTATTACATCCTGTAACAGCAGTGTACAGCATGTCAAGATGCGAACTCCACCCAGCCAACTCACTTGCGTTCCATCTTTAAACCCTATCAGTGTAACCCATGTATCCCATTCTCTTCCTGACACATGTCTCCCCTAATCGTGACCGCATCACACCCAACTGCCAAGTGTTATCCGGGGGTTCCAGCACACGAGCAGTGAGCACCCTGCATGCAGCTCTGTACAGATGCAGTATGGTTTCACCATACAAGCTAAGAAAACGTCCCCAGGAGAGCCACTGACCCACACCCTGCTACATGCAGGAGCTCCAGGGTGGCAGGAAATCTCCCTGGCCTTCCCCAACCATCTTGCCCCCTCACTAGTAATTCCAGGAGGGCTCTGTGTGGGATTTAACAGGCAACACTGATTTTCTATTACTTCAATTTGTACTTCATATTCTTTTTTTTTTTTTTTTAAGATTTCATCCACTTATCTGACAGAGAGAGAGAGATCACAAGCAGGCAGAGAGGCAGAGACAGAGAGAGGAGGGAAGCAGGCTCCACACTGAACAGAGAGACTGATGCAGGGCTCGATCCCAGGACCCTGAGATCATGACCCAAGCTGAAGGCAGAGGCTTAACCCACTGAGCCACTCAGGCACCCCTGTACTTCATATTCTTAACCATAGTGTAACCAATTCAACTTTTGTGGCTTCCTCACATATATGGTGAGTGTCACAGGGACTTAAAACCATTTCATCTTTTATAGATGATGCATATAAGGAATTGAGAAGATAAGCTTGGAATCTGCACACTTTTCAGAACCTGAAAGTAGACAACTCATAAAGGATAAGAAAACCATGTCCAGTCATGCAGGCCTCAGTCTACCCTATCGGAACAAAATAGAATTTTAGGGATGTACACAAATACAAAACCAGTGGAGAGAAAACAAAAAAGAACATGACTGCGTCCATTCAAAAAATCAACTCCTTGATAAAAATGCCCCCAACAACCCCCCAAAAAATCAACTTTCTATTCTAAAGCAAACTTGAAGAACCAACTACTTGAATCATCTTTGATATATGGATTCAATAAATTCAGATTTCTCCCAAGAAGAACCAAAGTCCATTATGTATAGAACCACACTAGAACACAAGAAATATGGAGGAGACATTAAGAGAGCAAGAAAGAGACTGGAAGGGGGAAGGAGGAAGTCTAGTGCTTTGTGGATCTTGATGTTCATCTACCTTTCATTTGTTTCTGTAAAGTTTCTTCATTAGCTTGATACAGAGAGCCTCCTTATCTATTTAGACACACACAACTTCTAAAATAATAACAGCAAAAACTTCAAAAGACACTCTTCCTTGGTGTACTTCAAAGAAGTTCAGGTACAACATTTGATCTGCCACACCCACCACACCCAGGAGAAGGTCAAGCAGGTGAACTTACTTTGCAAGTGAGAATGGTTCAGTCCTAGTATTCAGCAGATTTTCCTATCCTAGCAACCATCAAATTCTAGGTCAACAATGATTTAAAGCCCAGGTTATTTTTGCTCTGCAGAAGGCACCCCAAAAAGCTTAAGAGAAATGGAGTCTTCTTTTTTTTTTTTTAAGATTTTATTTATTTATTTGACAGACAGAGAGATCACAAGTAGGCAGAGAGGCAGGCAGAGAGAGAAGGGGAAGCAGGCTCCCTGCTGAGCAGAGAGCCCAATGTGGGGCTCGATCCCAAGACA
Organism: Neogale vison; assembly: GCF_020171115.1. Classification (NCBI taxonomy): domain Eukaryota; kingdom Metazoa; phylum Chordata; class Mammalia; order Carnivora; family Mustelidae; genus Neogale; species Neogale vison. Next base: position 221,559,789 of record NC_058091.1, read on the forward strand.
CTGGGATCATGACCTGAGCTGAAGGCAGAGGCTTAACCACTGAGCCACCCAGGTGCCCCGAGATGGAGTCTTCTATCAACATCTTAATTACTACTCAGAACTAATTTTTTAAGTCCTTCGAACTCAATCTGATATGAAACCCATCAAATGGCTTTCTGATGAGCCAGCTCTGCTGACATAGCATGGCTCCCAGCACTCTCTGGAGCTCACACCCCTTCAAAGCTAACAGCCTCACCTCTCATCTGACTCTCGGTATCAGAAAACCACGTCAGGATTCTTCAAGCCCTCATGTAGACTCATCCCATAATTAATTCTCCCAACATGCCTGACATCATCACCTCTTGGGAAGGCTTCCATGGAACCAAAGACCTGAAAGAACTATTAGAGTTTCAAGTAGGTCTCTGCAACCTGGTTCTGAATAAGGTGGCCACATGGCAGTTCCTAAGTAGCAGGTGACCACGGGCCTCGGAACCACCTGATGATCACCCTGTTGGGGGAAGCCATGACTCCTGAGCCACAGCAAAAGGCTCCCTGACAGAGGGCCACTGGGAGGCAGCATCTGCCAAGGGAACTGGCCAACAGCTGCAGGCCCCATTAAGTAGAAGTCTCTGGAGGTTTTCCTACTCTGACAAGGAGAAATCATACAACAAAAATACTCCATGAGAATCATCTTCGAATTAGAGCGCCTGGAAACCAACAAAATATCCAGATATAAACGGACATGAGAGGTGAAGACGCAGTGGTTTTAAAGGCTACTTAAAAGCCAGCACTCTCAACCAGAAAGAAGATGCTAAAGGAGTTACCTCTTAATTGCCTAGCAACCCAGAAGAATGGGTAGACTTCCTCCAGTTTCATTAACTATTGTTGATGAACTAACAATTTTACAAGTTCTAAAACAAAACAGTAAACCAACCTAAAACAATGCCTGCTCCCAGTTATATACCTTCAGCCTGGAGATTTTTTAAAACATTAACAAACAGCAAAACAAACAGAAATAAACATTTTTTTTTAAATAAAGATTTTTCAAACATTGACAAATAGCAAAACAAACAGAGGCTTTTAAACCAATGCAACCTTAAGTGAGAATTATCTGTGGATCTGGGGTTTTCTCCCTGGTGGCCGAGAGCCAAGAACCCAAATTGAAAGCATCACAAGAGAGCATCATTTACATCTACTGTAAATGTCTTTGCCCTTTAAGAGTTTCAAATTTTGCCAGATTTCAAAATATTAACATTTCATTCATCCTCCAGGGCCTGGTTAAGTCCAACTCAGCCCACCCCATGCTTAGTCCCCAACACAACTGCACGCCCAGGTCCCCACTTACAGTCAGTCCTCCTTTCAAACCCCCTTTGACTCCACCCCTGAGCAATTCCACTAAACGCACCAGAAGTTCACTCATTCTTATACAGCTTGGCTCTACTCTCTCCACCACTGTCTTAAACAACCCTCAACCAGGTCTCTCTGCTTTGTTCTGTGGAAAGACTATTCCCGGTACACCCATTTCCATAGTGTCTTAACCTTTTCCTCAAAGATGCAGATAGCCTTCACTTTTGATTCATGACCTCAGACCTTAAATCAGTTGTCAATGCTTCCAAGCAATTCTATTACATTTAAAGCTCTCCTCCTGTTCTCCAAAACCCTATGACTTTCTTCTCTACTCTATGCCCATATGACCCTCCTTACCACTACCCGGGGTCTCCTAACACATTGACAAAGGTGAAGCCACCAAATCTATTAAACTACCTACTTTTTATTAAGCAAATTAATTGAAAACAGTGATATGGAAAGGAGACATCTAAACACAGAACTTCTCACTCTCGAGATACATGTAGATTCACATGAAGTAGAAAGAAACAATACACAGAGATTCCAGATATATTCTACTCAGTCTTCCTCACTGGTAACACCCTGTAGTGGGTACTATAATCATCAGTAGAATGACACCAACACAGTCAAGATCTAGAACATGTCCATCACCAGAGGATCCCTCATGTCGCCCGTGTATAGTCACACTTACTTCCCTCCCACCTCCTCCTCCTTAAGCCTTGGCAACCACTCACCAGTTCTCAACTTCTACAACTGTGTCATTTCAAGAATGGCATACACAAATGGAATTAAACAGCATGCTTTTTTATGCAGTCTAATTCCCTGGAGATTTGCCAAGCTGTCATCCCCATCAACAGTTCATTCCTTTTCATTGCTGAATAGTATTCCATGATATAGCTGTACCTAGACTACCAACTTTTGCATCCTTTTGCTCCTCCTTCCTCCTGTTTCAAGGGAGGAAGTGCCCCTTCGCCTATAAAAAAAGCCAGCATGTGCAGCAGATACGTTGCTGGATTCCTCCCAAAGCACTTCCCTTTAACTATCATCTCTTTCTTCGGTAGCACACCAACACCTGACAAACATGCTCACATGGACCCACATTAAGAGGTCTCCTCTGAACCCTCATACCTTTCCAGCTCCCACCCACATCTCTAGTCCCCCTCCCAGCACTACTTCTCAAAAAGAGCTATCTACACTCAACTATCAGCCAATTACCTACCTCTCATCCTTTAACTACTGTTTGCTCTTAACCCACTCCGTTCTAGCTTCTTTCCACACCTCCCCACTCTCCCCAAAGTAAACAGTGACCTACTGTTTAATCAAAAGACAATGTCTTATCATCATCTTCCTCTCCAGATGGAGCCAATCCTCTCTTTCCCAAAATACACTTCTCTCTCTTTCCGTGATTCCACAGTCCTATCTGACATACCCAGTCAGCAAGTCTTACAGGTATCCACACTTAACATAATGAAAACGGAATTTATCCCATTTTCATTATCAAAACCTACTTCTCTCTCAGGCCAAGCGTCATGTTGCCCCTGCCTCTTGTGTAGTTGTGCACAGAGGCAACGGTCCAGCAAGGGCCATACTAGTGGCCCCCACAGCAGCACCAGGCTGACATGTGGCTGTGACCACTTGACAGAATCTGGACAGCAAGAATGTGAATGGACAGCAAGAATGTGCCTCTTCCAGGCTAGGACTTTTAAGAAGTTGGAAAGCTTCCCCCTCTGTTTTTCTACTTTTCTCAGCTGGAAGCATAGCATCTTATGGCCGCAAGGAAGAATAAAACCAGAAAATGAAAGGAGCGTGGGTCCCTGACTCACCATGAGGAGGAAGACAGCTGTGCATAAGCATGTGCATAAGCAAGAAATGAGTGAGTATTGTGCAAAGCCGTTGGTACATTCTGGTTTGCTCATCACCGCTTTCTAATACCCATCATTTTATCTCAGCATTCTTTTGATGGAATTATGAAAACAAAGAAATCTAGGACATCAAAGAGAAGATTCAGAAGCACTATTTACTAAATATCAAGGCTACCCAGAAAAAAGTCTTATTTTATGTAAATTCACTTTAATCTCAATTCTTTGTCTCGCCCACCAAGCTAAGGAGGCATCTAGGATGAGAAACCCATGAAGCTCTACGCAACACTGAAACACAAAGGCCTCCAGGTTAATTTTAAAGAAAAAAAAAATGTTTTCTAGGATTGCGCTGTTTGTTTTTCCCTTTCCCTCTTGAGGTAAAATGCCCTCTGAAATGGTTTTAAAATTTTTTCAGATGTCATTCCAAACCAATTACCATTGTCCAAGAAAGAAAAATGTCTCAATATTCCCTCCCCTCCCCCCTACCTCGGACAGAAGACTGGATCCTAACTGTGTTAGAATTCTAGTTCATGCTATCTACAAAGTTGGTTTATTACTATTGGATTCAACTTACAAACACATACAGATTCTTCTTTATGTTACATTCCAAACAAGCCATGATGTTTTGAAAAACACGACTTTCTTCAGTAGGAAAAGGATCATTCACGCCTTTTCTGACTATTAGGGCTCCAACATACATCCCAGTTGTGAAATTCAGGACCAGTATTCAGGGCATTCCTTTGCCTGTCAAGAAGCCAGGATGCAAGATCCTTCTCTCAGGAAGACGATCTCTCCTTCACTGTTCAGCTTCCTTACGGTGAACTGTCAGGCACCTTACCACATATTTCTGACTTGACTTAGGGGTCTGTACAATGATTAGAATAATGCTCCTCTTACTCATCAGGGGGCTCCACAGCTCAGTCAGTGTTTACAGGATGATTTTGGGTGCCTATTTAGCAAGTTGCAGGCCATGAAGAGAGAAAATACTATCACCTCCAAAAAGAATTTTTACTTTTTTTTTTTTTCCTTCAGGCAGGGTTGCACATAGTAAGCTCTGGGTTTTTTGCTTAAATGTTAGGCCTATGAAAAAGATACTGACTTTTTTCCCCCCTTTAATTTACTACCTGTATGTAATCCCAAATTTAGTTAGGGAAGAAAACACCAAAAAGTTCAGCTCTGGCTATCAGTGCATGGGGGAGGTAAGGGCTTCTCAGACTTTTTCCTTCCCCTTTGTTTTCTAATTTGTCTACCTTAAACAGATATATCACTGTTTTAATTAAAAAATAGTCACATACAAATATTCTTATTGTAAAGGACTATTTAAACTAAAGAGGCCAATTATGACAAATGGAATCATTGGTCCCAATTCTTAACTCCCCTGCAGTAGGGTTATAACCTGCACCTTTGCCAAGGTATCACATGGGTAGAGCATGTTTCTGCCCCTTGACTCTGGGCTTAACAATGTGACTTGCTCTGGCCAATAGAAAATTAGCAGACGTAATGCCCAAGAGGCTTGAAATGTGACTGAGCTGGCGAACATGCAGTCTCATGCTCCTATCTTTTACCAGAACATGATGCCTTGGGGTAGCTGCTAGTCCAGGAAAGCAGAGAGACACAGAGCAAATCTGGACCCAAACAGCACCCTAGACCCAATCCCAGCAGAGGTCAGACTAAATTATCCAAAACCTAGCTGACCTGCGGCCATGTGAGTGAGAAAGAAACACTAGTCTGCCAATGAAATTTTGTATTTATACAATATTATTGTCACAAGCTGATAAACCAAGTATTGCCCCCTCACACACACACACAAAACAAACCTCAGTGGCAAAAAAATGTCTCGTGTGTTGAGTTGCAGGGTGTGAAAAAAGGCCATAGCATCCTTCATGTGCCCATTAACAATGAACCCAGTCAACCACCATCCCACTATGAGAAAACTCCTTAGCAGACAGGAATTGTTTTCCTTCTTGTTAAGCATACAATTATTTAATCACATTTACAGCAAGTCCGACGAAGCAAGCAATGCCTTGAGACCATTCAACAATGGGTTTCATACAAAAACATATTGTAAGCCTCTGACAATGTTAAAACTCAAATTCAAGTCTTGGCTTGCTCTCTGTGAACACCTGGATCTTGTGCCATTCATTCAAACTATCTGTTCATCAGTGTTTTCATCTGGAAAATGGGGATAAGACTGCCTGCCTCACAAATACATAAATATGTTTAAGAACTAAGTCAGTCAATAAATGTAATTCCCTGCAAACAGTCCATGCCACATCATAAGCTCTTAAATAAGACGATGAAAACATCACACATCTTCCTCCCAGAGAGCTGGGTTTAATGAAACCTGTCAAGGATAATTGGGTTACAAAAGTTTCAAGCCACAGGCCTTCACCAAAAAAAAAAAAAAAAAAAAAAGAAGAAGAAGAAGTTTCAAAGAAAGCGGTAGAAAATTGCCAAGGAAAAGACTTTTAGATTAAAACAAGGCTAAGCAAGAGGAAGATGGCTGGTCTTTACATACAAAATCTATCAGGCACAGACTTCTGATGGCAAAACCAGTTTGACTTAATTAAATTTAGCAACAAGTATGTTCCAAGGTAAGATCACATGTGATTATTCATAGTTGCCTACAGCTAGTGGAAACTATGTTTCTTGAAGATCAGAAATGAGATTTTCTTTCTGCTCCAACTGGACACCAGAATACTCCTGACACAAAGTAGAAACAAAGTGGACATGGGATTCAGACTGATGTTCAGAAGCCCAAGTTCTCCATCAACTGCAATTCAATTTATGCTGCACATAATAGTAATAGCCACCCATCAGTGGCTAAGTGCTTCGCATAAATTCTTTCATTAAATCCTCAGCTAAGCTATTTAGAGGACCAATTAAAATGTTTTCTTCATATTCCAATAAAACTTACAAGCAACTGTTTTTAAAACCAGACTGATGCTCATGAGATTCTTTTAAGCTCTCTAAGGACTAATAAACGTTTTTGAAAGTTATCTGACCTCACATTTAATTATCTATAATAACTGTAAAGCACACTAAATTTTTTAGGAGTAGAAATGCCAGAGCTATTGAAATTATGAAATGGGAATTAATTATAGAATTTTCTTAAAGCTGTAAGCCAAATTTCATGATTCAGGTCATATATCTGCATCAACACCTAGACCCCTGCATTGTTTTAAAGTTTTAAGTCAACTCCTTCAGCAAAAATTGGAGAATCATTACTGCCCTACTTTTGGTCAAAAATAGTTTAACCAAAGTAAGTAAATTTCCTAAGTGAAATTAGTAAGCAAAGGGATGAGTATTTTAACTGTTAACATTTAATCCCCCCACCTACAAAATAAAGGTGGGTCTACCTAATTTTTAGCAACTCCCTGAAAAGAAGCAAATAGTCTGAATCTATAAATGGAAAGCAAAGAAAAATTCCCTAACAAGCATTAAAAGAACATCGGTAAAACTCAGGCATGAACATTTACTTAAACTTAGTGAAGTACAGCAGGTTTTTTTTTGTTTGTTTGTTTGGTTGGGTTTTTTGTTTGTTTGTTTGTTTGTTTATTAATTTCTTCCCTTTGGTCTGAGGTCAGTTTCACCCTACATTCCAATAGTATGCCACAATGGGTCAAATGTTCTAGATTCTACTGAGCATAATGTCAGAATCATTTTTGTTCCCAGAATTTTCGTCTCCAGAAAGTCAAAATCCATAATTCTCCAAAAAATGTAAATAACTCAACTTATTTACAGACCACTGAAGAACAGGCAGAGAAGACCATCACATACTGAGAAAACTTTGCTTTGGGGTTTAAAAAACATTTTCTGCAAGGTTATTTATATTTAGAGGAAAAAGCACTCAAAATGAAATAGAAATTTAACCTTCAGTGACTTAAAGTCTAATAAAATGAAAATCTATACAGTGAGTTATTAAAAAACACTTAAAAATTACCTTAAGTTGGCTATCTTTCAAGTCAAAACAAGTGATTTGTGAGTTCTCTGTATCTGGAAAAGTTTAATTTTTTACAACATGACGAAAAAGTGCATGAAAGGAAAAAAAGGATGAAAGATTTGAAGAGATGCTTCACAGAAGATAAGTGAATATCTAACAGGCACATGAAAAGACGTTCAACATCATTTAGTCGTCAAGAAAATACAAATTAAATCCACAGCGTGACAGGACTGTCTACCCATTAAAATGGCTAAAATTAAAAAGGCTGGCAATACCACAAGTTGGCAACGATGCAGAGCAATTAGATCGCTCATCTGTTGCTGGTGGGAATGTAAAGACAGTACAATTTTGGAAACAGTTTGGCAGTTTCTTATGAAGTTCAATATACACTACAGATACATGCACCAACATAGATGAATCTTAAAAACATACTGAGTGAGAGATGCCAGACACAAAGAACATGTACTGTTTGACTCCATTCATGCTAATTTTTTTTTTTTAAGATTTTCTTTATTTATTTGACAGAGAGAAAGAGAGCACAAGCAAGCTGAGCAGCAGGCAGAGGGAAAGGAAGAAGCAGGCTCTCTGCCAAGCAGGGAGCCCGATGCGGGGCTCGACCCCAGGACCCCGGGACCACAACCTGAGCCAAAGGCAACCCCCCAACCGACTGGGCCACCCAGGTGCTCCCCATTCATGTTAAATTTTTAAGATGAAGCTAAGCTGCAGTGACGAAAAGCAGATCTCTGGTTGCCTGGGGCCAGGAAAGGAGGATTGGGGGTAAGGACGACGCAGTCGGGGCCAAGGATCCATTCTGTATCTGGACTGTGGGGGTGGCTATGGACAGCATACGTTTGTCAAAATCCATACACATGGACACTTAAAATGAGTCCATTTTATTGTATGTGAATTTTATAAGAAACTTCATTTGTAAAATCCTCAATTTTACTGCTGTCTGGATTGGATCAGCTTTTATCAAACAGCATAGAGGGGCGGGTGGGTTTTCACACACGGGACTGGGCCCCTGTCAGCCCTGGCCGGTGGGTCCTCCTCTGCCACGTCCGTCCCTCAGGACTCACCTGTCAGAGCACCTCCCAGGCTACCCCGCCGCAGCTCTCGACCATCCTCACTCAGCTGTCTTTTAAACTTCAGTGACTTTGCAGGGCCAGAAGTCACATCTGGATTGCTGCATTTCCGAAACGGCATGGGTGGTGGGGAGAGTATGTGGTCAAGCTGCAGAGAGAAAGAAGGGACGTCACTCACTGCGGACACTCTCAAGACACCCAGCATGCAACACCAATCGGTCCCAGGCTCCTCTTTTCTTAGCCTTCTCGAAATCCCTCCCACCCAAGCCTGCTGCCCATCTGGTTACTTTAAGCAATTCAGGGTTTCACTGTTGTGTCCTGCATCTGAAAAACATTCAGGCTTACTGCAAAATCTCAATAGCAATGATTTTTAAGCTGTGGGTCACAACAAACTAATGGGTCATGAAATCAAGTTTAGCAGATCTAAGCAGTATTTTTTTAAAAATACAGTAGAAGTTGCTAGAGTCTAATGAAGGAAAGAAAGGTACAGTTTCATGAAATGTCTGATAAAGCTATTTTTGCACACGTGTCCTGAGTCACGAGGTCAAATGTATGTCTTTCCATGGGCAATGATCGCTCTAAAAAATGAATAATATTGTTCTATAGAGAATCAATAGATAACTGCTTTAGTTGTTCACAAAAGAAAATCCACAAGCTTCTGGAGCTCACAAATATGTGTAGGGAAGGGCAATTTCTAAGCAGCATGGCCCTGAATGCAAATCAATACATCCTTCTATCACTTGATCGCTTTTTAAAAGAAAACCTGTCCTAAGAATCAGAGAAACTAAAACCAATTCAAGCAACAGCTTTCTATAAAAGAATACCTTATTTCAAGATCTGTCCTCCTTTTCTAAAAAAAAAAAAAAAAAAAAAACCTTTCATATTTGAATAGGGCCATATTTTCTAAAATGTTTACCTTCGAAGTATAGACACATATATATGGGTTTAGATGGTTATTAAGGACAAAAACGTTCCCATGCATGTATCTATCTCCAGACAGTTATTAAGAACAAGAAAGAATTACAAAAGGTATTCATGGAAATTCCATGTGCCACAGAAAAAAAAAACACCTTGTAGAAATTTAAATTCAGACAAGACTTCAGTAGCATTGCTCAAATATGGGCATTTCTAAGGATGCTTCATTGAGACCTGTTTTGTTTTGTCTTCCTGAGCAGAGAGAAGGATATCTGATTATACCTGTCAGCATTTTTTCAGATTAAGACTATCAAGGATATATTTTATAGGAAAATGAAATTTAGGGGCAAAATCATGCACTTGTCTTTGTACTAAAGCATATTCAAAACCACCGCACAAAAAGAAATTTAACCCTGCCTGTGGATAACTCCTCCCAAGCTCACTCATGTGGAACAGACCTCACTGGCTCAGCTATTACAAGATGTCAACTCTCCCCCAAGCTCAGTGCATTCATTAGTAACCCAGAACAGCTGGATTTCAGGCACTTGTCAGTAGGTACAACCCCAACTCCACTGCCCATCAGTTATTTACTATATTTCATTGTCAGTAGTCTTGTGAGAGGTCCCCCAAAACCTTGCAGTGTATGCAAGCCAGATCAGCAGGGAAAAGGGATTCCAGATTGCACTCTTGGAAGCTATCTGTTGAGTCCGCTGTTCATTACAACTGTGTCCTACTTAGGAGGACCTCCAAGAAGGAACTGTATCTAATTTTAGACACCTTGGCCTTAAACCTTATGGACACCAAATTGGAGCAAGGGAACCCTGGTCAGTGACCCATCAGCTACTGGAAAATACAATCAGTGGTCCAAGCATAGTCCGATCATTACACAACGTAGAGGTTATTTTGCTTTCTTCTTGGCTCCATTTTAAGCCCTTACCCCAGTTGGTTTTGGGTTTCGTGTTTTGTTTTGTTTTCATTTTCCCTGCCAATTTTTAAAATATTTTCTTATTTTAAAGTAGGGTCCATACCCAACGTAGGGCTCAAATTTACAGCCCTGACACCAAGAGTCATGTGCTCCACCAAATGAGGCAGCCAGGCACCCCTCTTTCCGATTTTTTTTTTCTAATTTGAAAAACTTCAGAACAAAATTTGTAATGACAAAAAGTTTTAAGGGCAGTACAATGAGTGCCCTTATCCCCACGACCCCTGGTGAATAGTTAACCGTCTGCCATACCGCTTTTGCTCTCTTTCTACCACCTCAACACATTCGAGAGTTCTTTGCAGACATTATGAATCTTCCCCCGTCAAAACTTCAGCCTGCCTCTGCTAAGAACAAGGACATTCTCTTCAATTCTGCTACCCTGTATTATATGTAACCTTTTAAAATGTCTCAAATCTTTTGTTATCAACTTAAATTATAAATAGTAGGGAAAGGGTAAAATAAGATGATATCATAGAGACGTACTGGTAGAAATTTTGCTCTTTTGCATTAAAAGGAAAAATTGCATCCACAAGGTGGCAATGTGCCACAGACATTCAACAAAACACTCCCTATTAGCTGACTACTGGGTCCTCTAAATGCGCCAAGAACCCCTCAGAGTATCTGAGTGACTTCAACTCCATTCCGCTTAGTGATCTCCTCCTAATTACTAGTGGCATCTGCGTCAAATACAAATATTTATTGTTTAAGGTTCATCAATTTCTGCTACTTATTTTTCACCTGAAGTTAAATTTTTCAGCTTGCAGAATTACAATTACTCTCTCTGGGGAGGATTGTTATATCACCAATTAACAGAGGGTGGAAAAATAAGCAGAGGAAAGATAATTCCTAAGTAAGAATGATGTGATTTCCTTACCTATTTCCAACAAAGCCCTCCAAGACAAAATGAATGTCAAGGAAGAAGGAAATCAAGGATAAAGTATAAGAAAACAAAAAAAGAAAATCCGTTTCATCACATATAGAGGCACAAGCTCTTAGCCCATAAGTCAGCATTTTTAATCAGAATCATAACCCCAAGAGGGGAGAGTATTATTTTAAATCTGGGAAAATGGAGCCAGTGAACTGTGAGGCTGTAAATGTTTCAAATAAAACATAAGGAGAAAAACCGGTAAGCATAGGGCCATGTTCCAAGATCCCATTTCCTTCTTCACATCAAATCACAGTCCCAACAGGGCTCTCTCTAAATAGATCATTTTTCCAAATTTGCTGGGTTGTCAGTGCCTCTACTTTTCTTTCTACAATTAGTCAAAGCTTCTCAAAATGGTCCACTGCAGCCCTGCAATTTATTTTTCATTTTTTGTCCTGATTCAAACACTCATGCTCCATTTACAAACATTTCAGCACACCCTAGAGCTTATGGTAGGCATCAAACCTATCACTTTGGACACTGCCCTTTAAATAATTCCAGTTTAATGTTTGCTAACTTTTCCAAACACCCCAGGTCTTCATACTACAAGCAGTTCAACCAATGACAAAGCTTGTCCTGAAACTTCCAGTGATGTGTAAGGGCATCTAAGCCTGAACTTGGCATGCCTGCTTCACACACTTCAAATTTTCCTCACTAAGCAGATCATGGACTGCTAGAGGGCCAGCCCTATGGCCTTGTCACATGCTTACCTCACCCGCTGCCAGCCACAGAGTGGCCCTGATCAACACACATTTTCCAGAAATGCATCCTCACTTCATTCACCAATAGCAAATACCAATTCGTGGTGGACTCCATTTGCTCCCAGTTTCCTAGGTCAGTATTTTTAACCTCCTATAGTTCCAAAAGCCACAAAATGTTGATGTCAGACCAACACGGAGCGAGCATACCACCAATTATGTGGAAACAGCTGCCACTGCTGCAGCAGTTTATCACACCAAACATGGAAGCATCTTAGAGAACAAGAGGCGTACAGACACTATTCTACAACTGCATCAAGTCTCAGGTATTGGGGCCAACGTTTCCAAAATTCTCGGTCCTACAGAAAAGCTAGTCACCAGAATTCCACATCTGCCTTTTCTTTATTTATCACATCCATCCTCTGTGGGACATTTTACAGTGATTGTGCTGAGGAAAGCAAGAACCCACCACGAACACACTGTGGCTTTGTCCAGCGGCAAAAAGCACAGATAAAGGCACATCACTGAGCAGTCGCCATCTTCCTTTGATGTCTCCGCTTACCCCACCCGGACTATCTCCAAACGGGGACCATGGGGTTCTTCTTCCATGGCTATATTCCCCAGGAATAGTATCATCTCTTTCTAAAAGGGCACATCCTAACTTTCAATTAACATTCAACGTGCACCTTTTGAACTGACCATTTTCCCAGAACTCGCCTTCTAGACACTTTCATGCATGAGGCCATGAGTTCTCCAGTCTATAGCTTCTAAATAATTGCAACGACTGTGTGAACATAAAGGTATTTTTCCATTTTCAGTCAACTGCAACTCCTTTCTCTAGCTACTAAAGTCAAAAACCTTACAGTTTATTCAGAACTTCTGTTTTCACCCATATTCAGTCAGCAAATGCTCTCAGTCAACCTCCAAAATACATATATCCAGAATCCAATCACTTCCCCACTTCTACTATTACTGGTCTTACCCCTGCTGCCCAGATCTCTCTGTTGCCATACCTGCCTAAGCACAGCAGTCAGGGACCCTTCTAAAGCACAAGCCAGATGGTCCACAACCTCTGCTGGAATCCCCCATAGCTTCCCTCCACCCAGAACAAAACCCAGAATCATGGCAATGACTTACAGGTCCTACCACCTCTACCAACAAGTCTCTGATCCCAGCTACTATGACTCCAGTCAATCTACCTTGGTGTGTTGCTGGACCTCCGGTGCCCTGGGCATCTTGTCACCCAGCACAATTACCTTGACCACAGCCTCTGTCAGGAACTCACTCCAGGTATTAGCTCCCACGATCCCCTCTCCATCCTTCTGGTCCCTATTCAAACATTACTCTTCCAGGGGGCTCTCTTCCATAGCCTTGTGTAAAACAGCATGCCTACCACTTCATTTCCTTCTTTACTTTTCCTCCTTATATCTATCACTCCATGTTAGATCTTTTACATCAGTTTATTATCCTTTTTTTAAAAAAAGATTTTATTTATTTATTTGACAGAAATAGATCACAAGTAGGCAGAGAGGCAGGCAGAGAGAGAGAGAGGAGGAAGCAGGCTCCCTGCTGAGCAGAGAGCCCGATGTGGGGCTCGATCCCAGGACCCTGAGATCATGACCTGAGCCGAAGGCAGAGGCTTTAACCCACTGAGCCACCCAGGCGCCCCCAGTTTATTGTCCTTCTTTCACCAGATCCTAAGTTGCATGAAATTACACACTAGTCTGTTCCATTTGTCCACCACTCTACATAAAAGGCACCATGTTAATATTGGTTGAAAGAACAAACGAATGGGAATCTCTGGTATTTTGTTTAAAATACAACAGCAAAAGAAAGAACACATGCAATTAAGGGTTTTATTGCTGTAAAAAGCTGAACAAAATTATATTACATGTTACTCAAGGTGAAAATGCTCAATTGAGTCTTGAGCATTTTGACAAAATTGAATGTTTCGTGTATGAAAAAGACCCTGAGGTTATAGCAAACGCCATCTTTTTAAAGAATCTTTGCTATATACAAACTAATATGCTAATTTTTTAACACTGCTATCTCTGAAGGTGATTCCTAAATAATGAATTATTCGGCCCCTTAACTAGATCCTAACTAACATATTCAATTGTGTCTATCAATCCATGCCTTTCCCTACACTCCTTTCTCCTTTCTGTAATTCCTCGCTCATTCCCAAGATGTGGCACATGCATTTTAAAGACCCATCCAGAATGCATGTGCCCTAAGGGCAAAGTTCATTAGTTCACCAGGATCATCAATGTCACCTGCATACACAATGAGGCTCACCAGTAAAGTCTTTATGCTAAAAAAAGAAAAAAGAGAAAGAGACTGACTAGTACCATGGGGTTATGAAGACAACGTTCAGTTATTGTTTCTTGATATTAAATACTCTAAAACACCAAAGGTATGAAAATGAATAATTAAAAAATGGCACAGTCTCTGCCCGTAATCTTAATTAAGTGCTCTACTGCCTCTGTCCAATAAGGAATCCAATGAGCAACCTGAAACGACTTTATTTTGAAACAGGACTTTATTTACTTTTAAACCAAAACCTATAAACAACATTTTAAAATTTGGTAGAATAGAGTTCCATCATTAAGACAGTCATTACTGAATTTCTACTAATTTCGTGGTGGTTAGAAATGCCAACACTTTCTAACTAATTAAGACAATTAACTATTTCTATGCCCATTTCCTCATCCACAAAATGTTAGTAATACTACTACCTATGTCCTGAGGTTATTGCGGATATTACAAGAATTCATATATGCACTTAGAACAATGCAGAGAACATAGAAAGTGCATAGTAAACGTTCGCCGGGGTGGTTATTAAAACTGCCATATAGGAAGTCACTCCATTCACGAATGTCTCCACGTGGGTACTTCATCACAAATGGCTTGCAAGGAAGCTAAACGGATTACAATTTTACTGAGTTGTCTTATTTTTCTTTATGGCTCAAAGAAGAACTCGGCTTGAACTGTTTTACAATTATTTCCGGCTGTTACTCTCATGTATAGGGGGTTCAACTTGCAGGAGGCTGAGCTGTAGGGAAGTAAGGAGCCGCACCCAAATTTGAACCGTTAGGTGCAGTATCACAGGGTCATGCCTTGGCCAACCTACGTGACTCCTCTCTGAAGGATGGGCCTCAGAGGTAGGGAGGATACGGGTGGACGATACATGAAAAGGGCTTGGCACGTATAAGCACTCACTAACTAATAATATTGGTGGTAACTATCACTAGAGCTGAGCTCACATTCCCTTAGCCTGTTGACTGGCAAAGCATATGCCTCTCCACCTGACCCTTCTGAGTGGCATCTCTCAGGCATTTTTCCCATTCTTCCCCCTAATTCCACACTACTCCAGAAGAGAAAAAAAAAACATTTAACATGCTCACCATTGCATGAAGAATATGCAACCTCCCTTTCCCCAGCATCCTAAATTCTAAGTACAGAGACTGAGTCAGACACTGACAGGGCTATAATCTCAGCTCACCAGATTTACTGTAAGGGCTCATTTAATTGACTTTGCTGGCATTCCCTTTGGATTATGCCACCCAGAATGCATGCTTCCATTTAAGGATACTATAAGAAACAACCATGCGAATCCAGCCATGCTGTTGGACAAACGAAGAGGAACCTCCATTACATAGTATCTCCCTTGTCAAGGTATGCTGCTGGGCACAGAAGGAGACAAAAATCCTCACCCGCCAGAAGCTTCGTTCTAGTTGGGGAGAGAAAAGCCCAGAGAAAATGCTGTTCATTCTCTGTAGTACAATCAGGCATGTTTCTGCTGGGCGGTGGTCTTGATTTTACCCTGGGAACCCCAAAAAACACAGAACTCTCGTTCAACCACCAGAAATCACGGGGCATGTCTCCACGGCCCATTGCCACCAAGTGCGGCCGGTCCCATCTCCATCGAGACGTCCCAGGTCTGCCTGTGGCACCAACCTCACGCTGGATTTCACCTTACCCTGAGCTGGAGACGGAATGCTTGTGTCCTCTGCCCCCACATTCTTATGTTGAACACTAGCCCACAGTGTGACAGTATTTGTAGCAAGGGTCTTTGGGAAGCGAGCAGGTCATGAAAGTGGAATCCCCCTGAATGGGATTAGCACCTTATACAAAATACCTCACAGAGTTCTCTGTCTCCCTCCGTCATGTGAGGACACAGCTACAACTTCTATGAACCAGGAAGCTAAGCCCTCCCCAGACAGTGAATCTGCCAGCGGCATGCCCTTGAATTTACCGGCCTCCATAACTCCAAGAAATGAACAGTTGTTTCTAAGTCGCCCAGCCTATGGTACAGTGTTACAGGAGGCTAGACTAACTACAACACCCTCTACAGCCTAGTTCTCAGGTCATGGTAATTTTGCTACCGAGGGGACACTTGGCAATGTCTGGAGTCATTTTTTGTTTTCACAATTTAAAGGGAGCAGTGGAGGCTGCTGGTTTCTACTGGCTAGAGACCACAGATGCTACTAAACACAGGACAAGGCACAGAAAAGCCCCAACCAGAAAGAATTACCCAGCATAAAACGCCCATCATGTCACTTGTAACAAATGCTATTCTGTACTCACTTTTCATTTGTGTATCTTCACCTATTTTTAAGTTATTTATCTTGCTGAGTTATGTGTTATTTCAGGTCATCTTAAAACCTTCTGAGAACAAGAAAAGGGACAGAGGGAAAGCACAGATGGAATCTTAGCAAAAATTGATCACGTCAACGAGTCTGTTAAGCAAATAATTTCCAGAGCCACATTAATTTACCCAAACTACTTAGCTGTTTATTGCAATTCAGTTTCTCCAATGGACATCATGTTTTGAAAAATAATACATCAATCAAATGTATTTAAGCTGAAAGATGTACCAGATACCAGGATCATATTCCATCTTCGGTTTTTAATTAATTCTTTGAATCACGAACTTCAATTAGCAAAATGAAAAGTGTTTCAGAAACATCCTAAAATACATTTATTAGATCAAACTACAATGGCTTTCACCTAAACAGAGCTGCACCACTGGTTTCATCCCTTATGAGAATTGATTTTCTTTCTTCCCTTCTGAGAGAAATATGTAAATTAGCACTTTGATACCGCTATCTCACTTTTGTCTGTCAACTCAACTTCAAGAAAGTCAATTCCTTTGCTTATGAACGGCTCTAAACACACACGCACCCACACATGCCCCACCAGCAAGCACTATTATCACAATCCCAAGAAGAGAGCTCCACGCAGCAGGCATTTAACTGTGATGTTTACATTAAGCAATAAATTCAATAGTCTACAGATAAAAAAAAAAAGAAAAGAAAAGAAAAGCTAATATTATGTTATTTTTTTTTTTAAACATAGAGATTTTCAGTTTAATTGAGAACCATGACATTGGGGAAGGCACGGGGAATATGCTGATTCGACTTCACATAAGCATCACCTGTTTTTCTGTCACTTTAATATTCTTAATCTTTTTCTGACCTTTATATAGGAATTTGATCCATGTCTGCAATTATTTACTTACCTGAAGTCATTAAATTCCCTTGGTACCATCACATCTCCATCAGTGATCTACCTCAATTCCCAGACCATACTTAAAGCAGGAAGAGAATACAGTCCTCTGAACACTTTTATTCTCCATTTCAAGTCAGAGGGGGACATGCTCCCTACTCCACACAACTTTAAGTGATGTTCCCACTTTCCCTTTGGGCAGAGGGAGGAATCCCCCAAGTAGGTAGTGTTATTATTCCCATTTTACCAGTAAGGACCTATATTCAGCAAAATTAGCTCCTCCAAACTGATCTGCTTCTTAGGCAGTACAAAAGGAATCAAGCCCAAGATTGCTTCCCCAAAGCCCCTGTTGGGAAAGACTGTTCCCAAAGGTCTCCTAGAGAGCCCCTAGAGGGGAGCTCACAGTGGTGAAACACAGCAAACCCCCGAAAGTTCCCTTGAATTTTCTCTTCTGTCTCTGGTACAAGATGACTCCCTAGAGGAGAACCACCTCAGAGTGTGATGTCAACCAGTCTGAATGCTCCAGTTCGAGCCTAGCTGGCAGTCTACATAAGCGGTTTCTAGGGCTTCTACGGATGAAATCCTGAATCCTGAAGCCAGAGTTACAGAATCACAAAATATGAGCAGCAGAAAGGACCTAAAAATCACCTCTAGGCTAATTTCCCACTTTTTGGAAGACTGAGGCCCAGACAAGTCAACTGCCCAGGTTTAAAAAGGTAACTAGTGCAGGAATATAGGCCAGAACCCAAACTTCCAGACCTACCATCCATTACCTCTCACACCTGCTCTCTTACTGACTTCGCTTCCTGACACCTGACAGATATTCCCCATTCTGTTGTAAGTGATTTGTAGGGTTATCTAGGGGCTTTTATTCATACATGCTCTATTAACTCAGGGTTGTTTTAAATGTTTTTTTAGCCAAATGTCTACTATGGACTGGGCACTGTGCAAAGGGCTGAAAAAACCAAGAACAGAATGGATAGAATCACCTACCTCAGGAGACCTCTACCCAAGTGCAACAGACAGACACAAAAACCCAACCATAAAACAATATCACGGGGCGCCTGGGTGGCTCAGTGGGTTAAAGCCTCTGCTTTTGGCTCAAGTCATGATCCCAGGGTCCTGGGATCAAGCCCCACATCGGGCTCTCTGCTCAGCAGGGAGCCTGCTTCCCACTTTCTCTCTCTGCCTGCCTCTCTGCCTACTTGTGATCTCTGTCAAATAAATAAATAAAATCTTAAAAAAAAAATACAACATCACAGACACAAGGATGGAATGAGGTATGAGGGACTATAGTGGCTTTGAGCACAGCTATGGTCTGGTACCTCATCAATTTCTTGTCCATGTTGGTTGAAAATGTTGGTATTACTCTGCCTGAAATGCAATGGGGAGGGGGTGACTTGTATGTACTCATATAGACTATGGTCTCCTCAGATACTCAGAAGCCAGTCCAGGAGCACAGAGCCACATGTAAACACTTGTTCACTGTGTGTCTGGACCGGCAGTTTTCCAACTCAACCACCATGTCCTAAGGCTTAGGAGATACAGAGCTGAATTTTTCCCACCACCCATACCACACCATGACGGGAGCTTTTCTGAGCCTCATCAGCTATCCTTCTTGAGGCATCAACTGCTCACCAGGGGCCAGGTGCTCTAGGAGTAGTTCGGGGCATCACTTCCCATTTCCTGAGAGGACCAGAAAACTGAGGAGAGGAAGATGACACTGGTTTGAGGCAAGCCCACAGCCAGTAGCACACTCAGCCACTTGGCCATAGGAAAGGGACTTGATGATCATTTCATCTATAAAATAAGGATAATTCTATTTCCCTCACAGGATTTCTGCGGATTAAATTAATTGATTATTATATAAAGTTCCCAGTAAGAGGTAATACTTGAATGTTTCTTCTCTTCCGCCCTTTCCTTATCTTACCCTAGTTCATTTCGTCAGAACCATTTTTTAAAAAATCATCAAGAACTAGAACTTCTTTTTAAATAACATCTATTCAAGCTAAAAATAAACTTTATGTAATTTTCTGAGGAAAAAAACTTCAAAATATGCTCTCTGTGTAGAATAATGTTTAAGAAAAAAAAAGAATAATGTTTAAGCTCTTTAGCTGAACAAACATACGGATGAATATTCATTTCATGATTTTTACATTAAGAGGGAAAACGGGATGTTTGAGCGAGTCTACACAGATAGCAGTAGCAAACCCAAGTCTGACCCAAGAGGCAAAACACACAATCTTAAGAAAAGTATTCCTAAGAATCCTGAGGCCTGAGTCCTCAGAAATCATCAGGTCTCATCTGGTGAAATGGAAATCATTTAGAAGGACAGGAACAACTGTCACTGAGAAACTGGCAGATAGTGGGGAACTCAAATGAGGGCTCGGAGGATGGCGGGATGGTAAGGGTCATGCTAACTATTTTTACCAGCTTCATTTCTTCTTTAAGAGGGGAAAAAAAAAAAAACCAAGAACATGAGGGAAAAGAGAGAAAAAAAAAAAAAAGGACTGAGGGAGAAAGGATGGGAGAGGAAGCTGGAAACAGGCATTAAGTGATGTCACAAGAGCTTTGGGGAAGTTAACTCCCCTGTAGGCCCCCTCTGCAAGGGGCTGTGTCCCACACAGAACGTAAGATCAGTCTTCTCTCTTAGAAAAAGGAGCAAATAACAAACAACCACAAGAAGTTTTTTTAAAAAAGTATTAAGTATCAATAAACATATTCTGTTACTATAAACTAATACATGCCAAGACCTTCAGTCAGTTGCTCCTCATTACTCCCAGATGACTATCTGACTAGGTTCCCACCCTGATGCCTACCCTGTTTCCCGGGACTGAGTCTCTCCTTCTCAAATGCTAGTTTCCCTGATGTGTGCTCTCCGAGCTCGAGGTCTGAGGGCTGTCTTATGCCCAGCGCTTTGCCCTGACTGGCTCTTACCTCTGAAACACAGCCTGCCAGGGACTAGATCCCTCCATGGTGCTGGCTCTCAGTGCTGCTTGCCTGCCTATGGCCTGACCAACTGAAGGACCTCTGCCCTACCTATGCTGGGAGCCACATGCTGGACTTAGGGCTTGCTTTGGAAGTTTAAGTAATGGGCTAATAGCCCAGATTTCCTTAGTCCGGTTCACACCTTCCCAGTGCTCAATCCAAAGACACTGTCCACACCTCAACTCCCAGTCCTCAAGAATCAGGCCAGGCCCCCAGGAGGGATATGAACTAAAGCTCCCAATATGAGAAGGAGAAAATGCCACAGAAAGACATACAAGACGAAGAAGGGAAGGGGTAGGCAATGCAACAAGAGACACAAGGAGGAGAGGCTTGGTAGATTCTGCAGAAAATGTATCCATCTTAACTTTTCTTCCTCTTCTACTGTTCACTTGGGTCAGAAATAACTTGATCTCTCAGATACTATGATTCCTGATCACACCGTCCTCTGAAACTCAGAGCGGCCAAACAACCATCACTGGAACCTCCTGACATGTTTGTACCTACTCTTCACAAAAAGAAGAGGGGCACCTCTACTCTGATTCCCCCCTTACTTGCCAGGAAGAAAACTCTTCTCCAGGTTACAGGAGTGAAGAACAGATCAAGATGTTCCCAACAACCAGATGAAATCAAGTAAAGATTCTGCCTTTGGGTATAGGTTCCCAACTCTACTAAAGGAGGTATTCACCCAAAGCCACAGGGTAACAACAACAGACAGTAGATAATTCACTGTTGAGAATCCCTTGGGCTCTCAAAACAACCCCTAAGGATTGGGTGGAGTTCCAGAAATAAGATCCAGGCAACAACCAAGAACTAAAAAGGCGTAAGTTTCATCATGTTGCCTTTTTTCTTTTTTTAATGGTACCTGGAAGCAGTAATTCTAAGACTATTATTTAAAATACAGCCAATGTTAGCCAATCAAAGGAAGCAATTGTTTCCCTTCCGACCAAAGAGCAAAAACAAAACCAGCCAAGACTCAAGAAATCCAAAGAAGCACCTGGCAAGCAGAAGTGCCAGCCAGTGCTTACCTAGGAAAGTATGCACACACTGACCTCTGACCATGTCCAAAATGGACTTGGCAGACGAACCCGGGAAGCAACTTCACGGTCAGCATCTGACCTACCCTGGTTCCCACATCTCGAGTCTTTATTTTCCCCTTCCTGCTGGAGCCTCACAGGTGCAAGGGAGAAGAAGTCTGCATTGAAGACCCGTGGATCTAAAGGCTGGGATAAAGGACATGCTACGACAGGGCAGCTTTCAAGCTCAAGCTTGCCATCTACCTGAGAATGGAGCGATTCCCCCCGCAGGGAGAGACTGTCCTTCCTCCCAAAAACTCTGTGGCTCTCGTATCACCTTCTTTCATTTAGAGTTCTTACATGTAGGTGTGGACAGATGCATACGGGAAGAGCCGTATGCTTAACCTCACTGAAATGACACGGTTAGGTACAAACTGCCGCTCAAGTAACCTCTCCCTTCCCTGACAGGTATGTGCGTGTAAATGGATGGGAAGACATGTGGGAATAGAACTACTCTTACCTCAATGAAACAACACGGTACATAATGTGTGTTTCGGGGAACACATTCTTCCATGAAGATATAAGTGTTTGCAAATCTGTGTTAGAAGCAGCTGGGAATCCCCGTGTGTGTAACTCACTGAAGCTGCACTGCAGACACACCTTCTTTCAAGTAAACTCTTCTTCCACTAAGATGTATTTGTAAAGTTAGGTACAGAAGCCTACAGGGATAGCCGCATGCTGAACACATGGAAAACACACCACGTATAAACTTTGCAGGGGAAACATCTATGGCTCTTATATGTAGGTGAATTAGATTTCTTCTCCTCACATGGGGATTTTTTTTTTTTAAGATTTTATTTATTTATTTGTCAGAGAGAGAGCGAGAGCGAGCACAGGCAGTGGAAGGCAGAGTCAGAGGGAGAAGCAGGCTCCCCGCGGAGCAAGGAGCCTGATGTGGGACTCGATCCCAGGACGCTGGGATCATGACCTGAGCCGAAGACAGCTGCTTAACCAACTGAGCCACCCAGGCATCCCTCACATGGGGATTTTAACCAATGAATTCCTCCACCTACGTGTTTATCTAAAGATTAACAAAAGCCAGCTCACCACCCATGAAAGCACAGTGGTCATTCACAAGGCCATGCCCACCACCAGACTCGTCTGATCAGTGAAACACATACCACCCCCACCACTACCCATTTGCTGCTATCCCTGCTCCCAGAATCAGGCTGCCTCCCCACCGGGGCTGTAAGTTTCGTCTTCCAATGTCATATATTCTCCTAATGCTTCCAGTCACCTCCTACTGCTGAGAGCACCCATTCTCACCAAGCTCAAACCACCACAGCCCTCAAGGTCCATTCCTGATGTTTACCACTCATTGATATCTCAGGGATCTGCAAACTAGAGCCCACACACACCAAATAAAACTGTACTGGACCACAGCCACGCTTCACTGACAGACTGTCCACACTCCGCCTTCCACAGCAGAGTTGAGCAGTCGCCACAGAAACCATATGGCCCACAAAACCTACAACATTTGCTCTCTGGCCCTCTACCAAACAAGTCTGCCAGCGCCTGATTTCTTCAATACATTTACCAAGCATGCACTACGTGCCAAGCATGGTCTGTGCCCTGAGAAGAGAACAAGGAGCACAGCCAAGCTCCCTCCTTCAGCGGGTAACAGGGCTGTGAGGAAGCAGCAGCAGGACAGGGGACAGAGAAGAACGGCCACTCTGTGTGGGTGATTAGATGAGGTTCTCACTGAAAGAGGTCCACAGCCACAGAGATCTGAAGGATGGAGAGGAGGGAGCTGCATCAGTGCCCAAAGTGAGAATGAGCTCAGAATGCTGGTGTTAAAGTAAGCAAGGTGGCTAGACCATGTCCCCTTTCTCTGCCGTCTCCATCCACCAGTCCCTCCTCCAGTGAGGCACAGCACCTGATACACGCCCAGCACCATCCTAACTGCTTTAAGCATTCATCTCATTTAATCTTTAAGACTAGACTAGACTTACAACATCCCCATTTTATAGGTAAGGAAACTGAGGCTTAGGGCACTTAAGTGACTTAGCCAAGGTGTAAGAGCTAGGGACCAATAATGACACTTCCACCTTGTTTCTTCTCTTTTAAGAGTTTACATCAGACTTTAATGCTTTGTTCACAAGTGATTAGTTCTAAAACCACTGCCTACCAACATGCACACTTTGATTCCCAGAGGCGTAAGAACCCTAGGCAATCAAGGCTTTCAGGGGCTTACCAACCAGGATTTCCCAAGCATTCCTAAAACAGGTATGCCAATGAATCCCTGGTATAGCCCTCAATATCTACTACTACTAAGAAACCCAACGATCATTCACAACAAAGTTCCAAAGCAAAATGCACTAGACAGGACAGAGTACACTCCATAAATGCAAGCAACAAAAAACTCAGTGGGAAAAAAGGCAAGAGTAACTGAAGCTAACTTGCCCTGCTCAACGGAAAAAAATTACAAAAAAATTATTTGCTAATTTCTCTATTTTCACATTTATGCAAGAAAACAATCCCATTCTCTGTTAATATGCCTCTTGCCCCTGACTCCTAATCTCTTATCTGCTCCCCCAAAACTGAGCAAAGGTGTGATATGGTCAAAAGGTCACAGAAATAAATGTTTACTTACAGCAGAAGATATTATTAACTAACAAGTAACCCAAGGAGTTAAGAGATGTGTCACAGAGAAGGAATGAAAGGAAAAGTGAAATAAGGTTAAAATGTGCCCATACATGGAAAACAACTGGAGGATGAAGTGTGTGAAAAATGCCTAGGAGCTGGGTGAGAAGGGGCCCCGTCATCTTTTAGGCCCTATTGCTATTCCTTTCTGATAGAGCCTTCTCTGATTTACCCAAGAATTCCTGCCCCAAGGAGTTTAGAGGTCAAGGTAAATAAAGAATGGCCTCAATTCTAACAACTAGAGAAAGGTGTGGTTCAGCAGGTCAGAGGAAGGCAGCAATGTCAAAATTAACTGGAAGGAAAAAATAATTTTACTTTTTTCTTATTTATAAATGGTATTTCACTCAAAATGGGACGTTATGGACCATCTCCCCATTTCCCAAATGATTTGGAATATAGGAAAAAACAGGAAAGTCAACTCTCAGAATTATTTTTGGAAAACCCCAAAATGACTTTATACAAGCCAGCCCATGTAATTAAGTGATGGCAAATTTTACTTCACAATAAAGCACCTTTTATCAGTATAGTAATTAAAACCAAGAGTGAAAGTATCAATAATTCAAGACTTCAGTGAGCGAGAAGCCATTGAAGTAAAACCTTTTCAGGATTCTTACATTTCAGAATTTTGTGTAATCACAATACCTCACTACCAAAAGTTATCCATCAATAATGGGATATAATGAAGTGAGAAATAGAATGTTAAGGAAGGGAGATTAAAAGAACCTATGAATAGTCCACGTGGATGACGTGGTTCTTAACACAAAAGGCCTGCAGGTAGCTGAACACCTGTCACTGTCATGAAGTCAGAAGGCAGACCTGAGTCACAGCATCGTCAAGGTGACCTTGATCCTCCTGCTCCCTGGCAGGTCTTCCTTGCAGCCCTGGCTTCAACCACACTAACAACCCTGAGCACAAATGCCCAGCTTGGCCGCTCCTGACTTACTAAGAGAACTTCCGAATGTTAACAAACATCCTAACGTTGCTGGGTCTGGCTTTGTGTTCTTTCATTCTTTCAGTTAAATTTCGGAGATAATTTCTTACAATGGAGATAACTCAACATCATGCATCCTCTGCCTTGAGTATGTGTGGGAGGGTGTATGCCGTATGCGTGACCTTGTGCGATGAACTTCATGCTGACTCAGATGGCCCAGACAGAAGGAAGAGGACTCCAGCATATTTGACCAAATACAGCATTACTTAGTTCCTACTCGTAGATTTTGTTGTTCATGGTATTCAAGTAGAGAATATAAGCTTCCTCACTATCTTGATCTTTTGCCAAGTCTGTCATATATTACATGTGAAAACCAGTTTCATTTCTTTATCACACATCTGTGATACACCTTTCACTCTAGCATGACTCAGAAAACTACAAGAACAGCTAAGCAAGGAATGGACCACTGTTAACAGTACTGGAACGTGGGACTGTGGAATGACTACTTAAATCTTTCCTTATTCGTAGTCTAACTGTGTCCCAGAAAGAGTTAAATTCTCTAGTAGAGTAACTCTGGTAGGGATTCTTCCCTGACACTGAATACCCACTGCCAATTTCAACAGCTAAATAGTTACTGTTGCCTTTCTACTTCTGTTCAGAACTTAAATTTGATTCTCTGGGCCATTTACTCTTTTATTCAGCAATAATTCAGTAAGGGCCCAGAGTAAAACTACAGTCATGTGAGTGTGCGAGTTCATCAGCAGGCTGGGAGGCACAAGAAAGCCAGGCACGCCCACATGTGTACACACACACACCCCAACAGACAGAATGTACACTTACAAAAATCTCCCCATTTCCTGGCCTTGTACATCTCCTGCCTCTTTCCTAGTTGGTGGGTGTAACTCCTAGCAGGGAGCTATTACTAAACATTCTAAGGTTTAACTTCTAAGAAGAGGTTAAGTAAGCCACACACCCTGGATGAGTACTAGAATGGAAGGGAGGGTGATGGTTCAACAGCCAGGGAAGGTTAAAATACAAAGGTGCTGGGGCACCTGAGCAGCTCAGTCACTGGCCATTTGACTCCTGGTTTCAGCTCAGATCATGATCTCAGGGTTGTAGGATCAGGTCCCATGTCCAGCTCAGTGCTGACTCTGCTTGAGATTCTCCATACCTCTGCCCCTCCCCCTGAACTCTCTCTAGTAAGTAAATAAAATCTTTAACAACAACAACAACAAAATACAAAGGTGCTGAGGCTTGCACTTGAGTCCACTTCAACAGAAAGCAAGCAGTAGGCATGTGAAAATTAACTTCTCCGGATCCCCCAAATCCCACTGCTGTCTCCTCCAGTATCACCTATTCTGTATCACCCTATCGGGTGGATAATGAAAAGCTCAGATCAGAAGCACTGAAAAAATAAAGGTCATCATTGATTTCTTTTGCCTTGATAAAAAGAAAGGCAGTGTCTCACCTATGAAAGAAGTGGTTTCCAATTCCATTCCAACGGTATTTATTGAGCATTTACTCTCTGCGAAGGGTCTATGGAATCAGGGGCCTGAGTGCTATCAGGAACATTTCACTGTAGAAAGTGACTCAAGCTTTGATGAGCTGAACATATATAAATGAATCCTACAAAAATTACACTTCCTTTCCCCAAATACACGTACAAACATAAAAATTTTATAGTAATTTCAAGCTATTCATAAATCCTTAGGGCCAATGACTCCTAGGGCAAGCACTGCTTGATCTACTAGGAGAGGAAAAACATGCAGAAGTTTATTTAATAAATTTACTACATGATATGTACCATTAGATATTAACCTTTTCTTCCAAACAGCTAAAAATCGAGCTGCCTTCTGTTTTCTCAAGTACCAGTTATTGCAGAAGACAAAATACATACACAGATGTAAGTAACATTTACTTATATATAAGTAACATTTATGGAAAGGTAGCCTTTACTAATATTTCTGGCATCGCTTTTTACAGGCAACAGCAACTGAACTGAAATAAAACTTGCATGAAACCTAAATTTCTAAAACCTGAGTTTTTAACCTCATTCTTCTACTACGTCTAGTTATTTTGTATGATTAATTCTGAATATTAAACATTTTCTGTAGTTGCAAGAGAGCAAGCTGAGCACTTGTCATTAGTTTCAACGGTTTAAGTAATTGCCTATGATATTGGTAGGAACAAAGATTCACTTGAATTTTTCCTTTTTTAAATAGGCTCAGTTTTTCTATATAAACTATTTATGCTGTCAAAAGGGAAACATGAATGACAACTGAATTAGACACCAGGGGTGTTTTTAAAAATTTCTCTGTAGTCTCCAGGATCTTCCAAGAGCCAAGTTCTTAGATCCAACCCAGAGGATGTTCTTTAGGGTGGAGCAAGGCATGCTAATAGGGTGAGTCTGGTGGAAGAAATGAGAACTCACTAGAACAAGGAGACAAACAGTATCATTGCAAGGGGTGGGGAGAGAGTGAGGACATGGCTAGATAACGGGACAGAAATAGATATGAACTAAAGTACTTTCCAGCTTCTACCACTGTGCTACCCAATACAGCAGCCACTAGCCACAATTTAGATTTAAACAAAAAAAAATTTAGTTCCTCAGTTGCACTAGCCTCATTTCAAGAGCTTAAAAGCCACCGATGGCTAATGACTACCCTAGGTGACATTGCAGAGTAGACAATGTTGCCACCCTCTCAGCAAGCTCTAATGAACACCATTCCAGAAAGCACCAACTCAGAAAACACTGAGAGCCTTAGTGTTAACCGGAATATACACAGTTTCACAAATGAAAGCTTTTCAGCTATGTTCTTACAATGAAGCAGGAATATGAATTGATACAAAGCAGACGCAATAGTTAATATTAAGAATTATTAGTGCCAGGGGCGCCTGGGTGGCTCAGTGGGTTAAGCCGCTGCCTTCAGCTCAGGTCATGATCTCAGGATCTGGGATCGAGGCCCACATCGGGCTCTCTGCTCAGCAGGGAGCCTGCTTCCTCCTCTCTCTCTCTGCCTGCTTGTAATCTCTCTCTGTCAAATAAATAAATAAAATCTTTAAAAAAAAAAAAGAATTATTAGTGCCACAGAGAACTGGTCCCACATTACACGATAAAATCCCTAACATGCTGGACTCCATCTGAGATTCAAGTGGCTCAGGAGCGGCCAAGCCAGTGGAAGGTCTGTGGATTATTCCTCCTTATGAGCCAATAACAACATTTACTGTGTTCCTAATAGTCTGTATATGCCCTTCGGAGAAAGAGAGTGCTGAAATAATAAGACATGTTTTAGGCTTCAGGAATCAGTGGAGAGGGACAGGGAAAAAAACGTTTGATATATATCTATGATTCATGTATTTCTAGCCCACATATTTTCCGTAGCCACATATCAAAGTCATGCTGCATTTAATCTTAAGCATTTAGGGAAAGGCATAACATTATTGCTATGAGATGTCATTTTGCTTTCATTCAAATATTATGTTTTCCAGAGACTCATTTTCATTACATGCCTCCTAATTCCTTTTGGCTCATGGGTGGAGATTAGATCAACGTGAAAACAGGACCTTTTTTGGAAAGCCCAACTTTCTTCAAGTGAAAAATCAAAGATTGGACAAATCATCTAAATTTGTTCCTCCTTTTTGTTCTCTAAGGTCTATGATTCTACTGGTTGCTCAGAATGCTCTAAAAAATGGAAAACACTTTTAAGTTGGGAAACTGGGGAATTATAAAACACAAAAAGGAACTACAGAAGAGTTACACAACATGTGTGACTAAACAGAAGTTAACATGGTGACAGCTCTTCATTTAGGAAAGGTGACATAATGGAGAAACGAGAAACTCAGTTTGAGCCATTTTTTTAAAAAGAAAGCCAAGAGCAATGCTCTTATGATGGAGTTTCTATTTTGTCACAAAAGGGTTCAAGAGGGACACCTGGCTGGCTCAGTTTGTAGAGCATGTGACTCTCGGGCTCAGGGTCATGAGTTTGAGTCCCACACTGGGTGTAGAGATTTTTTTTTTTTTTTTTAAAGAGTTCATAAAGGAAGTAATCGATTCATTAAATAGTGAAGAAACTATTTGTTTTGTATTACTATATGAGAGTAACTCCCAAGATTTTGACCACATGTGTAAGACATTTTAGATTGTTATCCAGTAGGCATACGAGAAAAACATTTCACAGAGTAAAAACTTAGCCTCGTTTCAATGTATATGTTCAGATACTCCCTATTATAATTTTATATTAAAATGCAGTTATGACCTATTAGGCTAATTTTATGACTTACTTATGAATTTCAACCTACAGGTTAAAAAAATACTTCTTTAAGAGATAAGAATTTCTGTTGGGGGAATTTGTAAATGGTTGACCTGAAGAAAGGGAGCCATATTTGTACAAATAGGATCAAAAAATGTGTGTGGGTGATAGAGAAGAACAGGTGGAAAATAGGTTTAATACAATATTTTATATGTGAATTTCTACGTTTGCCAGATAAGATGAAAGCACTTTTTTGTTGTTGAAACAAAAAGTGGGGTAGATGTGCCTGGCAAGTGATATAGCAAATCCGGACTTGGCAGGCTGGCCAGGGCTGTTTACAAAGCATAAAAATGTAAACCTAATGAAATGAAGGCTTGGTTGTGATAGTAAGAAAAGGCAGAGGAAGGGACAGGGGAATGGCAGGACTTCCCAATGGGAAGAGCAAAAAGGATTCCCCCATTTTTAAACACAAGATGACAAGCTTTCGGAACCAAGTGACAGAAATACCGAAGGAAAGATGTAGGCGGGGAGAAGACAGAAGACAGCTCATCAACTCTCTCCACAAGCCATACTGGTCCCATTTGATCTGATTCTTTTCCTCAAGAGCTAGAACAGGCCGTGGCTAAACACCCAAACTGGAAAAGGAACAAGCTCTGTCCCCCGCCCCAACACATCCAGATGCTGAGCCCATCTACAGAGTCTGTGTGCATCCAGTTGTTTGTTCAGTGAGTCAAAAAATGTCTACCTCTCACGGACCAGGCACCAGAGGGACGGAGCTCACCAGGCATAGTCCCCACCTGTAAGACACCACAGTAAAAAAATCAGCTTCCTAGATAATGACAGCACAAAGTGGCAAAAACTCCATGTGCATACAAAGCACTCCTGGAACAAACAGCACTGGGTGAACAGTTGTGCTTGGGTCAGCAAAGGCTTCCAAGAAGAGGGAGCTTTTCTATCACGGGCCACAGCGTAGACAAACTAGGGAAGCGGAAAAGTGCCTGGTATGTAGGAGGAATGAGGGCTACAGACCAGCCAGAAGACAGGGTGGGGAGAAAAAAACCGAGACAGGAAGTTGCTGCTGGAAAAGCGGGGGTGGGGGGGGCTACCAGTATGCCAATGATCTTGCATGCCCTGGTGACAATGGCAGGCTGCATCGTGAAGGCACCAGGAAACCGAACATGCTTCAGCCAGAAAAGAGAACAAATCAAGCCCATACTTTAAAAAGCCAACACAAGCAACCATCTAAGAGGGAAAGTGGATGACCCGAGAAGTCATGGTGGGGAGGGGGGCAGCAAGGAAGGCTGTTGACAAAGCAGGGCCTGGGGAAGAGCAGCAGCAGCAGGAGCAGGAAAGAGCAGGCAGGCAGACGTTGGGAAAGCAAAATGGCACGTGTGTGTCCCTGTCAGCGAGGAAGGTCAACGACAGTGGGAAGTCACAGATCCCTACGGGGCTCTTACATGGGGGAAGTAGCAGGGGGGCAGCTTGGGCTTGGGGAGGAAAGATAAGAAAACTGGTGTTAAATGAGTTGAACTGAGTGAGTTTGCCTCTGGGACACTCTAATGGACTCTGTCAAGAAAGCACCTCCTGCTGTGAGCAACAGGAGAGGCATGGGGTAGAAGCATTCCTCTGGGAGCTGGCAAGACAGAAGTGAGTGAAATGAGAAGACAAAGAAGAGGCCACCAAGAGCTGGGTGGGGAGATGACTAGAAGCCTGGGAACCAGAGGAAAATCTAACTTTTTTTTACTGAGAAGAGTTGGGAAAAACAAAAACAAAAACAGGACAAGGTGGTTCTTTAAAGAACAAGGTTAAATGCCACAGGGAAGCTGAGTGAAATGTGTGGCACATTTTTTCCCCTATGTATGTCTTAGAAATGAGCAGATCTAACCGAACCAAATAATAACAAGTGAAGGCTGTTACAGAAAGAAAAACTGATAAGTTACCATCTCACCGGATGCTCCTAAACCAGGAATCAAGCAAACTCCCAAGAAAGGTGATGCAATTAAACTATCATGACACATTAACTGAAACACCTTGTTCTATATGCAAACGCCTGACAGATACACCCCAGAGGCTCTGCAGATAACAGCTGCTCTGATCTTTGGATACTGCAAAGCTGCACCAATGCTGCTTTCTCGTAAAGCATGTCATGATGAATCCGAAGTGTTATTAGGCCACTGCGCCTCTCTTCAGGAGCTCCAAAATGCCTCTAAACAATAATTACTCACCTGGGGCACATCCACAGTGTTTGTCCACAAAGGAAAACATAACTTCCGCAATAACTGTCAGAGGTGGGCTAATGCATATTTTAAGGAGTATGTTTAACTACATTATACTGCTCAAAACACACTAGATTAAAGTTCCAGTACCTATTTAGAGTAGGAGGTGAGACCTGTTTCTGTTGTCAATATCATGAAGATCTTCAAAGGAAACATGCTATTCTAGTCCCAGACTTCATCTTCTAAAATGCTTAAAAATTCTTTGCCCTTTGGGCGCCTGGGTGGCTCCATCAGTTAGGTATGGGGCTTTTCATCTCAGCTCAGGTCACGATCACAGGGTCGTGCGATCAAGCCCTGAGTTGGGCTCTGAGCAAAGGAGCACCTCTGCTTCAGACTCTCTCTCTACCTCTCCCCCTCCCACTGCCTCTCTCAAATGAAGAAATAAATCTTTAAAAAATTTTTCTTTTTTTTTGCAGGTGTCGATGGATACATAAAATAAAACAGCCTGTTGTTAACCCACATCTTACTTTGTAAGGGCCGATTTAGAAACTGTCCCTGCTCCCCTTCCCCAAGCAGATTTACTTGGAGACAAGTCCCGGAAACCAGCTTCAGGTAACAAAGCCCAAATACAAAGGTGGGTCAAGTCAGGTGGAGACAATCATGGGGGGGATGCATACTATCTCCCTGGTTACCAAGGAGTATGGGCCCCGCCCTTTGGGAGCCTTTCCGGTGCCAATCCCAATCAAGGTGTAATAGGCTGATTCAAATGTCTACTAGGGCTGGGGCGCCTGGGTGGCTCAGTGGGTTAAGCCACTGCCTTCGGCTCAGGTCATGATCCCAGGGTCCTGGGATCGTAGTCCTGCATCGGGCTCTCTGCTGAGCGGAGAGCCTGCTTTCCTCTCTCTCTCTCTCTCTCTCTCTCTGCCTGCCTCTCTGCCTACTTGTGATCTCTGTCTGTCAAATAAATATATAAAATCTTCAAAAAAAAAAAATGTCTACTAGGGTAAATTGTAACTCAACTGGTCACCTAGCATCACTGTGGAGTTTCCTGTGTGTATTACAATCTCATTGGCCACCTATGCGTGGCCAGGCCCGACCGCATGGCCTTTGCCCTTAAAAGTTAGTCTGTGAAACAGAAGAGAGTCACCCTCTCTTGTAAGAGGTGCGTCCCCGAACGTTCGGTTAGATTCTTGATGCCTGGCGCAAAATAAAGCTTTGCTTGACCTTCACTTTATATCAGTCTCACTCCTGTAAT
This sequence comes from Neogale vison, assembly GCF_020171115.1. NCBI lineage: Eukaryota > Metazoa > Chordata > Mammalia > Carnivora > Mustelidae > Neogale > Neogale vison. The sequence goes on from NC_058091.1 coordinate 221,592,383, forward strand.
CACAGACCCATTATTGGGGCATAACAACTTCATGATAACTTGATTAAGCAGGGGGACAAAACACAACCAGTAAGCACAGTTTGTACGTGCATTCACCTAACAGCCAGTTTCCGAATCTGCATTTTACTCAGAGACTTTAAAAGGTATCTGTAAGTTAGGCTACCTTGATCTTAACTGATGACTGCAAGGAAAATGTTCTACCTTAACTACTGCTCAGAATGCCTTTAAATTACCAATGATCAGCAATCCATCATCAGTAAATATGCTTATGTCAAATGCCCTTATAATGAGCTTTCACATTTTCAAATATTTTCCTCCATTACCTAGCCTGGAGATTAACACAACGCGTACAATTTACAGAGAGGAGCGGGAATGAATTACTGGGTCTTGGTTTAAAGGAGCAAACCCCATCCTGAACAGAAGGGGAGGGGAGAGGGAGAGGAATGTATAAATTGAGAAAAGAATGACTTATTCATCTTCATCAATACTTGACACCATCATCATTTGGCCTCTAAAAAAAAAGATGTTTTAATTTGCTGGGAAGAATACATTTCTTCAGGGAGGAGATTTGGGGATTTGACCATGAATAATAATGAAGTGAGCCGAGTTTCCTTCATATGTAAAATTGAGCTCCAGTCTTTCAGTCCAAATGAGATTCTGAAAGTTGCAGGTGGAGGGCAAGGGATTCGAGTTACTTATGCAAGCCCATGTAGGCACCCTTCATCCACATCAACCAGATCTACATTTCCCTCTCCAATTAACATTAAGACAAAAGGAAAATAAAATAAAATCATCTCATATGTACTGGCCAGTTTGTAACAATCTGTAGCAACAACCCTAGGTTCAAAGAACCACCGCAGCTCACAAAGCTGCTCAGGCCCTGCCTAGAATGTCCCCCTCCCTTGCAGGAAATTCAGCCATCACCGCAGCCCTCCCATCACTACCCCTCTCCTTTGGTAAATGCAAAACATTCTCTTGGCACCAGCCATTTGCAATAAATCATTCAGACTTATGCCAAAGCTGGAAACTCAGCACTGATTAATTTTAAGGAAGTTCTGATACTCATTATCGGTTATGGACAGTGACAATATTTCTCTAATGCCATTATTTGTTCTCTGCACCTCAGAAAGCTGAGAGAAAGCAACGATATGGCTGACCTTTTGTGGCTTCCCAATCATGACTGCTTCCCACAGGGGGAAAAAATGTGAAGAGAGTCCCAAAGCATTATGCAAGTCAGGTAGAGAATGAGAGTCTGAGTAAAGCAGACTTAGAAGAAGAGGTCCTCAATAGGCAGCATCGAAGTGATGGATAAATCGATAGAAAATGATTAAAACACCACTCCGTGGAGGGTCTGCATAGGTCACATACGTTTCATTATGAAAAAAAGGACGTTATAGGCAGACTGAATGCCTGGCCATGCAGGGTAACATGTACCAAATGGTTTATGGAGAGAATTCCTAGGAACAGAGCTCGTCAACACCATCATTTCTTGAAGTTCACTCAAAGCTCCTTGCTTTGAATGAAATTCCTGATTTCCTTGGGGACTTTACTTTCACCACTTATTTCCTTGGTAATTTAACTGTCCACATTCACACACATATGTCCCCTCAGACCTGATTTCTAACGTACTCCTTCATTTAACAGGTACACCTCCCCCCCACCCGCCCCACACCCAGCACCGGTAAAGATCCTACCATTCTTACTCGGACTGCAGCACGAATTCCATAACTAGTATCTTCAACTGCACAATCATTGGACTCAGTGGAATAGAACACGCATTCATCTTCTCCTCCTTTTTCAGTGGGTCAATTCAGGGCTGCTCCCTTTCTCTTTTCCATAAAGCAGATTTAAAAGCTAAATATTACGCTTTTTGTTTCAGTTACCTTGACTCAGAGTATGGTACTGTGTTTATGAAACAGAAGAAAAACTACAAAAAGGCAAGCGGGGTAGCAGGAAACCCAGGGGCCATGGTGCACTCAACAAGCCCCTCTCTGTCCTCCTCTCATGGCTCAGCCTTTCCGCCCCTTCTCTGCACCCAAATAATGGGGCGTGAATTCCATTTTAGACATTTCCATGTATCACCTACTGCTGTAAAGAAAACCATCATGACTTCTGTTAAGGAATATTTTGCCAATTCCTCCCAACAGAAAATGAGCTTTCTTCAGCCTCTTTTCTGAATTTTACTTGGAAGTGAGGTAAAAATTGGCCCCAGTAAAAGTCTTCTGATGGAGGTGTCATCTGTTACCTATTTCTACAGACTTATCCCAATGAGTTCATTGAACTAAACTCTTGCAATTTTCAAAAGGAATCTAATCTCTAACAGCCATGACTTTCCCATCCTTCAAAGAAATAGTATATTCAGAAATTTAAACTTCATCATCCAAAATGCAATGGAAACCTACCAAAGGATTATAGCAAAGATATTAAAATATTCAAGTGTATATAATACATACACACATACAAACATAAATGCATAGAGACACACATGTGACCTATATGTGTGTGCACACACGTACATATACACATGTGTGTGTCATGAGCTAGTACTGTTTGAAAGCTCTGTTCATGCCAAGCAAATTCAAGATATGGTATTCCAAAGTTCTTTCAGAAGCCACTCTAGAACACTCTTAGCTTAAATGTACTTTAATATCTTTCCTTGGAGAATTCAAAGGCATCTTTATTTTTCATGAAAATTTACATACTCCTAAAACTTCAGCACACACTAAGAGAAGAACTAATTTTAGCTTATTGTATTTATAGAACTCAGAAAGGTTCCCCATCTTTCCTAGTGCTCATGAACATGATCAAAGTAGTTCTGTGCCAGTAATACTTCTGTTACATGAAGAAAATCACAGTAACCATTCAAATTTCATTCAAACCATTCAACATTTCAAATGTTTCCTATGTTTCACTGTACTTTCTACGTGTTATCTCATGTAATCCTCATGAAACAAACCAAGCAGGTGGTGTTATCCTCCATTTTACAGCTTCAAATTTTGAGTTCTTTGGTCAGAAAATCAACAATAGTTTCAAACATGAGCTTAATTCAGGGCGCCACAGGCAAACACCACACATGAAGCAGTCCAAATTCTGCTATTCTGTATCTAATGAGGACACCCATTTTAGCAGCAAAGAAAATAGAAAAAGGAAGATGACATCCCTCTCCTTCCCCACTCACCTAAGTAAAAAAACACCCACATAATATTTCCAGCACAACTAGCCACCCTCTCAGCAGAGATACATTGTCTAGGCAATTGGTGATGACATATTGTGTTTTCCTCTGTTACTGTCTTACTGTGAAGCCATCGGTTGGCTCAACATACGATTTCCTCAAATAAATGTTTCCACGATGTACTGAACTTGGAAATAATACTTTGTACTGCCTTCACCCTCTTCCTCCTCCACCAAGTGCAAGTGGTCTGCAGACAAGACACTATAAAGAACTTGGGGTGTGGGGAGAAGATGACCTATCTATTAGGAAATAACCTAAAGAAGCCTATGCAAGTATTTTCTACACTGTGGGTCATGACCCACCAGTGGAATCAGTTTATCAAGTCATGGCCAGCATTTTAAAGACACCAAAGTACATGCAATAGAAAAAAATCAAAACATGCTACACACTAAGGTAAAAAACTGTTTTGTGAAACTTTGTTTCAGCAACATGGTATAATCAATTAGGTGTGTATTTGTAGCATGTGTACTAGGCTGTGATATAAAATATGTATTTTAGTGTAGGTTAGCAGAGTTCTTTGACTCCTCTCTCCTTTACCTCTCACATACAACTAACAAACTCTGCTGAGATTACCTGGCAAATATATTCTGACCTCTACAACCCCCACACCTCAACTACCCTCCACCGTACAACTTCCCAGGTAAGCATTTCTCACCAGAACAATTACAACAGCCTCTATACTGACCTCTGTTGTCATGCCCCACTCCCCAAATGCAGATCTGACCCTACTCACTGATCACACTCTCCAACTTAAAGGCTTTCAGTGCCTACACAATCAAATCAAAGCCTCTCAGCACGGCATACAAGGTGCTCGGCAAACCAACCCCAAACACCTTACAAATTCATTTCCTACAATTCCAGTCTCTGTCATCACTCAGTAGGAACCCCCAAACAGCTATCACATCCTGCCTAACCTAACTGCTCTCTGCTCAGGCTCTTTGCCTGTGGCCCCACTGGGAGTCCTTCTCTTCCAGAGTCTTCCCGGAATCTTGGAACACAGTTAAACACGACCTGTAAAATCGATGTCTGTATAATCTCTTACCCATGAAAATTAGATTCCCAGTGTGCCTGTCTCTTCCACTAGGCATGAAGGATTTTATCAACCTCTTCAGGTCTTTACTCAAATGTCACCTTCTCACAGTGAGAGCTTCCCTGCCTTCCCTGACCACCTTATCTAAATTTATACCCTGTCATTGCTTCCCCACCTCCTTCCCAGCTCTCTCCACTGGCTTTTTTTTCCTTATCACTCACCACTGTCTAACTCATGTGTAAGTACATAAACATACATAATGAGTTAGTTACATTACATATTACACGTATGCATATGTATATGTGTATACACATTACATACTATGTATACATAGTATACATATGCACATGCATGGACAATGTTAGTATACAATAATATTTTTAACCTAATACTTTGTTTAGTATCTGTCTCCATATATAGGAATGCCAGCTCCATTTTATGTCTTCCATTACTGCAATATTCTAATGCATGCCACATAAAGAGGCACTTGATAAATACTTGTTTAATGAATAAATAAGCAAATACCATCAAGATCAAAGGTTGCAACTCAACTCAACTTTGAGTCTCCAAAGTTATGCCCACTGTGGAGTTGGTATACAATAAGCGCTTCTATTTAAAACGTAAAAAGAGAAACTCTTAGAAGCTATAGTGTCTATTTTGCTGCACATTCATTTCCTTTTAGTAGAATGGGAATACAAAGAAATACAAGGCTAGAGAGACCAGTTAACTGACTGAAAGAAAAATGGAAATTTTAGAGTATCACCATACTTTGTATATGGGCAGGGCATCTAAAACATGTTTAGAAATCTGTTCTTTTCAAAGTGGATATTATTTAAAAAAATACATTCCCTAAAGTGCCATAAACACATAAAGCTTAAAATGTTCCAATATGCTTATTTTCAGCACTCCTATTGGTTGACATTAGAACCATTAAAACTCTAAAGACATCTTATTCTTTGGGGGGAAGACGTCTTTCCTATGCTACTAAGTCATGGGCACATCCAATATTTATAATCATTTTAAAAAATCAGATTAAGAATGTAAGGAGAATGATAAAATATGCATATGTTCTTGAAGCCTACAACTACAGCTCATACACGTACTACAGCAATTTCTGTTAAAACACAAATTTGTGACCAACAGTTGAAACTAGAAAAGAAATATGAAGCCACTTAAAAAATATTCCTTCCAATCAAATGAAAGATTAATATAGATGTTCTAATAAGAAAAGTGTATCACTTCATCCTTACATCATAAATTAACACTGGCAGAAACTTAAAAAGAAAAATCGTAAAATCCTGTAACAGAAAACTAGCACTATTTCTTAAATATGACATAATATTTCATTAAGAACAAGGCGGACTTGGATGAAAAATAAGGAAACAACCACTTTTCAGTGTTCTAAGAAGCAAATAGAACTTTCAAAGAGAAACAAATTCATGGTTAGAAGCCTACAGAGGAACCACTGAAGGTAACACAATGTGAAAGGTTTTTACATTTCCTAAGTCACAGGCTCCAGTTACTAAGTTAGGGCAAGAATGACCTACCCAAATCCCTAACTCATCATTAACAGTCAGAACTCCACCTGGATAGATGACTGTATCGGAGTTTAAAATTTGCTTTGACTATGACCTCATCAACCAGGGTGACAGTCCAATACACAAAACCCTGCCCTGGGTTTCTGTGCTCCAAACCTTACAAGTGTATTTTTAAAACAATATCTTACAACCAAATATCAAGAATTAAACATGGATATGACTGCTGTAAAAGCAAACAGAAAGGTATGAACAAGAACTCTTTTCTGCCAGGAAAAAAAACAATAACTTACTTGAAAAGGTGAGGCAATGTTTCTCATTTTTAAAAAAATATTTTATTTATTTATTTGAGAGAGAGTGAGAGCATGATAGAGGAGAAGGTCAGAGGGAGAAGCAGACTCCCCATGGGGCTGGGAGTCCGATGCGGAACTGCCAAAGGCAGTTTCGTAACCAGCTGAGACACCAGGCACCCAGTGCTTCTCATTTCTAACCACATTTGCTTGGAAAATAAAATAATTCTATTCAAAGTGACAATTTCTACATACATTCATTTGCATAATGATATATTTTTTATATATTACACATATAGATGTATTTTACATCCTTGAGTCAAACTTTGAAAATCTCCCTGCTTACCTTCAGCCCACATCACCAGAAATATCCTAGTCATGTATCTGGCAAAGGTAGAAGGCGGGGAGGCATACCAGCAATAGCTTCCAGAATAGTATGCCCAGTGTAAATTTGACCATCACCAAATGTTTTTCCCAAAGTTGTTTTCTTGTTGTTGTTGTTGCTCTTGTTGTTTTTAAAATAGGAGACTAAGAGAAGTCAGCTTCGTAAAGCATAATGTAATCACAATCCTATGTGATTTTAAGTAATTTGGTCTTTCCTCTTAAATGACCTGTTTTAAAGTGAGAAAAGTATTATGTAGTCATCTCATTAAAAAAGAAAAATGAAAATCAGTTTGAAATCATTCCTGGAAAAAGCACACAAGTATCACCTGTGAAGATTCCCATTTGCTCAGAGTTGCCCGGCCACAAAGAAAGCTCAATTTTTTCATAAGGGATTAAGCACGTCTCCTTATCAAATTCTTCATACTTCTATGCATCATCAAAAATGAAGAATATTTAGCTTTTTTCTTCTCGCTAAGGTTCTCCAACATTTTAAAGAATTCTAGAAGGAAGTACTCTAAAGGGCAAAGTCAGCAGTGCCACGGCTAAACCTCCTTTTAGCAACTACAGTGCTCCCCACCCCCCCCCCCCCAGTGAAAGTAACTCCGCTCTGGGCTGTTCCTCATCCACTCAATAAATCAAGCTTAATAGGAGCTAGAGTCAAGAATTCTACAAGAGATCTCATCGTGTTTAACAAGACTGTCTGAATAACCAATGGAACAAACCATCTTTTAAAACTTAGAAATAGATCAACCAACATCGAAGACAGAGGCTTCCACGAACACACATCTTAGAGGAAGAGACAGCTGACTAAAAATGGTGTCCAGCTAATTCCCCGGCACCACCTTTCACAACCTCTCATTTGATGTCACCAAAGTTCAGAAAGAAGTGACTGATCGTAATACCCCCCAACCAAGCCTGCTGAAAACAAAATGTTCTGTCAGAATCTGGAAAGTATCCGCTGTATGATAAGACGGAGATATGCTCACACCTCTGCCCACAGCACATCCTCATTTGACTTCATTAATAGATTTTCTTTACAAAGCTGGGACGTTGCTTCCTAATTTCTCTCTAATATTTTATTTACTCTCTCTTGAATATTTTATTTATTTGACAGAGAGAGAGAGCACACAAGCAGGGGGAACAGCAGGCAGAGGGAGAAACAGACTCCCCATTGAGCAGGGAGCCCAACACGGGGTTGGATCTCAGGACCCCAGGATCATGACCTGGAGGAGGTCAGATGCCCAAGTGACTGAGCCACCCAGGCGCCCCACTTTCTAATTTTTCTACCACCTCTCTGACCCATGCACATCCCTTTTCAGCCAAAATAGATGGCAGCTGTCCTCTCCTGTGCCTTAGACATTGATCTGGGATATGAGGAGGGCACTACTCCCTGAATATCCCCCCTTGCTACTTCAAGTGTGACCACCTCCCTAAACATGAAGCTCTCTCCACTCAGAATGGCACTACAAATCCCAGAAAACTATTTAGCAACTAGGGACAATGGTATGTTGAGCATCAAAACTGATGAGCTGCAGCCAGTATTTCTCACAGCCAAACTGCAGCCTTCACTCACCAGTCATTTGACAAATACTCACTGAGTTCCCACCATGTGCCAAGGACTGTTCTATGTGCTTGAGAGACATTAGTGGAAAACAGACAAAGACCTCTGCTCTCCCAGAATTTATATTCCAATAAGGGAAGTAGAAAATAAAAACAATTATATTCAGTTATATAATTTGGTAGACAATGAAAAGCACCACATCAACAAGAACAAAAAAAACAGAGGGCAGTAAATGGGGTTGAGAAGGGAGGGGAGGGGCAGCAGTTTTAAATAGTGTGGTCAGTATAAGGCTCAAAAAAAAAGATGACATTTGGTGAAGACTAGAAGGGAACTAGCCTCCTGGACATCCAGAGGAAGAACTTCTAACAGAGGCTGATAACTGTCATAGAAGAGGTAGAGGCAATGGCATGTCTGGCACAACCAAGTGTAACAAAGAAGCCACATGAGTGGAGAGGAGTGGAGGGAGGGAGGGCAAAACAGGAGTCGGTAAGGTCTGAGAAATAATGGGGGCCACGTCATGTGTAAGGACTTCAGCTTTCACTCTAAATGCAACATAGAGGGCACATGGGTGGCTCAGTGGGTTAAGCCTCTGCCTTCGGCTCAGGTCATGATCCCGGGGTCCTGGGATCAAGTCCCTCATCAGGCTCTCTGCTCAATGGGGAGCCTGCTGCTTCCTCCTCTCTCTCTCTCTGCCTGCCTCTCTGCCTCCATGTGATCTCCATCTGTCAAATAAATAAATAAAATCTAAAACAAATAAATAAATAAATGCAACGTAGAGCAACTGTAGAATTTGGAGCAGCAAAGTAGGTTGACCTGACTTACATTTTGAAAGGATCACTCTGGTTGCTCTGCTGGGCATACACCATAGTGGGTAGTGATAGCAGCAGGGAGACCATTCAGTGACCACAGCAGTACAGAGAGTGAGAGACAACACTGACTCAGACCCAGGTAGGGTAGTGAAGAAAGTGACGAGACACCAGATCCTGAATATACCTGAAGGCAAACCCAACAGAACTGTCCAATGGCCCAGACATGCCATAAAAAAGGATAAACTGTCAAGGACAATTTCAACATAGCCAGAGCAACTGGCAAGGGGAAGCAGCCATGGACCGAGACAGAGAGGAGTTGTAGAACAGGATCAAGAAATAAATAAAAAGCTTGATTAGGGACACATTAACTTGGAGATGCCACATTCAAACAGAGAGAAAAGCAGCTGGAAAGGCACACACAGAGCATGGGAGAGGTCAGGACTAGAGATGTAAATTCAGAGGCCATGAGTATATGGGTGGTAACCATCATACCACATAGGGCCATACAGGATAGATTAAAAATAGACAAGAAGAATGAGAGTCTACTATGGGGCATTCCAACATGAAGAGGTCAGAGAAAAAAAAAACATTAAAGAAGCGTAACAAGGAGCAACCAGTGAGTTACAAAGACCACCAAGAGTCTGAAATGTCCTAGAGGGCAAGTGAGGACCATATGTCCATATGTGACACCCCCCCCCCAAAAAAGGACTTTGACATGCCATATGACATCTGAGAAATGACCACTGTAGCTAAAGGAGCCCTGGAGGCAAGGGATAACCTCCACAAGATAGTCTATGAAGTAAGAGAATGAAAGCCTACTCGTCTGGGTTCGAGAGACTAGAAGAAGAATGAATTTGAGGAAGAATAACTTTTGAATTTGAGAAGAATAACTTTTTGGAGGTGGCTGCCCAATTCAGCAATGACACTGTGAACACTTGGTAGGAAAACAGGGCTTTAGGGAGAAGGTTTATGGAAATGCAATTAGTAATAGCATGCTTGTGTGCCGCTTGTGAAGTAGAGGGGAGAATTGGTAAGGTAGTTGTTGTTGTTTTTTTTTTTTTTAAGGTAGTTTCTTTTTTAAATTGAGATGTAATTGACATATAACATTGTGTAAGTTTAAGGTGCACATTATGTTGATTTGATACATTTACACACTGTAGTATGATTATAGCCACTGTATTACCTAACACCTCTATCATGACACATAGTTATTTCTTCTTTGTGGTAAGTAAAATGAAGATCTAATCTCCTGGCAAGTCTGAAGTTTAGAATACAGTATTATTGACTACAATCACTAAGAGGTGGCTTAGATTCTCAAAAACTTATTTATCTATTAGTTGCAAGTTTGTACCTTTAACCAACTACTCCTCAATACCCTTAATGGCCATGGGTGGTTTTTTCTGACTACGTGAGAGGAGACAGGATGGGGGCACTAAGAAAGGGACTGGCCTTAGACATGAGCATGTCAGTTATGTAGGACCATTCTCTGACTAGCATGAATGGTTACCTAAGCAACCAGAAGGAAGAGAGAGGATATGAGTATAGACACTGGGTAGAGGAAGGCGCTCTTCTGTTTCAATTTTCTCACCAATGTAGGGACCAAGTTCATCCTATAAGAGTAAAGATGGAAAGAAAGATATTTAAAATCTGAGGAAAGAGGGGATCAGAAAAAGTCACCGTAAAAAAAGCCATCTTCATTATTAAATAAGAAAATAAAGCATTCAATTATTCAATTCAACAAGCTACAAGATCATCAAACGAACCTAAGGGAAGCAAAAGAAAGAATCATTAAAAAGATAAAACAGAAATTAAGGGATTAGAATATAAGCAGCAGAACAGCTGGTTCTTTGAAAAGATCAATAAAATATACAAACCTCTCACAAAGCTCATCAAGAGGGAAAATGCAATTATACAACACTGGAAATAAGAAAATGGATATAAGTCACAGAGAAAAAGGAAATGTAATATAAGTATAAGGGAATACATATCTTATGCTGAAAATTTGAAAAGCTAGATGAAAAGAAAGGATTCCTAAGAATATATAAATTGTCCAAATTGACTCGAGAACCAGACCCTGAACAATTCAATAACTGTACGTAAATAGACAATGCTGACAATGATTTTACAGGGGAGCACTATCAAACCTTTACAAGACAGAATTTTTATGCTTTTTAAAATGTTATATGATACAGGGGGAAAAAAATCAAAGAAAGCTTCCCATTTCATTTTATAAAACCCAGCATAAACTGAACACAGAAACTCTAAAAAATAGTTGAAGAAATATAAATCCATCTTGTTCATAAGTATAAATAAAAAATCCTAATATAATTATCAAATCACATACAGTTATAATGTGATATTGTTAGATGCCAAAATTGCATTTGGAAAAAAAAAATTTAAAAATCATTCTTTTTTTTTTTTTTAAGATTTTATTCATTTATTTGACAGGCAGAGATCACAAGTAGGCAGAGAGAGAGGTGGAAGCAGGCTCCCTGCTGAGCAGAAAGCCCAATGAGGGGCTCAATCCCAGGACCCTGGGATCATGACCTGAGCCGAAGGCCAGAGGCTTTAACCCACTGAGCCACCACGTGCCCCCAAAAAATCATTTTTAATAAGATGTTTTAGTAAACTCACATTAAACATCTTTCACCAGGCAGTATCTGAGATCCTGTTTCACAATTAACTTCCAAAGTCCTTCCCAGTAGCCTCAAAAGCACATAATCAGCGCTCAAAAACATTAGCTATATATTACCACTGTGTTAAAACAATACGTCTGCTCCTACCACTAATATTTAATATCTCATTATAAAGTTAACTATTCCTTGTCCTCAAGGGTGTTAACTATGGCCAATACTTAAAAAAAACTTAAGCATAAATTCAGGCAGGTTGACAACAAACCTTTCTACAATGAAACACAAATTCTCTAAGGAAAAAAAGTCTATTTTAATTGCATTTTAACAATGTAGTATATCTTGATATGCACCCTAATTTCAATGATTGAGGAAAAACAAATTTATACAACACTAAATGGTTAGGCAAAAATATTTTATGTCAGCTCACCTTGTAAAAGGTATACGATTATGTATAACCCACTGAACATTTGGTCTTAATATTTAACGCAGCTGATAGTTTATAAATAACAAATTCTTCAGCTTAAGGAGAAAAAGAAAACTTTAAAAACTTGCCAGCTTTTCTTTATACTGATTTCCCACTGGGAAGAAAGCTCATTAGGTATTGAATTAGTTGGTTTATATTTCCTCCAAAAAAAAAAAAAATTACTTACATCCTCACTTGAAACTCTGGAGGTTTGAGAAAACCTTTTAAATCACCAAGCTAAAGGAAGTAACCGAGGTGGTACCTTCTTGGTTTTAGTCAACTCTAGCGCAAGGCAAGCTGATGACATTCGCTATACTCGGATTCCTAGCTTCCCAGAGGAAAAGAGTTCCCAAACACATGCAGTTCACTTCCATAACTCACTATAACCATTCTGTATTTGAAAGATCCATTGCTTTTCCTCCAGAGGATTTCGGAAATTCGTTGTTTCTTAGAAAATGCCAGGATATAACTGTACTTGCTGTGAACAATGAAAAGAGGAGGCAGTTCAGAGCCAGGGAGTTGAGCACGTGAAAGACGAAGGTATTAAGTACAAAACAAGGTTACTCTTTAAAAAAGCTAAGGTTTTTTTTTTAGGAACTCGACTGGAAGTCAAACAAGAGGCATGGAAGAAAAACTGAACAGCAGAGAGAGTAACCATGAAGGAGCAAGACCTCATATACAGGATATATGCAGAGGAAGAGGAAATGAGGATAACAAAGCATTACAGTAACAGGGCACAATCAAGGTCAAATTGAGGAGATTAGAAAAGCTTATAAAGCCCAAACAAGGGTTTTTCATGAAACTTTGTTACTACCAAATACGACAAACTGTAATAGTGATCTCTAAGTTTGTTCACCAGGCTCACTGCCCTTTATTCTGCAAACAGCCACTGGGAGACCCAGCGGCCATGTTTGTGCCATGTGACTTTGCCAGAGCCAGCAGCCCTGAGGGTTGTCCCCTCCACACATTGAGTCAGTCAAGTTCTCAACGGTCTGCCTCTGCCAGGCACCTGAACTGGTCCTAGGCCCTGGAGTTCAGTAGATTTCTAGCCTTTAGTAAGAAAAGCCTGAACTAAACTAACAAAATACCAGCATGTAGAAGAGGCCTTCTGTCTGATTTAATGGGCAAGAAGACTTGCAATTTGATAACCCATATTTAATGGTAAACCTTAAGGTACTTGCAAAAATACCCTTCAATATGTCCCCTTTCATTTTGCTTATGCTTTATTACCCTGGCAAAGCAAAGAAAAAATTGGTTTTAAACATGCATCTCATACCTTATAAACCCTACAGATACTGAAGAGAGTCTTCCAAAGATATTTTTAAAGCATACAGGATGTGAGCCTCTGTGCAATGGCCAAGAGCAACAAAACACTGTCACAGCTGAAATGAAATCCCTCATGTCCCAGCAAGAGCTCGGGGGTGCGGGAAGGCTAACAGCTGTGTGGAAGTGGTGGGAACCAGGCCTGGACTCCAAAGTCACATGGCTTCTTTCAACCTTAACAGGGCTAAGCCTAACTGGGAATGACTGAGACGACTCCTACCTGAGGGCTAGTCCAGTGATAATGGGTGGAGGTAATAATCTTCTAGAAACCTTTCATAAATATGAACATAAAGGAGATTCGATGTAGCCTCCACAACACCAAACTGAGGCCAAGGACACACACACATACAAAATACCTCAGACGGAAATGCTTGGAAGAATTTTCTAACGTGGAGATCTTTTAAATGCCTAGCAACCTCCCCAGGGAAATAGCAGAGAAAGTCACTGAGAGTGGAGCGAGAAATTCATTTCTGAAAGCCTCTTTTCCAACTTGGGAAATTTAACTCTGTGCCTTTGTAATCCCCAGAGGCAGCTTGGCTGAGGCTGCACTGGGTGTAACCATATGTCAAAACTAATACATTGGATATGCTACTCACCCACAGTTTGTCAGAAAATAGTCAAAACTAAAAGTGCCAAAGGAGTCTTCTCTTTATGGATAGGAGCGTAAGGTGTGACTTCATAACATTAAAAATACTTTGTCCTTTACCTAGATAAGACAATTATTTAAACAGGCTATGTTTAAAAGACCAAAGAAATAGGCATTTATCTTCTTTTGGTGGGGGTGGAGGGGGTGTGCTATGTGGGAGCAGGAACGTTGGCCAACTTTCTTTAACAGCAGTTTAACCAAGTGAATCCTTCTCTCCATTCCCCCCCTTACCTGGCTACACAGTCCTGATCAAATCCTGGGTCCTCCTCCTTCAGGACTCAGCTTAGGATTCAGTCCAAACTCCACTAGGAAAACCCTGCCTCCTAAGGTTCAAGGCCCCATGGAAACCTTTACTTCCCTCTAGCTGAGTTGCTTGTTTCCTAGGATGTGATGGCCAAGCTCCCCCTCTACAGACCAAAGACGCAAAAGAGAAAAACAAAACAAACAGACCAAGAGAAAGAAAGAAGAAGCAAGATGCTCCCTCTACCGCAGGCTGATTTAAGAGGCAGGAGAACATGTGGAGAAATCCAGGTGGAGGAAAAGTACACGAGGGACAAATAACAATAAGAAATTGTTTTTTATACTGGGCTGTTTGGTACAAAACTTAAGAAGACACTAACACAGATTTTCTCCAAAGGCAAGGCCTCGCTAAAGAAAAACTCAACAGAAGCAAATTCAACCCATTTTTTTAAAATTTTTTATAAACATATAATATATTTTTATCCCCAGGGGTAAAGGGCTGTGAATCGCCAGGTTTATACACTTCACCGCACTCACCAAAGCACATACCCTCCCCAATGCCCATAACCCCACCCCCCTTCTCCCAACCCCCCTCCCTCCAGCAACCCTCAGTTTGTTTTGTGAGATTAAGAGTCACTTATGGTTTGTCTCCCACCCAATCCCATCTTGTTTCATTTATTCTTCTCCTACCCACTTAAGCCCCCATGTTGCATCACCACTTCCTCATATCAGGGAGATCATATGATAGTTGTCTTTCTCCGCTTGATTTATTTCGCTAAGCATGATATGCTCTAGTTCCATCCACTCAAACCATTTTCTGATGGTTTCTAGAATCTCACATTATAGAAAGAATACTCAGATATAATTAGTGTTTTTACCTTCCAGAAATGTCACAACTTCCTTTATGTTTTTGGCAAAAATCATCCTGAACCATTATTACCAAGACATTAGTTCTCCCCAGTTTGAGCTATAAGATTCAGTACAACCCCAATTAAAATCCAACCAAATTATTTTGTGGATACTGACAAAATGATTTTATTTATGAGAGAAAGAGAGAGAGCATGAGCGAGCACGCATGAGTTGGGGGAAGGGGTAGAGGAAGAAGCAGACTTCCCGTTGAGGAGGGAGCCAGATGCTGGGCTCAATCCAGGACCTGACTGGGATCATGACCTGAGCCAAAGGCAGATGCTTAATGAACTGAGCCACAAGGTGCCCCCTGACAAAGTGATTTTAAAGTTTTTAAGGAGAGACAAAACATCCAGAATAGTCAATACAATTTTAAGAGAAGCACAAACTTGGAAGACTGATACTACCTGACTTCAAGACTTACTATGAAGATCCAGTCATCAAGACCATACGGTTCTCTGGGGAAAGAACACACGGACAGTTTCATGCAACAGAACAGAGAAGACCCAGCAGACCCACATAAATAGTCAATTAACCTTTGACAAAGGAACAAACACAACATAATGGAGCAAAGACAGAACTTTCAAAAAATGATGGTGGAACATGTACATGCAAAAAAACAAATCTAGATTCAGACCTTACACCCTTCACAAAAATTAACTCAAAATAGACCTTAGACTTAAACAGAAAATGATAAAACTCTTAGAACATAAGAGAAAACCTAGGTGACCTTAGGTACGGAAATGGCTTTTTAAATTTAATACCGACTTGGGATTCATGAAAGAAATGAGGGATCAGCTGGACTTGACTACAATTAAAAACTTCTGCTCTGTGGATGACAGTGTCAAGTGCATGAGAAGA
Source organism: Neogale vison (assembly GCF_020171115.1). NCBI lineage: Eukaryota > Metazoa > Chordata > Mammalia > Carnivora > Mustelidae > Neogale > Neogale vison. The sequence goes on from NC_058091.1 coordinate 221,608,296, forward strand.
TAAACCACAGACTGTGACAAAGTATTTACAAAGGACAACTCTGATTAAAGACTGTTATCCAAAATATACAAAGAACTCATAAAACTCAACACTAAAAAAATAAACTAACCCAACTAAAAATTTAGTCAAAAAGCTGGACATATATCTCACCAAGTAAGATATAGATATATAAGAAATAAGCATATGAAAGGATACTCCCTATCATATGCCATCCAGAAAACATAAATTAAAACAAAATGGGTTGCCATATACACCCATTAGAATAGCCAAAATCTGAAGGACTGAAAATACCGAATTCTGGCAAGGATGGGGAGCAACAGGAGTTATCATTCATTGCTGGTAGGAATGCAACTGGCCAAGCCACTTGGGAAGACAGTTTGGCAGTTTCTTAGAAAACTAACATACTTTTACCATATGATCCAACAATCATGTTCCCTGGTATTTAAACCAAGGAGTTGAAAACTTATGTCCCCACAAGGACCTGTACATAGCTACTTAGAGCAGCTCTTTGCATAACTGCCAAAACTTGGAAGCTACCGAGATGCCCTTCAGTAGGGTATGGATACTACAGTACGGAGTATTGTTTGAGACTAAATCGAAAAGAGCAATCGAGCCACGAAAAGACAAAAAAGAACCTCAAATGCGCATTGCTAAGTGAAAAAAGCCAATCTGAAGAGCCTATATGGTATGATTCCAGCCACGACATTCTGGAAAACGCTAAACTATAGGGACAATAAAAAGACCAGTGGTTGCCAGAAGCTGAGATGATGGGGGTAGGACAAACAGAAGGAAAACAGGATTTTTAGGGCAGTTAAACTACTCTGCATGAATGATAATGATGGATGCCATTATACATTTGTTCAAATGTGTACAAAATTCTGCAGAATGTACAAAAGCAGTAGTGAAACTTAAGGTAAACCACAGATTTGGGGTGATCATGATGTCATGTGTCAATGTGGATTCATCAGTGGTAACAAACATACCACTCTGGTAGGGGATATGGACAGTGGAAGAGAACGTGCATATGTCGAAGCAGGGACTAAATAGGGAATCACTGTGCCTGCCTTTCCAATCTTTTGTGAACTACAAACTTCTCTCTAAAAAAAAAAAAAAAGTAACAAAAAAAAAAAATCACCCTGAGTAATGGTTTTCTTCTAGAACATTCAAATAGTATTCCTTGGAACTCTTTTTCTTTCAGACTTCAATAGAAGTAAACTGAGTCCAAGTTAAGTCCATTTAGGAAACAAGTCAAATAGAAATAATATAGGTTTAAAATCTTTACCATATTCATTGGAGAAGTGAATCTCCTAGAAGGATCCAGTATTTCCCAAATTCATTTTTTTTAATTTAAATTCAATTAATTAACATATAATGTATTATTTGTTTCAGGGGTGCAGGTCTGTGATTCACCAGTCTTATATAATACCTAGGGCTCCCGGCACAGCGCACACCCTTCCCAATGTCCATCACCCAGCCATTCCATCTCTCCACCCCCAGCAACCCTCATTTTATGAAAAAGACTTTTCTCTCACAGTACTTTTCAGGACTCTGTTCCATAAACGTACTTTGAAAAATTTTGGATTATATACAAAGGGTCTAAAATGGGAGCTATCAATGGGTTAAATTCTGAAACAAAGCTGCCAGGTCACATCTATGCTCTGTTCCTTATAACAGGTATCTGGCCCTTTCATACACTGCTAGGAGGGGTTTAAGTTGGTATAGGCACTTTGAAGAAACTTACTGGCACTAATTCCTAAGGTCGAACTTACACATTACCGTATAGCCAACTCCTGGATATATAAGTGCAATTGTCATGAAAAACCACATGTAAGAGGACCCATAGCAGCAGGATTCACAGTGAGTCCACACTGAAAACAACACAGGTTGTTAATGGCAGAAGGGATAAATCAATGATAGTATCTTCACACAATGGGTGTGATGTCAGAAAAATGTTCCCTTCCCAAAAGTCCACATCCTAATCCCTGGAACCTGTGACTACTACCTTCCATGGCAAAAGGATGTTGCAGGGGTGATTAAATTAAGGATACTGAGATGGGGAGAAGATCTAAGTGGGCCCAATTGTAATCACACATGTTCTTCTAAGAGGGAGGCAGAGGGAAACTGGAGGACAGAAAAGCTAAAGAGGAAGCCAATACTCAAGTGACATGCTTTGACAGTGGAGAAAGTAGTCTCAGGCCAAGGAATCCAGGTGGCCATGAGAAGCAGGAGAAGACAAGGGAACAGATTCTCCCCTCAGAGCCTACAAAACGGAGCTCCACCAGCATGGTGACTTTAACCCAAACTGCAAACTTCTGACCCGCAAAACTGTAACAAGAGTAAAGTTGGGGGGTTTTAAACTGATTTGTGATACTAGTTACAACAGGAACAGGAAATTGATGCGACAGGATACTATACAGAAAAGGGAAAGAATACACAACTGGTACACATAACAACAGGAAGGGCTCTCACAGACATCCCATTTGGAAAATGAAACAAGACCCAACGGGGCATAGTTTAAGATGGCATTTCTATTGAGTTCAGAAACAGGTCAAACTCATGCATAGGGTTAGAGGTCAGAACAGCAGTTTTTTCTGTGAAGTGGCAGGGACTTGTTAAGGATGCCCGGGAGCATCTAGAAGTGGGATCTCTTTCTTAAGACAGGTTGTGGTTACATGGGTATAATGCACTCTGAGAAAATTTACCAAATTATACACATATAATGTGAATACTTTTCTATCCAAATATTAGACATCAACAGAGGGTTTTTTGTGGTTATTTTAAATTGTATTGTTTTTTTCTTTTTCATCATTAGATCCAAATGTCTCATAAAATAAATCCCTCTAGGGGAGGCCCCAGTAGGGAGCAATCCAGAGCTTGGCCAGTCTCACTCTGTGAGGGTAAACAACAAAGGTAAGGAGGTCACTGACTATACCCACTCAGTCGATAAGGAAACTGGAAGAATTAGGTCTTGGACAAACAAAAATAAATCAATAATTCTAACAAAAGATTATGTTTATGCAAATAAAAAGAGTCTAGAGTGACAATTCCTGTTTTCCAACAATTCCATCTAATATTTTATACTAACCAAGTTAGATTGAGAATTTAGTAAAGAAGCTCCAGTGTATCCACTGGGCTAGGGAAGACGGGTAGGTGTCTGTAGTCTCACATCCAGGGAAAAAAGATGGAGAAAGACAACAATCGGTGAGAAAAGTCCTGCCCAGCTAACAAGGTTGAGATGCCACCACAGGGTCCTTCTCTCTTGTGCTCTAATCAAGTGAAAGAATAATAAAAGTATTAATACTTTGACCTTGACATGTTACATATTAGAAAACATAACCAACACCATATATCTCGTGATAGAGTTTAGAAGAAACCTATACTATTTCTCTAATATATATTATATCCACACACCCCAACCATTGCCTCCTCTGGAATATCAGATCAGAATGAATTTCAATGCAAAGTCACATAGTTTCTAGGACAAAGTGAATAAATCCAGTAGAGACAGGGAAGAAGTTAAACTTGAAGTACTACAAGGAGGACCAAAGCAGAGATGAGTCACACCAGTTCCAGAGAGGGCAGGCAAGTCCTGACTTTAACAAGGTACAGAGGGAAGCAACAGACACTAGACCCTTTTCTTCCTTTATATTATTGGAGCCAAGGGTATGAAGGTATCTGGTGACTGACTGGAAAAGCTAAGAGTCAGCCCTACAGTTCCAACAGTTTGCAGTCTACATGCCTGTACGGTACCAAAATTTGGCAGAATGCTTCATTTTCTCAGGCTTAAGACCGCCTTACTTTAAAAACCTACATGTACCAGATTAGAGACTCAGAAATGTTGAGAATCACAAAGTTAGTATGTCACCAAGTGGAGATTCCAATATCCTGGTGATTCTCTTTACCCCACATGTGGTCACTGGTGAATCCGTTTCACCATTAACACAGTGATACTGGAGTAGGCTTAATACTGTACCCCAATCCAAAATTCAGATGTAGAATGAACACTGTACACCTCAATCCCACTGAACCCTTAATTTCACTAGATTTTCACTGAAATCATATAATTGCATGAAGAATGAGTTTTATAGTAAACTCAATAGGAAATGGAGAGATCAATAGCCAGAATGTCAATATGGCTTTGAAAATGCATTTTGATGCCTCACTGTCCGTGAAGGTGATACGGTGAAACTCAAAATGCACATTCTCTGTTACCTGAAGGTAGAACAATAAAGGATTTTGAAGCTTTGGGAAATTGAGAATCTAGAAAAAAACCTGAAAGAAAGCAAAATGTCAACAACTAAATCTGGGTGGTGTCTGTGATATTCTTGGTGCCTTTCTGAAACTGTGGAAAGTGTCAATTTTAACAGAAGGAAAAATTAAAGAATTTCACAGAAAATTTCTATGAAACAGCCACCTGTAAAAAAAAGTTTTGGGTGCTTTTAGGGGAAAAAAAAACCAGTAACAGACATTTTCTAGCTTTGAAAAACAAAGTCCTAACAGAGAAAATTATATGCTTTCTACTGGTGCAGCCCCATAATTATCTTTCAATGTAAATTCTTATTAATACCTATCCCATTTTCACGTTATTTTAAAACTTCAGCATTTTTAAGTGTGTTTTTCCCCAGAAATTTCTGTTTTCTTAAATACATGCTACCATCCTAGGAAATAAATTCATTCCTAGTCAGAGTAAATGCATGAAAACTGAAACTTAATTCCTTTGGATGTTATCATTACTGTTTTAAATGATTAATGGCTAACAAATGGGTTTACAACAGATAAACTCATCTAAGACCTGAATAACAGGCAAAACTGCAGCTCACTGTAACTAGGGGAAAATGACAGTTTACCCCTTATAAACAGAAGGCCAAGTTTAGGCAATGCAGAAAGCCAACCACAAACTCAGTCCTAATAAGGCGCTCAGAACAGCATACACTGGCTACCACATACCAGACACTACTGTCCTTTTTATGGACAAGGCAACCAAAGTCCAGAGTTCAAGCAGCTCACTGAAGTTATTTACATATGATGAGTTCCAACAAAAGATACTTTGTGTCATTATGCAATCCCACCTTCACCAATAAAATTCAACATCACCAAGAGCTCCCTGAGACTCTGAGAGTCCCATTCACAGTGACATGCCATCTTTTAGCCACCCAGACAGTCATACCCATGCCGCTTCATGAATCAAGAAAATGCAGGACAGGGTGCCTGCCTGGGTAGCTCAGTCAGGTAAGCATCTGCCTTCAGCTCAGGTCATCATCCCAGAGTCCTGGGATGGAGCCCATGTTCAGGCTCCCTGCTCGGTAGGGAGTCTGCTTCTCCCTCTCCCTCTCTCCCCTACTTGTTTGCACACACGCTCTCTCTCTCTCTCCCAAATAAATAAATAAAATATTTTTTTAAAAGAAAGAAAAGGAAAACAAAGAAAATGCTGGGGAACCTGGCTGGCTCAGTCAGGAGAGCATGAAACTTCTGATATCGGGGTTGTGAGTTTGTGAGTTCAAGCCTGACCCTGGGTATAGAGATTTCTTTTTTTAAGATTTTATTTTTAAGAAAAAAAAAAATGCAGTTCAGAGTTCAGTGTGACCCAAATCAGCAGTTAAGCCAAGACATTAATCTCATTTTTCATCTCCAAGTCTCACACTCTTTTCCACAAATCATAAAAGCAAACATGCTAGCTACAGGGGCCACGGGGTATAATAAACCTAAGACAAGTTGTGCACAGCTGGGTTTGACTCTTACTTGGTAGTTTTGTGAACTTAGAAAAGTTATTTCTTTGATTTCCAGTCTTCTTGTATTAAACACATCTATAGGCACCATCACTCTCCCTGTAAAGACCACTGTAGAAGTGTGAAAGATCTGGTACTCATGGATACTCAAATGGTAGTTGTTATTATTACCCATGACAACACAGGCTCTCGCCTTGTCATAACTATTTCATTAAGCAGTATTAAATGCATGCTGGCCCAAGAAATCAATCCTCTGAAGGCCATACAAAGAGTTCAAATACTTCACAGTAAAGAGATTGAAAGGCACTGCTCTCTACCACAGCATATGCCCTTCGTGGTTATCACTCCAGGGTCTAAACATTTTTCCAGTTATGGGATGAATTCTATCTCCTCCATCAATTTCGTATGTTGAAATTCTAGTCCCAGTACCTCAGACTGTGACTGTATTTGGAGACACGGTCTTCAATGAGGCAATTAAAATTAAATCAAGTCACTGGAGAAGGGTCTAACCCAATCTAAGGAGACTAAGACACAAGCATAAAGAACAAACCACCACGTGAAGACAGAGGAAGAAGATGGTCACTTACAACCCAAAGAGAAAGACCCTCAGAATAAAATCAACCCTGCCAACACCTTGATCTTGGACCTCCAGCCTCCAGAACTGTGAGGAAACAAATGTCTCTTGTCAGCGCCACCAAGACCCTGATATTTTGTTGTGACTGCCCCAGAAGACTAATACACCCATCGAGTGCCATCCTCCCCCCTGCAGCCCAACCCAGGTACAAAGGACATACAGCTGTGACCATCACTACCACACAAGGTGCCTGAAAACTGACACAAATGAGTGCTAAGGAAGAACGTGTTGTATGCTAGTCCATCCGGCAATTCCAGTCCACAAAAGGATCAACCTTTTCTATCAATTTCAACAATAGTGGCTATTTCCCAGGACTCCATGAGGAGGAACTGGAATTCAGGAGTAGAAGAGCTCTGGACCTCTACTGGGCTCTCTTCAGTTGGAAGCCTCCCTACAGGAAAACACAGTTGGGCCCAGAAAATGGAGACTTACTGCTCCACGTCCAGGAGCACCACAAATCTTTCAGAGTTAGGGCAAGTTTTTGGTTTTGTTTTTGTTTTTTTTTTTTAAGATCTTATTTAGTTATTTGAGAGAGAGAGAAAGGACATGCACGAGTGGATGAGGGGGGTACAGAGGGAGAAGTAGCTTCCCTGCTGAGCAGGGAGCCTGACGTGTGGGTCGATCCCAGGATCCTGAGATCATGACCTAAGCCAAAGTCAGATGCTTAACCAACTGAGCCACCCAGAGCAGGTATACTTTCAAGTAAAAGTTACAGTAGCTTAGAAAGTGCTATCTTGCCATTTGCAATACCATGAATGGACCTACAGGGTATTATGCGAAGTGAAGTAAGTCAGACTAAGACCCAAATCGTATGATTTCACTTACATGTGGGATCTAAGAAACAAAACAAAGAACAAGCAAAACAGGAACAGACTCCTAGAAACAGGGAACAAACTAGCGGTTGTCAGAGGGGTGGGGGTTGGGGGTATAGAAGGGAGAAGAGGTGAAGAGAATGAAGAGATATGGTATTCCAGTTATAAAATAAGACATGGGGATATAATGTACAGCATAGGGAATAGAGTCAATAATACTGTAACAGCTTTGTATGGTGACAGATGGCTACCAGACTTATTGTGGTAATTACCTCATAATGTATATAAATATCGAAGCAGTCGAAGCACTACGTTGTACACCTGAAATGAATACAATACTTCATCAATTCTTCAATAAAAAGTTTTTTAAAGTAAAACAAAAAAATTACAGTTTTCAAAGACTAGCACTGCATTTGTAGTTTCCTGACTTACATCAGATTATGAAGAAATTGTATTATTATCACTATTATTTTTAGACGTTCAGATAAGGCCTAAGAGTAAAGTTTCTTGTGCTCAAAGCATTTTCTCAACACAGAAATTCAGCTATGGCTATTTATAAATCTCAGTTAAACTCTGCTGGATTGTCCCCAGAGACCTAAATCCCCTTTTTATACAATGGCAATTATTCAAAATGCCTGTCTGAAGAAAGAAATGGACTAACAAGATGAAGAACATTTATGAAACACTGGATTGAGGGCTTCATCTCATCATGTGAAACAACAAAGAGTTAGTATTTCTCTGTTCTACCATTAGAACATGCATTTTCCTAGAAAATTCTACATTTTGACAGAGTAGCATTCAGTAAAAAGAAGTTAATAGACAACAATCATGACAATTAACATTCCTTAAAAGAATATACAGAATGGGGGCACCTGGGTGGCTCAGTGGGTTAAGGCTCTGCCTTCGGCTCAGGTCATGATCTCAGGGTCCTGGAATCAAGTCCCACATCAAGCTCTCTGCTCAGCAGGGAGCCTGCTCTCCCCACCCCCCGCCTCGCCTGCCTCTCTGCCTACTTGTGATCTCAATCTCTCTCTGTCAAATAAATAAAATCTTAAAAAAAAAAAAAAAAGAGGGGCACCTGGGTAGCTCAGTGGGTTAAGCCTCTGCCTTCAGTTCAGGTCATGAGGTCCTGGGATCGAGCCCCACATCAGGCTCTCTGCTCAGCAGGGAGCATGCTTTCCCCTCTCCCTCTCTGCCTGCCTCTCTGCCTACTTGTGATCTCTGTTGAATAAATTTTAAAAATCTTCAAAAAAAGAATATACAGAATGACCTGTTTTATTAATAATTATTAATTAATAATTTATTATGCTACTTCTTTTTACAATAAATTTAAATTTCAAATTAAAAATTGTTCCCCCCCCCCCCATTTCACAAGGTATTATGAATAAGGGGTGTGTTTGGGCTTGGATCTGCCCTCCAACTCATCTTGGCATACTTACTGAGTCCTCTCTGCCCCAAGCATGGGATTACAGTCATCATCACAGGTGTGAATTACATCGTGAAGGTCTCTCCGCTACCCTAAAGTCCCTTGTACTGTTAAAGATAAATAAAAATTCTGGGAACAGTAGAGCACTATTTCACAGAGAAGTCCCTGGACCAACTCAACTGGTATCACAGGGGGTTGGCTATTAACAATGCAGATTCCTAGGCTGCAGCGAGAGCTCCTAATCTCAGGACAATGTCCAGATTATCTTCATTATTAATCAACTTCCCAACTGATTCTTTTTTTTTTAATAAAGATTTTATTTATTTGACAGAGAAAGACACAGCGAGAGGGGGAACAAAGTAGGGGGAGTGGGAGAAGGATTAGCAGGAGAGCAGAGAGTCCGATGTAGGACTCAATCCCAGAACCCTGGGATCATGACCTGAGCTAAAGGCAGATGCTTAACGACTGAGCCACCCAGGCACCCCTGACTCTTATACTGAGTACAGTTTAAGACCCAAAGCAACGTACAGTACATGCTACTGGCATGGGGCTTTAGCCTCTGGTACGACCATTTATAACTTGTACGACCATGGGGAAGTTACCTCCCCACCTATATTCTAGGGACAACAGTACCTGCCCCTGAGAGGTGCCAGAAGAGGACACAAAATCATCTGTACAAAGCCTTCAACATGCTGCCTAACCCACAGCACATACTGAAAAATGTGGGTTGTTAAAATTACAATATACAAAAGGACTTTGAATTTATTGATTAATTTTGGTTGAGTCACTGATTAACACATTAAAACAAAGTGAATATTCTAAGGGAACCATGGAAACATGTCTTCTGATTATAAGTCACAAGGTTCTGAGTGCTCAGATTTTAAATAATGTTTAATGGTAAATGCCAGGCATACGGCTCTAAGAACACATGCTGAAAGCGGAATACTGTAGTCAACAAGGTTTTCATTTCACAGCATCTTAAATGGAGGTGTCAGAGCAGACTCAGGGGAACCTGAAACCATTCCTGTGAAACATTATTTGACTTTGCCATCCAAAATCACACCATAGCCCATATGTATAATTACATATTTGGCTCAGATTTTGTTTTTATCATTTATATCTTTTGTTTTCATCTTAAAAAAAATTCCTATGTACTAGTAGAGCAGAGATTAGAAACACACCTGGGACTTTTGTAGAACTAAAGCAGCACATGTATTTAATTATGGTGAGGTTTCTATCATTATCATTCTAAACATGTTCACGCTATACCCATTAAAAACAGAAAAAAAGGAAGCTATGGGGAAATGCAGATAGCACACAGTAAGTTTAATCTTTAGATGATCTCAAATGAATCTGTGCAAGCAGAATTCCAAATTACTGCACGTAAATAAAAAACGTGAAATCTGCCCCTCCAATATCCATTCTCCAGAAACAGTTTTTGGAACATTTTGGAAGGGAGTCCCATCTAGGACCTAGGTCCCCAGAGGACCGATAATGTCTAAGCTGTATAGTTTGTGTGGCTTGGGGGACACAAAATACTCACAGCTTGATCCCAGATAAGGAAACCCAGAAAAACCCTCATGCTAGTTGAGTGATCCATCTTCTAAAGGACCTGGTACTGTAAAATATATGACACTTCTGTCTACTTCAAGGACAATAAGCTCCAAATTCTTATGCACAGGAAGACACAAAAGATATGTAAGAATAAAGCAGAGGAGCAGGAACAATGGTGATCTGTGGCAGGGATTTCTTAAGAGGGTAAGTAGAGAAGGGAGCATCAGGGAGGAGGGGGAAGGCTGGAACAGTACTGCAGGGAATACAAAGTCTAGCCTATAGCTCAGAACCTATCACTTAACAATTATTTCTTAAATATCCTAAGTCTTTGCATACCTTACCTCGTGTAGTCTTTGTAGTTGCTACAGTTCCCACTTCCTAACTAAGGCTGAACTAAGCCTAAACACTTGGCACTTAGTAAGTACTCTGTACTACAGCTATTTTTCTGATCAACAAATGAATCAGCCCAACTGAGTGTACTTATAGAAGAATGACTTTGACGACATTCAAAACAGACACGGCAAGAGTGCCCAGGTACCTCAATCGGTTAAGTGTCTGCCTTTGTCTCAGGTCATGATGCCAGAGACCAGGAGTTGAGCCCCACACTGGGCTCCCTGCTCAGTGGGGACCCTGCTTCTCCCTCTGACCCTTCCCTCTCTCGTGCAATCTGTCTCAAGTAAACAAAATCTTAAAAAAAAAAAAAATATATATATATATATATATATATATATATATATATATATATAGACATGACATAATAAAGACATATAAATGGTTACAAGAAAAAAAAAATCAGGTACACAAATCCGTATCTTAATTATCAACTGTGGATGACACTAGCCCAGGAAGAAAATTATAAAAGTAAGGTATATTTTGAACCATATGTGAATTAATCTTTAAAAAGTTTTTAACTTGAGGGGCATCTGGGCAGCTCAGTCATTTAAGCAGCCAGCTCTTGATTTCAGCTTAGGTCCTGATCTCAGGGTCCTGGGATTGAACCCCATATCAGGCTCCATGCTCAGGAGGGTATCTGCCTAAGATTCTCTCTCCCAACTCCAACCAATAAATAAATATTTTTTAAAAAATTTTTTAACTTGAAAAGTTAATGTTTTTGGTAAAGCTGAATCCTCTGAGAAGTGAAAACTAGAATTTTCAAGGCATTTTCATATATATAATTTTTTTTTTTTAAACAACAACCTATTAAGTAGCTATGCCCACCACAGCCATCTGGTAAGATTAAGAAAAATTAAGCAAATGAAAAAGTAAGTTAAGCAACTGGCTCAAGACTGTGAAATCCCAGCATTAGGACTTGACCTTATTCCCTCCATTTCAAATCTATTTCTTATTCCATCACTTATGCTGGTTTTACTGAAGATCAAGTTCTAAAAAAAAAAAAAAAAAAAAAAAAAAAAGGTAAAAGTTTTCTTTAAAATGAAGTCCTAACTAAAGAAACATCTAAATTCAAATATTGGTAGCTTTAAGCCCTTAAGAAACTCAAGATGAGAAAATCAAGGTCTAATGGACTATAGGAAACTAGACAAGTAAATGCACATTTCCTTGCCTTGGTGTGAGATCCAGACCAGCGTGAAAATCAGTGAGGGAAACAGAAACCTAGTTCTGAGAGGTTCTGTGAACAGAGACACAGGGATACACCCTGCTAATTAAAAAATGGAAGAGAAGCAAAACAACACAAAAGAAAACACAACCAGGTGCTACAAGACATGCAACATGCGTGCCACCAACTCGGAATGTACTTGAGATACATTCATAGCAAAGCAAGCTGTGTAACGTATCTCCAGTGCCATCCGCATCCAACCTACGCAGTAATAGCCAAGTCTGAGTCAGCTACTACCATTCAAACTTCATCACCATCTGCTCAAATGTTAAAATACTCAGTAGTAGTGACTTCAGTAATACTCATCATTAGCAATGATAATCAATACCTCAATAATTATATTGGGCACCTAGGTGGCTCAGTCGTTAAGCCTCCGCATTTGGCGGGGATCATGATCCCAGGCTCCTAACATCGGGCTCCCTGCTCAGCGGGAAGCCTGCTTCTCCCTCTCCCATTCCCCCTGCTTGTGTTCCCTCTCTTGTTGTGTCTCTCTCTGTCAGATAAATAAATAAAATCTTAAAAAAAAAAAAAAAAGGTATGTTTACAGAGACAAAAACAAAACAAAAACCCCCACACATTAAGCAATTCGCTTTAGGGAGAAAAAAAAAGTATCTCAACATGTTATCCAGAAATCCTAATGCAGCGATGACATATATCTACATTACAGCCCCATTTCATTCAGGCAAAGCACGTGTTGGGAGTCTTACTTCCCATCATAACAGATGAACATTCAGATGCAGAAGGCTACAGGGAAAAGGCATTTCCACACAGGACAATCTTTAGGAAAAATCAACTAGAAAGGCACACTTCTCAATGGTCTAAATTGCTAAATCGTCTAAACGAGAATTGCACTGAGAAGTTTAAAAAGAAAAATAAAGTAATAAATACGTTAACTTTTTTTTTAAAGATTTTATTTATTTATTTGAAAGAGAGATCACAGGTAGGCAGAGCAGCAGGCAGAGAGAGAGGGGGAAGCAGGCTTCCCGCCAAGCAGAGAGCCCGATGCGGGGATCGATCCCAGGACCCTGAGACCATAACCAGAGCCGAAGGCAGAGGCCCAACCCACTGAGCCACCCAGGCGCCCCCTATGTTAACTATTAATAAAGCCTTCCAATAAGCAATTTCTTTCTACTTCAATGTGACCTTTCAGTTGATAAAATTCCAATGGGCTGCCCAAATTTGACAAGTTACAACAACATTAACACAAAAGTCAAAGAACTTACACATAGCAAACCAAAATCTAAGGCTTAGGGTATTTCACCAAGATTAAAGAAAGTATCAACTAGAAAAAAAGACAACAACAATTTGCAGGGGTTGCAACGATGAGAGAGGAACTACTGGAATTTTCCATCATGAAACAGCAGACAAATTTCTATAAAACCATCTTGGTGCTAACAAATGCAAAATTCTGCTTTTTAAACTACAATTTGTTATTCACTCTGCTGCCACTAGAGCAAACACAAAATTACCTGCTTCCATTTAGCCCTAACACTTAATGCTACAAGGGAGGGAAAGAGGAAGTGGCTGTAGGGCCACAGCTGTAGAGGCAGAAAGACCCCAGACTAGAGGCGTCTGCCACCACGCAGCACGGATCGGAAACAGCACAAACTCGGGTGGATGGTGTGAAGAACATAGGGGAAAGAAGAGTAAGTATTTCACTGCTTGGGGGGCTGAGCACACATGGTGGTTCCATTTATGAGATGGGGAACCTAGAACCTAGAACCCTGTCTTGTGCTTATGAAGATGCCCTTCACATATCCAAGTGGAGATGGAAGATGCCAGACAGACCACTGGACCAAAAATCTGGAGCTCGTGAGAGACATGAGGGCAGGAGACATCACCTGATGGGTGTGTTTATAGTCAAGGGACTAGGAACTCACTTTTGAAAAAAGGTCTAGACAGAGAAAAGAGCCAGGGACAACGTTCCGAACCACACCCACCCTTGGAGATCAAGCAGAGGAGAAGGTTCCTCTAAAATCATCAGGAGAGCAGCCAGTGAAAGAGAAGAAAACCAGGAGCGTGTAAGGTTGCAGGAGACAGAAGATGAAGGATGGGTGTGTGAGGGCGGACAAAGCAGCACAGAAGGTGAGAGAACAAAGAAGGAGAGGCGTCAGGACACTACCACCCAGGGAATGGGAACGAAATGGTACAGCAGAGCTACAGGGAGCCAGGGAGCCCAGTTTCACTAATGGTCTGCAGAATATCCAACTACATGCTCCATGCTTGCACTTTACATTGTCAGGGCTATGTTAATGACTGTCCACTGGCAGAGGGAGAGCAACAAGGCATCTGCTGGAGTTCAGGCCACATACTAGATTACTGGACTGGGAGGGAAGGCCAGACCGTGAGAGGGATGACAGACTGGGAAACAAAGGCAAAGCCCAAGGTTTAGAGGTTTCCAAGGAGAAATGGCAGAGTACGTAAGTGGAGGGGTAGGAAGTGGTGGTCAAATAAAGGAAAACTTTTAGAAAATTCTAGAGGTGTGTTAAGTTATTGGTGTGGACTGGGCCTGGGACAGCAGTTCTTCAACATGTTGGTCTCAATCACTTAGCTAAGTGACCTCAATAACAATCACGCCATGAGTGTGGTCAAGCAAAAAATGCCCAATTCTTACTTACCACCCTAAACTGAAACCAATGTCAATTCAAGATGTTCCAAAGACCTCATAAAGCTGGATGAAGAGTAGCCATTCTACACAGAAGGTTTCATCACAATCATCAGTGAACCCATTGACACATACAACAATAGATTTAAGGTTATTAAAGCAAAATCAACTCCATCAAAAGCTCTATGGCCTGCCTTGTCTTCAAAGTCACCATCTCAAAATAGGGCTGGATAAGAAACTCTTTAACTATATTTTCTTCTTCACAACTCAAACAAGTATATGAAGAAGGCCCATCAAGGGTCCACAGCTGGAATGAAGTAATCATACACAGGGCCAGAGAGGGGAGCAATGAGGTATCTTTCAGAACATTCTAGTAATAGGAGAAAAGGGAGTTTGAAAATTAATAGCTAATGGCATGTAACATTTTAGCTCAAGGGCGGGAAGCAATAACCAGAAGAAAACCACAGCAAGTACTTCTGACTTGCTGTGGTTTTCTAAACAAATTTCTACGGCTTCTCAATAAAACTTACGTGGTGTCTGAAATACGAGAAACATAAAAATTAATCTCATTCCCAGATATTCATCCCCAGTAAGAGCACTGAACACATTATACTGACAAAATATCCCAAAGGTATTCAAATATTTCTTTATTCCTTATCTAATCCTCAAATGAGTGATCCTGGGAAGCAGACAAGACTGGATTCACGGGTCTCAGTTCACAAATGAAGAAAGTGAGGCATTACAAGCTACATGACTCATCTAAGGTCACATGCCCAGTTAGAGGAGAAGAGGAATAATGTTTCCCTAAATCAGAGCTTTTCCATCACCCCACGCAGATTAATTATTACTTATAATGATTAATGCAACCACAAGGATTCTGAGTGCCCTAGAAAGTTTCCACATCACATTTCCATATCACATTTTGACAATATACCTAAAATTTTCCAGAAGAGGGGGTCAATTCCCGGTGTACCCAAATCATGTGAAAAAAACAACCCAAAAGAGCTACGTTCCTACACAGTTAGATCTAGAGAATGTAATTTGAGATCCTGTTACCCCTTTGTAATACTTATGCTTACCATGTGGATAGCACTGTTCAGTATACTACACTAGCAGACACTGTACCTTTTAATGATTGTTAGGATAAAAAGTAAACTATTTAATTAGAAACATAAAGCTAAGGTTACATAGTCACTGGAGATGTTATTCATCAACTTCAGGGACAAGCACCTTGAAGGTCACTACCATGGGTGGACAAGGGCAAGCTTAGAATTCCCAACAAGTTTGAAGCTGCTGCATTTTTAAGATCAAGGTGGGTCAAACCAACAGACAGGTGCTGAGCTGAAGTTCTGCCGGCAAAAAGAAACAGGTAGGTTTTGCAAGGAAAGAAAAAGAAGAGACAGAAGCCTCTGAGAATGGAAAAGCTCAATGAGAAAGAATAAGAAATCTCAGTCAAGAGAATTGACAAAAGTAGACAAGGCAAAGGCACCTGGGTGGCTCCATCAGTTAAGTGTCTGACTCTAAATCTCAGCATTGGGAGTTTAAGCCCTGTGTTGGGTTCCATGCTGGGTGTGGAGCCTACATGAAGGAAGGAAGGAAGGAAGGAAGGAAGGAAGGAAGGAAGGAAGGAAAAAAAAGAGAGAAAGAGAGAGAGATTAAGAAAAGAAAAGAGAAGAAAAAAGAAGAGAGTAGACTGAAGCAGAGCCATCCCCAGGAGCTCAGGAAACCCAAGTGCTTCAAGGATACCGACCTTCCTCTCTGGGAATAAACAATCCTGACTAGGATACAGACCGAATCTGGCACTGATCTCCCTCTAACAGCTCACAAGATTATTTCAGCAGAGACCTAAGATAAAATGATGAAGCAACATGAGATCAGATAGCCTGAAGAAAAGAATACTAAGTAACAATTAATGGTCTTCACGAATATGAAGCATTTTTACGAAGATCAAAGTAACCAACTGTCTTCATCTTCACTAAAGCTTAAATTGCAAAAAAGGAAACTGCTTAAGCAGAGCAGTTACTGGCTCTTAAGACACTGTTACTAAGAGATTCTCAGATCCTCCTTTCAATTTTTTTTTTTTTTCCCAGTGATAGGATAAACGTTGAAATGCCTGAAAAGCCTGGGAGTTCTTTTGTGGTTTTACTCTGATGAGGAAAGGTTAGGGACATTAATTTAAATGTAGACCTTTTGAGCCAAATTTTGCAAAATGTTCCTCTTCGGTTAACTCCATCTCTATTTCCCACACACAGGAATGACTGCCATGGGCAGGTCTTTACTGGATCTGCACCACTAGCCGTGGTGGCCAGTCATGGTCCAAGAAACATCGTTTCCCACCTCTTCCATCCCCTAGTAAGAGCCCAGAATGTCACCCTAGTCCTCAGATGGGGAAATCACTGCCCTGAATGGGAATCGTTTTTCCATTAGGTGGTCTATTACAGTACAGCAATTTACTTTTCTCTCCGTCTCATTCCAGAAGCACTAGGAAAGATTCTGCAATACTTGCCAACCATTTAAGAGAGAATGTGGCAAGACTGGTAGTTTTCTTGTCTGAGGGAAAAGAATAAAGACCCAAACTTGCTCTGAAACCATGAACAGAACTGGCTCCAGAGAGTGCTTCAGGAAGTGTGATGGCCAAAACATTCCTAAGGTTTCATCACATCTATATGAGTAGGTGTGTCAAAGTTGCAGGCACCCTTACCAAAGAGCCCAGTGTCGCTGCTAATGTAGAGCCGTCTGGAAAAATAGGTCATTGCCTTTGGTCTACCTGGCAGAGATGTGCTCCAAGGCAAAGACACCTGGACCTTGTGGGAACTGTGCTTAAAAACAAATATGGAGCGAGCATGACCTTAGGAGGATTCTGAGTCACACTGCATTAATCTCCAAAGCAAGCCAAAGGTTTACCCAAAAGAGGAAAATTTTGACAATTCTCATGGACCTAAGACTTGGCTATAAAGAGAGTTAGACGACTCATGCAGTAGGCTCACAATGTAATGTTCTGAGCTGTACATACACCCCTGGAAAACGGCCACATCACCCTCAAATAGGACGGAAAATATCAACTGAATGGATGATCAATGTCTTTTTTAAAGTCAAGGTTATCCTTTAAAAAAAAAAAACAACAACAACAGCTCCTAGAAAACAAGTTAGTTATGAAACCAAACAACTTCAGAGAGGTAACTGAAGTCAGAAGTCAGATTTCTGCCAATCCACTAAAAATATTTTTTTTTAAATAAGACATTCTATGTGCCCTTGACTTTAAGCCTTATAAAGGGCAATCAATTTAAAACCACTAAAAAGGTTAGCTAAATAAGTGTAAAATATGATGGCTATATTTTACATTTTAAATTCTGTATAAATGTTTTCCATATAAGGTGCACAATTACATATTTGGCAATACCAGAAACATACATGCTATCCTCTCCACCCACAGAGCTCACAAGCTCCCACAAGGTTGTGGGGAGGGTGCAGAGGCGGTTTGAAAGGCAGTAGGGAGAAACTGGAACTTAGCAAGCAATTTTTTTTTTTTTTTAAAGCAGAAAATGTAGGGATGGGAGTGGGAAAGAAGAAACAAAGGCACAGAGCTGACTGCAGGCTGATGAGGAAGCAATCTGACTTGGGGCACACAGCTGGAATTCTGCTACTGTGAACCACGCTGTTCTCAAGTTCCACTCTGCCTCAGAGCTAAGTGAGGAAAATCTTGTCCTCGCAAGGGACAGCTGAGAAATATTAACACAAGACTTTCCTTGAAATCTTAATAAAATAAGCTTCACTTCTATGACAATTTTTTTTAAGATTTTTCTTTTCTTTTCTTTTTTTGTCAGAGAGAGAGCGAGCGAGCGAGCACAGGCAGGCAGAGTGGCAGCAGAGGCAGAGGGAGAAGCAGGCTCCCCGCTGAGCAAGGAGCCAGATGCGGGACTCGATCCCAGAATGCCCGGATCATGACCTGAGCCGAAGGCAGCCACTTAACCAACTGAACCACCCAGGTGTCCCCTATGACAAATTTTTTACCTCACTTTTCAATCTCCACATTAGTAAATTCTTTGGAATCTTCAGCTTGCTTGCCTAGAAAAAAGGTTTCTCTCAAAATGTCACGTCCTTCTGAAAGCGTACACCACTGTAACAAAGCCAAACAATAATAGTAACAGTAAGGAGTCATGGCTAACATTGGCTGAATGCAGATTACTGTGGGTCTGGTCTAAATACTTAAATACATCAATTCAGTTCATCTTCTAGCCACCCTGTGAGGTTAAGTATTGTTACTATCTCTGTTTTATGGATACAGAGCTTAATGTTTAGAAAGGTTAATGCTAGGGGCGCGTGGGTGGCTCAGGCCTCTGCCTTCGGCTCGGGTCATGATGCCAGGGTTCTGGGATCGAGCCCCACATCGGGCTCTCTGCTCAGCGGGGAGCCTGCTTTCTCCTCTCTTTCTCTGCCTGCCTCTCTGCCTACTTGTGATCTCTGTCTGTCAAATAAATAAATAGAATCTTTAAAAAATAATAATAAAAAGAAAAGAAAGGTTAATGCTAGGCTAAGGTCACAAAACCATTATCAGGGCCAAGGTTCTGAGTTGACTCCAGCACGAGTTTTTTTGTCTTTTTTTAAGTTCTAACCCAATGTGGGGCTTGAACGCAGGATCCCAAGACCAAGAGTCACGTAGTCCACTGACTGAGACAGTCAGGTACCCCAACAGTGCCAATATTCTGAACCTGCATGCTCTGATGGCATCAACCATCACTCTTCCCTCTAGAGCCAAGCTGAGCAGAAAGCACACCATTCTTCTGCAGTAACAAACACAGTGGGAAGAACTCTCTCCTAAACATGAAACAAAGGGCTCCCCCAGGATGAAACAAAGGGCAAAATTCTGGTGAATTTGTTTGTAGAAATATGTAGTCAACCATTACCAATCTGGGGGGGGGGGACTTTTCTTCCCTATCTACTCTTATGTTATTAATGGTTTAAGAAAAAGTTCTCTAGAAAGTAGTAGCCAAGTGATCGGCATCTTTGCATCCCCTGAAACAACTATGCAAACTTTTACTTCTGAACACCTCTATCCTGCTTTTAGCTCCTTGTTTTATCTTCCCAGGTCCTTTAGAATTTGACAGATTATCTTTGTAGAATGCATGTGGCCATGTGTGCAATTACTTTGTTAAGTACACGTGCCCAAGCCCACACCCATCTGTTCCTGTTCTTACCCCATACGAGCTACCAGAATCCTAGAGGCCAGCCAGCATCCTGCCCTTTTACCTCCCACGTGGGCCCAGAAGGTGCTGGCTGACCACTGCCAAAGGCTGACTCTCTGCAGCGAGTCTCATGGCCCAGAAACTGACCCCTTTCGTGACCCTTCTTCTGCATAAGCCTTCAAAAATTACTAGACCTCACTCTTTCCAAGAACACTGGGATAAAAATGCAAACTCCTCGTGCTTTTAACTGACAAAGCAACTGTTACATTTTCTACGAGTGACTAATTAGACATGTGACTGGCAACTAGACCTTTAGGAAATTTTTCAGCCCTGACTTTTAACCAAATATTTATGTATAAAACATACAGTCACACACACACACACACACACACACACACACACCCATTCATTCCAAAGCAATTTATGCACCTGATTTCCAAGCACATTTAATTGAACCTACTGTTGCTTCAAATGAAATTTCTACTTAATGTAAATGTGTATGAATTATTAACTACTGCTCTTTGAGAATAGAACCTAAAAAAGATTTGGGGGTGGGGGGAACAAACCTCCTGCCATAGTTGGAAGATTCAAGAAGTGACTATGTTTTCCTGTGACAACCATACAATAAACTCCTTTCCTCCATTTATTTTTTCCTTTCCCCCAGTTTCATTGTCCACATTCACGTGCCAGGGGCAGGCTGGCATGGATGGCCATGCAGAAAGAGGGCCCTATTTGGATGGAAAGATCCTCCAACTGCCTCTGCAGAGCACAGCACTGCCTGGGCTTTCCTCGATGGGAAAAAACATGCTGACCTTCCTTAAATATCTACTCACCCTACTGTGCCCTTTAAAAACAGGCTGCCACGTTACTACTTAAAGTAGTGAAACCTCTTCTTCAAAATCTAAAAGATGAGAGTCAACAACACCTAAGACTCATATGCCCCAAATACCAAGGCAAAATCCCTACCTCCCCAGCACCAAACCTGTCCCTCCATTCCAATTTTTCTTTCATCATGAACAGCACGTTTTGGGGCCAGGGCAATGTGAACACCAGATTCTGCATTATTCCAGCCCCACTTCAGAGTGCCAAGGGGAAAACTGAGGTTTAACCTGTACCCAGGGGTTACCTCAGAGCCAGAAAGAGAGCCGGAAGACGTGTCACAGGGGTCTAGCTTACTCTGAGGCAAGGCAAGTTCATCTCAGGAGAGTCTCTGGAGATACACAACCTTAAGGATACCAAGGCAGGCCATCTGCATCTATCTAGAAGCTAACTTTTAGGAGCGCACAGGTGACGAGGGAAATCTGCTCCAGAAATGCTGGTGTAACAACTTAGTCATCTTTGGGACAGTCTTCTTTCCTTCCTATTGGTGAATCATCAGCCTTGATGCTTACTAAAAGGCTTGAAGTCTGGTCAAATAACAGAGAAGAGGATCATCCCTGTGAGAATAGTCTGAAGACAGATGTTTATTCTATCAGGTCAACAGACTAGATGCTAGCTCAACCCGGGAAATATGGTCACATGTACCTTTTCAACACAAGTGGTTAAGAGGGAGCGGAAAGCATGAAAGGGTCCAAAATACCCTAATAATTGTTCAAGGAAGGAATGGTAAAAGGGCATTCAAATATTGGTTCTTATCTTAATGGTAGTTTTGCTTTAACCTACATGATACCAAAGGGCTAACTTCCATAGCTACAGATGGGGAAAGTTAAGGAATTTATTTTTTTTAAACAGCATCCAAAATAGTGCCAATAAAACCCTGGAGAAAAAGGAGCTTGCGTTTTAGGACAGTGAGGTAGCGGCTCATCCATTAGAAGGCAGTGAACACCCATTTCTAACGTGCGGAATCTTGTTTTCTGACTGAGGTAAGTGCTGGGTCTCCTATATCAAACACCCGTTTCCTCCAATGACCCACCATGTCTCCCATCAACTTCCTTTCCATCTGGGGTTTCCTGTGACTACCAGCCAATAGACCAGCAAAAGAACGATCTAGAATTCAACAAACAACCTCTTCAAAGGTCCGCCTTTGAGGACGTAAAATCCAGACTTCTTTCAGCTCACTTAGGCCATGATTTGCCCCCTACCTCCCTTCACCGCTTCACACGATCATGATTATCAAGTGGGTTATTACTGCATGGCACTCTTTCGCTCAGGCCACAATCACAATTCATAGCATCTACTCCCTCATGACTCTATGCCAGTCACTCTCCTGAACTTACAACTACGTGTGTGTGAATATATGATCTAATTTAACAATTCTAAGAGATAGGTCTGAACCATTTCCTCTTTTTCCAGTTCTAAGTCTAGCCAAACAGGTCTGGAATTGGAACCAGGTCTGACTCCAAAGCCCTGGGTAACCCAAAACCACCTTCATTTTCAGCTTATCTCTTGATGCAATTCACTGCTGTCTGCATCAGCACGGACCTAACATCTTTTATCTGTGACATTTACTGTCTAGGTGGTTCCCCACACTGTCTTTCGGGGACTCACGAGCATATGAAAGCACTTAAAAATTTTTAACTAGGATTAATGAAACTGTGGATGAAATTAACCTCAGTGCCCCCGTGGCTTAAGCACCCAGCACATTAGGCCAGGCATGTCCTGACACATTCTAACCCATTTCTGGGGTGTAGGTCCGTCCACGACTACTCTCGGCCCTGATCCAAGGGACAGTCTTACAACTCTGTCCTTGTAGAAGTTTCACCACAGGGACTGCCAAGAGACCTATTCAACCCGGATGCCTTCATATAGTCATGGAGCAAGTGTATTTATGATCCGAAATAAGACCTAAACATCTGTGTACACATTAAAGCAGTTAACACACACCTGCATACTAGAATGTCCAGCTGTCCCATCCTCTTGCTTAATTCTGAGTTACCAGTCACTTAACTGATGGTCCAGCTGTCATCACCCAGCCCCAAAATGATCCTGAATTGAAAAGTTCATGACGGTAAAGGCATGGGCCGGGAGGGGGGGTGGGGGTG
Organism: Neogale vison; assembly: GCF_020171115.1. Lineage (NCBI taxonomy): Eukaryota > Metazoa > Chordata > Mammalia > Carnivora > Mustelidae > Neogale > Neogale vison. The sequence continues at coordinate 221,630,832 of NC_058091.1, forward strand.
AAGGGAGAATGCCAATAAGAGGAGAGATAATGCAGGAAAACAGTGACAATTGAAAACTTTGCTCTTGTTGTCCCTTAATGAAGAAGCAGTCTGGGAGAAGAGAGAAGATGACAGGGGTCCAGGTGGGTCAGCATTAAATAACTGCACTTGTCACCACCACAGTCCATTCCCCCACACACCCAGACCCTCCCTGCAATTCCCTGTTGTCAGCCAAGCTGCGCCCTTCAGTATGAGAAGCACAAATACAAAGCATTTGGAGCCAAAGAAGCACGTTGAGGATTAAGCCTGCGCTTGAGCAAGAGAAGGGCAGAGCCCAGGTGAAATCCTGAGGATCTCCTTCAGCGCTTCTTCGCCATCAGTGTGCTCAGAGTCACGGGCCAAGCTTGTTTTAAAGGCGGGTCACAGACTCCCACCCCGCCTGGATGCTGATCCAGTCACTCTGAACTGGGACCTAGGGGTCTGCACCTCATTGGGCCCCAGGTGACCTGAGCAGGTGGCTCTGGCCACACACCGACTTGAGTTGTCCCTGCCCGGCAGCTGGGGAAGCACTTCTAGACAAAGAGCTGGAAAAGGAGTCGGGTCCTTCCTGTGTTGCTCGGAAACTACCGGACCTGGGGCATGTCCTTTCATCTCTCTGGATCTTTTGCAACTTCCAATATGTGAGAAGATGGGAAATGATCTCTCAGGGTCCCTTCTAACCCTGGAATACTGCAACTGTGGGAAGTGCTTTACAGAGTAAAGGAGGTGATACAATACAGGTGTGCTTCATGAACTCTCAAAGTTAGCGCCTTTGGTATACTTATTTATGGGTCTGAGTACGGGAAGTAAAGTAGAACTGGATTTAGGAGTATCAGGTTGGTAGTAGTTCATGGAACTCAATATATACCCTGCCGTGGCCCCCCCTTTGTGGGCAGAAGCAAGCAGTCCTTGCGTGGTAGGTCAGAGGTGCTGGTTGCCACACAGAAGGGTGTCAGCAAGTGCCCCACGTGGCAGGGAGGTCCGTGCCCTTGGGCTCCTAAGAGCAGCTTGCTCCCATGCACTCTTGCTCCAACTCAAGGCGGGGCTCCCTTCTGCAGGAAAGGCTCCTCAAAGTTCCTTCCAGTGAAAAGAACATTCATCCAACCCACCAGGACATCACTGCAGTCTTAGTTTGTTCCTACTTCAGATATGGGTTTGGGGGCGGGGCGCAGGGGTAGATTCACATCACAGAGAAGGAAGGAAAAACGTCTCCTGCTTCAGCAGCAGTGTAACAACAGAAAGAGCTTTCCCCCCAGAAGTAAAGCGCTTGTTCACTACTCTCTGTGAAATCACAGCTTGTTTGTTCAGTAAATAAAGCGTCTGAATTAATAGGGGATTTAAAGAAGCTAGAGGGGAAAGGCCTTGCCCTAAAATCAGATCCGTGGTTAGCGCCAACTCTCAGTGAGAAGCTGAATTGACATTCTCCTTCACTGTTTAATTACTAAGGGAGGGGGCCCTGGCAGCAGGCATGGAGGGGACTGTCAATGAGGCTCGGAGGGACCCTGGAGGACAATGAATGACAGCAAGGAAGATAGGTTTAGCAACTGCTGCCTGGCTTTTCCCTTATTTCCTTCCAAGACAACCAAATAAATTAAATTACAAACCCGTGAATCCTATAATAAATAAATAAAATAAAGTCAACAGAACTCTGCCTCAATTGAGTGTAGCTTTCCAGGACGAGAAAAGTCAGGAAACAGTAAGTGGAACATGACCCAGGCTCACCACAAGTGTACCCCAGCCTTTCCCCAGCTCACCCTTCCAAGCAGGTGTACCATTTTTAAGTTATGCCAGAGGCCCAATGCAAACAATTAAAACTGGTTCCCTGCTAAGGATGTAAAGTTATCCTTCCTCCGTCAAGGTGTACATCACCAGTCTTCGCCAAAGGCTGAGTGAAGATCTAATTTATGACCATGCAGTTCATAAACTTAAGAATAGAAAAATATTAACTAATATCATGTGTAACATAAAGGAAAAAGTCTGCAATGAGCTTAGCGATTCCAAATCTAGATTCTGGAGGATGATGAATTCCACCATAAGCCCAACAGTGTTAGTCAAGGGGAGAGACACAAGTGATGGTTCCACACAGAGTTGGCCCAAGTAGCTGCTGCATGAATTCTCTGGAAGGTGTCTATGCTCAGAAGTACAGAGTTCTTTGTCTCCGGGTCCTCGGAAAGCCTAGAACCTTACCAAACAGCTGCAGGTTCCACCTCTCTGGAATAGCTGGGACGGTGTTATGTTAACTATGGATGTTTTCATATAGCAGCTTTACTCGAGGACAATCAAGTTCATCAAATTTCAGCGGTAAGGAAAAAAGAGAGGTAAGAGGTCATGGCAAGGGGAAAGAGGAAGGCTCACCAAGCCTCCTCTTCGGTGGAGGATACCCATAAAGAAGAGAAGCTGCTTAGAAGTGCAGGGAGGAAGGAACCCAGAGATGGCCAATGTTCAAACCTGCTACCATGAACACTTCCAGAACAGTGCTCCTGAATTATCTTTCTGAATGTAAATGGTTCTCAGTTTCTGCCAGAAACCAAGCAGTTGTCCCAACGTGGGGCATATCCTGTTGATCACTACATCTGGGCACTTATATTTTCTAAAGAGGATTGACAACTGTCTCCTCCTTACCCGCCCCCCTCCCCAACCACCACTGCAACTTCAACCTCTTCCCTCACCCCTCTCCTGAACAATCACCAATTCCAGTCTGCCTCATGTCACATCATTTTCCTCTGTCTCCACTGTCATGGTCATCTTTCTAAAACCGAATCTGACCATGGCACTCAGCAGTCTTCCATTTTTCAGCACTCCCAATTCCCGTAGAACATGGTTCTCAAACTCCAGCAGACTTCGTCATCTGATGTGCCTGGTCCTACCCCCTCACCCAAAGAATCTGACCTGAGGGCAAGGCAGAGAGGTACGGGTCCAGGAAGCTCCATTTTCAACTAAGTCATCAGGTGACTTTGATGGAAAGACACCACAAGAGCCCCGACCTGAAGTTCAAACTGCAGCCTTCCCATTCGCGTCCTGTGGTCCATGCCCCTCCCTCCTCCTTCAAACCTCTGCAGATGTATTCTCAAATCTCCACTTCCCCCAAATGTGCCTGGCTAACTCCCACCCACCTTTCCAGATGAGACCAAGCATCCCTTCCAGAGGAACATCTCCCTAGACACACAGCGCTCCTCCGGGCATCCCAAGCTCCCTTCGTTAAAGTAACAGACCACATTGCGTTCCCATCTCTCCTACTAGCCTCAGAGCTGCAGCTAACATTTTTTTTTAATCACCACTGCCACTCTGACACATAGTAGGTTCTGAATAAATATTGCTGACTGACCATATTTTGAATCAACAAACAAATGCAGATGCTCTGAGTCAATCCAAACTGGGGAGCTGACAGTGTTTCCCTTCGGAGGATCTTTCATTATCCCAGAACAATACATGAAAAGAAAGGTTAGAGAGAGAGAGGAGAAGCGCCAAGGGAGTGAAATTCATCCAGGGATCATCAGGACAGACTTTACAACGCAGTTTCTGGTGACTGCATGTTTCCCGCCATTGTAACTTGGGGATCCTTTACAAGGCTGTAATTTTCAAATCATGCTGCAAGCTAACTACTTTTATGTAAATCTCTCTCAATAAATACTACCACTGAAGATGACACAAGCACTTGTTTGCCATCGTAAGGGCCAAAAACCCAGAAAATACCACTTCTTCAACTTTTAATTTTCATTTGGAATATCTGTGCCAGAACTCTCCGTGGTTGCAAAAATGGTGGGAGGCAGCTCTCCATCCATGTCCATTGGGCGCTGCCTACAAAGTATACAGACCCCTCAAAGCTGCTCCCCCACTAAATGACCTTCAAAAAGGAGATGTTTTATGAACAAACTCTTCAGCTCAATTCCCAATACTGGATGATGAATCGATATGTAATTTTCTTGACAGAACTATTATTCGGCTCCTTGTTTATATTTCTTAAAGTATGAAAGAGACTTCTCTAGGTGTCTGGCAAGTTAAACTCCCTTAGCAATTACCTTTAGAATTTACTTCATCGGCCAGGCAATTCTCACACGCTGACATCGTGCGGATAAGAAGCTGAAAGGAAAACACTTTAAATGTGAAAAAGACAAGCTTCTTGGGGGAGCCGCCACGTGGGTTAGGGCAGCCTGGTGCCAATTAAGAAAAAAACTTCCCTCTCAGCAAGTGCTGTGATTGGTTTATGATCCCAGCTTTTCAAATCAAATATTTATTGTCTCGTGTTGCTCGTTATTAAGACCTTCCCTTCCAGCTTTATGATGAATTAATATTCCCAGGCCTGAAGCGATTCTGAGACTTTCACTAACCTCATCTGGATATTAAGAGTGTTTCATAGCCTTGTGAATAAAGAGCTTTGGGGGAACCTCAACAATCAGGGATTTCTAAGGCCTGTGAAAGGAAGGGAGGCAAATATATTGGCGAAATGCTTTCATTTCCCCAAGTGTCTAATTGGTCACCATTAGTGGTCACAAGGGACATGCAACTTACTTCTCTCTACAGTGTGGCCAGTGCTGGTGTTAGAAATCTCCCTCTTTGCAACTGACAGGCACTGGTTTCAGCTCTGTCCTCTGTGGTAATACCACCTATTCCTCCGTCCACACCCCCGCCTCTATTTGGAGACAGCAACGGTGTCTCCCAGGACTGGACGGTAATGACTCATTCCTTTAAGTACCCCCCCTGCCATGCTTTAACCTCTGCTTGTATTTTGGTAACCCTGTGCCAAAAAAAGCATTCTTGTGTGTGGCAAGAATCAATGAATACTTCGTATGACATCAGATCCACAAAGAACAGGGAGAAATCTCTCCCTTGTGAAGGCCTTTATTTCCATGAACACACTTTAAGACGGCTCTTGGAATTTTGTTTAAAAAAAAAAAAATCCAACCTATTGACTCATGTAGTGCCTCCATTCAGTTAAAATGTTAAAGATATTTTTACATGTGATGTTGTAAAGTGGTGACTACTTTATTCATCACACACATAGGCAGCTGGTTTTCTGAACATCAGAACAAGATAATAATATTCATTCCCTGTTCAATTTCAGCCCGTTAGATTCTGCTCTGTGTTCCAGTGCACTCACCAGCCCTTTTTGCTTACCTCCAACAGCAGATGTGATGAAAATCCCCTGATGTTCTGGACCAAGTCATTAAGAAGCCCAGAGTCTCCCCTCTTGAGAGGCCACGAGACATCACTCCCATTATCCAACACTCTCAGAGAAGAGACACTCAATGACTTAGGACTTTGTACCTGAGACTTCTGGAGAGCATTCACGAAGGCCTTTCTAAAACTCAGGAAAACAACAATTTTGTACCATGGTAACTGAGGAATTTCTTCAAAAAAGTAGGTTTCACAGGCAATGGGCGGCTCAAAACACACTGGTTCCCAGGGGCAAGCTCCTTCCTTCCCTATGACTACTATAGCAAAATTTGTCCTCTTGTTGGCTCTCCCATTTCTGAGTTCTCCTACGATGGAGGGTGCTGCAGAGAAAGAACTTAGCAGCTATGTGCGAACCTCACCCTCTTCTAAGGAAGGCAAAAGGATGCTAAATATAGGCAACGTCTCCCAAAACCCAGGCAGCTAGAACATGGGCAACATTCCAAAGCTCAGCCAACAGCTGTACCTAGTAGGGACTTCGAGTTGCAGGAAACAGCATGGAAAGCAAAGGCAATTCAGACTGTGTCCTGGCAGCCAAGCCCTGGCTCCAGCAGGCAGCCCTGACCATCTACCAGCAGGAGCCCTGGTAGCAGCTTTCTCAAGGCTCCTTTCCCTCAGCACAGGCTGACTGTGTTTTCATATCTGGCCTCCTCTGGGGTCTGCCATTTGAGGACCAGCTCCCAAAGTCTTCCCTTTAAGATGCCCAACATCCTTTTAGTAAGACCCGTTTGTACTGCAGTTATTCAGAGCTGGATCCTGATGTTCCCAACCCAGGACTCAAGACTGTTAGGAGCTGCATCATCTACTCATTCAGCAGACTGGAATTCTGCCTGGAAACCATACCAACATGGCGGAACACACCCCTTTCTTATACCTTTCAGAAACCAGATCCCACTATTCCTACTTCCAGCACCATTCTCATTCCCTAGAAGTTTTGAAAGATGGGAGAACTCTATTTTCAGCAATTCCATCTGAAGATTTTCCTGGGATGCTGGAATGCAATTCATCCAAAAAAGAAAATCTGAACTCATTATGATCAAAAGGCACTTGCATCCGATCTTTTCACTCACCTTACGTCTCTAATCCCTCTAAGGTTTGTAGTCACACTCCCAGATCATCCTATCATTCTCACTAATAAGGAAGCAAAAGCTAATGAGAAATTTCTTATTTTTTCTTCTCTATAATCCATGCAGACATGCCAAGAAATGGTCTTCTATCTCTGCCTTTGCCCCAAGAGTCCAAAAACTCTCCTGCAACAAACTAATCAGGTAGTTGGCTTCTGGTTATATTTGAATAGAAGCCAATTACTCTCTCAGGACATACTAACTCTCCTCCCCTCAAAAAAACCTGCTCATTCCACTTTGTTCCAGCACAGGTTAATAAATTTTATATTCAAGTTTAGACTCTCAAAATTCCCACACAATATACCCATTCATGTGCTTAAGGCAACATAGATTCTACGACTTGATGATCAGCACATTCTTAAGTTTTAACTTTCACGTTATACGTCCAAGTTCTCTATTGGGGAAACAAAGCTGAATAAATATGCTTGCATCTCGTGTATTTTTCAGACTTTATGTAACCTAGAGAGCCTTATAGTATATAATGTGGTTTTTAAAATTTTAACTAAATATAAAAACCGCAAGGTATAGTTTCATGTAGATGACCACTTTGTTATGCTAATGAAGAGAAAGGCTGGAAAGCTATCAAAGAAGCTTAAACTTTCAACTGCTATTTCAATTTGCTCTAAACTACTTTCTCTACAGATCTTAAAAAATCAACAGTATTATAGTTGCAACAGATAAAAATACAGTACTTTATGTCTCAGAAAGGCACAGTGATTTCTTAGCATGTTAAGTAGAAATGTTTCTTCAGAATTAAGGTACAATAAATGCTTTTTGAAACTCTAACACCCAAAAAAAAAAAAAAAAAAAAGAACCAGGTTGTCAGCCTAGCAATCTGCAAAAATAAGTTAACCAACAGCTGAGAAACTGTTAGCAGATATTTCAAATGCATAAAACTGACAAAAGATTGTTTTCCACAAAACATAAGAAACCTTCACAAATCAACAAAAGATAGATAAGTACAGCAGTAAAATGAGCAGAAGATGTGAACCAGGAGTTGACATTTGATGGCAAGCTCAGTCAGGAAATCAGAGAAAGGCTCATTAAAAACAGGAGTTACTATTTTACATCAAAGAGACAGGCAAATATCAGGAAGCTGAAAGATACTGGGTGCAGCCAGGGATAGGGACGGGGAAGACTTCACATAACTGGCAGGAGAAGTGCACACGGCGCGACCACTGTATGGGCACTCAGGCACTATTTAAGTACAATGACGGATACAATTATCCCATGACCCAACAGGTCTGCTCCTGTATTCAAGTCCCATGGAAATTCTCACAGAGGTCTATAAGGCAACATGGATGGGAATGGTCACTGGCGCCTTGTTTATAGTGGTAGAGAAAGGGAGCAAGACTATACCCCACCCCAGGGTCCAGGAGAAGCCATGCTCTGAAAAAACTGACCTGTGCCACTGCTTGCCTTGCTAACGAATGGCACTTCTCCCAAGGTGGCATGTGCAAGGACCTAAGGAGGTAGGAAGTTCTGTTCCATGACACATGAAAAACGCCCCAGGAAAAGACCACCATGCCATCTAGGGCTAATAAGCAGCAAGAAGGAAATGCTGGACATGGTCAGGAGGCAACCCAAGTACCTACGGATGAAATAGTGCACTTAAGTAAAATGCAGCCCACAAACAGTTAAGAGATCAAGACACCATGTACTTAAAGTGGAAATGGTCTTAGATACACTGGATGGAGTGAAAGAAGTAGGAAACATTTGACATACATTGTAAGATATTATGTATCCTTTCTCTTTCTTCCTTCCATCATCCTTAGGAACAGATAATATTTAAAAATGCGAATAATAGAAATAAAAGCAATACAAAATAGAATACAGAAATAAACTCACATAAAATACTTATTTTATAACAGCTCATTCAAATAAAAAATGCACATTAAAGTGACTGTCTATAGGAGATGGGAGAACATAAAAACTGAATATAGGGTAAAAGGATGGGAAGGCAAAAGAAAGGATAATCACCCAACAAAATTTTCAACTTACAAAAAGAAGATCAGATCCCAAGGGCAATGCGTACGGACGGTTTTTGTTTGAGAATAGGAAAGGGAGCTAGGAAGTCAATTACATTTCATCAGTTGCATCCAACATTGAATGAATATGGTTTGGAACCACAGCAGCACCGGATATTACACAAAATATACTGTATGTTTACATTAAACAAAATCAAGCCACTGAACAAAGATTTGAAAGAATCAGAATGTTCACATACATCTTTGGTGTCTCTAGCTTAGCTAAAAATGAGAGAGATTAAAATGGGTTTGCCAATGTAAAATATTCAACATTACAAGATGCTTCTAAAAATTGAACAGCATTTTTTCCCAAATTTTTAATGACATTAAGTACCTTGTAGAGTCAGTCATGCTTAACAGAATCTAAGCTAATGAAATACACACTCTTGAAAGAGTTGGTGAATCAGCTTTATTTTCAAAATTAAATTAAGAAATTAAGTTGGACACTGTGTAAGATCCACTGGACCTCATGCTTTGAAAAAGTTCAATTTAACCTCTCCTAATCCTTGCTCAGTCATGGGTGTTACATGGTTTTGTAGTGGTGTGGCAGGAAAGAAAATTATTACTCCAACAATCACACTCCTACATCAAGGTACTTTTTCAAAGCTGTGACAGACTTTGGTAGACCGGATATCAAAAAAGCCATTCACAGACCCACCTTCCTTGTCATCCTCCAGTAAGATTTTCTAGAAAGCCTTGCAGCTAGAAATAAGCATGGGATCCACTTCCAGCCAGGAAGACAATCACACGATTTACTGGATAGGTCTTAGAGAAAAATTCCTACAAAGGGACAAATTTATCTGGGAGGGCCTCTTTTGCCCTTAGCTCTTGCCCCATCTTCCCACTGGAGTACAGGGGCAATGCCTGAAGTGCAGCAGGATCATAAAACCATACCCCAAAGATGGTGGCATGGGAAGACTGCATCTCCACCCTTAAGAATGTCCTTGAGCAGTCATACCTGCCCCAGACCATCTATTTCCAGGTTTCTTAGTAAGTGAAATCGGCAAACTGTTTACTATGGAAGCCACTACTAATTGAGTTTTAGCTCAACGCACTCCTGATACAGCAGCAATGAAAAAAAACAAAACAAAACAAAAAAACCACACAAAACTGTGCAGGAATGTAGAAAAATGTAAGAGAATATTAAGTGGAAAAGACTATGAGATGGCATGTTCACCATAAAAGCAATGATTTAAAAAAAAAAATACTAATGTGTTTGGTGAAAGATTGAAGAGCCACATACAATGTATCAGAGAAGGAGGCCTACATATGGGACAAGTGACAATAATTTCCCTTTCCTGGGCACCTGGGTGGCTCAGTTGGTTAAGCAACTGCCTTTGGCTCAGGTCATGATGCCAGGATCGAGGCACCAGCTCCATGGGGAGTCTGCTTCTCCCTCTGACCTTCTCCCCCTCATGTTCTTTTTCACTCTCACTCCCTCAAATAAATTAAAAATAATAAATAATAATAATTTCCCTTTCCGTAGTGGAACAATCTAAGAGCGAGATGGGGCACTATTAATAATAATGCTGACACGAGTGTGAATGGACACTGACTTAGGCAAGCTGTAAGACATGAGTCAGGTTTTTGGTTTGTTCAAAAATTTTCGGGACGCCTGGGTGGCTCAGTTGGTTGGACGACTGCCTTTGGCTCAGGGCATGATCCTGGAGTCCCGGGATCGAGTCCCACATCAGGCTCCCAGCTCCATGGGGAGTCTGCTTCGCTCTCTGGCCTTCTCCTCGCTCGTGCTCTCTCTCACTGTCTCTCTCTCTCAAATAAATAAATAAAATCTTTAAAAAAAAAATTTTTTTTCAAATAACAGCTTTAGGGGCGCCTGGTGGCTCAGTGGGTTAAAGGCTCTGCCTTCAGCTCGGGTCATGGTCCCGGGGTCCTGGGATCGAGCCCCGCATCGGGCTCTCTGCTCAGCAGGGAGCCTGCTTCCTCCTCTCTCTCTGCCTGCCTCTCTGCCTACTTGTGATCTCTGTCTGTCAAATAAATAAATAAATAATCTGAAAAAAAATCAAAAAACAAATAACAGCTTTATCTCGCCTTATTACAAAAGAGGAAAATAAATAAATAAATAAATAGATAGATAAATAATCAAGCTTCCTCCTCTAACCAAGCCCCTAACTGTATCCCTTCATCTTCTTTGTAACAGATTCTGTAATAGTTCTGGTGAGCCGCTCTGCCTGCAATCCTCAGGGAAAAGAAAGCCTCTTGCTTAGCCTTTTTCTACACACCTTCAATAAAAAGTAGTTTTTCTGAGAATTTCTTCAGCTGAAACTTCCTTTTAAACTAGAATATTCTATCTAAAATAGGATCACATAGCTCATGTTCATAAAGTAACATCACTAAGTAGCTTCCATAATCCCAACTTACCGTAACAAGCTCTGTAAGAACTGATCTACTAATTAAGACAAAGATCAGGGGTTGGTAGATTTCTAACAAACTACAACCACTGTAGTGAACATTAGAATATTTTCATTACATGCTTCTAAAACCTAAGATGTATACAATACCAAGCAGTGGTGATTCGTACCCAAGGAGAAAAATTGACAGAGCTATGACTAATTCAAAGTAACAGTAACGCCAAAAGCCATTTGTAGTTGACCTTGGAGTGTTTGTTCTTATGCTTCCTTTTTGAATAAGATCAGGACACCGAGAACTGTCAACTTCTGTAATAGCCTCACAAAAATTTTAACCACGTAGTGCAGAAGGTTAATTGCCACACCTTCCCTGAGAATCACCCCAATTCTGCCGTGTAAACTAACACATCTTGGGCAAGGCATTATCAAGCCCTGCACGTCCCAGCAGTAACCTGGCTTCTCAGGCTCATCTCTTATCACTTTTCCCCACACCAAAAAGCTGGGCAAACATTCAAGTTCAAGTTGAGAGATAAGCTTTGTCCTCCAATTCTGCCTTTACCTCCTTTTCTCTCGGTGAGCTTCTAGTCTTCATTCAAGGGGCAACTCAAATGTCATGCTCTTTCAGATGCCAGCACCCCCTGACCCAGGTCAGAAGAGTAATTCTTTCCTCCTGGCTCCCCACGGTACTAGCTCACTTACTGCAGAAACAGTTCCCCTTGGTGCTTACAGGGTCCTTCAGACCCTCAACAATTTCCTTGTCTCCAGTCTGGGAACTGTGGACAATCACTTCCAACACCCTCCTGAGCCAAGAGCCCCAAGTCCATACTCTCCTCACCAGTGGGGCTTCCCAGCCCAGTGAGCTGCCAGCCTGGGCTCTCTCCTGCCTTTCTGGTCTTTGCCCCCATGCCCACCCACACTGCTGCATCCAGGGGGGCATATCTCCAAGTCCCTGCACCAGCCTTCCATCCTCTATGTTCCATCACCACTAGCTCCCTCCCTTGGCCCCGTTCCCAACCCTGACCTCACCCCAAACAGCCCACATCATGCTTTAGACACAAAGAACCATCTGAAACCCGGTAACCTTCACTATCCCTATTGATCTCCTCTCCTTTTAAATCACCAAGAATCTGTGCCCCGTCTCTGTACCAGTAAGCCAAAGCACATTTCTCAGTTGCTAGTCTGCTGGTGGTATCCCAGTCACAGAGCACACCTTGCTAGAAATTATTTGAGAACACTCCCCATGTGTCTCTGAGACCAGCTTCTCTAAGAAATAAGCCTGAGATGTGACCAGTGATGAGAGGAATGCTGCTTCTGTGATTTTCCTCTAGCTGAATTCCTGCCCAGGCACCAGACTAAGAATCAGGCCAGGCTCCTACACTACAGATGCTGTGTTCTTGTTATACCCCCTAAGCTCAGGATTCTTAGAGCTTTGCACGCTTGCCCCATTCTTTCTTTCCCTCTGCAAGTCTAGGGTAGCTTCCAGACCTCTTCCCCCAACCCCCATATTCCTCCACTTTTTGCCACAAGAGCGCTGCTAAGTACCACTGTTGCTAATTTGCTCGGCAACCAGCAGCCGGAGATCTACTGGGCCAAGGCTAGGTGTCCTCCTAACCCTGCCTTCTTAGTTCTACTACCTTTGGGTGTTAAGCAAATCCTATTTTACAAGCATGGACAGTTTTCTTGAGACATTAAGTATGATGTCCTGGCAATTCTCTGAAGCAAAATTATACCAAACCAATAACCATTAACATTTCCATGCTTCCTATGTTTCAGGCACCGTGCCAAGCCTTTTACATGAATTAACATTTAGGTTCTACCACCATCCTGTGGGACTGGTACTCTTACTGACCCTGTTTTACAGAAGACAACTCTCTACTGGGGGACCCAACTAGGGTGAGTGGTAAAGTTGCTAAGTTCCCCCTAAGATCCCTAGCCTTAGTAGTTAGTATCTCCCAAAACCCACTCCAGTTCCTTCTTAACCAGGTACAAATTAACAACCTCAGCAGAAAAGCCATCCTCAGACCTTTGTTAAAAAGGGTGAGAAACACCTGGAGATTGGATTCCCAACATCTCGTGTACTTGTCACAGTCAAGAGAACTTAAATGTCAAACCAAATAATTAAAAGCAGGCAATACTAATGCCCAGAAGAGCAATAAAGGAGACTTTCTCAGGATAAAGACGAGACATAAAATCCCTTCAGACATTAGAGTTATTGACAGTAAGCTTCCTGACAATGGGTCATGATATCTATTTACAGAATATAAAGCTGAAAATAAAAAGTGTAAGTGCAGATCTTTCCTTGAGCCCTGAATTAGGTAGACGGCAAAATAAAATTGCTTCAAACTAGCACAACCTTGATGTTGCTCTGAATGGTTTGGCATTTGGAGCAAAGGCAAGGGCTAACTCACTGATCTCATGGAATCCCATCCTCCTCATTTGAATTCAAGTGTTGAGTTTCCTTAATACATAGTGAATAGGAAGTGATTCAGTAAATTAAGCAATCTCAAGTTCACTATAGGAGGAAAAAATTAAGTCACTGACTATAAAAGCCAACTTCAAAATTCAATTCTTTGAAATGCTAGGCTCTGTGTTGATAAACAGTGACACTGACCCTTAACATTTTCAATCTATAATGCACAGGTGAAAATAAATTGCATTTCGAGAATATGGGTATCAAACTCAACCACCACTTCCTAGAGATGCTATTAGTAGCAACAACCCCATTTCACAGACTGAAGTCCTAGGTGAGTAGGTAATGTTCCCAAGATTTCAGTCTGGGCAGTAAAATGAGGAGCAGAATAAAAGTGACCCACACTGACGGGGTGACGCAGGAACACCACATCAACAAGGACAGAGAGAAACTAGATGAGAACTTGAGATAAAGTTCTCTCCGGGCTGCAGACCAAGGGTCACTGTTTTACATGATGTTGCCAGTGGCACTGGGGGCCCAGAGCAGGCCACATAACATCACGAAAAGAAGAGAGTGCAAGGGCCAAGAGAAAAGTGCTAAGAAGCAAAGACCATCATGTAGCCTAAAATGGGACTTAATTCTGGGAAGGAAGGAAAGAAGGAGGGAAGGAAGGGAGGGAGGGAGGGAGGGAAGGAGTGGACAGGGACAGCAATGGAAAGGAAAGGAAAAGAAAAAGGCAAAGGGAAGGGAAGGGAAGGGAAGGGAAGGGAAGGGAAGGAAAGAAAAGACGTAACTAAGAAGGTCTCCCACAGAAGAGAAAGACATTGGCAGTAATATCACAGCTGTCTATGCAGAATAAGTTACTATTTACAAATGAACTAATTAGCCAGGTACAAAAGATAAACCATCTGAATGAAAAGCAACTAATGAATGGAAATTCCTAAACATTTCCTTCTACCACTCGTGTATCTAAGTCTTCACCATGGGTAGGGGGACTAGACACCCAACCCACTACCCGTATCAGTTTATTTTTGGTAGTAAAAAGTGAAGCCATTCATAATTACCCAGGATGGGCATGCACAGGTATGGTCAAACTTTGCACAGACCACACCATCTCATGACCCCTGGCATACCCACCTCCCCTTAACAAAAAAGATGGTGCTATCCCTTCCCCCTACTCCTCCCTGTGCCTCAGGCTGCCCCTACTCATCCTGCAGCTGTCCATCAACACGGCACCTGTCTCCCTGTGCTACTCCTTGCCATCACGCAGGACCCTGGTGAACAGACCTACTGCCCCAAGCAACCCAGCTTTTATTCCTAGCCCAGCATTTGCCACACTGCATGATCAATGTCTGTTTACTCCACTGGCTCCTTAACTAGATATGCCAAAAACTTGACACTGCATTTCATTTGCAAGCTGTGATTTTAAAATGGCCCCACATTTACTGGTACTATTAATTCATGGAGAAACCATCTTAAAAATTTTTCAAGTCACAGGTACCTGAGTTCTAGGGGCTTCTCTATCCATCTGTGGTCTTACAAATATTGTGAAAAAAAACAGCAGTCCTTGAATAGGAGAGACACTAAAGTGGTTTTGTGTTTATTTCTATTAGAGGGGACACTCCAGCCAATTTTCTCTTCTAAATTAGCTTTCCTTGCCATAATGGAGTCAACGTGATAACATTGTCCCAAAGGCTGTACATTTTAAGTCACATAAAAACCAAATGTGCAGGCATGAATATTCCATTTTATTTTTGACACACTGCACAATTCATTTGGTGTGATTTCTGTAATTTCTCCCAGACTACAAAGTTCCATATGAAACAATCATACAGAATACAGATTACCAGATTGGACATGGGCAACAAGAATGATACATACTTTTTCTAGCAGGTTGGTGGGGCGGGGTCTATGGAGATAAATGTAATTACTATCACAGACATTTCAAAGTCATCCAGAATAAAAATATGAGCCAAGTTCTGAAAGCACAGCCAGAAGCACATATGTAAATGCCTTGACAAACAGAAGCCTAATGGAAGCTTCGTGAGGGCAGGAATATGCTGAATGACTTCTAAGGCTAGGGCAGTCCTGGCTACAAATTAGAATAAGTGAAGTATTTTCATTTTTAAGAAATTACTACTGGCCTAGGGATGACCCTGGAGCAATAAAAAATTAGAACTTCAAAGCGTGGGGGCACCTGGCTGGTTCAGTCAGAAGAGCATGCAGCTCTTGATCTCGGGGGGTTCTGGGTTCAAGCCCCACGTTGGGTGTAGGAATTACTTAAATAAAACATATTTTTTAAAACTTCAAAGGGTAAGACCCAGGCATTAGCATTTTTTTAAGAGCCCCCAAGGGGCTGCATAACTTTTGTGAGAACTATTCCTCCACTTCCCACAGGTTTTCCCAGAACCAGAGACGATAGTGAGGAATACTTTTTAATATTTCCTGTATGCTAGGCACAATTCTAGGAATGGATATGAACTCATTCAATACTTGTAATAACCCTACAGAATAGGTACTAGTACACTATGCACCACAATGTACCAATGGGGAAAAAAGAGGATCCAGAAGTTTAAATAATTTGCCCCATTTTCTACAAATAATAATGTCAAGAAAATGTAATTCAAACCTCAGCAGTCTGTCTGTCTGCAACTCAGCTCTCTTAATGGCTCTCTTGTTCAAATAGTGGCATTAAAGAACAAGCCCAAGGGTCTTAGGCAGATTTCTCCATAGCTCATAGGATTTGGGGCATGGGATTTAGGTAGATCACCAGAGTGAGGCATGAGAAGAATTGTGCTTCAACGTGCTATTAATACTGGAGCAAATCAAGGATAGTTAGAACCACACAACCTATAGCAGGTTACTTTCCTTGTTCATTATGTAATTTAAAGCCAAACAGAAATTTGGGGGCAGTTGTGCAGCAAAGCTGGTATGAGTCTTACCACTGGATTCAGCAGTACCACCTACTAAAGGATACAGCACAGGCAACTGCCTCCCTTCTCCTATACCAACAGCCTCTCTCCTGGAACATTCCTATCAGTGTATAAGCATGCTCTAACAGTTACTAAATAAAGAAAACTGCCTGCTTGCTGGCCCCACTTGTCCTCACCTCGTTTCTCTGCCTCCTTTCACAAGAAACTCCGCAAAACAATGTTCTATATATATTGCATCCAATTCTGCTCCCATCCCTCTTGTATCAGTTTACAAAAACACTCAGCCAGTAGCTCTTCAAATACTGTTCTGTCCTATTTTCCCTTTTCCCTACTTTTAAACCCCAGTTACATGCACGTTAAGACCTTTCCACCATATTCCATAAAGCTCTTCAGCTCCTTTCTCTGCTTCAGTCTAAGGACAGCCATATGAGTCATCTTTCATTCAACTTTTTTTTTTAAGATTTTTTTATTTATTTGACAGAAATCACAAGCAGGCAGAGAGGCAGGCTGAGAGAGAGAGAGAGAGAGAGAGAGGAGGAAGCAGGCTCCACGCCGAGCAGAGAGCCCGATGTGGGGCTAGATCCCAGGTCCCTGGGATCATGACCTGAGCCAAAGGCAGAGGCTTTAACCCACTGAGCCACCTAGGCACCCCTCATTCAACTTTTTAAACCCTGACTTGCCTTACTCTTTTTTTTTTTTTAAGACTTTTTAAGAGTTTGGGTTCATAGAAAAATTGAGAGCTATCCCATATACCCATCCCACATACGCACAGCCTTCCCATTATCAACATCAACAACTCTGGTGGGGGCACCAGAGTGGTACATCTCTTCCAAATGATGAATCTCCACTGATACATCAAGGTCATCCAAATTCTATTAGGGTACCAAGGGGCATGAGGGTTGACTCTTGGTATTATACATTCTATAGGTCCGGATAACAGATACATGTCATTACACGTTTATTACAGTATCATACGCTGTAGTCTCATCAGCCTAAAAATCCTGTGTTCCACTCCACCTATTCATCTCTCCCTCCCCAATACCTCCGGCAATCATAGTTTTTTGTCTGTTTGTTTGTTTGTTCTTACTTCTTCCATCTTTTTGTCTTTCCCAGATGCCATGTACTCAGAATCATACAACACATAACATTTTCAGATTGGCTTCTTTCACTTACTAATATGCATTTAAGGCTCCTCCATGTCTCTTTGTGACTTGATAAGTAGTTTCTTCTCAGTGCTGAGTAATAGTTCATATTACAGTTTTTTAATCTATCATTTACTTAAGTGCATCTTGGCTGCTTCCAAGTTTCGGCAATTATGAATTAAGCTGCAATAAACATCCAAGTGCAGAGTTTTCTGTGGGTGTAAGTTTAATTCCTTTGTATCAAAATACCAAGGAATGTGAAGGGGCACCTGTGTGGCTCTGTCAGTTAAGCATCTGCCTTCAGCTTAGGTCATGATCCCAGAGTCCTGGAATCGAGCACTGCTTTGGGCTCCTTGCTCAATAGGGAGCCTACTTCTCCCTCTGCCTGCTGCTCCCCCTACTTGTACACTCTCTCTGACAAAATCTTCAAAAAATAAAAAAAAAAAATTACCAAGGAATGCAATTGCTGGATCATATGTTAAGAATATGGTTAACTTTTCAAGTAAATCTAATCTTCCATTAAACCCATTACATTCTGTATTTTGATTATTTCATTTGCTGGCTCTAACACTTCCATTTGTTCTTATAACTTCTAGTTTTCTAACATAATTCTCAATCTCCTCTCTAGTTCCTTGAACATACTGACAGTTATTTTTAAGTTTGCAATCATTTTCTGTTTTACCTGTCAATCTCTTTCTCCGGTCCCCTTGGTTTCTTAGAAAAGTCTTATTAGCTCTTCCTTTTTCTTTTCTTCCATTTCTATGCTCACCTCCTTCCTGGCATCATTCAGTCCCATGTCTTTAAATGCCTCCTATTATGCGGATGACTCCCAAATTAATATTTCCAGCTATAACCTCTCCTCTTACCTTCAAATTCTTGTTTCTCACTGCCTACTAGACATATATACACTTGACTGTCTCATAAGCCTATCACCAAAGTTACTATGTTCAAAATCAAATTCGATTTTATCACCTTCTCTTCTAGCAATATTCCACATCAGGGTAAATGCCAATTCTACTTTCATCGCTTTAGAGGTATCCTTGTCTCCTTTCTTCCTTACTCCCTATATCCAAATCCCTCGGCAAATCCTTGGATTTATCTGCAAAAGATACCAAGGATGCCACCACCTGTCACCACCCTTGCTTCGACCACCAGCCTGGTCTAAGGACCATCCTCTCTCATCTGTAGTACTGACATTCCTTTGCAGCTGGTTTCTTCCTGTTTGTACTCTGGCTTCCTGCAATCTATGACCATGGTAGCATGATCTTGGCCTTAAGACTTAAGAACTATCAGTCACTCCTTTGCTTAAAAATCCCCCATCAGGCTTTATTCTCAACCAATATAAAAAGCAAAATTCTTAAAGTGGTGCCGAAGTCCCCATACGATCTTCCCAGTTATCTGTCTGAGCTACTGCCTACTTCTACTTCCCTGTCTCATGCTCACTGCACTACCGCTACAGGGGCCTCCCTGCCAGTCCCTGAACAAGCAGAAGTCAGACATGCTCTCAATGCAGGACTTTGCATTTTCTGCTACCCCCATCTTAAATATCCTATCCCCTGACAACCACATGACTCAGTCCCTCATTTCCATTAGGTATTCTTCCAATGCCATCTTCTAACAGAGACTTCACAGCAGTGACCAAAGAATAAGAAGAGCAGCTCCGTCCAACACTTCTCCTCCCCCTGACCCAGCTTCGTTCTCCTCCATAGCTGCTTTTACCATTTGGCATTATCATGTGTTTATATTACTCAACTGTCTCACTTTATAAGACTTCAAGCTTCATGAAAGCAGGAATTACATCTATTTGGTTCACTGCTGAAAAATCAGAGCTTGGCAGATGGTAGGTACTCAGATAACTGTTTGAAGGAAGGAATAATGAAGAACAAGTTAAATGACTCATTTGTATCTGCCTGACTTATATAAACAGATTAAGACCATTCCTAAATGGATGTATCTCTTTGAGGATTTTTAACTTAAATTGTAAAAAACCCACCAATACCAAAGTAGCATACAACCCAAGTACAAACACATAATACTGAGAGCCCATTAATGAAAGATGAAAATTATTGATGAATCCATCGCTAAATATCTCTAAAAGATCAAATAGTTTTAAAAAGCACATTCTACAGTTAATGATCTACAATCTCCTAGATTTTGTTCCCCAATTTCTTTTCATTATCTTTAAACACATGGAAGCAATAAAAGGCATCCAGCAAGCTCAGCACTCTAATTACTTGACAATAGCTCTTTCCAAAAACCACTGCCCCTTTAATTTTAAAATAAACTTTTAATATGCCCAAAGTTCAAAATATTACGTGCTCTTGAACACATTATGAAATGCCTAAAGAACTAAAATCCTTGACTGTATTACAATATTTAATTAGGAAAAGAGAAGAATTCTGTAATTAAGGTAACTTACAAGATAGAACTGTGAAATGAAGAGCTTGAAATGAAATGATTTGACAGACTCTAAAGAGGTCTTTCTACTCAAAACTTTTCATTGCCTGTGTTTTCCCTTTCTGAAATTGAAGACTGTAGCTTAATTAATTAACCATTATGTCTCACACACAGCCAACCAAAGTTTCAAAGACAGAAAAACAAAATGCTAGGGCAATAAGAATCTCAAGAATGATTTTAAAAAAAAAAAACCACTATGATTAGATTATGAAAAGCTCACCTAACACTAAATTACAAGTTCTATGATGAGTGAGAGAGAGTTTTGCTGGGCAGAGAGCGGCAGATTTCTATGAGGGCAGAGATATTCTTCACTGTTGGGTCCCTGAAGCCTAGAATAGTGCCTGATACATTTTAATTGCTCATAAAAAGAAAAAAAAATTGAATGTCAAATAGTACCCTGAGTAGAATGCACAGTATAGGGCAAACCTACCTGTTCTGCTTACCACCAGCACTGAAAAAATATCACTTATAAGTGCATGGCTCCCTCTGGTTTCGTTAGCACTCAAAAAGTGTATTGGGGGGGGTTGCGAAGGAAACTTATAAAAGAGAGTATTATTACTTGCTGCTCTTGCTTTCCAGATAAAAACTAGGTCGACCTAAAATTGACACAGACTCTTAATTCCATTTGGCTAAATATTTGAGAACACACCCTTCCATTACAAATATTAAGAGATTCTTTGTGTAGCCTATTTGATTTCCCAATTTATTAAGGACAAATACAGGTGTCTACTTTGGTTTTATTTGAATTTTCTTTTTCGGTCCAAACACTTGCTGGAGGGAAAGTTAATTCTATCTCCAATGGAATACACCAAATGCATGTAAGATCCAGGCTCTGGAAAGGCATATTTGAAGATCCTTAGATTGGGTATGGCGACACACATTATATCTGCTGACCAAATATACCTTTTCCTTCCTTCTCACCAGCTGAGTCCAGATTTATTTCAGAATAGCAACAGGCCCAGCTAACAAAAAAAAGAAAGAAAGAAAGAAGAAAAGAAAAGAAGGAAGGAAGGAAGGAAGGAAAAAAGAAATCTACACTCTCTGGACTCCTTTGCAACAAGGAATGGCCATGTAACATTTCTGTCCAGTGACATGAATAAATAAGTGGTTAGATGGGGCTCCAGTCCAGCAGACGGCAGGAGTGTGTGCTATCCCTACCTGCTTCATCCTGTCTGCAGTGTAAACTAATACTGAGAGCAGATCAACCATCCTAAGTCCCTAAGGGGATATGCCCCCACCTAGGATGGCTGACGGAAAGTTGAGAAAGGTCTGGATCCTTGAAGGAACATGGAAGTCACCGTATCAGATGCATCCTGCCTACCTACCTGGCTTTATCATTCAGGGGGAAAAAGAAAAACTCTACTAAGTTAAAGCCACTGTTTCCTTGTTGTATCTCTTGACACTCAGTTGAATCCTCACTGATACAGTTACTAGTGGGGACTAAAAGACCATATAATATAACTCTTGGTAGGGCCTTCCTTAACCTTACTAATATCTGATTTTTCCCATTTTAGTCAGGCAACAGTCCTAAGATGTGACTCATCTGGTGCTAAGAGAAATTCAACTGTTAAGAAGATAGTCTTTTACTGAATTAAGTAAAAAAAAAATTCATGTTGGGGTTGGGAATTCAATACACCACCAATCAAAAGTCTGAATTATAAAATTCAATGGTATCTCCCTTTTCTTGGAAATTAACAAAATAGTCATTTACCAAAAAAATGTTCACAAACTATATGCTGCCATCAAAAAACAACTGAATTTCAAAAATTAAAATTTCTCCCAAAGTCTGCAAAAACCATTGACTTGCAACACGAAAATGTTTCCTACACCACCATCAGCAAGTCTGGCCAGCTTTACTGTATTTATCACAAATTTTCAGTTGCTGCAGACAACACAATGATGTTTCACTAAACACTCAAAGACGTTCTTTAAGTAAGTCCTGGTCACTCTGAGGCAGGAGAGGATCTGAGGCTTGGCTTTTACCATCTCACAGCCCTTTCTGGTTTGGGAGAATCAAGGGGCTACTGCTCATGGACATCACACACCACAGTGACTCCCAAACCCTGGGCAATGCAAATGAAGAACCACATCTCTGTCTTCAGAAGCACAGTCCCATATGCCAAGGCCATCCTTCCATCTGTTCCCACCCAAACACCTCCTGCTGACCCTATAAGGCCCAGAACCAACGCATCATCCTCTGTGTGGAAGTTATCCCAAGGTGTTTCACTTATACCTCTACTACAGCATGCCCTACACAGCATCATCATCTCTGTTATTATTTATGGGCTATAGATGGGTCATGAAGACCATGTTATAACTTTGCATGCTCTGAGTCTATGAAAAACATGGAAATATAACTGATCACAGTTTGTGGAATGACTAAATGACTCAATGGTTACGTGATCACATTCAATATTACAAATATCATAGGAAAATCAATCAAAATTTAAGTTATAACTTAAAGGATAAATATAAAGCTAAGTTCACTTTAAATAGAAACTATAAAGTAAAATAAAGAGTTGTTTTGCTTATTATTTGGCCTAAACATCTTTTAATCCTGACATCAGGGCCACCTCATGTTCAAGAAGCATGTTAGCGTTTGTTTGCCCATCCCTGGTCTAATGAGGTTACAGCATCCAGATGAAAATGATACTATCTGGCAGTGTGGTAAACCACAGATAACAGATTAGGAATCAATGACCCGAGTTCAAGTCCCAGCCTGGCTACTCCCCAGCTACCAGACATTCACTGCTTTCCCATCTACCTTACAGGCTGCTGTGATGGAAAAAGTCCTTATTTGTTGCTGCCACTCTGAGCCAGAGCACAGTGTCTGACCCCCTAAAGGGTATGCGACTGTCAGAGAATGAATGACCCAGAGAAGACAGTGCCTGGACTGAAAGACCAGGGTTTTTCCTACCACACCCTACATGCTCATAATGTTTTTTCACAAAAGACCACTTTTCTGCAAGTTCGGTTTAAAAATATCAGTTCCTAGTTCTCTTTCATTACAGTGTTTTCTTGAAGGACTATATGCTAGTTGTTGCCTTGACAATTCCACTTGCTTAGGTTTAATTTGATATTGATTTAAAAAGAGGGGGGAAAAAAACCCATAGCCATTCTACAATTAACAATTAAAGTTACATAAAATCTGGTTGGAAATAGGCCAGTCTTTGTGAGCCTTTGTTTTCTCCAGAATGAAACTACATTCCTTTTTAATCTAGACAGGCCCACGTAAAAGGTTAAGCCGGAAAATCAAGGGTACAGTCACAGTTATGACTAAAAACTGAAGATTTCACCTATATATTTTCATAATGCAAATTTAAAGTGGAAAAATGTAGTTGGTATTCATCTATCCCTATCCCTCAGCTCTATCTATACACTGTACATTAGTTGGTATTCATCTATCCCTATCCCTCAGCTCTATCTATACACTGTACATATTCTAATTAATACTGATCTTCAGAGGTGAGGAACTGATTTGGAAGTGGCAGACCCAGAAGCAGCACCTTGCACTGAAAAATGCAAACAGATAATCCAAATCTTACTAGTGCCCATCAAATAAATGCTTATATGCAGGTTCAGGTTCTAAATAGGTACGCAATCACTCTGTATAGTTTAACACAAACTCACTCCCCCATACAAGAGCACTATAAAGGATTTTAATGAAGAATGCTTCAACTTTTTAACCTTCCTCTTTTATCTTCTGGTTGCTTTCTCCTGTGGGGGTGTTTTCCTTTGTTTAACTGTTTCTATGGTTTATCGCATTTGGGAGAGAACTAAAGAACCTACACACCCATCAGTAAGCAAGGCACATTTTCCCATCATCTTCATGGTTAACAAGGAAAATGACAGGCAGCAAAGGAGGAAGAAAGAGCATATAGAAATAAGCAGAACTCCAGCTGAATGGAAATTAAACTTCCCTTGCTGATAGTACTTACGCATGCATCTTTCATTCAGGACCATACATTTACAAAAGCAAAATTTGATTAACTGGAAATGTATATGGGGAATCATACTACAAATACCGATTTAACTTTGTTATAAAATGCTGAAGAAAAATATTGCTACTGAATCGGGGAGAAATAGATTATCAGCACATTAACACAGAATATGCAATTTCTTCTTCAGGGAGTATTAGGGTAGCATTATATTTATTTTATGAAGATACAATCAGAATATTAAGGGTATCTGGGCATTGTCCAACTGCGATCAGTCCGCAGACTGCTAACCTATTAGAGACACTGAAAATATTCTCCTTGGTGACAAGGCACTATCCTCTGTTAAGACAGTGATAATTTTTATCTATACTTGTCACCCAGTAAACTAGATAGGCTATTGATTTAGGTTGGACATCCAAATACCAAAACAATAAAGAACACTGAACAAAATCCGTCATTAATAAAAGGCAAAGAGACATCAGTTTCATGCAGGTGATCAGCAATCGATCTATAAGGTAAAAATTATTTATAAAACCTCTGGAACGAACATTTTTCTTGGAACATTTTAAGTTTCTTCCCTTTATGAATCTTCTTAGAAATATGGTGAACAATGTTTATAACAAAATAAACCCATGAAATCAAGAGATATTGGGCACTACTGGGCAAAATAAGGTATGTGGGGTTTCAAAATATGATTTTGCTTAGGAAAAATGAAACCAATATACCCAATATTTGAACTTACGTGCATTATATAATCAAGAATTAGGTCTCACAAGTATAAACAAAAGCATTTTTCCCTTCCAAAACACTGGAAAAGGAAAACATTTCATTTAGTCATTTATAAAATGTATGCGAGCCTAACACTTCAGTACTTTAAAAGTCAGAGGTATTCTTTTTTCATAAAGCCCAGTCACATAAGCAAGAAGATGCACTTACAATGCAAATAGCAATTCTTTTAGCCAATAAAACAGACTATCTGAGAACGGCCTCTCCATTCCATGGAAAAAACCAGTGAACCTCATCAAGTGGGGTTATCAGAGTTTCTTCAATCCAATCTAGAATCCCACCCACATTGTCTTCTCATCAATATTCCTCCATGCTTCTTCTTCCCCAATTACAAAAGACCAGATAACAAACCTTGTGACTGATAGGTGATATGCACAAGCTTATTTTCCACTGTTAAACAGAGTTAACATACTGAGAAAGCGATTTCAATTACTGAATAAATGGAAAAGGGTTAAATGTGGAATATGATGAAACAGGATTTAACAACATTCCCAAACCTCATCAGTTTCTGAGGAAAATATGCTAGTGAAGACAAATCTTAGGAAAGGTAACGTACATACAGCATTCACACTGCAGGGTTATTTTTTTAAAAAATGAAAGAAACCCCCTGAGTAATAGTTGATATGCAGCAGCCATTATTAAGTACAAAGCAGAAAGATCTCTATGCTCAAATGGCCCCTTGTCCAGAGTCTCACCTCCATGCTTTGGACCATTAGTGGCCACCTCCAGCAAGCCTGCCCTTCTTGCCTCTGATAAGCCACGGGTACCAGTTTCACCCTTAACCCATTCTTGATTCATCTCCTACAGAATGCCACTTCCAGGTTGAGTATCCAGCTCTTGGTATTGGTTCAAGTTGTGATCTCAAGGTCAGGGGACCGAACCCACCTTGCTGAGTGGGGAAACAGCTTAGGACTCTCTCTCTCTCCCTCTACCCCTCCCCACCCAGCCCGCTCTCTCTCTAAAATAAATAAATTAAACTTTTTTTTAAGAATGCCATTCCCAGCTTTCATACGCCACTAGTGAATTATTAAAGCCATTACATTTCTAAGGGCTTAAACTGCCAACAAATATTTTCCAAATTAAAAAAAAAAAAGGACTTACTGCTACTGGGGGGGGTGTGTGTGTCTAAACACATTGTTAGTTCTGAATCATGCCACTCTTTGCACTCAGCACAGGGCCTAGCACACTTCAGGTGTGCTGGCCTGTGTATGCATAAGCCAATTCCACAGCACGAATATTAATACACATGGGCTTTCCTCTGCATCAGGACACTTGACCATGGAATAATCACAAAGCAATCATTCTTTTTCTCAAATTGGGGGATAAGCTCCTTGAGAGAGAAACTACTCAGCTTTCTTTGCGTGCTCTCTCAGGGTACCCTCCCTTGAGGGTTTGCTGCAGGGTAGACTGGAGCCAATCTGGGACTGGCTTTCTTGAAAAATAAACTTGGGACCAGAGGTGGCCCTGGCATAAAGATTACTGGGTTGTGGCGAATTTTCTTAAAAATAGAGTCTCTTGGGACACCTGGGTGGCTCAGTTGTTTAGGCGGCTGCCTTCGGCTCAGGTCATGATCCCAGTGTCCTGGGATCGAGTCCCATATCAGGCTCCTTACTTGGCAGGAAGCCTGCTTCTCCCTCTGCCTCTGCTGCCACTCTGCCTGCCTGTGCGCTCGCTCGCTCTCTCTCTCTCTCTGGCAAACAAATAAATAAAATCTTAAAAAATATATATATATGGAGTCTCTTAACATCCAGGTTTTTGCTCACTGCTCCTTGAGGTAACTTCCAGTTCCTAAAACGGACTCTTTATCTTGTTACTGACTGGGAATGAAGTTCCTGGATTCTGGGCTCAGCTGGGCCATCCCCCAGCTGCACTACTTGAATAATTCACTTGTACTTCCCTGTCCTGCAGCTCCCTCTGCTACGAAATGCTGAAGCCTATTCTTCTGTCAAAGTTCCAGGACTTCTAAATTTAAGACCTGTTTTTCAAGTGCAGCAATCTTCTAACGAAAGCATTAATACCCTAATGCTGAAGACGGTTTTGAAGCGTTTAACAACAAAGTTCTAAGACTTCAATTTCAGTGCAATATGTCTGAGCTAATTCAAAGGACTGAGAGTGTGTCTACCTCACAATGTTACCGTGTGTGGTGAAGGTTAAATCAAGCAATGAATATAAAGCATTTAGCTCAATGCCTAGCATTTACAAAAGCACTCAGTAAGTACTAGCCATTATTATTGTTATTGAAAGAAATATAATCAGAACTCTATAGATTTTCATCAAAAACCGTAATATCAATGTAATTAGTTGACAGAACTGAGTATGTTTAGAAATTCCTTCAAAAAAGGAAATAAATGAAAGGAAATTGTCAAGCATTCACTCAGTCACTAAACATCTTACAATCGAGAGAAAGCACATCTTAGCGATCCAGAATTTCCATATCTAATTTTGTAGGATTCTCTCATCTCCCTGCAGAATCTTGTTTCCTGCTAAAAAAAAAAAAAAAAAAAAATCCAAATAAAGCCACCTAACCAGCAAAATGAAAGTTTATCTGCTCCAATAAAATGGTATGTTGATACAATAATTGTTATTCTTTCCTCTAACCTCATTTCTACCTTTGCTATTTAATCTGTACAATTAAAAAAATCTACAATTAAACCTTTCATTTTTTTTCCCCCTATCTTATCTGTCCATACGAACCTTTCCCTCCCCACTTCATCTCTTCTCTGGATCGAGTGTCACAAGGCAGCATGTCCTACAGCACTGTCCTCAAGGCCCCTCTCTGTCTCTCCTCTGACCACCCCATCAGCATTCCTGGGTCCTGGGACCTCCTTCCCTTCACAAAGCTCCCTGAGAGATTATCTACCCCACAGCAAGCAGTCCCTTAGAATCAAACCACCTCTGGTTGCCTTTTTAACAACAGTAAGGGTATTGGAAGTTTAATGGATACTAGTCTCCCTTCTGGATGTCTAAAAGAAAGAAATATCTTATACTTGTTTTTTTAATATTAGTATTTTATTAAACCTTATCTCCCAGAGAGGTCTCCCATGACTGCTCCACGTCAAGTCCCCATATTCTTTCGTACATAGCACACTGTTTCCTTTCTAACATTTACCACACATTATTTATGTAATGCTTGCCTCCTTGACCAGCCTACAAGCCCCATGAGGAAAGGGACCTTATTCATTCATCAACGTAGGCCAACAATCTAGCACAACATCTCATAGAACACACTATGTATGTACTGAATCAGTCGATGGCATCTGAGAGGCTTCATGCTTTGGTCAGGCCCTACGGGGGGGGAAAAAAAAAAAAACCACAACAGATATGGCCCTCTGTAACGGAACTTACAATTTAGGACCAGTTTTATTTGGGAAGGTTAGAATTCCACAAACTTACTAATTTTTTTGGAGAAACAAGAAACATTAACCAGATAAAAATACACAAAAGGCATGGTATACATTACAAGCTATCCAACAGGAAAGGAATCACGACTGGAAGAGATGGAGGAACCAACACAGCCATCAGAGAAAGTCACACGCATGAAGTGGGACTCGTGCTGGTGTTTGGTGGAAGGATTAAATCGGGGCTGGAAAAGAGAGCAGATGGCATTCCACAGTGAGATGAAGCTGGCAGAGCACATGGAAGGAAGGAGACATGAATAAGCCTGGCCTGTGCAGAAATGATATGCAGATTCATGCCACTGAGGAGAGCGGGTGGGGAGCCGGGAAACAGATGACAAAGGGTCAGATTAGGAGCCTGGATCACAATAAAGGGGTCATTATATTTGATGCCTCGGTCAAGAAAACCTTCCCGGCTTCGGTGTGGAGTAGGATGTTGGCACTGGGACATGAGCCTACCAATGACAGTCAACTAGGTGCCAAATAAAGGACTGGAAACAAGAACCCAACAAAGACTTGTTGGTCACGAGGGTAGCAATACTGAGAACAGAGATGTAACAAATACTGAAATCTGCAAGTTCCCACAGTGGCCACCTCAATGTTAGAAAAGGAGACTAAAAGCAAAAAGGAAGAAACTACTGGGTTTTAGTGGGATTTCCAGTTACATGTATTCTTGGCCCCAGATCAATATATACTACAAGCGTAGGAGGTGAGAACGATACAGTACCATTAAAGACACATGCTAAGTCCTTATACCAACTGCTAATGCTTAACACTAGTTTGGTGAGGTTGACTGTAAGTATGAACTATTGAAAATCTATGATGAACCTAGCACAGCTCTGCCCCTTCTAATAACCATAGCTTTCTACATGAACTGCTCCCTAAAGATGTGCTAAAGAACAGAGCCACATGGCCTCTCAAAGGGATCAGGATCCCCCCCTACAATAGGACAAAGCTGGTACTCAGAACAGAGAAGCAAGCAGTGGTAACACTAATGAAAGCTTTCCTTGAATAAATTTTTTTTAAAGAATCTAAAGTGAAAGATAATACTAGTTTATGCACAAATCTCCAAAACCAAACATAGTATTGGAAGGGAAGGGAAGGGAGGGGAAAGGGGAAGGAGGACTCGAAGGGGAAAGGGGAAAGGAGAAAAGGAAGGGGAAGGGAGAGGAGAAGGGGGAACGGAAGGAAGGAAAACAATCAGAGAACAAGATTCTTAGGACCTACTATGATCAAAGAACTATTCGTCGAAAAATAGAAGTATGTCTTTATCTCTAGCTTGTGTTCAAGATTGAATTCTATTTCTTAGGCAACATGGATATTTAGGTAGATAAATGGATATTTATGGATATTTACTGTATTATCTGTATGCCTTAGTCAGAAATAAAGACAAAATTAACTGTAACTGCTTTGTCAACAAACCAGGTATAATCCTTAACTACTCTGATTCAGCTAACAGAGAGCAACCATTTTTATAAAGCTTGCAGCAAGATAAATAATCTAAGTTGATGGCTTATTTTCAAGCTTGAAAACTATTTAGATGTGTTTGTTATATTGTACTGTATCTTTGTAGCTAAGGAGATACACACAAAGGAAACTAGAAGAACAGAGGGAGTTCAGAAAGTGATACTATCTTTGCTGTTTCATCAATCACCAGTACACCTATTTATGCCATCCTGATTTTATTTCTGATACTGTACAGCGTGACATGGAACAATGAACACCTCCTTCTTGCAGTTTACATCCTAGCCTTACTTAGACCTCATTTTTTTCATTTTGTCTTCCAGGATAGAAAAGATTCCAAGCTTACAGCGTATGCTACCATCCTAGCCTTGAAACAAAGAATATAACCTCTCCAATCCATTATTTATCTTCAAAATAGGAATTCTGCAGGGTGTCACACACAACAATATAATTGCAGTAAGCAGACTACTAAAGTAACCACCAACAATCACCACCTCCCATTCATGCCCTTGTGTGGTTCATCCCCTTAAATGTGGGCTAGACCTGGTGACTGGCTCCTCATGAACAGAATATGGCATACATTATGGGCATCACTTCAAAGATCATGTCAGAAAAAGACTGGGACTTGCAACCCCAGTGGAGAAGTCCCATGTAGTGAGGAACTGAGGGAATTCTTGAGCCAACGGCCAGTGAGGAAGCAAGGATCTCAGTCCAACAACCACCAGGAACTGAATCCTGCCAACAAGTCTGTGGATAAACTGGGAGGTGGCTGCCCTCCCAGCTGAGGATTCTGGTGAGACCACAGGCCTGGCTGACACCTCAACTATAATCTTACAAAAAACCTGGCACCCAGCTAAGCCATAGTCAGATTCTTGTTCACCAGAAACTGAAAGATAATAAATGTTTAAATTTTAGGCTGCTGATTTAGGGATCAACAGTTGCAGAACAATAGGTAACACAATAATGTAAATGCAATTTATAGAATAATATCTTATTTAAGGTTTTAAAAAAATTCTATCTGGGCCCACAGTAAAGTGGATTTTTTAAAAACCCCTTTTAAGACCCTCCTTGTTTTAAATAAAAGTAAGCTATCTTTATCCACTATCATCTAATACATCTGAAATTTATCTAATTAACTCGTCAGTGGTAACATTAGTATCCTAAACTAGAAGTCAATCAACCGTCAAAAAAAAAAAAAACTTTAACAAATATTATGAAGGTATTGGCAGTACTGAGGACACTTAGGGCCAAAACAAAGGGCCATTAAAACTGGACATTAATATCAGACAAAAGTCTTTAGAAAAAATTAAGGATAGAAGAATATACTTAATGATAAAGGAACACTTGGTCTATCAGGAAACATCAATTCTGTATTTAAAGCTGCCAGACACTGCCTCATAACACAGAGGGAAAAAATCAGATTTTTTTTTTTTTAAGTTTTAAATGACTTGAGAGAGAGAGAGAGAGAGAGAGAGACCATACCCAAGCACTAGTAGGAGCCAGATGTAGGACTCAGTCCTAGGACCTTGAGATCATGACCTGAGCCCAAGGCAGATGCTTAAGCAACGGAGACCCAGGTATCCTCAGGTACCTCCTTTTAAAACCCCAAATTTTTCCTGAATAACAGCTTTTACAATGTATGACACTTAAAATAATGGAATTTATATCCAAGGTTCTCCCATAAGTAGGGTTTAAGCTTTCAAGAGATAGGGCGAAATGTAGCTCACATGATACAGAAAACGTTCCACTATGTAACACGGCCAGCAGGCAACACGTGTGACAGACTGAGTCCCAGGCACTGATTCTTCTCCCCACCCTTACCACACCCTGTGCCACATAAGTGTGCAGGTCCCCCTTCCAGAGGCAGCTCACTTCCCCACCCACAGACCCTGAGTTCTGCCCTAAGACTCATTCTGATCAATGGAATGTACACAGAAGGGACAATGCGGCACTTCTGATCTTTCTTGCACACCATGTGTTTGTGCTAATCTCAGAAAAATGGATTAAGTGCTCAGAAATGTGCAGTTGTTAAACACATCTATTAATAAAAATGAAGTTACATAAACTTAAAAATAAATTACACTGAGAACAAAGCTGCTCAATTTCCTAACTTCCTAATTATTTTATTACTATCACACATACTTTTGAGGTCTTCTATTCTATCTGTATGATAAAAAATACCACCTAGTGGCGTGCTTCCTGGTGATGTCATACTTGTAGCTCGACACCAGCCCTGAATGGAGTATACAGACTGCAGAAATGGGCAAATGCTACAAATCTGGGCTTATTTTTCATCCAGAGAGCTGGTCAGTGTTCTTTCACCTTTGGAAATGCTTCCTTGTAGTCTCTACAATTTCAGCCTGGGGCCCCAAAACAAGCACTTCTACAGAAGACCTGAGGTCAACTCTTGGCAAAGAGACAAGCCCAGCCAGATACCAGGTGAAGGGAGGGCCACCAGCAGAGCCCAGCCTAGACCAGCCAATCCACAATCACCCAAGAGAAGCCAGGGTCCTAGCACAAACCCTGACTCAATAAGCTTATTTATGAGAGTCAGTTATCCCACACCACTGTGGCAGTAAACAACTAAAACACGTGGTCAACGGGAGTTAGTTCAATTAGTCTATCGGAAAAGGAGAGACTGGCCTTTAAAAACCAAATCAAACCAAACCAGTCACTTGGGATAGGCACTGAAAGTGAGATGCAGATGGGCAACCACTGGGAGACTGATAAAAAGCATAGCGAAGCAGGAGCACTGCCCTTGCAATGTGTAAGGGGGATGACCTGAAAGGCATGTTAAGTACGGATTTATTTGGCTCTACCATGCACTGTGGATTCAGCAGCAAACAGGACAGAAGCACTGGACATGCTCATGACTGCTGGTGGGAGGAACAGGGAGGAAAAGGGGAGCACAGTCTAGGGTGCTGAAGGGGTGAGGAAGGGGCAAGGGCACAGCCAAAAGGTATCCAGGCCAGTCCATGGGATCGGAGAAGGCTTCTTAGCTCAGGGGTCTGAGCCAAGCTGACTTCAACAGCTCAGTTAGAGGTAACTAACTCTCTGCTAAATCATGCAGAAGGTTGCTAGAAATCAGAAAAGAAAGGTAATGCAGGGGGGAAATGAGCAGGATTTGCCAGGTGTTTAGATCTAAATGCATCAGAGCTGGTACTGAAACACCCCCTGGATGACAGCACCGTCCGTCCGTCTTTGCTCTTCCTGTAGTTGGCGGGACTTGCTCAGAGATACAGATCCTATTCATCCATGCAAGCCTTATGGATAAGTCCAGTACCTGGTCCAATATTTGTGCTCACTTATGACTGCCACTCTTCCCACTTCTTCTTTAATGATTTACCCATTTACCTACCGGACAATCCTGAACACGTCCCGGAAACAAAACTCAACAGCTGAAGTTGAGTCAGCATTTCCTAAGAGCATCTATGCCCAAGTACTGTCTATAACTGGTATGGCATCCAAGTGGATTAATTCAGTATTTGAGCCAGGGCCTCCAGGAAACACTGCATCCCAAAAGCAAGGAACGCCTTATGCTCCCAACTGGAGAGAGTGCGCACACATGTAGAACACCACATTCTTTATATTCTTTTTGAAATCCAAAGTATAAACCTATTACTTAAAATTAGGAAGGAAGGGCCAAATTATCCAGCTTTAAAAAAAAGCAATTTTTTAAGTGGAAAAATGAAACATACAGGTATTCTAAAATGCAGCCTTTTAATTTCGACTGGCCCAATTCATACAACTCTTGCTCTAAGATTTTTGCTTTAAGAATTAGTTCTGCAAGTATTACTGTCCTGCAAATAATGTACAAAGCAACTTCATTTTAGCCATATTGGCAAATCAAGCACACTAAATTCTTCCCACTAGATGACAATTCAAATACTGAAACACAGAAGGAAAATAAAATATCTGACAAGGCTCTCATTTAAAACTATCTCAAGATACAGTTCAATCAAGCACCAATTTCTTCTTCTGAAGGCTGTTAGCCTCCAATGAAATATTAAAATTAATAAGACCATTTTCTTCAGAGATGTGTAGAAAAAACTCAGTAGGAATGCCACAGATAGGATATAATCATTTAATTTTTTAAAAGAAAAGGAAGTTACATCACCAAAGCATTACTGCCTTTCTCTGCTACCCTTAAAAATATATACCCCTAAGGCATTTCCAGTAGAAAAACCAAAATATAAACTGTGAAGGAGACCTAACAGAGTGGAAGAATGGGTGAGCGTGGTGGTGGGTATTATGGAGGGCACGTATTGCATGGAGCACTGGGTGTGGTACATAAACAATGAATTTTGAAACACTGAAAAAATAAATGAATGAATGAATGAATGAATAAAATTTCACTCGGCAGGTGGGGGGAAAAAAGGAGACCTAACCTGGGCCCACTGTTTATTTTCTTGCTTTTGCCAGACTGTACTCATGAGCATCTTGTATATGTGAATCTTTTTTCACCAAATATTTTCTCTGCTCAGGCTGAATCGCTGCCACGCCAAGTTCAACTTTCCCAGATCTTCTTGTTCTAATCATAGCACAGCAAACTCTAGTAAAAATAACTAAGTAAAGATTCCTTAAAATGCGATGGTCCTATAACAAAAAGTAGTTTCAGAATTAAAACTTTCAAAGAAATATTATGGCCAAAGTCACACATGGCCACCAAGTCTGAAACACCATGGATATACTAAGTGCAATTCATTCTCTCCCTCTCACGCTCTCTCTCTCTCACACCCGCAAACACTCACACACACACTTGAGCTAAAAGACAGACATTTCCCCTCAAATTTCAGATCAATATGCAAATGTCTTACCAGATGTAATTAAGGTGAAGTTATAAGGCTTTAGCTCCAATTCCTACCTTGACCCGTGTATTCTTAAGTTCAACTAAAAAATTCAGCCTTTTCCCTTCATGTTTAAGACTTCAAAGGCAGAGGCATGAAAAATGAATGGTCCAGTAAATTCTCAAGAAGCAAGGATAGCCCACCAGTGCCAACAGACACAGGACTTAGCCATGTGGGAGTATATAACAGACCTTCGCTTCCTGTGCTACATTAAGGGGGAGCCTGAAATCTGTCATCCCTGTGCCATTTGAATTTTGCTTGGTTATACAGACACTAAGTTTTCAAACTATAAACCACTGAGGCCAGTTCGATAATTTCAGGGCATTTTAGTTTGTTTGGTTTTTTTCTTATTTAAAACTCTGTAGATCGTTCTAGGTAATGTTTCTTTTACAAATTGGTTAGCCTATGCAAAACACATATGAGAACTTTCAAACTTCAGTTTCATAAAAGAAAAAAAAATTAAGTATCAATTTAAAAAAATCCATAGGAACAAAAGCTAAGTCATTCAGTAAAAATGTTTTATTAGCTATTTTGAAATCAGATACTGAACTCAAGGATAGAGAAGTCACTTGGGAATGGGAGGAGAGGTCAATCAGAGGTCTGAATTACTTGTTTTGGAGAGGGCTCTTACAACTCACCAATTCTTTAAAGATTTTATGATTTGTTGAAGAAGTACAAAATCTTTAAACAATGTCCCAGCAAGTGATCCTGGAACCAAACTTTTCAAAAACATCCAAGTGTTGTTTTTGTTTGTTTGTTTGTTTTAGATTTTATTTATTTATTTGACAGAGAGAGATCACAAGTAGACAGAGAGGCAGGCAGAGAGAGAGAGAGAGGGAAGCAGGTTTCCTGCTGAGCAGAGAGCCCGATGCGGGACTCGATCCCTGAGATCATGACCTGAGCCGAAGGCAGTGGCCTACCCTACTGAGCCACCCAGGCACCCCTATCCAAGTGTTTTTAGAAGAGAATGGGGACACAGGTTATAAGAGGCAGCTTACTTGGCCAGGGATTCAGTACATAAAGATCATTTAGAAATGTGTTTAGGAAGCACTTACATTTATAATCCCAAACCTTAGTCCTACAATGGCAGTTCAGCATACTGAAAAAAAATTAATTGATGTTATATTACATCTGCAAGCAAAGGGCAAATATCCAAGGTTGAAATCAGTAAGAATGACTTAGACAAACAGCTTACTTAGACACCTTATTTAAAGGTCCTATTAAAAGTCATTTAAATTTTCAATCACATTGATAATGACAAGTTTTAAATGTTATAGGCTTTAAGCCTAGCCAGTATGAAGAAGTGTAATGTCCATCTTGACTCTGACATTTGCTTCTGCCAGTTAGGGCAGCTGCTTGGAGCCACAGTATTCTCGAGTTATTTGGCCTCTTCTTATAGTCGTGATAAATGGTTTCATCACATTATCACATGATCAATGGTTTTGTGGCCCTGCTGACATCACCCAACAAAGCTGAGGAATAAGCAAAACAAGAAATAGAGTTAAATAGAAAATAAAGGGTGGAATGATTTTCTAATACTTGGTGTTCAGACAGATAAAGAAATTAATATTATCTCTATGAACACAGATAATGAACACGATGTCCTCTAAAGTAGTAATACTAGCTTTCTGGAAAATTCTAGTGGATTTACACTTTATCACTATATTTTTGCTATTTCTACATAAGCAAAAGTGACAAGTGGTGGTATAGAACGTCACTTTTTTAAAGGGGACAACTGAAGAGAATTTCTGGCACTTAGAGACACTCATGGCCTCTGCCCTGAAAGAAGAGGAGGGTTATAATCAGAGTCCATAATTGAGATTTTAAAAATACGGTGCTGTAACAACTCAACTTCTGATGTCTGCCTCTAACCAATGGCAACCCTACAAATGTTCAGCTCAAAAACCTGTCAAAATGATTTATCATAGAACATTTTAAAAAGTATATCCTTTATCAATGATTAATGACCGAAAAGATCGCACATCCCGATATCTGACTGAATGGCAGAAAGAATGATTTTTAAAATTTATCCACCGCATGTTCTGGAGGAAATGAATATGAAACAATGGGAAGCAGGAGGATATACAAAAAAGCTACATGGTTTCGACTGTTAGCACAGGCCTTAGAATCTCCATGCCATCAATCCCATTTCCAGAACATTTTAACCTGTTAGAATACAATCAAAGCATTAACCATATAGAACAAAAATACAACTATTTTAAGCCTTACAAGAATTTAAAAAAAAAAAAACTGCAAAGTATTTTAAAACTCAAGTTGGAGAAAATATCAAATTTGTGAACAACATCCTACCACAGGAGGAGGAAAAAGGAAGAAAGGTGGAACAGACTAGAATCTGGATAACAAAACAAAGATTATCAATATTTGAAAAGTGAAAAATTCAAAGGAGCATTACAAACAATTACAAACACTACCAGAGAATTCCAACCAGTTCTAAATTATTATTAGAAAATCACGTAGCTTTAGTCCTAATTTGCCCTTACTTTTTTTAAAAATAAAGGGGCAGCTGAGCAATTATTATAAGAGTGCTTTCAAGACATTTAACTATGAGCGGGGGTGTATCCAAGCCTCTTCTTACATGCAGGCATTTACAGAGTGAGCTAAAGCAGACAACAGCCTCTCTAACAAGTTTCATTGGCTAGGACAGTGAACACATGTAGTTGAAAATCATCAAAGCAAAATAAGTAATATGCAACTCTCAACTGCCCAACATCCCTCCCAGCTCACTGTCCCTCATATTCAAGCAGCGCTGGCCTAGTCACGCTCTCTCCTCATCATTATGAGACTCGAACTGGCCTGTTTTCCCTTCCACCTGACAGTCCAAAAGAACAAAATTTAGGAAGCCACATTTTACGTAACAGTCTACAGAGTCAGTGTGCCTACAGATACAAAAGATAAGGAGTAAGAGAAACTTAGACCTTAATCCAAATTTTTCTGATAACCCAGACAAATGATCCAAAGTATGGCTTCTCATCTCTCTGGGCCTCAGTTTCATCATCTATAACACGAAAGAACTGAGTGGAGAGTGGTTCTAATGTTTCCTGGTCGCATTCTTAATTAAATCTCCAACATATTCCCTTATCAAAAAAAAAATAGACATATGCTTAATATTCAATAATTAAGTATGAAAAAGGAGGGTCACCATCTGTTTCTCTGAAAACCACCCATCAACCCCACATCCAATCCCCATTCTGGAGGTCTTCTAGGGTCCTACCAGTTCCCATACAGTGTCATCAGTGTACTACCCCTTGATAAATTACCTCCCAAAATGAAAAGATTGGGCCACCCCCACCTAGCACTAGAGGTCAAAGCCTGGCTGTAATACGATCAAATACATTTGGAAGAGCGAGGAATCATCCTATACATGGCCTCTTACTCAATTTCAATTAAAAAGAAGTCTGCTTGGGGCACCTGGGTGGCTCAGTGGGTTAAGCCTCTGCCTCGGCTCGGGTCATGATGTCAGGGTCCTGGGATGGAGCCCCACATAGGGCTTTCTGCTCAGTGGGAAGCCTGTTTCTCCCTCTCTTTCTGCCTGCCTCTCTGCCTGCTTGTGATCTCTCTCTGTCAAATAAATAAACAAAACCTTAAAAAAAAAAAAAAAAGAAGAAGAAGAAGTCGGCTACTTCAAATGTAGCTTTCCAAAACAAAGAACACTAACTCATTAGAACTGCACCTTCCTGCCAAACTCCGGATCTATACTGTCAGGTACGGTCACTCTGGTTTCTACCATCTATAGCCTTGACTAACTCCACCTGTAGCCCTTGACAGTCAACCCTACCCAGTGAAATATCCCCATTCTGAAACAGTAATAATTCCACAAAGTTACTTCCGTCAGAGAAGTTCGACCTATAAATTCAATAAATTCAATAGAACTAATGAGATTTGTCTCTCAATAATATGAAGAAATAAGGCAGCTAGAGTAGGGGGGGGGAATGTGTGAACAGAGACCACCCACAGAAAATACTGTGACTGACACAAAAAAAATGTTTTTAAATAACCATTTCCACCCCTTCTTCGACCTATATGCAAAATGGCAAAAAGCCAATAATCACGTAAATATCCCTCAGATATATTCCCTAGAGAAATGAAGGTCTGATCAGTAGATCTCTATTATATAATGCTGTTTGCTACTATTCCAACAATATAAGAGCTATTGGTTTGTTCATATATGTTTCTAATGGAATCTTAGTACCTCCTTTGAAATCTGAAAAAAGCCAAACTGAGGTTTTCCCCAATAGTTTATTAACTACCAAGACACTGTAAGTACTGAAAATCAAAGTGCACAGCTTTAAAAAAAAAAAAAAAAAAAGGCTTGTAAATGAACACTTTTATTTATGCAAAGGACTCTAGAATACAGAACACAGTAACTCATGGAAAATACTGAGTACTACAAATCGTGGTAGAAATTCACTTTATAAGTCTGAAAGTTATTTGAGTCTCTTGAATATGATAAAATCAAGCCATGTTCTTCTTTCTTTCCCATTAAATCCCTTAGAAACACCAGCAACAATTTAGGAATGTAAATGGATTTTCCACTTGCATTTATACTTAATGATGACTTAAACAGAAGGAATACAGCTTAATTCTTTTTGGAGACAGATTGAGCCCATAGGAATAGGTTTAAAAAAAAAAAAAAAAGGAAAGGAAAGGAAAGATTATTTTGACATGCAAAACAAAAAGAATGTCAAAAGGAAAAAACTGATTTTAAAAACAACAACAATTACAACAAAATAAAGAAAACAACAACAAAACAGCTAAAGTCAAAGAGAAATTTCAAAACATGGCAGCTCGATGCCTGGTCCAAAGATGACACACTATGGGGTACGAGTCCTCTGCATAAGGGCAAATTAAATATTGAGGAACACTCCTCAAAGTCCACAAATGTCCATTAGGTTTCATTTCAGTTTTTTTATTCTCACTCCTTTTGATTCCTTCAATCTCACTGCTTTTGCTACATGAACTTTACATGTGACTCTAATGCTCAGAAACAAACTCTGTTAATAGGAGATGTGGATATCATAACACACCATGTCACAAAGGGCACATCAATAACTCTGACAGATAATACCTCAATAATAAGTTCTGCAAAGACTTCCTAAGTCAGCACTCCTGGAAGTCCAAATACTATGTCTGCCAAGGACATATGCTTCCCCTGACATTTTAGGACTAAACCCTATCAAGTAGATTTTTTTCTATGTCCTGCAAATACTTCTCATACTTAACTCTACAGTACCAGATATGTGGCCAAAGCAGAAATCATTTTTCTCCTAGAACACAAATCTCTGCAGAAGCCTATGTCAGCCACATGCATGTGTGTATATATATAAAATATATTTTTTTAACTAATCATTCAGTCCAGTGAAAGAGAAAATGGTATTTGTTCAGAAATCTACATTTACATGATGGGTTATATGTAAAACTACAGGTTCAATTTTTAACTAAGGACATGGTGCTGCTTCTTTCCAGCTTTCTAGCTACATGAGCAGTAACAACATAGAAACAACAGAATATTCCAAGTATTGTTAATGCCATGTCCATCCTAAACTCCCAGGGGTGGGAGGGGAGGGGAGCAGACACTCTAAGAGACACTGCATTGCAATTCACAACAACTATTTGACTAAGTGCTTTGCCACTGATTCTGAGTACTCTCAGAATTGACTATTCTCAGAATGTATAACTATGGGTAATAACACCAAAATTCTATCTAGTGATTTTTTTATTCTTTTATAGATATGGAGGGGTGCCTGGGTAGTGGGCATGGAGTTTGCTTAAGATTCTCTCTCTCAGGGCACCTGGTGGCTCAGTGGGTTAGGGCCTCTGCCTTCGGCTCGGGTCATGGTCCCAGGGTCCTGGTATCGGGCCCTGCATCGAATTTTCTGCTTGGCAAGGAACCTGCTTCCTCTTCTCCCTCTGCCTGCCTCTCTGCCTACTCGTGATCTCTGTCAGACAGATAAATAAAATTTTTAGGGAAAAAAAAAAAGATTCTCTCTCTCCTTCAGCCCCTCCCCACCTTCCTATCTTGGGCAGGGGTTGGGGGGAATGGAGGAGAAAAAAACTATGAGTAAAAAAAAAAAACAAAGAATGCTTGGGGCATGAGGGAAGGGAAGGCGGAATAAACATATATCTTGTTTTGTAGCTGTCACCTGGGAACAAAGTAAGTATTTTATGTAAATGCAAACTGAAGTTAAAATTTAAAATTACTGTGCTTCTACTGGGTATTTACCCCAAAGATATAGATGTAGTGAAAAGAAGGGCCATTTGTACCCCAATGTTTATAGCAGCAATGGCCACGGTCGCCAAAC
Source organism: Neogale vison (assembly GCF_020171115.1). Taxonomy (NCBI): domain Eukaryota; kingdom Metazoa; phylum Chordata; class Mammalia; order Carnivora; family Mustelidae; genus Neogale; species Neogale vison. Next base: position 221,671,231 of record NC_058091.1, read on the forward strand.
TGTGGAAAGAACCAAGATGCCCTTCAACGGACAAATGGCTAAGGAAGATGTGGTCCATATACACTATGGAGTATCACGCCTCCATCAAAAAGGATGAATACCCAACTTTGTAGCAACATGGATGGGACTGGAAGAGATTATGTTGAGTGAAATAAGTCAAGCAGAGAGAGTCAATTATCATATGGTTTCACTTATTTGTGGAGCATAACAAATAACACGGAGGACAAGGGGAGATGGAGAGGACAAGGGAGTTGAGGGAAATTGGAAGGGGAGGTGAACCATGAGAGACTATGGACTCTGAAAAACAATCTGAGGGTTTTGAAAGGGGGGTGTGGGTGGTTGGGGGATCCAGATGGTGGGTATTAGAGAGGGCACAGATTGCATGGAGCACTGGGTGTGGTGCAAGAACAATGAATACTGTTATGCTGAAAAGAAATAAAAAATTAAAAAAAAAACTTCTCTGCAACTTAAAAAATAAAAAAATAAAATAAAATAAAATAAATTACTGTGCTTGTAGTTAATAATAATATATTGTTCATTTAAAAAATTTAAGAGTAGGGGTACTTGAGTGGCTTAGTTGGTTAAGCATCCAACTCATGATTTCAGCTTAAATCATGATCTTAAGGTTGTGGAACTGAGCACCACATGGGGCTCCACACTAGACATGGAGCCTGCTTAAAATTCTCTCCATCTGCCCCTCTCCCTTCTCTTTCCCCCTCTCTAAAATAAAAAAAATCAATAGAAGAGTAAAAACTTATGTGTTCTTAATACAATAAATAAAAATTCTTTAAAAATGAAGAGAAAAAATAATCATATATCCTGCCTTTCCAACTGGAATTGGACAAGACCCAAATGGTTGATATTTCACTTAACAGAAATATTTTAGCTAATATTAAATATTAATAAAAATAACAGATTTAGAATTTGACAATTTTGCAAACTTTAATAATGGATTCAGTCATCATTAAAAGCTCTGAACATCATACAGAGACAAATACTACGTATCTCCTGATGGCAACTGATTACCTGGAAGGTATTCCTGTGCAAAGAAAAATAAAGAAATAAAACCCTGATTCTGCTCAGGTCTTTGGATCTGCCAAATTGTAAGAATACAGGGGAAAGAGGAAGCTGTTAAATGACACCAAGGAGATACAACTGGCAACTTATGAACCATGGGGAACACATAAAAGATGAATGCTAGGGGCGCCTGGGTGGCTCAGTGGGTTAAAGCCTCTGCCTTCAGCTCAGGTCATGATCCTAGGGTCCTGGGATCTAACCCCACATCGGGCTCTCTGCTCAGCAGGGAGCCTGCTTCCTCCTCTCTCTCTCTGCCTGCCTCTCTGCCTACTTGTGATCTCTGCCAAATAGATAAATAAAATCTAAAAAAAAAATGATGAATGCTACTGTTTCTTCAACACACTGCAATAAATTAGGACATAAGAGTGGGAGGTGGGAGAGGCAAGATGGCAGAAGAATAGGGGACCTCACTTCATCTGGTCCTTTGAATTTAACTATATAACTATCAAATCATTCTGAACACCTGTGAATTCAACCTGAGACATAAGAATTGCTGGGATTCTACAAACAAAAAAGAAAACACTATTTGCAACATAGGAGGCAAGGAGATGTGAACATAAGGGGATATATCAGAATATAAACAGTGGGGGTAGGGAGCCTCTGTAAGCCAGCTACCAGAAAGTGATATAGCCCTCGAGTGCAAAATTGGAATCTTTAGAAATTTGCTCCAGTGAGACATGTCCCTGCCTGAAAAGTGCTGAGGTGGTGAAGTGGGGCAGAATATTAGGTGGGACAGTGTGACCTCAGTATCCCTCGGGTCACAAAAGGAACACAGAGCCTGAGTCAGCAGAGTTCTCAGTATTGGAGCAGGGAAACCAACTACAGTCAGCGAGCCCGTGAGCCCTGCAAAGGGCAAAAACGCAGCACAGAAAGACTTCAGGGAACAAAAAGGCACACAGAGCAACCCTAAGCAGCTTACACTGAGCCAGGAGTCTTGGCAAGGGGTGGTGCAACTCTACCGGGGCAAAGACACTTGAGAATCAGTGCAGCAAACCCCTGCCCCAGAAGACCAGCTGTATCATCAGGGGAATACCAAGTTTACTAAGCACACAGAACAGCACAACTCCAGAGCTAGGAGAAAACAATACATAGAAGAACAGGTTTTTTTCTCAGGTTTCTTTTAGCTTTCAGTTTAAAATTTTCCTTTTTTCTCTTTTTCCTTTTCAACTAGTTTCTTATTTTACTAACTCTTTGTTTTTAACTTTTATTTTTACATTTACATTTGACAGATATCTTCTTCATTTTTGGCTTCCTTTTATTTTTATTCACTTTTATTTTTATGTATATATGTAAGTTTTGCTTTCTTTACAATTTTGGGATTTAGTGTATCCTAACAGACCAAAGTACACCCAGGACCAAGTGACCAAGTGGATCACACTGTTTTGTCCACCTGTGAGATTATATTATCTTTTTTCCTTTTTTCTTTGTTCTCCTTTATGGTTTCTGACCTCTTCAGATTTGCCTAGTGTGTATTTCACTTGGGTTGTGGTTGATATTTTTTATTTTGTTCTCTTGTTCACTCATTCCTCTCTGGGAAAAATGACTAGAAGGAGGAATTCACAACAAAAGAAAGAACCAGAGGTAATACTCTGCCACAGATCTAATCTATATGAATATTACTAAAATGTCAAAGCTGGAATTCAGGATAACAATTATAAGGTTGCCAAATGGGCTTATAAAAAGGATAAGACACTATAGAATCTCTTAGTGCAAAATACAATCTAATCAGGCCAAAATTAAAAATGCTTTAACTGAGAAGCAGTCTAAAATGGAAGTGCTAACAACTAGGGTAAATGAGGCAGAGGAGTCAGTGACATAGAAGACAAGATGACAGAAAGGAAGCAAGCTGAGGAAAAGAGAGATAAACAACTAATGGATGGGGGGGAGGCTTCAAGAAATCAGCAATACCATAAAGCCATAAAATATTACAACTATTGGGGTCCCAGAGGAAAAACAAAGAGATGAACAGAAGGTGTATTTCAACCAATCATAGCTGAGAACTTCCCTTATCTGGGAAAAGAAACATGCATTCAAGTCCAGGAAGCAGAGAGAAACCCCCTCAAAATCAGTAAAAACAGATCAACACCCAGACATATAATAGTGAAGCTCACAAATTTCAGATAAAGAGGAAATCCTGAAAGCAGCGTAAGCAGCTCCTTAACATACAGGTACAGGAACACTAAACTGGCAGCAGACCTATCCACAGACACCTGGCAGGCCAGAAAGGGCTGGCATGATATACTCAGGGTATTAAATGAGCAAAACATGCAGCCAAAAATACTTTATCCAGGAAGGCTGTCATTCAGACTGGAGGAAGAGATACAGAGCTTCCAGGACAAAACAACAACAACAACAACAAAATAATCTGTGATTACTGAACCATCTGTGGGAGAAGAATTAAAGGAGATCCTGTAAGCAAAGAGAAACCCCAAAAGTAACACAGACTAGAAAGAAACAGTGACTATCTACAGAAACAAGGACTTTACAGGTAATACAAGGGCACTAAAATCCTCTCTTTCAACAGTGCTAATAGACTTCAAGAGGAGGCTGGCGTAGCGACCCTTAAACAGACAAATGAGATTTTAAACCAAACACTGTAATAAAGACATGAAAAGAAACACTATCTCATACTTAAAGGGTCTATCCAACAAGAATATCTAACAACTGTAAATACTTATGCTAACTTGGGAGCAGCCAATTATATAAACCAATTATTAACAAAACTAAAGAAACACATTGATAATAAGACAATAATAGTAGGGGACTTTAACACCCAATTCACAGCAATGGACAAATCATCTAAGCAGATGATCAACAAGGAAACAGGGCTCTGAATGACACACGGACAAGGTGGACTTCACAGATAGAGAACATTCCATCCTAAACCAACAGAATACACATTCTTGTTGAGTACACATGGAACATTCTTCAGAACAGATCACATACTGGGTCACAAATCAGGTCTCAATTGGTACCAAAAGACTGATCGTTCCATATATACTTTCAGACCACAGTGCTTTGAAACTGAAACCCAATCACAAGAGCAAATTTGGAAGGAACTCATTACTTGGAGGCTAAATAGCATTCTATTAAAGAATAAATGGGTCAACCAGGAAGTTAAAGAGGAATTCTTAAAAATTCATGGAAACCAATGAAAATGAAAACACAACTCTTCAAAACCTTCAGGATACAGCAAAGGCAGTAACAAGAGGAAAACATATAAGGGTATAAACTTTTCTCAAGAAACTAGAAAAATTTGGGGGCACGTGGGTGGCTCAGAGGGTTAAAGCCTCTGCCTTCAGCTCAGGTCATTATCCCAGAATCCTGGGATCAAGCCCCACGTCGGGCTCTCTGCTTCACAGGGAACCTGCTTTCTCCCCTCTCTCTGCCTGCCTCTCTGCCTACTTGTGATTTCTCTCTCTCTGTCAAATAAATAAAATCTTCTAAAAAAAAGAAACTAGAAAAATTTCAAATACACAAGCTAACCTTACACCTAAAGGAGCTGGAGAAAGAACAGCAAAGAGAACCTAAACCAAGCAGGAGATGAGAAATAACTAAGATCAGAGCAGAAATCAATGAAACAGAAACCAAAGGAACAGAACAGATCAACAAAACTAGAACTGGTTCTTTTTTTTTTTTTTTTTTAAGCCACCCAGGCGCCCCTAGAACCTGGTTCTTTGAAAGAATAGTAAGATACGGGGTGCCTGGGTGGCTCAGTGGGTTAAAGCCTCTGCCTTCGGCTCGGGTCATGATCCCAGGGTCCTGGGATCGAGCCCCGCATCGGGCGCTCTGCTCGGCAGGGAGCCTGCTTCTCCGTCTCTCTCCCTACTTGTGATCTCTGTCTGTCAAATAAATAAATAAAATCTTTAAAAGAAAAAAAAAAAAAAAGAAAGAATAGTAAGATTGATAAACCCCTAGCCAGACATATCAAAAAAAAAAGAGAGAGAGAAAGGACCCAAATTAATAAAGTCATGAATGAAAGAGGAGAGAGTATGACCGACACCAAGGATATACAAACAATAATAAGAACATATTATGAGCAACTACATGCTAACAAATTAAGCAATCTGGAAGAAATGGATGCATTCAGGGAAACTTATAAACTACTATAACTGAAACACAAAGAAATAGAAAACCTCAACAGACCCATCATCAGCAGGGAAATTGAAGCAGTAATCAAAAATCTCCCAGCAAACAAGAGTCCAGGGCTGGATGGCTGCCCAGGGGACTTCTACCAATCATTTCAAAAAAGAACTAATACCTATTCTTCTGAAGCTGTTTCAAAAAATAGAAATGGAAGGAAAACTTCCAAACTCATTTTATGAGGCCGGCATTACCTTGATCCCCAAACCAAAGACCCCACCAAAAAGGAGAAATATAGACCAATATCCCTGATGCACATGGATGTTAAAATTCTGTCCAAAATACTAGCCAATAGGATCCAACAGTACATTAAAAAGATTAATCACCACAACCAGGTGGGATTTACTTCAGGGCTACAAGGGTAGTTCAACATCCAAAAATCAATCAACGTGACACATCACTTTAACAAAAGGAAGAACAAGAACCATAGGATCCTCTCAACTGATGCAGAAAAAGCAATTGACAAAATACAGCATCTTTTCTTGGTTAAAACTCTCCACTGTGTATGGATCAAGGGAACATACCTCAATATCATAAAAGCCATCTACAAAAAGCCCAAGGGGAATATCATTCTCAGTGGGGAAAAAATGAGAGCTTTTCCCCTAAGATCAGAAACACAACAGGGATGCCCACTCTCACCATGGTTGTTCAACACTATACTAGAATTCCTAGCCTCAGCAATCAGACAACAAAAATAAATAAAAGGCATTCAAATTGACAAAGAAATCAAACTCTCACTCTTCACAGATGACATGATACTTTAAGACTCCACCCCAAAATTGTTAGAACTTATACAGGAATTCAGCAATGTGGCAGGATAGAAATCAGTTATATTTCTGTACACTAACAATGAGACTGAAGAAAGGAACTGATCCCATTTACAACTGCACCAAAAACTGTTAAGATACCTAGGAATAAACCTAACCAAAGAGGTAAAGGAACTATACTCTAAAAACTACAGAACACTTATGCAAGAAATTAAAGAAGACACAAAGAAATGGGAAAACATCCCATGCTCACAGATTGGAAGAATAAACATTGTTAAAATGTCTATGCTACTCAGAGCCATCTACACATTCAGTGGAACCCCTATCAAAAATCATCAACACTTTTCACAGAATACACCTAGAATTTGTATGGAAAAGACCCTAAATAGCCAAAGGAATGTTGAAAAAGAAAACTGAAGCTGAAGGCATTACAATTCCAGACTTCAAGCTCTATTACAAAGCTGTAATCATTAAGACAGTACGGTACTAGCACAAAAACAGACACATAGATCAATGGAACAGAACAGAGAGCCCAGAAAAGGACCCACAGCACTATGGTTAACTGATCTTTTGACAAAAGCAGGAAAGAAGATCTAATGAAAAAAAGCCTTTTCAACAAGTGGACAGTCACATGAAGAATGAAACTGGGCCGTTTTCCTACACCATATACAAAGGTAAACTCAAAATGGATGAAAGACCTAAATGTGAGACCAGGAATCCACCAAAATCTTAGAGGAGAACTCGGATGGCAATCTCTTTGACCTCCTCCACAGCAACTTCTTGCTAGACACCTCTCCGAAGGCAAGGTAAACAAAAGCAAAAATGAACTACTGAGACTTCATCAAGATAAAAAGCTTTTGCACAGCAAAGTAAACAGTCAACAGAACCAAAAGATAACCAACAGAATGGGAGAAGATATTTGCAAATGACATCAGATAAAGGGCTAGTATCCAAAATCTATAAAGAAATTATCAAATTCAATACCCAAAGAACATATAATCCAATCAAGAAATGTAAAGAAGACATGGACAGACATTTCTGCAAAGAAGCCATCCACATGGCCAAAAGAAACATGAAAAAGTGCTCAACGTCACTCAGCACCAGGGAAATACAAATCAAAACCAAAAGGAGATACCTCACACCAGTTAGAATGGCTAAAATTAACAAGTCAGGAAACAACAGATGTTGGCAAGGATGTGGGAAAAGGGGAATCCTCTCACACAGCTGGTGGAAATGCAAGCTGGTGCAGCCACTCTGGAAAACAGTATGGAGGTTCAAAAATAGAGTTACCCTATGACCTAGCAATTGCACTACTGGGTATTTACCCCAAAAATAGAAAGGTAGTGATCCGAAGGGATACCTACATCCAAATGTTTATAGTAGCAATATCCTCAACAGCCAAAATATGGAAAGAGCCCAGATGTCCATCAACAAATGAATGAGTAAAGATGTGGTGTACACACACACACACACACACACACACACACATTATTCAGCCATCAGAAAGGATAAATACTTAACCATTTACATCGAACTTGATGGAACTGTGCTAAGGAAAGTAAGTCAGTGAAAGGCAATTATCACATGGTTCCACTCGTGTGGAATATAAGAAAGGGGATCATTGGGAAAGGGAGGGAAAACTGAACATGAAGAAATCAGAGAGGAAGACAAACCATGAGAAATGCTGAACTCTAGGAAACAAACTGAAGGTTGCTGGATGGAAGTGGGTGAGGGGATGGATAATTAGGGGATGGGTACTAAGGAGGGCATGTGATAGGATGAGCACTGGGTGTTATATAAAACCGATGAATTCCTGATCTCTAGCTCTGAAACTAATAATGTACTATATGTCAGCTAATTGAATTAAATTTTTAAAAAAGACACAGATTAGGAAACTAAAAATTATAAAAAATACTTTCAAAAATGTATCAATCATTTGCAATGTACAGATGTTATCTGAATCTGTGTTCCTATAAAGTAAATATTTTGTGACAAGTGGGGAAAGTGAGCAACCACTAGGTAATTATGAAACAATTACTGTTCAGTCTTTTTTAGATGTGATGATACTGTGCTTATGTTGAAAAAGCATTACCTTTTAGAGAGTTACAGAAGTTTTCATGGGTGTAATGAAATGATGCTTGGAAAGGTGGGAAGTGGGCAGGGACTGAGGAAACAAGAATGACCATGAGTTGTTAATGGCAGTTGGATCACTGTCCTCTCTATTTTTGTCTTGATTTGAAATTTACCATTTATTTTTATTTTTTTAATATTTCAGAGGGAGAGAGAGAGACTGAGACCAAAACCACACGTACATGTACCAGCTGGGGGAGGAGCAGAAGGAGAGAATCCTCAAGCAGACTCCCTGCTGACCCCAGCCCTATAGTCATCACAGGGTTTGAGGTCACAGGCCTCAGATCAAGACTTGACCTAAATCAAGAGTCAGACACTTAACTGAGTGAGCCACCCCAATGCCCCCTGGGTGCATGTTTTGTTTTGTTTTTAACATGAACTGCCTCTTACTAGCAGTCCCTAAGGAACACTCCCCTCCTTAAAGAGGGATGATGACTCCTAAGACATCATTCTCTCCAGCCAGGTTTTCCCTGTCTCTGTGATTTTTCCTTTTCTCTTTCTTTGCTTCTCCCAAACCTCTACCTCATGGAGCTCCTTGGGGTTCAAGCCAGGACCCCTTGTCATCTCTGTACCTTCTCTTTAGCAACATATCTATTCTTATGCTATTCGGCATCATATATATGCTAAGAACTGCAAATTTCTCTCTCAAACCAGAGGCTCCCCTCTGAGCTCTAAGTTCACAAACCCAATTACCTACAAAACTTGGGTGCCTGGATTTTCAGGAAGCACCCTAAATGCGTACAAAAACAGAACCTTAAAGCACCACTGCTCCCTCAAAAGTGTCATTCCTCTTCATCATCTTGGTAAATGGCACCCAACGGCTCCAACTGAAAACTCAAGTATTGTCTCTGATTTTTGCCTCTGCTTCACACTCACCCCAGTCTTGTAAGACCAGTTTTGTTGTTGTTGTTGTTGTTGTTTTTACTGAGTCCTTCTTCTCCATCTCCTGTGTCACCCACCTTCCCCCAGGCAGCTTAAAAATCTTCCTCATGGACCTCCTAGGTTCATGACCCGCCCCACACACACACGATTCGCCACCCAGCATCCACAGTGATCCTTTCAAGACCAATCTGAACACATGACCCCAAAGTTTGAAATGTACCAGTACCTTCTTCCATAACTTGAATGAATCCTAAATCCTAAATCGCAGAGTGAATCCTCTGCAATTTATCATTTCTACTCATCATCAAGGTGCAGAACAATCTACAGTACTCGTTGTAAGACCTGTGACTTTTTCACCAGTAGAAGTCTTCAGATCTCATAATTTTGGTATCTTGAAATATCACTCTCATTACTACCTTGCAACTACAATTATTAAACCCACCACTAGAGCTTGTCAGTCAATAATTTAATAAAGCTCATCTTTTTCTGTGTTATACATGTAAACAGTTTTTCACTTTTTTTTTTTTTTTTTTTTTACTTTTTGTTTATTTATTTGACAGACAGAGATCACAAGTAGGCAGAGAGGCAGGCAGAGAGAGAGGAGGAAGCAGGCTCCCTGCTGAGCAGAGAGCCTGATGTGGGGCTCGATCCCAGGACCCTGGGACCATGACCTGAGCTGAAGGCAGAGGCTTTAACCCACTGAGCCACCCAGGTGCCCCTGTAAACAGTTTTTATACCAGTATTTCAATATAGTTAGTTTACTTTGTAATCCTTATTTTGTTTTGTGCATTTCAAGTCATGCAAGGGTCCACAGCCTAGTGATGTAAGGAAAGAGTAAGAGGTAGAAGAGATCCACCCCGGTCGGGAAAAGCATTCATTCACATTCATTTAGCTTCAAAGTCGCAGCATATTGTGACAATAAAAAGGGGACACTTTTTTTGTCAATTTTAGTTTGTTTGTTTTTTTTTAATTCTAATTCTCTCTCATATCCTCATTTGCCTAAGTGAATCACTCCATCACTCCTTCCTTGGAGCCCGACTTATCTCACCAGACTGCCAATGGAGCTCATGATACTTACACAAAAGTTTCAAGAATCCCTGAGTAGGAGCTAAAACTAATTAGATGCCTAATTTTTAAGCCTCTGATATGGAAACAAAAATCCCTTAAAAAATTAAACAAGAAAACAAGAAAATGCATAGTTATGTAATAAAGTCTTAAAATAAAAAATATTTTCAAGATACAAGAAGATTGTTAATATACCCCATTAATGTATTACTTACTAAAATTGACAGGAAAGGATCAATATGGTAAAACCTATATGGAACTCCTACAAGTCAGTAAGAAAAAGACTCTATTAAAATAAATAAACAAGTTAGAGAGGAAGAAAAACTAATAAACTGCCCACACTCGGATGATTTTAATAGTAATCAACTTTAATATTAGTAATTACAATCTCAATATTGTTACCACCAAATTTTTATTACTTTTATTATAAAGTAGTATTTTATTTTCATATAATTTTACATAATTTTATGTAATATATATAATATATTTATATAATTATTTATTTTAATTACAATCTGGGTGAAAAGAAATGAGGTTTAGGGATCATGGCCTAAAGGATACGAACCTTCTTCTTTTCTACTGTGCATCTAGATTAGACCAGATCCACAGAGAAGCAGTTCTGGTCTCACCACTTAGTGTTCCAAGTGCCACCACTGAGTGTATCAAAACTACACTCCAGTCCCTTACACACCTGCTTTCACTGAATTCACTCTTGTGGAATTCCATCAGCCTACACTGGGGAGCATTATAATAAACATGCCCATGAAATTCAGCCCTGTGTCTCCTCTACATGAGAGGAATTAAGTGACTTGGGGACAGTTCCTGCCCAGGCTTAGCATCCCAAGGTCACAGGGCTTCGTCTGACATAAGGGACTATGCTTACTTCCAGTAGTGGTTTTTATCCTTCCATATGAGGTATAGTCACACGTGCCCCCAAAAACCTGATGGAAGTCACGACTCCTTCTTGACATGCACACACTACCCTCTGGCTACAATTTCAGGGAGCTGAGAGACCTCTCCCCAGGATCCAGGAGAAGAACCCCCATCTCATGGACCAAGCTTCCTTTCCCCAAGTTCTGCGTTCACATGGGCTGCTAACAAGTATGATTTCCAACACCACCTTCACCCAGCAGACAATTCATCTTGGTGTACATTTGCAATACTGCATACCTGCCGCAGTTCACAACCCTATACTCATTTCTACCCCAAACTTTGATTGTTTTGCTGAAGTTCACATATCCTAGGAAAGTGGGTCTTTTTTTCCAGTGGGTGAAGAAGACAAAGGCAGGAAAAGTATAAACAAAAATCGCACTAATTACACAACTTAGTGTGATAGTCATTAATGCGACTGACCACGTATTTCTAGTTTTTTCCTTTTCCAGGCACACAACAGCACTGCACGTTCTGCTTACAAGCCACCAAACAAGTTCTAGAAAGGAGATGGGAGCAAAAGTGAGATGTATCATTTACAGATCAGACAACCTTAACTGCTTGGGGAAACCTCTGAGCTCTTTTCGTCTTGGCACCATTACAAGCAAGCCTGGCAAGAGAGGCTGCTAAAGCTATTCCCCCATGGCCCTGCAATGGATTTTTGGTGCTTTAAGCTAGAGAGACTGGATGGTGTTTCCATCTGCAGCAAAGCCTGTCTAAAGGGACAGAGGGTCATGAGAACCTATAGACCTCTCACTCAGGAACCTAGACCCCAGGGTTTTCAAAGACAACAGGAGCACGGCAGAGATTGCATCCTGGTGGCAGGCTGGGACCTTCAGCAGGTCTGGTGCTAGCTGGAGCACTGCTAGGGCAGGCCTGTCAGGGGCCTACTGACAGGGAGCCTCAAGAGAACTGTCTAGAATAGGGAAGCAGACAGGCTCAGGCTGGGTTTCAGAAGCATGGGCTTGGTTGTACTGACTGGGCACATGGTAAGAGACGAGGGCCATCACTCAGGCCCTCCCAGTGTGCTCTCGCCTAGGGCAAGGTAGCTGCCACAGAAGGACAAACGGCTTCCATCAAACATGGCTCATCTGGTCATCACTGCTAAGAAAACTACAGGGAATGCGCTTCTAATCACTGAGCACTTCTTTTGATTATTTTGCACCTGATGTGTTCCTAAAAAGCACATGGTGGGGGGGAGGCTTTAATGTCAATTCACAACATGTGTACATTTTTTTTCCCTAAGAAATCAGAGCTAAAGAGAAAAGTGATACGGATTTTTTTGTTTGTTTCATTTTTTAAAAATGAGGCCAATGGGGCACCTGGGTGGCTCAGTCAGTTAAGCCTTCGGCTCAGGTGTGATCCCAGGGTCCTGGGATCAAGACCCCACATCCGGCTGCCTGCTCAGCGGGAAGCCTGCTTCTCCCTCTCCCTCTGCCTCTCCCTGCGTGTGCGCACTCCCCCCCCCCTGTGTCAAATAAATAAATCTTTAAAAAACAAACAAACAAAAAAAAAAGAGGCCGAGTCTGCGTTTAATTTTCAAAAAATTCAAAACGTACCACCCTAGGATTTGAGGTTCTGTGCACTATAGATAGCAAGGCCACAAATTAGGCTTTTTCGCATTCTCCTAGGCAACGCAAGGAAGCAATGGGATTGCTTACATGGAGAGCAACCTTCATAAAAACAGACTGGTTACCCTAAAGCAACACAACTCATAGCACCCAGACCAGGGAGAAATTTCTCCCCTGTGTCCTCATAATGAGGCCACTGGGTAACATGAGCCTTACCGTCAATAACGGTTTCAAGGGACTTTTCTCAGGAGTGTGCCTAGGTGAAAGCTGACAGCCTCCAACCAAAGGACAACCAATTCCATGGGTCTAAAGTTGGTTTTCAGAAACTGAACAGTCTAGTGAGCTGAAGTGATTCAGTGGCAAATTTAAGTTTATCTGAAAGAATTAGAGGGGCACCTGAGTGGCTCAGTCAGTTAAGCAGCTGCTTCCGCTCAGGTCATGGTTCCAGGATCCTGGGATCAAGTCCCAAATTGGGCTCCTTGCTCTCCCTCTGTCCCCCACTTGTGTACTCTTTCTCTCACTCTCAATCTCAAATAAATAAATAAAACCTTAAAAATAATTAGAGATGCATGTATTAACAAATTTCAGTAAGACAGATACCTTAACTGGAAAAACAAATGTTAACAACCTAGCCTCCAATTAACACTTAAGGGAAGTATTTAAATTCCATGAAAATGTATTTGAAAATTATTAAAATTCTAAAATTTTCACCATCAGAATCCAATAGGATGTCAGAAGGATCTTTGGAAACTGGCAACACCACCCAAAATACATTGGATATAGAATAAAGTAGAGCAAATGATGTGCAAATAAGGCTCAGGGATAAAATATTTTTAATTACAAAAATTGGACTGACTGCATATTCTTCAAGTAATTCTCTGTAACTATCAGTCTCCCTGTCTAACACGACATCATCAAATGGCTATTAATTCCTAGTTCTAGTCCCCACTAAGTACCTGGTAGAGAACTAATACTTCGGTTGCCTCCAAACACAAATATGTGATCTGTTAGGGCAGCGCCAGCCCTGAACAGAAGGCCTGCTCACCTTTGTGGAGCAGTGAGCGGCAGAAGTAGCTACTATGGAAAACAGTCACTGAGGAAATGGCAGGGCCAGATTTCCCTCAAAAACTAACTTGAAGATCTCTTCCCTCACAAGGAGAAATAGAGATCCAAGACTCCAGGTTTCTCAAAAGAAGGTACTTGAATCCCAAATGGTGCTTGATAGACAATATGCATAGGTAAGCCTCAGAGTGAACAGGGGACATGAAAGGCATCCATTTTATACGAGTTAGTAGTCATTTAACAGTTTTTTCAAGTATTATATATAGGATAGGATGCAAAATATATGTGGTTATGGAAGCAAAAGATAGAAGACCCTGTCAAAGAGAATTCTGCTGCTTTCAAGTATACTGACAAACCCCAGGAATCAGCATTCATGACCACTAATACAGGAAATCTGAAGAGAATGCAAAGAAAACCAGTATTATTTATTGATTAATACAAATAATTCCAATTCATTTGTAACCCAAGGATTTAGTTATTCATAAAAATGTTTATTACTTACATGTGGCATATAAAATATACATAAAACGCATATAAATTTTAAAAAATACTTAACATATACCTACATGTAAAATACACTTCATTTTACACTTACCACCATGTCAGTAAGGGGACAACCACTATGTTGTCCCCCCACTAATACAAACCTCATTTGTACTAATGGTACCAATGGCATCACTGGGATTGGTATTTTTAAAAAATACCCCCAAGATCTCTACCACTCCAGTACAGCTAACTTTATACTTAGTTTCTACATACAAATAGGAAGCTGTTAGGGCAAGTATAACAAAGCACTACAAAATAGTGGCTTCAACAACAGAAGGGTATTCTCTCTCAATTCTGGTGATTGTTAGTCTGAGAGAGGGCAGCAGAGCCAGGCTCTCTCCAGAAGCACCAGGGAAGGGTGTGCTCCAGGCCTCCCTCCTAGCGTCTGTCATGAGTCTGGCTCCATAACGCCCAACCATCACCAAACAGCTTTTAGCTTCCTGTCTGGAGTTACACTTTAGAGCACATGACTGGGGGCGTGGGGAAGGAGGATTACTCTACATGGAAAACCGGAGAACTACCTATCATGAAAAAGTCATTACATGAATCTTCAAGTTTGTTCTCCTAACTCGGGTCTCGCACACTCACTGAGACGCTCGGTCCTCTCGTGGCTTCTCTCCTCCATGTGTGTACGTGTTCATTTTCTCCTCAGCAAGGCTGCACACTGAGACACGGGATTCCGATTTATAAGTACAAGTGTATATAAAACAAGGAAACTCCAAATTCCAGGATGTTTTTCATTGAAGGCCCCACTTCAATGCTGTACATAGAGTAACTCCTTACCCGGCCCCACCTCAATTCCCAGATTTTATTCTTTAGAAAGGACCTTGGGTCCTTATCACAGCCTATTAGATTTGACACATGAATCTAATTTGGTCATTTGGTTGCAGGTCTGTGGCAGATTAAAAGCCACAAATTAAAAGGGAGGGGGAAGGAGGTTATTATAGAAATGCTATAGAGGGTGCCTGGGAGACTTCAGCTCAGGTCATGATCCCAGGATCCTGGGATCAAGCCCCACATCAGGCTCTCTGTTCAGCAGGGAGCCTGCTTCCCCTCTCTCTCTCTGCCTGCCTCTCTGCCTACTTGTGATCTCTCTTTCAAAAAAATAAAATCTTTTTAAAAAAAAAAAAGATATATTCTTAAAAAAAAAAAAGAAAGAAAGAAAAAAGAAAAGAAATGCTATAGAAATATAGAAGAACGAAGCCAAGCAGTCTGTGCACTAAGCAAGAGGACGAAGGCCCTGCACGCCTTTCCACTTGCTCCTCAACGCAGCAACTTGAAGGCCCAGCACAGTTACTACATCTGTAAAGCTACCTCGGAGTGGGCACTCAATGACTGAACCAGCCTTAGGAATCTAAAAAGAAGCAGAAATTTAGAGAGATTACTCTCTGGAACCACTTCTTTTTTTCCCCTTTAAGTTCTGATTCTCTCTACAGAGGTCAACTGAGCTATATGAGAAAATAGAGATCCTAGAATAACACTCAACAGTCCAAATTAATATTTATATTTATTTACACATACACAAACACACACACACAGATAAAAACTAGTTTAAGAGGTCTGCCAGGTACAATTTTAAAGCAAAGTTCCGAGTGGAGTTTAATATAGGTGATAAAACAAATTTGTAAGCACTTAAGAGCAGATACTGAAATTTAGACTAAATGTTGAGTTATGCATGATTTAACACATCAACTCTTTACAACCAGCTGTGGTTCAATGGCACTGTATTCTGATGGCCAAAGTTTACAACAACCTCGAGCATTTCTCCAAACTGGCCTACACTCAGAATCAGTGAAGGACTTAAGCCATAGTCAGGCTCCATCCCAGCAGAAAGGATTTAACTGGTCTGGGGTATGGCTGGGTAATTTTTTTTTTCACCCTCAAAACTCAAACAACAGCCAGGGACAAGAACTATGATCCTTAATTTGTCCTTTCTCGACCATCAAGATCATACCTGAAGAGTTAAAAAAATGGACATTCAATCCTCCAACCCATTCTGAAAAAGCTCACCATTCCACCTATTTTACTTGTTAAGTCAATAATTAATTCAAGTGTTTCAAAATAAAAATACACTCCTCTTCAAATCCAAGTATTCAAGACTCAAACACATTCCTTATGGTTGATTGAAACTAGTAACCACCAGCTTTTTATTAAGTCATTAGTAACGTTACTCCACACATTCTCAGTCATCCCGCACCTGCCCCCCACCGCACCAAGAGCCCAAGACTAGTGAGCCTACAGTTCTCGTTTGCCTGACAAAGTCTCCTAGTGTCTCTGGGAACATGAAGTTAGGCCTAGAGCAACGAATAACAGACAGGCAGAGAGCAGAGCTACATCTGGGGCCCAACACCCTGAAGCTTTCTTTGAAATTCTTTCCCTGAGATAAACAGGGAAATGAATGCCCAGGTGGAAATGGTTCATAATGTTAAATATGAAATGTTCTAAGTAATTTG
Source organism: Neogale vison (assembly GCF_020171115.1). Taxonomy (NCBI): domain Eukaryota; kingdom Metazoa; phylum Chordata; class Mammalia; order Carnivora; family Mustelidae; genus Neogale; species Neogale vison. The sequence goes on from NC_058091.1 coordinate 221,687,857, forward strand.
CTAAAACTTGAAGGGATTAAGACAGCTGGAATTGGCAAGAAAAAGGTTTACGGACGGAAAGGCCCATCCACAGGTGGGCGTGTGAGTCTGAGCTCTGCAGGGTTTATCACAGAGCTGAACACACAGCTATCAGAAGCAGGACCCCGCTGGAGAGGTGTTTTCACCCACTTTCACCTTTGAGTTTGTACCAAAACCATCAGTGTCAAAACCAGAATTTTGACCAGCCTTCTGAAGGAATCTGGGGGGAGGCAGGGCCTATGTTTCTATGCCAAGTATGTTTTTATCTGAAGGGATTCCGGTAAGAAGCACAGACCTCTCTAGCATCACTCCCCCCGCCCCCATGTTGGTGGTTATCCATGCAAACACACAGCCCCAGGAGGCTTTTTAATCTCTAGAAGAAATCCTCGGCTCACTCAACTGTCAAAACACACAGAGATGACTTAGAGTAACAACACTGAATACCCTATGAAGGTCTTCTCTATCAACATGAGCATTGTTTGTGGCCCTAATGTAATCCTGCCTTTCACATTTCCCCCTCTGTGTTAGATGCTTCTATGTAATCAGACTATATACTATAGGGACACTGTTGAGGACATCGTACACTCAACATTCAAGGTTTCCCATGTTATGAGAACATTTTTCAGACCTCGATGCCCGGAAAAACTCCACTTTGCCTGAGTAACTGGTTTGATTTTGCCTTTACAATGCTGACTGATAGACCAATGTTTCTTTCTTAGCCTAGGCTGCTGGAATGCTATGAAATCCAGAATCAAATTTCAGCCCTCTTCCAGCAATGCTGTAGACCTCCTGTCATACATTTTTGTATGCTAAACCATTCCATCACTTTTAGTAATTTCCCCTTCTACCTTTAATTTGCCCTTTGCTCCAAACTCCTGATCTATTAACTTCTACATCTAAGCACATATAAAAACTCCCCCAAGAGCTACAGGAAGAAATCCAACCTGACCACATTTTGATTTAACTGTACACAATCAAAATGTGATTTTAACTCAACAGATACACAGAAACTGCCCCACCTTTGATCTACAGTCAAGAATTCTGCTTCATAGCTCTGTGTTCTACATTTTTTTAAAAAGAAGCACAGATAGCACTGTAGCCAAGGGAAGCTCAAGAATATTTAATAAATCTGTCCAAATTTCCAGCAAATCTCCAAAAGCAAAGCATAAATCACTGATGCTGTAATGATGTTAGGACCCCAACATCACATGGCTCAATAGGCAAAGACCAAAGTTTCATAGAAGCAGCTTTAAATCTTCCTACTTCAGCTTTTTTGGTCAATCAACATTGTATTTTACTTTATACAATTATCTTATGTAACTAATACTAAAATTATAATGATATATGATTAGGAGAAAAATGGTGATCATTAATACAGGTCACAGCTGCCCAAACTCTTTATGCTTAATTATTTGCAGCCATGAATCTAAAAACTGATGAACACACTGCTCTATCCAACCTGCTCTCAATGAAGGTCATCAGGAACTTCCATCCTGGTGAAGCTCCCAGTCTTGACCTCCTTCAGCCTTATAGCATCACTGGATGTGGCTGATGACCTCCTCTTCCTCCTCCTCAAAACATCTTCTCTACTTGGCTTCCAGAATGCCAATGGTTTTTGTCTTCAATCTCCTCTTTAGCAAAGCATTCTTGGCTCCTTTACTACTCGCTCCTCATGTCCTTGACCTCTCAGTTCCGAAGTTCCCCAGGATTTGGCTCTCTTCCATCTATGCTAACTCCCTGAGGAATCCTGTTGGTTCTAGAACCTTATATATCATGAATGACTCCCCAAATGTGCTTCCCTAGGCTGCTGTCTTTCCTCACCTCCACAATCATCTATCTAACTATCTCTTCACATTGCCACTTACACGTCCAATAGAAATCTCAACCCTACCCTGGAAAGGACAGAATACCCTCTGTACTACACAGCAGAGCATTTTAAGCACTGATGACATCTATTTCCCTAATAAGAGAAAGACCAAAGCATCTGTCTTATTAGAAACAAGAACCACCACTTACAGTCTTCAAATCATTATTGTCCTCTAACTGTTACAAATTTAGCAATGCACTCCTGAAACAATCTGCAGATGTTTCAGCAGACAATTTACAGAACATTCTAAGCAGGCATGACTGTCCTCAATTGCTTATTGGCACCGAATTTTACATGTTATTTATATGCACACTAACAGTGGAACGGGTGAGTACTGCACTCTCTCCAAGCAGCACAGTGAGAACCATCAATATTATATGGAATCCGTGACTCTTTTACAAAAATCCACCAAGACAGCAGACACCAGATGCCAGCCCGCACATCTCCCTGTGTATGAGGGCTTGCATGATGATCCACTGGATAGCAGGAGCTCTTCTAATTACTTTATGCATCAAAAAAAATTTCACTCAGAAAACTTCTGTGTAGAACATTCACCTGCCCCTTAGGAGTTGAGGGCTCTCAGGGACCCAGAGTAGCATAAAGCACAAACCTCAGCAACAGACTAGAAACTGGGAACAAATGCCAACATGGAAAGCCACAGAATGCATCCTTGTTCAGCGGACATTGTTGGCCCCCAGGGCACACACAAATCTAGGAGATAAGAGAACTGCGCTGAGCTTTCCATCTCAAGCTGTGTGCTGTATCAGGCCAGGGACTCTGTGCGGGTAGAAGGCTGGCTGTTAGGCTGGCTGTCCTGCTGGTTGTCCTTCTACCATCTTTCCCACTCAGTCAATGGCACCCCATCCTTCCAGTTGACCTGGCCAAAAACAGTGGGCTCAACTCCTTCAGCTCTCGCTCTCATAGGCCACTTCGAGTCTGTAAGCAAATCCCATCAAGTCTATGGTCAATGCACATCCAAGACCTGCTGGCTTCTCACTTCCACCACCAGGAGCCTCGTCCAAGCACCACCTTCTCTCACCTGGATTACATCAATCACTTCTTCACTAGCCCATATCCCAATGCTCCTGATTTCCTTTCATTTTCCTTTCTCCTTACAGCATCCTACATTCTAACAGGGGTCTACAAGCAATGGACTATGGGCCTCATCTAGCCTACTGTCTGATTCTGTAAATTAGTTTGTTGGGACACAGCCTAGCCATTCACCTATGTGTAACCTATAGCAGCTTTCCTACTACAATGGCAGTCATGCAGTCGTGAAAGAACTTGCCTGGCCCACAAGGCCTAGATCTAGTATCTGACCCCTAAGTTTGCGGATGCCCCCTCTAACACTAGTTTAATATATTGCTGTTCTCCCCTCCATGCAAGAAATCATGGACTTTTATCTGTTTATTACTGTATTTCCAGGGCCACTAACAGTGCCTGGCATAGGAGGTGCTCCATAAATATTTTTTTAGTAGACTGAGGAAGAAATTAATGACTAATGGATTGGTACAGTTCATTTCAGAAGGACACACTGGCGACTTCTCGTTAAACTGTCTTTGAAATGCACAGAAAAAAATATATCTGTCACATAAAGTACAGTGTAATAATTATAGATGCTCAGGTAACCGTCACCTAAAAAGTAGGATATGGCTCATATCATTTCAGTCAAAAGTACTGTCTCTCTAAAATCCAAAGTTAACTAAAATACAATGTGGAATTACACAAAATGGATCACATTCACCTAACAGAGAGCCATGGATCAGTCTGCATGTTCCAGTTCTTCAACACTGTTCAAAAGTGTCTCCCTTCTTGCACAGTAGCACACTTCAGGACAAAGGAAGAAGAGGGAAAATTCCGGACCCTCACTGTGAAGGCTCAGGCCCTTTCAGTTAAGCTGCCTTACATGAAGGCTTTGGGCACTTTAATATCCCCATCCCCTCTTATCTGGGGTCCCGAATCCAATTCCATTCTAAAATGAATACTACACCACTTAGGATCCTTTTATTTATGTAAGCCTCTGACTTCATTTTTCTTAAGCATTTGTGATCCTTCAGAGCAAAAAATTAAGACAGTCACCTTCAACTTCTCCTCCTTATATTTCACTTCCATTATTAACAAGACTGCTGCTGGTGCCCAGAGAATTCAGAGGGGAAAAAAAAACAAAAAACAAAAAACAATCTATTTAGAAACAATTCCGACTTAACTGCTGTGTCAATTCCTATCCATGTCTCCCTTCCTCTGAATAAGGGGGGACATTTGCATTAAAAACAGTATCTCTCTTACTTAGAATGCACCTGCTCAAGCTGATTAAACCCCCAGCAGGGTCATAATCCTCTACTTTTGAGATCACTACCACTCTAACAAAATGAGTTATCACTTCTATTGAGACATAAGGGGGGCGGGGTAGGTAAAACCAGAATCTTCCTCCTATGGGGCAGAAGAGAAGAATGGACAAAGAGGCAGGAAGAAAGGTTTCGGAAAAATAAGTACCAACAATATTTTCTCATCAAATCCACATAGAAATGTGAAGTCACATTTTACAGGAATTAACATTCCTGAAAAGAAATTTTTTTTTTCCCAAGGGTCATCAATCAGTTCAGGCTGTCAGCTGTAATACCCTGTAGCACAGACTGATCTGCCTATTTCTAATTTCATAGCATAACTCCATTACCCATAATAAAGGGTAAGTCCTATGAAACTTTATTCAAATTGTACTTTTAGGATTAGTTACAGGCACAATACCATATGGTTTTAAGATAGAAGAAAATAAGTATTGCAGAGTTCCATCTATTTCCTCCATTCATAAACATACACACCCAATATAATCACTTCATAATAAAAGTGCTAGAGAAAAGGACAAGCTAATCAGTTGATACTCTGCAAGACTTCATCTTATATAGTTAAGTGTAATGGGATAGGATCTTCCCTACTATTTCAGTAACAGTGTGCTAAATTCCAGGGGGACTCTTAAATATTACCCCTCTCCTCGTTCTACCAAAAGGAGAAAACAGTAGAAACCTAAATGATTCCTGCAATTTAGGACCTATATTTAAAATATTGAAATTCTGGTATCATGTGTTAGGCTAACATCACCCCTTTTTTTCTTCTTAATTTAAGGGCACAAGAATATACATTGTGGTGATAAGAATTTACAAATCTTTTCTAACAAAAAAGTGACCTCAATAAAGATATTTATCATTAATAAAATAAACACATTCATTTTACTTCTCTCCAAATACCATAATGATGCTTTGCTTCTGTAATAAACAGATATGCTGAGAGTTACCTAGTAAAATATATACAAGGTTAATGAAATTTAAAATAGTCACCAGAATGGAATCTTCTGAGAATATGCATAGAACTGTCTTAGTCACATTGAACCAGTGGTGGGAAAATAAGTTTATTTCCCTCAGCAAACCTACTTGGGCATATACATGAGCGTCTATATAGATTTGCAAGCACACACCTGGATCCCTGTACATGAACAGAACGACATATCTATTAGGAGAAAAGGGTATAAGCAGCTCAACAAAATTCTACAGGATCCTGCAGGCATTGATATTCTAACATGAATTTTTATGAGTTTTCAGGAAGGAAAAGTCTTGCTAATGAAAGGTTGGTAAGACATGACATCTCCGGGGAATTGACACACACACCCTGGGGCTCCGATCGCCAAGCCCCTGCTCGGCAGGTGGCATGGTCTTAGTTCAGAATCCAGTGAGCCGTTACCAGGAGGGACTCAATGCTCCAAAGCAGGAACCCCATCAAAGTCCCAGGTGAAAAACCTTCTACTACAGTGATTCCTATAGAAGTTACTCTCACCTAACGGTCACACTATGTTTGAGGATCAAATCACTAACAAATGACAACAAAATTACAAAGTGTAACTCTCTCCCTCCGTGGATTTCTTGCCACTATTTTCGTTACCTCCACCACCCCTCCCATGGGTCACAGGCCTGCCTCGAGGGGACAGGATGGCATTCAGGGAGCTGCCAAGAAGGCAATGTTACATTCATAAAAGGTGCTGTGGCTGCACAAAATCCTTTCGCTGGCTGAGGAGGCCACAGAAAGGCAATGATGTCCTAGAAAGGCAGACAGGTAGCCTCCCTTCTCTATTTCCTCTCTCCGCACACTCCCAAAATAATCATCAGTTTAGCAAAATTAAGTAAAAAAAAAAATCCTTCTCTTTTCATTACATGTTCACCAGCAATTCACATACCTCTAAAGGAAATGAAAAGCACTATCATTCTAATGGGCACTACATGTGTTAATAGTTGCTTTGCAATTTGAGGATCCACTCAACAATTATCAAGGTAAACATCCAAAGTCACATCCAGTTAACTGGAGGTCTTTTAAACCAGTGTTCCCGTTATTTCTCAGTCCTTTCTCAATATGGGGAAAAAGTATTTATTCCTGTAAACAAAGACATTCAAGTTGGTTCAAAAGTTAAGTTGTAGTGAGGACATGAATTTGCATTCAAACACACAAACACACACACACGCCATAGAATCTTCAAATTACAAAATATTCATGAACAATGCAGAAAGGAGAGCCAACTCGCTGCCTTTGGCTCAGGTCATGATCTCAGGGTCCTGGGATCGAGCCCCGCATCAGACTCTCTGCTCAGCAGGGAGCCTGCTTCCCTCTCTCTCTCTGCCTGCCTCTCCATCTACTTGTGATTTCTCTCTGTCAGATAAATAAATAAAATCTTTAAAAAAAAAAAAAAAAAGAAAGGAGAGCCAACTATCAAAATCCTTTGTTACTCTGAAGACACAGGTTAGTGCCCTTTATGCAAAGCTCTTGGGTCAAAGGTGAAGGTCAGTAAAAATCCAAGTACCACAAGTTAAACAGTTGGATGGCAACCCAGGAGTTAAAATGAAGCCAGTCACTAATTAGAAAAGCAGGTAACAACTGCTTGAGTTCTCTGTAACCTGTTTCCTCAGCAGTAGGAGGAGGCTACAGCCCTGGACCTCGTGGACTTCCAGGGAGGATGAAAAGGATGATCCACACAAAGCATCTAGCACAGCTCCTGTTCATAAAGGACCCTCAGTAAATGCCACTGGGCAGTCAGCATCGCCTTTCTCTGCGAGCCAATGGGAACAAAGCCCACCGTTCAATACGCACCGCTGGCTACTCACAGAACCACGTGGCAACCCTTAAGACACACAAGCCCACAGAATCAGGATCTCCCAGCCGAATGCAGACTTGTCAAAGCTCCACAGGGGAATCAAATGTGCTCAAAGCGGAGACCAAAAATACCACCATTGCACCAACTTCCCTATTCAACCACAAGTGCCCACAAGACAGGCTCCCTATTTTGTTTACTGTGCTCCTGGATTTCCCAAACATTGTCTTTCTCTCTAAGTTTGGTGTTTTATTTCTGGTTAGTGATCAATGGCCCTTCCACGTCTAGGCTTATGTAGTAAACTCGCCTGACGGTTGCAGGTACTATGCAGGGAGAGGGCACGCTACGGTGGGAGGGTGAACATCCTGAGCAACTGAGGAAAGGGAAAAGAACCACGGCGTCTGAACTGCTGATCTACTGTGTGTTCCATCTGACCCACAAACTTGGGTCACTTAAACGAACCACAGGGTCCTTCCACTTTACAATCCTAGGACTCAGGAATTCAAGGAGGTCAGCAATTCCATTGTGTGTGTGTGTGTGTGTGTGTGTGTGTGTATATATATATAGTCTGCTTTTACTGACCCCCCCGCCCCAGTGGGGAAGAACACTGGTTCCGGTATGAGACAAACAGCGAGGAAGTTGTTTCTGTGAGCTTCACATTCTGTAATCGTGAGACAGCGATATCCCTACCTTCCTTGTAAGGCTGAAGGCAGAATTTTAACAAGTAATGTATGCAAATCACCGACGCAGTGCCCAGCACACAGTGGGCCTTCAAAAAAACCTAGGATGAACTGCATCATCAACATTAAGATCGTCATGGAACACCACTCCGAAAGAACAGCATCAGAAATCCCGAGTATTTTAATGAGCTCTTGCTTTGGGTCATGTCTTAAGGTAATCTAAGTGCCTCATATTCAAATTTAATGTTTCCTTTTACCTTTAGGAAGAAATGCAGTCCATTAAATCATTAATGACAGCTTTGAGGTTCTCTTTTTTCAGTCCAGATGTGAATGCGCAAGGTGTCTATTTTCAAGGTTTAGCCTCTCTGGTGGAAGCCATTTTTTCCTGGCTTTGTATGTTTTTATAGTGTGTTATTACACAGATAATTGAGCACTGCAATTCAGCAACCAATTGTGGATAAGAGCCGCCAGCAAAGCTGTCAGGGAAATTAATTAGTAAAAGGAAAGAAAGGAGCAGTACTTACCATCTATTTACACAAGGAAGTCTCGGTCTTCGTTCCCGAACCCACTTTTACATACATGTTTAAACATCTGCCCTTTCCAGAGGATGGAGATGCAGGGCCCATATCGAAAGACACAGAAGTTTCTGCCCGAGGCTCATCTTGGGAGCTTGGGAAAGCAAGACCTTTGCTTCCCCGGGGCCTCACAACACTTGTCGATCCAGAAAGGAAGTGCTTCACCTCCAGGGAGTTCTTGGGCTTCCCCCTCTCCTGGATCAGCCCTCTCAGGACTTCCAACAGGAAGGAAACCAGGGACTCCAACTCAGTGGGCTCAGATGTTCAGCCAGGCTGCACTGGTCTTATTCCAGGCAGTTCTGCCTAATTCGTGACAACTGGCTAGCCAGCAGTGCCAGACTTCTAGAAACTAATTCTGACATAAAACCAGAACATAAAACACTTAAAACTTTTTTCAAAAAGTGTTTTTTCATCATCCCTTCTTTGAATTCCACTCCAAATTGTTTACCTAGCTATGGGGACAGAGAATAAATGAGACATTCCCATGCCACAGCACCCACAATCCTCAAGGCAAGGTGAGGAGACTCCAGCTTGGTGTTCCTCTAGCCCAAGTCTAGCCCAAGTCCTCTAGCCCACCAGGGGTGCCCCTCATCGCAGAGCTTCAGCTTCTCTTCCACTACACAGTCAACAGCCCTCCGTGCAGTCATTCACTCAAAGATTTCCTGCACACAGGGATGCAGTTGCCATGAGGACAAAGATGAAGCAGACAGGGGCTCCACTCTCACGAAGCTAGTGGTCTGGGGAGGGGTGAAGACACTACAATCCAGCAAGCTCAGTGCATTGACAGACCTATGGGTGATGATGGATGTAAGAAGCCCCTGGGTCAGAGCAGGGTGGGGACAGGGTGCCAAGAGAGGGAGGGAAGGAAGCACAAGACCTCTGAGTGGAAAGAAACCAAGTTCTAGGTACCTTATCTGCCTGGATTGTCATAGTTAAGTTTTTAGTCAAATTATACCAATGGCAGGGCCACAATTTTCAGTTTATGGGGCTGTAACACTTGAAGGCCTCATGCAACTAGCCAGACACTCAGTGGGGCCTCACGGACTGCTTTCCCAGGTATTTTTCCTGAAGGAAGAGTCTTGGCATGCTGGTCCAGAGAAGAAAGAACAGAGCTCAGAGCAGGTTCATTTGGGAGCTCAGTGTTACTTGCAAAAGCACAACCACCCCTATCATCCTACTTTGGTCTGCCCATTTTAAGCAGCACCACCTCCAGTAAGTTTTCCCCACTCACGCTATGCACATTTTCTCCAGTACCCCCGATGCCTTGCTTTCTAACTTACTGTGGCTTTTGGAAGCAACCACCACATCACACATGACCCCCACATCAGTAGATAAGAATCACTCACTTTCTGGTGAGGGAATTTTCTCCCATCCTTGCAGAATCCTAAAGCAGACATTAAGTCCCGGGAGTTTTATAGAGAGCGGGTTTTATCCTCAGGAGGTTCACTTCCCTCTCCACCTCCAACACTGGGAACTAGCTATCTGCCGGGTCTGGAGAAATTACCTTATAAAAGTCACAGGATCTGCCTTATAAAACCAGCTAGCCTAGGGAGGCTAAGGTTTAAAATGAGTTCGCACGGTTCGGAAGTCTCAAATGCTCCTAGATCCAGGGTTACCATGGCCACAGTTCAAGTCCTCAGTTAAAGCAAGAGCCCCATTCTGACACACACCATGCATGATTCCTGCCAGAGACCCAGAGGGTAAGAGCTTCTCCTTCAAGTTTCTCAAGTACTCGTTGAGGAAAAAAAAAAAAAAAAAGGGAAAAAGATTAAGGGAGTGTCTGAAACTCTAGCTGGGCCAAAGACATCATTGCTCTAAACCTGGCAAATTTCAAGTCATGAGTAATCAAAAGATATCCTAAAGCAAGGAAAGTCCTATCTTCAAGAGACAGTATCCAAAATGGCTTAACTGGTCAATTCTTACCCAACATACTTTCTCCTGAACTCTGCCCTCACCAACAAAAACAGAAAGTTCCTTACCACGGTGACTAAAATACTATTTGTCGTAAACATTGCTTCATTATCTAGGGAAAGATTAATCTTTGAAAAAGTAATCTTGATTAGAAAGTTATGAAGCTATAAATAAAGTGGTATTAAGGAAAATATGACCATTCTGGTAGTATTTTGTACCAGCAATTTTAAATTACACAGGCACAATGAATTAACCGTAAACATATGGAAACACCAACCTACAAACTCCTCTTCCTTCTCAATATTATTACTTTGGAAGAGAAAACTAAAGATTTTTCTGAGACCACAACTATACTTAGTGAACATACCTGTTACAGCAAATCACTTCACCTGGTACAACTTGCTCCTCTTTCACCTTCAAGGCACAAGGAAAATACTCTTTCAGGAAAATCCCATCATTAGATTCTGTCCTTCCTTCCCTCCCCGGACCCACCTTCAGTAGGAATCACCTTCTCGCTTGTTCATAGCACGCTGTGCACATTCAAGTCAACTCCCTCCATGTATGCTCTGTCTCCTTAACCGACTGCACGTTGCTTTAGGCAGGACCAGATTTTTTTACAAATTTCTTCTGCGTATGCTTTCCTTCCCTCCCACCTGCCAACTCCCACAGAGCTTTCCAAGAAGTGAATTAATACCTACGGACCTGACAAAGAGAAACAATGGGCACCTGCACACCATCTCCGACCCAGCGGAAGAAGGGTTAGAGGCAGCATTGGTGCCAGGCAGGAACCCTACCTCACCTCCAAGGTCACCTTTGCCAGTACCTAGTCTCGAAATAACATGCTAAGGGAATACTGCGACATCGCAGGACCCTGTGTCCACCCACCCAGCCCTCTAGTATTTCCTCCCCTTCTGTCCTCCCAAAGTACAGGCCAAAAGGCAATGGAAAGAAAGAGAGGCACCAGCCTGTACTTGGATGATACTAGATACTTAGCTCCAGCCTACAAGTTTACATTAAAATGAGCCCCCCCACATCCCAGAAAGCACCACTGTAACAGCCCCGAGTTTTTTTTTTTTTAAGATTTTATTTATTTATGAGATCACAAGTAGGCAGAGAAGCAGGCAGAGAGAGAGGAGGAAGCAGGCTCGCTGCTGGGCAGAGAGCCCAATGCGGGGCTCGATCCCAGGACCCTGGGATCATAACCTGAGCTGAAGGCAGAGACTTCAGCCCACTGAGCCACCCAGGCACTCCAGGCCCGAGTTTTCTAATACATCCTAGCTGAGCAACTGTTTTACCCACAAATGGAAAGCTATCCCCCCACCAAAAGTCAAATCAGTCTGACTGCCAAAGATTGAAAAAAAAAAAAAGTAATGGTAATTCTGTTATATAATCTGCCACTTTTCATCTAAGCCCACAGAGAGAGTAGCACCAATAATTAAATTTACATCCTTAGATGTCCTTAAGTGTCAAAATAAATTCCTAAGAACTGCAGGTAATAGTATCTGAACAACTCCACACAGTGCCCAAGTGATCACAGGATTTTCCTGAGTATAAAGTGAGCACCCCCTGACATTTCTCAGTAGAGCTTACACCTATCATTATGAAATCACACGGTAAACCTGTATTTATCATTTTTTAACAATCTGTGTTTTGGTTTCCCTTTAATTACCACTGACAGTCTCTGAAGGGACACGGTGAGGCTCTGACAGAGCCATCTCCACTGGGGGAACTTAGCTGTAAGCAACGTTGACGGGGCCTTCACCCTCTCTTTGCAAGAAACAATTGCACTAATTCCACAACTTAGCTTTAACTCCATCCTGAGAGGAGGGTAGACACACGGGAGAGAGAAAGCAAGCAGCTCTCAACATGATGAGTAAAAACACCCTCTACTCAGAATGATGTAGCTATCCTTCCTCAGTCTCGGCAAAGCTGGGTTCAGAAAACAAAGACTGCCTAAAAACACCTACTTGTTTTTTGTTTTTGTTTTTTGTTTTTTAACAAATAAGTTCCCCCGTGGAAGGAGGGTATGTAGCAATCATTTAAAACCTCATCTATAGATGAAGGATAAATCTTGTTATGGGAATTAACCTACAAAGAAAAAGCTAGCGGAAATTTAATAGTGCCCGCTGCTGAGGGAGAGAGGGACCACACAAATTAGAACATCATTTGCCCTACACCAAAATTTTATTGACAAAGAAAACATGTTTTGGGCAAACGCCTCCCAGTTTTAATTTTTTCCATTAATAGTATTTGTTTATTTAAAAGGTGTCCTTAAATTCTTGGCCTTCACAGGTCTCCCCCAGCAGAAATGAACTGAAAACTGCCAGTGGACATTTTGCTTGGGGTTCAAATGAAATGCCCCACATGTGAAGGAGTCCTGGGCCTCCCTGAGGTGTCCTTAGGACAAAGGAGAGTGACTGCCACACCTGCAGGAGGAGCCCCAGAGCTGCCACATGGCCAGAGTACAGGCTGAGTTGTGAGAGTTCCCTCTCCTCTGACTCATCTGGGCCCTGAGAAAACCTAGCAGGTCTGGACCCAGACCATCCCTGTGCAGATGTTGAGAATTAACCCCAATAATTCCTTTGTGCCACCAGCATCTACCTTCAGAAGCTGCTCTATTATCCCCAACACTAGAGGGAAAAGAGGCTTGCCCCAGTATCCCATTTATTCTGGGCCTTCATAACGCTTTTGCAGTCTCATTGAGATACCCAATCACCCTTGAAAATGACATCTCTGTAGGACGTCACACTCCGAGTTCCAACAACAGACTTTCAAACAAATTTATAAAACCACCCTGATTGCTTCAGCTAAAGATATTAGCTTAAGCTAGAGATACTAAAAGATATTAGCCTCTGGTCTTAAAAAAATAAAATAAATACAAGTCAACACATTGGTCCAAAACAAAATTCTCTTTATTGTGATTTAACTTCATAAACTGTAGTCTACTGCAGAGGATGGGCAGCTAGGAGCTAGAACAGCGCAGGAGAGCCCCAGCTGCCGGCTAGAGCAGACACCATACAAATCTTCCAAATTGAAGAATTTTTTAAAAATCAAAAATTGTTGGTCTAGACATGAGAACCTAGACACCATAGACTGGTGACATGCCATGTGACCCAGAGAGATTAATTCTGAGCAGTAAGAAAATTTCAAACCCAAGCCTTTTCTGTCTAGAGCCTACAGTAAAATAAAAAGGAGATTCTGCCACTGATGAAGGATTTGCAGACGGCTCTAAAGGAAAAGACCCAATTTGGTAGTCAGAGTCCCCAGGAGCTAATACTAAAAGACCATCCTTTATAGTTTCACCTACAACAATCACTTCTTTTTTAGTTTTTGTTTGAGAGAAACAAAGAGAGAGAGAGTATACTAACAGGGGGAGGGGCAGAGAGAGAGAGAGAGAAAATCCCAGGCAGACTCCTGTTCAGCACAGAGCCCTAAGTGGGACTTCAGCCCACAATTCTGGGATCATGACCGGAGCTAAAAATCAAGAGTTGAAAGCTCAACCGACTGAGCCACTCAGATGCCCCAGAACAATCACTTCTGATGCACACAACAGTATGCTAAAGCATCAAAAGAAATGCAAAACTGACCCTGTTATCCAGAGTTAAACTCCTCTGCAGGGGTTGGGAGTTAAGAGATAGTACCCTCTTTTTCTTTGGAAGACTGACAGAAACATACCAAGTAATTCTAAAAGATGAATTTGGGTGAATTGGAAGGGGAGGTGAACCATGAGAGACTATGGACTCTGAAAAACAGTCTGAGGGGTTTGAAGTGGCGGGGGGGGGGGGTGGGAGGTTGGGGTACCAGGTGGTGGGTATTATAGAGGGCACGGCTTGCATGGAGCACTGGGTGTGGTGAAAAAATAATGAATACTGTTTTTCTGAAAATAAATAAATTGGAAAAAAAAATGGAACATGAAACTTTTTTTTCCTGTATGTTTAAGTCAGCATAATCTGAAAGGAAGAATCTATGAGTAAATGTCTTTGTCAGAATTCCTTTCAAGAATATATGCCTATCCACAAATCAGAAAACACAGCGACCAAGTCTGTCAAAAGAAAGATGTGAATAAATAGTTCTAGGACAAATTATATACTGATAAGAACTTTAAAACTCCAATGTTTCTGTAGTAAGAGAGAAACAAAAAATTGGAGCAGCAAAGGACCTCTTGTTTCAACACATGTGAAAATCACAGAGGCTGTAATCCACCTACTAAGAAGTCAAAACAGAGTTGAGGCTCCCAACACGTCCACCAATACTCAGCCACTACTCATAAAATTACCAGAATTCCTGCAACTCATTTCCACTGACAGCAGCATTTTCTTAAGCACCAGTGAGTACAGCCCAGTATCACGGTTAATGTTTTAAGGCTGGTTATCAATATTTCATCAGAAATAAAAATAATTCCTTTCAACATGTGGCCAATAACGGCTTACTGCTACAAGTGTGATTGGGATGAACAACCAAAAATTACCCTAGCAGAATGCAGTTTCCCAAAGCCAACCAGAAAATAAAAATTGGTTTATAGTTTAAAATCCTCACTTGTAGAAACTCACTCAGCCCATTAACTAATGACCTGAAACTCCAGATCAGAGCTTTAAATCTTAGCCGTGACCTTAAGTTCTACAGACAGACTCTTCAGCCAAACTATTCACGCCAAAGGCACAGAGACCTATCCGCTAAGTAAGTTTTTTCATTAATGATTATTCGTTTATTCTTGTCACATCATCTAAGGTTCTGTGCTAGGTTCTTGGATACAGAGAGATCAAGAGGCTGGGACCTTAAGGAATGCAGGGTATATAATGTCAAGAAGGTCACTTAGCTACAGCTACAGCATGGTAGTGTGGACCAGCTGAATTATTAAATTTTAAAGGACTTTGGTAAAAGTTCAATGAATAAATGCATGTAGAGCCCTCAGAATGATGCCTTGACACATCCTATGCCTCAAATGCAATTTTGTGCAATATATGATTGTCCACTGAACCCCATGAACTATTCTTGGAGCAGGGATTTGACTTGATAGGATGCTGTTCCCACTCAGAGGAGCTTACAATCTAGTGGAGGAGAGACATTAATTATCAACAATACCACAAAACAACTGTACAAAATGGGAAGGAGAAATCAAATAAAGCATCAGAAAAGGCTATGCAACCTGTAAAGTCCTGTACAAATGTTAATCGTAAAGACAAGATCTGGCATAACCCAGCAACAAAGAAATGCAGCACAACCCTCAGAAAAAGAACTTCTGCTATCTTCCACCTTTTAATTTAAGTACAGTTGAGGCACATGTTACATTAGTCTCCAGGTATACAACATAGTGAGCGATCTTCAACTCCTAAAGTTAAAAAAGATACCTACTTTCATGAACAGTGCAGGCACTTTCATCCTCACCCTCTACCTCCTCTTACACACTTTTACATCTTCAATGGTTTTCAAAGATGATTGATGCCCAAAGTGAGAGCCCTAAAGCACGAAAAGATGTCAAATTGTTAAAAAAAAAAAAAGTAAAGGAAAAAAGTACCTTGTTCACAGAATAGTAAGGCAGGAAAACCACACCAGGACATTACAGGGGGAAAGAGAAAACAGAAAGTGAGAACAAAAAGAGCTTCTGAGTTTTTGGTGAATCACACAATTTCATAACCAAAAAAGGCTTTTCCCCCCCAAACATTCTATTCAATTGAAGGTTTACTACAATCTTCCAACTAATGTAGTTTGTTATGTTCTTTTTAAAATTCCGACAGCCACACTTCACAAGGGGAGTAAAGAAAAAATGCCAAAATGTCAAATTGCTTCTCTCCAGGTAAAACTCCTCCCAAGCTGGTCTTATTCCCCAATTTTAAAACTGTTACTCTCAGCTTGCTCTGGGTGGAAATGTTCCAATTTCCTTCTGAAAATAAGTTATGTTGACTTTTTAATAAAATTAAGAGAGATCCAACTTGTAATTTCCATTTTATCTCTTCTTCAAACAGTGATTTTTGCACTACGTCTAAAAGCCATCCGTCACCGCAGATTAAAAGTAGTCCTAAAAGGTTTTAGAACCACTCTGACCCTATTTACTACTGCTTACTAGCTTACCCTGCTTACTAGCCAGCAGTCAACAGCTTATGAGGATAACTTACTCAATCTATTTAGAACAAAACACCAAAAAATTCCAAAGACGTTAAGTGGTACAATAAATTTACAAAAGTAGTATTTCAAATAATAGATATGTAAGTTAAATGACCGATACAAAGAGCAAAGAGAAGGCAGTCTTTCCTGATTTGACCGTAGCTTTCTGATGCTCACACAATAATCTTTAAACTAAAGCCGTACCAACTTAACCCTGAGCTTCTACTCACTAGTCACAAGAGAGCCACAAAAATGAAAGGACAGCCTTTTCTTGAGTCTTCCTCACAGGTACTCTACTCATGTAAGAGGAGTATGAAAGTGTTCTTTTGGTCAAACTTTTTAAGGATGACTTCTCTCCAAACAAGCAAATCTCAGGCTGCCCTTCTGTGTGGAGCAACTCTCCCCTCCTCCCTTGGCTGCACCTGAGGGAGAATCCCCACAGCTGCCCTCTTAAAACAAGCCTGAGGGGATGATGACTTCAAATAAGCCTCAAACCATATCAATTAAGCTTCAGAGGATTTCAGCTAAGCATTCCAGCTAAAGCTAAAGGAGTAACAAAGCAGATTTTCTGAGTTTATGTTACATGTGTAGGAGCTAGACACCATAACATAAATTATTTATTCATTAAAAAAAAGCTGTTTGTGAAAATAATCCTTGAACCTTTATATACAAAATAGATTTCATCACCACTGCATCCCATCTCAACACCTTAATGTAGCTTAGGTAGCAATGACTGCCCCAAGAAGCAATTTTAAATTTGTAACTTCTGTAATCGAAGTCCCAATGACATATACAGTGACCTAAGATTTTAACCAATTCTAACCCAATTTTATTTTCCTTCCACCGATGATGCACTGGAGCCCTTCCTACTGGGCAAAAGGTATACCCATCTCTGCCTAAAGGAATGCCCAAAAACAAATGTCAATACCAGAAGTCAGAGATATGATGGTATTATTTTCAAAACCAGCAGAGAAAGGCACAAAATCATGAGCCAGGAGTGAACTACACACCTACCTTTTCAGCTTATTAAAAATGAACTGACCAAGTTCTAAGGCAGAGGCCAAAAGACCCACACCTGACATGTTTATTAATGTATATTCTACTACCTGAACTAAACAAGCTGCACCTGTGCGCTTGCCTGCCACTGAAAACAACACTAAATTACAAATTCAAGAATAATAAAATTAAATTTTCATTTTCCACATGATAGCCTATAAAATTAGTTAAGAAAAGAAAGCCAATTTGTCAGTATTTCCACTCTCCCTCCCACATCGCTACCTCCCCCCAGCCCCCAATATCAGTACAAACCATTTGGGCTGAAAGGTTCAGTGGAAATAAGTACCATAATCAAAATTATATCGACTGTGTCCAAGAAAGGAATTGATGGGCTGGCAAAAGAGTACAAGCTTAGGGTACAAATTCATAGGCTGTCTCACAGACACATGTGAGACAGTTGTGAATTCAAATCATTAAATAAGCCGTGAACGCTCTTTATTAAGAGAAATGGGAGGGTCCACCAGAAACTGCACAGGAATTCTATACATTGAAGTGGGACTCCATTGTATGTGTGCCGCTGACCACGGTCCTGAACCAACATTTCGCCTTCCAGGGAACGGTTTCTCGCCTATCTATCCTTCCCAGGGATTCCGAACACGGTGAGAGAGTGCGGAGACAGACAGGCACAGAGAGGGAAAGACACAAGTATACAGAAGATGCCGAGGACAAGACTTCTGCTGAATGTTATGCTTTAATCCAAAACAACAGTACCAGATTAAAAAAAAAAAATCAGACAAAATATTGGAAACATAAGAGAACAAGAATCTCTGAATTGAACAATGCCAAGTTATGTAAATAGTGACCTGAACAGGCTTGTAGGGCAGTGCATGAGGTTGGTGACAGGGAAACAAACCGCAGTCCCTGCACCAGCATGAGTTATAAGGTAAGTGCTCCGAGATTATTTTCATTTTTGCCTTAAAGGATGACATGCTTACACTGACCCCAAAGGGTCAAAACAAAGGGGGGGGGGGGAGTAAAGCACAATATACATACACGAATTCTTGCACTTTTAAAAGTACTATCACACTTCCGAAAGATTTCCTTTCTGCGAAACTGGGGTGACCCCTTGAACACCTGCCTTCTCTGTCCCACCTGACCCTAATGCTTATGTGAACCAAAGATGGCTTCCAGAAAATCATTTAATGTGTCTTGTCACTCTCTTCTGAGTCTCCAAGTCATTAGCCACAATGTTTAAGCTCACGGTCACTTCACCAGCCTCTCCACCAGGCTGATGTGCTGCCTTCTGACTAAATCCCTGGGCACAGCAAGTAATTTACATATGCATAGAGTCTCCTAGGATATTATTTAATAAATGACCACTAAGAGGAGGTTCCATGAGTAAAAGAGAGAGAGTATCTTAATAGAAGGGTTAATGAACCATACACCATAAAGTTTTCCTGTTAGTACATTATAAGAGATGCTCTATGAAATTAAAAGTGATAACTATGTTACATATCTACCTATTCATGAATGAAAGGGCCTGCCAATAAAACATGCTGGTAGCATAATTCACCAGAGAAAGGAACTCTAGGCTTCTAATTATTCCTGGCCATGGCGTGCACAGTGTGCATAAACCAGCTCTTCCATACTCGGTAGTAAGAACAAATGCCATTATGGAATGCATACTATGTGCCAGTCATCATGCTGGGGACTCTAGAAAACATCTCATTAAGTCTCAGGACAACCTTCTGCAATAAACATTGTCATGCCCAGTTTACAGATGAGGAAACAGTTTCAGCATTAAAAACCTTTCCAAGTCACACAACCCATTACTGGCTGAACTAGTGTCGTTAGTCTGTATTCTCCGACACTACGGACCCTAGAGCAGAGGGAAAACTGGCCTGGCTGCTAGACCTGATGGGAGGAAAGAAAGGAGCACAAGACCTTTCCAGACAACACTACAGACTGTGATAATGTGATTATAAATGGCATGGGGTTTCTTCCATCTAAAAAGTGTAATCATCTTTTCTAAGATAGAAATGTGCATGCATACACATACACCACACTCAATTTTCTCTAGTGTCAGGCCACCTGGTTATCGATCCTCCTCACTGTGATAAATTTTCTTTTCTTTTCTTTTTTTAAAGATTTTATTCACTTATTTGCCAGAGAGAGAGTGAGCACAAACAGAGGAGCAGTAGGCAGGACCCTGGGATCATGACCTGAGCCGAACGATCAGGTCATGATCCCAGGTGTCCCTGTGAGAAACTTTGTAACAAGGTCTTTCTACAGTTTGTCATCTTTGCACCCCACATTATAGTTCTTCTATCCCCTTCCTCAAAGGGACAAACTGAGAAACAACTGGATTCATTCATACATTGTGTAGATTACATAGCTTGGTCATTGACTAAAACAGTGGCAAAATATAAATACTTGACTTTTCCCTAGAATACCTCAGACCAGAGGTGGAAAGGGCAAAATCCTTAGTTCTCTGATGCTGACCCTTCCTTCTCCAGAAAAATACAAGCAAACAAGCTAGACTCTCACAACGTGTATTAGCTCACAAACACCACACTTCCCACCAACAGGGAAGCTCATACAATCTCAGGGCAATTTCACCTTGTATTCACCTTGGGTAAATGTTTTCCTACAATTTACTGTGGAAATGAAAGACTGCAAGCCCCTCTTCTCAGTCACCATTCCCATGAAAAGTTTTTCCTCCAAGAAAATAATAGGCTTAAGGCTTTCATCACAGTGAAAAGGAGCACT
Source organism: Neogale vison (assembly GCF_020171115.1). Lineage (NCBI taxonomy): Eukaryota > Metazoa > Chordata > Mammalia > Carnivora > Mustelidae > Neogale > Neogale vison. Next base: position 221,707,903 of record NC_058091.1, read on the forward strand.
GATAATCACAATACGATAATCTCTGGAAGAGAGCTAAATTCTTTTTCTAGGATATTTCCCATGTGTTTACCTGGAGAACCTGAACTACCAGGAATGAGCCCCTGTTCCAGGTACACACCATTTATCAAGATGCCTTCTTCTAGGTCATCAGCTCCAACCCTGAAACATTTAAACAGGCTACATGAGCAGCTCCCAAGAGCTAGGCTTTCAGGCTTCCCACCTTCCGAAAACACAAATCTTATCAGACCACTTTCTTGATTCAGTCCTTCTATGGCTCCCAGTACCCCTGGAATGAAGTCCACAAGGTTCTGGACAACCCGCTGCATCTCTCTCAAGCATCATCAGGAGGGATGCTATGCTCCCTCCTCCATGCCAAATGACCCACAGACCTACCATATTCTCTCTGGCTTCACAGACTCCTGCTCTCTACATTGCTCTGACCCCTTCCCTCCTCCCAGCTATTTCGAACTCATACATTAGGTCTCAGCTCAAATATTGCCACCTCAGTGAGGCAATGCTCACCTCCACATTAAAGGAGTTATATGATACAGACACACTCCCTCACAGTCTGCTCCTCTGTACCTATTTACCACCTGGGAAACCAACTAATAATTGTATGTTTAGGGACTATCTCCCCCCAACTACACTAGAAGCTCCGTGAGCTCCAAGCTATCTCTGTCTCATCCACTCTCAGACCCTTAAAGCTGAGGCCAATGCTTCGTAAGAATCTCATGCAATACATATTGCTTGACTGATTCTTTAAACTCATGGCTCTCTTGCTGAAATTGCGAGTCAAAAAAGGAGACTAAATATTAAATGCACCAAGATTTATACACTACTTTTGTTCAAATTATGTAGCTGCTATGATTAATAAAATACAAACCCAAGAAAAGCTTTACTGAAGGGGACTGGGTGCCTCAGTCAGTAAAGCGGCTGCCTTTGGTTCAGGTCATGAGCTTGGGGTCCTGGGATAGAGCCCTGAGCCAGGCTTCGTGCTCAGCAGGAAGTCAGCTTCTCCCTCTCCCTCTGTTCCCCAACTCTGCCCCACCCCAAGCTCACTCGTGCACGCAAGCGTGCTCTCTCTCAAAAAATAAAATCTTAAAAGGGGCGGGGGGGCTTTACTGAATCCATGGTTGTTTTTGCTATTTATTTGCTTAAGTAATCAACACTAGAAATTTATCTGCTGCATCACTATCACATGGCACACGCCAATATTACTAAAAGCAGTACTCAAACTCAAACACTAATTAATAGAACAGTTCAGAGACGTCCCATTACTGTGCTTACTTAACACAGGAAACTTTCCCAACGTATGTCAACAAAACAAGCCCTTCAGTGTTGCAGAGTATAAGTGAGCTACTTTATATGGAGTTGAAAAGCCTTTCAACCACTAAGCCTTTTTTTCAGCCATTCTAAGAATCCTTCAAAGTTTCAAGTTCTAATATACACAGTGAAAAGCAGATTTAATACACAAGTCCCTTCAAAGGCATTTTGAATAGAACCTCAGTGATTTGGTTTTACCTGGATCTTAGGACGCCTGGGTGGCTCAGTCGGTTCAGTGTTGGACTCTTGATTTCCACTCAAGTCATGATCTCAGGAATGTGAGATCCAGCCCCACATCAGACTCTGTGCTGGGCATGGAGCTTGCATGAAAGTATCTCCCTGTCCCTCTGCTCTGTTCCCTCCTTCTCCCTTTCTCTTTAAAAAAAAAACAAAAACAAAAAACAAAAAAAACCTGGATCCATGAGATATTTTTGATAAGAGATCTAGAGGTCTGAGTATAACTCCCAACAGACAAAAACAAATGGATACACATACAGTCAACCCTTCAATCAAATGCACAATGATTTTCAAAGATGCCATTTTTCCCTTATTCGTTCAACATATATTTATTGCGTCCCTACTAATGTATTAGACATCCTGTGCTAGGCATACAAAGCAAAATCCCTGCCATCGAGAAGTTCAGTGAAACAGCAAAATAGCACCTGAATACTTCACTAGTGTCCTCCACAGCTGCTTTGAGAAATGACAGAGCGGAGTGCCCAGAAGTCTGAGACATGTGATCAGAGAACAGTCCTCCAATCGAGATCACAATAGACTCATAGAGCCCACTACCTCTCAAAACTCACAGACTCTAAATGCAAAGGCTTCAGAAAGCAGCAGAGGGAGTCAGGTGCAGTTTATCAAACGAAATGACATGAGCCATCTCTAACTCTGCGGTGTTTCACATGCAAAAGAACTACAGTCGCGGCCTTGTCAAACCATTGTTTTTAAGCACCAAAAGCGTAAAGGGCCCATTTAAGCCTGTAACACTTAGTAAGTTCACACACATACTGAAAGTAAGATAAAACACAAAATACTGTAAGACACTACTAGATATAGTCAAATCAGCTTTCACATGATTGCCAAAAAAAATTAGCACCACAATTATACACTACGTATTTGAATTTTGCTGTTTTTTAACAAGTTACAGAGTATGTTACTGTAAAAAGAAAAAACACACTTTGGAAAGCAAGGACTCTCCCAAGCTAGACATAACAATTTCAAAAACTAAATGAGCCTTTTCCCATTTTATGGGTTGCACTTAAGCCTTTTAATGCTTTATACTCAGGGCCTTGCTGGAGCATAACTAACATTACACTAACTTTGCCCTGCCATAACACAACCTGATACAAATAAAATCTGTTTCCCAGCTTATGCTAATAAAAATCAGAATAACCTGAACAGACACAGCCTCAGGTTCTCTCAAAGCAGCAGATTATTTATGTATAAATAAAAATAACAAGCCAGCCCAAGTTCGTAATTTCATGTCACAAAATTTTCATCACAAGTTAACCTGAAAAATTAATATTTACTTAGCACTTAATACTCTATGTTAGATACTGTGCTAGGATTAAATTAAATGGCATGTATAAAATGCCTAACTCTATCATTATTATTCCCATTTAACAGGGCTTACATGAGTTGAGTGGTCCACAATCCCACATCTAGTTAATGTGACAGCATTGGGATGCAAACCCAGGCCTTCCCACTAAACTTAGTGTTTGTAACTTAACTGAACCCTCTGAGACGGTGTTTGTATCTATGTGCATTTTCTTAGGAACAGATGGAGAGCTTACATTAGATTCTCAAAGAAGCCCACGATCCCCACATAAGTTAAAAAAATCACCGCACCATATGATCACCTGTAGGGGGATAAAAAAACAAAACAAGAAACGCCACACACTGGACTTCAAGGCCTTTTACCAAGACTACCACTTCTGTACTCCTACCACTTCTGTACCTCCTAAGGAGGTAAAAACTCCACAGTTATAGTTGCACTTTAAAATCCTCAGAGCAGGGCGCCTGGGTGGCTCAGTGGGTTAAGCTGTTGCCTTCGGCTCAGGTCATGATCTCAGGGTCCTGGGATCGAGGCCCGCATCGGGCTCTCTGTTCAGCGGGGAACCTGCTTCCTCCTCTCTCTCTGCCTGCCTCTCTGCCTACTTGTGATCTCTGTCTGTCAAATAAATAAAATCTTAAAAAAAAAAAATCCTCAGAGCAAGTCAAGATTTCCACTCCTGGATCATTTCCAGCAACCCCTGACACAGAGTAAGTTACACAATAAATTGTAATACTGTATCAGTTTACATCCAGTTCTGAGATTTCACAAATACTGACCAAATTTATTTAGTCATTGCACTTTCCAAAATATGTTTCCAACAACCAAGCCTCACTGCATTGCCTGTGAAATAAACTATCATTATATCCACTTCCGAGAAAGTCAAACACTGTCACCCTAAGGCCACGCAATAAATCAGCTATGGAATCAGGATCCAAAGTGAGAAGTTACCTACTTCCCCCCACCCCCAAGATACGTGAGACCATGTCCTTTACCCCAGAGCATCCTCTCCTAGCTACCCAGAAAACAGTGGGCATCTTTTCTACTAATGACAACATTAAATGAGATCCAGTAGTAAATCAATGAGTTAGGGCATACCCCTAGCTGCCCTATGACAAGTGTGCTCCTCTTAAAGCTGAGGCAGATATCACAGGGAAAACACCTGGCACATGCCTGGCATCTTCAAAATGAGACAGAGCCACTGAGGGACCCTGACAGCCCTGTGATAGGTATGGCACTCAGCTTAACTCCCAGCATCCTGTCCCTAGGATCAATCTTAATGATTCAGCCATCCTAAATTCCTGAACAAATAAACAAAAACAAAACAAAACCCACATTTATGTGTTAATTAACTTTATCTTGAAGTTAATTGGTTCAAATCCCTCATTCTACAGATAAAACTGAAAGTCAGAGGAATGCAACAATTCACCCAAGGCCTCACAACTCAAGAGCAGAGAGACAGTTCTAGAAAGCAGGTCTCCAGACACCTGTCCAGGATCCTGACATTCCTTCTGGGCATAGAGAAATCAGTCAGGGATACTGGCAGAAGGCTGGCCATTGACGTGACATCGAGGACTTCACTCCCCCCCCCCCCCCCCCCCCCCCGCCTTATGCCAGATTCACTCTTTGCGTCCAGACTGAGATCCCTGGGGCCCAATGTCAGGACACTGACCTCAACTTGCATGTTCTGAGAGACAAGGACAACTGCTTATTAAAGCTAACCCCCCATGAGAGAAGAAAAATAGGATTCTGTCACTGAAGAATTAACTTCACAAGGAGTCTATGTTAGGATGATGTTTTATTTATAATCCTGCCTGACCAAGATGACTTCTTCACAAGCACCGTCCCAAGCAAACAATTTTAAAGATAATGAAGAACGCCTTGCTTTCTAAGCGTGCGCCAAAGGCCGAAAAAACAAACAAAAACAAACAACAAAAAAAAAAAACGAAAAACAAGGAAAGCAGTGGAGAGGACACCAAAGTCATATGCTCAACGTGGCAGCGGCGCAACCGACAAGTTTTGGAAGAACATTCTTCCAAGAAACCAGGATGGACACAGTCCCCCTCCCCGCCCTCGCAGAAAATGGGAGGTTCTCTATCCAGTTTGGCAACCCGCGCGCATCTGGACACCCGGGAACAACCCGAATGGGCGCTGCCGGCGGACGGAAAGCTGAGAGTCCCCCTCTCTCAGGAGACCGACGCTGCGCGGACCAGCCAAAACCACCCGCAGGGGATCCCGGGGGCCGGCGTCACTGACAGCATTCGCGCAACTCCGCGGCACTGCCCGCACTCTTCTGCCAGGACCCACACACAGTCTCTTCCCCTCACCACACTCCCCTCCGCCCGAAAGCTGAGGCGGGAAGCAACGCCCGCTTCGGAAAATGAGCTCTTAGTTGCGGGGACAAGCTAGGCGTCCAGATCACACCCGTACCCAGACCCATCGTAGCAGATACGGGCAGTGAGTTCGCGGCTTTGACATCTTGGAAAGCACACTCTCAGAGAGCGCCTGAAGACACGCAAGCGGAGGTAACAGTCACAGGTAGTCAATAGACCATCGAGAGGCTCCTAACTGCCATCACCCCGGCCTCCGGGCAGAGCACCTGGGTTCCCTCCCTGTCCCCATGCCCCGGGTGCGCCCTGCCTCTAGTCGCGCGCGGGGCGCAGAGCTGAGGTCTCCCGATACCCGGGACCCGGCGGGGAGCGGGGGAAGGAGGAACTCACCTCCTCGTCCTGCTCTTCCTGGGACGCGCTGCTTCCCCGGGGCGCGGGTAGCGCGGTTCCTCCGGAGAGCTGCGGCGGCGGCGCACAGACTCCAAGCTCAAGCACCACGCGCGCGGGAGCCCACGCGGCCGGCGGCCGGGCTCTCACGGCGCCGCCCGGCGGCGGCGGCGGCGGCGGCGGCGGCTGCTGCTCGCGGGAGAAGCCGCCGGGCTCCCCTTCCTCCGACAGAGTTTCTGAACCCGAGGAGGACTCGGCCGAGGAAGCGCCTGGAGAGGACGCGGCGGCCACCGCAGGGGCGGGAGCTCCGGGGCCGTGGCCGCTGCAGCCGCGAGGCACCGGCTCCGGCGCCTCCGAAACTTTCTCCCCCATTTCCCTCTCCGGCCCAAAGTGCGGCCCGGGGGGCGGCGGGGACGCGGCGCGCACTCAGCGTCTCCAGGGAAAGCTGCGGGCTGCGCGGCTCCGGGTCGCTCTCGCTGACGCTCCCGGGCTGCGGGGAGCCCCGCCGGCGACTACATGGCCGCGGCACGGCCGCCGGAGACCGCCGCCAACTTACCAGCCGCCCAGACTTGGCGGCCGACGGGGGCTGCCGCGCGCGGGGACAGGCCAGCTCGAGTCCGCGCTCTACGTTCCACAACCCGTGCGCGCCGCGCCCGCGCCACCGGGACTGCGGCTTCGCCAGCAAAACCTGCCTCCGGGCAGGAGCGGGGCCGGCGGAGGAGACGGGCAGTCCGGGGAACCAATGGCGGGCCAGGCGCGCCGGTGGGCGGAGGCTGCGGCGCCCCCGGCCGCTCGGGCGTCAGGTAGGGGAGGCGGGGCCGAGACTCGGACTACTGGATCCCGCCGGAGCGCTTGGGGCCCAGGGGACTCCGGAGAGGAGGAGGGGGGACCCTGGAGGGTGGGAGTGGAAGCCGGCATCCGAGCCAAAACCTGGGATTGCGAACTTGGCGGGGAAGCGGCTGTCCGTCCTTGGAATGCCTTGGAGAGATGGCTGAGGGGGCGGTGAGACCTTGGAGAAGAACGGGACTTTGTTTGGAAAAAGTAAAATCGAGGAAACTGACCAGAAGAACAAGTAGTAGGGCTTTAAGAGTAAAAGGAAACACAGTCACGCACCCACATGCATGCTGGAGGAGAAAGAGGGAAACTTTGTCCCATACTGAATCGATCTAAACCAACCTATTAACCAATCTGGGATTCTCCGTTTAAACTCCGTGGGCCTCAATTTCCTCAGCTGGAAATGGAGATATTAATATTTGTCTTGTCAAGCTATAAGCGGAACATTATCTATCAATTACATATATATGTATTTACATACATATATTTTTTTCCAGTGACAATTTTCCTTATTTCTGTGTATAAACTAAAAGTTTAAGCCAACGACTTGTACCTTTGAAAGAGAAGAAAATAACAAACAATGCCCCTATATTTAATTGGGAACAAGAATGTGCCCAGTACTGTGCCCAGGCCTAAACAAAGTTGAATTAGAAAGGGCTCTGTGGCCTTAACCATTGCCTGTCTCTCCACATCAGCTAAGTAGAGCATGAAAAGAGTTTGCATTTCCAGTTTAGTTTTTCCTATCCCTGGATTGTAAAACAGCAGGAAGCAAGACCAAGTGCTTCATTTTCCTTACCCCTAAGAATTAGGAGAAAAAACTTTCACCAAAGGCACAAGACTCACCTTACTGTCCTCCCCCGGACTGGAAAATGCACCTTCTGGGTGACTAAGTGACTTACATTTCTTGGAAGCCAGCACTCGGTCTAGCAGTGGAAAATAAATGATTCCTCACTTGCTTTCAGCTCCAGCCCTGTTCTGAGATCTGGCACTGTGACCTGGGATATAAATTCAACCTGATTAAATTCCATAGACACTGACTGGGTTGTGTGCCAGGTGCTTGCAGGGGATACAAAGATGAATAAGGCAGGTCCCCTGCCCTTGAGGAGCTTATGGTCAGACAAGAGATTGATGCTGCATAATATAGCTCCATTATTAATTTTTTTTAATTTATTTGACAGACAGAGATCACAAGTAGGCAGAGAGGCAGGCAGAGAGGGGGGGGGAAGCAGGCTCCCCACTGAGCAGAGAGCCTGACGCGGGGCTCAATCCCAGGACCCTGGGATCATGACCTGGGCCGAAGGCAGTGGCTTAACCCACTGAGCCACACAGGCACCCCCATTATTAATTTTTTAAAGCTGTGGTAGTGCTACAAGAACAATGTGTCATGGGAGAATGGGGGAAAGTTACAGAAAAACAGTTAACAGGTCCTCAAGAATCTTAGATTTCTCTTTATCAGAACAGTTTTGCCAAAGGTCCTTAAGAACTAAAGGACTGGAGTTGAAAGCCCCTTCAGCTAATGAGCGCTTTTATGCTATCACAGTATTTACAAAGGCTACATCACACAAAGTGCTTCATTATACTGGACAGCAAGCTTTGTCCTGATCAGTTTCCTCCCCCCAGGATGAAGGGGAAGGAAATATGGCATGAACCTATTGCCATAGACAGCCATATACTGCAAAGCGGGCTCTGGCTGTCAGGCATATATTGTGACACTTCAGGATTATCTGCGGGGATGTGAATACCTGCTGAGGCAAAAGGACAATTCTAGTGCCTTGACCAAGTTGTGACAGCAAGCCTGAAGCGAGAGCACAGTGGGGCGGTCAGAATGCAGTCCTGGGCCTCACAATTGCTTTTTTACTCAGGAGTACTGGTCTTTATCTGAACCCCTATGTGGCTGATTTGGCAGAGCCAAAGTGAAATCAGGACTTAAGCAAACCATTCACATGAAAGAAAAGGAGAGGTTACTTTTTAGTGCATCGGGAAAGAAGAGGCAATGACATGATCTGAATTACTAACAGAAGAAACGATAATAGCAATTCTTGCTTGAGCCCTAGGCATTGTCTATACGTGGTCTCATTTAACCCTGGCAACAATCTTATAAGACAGACTCAATTGGCCCCACTTTATAGATGAAGAAACTGAAGATTTGCAAAGTCAAATAACTTAGCCAAATGTCACACAGCAAGCGAGATAATAGAACTGTGGTTTGAACCCACTGGTCTGCTTCTGAGGCACCGCTCAACATTCCAGTATAATGCTATTCAGAACACACCACTCTTTCAAGCACATAGTTACATGCTACATTACAAATATCCACAGAGCAGGAATACTGTTGTCTTGATTCAGTATGTAAAAGAATATGAAAGGATACTTGGAGAACAGATTGTTTCCCCCCACCCCCACCCCACATTTGTCAGGTACTTACAATGTTTTTAAATACTTTACGAATGTTATCTTTGTCATCCTTATGCCCTGTGAGGTAGCCACTATTATTAATCTCATATTACAAATATGAAATGTGTGAAAACTATGGCATAGAAAACTTATGTAATTTGCCCAAAGTCACACAGCTGTCAAGTGACGGAGCCAGGATTCAAATTTGAACAGTTTGGCTTCAGCGTTCATGCTCTTAGACTCTACTGATCAAAATCAAGTACTGGATCAGAATTTAACTTTTTAAACCTTAACCCTTCATAAGAAATATAGTTTACAACTCATGACACATATAAATACAACTACAAATAAAATTCCATGAAATGATACCTATCCTAAGTTCCCAGAAGCAATGCAGTCTGATATTTTATTGTATTTCATTGAAAAGAAAAATGCTAGTTGTGATCACCTAAATATATTTCACACTCCACTCTGACTCATGCAGTCGAAAGCAGTGTATCCAGTCATCCCCAGGGCTGACCCACAAGGGAAGTATGACTGTGGTACAGGCTGAGAGTTTCCAGACCAGAACTAGGCAAACTCAAAGGATGACTCTATAAATAGAAGGTAATCAGAAGGTCAGATTAGTTCCTCAAAAATATCACAATTAGACCTATGGACAAATGCTGAGGTTTGGCCAAACCACTGGAACAAAATCAGTTTTGATTTATGAACCCTGTGGTTTTCTTGTCTGATAAATTATAATCATCTTCCTCAGTGTCAAGGAAAGTAACCCACAAAAGGACTTCTCATGGATGTCCGTACTGTTAGGTATAAAAGTATGGCTTTTTTCCTGTATTGTCACTGTGGCAAGAGCCAGAAAAATAAAAATAACTTAGTCCATAGCTCTTGGGAAGCACTGGTATAGCTTTGTATGACAGAACCAGACCAGCCTACAGATGAGGAAGTACTAGGTGACCGGTGTCCATAGGTTGTGTGAGACAGGCTCCCAAGTGCTTGGTTCAAAGACAGGAATCCCTGGGCACTTGAGTCAGTGATCACTGTATTCAGTGATGAAACACTTGCCTCAGTTTTCTACGTTGTTCTCCTAAGTAGCTGGAGATATTGTCTCTGAGAGTCTCTGTTGTCTCTGCCAGTCTCTTTCTGTGGGTGAGGCCAAGTGTGCATGTCAAGCTCTGTCTCTCTGTGATGGAGGATGTTGGAGGAAGAGTCATCACATCCTTAGTCCATTCCCATTGCTTTGACCTTCCTCCTAAAGATTAGGTTTACAATTTAATAAAACTGAATTCAGTTGTCCTTCCGCCTTACCTACATGAAATTAGAGCATCATCAACTCCAAACAAACATTAGTGCAAAGTTACAAGTAAATATGTTCCTCTTTAATAGCCCGTCATGTTATCTTTAGACTATGAAGATGATGATATTACACTTTTGGCAGGTTTCTTAATTATCATTATTAATGATAGGTTTGCCTGCTCCCCCTTGACCAATGAAATGCAATTTCAGGACAAAGTAAATGTCAATGAAGAGGTGGCCATTGAAGTGGCCTTGACTGCGGTTTCTGATTTAAACCAGAAGGTGTAGCATAGTACAGCCCATGGCTGTTTCTGGCCACCAAGCTGGGAGGAAAAGCTCCCACAGCTTCTCAGGCTTTTGTCTGTATCTAAGCCTCCAGGAGAGGAAGGGTTACAGGACAAGGTTCCAGAAGATAAGTAGAATTTTTAAATGATAGTTGAAAAGGACAAGGGAGAAAGAGTAGTAACGTGACTTGCAGCTGTTGGAGTCTCTGACCTAGAGGTTGAGAAGGATGGGAAACTAAGCTATGTTAGTAAGTTAAAATAAGCCTGCTGCAGCCCTAAAGGGGGTGGGGGGCTGCTGATCTGATCTCTTAGATCAAGGTTCCTCTGTGAGTTGTACGAGAAATACATCAGATCAGGACGCAAGCATGAGAACAAAGGATGCTGATTCCCTGGCCCCAAAGAAGGTATGGGAATCAACATTTTTAAGCCCCATTCCAAGGGAGTGTCAAGTATACTAAAGCTTGAGGATTACTGAAGATGTTCCTAATTTGGAAATCAAGGAGCCATTTTATTGGGCAAATGTGTATGGCTCATAGAAGGTGACTGGAATGAGCCTGACTGACAGCGAGGGCATCTCTTTGAACCACTTTGTTCCTATCCTCCTGGAATACAACTACCCTTGGGAGACCAAGACAACTTAGTAGCTGGACAGGAATATGCATGTTCTGAAAACAGCTGGAAAAACTGAGCTAATACACAAAAAGAATTGAGGATAATGTTCCCTTGAGGATTCTATTTAAACAAAATTCAAAATGGTGACCTATTTCCCATGGAAGATTCCAATCTTTTGCACTTGTCTTTCCAAGACGGACAAGATGGATAGTCACATCTGGGATTTTTTTGTTATGCTTTCAGCATGAAATGTTCTTTTATTACCACTCTTCATTTTTCAAAAAGATTTATTCAGTACTCTTTGCCTGTTTAGGAAACAGAAAACAAGCAAACACATTTACTCATTTTTATTCATTATCATGGTTTGCTTTCAGAGTCAAATGGTTCTGTTTCCCATTTTCAATTCATAGAGTAATTTCCTTGACTCTGTCTATACTGCTTGGCAAGTAGTTCCTTCCACCACCAACCCTAACTAATTAGAAAATAAAATGATGCTGAATAGTAACCTAGGAAGTGGCAACTCCTTCCACAGCCGTGGGCCAGTCTGCAATGCTAAGGGCAATTTTTAAGTTTTTTTCGTACTTGAAGAAATAAGGCCTTCTAGTCCTTTTCTCCTCAAGGTGTGGTTTGCCAATAAGCTGATAAATAATAACTCCAATAAAAGGAGTTTATTGCAAATGCAGAATCTCAGCCCCTACCCCAAGCCTGCTCTATCAGAATCTTAAGAGATTTGTGAGGACTTCATAGCCACATTAAGATTAGCAAAGGACTGTTTGGTTCTCAAATATGGCTGCATATTGGAATTACTCATGGAACTTTAAAATACACTGGTGTCTCATCCCCAAGATTTTCTGACAAGTGATTTGGTTGAGGCTTAGACATTGTGATTTAGCAAGTTCCCTAGATAGGAATGGCTCATTTTAGGACCAAGGCAGGGAAAAACAAGATGAGCCTGGAACAATTCAGGGTACCACAAATTAAGGAATGTCTGGAAAAAGGTAGGACATTGTCAGAACAACATAGGTACCACCATGAAGGAGTTCCCCATGGCCACAGGTAGACCCATCTGAGCAACAGAATATATCATGATAGTTCTGTACTTTAAACCACAGAATAAAATAAATAGCCACAGGTCCAAACTCCTATAAATAATGAAATAAAAGCTTAAATGTAAGAACAAAGATAGTGCTTCCTCACAATAGAGCTCCAATTAACAAATGTAGAAAAGAAGAGGGAAGTAGAGCATCACCAAAAGGCGGACACCAAAGAAATAATTGCTGCAGGTAAGACAAAGACGTGTGCTCAAGGAGCACCTGCGTGGTTCAGCTGGTTAAGTGCTTCAGCTCAGCTGATGATCTCACAGGTCCTAGGATTGAGCCCCACATGGGATTCCATGTTCGCTGGAGAGTCTGCTTGAGATTCTCTCCTTCCTGCCCTATCCCTCCCCCCAACTCCCCGCGCTCTCTCTCTCTCTAAAATAAATAAATAAAATTTTTTAAAAAAGCATGTGTGCTCAAATTAACAAGCTGAAGTTTGAGGAGAAAAAGGATTTGCATAGGCTAGAAGTACTGCCCCCCAATATTTATCCAATACAAAGTTAAAACTAGTAACCACGCAGTGAAGAAACCCCGCAGACATCAACTTACCCATGCAAATCCCAGGACCCTGAGACCACGACCCGAGCCGAAGGCAGAGGCTTAACCCACTGAGCCACCCAGGTGCCCCAACATATCAACATCTTAAACTCCTCGCTATGATACACATCATATTTGTGGTATTCTTGACAAAAATGCCTAACCTCACTCAAATCATAAGAAAGTATGACAAACCTGAACTGAAGCACATTGTACAGAATGACTGATCAGTCCTCTTCAACAGACATAAGGTAATGAAAGATAAAGAAAAGTGTGAGCAACTGTTGCAGAAATGAAGAAATAATAACTGAGTGCAATGTGGGATCCTGGAAGAAGTCCTAGAGTAAAAAAGAACATTTGTGGAAAAAAGGGTGAAATGTGAATCATGACTGTAGTTTAGTTAATAACATTGCACCAATGTTAATGCTTGTTCTTGGTGATTCTACTCTGGTTATATAAACTCATCTTTAGGGTAAGCAGGGTAAGGGATATTAAGGGAGTCTTTGTACTATTTTTGCAATTTCGCTTTAAATCTAGAGTTAGTTGAAAATAAAATGTTAAAAAGCAAGAGTCCCTAGGTGAATCTGATGGCAGACAAAATTGAGAACGGCTATTCCAGCTCTCAACAGCCACATTCCTTCCTCCTTCCTTTCTCCTTAGTCAAAGAAAACTATTTTTTTCCTATTTTGACCTTATCAAGTGGACTGGTTTGAGGTAGTTGAGATAAGGGGCAACACAGTAAGTAACCACATCAATGTTATGCCCAGGAAAATGTCCATGGTTGGTGCCATGGGGACCATACACTTGGAGCATAAACATAATAAGAGACGTATTTAGTATCTGACTGCCCTATATCCATTCTGCCTCCTTTGGGGAAGAACATCCCAATTTATTTGTAAGAAACTATCTATTTCCGTCTGAGCAGCTTTGTTGGTCTTAATGCTAGAGTGGGATATCCTTGGACTTTGAATCTTGAGAAGAGTATTGTGAGACAGTGGTGCCTGGACAAAGCTCTCAGTCGTCTTCCATTAACTAGCTCTAGGACTGCTGTGGGTCCAGCACTCTTTCAAAGCGTTATTCTCTGGTTTTTCCTTTGATTGTCTGAATTAACAATAAAACTTCCTTCTGAATGAATTAGCTAAAACAAGCTATTGCTTGCCACCAAGAAACTGTAAAAAATACAGGTACCCTGACCTGAATCCACGGGTCACCCAGTCCAGGTGGGAAGAAGGGATCTGGATGCCATGGGAAAGCTAGGAGGGATACTGAACTTAAAGACCTTTTCCTGACCTCAGTAAGCATGCTGCTTCCAGCAAATCTCAAGAAACCATTCATGCTTCAGCTGTAAGTAGGGATCTCGAGTACTGGAGGTTAAGATGTTTGAGAAAAATAGTGACATGGCAGAAAAAAAAAATATTTCCAGCTATGGCAGAAATAGATCCTAACAGCACACTATGTCAGAATTGTCCATCTCTCTTCCTACTAGGTTTTGAGGATCTTGAGGGCTAAAGAATGTTATTTACCCAGCACGTTATTTGTGCCAACACCTAGAACCACATCTGACATAGAAGAGTTCATGATAAATTTTTGAGTGAGTACATGGGACTGCTGCTATTGCATGACTTTAAACAGCTTTTACTAAAATTCTATGTTTCCAGTTTGCTCAGAGACTTGTACAGTTTGATTAAAAAGAACCCAAAACATTTTAGAGAGGGGAAAATCTACTTATGTAATAAGCCGGCTTCATTCCTAAAGAGTTCCTCTTATTAATAAAAACAATAATTGCATTAAAATCTTCAGCTCACACCACAATCACTGTCATGCTCAGCGAAGTTTCTTCCCAACTACCTGCCTTCCTAAAACAGCCCAACTAGTTAGAACTACCTGCACGTGGTGTCAATAAGGTGGACGAACATTTGAAAAGCCCTTATGATTTCTTACTGGTCCAGCCTGTTTTCAAAGCAGGAAAGGCTACTGCAAGCTACACGAACCTAAGGATACCACTCGCAATACTAGTCAGGGTACGAAGAACCTGTGCCCTTGTTAATAGAAAGTTCTATTCTAATGGAAACCCCATTCTTTTTTTTTTTTTTTTAAAGATTTTATTTATTTATTTCACAGACAGAGATCGCAAGTAGGTAGAGAGGCAGGCAGAGAGAGAGGAGGAAGCAGGCTCCCTGCCGAGCAGTGAGCCTGACGTGGGGGCTCGATCCCAGGACCCTGGGATCATGACCCAAGCCAAGGGCAGAGGCTTTAACCCGATGAGCCACCAGGCGCCTCTTGGAAACCCCATTCTTGTCTAAGAATATTAGGACCCTTTATAACACTTAGCCATGTTGCAAAATTAATACAAAGGAACTGTTTGGGCAGGAAGGAAGATGACATGAAATCATGGGACATGTCAACATGTGAAAGTCAAGGTTCTTAGAAGCCAGTCAGAGAGAGATGCCTGGGTGGCTACGTCATTTGAGTGTCTGCCTTCGGCTCAGATCATGGTCTTGTGGTCTTAGGATCAAGGCCAGCATCAGGGTCCTTACTCAGCCAGGAGCCCGCTTCTCCCCCTGCTATGTGTTCTCCATGACGAATGAATGAATGAATGAATCTTAAAAAAAAAAAAAAAAAAAAAAAGGAAGAAGAAGGCAGCCAAAGAATCCATTCTATCTGGTGAAGGTAGGAAGTGACTTATTAAAAGATCTTTGAATGCTCAAAGAGTCTTTGGGAGAACTGAAGAAGCAGGCTCTGGGGGAGCTTGCAGGAACAGTCCCCAGAATCTCACTGTACAATCGGCTGTAAAGGGAGTCGCTGCTCCTGATGATTTCCGAACCACATGGCCCTCCCACCATCTGTGCCTGGGAAGTGGATGCCCTGCCCCCAACCTGCTTCCTCACATAAATCACTTCTGTATCTTTCTCGGCCTATGCATTTGATTAGCAGAGCCTAAGTCACATGACTGTACCCTAGAGGCAAAAGAAACTGAGAAATGTGGGAGCTGTGCTTTCTATCTTGGGAAGATGGGATTCACACCATGAGGAACCATCATGATGTAGAAAGAGTGTCAAAAGATTTGGCTAACAGGGTAAACTAGAATGATTTCAACTTGAAAAGTCTCCAGCTCTTGGTTAATTATACTAATCTGCCCCCGGCATAATGTTTGCAGCTGTCAGGTAAAATGGGCGTGACTATCAGTTTCAGGATGCCTGCTCCACACATCAGTCCTTTCCCTAATTATCTCATGAAGGAAAAGAATTATCATACACTGAGCACATTCTATGTGTCAGACACTGTACCAAATGCTTTAGAAGCATGATTTTAAAAAATCTCTTCAATAAGCCCAATTTAAGGGTACAATTCCCATTTTTACCGATAAAGAAATTAGTGCTGGGATATGAAATATTGTTTCTAAAGGTCACACAGCAAGATGGAGCTAGGATTTAAAAATCCAAGGTCTTTCTCAAATTAAGCTCTTTCTACTAATACTGGGTTCCTAACGAGCGCATTCGTGGGCCTTTCAAAGGTAGTACTGGCTTCAGGAGCTCTTGTAATTGCGAATGCGCAATGTTCTGGGGAGTTCACCTAGAGCTTTTATTAGATTTCCAAATGGGTATATGATCCCCAAGCACTACTACCCAAAGTTGTAGTAGATCAGTTTATGATCATAAACCTGTTGTTACAGGAGCGGAGGGAACATTCCAACTATTTGTTGATTTTTTTATCTTAACATTTATTGATTGTGATACCATTTTGCAATATGAGATTCAAGTTTAAAATCTGAGTCAGGAGACCTATCCCTTGGGTGGATACATGTCAGTGTAGGAAGGAGTAGGGGTTAAAAACCAATGAGATAGTTTCTCTCTCCAAGATGAGAAAGAGCTGAGTAAAATAGGAACATATTTTTCACTTAACTACTGAAGTCCTAGCTGTACATCAGAAGGCCTAGCATCTATTTGTGACTTTGTCCCTGACTCCATTTATCAGAGCCTCCATCACCTGTGTGATGGGGGTAATATGAAACCTGCCATCATTTCCTCCATCACAATGTTATGAGATTGTTTTGGAAGTACTTTCATTTCCCCAACAGAAAAGCATTATAGATCTGTATATATACCTGTTATGACTTCTTTGAAGGGAAGAAAAGCACCTCAGAGAAGACTTGGCTTACAGCTTCCAGGACTGAGTGATTTCTGAGCCTTTCAGGCATCCATATACAGGATGTTCCTTGGGGAGAACAACTTGTTTATTTCTTAGTTTTACATTTCTAGTGGGTTGCTTCTTCCCCCTTTCCATTTATTGTGTGTTTTTCTTTAATAAAAAAAAATCCAATAGAAATAAGTCTCTTAAATTGTGTTAGCTAGCTAGAATGTTGCTTTAGATGGTTCATTATTTATGTCTTGCTGTCAACATGCATGTTGTTTTACAGAATACAAAAGCTTTACTTTAGGGGTGCCTGGGTGGCTCAGTGGGTTAAAACCTCTGCCTTTGGCTTGGGTTGTGATCCCGGGGTCCTGGGATGGAGCCCCACATTGTCGGGCTCTCTGCTTAGCCGGGAGTCTGCTTCCTCCTCTCTTTCTCTCTCTGCCTGCCTCTCTGCCTACTTGTGATCTCTGTCAAGTAAATAAATAAAATCTTAAAAAAAAAAAAAAAAAAAAAGCTTTCCTCTAGAAACAAGGTAACAATTGTTTTAAAACAGAAAGATGCAAAGAAGAGAGTTAGCCTGGTTCCCCTAGTGGAAGTAGCAGTACACAAAACATAGAAGGTCTAAACGTAACATTTTATGAATAGGGTCAAGCATCTGAGTGTGAAATTTTCCCTTATTTGCCATCTACTCCCCAAGCAATCAGTTTTTTAAATGGCATTTTAGAAAGGTAATAAATATCTACTAATACCAAATATAAGCTAATTTGAAAGCTGGGTAATAGGCCATAAATAAAAACATTGAGTGATTTCCACAGCTCAGCTTGTTCATACTAATGGAAATATAGATTATCAACGAGGGAAGTCAAGAGCTCATCTCAAATAGGGTGAAAGGTCAGACACTATGAGGTTCAATTATTGGTTGTTGTTCTTGCTGTTATTGTTGTGTTGTGTGTTTTGTTGGCTCGTTTATTTGAGTGGTCTTCCTATAGAAAAACATGAAGAATTCACAACTATGGTGATATGTAAAACAAGGATTCAACATATGATGTTTATTTAGCACGTAGCAGGGAGAATGGACAAAGGAGAAATTTTGAAAAGAGCCTTTGCTTGATGCTTTCTTCCAATGATCGTAGCTTGTAATTTCAAAATATAATCTTGCATTTGAAATTGTTCGGATGAAGATTAATTGTACTTATTCAATTGGGTGCCTAATGTAGGAGCAAGAGCTACCTTCCTAGGAGTTATAGAATTCTTCCCATTTCCACAGGCACAGGAAACCTGAGCAGCATTCTGTTGCTTCTGTTGGAAGCACATGATGTTGGCTCCAGCTCTCATGCCCCTTCCATAGCCAGGTGCTCATCAAGTCTTGTTGATTCTTCCTTCCCATAACTCTCCCATTCATCCCTTATTTCCCATGTTAAATTCTGCTTCCCTGACTACGGTGCTTATGACCTCTGAGATCACTCCAACTGCCCTTTAAATGACCTCCTAGCTTATAGTTCAGCCCTTCCAATTTACCTTATAGCCCCATGCCAGACTCATCTTCCAGAAAAACTGCTATGATCACTCCACTCTCCCAGGTCAATAAGATATAAGCCAAAATTCTTAGCCCAACATGCAAGGCCCATCTCTTTCCAGGCTCACCTTTCTCCATAGACCTTAAATTCATGCCAAACTGGCTTATTCACTGTGTGTGACCCAGACTCTACTCCCAATTCTATGCATCTAGAAGCTTATTTATCCTTCTCTTCACACATTTAAATCTGGCAACTACTCAAATATATATCTGCCCAAATTCGACTAAAATCTCTTCTCCTTCATGGCAATTTTAAAACATTTCCTCCAATTCTTGACACTTCTCCCCTATCCTTAAATTTGGGTTGACTTTGAGGGATTTGCCTTTAACCAACGGAACACAACAAAAGGAATGGTATGCTGCATATCTTCCAAAGCTCAGTGAGAAATGTCCCATTGCTCCCTCCTGTCTTGGAATACTTGCCCTAGGGGCAGCCAGGCACCAAGTCCAAAAACCCTGAGACTCCCATGCTGGAGAGACCACATCCATACACTCTGGTTGACAGCCTACCTGAGTTCCACTGAAATTACTGGTCAAGGAAGACATCTTGGATATCTACCCCCACAACCTTCAGATGACTGCCCCAGTCAACAACATAGGAAAGAATTCACCCCACCAAGCCCTTCTTAAATTCCTGATCCCCAAATCAGAAACAAAATAAATAGGTGCTTTAAGCCACTATGTTTGGGGATTATTTGTCACACAGTAACAGTAACTATAATGTTCCCATAAATTCTTTATCTGCCCCCTCTCCTGGGATCACCTCCCACTCTTTTAAATTCCAAAGATTTATTCTCTATCCTTGGCATTCAGGAAGCATTGAGGCATCTACTAAGTGATAGACACTATGCTGAATGCAGGGAGGTAACACATTTTGAGAAAGAGAATATCTGTGCTCTCAAGGTATTTATAGTCTGGTAGAGATGGACAAGAACATAGGCAATTATAATACATGATGTCCACAGTAAGTATGTAAGCACATGTTTTGTGCCAAGCACTGTGTCACAGAGAGATAAGGTTGGAAATACTGATTTTTATAGGCTGTGGCACATCGGTACAAAATTATTCTAGAGATAATTGAGTATGTAAGTCTGGGATCTGAAGAGAGAAGTGGAGTGGAGATTTAGGTTTGAGGGTCAAAAGCACATTGATGATAGTGAAAACCAAGAGCATGGATGAGCTTCCCCAGGGACAGGGGTAGAAAAGTCAGCCCAGGCAGGAGTGCAAAGGAAAGGTGGCCTTCAAAGGAAGAGAAGGATCAGAGGAAAAGCAAGGAAACCAAAGCTTATGGATCCTCCAAATCAAGGTAAATAACCATTTCAAAGAGCAGGAAGGAGTCATGTGGCCAAATGTTGCAGGAGCCAAATTAAAAAAAAAAACCATAACACTCAAATAGAGAATCAGAATGTCTCTGATGCCCATTTCACTGTAGTCTTGGGTTGTTATTTGAGTACACTTCTAGATATTAAGGTCTCTCTAAAGTTATAAGCTCTTTGTGGATGTGAATTATTTGTGTTGCAAACTTAAATTTCACATTGTTAACAAGATTTAGATTGTAAAGCACAAACTCCTTTTTGTTAACTGAAATGAACGCAGCCCCCATTTCTGCTGATGGCAGATTTATCCTCAGTTATGGTGGGCAGAATCCTAAGAATGCCAGACATCTCCTTCAGTCATTCCTCCTCTACCACCCAGCAGCCATACTTGAAAGGAGCTGCTTCAGAGTTTCATGGTACAAATTCTCTAAATTTACACCAAAAGGGAAAACACCGTTATATATTTCTTATTGTGTCACAATACCAATTCAGGGCATAGAATGTCATAAACAAAGTCAAATTTTCAGCATCTCTTCCAAACCCATTCTCTCATAAGAGCTTTAAGAGCTCTTGAAAATCAAAAATGTTTTGGCTTTCAGATGATTTTCTTTGCTCTGGACTTTAATAACTTTCTTGAAAGTGCAAATTACTTTATTCTACATTGCATTTGCCATTTCCTCCAATGAATACCATTGATACCATGGGAAGAAAACAAGACTAAGATTTTCCAAGAACAAAAAAAATCAGATAATATTTCAAAGGATTTATTCAATTATATTGGTTATACATAGTAAGTGATCAATCATATAAAATATTGCTGATGACTTTTTGTTCCAACAAAGTCAATTTTCTTGGCCTAACGTTTGTTAGCATTTGCAAATTGGGTTTCCAAGTTCAATCCTTAAAGGATTTTTATTCCATTAATAGGACTTAAACTATAAACATTTAAACTATAAATAGTGTTGGGGTGCCTGGATGGCTCAGTGGGTTGGGCCGCTGCCTTCGGCTCAGGTCATGATCGCAGGGTCCTGGGATCAAGTCCCGCATCGGGCTCTCTGCTCAGCAGGCAGCCTGCTTCCCTCTCTCTCTCTCTTTCTGGCTGTCTCTCCGTCTACTTGTGATTTCTCTCTGTCAAATTAATAAATAAAATCTTTAAAAATAAATAAATAAATAAACTATAAATAGTGTCAACTGTCAGAGCACTACTGGTGTAACTTTGCCGACCCCCAAAATGATGTCCTATAGGCATTAGGAAATGAAAAATAAATATTAGTATGTTTTCCCTGTAATTATGCATCTTTACATGAAAGTAAACCTATTAAAACATAAAAGCACAAATACTTACTAATATTACTAATCACTCTTTTAAAATTTTTTTTTAAGATTTTATTTATTTATTTATTTCACAGAGAAAGATCACAAGTAGGCAGAGAGGCAGGCAGAGAGAGGAGGAGGAAGCAGGCTTCCTGCTGAGCAGAGAGCCCGACGTGGGGCTCGATCTCAGGACCCCAAGATCATGACCTGAGCCGAAGGCAGAGGCTTCAACCCACTGAGCCACCAAATTAGACATAAAATTAGGATGCAATTTAAAGGAATAAAAGATTCTTGATACAGTTTTGTCCTCCTTTCTCATAATCTTTGTGGTTAATCATTGCTCAATTTAATTCTGGGTTTATCCTGAGTTTAGACAAAATTAACTAATTCTTTACCTTCCCAAGAATCAAACCTCAAACTTCTAGACGACTTTCCCCAATTGGCACACCTTGGGCTATTTCAGATTAAGGAATATTCCTGTAACTGCCTTTTTTTCCAGGCTACTGCTAAAGCAATTTTCCACGAGCTCTCTCTTCTTTTTAAAGCATATCCTTGTTCTTTTTCTGTTCTGTTCTTTTTTCAGAAATCTTAGTGGAAACAGCGAGAGAATATAGAGAGAGACACGTACTACCTCTTCAGTTACACCGTGGGAGCTGTGGGACAAAATCTTCCTCAAACCAGAAGAGCGTTCTCCATGGTATCACCTCTCCAGCCCCCTCTCTTGTAAGGAAGCCTGACTCTCTCTTCCAACTAGCAGTCAATCCTGAATCATGATTTCATATGTAAAACTCCTTCCAAAACAGGCTAGGGTTACAAAGCAAAGCTCATCAAAAATTTCCTTTTCTAGTTAGAGTTTACAATTGCTTAAAAGAAAGAGATAAAATGATATCACCTTAGTTGGGCTAACTTTCCACTGGCAGAAAAGCAAAGCAAGAATTTCAAGGGAGTATACATGCCCTTGACAGCACTTTTGTTTTTATTTTTACAAGGATGAGAAAGTAAAGAGGTTAATTAGAAGGTAAGCTCCAATCAAATCTTAGGTGGGGGGCCTGAAAATATAGCAAAGTTGAGAAAATGAATGAATGGAGGGAGAACTAGATAAGAAAACGGAAAGTTACTAAGGGGGGTGGGGTGGAATACAAAGAAGGCTGCATTAGTTTGCTTCCAAGAGAAACTGAAGCACTTACAGTCAATCAGGGCAGAAAGAAGGAAGCATATGGATGATTTAAAAAACAGAACTAGGGAAATATTGGTCCTTTGGTTGGAAAAAATAATTTTGTTGTAATATTTACAGTGAGAGAAACGACTTAACAGCCAGTGTGCCTATTTTGTTGGGTCTCTTGTAAGTAATTAATACAGAGTTGCTGAATAACCAAAGGTGGGGGAGGAGGTTCTCAGAGGAAGCCTGAGTGTGGGGATAAGGAAGGAGGGGACAATTTTCAGTGCAGAGATAGTTCTGCTGGATGACAAGAAAAGGGAGCACTGTTACTGATAGCTGACCTATGACGTGCTGAAACATTTTCGGGATGTGTTTACAGCTGTAGTCTCCCTCGCAGGGCTCCAAGGGGGTGGGGGTATGGTATACCACACTCTAAAAGGCCTCTCACAGACTTTCTGGAGGACGACTGGGAACAATCTCTCTCCTCATACAAGCCACCCCTTCACTCTTTTCTCTTGCTAGTTTCAGAGCTAAAAGCACAACATGAAGACACAGAAAATTTTCTACACGTTATAGAGCAAAAACATCTTTCAGCTCTTTTCAGCATTTCCTCTTTTTCCCAGTTAATGGAGAGTCAGAGGTGACACTTGTTTGTCTGGGAAAAGCAGCGCTCACTTCCGCTACTTCAGACAGGCTCCAGCCAGAGAATCTGATGGAGGATTCCTGGGCCTTCAGGCAAAACCTCAAGTTTACTAAACTCAAATTAAGAACAATGTGTTTATCTTTGTGTATGGTGTAAGAGAATGGTCGAGTTTCATTCTTCTATAGGCGGTGAGGTGGGGGGTGGGAGGTTGGGGTACCAGGTGGTGGGTATTATAGAGGGCACGGATTGCATGGAGCACTGGGTGTGGTGAAAAAATAATGAATACTGTTTTTCTGAAAATAAATAAATTGAAAAAAAAAAAAGAACAATGTGTTTACTTGAGAACGGCATGTTTCAAAGATGTTGTCTTTTGCCTCTTGTCCATCTTCTGATACTTTTTCTTAATTAATTACAGAGTTAAAAATTTGAGAAATGTCCAACAAGAAACCCCTGGAAAGCTGTTATCTGCTACAAATGGTTATTTTCCTATTGTGCCTTTTGCAACAAAAATGTCCTGGGCTACATGCTTTAAAATATTCCACTGGGGAATTGGGATTTGAAGGTTATTGGGAAAACAGGATTGGCCGTGTATTGATAAATTTTGAAGCTGGGGGATGAGATGACAAAGTTCATTATTCTATTCTGTTTTCTTAATTAGATAAAATGTGCATACAAATACATTCACAGTGACAGTATTTATAATACCAAAGCAGGTAGAAATAATTGGATTATTTAATCATAGAGAATGGCTAAAAAATGATAAATGATAGCATATTCACAAAGTAAACTATCATATGGCAACCAAAGAAAAATGTCAATAATGAATATTTAGTGACATGGAATAATGCTCACAATTTGCTAAGTGAAAAATCTGAGTGACAGTGACTATGTACAGTATAATATCAGTTTTTTAAAATACAAATGGGGTAAAATTTGCCAGACTGACCCAGTTTTAATGTTTGTCCTAAAAACCTTAAAAGTAAACATAAAAACATTATGTATACAGATACTCATTATAGTTTATTATAATAAAAAAATAGGAGATAGTTTAAAAATTGATCAATTTCCTATATATTAACTAACTAGAATTTAAATAGAAAGTTGAGAGGTACCTGGGTGGCTCAGTCAGTTGAGTGTCTGACTCTTGGTTTAGGCTAGGTCACAATTTCATGGGTTCTGAGATGGAGCTCCACCCTCGCCCGCCCCCCACCCTCTCCCACATGCCCCCACCCCAGTGTTAGTACCCCGCTCAGCCAGGCCTCTGCTTGAAGATTCTCTCCCTCTGCTCCTCTCCCCACTCACGCACTCACTCTGTCTCTCCCTCGCTCACTTCCCCTCTCTAAAGTAAATAAATAAATCTTTTTTTTAATAAATAAAAAATAAATAAAATAAAAATTTATCAATTTAAAGTGATATATCTATTAAGTGAAAAACTATAAAGTCACATTGTTTGGAGAATACTTAATGAATTACAAAATGTTTTCAAACTGATGTCAAGTTAGGGGCACCTAGATGGCTCAGTGGGTTAAAGCCTCTGCCTTTGGTTCAGGTCATGATCCCAGGGTCCTGGGATCAAGTCCCATATCAGGCTCTCTGCTCAGCAAGGAGCCTGCTTTCTCCTCTCTCTCTCTCTCTCTACCTGCCTCTCTGCTGACTTGTGATCTCTGTCTATCAAATAAATAAATAAAATCTTAAAAAAAAAAAAACTGATGTCAAGTTAAATAGCACACTACCAAATTCTATATAGCATAGTCCATGTTTATTGGAAAAATGAATCAAATCTACGTATGGCTTGGTAATAAGGAATTTTAAAATTTTAAGTATAGGGCCAACAGCTGAAGCAGAAGGAACTTTTCTGGGTTATAGTTACTCTTAGGTTAGGATTAAGTCACAGATGAAAAATTTACAGCACCCCTACTGATTTCTAAGTCCTTTTCTAAATCACACTAGGCCAATTAAGTTGGGCTTTCTGATGAATGTTTTTTTTTTTTTAAGATTTATTTATTTACTTATTTGACACAGAGAGAGAGAGAGATCACAAGTAGGCAGAGAGGAAGGCAGAGAGAGAGAGAGGAGGAAGCAGGCTCCCCGCTGAGCAGAGAGCCCGATGTGGGACTCGATCCCAGGACCCTGAGATCATGACCTGAGCCGAAGGCAGCGGCTTAGCCCACTGAGCCACCCAGGCACCCCCTGATGCATGCTTTTAAAGCAGAATTTCTCCTTGGCACTATGATAGATCAAGAATTCCTTTATTACTCTCTTGGTCTCTGTCCCTAGTCCTCAGTCCCAGGCTGAGGTGTCCTGATGTGTGATATTTGGGTGACCTACTCTAAAGGTCCAATTCTTTCTTAAGCCCCACATCTGCTACTTCCAGGTGAGGCACCCTGCCAACCTTTGTCTCCAGGATTGTCAAGACAGACCCCCAGACCTAGCCTTGGGGCTTAACACACGTGACCCGTCCTCAACACACAAACTTTTAGGTAGGATTTCCTTTTTCTGCCTGTGTGTAAAGATAGGCAAAGGACCCAGGTGGGTCAGTGAAAAAGGGTCACTTTTACCTTAAATCCCTCCCTGTCTTCATATTTGTATAGTATGGGAATTTTAACATTTTGTTTAGACAGTCCCAAGCTCATTCCCTGGGAACAGGAGAATCTAAAGCAAGATTATAGCCCAACTGCTTACACTTTTACTAACATTGCTCTGCATACGTGCTCACTAAATAACCTTCCATCCTTGCTTGTAGGAAGGTACGGTTACAGCAAATGATCTGAGTAATATGATACATCTGGAAATCAAACCATTCCTAAAATTACCCTCTACACACACACACACACAATTGTAATATAAAAATCGTTTCTAAAAAACCAACACACACAAAAAAGAACCTCCACACACAAAACAGATAATCATGTCAAAAAATGGGCAGGGGCACCTGGGTGGTTCAGTGGGTTAAGCTGCTGCCTTCAGCTCAGGTCATGATCTCAGGGTCCTGGGATCAAGGCCTGAGTCAGGCTCTCTGCTCAATGGGGAGCCTGCTTCCTCCTCTCTCTGCCTGCTGTTCTTCCTACTTGTGATCTCCTTCTGTCAAGTAAATAAATAAAATCTTTAAAAAAAAAAAATGGGGGCGCCTGGGTGGCTCAGTGGGTTAAAGTCTCTGCTTTCGGCTCAGGTCATGATCCCAGGGTCCTGGGATCGAGCCCCACATTGGGCTCTCTGCTCAGCAGGGAGCCTGCTTCCTCCTCTCTCTCTGCCTCTCTGCCTACTTGTGATCTCTGTCAAGTAAATAAATAAAAAATCTCTTAAAAAAAAATGGGCAGAAGACATGAACAGGCACTTCTCCAATGAAGACATACAAATGACTAACAGACACACGAAAAAATGTTCATCATTGGGGCGCCTGGGTGGTTCAGTCATTAAGCATCTGCCTTCGGCTCAGGTCATGATCCCAGGGTCCTGGGATTGAGCCCCACATCGGGCTCCCTGCTCAGCGGGAAGCCTGCTTCTCCTTCTCCCACACCCCCTGCTTGTGTTCCTTCTCTCACTGTGTCTCTCCCTGTCAAATAATAAATAAAATCTTTAAAAAAAATGTTCATCATCACTAGCCATCAAGGAGATTCAAGGAGATTCAAATCAAAACCACACTGAGATAACACCTTACACCAGTTAGAATGGCCAAAGTTAACAAGACAGTAAACAACATGTGTTGGAGACGATGTGGAGAAAAGAGAACCCTCTTACACTGTTGGTGGGAATGCAAGTTGGAACAGCCACTTTGGAAAACAGTGTGGAGATTTTTTTTTTTTTAAGATTTTATTTATTCATTTGACAGACAGAGATCACAAGCAGGCAGAGAGAGAGGAAAGGAAGCAGGCTCCCTGCCGAGCAGAGAGTCCAATGCGGGGCTGGATCTCAGAACCCTGGGATCATGACCTGAGCCGAAGGCACAGGCTTTACCCCACTGAGACATCCAGGCACCCCCAGTGTGGAGATTTCTTAAGAAATTAAAAATAGAGCTTCCCCATGACCCTGTAATTGCACTACTGGGTATTTACCCTAAAGATACAGATGTAGTGAAAAGAAGGGCCATCTGTACCCCAATGTTTATAGCAGTAATGGCCACAGTCGCCAAACTGGACAGAACCAAGATCCCCTTCAACGGACGAATGGATAAGGAAGATGTGGTCCATATACACTATAGAGTATTATACATCCTCCATCAGAAAGGAAGAATACCCAACTTTTGTATCAACATGGATGGGACTAGAAGAGATTATGCTGAGTGAAATAAGTCCAGCAGAGAGAGTCAATTATCATATAGTTTCACTTACTTGTGAAGCATAGGAAATAACATGGAGGACATGGGGAGATGGAGAGGAGAAGGGAGTTGGGGGAAATTGGAGGGGGAGATGAACTATGAGAGACTATGGTCTCTGAAAAACAATCTGAGGGTTTTAAAGGGGTGGGGAGTGGGAGGTTGGATAAGCCTGGTGGTGGGTATTATGGAGGGCACGTATTGCATGGAACGCTGGGTGTGGTGCATAAAAAATGAATTCAGGTACACTGAAAAGAGATTTAAAAAATAAATAAAAAAATTTTTAAAAATGAACCTCCAATAGAAAACTGACTACAAGACATAAAGAGATATATAAATGAGAGCCCAAAAGGCTAACACATATAAAAAGGAATATTTTGTCTTTCCGGTGATTAAAGGACAAATTAACACAGGGTGAAATATAGTGTTTACCTATCAATTTAGCATTTTATTTTTATTTTTTTTAAGATTTTATTTATTTATTTTTGCAAAAGAGAGCACACATGAGCAGGACTTCGTGGGGGTAGGGGCAGAGGGAGAAGCAGGCTTCCCACTGAGCAGGGAGTCCAACATGGGGCTCTATCCCACGACCCTGGGATCATGACCTGAGCCAGAGGCAGATGCCCAACCAACTAAGCCATGCAGGTGCCCTCAATTTCATATTTTAAAATGATGATAATATTCAACTACAGCAAGAGAGGAGTACCACAGGTAATAAATATCATGTGCTGGGGGTGATATAAAGAAGTCTTTCTAGAAAGCAATTCAGTAGTATGTATCAAGAAACTGTGCAGGGTTTGTTTTCTTTCACCCAGTAATCTAATTCCTAGGAATCTGATACTAAGAAATATCAGCAATATTGACAAAGATTTAAATGCAAGCTTTCTCATTATAGTATTATTTATAATGGCAAGGAACAAGATGCAGTCAGGTTGTATAATAATAAGAGATTGTAAATTGTGGTGCATTTATATTATGGAATATTATGTAGCCATAAAAGGAATCATATTTTCTGGCTAACCTCTACTCATCCTTTAGCTATCTGCTCTGTTCTTCAAGAAAGTTTTCCCAGTTAGGTGTTACTCTCGTATTTTCTCTTCCCACATAGTGATACTTACCTTATTCCATTACAGTTGCTTTTTAATTGCCTGTCTTCTCATTTCACTACAAAGTCCAAGAGGGCGAGGCCATGTTTATTTTCTTCTTCACTATATCCCCAGTGCCTGGGAAAATACATGACACATCATAAGCACTTGATAAATAGCTGTTAAATAAATACCAAAAAAATTCCAGGCAATTCTCATGATAAAATTTTAGATGAAAAAAATAGGATACAAAACTACATAAAAAATCTGATCCAAACTTAGAAGAAGATAAAGAAGGAGGAGAAATTTTATCTCCATAGACAGATACAAAGAAGAAGAAACACAACTGCTTATCCTTGGGTGGTATCTGGGTGGCAAGAATGTAAGTAATTCTGTATTTTAAACTTCCATATTTTCCAAATTTTCTGCAATGCACACACATGTATTACGTTTGTAAATGTACAAAATTTTTTCTACTTCTCAATATAAAATAAAGAGTAAAAGATTTCCAGAAATAAATTTCAATATATTTCTAATTCCCCAGTTGTTTTTAGTTTTCTCCTACCCTTAAATACTTTCTCTTTTTGAAAGAAAGAACAAATCTCTATGATTAACGTGTTTAAAAAAAAAAAAAAACAAGTGGAATGAGAGTAATTGTTTTTTTCTAGTCTCCTGAGAGATGTGTGTGCATGTGTGTGTGTGCGCCACTAGAATTTTCGAGGTCTGAAACTAAACTCTGTTATCACTGATAATGACCGTTCTTGCCACTTCCTCAGACTGGGTGTGTTTGGAAGCCCGCCCTGCAAATACTATTGAGCGATCAGTTATGCACTCCACCTTCTAGTTCACTGTGTTTCCCAGCATCCAGTTGCTCTGGTTTCCAGTTTTTAAAGATTTTATTTATTTATTTGTCAGAGAGGGAGAGAGAGCGAGCACAGGCAGACAGAGTGGCAGGCAGAGGCAGAGGGAGAAGCAGGCTCCCTGCCGAGCAAGGAGCCCAATGTGGGACTCGATCCCAGGACGCTGGGATCATGACCTGAGCTGAAGGCAGCTGCTTAACCAACTGAGCCACCCAGGCGTCCCTGGTTTCCAGTTTTTAAAAGGGACCAACACAACAATTTATCGGGAGAATGAAATCTTGAAAGCTGGGATAGCTAAATATTCACGTTACTCTTTGAAAATGGTAGAAAGACAACTTTTACCCCCAAACATGTAGGTATAGATGAGTTGAAGTTTAATTTCCTACTTTTTATAGATAGTATGAACTGTGATTTATGTTGACCTTGACTATATTTTTTTTTATTCCAGTATTTCTACACAACACCAAACACTTGTTCAGCTGCCACAAATGACAAAGGGAACTTCTGAAGGTCAAAAACTACTTCAAGAGAAATAAAATGATGGAATGGGATAAAGACATGTATCTGAAGATGAAGAGAGAAAAGGCATGTAGGTCAAAGAACACCATCCTGACCCATTAATAATTTGAGTCTTTCCAGAAGGAAGTCACTAAATCCAACCTCCCTATAATATTCGCTTTGTGAGGCAGTTCTCTGCCCCCCACCCCTGACACCCAAAGAACCACAGCCAAGGCTTCCTCCAGACTCCACCAGCCCTTCATCTGCCAGCCTTCGAAACTCTGCATGCCTGCAGGTAACCTCAGAGATTAATCGATAGAATGGAACTGGGACCTACGCAATGTGTCAGCATGAGCCCAGCATGTTCTAGGAAGTACAGGGAAGAATGCTCAGTAATTCCTGGGAGCTCAGTAGTCCTTGGACAGCTGGAGTTGTGCAGCTGTGTGGTCTGTGCAATGAAGTCACCCCCATGATCATATCTGGCTCCACTCCATAGGCCCCAAGTGCTTATGCCTGCTTCAGAACTGGGTGCTGTAGTTCAAACTATAACAGTCTATATGATCAAGAGATACAACACCACGAATTAGGAAAAGAGACTGTGTGGGTGGGGAATTGTTCAGGTTCTTTGCTCACAGGAGTGATCTTAACAACTTTATTGTACTTTCTATATCACTCTCTTCGAGACTTATTAAGTGTATTATTAGCACCTTTTGGAGGACAATATCAAAACTCTTAAAATAAAAACAAGCATTGATTAATTTGACCCAGGAAATGCTCTTCTAGAAAATCATTCTAAGGAAATAATCAGCACACAAATACTCATGTACAAGGATATTCACCCAAGTGCTGTTTGTAATAATGAAGTATGGGAAACAACCTATGAAGCTTGATTAAATAAATATGAGATATAGATATGGCAAAATACTATTGATCCATTAAATACTATAATGTGGTTATATTTATTATTAATTTAGAAAGAGTCTGAAACAGGATGCACAGTCTGATCCCATTAATATTAAATGTATACATAGAAAAGAGTCTATAAGGTTCTATACCAAAATAATAGTGATTTGTGCCTGGAAGTATTATGGATAAATATCACACCCTTCTTTGTATTTCTATATAGGTTAAATGAAGTATAAGATAAAGCAAGTAAAAAAAAATTCATCCCTGCCTTTTAAGATACTGGATTATCATTCTAATAAAATTCTTCCTAACAGCCTAATATCCCAGTTTTCTATGTAACAACCTGTTCGTGTCTGCACCGAGATGCATTATGGTCCAGTGCTTAAGTTTGAACTAAGTGGTAGATATACAAATATGGCACAGTTTCTTTTCCAACTTACTGGTGCTGGCAACTCAGGCAATCAATCTGACTAAAAGCTGAATAAAATCAGTCCAAATGGCATTAGCATCTTACCTCCATGCTGTCAGAACATGCCCATAATCTTCTAACCGCAATCTGGCAACTTCATGGATGAATAGTTCTATTCATCAGAAGACTCTTATTCAGGGATTAAATATACATTGCATGGCCACCACCACTACCTCCTCTCATAACCACGGCAGACATCATTAATCACACTTTGTCCTGTGAACCCAGATGTGGCCTCAAAATCTTTTCCAACACAGCTGTGCTCCAGGCAGCCCCTATCAATCATTTGTTTCAACTCAAGTTGGAACCTATTAGCCATATTTGCTTGATTACTCTGGCTGGAGCATTATTACTCCTTTGACCAGTTCCCAGGACTATGGAGTTGAGAGGCATGACCACTTTCTTTCTTTAATGGTCTCTTTTCCCCTTAGAATGTTTAGAACTTATAAAGGTGTCGCTGACATAGGTTAATTCTCTAAGCAGCAAGTTTTAAAAAGCCTCCGTCCTCCCCGAACCACATAAAAGAACCATCTCTTTTCAAGATCTTCAAGATTTAGAGGATGAACATTAGAGTCCTTGCCTCATCATAGTGACTATATTTATATTCCATGGAAAATAACAGAATATGGAAAACACAATTATTAAGAGAAAGTAGAACCTAGAAAGGAGTGGGGCAGACTAGAAAGGAAAGAGTTGACTTACATGAAATCACAGCAATAAAGGAATAATTTTTGTATTCTCTATCTATAAAAAGCATACTTCTTTCAAAAATTTTATCTGAGGAAGGCATTGTGAAATCTTACATAGGGAACTTCCATATGTGAAACAGACAAATTCCAGCCTTAAGGAAGTAATCACTGGAAAGAGGTGTCTGGGTGGCTCAGTTGGTTGGGCAGCTGCCTTCAGCTGATGTTATGATCCCAGGGTCCTGGAATCGAGCCCTGCATTGAGCTCCCTGCTCAGTGGAGAGCCTGGTTTTCCCTCTCCCTCTGCCTCTGCCTGCCATTCTGCCTACTTGTGCTCTCTCCTTGTCTCCCTGTCAAATACATAAATAAAATCTTTTAAAAAAATTTTTAAAAAATAAAGCATTTAAAAAAAAGAAATAATCACTTGGGAACCTAGATCATTATGGCCAATTAGTCACATATTTCTAACTCTCAGTCTCAAATCACAAGAAACAAACTAACACACATACACACAATCAGCCTCGGAAAAGTAGAAACAGTGTGTTTTCAGTACTCCAGAAATTTTGAAGAAATTAAAAACAAAAACAAAAACAAAACAAAGATGACGTGATCATGCTGGTAAACCACAGACCAAATCATGCAGACAAAATATAACTAATGCAGTGGGAATGGTTTAAGAGGAACTCCAGAATGGAAAAAAATAATAAACAGGCAGAGGCAAAACATCAAAGAAATAATGTAAGAAAAGTTCCCAAAGCTGAATAAAGGTACATGTTTTCAGATTGAAAGAACCCACAGAACTGCTTAATTCTGCTTAATTCCAAGCAGAATTAAATAGATATATCTTGATAAAATTATAGAATACCAAGGATCAAGAGAAACTTCCCAAAGAGAGAGAGAGAGAGAAGACGACTTAGAACTTATAATGAGGGGATTCCTGGGTGGTTCAGTCCCTTAAGTGTCTGCCTTCAGCTCAGGTCTTAATCCCAGGATCCTCGGATGGAGTCCCTCATTGGGCTCAATGCTCTGCAGGGAGCCTGCTTCTTCTCCCTCTGCCTGCCACTCCGCACTGTTTGTGCTCACTCTTGCTCTCTCTCTGACAAATAAACAAATAAAATCTTGAAGAAAAAAAAGAACTTATTTCCATAGAATGAAAATTGATTGGGTATCCATACTGCCATTAGAAACAGAATTCTAGGGACACCTGGGTGGCTCAGTTGGTTAAGCCACTGCCTTCGGCTCAGGTCATGATCCCAGGGTCCTGGGATCGAGTCCCGCATCAGGCTCCTTGCTCAGTGGGGAGCCTGCTTCTCTCTCTGCCTCTGCCTGCCTCTCTGCCTGCTTGTGTGTACTCTCTCTCTCTCTCTGTCTCTGGCAAATAAATTAAAAAAAAAAAAAAAAAGGAACACAGAATTCTAAAACAAAACAAAACAAAAACAGAACAAAAAAACAATGCTGAAAGACACTAGGAAATCTCAATTTTACGGGAAAGTATTTTGAATGCAGTATTTTGTTCCTAAAAAATTAAAATTCAAGTATAGAACAAGAAAATGACAATTTTAAGTGCAAGTAGCTCTTGTTGTATTAAAGAATTTATAAGGGATTAAAGTTTTAAAATGTTGAGGCAGTTGGGAAACCGTATTTTAATCTGAAGGAAAGAAGGATTTTGATTGCTTTTGAAATAATTCTCAAGAGAACATTCAACGAAACTGCTAAAGATGTACATTTTAAAAAAGAAAAGAATGGAGCCAAAGATAGACTTTTCAACAAATGGTGCTAGAACTAGACTTTCACATGTAAAAAAATGAATCTTGATACAGACCTTATACCTTACACGAAAAGTAACTCAAAATAGATCATATACCTAAATGTAAAATGTAAAAGTATAAAACTCCTAGAACAAGAAGAAGATGAACTTGGTTATGGCAATGACTTTTTAGATACAATGAAGGCATGATCCATGAAAGCAACAAATGATAAGGTGGACTTCATTAAAATGTAAAAATTCTGCTTGGCAAAACACAATGTCAAGAGAATGAGAAGACAACCAGAGACTGGGAGAAAATATTTACAAAAGACACATCTGATAATGGACTATTACACAAAATGTACAAGGAACACTTCAGACTCAACAACAAAAAAACCCAACAGAATTAAAAAATGAACCAAAGACCCAAACAGTCACCTCACCAAAGAAGATATACAGATGGAAATTAAGCGTATTATTAGATGCTTATAATAATAATGAATACAAGGGCACCTGGGTGGCCCAGTGGGTTAAAGCCTGGGATTGAACCCCGCATCTGGCTCTCTGCTCAGCAGGGAGCTTGCTTCCTTCCCACCCCCCACACCTGCTTCTCTGCCTGCTTGTGATCTCTTTGTGTCAAGTAAATAAATAAAGTCTTTAAAAAAATAATAATGAATACAGTTATCTTTAATAACTATGTATAGTTATAATAATAAGTATATTAAAAGATGCTCCACATCATATGCCATCAGGAAAATACAAATAAAAACAACAAGATATCATTACATACTTCTTAGCTGATGAAAATCCAGAGTAGTAACAACATCAAATGCTGGTGAGATTGTGGAGCAACAGGAACTCTCATTCACTGCTGGTAAAAATGCAAAATGGTGAGCTCTTTGGAAGACAGTTTGATAGTATCTTACAAAACTAAACATATTCTTACCATATGATCCAGAAATCACGCCCCTTGATATTTACCCCAAAAAAGTTGAAAACTTATATCCACACAAAAACCATGTGTGAACGTTTGTTATAGCTTTATTCATAACTGCCGAATCTGGGGAGTTACCAAGATGTCCTTCAGCACCCAGGTAAATGCATAAGCCAACTTTGGTACATCCAGGCAAAGGAATGCACTAAAAAGAAGGGAGCTATCAAGCCATGAAAAGATATAGAGGAAACTTAAATGAATGTTACTAAGTAAAAGAAGCCAATCTGGAAAGGTTTCATACTATACAACTCAAACAATGACATTCTGAAAAAAGCAAGACCTAGTTAAAATATCAAAGATAATTAAAACATGTTAAAATATCAGATAGTTAAAATATCAGAGGGGATGTAGAGGCAGACCACAGAGGATTTTTCGGCAGTGAAACTACTGTGCGTAATACTACAAGGATGGATGCAGGTCATTATACATTTGTCTGAAGTCACAGCATATATGACACCAAGAGTGAAACCTTGTGCAGACTGTGGACTCGGGTGATTATGATGTGTCATTGTAGGCCCACCAACTGTAACAGACCATGCTGCTCTGGTGGACCTGTTGACAATGGGGGAGGTTATGCATGTGTGGGGCCGGGGTATATGGGAAATCTCTGTTTTATCTATCTACCTATCTATCAGGATCCATGTCCAGCATGGAGCTCAATGCAGGGCTTGATTTCAGAACCCTGAGATCAACACCTAAGCTGAGATTACGAGGGGGACACTTAACTGACTGAGCCACCCAGGTGCTCCTGTACCTTCCTCTTAATTTTGCTGTAAAATAAAACTGCCCTAAGTGAAGTCTTCATATATATTATCTATATTTAACATATATACAAAATTTTATAATATATAATGCTACATATAACGTTATTATATACATCATACATAATCTAAATAGACTACATTATATGTATTTATTACAAAAGGAAAGATGAAAGAAAAAGGGAGAAAGTGAGCTGAGGATAACTTTGTATTCAGTAGCTTACTTATAGGCAGCAAAAAATGATTACCTTCTAATATCTTTTTAGTGACTTATGCGAAATGATCCAATTTTGAAGTTTACTTTCTTATATATGGAATTTTGGGTTTTATATTCTCAGTTAATATGGAAAGTGCTCTACCCTTGTTCCCCTTTACATGGTGAGGGCAAAGGGCAAATGAACAGATCTACTTCCCGAAAGATTCCTCATTGTCACCAGAATAGCTGGTTTCCTATAAGGTTGTATGAGGTCCCCTTTCACTTGTGGAATCAGGGGACAGGAAAGGGATTGTTTTTCCTACATAGCAGTAGAGCAGTGATTTCCTTGGATAACCATGTAGAATGGTTGTTTCTGTGCTGTGTCACCTGTATCCTGAAGTACGTAGTGTGTTTACCTCCATCTTTCACTTCTAGTAGTTTCCTGCCTCCGAAATACATAAACAGGACAGTCCAAAGGAGTCATGAGATCATCCTCTGGTAAAAATGATAATGGCTAGCTTTGTGACCACGGTGTTTCACATCATTCTGATTTAAACTTCCCAAACAGCCCTGTGAGGGAGGGGGGACAGATACTATTATTTATTATTTTACAGAAGAATAATTCAAGGCTTGGAGCATTTTATGAAACATCCAAGAATATTCAGCATGTCAGTCAATCTGTCTGGCTTAGTGAGTGCCTCCTGTGTATCAGCACATAATGTTCTGAACAGGTTCCAAAAGGCGGGTAAGTCCCTCCGTCATGAATGTGGGAGCTAGCAAAGAGAGACAGGTGGTAAACATGTGTCTTAAGCAGGTGTCATTCCGTTGGTGCTGCTATAACAAAATACCACAGACTGGGTGGCTCCTAAACAACTCAAATTTACTTCTCACAGTTCTGGAGACTGGAAGTAAGAACGTCAGGGTGAATGATGATGCCTGTATGTTCCGGGGGAGGGAGGGTCTTCTTCCAGATCAAAGACGTCTCTCCATACCCTCATCTGGTAGAAGGAGCAAGGGATCTCTCTGGAACCACTTTAGTAAAGACACTAATCCCACCCATTGGGGCTTCACCATCATGATTCAAGCACCTCCCAAGGTCCCCACTTCCTAGCACCATCATCTTTGCAGGTTACAATTTCAATGTATGATTTTGGAGGTGGGGCACAAACATTCATATCATGACAGCAAGTATACGAAAGATAAGGTCAGGTACTGGTAATTGCCATGGAGGTAAGAAAGAAGCAACACTGCCCAGAACTTGGACTGTGGTGCGGGGGAGGGGAGGGGAGCAGCTGCTTTAGCTCTGGTGGAGTTGAGGAAGTTCTGTGAATGAGTCCTGAATTTTGAGAAGGAAGCAGGTGTGTAAACTGAACGAACAGCAATCCTAGCAGAAGAACAAACACCTTAAGACAGCACTGAACTTGGGATGTTAGAGAGTAGGATAAAGGATCAATGTACATGGGGTATGATGAGCAAAATGGAGGTTAGGGGGAAATGAGGCCTGAGGAGTCGATCACGTAGGGCTTTGTAGACCACAGTAAGGAGTCTGGGTTTTAGACTAAGTGTAATGGAAGTTTCTGGGTTTTTGTTTTGTTTTAAGATTTTATTTATTTATCTGACACAGAGAGAGATCACAAGTAGGCAGAGAGACAGACAGAGAGAGAGGAGAAAGCAGGTCCCCCACTGAGTAGAGCCCGATGTGGGGCTCGATCCCAGGACTCTGGGATCATGACCTGAGCTGAAGGCAGAAGCCTAACCCACTGAACCATGAGGCACCTTCTGGGGTTTTTAAAAACACCTTTATTAAGGTATACATTACATATCACAAAATTCACCAATTTCAACTATGTAGTTCAATGATTTCTAATAACTTCAGCTGAAGAACACAACCATCCCCATAAAGCTATTTTATTTTATTTTATTTAAGATTTCATTTATTTATTTGACAGAGAGAGATGTGAGAGGAAAAATACAAGCCGGGGAGAGGGAGAGAGAGAGGGAGAAGCAGGCTTCCCATTGAGCAGGGAGCCCAATGTAGGGCTCGATTCCAGGACCCTGGGATCATGACCTGAGCCAAAGGCAGATGCTTAATGGATGAGCCACCCAGACACCCCACCATAAAGAAATTTTAGAATGTTCTCATCTTCCTAATATGATCCTTCACACTCATTTACAGTTATTCCCTAGTCCTACCGTTAGCCCCATGCAAGTCCAAGTCTTTTTAATTTGTCTTTTCTAGACATTTTATGTAAAGGGACCTATAGAATATCTAGTCTCTTGTGTCTGGCTTCTTTCACTTGGCATAGTGTTTTTGAGGCTCTATGTCAGTAGTTCATTCCTTTTTATTGCTGAATAGTGTTCCATTGTATGGAAGCATCACCATTTGTTTATGTATTCACCTGCTGATGAGTAGGTAGGTTGTTCTCATTTCTAGCTACTATGAATGATGGTGCTATGAACAGTTGCATCCAAGTCTTTGAGTGGACATCTGTGTTCATTCCTTTTGGGTAAATACCTAGAAGTAGAACTGCTGGGTGATGTGGTAGTTTCACATTTAGCATTTTGAGAAACTGCCCAACTGTTTTTCCAGAGTGGCTACACCATTTTATATTCCTGATCACAGTGCATGAGGTTTCCAATTTCTCCACAAACTCAACAACATGTGTTCTTTTGTGTCTCATTTATGAGAGATGCTCTACTGGATGCAAAATGGTATTTCATCGTAGGCTTCTCCTGCATTTCCTTAATGACTAAGGATGCTGAGCATCCAATGGAGAAGTTGTGAGCAAGGAAAATATATGATATCATGTATATGTTAAATCTCAATGTGTTTGTTAAATGGTAACTAGACTATAGGCAAAAAGTTAGTTAGGAGATGGTTGCAGTAATCCAGAGAGAGATAATGGTGTCTTAGAATCGGGTGATAATAGTGGAGGAAGAAAGGAGTATGAATACATATACATTGTGGAGGTAGAGCCAACAGAGTTGACTAATGGATTAGATATGGGGTGGGGGTATGCGGGAAAGAGAGCTATTTCAATGAACAACTGTGTAGGTAGTAGTGCCATTTCTTATTAGGAGGGAAGATTATGGAGAAGAAAATTGGGTGATTATACCGGGGGTTGGTGATTAATACTTAATTTAATT
This sequence comes from Neogale vison, assembly GCF_020171115.1. NCBI lineage: Eukaryota > Metazoa > Chordata > Mammalia > Carnivora > Mustelidae > Neogale > Neogale vison. The sequence goes on from NC_058091.1 coordinate 221,746,355, forward strand.
ACATTACATTTTTGGTGTTTACTAAATATCCACAAGGAAATGTTGAGTGTATAGTTGTATATGAGGGTCTGGAGCTCAGAATGGAGCTTTAGGGTGGAGACATAAATTTGAGAGTCATTGACATATGGCTAGCATTTAAAGCCTTGGACCTAAGGAGAGACTGCCGAGAAAAAGAGAACAAAGAATGAAACCTAGAGGCATTTCAAAAGAGTCACTTATAGAGATCAGAGGGTAAGGTTGACATTTTGGAAATTAGGACTGGGATAAAAATAGGCTGAAGGAAGCATCTAGAAATATGTTCAGTCAACTACTGACTCTATACCGATGTTGTCCAACACAGTAGTCACTAGCCACACAAAGCTAGTTGAGCATTTAAAACATGGCTTCTTGAAATGAGATGTGTAAATGTATAAAGTACACAATGAGTTTCAAAAAATTGGAAAAAATGTAAAATCTCATTAGTAATGTTTGTATTTATTACATGTTCAAATCATATTTTGAATATATTTGGGTTAAGTAAAACTGTCATTAAAATTAATTTCACCTGTTTCTTTGCTTCAATATGGCTACTAGAAAATTTGAAATTGCATATGTTATTCACATTCCACTTCTCTTTCTCTGTTTCTATTGGGCTAGTCTAGAATGTTCTGCTCATAGTCTTATTCTGGTTTTCCAGAAAAAAATCACTGTGCCCTATTAAAGAACTCTTGAATTTATGTGAGAATTTCAGAGGTATTTACTCCAAATATTTCTTACAGCACAGGTCATGTCCACAATATACAGGAAAGTGCTAATATGGTGCACATTTTAGCTATGTGTTTATGTTGTACAGATAAACCTGTATTTTAGCAAAGACAATTCCACATGGATCATTTGATCCTCACTACACTGGGAAACTGTTAAAATGGAGGTATCATATCCTTGATATTTGTGAGGCTTAGGAAGTCCTTGGTGACTATGAAGGAACTTCAATCAAATAAATCCCTTCTTCCATCTGGTGATATACAACTTGATTATATTAAGAGAAAGTTAATTATTTAATAAGGTCACAATATGAGTTAAAATTACTTACTTTTTTTCCTTTTCTTTGTCAACTATGGAATTCTTAACATACCACAAAAATCAGTTACATCACATTCTCTTCCCATAAATAATATATCAAGAGTTTCTTTTTAGAAATAGAAATTTCCCTTTGGTTAGAAATCAGAGATAAACTCTGCAGATGTAATTTGGCAAACTTTCCTCCCTTTTTCATCTGCCTCCAATGAAGAAGGTCATTTGAACAGGGAACTACCCTCAAGAGGTAAAGCTACACAGTTTTTCGTGTTTTACAAAATGGATAACAGGTCCAATTTTATACAGAGCTGTATGAGAATTTTTGTGATCTCAACAGAGAGCTTTCCCTAATATTCATGATTAAAATACCTCATCAAGAGGTATAATAATAGTCCCTCCATCTAGTTCAACTGTCCCTTGATCTTGTCCCTTCATCAGCCAAAGGATCGGTTGGCTGTTCCACAGGAGTGAATTTTCTTTGTGGCAAAGCTTTGTGTAGGTTGTTTTTTGTAGCATGGTTTTCCTTTCTCGAGAAAGTTTCCATGCAGCTTGCCTGGCTGCATTGGCAGAGCATGCTAAATACACTTTTATCCTCACTGGGTATCTCCAAGAAACCACATGTTGTGAAAGGCTATTGAAATTACTCGGGTGCCTGGAGGCTTAGTCAGCTAAGTAGCAGACTCTCCGTTTCCACACGATCTCAGGGTTGTGAGAACGATCCCCAGGTCGGCCTCTGCACTCAGCGTGGAGTTTGCTTTAGATTCTTTCTCCCTTTCTCTCAAGTTCACACAGAAGCTCGCTCACTATCTCTCAAATAAATAAAATTATTTAAAAAAAAAAAAAGACTATTGAAATTGTGGAGAGACTAGGGAGCCTGGTCTTGCTATGCCATTAACTCCTCATGTGATTCAAGGACAATTATCCAACCTCTCCGGGCTTTGGCTTCCTCACCAGCACAATGAAGGCATCATCCTAGATCAGAAGCTCTTAAATACACTTCAGCATGTAGAAAGGGCTTGTTAAAACACAAGCTGCCCAGCCCTTACCCCAGGGTTTTGGATCCAATAGGTCTGAGTTGGGCTTTGAGAATTTGCATTTCTGATCAATTCCAAGGTGTGCCAATATTGCTAGTTTAGGGACCGCCCTGAGGACGACTCACCATCTCTGCCATGTTCCTTGTAGCTCAGCTTCCTAGGATTTTTGTATGTGTTAAGTGCCTGTCTTCTGGTTGGCTTGCTTAATGCAAAAGCTCTAAAGATCACAGACAGTCAGTTAACTCTAAAATAGGCTTTCATAAAGCAAAACTGTCATCAGAAATTCAGGCATCTCTAATTTTTTTTAAAAAATGTAAACTAAATTATTTTATTAGCATTCTGAAATTATGTATAAAAATAAACTTTGCAGTTTGGGGAGAAGATAAGTCAGTATTAATTTCTTTTCTCAATGTACCAATTACTTCTTATCCATCTAGCCATCACATTTTAGCTGAAATATAAAATTGGGAAAACATGTAGACACACTGCTTAAATCATTCCCTGCACAAAATTCTCTGATGTGAGAGGCTTTTTTCCTTGGGTCACTTCAGCATTATACAATCACATTTTATTTCTCATTTCTCTTGCAAGAAAGCTCACAATCAAAAAGATTATTTAAAATAGTGTGCCATAAACCCATCCTTATTAATTCGAATATTTGCAATGGGAATGAGCCAGGTAATGCGTTTTAGTGTTTAAGCAGTAAACCAGAGGATATGCTTTTCCTACATTTGATCCAGAATCTAGTTTTTGATACAATTGAGATGCTTTGAGATGTCCTAAATAATGATCGAAAACTTCAGGAATTATGCTAATTAATAATTAGCATTATTAATCTGCTAGGGATGGCTCGTTATAGCTGGAGAAATAATGTGCTCTCATTTAATTTCTGTTTCTCTATTTGTGAAATAGGAATAGCAGTTTTCCTTGCACACAAGTGTTTATCGAGGGCATAAATAATTTTAGGCACTATATTTCCCCAAGTTGTTGAATGGAAAATGCTGGGCTGTCTATTAGAGCAACAGTCCAGCTTCTGAAGATGCAGGTGCCCGTGAGGGTCAAGGAAGGAATGTGTCAGTCACCAGCCTCTCCAGCCAGCTGGAATGAGCATTGCAGCCAGCTCATCTCATTTCCAGTTCTCAAGTAATAATGATTACCAGCATCAGAAATAGTCCAAAAGTGCCTCTTTGAATGGATTTAAAACACAGTTTTCAAGGCTGGTCAGGGCCCAGTGTTAATAGGAACGAAAGCTGATACATCATTTCTGGAAAGCAGTCTGGCAGGAATCGTCACAACTTGTAGCAATTCACTTTTTTTTTTTTTTAAGCTCAGTAACCCCTTTTCTAGGAATCCATTCCCAGGAAATATCAGAGACACAGACAAAGATATGTATGCATACAGAGTTACTGGAGGGCTATTAGTAACGCAGAATAAAAGAAAACATCTTAAGTCACCAATAATAGAGGGATACTTAAGTGAATTACAGGTCATCAGAATTTCTTCCCAAATTAATTTGGGAGATTATTCAGTGACATAGGAAAATGGTCTTGCTATAATGTTAGTGGGAGAAAAGTTCCAATGAAAACCTATTAAAACCATGCAATTTAGGTTGGAATGTGTTGTGTCAGCTTGGTTAAGCTGGGAACTGTGGGTCCCAGAACTCAATTTCTGTTCCCTATATGGGTTGGAGCTGGCCAAAGCAAGAACTTGTGTGAGATTTAGAAGGCAAATACGACAAAGCTGCCATTGCTTTCTGAAGGCATTTGTGGTCACATGTAACAAAGGACAGATCGAGAGATGTCTAGTAGCTTCTAGCTCTTCTCCCCTCAACATTCAGCACTTCTTGCTCCTGGTCTTCCAGAGCAGTCAACAGTGGCCTCAGACCCAGCACAAGAGGCTTGCCTGTAGATCCACAGAGGACAAAGTCACACAGAAACAACCCCTTTCTAGAGACTTCCCTGTGATCTCACTTTGTGACATTTGTTTCTTCTTGCTCCTATACCTGAATTGCCACAAATTTAGTGACTTTAAACCACACAGATTTATTCTCTTATAGGTGCAGAGGCCAGACATCCAAAATCAGTTTCACTAAGCTAAAGCCAGTAAGCTTGCAGGACTGGTTCCTTCTGGAGGTTCTAGAGGAGAATCTGTTTCCATGCCTTTTCCAGCTTCTGGAGGCTTCCCACATCCCTTGGCTCATGACCCCTTCCTCACTTTGCTCTGTCATCGCATTTGCTACTATTGTGTTCAAATCTCCTTCTCCTTCCCTCTTATAAGGACGCCTATTCCCACACAGAGTCCACTTGGATAATCCAAGATAATGTCCTTGGCTTCTGAGTTGACTGATTAATGACTCCTGTCTTCTTCCCACCTCCCCATCATGGACCTTCACTTCTCTCCTCCCACAATCATGTAAGGTCCAATTCCTATAATAAATCCTGTAGCATAGTGGCTTTGCTCCCCTGTTTGAACTCAAACTGATAAAAATATGAATGATGCATAAAATGTATGCCCATGTATAGATAGATATAGATAGACAGACAAACTGGAGGGAAATACATCAATATTTTAACAGTAGTAACCTCTGGTGGTAGGAATATAATTGCATAGAGGAAGATGCTGAAGATACAAGAGAGATGAGGAAGCCCTGAGGAACAGGATCCAGGGCATTCAAGGGCACTGGCTTAGCTAGGAGGAGAGACAATGTCGTGAAAGGAAGCAGGACAGGACAAGAGTGGAAACAGGAGCGTTTGTGGGTTTGGTGGCAGGAAGTTAAGGAATTTCCTTCTCATGGCCTCTGTTTTCTCTGTGAGCTGGAAGGTGGGTTTACATGCTAAGGTGTGGGGGAAGTGGTCAGGTCTGACCTCTGAGGAGAGAAAGGAACATTTGGAACTGTGCTTGGGCAGAATGGGAGAGTGGCTGGAGCACTGTGGGGAGAGCTCAGCTGAGCAGTACCAGTGGGCCTAGGTCAGTGATTTTTTTTCTAGTTTCATTAAACAGCCAGGGTACAGGGAAGAGAAGGTACATTACAGGACCTCTCAAGGTTGGGATTTCCTGAGCAGCTGAAAAGAAAAGACAGTAGGGCAAGGGAGTTAATGATCTCCAGTGCAATTTCTCTTCTGGGCTGCCATGCTTTAGAGGAGGAAGTAGAAGCGTGGGAAGCTGGTTGGATACACTCAAAGCCAAAGAAATGGCAGGGGCAGAGATAGAACTAAACCCAGGTCTCCTATTGGAAGAACGGTGTAGTTCTCCCACAGTAAATCTCAGGACTGCTCCAAGTGTGGCCAGGAGGTATAAGGTGGTGCTTGCTGATGGAAATCCAGATTACTAGGCCTTGGACCAAGGATTTAACAAGTGCTCCCAGTGACTCTGAAGCATAATGAAGTTTGTGAATTGCTGGGATAATTCACCCCCGAGTCCCTGTCTTGTGAAGAGAACACATGAGCAAAATAGAGGCAGGGAGAGCAGGGAGGTAGGAACATTTCAATACCGAGAGGCAACACATGTGAACTTCTGGGGGAGAGGGGTGAGGAAGACAAGTTGGCACCCAGTGAAGATCAACAGACACCATGCACTGAGCAGGTCTGCAGGGTTGCAGAGGGTTTATGTTAACAGTGAGCAAGACATGAGAAAAACAGAAGACAACCCCCAGTTTTGGCCACAGCATTTTCCTTCTTCTGGTGTCCAAGTATTATTTGAGCTTCTGAGTAACACCTAGGGACATTCACTATCCTCTCAGTTTTCCTACTGACTATAAATAGCATTGGTGGGAATGCAAGCTGGTGCAGCCACTCTGGAAAACAGCATGGAAGCTCTTCAAAAAGTTGAAAATAGAGCTACCCTACCACCCAGCAATCACACTACTGGGTATTTACCCTCAAGATACAAATGTAGTGATCTGAAGGGACAGATGCACCAGAATGTTTATAGCAGCAATGTCCACAATGGCCAAACTGTGGAAAGAACCTAGATGTCCATCAACAGATGAATGGATAAAGAATATGTGATATATATATATGGACAATGGAATACTATGCAGCCATCAAAAGAAATGAAATCTTGCCATTTGTGATGATGTGGATGGAACTAGAGGGTATTATGCTGAGTGAAATAAGTCAGTCAGAGAAAGACAATTATCAAGTGATCTCTCTGATATGAGGAATTTGAGAGGCAGGGTCAGGGGTCGGTGGGGGTAGGAAAGGAAAAAAATGAAACAAGATGGGATCAGGAGTAAGACAAACCATGAGACTCTTAATCTCACAAACAAACTGAGGGTTGCTGGGGGTGGGGGGTAGGGTGGTTGGGTTATGGACATTGGGGAGGGTATGTGCTATGGTGAGTGCTGTGAAATGTGTAAGCCTGACGATACACAGACCCGTTACCCCTGTGTTGATAAAAATAATTTAAAAAAAAAAGAAAGAAAATGGAACCACCACAGATTCAACAGGCTCAAATTCCAGACTTCGGGTTGACATAGTCAGGGCTTCTTAACTTGGATGTTGACAGAAAGGAAGTGTTGTGTGGCCTTAGCTAGCAGAGGGACTGTAACGCTATTCCGTATCATAGGATATCCACATCCAAATCCCACACCAACTGGTAGCAAGAACAGATAAGCCTTTTGGAGGGAGAAGCTTCATGGGATCTGCATTCTAAGATCTAAGCTAGAGGTTGCTCTCATGTAGCAGAGATTTGAATGGAAAAGCTGTCTTCTCTCTACTGGGAATTTATCAAAGATGTATATAATCAGGGGCGCCTGGGTGGCTCAGTGGGTTAAAGCCTCTGCCTTCAACTCAGGTCATGATCCCAGGGTCCTGGGCTCGAGCCCTGCATTGGACTCCGTTCAGCAGGGAGCCTGTTTCTCTCTCTACCTCTGTCTACGACTCTGCTTGCTTGTGCTCTCTCTCTCTCTGACAAATAAATAAATAAAATCTTTAAAGGAAAAAAAAGAAAGACTAGGAAATATTCCTTCTTCATCTGTATTTTCCTTAAAAAAAAAAAAGAAAAGAAAAAGATGCTCCCCTTTCCTTCATCCCTTTATTCACCAGTCACCCAATCTGTTCAGGGAATGATCTGTCTATCCATCAGTTCTTTCTATGCCCCACTGTGCTTGCCTAAGTTTAGGTCACCAGCTTCCCTTCCCTGCTTTATAGAATAAGCCTCCCTTTGGTCTTCCTGCCTCCAGGCTTGGCCCTTCAAGTTATCCTCCAGGGTACTGCCAGAATGCTCTATTTAACATACAAATCTGATCTTGTCCCGCTACTCCATTGCCTTCAAATTAAAGTGGGAACTCCTTATCTGAATGGGGAGCCTTAAGGCTCTCCATGGTCAGAACCCTGCTTACCTTTCCAGCCTCATTCCTTCCTTGCCCTAAGCTCACCTCCCTAATCCCACACGGGAAGCACTCACCCAACCTTCCTGACCCTTCTCCTCATGTCTCCCAGCATTTGGGAGATGTTGGTGCGGTTTCCTTGCAAAGAACACTCCCTCTCCACTTCTTGGTTTTCTCTGTTTTACTGTCATTTGTTCCTTAAGCCCCTGTCCCGGCAGGATTCTTGCAGGAAACCATCCCTGACTATCTCCAAATACATCTCACATTTTTAAGTTAACGAAATTGAATGATAACAGGATACTACCTTGACAAACACAGCACAAGTTTCACCAATTTATATTTTTAAAAAGAACTACAAAACCGTGAAGAAAGTTTCCAGGTTATTTCGGAAGATGAACTTTCAAAAAACCATGCTATTTAACATAACTTTTAGCATTTTTAGCCTTTTGGATTAAGTAATCATTCTCTGTGATCCCATAGTACCCCACCACCACCTGCACACCCCTTCACAGTTTTATCATTGTCTGATGGCCTCGGACTGTGAAATCCTTGGGGACAAGGACACTGCTGTCAATGTTGCATTTCCAGTGCCTGGCAGAGTGCTGACTGTAACCTACATGAGACTGAGTAAGAAGTGATGAAGGGCAACAACCCTAAGCTAACTCCTAACCTATTCCACCTGGGAAGATGTTAAATGGTGTTGCACAACAATTGTCCCAGACTCCTCATTGCTGAGCAATGACAAAAGCATTTACAGTTAGACCTGTAAGTAGGATACAACTCTTTGCCTTCCTAGTTTTTTTTTTTTTTTTTTAATGCCCCACCCAAAACCATAGGGCTGAGAAAGAAAATGCCACAGAGAGAACATGTGGAGGGCCCTTGTAAGAAAGCCCTGGGGCCTTCCCTCCCAAGGTGAAGAAACAAAGTCTAGTAAGTCTCTGGGGCCAGGAGTAAGAGACCTGCAGCAAGGAGGGCATCCCCAAACCCAACATGAAAAGACACCACCTGGATATACAACTACATTACAGGAAAATAACCCAGTCTGGGCCAGAACTCCTCTATCACAAAGGTTAAAAAAGGATTACCAAGAGGGACCTGGGTGGCTCAGCCGGTTAGGCATCTGTCTTCTGTTCAAGTCATGATCCCAGGGTCCTAGGATCCAGACCGGCATTGAGCCCCACATCAGGCTTCCTGCTCAGCAGGGAGCCTGCTTTCCCTCTGCCCCTCCCCCTGTTCATGCTCTTTCTCTCGTTCTCTCTTTCTCAAATAAATATATAAAATCTTAAAAAAAAAAAGACCAATTTCTTTGGTGAGGAGAAATTAGAGGCTTATCTCAGACTCACTGCGGATCCTTTGTTGTTTGTGTACTACAGGATGAATTAGTAAATACACAGTTCTCATTTATGGATTCAGTTATTCTCAACAGAGCTTTGTGTTAAACAACCACTAGTCTTCATTATCATAGATACCTTAGACCTAAGGATTTCTGCCAGATAATGAGAATCAAAATTCTCACCTTCAGAATGCACAAAACCATGTAAGTAGCTCCCCCATCCCCTGACCCCCCATGCATCCTCACCCCACATCCCTTCAAGATTTCATCTTATTAGGGTTTACTTTTATCTCAGTGTGTGACATGCACAATTAATTGGCACTGAAGATCTGCTCAATGAGTGAGTGAAGGAAGGAAATATACCTGCTCTATGCCAAGATTTCAGGTTCCACACCTTAACATTTTATACCTTGTACCACTTTCTCCCATCACAAGCATAAATCTTATAAATGGATTTCATGTATTTCTGTTATATTAACAGCTAGATGTAGCTCTCGTGCCAAAGACTGTATTTGCTTCTGTCATTAATCTTTCTCTGGCTTGTGAGCTAGAAAAGTCATAATGATGGGAGTTGTCATAATGAACCCAAAACAGTAATTGTAATAAGAAAATGGAGGGAGAAAATTGAAAAGGAAAATGTCTCTCCCACAGCACCACAGATAAATGACCATATTCTTTCCCAATTTCAAGTCTGCACAGTTGTATTTGTTCTTGTCAAGATCATTAGGTACCAAAAGACCATTTGACATTAGTGGGAATGGTTTTTTTTTTAATAGGAGTAATATATTGTTGTAAAAAAATACCTCTTCCTTCTGTAGGTTCCTGTCTAATTCACAAAATTTTAAGAGTTAAAACACATATAAAATACTTAATAAAGAGTTTATATGAATGAGATGTGAAGGAGAAACCAGCTTCAACCAAACTTCTGAAACGTAGATAAGCAATTACTCCTAATAAAGCAATCAAGGGTTTGAATGAGAATAGGATTAGTGCTAACTTAGTTAAATAGTAATTTGGGGATTTTTTAAATAAAGATTTTATTTATTTATTTGACAGAGATCACAAGTAGGCAGAGAGGCAGGCAGAGAGAGAGAAGGAAGTAGGCTCCCTGCTGAGCAGAGAGCCCGATGCGGGGCTCGATCCCAGGACCCTGGGATCATGACCTGAGCCGAAAGCAGAGGCTTTAACCCACTGAGCTACCCAGGCACCCCAGTAATTTGGGGATTTAAAAGACCTTTTCCACAGCTCTTTTCTCATCTTAAAAAAAAAAGTTGCTAGATCATCCCCAGTCATTTTGATAAGTTACATCTTCCTGCCATTCTGCAGCATTTAACATACGATGAGAATCACTAGTGAATATAGAGATCTTTATAAGACTGCTACATCATTCTGACACCCTCTGTTCCTGATGAATCTAGTAATGAGCTCCACAACGAGATCCCAGACAAATCAAATAATTAATCACTTGATTCAGAGGAAAAAGGCCTTCTTCCGAATTGCCAAGAACTTAGCTTGGAATGATTGCTCTAGGCATGCTGGCCGCTTAGCAACGTTGCTGTAAGAAGGTGTTGCTTATATTAAACTGATACTAATTTCAAATTATCTTCTCCCACACTGTCCATGTCTTTGCCCTAATGTTCAACCCCCCTCCAGGCAAGTTAAGTTGATGACGACAGAGAACCCTGATCTTGTCCCCCAGTAGTTATTTGAAAGCGTCAAACAGACCTTCTTAAGAGAGAGAAATTATTTCTCTTCTGGTCTCTTTCTTCTTCTTTCCCCCAGTTTCCCTCAAGTGACGTACATTCAAACCAGCTCTTAGACAAAAATATGAGATCAAAAAAGACTGGGTTAAGCCTAGATTCTCAATCCTGGCTGCACACTGGAATTATCCAAGGAGCTCCTTAAATTGTGCCATGCCCAGCCCCCATCCCAGGCCAATTATGTCGAAGTCTGGGGCTGGATCGAGGTATCTGAATGTGAAGGTTTCCAAGAAAGTCCAGTGTGTCGCCAGGGCTGAGACTCTCGGAGAGCTGAGCCAGGTTGATGAGGTGTCACTTGTGTCTCTAAAAAGGCGGTTAGCTTTGGACCCCGACCAGGTACAGTACGGGGCCTGGAGATGGGAGTCTCTTGTAACCTAGGGCATAAAAGAAACGCAAGGGTAATTTATATCTAAGAAATCATCTATGGCAAGACTTTCCCTTGGTTTAATAAAAAGGCTTCGGAAATTTTTGTTCAGCGCTAGTACAGGGACGCTTAGTATCCAATAAAGGAACAGGAGGAATCAAATAAAAGTATAATGTACCCAGTGTACTCCTACACCAACTTTTTCAACAAGTAAATAGGTTCTCTCTTCAGAGAGATCTCTAGAGACCTCAGTGACTGTGAAGGTAGTCAGTCAGTGCAAAAAAACACAAAAATCTCCTGGGGAATATAAGTCAATCTCTTCTTCACAAGGACAAAGGGAAGAAAAATTTTACCCAACTTGGATGAGACGATGCTTCGCTGCTACATCACCACAGGCTGCTGTCCCCACCCAATGTGACTTTACTGACACCATAGCACTGCAGGGTTAGAGGACTGCTCTTGTGGCAGAAGCCTGGAAGCAAGAGAGCACCATCAGGTAGCCAAAACTGACTTCATGAAGGGAGTTTAAGATGGCTTTTTCAAGGACTTGCCCCTACGCTGGAGTGAGACTACTTACTGGGCCTGGGACCCAGGAAGCCTAGTGTATGATCATCATGCTGACTAAAGCTACATGACATGGTCAGGTTGTATCTGCCTTACCAGCAGTGCCCACAGAAGGCCCAATATTGTTCAGACCAGTTGGAGCTTCTGGATTCCTACTTTAAGAGTGTTTGTTATGTTAAAACTTCCTAACCCCAGTTCATAGGAATGAGCAAGATTTTCCCCACGTTTTTTATTTATTTTATTTTATTTTATTTTTACCGTAAAATACAAGAGCTTTGAGGGTAGGGTCTTTGTCTTTAAATTTTCTGCAAACATTTAAGAACAAAATCCTTTCACGTGTGGGAGAGTTTATCTCCCTGCCTCTACTAATTTTAAGATATCTGAGTGAGTTCTAAGTTTTCTTTTTTGAGGGGAGGGTTCTAAGTTTTTTGATTGTGCCATTAACCAATACATTGGCCAGGGTGTTACTTTTTATGAAAATACCCATAGTTAGCAGGTTAATTTGTACAGACTTTCTAAAAGACAATTTCTGCAATATTGCTTAAAAATTCGATTTAAAAAATATGTATCCGGGGAACATGGGTGGCTCAGTGGGTTGAGTGGCTGCTTTTGGCTCAGGTCATGATCTAAGGGTCCTGGGATCGAGCCTGGTATCATGCTCTCTGCTCAGCGGGGAGCCTGCTTTCCCCTCTCTCTCCGCCTGCCTCTCCGCCTACTTGTGATCTCTGTCTGTCAAATAAATAAATAAAATCTTTAAAAAAAATAATCTTCAGACTGTTATTCTATCCACTTTAGGGACGGAGAAACAGAGGAGTGAAATAACACTGTGAATTATTGCCAAATTGAGAGGTCATCATGGGTCCCTTAGTTTCCTTTTCAAGTCATTTCAGGTGTTACCACAGACCCCGTTAGTTTTTCAAAGTAGGATAAATGCGTTCGTAGGGAGAGCAAAAAACATATGTTTACACAGTAAAAACATTAAATTCTTACGTATTTTGTATTCATGAAATTATAATAGTGAAGACATGTTAATGAAAAGTTACCATAAGCCAAGACAGATGGCGAGGTGAGTGGAAACCAGCAGGAAGGATAAGGTGGGCCGTTGTGAGAGCAGAGGACCAGCAGCTTGATCAGTACCTCACGCATACTAGGGGCACTGAATTCAAGTATAAATGGAAATGATGATAATGATGGTATCGCTAAAAGTGGAGAGATTTCAGTGTTCTGGGCACTGATTTTTTTTTTTGTCTTTTGTTGCCCTTTTTTTTTTTTTAGAGAGAGAGAGAGAGAGAGAAAGAATGAGTGAGGGTGAGCAGGGGAAAGAAGAGAGGGAGAGGGACAGACAGACTCCATCCTGAGCAGAAAGCCCCACGGGGGACTCAATCTCAGGACCCTGAGATCATGACCTAAGCCAAAATCAAAGGTAGGACTCCCAACCGACTGAGTCACACAGGTGCCCGGGAGCTCCATTCTAAGCACTTTACATGTATTAGCTCCTAATCCTGACAATACCCTTGTTATGGAACCTGGACTGGGTCCCGACAGAACAAAGCGGCGCTCGCAGACTTTGGAGGACCAGAGGTTTATTAAAACACCAGCGGGCTCAGAGAAGAATGGTCTCCAAAGGTCTGAGCCCTGAGCACAGACAAAGGGGGGTAATTTATATACTTCTATTGCCGCATACGAGGCACTTTTGCACACAGGAAGCAAGGCAGAGAGAAGAACCCGGAAGAGCCCTAGGGTAGTGGCTGGGACTCCTTTACTGACTCGGTCTGCCATCTCAGAACACAGATTTTCCCTTATCACCCTTATGAGGTAGGAACTACGAATAGCCCCATTTTCCTGAAGAGGAAACTGAGGAACAGAGAATACACAATGGGCATTGCTGCCAGGATTTGAAATGCTTCCTTCATTTCATCATCACCCCCTCTGAATCTAAAATGACAAATGAGACAATTTTCTCCTCCTGAAAGTTAAAAATAGCCTGTGGTTTGCACACACAGAGGCATGATGACAAAAGACTTCTGGGGCCAGAAGACCTAAGTTCAAATTCTGGATCTGCTGCTTTTGCTCTCAGAGCCTCAGTTCCCTCATCTATAAAGGAGGTTAATAATTCTCGATCTACCAGGTTCTATGAATAAGAAATCCTCTATAGGAGCACCTGGGTGGCTCAGGGGATTAAACCTCTGCCTTCAGCTCAGGTCATGGTTTCAGGGTCCTGGGATCGAGCCCAGCATTGGGCTCTCTGCTCAGCAGGGAGTCTGCTTCCCCCTTTCTCTCTGCCTGCCTCTCTGCCTACTTGTGATCTCTCTCTGTCAAATAAATAAATAAAATCTTAAAAAAAAAAAAAAAGAATTCCTCTATAAGAGTCTTGGCCCAGTATGTGCTGCATGTGGCTAGAGAATAAACAGAAGCTCATTATGCTATTAAAGCAAGAAGATGAAGCAAGTGAGGAAACTTAATCGAATAACATTTTTAATTATTTTACTACTAAAAAAAAACCCACTTGAGCAAATGGACCTAGGAATAAACATGCTCTTATGGTGTTCATATAATTTATTATCTAAACCAGGAGACTTTAGAGAAGAGGGCCCTTCTTTATCTGGGGTAACAGGTAGAAACAGACTGTCCCGGGCAAACAGGGATGTGGAGTCCACCTACCAGCAGCCAGAGGTGTGAGCCCATAGCTATGGGACCTTTTCTGGACCCTCACCTGGTCCACAAGTCCCTGCTTCAGGATGGCCATTAGGCTGAGGAATAATAAACATCCATGAGAAAATCCCAAGGCTGTGTGCTGGCAATATGCAGGAGATTTTAAGTTTATGTGGCCTCCTGCTTAGATGAACTCTGTTCTTTTTTTTTCTTTTTAAGATTTTATTTACTTGACAGAGAGAGATACAGTGAGAGAGGGAACACAGGCAAGGCAAGTGGAAGAGGGAGAAGCAGGGTTCCCACGGAGCAGGGATCCCAGTGTGGGGCTTGAACCAGGATCCTAGGACCACGACCTGAGCTGAAGGCAGATGCGTAAGTGCCACCCAGGCGCCCCAAGATGAACTCTGTTCTTAAGAATTATCTGGAAACACCAGTTCCCAGGTAGGACATAAGCTTCATTCAGTATGGTCACCACTGCTCTGTGATCTTTGAAGATGAAGACTGTACAGACTTGTAGGTAGGGACTTATAATCAAACCCGAGGCACGCCCTCCTTCAGGAGGCTCTGCTGACCTCCTGTGACTGTGCCCCACACCTGCGTTCTGAAAGTCACACACCTCTTGAAATGACATGGTACTTGGCTTGCATACAGCATACTCAGTCAAAGCAAGGGTATAGGCTATCAGGGTTTGCTGGGATTCTTCTGTCCTATTCCTTCATTTCAGGCCTGGAGATCTCAAGTGTCTTAACTTAGCCAAGGCTACACAGCTTGCCCGCTGCAGAAGAACCAGAACCCAGGACTGCACTCCTAGAAGGCTATGCTTTCTATGATTTTTTAGCTGCTTCCCTGAAAAATAGCTCTACCAGCATAAAGCACAATATAGCAATTCCAAAAATCACACACTATTTCAGATTTGTCAGGGTTATTAGCAGGAACTGAATATTCTCCCACTGTAGTCTATAGCATCCTTATAATTAGATGTATTTTTCAGCTCTTATTGGGAGAAAATTAAAATCAGATTTATGTTGATGCTTTAAATTCTCTACATTGGCCAGGTAATAAGGAGGTTAAATAATGTATGTGCTGTAGGGGCCTAATCATAAACACAGTCTCTAAGTTGGGACATTTATTTCCCAACATTGACATAGGTGGGAATATATAATAAATAAAAAATGAGGTATCCCAAGTCAGGGTGAGAAGACCAAAAATGAAAAACTGATATTCATTATTCTGGTAGTTGGGGATTCCAGTCCAAGCTTATAAATGAAAATCAACCCAAGTTCATTGGTTTCTACTGTTTAAAGTTTACATATTCCTGTCCTTTGTATCTAGTATGGTGGTTTAGGATAAGAGAGGAGATTGGGGGGTGAAAGAGGACTGAATGAAAGCTGGTCACCAGGTCAATGGGAATACTGAAGGACACACATTTTAAAAAGATAAAAGTACGCTGCTTCAAATATACCTTCTGGGGAAGTCAGAGAAGAGATGGCTTAACTGGAAACTGAGGAAATAGGAACATTAACAAATAGATTTCTTTGCAAGACAGTGGGTTCCTAGATATTCTTGATCTTGCTTTGTTGATCTTTTCCTTATCTGACAAAAGAAGTTCTAAATTCTTTTGACTCTTCTTAAATTGGATTTAAAACACTCACTGAGCTAGTGCAATTAGTCAAGAAAAAGAAATAAAAGGCTTCCTGATTGGAAAAGGAGAACTATTTCTACCAGCACGTGACATGATCTTATATATAAAAAATCCTTAAGAATCTGTCAAAAATACTATTAGAACTAATAAAAAAAAAGTTCAGCAAGGTTGCAGGATGAATATTCAAAAATCAATATCAATATTCAGTATCAATATTCAAAAATTATATATTCTGGGGGCACCTGGGTGGTTCAGTGGGTTAAAGCCTCTACATTCAACTCGGGTCATGATCCCAGGGTCCTGGAATTGAGCCCCACATTGGGCTCTCTGCTCAGTAGGGAGCCTGCTTCCACCTCTCTCTCTGCCTACCTCTGCCTTCTTGTGATCTTTCTCTGTTAAATAAATAAATAAAATCTTTTAAAAAATATATCATATATCTACATATGTAATATAAATGGATATATTTATATATCCTGGGTTCAAGTCCACAAGATACGTGGTTTGCAAATATTTTCCGTAGGTTTTCTTTTATTTTCTTGGTGAAGCAAACACAAAAGTTTTAAATTTTGATGAAGTCTCATCAAAAATTAATTGTCCAGTAGTCCTCCCTTATCGAGAGGGATGCATTCCAAGACTCCCAATCCAAGACTGCCTGAAACTGCAGATAATACCAAACCTTAAATACACCATACATACAAACCTATGATAAAATTTAATTTATAAATTAGGCACAGTGAGAGGTTAGCAAAAATAAAATAGAACAATTATAACAATATATTGTGATAAAAATGATGGGGATGTGGCTTCTCTAAAAACATTGTACTATATATAATCTTCTTGTGATGATGTGAAATAATATTTACCTTATTATATGAAGGGAGGTGAATGACACAGACTTTATGATGTAGTGTTACAATACTACTGACCTTCTGACAATAGGTAAGAAGGAGGATCACCTGCTTCTGGACTGCAGCTGACTCCAGAAAATTAAACTTCAGATAAAGGGGGAAGAGTAATATTTCTATAAACTTGCAGTGAACAATCCAAAAATGAAATTAAGATCACAATTACAATTCTAATAGTATCAAAAAGAACAAAACATTTCAGGATATATTTAACAAAAGAAATGCAAGATTTATACACTGAAAACTATAAAATAATGTTGAAAAAAACCAAATAAGACCTAAGTAAATGAAAAGATATCCCAACCTCATGAATCTAAAGACATAATATTATTAGATGGCAATACTGCATCCAATGATCTACAGATTCAGTGCACTCCCTATCAAAATCCTTAACAAACTGATCATAAAGTCCACATGAAAATGCAAAAAACTCAGAAGAGTTAAATCAATTTTGAAGGAAAAAAAAAAAGGACAAAGATGGAAGACTTATATTTCCCAATTTCAACATTTACAACAAAGCTGCAATAATCAAGACAGTGTGGTCCTGACAGGACAGACATGTAGATAAATGGAATCTATATTAAAGTCCATTTATGGTTCAATTAAATGTTTTTGAAGATTTATTTATTTGAAGTGGGGGCAGAGGGAGAGAAAGTATCCCAAGCAGACTCCCCACTGAGCATGAAACCCAATGCAGGCCTCGATCCCATGACCTGAGATCACGAGCCAAAATCAAGAGTTAACCAACTGAGTCACCCAGGTTCCCATGGTCAATTAATTTTCCATAATGGCATCAGACAATTCAGTGGAGGAAAGAATAGTTTTTCAACAAATGATACTGGTATAACTGGATATTCACATATAATGATGAAGTCAGATTTCTATTTTACACTCTGTACAAAAATTAACTGAAAAGGGATCATAGGCCCATATGTAAAAACTAAAACTATACAATGCTTAGGAAAAAAATAACAGTAAATTTTCATGACCTTGGATTAGGCAATGGCTTTTGAGCTACCACACCAAAAGCACAAACAACAAAAGGAAAAATTAGGTAAAGGAGACTTCATCAAAATTTAAAACTTTTGTGCTTTTTTCACCAAGAAAGCAAAACAACCCAGAGAAAATATTTGCAAACTAAATATCTTGTAGACTTGTACCCAGAATATGTAAAGAGCTCCTATAAGTCAACTATAAAAAGACCACTAAGGGCCCCTGGGTGGCTCAGTGGGTTAAAGTCTCTGCCTTCAGCTTAGATCATGATCTCAGGGTCCTGGGATCAATCCCCACATTGGGCTTTCTGCTCAGCAAGGAGCCTGCTCCCCCCACCCCCGCCACTTTTCTCTGCCTGCCTTTCTGCCTACTTGTGATCTCTCTCTCTGTCAAATAAATAAATAAATAAATCTTTTTTTAAAAAAAAAAAAAAAGACAACTCAATTTACAAATGGGTAAAGGTTTTGAACAGACATATCTCCAAAGAAGATATACAAATGATCAATAAGCAAATGAAGAGATGATCAACCATTAGAAACCATTAAGAAAACAAAAATTAAAACTACAATGAAGGGACAAAGGGAAGTGATAAGTTATTGTTTGGTGGGTAGTTTCTGTTTAGAATGAAGAAAAAGTTCTGGAAATGAACAATGACGATGCTTGCTCAACATTGTCAGTATATTTAATGTCACTGAACTGTACACTTAAAAATACTTAGAATGTCATATTTTATGTTATGTATATTTTACCATGATCAAATGAATAGCCTTGAAGAGATGTTACATCACAACCAGTGAAGGGTCATAACTAAAAAGTAATAACATACAGTTACTATATTACCAACAATACCACTCTTAGATATATACCTTAGAGAATTTCCACATGGTGTGGAAATGTACATGAGTATGCAAGGAAACATTTTTCATAATAGCTAAAACATGGAAACAACTTGATGTCTATCAGTTAATGAATGGATACACAAAATATGGTATAGCCATGCAATGGAATGTGATTCAACCATAAAAAATATCGTGGTACCAATACATGATACAACATGAAAACATTATGCTAAATAAAAGAAGCCTGTCACAAAAGACCACATAGTGTATGACTCCATTTATATGAAATGTCTAGAACAGGTGAATCCATAGAGACCAAAAGTAAATTAGCAGTTGCCAGGGGCTGGAAGAGGGAGGAATGGAAAGTGATAGCTGCCCGGTAAATGAGAGATAATGATAGCACACTTTGTAAATATGTGAATTATATTTCAATAAAGCTGTTATTTTTTTAATTATTATTATCATCAAGTGGAGTGCTGAGTAGGCATGACACTCCTCAGAGTTTAACAGCCTATAATTATGATCCTGCTAAGTGCATTGAAAGCAAATATTTTGGGGTTAGAAAAATCGTACACCTAACATAGCCCTTTCTCTGCCACAGGCCGCTGTTCATCATTTCCAAGTGATTCACATCCTTCTGCTCTGATTTCTTGTTCCATGTAAGAAGGCTCAGCTGAAAGAATGGGAACATATAAGCATCTGCAAATTCCTTTGCGATATGTCAAGAAAACATTAATGATTATTCATGTGACTCATTGCTTTACTCATCTTTGGCCTTGGCAATGGCAGAAAGCCACATACCAGGGGACATGAAGCCAAGGGAGAAATAGTTTTCGTTAGCCTACTACGGCCAGAGAGAAGTGGGTGCAATCTTACTCTGCACAGAGTGTACATTCAATGTCCAAAGAGCCAACTACAGAGAATTCTGGGAAATGGATCCCCCTGACAGAGATGCACACAATTCTAGAAAGATTTAAATTGTAAGCACCTTGGTTCTTGGGAAAAGCCTCCACTATACAACAAATGTAACTGCAGTCTGCTATGTGTATAAAAGACAATAAAACCTATCTCATTAAACGAAGCAAACTGGGGGCACAAATGAAGTAACAATGGACTTTATGCCCTTGAGTAGAAACTGTGATGTTGTTAAGCATTACATACCACTTCAGATTTTTTCCTAAGAATATTTTTAAATAAATAGAACCTAAATGATGTCTTTATTGGAGAGAGGTAACAAGTACAGGTCAAGTTGAAGAGCTTAAAGAACTCTCTTTGGATCTGCCTCCTCAGGCAAGGGCAACAAAAGCAAAAATAAACAAATAGGTAAATCCAGCTAAAAAGCTTTTCTGTAGTGAAGAAAATTATCAAGGAAATGAAAAGGCAATCTACTGAATGGGAGAATACATTTCTAGATGATACATCCAATATGGGGTTAATATCCAAAATACATGAAGAACTTACACAACTCAGGACCAAAAAACAATCTGACTAACAAATGGGCAGGGGATGTGAACAGACATTTTCCAAAGACATACAGATGGCCAACAGACACATGAAAAGATGCTCACCAGCACCAAATATCTGGGAAATGCAGTTCAAAACTGCAACAAGGTATCACCTCACACCTGTCAGAATGGCTACTATCAAAAAGATAAGACATACCAAGTGTTGGGGAGGATGCCAAGAAAGCAGAACCTTCGAACACCGTTGGTGGAAATGTAAATTGGTGTAGCAAATATTCAAAACAGTATGGAGGTTCCTCAAAAAATTAAAAATAGAAATACCATATGATCCAGCAATTCCACTTCTGGTTGTTCATCTGAAGAAAATAAAAGACACTCATTTGAAAAGATACAGCACCCAGCATTGTTTATAATAGCTAAGATACAGAAACAACCTAAGTGTCCACTGATAAATAAATACACCACGAAGATGTGCCGTGTACACACACACACATACACACACACACACACAGGGTAGAATATTACTCTACCATTAAAAAAGAATGAAATTCTATCACTTGCAACAACACAGATGGAACTAAAGGGTATTATACTAAGTGAAATAAATCAGAGACAGAAAAATACTGTATGATTTCACTTATCCGTGGAATCTAAAAAACAAAATAAGCAAAACAGAGACAGACTCATAAGTAAGAGGGCAAACTGGTAGTTGCTAGAAGGGGGAGCAGGTAGGACGATGCATGAAATAAGGGTATGCAGAGGTGCAAACTTCCAGTTATCAAAGAAGTAAGTCACAGGGATGTAAAATACAGCATAAGGAATACAGACAAAAGTATCATACTAACTTTGTATGTGACAGATGGTAACTAGACTTAGCATGGTGATTACTTTGTAATATATATAAATGTCAAATCCCTATTTGAACACCTGAAACTAGTATAATACCATAAATCAACTACACTTCAATTTAAAAAAGAGTTTAAAACACACGAGGGGCACCTGGGTGGTTCAGTGGGTTAAGCCTCTGTCTTTGGCTCAGGTCATGATCTCAGGGTCCTGGGATCGAGCCCCGCATTGGGCTCTCTGCTTGGCAAGGAGCCTGCTTCCCCCTCTCTCTCTGCCTGCTTCTCTGCCTATTTGTGATCTGTTTGTCAAATAAATAAATAAAATCTTTTTTTAAAAAAAAGAGTTTAAAACACTCGAGCTATAACTTTGGGCAAATGACTTCAAGTCTCTAAGCATCAATTTCCTTTTTTATAACATGAGGATAAAAGAGCTTTGACCCCATAGTGGGTTACCGTAAAGACTAAAGGAGGTACGGGGCAGGGGACATCCTGAGGGCACAGCTTGGCATAGAACAAGCCAGGCAGTGAGAATGGAGCTCTCTGGAGTGACAGCTGTTTCACTGGAGCTGGGCGGTGATGGTGCCTCCTACTAGCGTCTCCAGTGCCCTAGAAGCCCAGTCTCCACCACCATCTTTGTTCTCTGACTTTCATTGTACTGCTGATGCCACTTCTATCATCTAAGCTCATTGCGATCACAGATCAATCTCCTAACCTGCGTGTCTTTCTGCTACATACTGGATCAAAGTTAGATATCAGCCCTGGCTGAAATCCCAGTCATCGTGCCTGTTCAGTGTTATCTCCCACCATCTCCAAAATAGAAATCACTTGCTTCATGTTACTTTAGAAATTGTATTATGCAAGTAATAAAAGTTAATACTTACTTGCATCAAATTAATTTCCCTCTTGTCTGTCCCAAATACCAGGTTTTGCCTGGCCCCAGTTGTTTTAACATAAGTTTTATTTTAGAAATTATCAGACAAGAAAATGTGTTTCTTTCTTTCTGATGTGCAGTTGGACGCCTGCTAGCACACGCATGCACAGACTCAGGTAATCGTCACCATAATCAAGACACGGAATGGCTCCAGCACCCTGGAAAGCTCCCCTTGTTGTCTGCCACCCCTTCTTTCTGCCACCTCCCTTGACTAACCTTCTCTTTAGCTGATCTCACTACCAAGAATGTTCACACTCCTCATCTTTCAAGTTATCACACAAATTCCAGGGGTCTGTGAAACTCTCTGATTATGTCCATTCACCGCTCAGGGATCCAGCTATTCTCTCATTTATTTACTCATTCATGCATGTATTCAACAAACATTTATAGAAGCAATTACTGTGTGATAGACACATTAGGCATAGGGAACACAAAGACAGGTCAAAGAAGCTTCCTTCCTTGAAGAGGTAGAGAGAGGTAATCAGTGATTTTTGATCGAAGTGCTACATACAGCAGGAATGGTTCGTGCACGGGGTACAGCGGAGAAAAGGGATCCAGGTGACAAGGTTTAAACTGTGTCTTCAGAGCAAGTTCATGTTCTATGAGCAAGGAACTTCATGTGAGCAATGGGGCAATTCGGTTTGTGGGGCCTGATAATGCCATTTGGGGTCCTTGATTAAAAAAGAATGCAACTTCAGGGTGCCTGGGTGGCTCAGTTGGTTAAGTGACTGCCTTTAGCTCAGGTAATGGTCCTGTAGTCCTGGGATCAAGTCCTGCATCAGGCTCCCTGGTCTGCAGAGAGTTTCTTCTCCCTCTGACCCTCCCCCCACCCCATGCTCACTCTCTCTGTCTCTATCTCATTCTCTCTCAGATAAATAAATAAAATCTTAAAAAAAAAAAGAATGAAACTTCACAAATAAGATAAAATTTTAAAAGTTCAAAAGCTGATAAATACCACACACACAGCAAGTTCTAGAAGAGCAGCACACTGTTCTTTTGTGAACAGCAAAATTATTAGTGAATCAACTGCCTGAACCACTTCAGTGACACTTTGATACTATGATACTTTCCCCCATATATTTTGGCCCCTTTGCCTGATTTTCTATTGTCCGCAGAGAGCCTGGGAAGACAATTCAGTCTTTCCTGTGGCATGGGTGAGAGACATCTGTTTTTTGTTACTAATGGTTTTAGAAATTTCTTTTCATTTTGTAACTTTGTTATCAGTCATGCCTCATCTCTAACTTCCTCTAACTTCCTCTCCAGCTCTGGCTCAAGCAGAGGAAAGCGTAAGAAGCCCCCTCATTCCCTGATACTGCCCCTGGGTTTGGTTTACAATATGCAAGGAAGAGCCTGAGTCATACTGTCCCCAAGCTGTCTACTTCAGCTCTTCTACTGGGGTGTCCAAGACAGAGCCCAGATGCTCGATGATGTTGCCACAGAGAAGCTGTCATTGAGTTCTGGGCAGAGGGAGAAGGAGGGTCCGCAGCACAATGGCTCTGCCTACATTCCCAGAACTACCACCCCACGGGACAAGAGTATTCTTTGGTTCAGGCCCCTAGCTAGGCTGCTCCTTCCTCCCTGAATCCTGAAGATCATTCCAGGCTTTGGAAGTACATGTGCAAATGAGTCGCTGGAGTCACATAAACCCCTTGTCATCATTGCAAATCTGCCTTTGTGCAAAGCAAGGGTTTTAAAATAGCAGGGCATATTCAGGGAACTGAAAATTGTCTAGTACTGCTTGGAGGAGAGCTGAGAAGTATGAACTTGATTCTTGAGGCAAAGGGAAGCAGAAAGGGTTTCGAAGCATGTAAAAGAAGTGGTCAGATGTGTGGCTTTAGAAAAGATGATCAGAGGATAAGTTAGGGGAAAGTCTGGAGAAGGTGACTTTAACAGGCCGGAAAGGAATGACAAGACCCAACAGAAGCAGGAGTGGGGTTGGAAATGTAGTAACAAAAACAGTATTACGAACATCAATGCAAAGTGACATTTACTGACCACCATGCCATTTCCTTTTAGGTGTCTTAACTTACTTGGTCCTTTCGGATCCTCAGAAAACAGATGAGGAAACCAAGACCCAGATTAAGTGATTTGTATGCAGTCCCTAAGGGATGGGGATTAGGACCCAAAGTGACTGTGTCCAGAGCCATGCAAATAATGACCAATTAGATCTGGAGGAAGGAGAAGACAAAAAGGAATACTGGAATAGAAAGAAGTTAAGGTGGGCAAGAGGCTATAAACTGAATTGGGAACTGTCCCCCTCCACCCTGCCTTCTTTTGATTCTTACAGCGAATAATTTATATCATTCTCTACATGTTTCACAGTCCTCTCCTCTGGCATGAGAGAAATCTATTTTGATTTCTATTTAAATATATTGCCTTTCCAACCAAATCAAAAACTACCTGAGTACAACATTATTTATGCTATGTATCACATTCTCAAGCAACAATTATTAGATGTCTACTGTGAACCAGACCCTGGGCCAGGCACCAGGAATATAAAGATGAACGTGACAAAATGCCTTTCCTCTGTCACCCAGGGGGAGTGACAGATAAAGATTTTGATGTGATGTCACAGAGCAACCTAGAGTTCTAAACAATGTGATCTGAGAGCACATGGCAGTGAGTTCATCTATATTCACCTGGGGAGGTCATGAAAGGACTCAAGAGCAGTGATTTGTAAACCAGGGATCAGTGTACCCACAGGAGTTCATTCAATGGCTATGCTGTGGATGGACCTTTCAGCCTGATGCAGAGGCCAGAGATATTAGCTGTTCTTGCCACAAGATAAGACGTGTAGGAGAAACCTGGAGGTATACAGTTGGAGACTGATAGCAGGTTACTCTGAAAAGTACCATTCGTAGCCAGTTTGTACTTACTGGACTGCCTGGCTCACTGAGGCCTGGGATGATTCAACTAGGGTGTTGAGAACAGGAGATGTGGCTGCCTGGGATAGCTTGTAAATCCTTACATGCCTGGCCTTTTCAATGGGACTTTTGCTGCTCTTCCCATCAAGGGGTGGGTATGTTTCTCCATTATCTGAATCTGGGCGTGGCCATATAACTAGCTCTGGCAAGTGGGTCATTAGCAAATGTGATGCAAGCAGAAGCTTGAAAATTGCTTGCATGTTGCAGTTTACACATCTGTTGCTGTTCTCTGGGAACTCTTCTATCACCGTGTGAACAAGCCCAGGCTAGCCTCTAGAGGATGAGAGACCTAATGGATGGAGGTTCTGTCCCAGACATTCCTAAATCAATCGGCCTCAGCAAAGCTGACCTAGGTAAGAAGTGCTCATAAAACTCACAGGAGACTGAGAAGTTATCAATGTTTATTGCTTTAAATCACTAAGTTGTAGAGTGGTTTGTTACACAGCAAAAGCTAACTGATACACTGCCCTACTTACTCTCTTCCTCACAATCCTAATTAGGATAGTAGACATCGGATAGGAATCATTCACTTGGATTCTGTCCTTAGACTTTGGGGAGGTAAGCCACTGAATCCTTACAACTAAAAGAAAACAAATCTTCTAAATCTGGATGCCACACTGCTTATACTTTGGTTCTAGAATTCCAATGCTCTTATAAGTTGTGAGTGAGTACAAGGACTCTGCTGGACTATTTACGAGCTCTCTTGCCTCCCTAACCATACTTTTTCTGGTGATGCTGAGTTTGATGAAGTTTCAGACATGAAACAGCAAAGGATCTCACCTCATGTGCTAACTATGAGGAGGATGGAGTCTTGCTACCCTCTCCAATCTTTATTGAAAAATTGTGAAGTAATATTAAGGGGCTGATTTTTTCCACCTTAAGGGGAAAAATTCTGGGTTGTTATCAGTCCATAAGCCTATATTGCACTGGCTATTCTACAAAAATAAACTAACATTTTCTTACTTATGATTCCATCTGAGTAAAGCTTAGAAATTCCTGTTTTGTTTTCAACATAGGTAAGTTCATTTGTTACTTTCATTAATTAATTTGAAATATTTTGGGAAAGAATTGAAAGGGGTTTCACAACAAATAATTCCCCTGGAGGGAAAAGCTAGGAACTCAGCTATGGGATGAAAAGAATGTGAAACTTATCATTGTCCACTCCACATCCCACCTTCTGAGAAATGAGAAGAGATAAAGATGAAAGATGGTAGTTTATGACAGTTAAAACTTTTCTCTTTTTTTTAAGCTTTTATTTATCTATTTGTCAGAGAGAGAGAGAGCACAAACATGGGAGCAACAGACAGAGAGAGAAGCAGGCTCTGTGCTGAGCAAGGAGCCTGTTGTAATGCTAGATCCCAGAACCCTGGGATCATGACCTGAGCCGAAGGCACATGCTTCACCACCCAGATATCCCAACAATTGAAACTTTTTTTTATAATAAAATGGACTTGAGGCAAAAATAAAGATATTTCTTAAATTTGCCTAAATACATAGGGTAAAGACAGTGAGGGCTAAGAGAGGGACATAATCTGCATAGCTCAGGGTATGGGACTTCTGGGTGGACCGGTGTGAATCCAATTTGTGTGAGAGCAAGGAATACCTAGATTAAGGTTCTCAGGAAGAGAGAGAGGAAGGACTGGTGTTTTAGGATTCACCCTCACTCTAGCATTCTTTTCCCCAACTTCACACAGGGAAGGCCATTCATAACTCCAAACTTCAAATGTCACCTCTTTTAGAAGACTTCCTGACCAGAAGAGAATTCATAATTAATTTGTGCTTCTATTTTTGTGCCGAGCAGCCTACTTTATAATGTACATTCTCACCTATATACTTATTTGACTAAACAGGATGTTCCAGATTGCAAAGGATGGTTGGGGTGGGGTGAACAGAGAGTGCATCTAGCAAAGCAACTGTCATACAAGAAAGACAAAATGAATATTTGTTCAATTAATGAAATGAGACATCAATTAATGAAGAGGGGTGTTTTTAAATAAGTGGGTAGAAAAGATACAGATGTAGTGAAAAGAATGGCCATCTGTACCCCAATATTCATAGCAGCAATGGCAATGGTCGCCAAACTGTGGAAAGAACCAAGATGCCCTTCAACGGACGAATGGATAAGGAAGATGTGGTCCATATACACTATGGAGTATTATGCCTCCATCAGAAAGGATGAATACCCAAACTTTGTATCAACATGGACGGGACTGGAAGAGATTATGCTGAGTGAAATAAGTCAAGCGAAGAGAGTCAATTATCATATGGTTTCACTTATTTGTGGAGCTTAAGAAATAACGTGGAGGACATGGGGAGGAGAGGAGAAAGAAGTTGAGGGAAATTGGAGGGGGAGATGAACCATGAGAGACTATGGACTCTGAAAAACAATCTGAGAGTTTTGAAGGGGCGGGGGGTGGGAGGTTGAGGGAACCTGGTGATGGGTATTATGGAGGGCACATATTGCGTGGAGCACTGGGTGTGGTGCATAAACAATGAATTCTGTTACACTGAAAAGAAATTAAATTTTTTTAAAAAGTGGGTAGAGCCACTCAAATAGTCTTTGGAACAGATACTAGGAACTTGTTCCAAGTTTCTCAGTAGATGGAATAAACAGAAGTTGTCCAATAATGTAAGACCTTGCTTTTCAAAGTATGGTCCATGAACCAGTGTCATCAGCATGATCTAGGAGTTTGTTGCAAATGCATAATCACAGTTTCCACTCCAGATCTGTTAAACCAGAATCTTGATTTAAACAAGATCCTCAAGAGATTCAAATGAACATTAACAGGTAAGAATGATAATCTAAGATAGTGGCTTTCATAGTTGGCACTAGATTGGAATCACCTGGACAATTTTCTTTCTTTTTTAAAATTTTATCTCCAGTATAGTTTCCAGTATACAACAGAATGACTCAAAAATTGTATACACTACTTAGTGTTCATCATGATAAGTGTACTATTTATTTATTTATTTGAGAGAGAGAAAGCACAGGCAGGAGGGACAGAGGGAGAAGGAGAGAGAATCAGAAGCAGACTCCATGCTGAGCACGGATCCCAATGTAGGTCTTGATCTCATGACCCTGAGGTCCTGACCTGAGCCAAAACGAAGAGTCAGACGTTTAACCAACTGAGCCACCCAGGTGCCCCATAATAACTGTTCTCTTAATCCCCTTCACCTACTTCATGCATTCTCCCACCAATTTGTTCTCTATAGTTAGGAGCCTGTCTTTTGATTTATTGTTAAGTTGTTTTGTTTCCACTTATGAGAGAATTCATACAGTATTTGCTTTCTCTGACTGAATTATTTCATTTAGCATTGTACTCTCTAGATTCATCTATGTTGCTATTTGCTGAACATGGCAAGATGTCATTTGTAGTGACGACTCAGTAATATTCTGTTGTATATAGTCCATATCTTCTATATCCATTCATCCATCAATGGACACTTGGGCTACTTCCATTATTTGGCTATTGTAAATAATATTTCAATAAATAAACCCAGGGGTGCGTCTGTCTTTTTGAATTAGTATTTTTTTACTCTTTGGACAAATATCCAGTAGAGGAATTACAGGATCCTGCTCACCTAGAAGGTTTTATGCAGTACTATTTTCTAGGTCCCATCTCTAGAGATTCTAATTTGAATAATCCAGACTTCTCTCTGATCAAGATGAGGTAATAGAGACCTAATTTATCATCCTGCCTTAAATGGCAGAACAAAAATAGCATATGTGAAATGATGACTTTCAGACTATATTAGTTATGTCTGACTGAATAGATACCCCCAAATCTGCCAGTTTAATAAAACCACACATTCATTACCCCACAGTTTTAGTGTTTCAGGAATCCAGTGTTTCAGGAATCCAGACATGGCTTAACTATCACCAAATTACCACAAATTACTAATATCAAGAATGAGTCTGTAGCTCAGGGTCTTTCCTGAGGCTGCACCTGAGGAGTCAGACAGTGCTGTGGTCTCATCTGAATGCTGGACTGAGGAAGGATCTACTGCTAAGCTCACCCGAGTTGTTGGCAGGATTCAGTTCCTTGTGGACAGCTGGACATAGGGCCTTCATTACTCTCTGGCTGCTGGCCAGAGGCTACCCTCAGTTCTTTGCCATTGAAACCACTCCAACATGACAGCTTGCTTCATCAAAGCAAGCAAGAGAGTCTGCAAGCTAGAAGAAAGTCACAGTTTTCTGTAACTTTCTGTAGTCAGAGGAATGGCATACTACTATAAGTATAGTATCCATATCCTTTGATGGATCATTAGATCTCACCCACACTCAAGAAAAGAGGAATACATGAAATATGAATACCAGAAGGCAGAGATCACTGAAGGCCAGCCCAGACACTGCCTACCATACAGGCATTCAATAACAGTTATCAAGGGACTGTAATTTCTAACAGAAAGGAAATAAACAGGGTCAGTTAAACAACTGTTTAGCTTACTACCAGGAAACAGGTCCAAGCTATGATTCTTGAAAGGGGAAATCAAACAGAGTTCAGTACACTCTGCAAGGTGAAGATACAGAGAGAATAGTTCAGGATGTTAAGGCAGCAAGAATGTATGAGACAGAGTACTGAATGTACAAAGAAAAAGCTCAGAAAATTTACTGAGGGGTCCCTTGGAGTCTTTGCCTGAATACTAATTTGTGCATGTCTGAGCAGAAAATACATGAATCCAGGAAAATTACCATCAGAAATATACTAAAAGCTTCTCTGGACTTGCTCGATTAAATTTAAAAGCAAAGGAAATCTCTAATGTTCTAAACTAGTTCCAGGTAGATTACTCAGGTGCCAGAACAAAATCTAACTCTATTTGAAGGAATATGACAAAATCCAGCGATCAATAATGTAAAATTCACAACACCTGTCATCCAATAACAAATGAGCAAGCATGCAAAGAAGTAAGAAAATAAGACCTAAAACCAGGACAGAATTGAATTAACAGAAACAGACCCAGAAATGACAGAGAGTGGAAGTAGCAAACAAGTATCTAAAACAAAAACAAAAACAAAAACAAAAACCACTGGAACACCTATTATAAATATTCTCCACGCATTTAAGAAGGTAAAGGAAAACATGACCATGATGTGGGAAAAAATGGAAGATAGAGAAAGATCCAAAGACTCAGGGAAAGAAAACATGAAATGAAAAAGAGATTGTGTAGATTAAGACTAGACACTGAAGAGGAAAGTTCATTATTATCAAGGCA
Organism: Neogale vison; assembly: GCF_020171115.1. Taxonomy (NCBI): domain Eukaryota; kingdom Metazoa; phylum Chordata; class Mammalia; order Carnivora; family Mustelidae; genus Neogale; species Neogale vison. The sequence goes on from NC_058091.1 coordinate 221,776,203, forward strand.
CAATAATAAAATATCCAAAATGAAACAAAACAACTGGAAAAACATGAAAAGTGCAGCCATGACCTGGAACACAGTGTCAAGTGGTCTAATTTCTATACAATTGTAATCTCAGAAAAAAGGAGGGAGGGAACAATTTTTTTAAAGAATTTTTAAAAAAATTTTTATTTCTTTCCAGCATAACAGTATTGTTTTTGCACCACACCCAGGGCTCCATGCAATATGTGCCCTCCCTAATACCCACCACCTGGTTCCCCCAACCTCCCGCCCCCACCCCCGCCACTTCAAAACCCACAGATTGTTTTTCAGAGTCCATAGTCTCTCATGGTTCACCTCCCCCTTCCAATTTCCCTCAACTCCCTTCTCCTCTCCATCTCGCCTTGTCCTCCATGCTATTTGTTATGCTCCACAAATAAGTGAAACCATATGATAATTGACTCTCTCTGCTTGACTTATTTCACTCAGCATAATCTCTTCCAGTCCCGTCCATGTTGCTACAAAAGTTGGGTATTCATCCTTTCTGATGGAGGCATAATACTCCATAGTGTATATGGACCACATCTTCCTTATCCATTCATCCGTTGAAGGGCATCTGGGTTCTTTCCACAGTTTGGTGACCGTGGCCATTGCTGCTATGAACATTGGGGTACAGATGGCCCTTCTTTTCACTACAGCTGTATCTTTGGGGTAAATACCCAGTAGTATAATTGTAGGGTCATAGGGAAGCTCTATTTTTAATTTCTTGAGGAATCTCCACACTGTTCTCCAAAGTGGCTGCAACAACTTGCATTCCCACCAACCGTGTAAGAGGGTTCCCCTTTCTCCACATCCTCCCTAACACATGTTTCCTGTCTTGCTAATTTTGGCCATTCTAACTGGTGTAAGGTGGTATCTCAATGTGGTTTTAATTTGAATCTCCCTGATGGCTAGTAATAATGAACCACATCAGGTAGGGAACAATTTTTAAAATAATAATGGTCAAAATTTTCCAAATTTGATGACTTCTATAAACTCACAGATTCAGGAACTCAAGTGAATTAGGGCAGAATAAGCATGAAAAAAGAGGTACATTATAATTAAGCTATTAAAGCCAGTGATAAAGAAAAAAATTTTTAAAGCAGGGGAAAAAGATACTGTATGTAAAAAGGAATAACGATAGGAATTTTAGCAAGCTTCTCCACAGAATCTATGCAAATCAGAAGACAATGGAAAGTCATCTTTAAAGTATGAAAGGAAAAAAGCAGCGATCTAAAATTTTTTAACCATAAAAAACTTCCAAACTTGAGGGCAAACTAAAGATATTTCAGACAAACAATGCTCCTTGCCAGCCAACATGAATTATAAGCAATGCAACAGGAAGTTCTTTAGGCAGAAGGAAAATGATAGCAGATGGAAATGCATAAAGGAATAAAGAGAGCCAGAAATGGTAATTATATCGATAAAAAGACATTTTTCTCTTTCAAAAAAAATTTTTTAAAGTAATTGTTTAACATAAAAATATCAATATATTCTGAAAATGTAAATTATACATACAAGGAAGAAAAAATTATAATAATATCACAAAAGACAAGAAACCAGGAATTAGGGCGCCTGGGTGGCTCAGTGGGTTAAGCCGCTGCCTTTGGCTCAGGTCATGATCTCAGGGTCCTGGGATCGAGTCCCACATCGGGCTCTCTGCTCAGGAGGGGGCCTGCTTCCCTTCCTCTCTATCTGCCTGCTTGTCTGCCTACCTGTGATCTCTGTCTGTCAAATAAATAAATAAAATCTTAAAAAAAAAAAAAAGAAAAAAGAAACCAGGAATTAGGCTACCCATTGTAAAGGTTTTATACCATATGCTGATCTAAATGTAACCTGTGAGGAGAGATCTCTTCCTCATTCTGTTCTCTCATAGTAGGAGAATGATATAAGAATGGTGACTGTGGTCAATGGATTTGAGCCACACAGAACCCAGAAGAGAAGGGAAGTTGGTGGGGCCCCAGACCTCAGTAATGAGGGAGTGGTGACAATTAGGGTGAAAGACGCTACTATTGCTGTCTGTATCTTGCTTTTTCCCTAGGAGAGCCTAGAGCAATAGGTTTCTCACAATTTAAAAAAAAATCATTATTTTTGTCACATACCCATGAGAATTGCCTTAACTTTTGTTTATGAAAAACACCTGAAAAAAAAAAAAATCAGAGGAACCCAGGGATGAAAATGAAGGACAGACAAATCTGCATTCATTAATTGAACCCAATATTAATTTTACTTAATGGTAAACCAAGCCAATTTGTATAAATCTGAAAGCTTCTTTGAATTCATATGTTTAAAAAAAAAAAACTATTAAAAAGAGAACCCCGCAACGTCACCACGTTTCTCAAACCAGATGATGTGTGGCTGTCCTTTACCACTGCATGGGATGGAGACTGAGCACAACAAGGCTGATGGCCCAGCAACCACAGGATTAGGAATCTTCACTCTTGAGGGCCCACATGAGGAGGACACATCTGTCAGGAGACAGGGATTCACAGTCTGGGTCTGCACTTAAAAAAAAAAGCCTGGAAAAAAGGGTCTAGAAGACAGTTACGAGCAAATTAAGGAGACTGAAATTAGGATCTATGAGGAATGCTTTATAAAGGGTTGGAGGTAATTCTGCATGAAAAAGAAAAAGAGTGACTAGCTGTCTTCAAATAAATTAAGAGTAATTACCAATAGATAATTAACAGTACAGCTCATTCCCTTTATATGAGATAGAAACAAGCCGGAATGAGTTTAAATTGCAACAGTGAAGTTTGAGCATGGAGGGAAGAACTTATTGACCAGAAGGGTGAGTAAGCATGCAGAAAAACCTAAAATAGTTTTCTTAAAAATATTAAGTTCTTAATAATTAAGAATTAATTATTAATTAATAATATATTAAGTTCTTAATATATTCTTAAAATATTTTAAGTGAAGCTCTGCCTTCCTAACACATTTGGTGATAGATCGTGAAAATTTCATCCAGCTGATCCTTTAAAGTCATGTGCATGAAACAGCTGTAAGGTAAGTGATTCGTTAATGAATTAATTGAACTCAGTAAACGTTTTGCAGCTTTGGGGAAATTTTACCCAAATAAAGAAAAGCATAGAAGTCCTATTGTCTGATCTTGTTCTGAAATAATTTATATTATAAAATTAGAGTAACGATGTCCATCTGACGGTGGACTCATTCTTATGGTCTCAGACAGAACTCCGCCTAATTTCACAGGTCCTTATGGTGAGACTACAGAGATTTACCCAAATTACTCAACGCCTTGACTCCTCGGTGAATCACTGCTTTCTACCACCTACAAAACAAGTTGCCTGAGCCTAAACTAAGATTTAGGACAGGTGAAAATGAAGATGAAGTTGGAGGATTGTGATACATGCATGAACTGTTTTTCCAGAAAGCTAGTCACCAAGTGATTAAGGCCGTGGTTCTTCAGGTGTGTTTTCCATACCAGGATGAGCCTCCCCTGGGAACCTGCTGGAAATGCAAATTCTTGGGTCCCACCCAAGGCCTACTAAATTTGCAGGTGGAGCCCAGCATCTTGGGTTTTAATAACCCCTCCTGGTGATTCTGATACACACTAAGATTTGATAACCTTTGGCTTTAAAGGGATGATTTGTAATTATTCCCAGCTGAGCCCAACCTAAGTTTCAACATCTGGCGACTGGTGTTAACTTGTAAAACTTATGGGTCTCTAGCTTCATGAACTGAAATGTACAGGAGTTTCAAGTTTCCTACATGAAGGAGACACAGATGGAAGATGTCTTGCCTGGATTGTAGGCGGGGTACTTATTCAATATCTACTAACTGGAAAAAAAAAAGTAAAGAAAAAGCAGAAGCTTTGCATATAATAGAATGCACAAGTATTTGTTGATTATTTAATTCAGTCTAGTCCTTCTGTCTAATCAACTGGTTTGGATCCCCAAAGGAGTGGGGAGGGCTAAGAGCTGAATGATCTATGTTCATCAAAACAAAACAAAACAAAATGAAAGCTGTCTTGGAACTTGGATCATCAGCCACTACCTCAAGGCCGAGGCAGAAAAGTAGAGGTCAGCCCTGTTCCACACTGGAGCCTAGACATTTCTAAGGACACGAAGCAGCTCCCAGGAGACCTGCTTGTCCAAGAAGGCAGCAGCAGTAGAAATCATGGTAAGGACACAGACCTAGCAAGGGGCAGACAGAGCTGCTGGCATTCGAATATCAATATGACTGTATCTCTATCCACAGATCAAGGAGGTCCTGATCGGGAATGAGGGCCCAAATATAATATCTAAAGCAAAATTAAACTCAGCCAGGAAAAATGAAAAAAATCTTGTGATCCAGGTTCCCTTCAGGGTGTTAGAGAGCAATTTAAAGCCTTGGCAAGCTTGGTCTAGGTGCTTTCAGATTCAAAGCAGTGCAGTGATTGTCAGGCTCAATAGCTAGCTATCTGTTGATGTCAATGGTCTGGGAATTATACACCACTAGAAAAATCAATTCCTATAAAGCTTTTTAAATGGGGGAAAACCACAGGAGCTTCTGTATGAACAGTAGAACAGAGAACACTGAAGCTGAGAGACCTCAGGTCTATCTTGAACTGGTGGTCAACATGTATGTATTGCTTCTAAACTGTGGCAGCCACTAATTCATACTAAAAATATTTATAGGGCACCTACCATGCATCAGGAATGGTGCTAGCCACTGGGAATCATTGGAATCAGGGAGACTACGGTCAGGTACTCTAGAACTGCTCTGTTCAATATGGCGGCCCCTAGGCACATGCAGTTATTGAAATTCAATTCCTTAGTCCCATGCACCACATTCCAAGTATTCAGTGTGGCTAGCGACTACCATTTTGGTCAGCACAGATACAAGATACAAAGTAACAGAGGGGGGCTTCCCACTGTCTGTCCTCCCAAGCCTCAGTGCCGGGGTTTTCCTTTCCCACTTCCAACTCTCCCAGGGTATCAAAGCCCTCTTTGAGGGTTGGTGCTGTTACGTGCATCCTGCACCACAGTATTGGCAGAAGGTATCTGTGTGGATCATTTTAACCTGGTCTCAGAAGAATCTTGAGGCAGATGCAGGCCTCCTTTTGCCAAGTAGACCACGGGCAATATGGCACACACTCTCCAATTCCACTGTTATGGTATAAATTCTGGCTATTGTATAAAGCCTGTCCCTTTTGATTCTCAAAAAAAAAATCTATTGCAGAAGTTAAAAAGAAACCTGGAACATTAACAGTCTCTTGCTTTTTCTCTTGCTCTCCTATTCTTCTCTCTACAGCAATGAGGGAGGAAAATCACTTGCAAGGACAAGAGGAAAACAAAAGCACAAAGATTAATATTTCAAGATATTATCTTGCCACATCAAAACAGTAGAAAACATGACTCTTGCCTCCAAGCTGCCTATATAACTGGAAAAACATGAAAAATGGGGAAACTCATGAAAAGTTAATAACCATAAAGAGGAGAGTAACAATATTAAACAGAAATGACAGAGGTGTCACTCGATCTACATGATGAACCCTCGAGGGCTTACAGACCCTAAGAACAACTTTTCACAGAAGGGTGAGTTCTGAGCTGCACAGATTTAGATGGGCAGAAGGGAGAAGAGGTGGAATTTCAGGTGGAGAAACGTAATAAGCAGAAGTGTGAATGTGGAGTTCAAGTGTTTGGGGCAAAAGGAATCTAAGAGTTTGACTGTCATGCCGCATGTGGGGAGTGAAATAAGCCTGCAAGGGGAGCCTGAGAGACTATTGCAGGAAACCCTGAATGTAGGGCTGAAGGGTTTGGTCACATCTCACAGAGGGATGAGGATGTCCTTGAACTGTGTGCATAGGGAAGGGATACAGCTAGAGCAGCAGAATGACAATGAATGAAACACTGAACCCTAGCAGCAGCATTTGGCTATCTGGAAATACTGAAGCTGAGGCAGGCAGGAGACAGGAGGGTGGGGAGGAGGCTACTATAGGGGTGTGGGCATGAAGTGACCTAGGCCTAGAAGAGGGTGGGTGACAGAGGAATGAAAAAGAATCAATGAGCATGAGTAGCATGCTGAAGTGAAAATCAACAAGGCTTTGATTCTTTGGAGCTGAGGGAGAAAGAAAAGTCAAATATACTATTAACTTGGGCAAATTACTTAGCATCTATAAAATAGTGATAATAGCTGTGTTTTACAGGTTTGCCCTGTGAATTAATAAAAAGACCTCTTTCAAATACAAGAAGTCGCTGACATACAGATGCAATTTAAATCCGTTATTTGAAACTGAGATGGCCCAGAGCTGCCCTCCTCATTCCAGCAGCCAGGGCCGCAGGGAAGGAGATCCAGCTGGAAGGGCAAGACTGACATATCCTCTTTTCTTTAAGGTCTGGGAGACACTATACTCTCGGGTGAGGGCCACTGGACTTTAACAGAACTTTCCAGAATATACTGGGGCCCTGTGCTCTATTTTCAACACATGCCACATTTCAGGTCTCTAGAAGGTATCTGAGGTCCCTCCCACAACAAAGAAAGGATCACAGCTCAAAACCCTGATGTGCTTGTGTCTTTTTTTTTTTTTTTAACATTTATTTATTTGAGAAAGGGGGAGAGAGCAAGAAGAGGTGCAAAGGGAGAGAATCTCAAGCGGTCTCCCCACTGAGTATAGAGCCTGATGTGGGGCTCCATCTCACAACTCTTAGTCATGACCTGAGCAGAGACCAAGAGTTGGACGCTCAACTGACAGAGCCACCCAGGCATTCCTGCTTGAGTCTTTAACTGTCTCAAACATCTAGTCTCATTGTTTAAGCCACCTTGCCAGCTGCTTTCCCTGTCTCTAATCTTTTCTAGTAAAATACTGTCTATGTCTCTACCTGGTCCACAAAACCTTGTTTAACATGCAATATTGTTGCATATGCCTTAGATTTACAACAGAAATAGTAAAAGTTGCTGCTACCATGCTTGTTATCATTTTTTAAGTAAGAGAAAAGGAAGAAAAGAGAAAGGAAGAAAGGAGAAAAGGAAAAATGAGCAGGAAATTATTCTATTTATGTTGAGTGCTAGTACTTGAGGAAAGGCTGGGTAAATTAGTGGTGCATAAAGGGGCAGATGGAGATTTTTATAAAAATTGTGAAAAAAAAATCCCCTGAGCACTTTCAAATACTCTAGAAATTGTAGGTCTTGAGTCTTTATTATGTTGAATTTAACTTCAAATCTCTGCCCATCATTTTTACTTGAAACAGGTACATATAAGTAGGCTGTGAGGATATAGATATCGATATCTGTGTATGTGTGTGTGTACATGGAAGCATACATCTACACACACATGTAGGAATGTATATACTTGTAAAGGGACACAAGAAGGGAAAGAGAATAATATGGCTGAAGGGAGTAACTTTAAATCAAGAAAAGGGGAAGGAGTTAGGAAGAACATATGTGTATGGAAGAACAAACAAATTAGTTTATGAAGAGCAAAAAGAGAAAGGAAAAAGGAGAGAGAGACATAAGCCTGCCACCAGGAGGTGTTGGGCATTAGTCTAGTAAATGAGCCCCACACACAGGGACAGTGCAGCTGTGCAGAGCAAGAGGAAAAACACCATTGGACTAATTATATGCATGGTCCAAGTCTAAGCTCGTAACTTGGGAGAGTATCTCTGTTCTGGAACTTAAAGAAGAGTCAACACACATTATAAGTTGGTTTATAAACAATGAGTAACTTCCTTCCAAGGGATCCAGTGTCTCTTCCTGCCCTGGCTGGACAGAAAATATCACTGAGGCCCCATCTGATTTACTTATTTCCTTGGCCCCATGAAAATAGTCCTATCTGCTGTTCCCTAAGTTCAGAACAGTGTTCTAAGTGATGGTTTGTTAAACTTACCCATACAAATGGGAATGGGAATATGAATGAGTCAATTTATAGTAGCACTTATGATTCTAGATGATTTTCTAGAAATAATCATTTAGGCTCCAAAGGTGTCTTGGCCAAGTTGACAGTTGTGAACACAGGGTTGGATAGGGAATTTCTTTTGCTGTGACTTCTTAGGTCACATGGTATGAAACTCACATTCAGGGCAAAAAGGGGAGGTAGAGAAGAAGCTTCCTTTTACCTTCCATAGGCCACTGCCAAGGGACAGGGTCTGCAAAAGTGGGGATACTTTGGCTTTTCTCCATTTAATTCTCAGAGAATCATGGCAGAGCTCCTGGTAAGCTCTTGGACATGGGTGACGAACTGTCACAGTCTGGCCAGGACTGAAAGTCTCCAGAGATGTGGAACTTTCAGGATGAGGACCAGGAGAGTCCTAGGCAAACTGAGATGATGGGTCACCCTCATAATCCTTCTCACAAGTCAGGTCTTGAATTGAACAATGAATACTAAATGATACCGATCCGCCATCTGAATCCTGCTAGCTCCTAGGTAAAGAATTACTAGGGCTCAATAGATCCTATCAAGTCTTCACTATTTCCCATTATTCTCTCCACCCCCCACTAGACATTTCTGTAGTAAAAGCAAAGGGAAATTCTCTTGTTTGGTAGCATCAGCCCAAGTTAAACAGATCAGTCAAAAATTCTAAAAGGCGAAGGAAGCTGGGTGGCAGAGGAGGAGCAGACTGAAACAGCATTAGGTCCTAGAAGTTCAGCTAAATAGTTACAAATTATTCTGAACACCTACACACTCAACAGGAGATCGAAGAGAAGAAGAGCAGCAATTCTAGGAACAGAAAATCGACCACTTTCTGGAAGGTAGGATGTGTGGAGAAGTGAATCTGAAGCAACAGGAAGATAGACTGTGGGAGGAGGAGCCAGCTCCTGGCAAGCAGTGGAGCAGCGGAGCACAAAATCAGAACTTTTACAGGTCTGCTCCACTGAGGGACCTCACTCTAGAGGCTAGGTGGGGGTGGAGCCATTGTGGGGACAGTGTGGTCTCAGGTCCCAAGGGGTCGCAGAAGGATCAGGGGGGTCTGAGTGTAGCAGAGCTTGCAGCTATTAGTAGGGAAGCCAGCTACAGAGATGGAGCCAAGGAGTGAGCTCTCAGCTCAGGGTTATCTTAAACTGTGATCCGTGGCACAGTCATACCACTGCTCTTTGAGCAGGGACCCCACAAGTGGCAGATCTGGGGAGACTCACCTTCCTCCTCTGGGAGGAGCAGCGGGGGAGCATGTTGGGTTTGGAGACTCCAAACAGGGTCATGAGCCAGAGACAGAAACTCCCAGTCACAGGCCAGGTGAGCACAGAGTGCAGCCAAAGACCAGGAAGATGGGAATGATTGACTGCTTTTCTCTGAAGGGGCACTGAGGAGTAGGGCCCTGAGCTCTTGGCTCCTCTGGGCCGGAGATTGAAAGTCCGCCATTTTTATTTCCGTCCTCCAAAGCTGTATGGAAGGTGTTCAGGGAACAAAATCTCCTGAGCACAAACCTGAGCAGATTACTTAGTCTGGCAAGGGCAGTGCAAATCTACCTCAAGCAAAGACACTTGAGAATCACTGCAACAGGCCCCACGCCCAAAAGATCAGCAAGAACATCCAGCCAAGACCAACCTCACCAATCAAGGAGAACAGTGGAACTCCAGACCTAGGGGAAAGCAATGCATAGAATTCATGGCATTTTTCCCATAATCCTTTAGACTTGCAAAGTGAATTTGTTTTAACTTTATTTTTTTCTTCTTCTATTTTTTAGCATTTCCTCTTTCCCCTTTTAACAGTTTTTAACTATTTTATCTTACCATTATCTTTTTAAAAATTTTTTTTAAATTTTCATTGTTATAGTCATTTTTATCCCTTCATTGTATTTAATCTTAGTTTTGGATACATATAAGACTTATTTTTCTTTAAAATTTTGGGATATAATTTCTTCTAATAGATCAACATATACCCTATCTAGCACATGCCTTTGTTCTAGTCTCCAGTCTAATCATATTCTCACCTCTTTTGCTTTTTTTTTCTTTTTTCAACCAACTTATCAATTCCTTTTTTAGAATCTTTTTAAAATTTTCATCTTTACAGTCATATTCCAACACTTCATTGTGTTTACCCTTATTTTTCTGTATATATAAGTTTTTCTTTCTTTAAATTTTGGGAGTTAGTTTCTTCTAAGAGACCAGAATACACCAAAATCAACTGGGTGGCTCTGTTCTATTTGCCAGTCTAATACATATATAATTTTTATTTTTTATTTTAATTTTCCCTTTTTACTCCCCCCCCCTTGTTTTTGGGTCTCTTCTGATTTGGTTAGCATATATTTTTCTGGGATCTTTGCCACCCTTTTAGTCTTTTATTCTCTTGTTCATATATTCATATCTGGATTAAAAAAAAAAAGAAAAGGAGGCAGTACCGACAGCTAGGGAATTAATCAACATGGACATTGGCAGTATGTCAGAACTAGAGTTCAGAACGATGATTATCAAGGCGCTAACTGGGCTCAAAAAAGTTATGGAAGATATTAGAGAATCCCTTTCTGGATAAATAAAAGCCCTTTCTGGAGAAATAAAAGAACTGAAATCTAACCAAATTGAAATTTAAAAAGCTATTAATGAGGTGCAATCAAAAATGGAAACTCTTACTTCTAGGATAAATGAGACAGAAGAGAGAATTAGTGGTATAGAATATCAAATGACAGAGAATAAAGAAGCTGAGCAAAAGAGAGACAAACAACTACTGGACCATGAGGGAATAATTCAAGACATAAGTGATACCATAAGACAAAACAATATTAGAATAATTGGGATTCCAGAAGAAGAAGAAAGAGAGAGAGAGGTATATTGGAGCAAAGTATAGTAGAGAAGTTCCCTAATATGGCAAAGGGAACAAGCATCAAAATCCAGGAGGCAAAGAGAACCCCCCCTCAAAATCAATAAAAATAGGTCCACATCCCGTCATCTAATAGTAAAACTTACAAGTCTTGGTGACCAAGAGAAAATCCTGAAAGCAGCTTGGGATAAAAAGTCTATAACATACAATGGAAAAAATATTAGATTGGCAGCAGACTTATCCATAGAGACCTGGCAGACCAGAAAGAACTGACATGATATATTTAGAGCCCTAAATGTGAAAAACATGCAACCAAGAATACTATATCCAGCTAGACTGTCACTGAAAATAGAAGGAGAGATAAAAACCTTCCAGGACAAAAAAAAAATTAAAAGAATTTGCTAAAACCAAACTAGCCCTACAGGAAATATTGAAAGGGGTCCTCTAAGCAAAGAAAGAGCCTAAAAGTAGTAGAGCAGAAAGGAACAGAGACAATATACAGTAACAGTCACCTTACAGGCAATACAATGGCACTAAATTCCTATCTTTCAATAGTTACCCTGAATGTAAATGGGCTAAACACCCTAATCAAAAGACAGACACAGGGTACCAGAATGGATAAAAAACCCAAAGCCCATCAATATGCTGTCTACAAGAAACTCATTTTAGAGCCAAAGACACCTCCAGATTTGAAGTGAAGGGATGGAAAACAATTTACTATGCTAATGGTCATCAAAAGAAAGCTGGGGTGGCAATCCTTGTATCAGATTAATTAGATTTTAAGCCAAAGACTATAATAAGAGATGAGGAAGGACACTATATCATACTTAAAGGGCCTGTCCAACAAGAAGATCTAACAATTGTAAATATCTATGCCCCTAACATGGGAGCAGCCAATTATATAAATCAATTAATAACAAAATCAAAGAAACACATCAACAATAATACAATAATAGTATTGGTTAGAGGGGACCAATAGAGTATTGATTAGAGGGAGACTTTAACACCGCACTCACTGAAATGGACAGATCATCCAAGCAAAAGATCAATAAGGAAATAAAGTCTTTAAATGACACACTGGCCCAGATGGACATCACAGATATATTCAGAACATTCCATCCCAAAGCAACAGAATACACATTCTTATCTAGTGCACATGGAACATTCTCCAGAATAGATCACATCCTGGGTCACAAACCAGGTCTCAACCAGTACCAAAAATTGGGATCATTCCCTGCATATTTTCAGACCACAGTGCTCTGAAGCTAGAACTCAATCACAAGAGGAAAGCTGGAAAGAACTCAAATACATGGAGGCTAAAGAGCATCCTACTAGGGGTGCCTGGGTGGTTCAGGGGGTTAAGCCTCTGCCTTCAGCTCAGGTCATGATCTCAGGGTCCTGGGATCAAGCCCTGCATTGGGCTCTCTGCTCAGCAGGGAGCCTGCTTCCCCCAATCCCTCCTTCTTTCCTCTCTGCCTGTTTGTAATCTCTCTCTGTGTCAAATAAATAAATAAAATCTTTAAAAAAAAGAGAAAGATCATCCTACTAAAGAATGAATGGGTCAACCAGGAAATAAAAGAATAATTGAAAAAACTCATGGAAATAAATGAAAATGAAAACACCACTGTTCAAAATCTGTGGGATAGAGCAAAAGCAGTCCTCAGAGGAAAGTATATAGCGATACAAGACTTTCTCAAAAAACAAGAAAGGTCTCAAGTACACAACCTAACCCTACGCCTAATGGAGCTGGAGAAAGAACAGCAAAGAAAGCTAAAACCCAACAAAAGAAGAGAAATCATAAAGATCAGAGCAGAAATCAATGAAATAGAAACCAAAAGAACAGTAGATCAAATCAACGAAAGTAGGAGCTGGTTCCTTGAAAGAATTAATAAGATTGATAAACCCCTGGCAAGACTTATCAAAAAGAAAAGAGAAAGGATCCAAATAAATAAAATCATGAATTAAAGAGGAGAGATCACAACCAACACCAAAGAAATATAAACAATTATAAGAACATATTAGGAGCAACTATACGCCAGCAAATTTGACAATCTGGAAGAAATGGATGCATTCCTAGAGAGTATAAACTACCACAACTGAACCAGAAAGAAATAGAAAACCTAAACAGACCCATAACCAGTAAGGAGATTGAAGCAGTCATCCAAAATTTCCCAACAAACAAGAGCCCAGGACCAGACAGCTTCCCAGGGGAATCATACCAAACATTTAAAGAAGAATTAATACCTATTCTCCTGAACCTGTTCCAAAAACTAGAAATGGAAGGAAAACTTCTACACTCATTTTACGAGGCCAGCATTACCTTGATCCCAAAACAAGACAAAGATCCCACCAAAAAGGAGAATAACAGACCAATATACTTGATGAAAAGCGATGCAAAAATTCTCACCAAAATACTAGCCAATAGGATCCAACAGTACATTAAAAGGATTATTCACCATGACCAAGTGGGATTTATTCCTGGGCTGCAAGTTTGGTTCAACATCCACACATCAATCAATGTGATATAATACATTAATAAAAGAAACAACAAGAACCATATGTTAGTCTCAATAGATACTGAAAAAGCATTTGACTAAATACAGCATCCTTTCACAATCAGAACTCTTCAAAGTGTGGGGATAGAATGTACATACCTCAATATCATCAAAGCCATCTATGAAAAACCCACAGCAAATATCATTCTCAATGGGGGAAAAACTGAGAGCTTTTCAGCTAAGGTCAGAAACACAGCAGGGATGTCCACTATCACCACTGCTACTCAACATAGTACTAGAATTCCTAGCCTCTGCAATCAGACAACAAAAGAAATAAAAGTCACCTGAATCAGCAGAGAAGAAGCCAAGCTATCACTCTGCAGATGAAATGATACTTTATGCAGAAAACCCAAAAGACCCCACTCCAAAACTGCTAGAACTCATACAGGAATTCAGTAAAGTGTCAGGATATAAAATCAATGCACAGAAATCAGCTGCATTTCTATACACCAACAGCAAGACAGAAGAAGAAGAAATTAAAGAGCTGATCCCATTTACAATTGCTCCCAAAACCATAAGATACCTAGGAATAAATCCAACCAAAGAGGCAAAGAATCTGTACTCAGAAAACTATAAAGTACTCATCAAAGAAATTGAGGAAGACACAAAGAAATGGAAAAATGTTCCATGCTCATGAATTGGAAGAACAAATATTGTGAAAATTACTATGCTACCTAAAGCAATCTACACATTAATGCAATCACTATCAAAATCCCATCTATTTCTTTCAAAGAAATGGAACAAATAATCCTAAAATTTATATGGAAAAAGAAAAGACCTTGAATAGCCAGAGGAATGTTGAAAAACAAAGCCAAAATTGGTGGCATCACAATCCCAGATTTCAACCTATATTACAAAGCGTCATCATCAAGACAATATGGTACTGGCACAAAAACAGACATATAGATCAATGGAACAGAACAGAGAGCCCAGATATGGACCCTCAACTCTATAGTCAACTAATCTTCCACAAAGCAGGAAAGAATGTCCAATAGAAAAATGACAGTCTCTTCAACAAATGAGGTAGGGAAAATTGGACGGCCACATGCAGAAGAATGAAACTGGACCATTTTCTCATACCACACACAAAAATAGACTCAAAATGGATGAAAGACTTCAATATGAGAAAGGAATCCATCAAAATCCTTGAGGAGAACACAGGCAGCAACTTCTTCAACCTCAGCCACAACAGCTCCTTCCTAGAAACATTGCCAAAGGCAAGGGGAAGCAAGGGCAAAAATGAACTATTGGGACTTCATCGAAATCAAATGCTTTTGCACAGCAAAGGAAACAGTCAACAAAACCAAAAGACAACCAACAGAATAGGAGAAGATATTTGCAAATGACATATCAGATAAAGGCTAGTATCCAAAATCTATAAAGAACTTAACAAACTCAACACCCAAAGAACAAATAATCCAATCAAGAAATGGTCAGAAGACATGAACTGACATTTCTGCAAAGAAGACATCCAGATGGCCAACAGACACATGAAAAAGTGCTCCACATCACTTGGCATCAGGGAAATACAAATCAAAACCACAATGAGCTATCACCTCACACCAGTCAGAATGGCTAATATTAACAAGTCAGGAAATGACAGATGCTGGCGAGGATGCGGAGAAAGGGGAACCTTCCTACACTGTTGGTGGGAATGCAAGCTAGTAAAGCCACTCTGGAAAACAGCATGGAGGTTCCTCAAAAGGTTGTAAACAGAATTACCCTATGACTCAGCAATTGCACTACTGGGTATTTAGCCTAAAGATACAAATGCAGGGATCCAAAGGAGCACGTGCACCCAAATGTTTATGGCAACAATGTCCGCAATAGCCAAACTATGGAAAGAACCTAGATGTCCATCAACAGATGAATTGATAAAGAAGATGTAGTATAGATATATAATGGAATACTATGCAGCCATCAAAAGAAATGAAATCTTGCCATTTGCAACGACATAGATGGAACTAGAGGGTATTATGCTGAATGAAATAAGTCAATCAGAGAAAGACAATTATCATATGATCTCCCTGAAATGAGTAATTTGGGAGGCAGGGTGGGGGCGTTGGAGAGTAGGGAAGGATAAAATGAAACAAGATGGGATCAGAAGGGAGATAAACCATAAGAGACTGTTAATCTCACAAACAAACTAAAGGTTGCTGGGGGGCAGGGAGGTAGGGAGAGGGTGGTTGGGTTATGGACATTGGGGACGGTATGTGCTATGAAATGTGTAAGCCTGATGATTCACAGACCTGTACCCCTGAGGTAAATAATACATTATATGTTAATAAAAATATCTAAATAAAAAATAATAATAAAAAAAATTCTAAAAGGCCACAAAGCATCCCACACATTTGAGAGTAGTATCCATGAGCCTTAGTAGTTCTAATCTCTGGGGTTAGTTTTAGCACTAATAGTTTGGGTCCGTAAAGTCCAAGACTGGCCCTGGGCCAAATTATAATGTACCTATTTGAGGTGTTCAAGTCCATTACTATCCTCTCTCCAACAGGACTGGAGCGCTTCACAATCTTTGTTTCTCGTAGTGAAACCTGTGCCCAGAGAAATGTCTAACACCAACAAATTACTCATTAGTGTGAATGAAGATGTAGCTCCCCAGGCTGATTTAAATGGTTAAATCTTATCTTTAATTATCTTCTTTTATTCCTTCTACCATGAAGTATTAACTGGGAGCCCTCCATGAGGTTGTTATATAGTAAGGGAAAGCAACCCAGAGCCTGCCCCCAAGTAACTTAACCAAATTCGGCTGCCAGTAATTGCAGGCATCAGTTGACCAGAAAGAAAAAAAGCAGCGAAGGGTAGAAATGGGTTTCCTAACTGCCCTTGACATTGGAGATCTTAGGCTGGCATTGACAGGGGCTGCTGTTTCAGGGCGAGATTCTTATGAACTAACTGTAGGAATTAATGTGGATAGTAAAATCTGAAGTCTTAGTTTTACTTCTCTCTTATATTTGTTTAGACTTGAAAGATGATGTTAAGAGCAAAGAGCAGGAGAATGAAGAAGTGGTCTGAACAAGAAGTGAAACTAAAAGGGAGGAAATTTGAAATAGAGAAACATCAAATTCTGACTTTGGTCCAAAAAGTCATTGATCTCAAGGACTATATTAAAATCTCCCCAAAGCAAAACACTTTATGGACATTGATAGAGCAACTTCAATGTCTGGGACAGGAAATGGATGAGTAAATAGGGTACATCTTATAGAATTTAATGTATCTTTGAGTATAATTATAAAAAATAATGTAGCAGCATGGGAATATTTTAGCATGTTAGTCTTTAAAGTAGAAATATAATCTAGATTATATTGAAAACTATGTAAGATTCACAGAAGCTTACGAGCAGGAACTAAAAAAATATACGGATAATTGAAAATTGCAGATATGGGCATAAAAAGATCCTGGGTTAGTTATTTCATATTTATCTATCCTCATAATATGGTTTGTACAATAAACATTTTGATAAATCAATTGGACAGCTAAGGATAGGGAAAAAGAAATGCTTATTTATAAAGCACTGACTGACTATAAGCTCAGAGAAAGCCAAATGACAAAACTATGAGACTAATGTTTTAAAAAACTGATGAAGTTAGACTTCATCACTGGAAAGTTAAGCCGGATCCAACAGAAATAGTAGTCTCTGCATACTGTACACTAATTCGACTACCTCCAGAATACTCTGTTTAGCTCTGGATAACTTACTTTGCGGGAGACATTGATAAACTACAGCACACTAAAAGAAGGGAAACTATAAGATTTGGAAAGACCTGAAAAGAATAGTAAATGACGGTAAGTTTTAGAAACCTTGGAATTTTAACTTAGGAAAGACAAGGCTGAGGGGGTCTGCATCTGTAGGATTGTTATTATAAATGCTGATTAGGTTTGTGTAAGTTTAGAGAGAAGAAATAGAATTTAAAAAAAAAAGAAACTTTAGGGAAGCAGTTCACTAGCTTAAATAAGGAGGAACTTTCTAATAAGAACTGGCCAACAATGCAATGAACTATTTCAAAAGGTTATAAAATTCTCGTTGCAGAAAACATTTAAGTAAAAACAAGCAAAGAGCACCAACATTTGTTGTGAGTTTGTTCTGGATGGTTCCTAAAGACCCACTGGAACTTTAGATGGTATGTTTCTGTCAAACTTGAGAATGAGAGCTATTTGCTATCTTTCTACAGTTCGTCAGGTATAGACATGAGACAGGTCAAATCTTCCCTTACATATCCTCATTCAATTTGGAGACATAAAATGTAATCAGAATAAAAATCAGATAAGAAGAAATAGATTTTATCAGTTCCCATTGGATTGTGTAAGAATATCCTCTGAGTTTATTTTAAAATTGCATTGCTCAAAATCCATTTGATTACTCTCAACCTAATTACTTTGGTCCACTTTGCAATTTCATTCTTGACCTTTAATCTAATCACCAAGGAAAGAGTTAAAATAAGTAACTTCTATAAGCCAGGCACCATACTAGACATATTACATATATAATTGTCTTAATCCTCCAACCTTATGAGGGAAAAATTATCATACCCATTTTATAGTTAAGTAGAGATTTGCCTATAATTAAGAAAGACACACATAAGATCCTATAGCAAATGCCAGAGCTAGACCTCAAACTCAGGATCTAGGTTTTTCCAATGCTCTGCTTAATCACCCTGTGGCTTTATCTTTCCCAAATCAAACCACTAGAGATGGGAATTCACCCACAAGAAACTACAATCCAATCTCTGGGCAAGACCCTACTCATTATTTCATTTGTTTTGTTTTTGGAAACTGAGCTTGTTCCCACAAGAGGACCTAAATAAAGTTGCTTGTTCTTTGAATGAGAATGTTCAAGCCAGTAACTTCCTTTCGAGGTCACTGGTTTCACAGCTCAGGTCGAAAGGATAATGGCCCCCAAAATATCCACATGGCAAGGCAGAACAGAGTTTTCAAATGTGATTAAATTAAGGAGTTTGAGATGAGGAACCATCTTGGATTGTCTGAGTAGGCCCAGTTTCATCACAAATACCTTATAAGAAGGAAACAGGAAGGTTAGAGCCAGAGAAGCCACCATGTATGATGGAAGAGGGAAAGAGAGTTTTGAAGATGCAATACTGGTGGCTTTGAAGATGAAGGGATCATGAGGCAAGAAATGCAGGTGGCCTCTAGAAGCTAGCAAAAGCAAAGGGATGGATTCTCCACAAGGAACTCAGCCCTCCTGATACTTTGATTTTTAGGTTTTCTTTACTTCCAGAAATAAGACTGTAAATTTGTGTTGCTGTAAGCCACTGGATTTGTGGTAATTTGTTACAGCAACAATAGGAAACCACAGCCTAGAATATTCTATTTTGAATGAAGAGAAATTACCATATTGGAGAACATCTTGACAGCTGGAGAATCAGGAACTTTTCTGCCTGCTGATGACAGACCTAAGATGGCTGTGAGCGTCCCTCGCAGGCCCAAGACCCAGGCAAGAGTGAAGTGGAAGGGAAAGTAGGAGGGAGGCAGAGGGGGAAGGCAAGGAGGAAGGGGCCATCAAGAGAAAAAGAGAGATTAAAGAGTAAACGTAAAGGAGAGACGAAGAACAAGGTACAGTGGGCAATGAGCAGTACCTTGCCACTAACTTGTGTCCTACTAAGAAAGACATACAGGTTCTGGAATGAATCTATAATGTCAAAGTTAACATCTTCATAGAACAGGTATTCCATTAACACAAAGAGTGTCAACTTGATTCCAATTGCTGAAAGAGAGGTTTTAAGTTGTTTCTGAGCCTCTCGGATTCACTCCGGTGTTATCTTCTGTTCACATGACAAGGCTAAGAGGAGAAGAGGGCAGATCAGAAAGCCACGCCATGGGCAGGGATTACCACGAGCTCCAAGGAGAAAAGGAAAGTACTACCTTCCGTTGACAGCCCACACAGGGGGAGTGTGCAGCATTCCTGCTCCATTCCTTTTCAAGAAGCTGTCCTCATGGGACGCCTGGGTGGCTCAGTGGGTTAAAGCCTCTGCCTTCGGCTCAGGTCATGATCCCAGAGTCCTGGGATTGAGCCCCACATCTGGCTCTCTGCTCAGCAGAGAGCCTGCTTCCTCCTCTCTCTCCGCCTGCCTCTCTGCCTACTTGTGATCTCTGTCAAATAAAGAAATAAAATCTTAAAAAAAAAAAAAAAAGGACACAGTCCTTAAGCTGTCGTATCAAGTACCTGATTCTATCACTGCTTGGCTTTTCACAAAGCTGGACCTGAGGAGTACCCTGCCAGGGTGATTTTTTTGTGTACTCACAGGCAATAAGCAGTTCTGAGCATCTACGGGACCAGCTAGATTTGTACCTGAGCACTCTATAACATGGGGAACTGGTGTCTTGCTGTAAGGTCTGCCTCGCTTACCAAAGCAGGTGAACTTGGTTTGAGTGGCTATGACCGGAAGCTGAACAACATGCTACACTTGATTCTATATGAACACTAACTGTAAAACTAGATAACATATATTCGGGCTGCTGAGAAACCATAGAAGCTTACAAGATATAGGTCCTAGTAGATTTTTTTTTTCCATTAAAACTTCTTAAGGATCATCTGATCAAAAGTCAGCTCAGACATTATTTAGCTGTGTTACTTTGTGTAAATGTCTCTCTCCGTACCCCAGTTTCCTTGCCTACATCCCTGTTTGTGGGGGCCCTCTTTGAGTCTATGGATATGCAGTGTCCTGTACCCTGTTGGCATTTCAATGGCACTCTCCCTGCCCCTCTGATAGAGTGTACATTTTTCTATGTCATTTGGAATGAAAAGCTCTCTTCAAAGCCAGGCAACATAGATGCTCTAAAAATGACATTCATTTAAGAGTTCTCTGCCTCCTTCATCTATTCTCCACTTAAAAATGGCTCATCATTTCTGTAAATCCAAAAGTTATCAGTTGTGATCTTTTGCTTGGACACCCTCAGAGCAGGAAAAGAAAAAAAAAAAAAAAACGCAATCCAAACAAAGTGATTGGAGAACCAGACCCCAACAATTAATAGCAACAAAAATATATGCCCATGCTGTAACTGAATTCCTCCTACAAACATTAGTTCTTTCCTTCAATGACTACTTACTTGTTCATGAGGGCATCCTATGTCCCAGGCCCCATCCTAGGCACTTGGGACACAGGGATGAACAAAACAGACAAAGCTCCTGCCTTTAAGGAAATTACATTCTAGAGATGGAGACACATACTAAGTAAAAAGCACAAAACAGAACAACAACGCTGAGTAGAAAGCTAGAGAGGGATGAAGTGGGGAGAGGCGGGCATGGGTCGTGCTGCTCTGGGTGGGCGCCATGAGTGATAACAGAAATCACCAAATACCACCCCTTCATAAGTTTACAGTCTGGACAAGAGGCTGAACACCAGAGAACTACATTTAGGGGCCCAAACAAGTTGTTTGGTTTATGGTTTGAGTTAAACCCTAAAAGGATTTGGGCTGGGCTGGGAAATTAAAGAAATCGTACGGAAAAAGAGAAACAAAGAACAGAACACCCATCAGAAGGTTCTTAGCGGGCGCCTGGGTGGCTCAGTGGGTTAAAGCCGCTGCCTTCGGCTCAGGTCATGATCTCAGGGTCCTGGGATCGAGTCCCGCATCGGGCTCTCTGCTCAGCAGGGAGCCTGCTTCCTCCTCTCTCTTTCTCTGCCTGCGTCTCTGCCTACTTGTGATCTCTCTCTGTCAAATAAATAAAATAAAATAAAATCTTAAAAAAAAAAAAGAAGGTTCTTAGCATCACCATGTAGATCAGGAACAGGAGGTACACTGTAAAAAAAAAAGAAAGAAAGAAAGAAACAGCTATTCCCCTGATGACTTCCCTAGTGTAGGAGCCCACGTTCCTTTCTGAACTAGGGCCCAGGCCTCTGAGTCGCAGTCCGAAAAGGAAAGCCTGATTTCTGCTTCCTCTTCCCTAACACGCTTGACCCCATCTCTCCTGCAGGACCACGGGGAGGACTGATGAGGTAATGTCTCCAAAGGGGTTAGTGCTCTGCGGACTCCTCTGGCAAAATGCAGATTATAACCAGGTGAGGTCACACAGTCTAGAATGGAAATCCTGGAGTTAAACTATTCAAAACATAACATCAAATACATAATCTCTCCCTAGTCAGACAGTTCAGAGTACATATGATGTGGCCGGTTTTCCTGTCTTTCCCTAACCACTTAAAAACACCCTAACCTTTGGCCACGAGTATGTGGGTTTTGGGATGCCATATGGAAAAAATACAACTGACTTTTTTTGTGAGCCGTGCAATGGCATTCCAAAGTAAATCAGGACACACGTATATCAGGCCTGTTCATTTCCTTGGCTATATGTTTGGCCAGATGATGTCAATACTTTGTTTGCCATAACTCTTGTCCAGCTGGCAAGCCGCGTCTGCACAAATCATTGGATTTTAAGGATGGAGAGGAGCGGCATGAACCAGGAAAGGAAGTAAGGAACACCAAGAGAGAGAAACTTGACTTTCAAGAGAGACTCAACACATCAGCCCATCTTAAAACTTTAGTTGATCATCGAAGGAAAAGCCTCTTGGGAGAGCTGTGAGGAGAATTATTCAGTAGAGGCCTTCAAAATACATTTCAGACATAGAATTCTAGAGCACTACTAAAGGACAGTTAAATCACATCCCCTCACCTCTCCTTTCTAAACTTATTGTCTTATGAATCTGAGGTCATACAGTGCTGTTGGAAATGCCAGACTTACACATGGGAAAACAACCACAAATATATATGTGTACATGCATTATTCTTTTCTGATATTATACCTTCACTTTTGAAATTGAGGATATGCAAATCCATATATATCTAAGTAAACTAGCACCATCTATAATAACGCACTGCTCTGAAACAATCATAGAAATCATTTGGAAAATAGCCTCCCATGTTTTTGGATGCCATCTACATTTTTAGTAAACTTGGGGTCATATTTTCTGTTTTGTAAGGGGCCTTTTTTTTTCTATAATTTTGAAAGAGAATGGAAATTACATCTGATGTGACTGGTTTCTTGAAAGGGCATCTTGAAGTCTGACCTCCTAAAAATGGGTTTTCAAATGTTAATGTCATGAATGCCAGGAGAAACAAGGAAATCCCTGAGCTCACCACAGAACAGACAATGCACAGATAGTGGCTAGAATATAGGACTTTTTCTGTATAATCTAGGACTGCAGCAAAGTTGAGGTGAGGGAAGTCAACAAAAAACAGATATGATGCTTATAAGAGGGAACATCAAAAACATAAGGATATGGAAAGCAAAACAAGGGGGAAATATAGAACATCTGAATATTAACCAAAACAAAAATAACATGACTATTTTATTGTCAAACACGGTAACCCTTAAGGTAAAAACCATCATTAGAGATAAGGAGGGATACCTTATTATAAAATGTTCAATTCACCAGAATGAAAAACTGCTTTAAATTTGTATGCATATAATAATATGGTGTTAAAATATATAAAGCAAAAATTTAAAGTACTTCAAGGGGCAATAGATGAATCCACAACCAGACTGGGAGATTTTAAAATACTTTGAGAATAAATTAGTTGGCTCATTTATTCATTTAAGCTCTCTTGTGTATCCTTATTCAGCAAGAACTCTGTTATATGGTTGCTGTGAGTGAAATATATTTTCTATAGGAAAAAGTATTCTAAGTAATAATAATACCATTTGGTCTTTGTTCAAGGCAAAGAAATTAATGGAAATTAATGTGAGGGCCAAGTTCTATATGAAGTCTTAAGGTTTCTCACCCATCCTCTACTTAAACTATATCGACTGAGAGATTTTTAGAAGGGTTGGGGAAAGACTACCTGCCTGGAATGTCATGGAGATAATTTTCCACATGAGCCTACTTATAGACTTAGAGGACTATCTCTGTTTAAAAAAAAATCCCAATATGTATTTAGCAGTAGTCAGCCACTCTGTTACAATGAGGTGACCAATAGATCAGAAACTGGATTATTATCTAAGATACACCTGTCCATCCCATCGAGCTGGATTGGCTGGTCTTACTTCTTTGTGTGTGTTTCTCAAGTACCCCTTGGTGATAATAATTTACTTTCTTCTAACAACATTACAGAGCTTACACAAATATTCGATTAACAGTTAATCTGTCCCATTTTCCTGGGGTTTTTTTCTATTCCATGTATTGAGAACCACTATATGACAGTTCAGTTGCATTCCGAATCACCTGCTTAATCACACTTGTTGCTCCTGAAGCTCTAGCTCCGATTACACCATTTTTTGCTTTAGGAATCAAGAATTATTTTACTATTGACCATGGGCCAACAAGAAAATGGACCTTGGTCTTATCTTTGGCAAGCGAGTACTGTTTCTTATCTTAACCCAAAAGACCAAGATTCAAAACACTTCAATTTTAGGGTTACACTTGTAAATTATTCCTCTTGTAGGTATGTGTATCACTCATCCTGCATGGACAGTACAGTTCATTTTGAGCATTGTTTTAAATGTTCCAGCACTGAGATGAATATAGACTCCTGGCAGCTAGGCAGAGTGCTGGCAGTCTATCACCCTCCATGTAATGCAGGTCTCTAAATAGAGTCTGGACAAATCTGTGCAGTTGTTCCTGCCAAGTCTTTCTACCATGACTGTTACCATCACTCCATGGTCCTGATTTTCAGCCAACGATACATTTATTTAAGTCTGCTAAATTAAAATTGAGGAACAGGTTTTTTGCTTATCTGCCAGATAAGCAGCAAGGGTTACTCATTGAAACCCAGTCAGAGGAAATCTTCCTACAAAATACCTGCCGGTGGGGTACAGATCCTGTTTAAATAGAAAAGCTCCTATAACAAGGATCATCAACTCTAGCCTCTATAATCTTTAGTACCCAAGCTCTCTAGAGTCTTTTTACAAAGCTAATATACTCTTTCTTCAGTTTCTCTAAACCCAAACTATGGATAAATATATCTGCATTCTCTCATTTGGTTCTTTACCCAAAAGCCAGTCCGATCACCACAGAGAAGGAAGGGGTCTATTTCACTCTAGTAAGTAGGATGCATTTCCCCTGATGATGGTTAATGCTCTTCGCTAGGCTAGGTCTCGTCTTTGATCTGCTGACACAATTGATCTTGAATTTCTATTGGTTCTGATGCATCTTGTTTTAAGATTTCTCTCACAAAGCTTTGTTTAATTCTCACTTGCTTGTCGTTTTATGTCTGGCCTTTGAACCCCCAGAGGGGCTTGATTTCTACCCCTCCCTCTTCTTTCATCCTCCTTCTCTTATTTTTTAAAGCTGATTTAGGATGATCTGCATGTAGTGTTTTGGAAATAATGTGCAGGGGGGAGGAGGGAGCCGCATTAGTGAAACAGCAGTGGTGTATTCACAACTTCATTCCGTTTAAAAATGTCTACCTTATTCTCAGAAAGTGTTTGGAGTGCACCGGGGCAGGGGAGTTTCATATGTTCCATAAGAACAAGCAAACCAATGGTGAGTGCTGTGAAGTGTGTAAACCTGGCAATTCACAGACCTGTACCCCTGGGGATAAAAATCTATTATATGTTTATAAAAAATTAAAAAAAAAAAAAAAAAAGAACAAGCAAACCAAACAGTCACTTAATGCTGCGGTTCAGTTCGGCTGTCTTTATTGTAGCCTGAGCTTCAAAGACGGCTGCTGTCCGTGCACGGTGCTACTGAAATTTTCCTTCTGCAGAGTAAAATAAGGCCTTGCCTTCATATTACACTTTAAATTTCAGATCTGTGTGGGACCTCACGTGATCTTCAGCACAACCCCGCACACTGGTAGGACCAGGAACGGACATGCAAGCTGACAGAGGACACTGGGAACCTCCAGCAACAGAGAAGAGTCTCTCTAAGGGAGAGACTCCCTCTTAGAGGGAAAACACTCTTCTTTTCTTTCCTCTTCAGCAGAAAGGTGTTCCCTTTGCCAAAAAGAATCGAAGGCCAGCTGAAATGAGGATGCCAGTGTGGAAAAATGCCTGCCTGAAGCCTTGTATACTGTTGTGGGTTTAGAAACTACGCTTCTCTAGTGGGGAGCAGAAAGGTGAGCCCCTTCCCTTGCTGCAGTAAACAAGTACTGATGAGGAAGAGGCCGTCATCTAAATGCACATTCCCAGGGTTTTGATGGGTAATTAGCCAAGTGACTATCATCAAGGTTAATGGGCTTCCCTTAGTTAAATTTCCATCCACTGGAAATCCATGGAAATAGATCCTTCAGGTCAACAAAGTCCTTCTATGGTTTCTGCTGTTATCCAGAAGGCCCAGTTTCATAGCCCACCTCTGGCTTGGCTTAACTGCTGGATTTGCACCAGAGTCTACATTACTCAGAGAGAGGGTCTATTTCCTGGGCCAGCATGTCAACACAAAGCACTAAGGAGAGTTCATCAACAGGCCAAGCAGGATAGACTGAGAGGATCTTCCACACAGTTGTGCAAAGCAGAGCACAGCTTCTGGGAACAGCAGGTAGGGAAAGGAAGCCAGCTATGGGGGTGGATGAAATGCATGAAGGTGCCATGAAAAATCACCTGTCTACTAAAATTACAGCAAAACAGCATGCGGGTGAATTTAAGGAAGATCTTTATGCAGATGGGGATTTACTTTTTTTTTTTTTGCACCTGCTGTCAGTAAGCATTAGACCAGAAACATCAGCAAACATTGATTAAGCATATTGCCTTGATAAAACTTCAGGCAAAAGAAGAAAGTAGTTCAGCCGCCCCAAAGCCCAGAAGACAAATTACTCTTGGTACAGCAATTAGAATGGGGGAAATTGCTGTACCTTTTTGAAAAAGCACTCAGAGCTTGGTTCTGTAGACAATCTAACAATAGCGGATGTGACTTTAGAGAAAACCTAGCACTCCTACCATGCTTCGTAATTTTTTTTTAAGTACTTCAGGTATATAAAATACCACATGACCAAAACTATGACAGTCAGTCTATTTCTAAGCTATAGCTCAGACTGATGCTTTAAACTAGTTTCCTTCAAGAAATATGTGGTATAATAAGTGAAATAAGAAAGACTTTAGGGACCCGGCATTCCCTCAACTTCCTGTAGCAATGTTCATCCTGAGCTGGGTTTTCTGTCAATTTTCCTCCAGCAGGTCAATAACATGAATGTTTCACAAGCAACTTGAAAATGCATTAGTCATTTTGGGATCCATTTCTTCAGTGTTCTTGCTGGTCCTTCTGACTGTGCAGCGGCAGTTGGGCTATGAGCACAAAATAATGTTCCTGGGTGAGAGGACGGACCTACGTGTGCTCCGCGGCAGTGACCACAAGTAAATTCTAGTTTGTTGCCAGTTTAAACACAGCAGGCTGAGTGAGGGGTGAAGTCATGTAGGTTTCTGTGTGTGTACGTGTGTGTTGGACACTCAGCCGCAAATGCATACACTACTACTTCTGTTTTGTATTGCTTCTTTCCTTGAAATGGAAGGGAAATGACATTTATATTTACTGTGTATTCATTATGTCAGGCTCTGTGCTGGGCCTGATGATAGTCTAGTGCTTAGGCACATGGCCTTTGAAGTCAGACTGCTCAGGTCAAAACCCTGGGTCTGCAGTCACTAGTCAGGTAACACTAGACAAGAATGTAAGCCCTCCAAGCTTCCTTTTTCTTGCCTACTAACCATGATATTAATAGAACTTATTTCAAAGCATAACTGGAAGGATTCAGTAAGTAAACTGCTTAGCACATGGCAATTTGCAATAGATGAGATACTATAACATCTCATTTAGCACAATAATTGTCCTACGAGGTACAAGCATTATATACCTATTTTATAGATGTTAGCACAGAAGCTAAAAAAAATGAACTCAATTCCTCACAATTTTAAAACTAGCCATGATGTCTCCTATGAAACAAATGAAAAGAATGAACAACTATATTCATTCGGGGAATGCTAGCTGCTGTAACAAATAAAACTCAAGTTTACAAAAGCCCAAACACAGAAAAAATTCATTTCTCTCATGTAACACTTTAAGGTGGCTTCCCCGTTAGTAAATGACTCTCCTCCCCATCATGATTCATACATCCAGCTTTCTTCCATGTGGAAGTTCTGCCATCCCCCAGAATCTTAAAGCCCAATCATGTCCAGCGAGCACAAGGGGAAAGAAAACATGGAAAAGGTATACTGACTTCTTAAAATTCTGGACTCAGAGTTATCCAGGACTTCTGCTGGCATTCCATGGGTAAGAACCAAATACACGGCCACACCCAGGTGCAGAGAGTGCTGGGAAGGACAGTCCCTAGCCAGGCAGCTGCTTCGAGTGACAGCCTTATCCTGTGGTGGGGGAATACAGTGTCAGTATAATATAGCATTCATTCCCTGCTGCCACTAGGTCAAAGGATAGCATCTTCAAGCACGAGGCACATTACTTGATTTAGAGAGTTTGTTTTATTCCCCTCCTATTCCACACAATTTCTCCAAATCAAAACTTCACTCCTCTTCCACCTATCATTGTCCTTATTTTTGATTCTATCTAAAAGGAATTTTAGATCAAAGGAATTTTAGATCTATCTCTTTCAGGGTCTTCAACAACTCTCTTCATGGGTCAAGGTACTTGTGCTATGCTAAGTCTGATGGAGAAAAGAGCAGGAGGAATCTGGCCAATTCAAGTGATAGCCTGAAGCTCATTGTTTTGTTATGCATGTGCTTTCTTGGGCTTCAAATATTGATAAGGGCCATGAAATGAGCCCATCTTTTAAAAAATCAAAGCCCTGTCTTGGTAGTGAACAAAAGGGGTTCTGCATTGAACAGCTAGTGTTAACCCACAGAAAAGCCATACTAAATGCCTGCAAGTGGAATTCAGTTAGATGAATAATTAAACAAGACCACACACATAATCAATGACCCCTGTTTCAGTTATCTATCACTGTGTAAGGAACCACTTCAGAACAGTGGATTTAACCACAACCATTTTATTACCCTCATGATGGAGTGAGTCGACTGGGCTCATCCGGGCAGTTCTGCTCTGCATGATGTCAGCGAGGCTGCAGTCATCTGAGAGCATGATTAGGCTGGGTCCTCCAAGCTAGAGCCCTCATAAGAACTGGTGTCATGGTGGGGACAGCTGGAAAACTGGGGACAGCTGGGTCACTGGGGCAGTTGGCTTGGAATTCCCATGGAATTCCCTTTCTATATGGCCTCTCTATGAGATCTCTCCAGTAAGGTAGCCACATCTCTAATATGGCAGCCCAGGATTCCCAAAAGCATAGAAGTAGAAGCTACCAAATCTGCCTAAGACTTTGTCCCAGGACTAGCACAAGGTCTTTTCTGCCAAATTCTCTGGTTAAAGTGAGGCAAAGATCCAGCCCAGGTTCAATGGGCTGGAAACATAAAATGGTATATACTATAAGGAGTGGTCCTCTGGGTATCATTTAAGGGGTTTTTACCAAATTCCTAGCTCAACAATAAAAATAAGCACCATGCCAGACCCAAGTGCAGTCAGCATGGCCTGATGAGAAATTTTATATACTAGGCCTCTTATCCTTTTTGTTTTTCCCCCTGTTTATTCTTTCCTGGGAGTCTGTTTTACAGGGGAGTATTGCCATTCCACGGCGTTCCTAACCTCAGAGTGAGCAAAGGCCAAGAGCGGCAGTCTGAGTTGTGATCAAACTTAATTCCATTTTTAGATGGTTCTCTCACTGTTCTACTTTCAGATGCATAAAGACATGGCTTGAACAGATCAGAGGAAAGTAGAACTGGAGATGAGGAGGGGCAGACAGCCAATCATCCCATAACAAATGGGGTGGCGGTAGAGCCAAGGGCCATGGACAGATATTAGAGGCTGGGATGCCTGTGTAATCTACGTAAGAATTGATGACTTGGGGATCTCATTTAAATACAGTGGAAATATAAGAAACATTTATAATGTACAATCCAATAGGATTTGATGACCAGTGGCTTTAAGAGGGAAGGGAGAGGAGCTTGAGTGTGGGAGCTTGAGTGGCAGGATGAGTGAGTTCCATCAGATACCAAGAAAGGAAAGAGAGTAGGAGGAGTGTTGGGGGGTAAATGATGGAGATTTCACTTTTGAACACATAGAATTTGAGGTGTTTGTAGGAGAGGTACTGAAGTTGAACAGTGGGCAAATTGGATATATGTTTCTGTGGTGGTATCTGTTTTTCCTTTCTTTTCCTTTCCTTTTCCTCCTTATTCATTCCCATTGCCCATGTTTCCTGCTTTGTATAGGGGAAAATTCCCCACTGAATGAGTCCCAGTGAGAGAGAGCCCACATCCCAGTAAAAAATCTTAAAGGGCCAGATTTTGTTTTCTCTGCCCCATCGTAGCTAGGATATGTACACCTGAGGCAGGTTTAACCAATCAATTGCACCCATCCGAGACTATGAATTAGGAATGAGTAACTTAAAAAAACAAGAACAATGGGGTGCCTGGGTGGCTCAGTGGGCTAAGCCTCTGCCTTTGGCTCAGGTCATGATCTCAGGGTTCTGGGATTGAGCCGTGTATCGGGCTCTCTGCTCAGCAGGGAGCCTGCTTCCCGCACACACACCCCCGCCTGCCTCTCTGCCTACTTATGATCTCTCTCTCTCTCTCTGTCAAATAAATAAAAATCTTAGAAAAGAAAAAAAAAAAAAAAAGGAACAAGGACAATGGAGTCTTCGTTCTGCAGGCAGCAACACACCCACTTTCTAAGGAAAAATGGTCTCTGGTAGTGCAAACTATGGCGTCCAGTGCTTAGGACAGCAGGGACCCTTCTAGACTCATGACGCTGCTTAGCTTTGGCTTCCCTTCCTTCTAGCCCATTTGCTGGGTCTTGCTTTTTAAGTTTTGCAAAAATTCCGGGAGCTACAAGATATATTTTTGATAGTTTACATTTTGCTTGAGTAAGCCTCTGTAGCTTGCAGCTCAGATCCCTAACCAGCTTATAATCTGGAACCTGAAGCAGGGACTGGGGATTCCTCAGAGAAAAGATGGCGGCAGAAGCCGCAGGGGTGAATGAGATTGTCCAGGGTCCAGAGAGAAAGTGTCAGGGTGAAAAAAAGAAGTGGGTCAAGGACAGGGCCCTGAGGAATAGTTACATGAAAAGAAGGCTGGGCAGGGCAGAAAGCCAGCACTGTGCCCCTGAAGGCAGTCACTTCAAGGACTATCTTCCCCTGCCAGTTTCCCCAGAGTGAGACCATCTAGGGCACAATGGATTCAGGTGTCAGGGGTATTTAGGACTCAGAGTCCCACTAATAGAACAGATCTATTGGAATGACAAGTCAGAGAAACCATGAAAACCATCAAGGGCAATGGACAGAATTGGAAGCACAAGGCCGACATCAGCCGTCAGGCAAGGAGCAACCGGGGACCTGGAAAGGCAGAAAGGCTGAGGCACAGCTCTAAGGTAGAGGCTCAGGGATGTCTGGAGTCCAGAGTTAGGGAGAATACGCTGGAAGACATACCAAGAAGGAGGCCGTTCTCAGGGCAGAAGCTGTTTGCCATCCTGTCCTTTCACACCTGAGACCACCTGCTCCGGGGTACCTGGTCCTGGCCTTAAAGGTCTGTCTGTATAGCCGGAGAACAAGTAAGAGCCCCACAGGGCATGGCATTCATCACTGAAGAGGAGCAGGAGTGCTGGGCTTCGTGGGAGGTTCTCACTCCAGGCAGCAACATGACTGGGTGGTTTAAATTATGAAAAGGTTTTGTGCACATCAGAACCAAATAAGACATGGCTTTTCTGGATATGAGTTCATTCCTAGCATCAAGAGCTACTAAGGGTGAGGAGCCCTAGTGGCCAGGCCCTCCCCATACTCCGCTGTCTGCTGCAATCCCTGCCTCTCCCGCTGAGCGGTGCTGTGTTGTGTGGGAAGCACAAATTCCTTCCTAGCTGGTACTACCTGATTTCGCCCTGCAGTAAACACCTTGGGCTTTAACTCAATGTCTAAGTCTTTCCAATGAGGCTGAAGCATCTCCCAGTATTTAATGTCTCTTGTCTTTCCCCAGAGTCACCCACTAAACACTAACAGATGCAAGTAATGTGTAGGTGACCTAGATGGCTTATATATAGAAATCACCACGAAACTTTTATGTCTCAACTTCAGACCAATCCTTACCATAGGATGTGGTGTGTTTTCCTTACCACAGCTTTTTCTTCTTTGCTCTAGTGCTCTTCAGAAAAGAACTAGGACACTGAAATGTGAGGAGGTAACGGCATGGGGTGACTTCAGTTATCTGATGTCTCTGAAGCCTGGCCAGTCGACTTGTCCTCAAGAAGATATGGAAGCTTCAGACACAGCTGCTACTTTGCGAATGATTTTGTGATCCTGGTGGCCACTGTAATGGCTTAAATGGCATTTTAATTAGCTGCTTTAAATGGCTTTGCTTTTTTACTAAAGGTAGTATTTTCATTTAAAAATATGGATCGCGGATGTTTCCTTTTAAAAGATAGCTATGTTTAGCACACGGGAAAATGAGTATGTATTTGTAGAGGTTTTAATCATTTTTGTATCTCAGATTGATTTTTGGAATATGAATGCTTCAATACTTTTGTGGGTTCGGTGGTGTCATATCAAGACTTATTATGTTTTTCCTGGTTTTAAAATACTGTTAATTCTTCCACAAGCTTCCCATAGCTCCAGTTTATTTCTGGTACCTACAACAAGTCCACCAGCTGTGTTTATGATTATACACAGTTTTAGAAAGGAGACTTGACTTAGTACATTGTGTGCTGGAAAGAAAAAAAGACACTTACCCTGGATATACATTTCCCTTCCTGCCTACAGTGCTTCTGCCAAAACCACCGGCCATGGCCTTCATGGAATGCCTTTTCACACAGCATTGCTTCTCATCAAGGAAATCACTTCACAGCACATGAATTGTGGCAATGGCTCTGTACTCATGGAATTCACTGGTCTCATTGTGTTTCCCACCATCCCCAGGCAGGTGGCTTAGTAGAACAGTGGAATGGCCTTTTGAAAACTCGGTTACAGCACCTGCTAGCTGGATGACATTATCTTGTGGGGCTGGGTCAATGTTCTCCAAGAGGATAGACATGTTCTATATAAATGTCTAATTATATTTTTTTGTCCTACAGACACAATTTAGAGGTCCAGGAATTAGGGATAGAATTAGGGATGGAAATTGGCACCTTTCAGTACTACCCCCAAAAGACTGATGAGCAAAGGTTTTGTTTTCTGTCCCTACAATTTTACGCTCTGCTGCTGGTCTAGACGTTTTCATTTCAATAGGAGGAACAATTCCACCAGGAAGCACAATAATGATTTCACTGAACTAGAAGTGAAGACTGCCACCCAGTTACTCTGGCCTCCTTGTGCCTCTCAATTAACAGCAAAAAAGCAAGTTACAGTGCTGGCTGGGGTGACGGATCCTGACGACCAAAGAGCAAGTGGACAGCTACTCCACAATGGAGGTAAGGAAGAGTGCTTGAATATAGGAGATCCCTTAGGATATCTCTTAGTGTTACCATGTGCTGTGATAAAAGTCAATGGAAAACTGTAACAACCCTACCCAAGAAGGACTTCTAAAGGCACAGATTCTTTAGGAATGAAGTTTTGGGTCACGCCACCAAGAAAAGAACTATAACCAAATGAGGTGCTCACTGAGAGTGAAGATAATGTGGAATGGGTAGTAAAAGACAATTTTCTAAATATCAGCTACAACTATGTGACCAGTTACAGAAACAAGGGCTGTAACTGTTATGAGTATTTATAGATTTATGAATATATTTGTGTGTACACATATTGTTGATGTAGCAAATATCTCTGCTGCCTTTCTTCTCTTATCCCCTTACAGTGTAACATAAGATACAGTGACTTTAGAGCATAGTATTTAACAATTGCTAACTTAAAATCATAATATTTCAGTTACAGGATATCAAAGAGAAAAATAAACATCACCAAGGACTATGTATCATTTTCTGGGGAAAGGGTTAGTGCATTTTTTATTACATGCAGGATAGTTGTGTCTTGTGAAGCCTAAGTTTGACCCTATGATTATCTTTATATGGAGATTAAATATGATTTAAGAAGATGAATATGGGTGCTCAATTGACAAAAGGTGGACCTGAGATGGTATATGCGTCAACGTGGCTGGACCATGGTGCTCAGATATTTGGTCAAACATTATTCCGGGTGCTTCCGTGAGCGTATTTTTGGATGAGATTAACATTTAAGTCGGCAGACTTTGAGTAAAGCAAATTGCCCCTCAACATGTGGGTGAGCTTCTACCAATAAGTTAAAGGCCTGAATAAAACAAAAGACTAACCCTGAGCAAGAGGGAAGTCTGCAGCAGAATGCCTTTGGATTTGATCTATAACACTGACTCTTTCCTGGATCTCCAGCCGGCTGGCCCGCAGATTTTAGACTAGCCATCTTCCATAATTTTGCAAGCCAAATTTCTAAAACAAATAAATATCCTATTGGTTTTGTTTCTCTGGAGAACTCTAATATACCAGATGATTAGGTTACTTGTTAATGTCTGCCATGAGTGCTTGAGTTAGCATGATGTATTGACAGGATAGGCAGACTTTTGGTTCTGAAATGTGGTGGACCTAGCTAACCAACCCTGAATCTTGATACAAATTCACAGAAATGATACATAAAATACAATATACCAAACTTAATACTGAAAAATACTAAACTTAAAAATATTACCTAGACTGCTGCATAGAGAAACAAAATTATAAAAAGTAGAGCTAGAAATTAATAGACACAAGGGATAGGGCGCCTGGGTGGCTCAGTCATTTAAATGTCTGCCTTTGGCTCAGGTCATGATCCCAGGGTTCTGGAATCAGGTCCTGTGTCCAGCTCCCTGCTCAGCAGGGAGTCTTCTTCTCCCTCTACCTACCACTCCCCCTGCTTGTGTTCTCTCTCTCCCCCTCTCTCTGTCAAATAAATAAACAAAATCTTTAAAAAATAGATACAAGGGTAGCATGAAAAGTCCACTTATGTCCAATACAAGTTCCAGAATAAAAGTCTAGAGCCAAGACTGGCAAACTTTTACGAAGTGTAGATCTTTTACATTTTGTGGGCCATGTAATCTCTGTCACAAGTACTCAACACTGCAGTTCTAGTACAAAAGCAGCCAAAGACAATAGGTAAGCAAATGGGTATAGCTGTGTTCCAATAAAACTTTATTTGCAAACACAGGTAGTGGCCAGATTTGCTCACGAACCATAGTTTACTGACCACTGGCCCAAAGATAGTGGATCAAAGCCAATATGTCAAATAAGAGTCAATAATCTTCCTGAAGTTTTAAATTCTTGATCTTTAGGCTGAATAAGTGTATTGAGTCTCAAGCAAATTACATATAAACAAATTTAAATAAAGTACACTGAATTGCATTGTAATGAAATTTCAGAATTCAAGGATCAAGGGAAAAACTTTATAAACAACTAGGGAGAACAGAGTATCTGCAATAGAACAGCTGATAACACATTTCTCATCACTAACACATAGAATCCAAAAAACAAAAGGATCAAATCAGAGAGCTGAGGGAAAATAACAGACAACCCACAATTCTATACCCAAAGGAAATATCATTCAAGAGTGAGGCTAAAGTAAAGATATTTTGAAACAAATACTGAAGAAGTTTATAATTCACATACCCTGAGGGAAAAGGCCAGGAAAAAGTATACTTCAGAGAGAACAAAGTGATCCCAAAAAGAAGGGGTTGGTGCAATGAGACCAGAGATCCATTTTCAACGGGCAAATTAAATAAGCTTTAATAGTAATAAATGATTTTGAAGTTCTTAAAAATAAGATGGAACCATAATACTGGGCAAGAGTAATTTAGATTTTAAGTCAGGTATGCAAGGTAAAAATTTTAAAGAAAAAAACCTCACAAGAATATAAATGAAATATTTAACTTCCAAAACCAGTAAAAGGATTAAAAGTTAAGTCTTTTTAAGTTGCAATTCAATAGGAGTCAGAAAAGGAAACAGAGGGGAAAAAAAGCCAAAGAATAATACATGGAAAACACAAAAAAGCAGGCAGGAATCAATTCAAATATACAAGAATTTGCATCAAATACAGATGGGTTAAGCTTCTCTGTTTAAAAGGCAGGAGTACTCAGGTTATATTTAAAATATATATATAATTAAATCCAATTATAAGCTATGAAAAAGAGTCACACCTAGAACTTAAGAACACTGAAAGTTCAAAAAGATGGAAATGATATACTAAGAAAATAAAATAGGAAAGGCTGATAACAAAGCTGTTGTCAGACAAAATAAATTTTAAGGCAATAACATTAGGGATAAAATTGGACATTAAGTTCCAAAAGAAAAAATAAATAAATAAAATGTTAAAAAAAAGTTTTAATTAATACACATCTAACAACATAGTCTCAATATACACAAAGGAAATTTAGGCTGAATTACCAGGAGATGGTTATGGACAGATGGTTGTGTCCCCTCAAAATGTCCAGGTTGAAACCCTCAATGTGATGCTTTTGGAGGTGGCACCTTTGGGAGATAATTAGGTTTAGAAGAGGTCATGAGGGGCGCCTGGGTGGCTCAGTGGGTTAAGCCGCTGCCTTCAGCTCAGGTCATGATCTCAGGGTCCTGGGATCGAGTCCCGCATCGGGCTCTCTGCTCAGCAGGGAGCCTGCTTCCCTCTCTCTCTCTCTGCCTGCCTCTCCATCTACTTGTGATTTCTCTCTGTCAAATAAATAAATAAAATCTTTAAAAAAAAAAAAAAATAGAAGAGGTCATGAGTAGGGTGTACTTGATGGGATCAGCACCCTTAGACGAGACCAGAAAGCTAGCTCTCTCTTTCTCTTTGCCTTGTGTACGTACTGCAAGAAGGCAACCACCGCAAACAGAGTAAGAGCCCTCACCAAACACTGCATCCCCCAGCACCTCAATCTTAGGACTTCCCAACCTCCAGAACAATGAGACTTGACCATGGGTTGTTTAACACACCCAGTCTGTGGCATTTTGTAATAGCAGCCTGAATGGAGACAGATTGGGGGAGCTAATTATTTCAGAAAGACTTTCAGTTGATACAGCATTTTTGTGGGATCGCTGTTGGTCAAGAGTTTAATTTTCTTCAGTTGAGGAAGGGTGCTAGGAAACTTATTCTTAAAGCACGACCAAGAATAAAATGTGCTTGTACATTAAAATGATTTGTAATAAAATGATTTGTACACTTGTGTTTGTTGTCATGCAATCACCACCTGTATTCCCCTTGTTGCTTGTTCCCTTGTTACATTACCAACCAAAGACTGCATGAGGCCTTCATTTATATTTGGTTTGTATTTATCTGCAAAGGAAAACTAGCTGATAAAGTAAAGAAGGCAAAAATTGATGAATGAGGAATTGATTGGGGGGGGATGCCATGAGGCATCAGGGATGAGACATATCTCAGGTAGCAAGGTTAGTTTTGAACAGGTTGAAGAAGAGCTTATCCATGAGAGGAAGGGGGAGGATGTATATGTACACGGAGAAGTTTGTTTGCATATGGAATGGGGTGGGCAATCCATTGAGGGCATTCCCACTTGTCAAACCGTATTTGCAAGTTATTCAGAGAATAGAAACTCCAAGAGGGCAGATACTTGTCTATCTTGTCACCATTACAACCTCAATCCCTAAACAGGGCCAGGTATATATAAAAGCACAGTAATTATTGGTTAACACGTTAACAGAGCTCTTGGGTATTAGGAAAGGACAGAACAGAGAACTTGGGAAAGTGAGCAAGTTAGCCGCCGGTGGGTGATAGGATTTTGCAGATGAGACAAGAACTGAATAGATCTCTCAAATCAAACTTTGGTAGCCGGGATGGGGGCAGGGAGCACAGCGATGGAGCATCTGAGTACAACAGGAATCAAAATCTTAAAGTCAGAGGGTCTGAGGGAGCACTTAACCCAAAGCCAACCACATTAACCAGCAGCTAGTGCAGTTGTCCCATAAAGCCAGTGAAACATGAAGCAGGCAGGGCTCAGTCAAGCCCAGAGAAGTCTGCAGAGGGTGTGTTAAGTCAGTCAATGGAGTCTGGGATTTCAGGCTGAGATAGTATCTTCCTCCCATGTACCGATCTGAATTAATATTCAACGACCTTTCTTCTTTAATATTCTGTATTGAATCATTAAGACTTGTCCTTAAACTTCTCCATTTCCAAGATTACAGAGGATTTGTCAACAACCATAGGTGTTTTTACGTTGATGGCTTCCTTTGAAGGGAATCAACTAAAACCTTTCCTGAAATGAAGAAATACCTCATTCCCTGCAGTACTGCCACTAACGAATTATTTCTGAGGCAGACTAACTCGTGGGATGATTTTCCCAGATGTCTACTTCTCCCTCTCTTTAATGAGCAATTTTGAAGAGTGAGATTCTTGTAATTTATCAGAAAGAAGTATGTCATTTTGGACAGGTTTAGAATCTAAGAACATCTTCATTTTCATTTTTTCTCAGACCCTGTGATACCCAGTTTCGTGTTGCTATCCAATGGTCACATTTCAATTGCTTTTCTTGAATGCTCAACTTTTTACAAAATTAGGTATTTCCCTGATAGAACACCCTGCATCAGAATAAGGCATTATAGAACCTGACAAATCTAAGAGAAATGACTATTTTTGACCTACAAACAAGGTTATAACTGGCTTCTTGTTAAGAAGTAAACAGGATTAGGCCATCTTTTTTAGAAACAGATGTTAGTTTTCAAAAAAATCACATTAGTTTCTGATTAACAGCTCAACACTTTTTAGAGGCAGTATCAGTTTTAACAACAGGATAGATTTGGACAACTGGCATTGTCTTTGTCAAAATACACCATTACAATAAATAGAAGAGACCCAAAATAGCCCAAGGAATAAAAAATAATCCATTTCTCTTATGTATCTAAAGTGTCCTCAAATTATGTAATCTTGATGGATTTATCCTCAAAATGGCTCTCTCCACATGGTGGGAAAGATGCCCCCAGTAGATCCAGGTTTACACTGTGTTTTGGCTTCCAATCCCAGTAAAAAGAAGGAGACAACCTTCCCCCACCCCCAACATCCACAGCAATCATTGAAAATATTATGGCCCCCTTGAGTCACATGTTCTTTCAGACAATTCACTAGACCCAGGGATTCTGAGTCATCTGATGGGCCAATCCAAGCCTGTCATGGTGGCAGGGTGGGTATTCTTACCCACACCCACTAAAGGAGAAAGGTAAAACTACATGACAGCCCATTTCCAAAGGCTAAAGGTGCTGAACAGACCAAAAAAAAAAAAAAAGTAATAAATCTATATCTCAGTCTTTCCAGAGACTTCTCAGGGCAAGGGATTTATTATCAGACAGACGGGCACCATTCCCTAGCTGGAACAAGTTACCTAACTCCTATGAGGCTCATTTTTTCTCATTCCTATCAAACTTGTAGAGCTGTTGCAAGGTTGAAGATCATCTACGTAAAGCTCCCTTGGTCCTTCTGTCTGTGTGCGTTCCTGTCTGATTACCATGTCCCCAAAGGGATCCCCTCAAACTCCAGTCCTCAGCCTACAGTGAGGAAGACAGCGTTCACCTGCACCCACCCTCTTCCCTACAACCCCAACTCCTGGAGCTGACCCCTGGCTGCCTGGAAATTTTACCACTTTTTTGGGTCCTCATTCAATTGGGTAGACTTCCCCACCCCACTCTTGGTGTCTTAGTCTGTGCCACTGCTCTAACAAAATGCCACAGACTGGGTGCCTTACAGACAACAGAAGTTCATTTTTTTCAGAACAGCTGGAAGCTACAACTAATTACGCTCTTTGAAGCTGGGCAGCAAGACCTTGCTTACAGGGGCATCTGTTGGGTGACTTGTCACGTCTGCCACATCCTCCAAGATTCTGTTTAAGAGGAAATTTCTCAAGCATTGAAGTCAGCTCTCAAAAGAGGCAGCCTGATTCCCAATGATGGGAAAGACTGGGGGCAGGAGATCATTCTCGGCCACATCACAAAGACGCTGCCTACTCGGTCACTAGAGCCAGCCTTACCCAAACCACCCCAGTCTCCCCTAAGACCTCTCAAACCAGGGGTCCTTCCACCCTTTCTGAGCCCCTTCTAGGGATTGGTGTTCTACCAGGTGTTTATCTAACATTTATTTAACATTCCATAAACCGGAAGATTAGGGCCAGGCCAGTGGCCTCAGAGAAACCAATACCTAAGAGTACGTACAGTGCCGTACAATTAACTAATACTTACTATATGGTGCAACTATACCTATTTTACGGATTAAGAAACTGAGGCCCGGTAAGGATAGTTAACCAAAGACGCTCAGTGAGTAAATAGAGCTCTGAGTAATCCAAGCCTCTTGCCCTCCGAAGTGTGCATTCTTTCTATTGGCCGTTAGGGGACTATGTAAAACATAGTCTGGCTGGTCAGAGTGCTTGGCTCTCTGAAAGGAATCATCCCAAAAGAAGTGAGGCTTTGGAAAAAGGAGATTCTGACTCTCTCACAAATTCTAGATGAGAGTTCTGCATGAAAACCATTCAAAGTGACCTCTGTTTTATAAAAATAGGTAACACAGGCTGGTTAACTCTTGATAACTAATCCCTTTCCAACTTTGAAGACTCATTCTTGGTCTTGTCTCCCTCTGCCAAGTGGCTTTAGTTTCAACTGACCTTGGCTACAACACTGAACAGTGTTTGTCTGTGAAGGCCCTATTAACCTGAAGCCTCTGATCCTTGAATTGTTATTCACACCATATCCACCCTGCCTTTGTGTGACAACTTAATGTACATATGGGGACAGCAAGGTCCAAACCTTACTCATTAAAACAAGTAAGCTAGAATTACTACAGGGACCAGTATCAAAAACACCACAAGCACAAAAATAGTCCGTATTTCCCTTGTTTATACTTAAGGGAGTCTGACACCCTTATTCGTGAGAAATAGCTCTTGAAGACACGCTGGTCCCAACCCATGCCTCAGGAAGGGCAGACAGGGGAGCAAAGCATTGGGCTAATAAGGACAGAGACCTCTGTGTTCAGTATTTGAAGAAGACAAAGAGAACAGGAAACATTTTTGTTTAACCGCATTACTTATTGCTTTATTATTATTCTTGTTTAATATCAGTAATGTCACTGTGGTCATGTACCTTCGATGCTGAAACCCACAGTTTGAGAAGCTTAACTCCTTGTTATAAAACAAACATGTGTGAGAGTCTCAGGAACCGGGAGATGTGATCTGAAACTTAACACCAAACTGCTCGATGCATAGATTATTGGGAAAAGGAAAAGGCAAGCGGTTTACATGAATGTGGTTGGTTTGTTTTTTTTTTTTTCTTTTTCTGCCCTAGAACCACATCGATCCCCATCTTAAAAGGCAAATTAAAGAGTGAACAGAAATACTCTAAGCCAAGTTAACTAAAATTAAGTTACTCATCAAAGTAAGTTGCAGTGAACTGAGGCTTGGGGGCCAAGAGAAACCGGGGTCAGGGATACTTGTGTTATCCGGTTGTATTTTGTTTTGTTGTTTTGTTTTAATACAGGATGCTCCTTTTGGAAAGGTGGGTTTGGAAGGTAATGGCCCTCTAGGCAGAGCACACCACGCCTTCAGCTCCGGGGCTCTGAGCAGCCAGCATGCGGCACAGCAGATCGCTGTCATAGTCAGCACGTCGGGATTGCCTGTCACTGTCACTCTGGCTCAGTTAAGACAGAGCTGGGGCTGGTGCCAGCAAGATCTCTTCCATCCATAATGCCCACCCTCTGCATGAGAGTCAGCTCGCTCCTGGAAGAGCATCCCTCATTTAAAACTTCTCATACAGAAAATCAGAAAACCTTGGTAACTAAAGGTAGAGTTTACTGAACAACTGAGGCAAAGAGCCTTTTAATCACCATTCAGGTCAGCTAACAGGACTGTGCTAGAAACCCCAGGAACCCCTTCACATGCCCCAGCCATGAGCCCTTCTATTCCCCCCAAAGCAATTACCAGTCTGATTTTTAAAGAGGGCTTTTTGGGTTCCCTTAGAGTTTTTCACCCAAGTGATTAAAAACTATGGTTTAATCTTGCCTAGTAAAAAGGAAACGTGTATTTTAAGTCTCTTCAAACCTGCAAATACCCCCTCAATCCTTTTCTTTTCCTTAAAACTTATCCGTCAAAGAGCTCACGACATTTTGCCAGTAGAATTTGCCTCATCTGGATTTGGCTGACAGCTCCCTGCTGGCACAGTCTGATATGTTTTCCTACCCTTGGGATTGCCCACAAAAGAGAAGTCGTGTTCTCTCTAGCGCCTGAGTGAAACAAGTCTGGAAACCAAAATTTCTTCCTTCTCTCTCCCAAGCCCCTGAGGAAGGGCCCTCCCTCCAAGATACAGTCAGCCTCCCTGGGCACCTCACCCCTTTCATGCTTTTATAAATTCGTTCTCTTCCCAGCTCATCCCACTGCCTGAAGTGCCCTGTCTGCTTCCTCCACCTAGAAACCTACACCATAGTCCTCAGGGCCCAATTCAGAAGTCGCATGTCACTCACAACTCTGTGAAGTCTTCCCATAAGCCCTTGGCAAAATACGTCCCCAGGTCCCAGACGTGTTCTTTCTCCTTCTATCACAGCACTTGCTAACACCACGTGGTCACTGCCTGACCCAGGGCTCTCTCCACAACCACTGTCCCCACCCCATCCCTGCTCCTTGAAAGCAGCAACCTTAACCTTGAGGAAGTAGATATTAGGTGCAGCCAACAGTCCTGGATCTACTGAACACTCCCCCACACCCTGTGGTCCACAGACAGGCACTCTCTCCCAAGGACCCTCCTTTCTTTTCTGGTACCTGCAAGGCCTGCTGCTCTTCGGCAACTCATTTGTTCCCAAACACACAGCATGCTTCCCTGCCCTCAACTGCCTCTTCTCTTGAGAAGGATCAGTACCCTTGTCCCATCTGAAGTCGGCTTCGAACTTGGCATTCAGAGAGAAGGATCACGGAACACCACCCCTCCCCTGCCTGCCTCGTAGCTCAGCACAACAGCGCTGCAGTGGGATGCCGCCATGCTTTGGTCACACTGACAACGGACACAAGTAACAACTGGAGACACAAGCCCCAATCACTGCCATCCTCGGGTAAGCCGGGCAAGCCGTGAGCGACGTATTCCCGCACCATTCTATTAAACTCTTTCTCACCTTCCAAACAAATCTGGCTTCAAAAATCACTGCCTACGAACTTTGTCTGATTAACTTGACCCAATTCTCTTAATCTCTCTACTCAATGAGCCT
Source organism: Neogale vison (assembly GCF_020171115.1). NCBI lineage: Eukaryota > Metazoa > Chordata > Mammalia > Carnivora > Mustelidae > Neogale > Neogale vison. Next base: position 221,818,557 of record NC_058091.1, read on the forward strand.
TCATTAATTATGTACCTAGAGATTTTACTCTATTCATGTGCTCTCACTATATTATTCTATGAATATGCTTTCATTTCTTTTTGTTTGCTGAAAGGAAGACCTCAGTGCACAGTATTCTTGAAACCCCTGCAACCATGTGAGCTCACACTTCTGCACAGAGGACAGACCCAACAAGTGCCACTGACTGACAGACCTACATGACTATACAGGTAACTGGACAATTGTAATTCGCAAGTATGAAAACGAAAGAGCTGAGGGGGAAAAGATAAAATTTCTAGGCTTTCTGATGAACAATTTATTCAAAACGTCTTTTTCTTTTCCTGAATGGTACTCTTTATTTTTCTCACCAACCCACTGAAATTTGCTAACCTGCCAATCTCCAGAGCTCTTTTTATTTTTAATTTTTTTTATTTTTTATTTTTTTAAAGATTTTATTTATTTATTTGAGAGAGAGACAGTGAGAGAGAGCATGAGCAAAGAGGAGGTCAGAGGGAGAAGCAGACTCCCCATGGAGCTGGGAGCCCGATGCAGGACTTGATCCTGGAACTCCGGGATCATGAACTGAGCTGAAGGCAGTTGTCCAACCAACTGAGCCACCCAGGCGTCCCTCCAGAGCTCTTTAAATAAAGAATTATTGATCGAGTTTTGACTGTTCAAAGAGTCCAGAGTCCTAAATATAATCAAGTGTATTACTCTGAGTACTGCCATAGCTACTTGGCGATCACTGTCAGTAAATGCTCCTGAGTGAACCTGTAGAGTTTTCACGAATTTTTCCCACAATCCCCTATGATACAGTAACTGTTCCTCTAAAGCAATGAGCCCTCCTAATAATGCTGTAAGTCAAATGTGAACTACTTGATCAATTACTTTTTACTTCCCAAAAGGAGTATCTTTCAGGTCCTGGACTTACACGTCTATGATAGTTTAGAGTAAATGTTGATATTTAAGACATTTGGTCAAATTTGGACTGAAGAAACTTGTTTTATCTTCTGAGAAGAAGTAGATTTTCAGAAGACTCAAGTCACCTATTCATTTACCTAAAGGTTTATTAAAAACAAACAAACGAACAAAAAAAGTAAGCAGGACGTGTATGTGTTTGTGTGTGTTTGTGTGTGTACAAAATATGTTCAAATTGGATTACTTAGAGTAGAATCCTTTAAAGTAAGCTGAGGGAAGGACATTACACGTTCTAGAGAACAGGAAGTTCCTTGGGATCTTTGCTCATACATTTTTTCAGTCAATAAGTTGGAAATATCTAGATGCTTTACAGAAAAGATGTAAGGTAAGATTAACAGTATGTGAACACATTTGCCATTGTGTACACATTTTGGTATTTAAATCATTCATTAGTAAATACATAATTAGATTTGACCTACTACTTTTAAAAAGAATTATAGCCTTGATTACACTTACCAAGGTAAACATATCGTATTTATTCAAAGTAAATTTAAGTATTTAAATTGAAAGGTATTTCTTAAAATAAATGAGTGGTTAACTTTGATCAAATGAATGAAAGAATTGATCACACTATTTCTAGTACGATCTCTCAGTAGCCTGGGCCCCTAGCAACTAGAAGGCTGCAGCCCTTGGGCTCTCCTATTCATCCCTGACAAGTTTTCTAAACACCCTTCCTTCCTTCTGTCCTCTCTCTTCTTCCAAAGATAGTGACTAGTTTGGTCATTCTGATTTCCAGTGGCAACCATAGCTTCCCCTTCCTCCCCCAGGATAGCTTATTCCCCAAGCTAATCTCTTTTCTCCCTAAAATAATCAGTCTGACCCTTGTAGTTCTAGGTTCTCCTATGGAGGAAATAACAAGTTCAGAAAATCCTAAAAATTTATATCTGTAACTTACGAAAACCAGAAACATTTACAGTTTCTTTCTAGGCCTGATTGTCCACTATGGTAGCCACTAGATATACAAGGCTACTTAAATGTAAATTTAAATAAATGAAATGAAATGAAATTTAAATTCCAGTTCCTGGGTTTCTCAAGCCCTATCTTAAGGGCTTGATTGCCACAGCCAAGGTATTGGATGACATACAAAATTCCCATCATCACAGAAAGTTCTATTGGGCAGAGAGCTATTACGAGTCCCTTCTCCGAAGCTCTAAAGACCTTCTCTTTTGCTGAGGATGTCATCCACCTTCAGGCTTCAGCAGACCTCCTCCCAATGGTGTGTTCAGGCTGGACAGACATCCTGTTTCTGAATTAAGTGGATCAGATATGTCTCACCATGAGGCCCATCGTAAGTGCCTCATATGAATGAATGTTAGGGGAACTCTTGTACCCACCAACTTAAGGAAACGGGCAAGCCTGAAGGATTTTCGTCTTCTTCAAGAAGGTAGGCACAGACCAGGGAAGGGGCAGTGAAGCAACAGAGGGAGCATATTAAAGATTCAAAGACACAGTACTCTATCTCTTAGGAGAGGAAATTTAGAATTCCAGTAAGACCTCACCATGTGCAATGCTTAACGATGTGTAAACGAATAGGTAAAGAATGGAAGCCACAATGACAAGAGCCCTGCGGTGAAAATGCAAAAATCCTGTTTCAAGTGTAAATTGCCAACCTTTTAAAAGATCACGGCTCTCAAAAGGGAACCAGGCACACCTGTAAAGCACAGCCCGGAAAGGCTGGAAGCATTCTACTAACGCAGATGACTTTTCCATCTCACCCTCAGGCGAGGCGGTCCTTGCACATCTGTCTTCATCACCTGGCCACCTCCAGTCCAGCACAGAGCCAGATACACCACCGGCGCCAGGACAGTGGTGCTGAGTGCATCCCAAACACACGTGTTTCTGTCTTGGCTCCTTCCTTCTACTGTCCTCCTCCCAATGATTGTGGATGCAAACAGTGAGGACCACTGAGCCAAGCCCTGGGTCTCGTTCCTTTTCATTAACTTCGTTGTTTTTCTTATTTGCTCAATTTCCCACAAAACCTTCCCTGACTCTTCCTGTAGTTCTAACAGCTCTCCGGAACCTCTCAATGTTCTTCTTCACTGGGTCACCCCTACCTGACATCTGTTGGTTCCATTTCTTCCTGGGCAGCCTCTCCCCTGACATCCCCTGGTTTTGTCCAGTCAGAGATGGTTCACATCCAGGCTGCTGTGAGTGGTTGTCTGGGCGTCTCTTTCGCTGGTTTCCTGGGACCCATTTCCTGGACTCTCACCCCGTCCTATCTTGATTTACTTCCTTATTTTACTACAGCACATTCGCTAAATGTCTGAAAATGTCTCTACTCAATACTTAAATTTTATTGGTGATTTAGTAGTGTTAATTTTAGGCCGATTGTCACTTTCGCTTGGATTTGAAGGTCTTGCTACAGCACCGTCAAGATTTCTCTATTGCTGATGAGAACCCTGGTGTCATTTTAACACCCGATCTTTTGTACGTGACCTGCTTTTTTCCTTCTTTAATATAAACTGATGTGGATCTTTTTGAAATTATTATTATTCTTTGGGCAGTGAACTTGATGGACAGTCTATATCTATAGTTCTTCAGGCCTGGGAACTGTTACATATTTTTTATATGAAATTGGTTGAAAATGTGAATAGAACAAGTGGCTTGACTTTCCCACAAGTAAGAGGGAATTATTTCCTGCCTTCGGACTCCAACTGAAACATTCGCTCTTCCCCAGTCCTGAGCTTACCAGCCTTTGGCTAGGAACTCCACCATTGGTTTTCCCGGTTCTCAGGTCTTCAGACTTTCCCTGGAACTACACCATTGGTTCTTTTGGGTTTCCAGTTAGCTAACTCACCCTGCAGATCTTGAGACTCTCCCACATCTATGAGGGTGTGAACTACTTCCTTAAAAGTCATCTCTTCAGGGGCGCTTGGGTGGCTCAATGGGTTGAGGCCTCTGCCTTCGGCTGGGGTCGTGATCCCAGGGTCCTGGGATCGAGCCCTGCATTGGGCTCTCTGCTCAGCAGGGAGCCTGCTTCCTCCTCTGTCTGCCTCTCTGCCTACTTGTGATCTCTGTCTGTCAAATAAATAAATAAAATCTTTAAAAAAAAATATCATCTCTGCATACACACACATTCTATTGGTTCTGTTTCTCTGGAGACCTCTGATCAATATAATTGCTCCTGTGTGAGGGAGAGACCCTAAAATGCTGCTTTGGAAAACCCTGGCTCTGGGTAGGGCTTGTTGACCGGAGAGTTTCACTGTCCATATTTGTAGTTCTTTCTTTCTTTTTTTTTTTTTAAAGATTTTATTTATTTATATGACAGAGAGAGAGAGAGAGATCTCAATGATGTAGGCAGAGAGGCAGGCGGGGGGGGGGGGGCGGGGGGGGGAAGCAGGCTCCCCACTGAGCAGAGAGCCTGACTCAGAGCTCGATCCCAGCACCCTAAAACCAGACCTGAGCCGAGGGCAGAGGCTTAATCGTCTGAGCCACCCAGGCACCTGTAGTTCTTTCTTCTGAATCTTCAATCTCCCCAAGGAAGCACCTTCTAATCTTCTGCCTCAGGAAGTATAAATGTGGTGGATGCGTGAAGGAAGAGCCAGAGGGTCTGAGAATTCAATGTTTTCAGTAGTGGCTGTTCAGGGTACAGAAAGCCCTGAGAGTCCAGCTGTTCATTCTCAGCTGGCACTGCGAACAGCTGGACACTGCAAGACACTTGGGCTCTGATGCGCTAAGGCATCCATTGCGGTTTGTGAAGGAACTGCTTTCTTATGCATTAAAAATAGCACTGTGTACCATCCTTGGAAGAACTGAAAGAATATCCCCTCATACTATTATTCTCTATAGGACTTAATATTCTTGCAGAACCCCGTAAGAGAAAGGCCGGTAACAAATGCAGACTCTCTCCTGGTTTTCAGCCCCACAGCTCACCCCCCTTATTACAAGTCCTACAGCTAGTGGGGTTCTGTACAGGACATGCTAGCCCCTCTGTAGACACTTAGATTGAAGCCTCCTGAATCTTCTTAATTTTTTTTAAGATTCTTACTTATTTGAGACAGAGAGAGCATGAGCGGGGGGAGGAACAGAGGCAGAAGGAGAAGCAGATTCCTCACTGACCAAAGAACCCCACAGAGGCTGAATCTCAGGATCCGGGGATCATGACCTGAGTTGAAGGCAGGCTCTTAAACGACTGAGCCACCCAGGAACCCCCTCCTGACTCTTTTTAAGCAGATACCTCCACCCACCTGCTTTGAATCTTGTAGCAATTCATTGCTACTGCACATTCTTTGTTGTCTCCATGCTTCCAATCTGGCTTTCTGGCTTGAAAGTATTTTATTCTCTTACAGTCGTTTTGGTGGAATTTATAGGACAAGAAATGACTCAATGTATAGATTTACCATGATAACCCAGAAGCCCAGGTATTCTGAGTACATGATTAATACTCTAACTAGGATTATGTCATTTATCATTCAAATGAGGACATCACTGAGGGAAAAAGACTTTAAAAATAATTACTACTGTATAATTATACACACTTTTTATTAACAAATTGGTATCATATTAGTGGATCTATTAAAAAAAAAAAGTTCTAATCTGGGGTGCCTGAGTGGCTTAGTCTGTTAACGGTCATGCCTCAGGTCTTGTTCCCAGGGTAGGATCAGGCCCCATGTGGGGCTTCCTGCTCAGCAGGGAGTCTGCTTCTCCCTCTCCCTCTGTTCCTACCCCAGCTTAATGCTCTCTCTCTCAGTAAATAAAATCTTCTTAAAAAATTCTAATCTTCCAGATTTAAAAAACTTTCTTGAATTAGTATATCCAAAATAAAATTACATATCCATGTACATTAAAGTAAAAATTACAACAATTCCTTATGTTGATTATCTGAGTATTTAAAAACTGAATAAAGATTGCTGGAACATTTTCATTTAATCAGTTTTTTAGTCATATCTGTTTCTTTTCTTTTTTTTTAAGATTTTATTTATGTATTTGACAGAGATAGATCACAAGTAGACAGAGAGAGAGGACGGGAACAAGGCTCCCTGCTGAGCAGAGAGCCCAATGTGGAGCTCCATCCCAGGACTCTGGGATCATGACCTGAGCTGAAGGCAGAGGCTTTAACCCACTGAGCCACCCAGATGCCCCTAATCATATCTGTTTCTAATATGTCACAGTTACTTTTCTGAATATACTTTTTTATTGTGTAACTTTCAGGTGTACAATATAATTCAACAACATCTGTGTACATTACAAAGTGATTATCCCCAAAACTCTTAGTTACTATCCACCACCCTATAGCCTTTCACCTCACTTGCATATTCCTTCCCCTGCCTCTCCACCCCCCACTCCGCCCCCCACAACTTCCTTCCCTTTTGGTAACCAGTGATCTGATCTGATCTATGAGTTTGTTCTGTTTTGTTTGTTCATTAGGGGTTTTTTGTTTGTCTGGGGAGGTTCTTTCTGTTTGGGGGGCATTGTTTATTTTGTTAGATTCTACATGTGTAAAATCATATGGTGTTTATCTTTCTCCTTCTGACTTAATTCACTTAGGATAATGTTCTTAAGGTCCATCCATGTTTTCCCAAATGGCGAGATTTAATTCTTTTTTATGTCTGAGTTATATATATATGTACATATACATATATATACATATACATATTTATGCATATTTATAAATATGTATTATATATATTACATAAATATAATTACTTCTTTATCCACTTATCCGTCAATGGACAATTAGGTTGTTTCCACTTTTGGGCTATTATAAATAATACCTCCATGAGCATAGGGGAGCATATATCTTTTCAAAGTTGTGTTTTCATTTTCTTTGGATACTCAGTCATGGAATAAATGGATCATATGGTAATTCCATTCTCAGTTTTTTGAAGACTCTGTTTTCCATAGTGGTTATAACAATTTATAATGCTGCCAGCTTTGTACAAGGGCTCCTTTTTCTTCATATCCTCTCCAGCTCAATAATGCTTATCTTTTTGACACTAGCCACTCTGACTGATGTTAGATATCTCACTGTAGTTTTGAGTTGCATCTCCTTAATAATTCATAAGGTTAAACATCTTTTCACGTGCCTGTTGGCCATCTATATATCTTCTTTGGGAAAATGTCTCTTTAGATCCTCTCCCCATTTTTAAATTGGGTTGTTTGTTTTTTTTGTTGTTGAGTTTTAGTTCTTTGTACATTTTATATATCAACCCCTTATTGGATGTATGATTTGCAAATATCTTCTCCTATTGAATAGATAGCCTTTTCATTTTGATAGTTTCCTTCATTGTATAAAAGCTTTTAAGTATATTTATTTAGTACAGTTATTCTTAAAATGTTCCTAATATTTACTGTAATATTTTCAATATTATATTTATAGTTACTAAATTTGCAATTGTTGACCCCATCACTTGACTTTTCTCTCTAGGCCATAATATTTTAGATGACAAAATCCACTCTGTACAGGGTTGAGGTAAATGGGGAGCTCATTGCAAATTCTACTAAATGGAAGATATTCTCAGTTCTACTTTTTTTTCTTTAAAGTAGGCTCCACATCCAACATTGCACTTGAACTCGTGGCCTTAAGATCAAGAGCGTCATGCGCTACTAAGTAAGTCAGCCAAGTGCCCTCTCAATTCTACTTTTAAAATAAATATAAATATTTGAGCCCCATATTTTCACATGTACTTCCTTTTTTGTCTCAATTCAGAGTAATTCTCCTTTTATAGGATAAAACTTACCAAATATATTGTCTGTTGGTTATTAAAGTGACTTTTATGAAAAGAAAAATGCTTTTTTATGAATGAAATGCAACCAATATTTAAAGGACTCATTTACAAAGTTACCATCATGGGTCACTCACGTGGACTTGCAGTTTTCCAAAGGCTCAAGATTTTAATAATGGACAATAAAGAGAGCAACATACAGCCAGACTGAAAAATCTTTCTAAATTCAGCACCAGCTTTGTTAAAAAAAAAAATTGTAGCTCAGTTACTTTATGCATATATAAAAATATTTGTAAATCTTAACAACTACAACTTCTATTTTTATTGGTAGAGTACTGCAGCTTGTTTGAATACACAATTATGAATTATGCATGTATACAACCAATTCCAAATACATTTCTGCTCCATAGTTTCCTAATTTAGAAAGAACATTGTTATTGCTATGACTCTGTGCCTTAACAAAATTTGTATTTGTATTATGACTACAAAAACAAATCATGTTCTCTTCAGCGTTAAGTCTTTGAACTGTATTTAGAAATGAAATTCACTATGATGTCAGATATTTCAAATTCAACACAATGAACTTACAAAAAGCTTTACTTAGATGCCATTAATTTTATGGAAAAAAAACGAAGCCTTATTGATATTAATGGATTTTGTCTGAAGCATCTGATGTCATGGGCATAAAACAGGCATAAGTTTTCCGTTCACAAATTCTTTCTTTGCTAATGGACACAACACATTGCCAGTCATTGCTTCATTTGTTTTGTACGTGCACAAGGAATTTGCAATTAAAAATGAGAGAAATCAATTTAGAACAACAGTCATTTTATCCAAGGAAAAGTCATACTTCACAAAGTGATGTATAAACATAATTTCTGCAGCTATCCATGTTTAATTGTCTTTAAACATGGTATTCTTAGAATAAATACCAACTTTTCAAGTAGATTCTGACAGATCTTCAGCAAATTTGTGTCTGTTTTTCAGTGGACAAAGATGTCACCACTGACTCCATGGTGAATGGTTAACAATTTTTTTGCTCACATCACATGGTTGATTTTTTTTTTTGAGAAACTAAAATTCAGTTTTTAAATTCTTCATTAGACATGTACACTTAAAAAGCTCTTTGCTTAGACAAAATAGGGGCATAAGGAACTCCAAAAGCCCACTCTTCTATACAAGCAATAGAAGAATTGACAACAACATGACCAAATTTTTTGAATCACTGGAAACTAACTGTTGGGTCCTAAATCAAAGGAGTGAGACTGATACAAAGTGAAGGTCAAGCAAGGCTTTATTTCGAGCCAGCATTGAGAATCAAACCGACCATTTGGGGCCGCCTTTTACAGAGAGGGTGACCCCTCCCTGCTTTACAGACTAACTTTTATAGAGCGAAGGCCATGTGGTTGAGCCTGGCCACACGCAGGTGGCCAATGAGATTGAAAGCTGCACAGTCATGCTAGGTCACACACAGGTGGCCAACTGAATTACAATTCACCCCATAGTAGCTATTTGAACTAGCCTATCACCTTGGTCAGAACTGGTGCCCAAAAGGAGGGGCCCACACTCCTTGGTAGCTAGGAAGACAGTTGCGGGCCCCACTGATTGGATGTCTCCACCTGGCCCGATTCATCTCTGCATCCGGCCTCTGTTATCCCCACCTGACCTGACCCACCCTTGTATTTGGCCTCTGTTATCTGGGACTCGTTGACCGTATTTTACTGGTTTCCTGGACTTGCTTTTAAGTAGGTTCCCATGGGGGGAGTGGGGGCAGGGTCAGTTTAAGTTTTACTGCATAAACAACAAAATCACTGTTTAACCGAATAGAATCGCTCTGGCTAAATAGGCCCTTATACTAACCAATGGCTTACAGTAACCCAGAAGTGCTTATTCAAGAAAAATGGCTGAATCTCAGTAAGAACAGTGAGGCCTGTGGCATCTTAACTTACTTTGTTCCTGTTTCCTAATCCCTAGCTCAACAGTAGCCTTGAAAATAACATTCTACCTTCCTGGTAACAGTGGAGCAGAGAGCAGATAGGCATCAGTTGCAAATTGTCCTCAGTTGATCTAGCTGGTGGTTCTCTGAAAGGGCTTCTCAAAAGGTGACTGACCTGACTGGTACTCTCTTGTGCTAAAAAGCAAAGAGTCAGGACTCTGCGGAAAATATTTATAGGCCAGTGTTGTAGTCCCTGCTGCCTAATTCAATAAGTAACCATTGGAGCAAACAACAGATGAACCAAAAAAAACCTGGGAGGAAAGTCTTGGAGTGAGATGTTTTTAAAAAAAAAAAAAAAAAAAAGTAAATAAGGGCTGAGGAAAGCTCTGACATATCCCAGGAAATTTAGGAAGTCATACACATCCCCAGGTCATGCTTGGGTTCAGCTGTGTTCCAGTTCAGGAAAGATGGGAGAAGGCCCTCCTCTGAATGACTTTGAGGTCTGCAGAAACCCCTCTGCAAAAGATTAGGAGATTCTTTGGTTCAAAACATTGAAGGAAATCCCTGTCCCATCATTACCTAAACACTAAGCCAAGGATATTCAAGGACCTTGGCCAAAAAAAAAAGAAAGAAAGAAAGAAAGAAAAAAATCTGGGTTACTAGCTCACACCATAAATAAATATTAATTCAAAATAGATAAAAGGTTTAAATCAAAGAGCTAAAGCTATAAAATCTTAGAAGAAAACATATATGTAATTCTTCCTGACCTGGATTGGGCAATGGTTTCTTAAATATGACATCAAAATAAAAACAACACAAGAAAAAAACAAATTTTACTTTACCAAAATGCAAAGCATTTGTGCCAAAGAGGCTACCAAGAGACTGAAAAGACAACCTCTAGGATGGAAGAAAAAAATTGTAAATATCTGTTACAGGTCTAATATCAGGACATATTATGAACGTTTATACCTCAATAATAGAAAGACAAATCACCCAATTAAAAAATCAGCAAGCGATTTTATTACATATTGCTCCAAAAGAGATACAAATGGCTAATATGCAAATGGAAGATGCTCAACACTATTTATTAGTCATTAGGTAAATTCAAATCAAACCACAAATGAGATACATGCTCACACCCACAAGGATGGCTACAATCAAACAGCAGACAGTAACAAGCGCTAATGAGGATATGGAAAACCTGGGTCTTTCTTACATCCCTGGCAAGAATGTAAAATGGTGTAGCTGCTTTGGAAAACAGTTTGGTAGCTCCTTAAAATGTAACCTTATGGTTCAGCAAATCTACTCCTACATATACACCCATAAGAATGGAAAACATAGGTATATATAATTGTTTGTATAGGCAGAACTTTATTCACTCTGCAGATAATTGCATTTGTTACAAAATGAAGATGTGTGGCAACCCTGCTTTGAGTAAGTCCATTGGCACCATTTTCCTAACAGCCTTTGCTCACTTGGAGTGTCTGGGTCACATTTTGGTAACTTTTAGAATATTTCAAACGTTTTTATTGTTCTTATGTTTCTTTCAGTGATCTATAATCAGTGATCTCTAGTGTTACTGTTGTAATTTGAGGGGAGGTGCCATGTACTGTACCCATAAGAGACAGCAAACTTAATTGATAAATGTTGTGTGTGGTACTGACTGCCCTAACAATCTACTATTCCCCTCTCTCCTCTTCCTCAAGCCTCCTTATCCCTTGAGACACAATATTGCAATTAGTCCCATTAATAACCCTACAATGGCCTTTAAGTGTTCAAGTGAAAAGAAGGGTTACATGTCTCTCACTTTCAATGAAAAACTAGAAATGATTAAGCTCGGTGAGGAAAGCATGTCAAACATCATGATAGGTCTAAACCAAGGCTTCTTAAAGGAAATTATAAGTACTACTCCAGTTTACATACAAATGATAAGAAAGCAAAACAGCCTTACTGTTGGAGAAAATTTTAGTGGTCTGGGTAGAAGTCAAATCAGTCACACCATGTTCTTAAACAAAAGCCTAATCCAGAGCAAGGTCCTCCCTTCAATTCTGTTAAGGCTGAGAGGGGTAAACGAGCTGCAGAAGACAAATTTGAAGATGGCAGAGTTTGATTCATGTGGTTTAAGGAAAGACATTATCTCCATAACACAAAAGTATAAGGTGAAGCAGCAACTTCAGATATAGAAGCTGCGTGAAGTTCCCCAGAAGACCGAGCTAAGGTAATTAAGGAATGTAGCTACAGCAGCAGATTTTCAATGCAGATGAAACAGCTTTCTATTGGATGGAGAAGCTATCTGGGACTATCATAGCTATAGAGGAGAAGTCAATGCCTGGCCTCAAAGATTCAAAGCCCTGGCTGACACTCTTGTTAGGGCTTTGTATAGCTGGTGACTTGAAGTTGAAAACCATGCTCGTTTACCATTCTGAAAATCCTAGGGCCCTTAAAAATTATACTAAATCTGCTCTGCCTGTGCTCTATAAATGGAACAATAAAGCCTGGATGACAGCCCATGTACAACACGTTTTGTTGAATATTTTAAGACCACTCTTGAGACCTACAATTCAGAAAAAAGATACTCCTGGGAGCGCCTGGGTGGTTCAGTGGGTTAAGCCGCTGCCTTCGGCTCAGGTCATGATCTCGGGGTCCTGGGATCGAGTCCCGCATCGGGCTATCTGCTCAGCAGGGAGCCTGCTTCCTCCTCCTTCTCTCTCTACCCGCCTCTCTGCCTACTTGTAATCTCTCTCTGTCAAATAAATAAATAAAATCTTTAAAAAAAAAAAAAAGAAAAAAGATACTCCTTTTAAAATATTACTGCTTATTCACAAAGCACCTTGTCCCCCAAGAGCTCTGATGGAGATATACAGGGAGATTAACACTGTCCTCATCCACTCTGCAGTCCATAGATGAAGGAGCCATTTTGACTTTCAAGTCTTATTATTCAGGAAGTACATTTCAGGGGTGTGTTGGTGGCTCAGTGGGTTAAAGCCTCTGCCTTCAGCTCAGATCATGATCCCAGGGACCTGGGATCAAGCCCTGCATTGGGCTCTCTGCTCAGCGGGGAGCCTGCTTCCTCCTCTCTGTGTCTGCCTCTCTGCCTACTTGTGATCTCTGTCTGTCAAATAAATACATAAAATCTTAAAAAAAAAAAAAAAAAAGAAGTACATTTCATAAAGTTTTAGCTGCCACATGTAGGGATTCCTTGAATGGATCTGGGCAGAGTAAGCTGAAAATCTTCTGGAAAGGATTCGCCATTCTTGATGCCATTAAGAACATTTGTGATTAATATAAAAAAGGGGGGGGGGCAAAGTTTCAACATGAACAGGAGTTTAAAAGAAATTGATCCCAACCCTCATGGAGGACTTCAAGGGGTTCAAGACTTGAGTGGAGGCAGTAAGTACAGATGTGGTAGAAACAGTGAGAGAACTAGAAGTGGAGCCTGAACATGGGACTGAATTACTGCGATCTCATGCTACAACTTTAATAGGTGAGGACTGGCTTCTTATGGGTGAGCAAAGAAAGTCATTTCTTGAAGTGGAATCTACTCCTGGCAAGATGCTGTGAAGATTACTGAAATGACAACAAAGAATATAGAATATTCATAAACTTAGTTGAGAAAGCAGCAGGAGGGTTTGAAAGGATTGACTTCAATCCTGAAAGAAGTTCTACTCTGGGGGAAATGCTACCGAACAGCATCATAAGCTACAGAGAAATCATTTGTGAAAGGAAGAGTCTACTGACACAGCAAAATTCACTCTCCCCTTATTTTAAGAAGTTGCCACAGCGACCCCGGGCTTCAGCAACCACTCTCTGATCACTCAGCAACTGACAACACTGAGACAAGACCCTCAACCAATTAAGATAACAACTTGGTGAAAGCTCAGAATATAGTTCACAATTTTTAATAATTTTTTTCCTAGATTTTATTCATTTATTTGAGACAGAGGAAGAAAAAGCAAGCATGAGCAAGACGGAGAAGCAGGATCCCCCTGGGCAGGGAGCCCAAAGGGCTCAATCCCAGGACCCCAGAATCATGGCCTGAGCCAATGGTAGTGTTTAACTGACTGGGCCACCCAGGCACCCCAATAATAAAGTATTTTCAAGTTAAGGTATATACATTTTTTTTTTTAGACATAGAGTTACTGCACACTGAATAGAGTATGCTAGAGTATATGTAAACATAACTTTTATATGCACTAGGAAAGCAAAAAATTTATATGATTCACTTTGTTGGAATATTCACTTTACTGCAGTGGTCTGGAATTGAACTTGCAATACCTCTGAGGTGTGCCTGTACATAAATGTTCCTAGCTGCATTATTTATAATAGTCCCCAAATGGTAAAAATACAAATGTCCATTAACTAATGAGTGGATAACAAAATGTGGTATACCTATACAGTGAATTATTATTCAACTATAAAAAGGTGTAAAGGACTGATACCTACTACAATAGGGATGAACCTGAAAAAACACATTATCCTAAGTAAAAGAAGCCAGACACAAAATCCCTCATATTCTGTGACTCTACTTAAAATATCCAGAATAGACAAATCCATGAAGACACGGAGTAGATGAATGGTTGCCAGACAATAGAAGGAGAGGGAAAATATGGAAGTGACTGCTCACAGATACAGGGTTTCTTTTTGGAGTGATAGAAATGTTCCAGAATCAGATAATGGTCATGGTTGCACAACACTGTGTGCACACCAAAAAACCACTGAATTTGGCACTTTAAATTTGTTGGGATGGTGAGTTTTCTGTGGATTTTTATCTCATAACAATAAACCTCATGTCATGACAAGATTTTTTTTGCAAAATAAAAGGCGTTGCCAAGCAATAAAATAAACTAATGTTGGTTTGTATCCTATAATAAATCAGAGAAATGTTGCAACAAAAGCATTCCAACAATCTTCTCTGTATGCCCTGTGGCAGGATCATTCAGCCTGTGTTCTGGACTTGTTGATGGTACAACCTATAACTTTCTCAATTTTCCACTGACCCTCACGCCAAGTGGCCTGGAGGCCTTGAACTTTGCTTCTAGAGGCTTTGGCACACTGGCTGATGCATCACTATTCAGCTAAAGCAACAATGCCAATCACTTTCATCACCACCACAGGCTTTTTTGAGCAAGCTGGCCTTCACTACTTGCATTCCCAAGCCCTTGCTTTTATCAATAAATGTCCTGCTTACTGTCCTTGAAAGGGAAATGCTAGACGATGTTGTATCTAAAAAAGTTCAAGAAAAGAGAGGTTTTTGCTGGTCATCCTTAGATTTAACTTGTGTTAAAACAAGAGTTCTGTTCAGCACAGGGATATCTTACACACTACTTGATGAGACCTAGGCAGAAGCTGGAAGTACAAAGTGGAGGTCTACCCAACTCATCCCGGCTTATTTAACACCATTACTAATAATAAGATTCTGTTGCAAACAAAAACAAAAATCCTGGAACACACCCTAAATAAGAAGGGATGTGAGGAAAAGCAGTTAATCTGGACTTCCCAGTCAAATCAGGACCTATGTCATGTCAACTCTCCTGCAAGCCTTTGCACGGTAAGTGGCAGAGAAATTGGGTTCTATAGAGATTTGACATGGAGATCATGTCTGGCCTCTGAAGGGTTCTTGTTTGGGGCTATCATGTAATTGTAACAGGTAAAGACGGAGAAAAGACAATCAGGAAAAATGAAAAAGGAGCACAAAGTACATTTAGAAAGAAACAAACAGAACTTCCTCCGGGGTTCATCTATTACTGATTATTTATCAAAGTCATGTTTTAGTTTGATTTTCTGTATTTCCCATATTTTCAGGCTGTCTGTATATGAACTATGCCTACAAACTATACTGCTGACATTATCCATCTTATGGTCTAGTGCCTTTTTTTCAAAATGATAAGGAGAAGAAGAACAAGAAAAAAAAAAAAAAGATTTAGAGGGGCACCTGGGTGGCTCAGTGGGTTAAGCTGCTGCCTTCAGCTCAGGTCATGATCCCAGGGTCCTGGGATCAAGCCCCACATTGGGCTTTCTGCTCAGCAGGGAGCCTGCTTTCCTTCCTCTCTCTGCCTGCCTCTCTGCCTACTTGTGATCTCTCTCTGTCAAATAAGTAAATTTAAAAAAAAGATTTAGACATCTTACAAAAACAGGGGTGCTTTTTCTACCTTCTAATAAACACTTAAAGTCCCCCCCAACTACTAAACAAATGAATAACTGTCAATGGTAAATGATAATATTTATGACTTTTAAAACCCCTGAAAAACACTTACTTCTTGAAACAAACAAACAAAAAACAAACAGAAAAAAACAACTCATTCCATGAGGTTAAATCATGATTTACCACCAGTTCTGATGAAGTATCACAGTGAAAGAAGCTCAGACTGAGTGTGCTCCAGGTACTTCCCCCACCTTGCCCCTGTTACAACTGCATATGGCTTTCTCAACTGCCACGACTCCATTACAGAAAGCGCTAAGTGCCCAGAGCCTTTTACCTTCCTCCTCCCCGAAGATGTCTCCAGAGCCTTCGCTACCACAGAGACACAAAGTAGCTGTTAGGTTTACCAGATACAATTATTTGACTGTGGTTTCAGGCTACAGTCTAAAAGTTCTTACTGCTACAATTTGGCATTTCCAATTTTCTTTCCAGAAATGTATGCAAACAACCACTTTTTATAATTTTTATAATTTGGGTAAATACAATTCAGCTTCCAGAGCAAGAGTAGTCACACCATCTTTTGTCCTCTAAATTATCCATTGGGTATCATTCTTTGAGGAAAGCAGTCTCCTAGAGAAGTGAAAGTGTTCTAGCAACTATCACACTTACAGGAAGAAATATTTTGGACATAAAGGTGTGGTTTGTGTGTATTTCTGTTGGCTGTTTATATTCTCTGCAGCAGGGAACTATTATGGATCCCACACATTTTTCATCTGCTTTTCAGCCAACTGATTTTCATGGAGATGACAAATCTTTGGAAGATAAATTTAGAATATGGGATGAACTTCCTAATTAGAAGATCTGAGCTGAAATAGGTATTTTAAACTTTATTTGACACTAAAATGACCTTTTTCAAGTATGAAAGAAATGGAGGAACTGTATGTTCTATCTACACAATCTTAAAGCACTCACTTGCTTAGGCCATTTCTGAGGGAGAATAATTCTGTTAAATCAATTGCTATGTTTCGTTAGATCAGAACATGAAATAGAAGCTTTTGTCCCAGCAAAGAGGTAAGACTTGGAATGCTAGTGTCAAGAAAGTTTGTATATATCAGCAAGGAAGTTAAAAAATGAAAAGATAAATATTTATTTTGAAAGTTAGAAGTGATCTATATAAAACAGTTTAGAGTTAGTAAAGCTCTGGGTTTAGCCTGAGACACTTGGAGTCACATGTCAGACTTCTGCTCCAGGTAGGAGCCAGCAACTGACTAGAAGGAACTTCTAGTTCTTCTTCAACTTGGAAGACTTCTATTTTTTTATTGTTTAAGAAAAACTTAATATAGGGCGCCTGGGTGGCTCAGTGGGTTAAGCCGCTGCCTTCGGCTCAGGTCATGATCTCGGGGTCCTGGGATCGAGTCCCGCATCGGGCTCTCTGCTCCGCAGGGAGCCTGCTTCCCTCACTCTCTCTGCCTGCCTCTCCGTCTACTTGTGATTTCTCTCTGTCAAATAAATAAATAAAATCTTTAAAAAAAAAAAAAAAGAAAAGAAAAACTTAATATAAAAATAAGATTTCTGAGAAGAGGGTTACGAAAGGTTGAACAGTTTCTTCCAGGAGAAAACAGAATGGCTGTTTATAAGAATAAGACTTGCTATTCTCATGGATGAAATCTCAGCCTGAAATTATACACAAGGTTATGGCTGCAGACAGCCATGGGCTAAGTCACTGCGCCACCATGAGTCAAGGTCAAGCTGAGAGTGGAGCACTCTGGACTATGCCAGGGGTTAGAGCTCTTTCCTCAGAAAACTGAGAGAAGGCAGGTTTCAACGGAGCATTTTCTAAAAGAAGGAGGGGATATTTTTCTCAATAGGTAAAAGCAAAGGCAGATTTATTCTTTATTAGCTGAGGTCCATTGGATATCGCTAATCCTCTCTGCAAATGTATTTCTCCTGCTTTCTTATTCTGTGAGCTCTTAGGAGCCGAGTGCCAAGGACTAAGGCCTGGGGCTCACATGCATGCCTGGGGTACAAATTCCTAAAGACCACAAAGGGTAAGGGAGAGGAAATGTTGGTGCCTGTCTTCTGGATCAGTCACCAACTAGACACCCTCTTTTCTTTTCTTTTTTTTTTTTAAGATTCTATTTATTTATTTCACAAAGATTACAATTAGGCAGAGAGAGTAGGGGGGAAGCAGGCTCCCTGCCAAGCCGAGAGCCCAATGCGGGGCTCGATCCCAGGACCCTGGGATCATGACCTGAGCCGAAGGCAGAGGCTTAACCCACTGAGCCACACAGGTGCCCCCCCAACTAGACACCCTCTTTAGTGCTACCAACCTTGAAGGGACTGCTGAGTCCTCTGGGGTTTTCTTGAAGCTAAATACAGTGGAATTCCCATGGTTGGTATGGAGATCCAGGCCTACAAAATCCCAGCTTTTCAAGCTTTGCCAAAGCTACGTTTTCAGCTTTGCATTAGAAAGAAGGAGAATTTAAACCTCAATTAAACCTTGAAGTGCCTCAGCACTTAGCATTTGGAGTCTGATTTTTAATCAAGACCACTAGAATTAACGCCATCCCATTCTTGGTTTGCAGCTGTGATCACGGATGAATCCGAGCCAGAAACACACACCTGCCACAAGTCCCTGTAATAAGACTGAGCACCTTTTCCTTTCAGAAACAGGCCAAGGAGATACCTGTTTTCTCCTGCTAGGACTCCACACTGATTCCCCGAACAGCCCATCTTGAGAAAAGCATAGCAATTTGAAAAGGTGAGATTACATAGGCATAAACGCAAATTAGTGCCATATGTTGAAGAGCCTTTGTTATTTATGTCTGAACCAGATGCTTCTATCCCCTACATTATATTTGCAATCAATCATTTTTAGCCCTTTTTCCTTATGCAATGTCAATTTAATAAAAGAATTGTGCTTCCTTTTTTCTTCATGACTATGAAAGCTCTCATGACCAAATAACCTCACTATTTCATCTCAGAAAGGTTCCCCTTGGAATTAATTACTTTGAAATCAAAGTATTCCTGAACACACAGCTCCTTTTGCAAACATCATTGGCACTTCTTCCTAACAGATCATCTTCCGTAAGTGAATCGAACTTTCGCCATGATGTCACTGAGACAAATTAGAACAATAAAAGTACACGGTGAACCATTACAAGGTAACATGGACAACCACTCCAAGCCAGTTTTGAAATGTCATTATTACTTTACATTGTAAAATGGATTTTAAAATATCCTACTATGGAATTAAAACTGAGATTTGAAAATGGACATCGGAGATGCATGAAATCTGCCTTGAGCGTAGCATACATCATCAGCACTGTGTGGAGATATTACTTACCATTTTTAAAAAAATACTACTGAAGTATATACATATAGGGCTTTTTTTGAAAGTTTAGAGATAATTGAACCTCAAATAAGGCAACTCTGAAATACTAAAGTAAAGCCTATCCCTGGAACTAACCCCTAAACACATCTCCTATTACTCTGTTTTCTGCCTAATTCTTCCTTTCTCTACACACCATCCTGGCATGTCCCTCTTTCACTGTTTTCTAATGAAAACCTATCTTTATGATTTTTCCTTTCGAAAAAAAAATGGTCAAATACCCATAAAATTTTACCATTTAAACCATTTTTAAGCTTACAGATCCATGGCATAAAGTATGTTGCCACTGTATTTAGCATCACCACCATCCATCTCCGGAACTTTTCATTTTCTCCAACTGATACTCTGTGCCCATTAAACACGAACCTCCCCCATTCCCCCTTGCCCCTCAACCCCCGGCAACCATCCTTCTACTTTCTGTCTCTAAGAACCAGAGTCCTCTAGGTACCTGATAAAAGTAGAATCATACAAAGATGAATAATCTTTCTGTGACTGGCTTATTTCACTTAGCATCATGTCTTCAAGGTACATACATGTTGTAGCTTAAGTCGGAAGTTTCTTCCCTCTTGAGGCTGAATATTCCATTGTATGTACATACCACATTTAACATGTCCATTCATTCATTAGTACACACTTGTGTTGCTTCTACCTTTTGGCTCTTATCAATAATGCTACTGCAAGCGTGTTGTGCAAATGCCAGTTTGAATCCCTGTTTTCATTTGAGTATCTGCCTAGAAGTGGAATTGCTTCATCATATACTAATTGCATTTTGAATTTTTCAAGGAATCACCATACTGTTTTCCACAGGGGCTCCTCCATTTCACATTCCCACCAGCAAAGCACAAGGGTTCCACTTTCTCCATATTCTTGTCAATACCTGTTTTCTGTTGTTATTTTTTATAATAGCCATTCTAATGTGCATGAAGTGCTAGCTCATTGTGGTTTTGATTTGCATTCATTAATGACTAGTGATGTTGCACATCTCTTCATGTGCTTATTGGCCATTTGTACATCTTCTCTGGAGAAATGTCCATTCAAGTTGTCTCTTTTTAAATCACTTTTTTTCTTGTAGCTGAATTGTAGTTCTTTATATATCATGAATATTACCCCTTATCAGATATGACTTGTGAATTTTTCCTCCCATTCTGTAATGTCTTCATTCATGATATTTTCCATTGATATACAAAACTTCCTAACTTTGATGAAATCCAACTTACTTATTTTTACTTCTGTTTTCTGTGCTTTTGATATCGTATCAAAGAAATCCTTACCAAATCCAATGTTGTAAAAAATTCCCCCCACTTTCATCTAAAGAATTTTAGAGTTTTAGTCCTACACACAGGTCTTTGGTCCATTTAAAATTAATTTTTATATAAGCTATAAGGTAAGAATCCAGCTTCACTTTTTTCTTGAGGATTTCCTGGTCTTAATTATTTCTCTTCACCCCACTCAGCCTGGGCACCAAATTCAGACTCTCTGTATTCTCTTCTTTCCCCATTGATTCTCTACTTTCTTGACCTGTACACAATGTTTTGAGTCTATGAAAACCTGCTTATATCTGTTTTTTGTCTTAGAGTATAATTTTCTCAAAGGAAGGGAAAGAGTTTTGTGCTTTTATAGTACTCAAAGCAGAACTCTTTCTTCATAAATGCTTTTGATCATGGTGATTATCTCAATCAGGGTTCAGTAGCAGCAAATAACTCTAGCTATCTTAAGTAGAAACAGATTTAATAGAGGGCCGTAGATGTTTACAAATTCACAAGAAAGCCTAGAGTAGTGGGGGTAAGGCTGGGCCCCCAAGAACCACGCTGGAGATTCAACCATCAAGGAACAACCATCAAGCCTTGTTCTGTCTTGAAGGTAGGGACTCACAAGGCTCCAAATGAACTTCTGACTTCCCAAACAGTACACTCACTTGATCTAGGAATCAGGAAGCTGTCACTGCTGCTGCAGCTGGAGCTCTAAGATTATAACAATGTCCACCAGATCTGATCTCCACCTCCCCCCCAAAAAAGATACTCCATAATCAACTTACCAACACCCATGAAGCCAATGACTGGGCACTGGCATCTTGCTGCAGAGAAACCCAGTGCCTCCCCACCTGTGTATACTAACAAAATATTGCAAAAACAAAAGAAGTCTTTCCAATCTGTCCAATACATCACTTGTATCTTTCAAACCTCATTTGGGTACATCTAGTTGAAAAAACCTAAATCTATTCAAGAATCTTAAATGTAAGGGAGTTGAGACAAATGCCAGTTATAGCTTCCAGCCTCTGAAGAATAGGAAAGCAAACTAGAAGAATGAGAAGTTGGGTACACTCCCCCATGTGTGAGATAGGAATCCATCAAAATCCTTGAGGAGAACACAGGCAACAACCTCTTCAACCTCAGGCACAGCAGCTTCTTCCTAGAAACATTGCCCAAGACAAGGGAAGCAAGGGCAAAAATGAGCTACTGGGACTTCATCAAGATCAAAAGCTTTTGCACAGCAAAGGAAACAGTTAACAGAACCAAAAGACAACTGACAGAATGGGAGGAGATATTTGCAAATGACATATCAGATAAAGGCTAATATCCAAAATCTATGAAGAACTTATCAAACTTAATACCCAAAGAACAAATAATCCAATCAAGAAATGGGCAGAAGACATGAACAGACACTTCTCCAAAAACATACAAATGGCCAAGACACACAGGAAAAAGTGTTCAACATCATCCAGCATCAGAGAAATACAAATCAAAACCACAGTTAAATACCACCTCATACCAGTCAGAATGGCCAAAATTAACAAGCCAGAAAATGACAGATGTTGGAGAGGATGTGGAGGAAAGGGAATCCTTCTACACTGTTGGTGGGAATGTAAACTGGTGTAGGTACTCTGGAAAACAGTATGGGGGTTCCTCAAAAAGTTGAAAATAGAGCTACCCTACGACCCAGCAATCGCATTACTGGGTATTTACCCTAAAGATATAACTGTAGTGATCTGAATGGGCACGTGCACCCTAATGTTGACAGCAGCAATGTCCACAATAGCCAAACTATGAAAGGGCCTAGATGTCTATCAACAGATGAATGGATAAAGAGGATGTGGCTTATATACACGATGGAATACTGTGCAGCCATCAAAAAAAAAAAATCGGGGCACCTGGGTGGCTCAGTGGGTTAAAGCCTCTGCCTTCGGCTCAGGTCATGGTCCCAGGGTCCTGGGATCAAGCCCCGCATGGGGTTGTCTGCTCAGCAGGGAGCCTGCTTCCTCCTCTCTGCCTGCCTCTCTGCCTACTTGTGATCTCTGTCTGTCGAATAAATAAATAAAATCTTTAAAACAAAACAAAACAAAACCCCAAAATCTTGCTATTTGCAATGACGTGGATGGAACTAGAGGGTATTATGCTAAGCAAAATAAGTCAGTCAGAGAAAGAAAATTATCAAGTGATCTCTCTGATATGAGGAATTTGAGAGGCAGGGCAGGGGGGTCAGGGGTAAGGAAGGGAAAAAATGAAACAAGATGGTACTGGGAAAGGAGATAAACCATAAGACACTCTTAATCTCAGGAAATAAACTGAGGGTTGCTAGGGGGCAAAGGGTGTAGGGATAGGGTGGCTGGGTGATGGACATTGGGAAGGGTATGGGCTATGGTGAGTGCTGTGAATTGTGTAAGACTGAACAGGTACAGACCTGTACCCCTGAAGCAAATAATACATTATATATTAATAAAAACAAAACAAAACCTCTCACGTGGATAAAGGAGCAAGGGTCTTTTTAGATAGCAGAAAAAGCAAGAGTCTTTGCAAAACTCTCTTAAAAGGCTGAGGTTCATTCTAATTGGATCGGACTGGGTCACATGCATCTCTTGAAACAATCATTGGGGCTGAGAAAAGAGATGCAGTCATTAGCTTAAACCATGATTGTACATCCCACCTCTAAAATTTGGGATAAAACCTTCCCCCCAATCCCACAACAGGCTGCATACACCAAGGATGAAAGGTAGATTTCCCACCTCCAAAGTCAGAGACCATAGCCACAAAAAAAATTGAGCTATGGTCTTTTTTTTTTTTTTTTAAGATTTTATTTATTTATTTGATAGAGAGAGATCACAAGCAGGCAGAGAGAGAGAGAAGGAAGCAGGCTCCCAGCTGAGCAGAGAGCCCGACGCAGGGCTCGAACCCAGAACCCTGGGATCATGACCCAAGCCGAAGGCAGCGGCTTAACCCACTGAGCCACCCAGGCACCCGAGCTATGGTCTTTCTACCTAACTTCCCCTTTTACCCCCAGAACAGCGCCTGGTGAATGTAGACTGTTTAAGGCAAGAATAAATGTGTGATATGTGAGTATTACTTCATCTTCTGTGTGTGTGTGTGTGTGTGTGTGTGTGTGTGTGTTTTCCCCTACTCTGGCTCAACAACTTCTACAGTGCAGAAAAGCTTCTGAAAAATTCTTACCTGACACCCACTGAGTACTTCTTTAACCACATGTCTCTCATTTTCTGTACAACTGAGCTCTGACTGAGAAAGTGAGAGTCAGTTGAGTTACTCTGGAGCAATCTAATTGTTTCTGAAGAAATCGGATGCAACTGAGTTGCTTGTTGACATGTTCAAGGGCAACTGAGTATGTCTGATAGAGTTGAGAGCAACAGAATTGCATTTGAAAATCTCTTCTCACCATTCAGCTGGGCTTAAAAATTATTGCATAACTCCATGGCATGCAACAATTGTAACCTTTGTTCTCTGCATTCAAGCCACCCTAGGGGAGGCCCTTTTAAAGAATTTTTGACCAGTAATATTATTCTATTTTCTAGTCATCAAAAATAAATCTGAATGTTCTTCTAATGGCTATAAAGAAAGCTGGAGAGAGTTTTTCCTCAACAAACAGCTATTTAACTGGGGGGGAACTGTGGTCGTAAGCGCCAAAGTAGAAGTCTAGTGGAGGGTGCAAATTGCAATCCTACAGTTAGACAAAGAGCCCCTCCAGAAGAGCAGCAATGAACTTACAGAGGCTTGCTCTGAGATGTTTCTCCCACGGATTTAATTAAGGATAAGGAGTATATCTTTCCGGATCTCGCCTCAAACACAGTTGAATTCAGAGAACTGTACTTTTGTGTGTTATGAAGCTGAGAATGAATCAGATCTACACTGAGTTAAGTAAATTTACCTAAGTGGGTTTTCAGTTCTTTGGTTTTACCCACCCTGACTTTGAAGATCCCATGAATTTCACCCTGACTTTTGTTCCTGCTATTATTATTTCTAACTCTTTCAAGTTTTACAACAAATAACTGAATCAAAATAGGGAACAGAACATGTGAGGGTTACAGAATCTTGTTACCCTATTTAGTTCCCATAGCAACTGTGGAGTGGGCAGCTTGCCTTTGGCACACAAGTGTAGCATCTCCAACCGTGTTTCTCAGAACCTTCATCCTTTGGGTAAATTTTCATCTCCCAATCCCAGTGGCCCATGCTCTCCCTCTCCGCATTTACTAAACTATGCTCTTAAATGATTCATACATTCTATACAAAACTAATGGTGGCTTAAAATGCTACACCACCTTACATATTTGAATTTTATTAAGTATCAGAGCTCTAAGCTCATTAAACATTAATGGTAGAATCCTAGACCCCAGTCATGACTGAAGCAAGGCTGTGATGTAATACTGTCCTTCTTGACCTTGCTATTGGTCAGTGGGTGAGTTCAGTTGTGCACTAATGATGTGAGGAGTTTCTTACATGTTTATTACACTTCATTTCAAAAAGATGGGACACCTGAGAGGCTCAGTGGGTTGAGCTTCTGCCGTCGGCTCAGGTCATGATCCTAGGCTCCTGGGATCAAGTCCCACATTGGACTCCTTGCTCAGTGGGGAGTCTGCTTCTCTCTCTGCCTCTGCCTGCCACTATGCCTGTTTGTGCACGCTCTCTCTCTTTCTGACAAATAAATAAATAAAATCTTAAAAAAAAAAAAAGAAAAAGAAACTCAGCAGAGAGAAGAGATATGAGTAGCTCTGCATTAATGCTGAAGTGGGAAAAAGTACTCAGATTTCAGATGTAAAATCAATAAAAGTTGATAATTGGTAGAATGGGAACAAGAAACACAGGTGTCAGCATTTGGGATGTCAGGTTGATAATATTGGTATTGGGGCACCTGGGTGGCTCAGTCAGCTCATCTGACTCTTGGTTTTGGCTCAGCTCATGATCTCATGGGTCCTGGGATCAAGGTCCCATGGAAGAGCTCCATGCTCAGCAGGAAGTCTGCTTGAAGATTCTCTCCTTGTACCCCTCCCCCCTTGCTCTAAGATAAATTAATACATCTTTTTGAAAAAAAAATACGAGATTTATGGAGGAAGGATATTGTAGAAAGAATTGATTCACGGTGAAGACAATGAACTTTATTTTTGGACATGTTGAGCTTAAGCCATTGAACCAATACAACAGACAGCTTGAAATAAGGGTTAATATCTTAGGAGAGAAGATGAGCCTAAAAATAGATAGATATCACTCACATATGAGTGGTAAATGAAGCCAGGTCAGTTCAAAGTTAGCCAGAAGGATGTATTCGAATGTAGAGTTTGAGAAGTAGGACAAAGTTTATATATTCAATAGACTAACAGATGGATATGTATTATTATGTAGTACCTAGATCTACCTATCTACAGAGAGACAGAAATGTGTAGGGGAATGCCACCACACAGAAGACCAGAGGGAGTGATCTGTAAGACCAGGTAAAGCAATAAAAAATCAACATAAAATATCATAAAAAATCAATGATTCTGGCAAGATCTCAAGATGCTTTGGTGGGATATCATGTCATGAAAAAATTTCTTGGGGCGCCTGGGTGGCACAGTCAGTTAAGTAACCAACTCTTGTTTTCTGCTGAGATCACAACCTCATGGTCATGAGATCAAGCCCTGTGTAGGGCTCTAGGCTCAACAATCGGCTTGAGTTTTTTTCTCCTTCTCCCTCTGCCCCTTCCTCTGCTCTCTAAAATATGTAAAGAAATCATTAAAAAAAAAAATCACTCACTCCTTCTCTACCTGAAGAATTAAAGAAATGGATTAAAGCTGCCATAGAATCAAAATTTTTAACAATCTATGCAGTAGGGGCACCAACCAATCAGAATGGGCCATCAACCAAGCAGTCAGCAGGAATACCAGGACATCATCAACCTGCAAAATCATACCATCACATTCTGGCTGATTATGTAGCCCTCAAGACTCTCACTTATTACCACTGAGGCGCAGTATCGGGTAGAAGTTAAGAGGTTTCAGATCCCTTCTTACTGGATTTTATCCCTGGTTCTACCACTTTCTAGCTCTGTAATCTTGGGATGGTTACTAAACTTTCTGTGTCTCAGTGTCCTTATCTATAGCATGAGGATGATCACAGAACCATAAAACACAGTTTTTAGAACAATGCCTGGCACATTAAAATGACTAATAGATGTGAGTTGCTAATATTATTTCTGAATAACTTAGCTTTGAGCAACTCCGCCTCCCTATACCTACAGAACAGAGTCTCACTTCTTTAGACATGTTGAATCCACATGGGCAGGCAATGATGCATTCACGCAACCATGCTCTGGAAAAACTCCTAAATTCAATTAGCATCTTTGGTTCAGCTAAACAAACTGGAAAAAATCCCAACTGCATCAGATACTTTATTTAGATGATTTCAATGAAGGAGGGAAAAAAATTCTCTGAAATGAAACCAAAAACTCACAACAGACACATTTCATGGTTGGAACTGTAAGAATTTCAAAGGCATTTGCTTTTTTGGAGCAAGGTTTGGAGGATTTGACTAAAATGCTATTTGAGAAAGAGGATTTGGAAGGAAGATACTTTATTTGTGGTACAACTGTTTCATCTCCACATCCTGACATGGATTTTTGCCTGAGTACTTGCTTCAATTCTGTTTACAGTGACCATTATTTTGTGGGAAAATAAAAGGGGCTCTTAAATCAAAAAGGAAAAAAAAAAAGTAGAGAAGACATGTTTGAATGAATAAAGAGGAAATCATGAAATATTGTCTGTGGCTTTCCAAAAAGTCTGCTCAACTGTACCATATTCTATAACTTGTGAAAACCCACAGAAATGAAATATCTGAGAAACAGCAGTGGTGGGCCAGCTCAGAAGAAGCAGTTTCTTTTGGATGATACAGAAGTTGATTAAAAACAGAAATTTCCACGATTCCTTCCAGAAGAGGGTGGGCAGGCTGAGAGAAGAGAAGAGCCTCGTGGGCTCACCATACTTAAAGGAGGCTATTCTCAAATATCACCCTCCCAGGCTGCCTACCCCTCATCACTCAATATTAAATGGTTCTCTGTATTGTTCTCCAGTCTCTCCCTTCATTTTTCTTTAGAGCATTTCTCTCTGTTAAAATTGCTACGTGGATTGTTTACTTTCTTGCTTATCATCTTTTTCTCCACTTGAATGTAATTCCATGAGGGCAGGGATAGTTTTGCTTCTTATCGTATCTCCAATTCCTAGAATACCCAGAACAAATGCTCAATAATTTGTGTTGAAGGCATGAGTTAGTGAATAAATGAATGCAGTTGCTATAGTGACCATTCTGAATGAACTACTGTGTCAATTCAGTGTCCTATATACATTATGGACCAAATTGGTCACATGGTCAGCTGATAGGTATTTTGACCACAGTAAGCAGTCAAATCGATAAAAAAATGATCCACCCAGGAATTTCATTCCAAGCAGTTTTGACATGCCCTGACAGTAGCTCTAATTTTGACAGAGAGCTTTCAAAGCGTTCTCTTGGTACCTCTATCCAATAATTTTCTTTTCTAATGGGTTGCTTCCACAGCCACAGCTAATAGAAAGACAAACAATATAGTACATTGCACAACAATTAAATTGTTGAGACCAAATGGTTGATCTGGGTAAGTCAAATCAAATCAAGGGCTTGGTGACCATGGAGCAATTGACCTTGATGTGGTCAGTGTATTGACCCTTGAATCACCCCCATTTAGAGCAAGGGCAAGGCTCATGACACTGGACAGTGCTCTCTGTATCCATATTTTTTTTTAAAGATTTTATTTATTTATTTGGCAGACAGAGATCACAAGTAGGTAGAGAGGTGGGCGGGGGCGCGAGGAGGGGAGCAGGCTACCTGTTGAGCAAAGAGGGGCTCGATCCCAGGACCCTGAGATCATGACTTGAGCCGAAAGCAGAGGCTTAACCCACTGAGCCACCCAGGCACCCCTGCATCCATATTTTAAATGAGTAAGAAGGACTTGGTGGAGCTTAAAAATGCTGAATCTTAGTGAGTGCTTGAGAAGTATACAGCTATCATTTATTTTAGGAAGAAAAGAGAGAGGCAAGGAAGAGGGTCAGCAGGTTGGGAGGCAGTAAAACACACGCACACACACCACCCCATCTTAAAAAAAAAAAAAAATCAAAACAAAACAAAACTCAATTCCCTAAAATCCAAAGCACTTAAAATGAAAATAAAACAGTGCCTCCCAAGTATATATTACCAGCAAGAACATATAAATGAGGGGCCAGGTCAGTGTCCTGAGGGTTTTTATTTGGAAGAAATATAAACTTTATCTAGCAGCTAGCTTCAGCATTGGAAAAGTTCTCTTGAAAACATTTTGCCAAATGCACTGAATTAGATAAGCGAGACAAAGTGTCTTATTATGAAGAAAATGTGAACTATTTTGTTTGCTTTATGTCAACTCTTAGTGCTTATAAATGGGGCATTTCAAAGCCACATAGGCAAAGCCTTTCCAAAAGTCTTGAGAGGGTTTTGGTTTTGTTCATATAATAACAATGATGATTTCTTATGGTTCTTTATTGGCAAAAAAAAAAAAAAAATCTGTCAAGGAGAAAAAAGAGATATTCTTCCAGGGGTTGGATTATATAGAGTCAAACCAGCTCTATCCAGGTTTCTGGGGAAAAAGTAAGTATCCAGGACTAAAAACAAAAGTTGGGGGTGGGGATGGGGAGGGGAGAATTGTTTTGTGAACTGAGTAGTTCATGCAGCTCAGCAGTGAGGAAGGACTGCTGGGGGTGGGGGGGGTGTGAGCAGGATACTTTTATGTTCTAAACGGAACTCATTTCCATGCTTTAGAGGTATCTGATGATGAAATAATTATTAAGTTATCATTTCCATAATATATGCCAGACTCTGTACTAAATGTATTTTTTAAAGATTTTATTTATTTATTTGCCCGAGAGACAGAGAGAGCACAAGTAGGCAGAGCAGCAGGCAGAGGGAGAGGGAGAAGCAGGATCTCCGCTGAGCAGAGAGCCCAATGCAGGGCTCCATCCCAGGACCCTGGGATCATGACCTGAGCCGAAGGCAGCCGCTTAACCGACTGAGCCACCCAGGCGACCCTGTACTAAATATTTTGTGTAGAGTATTTGGTTCTGGCCTCCCCACAATCCCATGTGGTCCAGAGTATCATTCCTATTTTACAGATGGGGATACTATGCTCCAAATCAAACAGCCACGAACAAGAAGAACCTAGCTACTGGTTGTAAAACCAATGTTTCCACACCTTAGGTAGTCAGCACATCAAGTAAACATCACCAGAAAGCATCAGAACCTGGCCAGTGGGCAAGAATGGCTCTTCTGAAACTCTGAAAGAAACCAGTTCCCCACAGGCCTTCATTGCCTGGCTCCCTGGAGAGGGCAGGGCAGGAACAGGACAACAGAGCACTGGCCAACTTAGGCAGACCCAGAACTCCGGTTGGGTGCTGTGAGACTTGGCCCTTTATAAAAGGGTTTGATTTTGTTTCCACAGCAGCTATAGACACATTCTCCTATTTCCGGCACGGCAATGGATTCAAACCTACCGAGAAAGGGAGCAGTCAATTCTGACCGGTAACGATTTGACTGGAAACTGAAGGGGAGAGGGAAATCAAGGTGGTCGTGCTGGGATGTCACCATGGGATGTCTAGATTTCTTTGATGCGATTCACCCGAGGACAGTTTGGAGACCAGAAGGCTAAGTACAGTGGCAAGGAAAGCGCGTGGCTGTCCCAGATGTAAAGACTTGGAAGAAGAAAAAGAGAAGAAAGGAGGGAGAAGGGGAAGCAGAAGAGACTGAGAAGAAAGGAAAGACTAAAACGACAAATGAGCGACGTGGACCCGAGTGAGCAGCCTCGAGAGAGTGGGTCCACATCAGGAGGACCAGTTAGACAAGAGGGCCACTGGGAGAGCTGTGGACTCCACTCACCGTTTCATCCGTTTACGTGAAAATCAAAGATAATCTGTTTGGCAGGAAACAAACAAACCAATCAACCCTCTAGGTCTCTGAGTGCACTTGGATTTGGGCCGCCCTGCCCCACCTGCATATAAATGATTTCTGAGCCATGGGAACCCCTCGCTTCATAATGCGTGCAGCAGGGGAACAAATGAGTATCGAATGGGAAAAGGCAGGAGAACTCCACACGGTGTGTCAGGAGACCAGAGGAAGTAAAACATAACATGGTAATGAAGTGATTGAAAGATTGTTAAGACAGCCCGTGTACAAGATAAAATATGGCCTCGATGTGATTGCCTGATTCCCTGGCAGACAATACGCCGGGCGAACTTCTCCCTTTCGGAATAAAGCAATCTTGCCCTCAGACAAGAACAATTTCTCTGTGTATTGCAGAGGAAGTGAGAAGTGGCACTTTGGATAAGGGATTCAAAGTGCCTGTCAGACGTGTTCACACAGCCTGCCGTCCTTCTCAGGCTCTGGATGCCCGCTGAGAGAGCTCTCTCTTGGCTGTTCCAACTGATGCAGCCTGCGAAACGGGCGATGCAAATACGAAGCTTCCGGGAACTGACCAAAAGACCGGCTATTCTTAGGGAAACAAAGAAACAGTCTGGGTTCCATTGTAGCCCATCTGCATGGAGCGTATCCCGTGTTTGACTGTTTCTGCACAGAAGCCCAGCCACACACTGTTCCAGCCTGGATGTGGCATTCTCTCTCAAAAAATGCAGTGTCTTGATACTTAAGTGGGGTTTGACGGATGGTGAAATTGAGTGTGAATTTCAGGCAGGCCATTTCCTTTGACTACTTCAGGGAAATGCTGTAATGAGAAGAGGTTTTTAAAACCAAAGAGAAAGGCTTGGTCATTAAGTCTAATGAATGGCTGAATGCCACAGAAGGCATTCACAGATTTTGGCCATAATTATATTATTATTTATACATTTCCATAATAAGAACTTATTTCCAAGGGAGCACAAATTGCTTTATAAATGCAAGTTCCTTAATCTTTGGAGTATTCCTAAGCTACAGATTGGGCATTAGTTTTATTAGCTCCATTTAGCAATAGAGAAAATGAAGCTTAAGAAAGGCTAAGCTTCTAGCTTCCCATCACTGACCAAATGAAGATGTAAATTCAGGATGGAACGCACAGCCCTGCCGTCCAATCCAGGGCTGTTTCCCTTTCACTAGTACAAACAAGAGACACACAAAAATGTCTTCTTGTGACTATAAGATGGGATTTAGACTCTAAGGGCAGAGCCAAGGGTAAAGATGGAGGATGTGAATCTATAGCTCTCTGCAACATGGCTTTTATGATCTTTCTGCTACACACTCTGGCCCCCAGGGTCATGAAAATAGGGAGGTGGTAGCTCATTGGTCATGAATGCAAAGGTTTTCACTGCAGCTGGGAGCAAGTATCACAGTGGAAATTCCCAAAGTCCCTTCCCCTGTGTTCTTCCTGGATTAAGGGTCTAGGCCCTGGGCTCTTAGGTCAATCATTCATCTCCTGCCTAAGGGTGGCCCAAAGCCTGGAGCAGCCCACTAACACAAGCATCATTTGGGAGCCTGTTAGAAACAGAGAATCCCAGGGGCTCCTGCCTGGCTCAGTTGGTACAGTGTGTAACTCTTGATTTCGGGGTTAGGAGTTTGAGCCCCACACTATTGTGGAGTTTACTTAGGTTAAAAAAAAATAAAATCTCTAATAAAAGAAAAAAATACAGAATCCCAGGCCCCACCTCAGGCCAATGGAATTAGTTTCTGCTTTTTACAAGCTCTCCAGGTGATCCGTGTGCACAGTAAAGTCTGAGACTCGTTCTTCGCAGTGGTTAAGTGTACAGACTGGATTTAAAGCATCTAAATAGAGTCCCTGGTTCTCCACTTAAACCACCCACGTGACCCCAGGTATGTTCTTTAACCTCCATTCATTCTGTGAAATTTCAGACAGTGAAACTGTCTACATCAGGGGCACCCGTGTGGCTCAGTTGGTTAAATGGCTGCCTACAGCTCAGGTCATGATCTCAGAGTCCTGGGATTGAGTCCCACATCAGGCTCCCTGCAGAGAGCCTGGTTCTCCCTCTGCCTGCCACTCCCTTTGCTTGTGCTCTATCTCTCTTTCTCTGTCAAATAAATAAAATCTTAAAAAAAAAAAAAACTCTACATCAGAGGATTATTATGAGGATTAAATGAGAGAATCTTTTGTTTTAAGGACTACTAGAGACAATGCACACAACATATTAGGAACAACACCTACCACATAGCAAATGCTCAATCCATGGTACTTTCAGGTCCCTCCCTTGTCATTCATCCTAATGTGATTCAACATGGTACAACACACTGATTTGCTCTGGCCCCTCCCCCATGTCTTTAGGAATACCCTCCATTTCATAATCTATAGACTGTCATCAATCTTTCCTCCAACCAACTCCCTGCCTGTTTCCCAGCCCAACTCCCAAATTGCTGTTTGGGAGGGGGCAGTGTCATGTCAGGGCTGCCTGAAGGGACACAGGACCCTCCAAGAGCTGACCCAGTCTCTGCCCCATGATACAGATACAATCTCAGCCACCCCAGCTCCCACCAGGATCCTGAACGCCATTCAGGAAAACGACTATAAAGAGAACAGTGGGACAGCCGAGCCACCCAGAGTTCTGTGGCACAGTCACCCTCAAAGCCTTGTATTGTCGAGAAGGTTTGGAGGCTAAACTGGTTTGTGATGAGACAAGGACATAATGGGATGAAACAGACTCCCTACTGTTCTGTTGACCTTTGTTTAGCACACAGAAGTTTTGTATAAAACAAGCACACTACCAGAATGGATTCTGCCAACTAGGTAAAGGCCAACCTAGATTGGTCTGTTCATTCAAGATGGCCCTTTAGCTACTAGACAGAGGTTTACAGGAAGAGGCCCACTTTTATCCATAAACCCAGAATTACCTGACACAACAGGCATTCATTAAGTAGCTGCCCTAGGGGTCAGTTCCTCCCCTGGCCCCCAGCGCTATCCAGAAGAGAAGACAGGGAGCACACAGGAGAGCCCCCCACTCCTCTCTAGTCAGAGGGAACCACATCTCAAATCTTTAAGGGTCATTTGCCAACCAAAACATATTATTCCCCAAATTAGAATTTCTGAACATAATATCTGAATTTGGGTATTTTTCCCCCTTCCCTCCACAGACTCAGGAAAAAGACCAGAGACTTCAGGGTTAAGGTCTGAAATCAGCTGCCGTCAATAATGAGAAAAAGACTCCATGAAGCAGTTAGCCGTCTGCTAGCCAGGGCACCAGCTGGAAATAGGACACTTCAGAACTGACAAATAGTCTATGTTTTTAAGTAGGGGAGATCCAGCAATGTGAGGGGCTTCTCCCCCGCGTCACAAACCGCTGGATTGCGGTGGTGTTGCTGCTAGCCATCCCCTTCCCTCTCGGCAGTTTATGGACCCCAGAAATACACTGGTGACATCAACCAGGAGTGGGTGGAACCCAGCGCTGCTACGGAAGACCCACTCAAGGTTTACACCTGAGACATCCCACATCGCTGGGCTCTTCTAGACATGGGCACCATGGATTAGCCTCCAGGTGTGGACTCTGCAAACTGGGACTTGTCATTAGTGGTCACACACATTTAGAGCTGGAAGAGGATGTAACAGGAAGAAACAGGCCTCCTGCTGTTCTCCTGACATTTATGCCACAGAAGTGGGGTGCATGTTTATTTCAACGTAAAACAGCTGCCACATAAACACAGCCAGCAGTAAAGAAGAAAAACAGGAACTGAGTGACTAAGGGAGGAGGAAAAGGACAATGATTGAAATATTTACCAGGTGAACAACACACACACACCAAACGCACACAGGCAGAGAATGTGTTATTTCAGTTTTGAAACATTTCATTTGGTAAGGTCCTGGTAATAAAAGATGGGAATCACATAAATCACTGGGCTTTGGCTTTCTTAAGGGAAACCAGAGCTGGTGAAAGTGCTATGTTGACAGCTTTGCAGGTAGAAAATGCAAAAAGCAGCTGGTTTGGGGGTCTCGGCCCATTTCTGCAAACTGAATCACTGCTCATGACTTACCATCCATTTGTGAAAAGATCTGGGTGCCACTTAAATCTTAGCCAGGCCGCAGGGAGCCAAGCAGCAAGCTTCTAACGGCATTTTCTACTTACTGTTCCGGATGCAAAGCAGGATGGCATGGATCACTGCTGGCTTCCATGGGCGCTCTCCTCCTCCCCGGTGAGAAGGAGCCTGGACAGGCTAGGTGGGACATAAACCAGCCATTGAACCCAAGTCCGTCTTCTGGGTCCTGCCCGTCTTATCCGGTCCCTCATCTCAAGCGCTTGTCAGTTTCTCTGGCTGCACTGGTGAAAACGCTAATTGTTAAGACCCCTCCTATCTCCTGAGTTTATGATTCTGTACATCTGGAAGGGAGAGGGTGGGGAGGATTGGAAATTTGCATTTCTAATGGGTTCCCAAGTAATGCAGATGCTGCCGGTCCAGAGATGAGGCTTGAAGAACTTTTATATGAGGGTGAGGTGGGGGATGGAGTCTTCCACTGAAAATTTGGTTCCATCTTCACTATTTAAGACTGAACTGCCTTTGGGGCGCCTGGTGGCTCGGTCATTTAAGTGGCTGCCTTCGGCTTGGGTCATGATCCCAGGGTCCTGGGATCGAGCCCCGCATCGGGCTCCCTGGGAGCCTGCTTCTCCCTGCCTACTTGTACTCTCTAACTCTCTGTCAAATAAATAAATAAAATCTTCCGGGGCACCTGGGTGGCTCAGTGGGTTAAGCCGCTGCCTTCGGCTCAGGTCATGATCTCAGGGTCCTGGGATCGAGTCCCGCATCGGGCTCTCTGCTCAGCAGGGAGCCTGCTTCCCCCTCTCTCTCTGCCTGCCTCTCTGCCTACTTGTGATCTCTCTCTGTCAAATAAATAAATTAAATCTTTTTAAAAATTAATTAATTAATTAAATCTTCCAAAAAAAAAGACTGAACTGCCTTTGATACCCAGGGGAAAACTGTTGATGCTGAAACAGTCCCTTAGGCCTCGAGCTGACAGGAGGAGACCTGCTCCTTGACGAGAAAGACAGAAATGTCTTGGACCTGGTGCCTGTACTGTGGCACATCACCTTGGAATATCAAGTCACGGGAGGCCAGATTCTCCCATTACCTGGCTAGACCTGCAGGGAAGCCTCATATCATGAGACGCTGTGCAATACCTTCAAACCAGTGCTGCTCAAATTATTTAGAAAAAAAAAAGATCAAGGCAGACGGCGCAATGTAATTGAACGTGGACAAAATCTCGTTCTTCTTGAATATTTCCCCATCCGCCTCAGTGGCGGGTTGCCACAACTGTGGAACCTTCTGGGAAACAATCTCGTCGTACGGATCCACATCACCCCTGAGTTTAACCCGCCGCTCTCAGTGATCCTGAAACTTCATACAGCAGATAGGAACCTGAGCGTTTTGGCTCATTACCGGAAGCACTAACTACTTTTTGTCATGGAAAAACACTGGGATACATCAACAAGAATTACTGGGTACTCCGCAAGCCTAGAGCTTCTAAGTCTCTTTGAGATGTGGTATTTGCTTGCCAGCTCGGGGACTCACTCCCACATGCGAGCCTCCGAGTGTGTGTTTCATCAGAATGATAAATTACAACATATCCCGGAGCTTTGAGTTTAAAAGAACAACAACAGTTAAAGCCTCACATGCTGAGAGTTGGCTGGGCTGGGCTGACTCAGAGGGCAGGTGCCACACCAGCCCCTGCGCGAACTGGCCATGCGCTCTTGCTCCGGTCATCCAGTCCTTCTGGGCCCCAGCTTTCTTGTCTGTACCCGGACCGTTCCCCTGACTGGCAGGAAGATCACTGCTTTTCAAGGCAGTGGGTTCCATGGTTGCTCAGCTTGTTCCAAAGTCAAAAGGTTTTTCTGCAATTTGTGCCCAAGTGTGATGCTCCTTCTCAGCTCCTCACTTTCCCTAGTTGTGCCCTCCAGAAAAACCACAGAAAAGCCTCCTCCCTCTTCACATAGCCTCCATGTCCCCTTTAAAACTTCTCTAGTGTTCCCATAACAGACCACCCAAAAATGTACTACAGCTCTCAACAAATAGGAGATATTCAATAAATGCAAGCTAAATAAATGAATAAGTGAATGGAGGGGTGAGCGCTAGGGTGAGCACAGATATTAGCCTTCCCACCCTCTCAAGTCTGTCAACAAAGCTCTTTAAGTGAGGTGCCAGACCTGGGCTAAGTACAGCTGCTAAGTAAATTGACTTTTGACAGTCGCTACGTTAACACTTGTGCTTTTAACTATTCATGATGACTCTAAAGGCCCACACCTTATAGTAATTTGTCCTTCGGTTATGGCAAAAAAAAAAAAAAAAAGTAAGAAAAGAAAAGAAAAAATCTGGATTGATGTTACCAGGTTGATATGACATTTAAGTCATTTAAACCACTTAGTCCATAAGTGTGCCTAGTTGATACTCCAATATTCAAATCTCAATCTGACTTTTATTATGTGTGTGTGGCATAGGGCAAAAGATATTCTATCATGGTATCAGAAATTCTGGGAACTTGAGAGGATTTTAGGCCACATTCCTCTCAAATAATAATGGTAAAAGATTTTCCAAATGGATTAACAAAGAATCCCATTGTAACTGACAATTTCTCATTATCTGATGCCTCTGACAATGGTGGCACTGAGCTCTCCTTCAGCCTTCTTTTCTTAGCTGGGTCATATCATCAGATCACATAGGGATTTTCATTTTATTTGAGAGAGAGAGAGGGAGATTGAGCAGGAGCAGGAAGAACAGAGGGAGAGGGAGAGAAGCTCATGTGCAGAACCCAACATGGGGCTTGATCCCACTTCCTCGAGATCACAACCTAAGCCAAAAGCAAGAGTTGGGCACTTAACCGACTGAGCCACCCAGGTGCCCTAGGGATTTTGTATAGGCACTGTCGTCGGCATGGTCTCCCTTTGCTGTGTATATGACTACTACATTTCAAAAAAGGAGACTCATCTGGGGCTCCTGGAGGCTGGATCAGTCAGGGGAGCATGTGACTCTTGATCTCGGGGTTGTGAGTTTGAGCCCCACTTGGATGTACGGGTTACTTTAAAAATAAAATCTTTAAAAAAAAAAAAGAAAGAAAGAAAAAGGAGACTCATCTGTCTAAAAGAGAGATGGGCTGATTATGCTATTGGCTTCAGAGGAGGACAGCACCTAGGTGGCCGTTTCTTCTCAATTATACGTGTCAGGAAACCTGACTGCTTCAGAGTGGTCGTGGCCGTTCAAGTTCTTAGGTCTGATTCAGACAAAACTCCTGAAAAATTGATATATAACCTAAAATGCCATTTTAAAATTTCTAGTGAGGTCTACAGTGCTATAGTGACAACAATACTTGTGTCTAATATGAAAGGGATCTCTTGCAAAGATGCAGGGAAGCCTAATTAGTAATTAAAAGTTTGCTCAATTGAGCACAGAATCTAAACCAAGGCAACTGAATGTTCTGAACTCATATAAATATAGTATAAAATATTCCTCCCTAGTACTTAAGTATGCATGTCTACTAAATACTGCCTTTCTCCCATGGTCTGGGTAAACATGACAAATCCTTGTTCTCCAATTTCTCTTTATCTAGACTCTAAGCAGACTACTCACCTCCTCTAAATCTATTCTTTCTCTAAACAGAAGAAAACACAATGGCTTAGGTTATAATTTTCTGAAGTTAGATTCCAGGCTTGAAGATATTCTCCCAGTTATCAAGATAGTAGTAGAAGGCTCTCCAGTCCTACATCGGTTAGCATTTGAAAACTCTTTGAATGGAAGACTGTTCATCTATTTTAGTTTTCCAATTATTTAATGATTTGAATAGACAATGCATGCACATAGGTAAGATATTTCCTTCCAAAGGATAAACATATAATGTATTATTAGCCCCAGGGGTACAGGTCTGTGAATCGCCAGGTTTACACACTTCGCAGCACATTCACCATAGCACATACCCCACCCCAATGTCCATAACCTCACCACCCTCTCCCTACCCCCTCCCCTCAGCGCCCCCTCAGTTTGCTTTGTGACATTAAGAGTCTCTTATGGTTTGTTTCCCTCCCAATCCCATCTTGTTTCATTTATTCTTTTGCTACCCCCCAAACCTCCAATGTTGCATCTCTACTTCCTCATATCAGGGAGATCATATGATAGTTGAGACAGTATTTTTAATAGCTTCACTGCAGTCTGACTGATAAACAAAGGCCTGCACATATGTAATGTGTACAGTTTGAGATGTTCAGACAGATGCAGATACCATCTCATCAACATCGCACATAACAGACACATCCAACATCTTCCAAAACAAAATTGACAGATCTTAGCTAGAATAAATAAGAAAAAAGAGGAAAAGTCTCAAATTAATAAAATCAGAAATGAAAGTGAAGACATTATCACTGATACCAAAGTAATAAAAGGGGTCATCAGGGACCACTATGAAGAGTTACGTGCCAACACACTAGAAACCCTGGAGAAAATGGATAAATTCCTGTATACACAAAACATACTCAAATTGAATCATGAAGAAATAGAAAATCTCCACACACTAATAATGAGTAAGGAGACTGATCAGTAATTAAAAACCTCCCAGAAAAGAGAAGCCCAGAACCAGTTTCACTACTAAATTCTGACTTAAGATTACTCATATATTCTTTCAGCAAATTTTCTCTCCTGATCTTTGTTGAATTTTCACTGGGGTTTTGGTGTTTGTCTACAGATATCCACTGTAACTTTTTTTTCTGTTTGTTGATTTCCTTTGTGCTGGGAATTTTCTTTTTGGCATGCCGACATCTTTTATGGAATTCAGTTGTTCAAATGCTTCTTATCTGGAATGTCTTACAAAGACCTTTCCTCTGAGATTGTTGTTTTTTAATTCCACCATGCTTTTTTCTGTGTCTTTATGGCTTATTTCTTTTACATTCAAATCTTTGATCCACCTAAAATGTATTTTGATACAAGGTGTCAGCGAGTGAACCAAATCTTATTATTTTTTTCAGAGACCACCTTTTTTCACCAATATCATTTATTGAATATGCATTATTTTCTCTTTATATCACTTAGTGTCCTGCCAGGAAATCTGAAAGCACTCTAGAGATTTCAAGCAGAGGGAAATTTAATGCAATGAATTAGTGACAAAGACATTGGACGGGCTAAAGGAGCAAAGGGGAAAAGGGATATTATTCTGTGGCCGCAAAGCATCCAGGGCTCTGGGCTGGAAACCACCAGCTGATGCTCATTGTGGAACGGCTGGCCACACAGTCATTTCTGGTTTTGTAATCTCAGTGCAAACACTGAGCAGGAACCCAGAAACTCTAATGATGTTGCTGAATACACTACTACCCTCTCTAACACTGGTGAAACCAAAATTGCCCACCATTGATGGGATTAACCATAGCCAGAAAAGGCAATGGAAGCAGCAACATGGTCCCTTCCTTCACTTGCCTCTTAACCCGGACCAGTGTAACCCATTCACAGAACTGAACCAAAAGAAAATGATTAAGGGAGTCTGGCATTGGCTTCCATCCAGCACTTTTGTAACATGAGAGAGCAGGGAAGGTTAAGAATGGAGCAGAGAGCTAACAACCAGCCCACCCACTGATTTGAAAAGCCATATTTATTACAGAATAAATTTCTCCATGTGTGAGGGTCTATTTCTAAGACTTTCTGTTTTTTTTTCCATTAGTCTATTTAAGGTTCATTGTCACTCTGTTTTGAAGATTATGTTTCCATATCTAGTAGGGACAGTCTCTTCTCATTATTTCTCCCTTTAAGAATTTTCCTAGCTTTCCTGGATTGTTTGCTTTTCCATATAAGTTTTAGAATTAGCCTGTCTACTTCCAAAAAACTCCAGTTTGTATTTTATTGAAAGTATATTATAATTTTAGCACTTCTTGGGGGGAATCAATACCTTTATGGCCATAAAATTCCCTATCTATTCATTCAATATATGGTTCGTTTGCTCCACTGTCCTATTTGGGATCTTCACTAATGTTGAAAGTTTTCTTTCTATACATCTTGCTCATTTCTTGTTAAGTTTATTCATAAGTATTTTGTGTATTTTGTATTTGCTGTTGGGATTGCCTGTTCCGATCAATTATTGTTTGCACATGTGAAAGCTCTTGGTTTCCATATGTGATTGTTGTTCAGTTATCTTTGTTCAGAATTCCCTGATAGTATCAGCATTTCAATGTACTCTCCCTTGGATTTTTGAGGCAAATAGTTATGCTTTCCACTAATAACTATAATAACTGTAATTTCATGTCCTCTATTTCAACTTTTAAACCACTCATTTCTTTCTCTTCTCTAATTGTGCCAAAGAATATCACCAGACTGTGAAAAATTGTACAAGTGATAGTGTGTCCTTTCCTTGTTCCCAATTTCAATAGGAATGCTTCCACTCTGTTGTGCATAATCCGGGGTTTTCCATAATAGAATATCAGTTGATCCTCATTTTGTCAAAACCCCTTTTTTTAATGGAGAATGGGTGTTCAATTTTCTCAAAAACCTTTCCACACTCATAAATATAATCCTATGATTTTTCTATTCATATCAATGAAAGCAAAATACATTAATATGCAAATACTGAAACAGCCTTGTATTTATGTAATAAATTCCTCATGGAATCATTCCAATGATTCCATTGTATCAGTCTTTTAGCACTTTTAAGCACTTTTTAACACTTTTTGTCACGATTAAGGCCTATCTGTAGAGTTGTATGTTTGTATGTGTTGATACATGTATGTTCTTTGTCCTTGTCTATTTTAAGTTGATTTTTACTAGCTGCACCCTCAGATAGTGACCTCGCTGCCAATTTCCTCAGGGGTTCCTTACACTGGCCTCCTATAGGCCCATTATGATGAAACTAATCTCTTATACATAAATATTGGACTTGATGATTATTCCTGATAATTTTTTTTTACGATTTTATTTATTTGACAGAGAGCGAGAGATCACAAGTAGGCAGAAAGGCAGGCAGAGAGAGAGGGGGAAGCAGGCTCCCCGCTGAGCAGAGAGCCCGATGCGGGGCTCGATCCCAGGACCCTGAGATCATGACCTGAGCCAAAGGCAGAGGCTTAACCCACTGAGCCAACCAGGCGCCCCTATTCCTGATAATTTCATCTTAAAGTTTCATTTCATTGCACCAACCTACCAACATCTTCTTGATTTCTGATTTTCCTCCTCGTGTTCTATTCTGTGTCTTAAAGACACATTTGGAAAAAAATGAAATAAAGACACATTTGGCAGATGGGTCAAAAGCCAGTTAACTGACTAGCCTGTCACCTCTCACTTACTTGTGAGGAAACACAGAAGGAAATCAGAATCAGGTAATGTCCCTCCATCCCATTAAAGAAGGAAAGGTAGGAAACACTTCCTAGAGCCATGTCATGTGACCACCTGACCCATCAAGGCTTCCTGCTACCAGGAAAGAGGGGGCTCCGGAGGCAGGGAGTTTAGAGAATTTCTAAGGTCATTGCTTTGGTTTCTATTTTTTATTGTGTATTTTTTTTTTCTTTCATTAAGTCAGACGCAAAAATCTCGTAGTATACTGGGACTGAGAGCAGTAAGTATGAGGTCATTTGTGATTACTCACTCCAATCCTGACTTAGAGCTTCAAACACTCATAACTTTTAGGGTCAGAAATCGGGAGCCAGCCTGTCAGAAGCCATGTGCCTTGTTTGTTCAAGATTCCTACCCTAGATGATAGCAGAAGAAAACATGATTCCAAGGGATGTTTCACCGGCTGAAAAACAATGAGGAGCTCATTTTGGAAGTTATCACTGGATACAATAAATGTGACTTTTCATTTCCAATAGACTTGTTCTTTCACACTCTCCCTACACTGCCAAAGCTGTTAAAAATAATAATAATAACCAATCAGTTATCTTGCTGATCTACAACAAGGCCTGAAACACACATTTAGAATTATTTATTCTTGGTGAATTGATACTTCTGTCATTATATAATGACCCTTGACTGCTGGTAATAATCCTTGTTCTCAAGTCTGCCTTGTCTGATATTAGTAAAGCTCCTCTAGTTCCTTATGTTATTGTTTACATAATATATCTTTTTCTATCTCTTTAATTTTAATTTATCTATGTCTTTACATAAGTTTTATATTAAGGTGTAAAACTTAGGCTAAGACTCTTCCAATCCCCAAACAGGGGATTCTTCCAATCCCCAAACAGGGTACAGCCCTCCATTTATGTAGAGTCCTAATACATGTATAC
The DNA here is from genome assembly GCF_020171115.1 of Neogale vison. NCBI lineage: Eukaryota > Metazoa > Chordata > Mammalia > Carnivora > Mustelidae > Neogale > Neogale vison. Next base: position 221,861,106 of record NC_058091.1, read on the forward strand.
AATTAGTTTTAGTAAAAACTCCCCATTGTCCATAATGATCGTAGCAATTTATACTCCCGCCAGCAATGTATGAGAATTCTAATTCCTCCACATTCTCATCAACACTTTTTTATTTTGGCCATTCTTTCTGTTGCATGTGTAGTGGTGTTGCATTGTAGTTTTGCATCTCCTTAATGACTCATTACACATTATTTTTAATGTATACTGTTATGTTTTTTCCAGTTTTGTTGCTGCATAATTATCATAACATTGTGTAATTTTAAGGTATACAGTGTAATGATTTGATAAATGTAGACATTATGAAATGATACCACAATAAGTTAACATTCATCACCTCACATATTCACAATTTTTTTCCTTGTGATCAGAACTTTTAAGATCTATTCTCTCAGCAGCTTTGAATCATATGGTTAAGGTACCATATGTACCATATGATTAACAATAGGCATCACTTCATAAAGTACATCCCCAGAACTTATTTATCTTAAAAGGAAGTTTCTACCTTTTGGCCACCTTCCTATTTCCTCAGCCCCTAGCTCCCTCTTCTCCCCCACTGTCCCTGGCCACCACACATCTAATCTCTGTTTCTAGGACTTTGGTTTTTTAGATTCAACATATAAATAAGATCATATAGTATCTGTCTTTCTCTGACTTATTTTACTTAGGTAATGCCCTCAAGGTCCATCCAAGTTGTTGTAAATGGCAGGATTTCCTTTTTTTTTTTTTTTTTTTTTTTTTTTTTTTTTTAGATTTTATCTATTTATTTGATAGAGAGACCAAGAGAGCACAAGCCAGGCAGAGCAACAGAGGGAGAGAGAGAAGCAGGCTTCCCATGGAGCAGGGAGCCCGATGTGGGACTCGATCCCAAAACCCTGGGATCATGACCCGAGCTGAAGGCAGTCGTTTAACAAACTGAGCCACCCAGGCACCCCAGGATTTCCTTATTTTTTTTGATTGACTATTATTCCGTGAGTGTGTGTATGTGTGTGTGTATCTTACATTTTCTTTATTCATTCATCCATTAATGGTCACTTAGGTTGTTTCAATGTCTTGGCTATTGTGAATAATGCTGCAAGGATTATGGGAGTACAGATTATGGGAGTTCACTACCTTCAACTTTTTGAGGAACCTCCACACTGTTTTCCAGAGTGACTACACCCATTTACAATCCCACCACCAGTGGGTAAGAGTTCCAGTTTCACCATATTCTTGCCAACACTTGTTAATTCCCATCTTTTTGATGATAGCCATTCTAACACGTCTGAGGGGATAATCTTGCTGTGATTTTGATTTGCATTATCCCTAATGATTAGAGATGTTTCCCAGAAATTTTTGTTGTTCAGGGGTAGAACAGAGAAAACTATGTCTTCTCCATCTACCTAGAAGGGAAAATCCTTGTTCTGCTTTTTTTAGTTTGGATTTGATTCGGTTTAGTCTGGACTTTAATTGCACAGATCATGCACAATTACCTTCATGTTTTTGCCACCTGGCAGAGGAATACTTAATTAAACTTTCTGGTGATAATATATAAGGTGGCGATAGCCTGTTTAGGGAACACTGAGATTAGTAAGTGATGAGTCTTTTCTGCGTTTATTCTGTTCATGTCAAAGAATGAATCGTACTCACATGTTCCTCAATTGCTTATTAGAAACTTATTATATATAAGCCACTGTGCTTTGTTCTGGGTGTACAATGAATGAACTAGGTATTGTTCCTGCCCTCAAGAAGTTAATGGTCTTGTAGGACAAACGGAAAAGTAAAGTGATACTTTAATTGCATTGTATTAACTACTATAAAAAGCGCAAGACCATAGGAGGGCTAAGGAGCCACAAAAAACTTTATAGATTTTGAAAAGCAACAACAAAGAAACCAAATTTAACTTAAAAACAAGGACATTTTACGAAAGTGTACTGAATACAAGCAGAGTCAATGAAGCAGCTAGAGAAACAGGTTTATGGAACCCAATCAAGGCAGTTTGGAAGAGTTTGGAAATTGGAACCCAGGCAGTGTCTCTGAACCAGAGCAGTCCCATCAGAGCCCTGCCAGAGGCAGAAGGAATTCCGCTTTCTTTCACCTGGCACAATTTCTACGAGACTCAAAGTCCACGAAGAAAGCAGGTGATTAACCAGCTTGGGTTCCACTTCGTCTACCTGATCATACTGGGGCCATGAGACGAAGAGCTAACTCCCTTTAAGTTCTGTGATAGGAGCGGACATTTTGTTTTACCATCTAACCAAGGATACACAAAGGAAAAAAAGGTTAATTATCCAGAAAGCAATGAGGCTGCTAAAGAAAGGCTGAATGCAGCTAAAACTGACAAAAGTCCGTGGTAACAGGTAAGCTGAACCTGATTCATGGGGAAGACTTAGCTAGTCCTGGAGTGGGAGAAGAGTATATTTAAGGCAGAACGGCGGACATGCGCAAAGTCTGGGAAGAGAGGAAGCATGATAAATTTAGACAACTGAAGCAGGTCCAAGTGGCTGGGGCAGAGTTGGAGAGATGGTAGGCAGGTATAAAGAGGCCAAGAATAGGAAAATAGGGGCAAGGTGATACTGCATCTTCAAGACGAGGGAAGAGCTCGGAGTTCACGCCTAAGGATGAGGGAGACGTTTAAATGTTTTATGTAGAGTTATGACATTTCATTTGTGAGAGATGGCTTTGGCCATTGTGATAATCAGGGAGAGAGGAAAGGAGCCTGAGCCAGGATGATACTGAGGGGCTCCAGAGATGTGATTAATTAGACTTAGGGAAGGAGGGGGTGAGGAAAAATGAGGAGGAAGTATGATTCCCAGGTTTTTGGATTAAGTTTCTGCATGGCTAATAATGCCACACACAGAGAAGGGGAATTAAGGTGGGGGAAATGAGTTCGGTGTTGGACATACTGCGTTTAAAACGGATTGTTGAATATATGGTTTTGAAAGTAAAAAATGAGACTTAGGCAGAAGAATTAGGTTAGGTGTTCATCATTATAGAAGCCAGAGTGATAAAGGAAATACCCCTGGAACACTGTGCAGAGTGAGAAAAAGTGATGAGACCTTAGGGCCCCCCCACAACACTGAAGAACTGAGCTGAAGGAAACCAGTAGCCAAAGAGAATCACGAGGAAGACCAGGGAGGTAAAAGGGCAAACGGAGGAGTGGTGTCAGGGAAGCCTGCATAGGGGACCGGTTCAGCACGAGGAAATGGCCGATGGCGTCAGACGGCGAATAAAGTAAGAGGAGAGAAGTGTCCACCGGATTTGTCAATGAGGAGGGGGCAGGTGTGGAAGAAGTTTCTGCTGAGCGGTGGCAGCAGTGGCCAGACTGCCGGGGACCAAGGGGTGAGGAAGGGTGAAGACGTGGAGACAGTGCAGCTCATGGGCCCTCGGTCCTACCGCACGCGAAAATCACCTGCAGAGCTTTGGCGACTCACTGACGCCTGGGCTCACCTGTCCAAATTGAGATCTGATTAGATCAGAGTGAATTTACACGATGCATTGGTTTTTCTCTTGCTGCTGTAACAAATGACCATAAACTTAATGGCTTGAAACAACACAAATTTCTCTCACAATTCTGTAGGTCAGAAGTCTGACATGGGTCTCATTGGGCTAAAAATCAAGGTGTTGGCAGAGCTCTGTTCCTTTCTACAGACTTCAAAGAAAACCTGTTTTCTTGCCTTTTCCAGCTCTGAGAGGCAACCCCCTTGTTCCTCTTCAAAACCAGCAACACTGTGTCTCTGTTCTTTCCTTCCATAGTTATAACCCCCTCTTATTCGCTTCCTCTGCCTCCTTCTCCACTTTGAAAGACCCTCAGGATTCCATGTAATCCATTTTAATCCCAGGAAAGCTAACAGCATGTGGGGATTAGAAGATGGCCATCTCTGGGAGGCTGTGATTCAAATTGCCACACATAACGAAAAACTATCAACACCCCTGGTGATTTTCCTGAGCAGCCAGGATGCACAACACTAGAAGAAGAAAGAGGATGATAATGGAGTTAATAGTTTTTTGGTTTGGGCTTGTTTTTTTTTTAATAGGGTATGCCATGGTTGAAATAAAGAAGACAATTCATTTCAACTCCTAGCTCCTTTATTCCAGTGGAGTCTCAACAGCAAAATTGTCAGAGAAGAACAATTTTTATTGGACACCTCTTAAAGATGCCCAGAGCTGACTCTTCCCCTCCTTCGCTGACTCAAAACATGACATGTTCTGTGAAGCTTCCAAACCCATCGTTATAATTAAAAAGATGAGCAAAAGATATGCAGTCGCATGCTTGAGGTGAGGCTGAAGATAGCCAAACCTAGATTTATAGAAAATGAGCTTTTCAGAGACAGAAACTGAAGAGGCTAATCTGAAATGAAGCACCATTTCCCCCCCCCACCACAGCCTGGGGTGACTTGAGACCAGTCTTTTGTCAGCACTGGGGACTCCGAAATGAAAGAGTGCACATATCCAAATGCCAAGACTGCCATATTGCACAGGGAAGGCGAGCATGTGTTTTGGTTGGAAGGGGAAAGAGTGTTCAATTAATCCCGAAATGTTTGCAAAAACAAATGATGGGCAAAAAGAAAACTAAACTTGAAAGGAGTGTGATTTCTTTATGAAAGACCCATCTCCCCCAGTCTGGCAACCACAAAATAAACACGTCAGCCAGCCAGGCCAGAGCAGATAATTAGGAATGAACAGCAGCACGTGAGCCGATTCCGGGAAAACCAACGCAGTGTGGCAGATGGGCAGGCCTCCGTGGCCTACCACGCTGGGTGTGAGGGAGGCTGGGCCAGGCCTCCCCAGGGTCTTCCCGGGGCCCTGGAACCGGCCACTTCCCCTTTCCCTGGGGCCATAACGGGAAGGCACACATTCAGTCTGTGTGTCTGACCCCACCTCCGCTCCTGGCCCGCAACCCAGGCCCAGGGTAATTCAGCCCTGGAGGGATCCCTCAGGCCTGTCAAAGTGAGGGGTGTCCTGCCTGCTCTTCAGACACTTTTCCCATTCTGGGCACTCCCGAAGGACTTGAGGGCTGGTCTTGCCGGGACCCCTTAACTACAGAGGAGAAAGAGCCACGCACAAAATATATGTATTCTGCTTAAGCAATTGCCTCATCGTGACATTTTTTTTTTTAAATGGGGATTTACGTAATTCAGTTAAGACCCAATGCTGATCTACGCAGAGCAAAGGCTGGGGTTCCCAAGGCACCTCCACTCCCTGTGGTGGTGTCTGGGTCATGATATAACCGCGCCTGTGACCGGACTTGAGCCTGCCTGACAGAAAAGCACCAGCCTGACGACAGCAGTACGTTCAATTCCCAGAGGCGGGCCACTTAATGATGGCTCTGCATCGACCCCACAGAAGATTTGATTTGTGTGGTTAAAAAAGACACTGTCAACTGCCAGTCTGAGGTGAACATGTCGGAACTGATGCAGCCGAAGAGAAGGAGGGCCAAATATTCCAAGGCATCCACACTCCGGCCCACACTCTCCCCCCTCCCTTTTTTTCCCAAGGAATACAGATGGGCTGGGACTTGACACACAGACAGTGGTGGGTCTGTATCCTGCTGCTCCCTCTCCCCCTCCGAACCCCCCCTTTCCTCTCACCCCTTCCAGCACTCACTCAGCTCCAAGCCTCAGAGGCCATAAAACCAGCGCTCACCACTCGGCAGAGGCGCCTTCCTCTTCGACTCTGGGCCTTGCCAGCTTTGCTCCTCCCAGGGAAGAACTCTGGCACAGAAGACAGGGTGTCCTGTGTGACCCGTTTTGATGGGAGGAGAGTCTCCTGCCAGGTCCCTACTTCTGTTGGCAGACAACATCTCCCTGCCCAGGGGGCTCTGCAAAGGCAGGGCTTCTCCAGGACGGGGGCTGTCTGCAAGTCTTAGCACCCCTCTGACTGAGATGGTCTAGTTTGTCATTGGGTTATATTGCTTCCAGACTTTTCTCTATGCATTTTCACATACCTAAAAAGAGGTTTGTGTACAGGTCAGTTGCCTGTCTATCCTTCCCTTGGGCTGCTCCTCTATCAATGGGTACCTTGTCAGCTCCGCCAGTGGAAGGCACTGTGGGAGATCAGAGGGCAGGAGCCAGGAAGAAGCCCCCGTCCACTTCCTATAGCATCTCCTCCAGAGCCTGTGACCCCCATGGGACAGGCCCACCACCGTCAGCTCCCAGAGAGGCTCTGATTCTGAAGGTCTGTCTTCTCTCCTCATCGCTCTAACAGAGAGATGGCACCAGCTTCCCACTGTCAGTAGTCACTGGAAAATCTCCACATCTTTTATTTGTTCCTTTTTTCTTCCACTTCAGAGAGCCAATCCCCTGTATTAGATTCACTTATAAAATCATCTGAGCCATAGGCATAGTTCAGTGGTGTTCAGTCTATTCACCTTCCTTTCGATTCTTTCTATTTAAAAAAACAAAAAACAAAAAACTAGAGACATTTCTACTTCCCCAATTGATGTAGCTCATGGAGCGGTTTTATGAAACAGACTCTCATAACAGAATTCTGGTTTGGGTTGCTTACCGGTTAGAACATGAATATAGTGCTGATCTCACAAACAGAAGGGCTATATGGCATGCAGCGGCAACACCTGCCTTAAATTATTGCCTGAAGTTCGCCTGGGATAATATGCCAGTTAAGACCAGGCTTTGGGGAATCCAGTAACTCCCGCCCACAACTGGCGTAAGCTGTCGGTTGGCCTCCTGCTTCCAAAGATGCAAAGAGCTTACAAAAGCCAGCTATGAGCTTGGGCACAGGTATAGAGCCATTGAGCTACTTAGGTGTATTTAAAAGAATCTCTTATTTCTAATAGCCACGTGGGTGAACATTTGGCTCCAAACCTAATTGCACAGGTTGCAGAATCACACTGTCAGCTGAACATAAAAGCTACCCGTATCTCATATGTTCATGTCAGAGTATACTTGAGAATGACTGGGCTCCTGACCCTTGAGAGGGGACATTCAGATGAGCTGACACACTTTGAACCTTGAACCAGAAAACCCTCCCGAACTTCCCTGTCCTCCAGAGGCCATCCATCATCCCTTGTCTATGCAAACAAGATTTCCCCTACTTAAAATCTCTGTAATGTAATGATCTTACCCCAGGAAGCTTCTTGCGATGGGATACTGGCCTCCTCAAGACCCACTTCTACTAGTTCTTTCTGCCTCTGGACTCATAGATGGGATCGAATCCTATAGTATTCTAGAAGCACATTCCCAAGGAGCATTCTAGGAAAAGGCATTTTATATACCACAGGAAAAGTAAGATCCTGCCCATTCTTAAGAGCAGGGACCTGGAGAACAACTGTGCAATCATGTTCTAAAGGTGACAGCCAAAGAAGAAAACATTGCATTAGATGAAGCTGAAATTGTCAATAAGGACACACTTAACTCAAGATTCCAGACATCCTGTTCTGAATCATGTAGCTGAAAACAGTACCAACAGTTTCTTTGAGTGGTTGACTGAAACTTGGATACAGCTGCCTACATGTGGTTACACCGGGATGCCCCATCTTCCCTGGTACAATGGGTTTTGCATGTTTGTCAGAGCCAGTGCCCATGGGTTGAGGGAATGCCTCATTTATCAACATGGTATTTCATACATTCTGAGCAAGTAGTACGTTTCACAGCAAAGGAAAAGCAGTGAGGATTTCACACCCATGGAATTCATTCACTGACCTTACCATACGCCTCAGTTGCCCAGAAGGAGCTGGCCAGACAGAATGGCTTGGTATAGACCCAGTTAGAGTGCCAGATGAGAGACAATATCCATTGAGCTGGGTACTATCCTGTAGGACACAATCTATGCCTTAAACTGCAATAAATGGCTGGTGCTCTTTTACCTGTAGCCAGGTCACATGGGCTGGAGGACCGAGGGCTGAGGACAGGTCCTGTTCACTATTTTATTCATTATATTCATATTCAGGTCCGCTTCCCATCCCTGCAATCTTGGGAGTTTTTCCCAAGGCTTCCACAGGGAAGAGGAAAGGGAGACTGCCATCTAGCTATTTGGATTTCTCCGTGCCACTTGATCAACAGACAGAGGATGAGGTTGATTTCAATTCCCAAGGGGGATGGGGTTGCTACTACATGGTGGAGGCAAAAAAGCATCACTGGAGCCCAGAGGATAATCTCATGCACTCCTTAGAGCTTCCAAATAAAAATCAACAGAAGAATACAGCAATCCAATAAAGGCAAGGCCACTAAAGACTCAGAACCTCTAGGAACTGTGATTTTAGTCATGCCAGCAGGCCAAGAACCCTGATCAGAGAGAGCGCTGGCTAAGGGCAAGGCAACAGGGGATGGGTGATGGAAGAATGATAAATATTAACTGCGATAAATATCAACTGTGGTCCCATGACCAGTTCTAGAAATGATGACTCTAGCAGTTACAAATATTTCGTTATGTTTCTTTCTTTCATTTTCTCCTTTTTTTTTTCTTTTTTTAAGGATAAGTGTTCATGATCTTTAACTTCACAATTAAGTTGATAAGCCACGAGACTGTAAGAAGCCACATCCATACCTTTGGTAAAGATCATCTCAACTGGAAAATATGTGCTTGCAACAGATGACAAGTGATGGGACTTGGCATCTCCCCTTGATGATAGGGTGAGAACTTTGTTTATGGGACACGTGCCTCAAGTCAGGCAGAAAGGAATGGACACCAGGTGACAAAAGAAATATAGGTCAAGGCTGTCTGCTTCGCATCACTCTCTGTTCCTCTTTAGCTCTATTCTGTACTTCAGAAACTACAGCATTTCGAGGGCTCTCTTTCCTCCTGGTTCCCGAGTAGAAATGACCAGCAGGTGTGACAGGAGAAGACTTGAGGGTGGGAGCAGGGAACATGGCCTTTCTCCCCCTCACTCCGCTTCCACTGGCATCTCTGGTAGTGGCTACAATTCCTCCCTGGCTTCAGACCTCCAGGGAAGTGACCTAGCACCCGAGCTCTGCTAATACTCTCTTCACTTTGTCTCTCCAATGTAGAGGAGCTTTTCACCTTTGTAAGAGATTCCCTCTCTTAAATATTTACAGGGCTTTATATCTTGCTGGTTGGACCATAACTGATATGGTCCATATTATGTTATATACGTTATATCATGCATATTATGCATATTATGTTATATGCGTAGGCTCTATATTGTTCAACTCCTTGTTCTTGAACCCTACAGTGCATCAAGGACAACCCTGTATTTTAGACCAATAGATCTAACACACTTTTAAAAAATTATTCATGTACCATAATAATGCATCTTTTTAAAGTAAATAATTCAGTGGCTCTTACTATATTGCCCACAAAGCACTACCTAGTTCCAGAATATTTTCATTACTGTCCTAAGAAAAGCAGTCACTCCCCCATTCCTTTCTTCTCCCTGATCCCTGGAAATGAACATTCTACTTTCCTTCTCTGTGGATTTGCCTATTCTGGACATCTCATATTAATGGAATCATGCAATACGTGGTCTTTTGGGTCTGGCTTTTTTCTCTTAGTATAATGTTTTCAAAGTTCATATGTGTTGTAGCATGAATCAATGCTTCCGTTCCTTTTTATGGCTGAGTTATATTCCATCGTATGCATGTGTATACCACCTTTTGCTTATCCATTCATCAGCTGATGGGCTTTTGGGCTATTTTTACTTTTTAGCTATTAAGAATAATGCTACCATGTGCACTAGAGAAGAATCAAAATCACAGTGACATACCACCTCATACCAGTCAGAATGGCTAAAATTGACCAGTTAGGCAACGACAGGTGATCGCGAGGATGTGGAGAAAGGGGAACCCTCCTACACTGTTGGTGGGAATGCTAGCTACAGCCTCTCTGGAAAACAGCATGGAGCTTCCTCAAAAAGTTGAAAATAGAGCTACCCCACGACCCAGGAATTACACTACTAGGTATTTACCCTAAAGATACAGATGTAGTGATCTGAAGGGGCACATGCACCCGAATGCTTATAGCAGCAATGTCCACAATAGCCAAACTATGGAAAGAGCCTAGATGTCCATCAACAGATGAATGGATGAAGAAGATGTAGTGTGTGTGTGTGTGTGTGTGTGTGTAATGGAATACTATGCAGCCTTCAGAAGAAATGAAATCTTGCCATTTGCAATGACATGGATGGAACTAAAGGGTATTATGCTGAGAGAAATAAGTCAATGAGGGAAGGACAATTATCATATGAGCTCTCTGACATGAGGAATTTGAGAGACAGGGCTGGGGTTTGTGAGGGGTAGGGAAGGAAAAAATGAAAGAAGATGGGACCAGGGAAGGAGATGGACCATAAGAGACTCTTAATCTCAGAAAGCAAACTGAGGGTTGCTGGGGGTTGGAGGGGAGGGATAGGGTGGCTGGGTTATGGACATGGGTGGGGGTGGGTATGTGCTATGGTGAGTGCTGTGAAATGTGTAAGCCTGACGATTCAGAGACGTGTGCCCCTGAAGCACAATAATACATAATGTGTTAATTTAAAAACTAAAAAAAAGAATAATGCTACCATGATATTCATTCTCAAGGGCCTATGTGAACATACGTTTTAGTGCTCTGGGTTATATCCTGCTGGGTCATATGGTAACTGTTCAACTTTCTGAGGAACTACCAAGTGTTTTCCAAAGCAGCTGTATCATTTTACATTTCTAATTGATTCTTTTTATTTTTTTTTAAAGATTTTATTTATTTATTTATTTGACAGACAGAGATCTGACGTAGACAGAGAAGCAGGCAGAGAGAGACGAGTAAGCAGGCCCCCTGCTGAGCAGAGAGCCCGATACGGGGCTCGATCCCAGGACCCTGAGATCATGACCTGAGCCGAAGGCAGAGGCTTTAACCCACTGAGCCACCCAGGCGCCCCTAATTTATTCTTTTTAATAGCTATATAACAACCCACAATATAGCAATATTAATGTTCTATGATGAATGTAACACTTCCCCTCTTAAATACATTCACATTTTCTCCATTTTTCATGGTTATAATTAATCATGATCATTCATGAACACATAATTTTGTATAACTCCATAGGTATCAGAACCTTTGCACATGAAATTGCTGGGTCAATTTAATTTTTTGCTTTAAAAAGCTTTTGCTATCCAAATTTTTGTTTTTTAACTTACTGTTTCAACTTTTGCTTTGAAATATGCTACTGTGCCACTAAAAGGTTGCTACTAATCTACACTTGCACAACAGTGTATGAGAAAGTGAAATTTTCCCACACGCCTGCTAATACTGGGTATGTTTTCATTTTTGCCAATCTGATAGGGACAAACTTTGTCTTATTGTTTTAATTGCCTTGCTCTGATCGCAAAGGAGTGGGAGTCACAGTTTTTTCAAGTACTCATATATTTATTACCCAAACATAAATAGCTAGATTGGGTAATTTCTAAGGTGCCTGCAGCTGTGAAATTTGACTTGGGTGATTTATCCTCTGGCAAGAAATGATGGTTATGACCATGTCGGCTGAAGCCAAAGCCGGCTTTATGGACCATGTGATTGTTTAATTCTGTTTCCTAGGTGCTGGGAAGGGCCCTCATGCTCATCAACATCCTCCCACAGGATGTCCACTAATAAAGCCACGCCCTTTTATATTTAGCCCAAGAAAACACACCAGTGCCTCCAGAAGAGCCACAAGTTAGCACGTGGGGATCGGAGAAAGTTTTGCTCAAAATTAGTCAACTGATATTTGCAAGGGCAAAAGGTCATAGAAAAAAGAACCTGGAAGACTGCAGGACAGACTACTTCACATTTTTACCAAAAGTCACCTGTTCCCCAGAGGGGAGACTGTGCTGTAATGAAATGGGCCTTGAATATAGAGTCAGAAGATTTCAGGTGCTGTCCTGACTCACACACTCATGTGATGAGGTCTTGGGTCACTTCCATGCCTTGCTTTTCTAGTCTACTAAGTGGCAATATTCTCTATTAAACCAGATAATTACAAAGTTCAAATAAGAAAATGCAATGAAAAAAAGAAATACACTGTTCTTCCTCTAAGGCAGCGAGCGCTACAAGTTCTCTCCCATACAGGGGAGCCACAGAAACAGCACAGCTGGGTAGCAGTCAGACACAGGGCCTGGGAGCTGTACTCCTCCACTTGGCCAAAACCCCAAAATGACTCTTCTGAGAAGCACACAGGTGAGAAGAGCCACATTCTACCATGCTGGCCCATTCCAGAATTTAACACATGTGGCTGAGGTCCCTGTGCAAGGCCTTTCTTCAGGTGAAGATGAAGATGAAGACGGTGACTGAGGGACCCAGATGGGCTTCATTTATGTTTTACTGATTTCTCAGGTTATCATATCCCACTGCGTCTCCTCTGCTGTTGCTCTTATTTTACAAACTCTTCCTTGTGAATCGAATTAAGTGGTGGCTGAACACCTAGCAGCCTGGACCTCGCAGTGTGCCCCAGAGAGTCAACCATCCACCCAGAGTCTATGCTTTCCAAATCCTAATTAAAAATTGTGATAGGAAGCCCCTAGGGCTTACATCTCCTATCCCCTTGACATCTAGATGTGACCACATAATGAGTCTTCGCCCAGAGAGGGAGTGTGAGTTTGAATCGTGTGTGATTTCCTGAGTAGATTTTGTTTGGGTTTTTAAGATTTTATTTATTTATTTAACAGAGAGAGACAGAGAGAGACCACAAGCAGGGGGAGTGGCAGGCAGAGGAAGAGGGAGAAACAGACTCCCCACTAAACAAAGAGTCCGACGAGGGGCTCAATCCCAGGACCCTGGGATCATGACCTGAGCCAAAGGCAGATGCTTAACCGACTGAACCATGCAGGCACCCCTCCTGAAAAGAGTTTTTGAAAAGTGGGAGCACCTGCTTCATGTTCCCTTTTATCTTCTGCCAGCTGAATACAGATGATCATGTGGCTGATAGAATGGCTAAACCACACAGTGGAAGGAATCTTGGTCGCCGGGTAACCACGATGAGGGAAACTGGCTGGCCTTGACTATTGTTTAAGTGAGAAATTAAATTCTACTGTTTAATTCTGAAGTCTGTTTGTTCCAGCAGCTACCATGACTTTAACATCCTACCTGAACACATTTCGTCAACATGACCATTTGAATAAACAAGGTACTCACAAGCCTCATGATACTCCCAATAAACATCTTCATTACAGCCTAGAATTCTCTTCGAACAGAAAGCTCATTAAATTACCGTCATGTCATAGGACAGCTCCATTCTGCTACAACCAGCAATTCTTGGCTTGTGCTGTGAAAATCTCTGAAGCATGAGAAACAGATGTTGTACAACAAAAACTTACAATAAATATGTTGATTGTGTGTTACCAAAAATTATCTGGAAGTGTGCAAGATTCAAAGAAATATTTAAGAATAAGATCAGTCTCATCCAGGAGCCTACAATTTTAAAATGAGAAGGCAAGATGTTTATACAAAGAACTCTACTTCAAGACAGTATGTCTGGGTCTTACCAGGAATAGCTGCCCTAAGACTTTTAAAGAGGGTGAGATCATTTTTATTTGGGGGCAGTAAGGGAAAACTTCATGGAGGAAAAAGGATTTGAGCTGTGGCTCAAAGGTTGGTGGAATTAAGAGGTAGAGTCATGGACAGAGGCCAAGAGAAATTAAACTGGCAAGGTAAGTCACTGTTATATGCTAGACATCTAGAAGGTCTTGAATGGCAGCCTGAGGAAGTTAGACATAATTATAAAGGCAACAAGAAGCTGGTTATTTTAGATTCCCCCGTAAGTCCTAAAATGTTAGAGCTAAATATGTGACTTACCCATAGCAAAAGCCATGGCAGCTGCCTGTTCTTTTCAGAAATATACTCCAAGCCTGCTCTGTTCTCCTGTGGCCTACTTTCATAGTCCCTGAATTTCAGTAATTCAAACGCCACCTTCACAGTTTCATTCCATTCCCATGTACCATTTATATAGCCATTAATTATTTTGGGCTACTTCTAATTTCCTTCTAAGCAAAAAATACCTGTGAAATTCAGAGTAGACATCCATGCTAGGTAAAATCTTTTCTAATGAATCATCAGATAAATGTATGCCTATTGAAAGTTTTAAAGTGATGTTCTGTTTGCCACCTCCATACTCTCAGGTGCTACTTGTGGTTGATAGGTGGCACCTGGAAACCAGGGTCCTGCTCTGAACCAGCACACGCGTCCTCCCTCCTGAATTCCCAAGTCAGTTATCTGTCCACATCACTCCCTCACCTTATTGGGTCCATGGCTGGACTTAATAATTGATGAGTAACTGATGATGATGATGATGAATAACTGATGGTGAACTGACGCTCCTCATATCTTACTTGGGTTCAACAAAATGCAAGCTCATTTCTTGCTCACAACACAGGTGAGACAGACTTCCTCCATCTCATGGCTAAATTCATCTTGAATGTAAGGCCTCCAGGGGCACCATGGTGGGGAGAGAGAGAGACAGAGAGGGAGGAGCTGGAGATCATTTGGGTTTTATCAAAGCACCTGGCCTGGAGATAGCCTACACCACTTGTGCTCATATCCCACTGGCCCTGTGGCTCCAACCCAGCTGTAAGGGAAATACAGCTAATCCTACAGATATTAGTGCACACCAAGGGATCTCCACCATGGTAAGCTAATTACAACTGACCTAGAGATCCTGTAGGTCGTTGCTCCAAAACTGCCCCTAGGACAGAGCTGGGTGTCTCAAATCTGCCCTTTCTAGCTTCCAGAAGTCACACATGTTCCTTGGCCCCTGGCCTCCTTCTATCCTCAAAACTAGAAACACTGCACTGACTCTTCCTCACATCTATCACTTTGATACCAGTCCCTCTGCCTTCCCTCTTCCGCTTTAAAGGATCCCTTTGAAGTGGATGATACTGGATCCACCGTGACAGTCCAAGAAAATGTCATCTCAAATTCAGCTGATTAGAAGTATAATTTCATTGACAACATTAATTCTTCTTTTGCCATATAACAATACATTCACAAGTCCTGGAAATTAGGACAGAGACATCTTTCGCGGGCCAATCCTCTGTTCACCACAGAGGCCAACAGGCCATAACCAGGCCATGGACATGTTTTGTTTCATCAGCATGGTGTTTTCTTTTTCTTTCCTCTTTTAAAAAAATACCTTTTTTATTAGGATAGTTCATATATTTTTAAATATAGTTTCTCTTAAAACCTCAGGAGATCTAGGAACAAGGGCCTAGATTCTCTCATCAAAAAAATGGGCTGGTATTATTTACAACAGCCAAGATACAAAAGCAGCCCAACAGTCCATCAATAGATGAACAGATAAAGAAGACGTGGTACATAGAAATATATGAATAATATGACAGACATTAGGTAAATATATATATATATTCAACATATACATATGGAATATTTAGCCATAAAAAAGAATGAAATCCTGCCATTTGCAATGACATGGATGGAGCTAGAGAGTACAATTATAAGCAAAATAAATTAGAGAAAGGCAAATACCATATAATTTCACTCATATGTGAAATTTAAGAAACAAAACAAACGGGGTAGGGGGGAGACAAACCAAGAAACAGACTCAAAACTATAGAGAACAACTATAGAGAACAAACAGATGGTTACCTTGGGTACAGGGAACAAACTGATAGTTACCAGAGGGGAGGTGGGTGGGGGGATGGGTTAGATGGGTGATAGGGATTAAGGAGCACACCTGTTTCCATGAGCACCTGGGTAATATCTGAAATTGTTGAATCATGATATTGTACAGCCAAAACTAGTATAACACTATATACTAACTATAATGGAATCAAATTTTTAAACTTAATTTAAAAAAAAAAATAAAGAGGGGTGCCTGGGTGGCTCAGTGAGTTAAAGCCTCTGCCTTCAGGTCGGGTCATGATCCCAGGGTCCTGGGATCGAGCCCCACATCGGGCTCTCTGCTCAGCAGGGAAGCTTGCTTCCCCCTCTCTCTGGCAGCCTCTCTGCCTACTTGTGATCTCTGTCTGTCAAATAAATAAATAAAATCTTTAAAAAAAAACAAAAAACAAAAAAAGAAAAATATCACTGGGCTGGTGCCAAGCAGCCCTGTTTAAATGGGGCATGGGCCCCCCACGTGCCATGACCTCAGCCACTTCCTACTGCCACACACTCCTGGCCCACTTCAAATTCTGTGACCTGCCTTACCCACCTTTACACTCGCAAACTTTGACCAGCTGTCATTTTACCCTGTCAGTGGTCCTCAGACTTCTGTCCTCTGTTGGCAGCATGTCTCCTGGTTCAGAATTCTGCCATCTATACAGAAATGTCTGGAGAGCCCTTGCTTCTGACTAGAATGCTCAGGAGGCAGGCGAGCTGCACTGAGAGAACCACAGGCACTCACGGGCCCTCCACCCCCACCAGGCCTCCTCGTCCTAAATTGGCAGAAGAAGCAGGGACCTAAGTGCATCCCAGAGCAAGCGACAAAGTTTTAATTTGCTGTCGCTTGAGCAATGCGTGTCTCTCTTTTTCTCTTCGGTCCTTGCTAAGAGATCTCCTCGGATGAATTTCTTTGGACTCTGAGGACAGGCCCCATGCTGGCACCCGCCCAAGCGGCATGCGGGCTTTCATTGTCCTCATGGGCTTCAGTGAAGGGCATCTCACTTTGTTCCACTCGCCGACGCGCACACATCCAGCGCCAGCATGAATAACACCGCAGGCCTGGCCATTCCATCTTCATCAGCGGCCGCGCACCACTCGCCGCTCCGCGGATCAGAAGCTGCCTGAGCTGCCAGCGAGATGAGCTCTTCATTACCCAGGTCGGCGGCAGGGCCTCAGCCCCGAACACCCGGAAATCACATTAGCCGGGCAAATCTTTCTCGTCACTCCGACGGGGGCGGGGTGGGAGGAGGGGGCGGAAGAAAGAGACCTCAAAGACCGACATCCTGTTGAAATTCTTACCAAGGTCACAGGAGGGAGAGGCAAGGGCAGGAGCCCTCCCGCGGAGTCCAGTGTTCCCTCAGCCTCCCTCATCTGTGCTCCACCTTCATGATTTTTGCCATTTCTGCCTAATACCTGTACCTCTATTTATTTACTATTTTCCTTAAATCAACTGTAAATGATTTGTTTTTATTTAGCCCCAGTCTAAGCAATAATAACCATGAAATTGAAGCTCAGATGGGCTAGTTATATTTTTTTTTCTAATGCACATTAACATTGGGGTATTTCTTTAGTAATTACAATTAGGATATTGATATTAAAATAAGGAATGTTGATCCAGGTATCATCTAAAATTATCTTATATGCTGTTTGTCAGATGCAAAGCATACTATGTTTTGGAAAACATGGGTCTAATCTATTCTCCCATCTCAGAACAGAATCACCTGTGAGTTAAATAAGGAAAATTAGTCCTAGGCCATTCTCAAGGTTCTCTGGGTAGGGTCCCCAAAATTCAAAGGGTACTGATGCCTGTAGGTACCAGTGCCATTGAGAAACTCCTTCTTACAGCTCCCCTAAATCTTTCCGCTGACTGGAAGTCTGTTTCCTCCTATTTTGAGCTATAGTTGATAGTGGTAGAACTAGAAATTCTAGACCCCTGAACAAATGGTTCTAGAAATAGTCCATCTACTCTAATGCAGTGATTCCTAGATGGCATGCCAGAAACCAGGTTGGAACTAAAGGCTCCAAGTTCAGAGATGCGCATGCCCACATTTTAGAGATGGACAATAAAGGAAATAAGCAAGCCAAAAAGGGAAAAAAAAGAACATGAACAGGCAAGGTAGACCAAACAACCATATTGTAGGGCAGAGGTGGGCAAACTTTTTTTCTACAAAAAGCCAGATAGTAAAATATTTTAGGCTTTGCAGAATGGATGGTTTCTGACAAAGCTATTCACCTCTGCCATTGCAATGTGACAGTAGCTATAAACCATACATACATATAATGGCATGGTTGTGTTCCAGTAAAACTTTATTTAAAAACAGGCAGTGGTCATTGTTTGCTGATCTCCATTTTAGTGTATTGATTGATGATTCTCAGTCAGTGTAGAGCACAAACTTCCCTGGTGTAGCAGCTGTCAGGGTCCTCCAGGGTAACAAAACCTATACGATTTTACTTAATAGAAAGATAGATAGATGGATAGATTGATTTGTTATAAGAAATTGAGCTGAGGGGGCGCCTGGGTGGCTCAGTGGTTTAAAGCCTCTGCCTTCGGCTCAGGTCATGATCCCAGGGTCCTGGGATCGAGCCCCGCATCGGGCTCTCTGCTCAGCAGGGAGCCTGCTTCCTTCTCTCTCTCTGCCTGCCTCTCTGCCTACTTGTGATCTCTGTCTGCCAAATAGATAAATAAAATCTTAAAAAAAAAAAAAAAAGAAAGAAAGAAATTGAGCTGAGTAACTATGGAAATGGCAAGGCCCATGATCTGTAGCATAAGTCAGAGATCCAGAGAATTAATGACTGAGTTTCATCAGAGTCTGAAGGCCGGAGAACCAGACGAGCCAATAGTGTAGCTCTGGTCTGCAGACTGACAAGCTTGAGACCCAGAAGAGCCAACGTTTCAGCTGGAGTCTGAGGGCAGGGGGAAAATCCATGTCCCATCCCAAAGACAGTTAGTCAAGAATAATTCTCTCTTTCTTGAGGGAGGGTCTGCCTTTTTGGTCTACTTATTCCTGCAACTAATTAAGTAAGACCCACCCACGTTGGGGAAGCCAATCTGCTTTGCTCAGTCTACAGAGTTAAATGTTCATCCCCTCCAAAAACATGCTCACAGAAACACCCAAAATAATATTTGGCCAAATATCTCAGCATCACCCCCCATCAGCCCAATCAAGTTTACATGTGAAATGAACCATCACCCCTGGTAAGGTTCTGTCCTTGGTCCTAGGGCTGGAAGCTGTCAGACAAGGGTGAAATCCCAGATTTACAGAGGAGGCAGAGCTGAAAGACAAGACAGATGTGAGAGACCTTTCTAAATGCTGAGGTCCTGAAGTTAATGTAGTGACATAGCCTAGGTTGGAGCCCTTATTTGACTTCAAGGCCTATGCTTTGTCCACTATACTTTATTAATACAGTGAGTCCAAATGAGAGTATCCAGGAAAATAAACTTGCACAGCCTAGAGGAGACTTTAGGGATATGGGGGGGGGGCTGATGGGAAACTCTGGAAAATAAACTGTTTTGTATTATTCCATAAGTAGAAATTGGATCAACTAGAAGTCACAAGGAGATATATTTAAGGGGCACCCGGGTGGCTCATTTGGCTGAGTGTCTGCCTTCAGCTTGGGTTGTGGTCCCAGAATCCTGGGATCAAACCCCACGTGGTGCTCCCTGCTCGGCTGGGAATCTGCTTCTCCCTTGTCCTCTCTGCCTGCCGCTCCCCCTGCTTGTGCACTTTCTCTCTCTCTATTAAGTAAATAAAATCTTTAAACAAAAATTTTTTTCAGTGATAGCAGGAGAGGTATCCAAAATGGAATGGACTTCTTTCCTAGGTGGGCGAGATACCCATCACTGGAAGTATGCAAGCACATGGTAAATAGGTCAAAGATGCGGAACACTGAGTATGAAATTCAATTCTGGTGTCTGTAATCCTTCCCAATGTTAAGATCCTATGATCCTAAGAAGACAGGACTTTGGCAGAACCTCTGAACCTTGGCCTGGTTCCTGGCTCTTTATCCCAGGGTTCTGCTCACCCAGAGCAGCTAAAGGTTCTCACTGAAAACAGGTGTCCCTTGGAGATGCCCCCATGACTAGCCTGCCTTCACTCTCTGGGGCTCACATTTAGTGTATTGGCTCTCTGTTCTCTTCTTTTCCTTTGTACCCTCTACTACAAGGCCTGACTCACATGCTTCAGGGGGACCCTCAGACACCAGTCAAAGGGAAAGCAAGTGTCATGGAGCAGGAGGCCAAAATAGGCACACTTCTGTGGTAACTTCCTGGCCAGGAGGCCCCCATGAAGCTCACAGCATTCATTCTTCAGCAGACCTCGCTGCCCTTTTCAAAGATGATTGCATGTTCCTTGAAGCAGACTGGGAAGAGAGGCCACACTTGGGGTCAGAGTGTGGAAAGGGACTAGCGGGTGAGAGGTGTAGGCCCTCAGCAGGGCTGAGCGGGAGCGTGAGGGGGCAAGGGAGGTGGGTGACTGTGACACAGTGGCTGAAGGCTCTGGAGGTAGGTGCCCTAGGGTGAGAGTGTAAAGAACACATGCCTTCAGAGTATAAAGGGATTTTCGCCTGCAGGGCTCTAATGCCTCCACAGAATGAGAAAATTGCAAAGCAAAGCACCTCTTCTTTCCTGTGAGAATCAAACTCCTCACACGCCGCCTCACCATATCTCAGCAATGCGGGAACAGCTACCCCTGTGGAATCAAGAGGGAGGGCTTCAGGTTCAGCTGTGCAGGAGGCCAGCTGTGTAGCTGCAGAAGACACTAGACAACTCTGGATTCAAGGCACAAACGTGCCAGGGAGTAGTTGGGCCTCCCCTGCCCATGACAGCTGTGACAGGTACCCTTGTGCCCACAGGGCCTAATGCACGTCAGTCCTCTGGAGGGTTGCTTATTGTTACTGCCAATGAGACACATATTTTCACTTTAGTACTTCACTTACAAAACAAAATTAGGAAGACAAGTTCAGGCCAGGGCCAGGCTCAGGCAGAGGTGACTTTGCATGCCACCACCAGAGGTTTGGGCCCGTATCCCCCTTCAGTATCTGTTCCCAGGAAACAATCACTGCTACTCTACAGTGAAGGACCTTAGCGGTAGGAGATGGGTCCCTGATGGTCCTGAGACAGGGAGAGGAAGAAAGCAGAATTCAGGCTGGATCCATCTGCACCAGTGAAGGGACACACAGGGACCTGGCACAAAGAACTGGAGAAGAATCGCTTGGGATTCTGGGGGAACATATGGAACCAGGCTCTGGAGACTGTGGCCAACCCCATAATTCCTTCCTGGAAAGGAACCGCCAGTATTCCAGGTGCTCTGTTTCAAAAGGTCCCGTCTAATGACCATAAATGAGACTCTTCTAAACAGCCATCTGTTGCCCACCTTCTGCAAATATTTAATTCCATTCACATTCTATTCACAAGGGAAATGGTGACTCAGAGCTGTTTGCCCACCATGAATCTGTCCAATGGAATGATTATAATGAATCCTAAATGTCAGGCACACAAAGACGGCTGGGACCACGGGGACACTTGAGAGACCTACCCTCTCAAGGGGTAACTGGTGAGGAGCCATCGCTTTCCCTCCCTCTCTGTCCTTCAGCTCCTCTTCTCCAAATGTGAGGGACGGGGCAGCACCTCTCTCCTGGAAGGCTTCCTTACTGACAGCCCATCAGGAAAAGAAAACAGGAAAGAAGTGAGGAAGGCTGCCCGCCCCCTCCCCCAGGAAATCCAAGGCCTTCAACTCATGGCTTTTCCCAGGCCCTCCCTGCCGCCTTCCCGAACACCTGGCTTTCCAAAAGTTAAACTCCATTGTGCCTTTTCCCAGACCTCTTCCCACCTCATCCAGAGCAGAGCAAGCACAATACATGGCAGCGCCTCACCGTCTCCGAACTCCTGATTTAAACCCTGCTTACCTCAACCATGTCACGACATTGCAACTTCCGGCTAACTGTAACTATCAGTATTATTATAGGGAGCCAATATGTCTTCCAGATGCCCATTCCGAGCATATCGTACAAATTGGGGGGTCTCACCTAGCACACGGTTTCTAACAATTATAAGGAAGATACAATTTCTTGGGTTTGGCGATCTCGCCATAAATTTGCCCAACCAGTGAGCTATTATTTATTTATTTATTTATTTATTTATTTATTTATTTATTTATTAAGGATTTTATTTATTCATTTGACCAAAAGAGAGATCACAAGAAGGCAGAGAGGTAGGCAGAGAGAGAGGGGGAAGCAGGCTCCCCGCTGAGCAGAGAGCCCCATGAGGGGCTCGATCCCAGGACCCTGAGATCATGACCTGAGCCAAAGGCAGAGGCTTACGCCACTGAACCTCCCAGGCGCCCAATAAGCTATTATTTAAATAACAATGTCTTCATACTCCTGACTCTTGCATTTTCTCACTTCACAGTACAAGCTGGAACTGTTTCATCTTAGACTGATAGCAGTAGGCCTATAGCTCTGCTTCAGGGTGTCAATGGCCACAGAATATTCCACTGTATACTGTCATTTGTTCCACCAGTTCCATATGCATGGGCCTTTAGGATGTTCCAGACTTTTGTTATTTTGTACAATGCCATAGTGAGTGTGTGTGTGTGTGTGTGTATGTTTCAACACATAGTCGAGTCTATCCATAAGGATAAATACCTAGAATTTATCTCGGTCAAAGTGTATGTTCCTCCAACATTTTAAAAAATATTTTATTTATTTATTTGACACAGAGAGAGACAATGAGAGAGTGAGAGAGGGAACAGAAGCAGAGGGAGGGGGAGAGTGAGAAGCAGGCCTCCCACCGAGCAGGGAGCCCAATGTGGGGCTCGATCCCAGAACCCTGGGATCATGACCTGAGCTGAAGGCAGATGCTTAACAACTGAGCCACCCAGACGCCCCCTCTAACATTTTTGTAGATAAATACAGCAAGGTAGAGTATAAATCATAATTATAAATCTTACTGATGGCTTAGAGAACTGAACCCCAGAAATGAACACATGAAAAGTATCAATCCTTTGGGAAGACCTCTGTATACATTCCTCACATCTTTTTATTTACCCTAGATATTTCAGTTTTACAAGATTCTGTGTTCCAGGTGGCCTCTATTATGGGCGGTTGAATACAATTTTCTGAAAAAACTGGAATATTTGAGGTAGGAAACGTGGCAGGCTAATAAAAAGATAACAGAGCACTGAGAGATCAGCTTCTACTTAGCTATTCTCTGGTCTTTTCTTCCCCACTCAGTCTGCGCCTGGCTCGATATAGATCCTCAGAAAACTATCTGATGAATTAATAAATGAGTGTACAAATGAATGAATAATGTAACGAAGAACACTAGCTCAAGGATCCAAGATCAGTGTTTTAGGTTTGGCCATTCCCACCTTCTCTTAGCTGCACCCTGGTGAATAAGTACCCTTTAAATCTATTAGACTCAGTTTTGACACTTTATATGTGGATCTATAGGCTTCTGACTTTCATTTCAAAAATCAATTATATGTTGACAGTCTCAGTAGCCAAGAATGATAGGTTCATGTCTGCATATTGGTATATTTTGGAGTCAGAAGCAGAGCACTCAGTTCCTAAATACTGCATGACCTAGCAGAAATGAATTTGGAAATCAGTGAGGCTCTGAGGAGGAGTTATGGCTTGGCCTGCCATCCAACACAGAACACACAGAACAAGGAGACCATGGCTGTGGCAAGTGCCAGTCCTCCTTCTCTTGGACTGAAACACAGGGTGCTCTAAACCTAAAATTTGTTAGAAATAGGATTATTAGGGGCACCTGGGTGGCTCAGCTGGTTAAGCATCTGCCTTCAGCTCAGGTTGTGATCCCAGGGTCCTGGGATTGAGCCCTCATCCAGCTCCATGCTCAGCCGGGAGTCTGCTTCTCCCTCTCCCTCTATGCATTCTCTCTCATTCTCATGCTCTCTCTCAAGTAAATAAGTAAAATCTTATATTAAAGAAAAGAAATAGAATTATTAAATATGAAGATGACTAATAACCATGGGACTTTAAAGTCACTGAGCTACTCCCAAGTTTCAGTAAAATGGGGATAAAAGTACCCATATTGTGGTAAAGTCAATGCAGGCATTATATTCATATATACAAAATAAATGTAGTTAGTATCTTTTTTTTCCCGCTTTATCTGCTCTGATTCTTCTTACCACTGCCAAATGAGGAGCAAAAGGAAGGAAGGAAGGAAGGCTGACTCTAAGCAGACTCGAAATACTTCTTAGGATTATATTTCTCTCATTTAAAAAAACCTAAAGGCACACAGTCCAAGGTTGTAGCTCCATGAAATCACCAGGGATCCAGGGTTCCCTTATGTTTGCTGAGCATGCTTCTATACTCCAGATAACCTCAAGTTACAGGATGGCAGCTGGAGCTCCAGTCATTGTGTCCAGCTTCCAAGCAACAGAAAGAAGGACAGGGAGTATCTCCCTGCTACGTTGGTTTCCTTTAAAAAGCCATCCCAGAAGTTTCACTCAAACATTTGCTCACATTTCATTGTCCATAATTTAGTTTCATGGTCATACCTAACTGCAATATAGTCTTTCAATGGGGTGCATTTCTGCCCCCAAATTGGAATTCAGAAAACAGAGAGGGGTGCCTGGGTGGCTCAGGTCATGATCTCAGGGTTGTGAGATCGACCCCCATATTGGGCTCCACGCTGAGCATGGAGCCTGCTTAAGATTCTCTTTCTCTCCCTCTCCCTCCATCCCTGCCCATGTCCCTCACTCTCACTCTCACTCTCTTAAAAAAGAAAAGAAAAGAAACAAAGAAATTAATAGTAGGGAGATAGCCAGTCATCTCCACACTAAACTACAGAAACAACCGCATCCATTTTATCCTATTCAGGGCTCCAAAGTTCTCCCTCAGGCTTTCTCTCTGCCCCTCTCTGATCTGTAAGTTGGCAACCCCAGGTGGGGTTCATTCTATAAGTGAGTCTTCTTCGTGGGGCCCTAGAGAATATCTCAGCAAGATCTCTTCGGCTACCAACATGTACCTCAACAGAAAGAACTGTGGTCCCCCACCCATAAAAACACTCACATATCCCCCCAGACTCCAGCCAGAGGAAGCAAGATCAGGACCCACATATTTCTAGCACCTCTGTCCCCGATTTCTTTTTTTTTTTTTTAAAGATTTTATTTATTTATTTGACAGAGAGAAATCACAAGTAGACGGAGAGGCAGGCAGAGAGAGAGAGAGGAGGAAGCACGCTCCCTGCTGAGCAGAGAGCCCGATGCGGGACTCGATCCCAGGACCCTGAGATCATGACCTGAGCCGAAGGCAGCGGCTTAACCCACTGAGCCACCCAGGCGCCCCATCTGTCCCCGATTTCATCCCCTCTTCCTCCCACAACCCCCAAGGATGGAAGGAATAGGGTTTCCACTTTCTCTTCCTTTCTTTCCTTGACTTTCAGTGTCATATCCTGAAAACTCCATTTCTCAGCTCGAATAGGGGAGAGAATGGCTGCGAGGCACTGTGGGGAGAAAAACTGAAATGCAGTGGCTTAATATTTTGAAAACATTATCACTGGCACACCTACATTCTTTTTTACTTCTTGAGCACACGGTGAGCATACAGTCCCTTTAATGACTAACAGATTGTCATGGGCATCAAAAGGAGGTAAAACATGGAACTCTCTTGCCACAGTGTGTGGTGTATTGTATATGCTTAGTCGATGTTAGCCATTAATAGCTGCTTTATTAAATAATAATAACTGCTGTTATTATTATTTAAATAACATCACTCAGTCTGCCTCGGTCTCCTCTGTCCTTTTTATCTCCCCCAAACGAACACACAACAGGCATGGCTTCATCTCACAGTAATGTCATCACGCTCCCTCACAGATTTTCTGTTTGCTTTGTTTTAAACCCCATTTTCTAGAAACAGGAGGAATTCTTTCCTAGGGAAGGGAAGAACTACTCAGAGACCTAGCTCCTAATCACCTTTGTTACTGGACTCCACATAGCTGTGAGCGAGCTGCTGTTCTTTAGGGAAGGGGGCTAATTGGAAGAGAAAAGATTGATGAAGGTCAGTGTGGATGGCGATGGAGAATTATGGCTGGAGGTTGGGTCAGCTGAAGTCAGGCCTCACAGAACCGCACCTCATCTTGCGACTCTAAATTATCCCTTACCCCTTGTGACCCCCCACGCGCTGTTGTTTGTATAACAACAGCTCAAGAGAGCATGAGTGAAGCAAGGCAAGATGCGAATTGATCTATTGACAGTCAATCAGGAGGCTGGCTTCAAGATTCTGAGAGGCAGTTGCCCGAGGCTCTGGGCTGGACTTGCACTTAGATCTGAAAAAGAGGTAGGAGGAAAACAAGGGTGTACACTTGGTTTATTTGGGTGTCTTTGGGGGTCAGAGTCCACCAGGTACCTAGCATTTCCTAGTGTTGAAGAGGAAAGTCCCAGAGACCTGGAGCTCTAAATGAGCAGACTCATTTTAATGTAGGGAAAATACAAATGTGCACATTTATGAAGAATTATGGTTCCGTTACTTTTACGTACAGTACAGAAATGTAAACAACTATTTTCAATAGCTCCAGAAAATGTCACCACCAGGGCCTAGCCCTGATGGGGCAAGAATTTCTCAAACGCGGAACCAGAGGGAATTTCCAGGTTGCAAGATAAGCAGGGACACTGAGGCAGGAGGTGATGGGCGGGGTTTAGGATGGGAGAGTGGTGCTATGGGGTCCAGCAGGAGCCTGGGAATGGGGCCCTCTTGTCTCCCACACAAGAAGCTGCAGTAGGCCTAGTCACCCAAATCCAGAAGGATTTGTGTTGATTTTGCATTTCAGTGTTCCTGGTGGGAAAGGACTCTGATGGTCAGCCGTAACATTTGTCTGCTTTGGGGGAAAAGAGGAGGAGGGCATGATATATTGGTGGAACTGGAACCAACACAGAAGACAGGTCAGGGGATGGATTTGGGAAATGTCAGATGGTTTTCTATGGCTTCCTAGTTGATGCTAAAATACATTTACCAGTAACAGATAAAGAAAGACCACTTACACCTATCCTTGCATTCAGTCCACACAGTAATAAAATGAAGCAGCTAATATTATCATCATTTTACATATGAGGAAATTGAGGCACAGAGAAGATTAACCTGAGCAATTTACCTAGAATTACACTTTGCATACATGCTAAAGTTAAGATTTGAACCCAGAGAGTCTGACTACAGGCCATCACAAGTACAATACTGGTTGTACCAAAAATCCCAACTGTAAAATTTATAAATCAGGGAACTGATCCTTTTACCATTAAATGTGAAGTACCATATTAGCATAAATTTCCATAAGGTAATTTTCAGTTAATTACAGAATTTTCAGTTCTACTCAGAGCTGTCCTTCAATAAGTAAGTTAATTTTTTCTACATTTTAAAATAATTACCTATGATTTGTATCATTAGCTCAGATCTATCTTTTCGTTTTCAAAAGCCAGGAAGTAAGTTCAGAACAACCCAAGAATGATGAGTTACCCTGACATTGCACTCTGAGCTCTGACTGTATTTTGAGATTTGCCTCCGGACAGCCTGGAATGCGGTCCCCCATAGTGCCTAGCACAGAGCCTGGTCCCTGAGCGGTGATGGCAGACTGAAGAAAGAACAGAAGCGGAGGGAGCTATATACTCATTTTCACTCATTCCCTCTCAGAGCTACCTTCTAGTAGCTGTCGTTCCAAGAAATTTTAGTCTTATTGCCAGAAATAAAAATAGCCTCAGCTATTTTGTGTTCATATTTTACAACACATTTTGAGAATTAATATTTTATAAGAAAATTATTTTGATTCTAAATGTGACTTTTAAAAGGTTTATGGTATTCTTAAGTGTAACTTTTATTATGCCTTGGGGCCAGTAGTTTTTCTAGAGGAATATACTGGAGTTATTGACGTACAGTACCCCTTGTGAATTTCCCTTCATGTTCTGAGGCTGAAACAAGAGAAATTATTTTCTGTACATAATTTACTCCCTTCTTTCCACCTCTACCCCTCCTTTTCCCTTGCTGCCTTTTTTTTTTTCTTTCAGTGTAAAGTAAATAAAATAACCACCCTTACCAATGGAAGAATTAAAACAAAATAAAACAAAACAGGTTGTATTTGCACCAAGTGAGAGTTAAAAGAATGAGCAGATACTCATCAAGACATGGGAAACCAGAGATGAAAACCTATACTCTCAGTTCTGCCCTGGACTAATGTCCTTCCCTCTTTAACAGTGCCTTCCTTCTATCTTCCCTGGTCTGCACTGAAATGACTGGTCTTTTCTACCTCCCCTTTGATGGAGTGGCAGGCATTGATCTTCCGTTGAAGTGGCTACCTGATGCTTTTCTGGAAGATCTAGAAAGCTAAAGGCTGCAAGTAAAACTGATGATACTCAAGTCTCTGTTTCAGTTAGTGAATGATGCCTAACAGATCACCCCCAGACTAGTGGCTTAAAACAAAAACTATTGATTATCTCTTGTGGTCTGTGGATTGGATAGAGTCCTAGCAGACCTAAGCCAAGTTTGGCTGATCTTAGCTGGGCTTTCTCCTGCATATGTGGTCAGCTGGCAGGCCAGCTGTTCTAAATGGCCTTGTATGAGACAACTCTGCTCCCTCCCGTGTGCATCTCACATCCTTCTTGCAGGCCAGTGCAGCATGTCCTCATGGTGGTGGCAGGAATCCAAGAGGGAAAGAGGAAAATGCATGTATTTTTCAAGCTTCTATGGGCATCAGGCTTGTGAGCATCCTGTTGGCCAAGCAAAGTCACATGGCTAAGCCTGGAATTAAAGTAGGAAGGGACCAGGGGCTACGAGGCAGAGAGCATGATAGTAGGAAACCAGTCTACCACAATTCCCTAATTAAAACCTGAACCTGAACAAAAAAGGTCATTCCTCCTCTTCTCCTTCTCCTTCTCCAAGTAGACTCCATGCCCAGTGTGGAGCCCAGTGCCGGGCTTGAGCTCACAACCCTGAGACCAAGACCTCAGCTGAGATCAAGTGTTGGACCCTTAACCTACATCAGGGCCACCCACCCACATGCCCCAGAAAGTGATATTATGAAAACGAAATAAAGTCAAACTTCATTGTTAACAAATTCCACATTTGCAAATTTGCCTACCTGCAAAGACTAATTTGTAACTTCAAAATCAACATTTGGGGCACTTATGCAGTCATTCCTAGACAAGCAAAGCGGTAAAAACTGTGAGTTGCCTGGTGCGCACATTCCCTCTGCTGAGGTGGTTCAAGGTGATGCTCTGCTTCCTTATTTCAGCTCTCACACTGCAAGCAAGTGCTGTTTTCATAGTACACTTGACCCTTAAAGAACACAGGTTTGAACTGTGTGGTCCACTTAAATGTAATTTTTTTCTTCAGTGAATACAGCACTGTAAATGTATTTTCTCTTCCTTATGATTTTCTTAACATTTTCTTCTCTCTAGCTGACTTTAGGAATACAGGATATAATACATAGAACATACATATGTTGAATGACTGCTTATGTTATCTGTAAGGCTTCCAATCAACAGTAAGCTTTAAGTAGTAAAGTTTTGGGGGAGTCAAAAGTTACATGGAGTTTTCAGGTGCAATGGAGGAGGGAGGTCAGTGCCGGAACCCCCGCATTGTTTAAGAGTCAACTGTAGGTTTAATGCCACATTATTTGCAATTTTTTGATTTCCCTATTTAAAATGGCCATCCCGTGTTCCTGAGCACAAGAAGCCTGGGACGTGCCCAAAGGAGAAAATGATTATGTTGGAGAAGCTTCATACAGGCACAAGTTACAGTGCTATTGGCCATGAACTCAATGTTAGCAAGTCAATAAAATATTCTAAATAAGGGCTCTTTAAACAGACAGACATCTAAAACAAGGTTATGTATTGATTGATTGATGAAAATGTTGTGACCAGAGGCTCACAAGAACTTAACCCCATATTTGCCTAGGAGCAATGGTTCCGTTTTCACTAATTCAGTGCCTGCAATGGTTTTTCAGAACATGATTACCTCAAGAAATGAGAACCAACTGTGTTTTTGTTCATTTTAAGCATTACTGTTTTAAAAGAGACTTTTAAATAACAAAATCTCTATTCTTATCTCTCTATATAAATGCATACTTGTAAAACACAAAACATAAACAACATTCGCAGATAAATACCAGCTTGGCCTTACAGAAAACAACCTTGTGTTCTAGGCAAAACATTTATAAGAATAAGAATGCCCTAGTTGGTGAAGGGACACTATCAGTGAAATTCCCAGTGACATCCAACACATGACTACTGAGCCCCTCCTATGACTTACTCTAGCCAAGGCCTAGTTCTTCAGTAAATGGATGAGAACTCTGAAAGAATAATAAAGATTCCAGAGAGTGAAATAGAATTCAAATGTGTTTATGAGTCTTCGAATGAAAATACCGAACAAGAAAGGTATAAACATAAAGTCATTCATATAATGAAAGCCAGGAAAACCAGTATTCAGTAGGAACACAATTTTCAGGAATGCATCTCTTACTGGAAGATCAAAAGCATTTTGTGTTGTTAGAGAACATGGGATCCCCAAAGAGCTTTGAGCCCCAAATTTAAGTTTCAGTGTTGGACATAGTGAAGAGGTCAGATAGCACTGTGTTTAAAATCTCGGTCTCTACCATCAGCCAGACCAGGGTCTGGGTCCATGCTCTCCCCATCCAGTGGTTGGGTGTTAGGGTAAAAGACACTCCCTCTGGGGGGGTTCCAGTTTCTTCATTTGTAAGAGTAATATTATGAATAATCAGACATTTTATGAGCGTTGACTAGGATCCTGGCACCCTGCTGGGAGCTCTCCATTCATCACCTCATTTGATCCTCATGATGCCTTATGAGGTGGGTGTTATCGCTGTTTCCCAACATACGCATGAGAAAATGGCAGCCAGGAGAAGACGAACAATTTTGCCAAGAATTAAGAGCTGGCAGAGCTGGAATTTGATCCTAGGCATCTGACATCTATCTCTTCATGTTGTGTGTGACAATTAAATGAGATAATGCATATAAAATACTCAGCACAGTGCCAGGTGTCTAACAAGCACATCTAATAAATTATTTTAAAAGATCCCTTTAAATAAGAGTGCCCCACCCTTCCTCCACTCCCACTACAACCGAAAGACTTGCAATGTGCAGAGGGTTTGCCTAGCGACTGCGTATGCTGAATTCTACTCCATGTGGTAGCACCACAGGAAAGAACCTTACCTAACCAGGGAAAGCATTCCAAATAACCCCCCTGGAGAAGTTTCTATTTGTCTTCATGAATGGAAGGTAATAAATATAAGTTGGGAGATCAGATTCAAGATTTGTGTTTTAACAATCACTCCCACCGAGGCCAGAAGTTCCACTGGTTTATCTCAACCCTACTTGAATTTATTTATTTAATCTATCTGATATTGTTAACTTATTTTCTGTCCCAATCTCAGATGTAACTATACTGTTTTTAAGGAAAACATTTTAAGTACAAAGTGAAGCCAGCTGTATAAGCCAGCCTTCTGGTAGGCCAAAACAAAACACACTTTGGTATCTCCTGGGTTTCCATTTCCTGGGGTACAAAAAGAACTAGAGAGAATATGAAGGTATCTGGAGTACGTATTCACTTACATAAATTTATTTCCCATTTTAATAACTGTTTTATCAAATTATCACAATCACTTTTCACATAGTTGTGCACATTAAGGTTGCACAGAATATATGTATGAGCAAGAATTACTGAATGTCCTGTCACCTTTAACAAACAGGATCACTCTTCACTCTGTCTCCTGCCCCTTACTAGACCTTCACAGGATCCTGACAACTCAAGCAATCCATGAGGTGAGGGAATACATGGAAGAAACAAAAAGGACAGGGCACCTGGGTGCCTCGGTCAGTTAAGTGTCGGCCTTCAGTTCAGATCATGGCATTGGGGTCCTCGGACTGAGCCCATAGCAGGCTCCCTGCTTAGTGGGGAGTCTGTTTCCCCCTCTACTCTTGTCCCTTCCCTGGTCTGTGCTCTGTCTCGCTCACTCCCTCTCTCAAAAAAATAAATACTATCTTAAAAAAAAAAAAAAGAAAGAAAAAAAACAAAAAGGACAGAAAATACTCCCTCATCATGATTGGAAATCATGTGTTGGCTAAGAAAGCCGGAATTAGGGGCGCCTGGGTGGCTCAGTGGATTAAGCCGCTGCCTTCGGCTCAGGTCATGATCTCAGTGTCCTGGGATTGAGCCCCACATCGGGCTCTTTGCTTGGCGGGAGCCTGCTTCTCTCTCTCTCTCTCTGCCTGACTCTCCGCCTGCTTGTGATCTCTCTCTCTGTCAAATAAATAAATAAAATCTTGAAAAAAAAAAAAAAGAAAACCGGAATTATTCAGGATACTCTGAGTATGAGTCTTAAAGAACCCTCTGCCACTACTAACAAGACTAAAGTAGATTAATATCTGCAAATATGAAACACTTGCCAGTGTATACTGTTAAGTGAGAAAACTCAAGCATGTGGGTACTACCTTGCTAACTGAATAAAAGAATTGTATATGCACAGATTAGTGACCAAGAAGGACACAAAATAACTAGCAGGGGTATATTCTTCAGGGGAGGAACTGTTTGTTTTTCAACTGTATTTTTTTTTAAGATTTTATTTATTTATTTGACAGAGAGAGATCACAAGTAGGCAGAGAGGCAGGCAGGAGGGGGAGGGAGAAACGGGCTTCCTGCGGAAGGCAGAGAGCCCAACGCGGGGCTCAATCCCAGGACCCTGAGATCAAGACCTGAGCCAAAGGCAGAGGCTTTAACCCACTGAGCCACCCAGGCACCCCTGAGTTTTTATTATAAAGAATGTTTAGCCTGCTTCACCCTCTCTCTCTGCCTGCCTCTCTACCTACTTGTGATCTCTGTCTGTCAAATAAATAAATAAAATCTAAAAAAAAAAAAAA
Source organism: Neogale vison (assembly GCF_020171115.1). Lineage (NCBI taxonomy): Eukaryota > Metazoa > Chordata > Mammalia > Carnivora > Mustelidae > Neogale > Neogale vison. The sequence continues at coordinate 221,893,503 of NC_058091.1, forward strand.
AAGAATGTTTAAGCAATCAGTTGGGAGCTGGAGGCTCTACCTTGAGCCACACTGACCTCCCATCTAGGTGATATATTCTCCCCAAACAGGGAAGAGCAGAAACCTAAGGAAAGGGGGTACTTAGGGCAAAAGAAGAGAATTCTAGAAAGAGTTCTAAGAAGTTGGTTCCCCAGATTGACATTCATGACCTCCCCTTATTATTTTCCTCCTGTGTAACTGTCCCCTTCACCTGTTAGCACAAAGAATGCAAGATGGAACCCATGTAAAGATTGTACCCAGCAAGTAAGAAACAAACCTAACGAATGATAAGCAGATTTTTAAAAACTATTCAGAAAGAGAGTCACTTCAGAAAAGAGAATAATATTTCAAGTACTTCACTCTATTTTCAAAGAAAGAGAACTTAAGTGCTTTGGGGAGAGACAGAGAGAAAAGAGAAAAAAACAAAGAATGAAAAATTAGAGTATGAAAGAGTAGAAAGTAGCATTGGAAGAAATTTAAAATAACAATACAAGCATGGAATGAAAATCATATGAGCAGTGGCAGGAATAGATAATGCTGAAAAGACAGGGATATTGAGATGGAGATAGAGCTTAAGAAATGTATATTAAAAAATGAAAAAAGGGGCACCTGGATAGCCAGTGGGTAAAGCATCTGACAGGTCATGATCCCAGGGTCCTGTTTGTCCTCTTCCTCTCCCTCTGCCCTTTCCCCTGCTCATGCTCTCTTGTTCCCTCTCTCCCAAATAAATAAATACAAATCTTTAACAAATGAAAAAGAATTTTAAAAAATCGAAGATACGATGATGGGCTTGAGAGAAAAGTGAGGTGGTTTAGGTTCATCATGCATGTAACTGATTTTCCTAATGTGGAGGACAGAACAAATATACTAAGAAAACAAAAGAAAGGAAGGACATGAACACATGAAGGAAGACATGATGTCACTGATTAAGATCTGCAGAAAACTGAATTTTTGTTAAAGGAAAATACAGCCTCAAATTTCAACCTTTTGGGCACTCAGGAATTAAAAGTGTATTGCCCCAAAGGAGAAAATGGCTGACCTCAGCCTTCTCCATACCAGTAATCAATGCCAAAAATTGCTGGAACTATAGCTACAGAATTCTAATAAGAAAAATACATGACCCAAGAAATATATCTTTTGTGTTTAAAGGTACCACATAGTTTTAATAATGCAAAAAATTTAATAATACACTTCTGATCCCTTCTTTAAAAAGAAAAGAACATAACAAAATATAGCTAACCCAAAGACATGTAGAAAATGTTTATAGTCATGTCATGAACAGGGAAGCCATGGACAGAAAGACTCTTGGTTACCACTGACTGCTTAATTATGTTTCCAGAGCTCAATGCTTTGTAAAAGTTATAAATCTGGGCAATACAAAAAAGTTATAAAAAATAAGACGAGGTGAAGAAGTTAGAATGAAGTATGAAATATATATTTCCCTCTTCTTCTACAATGAGGTAAAAACTGTCCAATGTCGATAAAACAAGAAACAGAGATTTAACTATATCAAAGTTTCAAATATTATTATTAGAAGTGTTATTACTTCTAATAAACAAAAGAGAAAAAAAAAGTAAAACAAAGAATGTACAGAATACAAAAAAAAAACCTAAGCAACAATATACAGAGAATATAGATATACTATAGCCAAATAAATAGTGTAATAAAATGAAATGCAACAAATGTGTGTTCCCAAAAATAAATGTAAATGAGATAAATCTATATAATAAAAGAAAAGACTCAGTCTGGACTAGCAAAACACATCTATTTATGCTGAGAGTGAAAAATAAGAAGCTTCAATAAAAAAGTTGTGCTATATTCATATAGTAGATATCTGGCAGTCATTAAGAAAGAAGTAGCTGTGTAGGAAATAATGTGGAAATAAGTCCAATATAAATTAACAGAAAAGTATTGTGAGAAGGGTGCTTGGGTGGCTCAGTTGGTTAAGTGTTCATCTCTTGATCTCAGCTCTGGTCTTGATCTCAGGGCCCAGTGTGGAGCCCAGTTGAAAAAAAGAAAAAGTATTGTAAGAATAATGCATAATGCTATTCGATCTGTATCTGGCAAAAGATATATATTGTACAAACACATATATATGCATTTGCCCACACATGTACGCCATACATAAGCATTTGCCTGTGTGTGTATATTCAGTGTTACAGCAATGGAGGAGGTGGGCCTGCACTCAGTCTACCCCAGAGGGAGGAGTATTTTATCCTGGACATTGTTTAGAATTGCTGGTGCATAGCATTAATAAAAAAACCAGACTGGCTTCTAGGTTTCGTTATTTTTTGCAATCCTCTTTTAACAACGCGTTTCCTGACTGCCTGCACCTGGGGTGAACCATTCCAATCCTGTCCTGGTGTGCCTTGTCCTGGTGTGCCAGTGTGTGTGTAACAGGCATGTGCAATGAAAGACAATGTGTGTGTCTCTGTGTGTTAATAGCTAGAATGATACACAATACACAGCCAATAGTGGTCACACCCAGGAGTAGAATTGGAAGATGTATGAAGAGCAGACATCTTATGAACTTCTCGGTACCACAGGAATATTTAGAAATGAAAAAACATCTTTTTTATTTTTTTTAAGATTTTATTTATTTATTTGGCAGAGAGACAGAGAGTAAAAGTAGGCAGAGAGGCAGGCAGAGGGAGAGGGAGAAGCAGACTCCCCGCTGAGCAGGGAGCCCGATGCGGGGCTCGATCCCCGGACCCTGGGATCATGACCCGAGCCGAAGGCAGCCGCTTAACTGACTGAGCCAGCCAGGTGCCCCGAAAATACATTTTTTTAGAACAGAGTTTGAATCAATAAGAAAAAGAAGAGTCCAAAAGAGTTGGCCCCAGGGAGGAGGGACTGTCCTTGCATGTTCAATTTAGTTTGGTGTGCCTGCCAGATACAGCAAAACTGAATACCCCTTTGGTGACATCGAATAAAAGAAAACATACTGGTTCACCCATGTTCCAATCAAGCCCAGGGCCTGGCACTCGCAAGATGTCCAATAAAGGTTTGTGGAGAGAACAAAAAAAAAAAAACAAAAAAAAAAAAACTTAATTGGGTCAATGTCTCCTGGCAGTGAATTTCAGGAATGCATCAGATGATGAGCGACGCTCGCAAAAACAGGTGTGCGGAAGTTAGGAACGATCACTGGCAGGAGGACCCTTTGCTGTATCAACTCTCAGAACTTTCAAAAGCAGAACATTCAGTCTTCAGTCCTGCGAGACCTTTCTTTAGGAAGCTCAAAAGCATTGGCGTGCTGTTTCCTGGAAGCCCGAATTAATATACAGATGGTGCCTGGAGGATGGAGTGAAAGTGATGGGAAGCATGTCCCTTAGACTGTGTCTTTCAAGTGACAGATGTGTCAAGTGGTCTTTAGCAATCACTAGGTCGCAGACAACTATCAGCTGAGTCTCTCACGAGTGTATGACATGCCATTTGTTGCTTCTGTTGTTTAAAGAGTCATTCATTCTCTTTAGACACTCAGGGAGCTGATGGCAGAGTGGATGTTGCATTCATCTGTTTAAGGACTCATTTACTCATTCCTGTTGTAAAAACAGAGCCAGTTCTTTTTCTTCTACACTGATGGGAGTTTGCACAAAGAGCCAGATTCACAGCATGCATAAAACCCAAGACCGCTTTCCCTCTGCCTCTCCTTCTCCCCAGACCCAGTGGGGAGGGATGGGAAGGGTCCTGAGATAAAGTGGAGAGTTCAGAGTTACATTTTCCCACCACTCTAGGCAGAATCCTCCTCATACAGATTCTAAACAGGGGCAGTGGGGCCATCCCAACATTTTCCAACATTCCAGCATGTGCAAGAGCAGTAGCAGGGACCCAGGGCTCTTCTCATTCCTTAGGCTGATCCTGGGGGATGGGAAATGGCAAATCACCCATTTGGTACCAGCTCAGTTCTGTCCTAAATCTTGATTAGTGACACTTTCAAATCCAGGTTTACAAGGCATTATATACAGCTAGAGGACAATGGTGCAGTAAAATGTCCATCATAGCATTGACACTTCACTCAAATTGTAGTGTTCCTATCCATGTGTATCAACCAGGCTCATAGCTAAGGCTACCCACTTTCCCTGCTCTACAGGACAGACTGGTGACCAAAGAATGTCTCATCGCACAGTGACATTTTCTTGGAGGGGAGATGATTCCAGAAGCCCCTACCATAATAATTGCCGATTATGGGTATTTATGGACTTAATTGATATTTGGATACAGAGTGGAGTCTGGCCACAGTGGTGATAGCAGACAGAACTTTAAATCTACTCATGCATTTGGAAACCTTCTCAACCTTCATGGACCTCTGTCGATGCAGTTTTCTCTAGATAGGCCTCTCCATTTATCTCTTCTTATTTCCCACACAGGGACTGCAGAATGCTTCAGACTAGAGCGTTCAGGGTGTGAGTAAACCTTGTTTACTAAAGAATGAGATCTTTACCATTGATGTTTCAAGTCATCAGTGCTTTTCTCTGTACATGGTAGATATAAATGGGCACAGGGAAGTCTGGGCATCTGGTTCTCTCTCTCTCTTTTCTTCTCCATACTCTCTCATCTGCTTCATTTTCTATCCTCTGATGTGGCTGATGGGTAGTCCAGTAGTTCAGGTTTCAGAAGAGGGAGAAGTTCCCCTTAGACCATCAGGCTAAGCCAAGACTTCTTTACTGAGGCTTCTGGCATGACCCCCTATCACAATAATTGAGACTTTGCATTCTTTTGCCATTGTGTTCTGTAACTTCACAGGGAAAGTAGGTCACTTAAATATAGGACCATGAGTGCCCCAATCATAGTGCTTCATGTGGTGCCATCCACAGAGTAAGCACTCAAATATTTGTAGAATTGAGAGTGTTTAAAGTCTAGTAATAGGTGAAAAATGAGAGTGACCTTGGTGAAAGTGACCTTGACTTCCACAATGAGGAGGCATCAGGAATGGTTGCATCAAGGAGAATCCTTTGGAAATCCTACCTTGAGTAAAGGTTAATCATTTTGATGGAATGGATTCTGGTGACATATAAGGAATTCTAGTCACTAAAAGCTCCTCTGTGTATGTGTTTTACAAAGTGTGGTTGATATATGTTGCCCCCATAGATATGTATGAGGATTTAATTTGTATACAAGCAAATGTTTTATTGTAACTACACTGAAATTATTTCATGTTAATTAGTTTAAATGTAAGTTATATACCAAAAATATGATTTCAGAGATATCACTGATTAGGACCAGATTTAGGTAAGTATTTAAGTTGTAATTGAGTTGAGTTCAGTCAATAGTAGTCTAGGTGACATAATGTTAAAATGACAGAGACGAGCATATAAAAGACTGACACGAGAGGAACACTGCCTACATCCCTCTCAGTCCATTAACAGGTATATGATGCTTTGGAAGATCTGGCCAAGAGCAGTACATCAGAGACCTATTACGGTCAACTAATACACTAACATATACCTTGAAGGGCCTTTTAAAAAATCACCAATACTCAGTAGCTCTACTGTACAGTTTTGAGGCTAAGTTTACTTAGCCTTAGTCAGCTGTGCTGAGTGACCTAGAGGGGTAACACCGGGCATGGGGGAATTGCAGACCTTCCCAGAAGGCTGTCTTTGCAACCTCCAAGCCTTTCCAGGAACCAGGGGCAGATGTTATGTGGGTTCGGGGTTTGTGTGGAACTGGCTTGCCTTGTTCAAACCTTTGCTAGACCCCTAATCTGGGGCTTCGTGGTTCTCACTTTTTAAGAGAACTGGTGATGTGATGGCAAAGAAGTATTTTCTCAAAGGAATGCAATCTAGAACCGCGACAAGTGGAATGATAGCAGTAAAATGAAGTCAGCTAAAGCACAGAAAGCGCCAAGCAGCCACTCTGTCCTGAGAATCTGAGGAGGCGAAATTGAGCGGCTTTATTGGCAGACGGCAAGCCCACGGGGCTGGGCTGGGCACTCACCAAGCCTGAAAAAGATAGCCCTCGTGGTTTATGCAACCTCATGACAATGTTGTGGCAAAGCGACACTAATGTGAGAAAGTAAGATGCTAATGGCAGTGAGATGTAATGTCACACTGCGGGGGAATCAATGGGAGATTCCTGTAGAAATCCTAGTACGAAGCTAGCATCAAAGGTAAGACAGGAATTCCCGAAAGTTCTGGGACTGAGGATATAGCCAGGAATGGAAATTCATCCCACATACCAGTCAATCAGTGGATACCTGTGTTTGTGTCATTTCCCAGCCCCATTCTGGACAAAGCAGACTCTGGGTGACTGCAGGCACAGATACCGTTGTATCTGTGTCAAGAAAAGGTGCTACCCAAGAAATGCCAACTAGATCTGGACTTAGGGAAGAAATTTCTGGAGGATACTCAAATAAAAGAGGCAGGAAGAAGAAGGGACAGGTCAGAAGAGCAGCAGCCGAGGCAGTAGACAACCTGCAGATGAAGGCTGGATACCCAGCACATGAGAGTCGCTTGAGCAGGGAGCCAGGACCCACAGTAGAGGAGCACACCCAGCTGCCCATGACAGAACCATGGTCCAGACCTACGAGAGTCCTGACCATGCGCCTGCTGAGGTATTTGCTATCCCTCTACTTCCAGCGACCTTCACAGTTCACCTCCACTCTAGAGCATGGCTGTGACACTCAGACCTGAGGAAGCCTAATTAATATACAGGGGCCCAAAAGAGCAAGACTATGAAGCCATGAGATCAGGGTCAGCTGTCACAGCTGGGACTATCAGGGATGGGAAACTGGCTAGGAGTCAGGATGCTGCTGATATTAGTGATAGTTCTAATGGATGAGTTAAGACAGGTGGTCCAAAGTTATGAACAAGGAGATTCCCAGGGACAGGGTGAAACAAAGAGAACAAATTTGAAGCATTCACTCCGACGAAGACTTCAGCAGCCACAACCAAGTAAGTAACTGTGGTAACTCCTCTGATAAAGCTCGCTTCAGACATGATGACCTCTCTGAAAGCCTTTGGTGAACCACCGTCCAGGGTTTGGTTGGGTGCCCATCCTGTGTGTTCCTGCAGCGTTCTGTTCTTACCCCTTTCACGACACTGAACACACTGAATCACCTTGTGGTGGTGTACTCTCCTGTCTCTGTGTGAGGACAGAGACTGTGACTTATTCATCTGAGTTTTTCTAACACCCATTGGGGGAGAGAGAGAAAACAACAGAGGGATGGAGGGATGGGGGGCGGGCAGGAGAAAGAGAGATTAAGTGAATTGAACTGAACTCGTAAAATTCCACCACAGCCAAATCACTTGGCGATCCCAAAGGACATGTTATCACAGGGTTCCAGCTATAGTTCAAAAATTAGCTCATGCTTGCGGATGTTTTGGGAGTAACTTATGGCGCAAGAAGTGTACCTCCACTGAATCCAATTTCACCCCTCACTGTATTAGTGTGAACTCTTCTTTGTCTTTCCACAAAGCTTCACCCTCCTTCTGCTTTGGAGCCATTATGTGCTTGACATGAAAAATGTCCTGTAGAAAATGTAATCACTAATTACATCAATGAAAAAATTCAACTCTCAGATGTGAAATGATTAACCACAGAAAAACCACTTTTCAATAATAATTTTCCAGTCTTCTGTTTTCACTAGAATTGGTTTTCTGCCTATGCAGTGGGCTTTTCTGGACTTCTTTAATGCTTGTGCCCATCAACAATTCACGATAAAAATCCTCTCAGAAAGCCAGTCCTCCTGTAGGAGAAAAAGTCCGAACTACACGTCATCTAACTGACTTTCCCTCCCTGCCTTCTCTTCCAAATAAGGGCACAACTTCAAGTGCCACTTCATTCAAGCTCCTAAATCTTGTGGACTTCTAAACTCTCCCTAGATTTTCTTCCCATCCCACCCTCTTATCCTTTCATCTCTGCCTTCTGAGTTCCCTCGTACATTGCTTTGCTGTGAGAGGTGGGAATGTGGCAGGAGGGTGACCCTGCCATGTTTCCAGGGCCTCTCCCGTCTCTCCCAGTCAGTGTCCTCCAAGGCCCACCAACTCTCTGTCCCTCAGACAGGTAGAAAGCCCTGCTGTGAGCCCTGACTTGTGCTAAAAACTGAGGTGAGGGCAAACACCAGTCAGATGAAGGCTATTAGGCCTCTGGGTGGAGACCTGGAAAATGGCCTTCCATTCAAGTCCCAGCTCCGATGTCACCAATGTCAGCAACAGTCTTCCTACAAAAATTAGTGAATGCCAGTTTTGCCTCTTAAGCCATCAGGTGGCAGCCATACTATTCACGGGAGCCCTGGTCTTTGGATCTGGATCCCAGGAGGAGGACGGGAACATACAACAGGTGTTGTATGTTCTTCTGCACGCAAGAAGCAAGAGAAGAGTATTTGTAGGGTGAAGTCAGTCATTAGCAATGTCTGGCCCCACTCTCACCTCAGATGGCTCTTGTCACCTCTGGGTCCCCTCCTGCCTTGTAGCTGGCTGACTCTATTAGATAGGACCTCTGTGCTGTATCAAACCCCAAATTCAATCTCTCTGTGCCCTGCAGTGGTACCACATCCCAGAGAGCAGGCTGTCTGATGATGAAGTGGCTGTCACACCAGGGGGCACTCTCAGCCTCTGCTCATCCTGGGTGGCCAGGGGCCCGCAGAGAGAGACGGGGACCCGGGACCAGGAAGGCTGACACAGCCAAACAGAACAGCGGCCGCAAAGGAGCTTAGAGCCACCCCTCCCAGAGGGCAACCTTGTATCATTACCCGTCACCACTGAAGGTCTTTTTCACTGAGGCCAGCACCAAAGGCAGGGTTGTAGTGTTTAAGAAGCATGACTCTGCGCGCTACGGATGTGACTTAGAACCCCAACGCTGCCACCCACTGGCGATGTGATGCTGGGCAAATTACATGAAGTCTCTAAGGCTTGGTTCCCTGAGCTACAGAATGGGGTCAACACTGAGCCCACCGGCAAGGTCCATGAAGGAGAATGAGTGAGCTAAGCTTCATAAAGCTCCAGGCACAGTACCTGGCACCGACTGAGGGATCTTAAGCAGCAAAGTCATCTGCTCCCATCATGCTGCCCCACACGTTCCACCGGGTCACGATCCAGAACTCTTGGTCAGGAAGAGCGCAGGCTCCTGGAGCCTGACTGCCTGGGCTCAGATGCAGGCTCCATCACAGCTCTGTGACCCAAAGCCAGTCACTTAACATCTCTGTGCTTCATTTTTATTATCAGAAGAGTGAGTCACGGTCAGGGCCTGTCTCTCTGGTGAGTAGGAGACTCAAGTGCAAGAACGGCGGCAACGCACCCGCAACAGCTCTGGCACGGAGTGCGCAAGCCAGCCTACGTACATTGACATTTTTTTGTCCACTCTGTTCAAGAGTAGAAGGCAAGAAAGGTGTTTATGGAAAGACATTATCGAATGGCTGGCATGAGACTTAAAGCCTTACAGGGTTAAGCTTCCTTTATCAAGACAGTTTTCCAGCCCCATTGCATCTCACTTGGCAGAGGGCAACCTCACACTCCTTGCCAGTGACCGGGGAAGGTCTCTGTGACAAAGGCCAGATGAGGGTATGATGAGGGCCAGACAGACTGAGACTGGACCAGCTGAGTTCAAGTCCCAGCGCTGCACTTCCTGTCTGCACAAACTAGGGCAGATTATTGAATTTCCCTTGGCTTCAGTTTCCTCTACCTGTAAAATGGAGGTCATAAAACCTACTTCCAAGGGTTGTTGTGACGAACAGCCTTGGTGCCCTTATTGCATGGAGCACTGGGTGTAATACAGAAGCAATGAATCATGGAACCCTGCATCAGAAACTAACGATGTACTGTATGAGGATTAACATTAAAAAAAAAAAAAAACCAGCCCTGGTACATACTCAAAAAACACTATCAATTATTTCTATTAGAAGCTTAATTAACAGACAATGGTTTAAGTGGGCTCATTACTATCGTCCCTACTTTATAAACAAGCAAACCAAAGCAGCCAGTTGTTGGTAGAATCTTCTGGAGCTCAGTCTCCTGTTTTACTGCTTATCCCATTAAATTCCACTCTGGTTGTAAGATTGATTTTTGGTGTTGTGGGTACTGCTCCTGGGTGATTTTATTTTCCCCTGGTACATTTTAGAAACAAGGGGGTTGGTATTCCTGGCCAACTCACCCACCATTTCAGACTTGCTAGACTCCCTTCAATTTTCTCCATTAAAATAAAAGTGCGGTACTCAGAATGGGATGGCACCTTGGGAAATTTCCCCAACAAAGTGAGACCTAATTATGGAAAATAGTAGCAGGTCTTTGAGACAGACCTAGAAACAGAAAACAGTGATGTCACCACTTCCCGACCCCATACTGATCCTTCCAAACTTAACCAGCCAAGACAAGAACAGAAAGAGGAGAAGGTAGCAACAGTCCCCTGTTTTATTACAGTAATTAGAGCGCATGGCCAATGGTCACACAGAGGCTTACCCCTAAATTTCAAAAGAAATTCCCACAAGCTGGGCATTATATGCAACTAATAATCATTGAACACTACATCAGAAACTAATGATGTATTTTACAGTGGCTAACTGAACATAATAAAAAATAAAAGAACAGAAAAAAGAAGAAAAGAAAGAAAGAAACAAAACATAAAGTTTAAAAAAATAAAGACAAAATTTAAAAAAAAAAAAAAAAGGAACTCCTGCCAAGAAAATACATCTTTTCCTCCCCGACACTCTAGAATCTCTTGATCTATCTCTGCTGCTTCTGGAATTTACAGTTCAGATCCATCATCAGGCACCTTCCAGGGGACAAAAAAAAGTGGCTTTCATGTTTCAGACACAGTAACTTGTTCATTCCTCTATCTGAACACGTGAACAGCTGCCAGAACCACATATCCTTCCAGCTGAGATGCGAGCGTCAAACCTAGGATAATCATTGCTCTCACTTGCTCCTTTCCAGAGCCTACAAAAATTCAGGTGAATTTTTGTCTCACACTCAAGTGACTCTCCATGATCAGCTATGTGCGAATTCAAGGCCAAGCAGCACTGATCCCTCCTTCAGAGTTCACAGTAATCATCTTACCTGAAAGCTCAGAGGGATTCACAGAAGCTAATGAAAGCACAGTAATAATAAAATGTAGCCATTTATAGTACATTTACCTAAGCAGCAGGAAGCATGCTAAGTGCTTTCTATACATCATTTGATTTATATCCAATCTCAACCTAAGAAAAAGACTCTCTTGTATTTCTGAGAAAGCTAAGGGTTATAGAGCAAAAGTCACTTGCCCAAGGTGGCAAAACCAGCAAAAGGCAGGGGTGGGATCTGAATGAGGGTCTGCTTTACCTCCAAAGCCCATGATTTAGCCAGTATGTTGTAATTCCTAAGACATGGCATCCACCCTAGATGTCACACATTCTCTTCAGAAGATAGCTGGAGATTCATTCATTCAACAGATATTTATCAAACACCTATACAATATGTCAGCTACTGTGCTGCATACAGGAAGCTATGGCCTACTAAAGAAGATAAGAAATTACAGTCAATAAATGGTGTGTCCTGTAAAAACAGACAACAGAACCCTCAAATAGGCATCAGGAAATCCAGGAATAAAAGAAGCAGGTGCTGACTTTCCATCTAGAGCTCTGGAACACTAGCAAACCGAGCAGATAAACCTAGAGAGGACTAATTACTCTGCAAAGTTCCTGGGCCACTGGGGCCGGGGGTCGGGGTGGGGGGTTGCCTTCCAAGTTCCCATAGATCCCAGCAGCAGCAAGGAGAGCAACCAGATACTCCCAGGTTCCAGGGAAAGAGCTTGATGAGGACTGCAGACTGAGGTGGAGGTGCAGCTATGGGCAGCAGTGTGTTCCTGACAGGTGGGCCCAGACTGCTTCAGTGGATTCCAGTATGGGATCCTCATCACAAGCCAACAAGCAAGATGAGACAACATACGGGACGCCAGCCCAGAGTGAGCACAAATCTAAGTGCCTCCTAAGAACCACTACACTGTGACGTCCCCCAACAGGAACAGCCTTGCCTTGCTGGTGGGGTAGAAATACTTGCATATGACTGAGCTTAAGCCCAAGTCAACAGAAATTCCTGCGTTTCACTGAGTCAACCTGGCCATGATTAGACTGAGCTTTCTGCAAGTCACCACAGTGCCTGGAGGGAGAAACTCAGTACAGCCACAGGAAGATCCAAAACTCCACATTTCTGTACACGAGAAGTGAGAACCCAACTCTGAGGGCTGAGAGCAGTAGCTGGCTAAGTGTGGATGGCAGCCCGGACTTGGAAGGGGAAGAGGAGCTGGGAAGAAGGGAATGGTTTTAAGTCCTATTTCAGAGGCAGTATTTAGGGGACACTGCAATGGGTTAGACTTCCAAGAAATGCGATGTTATAGGTTGAATTATGTTCCCAGGTTGTTCATATGCAAAAGTCCCCTGTACCTCAGAATGTGACCTTCCTTGAAAACAGGGTCATGGCTGATATCATAGTTAGGACAAGGTCACACTGGAGTAGGGTGGGCCCCTAATTCAATACGACTAGTGTCTTCATAAGAAGACAACCTGGGGTGGGGAGGAAAGAGAAGAAGAAAAGGAAGAAGACAACCTGTTGATGCCAGAGATACGGAAAGAACGCCATTGAACATGACTGAAATGCCAAAGATGTTCAACAAACCACAGAGGCTAGAGAGAGGTACAGAACTGATAGGGAGTAGGAACTTCTGTGCTCTTCAAGGTCCTCCTAGCTGGGCTAAGAATCAAACTGACATGAGACAGATTAACAGGAGGAAATCAGATTTAATAGCCCATGTATGAGAAATCCACACAGACACGGAAATTCCAAAGACAGGGGGGCAAAACGAGTTTATCCCGAAGTAAGGACAAAGAGGTTGGGGTCTGGGACTTCAGAGGGAAGGAATGTAATTCACAGGACAATAAGAAGAAGAGCAGATGCTTGCTGATGAGATGCCTGTCCTGCCAGACAGAGGAGCCTCTCAGATACAATTTATCTCTGCCAATAACTCTTATTCTGGGAAAGAACCTCAGTTTAGATTCTTTTACGTAGTTAAGGGCAAAATCTTCTCTATACATAGTTAAGGGCAAGACGTTCTCTTTAGCCCACAGGATCTCAAAACAATCTTCTTGCAAGAATGGCCCATCTTGGAGCAGCCTGCCTTGGGTCCTACAGATTGTCCCTCTGGCCCTTGGAAGGAAGCAACCCTATGGACACCTTAATCTTGGCCTTCAAGAGCCTCTAGAACTGTGAGAAAAAAATTCTGTTGTTTAAGCACTGGGTACAGCACACCTAGCAAACCAATGTAACAAGAAGGCACAATTTTCTTCATTCATTACACATTTCCTAAGTGCCCAGTAGGGCCACAAAAGGCGTACAGTGCTCTGAAGGATACAAGGCTTGACACTGTCCGTGACCACTATTTCCCTGTCAGGGACCATAGACTCATAAATATTCCTCCAGTCACAAGAGGCTACTGATAGGAATCCCTGCATCTCTGGTCAAGGCTCCTTCTGGAAGGCTGAGTCCTCCCCAGGCTCCTGAAGGTGGAAGCCTCATTGCCCCACAGACCCACTGTCTCACACTCACATGGCCTGGTGCCAGTCCAAGACCTAGGTCCTTCTGATTGTTTATCTTCTGTACTGACTCTATGTTCATTTTTCCTGACCCACTCTCCTCTCATGAAACTGACTCCCAAGTTGTCCTAGAAAACACAATCCATGAAAGACAAATCCCCTAATCCTCACCTCTTCACTACTCACTCTGCCTCTTTGTGTTCATTGAAAACTCACTCTGACCTGAGAACACCCCTTCCCCTTCAACCTGATTTTGTCTTTTACCCCCCACCGCACGGCATTTCAGGGTGAAAGGGGTGTATGAGGAGGACAGTATTTCTCCTGATGGAAAACTAAGCCTCATTCTCCACTCTCTCACTCCCACTCTTCTAGAAGCCCATGTCACCACATTCTATGGGAGGCCTGGACCTGCTCTTCATCTCTGCTCTTGTGGCCTCGCAAACACCTTGTTTCTGGGACAGGAGAAAGCTTGTTTTGACCCATCTTCTTTGGCCATTGTGTAGTCCAGGATCTTAGTTCATAAATATGCAAAACACCTTTTTCTCTCAAGATGCTCTCACTGTCTTGATATTCAGATCCTATTCTGATATTACAAAGCAGAACCTGGGCAGCTTCTCTCTCTTTTCTCTCTTCTGTCTAATCTTTCCCATGCAAAGGAACCTCTAAGGAATGCTCACAGGAAGAGTGCCTTTATGGGTTTCCTGCCCCAGCATCCCACTGGGGACAATAAGGGGCCAGGTGGGGGTAACAAAAAGTGGGGCATAAGAAGTTGTTCAGAACTTTACTAGGAGAAAAATGTAGAGAGATAAGATGTGAAGCTATTGGCCTATGTTCTTCTTGTTGCTTCTGTCCCCCACCTCTCTTCCTCCCCAAAAGCTGGTGCCCAAAGAGTCCTCCTCTCCAATTGTGTGATCTACCCCTATCCCCCAGCTACCACTGTCTAACCACACTGGCCTCTTTCAGTCGTCAGGCTTTCCAAGCCCTTTCCCACCTGTGCTCTCCACCAGTCTGTCCCATGGCCTGCTTACACACACTTCCTAAGGCTTCCTGGCCTACAAACAGAGCTGACATGGGAAACTCCTCAGAGAAACTTCCTTAACTCTCAGGAGGTTCTGTGCCTATCTTTGCCCCCACAGTTCTCTGTGTTGGCACTGAGAGGATTTCCTGCAGACCTGTATCCTTTGTTTATTGCTGTCTTTCACCTTAGCTGGTGTGTCAACTCTATGAAGGCAAAACCCACATGGGCTGTATTTCCTTTCTCATTTGCAGGAATTAGCCCAGCACATTGCATTTAGTGAGGACGTGTTAAATGAAATAATCAGTGGACCCCAGCTTATTGCCCATGTAACTTCTTTGATGGAGCAAAAGGAAGAGTGAAGTTTGCTCTGTTGATGTGGGTAATGTTCCCACAACATCTGTTTATAGTACCCTATGGAGCATTTTGCTTTAACAAGCCCCAGAATTTACATCTCCAAAAAACACAAGTGGTTACTATTGACATTAACCTATCGGTGAGCAACATTTCCTGCTCAGTCTTTCTAAATGTAATAGGATGAGAAACTTTATTCAGTCCTATGGGGCACAGGGAGTGATGTGTATTTTTTACCATTGAGATGATGTATTTTATTGATAAGGCAAATTTCAATGGACAATGGGCATTACTTTTCAGCCACTGAGATGCTAATGTGAGCAGCAAGTCATAGATATCTGTGATATCATAAGAAACACATGTGTGGTCTTTGTTGGTCCTGACACAGAGCTTAAGCTGTCAGAATTTCCTCAGTGGTAAAGTTAATAGGAGCATCTCAAGTTATTCATAACAAGCCGCTTTCAACCCTACCTGAGTTTATACTAATGAGATGACTCTTGATGGGCTCCTAGATGGCTTAAGGATGGGGGCTGTTGGCCAGAGGAACCTAGTCTGTGATCAGAGGGTTAGAGCTTTGGGGAGGGGGGTGTCTGGGAGGAGGGGTGCCAAGCCCACCCCTGGGGAGGAGAAAGTGGCTATAGATTGAGTTTAATAACCAGTGGCAAAAGATTTCATGAACCATGCCTATGTAATAAAACCTCCATTTAAAAAAAACAAAAAAACAAAAAACAAAACACCCAAACAATAGGGTTTAGAGAATTCCCAAGGTGGTGAACACATCAAGGTACCAGGAAGAGATGCACCTGAAGAGGGCAAGGGAGCTCTATACCCCTTCCCCCATCCTTTTCCCTACACACCTCTTCTATTTTTCCATTCCTGAATTGTACCCTTTACAATAAACAGGCAAGTGAAGAACTTTCCTGAGTTCTGTGAGTCATTCTCACAAATTATCAAACCTAAGGAGGGAGCTGTGGGTACCCCCCAAATTTACAGCTGCTTGGCCATAAGTACTAGTGACGGTCCATGACTTGTGACGGGCATCTGAAGTGGGGGCAGTCTTGTGGGACGGAGCATTCAGCCTGTGTGATGTGGCATTAACTCCAAGCACTGTCAGAATGTAATGGAACTGCGGGACACAGCGGGCGTCAGAGAGCTGTCCCGGTTGCAGCAGACATCATGCATTTGATGTCAGAATTGTTGGGAGTCAAAGCAGTTCAACATTTCATCCTTTCCCCCAAGTGTACATCAGACTTCACAGTCATGATATCCAAAGTAAAACAAACACACCCCAAGGGTATATGACATTATTCAGAGAGTTAAAGGACGAATATATTAGAGTGTCTGGGGTCTTTTTGCCTTGTCCATTAAAATATACATTATGTACGTATATAAAAGAACATATGTGTTACATATACATTTAGAGAGAGAGAGATAAAAAAGATATAGATAGCTACAGATACAGTGGGATATCTATTTAAACTTTCTACTAACAGGAGGACCTCCTGAAAAATATTGGAGGCTATTGATGTCATATTCCTAAATTCATTAAATTACTTCATCCTTGAAAGAACAGTGGGAAAGTCCCTTTGACCTACACTTAAGAGATGAAGCTCAAAGGTGAATGGATTGGTCCCATGTCACTCAGGGTACTGGGGACACAGCTTAGGCTGGAGTGTGTTCATGCCATTCCATAACATGTCCTGACTGACCGCCTGCTGTGTCAGTCTCTGTAGCAGGGACTGGGCATAAACAGACAAGTAAGATACGCTCCCCGTCCAGTACCTATACGCACCCTCCTCAGTTTGGGTCACCCACTGCCACTGGGATGAAATCTCCTCTCTGGTCAGGGGGTGGGACTCAGAGCAACTCTGTGGCTCCTGCCAGTTTCCTGGGGATTTCCTCTCTGCTCCTCGCCTGCCTTCCTGACCCAGCCCTCCCTTCTTCCTGGAGCGCAAGAATCTGAGGATCAGTGGTTCTGCCTGAGGTGATTCTGAGGACATTCTGGATGGTGTGGGGGACCCTCTGGGGCTCCGCAGCATTAGAATGGGCCCCTGAGGAATGGAGAAGAGGAATGGACTCCGAGGCTGGAGTCCTGTGGGATAGGGCAGCTCCCTTAAGGCCTCAGCAGGAGACAAGAGTAAGAATGAGGCTGGTACGTCAGGGAGTCTGGGCTGGGGGCCACACAGAGAAGTCTCTCCGCTGAAGACTGAAGGCAGAACTGTGTCAGGGACATGTGTGGATGGGGATAGGGACTCAGTCATGAGAATCAAGGCTCGTGGGAGGGCTCATGTCCCCTGGACAGCTACCATAGGAACTGGGCAGGGATCTGTTTACTGGAAGAAGAATCAGAGGCAGGAGCTTACTAACCAGGAATGAAGCAAGAAACCGGTTATTAGAGCTGAAACACATAGTCACAGGGTATTTAGTAACAATGCTGGCTTATTAAAACCCCAGCTAGGCACCTAGAGTAACTTTGAATTCCCTCTCCTCAAAATGGGGCACTTTCATTGACAACACTACCATGGAAAAGGGGAAGTGAGGCTATTCTGACAACTAACACAGATGCCGGAGGTGCACCTGTGTGCATGGCTGCTGAGCCTCACGGCAGGGTGCAAATGGGACTCTGTGTCAAGTAACACCATCACCTTCAACAACTCGATTCACAGCTTATCTGTAACTAACTCTTAGTAACCCTTTGTTACGGACTGAATTGTGTCCTCTCAAAGCCTTATGGTGAAGCCCCAATCCCCAGTGCGCCTGTATTTTGAGACGGGGCCTTTAAAGAAGACATTCAGGTCAAACGGAAGGGTGGTGTTCTAATCAGGAGGTCAGGAGAGGAAGAGACAGCAGGAGTGTGCACGTGTAGGGAGGAAAGGCCACGTGAAGGCACAGAGAGAAGACAGCCAACTGCAAGTCGAGGAGAGGACCTTACAGAAACCCAAACCTGCTGACATCTTGATCTTGGACTTCCAGCCTCCAGAATTATAAGGAATAAATTTCTCTTGTTAAAAAAGGTGGGGATTTGGGGTGCCTGGGTGGCTCGGTGGGTTAAAGCCTCTGCCTTCAGCTCCGGTCATGGTCTCAGGGTCCTGGGATCAAGCCTCACATCAGGCTCTCTGCTCAGCAGGGATCCTGCTTCCTCCCCTCTCTCTGCCTGCCTCTCTGCCTACTCATGATCTCTCTCTGTCAAATAAATAAATAAATTTTTTTTAAAAAAAAAAGGTGGGGAGGTACTTTTAAGAGCCTGGAGTGGGGCAGAAACTAGAAATAATGAATCAGAGGTTAGGTAAGCATGTCAACTTTCTTCATTCATTAGGTCAACATTTATCGAGGGCCTCCTCTGCACTGGCCGTTATGCTAGGTACTAGGGGTGACAATGAATACAGCAACTGACCCTGCTCTTGCACAGCTTTCTGTACTGAGCGGGACAAACAAGGGAGGAGTATGTTAGGATATTTCATGTGGTGAGAGGGGATGTGGCAGGGATAAGGGATTTTTGTGCTTCTTCAATCAAGAGGCAAAGATGCAAGTATATCCAAGCAAATTCAAGAATTCAAAGATAGACACTATCGGAAAGGAAGCTGGAAGAGAGAGAGGAAGAATATGGAGGGGAGAGAGGGGATAACTAATGCATCAAGGCACTCCGGGATTCAGGAAGGGAGCGAGTTCTAGAGCCTACTATTTTTATATGGTATTTGGTTTACTAGTAGGAAATACAGCTGTACTCAAGCGCTGGTATCTTAACAAAGAATGATATGTTTCTAGAAAGGTTGTGAATTGACTGTACCCACTGTCTAATGGAAAACTTGGCATTTGGAGTTGGATGAATTGGTTCTGAGTCCCAGTTCTACTGCATTCCTAACCAAGTGAGGTTGGGCAAATCATTTCACTGCTTTTAGCCCTGGATGTTTGTTTCTTTCCCCCCTAGGACCTCAGATGGACAGAATCTGGTTCGTCATAACCCCTGGTTCATGACCTATTCCCATCATTAGCCCAGCGTATTGCAAAGATTCATTCATATTGTTGCATGTAGGTGATAAACTACATGCAACAATATGCATGTAAAAACAATATGCATTTAAACTGCTATGTGATATCCAGTACGTGAATCCATGTATAGATCAATGATCTATGTCAGAGTTTAAGGCCTTATCAGTGGGGAAAGGAGAAATTCAACTAAAGAGAGTTAGACAATAAAAGAATTTTCCATACAGAACAAGATAAGAAGGAATCTCTAAATGATCCCATATGTAGAATGTTAATCCCAGATGAATTAATGTCTTACATGTCAAAAAGTATTGAAACTTATAGAAGAAAATTTAGGATATTTTAGACCCTAGAGTAAGGAAAGATTTCTTAAAGAAGATATATCCAGCATTGATTCTTAAATTAAAGATTCATAAATTTGAATATATTAAAGCTAAGATTGTTTTCATCAAGAAACAGCTTCAATTTCCTCATTTACAAAATGGGAATGATAATACCTTATAGAAATTTAACAAGATAAAATTAAATAACACATAATAAATACTGAGCACAGATCCTAGCCCCTAGAATATACTAAATGATAACTATCATTATTATTTTCAAACAACAATGCTACTATGTAGCAAATAATACCAAGTAATATGACAAGACATATTTAAACGCAGTAAGGCATATGAGGGCAAATATTTAATATCCCAGTGATGGTTTAAAGAGAGAGATAATATAAAATATATTTATCAGAGACCTATAGTCAGATAGTCAACAAATATTTACCAAGTATTCATGCCAGACCCCATACCAGGAGCTGGTTAATTTATATCAACCACCACTAATTTTTCTGCCACAATCTAATACACATACAACTTTCACAAATGTATCAGTGACCAGAATAGAGAAATGACCCCCACATATTTTGATAATCTGTATATAGCACTACAGAAAAAAGACAGGAAAAGAGACAATCCAAAATGGTAGATAAGTAAACTCTCATTTGTTTTGGGTTTTGTACAAATAAACAAAAGCCTCAAATCAGTCTGACCCAACAATACAGAAGCAGGTCCAGAAGTAAGTAAGTAAGTAAGACAGTCTTCAGGAGCTGACTAATAAGCAACACAATAATGATAAAGATTATCTCCATTTCTGTTTTACGGTTCTGGATGCAGAAGTACAGACAGAGTTAAATTTGCCTGATGGCTGTTCTGGAATGTACAAAGCCTTGACTAATGAAGAAAAAGCCATGGTATGAAAACCTGGCTCAGGGGCGCCTGGGTGGCTCAGTGGGTCATGATCTCAGAGTCCTGAGATCAAGCCCCACATCGGGCTCTCTGCTTACCAGGGAGCCTGCTTCCTCCTCTCTCTCTGCCTGCCTCTCTACCTACTTGTGATCTCTCTCTATCAAACAAATCAATAAAATCTTAAAAAGAAAAAAAAAAAAAAACCAACCTGGCTCAGGAGGTGTTGAAGGTTACTCAGTATCTGTTCTGCCTCTCCATTTTCTAGGATTGTACCACCTCACACTCTTCGCACACCGTATCTTCCTTGTTGGGTTTTCTCCTACCAGGAGAGGAAAACATAAGCTTCTAACAATAGCAAATTGCGTCCAACTAGACTTTTTTCATATAATTTGCCTAATAATGCATCAGTAAACATTAACTGATGGACTTCTGAGGTGTCCAAAATTATTCAACTCTCGCAAGTTAGATTTGCTTTAAGATCGGGGCACCTGGGTGGCTCAGTGGGCTAAGCCTCTGCCTTCAGCACAGGTCATGATCTCAAGGTCCTGGGATCGAGCCCCACATCTGGCTCTCTGCTCAGGAGGGAGCCTGCTTCTCCCTCTCTCTCTGCCTACTTGTGATCTCTCTCTTTGTCAAATAAATAAATAAAATCTTTTTAAAATTTGGCTTTAAAATCTACAAAAGAATAGGAAAAGAACCTTCATGAAACAAGAGCTCACTTCTAACAAACCAGAAAAAACAAACAACAAACAAAAATGGCCTCTGGAATTTGATTCTCTGGCAAATCATCCTGATATGATTTACTGAGGCTGACATGGTTTTAGACACTGCCTTTTAAGAAAAAAAAAAGGAAGACAGGAAAGCTACTACCTACCACAACATATTGTTTTTCCCAAAAGCTGATGAGTTTCCTCCATGTCTAGAACCAATCCAATAATCTTCAGAATATTCCTTTCTTTTTCCAGGAATGTGCTGAGAGCACGAGTGATACACTAAGTGTGGTGTAGGAAACGGGAAGGAGATGAGATAAAGAGCGACAGCCTGGGTTCCAGTTCTGTTTCTATTACTAACTAGCTGTGTGAATCTGGCCTTAAGAGGTGAGTGTCTGTTTTGTCGTTGTGTCAATAATGTTTTCAGAAACATGTTAAAGTTTGTAACACACACTTGTATTTATTTCCAATGGGATCATGAGCTCCTTGTGGGCAGGAAATATGCCTGAGTCACATTTGTATACTCCACCATTCCTAGCTCAGAGCTATCATTAGGTTCTCAATAAATGTTGATTTTAAATAACAGCTGTCATGAAATAAGAAGAAAACAAAAGCCAAAAATAAAGGTTCAAGATACCTGCTGGTTGACATATTACACCTGACATCTAAAAAAGAATGGTGGCAGTTAAAAGCAAAAGGAATGTACTCTATAAAACTATCTGCTCAATGAAGCACTGAAAATCACAAACTCTTTCTGGCCACTGTCTGGCCACGGTTTTACATTTAGATATGAAAGCTAGTCAGGCTAGGCTGAGAATAAAGGATGGCAAACAAACAAATTTCAACAGGCTTAGAATAGTTTCCAAGATGAGAAATTCTCCTGGCCTTTTTCCATGTTGGTTCTCATCCCTCTTCCTAGGAGTTATTCCTCTACAATGTTCCCCATGATTGGTTAAAAAAAGGTGTAATTGGGGCTGGCTCAGCTCAGTGTCTCCCTTCTTACCCCTGGGAGTCTCTTTCCAAAGGTGAGCTGCAAGGGAGGGATAGAGTGAATGGGGAAAGGGAAAAGACAGGCATGAGGAAGGAGAAAGAAACGAAGATTTAAGCAAACGTGGTGGTGAGCAGAGCCAGTGAAAATAAAAAGCTCCAAAAACAGACGTGTCCAATATCCAATTTTTTCTAATTTTGTGACAATCCTCTCTCATGTGATATGGCAGTGTAACCAGCTTCAGTACATACGGTCCTTAAAACAAGGCCATAGCACATCATGGCCTACGCGCACGGCTGCCTTGGAGAACTGAAGAAGAAAGAGCTATGCCCATATGGGGAATATGAGGCGCAGAAAGGACAGTGTGTGTGTAGAGGAGGAAAGATGAGAAGATTTCAAGAAAGAATTCAACAGTAGCAGGACCGTGGAGGTGGAGAAGAAACATAAGGCTATCTACAACTCTGGGAAATACAGGGACGCAATGGCCTTCCCAACAATGAGATAAAGGCTCAAGTCATTCTGTTAGAAAGCCAACTGGGAAAATGGCTCCAAAAGCCTGGGGAAAACTGTGGATACTCAGGCAGCTGACATCTGGGTTCTAAATCTCTAGGTCGTCTTACTCTGGCCTAAAATTTTAGATAAGGCTGGAGAAGGTGAAAGGTGGAAGAGGCGGTAGGGAGACAGATAAAGAAAAGAAGTTCTTTCTTGTCTTCTATTTCAGGTGTCAGAAAGTGAAGCCAGAGAGCTGGCTGTTTGTGCCCCGTGGAGAGCAGAGTGTTACAGCCCACGTCAGACTTAGGAGGCAACGGTCAAAACGTTCTTCCATCAGATTAAGTCAGGAATGAAGAGGTTTCTTAGAAATCTGGATTTCTTAAAAAATCACCTTGCGGGGCACCTGGGTGGCTCAGTCGGTTAAGTGTTTGCCTTCTGCTCAGTTCATGATCCCAGGATCCTGGGATCGAGCCCCACATTCGGCTCCCTGCTCAGTCTGCGTCCCCCTCTGCCTCTGTGCCTGTTTTCTCTCACTCACTCTCTCTCTCTCTCAAATAAATAAAAATCTTTTTAAAAAGTGAAATAAAATAAAAATTTTTTAAAATTTTAAAAATCACTTTGGCCTGAATTATTGGGAAATTGTCCCACGTCTCCACTTCATCTGTGGGTTCATGCTATACAATAATTCTCCAAGTCTATTCCTTACCTCATGGGAGTCAGGAAATAGTCCGTATATATAATAGCACTCATTTATTATATTTTTTTTAAGATTTTATTTATTTAGGCGAGAAAGAGAGAGAGCACAAGCGAGGGGAGGGACAGAGGGAGAGGGACAAGTAGACTCCCTGCTAAGGCTGAGTGTGAAGCACTATGCAGGGCTTGATCCCATGACCCTGAGATCATGATATGAGCTGAAGTGAGACACTTAAACGACTGAGCCACCTCAGCATCCTGCATTCATTTTTTATTTTGTGTTAAAAAATACCTCAGTGGCAGGACATCTGGGTGCCTCAGTCGGTTAAATATCTGCCTTCGCCTTAGGTCATGATCTCAGGGCCCTGGGATGGAATCCCCCTTGAGGTGGGGAGGGGAGGTTCCCCTGCTCAGCGGGGAGCCTGCTTCTCCTTCTCCCTCTGCTTCTCCCTGCCCCACTAGTACTCGCAAGCTCTCTCACAAATAAACAAGATCTTAAAAAAAAAAAAATCAGTGGTTTTGAAGATGGTAACATATGAAAAGGAGATTCAGCCAGCATTGTTTAGCACAATCCTGTGATAGTTGTTGGCCAAGCCGGCTCCTTCAAGGGTAGCCTGCTGCATGCTGAAAGTAAAAGCAGAACATGGGCGCTCTGCCCTTTGAGGATCCGCAGTCCAGTGGAGTCCAGGGTCCCTCAGAGAAGTCACTCACCCACTGTAGACCCAGGATGACTGAAGGAACTTGCCAAGTCTCAGACTGCCTCCCCTCTGACCAGCAGTGTAGGCTGCCAGCAAACACCGCATTTTTTTTTCTCCCACCCTGATGAAGAGAGACTAGGAATCACTGCTTTCTTACCCTGGTTCCCTGAGCGGCTTTTTTTTTTTAGCCCATCTCATCTTTTCCTGGTTTTGTTCAATTTTCTGCAAGCTTTTCTATCTGGCTCACTTATCTCCCTTGATCCCTCAGAACCCTCGCCCCTAATTCCATTTACTAGTGGCGACATTTTCCCTCAGAGAGTGTAGCGGAACCGCCAGGACCCACCCCACTAACTCCACAGCCCCTCTGCCCCCACTGCCTGGCTTTTTAGGTCAGTGGAGACTTCCCAGGCCTTCCACTTTTTTCTTTAGCTTTTTAATTTCTGGCTGCTGGGTTTTCTTTTTTTAATTACATGCAGAGCTGTATTTCACACAACAGAAGCCAACTCAGTTTTCAGGTGAGTTAGCGTTCTATGGCAGAATCCCATCATTCCCACTCCCTCATCAAAGCAGGACTAAGTTTATGTATGTATGTATGTATGTATGTATGAGAATGGAAAGTGTCAGTCAACGTCGTATCGTGGAAAAGGCGCTGAACTAGGGACCAAGGGGACAGCACAGGGCCAGGCCCCACAGCTTAATCAGCTACATGACCTTTGGCAAGTCACCTAACCTCTCTGACTACGCCTCCGAGTCTTTCTGATGACAGAGGTGGCAGGATTAAACGCGTGCATTGCTGTAAGCGAGTCTTACAAACTGTAAAGCGCTGTTCAGCCTGCTGAGAACTGTGTCAGGCATAAGAACACACAGCCAGTGTTCCTTTCTGAATAAACATGCGAGCTCCGCCAGAGTGAGGGCTGGGTTGGCTCTCACTTATTACTTATTCCCAGTGCCTGGCACATGGAATGAAAGCAGTGAGGGAGGAAGGGAGGGAGGGAGGAGGGAAGGAGTGAGAGAGGGAGGAAGAAAGTATCAGGTCCTTCCGTGTAACTGTGAAGTGTGCTGGTGGAAAGAACGATATAGCTGAACTATGACCATGTCTTTCCCGAATTTGCATCTATGATTTGAGCCCCATGCGTGCAAAAAAGTGAAAACACTGAGCTAGACCAGGGAGGTTTCTGCTTATAGCTCAACAGCAGAAGTCCTGACCTGGCATGACCTCACAGGCATGGCTCACTCAGGTAAGCCAATGTTACAACAGTGATAGCCAACATTCTTACAATGCTTTAGAGTTTATCAAGCATGTTCGGGCCCCTGACCTCATTCTGATCGTCAAAATACCATGTAGCTAGGTGATTCTGATTTTTCCTATTTTCCAGATGAGGAAACTGGGGCTCACAGAAGTGCAGAAAATGACAGCAAATCCCACGGTCAGTAAATGGCAGACTGGAATTTGGAGACGGTTTCTCCACGGCAGGGACCTTTCAGCGGCTAGTGAGGAGAGTGATAAGGGTGTGGCCAGTAGTAGGCAGACAGCCTGGACAGCCGCCAAAACCAGTCTGATTTCCTCTTTACTGCATTACAACGACTTTCATCCTAAATCCTTAGAGAGCAGAGATGCTCCCCTGCTAAAATAAGGACTAAAAATCCTTTTCAAGTAAAATACACAAGTGGCAAATAAACACAATTTTAAACAACTGACTTCGTAAAGAATCCATTAATGGCAAACAACAAGCATGGTGAGCCATCTCCCCCTACCAAGTTAGCAACAACAGAACTGAGATTGCGGAGTACGCAGCAAAGATGGTGTTTACATTTAACCCTGTGCCATTATATACTGCTACAACCATTTGGAAGCTTCTGGGCCCTAAATCAGAAGCCACGAAACTGCTCACACTCTCTGAACCAGTGATCTTACATTTCAGAATCTGTCCTAAGGAAATAATATGAAATAGAGAGAGAAAAAAATATCTTCCTGAGACCTGGTTGTTGAATTCTCCCTTGGGGAGCAATGACATATCACGGTATTTTTTCAATCAATTTTCTCTTCGAGCTACATCCAGTTGGTTCCTATTACCTGGCTCCAGAAACATCATAATTATTTTCAAAACTCACACATAAAGATAGCAAATATAAATATTAATAACCTCCCCATCCTTCCTCCATAGTTGATCCCGATTGCTCTTTCCCATGCTCTGTCTTTCCACCCGCTTCCCTCCTCACCGCTCCCGGCCCAACAAACAAACTCAAAGCTCAGGTCAAATCAAACTTCTCACAGTTGACCAGAGGGACCATGACTACACACACTGTTAACTTTCAGGAGCCTCAGAATCGCCTGAAAAGCAGTTCAAATGTGGACTGTGGACACACGCCCTCTCCCACAAACTTTCTCAGGTCCTGCGGGAAGCCTGTGGATGTGCATTTCTAACAAGTTCCAGGTGATGCGGAAGCTGCCGGCCAGAGACCACACTTAGAGAACAAGGGGGTTAAGCAGTCGTCTTGCCTTACGTGACTTGCCCTCTGCTTCTCCAGGCAAAAAGCTTTCCAGCCCTCAAGCCCAGCTCCTCCTAGTTCTGCAGCCATCTCCAATCCCACCAAGCTGAACTAATTACTCGTCCCCCGTGCTGCTTTGGGGAGAGACAAGCGCCTATTACACTGCGTAATGAGAGGTCACTGGATGGTCGCTGCCAGCTCCCTGCTAATTGTGAGTGCCTGGAGGGCCAGTCCACCACCCCGGCATCTCCACACCACGGGCACAAGGCTTGGTACCTGCCAGCCAGCCCCGTCTGAAACGCTGACCCTAGTCCTTGCTCTCTCCTTGGACAGGAAGTTATGGTTTAACGCTGTTCCTAGAGGACCCATTAGCATACGGAATGGCTATTTTTTGAAAAACCACGATTAGCCCATCATAGCAAAAGAAACATGAGCAGAGTTTATTAGTTTGCCAGGCTAGTAAATATCATCTTGCTTTGCTCTCTAAACTCCCTAATGAAGAGAGCAGCTCTCAGGCAAATAAATAAAACATTAGGTTGACAACACACAGCACATCACAAGCACACTTCACTAATTTGCTCATTGCTGAAGGACATTAGCCGTCTTCGGGATAATCTCCATAAACACACTGCCCAGGCTCCCCTTCTCCTAAATAAATAGTATCAAGCCACGGTTTTGCGTTTTTCAATATCGTATACGTATTTTATTTCAATAACTGTCTTTTAATAGCGAGATAGCCATCTTAATCAAATGAAAGCTATTTTTCAGTAATTGTCCTAAAAGCCAATTCCTTTCCCGGAAAAACACCCTTTCGAATCACAAGTGGCTGGGCTGAACAGTATTCTCAGAATATTAATGTGAGCTTAAGCTATTAAAATGTCATGGCTAACCTTTTTAAAACGTAATTAAATTAAAATAATAATATGTGGAACAGTTTTACTGGAAGGAACAGCTCTTTTTCAGATAACCTGTTCCAAGCCTCAGAGTGAACACCTTGAAGCCACGGTGGGAAAAAGGTTTTGCAGGCAGACAAAGAGAGCCCGGCTTTGCGCGTGTTGTGATTAAATTTTAGTTGTTAGTATTAGAGTTAATTATTGTATCATGCTGGAGGGCAGGGACAATTTACTCCCCAGCACCTCCTGGACTTAATCAACAAACTAGCAAGACAATCAATGCTATTAGGCCTCATGTCCTTGTAATACGTTTTTCCAAATAAAAAGATAAAATCCAAGGACAGAGCCCTAAGGAGGTAGGCGAGCTGCTCCCAAGGCCTCCCTTAACTCTATCAGGCTTAACTCCCTTCCTAAAGGCTGGATCTGCTGTGCAGGAGGGTTTGCTCCCCTGAGACCTCATTCTCTTGCAAGCAAAGTTCAAGCCAGTCCACACTGGGTTAGAGGAAATCAGTATCTGAAAACTCCCTTACCTCTTGGTAACTGGCCCTGCTAGGCTTCAGACAGGGTCTTTGTGCTCTTATCCTGTGTGTGGAAAGGTTGTTACCCTCAAGACATTGTACTTACTTTTTCCTACACGAAAAATGACTTTCTGTTTCTTTATTTGATAATTTGCACTTGGGTCTAGAGAACAACTTTTTTTTTAAGATTTTATTTATTTATTTGACAGAGAGAGATCACAAGTAGACAGAGAGGCAGGCAGAGAGAGAGGAGGGAAGCAGGCTCCCTGCTGAGCAGAGAGCCCGATGCGGGACTCGATCCCAGGACCCTGAGATCATGACCTGAGCTGAAGGCAGAGGCTTAACCCACTGAGCCACCCCAGGCGCCCCTAGAGAACAACTTTTTAAAAGAAAGAAACTGGCAATGATATAGAACAGGCTGGCAAATGCCACAAAATACCATGTCTTAGTTTCAACTCTATTTCTTCGTAGGACCCCAAAACATTATGAGGAGGTAGGATGGGCAGGACGCATGGGCACACAAAATAAGGAGGGCGCTACTATGACTAAGTTAGAGGGATTTCAGACAGGAGCGGAGAGGTCCAGGTGACAGTAGTAGTCGGTCTGGGGGCCAATGAAAGCAGAATTAAGACAGTCTTTGGCTCCTAAGTTATCTATCTATCTATAATTAAAGATGAGTGCCTTTCTGCACGAACACCTAGATTTCTACACAGTGTACTCATGTATTTACCCATTCGTTCACTCAACACAGATGTGTCTGTCGAGGATCTACTTCGTACCAGGCACTGAGCCGAACATGCTTCCGGTGTGAGCCATGCAACCTCAGGCTCTCAGTAGTTCACACAGGCCCCAACTTGAGCAAAACTCTGTCTATAACAAAGTTGAGGATCTGTGTTGACCTCGCATCTTCGAAAAGATGTCATCACCCCAGAAGTGACATACACTTCGATTCACACTCCACTGGGGAGAACACATCGTATGGCCACACCTATCTGCAAAGGAAGCTGGGCAATGTATCTTCATTCCACGCCCAGGGAAAACTCAGGGATTCTCTTACCGGTTGAAAGATGAGAAAAACCAATCTTTGCTATCCTAAGATAAGCGCTTTTATAACACAAGCTTTGGTATCCTAATCATAAGAAGAAATTCTGATGAGGCAAGAATTTTGAGTATTTCTATACTACAGTGAGATAGAGGGATGGCCAGGAGCCAAGAGCCAGGTGGGCAGATTCTTCAACCAGGATTTGATCCTACTTCAAGGTCACAGCCTCAGAGTCAGGCACAGGTCTGAGGGCCCTTGAGGAGTGACATGTGAACCACATAGGCATCACCATTCACAAAAACTTCAGAAAAGACAGAGAGTGCTCTGTCCTATTCAGAGCATAATAAGTGGGCCTTCTTAAAGTTTGAAAGCAGAAGCACACCCTGCAGACTTATCTCTGATTTACATTTTCCTAATAGAACATTTTTGGGGGATCAAGGAGGAAAAACTTCTCCTCTACCTTCTTAGATTCAGTATAAGGGGGCAAAAAAAATTAAACTGACATAAGACAGATGAGCAAGAGAAAAGACAAAGTTTATTCACTTACCCAAGTGGGAGCTCACAAAGAAAGTGGCTCAAAGAAGTGGTTAGAAGTTAGAGCTTATACAGATCTTAATAAGAACAGTGGCACAGTATTTCATGGGATGATAAATATTAAGGAATGACTGAGAAATATATGGGGAAACTAGTATCAGGGAAGGCCTGTCTTCCTAAGGTCTGTTTCCGCATCTAGCCCTGACTTCTCATTTCCTTCCCTCTAATGCAGGCAGCCCCCCTTAAAGGGGGATTTGCTATGGTTGAATTCTTTTGGAAGGCTGTGCTTGCAGGCAGGTGAGGGGCATGCAGAAAAAAAACCTCTTCCAGAATCCATTGATTTTCAAATGTTTTCGGTTCAAAATAATCCTTATGCCACAGCAGCATATTCTGGACCCCTTCTATGCACCCAAACTGTATAGAATCAATGAGAAAGAAAGAAAGAGGGAAAGAGAGAGAGAGGGAGGGAGGGGGGAAGAAGGAAAAGAGAAAGGAAGGAAGGAAGGAAGGAGGGAGGAAGAAAATTTAAAGGAAAGATGGGAGAAAGGCAAGGACTGCCTATAATAAAAAGTTTTTCAGGCAGTGGATGAATTTCAGGGAGAAAAATTATATTCACATTTCCAAAATCAATGTATCATTTTTAACAAAACAATATGTGGGGAAAGACTTCAGTAACATTCCAGATTCAACTGGTAAGATTTCGTACCCAGTGTGAGTCATCTTCTGCCGGCCGTGTCCCTGACCTGAATGTATTGCCAGAAGCCTTGGATGAATGGCCCTGATTTGTGTTTAGTGCTGTGCAGCAAGCCTGCAAAATTTGAGAAACTTTTGAAGAAATACTTGGAGAAGCAAAGAAAGTCAAGGAGGAGAGCCATGGCCCTGGAAGGGAGGATTTTCCTGTACTTAGAGCAGCTAACACTCCACGAGTAGGAAGGAGTGCTTTAGCCGTCCTAGATCCTAAATGAGAGCTTTTTAGTCACATGTAGGTGTTTTACTATGTTTCTGTTACATTTTAGGACATGGGTTAGGAACTTGGAATTGATCCATAACACAGGATAATTTTCCCCTTTCAAATAATAGGAAATAGGCTCTGGTTAGCACTTTCAGGGCAGAAGATCTGATTTTTAATAATTTTGTTTTAAGATTTTATTTACTTATTTGACAGAGATCACAAGTAGGTAGAGAGGCGGGCAGAGAGACAGGAGGAAGCAGGCTCTCCGTTGGGCAGAGAGCCCGATGTAGGGCTCAATTCCAGGACCCTGAGACCAGGACCTGAGCCAAAGGCAGAGGCTCAACCTACTGAGCCACCCAGACACCCCAGAAGATCTGATTTTTAGATGTGGGTGACTGATGTTAAGTGAAAGGTGCCTGTATTTTAGAGACTGGATGGGAAGTGATGCCCAGTAGCTCTTCACTTACTCGACATGTGTTCAGTGGACACCTCCTAAGGACAGTGAGCCAGGCATTGTGCTGAGGGCTGAGGAGAGAATGGGGAAAAAGCCAGCAGCCCTGTTGTGCCGAGCCTCCAGCCTCAGGATGTGGTCAGAGCCAACAGAAGCTGCAGGAACGGGTGGGATGGTGCACTTCTAATCCAGCTCCAAGAGCCAGAGAGGGGTGAGTAAAAGTTCACATGGTTAAAAGGAGTGAGGAGGCCAGAGAGAGGGATGAGCCCATGCAGAAGTCCAGAGACAGGGAGCAAGGCAGCTAAACCTGGCTGCACCACGGAGCCCCAGAGGCCAAGCAGAGCAGGTCTCCCCATTGCAGCACAACCCCCTATGAAGGAAGCCGGAAGTGCTCGGCTCCTCTCTGCAGCTCCGCCCACATGCCCCGGGGCGGTCATCTTCATCTCAAACTCCCCCAGGGACCAAACTGAATGGGCTCCAAGACCTTGCTTCCTGATCTATAAAATGGGATAATAAAGTTCATCTTACAGAGTTACTGTGCATATTGAATGGGTTAATACAAGTAAATGCTTAGACCGGGGCCTAGCTTATTTTCAGTGCTATAGTTAATGCTATTGTTATTAGCCAGAGGCCCTATAAATGTGTCACAGTGAAGCTACAAGTTCCCTGAGCTCAGGCTAGGGATATGAAGACAGAAGAGTCCTCTCCTTCTCTCTCTCTTTCTCCTCTTCTCATCCCCCCACCTCCTCTTCTCCTCCACATATAACTAATGCATATTTTTGGACACCGCCCCCTCATTGGTGCAAGGAGACTGCATCCTACACAGATTTCATTTAAGTAAACTCAAAAATGCCCACCTGGCTGGATGAGACTGCGGAGAACGATTTAAATGCTACCAGTTAGGGCGCCTGGGTGGCTCGGTTGGTTAAGCCTCTGCCTTCAGCTCAGGTCATGATCCCAGGGTCCTGGGATGGAGCCCCGCATCAGGCTCCCTGCTCCATGGGGAGTCTGCTCCCTCTGACCTTCTCCCCTTTCATGCTCTCTCTCACTGACTTTCTCTCAAATAAATAAATAAAATCTTCTTTAAAAAAAATAATAATAATAAATGCTACCAGTTAGTTCCCTGCTCCTCTCAAAGAGCACAGGCCCCAAAATGAGCTCCACGGGAACAGGAATACATGCCCTCCCCTTTGAGAAGGATCATTTCCCAGCCCGGCCCAGTCTAAGTACCCTGAAGCATACCTTGCAAGTGACTTAACAGGACTCTCCAGCCCAATTTGGACCACATGCAGTCTGCGCCCTCCGCACTGCCTTTAGAACCCAATCCTTCCTAAGAAGAAGCAGCCCAGCACTTTTGTTCTTCTGTTGGTTTAGCACTGAGTACTTTTGAATCTGAATCGCTGGAAATCTTTAAGGCTTTCTGAGAGTAGGTCTTTACTTTCAACAGTTTAAGTCACCCCCAAGCATAGCCTGAGGAGTAGGATTAAAGCCTCCCAGATGTGGAGAGACCCAATGAGGGGCTGTGATTCCCTACATGGGCTGCCCCCGCCTTTTCCCTCCCCCTCCGCCTTCAGAGGTAAAATCGGCTTCCTCTCCACCTAAAGCAGGGCTAAAAAGAGATCACCAATGCTGCGGTTTGTCACATGGAAGCCACAGCAGCCCAGGCACACAGAGCCAGAGCTTGGAAAATAGATGCTCTTGGTTCTCAAGTCTGCAAGCCCAGTGCCCCTCTAGAAGCTCAGGCAGGTATGTTCTCCCCGCTGGGTTTAATTTCAAAATCCAGTGCAATCACTGAGAAATGAGAGCGATTTGCTCTTTGAGCTATGCACAGTTTTCATCAGCAGCCTCTGGTGGCTACAGTCTCGGGCAGTCTTTTACCACCTTTTCTTCATCCTCCTTCTACAAACCCATGTTCCCGGGAAATGGTTTTTCTAATGGCCTGTGGATGCCTGTCTATGTCTGGAGGCATTGTCTGAGCCCCAAGTCCAGCGGCTAGAACTTCTCTCCCCAAGCAGACGGGCAGAGAGAGCTGTAGTTTCACGTTTCAGTTGGCATCTGCCTTCCCTGAGACTCCGGAAATCTGATCCTCCTTTTTGTCTCTCCAGCACATTTCCAAATGGAAAGATAAACACAACAATGCAACAGTGTGCACGGAACTGATTCTCAGCAAGCCCTGAGTTGAAGGTGTAATTACAGCTGGAAGCTGGCAGCTTTGGGGGGAAAAGGAAAGCAAAAGGGGAAACATTCTTTATAAAAGGTTCCCGTCCTTATTTTTACCATGGCGTTCACATCTTATTTTCCATCACACGGGGAGCAAGTGTACGCTCACGTACACAAAAAATACTCCTCTATGCACACACCAAGTGCACAACCTACCCACAAAGCAATATTTTAGAGACCCTTTGTCTTTGATGTTGTTCTTTTCAGCAAATGGACAGTAAGCCTGGTTTTCCTCCTTCCTTTGCTGCTCCTAAACACAGGAAAGAGATGAGCAAAATAGCATGAAACCTGAACCAGCTCACGCAGAAGGACTCCTGAGAATAGGATCTTCCGAATGGAAATTCCAGTTAGCTGCAGTGTCCTCCCAATCTTGTCGCTTAAATTGTGATTCCAAAGAGGAAATCCCTTATGGCCCCACAAGCACATACCATCAGTTGTCCACATTATTTATGGAAAAACCAGTCCTGCTGAATATTTTGGACACAGAAGTGATGCTTTCAAAATGAGATTTGCCAACACAGCCCCTTTTCCCCAAACAGTAAGAATCAGCAAAATATCCCTCTGAGTCCTCTCAATTTATTCTTCATCATAAGCCAGGGGGAGAGGAGGTCGGCTGAGTGAGATCCCAGGCTGCACACAGGCACTAACCTAATCCCATTCAAAGGCAAACGAGAGTAGAGTGTGAGCCCCAGACTTCTAAATTAGTGGGCCAGCTCTGAGACTCAGGGGTTCTTATGAGGGAGGACGACAAGGACAGCAAAGCCACAAAGAGCCAGGCCTCATGAAGTGTCCAGGCTGGGTGGGGCCCAGGAGGTGACAACAGTGCTCCAAGGCAAAGACTGGACCACACACCTGTTCACAGCGGGGTATGCATGTGAAACACAAAGAAGTATGTGTGTGAGTCTTGCTTGAAAAAGCAGGAGGGCAAAAAAAAAAAAAAAATAAAAGAAGCAGGAGAGCAATGAGGTTTTAAGTGAATGCTACAGTGTTGACCAAACCCGCCCACCCGATTTCCTGCAGGCTCCCCAAAGGAAGAGGATCCAATTAAGCATGAAATAAGGCCTCAACCATACACAACAGCCTCACCTGGAATATGGCTCACCTCCTATGCCCCTCCCGCCGCGCCAGATTTGGGGGTGGAAACTCTGGCATCATTAAAAAACTATCTTCTCGCCTGGGTGTTCACTTGCTCCCTGCTGGCCTTCCTGGAGCGGGTGGAAGGGATTAGGACTGCCCTCTGTTTGGGAGGGGCCCTCGGGAAGGATTCCAGGGGTCAGAGCGCAGCGCTGGGGAAGGGAGCAGACGTGGCTGATCCAGACCTGCTCTGGCTGAGTCTTCAGGAAAAAAGAGGACACCACGTTGTTGAGTTTCTGTATACACTGTCAGCCCAGATCCCCGGCGGGAGAAGAGATGAGTGCGAGGCAGATGACCACCCACGAGAGTGCTTTTGGCTGGGATGAGCTTGGTGCCTGTGAGAGGCAGGAAGACATGCAAATCGGGCCTGAGTCAGGGAACCTCTAACCTCAGGGCAGCCCAGGAATCCAGGAAGCCCCAGCCATACAACAGCCGTCTTTCTTTTAGGGGCTGAGAATCCACGGGATGGCACCACACTGCTGTCGGCAGAGCGTGACCTACGAGGCGAGACCCCTAATTATCTCTAGTTTCACCTCTGCCTGCTTTTCCCGACACAAACCCTGGCATTCAGCACATATACCTGCACACGCACACCTATATGGCCAATTTTGTAATGACACGGAAGTGTCACAATGATGATGCCCTTGAAGACATAATGATGCCCTAAAGTCTAGGTGGTAACAGAAAGAAGATGGCTTTTTTAAGCCATCCTGATCTTGGTTCCGTCCTTTATGAATTATGTGGCCTTAGCCAAATCACCTTTTGTCTCTTCAAAATAAACCAAGGAAGGCTACCCAGTATTTCTGAAGGGATTAGAGAGATAACACATAGAAAGCACACGGGGAGGGGGGCACATGGCAGACCCCTAGCAAAAGATCAGATCAACGGTAACACCCTAGTTAGCTATGGAGAGCCTCTGGCTTATAAAAAAACTAACAAGGCAGCAAGGGATAAGACGCCTGGGTGGCTCAGTCAGTTAAGCATCTGCCTTCAGCTCAGGTCATGATCCCAGGGTCCTGGGATGGAGCCCTTTATCAGACTCCTTGCTCCGTGGGGAGCCTGCGTCTCCATCTGCCTGCTGTTCCTCCTGCTTGTGCTTGTTCTCTGTCTTTCACTTGCTCACTCTGTGTCAAATAAATAAAATCTTAAAAAAAAAAAAAAAACAATGGAGCAAGGGAATAAAACTGAACAGAGTAGGCCTGGAACTGCAGCAAAGTGGGCTCAAGACACTGGGCCAGTAAGAGTGTAAAAGGGGACCGCCTCACAGAGGACCTGACTCAGCTACTTTGAAAAACGGGCCAGGCGATGACCCACAGCCAGACCTGGCTTCAAGGGTGTGTGGCCCGAGCAGTCACAACAGCCCACACTCAGTCTAGGTTCTACCATCATTGTCCTGAAACTCTTAATAATTTCTGAACACCGGTCCCAGCAAACTATGCTGCCAGCCCTGCTCCTGTTTACTGAGACTGATGGGGTTTTAATAACTGTCTCCTCTGAGGCAGCTCACTCCTTCTCAGAAGCTTCCTGGGCTGCTCAGACCCTTGATGCTCCTCTGATATCCCAGTCTGTGGGCACACTAGACACACCAGAAGGTTCTCCTTCTCAACTCCAGACCTCCTAATCCATATGACCCACCCCAGCTTCTCTGTGGGTAACTGAGTAGGTACTACATCCACCCCAGGCCATTGCTCTCAATATAAAGGTCATATTCCCCTCCACAAAAACCTTTCCCAGAATTCAAGAAGTCTACCTGGCAAAGACCATCCCTGTGTCCAGCCCCATCTGCTTTCCATTCAAGCAGTACTTACTAAGTACCCACGATATACGCAGTGCCCAGCTGGGCAGGATGAGTCCTGTTGTCTTGGCAGCAGGCAAATCCCACCCAGAACTGACAGGAACTGAGCTAAAGGAGCGATGTTCCCCAGGACCTAGAGCAAGTAAAACTTCATACAATTTGACCTGAGAAATGTTCTCCTGGGACAAAGAGCACATTCTGGGAACAGAGGTGAGAGCACGGAGGTAGGGCTGTGTTCTCTCTGACTCCAGCAGCCGGTGAGACGCTGCCCACCCCATCCTATTTCCCCATCTGCTGTGAAGAAGTGTCCCGCCTACTCTGAGCTGCATGACTGCTGGGGTCCTTGCATCCCTGGCCACAGTCCTCCGGGACATCAGTCTCGTGGTTGGGGTGGGCTGGACTCACTTTCCCTGAGAGAAAGTGTTTGGGGTGGCCAAAGAGCCCTCAGTGTCTGGAGGCACAGGAACAGGAAGAATCAGAGAAGAACCTGAAGAAAGTGGTCTGCAGAGAGGTGGGAGAGTGGGTAGCGGACACAGGGCTGAGAGGCAGGTTCCTGCTGACTGATCTCTCTTCCCTGCCTCTGCAAGAGGCCCTCGTCTGTGAGGAGCCAGAGACCCAAAGGAGAGAAGGTCCTGGGAGTGGGTCCAGAGGGGATGCCAAGAAAAGACTCCCCATTCATCAGAATCAGCGAGCTGTAAGCCATGAGCAGTGAGAGTAAAAATAACTGCATCCTTCTCAGGAGGGAGACCAGAAATAGCGACAGAAGGACCTACTCTTCCAAATCAGCTCTAAGCTGGGCTTTTGGCTTTAAAAAACAAAACCAAAAAAAAGTGATGGAAGGGGGCACCTGGGTGGCTCAGTCGGTTGAGTGCAACTCTTGGTGTCAGCTCCGGTCACGATCTCAGGGTCTTGAAATCAAGCCCCATATGGGGCTCTGTGCTCAGCCCAGAGTCTGCTTGTCCATCTCCCTCTTCTCCTTTCCCTCTCTTTCTCTCAAATAAATAACCAAAATCTTTTTTAAAATGTGATAGAAGTTTATTGACCGCACTGCAAGGGAGCAGTAGGCAGGAGAGCAAAGGAGACACTGTCTTCCAGGAGGTAGTGGTGGGGGCTATAGTTAAGTGGGGGAGTCAGGAGGTATGGGAAAGTATGGAATTTTCCTCCTTTAGTAACTCTGCCTGGGCATAAGTAGCCCATTGGTCAGTTAGGGCTTATGGCTTTGAGCCTGTCTGTAGTCAGCCCAGTGGTCCCTGGGCGCCCTTCTGTCTCCATTGCTCGGGTTTCCATTGCTCAAGCCTGTTGCCTAGAGGTGGCCTCTCTGCTCCCCCCGACAGACTCTGGCATTGACAAATGGCAACTACAAATCTCTGGCATTCGGGCAGATGTCTCATTCAGCAGCTGCTTCGTGCTGGACAGGGGTACACTGTGCCTCCCTAAACTTGTTGACTCATCAGGGGTTCTGCTCAGTTACAGACCAGAGTATAGCTACTATAGCAACATGATGATAAGCAATTAGGGTGAGACTCCTTGGTGTCCAGGTCCACAGGATTTAGGATGAGGGGACCCTCTAACGGTATGGGCTGGGATCCTTGTTGTATCATTCACTGGATCATGGGATCATTCATATGTGGAAGTATTGGATTCTAGAGGAGACAAATTTAAAAAGAGATTAAAGAGAGGGGGACCAGGAATTAGTAGTATCAGTATTAAAGCCAGGGGTCCTAAAAAAGGAAGAAGCCGTGATAGCCACGACCAGGTTTCATTCCAGGAAAACCATCCTTGTGTTGCACAGTGCCAGAGGGAGGAAGACACTCAGATGTGTAGGACCATATTTGGCCTAGAGATCAAGATGGTGGCTGGATCCATGGAAACAAAAGGAAAAAAGGAGGGGCCCCAAAAGAAGCAAGGAGGCTAAGAGTCAACCAGTCTCAGGGAAGGGTCCCAACCGAGTCCATACCATGAGCATATTCACCCTGGACGAGCTGCTGCTGCCACAGGTACCACACTTTGGGAAAGGGGACCTCGGGGCAGACAGAGCGAGAGAGGAAAGAGGCCCCTCACCCTCACGGGAACAGGCAGACCAACCTGCTCACCCTTAGACCTTCAAACCACACCAGGGAGCTTACCTGTTCAGAGATCTTCAGTCATCTGAGGACTGCTAGGGTTAGACCGCCAAAGGAAGAAAAAGGAAAGGGAAGGCAGGGTCCCTCCACAGGGCAAGAGGAGAAGACCCTCACCCTTCTGGGCAAGGGGGAGTGTAGCAGTCTCCCCTGGGAATTTGGATCTTCATCAAGGACTAAACTCGGCTGGAGGTCGTCAGTTCCCCAAGGAGTACTAGAGTTGGTCAACTGAAAAAGAGTCCCAAGAAATCCCTGGAGAATCCAGGAGAAGTCTCAATCCAGCAGAGGTTCCCCATATGGGCCACTGAATGTGGGGTGAGCCGACTGGGTGGAGGCTGGTGGTGTGGGCGGTGAAAGAATTCACCCAAGGCAGAACAGAGGACATAGAAGCCTACTGAATGCACTGCAAGGCAGTGGCAGGCAAAATGCAAAGGAGAGATGGTCTGCTGGTTTGTGGTATTTTTAAGAAGTCATGCTCTATTGTAATAAATGTAAAAAAAAGTTCACTCTCTCTTACAAATTTCAAATAAAGTAAATATATCGACTTTGATTAAGTACAAGGCATAAAGGTGATCTAAGCATGTGCTTTTTTTTTTTGGAAGAATAAATATTGTGAAAATGTCTATGCTACCTAAAGCAATCTACATATTTAATGCAATTCTTATCAAAGTACCATCCATCTTTTTCAAAGAAATGGAACAAATAATTCTAAAATTCATATGGAACCAGAAAAGACCTCGAATAGCCAAAGGGATATTGAAAAAGAAAGCCAAAGTTGGTAGCATCACAATTCCAGACTTCAAGCTCTATCACAAAGCTGTCATCATCAAGACAGCATGGTACTGGCACAAAAACAGACACATAGATCAATGGAACAGAATAGAGAGCCCAGAAATAGACCCTCAACTCTATGGTCAACTAATCTTCGACAAAGCAAGAAAGAATGTCCAATGGAAAAAAGACAGCCTCTTCAATAAATGGTGTTGGGAAAATTGGACAGCCACATGCAGAAAAATGAAATTGGACCATTTTCTTATACTACACACACAAATAGACTCAAAATGGATGAAGGACCTCAATGTGAGAAAGGACTCCATCAAAATCCTTGAGGAGAACACAGGCAGCAACCTCTTCGACCTCAGCCGCAGCAACATCTTCCTAGGAACATCGCCAAAGGCAAGGGAAGCGAGGGCAAAAATGAACTATTGGGATTTCATCAAGATCAAAAGCTTTTGCACAGCAAAGGAAGCAGTTAACAAAACCAAAAGACAACTGACAGAATGGGAGAAGATATTTGCAAACGACATATCAGATAAAGGACTAGTGTCCAAAATCTATAAAGAACTTAGCAAACTCAACACCCAATCAAGAAATGGGCAGAGGACATGAACAGACATTTCTGCAAAGAAGACATCCAGATGGCCAACAGACACATGAAAAAGTGCTCCATATCACTCGGCATCAGGGAAATACAAATCAAAACCACAATGAGATACCGCTTCACACCAGTCAAAATGGCTAAAATTAAAAAGTCAAGAAATGACAGATGCTGGTGAGGATGCGGAGAAAGGGGAACCCTCCTACACTGTTGGTGGGAATGCAAGCTGGTGCAACCACTCTGGAAAACAGCATGGAGTTTCCTCAAAGTGTTGAAAATAGAACTGCCCTATGACCCAGCAATTGCACTACTGGGTATTTACCCTAAAGATACAAACGTAGCGATCCAAAGGGGCACGTGCACCCAAATGTTTATAGCAGCAATGTCCACAATAGCCAAACTATGGAAAGAACCTACATGTCCATCAACAGGTGAATGGATCAAGAAGATGTGGTATATATACACAATGGAATACTATGCAGCCATCAAAAGAAATGAAATCTTGCCATTTGCGACAACATAGATGGAACTAGAGCGTATCATGCTTAGCGAAATAAATCAAGCGGAGAAAGACAACTATCATATGATCTCCCTGATATGAGGAAGTGGTGATGCAACAAGGGGGCTTAAGTGGGTAGGAGAATAATAAATGAAACAAGATGGGATTGGGAGGGAGACAAACCATAAGTGACTCTTAATCTCACAAAACAAACTGAGGGTTGCTGGGGGGAGGGGGGTTAGGAGAAGGGGGGTGGGGTTATGGACATTGGGGAGGGTATGTGCTTTGGTGAGTGCTGTGAAGTGTGTAAACCTGGCGATTCACAGATCTGTATCCCTGGGGATAAAAATATATGTTTATAAAAAATTTGAAAATTTAAAAAAAAAAAGATTTTATTTATTTATTTTATTTATTTGTTTACAGACAGAGATCACAAGTAGGCAGAGAGGCAGGCAGAGAGAGACGGGGAAGCAGGCTCCCCGCCAAGCAGAGAGCCCGATGCGGGGCTCGATCCCAGGACCCTGGGATCATGACCTGAACCGAAGGCAGAGGCTTTAACCCACTAAGCCACCCAGGTGCCCCTAATCTTGTTACTTCTCCCTGTCTCCCAGTTTCCAACCCCCATACCCACCCCCCCATGGCCTCAGATTCTAATAAGCCCTGACTGAAATGGGGATGTTCACTTTTGTTCCCCTGTTTGGAAATGCTTATTATAAATTTATTTTCTACTGTGACCTTAACTCTCTGTCTTACTCCCCTTGGATCTTCTTAAGTCTTCTTTGGGCATCTGGCTTCTCAGAGGAGTGGGGCTCAGGAAGGTAAGAGAGGTTAGTCAGCAGGAACCCACATCCCACAGGTGCTGTCTCCATGCTTACTTAGTACATGGCCTGTGATGAAGTCTATGTTCAGTACATGTTGATAAACAATTGTATGTGTGAATGGACGGATGGATGGGTAGAAGTCAGGAATGCCAGATCAGTATCTATTCTCCTCTAGGGCCAAAGTTAATTTTGTGCTGTATCCTTGAACTTTATGGGATCGTAGTCTGGGATAAATTGAAAGGAGTGGACTATTTCTGGGAAGAAGACAGGTCCTCAAAGAGGACAGGTAAGGCTTTACCAATCTAGTTTTCTATACTTACTGGGAACATCTAACTTCTTGGGCCTCTCTATTCCCACCTGGACAAAGCCCCTGTCTTTGGGCAGCCATAAGTTGCTAGACACAAAGCAGGCCAGACAGAGACCCAGAGGGCTCCCAACCTCCACACACAGGGAAACCCACCGTCGCAGAGAAGGAAAAGGAGACAGACTGTGGTTCACACTGACACAGCAGAGAACATCTTGATAAACAGGAAGGGATATAGAGCTGTAGTGTATACGATCAACAAGAGAATGAACTAAAAAAGAAAACCCTTGTTGAGGGAAGGGTGAAGGTGGCAGCTGAGAGCTCTTTTGGGGACTTTGAATGACACGGAAAGTCAATAAATTTGAACGCTGATATCTAGAGAACAAAACCTTGACCAGGGAGAGGTGTGTTTAATTTCATGCAATGAAGCAGTTTCTAAATACCAGGGCTGTGCCGCAATGGAATGTTCAAGTCTATCACTGTTGAGAGAGATTATGACTAAGTTTCCTTTCAGTGGAAGAATTGAAACAAGAAGCATATACTCATCTGTCTGAGCTGTCATGTGAGGGATTTCTGAGGTGGAGGAAGGTGGGGTCAGAAGATGGAAGGCTTTTCCATGACTCATTTGTTCAGGTGAGGCAGCCTTGCCATCCTTAACCCCCTAACCCCACCCCACACTGAGACTCTGAAATCAAGTTTTTATCCAAGGGTCTGAATAGCAACTCAATTCCCCACTTAGAATTTATGAATCTCCAAATTTCTAAGTTTATTGATAGAAAATCCTGCTATCCTCCCCCAAGCGGCGTGCAGCCCTGAATGGGAGCTAGCCTCCTTTCCCCATAAGTGGTCAGACTCTCCAAAGGATGGTACAAAGCTTCACTTACAATATTCTCCTCAAACTTTGGATTTGTTTCTCTCCTTCCGTGTCCACAGCCTCACACCTGAAGTGATTACCAGCAAGTGTTTTGGAAAGCTTCTCCCCTCGGTCCCTGTGCTCTAGGACATCCCGGGAGGACCAGAAGCACTCTTTCAGCTCATCTCTGGAAGATACCACACAATAGTGTCCCTGCCTTGTGGTCGCCAAGCACTTTTAAGGAAGTGGTCCATAACCAGTATCACTAGGAAATGTGCTGAGGAACACCGCACCCCCTTCACTCACCAACCTGGTGTCATACTCCTCAGCCCCTCTGCCACCACCATGCTGGGCTCTGAGCAGGGCACAGGCTCACTGCCAAGTGTGCCAGCATGTCTGTGCCCAGTGCCAGCCCAATCCCACCCCTTACCCTTTACCATTTCCTCAAGTATGTAAAGAACTTGGAACACTAGAAATTTCTAATTCCCCTTTACACATCCATTCTATCCACATTGGATACAAGGAATGCATGTGAATTAGATGCCAGGAATTGTCCAGAGGGATCCATAGTCCACTTTCAAACTATACCCTGAAACTCACTCTTAGTTGCCAACATCATCAAAATGGACCAGGTGGCCAGGCCACATGTGTCAAACCTGGTAGGTGCTTGGTAAGTAGTCAGAGTGATGACAGCTGCACTGCTGAGTGACTCTGAGCACAGACTCAGGACTCAGGAGAAGTGATTGGGTGCCATTTCTTCATCCATCAGTGAAGAAGTTGGTCTTGATTCCTAGGGCTCTACCATATCTAAAACAACACAATTTTCTCACTGACAGGGACATTTCTCCTGAAAATCTTCTCTTTCAGATGAAGAAATCTCTGCCCTGGGAGGTACACGGACTTGGCCAAGCTCACACGGAACATTACAGCCTGGACTTCTGCCTCCTGGTCCTCGCTCCCTTGAACAATTCCAAACCAGGTTATCATCCACCCTGAACCCTGGGACACAGAAGGCTCTAGATATTACAAATAAGAACTGAGGAGAAACACAGCAAAGGGTAAAAGGAGCCTGCCATCCACTCCTTGGCTCCCTGTGGCAAAGAGTAATGCTGTTTGCATAGTCCTTCCATCTTCCACCACAACACGCCCCCACCCCCCAGAGCTAAAATTGCAGCCCAGGGCCAAACAAGCCCCGCAGAACATCTCTGCCTGAGACTGTGTATAGACCTGGGGCAACAAGCACCAGAGAATGACTTAATTCTGAATTCAGTGTTGCTATAATCCTGGTGAGGTGTATGCATTTCAGGGGACAATGTGAGCTGGCTTGGCGCCCTCCCACAGGTTTGACAATCAAGGGTTCCCTAAACAACTCTCACAGAATAATTATGACCTCCCATTGATAACTAAGACTATTCAGCCCCTTGGGTGTTGATGGCCCTGTCCTGCTAACAAGATAAAGGAAGTAGAAGACAGGGGAGTCAGGTCTGGAGTTCCAAACTAAAAACCACATGTGCAGTACCCTAGTTTAACAGGGCTCCCTAAGTGAAAGTAATTCATGGCTACTTGGCAAGGGTCATGTGATAAAGTTTGGGCAAATGCTATTAAGTTTTGAGAATATAAAAGGGAAATGTTAAGGGGGCCTGGGTGGCTCAGTCGGTCGAGCAGCCAACCCTTGATTTTGGCTCACGTCTTGAACTCAAGGTCCTGGGATGGAGCCCCGTGCTCAATGGGGAGTCTGCTTAAGGATTCTCTCTCTCCCTCTCCCTTTTCCCCTCCTCCTGCTCGCTTGCTCTCACTCGCTTTCTCTCTCTCTCTCTCTCTAAAATAAACAAATCTTTTAAGAAAGGGAAATATTGGATGCTTGGAATAGTTATGCTGGAGGAACTATGTTATAGAGTTTTAATTTAGAGAAAGATCCTTTCTTTTGTAGGGTTGTTTGTACCATTAACTTTGATGATCTAATTCACCTTCAGATTTTCCATGATCCATGCCAAAGCTGAAAATAGTCACATGTGCAGTGAACATTTTCAAGATATAAATAATTTGAAACACAGCCTGCTTATTGCTCTGAATGATTTACAAATTACTCTATGTGAAGACCACCAAATGTGACTTCCAAATGCTTTCCCAGGTGTCAACAGGTAACAAGTCAGGCTGATATAAGCGACTACCTAGGTCCACATTTCAAGAACTCAGCATCCTGAAATGTCGGCAGGGCTCAGCAAGGCAAGAACATTGTGTGCATTTAGTATACATGCTAATAAAACTATTCCGCAGTGGTCACCCCTAGAACGTCTCCAAGTCCTACTGCCAGAAGCAATAAAGTAAGTGTTGTAATCCAAATGGCAAAGACATCCCT
This sequence comes from Neogale vison, assembly GCF_020171115.1. Classification (NCBI taxonomy): domain Eukaryota; kingdom Metazoa; phylum Chordata; class Mammalia; order Carnivora; family Mustelidae; genus Neogale; species Neogale vison. Next base: position 221,937,551 of record NC_058091.1, read on the forward strand.
TAATTTATGTCAATTATCTAATAAGCTACATGGAAACAGCTATTCCAATTTTATCACTGGTTTTCTTCTAAGCCTTGTCTGTTTGCAAAACAGAAATGACAATATGCACAACAAAAGAACAATGGATTATCACAATAGAAAGGGACCTCAGAGCTCATTAGCCCAGTTTCCTACATCATTTTATAGAGACACAAACCCTTCAGCCCCTCCCTCTGCTTGCTGTCTGTCTCTCTCTCTCTCTCTCTTAAATAAATATTTTTTTTAAAGATTTTTTATTTATTTATTTGACAGAGAGAGATTACAAGTAAGCAGAGAGGCAGGCAGAGAGAGAGGAGGAAGCAGGCTCCCCGCTGAGCAGAGAGCCCGATGCGGGACTCGATCCCAGGACCCTGAGATCATGACCTGAGCTGAAGGCAGCGGCTTAACCCACTGAGCCACCCAGGCGCCCCTTAAATAAATATATTTTTTAAAAAAGAGTGCTCTTCAAGAAATGCCTGTGAGGGAGCAAGTGAAGCAGTACTGGAAAGAGGAAAGGGCTAAGCGAAGATGTGATCTCAGGCTCCAGCTATGGGCCTCCCCTACAATGGGGGTATCTGATGTCCTATCAGTAGTGGATAATGCTCTAGAGAAAGGAACAGCTATGAGCTGCCTATGTTAGGAGGCAATGCTCCCAGCAGCTAGGGGGTGGGCTCACTGGCCCAACAATGGGGACCTGGGCGGGGCCCAGTTGTCAGTGCTCACCACAGCCCCAGAGAAGTGTCCAAATGAAACTGTCTCCAGGTAATGTCTCTATATAAATATATCAATAAATTTATATAGTACTTCTCTATACAAATGTAGAGAGAAGGACAGAGACAGAGAGAGAAACTGGGTGGGGAAACAGAGACTGACAGACAAAAAGAGACAGAGAGATAGAAGACAGGCAGATTAAAATGGGCCATGTAGGGGCACCTGGGTGGCTCAGTGGGTTAAGCCTCTGCCTTCGGCTCAGGTCATGATCCCAGGGTCCTGGGATCGAGTCCCACATCGGGCTCTCTGCTGGGCAGGGAACCTGCTTCTTCCTCTCTCTCTTTCAGCCTGCCTCTCTGCCTACTTGTGATCTCTGTCTGTCAAATAAATAAATAAAATCTTTAAAAAAAATTTTTTTTTCATTTTTAAAAATTTTAAAAAAAAATGGGCCACGTACAAGGGGATGTAACAAAGAAGCACACACCATGAGTGATACCGACACTTAGTAGAACAAAACCACTGAGGGGAGGATGAGGAGACTCAGCCCCCCGAAAACAGAGCAGCACACAGAAAGGGCTGTGCTAATGGCAGAGCTCTAAAATGAACCACAGGCTCATCCTACTGGGGCAGATCTTTATAGGCAAGACCAGGGAGTTGAGAATCCAAGAAAGTTATTTATCCATGAGAAGAGGAGAGATATTGAGACGTGAAGCCAGCTATAGACAGAAGGAGGAAACCCAGCAGTCCGTAGACAGTGTGCAGAGAAGCAGGAAGCTGACAAAGGGCAGGGAGCAAAGAATGACAGCCCAAGGTCATGAGTGAGATCCTGCCAAGTGACAGGGCTCTTGACAGGGAGATGGGACTAGAATGCCCAGGAGACTGGGGACAGCCTTCAAAAGTCAGCGGCGGGGGCTGTGAGGTAGGACACCACGCCAGTCTCTCCAGACTTGGCTGCCATGCAGTCCTAGTCTGGTGGAAGGGGATCCAAGAGGGGAGTGTGAGGCAGAAGGAGGACAGGAGCCCGCTGTGAGGACCAGGTGCCAGTAGACCCAGCAACAGCCACTCTTCCTGGGGAGGGTTTCTTTTGTCCCTTCCCAATGCACCCAGAAAAATAGCAGCCTGGGGCTGCAGGTAGCTAGGTGAAGCGGGGGAGGTATGGGAAAGGTGGATGGCAGGTCAGTGGTCCCCTGAGGCAAAAGCTAGGTCTCAGCCTGTGGCCTGGGACAAGAAACCTATTTAGGGAATGGAGCTTTGCAGTCACTGAAAGTTTTGAACCTGAATCTCTAGGGCATCAGGTCAGCCCCTCTTGTTATCCAAGCCTGTGTTTGCTGAATGAGCAAACATTCATGAGTAGGGATCTCAAGAATGATTAAAAAGAGCAAAGCACCTATGGGGAAAACATGCTATTAATCTTGAAAGTTCTCTTCCATTTTTTTATGGCTGCTCTTCTCCAATAAAACATCACATTGTGGTTTTGTTTATTTTAGCATATTACAGTTTTGATAAAGCCCTAAATCCTTACATCAAATATATTCTTCAATGTCAAAAGGGCATGCAAAGAAATGTTTCCTAATGAAAGATTTATCTTTTATCTGACAGTTATGATTTAACTGGTTCTGATCTCTTCTTCTTTTCCATTAAAAAAAAAAAAAAAAAGTTGAACAAAATTACCTTTCTTGGAATAACGGCCCCCTTCTAAAACCTGACTGCTTTGTCATTACCTCTATAATCTCCCTTGGAGATCATGGGCTATTCATTTTCTCCCTGACTCCAATTTGCCTTTTGATATTTTTCTTTGGTCTGTTCAAACAGTCCCCCAATTGCCCAGCTCATCAGAGCAAGGCCTCAGCACAAGCAAGAGCCTACTGCCACCACGTGTCACCCATGGAGTGTCACCCAGGGCTCCACCAGCTCTAGGGCCCCTCCGTGCACGGCGGAGGGGCTTTGAAAGTGGTCTAAGCTCCTCTCATTAAAGCTTCCTCTAGCTCTTATCCCTGAGACATCTTTCATCTCCACATCATGGCAGAGGCTGAAGCTTCACAGCCCTAGAAAAAAAAAAAAATGAGCTACTGAAACCTTTTTCAAAAAGGAAAACCTGAGAAAAAGAAAGGTTGCAAATATTACCTGGATGCTCAAGGCCCCATGCACACCCCTGATGGGGTTCCCTACATGAAGGGGCCCGGGTGAGGGGTGAGAGAGCCTGGAATGAAGCCGGCGCAGAGCTGTGTGTGCCTGGAGTATGTCTTTTCCCACTCTGTACCGGACCAACATCTCTGAGTGGGCAGCAGCTCTGGGATCTCAGTGGGCCATTTCTTCCACGTGTTAAGTTGGGCCAATGGGTGATTATATCGTTGTGGCTTCCAATTGTGTTGAGTTGTCGCTGTTTTCTTCCTTTAATTTCACCCGTGTGATTTCATCTCTGTCGTCCTGCATGGAAAGCATGGCAGCCCCTGGCACAGCCCTGGCCCCGAGGAAGCACTGAGTACACCCAACTCTCCCCCTCTCTCTTTTTCTTTCTCTCTCTGCGTCTCCTCTTAAATATCTCCTCAAAAAAAAAAAAAAAAATCTTATCAACTATGTTTAATCAGCAGTGGGGATCCAACTGTGCTGGCTTAGTCCTTACGAGATTTTGAATGCACAATCACGTCCCAACTCATTAGTGACAAGAAAGCTGAGCTGTCAAGCATGGCTTCCACTCCAGGAAAGGGGTCTGTGTGAGAGCAAAGTCCAGGATCCACACAAAAGCTGAGTTGGCTTTTTCTTTTCTTTTAAGCTTTATTGATCTCGGGAAGAGCTGAAGGCTTGATAGAAGAAAGGTGGGAATCAGCTCCACATACTAATTTATGTATTATTTATGGACTTAAGCCTATACTCGCCGCAATATGGAAAGCGGAAGCAGTCCACGAGAGCCGCACACAGTACCAACGCCAGGAGTAATTCACACCAGAAGTGGGCAATCTCACAGGAGGAGAATGGCTTCCTGGGACCCGGTCAGACAGCACCACATCCACAAGAGACGTGGGGCAAGTTCCTAGACCCTTACGGCCTTCAGTTTTCTTGTCTCTAAAGTGGGCAGAAATACTGACTCTCGGGGTTGTGATCATTTAGTGTTCTGAGGAAAAGACACAATTCAAAGTGGTTACAAACACGTGTTGTAGGCATCCTGCGTGTCCAACTCCAACATGTCTTGTCACAAAACTGTCCCCTTCCCTGAGCCCAGGCCCACGGGAAGAGGCAACTCTGGCAGCAGTGAAGGGCCCTGCCATCCTTCATCCAAGGCGTCCTAGGAAGGAAGACCTGCTCCACTCATCCAGGGCACGGCTCCCTCACACACTCTCAGACTCTCTTTCCGAAAAACAGAAACTGGCACGAGCACCCCTTCACCCCCACAGCACCCAGTCCAGTATTTCTCCTAACGAGAGCTTCAAAGTAATGGCCAGTCAGCCTTCCACAGGCAGCAGGAAGCATGTGGGTCTCCAGGCCACCCACTCTCATCCTGCTTTCCTGCTGTCACCAGAGCCGGGGCTGAAATCTCCTTCCCCCAGCCTGAGATGCCCATCCAGCCTTCACGTACTCTCGGTCTTCTGGGGGAAGACAGATGATTTCAACGTCACATTTAGCTGAGGATGCCCACCCACAACACGGGTTTCCAAGAATGTGGCTCATTCGGGTGTTCTCTTTCTCTCTCCCCAGCCATCCCCAGAAGCCATGGCTCTCCGGAGCTCTGTCAGAATTAGTTCATGTGGCAAGAATCCTCTAGCCCTTTTGGTCCCCTGCTATCTGTCCCCTCTGAGGGCAAGCTGACTTTTTCTTTCATTGTTTTGAAACAACCAAGGACAGCTATTGATTGTCTGCAGAAAGCGGAGCCCTCATCGATCCTGCCAGCTCCCCTTCCAACCCTTCCCCTCACCCTGCTTTGCCATCTCCTCCCCAGGGCTTCTCCACCTTCTCCTCCCCCCTGCCCAGAGGACAGAGCTGCCTCCTGCATTTTACAACACTGACCTCATCTCTCATGCAAAACACAAATTAAATCTTCAGTGGGACATTTTACGGCAAATGTAACATTTATGGAACACTTCTATGTACGACAAACACCCTTCTAGATATTTTCCACCTCTTATCTCATTTATTTCTCACAAGCATTGGTACAGGTACAATCTCCATTTCACGAATGAGAAACAGACTTGAAGAGGCTCATCTAAGGGCACATAGCTTGTAGGCAGCGGAGTATGAGTCTGAATCCCTACCCACCGGATCCAGGGCTCCTTAGAGCTCGAACATGAGTGTTCCACATATTTGATGAGCGCAGACTGTGCCAGGAATTCCTAGCAGCTCTTAGTACACCTCATAAAATAACTCTTTTCATCCTCACAGAAACCCTGTGAGATAGGTACCATTCTTATCCCCATTTCATAGATGCGGAAACTGAGACATCGTGAGTTCAAGTAACTTGCCCAAAGTCCTAGAGCTGGTCCATGGCAGGGCAGGGATGTAAACCCAGGTAGTCTGAGACCCTTCAGACTACCTGGCTCCTGGCCAGCCCTGCTCTTCCCAGAAGGGAATCCTCTCTGTCCCAGAACCCTACAGCCAGCAGAGGGCCAGCAGGGAGGATGGGGCAAGATAGGAGTTAGTGGGACTGGGGCTTCCTAAGGTGCTCCGCTCTGGGAAGACTAAGCAGCTGGGGTCAGCAGGACCAGGGAGGGTGCAAGTCCGGGCTGCCCACTTGTACGTCATACTCCCAACCCCGCTACAGATGTCCCACCCCCTGGACTCAAGGGGCCACATCTCACCTTAAAGATATATTCTGTTGAACCCTAGACTTGTTTCTGGGACTGAGAGCCCCCTGTTGAAATGCAAATGCAGCAGAGATGACAATTTGTCATTGTCTGCCCTCAGCTGCCATTGTGCTTGGCCCCAAAACAGCTCTGCCTGAGGGGCAGCCTGACCTCTGGTGCCCTTAAGGTGCCCTTACCCAGAAACAAAGCAGCCCAGGGAGCTGGTCTTTGAGCCAAGGTTTTGAGGATGTGTCCTTTACACCTTCCCAGTCCTCAACAGCAGCCCAATAGTTTGAAAACATGTGAAGGCCTGACCTCCTGAGATTAGCTGAAGGAGCTCTCATCGCTGCAGGGTGTGATGGGGTAGGGACCTCAGAAAGGGCAGATCAAGGTCATAGAGAATGCCAAGAATAACTTTGGACCTTCAGAGAAAGGAAGCTGTGCAGAGGTGCCGAAATGCCCAGGAAGGAAGACAGTGATTACTGCACCTACAAGCATTAATTCAGGTCCTACCATGAGCTGAATTCATACAGTGATCAAAACACTGGGTCCTTGGCCTCGTGGTGGTCTTCCTTCACTTAAGCTTTTGACTGGCTCCCAGCATTATATTTAAATTGATCCAAAGTTGCAACATTTGTTTCTCTTCTTTGAAGACAGTGAAGTCTTCTTTGAAGACAGTGAAGTAGTGAAACAGTACCAAAAAACAGCAAATAATAACATTCTTAAAGTCCACACTCCCACCATGCGGAATTAGTGATTCTGTCCGCTTTCTCTTTCCTTGTGAGTCTAACACGTGCATTCTCACCCCAAACCTTCACCCCTCAGAGAATCACTACCACAACTTTAGGGCACACTTCTCGGTCCACCTTTTTCTACAATTTTACATTCACGAGCCTGCCTTTTCTGCTCCTGGTTTAAAAGCTTTGCAATTTCCATTCTTTCAGGGATTCACTTTCAGATTTTTTTTTCACTTTTAGATTTTAAAATGCATACTTAACTACATATTTTCCCAACGAAAATAATTGACTTATTTGATTATCAGTATCCCACCTCAGAAACCTTAGCTTGACTTTAACTTCTCTTCCAAATGAACCCAGTCTCAAACCTTTGCTGTATTTACAATCAGAATTTTCATTACGTTTTGCTTAAACAAACACATAAAGTATTGTCTTCCTCTTGCATCCCATGCCTTCCCTCCAGGTCCATTTGCATCCCTGCTTTACTACATCCTGTATTAGTTCCCTGCATCTGCAGGTGGCCAATTCTCAAAGTTCTTTTAGGTTTTAAAATGTCCTGGCTTTGCCCTAACTCTTAAAAATACCACTTTCTTGTGTTAAATAGTCTATAATTTACTTTACAATGTTTCAGCGAGATAGTATGACATCTATCTATGAATGTATGCTGGTTTTAGGCTGTGGTCCTGGTTGGTTAAGATTAGCAGTATGCTAATCAATAATAAACACTCCAAGAGTGGTTCACTTGAATCTCAGAGTCCATTGAAGACTTCCTCCCCTGAGGCAACTTTCATAGGCCCTGGAAATGCTGCTATCTAAAATCACACAGAGATCATGAAATGAGCATAATTTTACAGAAAAAAAATATATTGTTGCAGTAATTGGGGGGTCAAGCTATGTGGATCAGTTAGAAATATTGTACAGATATCTCCTCCTGCTCCTGCGTGGGTAGCGTGTAGAACTGGGCTGGCCCAATAGCTTAGCTCCCTGCAAAGCAGTGGTCTCCCCTTTGACCTCTGTTCTACTATTTAATAGAAAATGCTGTCGTTTGATCCAGCAGGAATACCCTACTTCTAGAATATTGTCACATCTGCCTCTAGGGAGTGTTTTATGCAAGGCATTGGGAGAAATGCCTAAATGCATTTCTATCTCCCAAAAGAATTTCCTTTATTTTCTAAAAACAGGTAAGACTTTTATTTTTTTTTCTGTGCCTGCTTACCAAAAATGTTTGTGAGTACAGCAGAATTTGATCTGAGACTTGCTTTCTTTATAAGATTCTATTTGGTGGCAAGACTATACAGAAGAGGACCTCACTCACCACTAATCACTGGAGGTCCTCAAGATTCATCAAAAGAACAAGGCAGTGAGTGGCTGGAGTGCCTGGGTGGCTCAGTCAGTTAAGCATGTGACTCTTGATTGATTTCAGCTCAGGTTGTGAGAGCCTGTTTATTTTCTTTCTCCCTCTTCCTCTGCCCTTCCCCTCCCTCTTTCTCTCTTTCCCTTATAAAACAAAACAAAACAAGGCAATGACTGAATATTGAATAGGCTTAGGTTAGTTCTTAACAGCTGAGTATGAAATTTTAGGTTCCTGTTTATGAGTAGTAGTCATTGTGTTCTGACATCTATGATAAGAAGTCTGCTGTAAGTGTGATGGCCACAGCCTTGTAGATAATTCTTGTGAATTTAGGATTTTATATTCAACCATCCCACCACAATGGAATCTACAGAAGGATTTTTTTTTTCTTTTTAAATTCTTCTTGGCATTTTGACTTCTTTCTAGAACACTATCCCTTCATATTTAGAAAATATTCAGCCACTGCCTCTTTAAATCTTGGCTTCCAAATCACTAATTCTCTCTTTATCTATGTCTAAGCTAATTTATAACCCATTTATTGAGTTTTTTATTTCTAGGAATCTATTTCTCATTTTTAGGATTTCTGCTTGGCTCCTTTTAACTTGACTCTGAATAACTGTTTTTAGGTATTTCCATATCTTTGATGTAGGAATAGTGTCTCTTAGCACATGTTCAATTTGACTCTTTGATTCAGAAGTCATCGTATTAATTCTTCAGAATAACCAGGAATCAGATCCAAAGCAGCTTTCTTTTAGAAAAATATGACAGTAGAAGTATGAGGAAGACATTCAGAATCCGTTTAATGTTAGAAAGACCAGAACCAGGTGATGAGACAACATCAACGCAGGAATCTGAAAGATTTCATCTGCATGGAGAAACCATTTTACAGCTAGCTACTTTACAATTACATTGTGCTCTCTAATAACCCATTTAACATCATGGGCGGAGGTTGGCTCTAAACTCACGAAAGAAAACTATGCCAAAAAGCAGAGGTGTTTGATCCCGAGAGATAGTTATTAAGGGACTATTTGATCCAAATAAACCAGAAACACAAAGCAGCTGGATACCTAATACCAGGGCAAGCTTGGAAAGACTCAGAGGCCAGCCAGCAGGGAAACTGCTAATTGAAAATAGACAATCATGGGGTTTTTAAGCAGACTGGTGACATCATGCTGTTACTTTCTTTTTCTTTCTTTTTCCACTTTTTTACAGAATTGAAGACCCAGAGATTTTCAGTTGGTCGTGAACACAGGAAATGTTAAATCAGGCCATCCCTCTCATCAGCAAACAGTCTATACCAAAAAAAAAAATTGTGGTTCTGATGAAGAAGTACTGGGAATTTACAAGAAGTCTTGCAATTACAAAAACAAAACAAAACAAAAAGAAACAAACAAGCAAAAAAAAAAAAGTGTGGGAGAGAGGGAAAAAAAGAAAGTCGTAAGGACTAACATTTACTAAAGCCCTCAGGACAAACAGGTTAATACTAATGAAAACCAGTTAAGCATTTTTCCCGATTCTCACCAAAATCCCCCAGAGCAAGTGCCCACATTGCAGATTCCTGGCTTTCCACCTGGAGTGCTCCATTCTGTAGGTCTGGAATGGGGCCCAGGAACCTGCATATTAGCAAGCACCCAGGTGGTTTTGGTATAAATTGTCACAAAACACACTTTGAGAAACATTATATTAAGTTGTGGAATAAATTATATCTTATGTGATGCTACATATTTCAATTTAGCATTAAAATGTGATTGAGCTTTTTAATAGAATGATTACTGATCAGTGAATGTTTACACTTAGCTATTTGCATGAAATTTCTTTCACGGAGGGGCCCCTGGGTGACTCAGCTGGTTAAGTGTCTGCCTTCAGTTCAGGTCACGATCCCAGTGTCCTGGGATCAAGCCCTGCATAGGGCTCCCTGCTCAGTGGGGAGCCTGCCTCTCCCTCTTCCTCTGCCCACTGCTCTGCCTACTTGTGCTCTCTCTCTATATCAAATAAATGAATAAAATCTTTTTTAAAAATTCCTTTTTCTTTCACCGAAACACAAAAAATAAAGAATGGAAAACTATAGGGATGCGTGGTTGGCTCAGTCGGTTAAGTGTCTGCCTTCGACTCAGGTCCTTCATTGGAGTCCTTCATTGGGCTCCATGCTCAGTGGGGAGTCTGCTTCTCTCTTTGCCTGCCACTCCCCCTGCTTATGCTCTCTGACAAATAAATTTTAAAAATCTTAAAAAAAAAAAAAAAAAGGGAAAAGAAAACCATGCTAACTAGGATCATTGGTTACCCACACCGATGAGGAGGGCATCGTATAACGAAGTACCTCCAGCTGAGAAGCTCTGACACCATGGTTCTCAGCCCTGGCTGCACTAGAATCATCTAGGACATTTATTAAAAATACCAGTGCTCAGGCTCCATCCCAAATCAATTAAACCTGAACATCCGGGGTGGAGCCCAGGTATCAGCAATTTCATAAAGCTCACCAAGCAATTCTAAAGGCAGCCAAGGTCAAGAACCACGGGCTCTATGGAGAACCGAGCGGCTAGTCCTGCAAAACCCATCCCAGGAAGCAAAGGCAAACGTTACTGCCTGTTTCTCAAATGCCACTCAGGCTGAACCTTAGAAATAATTGGGCATCTGGTGGAAAGACTAGTGTTTCAGAGTGTCCCCTGAAAGCAAGCTGCTATGCAATTCACAAACATGGATTTTGTGGGTAGTGGCTCTTCCTGAAATAACAGCGGACAGGTACCTTCAGTTCCAACATCCTCTGGCTTCTGAGCAGGAAGTGTCTGCTCTGCTCTCAGTCGAATATCCAGGCAGTTGAAAATTAGCTCCATCGTCATCATCGATCAAGCAGTATTTTTCAAAGTCTCTATTCATCAGGAAAGGGACGTCACCACTCAGCAGATTAACAGAGTACTTGAGTGACTAGCTAGTGTTTTTCATCAGGTTAGCAAAATGCTTTATAGATGGAGTAGGGTGAGGCCGTACCCCTTATACTGACAAAAGAAGTCTCCCACAGCTTCTCTCACCACTGCCCACCCTCAGTCTGGGGAGGCAGGAAATGGTCCCACAGAGGCTCTATGTGCTCCATTCTTTCTATCCCCTCAGACATTCTGAGGAGAGGTTAAGTTCTGCTTTTTTACTTGATGACAATATTCAAGGTCTCCTTCTCAATTTTGCTTTTCTAAATGAAACAAGCTCCGTATCTTGACTCCTTTGACTTCCCAAAGTACCTCACAACTGCAGAGGCATTTTTATAGGCGTCCTCTGTACCCTCCATCTTCTTCAGGTCTCTGAAATAGCACTTCCAGCAAGCAGTGCCACTCTAGCCATCATCCAGACAGTGGTGTGCCTTGGGTAGGTGCCATGTGAAGGTGGGCAGCTGGCACCAGAAAAACCAGGGACTCCTCTGCTCTTGCCCTGAATTCTCTAGCACCAGATTTCTCATTCCTTGCCAGCTTTGTGGAAGGAGCCTTGCTACAGTAAGTCCATTTCTTGTGGCCCCTCACAATTCCACCACAAGAAGCAGCTCCGTGTCATGGCATTGGGGAGGGGTGTGTCTGAGCCCAGGAACCTGGAGGCACAAGGGGCTGTTACAGCCCCACCTTATATGCAATCGACCTTGGGCAAGCCGTTTAACCTCTCTGAGCTTCTGTTTCCTATTCTGTGAGACAGAAATAAAATACCCATCCTGCCTTTCTTAATAGATGGTTTTGAGAATAAAGTGAGGTAATAGATTTGAAAGTGCTCTGTAAATTGCAAAGCCTGATATAACTCCAAAGTTTTATCATTAGACTGTGTGATCCATGCACCCCAGAATTCCATTCTTCATGACAAAGAAAGCTGTCAACATCAAATGCACAATTGAAGGGTCCCTCGGGGACACACGACAAGCCCTCCTTCCTTCTGTCTGAATTACTGATGGGGATAGATATTCCCAGGGCATAGAAAATTTTGTTAGCCTTGGCCCCCTGAGAGCTGTCACAGAAAATATGACAAGGAAGCCTAGAGAAAGATAAAGGAATTAAGCGGCATCAAAGAAAGGGGTTTTGTTTTAGCAGAGACCTTTTTCCGTAGAGGTCTTTAAACCAGAATGGGCTTTTTCAGTGTCCCCGGATGGTTTACATGGTGGCCCAGTCTGATGACCACACTATTCTCTGATGGCCTCATGCTTTCTGAGGAGCCTAAATTATACAAAAGGCAATCAAGCTTCCAATTTTTTACATTGCATTTGGTCACCCAGATACACATCAGAGATCAAGCATTCAACCAATGTCAAAAACAGAACCATGTACATTCTTACCACATTAGTTTCATAGCCAACGAAACGTTGAATTCTCTTGCCACACAGAGGATGGGCTTGAAGCCTTATCCCTGTCCAAAGAATAAGCTAGTGAACAGTCAGATAGGATGAAGCTGTGTTCCTGAGAATGAATGTCGCATTAAAAGTAAAAGATTCAGAAAAAAAATAATGATGTGGAAAATGTATACAGTACAAATACACTTGTAAAATATTGATAGAATGAGGGAAGCAGTGGCTGTTAAAGCCGCCAACCCAGTTGTTCTAAGAAGCTTGTTACTTAGTGACATCTAGTGGCGTTGGCTAGAAAAGCATCCACAGATGTTATTTCGAGGTTGGCAAAACAATGAAGCCACCAAACTTGCCTCTCTGTGGAAACGGTATTTTTACAATTCTCCTTTTTACTTGCCCATCTCCCACAGACCACGACTTGAGAAACCACATCCAATGGCACCAAACGGTGACAAAAGTAACAGAGAAGAATAGGCCATCGTCGAGTCCGTTGTATTGTTCATTTTTTATGAACTGCTGCTTAACATAGCCGACTTCCTAAGAAGCGACAGAGGATTGTAGAAACAAAAACATGGCCCTTGTGGACCAATAATCCAAGAAACAGTGCCTGGAATAGGTCTTCTTCTGCAGACAGTAGGCTAAAGACACATGGCTCCAACAACAACCTCTTACAAGGAACAAACAACACATTCCCTCTTTTTCCCCCAAAGGTTGGTTTGTTTGTTTGTTTGTTTGTTTGTTTATTTGAGGGAGAGAGGGAGCAAGTGGAGGAAGGGGCAGAGGGCAAGGGAGAAAATCTCAAGCAGACTCCTCAATGAGCGTGGAGTCTGACGTAGGCCTCGAACCCATGACCCTGAGATCTTGACCTGAGCTGAAATCAAGAGTCAGACACTTAACTGACTGAGCCACCCAGATGCCCCAAACATATTCCCTTTTAAAAAGACTTTTAAGGGGTGCCTGGTTGGCTCAGTGAGTTAAAGCCTCTGCCTTCAGCTCAGGTCATGATCCCAGGGTCCTGGGATCGAGCCCTGCATCGGGCTCTTGCTTGGCGGGGAGCCTGCTTCCCTCTCTCTCTCATCCTGCCCTTTTGCCTACTTGTGATCTCTCTTGTCAAATAAACAAATAAATAAATTCTTTAAAAAAAAAAAAAGACTTTTAAAAGATGCTGTTCATCCGGAAATAGTAGCCATTCTCCCAACTGCCCATTGGACTTACTGTTTCTATGTTTCTGTTCTATTTCATCTGGTCCTGGGTTACATAAACTCCATCTTTATAGGCCGAGCATATTCCTTGACATTGAAGTAGCAAGAGGATATCTTTGCAATGTGTCTTTGAAAACTTAAAGTGTGAAAATGGCCACCAGCTTCATTTCTAGGACCCCTATTCCTGTGAGGGCTTTATTACCAAGAAGCCAGAGAAGGTCTCTGTATAAATCAGCAGTGACAGGAACAAGGGTCATTTCAAGTAAAAGATAAAACTCCAAGGGGATTTGCCTCAAGTAGAGGAAAACAGCAGCTGCTTTACTGCCCACTCTCAGCCCTTTCTTAGAATTCTCCTGGGATTTGGCATAAGTACTCCTTCCTTCATTCATTCATTCACCCAACAAATAATTCAAGATTAAGATCAGTAAAGAAGAGAAAGGAGACTTTTATGAAATTTCCATGTCTTTGTCATTGAATTTATTGGATGCGGTATCTTTTTATATCAAATTAAAAGTGTAATTCGAGCTGGAATACCCATATAATGTTTCGGTCCCTTGCATCCCATTCCTGCAATAAACCACCCTCAAAGGACAGCGTGCCCTAGATGTCATTCGGGCTGATTCAGGTTCTTGGGAGAGCCCCCTAGTGTTGAGGAGCCATATCTGCACCAAGCAGAGCTCCCTGCAACCAGATCTGGACTACAGCCAAGACCTAGGGAAGACCTGGAGAGCTGTCTGCCAAATCAGGGGTGGGAGGGAGAAGCAGCAGGCATGGCTGGAGGGTGGGGAACCCTGCCATCTCCAGCACACACAACTTCAGGGCCAAGAGCCTCACTGGAGCTCACAGATGGACAGATTGCTACCCACAGACTCGCAGAAGGAGGGAGGCAGTTACGCATTAAGCTGTCAGTGGGCATATTCCTCCCAACCTTGGCTCCATGGCTCTATAACCATTAGGAAAAGCAGCTGGAAAACTGGCTAGCTATTTGTCTGAAATATCTGTATGGCATACTCTGGGATTCCATGCAGGTATCTGTTCGAATGAGTCTTCCTCCCAATGGCCTTTCCTGCCCGTCTATCTCGAGACACCCGCCCAGTGTTCACTGCCAGAATTCTGTCCTGATCTTCAGACTCACGGATGTGTCGCAGGCATTCTGTCCTTAACACACCCAAAACAGGGCTCGTCCACACTTGCTTCTCCTCCCCCTGGGCTCCCCATCCCAATTACTGGCATTGTCACTATCTGGACAACCAAGCAGATATTCTGGGCTCCTTTCATCTTTGAACCATTCTCTCTCCCTGCGCAGCCCCCCCCCAAAACCTACTCCCTCCTATGCTCTCCACATCCAGGCAGGTACCAGTAGCTGCTTATTCCTGTAATGTGTCCCTCTGTTCCTGCCTTAGTGCAAGCCCCTAAAATCTTGTGTTTCTCACTGGGCTACTGAAACCACCCCCTACCTTCAGGCATGCTTCCTCCAATTCATTATCTACACCAAAGCCAGAACAGTCTGGTCCCATCTCATGGCCTTCCTACCTACTAAATTTCCTGAGTCCCCATCATGTACAGGATGGAATCCAAGTCTCTCCATGACTTAGCTCCTAGGGGGTCATCCCTCATTCCCCTCCCATACTCACGGTGTTTCCCATACAGACAAGTAGTCACACGTTCAGAACATTCTACCCTCTGTTATGTCTTGATACCATCACACATCCTGCTCCTTCTAAACAGGGTGCCCATCTTCCCAGACTTCCATTCTCCTCTGAGCCTCCTTTCCCATAGATTTTGTTGCTCCTTCCTCTGACTTTTCATAAAACTTGGTTTTATCTCTATTTAACAACTTTTTCATATCCTTCTCATTAGACTTTTGTTCCTCATATGTCTCCTCCAGTAGACTATAAAATCCTCAAGGGATGGAATGATATTTTTATTATTCTTTGTCTCTCCAGCATTTGGCATAGTACCAAGCACAGACTCTATGGTTCTGTAAGTGTTTGTTGAATGACTAAAAAGTGTAAGGCATCCGTTCAACCAATAACATGGAGAGATTTTTCAGAGTCAGACTAGTAAAAGGCTTGTGAAAACCATTTTGCTCTACCAGGGGCCTCATTATTCAAGTATCTCTTCACTACTCTTCTTCCTACCTAACAGAAACCGATCCCCTTCAAGGAAATTTGCCTCTCCCCGTGCAGACTGTATGGGTTATCTGACCTCATTCCCAGCTCCACAATGCCACAAAGGTAAAGTCATTCCCACTCCTTCCCAGTGACTGGCTGCACAAAGGCATGTGGCTGAATTTGGACAAGCATGACATTAGAAAATATTTTCTGGACTCTTTCTCAAACTTTTAAAAGCAACCCCTATTCTCTTGCTCTAGACATGGCCAAACACGACCAGCCCAGGAAGGTCACCCACAGAGGCCAGCAAAGCCAAGAACATCTTAGAAAAATGGAGCAAGAGCTGCTGGATTAAGCCAGCATTGAAGCCTGCCCCATCTCTGGACCTTGATTGACATAGTCTCATAAACATCTTTCTTTTTTAAGTCCTCTTGTGGTCTCTATGCTATGGCTTTACTCATAATAAAATTATCTCACCTGAAACATGTCCTCAAATAATACATATATATGTACATTTGGAAAAATCCACTTAATCTCTGATGGCCTGATCGATTCTTCACAACTAAACCATATTCGCACCCAGCATCCCATCTGACTCTGAAATAGAGTACAGGTTAAGGGAAATTGGCAGAGCAACCCATGTCAGCTCCAGCTGCCCACACAATAAAGCCAGCTGACAGATCTGGTGACATTTGGACGAAGCTTGTCTACTGGCTGGCCTCCTGGCAATTACAGGCATGTCAGAACTGAGGCAAGAGCAAACCTTATCACTGTTTAGTGCCCTCTGCTTTCTGCCCTGGCTTCACGATGACAGTTTATTGATACGTCCATCGTCTTCTTGACTGTTTGTCTTAAAAAAGAGATTTAACCCTGAAATAATAATATTAATGGTTCTTTAATCATCAAAGGAAGAGTTGACAGAGTTGTCAAGCTAAACTTGGAAGCTACGAGAATAAAAGCAAGCAAATATGGGCCCCCAGTTCAGAACAGTCTTGGCTGAGTCAAATTGACCGCCTGGATCAGGATTCACTCAGGAAAATGAAACCCTCGGGGAGGTTTTGAGGATAAAAATCTAATGCAGGGCACTGGGTATAGAGGCAGTAGAAAAGCTAAATAAAAGCTAAATAAAAGGGAACATGTGTGGTAAGGAGAAGAGAGTTGTACCCAAAGAAAGCCATCCCAAAAGATGGCTCACTTCCTCCCCCAGACTTTCTGTCTCCTTCTGGGAGAGCACTGACAGATCCAACAGGGAGAAAGTGTAGTCTACAGGCTTCAAGCTCCCATGGAAGAGAGAATATGGAAGGGGGAGTGTGGCCCTTCCCAACCCATGTCCTTAAGAATTACATCAAGAATGACAAAACAGCATAGGAATGTTCAAGACCATTTCCTGTGTTTGTGCACAGGAATCATAAGGTCCAATCATAAGCGCAGACTGATAAGGAGGCGGGGAGGGGGTGGGGGGCAAATCACACAGGTCAACATCTGCAGAAGTCACAGTATACTGCTCCCTACTAGGCAGACACACAGATGCATGGTGTTCAAAGGAGCAATCAAGAGTTGCTCACTGTTCCCCTTATACTGCTGGCTAGTCCACACAAGGGCATGTCTTCCTTCCATTTTCTGTGGCATGCCTTTCATGCTTTCCCCACGCCCATCACTCACTTTTTTTTAAAGATTTATTTATTCATTTTAGAGGGAAAGAGAGAGCAAGTGTGGAGAGGGGCAGAGAGAAAGAGAAATCCAAGCTAACTCTGTGTAGAGCAGGAAGCCCTACGTGGGGCTCAATCCCCAAACGCTGCAATCACGACCTGAGCAGAAACCAACTGCACCACCCCAGCGCCCCACCCCTCACCTTTTTTTTCTTTTTTAAACAAATCCTATGAGGCCTCTCTAGTATGCCCATCTATAGAGCTAGAAGGGCAGTGTTGGGTGGTTTGAGCCTTCCCAGCAAATAAGTCAAATAAATCTACTTGTCACTATCAGCATTCTTACAAGAGCACAGAGTGCTAACAGAGTCTGAATTTTCCTCTCATTTTCCTGAGCACATCTTCCAACAAGTAAGAGGGGAAAATCCCAGAGGAAGTTTCCCAGACCTGATATGGAAAGATACCGGCTTGCTACAAACCACATCTCTTGTTTCAGAATGTGCTTCTCTGAGCTGGCCAGAACCCATCTCCATGAAAAGTCTTGCTCATCCCTGTCCTCACACTAACACCATGTCCCTGGTCAGCAGTGAGTTCCAAAGAAAGAACACCCTCTTTTCCTGCTTTCTGCACAAAAGCTTGGGGATTTAAGCCAAAGCACTAAAGTTGTACCGTTCAAGGATCATCCTCAAGGAACGGGACGCTAAAGATAATGTGTGGGAGGTTATGATTATCTCATTCAACTCCCTCATCTCTTCGAGAGGCCAACAGTGAATAAAGATTATAAAATGCAAGCATGATACCTTTGTGCTTATTTTACCTCTGAGCACTAAGGATATGACCTAGTAGAAAACAAAACCCTACTTAGTCAGCCTCCTACATTCTCCATCCTGGAGTGCTTGTCCAGGTGCATCCCAACAGATGGGAGGGCATGGGGATCATGAGGCAGCAAATGGCAGATGTGTGACCATATGACAAAGCATCATGAATCATGAACTCCACTTAGGTGTCTTTGTCCGGGTACACACCCACTGTTCCCACAACAACTCCTCAAAAAGTGTGGTAGAGGGGGACAGAACTGCATGCACAGGGGTGCACATGCTTTCCCTGCAAAGCAAAACAGACCAGCACCTGCATAACACCTTTTTAAGAAGAGTAAAAAGGCCATTTGACATAATCAGCTCTTGCAAGTTGTCTGAAACTTTTGGGATTCGTGACATCATTTAAAGACCCCAAAATGTTCTGACCGACCTAAGGCATCCTAGTAAGCAAGAGAAACACACTCAAGGATAATACTGTTCATCGGGTAAACTTTGGTGATCATGGAGGGCTAGCCATCTCTAAGAAGGATTTATTTGGTATATCCAACACTATTTATTTACTCCTGATCGGAGAGCGGCGTCTTCTCAAGCGCGTAAGGGACTCCAGGGAAATGTCTTGGCAGCAGCAAGATGCAGTGGAACAGAGTGGATATGAACAGGGATTTGGATTTCTGCCTTTTCCTCTTAGTGCTGTGTAACCTTGGGCAGTTGACTTAATCTTTCTGGTCTCAGTTTCCTGAACTTAAATGGAAATTAATTAACAGGAAGAATTCCAAGATGGCCCCAAGACCCATACTCCCTCTGTACATGCCCTGTATAACCTCCAGGAATGTGAATATGATGGATTTCACTCCCATGAATGGGTTATGTGATATAGCACAGCTGACTTTAAGAAAGGAAGATTACCTTGGTGAGCCTGGTTTAATCAGGTGAGCGCTTTAAAGACAGCATTTTCTCCAGCTGGTCAGAGGATAAAGTCAAAGATAAACATTTTTGCTGGCCTGGAAGAAGAGGCCACAACCATGTTGTGAAATGCCTATAAGGGCCGGGGGCAAGGAATGCGGCCGCCTTGAGTACTGATAATAATAATAATAACGTGGTAATAATTACGTTACCTTTCTAGGCTACTGGAACAATTAAATGAACTACCACTTGTGAATATACCAGTATTATTATTGAGCTCTACTGTTTCATTTTATTAACAGGGAACCTGAGATTCCGAGGTATTAAGTAATTTATCCAAAATCAGAATTTAAGGGCATAAAGTTTTGTCTTTTCTCTGCGCGCTGCTGGACCCGTCAGTGATGATAGTCATGTTTCCTGAGCATTTGCTGTGCGTGAGAAACTGTGCTAAGTGCCTTATAACCATTTCCCCCTCACCCAAACCTTACAGAGTTGGTACTTGTGTCAGCTTCCACTTGACACGTAACAAATGATCACAAAGTTGTCAGCTTAAAATAACACCCATTTATCGTCTGACACTTCTGTTGATCACAAGTCTGGGCACCACATGTGTGGGTCTTCTGCTCAGGGTCTTAAAAGCCTGAAATCAAAGTAACAGCAGAGCTGAGGTCTTCTCCAGAGATTCTAGGGAGCAATCTTCTTTGAGGCTTGTTGAGGTTATTTGTCGAATTCAGTTGATGGCTCATCAACTCTTGTCCTTAAGACTATCAGCTGATTGGATGAGGCTCACTCATATTATAGAAGATAATCTTCTTTCCTCAAAGTCTGCTGATTTAAATGTTAACCTCATCCAAAGAATACTTTCCCAGCAACAACCAGACTGTTCGACCAAATATCTAGGTACCATGGGCCTAGACAAGTTGACACATAAAATTAATCTTTGCACAGAGTCAATACCCTGTATATTACCATTCCCTTTGACTTTTGCTTATTTACTTTTTCCAGTTGTGCTGTGGAGTCCTCACGTGAAGAAGCAGCAATGAAGTTGGGGGAGAGAACTCTAGAGGGAGGGAGGTCTTGAGCTATTTCCCACACTGATTATATAAAGATGTTGACTGTGCACAGACTCCCAGTTCTTTACACTGGTGACCAGTTTCTAACAACCCACAAGGTAACAATTACAAAGATCTGTCTCCTTGGAAACTGTAGACATCTGCACATATATTTTCAGATAATTATCATTTTATATCCCTTCCAAAGAGTGAATAAAAGGATAGAAGGAGGCAGGGAAATAAAGGTAGTGAAAATCATAAAGGGTAGTAAGCTACTTTTTGCTGCATTCAGAAATACCATTATTGGGGCGCCTGGGTGGCTCAGTGGGTTAAAGCCTCTGCCTTCGGCTCGGGTCATGATCTCAGGGTCCTGGGATCGAGCCCCGCATCGGGCTCTCTGCTCAGCCGGGAGCCTGCTTCCTCCTCTCTCTCTCTGCCTGCCTCTCTGCCTGCTTGTGATCTCTGTCTGTCAAATAAATAAATAAAATCTTTAAAAAAAAAAAAAAGAAATACCATTATCTCTAACACTTGTTTAAATTTTTCATGTAATTCAAAATTAACCTGCACAATGAAGGCTCCAGGCAGAAGCACCTCAGCCTCAATGGTCCCCCAGGTGGTAGAACCGTCACCTTCAACCCTCCTGCCTCATCCACACCAGGTCTGAATCTTGCCAATTAAGTAACTTCTTCCCTCCAGCTTCCTGGCAGCCAGCATTTACAGCCCCTTTTGGAAACTGGCAGGGTGTGAGAGCTGCCGGAGACATGAGAAGTTCAGAATAAGGTTCCCAATTTCAAAATGCTTCTCAGTGAATTTCAAAATACCAGCAACATACCTGTGATGGTTAATCTTTTGGGGACTGGCCTGGACCACAGTGTCCACATACTTATTAAAGCATTATTCTGGATGCTTCTGTGAAGGTGGTTTTTGAATGAGATTCACATTTAAATCAGTGGGACTCTGAGTGAAGCAGATTGCATTCCCTACTGTGGGTGGGCCTCATCTAATCAGCTGAAGGTCTGCATAGAACAAAAAGACTGATCTCTCCCAAGCAAAAAGGAGTTCCACCAGTAGATGACTTTGGACTTCACATGCAACACTGGCTCTTCTCCTGTCCTCCAGCCTGGAGACTGCGGACTCGCCAGATTCCGTAACCACATGAGCCAATTCCTGAAAACAAATCTCCCTCACTCTCTCCACGAACACACACACCACACACAACCCTACTGGTTCTGTTTCTCTAGAGAACTAATATAACCCTCAAGGTGACTACAGAAGTATGTGATGTCACAGGTCTAATTAGAAGGGACAGGAGGTCTTCTATGGAGGAGAGACTGGCAGAGAGGAGAGGAGAGGGTTTTCAGAGATTACAGACCAGGGTTCTGCCTCAGAGAAAACAGGGGATTGATACAGGCCAAGAAAAGCAGAAGGCCATGGGGGAAGGGGGAATGGAACTGAAACCAGTAGGAACAGCTTCTAGATTCTGAGCTCTGCCTCATACCAGGCACCTTGCCCAGGGCTTATATTCGTTCTTTTATTCAATCCATACAAAAACCTAAGGAATGGCCCAAACCCCAAATACTGACAACACCAGAATCTGGTGAGGCTGTGGAGCAAGAGGAATTTTCATTCATTGTTAGAAAGAAAACAAAATGGTACGGCTACTTTGGAAAGGAGTCGGGCACTGTCTTATAAAGCTCAATATAGACTTCCCATATTTTCCAGCAATCATGCTCCTAGGCACTCGCCCAAATGATATGAAAACTGACGCACATAAAAATGTATGCACGACTATGCTATCTAGAGCAAACTACACGTTTAATGCAATCCCTATCAAAATACCGTCAACCTTTTTCAAAGAAATGGAACAAAGAATCCTTAAATTTGTATGGAACCAGAAAAGACCCCGAATAGCCAGAGGAATGTTGAAAAAGAAAGCCAAAGTTGGTGGCATCACAATTCCAGACTTCAAACTCTATTACAAAGCTGTCATCATCAAGACAGTATGGCACTGGCACAAAAACAGACACATAGATCAATGGAACATAATAGAGAGCCCAGAAGTGGACCCTCAGCTCTATGGTCAACTCATCTTCCACAAAGCAGGAAAGAATGTCCAATGGAAAAAAGACAGCCTCTTCAATAAACGGTGCTGGAAAAACTGGACAGCCACATGCAGAAAAATGAAACCAGACCACTTCCTTACACCACACACAAAAATAGGGAGGACAGGTGTCTGAAAAGTTTACACACTATATGATTCCAACTATATGACTTCCTGGAAAAGGCAAAACTGTGGAGATGGTCAAGAGATTAGTGGCTATGAGGGGGACAGGCAGCAGGGAGGGATGACAACATGAAGCACAGGTGAATTTTAGGGGCGTGACACAGCTCTGTATGATACTGCGATGATGGATATATACATGCATTTGTCAAGACCCATAGAACTGTACAACATAAGTGGGGAGAGAAGGAGGTACATGAAAACCCACTGTATTTTCTGTACAGTTTTTCTGTGAACCTAAAACTGCTCTTTAAAAAGTCTATTAACGAAAAAAAAGAACAGAAAAGAAAAGAAAAACCCTACTCAATGGGTGTTATTCCCATGTTATAGGTAAGGAAACTGAGGCACAGAGAGATAAATAACTAGGATGACCCAACACAACTCAGCAACAGCAGCTCTACCGAGCACAGCCAGGAGCTACTGCGATTCCTGGCACTTCCTACTAAGGATGCAAGGGCTGAGCCACTCGCCATCCGTTCACATACAAGCCCTCTGTGTCCCGACAACACCCGCCAGCAATTCATGCCTGCCCTTTCAGAAGTCTTGTATATGTCAGCCTTTCTCCACTTAATAGTTCTTACACATGTCTCCCTCTCTGTCTCCATCTCTGAAGCCAGCACGGGGACAATAAAGTTCTGCCCAATGGCCTTAAAATTACAATGGCCCTAAAATGGTCCACCCATCCAAGGCAGAAAGAGCCTAGGAACTTGCTAGAAATGCAAATTCATGAGCTTGACCCCCAGACACAGTGACACTGGAACTCCAGGTCCTGCCATCTGTGTTAAAAAGCCTTCCAGTAATTATTCTGAGTAAAATATTCCATTAAAAAAATAAGTACAGGGATGCCTGGGTGGCTCAGTTGGTTAAGCAGCTGCCTTCGGCTCAGGTCATGATCCCAGCGTCCTGGGATCGAGTCCCACATTGGGCTCCTTGCTCAGCGGGGAGCCTGCTTCTCCCTCTGCCTCTGCCTGCCATTCTGTCTGCCTGTGCTCGCTCTCTCTCCCTCTGTCTCTCTCTGATAAATA
The DNA here is from genome assembly GCF_020171115.1 of Neogale vison. Lineage (NCBI taxonomy): Eukaryota > Metazoa > Chordata > Mammalia > Carnivora > Mustelidae > Neogale > Neogale vison. The sequence goes on from NC_058091.1 coordinate 221,960,493, forward strand.
AATAAAATCTTAAAAAAAAAATAAGTACATACTATATCATTCCATTTCTATAAAATTCTAGAAAATGCAAACTAATCTATAGTAACTGAAAGCCTCAGGATGGGAAAGGAGTTAGTGGATATGTTCATCTTCTTGAGTTTGGTGATTATTTCACAGATCAATACGTATGTCAAAACCTGTCAAACGACACACCTTATGTATGTGTATTTTATTGTGTCAATTATATATGAAAAAAGCTGTTAGAAGTTGTATCTGTGGAGCACCTGGGTGGCTCAGTGGGTTAAGCATCTGCCGTTGGCTGATGTCATGATCCCAGAGCCTTGGAATTGAGCCCCATATGGGGTTCCCTGCTCAGTGGGGAATCTGCTTCTCCCTCTCCCTCTACCTCTTGCTCTCCCAGCTTGTGCTCTATTATTAAAAATAAATAAATAAATAAATAAATAAATCTTTTTAAAATAAAGCCCGCCAGGGAATTCCAACACACGCAAGCACTAGAGAACCACTCAGCAAGGAGGCAGAGGAAACGGCACCTGCCATGTCCGTCTAAGAGTGCAGGCGGTGGGGGGAGGAGGGTTGACTTGGTCCTTCTGAGTCTTCAGGTTTCCATACTAGAGGAAGTCAGTCCATAGCAACTGGGAGGTTTCAAAGTACGCAGATAGGTTGGGTTGGTAGGTATGTAGGTAGGAAAACAGGGAGGGAGGGTGAGAGGAAAGGAGAGAATGGAAAAGAATTGCCACAGGTCTCCTCACGGTTTCTGACGTCTTTTTACTGCTCTCCACCACACTAACTCCTGGTTTCTGGATTAGCCAACAGAAGGACCTTCTGTTGCTGACAGAACATGGCTATGCTCGTTTCCTCCCTTCGGACCTCTGCTGGAGTACTCCTCCTGCTCAACCCTCCTCCTCCGTTCCTCCCACGCAGACCTTCTGAGCAGCCTCTCTCACTATCCTCCGTGCACAGGGCCTGCCTTGTCCCACAGGCTTCTACAAAGCTCCCCGCACTGTGTAATGTTCGTTGAATAAATAGATGGGCCACAGCCAAGGGAGGAAATGGTCGTGGAAAAGGGAGAAAGGGGGTCAGTCTTGTCATTTTTGTCCCCTCCTCGCTTGCCCCCTTCCCACTGCCACCCAGGATGCAAGAGTCTAGAAATCCTGCCGCTAGGCATCAGTCTTTTGGCAAACTTCTGCCAAAGCCTAGGCCTCTTTGCTTTGGGGGATGTATCCCCAAACTGAAGTTAGGCAGTGTGCCCCGGGCATGGGCACACTCAGGGAACAGAGGCACCAGGCCTGCAGGACAGATTGCTCTGGCCATGGGTCAAGCTTGACAGTCTTGCTCCTCATCTAAGAGAAATGCTCACACCCATCTGTCTTCAATCCCTGAATTCTTTCCCCCACCACACCTGCAGACCTCTTCGTACACCACACACAATCACTTGTCTTGCATGTTTGTAAATTAGAGAACGCTTCATCTAATTCTAAAGTCCTTGGCACAATAAATTAACCCACATCTACCAGGTGGGCACCTCCAGCATCCCCTGAAACATAAAGACTATAAAATATAAGAAACGACCCGGAGATATAAGCATCTCAGTGCTCATATTCCCTTCAGCAAGAGACCGTTTCTTGCCTCGGCTTTCGCCTGATTCATCTGTCACCTAATTCTGATGTCCATCCAGGCGTTAAATGGATTTAGGCCTTTTAACCTAAAGCCTTCTGCCACCTCATTTATTATACCTAGAAACCAAGTGCAGAGTGGGGTTTACTAAGTATTTGTCACAGATGATGCTGACTTCAGGGTGCGTGCCTGTGGGGGTGCTGGGATGCTCAGAGACAGCTGGGCCTTGTAGGAAGCCTGAGCCCTGGGTCCTTCTGCTGGGCGTCCCCGCCCCACACAGCTCCCGCCTGTCGAGATCTGAGAAAAGCTAAAGGCAGGGCATACTCAGGAGTTTGGGTTTTTTTAGCAAAAACTGTCTGCTGTCCTTCATATTAGAAAACATGTTAGTGGGGTGCCTGGGTGGCTCAGTGGGTTAAAGCCTCTGCCTTCGGCTCAGGTCGTGATCCCAGCGTCCCGGGATCGAGCCCCGCATCAGGCTCTCTGTTCAGCAGGGAGCCTGCTTCCACCTCTCTCTCTCTCTCTGCCTGCCTCTCCGCCTACTTGTGATCTCTGCCTGTCAAATAAATAAATAAAATCTTTAAAAAAAAAATTAAAATTAAAAAAAAAAAGAAAAAGAAAACATGTTAGGAAGTGAGTGCCTATGTGGGTGTAGGAGAGAACAGAGAAAGGGGGTGTGGCAGACTATCTTGCTGCTGTACCAAACTCACGGCCAGACACCCTGGGCATCCCCAGGCCCAGCCACCAGGGTTCTGCGGTTAGGCCTGGCACTATTCATTCTGACGTGACTACCTATCAGCCATTTCAGTTCGTCTATTTATAAAATGTATATTTTTACACTTAAAAAAACCTAGGAGGCCAGGCGCCTGGGTGGCCCAGTGTGTTCGGCTCAGGTCATGATCCCAGGGTCCTGGAATCGAGCCCCACATCGGGTTCTCTGCTCAGCAGAGAAGCCTGGGAGCCTGCTTCCTCCTCTCTCTCTCTGCCTGCCTCTCTGCCTACTTGTGATCTCTGTCAACTAAATAAAAAAAAAAAAATCTTAAAAAAAAAAAAAAAAACCTAGGAGACCTAGAGACATGAATCTTTCTCAGTTCAGAATTAAAAGGGGAAAGAGTTAACGTTTACTGGGTAATCACTATTAGCATCTGGAGTTATGACACTGTGTACATCTCACCTCCTTAACCTTAGCAATAAGCCTGTGATGTGCACAACAGTTGTGACGTAGGTAATTAACTCATTCAATGTCCCACAAAGGAGGGAGGTCTAGAAATGCCCCAGCCTGTCTGAACCTTACATCTCAGGTGAGTCCAGAAACAGGTCGGTGATTAGGACCTTGAAATAGGAGTCTCTTAAATGTGTGTGTGTGTGTGTACATACACATATATACACACATTTATTTATATTAAATTTATTTTATTTCCATTTTTATATTTATTTTTTACTTTATATGCATATATATATAAACTCTTTAAGAATATAAGGGTGGTGGTTGATCTATATTAACAAGGCATTTTAATGCACTGTTATATTTCTATTACTATAAGTTCTATCTTACAAAACATTTTAGAAATGAGATCATAGAATCTCATTTTTGTAAAATCAAAAAAAAAATTAGTGTGGGTATAGTTCTGTCAGGGGTTGTACCGGTGTACCTAGAAAAAAGTCTAGCAAATATACCAATGTTAGCAGTGCTTACTTCAGAGACAGGAGGTCATACATAATCTTTATTTCATTCTGTATACTTTTCTGTAACTCATAAAGATGCATACAATGGGCAGAAATAATTCTTCCAATAAAAGCAATTGAGTCCTGGAGTGCCTGGGTGGCTTAGTATGTTAAACCTCTGCCTTCGGCTCAGGTTGTGATCTCGGGAACCTGGCATCAAGCCCCACATCGGGCTCTCTGCTCAGCAAGGAGCCTGCTTCCCCCTCTCTCTCTGCCTGCCTCTACCCCTACTTGTGATCTCTCTCTCTCTGTGTCAAATAAATAAATAAAATCTTAAAAAAAAAAACAAGCAATTAAGTCCTATTTTATGATGACTAACATAACACAATAAAAAAATAAAATAAAATAAAAACATTTTAAAATAAATAAAGAGTACAAGATAAAAAAAGTTCAATCAGAAAAACAAAACCTAAGGATTTCACATCCAGTGAAACAGTAAGTTTTTGTTTCCATTAACTTTCTCCCTGGATTTCATATGTAATCTAACCTGTTTCAGAAAACGCCTCTCTTCATTTACACCCACTCACTCAGTCTGGCGTTTGTTAAGCACCTACGGATAAATCAAGTACTGAACCACCGCCCCTGGGGATCTGCCCTTCTGAGTCTCCTGGGAATGAAAGAACTACAGTTACTGTCCTCAGAACCTTCTACAGGGCAGGGAGACAGAAAGACCAGGCAGTAAAGGAAAGGAACTGAAAAGCAGAACAAAGTAGCATCAGCTCCAAGCAAGGAAGAACTATTTGGACTGTGCTTTGCTTTTGTATGCTACAAGGTAGGGTGGGACCAGAAGCTGTGTGTAGAGCCCAGTTTCCAGATTCTGCAGGTGGGGAGATGATAGGGCTGGAGGAGAGACTTAAGGCAGAGAAGAGGCCACCTGAGGACAGGTGACTAAAGCAGAGGACGACCAGAGGTCCACCATGTGGCCTCCCTCCCTATAACTTTTCCCTACCTGCCACACATACCTGCTCTTGGACTCTCCCTCCCAGTGTTCCCTCGGCAGGACTCTGCTTCCATGTCCGTAAGCATTAAAAATGGGGATCACCCTTATAGGATGTGGTTTTATGGTCTATTTCAGCTGGCTTTTTTTTTTAAAGATTTTATTTATTTATTTGACAGAGAGAGATCACAAGTAGACAGAGAGGCAGGCAGAGAGAGAGGTAGAGGGAAGCAGGCTCCCTGCTGAGCAGGGAGCCCGATGCGGGACTCGATCCCAGGACCCTGAGATCATGACCTGAGCCGAAGGCAGCGGCTTAACCCACTGAGCCACCCAGGCGCCCCTCAGCTGGCTTTCTTAATGAAAATAAATGTATCCGTGCAATCCTTACTAAAATATTTATTTCTTCAGACACTTTGAGTCAACTTCTTCGGAAACTAACAATTTCTTTTACAACTATCCAGAATCTCAGAAAACTTCCAGATTTGTAAAGACTCAGATATGGGGCACCCACAGAAGGCTAATTAATAGTTAGGCACCTGTTCAAATAACAGCCTGCAAGAATTTGTTCAATGCCTCCTGGTAGGGATGGGGAATAGCTGAAATTCTGTGTATAAATGCTATATAGGTCTCTATGGCCAAATTAAGGGATTTATTGTGTGTTCTAAACACTACAATTGATCTCATACTGGAATCGCCTATTTTTCTGTAATTTTTCCTTTGAAACTGTTTTGAGCTAGTCCCACACAATCACAAAGGATTGGGTCACTCAAAACCATTCTCCCCAACTTTTTTTCACATTATCCACCCATAGAAAATGAGAATATTTGTATGGTAGGCTAAGGTAATCTGGGGGAGATTTGGAGCATAACTCTTTGGAACTTGGTGTCAGTTAAAAAAAAAATCTTAATTATATTTTTTTTGTTTTATATATAAAATCATGATGAGAAGATTTAAAATATTAGGGAAGATGTTAAATACTGAACTTAAGTTAAACTTCCCCCAACATTTTTTGATATATTTTAATAAGAACCTTGAGTTTATTTCCATGAAAATAGCAAACTAAAGTTCTTATATCATATCCTAAGGCTAAAATGGCTACACATAGTTCCTAATCAAGAATTCTCAGATGCTTGCATGGCTCAGTCTGTTAAGTGTCTGCCTTCAGCTCAGGTCATGATCCTAGGGTCCTAGGATCCAGACTGGCACTGGGCTCCCTTCTCAGTGGGGAGCCTGCTTCTCTCTCTGCCCCTCTTCCCACTCATGGCTCTCTCTCCTCTCTCTCTCAAAAACAAATAAATAAAATCTTAAAAAAAAAAGTCTTAATGATGACCCTTCAAATTTGTGAGTCATATAAGCGAGAAACTTTGTTCACATAACTATAATGTAAATTTTAAAACCATTTTTATCACCCTTGGAAAAATTCACAACAGTGAAGATTACCCTTTAAAAAAAAAAATCTAACCACTCTTCTTTCTTTTCATTGGCAACATAATACTGAAATGTATTTAATGATGGGAATGGATTTTTAATCCAAAGAAATCATCACATCAAGTATTCCAAAAACAATGGTAACACTCTGACTTAGAGGGCAGGACAGTCATCCTTCAAGGCCAGTCAGCTGCAAAACAGACAGTGGAGCCATCGTCAGTGTGGTAGGCTGATTACCAAATTCCCAGATGTGTCTCTGTTGCAATCCCCAGAGTCTGTGACTCTGTTACTTCACATGGCAAAAGGAATCTCCCAAATGTGGTTAAAATGAAGGGTCTTCAGCTCAAAGGATGATCCTGGTCATGCATGTGAAGTTAATGTAATCCCAAGGGTCCTTACAAGGAAAAGTAGGAGGCAAGAAAGCTGGAGTCAGAGAAGACTTGACAATAGAAACCGAGGGTAGAGTCAGATAGAGATCTGAACATGACATGCTATTGGAGGAAGGGGTTGTGAGCCAAGGAAGGCAAGGGGCCTCTAGAAGCTGGAAAAGATCAGGAAACAGGTTCTCCCCTAGAGCATCCAGAAGGAATGCAATCCTGCCAGCATCTTGACGTGGGTCCAGTGAAACCCATCTCAGACTTCTCACCTCTAGAACCGTAAGATAATAAATCCCTGCTATTATTTAAGCCCCTACGTTTGTGGCTATGTGTCAGAGCAACAGTAGAAAACTGAAACATGTATGTAAACTAATGCTGAGCCAGGACCTGGAGCCACACCCACAAGGAAACTTACCCAACCTCTGCATCTCCCCTACCTCCGACCACCTATTTCTAGGGCATCAGAAACACAAATTCTCCAACAGTTCCATAGGCCCTTGTCCACAACATGCGTACTTTGCAGCTGGCTGCCAAATTAGGTCTCTGGGTGGTAGGATTCTGCCTTCACGCAGCACATCAACCTAGACTCCTGAGTGCTGCATGTTGCTCCACATGCTGGCCACCCAATCGGACCACAGGGCAAACCGAGAGACCCTGCTCCCCTTGAGCTGCCCCCTGTGAGGGCTCCAAAGCTCCTGTCCCTGCAGGTCCTGCCCCACCTCCTTAAGGCAGGCCGTAACAATACCTTTCAGCACACATGTGACGCTTTGTGACATCTCAGGATCCTGGTGACAACTACTGGGAATCTCGGACTTCTGTGGTCATCGTTACCAAGTCTGGTACACAGCAGTACACCATGGTTTCTCCGCTTCCAGTTTCTCAGCAGAACTGGATCTAGACACCAAGCAATGATCAGCAGGCAGATAACAGAGCTGCTAGCGCAAGGCGTGTGTGCACCAGGACCCCTGAACATACACAGACTCGGCTCAAGGGCTACTTAAAGGAGACTAAATCCATACATATGATAAATGACAGATACATACCATTTTAGGAAGAAAAATCAATCATTCAACCAATACTTTACTGGGTCTACACGTGGTACAATGTGGGCTCTATTTAGTCACTAAATATACATGGCAACTTTTCAAAAAAACGTGAATTAGGGTACTGTTTCCTGTCTTTTTAAAAGTGCAGGCTTGAAACACTAGCATATAGCAAGAATTCTATTTTTTTTCTAGTTCATCTGCCTTAAATTGAGCAACTAGGCCTAGGCTCTTGGTAATTCCTGATGAATAGTCTGAAGAGAAAGGCAGCATACCCAGGTAATTTATCTCATCAAGTCACGGGCTGAGTCCTATAGGAATGTGACCCATTATTTTATAGGCATAGCACACGTTTTCCACTGAATATAAATCCAAATGACAAATCAAGCATCGACACTAACCATATTACAATTTACAGGAAATAATACACAATTTTGAAGCATGATTTGAAATAAATAGAAACACTTATTTTAAATAGATACAAGTACTGCTTATATTTAAAGTAAACGATAATCATCCATCTTGGATTCCTGAGGAGGAATATTTTACCACGGGTATTGTTTAGAATTACTGGTACAGGTGCTAATAAAAAGCAAAGTGGATTCTAGTCAGTTTTATTATTAAAATAAAAATATTATTATTATTATTATTAAACTTCTCTTTTAATTCTTATTAAATTTCTCTTTTGCTTATCTCTAGGAGAGACGGTTCTCCACCCTTTGGTAGTAACAGCCTCAAATCCTTTTTAAAATGAGGCAAATATAAATGAAAGAATGTAAGCATACCTAGGAACTAAATCTACCTAAAAGACCTATTTAGAAACCTCCAAATACCAGTGCCTACAGGAAATATTAAAACCACCCTAATACATCTATAACCCATTACTGCATAATCTTCCTTCCATTTCTCTGTTTTGCTTTAGGAGGATGTAGTTGGCTCACCTCCCAATCAGGACTGAACAGCCCCACTTCCTTAGAGTTTTGGTAGAGCCCTTACAATGCTGGCTGCACATGAACTCATTTCACACTTAGGAGGCAGCTCCAGCCCTGCCCCCAGAGGATCCCATGAGCGCAAACTCCCTCGTATTAGCTTTCAACCCAGATGAAGACAGTAAGAATCTATCTAAACTCTTCACCTTTTTCAAGGATGGCAAATTCAGATGTATAAGGCCAGGCCAATAACACCAATAAGTAAGACAATCAGGGGCTATTGGTACCACACAAACTTGAACCATGAAAGGATGTGCATTTTATTTTTTTTAAAGATTTTATTTATTTATTATTTATTTGACAGAGAGAAAGAGATCACAAGTAGGCAGAGAGACAGGCAGAGAGAGGGGGAAGCAGGCTCCCAGCCAAGAAGAGATCCCAATGTGGGACTCGATCCCAGGACCCTGAGATCATGACCTGAGCTGAAGGCAGCGGCTTAACCCACTGAGCCACCCAGGGACCCCAGGATGTGTGTTTTAAAAGTTCATAATCACGGGCCAGCTGGGTGGCTCCGTTGGTAAAGCATCACACTACTGCTTTCAGCCGGGATCATGATCTTGGGGTCACGGGATCAAGCCCCAGATGAGTTCCCTGGCTCAGCAGAGAGTCTGCTTCTCTCCCTTTCCCTCTGTCCGTCCCCCCCACTCATGTGTGCGTGCACTCACTCGCTCTCTCAAGTAAATAAATAAATGGTTCTTGATCTCAAGGACACAATGGTGGTGGTGGTGGTGATACTGTGTTGTGTTTCAGTGTGTTTTGGAGGGTTGGTTTTTGTTTAGTGGAATTTTACTTCGAGTTTGTTTTGTTTCACTGTTTTGTTTTTAAGCTTTTGCCTGTTTGGGACCTAGATTTTTGTCTGTTTAATTTTATTTCTCTATTGAAAGAAGTAATTTTCTTACTGGGGTGGAGCACTCTAGGAAAATTAAGAGATATATTCAGAAATTTCAGGAGAACCCTGTATATTAGAATATTTAAGCCATTTGAACATTTATTTAGACTTACTTCAACCATTCTAAGAACATCACTATTCTAGGATTTTCTTAATGATAGTCATTAGGAGAAAAAGATTCCACAACATCCTGAAGTAGAACATTCTAATCAAGAAAAAAATGAGACTCTGGGTGCCTGGGTGGCTCAGTGGGTTAAGCCTCTACCCTCAGCTCAGGTCATGATCTCAGGGTCCTGGGATTGAGCCCCACATCGGGCTTTCTGCTCAGCAGGGAGCCTGCTTCCTCCTCCTCTCTCTGCCTGCCTCTCTGCCTACTTGTGATCTCTCTCTGTCAAATAAATAAATAAAATTTAAAAAAAAAAGAAAAAAATGCGACTCTGAGACAATGCTTACTTATTCTGTATTTACCTTACTTGAAGTTTTTATTTCCACCTGGCCTTAGAAATATTTAGGAAAGTGTTTTATGATGCCTATTACTTATGGGAGTTTCTGTCTTATTAATTTTTAATCTTTGTAAAATGTATTTACTTTAATATCTATTTTAGATGATTTTGATAATATTTTTATGGTTCCTTGCAAAGACTATATATCAGAGTAACCCCTATTCGTTATGCTGTTCAGATTATCTTTCTATATTACTTCTAACGTTATTTGCTTTGTATATTTTGAAGCGATATTATTTGGTTCATAAGAGTTCATTATAGTTATATATATATTTTTTAAAGATTTTATTTATTTATTTGACAGACAGAGATCACAAGTAGGCAGAGAGGCAGGCAGAGAGAGAGGAAGGGAAGCAGGCTCCCTGCTGAGCAGACAGCCCAATGCAAGTGTCGATCCCAAGACCCTGGGATCATGACCTGAGCCCAAGGCAGAGGCTTTAACCCACTGAGCCACCCAGGCACCCCAATAGTTATATATTTTGACAGTAATTTGTTTTATTAACATAGAAGACCCCATAATCTTATTTAATCTCAATTTATTGGCTCCTTAGATTCTATCTTATTGTAGCTACATTATCATCTGTTTTTAATTTGTTCAGTTATCTGATATATCTCCTCTTATCCTTTTACATTTAAGCACTTGCTTCACTTTGTTTCAGGTCTACTGCTTTTCGATAGCATAAGGTTGGATTCTGTTTTCTGACTCAGTATGAAACTCTACTTCTTTTAATGAGGATATTTTATCCCATTTATATTTATCATTGCAACTGAGCTGGTTGTTCTTATTTTTATCACAGTAGTCAATGCTTTCTCAGTGCTAATTTAGTTTTAAGTCTTTAACTATATTGATTCTTCTTTTTTTTTTATTTTCTGTTCTATGTTTGTTCACTTGGTTTTGATTTATATGCTCCAGAGTTCTGGATATTAGTTTGTTTCTTATTGCACTAAATAATCTACTTCTGTAAATAATTCTTTCACCTATATTTCTCTGCCAGAACCAAGAAAATACTTTTTTTTTTTTCAGTTGCCTCTTTTTGAGATAAGAAATGAAGCACATTCTTTCTTCCATTCTTTCAGGTTCTTTTATTAATATCATAAGGACTTTAAAACCTGGATTATTGTTAATTTCATATTATATGTCTCCTTTAAAAAAGATTGTGGGACACTTTAATTCAGCTCTTTTTTTTTTTTTCACCTCAATTCTGCTTTTGCTGCCTTCAAGTAATTGTGAATTCTGCAAAGGCATTCCAGCTGTGAACAATCCTCTTTCTATTCATCTAGCTGCCTTTTTATCTTATAAGGCTGCCTTTTCACTGCAATTCTTTTTCACTGCTGGCTTTCTCTCTTGATGCACAGAGGTCAAGTCCTCTTGAACTATTTCAAGAATGTCAAGAAGCCTTATGAAATTTTCTTCTGAGTTCCATGGGAGATGATTTTTAAAGGTATGCGTTTCCTCTGGGTTGTCCAGGTCCTATACCCTTTCCTTGGCTCCACGCAATTTTTTTCAGGCTCCATGTCATTGTTTTCTCTTCTTTGAATGAAACCTACATCTAGCCTTAGAGTTTGTCAATGGAGAGTGTGATATGCCAATCTCCCAGGCTAATTCTTGATTTTGCATGGGTTTTCATCTAATTGATCACCGATTTGTTGCAGAGGTCCTGACTTCATACCTCTTCTTCCTTGTTCTCTCATACTGGAACCAATGGAGTACATGAGAGACTGGAATTCCCAACATGCACTTCCTATCTCTGCTCCTAAACTAATGCTTTATTCACACACACACACACACACACACACTTCATGCTCAGATAATTTTTGAGATTTTCAGGCTCTCCCTAGATATACAAAGTTGGGAAAGGAGACATATACTCTTCCAGCCTCCAAGAGGGAGACATAAAAATTATAACTGATCATTTTCAAATTATATAGGACCTAAGTTCATATAGACAGAGGATAAAGGAAGGTGGGATATATAATACCTCCTGACATTTTTTTTTAAAGACCATCTGCTTTGGAAACAACTCTAAAGCTTGAGGAGTTTTTCCTAGTCAAAACCCATCTGCTTTATGATTACTGTCAATCCCTCCCAGATTCTCTTACCAGGTTGCGTAGTTTGGGTTGGGGGAGTAAATGCTCATATTATACAGGATATTTGTGATTATTTTAGTAAGAAATAAACCATAAGTCTCTTTAAGTATTTACTGGCTTTTCTCCAAACACAGTCCCTGAAAGGTTATAGGGTATCCTTTCAATATCAAGATCCAAGGTTCTAAACACACACACACACACACACACACACACACACACTCTTGCTGCCAAGCTGTTCAAGATTCCCTTCCATCTAATTTTGATGTCAATGATGCAAAAAAAAATCTCTGGAAATCCATCAAAGAAGCTTCTGCCAAAAAAAATCTCTGGAAGTCACTCAAAGTTGTTTCTGACATCAGGTGCTTCTATTTACTCATATATCATAGTGGCCATCCATATGTTGGGAAGTTCACAGGGTGATACCTAACTTTCAAACTCAGATCCTAAGTCCACCAGCCAAGGAAACACAAGTGCTTAAGCTTGGCTGTCATGTGCCATCCTGTTCCCTCCTTCCCCCCAGGAACGGATGCTGGCAGATGGTCATTCCCACAGGCAAAATCATGGTCTCGTTGTATTAAAAACTCATCCCTATGCCCACGCCCACCCCCGGAGGATAGGAGACTGCCACCAAATGCTGGATGCTCCAGAACATGACACCATACGGTTGTTCCCATAGCCAGAGGCTTAGTAAATGGTGCTAAATTGCAGACAATTCAAAGAGATGCCTTTGTTTGCTGCTGAGACCTTAGTCTTGCCAAAAATCACTGCCTGCCCCTGAAAGCCCAGAGAAAAGATGGCCAATTCAGTGAAGGAATGCAACTGCATTACCTGTGCTCCCAAAGGCCCAAGGAAAGGGTGACTGAGGGTCCCAGCAGAGTCAAACCTCCCTCCCCAACACATCGACCATGAAGGTCCCAATAACCCTCCGGTACAAGCAGTCTCAGGAGCAAAGGAGTATAAAAGCCAGACTTGAAACCCCCAGAGCAGACCCAACCTCAACACCTTCCCTAGAACCACCCCGACGTCTCACTAGCACACTAAAGGGTGTGCAGTCAGTGACCGGGGCTCAAGTACAGCATCCCCTCTGCGGCTCTCTACCCTTGGAACCCCCGTCCCCTCTCAAGCAGCGGGCGGTAACACGGCCTTGCCCAAATGGCCTCCAACAGACACTCAATTAACTTTTTCTTCCTTCCTTGCCTTTATTTTATTAAAAAAAAATTTTTGTTGTCTGGAAAGAGACATCAAGATGTTTGGCCCGTTGAGCGATCTGAGTTCTGCAGATTTTTAAATACGGCTAATAAAACAGAACCCAAAGAATTACAGCCATTATGAGAGAGGTATGATTAAACTGCCTGGGCATGATTTGATTCCATTATATAAGAGCATGAGAGAAAAAGATTAAACCATCATCTTTATCACCCTTGGGGAGAAAAAGCACCTTTCCCTGCACACCGAAGACCACACCTCCGCTCACAGAGAAATTAAAATCCACTCATGGTTATTAATAATCAATGAGCTGGCCACTACCAGCACATTTGGGGAAGAGTTGATAACTGTGCCTGTGAAGACGGTAATTTACATTAATATGGACCATGAAGCTAAAAATGAAGATGAAACAGTGAAACGGAAACGTGGAAACCAGAAGAGAAGAACTTTCTTGGGTTGTACAACCTATAGGAGGGCTCATGGCACCCACCAGCATGAGGAATCAGTGGGGTGGCCTGGGGGACAGGAGATTTGAGTGTTCTGCAAACACCGTCCTCTTCCAGCTCTACTTATGGGCTGCCTGGCGCCTGCAGACTTCATGAGAGGGTACTTGGCACACAGTGGTTCCTGCAGGGATGTCCAGGGTCCCTATGGCTCCATCATCAGTTGCTGGGGTTTTGCAATTTTCTCTTCTGACAAGCTTACTTGACCGAGAGCAATGGCAGAGCTAACACTTTGGAAATTTCCACAAATCCTGGATCCTCCCATGGGAGGCTGTCCCCATTATCCATTGCAAGTTAGGGAGGAGAAATGACTTGCTTATTTGTAAGTTTTTACTATTCTTTCCCTGGCTTACCTCCAGTCCACACCCCCAACACTCGTAACCTACCCTACCCACCTGCCTCTTTCTCTCTCCCCGTGCCCCATTCACTATGTCTTCAGACACATATGATTCCAGCACACTGGGAGTAGGTGAAATTTTATATGAAAGGAATTCGAGCACTTGAAATTTAGAGAGCATTTTGGTTTGGGTTGGTCAATAAGAGGCTTTAATTAATCTGATCTTATTAGTCACTTATGCTTAATTCCTTACCCATCCACGGCACACAGATTTAAGAAGACATAAAGAGGGGTGACTGGGTGACTCAGCTGGTTAGGGCATCTGCCTTGGGCTCAGGTCATGATCCCAGGTTCTGGGAATCTAGCCCCACATCAGGCTCCCTGCTGGGCAGGGAGCCTGTTTTTCACTCTCCCTCTGCCTGATACTTCCCGTTTGTGCTCTTTCTATTAAACAAATAAAAATCTTAAAAAAAAAAAAGAAGAAGAAGACATAAAGATTACATGTACAGTGACTCCTCTAAAATTGAAACTAAGCCTGCTTTCATAAGGCAGGAGAAAAAGCCTTGTACTGGAAGCCAACAACCTAGAGTGTACTCCTTGGTCTGTCACTACACATTTATGTGGTCCTGGAGGATTCATTTGCACTTCTTGGGCATTGCTTTTCTCATCAATGACACTCACTTAACCTTTGGGGTCAAGGACACCTCTGAGAATCTGATGAAGCTACAGACCTTCTTCCCAGAGAAATGCACATGAACACAGAACTTTGCACACAGTTTCATGATTCCCCAAAAAAAAGGCCCCCACAAAAGTCTACCTAGGGCTTCACATGTGGCTTCACAGCCACAGACCAGGAGCCCCCAGACAGGAGCACCTCGCCAGCCACTCCAAGCTGCAAAGTGCCACACCTTGGAAAAACCTGGGAGCAGCAGATAATGCTAAAGCATTTACTTTAGGAGAAAGAGGGGAAGGAAGGAAAGAAGGAAATCAAAGGAAAAAAGAATGAGGAGGAAAAAGAAGTTCTCTTTCCAGTAACTTGAAAAACACTTACAAATTGAGTCTGAAAATGAGCACTTAACTGAATTAAATGCAATATAATTAAATTTCAGGTTATAAAGGAAAATGTGATATAAAATTTTAGCTCATTTAAAAATATACATTCTGGAGAACAATAAAACGACTCATTTTAAATAAGATAAAGAAAGGAAAATGGAAGCAAAAAAAAAAAATTTACCATAACTAAATGATGATCTCAAAATAGGATTTAAATACTTGGAATTGTATGATAATCAAATTAATCTTTACATTTTTTTAATGATCTGGTTTCTGTGACTTGATTCTTAAATCTTCTGTGAAAATAAGCCTCATCTACAGATGGCTTTAGTTCTATGAAAACACACCGCTACCCCCATTTTTGAAAATGCAATCTTAACAACTCCGTATAGGTAGTCAATCTAAAAGATGTAATTACCTTTAGGTGAACGTCTTGAGCCAAGCCGCAAGCAGAATATAGCCACTGACAAATATTATGTGAACCCTGAGCCGGAGAAGCCATGAACTCAAGAGAGGGCACTGGGCTCCAGTCGTGGAGATGGCGAGCCAAGCAAGTCCCTTGCTCCGTCTGGACCTCAGTTCTTTCTTCTGCAAAATAAAGGTGTTGAGCCTGATTTAGGAGGTGCTCAGGTAAGGCCTGAGCACGTTTCTCTGACTCCAAAACCAGTGTTCTCTGAAGGACTGTGATAGCTCGTTCCTAGAAAGAAAGAAAGCAATTCACCTGGCTGATGAATGCCATGCCCTCCTATCATCCAAATCTGGCACCTTCTTTGTGGGTGCAGAGAGAAAGCTAGGAAGGGAACCTGGGGATGCCAAAAGAGAAGGAGATTCTGGTGCCATGTTTAAAATGCCACCCAAGCACGTTTGACACGCTTCACGCTTTAACATACAGAACATCGCGCAGCCGTTAACTCTCAAGATTTATTCTCCTTTTTACTACTTATATGTTATGCTACTTAATTTCTCTAATTTTCAGGCTGGCTCAGGTGCAATAATGGAATTCTAGGTCAAGGATAATTTTTACACATGATTAACAGGCTGGAAGAACAGTGTCTTTCCAAAAAATGAATTATTCACCTGAAGTAATTAGCCGGTGGTTTCTAGTTTCTCGATATTCTCATTACAGCCTGTCTCCTCCTGCCAGAACGGGACTTGCGCTGGAATTTGGACCTTCATGTGGGCACCGTCCCCATCTGTGGGTTTTGGAATGAGCAGAGGAGCTCTGCCTTTCATCTGCCATGAATGAGCCTCCGTCACCGGAGCGAGGCTTTCATCAGCGAGCCTGGCTGGAAACCTTCCTGTGTGAGCACGAGCCTGCCAGACATTCGTATCAAAAATCCACAGGCTTTATTTAACTCTCCCTGGAAGGAGGTATAAAGGTTACAAAATAATGAGGAAGAGCTCTGTTGAGCAGGGACCCAAGAGTCACAACCTCTTTGTTAAAACTGACAAAAGAGGTGGGAGATAAACTCTATGAGGAATGGAATCGGGGCGATTTAACCTGCCGAAGGGGAAGCTGGAAGGGAGCAAAATCACAGGATTCATACATATGAAGAGAAATTATAATAGGGGATGCTGTCCGGACTCCTTGGAGGGAAGGTAAGAAATGGGCTTTAATAGCAACAAAAGGGTTTGCAGGTATTTGAGCATGTTGGAAAGAACAGACAGTAAGAGAGAAAAGCGGAGTTCTAATCCGTGCTCCTCCCTTAGCCAGCTGACTAGCCCAGGAAGCCCTGTTTGCTGGGAAATGGGAATGGGATTGCCACTGCCCCCACATGGCACTGGATGAGTAACGTTAGAATAAGAAAGAACGTGAAGCACAAAATCGCCCTGAGAAAGTAAAGAGCTTCAGCACAAGGTCAGAATTGTTATCTCCGTTTTGGCAAACCACAGTGAGGGGCTGCTGGTCGCTGTCAACAGTAGGGCCCTGATTTACCTGGTAACCTCATGGGGTAGAGCGTCTTTAGCTCTGCACACATGTTTATTTCTCAAGAGCCAAACAGATTGTGTGTGTCCGTGTTGTGTTTACACATGTGTATTTGTAGACAAAAAAGATCCCGATGAGGAAACTTTTCAACTTCTCTGGTGGAGACTAGTTTAGGCCTAAAATCATAGTAATACCCTAAGAAATGCTGAAGTATATGAGAGGTTACCCTGGCATATAGGTCTTATAAATAAATAGTGATGTCCAGAACTCTCTCACAAGGGAGCTTTCCCAGTCCTTACTAAAGCCACCAAAACATAATATCCCAGCAGCTGGTATTATTTTATATTTGGAAAACCCAAAATAACCCATGGAAAAGCTATTTTATAGAAGAATAAAATAGCAGATTATAAAATCAATGTCCCAAAGTTAGTGGGCTTTATATATACAAAGAAGAACCTTAGAATGAGAGAGAATGCCCCATTTATGATCATCAAAATACACAGGTGCCAACTTAATAAGAAATGTCCAAAATCTTTATGGGGGGAAGTGCAAAGGATTCCTTCATGTCCCAAAAGTCACCTTGAAAAAGTACAGAAATAGAGCATGTTTTAGCATATCAGTTATCGTGAAGGCAATATATAAACTGAACAAAATTCCAATATAAAATATCACTAGAATTTTTGTCTGGCACAAAGTAAGTGTACTACAAAGTTCATTTGGAATAATGAATAATGGCCAGGGGGAGAAAACCTAAAAAAAGAAAAACAATGTGAAGACAGGGAACTAGTTTATATAAAATAAAGCCTCTATAAGTTAATAAAAAACAGTGTGGCACTAGCACGTGACTAGAGAAACCAATGGAACAGAATAGAAAATCCAGACCTAGGCCTAACTGCACATGGAAATTTCATATACAATAAAGGAAGCATCTCAAGTCAGAGAGAAAAGATTCATGCTAACAGTGTGAGGGGTTGGCTATATGAAAAAGATAAAATTAGACCCATTTTTCATAATACACATCATGATAAAATCC
Organism: Neogale vison; assembly: GCF_020171115.1. NCBI lineage: Eukaryota > Metazoa > Chordata > Mammalia > Carnivora > Mustelidae > Neogale > Neogale vison. The sequence goes on from NC_058091.1 coordinate 221,978,142, forward strand.
AAATTGATTAGAGATTTACAGATAAAACATAAACCTATATAAGTACCTTAAGAAAATATATGTAAATCGCTCCAGAATTAGAGAGAAGGGCAATTTTTCTCAGTATGGCTCAAATCCATAGAAAAGGTTAATAAATTTGATAACATAATAACCAAAAACTTTTGTAGAGGTCAAAACACCATGAACAAAGTCAACTACCAAAAGGTGAACTAGGCAAAACTATTTATTGCTAAGATCACAAAAAATTAGTATCTTTAAGAAAGATAGAACTTGGGGAGGGGGGTCGGGAGAGGGGGGTGGGGTTATGGACACTGGGGAGGGTGTGTGCTATGGTAAGTGCCGTGAAGTATGTAAACCTGGCGATTCACAGACCTGTACCCCTGGGGCTGATAATACATGATATGTTTATAAAACCTTAAAAAAAAATGAAAGAAAGGAAGAACTTCTCAGAACACAACAACAAGGTCCAACAACCCTGAGAGAAAAACCAGCAAGGCGGTGCCAGTGAAAATGTCAGAGTAAGAAATGGCAGGAGTGCACTCCTCCGTGAGAGCAAATAAAACACTGGCAAAGAACTGTCAGAATCAACTTTTTCTGGAACTCTGGAAATGAACCCAATTGGCTACAATTTGGGGGGCACTCAATCAACAAAAAGGGCTGAATCTCAGTAAGAACAGTGAGCTCTGGGGCATTTTAATTTACTCTAGTCCCCTTGCCTGCCCTCAGCTTAACAGTTGCCTTGAAAGTAACAGCCCACAGTCCCAGTATCTATGGGGTTCCAGAGAGAGCAGAACCATTCTCATTTGCAAAGAATTGTCCTTGGTGATCTATCTAATGCTTCCATGGAAGCCTTGCTCAAAGAGCATGTTTTTGTTCTTTTTTTGAAGATTTTATTTATTTGGGGGGAGGGCGGCGCTCAAGCAGGGGTAGGGGAATGGCGAGGGAGAGGGAGAAGCAGACTCCCCACTGATGGGGAGGCCAATATGGTACTCGATCCCAGGACCCTGAGATCATGACCTGAGCTGAAGTAAGATCCTTAACTGACTGAGCCACCCAGGTGCCCCCAAAGAGGCCTGTTTTATCTCCCCTAACTGGAACACACCCAGCACTATAACCATTACCCAAAGTGCATTTGTCAAAAACATTTATAATGTTGTAAAAACATTTACAATTTAAAATTGGAACAGACAATAGATTAAAAAGCATGGCGGGGTGAGGGGAGCGACTGGCTGGTTGAGTCAGAAAAGCTGTGACTCTTGATCTTGGGGTCATGAGTTGGAACCCCATGTTGGAGGTAGAGATTACTTAAATAAATAAAAACTTTTCTAAAATTTTGAAAAATAAAAAGCATGGAGGAAACGCTGGAAAATACTACCCTTGGGGCATAAGAGCTTGGAAAATTTCCAATGTATTCCGATAATCTGGAAAGCCACAGTCACAAAAACAGGACTGTGCATGTGTTCAGGAAAGACCTGAGAAGACCTTCCATCCTCACCCCTGGCTGATCCAGACTCTGCACACACAGGAAGTGAAGACTAAAGCAGGGTTACAAACTGCATGGCTGAGGACTGAAGGTTCACCCCAACACACACAGAGTCCTGGGCAAAAACTCAGAGATATGTGATTTCCGAACACTGAAGGAAACCTGTGTCCACTCATTGTCTGACCAGGAGGCTAACAGAACAGAAACTTCAAAGCTCAAAAATGACAAAAATATAGACTTAAACTCTGGCTCAGAAAAGCTCCTAAAAAACAAACATTAAAAGCAAGCAGAAACAACAGACCCTGGGGAAATTGGAGAATCTTGTTTCCAAAGTCATACATTATAATGCTCAACCTGTCTACTTTTCATCTAAACATTGTGAGATATGGAAGGAATCAAGAAATATGGTCTATACCTGGGGGAAGGGGAGGGACACTCAAAAGAAACCATCTCTGAGGTAGCCCGGACACTGGAGTTACTAGGAAAAGATTATGAGTCAGCTGTTTTACATGTGTTCAAAAAGCTAAAGGATATCGTGAGGACAGTGTCTGACCAAAAGGAGAATATTAATAAAGAGAGAAAATATTAAAAGGAACAAAACAGAAATTATGGAGCTGAAAAGTACAATAACTGGAATTGAAACTTGACTACTTAAAGGTAGGTCAATTGAAATTACACAGTCTGAGAAAATAAAAGAAAGAGAATGAAGAAAAATGAAAAAAAAAATCTAAGAAACCTGCTGGACACCATCGATCATATCAGCAGATACACTATGGAAGTCCCAGAAAAAGAAGAGAGAGAAAAGGGAAAGAGAATAATCAAAGAAATGAAAGTAAAAAAAAAAATTGGCAAAGCACCCCCCCCAAATCTCTTAGCCTCAAACAAAAGATTTTCATCAAAGATCCTGTATTACTTAGAGATTTACTGTCACAGTTTCCCCATAGTTAGGAAAAGTACGGCCACGAAGAATTTTGCTTTGAAAAACCACACTAGAACTTAAGCCCTTTCTTCTAGAAATAATATAGAATCACTGCCAAGAGCTCATTAAGCTCTTTCCTTTTGGCATCATCTTCTGTTCTTGCGGACAGGAAAAACTTCTGTCATGCCCCAGCCGGGCGTGGAAAAATACCACCAGGAGGGTTCAGCTCTCAGAGCAAGTGTTCTCAGCTGAACACCAAAAGCAGATGATCACCCAAAACACAGGAACCCACCACGGGCTGTCATCGCTACAAGACAGCAAGCCAACTGGCTGCACAGGTCAGTCTAAGGACGTCTTTTGATCTTGTGATCCAAAGGGGGGGCGGGGGGAGTGTTGTACTGTACTGACTTTTTCCTTTCTTCTCTACATGGACAGAACCCGTGACGGCTGTGGTACCACATGACTCTCGCCACAGTGCATATTGCTGAAGCCTCTCGGACTGGTGGTCATCTGATTTACGTTCCTGAGAGACTGGCGCTAGGAGATCTGGCATTGCTTCCCATTCAAAGAGCTGCCCCACTGAAGCAGCATACATCGGGAAGGGTGCGACTGTGCTGATACCCTGGAGTTGGGGACTCCCCTCCGGGTCCGCAGAAAGCCTTCCCCCAGCTGCAAGGAGATGGGCTCCACGCGCACCTGATTTCTTCTCCCCTGAGAAGGTTTCCTGACAGCTTCTTGGCAATCACAGACCTTTCTGACTCTTTCTAATTCAACACTGTTAAGACCCTTTCTCCAGAAATAAGGTTGAGTCCAGAAGGGCTGGAGACATGTGGGAAGGTTATGTGAATCCTGAAGCCGCATGCTTTTCCCATTTTAGAAGGCTACTTTCTCATTTTATGGTTACTGCTTTCCTGTTAGTTCCTCTTAAAAACAATTATTTTTTTTTTCTTTTTAAAATGGTGTTCCCTCTGGAAAATCTTAGAATGAGGTGGGGGTACGACTCTATGACCACCTGGTTAGGGCTGAATCACACCTGATGTACAATTATACACTCTGCCCCATCCCTGAGGGGCTGGGACATGAAACAGAGACTGCCCATTTACTTGACTTGCTGTGCAAACATGGGCAGCAGTATCTTTCCAGGCCCTGGTTTCTCACTTGAAAGTAGGGGAAGAATGAGAGTATTTACCTGATGATATTGAGGAATGGTACATGCTAAGCATTTTATGAGTATTTTTTATTGTTGTTGTTATAATAACAATTATTATTAGACTTAGTGAGCACCCTGAATAGGAACATTAGGTCTAATTCTCCAGGGTGTGGTCCCCAGAACATAATAGGTGCTCAATAAATATTGAGTGGGAGGTTGAATGAATGAATAAATGGAAAACTATTTAAATGAGGAAGCAGCAGTAGTAAGAATAAGAATTCAACCCATGGTCCCACTGAGTGGGACCTAGATCTTTCTGGATAGATATTCACTGATGTTTGTATGTCCAGTGCAAAAGGAATATGCGTAAATAGGAACAGGGGACAATGGTGAGACTCCATGTTTTTGTTTAAATGTTTATGTATTTATTTCTTTGATGGGGAATGGGGAGGCAGAGGGAGAGAGAGAATCTCAAGCAGACTCTGCACTGATCAGAGAGCCCAATACGGGGCTTGATCTCAACACCCCAAGATCATGACCTGAGCCAAAACCAAGACTTGGGCCCTTAATCAACTGAGCCACCCAGACACCCTGTGAGACTCCATGTTTTATATCTGTTGATGTAGGTATTGTAAACATGTATTGATTTGTACATCTGATGCAGAAAAAGTGTGATGTCTGCTAGCCGCAGAGAGACATGGCAGCTACTGGAGAGTCTGGAGACATATCGGAGATCCCAGGAACTCTGAAGGGGATTTTGGAAGCCACAGCTACTGAGAGCTGCAGGTGCTATAATGGAAGCTACTGCTACTGGTCACGTTGCCACCAGAAGAGCTGCCTCAGAAAGAAGTTGAAAACCACTGAGGACCAGGGAAGAAACTGCTGAGACATGCTTTCACTGGGAAAGCCTTGCCAAGAGCCACCGTGGACCCCACCATCAGGAGCCACATACCCGGTGACAGGTAAGGAGACTGCTGTGCTTCTGGCTCTAGGCATCTCTGCCTTGCAATCCTTGACTTTCTGGTACCGGGTAGGGACTGTGAGTGTTCCACTGTCTTCCCTTAAAGAAAGAGACCAGTGGGGGCGCCTGGGTGGCTCAGTGGTTTAAGCCTCTGCCTTCAGCTCAGGTCATGATCTCAGGGTCCTGGGATCGAGCCCCACATCGGGCTCTCTGCTCAGTGGGGAGCCTGCTTCCCCCTCTCTCTCTGCCTGCCTCTCTGCCTACTTGTGATCTCTCTCTATCAAATAAATAAATAAAAATCTAAAAAGAAAAAAAAGAGAGAGAGACCAGTGTGCACAAGTCCAGCCCAATCACACAGAGCTTAGGTTCTCAGTGAAAGAGGTGTATCCCTGTCCCTGCTTTTGTACCCCATGGTAGAAGAAAATCTCCTGATTACCAATCACTATGTAATCCCTTACTTGTATGCATTATTTTTCTCCTTAGGAATTAAAATGATGGTACTACAAATCAGGAAAATTTGTTATAAGATATATATTCCTTTTTTTTTTTTTTTTTTTTTTTTTTTGCCAGCACTCACTCAGTAAGCATGGGCAAGTTACTGAACTTTGCCTTCTTCTAACATGGTTTTTCCCATCTATGAGGTCAGGCTCCCTTCCCATTAAATATGGATGGTGTTGATCTCTACCTGCTGACTCTCCCCTTTGTGTTGGTGTTTTATATTCATGGAAGCCCAGCAAGGAACAAAATACAGAATTCAGTGCAGAGCTTCTGTTCATTGGGTTTTCATTCAAAATTCAACAGGTAGATAGAACTCCCGCATAAGAAAAGGACGAGGTGACTCACGGGAGGCAAGAAATGCCATACAGTAATGATGCTTGGATGCCAGCTGCCAGGGACTCGGAGGGCCAAAAGCTGAGCTTTTCAAAGAAAGAGAGTCTGAAGATGTGAACAGTGTGTGCCAAGATCACACTAAGTGAGTTTTGCTGCCCCCCCGACCCCAAAGTCGGTGGTGTGTGAGCTCTGCAAACACAATCAGCTCCCATTTGCCTGGAACCAGGCTGGTATTTTTGTGCTCCTCTGCAGACGGGGACGAATGGTACTACTGCATCTGGCTAATGGATCCAAAAACCAACAGCGTAACATCAAGGACTTCACGAGCGACGATGATGCAAAGTACTGTCCGAAAGTACAAAGGTACTAAGCAAGCTCCCCACCCTCGAAGAGCTGACCAGATTGTTGACGAAACAGACCTACTAAAAATAAAAGATGGAATTAAACAATCCCATCAGATAAGTGTTAAGGACTGGCATCCACTAAAAAGACAGAAGGATTTACAGGAAGGAAAACCCAATGGGGTGCTTGGAGGGTTTTGTAGCAAGCTAGGGTTTTGGCCAGAGCTTGCAGACTGGGTTGAGTCTGGGTCAGTGGAGAGGAAAAAGAGCAGGGGTGTGTGGGAGCCAGCTCACATGGTCTCGTGAGAGCTGCTGGTTACCTTTTTCAGGAATACCGCCAGACAGCCATTAAACGCAACCATGACTAAAAATTAAATTATAAAAATCTTAAAATTAAATAAATTATACCTTATAAATGTATATTTATATTATTTAATACTATAACGGATAACATAGTATCAATACATAATTGAACATTATCTAAATAAACACTCAGAACTCACTGCTTCCTCATTACTTTACTGCATTTTACTGTAATTTATGCTGCTCAGGATATTAACATCTATGGTATCTATATGGTGGATATGCTATGTAATCATACACAGCATTACTATATACTATATACATAATATATATATTTTAATATAATATAATGTAGCTACTGCACAGCTCTTCCAAATTTCTTTCATGCTGGGAGCATTTACATAGCAGAAATCTGCAAATGCTAAGAATCAGGGCTTGATATATTGCTTTGTTGGTTGTTTAGACTTAAGAAAGCAATGGAAAAATCTTTTTTTTTTTTAAAGATTTTACTTATTTATTAGATAGACAGAGATCACAAGTAGGCAGAGAGGCAGGCAGAGAGAGAGGAGGAAACAGGCTCCCTCCCAAGCAGAGAGCCCGATGTGGGGCTCGATCCCAGGACCCCAGGATCACGACCTGAGCCAAAGGCAAAGACTTTAATCCACTGAGCCACCCAGGCGCCCTGCAATGGAAAAATCTTAATAACACAAATTCAACTTTAAAAGATACCATGTTGTGGGGTAGGGGGGGAGTGCCTGGCTGGCCCAGTCAGAAGAGCAAGGGACTCTAGATCTTGGGGTTGTGAGTTTGTGCCCCACCTTGGGTGTAGAGATTACTTAAAAATAAATCTTAAAAAAATAAATAAATAATGTCGGTATTTGTTGCATTGTGAATGGCACCAAAGACTTGAAGAAATCTTCCAGCATTTGAAAATTGTTAAGTGATTCAGCAAAGTCCCTCACGCCAGTGATGATCAATAACATTCTAAAATACCTATTTATGGGGGCACCTGGGTGGCTCAGTGGGTTAAGTCACTGCCTTCAGCTCAGGTCATGATGCCAGGGTCCTGGGATCGAGCCCCACATCAGGCTTTCTGCTCATCTCTGGCAGCCTCTCTGCCTACTTGTGATCTCTGTCCGTCAAATAAATAAATAAAATCTTTTTTAAAAAATACTTATTTATGTAAAAAAATATGTCAACCAATACAGCAGAACTGCAGTGAGAAAGCCAGTTATGAAACACTTACCAGCACACCACTGCCACATCATAAAGAAGTAACAGCATGTGTAAAACGGCAGAAGCTGAAACACAGTGAACGGGATAGATAATGTGGTGTGATAGGAATAATGTGAGCTATAGTCCCGGGTTCAAATCCCAGTTCTGCTATTTATTAACTAGGTGAATTTAGGGGGGCTGCAAAACATTAATGAGCCTAAGTGTTGTCACAAGTAAGATGATAAAGCCAACCATATCATGCTGTTACAAGAATTAGGAAGAATATAGTTTTAAATGCCTCAGATAGTGCCTGGGGGTGCCTGGCTGTCTCTGTCAGCTGAGTGTCTGTCTGGCTCAGGTCATGATTCCAGCGTCCTGGGATCAAGCCTCTCAAGGGGATCCTGCTCAGCAGCAAGTATGCTTCTCCCTCTCCTTCTGCCCCGCCCCCGCTTGTGTGTGTGCTCTCTCTGTCTCTCCCTCAAATAAATAAATAAAACCTTCACACCAATCAGAATGGCTAAAATTAACCAGTCAGGAAACGATGGGTGTTGGTGAGGATGCGGAGAAAGGGGAACCCTCCTACACTGTTGGTGGAAATGAAAGCTGGTGCAACCACTCTGGAAAACAGCATGGAGGTTCCTCAAAAAGTTGAAAATAGAGCTACCCTACGACCCAGCAATTGCACTACTGTGCATTTACCCTAAAGATACAAATGTAGTGATCCAAAGAGGCATGTGCACCTGAATGTTTATAGCAGCAATGTCCACAATAGCCAAACTATGGAAAGAACCTAGATGTCCATCAACAGATGAATAAATAAAGAAGATGTGGTACAGATATACAATGGACTACTATGCAGCCATCAAAAGAAATGAACTCTTGTCATTTGCAATGATGTGGATGGAACTAGAGGATATTGTGCTGAGCAAAATAAGTCTATCAGAAAAGATAATTATCATATGAGCTCTCTGATATGAGGAATTTGAGAGGCAGGGCAGGGAGTTGGGGGGGATAGGGAAGGAAAAAATGAAACAACATGGGACCAGGGAGGGAGACAAACCATAAGAGACTCCTAATCTCAGGAAACAAACTGAGGATTGCTGGAGGAGAGGGAGGTGGGAGGGATGGAGTGAAGGGGTGACGGACATTGGGGAGGGTATGTCCTATGGTGAGTGCTGTGAATTGTGTAAGACTGATGATTCAGACCTGTATCTCTGAAGCAAATAATACATTATATGTTAAAAATAAAATAAAATATGGGTGCCTGTGTGGCTCAGTGGGTTAAGCCTCTGCCTTCGGCTCTGGTCATGATCTCGGGGTCGTGGGATCGAGCCCCACATTGGGCTCTCTGCTCTGCAGAGAGCCAGCTTTCCCCCCCTCTCTCTGCCTACTTGTGATCTCTCCCTCTCTGTCAAATAAATAAATAAAATCTTTTTAAAAAATAAATAGAATAGAATAAAATGAATAAAATAAAATAAATGCCTCAGTGGCTGATGCATATCACACACCCAATACAGATACTAATTTATTGTAAAATATTGTAAAACCACAGAAAATAGTTTGAGCAATGGGTTTATTTATTTAAGGGGTGGGTGGAAGCATCATGTCTTGATTTCCAGGCAAGGAATGTGGAATTTACTACATAAACATGGGTGGGTCCCTGAAGGTTTCCTAACAGGTCAGAAGGTACACCATGGGACAATGGAGATGGCAGTGGTTTGCTCCAACCCTTCCTTCTATGGGGACATCTAGTGTAGTGCTGAATGGAAGCTCAGTTATGTACAGAACAGTGCCACACGGCTACTGGAAAATTCCAAATGCCTTCTGAATAAAAGATTAAATCACATTTAATATAATTTTGGTATTAGTATAAATCAGCATGCTCTAATTCTTTAAAAATGCATAACACTTATCTAGGAGCGATAGGAATGCCCAATTAAGCAAGAACACCGAACCCACCCTCCATATTTGTCCTTCCTGTCAGTCTTTCACTGAATTGATTGCCAGAACCTGTGGTTCTATTCCTCAGCATCTATCTATCTGCTATGAACCTTCCCCATGGTCTTGTCTTAGGTCAATGATTCACAGCCTTGACCTCAGACTGGAATCACCAAGACAGTATTAATAAAACTGGGCCAGTGTCTGGGTCCTGCTTCCAGAGACTGTGGTTGAGTTTGTGTGAGGTGGGGTTTGAACATGGATATTGTGAAAGCTCCCAGGGACTCTACCACGCACCAATGCCTTAGTTTATGCTCTCATCTGAATCACTGCATGAGACAACACTTGCTTCCAATGTAGACTTCTTCAAATCCCTCTTCACCCTGCTTTCATAATGATCTCTCAAAAACACTCATCATGCCACTCTTGCCTGAGAACTTACCAGTATCTCCTCAGTTCCCACCCAATAAAGCCCAAGCTCATTGACACCAACCTTCTTTAACCACACACACAAGCTCTAGTGAAACGGTTATGACAACTTGAACCAAAGGACCCAGCCTGGGAAAGATGTTGCAAATTCAGATGTTTAAAGACATTTCCTAAACTCTTTGTTCAAATACCCAGCCCCATGTAGCTGCTGTGCTTTCCTGAATGCCACAAAGAGTTTGGGGAGGGGAAAGAAGTCCAAACACAGAAATAGCTCTCAGCCCCCGGGGCCCACGGCAAAGTGGGGGAAGGTGGTGGCAAGGAGAGGTCAGCAGAGTTCGGGAGAGCCTGCTCGGTTCAACTTCTGACTCCCAACACATTATCTGATTTCTCTCCATTTATGGACTGAATGGTGCCTCTCCCCCAACTTCATATGTTGAAGTCTTAACCCCCCAGGACCTCAGAATATAACCTCATTTTTGAGATAAGATCTTTTAGAGAGATAAGTCAAAATAAGGTCCGTAGGGTTGGTGCTAATTCAGTATGACTGGTATCTTTACAGAAAGGGGACATCGGAAGGCGGGCCCACTAACAGGAGAACACAGTGTGAAGACAGAGGCAGAGATCGGGGCGATGGGTCAACAAGACAAAGAATGCCAGACACTGCTGCAAACCACCAAAAGTTAGGGGAGAAGCTGGGAACAGATTCTCCCTCACATCCCTCGGAAGGAGCCAATCCTGCCAACACCTTGATCTTGGACTTGTGACCCCACAACTCAGAGACAATAAATTTCTGGTTCTGAGTGGTTCAAACCACTCAGTTTGTGGTATTTTGTGGTGGCCAACCAAGCAAAGTAACACAACTCCCAAATCTTCTTCTTGATCTACCCCTGCCTGTCTCTCCAGCCATATCCCACCTCTCACACCCAGGCTTCATAACACAGCCATATCAGTCAACTTCAGGTTCTCCAGATGTAGCAGGTTCTGGGCCTCTGGGCCTGTGCCCATGCTGCTGTCTCCATGTGGAGTGACCACTACCAGCCCCCTTCCACCTGGAGGGTACCCACGAGTCCTGGAAGGCTCAGTTCAACCCTCCCTTCTTCTGTTTCCCTGATCACTGTGCTCTTCTCCCTCTCAGTCGAACTTCCACAGAATCAGCCACTCATCCTCAGATGTACCACTACTGCTGCTTGGACCCAACATCCCTTCCCATGGTCTCAGCTCCGTCTCTTACTCCAGCCACTGGTGCAGCTACTAGCGTCAACCCCATGTCAACCAGCTGTGCACAGGTGTGATGCGACCCACCACTCTCCTCGGCCCACACCACTTGCCCCTCCCTGCCTGACCCAGGCCTTCTCTGATGCCAATAATGAACACCCACAGAAACCCACTAGATACATGCAAAGGCCAAATGGAAGAAATACTCTGGAACTGGATAAAGTTGCCCTTTTCATCCCCTGGGCAGGATGTTCCGACTAACTTTTTATCAAAGTCCTTAGAAGTTCCAGCAAACTGAGTGCCAGTGGCTAGGGCAGTGGCCAACTCCATAAGCATCCCTGTGTTCTGGCTTTCTCTCCTTCCTTGTTTCACTCCCTTTTTCCCTCCCTCTCTACGGCTCCCTTGAATCATTTTCAAACAAACTGCCTACATGCGTGTGTCTTGCCTCCAGCTCCATGGTCAGAGAAAGTCAAGCTAAGACATTGTGCTTATTTTGTATTGGATTACACCACATAAAATTGCCAAGATTTGACTGTAATTGGCTTACAAAAATGGCAATTTCGTATGGTCTGGCTAATGACTATTTATTTGTATTTAGGTCTTTTCCAACTGAACATAAGCTTCTTGAGATCAGGAGTGTATCAGGCATTTCTCAACCCTATCATCAACTACTGTGGCTGATACCCAGTGGTCCCTCTATAAATGTCAAATGAGTATGTAGTGATCTTCCAGATGTAGGTAAGGAAAAGATTAAGGAAGGATTCTTCCTTAAGTTGACCCCTACTTCACATTTTACACCAAATTAAATCAATATGAATGAAAGATTTAAATATAAAAAAGAAACAATTTTTTTTCAATACTAAGAAAAAATGTATAGCCTAGTGGTGGAGAGAGTTACTCAAACCAAAATTCCAAGATGGAGCAAGAAGGGCTCCACTAACAGAAGTACAGAGTGCTAGAAATGCATCTAAGTTAAGCTAGGGGCTTCTAAGGAAGAGACCTCAAACCTGACCTCTGAAAGGGCCACAAGAAGGGTGTTCCAGGTAGAGGAAAGAGACTGTGCAAAGGCAGAAAGATGAGAAAATGGAAAAAAATGAAAGCAATGATCTTGAAGTTCTCCATGTAGATACTAACTGATTCATGGGTATTAAAATACCTCACTTTGGGGAAGGGATGCCAAGTCCCACACAAACAGCAGCTGTCTCAACATCACTCATCATCAGGGAAATACAAATCAAAACCACAAAGAGATAGAAGAAAAGAACCTGTCAGAAGGGCTAAAATCGAGAACACAAGAAACAACAGGTGTCAGCGAGGATGCAAAGAAAGGGGAATTCTCGGGGCACCTGGGTGGCTCAGTGGGCTAAGCCTCTACCTTTGGCTCGGGTCATGGTCTCAGGGTCCTGGGATGGACCCCTGCATCAGGCTCTCTGCTCAGTGGGAAACCTGCTTCTTCCTCTCTCTCTGCCTTGCTCTCTGCCTACTTTTATCTCTCTCTGTTAGACAAATGAGTAAAATCTTTAAAAAAAAAAAAAAAAGAAGAAGAAGAAGAAGAAGAAAGAAAAGAATGGGGAATTCTCTTGCACTGTTGGTGGGAATGCAAACTGGAGCAGCCATTGTAGACAATGGTGTGGAGGTTCCTCAGAATGTTAAAAACAAAACTATCAAACTATCCGGCAATTGCACTACTAGGTATTTACCCAAAAGATTAAAAAAAAAAAAAATACAGGGATGCCTGGGTGGCACTGTCAGTTAAGCATCTGCCTTTTGCTCAGGTCATGATCCCAGGGATCCTGAAATCAAGCCCCACATCAGGCTCCCTGCTTAGTGGGGAGATTGCTTCTCCCTCTCCCTTTGGACTCCTGCTGCTTGTGCTCTCTCACTCTCTCTCTCTGTCAAATAAATAAATAATTTCTTAAAAATTTTTTAAAATACAGATTCAAAAAGATGCATGCACCCCAATGTTTATAGCAGCATTATCAACAACAGCCGAACTATGGAGAGAGGCCAAGTGTCCATCGACTGATGAATGGATACAGAAGATGTGGTATGTATATATATGTATATACACACATATGTATATATATGCATACATATATAATGGAATATTACTCAGCCATCAAAAATAAGCTAGAGCTAGAGTATGTTATGTTAAGTGAAATAAGTCAGAGAAAGACAGATACCATATGATCTCACTCATATATAGAACTTAAAAAAAAAAAGATGAACATATGGGAAGGGGGAAAAGAAAAAAAGGAGAGAAACAAGCCATGAGACTCTTGATGATAGGAAACAAACAGAGGGTTGGTAGAAGGAGGTGGGTGGGGATGGGCTATAGGGTGATGGGTGCTAAGAAGGGCACTTGCTATGATGAGCACTGGGTGTTGTATCTAAGTCATGAATCACTGAAGTCTACTCCAGACATCAATATTGCCCTGTACGCTAACTCCCTATAATTTAAATTTTTTAAAATATGCAAGTTATTAAATAAATAAATTATAATAAAGTAAAAATTAAAATAAAACAAAAACAAAAACCAGCAGCTGTTTTCTTGGAGCAGGAGCTCAGATTTAGACTCTGCCCCTGTTCCCTTGATGGGGGTGGAGTAGGATCTCTGTGTGAGGTAAATGGTTGCTGAATACCCAGAGTCACTGTGATCTCAGACCACACACCGGCACCGGCTTTGACAAGTAACAGAAAAACTGGCCAGGTCCACTCATGAAGGCGCATCCTGACTCCACAGCTGGATCCTGCACCAAATATACATTTATAAACCCTCTCCATTCTCTTTTGAGGTCTTGACAGAGAACTGCTTGCTTGGGGGGCACCTGGATGGCTCAGTGGGTTAAGCCGCTGCCTTCGGCTCAGGTCATGATCTCAGGGTCCTGGGATCGAGTCCCGCATCGGGCTCTCTGCTCAGCGGGGAGCCTGCTTCCTCCTCTCTCTCTCTCTGCCTGCCTCTCTGCCTACTTGTGATCTCTCTCTGTCAAATGAATAAATAAAATCTTTTTTAAATAAATAAATAAATAATTTAAAAAAAAAAAAGAACTGCTTGCTTGGTAATTCACCCCATGGCGGATGACACACCCGGAGCTGCTCAAATCACATGACCCAGCCTGGCTGAGGAACGGGATCTCACACGGAGCCACAGAACAGAGCATAAAGCAGGTTTACGCTTTATTTTTCAGTCTAGAATTAAGCTAATAAAAGACTCGGGGCACTGTGTTTTATGGCCTGTGATAATCAAAACCTTTCCCCTACATAAAATCCAGTGTTTATACCATGTTTACCCTAATGGATTGTTCTACACAATAAAAAGAGGGTTCTCTGCAACTTGGTAACTGAAGATAACTTTTAAAAATTTCCTGTTCAAAGAATCGGGCAAATTGAATCAATTTACTTCATTTTATAATAATGCAGGATTTCAACATGTATCTTTAGAATCCACTTTAATTAATGAAGTATGCATTTTGCCATGAAATCCTTCGAAACAAGAGAAAATGAAGTGACTAAACACTAAAGCATTCTAAAGAGGACCGACCAGTATACGCCATGTCCTGTTCAAGAACAGGAGTAATTGAATACGAGTCCTGATAAGAGATTTTTATGGGGAAGCTCGTCATTTGTCACTTGTAATAATGAGGAAAAGTCACTTAGCTTCAGAAACTTGGTCTGTCACTAGAGGGTAGGCATAAAAATGCCCATGTTCTTAAAACCATCTATTTCAAAACACCTGTCTTCGGTCACTTATCTACTTTTTTCAGACATCTGATAGGATAAATTGGAAGAAACTGATCAAATAATATCATCAGTAATATGCCCAGGGAATGTCTATAGTCATATATTCCCCAAATTACAACAATGTGTTATTTATGACTCGTGTCAAAAATGCCTTGGGACTTTTGCTCCTCAATTCCACAGCAGTTTATTGTCCCAAAATTGTTCCCCTGTTTTATACCAAGATCCACAGCAATAAAGCAAGACATCAGAAAAATCAGCATTTGATATCCACAGCTTAGCATTCTCTGCGACCTAGGACAACCGGGAGATCACAGAAAGGGTCTCAGTGACCTTGCTGTAGCTGCAAATCACTGTGATCTGAATTATAATGGTCTCCCTTCCAATAATACATTACAGACTCCGTGCACTTAGGCGTCCTCAGGATTTCTCAGTAGGAACCAAAAATATTCCAGCACACACCACATTTTTCTTATCACACAGCTTCCATCAATACATTCATGATCTCTTTTAAAACACATAATAAAGGACACACCTATGCATTGTGCCCACATTTACCCACAAGTCCTCAGATAGACACATAAGCCAATAAATCCTAAATAACTAAATAAAAGAACTAAAATTCTTATTCAAGGGGAGAATGCATGGCTGTTCAAGTTCAAGATCTCTCCTAATAGAAACTGAATGAGAAACCAAACAAAAGCAAGCTAGCAGAGGTCGGCTGTGAAGGTCAGGGAGATGAAGGGGCGGCCATAGCAGCCAGTAGCAGGTGGTACCAAAAGGAGACCCACTGAGACCCTTGGCATTAGCTGAGAATGAGTCCCCAGACCATCAGGGGTCCCCATATTCAAACAAGTCTCTATAGGATAGGATTCCTCCATAAAAAGCAATAAAATACCAAGAGAAACACAATGCCCTTTCAGACCCACGTAAAGAACAACAAAGCCATATTGAAATGTCATTGCCCATTGCTGGGAGTCCTGCTGGGGACCTCGCCAGACCCCAGGGTTCCCATCCTGCCCCAAACACAGAGGCCTTCCCCCCAGTTTTCTCGCAACTTGAATGATTCACTCACAACAGGAATAAGTCAGATTTTTCCCACAGGACGACTACAAAGTATTAGACGCCATGATTATAAAAATGGTGGCTAACAGGTCCGGGGTGCCAACGGGATACGAGGCAGTGTGCTAAGTGTTGTTTATATCAGAGCTCATTCCATCTACACCTCAACCAAATGAGACACACGCTATTATGAGCCCACTCTTACAGATGAGAATCTTACATGTAATGAGTTAGACACTTCAGCAAGGGTCCGTACTGTCCTGTTCACAGGCATGTTCTCACCTCATTGAACCCCTGCATCTTTGCCCCGCCATCCAGTGAGGTGGATCCCCTGGAAACACACTTGTGCCACCTGGTTCTGTCCGTTGAGCCAGTCAAAACCCCAAATTCGACCTGAGAACAAGGGAGGGGCTCAAAGCTGATTGCTGAGTCTTAGCGGCAGACCGAAAAGAGGAGTCGCAGTCCCCCGCTGCCAAGGTCCCAGCAGCCCTGGGGCCCGTGAGGGATCTTCCAGCAAGCTTGCTTCTTCCTGAACTAGACTGGGTTTCTTCTGCTCCTTGCTGCAACCTCCCTGCCTCTGATGCGGGGAGAGAAGAAAGTGCTCTGTGCCTCCAGGAAGACCTTACCCCCTGCACCTGGGCGCCTTCATCAGCTGGAACCAAGAGAGAGCTTCCAAACTCTGCAGACCCCCTGCCACGACTCCCACCCTGGCTACCACCCCCTCCCTTGGGGCCACAGGTCCTTTCTCCTGCTACAGCAGCCACCACAAGAAGCTCAGGACCACAAAGCACCTGGAATTCCCTTTACAGATCCTGCCACCCAGCGTCACTCACATCCCACCCACCCCCCCTCCGCCTCTGAACTCCCTACCTGCTGAATCACATAGCAGTCCTCAGTGAAATCTCGGCTGTTCTCAGCCCCCTCCAGGACCGTTTCCTTTACCTCTTGCTCTGACTAAAACCTGAGGAGACCACTTCTTCTGCAACCCTTCTAAGTGATGGCTGTTATCCCTCTCGCGCTACTTAAACAACTGGGCTGGGGATGGAGTAGCTGTCCTAGGATCCTCACTGCCACTTCTTGACCTTTCTTCTTCCGACATCCTCCAACCTCGGCTTTGATCTTCTGCCATCACCCTGTTCCCACCCACTACCCCTCCTGGTTACAGTCATCTACCGAGGCCCAATATCACCCCTCATTGCTCTAAGATTTTTGCTCTTGGCTCACTGTCCCTTTCTCCAACAGTACTTTCTTCAAAATCCTTGGTGATTTTAATATCTTTAAGATATTAAAGATACCAAGAGGCTGTCTTTTCATGTCCTAAAGTTTTTGTCCTCCACTCTTCCTCAGTCACTCACTCCTAAGGTCATACCCTAGACCCTGTCATTTCCAATAATGGTATCCCCTCCAAAACATTGATTTCAAGAATTTCATTCATATTTCCACTACTTATTTATATCCCCACTTGTCTTATGGCTGCCTCAAACTTGGCAATACCATCCTTCCAGGCATGTGGACCATTTTTCTCATACTCCACATCCAGTCCGTCAAGAAATCCAGTCGATCTACCTTCAAAATATTTCCAGAATCCTGGGCATCTGGGTGGCTCAGTCAGTTAAGCTTCTGACTCTTAATTTCCACTCAGGTCTTGATCTCAGGGTTGTAAGATCAAGCCCCGCATCAGGATTCAAGCTGAGCGTGGAGCCTGCTTGAGAGTTTCTCTCCCTCTCCCTCTGCCCCTCCCTCCTGCTCACACTTGCTCTCCCATGCACTCTCTCTCTCAAAAAAAAAAAAAAAAGAAAGAAAAAAAAAAACCAACAACCACATACTTCAGGTTATGGCCTTTTCTCCTCAAAAGCTCTCTGCTGGCTTTTCTGTCATATTTAAAGTGAAAACCAAAGTCTTTACAGTGATTTAAAGACCTTAGACATGAGGGTACCCTAGCACTTCTCGGACCTCCTTCCTAGCTGTATCGCTTTGTTTATTCTTCTTTGTTTATTCAACATACCAGACCCGCTTCTGCCTCGCTCTTTCTTTCACCTCAAGTAAGAATGTTTTCTTGTGACGGTTTTACCTTACTCTCCCCTCTCCTTCTGGGTCCCTACTCGGATCACCTCACCGAGGGTTTCCCTAACCACTCAACTTAAAATTACAACCCCTCTACACCCTCTCTCCACACCCTGTCCCCTTTTCTTGCTTTTCTTCCTTCATGACACTTATTGTCCTCTTCATGCTATAAACCTTACTTCTTTCTTTAGTGTCTGCCTCCACCCGGTGGAATGCCAACTCCACAGAGGCATGGGTTTTTGTGTTTCTTTTTGCTAAGTCTCCAACACACAGGACATAGTAAATACTCAATAAACATTTCTGAATCAGCGAACCAATAGATTTAGGCAGATGAGGCCATCTCTCAAAGGCCACAGAGCAAGTAAGTGGTAGAACCAGGACCTGAGTACGCATTTACCTAAGGCCACGGTCTCTGCACTGATGGACCACCCAGTCTCACGGAACGAACGTCCCAGCTGGCTCACGAAGAGACACAGTCACAAAAGCTAAATCCTCACAAGACAAGTTTGCTGTGCCCTTATTTTTAAAGATTAAGGATAAACAAGAGACTGCTTGGCATTGTTTAAATCGGGGCAAACTTTGTAAAAGGCCGGATAATAAATATTTCAGGGCTTTAGGCTACTTGGTCTCTCTCAACCACTCATCTCTGCTGTTGCAACACGAAAGCAGACTCAGACAATACACAGACGGAGAGGCATAGCTGTGTGCTAACAGAACTCGATTTACAAGAAAACAGATCACAGACTAGATTTGACCCACGGGCCATAATTTGCTAACTGTGGTTCAAATCTGTAAAAATGCAATTAGGCTGAGTGTGTCCTTGTGTTCCAAGTCCTAGGCCATTACAGGAAGTCGTGGGATGAAGTGAAATGTGCATGGACTTCTACTGAAGCCAGTTCTGGGTTCAAATTCCAGGCCTGCCACGTGCTAGTTGTGACCTGGACCCACTAACCAACCCCTTTGGGATTCAAAGTGCTCACCCGTCAAAAGGGACAGAGCACCTTTCCCTGGCAGGGCTGTGGTGAGGCATGAATGAAAGGACATACATACAACAGCCACTAAATTGCACGCTGTAGCTGTTCAGGACTGACTGTTAGGGTTAGCGGACAGCGCCTCTCAGTCCTACCACACTGCATATCCCTTGGGGCCCAGGCACTGAGCGGTGTTCATTTTGAGTTCCCCTTAGCACCTAATTCTGGCCTGCAGATGTCAGTACCCAGCACTTTGTGAAAGTGAACAAGGACATCATCTGTAATTACAAAAACATCTGTTTGCCTCCTCTTTATTCACAGCTACCAGCCACATGGAAAGAGCCATGTGTGGGGCAGTAACGTCGGGAGAGGTTACGTGTGATCTGCTGGAGAGACTTTCTGTTCAAACCTGGCTTTCACATGGACACATGAATATTCTAAAAGTTCCACTCTGTTGTTTCTGAGAAAACATACATTGGTGACATCAGAATGATAAAGTGTGCAGTGGTTCTCAAACTTAAGCAAATATCAGAATCACCTGCTGGGCCTGTTAAAACACCAACTATGGGTTCACCCCCCTCCCCAAGTTCCTGTTTCAATGCCCCTGGGATCAAGTGCATGCATCTGTGCCTGTAGCCGTTTCCCCGGGGAGGGGGGAGCGGGCAGAGGGGTCACACTCTGAGACCCTCTGCTCAAGACCCTGACTTCTGAGTGTAGTCCTAGAACCAGTAGCAGCAGCTCCAGGGACCTTGGGGGGGAACACAGAGCCTCAGACTTCCTCCCAGATCTCCTCAGGCAGAAGCGGCGTTCTGGCAAGAGCCACATGTAGTTCCCACACATGTATGTGGCAGCTGGCCCTGCTCAAGACCTCCAGAGCCCTTGGGGCGCCTGGGTGGCTCAGTGGGTTAAAGTCTCTGCCATCGGCTCAGGTCATGATCCCAGGGTCCTGCCATGGAGCCCCAAACTGGGCTCTCTGCTCAGCAGGGAGCCTGCTTCCCCCTCTCTCTCTGCCTGCCTCTCTGCCTACTTGTGATCTCTGTCTGTCAAATAAATAAATAAAATCTTCAAATAAAAAACAAAATAAAGGGCGCCTGGGTGGCTCGGTGGGTTAAGCCGCTGCCTTCGGCTCAGGTCATGATCTCAGGGTCCTGGGATCGAGGCCCACATCGGGCTCTCTGCTCAGCAGGAGGCCTGCTTCCCTCTCTCTCTCTCTGCCTGCCTCTCCATCTACTTGTGATTTCTCTCTGTCAAATAAATAAATAAAATCTTTAAAAAAAAAAATAATAAATAAAGACCTCCAGAGCCCTCAGCCCTAACACTTCAAGATGTTCCCCACGCACGCACCATCCAGGAGCTCCCCTCCACATCCTGGCCCTGTAACGCTGAGGCAGGTCAGTGGCCTGGGCCACTCGGTGGCCTGGGCCCAGGGGACAGAAGGAAGGAGATCTTGTCCATGATTTGGAGGACCTCAGCCACAGCGTCTCAGGGTCACGCAGCAGGAAAACTCTTTTCTCCGCACTGAGAAAACAGTGCTCTGTTTTCTCCATACAACAGTGCTCAGAGTTACATCCTCCTGACCACACAGAGAGGCAGAGGGCAGGACCCCATTCTGGGGGGAGCCCCCCAACAACTCCACCCCGGGCATCCTTCCTAGAAATATTCAGTCTGCAAAGCTGGGCAAACAGAATACAAGCCAGCCAAACTGAAGGTCTTCTGGACGTTTCGGAGACAAAGAGCAGAATGACCTCCACCCCTTATTTCTTCCTGGAGTCCCCATGATGAGAGGAATTATTCAGGCCAGGTGCCAAACACAGTTTCATGGGCTTACGGGGCTCATGCAGGCCACAGCAGGATCTTGACCACCATGCAACGAGGCCATCCAGCCTCTGTACCAACACGCTCCGTCCCTACAGGCCAGCAAAAGCCCTGGGAGAGTCAGTGCAGCCCTCTCGCCCCTGCCTCGGCTTGCCTCTCAGCCCTTCCCACTGCACGGAGTGCCCAGTGCAAAGGATCCCACAGCGGCCCGCAGGGGATGAGCACGTTGAACCGCAGTTCCTTTCCCTGGAAGAGGAACCAAGATAGGAAAACAGACATCTCAAACAAACACGCAAACCCTTCACTAGAAGGGTTGTTTTTCTCTATTTCTCTACAAAAATGTGTTTCTCCACGGTCCTTGCTAAGTATGGACACCAGGGCGCCTGGCTGGCTCCGTTGATGGAGCATACAACTCTTGATCCCGGGGCTGTGGGTTCAATCCCATCCCACAAAGAAATGAGTGGTATTGACTGGCCTCCAGAACACTGTCAAGAAAGGGACGATATGCTGAATGTTTGAAGTCAACTTTACAACTGGGAAAAATGAAACAAAATAATAACATCCAAGTGAATAAGCAGGTATCATCCTTTCATAAGTTGCACTAATTGTGGTTAAAAATTAAAAAAAAAAAAAAAGCCCTACCCTGTACGAACATGAACACTTGTGAGGAGTTTACTGCGGGTCAGGCAGCAAGCTGGACCTCCCTGGTTTCACACCGCCGCCTGAAGCAGCAGCAGCTGATTTCACTCACAGCAATTCTCACATCCAGCATGTGGGCTTTTCTACACCGACAGACAACCAATTCTCCAACACTCCAGCACCAACTGGGTGGGTGTCCCACAAATCAGCTCTACTCTGACACGAGCTATCGGGAGTCAACACCAGGCCCCACAAGTGTAAGGGCTCTCTCCCACAAACTGCAGGTTGCAAATATCGGGCACCCAGGGTACCCACCCTCTGTCTGACACAGCTACAAAGTTGAGGGCTGGTCCAATGATTTGCTTGAACAGCTCGCAGAACTCGGGAAGGCGCTTACTTTCATATCAGCAGTTTATTATGAAGGAGACAAAGGAAGAGCCAGATGAAGAATCCAAGCCCCACTATTTAAATATATTTATGGGGGGTTCATTACAGTGGTATGACTAAATCATTGGCACTAGTGACTGAACTCAACCCCCAGCCCCTCTCCCCACCCAGAGGTCGGGAAGTAGGGTAAAACTGCCAACCCTCCATTCAAGACTTGGTCTTTCCGTGGCCTGACCCCTATCCTAAAACTACCTAGGGTCCATGAAGAGTCCGTCCACTAGAATCAAAGACACTTGAACACTCTGGGTTTTTTTGTTTTTTGGGGTTTTTTTTAGTTATGCATGCTGTTGATTGGAGAAATAAAGTTCAGAGAGATTAAATAGTGCCCAAGGTCCCACAGTGATTTGCTGGAGTCTGGATTTGAACTCAGTTTGTCTCATCTCAAAGTCAGCAAGTGCTCACAGGCGCCGTGCAGTCCAGCCTCCTCTTCTCCTTGCACAAGGGCCAACCCTTGAACACTCTTTTCACTCCGGAAAATACAAGGGTTTTTGGAGTTCTGTGCCAGGAACCTGGACAAAGACTAAATAGTTTTCTACGATATCACAAATGGCTATCATTCCCTTCTTTGTACAAACAGGAAATCTAAAACTCAGAGAGTTTCATTAACTTGCAAAAAAGTCCTACAGCTAGGAACCGGGGTGTAGGTTCCTTTGAGCCTATATGTTTAATCATTAATGTACACCACCTTCCAACCTTAGGGTGTAATGAGGCACCTCCCTTGAGAAAAAAAATAACCACAGTGATGGCAAGAATATCCGAATGCTTCTGAAAACATTGGAGGTGTCACCTTGCCTTTGAGTAAAGGTAACATGTGTAACAATGTGTAACAATGTGTAACAATGAAAACATATACCCATCTTCCGGAGATCCAGACGGCTCACGCACTGTTTGGATAAATGGGGAGGCAGTCACTCCCCTCTCTAGAAGGGAAAGCAAAACTCTGCCTCAGCTCAACCACAGGTTATCACGACTACCAGCTGCAAAAACACGGCACTTGGTCATGGCCCAGGTGTTAGCGTTGACCTGCTCTACCACAGGCATTGGCCCAGACTAAAGCACAAGGAGACTTCCTGCTTCTCAGTCTTCCTACCTATGGTACTCCTTCCTCACCCGTCAGAACAACAGAAGGCCTTGTGTCGTGTTGGGGGGAAAGCAGCACACACGTAAACAGACAGAGCCTGAGAGGAGCTTGGCTTCACCTACAAGCATGGAATGAGATGAATTAAAGAGCTCTGCTTACATTAGTTTCAAAAGGGAAAAGGCAGTTGATTTTTATTATAAAACCAAAGGATGATTTAACGTGTGTTGGAGAGTTGGCAGCTTTGTCACAGAGAGAATCATCTTTTTGTAAATGCTACCCCTCAAAACTTTAAGTCAGCCATAATTCAATGGCGGGGGTAGGAGGGGAGGATGGGATCAATGCCATT
The DNA here is from genome assembly GCF_020171115.1 of Neogale vison. NCBI lineage: Eukaryota > Metazoa > Chordata > Mammalia > Carnivora > Mustelidae > Neogale > Neogale vison. The sequence continues at coordinate 222,001,090 of NC_058091.1, forward strand.
CAGGTATAAAGTACAGAAAACACCCAAAGTCCCAAGCATACAAGATAAAGCGAAGGGTAGGGGAAGTACAAATGGGAATATTATTAGAAAGAAAAGCCAGGTCAGTGTTTTAACACTGGCTACGGGGTGCCTGGCTGGCTCAGTCCGGGGAGCGTGCAACTCTTGATCTCAGTGTTGTAAGTTCAAGCCCCACAATGGGTGTGGAGATTACTTAAAAATAAAATCTTAGGTGCGCCTGGGTGGCTCAGTGCTTTAAGCCTCTGACTTCAGCTCAGGTCATGATCTCGGGGTCCTGGGATTAAGCCCTGCATCAGGTTCTCTGCTCGATGGGGAGCGTGCTTCCCCCTCTCTCTCTGTCTGCCTCTCTGCCTACTTGTGATCTCTCTCTCTGTCAAATAAATAAATAAAATATTTTTTAAAATAATAAAATAAAACCTTAACAGAAAATAATTAATAAATAAAACAGGCCTCAAAGCAAGTCATGTAATGGGATGCCTGGGTGGCTCAGTTGGTTAAGCAGCTGCCTTTGGCTCAGGTCATGATCCCAGCGTCCTGGGATTGAGTCCCACATCGGGCTCCTTGCTCGGCAGGGAGCCTGCTTCTCCCTCTGCCTCTGCCTGCCTCTCTGTCTGCCTGTGCTCGCTCTCTCTCCCTCTCTCTCTGACAAATAAATAAATAAAATCTTTAAAAAAAAAAAAAAGCAAGTCATGTAAGGCACATTAAGCAGAAATGGACTCAAATGTCTTATTGACACAAAACAGAAGAAACTGGAATTATGAACTGATTTGTGAGTGGTCAGAACAATAAATAGCACTTCTTAAGAATGTACTGATCAAAAAAAATAAAATAAAATAAATTTTAAAAATATACTGATCACCAAACTAGACATTATTCCTATTTTATGACTGGGGAAAGCTGAGGCTTAAAGAAGCTGAATAAGCTTCAGCAAATGCTACAGATGATTTAAAGCAGAGCCTTGATCCAAATCAAGGTGGAGCTGAATCCAAAGCCCATCAATTATTTAAGACTACTTTGAAAATGGCTAGAAATTTTTTAGGACTACAAATTGGGAAGTGGCATCCCATTTGAGGTACGCCTAGAAGGGCCTGGAGCGACCCCTGCTGGTGACCTGCCCAACATCTTTCCCCCCTTCCCTCCTTCCTGTTCAAACCTCAATTATGTTACATACTTAATCATCAAATTTGCAGCTCCCAAGGGAAGAGTCCTGATTAAAATAAGAAAATCCTTGATGGATGTTCTTCCAGCCACTGTCACTGGTCTGTGAGTGAGCACGACTTGGGCGACCCGTTATACTGAAGGGAGGGGGCTATATATAATATAGGGGAGATACTCTTCTCCCTCCTCAGGAAAAAATAAGGAAGTACATTGTTCTTTGGCTAACTGGCAGCCATACTGTAGCCATGAAGAAAACCAGGTGAAGACAAAGCCAAGCCCCCACGAATGCAATTATAGCAAAATGGGCGGGGGGAGACCTGAATCTGTACAAAAAAATCCATTAAGCTGCTCACTTAACAAATTTTTCCAAGTGTCATACTTCTGAACTTCTTATTGTGTGAAGTAAAATGTGCATTTATTTTTAACTAATTTGAGGCACAGTTGCTGTCACTGGCATATAAAAGCCTTCTAACTGGATAATGGCTCCCGGCCCCCATCATCCTCTTTAAAGCTTACCAAGTAGCCGTGTTCCACAATTAGAGATTTAGTCCTCTCAATATTTGTGTTCCTTAACTGGTCACAGGTAAATAACTATATAATCTTATAAAAGGAAATATTTTTCTTCTCTTTTTTTTGGATCTCATGTATCTATATGAGAGAGAGAGAGCAAGGGAGCAAGGGAAGGGCTGGAGGGAGAAGGAGAAGCTAACTCTCCTCTGAGCAGGGAGACTGATGTGAGGCTTAATCCCAGGACCCTAAGACTACGCCCTGGGCTGAAGGCAGATGCTTAACCTACTGAGCCACCCAGGTGCCCCAGGATTATTTTTCTTAATACTGCACAAAAGGAAATTATTTACAAAGGAAAATATTAATACATTTATCCACACAGAAAGTTAAGACTTTTTAACAAGAGATACATAATTAAACTTTAAAGGGAAACAACAAAATGAAGAATGATTTTTCTGCATATAACACAAAGAGTATCCCTTCTGTATAAAAAGCTCTGCAAAGGGACACCTGGGTGGCTCAGCCATTGGGCGTCTGCCTTCGGCTCAGGTCATGATCCCAGGGTCCTGGGATCGAGCCTTGGGGAGCCTGCTTCTCCCTCTCCCACTCCCTTTGCTCCCACTCCCTTTCTCGCTGTGTCTCTATCAAATAAATAAATAAAATCTTTTTTTTGAGATTTTTATTTATTTATTTGACAGACAGAGATCACAAGCACACAGAGAGGCAGGCAGAGAGAGAAGGAGGGGAAGGAGGCTCTCCGCCGAGCAGAGAGCCCGATGTGGGGCTCGATCCCAGGACCCTGGGATCATGACCTGAGCTGAAGGCAGAGGCTTTAATCCACTGAGCCACCCAGGCGCCCAATAAATAAAATATTAAAAAAAAAAAAAAAGCATTCTGCAAATATATGAAAATCTCAAGAGAAAATGTGCAAAGGATATGAACAAGCAATGACCACTAAATATATTTTTAATGTTCTATTTTACTCATAATCAAGGAAATATAAATTAAAATAAAATAGTATATTCATCTACCAGATCTAAATTGGCTATTTTCCCTTAATAAGAACTATGTCATTAAGGAAAGGACTTCCTACTGATGGTGCCTACCAGTTGAGGCTCCTGGGCTCACTCACTCTGCAGCAGACTAGCCTGGGCTGGTTATCAGGGCCGAGGCAGGGGTAGAGAGAGTGGAAACACATGGGTTTCTCAAGGCCCCACCTCAGAACTGGCACGCTATTATTTCCACCACCTTCTATTGGGCAAATCGCATCACAAGGCCAGGAAACAGTGAGGGAAAACTGACATTGCCTCTTGACAGGGAATCTGCAAAATCATACTACAGAAGTTCTGAATACAAAGAAAGACAAAGAATTGGGGCCAATTTTCAATCAATCTATCACAAGCATGTCCTACATTATCCCAATTATGCTTTGAAAGAATTAAATATCTATAATAGAGTATACATGTTTTTAATGTTTGTGATATGTGACCAGATAGACCATCCACAGAAATCTATTCTCAACTGCACAAGCACCACACAGAAGAGAATATAGAAATGGCCAGTAAGACTATGAAAACACACTCCACAGCACTAGCCGCCACTGAAGTGCAAATCCACACCATGATGAGACTCCATTACTTACCCACTGGCATGGAGAGAATTAAGATAAACAACGTTTTAAAACTTGACAACACCGCAGATTCGTGAGGTGTGGAGTTGCTGGGACTCATATACCATTAGTAGGAATGTAAATGGGTAGATAACCACAATGGGAATTGTCCGTATCAACCCCAATGAATATAGACACTCCTGGGGCCCCAGCAATTCCTCTCCTAGATATATCCCCCAAAGCAAGGCACATATGCACATGAAAGAAGATATTTAAGAATATTCGCAGAAACAGGAGGACCTGGCCTTCAGCTCAGGTCATGATTCCAGGGTCCTGGGATCCAGCCCCGCATCAGGCTCTCTGCTCAGCAGGGAGCCTGCTTCCCTTCCTCTCTCTCTGCCTGCCTCTCTGCCTACTTGTGATCTGTCTGTCAAATAAATAATAAATAAAATCTTAAAAAAAAAAACTATTATAAAAAAAGAATATTCACAGAAGTATGCTTACAGTAGCCAAAATCAACCCAAATGTTCATCAACAAGAGAATGACTAAGTTGTGAGGGGTTTTCACCCCCAAAAGGGAAAAGAAGAAACACTACTAGAAATAACATGGATAACCCTAACAGACGTACCGCTAAATGAAACCAGACCCCAAAAAAGCATATACCTTACAATGCCATTGACCCCGGGCAAAACTAAGCTGCGGTGACAAAAATCAGAAGACCAGTTACCTTGGACAACAGGATGCTCCGAAAGTGACTCTAGGTGCTGCTTAACGAACTGATCCGGGTTGGGGCTTTCCCTCGGAAGACTTGAGGCGATACACTTAAAACATGGGTATTTTGGGGCGCCTGGGTGGCTCAGTGGGTTAAGCCGCTGCCTTCGGTTCAGGTCATGATCTCAGGGTCCTGGGATCGAGTCCTGCATCGGGCTCTCTGCTCAGCAGGGAGCCTGCTTCCTCCTCTCTCTCTCTCTCTGCCTGCCTCTCTGCCTACTTGTGATCTCTCTCTGTCAAATAAATAAATAAAATCTTTAAAAAAAAATGGGTATTTTGCTGTATGTCCGTTATACTTCAGGCACACTATTTACCATATTTACCAAACAAGGGTAAAAAAAAAAAAAAAAAAGGTAGATACGTTGGAAACGTTCGCTATTAAAATGCACATGCCTCTCCGGGGAGACCTCTCCGTGGTAACCCATCACCGAGGGCCCCACTGAGAGCGCCTGGCCCGGCGGGGCGGAGAGCCAGGCGGGAGGCTGCAGCACTGGCAGGTCCGAGAGGCCCGGCGGCTGGAAGGGCACCCCCGGGCAGGCAGCCCCCGCCGAGCGCCCCAGCGACGCCGCGAGCCAACAGCAGGCCCTCGTGCAGCGTGTAGCGCGAAACCAGCTTGGAGCCCTCGGCCGCGAGGCGGCTCCTGGTGACCCCGCCCCTTCCTGTCCTGCGCGCCCTCTCCGCCGAGCAAGCCACCTTCGTGATCTTCTCGGCTTTTCCCGCGCTCAGTACACGGCAGAGCAAAGTACCCCCACCCCGCGCCTGGTTCAGTGGGAGTCCCCGCAAAATTGTCACAAGTGACAGCAAGTTTAAAGGGACCCCGATGGAGTGGAGAAGTGAGTTGGGGGAAATCGGAGGGGGAGACAACCACGAGCGACTGTGGACCCTGAGAGACAAACTGAGGGTTTTGGAGGGGAGGGTAGAGGTGGGTATTATGGAGGGCACGTGTTGCATGGAGCACTGGGTGTGGTGCATACATAGTGACTCTTGAACACTGAAAAAATAAAATTTTTAAAAAATAATAAATAAAGAGACCCAGGTGAACCCGCCTGAAAGAGCTTTCCTACAGCTCTTTTCTGCTTCCCCTCTCCACTTCAACTTCAACTTCCCAGTCATGGAATGCCTCCTTGTCAACACATTTTTAGGATTTTCTCACGGATAAAAGGGAGATCCGTGGTGCTTGGGCTTGGGCTGTCTAAGGGACACTGGGGACAAGCTGCCAGGATCGAAGGAAGACTATAACTAAAAAGAGTGCATTCAGGACTTCGCGTTCAGGCAGATGATTAACTCATATCACTGTCTTTCCATGACAGCTGGGGAAATTCATCCAAACTTGACTCAAGGATTTTAAAATGTGCTGCAGTTTGCCCCAAAGGGATCTTAAAATATCTATGATTTTAACCAGCGTAATGTTTGAGTGTGTCTGGTCTCTGTCAACATAGGTTAATAATAAATTGGATTTACTAAATATAGCAAAGTAGGGCACTGTTGTCTGCAAAGAAGTGCTCATAATAATCAAAGGAACACTCTAACTCTGAAATGAATAATACATTATATCTTAATTGAATTTAAATAAAATAAAATTTAAAAATAATAATAATCAAAGGAACATAGAAAATGATAGGAAACTAATTTGCAAGGTAGAAAAGCAAATACTATGCCCTTTCTGGACTGATTAAGCCTGTTGAAGAACAAACTGGTTTGCATTTTAACCACAAGAATCTATTCTCCTTGTAGCGGTGCATGACTAAGTCCTGGGAAATGTAAATAAAAATCAGGAACCATTTGCCACATAGAAATTTGAGAGTTATTTTGACCTCGTGTCACACACCATGTAAACCAACCAATGCCCCAGCTAAATCCTAACACAAATAGGGGAATGCACACATTTTTTATAGGCCAAAGTCAGAGTAACTTCCAAGAAATAACGCTGATGGCTCTACTCACCTCCTGACACAATGCCAGGACTACCCACATGGCAAAGGAAGGACCATGGTTGGAAAGTCCTGCTACCCTCACTAATAATTTTGAGAGATGGGGTGCCTGGGTGGCTCAGTGGGTTAAAGCCTCTGCCTTCAGCTCAGGTCATGATTGCAGGGTCCTGGGAGCGAGCCCTGCATTGAGCCCTGCTTCAGGCTCTCTGCTTGGTGGGGAGTCTGCTTCCCCCTCTCTGTCTGCCTGCCTCTCTGCCGACTTGTGATCTCTGTCAAATAAATTTTTAAAAATCTTAAAAAATAGGGGCGCCTGGGTGGCTCAGCGGGTTAAGCCGCTGCCTTCGGCTCAGGTCATGATCTCACGGTCCTGGGATCGAGTCCCGCATCGGGGTCTCTGCTCAGCAGGGAGCCTGCTTCCCTCTCTCTCTGTCTGCCTCTCCGTCTACTTGTGCTTTCTCTCTGTCAAATAAATAAATAAAATCTTAAAAAAAATAAAAAATAAAAAAAATAAAATAAAAATCTTAAAAAATAATGCTGAGAGATCCAATGTCCCAAATAGGCAGCATGACCAACCTGTTTAGCCCCCCCAGATAACCTCAAAGATATTAAATTCTAGATTCCATCTACCAGTTCAAGGAAAACATATATTCTCCTTCCATCCCATAATACCCGTGTATATCAAGGGCTGTAACTGGCCAGACTGAGCAGGTTTGTTGAATGCAAATAACCTAATACAATGGCTGGACAAGAAAAGAAAACAGGAAAGACACTCGAGAGCCACTGAGCAGATGTCTGAAGAGTCCAATCCTACTTTGATTTCCAGAAGATGATTAAGTTTCAGGCACACACAGCCGTTGAGACCTGCTGTTTCAATCTTCGGTCACTCGCCCATCACTGTGCCCAGACCATCAGCTGTGAGGGGAACACGGTGATCAGGAACTGTGCACATTCCCCGGCTGTGAGGGGATCGAAGCCTAGAGAGAACACCTATGTGTGAACATCCATGGGAAAACAGGTCGGACGAACAAGTGTGTAAGTGCCACAGAAGAAGAAACACGGTGCTGGAACTCACCTTGCTAAGGGCCTCCGACGAGTACAGCTGATGACCATTCAAAGGTGGCAGGCCCTAAAGCCTGGAACCTGGAAATGTCACCTTATAAGGAAGAAAGGCCTCTGCAAATGGGATTGAGTTAAGGATCTGGACAAGGGGCGGTCATCCTGGGTGATACTAATGGGCCAAACTTTCATCACAAGCATCTTTCCAAGAAGGAGGCAGAGGGAGATGTGGGCTGGACACTTGGAAGAGGAGGCCATGTGAGGACAGAAGAGATTGGATGAAGCAGCCCCAAGCCTTGGAATGTCAGGAGCCACCGAAAGTTGGAGAAGGGAAGGAAGAGTTTCCCCCCAAGAGGCTCCAGAGTACAGCCCTGCCAACACCCTGACTGGGACTCTGGCCTTCAGACCCAGGAGAGAACATAATTCTTTTGTTGTAAGCCACTAAATTTGTGTCAGTTTGGTCCACAGAAATAGGAAACTAACACCTCAAGAATTGGGAAAGACTTGAGAGGGGAAAACAAATGCATGTGCTGAGTCATAGAGGGTGTGGAGATCCAAGTAGAGGAGGCAACGGTAAAATGCAAAATGGTGGGGTGAGAACAGCCTCGGGCTGGATTATAGAGGGCCCCGATGTTTCTGTTAAAATTTTACCTCGACATTTATTCATGGTGAATGAGAGGGAGCTCTTGCAGGGTTTTAAGTCATTTACATTTTAAATTTACACTTTTGAAAGGTCTCTGTCCACACTGTGGAGACCTTCCCTCACCAGCCCCACATCCAGTGTACTAGGAAATCCTATGGGCTCTGTATTCTAGATGCATCCACATTCTTACTTCGCTCCCTGCAGCCACAGCTAGCATTCTGATCCAAGTCCCCGGGTTCACTTCTAGATTTTGAAATAGCCTAACAGCCTCCTCACTTCTCTCTCTCCCCCTCTCTCTCTCTGTCTCTGTCTCTATCTATATACATATATATGGGTATACTATATCTATCTATATATATCTATATATCTATCTATATATATATATATTTTAATAGTCTTTGATCCAGTAACAATAAGCTCATTCAATAAATCTATATTAAAGAGATAGAGCTGGGTACCTGGGTGGTTAAGCACCTGCTGGGATCAAGTCCAGCATCGGGGTCCCTGCTCAGTGTGGAATCTACTTCTCTCTCTGCCCCTTCCTCTACCCTTCCCCTGCTCATGCTCATACTCACTCTTTCTCTCGCACTCTCTCTCGGAAAAAAAATAAATAAAAAAAGAGAGAGAGCTGTAGGAAAAGACACTAGGTAGATGATAGATACACCAATATTATTGATAAAGATAGAGACATACATTTGTGGGACAATTAAGTAAAATAGCATAAAAAATGTCCAGTAATGAAAGAATGCTTCACTACATTGTGAAATATTATTCAATCATAAGATATTTTCACTCATATACACAAAACAGTAATTAAATGGAAGCGATTAATGGCCTATTTTAACCTATCAGATTAGAAGATTCATTTAAATGATACCTAATTTGACAAAAGTGTAGGGTATGTTAGTATTCTAAATAGGCACAATCTCTCTTTTTTTTTTTTAAGATTTATTTATTTATTTATTTGACAGGAAGAGAGAGAGAGAGAGAGAGCACAAGTAGGCATAGCGGGAGGCAGAGGGAAAGGGAGAAGCAGGCTCTCTACTGAGCAGGGAGCCTGATGTGGGGCTTGATCCCAGGACCCTGGATCATGTCCTGAGGCAAAGGCAGCCGCTTAACCAACTGAGCCACCTACGCACCCCGGTACAATCTCTTTCAAGGACAACTTGGCACTAAGTGTAAAACGTCTGGCCCAGCAATAGTATGCTAGGATTTATCCTAAGAATAAAAGAAGAGATGAACGAAAGAGTCATTTCTATGAATGCTAAAAATGTTGATTAATTTTTTTCCTATAAAAGGAAAAAGCATGACCAACTTAAATTTACAACATTGTGTAGTTACTTAAATATATTATGATATATTTCTGGCACATTCATGTAATGGATTACAATGCAGCCCTTTAAAATGTGCTAAAGAAGAGGGGCACCTGGGTAGCTCAGTGGGTTAAAGCCTCTGCCTTTGGCTCGGGTCATGATCCAAGGTCCTGGGATGGAGGCCCGCATCGGGCTCTCTGCTCAGCAGGGAGCCTGCTTCCTCCTCTCCTCTCCTCTCTGCCTGCCTCTCTGCCTACTTGTGATCTCTGTCTGTCAAATAAATGAATAAAATCTTTTTTTTAAAATGTGCTAAAGAAGACTATTAAATAGTAAGGAAATATTCACAATGTTATTAAATTAAAAGAGAGTCTTAGAATAGTGCATACAGAAATTTATGTCCAGATAATATTCAGAAAACTAGAATGGCGTACTTTAAAATGCTCAGAGTTATTTCTGATGGTGGGAACTACATGTCCTTTTTAATTTATTGTTTATGATTTTCTCCTTTACCCAATACCTCAACAATAAATACATAACACTTTGAAATCAGATTTCAAATATTTTGTTCCTACATTAATATTTGAGAAAAGTCTCACAATGATATTTTAAAAGGTAAACTACTATACTAGACACAGGTTTTGATTCCAAATTGTGTATATGTTCACAAAGAAAATACACTGGAAGAAAAGACCAAAATACAAACAATGTTTAGTTCTGAGTAGTAGGATTCCCATTCTGGGGAAAATGGGATAAGCAGGTTCACCGCTGTCTCTCCCCGACTGAAAGCAGTTACAAAACCAGGACATAGCATGGGGACCAGCAATTTGAAGATTCTGGAAACAGAGCAGCAAAAGGACAGTGAAAGAAGATTGGCACTGGAAGTACCCTGACCCAGTGGAGAGAACTTACATTTTATTTAACTCCACTATGTCCCTATCTGGACTGGGGGTATTGGGGGCCCATCAGGGAGCCGCCGTGGGCATCCACCAGACATCTGGCTCCAGGAACACTGACCAGCTCTCCTGGCAGTGACCATGCTTGCAAAGGCAGCCCGCGACCACCTATAAAACTCGGGAAAAAACTTTCCACTCTCTCCAAGAGCTGCCTTCCCAAAAGAATAGAGCAGATCCTGTTGCCTTTTTCTCTGTGTCCCCTCGGTGTTCGGTCAACTAGGCCCATATGGTTGCAGAAGTGCTCCGCAGAGCAGGGTAAATAAAGCCACGACTTTCTGAGGGAGGTACCAAAAAGGCGACTCCCCGGGGAAATGGAGAACTGAAGCAATCAGAGAAAGGCACTTGGAAAATCATCCCACTGAGTTGCTGATGACCCCTGGCCTCACTGCCAGACTGCACGAGCTCCAACTTAATCCTAATCGAATGACGACTTTGAGAGCTGAACTAAGGGATAAACCACTACCAAAGAGTTAGGCTGATGGCACCACTGGGACAGATCAGAACAGCCCTGCCAAGTCGGGGTCCCTGCTCAGCAGAGAGCCGGCTTCTCCCTCTCCCTCTGTCCCTCTCCCTGCTCTCTCTCTCTCTCAAATAAATAAAACTTTTTAAAAAAAGAGAGTGAGGAGGGGCGCCTGGGTGGCTCAGTGGGTTAAGCCGCTGCCTTCGGCTCAGGTCATGATCTCAGGGTCCTGGGATCGAGTCCCGCATCGGGCTCTCTGCTCAGCAGGGAGCCTGCTTCCCTTCCTCTCTCTCTGCCTGCCTCTCTGCCTACTTGTGATCTCTCTCTGTCAAATAAATAAATAAAATCTTTAAAAAAAAAAAAAAAAAAAAAAAAAAGAGAGTGAGGGGCGCCTGGGTGGCTCAGTGGGTTAAGCCGCTGCCTTCGGCTCAGGTCATGATCTCAGGGTCCTGGGATCGAGGCCCACATCGGGCTCTCTGCTCAGCAGGGAGCCTGTTTCCTCCTCTCTCTCTGCCTGCCTCTCTGCCTGCTTGTGATCTCGCTCTGTCAAATAAATAAATAAAATCTTTAAAAAAAAAAATTTATAAAAAAGAGAGTGAGAGAACTCACAGCCTGTAATTTCTTGGACATTAGCCTTAGCCGTACTTTTCAGCATTCGTCACATCAGGCAAGAGACTACTACAAAAATTTTTTGTGCAGCAAAGGAAACCATCAACAAAATGAAAAGGCAACCTATTGAAATGGAGAAGTTATCTGTGAATGATATCTTTAACAAATGAACAATACCTAAAATATATAAAGAACTCACACAACTCAATACCAAAAAAAAGAAAGCCCACTACATAGTTGTTGGAGTTAACCTGATTTGGAGTTTACAGCAGGTATTACCAAATTCCTCCACCAGGTAATGGTGAGCATTCTTGAAATGAACAAAAGAAAGTGTCAACAAAAAAAAAACAGAAGACATAGGTGCCTGGGTGGCTCAGTGGATTAAGCCTCTGCCTTTGGCTCAGGTCATGATCCCAGAGTCCTGGGATCAAGCCCTGCATCGGGCTCTCTGCCCAGCAGGGAGCCTGCTTCCTCTTCTCTCTCTGCCTGCCTCTCTGCCTACTTGTGATCGCTCTCTCTCTCTCTCTCTGTCAAATAAATGAATAAAATATTTTAAAAAAAAACAGAAGACAGAAACAAGGGTCAAATGGAAAATTTCAAACAAAATTCATTGGAGGGACTTCTTAGCAGAATGGAGATGACAGAGGAGAGGCCAGGAGAAATTACATTAAGTTAAGCAACAAAGAGAATAAAAGATTAAAAAAGGGTGAATCTATGAGTTACTTCAAAAGTGTCGGGACAATACCAGAAGGTCTAAAAACACTCATGTCACCAGAGTCACAGAAGGAGAGGAAAAAAAGATGGGGTGTAAAACACTTTTTTTGAAAAAACAATGAAAATTTTCTGAATTTGGTGAAAGACACAAACCTACCCATTCAAGAAGCCCAGCAATTCCAAAACCCACCCGGACACATCATAAACAAGCTGCAGGAAACCAAAGGCAAAGGAGACATCTTGAAAGCTGTCAGAGAACAATGATTTGAATAAAGGCAGGTTTCTCCTCAGAGCTGAGCCCTGAAGACTGGAAAGAAGAGGGCAATACTTTTTTAAGTCAAGGAATAGAACTGTTGGCATTCTATATCAGGGGTAACATTCCTCAGATTAAAAGCCATTCTCACACGAAGAGAAACGAAGAGAACTCATGTGTGCAAATATGCTCTCAAAGAACTGTTTTAGGAAGTTCTTCCAACTGGGGGATACGTTATCAGAAGGAAACTTAACTTTGAAAACAAAGGAAGAGAAACAAAAATGGTAAATATCTGATAAAAGTAACAATGGCAGTTGAACACAAAAGTTGTAACATTGTCTGATAGGGTTCTGTTGGATGTAGATGTAATAGAGAAGATCACTATTGTATACGGTGAGGAAGGTAAAGGGACTTATGTGGTGGTGATATTAGAATAAGAACTTAATTAACGAAATTAATGAAAAAGATGTTCAAGCTCTGAATAGGAATCAGGGGCAGGGAGAATGTTCTCCAAACCAGAACAAGACCTGTACCAAAAGGTCTGTCCTCACTTTCACCTGCCAAAACCCAACTTCATCCACCCATCTTTCTTCAATCCATGAAGACTTCATCAAAGTTCTCTCACTTCCTTCTGTGACATCCCCTTAGCCATTTGATTTATAACTGAGAGCCTTTGTAATACAATAACTGGTAATATTAATAAAAATATCAACAACTGGGTGCCTAGGTGGCTCAGTGGGTTAAAGCCTCTGCCTTCAGCTCAGGTCATGGTCTCAGGGTCCTGGGATCGAGCCCCGCATCAGGCTCTCTGCTCACCAGGGAGCCTACTTGCTTCCTCTCTCTCTGCCTGCCTCTCTGCCTACTTGTGATCTCTGTCTGTTAATTAAATAAATAAAATCTTAAAAAAATATATATCAACAACTATCTGTTAGGCATCTTCTATCAGATGGGGCACTAAGTATAACCCTTTACAAATGTTATTTCTAATGCTTACCAAAACCCTGTGAGACAGATAATATTATCCCCCACTTAACAAAAGAGGACACAGTCTCATTGGCTACTGTGATTTGTATGCCTGTTGCGTTTACAATAATTAGACTTCTCAGGTTCTGCTAAGTTGGATCTATCCTGAAGCATCTTCTGGGCTCACAGAATCTAAGCTGGACTGACCTTGGTAATGTGCTTCTACTTTAATCCTCTGACTCTATAACTGACAAAACTGGACTCATTTGGTTTATTTTGAAATGGACTTGAGGGGCGCCTGGGTGGCTCAGTGGGTTAAGCCACTGCCTTCGGCTCAGGTCATGATCTCGGGGTCCTGGGATCGAGTCCCACATCGGGCTCTCTGCTCAGCAGGGAGCCTGCTTCCCTCTCTCTCTCTCTGCCTGCCTCTCCATCTACTTGTGATTTCTCTCTGTCAAATAAATAAATAAAATCTTTAAAAAAAAAAAAAAAGAAAGAAAGAAATGGACTTGAACCCATAAATCCCAGAGAAGTCCAAGCCAATAAAATATGTGTGAACTGGGAGGTCTTGACTATGGCTCTTAAGCCTCCCCCCAAATAACATGCAAGAAAAGGCTGAAAGAGTTGGAGAGAGCTTTGTGCAAACAGCAAAACCACTCTGGATTCTAGGATCAGAGAGAAACAATTTATGTTTCTGAGCATCAATACCTTCGACTGACCTTGCTGCTGAATGCTTATTGTGATTTCTGTGCTGCAGCACATTCCAAGTTCAAAGTAAGATGGATATATCTTAGCAACACGTGCTGGAGAAAAATCGATTTTTATGATAAGTGATGTGATGCTTGTCTTGTCTGGGGGCTGTGTGGGCAGCCCCGACGGAGTCCAGCATATCTACTTCTGAAAGGCCACCGCTCTTGGAGCATCATAACAGGATTGTTACCTTGGAAAGTTTTAGGCCAAGCTGCAGTGCACACAGAAAGAAAGAGTATCTAAACCGTTCAACTATAATGTCTGCTATGGTCTGAATGTGACCTCCTCCATATTTGTATGTTGAGACCCTACCCCCCACCCAAGATGATGGTATTAGGCAGTGGGACTTACGCCAGGAGAGTAGAGCACTCATGAGTGGGATTAGTATTCTTATAAAACAAGCTCCAGAGAGACACAGTCTCTTCTACCAAGCAAAGATGTAGTGAGAAGGTATCCGCTAAGAACCAGGAAAAGGGCCCACACCCAACCATGTTGCCATCTTGATCTTGGACTTGCCAACCTCCGGAACTATGAGAAATAATTGTCTGTTTTTATGAGCCAAACTGTCCTGCTATTTTGTTATACCAGTGTAAGCAGATTGAGACAACATCCGAGGGAGCTTGGCATGGAGGAGGCCCAATGCACTGGGCATTGAAGAAGTGGATTTTGACTTGGAGAAATGGGATTGGAGGGGATAGGGAGCAGATGATATTCCAAGTTGAGAAAGCCAGAGCCCAGGAAAGGGGAGCAAGTCACAGGGAGCAGAGTTTGACTACAGCATAGGGTGTATATTCAAAGAAGGAAAAGGGAGCATGGGATGTAAAGAAGGATAGGGCCTGCATTAGGAAGAGAGTTTTCAGTGGAAGGAACTGAAACCCTATTCAAGTTTGCTGAGTGAAAAAAGAAGGGAATTCATTGGGCTCTCATAACTGGAACACCCAGGGCTGCTGCTAGACTCAGGTAAGATTGGATCCAAGCACTAAAAAGACCCTCCGTTTGTCCCTGTCCCCTTCCCTCAGCTGTACTCACCCATGGGTGCTGGCCAACTTCTTCAAGGTGGTCAACGAAAAACCAGCAGCAGTTACAGGGATACATCCCCTCATCTGAAACTCAGGTGGGAGAGCGTCTCCCTCGCCTAGAGCAGTAGCTCAGTCTGATTGGCCTTGTGCAAGACACTTCCTAACCTCTCCCTGCACCAGTCGCTGGGTGCCTGTAAATGGGGAGCAGTGGTGGGCCAGGTCTGAGTTATCCACCCACCCTATTGCCACAGAAAAGGGCCTGTACCCAGAAGATGGAAGATGAGGAGAGGGAAGGCAAAAGTAACAGTTAACACGGTCTACCACAAGGCTACGTCGTGGAGGGCCTCGGAAGTCAGTGTCGGAGGTTGGCAGTGTATTGTTTAGACAATAGCAGGGACAGTGACTTCTGTCTTCCAGCAGAGAAGATGACTGATCAGAAATGAGAGTTACATAAGGGAGTCCAGTGACAGTGCTTGGGGTGGACTGCAGGGGTCAGGCATGAGGGAGGGTCCCTCCACCTCCAGGGGCTCACATCTGAATTTGACCCCCTAGGGAGCCCAAGGGTAGGTCCTTGCCATGGTAGAATAGGGAAGAGCAAAACACTGGGAGAGGACTGTTCTTATGTCTTTATCCTGACAACCAAATAGCAACAGCACCAGAGCAAGGGGGGGGGGTGGGGGGCTGCAAAAAGACCAGGGTTCCGTGTTTTCTCGCAAGCCTGTGACCCTCACAAAGCTTGTCTCAGACTGAACATCGGAGGGGAGGTGGAATGCAGAATGAACTTGCCTGGGGGCGTCAGATAGGGGCTGGGGATGATAAAGACATTAACTTGGTATGTGCACAGAATAAGATCCAGAAGGCTGCACACAAACTGTCAGCACTGATTCGCAGAGAAGAGAGAGAACTTTCACTTTATAACAGCAACACTCTGATGTTGTATAAAATAAGCAGGTTTCCATTTGTAATAACAGTATCCATGGGCATTGTGTCAATGTTGTGTATACATGGCAAAAATGCGCATTATAAAGGAAAGGCATTGGAATTTTTTGTACCTTGAACTGGTGACTTGGGACACAACAGGTTTGCTCTGGGTGGAGATGAAGAGGGTACAGTGCGGGGCACGTGGTGGACATGGTTAGTTCTCTCTGGAGCCTCAGGAAGCTTCCATTGAGAGGCTTCTCGTGCTTAGACTTGAAAGAGGACGGAGCGTTGACCAGACCAACAACAATCAGAGGAACAGACATTGGAGGCTGAGGGAACAGGGCAGAGGAGTGAGGGCAGAGGAGCCTGGAAGGTCTAGAAAGGCAACTCGGAGCAGGAGGTAGGGGCCAGCTCAGTCACCCCACCTGCGTACCAACCCCCTCTCCCCCCTCATGGAACTTTGGAACTTCCCCCCACATGGAACTTTGCTCTGAGAACAAGAGGGAGCCATTGATAGGCTCCATGCAAAGGCAGGAGTGGTGTTGAGGGCCTGAACGAAGGTGGCAGCCATGAGGATGGAAATTTCTCACATCCAAGAGCAAGGTTCACACGCTGAGCCGGACATGGGGGATGCGAGAGTTAGGGCTACTGGTTGCCATTTTCTGGTCTGAGCTGCTGCTGGATGATGGTCCATAGAAAGAGGAGAGCTTTCTTTTTTTCCTTTTTTAAAAGATTTTATTTATTTATTTGAGAGAGAGAAGAGATCTCAGGACCCTGGGATCATGACCTGAGCCGAAGGCAGAGGCGCTTAACTGACTGAGCCACCCAGGTGCCCAGAGGAGAGCTTTCTTAAGGTCAACTCCATGGTTCTATGATCTTTATTATTATTCACCAGCGTTCACTTTTTTTCCCTGTAGGTTAGTTTCATCCACTTTGCATCTGCCATCTGATGATTCGATCATCCCCATTAATACTGGAGTGGCCATTCAGTGGCAGCACATTACCCTGTCACCTGCACCTTCCCTGAGCTTTTAGAGAATGTCCAGCCGCTCCTCCCCAGGACACCCTTGCCATTTCCCACACGTGCTACATCATGGTCCTGGCTTGATCCCAGGACCCCAGGATCATGACCCAAGGCGAATGCAGTTGCTTAACCAACTGAGCCACCCAGGGCCACCCCTGGCCCCCTGGCCCCGGACACTCTTTTATCAGCCTGGTGAAGGGAGTATGCTCTAGTTCTCTCGAGGAACATAGTTAGGGTCCCTTTTCTGGCCTCACCAAATAATCTTTCCTAACACTCCCAGCCCTCTGTACCCCAGAGCATTTCTCAGCACTCTATTCGGGCAGCTCTGCTTTGCACCTGGTTAACTGTAGGTCACCACTCTGCCTCTGTCTCAGAGAGTAAGCGAGTCACCTGTCAGGACTGGCCCAATGTCTTTGCCAGGAGGGGCTCCCCTATCGATAATTCCCCTTGCCATCTATCTTATGTCCTCCACAGCCCCAGTTCAAACCTCCGTGCTACCGCCACACACAAGCCCCCAGAGGACTCGGTTCCTACAGTTCTTTCAGTGAGTACAACATTTCCTCTGAGCCTTGGAGCTATGCTCCACTCTGACTCTGGTTCTGGTCAAAAGCAAATCTTGGTGGGGCAGACCTTAAGGAAGATGGAACTCTCTTATGCGGCAAGGCCTGCCTAAGTGCCTAGCCGTTTCCACGGGTACCTACACCATGGTCTGAGAGAGCATGAAGCGGAGCATATGTCCCTTACCAAAAGGCATTTGCTTGGCAATTTCGAACTTACATACCATCTGAAATTTGCTCAAGAATGCCTGAGAATTTAGCCATTACTTATGAGCATTCCCTCATGCCTCTGGCCCTCGCCTTTCCTGCCCTCCTAACGTTCATCTCCCTCCTCCCCCAGCCGAGGACATTAACAGACGTGCCTCCCAACCACCATTCTAGTGGACTTGTCGGAAAACGAGATCCCAGCATCCTGCTTAGAACACGAAGCAGGGGTGTCGAGCTCCGTGGAGCCTGAGAGCATACTCAGTCATTTTAAAAGCTTGTTATTTTTGAGGCCCCAAGCTCAAGAAATGAATTCAGAAAGAAAATGAAAAAAAAATAACAAGACAGATAGCAGGAGTGCCTCCTCCACTAACAAAGGCCCTCAGCTGAAACCAATTTGGACAGCTCAGCTCCGTCTCGGCTCATGAACTCCGGTTTACCTCAGAGAAGCCCTGCAGTGCACACTTGCGTGCATACACGCACACACGGCAGACCGGGTTGAGAGCTGTTCAGCCTGAAAGAAGCAAAGGAAACTTGCTCCTTTTATTTAGGTGATAATCTCTGTGGTTTTGATTTCAGTAGCTTAACATTTTCTGAAGAGGTCTTAGGTCATCCTGGGCCTGAAAGATGCGTTTTTAGGAGACACTTCGGGATACTGAACCTCAGGAGAAAATAGGATAATTCCAGAACCAGCTCCTGGTGCCTTTGTTTACACTAGCCACTTACCCTTTGAAACACCTCATCTCACAAACGGCCTTTTTATTTTTTCCAACCCAGGAATGAAGAATTTGAAATCCTGAAATATCTGAAGTGCCCCAACCCAGAACTCCTCACCAGAAGGTGCCTGCCTGAATCTGAATCTCCTGAGAAGAAAATGGCTTGCCAGCTCCTGGGGAAGATTCGGAGTCTTCCTTTCAGCTAGCCTCTATCATCAGAGGAAGCAAAGAAGGTAAGGAAAGGCACGCTCTCTCCCTCACTGCCTTCAGACCCCAGCCAGTATCCACCTTCTCCTTCAGACTTTCTGAAAAATCAACCGAGTCCTCTAGAATTTCACAATCCTGCACACAAGGACACAGCCTTGCCCACTCAGTGATACCTGCTGTCCACCCGAGCAGCTTGGATGCTTTCTGTAAACAAGGAACACTCCTTCCCCCCCAGGGCATGACAGAAATGAGGTAGAGAAAAATTTCATTCTATTATTAAGTGAGAAAAGCAAAAGTCCAGAGCTGTGTGTATGATAAGCTACTAACTGTATAAAAATGGAAGAAAAGAAACTCATTTGCTTGCATAAAAATATCTATGGGGATGCCAGGTGGCAAAAGCAGTTGGGCATCTGACCCTTGGTTTCAGCTCAGGTCTGATCTCGGGGTCATGAGATCTGTGCTCAGTGGGCTTAAGATTATCTCTCCCTCTACCCCTCTGTACCTCCTCCACTCTCTCTCTCTCTCAAATAAATAAATAAATAAATCTTGGAAGGAAGGATAAAGAGAGAGAGAGTAAGTATCTCTGGAAAGAAACATAAGAAACAAATTATACAATCTCTGAGGAAGGAAACTGTATCCTTTTGTGGCCTTTGAATTTTGAAACAGACTGAATTTCCTGTTCAAAATGAAGTAATTAAAACACAATTTAAAAACACATATTTATTTTTAAAATATTTCAATTCCCCCAGAATTTCAAGGTAGAGTAGGCAAGGTTGGACCAATAATAGTATACTTGTGGGGGAGAGTATTCTTCTAAGACTGCAACCCAAGGAATGTTAAATACTGGGACCATGCTTCTTTGGGAACAGGTGGAACCAGAGGTGGAAAAAACAGTGTTGTACTAAATAGTAACAGTGCCAGTGTGGAAGTGAAACATCTTAGAACTCCAGGAGCATTCCTGAGTTCAAAAAATCATGGGAGTGTCACTGGACTTTCTGATACAAAATGGGGACAAGAACAAGGCTCATGGGGGCACCTGGGTGGCTCAGTGTGTTAAAGCTTCTGCCTTCGGCTCAGGTCATGATCTCAGGGTCCTGGGATCGAGCCCCCACATCGGGCTCTCTGCTCAGCAGGGAGCCTGCTTCCTCCTCTCTCTCTCTGCCTGTCTCTGCCTACTTGTGATCTCTGTCTGTCAAATAAATAAATAAAATATTAAAAAAAAAAAAAAAAGAACAAGGCTCATGAAGGCACGCCTATGGGGTCAAAATAAGACAGCACACTTGGATGGAGAAGATAGTTAAGAAGGTCAGGAAAAAAATAAAAAGTCTGAAATTCACAGAAGTCACAAAGAAGGTATAGGATACAGAGCAGAGATTTAACCTCCCAAGAGCAGCCCAAACCCCGATACTGAAGTATGTACTTACACCAAAACTAAGGTTATCCTGGAAGGAAACTTGCTCCTGAGATCCACAGGCAGCACCCCTGCCGACTCATACAGAGCCTTTGCATGATCAAGAAAATGGTACTCCTTCCTCAAGACACCTTCCTTGTATCTGCCAGAAGGGCAGCCCTTCCTGGTGTGAACCCGCAGCATGTTAAATCATTGGAGCTGCAGAGGACAACTCTGAGTAGGGGCAGGGAGCCTGCAGGGCCACGTCTGTGGATCTCAAATGGAGGCAGGATTGCCTGTCTACACACATGCACACGTGCACATATGCACCCACTCCAAACCCTAACAAGTGATTCATATTTCAAAACACTATTTTGTGAAAAAAAAAAAAACTTCCTTAAATAAGCTTTGTTTTTTAGGTCAAAATGTGACTTGTTATTACTGTATTTTATGTCTATATTTTACTGTGCCCTGAGATTTAATTTGTGCCCAATTTGTCATGGCTCAAGAAATGTTGGGAACTCGTGGTTGAAAGACTCAGAGTTCTAAGAGCAGAGGCCATCCACTTCCTAAGTAAGATGTGCTTCATGGAGAATGTCCTCTGTAGGTCAGCTTCATCTGTGATATTAGGTGATGCAAGAAATTATTGGTGTAGGGATCTAATATGGGTAACAACTTTCTCCTCAAAGGTTCTCAAATTCTAATCTGCATAAGAATAACCAGAGAAGTATGTTAAAATTATATTCCCACCTCTTCCATCCCAACTACAGCCACCATCCTGACTCAGTGGGTCTGGAGTTTTGTTAAATACCTGAGCAAGGACTCAGCTATAGCACAATCTTCAATCTCTTGTGTGAACTCAGAGGAGATTTGCAAAATAGGGACAGTATCCACGATCTCTTTTGTTACCAGTGGCTTTGAAATACATAAGCAATAATCACATGGCTCCCTTAGGTATTTGAAGCAAATAAAGCAAAAGTGCAGGAAAGTCAAAATTGCCTCTGATGTCTTCCTTCCATTGGGTCCCAGATGAAGAAATTGACTTGCATTCAGGAGCTCTCCTAAATGAGAAATAAGTATCACTAAAGAGAATCCCAGCAAGCGTGCACCACAGAGAGAATGAGACTCACCCAGGAGGCAACAGATCAGGGTCTCCCAATTTACCCAGCAGAGGAGTAAGGAACCCATGATTCTGTGACAGAAGAGGAAGCCCTCATGCTATTAAATACTTGCATAATGTGATACTTGTTGGCTTCATGTTAAACAAAGTACTAAGTACGTTCAAGTTGCTCTAGAGCATCTTTCTTCTTTTGCCCTTTCTCCTCCCCACCATCTCGGCCCTGAAACACATGCCCATGAGGAAAGGGACAGGAAATCAACAAGTATGGACTGAAGTCCTGCGAAATAGTTAGTCCTGTTACCACTCTGCAAATATGGGAACAGAGCACAGAGATTAAATGCCTTGCTACAGTCACACAGGGGGACAATTCGGGCCTAGGACTCACAGGTTGCTCTGGCTGGCATTCCAAGCCTTGGCTTGTGATGCCCTGGAGCATTTGTGCTGTGCACTCTGCCAGGCACAAAATAATGGTAACTAACACATGGGGTAATAACATGATTTGTTCTCAGTTTCTTTTCTTTTTTTTTTTTTTAAGATTTTATTTATTTATTTGACAGAGAGAGATCACAAGTAGGCAGAGAGGCAGGCAGAGAGAGAGAGGAGGAAGCAGGCTCCCTGCTGAGCAGAGAGCCCGATGCAGGACTCGATCCCAGGACCCTGAGATCATGACCCGAGCCAAAGGCAGCAGCTTAACCCACTGAGCCACCCAGGCGCCCTGTTCTCAGTTTCTTAAGTCTTGTGCCCAAACACTCTCCTTCTCTACTCTCTTTCCTCAAATCTCATCTACTTCTCATGGCTTTAAATTCTTTCTATATATAGTCATCAACTTTCAAATTTATATTGTCAGCCCGGATCTCATCCCTGAGCTTCGGAGATGTATCCACTAGGCAACACATCCATGACTTCTTGGGGTCTGAAATGGAATATGTCAAACACTGAACTGTTTATTTACAGCCCATCCCAGCAAAATCCTTTCCTTCCAGCAAAATCCTTTTCCTTCCTCGTTCTTCACCATTTTGCTTACGGACACTGCTTTCGAGGGGACTCCTCTCAACAACGAGCATTGCTCTGAATTCCTTCACCCTCCCACACAAGGTACATTAGCATCCTGAGACCCACCTACAAATTGTAACTACAAATCTAACTACTACCTACTCTCCTCTCTTTAACCATCCAGTTATATAGATATGCATCTGTGTATTCTTATTTCTCAGCTGCAGTGTCATGGTCAAAAACTTCAAGAGCCACTCATTGCCCATCAGGTTAAGAAGCCTACCTATGTCGGGCGCCTGGGTGGCTCAGTAGGTTAAAGCCTCTGCCTTCGGCTCAGGTCATGATCTCAGGGTCCTGGGATCGAGGCCCGCATCGGGCTCTCTGCTGAGCAGAGAGCCCGCTTCCCTCTCTCTCTCTCTGCCTGCCTCTCTGTCTACTTGTGATCTCTCTCTGTCAAATAAATAAATAAAATCTTTAAAAAAAAAAAAAAAAAGAAGAAGAAGCCTACCTATGTCTTTGATCTCATCCTCCCTCATCTCTCCATCTTGGTTCCTTCCATACCTGGAGATCTGAGCTCTTTCCCACCTTGGAGCCAGAGTATTTGCTGCTGCCTCCACCTGGAATGTTTTTCTCCATACCTTTCCCATAGCTGTCTCAGTTTAAATGTAGATCCTCAGAGAGGCCTCCCCTGATCGCACTATGTAAACTGGGTCCTGTACATACTTATTTTTCTCTAATGAATACCTATCCATGACTTATCATCGGTTTTTCCATTAGACTAAAAGCTTTGCGGGGACAGGAATGATTGACATAAATGATCATTCCCTGCACCCCACTTTCACCTAATTCAAAGAGCTCCACAGGAAAGGAGAGGAATTAAGGACTATCTGTAATGTTTCTGTATCCATAGAAGTAGTAAGATTGCATGCTATAATAGGTAGAATTGCGTCCCCCAGAAAGATATGTTCATTTCCTGATCCCTGGAACCTGTGGGCATGACCTTAGTCACAAATAGGACTGCTGCAGACATAACCAGTTAAGATGAGGTCGTACTGGACCTCATCTTAATCCAGTATGATTAGTGTCCTTATAAGAGGAAACTGGGGACACAGAGAGGGAGAATGCCAGGTGACAACGGAATAGTGACTGGAGTGGTGTATGTATCAGCCAAGGGAGCCAAGGACTGCCAGCAACTCCAGGAGGTACAAGGCAAGCCTGGGACAGATTATCCCCTGAAGCCTACAGAGACAGCATGGTGCTGCCAACACCTTGATCTTGGACTTCCAGCCTCAGAACTGGAACTCTGAGAGGCTGAACTTTTGTTGCTTTAAGCCACCCAGGTTTGTGGTGGTCGTCTCTCACTTGAGTCAAGTGAGGAGAGGATAATAATTTCTAAAGTAAAATGTAGCTTTAAGTTTTGTGGATTTTACGAAGAGTAATTAGTCGGAAGTGAAGTTAGGCCCAATATAGGATTTGGAGAACCCGGAGATGATTTCTAACGTGGGTTTTCTTCCCCAAAGGTAAAAACTCTCACCCAAACTCTAATATCTCATCAGAACCAATGTTATCCTAGCCCCTGAAGCAGAAAATAAGACATATTTAATTCTTCAAGCAATTAAATTGCTCATTAAACTTTTGCCACCTGGCCTGAAAGAACAGAAAATCTTATTACAGCGAGGTTCGAAGATGTTCTCATTGTTTAATAGCTGTAGTACTTTTAAAAGTCAGGTACTGATAATGAAGTTACATCGGCCTTTTAGGACCTCTCTGAACACAAATTGCATTAACTCTGAAGTCTCAGTTGGTTCATCAACAGTAATGGAATTATTACTGCCAGAAGCCATGATTCCATGGAAATGATAATTGTATCTTTCCAAATACTACAAACAGTGATGCTTGGCAGTCCTGTATGCATTGAATCAGAAAACTTACCTTTTTATCTGAATTTTTGAGATGGGTTTTAATGTAAGCAGCATTTTGGAGGGGGAAAAAAACTATTCAAATTTTAATTTAAAATGGTCATTAAATATTGGGTAGGAAATTACTGATGGTCAAGTATTAGGTCATTCAAACCCTGTCCAGACTCATTGCTTACCCCTGGTGAACATGGGGCTACTCGCATCCTCTGAGTTTTGGGATCATCATCCATTAAAGAGCAAGAAGGGAAGAACTAAATCATTTCCCAAATCTTTTCAAGCTCTAAAATAATGTGTGTGAGCATTTCCTTATTCCTCTGCAGTATATTTAAACATAATATAATAATTGTTAATAATATTATATTATATATTATAAAATTATATATTTCTATTTTATAAAAATATATAATTATATATTATATATTTATATAAGTATATATATTATATAAATTGTTATATATTATAATATATTATATTATTATGTTTATATTAAACAATATAAACAATTTATAGCCAAGAAGCCAACAAAGAAGAGGAAATGGAATAATAAAAATGAATATTCCAAAAAAGGCAGATAAAGAGAAAAAAGGAGATAAAACTCAAAATTTAAATTCGATGACATCAGTATTCACATTCAATGCAGCTGGTCTTAACACTCCCAACTAAGGCATAGGTTGGCAGACTGGATTTAAAAAAAAAAAAGGCAAAACCAAACTGTATGCTGCCCACAAGATGGACACTTTAAGTATTAATACACCAACAAGTCTCAAGTAAAAGGATTAGAAAAGGTAATACTATGTTAATATGGGTTTTTTTCTTTTTTTTTTTAAGTTTTTAACTGGACTGCTAGTATTAACATGTGACTTTTTTTAATTTTTTTAAAGATTTTATTTATTTATTTTACAGAGAGAGAGATCACAAGTAGGCAGAGAGGCAGGCAGAGAGAGAAGGGGAAGCAGGCTCCCTGTCAAAGAACCAATGCAGGACTTGAGCCCAGGACCCTAAGATCATGGCCCGAGCTGAAGGCAGAGGCTTAACCCACTGAGCTACACAGGCGCCCCATAATATGTGATTTTAAAGCAAAAAATATTACCAGGAATTAAAAGTAATTAAAAAATGATATGAATGTCAATTCAACATAAGGACAAAACAATCCTAAATATTTATGAACTATTAACAGAGTTTCAAAATAGGTAAGCAAAACCCATCAGAACTAAAATGAAAAACAGACAAAGTCCACAATCTACCTGGGGATTTCAAGACCCCAACATTAAATGGTAGCAACAATAGACATAACATCAGTAAGGATATACAAAACTTGAACGCCACCATCAGCCAACATGACCTAATTGGCAGTCCAGATTATTTCCCTCAACAGAACCAGAAGATACATTGTTTTCAGGTGAGTATGGAACATTTAGGAAGATATATCTTGGGACATAAAGCACCTCTTGGAAAAATAACAAAATAACACACACTGAAAGTAACCCATCAAAGACAATGCCAAATGGAGAGTTACAAAGTATTTTGAACTGAAGGAAAACAAAGACACAACATTATCAGAATTTGTTAGAGCAGTGCTTAGAAGGAAATTAATAGCATTAAAATAACCAGTATCAGAAAAGAAGGCCTGAAGTCAGTGATTCCAGCTCACACTTTAAACTAGAAAAAGAGCAAACTATATTTGAAATAAGAAGTAAAAAAGAGCAGAAACTGGTGAAATAAAAAGCAGAAAAACAACAGAGGAAAGGATGATGGAAATAAAATCTGATTTGATTCCTTTTAAATCAATAAAACCAATTTTTAAAAAGGCATGTTGACATTAGGACTGAAAGAGAATATCACCATATTACCATGTAGCTTACTTTATTAAAATACAAGGGAACTTCCAGGGCGCCTGGGTGGTTCAGTGGGTTAAGCCTCTGCTTCGGCTCAGGTCATGATCCCAGGGTCCTGGGATCGAGCCCCACATTGGGCTCTCTGCTCAGCGGGGAGCCTGTTTCCTCCTCTCTCTCTGCCTGCCTCTCTGCCTACTTGTGATCTCTGTCAAATAAATAAATAAAATATTAAAAAAAAAATACAAGGGAACTTCCAATTTCTGCCAATAGATTTGATAGCAAATTCCTTTGAAGACGCACAACACCAAAGCTTACTTGAAAGAGTAGGTAATATGAATAACCCTAAATCTACTTTTAATATTGATTTGTAACATAAGAAGGAAATTCTAGACTCAGGTTGGCTTTATTAGTAAATTCTACCTAACACTATGGAAGAAATAATGACAATATGATACCCAGTCCTTCAGAAAACTAAAGAGGAATAAGTCAACACTTTCCCACTGAACCTATTAGGCCAGCATGACCCTTATAAACCCAAATCAAAGACATGACAAAATCCTGGAAGAGCTTACTACCACTTTTCAGTTATTTTTTAAAAAGCCATAAATAGGGGCGGCATGGCGAGCACGGCCTCGGAGATCATCGCCTTCATGGTTTCCATCTCCGGCTGGGTGCTGGTGTCCTCCATGCTGCCCACCGACTACTGGAAGGTGTCCACCATCGACGGCACGGTCATCACCACCGCCACCTATTGGGCCAACCTGTGGAAGACGTGCGTTACCGACTCCACGGGCGTCTCCAACTGCAAGGACTTCCCCTCCATGCTGGCGCTGGACGGTTATATCCAGGCATGTAGAGGCCTTATGACTGCTGCTGTCAGCCTGGGCTTTTTTGGTTCCATATTTGCCCTGTTTGGAATGAAGTGTACCAAAGTTGGAGGCTCAGATAAAGCCAAAGCTAAGATTGCTTGTTTGGGCTGGGATTGTATTCATACTGTCAGGGTTGTGCTCAATGACTGGTTGTTCCCCGTATGCAAACAAAATCACAATGGAATTCTTTGATCCTCTCTATGTTGAGCAGAAGTACGAATTAGGAGCTGCTCTGTTTATCGGATGGGCAGGAGCCTCGCTCTGCATCATTGGTGGAGTCATATTTTGCTTTTCAATATCTGACAACACCAAAACTCCCAGGATGGGATACTCCTACAACGGGGCCACGTCCGTCCTGTCTTCTCGGACAAAGTATCATGGTGCAGAAGGAGATTTTAAAACCACAAACCCCTCCAAACAGTTTGATAAAAATGTGTACATCTGAAAAGAGCACTGCTGCGAGCTGTCTCGAGTTATTGTAAAAGTGAACTGTTCACAGAATGACCCCCCCTCCTTGAGGCCCGCCTCTAATTCACACTCCAAACTATTTTTAAAAACATGAATTTGGAGAATCTGCTGATTGTGTGGATGTCAATGTTCTAATCATTTTCTGTTGTGGCTTTCTATAAAAAAATAAACAGGTTATTTACAGGGAAAAAAAAGCCGTAAATATGTAAAATGTCTCAGAAACACATGAAATTACTACTCAACAGTGGCAAGATTTGAAGATTTTCTTTTTATTAAAAATATAGCAACACAATAGCAGCATCATTTGATAAATCTTTACTAGTACCACTTGGAAGTAGTCCTACTCACATAAATATACACCACCTAATGCAGCATCTTTACGTTTACATTTTAAACTCTTCCCCTAATAATCCATAGCATCATGTAAAGAACACTACTGTTAAGATTCAGGAGAGTAATAGTTAACTATGAAACTGAACTACTTACACAACTACATAGTACACCCAAATGTCCTCTTCTGTGGAAATTGGGAAGCTCTGTTGATAGTTGCCCAACAGTCTGTTGCCTGCCACGCAACCTCAGATTGGTGGAATTCCATCCCTTCAACTCTAATTCCTTCAGTGTGATTTTCATAAATTTGGCTTGCACATATAGTCAATTAATTATCTATCTAGCAAATAAAAGTGAATCAGGAGTGGAGAAAACTATATTATTCCATTCTAATCCCAGGAAAATAAGTCTTAGCAGTAAAATATCTGAAGTTTCCCAAAGGTTGGTAATTTTCAAAATTAAAATGTTAGCCAGATACAAAGTAAATTTAAAAAAGTCAATGAACTAAAATACTGCTTTTAAAAATAATATACTAAGAAACATTATATTAAATATAAACTAACAGTTATAATAAGTTAGTTGCTAGGAACTATAAAAATACCTCAAAATAGAATGGAAAGAAATCTAGTTATAACTTACTACCAACCTGAATAGGGACCAAAAGTCATTAATAGCTCCAGCTTTTATTTTTAAAATAATGTTATCAATCTTCAGGCAGAATCATCAATAGAAGATTTAAGAAAAATACATCCACAAACCCAAAAATAAGTAGGGAAGTCAACTTTATTTTAAAAGACTTTATTACATTATACTGGACTACTGCTTCCAGAAATAGAAGTTAGCCCTTTTAAGAGCACTAACTTTTGAAATCTGAAAATAAACAATTTTAAATGAACATTACACTAAATACTAAAGAATACTAAGTATGTAAGTAGTGAAAATTTAAAAAAAAATCTCAACACATAAAGAACATGTGGAAATGACAACTTCATAACCCACCCAGTTAAAACCAGATAGTATGTTTTAGTGAAAATATAGTGATTCACTGAAATGTTAAGTTACTCAATGCATCCCTCCAAAAGGACTCATTTTAATAGTTAATTCAACTACTAAAAAAAAATTTTTTAATCAAATCATATTATTTCTAATAGATTTTTAAATGTTTAAAAGCCATCACTACATATTATAATCCTTTAAATTAATATCTTCAGAGTTGACTTGGATTAAGGGCTTTTTTTTTTTTAAGTTTTAAGATAAAGACAGCAACATATATATAGGAATGAATGAGGTCCTAGAAATAACTAATATCACAAATGAAGTTATTTTCTTCACAAAAAAGAAAGGATTCTAAATATGAGTTCTTATTTTTGAGCATTTCAAAATTTAAACCTCAGACATTTCTGAAGATCAACACAGTATATATAGAACCTCCTGAATATAAGAATTCTGAACAAAATCACAAGCTGATTAGTGTTTGCAATTATAAATTAATTGGATTAGATGGAGAATAATGAGACAACTGCAGAAGTTGTGGATTTATACTTGTTTTCACGTATGAAAATAGCCAGATTATGAAGGCCCATCTTAATATAAATAATTCATCTCATTGCTGAAAAGAAAGAACAAGAGGATCAACAGACTTTGTCTAAAATGATGAATAGCAACACAATTCAGGAAAAGAATCTACTCTCTGTTTAATCAGGCTTAAAGAGATAATTATAGAACAGATCAAGTATAAAACGCCTGTCTTCTTGGCCTTACCTCAAGTTTTCCTGACAACATCTACCTGGATTAAAAAAAGAATAGCCTTAAAGAAAAAACAAAACGCCTTGCAGGAAAATAACAAATAAATGGAAACCTACCTGGCTCCTATAAGTGAACAAAAGCAAAAAAGTCTCTCTTTCTCTCTCTCTCTCTCACATACACACATACATGCACTCTCGCACTCACTCCAATACCTCCAGGCCCTAGAAAGCTTTGCTTCCATAAGCCCATTTAAGAACATTTTTCACTTTCTCTGGATCTCTTGTATTCCTATTCATGTCCAACTTTAACAAATCGGAGTCTTCCAAAAGCATCATCATCATTTTAAAGCTGAATATCACCAACAGGAAAAATAATTAGCAGCAAGAACCAAATTAAGTTTGTCAACTGTCAATACAGGGAACATTAAGAGTCCAGAGTACAAGAAATAACTCAAACTTTAAATGATGATTTCATAGACACCACACATTCATTCTCCAAGTCGAAATAATCTCTATGCCAACTAAAACAAGATAAACATGATAAACTAAGATGCTATTTTGAAATGCATAAACAAGTACTTTCCTCTAAAATACTTAGCTTTATTAGAGAAATGGTACTAAAAATAACAAAGATTCAAACATTTGCTCTATTCTACTTACATATTATAAATAAGACAGCTGTTGGTGCAAGACACCCACTCCTTCGCAATCTTTCCATATGCACCCAAGCATTCTTGTATCAGAATAAGCTGTTTACCAGCCAACCGTATGTGGCTGAATGATTAAAATGACCATCTATACTTTACATAGTAAAGCATTTTCAAAAATTTTAATGTACACAGTGACAAAAAGGAAAAAAAAAACACAGTTATTCTGAACACATGAAGAGTAATTAAGCAGCTTCATAATCAAACCAGGCTTCATTGCAATAAGGGCAATTCTTTCCATTCTCTACCAAATACTTAAGTTTCAACAGTATTAACATTAAAAGAAAACTCAAGTTGAAACCAAGTAACTGATGTGCTACTCAGCTTCTTAAATCTATAAGTAACTCTTCCCATGAGGTAAGGCAACGGAGTAATTTGATTGTATTAGGTTGCATTAAAATAATGATACTTGATTTTTTAAATAACATGCTAATTAAAAGGTGTAACTTTTAGGAGAACAAAACAATAATGAAAAGATATCTGAAACTATGAGTTATGGCTTTGGGGGAAAATATTAGCAATGTTTTCCTACTTGCATACTTCCTGCAGAAAGTGAGCCTAAGAGTAACGAATGACCTATATTTTAAACTCAAGTAAACATATCTTTAAAACAAATAACCTCATGTGTTTTCTTTTACATAGAATTTCTGCACATCATTTATGAGAAGATGATTAAGAGGTAATAATTAAGGCCATCCAATGGAGACAACAAAAGTGTTTGCTCTGATTTAAGAACGAGCATGCTTCATTTTCAATTATCACAGTATAAAACTGATGGTCCCAAAACTGCATTGTTGTTTTAAGCTCTAAAGTCATTCTTGAAAACAGGACTTCCCTCATGTTAGGCGAACTACATAAGAAGCTCTTCTGACATACCACTTGCACCCTTCTCTATGGGAGTGAGTGGAATATCCATCTATGTTCCATATGAACTGAGAATGACTAGCACATATAAAATTCTAGAAAACAGCATACCACATTGTAGAAGGCACTAAAGCTTCAGCTTGTGCTCCCATAGCCCATTTTGAAAACCCAGTTTTCTTTTTATAATGGCACCTTTGCCACCTACAGCTGACAACACACTGCAGTATTATTTGTAATAAGCTTGGAAATGTCAAGAAAGTTGAAAAAGAAATGCTTACTCTGTGGGGAGACCCAATGATTCTAAACACTGAATACTAATGCACTATTATTAGTATTCAACACGGGTGCTCTTCCTTTTGAGAGAGAACAGGAGCATGCATTGTCAGTTGTTTGTTAATCCACTTATTTAAGCAACTTTAGTCTGTAAAACTATTTTAACAAAAAAAAAAAAAAAAAAAAAAACCTGTTGTCCTAAACAGTGAGCAAAAGAAAACACAATAGTGAGAATTTAATTAACACAATCACCGTAAATCCTGTGAAGTAAATGTTAAAACTTCTTACATACTCTGCACTTACAAGGATGTATATATATTTCCACCGATTTCAAGCACATCATCAAATCTGTATATATTGAAATTAAAAAAAAAAGTAAAACAATACAAAATTCAGCAACTACCATTTTTAAAAAGAGCCTCCAATGCTTATCTCCAGTCTTTAAGGATAGTACAAATTTGGATTTTGATGTCCCATTTATTTGTAATGGTTCTTGGCAAACACTAACAAACCACATGACAAGTGTGTCAGCCACCATGGAAATGCACAGATTCTAGAAGATGAGGAGTTTGGGTAACACCTGTTATTTTCACGATGTCCATGCTTTATTTTCTTACTCCGGAACAAGATGG
The DNA here is from genome assembly GCF_020171115.1 of Neogale vison. NCBI lineage: Eukaryota > Metazoa > Chordata > Mammalia > Carnivora > Mustelidae > Neogale > Neogale vison. Next base: position 222,032,592 of record NC_058091.1, read on the forward strand.
CCACACAGTCACCTAACAACTAGAAAAGCTGTTAGTTTGTATCTTTATGCTCAACTGGATTTCTTCACTGTTTAACATCTTGTTGAGAGATTTAAAAGCTTTGGATTTTATTCCAGCGTGTATTTAGAGGTGCATTTGTCAGTCCTATACTGCTTCTGTTTTGGTAGAGAGGTTTTCTTCATTTGGCTGACAATTTCCATTTTGCTGTACTTTATTTTCCTCGGTCCTTGGTGCATCCTTGTCATCTACTTCTTTGCCCACGCTTGCTTCTGGTTCTTTATTGTGTTCCTTCTCCTAAAATAAGTATGAAGCCACACATTTAAAATTTTTCTCAAGAACTTCCTGTTACATCTGGTTATGGCTAACATATGTATTTCTGTGAACTTAGTAAAAGTGGGTATTTTCTGTCATTACCTTATCATATAAATAAGATATGCAAACGTGTATCAGTGTGTCCTCCATACTTCTCATAAAATATGGAAACTGTAAATTAAATTAGAATAAAATAGTCTAGAAGAAAGTCTAGGAAGTGTTCAGTAAACATTACTGAATTGAAAAAATGGAAGAGATCTGCTGAAAGAGTTAAACAGTTCCCAAAGATGCCAGGATAGATCTGTAATCTGGATACCAAAGAAGAAAAATTTAGAGGATGTAGAAAAAGAAATCACTATTTGTCCTAGCAAAGACTGCTCAAGAACAGTGCAATTCTGCCCTCAGCTCAAAGGAGAATTAAATGAGAACATATGGAACAATGTCTGACATCAGACATACAGAAATGCTCAAGAGGCATTATCAATGTTACTGACAATGATGATAAACCCCTACCAATGAGTAAATAAAATTTTAAGATGAAAGCTCCAAAACTCATAATTGATTTCCAAATACAAATAAACTTACTGAAATAACAAAGCAATTAATGTAATTCATAAGTAAATATTTATCCCAAAAAATACCCTTACTTGGTGGAATTTGGTTTTCCATTAATTATTCTAATCCAGTAAATCTACTAATTTCAGTGTACATTACAAAACCAATGATGACAGAACTTTTGTCAGATTTGCTGAAACAAATCTATTTCAAGAAAATATATATATATATATACATATATATTTTTTTTAAAGATTTTATTTATTTATTTGACAGACAGAGATCACAAGTAGGCAGAGAGGCAGGCAGAGAGAGAGGAGGAAGCAGGCTTCCCGCTGAGCAGAGAGCCCAATGCGGGGCTTGATGCGGGGCTCGATGCGGGGCTCAATCCCAGGACACTGCGATCATGACCTGAGCCGAAGGCAGAGGCTTTAACCCACTGAGCCACCCAGGCGCCCCAAGAATATATATATTTTTTGAGGAAAATACCCTCAACCAGAAATCTTTGTATAAAATCAAATACCTTATCATATATTGTTCCACATATAATATACGTTATGTACAAACAGTCTTACTGTATGCCATTCTAGGACTCCCTAAAGTAAGGAAAGCATATGAGTTTCAGTTAGCTCTTACCTCATCCCTTCAAAAATCCAGCCTAAAAAAGTTACCAATTTAATAAATATTAAAAGATACCAAAAACATACAAAATACCACAGCCCTCAAAAAGGTTTTGGTCTACATCTAGTCCTATGTAAAAAAAAAAAAAAAAACAAAAAACAAAAAACCCTCAATTATTAATTATTCAAAGCCTAAATAATGAATGCCTGCTACTTACTTTAAGTGAAGTATTGTTCTTCTCCAACTTTTCCTTTCCATCTCGGTCATTAGAGCTCTTTCTTGTAGAGCTTGATCGTTCTCTCTCTCTTCTTTCACTAATATGGTCCCTTTCTTTTTCTCTCTTTTTATCCTTCTTATTTCTGCTATAAGAATAGTGATAATATGCCAGTTAACTTCTAAGAGATTAAAGACCTACTATGTCATTGACAAAACAGTCTTCTCTAACATTAATGCACTATATGTAAGCCCATCAGTAATCTGGTCTGACCAAGTAACATAAACAGTCCTATAGCCCCACCTGCTCCACTCCGTACCACAATTAATTTTTTAAAGATGCCCAAGTCTTTTTGCAGAGACCACCATGTGTTCACATAAACCACAATTTCGTATTTTCAATTTATTTGTTCAATATTTATTTATCAACTGTAATGAGATTAAAATAAAACCAAATACACAGGTTTTTTACCCACCTTTTCAAAGCAAAAAATGAGTAAGCAGAAAGGAATGAAAAGGACAAAGAATTAAAGGCATCTCCCAGGGAGGACTGAATGACTGAATACCAGCAAAACTTGGAATTTCAAAATAACCAGTGCTACTGTCATTGTCATTCACCATTATAAACAAGTCGCACCAATTCAAGATCAAAAGTTAAGGGAAGACTACAAGAACAAGTTCCAATGATAAAAACAATATACCCTTAGAATTAGAGAACAAACATCGTATTTCCAATCGGAAACATAAGACTTTCTACCTTTTTATTTTTTTTAAAGATTTTATTATTTTTTTTTTTTAAGATTTTATTTATTTATTTGACAGACAGAGATCACAAGCAGACAGAGAGGCAGAGGAGGAAGCAGGCTCCCTGCAGAGCAGAGAGCCCGATGTGGGACTCGATCCCAGGACCCTGAGATCATGACCTGAGCCGAAGGCAGCGGCTTAACCCACTGAGCCACCCAGGCGCCCAAGATTTTATTTATTTATTTGACAGAGAGAGATCACAAGTAGGCAGAGGAAGGCAGAGAGAGAAGAGGAAGCAGTCTCCCCGCTGAGCAGAGAGCCCGATGCAGGGCTCGATCCCAGGACCCTGGGATCATGACCAGAGTTGGAGGCAGAGGCTTTTTTTTTTTTTTTTAAAGATTTTATTTATTTGTCAGAGAGAGGGAGAGAGAGCGAGCACAGGCAGAGGGAGAAGCAGGCTCCCTGCCGAGCAAGGAGCCCGATGTGGGACTCGATCCCAGGACGCTGGGATCATGACCTGAGCCAAAGGCAGCTGCTTAACCAACTGAGCCACCCAGGCGTCCCTGGAGGCAGAGGCTTTAACCCACTGAGTCACCCAGGCGCCCCAAGACTTTCTACTTTTAACAAGTTGGCCTTAATGTGGAATTTTAAGCTTTTCTCTCTTATTAATGAATAATTCAAAAATAAAGACAAAGACCAAGAAAACAAATAAAGATGCTGGGCAAGCAGAACTAAGTACATATAAATATTTAGTATAAGAAAGGTGGCAACTCAAATCATTGAGGAAAAGATGGGTCTTACAACTGGATTATTATTTGGTAAGTGATAAAACTCAAATCAATATCTCATATCTCATTCCATAAAATATAAATAGGTCCAAATGGATGAGAAACCTAAATTTTTAAAATAAAATACAAATGCTAGAAGAAAATTTACCCACCTTTTCAAAGCAAAATTCTTGTAAGATTTTTTTTAACGATAACTAAATTCAGGTACAATAAAAGACTGATAAATTTGCCTACATAAACCTTCGCAAGGAAAAAAAATACATTACCATATTCAAAAGAAAAATGACATATTTACAACATATGTGTGCATCTTTCTACATAATTTTTAAATATCAAGGGAACAATCACATCAAACTAAATAAAAGTCTTAGGAGTAAATTTAACCAAGGAGTCAAAAAATTGGCTGAAAAAGATGAGGACAAATAAACAGAAAGACATTCATGTTTATGGATTGAAAGACTTAAATATTATTAAAATGGCAACAGTATCCAAAGCCACCTAGAGACTGAATGCAACCTCTATCAAAATCCCATTGCTGTTGTTGCAGAAATACAAAAACCCACCCTAAAATGCATACAGAATCTTTAAGGACATCAAACAGCCAAAACAATCTTAAAAAGAACAAAGGTTGAAGGCACAGCATTCCCAACTTACTTACAAGGTACAGTAATCAAAACAGTACAGTACTATATAAGGACAGAAAATAAACCACTGGAATAGACCAGAAGACCCAGAAATAAACTCCCACATAAATGGTTCAAATGATTTCTGACAAGGATGCTAAGACTCATTCAACGGGGAAAGGACACTCTTTTCAACAAATGACATCGGGAAAACTGGACGCCCACATGTACAAGAATAAAGTTGGACCAATATCTTATACTATATTAAAAAGTTAACTCAAAATAGATTGAAGACCTAAATGTGTATGCTAAGACTATAAAATTCTTAGAAGAAAACACAGGAGAAGATCTTCATGACACTGCATTTACCAATGATTTCCTGGATATGACGCCAAAGGCAAAGGCATTGAAAGGAAAAAATAGATAAACCTGACTACATCAAAATTAAGAGCTTTTGTGAACCAAAGAATAGTATCAGGAAAATGAGAAAGCAACCCACAAAACAGGAGAGAGTATTTGCAAATCATGTCTCTGGTACGAGATTAATATAAAGAATTTAAAGAACTCTCACAACTTAACAAAATACAAATAACCCAATTTGGAAATGGGCAGAAAACTTGAAAAGGCATGTCCCCTAAGATATATAAATGATCAATAAAGCACACAAAAAGATGCTCACCAGGGGCACCTGGGTGGCTCAGTGAGTTAAAGCCTCTGCCTTCAGCTCATTCATGATCCCAGGATCCTGGGATCGAGCCCCACATCGGGCTCTCTGCTCAGCAGAGGGGGAGCCTGCTTCCCCCTCTCTCTGCCTGCCTCTCTGCCTATTTGTGATCTCTGTCAAGTAAATAAATAAGTAAAATCTTTTTAAAAAAAAGATGCTCGTGGGACGCCTGGGTGGCTCAGTTGGTTGGACGACTGCCTTCGGCTCAGGGCGTGATCCTGGAGTCCCGGGATCGAGTCCCACATCGGGCTCCCAGCTCCATGGGGAGTCTGCTTCGCTCTCTGACCTTCTCCTCGCTCATGCTCTCTCTCACTGTCTCTCTCTCTCAAATAAATAAATAAAATTAAAAAAAAAAAAAAAGATGCTCGACATCACTATTCATTAGAAAAATGCAAACCAAAACTACAAGATGGTACAAGATACCATTATGCACTCAGCAGAATGGCTATAATCAGAGGCAGACAATAACAAATGCTGGTGAGCATGCAGAGAAACTGGGAGTGCTAGCACAATGCTGGTGGGAAGGTCGAATGACAGAGGCATTTGGGAAAACAGTCTGGCAGTTCCTAAAAAGATAAGGAGAGGGACACCTGGCTGGTTCACTTGGTAGAGCAGGTGACTAGTGCCACCCTAAGATTACTTAGAAACTAAAAAAGTAAGTAAAAGTAAATAAACTGATTCGCTGCTCTGCATACTGATTTAAAAAAAAAAGAGTGTACTCTAAGACTCAGCAATTACCACTCCCTAGGCATGTGCTCCAGAGAAAGGAAATCAAGTGCCTACACAAAAATTTGTGAATGAATGTTCATGGAAGCATTACACATAATAGTTAGAAAATGGAAAAATACTAAGTTCATTAACTAATGAATGGATAAGTAAAACATGGTTTCATCCATTCAACGGAGTATTATTCACACAAGGAATAAGATATCAATACATGCTCTAACACGAACCTTGAAAACATTACATTTAATGTAATACAAATACAGAACACTACGCATACTGCATGAGTCCATATACCAATGTCCAGCACAGGCAAATCCACAGAGTAAGTTAGGCTGGGGACTCCCAGGAGCTAGTAGGGATTAAGTGCTTATGGGTACGGGTTTCAAGTGAAAAAAATATTCTGGAATTAAGTAGCAGTGATGGTTGACGATACTGTGAACCTCATTAAAAACCAGTGAATTGCATATTTAAAGTGAATTTTATGACATATGGATTACTTCTCAATTCAAAAAAACAACAACAAAAAAAAACACCTAAGGAGCGCCTAGGTGGCTCAGTCAGTTAAGCATGTGCCTTCAGCTCCCATCATGCTCCCAGGGTCTTGGGATCGAGTCCTCCAAGGGGCACCCTACTCCACAGGAAGCCTGCTTCTCCCTCTCCCTGTCGCTCCCCCGCTTCTGTGCTCTCTGCCAAATAAATAAATAAAATCTTTTAAATCTATAAATAAATAAACCCAAGGTGTAGTTGGGGCTAGGTAGTGTCTCCCTCTCTCTCACACACACACACAGTATATACATAATGTATGCTATCTTTCGTGAAGGAAGGAGTTATTCTAATCAATGCATCTGCTTAATTTTACAAAAAGAAACACAGGAAGGATAAAAACAATCGATTACTTACAGAAGGTGAATGGGGAGCAACGCACAACAAAAAGGCAAAAAGTAACTTTGTGAACACAACTTTTTATCTAATTTGAGTTCCTAACTGAAAAGTTCTTTCATGAGCAAAGTATTAAAAAGACGTATGTGGCCCACAACTACAGTAATGCCATCCATTATCTTCACCCTGAAACAACGCAGATAAACATAAGACCCCTACTGAGAAACATGCTCTTCTCTACACGCTGACAAAGGTTTTTATAAATTTCTCTTTTCTATACCTATAAAACCAGGGAAAACCAACCGAAAAACTATGCCCATTCATTAAGGTAGTGAAATGAAAAATAAATACACAGAATGCAATAACCTTCCTTTGCAGCACAAAGCCAACCAGCAATGAGAGGACATAATGAAAGAAAAGACCTCATTAACAAGGGCAACAACAAAAAAAGATCTAGGAATAAACTTAGAAGTTGCATAAAATCTGTACAAAAAAAACACTGAAACATTCTTTTTTTTTTTTAAAGATTTATTTATGTATATGACAGAGAGAGAAAAAAAGAGATATCACAAGTAGGCAGAGAGGCAGGTGGAGAGAGACAGGGAAGCAGGCCCCCTGCTGAGCAGAGAGCCCGATGTGGGACTCAATCCCAGGACCCCAAGATTATGACCTGAGCCAGAGGCAGAGGCTTAACCCACTGAGCCACCAAGGTACCCACACTGAAACATTCTTAAAATAATGCTATGGATGGTTTAAGAAAGTGAAAAAGAGTTGGTATAGAAAAACTGACCATCACAAAGCTTCATCTATTAAAAAAATGAATTTATCAACGTCCCCTAAGTTAACTTTATTTCTATATTTTATTTCTAGATTTTATTCAAGATTTTATTTCAAGAACCTAAACAACTCTTATTTTCAAATGGAAAAAAAAAAAAGGTAAGAATTGTCAGAAATGCTCAAAAAACAGCAGTCGAAGTGTGGGGGAGGATCAGGCTGACTAAATGTTTAAAAATACTACACAATTTGAGTAATTAAAAGCCTGGAGCATTGGTACATGATAATAAGTCAAACCAACCCAGCAGCAGCAAGGACCCAGAAATAGACCCATATACAGAAAGAAATATTTAATACCTGAAAAGGCAATATAACAAATCAAAGTTAGAAAAACTGAGTTTTTAATAAATGATACTGATCAAAAGAAAAGCATATGGAAAAATAAAACTGGACCCACATGCTGTATTATACATAAGGATAACCTCCTCCTAATAGATCAAAGATTTTAATACAGTAAGTAAAACCATAAAATTATAAGAAGAAACAATGGAAGGCATTTGATTATAATCTTAGAATAGAAAAGAGCTAATCTGATGTGACTCAAAATCCAGAAGTCATAAAAGAAAAACTCTGAGGGGCACCTGACTGGCTCAGTCAGTAGAACATGTGACCCTCAATCTTAGGGTTTTGAGTCTGAAGCTCCACACTGGTTTTACACTCTAAAGAAAAAAAAAAAAGAAAAGAAAAGAAAGAGAGAAAGAAAAGAAAAATCTTGGGTAATTATAAAGAAATCAAAATCCTTTTTAAAATCAAGTCTCATAATATTTTCTGAAAAGAAATGACAAAAGTAGGAATGATACCTCATATCAAATCACTAATCTCCCTAATACGGGGTGCCTGGCTGGCTCAGAAGACCATGCAACTTTTCGATCTCAGGGTTTTGAGTTCGAGCACCATGTTGGGGGTAGAGCTTGTTAAAAACTAAAACACAAAAATAAAAACAATACTTAAAAAAAAAAAAAATCACTCTAATATAAAAAGAGCCCCTGGATGTAAGAAAATTCTAAAAACAAAAACAAAACAAAAAGCAGACCCCACAAAAAAATGGTATACCAACAATTCACAGAAAAGAAATTATATATGGCCTTCAAATATATGACGAGAAGGTCACCTTCACTCTTCAGAGAAATGCAACTAAAATTACTGATTATATACTGATACAATTTCTCATCTATCAGACAGTCAAAAACCCACAACTATAGTAACATAATACAGTGCAGCTGAGAGAAAACAGACACTCTCATACATAGCCAGCTGACATGCAAACTGCTGCCAATCTATATGGAGGGCAATAAAGAAACACCTGTCCAAATTATAAACACACACAAGTTGTGACACAACACCACTTTTGGAATTTTCCCACATAACCTGCACACAATGAAGTTAAGTCCAAAGGTATTCACTACAGTACAGAAGAGTAATTTATAATACAGGAAAATTAAGCAAACCCATACTACTGCAGGCTGGTTAAATAAACCAAAGTACTGCCACACAATGAAGTCCATGCAGTTCTAAAAAACAGTAAAGCAGCACTCGCTGATGAATACGTAAAGGTCTCCAGTCTGTTGACTGACAAAAAGCAAGGGCACAGTGTTTTTTTGTGCTACCTTCTGGATAAGAAATATGAAAAGAAACTATAAATTTCAATGTTATAGATCTCTACACAAAACCAGAAGGATATACAATACAAAAAAATGAAGTCACTACTTATGGACACAGAGTAGTGCATAGGTGAACTAATGTATTACTTTTTATAGTGTTGGGATTTCTGAACATGCAAATGTGTAACATACTACTCATTCAAAATAAAAATTTCAAAAACAGATCAAAAAGAAAAATTTTCTTCCCCTGCTCCATCCTTGGATTTAGGTTTTGTTGTTGTTGTTGTTGTTGTTTTTTAAAGATTTTATTTATTTATTTGACAGAGAGAGATCACAAGTAGATGGAGAGAGAGGCTGTCAGAGAGAGAGAGAGAGAGAGAGAGAGAGGGAAGCAGGCTCCCTGTTGAGCAGAGAGCCCAATGCGGGACTCGATCCCAGGACCCTGAGATCATGACCTGAGCCGAAGGCAGCGGCTTAACCCACTGAGCCACCCAGGCGCCCCTGTTGTTTTTGTTTTAAGATTTTATTTATTTATTTGACAGAGAGAGCGATCACAAGTAGGCAGAGAGGCAGAGAGGCAGGCAGAGAGAAAGGATGAAGCAGGCTCCCCGCTGAGCAGAGAGACCAATGCGGGGCTCGATCCCAGGACCCTGGGATCATGACCTGAGCCGAAGGCAGAGGCTTAACCCACTGAGCCACCCAGGCGCCCCCATCCTTGGATTTAGTACACACTTTCAACCTACCTCCTAGGAGACGGAGATCTAGAAGATTTCCTTTTTATAGTTTTTGATGTTCTTGGTGATCTGGAAGAACTCCTGCTCCTCCTCCTACGCCTTTCCCTGAAAATCAAAAATATATCATTTAAAAATGCAGCAATTTTAATAAAGCGCAATTCAAATACACAAAAACAAAAGGGTCCTTAAGACTCTCTAGTTAACAGTAGTCTTCAAAGACCAGTTTAAACTCATGTCCTTTAAAGAACATGTCCTTTTTTTTTTAAAGATTGATTGATTGATTGATTTGACAGAGAGAAACACAGTAAGAGAGGGAACACAAGCAGGGTGAGTGGGAGAGGGAGAAGCAGGATTCCTGCCAGGCAGGGAGTCTGATGCAGGGCTCAATCTCAGGACCCTGAGATCATGACCTGAGCTGAAGGCAGATGCCTAACGGCTGAGCCACCCAGGCCCCCAAGAACATGTTCTATTATCTAATATTACTGCAAGTCAAATTTTGAACCATAAATTTTAATGAAAATATGTTCTCAGATTTCATAACAGAAAAGGGAGAAGACTCCTTTTCATCTGGTTTATTTGAACACTAATTTCCTGAATGGAAAAAAATATCAATGGATATTTCAGATTCTCTCAAGTTAAGTATGTTCTTCTCCAGGATCTAAAATGTGTTCTACATATCCAGATCCTTTGTCCTGCATCTAACTCCTTGCTGCCCCACTGTGGATTATTTTATAGAAAAATTAAGTTGGCTTCCAAAATGTGAACTTCCCAAATTCAAGCATTTAGAATGTCTCAAAAAAATAATTTACGTGAATCTGTTTTACAGAGAAATTGTTGTATCTTCCAACTTCCTACCATTTTATTGCTCTATTAATTTAAACCGAATGAACAAGTTGCTTAGACAGAAGTAAAATAGTTAAAACCTGGGGTGGCTTAAATATGAAATAAAAAATAACCACTGAATTAACAATGTTTATATTATTAAAAACTATTTTGTTTAACATGTTACCAAATGACTTTATTTATAAGCGTGGTCAACTGAGAAACAATTAAAGATGTCCATAATTCAGGGATGAGGTAGGAGGACATACTTACTATGATTAATGTGTCCAATCATCTCCCAAGGAGCTCTAATAATTAGTGGCCATATAGGTCAAAGAACCAAAACCCCTAGAATCCAAGTTCTCCACACCACCCTCAGTAAGAATATTCTAGGCTAGGGGTGCCTGGGTGGCTCACTAGGTTAAGCCTATGCCTTCGGCTCAGGTCATGATCCTGGGATCCTGGGATCGAGCCCCACATCAAGCTACCTGCTCTGTGGGGAGCCTGCTTCCCCTGACCCCCACCTGCCTCTCTGCCTACTTGTGATCTCTCTTGTCAAATAAATAAATAAATATCTAAGCTAAAGGAGCATTTTGCCTATATTTTTCATTATAAGATAAATATTAGATAATGCTCAGATGTGGTAGATACAATATATGTCAAGACCAAAATAGCCAAGAACTTTGAAAATACCATCAATTCCAATTTTACCTCAAGATCTCTCCTCCATTACCCAATTTTATTCCAAAACACCCCAAAATTGTACTTCCTGACTAATGTAAAAATTAGGGAAAGATATTCCATTCAGTCTGTGACATTCTTTAACAGCTCAGTATAAGTACCACAAATACTTATTTCATAGCATGAGAGTATCAATGTATCTTAGACTTTGTTTACCCTCAAAATAGTTCCACTGTGACATATTTTCAACAGTTTTGACTGTTTAACTTTGTTCAGGAAGCACTGTGTACAGATAGACATCTAGTAACTAACAGCTGATGATAATGAGAGCTAAGTCTGGACAGACAGCAATCCAGAACACCAATTAGGTGAGAAAGAGGCAGTCAGGGGTAGTAAAAGGAACTATAGTTGGTTACACTTAGATTTAAATTTTAGTTCCACCACTTACCAGTTGCATGACTAGGGCCGTATTACTTAACCTGAGTTTCAGTTTTTCCAACTGGAAAATCGGGTTAATAACTAAGCTTGATAGTGCTGTTACGAGGATTTAGGATGATACCTGTAAGTACCACGCACAGTGTCCTGCACATACTCAGTGTCAATATTTTCTTTCTCCTCACTAGCTTTATTACTTGTTACTTAGAATACTGTGAAAGTTGTAGAAGTATCAAAATTTAAAAATACAGGTTAGGGGCACCTGGGTGGCTCAGTGGATTAAGCCGCTGCCTTCGGCTCAGGTCATGATCTCAGTGTCCTGGGATCGAGCCCTGCATCGGGCTCTTTGCTCAGCGGGGAGCCTGCTTCTCTCTCTCTCTCTCTCTCTCTCTGCCTGACTCTCTGCCTACTTGTGATCTCTCTCTGTCAAACAAATAAATAAAAAATCTTTTGAAAAATTTTTTAAAAAATTAAAATGTAGGTTAGAGGACAATGTTGAAAATAAAATGCCACATACCCTATTTTTCTGAGCCATGAAAATGTTTCCTGTTTACTAAACAAATCAAAGCAAATAAATAACAGGAAAATGCTTAAAGATGACAAACTGTAACTCTTCACCAAGCTCTTATGAAAGCACAAAACATACCAAACTTCTGAACCTTTAGAAACTAATGTTAGTTAGCCTTTCTTTTCCAGGCCCCAGAGGTTAGTTAATATATTTAGGAATGAATGTAAACATCTCAACTTCCTTAAATGTCAAGTAACTTAAAATGGCCCCCGACAAAACTAAACATTTCAAAGTCATCCAAAAAGTAAATTCAACTGAAATTAAAAGGAACCAAAACATTGTTTTCTGTTATGAAGGGCAATAATTAAATGATCACATAAACACAAAAGAAGGTGTGACAGACAATCAATAAAATCACTGTGCAGCAAAAGAATAGTTGCAAGGCTTGACTGAGGTCCATAGCAAAGAAGCTAAGTTAATTCTTCAGTTTCTGGTTCAATGTGCTGAAATACAACAGTGGTCTGTTTACATACACTATTACTTTCAATTTCATGCTTCTGCGGTAGTTTCTTAAAGCAGGTACCAAGTTCTGATTAGAGAATTCTCAATTAAACTTAATCTCTTAAAAAGAAGAAAAAGAACTACCGTATTTCTAATATGGAAGTGCAGAGCAGATGGAAAACCTCCCCTAAGCCGTGGTATTATCACACTTGGAAACCATGATACTAATAGTCTTCTCACAGACTTACTGTGGCAATTAAGTAAGGCTAGTCATGAAAAATTGTGCCAAGACAAAATCTGACACTTGGTAAAGCATTCAACAAACGCCTGCAATTATCTTGTATTACCTAACCAAAGACTGGTATATTAAGAACAAGCTACTAGAACACAAAGTTAGAAAAACAGGAAATATGCATTCATCTCCAATCACCTTCTATGAAAAACCAAGTTTAAAAGTCATAAAAACTTGCTAAAATAGGTGTTTTGTTTAGTATTTTTAAGATCTACTTTTAAAAAAATTAAGAACTCCCATTTACTCAGTTACTATATCATGTGGAGTAATGGATATAGGTTTAGATAATCTTGAATCAAGGAAGGTCTAGGTCTTCTTTTTGCAGCTGTTACTATGGCAACGTGCTGCCACCTGGTGGCAGTGTACTTATTAATAGACGGAACAGTCCTAAGAAAAAAGGAAAATCTTAACATTGACAGATCAAGGAAAACCAAAATTTAAAAGTCATGCACTCAACAAAACAGAGCAGTAAAAACAAATGAAATTTTAATAAGCATTCTGAATATGAAAATTTACCAAGAGGTTAAAAAGAAGGGCCGGGGAAAGAAAAAAGGAAACCTTGTCCTTGCCATCTCATCCTCCAAGAAAATAAGCAGCAGCAGTCACTGTTTTATACCAGGGATTACAAAGGATAGTTAAAACTTTTCAAATTGCCCAATTATCATCTCTTCCACCTCACAGATTCTAATACTGTGGCAAGTGCTCTATTAGAGAAATGTTTATTCTGCAATTAAAGGGCAACGTCCTGGTATTATTGTACTGTTTCCACTTATGTAGAATAACCTCTTCCCCTTGGTTAAAATTCAGATTCTCATTTGTTATCAGTAAACCCCTTCGTAAAAATTTTAAGCATTATCAAACCTGCTGGAACTACGAGATCTTCTTGATGCATTGTAACTTCTGGGTGGTGTTCTGGATTTTTTATCCTTCTTTCTTTTGTCATCTATCTCTTTGGATCTGTCCTTGTCTCGTTCCTTTTCTTTGTCCTGTTCCTTGTCCTTGTCTCGCTCCTTGTCATGTTCTTTGTCCCGCTCTCTCTCTCTGTCCTTTTCCTTGTCTTTATCCCGGTCTTTTTCCCGTTCTTTATCCCGGTCTTTGTTTTTACCCCGTTCCTTTTCTTTTTCACGTTCCTTCTCCCTCTCTCTCTCTTTTTCCCTTTCCTTTTCTCTATCTTTTTCTTTCACTCTTTCCTTTTCCTTGATCTTTTCTCGGGTGTCTTTTCTCTTGTCCCTTTAAAAACAAAAATAAATATATAAATTCACAACTAAAATTATTCTACTCCCCAAAAAGGACCTCCCTTTCTTCAACAAAACAACTTATACTAGCTTATAATACGTGATAATTTCTATATAACCCAGGTGTACATGAGGCTGTTAGATGAAACAGTTACCCAGTTTAATTACATATTTTAGAAACCTCATGAGTCATTCTGATCATCAGATTCAAATCAATGGCAATCAATATGAATCACTACTAAAGCAATAAAAAATATTAAAAGTCTCTCATTAAAAACCTAAACCACAATAATTTTTTAACAAATGAAGCCATGAGAAAAATTACCGCTAATTTCCCCAAGACTCACCGTGAACGTGAACGACTCCTTGATTTCCGTCTCTCCCTTGATTTAGAGCGTTTTTTATGTGGGCTCTTAGATCTACGTCTGTCTTTTTGTCTTGAACGTGATCTATTATGGGATCTACTCCTAAAGAAAAACAAGTTGTTAGAATGTCAAAACTTACTCTTACAATTTTAATTTTTAACAATTTAAGATGTCTTTCAAGTAAGAAAATTTTAAAACCGATCCCAACAATATCTGTATTTTTAAATTCTCTATTACATAACGCCTCAGTCAGATTATTTGCAATAAATTATTTATTAGCAACTTTACCAAACACTTCATTTTCAGAATACAGAGAAAGAAATTACATTATTTTCTATGTCAGACTGAAGCGATTATTTCCAAGTGTGGCTTTCCCGTGCTAATTATTATATGCCTGTTACCATATGACTTCTCCCACAGAACAAGTTTTATACTATAAATTAAACTCTTAACTTGCATGTAATTGAACTGCTAATGGTGATACTTTGACAAACAGTGGTTTTCTGGCTCAAGAGTTTCTCTAACTGGCAGTGTGATGTCTGTCATAACATATATTAAGAATGTATAAGGAAGCACAGTACTAATTACACTGCTAGTACGACAGGAAAATAAACATTACTCATGAGCTGAAGCTACAGATAATTAAATGCTGGATCTGTAAGACCTCTTGATTTTATAACTACATAAACATAGCTATTAAAAGAAACCTTTTTTTTTTTTAATATTTATTTATTTGATACGTAACGAGAGTGAGAGAGAGAGAGAGTACAAGCTCTGGGAACAGCAGGCAGAGGGAGAAGCGGACGAGCAGGGAGCCTGATGTGGGCCTCAATCCCATGATTCCAGGATCATGACCTGAGCCGAGGGCAGACGCTTAACAGACTGAGCCACTCAGGCACCGCCCCACCCTTTTTTAAGATTTTATTTGAATGTGAGCACAAGAGGGGGAGGGAGGGGTTGAGGAGAGAAAGAAGCAGACTCAGGGAGCCCAATGTGGAGCTCAAATCCAGGACTCTGAGATCATGACTTGAGCCAAAAGCACACACTTAACCAACTGAGCCACCCAGGTGCCACTAAAAAAACCCTTTATTACTAGAATTCTTCCAAGAAAAATAAAGGTTACTCCAATTCTGAAATTCTATAGGCTCCTTATTCCCACTGAAATAGTGCTTATATATTGTAATTTTTATCCTAGTAACCATTTATTAAAATATAACAAAACTGAATGCACAAACAAAATGATCAGACTCACCAGCTCTGGAGCAAAACAATCTGGCTCTGACACTCAGCTCTGCCACATACTAGCTGTGAGAACTCTGGCTACTCGCTTACCCTCGCTAAACCTAGTTTGTTCATCTACAAAGTTGGAGAATCAGACCTATATCGCCTAGGGGTGTCATGAGGACTGAATCAGATGATGCATGAACGAATCCCTAGCTGTGTCAGGCACAGAGTAAATGTTCAAAATTCTTAATTTTCAAGATCATCAGCATTAACAATTAACATAAATGAAAACTTTTAAGTTACAGCTTTATTCCAAGGAGATCAAATGAACTTCCACAAGTATGCTTTATATAATTAAAATTCATCTTGACAGTCATGTTTTCATGAGTTAAGTTAAAGCAAAGATCTATAAAAGAAATACATACAGTTAAATGCTTGTGGTATGCTAAGAAGCCAGAAAAATCTCAAGACAATTTTCAATGAATAATGAAATCCTGTTTTTTTAAACACATTTTTCAGTACTTAAAATGTTTCCCAACAGCTAATTTTCAACTGAACAACTTATCTATTTTATGGCTCTAAAAATTATACATTTGTCTGGTATTAAAAATACCATATTTTTAATAGAGAAAGATAAGCCAGTTTGCTGAAATCTTTAATAACTCAAGAGATAAAGGGTCGTGTGCTAGGTATTAAGGCAAAACTGCAAAACTTAAGCCATTTTTAATCCATTTACAGACATCCACATGAGGGGAATGTTTTATAAGGCCTTTGCTTCTATGTACTTAATAGAAAGTCTTTACATTTTTGTTCTAGTTAACTTGCTAAAAATATACATAGTAATTTTTTTTCCTCAAACACTGCTTTCCAACCTTAATTAAGCAAAAAAACACCTTTTAAAAAATTAGATATAGCCTTAGCAAGAATTAATTTTAAAAACACTGCTTATTTGGATTCCCACCTTACCCTACAGGTCCTCAGAGTTTCAAAGTCCCAAGAGTAATTACTATATTTTAATTTTAACATTAAAAACTTTCATGTCCCTATTTCATCCACTAGTCACCTCCAAACAAGTGTTCTGATTAGGAATGCAAAGAGCTTCAAGTCAAGAGCAAATCTAATCCAACCAAAGAGAAAGACTTGAGTTATCATCAGGAGATCTCATTTTAGCATAATGTGCAAAACCACATTTATAAATTAAAATGTAAATACAGGGCAACTTACCATCATGTCTCATCAAAGTTCAATTCTAAGTCCGCTGTTTCACATTAAAGTACTATAAAATGTCTTATAGTTCCCATGCTGGTCTGTCAAGGTTACTTAACTTTAAAATATAATAATTACAGTACTACCCACCTTTTCTAACACTGCCCTTTGAAAAAAAAACATATAAAAATTTGAGCAAAGTCAAAATACATCTCCCTGGTCCTAGCCAAGGTCATAGTGACAAGAAACCCCTTCCTGCCTCCTACCATACAAGGGAAGAACAGGGAAAGGACAGGGGCTGGAGGGAGGCTCCAGAAGCATCTGAGAATGCTGAGAAAGTAGAAGAGGGTAAGCTTACCTTCAAGAGCAAAGGCTCCTGAAACTCACACTCCTGATAGTAAGTCTAGTGGGGCAGAGCCAGAGCTAAGGGGAAGTTCCTTACATATCAAGATCCTTAAGTCAAATATTTTCAGGGATTTCAAGGGATTTTTTTTCCCCCTTAAAAAGAACCTTTATTCTTTTGTATTTCTTTATGAACTCAGTAAAGGCTACATGTGTTTCTATACATGTGTAAAAATTAGTATAGTATAAATTTACTTTAGTAAATTTAAACTTTAATAAATTTACTTTAGTATATTTATACTGTATTAGTATAAATTTAGTGTAATATAAATTTATATACTACCTAAATATATGAGAGTGTTACATGTATATATGTGTGTATGCCAAAAGCAAGTAATTTCTAATGCTACATAGACAAACCTTCAGGAGAACACTCTCATGACTTAAGAACAGTAACTAACAAGTTTCATTTTAGACTGAAAAATCCTTCCCCTACTAACCCTTGGAAAGGGAAAATATCCAAATATACTTAAAATGATAAAAGCAGGCACCTTAAAGCAGAGAGTTAAGTAAATTTGCTCCAATAGATAAATCTTCACAGAGATTATCAAGGAAACTGATGTTAATCATGTTTTCCTTTTTTCCAGCCTTAGAAAACCAGTAAGGTATTAGATTTGGAGCACAGCTCTTGTAATCAACACAAAATGAGATTCAGGTCACTGGTCTCTTCCCTTCTCAGAAAAGAAGTAATTACTCTTGAGCTCAATTTTTTATCTCTTTTATCTCCTTTACCTTCACCACGTCCTGTCAACCTGCAGAAATATCCACAATCTAGTACCACTGCTTCAATACCACTTTCCTTCTCCAACTCAGGCTTCTGTGGCTCTGACCTCTTCCCTGTACAGGTAACAACTTCCTTCACTTGGATCTGAACTTGCCTTACTGGAACACCTTGGAAGGGGAGACAGTAAAACCATATCCCAAAAGAGACCATACAAACTAAGAATTATGGAGAAGTATACACCAATAAACAGCTAGAAGTATAGCTTCTTAGAGTCAAACAAAGAAAACCATTTTTTTCCTTTCTCACTGCTTCAATTTCCTTGGTATCACAGAAAAATAGAGTAAGTGAGCTTGCTGATGAGGTTCAACATACAGTATACTGGGTTCCCTTTTCTCCTTCTCTCAAACCTTCCTCTTTCTCTAACACCACCACACACGCCATGCACACACACGCACAGAGACTGTTCCCTACCTCTTCTCTTTAGACTTAAGTATGTGTATACATAGTAACATGCAATTAGGATCCACTATATACAGTCTCACATTTCAGTAACACCTCCCTCCATATCTTAGAGAAGACAATAAAATTTTTCACCTTAAACATGATTTTTAGGGCACTTCCAAATCAAAATGCTGTTGCAAGTTCTCATTCAGACTAAGTACAACAGAACAGATTTTTTATTTATTATTATTATTTTTTAAGATTTTATTTATTTATTTGACACAGAGAGAGCATAAGTAGGGGGAAGGAGAGGGAGAAGCAGGTCCCCCACTGAGCAGGGAGCGAAGATGCAGGGCTCGATGCCAGGATCCTAAGCCAAAGGCAGACACTTAACCGACGCGGAGCCACCCAGGCACCCCCTTAACAGATTTTTTAAAAAAAGAAAATTAAAATGACAGAACTATGTTCCAAAGTAAGACAAACAGAACAGAAATAGAACTTTAGCATAATACAATAGTTGAAGCTAAAGCTGCAAAGTTATTGCTGTGTTTCAGGTCCCAAAGTGGGTGCAGGAGAGGCTCTTATCATCGAGAATATCAAAGATTTAATAAAGCACCTCATTTGACTCATGGCACTACAGACAGGTAGGTACTGGAATCCAAGATATGAGGTGCTACTCCCTAAGTCTTGAGGAGACTTGGGGGTGGAGGGGAGGGGGCAGAAAGCTGCTACTTCAACAATATTTCAGCATCACCAAACATGTATGTTCCTTTTTCTCAAGAAAAAGAAGGGAAAGTTTCTGCTAGTTCTGTATTAAGACTAGTTTGTTCTTAGAAGAATAAGGAATAGAGCACCTTAAGAGAGAAAACTAACTTCTGAAACTGAAAATTAATTGAGATAATAAAAATTATATATCAATTAGATAAAATTTCATTCTCAACTATATTATTATAATTAAAGCAACATTTAATGATAAGCGTAATTCCTGGTGAACTCCGCTGAAGATTCTAAATTCTGATACGTAAACAAAAACTCAGAAAATCTTAACAATCTTAAATACATGACCAAAAATTTTAAATATGATAGCAGAAATTCTCACCTGTGTTTTGACTGCGATCTTTTTCGTCTAGAATGGGATTTTGAGCTAGACCTGGATTTTGAACGAGTATGGGAACGAGATCGACCGCCTTTTCTTTCATTGCTCTTTCCAGACTCTGGGAGGAAAAAACCACTTTGCAGTGTAAGCTCAGAACAATTAAAGATCCCAGTTAATAATCAGGCACAAGTGGAATGTACCACATATAGTGCAAGGGGCCTACTCTCTGTACATCCTCCTCCTGTGCAATTATCCTTCAGAAACATCCAAGAAAGTCATTGCATAAACTCGTTGAGTGCAGCCACCCTGCAGCAGTACATATAAACCAGATGATTATAAACAGCTGTTCGTAATATTTTGTTGCTGCCATAATGTACGATTATAACATGTCTGTAATTCCTAGGACAACGATTTTATATCTTCTCTCCATTTATTTTGCTAGCAGTGAAGCTTAAATTCTGAGTGCAAATGTAGAAAATTTGCTCAACTGTAAACCACCTAGACATTTTTAGATTGGATTTTTAACTTTCAGTAAGCAACATAAAAGTCTGAATAGGTGTTCCTTTACCTTGCTAAAATGGTCTTTGTGTTTGGCTAATCATGGGCTCTTTCCCATTTTTAAAATGAAACCACTGAAGGAAAGTGAGCCTGCTTGATTATGTTTCAATTATATTTATTCTTAGTTTTAGCCTCACAATAACATTTATACTTTGCTTTAAAGCCAATCAGTTGTGAGCACTGACTTTGCTACAAAAACATAAAGAACTGATTAACTCAAGCTAATGTGCCTCAATTCATTATCACGGGAAAACAGCATTTGTGCTAACCAGTTCTTTGACCTTTGACACTAGTAAGTCACTTACTCTTTCTCGAGTTTCAGTCTTCTTGTTTGTAAAATGGAGGGACTAAACAAGATAACTTCTAAAATTCCTTCCAGTTCTATGGTTCTATGTGACCTATGTAACAACACTGTGACCTTACCTGGTTCAATGGCTGCTGAGATAAAGGACTGAGCCTCTCGTACCCGCTTCATTACTTCTTCTAACTCCTTAGCTGCAGCCTGAGGTGTCATCTCAGGGGGTTTTACTATTGCATTGTTGGAGTGATTAATTCTAAATTAAAAATATTAGCATATCACAAATACACACCATATTTTACAAAACATGAAACAAATGTTTATGATACACATATTTATAAATCTGAGGACATGTCGAAAGCACATTAAGAATGATACAGCTAAATACAGAATAATCAAAACCAACATCAAAACCCTCATTACCACTCATCTTTATCTCTTGCTACCAAAGCCAAGAGGAGAGAAGAAAAACTGAACCCTACCTGACTCCTTAACAACTTGAATATATCCAATTTAGAATTATAATAAATTAAAATCCTGACATCAGTATTAAAATGCATCATTTCTCATCTTGGAGTATAAGATTTCACGGATATCTCTACACACTGGGAGAATGCAGGAGAGGCTGTATATGTGCACAATTTTAATTAACCCTGAACCATGGGTGAGTCAGATACAGCTTCAAATCTGAGAGGCACCTGATAAAACTCCTTCCTATCAGATCAGAAGGGGTTTCTCTGACGCACATAAATGAATATGGTAAGTCTCACTTTACCCCCTTCACACTAAGACAGGCATTCACTAAAAAGAGGTATTTCGTCCTTTCGTAGCTGAATCCCGATCTAGCTATATAACTAAAGAAATTACCTATGAAATTTAGATAAAACTATTGCCTTAATAATCTGCAAGAAATAGAATTCCTGATCTTGAGTATATAAAGTCTGTACCAATTTTTCATTTTGC
The DNA here is from genome assembly GCF_020171115.1 of Neogale vison. Classification (NCBI taxonomy): domain Eukaryota; kingdom Metazoa; phylum Chordata; class Mammalia; order Carnivora; family Mustelidae; genus Neogale; species Neogale vison. The sequence goes on from NC_058091.1 coordinate 222,053,697, forward strand.
ACACAAGAATATGAGAAAATATTAAAACTCAAAATGTATGATTCAAAACACTTCTGGGTACTTAATATTATTTTCCTCCTGGGATTCTGGATTTACCAAAATAATTGGTAATACTAAAATAATTCATTTCATATGTTCAACCATCCCTTAGTCTAGTCCTAACCCAAACCCAATCTGCTTTATTAGAGCTTATGAGGAAAGACTTATAACCATTATATACGGTATATAATGTTAACATCAAATTAGATCTTATAAAATAGAAAATGTCTTCAAATACAACTTTAAAGGCTAAAATGGTAACTTAATGTATTTCATTTATACTTAACACAAAGTCTTCCTTTCCACAAATTGCCAATTACTATTAAAAAGAAAAAAAAAAGCCTTAATTACATCAGAAATACTTTAAGTTTTTCCAAAATCATTAAAATTTCTTTGTTTAGGGTTTCTTACTTCAATGGCCTGTCTCCAAACATAACTCCATTAAAAGCAAGGGCCCTTGGTACAGAATTTTGGTCTGCAAATTCCACAAAAGCAAACCGAGTTGGCTGAGTCTCATCACCTGCCATCCGCACAAACTTCACTTCTCCAACTTGTTTAAAAAATTCAAGTAGCTGATCAGCTGTTGTTGTCTGAAGAAACAAAGTCACGCTTTAATAAAGTATATTCTTTTTTAAAAATTAGGTAAATATTTGTCAATCGCTATCATTTTGAAGAAGGGGTAAAGAATAAGAGGACCTATCCCTCAGTTTTTCCTTAAATTAATTACCTGGGAATTCAAATTGCCCACATAGACTGTTCTCCTAATTTCATCAATTTTGGAAGGATCCACATTTCCCATAAGTGGTGGCTGTGGTATCTCTCCAAGCGTTGCAATGTTGGGGTCTAGTGCTGCTGCTGGTATAGCTCCCAAACTGCTAAGGGAAACACCCAACTAAAAATTTAAAAAAAGAAAGAACACATACTTCCTGTTAGTATTCAAGATTACTATTCTTTAACCTTAAAAAGAAAACGATCAACTCTACAAGAATGGAAGGTAACTACAGAGTCCTAACTCTAAGCCAGGTATTTATCGGAATTAATGAGGAGGAGGTCACCATAGTTAGGCATGTAATTAGAAATACAACATAATTCTTAACTATCTGGGTATTTTAATTACTTTCAAAGTTGAAACTAAAAATGAACAGTCAATTCTCATTATGAGTAAATTCTCATTATTTATAGCACTTACATCTAATAAAGTTGCTGTATGAATACTATGCCAATTTCACAGATAAAGAAAAAGACTTATGGAGGTTAAATAAATTTCACAAAGCTACTCAGCTGCCAAGTGGTAAAAGCAGGGTACTACCATGCACAGTTTAAAACTGAAACAGGGACAAAGTTTACCTAAGAAAAGAAACTAAACCTATATATACTTTGATGGGAAGAGGACAAAAGCTTTGAATGATCTTTCATAACATTACTAAATTTAGTTTTATTTCAAGGGTTAAGGAATATATTTTTAATGTGAACTTAAACTAGGAAAGATAGAAGATCTCAAAATTTGAAAATAGAAGACTCCGCAGAATTAATGAGAAGACATTTCAAGGGGAAAAAAATTAGAACTTTCATTTCCATTTATGAGATTTAAGAAAAGTTGGGGCACTGGGGCTCCTGGGTAGCCCAGTGAGTTAAGCATCCTACTCCATTTCAGCTCAAGGTTGTGAGATGGAGTCCTGTGTCAGGCTCAGCACTGGGCATGGCGACTGCTTAACATTCTCTCTGCCCCTCCCAATCCTTCCCTCTCTTTCTTTCTCTCTCTCCCCCAGTCCAAAGAAAGAAAGAAATATTTTTTTTTTTTAAAGATTTTATTTATTTATTTATTTGTCAGAGAGAGAGCGCGAGCGAGAGCGAGCACAGGAAGACAGAGTGGAAGGCAGAGTCAGAGGGAGAAGCAGGCTCCCCGCGGAGCAAGGAGCCCGATATGGGACTCCATCCCAGGACGCTGGGATCATGACCCGAGCCGAAGGCAGCTGCTTAACCAACTGAGCCACCCAGGCGTCCCTAAAGAAAGAAATTTTTGAGCACTGACTACATAATGCTACAAAACTAAGATTAAACAAATACTACATAAAAACACTTCCTAAAGGTGAAAGCACAAGTTAATGAAACAAGTATCACTTACACTGTTCTAACAGCCTGTGTATTTTTTTTTTTAAATGTCAAATTATGTCTTACCCTGCTTCAAGCTAACCAATGATTTCTAATACCTTTTGAATAAAATTCAAATTCCTTTCCATGGCCCAAAAGTCCTAAAATCATTATCCCATCTAACCCTCTAGTATCTCAAAATATATACTACCACCACCCCCATTTCCTAAGCTTCAACTATACTGATTGCCACTCTACTTTGAAGACAAAGTTTTTCCCACTTTATAGCTTTTGCTGGGAATTTCTTGTCAAAAAACTCTTCCTCATCTTCTGCCACTCAAATCCATCAAGCATCAGGTCACCTATCCCCTCCAAGAGGCTTTCCCTGACTTTATATAAAGCTTCACTTTCTAACATCTATTTTTCTTCATAGTATTTATTATAATCTGTGGTATCTTGCTATTAACAGATCTTGGATTTGTTGCTCAGCACCACCATTTCAAGTTATCCTAAAGTTGAATAAAATATCTTAATTCAAAATGGGTGGTGATGGGAGTCAAGGCTATCATCCTCTGAGCCTAGTTTTTCTCCACATTTTGCTTATGTATTGACACTCCTTTATCCCCCTTCCACACCTTATCCTGTACACAGATGTTTGAGTCACTGAATTTTTTTTTACTGTACAAAAGTATTATTATATACCATTAAGTTAAATCACAAATATGACTATTATTTCTTAGGTTTTTTGTTTTTTTTTTTTTAATTTCTTAGTTTTGAATGGATTTAAAGAATTCAACAAACCTCCTCAGGCACTCCTAGTTGTCAATTCCTTTTTTTTTTTTTTTTTTAAAGATTTTATTTATTTATTTGACAGAGCAAGATCACAAGGAGGCAGAGAGACAGGCAGAGAGAGAGGAAGAAGCAGGCTCCCCGCCAAGCAGAGAGCCCAATGCGGGACTTGATCCCAGGACCCTGAGATCATCACCCCAGCTGAAGGCAGAGACCCAACCCACTTAGCCACCCAGGAACCCGTCAATTCCTTTGACCTGCAAATTTTCTCCACTGGGACATTAGACAGACAGACAGACACACACACACACACACGGAATGGGTTTTTTCAAATTATCTAATCCAACCTCTCTGTTTCTCAAACTTAAGATCATTCAGCTCTTTTTTAGAAATTTTTTTCCTGTCTCTTCTTTTTACTATACCATTCTGCTATACCTATGCTATTTAATATGGTGCTCAGTAACCCCATACAGCTATCTGAATTTTAATTAAAATTCAGGGACACATTTCGAGTGCTCAATAGGCACACATTACAGTAGCTATGACACTTGATAGTACAGACAAAGACATTTTCAGCAGAGCAGAAATTACTACTGAATGCAGATGCTCTGTAACAATACAATTATCTTTGTTTTGATTACTCTACTTTCTAGCCCTGATCTAAAAAAACCCACATTATTTAGTTACCCTGTTGGTCTTCAATGGGTTAAAAGATTACCTAGGCTCCTGATGTAACACTTTCGCCTTCTGACATGAAAACCATGGCCTCCTGAAAACGAAATGTTCTAAGCAAAAGCCGTAAGGCAAAAATATGTTTGGCATGTCTAAGAAACAACAAAGCCAATATGGCTGAAGTAGAGTAAGCCAGGAAAACAGGTAGGAAAAATGTCAGAGAGGTAAGCAGGAGCCAAGTCACAGTGGGTCACCTGTCCCATTTTCTATTCAAATTGTGCATAAATTAAATTTCAAAATAATAGGTATCTGCAGATGAATTTAGAGAAAACCATTTCCCCTCAAGGCAACAAATTAAATAAAAACATTATGCTGTTGCTAAATAAACCATAAGAATTGTCAAGATAGCAAGATAATACTTTCTGGAAAAAAGATAGTGATCCAGGAATAAAATGTTAAAATATACCAGAATATAACCCAAATAAAATTTTCTAGAAAATCTGTAAAAAGCTTAACTCAAATGATCAGATTTTGAATTAAAAAGTATTCTCCTGGGGGACACCTGGGTGGCTCAGTTGGTTAAGCCACTGCCTTCGGCTCAGGTCATGACCCTGGAGTCCTGGAATCGAGTCCCACATCGGGATCCTTGCTGAGCGGGGAGCCTGCTTCTTTCTTTGCCTCTGTCTGCCACTCAGCCTGTTTATGTTCTCTCTCTGACAAATAAGTAAATAAATAAAATCTTTAAAAAAAAAAAAAAGTATTTTCCTGGGATGCCTGGGTGGCTCATTCCACTCAGGTCACAATCTTAGGATCATAAGCTCAAGACCTGTGTCAGAGCTCATCGCTCAGCCAGGAGTCTGCTTGAGATTCTCTCTCCCTCTGCCCCTTCCCCCACTCATGTTCTTTCTCTCTCTAAAATAAATAAATACATCTTTAAAATAAAAGGAGGGGGTACCAGGGGGTGGGAGGCTGGGGGACCAAGTGGTGGGTATTAGGGAAGGCACATATTGCATGGAGCACTGGTGTGGTGCAAAACAATGAATACTGTTACGCTGAAATTAAAAAAAAAAAAAAAAGAGGGAGTACCTGTGTGACTCAGTCAGTTAAGTATCCAACTCTTAATTTGGGCTCAAGTCATGATCTTGGGGTTGTGAGATCGAGCCCCACCCAGCCACCATCCTGAGTGTGGAACTTGCTTAAGATTCTCTTTCCACGGGGCACCTGGGTGGCTCGGTGGGTTAAGGCCTCTGCCTTTGGCTTGGGTCATGATCCCAGGTCCTGGGATCGAGCCCCGCATCGGGCTCTCTGCTCAAGAGGGAGCCTGCTTCTTCCCTCCCTCCTCTGCCTGCTTCTCTGCCTATTTGTGATCTCTGTCAAATAAATAAATAAAATCTTAAAAAAAAAAAAAAAAAGATTCTCTTTCCACCCCTCCCAAAATAAATAAATAAAAATAAAAAACATCCCCCTGACCAAAAATAAATAAATAAAAGTAAAAAGCATTTCCCCACCAGCAATCGCAATGCAGGTCTCCAGTAGTACAATGCTATGTAAAGAAAAGACCCAAAATTTTGCACTTCAAAGTTTCACAGACCACTTTTATAACTTTAGTAAATGAACTTCCATCAAAGGGGCACCTGGCTGGTTTAATCAGTAGAGCATGATACCCTTGTTCTCCAGGTGAGTCGACCCCTATAGTGGGAGAACTTACTTTAAAAAAAGGTGGGGTGGGGAGGGATGGCTGGCTCAGTTGGTAGAGCATGCAACTCTTGATCTCAGGGTTGTGAGTTCAAGCCCCACACTGGGTGTAGAGATTACTTAAAAATAAAATCTTTAAAAAGGAAAAACAGAAAGTGCTTACTTATTTTTTTAAGATTTTTACTCGTCATTTGACACACAGAGGAGAGAGCACAACCAGGGGGAATGGCAGGCTGAGGGAGAGGGAGAGGGAGAGGCAGACTCCCTGCTGAGCAAGGAGCCCAACTTGGGGCTCGATCCCAGGACCCTGTGATCATGACATAAGCAGGAGGCAGACACCCAAGCAACTGAGCCACCCAGATGCCCCCAAAAAACAGTATTTTAAAAAAATTACTATCATAAAGTTAGTATTGGTTCACTCCCTAAACAGTCCCACACCACAGAATTAAGGTGAGCTTTATATTTTGTCTTGCATTCATTTCTGAAGAAAAATGACCCTTCTCTAAAACAAATATATCAAGAGCCCAGTATCAGCAAAATCTTTATTTACCGCTCTTAAAAATCACAAAGGAGGTATTAAATTCCTATTTAACTTTACGTGGTTAATGAAAACATATTTTTACCATGTTTTTACCTTGTTACATTTTCTCAGTATCAGACAAATGTTTCTCTGAGATATTTTTCTTCTGTTACAAAGCTGTGATTCATTTTATTTTATTTTACTTCAATAGATTTAGTCCTCTTGAACTGGGAAATAGAGTTACCTAGATTTTCCAATTCCCCATGCAATCTAAAATGCTGGGTTTCAATAACTGATTCTCTAATGAATAATCTATTTTAGTTCTCAAATTTAAATGAATGCCCTATTACTTCAGAAGTATTTCCAAAAGTCAGTTTAAGTCAGTGATAACGTGGCGGGGCATGGCAGGGTGCGGTGGGGGGGCGGGTTAAGTAGACATTTTGAATCCTTTTCAATGAAAAAGAAGGAAAAAAGATTCAAAACAAATAATTTTCTAAGCTCTTTATTCACATGATTACACAATTCAACATAAATCTCTTTCAGAAGAGGGTGTGGAATACTTACTGTAGTCAAGGGATTTGGGGTCGGTATGGGAAGCAAGCCTGCACCAGGCATTAAACTTGTCATGGTTGGAGCAGGAGCCAATAAAGAGAGGGCTTTGGATTCCTCTGGAATTTTACCTGCAGAGGCAAGTTCCAAACATTATGGAAAGCAGAAACACCACACAAACTTTACACTATGATTTTACAATTACCCTTGCACTTAAAAAATAATAATAATAAATGAATCTATCTATCAGATCTGTACAAAGAAATAAATAAGAACTTAAGTCTTTCCTTTTATCCTGCTCTACTAGGAAAAATAAAAGTGAGCAAAACTTCAAAGACTAACAATCTCATTAATGGAATATTATTTTAAAAATTGAATAATGTAGACAATTATTTAACACTTTGAGCTATGGGTCACCTGTACTGGAAACTTAATGTTCATGAACCAAACGATATCAAGCATGGACGCTTTCCCAGGACGGTGTTTTCGCGGTGATCGAAAGTTGTGTTACACATGACAACCGTTCGTGTTGGCTGCATCACTAATAGCACACAGAACATCAGATACAGAAAAGAAGAACATTTTTTAAAGTTTAATCCCCAGAAATGGCAAATAACCAAATTAGTCAAAAAAAAGAAAAAGAAAAAACAAATATGTGCGAATTGAAATTTGTTCCTTAATGAGTGCCCCTATCCTGCTTACTAAACTACCTACTGGTGATGTAAACAGTTTTGATAACCTTCCAATAAATTCCATTAAATTTCAAGTAGATAGTAAAAAACAAAAGCCTACTCCATGTAATCAGCTTCAATTTAAAAGGAAGCTTACACCCATCCAGTTAAAAAGACATCTCACCAACTAGGTCAGAGACGCTTAAAAATCCAATTCCAAAGAACATGCCTTGGAAAACTACTAAAATTTTTGAAAATCACTAACAGAAGTTCCCTTGTCTCAGGAAACTTCTTAAAGTCCTGATTTTTAGAGCCAATTTATGTATACTTATCTGAAGAGGGATGGTTAATGCCTAAATGTCTTGCTTATAAACATCTAAATTGCCTAATAAAAATAATGACAGTAACACTAAAATAACCTTAGACACTAGAAAGAAAGAAAAAATCCCTACGACTAAAAATTGAAAATTTAACTCTAAAATAAAGTTCATCAATTTGCCATATTTAATTACTAAACTCTAATCAATTAATTTTGATATGAACTGCAACTTTCACACATTTTCCCTTTGTGTCCTCTTACTGCCCCTGTTAAAATTATTTCTTAAAAAGTTGTCTACATATATCTATTTTAAAAGAACTACTTAAAGTTATGTGGTAGTTGGCTATACATTTCCGTTATGGAGTCCTCAAAAATAATTTAAAACACAGTGTACAAAATCACACTAAATTGAAAATAGCATATAGAGTAAGTTTTCAAAAGCACCATGCTGGATTTTAGAAGTAAAAATTCTACTTAAAACAACCAGATGTGGGAGGGATAAATCTCTAAACAGTATTATCTGAATATACCTCTAAACATGGATGGAATTCAAGACAGCTTTTAAATTTTGCTTCAAATGATAATTACACCTTACTTATAGGAACAGAAAAATTACATATGATTAGTTTTAACAAAGGTCTACTTTTTCCTAAATTTTGCAACATCTAAATCTATATTAATTGACTAATTTCAAAAACAGTTACTTTATAATTTCAGTGTAAATTCTGCACAAGCACAGATTTTTTTAACATGCATAAATAAAAGGTAGGTAGGCCTTACTGAAGAAATTAAGTAACAGTAATTTATTTTATATTTATTAGTTATTGGTATTAATATATGTATCTGTATACCCACCTATATATACTAAGCTATTTAAATTGCTACCAGACCCATTTTATCTGTTATAAATAGGTGTTATTTTTAATGCTTATAAAACCTGAAAACATCTTGATAAATTGACTGAGGTCCTGTAGTGTAAACCTTGTGCTCTGTCACCCTAATTTATGCATCCAAAAAACAAAGAGTTTCAATTCATTAATGCCCTCAATTTAAGATTACTTGTCAATTAAATAAGCGAAACTGCCCACAGAAGACAGTGTAGAAAGCCTACACAAAATAAAAAGTATTCAACACAGGCCAAAAGATGAGTACTTAATATTATACTTTCACTTTTGGCTTTAAAAAAATATCAATAAGTCATCTGACTCTCACTGCCTCTCACAGTAGTAATAAACTGTTAGAAATATTAAGTCTAACTATAAGCACACTTTTTCTTATTCTAATGACCATTAAAGATACTTTAAGAAAAAAGTTCTGTTGCTTAACTCCCAAGAGAGAATTCTATCAAATTTACCCTCCATATACTACCAGAGTATATACAAAAATATAAAACAAGCATTTAAGCATTTTTCCCAAACTATACTTCTCAAAGACAACTGAGAAAAAAAAACATATCTCAGAGTATTAAAATTAAAGTGCTAGCCCTAATCTCAGAATCCATTTAGAAGCTAGTGACACCTGAAAATTTTTCAAAAAATTCAAGCAGAGAAATACACACACCAAGTAAGTTTTCAACAAGTTTCTCAAATATCCATTCCCCACACAGGCAAGCAAAAGTCTTTGTAAGTCAAGGAAATTAGTTCTTTCCTTTAATAACTCAAAAAAGTAAATGGCTCTGCTTGTCCTCTACCCCTAGATTGTTCTAAGAAATTTACTTATTCTCCTTGAGGATTTTGTATGCCTAAAATTCTAGAGGAGGGGGAAGGATGAAAATTAGAAGCTATCAGTTGGGTTTTTATGAAAGATGAAGATTTGGGAGAAAAATTCAAAAAATGTTGCAATGAGGTCAGAAAATGTTCCTAAGATTCTATTAGTGTTTCAGTGTTTCCAGAACAAAATGTACTGTGCAGTCTATAAACACCAATTAAGACTCACACTGAGCTTCAAAACACTGTATCCTAGTTTACTATGAAAACTTATTTCATTCTAAGATTGAGCTCTGCTAATCATCTCCCAATATAATCTGCAAAGCAATGTTATGAACCCTTAATGGAATACCATTTACAAAGAACTGGAAAACCAGCTCACAAGTTATAAGTGAAAGAGATTTAACAAAACAAAAACAAAAACAAAAACAAAAAAAGGGACAAAATAAAGAAAAAGAAATGAAATTAAAGTAAAACAATAAAAAACAGAGACAGGGCGTCCATCTTCTGCGGTTCAGACTCCGATCTCATTTCCCCAATGAAGGTTTCACTTGACGGCAGGTTTAGTGGCATGGCAAACAATGCCTAACTCAGGCAAGTGTAACAGGTCTGCCTTGGCCAGTCTAGTCATCTAATAATGCACAAATATCACATAGAGAAAACATACAAAACCAAATTAATAGTCAAAATCCATCTACCAGAAAATGTGGACATAAAGTTACGACTGATGATTAGGCTTGACACCCTTGTTATGTTTGACCTTATCTTTTTCTAAGTGTTAACATTTACAAAAAAGAAATCTGAGATGCACGCAACAACAAAAAGAGGTCATATCTGGACAAGTATAATGAGAGCATATTTTATTTTGAAATGGCATGTTTTATTAACAATAGCTAATACTTAATATGTATAAAACTTTTACACATCAAACATCACTTTATACAGCTTTGGGTCTTGTTACAAAACTGCATTACAGAAAAACAGCAAATTGAAAGAAAATGAAAAAACTTAAAACTGTTTCTATGGTTTTCTCATTTCTTTCATAATGCTGTTTCTGTAACATCAAAGAAAGAATGCATCAGTGAAGTAAAGAGAAGAATGCTTACAGCACCCCATCTCCTCTAACAAAACTTACTCCACTGGAACTCTTTCCTTTGGTTTTTTTCAAACTCACTTTGCTATCCTGTTCAGTATAATAACACATTATTACCTTGCTTGCAGTGCATAATCATATCTTCAACAGCTCACTATAAAATTCCTCAGATTCTATAAGGTTATTCAGTGGTATTTAGTTAAATTAAAGGAAATTATGTATCTCAATGTTTCTCCAATACCAATTATTTTATCAGTGTTCTAAAATACTTACAACTAAACTGAAATTAAATATGTGCTTAAACTTTCATGTTCAAAACTAGAGAACCTCTTAAAATGTTAATATTAAAAATATTCAAGAGCTATGATAATAAATGTATATTTACTAAGCTCTACTGAATAAAACAGACAAAAAAGAGAACCTCGACATGCCCAAAACCTTGAACACTTAATGACAAATCATGACTTGGGCTTCTCAAACGTACGAAAAATTCTATGGAAATATAGCAAGGTTCCAACAAAGCAACACTGATAAAAATTCTTCCTTCCAATTTAGTAAAATGAGCTTACACTGCTGGTGGCATAGTTTTGTGACAGGATTAATATTCCCATTTAATAAACCTTCTGATTTCTTTTTTCCCATGTAGTTCACCTGGTATGAAACTGCTATGAACTTGGTATGCAGAACTAAGCCATTTACCAGCTTTTTTCTCACCTTCCTCTCCAATTCTGGTCTGACTGTCCCCTTACGGATCAATAGGTAAGGACAGATTCAGCGAATAGTTAACTTTAATCCATTTTTATTCTACCTACTCCATTCTAACACCCAGGCATGGGAAAAACACTTTCAAATTCATCTGGGAAAAAAAAAAAAATCCAGAATGTCCTATCCTGGGACTTCAAAACCAAACAAATGGTTTCTACTGTATCTACTGTTCTACTGTAATATTTCTGACATCCCAGAATAGGCATTCTGAAATAAGCATCAGACTTTGAAAGTGTAGCACTGTGTACCATATATCAAGTTATTTTAATATTAGCCTGGTTTCTAACAGAGGCTTTAAAACATTATATACGAAAGCTCCTTAAATTGTTTCAGGTGTATTTTTTATGTTGTAAAACAGTTACCACTATCCACCAGGAAAAACATATTTTAAGGACATTTAAATTATAATAATCTGTTCTAAAATCCATGTACACATACCAGTGTACTCTAAATAAAAGTTAACTACACACCAGAACTGTCAAATTCAGCACAGCCTATTATATGTGAATGGCTCTGTAAATAACTAAAAATTAAATATTAGTAATAATTAGTTCTTAAAGCAGGTTAAGCCTTAAATTTATTTAATAGACTATAAGGCTTTTGGCCTTGTTCCCATCTTCAACAATATTTCCTTAACGGAAGCTTGAGAAAATTACTTTCCATGATTTTTCTTCAATTATCCATCCCACCCCCAAAGAAAAGCAAGCCATTGAAAGAAAAAAATAAATTCCAGTTGCATAGCAATCACAATAAATATGCAATAATGGTCTAAATGAGAAGGTGAAGTACCTTAAGAGGATACTTTAGAGATTAAATTATGAGTATTTTTCTTATATACATAATACCACTTAACCCCAATTTGGCAAAATGCAGTTTTTATTTATGTGATATCATTAATACTGTATATAGAGAGACAAATGCTCATTTATTTATACATTTAAAATAATTTCCCCTACCAATTTAACATTTTCATTTCAGAAAGCTTTCTTTACAACTCACAAATTGACTACAGAAAGCCAAAGCAAATCAGAATTCATGATTTTTTAAAATGTTTGGCTATTAAATCTCAAGCCTACATAAGTAATAAGTTAACAATTATAATATATTTTATTATTAGGTAAAAATCCTTTCCTTCTCCAAATTTCATTCTTACACACACACACACACACACACACACACACACACACAAAACAATGTACTATCTACCTACCAATTTCTAGGATAACCAAAGGTAGTAACACACAGGACAGAGATTAAAATAGAAAAAAACACATGAGATACCAACCTTCTGCACAGGGTACAACTATCAGAGCTCTGTCAATAAAAACCGTGTTAGTTAGATGCTGGGCCACGCCAACACTTGATGGGTCACGAAACTTAACATAACATACTTTGGAAGAAAAAGCAAGAGGAGCGTTGCTGCAAGATAAAAAGAAAAACAATTGGACTAATAAACATTTGGTTGGTTTTGTCATTTTCAGCTGAAATTTCTCTTATATTTTCATATAATCTTACATAATCAAGACAAGAATTTTTATTGCTAAAGATCATTAAAACACATAAAGTTTTATATTTTCAAGTTTTTTATTTAAATTCCAGTGAGTTAATATACAGTTACCATCAGTTTATTCCCTATAGTTAGGAGTCTGTTTCTTAGTTTGCCTTCCTCTTTCTCTCTACCTTTCTTTGCTCATTTGTTCTGTTTCTTAAATTCCAGTGATGTCATAGGATATTTGTCTTTCTCTGACTTACTTTGCATAGTATGATACTCTCTAACTCGATGCCATCAAAAATGGTAAGATTTCATTTTTTTTTAATAACTGAGTAATATTCCATTGTATATATACCCATCTTCTTCATCCATTCACTAGTCAATGGACATCTGGGCTGCTTCCATATTTTGGCTATAAGCTTCGGGGCGCCTGTATCCGCTTGAATTAGTATTTTTGTATTCTTTGGGTAAATACCTACTAGTGCAATTGCTGGGTAGAAGGACAGTCTTTTTTTTTTAATTTAAGATTTTAATTTATTTGACAGACAGAGATCACAAGTAGGCAGAGAGAGAAAGGGGGGTGGGTAAGCAGACTCCCCGCTGAGCAGACAGCCCAATGCCAGGCTCGATCCCAGAACCCTGAGATCATGGTTCAATCCCAGAAGACTCGATCATGACTCGAGCTGAAGGCAGAGGCTTTAACCCACTGAGCAACCCAGGTGCCCCTGGACAGTTCTTTTTTTAACCTCTTGAGAAACTTGAGAAACCTCCATACAATTTTCCAGAATGGCTGTACCAAGCAAAACTTAAGTCTTTTCATGGTGATTTGTCTGCAAAAGTTGATAGCATCTAGGAAGGCCCATCGTCTTATGTGTAAAAACTGGAAATGTAAATTGACGAGTTCTCAGACCAAAATGTGAAAACAGCAGATTTAACCCAAAAATGTTCAGTCTATCATCAATAGGCAAAATCACTTTATAGAAGTCCCAATCCTCACAATTCCAAATTCTGTAACCACTTTCAACCCTTCCTAACGCAACTCCCCAGGTTTTAGATCACTAAAAACTTCACCAGAGTCCTGCAAATAGGTAACACAGAATTAAAATTAAGGTCTTCCACATGTAGTAGAAACGGCTTTACGCTAGGCAGCATTGTGATTTTCCAAAGATTTTACAAACAAAATATTATGTATTTCATATGCAAAAGAACATACTCTTCTAAATCGTATGAGATTCAGTTTAACCTAAGTAGCCCTACAGTAAAAAGAACAAACAAAAACAAAACAAAACAAAAAAACACACAGCAGACAAAAGCAGTTTATAATAGAAGTCCACCTTGTTAGTCTGCAGAATATACTATATTCACCGATGATCATTTTATCAATCTGTCCAAGATTATTTTCAATTAAAATCTAAAATTGTCTTTAGCAAGGAAAAAACCTCCCATTCAAACTAAATACATACCTAATAAAGAACATATACAACTCCTTTAAAGCATTAAGATTTTTTCACACTAAAAAAAAAAATTTTTCACACTAAGAAAGAAGTGAGTCATCTGAAAAATATCATCTTTGCCTTGTGCAGTAACAATAATCTAGTTTATGAAACAGATCAAGAAAAAAGTTGATCGGGACGCCTGGGTGGCTCAGTGGGTTAAGCCGCTGCCTTCGGCTCAGGTCATGATCTCAGGGTCCTGGGATCGAGTCCCACATCGAGCTCTCTGCTCGGCAGGGAGCCTGCTTCCCTCTCTCTCTCTCTCTGCCTGCCTCTCTGTCTACCTGTGATCTCTCTCTCTCTCTCTGTCAAATAAATAAATAAAATATTTAAAAAAAAAAAAAAGAAAAAAGTTGATCAAATCCTAGCCCTAGTAAATGGCAAAGGTGGGACTTAATTATCTAAATTTAATTATCTAAATCTAATATTTAGTTTAGATCTAATATTTATTTAGATCTAATAATCTAAGTTTAATTATCTAAATCTAATAATCTCATGCAATCTTCATCATTCAACTAATCAAGAATTTTATAAGCATTTTAGGGGCACCTGGGTGGCTCAGTAGGTTAAAGTCTCTGCCTTCCACTCAGGTCATGATCTTAGGGTCCTGGGATCGGCCCCACGCGTTGGACTCTGCCCAGCAGGGACCCTGCTTTCTACCACCCCCCCACTCTCTCTGCCTGCCTCTATGCCTACTTGGGATCTCTCTCTGTGTCAAATAAATAAATAAAATCTTTAAAAAAAGAATTTCGTAAGCATTTTAGGGGTGCCTGGGTGGCTTAGTCAGTTAAGTGTCCGACTCTTGATTTGCCTTGATTTGGTCAGGATTTCAGGGTTGTGAAATGGAGCCCCAGGTCAGGCTCGGCACTAGCTTTGAAGCCTGCTTAAGATCCTCTCCCTCCCTCTCTATTAAAGAAAAAAAAGTTTTAAAGCATTTTAATGTACTACTTAATTGGCAATTCCAAATATGAGCCATTTTTAAAATAAAAAATCTTTCACATAAGGCAACAAATCCACCTTGATAATGGTTAAACATACAGGTTTATGGCATTACCCAAACACTGTAATAATAACACATATTAGCACTTAGAACTTGAAACTATTTACGTTATTATTAACATAACTAGTCAGGCTAATAAAAGATGACAAAATGAAACTACCTCTTTCTCACCCAACGCAACTCAATTCACTTCTGCCTAAGGCTATCCAATTCAGGCTTCAAGAGGCCCACTCCAACGATGCCTTCTCCACACCTCCCCACACACACAAAAAAAGTGAATCAAGCACTTTATGAATTTGTCACTGGGTAAAAACAGTCGTATCCACACTTATTAACTCACCTTTACATTACTAAATCTCCAATTTAGGCCTCTCTTGAGCTTTAGACTCCCAGATCCAAGTGTCTGCTGGAATATACACCTTGATGGTCACAGGCCCCACCCCCAAAAAGTTACTAAGTCTAAAATTGATCATCCTTCTTCCTCACCAAACCTGGTCTTTGTCTTAGACTTTACCTCTCAGTTAAAAATGCCACCGCATTACTCAAGTCACAAATCTAGGAGTCAGATGTAGTCTGGCTACATGGTAAAATTCCATTTCATTGTTCCTTGAAGTCAGGTGTGCCCAAGGAACTGGTTTTGGCCAATTAAATATGAGCAGAACTGACATTCAGGAGCTTTCAGGGTCACTGCTTGGTTCTCTTCCTCTGCCACAGTGACCAGCCACCATTTAAGAAATGGGTGGCCACTACATCGGCTTCATCCTAAAGTCAATGACCATAGTGAGTAGAGTTCCCTACTTCACGAGCTTAGCATAAGAAATAATGTTTCTACAAAACTACTAAGATGCAAGGGTATTTTGATCTTTGACCCTTCCCTTTTCATTCAATTGGTCATTAAATCCTGTGAAGACTGCATCCCAAATATTTGTCACATTAATTATTTTATCATCCTCACTATAAGGACCTTAATTCAGACCCTCATTATCTCTCACCCAGATTATTACAATGGCTCCTAACCAATCACAGTGACTCCAAATCCAAACTCCTTAATAATGGTCTTTCAAAAAAGCTGCCAGAGTGATCCTTCAAAACTATAAATTATGTCATGCACTCCATGCTTAAATTTCCTTAAAGACACCCCTTTCTTTCTTGTTTTACCATCTAAATGCTCTCCAAAATCCAGGCATTAGAAATTCTTGTGGTTTCTACAACATAATCTGAGTACCCGGGCCATCTTTGTACATGTTGTTCCATTTGCCTAGAATATCCTACCTCCCTTTTTGAGTGTTAATTCCACTTTTCTCCAAGACTCAAGTTTCCAAGTCTTCTGGAAAGCTACTTTAAAGTCTCAAAGTGAGTAAGCACCTCTCCTCTACGTGTTACATTCTATACACTTTTAGCACAGCCTTACCAGTTTTCTTAGGTGAAACTCTCAACAGATTTTAGAAGCTTCTAGCACAACTGATCTGCCACATGACACAAGGGTCCATTTTACTGACTAACCAACAACCTATAATTTCGGTGGCTTGCTCGAATCAACTTAAAACAAGATTCTCTATCGGGCTGAAAAGTCACTTAGACTCAAGGCTTGGGCCAGATGCCAAAATAGTACAAAATAAGTCTGCAAAGAATATAGAGCAGATACACGGAAACAAAGTAGCAGACAATAAAGCCTCTGAGAAGCAGACAGTTGCCTTGGATGGTGATTATCTTCCTGGTTCCCAGTCCCAACTCCCATGAGGCCTACTTGTACTACAGTCTTTATTTCAATTTAGGAAAATATCCACCTTTTTAACAATTTTATCTCTTCTTGAGGTAGACTGGGTAGCACTGTTTGTCTTTTGAAACCAGCCCCCTTCCCCCCCCCAAAAAAAAAACCCATAATTACAATCAGCTACTAAAGCCCTAGCAAGGGGTGCCTGGGTGGTTCAGTGGGTTAACGCCTCTGCCTTCGCCTTCGGCTCAGGTCATGATCCCAGGGTCCTGCGATAGAGCCCCCACATCGGGCTCTCTGCTCAGGGAGAGAGCTCAGCAAGGAGCCTGCTTCCCTTCCTCTCTCTCTGCCTGCCTCTCTGCCTGTCAAATAAATAAATAAAATCTAAAAAAAAAAAAAAAAAAAAAAAAGCTCTAGCAAATACAAATACTCTCTTTAAGCACTGAAATCTTCAAGAACCTAAACAAACCACCATTGAAACTACATTCCCTAAATAGATCCTTTTGTGAAAGAATGGAAACCTAAGTAATCACTGTGGAAAACTAAAAACACTTTTTCCAATACTCCTACTTAAAACCCACACCATTTCAAATTTAAAAACATCCAGAGGAAAAGGAAATGTGAGACTGGATGGTAAAGCAACTTCATGTTATAACAGACTAACAAGATTTGAGAAGCCCAGGACTGGCTGACAAGACTGATCGGTGCAGACCAAACATCATAATAGGAATATGGACACTAGACAGAGCTACACCACTGTTTTGACGAATTTTCTTTATCTTCATCTCCAATTACCTTTCTTAAAATACAGAATAGAGATCAACTTATATTTAACACTTTTATTTTGAACATTACATCTAAAATACAATAGTGTCAAGCCTAAATACAGAAAATGAAATTTCTCAATGAATGTATTTTTTTAAAGAATTTATTTATTTGACAGACAGAGATCACAAGTGGGAGGGGGGAGACTCCCTAATGAGCAGAGAGCAGGATGGGAGGCAGATACTAGGACTCCGAGATCATGACCTGAGCGGAAGGCAGAGACTTAATCCACAGAGCCGCCCACACGCCCCAACAAATGTATTTTTATTTATAAATCACTGTTCCCAAATTTTCTATTTACAGCTTTTGTTTTAATACATCTAACTTTTAAATAGATTTACTTTTTTAAATTAAATAAAATTTTCAATTTTAAGTGCAATTTTGACCTAGAGTCTTCATTTTTAAAAGGGTGTTACATATTCCAAATGCTTCTAAGGAAAGTAGCAGTAGCCAAATATAGCAAATTTTACTTCCAAAATTTGTTGAATCAAATTTTGTTTCTTTTTCAAATATAAAACTGTCTACAACCGTTTTTCAAAAAGCTCAGAATTTCTGACTAGGAGTTTACCACAGAAATTACAGAACCAACTTTTTGAGCATCAGTTAAATTTCCTAGGCCCTAACTGGTTATTTTGTTTTTCATTAAACACAGTGATGGCACAGTACTACCTTTTTAAAAAAAAGTCAAGCGGTACTAATATATCCAGTTTTTTATTGTAGGATCTATCAAAAAAGATATAATCCAAAGCATGGACAAAGTACATAGAATCACATATAAAAATATTAACTGACACACAATTTATAACAGGGTTTCTCAGAAGAATTCTAGTATACTTTGGATGGTATAATTTTGCCTTATGTTAAGATTTTCTTATGAATTACTGATCCTTGCCCACCAAATGCCAGAAGGTGCTCCCATCGGTGCAGAAAATCAAAAAGACACATTTTCAAATGTTTCCAGCTAAAACCAACTGACTTAAAACACCAAAAGAACTAATATAGGCAATGACAGAATTTGAAAAACACACTTATGACATAATTACAGCCTTTAAAATGTTATTACTATAAGACACAGCAATATGAAAAAATAATTATATGCTGAATGAAAAAAGTTCACCATAAGTGTATAAATCCTTTGATTATGCTACATTAAAATAAGCACATATAAAAAGGACTGCAGGAAATCTATGGAAATGGAGAGAGAATCGTTAAGTGATGTTTCTTTTTCTCTAGTTCTCGTAAAATGATTATACTGGTCCTATTAATTTTTTTAACTAAATAAGTAGTTGACAGATTCTTCCTTATTAACCTTTGAAGACCAGAGAAATGAAAACCAGCAAGCAAAAAAAATCCAGGTGTTAATGTGAGAAATGGTGTTAGAAATCAGGATAGGATTACCCTTTGGGGTTTAGTCACTTGAAAAGGGACACTGCGACAACGCTAGGATACACACAAGCCTGATGTTGGTGCTAATTACACAGGTGTGTTCACTTTGTGGAAATTCATCAAGCTGTATTTTTATTCATATACTTTTCTGTCTGTACAGTACACCTAAAAAAAGAAATAACTAAAAAACTACAAAAGTTTCTTACTGCTATAAAAAGGTTCTCACGTATGGTATTCATTTGTCGTGCCACAAGTGAAAGCAAAAATTCTGGGTATTTATCATCCCAATAGCCCAAAAATGAAGAATTTTTAACATGTATAATGAATGTTCACACTAATTACCAATATTTAAAAACGAAGAAACTGAATCACACCCTCATTCCAAATAGTTAAATTTAAAATATGAATTTTCGTATTAGCAAAGGAATTCTTAAAATCTTAAAGAGAAACTGTTTTCACATTCTTTTAAAGAACTCTATTTCCAAATTCAAAACAAATGAAATTCTACTCAGTTTCCAAACATTAATCATAAAGTACTGGGGCACCTGGGTGGCTCAGTGGGTGAAGCCTCTGCCTTCGGCTCAGGTCATGATCTCAGGGTCCTGAGATGGAGCCCCACATCAGGCTCTCTGCTCAGCATTGAGCCTGCTTCCCCCCATCTCTCTGCCTGCCTCTCTGCCTACTTATCTCTCTCTGTCAAATAAATAAATCTTTTTTAAAATTAAAAAAAAATCATAAAGTACTGTTTTCAAGACATTGCAAACAGTTATCTGTCCTCAATACAACTACTACTATTGTACTGTTATCCATTTCAGCTCAAATTTGCAAATACATCTTTAACATAAAAACCAGGTTACAGGGGCGCCTGGGTGGCTCAGTGGGTTAAGCCGCTGCCTTCGGCTCAGATCATGATCTCAGAGTCCTGGGATCCAGTCCCGCATCAAGCTCTCTGCTCAGCAGGGAGCCTGCTTCCCTCTCTCTTCTGCCTGCCTCTCTGCCTACTTGTGATTTCTCTCTGTCAAATAAATAAATAAAATCTTTAAAAAAAAAAAAAAAACTTGAAAACTTAAAAAAAAAAAAAAAACCAGGTTACAACAACTTCATTATAGAGAAGAAAACACACTGTTAGTAAAGCATGTCATATTTTTGAAAAACAGTAATAAGGGACTACATTTAAGGAAACACTGATTAAGAATTTTGCAAGACCCATATGTGCTATGTTTACGTTACAATTTTGCAAAACTTATTATAGTTTGTGACACACTAACTCCACCATGTTTAAGTAAATAGCTTTTTATTCTCTTTGACTTTTAAACTCTAAGTAATATCTGATTTCAAAAAAACAGCCCATTACAAAGTGTCAGATAATGACCATCAGTATACTGCCACCCATACCCTGGTTTTAACTATGAAAGTGGTATTATGTTGGCATTGAATAATATTATGTAATATATTTCTACCTATGAGACACATTATTACCACAACCTTGAAAACAAGGTTAGTTTACAAAGATTCATATACAAAATATTTTGCTGCTTGATTCCAATTCTTAAGGGTACAGCATTCTTCCAAACACTTCTAAATATTAAAAAGAGTTCTGAATGCTGAAATGAAGAGACAGCAGAAAGCATTTGCAAAAGATATTCAAACTATAAATGCCATTGCTGATCAATAAATACGTATATGCACGTACTTACAAAGTATTCTTGACAAAAAAGTATTTTTTTTAAAGATTTTTATTTATTTATTTGACAGAGAGAAATCACAAGTAGACTGAGAGGCAGGCAGAGAGAGAGAGAGAGGGAAGCAGGCTCCCTGCTGAGCAGAGAGCCCGATGCGGGACTCGATCCCAGGATCCTGAGATCATGACCTTAGCCGAAGGCAGTGGCTTAACCCACTGAGCCACCCAGGCGACAAAAAAGTATTATCTGAATCTAATCATGTAGAAACAATCTATATAAACCCAGATTAAGAATCATTTTACAAAACAAACTATGAGACAAAATGTCAATGTCATGAAAGATTTTTTAAAAAGGTGACAGGGGACTGTTCTGGATTAAAGGGAGATTAACAACCAAATAAAATATGTGGTTTCTGATTATATTTTGGATGAAAAAAAGAAAAAACACATGATTATAATAATTGGGAAAATTTAAACATGAACTACTTGTTATACATCATCAATGTTAAATTTCTTAAACACGTTAACAGTATTATGGTAATGTAGAACAAAGTACCTGTTCTGAAGAGATACATACTTAACAGTCCTGGTGTCTGCAACTACTTTGAAAAGGATGGGAAGAAAGAGGGAGTTTAAGTGTAGAGGGTATAGATAGCTAGGGAGACAGAGCTCAAACGGCAAGAAAGGAATACAGGTGAAGGAAACGTGGGTGTTATTCTTTTCAACTATTCTGTATACATTACATATTTCAAAACAAAAAGGAGAGGGTAAAAACTTCAAAAAAATTTAAAAATCCAAATACCAAACTTTACCAGTATCTACGCTGTGGCAATGCGATATACTTACAGACAGAAACCGAAAGAAAAAGCGGTCTACATGCATCATTATGAAATAAACGAAAAAGTCAAATACATTTTGGGGTGGGGAGAAATCCTGGCTGGACAACTACTAGCCCTCCCGTCAAAGAATTTTGACACAACGAAAAAAGGCTGAGGATTTTAAGATTCTAAACTCTACTTTAACAAAAAACAAAACAACAACAAAAGTGCGTGTAATAATGTGAACAACCCAAAACCCCTTACAAATTTTGAGCAGATTAGTACCATACAAGGGAAATCTTACTTCAAAATGCAGTACTTGAGAAGTGGCCGAGAGCTACATGTAGACTTTTAAATAGAGACAGACTTTCAAAGCTTCCAACAGGGATAATCCTGCACCGACTAATTCTTTTTATGAAAAGCTTAGGACAGTGTGACCTTCAAAGCGGAAATTTTAATCCGCGGCCAAAAGGGCGAATAGACATGATCTTTAACAACATGGATGGGCTCGGTCAGATTAACCAAGAAGATGCTAAATTTGTGAACACCGCCCTGAGGAACAAATACAGCCTCAATTCTAACCGGCCATGAGCCGCAGGCTTTCTAATCAGTAACAACCGCCTGACACCAAGGCCCTAACAAGTGGACAGTTTCCCCGCCGCGGTCTCTGCGATTTTCACATAGCAAAAACGCTTAACAGGCGTTTGCCATGAGGACTATTCCGGGCCCACCTGCGGCCATCTTAAGTTCGGGAAGAAAAAGGAAAAGGGGGAGGCACTAAATACGAGGAGCCGACCGAGACCACAAATCGGGGACGCACGAAAAAAAAACTTCTCTAAATTGTCTCTAAAGGCTCGGTGCATAAGTTAACCCCCAGTCTAACTAACAAGGAGACAGGACCTCGGCTCCCCCCCTCCCCCGCCCCCTGCGCCCGGTGCCCTAATCAAACATGGGCACCAAGGTAAGCCCGGGCAGTCACGTGACCGGCACCGCGAGCCCCCGCCCGCGCTCTCCCCAACGCCTCAGTGCCCGAGGTCTCTATGGCGCCCGCGCCCCTCCCCCAGCCGAGCCCAGCACTTACTCTGGGGGGTAAAGCCGCAGCTCTTCGATTTCTCCTAGGAAGGAAAAAAGCGTCCGCATCTGCTCGCTGGTCACCGCCGACGACAGATTGGTCACCTGAATCACCGCCGTAGGGGTAAGGCCGAAGCCTAAAGCCAAACCGAAGCCACCGCCGCTGTTCATCCCGACCCGCTGCTGCTGTCCTCCGCTCTCCAACGTCTACGACGCGTCAGCGACGGAGCCGGGAAAGCGAAGAACGCGCGGCCGCGAGCGCGCTCCCGCTGGCGAATTCACGGCGGCGGGCAGATCTAGCCGCCCATTCCACAACTCCCCTGCTCCCAGGGCTGCGCGCGCCGGCCGGAAGCGTCGCTCCGGCAACCCGGCGGGTTAGCGGAGGCTGTAGCGTGGGGCTCCGGAGTCTTCGAGCCGTATGTAGCTCCTGTTAGTCTTCTCGCTAGGATATTTATCGATTTTCTTCCCCCTGCTTCGAATAAATCAAATTTCAGTACTCCTAAAAATGTAGGAGACTCAGATCTTTCCGTTCTTAAATCTAGGTAGAACTGGGGAACCAAGAGGCCTGGCCTGCGGGTGCGGGGTTGGGAAGGAGGAAGGACTCTCCGGCATCACAGATGAATGCTTGACCAAACCGTAGCGCGTCGTAATCACATGCAGGCCGCTGCCTCGCCCCAACTATTGAAAACGTTGGCCGACGTCCTAATTAAAAAAGAAAAAAGAAAAGAAAAAGAAAAATTTAGAAAACGTTTAAGTTCTGATTGAATTAGGAAAGGAGGCAGGTGAAAGCTATGCGGTCGTTGTTTATAACTTGTCATTCAGTCGCTCATTTCGCAGGTACTAATATTTATTGAGCCTTACTTTGCAGACACCGTTAGACAAGGGCACGTAAAAGACGGTTACAGACGGTCCACATACAACTTGCAACTCAGGGGCGCCTGGGTGGCTCAGTGGATTGAGCCTCCGCCTTGGGCTCAGGTCATGATCTCCGGGTCCTGAGATCAAGCCCCACATCAGGCTCCCTGCTCAGTGGGGAGCCTACTTCCCCCTCTCTCTGCCTACTTGTGATCTCTGTCCGTCAAATAAATACATAAAAATCTTTAAAAAAAAAAAAAAAAAAAAAGGTAAAAAAAAAACCTTGCAACCCAATGACAGATAACGAAATATGTGCTCCCGGGCAGCTGCTCCCAAAATTCATCCCCAGAACGTTGCTGAGGGTCCTGGAGGCCCTTTGGATGGGTCCGCAAGGCCAAAACAATTTTCAGTATAATGCTAAGACTCTTTTGACCTTCTTCCCTTTGTTGGCATTTGCACTCGTGGTGTAAAAGCATACTAGATTAAGCTGCTGCACCTTAGGAGGAAACAAGGCAGTGGTGCCAAACTGCACTAATAGTGGTATTTTGTATTCTTCACCTCCTTGCAATCATAGCATACAAAATTTAAGATTGTTTCAACATGCTAATCCAAGAAAGTCCTTGACAAAGGGGGCAAAAATTACTAATTTCATTAACTATTAAAAATAATTTCATTAGGACGCCTGGGTGGCTCAGTGGGTTAAAGCCTCTGCTTTCGGCTCGGGTCATGATCCCGGGGTCCTAGGATCGAGCCCCGCGTCGGGCTCTCTGCTCAGCAGGAAACCTGCTTCTGCCTCTCTCTCTCTGCCTCACTCTCTGCCTATTTGTGATCTCTGCCCATCAAATAAATAAATAAAAATCTTTTAAAAAATTATTAAAAAATAATAATAATTTCATTAACCCTAGCATACACATCTTTTTAATCTGTGGAGAGAAATGGTAAGTAATTTTGTTGCGTGCCCAAGTAAAGTGGCTGTCTCCAGAAAAAGCACTTGTGTGATTGAGTATTCACACAAAAACACAAATATTGTGAAACTTATATATACCTTCCCTTAAGCTACAGCTTTACAGTACTTTTCCACTAAAAAATACCAGTGATATTAACATGTGTAGTTTTTGACATTACATAATGAAATACGTGAACATTTGAAAGGTCTCTACAACTCAACCAACAACTATTTCCAAAATAGCCAAAGCCATTACAAAATCAAAATGAGTCATCAAAGTGGTAGATAGACTCATGGATTTTAATGTAGCAGAATACAAAAAGTTAATTGATACAGTTTCAGATTCAGTTTGCAACTGAACTCTAAGAAATACCACCGTATGTGAAGTTTAGTGTGGTATCAAAGAAGTATATCTAGAATTATCTAGAAGGGCTATGAAAATAGTTTTTCCTTTTCCAACTCCTTATCTGTGTGAGACCAGATTTTCTTCATATGTTTCAATCAAAATATAACACAACAGACTGAATGCACAGATAAGATATTCCAGCTGTCTTCTATTAAGCCAGACAATAAAGAGGCTTGAAAAATGTAAAACAATGCCACTCTTCTCAAAATTCTGTTTTGGAAAATAACATTTTATCATAAAAATACATCATTTACATTAATGTATAGTAGGTTCTAAAATGCTAAGTTTTGGGATGCCTAGGTGACTCAGTGGGTTATAGCCTCTGCCTTCGGCTCAGGTCATGATCTCAGGGTCCTAGGATCTGACTCTCTGCTCAGTGGGGAGCCTGCTTCCCTCTCTCTCCCTCTCTGCCTACTTGTGAACTCTGTCTGTCAAATAAATAAAATCTTTTTAAAATTAAAAAAAAATGCTAAGTTTCTCATTTTTAATGTGGTAAATATGGATAGCTATCCTATAAGTCTCTCAGGATCCTCAATATTTTCTAAGTGTATAAAGGGGTCCTAAGTGAAGTTTGAGAACTACTACCAGAGGGATAAGCACCGACAAACCTGGGAGTATATAGGAGGGCCACTTAAACTTAGTCCTAATGGAAGACTTTCCTAGAAGGGATGTTGCTTGTGCTGAATCTTAAACAAACAGGAATTAGGCTGGGGGAGAGTGGGGTTGGGGGGGGGTAGGCAATGTAGGGCATTCTAAAGTGAGTATGCAGAATATACAGATGCAGACAGGTATGGGAGTCCAAGGGAGGTTCAGAATATTGAAAATTTATTCCTGCTAGACCAAAGGATGATTACAGATGCATTGATGGAAGGTGATGTTTGTCATGGTAAGAGGTTACTTTATTATACACTTTATATACTATTGAGACCTGTTGAAGACCTTTGAGCAGGAGAATGACCATGAGAAGGTTCATGTTTCAGAATGATCGTTGTCAACTGAGACATGAAGATACATTAAAAAAGGTGGTGATTAGGGAAGCCTGGGTGGCTCAGTCAGTTAAGCACCTGCTTGCAGCTCAGGTCTTGATCCTGGGATCCCGGGGTGAAGCCTAACAGCCGGCTTGCTTCTTCCTCTCCTCTGCCTCTCCCTCATGCTTGTGCTCTTGCTCTCTCTGTCTATCAAGTGAATGAAAAAATCTTAAAAAAAAAAAAAAAAAAAAAAAGGTGGACACTGAAGGCAAAAGAACTGGATCAAAGGGTAAGTGGTGGTAATGACAGAAAACAAGGAATAGTCCCAATTTGGGGAAGGACTGACCCATTTGAAAATAAAATGAATAAAGGTTATATATTTATATACATGGAAAAAATGTAAATGGATACACACTCAGCTTTAGACACAATTACAGGTGGTTTGGGTTTTTGTTTTTTGTTTTTGTTTGTTTGTTTTTTGTCCTCCTGAAGCCCAGCCATGGATCCCTAGAATTAGCAGTCACAAGTTCAGAATAGCAGTCCTCAGACTTCAGTATACATCAAAGTCACCTAGAGGGAATGTTAAAACAGACTGCTGGCTTCCTCCCAAGTAGGTCTGGAGTGGGGCCTGAAAATTTAATTTTCTAACAAGTTCCTAAGTGCTGCTGTTGGTGGTTATCTGAGAACCCCACTTTCAGAACCCCTGGTTTAGGAGGTCATAAAAGCAGTACATCGTACATTTACTACTACTGTTGATGGTAAGGCAGATGGAGGAATTTGTTTCTGGCCTGAGGGATTGTGTAGTAGTGCCATAATTTAGGACCAAAAATAGGAAGGAAAGGCAGCTTTGTGAGGAATGAGCAAAAAAATATTGAGGTCCATTATGGACAAGTTTCTGAAATGAAGTTGAGAGAAAATAGAACTAAAATACAACATGTCACTTAAGCTTGAAAGTAGATAGAGTTATGCCAGGCATATGTGTAGAGGAAGTACAGTGGGTAATGTTAAAGGGATAAAAACAACAACCAAAAACAGTATCAAGCCAGGAGGTGAAGGGGAGGTGGGATAGTCACCAAAGTTAAGGGAGGAAAAAATCCTAATAAGGAAAAAGTGAGGTGTGAAGAGGAAAGAATGCTGAAAAGTATCACATTCTGTAGAGATGACAAAATCAGGGACAAAATGTGCCTATTGGTAGATACAATGTGACTGTTGAGACAAGAGCTACATGAACCGTTTAGAGAAGCCAAGTGCACAACCATCACTTCTCTTGATTCTTCTGTGAATCTTCCAGCAAAACATCCCAACCTGTCCTAGCCCTGCCACTTTAGCCAATGACAAAGTGCTCCACTCAGGGAACATTTTCAGATATGCTTTAGACATCCAACATTTACACCATGTTCTGTCTCCAACCTCATGACCCCCATGTGCAGATATTTTCTTCATCCTTTAGGCCTCTTGGTACATCTGCCTACACTACCTTCTTTTTTTTTTAATATTTTATTCATTTATTTGACAGATAGATCACGAGCAGGCAAAGAGGCAGGCAGACAGAGAGAGGGAAGCAGGGAGCCCGAAGCGGGACTCGATCCCAGGAACCCGGGATCATGACCTAAACCGAAGGCAGAGGCTTAACCCACTGAGCCACCCAGGCGCCCCCAACCAGTACCTTCTAAAACAGGAAGACAAGCAGTAACAAACTTTCAGTGCAGAGAGGGATCCTCACAGTTTAGGTTCAGGACCATAACAGGACCATAACCAGAAACAAAAAATATGAAAGATAAACTCCAGCAAATAAATTAAGAACAATAAAAAAGATATACATTAAAATCATACTCGATTCTTGGATCTGGAACCTGGAATTGCGCTCTGGAGGAAAGGGCTTTAGGAGGCCAGCCACAGGAAGAAAATGTTTGATCTGTGAAGCTACAGAGAGGAGTGTGGGTTGTGCTTATAAGAGGGTGTGATGCCTTTGATCTTGTTTTGCTTTTTGAACAAATGAGATTTCCAATGAATCTACTCTACAGAATTTTAAAGGAAATTTTGACAGAGAATAATTGAGAAGTAACATCAAATAAGGAAAGATCTCTAAGTAGCCCTATCTTTGAAGGAGGAGTGCTGATTGTAGACTGAGTGCAACAAGAAAGCATTGGGAGAAAGGTAAATAACGAGATAGAATCAGAAGCGGAGTGAGAGGTTTGCATGCATGAATGCACTATGTACCTATGTATTCATATGTAGAGTGTTTTGAAATAGGACTCCTCCAGAAATGAAGCAGAAATACTTAGTCTTTCCTGTGTTTAACCCTATCACCCTCTTCTTTCAGAATCCAGAACTCTCCATTAGTTCATGATGTCTCTAGTGGACTGGTTCTGAAAACTTATTATTTGGCATAATTTTTTTAATTACTAAAAAGTTATTCTAGGGGGCCTGGGTGGCGCAGTGGGTTAAAGCCTCTGCCTCGGCTCAGGTCAAGATCCCAGGGTCTCGGGATCGAGCCCCACATCATGCTCTCTGCTCCACAGGGAGCCTGCTTCCTCCTCTCTCTCTCTCTCTCTGTCTACTTGTGATCTCTGTCTGTCAAATAAGTAAATAAAATCTTTTTTAAAAAGTTATTCTAGATAGCTTAAACAGAAGGGAAAAAGCATAGGCAATGATGGCAAGGTTATTTCATGAAGTGCAAGAAATAATTGCACAATCAAATCTTTGGAAGAAGTATGATTAGGACATATTTAAGATAGACTTTGGTACTCTAAGAAATCAGAAAATATGTGCAAAGACAACTAAGATATTCAATAGAATTTTGGAAAGAATTGTACATAGAAATCTTAGGATAAGGAATTGATCAGAGCAGTTGTGGGAACTTTAGCAGGAGGCATTCATAGACCATCTCAGGAGTGTTGCCTAGGGGCACCCGGTGGCTCAGTTGGTTGAGCGTCTGCCTTTGGCTCAGGTCATGATCTGGCATAAGGCTCTCCCTGCTCGGTGGGAGCCTGCTTCTCCCTCTCCCTCTGCCTGCTGGTCCCCTTGCTTGGGCACACGCACTCTCTCTCTCTCTCTCTCTCTATCAAATAAAGAAATAAAATCTTTAAAAAAAAAAAAAAAAGGAGTGTTGCCGATAAGGTAAATCAACTCCAGTGATTCCCCAGCTTTTGGCAATCAGTGATCTGCTTTCTGTTTCCATACATTTGGCTTTTCTGGAAATTATATACAAATGTAGTTATACAATACATGATCATGAGTATCTAACTTTTATCAACAAGCCAAATGTTTTTTGAGGCTCATGCATATAGGAGCATGTATCAATAGTTTTATTCCTTTTAGTGCCAAATAGCAGAGTGTTGTATGAATAGCCAATATTTTATTGATTTGCTCAACAGTTGATGGACATTTGGCTTGTTTCCAGTTTGGGGCTATTATGAATAAAGCTACTGTGAACATTCACATGTAAGTCTCATTGCTTTTGGGTAGAGAACTAGGAGTAGAAGTGTTGGCTCATATGGTCAGTTTGTTCAGCTTTTTAAGAAACTGGCAAACTGTTTTCCAAAAAGGCTTACCATTTTACTTGCCTGTTGGCAATATATGAGAGTTAGAAAAGCTCCATATCTTTCTCAACACTTAGTATTATCTACCTTTTTTATTATAACCATTCTAATGTGTTTGTACTGGTATTTCATCATGGTTTTAATTTTGATTTCTCTAATACTAATAATGTGAACAACTTACGATGAGCTCATTAGCCATTCACGTATCTTCTCTCATGATACATCTATTCACATATTCAAATCTCTAATCATTTTAATGAGGTCATTTTCCTCTTTTCAAAGAGTTGAAGGTGTTTTTATGATTCTGGATACAAATCTATTATCAGACATGGCTCACAAATATCTCTTCTTCATCTGTAACTTCTGTTTTCATTTTTTTTTAAAGATTTTATTTATTTATTTGACAGAGAGAGATCACAAGCAGGCAGAGAGGCAGGCAGAGAGAGAGAGAAGGAAGCAGGCTCCCGGCTGAGCAGGGAGCCGGATGCGGGGCTCGATCCCAGAACCCTGCGATCATGACCTGAGCCGAAGGCAGCGGCTTAACCCACTGAGCCACCCAGGCGCCCCTGTTTTCATTTTTTAATAGAAAAAATGTTTTTTGTTTTTATGGTTTGTTTGTTTGTTTGTTTTGCTAAAGTTTTATTTATTTATTTGACAGAGAGAGAGCAAGAGAGCAGAGCAGAGGGAGCTGTGGAGAGAGAAGGAGAAGCTGGCTCCCCGCTGAGCAGGGAGCCTATGCAGCACGGGGCCCCATCCCAGGACCCTGGGATCACAGCCTGAGCCAAAGGTAAATGCTTAACCGACCGAGCCACCCAGACGCCCCTTAATATTAAGTGTCTTCTAAAAAATAAAAGTTTTTTATTTTTATGAAAACCAAATTATCAATGTTTTATTTTTTATGTTTTTATTGTCACATCTAATAAATCTTTGCCTCACCCAAGGTCGCAAAAATTTTCTTTTTCTCCTTTTTCCATTTTTTTTTCAAAGTGGGCTCTGTACCGAACATGGGGCTTGAACTCATGACCCAAAATCAAGAGTTCCATACTCTACCAACTAAGCCAGCCGGGCACCCCACAAAGATTTTCTCCTGTTTTTTTGTGTTTGTTTGTTTTCTGGAAACTTTTAGTTTTACCTCTTACATTTATGTATCTGATCCATCCTTAGTTATTATTTCATGTTGTATTAGGTAAAGATCATTGTTCTTTTTACCATTCCTCCTTTGCCTCTTCTCATCCTCTTTCTTCTTCTTCTTCATATGATATCAAATTGTTTTAGCACCATTTGCTGAAAGGACTATACATTCTGTTGCATTATCTGAGCACCTTTGTCAGAATTCAGTTGACCATAATTTTTTTTTAAAGATTTTATTTGTTTATTTGACAGAGATCACAAGTAAACAGAGAGACAGGCAGAAAGAGAGAGAGGGAAGCAGGCTGCCTGCCGAGCAGAGAGCCCGATGCGGGACCCGATCCCAGGACCCTGAGATCATGACCTGAGCCGAAGGCAACGGCCCAACCCACTGAGCCACCCAGGTGCCCCAGTTGACCATAATTTGAGGGATTTATTTTTGGACTCGAAATTCTGTTCTACTCATCTATATACAACACTGTTTTAATTACTGTATTCATATTAAGTTTTGAAATTGAGTAGTGTGAGCAACCCAAATTTCTTCTTCTTTTCCAAAAATCGTTTAACTATTCTATGTCCTTTTCACTTCCTTGTAAACTTTAGGATCAGCTTGTACATTTCTACAAAAAACAAAAAACAAAAACAAAAACCTGCTGGGATTGTGATAAGGATTGCACTGACTCTATATGTCAGTTTTGGAGGAATTGTCATATTAATAATCCCAAGATTTCCATTCCATGAATCTAGAATTTCTCTCCATTTATTTAGATCTTTGTCACTTTCTCTCAGCAATGTTCTTCTTTTTAATATCTTACTTCTTTTAAAATGTATTTCAGGGACGACTGGGTGGCTCAGTTGTTTGGATGACTGTCTTTGGCTCAGGATTTTTTAAATGCTTTTTTTTCCATCTACTGAGATGATCAT
This sequence comes from Neogale vison, assembly GCF_020171115.1. Taxonomy (NCBI): domain Eukaryota; kingdom Metazoa; phylum Chordata; class Mammalia; order Carnivora; family Mustelidae; genus Neogale; species Neogale vison. Next base: position 222,084,855 of record NC_058091.1, read on the forward strand.
AGTACTACTTCTAGGATTAAATCCCCTTGGTCATGTTATGCAATCCTTTTTGTATGTTGATAGATTTGTCGTGTTAATATTTTGTTAAGGATTTTTTTTTTAATGAAGGATATTGGCTTTTAGTTTTCTTTTTTCACAATGTGTTTATCTGGCTGGCTGTAATGTCAAGATAATATTGGCCTCGTTGCATGAATTGGGAAGTATTCCTTCTTTTTCTATTTTGTGAAGGAGTTACGTAGGAATGACACTGTTTCTTCTTTAATTAGAATTCACCTGTGAAGCCATCTGCCCCTAGGATTTTCTTTTTTTCCTTTTATTTCCTTTATTTCTTTCCTTTCTTCCTTTCTTAATTTCTTATTGAAGAATAGTTAACATACAATGTTCCATTAGTTCAGACTTTTTATGGGGATATTTTTCATTACCTAGTTAAGTTTTTCTATCTTATAGGTCTATTCAGCTGTTCTACCTCTTAAAATAGTTATGTTAGTTTTTGTCTTTTGGGGAATTTATCCATTTCATCTAATTTTTATCATTTGTTTATCAAAAGGTGTTCAAATAATGCTCTCATCCTTTCAATTTCTGAAAAGTCAGTACTAATATTCTCTTTTTCAATCCTAATATTGGTAATTTATGCCTTCTCATTTTTATTTGTCAGTCTGGATAAAGGTTTATCAGTTTTGTTGTCTTTTCAAAGAAGCATCTTTTAGTTTTATTGATGTTCTCTAATTTGTTTCTTTTTCTTGTTTTATAGATTTCCATACTGATTTTATCATTTTCTCACTTCTGCCTGCTTTGTGATTGATCTGCTCTTATTTTCTGGTTTCTTAAAGCAGAAGTTATTGATAAAGCTTACGTTATTGATTTGAGACTTTCTGTTTTCTAATATTACCATTTAGGGCTATATATTTTCCTCTAAGCACTGTAGGGAATACTCTTTATTAGAGGTTTCAGAAAAGCTATTCAGAGCTAATGTCTCACCAGAAGCACTATACTATAAATTTCTTTTTGTTACTGATTTATAATTTAATTGTTGTGGTTGGAAAACATATTACTAATGATTTCAATTCTTTTAAATTTATTGAGACATGTTTTACAGCTTAACATATGTCTGTCCTGGAAATTGTTCTATGAGTGCTTGAAAATGTGTATTCTGGGGGCGCCTGGGTGGCTCAGTGGGTTAAAGCCTCTGCCTTCGGCTCAGGTCATGATCCCAGGGTCCTGGGATCAAGCCCCACATCGGGCTCTCTGCTCAGCAGGGAGCCTGCTTCTGCCTCTCTCTCTGCCTGCCTCTCTGCCTGCTTGTGATCTCTGTCTGTCAAATAAATAAATAAAATCTTAAAAAAAAAAAAAAGAAAGAAAATGTGTATTCTGGTGTAGTTGCATAGAGTGGTCTGTAAATGTCACTTAGGTCAGGTTGGTTGATCATGCTATCAAGGCTTTTATATGCTGACATAACATGCTCTGCGAGATCCTGGTAGCAGAGAAGTTATCCATGCTGCAGAGCATGGTGGTGGACATCCCTGTACCCTGTAGGAACTGCACTCTGGGGACACCATGTACTCTCCATACGTGGAGCTGCGCTTTAAGCACAGGAATCAGCAAGGGAAATTAACAAGGGAAATCCTCTCCTTTGCAGTAATTATTCATTGCTCTCTACTAAAATAGTTTAGCATTGTGCCATCTGGCAAAGAAAAGATATTTAAAAGACTCAATTTAAATACTATTTAAGCAGTATCTTAAATAGCATTTTTTCCCCAGAGCTGACAATCAAAAGTGAATTTCTAGCCAAGAGACAATAAAAATGTCTCTCCTATAGTTTGTGGCCATTAATATCCCTGCTCAGTTTTTTGTTTTTATTTTTTTGTTTTCAACTGTTACTTTTTGACTTGTTTCCTAAGTGTTGCCCCTCTGTGTGTCTTGCCCGATAGTCAGCCAGGGACTTCAAAACAGGAAGACTTCTGACCCTCGCCAACAGATTTATGGGTTTAGGAATACATTCAAAGTTCAGGAATGTATTGAGTTTTTACTTCTTACCAGCCCCTCTTAGGTCTGTCCTGCACTTGCTAGCAGCTGAAAAGGCAGCCAGAGATGTGTGCAGAGCTCATCTAGCTTCTCTATAGCTCTCTCAGTGCCAGGATGTGTCCCTGTTACATTTCTTGCTAGCCACTCCACCAACTAGAACCATAACCTAACCTAAGGTTAGCAGAATGGTGGACCCCGCCTATTCATTTCTTAGCATATTTGCCACTTTTGTTGACCACACTACTGGGTGGTATTTTCTGCTCTTTTGTACAAATCAACTCATCGATCTGACAGTAAAGATGCTGCTTTCCACAGCCAAGCTCCACGTGGTAGAACATCATTGCCAGTGGAGCAAGGGGAAGAATGGGAATAGGAACAGCTCCAGCCAAGGACCCCACAGACTCATACTGCCCTTAAAATTGAGAAGATTTCATTAATAAGCACTTCTCATTTTCTTTGCCTTTAGTCAATTTTCCAGAGCCTTGAAATGGCTGGTTCTGACTATTTTGATTAGTTGTTTGTGGGAAGGAGCATTTGCCAACTTCTTCACCCCACTATGGTCAGAAGTCCCTGCCAGTACACTTTGTGGGTTTTTTTGTTTTTGTTTTTTAACATTTTATTTATTTGACAGAGAGAGAGATCACAAGTAGGCAGAGAGGCAGGCAGAGGGCTGGGGGTAGGAGGGGAGCAAGCTCCCTGCTATGCAGAAAGCCAGATGTGGCTTGATCACAGGAACCTGAGATCAAGGCCTGAGCTGAGGCTTAACCCATTGAGCCACCCAGACGCCCCCCTGCCAGTACACTTTGAGAAGGACATTTATTCACCTCTAGGAATAATTTCATGGTAAACAACTGCCATTACTGTGAGGCTCCTAAGGAAGTAGCAGTCACATGACCAGGCTCTAAACATTTCTTACATTACAGACCAAATTGCCCATAAGTTACAAATGAAGAAACTAAAGTGCAAAGAGATTTACTCAGAAAACATGTGTTGAAAACTGACTTAATGTCAGACCTATTCTAGGGGCTGAGGACACAGTAGTGAAAAAAGTAATCCCTGCCCTCTTGCTAACATTGCTGTGAATTACATTCTGGAGATAAAGAAACTTGTCCAAGTTCACCCAACCAATGAATGATGATTCTAGTCTGTTTGACTCCCAAGCTCTTCTTACTTCTCCACATAGCCCCTTATCTTAGTCTTTTAACTGCTGTAACACGAGATCTCAGACTGGGTATTTTAAACAACAAAGTTATTTCTCACGATTCAGGACATTGGGAAGTCTAAGATCAAGGTGCCATCAGATTCAGTGTCTAGTGAAGACCTGCTTCCTGGATCACAGATGACCATCTTCTTGCTGTGTGTTCACATGGTGGAAGAGCAAGGGAGCTCCCTAAGGTCCTTTTTATAATTCCATTTATGAGGGTTCTACCCTCATGACCTGAGCACCAACCATCACATCGAGGGTTTGGGTTTCAACATATAAACTTGGGAGGTTGGGGACACAAACATTCAGTTCCTAGCACTCCTCAGCCATAACTTAACTGTGAATAATGCCTTTCAGTTTAAAGTGAAGTTTCAGCAGTTATACCTTGTTTATTCTTTATTAGAAACTCATAAGTAGAGATTTTAGTGAAGGCTAAATTGAAGCAGAAGAGGAGTGTTTAAAAACAACAACAAAAAAAGCATACCAATGGGGCATCAGGCTGGCTTAGTCAGAGAATTGTGCAACTCATGATCCCTAGGTCATCAGCTGGAGCCCCACACTGGGTGTAGAGATAACTTGAATTAAGTAAGTAAGTAAATAAATAAATAAATAAATAAACGTTTTTTAAAAAGCATACCAGGACTTAAACATAGTCTTTCTAATACCCAATTATTTCCATTATTTGTTAAACCATAGCATTTCATAAGAAAAACCTTGAAAAAGGGGATCACCTATAGTTTCTTATTTTGATGAAAAAACTTTTTGGTTTTATTGTGATGAAACTTTTGAATACATGCACATAATTCAAAATTCAAAAGTTACAAAAGGGTTAAAAATCTCTCCAAATCCCCGTTTCCCAGCCACCCAGTCTCCCTCTCCTAGGAAAATAAATTGTGCTGTTTGATTCACATCCCTCTTGGCCTAACTCTCAATTAGGTGCCTATTAGGTTTTAACAAAAATACTTAAAGGAACCGTATACAACACAGTGTTAAGACCAATATAAAGGGAGGTAGATTTTTTTTATTATTATTATTAAAACATGTTGGGGCACCTGGGTGGCTCAGTTGGTTAAGTGTCTGCCTTCAGTTCAGGTCATGATCCCAGGGTTCTGGGATCGAGCCCCGCATCAGGCTCCCTCCTCAATAGAGAGTCTGCTTCTCCCTCTCTCTTTCACTCTCCCCCCTAACTTGTGCTTTCTCCCTCGCTCACCTTTTCTCTCTCATATGAATAAATAAAATCTTTTAAAAAATAAGTTAAAATATTTATTTCTTAGTCATTCTATATATGCAACATGGGTGCCAGCCAATTCTGCTCATTGTAGTCCACACTGAATATAAATATAAACTGATACGCAAGATAAAATAAGGATGATTTCTTAGCCCAGTATAGAGTATGGTCTTCTAATAAACTGAAACAAATAGAAGAAAAAGCTTTTCTTGACCTATTCCAGTAAGTTTTTGAGGTAACGTCAAAGAAAAATTTATTTAAATACCTAAGGAATAAACATTCTTATCTAATTAATTCCTAAACAGCTTCATGGAAATATTTGTAAATTTTAAGAGCAGAAGTTTTACACTCTTCCCCTGGTTGACTATTTAGACCTAGTTGTCATTCTTAACAACTTAACAGAAGAATAAAAATTGAAGCAGAATTTTCCACTACTCAAATGCTCAAAGCTCTTCACTCTAACTTCAAGAATGAGAAGTGTTGCTAGAGGTGGATTCAGTATAATGAAATGCTTAGTGTGAGAAGCAGAAGAGTCAAAATTTGTTCTTCTTTGTCTGTTTCTATTACATTTTTAAAAAGGATTTATTTGAGAGAGAACGCACACATGAGCAGGGGTACTGAGCCACCCTGGAGCCCTATTTGCATTCTATTTTTCAAAAGAAATCTTCTTGGACACTGTCTCTTTCTAGTGTTCTTCTCTTGGAATTCCATGCAACTAGCATGGTGAGTTGACCTGGGGCCACCTTCTTGGTGAATGGGTGGCCCAGCTGATTCTTCAGACTAGTTCAGCTTGTCTCAGTAGGTGATAACAGTATATACACATATTTGTCTGAACTTGCTCCCTTCATATAGATCTCTCTGGGGGACTTCATGGATTGGCAGGGGCCTGGGAGGCAGGTGGGAGGACTGTAGCTACAAAGGGAAACTCACCAAAGGCTCAAAATATTTGAATTCCTGATACTCACTTTCCTCCCTCTTTCTTTCTTTCATCCTGGAGACAAAACTAATAACAAACTTCTTTGTGTTTAAAGGTTAAAAAAAAAAAGTCTGGGTGGCTCAATCAGTTAAGTGTCAGATTCTTGGTTTTGGCTTAGGATCATTATCTCAGGAACCTGAGATGTAGCCCCATGTCTCTGGCTCCAAGCTCAGTGGGGTGTCTGCTTGTCCCTCTCCCTCCCCCCTGCCCTTCCCTGTGCCTCTCTCTCACAAGTAAATAAATAAATAAATAAATAGTAAATAAAATCTTCCCCAAAGATATAAATTTAAAAGTAAAGGTAAAAAAAAAAGTTCTTAAAGTCTCAGTATTTAATAAAGGCCACATTTTGGAAAATATCAATGGCATTTATGGAATATCTCTTACGGATCTGGTATGAGGTTAGGCATTTCACAAGTGATATCTCACAAGGTAAGTTAAGAGATATCAAGTTAAGGGGCGCCTGGGTGGTTCAGTGGGTTAAGCCGGTGCCTTCGGCTCCGGTCATGGTCTCAGGGTCCTGGGATCAAGCCCTGAATCAGGCTCTCTGCTCAGCAGGGAGCCTGCTTCCCCCTCTCTGTCTCTGCCTGCCTCTCTGCTTACTTGTGATCTCTCTCTCTCTGTCAAATAAATAAATAAATAATCTAAAAAGAAAAAAAATTTAAAAAACAAAAACATTGTCAGTGACCAGTTTTTCCTATTTATTTATTTATTTATTTATTTATTTTAAAAATAGTCTCCACACTGAGCATGGAACCCACTGCAGGGCTCGAACTCATGACCAGGAGATGAGAGACCTGAACTGAGATCAAGAGTTGGAAGTTTGGGGCGCCTGGGTGGCTCAGTGGGTTAAGCCTCTGCCTTCAGTTCAGGTCCTGATCTCCAGGTTCTGGGCTCAAGCCCTACATCTGACTCTCCGCTCAGTCAGGAGCCTGCTTCCCCTGTCCCCTGCCTGCTTCTCTGCCTACTTGTGATCTCTCTCTCTCTAGCAAAAAAAAAAAGAGAGAGAGAGAGAGAGCTGGAAGTTTAAGCAACTAAGTCACGCTGCCATTCCTCCTCTCTGAACTTTTAGGATTTAGTAAGAAAGTCACCTGAGAGGATAAAGAAAAAAAAAGGAAAAAATTTTTTAAAAAGGAAAGCCACCTGAAATGGAATTTATTTTACTTGGTTGGTAGGAAATAAGGTTTTTTTGTTTGTTTGTTTGTTTGTCTTTAAGACTTTATGAATTTGATAGAGAGACACACAGCGAGAGAGGGAACACAAGCAGGGGTACTGGGGAGGGAGAAGCAGACTTCCCACCAAGCAGGGAGCCCCATGTGGGGCTCCATACCGAGACCCTGGGATCATGACCTGAGCCAAAGCCGCTTAAGGACTGAGCCACCCAGGCGCCCCCCCAAACCTTTTTTAAAGATTTTAAGTACACATTTAATTAACAGTTTAAAAATTATATATTCAGATATTTTATTTCCTCTTGGTCTAGTATTACTAATATGTGTGTGTGTGTGTGCTTGTGCGTGCGTGCGTGTGTGTGTGTGTGTGTGTGTGTGGTGGGAGTTTAAACATCTCAAACTTTGCAAATTTAGTGGCATAAAGTTCTTAATATCCCTTGATATCTTTTTAATACTTGAAAGATCCATAATGCATGGCCCCTCTCTCCTTTCTAAAATACCTTTTTTTTTATGATCAATCTCAGAATGTTGTCAATGTTATTGTTTATCAAAATGTATTTGTTGGGGCGCCTGGTTGGCTCAGTTGGTTAAGTGTCTACATTCAGCGTAGGTCCCGGTCTCAGGGTGCTGGGATTAAGCCCCATGTCAGGCTCCCTGCTCAGTAGGGAGTCTGTTTCTCCTTCTTCCTCTGCCCCTCCCTCCCCTCATGTTCTCTCTCTCTCAAATGAATAAAATCTTCATGAAAAATGTATTTGGTTTTGTTTGTTTGAAGTAGGCTCCATACCCTGTGTGGAGTTCAATGCTTGAACTTAACCCTGAGATCAATGCTTAACCAACTGAGCAACCCAGGTGCCCCTATTTGTTTTCTATTTAATTAATGATCCAGATATTCTGATTTCCTTTCTCTTCCTTTAGGTTTAACTTGCAGCCATCTACAAGCAAGGAAGACAGTCCTCACTGTAAGGACGTATTTAGCAAGAGGTTTTCATTAAAGTTAAACTGTCCCTGCTCCCCTTCCCCCAGGGGATTTACTTGGAGACAAGTCCCAGGATACCAGCCTCAGGTAACAAAGCTCAAATACAGAGGTGGGTCGAGTCAGGTGGAGACATCTGATCAGGGAGGGGATGCAGACTGTCTCCCTGGTTACCAAGGAGTATGGGCCCTGCCCTTAGGAAGCCTTTTGGGTGCCATTCCCAACCGAGGTGATAGGCTGGGTCAAATGTCTACTAGGGTAAATTTTAACTCAGTTGGTCACCTAGCATCACTGTGGAGTTTCCTGTGTGTGTTACAATCTCATTGACCACCTGTGGCCCGCCCGCATGGCCTTTGCCTTTAAAAACTAGTCTGTGAAACAGAGAAGCGTCGCCCTCTCTTGTAACAGGTGCATCCCCGAACATTCGGTCTGATTCTTTTTTTTTAAAAGATTTTATTTTTATTTATTTGACAGACAAATCACAAGTAGGCAGAGGGACAGGCAGAGAGAAAGGAGGAAGCAGGCTCCCCACTGAGTGGAGAGCCTGATGCGGGGCTTAAGTCCAGGACCCTGGGATCAAGACTGAGCCAAAGGCAGAGGCTTTAACCCACTGAGCCACCCAGGCACCGCATTCGGTCTGATTCTTGCTGCTTGGCGTGAAATAAAGCTTTGCTTGACCTTTGCTTTATATCAGTTTTGCTCCTTTAATCACGGGCCCATTATTGGGGCATAACACTCACCAGAAATTGAATTGGTTAGTATTGTGATCTTGGATTTCCAGCTCCAGAACTTAAAGAGATAAATTTCTGTTGTCTAAAGTTCAATTATCAGGGGTGCCTGGATGGCTCAGTGGGTTAAGCCTCGCCTTCAGCTCAGGTCATGGTCCCCCCACATCGGGCTCTTTGCTCAGCAGGGAGCCTGCTTCCCCTCTCTCTCTCCCTGCCTCTCTGCCTACTTGTGATCTCTGTCTGTCAAGTAAATAAATAAATAAATAAATAAATAAAATCTTTTTAAAAAAATTCAATTACCAGTCTGTGGTATTTTTGTTATATGGATAAAGACACTTGACATATAAAGAACCAGATTAAAAAACAAAAACAAAAACAGATAAATGTCCTCAGTTCTTAAAGGGAAAAGATAATCAATAGATGTCAACCCTGAAATGACATATATATTGAAATTATCAGAAAATGTTTTTACCAGCTGTTATAACGGTATGCCATGAGTTAAAGTTTAAGGCTCTTGAAATGAATGAAAAGATAGTTCTTAGCAGAGAAATAGAAAACTAAACATACAAATAAATAGGTATTTTGGAACTGAAAATACAACATTTGGAGTAGAAAAGCTCACTCAGCAGAATAAGTAACAAAGGAAAGAGTCACCACTTGATAACAGGAGAAGAACTGATCTAATTGTTAGCAGATTTGATGTCTGGTGAAGGGCTATTTGTTGTTTCACAGACCCATCTCCTCACTACGACCTCACACAGCAATAAGGGACAAGGGAGATTTCTTCAGCCTCTTTTATAAGAGCATTACTTCCTGAAGGCCCCACTTCATGATACCATCACCTTGGGAGTTAGGATTTCAACATACGAATTGAGAGGGGAACATCAGTAGTCAGCCTATCACATCAGTAATTTTTTTTTTAATTTTTTTTTTTTATTTATTTGACAGAGAGAGAACATAGGTAGGCTGAGAGGCAGGCAGAGAGAGAGGAGGAAGCAGGTTCCCGGCTGAGCAGAGAGCCCAATGCAGGGCTCGATCCCAGGACCCTGAGATCACGACCTGAGCCAAAGGCAGAGGCTCAACCCACTGAGCCACCCAGGTGCCCCTCACATCAAGTAATTTTGAGTTGTATCCTAGATATTTTGAATCTTGTATTGTGACTTGTGAGAGCTTGGATCCTATTAAAACCCTGTGAAGAATGTCTCTGCATACATATGTATATATAATCTGTATTTGGACTTCAAGTTCTGTCTCACTTTCTTTGAGTCATGGTTCCAACGTGAGTTCACTTTTCAAAACCTGCTTTAGAGTGTCTCATGTTGCTTGTCCCTCTCAGAGGTGGGTTGGCACTGGGGTGGTGGTTTTTGTTGTAATTCAGTTTTTAGATCTTTTGCTATCCTGCCAACAAGATACACAAAATGAATAAGTCTTTGATCATAAGGGACTCACCATTTATTAGTTCAGTAAACTTGTTTAAAATATTTTGCTTGGGGGGTGCCTGGGTGGCTCAGTGGGTTAAGGCCTCTGCCTTCGGCTCAGGTCGTGATCCCAGGGTCTTGGGATTGAGCCCCGCATCAGGCTCTCTGCTCAGTGGGGAGCCTGCTTCTTCCTCTCTCTCTCTGCATGCCGGACTCTCTCCCTACTTGTGATCTGTCAAATAAATAAATAAAATTTAAAAATCTTAAAAAAAATTTTGCTTGGGGTGCCTGGGTGGTTCAGTTGGTTAAGTGTCTGCCTTCCACTCAGGTCATGATCCCAGGGTCCTGGGATTGAGCCTCACATCTGGCTCCCTGCTCAGCAGGCAGTCTGCTTCTCCCTCTCCCTCTACCACTCCTCCTGCTTGTGCTCTCTCTCTCTCTCTAATAAATAAACAAAATCTTTTTTTAAAAGATTTTGTTTATTTATTTGACAGACAGAGATCACAAGTCAGGAGAGAGGCAGGCAGAGAGAAAAGAAGGGAAGCAGGCTTCCTGCAGAGAGCCCGATGCGGGGCTCGATCCCAGGACCCTGGGATCATTACCTGAGCCGAAGGCAGAGGCTTAACCCACTGAGCCACCCAGGTGCCCCAAATAAACAAAATCTTAAAAATAAATAAAACATTTTGCTAAGAAGATATTTGTTACATTTGAAAAATCATCTACCAAAGTGAACGATAGTAAGGAACACTTGGAATATGTTTTACCAATATTACACTGGTAAGTAGTTGTCACTGTCTCTCTCGTTGTATTATTAGAGAACATAAAAATAAAAATGAAAATAGACTCCATGTACTCTAGATGCATGTGAAGGTTATATCTATCATACATACATGCTGATCACTATGCCAGAGATGGAATAGGGCCACAGTTTGATTCAACACAGGTATCCAACCCGAGACTTCATAGAATCAGGTTAGTATTTAGCTGGGTTCAAGGATATTTAAAACACAATCAAACCAAATTAAACTGCCTTTTTTTTTTTAATCATTTAGAAACTGCCTCAGGGAGCTTTACTACAAATAATCAGGCCAGAAAGGACCTGTGATCTAGTGAAAAATCTAGTGAAAATAACTTCCAATGACATATGGCAGAACCCCCTCAGGCTTATAATTAGACAATAATAAACCAAAGGTCACCTTATGTTTCAGAGAGGGTGTTTGTACAAACATTCAAGATGATCAAGTTGAATTACAAAATGGACATATTGATTACCTTACAGATAAACTAAAAATATAAAAAATATTGGAGAAAGTAAGAAAAACCATTTAGTTTGGAAAATAACATTTTTACATATTAAATTCAAAAGCGTATTTACAGAAATATTTTAATCCTTTTCAAAAGAGCTACCTTAAATATCATATCTGGTTTCCAATTCTACGTACTGCCTGCTTTCATTTTTGTTTTTTAAATAATCATATGTTCTGAGTATGTATTTTTGTCAAACTCTGCAATGGTTATTTCATATAGATGTTTAATACCTAAGTTATTGTGTTCTTTTCATTTAAGTATTCTGATTTTCAAATATTACCTTTTTTGTTATCAAAAAATACATTTGAATTTAGTATCAAAAAAGGACTTTGCAACTTGCAAGTATATAATACAGTATAATTAACTATAATCACCGTGCTGTACATTAGATCTCCACAAGTTATTCATGTGAGAACTGGAAGTTTATACCCTTTCACCAACATCTCCCCACTTCCCACACACTCTCAGCCCCTGGTAAGCACCACTCGACTCTCTGTTTCTAGGTTTTTGGCTTTTTTAGATGCTACGTGTAAATCATACAGTATTTGTCTTTTTCTATCTGACTTAACTTAGCACCATGCCCTCAAGGTCCACCCATTTTGTTTTCTTCTTTCTCATGTCTGAGTAACATACATAGATCTCACATCATCACCCATTTCTCCATTAACAGACAAGTTATTTCTCTATTTTGGCTATTTTGAATAATGCTGCAATGAACATGGGAATGCAGACATCTTTTGAAAATCTTTATTTCATTTCTTTTGGGTATACACCCAGGAGTGAAATTGTTAGATCATAGGATAGTTCTATTTTTGACTTGTTGAGGCTTCTCCATACTCTATTCCACAGCGACTGCACCAGTTTACAATCCCATCACCATGTACAAGGTTCCCTTTTCTCCACTTCCTTGCCAGCGTTAATAATCTGTTTTCTTGTTAATGACTGCCATTCTGACAGGTGCAGGGTTAATATCTCATTGTGGTTTTGATTTGCCTTTTCTGGATGATGAAGTCAAGCAACTTTTTATGTACCTGTTGGCCATTATGATTTCTTTGGAGAAACATCAGTTCAGTTCCCGGGCCCATTTTTTAATCAAATTATATTTTTTGTTTTTGCTTGTTTTTGCTATTGAGTTGTTTGAATTCCCTGTATATTTTGGATATGTGGTTTACAAACATGTTCAGATATATGATTTACAAATATTTTCTCCCAGTACATAGGTTGCCTTTTCATTTGGTTGACCATTTCTTTTTTTTTCTTTTTTTTTTTTTTTAAAGATTTTATTTATTTATTTGACAGACAGAGATCACAAGCAGGCAGAGAGGCAGGCAGAGAGAGAGGAGGAAGCAGGCTCTCTGCTGAGTAGAGAGCCTGACGTGGGGCTCAATCCCAGGACTCTGAGATCATGACCTGAGCCAAAGGCAGCGGCCTAACCCACTGAGCCACCCAGGTGCCCCTGGTTGACCATTTCTTTTGCTGTGCAAAAGTTTTTTCATTTCAGGTAGTCCCACTTGTTTATTATTTATTTTGTTGCTGGTCCCTTAGGTGTCAGATCCAAAAAAAGCCATTTTTCATTCTGCTGATGTGGTATATCATTTTTTGATTTGCACAGATTGAACTATTTTTACTTCCCAGGAATAAATCCTATTTGATCAGGGTCTGGGATCCCTTTAATGTTCTGTTGAGTCCACAGAACTCAATTTTGGGGGATCTTTGCATCTATGTTCATCCTGGATATTGGTCTAATTAATGATCTTGTCATATTACATCCTTGTTTGGTTTTGGTATCAGAGTAATACTGACATTGCAAAATGAGTTTGAGAGTTTGCCCTCTCTTCCATTTTTTGGAATAGATTGAGAAGGATTGGTATTAGTTCTTTAAATGTTTGGTAGACTTTTTCAGTGAAATCACTTGGTCTGGGCTTTACGTATCAGAAAACATTTTGTATTATTAATTCAGTCTCTTTGCTAGTTGTGGGTCTGTTCAGATGTTCTGCTTCTTCCTGATTCAGTATTGGTAGGTTGTATGTTTCTAAAAATGTATCTTTTTTCTAGGTTATCATTTGTTAGTGTATGTTCCTTATAGTCTCTTAGGACCTGTCATATTCCCTTGGCACCAGTTGTAATAGCTTGTCTTTCATTTCTGATTTTAATTACTGGAGTCTTCCCTCTTTTTTTCTTAATCTAGCTAAAGATTTGTCACTTCTGTTTACCTTTTAGAAAAAAAAAAACAGTCCATGGTTTCACTGATATTTTTTACTTTTATTTTTTTAAGATTTTGTTTTTTTGACAGAGAGAGAACAAGAGAGCAGAGGCAGGGGAACAGCAGAGGGAGATGAAGAGGGAGAGGAAAAGGCAGGCTCCCCGCTGAGCAAGACCCTGGGATCATGACCTGAGACAAAGGCAGATGCTTAATCAACCGAACCACCTAGGCATCCCTCCCCCCACCACTGCCCCGCTTTTCTGGTCTCTATTTCATTTATTTCTGCACCTTTTTTTTTTTAAAAATATCTTTCTTCTGCTTGCTTTGAGCTAGTCCTTCTTTTTCTAGTATCTTGATGTATAAAGTTAGGTGGTTTTATTTGACATCTTTCTCTTTTCTTAATATAGGCATTTATGGCTATAAACTTCCCACTTATAGCACTGCTTTTGCAGCATCCAGTAGGTTCTGTGTGTTGTTTTCACATTTTTGTTTTGTCAAGTGATTTTTAAATGTTTTTCATTGTTCTTTTTGACCCATTAGTTGTTCAGGAGTGTGTTGATTAATGTCCATACATTTGCGAATTTTCTAGTTTTCCTCCTGTACTGATTTCTAGTTTCATACTATTGTGGTTAGAAAAGATACTTCTTATGATTTCAGTCTTTTTAAATTTGCTAAGATTGTTTTGTGCTGTTATGTAGGATCTATCCTGAAGAATATGAACTTGAGAAGAATATATATTTTGCTGCCGTAGGATTGTATGTTCTGTATATGTCTACTGGGTCCACTCTCCCTAAAGTATGGTTTAAGTCCAACATTTCCCAGTTGATTTCTGTCTAGATGATCCACCCATTGTTAAAAGTGAAATACTGGGGACGCCTGGGTGGCGCAGTTGGTTAAACGACTGCCTCCGGCTCAGGGCGTGATCCTGGAGTCCCGGGATCAAGTCCCACATCAGGCTCCCAGCTCCATGGGGAGTCTGCTTCTCCCTCTGACCTTCTCCTCGCTCATGCTCTCTCTCACTGTCTCTCTCTCTCAAATAAATAAAATAAAATCTTAAAAAAAAAAAAAAAGTGAAATACTGAAGTTCCTTACTATTATTTTACTCTAATCTGTTTCTCCCATCAGATGTTAGTATTTGCTCCATATATTTAGTTCTTATGTTGCATACATATATACTCATGATTTTGTATCTTCTAGGTGAATTTATCACCTTACCATTATATAATAATCTTCTTTGTCTCCTGAATTTATTTTTTGGTTTAGAGTCTATTTTGTCTCATTTAAGTGTAGCTACCCTTACTCTGTTTTCATTTTTACTTGCATGGGATATCTTTTTCCATCCTTTCACTCTGAGCCTGTGTGTGTCATTAAAGCTGAGTTTCTCTTAGGCAACATAGAGTTGGGTCTTATTTTTTCACCCATCCAGCCACTAGATATATTTTGATTAGAAAATTTAATCTGACATGTAAGGTAATTACTGCCCGGGAAGGACTCAGTAGCGCCATCTTATTATTTTTCTGTTGCTTCCTTCCTTCATGAATTGATAGTGATATACTTTGCTTCCTCTCTCTTTATATTTGGTTACCATGAGGTTTACAATAAAACGTATTTTTAACAATTTATTTTGCACCAATGACAATTTAACTTTGCACACAAAACTTCTACTCTTCTACTTCCTATCTTTTATGATTTTGATTCTCAATTCACCTCTTTTTACATTGTGTAGCAATATAAAATTAGATACAATCTTATAGTATATAACACTTAGACACTGTTGTAGGTATAGCTATTTTTAAAATTTTTATTTATTTATTTGAAAGAGAGAGAGAGGAAGTGGTGGGGTGAGGGTGGTAGAGGTAGAGAGGATAGAGAATCCCAAACAGATTGCATGTTGAGCATGGAGCCCAATGTGGGGCTTGATCCTACAACTCTTGAGATCACAACCTAAGCTGAAACCAAGAGTCAGATACTGAACTGACCACATCACCCAAGTGCCCCTCTTTTTTTTTTTTTTCTATAGCTCTTTTTAATACTTGTGTCTTTTCATCTTTACACTAGAGTTAAGTATTTAACATGCCATTATATTGAAGTATTAGAGTATTCTGAACCTGACCAGTGTGTTATATATTTTTGAATGTTTCATGTTACTAATTAGCATCCTTTCATTTCAACTTGAAGAACACCTTAAGCTTTTTTTGCAAGGCAGGTCTAGTGTTAGTGAACTCTCTCAGCTTCTGTTTGTTTTGGAAATTCTTTACCTCTACTTCATTTCTGGAGGACAGCCTCGCTGGGTAAAGTATTCTTGATAGGCAGTTTCTTTCTTTCAACATTTTGAATATGTCATCTGACCCTTTCCTAACCTGCAAGGTCTCTACTGAGAAATTTGTTGAGAGCCTTAAGGGGATTCTCTTGCATGAGATTTTTTTTTTCTCTTACTGCTTTTATAAAATTCTCTTCTTTGATTTTAGATAGCTTTGTTATAATGTGTCTTGGAGAAGCTCATCGGATTGAAATTGTAGGGTGACCTATCAGCTTCCTAAACTTGGATATTCAAATCTCTCCTGGGTTTGGGCAGTTGTTGGCTATAATAGCTGTTCATAAGCTTTCTACCCTTTTCTCCCTGCCTTCTTCCCTTTTCTCCCTGCCTTCTCCTTCTGAGATTCCAATGATATGGATATTGGTTCACTTGATGGTATTTTGTTATGTCCTATAGCCTATCTTAATTCATTTTCATTCTTTTTTATTTGCTTCCCTGATTGGATAAGCAACTGATCTGTCTTCTAGTTCATTCTTTCTTTCTTCTGACTGGTTAAGACTAATACTGAAGCTGTCTATTGAATTTTTCAGTTCAGGCATTGAGTTTTTCAACTCCAAAATTTCTGTTTGGTTCTACTTTATGTTCTTTGTCTTGGTTGAACTTATTTTGTTCTTGCTTGGCTTTCCTGGTACTATTAAATTTTTATTTGTGTTCTTGTAGCTCTCTAAGCATCTTTAGAATAATTATTTTGAATGTTTTGTCTGACAATTCCTGTATCTGCATTCTTTGGGGTCCACTACTAGTGGTGTACTGTTTTCCTTTGGTGGAGTTATGTTTTCCCAATTCTTCATGATCCTGGTAGCCTTGTGTAGTTGTCTGTGTGTTTGAAGAAACAGTTCCTTCTTCTAGGACTTATGGACTGACTTGAATTAAAGAAGACGTCCACTTGTGGGTGGAGGTACACTGTCACCCTGGATATGAGGCACAGGGTTCCAAATGCACAAATGTGTAGTGGCCCTGGGTCTAAGGGGACAAAGGAGGACATAATGTCTTTTTGCTCCACTGTTGAGATTCACAGCAACTGTGTGGTCCTTAGTGAGCACTGCAGTGGGTTTGTAGTGGCTATAAGGGCTGCTGGAGTCCTTAGCAGTGCCTCCAGGTCCAGTGGCTAGGGACTAGGCCAAGCAGTGGTGGTGGCCAGAGCTGGTGGTGTACACACACTTGGCTGCATGTGCCAGCTGCAGGTGCCTATGTAGTGGTGAGGTCCTATTGCAGACACACACATAATGGCAGTGGCTAGGTAAGCAACTAGGGCCAAGGCCAACTACAGGCTCAGTGGAAGTTGCAGGGGCCCTGTCTTTGGCATGCTTTTCCCTGTCTATGTGACCTCCTCTGGCTTTGCACATTGTGGTGGAGGTCAGTTACAGGGCTTGGGTCAGGTGTGCATAAGTACACAACTGGAGGGGATAGCTGTAGATCAACAGACAGGTCAGGGCCTGATCCACACCCACAAGCAACTGTCAGTGCCCTGGTTATTGATCTGTTCTCTCTTGTCTGCACAGTCTTCTCCTGAGCATGTACACTGCATTGGAGGCTAGTGATAAATGCCAGGTTAGCAGCATGGAAGGGCAAACCTAGAGGAGTAAGCAAGGAGGTGCATGGTAATCGGTTTTAGCTGCCATTGTCTAGGCTTGCATCTTCACTTGCAAAGCTGTGGGGTCCTGAGCTGGTTACCACTGTGGCTCCCAGGTTCTGTAGAGAGTGGAATATCTCAGACAGCTGGTATAGAAAGCAAATATCTGTGGGACAAAAGCTAGTAAAATCTGAAGGGTGTCCCCAGTGAATGTACTGGCTGTTCCTTTCTTCAGTGGTGAAATATGCTGAGTTTGTCTGCAGAGCAGGTGGTGAACCACAATGACTCCTGCTGTGTGGCTGCTACTGGTAGCACCTATTTTTATTCCTTGTTCCTAGCCATCTCTATATCTCAGCTTTGCCCTTCTAGGTGGAATGAAACCAAAGTGGGACCTTCATGGAATGCCCCAAAAGGCTGGGGAAACTGGATGCTCACCCCACTCTTCCTTTCCTGGTGAGAGAAACTCTTTATAGCTAGGATATTTCCTCTTGACCCTGAGCCAAGCTGACTGGGGGGATGGGATGATGCCAGAGAAATGAAGTTGTCTTCTTTTTCATCTTACGCAGTT
Organism: Neogale vison; assembly: GCF_020171115.1. Taxonomy (NCBI): domain Eukaryota; kingdom Metazoa; phylum Chordata; class Mammalia; order Carnivora; family Mustelidae; genus Neogale; species Neogale vison. The sequence continues at coordinate 222,102,539 of NC_058091.1, forward strand.
TTTATTGGGTCTTTTGTTCCAATGTGTTGCTCAATTTTCTTCAGTAGACTCCAGAGCTGTTTTTGTTCATGGATAGCTAATTGTTGATCTTTGGGGAAGGATGTAGTTGGGCTCTCCTACCTCATCATTTGGGGTAAAATGCCTGCTTTCAAACTTATCTACAAGTTGCTGTTAGCCAAATATTAGCCAAATATTTGCTATCATATTTGAGAATGACCTGAGATCACTTTTTCCCTTAAAATTTAGACAGACAACATAACAATTACAACAAATTTTGGTTACAGGGCAAAAACATTCCATAAAGCTATCACTCCAGTTTTTATATAAGACTTCTGGGGGGCGCCTGGGTGGCTCAGTGGGTTAAGCCACTGCCTTCGGCTCAGGTCATGATCTCAGGGTCCTGGGATTGAGTCCCGCATCGGGCTGTCTGCTCAGCAGGGAGCCTGCTTCCTCCTCTCTCTCTTTCTCTCTGCCTGCCTCTCTGCCTACTTGTGATTTCTCTCTGTCAAATAAATAAATAAATAATCTTTAGAAAAAAAAAAAAAAGACTTCTGGAATAGCAACCATAAGGTACCTCTGTTTTTATAAATTGCCTTTTCCACTTAACATTGTATTTATCATAATCATTTTCCTATTTTGTTTCCCTATATTTCTAGTTATCATTTTAAAAATTTATACAGTAGATGAAGTACCTGCTTTATTTAATCAATTATTCTCATATTATTGCTTATTTGGGTTGCTACCCATTTTTACTTTTACATATAGTACTTCCATGGACACCAAAATAACCTTGTAAGTCTTGGTGACATCAGTAATCCCATTTTTGTTTAATGACAACAATTCAAAAAACAGTATTTTAATTTGTACTGTTTCTTTCATATTTAGAATTTAATGCAAACCAGACAATATAGGTTTAAAGAAATTGCCTGTAATTAAATAACACACAGATTATTTCTACAGTTACAGAAAGCTTTTTTCTGGATTTTCAGAGTGATAGAAAAATTTAGTAAATTTTTTTGGTTATTGACCAAAATTAAAAATGCCCACAGAGGGGCATCTGGGTGGCTCAGTCGTTAAGCATCTGCCTTCTCCTCAGGTCATGATCCCAGAATTCCGGGATCGAGCCCCACATCAGGGAGCCTGCTTCTACCTCTCCCTCTCCCACTGCTTGTGTTCCCTCTCGCTGTATCTCTGTCAAATAAACAAAATCTTAAAAAAAAAAAAAAATGCCCACTGACTATCAAATACAAATAAGCAAATATTTGATTTTTTCTAAGGTACTAATCCAGTAGAATCCTTCCCTCTTTTTAAAAGTTTCAAAAAATTGGTTTTTGCCAATATATTTCATAACATAATGCTTAATAAAAGAAATTCTTAGTTCAGTAGTAGTATATACAAAGCTATAGCACAAATAATTATATTTGGAATGGAAGATTATGTACAGCTGTGTGCCATTTTCCTAACACAGTAGTGAGCCTGGATGGCTCAGTGGGTTAAAGCCTCTGCCTTCAGCTCAGGTCATGATCCCAGAGTCCTGGGATCAAGCCCCGAATTGGGCTCTCTCCTCAGCAGGGAGCCTGCTTCCTCCTTTCTCTCTGCCTGCCTGTCTGCCTACTGGTGATCTTTGTCTGTCAGATAAATAAATAAAATCTTAAAAAAAAAAAAAATATTGAGGTAGAAAAGCTGATGTTCTATACCCTGACATCTGTACAACTGCATGATACATTGAAAAATAATACTTGAAAAACTTTACCTGTTAAATGAAATTCATTTTTAAACCATGACTAGGATGATTGAAATAGCAATGTTTTTGTCTTTGTTCCTAGAGCTAACGAACATGCTGTTGGGTGTGAAGAAACTGAGGATGGAGAGCAGATGGGATTTTTGGCAGAGAGCAGACAAGTCTGACTCTCAGCAGCAGGAGCTGGCTAATGCTCTAGCATACGGTGCTGATAATACCTCAATCAATTAAAGAAATGCCATCCAGGTTTTGTCAGTCAGAAGACATCTTAACTACTTTTTCTTAAAGCCATGAACAGCTTCATTATAACCTCCTATGGGGCCAAGGAAAAATTTAGGATTCACTTTTGACAGTTGGCTGCTGTCAGTTTTTCAGTGAATGTATGTTCATGCCTGGAAATGTTGCTAATGGGAAATGTTGCTATTTGTATGATACTATGTCACCATCTGAACAGCACATGCATAATTTATTCATCATCCACAAATATTTATTGAACTCAACTGCTGAGTGCTTTAATATGTACATAACAAACCTTTTGTTTTCAAAGCTGAGTATACTGCAAGTCAGCATGGGGTTCCTGTGAATTCCTATTCCTTCTGTACCTCTCTTCAAGGCATTTATCACTTTCTTTTTATACCTCCTCTCTCGAGTAAAAACCAAAGTGATCCTTACAATGGCCTAACCCCCACACAAACTTCCTTTATATATCTGACCTCCTGATCTCTCCTGTCTGTCTCTTTCCCTCTCTCTCCCTAGGACTCCTTTCAGATAAAGTGTACTCCTTGTATACAACTATCATCATGACCTTATTTATTGGCTACATATTATTTTTTTATTTATCATTAAACAGGCAGCTTCCAAATCTTTCTCTTTTTCCCATTACTTTTCCCTGAGTAGCAGGTGGGCATTTTTAAATGCTTCAAACAGAGCAAGTGCAAATCAGAATTTATTATTCCCAATTTCAATTAATGGCATCACCACCTGTCTTCCAACCACAGCCAGAACCTGGAAATAACCCTTAATCCCTCCTCCTAAACTGTCTCCAGCTCCACCCCCCACCCCCGCCACCGTCTGCATCCTATTACCCTGGCACTTCTTAACTATATAGATTCCCTTCCCTAAATGTCCTTTTCCAATACGTTGGCTAGTGCCAATGTCATCTTTATTCTCCTTTTCACAAGAACCTTTTAATTGTATGCTAATTCTAAGTTTATTTTCCCCTAAGCCCAGCCAGTGCTACCCCATTTTCCATACAACCTAGTGATCTTTTTAAAGTTCAAATCAAATCATTTATTTATTTTTTTAAGATTTTATTTATTTGATAGAGTGAGAGATCACAAGCAGGCAGAGAGGCAGGCAGAGAGAGAGGGGGAAGCAGGCTCCTGGGTGAGCATAGAGCCTGATGTGGGGCTCGATGCCAGGACCCCGAGATCATGACATGAGCAGAAAGCAGAGGCCTAACCCAAGCCACCCAGACACCCCAGGAATCAAATTACTTATGTCACTTACTGTTGTCCTTAGAATAAAATCATTTGCATGGTATCAGAGGTCCTGCTTGTCATCCATCCTTTTCAGATGACATTCTGGAAGCTTTCAGGTCTGATGGCAGGGACTGGGTGTTTTCCCTATTACCAAATCTAACAATTCCCACTAGAGCCAATATAAATCAAGAGGGTCTGATTCAAGGGAGTGGAGGTGGGTTTGGGAGACAGTCTTTGGAAATGTGGTAGGCACACAGCCAAGGCCAAAGTTTTAGGCTCTTGGATAGGTCCTTGGTCTAGCTCTGTTGGGTAGAATTAGAGGAGTCATGGGGAGCAAAAGTAGAAAAATGAATATGCCAGTTGCATTTGATTTCTATCACTGTGACTACAAACTTAGCAGTTTAAAACTACACATGTTTATTATTCCGAAGTTCCTGTAGGTCAGGAATCTAGGCCTGGCTTTGCTGGAACCTCTGTTCAGGATCCCACGGGTTGTACTCAATGTACTTGGGCTGCATCCTTATGAGCTTGGGGTCCTCTTCCAAGCTCATTCAGGTTGTCAGCAGAATTCAGTTCCTTGCAGTTGTATAACCGAGGCCCTCAGCTCCTACAGGTTGGCTCTCCCCATAGGCAGTTCACAATATGACTGCCCCTTCAACTTCAACAGAACATCTTTCTTGATTCAGGTCTTTTAGACAAGGCCTGGTGTCTGTCTGCCTTTCTGCCTATCGTTCTCTCAAAATATCTATTTCTGTATCTCCTCCATTTTATTATCCCTCCCTCTCTGATACTGCTATGAAAATATGAATAGGAATTTTTCTTTTTTTATACTTACTTTTTTTTTTTTTAATAACTTGAGGGTCTCTTGTGATCCATTAACTTATTTACTAGTCACGATTACTATCCCTATTCCTCAGACTGGGAAATAAGGCACAGAAATGTTAAGAACTTCCCAAAGTTCACACAAACAGTCCTAGCTAATTGGATCTGGAATTCAGGACAGCTTGGGAGGGGCCATTGGGTAGTCTACCCACAGTGACAATGAATGAAAAAGAAGGCAGGAGAAAGAGTGAATGGAGGCAGAAGTTGATTTTCTCTACAGAGGTGGATATGTGGGTGCCAGGAGAGAGGCTATTGACAGTAATAATGTCAATCTGGGATTTCCTCTGAAATGTGACTGAATCTCACAGATGCCTGTCATTCAAATAGGATCTACATGACAAGAGACCATGAGATCACATCTAGTGTGAGGCTCTTGTTACAGTGGAGGAACTATGAAGGCCACCTTTTGGAATTAAGGAGGGACTGAATAAAGGACAAAACTCAGTGCATTTTTTCAATGACTTATAAGGATGCCATAAACCTACTCTGAAATGCACGTGAAAAAATAGAAGTTTGCTTATACCTAGGGAAGTTTTGGAAACAGGAGTAAAGAGGCAAGACTTATCCTGTAAGAAAATGATTCTCTCTCAGTGTTATCTCCAGACCATAAGCATCAAGCATCACCTGGGAACAGGGCTGGAAACAGAAATTCCTGGGCACAGACCTGCTTCAATCAAGTGCCCTGTGGGTGCGACCGGACACAGGATCCTGGTGACTCTAAGGGGGCAGAGCTGAGGGTTGCTGCTTTAAGAGATTAAGATACACATTTTTATTTATAAAAGTAACAGCACAAAAAAGCAAATACAGAAAAATGTTAATGGAAAATCAAGATGATAGGTGTTTTATTATAAAATTTTTAAATTTGGTTAAAAAAATGACACCTAGGAATAGGAAAACAGGCCAAGAGAACACTACAGAAAGCTCAAACATGGATGCATAGGTACTTGATATATAATAAACATCACACTGCAGATCAATAGAAAAAAGTAAATTTCTTGAGCCTTGTGGAGAAAACATGGAGCTTGATTCCCAATGTGTGCCATATACAGTGATGGACTCTAGATGGAGTAAAATCTAAATAAATAGTAACTATAGTTAATAGAAGTCAATGTGGGAAAATAGTTTATTGACTCAGTTATGGAGAAGACTCAAGAACAATGAAGCATAGATGATAGATTGTTAAACTTTTTTTAAACAAAGGAAATCATAAACAAAAGTAAACAGACTGGACTGGGATACTGATGGTGTCTAAAAAACAATAGGAGAGTACTATTTAGAATAGACAAGGAACTCCTACAAATTGGCCTTGAAAACATCAGAAAAATGGAGAAAGGGAGTAGGAAAATTACAGAATGGTAAACCTTACTGACTAACAAGTGTATGTACTTGTCAAATACCCTAGTAATCAAAGGAAGAGAAAACAAAACGATGTCAAAATGCATTATATTCATTAAACATGCAAAAGTTATCAAGTCACATAAAACTAACTACAGATATGTGGTGAACGAGATTCACATCTAGCCAGTGAAAGTGTAAACTGGTGCGGACTTCCTGGGAATTACTTCACAATGCTTTCTGCAAATTAATAGTATCTGTGACCTGGCAATTGCACTTGTAGGTATGAATTCTAGAGAAATTTTCATAGCTTCAAAAAAATGACATAAATGAGGATACTCACCACTGTGGTGTTTATGAAAGCAAGGGGGTGAAGTAGAGACATCACAGGTGTTCATCACTGGAAAAATGGCAGAGTCAAACATAGTGGATTCACACATCACAGAAAAGAAATCAACAGCCTGTTGCATTTGTTCAATAAAAAATATCAACACTATTCTTTTGCTGTTATTTATTTATTTGACAGAGAGAGAGAGGGAGAGTGCATGCACAAGCAGGCTCCCCACTGAGCAAGGAGCCCGATGTGGTACTCCAGGACCTTGGCATCAGTACCTGAGGGGAAGACAGATGCTTAATCAATTGAGCCAATCAGGTGCCTCAGCACCACTCTTTTTTTTTTTTGAAGGTCAAGCAAAGCTTTATTTCCAGCACCACTCTTTTTATAATCATTTTCACCCTATAAATTCAACTTAGATTTTAATATAAGAACTTAAAATTGATGTATAGTTTCTTTTAGAAAAAGTAGAATTCTCTTCTCACTTGTAGAGATCATTTAGTATTTTACAACCACATTCTTACTTTTGATCAACACTAATTGTACTACTTTTGCTACACTGTATCTGGTTTTGGTCATTATTCTTTGGATCCCAAATCTACTTTTGAGATTTCTCATTTTGTTCCAATATATTCCCTGATTTTGGTTCAAATATTTCTCTCTCTTTTGCTGAGGCTCAGTGGGAGATTAATTTTGAGGGCTTGAATTTCTGAAACTGTATTTTGCCCTCTGACATGAAAAACCTTAAATATCCCTGCATCCAAAGTGGGTCATTAAATTTCTGATTTTGTTCACTTTGCAAGTAAATGCCTTCACATTTTGGAACATAAGATCTTTTTGGGAAAAAAATTTTTTTTTTTTTTTTTTTTATTTGAGAGAGAGGGCATGAGAGCTGAGAAGATTGGAGGGAGAAGCAGACTCCCCAGGGGCTGGGAGCCCAATGAGGGACTTGATACTGGGACTCCAGAATCATGACCTGAGCCAAAGGCAGTTGCTTAACCAACTGAGCCACCCAGACACCCTCTTTTTGGAATTTTTAAAAATGTTTATACCCGATCTGAAACTTCGTGAAGACATATATGGTGTGCATGTTTATAGTTTTTATTTGGGCATGAATGGGCCCATTTGGTCTGAAGACCTATGCTGTGCTTCAGGTCTAGGACATTTCCTTGAGGTTTCTAAATCCACTCCCACCCCCTTCATTGTATGTCCATACCCTTCTTTCTCCTTTAGAATTCCTATTAGACCCATGTTGGAACATAAGACTTGCCTTTCATTCTCATTTTTCACTATTTTTAATCCATTTGCATCACATTTTATGGAATCCTAATCTAAAGAACTCACAGATTTCTTTTTGGGATAGCCTTCCTATTCTTAAGCACAACTACTGAATTTGTGACATATTCCACTTCCCATTATAGAGATATTTAAATGCTTTCCTAACAGTTGATCTTGCAAATTAAATAGTCTCATTTATCCCTGAGAAGATACCATTTCAAAATAATGATTTAACTATTGGTACTTCTGTGTGAGGACTCTTTTCATGGTATTGCTTTCTTTCAAATGCTCAGTAACTACTGTTCTCATCTTAATGTGAACTTGTATGAGAATGTTATTTGCTTACTGCAAACCATTTTCCCTGATGGGCAAAAGGAAGGACAGGACATTGGGTAAGCCTGATAGAATGGTTCTAATATAGTCACTCACATACATCATCTGCATAGTGCTTGGGATAAAAAGGGTGGTAATTATAACCAACCTCTTATGATGCAGTACTCCCAGCAGTTATCTAAAACTTCTTGATCTTTTATTCTATCTCTACTTTTGAAGCATCCCTGAAGCCAGATTCACCTTTCAGGTAGAATTCTCTGGCCCTGTCTGTCCTAGGATTTCAAAGAATTCCTTAAAATTTATCTATCCAGTGCACTTTCATTTCTCCAAACTGTGGAGATTAAATAATACTTTTACCTACCATAGTAGAAATAATCCTCTTCTCTGTCACTTCTATTGGTATGGATGTGAGGAGCTTGAAGGATGTACCAGCTTGAACAATGTACTTTGTGACAGCTAAGCCTGTGCATGGTTCCTCCTATTCTTGGGAAACTGGATGCTCTTGAAGGATGATCCAAATGTGAAACATGTTTTAATATACATTCTGGGATAGCATCAGTTCTCAGAGTATTAGTTTTTGCTTTTCATGAAGACGAGAAACCTTCCAAATCATCCATCCTAAAAATCCATGCTCTGTGCATTTATTTTCCTTCAATGCTTAGTTTAGTTTTCTTTAGTTTTTCTGACAAGGAAGTTCATTGGGAAGACAACACATTAAAGAAAAAAGATCCTTCTAAAGCTGTGCCTTGAAGGAAAAAATTGATTGATTTAAGGACATCAGTTCAGGAAAAATATGTATAGACTTTAACATGTTTTCATGAAAAATAAGAATAGCTCTAGAGTGCCTGGGTGGCTCAGTGGGTTAGGCCGCTGCCTTCAGCTCAGGTCATGATCTCACGGTCCTTGGATCGAATCCCGCAGGGAGCCTGCTTCCCCCTCTCTCTCTGCCTGCTTCTCTGCCTACTTGTGATCGGTCAAATAAATAAAATCTTTAAAAAAAATAACTCGGGGCGCCTGGGTGGCTCAGTGGGTTAGGCCGCTGCCTTCGGCTCGGGTCATGGTCTCGGGGTCCTGGGATCGAGTCCCGCGTCGGGCTCTCTCCTCAGCGGGGAGCCTGCTTCCTCCTCTCTCTCTCTCTCTCTCTGCCTACTTGTGATCTCTCTCTGTCAAATGGATAAATAAAATCTTTAAAAAAAATAAAATAAAAAATAAAAAAAAAATAACTCTATTGAATAATGGTGGAGAGTGGTATAATTTTACACTGTGGACTTCTTCCTTTACTGAGGATATGTGAGCTTTTCATATCCTGTAATTAGATTAAGGGCTGATTAAGAAGCTAGATGGGCCACACGAAATCCAAAAGAAGATCATAATTGCCTCTGATTGTTTTATGAAAAGGAAATTATCAGCAGAATTATTTTTTCTCCAGTCTTTTTCCTAGCAATCCTATAGAAAGGTTTTAGGACTAACTTAATTGTTCTTTAAAATAAAAGCAGAGGAGATTCTACTGAGGTGTTTTTCCTAAAAAAAATTCTCAGTTTAGAATGCAAATTGTTTCACAAAGAATGCATAGTCCTAAAAAAAGAAAAATAAGATAGCATCGTCTTTTAAGTTTTCCAAAATTGTAAATGACTATGCTGACTATCCCCTGGGATTAAAAATTTCTGCAGAATTAAAGAAACTGCAGCTTTAGGTATAAAATATACAAATTTTCTGAACTATTAAGCATGGGTGGTTCATTCTATTAAACATCTGACTCTTGATTTCCACTCAGGTCATGATCTCAGGGTTGTGAGACTGAGTCCTGTGTCAGGTTCCACAGAGTGTGGAGTCTGCTTAAGATTCTGTCTCTTTGGGCACCTGGGTGGCTCACTCAGTTAAGTGTCTACCTTTAGCTTGGGTCATGATCTTAAGGTCCTGGGATCAAACCCTGCACTGTGCTCCCTGCTCAATGGGGAGCCTGCTTCTCCCTCTCCCTCTGTCCCCGTTTGTGTGCTTTCTCTCTCAAATAAATAAAATCTTAAAAAATAAAGAAAAAAAGAAAAAGATTCTCTCTCTCCCTTGCCCTCCTCTCCCCAGATGGGTAGGGGCACCTGGCTGGTTTAACAGGTAGAGCATGAGACTCTTGATACCAGGGTTATGAATTCAAGCCCTACTTTAGGCATGGAGCTTACAAGAAAGAAAAAAAGAGCAAGAGAGAGAGAGAGAGAGAGAGAGAGAGAGGGAGGGGGGGAAAGAAAGAGAGAAAGAAACAAATAGGGACGCCTGGGTGGCTCAGTCAGTTGAGCTGCTGCCTTTGGCTCAGGTCGTGATCTTGGAGTCCTGGGACCGAATCCTGCATTGGGCTCCTTGCTTGGCGGGGAGCCTGCTTCTCTCTCTGCCTCTGCCTGCCACTCTGCCTGCTTGTGCTCTCTCTCTCTCTCTGACAAATAAATAAAAATTTAAAAATCTTAAAAAAAAAATAAGAAAAGAAATAAACAAGGGGAATCCCTAAAAGTTGGAGCAGGCTGCTCATATAATCTACATTACCTTTAAAAGACAAGTGGTATTTTATTCCCTTGTGTATCAACTATGTGTATTAATATTTTTGATGAAACAAAATTATTTTGATTTCAGTCTATTTCATAAGAAATCTATTTACATACATTAAACCAAAAGAATAAGCTAATAGAATTTCAACAGAAGTAATGAAAAAAAATACTTTTAAATAGGTCTGACTTCTCACCAATCTTGAACTAACTGGAAAACATTTCCCATTCCAATGGCTTCCTTTAGAAGTGAAAAAAACAGCAATTTAAGGTAAACTACACTTCCTCCATATTCAGAAACACAAGGGTTTAAAGTGCCAAAAACCTTGCTGTGTATCTTTCTATGACAGTTTTTCTCACCCTGAATTTCATAAAATAAACTACACAACTTGAAACAGCATAAGTTTATTACCTATTCACTGTGTTACTTTAAGCATTCCAAAATAAGGAAAAAATTTGTAAAGTTTTACAAATGCTGACTGATAAAAATATTACATAACTGCTAATGGGATTTTCTTTTAAGCACAAGTTAATACTAGTAAGTTTAGTTCTGTTTATGCCAATGCTTTTTTTTTTAAAAAGATTTTATTTATTTATTTGACAGACAGAGATCACTAGTAGGCAGAGAAGCAGGCAGAGAGAGAGTGGGGTGGGGGGGAAGCAGGTTCCCTGCTGAGCAGAGAGCCTGATGTGGGACTTGATCCCAGGACCCTGGGATCATGATCTGAGCCGAAGACAGAGGCTTAACCCACTGGGCCACCCAGGCTCCCCTATCCTACATGTATGTTTAAAGAATTTTTCAGGGGCACCTGGGGGATTCAGGGGGTTAAGCCTCTGCCTTAGGCTCAGGTCATGATATCAGGGTTCTGGGATGGAGCCATTGCTCAGGAGGGAGCCTGGTTCCCTCTCTGCCTACTTGTGATCTCTCTCTCTCTGTCAAATAAATAAATAAATAAATCTTAAAAAAAAAAAAAATTCAGGATTACCTGGCTGCCTCCATCAGTGGAGCATGGGACTCTTGATCTTGGGGTTTTAAGTTTGAGCCCCATGTTGGGTGTAGAGATTACTTAAAAGTAAAGTCTTAAGAAAGTTTTTTTCTTTTTCAAGCATACAGACAACTTCAAGTCCAAAGAGGTCAGAAAAGTATTTACATAATAAATATGTAAGAAATTTTAGAATTTTATGGATTTAAATGAACTGATGATTCCCTCATGAATCAGCATAAAACAGCAGTTTGTATAAAGAATTCTATACAGAATAAATTATTCTGAACACATACTGTTTAACAGTTTAAAATTTTAAGGTGGTCAATCTTAAACACTATCACTAAAAATGAGATAGTTTTGGTTGTGATGGTTTGCTGCACAATATTTAAATAATGTCAGTTATGAGAATGGGCCTTGACTATAAATTACTCAACAATATGTAAACTAAAAATGTCTTCTTCATTTCCTCAGAAGATTTAATTTTCCACTCAAATTTTAAAACCTTATCATTGCCAACCAAAACAAAAATTCTAACAGAGTTCTAACTTCATTTTAGTTTTCCAATATTTTAGAAGAAAATTATGAGTATATAATTAAAGTGCAAAACATTTTGTTATTAATTTTTTGTTATATAATCTATCATGTTATCTTCTTTGTTAACTTTCTTACTTAACTATGTATGTTATAAGAACAAAAAAGATTTTTTTTAACTAACTAGAGGAGAATAAATCACTAGTGCATGTAATACTTGGAACATTTGTAATATATCAATATAATGTGTAGACAGTTAACTTAAGGTTAGGTCACTAATCAATCCTTTTTTGTGGCTAATTTCCTTTTCCAAAATTACCTCTGTGTATCTGATGAGAGATAAAATAGCTGAAAATGTCACCATTATATCTATTTTATGTATTCCTTATTAAAAATAGAATGTGACTGAAAAATTGTCTGAAATTTTAAAAAAGTGTGCCAAAATTAGTATTTTAAAATAAACTATGAATAAAGGGAACACCGAGGCTCGTCTTAAGAAGCTGTTTGTCATTATTTTTTTTAGAGATTACAACACACATACAGTAAATGAATTTTATCAAAATACAGCACATTTCCTCTACTATATCCATAAAAATCAATTCCTATGTAAATAGTACTGAAAAACAACTAAAATGAGTTAAAATTTACAAAGAGTTGTTAAAGGGTTTCAATCAATATTATTAAAACTATACAGTACAATAACCAAGTGATAACATCTCGAAAGAAGTGCAATATTTGAGTTCACATCTTTTGAAAATTACTGCCTATTTATTCTGACTAGCAAGAAAGAGCGGGTTCAACTTTTTTTGCAAAAATAATGTAAATTGCCATTTTTGCTAGTCCTATAAAAATCTTAATTAACACAAGGTTGAAGAACAAAGCATAACAGATTAAAAATTCCAAAATTATATTTCTTAGTAATTAAAAATGAAGTGCAATAACTGAATATTGCTCTAATGAAAGGCTCCAGGTTAGCCTTGACTAAAAACAGTTATTGGTCTTCTGTGGCACTTTTTTCTGGTCCAAATAACCATGCATTAATTCTTACCATTGCATGTTATTCAAATTTTATTGAATTACAAGACAGAACAGAAACAAATAAAGTTAATGGTTTGGATAAACAAATTGATAAACAACTATGAAATATTTGTTACACTAATGAGGAACAAAGGCAGCTGGTGGTAAAACACTATTCTATTACACTGATACACTTAGAAACCCTTTAAAGACTCTGAAGTGTTGAGTTCACATTTAATGTTACCTTTAGGAACAGCCCTTTATTTGAATACCTTTACACACTGGTAGGCCTCAAGGACCCATCCCTTTGCTCTACAACTCTCCACAGCAATTCTCTATCACTGTGCCAATTTCACAAACTTACTTTGGTTTCCTAGCTCCATGCGTACTGTTTCCTTTTACTTTACCAAGGCAATGTGAGACCAAACAAATTCCAGAGGCTTTCCTAAATCTGCTTACACTTTGTGTTACAGCAACACAATCTAAAAACTGGCCATTTTAGTTTCATGTGCTGCTTAAAATAAAAATTATAAATTAAGATTAAAATGGAATACTAATTATAAAACAAGGACTACTATTTGCAAAAAAAAAAAAAATCAAGAGATTTCCATATCACAAAAAAAATGCATGGACATGCATCTACGTAAGAGTTAAAAATTTCCTGTGACTAAAAAATTAAAAATTGAATCACCAGTAGCAAATGTATTGTCAATGGCTATGACAAGAACAGATCCTGTAGAGCTCATAAAATGCAATTACCGTCATTTTATTTCTTTAAAAAGACATTACATTTTTTATTGCATTATTTTATTAATAAAAACACATTAAGAGCTTTTTCAATCTCTGCTTCCAGATTTTTATAGGAATTGACTGTTTTAATCTGGCCTTGGAAAGTGAACCCACCAGCACCACCTTCACCTACTCACTCTTCAATTCAATATGCACATAGCAAAAACCAACACTTCAAATCTCTTGCCCACATTAAAAACAAGTAGTTTCAGCAGAAAAACATTAATACGAGTTGAATAAAAATAAGGGCACAAAAGCTATGAGACAGAAAGCTCTGCCATCTGTCTCTGGGCTACAATCAAGGCCAACTAGAGCCTTGCACAGAGTTCAGTCATGTGTATGAAATCCAAAAATAAACCTACAATCTATACAAAAACAACATATGTTTGTTTTTGTAGCCTTGATTGCTATGTTTAAAAACCTAACAAGAACTTTTATATGGTATGAATTCACCAGTCTCCCCTATATACTGTACAGTGGTTCTTTCCCTCTGACCACAAGTTCCATTATTTCATTAATGTACAAATTTGAACATAATTTTTTGAGTCCTTCTTTACATATAAAAATAGTCAAAATATTAATTTCTCCTGCAAATATCTTCCAATAAATCTTGCTGCCTTCCCCCTTTTTTTGTCCACAATTCTTATGAGGAAACCTCTCGTACAATGATGAGTTCTACTGTGTTCTGGAAAGTTTTTAGCAAGGACACTGCTTGTCCATGTTCAATATTGATAAAACTGTAGCCATTAGCCTAGAGGAAAGAAGAAAAATGTCTTTAAGAAAAACATTTCATAGTAATTTATTTGCATGTGTACATTTAAATTTCTGCTGGTACTGAATAAACCTGGCGGAAAATAAGAATCATTCTGGAAATTTAAAACATGCAGACTCCTGGGCCTTAGCCCACATCTACGAAATTAAAAATCTCTGAAGGTGGGACCCAGGAACCTGTACCTTGTCTATGTTTTCAGATGATTCTTATGCAGCAACCCAATGTTAGGAAGCACCTGGCTAAAATACAGTGCCAGGTATGGTGTTCAATGTGTATGCACTAAAACATAAATGAGGTCACCAACATGCAAGGATACCAGAGGGCAAGGCCTACTCTTTCTATTGCCTTGGACCAGCAGGTAAACACTACACTTCTAATAATTTAGGCTTAACATTTATTGAGGTCTTACTACATACCAGACACATAGTTCTAAGTGCTTCACATTAATTAAATTCTTTAATTCTTGTAACAAACAAAAAGATTCTTTCACGTTCTTATTTTCAAAAAGTTAACATTCCTGAACTCTAACAAAATGCTAAGATATACTGAATATGTATTAAAAAATGTCCGTGGTTTTTCCAAGGTTCTAGGAAGAAATATGATCAACTATGAAAATATTAGGAAGTGGCCTATAAGAAATGCCACTATTTTCATCCACAAATATTTAGTGATAACCTTCACAAAAGGACTATTTTAAAAATCTGACATTTAATAATTATTTGATGAGAAAGCTGATCTTATAAAATGAAAAATTAAGAAAATAATAAAAAGATGTATCTTAGTTACCTGAATAATTTTATCCCCTGGTTGTAATAATTTTGATGCTGGTCCTTCAGGCTGTACCCTTGTTACAAATATACCCTTTAATAACAACAAAAAGATAAACACTTAATGAAAAACAGTATGCATCAATGACAGAATAACCAGGAACAATTTTTCTTTGACAGTATATAAATACTTGAATCATAGCACAAGTTTTCTCACCATCTTCTCTGAATATTGTTATTTTTGGTGCTGGTAATTCTGACTTGAGTATAATGACTTCTCTTAAAGTACAGATGTGCAGAAATGTAATAACCAAATTTAAAAATCACTTCACAATGTAATGAACATTTAAAACTGGGGGTTTAATTTGTTTTCCTCAAACAATTACTTTGAAGTGATCACATTTCAAAACAGAAATCTGAACAATACAGAGAGAAATAAAAAAGGTGGTATCTGTCTACATTTATATAAGTATCTGTTAGATTTTTACTTATGTACAAGAGACAATAGTGAATAAAATCTTATGAGAATCTCAAGGACATATAAACAAACTCACGTCGTCTTCAGGTCTGAATGGATTTCCTCTGCCCCCAACACCTCCTGATATGCTAAACCCAAGTTCTGGATCCTTTTCAACTCTCACTCGAATCTGAATTGGTATGAAAATAAACTATTACTAATATTTCAGAAAAAGCTACAACACAGTATTTAACTATAGGTAAAATATATAAAGATTCATCTAAAATAAATACTCAACTATATGAAGGGAAACCATGACATGGAATATTATGTTAATGAGTTAGTGAGTTAAAGGCACAGCTAGGATTATAAAGCATAGCTCCTAACTTATCCTATTGCTATTTTACAAGGATAGGCAACCGGTTACTATTGACGCTTTTTTTTTAAGGTATCATGGATTTTAATGATATGGAGCACACACAGTTACTATCAACTTATTGCCAGCTTCTATCTGTAAAACATCTAAATTACATAGTGTCACTGTTTACTGGGGGCTTCATAAGATATTTAAAAATCCCTGGGTGGTTGTTGGATATCAACTCATTTCCTGAACCCGTTTATATGCTTCCAAGACATTGGAACTGATGATAATTAGCTGATAATATTTTTATAACCACGCTATAAAAAAAGATCAAGAACCAAACTTGTTACAAAATACTCCTTTCCCCAGAGACTAAACCAAACGAACAAAGCGCATGTTCTCTACCTCACTTTCTAACAGTACTATTTTATCAATAAACTATAAAAACATGTAAATGTATGATTAGTCACTTTTTACGTACTTTGGAAGACTGAATTCTCAAAATAGTTTGGAGTCTAGTCAAATTTCAAACTCTCAGTATCAAACAACAATAGTAAACCATAATAGGCCAGTCACGTTTCATGGTCTACTATTCATATTCCTGAAGATCTAATTACTGGAGTCTCATCAAATGGTTTTTTATAAACAACCACCTTAGGAAAAAAAAAATCACATCCAAAACCCTGAATCCTATGTCAACTAATCAGAACACAGGGGATCATGGAGTCAAGTTAAACCATTAAGTTTGACACCGTATAAACTTAATATGAAACCAAACCTTTCAACAAATTGGTAAACCTATGTTAAAATTCTATATGGATTTATTGCTAATAGTTAAATATCCTATGAAGTACATTAAGAGCTTAGTTTCATAGTTCAAATATTCTTGATTATTCTTACCTCTTGCCTTGCCAGTTCATGGCCTTGTCTAGAAGGACAATGGGGCTGTGTATATGGAGGCTGGTGGGCCACCTTCAGCATCAAGTAATCAATTAGTTGTTCTCTAGAGGGATGCCTTGCCACAGAAGCCTGAGGAAGGGGGTGATGTATTTGACTATAATTTGCCTGAGGCCTGAGGGGCTGGCCCATCTGTCCATTAATCAAAGGCATCTAAGAAAAACATGAAGTGTCTTAAAATGACCAACAATAATCTCTCATTACAAATATCTGGATTTTCTTCTTGGAACATTATAAAGCACTAGAGTTTAACATTCTAAATCGCACAATATCAAGCCACTCACACTATTTCTTTCTAATTTTGCAGTTTTAAAAGAAAAAAGCTATTAATTCTAAACTTGCTTGAACACTTGCAGATAGATTTTCATTCTTTAAAGGTTTCAAATGAAAGGGAATACTTTAAAATTTAAAATTTTAACAGTTAAAATTATCTGCTTTTCTGTTCAATATGCATGGGCCTGTTTTTCTTATAGTAACCAAAAGTTAAAATGGTAATTATGTGAAAATTTTAAAATTTAAGCCCATTAAAAGGGTAAATTTTTCCATCTCACATATACACAGAAGATGCATTTGTTCATGTTTTCTTCTGAACAAAAGTAGCAATTTCTGTGGTAGGATTTTTTTCCTAATCTGACTCTATTTCCTTTTATTTCTTTCTTTCCAGAATTAACAAGTTAATGCTGCTATATGGTAGAAAACCAATTTACTTCTTGAGTGTGTGTAACAGTTGGCAACTTTTAAACTCTCTAAATGTTAGTTCCATAAACCAGTAATCACAAAATTTAAACCTTATAATTCTATTTTACTTTTTGCTAGCTACACAAAATATCTGAGATAAATATTTTGTTGTTAAAGAATTATCCCGTTTTGGGGCGTCTGGGTGGCTCAGTGGGTTAAGCCTCTGCCTTCAGCTCAGGTCATGATCCCAGGGTCCTGGGATTGAGCCCTGTATCAGGCTCCTTGCTCAGCAGGGAGCCTGCTTCCCCCCTCTCTCTCTGCCTACTTGTGATCTGTCAAATAAATTAAATAAAACCTTAAAAAAAAAAAGAATTATCCTTGTTTTAATGCTTCTCATCGTTTAGACTGAATCTGAATTTTACACTTAAAATCACCTTTGTGCAAATGTGGCTAATACTGTGTTATGCTAGTATGAGGAAACTATCTGAAAAATAAGTTTACATTTGGATTATAAATATTTGCATATAAAGAGAATGCTATATAGAAGGGGAGATATTTTTCAGAGATTAATCATTTAAAACTTCTTACTGATTATCAATAAAAAGGTGATCTTATTCACAAGTGAATTATAAAAAAACTGTAAGAGAAATATTGAAAATTAAATTATCCCAAAAAATTATCCTAAAATTATCCCAAAGTAGAAAAGTTTGGGAAAAGATTATGGTTATTGTTTCATAACTACATGCTCTTGTTATATGAATCTTGCTGAAGGAAACAAAGAAGTTAGGCTTTAGTGAACATTTTTACTTTAAAAAGTTATCTTTTTTGGTGAACCATGAGAGACTATGGACTCTGAAAAACAATCTGAGGGGTTTGAAGTGGCGGGGGGTGGGAGGTTGGGGTACCAGGTGGTGGGTATTATAGAGAGCACAGCTTGCATGGAGCACTGGGTGTGGTGAAAAAATAATGAATACTGTTTTTCTGAAAATAAATAAATTGGAAAAAAAAGTTATCTTTTTTACTGTGTTACACTTCAGAACTTAGTTAATTCTGGACTTTGGAAACTTACAAAGTTTCCAACTGGAGATTTCTAACAGAGCGCAAAGATATCATCACTCTATGCCAAATCTTACATTGGTTGGAGAAAAAGTGAATGAGGTACTCTATTATCCCTATATCTTTTTTTAAAAAATTGTGGTTGTTTACTAGTTGAACATGGTAGATTTGAAGCAATTATCTGGCAGGAGCCTTTAATTGGTTGTGTTGTCACTTTATTACTTCTGCACAATTCTGTGGACTGCACTCACTCTCTCCAAGCTTTTATCATTTACTCCTATGTGCAGATTCAATACTTTTCTTCTGGGGAAAATTTCCAAACAATAATTACTTCTGATCCATGCTAAGACTGCCTGATACACAGGTACAACTCTGAGTTGTACCTGACATTTTACATATATTAAGCTATATATATTTATATATATAAATAATACATATATTAAGCTATCATTAGTAGATGGCTCAGGAGAATAAAGTATGAAACAAACCAATAACCTTAACTACAAAATGCGATATTAAAAAGAAAAAGAAACTGAATAACATAGCTCAATTAAAGAAAAA
Source organism: Neogale vison (assembly GCF_020171115.1). Taxonomy (NCBI): domain Eukaryota; kingdom Metazoa; phylum Chordata; class Mammalia; order Carnivora; family Mustelidae; genus Neogale; species Neogale vison. The sequence continues at coordinate 222,121,383 of NC_058091.1, forward strand.
CAGAAAAAAAGGGTAACACAGAGTTATGTATGAACTTATGTTGTAGGGCTGGGTACCCACTCTCAAGAACAGTGTGGAAGTTTTTATAGACTACAGTAAGTATGCTTCAAAACTGTATTGGGCTATACTAGGAATATGGAATTAGGAGAAAGAACAGCTGAGAGAGAATATTAAAGTAAAGAATTATCAATCTGGTGTTGGTGACAGAAAAGTAAATTTTCTAAGTGATGCTTTAGTTACAAAAGCCATAAGAATACGATCATCATTACTCTACCACATACAAAAAGTCTTCCAAGGTGATTTCTAATTACACTTAAAGTATTTTAAAACGCCTTTAATAATAGTAAAACATCCTCAAATGAAGAATTTAAGACAGGTTCATCTTTAATTCTCCAAAAGGTTTGCTATCAGGATGCTAAAAAGCCTCGGACTGAAACAATAAAATAAGCAGATGATAGTAGAGAAATAAAGTAAAAACAATAAAATAATTTTCCACAGTGGAAAAAAAGCATTGACTAAACTAAGAAATAACAGAGTAAAAATCTATTTCATATTTCCTAATTAGTTTTTAAAAATCTTTACTAATCAAGGAGGAAAAGTCCTCAAAACATTATTTTCACTGTTAAGCATAGTTATTTCCAGTTCAAAAGCTATAAAACAAGTTCAAAGAGATGTCTTCATTTATTTCCTGAACACCTACTTTCATCAAGCTGTCTGGAGGAACATCTTTGTGACTAAGTGTAGCTGACGAGTAGTTCGGCTGTCCTGAAAGGAATATATCATCTTGACAAGGATCTCCTGGACAGGATGTCTGGGGATGCTTCAAATGAGGGGAAAATACAAAGTAAACAAATAATGCTCTTTCAGATGTGAAACCAAAATGATGATGATGACAATTGAAAGGAGAGTAGGAAAAAATATTATAGGTAGTGGAAAGATGAAGAACCAAGTCAAACATTATGATCATAACTGCCATCAATACTAGTACCTTTATGATGGACATTAACTAAACTTGTTGTAATCATTTCTTTACATATATATATATATATATATAATCATTATGATGTACACTTTGGACTAACACCATATGCTATGCCAATTATATCTCAATAAACAGGAAAAATATCTCAGTACATTCCACACTGTTAAGCTATTTCTTCATGATGTATTTAGTTTTATTTATAGTAATACCTAGCTTTTAACAATGTGAACAATTTAGTTATTAATAAAAGTTAAAAGTCCCAAATTTTAAGAGCAACTAAAATTTACTCCTGTTTAGACTACAAAAAGTTTTTTTTCCCTTAAAAAAAAACCCCAAAACTGCTATTCTTTTAACAGCACAGTGCTCACCGAGATTTTCTTATTAATGATGGGCAGTACCAATAAACACACAGTCTTCTAAAATTCACTTTAGCTTAATTCTATCACACTAGTACTGGACAGCTCAGTAGTTTTAACACCAATGTTTTGATGAATTTTTTAAAAATTAACTAGAGTTTGTATTTTTGTATGTCAATAATATCCTTATAGTTTGTCTCACTGATAGCTTTAGAGAAAAAACAAACTCAATTAGCTCATTGTCTCTGAATATATATATATATATATATATATTTTTTTTTTTTTTTTTTAAAGATTTTATTTTATTTATTTGAGAGAGACAGTGAGAGAGAGCATGAGCGAGGAGAAGGTCAGAGAGCGAAGCAGACTCCCCATGGAGCTGGGAGCCTGATGTGGGACTCGATCCCGGGACTCCAGGATCACGCCCTGAGCCAAAGGCAGTCGTCCAACCAACTGCGCCACCCAGGCGTCCCACTGAATATATTTTTTTTATAATATGCTAGGAAGCAAGATGCCCATACTTTTCATTTTAATTTAGTTCTAAACACACCCAGCTATATTTTTAAAAACTGAAGGGACTGTGATAAATAGCACTATTGTTACTTTCAAAACAATATGTGGCTAGCAACACAGCTATGTATACACTACATCATCATTTTGAAAAATAATCTGAAATCTACTTCATTATGATATGCCACAGGAGACCCATAAGCCTAAGGGCTTTGTGACTTAATCTTAGAAACTTGATCTGCAACAGAGCTATCATGTGCAGTTTAGTTGCTGGTTCAAAGCACTGATTAGCATTTTTAGATGCTATGAATATTTTGCCTATCTTCCCAATTTTTGAGATGTGCTTTCGGAATGCACAGTAATCAACTTAGGTCATAGCTTGAAGTTTAAATTCAAGTCTGAATATATAACCTTATCTAGTTTTTAAAAGAACAAATATATTATGAATGAAAAAGCAAAATGCAACAAAGTCAAAGGCTATGAGTTCAAGAATAATAAACAAAAAATATCACTGTTTAAGAGTTTGGAAAAACAATCGTTCCAGATGACAATAGAGATTATTTGAGTTAATAAAAGCCCCTGGTCTTCACTCTGTGGTTTCAGCTGGAATGAGTACCAGAAATTCAGGGCTTAATAGCTATCTCTCTTCTCTCTCCATTTCAAAGTGATAAATTACAAAACAATTGCTAGAAACACAGAAACAGATGGCACAGCAAGAAAGGTGAGGTCCAGCCACAGCAAAGTGAATCCCGGAGACCACTCTTGTCCTAGAACACAACAATGCAAAGCCAGCAGTGTATTAAAAAGGGGTTGGTGATAAGGACCCTTGGGATAAGGCAAGGATCCAGAAGTAAGCAGAGTCAGTATGGAAATAAAACTAGGGGAAAGAGACAAAATAATGTTGTAGAAGAAGAAAAATCTTTTCAGAATGGAAGGTAAGGGGGAGAAATAAATATTTATTTATAGGCCATGCTACCACCTTAAGCTGTTATGAAGAGAAAAATCTTAAAATAGAGCCATACCAGAGTTGTTCAGTTCTTTCTCCTTCTCTGCCGTTCTTATCACCTACCCTTAACTTTCATTGGAAGAATAAACCTTCCTTCTTCATCATTAATGACTACGCTGAAACATGTATAATAAAGGAATTGGGTTTTGCCTTTTCATTGGTACTTATTACAATTTTTCCAGCCTTGTATTTAATCATATTCAGTGAATTGTGATTAAACTTACTTCCAGGTAGTGATTCTCATTTGCCAATTCTAAATTACTAAACTAAAAATTATTCTTCCCCACAACACTTCTGTGTACTATATATATAGCACAGCCTTCAAACTTGAATTTTGGAGACTAACAAATTTTATTAAGCGAAAACACCACAAAGCATAATAATTAAAAAAAACACAACACTCGGTTATTTCAATTGCTCATCCCTATTTACATAAACAAGAGTATATTACATCCTTAGCTTATAACCAAAGAAACTTAAGCGATAAATACTAAATCAACTTTGCAGGGAGTTTCAGAATTAAGCCATGGAAGAACTAGAAGGTAATCAAGATATCTAACCCGCCATAAAAACATATTTTCTAGAAATGTGAAAACAATAAAATGTGGGTTTTTTTTTCTTTTTCTTCTGTGTACTAAAAGTACTGGTCTACTGCAGGTACTCACTCGAAAAATGTGCCCACCAGAACCTCTTCCGTCTGCAACACTCAAGGCAAGGCTGCCTTGGCTGCCATGCAGATCCCTAGAGCTGCCATAGTGAAAGTTGCTTACAGCAGTAAAATTGGAATTAAAGGACCTTGACAGCATGCTCTGAATAAAGAGGGGATAGATTTAACAGAGATTAGTGTAGCATGCAAAATTCACAAGACATGTTATGTACAAAGACGTATTTATAAGTAACCCCAATACCACGCAGGAATATCATGCATCAAATTTTAAGAGCCACTGCAAGAAATTGGCACTATTTACCATATATTTACATGACAACATACACATATACACATAAAGTACATGTAAATCCAACCATTCACATGTTTAAACACTAAAGAAGAAAGTAAAAGCAAACTGTTGCTTTTATGATGCTATCATTTCCTTTACTCCTAACTCATCTTATTAGAAGTTTGTCAGAAAAGAGAAACTGATGCCATACCTAGACGTATGTGTACATATGTAGTTATATATGGAACACAAGCTAATTTTTTTATAAAGATACATTTTACCAACCAGTTATTTCTAACTTAAACTGGATTTCTAGAGTCTGCTTCGTTTTATAGAATTTTATATCATTATTAAATAAATGGAGCATTTAAACATACATACATTCATAAGTCTGCAAAACACACCTGGCTCCTGACCACTATAATTTCTAAAAAAAAAAATATTCCCTTAGAAATTCCCTTAGAAACATGTCTAAGGTAATTTCTTAAAAAAATTCCCTTAGAAACATGTCTAAAGTTAGAAAAAAGTTGAACATATACATAAAGTTTTTGGATATAACAGAAGGCTCCCACTGCTCTATAGTTAACGGGAAAAAAGTTAGACAATGTACTTGTAAAAATGGTTTCTCCCATTCATATAAATAGATAATTAAGATTTCATTTTAGAGTTAGTGGCATTTGCTGCTTAAACTTGGAAGAACCACTGATGAAATCCTTACACTGATGAATCCCTTATCACCAACCCTAGAGCTGCCTGAGAAATGAACCTCAATAAACACAATGCCTGATTTTCATTTTTCCTGCTTATTAATCCCCAGAGCTGTTACATGCTCTTCCTTCGTGTGGAGTCCCTGAATATGAGAGTCTTATGGTCAAACTGAGAGCAACCACATTTTGAGCATGGCTTGTTATCAAGAAATACAGAAATGTCATAATAAGCATTTCTATATTATTCCTAGGGAATACATATATGTTCTGCAGATTATGAACTTGATCTCTAATACTAAGAAAACTTAATGTGCCAAATTACAATGTACACTTTTGGTTTTTTTGTGGATTCCAAAGTAATGACTAAAGAAAAAGCTAAACTTAACAGGCCATGCCTATGCTTTCCCAGACCATTTCACAAGCAATTAGGACTTGGCAGAGGAAATTCAGAGATACCAAAAACATTTGACTATAATGTAAAAATAAAAAAACTATACATACAATCACACATAGAAACATAAACAACACACACTGAAGTACTACAAATAGTTTTATCATGTTCTTAACTTGAGTGGTCCAAATGACCCTTTTTAATTATATGTAGATCCTGGAAGAAAGCTTTTTAGGACATCTTTGAACATACCTAGAGTTTTTGTAAATATGTCACTGACTAAGAAGGCTGAAGCTCAGAACAGGTCCAGGCCTGTGAATTCAGGACTGTGCACAGACATCTACATAAAACTGCACCCTGTCACAACACAACACATTTGTGCAGAGCTCAATTAAGGAATATGTCCTGGGCACTGGTTTTGTAAATAAATATGTCACTGACTAAGAGGGCTGAAGCTCAGAAAGGTCCAGGCCTGTGAATTCAGGCCTGTCCATAGACATCTACATAAAATTGCATTGTCAAGGCACCTGGGTGGCTCAGTGGGTTAAGCCTCTGCCTTCGGCTCAGGTCATGATCCCAGGGTCCTGGGATCGAGCCCTGCATCGGGCCTCTCTGCTCAGCAGGGAGCCTGCTTCCCCCTCTCTCTCTGCCTGCCTCTCTGCCTACTTGTGATCTCTGTCTGTCAAATAAATAAATAAAATCTTAAAAAAAAAATAAATCGCACCGTCACATTACAACACATTTGTGCAGAGCTCAATTAAGGAATATGTCCTGGGCACTGCTATTCATACATGCTAATAGTTGTATAGTAGCAACTAAATGTGGAAATTATCATATTATGTTAATGATGTTCTGGTTGAGTGCTTCTTACCAGAATTATTAATTTAATTAGATAAGTCTTCAGAAGGATAAGGTGAGATCTATTTATATGTTTGGGTTCCAGGTACAGTTTGTTGCAGTGAAGGGAAGGAGGGGTTACTAACAGAAGGTTAAAAAACCAAGTAAGCTGCAATAATTTATCTATTTTTTTTTTTAATTAATGCTAAGCATTAAGGAGGGCAAAGTAGCAACTTCTGATTTGGGGACTTACTTCTAGAGGTGGGGCAGGCATTGTGAAATATTTTCAAATATCTACCAGACCATAAGAATTATGTTTGGGGGAGGAAAAGGAATTGCAGAGAAGCAAACAGATTCCCCATTCACCCTCCATCATTTTTAACCAATGCCTTCAAGTTTGGTAGTCTAAATCATGTTGCTCTGTGTCCTCACAAGGCTTTTCTTAGTTTCACTGGACTAATCCTCACCTCTAAATTATCAGTGGGCAAAACTGGGAAATTACTGTCATGTACTCCTGAAGTAACTGAATGGTCAATTTCTAAATATAAATAGCAGAGAGGTACAATGAACAAAGGGTAGCTGCTACTTGCTTCCTATGTACTCAAGTCTAGGTCCATCTCCATCAAACAGGAAAGTACTGGGAGAACAGGCACCTGAGATATCAACTACACAGAATATAATGATAACTGAACTCATCTCTTCACCAAATCTGCTCTTCATTCTCTATGTTGGCATTTCCAACAAACAGTTATTCAAGGTACCACTCAAGCTTAATTCCTTTTCCTCAGACACTTAATAGAGGAATATTCCAATCACAAGTAAACTATTCTAGAGTCTGTTTCGAAACTGTTTCGAAACTGTCTCTTGAATTCTTGTCTTTGTCTCAAGTCCATCAATACATTTATTTTTAATCAACTTAACTATAGCCTCTTCCTTCTTTTCAAAACAAAGCAAAGCAAAACAAAACAAACCTATAGCCCTTCCTCCTTCTAGTTCCATAATAACTCCAGGAGTTTAGTTACAAAACATCTCCTTTGCTTAAGTAATTTCCGAATTCTTGGGGCACCTGGGTGGCACAGTGGGTTGAAGTCTCTGCCTTCAGCTCAGGTCATGATCCCAGGGTCCTGGGATCAAGCCCAAGTCGAGCTCTCTGCTCAGCGGGGAGCCTGCTTCCCCCTCTCTCTCTGCCTGCCTTGTGATCTTTGTCTGTCAAATAAATTAATAAAATCTTCAAAAAAAAATGAAAGTAATTTCTAAATTCCTTAGAAAAAGCACACAAGTTTGAAGAGCCTCAACAATAAGTACAGCTACAGATGAGACAAAATGGATGAGTGTGATTCAAGGCCATTAGATGTTCAGCTATTTTAAGGTGATAGTATTGAAAAGAGCTAACAATGGTAAGCAGAGGTTCATATGAATTGATACATGGTACTAATCGTATTTTAGGCATTCAATTTTGAAAAACTGGACCTAAGGAAGTTTTTTAAATGACTAATTGAGGTTGTATACATTTAGCTGTTTTTACAAACAAATAAGCTAAACATGATCTTAAGTTATTTTACCAATGATTTCCAAACTTCATTAGAGCCAAAGACATCTGATTTTAGATAGGTCAGAAATGCAGTTCAGGAAAGTCAAGAGTAAATGCCATGCTAGAAGCCATCTGTGTCAGTGACAGTGTTAGTCTTAAAACATTGACTGGGAAAAAAAATCTTGGATAAAATATTTACATTTAGGATATTTCTTGTTATTCTACTAATTATATAGTAAGACTACTATTTTCGTACACATAGTTACATAACCAATAATTATTAATAGATGAGAGCAGGAGACCAGAAAATGCTAAACAGAGGTACACATGTAGATGCATGTATTATTTACAGTATGTATGGCACAGTCTAAAAAAGATATACACTAAACATACGATTTTAGCTTATCAGGAAACACTGGGGAGTAAGAAACAGAAAAGAAGCATATCCTACCATCTCAGTTGTTTTGAGTCTGGCTAAGTCTAAACTTGAACTCTGTTGTAAGTACCAAGAATAAAATCCTCAAATATAAGTATATATTCAGTAATTCAGAGTATCTTGTTTCACCTTAAGAAACAAAGAATACCAAATATTTTTAAGAAAAATAATTTTATAGAAAGGAAAATAAAAAATTCATATTTAATTACCTTTTCTAACTTTTTGGCCTCAATGTGTCGTAGTACTTGTTCTCTCCAATCATGAGGAACTTTACTTTTTCCTGGAGGATCTAATAAAGAATGCTCAGAACCAACCCTTGCATTTGGTCTTTTTGAAGGACTAGTCCGTGAATAATTAAAATCACTAACGGACATAGTTCTCTCTGGTATTTCACTAATGGAGGGTCGAGCACTCTGAGGCCTTGATGTATTTGGACCATCGATGCTATATGTTCGTGCAGAAAGTGGTCTCTGTGATCCTGACATCACTGGAGTTCTTCCTGCTGAATGTAACTCTCTGTATGATAAATATTCTCCTTCAGGAATCTGGGCCCGCCTTGTGGGACCTGATTCACCAAGATTTACAGAACCTGTAGAGGAAACACTACTTTGTCGCTGAATCGTAGTTCGAGTTGCTCCAGGAATGAGTCGGTCGTTTGGTGAGATGGCCCACATTTCCCCGTGTCTTCCTGGACCAACCCTCTGATGTAAATGGTATCCAGTATTAGCCCGAACATTGTTATGGTTAGAGAAATTCATATTGGCAGAATGTTTAGCATAACTATGACTTTCTGTGCTCTCTGATCTAGGAAGGCGCTGAGGAGGAAAACCGACATGATCTATTTGGGGATTCTGTTTGGTGTGCCACAGAGTGTCCTTAACAGCAGCACTGCTACTGTACTGGATGTTATACTGAGGAGGACCATACATCTGAGGCACAGGTTGTGGGCCACTTACTGTGGGGCTTCTTATTATATTTGGCTCTTCAGGATTATGATTTGAATCAAACTTGAAAACTGCCTTTGTACCTGATATTAAATCAGTAGATGAAGAAGAACCAGTAAATACTTGCAATGGTTGATCATACAAAAGTGTAGCAGACTTGCTCCTGACAATATTTTTTCCATCAACAGTAGATGTTACTTTAATTGTTGCACTTGGCTGCTGTGGTCCATTATCACTAAGAATGTCATAGATTTTTAACCCTCCAGTCTCCATATTAGTTATACTATGAGATTTCACAACAGATCCAATTGGCCCACTTCTCTGAGGAGAGAGATCTTCAGTGCTTTTAGAAACACCCATATCAACAGAAGAATCAGTGTCACCTGGTTCAGTCCTCCTAGCAGACTGTGGAGTTTCCTCAGAATGTCCATTTATCTTATTTACACATTCCAGATTAGAATACTTATTTCCATTTTCCAAGGGCTCAGCTTCTTCTTTAGCATTAATGCTTAAAAAGTCTGTTCCAAGCACTATATCCTGTGTCTTTGATCTTTCCACTATCTCTGGTTGAAATGTATCATTAGTTACAAGTTTATTAAGATTCATATTGATATGGTCTAGTTTGTGAGATTCATCAGATGTGGCTGCTGAGTCAACACTTTTCTCAATAAGAACCAATCGCTCTTCAATATTCAAATCATATTCAGGTAAGTTAATGTCTTTTTTATCATGAAGCTGGAATTTTTCTTCTGTTGAATGATTTAAAATATCTCCATTTTGTAAGAGGCTGTTAAAATTTTCATCTTCTTGTCTAAAACAAAGATAATTTTATCACAAACATCATAAAGCTTAGGTTCTTTTTCTTTTTTTTAAAAGATTTTATTTATTTATTTCACAGGGATCACAAGTAGGCAGAGAGGCAGGCAGAGAGAGAGAGAGAGAACGAGAGAAGCAGGCTCCCTACTGAGTAGAGAGCCCGATGCAGAGCTCTATCCCAGGACCCTGTCAAATAAATAAATAAAATCTTAAAAAAAAAAAAAAAAGTAGGTAGGTTATACTAAAAAAATAAACTTACAGAGCTCAACAAGAAGTCAGTTTTTTTTTTTTTAAGATTTTATTTATTTATTTGACAGACAGAGATCACAAGCAGGCAGAGAGAGAGGGGAGGAAGCAGGCTCCCTGCTGAGCAGAGAACCCTATGCGGGGCTCAATCCCAGGACTCTGGGATCATGACCTGAGCTGAAGGCAGAGGCTTTAACCCACTGAGCCACCCAGGTGCCCCAAGAAGTCAGCTTTATTGTATGGTGATTTAAAAAATAAAACTAAACAATACAGACTGAAAAAAATCTGAAGATCAAAAGCAAAACTAAATCTAATCACTCTTCTAAGTTATTTCATTGTATTTGGCAAATATTTATAAACGTGCTATTTTAAAATTATAGAAAACATTTTATTTCTGCTTCATGGAAATAAACCTACTTACATTTCACACAAATATGAAATCATATTTGTGCCCTCTTGCATAAATATTCAAGTTATGTTTAACAAATATTCCTTAGGATTGATCTTCCCATTAGGTAACAGACTATATTCATTACAGAAATACAACAAAGTTGTGGATATATCCCTTTGACACCCTTTATTTCATTACCCAAAAAACATGATTGATAAAATACTAAACTATTTCTCAACAAAATACTGGAAACCTTACTTCAAAAATTAATCATTATCTTAACATCTAAGAGGTTATAAAAATTATTCTAGTACCACACTAGGTCTCAGCCTCAAATTCAGAAGGCAGAAATAATTACTCATAAGTACGTAATAGCTAAACTCATTTTGTGACATAAAATTTATTTTCCTTCTACAACAACACAAATCAGCACAAACAAAATTTGACTTAACTGTATCTGGAATTTAAGAACCATTTTACTCTAAAAATTATCCATACAGTAAGCTTTGGGTTCAGTAGTAACCCAAATCTTTCTAATAAGCACCTAGCTGATACAGTAACATGAAGGTGAAACAACACATCTTATTTTGACAGCCAAGTATTTTGAAAGTCCAAATAACAGTTGTTTTTAACTTTAGCTCATTTTAAGCCTATAGGAATTAAGTCTTGTTTAGAGTCTGACCTACAAATTTGGGACTAATTCAAAGATACAGAAGTAGTTAAAAGTACTGAATGCCCTTTAATGGCACTCTTCAAAAGTGAGTAACTGGGTGGCTCAGTGGGTTAAGCCTCTGTGTTTGGCTCAGGTCATGGTCTCAGGATCCTGGGATCGAGTCCTGCATCAGGCTCTCTGCTCAGCGGGGAGCCTGTTTCTCACTCTCTGCCTATTCGTGATCTCGTTCTCTGTCAAATAAATAAATAAAAATCTTAAAAAAAATGAGTATCTAAAAAATACCCATTTCAACTTGAATTACTCTAAACATGTTCATGTTTTAATATCTAAAAATACTGTTACAGTGTCCAATTTTTTAATGAAGAGAATTAGAATATTTTAAATTCTTTCTTCCCCATTTTTAAAAAAGTTTATTTTTTTAGTAACCTCTACACCCCATATGAGGCTTGAATCCATGACCTCAAAATCAAAAGTCACATGGTATTCCAACTGATGCAGCCAGATGCTCTTTTTCTTTCCCACTTAAAAAACCATTACAAATGAGGGACGCCTGGGTGGCTCAGTTGGTTGGACGACTGCCTCCGGCTCAGGGTGTGATCCTGGAGTCCCGGGATCGAGTCCCACATCAGGCTCCCAGCTCCATGGGGAGTCTGCTTCGCTCTCTGACCTTCTCCTCGCTCATGCTCTCTCTCACTGTCTCTCTCTCTCAAATAAATAAATAAAATCTTTAAAAAAAAAACAAAACAAAAAACCATTACAAATGAAAATGTAGCAAACCTAAATAAGTAGTGATAAAAATGGGGAAGAAATCATATACTACCTGAACTACTTCTATAATATTAATTTGTGAAATCTGGTTTGTTTTAGTCATATATATTTATTTGCCTTATTATCTCTATTGTATAAATAAATTATTTTATTAAGATGTTCACAAACCTGATTTTGGAATTAATACCAATATGAGTTTGTTTCACTGGAGAGCAGAGTGAGGTATCTTGACTACTATCAGTGTTAAGAGAAACTGAATCAGACATCCGAGATGGAGAAGAACAGTTGCTGTTATTCTGATTGCTATTGTGTGTAACTTCATCCGATAACGAATCTGTATCCTTTGTATCATCTGAAATACAAAAACTTAAGCTATTGATAAAGTCATTAAGGATTTGCGTTTAATACTTTGCAGTAATGACAAATGACATTTATATTGTCCTGGTTCAATATATAAAGAATTCTATGGATTAGAAGATAAATAAAAGCACTTCTGAAAATTCAGTCCTAATATACACAAAGATTAAATAATTTAAAACTCATGATACCTTTAAGTTTTTGACAAACATAATCTATGTTAAGATTATCCAGAATTTGATTCAGTTTTAACTACTGACAAGATTATATTATACAAAGTTTTTCTAAGGCCATCAATTAATTTTAGTGAATAAGGCTCTTCCACTCATTCACAGTATTTTATTCAGTAGGACCTACACCCAACGTGGGGCTTGAATTCACAACCTAGAGATCAAGAATTGCATACTCTTGACTGGGCCAGCCAGGTACCCCCTCATTCACAACTTCAAAAAGTCATAAAAACAAGGAATAAACAGTAGAGTTCACAGCCTAGATTTGTAAATTTATCTGGGGAAGAAATTATTTCATTTAAGTATGGAGTTGTTTTCATCTATTCTGAAAATTAAAATGGGCAATACAGTCAATTAAAAAAAACACCGAAGAAATCAAGAAAGTTCACAAGGTGAGCTCTCTTCTGCTATTTTTAAACCATTTCAAAGAATTATATATTAAAAAAATGATCAAGGGACGCCTGGGTGGCTCAGTTGGTTAAGCAGCTGCCTTCGGCTCAGGTCATGATCCCAGCGTCCTAGGATGGAGTCCCACATCGGGCTCCTTGCTCGGCAGGGAGCCTGCTTCTCCCTCTGCCTCTGCCTGCCATTTTGTCTGCCTGTGCTCATTCTCTCTCCCTCTCTCTCTGACAAATTAAAAAAAAAAAAAAAATCTTAAAAAAAAATGATCAATATATGAGATGGCTTTTTTTTTAATATAATCAGAAATAGACAATATTCATATGCCATTATAGGCAGGTACTATCAGAAAGTATTATATTTTTAAAAGTAATGATAAAAAAGATAGTAACTTGGGGCACCTGGCTAGCTTAGTCAGTGGAGCATATAACTCTTGATCTCAGGGTCTTCAGTTCAAGCTCCAGGCTGGGAAAAAAGCTTACTTAAAAACAAAATGAAAAAATGCAGTAATTTAATATCTTTACAACCCTGAAGACTGTTTTTAATGAAATTTTACCCATATCACAGAAATAGTACAGACAGAGAGAGTCAAAGGAGATTATATGAATTAAAGGTATTTTTTCTGCTCTAAATATCTTAGGGGCACAGTTTGAGTAGTCTGGATTTTCTTTACAGTTGGCAATAATAGTTTGTGGGGCTTTCTATACTCAACTTTAAGGTATCTGGGCGCTGGAGTCTTAATTTTTAAAATACTGTTAAGCAAGATGACTTCTTTCCCAGATATTATTCCTTTTTTTCCTAGATAAGTTCTTTCCTAGATATTATTCTTCCTCTTCAACTTCCTTGTACGGTTAGATAGCACAGTAAGCAGGAACTAGTAAGTACTCAAACACATATCACTATCACTATTATTATGAAAACCAAACTATCTAGAGGCACCTTGACGTAAGTTTCATTAATGCCATAAAGGCAAAGACTGGATGAATATTTGGTAGAGATAATACAGACACGTTCAGGCACTGAGGGGAGGAGTGAAGGAAGGGTGAAAGAAAGGGATAGATATCCTTCAAGTTCCCTTTCATGTCTAAGAAGAGTCAGAGATTCTATTACAAGAAAAAAAATGGCTAGGGTGTGAGGATGGTTTAAAAAGAGTTCCAGGACGATAAAATAACAAGCATCTATTCAACATCAGGTATTGTGCTAGATCTGAGTACACTGAATAATCTAGCACATTTGAAATTACTCACAAACTACTTCATTAGCCTCAATGTATGTCAAGTTAGGTAAGTTCATATGCATAAAATTAAGCAGCTCAAGGATTACACAACAAATAAGCAGCAAAAACAGAATCACAACACAGGTTTTTCTGTCTATAAAGCCCACACCCTCATACATAACTTTGCATGAGGGAAAAGAAAATATCTAATAAGGGTCTTCTTTAAAAAACAAGAGGGATAAAGAACAGACCTTTTAGGAAGGCATATTTTAAAAATTGTTTCAAAAAAGTGTTCTAAATAATATAATGACTTAGTGAAATTTATTTTAAAAAATTATAAATTTGATAAATTCAGCCCATTTCTATTCCTAGTGCTTTCAACATCTAACCTTTTTTGTTATTACTAAGAGCTACCACTTTTGGCTGGTTAATAGAGCTTTCAATTAATGGTGGTCGCATCTCTGCCATTTTCATCTCTTCATCAGAAGAAAGTTCTTCAGATTCCTAATTTAAAGAAAGAAGAAAGTATTTAAATAAACTTTGGTTTCTTTAAATGAATATATATTAAGTCATAAGAACTTCAAAGAGAAAAGAATACTTAGAACATGGATGAAAAACCTTTTTATGGTAACAGAACTAAAACTAGTATATAATTAAGTTTTTCAAGATATGGCATAAGCTGTGGCAATTATTAACAATATGTCAAAGTGGCTATGGAATAATACTTCATGATAGGTCTTAATTCAAGTATATTAATGATTATAATGTGCCTGGTACTCTGCCAAGTGTTAGAGAAATAAAAATGAATAAAACACAATCTCTGTCATTGAAAAACTCAGTTTAGAGATATTCCAACCAAAAGTCTCTTCCTAATTCTCACATTTATTCCCTCCAAAATTATCAAGTTGCAAGGAGTCAGAAGGACTGAGGAGTTCTTCCACTAAAATGAGTTAATGGCAATTTCTGACCAATTTGAAGAGAGAATTTTTTATTATTCTCCATGAATTTTTCTCTAATATTTGACGAAAGTCCCAGATTATCTGCCACTGAGTGATTAAGTGAAAGGGCGTAGTGAACAAAAGGACCTGGTGGTGAACAACTATTTATAGAAATATTTTAACATTGCAAATACTGTATATAAAAAACAGAGCTTTTGCAGATTTAATTATTATTCCAAATGATGAAAATAAATAACATGATGAAAATAAAAACTCTTAAACACTGTTCTGTTAAAAGTACTAAGATTTCCGGTTACTCGTAGATGACATAATGAAGATATGGACCAGGGTCAGAAAACTATCTCAGTAAAAAAGCCAGATCATAAATATGTTACACTTTGAGGCCCTTAAGTCTCTCAACTATTCAACTCTGCCACTGTGGCACTCAAGTAGCTACAGACAATATGTAAACAAATACCTGTGGCTATGTGCCAGGAAAATTGAATTTCATCTGATTTTTCGCATGTCATGAAAGTGTCTTCTTCTGTTGATTCCTATTCAATACTTAATAATGCAAAAGCTGGGGGCGCCTGGGTGGCTCAGTGGGTTAAGCCTCTGCCTTCGGCTCAGGTCATGATCTCAGGGTCCTGGGATCAAGCCCCACATTGGGCTCTCTGCTCAGCGGGGAGCCTGCTTCCCCTCTCTCTCTCTCTGCCTGCCTCTCTGCCTAGCTGTGACCTCTGTCTTTCAAACAAATGAATACAATCTTTAAAAAAAATAATGTAAAAGCTGTTCTTAGCTTTCAAGCCATATAATGACAGGCAGTGGGCCAGACATGGGCCAAAGGTCATAGTTTGCCAAACCCCGTTCATGACTGTACTACAATGGAAAGACATTTCTAATTAGTAGAACAGGAAGAGAAAGTAAAGAGTGAAGGAAGAGAAGTGAGGGATGAGGTAAGAGAGGAATGACATTCTGCACAAATGAAAGCATAGAAATAAGAGAAGGTATGTCAATTCCATGTAGCTGGAGCTCAGATAACTGCCAGGAGACAGAAAAGTTAGATTGGACTGAAAAGGGAAAGGTTATACTCTTGAGTATGGACTCAAGTATGTGCTGGTCACTGCTGGAAGTTGCCAAGCCAGGAGTTCGTATCAGGTTATCTTTCAAAACGGTAACTCTGATACTAAGAATGCACGGAAAGGGGCGCGTGGTAGCTCAGTCAGTAAATGTCTACCTTCGGCTCAGGTCATGATCCCAGGGTCCTGGAATCAAGCCCTGCATCAGGTTTCCTGCTCTGCGGGGAAGCCTGCTCCTTCCTCACCCACTCCTCCTACTGTCTCTCTCTGTGTCAAATACATAATATACAAAAAATACATAAATAAAAAATCTTAAAAAAAATAAATGCATGGGAAGAGATAGAGAGCAGCAGAAAGGGACCTGGTTATCCTAACAGTCCTAAAGGAAAAAAAAAAATATCTTTAGGCAATGGCAGTGATGGCTGAAAAAGAAAAAAGGAATCTGACAGAAATTTAGGAATGAACAGAACCTAATGGTAGAATTAATGCGCAAAGAATGAGAGAACAGGAGAAGGAAGGGCAAATGGTCTGTCCCAATTTTGATACAGACAGTACTTTCAACTGCTGAGCAGACTTCCTCCAACACTACACCTGGCATCTGGGAGCTATGGCTTCCTATATTTCCTCCCACCTTTCTGTCTACTGTGCTCAAGTCAACTAATGTTCCTGAAGTTAGCTCTTTTTTTTTTTTTTTTAATTTTTTTTTTTAAGATTTTATTTATTTATTTGACAGAGAGAAATCACAAGTAGGCAGAGAGGCAGGCAGAGAGAGAGAGAGGGAAGCAGGCTCCCTGCTGAGCAGAGAGCCCGATGCGGGACTCGATCCCAGGACCCTGAGATCATGACCTGAGCCGAAGGCAGCGGCTTAACCCACTGAGCCACCCAGGCACCCCTGAAGTTAGCTCTTATTTTGTCCTTCCCCACTCCTTCCCTTTGGACTGCATTTTCTTCAATAGTTATGTTTAATGTAGATAATTCTTCAATTTATAATTTAGCTTTCATTTCTCTTCTGAGCTAAAGAGACACATTTCCAATGACCTACTGAGTATGTCTAATGGATGGTCCTGTTAAGTGTTCAAATTCCACATATTCAAAAACAACCTCGTCCTTCAGAGGCTCCTTGTTCTCTCTCTTTTTTTTTTTAAAGATTTATTTTATTTATTTGACAGACAGAGATCAGAAGTTGGCGAGAGGCAGGCAGAGAGAGAGGAGGAAGCAGGCTTCCCACAGAGCAGAGAGCCCGACGCGGGGCTTGATCCCAGGACCCTGGGATCATGACCTGAGAGGAAGGCAGCGGCTTAATCCACTGAGCCACCCAGGCGCCCCTCCTTGTTCTCTTAATACCCAAGTTCAGTTAATGGCATTATCCTATTCAAGCACAGTTGTGTGACTATTCCCTCTTCACTCCTTATAGTCAGGGATATTTCATACTAAATCTTACATTCTTTTTTTTTTTTTTTTAAAGATTTTATTTATTTATTTGACAGAGAGATCACAAGTAGATGGAGACAGAGGCAGGCAGAGAGATAGAGAGAGGGAAGCAGGCTCCCTGCCAAGCAGAGAGCCCGATGCGGGACTCGATCCCAGGATCCTGAGATCATGACCTGAGCCGAAGGCAGCGGCTTAACCCACTGAGCCACCCAGGTGCCCCTAAATCTCTTACATTCTTAAAACTAAGTTCCAGTCCACATTTTCAAGTATTATTATAAAGAGTATTTATATAAATAAGTTATTTATATAAATAAAGCCCTGAAATGGGGAAATTCAGTAGCTGTTGCCAGATAACCCTAATACATAGCTCTATCACAAGTACTGCTCTGCTAAAAGGCCTTCAGTGGCTCCTCAAAGACTACAGAACACTAAATCCAAACTTTTTAGCATGGCTTTCCAGAGCCTCATCATCAGGAGCCAAACTACTCTACTAATTTTGTTTCATTCTACCACCCCAACCCCATTCTACCTACACTCAGGTAGATGGAACATGTTCTTTTCTACATTTCTCAGGTACCTCCCTTTTGCTATCATTATTCCTTCCATATTTTATTCAGTTTTCCTATTTCTGCTAGATGAAATATTACAATGTACAAATTAAATGGCTCCTTCACCCTAAAGCATCCATGGTTGTTCCTAGCCAGAAAATACCTCTTTTTCTAAATTTATGTAGCACTTAATATTTTTATCACTTAGTACTTTTCTTATACACTCAGCACCGTCTAACCTTGACTGTATCTATATACCCATACATCTATTCTGCCACCATAGTTCAAACACAGTGCCTTATGCATAGAAATCATACAAAATAAAGTATTAAATTCACTGGGACAAACCCAATAACCTTTTCACAAACTATGTTGTATTAGGTCCAATGTATATGATAAGTATATGGAATAATGTGATCCATTTTAAAGTACATTCACAAGCCATGAGGTTTCTTTCTAGTAAGTGAATACTAGCTTAATGGATAATCTTGAAGACAGATGATATGCTTTGAATGTATTTAAATTTTTCAGGAATAAAGATGCTGCTATGAACCCACAATATCACCTTTTCTATATACCAGTGCTCTGCAAAAGAACTTTCTATGATAGAAATGACTGGTCTGTGCAGTTCAAGATGGTAACCACTAACTAGCCAGACATAGCTACTGATCACCTGTAATATAGACTAGTAAAACTAAGAAACAGAGCTCTTACCTTTATTTACTTAATTTAAAAAAAACACAACTAGTGGATACATAATGGGCAATATAGCTATAAATCAAAAACACTTCAGAATTTCATTTTGCAAAGTTAGAGCTTTACCATTTTACATTATCTCCAGCAATGTATGAGAGGAAAGCAAAAAAAAAAAAAAAAAAGGTGCAGCTACTTCTGGAAAACTCTGGCATTTTCTCAAACAGGTAAACAGAGTCACTGTATGATTCAAAAGTTTTACTCTTAGGTATATATCCAAGAAAAAAAAAAAAAGAAAATATTTACTGACACAAAAACTTGTATGCAAGCATTCACAGTGGCATTACACACTATAGTCAAAATGTGGAAATAACCAAAATGTCCATGATTATTGATACAATGGAGTATGTATCAATGGTCAAATCTACAGAGGCAAATAATCAGTACATAAGATGCTAGGGCTCAAGGGGATGGAGAGGTTCTGGGGAGAAGGCTAGAAGTACTGGCTTTCTTTTTTGGATAATAAAAAAGTTTTTTTGTTCGAAAATTAACAAAAAGTTCACTGCAGTGAAGGCTGAACAACTTTTAGTGTATCAGTAGCCACTGAATAAAGGGTACAACCTTTATTTAAATGGGTGAATTACATAGCATGTGATCTATACCTCAAAAAACCTGTTTAAAAAAAAGTTACAGCTTTTATTGATCCACTAGAAGAAACTCTTAAAAGAAAGTCTCAGACTCCACCAAAAAATTACTAAAACCGATAAATGAATACAGAAAGTCATAGGATACAAAAATCAATATATAGAAATTCACTGCATTTCTATACACTAAAAACAAAGTAGCAGAAAGAGAAACTAAGAAAACAATCCCATTTACAACTGCATCAAAAACAGTATCTGGGGGGGGCGCCTGGGTGGCTCAGTAGATTGAGCCACTGCCTTCGGCTGGGGTCATGATCTCGGGGTCCTGGGATGGAGTCCCGCATCGGGCTCTCTGCTCAGCAGGGAGCCTGCTTCCCCCTCTCTGTCTGCCTGCCTCTCTGCCTATCTGTGATCTCTCTGTGTCAAATAAATAAAAATAAAAATAAATCTTAAAAATAAAAATTTAGATATAAACTTAACCAAGGAGGTTAACTCTAAAAACTAAAACACTGAGAGAAGAAACTGAAGATGACACAAACAAATGGAAAGACACCCCATGTGCATTGAATGGAAGAACAAATATCGTTAAAAAGGCCATACTACCCAAAATCAATGTACAGATTTAATGTAATCATATTGAATTACCAACAGCAATTTCCATAGAACTAGAACAAATAACCCTAAAATTTGTATGGAACCCCAAAGACCTGAAATAGTCAAAACAATCTTGAAAAAGAAGAGTGAGGGGGGGTGTTTGGTTGGCTCAGCTGGTAAAGCATGCAACTTGATCTGAGGGACATGAGCTCAAGCCCCACGTTAGGCATGGATCCTACTTAAAACAAAGTAAGAACAAAACTGGAGGTAGTAAAATCAAAGATTTCAAGATATACTACCCAAAGGTATAGTAATCAAAACAGTATAGTACTGGCACAAAAACAGAAACATTCATCAGTGGAATAGAACAGAGCCCAGAAATAAATCCATGATCATCTGGGTCAATTCATCCTCAACAAAGCAGGAAAGAATATCCAGTGGGAAAAAGAATGTCTTTTCAACAAATGGTGTTAGGAAAACCGGAGAGCAACATGCAAAACAATGAAACTGGACCACCTTCTAAAACCATACACAAAAATAAACTCAAAATGGATTGAGAACCTAAATGTGGGACCTGAAATCATAAAAATCCTAGAAGACAGCACAGGCAGTAATTTCTCTGACACTGGCCACAGGAACATTTTTCTTTCTCTTTTTTCAAGATTTTGTCTTTACATACTCTCTCCACCCACTGTGGGGCTCAAACTCAAAAACTTGAGATCAAAACTTGCACGCTCTTCTGACTGAGCCAGCCAGGTGACCCAGAACATTTTTCTAGATGTGTGTCCAAAGGCAAGGGAAACAAAAGCAAAAATAAACCATTGAGACTACATCAAAATAAGAAAACTTCTCCACAGCAAAGGAACCAATTAATAAAACTAAAACACAACTTATTGAATGGGAGCAGATACTTGCAAATGAGACATCTGATAAAGGGTTAGTATCCAAAATATACAAAAAACTTGTAAAACTCAATACCAAAAAAACCCACAAATAATCTACATTAAAAAATGGGCAGAAAACATGAACAGACATTTCTCCAAAGAAGACACAGAGAGGGCCAACAGACACATGAAAAGGATCTCAACATCACTCATTATCAAGGCAATGCAAATCAAAAATCACAATGAGGTATTACCTCACAACTGTTAGAATGGCTAAAATCAAAAACAAGAAACGACAGTGTTGGTGAGGATATGGAGAAAAGGAACCATCCTGCACTGGTGTTGGGAATGCAAACTGGTACAGTCACTGTGGGAAAAACAGTGTGGAGGTTCCTCAAAAAAAGAAAAAAAAAAAAAAAAAAAGAATTACCATATGATCCAGTAATTCTACTACTGGGTATTTACCCAAAGAATATGAAAACACTATTTTGAAAAGATATGCACCCTGATGTTTATGGCAGAAACAATTACAATAGTCAAAATATGGAAGCAGTGTCCATCGATAAGGAATGCATAAAGAAGATATGGAATGTGTGTGTGTATCTATCTATGTTGCTATAGATGGACAGATAGGTATACTGGAATATTACACAGCCATCAAAAAACAATGAAATCTTGCCATTTGAAACAACATGGATGGCTCTAGAGAGTATAATGCTAAATGGAAAAAGTCAGTCAGAAAAGGACAAATACTTAATGATATCATTTGTAATTGGAATTCAAGAAACAAAACAAACGAACAAAGAAAGAAAGAGACAAACTAAGAATCAGACTCTGAACTATAGAGAACAAAGTTACCAGATAGGAGGAGGGTGGAGGATGGGTGAAATAGGTGATGGGATTTAAGAGTGCTCTTGAGGAGTACTGAGAAATGTACAGAATTGTTAAATCACTATATTATATACCTGAAACTAATAGAACACTGTATCCTAACTATACTGTAACTTTAAAAAAAGTGTTAGACATTCAAAGAAAAAAACATTTCACAATCAATGATAAATGCTTAAATAAGTGAAATAACTGAACTATACTTATGGCAATCTTCTCAATAAAAAATTGAGATGATGTATATTAAAGAATTAGAATAGAACTACCACAATATAATTTACATAGCAAATGTGAATGCAATACAGGTTATAAAATTTTAAGTTTGAAGTGATAAATGAGTAATACTATAACAAATACCATGAAATTTCTCAAATGAGGTAATGTATTTTCTGCTTTTGATTAACAGTTTTTTATCTTTAGTTAGGAATAATGAAATGCTAAATTCTTTAAAGTTGTTACAACTGTTCCAGAGAATAATCACAATGCAGTACCTCAAAAACATCGTCGTGATTAACAATATGCTTCAAGTTTTCAGAGGCTTTCATATTTGTAGTCACTGGTAGACTCCCAGGACTAATCTCAGCTTCAGATTCACTGGTCTTCTGTAAAGAGTTTCCTATCATATACTTTTCTCTTTCATCAGCTTTGATTCTTACTGGAGTGGTGCTTTCTGAAGTCTACGTCAAAGAAAACAAAGAATCCATATTCCTTAAAGCTCTGTATCTATTTTTGTACTATAGTTCAGATGAGAATTTAAAAGTAGGATGCCTGTTTAGTTCCACAGGAAGACTTTGTGAGTCCTAATATCAGGATCATGGGTTCAAGCCCCACATAAGGTGCAGAGATTACTAAATATATATATTTAGAGTGTGTGTGTATGTATGTGTGTATGGTATGTATTTATTTCGGCCATATATGCTCATTTGGGGAGCAGGTGGCCCCCAAAGGTTCATGAACCACATTAAACTTTGTAATTTAGCTGAGGCTACATTTCACCTCTTAAGCTGCAAAGCTGGCATTCATGAATGAGTCACTTAGCTCAGCAGGCTCAAACTCAGGCTGGTTAGACTGTTTTCTGCTGATTGTGGAATGTACAGTAACTCTAGCAACATAAGAAAACTGTTTCTGTAATATAATGTGGGGGAACAAATTCCATGAAAGGAACACACACTTTAAGGATTGCTGTACATTTCTGAAACATCCCAAGGAAATAGTCTGTCATATCAATTACATTTAAAATTAGAATTGGGTAGAGTGGATCAATGTTAACACGGGGAAAAAAGTATTTCTGTAACAACGAATTTTCTGACATTCCTTATCTTATCCTTGCTTTAGGCAAGATTTTTTTAAAACCTATGATGACGTTATCCTGCCCACATGGAAAATCTGTAACCATACTGAAGTGTAATAATAGCAATCAGAGAGTATGCTGATTATTCCAGCTTTTACTTCAGGTGGTGAGAACAACACCCTAAATTTGGGAGGACGTTATCGTGTATACAAAAAGGACCATTGTATCAATTATTCTTTCAAAGTTTTAAAAAGCTTGAAGTAAGTTTTAGTCAATTCTTCTAAATTGAGTTTTCTAACCTTCACACCCACATCATTATTTACAACTTGCTGATCTTCATGTGGTTTCAGTTCTTTTCCGGAATCTTCACAGGTCTCTTCATCTTTTAGTCTATGTACAATGGTTTGAACAGTTTTGACCATATTCTTAAGCTCATCTGGGTATGGTGTTGGATATCTCTTCAAATTTCCCTCCTAGAGAAATAAAATAAGTAAAATTTGAAATATGGATAAATATTTCTAACATCAACCTCAAAATTTAACTATAACCCACTTTAATTGCATTGGTTATCTGGCTCCTGGGGGTAACTTTAAACACAGATGATAGGCCACTAAGATCATTTTATTTTATTTAAGATTTTATTTATTTTAGAGAGAGAGAGACATTGACAGAGAAAGAGACACACAGAGAGAGAAAGAGAGAGAGAGAATGAGAAGGGGGAGCGTCAGGGGGAGAAGCAGACTCCCTGCCGAGCAGGGAGTCTGATGTGGGACTTGATCCTGGGACTCCAGGATCATGACCTAAGTCAAAGCCAGCCGCTTAACTAACTGATGTCACCTAGGCACCCCCTAAAAGCATTTTAGACAGAAGTATGGTTTTATCAATAGTGAAAGACTTCACGGTTACAGATTTAACTAATACTTTGAAAACTTTTTTTTTTTAAGATATTTATTTATTTATTTGACAGACAGAGATTACAAGTAGGCAGAGGAGATAGGCAGAGAGAGAGGAGGAAGCAGGCTCCCCGCCAAGCAGAGAGCCTGATGTGGGGCTCGGTCCAGGACTTGAGCCGAAGGCAGAGGCTTTAACCCACTGAGCCACCCAGGCGCCCCTGAAAACTTTTTTTTTAAAGCAGACTAATATGTATTCCATCTTAAGATTTATGGTGTGGATATTGCCAACACTATCACTTGGCTTTGAAACAGGTATGTTTTCCAGATAGATATTTTTCCAGACACATAAAATTCCTAAATTTATATACTGTCTTATATGCCAGGAACCAAATACTTCCAAAGTCAGTCTAATTGCCATTTTTCTGGGATTCAGCTAGTTTATATAAGGGCAAAATAATTATATCCACAAGTAATTGGAAATGAATTATTTACTACTTCTGTCACTGCAACACAGATTCTCAAACCCATAAAGAAAAACATGTTCATAACAGAGTTCTTGATCTCTAGAATCTAAATAATAAATCATTAAAAAACAGGAAGAGGGAAAGCAATCACGTGTTTTTCTCTTATTTTTATATTATGAAATTTGGCTTAAAATCACATAGTTTTATACTGTTCTTAAATTCTTTCACAGGACACAGTGGGTTCAATAAAACTTCAAGTGCCTTGAGGGCAAGTAATGAAACCAATATTCCTTTGTATCTCCTGAAATAGTACAGTAAGGTAAATAGCACCAATTAAGTATCAGTGGACCTGTTTAAAACCTGAAGGGAAAACGGGACTCACCCTGGGAGGTGCCTCCCTTTCATCTTTGTCTTCATCACAATCAAATGCTACTTGAGCCCGCTGTTTCCTCTGTTCCTCCCACAGTGAAGGATTAAAACTTTCATTATCTGATATGAACATAACTAAAGAAAAACAAACAAAAAACAAAAAAATACTGTATTTTGCTGTAATTATGGAAAAACCATTACTTGCTCATAATTTTGAGTTATAAACATTAAGATAAGTCAAGACTGATCAATGCCAGCAGCATACAATGCTACTGTAACTGTAATATTTCTTTAAAAGTATTAATCATATATCTTTTCTTCCCTTAAGTGAATTTGTCCTATTACCAGAAGGGTTCCTGAAAAGAATCTAACAATTACAACTCTCAGTAGGTATGTGATTTTGTGCAGTTCCCTACAAAAAGCAGCATGGTAATTGTACCTCCTTCAGCAGCACACATACAGACATGGCAATACATAAATCATTTCAGAATAATCGCCCCTATTCTGATATTGTTCATTATATGGGGGATGAGGAGATAAAGACAGTGAGTTACTTTGGTTAAAAAAAGATTACCCTGATGCCTTGCAATTACATCTCTGCATTATACATTATACTTTATATAAGGCTTTACTAAGCAAATAAAGTGCTAATAATTTACTAAGCAAATAAAGTGCTCAGTTTGAATGTTTAGCCAAATGTAGCATCATTATCATTAATTTTTAGTCTTTATTGTGGGATTCTTACCGTTCTGTAATATCATATCCAAACAAAGAACATCACAAATCCAAATCTGAACAAAAAGAATTGAGTTTTTACCTTCAGCATTTCTTGTTTTCAATACTTGGCTCAAGAAAATTTTTTTAAAAAATAACTTTGTGGCATTAATAGTTAATGAATTATAAAGTTTGTTTTTGTTTATTTGTGGAAGGTAGTTCAAATTCCTAGGAATCCCTATTGACTTTTGTGGTATACTTGGAAAGGCAAGCAGAGCCAAGCAGTTTGCAACATAGCCTATTTCCACAGTTCAAAAAATTCCCCTCCCATCTTAAGCAACAATTTCAATCACCAGACTAGCTGAGAAATCTCTTAAGAGTTTTTATAACAAGCCAAAGCAATCTTTTTTTTTTTTTTTTTAGATTTTATTTGTTTATTTGACAGAGAGAGATTACAAGTAGGCAGAGAGGCAGGCACAGAGAGAGAGGAGGAAGCAGGCTCCCCGCTGAGCAGAGAGCCCGATGCGGGACTCGATCCCAGGACCCCGAGATCATGACCTGAGCCGAAGGCAGCGGCCCAACCCACTGAGCCACCCAGGCGCAAGCCAAAGCAATCTTATACCAGAATTTTTTCAGAACTCCAAGGGAAGTAACTTTTACCATGACCCTCATTCTTGTCAACTTCTGATCACCTATACTTTCTACGCTTTAGTATAAATCTCACATCTTTTGAGATTCGGGACATCAAGTAATACTACTACTTTCTCTGCATTTTAGATGCCACTAGACCTGATAACCCTGGCATATTCACTGGAGACTCTAGTATTTGCCTAACAGCTTTTCTCTCTACCTAAAACCTGCCAATATCAAGAACGGTAACAATGTGTGATTATTCCCCTCTACACCACTACAATTTCACAGGCCTCAATCTTCTCAATTTCAGTGTCCATCTATATTTCACCAATGTGATTCATAACCCTGGTCACACTCAAGATGTAAGCTTCTGTAAAACTTTCCTCCTCCTTGACCACTACAACACTCATTCTTTCAAAGCATTCCCTTCCTTATTATTGCTGGTACACTTTGAGTTCCTTATTCTCATTTCTTACTCTTCCTGTAAATCCACTGTAGGTTTTACTTTCTTTTCTATTCAGCTTTGGTTTAATGATACATTATTTTAACCACTTTCACATTTCTTGCCCCTTTCTCAGTTTATACCTTTCCAACAAAACCCATGGATGTGCTACTTCAACCACCTAACTTCTTTGCTCTGGACCACTCACTTCTATCAGAGAAAAGTGTCATCACCCTGTTGTTTAGAACCTTTACAAATGTATGGTATTCCTTTATCTTTGCTCCATCTTCAGTGCTGCCCAGGAATCCTATTTATTTCCAGTCGGTCTTTCCTCCTACTACAAATCACTGTCTTCAAGGGCCCTACCCTTGACCTCTAGAGGAAGTTTTCTCTTTGACTTCAATGAATGAAGAAATGCCATCAAAACACTCAGACTGAAAACTCCCTGACTCCTGCAACAACCAGTTTTCCCCAGATACAAATTGTTACATGGATGCTGTTTCCCATTTAACACTGATTCCTCTAATAGGCCCCAAATACCATGCTATTTCAAACTTATCCATCATTATTCCCCTTTAGAAGGTGAGCGTTTTTTTTTTTTTTTAAGATTTTAATTAATCTCTATACCCAATGTAGGCCTTGAATTCACAACCCTGAGATCAAGAGTCATGCTCTACTGAGTGAGCCAGCCAGGCACCATAGAACATGACCGCCTTGAAGCAAGGATTTTTATCATTAAATACTTAGATCTAACCCACTGCTTGGCATATTGGTGCTAAATAAAAATGGAATGAATTAAATGTGAACCAAGTATCTATTCTCCTTAAACTGTATAAAACTCTAAGCCAAGAAAATTGTATTTTCTGACTTATTACTTGGAGGTACTATGATAAAGGAAAAAGTTTTTCTTGCATTTGAAAAAGAATTCACCCACCTGGCCATGTCAGTATAGTTTCTGATTCAGTATTATAAGTGCAGTATGTTACAGTGTTTTCTTTGTAATAATACCGATAGTGAAATACTTTGAGAAACATGTAAACTCTAAGAGGACTCAGAATATTATTCTTTCTAAGTTTTATTTATTTAAGTAATCTCTACATCCAAGGAGGGGCTCAAACTCATGACCCTGAGATCAAGAGTCACATGCTCTTCTGACTGAGCCAGCCAGGCACCCCAAGGACTCAGCATACTATAAATGTATCTCAGACTTTTCCTTTTAAAACTTTTCTACTCTAAAATACATCTCTCATACCAAAAATTTGAAGGCCAAGATTTTGCTATTTCTACTCTTTGTATCACAAATACATTTCTTACCTGAACTACGACCTGTTTTAGAAACAAATGGAATAAATCAAAATGACAGAAATGATAGGAGGCCAGGTAAATCTGAATCATGAAAAGAGAAGACAGTAAGAGAGATCAAGGAATGAGTATACCCATGAGTAGAACAGTTCTGAGCAGGAGTCACCAAACTTTTTCTGTAAATGGTTAGATAATAAATATATTAAGCTTTGTGAACCAAGAGATAAAATCAAGGATATTACAGGAGGTACTTATGAGAGAAATCAAATTTCCAAATATTACCGACAAATTTAAAATATACTAAACTTTTAAAATTTTTGTTATATAGTAAATGAGAAGACTAAAGTTCTCACTGTTGGAGTAACATATTGCTTAACTGGTATTGACTATCATCAAACTGATGTAAATATTCACCTGTAAAAAACTATTCTTAGCTTGTGGGCCACACAAAAACATGTAATAGGCTAGATATGGCCCATGGGCCACAGTGTGCCAATCACTTATTGGAACAAAAAGTATTATGACGGAATATATTTATCTGATTGTTTCCTAGAAGGGCCTTCAATGGTCTCTTACAGATGTGTATTTAACAGTTTAGTTCAGGGATGCCTGGGTGGCTCAGTCAGTTAAGCATCTGCCTTTGGCTCCGTCACGATCCGGAGTCCAGGGATCGAGTCCCACACTGGGCTCCCTGCTCAGCTTCTTCTCCCTCTGCCCTTCATCCTGCTCGTGCTCACTCACTTTCTCTCTCAAATAAATAAATAAAAACAAAACAAAACAAAAAAAAAAACAAAACCCCACAGCAGTTTGGTTCATTACTCATATAAAAAAATACATATGCCTTTGGCTAGTTCTAGTCATTGCTGGAATCATGTTTGGTTATTTTAGTGTTAGTTAAAATGAAAGGAAAATAACATTCTGAAGTCTCTATATGGCAGTAACAAAAGCAGGTAGACCAAACAGTAGTAATGTATTAATATAATAAAATTATCAAAGATTAAATAAGTCCTTTAGAGACTTTGGTTCTATCACAAAGTACAGAGTAATTTTGTCTGAGAATCTTCTTTCAAAATGATATCTGTATTGGATTTCTTTTTTTTTCTTTTTAAGATTTTATTTATTTATTTGTCAGAGAGAGAGAGGAGAGAGAGAGCATGCACAAGGAGGGATAGAGGCAGGCAGAGGGATAAGCAGGCTCCCAGCTGAGCAAGGAGCCTGATGCGGACCTTTGACCACAGGGGAAGGCAGACACTTAATGGACTGAGCCACCCAGGCGTCCCTGTATCGGATTTCTAATAATTACCAATTTTTATTATTTTTTCTGAAATAAATGCAGCAAAATGAGAATAAGAACAAATTTTCCCAATATGCCTTTAGGACAGGGACAAAAAGCTATTATATCTGGCCCACTTTCTGCTTTTGTATAGCTTACAACCTACAGACAGTTTTAAAATTTTTAAATGTTGCAGCAAAATCCCAAAACCCAAAAAATTATTTCATGACACATGAAAATTACATGAAATCTAAATTTCTCTGCCCACAAATAAAATTTTATTAGAACACATCTTAGCTCATTTGTTTACATATTGTCTGTGACTGTTTTTGCATGAAATAGACAGCATCAAGCAGGTAGAATAGAAAAATATAGTCTATGAAACCTATATTTACTAAATGGTTCTTTGCTTAAATAACTTGCTAACCCATGCAACAGGACATTAAAGTCTCTTCTCTACACTAAAAATTCATTCTCTTTCCTCATAAATATTTTAACTATTACCATTCTATCTTCCCACATCAAAGAAGAACTACTGGAATATATTATGTAGCTGATTATAATTCTATTAGAAATCACCTTCAGAGATGAAGTGGAAAATAGAGACATAAGTCCCAGTGCCTATGGCAAACAAAGAAAAAAAAACTATTGATGTATCCAAACATTCATTATAATTCCCCACAATGCACAAACAGGGGCATAAGCCAGAGTTGGTATTATCTACTTTGAACTTCCTAATTTCTTTTTTTTTTTTTCCCCCTTGGTAATTTCTACACCCAACAAGGGTCTTGAATTCATGACCCTGAGATCAACAGTCACATATTCTACTGAATAAGCCAGCCAGGTGCCCCCGAACTTCTTAACTTCTAATGCGTATATATACAGTACTTGCATTTTTTTTTTTAAAGATTTTATTTATTTATTTGACAGAGAGAAATCACAAGTAGACGGAGAGGCAGACAGAGAGAGAGAGAGAGAGGGAAGCAGGCTCCCTGCTGAGCAGAGAGCCCGATGCGGGACTCGATCCCAGAACCCTGAGATCATGACCTGAGCCGAAGGCAGCGGCTTAACCCACTGAGCCACCCAGGCGCCCTACAGTACTTGCATTATTAAACAATACTTCAACACTATCTAAAATGAAGTATACTACATTTTGTTATGAATATGTTTCCAAATTATACTGCTAAATATGGAAACTGGGGTTTGTTTAAATACATGAAAAAGGAATTATGCTTACAAACCTATTCTCTAAGCATTAATTATAGATCCTCAATGAAAGAGGCTATTCACATCTGATTTCTCAAAAGTTTTAACTTTGACTTTAATTCAAAAGCTAAATAGTTTTGCTTCACCCAAATCAACCTCACTAAATAATTCCCAAGAAATGATAACTTATCAAAGCAAGTTTTTTATTTCTCCTTGCAAAGAATAAGAAATAATTAGCACAGATAAAAGACTTCTCTATTTATCACCAATAATGGAACAGAGTTAAATGAATTTAGTCTTTAATCTCAGTAAGTATTTCAAAACTGTTTGCTAAGCCTGCCAAAACAATCTAAGAATAGTAACAGCTAATTTGATTTTGTCATCGTGCTAAGTACTTTACACCCAGTGGTTCTCATCTGTACAGAAACCCTGCAAAACAGATACTATTATCAGTATTCCAAGATAAGGAAACTGAAACTCAAGAATATATTTTCTGCAGTGTTTTTATTTATTAAGAGTTAATTTATAAATAACTTTGGGCCATGAAGATTTTCACTGGTTTCAGAAAAATATACACATAACAATTATATTTTTAGGTGTAACATAAAACATACATCACACACAGACACATAACAATATGTATTAAAAACAATTTGTTCCTTAGTCTAAAAGGCTTTCATACCAAAACTGTTCAAAAACATGCGTGGCCAACAGTAAAGCCTATATATTCCCCTTTCTAGGCAAAACGTAAGAACTTAGAAATAACCTTTTAATCAGACTTCTACAAATATCCTTATCTGGTATACAGATCCAAGGGTAGTATTTAGTCTACAACAAAAGAAGTGAACAAAATATTTCCTGGTTCAATATTCATAATTACATGACACCTGACATGTATTCCTAACATTTAGCTAAAGAACAGAGAGTCCTATTACAGATGAAGTTGACTGTTTAATTTCAAGGAATCACTTAAGGAAGCATATGGTCTACATGTACCTCTAAGTTCAACTATCTACAATCCTGAGATACTGAATTATTTTCTCATTTTCAGAAATTTATCGGCTAATTCTCCAAATTCCCTTCAATCTATTAAGAGTCTATGAAACTTAAAATTCACTTCACACCTATGCTGTGATTTGTTAATATTATAATTTTTAAAAATAAAGAAATTTTTAAGTTCCTACCATCCTCAGTCCTCGGCTGCTGAGGGAACATGTAGTTAGTAAGCACCATTTTCTGGGTCTCTGAATCAGTCTCTTTTTGAAGAGGTATCAGGGGTTTGGACTAGGGAAAGAAAATAAATGTTTAATTTTCAATAATCCTAAAGCAAATACATATCCAGCAATTCTTCTGAATAAGTACTCATCATTTTTTCTATAAAGTACCAATGTGTAGATTACAAAAGCAAGATTATATATACATAAAAAAAAACTTCTAGGAACTGATTTGAAACTTGTAAGGATCTTAAGAAAACAAACAAACAACAATTTAGTTTTTAGTGTAAAACAAAACCCATGCTGTATTGCAATTATCACTGGTTATCAATACAATTTTAAAACATTTCCAATACCAAGTATATCCACAGTCCAATAATTACTTATCACAGTGATTTAATAAAGCTATAAAATAAGCCTTTCCATTTTACATTATTGTGCCCCCTTTCTGTTATCCTTCCCCTTTGGAAACAGGCTTTTAAGGAAATAATTTAGAAGGTTTAGTCCAGTTATCTGCAGATTAATTCTAGCTGAAAAGAGAGTACTTAAAACAAATATGAAGTTGTAACCTGCTTCTCTCTTCTCCCTGTCTCCTGTCTCCCTTAATGATACCACAAGTTACTCAGTAG
This sequence comes from Neogale vison, assembly GCF_020171115.1. Taxonomy (NCBI): domain Eukaryota; kingdom Metazoa; phylum Chordata; class Mammalia; order Carnivora; family Mustelidae; genus Neogale; species Neogale vison. The sequence continues at coordinate 222,153,246 of NC_058091.1, forward strand.
TGAAACTATAAATCCATTATTTTGGACCTCTTTTTTTCTTAAGACTTCTTTCCTAACTGGTTATAAAGTGATTTCAATTTATTCTTAACAAAACTAATAACTTTAGCCATCATTTTAACTTAAAATCCTACCAATCCAAGCCTCAGTCAACTCTAAATAGGGAGGGAACTACCCAATCTCTCCCTCACCTGCCACCCTACCAATTAAATCTTTAGACTTTTGTGAAAAATTTACAGCTAGCTAGTTCCATCCAATAATCTTACTCCCAGTCAAATATTTTCCTCCATGCCTCTCAATTTTTCTTGGTAAACAAAATGCCCTGCATCTCAAACATCTTCACTAAAAACTTTCCTTGATCTCCTCAGATAACAGAAATGGTAGATCTATTCCTTTCCCAAACACAGTGCTCTCCTTAAGTCTTCTCAAATGCAGGGGTGCTTATTCTCCCATAGCTCATAAACCCTGGGTTGGAGGGTAGATTCAGAGCTTACAAATACTGTGAGATCATCACTTATATCTCTTCAAGTGTAAATATCTGTTCTTTTGTGGGATAGTCAATTGTGCCTCTACCATTCTGAATTCTGCCTCTGCTATTCTCTCCTTTCCTAATTATCTACTGACCTTCTGGCAGTATCCATCTATTCTTGATTCTTTTATGACAAATCTTTCCACAGTCATGGATAATTCAACAGGTATAAAATGTAAATGACATGGTCATGCTCTTAACCCACTGATGTCTTAGGAGATGAGGAGTACGTGAAAAAGGGGAAAGCAGTCAACTTAGATGAACAAAACAGAATTATTTAGAGGCTTTTCAAAATTAATCACCCCAGGGTGCCTGGGTGGCCCATACAGTTAAATGCCTCCCTTTGGCTCAGATCATGATCCCAGGATCCTGGGATTGAGCCCCGTGTCTGCTCTGCAGAGTCTGCTTCTCCCTCTCCTTCTGATGCTGTCCCTGCTTATGTTCTCTCTCTCAAATAAATAAATAAAATCTTTAAAGCAAACAAATAACAAACCACCCTTGAAATAATTCTAAAATTAACCATGTTAATAACTGCAAAATTCTAGAAATATATTAAAATGCATTAATTGTACACTTTAAAATGGGTGAATTTTATGGTACGTGAATTATATTTCAACACAGATGTTAAAGAAAACTATCTGTTATTTATGGAGTACAAAGTCAGAAAAAGAAATTGATAATTATTTACCAGTCTCTCCATTCCCTAAAACATCTAACTCCAGTGATCTCTATTCTGGTTTCTTTTTAAAAATTTATTATTATTTTTTGTAACCTCTACACCCAACATGGGGCTTGAACTCATGACCCGGAGATCAAAACCTTTGCCATAATTCCTACAATATATCCAATAAATATTCATCTCTGAAATCTGGAATCACAACAAATATTTACTTATATTTGGCCTTTATATGCCAAAGTACTATGACAGGCACCAGGTATACAGTGATTACCAATTTAGGAGAGCTTAGGATGTATGAAAGGAAAGACAGGGAGGGATAGCAAAATGAGACATTAAAAAATGATTTAAGTACAGGTTAGAGAGGATACAGGGAGTAACAGAACCTATCGAAGGTGTTCATTTATCACAATCTCGAGTGATTAGGAAAGCACTCCTGAGAGAATGACTTCCTACATGATGAATGGGCATTACCAGGTGAGAGGGGTGAACAATGTTCCAAGAGAGAACCCATTTGGGGATATGAAAATGAAGGTATAAGAGATAGAGATGAAGACAGGATGAGTGAGGTCTTGAAGGATACAGTATGGAGAAAGAAGTCAGGAAAAGGTTTTAAGTAGATTAGTGCTGGAACCAGATAAAAGGATCACTTGAAGTGTGGTTCAGAATGAAATCGGGGTGATATAAGATTGAAAGTGGTGCCAACACTGGAGGCAGAGACCAGTTAGGAATTTCAATAGTCCAAGTCAACACTGTCCAGCATAAATACAGAAGTGACACTAAAATGAGAACCATAGATAATTTATAAATTTTTAGCAGCTACATGTTTTTAAAAAGCAAAAATAAGTTCAATTTTGATAATGCATTAAATTTAGCATATCCTGTATATCTAAAATATAATTTTTTTTATAAATTTCTTTTTTTTTAAAGATTTTATTTATTCATTTGACAGAGAGAGATCACAAGTAAGCAGAGAGGCAGGCAGAGAGAGAGGAAGGGAAGCAGGTTCCCTGCTGAGCAGAGAGCCCCATGCGGGACTTGATCCCAGTACCCTGAGATCATGACCTGAGCCGAAGGCAGCGGCTTAACCCACTGAGCCACCCAGGCGCCCCTAAAATATAATTTTGATGTGTGACCAAATAACAATTGCAAATGTGATATTTTATTTTCTTTGTTTATATTACATATACAAAATCCAGTGTACATTTTACGCTTAGAGCACATCTCAATTTGGACTACACTCATGACAGCAGTGCCTACTGTACTGGACAGTGCAGGTCTAAATAAAAGGTAATACACTATATGATGAACAGTAGTTAAGATTTATACATCCAAGTGGCACCTGAGTGGAGAGGGAGGGAGAAGCGGACTTCCTACAGGGCAGTGGCCCCAACACGGGACTCACTCACTGCCAGGACACTGAGATGATGACCTGAGGCAAAGGCAGATGCTTAACTGAGTCACTCAGGCACCCCTACGATTTTTTTTTTTAAGATTTATTATTTTAGAGAGAGTGTGCCAATGTGGGTGGGGGGAGGGGCAGAGGGAGAGGGAGAGAATCTTAGGCAGAGCAACACTTGGGGCTCAATCTCATGTCCCTGAGATCAAATCAAGAGCTGGATGCTCAACTGACTTAGCTACAGGTGTCCCTATGGCAATTTTTTTTTTTTAAAAGTAATTAACAGATGTGGAACAAAGAGATGAAAATGAGAGAGCATTGTAAATATGAAGAGACTGTCTTAGATACTAGATAATTTCACTAAAAGGAGTCATCTGGCATAATTTTCTGGTATTGATTTGCTGCAATAGTGCTATTATACTAAAAGTCTGAGTCCTTAATACCAGGAGCTATGTCTCATAACTCTAAGTATCTGGTATAGCCAGGGCCCAGCAATGTTCTGAGAATCCAGATGAAAAATTTCAAAACGTTTCATATGTAAATATTCAATTAAGAGATTAGAAAATTAAGAGTTCCATATATACATGAACTGACACATTTAATGATGATGCAATAATCACTGTGTTCAAGCTGTAATAAAAGCAAAGGTATCATCATTTCAGTATTTCCTTAACTTGCAGAACAAGGAAATACTACAATCTGTAGTATTGAAGGAAATACTTCAAAAGTGGGGACTGATAACAGCTTAAGGCTTTTAGGATATTAATAAGAATTAGGTAAGAAAAAGGATCTTGGTTAAGAAGTCTGGAGAATCCTGAAGTGTAGACAAGTGGGTTTCTTTACTACAGCAACACATAAGGGTTGTTAATATAATTCAAAAGAGGATATAATACAGTCTCCCAAGCAAATTTAACTATGGAACTTAAGTCTAGTGTATCCAAAACCCTGGGAAAATACAGCATTAGATAATTTATTATAAGATATTGCTCAAGGTCAAATAATAAGCATTAAAAGGATCAGCAAACTGCATACTCTATGCTTAAAAAAAAATAATCAGTAAGAAATACCAAAGAATAGATATGGAAAAAAGATTTCCTCCTACTTACAGATAGTAAGTTAACCCCTATTTTGTTTTGAACCTAAAATCCAATACTTAGCCAATATTATACAGGAGATTTCTTCCCAATTAAACTAGAACGTTTACAACAATCTACACTGTGAATCCTAAGATTGAGACATTTCAAATTAAACTAAAAATATTTTGCTAAAGTTTTACTTAGGTGAATGATAACTACTCTTTGCAAGGGTAAACTACTAACATTTATTTCTAAGACCAAGGCAAATTCAGAGAGACCTATCTATTAACTGGACAAATAGAATCTTAACTAGAGTACTAAGACAGATTCACTGACCTGACCTTTTTGCCTCCCATGAAGTGTAATACACTGAAATCAGTATTTCATTCCCAGTGTTCCACTAAAACTATGTACTCTTCCCAGGGTCAGCAACTACTTCTACCTTAACAAACCTAATGGCCAATTAGAAGTTCTCATCTACCCAAATCACTGGCAACATGTGGCACAGATGGTCTTTCCTGAAGCACTTTCTTCAGATAATTCTCTGGATAACATACTCCCCTGGTTGGCTGGTCCTTCTTATTCTCCTTGTGGTGCCAGTCTCTTTCCTGTGCTTAGTCTTTGATCTTCTCTTCTTCTCTATCCTCTCTCCCTACTAATTTTATGCAGTTCTATGGTGTTAAATGGAACATCTGTAAAATACTGACTCCCAAATTTTATCTCCAGTCAATACCTGACATCCCTACATTCCTTCTCACCATCTCACTATCACAATAGTTGAAGGCAAGCAACACCTCCTTCTAAACTACCGCAACCGCCTCCTTACTAAACTTTCTCCTTCCAAAACAGAATATTCCACCAATAACCTTACCACCTAACTATGGCCCATTCCTCACTCAAGTGTCAAAACGATCTTTTAAAAATGTACATTACCTCTCGCCATTCCCTGGCAAGAAATACTTTAACAGATTCTATCTAATTCAGTGTAAAACCCCAGTTGGTTACTACAGCCTACAAGGTCCTATGTGATCTAATTCCAGTTATCCTCTCTGATCTAATCTTACTCAGTTCTCTTCCTTGCTCACTGTATTTCAGCCATCAGGGTTTTTATCTATTCCTCAGTTACAACAAGCTCATTCCAGTATTGGGAACTTTACTCTTAATATTTAAATGTACCTCCTTTTCCAACTCACTGCCTTAATCTATGCATGGCTCACTCCTAATTTCCTGTGAACATCTGCTCTACTGGTGCCCTTCCTTAGAGAAAGACACTTTCTTCCTAAATCACCCTATTTAAAACAGGATGTTTACTCTTGCCCTCCTATTCTTCTAATGCCTATCAGCTTCTGTTTTTCTTTGTAGCTCTGACATACTATTACATAATTACTTGTTTCTATCTCTTGAAAGTGTAATCTCAATAAAAATGTAAGACTCTCTTTGTTTCACCAATATATCTCAAGCTCCCAAAGCAGTTCATGAACTATTGTAAGCCTTCAATAAATGTTTATCAATCAAAGGTAAGTCCAAGGAATAACTCTTAGTTCCTTAGAAACATTTAGGATGTGTGAAAGTTCTCCCTCTCACATCAGTCCAAACTGCCTTCAAAAAGACAAGAACTTCTGCCACAGTTTTATTTTATTTTTGAAGATTTTACTTATTTATTGGTCAGAGAGAGAGCACAAGTAGAGGACAGAGCAGGCAGAGGGAGAAGCAGGGTCCCCAGTGAGCAAGGAGCCCGACGTGGGGCTCAATCCCAGGACCTAGGATCATGACCCAAGCTGAGGACATGCTTAACCAACTGAGCCACCCAGGCATCCCTCTATCAGTTTTAAATTCTATCAGTTACACAATAATTATCTACCCCTCTCATATTTTTAACCTTATTCTTACATAGCCTCCTTGAACAACCTATAAAAATGTTCTCTAATACTAAAGGATTCCTTCTTACATTGCCCCAAGCTACTGGTTTATGTTCCACTCTTCTTTCTTATCCAGCCTTCTTAAAAGCTCAATCAACAACTGTATGCCTCCATTCTCTCATTTATTCATTCCTTAAATTGCATCAATTGGGTTTTTGTTCTAATGTATTCCTAAAACTACACTAGCTATAGTCAAAAGTTGGCAAGAAATAATGTATATTTTCCAGATTTTATTTGAATTAACCCCCCAACAGCATTTATCCCATTACAACTTCTTCCTTAAAGCCAGCTACCTCATCCTTAACTTGAATCTACTATCATAAAGTTTTTCTTCTACCTCTATGGCCACCCTTTCTAAGTCTTGTAATCCACCTGTCACTTAAATGTTAGTAATAAATACATAAATAAACATATGTATGTTAGTTCCTCAGGATTCATCCACCCCTAACAACTAAATAAATAAATTTATAGACTCCCTTTTGAGAAAATAGTAAAAGATATGAAACCACTCCCTAAAAAAAGTGATTAAGATGATGAGCTGAGCTCCTGTATCTTTTCTTGTGATGGAAAACATTTGAAAAAATTTCTTAATAAAACAAACAAAAGGAATAGGTCTATAATGTCCTGGAGAAAAGGAAATTGTGCCTTCAGGAGCAATACTGAGAAAGCCCAGGAGGTTCGAAATTTAAAGAATGGACAAACCCAGAGCACAGAAATCACAGTCTAGAACAAAGTCGAGGAACCTGGGGGATCATGGCCACTAGAATTATTCTCTAGATGCCTACTCAGATATATCAAAGGTACTTCAAACTTAACATGCCTAATTGGAACTCAGTATCTTCCCATAAACCTATTTCTTTCTGTTGTGGTTCTTCATTTTGATTACCAGATCAATATCCAGCAAGTCACTCCAGCTACATCTCTGAGGCTCATCTTTGCTTTTACTTCTCACACGCGTGCATTCTTCATATATTCTACTGATGTGGCCTTTTAAGTTATGCCTTAAATATACCCACTCTTCCCTGGTCCTGTTATTACCTTACTTCAGCCAACATGTTCTACTGTCTTGAGTATGGCAATGCCCTCCAACCAGTCTCTTCTGCTTTCACACCTGGCACCATCACCCTTGCTAATCTTTCACAGTGCAGTTCAAAAAGCTTTCTAAAAATAACAATCTGATCCTACTACTTGCTTGTTCATGTTATACTTGTTCACCTTCAACTACAGTAGGTTGACATGTATCAGAGGATCAATTCTTCCTCTTAAACTAGTGGCATATATAAATAACTGATTATGACCATGATGACCAAATGCCCAATTTGCCTGGGACATTCGCATTTTACATATGCTCTTTTGACATAATCATCATAAAGCTCCTTTCACTATCAAAAGTATCCTAGGGCGCACCTGGGTGGCTCAGTGGGTTAGTCCTATGCCTTCAGCTAGGGTCATGATCTCAGGGTCCTGGGATCGAGCCCCGCATCGGGTTCTCTGCTCAGCAGGGAGCCTGCTTCCCCCGTTCTCTCTGCCTACTTGTGATCTCCCTCTCTGGCAAATAAATAAAATCTTTTAAAAAATGTTTGGAAAAATAATAAATTGACTATTAAATTTCTATAGACATATGCCACAGAGGATCACTAAAAACTTAAAGAAGTTAGAGAATATCGAGTCTGATTTTTTTTTTAAGTTAGTAAGAAATCACCAGTTTATTTAATGAAAAACCCAAAATCCACTCAGTCCTTCAAGCCCCACCCCTCTCTGGCCCAAGAGAGCAGCGCTGCCCAAAAGACGCTCTGGACAGCAGGGCTGAGCAAGGGCTAAGGGCTGGAGGAGTTCGGGAAGGTATGGAGAATGAGAAAAACACTTTTCGAAATGAAGTTTGAGTCTGATTTCTTTTTTTTTTTTTTTAAAGATTTTATTTATTTATTTGACAGAGAGAAATCACAAGTAGTCGGAGAGGCAGGCAGAGAGAGAGAGGGAAGCAGGCTCCCTGCTGAGCAGAGAGCCCTATGCGGGACTCGATCCCAGGACCCTGAGATCATGACCTGAGCCGAAGGCAGCGGCTTAACCCACTGAGCCACCTAGGTGCCCTGAGTCTGATTTCTTAATCAATGTATCTTTTTACAGATTCAAGAGAAATTAGACAAGTCCAATAGGATTTATTGTTTTGAATCTACAGAAACTACACAAAAATATCTGTATCTCAATATTTTCCAAGATTTTTCTTATATATATTTTAAATGTATACCAGAGTATAACTGCTCTTAAATGAGCCCATGATTATTATGCATAATCATTTAACACAATTGGAATTCCAGTAATTTACGAAATCAGAATGCCTACCTGATTATCTGAGAGCCACATAGCAGTCAATTGTTGCAGCTTTGTAAAGCTAAAGGGCAAATTCTTTAACCTGTGGGGAAAATACAAAATTAAAATAACAAATGTTAAAATGTAAGAGCAAAACCTAACAGTCTTTTAAATAATATTGTATTACTGAGTATGAAAATAGGAGAAAAAAATTTAATTTAGGAGAGAACCCAATATAGGTCTTTGACACAGATATGACAAAATACTATCCAGTTTAATAAGAATCACTTTAAAAATACAATTCTTCCACTGAATTAATTCAGCTAGGGGGAAAATGGATAATCTAATAAACCCCCAAAAACTGTCTGCTAGGAAAAAATGTTAACCATCCCTACTTTAATGCAAATACAAGAACACATTAAGCACTTCTCATAATACTGCTTTGAATATTTTATTTGTACTACTACAGAAGGCCTTAGTGATAGTTTGTTATAAAAACTGTACTGTTCTATTTTTTCTTGTGAGCCAGCACCTTCATATTCCAAAGACTACTTAAACATTATAATGAATAAAAAACAAAGTGATATTAACAATTCATCAGAATGCCAAACTAGAACAGCACCTATTTAAAAAGAATGTCTACTTAAACCTTCTACCTTATTAATGCTTATCCACTCTGCTATGCCTATATTCCAAGGCAATTTGCTAGAGCCTAGGGGTAGGGCTGTAGCTTTGGGGTACAAAGTATGGGAAGAAATGAGGACTGAATTTTTTAAAAACAGGCAGTGGTTATTCTAAAATAAAATGGAACAGTCTGAATACCCTAATTAGAAAACTAGGCTTACACTAAACCTCTACTTTACAAGCTAAACGAGTCATGTGAAATTTGGGTTTTAATTTTCTCCTCATAAAATGACAATACCTACAGTACTATTCATAGTGTTGTTTTGAATACTTTGTAAGATGCTATGAAAGCATAAGGTAAAAATGCTCTACGAACGTTCTTTTATCATTATTAGTATCTTTACCTCAGGAAAAATTATGGACAGGTTGTTCTTAATTTAACATGATTCCAATTTAGTAATTCTAGTGATCTACTTGCTCTACACCTTGACTGTGTTGCCCAAGCTATGTGAATGGGTGCCTAATCACATCTCTGCTCAGAAAAATACAGTGAGCATATTAAATGAAAACCTGCTCAACTCAGCAGCAGTATTAAGGTGAAGATATGACTATAGGAATATAAAAGGTGACTATAAGCAAAGAACAGCTGCATAGCTCAAGCTGTAAGTTGTATAGCTGAAGTCAACACAAAATTAACTATGACAAATTACCACAGTATTAAAAACCATAGGTAAAATCAGGTCATTCTTTCAAATGAAAATTCTATTTAAAAACAAAAAATATTGGGGCGCCTGGGTGGCTCAGTGGGTTAAGCCTCTGCCTTCGGCTCAGGTCATGATCTCAGGGTCCTGGGATCGAGCCTCGCATCGGGCTCTCTGCTCTGCAGGGAGCCTGCTTCCTCCTCTCTCTCTCTCTCTCTGCCTGCCTCTCTGCCTACTTGTGATCTCTGTCTGTCAAATAAATAAAATCTTTAAAAAAAAAAAATATGTAGGAAAAGTGCAACATGCATGCCGTTTTCTTTCATATAAAGAAACTTTAATTTTATCCAATCAATATTTTCTATAAATCAAAATTATTACAAACCTATTGTCACTTAAATTGATGACTTTTAATTTTTGCATATCACCCATTTCCTCTGGAAGTGTCTCAAGTTTATTGGAATGGAGAAATAAGACAGTTATATTTTTCCAGCTTCCAATCTGAAGGAGAAACATAAAACTGGGGATCAAAATTCTGGCCTACTGCTTAACAGACAGAAGTAAAATATCATTTATGAAAGTAATGAAAACATTCTTCTCATTTATAAAAAGAAACACATTTTCTCTTTTCAGTTACTAATTTCCATGTAAAGAAAAGTATTTAGGTATCTCTGTAAATCAGTATATCTGATTGTTATTCAGAAAATAGATAACAGAGTTACATAATTATTTCTAAAGAAAACAGATAAAACCACACTGGATAGCTATAATGAATAATATAGAAAAAATTAAAAAAGAAAATGCAAAGCAAATTTAAAATACAATACCTCTGGGGGTAACTGCTGTAAATAATTATGATCTGCAGCAAAGGTTCTTATATTAGTAAGTTGTCCAACAGATGAAGGCAAAGCTTCAACTTCATTGAAGCTACAGTCCAGTTCTTCTATTGACACTAACCTAATTAATTAAAACAGAAAACACACATTATTTTTAAAGTTTCCTATACATAATCCAAAACTTAAGAATATATCAACATTTGAACTTGACTTCAACAAATCCAGAAAAACTCTTATTTCCACTAAACTTAATTTAACAATAAAAATATGCCTACCTTTATTAAAAAACCTAGCCAACCAGCAACCAAATACTTATTTAAATGCTATGGAATCCCTTTAGCTGCTATTCATGCACTTATCTGGAAATATATGTGATTGAATGAAATACATACATACTGTTTATAAACATAAATATATAAAGCTGAATGAAAGTAAAGTCTTCTAGTGATTCAGAAAAATCTTACCCTCCTATAGAGTCTGGCAGATACATTAATTGATTTTCATCTATTTTAAGAGTTGTTACATTCTTCAGTGAACCTATTTACGGAAAGAAATAATACATAATTTTCCAGCTTGAAATAGAAGCAAGTCAAACAACAGTCAATGTGAGCACACATCAATCATACAGAACTTTCTTAATCAACCTATCTAAAAGAGAAACCAACCCAACCTCATTGGTCTGTACTCCCTTACCCTATATTTTCAACTTTTACCAATATATCACCTTTTAACATTAGTGTGTATTTATCTATTTTACTCCTGTTAGAATGCAAGCTTCATAAAAGGAGGGACTTCTGCCTGCTTTGTTCACCGACGTAGCACTGCTCATTAAAATAATGTCAAGGCACAAGTGAGCACAGGCAAGAAGGAATGGTAGGTGTATAAAATTCATAGGTATATGGCAAACTATTCTGTGTATTCTAACTGCTAAAACAATAAAAATGGAGTTTAATATAAAAGTAAAACTGTTGAATAAGTTATAGTAGAATCTGCAAAATGTAGCCTGAGCTAAAACAGCTAAGTAACTCAATTAATAAAATACATAAAAATTTTTTTTGGTTTTTATGTTTAAACATCATGAAGATGGCAAGATTTATGTTTTTGGTTCTTGAATCAAAATAATTCATTTTCCTTGAAGCATCATCAGACTAAAAGCAACTACAAATATAGAATCTCATGGAATTTGCTAACTGGTTTGTTTTCTCAACTTTGAGTCTAAAATGGAGACTGAAAAAAAGATACTAGATAAGGGCTATGAATAGGTATTATAGTTTAGATAAATTAACTTCTTTTTAAAGAGTTTAAATTTTATTATAGTGATAAACACGACATTTCCTTAAAGAAAAATATAGTAATGTCAACCAAGATGTAAAATGTGTAACTGATCACACGAAACAATTCAACTAAGATCTGTGACTGGCAGTACAATAAAACTAGCTCATAACATATAAAATTTGATATATGAAAGATTTAAGTGAAACAATGGCAAAAATGTAATTTCTGAGATTTTACATTAGTAAAAAGGAATTACATGAATTAGAAAGCAATACAAACCAATAGTCTCAGGCAGTTGTTGAAGTGAATTGCTTGATAACAGGAGGTCTTGAAGGTTTTCACATGCAGAAATTCCTTCTTCAATCATTTCAATGTTATTTTTGGAAACATCCAAGTATGTGAGCTGTTTCAAACTACCGATAAACTGTTAAGTAAAAAAAAAAAACCTAATGACTATATTAAGTGCATTTATGGCTAGTTTAGGTAATAAACTCAATACCAAGTTATAATTCACAATTAAATGTTTGTATGAGAGAAAAGATTCAATTTTTTATTAAAAGCTGTAAGTAATGTATTCAGTAATAAAGCTAAGAGTTCCTGCTAAGAGCCTCACAGAGTGACAATGGCCATATACTTTTCTTTGGGAACTCAGCTGTCACCATTGGCTAGGGCAACAGAAGGTAACAGGATTCTTAGGTTCTTTGGGCATGGGAATAAATAAATGTCAGTCGTTAGGACAGAAACTACATGGAAAATATCCCACTTTAACAGTTCTCTGGACAAAATGAGCTAGGATATAAACTCAACTGCAACCACTGCGAAGGACACACTCCAGGTCCAGGAAATTAAAAAGAATCTATTTTACAAAGTTTACTATGTTAATATTCTGAATTTCGTCAAGAATGTACTGATATTTAACGGGCGCCTGGGTGGCTCAGTGGGTTGAAGCCTCTGCTTTCGGCTCAGGTCATGATCCCAGGCCCCACTTGGGCTCTCTGCTCAGCAGGGAGCCTGCTTCCCTCCTCTCTCTCCCTGTCTACTTGTGAGCTCTGTCAAATAAATAAATAAAATCTTAAAAAGAAAGAAAAAAGAATGTACTGATAGTTTAAAAAAAAATGCTATTTTCTTCTATCTAATATATTTATAATTAAATAACCATCCTTAAAAAAAGAAAGTAATCTGAAAATGTACAATTCTTCAAACTGCAAAGAACAGACTTCGCTAAGAGAAACCATATAAAGTTTGATATACATACCCCTGGAATAAAAGTCAATCTATTACCATCCATCCAAAATTCTTTCAATCCACTTAGTTGCTCAAGTACTTCAGGCTGTTTGGGTAAGAAGGGGGTGGGGGAATTCAATAATTTACTTGAATGTTTTTATTTGTCGGAAGTAGTTCCAGGGAACTTGTAATGGTAACTTCTGGTTTAAAACATTTAATAAATAATGGGAGGGGGTGGCATGGAGCAGAGCCAAGATTCTAGACTTTTCATTATATTATAATTACTACAGTGGTACTACTAAAAGAAAACTCAAAGATAAGCATTCCAAAAAAAAAAAAAAAAAAGATAAGCATTCCAGAATAGGCTCAAGTATTTATAAAACTAATAAAGAAATAAAAATAAGTCCCATCACTTTCAAGAATAAAAAATACTCTCAATCATTATCTGTAGAAATATTTATTAGCCTTTTCCCCATAACCCAGCAATTTACTTTTGCCTTAGAAGTACTTTTTCTTACTCATCTAGGCTGATAAAACTTTGTTTTTCCCTTATGATCTCTCAAATTGTCTACTTGCTGTGCCTAACTTTGTTACTTTTTCCATGGGTTTCTCCTTTATTTTACATTTGATTCTCACTACTGTCAGATATTTCTATCTGATTAACTCTCCCTATTAAGTGTTTTCGTATCTTTTTTCCTAAAAATATGTATATATCTTTAACCTATTTTATATTTTAAAATGCTAAGAGGGGCTCCTGGGTGGCTCACAGTGGGCTAAAGCCTCTGCCCTGGGCTCAGGTCCTGATCCAGGGTCCTGGGATCGAGCACCGCATTGGGCTCTCTGCTCATCAGGGAGCCTGCCTCCCTTCCTCTCTCTCTGCCTGCTTCTCTGTTTACCTGTGATGGCTGTCTGTCAAATAAATAAGTAAAATCTTAAAAAAAATGCTAAGAAATAAATACATTAACTTTCACATGCTCTCAATCAAATTTAAGACCTTTGAATAGAGATTGGTAAGAACTTACCACTTCTGTGAATTCATTACTTCCCAAATCCAGTCTTTCCAGTTGGGTCAGTCTATTCATGGTTCTATGCACCAGGGATTAATGAAGAATTGAGTATATAAAAATATCAATTTAAATGGAAGCTTTCAAATCAATAGTTTTATTAAACATTCTTAGGTAAGATCTAATGTACAGGTTTCACCATATTGACAAAATAAATATAATTTCTCAGAAAAGTATTCTTTATTTAATTTCTAAATAAAATAAGTTATGAATTATTCTCTAATTTGGGTTCTCATCAGGTCTTCATTCTATTCCTGAACAGTAGTCATAGTAAATTTAAACACACAGACCAGAATATGAATAACTGGTTTTTGCTTTTTTCACGGAATAAATTTTCATATAGTATTAATTAACTAATGAATCAGACTGGCAGCTACACAGTAATTATTATCATTTTTCAAGACTGGTCATATATTTGTAAAACTTCAAAATAGCTTATTTCTAAAAATAAGTACTCAAAATTCTAAACAGCAAATTTCTTACCACATTTCCAAATTCATTTCAATACAACTCAAAATCAAGTTTTATAAGAATCATAAATATGAGTAGTAAAATCATTTTTAACTTCCAACTTACTACCGATATTCTCTGCAACTACAGTGACTTGAAAATTGTACAAAACCTCATTTAATAACGAAATAAACTAAACTGTACTTTTATCTCTCTTTCAATACAGCATTTTAAAAACCTAAACTGGGGGCGCCTGGGTGGCTCAGTGTGTTAACCAAGCCTCTGCCTTCGGCTCAGGTCGTGATCCCAGGGTCCTGGGATTGAGTCCTGCGTGGGGCTCTCTGCTCAGCGGGGAGCCTGCTTCCTCCTCTCTCTCTGCCTGACTCTCTGCCTTCTTATAATCTCTGTCTGTAAAATAAATAAATAAAATCTTTAAAAAAAAAACCACCAAAACCTAAACTAGTTAATTCAAATACATATTTACACTCTTATAATTACTATTGTTAGAGAAACCTAGTATTTGATAGATTGAGGTACTACCAGCTACCCAGATAAAGAACTTCATGCTATAATTTTTTAGGATATGCCAAAATGAAAGCAAAATACAGTTATCATCGTATTATTAATATATATTAATATGCTAATGGCTTAAAAATTAACACTACTAAAAACCAACAGCCTCCTTAAATTACAAAATAAGAACACAGACTACTTCTATTTTCTCCGGAAATTTAACAAATTAGAAAAAGTAAAATAAAACTCACAAAACGTTTCTCTGCCTTTTCAGTGAAAAAACTAAAACATAGGAACACACATAATTGGGGGCACGCTTGGGTGTCTCAGTTCATTAAGTAACTGCTTTCGGCTCAGGTCATGTTCTAGGGTCCCAGGATCTAGTCCCACCTAGGGCTCCTTGCTTGGCAGGCAGCCTCTTCACCCTCCCCTGTTGTTCTTCCCCTGTGTTTGCAAGTGTGCATCTTTATTGCTCTCTCTCAAATAAATAAGAATCTTTAAAAAATAAGAGATAAACAAAAGAACACACATAATTGTAATGACACTATGTTACTGACCCAACATTAGAGGAAACTAATTTTTCCTAACCCTTCCATTTAGAGTATGCCATTCTATCAATATTCCTTTAAATTATTTCACAACACCAATTTTTCTCAAAGCTGCTTTATTTAACTTAGACTTATTAAAGGCCTAGTCTCAACTATAATTGCTCCCTTACTCATATCTTTGTCCAAAAAATCTCTAAGTCAGTTGTAGTTTGCTTCATAACAAAGAAGGTTTCTAGGACCTTTTGAAGAAAGATGAGAAGCTATGACATTAAACTATATCCAGGTAAGCATTTGAGAAAAGTAGAAAGGAGTGTGAGGAGGGAGGGGAGAATTGAAGAAATTATTAAAATAACAAAAGAACATAGAAAATCCACACAGAGTAGTTAAACACTGTTACAAAAGGGTAAGTCATACAAGAGTACAAAAAAGAAGCAGTGCATTGGAAAAATTCAATTATGAATGACGTCTTTAGAAAGAAGTTTAAAAACTGATGCAGGGAAAAGTGAATGACATGTATATGTAACAAAAAAAGAAATAAAATGTAAAACCTTCAAAATGTCTCTATATTAATTTGCATTAATTTATACTGGCAACTTTAGTCCTACTAAGATACCTCAAAAGTCTAAGACAAAATTTCACGTTTTCATTTTCAAGTCTTCATTTAAGATCCAGATTCCTACTTCAAGGAGAAACCAAAGACAATATATCCCTCAAATTTCTTCCTATTTACCTCTCAAACTTCTTTTTATTTAACTCCTTTTTATCATCTCTTCTTGTGCTTGGCCCTGTGCCCTCTAGTATTTAGATGGTATTAAATTTCACTTAGCTACATAACGGAAACAGCTTTCCCACTGCTCTCATCTTTGATTATAAAAAGGTTCACTCACATAACTTGAATGCACATGACTTTTGTAACATTTAAAACTACTGCCTCTTTATAGGTTTGTGAGGTCTCAAAAGTTTTAATCACAACTCTTAAAAAGAAAGCAGTAAAGAATTATATTTGAAAATATATCAGACAGAGCCCAATTTAAAGTTAAATAAGGAGATAAAATAGTAAGTTAAAATTATGGTATCAGATAAACAATATTAATTATAGGCTTAGCTATTACAGTAAACAATTTACATCCTATTCAAATCTCTTAGAAAGCAGTCGTTTGAACTAAAGGAGTCATTGACGCCAGTATCAATCTGTAAAATATTTAAACCTTTCTGAATTTAGTATGGATCATAATTCCCATTTTAATTTATACTCACAACCATCACTATAAACACCAATCTTTTCTGCACTGAACAACAGTCAGCTAATAGATGATGTCTTCTGGGAATCAAAACCAGATATGCTCCTTGTCCTCAAAGACTTACATTCATGGGGAAGGTTATAGGTACATGTGTGCGTGCATATAAGTTGGCCAGGTAAAAACAGGAGTAAGGGGGGGGGTGTGCCTGGGTGGCTCAGTAGGTAAGCGTCTGCCTTTGGCTTAGGTCATGATCCCAGGGTCCTGGGACAGAGCCCTGCATTAGTCTCCCCGCTCAGTGGGAAGCCTGCTTCTCCCTTTCCTACTCCCCCTACTTGTGCTCCTTCTCTCACTGTGTGTCTCTATGTCAAATAAATAAATAAAATCTTTTTTAAAAAGAGTGAAATAAAATGCATTAAAAAAAAACAAGATTGGGATGCCTAGGTGGTTCAGTGGGTTAAGCCTCTGCCTTTGGCTCAGGTCATGATCTCAGGGTCCTGGGATCTACCTCCAAGTCGGATTCTCTGCTCAGCAGGGAGCCTGCTTCCCTTCCTCTCTCTCTGCTTGCCTCTCTGCCTACTTGTGATCTCTGTCAAATAAATAAATACAATCTTAAAAATCAACAACAACAACAAGACTAACATGGTAAATTTCATAACAGATGCAAATAAGATGCCACAGAAGCTGAGGAAGCCAAACTCCTGGGGAACTGGAGATATCTCCCTTAAAAGCTAACAATTAACTCCTGACAAATCAATCACAACAGAAATCAGCAAAGTTTTCTGTAAAGGATCAGAGAATAAATAATTTAGGCTTTGCATACAGTCTTTGTCACAACTATTTGATTCTAACCCTATAGAGCAAAGGGAGCCGTAGACAATATGTAAATGAATAACTGTATTTCCAGTGAAACAACTTTGCACAATAAACAGTGGGCCAGATTTAGTAAGACAGTAGTCTGCCAATGCCTACACTGTAAAAATGTAGTGATGAATTCAGGAAGTTTTAATGTATTTTTTTCAACAAATGGACACACACTATAGTGCATTTTCAGTGTGTAGATCTGTTTTAGCTTTATCTTACTTGCTCTTGGATTGCCATCCTTTCTTGATGTTAGCTTACCAGCAGGGGGCTGTACATCCCACTTCTAACTTACAACAGACTACAAAACCCAACAAATTCTTAAACTTACAGTTACTAGACTTCACATAAAGACCCTACAGATTTCACTAATTAATACTATATAAGAGCTCTAGTATATGAACTGGGACCTCTATATGGGACTAGTAGGTTTTATAGACATATTTTGATATTTGTGACACAAGACCAAATTCAGAAAGCTTATGAAATCACCATAAAATACCAACAGATGTGAAAGTTTTATATTCAAAACCACTGATTAAAATATGATCACAAGTCATATTGATTACAATGTGATCAAAATATGATCACAAGTCAGTCTTTTAAAAATAATTTTCACTCATATTTTAGATATTTCAAAACTAACATTTCTTTAAAGACTTAAGAATTAAAAATTCTTGGGGTGCCTGGCTGGCTGTCAGTAGAGTTTGGGACTCCTGATCTTGGGAATTGTTAAGTTTGAGCCCCACAATGGGTGCAGAGAATACTTAAAAAAAATCTTCAGAAGAATTAAAAATTCCTATTTTAGAAAGAATAACACCTTTACTTACTTTGGCAACATTTTCAACTGGTTTTCTCTAAGTTCTAATATCTGGAGTTTAGTTAATCTGCAAAACAAAATAACAAATTAACCATCTATGACAAAGACAATGAATTTAATTACCAAAGTGATGTCATACTCCAAGTTTTAAAGCAACCAATATTCTGTAATTGCAAAGTAAGAAAAGACTATTTCTGCCCCTCAGAATTAGTTGGGGGAAAAAAGTTAAACACTTCTAAACACATTTAAAGCACAACTTGTTGTCCCTAAATATCAATCCTACAGCATTTCATGCAAACATGCCTTCAAAATATTAGCCATTAGCAGGTTAGAGAACAGTAATTCAACTCCAGAGTCCAGCTCCAAGAGAAAAAAAAAGGGAACTTAAGGGGATATAATAAAGGAGAAATCCTCTGGCCCTTCAGTGATGCACATTCCAATAAAATTAAGGGAAAATGAGAAGATTGGGTGGTCTAGAGTTGCTAACTAATACCATAATGTAAATCATATTGCAATATATAAATGTATCAAATCAACATGCTGTACACCTTAAACTTTCAAAATGTTACATGTCAAATATATTTCCATAAAAAAGTGGTCCAAATAGGAGATATAAAAAAGAAATCTGACAAGATTTACATATATATACATATATAATATATATGTATATAATATATATGTATATATAATATATACATCATATATGAATATATTAAAGTATATGCATATGTATATGCATAATTACATATAAACACAGATAAATACACATATATATTTATGCATGTAAATAAATATATGAAGCATGATAAAGTGGGTCCCACAGGACAGTCAAGAGGCTACAATAATGCCCAGAATTCATTCTCTCTTAGTTAAAATGTAATTGAAATATAACATTATTAGTTTCAGGTATCCAATATAATGTATATGTGTACATACTGTAAAATGACCACCATAATAAGTGTAGTTAACATCCATCATCATAGTTAATTTTTTTCTTATGATGAGAACTTTTAGAATCTACTTTCTCAGCAACTCTCAAATATGCAATCCAGTATTGCTGAGAACAGCAATACTGTACATTACACCCTCAAAATTTATTTATTTTATAACTGGAAATTTGTACTTTTTGACCACCTTTACCCATATTGCCACCCTCACCTGTGCCAACCACCAATCTGTTCTCTGTATCTAATGAAGCTCAGGTTTGGTTTTATTTTGAGATTCCACATATAAGTGAGATCATACAGTATGTATCTTTATTTACAGACAAAAAGATGACTAAAATTAACATGCCATTGAAAAAGCACTTTCTCTACTAGTTTTAAAATAATAGTAATTTGATACCTAATAGTCATTCGCTCAATGTTCATCTTTTCATTAAAAAAAAGTTACTCAAAGACTATAACGACAAGAATTACTCTATGTTCAGATACTGGCAGGAGTGTGCCAATGGGGTGGCCCCCAGAAACACACTTTCTTTTCTCCAGAATTTTGATTCTAGTGGAGAAGACAGATAAATCAATAATTAGATCATTTTCAAATATGATAAATGCTAAAAATAGACTATTCTGTTCTCAAAAATATAGAAATTACCCACATTTAAAGTATTTTTGAATACTTTAAAAACCAATTCAAGTTGTAAATTACCTTTTTCTTCTAAATATTCACTGTTTATTTATTTATCTGGGAATATAAATTCAAAGACAAAATAACAAGACCCAAAAAACTGTAAAAACCACAAGGTTTGGAAATAATTACAAAAGAAGAGCGTATGAAAGTATAATTAATAGTATTACTAAAGCAACTTGTAGTTTTGTCAACTTTGTAAGAACTAACAAGAAAAGGTTTTAAAAGAAACTGTAATTTACCTGCCAAAGTTAGCTGGCAAGAACTCAAGGAAAGCATCATTTAGATATAACTGGGTTAGGTTTAACAGCTGAGAAAATCCATCAGGAAGCCTATATAAAATATATCAGAATTTAAGTTAAATTAATACACAGAATTTCAGTCTCAGAATCTATCTAAGAATCTGTCTAACCAACACATGTTCTTAACAGGTAACAGTTACCTTTTTACTTTAATGAGGGACCCACAAACTTGAGATCTCCTTTTTATAATAATTTACCTACTTCAATAACTTTTTTCTCTTCATAAATAGGAAATGAGATAGTACTTGCCTCAAGATAAAATGTGCACAAAAAGGTAACTTGAATGAACCACAGTACAGAGAAATGTATTTAGGACATAACTATGACATCGGCAAGCACTCCTGAAATTTGCCTTATGTAACATCAATCCAAAGGATTCATAAAGAATTCCAAAACCTGACAGTAATTTTTTTCCCCCCAAACCATGACAATATGGACTTTTGGGGCTGGTGATTCTTTGTATTGAGGAAGCTGTCTTCTCCACTGTACTGCTCAGCAGCAAGCCTGGCCTTATCTACTCGGAACCAGTAGCACCACCCACCACTGCAGGTTTTAAAAACCAAAACTGTCTTCAGAATTTGCCAAATGACCCTTGGGGGCTAAATCATTCCCATTTGAGAACCACTAGTTTAGAAATTATTTTCAATTTCAAAAACTGGCCTTTAAATAACCAAATAAAGATTGCATAATTTTATAATAAGCAAAGAAGAAGTAACACAAAAAGCTAAAGGACATTTTAGAGCCATATGAGAACCTGTATGTATCAGCTTTCCCTTTATTTCCTCTGGTTTACAAAAGAAATTCCAGATCTAGAACTGGATACTAGCAATATTTTTAGCTAAAGACAAAACATCATCATTACATGTTTTCCTAGATTTTTAGAAAAGTACAAAGTTCTGTTGCAGTGAGACTTCTCTCAGTCTTTGACTTATCTTGTTTCTTTCCTATGTCACATTCCTTCATCTACCACAGCAAATGAAGCACCAATGTTTGAAAATTATTCACTAAATATAGTACTGTATTATGTGAAAGCTGGTTTCAGTTTTTGACTTAGCTACACTAAACCATGCTCTACTCATCTTTTGCTTCACTATTCCATTTTTGCAAAACTTAATAGTTCTGGAGTCAGGAAAGTGTTCTTTTTATAGCCATTACTATCATAAAAGAAAATTTATGACCTCTGGCATATGTTGTAACCAATCACATGGTTTTTCCTTTTTTGTTGTTCTTACCTTCCTGATCTTTCAGTTTCTTTTACTATTTTCAAAACTTTTAGAGTGCTACACAGCTGATTTGTGAGTGAAGAAATTCTTACATTCTGAAAGTATCACTGAGGGAGGAAACCATATTCTAGCCTCATTACTGACACAAACCATCTGTGAGACCTGGAGCAAAACATTTGGATTATCTGTTCAGATGTCTAATTTACCTTTGTAAAATAGGAGGTTACAAAATATGGCATTAGAAAAAACCCTGGCTATAAAAAGGTTTCATTTTAACCTAAAAATGAAACTTAAAGTTGATACCAATTACTCATTAAAAATATAGAAAGTAATTTTCTACTTCTAATTCACAGCTATTTTACTCAAAATTAACCTGTAATTCAACTCAGAACTTACTTGGAAATAGGGTTTACACTGGCCTCCACAACCGTCAAAACTTTACAATTTTTTATATTTTCTGGAAATTCCTGTATTCCTAGAAAATGAACATATAATTAATAATCAAATTAAAAGGATCTATTAAAAAAGGATTCAATAATTAAAAAATGGATTACTGTTTACCTTGCAAATTCAAAATTTACCAACTAACTAGGATCTAGACAAACTGACAACATCAACCAAACAGAACTCTACAATTTCTCTTTTCTTTTTCATCTTTTGTTCATGTGCCTCTTTATAACTGCCAATTATTAGTTTGACCTCCCCCTCCTTCACTTAGCTCTTCTGAAAATTAGTGCCTTCTCCATCTGATGATGTTAAGGATACAAAATACGAATACTTAGCACTCTTTCTGGTTTTCTGCCATAAAAACATGATTACTTTTTTTTAATGCTGGGCCCAGATTAAGGTATTCCCTAACATACATGTCAACTGACAAAGCTGAGAACAAAGCTGAAGCCAGAAGTAGTAGAAAATCTACAGTTGATATGCCAGCAGATATGCCTGACGGCAGCTGCTGACCAATTCAGTAAAATACCGCATCAATGGGGTGGACAGGCCAAATTACAGAAACTTTCTAACCACACTCTTTTTTTTTTTTTTTTAATCTTTTGTTGTTGTTGTTGTTAAAAATTTTACTTATTTATTTGACAGACAGAGATCACAAGTAGGCAGAGAGGCAGGCAGAGAGAGAGAGGAAGGGAAGCAGGCTCCCTCTGTCAAGCAGAGACCCCGATGTGGGGCTTGATCCCAGGACCCTGGATCATGACCTGAGCCGAAGGCAGAGGCTTTAACCCACTGAGCCACCCAGGGGCCCCTCTAAGCATACTCTTATTTCCTCACACTATCTCAGCAAAAATACAGTAACAATAATTTGTGAACTAACAATAACCCACAAATTTCCAATTGCAATGTTATAACACAAACTAAAAGAATGCTAAAAGCTTTTTAAAATATTACAAAATTCTGTAAGACTCCTTCCTGTACTAACACAATACCAATACTGAACATAGTTGACATCAGAGGATCATTCAAACTTCTTTCAACTTCATTACTTTATCATTCAAGATAAGCAAGTTTACCACAGTGCCAAACACAGAATTTCAGGTGCCCAAAAATTAATAATGCAAAATCACCAAGTGGCAAATACTACAGCAATAACTGTTCAGTTAAAACTCATCAGCAAATGCTAATATCAGTGGGTAAAATAATGATGAGAAATAGGATACTAATAGACTGATTATTTCTCCCCAAAAGACACTTATTAATAACAAAAGAAAAGAAAGCAATTTAATAAAGAAATATCAAAGGCACCATCTTAAACTGCTTTAAAGTTACCATCACCAGTTAGCAACATCACGTGGTACCAAATCTAAGATGCACTGGGAAGGGATGCAATACCATTATTATCATATTCTTGCCAAAAACATGTAACATGAAGTTAATCATAAGCAAACATCAAACAAATTCAAATTTAGAAAAATCCTACTACATAACTGGCCAATAAAATTTAAAACTATCAAGGTCAAAAAAGAGAAAGGAAGACTGAGGAACTACCCAGGTAAGAGGAGTCCAAAGAATATAATTGGGGGACTGTGTCAATGTCAGTTATCTCCCTTGTTCTAAAATATTATAAAATATTACCACTGTGGAAACTAGGTAACAAGTACACAGGACTACCCTGCAATTTCTGTTATAACTGTATGTGAATTTACAATTATCTCAATAAAAATTTCAATTAAAGGAATCTGGGCTCAATGATTCCTTATGGGAAGGTTTTATTATCATTGTTATTATAAATTCAATTTCTCAAACAGTCAAGATAACTCATTTTTTCAATTTCAGGAACTTTTACTTTTGCTGAAATTTATAGAGTTCATGTAAATCTTCAAATTAGCAAATATATACAATAATGGATACTGAATGATATTAAGAAATTACTGTTAGCTAGTTTTTTTCAAGTATGACAATAGAGTGGTTTCATTTTGAAATACTTATATATCAAAGGAATTCTTCGTGACTTGCTTTAAAATAATCAGAGGTGAGGAGGTGCCTTGGTGGCTCAGTCAGTTAAGCATCCAACTCTTTGTTTCAGCTTAGGTCATGATCTGGAGTTGTGAGATGGAGTGCCATGTATGGGTCCACACTCAGCACAGGGTCTGCTTGAGACTCCTTACCCACCTTTCCCTTTGCCCTTCCCTACCCCATTTGCTCTCGTGCTAATAAATAAATAAATAAATAAATAAGATTTTAACAGAAACTATAAGGGATGGCAAAGTAGGAGGTACAGATGAGTATAGTAGGAGGTATTCAATATACTGATATATGCTGAAGTTGGTTGATAGGTACAGCAGATGTATTATATTCTACTTTTGTAAATGCTTGACATATTCCACTATAAAAAGATTACCACTGTTCAGCTACTAGAAACAGACTCAGAGACAAAAGAACTTTGAAAGAGTTACTGTACTTGAAGAGGAAAAAATGAACAAAATGGTAAAGATAAAGCTTAAACTAAGAAATAAATGGAGGGGCACCTAGGTGGCTCAGTGGGTTAAAGCCTCTGCCTTTGGCTCAGGTCATGATCCCAGGGTCCTGGGATCGAGCCCCGCATCGGGCTCTCTGCTCAGCAGGGAGCCTGCTTCTCTCTCTTTCTCTCTGCCTGCCTCTCTGACTACTTGTGATCTCTCTGTCAAGTAAATAAAATTTTTAAAAAAGTAAATTAATTAAAGCTAGATATTCTTGATATTTTCTAGTGATAATATATTTTCATTTGTTTACTGATCATTTTTATTTCTTCTTCTTTGAACTCCATGTTTATTGTACATCTTCTATTGGATTATCTTTTCATTACTGATGGTAAGCATTCTTTAGAAATACTAGTGTATCAAATTTTTCTCAGTTTGTCATGTATTATTTATTTAGTCATACAGAAATTTTATTATTTTACTACTGTGCTTTTTAAAAATTAATTTAGTAGTTTATTAGAGAGAGAGAGAGAGAGAAAGAAAGAAGGAAGGAGAGGGAGAGAGAGTAACCCAACCAGGCTATACGCTCCATGAAGAGCCCAACACAGGGCTCTATCTCATGATGGTAAGATCATAACCTGAGCCAAAATCAAGAATCAGACACTTAACCAACTGTGGCACCCAAGTGCTCCTACTATGCTCTCTATATCTTGAATAAGATCTCTTTCCTATCCCAAAGTCATAAAAATATTCTACATTTTCCAATAATTGTAACTGTTTTCATATTATTATCCTTAATTAATTTCGAATTTATTTTAGTACATTATTATGAAGGCTCTCTCTTTTTTTCCTATTTCCCATATAAAACCACTGTTCCAATGCTAACAAAATACTTTTCTTATTTCATTGATTTGTAGAGGCACCTCTGTCATATTCCAGATTCTTTCATGGTTATGTTTCCTGACACTCTTTCCTTTTAGGTCCTTCTACTCATCTTCCATTTAGGTTGCATGCACATTTTCTATAAAGTTCATTTCTAGATATGTGTGATACAGTGGTTGCATTAATAGACTCACTCCCTATACCACTCTCTCTACAATGTGATCCTTCAACTATTCCCATCAAAATATTAAGTATAATTTCCCTATGTTCTGATTCCAGGCTCAGCCATGTGCTCTGCTTTGGCCAATGAAACTTTAGCCAAGTTACTGAAATTGAAGGTTTAAATAAGCTTTCTGGCTAATTTCCACTAGCTCTTAGGGTCCTCTTATTGTTCTGTGAGAAACGTGGCTGGGATGGCTTGGGCTAACCTGTTGGAGGATGAGATCTGTCATCCCAAAACAGGATCACAACATTGTGATTTAAATGTCTTTATCTGATTTTGTTATCAAAATGTATTTTACCCTTACAGACAGAATTGTATACTTTCCCCCCATACTTTAATCTAAAGAAGTTTTTATAAATTAGGGATAACCCCAATTCCAAGAAGGTTTAGTCAAATTTGCTATTAAAAGTATACTTGGTTGTTTTTCTGACTATCCAATATAATACTGTATTCACTGGTCTTTTTTTTTTTTAATATTTTATTTATTTATTTGACAGAGAGAGAGAGAGACAGACAGACAGACAGACACCACAAGGAGGCAGAGAGGCAGGAAGAGAGGAGGAACAGGCTCCCTGCTGGGTAGAGAGCCAGATGCAGGGCTTGATCCCAGGACCGAGATCATGACCTGAGCGGAAGGCAGAAGCTTAACCCACAGAGTCACCCAGGTGCCCCTCACTGGTCTTTGTAAGTTTTCTGCTTCTTGAACTGATTTTGGAAATTTATTTTTTATTTTATCTAAGTTTTAAAGTTTAGTGGCTTTAGGGGCACCTGGGCGGCTCACATGGTTAAGCGTCTGCCTTCAGCTCAGGTCATGATCCCAAGGTCCCGTGATCAAGCCGCCGCACACTGGGCTCCCTGTTCTGTGGAGTCTGTTTCTCCCTCTGCCCTCCCTCTGCTCGTTCTCAATCTCTCCCTTTCTCTCTCTCAAATAAATAAATAACATCTTTAAAAAATTAAATAAAATTTAGTGGCTTTATAGTATTTATTCTTTTTGAGTGAAAAACCACTTTTTAATAAAATGATGGTAACAGGAGGGGCGCCTGGGTGGCTCAGTGGGTTAAGCCGCTGCCTTCGGCTCAGGTCATGATCTCAGAGTCCTGGGATCGAATCCCGCATCGGGCTCTCTGCTCAGCAGGGAGCCTGCTTCCCCCTCTCTCTCTGCCTGCCTCTCTGCCTACTTGTGATTTCTCTCTGTCAAATAAATAAATAAAATCTTTAAAAAAAAAATGATGGTAACAGGAATATGAGAGATGTTGCTTTTGGAGGGAATAACAGAAGAATTTTCTTATTAATGGTAATAAAAACTTTAAAACCCTGTTAGAAGTTGAAAAATTAGAACTACCAATCTCCAAAGCATCTCTTTTACCTATTTCAATTATACATTTTAGGGTATGTACACAATGAACTGCTTAATTAGTATCTGTTTCTTCTATTACTGCTTGTAGGTTTTGTTGCAATTGATTCAATTTTCTGTCCTAAGTACATGTAACTATTCATTATACTGTACTTTTGAACAGCAAATTTTTGTTAAATTTGACTACCAATAACTTTCATATTTTTTACACTGGTTTTGTTCCTTCTTCTTTTCTCTTATTCATTTACATATAAAATATTTGTTATGGATCATATTCTTAGAAGTTAAATTCTTGGGGTGCCTGGGTGGCTCAGTGTTATAAGCCTCTGCCTTTGGCTCAGGTCATGATTTCAGGGTCCTGGGATGGAGCCCGGCATTGGGCTCTCTGCTCAGCAGGGAGCCTGCTTCCCACCCCCCCACCCCCACCCACCTCTCTGCCTACTTGTGATCTCTGTTTGTCAAATAAATAAATAAAATCTTTAAAAAAAGTTAAATTCTTATCAGTCCTTTTTTTTTTTTTTAAGATTTTATTTATTTATTTGACAGACGGAGATCACGAGTAGGCAGAGAGGCAGGTAGAGAGAGAGCAAGGGAAGCAGGCTCCCTGCCGAGCGGAGAGCCCAATTGGGGGCTTGATCCCAGGACCCTGAAATCATGACCTGAGCTGAAGGCAGAGGCTTTAACCCATTGAGCCACCCAGGCGCTCCATTATCAGTCCTTTAAATAACAAATAATTTGTCTCAAGTGACAATTCTACAAGATACACTGAACACATTAAAACAGTACTCTTTTGCTAAACTGACTTAATACTTTAAAAAATGTGTATGGGATAGCAGCAGGAGTCCCAGGGCAGACGTGGTAGGTAGAGCCAGAGTGGAAGACTTGGAGGAAAAAGAGCAAAAAAGGCAGTGAGTTTGGATTATTATGGTAAAGGTACTGTGAACATCTGCTTTTAAAAAATCAGTCTAGGGATGTGTGGGTGGACGCCTGCCTTGGGCTCAGGTCATGATCCCAGGGTCCTGGGATCAAGCCCATCAGGCTCCCTGCTCAGCTCAGCAGGAGCCTGCTTTTCCCTTGGCCTGCAGCTCCCCCTGCTTGTGCTCTATCTGGCATGCACTCTCTTACAAAATCTTATTAAAAAAATTTTTTTAATCATTCTGTAAACACATATTTTATTTCTCTTATGTAAACACCAAAGAATGGAATCAGGTATATGCATACTGATATGGTGAATTACACGGATTAATTTTCAAACACTGTAGGAACTTTGAATATCTGGGGTGAGATGGTTGCAGTGTATTCTTCTTCTTCTTCTTCTTTTTTTTTTTTTTTTAAAGATTTGTTCATTTGACAGAGAGTAAGCTCAAGCACAAGGATGGGGAGTGGCAGGCAGAAGGAGAGGAAAAAGCCGGCTTCCCACTGAGCAGAGAGCCCAATGCGGGGACTTGACCCCAAGACCCTGGGACCACAACCTGAGCTACAGGCAGACGCATAACTATCTGAGCCACTCTGGTGCCCCTGCAGTGTGTTATTCTTATCAAAACACATCTTTTACAATAGAACATTCCACATTTAGAGGAAGGACATTCCATGGTTTTCAGTAGCACCCCACTTCATTTTAAAAACCTTAGCTAAATATCTCATTTCTCTGGCCTTTGTAAAGTCCTTAAAGTATCATGAAATCATCTAAATAGAAAATATTACCCAAGAGGTATAATATTTTTAGTACACAATAAAGTCTATGTAAGGAGAAAAAGACCAACTGGAGTAAAGTATGTTCTACTGATCTAAACTTTTACATGAAGAAAGAATAATTTTAAAAGTTCTATATCAGATTTCTATAATTTTAATATTTAATGGGAAGTAATGCTTTTATCATCTTCCACAAATACAAACATGTATTTTATATTTTTAAAAATTTTAAGTACTTTATTCCATAGCATGAGGTTTATAAAAAGTAACCAGTATCTGTGATAGAAGTAATTCTAAATCATCTCCAGCTTTCAGATACACAGTAATAATTTTTCTTTAAAGGAGGAGTTTTGAAATACTTCTGGGTTTTCTGTTTTTACAAACTGCTAGCATTGTATTTACTATGACTTTAATTCCTACAGGTTCTAAATCTTCCTTTAACTCCAAATAAAAATTTTCAAATACGCTTTAGGTATTGCTTAGGTATCTCAAAAGAAAGGCCCAAACTGAAATCACCTATAGTCTGCATTATTCAGCAAATATGTACCACCTAAACACAATGTAAGACACTATTATAGACTATAAATACTAAGACATGGTTCCTTTTCTTGAGAAGCTAAAATGTAGCAAAGAAAAGTATTTTCATCCTACTAGTTTTTTCCCTCCTCACGAGTCTTTCTTCTCTGGATCTTCTGTACCTTCTCCTCTTCTTCCAGGTCTCTAAATGTTGGGTTGACATTAAGACTCATTCTTTAGGTCTCTTTTCTTTCCCACTCATGCCCTTGGTGACTGTATCTAGCCTCTGGCTTTATATACCATCTATACACTGACAACCTCCACGTATGTAGAGCTAGCAGAGCCCCCCCCTTGACTGAAAACTCCAGATCCCTGCGAATAAACAGCTATCTTATTTCAAATGTAACATGTCCAAAAATGACCTGATTTTTTTCCACTAAAAATTACAACTCCCACAGATGACCCCATCTTGGCTGTTAGCAACACTATCCTTCCACTTGTATACACCAATACCACTGAGGTCATCTTTATCTCTTATTTCTTATCTCGTGTCCCACATTCAGTCCATCTTAAAATCTTGTCGACTCAACCTTCAAATATATCTAGAGTCTGTCCACATCTCACTGCTTCTATCGCTATCATCAGAGAAGACTGAAATAACAGCCCAACTGGTTACTTTTCACCTCTGTACTCACAATGTTTCTACATATAGCTGGCATAAGTCTTTAAAACACAAATCAGATCATGGTCTGACTGATCTGCTCAAAGCTTTCTAAATGATTCCATGTCACTGAGAGTAAATGTCAAAGAACATACTGATGCCTACAAGGCTCTAACTCTCTGACCTCTATTCCTCTCACTCTCCCATCTTGCTGTTTTAGCTACCCTGGCCTTCTGTTTCCCACACATACTATGGACACTCACACCTTACCAACCTTATAGTGGCTGTTCCCTCTTTCTGGTACAATCTTAACTCCAGTATCTACATGGCTAACTTCTCAAGTCCTTGTTCATGTTACTTTCTCAGTGAGGCCTACTTTCAATGCTTGTGTTAGCCGGTCTTCAAAGATGGTTCATTTTACCCTTAACATATGCAGAACCTGAATTTTATCATGAGTTACTTTTTAATTCTCTAACAAGTCCAAGTATCTTTCCCTTATTTCTTCTCACTTGAATTTCATAGTGTTCCTTCTTCGTAATATACCCTTTTTATAAGAATTTAACTCTTGCTCAAACTTAATAAAATGAAAACACTAGATTAGATATTGCAAAATGTGGCTTTCCTCTTTGGAGGAAAAATTACTTTGGAGTAAACAATTACTATTGTTTAATTATAGAAGAACTCTTTCTTTACTGCTGGGAAAGAGAATATACTTCCTGACATTTAGGATCTGGCCTGGTCTTATAGGTAGCTACTTGGCATTCAAAGGGACATCTTGGTATTCTCTTGCTGAACTACACGATTTCAAAGAGTATCAACATCAGACCAGGCCATTCTTTGACCACGAAAGAGCAAAACAAAAGCAAGTATATACAGTTAACCTTTAAACAACATGAATTTGAATAGTACAAGTCTACTTAACCACAGATTTTTTTTTGACAGTACTATAAATGTATTTTATGATTTTTAGTAACATTTTGTCGACCTAGTAAGAATATAGTATGTAATACATACACCATATAAAACATATATTATACATTTATATGTTAGGGGTAAGAGTTCTGTCAAGAGTAGGCTGTGAGTATAGTTAAGATGGCGGCAGGGGGAGGGAGTTAAAAGTGCAGGGGGTTGATGCTCCTAACTCCCACATCATTCAAGGGTCAACTATAATCTTATGTCTGAATAAGACATTGTCCAAAACATAAAGTACCAAACAATCTACAAGTGATAAGGCCACAGTAAGGTATAATGAGTGGACACCACAGCTATAGTCTATATTATTAACATACTTGGCAATGACCAGTGATCACTGGTCTAAATATTTTTAGTTCTAGGTTAATTTAACACAGTTTTTCTTCTTTCATGATCTTAAACAAACTGATTTATTAAAAGAGCTCAACTTAAACAACTAGTAAGTACATTAGCAATTTAAGAAATTTGAAAACACAGGAGAAAAATACAGTGACTGTAATTTTCCTCATAATCAATTTAACTTCTCTGAGCTTAAAGTGAAGAGCGTTTTCCAGCAGTTGGTCCCTAATCATCAGATCTTCTCAAGTTCAATGAACTGTTTTCTGTTTTCACCACAAACTTTCAATTCATTCTTCCAGGGCTTTCTGACTCAATTAAAAAGAAAAGGCCTTAATTAACCTCTCTAGCATTCCTCTATCAGTTAGAAATATCTGAGCTATTCTTTCTGGTTTCTTTGCCTTATAATTTCCTGGCTCTGTATTCTGTGTGCTCAGACAGATGAATTAACAACTAGGCTAGTCTTCATTTCTTTTATCTCCCTTTCCCCACTAGCCTTCCCAATCAAGTACATAGCAGAATGTTTTAATCATCATCTGCATTAGTTTTCTCAAGAAGGACGGGCATTTGAACATAGAAATGATTATTTCTCAAACACTAGTTGCTTTTTTGCAATGACTTGGGCGTGGTGAACTTTTTTATTTCTTTAAAAAGCTAATAAAGCAAAACTTAAGCCACAAAAGAGCAAATTAAACAAATTTACTCTTCAGTGCAGTTGCATTTAGAGGAGTTTAAGACAAAAAGGAGGAAAAAAAAACAAGCAAACAAGTAAAAGGCAAGGGACTGATGATTATGCCACTTAAAATGTAGGGGAGATCTGTTCTCTGTGAAATCACAGAGAAAGAGAAGAAAAGAAAACATAAATTACAATTTAATTTTTAGTGAAAATAAGTTGCAAGGTTTCACTGGCAGCAATAACTAATGTCATCCTCTTTCTGGGCAGAATATTTGAGTGCTTATTTTATTTTATTTTTTAAAGATTTTATTTATTTATTTGACAGAAATCACAAGTAGGCAGAAAGGCAGGCAGAGAAAGAGGAAGGCTCCCTGAAGAAGAGAGAGCCCGATGCAGAGCTCGATCCCAGGACCTTGAGATGACGACCTGGTCTGAAGGCACAGACTTTTAACCCACTGAGCCACCCAGGCGCCCCCTTGAGTGCTTATTTTAAATCTTCTCATCATATAGAAATTATTTCCAACTCCTCAAAAACACCAGCTGATATAATCATATAAAACAAGTTTTCTATATAATCAACAAAAACCCTGCTGAAACTAGAATTAAAAAAAGAGAAACATTACAGTTCAGTAGGTTGTCATAACTCACACACACTATTCTTTAAGAAGCTGCAAAAAGTTGAAGATATTAAGGACACCGATGCACCAAAACTGCACCATTCTCAATTCAAAGTAATAAATCCAGAGTCAATGCATTTTTCAGGAGACATATGCAAGCATGTTCATTACTGAGTGAGGTATTATTTTCATAGCATGAAGAGTGGTAGCAGTTTGCCAGCCTTTCCCAGGTGCATACAATTGTATTAGTAACATTCAAATTATTTCAGATGTCTTTCCTTATACTTTAACATTTTCCATTTAAAAAGATCAAAAAGTAGAAAATACCCCTTTGGGATGGAATGTTAAACTTGATGACCTCTAATGTCACAACAATTCTACAGTTCTATCTGTGTGTTGACTTAACTATCAGCATGTGGAGAGCTACAATGACAGTGGATTAAGTTCCTCCTGATTTATCAAGTAAAACTTGTCACTCTAAAAAAGCAACAGGAATTGAAGCTCATTTCAAACTACCCTTAAAGACAAGTTTCAAGCTGAGGAAATCTACTTAACTGGCATAAAATCATGAGGGGAAAAGTCACACAAACTAAAAACCTATTGACCTGAACCCTTCAAAATGTTAGTATCATGAAAAACACAAAAAGATGGGCAAACTGTTCCTAATTTTAAAAGACTGAAGAGACACAATTGAATACTATGTGATCTGTAACTAGGGGTGGAAGGGCAAATAACTAAAAAGGGCATTTTTAAGCAACAGGGAAAATGTAATGTCAAATTTCTTGAAAGTGATAATGATATTGTGGTTATTTATAAGATTTCCTTGTTCTTGGGAAATGCTTCTTCCAATATTTAAAGTTCATGTCTGTAACTTAAAATTTTAAATAGGTTTACCAAATACAAATTTTATATAAGCAACAACATCTTTTCCCTGAACATATTTAAATTCATATGTATTTTTAAAAGAGAAGGAAACTAAACATGGCAAAATGCTAACAGAGTGTGAATCCATCCATGTTCTGTCAATTTTTATGTAGGCTTTTAATATGGCTATGAAATTTTTGAAATAAACTGGAGAAAAAACAGGATATAAATGAATCCAATCTAAGTAGTAATTAGATTCTAATTTTTTACTTAAAACACAAATTTTTCATATCACAGAAAAACAATAATTTTTTAAGTAGGTTCCATACCCAACATGGGACTTGAACTCACAGCCTTGAAATCAAGACTTGAAAGCAAGGCTCTGAGAACTGAGCAACCCAGCTGCCTCCAAATAACAGAAAATTTTTAACTTAAGAGTTAAATGTTTCAACAGAAGTTTAAAAAAATTTACAAGTTTTGGGGCACCTGGGTGGCTCAGTGGGTTAAAGCCTATGCCTTCGGCTCAGGTCATGATCCCAGGGTCCTGGGATAGAGCCTCACATCGGGCTCTCTGCTCAGCAGGGAGTCTGCTTATCCCTCTCCCTCTCTCTGCCTGCCTCTCTGCCTGTCAAGTAAATAAATAAAATATTTATAAGTAAGTAAGTAAATAAATAAATAATAAAAATTTACAAGGTTTAAACTTAAAATTTATTAACTATAGACAACTAAAACTCAGTAGAAAACTAACTACTATAATCTTCTCTGAACTCAAAATGAATATGAACACGTTATACCTCCTTACAAAGGATTTAATCCTTAAAATAGAAGTATTAAATTGATGACCTGCCTACAAAATATACAATTATTTGGTATGAATTGCCCATAGCTAAGATAATTAGGGTTTAATAAATGAAGGCATGCAAATAAACACACATATTTATTTTATTTATTTACAATAACTTTTTTATAGAAATGGGTAGGCACAGTTGTAAATTCATAAAAAATTAACTGTTAATTATGAAAACAGGATAATTCTTTTAATCAGTCCTAAAATGGTTTTCAAAATAAATCTTAAAATGTAGAATTGATATAATACAAAGATCCCTCCTGTATATTCCTATCATCAAGACAAAAAGTAACTTTGCAACCAAGAGCTATCAAATATGATTGCTAGGCATTTACTGGTGCTACTAT
This sequence comes from Neogale vison, assembly GCF_020171115.1. NCBI lineage: Eukaryota > Metazoa > Chordata > Mammalia > Carnivora > Mustelidae > Neogale > Neogale vison. Next base: position 222,187,347 of record NC_058091.1, read on the forward strand.
ACTAAATTTTTTGGGACTTGTTTCAAGTTTTTTTCAAATGTTATAAAGAATTATTTGAATATAACTTGGAATTTAGTGTCTGTTGAAGTCTTATCTTTTGGTAGACAATTTAATATTTATTCTCTTGTGATTTTTTTTTTTTTTTGGTAATTATGTAAGAAACATGTTCATTCGAAAATTTTCAAGTATTTAGCTCTCTCTCTATTGGACCAGGTAAGCACCTAACATTTTGGAATGTTCCACATTATCTTCAGTATATATCAGACTAAGCCTAGACTATACACAGCAAGAGAACACTGACCATGTCCTTTTATTTCTCATCATTAACTATAATCCTAGGTCCCAATACAGTACTTGGCAAAAGGTGGTCTTTCAATAAATATTCAATGATGTTAATTCAGTACACTTATAACGTTACACAAGTTTTTTTTTCAACCTTTAACACTATAGCGTAAATATTTCATGCCAATATTGATGGAACTATATTAAATTCCTCTCTATGGCTATATAATAGCATAATCAACAGCAGACACCACCATTGTTAATAGTTTCTCATTATTACAAATAATAGAACAATAAAAACATATAAATATATAAATTTAAGGATACCTAAGTATATACATGTATGTATCCATAACATTTAATTAAAAGGGCATTTAAAAGTTTTTACAATTTATCTCCACATTGTTTTAAACTATCATATGGTTAAGTTTTATATATATGAAAGTTAATACAACACTTTTTACTTCTGTATTTTTGTTTGTTAAAACACAATAGAAATCTCAATAAAATTACATGTTATTAAGTACAGAAAGCCAGGGGGGAAAATCTTACCATTCTTGCTGACATCCAGTTCCCTGAGATTAATGAGATTTGCAATAGATGCTGGTAATGTTGTTAAATCATTGTCTGGCAAACTCAGTTTGTGTAGAGACTGACAGTTAAAAAGTTGCTATTGAAACAAGGGAAGAAAGGATTTTGATTAAGTTTCCTTAAATATTTCATTTGTTAACCTTTATACAAATAAATATTATTAGTGTGGTTAAACTTCATGAATTATACCTACAAAAACATTAGGAAAGATCTCTTATCGTTTCATGTTATTATGGGTCTGAACACAAGCAAACTACTCAATTATTTACATCCTCATACTTCTGCCCCAAGCAAAATGCACTCAGAAAGAATAACAATGTTGGGGGGGCCGCGTCTGGGTGGCTCAGTGGGTTAAACCGCTGCCTTCAGCTCAGGTCATGGTCTTAGGGTTCCAGGATAGAGCCCCATATCTGGCTCTCTGCTCAACAGGGAGCCTGCTTCTCCTCGCCCCTCAGTCTCTCTGCCTGCCTCTCTGCCTACTTGTGATCTCTGTCAAATAAAAAAATAAAATCCTAAAAAAAAAAAAGAATAAAAATGTGGTGTGTTCTTTATTAAAGTAGTAAAATACTAAGTGGCTGTTAAATATGGCAAACTTTGGAACCTGTATTTCAAATATTTTTAATCCAAAATGAAAATTTACACAAATTAACCCCAAATATGACAACTGACTCAGAATGACTCAAAATATTTAATTCTGACTTGGGAGGACAAAAAAATTTATAAACAAATATATTCTTACACTAAAATCACAGTAATAAAATGTACTTATTTATTTTTATAAAACATATTTAAAATAAAGTATATTTAACCAAAAGTGTAGGTAAATGGGTCACTTCTATACTTCATGCCAAAAAACTGTGTGGAGCACAGAGAATTTTTAGGGCAATGAAAATACTCAGTATGACACTAAATCACAGATACATTTCATTATACATTTGTTTAGGCTCATACAATGTACAACACCAAGCATGAACCATACTATAAGCTATGGACTTTGGGTAATGGTAATTTTTCAATATACGGTCATCAATTTTAATGTAAATACCACTCTGATAGAGAATGTTGACAATGGTGGACGCTATGCATGTGTGGGCCTAGTGTAGGTATACGAGAATTCTCAATTTTGCTATGAATCTGAAACTGCTCTTAAAAAGTAGTGTTTATTAGCAAATCAAACAAAAAAATTATTATCAGGATAACACTGAATAAGCCCTTTTTAAGAAGAGCATTCTTCCAAAAACTGAAAGAAGTACAAGTGATTCAATTATCTGCACTATCACAGCAAGACTCTCTTTTCTATTCAATCACCAAGCTGAAACCCTATAGTGCTTATTACAGAAAGGGACTAATCTTGGACTTCCAAGTTCTCCAGAACAACTAAATAAGATAAATTACTTTCTAAAGAACAGTATGTAAGGAGACGGTAAATTACAAAGCACCTTATTACAACCTGGGGAAGTAATTCATAAACATGCAACCCATAATCTTAGTATTTTAATCCACAACCATACACAGATTTCTTTATAAGAAAATCTTGGATGGCACTGGCTTTTCAAATGTTTTTACTACTAACCACCAAAGAAAAAGCCTTTTTCAAAGCACTGTCATCCAACATGTATATACACACGTGTACACACACACACACACACACAGAGAAATCTAACACATAGATTCCATGCACCAATGGACACATGCAACACCCTGTACTTTCTATTCTATTTTAGTTACAGTTGCCAGATGAAATACAGGATGCCTGATTAAATTTGGATTTCAGATAAACAATGAGTAATTTTTTTAAAAGATTTTATTTATTTGTATGACACAGAGAGAGAGAGCACAAACAGGGAGACCAGGAGAGGGAGAAGCAGGCCCCTTGCTGAGCAGGGACGCCAAGGCAGGGCTGGATCCCAGGACCCTGGATTATGACCTGAGCTGAAGGCAGATGCTTAAACAACTGAGTCACCCAGGTGCCCCAACAATGAATAATTTTTAGATGTACATCCTATTGATTGCAAAAACACATTTATACTAAAAAAATACTCATTGTTCATTTAAAAATTATAATTTAACAAAGTGTTCTCTATTTCTATTTTCTAAATCCACCAGGGTAAATCATAGCTCCTTTTTTGGAAATGCCACACATGCTTATGAGTCACCAATACATTTCCATCCAGTTTTGATAAACACTACTGTTTGCGTAGTAAAACATTTTAACAAATTAAACTACTGAACAAACTGAGGGTTGCTGGAGGGGAGGTAGGTGGGGGATAACCTAAATGTGTGATGGGTAATAAGGAGGGCACATCTCATGTTGAGCAATGGAAATTATACTAAGTGATGAATCACTAAATTCTACTCCTAAAACCAATATTACACTAGATGTTAACTAACTAGAATTTAAATAAAAATTTGGGGGAAAAACAAGCCACTGCAGTTTTTCCATAATAAATAAGAAAATGAGTTGAGAATAAAGAGGCATTTTTTTAAGGATTAAAAAAAGTAGCCACTGAAAAATGTTAGCAAAGAAACTGATAATGTGAGAGGATATAGCATGGCAGCAAAACAAATTTCCTCCATCTAGTTGTTCTTAGATTTCAGAAATGTTATGTCCCCCAAAACCTTTCCAAACAAACTAAAATGGGACAAATAGAACAGTACCTCTGAAAACCTGCTTAATAACAAAATTATTAGGTGACAACAAAAGGACTATTCTTAATTATAATAATGTAGATCAATGTCTTATTAAAACTAGGAAAAGAAAGTATTAATTTCTATTTCTGTCTAGCTAAATCTATTCTGTCTAGCTAAATCTATTGGCTTCAGAAATCATGGTAGGTCTTACCTACCATAGGGGCTACAAAAAATGGAAATTAAATACAAAATTTTAACTTAAAACTTGCTCAAATACTCAAGCAATTAACTTGAAGAAACAAAGGTTAAAATTCTATTTAAAAAATACTGGAGGTGCCTGGTAGTGCAGTTGGTTAAGCATCCAACTCTTGATTTTGGGTCAGGTTGGGCTCTCAGGGTTGTGAGATGGAGCCCTATGTAGGATTCCAGGCTCAGCACAGAGACTACCTGAGATTCTCCCTCTCCCTTCTGCCCTCCTTCCTCTTCACATGCTCTCTCTCTTTCAATAAATAAATCTTTAAAAAAAAATTCTTTCAAGTTCTGTTGCATACCCTAAAATAAAATGAAACCAAAAAAGAAAAGAAAATAGAAACAATGGAAACACAAACATATTGGCAGCATTATGGCTACACCAGGGATATCGTATTTCTTGCATAAAAATAACCAAAGACAATTCTTAAAAGACAGTATTGAACATACCTTTGGAAGCTCTTCAATCTGATTAGCATCTAAATAGAGCTCCTCCAAAGTTTTTTCAAAAGTAAAAATCTCTTTGGGAACCTGTTCCAAACTGCAATGAGAATAATCAAGAGTAGTGACTGTCTCCTCTTCCCCTCGTAGACAACGACATGGTACCAACCGCACAAACAAACTTCGTTTTGTAGTCATTTTTAGACACTGCAATGTTGAAATAAAAATACACTTAGTTAAAACACATGTTATAATCAACAATTTTCCCAAAAAATAACAACTCATTTATCACGATCTATGTAGCAAATAGAAGTACATCCTTCTTTATACTCATCCAATGGAATACATTCAAACATATTGTTACTGTCAGAATTTATATACATTTATATATACTGAATTTCAAATGAAACTAAATACTTCTGTACTTTAAAAAATGACCTGTTAAATACCTATTTATATGCTTCTGTAAGAAACATGCTTTATGAGTCCTGCTTATTCTCAACTAGAAAAGCCCTAATACAACAAAGATACTTCTTTAATTTCTGGGTAAGAGCTATTTTTTTTTTTTAAAGATTTTATTTATTTATTCGACAGACAGAGATCACAAGCAGGCAGAGAGGCAGGCAGAGAGAGGGGGGCAGGAAACAGGCTCCCCACTGAGCAGAGAGCTGGAAGCGGGTCTCGATACCAGGACCCTGAGATCATGACCTGAGCCGAAGGCAGAGCCCTAACCCACTGAGTCACCCAGACGCCCCATGGGTAAGAGCTATTTTTAAATTAAGAATTTGGGGGCACCGAGGTGGCTCAGTCAGTTAAGCATCTGCCTTCAGCTCAGGTCATAATCTCAGGGTCCTGGGATCAAGCCCCAGTTGGGCCCCCTGCTCAGCAGGGAGTCTGCTTGTGCCTCTCCCTCTGTTCCCCCTTTTCATGCTCTCTCTCAAGTAAGTATATATTATATATAAAGCATATGTTATATATAATATATTTATAATAATATATATTTATATTATTACATATATCAGTTTTGAGTAGGAAGTAGGACTGCAAATATATTTTCAGATCTTCTGTAGTGAGCCATCAGAATCATGACCCCAGGGCACCTTGGGTGGCTCAGTGGATAAGCCTCTGCCTTCGGCTCAGGTTATGATCCCAGGGTCCTAGGATCCAGCCCTGCATCTGGCTCCTTACACCGCAGGAGGCCTGCTTCTCACTCTCCCACTACCCCTGCTTGTGTTCCTGCTCTTGCTGTCTCTCTCTCTCTGGCAAATAAATAAATAAAATCTTTAAAAGAAGATAAAAAAAAAAGAGTCATCACCCCTTTAACTTTCCAAGGCAAAATTCCACATCAAAATTTCAATACACGCCAAGTGAATTTTGTTTCAATTAAATACTTGTCTTTTAATATTTCTAAACAGCTTATAGATCCTATATTTGTGTAAGGTTACACATTAGAGAATAAACTTGCTTCAATTTAGTTTGAAACAATGAAGTCTGTATAAACTAAACTAAATGGGAGAAAGGTTTACTTCTGAATTAGTGAAAATTCTCCAGGCTAATTTTAACCTATCCATAGGTTAATTCCAACTAGTCTAAGATTATATTACCAAAGACAAGCCTACGTCAATAAGTAAGAATGACTGTTAATCAGTTAACAATTCTTTGTAAAATATAAATTCTTGCCTTAATCAGAAGACAATTAGAGTAATAGAATACTTCTAACCAGAGCCAAGATTATATTGAACCCAGTGAGGGAAACTGCCTCAAGGACAAAATAGAAGGAGGCACCAAAAAAAACCTTAATCAAATTAAATATTTTAATGCTTTATTTTTTAATTAAAATCACTGAAAATTAATCTGTTTATGAACAAAGTGACTAATTTTTAAATAAGGACAGGATTGGTATTATTTTTTTCTTTTGCCTCAGGCTTCAATATGGCTCTGTAAAGTACTGCTACCAACTTCTATTTCAAATTATATGATATTCTTAGAGTGTTTGACAACTAAGTATTTCCCTTGCAATCTTTTTAAAAATAGGACTATTCTTAGTCAATCACCATGTGTCAGGCACTGTGCTAAGTTCTTTAGATAATATATGCATATTCTCATTTCATACTCATATATCTAAGACATGTACTATTATCCCTATTTTTCCATAAAGAAACTGTTTCTGTGCTCTTATTGCCTTATACTACTTATCAATACATAATGATATATTAGAACTCAGGTTCTCAAGATGATTAAAATATCAATAGGTCTTTATTAGGCACTTCTCCTTTAGGGCTTACAAAAAATAAAATACTGATGGGGTTCAGAACACACCACTCAAATACGGTACCTTGACATATTGAATACTTTCAACTGAAGGAATGTGAGAAAACAGCAGAAGCAGGAAGGTCATGCTGGCCTCCCCTTTTACCTCTCCACTGAAATAGGTCATAAAATCCTCATGTGAGAGGTGCCTTCCTTATACCTGGAGGAAAAGAGCAGCCCAATCTCTCAAGAATGGAGAAGGATCCTAAGAAATGGGCTTTACTTAACTTCCCCCCAGTTTACTACACTTATGTCATACTCTGACCTACCGTACTTGTATCCAAGTCTACACTCTTCATCAAATCTAGCATAAATATATTAAGTTTTAATGGTTTCTTTACATCCTAACTCCTCATAAAGGCTCCTGTGCCACTTAAAATTTGTATGAAATAAATTTGCATGCTTTCTGTTAAAGTTTTTTTTTTTAAACAACTGTTAAAACTGTTTTTGTCAGGTTACTTTTCAGACCCAGCCAAAGAACCTGAGAGGGTCAAGGAAAAATTCTTCCTCCACTACACTATGATGTCAAACTTATAAAAGTTTCTACATAAAATCTCTGTTTCATGGGAATATAACACATAGCATGGTGACTACAGTTAATAATACTGTACTGCTTATTTGAAAATTGCTGAAAGAATAGATTTTAAAAGTTCTCATTTCAAGAAAAAAAATTTGTAACTACATACGGTGATGGATGTTAATTAGATTTATTATGGAGGACACTTAGCAATACACATATATACTGAATCATTATTATGCTGTACACCTAAAGTAATATAATGCTACGTCCATTACACTTCAACAAAAACAAAAACAAAAAGACTTTGTCAGCAAATACCCAGAAAAGTTTACTGAATATTCATTAATAATCTATATTTATATGTGGGTATGTTTTACGGATAAGAATAAGCAGTTTTGTTGATCTAATAAGAATTTCATTGCTGAAAAGGAATTCAGCTTATCCTTGTGTGTTTATGACATCCCCAAAATAAAAGATTCCAAAAATGAATATGAAATTTCTTGCTCAAGAGATTATAAGATTTCAACTGATAGTGAGTTAAGAGGACATTTAAGAACAATCTTAAGTAGGGGGGCGCCTGGGTGGCTCAGTGGGTTAAGCCGCTGCCTTCGGCTCAGGTCATGATCTCAGGGTCCTGGGATCGAGTCCCGCATCAGGCTCTCTGCTCAGCAGGGAGCCTGCTTCCCTCTCTCTCTCTCTCTCTGCCTGCCTCTCCATCTACTTGTGATTTCTCTCTGTCAAATAAATAAATAAAATCTTTTAAAAAAAAAAAAGAACAATCTTAAGGGAACTCAATCTGTTCTTTCCAATATGGCAACCACTAGACATGTGGCCATTTTAACTTAACCATTTTTAACTTAAAATTCAAGTTAAATCAAATAACTTGATTTAAGCACTAAGCACATTTTAAAAGCTCAAGAGCCCCATGTGTGGCTAGTGGCCACCATACTCAGAGAAGACAGAAAATTTCTCTCAGTGCAGAAATTTCTGTGGGACAGTGTTGGTCTGGTGTTTGAAAATATTCTGGTTAATCAAATTATAAATACTATATGTTTATATTTTTGTAATATGATAGTACCCAAGAACTTGGAAGATGTGGCCTAAAAATTTCTGAATTATAATGGATTTGGGAGTATAAATGCTAGCTGAGAAGAAAGGGCATGAAATGTTTACTACCAAATAAATGTATTTAAAAGAGTGTATTTAGGGGAGCCTGGGTGGTTCAATGGGTTAAACCTCTGCTTTCAGCTCAGGTCATGATCCCAGAGTCCTGGGATGAGCCTCACATTAGGCTCTCTGCTCAGCAGGGAGACTGCTTCCCTTCCGATCTCTCTGTCTGCCTCTCTGCCTACCTGTGATCTCTGTCTGTCAAATAAATAAATAAAATCTTAAAAAAAAAAAAGAGTATTTATTTTAGATGCTATCATCTGTGCAGCACACTTGAAGCATAAGGCAATTTACAAGACAGAGTAATTGTTAATGAAGCTAATACAACCTCCAAGGTTTTTCTGTAGTGCTAACCATAAACAGATCATGCTGCAGACAGACAGATGGTCAGAAATTGTAAAACTTCTCAAAAGAGACAATGAATTCAGAAAAGGAAATCAGATGCTCTATAAAACAGTTTACATTTTAAGTAAAAATTTCCTGTGGACAGACGATACGAAGAGAGCAGTTTAGACCTCAGATTAAATTCAGCGGGCCTCAAGCCAATATAAAAATGGACCCTAATTTATCAGACTAAAACTGCTGACTGATAAGAAAGGAGGGGGAACTTACTTATTGAGGATACAGGAGGTAAATACCATATGGCAGAGAAAGGAATGCATAATAACAACCAAACAGAACCTCCATTACACAATATTAAAAGGAAGTAAACCGAAGGAAGCCTGGCCTGTTCTAAAAAGGAAGTGATCAACATGGGGAATGTTCATTAGAATTTTAGTGTTATGATAAGCAAGAGTCACTTCATAAATCAGACTTAACACGAGAGACATAAAAATATTCTTATCAAATGGAGAGAGAGAAGCCAACTAAGAAAAAAAGGCATAACAATAAGCCAAACATTTTCTAACAAAAGAAATTAAAGCTACTTACCACTGGGTTGAATTTATCTCCCTGATGTTTCTTAATTGAGCCAACATTCTATGGAAACCAAAATAAAAAAATAAAATTAACGATAAAAATAGATCGCTATGACTTTAAGGGATCATCTCTTCTAAATTCCTTCCTCAAAATGTAAATTATAATTCTCAAAAATTCACTAGTGTATATGTGCTGCCGAAGCGAGCACAAAAATTCACTAGTATAAACACACAAATTTGCTAACTTCTAAATACATACCTAACTTCTTAACAATCACTGGATTGTTTTTAATGTATTTGTTAGCTATGGTGAGCCCTCATCTATATCAAATAATAAATACCCACTTAACATTAAAATCCCATTTATCTGGACCTACTGAAAACAGTAAAGTTTTTCCAAGCAGATAAATTCAAATCACCAATTATATTTAAGTTTAGTAGTTGTTTTTTTTTTTTTTAAGATTTTACTTATTTATTTGACAGACAGAGATCATAAGCAAGCAAAGAGGCAGGCAAAGAGACAGAGGGGGAAGCAGGCTCCCCACTGAGCAGAGAGCATGATGCAGGGCTCGATCTCAAGACACTGAGATCATAACCTGAGCCAAAGGCAGAGGTTTAACCCACTGAGCCACCCAAGTACCCCAAATTTAGTAGTTTTTTTAAAAAGATTTCATTTATTTGAAAGAGAGCAAGTGAGAGTGAGTGAGCAGGATAAGTGGGGGGAGAGAGAGAGAGATGAAGAGAGAATCTGAAGCAGACTCTGTGCTGAGCATGGAGCCCGACTCAGGGCTTGATCTCAGGCAGGAGTTGGAGGCTTAACCAACGGAACTACCCAGACACCCCTAAATTTAGTAGTTTCTGATGGTTCTGTAAAGCAGACAATAGTAACAGCTGATCATATTCTATTCCTCCCATTACAGAAATCTTAGTTTCTTTGGGGCAGTAATGGACCCAGTTAAATATTCACAACTGAAAGGCTCAGGTAGGAGGATGTAGTTGAGATCAGTGAAGTATTAAGTCTGCTTCCAGGATAGAATGGGGCTGGTTATGGGCAAACATTTGTTTTCCTTATTCAGGGGTAGATGTAAACATGTCTACTGCTGTAACAACAATCTTATGACCATAAGTCAACAAGTGTGAGTATTAAAAATAACTAATAAGGCTAACAAAGCAGAAAAACAAAACAAGTTGGGGATTTCTATAAGCACTACTGAGCAGCTGGACCAATGTTAACTGCTGCCTTCTTCCGGATTTCCTGGTATGTAAGAAAACTAAACTCCCATTTATTTAAACCATTGTGAAGTTTTCTGTATCTACAGACATAATGCAAAGTGAAATATTACATAGTCCATACTGCAAAGTAAAATAGCCTAAACCCAAAACAGTAACATTAATAAAAAGTATACATATCATAATCTTCTTATTAAAAAATTCGGTAATGCTAATAAATTTGTATTTCAAAATTTTAGTTACCCTAAATTTATTAAACTATTTTTTTCTGTGCCAAATGGTTTTAGTACTCCTGTTGTTTAACCTTACCCACAAATTCTACTTACAGTACATGTCACAAAAAAATACCTGTGTGTACAGCAAAGATGCTCACTAAATTTCTCATTCAGTATACTCCTACATATGTAAGAATCTGGTAGAATGGAATTGCCAATAAGCTGAAACAGATTATGGCTATGGAAGAAGAGCAAGTTGGAGAGAAGAGAGATGCGAAACCTGTATTTAGACATACTAGTTTATAATACCTGATAGATGTTCTAGTGAGATCTTTAGTAAGCAGTTGAATGGTCATTCAGAGATGTGGGGACAGAGTAGTGGCAATAATAAAATGTAAATTAAGAGTCACAACATTTGATTTGTGAACAGAGAGGAATAATATAGTTAAAAGAGCCCACTGGTAAATTTTTATAAAGAGATTTGGGCAACAATTCATAGACTGTCCTGATAGATGTCCACCAATAAAAAAGCTGCTGCTAATGAGGAGGAAAATAGAAAACATACTTTTGGTGTAAAGGTATAAGTAGCCAAATAAAACTCACATAGGGTATTTCTCAAAAATATAGATTACTGTGCTTTCTTTCTAAAGATTCTTTTTTTCCAAGACACTATTATTTGAGAGAGAGAGAGAGAGAGCATGAGCGAGTGAGCATGAGAGTGGGGGGAAGAGCAGAGGGAGAGGACCATCAGACTCTACCCTGAGCATGGAGCCTAAGATGGGTGGGAGCCACCCAGGCGCCCCTTTACTCGATCCCGGGACTCTAGGATCATGACCTGAGCCAAAGGCAGTTGCTTAACCAACTGAGCCACCCAGGCGCCCTGGAAGAGTTTAAAAAGGATAGGTATTAAGTGTTCTTTGAATACTCACCAGTGAAGCTATCTAGTCCTAGCCAGAGCAATTAGGCAAGGAAAATAAATAAAAGGCGTTCAAATTGGAAAAGAAAAAGTAAAACTTGGGGGCGCGTGGGTGGGTCAGTGGGCTCTCTGCTCAGCAAGAAGCCTGCTTCCTCCTCTCTCTCTGCCTGCTTCTCTGCCTACTTGTGATCTCCATCTGTCAAATGAATGGATAAAATCTTAAAAAAGGAAAAAGAAAAAGTGAAACTGTCACTATTTATAGATCTCATAATAGTATATATAGAAGCCTCTAAAGACTCCAACAAAAAAAACTGTTAAAACTAATAAGTGAATTCAGTAAGTTGCAGGATACAAAATTCAGTTAATTTTCTACACACTAAAATTTTAAGAAAAATAAACAATCCCATTTATAATTATATCAAAGAACAAAATACCTATGAATAAAGTTAATGGAGTAAGTGAAAGACCTAAATATCAAAAATTCTAAGACATTAATGAAAGAAATTTAAGATGCAAATAAATGAAAAGCTATTCCATACCATGAACTGGAAGAATCAACAGGGGTAAAATGTCTATACTACCCAAAGCAATCTAAAGAGTCAGTGCAATCCCTAACAAAATTCCAATGCCATTTTTCAAAAACTACGGTCAAAGGACAATCCCTTCAATGAATGATAGTGGGAAAACTACAGTCACAGGCAGAAGAATGAAACTTGACCATTACATCATACACAAAAATTAACTCAAAATGGATTAAAGATTTGAACCTGGGGTGCCTGGGTGGCTCAAGGGTCCAAAGCTTGATTTCAACTCAGGTTATGATCTCAGGGTCATGAGATCAAGCCCTATGTCATGTTCTGCACTCAACACAGAGTGTACCTGTCCCTTTCCCTCCCCAAGCATGCATGTGCCTCTCTTCCTAATAAATAAAATCTTAAAAAAAAAAAAAAAAAAGATGAACTTAAGACCTAAAACCATAAAACTCATACAAGAAAACAGAGCTTAGGTAAGCTTGGCATCATCTGACATCAAAGGCAACATAAAATAGGACTACATCATACTAAAAAAGCCTCTGGCACAGCAAAAGAAACCATTAGCAGAAGGAAAATATAACCTACAGAATGGGAGAAAATATATACAAGTCATAAGTGACTAATATTCAAAACATATAAAGAACTCACACAACTTAATGACAAAAACTCCAATTAAAAAATGGGCAGAAGGGGTGCCTGGGTGGCTCAGTAGGTTAAGCCGCTGCCTTCGGCTCAGGTCATGATCTCAGGGTTCTGGGATCGAGTCCCACGTCCGGCTCTCTGCTCAGCAGGGAGCCTGCTCCCCGCCCTCTCTCTGCCTCTCTGTCTACTGTGATCTCTCTCTGTCAAATAAATAAATAAATAATCTTTAAAAAAACAAAATGGGCAGAAGGGGCGCCTGGGTGGCTCAAAGGGTTAAGCCTCTGCCTTCTGCTCCAGTCATGATCTCAGGGTCCTGGGATCCAGCCCTGCATCAGGCTCTCTGCTCAGGAGGGAGCCTGCTCCCCGCCCTCTCTCTGCCTGTCTCTCTGCCTACATGTGATCTCTCTCTCTGTCAAATAAATAAATAAAATAATTTTAAAAATAATAATAATAAAAATTAAAAATGGGCAGAAGATCGGAAAAGACACTTTTAAAAAAAAACCATATAAATGAAAAGATGTTCAACATTACTAATCATCAGGGAAACGCAAAACAAAACAATGAGACATCACATCTCGCATTTTAGAATGGCTATTATCAAAAAGACGAGAAATAACTAGTATTGGTGAGAATATGAAGAAAAGGAAAGCCTTCTGACTTTAAGTGAGAATGTAAATTGGTACAGCCAATCTGTAAAACAATATGGAGGTTCCCTTCCCCACAAAAAAATATCCAGCCATATGACCCAGCAATTCCACTTGAGGGTATTTATCTGAAGAAAACAAAAACACTAAGTCCAAAATTAAGACAGTCCTCATATGCACTGCAGTGCATACACACAAAAATATTATTGTCATAAAAAGAATGAGATCTTTAAAAAAAAAAAAGAATGAGATCTTACCATTTGCAACAACTTGGATAGATGGATATTAGGCTAAGTTAAATAAGTCAGACATAAAGACAAATACCATTTGATCTCTCTTAAATGTGGAATTTAAAAACAAACCCAAAACCCCTCCTAGATACAGAAAACAGAGTGGTGGTTGCCAGAAGTGGGAGTGCGGGGGTAGGTTAAGATAAAGGGGGTCAAAAAGTTACATACATACATATAGTCTTTCCATCACCCCAGTAGAGGTCCTCACATGCTACTTTCCAATCAATACCCTAGCCAAGGCAACCTGTCCTGAATAAGAGGGCTATAACATTTGTGTATAAGGGTTGTAAGAATGCATGCTTTGGTTCTCATGGAGCGAAACTGCTGGGTCACGGTCTATGTTTAATTATATATATTTTTTGAAGTTGTTTTAGAGAGTGGTTTTACCATTTAACACTTCAGAGTTCCAGATACATCTTTTCCAACACTTGATATTCTCCACTCTTTCTTCAGTAGTATGTGCATGGCAATAGCTCACTGTATTTTTGTGTTGTATTTCTCTAATTACAAATGTAACAGCAAAACCTCATCTGTACTTAGACCTCATTAACACTGGACTTCAAGCCTTGATGCTCTAAAAGGATAAAACCTCTGAAGCAAGTGTTCCAGGCACCTAGATGGTGCAGGTGGTTGAGCAACTGACTCTTGTTTTGGCTCAGGTTGTGATCCCAGGGTTGTGGGATGAAGCCCTGTGCTCAGTGCAGAATCTGGTTGAGTTTCTCTCTCCCTCTCTTTCTGCTCTTCCACTCAACACTGGCATGCTCTCTCTCTCTAAATAAATCTTTAAAAAAAAAAAAAAAAAGTAGAGGGGCAACTAGGTGGCTCAGTCAGTTAAGCAGCTGTGTTCAGCTCAAGGTCATGATTCCAAGATTCTGGGATCGAGGCCCACACCAGGCTTCTTGCTCAGCAGGTATGTCTGCTTCTCTCCCTCTGCCTGCTTGTGTTCTCTCTCTCTTTAACAAATAAATAAATAAAATCTTAACACCCGGGGCGCCTGGGTGGCTCAGTGGGTTAAGCCGCTGCCTTCGGCTCAGGTCATGATCTCAGGGTCCTGGGATTGAGTCCCGCATCGGGCTCTCTGCTCAGCAGGAAGCCTGCTTCCCTCTCTCTCTCTGCCTGCCTCTCCATCTACTTGTGATTTCTCTCTGTCAAATAAATAAATAAAATCTTTAAAAAAAAAAAAATCTTAACATCCCCCCCAAAAAAGTAGAGAGTGATAGAACTTGTATATGGGAGGAAAGTGTTCAAAAGAGCACACTGTATTGGAAAACAATTCTCCCTGAACATCTCACATTTCTGCATGATCTGGGTTCTCTAAGCAATGTCATTTACAGGCAATTTAAGATGTTTGTATAAAGAGACATTCCAAGATAATAATGCTTAGCAAAATTAAGACAATCCAACGTCTTCTCTCAAGAAGATTGTTTAAATTCCAGAGTAAAGATAAGATTTCTGTCTCACTTTCAGAGGAAAGGACACAGACTCTCATTACCAGTGGTGCTATGTAAAATCAGAGACTCCCAGTTTGGGGTTCCTCTCCTGCAAAGCACACTATTGCCTGTGCAAGTATGATCTGACCCTTACTGTGTAGCCCTGTGTAGATTAAGGCTCAGGTAACTGACACAAGATATGCCCTGGTTGCCACTTTTGCAGTGAGTAATAAACTGTCTCTGATCTAGAGGTCATGTGATTACTGACAGGTTAACATACTAGCTTTTAAAGAGGGGAAAATCTAGACCCTTTACTGTTTCTGATTTAACCACTATAAATAAGAAACACATCAGGAAACCTGGGTGATTCAGTCAGTTAAGCATCTGAGTGCTCCTGTCGTATCTCAGGGTGGTGAGACTAAGCCCCATGTTGGGCTCCACACTGGGTGTGGACTAAAGATTCTTCTTTCCCTCTCCCTCTGCTCTTTCCCCCAACCACTGCACCCACTCTCCCTCTCTCTAAGAAAAAAAAGAAAAGAAAAAAAGGAAAAACACAGCCACAGTGTTTTATACCACCCAAAAATCAAAATACTGAGTCCATTTCCCCATTCCTTGAATTCGGGCTGATCTTGTGACTTGCTTATATGGCAGTCTGTTGAGGAAGTAACAGTACCTATGCCTCAAGAAGACTTTAAAAACTTCCACCTTTGCCTTTTTTGAATGTTGCCCTAAGAACATGTCATAAAACAGCCCAGAATAAAAGACCATAATGCTGATTCACAAATTCAAGAGAAATATAAATTCCTCTTATTTTAAGCTAACAATCTTCCTAACTTTAACAACTATATTGTTTTTCCCAAAAAGGAAACTTAAAGCTTTGTTTATTTTCTTAGGGTATATTCTTTATTTCATTAGTTTCAGTTTTTTCTATGTTTTCTGCCTTTATTTATTTTGAATTGTCTTTTTTCATATTAGGGTAAAGATTAAATAAATGATTCTAATACTTTCTTCTTCAAGATTTAAAACTGTAGGGGGCGCCTGGGTGGCTCAGTGGGTTGAGCCGCTGCCTTCGGCTCAGGTCATGATCTCAGGGTCCTGGGATCAAGTCCCACATCGGGTTCTCTGCTCAGCAAGGAGCCTGCTTCTCTCTCTCTCTCTCTCTCTCTCTCTCTCTGCCTGCCTCTCCATCTACTTGTGATCTCTCTCTGTCAAATAAATAAATAAATAAATCTTTAAAAAAAAAAAAAGATTTAAAACTGTAAATTCTCTAAGCTGCACTTCATAAATTTTGATATGCCTTCGTTAATTTAAGATGCTTTTGGCTTTTCTATTTGACTGGTTCTTTAACCCACAGGTTACTTAGAATCATTTTTATTTCGACACAGGGTACTAAACCTTACTTTGTTATTGATTTCTAACTGAATTTCATTATGGTCAAAGAACACATTATGATTTCTAGCCTTTGCAATATGCTGAAGCTTTCGGACAGCCCCACAAAACATCTATCTGGGTGAGTGTTTCATGTCCACCTGATTGTCACGTTCTATATCTCTTGGGTACAATGCTTTATAAATATTAATTAGGTTAACTTGGTTGACAGTGGTGTCTAAATCTTCTATATCCTTACCATTTTAAATATTTCAAGTACTGAAATCTCCATCAGTGTTAAGTCTATTTCTCCTTTTATAATTGTCTATTTTTATCTTGTGTATTTTAAAGCTCTGTTATAAAGTGAATACACATTAAAGGTTCTTATTATCTTCTTGATAAGTGGGTCCTTTTATCATTATAAGATGTTCTTTTTCTCTAACAATCCTTGTCTTGAAATGTATGTCACTTGATAGCATTGTAGCGATAGGAGCTTACTTTCAGTAAGTTTTAATACAGTGTATCTTTTCTCATCTATTCCTTTTAATCAAATTTATCTTTATATTTAAAGTGCCTACTTGGAGGCACCTGGGTGGTTCAGTGGGTTAAGCCTCTGCCTTCGGCTCAGGTCATGATCTCAGGGTCCTGGGATCAAGCCCCACATAGAGCTCTCTGCTCAGCAGGGAGCCTGTTTCCACCCCCCTCTCGCTCTGCCTGCCTCTCTGCCTACTTGTGATCTCTCTCTCTGTCAGATTAATTAATAAAATCTTAAAAATAAATAAATAAATAAAATGCCTACTTCTATGAAGCATACAGTTGGTCTTTCAGTCTTATCTAATCTGACAATTTTAAGTTTTGATAGCAAGCTTAAACCTTAATATTTAACATAATTATTGGTGTGGCTTAAGTTAAGCCTACTTCATTACTGTTTATTTTCTCTATGTTCTTTGTTCCTCTTTTTTCTTGACTTCAAATAATGCAAATGATGCTATTTTTCCCCATACTATCTCATTTTATGGCCTTTTTGCTGTATTTTTTTGTTGTTGGTTGCTCTAGGAATATACAATACGCAGTCTTAATTCATTACAGCCCATCTTCAAATATTATGTCACTTCACAAATGATCTAAGAAATTTAAAAGTATAATTTATACTTACATTTATTTTCTCCCATATTTCATGCTACTGTCATATATTTTACTTCCACATATTATAAATCCCACAATATTTTTTGCTTTGCACTAACTACTGTTATATAAATTTGAAAACAAGAAAGAGGCATCTTGGTGGCTCAGTTGGTTAAGCAAATGACTCTTGTTTCAGCTCAGGTCATGATCTCAGGGTCATGAGAAAGAGTCCCATATTGGGCTCTGCACTTAGTATGAAGTTGGCTTGGGACTCTCAATCCCTCTCCCTCTGCCCCTTCCCACTGCTCTTGCATGCTGTCTCTCTAAAATAAATAAATCTAGAAAAGATAATTAAAAAATAAAAACAAGAAAACAGAATTTCATATTTATTCACAAATTTACCATTTTCTTCAGTCTGTTTCTTACCACAAATTTGCTGGTAAGCCAAACTGAGCAGATTTCTTCTGCTGCTGCTTCTTTTTTTTTTTTTTTTTTTTTTTTAAGATACTCCATTTTTCAGTTCTAAAATGTGCATTTGGCTCATTTTCAGGTTGTCCATTACTCTGCTGAAATACCCAATCCCTCACATACTACCCTGTAAATTGCTTTATCTATTTATTATTATTATTATTATTTTTTTTTTGACAGAGAGCTAGAGAGAGAGCACAAGTAGGCAGAGAGGCAGGCAGAGGGAGAGGGAGAGGCAGGCTCTTTGCTAAGCAAAGAGCCCAAGACCTGGCTTGATCTCAGTATCCTGGGATCATGACCTGAGCCAAAGGCAGACGCTTAACCAACTGAGCCACCCAGGTACCCCCTGTAAGTTGCTTTAAAATCCCTGTCACTTACTTCTAATAACTGGGTCATCTGTAAGCCTGCTTTTATTAACTATCTTCTCTTAAAAATATCACGGTTTCCAGTTTTTTTGTACGTTTCACAATTTTTCACAGTATTCTAGACATTGTTAGATTAAAGTTGAGAATTAAGCACAATATTGTTTTGTTAAATTTTCCTTATTTCCCAGAGTCTACACTCTTCTCTCAGGACAGCTGACTGTAATTCATATTCCTAGCAAAAATCTGTATGAACTGGGACTGGTTGCAGCTTTAATTAGATTGATTTCATCTGTGATCACTTCAACCTACAACTTTTCCACCCCCAAAGACAGCTACCTTTTTGATCTTGTCATCATCTGGGGTAGAGAGAATTTGGGATCTGCAGTTCCAAGTTTGTTTTTTTGTTTTGTTTTGTTTTGTTTTGGTTCAGTTTGCCTTTAGATTTGAGTCCAGCAGAGTCCTACAATTCAAGAACACTGAATTTGCAGGACTACACATTTCTCTGAGCTCTTCAAGACCTCCTCCTCTACTGCTCTTCATGACAAAAGTCAAGGTGGATGGAATTATCAGGCTTAATGATTAATTTTTGCCTTAGAGGCTCTTGTCAGATTCCCATCCCTTCACAAAAGCCCACAATGTCATTCAAAAACTTGGATGAGTTATCATCATCACTTCAGTCTTTGAAATGTATGGCAAGTCTGCTTCTCTACCCTATACTGAAACCAGGCAAGTGTCCCCAAGCAGGGAAGCTATGGCACTCTTTTTTTTTTTTTTAAAGATTTTATTTTTATTTATTTGTCAGAGAGAGAGGGAGAGAAAGCAAGCACAGGCAGAGGCAGAGGGAGAAGCAGGCTCCCTGCCGAGCAAGGAGCCCGATGTGGGACTCGATCCCAGGACACTGGGATCATGACCTGAGCCGAAGGCAAGGCGTCCCGAAGCTATGGCACTCTTGATTCACCTTGGAAATGTTCATTATCTGTGGAATTTAGTTCACTAAGTTTTTCTTGATTTCACAGATTTTTGCTAGCCCTTTTTTTGTTTTGTTTTTAAAGCAGGATCCTTTTGTTTCCAGATTTTTCTTATTCTTAGCAGGGAACCAAAGGTTTTCTGTGTCCTCCTATAGCCTACTAGAAGCAGAAATATCAGGGCATTTCCAGTGTAGATGAAACGGTTTTATTTATAGAAAACCCAATCCCATGGAAGATATCAACCCTGACCCCCTCCTTTGTCAAGTAAACTTGGTCAAGGTAGAGGAAAAATCTCTGGAATTCTCCATTTCAGTTTAGGAGAAATAACATTAATTTACTGAAGAAAAGAGCCTAGTTATTTAAAAAAAGTAGTAGTAGTATTTCATTTTGCAATTAAAAAAAAAGACTAAAAATGCAAACACCCCAGACAGAATTTGTTTACTTAACAATGAAACCTAAGATTAGATCATTCCATAGTCAAAGGGAGCAAGCACAGGTAGAATCAGGAAGGAAAGCAGTTCAATATGGCTCATAACCAAACTGAGGGAAGACGAAATGGTGCAGAAAAGGAATACAGAGGTCTGTGTGTTCATTTAACTATTTCTAACATTATAGTTGATTCTGTAATTTTCAACAATAGGTCAATAAAAGCTGTGCAAAAAAGACATTTGGGGCAGTATATATCACAAATGTGTATTCACAATGATGTTGCTTACTGTGATAGGCAAAGGAAATCTTGGCCTTATTTCAAACCTAGAAATATCTTCCTCATATAGTCTTGACTGATTCCTCAACTTTTCCTCATAACACACAATCTTGTGGGTGGATTAACTTTCTTGTGTGTATTCCTTTACTTCTTTTTACTTCCTAGTATTGATTTTCATGCTAGACTAACACCCAATACTCTCAGTTTCTGCTAATGACTACAATAACAACTTTTTTTTCTTTTTTTTTTTTAAAGATTTTGTTTATTTATTTGACAGATAGATCACAAGTAGGCAGAGAGGCAGGCAGAGAGAGGAAGGGAAGCAGGCTCCCTGCTGAGCAGAGAACCCGATGCGGGGCTCGATCCCAGGACCCTGGGACCATGACCTGAGCCAAAAGCAGAGGCTTTAACCCACTGAGCCACCCAGGTGCCCCACAACTTCTTTTTCTTGATGCTTGAAATCATTAAGCATCATCTGGGAAGCTCTGCTTGGAACAGAACAAAATGGTCAAATAAACCAAACAGAATCCTGATTCTCTAAAATACTCTATGGGAACAGCTGAGTTTGACCATGTGCAGCAATATGCTATACTATGCTATACCAAATAGGTGTATTTTTCCTCCCAGCTTTTTTTTTTTTTTAATAAACATATACTTTTATCCCCAGAGGTAC
The DNA here is from genome assembly GCF_020171115.1 of Neogale vison. NCBI lineage: Eukaryota > Metazoa > Chordata > Mammalia > Carnivora > Mustelidae > Neogale > Neogale vison. Next base: position 222,208,028 of record NC_058091.1, read on the forward strand.
AGGTCTGTGAATCCCCCGGTTTACACACTTCACAGCACTTACCAAAGCACATACTCTCCCCAATGTCCATAATCCCACCCCCCTTCTTCCAACCCCCGTCCCCCCAGCAACCCTCAGTTTGTTTTGTGAGATTAAGAGTCACTTGTGGTTTGTCTCCCTCCCAATCCCATCTTGTTTCATTTATTCCTTTCCTACCCCCAAACACCCCACACTGCATCTCCACTTCCACATATCAGGGAGATCATATGATAGTTGTCTTTCTCTGATTGACTTATTTCGCTAAGCATAATACCCTCTAGTTCCATCCACATCATCACAAATGGCAAGATTTCATTTCTTTCGATGGCTGCATAGTATTTCATTGTGTATATATACCACATCTTCTTTATCAATTCATCTGTTGATGGACATCTAGGTTCTTTCCATAGTTTGGCTGTTGTGGACATTGCTGCTATAAACGTTCGGGTGCACGTGCCCTTTCGGATCACTACGTTTGTATCTTTAGGGTAAATACCCAGTAGTGCTTATTGCTGGGTCATAGAGTAGTTCTATTTTCAACATTTTGAGGAACCTCCATGTTGTTTTCCAGAGAGGATGCACCAGCTTGCATTCCCACCAACAGTGTAGGAGGGTTCCCCTTTCTCTGCATCCTCGCCAGCATCTGTCATTTCCTGACTTGTTAATTTTAGCCATTCTGACTGGTGTGAGGTGATAGCTCATTGTGGTTTTGATTTGTATTTCCCTGATGCCGAGTGATATGGAGCACTTTTTCATGTGTTTGTTGGCCATCTGGATGTCTTCTTTGCAGAAATGTCTGTTCATGTCCTCTGCCCATTTCTTGATTGGATTATTTGTTCTTTGGGTGTTGAGTTTGCTAAGTTCTTTACAGATTTTGGACAGTAGCCCTTTATCTGATATGTCGTTTGCAAATATCTTCTCCCATTCTGTCAGTTGTCTTTTGGTTTTGTTAACTGCTTCCTTTGCTGTGCAAAAGCTTTTGATCTTGATAAAATCCCAATAGTTCATTTTTGCCCTTGCTTCCCTTGCCTTTGGCAATGTTCCTAGGAAGAAGTTGCTGCGGTTGAGGTCAAAGAGATTGCTGCCTGTGTTCTCCTCAAGGATTTCGATGAAGTCCTTTCTCACATTGAGGTCCTTCATCCATTTTGAGTCTATTTTCATGTGTGGTGTAAGGAAATGGTCCAATTTCATTTTTCTGCATGTGGCTGTCCAATTTTCCCAACACCATTTACTGAAGAGGCTTTTTTCCATTGGACATTCTTTCCTGCTTTGTCGAAGATTAGTTGACCATAGAGTTGAGGGTCTATTTCTGGGCTTTCTATTCTATTCTTTCTATTCTGTTCCATTGATCTATGTGTCTGTTTTTGTGCCAGTACCACGCTGTCTTGATGATGACAGCTTTGTAAAAGAGCTTGAAGTCCTGAATTGTGATGCCACCAACTTTGGCTTTCTTTTTCAATATTCCTTTGGCTATTCGAGGTCTTTTCTGGTTCCATATAATTTTTCCTCCCATCTTAAAAATGATCCCTCTCAGGAAGCGTGGGTGGCTCAGTTGGTTAAACATCTACTTTCACTCACCTCATGATCCCAAAGCTCTGGGATGCAGCCCTTCATCAGGCTCCCTGCTCAGTGGGGAGTCTGCTTCTCTTTCTCCCCCCACCCCTTGCTTATGCACATGCTCTCTTTCCCTCTCTTTCAAATTAATTAATAAAATCTTTAAAAGGGGGGGAGGGGTGCCTGGGTGGCTCAGTTGTTAAGCATCTGCCTTCAGCTTGGGTCATGGTCCCAGGACCCTGGGATTGAGCTCCATATCAGGCTTCTTGCTCAGTGGGAAGCCTGCTTAGCTCTGCCTGCCATTCCCCTTACTTGTAGTCTCTCTCTCTATCAAATAAATAAATAAGATCTTTAAAAAAAAAGGGACGCCTGGGTGGCTCAGTTGGTTGAGCAGCTGCCTTCGGCTCAGGTCATGATCCCAGGGTCCTGGGATCGAGTCCCGCATCAGGCTCCTTGCTTGGCGGGAGCCTGCTTCTCCCTCTGCCTCTGCCTGCCATTCTGTCTGCCTGTGCTTGCTCTCTCTCTGATAAATAAATAAAATCTTTAAAAATAAATAAATAAATAAATAGTAAGTACTGGAATGATACCTGTCCTAGTTTGGGTTCTCCTACAAGCAAAGGCTTAAGTAAGGACTTAAGTACAGGACATTCCTTGTCCAGGAAATGACCCGAGGGAGCAGGAAGAGTAAGGCAAAGATGAAGAGTGGTGCCTGGGTGGCTCAGTGGGTTAAACCCTCTGCCTTCGGGCCAGGTCATGATCCCAGGGTCCTGGGATGGAGCCCTGAGTAGGGCTCTCTGCTCAGCAGGAAGCCTGCTTCCCCTTCTCTCTCTGCCTGCCTCTCTGCCTACTTGGGATCTCTGTCTGTCAAAATAAATAAAATCTTTAAAAAAAAAAAAAAAAAAGGAGAGATGAAGAAAAAGCCAATGTAAGGAATGGTATATTGTCAAAGTCATTCCTAAGCACAACAGGGGCTCATTCTACTGAAACTTCTTGAGAAGTACACAGGCAATCTCTAGGAATTGTATGCCTACAGGATGAGAGACAAACTGTTCTTGAACTGCCCCTGTCTGCCACTGATTAAGGGTTGCCTCTACTGACATTAACTTTCACTGGCTACCAGCCTATGTTTGCTTTCTGGTATAGATGGCTTCTGATAACAGTGAAATCACTGGGGCTTCCTTTCACTGGGAAGGATATTCCAAAGTGACTCTCTGCACTGTTATGGTACTGTTTCTTGCACCTACAGTTAAAGTCAGAAGTGAGCCAAGAGGATGTGATGCTGTATACCAGAACTGCCCACTAGTTCTAGATGATACCACTTCTATTAACCCCAGACTTCCATATCCAACTCCCTGCTGTATGCCTCCATTTAGTGGAGGAATATAAAGAAAAAAGCAAGAATTAATCATTTAGAAAAACAAAGGAGTAAAGTTGCAGTAAGAATCCAAGAGGTGATTCCAGTTTTGATGGCAATACAGTTGGCTCCTAAACAATATGGGTTCGATCTGCACATATTCAAGTGGATTTGTAAGTTGATATTTTTTATAAATACAGTACAGTGCTATAAATCTATTTTCTTTTCCATATGATTTTTTTTTTTTTCTTTCAGGAAGTTTCTACTTCTTTTTTAAAAAGATTTTATTAATTTGAGAGAGAAAGCTAGAGCAAGGGCAGGGCGGGGGGACAGGGTAAGAGCAGAGGGAGAAGCAGACTTCCTGCTGAGCAGGGAGCTAGGTGCAGAACTCGAACCCAGCACGCTGGGATCATGACCTGACCCGAAGGTAGATGCAGATGCCAACTGAGCCACCCAGACTCCTTCCTTGATTTTCTTAGTACCACTTTCTTTTCTCTAGCCTACTTCATTGTAAGGGCACAATACACATAATACATTTACATACAAAATATTTCTTAATCAACTACTTATGCTGTCAATAATGCTTCCAATCAAGAGTAGGCTATTAGTAGTTAAGATACATCAATTTTTGATAGTGCAGGGATCAGCATCCTCAAACCACACATTGGTTCAATGGTCGGAGAAGAATATAAACGTTAAGAATAGACAGTTCCCCAGCAAGTTTAAAGATACAAAACACACCACTAGGAATCAGAATGGGAATATAACAGCACAAATAAAAATTATTTCTGCATTTTGGGGTTAAGGTAGAACTTTATCATATATTGCAAAACAAAATATTTTAAAAATAAATTACTAAATTCAATATATAGTGATGTTTAAAATTTTTCATAACTTACTATAAAAATATAAATTATACAACAGTTTCAGGAAATAGAAAATCATGGATGAAACTTAAGGATTTATCAGTAAGTCACTACTCTAAAAGACAATAAGCACCTAAGCACTCACAAACTTTATTTAAAAGAAATGGAATTTGATCACAAGATTCAGAGCTCATAGGAAGTATGAAAAAGTTCTTAATTCATATTACAAATCCAATATAATTCTTACACAACACCTATCAAAGTCAGCATACTGCATCAATACACCATTTATACTCAAGAATACTTCAAAAAATCCTAAATTATATAGAAGAAACTCAAATACAGTAGTAAAACTAAACATGACTATGGAAAATTAATTCTAGGAATGCCAAAAGAATAAATCTATGAAAAAAAAAGAATAAATCTATGAACAATACATCACATAAAGAGATGAAAAGAGGGTAAAACGGATCTTCTTTTTTTTAATTATTTTTATAAACATATAATGTATTATTTGCCCCAGGGGTACAAGTCTGTGAATCATAAGGCTTACACACTTCACAGCACTCACTGTATCACATACTCTCACCAGTGTCCATAACCCAACCACCCTCTCCATATACACCCCGCCCCGAGAAACCCTCAGTTTGTTTTGTGAGATTAAACAGACCTTCTTGACAATGCCAAAAGGGAATCTAATAAAGGCAATACTCATTCTTGAGAAAAATCCTAGTAAACTAGAAACAAAATAATTCCTCAATAAAAAAACAAACATCTCCATCACGTTCATGGAAATAAAATAAAAATGAGAAACACTAACACTCAAACTTAAGAGAAGGGGCAGCTGGGTGGCTCAGATGGTTAAGTGGAAGCCTTCAGCTCCTGTCATGATCCTAGGGTGCTCAGCAGGGAGTCTGCTTCTCTCTCTCTCCCTGCCTCTCTCCCAGCTTGTGCACTCTTTCTCTTGCTCACTCTTCCAAATAAATAAACTCTTAAAAATAAAATTTAAAAGAATTAACCCTATCAACTAAGTGAAAAAGACAACTCAGAGAATGAGAGAAAATATTTGTACATCATGTATCTGATAAGGGAACAATATCCAGAATACATAAAGAACTCTTACAAGAAAAAAACAAAAACAAAACTTTAAAAAAACAGGCAAAGCATCAGAAGAGGCATTTCTCCAAAGATACACTAATGGTCAATAAGCACATGAAAAGATGTTCAACATTATCAGTCATTAAGGATACACAAGTCAAAACCACACTCAAATTTTATACCCCCTAAGGATGACTATCATCAAAAAGACAGGCACTAACAAGTGCCAGAGAAGATGTGGAGAAACTGGAACACTCATATATTGCAGATGGAAATGTAAATTGGTATGGTCACTTTTGAAAAAAAAGTTTGGCAGTTCCTCCATAAAGTTAAACAGTTAACATATGATCCATCAATTCCACTCACTGGTACATAACAAAGAGAAGTGACAATATACCCTCTCTGAAAAACTTGTAACTAAAGTTCAGAAAAGCATTACCTCTAGTGACCATAAAGTGGAAACAATTCAATACCCATCAACTAATTAACAGATAAACAAAATGTTGTATATCCATACAATGGAGTATTATTCAGCTATAAAAAGAGATTAACTATTGACATGTGATACAACATGGATGAACTTTGGGAACATTATGCTATGATAAAGAAGCCAGACGGTCAAATCCTTTGCTCAAATGAGGTCTTTTTACCTTACTACAGCCTTCTCATTCCACCTGCCACTTCAACATGGTGATTACTTCTTCGGTTCTCTATGCGGTTTTTTAAAATCAAGAGATCTATAAATAAAATGTGTTTTTATGCAGTGTGTACACTGTCCTAGAAACTGAACCAAACCTGTTGGAACACATGACCTGATTTGAGAATCCTGGACACAAATGCCACTGTTTGAAATTCCATTAGCTATATTTTCTGGACCCTTTATAATCAACTCTATTAAAATGCAAATTCACATGGTGAAGACAAGATCCTAATTTCCAAAGATGAATTTCCACCTAAGTGTATCTTTTCCTGGGTTCAAGAGAAGAAGCAGCCACCAGCAAAACCCAGAAAAAGGTCTAAAGTGGCTAAACAAAAACAAGAAGCCAGTCTGAATCCTCATTTTTCTGTAAAGTTAATGTGTTTGCTTTGGGGATAACTTAGCCTGAGTATGATTATAAACATCACAAACCTTCCAAAGAAAGAAAACCAGATGACTCTCCACACCCTGTTGCACAAGATTATCAATAAAACTTAAAAAAATACCACCACTTGATAAAAGTCCTAGAATTCAGATTGATATTTTAGGTATAACATCTGCCATTCTATTAAGTCATCCCAAATATCCCTTAGGGCAAAAAAAAAATTATCTTATATTTTTAAGTTTTTATTTATTAAAGAAATCACTATACCCAACATGTGACTCAAACTCATGACCCCGAGAGATCAAGAGTCGCATGCTCCTCTGACTGAGCCAGCCAGACATCCCTAAAGACTCATCCATTTTTTAAAAACCTTTATTTATTGCTCATACATACCCTCTCCAATGTGCAACACCCAGTTACCCCATCGCCCTACCCCCACATCCCCTCCAGCAACCCTGTCTGTTTCCCAAGATTAAGAGTCTCTTATGGTTTGTCTCCCTCTTGTTTCATTTCTTTTTCTCTTCTGTATGATCCTCTGCCTTGTTTCTTAAATTCCACATATAGTGAGGTCATATGAAAATTGTCTTTCTAGGATTGACTTATTTCACTTAGCATCATACCTTCTAGTTATTGCAAATGGCAAGACTCACCTATTTTTTAAGTAGAATAGCATGATACCCATAGGAAAAAAAAATAAAGAAGAAAATTTTAAGCTTCTTCTACTACTCAAACAATATTTTTTCTTTTTTTAACCACATCATTTAGTTCCCTATATATTGAATGCCTTACTACAAAGGTGTTGGGGGAACATAAAGTATAATATGCAGTTTTCTGATCTCAAAGGGCTTAGAAATAAAATGGGGGATACAAGACAAATTCAGTTTAGAAAGACAAAAGGGCAATAATTAAAAGGGCATACCATTAAGAATCTGCTGGTAAGGGGCGACTGCGTGGCTCAGTGGGTTAAAGCCTCTGCCTTCGGCTCAGGTCATGATCCCAGGGTCCTGGGATTGAGCCTGCATTGGGCTCTGCTCAGCAGGGAGCCTGCTTCTTCCTCTCTCTCTGCCTGCCTCTCTGCCTACTTGTGATCTCTATCTGTCAAATAAATAAATAAAATCTTAAAAAAAAAAACCTGCTGGAAAGCTAAAAATAAACATTTTATTAAGAAGATGTCTGAAAGCCAGAAACTATTTTCTTTGTTGTTATTTTTTGTTATTACAGAGAATGGTGTTTCGTCTTTGAAGAAATCCCAAATGTGAGCAAGAAATCACTATAATAGAGAAGGTACAGTTTAAAACATTATCTTGCTGTAGTGCCAATTTATATAATCTGTTCCATCTAACCAATAGAGAATTAGAAACTTTTTTTTTAAAGATTTTTATCTATTTATGACAGAGATAGCAAAAGAGGGACAAGCATAGTAGAGCTGGAGAGGGAGAAGCAGGCTCCCCACTGAGGAGGAAGTCCTATCATCAGTCCCAGGATGCTAGGATCAAGACCCCAGCTGAAGGCAGACACTTAAGGACTGAACCACACAAGCAACCCTAGAATTAGAAACTTCTAAGTGTTGGCATTCCTAAGATTGAAGAAATGGCTGTGTCTAAAAGTCAGAATTTAAATTAAGGTTTAGGGAGCTGCCTGGGTGGCTCAGTAGGTTAAGTGTCAAGGTTAAGCTCGGGTCACGATCAGGGGGTGCTGGGATCAGGCTCCACATCCAGCTCCCTGCTCAGGGGCAAGTTTCTCCCTCTCTCTCTGTCCCCTCTCCCCAACTTGTGTTCTCTCTCTCATCTCTCTCTCACATAAATAAAAATAAAATCTTTTTTTTTAAAGATTTTATTTATTTATTTGACAGAGATCACAAGTAGGCAGAGAGGCAGGCAGAGAGGGAGGGAGGGGGAAGCAGGCTCCCCGCTGAGCAGAGAGCCCAATGGGGGACTCGATCCCAGGATCCTGAGACCATGACCTGAGCCGAAGGCAGAGGCCTTAACCCACCGAGCCACCCAGGCGCCCCCAAAATAAAATCTTTTTAAAAATAAAAATTAAAGGGCGCCTGGGGGGCTCAGTGGTTAAGCCGCTGCCTTCGGCTCAGGTCATGATCTCAGGGTCCTGGGATCGAGTCCCGCATCGGGCTCTCTGCTCAGCAGGGAGCCTGCTTCCCTCTCTCTCTCTCTACCTGCCTCTCCGTCTACTTGTGATTTCTCTCTGTCAAATAAATAAATAAAATCTTAAAAAAAAATAAAAAATAAAAAAATTAAAATTAAAAAATAAATTAAGGTTTAGGGATTCAACCTCACTACCTGATGATACAAAATAAAAATGGGCATTTGTCGATAGCTACTCTGTGCCAGGTACTCTGGTAAATGCTTACATACATAATCTCATTTCTCAAAATAATCCTGTCAAGTAGGTTCTAACCCTAATCCTAATTTTATCCCCATTTCACAGAGGAGGGACGGAGGTTGCTTAATTAGGTTGTATTAGGAACGTGGTCATGAAGAGTCCCTGAACTCAGCCCTGCTGGCTCACAGTTCCAGATCTTTATCTACTACACATACTCTGTGTAAAAATTTCCTGTTATACTTAAGTCCTCCTGGACTTATCTAACTTATAATGTGGGGAAATCAGCCTTCATTTTGCAAACACTACTTTTGAGAGTACTTCTGTTAAGTAACAAATTTCTTAAAAATTTTCTGTGGAAAAGTAAAAAAAATATATTGTTGGAGCAACTAAAAAGTGCATATTTTGTGCCCAGTTCACTCACACAGAGAGAACTCTTATATGCCTCTAAATTAGGTATTTTATGCATATTTAAACACAAACAAAAGTCACAAGACAAATAAGTAGGAAGTCTTAAGACTCCAAGTATATGGGCATCTGGCTGGCTCTGTCAGTAGAGTATGCAACCTGACCACAGGGTCATGAATTCAAGCCCCACACTGCACACAGAGATAACTTTAAAAAAAAAAAAAAAATCAACAGCATTCCATGACATCAATGATTTACAATGACTGTAAGGACAATCAATGTGGATATACAAATGGCAAAGACTAACATAATAATAAATTGCACTTTCAATGTTCCTTTTGAGAAAAATCCTATGTGCATAGGGACTTGGGAGTCTTTTGAAATAAAATACCATGGCCTATGGGAGGGAACCATTCTAAAATTTCAATACAAGTATTCTGTCTATGTCAAAATGGATGAGAGGAAAAAATTACATCGCTGACACCTTTAGAGTAACTTCTTAGGGCACCTACGTGGCTCAGTCGGTTAAACATCTGATTCTCGGTTTCAGGGCAGGTCACGAGATTGAGCCCAGTGCCTGGGCTCCTTGCTCAGTGTGGAGTCAGCTTGAGATCCTCTCCCTCTTATTCCCACTCTGCCACAACTCCCCCCCACTGTGTGTGCTTTCTCTCTCTCAAATAAATACATAAAAATCTTTATAAAAATAAATAAAAATGGGCCAAAGATCTTAATATTCACCCACCAAAGAAGACAGAGATGGCAAATAAGTACATGAAAAGGTGCTCCACATCATATGTTATTAGGGAAATGCAAATTAAAACAATGAGATACCACTGCAAACTATTAGAAGGGCCAAAATCTGGAACAACGACAACACTAAATGCTACTGAGGAAGTAAAACTCTCATTCAGTACTGGTGGGAACACAAAACTGTTACAGACACTTTGGAAGACAGTTTGGTGGTATTTTAGAAAACTAAACATATTCTTACAACATGATCCAGCAATTGTGCTCCTTGATATTTGCCCAAAGGACCTGGAAACATATGACCACAGAAAAACCTGCACACAGTTTTATTCAGAACTGTTACTACCTGGGAGCAAACAAGATGTCCTTCAGTAGGTGAATGGATAAATAAACTGGTACCTTCAGTAAATGGATTATACTAAGCTAAGAAGAAATGAGCTACCAAGCCATGAAGAGACATGGCATACTGCAAAGTAAAAGGAGACATTCTAAAAAGTCTATGTACATAAATATATACAACAATCCAACTATATGACATGCTGGAAAAAGCAAAACTATGCATCAGAATTTTCCAGAAGTTGGAAAAGTGAATGAAGAGGCAGAAATACAGATTTTTAGAGCAGTAAAACTGCCCAGTATAATATTCTAATGATGGATACATGTCATCATACATTTGTTCAAAGCCACAGAATGTATGACATCAAGAATGAACCCTAAAAGTTCATGATGGACTAGAGTAAATGATGAACTCTGGGTAATAATTACAAGTCAGTGTAGGTTCATTAATGGTAACAAATGTACCACTCTGATGGGGAATGCTGATAACTGTGCCTATGTGGAAACAGGGGTCTGTGGGTGAATCTCTGAACCTTATGCTCCATTTTGCTGTGAACCTAAAACACTGCTCTGAAAAATTAACTCTATTTTTAAAAAGGACAACTAGTCCTGACACTTCTTATGAGAAAAAGGAATGGCTGTATCTTAACTGGAAAAATTATAATTTCTGTCAGTTACATTCGTATACCAACATGCAATCACTCAGTGTTAAATACCTCATTCTAAAGTCACCTCTTTCAATTAGCTGTGAAGTGTTTCTTTGTATTTTTTAAAGCCAACTCGGTCAAGTAAACTGGGACACTACACAGATCAAAATTTGATGTTTTCTGGGACTATGAGGATTTTTTAATAGCAGACACGTGACTGGTCATACTACTGAAAATCTTGAAAACCTCTCAAGCTAAAACCACCTGTACCATATTCTTTGATGTTTTAGTGGTCTCAGTAAAGCATTTGCATAAACTTGCCTCCTGAGGAAACTACCAGCTTCTTAATGGCAAGAACACCTTGTAGAAAAGGAATTGCCTTCTATCAGACATAAATACTTCTCAACTTTCATAATACGAAAATAAACATACCATTTCCTCATCTGATTTCCAGTCCACCAATAAGCAAAACAGAATTGTGATATGTCATTCCTTCATTAGAAACAAAATCCTGGGACGCCTGGGTGGCTCAGTTGGTTAAGCAGCTGCCTTCGGCTTGGGTCATGATCCTGGAGTCCTGGGATCGAGTCCCACACCGGGCTCCTTGCTCAGCAGGGAGCCTGCTTCTCCCTCTGCCTCTGCCTGCTACTCTGTCTGCCTGTGCTCACTCTCTCTGACAAATAAATAAATAAATAAAATAGTCTGCTATCCAGGTAGCAAAAGTCCAAATTAGAACAATGATGGATAGAGGGGTATAAAATATATCCATCTGCATCTAACCTACCCTTAAATCAAGTTAGAGTACCAAAAAAATCAATTATTTTGAATTATATTATCTTATCCTAGTATATAATCCAACTTCACTAATCTTTTTATATTTATGCCCTTCTCTTTTTATTAAAAAAATCATTATTTTAAATAAAAAATTAAAAAAAAACAAAGAAATCATTATGAAAAAGAGGCTGAGAGCTATAGAATATGAGCTATTAAATTGTTGTCAAGGGATGCCTGGGTGACTCAGTTGGTTAAGCCACTGCCTTTGGCTCAGGTCATGATCCCAGCATCCTGGGATGGAGTCCCACATCGGGCTCCTGGCTCGGCGGGGAGCCTGCTTCTCTCTCTGCCTCTGCCGACCACTCTGCCTGTGCTCACGCTCTCTCTCTAACAAATAAATAAATAAAATCTTTAAAAAAAATAGTAATAAATTGTTGTCAACAATATTGTCTATTCATTACTCAACAGCTCTTACATAAGGGAATTCAGATTTTAGAAATCATTTAGAATGGCAAGGAAAATCTTTTGTCTCCTCTGTGGAACTTGTGATACATTTCTTTATTTAGGGTAATGAGAACCTTGGCTCCCAGGAAGCTTAGCTAAATCTGGTCTAACACAGCAATCATGCTAAATTACTTAAAAACTATTTATTTCCTTATTCATTTCCCTGGATGTGATTTTCCACTTCTATTAACTATATTATTTACATCCTGTTAAAAGTAACTTTAAATCTTTTATTTAAGAAGAACTATTAAAAAAAAGTCATATTGAACACACAAAAATCTTATTTAAGTAACTGTATCACATTGTAAAAGAATAAAAGAAAAACTAATTAAAGAAAAAAAAAGATTGCCCTTTTATTTAGTATCTGAAAAGATCTCCAATCAGTGGTGCCTGGCTGGCTCAGCAGGTAAAGCATACATCTCTTGATCTCAGGGTTGTGAGCACACTGACTACAGAGATTACTTAAAATAAAAAAATCTAAAAAGATCACTAAACAAAAAATGCTAGAAAGTGATACAGCAAACTAACTGCTTAAGTAAAGAGACTGAAGGAACAGTGGACCCTGGCAAAAGAATCCCTATTTATCTCAGTTTCTTCATTTACCAAAATAAAGGTAGGGCTTCTTACATACCAGGAACATAATTAAGAAAGACTTAATTTATTTATTTATTTGTTAATTTGTTTGTTAAGGTTTATTTGTTCCTTGGCCTCTCCCCTGAGCGTGACAGTTCTTAGCACAAAGCAGATGCTTAAATGTTGTTAAAGTCTAAAGAGCTCGGAGAGGGGCATCTGGGTTGGTCAGGCGTTTAAGTGACCAACCCTTGATTTCAGCTCATGTCATGATCTCATGGGCTGAGATTCTTTTCCCATCCTCCCTCTCCCTCCCCACCATTCGAGTGTGCACACACACTCATTCTCACAAATAAACAAATAAAATCTTTGAAGAGAAAAAAGAATGAAAAGGCAAGTGTAAAGGGGAGAAAACACAGCCAACCACCCATCGGAGAAAGAATTAGTATTTAGAATACATAAGTCTCAAAAAACTCAACAGTGAAAAAAAAAAACCCTATTAGAAAATGGACAAAAGACATGACCAGATATTTCACTGAAGAGAATATACAGATGATAAACAAGCCCATGAAAGACGTTCAGTACCATTAGCCATGAGGGAAATACAAACTAAAAATATGATGAGATACCACTACATGCTTTTTAAACATTTTATTTACTTATTGGACAGAGAGCACACACAGGGGGAGCAGCAGGCAGAGAGAGAGGGAGAAACAGGCTCCTCACTGAGCAGGAAGCCCCACGTGAATTCCTGATCCCGGAACCCCGGGATCATGACCTGAGCCGAAGGGAGTCATTTAACCAACTGAGCCACCCATGTGCCCTACCACTATGTAACTTTAAGAATGGCTAAAACAGGGGCCCCTGAGTGGCTCAGTCAGTGGGGCGTCTGCCTTCAACTCAGGTCATAATCCCAGGGTTCTGGAATTGAGTCCCAAATCAGGCTGCCTGCTCGGTGGGGGACCTGCTTTTCCCTTTCCCTCTGTGGCTCCCCCTGCTTGTGCTCTGTCAAATTAATAAATAACAAAAAAATACTGGGGCATGTGGGTGGCTCAGTGGGTTAAGCCTCTGCCTTCAGCTCAGGTCATGATCTCCGGGTCCTGGAATCGAGCCCCGCAACAGGCTCCCTGCTCAGCGAAGAGCCTGTTTCCCCCTCTCTCTCTGCCTGCCTCTCTGCCTACTTGTGATCTCTGTCAAGTAAATAAATAAAATCTTAAAAAAAAAAAGAATGGCTAAAATAAAAAATAGTAAGAAAGAAATTGTTAACATCACTAAAATGCTGGAAAAGATGTGGAAAAATGGATTTGTCACACATTACTAGTTGGTGAGAATGCAAAATGCTATGGCCACTCTGGAAAATACTCTGACAGTTTCTGATATGACTAAACTACACAATACAGCAATTACACTTAGAATTAACCCTAGAAAAATGAAAATTGACCTGCATTCAAGAACTGTACATAAGTGTTCATAGAGGTTTATAATTAACAGTCAAAAATGAGAAACAACCTTGATGCTCTTCAATGTGAAATGGTTAAACAAAATGTTAGTATGTCCATACTGTGGAATACTACTTAAGTGAATGAACTGTTACTATGAGCCAAAACTCTGATGAATCTCCAAAAAGTTAGGCTGAATGCAAAAGCCCATCCCAAAAGTTACATACTATATGACTCTATTTATACAGTTCTGAAACAAAAATAGAGGGGAGGAGATAATGGGAAGGAGATGAATATAGTAGTAATAAAAGGACAACACCAGGGATTCTTGTGATGATGGAACTGTTCTGTACCTTGTGATCAATTTTAATATTCTAATTGTGACCCTGTACTTTAATTTGCCAAAAGGTTGCCTCAAGGGAAAAATGGACAAAAAGTACCTAAGATTTCACAATAGTATTTTTAAAAACTGCAAGTGAGTCTGTAATTATCTCAAATTAAAGGGTTTAATTCCAGAAAGAAGGCTGAAATGAAACATTTATAAACTGGGGGAGAAGAGAAGGCTAGCACTTTTACTCCTATTATAAAAAGAAAAATTTAGTTAGGCTAACCAAAATATCCACTAACAATTAGAAACAATACAAAACAGTTTATGTATTTAAATTTTCAATTAAATAGCTAAGCACTATAAAAGTTATAAATCCAGGGGTGCCTCGGTTGCTCAATTAGTTAAATGCCTGCTTTCAAGTCATTTTTTTTTTCCAATTTATTTATTTTCAGAAAAACAGTATTCATTATTTTTTCACCACACCCAGTGCTCCATGCAAGCAAATGCCTGCTTTCAGCTCAAGTCAGATCTTGGGGTCCTGGGATCAAACCCTGAGTTGGGCTCCCAGACCAGTGGGGAGTCTGCTTCTCCCTCCCCTCTGCCCCCTCCCTACCACTCAAGTTCTCTCTCTCTCTCTCAGATAAATAAAATCTTAAAAAAAAAAAAAGTTATAAATCCAAACTAAACCCCCCCAATAAAACATAGGACAAAAGCTCCAGGACACTAGAGTTTGGCAATGAGTTCCTGACTAAGACACGAAAGGCAGAAACACCAGAAGAAAAATGAGACAAACTGGATTTCATTAAAATTTAAAAATCTGGGGTGCCTGGGTGGCTCAGTGGGTTAAACTCTCTGCCTTCAGCTCGGGTCATGATCCCAGGGTTCTGGAATTGAGACCTGCATCAGGCTCTCCACTCAGCAGCGAGCCTGCCTCCCCCTCTCTCTCTGCAGGCCTCTCTGCCTACTTGTGATCTCTGTTAAAAAAAAAAAAACTTAAAAAAAATTTTTTTAAAAGATTTTATTTATTTATTTGACAGACAGAGAGAGAGAGATTACAAGTAGGCAGAGAGGCAGGCAGAGAGAGGGGGGGAAGCAGGCTCCCCGCTGAGCAGAGAACCTGATGCGGATTTGATCCCAGGACCCTGGAATGATGACCTGAGCTGAAGGCAGAGAGTTTAACCCACTGAGCCACCCAGGCGCCCCTTAAAAAAATTTTTTTTAAATTTGTGTCTAACAAGCCATTATCCACAGGGTGTAAAAAGAAAGAAAAAAAATGAAAGAAAAAAGAAAAGCAACCCACAAAATGGGAGACTATATGTGCAAATCATCTATCTGGTAAAGGATTAATAGCCAGAATACAGAGAACTCCTAGATCTCAAGAACAAAACCACCTGATTCAAAAAAGAGAAAAGGGCTTGATCACACATTTCTCCAAAGATATAAAATAAGCACACTGAAAGTGCCTGTGGCCAGTAAGCATGTGAAAAGATGTTCAGTATCATCTGTCATTAGGGAAAAACAAATCAAAAACTACAATGAGAGGGGCAGCTGGCTGGCTCAGTTGGTAAAGCATGTTACTCTTGATCCAGTGTTTGAGTCTGAGTCCCACAATGGGTATAGAGATTACTTAAAAACAAAACAAAACAATAACAACAACAACAACAAACTCCAATGAGATACTACCTCATACCCATTAGGATGGCTACTATCCAAAACAAACAAGCAAAAAAAACAGAAAGTAAGTGTTGCCAAGGATACACTGAAATTTTACCCCTTGAGCACTGTTGATGGGAATGTAAAATAGTACAGCCATTGTGGGAAACAATGTAGTAGTTCCACCAAAATAAATAAATAAATAAATAAATAAATAAATATTATCATATGACCCAGCAATTCCCTTTCTGGGTATATAATCAAAAGATTTAAAAGTGGGTCTCAGAGAGATACACATTTTTATGGCAGCATTATTTACAAGAGCAAAAATGTGGAAACAAACCAAGTGTCCACTGACAGATAAACAGTTAAGAAAAATGTGGTATATACAATAGAATATTCACCTTAAAAAGGAAACTGTGGGGCGCCTGGGTGGCTCAGTGGGTTAAGCCGCTGCCTTCGGCTCAGGTCATGATCTCAGAGTCCTGGGATCGAGTCCCGCATCGGGCTCTCTGCTCAGCAGGGAGCCTGCTTCCCTCTCTCTCTCTGCCTGCCTCTCTGTCTACTTGTGATTTCTCTCTGTCAAATAAATAAATAAAATCTTTAAAAAAAAAAAAAAAGGAAACTGTGATACATGCTACAACATGGATGAACTTTTTTTTTTTTAAGATTTTATTTATTTGAGAGAGAGCATGAGAGGGGAAAGAGTCAGAGGGAGAAGCAGACTCCCTGCTGAGTGAGGAGCCCACTTCGGGGCTCGATCCTAGGGACTACAGGATCATGACCTGAGCCAGACAGTCACTTAACCAACTGAGCCACACAAGCGCCCCAACATGGATGAACTTTGAGAACATCATGGTAAGTAAAATAAGCTAGACACAAAAGGACAAACATTGTACAATTCCATTTTTATAAGGCACTTTAGTCAAACTCATTGAGACAGAAAGTACAATAGTGGTTGCCAGTGGCTGGGAAGAAGAAGGAAAGAAGGGGATGTTTGATGTATATACAGTTGCAATGAGAAGAGTTCTAAAGATAGTGATGATTAATGAACAAAAATGTAGACTTATTACTGACCTGTACACTTAAAAATCATTAGAGCAGTAAACTGTGTTGTTTTTACAATTCAAAAAAATTTTTAAGTTATAAATCCAAAGAAAGGAAATCTTAAATACCTGAGGAAGCTTCAGGGGAAAACAGTGGTACTTCAGTTGGACTTGATGGATGATAATGTGTAGAAAGAAGCCAAGCAGGAGTTGCAGAACAATCATTAAAAAATTTAACGATGAGAATGCTCCCACTTTCATCTATAATTGTGCTTATTTCTCAGAATTTCTCAAACAGATCAGTATTTAAATTTTATTTTTCCAGAAACTGGACATGAATTACCAAAAGTTTATAATTTCTTTAAAAATCAGCTTCCAGGGGCGCCTGGGTGGCTCAGTGGGTTGAGCCTCTGCCTTTGGCTCGGGTCATGGTTTCAGAGTCCTGGGATGGAATTCCACATCGGGCTTTCTGCTCACCAGGGAGCCTGCTCCCCACCCCCCCCACCCCCACCCCCCCCCCCCCCCCCCCGCCTGCTTCTCTGCCTACTTATGCTCTCTCTCTGTGTCAAATAAATACATAAATAAATCTCTAAAAAAATAAAAAAATAAAAATCAGCTTCCAAAAATTCAATACAGGTAGTTTTACATTCTGCATTGCATTATTCCTACATACATGCCAGTAAAAGTAATTTGATCTTCTCAAGTAATGCGGAGCATTAGAAAAGAGAATTCTTAGAATATTCCCAGTTCCTCCCTCTCATTCTATATAATGTTGCTATCATTAATTTCACTTATCCATAAACTGTCAACAATGAATAAGCTGCTGCTATCATTAATTAGCAACAGTGATGGACACAAGTCCTTACACATTAGTCAAAACCCACAGAACGAGGGCAGCTGGGTGGCTCAGTCCATTAAGCCTTTGCCTTCAGCTCATATCAAGATCCCCGACTCCTGGGATTGAGTCCCACATCAGGCTTCCTGCTCTGCAGAGTCTGCTTCTCCCTCTCCCTCTTTCTCTGCCCTGCTCCTGCTCTTGCTTTATGTCAAATAAAAAAATAAAATTAAAAAAATAATAATAATAAACAAAACCACCCACAGAATATACATCACAAAGAGTAAACCCTTATGTAAACTGAGTTAATAATGTTAACAACAGGGGTGCCTGGGTGGCTCAGTTGGGTTAAGCTGCTGCCCCTGGCTCAGGTCATTACCCCAAGGTCCTGGTATCAAGCCCCACATCCGGCTCTCTGCTCAGCAGGGAGCCTGCTTCTCCCCTTCCCTCTCTCTGCCTGCCTCTCTGCCTACTTGTGATCTCTGTCTGTCAAATAAATAAACAAAATCTTAAAAAAAAAAAAAAGTTAACAATATTGGTTCACCAATTGCAACAAATGTACCGGTCAGTTAAAGGGGAAACACTAAAGGAGTAGGTGGCAACTCCATACTTCCTTCTCAATTTTTCTGAAAATCTGAAACTACTCAAAAAGTAGTCTGTTTCTTTAAAATTTGAGATTACAGGGACTAGCTCAGTCAGATGGGCCTCTGCCTTTAGCTCGGGTCATGATCTGGTGGTATTGGGATCCAGACACCTGTCAGGCTCCCTGATCAGTGGCTTCTCCCACCCACTCTGTTACTCTGCTGGCTTGTGTTCTCTCAATCTCTCTCTCTCAAAAAAATAAATAAAATCTTAAAAAAAATTTTTTTTGAAATTACCAATTACATACTGCTTTACGATAAATCTTTCCATAGATCCTCTTGGCTCAAATATGGATGTCATTTTTATTTTTTGTAAAATAAGCTGTATTCCAGTTATTTCTAAATTTTAAAATGATCATCTATGACAAACTGGCATCTGCCAAGGTTTCATTATTTGCATGAGCCTAGAACTTGTTTATTCATCCAAGGTTTATTCATCCAAGATTTATTCATCCAAGGTTTCATTCATCCAACGTTTCATTATTTGCATGAGCCTAGAACTTGTTTTTCTACAATACCTATTAAAAATATTCAGAAAATATTGCTATTTTAGCTTCCAGTTAAGTATGGTTCTGAGGGGGAAGAAAAGTATAGTTCTGGAGATCTAATGCACAACATTGTAATACAGTGTTACATACTTGACAATTATTAAGAAAAAAATGTGATGAGAACAAAGTGTCAGCTAACATAATGGAGGCAATCAACACACTGTATACCATAAACTTACACAATATTTTATGTCAATGGTATTTCAATAAAGCCGGGAGGGGTGAAAATTAAAAAGCAAAAATAAACATCTGGCACAAAAAACAGTGCTATTCTATTTTTTAAAAAAAATTTTATTTATTTGTCAGAGAGACAGTGCACATGCACACAAGCAGAGGGAGCAGCAGATAGAGGGAGAAGCAGGCTCTCTGCTCATGGGACTCCATCCCAGGACCCTGGGATCATGACCTGAGCCAGCGGTGGACACTTAAGCAACTGAGCCACCAAGGCATCCCAAACAGTGCTATTCTAAAGAAAATGTATACTTCAAAAAATACCTAGGAAAGCTAATTTCAATACATCTGAAATTAATGATGTACTATATGTTAGCTAACTGAATTTAAATTTAAAAAAAAATCAATACGGTCAGGAAAACTGCATTTATTTTTCAAACCTCATTTACATCACTAACAAACTAAATTACCTCTAGGATTTCACTTCCCCATCTAGGCCAATAGTTTTCTTTTCTGCTAATTAAAAAAAAAAAAAAAAAAAGATGGGGGGTTATCTAGACTAGACTATTTTCTAAGTTAGTCATTTTCAGAGATAAATCCCATTAAATATGAGGAAAATATAAGCATTCTGGGGAACATATCTTTCACTCACACCCAAATTACCTATTAATTATATTACAGGGAAGAATAAGGTTAATAAGCCAGTGAAACACATCAACTGACAAAAACGTTTTTCATGTGTATAAACTACCTAAGTAGAGAATTTACTATTATAATCAAAGGACCAAAATAACTGCCATTTAATGGTATCCATAATTATTACTATGCATCATACTAAGTACTAAGCAATTCAAGGAAAATGTTTATAATTAGAATTATTTTTTTTCTTGTTAAGAAACAAGAGGGTTCATGAAGCCAGTCAAGTATTACTTGAAAATACCCTTAAGGGGCAGAACTACAGTAAAAGATACCAACTTCTATCAACCCAAGGATTTTTATTTCTCTAACAAGTCGCACCCAGTTTAGCAAATTACATTTGGTCCTTTCCATTCCCAGAGCCAAACAATGCTAAAGAAAGCAAATACAGTCTGATTAAATGGAAGATCCTGGGCAGCTATAAAAATTTCCTATTCCACTAATGAAGACTAAATTAATCACATTGCTACCCTAACAGTAGCCGACGGTCTCAAACAATGTAAGACAAGTAAGGGAATAATTCTGCAGTTAATAAAGAACAAACTAACAGTTACACCAGAAGGGAGGTTAGGGTAGGGCAGATAGGTGAAACAGGTGATGGGGATTCAGGAATACACTTGCTATGATGAGCACAGGGTGATGTACGAAGTGTTGAGTCTCCATATTGTATACCTAAAACTAACAGTGCACTGTATATTAACCAACTGCAATTTTTAAAAAAACTTCCAAAAAATTTTTGTAGTTAAAAAGATGGGTTAAATGTTAGAATATATTATTTAATTAATATATTTATTATTCAATTAAAAATAAATAGTACTTTGACAAGTGTAATAAATTATATACCTAGATCTAAGTACATGACTAAAAATCTATTAGCAATTTTTTCAAGTATTCAGAATACAGTAGGTGATACATATGAACAATCAATCTCCTTCCTCTATTTTATATCCAGACAAGAATACAATTAATGAAATTCATTCACAACAGCAATAGCTCTCGCCCTCCCTCTATTAACTTTGTGGAAATAAACACAGCAAAAAATATACGCATTTCTTTATAATTACAAGAAATATGCATACTAGGGACACCTGGGTGGCTCAGTGCAGTAAGTGTCTGCCTTCAGCTCAAGTCATGATCCCAGGGCCCCTGGGATCAAATCCCAAATCAGGCTCTTTGCTTCTCCCTCTCCCTCTGCCTACCGCTCCCCTTACTTGTGCTCTCTATGTCAAATAAATAAATTTTTTTTTAAAAAATGCATACTAGGGCACCTGGGTGGCTCAGTGGGTTAAGCCTCTGCCTTCAGCTCAGGTCATGATTTCAGGGTCCTGGGATCGAGCCCCGTGTTGGGCTCTCTGCTCAGCGGGGAGCCTGCATCCGTTCCTCTTTCTCTCTGCCTGCCTCTCTGCCTACTTGTGATCTCCTTCTGTCAAATAAATAAATAAAATCTTAAAATAGAATAAAATAAAATAAATTAAAAATGCATACTAATAAGAAATATGGATTTGACAACAAGAAAATCATAAACACACAGGAAGGCATAAACTACTAAATAAATGGAAAACTCACCTTCCTACAAAGACATATGGTATTTTGGAGGTATCAATTACTTCCTAAGTAATCTATGAACTCAAAGCACTCTCAATCAAGAACCATACTTGATCTTAGCCAAAAGGCCAAGAAGCGATTCTCCATCAACACAGCAAGAAGCATTTAGAACTTACAATGACTCAAGTCCATCGGGAAAATTCTTTTTTTTTTTTAAGATATTATTTATTTATTTGACAGACAGAGATCACAAGTAGGCAGAGAGGCAGGCAGGAGGGGGTGGGGAAGCAGGCTCCCAGCCGAGCAGAGAGCCCAATGGGGGGCTCGATCCCAGGACCCTGAGATCATGACCTGAGCTGAAGGCAGAGGTTTTAACCCACTGAGCCACCCAGGTGCCCCTGGAAAATTCTTTTTAAAGCAGACTGATAGTGGTGCCTGGGTGGCTCAGTTGTCTAAGCAACTGATTCTTGATTTTGGCTCAGGTCATTATTTTAGGATGGTTAGGTCAAGCCCCAGGTCAGGCTCCATGTTCAGCATCATGTCTGCTGGGGTTTCTCTCTCTCTCTGCCTCGACCCTTCCCCCTGCATGCATATGCATGCAAGCTCTCGCTCCCAAAATAAATAAATAAATAAACGAATAAATAAATAAATAAATCTTTAAAAACAAAAATAAGGTGATAAGACAAAACTTTTTTTTTAAAGATTTTATTTATTTATTTGACAGAGAGAGACACACACACACACACTGCAAGAGAGGGAACACAAATAGGGGCAGTGGGAGAGAGAGAAGCAGGCTTTCTGGCAAGCAGGGATCCCAGGGCAAGCTCAATCCCATGACTCTGGGATCATGACCTGAGCCAAAGGCAGACACCTAATGACTGAGCCATCTGGGCACCCCGATAATTCAAAACTTTCAGGTATTAAGCATACCATAATGAAGGAAAAAAAAAAATCAAGACAATATAGTATTACCATAACAAAAACAAAAATCTTGACATTAATTAAGTATATTTGGGAATATACTATTGATAAAGATAGAATTTTACAGGTAAAAGAAGATTTACCCAACAAACAGTAATATTATCCTAATATCTTAAGAATATCTTAAGAATAAATCCAGATGATTGTTTCACTACTTAAACTTAGGTTATTATATTTATAATCTTAGCACAAATCCTTTTCAAGAATATCATTAAACCCATAAATGCATAAAGATGATTAATCTGACTACATAAAAAAATTTTTTTTGAAGATTTTATTTATTTATTTGACAGAAAGAGATCACAAGCAGGCAGAGAGGCAGGCAGAAGGGGAGGGTGGGGAAGCAGGTTCCCTGCTGAGCTGAAAGCCTGATGCGGGACTTGATCCCAGGACCCTGAGATCATGACCGGAGCTGAAGGCAGCGGCTTAACCCACTAAGCCACCCAGGTGCCCCACTATATCAAAATTTAAACTTCTATATAACCCAATAGCATATAAGCAATAAACCAATTAAATCCATGTGAAACACAAAAGGCATACAAAAATGTAATATTCTTAAAAGAATTCTTACAATGAACTTGCCAACATCAGTTAGTAAGCAATAGATTTAAATCTAGGCACTCTGACTCCAAAGCTTATGTCCTTACCTATTATACTCTACTCCCTGTCTCAGATTTGCACAACTATTTTAAGACAGCTAATATCCAATTTGTTCAAGAATGCACTTAGAAAGGTATGCTTACATATTATTTGTGAAAGTGTAAATTGATACAATATTTTCAGAGGAAATTTGCTTCTATCAATCAATTAGAATTACATACATAGCAAATAAACTGGGTATTTATCTGGCAAAAAAAAAAGCAAATAAAAGTGCAAACATGTGCAAAAAAATAGAGAATAAACATATATTCTGTACAGTACTGTATGTATAACAACCATAACGCTTATTAACACATATGCATACCTACTAGATCTCTAAATATATAATTGATATATATATATAATTGAAACATATCTCCCATTTATATTTAAAAATACTTAGACATGTATATACATGAACAGTGAAATGATGGAATACACACTTAAGTATTCATAAAAATACACAACACACTAATACCAGAATATCTGGGAGATGCGATTATGGAAAAATTTTTCATCTGCTATATATTTCTATATTGAATATTTATAATCAGAAAAAAAACCAATGTAATTGTTTTAGCCCTTTGCCTACCAAAGCCTCTCACTACTTGTACCTTATCTAGCCTTTCTAGCCTACTCTAAAATAACTTGGTCTATGGATACCTAAAAGAAAGAACTGATAGAAGTAGTACTGACTTCAGTAACTAAGGTCAGGAAGAAGACTCCCAGGGTTTCTGGCTTGGGGATCATTTTCACAAGAGCAGACAAGACACTAGGTTGATATCAAGTGTCTCTAAGAAATCAAAGTTTATCTACTATTCACAGTCTCTGTTACTCTTCAGTTAGTCCCAGGATAATGAACAAAATCTTTTGAAATCCCCAAAGATTAACAGGGCACCCAAAGAATCCATTTGCTGCTTCCAGGATCCTTATCTTTTCCTAGAAGACTGAAAGCAAATCTTAATTCTAATCACAAAAAGAAATGCCAGTATACTACTACTACTATTACTACTTCTTCTCTCTCTCTCTCATTTTTTTTTTTTAAGATTGTATTTATTTGACAGAGAGAGCACAAACAGGCAGAGCAGCAGACAGAGGGAGAAGGAGAAGCAGGCTCCCCACTGAGCAGGGAGCCCGATGTGGGGCTTGAACCTGGGACCCTGGGATCATGACCTGAGCTGAAGGCAGATGCTTAACTGATTGAGCCGCCCAGATGCCATGCCAGTACACTTCTTAAATCACTTCAAAATCTCTAAGGATGGGGAAGTTAAACCTCCTTCTTTCCAAGGCTAACTAAAAGCCTTGGCAGGGAGATCATAGGTTTCTTACATTTACACCTAATACAAATTTAAACCACTTCATCCCTGCCCCACCATCCAATGCAGACTTTAGATTTAGTCTAAGGTTTGAAATTCCAAGGACACTGTTATCAGAAAGATCGATATGTATGCCAAACTTTGGAGTCTTACAAACAATATAACCTTAACGCAGAAAGCATAGTTATATCAAAATTACTGCACTCAACTAAAATTGAGCTTCAACATCACCTCCATAAGGATGCAGCCAATGTAGACAATAAGAATATGATTCTTTCCATCCAACTTTCACACAGTAACGTGTGATTACCAGGAATGAAATATTTCACCTAAATATATTGTACCAAACATTACACTTTAGAATTGTATCCCTTTAGAAATACTTTGAAAATTAATTTGACTACAGGGACTTGACTTCTGTATGAAAATGTTTGTCTGAAAACATGTTATCACATCTCCCTCGCCAAAAAAAAAAAAAAAAAAAAAGTATAGAAACAAAACTAGTTCTCACTATCAGAAATAGATTATAACTATGGAAAGGGACAACATGAGAATGAACCCTGTGGTACTGAATTAAAATGAAATGTATCACTGAGAAACCATCCTATATTTACTGAAATATATTCATAAATGTGAATGTATACGTGTGTGCATATAAAAATATCCCCTAGCTTAATGCACTTAAGGCGGCCTGGGAGCAGCAATACCCCAAGAAGCAACAAAGACAAGAAGTGCCCAGATCTTGGCTTCTAAGTATCATTTTCCACTAAAACTTACCGGAGCAAGTTTAACGGTAACTCTAGAATACCATATTGTGCTGGATACAAGAAGTGCTCAAGGAGGAAGAACTGTATCAAAAAGAAAGAAGAAATTAAGCCAGCTAGAAGGGGTTCTCACTACCCAAATCCAGAACATCTGAGTATCAAAACAAATGATAATAGATTATAACCCAGTGAATATAATAGTTTATGGTGATGTAAATAAATGAGTAATTTAAAAATAAAGGAGTGCCTGGGTGGCTCAGTAAGTTAAAGCCTCTGCCTTCGGCTCAGGTCATAATCCCAGGGTCCTGGGAAGGAGCCCCACATCGGGCTCTCTGCCAGACAGGGAGCCTACATCCTCCTCTCTCTCTGCCTGCCTCTCTGCCTACTTGTGATCCCTGTCTGTCAAATAAATAAATAAAATCTTTTAAAAAAATAATAAATAAAGAAGAAAATGTTTACATAGTTCCAAAGTACCTACCCCCCAAATATTTATTAATTGCAGGTGAAGAAAGAATACCTTGACATAGGAGGTATCTGGTAGTTACAACCATAATCGCATAATCAATGACTCTCATCAATAATGGAACAACTGAAATTGCCTATGACCTGATAAGACGCAATGAGAAGAATGCAACATCACTTCCATGATAACCCTTCCAAAGACCTAATCATAAAAATCTAAATCTAATCACAAAATCTAATCAAAGATCTAATCATAACAACATCACAGAAATAGAATTAAGGGATATTCTACAAAATAACAAGATCTACAATCTTGAAAAGAGTCAAGTCCTTGTTTACTTTCAAAGTAAACACAAAAACTGTTTCAGATTAAAAGAGACTAAAGACATGTCAACTAAATGTAATGTAAGATTGTCATGTGGGTCTTTTTGCTCTAAAAGATGTGGGGGACACTGGTAAGATTTAGATGTGGGAAATGTAGTCTTTGTTAACTTCCTAATTTTGACAGTTATAAAGTCATTACATAGGATAATGTCCCTGTTTGTAGGTAATAAAAAAGTTTTTTTTTTTTTAAAGATTTTATTTATTTATTTGACAGAGAGAGATTACAAGTAGGCAGAGAGTCAGGCAGAGAGAGAGAGGAGGAAGCAGGCTCCCTGCTGAGCAGAGAGCCCGATGCGGGACTCGATCCCAGGACCCTGAGATCATGACCTGAGCCGAAGGCAGCGGCTTAACCCACTGAGCCACCCAGGCGCCCTGTAGGTAATAAAAAAGTATTTGGGGGTAATGGAGTATGGATCAGGCACCCTGTAGGTAATAAAAAAGTATTTGGGGGTAATGGAGTATGGATCAGGTGGGCAACATACTGTCATATACGTCAGAGACAAGAAAGGTTTTTGTTACTATGCTTTCAACTTTTCTGTATATTTGTCATTATTCTAAACTTTTAAACATGAAAGAAATATTACTGAAAAATCTGTAGCAGTACCAGAGAAGAGTTTATCTACAGATAACAACACAGAATGGAATTTGTTGAGAATCTGAAGTGAAAGGGGGGAAGGGAAGGGATGACAACAAACCACAACACATCTGAGGAACCAAATACAAAACAAACAAAGTAGGATCTCCAAAAAGAGAGTTTTCTTTGCAAGGAGGACTGAGAAGTGTGTCCTGGGCAGTTACCCAGGTAATAAAACCATAGAACAGCTGCATGGTTAAGGCCTCCAGCAAGCACTCTATACTGTGGGATTTCCGGCACTTGGGCAGTGTAACTGTGAAAATGGGAATATTATCCCCTGAGGGACAGGAAACACCTGTAAGAGGACAAACTACCCACATACCCTAAAGGAGAAAGCCATTAGTTAACTAAATATTCCAAAGCCAGAATAACAGAGATTCACATGGGCTGGGAGAATACCATGAAATGACCAATACCATACAATCTGGATCATAATACAAAGCAATAACCACAATGAACAATCAAACATGACAAAAAACTAGAAGCATGATGGATATACCAAGTACAGTAAGATCAAATCTCTTATACTGCTAATAGAGGAAACAGAAGACAATGTAAAAGTTTTATCTCAGAGATTCAACAGGTTACAAGTAAATAAAAAATAAAACTAAAAAAAAAAAAATAAAAAATAAAACTAAAAATTAAAAATCAACTCCTATGGAATGCCTGGGTGGCTCAGTTGGTGAAGCATTCGACTTTTGATTTCAGCTCAGGTCATGATCTCAGGAATATGAGATCAAGCGCCGCATCCTGGCTCTACACTGAAAACGGAACCTTCTTAAGATTCTCTTCCCCGGGGGTGCCTGGGTGGCTCAGTGGGTTAAGCCTCTGCCTTCAGCTCAGGTCATGATCTCAGAGTCCTGGGATTGAGCCCCACATCGGGCTCTCTGCTCAGCAGGGAGCCTGCTTCCTCCTCTCTCTCTCTCTCTCTGCCTGCCTCTCTGCCTACTTGTGATCTGTCAAATAAATAAATGAAATCTTTAAAAAAAAAAAAAATTCTCTCTCCCTCTTCCTCTGTACCTACACCCTGCCACCGCACACGTGCTCTCCATCCTCTCTCTAAAAAATCTACTCCCATGAAAAATCAAGAGTTCCCAGAAACTCTATCCTTCCCACTAAATAAAGTAACTGAAAATAAGTGAAGGCTAAATTGGTGAACTGAAATAAAATGTCAAGCCTCAGGATTCTTTCAGAATATAATACTAGAAGACAAACACACACATACATACACCACACACACAGGAGCACAAATCAAAGGAAATAATGAAAGCTTCATAAATCTCAACATTCATCTAAGTTTTCAAAGTGTAGAGTGCACTCCTTGGGCCTTAGAAGTCCTCAGACACTTGGAAAGATTCTTTAAGATCAAAACTATTTTCACAATTATACTGAAACATCATGTGTCCTCTCCTATTACATTAACAGGTATGCAGCAAAAATCCAGTGGGTAAAACAGCTAGCACCTTAGTGCAAAACCACTGGAATCAAGCTATATGAACACCACTGCATATTCCCAGATATCTTCTTTTTTCCTTGAAGCTTTCATTAAAGTTCCAGCTAGTTAACATACAGAGCAATATTAGTTTCAGGTGCAGAATTCAGTGTTTTATCACAAGTGCCCTCCTTAATACCCATAACCTGTTGAAGCCATCCCCTGCCCACCTCCCCTCCAGTAACCATCAATTTGTTCTCTACAGTTAATTCCCAGATTTCTTTTTAAATGCCACATTCACTTAATATCTTTAATAAAGCAGTATAAAATAGTTTTATTAAATGTCCACTCTTTAATACATGTCTTTTTAACATTTTATGTGAAGGAATGGCAATGCTGAGGAAAAGCACTTGTGTATTTACTTCAAATTATAAGCTAAATTGGCTTTTTTCTCATGAAACACCACTTTGACCTAAAAGAACAGATGACAAACTATGCTTGTAGACTTACGAATCTGGCAGAGATTTTCTCAAAAATAAACCAAGTATGCCTGCAACTGCAAGGGAAAAACACTAACAGTATTTGTTACCAATGATTAATATTCAGACTTCCAAGTGAAAATTCAGAAATGTTTACCTGTTACCCTGATTTTGACAACTTCACAATATTAAAAACTTTTTTGATGAAATTAGTGGTGATATTAATAATTTTTGTTTACTACTACCTAATGAAATGCATCAAATTCTCGAAAATATAAACAGAACTCAATGAACCAGTATTTCTCCAACAACCATTACGGGATGTCACGAAATTATGCACAGGTAAAAGATTCAAAGTGCAAGATAAACTAATGGATTTTCAGGTAACAAGAATCAAAAATTCCCTGATACAGTGTCACATCTGACACTGCAGCTATCCTTTAAGAAATTTTGGTGTGGGAACACCTGGGTGGCTCATTCAGTTAAGTGTCTGCCTTCAGTTCAGGTCATGATCCCAGAGTTTTAGGATGGATTCCCATACTGAGCTCCTTGCTCAGTGGGGAGTCTCCTCCCTCTGCCTCTGCTGCTGCTCCCCCTGCCTGCGTGCTCTCTGACAAATAAATAAAATCTTTATTAAAAAAAATTTTTTTGGTGTGGTATCAAGCAATATCATCCACAATTATAAAAAAAAAATGTTGAAAATACTCCTTCCTTTTCCAATCACTTCTCTGTATAATCCTGGATTTTCTTCATATACTTCAACCAGAACAACTTACTACAGACTGAATATAAAAGTAGATGTGAGAACCAAGCTGTTTCTATTTAACCAGACATAGGAGACTTGCAGAAATATTTGACAATGTCCCTCATTCTGCTACCATTTGTTTTGAAAAATTGTTCTTGTTGTTTTATTACATCAATGTCATGATAACATACTATGATTTATGTTATTTATTCTTTCTAAAGATTTTATTTATTTGAGAGAGAATGTGCACACATGCACATTCACATGCACATGCACAAGAGGGGGACAGAGGGAGAGGGAGAAGCAGGGGCTCCCCACTGAGCAGGAGCCAGAATCTCCATCACAGGACCCTGGGATCACACCCTGAGACGCAAGGAGATGCCTAACCGACTGAGCTACCCAAGCACCCCAGATTTATGGTTTTTTAAACAAATTAATTGATATTTAGGAATTTCTAATATGGGAAATAAAGTAAATATAACCCACATAAAACAAAGCTTTATGGGACTTCTTAGTAATTTTAAGAGTATAAAGGGATCCTAAGACCAAAAAATTTGGAATAGTTGTCTTAGGTCTACTACTATTACTTATAATTATATTGTGCTATAATAGAGTGAATTCTCTGGGAACCTGGGTGGCTCAGTGGGTTAAACCTCTGACTTCGGCTCAGGTCAGGATCTCACGGTCCTGGGATCGAGTCCTGCATCAGGGTCTCTGCTCAGCGGAGAGCATGCTTCCCTCTTTCTCTCTCTGCCTGCCTCTCTCTGCCTGCCTCTCTGCCTACTTGTGATCTCTCTCTCTCTGTCAAATAAACTCTTTTTAAAAATTTTTTAAAAAATAGAGTGAATTCTCCTAAGGACAAATGAACTGTATAAGGCACACTGTCCTAAAGCAAGTTGTCAAAGACTATTCTGTTTCCTAAGTTATTCAGTCTTCTTTCCATTTTCCTGTTCCCTCTGAGGAACTTAAGGATGTTGCCATAGCCCTTTCTCACCCATTCTAATAAAGCAACAAGCCAAGAAACCACTATGTACAAAAGTAAATGGGCTCTGAATAAGGTTGGCCATAGAACTAATGCCCCCAGATCTTATTACACCCATTTTGATTACTTTTTAAAATTATTTCCAAGGGGCACCTGGGTGGCTCAGAGGGTTAAAGCCTCTGCCTTCGGCTCAGGTCATGATCCCAGGGTTCTGGGATCGAGCCCTGCATCAGGGTCTCTACTCAGCGGAGAGCCTGCTTCCCTCTTTCTCTCTCTGCCTGCCTCTCTGCCTACTTTTGATCTCTCTCTGTCGAATAAACAAATAAAATCTTTAAAAAAAATTATTTCCTACTTTTTCTACTATATTCTATATACCTAAAATCATAGGTATTCTTCAGATAAAGTCTTCTTTTATTAACTTCATTTTTAGATAATCTTTTCTACTGTCTTACATACTACCATTTATAAAGCCTGGCAAGGCCTTCATCCAATGGTATCTGAAACAAAAATTCCAGTGACAAAAATAAAGTGAGTGACAGAATTCCACCGTGCTTATTTTATAAAAACAAACAAAGGAAGAGAATTTCAAAATTTTAGGGACACTGAGAGAAAAGACATCTAACCTGAGGGATAGGACAGAAAGGAAAGGGACAAATGGAGAAGAAAAATACAGAGATATAAGCTTGTGTGTGTGTGTGTGTGTGTGTTAAGATTTTATTTATTTATTTATTTATTTAACAGGGAGATAGAGAACACAAGTAGGCAGAGCGGCAGGCAGAGGTAGAGGGAGAAGCGGGCTCTCTGCTGAGCAGGAAGCCGGATGTGGGACTTGATCCCAGAATCCTGGGATCATGACCTGGGCCTACGGCACCTGCTTAATGACTGAGCCACCCAGGCGCCCAAGCTTATATGTTTTAAAAAGCCAAAAGCATAATGAAACAAAAAGGTAGAGGGGTTTACAGTGTCTTAATAAAGGAGTACATAACAACATGATCTTAACAGAGGTAATTCTGTGGATATTTAAAAAAAAAAAAAAAGAGTTCAGGAAACATAAATTTAAAAATCTATTATGGGTATCTGGTTATAATACTGGCAATACTGGCATGTAAACTGAGTGGTAATGCAAAAGTGATATTTACAATTAAATGGGGCAAATAAATTTTTTCTATTCATGTTGTGAACAGTTTTTTTAGGTGATGAGTACAGACTCATAAAGTTTAGAAAAGAGGGAAAGAGCAACACATAATCAAGAAATAGCTGAGGGGCGCCTGGGTGGCTCAGTGGGTTAAGCCGCTGCCTTCGCCTCAGGTCATGATCTCAGGGTCCTGGGATCGAGTCCTGCATCGGGCTCTCTGCTCAGCAGGGAGCCTGCTTCCCTCTCTCTCTCTCTGCCTGCCTCTCCATCTACTTGTGATTTCTCTCTGTCAAATAAATAAATAAAATCTTTAAAAAAAAAATCCTTTAAGAAATAGCTGAACATGGAGAAAATAGAGGAAGTAAATGAAGCAAACTACAAAAAATAGGAAGCTAAAGAAATGAGAAGACAAAGCATAATAATAGCTAGATTCCTATTTTACAATTAGGAAACCTAAGACAGAGGAGAAAACTAAAGGTAAATCTGAAAAATGGGTGCAGTATGGTTCAAGAGTTAGTTAGTTAGTTAGGCACCAAGGAAGAAACAAAAAAGTGTCTAGTCAAAGAAAACTTGGAGGCAGAAGTGCTGAATTCTTTCCTTACAAAATTCAGAAGTATGTACTGTAAAGTATAATTGACATATTCGTTTCTATGGCAGGAGCAAACAGCCTGCATGCAAAAACTGAAAAATCTATTTTGCACAAGTACAATTTATGTTGTCAAGAAAGGAAAAGATAAAGACCTCTTTAGAATTTACAACCCAGGTGTTCTTACCACGTCTCCCCCAAGCATCTAATAGGGAAATAGGCAAAGGAAAGAGTCAAAACAAAAATGCAAGCAACAAAGTGTTTAAATAGAATCTAACTAAGCAGCACTCAAAAAAGAGAATTACTTTGCTATCCACCATCATTAAAATTCTGCATAAACCCAAATACTTTATGAACACTGTCATAATCTAGTCCTAGCCAAAACAGCTTTAAGTCTAAATTATGTTATCTATAAGCAATTATTTAAAATAAATGCTTAAAGATGCACCTAATTTTCTGAAATTTTTAACTGTTTCTTAAAGTAAGGTATTGTTTACTACCAAGAGTTCAATATCAGCATCTCTAAAAGAAGTGAATTTAGAGATTTACCAAGGATATACATAAAATGTCTCTAACTACAGCTACTACTTCATTAAGAAATAACATGCAATAAAAAGCTGGTTTCCATATTTGAACCACTGTAAGCTTTTCAGACATGAGAAGTTTGCAAAAGCTTGATCTGAACAAGTGAACTTTATAATGTAATATTTGAATTAATTAGTTGAAGGATTAAGTTTATCACTATTGAAAACTCCTAAGTACTTTCCATAAACACTGCCACTAAATACGTACTTTGTGCAATGTAAACAAAAGTTTTAGAAGTACTCCAGATTTACCAATTTAATCTAAGAAAACCCATACAAGACTAAGAAGTATAGAAAAAGAATACCCAAAATGTAAAGCCACTTGAATATTTCAACTGTTTACCATCTTTCTGTAACCTCTTTTCAAACCCTACGGTCACATTTTAAACAAGGCTTGAAAATATGTATAGTTTGACAATAGTATAAAGCCTGAAATTATTTACGTTAATTCAGTACTGAAGTAACAGAATTCTAAGTAAACCACAAAGTGAATTTTATCTTGATGGTACAAAAGGAATCCAAGGTTCTACAAGGGTGAACATTTCACATTTTTAAAGTGTGCTCTCTGCATCTAAACATACTACTGATGCTCAAAATAATAAAAAAAAAAATCAAGAACTTTATCTAAAAACGGATTTAAGCAGTCACTTTCAAGTGCTGCAATACTTCTCACTTGTAAAATTTACTAATGCAGAGAAACATCTTCACAGAGTGATAATTTTCTACAAAAGACTTGCTCTATTAAGGCTCTGTTGCTCTGAGGCCAAGTAGAAGCCATATAAGGAAACTGAAGTTCAATGCCATTTATTTTGTTCTGCTCCTTCGGATGCCCAAGAATAACCTCTTTCGTTGCTTAATATTATGTCCCAAATCATAAAGCAGATCACTTATAGACTTTTAAATTCCTTCATAAAGCTATTCTGACTTAACAGGAATGACTTGATGGTTCACCACCTTACCAACACAAATAAATAAATGATAAAATTTTAAAGACGACCTCTGAGGGGAAAAAAATCAAAACAATATATAATAATAGTTAAGAGACTCCCATTTTGGAAATGTACTTAACATAATAAACAAGCTGTGAAATAATTTGGTCCTGCTCTTCAAAAGCTATTTCTTCTTTCAACTAAAGAATGTCAACTATTTTTCATGGAGTAGCATGAGAAAACTAAATATTAATTTACAGTTAAGATATACCTATCAACAGGATGCCATACTCATTTAATATTTATTCCAAAGCACGGTATTATGTTTCACTTCCTTTACCACAGTATAAGGGGGGGAAAAAAAACACATACTAAAACACCAACCAGGGGAGCCTGGGTGGCTCACTGGGTTAAGCCTCTGCCTTCAGCTCAGGTCATGATCTCTGGGATCGAGCCCCGAATCCGACGCTCTGCTCTACGGGAGTCTGCTTCCCCATCTCTCTGCCTGCTTTTCTGCCTACTTGTTATCTCTCTGTCAAATAAATAAATAAATAAAATCTTTTTAAAATAATAATAAATAAAACACCAACCAAAAAGCCGTTTGTGTTTGTTGTAAACAAACTAGTTTTTTCTTTGAGGACTACCAATTGGTTCAGAAGTGTTTATAGCTCTGACGGGTGGAATGTCTCCCATGTTTCACTAATTTCCTGCCACCAGGGTAGGCACCTATCACTTACTATACAGAACCAGCCAAAACATTTGGACCAATACAAAAATGTAAATAAAGTACTAAAGTAAAAGAACTGATGTTTATTATGATCAATAAGACCTCCATAAAAATCGTTTTAAGCGTTTTACTTTCCTTTATATATTCTGTTCTTAACTACAGAGGAGTCCTAAGAGATCAGACTACTTACGGGTGTATTTGTTTTTTAATTACAACTCTTTACCCATAATACTTTCTCCTTCTCCTTCCTAGGTCACTTACAAGAAAAATTAAGCAGATACTTCCTTCCTTTCGATTAACCAAACAAGTATCATTGAGATTATAAACGTCCGAAAAGGAGCCAGCTACTGAAAAAATACATCTCCCACCTTTAAAAAAAAAAAAAAAAAAGACTAAGTATGGCAAAGTTTGTTTATAAAATCCAACCAAATACGTTTCTAAGGGCTGCAACTAAAAATAAAACAAAACCTCTATATACAATTAACGCAAAAGTCAAGTAATCGGCAACAGTATAAACAAATGTGGCAGCCATCTCAACAACAGTAAATCCCTCGCTGCAGCGACCTAACTTTTTTCCAAAACCGGAGCTGCCAGGTTCGACAACTTAATAAATAAAATATATACATTGTATATATTTTAGGAAACTAAAACTTCTGGACCTAGTGCTGAACAAAGGCACGCTTTCTTCCGATTGCTTTAAACTTTTCGTCTCACCGCATTCTTACAACCTCTTCTAAAGTAACCACAGTCCAGATGGTAGAAGGGGGAAAAATCAGTTCTACTTACTATTTAGCAACTGAAAGACTATCCACTTCGACACTACGAAAGATTAATCTAGAGCAAGTGGGGGAAAAGTGAGAAACCCCAAAGTACCTCTCCTTCCCGGCCCAAGAGCTCTTCTTGTGGAGAAAATTACCTTTCGGTCGGGCAGTGTCTCAGGGTAGCTTTTTCAAGGCTTCGCCAGACATGATTTCCTTTCCTTCATTAGTCACTTTGGATCCAGCCGAATTTCTCTCTCCAGTGAGAGCGGATGTGGAGTGGCCTCCCACAGTAGGACGAGTAGGTGGTTCGGAGTAGGGGGTTGGGAAGAGGGCTGGTTTCCTGGTCTCAACTTAGACAGGAGTTTCCCAGCCCCAACTAGGATCTCCGCCGAAAAAAAAACTTTTCACTCGTGACACCGCCCGGAATTACCGTGCGAAACTCACTTCCTGCCTTGGCGTAGAAGCAGGATCCAGCTCGGTCCAGGGGAACCCGGAAAACCAGCTCCGCGCGCGCCGGGGAGGGGGAGGGCAAGGGGGAGTCCGCGGAGAGCCTCGAGCTCCAGGCGCCCGGCGCGCCCCGCACACCCGACGGCGGCGGCGGAACTCGGCCGGCGGGGACCAAGATGCCGCCGGGGCGCTGGGCGAGCCTCGGCCGCGCTAGGCCGCCAGCTCCTCCTCGCCGCCGCCCCCAGAGTCGGGCGGCGGGGTTATTGTCTCGATAGCGCCTGCCGCGCCCTTCGCCCGCGCCGCCGCCGCCGCGGCCGCCGCGGCCGCCCCGGGCCGGAGCCGAGGGGCCGGGCAAGCTCGATGGCGGCCCCCTCCCCGGGCAGTCCGTCGGGCCGTCCGTTCTTCCGTCCGTCCCTCTCCGCCTTTCCCAGTCGCCCTCGAACCCTCGTCTCCCTCTCCCGTTTTCCCGCCGCCGTCCTTTCGCTCCCCTCCTCGTTCTTCTCCCCAGGCGGTGGTGGCTCCCCCGGGAAGCCCAGCGGGTGGGGGCAGGCGGCGGCTGGGTCTCCTCACGAGCTTGCGGGGCCGCGGCAGGGGCCGAGGCTGCGTCCCGCGCCGCCGCGCCACATTCACTCGAGCGAGAGACTGCGAGGGGAGGGGTGGGGAGGGGAGGGAGGGAGAGGAGAGAAAGGAGGAGGAGGGGAGCTGGGGCGGAGGGGAGTGACTGCCTCTCAGGCCGCAGCGGCAACAGCGCCACCGCCCCGCTGGTGAGGGGGAAGAGACTGCGCGCGGCTCCTCCGCGGCGGGGGCGGGGGCGGGGCGGCCTCCCGCCGGCTTCTCCCCAACCGCCAACAGCCGGGCTGGAGGCCGGCGCGAGCCAGTCACTGCGCGCGGGGGCGGCGCGGGCAGACGTCCGCGGCGGCGGTGGGGGCCGGTGGGGGCCGGTGGGGGGCGGCGGCGGACCCGGAGTCGGGGGGTTGCGGGGGGAGGGGCCGGCGGCGGTGGCGTTAGGCCCGCTCAGGCCTAGGCCGGGGGAGGCCTGCCTGCAGCCCCCTAGCCGCCCGAGGTGGAGGACGCTAACGATGCGGACCCCGACTCCTTTGCGCCCAGCCCTGGAGAGACTGAGCGCTCCCGGCTGAGTGCCGGCCGACTGAGCTTCTCTCTTAAGACCGTAATCGGTGCGAAGGGTTCAAGTGCAGTCCCGATTTTAAGGCTGCAGGTATCTCAACTGCAGCACTCCAACTTCCTCTAATGGCACGCTCGGTTTGCAGGAAACCACAGCGGCGGCTCGGTGAAGCTTCCCACGCCGGCCCTCGCTCGGAGCTTGCTCGCGCAGCACAGCAGCTGGAGCTCCTCCAAGTCTCAGCCTCACACCGGCGAGGAGACAAAGCTGGCGCGGGGAGGGGGAAAAAATGGCCCGCGAAATTGCCTCAAGATAGTGCCTTTGTTAGAGGAGGCATTGGCCACACTCCGAAGGCGACGTCCCAGCGGTTTCGGTGGTGCAGTCTTGAATTGCGCTGGCCCTAATAATTCAGTCTGGCAGGGTTTGCGTTTATTGCGGAGCGAGACTCTTAAGCATTCCATCAACACATATGGCATAAAACGCT
Organism: Neogale vison; assembly: GCF_020171115.1. Classification (NCBI taxonomy): domain Eukaryota; kingdom Metazoa; phylum Chordata; class Mammalia; order Carnivora; family Mustelidae; genus Neogale; species Neogale vison. The sequence goes on from NC_058091.1 coordinate 222,244,816, forward strand.
TCAACCATAACATTGCACAGTTTTTGCAGTTACTGCTTTAAATATGTTAACAGACAAGACGGCCTTGTTTTACCAGACAAGGAACGTGATAGATACGGAAGAAACCATTCCCCGCCCCCAGTCTCTGCTGTGCTTAACCCTGTACAATGATGGTAATTAGTCTCTGTGTCCCCAAAGTCATTGCTTCAGTTCTTCCGTCTGTGTTCCAGAGATAATTATTTATTACCAAGTTTGAATAAGGAACTGTATGCCCTATAGATAATTTTTGGCTTGCATCCAAAGGAAGGAGTTCATAAAGTCCATCAAAGAACTGTTTACCAAAGTGAGTTGTACACTAGTGAAAACACTCGAAATAACTCCAAAGGTATTCAAGACATTCTGTTAGTGTGACAGCATCTTAACTACTTCCAGAACTGCTGGAATGAACACAGGTGGTTCTTTAGGGTAGAGCTGAAGTTGAAGGCTCCCAAGTAGTACCAAAGTGTTCAGGTTTACTCAGTGCTGGAGTGGAGGTAGGAGAACATTTAACTACAGCTAAGAAATGAAATGACAATCAGGTGTAATAGTAACACCAAGCTAGTTAAGCCATCTTATGTGAATATGAGTCTTGGGCATTGCATAAAATCTAAAGTTGGTATATTGTTTATGGTATTTTTAATCTCAGAAGAAGGATTTCCTGTTCCCCTTTCAAAAACCGGCTTGAGGGGCGCCTGGGTGGCTCAGTCGTTAAGCATCTGCCTTGGGCTCAGGTCATGATCCCAGGGTTCTGGGATAGCCCAACATTGGGATCCCTGCTTGACTGGAAGCCTGCTTCTCTCTCTCCCATTCCCTTTGCTAGGTTCCCCCTCTCGCTGTGTCTCTCCCCATGTCTCTGTCAAATAAATAAATGAAATCTTAAAAAGAAAAAACAAAAACAAACAAAAAAAAAAAACCCACACCTGGCTTGAGTCTGACCAAACTCAGTAGCATAGCCCTGAACTAAAAGGGTCACTCTACTAAAGCATCCCAGGATGGAGTATCTCCCATACCAGTATGAGACCAGATGGAATCTGGAATTTCAGTGTTGTATTTAGTCCCAGGTTGGTTCAAGACCCCTTTAAATGTGGCATCATAGATGTATGTAAGCCTAACTGCCACCACCCCTTCCCAAACTTAATGGGACCAGACCAGTTCCTAGGTTAGGACCTGCCTGGGCCCTAACTTTTTTCCCCTACTTAAACTCGTATTGGGGTCCAATCTGGCCAGTTCCCATTTAGGCTGGAAACGTTTTTATAACCAAAGCCCCTCCTCCAATTCACCTAAAATTTTGCTGTGGGAGTTAATCCTTTTGAGTCTTTTATTTCTCTAGCACAAAGCCATAATCCTGGGAAAGGTAATATTTAAGCCTTATTAGTCATTTATACCTAATTCATCAGATTGCTTCCCCAAAGCAGCTTTGATGAGAGGGAATATAGAGACAGCATATGCTGATGCTGAAAAGGTAGGAGAGGGAAATGTGGTTCCATTCTTTGGGGAAATATGTGAAGAGAAGTATAGATAATAAGGTGCCTCCCATTTGATTGTTAAGTAAGTACTACGTGTACTGCAAGAATGAGCCCCAAAGCACTGAACCTAAGAGGCTGGAAGCCAGGATACACCATTTACCAATATTATGCATTTTGACAAATGTTTCTTTAATGATGCCTTTTAAAATATCTTCAGCAGGAATTCTGTGTCTGTGCTCATACAGAGGTGAAATGACAGATATATATGACCAGGGTATTCAGAAATCAGAAATAATGATTCATCTTTGTTGTTCATCACTGACTACTTAGTTCTAAATCATATGAGCAGCACATACAGATGTAGCCAAATCTTCCATTTGTTCTTTTATTATAAGGCATTCTTGGTCTGTGCTTTACAGATTAATTTCCTTTGAAAATCTTCTCACAGTTCAACTAAGATGGACTTAACATTTCAATTATGATTAAAAAGAGAACTAAAGCCCCACCTTCAACAAGCCTGCCTAACTGTGATTCCATAATGATTAACTGAACTCCAGGACCACCTTAGAGAGAAAGCTAATAAATTTGTTGATACTCTAGCTTCATCTTCCCCATTGTGATTCTCTAAATAATTCTCTGTGAAAGGCAGGGAATTCTTTCTTTGGGATTCCCCTTCCCAGTGGCTGGGCTCAGGAGAGGAATTACTGTCTGCTACAGATAAGCCACATATCTGAAGGAAAGTCTTAAGGTCTTAAACATTCCAGGGAATGCACACAGCATTCATCAAGGGAAAAAAAAGTCTCAGCAAAGAGCCTATCTACTGTTTTAAAAGGGTCCCCCTGTCACTTCCCTATATCAGCCAGGCAGCTATGCAGAGGCACTGCGAAAGAAAGCAAGTAAAGGGCAAAGGGACATTCCAGATGATCATTCTTTTCTTTCTTTCTCAAAACCTAGTGAAGAATTGGTTATCTAAAACCAAAGTCTTTGTCACAGTATCATTAGGGGAAAATTAATCTAGAATAAAGCTAGAGTTTTTAAAAGTCTAGAAGCATTAGAGCAACTAGATCAAAAGGCATTATAACATGTAGTTTTAGTAAGGATTGACTTCCCTATTTTCACTTCCATCCTAGCCCCTTGATAGGGAGAGGGCAGGAGGTTAGGGTACCAAGAGTGTGGGAAAAGGACACTTGGGTTCAAAAGAGGCAATACATGCAGGAACCAAAATTAAGGATTTTATAATACTTTGGGAATGGAATCATCCCTCCTGTAGCATGCCTTTCTGACATATTTTCAATAATATTTTTTGAAACAGAAGTAAGCCTGCCTCTTGTGAAAAATCTTATGAAAAGTTTTCAAGTTTTTTGCCCTAGTATATGCTTGATAATCTTTTGTTTTCCATCCTATACATTTTATAGCCTCTTGGAATTAAATTTCTTTCAGATGTCTTATGAGTTTTTTTTAAAGTAGAGAGAAAATAAATAATGCCCGGTGATTTTATATGTGATCTCTGAAGCAGGACAGCCTGAATTAGAAACTTAGCTACTGAGTGACCTTGGGCAAGTTCCTGAACATCCATAAACATAAACTTGAGCTTCCTCATCTCTACAATGGGGACTATAATACTAACTGCCTCGTAGATTATTGGGAGGATGACATAGGACGACGCTCATAAACTGCTTAGCACAGTGTTTGGCACATGAAAGTGTTAACTATTATAAGTAGTTCACTTTAAAATGCACTGATAATATGTACCATGCTTCCATCACTTCTAAGATGGCCAGATAGATAACATTTCTAAAAAACAACAACAACAAAAAAAAAAAACTAGAATACTTCTGAGAGGAAAAGCACACATTAATAACAATTATCCAGAGACAACAAATGTAAAACCATGACTGTCCTGGACCAACTAAAACAAATAGTCTCCCTAATCATTTCCAACTTTACTATTTCCTTCTGATCACTTCCCCTCTCATAGCTTCCCTGGTATGAATCATAATCTATGTCAATCATACTACAACATGCACACTTCTTCTAAATCATAACAGTATTAATCAACAAATAAAGCTTAAATACTGCTGCTTATTGCCTTTCAGTTCAGGCTTTCACTTAAGAATATCATTTTTCTTTGGGTAACGAAACTGTTTTCCTACTCACATGCACACTATATATTTTTCTATAGTATTTTTTTTAAAAAAGACTGTTTAGCATCAAGTATGAAAACAGCCAATACATGAATGTGAAGCATGATTTGAGATGTAGTGTGAGGCTAAATGCCCTGCTCTAGACGGCAACTATGTATCATAAAAACTTGTTTAACTAACCAAAATACCATTCCTATTTCAAAGTAAATCATTTCTGCTGTTGATGATAACAATATCATCAGAATACCTGGAGAAATATCACTTAAATCGAGTTTAATCAGTATTAAGAAAATGAAACTTCTCAACTGGGTTTTCTAAAATAATTCTAGATATACTTTAACACTCATACTTCCTTCCACCGGTGGGGGGGGGGAATGTATTTTCTGAGAATTGAGTACAAACTTTCCTTCAGAAATGTTGAGCTAAAAATAGCATATTTTAAAATAATAGCATATTTTAAGATGTTTCCTCTATCTTCTGTTTTCCTTAGCTCAATTCTTTTATTTTTCTGCCATTAAATTTATGTCAACAATCAGATCAGTCATGTAGTAGTTTAGTTTTCTTAGTTTCTAGTAGTCCTCTAAAATAGATACAAAATTTGTCTTCCTTCTACCTCTGGAAACTGCCTCTGAGGGTTTATGTTTTCTCATACAAAACATTTTATTGTATATTTTTCATATTTCCTGCTATATACCATGCCAAACTATTTATAGAAAAGTCACTTTCCTTCCAAAGGATTTGTAATTCTTTACATAGGAATAAATATGTAAGGAAGAAATAGTTTTCAAATATTTTATTAGATAATTTCAGCACAATTTTTCTTTTTCATTCTTGATATTTTATTTCATTTACCTGATTTCCAGTCACTTACCTCATAGATAACTGATATTTCCGGTTTGTCTTCTGTCGTAATGAAACCTTAGTTTATAAGTTCTTTGTCATCAATCCTGTCATCTTTCAGAAAAGTTCTGGCACTGACATTAGCATTTACTAGCTGATGACCTTGGACAAATGATTTAATCTCTGTGCAATAATTCATGATCTATAAAATGGAAAGATAAGCCCCTTCTTATCTATCTCATAGGGTTATTGTGGGTAGCAAATGAGATGAGGTAAATGAAAACACACTATAAATATTACATAAATAAACACTGTCTTTTTTTTACATTAATAGTAATACATTTCATTATTATCATCAATGAAATATCATAAGCCATATTCTACGTACATTGACATAGCGGCTCTATACTATGCATACTTTAGATTACCTATTACGTGCACAGTCTATTTTCTTTTTTTCCTTTTTTTTTTTTAAGATTTTTTATTTATTCATGAGAGACAGAGAGAGGCAGAGGCAGAAGGAGACACAGACACCCCACAGAGCAGGGAGCCCGATGTGGGGCTCCATCCCAGGATCCTGGGATCATGACCCAAGCCGAAGGCAGACACTTAACCAACTGAGCTACCCAGGCACCTGCATGGTCTATTTTATATAAAGTCTATAACCTAAAAGAAGAGGTAGGTATAAACTCATCAAATTTTATATAAAAATTCAAGTCATTAATTCAGCTGTCCAAAATTCAGAAGCTTTATTATTCAGACACTGGTTAGATTTTACACTATGAAATGTTGCTAGACAAATGAGAAGCGTTAAAATTAGGGAGAATCTTTGACCTACTTAAAGATAATAAGTTTTTTAAACTCTAGAATCCAAACATTTTTAGTAGTGTTTGAACAAGCATGAAGGGACCTTTAGAGGCCTGGTTTCTAGTTCAGCTGCATTTTATAGGTGAGAGAGCTTAGATTTGAAGACTTGCCCAAAGTCATAGTACTGGTTAGAGGTAGAACCATAATTAGAACACAGTTCTCCCCCATTTCAGTATCTGTTCTTCTCTACTACACTGCCACCACACAGAAATCTAAACATGGAACAACAAGAAACCACTGAAGAAAAGTTTGGCAGAACTAACCAAATTCATAAAACTTGCGTTGGCCAAAGCCATTATAAACAAAGTTAAAAGACAAATGACAGTTGGAGAAAAAATACAACATATATGAGAAACAATAGCTAATATTTATACTATATAAAAGGTTCTTATCAATCCAGAACAAAATAATAATCCCATAGAAGTATTTACAGAAACATAAATCAATAGCTCACACACACACACACACACACACACAATACAAAGAGCCAATAAACATTTGAAATATGTAATGGATTTAAAAAGCAAGTAGAGAACAACCTCATTTAAAAACCAAGATAGCTTGGAGCACCTGGCTGGCTCAGTTGCAAGAGATTGTGACTCCTGATGTCGGGCTTGTGAGTTCAAGCCCCACAGTGGGTGTGGAAGTTACCAAAATAAATAAATAAACTTTGTAATAAAACAAAGCAAGGTAACTGAAAGTCTACTCAGCTTTTGTTGTTTTCATTAGAGTTGGGGAGATAGCTCTTTTTCAACTCTCTCAATGAGCAAAAGGAACCCCAAAAAGGGGGTCCCAAAAGGGGATCCTATGACTTTGATAGAAAGAGAACCGAGCCATTCTGATGACAACTAAATTGGAATTAAATTAACTTAGGGGGCGCATGGGTGGCTCAGTCCGTTAGGTGGCCACTCGACTTCAGATCAGGTCATGGTCCTGGGGTCGTGAGATTGAACCCTGCCTATGCTTCTCTCTCTCTCCCTCTGCCCCTCCCCCTGCTTGCATGTGCATGCTTTCTCTCTCAAATAAATAAATCAAGCTTTAAAAACAACAACAACAACAACAATACCTTAAACATGGTCGCAGAAACCAGTCTTTCTGGTGCTGCTGCTCCATGAATGTCTGTCTATAGGGAAACTCAGTAACACCAACTGGAAAGGATCAGGGCTAAGCAAACACTAATGGGCCTCTCTTTGGGCATATTCCCCTAGGCCAAACCACCAGGCTTCTGGATATGCATTTGCCACACTGTGCTCAAGTTAAGGTTATGTATTCTGGAAACCATGGATTTTAAGATACTAGGATTCTAAAATAAGTGCTGAACAGTGTGAGATGGTGGCAAATTGTTCCAGCAAATCAAAATTGTGTTTATGTAATGAGTTTAAGGCCCTGAAATTACCTCCCAGATTCCATTAGGGTTACAGACTGAGGTTCTGTTAGGGCTGGGGAATCCTGTGAAAGGATCCAAGGAGTCAAGTACAGAAGTAACCATAGGAGTGGGGAAGAGGCAGAAGAAATTCTGCCTTTATTTGTAATGTGAACTTTCTCTACTCTTCACACTTCCTTGGACTTGCTTCCTGGCAAGTGTTCCAAAGACAAGTAATAGGGGAAAAAATGAGATCAGGTAGGACAAAAGGAGAAAAAAGTAGCCTTAAGCAATTTTTAAAAAGAAACCAAACCTAAACCCAGAAAGTGAAGCAAAATATTTTTCTAAAAGATTAAAATAAATTTGTAGAAAACACAATGGATGAAAGGAGAAAGAAAAATGAGAGTCAGAAATCACTAAAAAGAGCAAGTAGAGGGGCGCCTGGGTGGCGCAGTGGGTTAAAGCCTCTGCCTTCAGCTCAGGTCATGATCCCTGGGTCCTGGAATTGAGCCTGCATTGGGCTCTGCTCAGCAGGGAGCCTGCTTCCTCCTCTCTCTCTCTCTGCCTGCCTCTCTGCCTACTTGTGATCTCTGTCTGTCAAATGAATAAATAAAATCTTTTTTTTTTTAAAGTTTCCATTAAAAAAGAAAAGAGCAAGTAGGAAAAAAAAATTACATTTTAGGGACACCTGGGTGCCTCAGGCAGTTTGGCATCTGCCTTTGGCTCAGGTCATGATCCCAGGATCCTGGGGTGGAGCTCTGCACCTGCTCAGCATAGAACCTGCTTCTCCCTTTCCCTCTGCAGCTCCCCCTACTTATGCTCTCTCTCTGACAAATAAATAATTTCAAATGTTTAAAAAATTATATGTAAACCTTCCTAAAAGCCAGAAAATGAGATTGATTTCAACATATTATATATATATATAAGGGGGAAAACTTAAAAACAAAAGATGAATAACACTGGATAAAGTAAAAATAAAACAAAGAAACTCCCCAAATCTAGAACATAAAAAAAAAAATCATAAAACAACAAACTTGTGAATGCATAAAAAGAAAGAAAAGAAAACTGCTAGAGGCATTCAGTTTCTGAGTAACTGATTATCTCGAAGAAACAGGATCCTGCTGTGCCAGGACCTCCTAGGTTAATGGAACAGAGGGCTCCTCTGAATCTGCTAGGATATTGAGGCTCATGGCTCCCAAGTGTCCTTAACTACTTGTGAAAGCAAATATCTGACTTCAACAGCTGATTGAAGCAGAACTACCTGGACTGCATGGACTTCTCCCAAGACCTGACTTCCCTCTTCTTCTCAGCATAGTAAGTTATACTGCCAGTTAATCGATAACCTGCCTGCACACGACCGCCTAGGTAGGAATTTGTAGAGCTAGACTATGAACTCAGCAACCTGAAGCCAGAGCGTCAATGCCAACCATTACATTCTGTGGTGTCCTGTAACTATGCTTCATGCCTGTACCAGTAGCTTTTCCACACCCATTTATAAGCTGACATTCTCACTTTTAATCATTAGGGATTTTTTTCATAATTCATAACCTTCCATAGAATAAAAACAAAAGCAGTTTTAATTTCATCTTGAAATACTTCCTGTTTCTATGTCTTCTTCCCCCGCTCATTTAAAACAAAAGCCCGTCCCTTTCTTTTCTTCTTGTTTCTCTCCTTATTATAAAACCCATGTGTTTACATTGTAAAAAATAAAGTGCTTCTAAAGTACACAAAACTAGAAAAAAATATTCCACCAAATATAAACAATTAAAAACAGGACCCTGGTAATGATGTTATTCAAGTGCCTGAATGTATCTGTAGAGACTCGGTGCTTTTCAGGCCTTTTCTGCATAGCATAATGCTCATTTTTACCTAGAAGACATCATTGTCAGCAAGACTGACAACTAGAGCTACATCTTTATTGGTGGGATTGAATAAAAAGAAGCCGTTCCAATTTGGTACTGCAGTAGTTGCCTTTAAAGTGTTGATTCTATGTTTTCTCTTAATCTCATTTGTAATCATCCCATCTCATTTTACCAAAAACCACTGCATTGGAATCTTACTGATAATCATTCTTTGTGCAGGCCTAATGTAGTATGGCAAAAACAGAGTGAGCATGGCTTCAATACGGATGTACTAAGTGGTGTCTAATATCTTGATATTCTTCTGTTCTTTTAATGTATGTATGACTCCCTGATGCTTCTGGGCCACTGGCAGAGAAGGTAGTTTAAAAATCATGACCAACATAAATTTCCATCCATAGACTCCACTTTTTTACTTTCTCACATCACCTCATCTAAAGTCTTTTGTGTTTAAAAGTCTGTAATAGCCCTAAAGGAAGGTATTATGTGTTTCATCTGTTGCTCCAAAAGAAGCGAAAAACCAGACTATTAACCCGCTGTGTAATCCCTGCACAGACTACAACGCCTTTCGGTGGGAAGCCAGGCTCTGCCAAGAGCACGGAGGATTGCAATTTAAACATTACAGGGTCAAGTTCAACATTTGTTCCATTCACAGATCTCCCACTAACATCAATGAGAGTCTTGTGCAGAGTAGAATTTCTTCCTAAATGATTTCTGTAATGCCTCTCTTTTGTCAGAACATATTCCGCAAAGAATGTAATAAAGAAAATATACGTAGTACCTCTCTTTTTTATCCCTCCTCTTGATTTCAATAATATGTCATCTCCAAAAAAAAGCGTTTTTCTTCTAGGACACGATTTAAAGGTAAATAAGCCAGTGCAGAGAATGTAAAGAGATTTTTCATTCAATCTGGGTTCATTTGTCTGAGGGTTTTTTGTTTTTGTTTTTGTTTTGTTTTGGCCTGGGATATAAACATCACAAATGAATTCAGTCAACAGCCTTTGAACCAAAGAAATTTTATGTTCTATGATACATCATAATTGACTGATTGGGAACATCGAGTTCTTAAGCTATTAGATTAAGGTATGCGGAACGAAGTATCAATTCCACAAATATCCCTGGGTAAGTAAAGGCTGCTAAATATGAAAAGTGAAGGTCCTGAAATTTATATAATTGTTAGAAAGGTAGGCAATCTATATTAGTGAAGAGTTTGAATACTACAATGAAATTTTATTGTTCTTAAGTAATATAGTAACATCAATAAAAATTAATAAAGTACTTCAACAAATGAATATGCATGATTTATATTTAGCCCATTGTTTATGTGCCTTATAATTTTCAGGGAAAATAAAATATCTGAATAGTAAAATATTAAATTCCTTTTAAGGGAAATAAAATATTAGGTATTTTTCTTTAAATAACTATAGTAATTATCTGATTAACCCTTCTATCAGTTTATAGAATGAGACATTAATTTACATTACACAAATTAACTTTAGTGTCTAATATCATAATGTAAGGTTATCTTTGGCTTTTAAGATTTAAAAAGAAAATCTGCAGTTTCTTATACACTTTAAAATCTGGTGTATGTTTTCCTTAATCTCCAGAAATATTTTAAAACAGATTGGATTCTAAACATCATTAGTATTCTATAAAAAGTTTTGGTATGACACACTCATACTTCATGTAAGGGAGATGCTCTTACTTTTCTGTGGCTCAGGAAAGGTTTTATAAAGGCAATCTGGGGACAAAGATAGCTGATAGAAGGTAAAAACAAAATAGGCACTTTGGCCTATGCAACAACTCACTCCCTGTTATGTCCATCCATTGCCAACTTCAAAATTTCTTGTTTTGTTGTTTTTTAAAATTTAATTTAATTAATTTATTTTTTAATTTTATTTTTAAGTAATCTCTACACCCAGTGTGGAGCTTGAACCTATAACCTTGAGATCAAGAGTTGCAAGCTCCACTGACTGAGCCAGCCAGGTGCCCCTTGAATATATTTCTACAGAGGTTCACTCCTCCTTCAAACTGTAACTGTGGCAGGCCTTTCAGAAAATCACAAAGTTACACCATCTACTATTTATTAATGGTGCACTCAAACAGTAAAAACTTCTTTAGGAAATCAAGCAGATGTCAGATATCAATGGCATTTGTGGAATATCTCTTATGGATCCGGTAGGAGCCTAGGCATTTCACAAGTGGTATCTCACAAGATAAGTCAAGAGATATCAAGTTAGGGACGCCTGGGTGGCTCAGTTGGTTAAGCAGCTGCCTTCGGCTCAGGTCATGATCCCAGCGTCCTGGGATCGAGTCCCGCATTGGGCTCCTTGCTAGGCAGGGAGCCTGCTTCTCCCTCTGCCTCTGCCTGCCATTCTGCCTGCCTGTGCTTGTTCTCTCGCCCTCTCTCTCAGATAAATAAATAAAATATTTAAAAAAAAAAAGAGATATCAAGTTATTTGTTACGGGTCATATTCTTAGAAGTTGAATTCTTGGGGCGCCTGGGTGATTCAGTGGGTTAGGCCTTTGCCTTTGGCTCAGGACATGATCTGAGGGTCCTGGGATTGAGCCCAGCATTGGGATCTCTGTTCAGCAGGGAGTCTGCTTCATGCCCCCACCCCGCCTATGTCTCTGCCTACTTGTGATCTCTATCTCTGTCAAATAAATAAATAAATAAATAAATAAATAAAATCTTTAAAAAAAGAGAGAGAGATATCAAGTTAAGAAGTTTTAGAGAAATCTGTGATTTATATGGCAATTTCAGAATTTCAGGAACAATCAGTTGTTCCATTGTCCTAGAAATCAGACGAGTCCCCATGTAGAAGTTACCATTACAAACAGACCGTCAATTCTTTGGTGATCTTTTGAGTTGGGGACTGTTCATCAGATATATGGGATGGTGTGGCAGTTTTAAAAATATATCCACAAGTTCTTTGGGGCGCCTGGGTAGCACAGTCGGTTAAGTGACCAATTCTTGGTTTCTGCCGGGGTTGGGATCTCAGAATCATGGGATTGAGCCCCATGTTGGGATCTGTGCTCAGTATAGAGTCTGCCTGGAACTCTCTCCCTCTCAGTCTGCCCCTCCCCCTTCTCTAAAATACATATATAAGTCATTCAATAAAATAAAATATATCTATAATTCTTTGATAGCCCTCACATCAAAAGTGCAATCCATGAGCCCTGCTTTTGATTTGGTTTCAACCAATAGAGAACAGAGAAAATGACACCACATGATTCCCTAGGTGAGGGCAAAAAAGGCAATATGCTTTTACTTTGTTCTCTAGAATACTAGCTTTTGAACACATCAGCTACCAACTCAACATTTTGTCTTCCCTGAGGCCATGATGTATGAAAAAGGTGAAATTAGCCTCATGACAAAACCACACAGAGAGGCCTTGTGACTATAAATAGAAATTGAGAGAGCTGACAGATCAGTCTCAAGTTCTTCCAGCCTCCCTTCCCCTTCCAACCTGCCCCTCCCCACAACTGTCACAGCTCCAGCAACAACCACATGAGAAATTATGAGGCCTATAACTGCATAACCAAAGCCTCCCCAAATTTCTGACTCAGAGAAAATACAAGATATAATGTCTATTGCATTTAAGCCAATAAATGTTGGGGTATTGTGTTACACAGCAATAGTAATCAGAACAGATAAAAATTTCTTTAATCAAAATTTTTTGTATTGAGGGGCACCTGGGTGGCTCAGTGGGTTAAAGCCTCTGCCTTCAGCTCAGGTCATGATCCCAGGGTCCTGGGATCGAGCCCTGCATCGGGCTCTCTGCTCAGCAGGGAGCCTGCTTCCTCCTCTCTCTCTGCCTGCTTCTCTGCCTACTTGTGATCTCTGTCTGTCAAATAAATAAATAAAATCTTTTAAAAAAAATGTTTTTTGTATTGAAAAAAAATTTTTTTGTATTGGAAAATTTCAAATATATTCCAAAGTAGAGAGACTGTATGATGAATTCTTGTATTACCCAGATTTAGCACTTGAAAACTTGCCACATTTGCATCATCTGTCCCCTTTTTATTCTTACTGAACTACTTCAAACTGCATCCTAGACATTGTGTTATGTCAAGTATCATATGATATTTCAGTATGAATATCTAAAAAAATAGTTCCTTACATAATGAAAATGTCACCACCACACTTAACAAAATTAACAAAAATCATCTGGCATCGTCTAATATCCAGACTATAATCAAATTTTTTGATTGCTTCAACATTGTGTTTTTACAGTTCTCAGAATAAGAATTCAAACAATCTCTAAATATAGGATTGGTTATTGTGCCTGTTAGCCTCTTTTTTTGTTTTCTAAAAAAAAAAAAAATCACTTCTCCAAGCCTTCCCCCACCCCACCATTAACTATTTGCAGAAACCAGATAATGTCTGAAGATGTTTGCTTTCTTATGGTGTCATTTAACTTGCTCCTTTATTCCCTATAGTTACTGTAAATGAAAGTTGGATCAAAAAAGTGATCGGGGGCGCCTGGTTGGCTCAGTGGGCTAAAGCCTCTGCCTTTGGCTCAGGTCATGATCCCAGGGTCCTGGGATGGAGCCCTGCATCAGGCTCTCTGCTCAGCAGGGAGCCTGCTTCCTCCTCTCTCTCTCTCTGCCTCTCTGCCTATACTTGTGATCTCTGTCAAATAAATAAATGAAATCTTTAAAAAAAAAAAAGTGATCAGATTCAGGGTCAACTTCCCTCCCCCCCAAAAAGGATACTTGATAAATGCCATGTGCTTCATAATGCATCACATCAGGAGGCACATGGTATCTGTTGTTTCACTTTTAAGGTGCTAAGATTGATTAGTCGTGCTGACAGCCTTATTATCCCTCATGGTAAAGTTCTCATCTGCCTTTCAGCTAATGGTTTCACTCAATGATGATTGTCACCCAAATCAAGTATTGCATTATTGCTACTGGGATGTTACTGCTCCCAGACCTTTTCAATAGCTCGTAGTAATAGTAGCTATAGTACATTAGAAAAAAAATGCTGATAGTAGTGTTATTTCCAATTCAAAACTAACATTGTAACAATGTAATCCTGCAGGATTTTCCTTAAATTCTTTGATTTTTTTAAAAGATTTTATTTATTTATTTGGCAGAGATCACAAGTAGGCAGAGAGGCAGGCAGAGAGAGAGGAGGAAGCAGGGTCTCTGCTGAGCAGAGAGCCCAATGTGGGCTTGATCCCAGGACGCTGGGATCATGACCTGGGCCGAAGGCAGAGGCTTTAACCCACAGTGCCACCCAGGCGCCCCAAATTCTTTGATTTTTTACATGTTTTCCTTACACTGAAAACCTTCATTCCTAGATCAATGTAATTACTTATTTGCATTAATCTATAGTGTGTTTAAAATAGTTTCAGAATAATAATATCAATATTGCCTTTAACAATTAGATGCAGAATATAGGTTACAATTTCTTTGTACTTGTTCTTAGAATATGTTCTGTTAAGGTATACCTTTGAAATAATTATTTTCTTTTTATCTTTTTAGTTGTAACTTTTATGTTACTGACTTGATATTAAGTTCATTTGTTTCAATTCATTCAGTTCAGTTCAAGCTAGGTTCATTTGTTTCAGTCTGTAATTTTTATAGATTGTTTTAAAAATGTTTTTATTTTATTTTCTGAATATGTGCAACATTGATGTACTTTACATGGTCAGATGATCTAACAAGGTACATTCAGAGAAGCCGGTTCATTCCCCCCCACCACTCTATTCATTTCTTTCCTGAGATGGTAATTTTTTATTAGTTTTGGTTTAGTGCTATGTTTTTAAAAGATTTTCATTCATTTATGTTATTTTGAGAGACTGTGAAGGATGACAATTACTCTTTAGGCTGAATTGCTGCATTAATTCTTAGGATCATGACAGCTGTAGATTAAAGAAGAATTAGTGTTCAGGTGCAGTGGTCTTCATACACACAACTCATTTTGGCTTTTGTCCTCCACGGCTTCCCATCAAAGCCTTTTTTTCTTTTTCTTTTTCTTTTTTTTTTTTTAAGTAGGCTCTGTGCCCAAGGTTGGGCCAAACTCACCACCAGGAGATCAAGAGTCTGCACGCTCTACTGACTGAGATACCAAGGGTCCTGCAATCAAAGCCTTTTAAAAAAGAAATACTTCTCTGCCTCTCTTTTTCATGGTTATTTAACACCTTTACCGAAATGTGCTTACCTAGTTAAGCACATTAGTTAAAAGATTCTATTTTTTCTTTAAGATTTTATTTTTTTAAGTAGTCTCTACACCAAACATGGGCCTCAAACTTACACCCCCCCCCGCCAAGATCAAGAGTTGCATGCTCCATTGACTGAGCCAGCCAGGCACCCCTAAAGGATTCTTTTTAGAAAATAAAGTTCATAATAGGATTCCATTTTATATTTTTTTTTCAAGAAAAAGAAAAAAAAAGCAGTGACACATTATACCAAAATAACAATGTACTTATTTCTGAAAAATGAAATTTTAGGGGTGCCTGGGTGGGTCAGTGAGTTAGGCATCTGCCTTTGGCTCAGGTCATGATCCCAGGGACCTGAGATCAAGTCCTGCATCAGGCTCCTTGCTTAATGAGGAGTCTGGTTTTCCCTCTCCCTCTGCACCCCCCTCAGGTTGTGCACATGCTCGCTCTCTCTCTCTCAAATAAATAAGTAGAATCTTTAAAAAAGAGAAAATTTATATTATTTAATTATAATTTTTATCTATGTTTTCTTATTTTCTACAATGATGGTATACTTACATAATATTAAAGGGAAATGTGCTTTTCTTTACATAGAAAAATAATAAAATAATCATTTAAAAATAACTGGATGAATGATAAATTATTGTTACAGATACAGAATTTTTGTTTAGGATCATGAAAAAGTTCTGGAAATAGATAGTGGTGATGGTTACATTACATTGTGAATGTACTTAATTCTAGTGAATTATACACTTAAAAATGATTAAAATGTAAGATTTATGTTATGTATATTTTACTATAATAAAAAATAAAATTAAGGAAATTTAAAAATGTTACCAGACATTATCCCTAGTATTAAATGAAACACACTAAGTACCATGATCTTGTCATACTTCATGTATGTTTTTTGAAAGTTTTCTTATTATTTATATTTTTTAGCAATCTTTATACCCACTGTGGGGCTCAAACTCATGACCCTGAGATCAAGAGTCTCCTGTTCTACTGAGTCAGCCAGACACCCCCTAAAGTTACGTCCTTTAGACAGATGTACAAAATATTATTACTTGCTTGTGGCATAGAAAGAATAAATATAAACTAATATTTACTGAGGGACTGAATAATCTTATGTTACACATAAGATATCATTTAATATTCCCAAAAGTCCATGAGATCAGTACCATTATTATCTCCACTTTAAATCCGAAGAAACCAAGGCTAAGAAAGTTTAAGTCACTTGTCAAAGACCACTCAGCTAATAAGTGGCAAAACCAGAATTTCACCAAAGGTCTGTTTGACACCGAATCACTGCTCGTAACCACCATGTTAGTAGTTTGACTCTACCAGCTCTGGATTGCCATATAGGGACCAGTTACACCACATCCCTGTGGTTAAAATATATTGTTTCATAGCTTTTCAGATATGAGTTTACTTAAGATGTCTGCCATGTTTACTTTTAAACTTGTGTTTCTGCTATGTTTAAAAATTGGTTGATTAAATTTTTATAGAAATCATTTCTATGATTAATTATTCTTATTAATTTCACAGTTATATCAAATAATGATGGTGGTACATTTGCTCTATTTCAGCTACAAAAAGAAATCAACAAGAAGGTGCAACTTAGGATGAATTTTGAACACATTTTTCCAAGATGAGGTCAGCAGCTTTCTGGAAATGCTGGGGGGGAAATTACATAATTCTCTTTCTAAACCCAGCAACTTCAGAGTTTCCAGAGTCTGGGGAGAAGATCAGAGCTCGGGTTAGATGTGAGTTTAAGAAACGTGGTCACCTCTCACATTCATCTAATTTAGAAGCTTGAAGTGTACTTTGCTAGCATAAGCCTATGGCAGCATGCTGCTCTTAAGACCTACTCTTTACTTTTTCTTCATACTCCAAAATTCTCAGGAGTGAGTTCTGGTTAAATGGTGGTAGGATTTGGACCCATTATGGTGTTCTGGCATGGCTTAGAGCTCCTGCAAGGATCCTGGAATCCATCCACTCCCTGAATGCTGTTACGAATTTCAATTCCGAACCAGACATGTGGCCACACTCCTAAATGGACTATTAATAAGATCACATTCCTTGGGCTCTTTCGGCTGACCCTTTAGACACTGAAGACTCAAGTTAGGAGTGTAGTAAGCTACCTAGGGCTTGGGTGCACAGAAGCAGTCACAAAATGAAAACTGTCTCTACAGGGAGCCTGCTTATAACTTTGCATTGTACTGACTTAATTTTCCCAAATAAAATGTACTTTATTTGTTTAAAAGAAAGAATGCTGTTTCCAGAGCTGCTGAGGCAAATGTAAATTTAAGAGCATTACTAGGCCACTCTTGAAAGAAATGTGAAAAGCAATTAAAATTTATCAATATTAACAGTACTTTTAGTATGAGAATGAGAAAGTAAGTTTCACGCCAAGAATTTGTCCAGTCGTGCAGAACTGAAGTCTGAGCATGCAAGTAACTCAGTTAATCAGGGTCAAAGGAGGATAATGAAATAGGCCTTTGAGATATAGAAAAAACATAGAAAAACTGGGTGAACATGCAGAAACCAAAAAATCTAGAGGTCTTACCCTCTCAGAGTCTAAAAGATCCGACATTGAGAATATTTTCCACGCTCTTCATTAAGACTCTGAACAGTTTTTCACATAATTTTCTACTGCCCACAAATATGCCCTCAGCCACCATACACAAGACCAGTATTAGACATTCCCACTTAAGAAAGGGGAGGTGTCTACCAGGGAAAGGCTTGCATGAGGAATACTGAGTATATCAATGTCCATTATCCTTGTCCATGAAGATGAACTATGGAATGGGGCATCCAAAACAGAGGATAACCCCCAAATCAATCATATTTCAATTTGAAATATATTTGTTCATTGTAAAGTGCTTCCTTACTGTATCCTTAGGTGGGCTGAAATGTCTCAACTTTAAAACGGCTGACATTCTGGGGTGCCTGGGTGGCTCAGTGGGTTAAGCCGCTGCCTTCGGCTCAGGTCATGATCTCAGGGTCCTGGGGTCGAGTCCCGCATCGGGCTCTCTGCTCAGCAGGGAGCCTGCTTCCTCCTCTCTCTCTCTCTGCCTGCCTCTCTGCCTACTTGTGATCTCTCTGTCAAATAAATAAATAAAATCTTTAAAAACAAAAACAAAAACAAAAAAACGGCTGACATTCTGGACCTGATTATTCTTTGTTGTGACCCTGGGTATTGTAGGATGTCACCAGCACTTCTGGCTTCTATCACCAGATGCCAGTTGTGACAACCAAAAGTGTCTGCTGGGAGGCAAAACCAGTCCCAACTGAAAAACACCTGATTCACACCAATATCAAGGTCAGTTTGTCTCTTCTGCAGGCACATACCAGCTGGGTGGTCGGGAAAGTGGCAAAGAGTAGAAGAAGAAGCTGACCCAGGACAAAGAAAATGTATTGCAGATAATCTGCAGTATAGATAATAAACAAGTAATTTATGGAAATAAAATATAGGGTTGAGAGCGTCTTATTAGAACCAAGGCTCTAAATTGGCAGACAGTGAGTGATTGAGGTTGATACAAATACAGGACATAGTTGTAATCACCTTCCGGCTGCCAGACCCCAGCCACTGATGATCAAATCAAGCATTCCTTTTATAGAACTGAATGACTTGATACACATTGTGCAGTGGAGAGCTTGCTTGTTTTTCATTCATTGACAGCTGGTCTCGCAGAAAGTCTGCCAGACGCTTGGGTCGGGCAACAAAATTCCAAAAAGCATATTGAGCCTGAGAAGCTATAGTCCTGATGAATAAAGATTTTTGCAAAGAAGAAGTAATCACTTCTAATTGAAACATACATTTGATAGCACTTTTTTTTTTTTAAGATTTTATTTATTTATTTGACAGAGAGAGATCACAAGTAGGCAGAGGCAGGCAGAGAGAGAAGAAGGGAAGCTGGCTCCCTGCCGAGCAGAGAGCCCGATGCGGGGCTCGATCCCAGGACCCTGAGATCATGACCTGAGCCGAAGGCAGTGGCTTAACCCACTGAGCCACCCAGGCGCCCCTGATAGCACTTCTGATGCATTTAGGCAAAGAACATTTTAGCTTTTTTAATGTTTACATATATTTTATGGTCAAAAATCTATTTCTATCAGAAAGTCTTAAATGTTGATACCAGGATGATATGTGGGTAAGTACAAAACACAGGCTAACCCTCCACGTGCCCCCTTCTACTCACAAAATCCCCTGAGGATAGTCACCAGACTGATTTCTAACAGCATCGATAACTTTTGCCTGTTTTGTGTTTTATTTAAGTGGAATATAATGTATGTTATTTTGTATCTGGCTTCTCTCACTTGACATTACTTTGCAAGATTCATCCAAGTTTGAGTGTGTGTGTATATGTGTGTGTGTGTGTAACTGTAACTGGTTCTTTTTTTATTGCCATGTATTAATCCAATGAGTTAATATTCCACAATTAACTTCTCTACTGGTGGGTTGTTTTCAAGTTGGAATTATAAAAAATAGGGATTCTCTGAAGAAAAAATGTACAGGCTGCAAAGGGTTCCTTCTTTAGGAGAATACGTATGTTGACTGTATTTCTTCTTGTTCTTCCGTTAATGAAACTGACTGGGTCCTGAACTCTGTCGTTTGCCCAGTGTGAAGCATTTTTAAAAAGTTGAACAGATGTGCCTGTGGAATGGGAAAAGTCTACTCACTTGTACTTCTATCAGGTTCAACAACTTTACTCTTTGTATGTTCATTAATAGATATCTGTCTACTGATCCACTTAGAGAAAAAATTAGAATCAAGAGATGTATCCAGGGGTTAATCCTTGAAACTAATGTATGCAATAATTTTATTCATGAATTTAATGAAGTCTGCCCAGAAAAATCATTTATTGTATATCCAACACAGTGCTTGGCACAGGAAAGGCACATAATTGTTGAATAGATGAGTAACTAAACGGATGGATGGCAAGAGATGTCACATGACTGAGAGACAAAGCCAATATGGTTAGTAAGAAAAAATGTTATTTAAGAAAATATTAACAAGGTAAAACAGTCTGCCCAACATTGGACAGCCAGAAAATGGATGAACTGAGTTCTGAACCCGGGCAGTCTAACGTCAAAGCACTGAACCTCTAAAGCAGGTTTAATGCTCAGAAAAGTAATTCTATGAGGAATAAAGATAGATTCTGGAATTAATGAGGAAAAAATAAATCGCACAAGGGAAGAACTGTGTACTGTGAACAACCACACTTCATATAAGAGACCTGATGGCTTTAGTTGACCACAATCACAGCTGAGCCCACAGAGTGATACGCTAGTTAAAAAAGCAGAAGCCGCCTGAGGCTGCATTAATCAAGACATAATACTCCATTCAAAGCAATAGAGCTCTGCTCAAAATAGCTCAGCATCTTTCACTTCTCTTTCCTTGATCAATGTCTCAGATAGAATGCTATAAAAAGATTCAACTCCTGTCCCTGTATTCTTGTGTGTGTGTGTGTGTGTGTTTGTTTTTTAAAGATTTTATTTATTTATTTGAGAGAGAGACCGAGATCACAAGTAGCAGAGAGGCAGAGAGAAGCAGGCTCCCTGCTGAGCAGAGAGCCCAACGTGGGGCTCGATCCCAGGACCCTGAGATGATGACTGGAGCCGAAGGCACATGCTTAACTGACTGAGCCACCCAGGCACCCCTTGTTTTTGTTTTTTTAAGGCAGACTTGAACTCACGACCCTGAGATCAAGACTAGAGCTGAGACCGAGAGTCACCACCTTAACTGATTGTACCATGCAGCACCCCTCTTGTGTTTTATTGTCACTAGAAATACATAGGCTTTACCCCATACAGACAACTGACAAGAACACACTGGGTCACTTCAATTTAACCATTCTGGATTACTAATTTTTTTTTTAAGATTTTATTTATTTATTTGACAGAGATCACAAGTAGGCAGAGAGGCAGGCAGAGAGAGAGGAGGAAGCAGGCTCCCTGCTGAGCAGAGAGCCCGATGCGGGACTCGATCCCAGGACCCTGAGATCATGACCCGAGCTGAAGGCAGCAGCTTAACCCACTGAGCCACCCAGGCGCCCCTGGATTACTAATTTTTTGCTTCAGGTCAAATTCTTGCCCTCTGTTCCCCTTCCTTGACATTTTGATTGTCCCTTACTTCTGGTCCACACTTAAATGGGAAGTTGCTTTGCTTGTACCTCACAGACCCAAGCCTGCAAAGTCCACTCCCCAACCAGCCTAAAACTTCTGGCCCACTCTGAGCACTCCTGATTTGCAAAGGGGATTAAGCACACCTCAGGTTGTTCTAAGATGGGACATTATATTTGGTTATATGAGTTTTGTTAAGACATAATGATAAGCTAGGGCCAATCAAGATGATGAAACATCTAGAAACCATACCACATATACATGTTTGATCTTAGCCAAAAGACTGAAAAAGAATAGGTTAAAAAGGAAAAACTGAAGAAACTGGAGGAGTTTATTATGGACAAGAAAAGGAAGTGGTGTATGGTAGGCCTGATTGTGTTCTGCATTGGAACAGCTGTTATGCAGATAAGGGAATAGTTAATCTCATTTTATTAGTAGGAAATACAAATGGATGGAAGCTTTAATGGACAGTTTGGATCTGATGGGAGGAAGAACTTAGCCATAAAGAGCCATCTATGTTAGTCATGTTGGCACACTGAAGAGAATGTACTGTATTCTTTCTACTTTCCCTTTTTTAAAAAAATTGAAGCAAAAATAACACACGATGTAACACTAGTGTCAGGTGTACAATATGATGATTCAAAAGTCTATATATTTCTCAGTGCTTACCAAGATAAATGTACCCTTGATCCCCTTCATCTGTTTCACCCCTCCCTGCCTTCCCTCCCTGGCAACAACCAGTTTGTTCTTAGTGTCTAAGAGTCTGGTTTTTTGTTTGTCTCTTTTTTTTCTTTGTTTGCTCATTTGTTTTGTTTCTGAAATTCCACATACAAGTGAAGTCATATGGTATTCATCTTTCTCTGACTGACTTATTTCACGTAGCATTATACTCTCTGGGTCCATCTGTGCTGTTGCAAAAGACATGATCTCAAGGAATGCACTGTCTTTTGAAACTGAAAAATTCATAGGGAAGGTTGGTTTCAGATTTGAGGCGGAAATAGGGCTAGGATTCCACAACGTTCTGAATCATTTTAAATTATTTCCAAAGGTTGGAGTGTTTTAGGGTCAGTTTCTAGGAAGAGGTTGGTTTTTAAATATTTTGAAGAATAAAATAGAGATGACTTTCAGGGACACAGTGAAAGACTGCTCAACAAAATGCAGCTGCGGTGGAAAGAAGAAAATTATGGGTATAGTAAGGGGTTTTCTATTCGACTAGAGTGGAACAAGAAGTATATTGAGTGAAGGGTGAAAGGATAGAGAAACAGAGAGTGGCAAAACACATGGCGAGTCAGTCTTAATCTACCTCTTATGACGTTTATGAAACACTTAAGGTCATAGATTCCTAAGAAGTTCTTAAATGTTTACTTATATGGAAAATGAGATCAGCTTATCTAGAAAATAATTATTATATTATTTACAAAAATATATCAGTATGTTATTAAAATAGCACATTATTGGATCATTTGTCAACAGGTCTAAGACAGTATTTGTAGACTTGAGATTTTTAAGTAACATATAAAATAATATATAAAGTATCAAGATACTATGTTTTATAATATATTTCTATATTCATAGCATATCTTTGGAAGAAGATACAAGAAATTGGTACTAATTGCCTCTCAGAAGGAAACCTACAGTGCAGGGGATAAAGGTGGAAGGGGAATGTTCATTTTACACCTGTTTGGTACTATTTAAAATTTTATATCATTTGTATGTATTATCTAGTCAACCTTAGCTGAATTATTAATTTTTTTAAAGATTTTATTTATTTACTTGAGAGAGAGAGAAAGAGAATGAGAGAGAGAGAGAGAGAGCGCATGAGAGGAGAGGGCTTAGCTGGAGAAGCAAACTCCCTGCCAAGCAGGGAGCCTGATGTGGGCCTGGATCTTGGGACTCCAGGATCATGACATGAGCGGAAGGCAGTCGCTTAACCAACTGAGCCACCCAGGGGCCCAGCTGAATTACTAATTAATAAAAAAGGAAATTTTTGATACATGTTTCAGTCAGTATCAAAAGTTGAGGGTGCCTGAGTGGCTCAGGCGGTTAGGCGTCTGCCTTTGGCTCAGGACATGGTCCTGGAGTCCTGGGAGTGAGTCCCACGTCAGGCTCCCTCCTTAGCAGGGAGTTTGCTTTTCTGCCTCTCCCCTGGATCTTGTGCTTTCTCTCTCTTCCTCTTGCTCGCTCTCTAAGTAAATAAATAAAATCTTCAAAAAAAAAGTTTAAAAAACTCCATACACATTTTTCCATTGATCTGACTGTGGGTTTTCATCTCCGTCTCTTTCCACACAATTAATTAATTAATTATTTTATTTCTTTTTTTGTCAGAGAGAGAGAGATCACAAGCAGGCAGAGAGGCAGGCAGGTGGGCGGGGGCGGGTCGGGGGCAGGCTCCCCGCTGAGCAGAGAGCCCAATGCGGGGTTCGATCCCAGGACCCTAAGATCATGACCTGAGCCAAAGGCAGAGGCTTAACCCACTGAGCCACCCAGGCGCCCCTCTTTCCACGTAATTTAGATCTCGTTTTAATAAGCTCCTTTTGACAAGGAACATGGCACACTAAAATAGCTATTTGGATCTACCTTGTTATTTGAGGGCAAGCCCTTGAACCAGACTTATCTTTTCCTTGCTATTGGTCATTGTGGGACCTTGATGGGAAAATTACTGAGGCAGAAATGGCTAGAAGTAATTTAAATGACCACCTCTCAAAAGTGTCCGGTTTTCTCCATTCCCATTGCTCCTACCTTAACTTGGGATATCAGATGCTCTCTCCCGTTTGCCTCTAGTCTCCTCAACACTCTGCTTTTAAGCCTGTCTCTCTGTCCTTTTTCTCCACGTTGCAGCCAATCATCTGATCATGTTGCTCCTGAAGCCCTTAGATAGCTCACCATTGTCCTAGGGAAGAAATCTGATTCCTTCTTGTCATTACAAGGCCTTTCAGGATGTGGTCCCAGTCTCTTCAACATCATCTCTCGCCACCCTCGCATCTGAGCTTTCCATCTCTGAAAACCCTTCTCTGACTTTCCATGCCTTCTCTGACTCTTGGGACAGCAGAAGAGTATGCTACATCATCTTTGCCTGGCTAATTCCTATTCTTGAGTTCATGTAGATATCACATCCCATGGAAATCCTCTCAGCCCCCTGAATCTAGGTGAAGATACACTCCCTTTCAGTGCACCCAGTACTTCCTTTCATTGTCTGTCACTTCACTGCTCTGTACTTCACTTTCCCTGCTTCCCACCCAAGACTCTCAGCTCCAGGAAGACAGCGATCATATTCAGTTACACCCCAGACCTTAGCACAAGTCTTGGAACAGAGAAACACTCAAGCCAATTACAGGAATATTCAGGAGGAAGGATGTATTCTTCTTCTTCTTCTTCTTCTTCTTCTTCTTCTTCTTCTTCTTCTTTTATTATTATTTGAGAGACAGCATAAGCAGGGGGAGGGCCAGAGGAGGAGGGAGAAGCAGACTCCCCACTGAACAGGAAGCCCAACACGGGACTCCATCTCAGGACCCCAGGATCATGACCTGGCACCTGAAAAGAACTATTCTTTCTTATGTGTTAAAAAAACAAGATTGTCCTGTTTGGTAGTAGAGCCCTGCCTGGTAGGAACCACAGAAAAGAGGAATCTTATCAGTTTTATTTATTAAATTGTGTTAATACAGTTTTGTTCGTGGATATTGTCTTTATTGAATTCCTGGAAGGAAGGCATTAGAATATTTCCTTTGAGTCGAGGGTATGTTTATAACCAGGACACACATTAATAAGGTTGGCTCTGCGGTTAGAGAATTTTATAGTATAAGAATACCTGGACATCTAATCTATCTGATTAGGACTTTATTAAATTGTCCTGAAAGTCACCTTACTTGCCACCACTCTTTCTCTTATAGATCCTACCTCTGCACAAAATACTCTGAAATAACCTCTTTTCAATTTATAGTATTTTATCCTAATATGAGCAAATGCTCTTAGCTCTGAATAAAATGGTATGAAATTCAATTCTCACAAAATCATACATTATAATTCCTTGATTTTAAGATTTGAAATATTTTTCTTCCTTTTCAGGGAAAAAGCAAATATGAAATTAGATATAGCAAACAATCTTAAGCCTCACTAGCGTATAGGATATGCTGCAATATGAAAGAATGTGTCTTAAATACACACATTCTCACATAAACATATACATACATGGAGAAAATAAAGGAAGAAAGCACAACAAAATATTAAGGTTGGTGGGATGTGGGATTATGATTAGTTTTTTTTTCTTTCATTTTTTTCCTCCAATGTTTCTACAAGGGGGAGGACTATATTTTTCATATAATTAACAAAAATTAATAAACTTTAATGATAGGTCTGACATATTTAACACATCCTCTTCTCTTCCGGATGCTTGAGGTCTCTGAGTTCTCAATTTATGAAATGAATCAATGCACTCTTGCCTTAACTTTGGAGGACATACTGTCTGCATAGAAACCTAGTATTAATCGATCTGCTTCTAGTCTTTTCCCAGGAATGTCAGTCTTCTTTCTGGATGTAATTCCATACAAGCTTGTACATAGTCTTCAGATCATTATTCCTTGTGTGGCTACCAATTTTTGTCTTAATCTGCATGCATGAGTTTCGGCACATTCAGAACATGAATTAGGGCTTCCGACATAAGTGCACATCTGATACAAATGGGATATGACAGAAATCAGTTTCCAAGAGCCTGCAGATGGTACTAGATTTTGTAACTATTTGTTTAAATTAGGTAATAGTAGAGAAAGTAGGTATTCTGTAAATGCTTTTATTTCCTTCTCACGCTTGTGATGCCTGAAAAAAACAACAAATAACTCACCATGCCTGAGAAAACAACAAATAACTCAATTTTTACTTCCATTTTTTTTTCCTGCAGCATTTCTTTGCCAAACAAAAAGTCTCCAGATTTTATGCGCTCTTTTCCGTCATAAAAGTTTAAACAAGTATCTTGGAAAATAGCCCTTTCAGTAAAGAAAAGTTAACCTCATTCTTGACTGTTTGCCTGAGAGCCGTTATACTGGTTCACTGGGGCACTGAATTCTTGGAAGCAGAAAGACAGAGCTAATACTCTGGGAGAAATAGCCAGTATAATCATCATTTGTACATCTCAGAGCACTTGTTTAAAAGCTCATTAGGTGGAAGAAATATGAGAAGTATGAGCTCTCTCAGTCAGTAATATAGAATCCCTCTCCCCTGCTCAAAAGACAGTTTTCTTACCTGTTCACTACTTTATCTTTCGAACTTTTGAGCCATCTTGGGCACTTGGCCTTGAACTCAAAAGCCTCTAAATTCTGAGAGTAGTAATGATACGCTGCTTCAGTTTTTTGGGGAGGCATATTTCTATTGTTTTTTCTAGCTGTTCTCATTGAAAAAATAAACTGCTTTCTAAAAGATCAACAGATTGCTTTTTCCATAAACCACATGAAGAACAATAGATCTTATCCACTTTTGTGGCTTCACTTCCCACCTTCATGCCAATGGTTCCCAGTTCTACATCTTTTGCCCAGAAAAATCTCTCTCCTGAGCCCCTGATGACCAACTGCCAGCTACATTTCTCAATTTGAATGTACCAGAATCACCTCAAGGCTATGTATTCAAAGCTAACCTTCTTTCCATACTTTAATTTCTCTCTGTTTCATCTTTAATTTCTTACCCAGGTGAATGGCCCCACTATTGACCTAGTTTCCCAATCCAGCAACCTGTACCTTGACTCATCCCTGTCCATCATCCCCCACATCCAAATGCCAAGTTTTGATGATTCCACTTGCTAAACATATCTCAAATCACTTCTCTTCATTCTCATTGTCACTAACAGTTTAGACCACCAACATTTCTCACCTTAATTACTGAAAAATTTTTCTAAATCACTTCCTTGCCTTTGGTCTTTGTCCTTGAAGATCTAATCTAGCTAGAGTAATCACTCTAAAACACAAATCTGATCATGTCACTCTTGTGCTACAAATGATGTATTAGATGTCCACTGCCTTCAGAATTAAGTCCAGATTTCTCAGTCTGGCTTTCTAAGATTTTCATGATCTGGTCCTTACTCATTTCTACAGTATCAGCCCTTCCCACCTCCCCTTCCCCCAAACCTTGTCATGGCAACAATGAGCTTCTTTTTGTGTGCTCTATTATTTCCTGGTCTTCATATATACTGCACTCACCACCTGGAACCCTCTGGCTTCTCTGTATCACCTGATACTGGTTATCAGCTACACTCAGTCTCAGATCTCAGGGTAAGTGGTATGTTCTCTGGAAAGCCTTCCCAGAATCACTCCCGTCCTAGATTGAGTAAGGTACCATATGATATTCCTGAAATGCTCCCCACTTACCCTTGTGTTTTCATTTTTTGTTTACTTGCCTGTGTCCTTTGACTAGATCAGTAGCTTCCTACTAACAAATACAATGCCTTGTCTACTTTTATATCACCTCTTAAGTGATCTTGCAAAGGTCTTGTAAAGAACCTAGTAAAGTTCTAGTATACTATCAATTAACAGTTGTTGAACTAATGAATAAAGATCTAGAAATAACAGGTTCTCTGGCTGCTGGAACATTTATAAATAAACATGAGTTATTCTGACTGCTTGGATTAGCAAGTAAGCCTGTAGACCTAAGCCAGATTGGAGAAAATCAAGACTGATTTTTGATAGAGCCTTGCCTAGATTAAACTGACTGGAGAGCTAGTTGTTTCCTTAAGAGTCTGAGGCATGTGACTTGTAGAAAGTCCCTGATCCCTGATTCCCATAGAAACAATTTAATCTTCAAAATGGGTTATAAACTAGGCAGTGACTTTGCTATTCTTTTCCTTGTTGGAATATTCTTCTAGGGATTAGAGGGTTTCATCCTTAGATTCCAGAAAAACAGATAACAAGAGAAGATCAGTGCTACAGAACAATGCAGGGACAGAGGTTTTGAATGAATGGGTTGAAGAGTTAGAGTATTCTTATGGGACTATGCCAGAGACTGAGGTGAACAAGAAATAATGTCCCTGCTGGAGAGAAGTGAAGAGTCAGACAACAAGCAAACAAATAAATCAAGAAGATAAAATCAGAAAGTGATCAGTGTTATGATATCAAAACAGGCTGATGTGATAGAGGGCGGGGGGAGGAAGGAGGCTGCATACACAGGGGGTCAATGAAGGCCTCTTTGAAGAAGTGACATTTGAGCTGAGATGTGAATAGTGAAAAGGAGGCAGGCATGTAAAGAAATGAAGGAAGAATAATCCTGTTGGAAGGAAGAGCAACTGCAAAGAATAAATTTGCAAATTCAAGGAACAGAAGAGAAAGCAAAGTGGCAGGGGAGGCCTGGCTGCAGATAAACACAAGCAAGCAGGCGGGAGCTGATGGAGCAAGGCCAAGGCCTTCAGCTTGTGCTGGAGAGTTTGGTTTAATGAACAGGGTACTGGGAAGCCACGGGAGGGTTCTAAGCCAGTGACTGGCTTTACCTAGGTATTCTTAAATTTACAAACTGAGGAGGAAGGAGTTAAAACTAAAAGAAAAAAGTATTTTTTTAACCTCTCTTGCTTAAACTAAAACCATGTGTTTGTGCTTTTCAGCATTTCAGTACCCAGAATGATTTGTTGACACACTGAAATGCATTTATTATATATTCCATGTCCTTAATTGACGAAGAATTTAGAAATATCCTTGCCAATAGTGTTTCTAGGTGAAGATTCAACATTCCCTGGACATTAAAAAAAAAAATTTTTTTTTATTATTCCTACCCAATGGGAGATTAGAAAGTAATTTTGTTTAAAAAGTAAAATTAAAGTAATTACTAATTTTAACCTATTCTGCTCCCATGTGGTTATCTCAATTAAAATCAGAATCTGTAACAGTCACGTCCAACTGTAATTCAGGGTTTTAAAACCTTTCATTTTAGACCTTTAAGTGAACAGCTGAAATCTTGCAAATCTCTGCTTACTTGCAATTTACACAGCCTTTCTAGTGAAACTATGAGGTTTAAATGCGAATTGAATCTGAGTTCAATTAAAAAGTTATTTGGACAGCATTCCTTGTTAGGAAATGTGATCTACATGGTGTTCGTTGATGACTATAAAGCTTGGTTTGTTGTCTATAATTCAGAAGCTTTATGTGGTTTGCTGTCAAAATAAAAATGTAATACACTGTAGTACTGAAACAATATTTTTTTTTCCTAAGGAGCTCAAAGCACTTTACTGATGTTTCCTCATTAGTCTGCACCATCTCCCCAAGGTAAGTAGATGGAAAGTATTATGTACATTCAGTAGAAGGGGGAACAAGGCCAAGAGAAGTGAATGAACATGCCCAATGTCATATAATACGTCATGGCAGGGGAGGGATGAATCTCAGGTCTCCTAATTCCCAGGGATCTGGCATTTTGTAATGCAGGGCAAGGTACCAAACCAGTTCTTGTTTAGTTTGGTACATTTGAGTCCTCATGTATACAATTACAGTGAACTAATAATACATCTGTTCTCAATTGTATCTCTATCTTCTCTGTTTACATTGGCAATAATTATTAACTTTATTTTCAAAGATTTTATTTATTAATTTCAAAGAGAGAGAGAGTATGAGTGGGGAGAGGGGCAAAGGGGGAGGGAGAGGGAAAGGAAGAGAATCTCAAGAACACTCCTCACAGAGCCCAAGAACCTAAGGCAGGGAGGGCTCCATCTCACAACACTGAGATCATGACCTAAGCCAAAACCTAAAGTCCCACGCTTAACCAGTGGAGCCACTCAGGTGCCCTGATAATTATTAACTGTTATTTTTAAATAAAGGCATTGGGGGATTAAAAATGCAGTAAGATGGGGTGCCTGGGTGGCTCAGTGGGTTAAGCCTCTGCCTTTGGCTCAGGTCATGATCTCAGGGTCCTGGGATCGAGCCCCACCTCAGACTCTGCTCGGCAGGGAGCCTGCCTCCCCCCCTCTCTCTGCTTGCCTCTCTGACTACTTGTGATCTCTGTCAAATAAATAAATAAAATCTTTTTTTTTTTTTAAATGCAGTAAGATTAGGGGCGCCTGTGTGGCTCAGTGGGTTAAGCCCTGCCCTTGGCTCGGGTCATGATCTCAGGGTCCACCAGGGAGCCTGCTTCCCCCTCTCTCTCTGCCTGCCTCTCTGCCTACTTATGATCTCGCTCTCTGTCAAATAAATAAATAAATAAAATCTTTTTAAAAATGCTGTAAGATTAAAATATTTATCTCATATATTGCATGTGGGTTGTCTGCTTAAAAACATACCCTGGCTATAGGAATTTTATCATTTCTCTGAGACCTGATTTGTCTATTTAAGGAATTTGTCTATTTAAGGAATTAGAAATGTAAACACAGGGGCGCCTGGGTGGCTCAGTCATTAAGCGCCTGTCTTTGGCTCAGGTCATGATCTGAGGATCCCCAGGGTCCTGGGATCAAGCTCTGTGTGGGGCGTCCCTGCTCAGCAGGAGGCCTGCATCCCCCTCTCCCACTCTGCCTGCTTGTGTTCTCTCTCTGTCAAATGAATAAATAACATCTTTAAAAAGAGAGAGAGAGAGAGAGAGAGAAATAGAAATGTAAACACAGACAGACACACACACACAAACACACACACACACACACACACACACACTTCATTGTATCATTTTCTCATGAAATGGTTTTTCCTCCATAATAAGATATTTAAAACCTGTGAGATCCTCTAAAGAGTTAAAGTTGTTTAAGCTTTGGGTCTTAGGTTTTAAAGTATTTACATGTCCTCTCATATTAGTATATGTTCTTGCTTTTTTACCTTCTTCTCTTCCTCCCATTTGGAATTTGTTTTTAAAAAATCCAAACAGGGCACCTGGGTGGCTCAGTGGGTTAAGCCGCTGCCTTCGGCTCAGGTCATGATCTCAGGGGCCTGGGATTGAGTCCTGCATCGGGCTCTCTGCTCGGCGGCGGGGAGCCTGCTTCCCTTCTTCTCTCTGCCTGCCTCTCCGCCTGCTTGTGATCTGTCTCTGTCAAATAAATAAATAAATAAAATATTAAAAAAAAAAATCCAAACACACATAAGCAGAGCAAATATAGTACAATAAACCTCCATATACCCATCACCCTGATTATAATTACATATCGTTAAAAATCACATAATTATAGAGATTTTGCAACATTTATTTGTCCCTGTTTTTGCCCTTGCTGAAATTTCAAAAAGTACAACTCATACATCAAGTCATCTCATCTCTGCATACTTGGCCTATGAATCTCTAAAAATAGGAACATTTTTTTTTCTATTTTTTAAAGATTTTATTTATTTATTTACTTCCTTCCTTCCTTCCTTATTTATTTTAACAAGCTGATGAGAAGCAGGTGGAGAAGGAGAGAACCCTAAACAGACTCCAGGCCTTTGAGCTTGGAGCCCAAGTCAGCCAAATGTAGGCTGATCCCACAACCTGGAGATCATGACCTGAGCAGATATCAAGAGTCTGTCAAGATATCAAGATATCTGTCACACTTATTGAGCCATCCCGGTGCCCCAAATTAGGAACTCTTAAATCATAGTCATACTGACATTATTGCACCAAAATTTAACAATAATGCCTTTATATGATCTAAAATCCACTCCTTAATAAATTTCTCAGATTATTTAAAAAAAAATCTTTTCATAGGGGCACTGGGGTCATGTAGTCAGTTGAACTTCAGTCCCTTAGGTTTTGGCTCAGGTCGTGGTCTCAGAGTTGTGAGATCCAGCCCCTAGTCTGTCTCCCTGCTCAGGGGGTGTCTGCTTCTCCATCTTCCACTGCCCCTCCCTTTTCTGCGTGCTCTCTCTCTCTCTCTCTCTAAATTAAACAAATCTTTTTTTAAAAGTCTTGTTGGTCTCCTGGGATCGAGCCCAGCATCGGGCTCTCTGCTCAGCAGAGAGCCTGCTTCCCCGCCCCCCTCTGCCTGCCTCTTTGCCTACTTGTGATCTCTGTCAAATAAATAAATAAAATTTAAGAAAAAAATCTTGTGATGAGCACTGGATGTTATACACAACTGATGAATTCTTGAACACTACATCTGAAACTAATGATGTATTATAGGTTGGCTAATCAAATTTAAGTTAAAAAGAAAGTCTTTTCATAGTTGGTTTGTTCAAATCAGGATGCAAGCACAAGGCATCTGGTTATCGGGCAGCCTCCCTGGGAGGAGATTTTCTCCACCCACGGCTCTTGACTAGTGGCAGAAACCAGGTAAGCTGCCCTCAAGAATGTCCCACATTCTGAAATTAGCTGTTTGCTTCTTTGTGGTATCATTTAACTTATTTCTCTATCTCCCACATTTGCTACCAATGGAAGTAATCTCCAGATGCTTGATTATATTCAAGTTCATTTTTTTAAAAAAATCGTTGCTACAAGAACACTTCCCAGGAGACGTGGTGAGCTTCCTAGTCCGTTGAATGAAGAGGCCCGCATATCTGGTCTTTCCACTCTTGGTGATGCTAAGATTATCAGAGGGTTCATGTGGTGACAGCCTAATCCATCCCTTGTAAAGTTCCCCATCAGCCCTTCCAATAATGGTATCAACCATTGATGATCTTTACCCGAAATCTGTTATTTCAGGGATTTCTAATAATTATTTTATAAACCTATCATGACTTCCACATTAGCTGAAATTCTTCTGTAAACAAGAATGTTTCCTCCTCAACTAAGCCTATTAGCTTAAACAGAGAATTGATGCTTAATTCTTTCCTTTGACTTGACAAAGGGTTGGTATCCTAATTATACCCATTGGTGTCCAGTGAGGTGGGTTTCAGATAACTCATTCATGACTTTTTTTTTTAAGATTTTATTCATTTATTCGACAGAAAGAGAAATCACAAATACACAGAAAGGCAGCAGAGAGAGAGGGAGAAGAAGGGTCCCTGCTGAGCAGAGAGCCCTGTGCCGGGCTTGATCCAGGACCCTGAGATCATGACCTGAGCTGTAGACAGAGGCTTCTCTGAACCACCCAGAGCCCAGTTCATGATTTTTCTTGATACTGAAATTCATGCACGGAATGTTTACTTCCAACAGCAGCAGACAGTGGAAGAATATAATACAGGTGGAGTACTAGCTCTGCATTTTTTTTTTTTTTTTTGAGAAAGCAATGGAAAAGCACAGAGGCACTTCTCTCTAGTATAAGGTATTTCCCTGACTCAACTGAGTCTTTTTGTTTGTTCGTTTGTTTCCTCTGGCTTTCCTTCACTCTCTCATGGGTATGAATGGGATGTAGCAACCAAAGAAGGGAAAAAAAAGGGGGAAAGGGCAGGTACAAACAGGAGGGGTAGAATTGTGACTCATGGTTCAAAGCCAAGCATCCTGGAAAAAAGAAATACAAAGGAACCAAGAAGTACTTCTGTTCTATCTGCAACCCTGAAGGAAATGAACGAACTATAGGAAGTTCTTGATAACTTTAAGGTATGTAACATTGAGCTTTATCACTCTTTTGCCTTAATAATTGTGTAATTAATTGGTGGGCATAGCTAAAATGGGGAGATGTTGACAACCAAGACTTCTTGCAATGCTAAACCTTTCATGTTGCACATCAGAACAAGATGAAATACCCTAATAAACCTATAAGCCAAGTTGGACTGTACTGTTGGTTTACCTATGAGCCCACAGGGTTTGTGGGATACTACCATTAACAGGAATCATGGCCCTGTTTATGCAACTGCCACAGGCCCAACTGGTTGGATAACTTCTTTCTAATAACAACCCTTTATTCAACAACAATATATTTTTTATTGTAGGTGTCAGAAGTAATTCCATCCTTTGCTCATATACAAAATGAAGCTGGGAGACTAGCTTTCAGCAATGAAATGGATACTAACATTTTAATATCTTTTAATGTTAGAGATATTTACATAACAGAAAAGATATTTCCCGAAATAAAAGGGTTAATCGACAATACTTTCTGAATGGTTTAAAAATTCATATTGAAGGGGCACCTGGGTGGCTCAGTGGGTTAAGCCGCTGCCTTCGGCTCAGGTCATGATCTCAGGGTCCTGGGATCGAGTCCTGCATCGGGCTCTCTGCTCAGCAGGGGGCCTGCTTCCCTCTCTCTCTCTCTCTGCCTGCCTCTCCACCTACTTGTGATTTCTCTCTGTCAAATAAATAAATAAAATCTTTAAAAAAAATTCATATTGAAAATCATCCCTTAGAATAAGAATGCTTTGTTTTTCATTCACCTTCCTGTAATGGATATTAATTCCTTTAAGTGTAAAACTTTAGACTGCTCTGCCAAGTTACACATTCTAAAGATCAAATCTTAAAATATAGCCTAACATTCCTCAAAGACAAACAACATTAGGGATAGAGGTCTTAGAATATTTAAAGACAGGTGGAAGTAAGAAATTACTGACCTTTTACGGAGAGCAAGCTTCAGGGGTGTCTTTTTCAAAAAACAGTTGAAAAGCATCTTGACACTCAATTCTGCTGTCAATTTACTGGTAGTCCTTGTGGGGAAAGTTATTCAAAATTTAGAATGCGAAAGTCTGAATAATGAGTTCCCAGAGGTTAAATGGAAATGATCAATTTTTGGTGGGTTGAGAGCATTTCTCATTCAGTAGCATATATATTTGTGGATGGACATATGAGAGTTGGCATGGAATGTGAAGATCTTTGTTTCACACATTAACACCTACTAGGGAGAAACCACTGTGAAAGAGGCACTACACAACCAAATAGACAAAATAACTTGGCCAGTTGATGTCAGTCAGCCTATGTCATTGACCACCCAAGGGCTGGCATGATAGGCACACAGAGCCATGGGAAAAAAACACAGAGACTGTGTATGGGCCCACAGGCTAGAGCTTACTGAATCTGATTTAAGAGTGTCACTGTCCAGTGGGCAGCATCTCAGTAATAGAAAGCAATACTGAGACAACACTGCAACACTGTTTCCCAAAGAGGGGATGTCAAACAGCACCTTGGTAAGAAGTTGAATACACTGGCCCTCTTCCACTCATCTTTTTTTTCTTACAGTAATAGACAAATATCCTTGTTACATGTTAGCTTTTTCTGCCTACAGAGCCTCTACGAGCACCACTGTCCAAGAGCTTATGGAACATTTGATCCACCAACATGGGATCCCATAATACAGCCATCAGACCAAGAACCCACTTCATAGCAAAGAAAATGTGAGAGTGGACCCATGACCACGGGATTCCCTTGGCTTTATCGCATACAATACCAACCAGAAGCTAGTGGCAGATAGAGATTTGGAATGGCTCGCTGAAGACATGCTTCAGTGCCAGCTCAGAGCCAAGAGCTTGGAAGGCTGGGCACCATCCTTCGGGTGCAGTGTCCCCGGTAGAGCACATTCATAAGAGTGGGAGACACAAAGTCAAAGCAGGAATGGTCCTACTTACCATCATTGCAATAATCCACCTAGGGAATTGTGAGGGCCATCTCCTTACATTAGGAGATTATATTCTCCTGGTTGAATGAATGGTTACATTCTTTAGGGTTAGCCATTCTGATCCCCAAAGGGAACCACTTTCCCCCAAGGAAAACAATAAGAACCTCATTCAACTATAAGCAGGCTGCGCCTGAGCATTTCAAGCTTCTTGTGTTAAGAGACCAGCAAACGTGAAGAGTCACTATTCAGGCAGGAATAACTGACCCTGATCATCAAGAGGAGACAGGGCCCCTCTTACACAATGCGGGCAAGGAGGAACATGTTGTGGAACTCACATGATCTACTTGGGTACCTCTTGTTACATTCTTGCCAAACAGTGGTAGAAACAGATGGGAGAAATAGCCCCAGCCTGAGAAGGACATGGAGCAAGGGGCTCATTCCCCTTAGGAATGGTCATGCCACCAGCTAAGCCACCGAAAACCAGCAGAGATGCTAGCTGAGAATGAGGGGATTCCAGAATGGCAAGTGGAAGAAAGATCCATTGAGTCTTATTTGCAGGCCCAAGGCTCGGCTCAGAAAGAGCAGGTGTGGTTTCTTTTGCTAACCTTCCTCTCCTGAGGAGGAGAGGCCTGCTGGACATACATGAAGCAAAAGGGAACATCTGGGAGGGCACCTGACAGACCACCCTCTGCTGTGGGTTCTTCTGCCTGAGCTGCAGAGCTCCACCTTACCCAAGGTCACACCTTTCTGGGGTAGCCCATACGCAGTGCATGGTTGAGGTGAAGATATAAAGGCCTGGCTTCTTCAGCCCAATGAGGGACATGTCTGAGGGGTGATCTGATCTAAGCCTCAGAGATCCCTAAGGAATTGCATTGACGCTTGACTTCTCCCTCTGCTCAATCCTTCTTTCTCTCTCTGCTGGCAAATAAGCCCTGAGATATTTGAAAGTCCACTTTCCAGAGTATACAAACTGTGGTTCCTGGTTACAGAGAATCCTGCTTTCATGAATTTTCTTACCAATCAGGCAATTTCTCTGGTTAGCCATGTCTCTGTGGGATGGACAGACTGCCCAGGCAGAGCTGGTCCCACACGTCTCTGCTACCACACCACTAAGTTTTCTCCTTCCGTTACAGTACTCACCATTTGTGGTCGGTTGTCGTTCATGCCCCCAGGTCAGTCTGCTTTTCTGGACTGCTACCCTCAATCTGGAAACAAGGGATCTTTTCCTCACCAACCCTTGTGGTCCCAGTGTCTAAAGCATCATCTATGCTCAAACCATGTGGCTGAATGGGGATGAAGGGAGGAAGAAGTGTTAACTTTCGACAAGGTTTTCAGTTTCACTCCTTCTTGAAAGTCTAAGCCCTTTGTGAAACAAACAAGTAAGATCTTCATCATACTATTTTCTGCATTTGACTTGGTGTTGAGGAAACTTATATTGATCACACTGGAATTTATTTTCCCTTTGTGTTGATTATGAGTCAGGTCGTAAATGGCTACCAGCAGCACCAGCGCGACAACTGGTTTTCCAAGCAGGGGTAAAGTGTGACTGAGTCCTGTCGACTCCTCTCGTTAATGTTCTTGACGTAGGTATCTCTGTGCCCATGTGCACCTGCCATCCACCAAGAAGCTGCTATGCAACGGGCACAGTGTTATCCTTGGGAGCCTAACCTACTGAGGAAGACAGATGAGTAAATAAAACTTGGATGTAGATAAGCCATGTTCTTCCTGAAACACCTGTGACAGCATCAGTAGCAGGACAAGAGTGAAATGTGAGGGATTTTTTGAAATGAAGTATTAAAAGCCAACAATAGGTAGAGTTTCACTGGAGACACACACACACACACACACCTACAACCAAACCATCTCCACCTCCACTCCCACCCCTTTTCTTCCATAGGTAAATAGCTAAGGAATCACAAACCTCTCTAGAAGAAGACAGCAAAAGAAAGGGCAGGTTATTTACTGGGAAAAGAAATTAAGTGGTTAGGTGACAATGAACTGTTTGTACAGTAAAATTTCTAGGAAGATTGTACCAAAGATGAGCCCAGGGATCAGTGGAGGACATGAGAAGAATCATGTTTTTTCTCTTTACTTTGATGGGGATGTGGATTCAGGGAATAGGCAAAAATGGATTCATAGTCCTTTCTTACAAAATGAGAACCTAACATTTAAACTAAGTGTTTAAAGGGATAGAAGAGGAGGGATACAAAGTTTTGTACCAGGAAATGAATTAATTACTTGCACATGGAAAAAGAACAAAGTGTCAGAAAGTTAATGCATCTTCTGGAAGACGAGCACAAGAGCTGACATCAGCATGATAATAAATTTTACACTAAATTAATGAGTTGCCCTTTGTCAACAGTAAGAATGCTACAGCACCCCCATCAGTAAGACCTGCTCTGTGGAGAATAATCATGGATTTGTCCTAACCCAGCTTTACTCTTTTACACTTTGGTCAGGAGTGAGAGCAATGAACAGGTTAGGAATTAGCAGGACCTGTCCTTGAGCACTCATAAAAGGTCACGTGACCAGGGGAGAACCCTCTCTAGGCAAGTGTCATGGTCAGAGGAATACACTAAGGAAGATGCCAAGAGATAAATGGAACACAGCACTGATTGAGGCAAGATGGAAAGTTTGGCCATTATCCAGGTGTCCACTGCGAAGCTCCAGGAACGTCCCTATTAAGTTTTGGTCGTAAAGCCTACATGGAACCTTATGTCTTACAGCTGGATAGATGGTATGGGAGCCACAGAGACTTCTTCTGACTGATGGACCACCCTGAAAGCATGCTTTTTCCCTTAGGCTCAGTACTAAATCTTGGTATCACCACTCCATTGGTGAAATGAGCCAGGGGAGATAAACCTAAAGAAAATGAACCAATCAGAAGAACAAAGACTAACAACATGGATGAATAGCATGGACAACAATGAGCAAAAGAAGCCAGATACCAAAAGAACATACCGTATAATTCCATTTATATCAAGTTCAAGAACAGCAAAACTAACATATGGTGACAGATGTCACAATAGTAGCTATCTCTGGGTACAGGCTGGTGGGGGTGTTAGATACTGCCTGGAAAGGGATTCAAGACCTCTTTTTGGGCTGTGAGGAATGTTCTGTATCTTTTTTTTCTTTTTCCAAAGATTTTATCCATTTATTTGACAGACAGAGATCACAAGGAGGCAAAGAAGCAGACAGAGAGAGAGGGGGAAGCAGGATCCCTGCCGAGCAGAGAGCCTGATGCGGGGCTCAATCCCAGGACCCCAGGACCATGATCCGAGCTGAAGGCAGAGGCTTTAACCCACTGAGCCACCCAGGCACCCCAGAATGTTCTGTATCTTGATCTGGGTAGGGGTTTCCTGAGTGTATCCAATATGTAAAAATTCGTTAATGTACACATTTAAAATGTCTATGCTTTATGTATGTTACACCTCAAGATGGAGTAGAAAAAATTTTAATTTATGTTTTTTAAAATCACTTATTTTCCAAAAATCAAATCAAATCAAATCACTTATTTTCACCCCATTTCCCTTTCCTTCCTTCTACTATTTCCCCAACCTCCAACACATGTTCACACCACACAAGTTATATAGCCCAAGTACACTGGCCTTATATAGCCAAGTACATTGGCCTTTACATCTGAGCTCCTCTTCCTCAGGAAACGGTGTAGAAAGGGGCCACTTGGCCTCTTCTCTAGTGGCTGGAGGGTGCCAGGGACTCAGTGGCAGTAATACAGTCCCAGACAAGGGCATTCGGTATGGGTAGAGTAAATTTCCTGAAATTTGCAAGTGAGGTGGGAAAGTCTGGAACCCTAAAGGAAAGGGACGTCTATAGATATAGGACTAAGTATTAAGAGGGACTACAGAGATCTGATCACATAAACAAGACCAGTGTCCTTTCCTGCCTAGAGGTTGCAATAACAGAAGGGGACCAGGTACAGCAATGATTTTGCTGAATGCCATGGAATTAATAGCCCAGGTTCTGTGATTTCCCTGGTCTGAGAAGAGGATTAGCTCCAGAATCTGCAGTGGAATTAAACTACAGGGAAGGATTGTTGTGTGGCCCCATTTTTGTGAAAGGAGACAGGGTAATCATTAGAAATACCATCCGAAGCCAGAGAAACTAAAGGAAACTAACTCTCACCAAGGGATTAACCTGAAACCTTAGGCCCAATAACACTGTATTTTAATGGAGTGTCTTCCAAAGTGGTAATAGGCATTGGAAACAAAAGCAACCTTGAACCTTTTCAGGATGGAGACCTTGTCTCTTACCTTCATGGCTTTCAGCTTTGAGAAAAATAGAACGTGTCACTGGCATAGTGTGCATAACAGACTGGCAGGATGGACTCTCCCACCGCAATCAGAAGATCCACGAATATAAGCATGGCTTGTCTAAGATCAGACATAGATGCTATTGTAATCCAAAAGACAGAACAGCTCTCCGTGCAGTCATTTAAGGACAACATTAGCCATTTCAGCATGCAAAGAAAACAACGCCATCAGAAACAACAGCTGCATCTGAGAAGACACTCAAGAGAGACCAGCACCAAACCGGGCAATCAAAGAGCAGTCTGGTAATTAATTAAGTTTAGAGATTGTTCCAAGTTAGCTGCTGATCTTATTTACCAATGCCATTTATTAGAAGCATTTTTTTTTTTACCCCAGTCAGGACAAGAGTACATGTTTATAAAGGTGAAAATCTTACTCTCAGGAATAGGAACTGTGCGGGATTCCCCTCTCTAAAATACCTCTTCCAGGATGTTCCTCCTGTGCTCACAACTGTTCACAGCTCTTCTTTCCACTGCATCAAATATATGTCATTTTGATTGGCTTTCAAGATATTCCACTACGTGGCCTCATTCTTTCTTTCTTTTTATTCTTTCTTTCTTTATTTTTTTAAAAGATTTTATTTATTTATTTGACAGAGAGAAATCACAAGTAGATGGAGAGGCAGGCAGAGAGAGAGAGGGAAGCAGGCTCCCTGCTGAGCAGAGAGTCCGATGCGGGACTTGATCCCAGGACCCTGAGTTCACGACCCGAGCCGAAGGCAGCGGCCCAACCCAGTGAGCCACCCAGGCGCCCCTCTTTCTTTCTTTCTTTCTTTTTTTTTTAATTAAAGATTTTTTTTTTAATTTGATAGACAGAGAGAGATCACAAGTAGGCAGAGAGGCAAGCAGAGAGAGAGGGGGAAGCAGGCTCCCCGCTGAGCAGAGAGCCCGATGTGGGGCTCGATCCCAGGACCCTGAGATCATGACCTGAGCCGAAGGCAGAGGCTTAAACCACTGAGCCACCCAGGCGCCCCTCTTTCTTTCTTTTTAAAAGAGTTATTTATTAATTTGAGAAACACAGAGAGAGAGAGAGAGAGAGAGAGTAGGGGGAGGGGCAAAGGAAGAGGAACAAGACTCCTCCCTGAGAGCGAAGCCTGATGTGGGGCTTGATCTCTTGGCCCTCAGATCATGACCCAAGCTTAAATCAAGAGTCAGATGCCCAAATGACTGAATCACCCAGGAGCACACACCTATGCTCCCCCCATCCTCTCCCTGGCCTCATTCTTTACAGCAAAATTTCTAATTATATGTGGGACTCTTTCTGCTTTGGCTGGTTTAGAAAGAGTGCTGGTGCTGTTCCCTTCACCTGGACCACCCCCTCCGCTTCCCTCCCACCTCCTCAAACACTAACCTGGCTTCAGAACCCACTTTTTCTTCTTCTTCTTCTTCTTTTTTTTTTTTTAGATTTTATTTATTTATTTGACAGAGAGAGACACAGGGAGAGAGGGAACACAAGCAGGGGGAAGTGGGGGAGGGAGAAGCAGGCTTCCTGCCAAGCAGAGAGCCTAACTTGGGGCTCAATCACACAGTCCTGGGATCATGACCTGAGCCAAAGGCAGATGCTTAACAACTAAGCCACCCAGGAGCCCCCAGAACCCACTTCTAGATTTCCCTTCTACAGAGGTGCAACTGTTCTGAATTCTCCTAACCGTCAATGAGTTCATCTTCAATTCCCTCAGCACTTGAGAACAGTCATGATCCCTCAGACAAGTCAGTCCTCTATCTCTTCATTTAACAGAAACAACCTTCTCATTTCATTACTCTTTGAGGTAATTTAGTCTTTTCCAGTACCTTTGAAGGCCACGTGGCACCTTCCTGA
The DNA here is from genome assembly GCF_020171115.1 of Neogale vison. Classification (NCBI taxonomy): domain Eukaryota; kingdom Metazoa; phylum Chordata; class Mammalia; order Carnivora; family Mustelidae; genus Neogale; species Neogale vison. The sequence goes on from NC_058091.1 coordinate 222,286,135, forward strand.
TAACATCTTCATCTCTTTCCGTCAAGAACCCCACTGTAAATTTTTGGGTGAGAGTTGCTCAAGTATTTACACCTGGACCTGGAATGGAAGTTGTAAGTTTTAGCCATCTTCAACTTTACCAAGGAATTCCCAACAGTTTTATAAAGTGCTCATAACAGTTTATATTCCACTAGGGAAGTAGACTCTGAGGCAGAGATTATGTGCAGAAAAGTTATTAGGGAGAACTCTTGGGATCAGCACCAAGTGGTGGATGAGAAAGGGAAGGGGTTGAAGCCGGGCTGGACGAAAGAAGAGGGAGAAGCTGGGCTATAAGGCAATCTCAAGGAAAACCTCCATTCACTCACAGGGAGTTCTGAATCTGAGGTACTTCAGAGTTGTCCCTCCCTGGGGCTGGGGGGCTGGGCCTCTACAATCCCACGTGGCCATGCGTTAGCTATAGAGTACCACAGGGAGACTGCATCACTCTGGGCAAGACAATTTTCTTTAGCGGTTTTGTGACGTGGCCATAAACCGAGTTCCCATAATGCGTCAATTGTGTCTGGGCTCTCCATTCTGTTCCATCAGTCTGTTTGTCTTTCCTCTGCCATGTACCACACTCACATAATCACCATTCCTCCACTGTAGCTATAAACCCATTTTGTGAGAATTTTCTTAAAATACCGAGTCTTCCTGTCTAAAAAAGTGGTTTATCTTTCCGGATATTGAAATCTCCTCTAATGTCTATCAATAAAGTTCATAATTATCTCCATACATGTCTTACATATGTTTAGTTAGATTCATTCCCAGATACCTTGTACTTTTTGTAGCTATTGTAAGTGGTGTTTTCCAGCAGATCGTTGCTAGTGTTTAGAAACACAGTAATTTTTTTAAAAAGATTTTATTTATTTATTTGACAGACAGAGATCACAAGTAGGCAGAGAGGCAGGAAGAAAGAGGAGGAAGCAGGCTCCCTGCTGAGCAGAGAGCCCGATGTGGGGTTCAATGCCAGGACCCTGGGATCATAACCTGAGCCGAAGGCAGAGGCTTTAACCCACTGAGCCACCCAGGCGCCCCCAGAAACACAGTAAATTTTTATTCTGATCTAGTTATCTTCTGAAATTCTTACATTAATTCTAATAATTTATCTGTAGATTCATCTCGCTTTTCCAGTAATTACATCTATTTCATATTATCAAACTGACAATAAGTTTCTGTAAGAATTCATTACAATACAAAGATGTGTAAAATCAAGGTAATCATTTCCCTCCTCTGCTGCCGTATTTCACACTCTGTGTCTTCATCTTCTTTAGTTTACCAGTGTTAACAACCTTCCATGTGTTTGCCCTTGTTCTTTCAGTATGTGTACCAATATTCAGGGAATTTTATATGCTTTTGCTGGGATGAGACCATAAGAAACACATTATTCTACAAGCTGTTTTTCCCCCCTTGTCTATTACCATGAAGTTCCATTATTCCATCCTTTTTCTAATATCTTCACACTTTTTGCTTAGATGAGCTCATCTCATGTACGCTAGCTGGGGTTTTTTTTGCTTGGTTGGTTTGAGTGCCTTACTCCTGAAAAAGACAAACACCGCTGTGGCTAATGAGCAGGCCAAATATGAAGACGTTTGTGAAAAGATCGCTGAACTAGTTACTCATATAAGTATTAAGTTTAAAAAAAACATTTAAGGTATCTATATATCTTTTGTGAATGACTCACACTGTGATTGACTTGTTTGACTACTGGACATGGAGTGAGACACACATGCTGAGGGACTAAGTCTGTTAAAGTGTAAAGTCATGAGCAGAGACGCAAGCCAAAGAGGTTAGTGCTTAGCAAAAGACCTGTGAGACCTCTGAATAAACTGAATAAACTAACACTAACACTTTGACTGGTGGTGTCCTCTGGTATCTGTAGATTCCAATTGTCTCAGAGGTCCTCTGCTGTGCCACATGGATCACGTCTGGATCACGTCTGTCCCGTGGGATTAAGTGACAGCAGAAACTGTCCCAGTCAAGCTGCCAGTAATTTGACTGAGATTTGAAAGCAGTAATCCCGTAGTGATTTTAAGCTAGAACCCAAGGAAGTAAACATAACAAGACTTGGGGATTCTTGTTATGTCTTCGCAGTAGAGCATTCTACTCTATGACAGCATATAACATCTCGTTATGTCAAAAATCTTGAACACATGGAGCCTTCTGCAGAAGCATGATGTGTTATCTGCCAATAAGATATTAAACTAACCAAATTCATCTGGTGTTTTCTGTAAATAATTCACTATTGTTGTCTAGCATCTTGTAAGTATTGACTGTGTTTGTGAAAATAGAATTCTGGGAATGACTTATCCTATTTTCTGGGATTTTACTGAAGAAAGAGCACATCGTTTCACTTGTGCTTTTCATGTCAGCAATGTTTTACTATTATAATTTCCTGTTAATATTTTATTCTTAGGACCACGAAGTCATAATATTTTCCAAACTGAGTTGTTACTTCTTTGAAAATTATAGTATATATATTTCACAATTTTCACAATCATCATTAACAACAAGCATTAAGTGTGTATCATATAGGAGGCCCTATTGCATAGACTTTGGAGGATACTAGAATATACGGCACACGGTTTCTGCTACCCAGGAGTGGACTGTCTAGATGGAAGATAAGATGCCAACAGAAGATATAAAAGATAATAATAATACCAGCTTTTTTATGGATTACGATGTTCTGCTAATATGATAAGTGTTTTCATAATCCTCACAATAACCCAATATGATAGGTAGTATGTCCTACTACCATTTTACAAATGAGAATACCAAACTTAACAGAAATTTTGAATGTGATTGTGAAGATTTATTCCGTTCTTCAATAATGATCACCTCTTGAGTAACAGAATTATAGTATGTAAGAATTCAAGGAATGGAGAGCTCTGTTGGGTAGGATTTGATCTGAGCTTTATAGCATAGCTGGGTTTTTAGTTCATGGAGAAGAAGAGGGAGAGCAAGCAAGCAAGGGGAAAGGTATTCCCAGAGGTTGAAACAATGAAAGCAAATTTAGTGAGAACAGTTGGGATAAGTAGGAGAGTGAAAGTGAAATCCTACCAACACTTCTAACAGACTGGGAAAGGTGTTTTGGGACAAGCTGTTGAGTGCTTTAGGTATGAAACTAAGAAGTTTAGACTTCATTCCATAGGAAGTGGTGATTCAAAAATGATGCAACACATGTTTAAATAATTTAAATGATAATAGTACAATAGGCAAATTTAAAAAAAATCAATAATACAGATGTATAGGAAAGAATAAAGCAAAAATTCTCCTCCCTCCCACCATAACATAATTTTACTTCCCAGAAACAGTCACCGTTAATAGTTTGGGTTCTACCCCCCCTCCAGCTTTTTTAAATGCATAAAAATGTACATCTACTTTTTAACAGAAGTGGAATATATCATCATGTTTTTTGGGCATCTGTTTTTGTTTTGTTTTGTTTTACTCAGTAATGGAGCAGAAATACCACTGTATGTTAATATATGCTATGAGGATTCTTGGATAGTCCCAAGCATTTCAAAGCTTGGATGCACTGAAATGAAAAAAAAAATTTGGAAAAAATATATTAATATAACCAATATTGCAATAAATATCTTTGTATGATTATTTTCCTTGCCCAATTATTTATTTAGGCTACATTCCTAAAAGTGGAATTGCTGGATACATACACATTAAAATTTGGTATATGTTTTCAAATAGTCCTCTGGAAAAATCACATTATTTTCTACAGTCAAAGAAAGTGTTTTGGAGTGCTTTTTTCTCTGCCCCTTCACCAACACCTGATCTTATCAACAAAGAAGCTTTTTTGAAGCTTTTTGAGCAAGGATGTGACATGATCATAACTATGGTGTGTCAGGGAGCTGACTAATTCCAGATCATTGTTTTAAATGCATGATTTGTTGTCTATTTTAAGTCTTAAAGCCAACAACAAGATAGTCAGACACCTTGGAAATGAAGATTTCTAATATATTAAGAAGTCGGCTGAACTTAATAAATCTCACCTGCCAGCATACTAATTTTACTACATGAAGCCAATGGTTCTCAAACCTTGGTGTGCACTGAAATCATCTGGGGAGTTTTTAAGACTATCAATGTCTGGGTCCCATGTCCAAAATTCTCATTTACTTGATCTGAACCTGGGCATTGAGATTTTTTTTTTCAAAGCCCCTTAGGTGAGTCTAACATGAGACACAACTGAGAATTCCTGCTTTAAACATTAATTTAAAAAGTTTCTGAACTCCATGCCCACCCACCTCATACAAATTCCTGGTGTAGCTTCCTTTTTCTGAGGCTGTCTTGAAAGTATAATATGTGTTCCACATTTCGGGGAGATCTCCTTAGATTCAAACCAGGCACTATATAGTAACAGTCTGAAGAAATTTATACTTCTTTTTCTGGCAAAGATCCTGGATTGTATTCCAAGGCTTAATTTCATTTCTATACTTTTAAGCCACAAAGGCTAAGAAATAATAAGTATTCACCAGCCTTGAGTGAGACATTCTGTTAGGAATCAGATGAATTAAATAGAGGTCTGATTAATCTGCAGAAAACTAACAAAATGACAAACATGGTTCTTAGAACATTCCTTGGAAGGGGAAATGTTAAGTTAGGAGCTCTGGCCTGACTGACATATGGGAGAAAGAAGGATTTATATAAGGCAATATTAGTAGAATTATGAATGACTAGTCTAGGGGAGAATTGTTCTTCAAGTATTTTAACTTGTGAGTTCCAATTTTTCCCATCTTGTTACTCTAAAATCTTCAAACATATTCACTGTGATTAATGGCATTGAAAGGATAATCCCATCATTTTTTGAGGGATGATTGTCCCCTGGCTTTGCTGGCCAGGACAATGAATAACTCACTTGCCATAGACCTCAGGATATTTTGGTACTCCATGTCAACCTGTTGTTGCCAAGCAGCAGCTGACATGTGAAAGAGAGCTTCTGCCCTTCAGAGATGGAAACTGATCTCTAAACATTGCAATTCTGAGTTTCATATTTTCCTGGGTTGGTAACTTTCTAGGTATTATGAGAAGCAGGCTGCTGATCTTTGGCAACAGCACCTCACTGCAAACAGGATGTCCCTGCCCATGGGTGTGATAGTAAACCAGCTCTGTGGGGCAGGAGTCATGCGGGAGTGAGCTGATTTTCAACATTTGCCAATTTCTGTGGTGTAAATGCTCCCATTGTGACTGATTTTAGGTTACCAAGGTCTAATAAACAGCACTCAAAATCATGAATATTTAACAGTCAGCTCTCACCTTCTTGTTCTAGTATGCTGCTGATTCAACCTCACCAAGAATCAACAGTCTTGGTTTTCTGGTGAGTAACAATAGACTGACAGCTAAAATACACGGCAATTATTAGACTTGAGTCCATTTTGTTATTTAAAATTCAGTGTAAGTGGGACGCCTGGGTGGCTCAGTGGGTTAAGCAACTGCCTTCGGCTCAGGTCATGATCCCAGCATCCTGGGATCGAGTCCCGCATCGGGCTCCTTGCTCGGCGGGGAGCCTGCTTCTCCCTCTGCCTCTGCTGCCACTCTGCCTGCCTGTGCTCGCACTCTCTCTCTCTCTCTCTGGCAAATAAATAAATAAAATCTTAAAAATAAATAAAATTCAGTGTAAATAAGCAGCAAAGCCCAGCTCACACTTAGATCACAAGTTTCTCAGCATGGACTTTCAAAGACTCTAAGGTCTAACAATGTGAAAGCTTAGCTATTAGCACTTTTAGGAGGTTTATTTATAAGAATTTTATAAGAATTTTAGTCTAAAATAAAATAATTATTTGGGGCTAGCACCATGGAATTTGTTTAAATTTAAAGTATATTCAGTCTAACAACTAAATCAAATTATTAGCAGTAATGCTTGCATGCTTGACCAGACTCCTTTTTTCTCATGAAGTTCAAATGCTCTTTGAGAAGACAGCAGTTGTTCCAGATTCCATTTTGTTTGACCCAGCTATAGTTGTAATCTCTTTACTTTAGAGAAAGGTTTTATTTTCCTTGTGAAGTTCTGTGTCCCTCAAGGGGATGCCTTCCAGATAGAAAGAGGCACTGGTTGGTTCCTATATGGAAAAAGAACCTATCCATATCATCTTAGGAAATGATAATTTTTTAATACATCTCTTTGTAGGAGGTAGTCATTATTCTATTTAGCATAATTCCCTTAAAAATATATGAAATGTGTGGGTAAAACCTGTCAGTTCATTACTATTTGAAATAATCATACGTATGTGCTTTCTATGGCACCATGTCTTAAAAACTGCTTATTATATCACCATACAAAGATAATAACACCTTGCATTTGTAAAGAGGTTGAGAGTATTCAGGAGTCTCAATAAGTGTTAGTTTGTATCCTTACTTGTGTCTTCAATGTGTAAATTAGTATCCTTCCTTGTAAAAACAACACAAAAATAATACCTACTTCATAGGGTTATTGTGCAGATTAAATGAGATTATATGAATAAAGCATTTAGCATAAGCTTGGCATTTAGCACAATAAAAAATCAAGAAACTTTGTTTCTTTTACAGTCTTATTCTTTTGCCCCTTTTAGGGTTAATTATTCCAATCTCATATGATCTATTAAAGTCATATGAAGTAGATAAGTAGATAAGAGTAGAAAGTAGGTAAGATAAGAGCCCTTTTATTTTTAGATTTTATTTTTTTATTTTGAGAGAGAGCACACGTATGAGTGGTGAGGCGGGACTGAGGGGGGGCAGAAGAGAGGAAGAGGAAGAGACAGAAAATCTTAAGAGGGTTCCATGCCCAGCACAGAGTCTGATACGGGGCCAGATCTCACAATTCTGAGATCATGACCTGGGCTGAGATGAAGAGTTGGACGCTTAACTGACTAAGCCACCCTAGTGCCCCTATTATAGACATTTTATTTTATTTTTTTTTAAAGATTTTATTTATTTTTTTGACAGACAGAGATCACAAGTAGGCAGAGAGGCAGGCAGAGAGAGAGAGAGGGTGAAGCAGGCTCCCTGCTGAGCAGAGAGCCTGATGCGGGGCTCAATCCCAGGACCCTGAGATCATGACCTGAGCCCAAGGCAGAGGCTTTAACCCACTGAGCCACCCAACCGCCCCTATTATAGACATTTTAAAGATAAGAAATGAAGGCTCAGAAAAACCAAGAGTTTGATTTCCCCATTTGATTTGAATTCCCCAGATGGAATAGCTGGTAAATGGCGACCTGGGATGGATTTTCCATTATAATACATTATATATAATTGATCATAATACTATTTTGCTGACTCAAAAGAGGGTTAAACTGATAAACAGCAGTAAAAGCAATATTCTAATCAGAAGATTTTTTTTCATTCACAAGTAATGTAAATATTGCTAGCTATTGATTTTGGAAATATTATTATTTCTGGAAAATGACCATAAGTGTCTATTGGTTGCAATAGCAGAAACTATTTCTAAATGTTTCCTGTGTGCTGAGCACTATTTTCATGGCTTTATCCCTTTTGATTCCCAGAACAACCCTCTATGGCAGGAATTCTATTCTTTTTACATATAATTGTGATAGCTAACATTACCATCATTCAGTCTGTGCTAGACGCTGTGTCCGAGTGTTTCACATGTATTATCTCATTTTAAGCAGCCTGACTGCCTTCTGAGATAGGGAGATGCTGTGATTACTATTCCAGTTTGCTAATGAACATGATATATAGACACATTTGCTGGAATTATAGAGCAGGCAACTTTTTATGAGACACTATCTCTGTGTAATTACATAATTTAAAGGTTCTGCCAGGATTATCTTTCTAGAGTCAGTTGCATTCAAAATAATCACTGAAGTCCAGATTGGAGAGAAAACAGTTGTTGGGACAAAATTCTGTTCCAGTATGTTTGTGCCTTTCCTGATACTACCCTTCTCCCAGAGTTGTAGGATTACAAAACGAGCTATGAAAAACTTGAATTCTGAGGAATCATTGTATTAGTCTATCCCATTTGAGTAAAAATAAACTCAGTTTGGCAACTGCACACTGAAGAGTAAACTGTTCTTAACACCCAGCAACACATCATAGCCTTTCCAAAGATAAAAACGGTGATGGGGTCAAAGAAGTATGTTGTTTCAGGGCATATGTTGCTATTATTAAAACAATCTCTCTGCAGGAAGTATACACAGACAGTTCACAAAAACAGGAAAGTCACTCAGGAACCTGCTTTAAAGCTCCTGGTCTGACTGAACTCATGAAGTTGCCCCAAAGTCACAAGGAATGGAGATCACAAATTAGAAGTCCCTCGAAGAACATAGCTTTTCTCCTGCATTAACTCAGACAATACTGTATTTTCAATCTTGTGAAAACTGACCCTGATGGACTAAGGAATATAACTTTTTACACCAATCTCATCATTTTACAGATAAAGAAACTAAGATTACTTGGATATCTATCTAGTGCTTTTGCCTGCCCAGAATTCACTTCCCCTTCTAGTAACAACCCATCCCATGGAATTTTCTTTGGTACTCCTCTCTGATTCATGATCTTCCTGTTTTTAGAGGGCCAACCAGATCCAAGTTCAGGAATGGGCATAAACCAGGCATTGACAAAGGAGGACACACTAAGCATTCACTGACAGGCACAAATCTGAAATGATTTAATATAAGTTAAAGTAAATCCAAGACCCCAACATTAATGCCCAAACTAGGACTATATTCCAAGCACCAATGCTCTTTTAATACCATCATGCCACAGAACCTCTATAAGTTAAAAAAAAGTTATTACTAATTTAAAAAATAATCGTAGGTTCCACTCTAATGCTGATAAGTCAGACTGTCTCAGCATCAATGCTATTTCCTGTTTGTACATAAGAATACGTGCAATGTATGCCCACATTTCCTCCTATTTCCTAAGGAGAGTAACAACTTCTACTGGGGTACAGAGAGAACAATGATAATTTACTACTCTATATTCAATATTCCTCTAAGCTTAAAAAACAAAAACAAAAAACCAAAAAACCATCCTATGGCACTAAGATCCCACAATCTATTTTATCTTATGATGGCTGCACTATGATTTACAGCTATGTGGAAAGGGGCTAGGGAAGAAATGCAAGGGAGCACAGTATTCCTTAATGCTTACTGTAGTTGCTCTGGAGGGACTAGATCAGAACTAACTTCCCCTCATTCCATTATTTTCCCATTTGGGGGACAATATTATATTTCAAGAATGAGTAAGCTTATACTTTTCAAAAAATCTCTTCAAAGATCAGTTATCTGTGCTTCAAATTATTCAATCTTTTTAAAATTCTCTTTTCTATTGTTGCCATTAATCTCATCCTTAATTCTGCCAGGAGAAAAGGCTGTGACTCAAGCTCGAGGCTGCTGGGCCTGCCCCAGGCTGTCATGTTCCTCCGAGTGCCTGTGCGAAAGTGTGGCTGGGTCATGGCTCCCAGGAAGACAGTCAACTCCCAGGAAAGCAGTGAATAAGATAAGAAGAAGCTTTAGGAATGACCCACATCAGTTTTAACTAACCATATCAATGTGGTCTCTCATGACCTCGGGAAATTTGGAAATTACTTAAAATTATATTTGGGTGTCACGGTTGGCCCCAAACACATGTCTGAATTCCTTATCTTTTGCAAAACAGTTGTGTACTCCACACCCCCATCTGTCTCAGCTCTGCCTCACTGCCTACATCTGATACGTCATCAAGTATCAGCATGTGTTCTTCGCCATTCTCATATTGCCATTTCATTAACTGTTGTGTGGACTAACAGTTTCTCAGCTGCCAGGCTGGTCCCCTTCCCTTTAATCCTCCACAGGGATCTTTAACATTACAAACCTAATCCTGCTCCTCCCACACCACAACTCCACCCACAACTCAGAACTATTCAGTGGTTCCTTACTTCCCTCAAGATAACATCCACAGTTTCCTAGAATGACATTCAAAGACTGCCAGGATCTCTCCTCTCTATCATTTCAGCATCATCTGTCCCAAGCTCCTGGACACTCATGACCTCACTTCAGGCACATCCAGCTACTGGAGTTACCTCTCCGTACAAATTACTACTGCCCTCTGGAAAACCTTGATCCTTCTATCTGGGGGTGAAAAATTCACAGCCATTGACAAAAGAGTTTGTATTGTGTGGTTGCTTTGGTGTAAAACATTAGATGATTCATACATAGGCTTCCAAATGCACAGTGCGTTTCCACAGGAACAGACAAGAAACTGGCAATGTTTGTTGCTTCTGGATAGGAGAACTATGGAACTGGATATGTAAGGGTAGAAGAAAGACTTTTCACTCTATTCTCCTTTGTGCCTTCAGAATTTTGTACCACGTAAATAAGTCAACAATTTGACTAAAGGGAAAGATACTTCTACTTTATGAACCAGCAGTTTCACTCGTTGGTATAAACACAAAAGAAGTGAATGCTTATGTTCTCCAAAAGATATGGACAAGAATATTTGTAGCAGCTTTGCTCATAATAGGTAAAACTTGAAAACATTCCAACTGTCCATCAACAGGAAAATGGATCTATACATTGAATTGTATTTATTGAATGGAATACCATATAGCAATAAAAAAGAATAAACCATGATACCTTCTATTAGGGCAAGAACGTTGAGCCAAAGGATTCCACACAGAAGGGGATATACTGAAAGATTCTACTTATTGCAAGATCAAATACAGGCAAAAGTAATCAATGGTGATAGAAGATCAGAATAGTGATTACCTCTGACAAGAGTAGGGTATGGAGGGTATGGTGGATTTTACTGTATGTATGTTAATGGAATTTTTAAAAGCTTTTAAAAAGCATAAAAAATGCATGCTACTGGGGAGGACTCAAGATGGCAGAGGGGTAGCAAACTGAGATGACATCGGGTAGCAGGAGTTCAGCTAGTTATCAATCCATTGCAAATACCCACAAACCCAACAGGAGATCAAAGAGAAGAAGAGCAGCAATTCTAGAAACAGAAAATTGACCACTTTCTCAAAGGTAGGACGTGTGGAGAAGTGAATCTGAAGCGAATAGAAAGACTGTGGGGGGAGGGGCCGGTTCCCAGCAAGCGGTGGAGCAGTGGAGCACAAAATCAGAACTTTTAGGAAGTCTGCTCCACTGAGGGACATTGTTCCAGAGGCTAAGCGTGGGTGGAGCCCTCCTGGGGACAGTGCAGTCTCTGGTTCCATGGGGTCACAGAAGGATTGGGGGTGTCTGAGTGTAGCAGAGCTCACAGGTATCAGAGCAGGGAAGCCAAGCTACAGAGACGGAGCCAAGGAGTGAGCTCTCAGCTGGGGGATATCTTAAACTGCTCTGTGGCACAGTCAGGCCACTGCTCTTTGAGCAGGGACCCCACAAGTGGCAGATCCGGGGAGACCTACCTTCCTCTGCCGAAGAGCAAAGCGGCAGGAATCTGCTGGGTTTAGAGAGTCCAAATGGAGCCATGCACCAGAAACGCTCGGTCACAGGCTGGGTGAGCTTGGAGCATAGCTGGAGACCAGGGAGACCAGAGAGATGGGAGTGATTGAGTGCTTTTCCCCGAGGGTGCAACAAGGAGTGAGGCCCCAAGCTCTCGGCTCCTCTGGGCCAGAGATTGGGAGGCCGCCATTTTCATTCCTGTCCTCCAGAGTTCTACAGAAAGCATTCAGAGAACAAAATCTCCCCAAAGTGAACCTGAGCAGATTACTTAGCCCGGCCCCTGGCAAGGGCAGCACAATTCCGCCTTGGGCAAAGACATTTGAGAATCACAAGCAACAGCCCCATGCCCAGAAGATCAGCAAGAACATCTAAACAAGACCAAGCTCACTGATCAAGAACACTGGAATTCCAGAGGAGGGGAAAGCAAAGCATGGAATTCATGGCTTTCTCCCCATGATTCTTTACTCTTGCAAAGTTAATTAAATTTTTTAAATTTTATTTTTTTCTTATTCTAATTTTTTCTACTTTTCCTCTTTCCTTTTTTGACTTTGTTTAACTAGTTTATCTTAACAATACCATTCTTAAAAAATCTTTTTAAACCTTCATTATTATAGCCATATTTTATCTTTCATTGTATATAGCTTTATTTTTTGTATACATATAGGGTTTTTTCTTCTAAAAATTTTTGGGATACAATTTCTTCTTTTTTTTTTTTTTTTTTTAAGATTTTATTTTATTTATTTGAGAGAGAGAGACAGTGAGAGAGAGCATGAGCGAGGAGAAGGTCAGAGGGAGAAGCAGACTCCCCATGGAGCTGGGAGCCTGATGTGGGACTCGATCCCGGGACTCCAGGATCACGCCCTGAGCCGGAGGCAGTCGTTTAACCAACTGCGCCACCCAGGCGTCCCGGGATACAATTTCTTCTAATAGATCAAAATATACCCTAAGTCTAGCACAGGTCTTTGTTTTAATCTCCAGCCTGAGCAAATTCTTTCCACTTTCTTTTTCCAACCAACTTATCAACTTCTTCTTTTAGAAATTTGAAAAAAAAATTTTCATTTTTACATCATATTCCATCCCTTCATCGTGTTTGCCTTTATTTTTGTATATATATAAGTTTTTCTTTCTTTAAAATTTTGGGAGGTAGTTTCTTTTAAGAGAGCAAAATACACCCAAAATCAAGTGGGTGGCTCTGTTCTATTCACCAGTCTAATATATATATTCTTTTTAATTTTTTAAAAAAATTTTAAAAAATTTCTTTTTTACCCCCTTTCTTCTTCTTCTTCTTCAAATTTAGGGTCTCTTCTGGCTAATATACATTTCTCTGGGGTCTTTGCCACCCTTTTAGTATTTTATTCTCTCATTCATATATTCTTATCTAGATAAAATGACAGGCAGAAAAACTCACAACAAAAAAAAGAACAAGAGACAGTACTGAAGGCTAGGGACCTAATCAATACGGACATTGGTAATATGTCAGATCTAGAGTTCAGAATGACGATTCTCAAGATGCTAGCTAGGCTGAAAAATGGCATAGAAGATATCAGAGAAACCCTGTCTGGAGAAATAAAAGCCCTTTCTGGAGAAATAAGAGAACTAAAATCTAACCAACATGAAATTTAAAAAACTATTAATGAGGTGTAATAAAAAATGGAGGCTCTTACTGCTAGGAAAAATGAGTCAGAAGAGAGAATTAGTGATACAGAAGACCAAATGGTGGAGACTAAAGAGGCTGAGCAAAAGTGAGACAAACAACTGAACCACGAGGGGAGAATTCGAGAGATAAATGATACCATAGATGAAACAACATTAGAATAATTGGGATTCCAGAAGAAGAAGAAAGAGAGAGGGGGGCAGAAGGTATAGTGGAGTGAATTATTGTAGAGAATTTCCCTAATATGGCAAAGGGAACAAGCATCAAAATCTAGGAGGCACAGAGAACCCCCCCCACAAAATCAATAAAAATAGGTCCACACCCCGTCATCTAATAGTAAAACTTACAAGTCTCAGTGACAAATAGAAAATCCTGAAAGTAGCCTGGGACAAAAGTCTGTAACATACAATGGTAAAAATATTAGATTGGCAGCAGACTTGTCCACAGAGACCTGGCAGGCCAGAAAGAACTGGCATGATATATTCAGAGCACTAATTGAAAAAAACATGCAGGCAAGAATACTATATCCACCCAGGCTATCATTGAAAATAGAAGGAGAGATAAAAAGCTTCCAGGACAAACAAAACTAAAAGAATTTGTAAACACCAAACCACCCCTACAGGAAATAATGAAAGGGGTCCTCTAAGCAAAGAGAGAGCCTAAAAGTAGTAGACCAGGAAGGAACAGAGACAATATACAGTAACAGTCACCTTATAGGCAATACAGTGGCACTAAATTCATATCTTTCAATAGTTACCCTGAATGTAAATGGGCTAAATGCCCCAATCAAAAGACACAGGGTATCAGAATGGATTAAAAAAACAAGACCCAGGCCACCTGGGTGGCTCAGTGGGTTAAGCCTCCGCCTTTGGCTCAGGTCATGATCCCAGGGTCCTGGAATTGAGGCTTGCATCAGACTCTGTGCTTAGTAGGAGCCTGCTTTCCCCCTCTCTCTGTCCCTCTCTGCCTACTTGTGATTTCTTTCTCTCTGTCAAATAAATAAATTTTTAAAAAATCTTAAAAACAAAACCAACCAACCAACCAACCAAACAAACAAACAAAAATCAAAGATCCATTGATATGCTGTTGCAAGGGACTCATTTTAGACCCAAAGACATCTCCAGATTTAAAGTGAGGGGGTGGAAAACCACTTACCAAGCTAATGGACATCAAAAGAAAGCTGGAGTGGCAATCCTTATACCAGACAAATTAGATTTTGAACCAAAGACTATAATAAGAGATGAGGAAGGACACTATATAATATGTAAAGGGTCTATCCAACAAGAAGATCTAACAATTTTAAATACCTATGCCCGTAACATGGGAGCAGCCAATTACATAAACCAACTAATAACAAATTCAAAGAAACACATCAACAATAATACAATAATAGTAGGGGACTTTAACACCCCCCTCACGGAAATGGACAGATCATCCAAGCAAAAGATCAATGAGGAAACGGACTTTAAATGACACATTGGACCAGATGGATGTCACAGATATATCTGGAACATTCCATCCCAAAGCAACAGAATTAACATTCTTCTCTAGTGCACATGGAACATTCTCCAGAATGGTTCACATCCTGGGTCACAAATTGGGTCTCAACCGGTACCAAAAGATTGGGATCATTCCCTGCATATTTTTTGGATCACAGTGCTCTGAAGCTAGCGCTCAATCACAAGAGGAAAGTTGGAAAGAACTCAAATATATGGAGGCTAAAGAGCATCTTACTAAAGAATTAATGGGCCAACCAGAAAATCAAAGAATGTTAAAAAAATTCATGAGAACAAATGAAAATGAAAACACAATTCAAAATCTTTGGGACACAGCAAAGGCAGACCTAAAAGGAAAGTATAAAGCAACACAAACCTTTCTTAAGAAACAAGAAAGGTCTCAAAAATACAACCTAACTCTACACCTAAGGGAGTGGGAGACAGAAGAGCAAATGAAGCCTAAAACCAGCAGGAGAAGAGAAATACTAAAGATCAGAGCAGAAATCAATGAAATAGAAACCAAAAGAACAGTAGAATAGATTAACAAAACTAGGCGCTAATTCTTTGAAAGAATTAATAAGATTGATAAACCCCTGGCCAGACTTATTAGAAAGGACCCAAATCAATAAAATTATGGAACAGGAGAGATCACAACCAACACCAAAGAAATAAAACAATTGTAAGAACATATTATGAGCAACTATACACCAGCAAATTAGACAATTTGGAAGAAATGGATGCATTCCTAGAGACATATAAACCACCAAAACTGAATAAGGAAGAAACAGAAAACCTGAACAGATCCTGAAGCAGTCATGAAATTCTCCCAACAAACAAGAGCCCAGGGCCAGATGGCTTCCCAGGGGAACTTAAAGAAGAATTAGTACCCATTCTCCTGAAACTGTTCCAAAAAATAGAAATGGAAGGAAAACTTCCAAACTCGTTTTATGAGGCCAGCATTACCTTGATCCCCAAACCCGATGAAGACCCCATCAAAAAAGAGAATTACAGACTAATATCCCTGATTGACATGGATGTGAAAATTCTCACCAAAATACTAGCCAATAGGATCCAACAGTACATTAAAAGGATTATTCACCATGACCAAGTGAGATTTATTTCTGGACTGCAAGGCTGGTTCAACATCTGCAAATCAATCAGTGTGATATAATATATTAGTAAAAGGAAGAACAAGAACCATACAATACTCTCAATAGATGCAGAAAAAGCATATGATAAAGTACAGAATCCTTTCTTGATCACAACTCTTCAGAGTGTAGGCACAGAGAGTACATAACTCAATATCATAAAAGCCATCTACGAAAAGCCCACAGTGAATATCATTCTCAATGGGAAAAACTGAGAGCTTTCCCCTCAACTCAGGTACATGGCAGGGATGTCCACTATCACCACTACTATTCAACACAGTACTAGAAGTCCTACCCTCAGCAATCAAACAACAAAAAGAAATTAAAGGCATCCAAATTGGCAAAGAAAAAGTCAAACTCTCAGTTTGAAGATGATATGATACTTTATGTGAAAAACCCAAAAGACCCCACTCCAAATCTGCTAGAACTCATACAGGAATTCAGTAAAGTGTCAGTATATAAAATCATTGCACAGAAATCAGTTGCATTACTATACACCAACTAGAAGACAGAAGAAAGAAAATTAAGGAGTCAATCCCATTTACAATTTTACCCAAACCCATAAGATACCTAGAAATAAACCTAACCGAAGAGGCAAAGAATCTGTATTCAGAAAACTATAAAGTACTCATGAAAGAAGTTGAGGAAGACACAAAGAAATGGAAAAATGTTCCATACTCATGGACTGGAAGAACAAATACTGTGAAAATGTCTATGCTACCTAAAGCAATCTACACATTTAATGCAATCCCTATCAAAATACCATCCACTTTTTCCCCCAAAGAAATGGAACGAATAATCCTAAAATTTATATGGAAGCAGAAAAGACCTCGAATAGCCAGAGGAATGTTGAAAAAGAAAGCCAAAGTTGGTGGCATCACAATTCTGGACTTCAAGCTCTATTACAAAGCTGTCATCATCAAGTATGGTACTGGCACAAAAACAGACACATAGATCAATGGAACAGAATAGAGAACCCAGAAATAGGCCCTCAATTCTATGGTCAACTAATCTTTGGCAAATAGGCCCTCAATTCTATGGTCAACTAATCTTTGACAAAGCAGGAAAGAATATCCAATGGAAAAAAAAGATACTGTCTTCAACAAATGGTGTTGGGAAAATTGGATGGCCACATGCTGAAAAATGAAACTGAACCATTTCCTTACACCACACATAAAAACTGAGTCAAAATGGATGAAAGACCTCCATGTGAGAAAGGAATCCATCAAAATCCTTGAGAACAGAGGCAACAACCTCTTTGACCTCAGCCACAGCAACTTCTTCCTAGAAACATCACCAAAGGCAAGGCACAAATGACCTATTGGGACTTCATCAAGATCAAAAGCTTTTGCACAGCAAAGGAAACAGTCAACAAAACCAAAAGACAACTAACAGAATGGGGGAAGATATTTGCAAATGACATATCAGATAAAGGGTTAATATCCAAAATCTATAAAGAACTTATCAAACTCAACACCCAAAGAACAAATAATCCAATCAAGAAATGGGCAGGGGACATGAACAGACATTTCTGCAAAGAAGACATCCAGATGGCCAAGAGACACATGAAAAAGTGCTCCACATCACTCAGCATCAGGGAAATACAAATCAAAACCACAATGAGATATGAGTCAGAATGGCTAAAATTAACAAGTCAGGAAACAACAGATGCTGGCAAGGATGTGGAGAAAGGGGATCTCACTTTCCTACACTGCTGTTGGGAATGCAAGCTGGTGCAGCCACTCTGGAAAACAGCATGGAGATTTCTCAAAAAGTTGAAAATAGAGCTACGCTACGACTTAGCAATTGCAAAACTGGGTATTTCCCCTAAAGATACAAATGTACTGATCAGAAGGAGCATATGGGCCTGAATGTTTATAGCAGCAATACCCACAATAGCCAAACTATGGAAAGAATCTAGATGTCCATCAACAGAAAAATGGATAAAGAAGATGTGGTATATATATATATATACATATATATATATGTATACACACACACACACACACACACACACACACACAATGGAATACTATGCAGCCATCAAAAGAAATGAAATCTTGCCATTTGCAATGACATGGATGGAACTAGAGGGTATTATGCTGAGTGAAATAAGTCAATCAGGGAAAGACTATTATCATATGATCTTCCTGATATGAGGAATTTGAGAAGCAAAGTGGAGGGTTTGGGGGGTAGGGAAGGAAAAACTGAAACAAGATGGGGTCAGGAAGAGACAAACTGTATGAGACTCTTAACCTCACAAAACAAACTGAGGGTTGCTGGGAGTGGCGGGTAGGGAGAGGGTGGTTGGGCTATGGACATTGGGGAGGGTATGTGCTATGGTGAGTGCTGTGAAGCGTGTAAGCCTGACAATTCACAGACCTGTACCCCTGTGGCAAATAATACATTATATGTTAATTAAAAAAATAAAAATATTTAAAAATAAAATTAAAAGGGCACCTGGGTGGCTCAGTGGGTTAAAGCCTCTGCCTTCGGCTCATGTCATGGTCTCAGGGTCCTGGGATCGAGCCCCACATCAGGCTCTCTGCTAGGTGGGGAGCCTGCTCCCCGCACCCCTGCCTGCTTGTGATCTCTCTGTCAAATAAATAAGTAAAATCTTTTAAAGATTTTTTATTTTATTTATTTGACAGAGAGAAATCACAAGTAGGCAGAGAGGCAGGCAGGGAGAGAGAAAGGAGGAAGCAGGCTCCCTGCTGAGCAGAGAGCCCGATATGGGGCTCGATCCCAGGACCCTGGGATCATGACCTGAGCCGAAGGCAGCGGCTTAACCCACTGAGCCACCCAGGCGCCCCAGTAAAATCTTTTAAAAAAATAAAAAAAATTAAAAAATGTATGCTACCAATTTGAAAAAAAGTAGATAAAATAAATTTTAAAAATTTCACCCATATGTAAAATGATTTCTCCCTTTACATTGATAAAAGCCAAGGCAATTTCCATACTAAGAGTCAGTAAGGAAAAAACAAAGCAATATGGAAAATAAAAATTTCTGTAAAGAGAAAAGTTTGAAGTAACTATTGGTTGTAAAAATAAAATCCCCATTAAATCAATTACAAAACAGAAAGAAAACCAGAAATTTTCTATCATAACCTGAAAGCCCAAAAGAATGTGATATATCCCTTTGACCAACCAGTGGCAAAGGTTTCTTTCACAAATTTATTAGACAAATTTTAGAAATATAGCTGAAGATAAGGGAACATAGATTGACCTTTTATCAGGGGACATCACAGTAACCTGGAGACAGAGCTCACTTTGTGGAAAAGTGGCAGCTCGAAATGGAAGTGACAAGGGCACTAACTAAGGTTTACCTGGCACACAGAGGCAGGCAATGGTGACCTTTGTAAGGAAAAGGACAGGAGAGTCAGGTAGTCCAAAGGAAGAGAAGGGGGCAAGGAAGAGACAAGGCTCTCGGGAGCCGGAATGTTTACAAGTGAATTTAAAAAGGTGTGTGAAACTTTAAAATCAGCTGTATTTGACTATATCAGAGGGGCTCAAAAACAAGAGAAGGGCAGGGAGAGTTACCCAAAGTGAAAGCAACATGTGCTGCTTTTTAAAAAGGTTCTTTTTTTTCTTTCCCTGGTACCCCGACCCCCATTTCCAGAGAGGCAGTAAGGCGCCAATAACGAGGTGTTTGCGTCAGCCCTCCATGCTCCCAAGATTTAATACTTTTTTAACTTCTTGTCTGTCAGGTTTTTTTCCTCTTAATAAGCTCTCTCTCTCTCTCTTTAAATTAAAAAGTAACACAGTTTCATTGTAGAAAATCTGGGAAACACAGAACTTGAAGGAGAAACCAAAAATCACTGACAAGATGACCATGGTAGGATTTCAGTATAGGACAACTTCTAATAGGTTGAGAACAGCCCAACAAAAGCAGGTCAGAGGTTCTCCCTCCCTAAGAACCCAGATGGTGTTTATTATAGGAGATCTGTCATTTTTATTTTCCTGGGGCATCTTCCCACCAGAAGTTCCATGAAGGTGGAGATTTTGTTTGTGTTGTTCATTGCCATATCCCGGAGCCTGCCACATAATAGACACTCCAGAAATATTTGTTGAATTAGCTGGTTTTTTTCACATTTACTTACAAAGATTAGCTGTTACTTTTTATTCTCCCCTCATAATTAAAACACTTTAATTTTTCTTCATGTCCCATTTCATGACTGTTCTTATTTATCAGAACAATGTAGTCATTAAATAAAAAATGTCTATTGAAACAAGGAAAATGTCAAATGTAGTCAAAATCCTTATGATTTATATTAACACCACATTGCATTTCTTCTGTGATGCCTTCTTGTGCATTCTCCTGAATATGAAAAAACAATTCCTTCCATTTCTTATGTTAATCTCTTGCTCACATAACTTATCAAAGAGAACCTGAAAATCAGTTTAATTCTAGGGCACTGCAGCTCATTTCTCCTTAAAAACCAAGATTTCTTTTTTAAATTTAAGTTGGGCTACTAATTATTTTCCCCCAAATTCAGGATTTGCCTTTGATTAGTGAAAAATGATCCAGGAGATCTCAGGATGCTTAGAAGTCCAGTGAGGGAAGTAAAGAACACTGAATAACTTTGCAATAAAAATTTTCAGGGAAGGCAGATGGAATTACTTAAGTTTGAAATATGTCCAAAATTCTGTAATCAATATTCCTACTCTTGGAATTAAAACAAGACCCTTGGAATCTTCCATAATCAGAGATAGCCAGGGCCCTTCAACCATCTCAAACCAACCAAGGCCTCAGGGAATATAAAAATAGTTATTTTTGGCGGGGAGGATTCCACATAGTTAAGGATGTTTTATTGGTTCATATAACTGGGAAGTCTAGAGGTAGAACTAATGGGTGAGGCTGAGTCCAGAGGCTTTGGTAATGTCAGGGTCCTCTCTCTCAGCACCCATGTGATCAAATCCCAGAGAACCAGGTGGTCTTGCTTGGATCATGTACCCTATCCTGGATCATTAATAATGACCAAAGGAGAAGATATTTCAGTTGGCAGGACATGGTCAATGCCTGGGCCACATACTCATCCATATAAAGAGGGAAGTGGGATCAACCTCACTCAAACCAAGTGAAGCAGATTCTCCACAAGGTGCATTCTGTTACCACATGGAGTGGCAAAGGAATTGGTGACCACGTGGAAGTTTATCTGAGTCCTGTGTTCCTGGAACACAAAACCCTCAAAAACAAATCCACTCATTCTTTGTGTTCCAAGAAATGGCTTCTGGAAAAAAACCACCTGTGCCCACATGATTTAGATAAGACTTGTGACCACCTTGTCTACCTATGACAAGGCAAGACACAGGTACTATAAATTTCCATTCTGTCTCACAAATGATTAGCTGAACTGTTTACTCCACTGACCAAGCTGGACAAATGGCCACTAACTTAACTTGAGTAAACTTTAGTCAGGTTCTTCTCCTTCCCCCTAAATTTGGTCCCTGAACTTGGTCTACCTTAGATCTGCCTGACTTCTAAGAAGCTTGCCAGTCTTACAGTCTATGATTAGAACACTGCACTATTACAACAGCCCCCTTCCCTTTGCTGCAGTGATCCTGAAAAAAGTCTCTCCTGACCTCACTCCAGGTTTGTTTTTCACTTGAAATTGGCCAGACAGAACAGTAGATGTTTACCACAAACACTCTGCTGTCCAATCCACAGTGTCTTAAGGGGATAAAAACTAATGATGTCAACCCTTCCTATCCTCAGTTTTGAACCAACAGAGAAGTAGAAAGAGAAGCCAGTATCAGGCAGGTAAGAATTCAAAATGTCAGCTTCATCAAGAGATGGGCGGAGAAGGAAAATGTGGCAAACACATACAATGGAATATTATTCAGCATGAAAAAGGAAGGAAACTGAAACATGCTACCTCATGAATGAACCCTGAAGATATGCTAAGCGAAATGAGGCAATCACAAAAAAGATAAATACTCTCTGATTCCAGTTCTCTGAGCTACCTAGAGTAATCACATTCAGAGAAACAGAAAGTAGAACGGTGGTTGCCAAGAGCTGGGAGAAAGGGGAAATGGAGTTGTTGATTAACACAATGTCAGTTTGAAAAACAAAACAAAAAAGTTGTGGAGATTCTTTGCATAACAACGTGAATATCTTTTTTGGTTTTGTTTTTATTTATTTGACAGAGAGAGAGAGAGAGAGAGAGCGATGAGAGAGATCACAAGTAAGCAGAGAGGCAGGCAGAGAGGGGGAAGCAGGCTCCCTGCTGAGCAGAGAGCCCGAGGAGGGGCTCGATCCCAGGACCCTGAAATCATGACCTGAGCCGAAGGCAGAGGATTAACCCACTGAGCCATCCAGGTTCCCCAACAATGTGAATATCTTTAACAATACTGAATTGTATACTTAGACATGGTTTAGATGGTAAATTTTATGTTCTGTGCTTTTTTTTTTTTTTTTAAGATTTTGTTCATTTATTTGATAGAGACACAGAGAGAGAGGGAACACAAGCAGGGGGAGTGGGAGAAAGGGAAGCAGACTTCCCTGCAGAGCAGGGAGCCCACTGTGGGGCTCCATCCCAGGAATGACCTGATCCAAAGGCAGACGCCTAATGACTGAGCTACCCACGCACCCTGTTCTGTGCTTTTTACCATAATAAAAAATAATTTTTACAAAAGTCAGCTTCTTAACTAATAAAGCTGCTAGGAGACTATGATGTGGATCTGTCGTCAAATTATCTTCCTAATACTTTGCAGAATTAAAATAAACTTCTCAAACTTCAGACCTTCTGGCAGGACAGGACCTACTGTAGTAAGGTTAATTCAAGGTCAGTCTTTAAGGATAGAGCCCTCTGAAAGAAGGGCCCAGTGACACAACACTTCGCCTCTCTCAGTCTCACCAAAGAAGGTGCTTTTTCCCAAGTTGAGAGTGAGCAAGGAGGAGAGAGGCCTGTATTCCCCCCTTAAGTTATCCCCACTGGGAAGTGAAGAAATTTCAGAGGATAATCATTTACCCCTAACCAGTCTGTTAAAAGAAAAACACAGTAGAACACAGCCTGGGAAAGAATATGAAAAACAGCAAAGCTTTTCATAGTTTTGTTACTAGGATAACAGGATTTGGAGTGGTCTCTTTTCTCAAAACAATTTTATTGGTGTGCCTTTTTAAAAATATAATTTTGCTAACATCAGAAGTGCTACATTAATAATAATTTGATATGTTTAATTTATTAAGTGGCCACAAGGGGGAAAATTAAAAGGGTTATTAATGTACAGTTCTCATTTTATAATTATCTTAATCATTTTCTGGCTTTTTATCATGTAAGTTTCATTAATTCTGTCAGTGAAGCTGAACAGTTTCAAAATGCTTTTAATTGATATGAATTCCAAAACAATAAGATAATTTTGTACTGTAAAGTGTACATCTGACTTACATGTTTTCATTTGAAAAAGAAAGACATCCCTTTGGGCACAAGAACTTCAAGGTCAGATATAAGTCAATTAAATATATTTGACTGGCTACACATTTTTTAAAAATGTACAATTCAATTCCCTATAGGATTGAGATGTCTCAGTCTTTCCAACATCTCTATGGAGAAGGTAGAGTAGATTTCACTTTTCTAGGTTATCAGATGAGAAAACAAACTTATCATGTTAAATTCAATGCTTGGGATTATGGGATTATATATCCACAGAGTGAAATATCTAATTTAAAACTCCTTTCTTGGGTGCCTGGGTGGCTCAGTGGGTTAAGCCTCTGCCTTCGGCTTGGGTCATGATCCCAGTGTCCTGGGATCAAGGCTTTCATGGGGCTCTCTGCTCAGCAGGGAGACTGTTTCCCCCCTCTCTGTCTACTTATGATCTGTCAAATAAATAAAAATAAAATCTTAAAAAAAAATAAAAATAAATAAAACTCCTTTCTTGGATATCCGGGTGGCTCAGTCAGTTAAGCCTCTGTCTTCAGCTCAGGGCATGATCTCAGGGTCCTGGGATTGTGTTCTACATTGGGTTCCTTGCTCAACAGGGAGCCCACTTCTCCCTCTGCCTGCTGCTTCCCCTGCTTGTGCTCTTTTTCTCTCATAAATAAATAAATGAGATCTTAAGAGAGAAAAAAAAAACTCCCTTTTGCTTCTGTGCTTTCCAGAGTACATTTAAATTAATTTGAGGTAAAAGGATCTTTAAAAGTTATGTGCAATCAGATTTTAAAGAGAAAAAACTTGCACTAAATGTAAATTACACCTCGATTAAAAAACTTACAAAACATAAAACGAGGTTGGTGAAACATATTTCTCTGCAGGAATTTTAGAAAAATAAATGAGTACACTGAGAATCAGCTATGATATGACCCTTTGAATAAATACTGCAGAGTGAAACACTTTGACTCTTTTGAAAAAGGGTAGATACTGTTGTGTCAAAAAAATGTATATCCTCTATCAATCGAAAGCACATTTGGTTTGAATAATTTCTACATCCTCGGAGACATTCGCTCTCTAAGGAATCAATCCATTTAGGAAATTATTTCCTAGAACTTGTACTAAAAAATGAAGAGGACTTATCTATCACATTTGCTTTGAGGGGAAAATGGTGTACTTTAGATAAAACATTACAGTGACCAAAATACCGCCCATCTGTCAACTTTATATTCCTCTCATTTAGTTTCACGTCATGCACTTTGGCAGGATTCATGGGAGGAAAGCAGACAAGAACCTATTTTTACCATTGTTGAAAGCATGCCAATTTGGCAAGGGTGTGGGACAATGGGCACTCTCATATGCAGTAAGAGTATAAATTGGTTCCGCCTTTCTGGAAGGTAATTGGGCAGTATAAAGGATATCAAAATTTTAAATATGCATATCTTTTTACCCAAAAATTCAACCTCTGGGAATTCATCTCAGTGAACGAACTGAACATATATGTAAAGATATACATAAAGGGCACTCGTGAAGCATTGTTTACAATAAGGATAAGTAAGAACCCACCTCAATCTTTTGTCACTGGTAGAGTGATAAAATACATTGTGATATATCTGTTCAGTGGAGTACTTTGTGGTACTTTGGGCCAATCATATATACTTGGGTTTATTACTAAGGAAAGGTTATAGAATAGCATGTATAGTCTGGGTTGTGAAAATTTTTCTGCATATAGAGGAAAATACCTGGAAGGATAAATAGGAAAATAATGTTATCTCTGGGCTGTGCAGTTTTGAGTAGTTTTTACTTTTTTATTCCTTTTATTTTTTGAAACTATATCATGAACCTGTATCATTTCTTTCTTTCTTTCTTTCTTTTTTTTTTTTTAAGATTTTATATATTTGTCAGAGAGAGAAAGAGAGAGAGAGAGGACAAGCAGGGGAAGTGGCAGGCAGAGGGAGAAGTGGGGTCCCTGGAGAACCGGGATCATGACCAGAGTTGAAGGCAGATGCTCAATTGACTGAGCCACCCAGGCGTCCTTAGCCTGTATTACATCTTTAGGCCTAAAATACATGTGTTCTGGCTTGAAAAAAAGTTAAAACATGCCAACTTAAACAATTGTTTCAAGAGAAAGTACTTAAAATAATATATCTGCTGAGGGATTAATATCCAGAATATATAAAGAACTCCTACAACTCCACAACAAAAACACCCAACTAAAAAATGGGCAAAGGACTTGAGCAGACATTTCTCCAAGGATGATATGTAAGTGGACACACGCACAGCAAAAATGCTCAAAATCACAAATCATTAGGGGATATGCAATTCATAGCCACAATGAGATACTACTTTACAGCAATCAGAATGACTATCATTAAAAAAAAAAAAAAAACCAACAACAACCAGAAAATAACAAGTGGCAAAGCATGTGGAAAAATGGAACACTTCTGGGCGCCTGGGTGGCTCAGTGGGTTAAGCCGCTGCCTTCGGCTCAGGTCATGATCTCAGGGTCCTGGGATCGAGTCCCGCATCGGGCTCTCTGCTCAGCAGGGAGCCTGCTTCCTCCTCTCTCTCTCTGCCTGCCTCTCTGCCTACTTGTAATCTCTCTCTGTCAAATAAATAAATAAAATCTTTAAAAAAAAAAAAAAAGGAACACTTCTGCTTCACTGGTGGGAACTGCTGCTGTGGAAAACAATACAGGCAGTGGTTTCTCAAAAAAATAAAACATAGACTTGTTATATAATTTGGCAATTCTACTGCCATGTAGATACCCAAAAGACCAAAAGCTGGGACTTGAACAGATATTTGCACACTAAAGTTCATAGTAGTGTTAGTCACAATAGCCAAAAGGTGGAAACAACCCAAATGTTTGTAGACAAAAATGACGGGATAATCAGAATGTCACACACACACACACACACACACACACACACACAATGGGATGTTATTCAGTCTTAAAAAGGAATGAAATTCTAATACATGCTGCAGTGTGGATGAATCATGAGGACATTATGCTCAATATTCCAAGCCAAACACAAAAGGGCAAATACTATATATTTCCATTTATGTGAGCTATATATAGAGTCGTTAAATTTATAGAAAATAAAATGCTGGCTGCCATAGGATATGGAGGGTGGAATAAGGAGTTGGTGTTTAATGGGCACAACGGTGATGGTTGTACAACAATGTGTATGTACTTAATGCCACTGAACTGTGTACTTAAAAATGGTGAAAATGGCAAAGTTTTTGTTATAGATTATTTTACCACAATAAGAACATTTTATTTCCTATGTAGTGCTATTTCTGTCATAACTAACAAAGATCCAACTTGTCAGAAAAATATCTGTAGACTTGGAAGACAGAGAACTCTTATTCATCTTAATTCATTTCCCTTAGCTAGACTTGGCCTACATTGGAAGGTATAAGTGACTTTAATCCAAATTAATAGGGATTGAGTTAATCCTCTTCATTTCCCTCAATCCAATTAGGTTTATTTATATGTGACCCTTATTTCTTTAGCTTCTACCAAATACCTGAAAGACTGTGGTAATAACAGGCAGATGTTTACTTCAGACATGTCTGTTCTTTCAGCTCATCTGAAATAAGCTGGCCTGTCAGTGATTACAGCTCTTCAGGTTCTCAGAAACTGTCTGGCTCTTACGAGTTTTTAATCTTCGTCGGGGACTGAGCTAGTTGGGGCCACAACTTCTGTGATCCCAGCCTGGGCCACTCTCTCAGGCATTTTCAACAACTTCAGCTCCTGGCCTCACAAGGAGCAGGTACCCCTCTCTTCAATCTGACAATAAGCTTCCGGCCCTTTCAGAGACCGTCTCTCCAGACCGTCTCTCCGGAAGTGGGGGCAGCTTTCAACTCTGCTGATGGAAGAACCTTATCCTGGTGGGGAGGCTCTCCATTCCCAAGCCCCCTCCACTATTCCTCTCAGTGGCCATGGTGCCATGAAGGCGGCTGACAGTGCTTGGGTTAGGACTGGGTGAGGGTGGAAGGGCAATGGTGTGAAGGAGGTCTGGATCACTACTGACCTGAGCTGGCGTGGGCAGAGCAGGAGTCCGAGAGCAGCCTGTGCTCAGTCAGGTCAGCCCTCGGCAGATCAGCAGTGCCCTGCTTCCCCTGATGAGCCCCTGTGACAGTATCTTCCATTCTGTGGCAATTTCCCTTCCAACCATCAACAGAAAAATAAGACAAAAACAAACACTGGCCTCCTCCTCTGTTTCACTAACACCCCTTTCTTACTTAAAATCACTGTCTTATCTAGAAAGAGAAAAGAAGGGTATTCTCTCTGTTATTAAATGCAGGGGGGCCACATTGCCCTGGCCATATTTTTAATCTACAGCTCTCCTGGGTGGAGCCCAGGAGAAGCTATGCAAACATGACTTCTGCCTTCCTGCCCTATACCTCCTCCTTCCTTGGGCAGATTCAAACACTGCTTCGATTCTCGAGGCCAGAGCTCACAGGCTCACAGGATTTTAGAGCTAAAAGACTTTGAAAAACAGCCAGTCCAGTTGCTTTAGCTGCTGCTGAAGTTCAAGGACATTAAGTGATCTGGCCAAGAATGTGGCTATTTGGTATAGAACTCTTCCCCACTGAGTTGAGAGATAATTAAGATTTCTCACTTTTTGTTGTTTGTTTTCAATCACTGCTTTAAGTATTATGAGGGGAGAAGTGAGAAGAGGAAAAAGAATCACAAATTAGTCATTCTTGGTAGTTGTTCACAACTTGGA
This sequence comes from Neogale vison, assembly GCF_020171115.1. NCBI lineage: Eukaryota > Metazoa > Chordata > Mammalia > Carnivora > Mustelidae > Neogale > Neogale vison. The sequence continues at coordinate 222,313,926 of NC_058091.1, forward strand.
TGCAAGGTTTTTGTGGTGAAGGAAGTTAGAATTCACGACTAAAATGAATAATTTTTAAAAAGTAGGTATTTGGGTGCCTGGGTGGCTCAGTGGGTTAAGCCTCTGCCTTCGGCTCAGGTCATGATCTCAGGGTCCTGGGATCGAGTCCCGCATTGGGCTCTGCTCAGCGGGGAGCCTGCTTCCCTCTCTCTCTGCCTGCCTCTCTGCCTACTTGTGATCTCTGTCTGTCAAATAAACAAATAAAATCTTTAAAAAAAAAAAAGTAGGTATTTGTTTAACATTCTCCCATTCTTAGTGATATTTGAGAGTTTATAGAATTTAGCACATAGCACAATTAGCTGCACAGATAGAATGGTAGAGAAATGCAGATAATATGGGGCACCTGGGAGGCTCAGTCAGTTGAGGGCTGCCTTCGGGTCAGGTCATGATCCCATGGTTCTGGGATCGAGCCCTGCTCCCTGCTCAGTAGAGAGCCTACTTCTCCCTCTCCCTCTGCCTGCTGCTCTGTCTACTTGTGTTATCTCTCTGTCAAATAAATAAATAAAATCTTAAAAAAAAAAAAAGACCTATGGATAATACAACAAAACAGCCAGTTGAAATACAATTTAATTTCTGAAAACAATCAAAGTCACAAAGTAAGGCATGTATACACACATACACACAGCATGTTTTCAAACTCAGCTTTGGAAGATTGGGTTCGATTTACTTTTAGAAAAGGCCCTACTCTTTGTGACTGAGCCACTTATAATTAATTGGAATCATCTTTCTAACCATCTTTTACAGTTTATACCAAGACTTGCATGTCTGATGTTCTGCTGGAGGCTGCAGAATGAAGTTGGTGAGATGCGGAAGGTTTAGGATCTGCCCATCACGGTGGGACAGCAAGACAGACCATGGCTGCCAAGTGACTCCAGAAGTGATGACCACTGGGCTTCCCATAAAGTAGGCTGAGCACAATTATAGGAAATTCAGGAGTTACTCACCACTCAGGACTCAGTCTAAAGGGTGATGTAGGGGCAAAGGTTAGAAGGACTGGGATGTGTGTAAGTCTGGGGTAATTAAAGTATAGAGATCAATACAGAGTGGACCTTGCCACAGCTGGAGAGAGGGAAGAGATGGTAACATTACCATAACCATTTAGGGCTCTTCCTTGCAGACAGCCTAAGTCCAGTTAAGTACATGAATACTTGGGGACTAATTAGCCCCAGACATTATCATTAGGACATTAGTAATTATAAGACGCCACATTTTCAGCACTCCTGCCTGTGTTTCATTTATCTCTCACATGGAGAGAGAGAGAGAGAGAGAGAGAGAAAGAGACAGAGACAGAGGTTTACGCAAGGAACTGGCTTATGTGATAGTGAGGGCTAATTGGGCAAGTCCAGAATCTGCAGGGCAAAACATCAGGAAGGGCAATCTGGACTACTGACTTGCGTCAATAGGCGGCATTTCTTCTTCCTTTGGAAAAACCTCAGTTTTGTTCTTAGGCCTTCCCACTGATTGGTTCAGACTCACCCAGATTATGAAAGATAATCTCCTTTCCTTAAAGTCAAATAACCGTAGGTGTTTATCACGTCTACAAAATACTTGTACAGCAACACCCAAATTACTGTTCGATTGAATGACTAGGTACTTTATAGCCTAGTCAAGCTGACAAATAAAACTGACCATTACACGAGTTCAGTATCATTGAGTTTGCATTACACCAGGCTTCCCAGAGGGACACAAATGCAGTCCACTCATCTATATGATTATCATTCCTAAGATCTAAAAATGTGGGAGAGATAAAACCAAAAACGCATGGCCTGTCTTGAAGATTTACAAACCTGAAATCAACTGAGACTGAGCCTTCTGGTGAAGACCTCACCAGGACCAGTCATGGAAACTAGGTAGGGCAGACTTTAGGGGACATGGTACAGCCTCATAAAAAGAGGATAGACTTTGGAATAGACACACCTGGGTTTGAATTATAGCTTTACTACTCTGTAAATGCTGACTTTATGCAAATTGATATATGGGAAGAAATCCATTTCTTGAGGTATAATTTACAGATGATATATGTCTGTGAGTTGTAAAATTTACACACATGTGTAATCATATACATGATCAAGATATAGAAGTTCCCTGTATTCCCGCACAGTCAGCTGCCCCACTCACCAGCCTAAGGCAACCATTGACCTGTGTTTTGTCACGATTCATCAATTCATTCATTTTAAGCTAATGTTTATTGAGCATTTACTAGGTGTCAGGCATAGTTCTGGGCACTGGGACACAGTAGTAAATAAAACAGATAAAAGTAGCTGCCATTATGTAGAGGGAAACAGAAGGCAAGCAAAAATATATAAGAAAAATATAGGTAGGTCATATGGTGGTAACTTCCACAGATGAAAAGAGAAAGTAATTAGGGAGAACCAGGGTGGGGGTAGGGCACATGTTGCTCTTTTTGCTGGGGTAGTTGAGAACCAGATCATTAGGAAGGCGATGTTTGAATAAGTTGCTGATGGAAATGAGGGCACAAACAATGTGGATACCAGAAGAATGGTCTAGGGAGAAAGAACAGCGCATGCAACAGTGCGTTGGTGAGTGTTGCTGGAATATTTGAGAAACTGCAAAGAATCCAGTGTGTTCAGAGTGGAAGGGACAGAGAAGGAAAGCAGAAAAAGGCAGGAGAAAGAGGTCACGCTAGGATAAGGCCCACAGTCCTCTTTGAAATTTTATCATAGTATCATTAGGAGCCATTGCAGGGTTTTGAGAAAAGGACTTGACATCTTTAAAAGGATCACTGTGGCTGCTATGTTGGAATTGACCGCAGAGGCCAAGTACAGTATTAGTGTAATGCGCCTGATATGCAGTAGATGGTCAATACATTTTAGCTATTTAGAGGTTATTGATTTCTTAGCACAAATGAGCCTGTGACCTATTTTTGTTTGCTTTTGTATAGTGCAAATACAAATCCATTCATATACCCAACAAATATTTGCAGAACATGACTATACTAGGTGCTGGGAATAAATGTTGAGTTAAAGGAAGATAAGATTGCCGCAAATTCATAGAAACATAAAGTAGAATGGTACCGGGATGGGGGAGGAGAAAAAGGAGTAGCATACAGAGTTTCAGTTTCGCAAGATGAAAACATATGGAAATCTATTTCACAACAATGTGAATATACTTTACTGAACCATATACTTGAAAATGGCCAGTATGGTAAATTTTATGTTCCATGTTTTTTTTTTTTAAATCACAACTAATTTTTTTTTTTTAAGATTTTATTCTTTATTTGACAGACAGAGATCACAAGTAGGCAGAGAGGCAGGCAGAGAGAGAGGAAGGGAAGCAGGCTCCCCGCTGAGCAGAGAACCCGATGTGGGGCTCGATCCCAGGACCCCGGGATCATGACCCGAGCTGAAGACAGAGGCTTCTTTTTTTTTTAATTTATTTTTTTCAGCGTAATAGTATTCATTGTTTTTGCACCACACCCAGTGCTCCATGCAATCCGTGCCCTCTCTAATACCCACCACCTGGTTCCCCCAACCTCCCACCCCCTGCCCCTTCAAAACCCTCAGATTGTTTTTCAGAGTCCATAGTCTCTCATGGTTCACCTCCTCTTCCAATTTCCCTCAACTCCCTTCTCCTTTCCATCTCCCCTTGTCCTCCATGCTATTTGTTATGCTCCACAAATAAGTGAAACCATATGATAATTGACTCTCTCTGCTTGACTTACTTCACTCAGCATAATCTCTTCCAGTCCCGTCCATGTTGCTACAGAAGTTGGGTATTCATCCTTTCTGATGGAGGCATAATACTCCATAGTGTATATGGACCACATCTTCCTTATCCATTCGTCTGTTGAAGGGCATCTTGGTTCTTTCCACAGTTTGGCGACCGTGGCCATTGCTGCTATAAACATTGGGGTACAGATGGCCCTTCTTTTCACTACATCTGTATCTTTGGGGTAAATACCCAGTAGTGCAATTGCAGGGTCATAGGGAAGCTCTATTTTTAATTTCTTGAGGAATCTCCACACTGTTCTCCAAAGTGGCTGCACCAACTTGCATTCCCACCAACAGTGTAGGAGGGTTCCCCTTTCTTCACATCCTCTCCAACACATGTTTCCTGTCTTGTTAATTTTGGCCATCCTAACTGGTGTAAGGTGGTATCTCAATGTGTGTGTGTGTGTGTGTGTGCGCGTGTGTGTTTAAAGATTTTATTTATTTATTTGATAGAGATCACAAGTAGGCAGAGAGACAGGCAGAGAGAGAGGGGGGAAGCAGGCTCCCCGCTGAGCAGAGAGCCTGATGTGGGGCTCGATTCCAGGATCCTGAGATCATGACCTGAGCCAAAGGCAGAGGCTTAAACCACTGAGCCACTCTCAGTGGTTTTAATTTGAATTTGAATTTTAATTTGAATCTCCCTGATGGCTAGTGATGAACATTTTTTCATGTGTCTGATAGCCATTTGTATGTCTTCATTGGAGAAGTGTCTGTTCATATCTTCTGCCCATTTTTTTTTTTATATGATTGTTTTGTGTGTGTTGAGTTTGAGGAATTCTTTATAGAAGACAGAGGCTTTAAACCACTGAGCCACCCAGGTGCCCCACAACTAATTTTATTAAAAAACAAGATTCGGGGGCGCCTGGGTGGCTCAGTGGGTTAAGCCTCTGCCTTTGGCTCAGGTCGTGATCCCATGGTCCTGGGATCAAGTCCTGCATTGGGGTCTCTGCTCAGCAGGGAGCCGACTTACCCTCCTCTCTCTCTCTCTCTCTCTCTGCCTGCCTCTCTGCCTACTTGTGATCTCTCTCTCTGTCAAATAAATAAACAAAATCTTAAAAAAAAAAACCAAGATTCGAAGTTTTTTTAAAAAAAGCAAAGAAGGAGGGGCACCTGGGTGGCTCAGTGGGTTAAGTCCTCTGCCTTTGGCTCAGGTCATGATTCCAGGGTCCTCAGATCGAGTCCCGCATCGGGCTGTCTGCTCTGCAGAGAGCCTGCTTCCTCCTCTCTCTCTCTCTGCCTGCCTCTCTGCCTACTTGTGATCTCTGTCTGCCAAATAAATAAGTAAAATCTTAAAAAAAAATAAAAAGCAAAGAAGGAGAAAAGACTGTTGTCAGGGGAGTTAACCAACAAACTAACAAAGGAAGTGTTAGGTAGGAATAAGTAGTTACGATGAAAAAAAAGAGTGGTGATGTACTGTGACCAGAGAGCTCTTTTAAATTAAAAACAATTAAGACCAGTAAAAAAGGAAAGCATGACCTTATTTACGTAAAGGTGTATTTAGGTGTCTGCTGCCTGACTAAACCTTAATCACTTATAAGCAATATCCCAAACAATGTGAAAAAGTCTTACTTCTTGGGGCACCTGCGTGGTTCAGTCAAATCCCGACTCTTGATTTTGGTTCAGGTCATGATCTCAGGGTTGCGAGACTGAGCCCCACGTAGTGCCCCATATCAGACTCTGCTTGGGATTTTCTTCCTTTGTCCCTCTCCCACTCATGCAAGTGTGCCCTCCCTCTCGAAAATAAATAAATATATTTTAAAAACAAAAGTCTTGCTTTTTTAACCCCCAGGAGGTGAAATCAGTTAGATACTTAAAATGCCATTTTTTTCGTCCTACTAAAAGAGATGTGTACATGTATGTATAATTTATGTATGGGTATGTGTGTGTACACACACACACGTATACCATTCACTCATACACATGTATGCTTGTGTGTATATATGCGCGTATATGTACATGTACACGCCAAGTTAAACCGAGATGTGTCTGGTTGCTTATCCAGCTTATTCAGCACCCAGGTAATAAGATGGACCATTTCATTTGTATACTTTATTGTGTTGTTCTAATTTTTAAAGTAATAAGCATATAACATTTTCCCTAAAAGCATAAAGCTACTTTAAGAAATTAAAACTACAATAACTCTACAATCCAGTTCTGGTGTATGAGTTGATAAATGTGAGGTGTGTGGAACAGGTCTCCAATGTAGTCAGTGTTAGTAAGTATTGGTTGTTATTACTCTGCCTGTCACTATGTTACCCGCTGGGCCATGCTCTAAGTACTCTACCCGAATCCTTTAACCCTGACAGAGATAGCAGATGCTGAGATACAGACATGTTATGCCACAAATCCCACCATCTATAAGTAAGGAGACGATATTTTACATACAAATGTTTAACTCTTTTTTTAACTCCTTTAACATAAATGGCTCTTTATGATGCCTCAGTCCTATACTAGTGTAAAAACTCTTTGCTGAGGATATTCTCAACTGATACTGTAAATATATAACTGCTCTATGTGATTCAAAAGAATGACGTATACATTCTCATAGGATTTCTGAAGTATCATTTAAAATAAATGAATTGAATAACTCCATTCTAAGACATACATAATTCACACAGAGAACTAAAATTTTTATCTCAACTTTATAGCAAGATTATTAAAAATAGCACCAGTTTGCCCCTGAATGGTAACTTCTAGTTTACAAAGCACACTCACATGTGTTGGTCCACCTTGAGCTTCAAAACCACTCAGTGAGGTGGTAGGGCGGACCAGATATTAATATCACATATGGCTGAGGAAGCTGAGTCACGGGTGTATGCTTCACTTAGAATGCCTTTGGCCACAAGAAATAAAACCCATTTCTAACTGGTTTAAATAACACAGAGATATGGCTCACTTACTTGGATGCCCAGAGAGGAGACGGTCTTCAGACTTGACACAATCTAGCTGCACTGACTGTATTTCTCTGCGGTTCTCTTGGTTCTGCCCTTCATGAAAGGATTGGCTTTGTCTTGAGCCTCATATAGTTCTCAGTCTCAACACTAGACATGACAAATGCCAGAGAAGACCATTTCTTTCTGTCTCTTTGTCTTGAAAACTAGGAAGCCATCCTCAGAAGTCCTTAGCAAATTTCCCTCACTTATCATTGGCCTGGAGGAATTCATATGCCCATTCCTAAGTCAGTTATAGCAAGGGTCATGGGATTACCCTTAGGTGAATCAAGATACTGGATAATCTGGGCTCTGTTAGGAAAGAGGAGAAAGGAAAATGGTAATGAGCACTGGTTGAGTACTACCAGCTGGGAAAGAGCAATCAGGAGTCAAATCCAACTCTCTTAGGTTAAGTCCTGTGGCCAAGAGTACCACTGAGACCATGAGAGCAGGACTCAGGTCCTCACTCCCATGTTTTTACTATAACAACCTCAGCTTAATTTTCATTGGGTTAGAAAGCTCATTTCTGGCTTTTGTGGGGACACCCATGGGGCATCCTTAAAATATCTAAATGTGGGAATTATCTATGCCTGCATTTTTCAAGACTGAGGTTGGATGGACTGGTAAAAATTTGCTTTGAAAGCCACCTTTGGACAAATCCCTCAAAAGTATTCTACTTTTTTTTTTTTAATTAAAAAATATATCAAGGAATAAAAAACAAAGTTTTAGAAAACCTTGGCGTTATGCCATACTTGCATTGGATTTTTTTTTAAAGATTTTATTTATTTATTTGACAGACAGAGATCACAAGTAGGCTGAGAGGCAGACAGAGAGAAAGGAGGAAGTAGACTCCCCGCTGAGCAGAGTGCCTGATGTGGGGCTCGATCCCAGGACCCTGAGATCATGACCTGAGCCGAAGGCAGAGGCTTAACCCGCTGAGCCACCCAGGTGCCCCTGCATTGGATTTTTTAAAAAAGGATGTATTTGAGAGAAAGAAAACACGAGTGGGGGAGGGGCGAAGGGAGAGGGAGAGAGAATCTCAAGCAGATTCTGTGCTGGGTGTGGAGGCTGACTCAGGGCTCCACCCTGGGCTGCTGAGATCATGACCTGAGCTGAAACCAAGAATTGGACACTAAACCAACTGAGCCACCCAAGCACCCTGCATTGGATTTTTAAAGAAAAACTGCTGCAGTTATAGCTGGGCTACCCTGAGCATCCTTCCTGAGCATGGGAAAAAGATCCATTCTTTTTCCCCCTCGCCAGAGGAAATCATATTCTGAATTTGGTGTCCATTTTCATGTGGATGCTTTTGTACTTTCAATACTATGTAGAGATCTAAGATGCATAGTATTTTAAATACGCACACATTCACACACACACACACACAGAGAAGCAATACTTAATATAAACACTAACCTGAACATATCCTTCTACAATGGGACTTTTCATTCAATATTCTTTTAAGTGATACCCATATTGGTACATTTTGATGTACATATTGATGTACATTCCTTTAGTTCACTCATTCTGATTGATATATAGTCTATTATTCAAATATACCCCAGGCTATTATCCACTCATCTGTTGATGGACATTTTCTTGGTTTTCACTATCTTGCAATTCCAAACAAAGCTGTTGGGAGCGTTCTAGTAGACATTTCACGGTACACATTCAGAGGAGTTTGTCTGCTACCTACCTTGGAGTGAAATTACTGGACATGTTCATCTTTAACCTTAATTGGTCTTGTCGAATTGCCGCCAGTCTGACGGCTGTGATGTGGAATTGCGTTGTTGGTTTCAGAAGTATAGTGGTTTCTTTCTTCCCTTCTGTTTCCTATGCATTTGAAGCTCTCCAGTTCCTTCAATTTATTCCATTTTCTAGATTGGAAAGTCATTTTCTTTCCCTCATCATGGAAAATTGTAATTCTTATTATGAGTCTCTTCATCTTGATAGGTCTTATTTAAGTTAGCCTGCTTTTTCCTTTAAAATATATTTGATTATTTATTGGACAAAGTGAAATGAAAATGGGAGAAAAGAAATAAGCATACTCATCACTTTCTCTCCAGACTGTTGAGATAAAGTAATTTTTCTTGCTCACTTGACAAAATGTACAGTGTGATCAGAATTTGTGTATCTTGTATGGAGAGTGGGATAAATATATCCCTCTTTCTCTCAAGGGAGAAATCCCAAAATCAGAAGGTGTAAGAATAACATTGATAACCAATTAGTTTAATTAGTATTTGGCAACTCCGTTTAGCAGAATCCTTGGACTTGCACCTGGAGGGCAGAGACAACACTACTGAATGATGACACTTTAGCATCCAAAAGCACCACTCTTTTTACACAGTGTCTACCTAAGAGATTCAGCTGCACTTGGATATGCTTATAGCAAGCTCCCTGAGGACTTTCCCTGTGTTTGGGGGAAGAAGTAAGGTCAATCAAAATTTACACCCTATTATCCTAGGAAATGCAAAGGCAACCCAATAAACAAACATGAGATCATATTTCCATTTTGGTTAAGGACAGGGGAACATTTAATCCTGAGGAGAGTGAGAGAGAGAGGCAAGAGGAAATTAAAGACATGCTAATTGAGACTGTGCTATTTTCTTTTGGCTTGCTTTGCAAAATCCAGATGGGAAAGGAATAAGCATTTACTTCTCTTGCTTTCCATACTTACCTTTTAAGTGTCTTAGCATCAAGAGAAACACCCATCCTGAAATTGTATTTTCTTTACCCAAAGAATGTGGTATGAGAATGTCGTATGAGAGGGTGGAGGGGCAGGGTGAGCTCTGGGGGCATAAAGAAGCATTCAAGATAAAAATCATGATGAAAAGGATAATTTCTAAGACTTGAGACACAAGTCTGATAGGGGAGAATTATTTACGTCAGTTATATGTTCCTAGAGAGTTGACCCACACCATTTATCCTTTTGTTTATCGATTAGGCTTTTTAGAAATGTTAGAAATGGCTGTCAAGTTTGTCAAACAGTTCCTTCTACTGCTTCCTCTAGTCTCAAGATGACAGCTAGACTCTTCTGGCATGCACAGTAAAGGTCAACTCTGGTAATGTTCCATTAGAACAAGACTACACAAGTTTCTATACATAAGAGGTAATAGGGAAGTTTTGAGGAGTTTCTTTCTTTCTTTCTTTCTTTCTTTCTTTCCTTTCTTTCTCCTTCCTTCCTTTCTTTCCTCCTTTCTTTCTTTCGAGATTCTAAGTAACCTCTACACCAAACGAACTCATGATCCTGAGATCTAGAGTCACACATTCCACGAAATGAGCCAGGCAGGAGCCTATAAGAGTTTTCTTCTAACTTCATACCTTTTTATTATTAAAGGTTAATAAGACCTGAACTCTGATTGGAAGTAATGAGCTATTCTCTTATGTTATTTTTGAAAAGGAAAACTTCCCCTACTTACCTTGATTACAATAATAATTTGTTCATCAAGTATATCTTGAAGCCGGACACTTTCTTCTCTTAAATATCAGTGCTCCCTCCCCTCTGGGTCCTGCAGGGGCTCACAGCCAGCATTCCTACTGCCACGTTCTTGGCCCTGCTTTTCTAACACTGACTTCTCCGTGGGTCCCTTCAGCTAAACTGCAGCCTCCTTACCAACCTCTGTCATTCCTGTCTCCAATATCAAAAACCTCTGTGCTGCTAAGTGCCACTACCGCCTCACCCTTTTCCGGCTACGAGAACCCTTCCAGCTGCTGGTTCGGTGACCTTAACCTGGGACAGCCAGTGTGTTCAGGCGGAGGCAAGTACATCCTGAGTACACGATCCATTTTCTGATGTAATGACTTCATTTCTATTATCCCAGAGGAATGCAGCAGGCGTACTGACATTTTGTCTACTAGCGCCACAGACAACAGTGTGTTGCTGTACTAACATGCCCGGCTAAATCTGGACATGGTCCTGAGAAGCTTATTAGGTAGACAGAGGAACTAATCCGGTTTCTGTAGATGTTCACACACATAACACACCACCCTTACGAAAGCAGTTGGCTTTAACTAGGGAAAGTTAAATTTGGATTTAAAACATTGAATGAGGGCTTCATGAATTTTTTTTTTCTACTCTACCCTGAACTTCAGTAGAGAAAAGGTCAATCAGGTAGCGGTCTGGCTTCCCAGGACAAGGTTATAATCTTAATCAAAATTGGGTTGATGAGGTAAGAAAGAAGTCAAATCTCTGAAAGCTCTTAAGCATTCTGCAAACATTTAAAAACGGCATTTACTTACGGGGTAGTATATAACTTAACCTACTCTAGTCCTTCCAAACCTCTTATGTAGCATGCCAGCATTAGAATATTGACAGTAATTAAAATGGAATGTTGGAAGAAAAACCCTCCAAAACCCCACCTTCAAACTAAAAAGCAGCACCCTGATCTTTGTCCACGTTTCACTAGCTAGGTACGTGTTCTGCCTCAGACCTCTGTCATGCTCCTTCTGGGATTTGGAGACTTTTGCTTAAATCTTCCACTCACCTAATTAGTCTTTTGGGAGAAAGACGAATGAAAGAAAGGGAAGGCAGGAAAGAAAATGATGCTTCATAGGGCTGGTTAGACCACAGAAATGTAGCTTATCTACTGAGGAATTAGTGACATGAAAATCATTACACAGAAGAACTGAGCTCTGTGAATTTGGAGGTTCTATATTCATTTGGGTAAGTCATTCAACTAGTCCTATTTCCCTCCTTAACTAAGGCAAATTAAAAAAAGGAAATGCAAAGTTGGGTCACTTTCCCAAACGGCTTCAGAAAAATTGCCCTCAAAAGGGGCCCCCAAAGGAAGAAATATGCTGGGGTATATAAGGGATTGATAGATGAAGTGTGAGAAATTTCTCTTTTGCCACCTGATCCCCGTTGGAAATTCACTGGCTAACTGGGCTGCTGACTGAACAAAACAGAGGATAATAGCCTCTGGCTGAAGATTTTATAATTGAAGCTGAGGCAGAGTGGGCCATGTGCGTGTTTAGAACAGTGATTGCATTGTGAATAACAACACAAGTCCCACTTGTCAGTCACACAAATGTTTAAGACCATAGAAAGGCATCTGATTTGGGACAGGGATGACAAAATGGATCTTTTGGTTTCCCCCCACTTAGCCCTGAATACAAAGGACTGATGACTGCTTTGTTCTGGGATAGAGTCTTACATTCCTTGTGGGACCTATCCAATCACTAATAGAGAAAGAAAATTCCTGTTTGGAATCACTCCTACCACTTTCCCAAAGAAATAAACTTTAGTTCTCATCACCCGATGGGGAAAAGAAAGCAATATAAATGATATCACACCAGATTTTTTTTTTTTTTGCTTTGTTTCCTAATCGTCACTTTTCCTCATTTACCTTTAGTTACTGCCTCAATGTTAAACAACTATAGTAAACAGTATTAAGAGACATGGCTCTAATTTGATAATACTTATCAATACTTAAAATGCTTCTACACTTTGAACCAGGAACTACACTTTTAAGAATTTATTTAACAGATAAACTGATAGCTGCGGCAAATGATATATTTGAAAACATAATCTTGGCAGGATGTGTCTGAAGAGTGAAAACGTCCTAAAAGCTCAACAACAGGAAATTGATTAAATAAATTACAGTACATTTACACAAGGAAATGGGCTATAAAAGTTGTCATGAAAGTTGGAATGCTGAAGTTTTTTTTGTCTTGCATTGATCTGCTTAAATTAATTGCTATCCCTGGTTAGAGAAGTTATAAATAATGGGCAATAAGGGATTGAAGAGTCAGGTGTGTTTCCTTCAGCTCTTATCAGCAGCAATGGAAATGAAGGAATTCTTTTTTTTTTTTTTTTTTTGAAATGAAGGAATCTTGACTCATTCTGAAACATCTCTAACAACTCGATGGTCATCTTAGTTAACAGTGGGTTTCTGGATTTATAGGATGTACCAGTGCTTCTTGGGTACATTATACTGATCAGGTCACAAGGAGCCCATATCAGACCTCTAAGGGCTAGAGGTTTATAACCATATTTTTTTTCTTTTTTTCTTTTTAAGTAGGCTCCATGCCCAGCAGAGAGCCCAACATGGGGCTTGAACTCACAACACTGGCATCAAGACTTGAGTTGAGATCAACAGTCAGATACTTAACCGACTGAGCCACCCAGGCACCCTGGTTTATAACCATTTGATCACAACACATAGACATGGTTAAAGTATTTTCCTCTCTTACTTGTAAATCCTTTAATCACAGGGCCTAAGAAACTCCTTGATGTAACAGAGATGGAAGAGCAGCACTTAGTTCCACTGTTGACAGGCTGAAAAGAGAAAATTAAGCATTTTGTTAGAAATAAGTCTGTGTTGGGGTGCTTGCGTGGCTCAGTCAGTTGGGAGTCTGCCTTCAGCTCAGGTCATGATCTCAGGGTCCTGAGTTCAAGCCCCACGTCAAGCTTCCTGCTCAGTGGGGAGTCTGCTTCTCCTTCTTCCATTCCCTCTGCCCCTCCCCACTCCTCATTCTAATAAATAGATACAATCTTAAAAAAAAAAAAGAAAGAAAGAAGTCTATGGTGGCAGGTGGCATGATAATCATAAAATTTGACACAAAAGTTGAATTGTACAATGCAGTCAATCAGTGTTGAGAAAAACAATAGAAAGGCTTTTTTTAAAAAAAAAGATTTTTAAAATTTATTTGACAGACAGAGATCACAAATAGGCAGAGAGGCAGACAGAGAGAGAAGGGGGTGGGGAGCAGAATCCCTGCTGAGCAGAGAGTCCAATGTGGGTCTCGATCCCAGGACCCTGGGATCATGACCTAAGCCTAAGGCAGAGGCTTTAACCCACTGAGCCACCCAGGCGCCCTTAGAAAGGCTTTTTATACATAACTTTTTTCTCATTTTTTTTTTGATGTATTATAAACTTATTTGTCTTCCCCACTACATTTAAGCAACTTGAGCTCAGAGTTTTTTGTCATTTTTTGTTTCTCAGGAGTGAAGCACCATGCCTGATACATAATGGCACTTTACAGTTCCCAAAATGAATTAAAAGACAGAAGTTTGAAAGCAAATGGTTTAAGATGATCCTCAAATTTTTCTGATGAATGCTATGGATCATTTTCCCAGAAAGACACACATATCCATGTGCAAAAATATTTCAATATAATTTCTGGGCACTTATGGATGTTTGCTTTCTCACTTCTTTTCATAGATCTTCTAGGAAACCAGAGATTCTAGATTAAGAAATTCCTAGGTTTCGAGTACATAATCACAGAGAGAAGTGGAGAAATCTTTAGAAATATTTCCTATTCCCCAATTTTTCTTTTACAAAAAGCATGTTTCGGGGGCACATGGGTGGCTCAGTCAGCTAAGCATCTGCCTTCAGCTCAGATCATGGTCCCGGGGTCCTGGCATTGAGTCCCGCGTCAGACCCCGTGCTCTGTGGGGAGTCAGCTTCTCCCTCTGCCCCTCTGCCTGCTTGTGCTCGCTTGCTCTCTCAAACAAAGAAAATCTTAAAAATAAATAAATAAAATGTGATGAAAACAAAACAAAAACCCCAAAAAGCATGTTTCTTCCATCTACTTCATAGAGAAACTCCTTTAGTCCCTAAGGAAAAGGGCCTCTTCATATTGAAGGTGTAAAACAGTTTATGTTGTTTTACAGTCACCTATAGATATTGTGCAGTTATTGTAGTAACATGCAGCCTTATAGCAAAAAACAATTTTTTAAATTTAATTTTTAAAAAAGATTTTATTTATTTATTTGACAGAAAGACAGAGATCACAAGTAGGCAGAGAGGCAGGCAGAGAGGAGATGGGAAGCAGGCTCCCCGCTGAGCAGGGAGCCCAACACGGGGCTCGATCCAAGGACCCTGGGATCATGACCTAAGCCGAAGGCAGAGGCTTTAACCCACTGAGCCACCCAGTAACCCTGCAAATAACCATTTTAATGAAGGTTTTTTTTTTTTTTTTAAGGAAGATTCACTTAAAGAGAGAGAGAGCAGGGGGAGGAGGAGAGGGAGAGTCCTTAAGCAGACTCCCTGCTGAGTGTTAAGACTGATGCGGGGCTTGATCCCGGGACCCTGAGATCATGACCTGAACCAAAATCAAGAGTTGGATGGTCAGCTGACTGAGCCATCTGGGTGGCCCAAATAGGAATGTTTATTTAACAAATATTTAGGGACTATTCACTGTAAGTCAAGGACTGTGGAGGACAGGGGCTAGAGACAATGACTCAAATCCTAATATGGTAGAGCATATGCATAATGAACTGGGTCCCTGAGTTAGATTTTTGCCTCTGTGTGATGACGTGTGATGAAGGTAATGATGGGTGGAATGAGCAGAGAGCAATTATAAATTCTGTAAGGGATGAAAATGCAATTGCGAGAACCTTTGGTTTTATTATGGTCACATAACAACTGTTAGCCTCCCATCCTGTTACCAGATTCCCCACAGGGAGTCTGATAATAACCTCTGGCTAAGCACTGACTGATTATGGACAAGGAGTAAGACAACAGTTGAATTATAAATGCTTAAGCTCTATCTCTGTGGTATGAACAGCTGCATCTACGTGCCATTTCTAAGACCAAGCACGTCAACGTTTCTTTCACTTGAGTGATGTCTTTCTAATGATTATATGTTTGTTGCATCTTAAACTCTGGGGTGACCTCAAAGCTGATCTGGTATGAATGTCTACTCAATGGAGGAAGAAACATCCCAGGAAAACACGGGCTTTGTTTGACTCCTTTCTTAAATTTTATTTAATTTTTTTTAAAGACTCTTTTTTCATTTGAGAGAGAGACACACAGAGAGCACACAAGTAGGGGGGAGAGGTAGAGAAAGGGAGAAGCGGGCTGCCCACTGAGCCAGCAGGGAACCCGATGTGGGGCTTGATCCCAAGATCTGGAGATCATGGCCTGAGCTGAAGGCAGATGCCTAACCATCTGAGCCACCCAGACGCCCCTTTGTTTGAATTCTAATTAATAGCAGCATAATTATTTGCAGTCACCATTAATTATTAGAAACTACTTCCTTATCTTGAACTAAAATCGCCTTATATTTTCCAACCATTTCTCTAAGCTTTGGCTTCTGGAGCATTGCAGAATTATCCTATTCTCTCTCCCATATCCTTAAATATTTGAACACAGCTATCATTTGTATTTCTGTTTCATCTCCAGGCTGAATGCATCATCTTCCCTTTCTTCAATGTATTCCTCTTCAGAAATATTTTCACAGACATCACCTTCCTGTTCCTATTCTTTCACACACTGTAATACTTGGCCGAAGTCCGCTTAAAATGTGACACCTAGAAGAGAACATGATATTCTAGCTGACTGATCTTAGCACATCTGAGTCCAGAGGAATTCTTTTGATCTGGACACAACCTTCCATCAGCACACTCTTTCAGGCTTTCATTCTTACCTCCTGTTCCCCTCCCAGGTGTGCTGTACTGTGGGCAAATAAATTTGGAATTTGTCCAAATAAAACTGTTGTGTCTTTTTTTCCCTGAGTACCATTATCAAGTCAAGTTTCCTTCCATTCACTTTGGCAATGGAATCTGTCCAACTTCATCTTAAATTTGCCTCAGCACTGAAATAATTTTAAATCTTAATATCGTATTTAACCATTGCAGACCTCTTATCTGTAAATTTGATTAACACCTTTTATGGAATTTCTCATGTCTTCATTCAAACGGTTGGAGATTTCCTTCAGTTTAATGTGAACCATTATTTAAGTCTCCTTAGGCTGTCTCGATAGTTAGGAATCCACCTGGCTGATTACCCATTTTAGCCACAAAGATTTCAAAAGTGATGTCAGGTATCTTGCTGGAATCAGTGAATGTGGTACCTTTAAAATGGCCTAAGCCAAACCGTTTCTTTAACAACAAACGCTAGGGCATTTTATCACTGCAGTGCAATTTTAGGTGAGCCTCCAAGCTCTATGAAATAAGCAGTCAGAATGGGTGCCAGGTCACGCGGACAGAAACAAGAGAGCCTGTGTCATAGTCAAACCGTTTCTCTTTTCTTGTACATACACAGTGGACCAGATGCACTGGACCTATATTTTGTTAGGAAAGGCAGCTACGAGGTAAATTCAGTCAAATAAAAATTCAGTAATCACTCACTGGAGAGGGTTATGTAAGGGGTTCTTTTCATTACCCCAATTTTCAAGATTTTTTTTTCCAAACAAAATCTGAAGTCTTATTGTGGGTGTGTCAGAAAAGGCTACATTGATCTGGTATTTCGATTTTATAAGCTTTACCCTTTGCCTTTGCTATAACTGGTACTTAGGCAGATCTGTTCCCCATGTAAAATTCTCTGTTAATGACAAATGAAAAAGTAAACTCTGGACATTGACTGTTTTTCAAAGAAAATGAAAGCATGTGTTTTTCGTGTGTGTGTTTTTTTCTTTTATTCTCACCAAACATTCATGAGAGAAGGCATATTCAGTTTTGAGGGGCTATCCAATTTCAGATGGGAGACACTTAACTGTAATAATGTGTTAAGAGAAGGAAGCAGCCTTGGTTGTTGCATCTATTCAGATGAAATAGGGTTTCTCTTTTAACACTTTGAGGGGCTCAGTTAACCATGCCTAAACTCAATTTGGGGGATTAGTATTTTAATTCAATTCCCTCTGAGCATGAAAAATTCTTCTTGTGCATGACAGTGAAGGAAAAAATGAAACATGGTCATAAACAAACTGGATGATCCACTGAGGAGGCAGAATTGCTCTGTACATCAATTCATACACGAAGGCCAAAGGCAAAATGAAAAAGTAGAAAGTTAAGTCATCCCAACTAGGGATGTACAAGCACAAAAAAGAAAGTATAAGCACAAAATCATGTCAATTAAAAAATTAAAAAAACTTTTTTTCTCTATTTTGGCTCCTTCCACAATGCAGTTTGTCAATTCTAAAGAGTTACAGATATTTACCTATTATCCCATCCGCTGTAGAAAAGTAAGATTTTTCAAAATTGTTCTCTGTTTTGGCTCTTTCCACAATGCAGTTTGCCAATTCCACAGAGCTACAGATATTTACCTATCATCCTATCAGCTATAGAAAAGCAAGATTTTCACGTAAATAGCTCAGGTGATAACTCTCCAAGATAATTTTTCCTATTCATCTAGGTAACATGCAGTGTTCCTACTAAAGGGAAAGAAGTCTATGTTAGGTAGCTTAATAGCATGCTTTTTCTTTCTCTTCTCTGTAATAACCCAAAACAAACCTAAATCTCCTGGATCAACAATTAAGAGAGACTTTATTATACGTTGCTCAGTTTACAAATCCGATGTGTGAGTTGGCCAATAACACTTTGTATAGTTTATCTGCCGTTCAGAATGCCTTACCCAACACTCTATGCTCTGATCTGGAAAAAAAAAAAAAAGAAAGAAAGAAAGAAAGAAAGAAAGATGGCCATATTCAAAGACTTCAAAAAAATAAAATTTTTGAATTATGCTTAGTTTTGAATTATGCTAAAGAGTAAGTATTTGAAATTACTGCAACGCTTTGGAAGATTTTAAATATCAGATGTGGATTTTAAATAAAAAGAACATCATAGCACTTTTGTTTTCTTATGCATTTCAGTTTTAACATTAAAGTATGAAAGAAATGGGAGCTCACTGTCATAGATAATAATCCAACTTTATTGTGTGCAGCCTTTTTCACACCAAGTATTAGTTTTTCCATGTGAAATAGGTTAAGATTTAAAATGATAAAGTTATTGTTAAGGAGATACACAGAAAGACAATAGAAAAAGCTGAAGAGAGTTTTTGTCTGAAACTGGAAAACAGAACAGTCTGGGGGAAAAACAGAAGATATGAGAAAAGTACCACAGGTTAAAGAAACTACTTTGGGGGAGAGAAGGGCCATGTGATTATCTCAGACGGACAGTAGGATTTCATGTGCATGTTTAACTCATGTGCTTGGCAATAATAATCTTAGAATTTTTTTATGTGTTGTTACAGCTCTTAACTTTTCCCACTGTCTATATTTTTATTATGCAGCATAATTAATATATGTATGTATGTTTTTATTTCGCACAAAGTCATTTGTCTAATTGTACTTCACCAGCAAAATACCTCAGCTACACAGTGGAAAAGAACTGGAAGACCTATCAGAGTACGTTCAAAGTTGGATTTTTTAATCAAAAAAATTTTTTTATTATCCTGTTTTGGTTTCCTTATTGAGTAGACTCCTAGGGAAAAGTAAGTACTGTGAGTTCACTGGTCTGCTATAGAAGTAGAATTTAGACTCATAAAAAAGAAAGTTAAAAAGAGATCCAAAGGTTCACTTAAAATAAAAATCACCAGACAAGACAGGCTCGGAAGAGCCTCTTCCCTGTGGCTGAGTTTAAGAACACGTTAACACTTTGGAGCAGCCATCCACAAACACTTCTGTCTAGAACCCACTCCTCTTCTGCAGTTTCTGAGCTCTTTCTGTGCCACACCACCTTGAGCTCTCTTCACTACATGGCCATTTGTGACATGTTTATCTGTCACTGTGGATGAGATGGCAGTAAAGGAGGCAAAGTCCCTACCACTTATTGGAACACGAGAAGAGAAACATATCCTTGGACTTGCTTTAAGTGCCCAAATTGGCAAATATGCCGAAAGACTGACAATCTCATATGCTGAGGTGGAAATGAACCTCTAATACAAGATAGAAAATCCTCTAACACAAATACAAATATTGCAAAACAGTATACATTAGGATAGCTCAGTTAAAACTCATACTTTTTTTGGTACTTCCTGATAGGACTTTAGAAAAGATAGCTCCCAATGGCAGAACATAATTTACGTATGGCAGAAAGGTGGAGAACATAAGGCTTGAAATACAAAGATAAATGCATTACTGAGGCATATTCCCCTGGCTGTGAGGTATGTGGGCAAAGAGGTCACATTTTACCGTGAGTCAGAAGGTCAAAGGTGATGCAGGGCTCCAAGAAAATATTTACCAGAGGAATGTGATGAATCATTTATCAGTCCAGAAATCCCAAGTACAAAACTTTAAGCTATAAGAAGGATCAAATTATATAATGTATATGATTCAATTTAAAAATTTTTAGCCCTCTTACATTATATTATCTAGGTTACAATATTAAAAAGTCAAATTACATTCATATGAAACTTTTATAAAAAGAAATCAAATCCATTTTTATGAAACTTTATAGTACAGTTATTTTCTAATGGGTGTTTCCTTAGGTCATGGTATTTATAGTTTCATTTACATCTGCAAAATTTTTCAAAGCGAAAAACAAAAGGCAGTCAATAGAAATCTAAATTTTCATTTGCAGAACTCCCTTCAGTTTCCAGGCCAGTAACACATGGCGATGTCAACTTCTCTTCCAGACATGGACTGCTACCAAACATCCCCAGTTTAAGGAGAATGCAGGCCTCTACTCATTAGGAACGCTTTCTGGTTTGGCTCACGTTTCAAGAAATTCTGGAGCATGTCCATGCCGTCCAGAGATCCCCCAGGTTTCAGGATTAGGTTTCTGTATTTCATTCCAACCTAATAAAATAAAACATCATGCCTAATAATTCATTGTTAAAGCACTTTCCCAAATCCCTAGATGCAAAAGAGAAAGCGGTAAGGGTGAAGAAAAAAGGGCTTTACTTTGTCTGGATGTTCTCTTCTGCCTAGACTACATTTCGGTCGTACTTCCTTGGTTTGGTAGCTATGAGATCAGAAGCTTACAAACTCTGGTCTTCTACATTCCTCTTTATTACTGTCTTGTCTCCTTAGAGTCTCAACAGAGAGCAAACAGATGAACAAAAAAATAGCCAAATGGAATGTATAACAGATTCCTATGTTAGCCCATCTCTAATGCGATTTCAAAAGGGTTAGCAGAGCGAGTGTTCAAACAGGGGGTCTGTGTACCTGGAAACAGGGGCACCACGCCTGCCAAAATGTTTTCAAGAGGGGCTTACAGAAAACCCCTCATCTTGATGAACAGCAGTAGGACAACAGCACATGTCCCATGGTGTAGGGTAAGATACTTCTGTGGGCTCAGAGCTAGGAACAAGGACCTTTGTAAAGTTTTCTTTGGGGAGGAGGTCTGGAATTTTAAAAAACATGACAGTTACTCTGCCTTTATTTACATAAATATATGGGCAAATAGAGTGAACGAAGACGACTGTAATTCAGAATCAGTATTATTCAATATTTTCACTTCCTTTTCATCACCCTTTTGGGAAAGGAGAGCAAGGTAATTCAGTGAAGCCCAATTCTAAATATACGTGTAAAATAAATACACCACAGAGTAACACTTTGAAATTATTTCAAATAATTTCATATCATTATATCATTTGTTCAATATGACTAATAGATTATTATTATTATTTTTTAAGATTATTTTGGAGGGAGGGCTCCTGAGTGGCTCAGTGGGTTAAGCCTCTGCCTTCGGCTTAGGTTATGATCTCAGGGTCCTGGGATTGAGCCCTGAGCCCTGCATTGGGCTCTCTGCTCAGCAGGGAGCCTGCTTCCCCCTCTCTGCCTACTTGTGATCTCTTTCTCTGTCAAATAAATAAAATCTTTTAAAAAAAGTTAAAAAAAAAAAAGATTAGAGGGAGAGAGAGAGTATGTGAGCAAGCAGGGAGCAGGGGAGAGGGAAAGAAAGAGAGAGACTCAAGCAGATTCTCTGCTTTTTTAAAAAAAAGTAAAACAAATAACAACAAAACCCTATAAAATGAATTTTAATAAAATATTTCAACCAGTATATCTACATTGTTTCAACATATATCAATATATAAATTACTGAGATTTAACTTTTTTGTTGTAAGTCATCAAAACCCAGTGTGTTTTTTACTTTTACACCCAATTCTTCAGTGGCACTAGCCATATTTCAGGTGCTTGATAGCCACAGGGGGCTACCACAGCGGACAGGTGGAGGGCCTGGAACACACAATGAATCTTAAAAGGGATGGTTGGGAAATATTCTAGTCTGGCATTGAAAAGGCATGCAGTAATCTTGTTGCTTTATTTACAAGCTTTGCATACATTTTCTTAAAAAGGGTAGGGCCTGTGATCACAGGTATTTGCACTGCTGAAAACCCTGGTTTAATGATCTTTGGGGGGAAAAAATGACGTGTAGTTTCTTACTCGGTCTGTAGCAATTCCTGACTGTGACAACAGCAATTGAGTACCTAAAATGTGAGTGACGGCTACTCCCACCATAGATGTTATTATTCTAAATAGCAACAGCTCAGGGCTGTTGAGCCCAAACAGTCTCCCTCCCTTCCTTTTCTTTCATTGCCCAATGTGGTTACATTTGCCTACAGTGTTCAGTCAGCAGGGGGACTGGGCAGGCTGGGGAAGAAAGACTGCTAGCAACAGAGGAAGAACTTAGAAAATGTGAATTAAATTCATCTGCAGAATTACAAAAATATCTTAATCCTTTTTAATGGAAAAAAATGTAAATATATAATAAGAGCAGAGACAGCAGGTTCATGAACCCCATGTACCCATCATCCAAACTCCCTAATTAGTATTAACCTGCAGAAATTCTTAATGCTCAAGATCTGAGACACTTTTACTTATTAAAAGACATATTTTATCTCGCAAATATTATAGAAACGTCAGTGAAAATCTAGGTTAAGGTAAAAAATAAATCACCCACAATGCTGATATCTCACAAAACAGTCTCATTTGTACAGAGGACTGTGGCTTTAGGGAGCAAAGAAAAGCAGGCTGTTGAGGAGCCCGCCCGCACTGGGAGAAGGAGGCTCAGGGCTCCGCCCAACAGTCTGGCCGCCTCAGAGCAGGGCACTGTTCTGTCTCAGGCACAGTGCTTGGCTCAGCACAGCTCCGGTCCTGAGAGGCTTATGACTCCAAACAAGGTGATTCAATTTCCTGAATTACAGGCCAATGGCCTTTTAATAGTTTCATTTCCTTCGCAATGAAGTTTGGAGAACAGTTTAAGAGTCATTTTGGTAACAGGATCTTGCTTTTCTTTAAAACAAACAAAAACCCCCAACAACAACAAAGAAAGAAAAGTTAAGTCAATTTTCGTGTTTTTGGAAGGTACCAGTTTTCTGGGTGAAAGAAAAAACTGTCTGGGAGACATATGCTATAGGTCAATGGAGTCTTTGCCTAAGTTGTTCTATTTTGTTTACATAATAAAGAAACTTGAACTGAGAGGAACCAGAGAGAGAAGTCTAAGACAACCATGAAGATTTTTCATGTGGTAAAAAAATCCCTCAGGACGATCTACACATAGTAAGAGCTCCTATTAACTGTTCTATGAAGGGAAGTCACATTAGTCACCTGTGAGGTTTTAATCCTGGAAGATTAGAGTGTATCTATTGCCAACTGTGCAAATCCTAACAGTGATGTTTTTCTAAAGCAAGGTCAGGAGTTTGGGAGTCAGGGCCAAATTCAAATCTTGGCTTCACCCGCAGCTCTGTGACCATGGGCCTTGGTTTCCTCACCTGTCAAGTAGAAATAGGCCTCCTTCACTTAGCTGATGGGGAATTAGAGATGATTTCAGTTCACTGCCCACTCCCCAATGTAACACATGGCATCCAGGGGTACTCAGTATCCCTCAGTGTTCATCCAGCCCTTCTCTCATTTTCACCCCTATGTTCAGTGTCTGATATACAGAGCAGGGACATAGGTGCATTCCTGATTTAGCATCTCCTTAAAGTTAGTTCTGTCTCCTAATAAAACTAAAAAAAAAAAAAAAAAAAAAAAAAAGCACAAGAAACTTGACCTCCATTATTAATAAAAAAAGACTCCCTAATTCAGTAGGAATATTAAGTAGGAGAGACAAGGCACTCATTTTATCTAAAAATATGTACCATTTATTTGAGGTAGTATTTTACTTATTAATTTTTAAAGATTTATTCATTTTAGAGAGAGAGTGAGCATGAGTTGGGTGGGGGTTAAGGGAAGAGGAGAAGGAGAGAAGCAGACTCCCCACTGAGCATAGAGCCCAACCTGAGGTCGATCCCATGACCCGAAGATCATGACACGAGCTGAAATCAAGAGTTGGATGCTCAACTAAGAGCCACCCAGGCACCCCTTGAGGTAATGCTTTAAGAACAATATAATGGTGGGAAAGAAGGATGCCATCACCTATCAGTAATAAGAATATGTAAATGGCCAACAGCGTGGGTCTCCTGCTATCTCAGGCCTCAGTGAGGCAGCATGTGCAAACTTCCACTGCCTTCCGGCCCTCCCTCCTTCCTCCCTCCTACTGACTCTGGGGAGCAGAGCCAGAGTTGTCTCCTTCCTACTCCAGGTAACCGCAGCAGGGCAGAGAGCATCCACCTGAGCACAGCTTATGACAATCAGGCATCCAGCAGGCTCACTGGGCAGCTTTAAAAGTGGACTTCGAAACCTTTCCTTCCACAGCCCATCTGTGAACTCCTTCCCAACAGCACACCCATTGTTTTCTAAGAAGGTGGGGAGATCGTGGGTGGAAAAAGAATACCTTGGACAACAATAAAGAAAAAAGAAGATAGTCAAAGACTGGTGCTGGTAGTCAGGAGACGGCAATGAGAACAGTGGGTAGGAATTTGTGCTTCGTTAGAAGAGGCCTTCTGGAAACCTTAAGCAAAATTTCAATTTGTGAGGGCAGACAGACAGATCTTTATTTATGGGGACGGAGATTAGTGGGGGGAAAAAAGCAGGCTGGACAGTAGTAAGACCTGGACTGGGGTAAGGGGAGGCAGATGCGGGGAACTACCATAATTGATGCAGAGGACAAACAAAAATGAATAAAACTCTCCTATTACAAGGGTCTTATGATCTAGAAGGTGAGATAAAGGAAGAGACAATTAACAATGCAGATGTTTAGGGTTCAAAGAGAAATACAGAGAAGGGTTGTAGGAAGACAGAGAAAAATTGCTTCCAATTGGTTGGGATTCAAGACTTAGAGGAGGTCTGGCCTTGTAAATATGCTAGAAGTAAGCTGGAAATCAATCCCATTTCCTTTCTTTATCCTTAAATCAGGCAGAATTTAAATCTGTTAGAAAAGGCTGAAGTGTAAGAAAAATCAGCTTTGGGGTGGTGTATCAGGAGTGCTGAAGCAGAAATTAACCCATTTGGAAGGACCTGCTGGAGAGGAAATTTCATATTCGCCCTTAGCAATACACCATAGCAGGAACTGGGCCTAGAATTCCAACTAAAGGGCACTGGAATACTTAGCTTTATATTACACATTCTCTGTCAGGTAATTCCTTTCAAGTTAACCCCATATTCATCATGCTTCTGTATATGTTACTACACATAAAGATCTAGCTACTTCCTAATGGCGTTACAGGTTAAAATACAGTGACACTCGATTTTATTTCTTCTTCATTGACGGAAAAACAGAGGTTAGCAATTTCTCTAAATGCAAAAGAGGTGAAAGATACTTCTAGCTTAATAATATAATTGCCTTTGAATCCACAATGTCTATTACCTCTTAGGAAATTTTCCCACAATGAAGTTGCCTTATAAAAAGAAATGGCCCTAGTTAAAATGCCCCCATTTTTTTCAACCCTGTGATTAGC
The DNA here is from genome assembly GCF_020171115.1 of Neogale vison. Taxonomy (NCBI): domain Eukaryota; kingdom Metazoa; phylum Chordata; class Mammalia; order Carnivora; family Mustelidae; genus Neogale; species Neogale vison. The sequence goes on from NC_058091.1 coordinate 222,339,072, forward strand.
TGCTGTATTTTGAAACTACATTTGGTGACCTTAAAGATATCTTCAAAGAGCTTGCTGGAAAAGTGTTATTCCCAAGCAGCTCCCTTCCATAGCTGTTTAAGAGATCAGTTGGAGAAGGAAAATATACGTCTGATAATGACACTTCGTCACACTCTACTAGAAACAAAGACTTTATTTAACAAACTAATTAGTTAAGATGGTCTATTTATTTATAATGAGGAAAAGAGAATCACAAATAAAATGAGAGGTAGCAAACTTTCGGCTATTATAGGTAAGTAGCCAATTCTAACACTTTGATAGAAGCCTTCAAAACAGAATGAAACCATTGTAGCATAAAATATGCTAGTGCTACATTTGGTATTCAGAAGACTATAGGTTTGGGGTGCCTGGCTGGCTCCGTTGGTAGAGCATCTGACTCTTGACACCGGGGTCTGTGAGTTCAAGCCTTACTGTGGGTGTATAGATTACTTAAAAAAATAAAAAAAAAAAAAGCTTTATATTTGGCCCTTCCTATTGTTTACCCAGTGAGTAGGGCACTTTCCATTTAGGCTTGCTAAGATCTGGAATGTTTCTCAGAGCAGACCCTGAGCTTTGCCAGATGGGAAGAGGTTATAGAGAGAAGGCCCGGAGATGTTCTTTTGTTAATACAAATGACCAGGACCAATAATGTCAACAGTCCATGATCTTTTACTCTTCAGCCTCTCTGGAGTCTGGAGACTAAGAATAGTAGGCTCTGATTCCTTGAAGGCCACCTCACTATCTTCCCAAAACAATTCAAATACTTACTAGGTGAAACTAACAGGTCATTATGTGTCAACCATATTTCAATTAAAAAAAAAAAAAAAAGGTGTCAACCTATGTAGCTACAGTGGCACCAATATATACTGAATTGTGATGCATATTAAGAAATATAAGGATAGTCTAATTCTCCTTCCTTTCAAGATGTCCTTTAATTTGTTTGCTTGCTTTTGTTGTGGTTTCTTACTGAAAGTTTCTAGAGTCTATTATTTATCCTTATTATTATAGAATTTTTATAATGGCTTCGGGAAACAGTCTTTTTAACTCACTGTGCTTTTTGGCAATAATAACCGGGCCCTTCCTACTGAAAACTTTGCAATTCTAGAAAATATAGCAGAACTCAATGATGAGGAAAAAAACATAAATCATACGAGGGAGGGTGAGGGCCTTGAGACAACGAAGTCTGGATGAGACACTGTGATTGCTCTGATACCCACAACTTCAGATCAAATTCACTATTTCCTTATAATATAAAAATTCTTTCGGGGCACCTGGCTGCTCAGTTGGAGGAGCATGCAGCTCTTGATCTCGGGGTTGTGAGTTCAAGTACCATGTTGGGTGTAGAGATTACTAAAAATAAATAAACATATAAACTTAAAAAAATTCTTTCTCTTCATCACAACAAACCTATAATAATGACTGATTTTTTTTTTCTTGAATGGGATTACTGTCTCAAATACTAACTTTTAATAAGTGGGTATTTGAATTTTGTTAATCAGGTATTACTTTAAAGCAAACATTTGCCAAAAAAAAAAAAAAAAAAAAAAAAATTAAAGCAAACAAAACCAGACAAACAGTACACTGTAGTAAGGAGCAAAACGGCTATTTAAAAATCTGTTCTAGTATCTGCCATGGCAGGGAAGAGTTTGAGAGTAGGGTGAAAAGGGATTCCCCTTGGTCACTGAAGCCAGATTCAATACTATTATGATAGCAGGGGGGCAAGAAATGACATGCTTTTGGATAGGAAAGAGAAAGGAAGGGATTAAAGTGAACTTCATGGCATAAAATGAGTAATATACAGCAGTGCTGAATCCAGAATCATAGTAAAACTGAAAACTGTTTTTAATATTACAAGGCAACAATTCCAAGTTGTTGGGAATTTTGCTTTCTCCAAGTTCAGCCCAGGTTCCTGGGCTAAATTACAAGTAGTCTGGCTGCCTGCCAAGCTGTGGAGCCTGAGAATAAGAGGAAGTACATAGAAGCATAGTGGCAGGGATTGAATCTGCTGGCCTTGCACGTTCCCTGGGGTCCACTGGGATCTGCACTTTGGCTGTTACCTTGACAGATGGAAGAGGTGGAGGGTCCTGGAGATGTGGCCGTGTGAGTGGAAGCACAGAGGAGGTGAGTGAGAAAGCTTAACTGAAAAAAGGTATTAGCACTTATTCCAAGAAGCCTCACCAACTAGTAAGAGCTAGTAACAGGTCATAATCGTACTTTTATATAACTAGACCTTGTGTCTCTTTAATTATCGTTTTCTGACTTCTGCAGTAATGTGTGTTCTTTGTAAAAATAAGGAAAAGCTCCACAAAAAGCACAGAAAAATATTTAATATTTAAATATTAAATCAAGTTATCAAGTTATCATACGAAGCTAGGAATGGACATTTTGATGTACTCTTTTTCTTAACATATATTTTAAAATAAAAATTTATATTCTGTGGTACAAAATATTTTATAACTTGCATTTTTTCACTCTGTGTAAGAGTTATATTAAAAATTCCAGGGGCGCCTGGGTGGCTCAGTGGGTTAAAGCCTCTGCCTTCGGCTCAGGTCATGGTCCGGGGATCCTGGGATCAAGTCCTGTGTCGGGCTTTCTCCTCAGCAGGGAGCCTGCTTCCTCCTCTCTCTCTGCCTGCCTCTCTGCCTACTTCTGATCTTTGTCTGTCAAATAAATAAATAAAATCTTAAAAAAAAAAAATTCCAGACATAAGAAAAAACTTGTTGAAGCCCTCTTCTTATGCCCAAGTCCATTCTGCTCTCCAAAAAATGGAAAGGCCATTTGTGGCTGGAATGATTGGAAGATTTCATAAGTGAGTGGCCATTTGAGTAGGGCCTTTCAGGATGGCAAAATTTTAAGAGGCATAGACAAGAAGGCACACATTTAAGGTGGAAGAAAGAGAATGAACAAATTTGTGAAGGTGCAAAGACCTATAGGAACACAGAAATTAAGGATAGTCTTCCTTACTGGGAAGTAAGGAAGGGATTTGATGGTTATGCTAAAGACTGTGAACAAGGAGAGGAATAACAAGTAGGAAACAAACAAACAAAGAAGAAAGAAAATGATAGTTAAGGACCCTTGAAAGTTGGCAACCGGGTCATTCATCAGTGGTAACTCTGGAGAGAGAGTAACTTTCCAGTTCAGTTGGTGGAGGCAAAAACCAGATAAAAGAGGTTTGCCAAGACTGTTTCTTACAGCGAGAAATTAGGCTATAAAAGGAAGAACGACTGAGTAGCAATAGGGCAATAGGGCTGTCAGAGTCAGTATCAATAACCCCAGTTTTTTTCCAAGATGGCAAGCCAGTAAGGTTTGGTATGACAGACATCCCTGAGACAGAAGGCAAGAAGTACTGAAGTGTAACGAGGAGAAAAAGAAGATGAAGTACTCAGTCTTGATGGTCTTGCTTTTCTTCGTGGAGAGCAAAGAGGTAGTGAGAGACTCAGGGGAGCTCAATAAGGGAGGTGGGCAGGACAGCAGAGAACACTGGGTATTCAGACAGGTTGGATAGGATGACTGTGTAGGGGGGCATGTTATTGGACTCACAGGATCTTCTTGGGAAATCTCTGAATCCCAAGGACACCATCTCTAAGTGAGATGGTGGAGGAATCCAGGGCTGGGCACTTGACAGAAGGTCATGCAGAAGTCAAGATATTTATGAGAACAGTCAGTGGCTGACAAGTGTAAGAGGTTGGCCAGGGAATGGAAGAAGGTGTCCAGTGACTTAAGAGCTGGGTAGCGTGGGATGGAAGACGGTGTGATTGGAAAGGCTAGTATATAGAATGTAGGTGCTCCGGAGGTGGGTTTTTTGGGGGAGCTGGGAAGGGGAGGGTGGTCTAAATTACAGCAATGTATTTCAGTATATATGTTGAGGGCCTATGCAATTCAGAAACATGAAAATTTGGGGGGAACCAACCAGTTGGCTAAAATAAGCACAGGGAGCCTGATTTTGATAATTTGTTCTTCTAGTTTCTGAATCAAATAGAATAAAAAGCACACTGGAAAATGCATCAGCCCTAGAAATAATCTGACAGCTGAGTCTTCAACAAGAGTGGAGACTGGGGGACTGTAACTCAGGAAAGTTTGGCTTGTAGCCACCTGGCAGTCAGTTCACTGTACACAGAAAGGAACGGCTCAGGTTAATGAAGCAGCTTAAATTACTCAGAGGCATTTGGGTTACAAACTACATAGTAGGTGGGGTATGCCAGCCACAGAGAAAGGGTACCACCCACAGAAAATGTATAAAGAAACTGTGTAGAGAATATTAGAACATACGAGACCGTTTCTATCAGGAAGGAGTTTACCTTTCTTTCCCAACCTCCTATAAAACAAAAACATTGTACGGCACATGTCAAAACTAGCTCAAACGCTCAAATGCATAAACAAAGCTTTGAATTTTAATTATGCAATATATTGGAATGTTAATAAGCAAGAAAATGTAGTAGGTTTTTTTTTAATGTATAGGATCAATCACTTGTGCACTGTAACCTCATGATGTTTGATATGAAAAGATGCAAGACTTAAAAGTTATAAGCTGTTACCAAATCTCTTACTCTAAAATCCAGGTGTAATAAATATTTTACACTAGGAATTAAAGGGGAGGGAGCAATTGCAAAATTAACAAAAGGAGAGAAGAAAATACAATACCTCTGGATTCATTATCCCTTCTTTTTTAAAACAGCTGTAAAACATGTCCATGGAAAATACTTCACTCCAAAGATATCCATAATATTGGCCATCATATCCCCCTGCCAAATGTCCAAAAGTGGCTGGCATATTTGTGCCTTTAAAGAAAGATACATTTCAATCAATGTGAGAGCCAGTGTTAATAATCAGGTCATCAGCTGGCTAAAGTTTCCCTATGGGGAGTGCAGATGCTAGGGAGAAGAGGCAAGCAGGATCTTACCTGTAGTACTCCCTGGGTTTACCTGCCCTTTGCCAAGATGTTTACAAATGTCTCTGCTGTGATGACTCAACCTCAGAGATGGTTTCGGCCCTAAGCTCTGGAATGCCTAACAATAGTTTCAGAGCTTTGTCCACACCCACCAGATAGCTCACTGTTTCAGAACTCAGTCCTTTCTTATCCCCCAGACACTCGCTTCTTACAGATACTCTAATTGTAAGCCTACTCTTTGTCACACCTATTCGTATCTAAAAATGTGTCAGAATGGCACTTACTGTAGGTTCATAATTACCGAAAAATAACTCTTTCTTTAAAAAGCCAAAAAGGGAGCGCCTGGGTGGCTCAGTCATTAAGCATCTTCCTTCAGCTCAGGTTCTGATCCCAGGGTCCTAGGATCGAGCCCCCACATCGGGCTCTCTGCTCGGTGGGAAGCCTGCTTCTCCCTCTCCCACTCCCACCCTGCCCCCGGCTTGTGTTCTCTCTCTCTCTGTGCTTCTCTCTGTCAAAAAAATGAATAAAATCTCTAAAAAATATATAAAATTGAAAAGCTAAAATGGTTTTACCAACACAATCTACCTCTAGGGCTACTTTTAAAAAGGATTTTTGTCAAAGTGGCCTCAGGCACAAACTTGTACGGTCTACTATAAACAGATCACAAAAGGAAGTGAGGAGCTTGAACTGACTCAGTTAAGTCTTCTGACCTTCAGTATCACTATAAATGTGATGGATACATTTAAACAGCGACTTCATTGTTGGAAAAAAGTCGCCTTACCAAACTCCATACACACGAATAACTACATATTGGCTTAGAGTATATAACTATAAACGTGAACACGCATGTGTGTACCTACCCACCCACACGAATGCCAGGTTAGAAAGTGCTAGTTACACGGCTTTAACTGATCTGAGAACCAAAAGCAGAGACAAGGCATAATTTTGTGCTTCTCTCTGAAAGGGCCCCTTCTGCCAATTTATTAGTGAAATCACTGGGAAGTCCTGGTACACAGAGAGGGAGGAGCCAGATGGGTGGGGCCAAATGTGAAGGGCGTTCTCTGCTCTGGGGTGGAGGCCAATTGCTTAGGCCTTATTACACTAAAATGCTGCAAAGCGGGCGCCACCTGTCCTCCAGGCACGTTTGGACCGGATCAGTCCTATGGACATAGTAAGCTTATCTCAAAGTCAGGGCCTGATTAGAGGAATCAGAAACAAAGGACAGGAGGTAAGCTGCCTGACAAACTCTACCTTCCCTGGCAGGGCTGGTAGGAGGATACCCTATGCCTGACAGAAAAAATGAACTCAGGTCCTGGTGTTTACATACCTGGAGTAGCCGGGACACCGAGAACCTCTGAGCAGTATTTGGCATATTCACCTGCGGCATCCAGCGATGCGTTCGTGTGCAGAGATTGATCAACTTTGCTCAAAACAATCTGGCGCAAGGTCAGAAGGCCTAGTAACAGAAGAATGTTCGAGCATGTTTTGGGTAAGAGAGAACTATGTGTTCTAGTATCCCAAGATCAAAGATGTAAAAAACTGATGGCTGCAGTACACACTGCAAAATAGGAGCAGGTATCTCATTTAAAAGGAGATGGATTTTGTTTTCTTGGACACAATCCCAGTATAGTTAGCTGTCTTCCCTCCCCAGGTTAGCATCCTGAGTGTACCATTATTACTAAAGGGGAGATGCGTTCTACAGAAGAGGCCAACAATTCTCTCTCGAGCAATTCTAATAATGTATTTTCCTTTTCTAAAATTGCAAGTCATACCTGTGTTGACCAGTCTGGAAGCAACAAGTTTTTCAAGCAGATCATCCATAATGGGGCTTCCATCTTTATAATGTTTTGACAGTCTTCGGAGGGAATCCATGTCCCATACCCAGTTCTCAAGCATTTGTGATGGCACCTCTACAAAGTCTGTTTCCACATTTGTTCCACTAAATCGTGCAAAATCAGTCTAGGAAGTAAACATAGGCATCTCTTTTTTAAAGCACTAAATGAAAACTATGTATGTGATGAATCATAATTAAGACTCTCTAAAATGTGAGCACCTGGCTGGCTCAGTCGGGAGAGCATGCGACTCTTGATCTTGGGGGTTGTGAGTTCGAGCCCCACAGTAGGTACAGAGATTACTTAAATATTTAAAAAAAACAAAAAGACTATAAATCTCAAGTCAGAATCAGAGTCAACTGCCTCTTTGAATGAAGGGTTAGGATAACTTAAAATTTAAATGAAAGCAAAAAGCAGAGGCCAAGCAACCTGAAAAATAACCATTGAGTACTCTATGTTAAATTAGTATTTCATTCTTTTGAATCATAGACAAACGTGGAACAATCATCAGGAAACATAACTGAAAACAAAAATCAGTCTGAGTTGAAACTACTAGCCTTAAGCTTTGGAAGTAAAAAGAGTAAAAAAAAATTTTTCCATTAAAAATGAGTAGATTTAAGACAATTTCTCCCTACTTCTCTTTTCTGTTTGCTTCCCTTTGTTTATTCAGTACATGCCTTTCTGGGGCACTCAACACTCTACTATTTAACTACTCAAGTTTCAATCAAAATCAAAGAGTTAAATGACAACACTGCAGACAGGTATCCTTCACATGTGTATTATGTTTTGTGTTCTAAATTTTAGATATGTGATTCTAAGAAAACTGTGCAGTAGAAAGTCTAGCCAGACCTCTCAGGGTAGAAGAGGCTACCTTAACACAAGAAGCTACTTCAATGGGAGTCAGAGCCATGGATTAGCTGGCTAGTGGGGGTGAGTGAAATGCAGCTATCGTTTCCTGGACAAACAAAGGATGCTCAGAAGTTAAAGCATCTCTTGTAAAAATAAAGGACTTATTCTGAGGGTGTGGGCTAAGAGTTAACAAAAAGCAAAAAGTTTTTTTTTTTTTGTTAAGTGAAGTTTAGCAAGTTGTTGAGTCAGGAAAGCTCTTGATCTTTAGAAAGAGGGGAATTCACGAGAGCAGCTGATGTTTTCAAACCTGCACCCCATCCACAGAACTTCTATAAAACTGACACGGGCAAAGGAGATTTAGCACTAAACCAACTGGTTCATTTATGGGATGGGGGCTGGCGTTGTGTCTCTCCCTGAACCTCTGTCCTGTTTCCCTCTTCAGATGTTTGACACCGCAGTCCTCCCTGACTTCATCATCCCTGGAGCTCTGCAGGGAAGGGAAAGGAAGAAGGGCTTAAGCACCAGGAGGAGGGAGCAGATGGGACACCGAATCAGCAGCAGAGAAAGATTCTGCTTTTGGCCCAGGGCAGAAGCACAGATGTCTAGGCCATTTCACATTCTGCCTTTCCCTCTTTATGCAAAAAAATGTTTTGCTTGACTTCCTATTATGATTGCACTGATTCTGGATATGAAGAGCTGCAAATCCTGAAGGGCCAAGGGGAATGAAATGCACTAGGCGCTGGAATTAGGCCACCTGCATTTGAGGACATCCCAGTAAAAAATTCTTACAGGAAAGAGGCAAGGGTTCCTGAAAACCAAATATTTTGCCTCTTTCTGGTATATAATCTTCTAAAATAACAAACATCCTACACTTAGATAAAACAAAGTGATACAATAATCGTAACAGCCGACACCTATTGAGACTTCACCACTCAAGGCACTATGCTAGGCCCATTACATGGATATCTGATTCAGACTTCAAAACGATTGTATGAAGTACATACTGTGATCTCTGTTTTGAGATAAGGAAATTGAAACACACTGAGATTCACTGGAGAACTAGGATTTGAAACCAGGTGGTCTGACTCCAGAAACCACGGTTTGAACCACAACCACTACAATGCCTCTCTAACTTACAAGAAAAATGAAAACCATAAAAGGTTAAATTAGGATGTTCCGAAGTGACTAAATCCTCCTGGGCATTACCTAAAGTAGAAAAGTCTTATATCAAATTTGCCTTCATAAGAAGAGCAAAACTGAGGTTTCAGTTGTACTTCCTAAGAAATCCTACTTCCTCTCTCTACTGGACGATGCTTCAAGGATCAGACCTAAGGCTGGGTGTCAAGGTCAGCCGTTGTAACCACCTCTCCCACACTCCGGATTCTGACATACTAACTGCATGATTTTCTAAGGATTACAGTTTTTAGATAAGTACTCATAGAGCTAACAAAGGCAAATAAATCACACCATCAGTCACCACTTTACAATTATTTTCACAAAAATATACATTTTCTGTACTTTGCTTGGGTGAATATTTTTTGGTCAGCATTTGCATATGGGGATCCAAACCAACCCCAAATAACAAAATGTGTGTGTGTGTGTGTGTGTGTTTGGAGGCGGTGGTGGTGGTATTTCAGAACCTAGAAAAACATGAACAAATGAATAACTCATGAGCTAAAATTGAATAAAATAAAAATTAACGCAGTTATGTCATTCAGAGTAGAGAAGAGAGGGCTTATTCTGTCCAAAGCCTTCGGGTGGTGGGGGGAAAGAGCATAGTGATGAATGAACAGATCAACAATGTCTTCTAAAGAACAAAAGGAAATGTTTGCAAGGAGTAGAAGCTAAAAATAACCCTACTGCTTACTAATTTCCCGAAAGTCAGTCATGCTGTTTCTCTGTGTGCCCTTTGAGCAGTATCATTTAAATATTTTTCAAATGAGGAGGACAAAGAACCTAGGAAATTCAAAAGCTCAATTTCCAGCAAACAACTAAATTCTGAAAAGAAAGGAACCCACAGTCAGCTACTGTGTAAGTCTACAAAGAAACCCTGAACAGGCCTTAGGATCCACTAGCCTGCTGGGGGTCTGACACTCAAAACAGCATGACTGCTGAATGATTACTCACTGTTGACCAGCCGGCAAACACCACTCCCTCGTTTTTTTAAACTGTAGGTTCCAAAGTACCCTCAAAAGTCCTTTATGTAGTTTCCCACAAGAACAATTTGAATGTGTTGAATATATAGTAGCTTCCAGGCTATAGTAACCACTGATGTTAATATACATCCCAGATAAAGCAGAGCATTGTGAAATAAACAAAAGTAATCTGATTAACAAATCATTCTGCAGGTGATATCTCATGAAGTTTTAGAGCATTAACGCTGCAAGAAATGTTCTGACAATAAAAGCCTAGAAAACAATGTACACTCAAATTTCTGTTTGGTTATAATTTCTTGAGAGGAAGAAAGTTGTCTAAAACAATGAGAATTTTCATCATTACTTTTTAACAGACAATAGGATACTTAAAATTTTTACAAGAGATCACTTGATGCTATAGAGATTAACTTCTCAATTTAGATAACACAACAGGAGCTAGAGCAAAATTATACAAACTGGAGCTCAAAAGTCATGTGAGCTTTTGGTGTAATATAAAGACCGAAGTCTTAATGGATTATTGTTCTAATGAAGTGACCGAATGCTTTTAGGGGTTGCAACGGAAGTTTTATATTCATGATTCCACATCCCAACTCAAAGAAAAAGCAGTTGCTGAAATCGGTTAGTGTAACGTGTTTAGAAAAAGAAAAGGCCCCAGGAGAATGGATTCTGGCTGTGTAAGGTGACCCCCTGTTGATTTCCTAGCAGTCATTTCATAGCCTGACTTGTCTGATTTACCCCTAAATCCAGCGATGCTCAGATGTTTATGTAACAAAGCATCAAAAAAAGAAAAGTGCCACTGTCTCCCAGACTCTGCCACAAATAGAGGGTTAAAGTTCATACTTTTAACTTCATATACACCTACCCATCAATGGAAGTAATAATATTAGTAAAGAGCACCGAAGAACACTTTGCTAACTTGCTTATTAATCTTCACAGCAGCCTCATAGTTCGGCAGATCAGTATCACCACCATAATTTAAAAGACAATCTGCAGAGGTCTTAAATACTGCCTTTTTTTTTTTTTTTTTTAAAAAGAGAGAGAGAACTCGCATGTGAGAGTGGTCGGGGGAGGTGGTGGTGAAGGTAGGATAGCAGGGAGGGACAGAAGAAAAGGGAGAGAGAATCTGAAGCAGGCTCCACGGCCAGAAGAGGGCCTGAGGCTCTGAGATCATGACCCGAGCTGACATCAAGCGTTAGTTTTGTGTACATGTGTGCTCATATAAGGAAATAAACACACAAATGCATAGAATAACAAACAAGAGATCCTGAAAGAAATCACTTCTAACACTGATGATGGAATTTCAAAGAACCATGCAGGGGTGGGGAAAGGGAGCAGAGGCAACAAGCTTGTTGATAAGTGTTTACTGTACTAGAAGGCTGAAACAGAAAGGTCACCCTCCACAGAGGGAAACGTGGAACAAGATAAATTCATTCATTCCACATATGCTTACATGTGGTTGATTTAGAGGGAATGTCAGTCAAGAGGCTGAGGAGAAAAATGTCTGTCTGACAGGAATACATACTTGGATGATCAAATTCCAACCACAAGACACAGTGTGGTCTCTAGCGCATGAGACTGAGACCGAGAGCACAAAAGTGGTTATAGGCCATAGGGTGGTGAAGAGCGTGACCATCAGATCGTGGGTGAACCATTCAACCCTCCTGAGTTTCAGTCTTCTCTACATGGAAATGGGAGGAATAACAACAGTTTAATAAGAGAAGTAGGTTAGTAAATCTACTTCAGGAAATACTGAACTAATGAATGGAAGGCACTGATTGAAGCGTCTGGCTCACTAAATCTTGGCTGCTATTATCCTCTTGGCCTGCCCAGTTTGCCTACCCACGTATGGTCTTGGCTGGTCTGATCATGCTTGTCCTTGGCTTCCTCCAAGGATCTATTTTTTGGTATTAATATTGAAGATCAAACAAATGTACATTCTTTTCAACTCATTTCCCACCATTCATAATATTCAAAACTGCTCATTCTGCTCTAGCTTTAGGAATCAAATGTCCAAATAGGCAATAAACATGTTAAAACAGAAAAACAAACACAAATCTGATGGTTTCTTTCTTTTTAAAAATAGACTTATTTAAGACAGAGAGCGCATGCACGAGAGAGTATACATGAATGGGAGGGGCCAGGGGTAGGCAGAGAGAGAATCCCAAGCAGACTCTCCAATGAGCAAAGAGCCTAGGCAGGGCTTGTTGTCAAGACCCTGAGGTCATGACCTAAGCAGAAACCAAGAGTCGGAGGCTTAACCACTATGCCACTCAAGCGCCCCTAAACCTGATGGTTTCTAATCACCTTCTACAGATCCTCACCCCAAAACTCTGCTGAGGGTAGGCATTTGTGAATTTTTTTTTTTAAAAGATTTTATTTATTTATTTGACAGAGAGAGATCACAAGTAGATGGAGAGATAGGCAGGCAGAGAGAGAGAGAGAGAGAGAGAGAGAGAGGGAAGGATGGAAGCAGGCTCCCTGCTGAGCAGAGAGCCTGATGCGGGACTTGATCCCAGGACCCTGAGATCGTGACCTGAGCTGAAGGCAGCGGCTTAACCCACTGAGCCACCCAGGCGTCCCCATTTGTGAATTTTTTAAACAGGAAGCGACAGTACCTTGCCTCATGGCAACCTTTTTCCTCCTCTGAAACTATGACTTGTGTGTTATATATTGATCCTCAAAGGGTTATGTATAAATATTTTTAGAAGAATACTTCAAATATGTATGGCACTTAATCCTTTCCCAAGTACCTTTCATACCTTATTAAATCTTGCAGGCACCCAGGGAAGTAGGTATGAGAATTGTTGTCCTCATTTATGAATGAGAAAAATGAGATGGCTCAAGAAAGTGTAGTAACTTAGCTCAAAGTCCCATAGTCTGGCCCACAAGTACATAGATGATTTTTAATACAGTGGGTTTTTAAAAAATTAATACTTACTTATGGGATAGAGTATTTACAAGCTGCAGGAGGGGCAGAGGGTGAGAATCCCAAGCCGACTCCTTGTCAAGTGTGTAGCTCCACACATAGGGAACTGATCCCACCACCCAGAGATTAAGACCAGAGATGAAACCAAGAGTTGGACGTTGAACTGACTTGAGTTACCCAGGTGTCCCTAACGCACTGTTCTTATCCTAAACCTAGGGTGCCTTCCAGACCCTTGTACCACTGGGTTTATTTACAAGACAAGAAGCTATTAGTCTTTTGACCAGTTAGTCTTTTAAAAGACTAATTGTCAAAAGCAATTAGTCTTTTGACATTATCTGGAATTACATAATTTGAAGTTTTTCTGCCTTTCTATCCTTTTCACTTGTAAATAGTAAGGCTTTATTGTGATTCTGTGTTGCTTTAAGACTTCTTTATTTTCTCTTATTATTATTTTTATTTTTGTTTGTTTATTTATTTATTTATTTTTTTGATGGCGAGAGACAGCGCACACACATGCAGGAGTGTGGGAGGGAATCTCAAGCAGACTCCATTGTGAGCAGAGGCCCATGCGGGGTTTGATCTCACAACCATGAGATCGCTATCTGAGCTGAAACCAAGAGTTGGATGCTAACCAACTGTGCCACCAGGAGCACTTCAAAATAATGATCTTTAAAATAATGATCTGTAATAGTCCACAACTCACTACTCCTAATGTGCACACTGACTCAGACATCATTATGGAAGTTTTTAAAAAGCATTACTATTCTTTTCTAGCAAAGTTCAAAAGGCCAGTGATTACTGAGAGCTCAAACCACAGTAAAGTCAAGAAACAGGAACAGAATCTAGAGATGCTACCTTTTGATTGCTATCTTCAAAATTATATGCCCCATAGTATTAACACAAGAAAATATAAGTGAAACTCATCTCCTGAATGTTGAAATAGTAGACGTATTGAACTAGTGCACCTACATGTTTGAAAACTGGATGTTCCGGCAGCCACATTTAAATACTGCTATGACAAGCTCCAACGAGCTCTTCTGGTCATCACACTTGCACAATGCCAAAGTGGGGAACCCAGACACTGAGCTGCTATATCTTAAAATCAATCTAGTAGATGTGTATGTCATTTTTTTTTTTAAAACGAGAGAAAGAGAGAGAGGAAGGGAGGGGCAGATGGAGAGGGAGAACTTTTTTTTTTGAGAGAGAGAGAATCTCAAGCAGGCTCCTCACCCAGTGCAAAGGCTGATGCGGGACTTAATCAAACAATCTTTAGATCATCACCTGGACCAAAATCAAGAGTCAGACACTTAAACTGACTAGCCACCTAGGGACCCCTGTATGGCAAATATTTAATTCACTCTATATTTCTCGGAGAAGTTAGAAGTATTACTAAACACAGAAGCTATTAAGCTTCTTATTCACTACCACCCAGTTTAGGTCAATACAAAAGGTTGTGAAATTATTATAAAGCTGCAGAAAAGTGATTCTGTGCCTACTACTTTTGAGACAAAAGTACTGATTATTGGTTCCCTATATGATTAACTTAAAAGTCCTTTTTAAAATTTTCAAATATGGGTGCCTGGGTGGCTCAGATGGTTAAGCATCTGCCTTCGGCTCAAGTCATGATCTCTGGGTCCTAAGATCGAGCCCCACATCAGGCTCCCTGCTCAGCAAGGAGTCTGCTTTTCCCTTCTCCCTCTGCTGCTCCCCCTGTTTGTGCTCTCTCACTCTCTCTGTCAAATAAATAAATAAAATCTTAAAAAAGAAATAAGATTTAATTGAGCTGTAGTGGACATACAATATTATATTGGTTTCAGGTGCACAACATAGTAATTCAATGTTTATATCTTTAAAAGTTCTTAAAACATTACAGTACATTTGAAAGAATAGACAAAAAATATTTTTCACAGATAATCTCAGGAGGAGATGACCAATCAAGGGATTGTACCACATACTATTTAACTACATGCCACATCTGGTGTTCATGGAGGAAGTCAGGCAAACTGTAAGAATTGAATATAGCCCCCTGTTTCAAGACAGAGACACCATATACAAACACTATCATCTCCATATATACTGTCACCAGCATATCAGTATATATACTGATTAATGTATATATTATTTTTCATAGAGTTTATGTATTTCAGTCATGAGTCAAAGAGCTCTAAAAGGACATAACACCAGGAACATTATTTTCCAGCATTAAATGGCCATCTCAAAGAATCAAAAATAACATAAAAGATCATGAGAATAACAGAGTGGTAGAGAAATACATTATGAGCACATGGTAAGCATACGATACTCAGTTTCAAAGAGGACTGTTCTGAAAACAAGAACACACAGTAAGAGCACTGAAAACCCTACCCAAGAATCACTATTATCTTAATAAGTGTGATCAAGACACCAAGTTACCTTCTTGTGAAATCATTAGCTGATCATCTATATACAAATAAGGAGGAAACTGCTCTAACCTGGGAGTTCTTTAATTTGGAATTCATTATGGTCTGGGCTTCAAGGAATCTGTGAGTCCTTTGGAGCCCCGTGTAAAACTCTGAGTATATGAGATGTATGTACATTTTCCTAGAAGAGGTATCCACAGCCTAAATCAGACTTTCAGACAATCCTCATATCCAAAAAGATCTACTATTCTAAAAACAGGCAGTAGTTTATGTGTGTACAAATATATAACTGGATCTTGGATCATCTAAATAATACTCCCAAAGTCTGGAATTTATTTATTTATTTAAAAAAGATTTTATTTATTCATTTAACAGAGAGGGGGAGGGACGCCTGGGTGGCGCAGTTGGTTGGACGACTGCCTTCGGCTCAGGGCGTGATCCTGGAGTCCCGGGATCGAGTCCCACATCGGGCTCCCAGCTCCATGGGGAGTCTGCTTCGCTCTCTGACCTTCTCCTCGCTCATGCTCTCTCTCACTGTCTCTCTCTCTCTCAAATAAATAAATAAAATCTTAAAAAAAAAAAAAAATACAGAGAGGGGGAACACAAGCAGGAAGAGCAGCAGGCAGAGTGGGGGAAGAAGGAGGCTCTCTGCTGAGCCAGGAGCCAGTTGTGGGACTTGATCCCAGGATCTTGGGATCACGACCTGGGCTGAAGGCAGCTGCTTAACAAACTGAGCCACCCAGGCATCCCGAAAAGTCTGAAATTTAAAAAGGTATTTGACTTTTCTAAATTACTCATACAAATATTTTAGAAAGATGAAAACTAGACTTACCCTAACTACGGGAAGCGGCCAAAGAATGGATGCAGATTAAAAATATTTCAGGAACCCTATAGCTGTGAAAGTACTCTAAAACTGTATAAGAAAGAAAATTTAGGTTGTTCTGGAAGATTTCCTTTCCTTGGACAAAAATGGCTATATGTTTAAAAAAACATGGAAACACTAGAATGTAAAGATAAAAGGTTTGAAAGAACTAAACAGTTTTTTTTTTTTTAACAATAGTGACTGTAGTATTTTGGAACTGAGTGGGTACATTTTTGGTTATTACAACGATTGGGGCTATTCTGGAGGCCAGGGACATGAGGCCAGGACATGTCTAGGAATGAACTGCACCTGTCAGGACAAAAAAAATTGTCCCATATGCTGCATGCCATTCGTATGTCCTACTGGACATTCACCTAAGTAAAAAGTCTATAATTAAGTGAGCCTGGGTTTTAACTAACTCCACTGCACATGATTTCTGTAAAGTATTTTGTACCCAGTTTTAATTTCCAACACTACTTTTTTTTTTTATAATTTTATTTATTTATTAGAGAGAGAGAGAGGGAGAGAGACAGAGACATCATAAGTAGGCAGAGAGGCAGGCAGAGGGAGAGGGAGAAGCAGCCTCCCTACAGAGGAGGGAGCCTGATGTGGGGCTCGATCCCAGGACCCTGGGATCACAACATGAGCTGAAGGCAGACGCTTAACGGACCAAACCATCTGGGTGCCCCAATTTCCAGGACTCTTAACTATGGGGATCACCTATGTAAATCAAAGCACGATTGCTTTTTTGCTCGTAACTTTCCCAAGAAACATTCAACATTTTGGAAAATCATGTCACCACTTGTGCTATTGACCAATATAGAATGTTTCTGTTCCCCCCAATTCATATGTTGAAACCTGTTTCCCAATGTGATGATAGGAGATGAGGCCTTTGGGAGGTATTTGGTCATGATGGGAGAGCCTCCATGAATGGGATTAGTGTCCTTATAAAAAAGATCCTAAGGAGCTCCCCCACCCTTCCACTATGTAACCACATAGATAGAGGCACTGTCTCGTAACCAGAAAGCAGGTTCCTACCAGATACCAAGACTGCCAGCACCTTGATCCTGAACCTGTAACCTCCAGAACTGACTGAGAAATAAAATTCTGCTGCTTCTAAGCCACCCAGGCTATGATATTCTACTACAGCAACTTGAACCAAGACAGTTGGCAATACCAGTCTAGGGCTTGGCTGACAACACAAACCAAATTTATCAGTCTGTAGTTTTCACTGCTGGATTCAGGGTTAATCCTAATGAAGACTTCATTATGTCTTACTACGGAGCCATGTCCAGGCATCTATTGGGAAAACATAAAAATGGTATTTATTTTATGTTCAGCGAGGACACTGCATCAACTAAAAAAATTCTCTGTATAGAGAAAGGCGGTTAGGGAAAAATGAGTAAAATCCAAATGGAGTGCTGAGTCTAGTTAGGAGTACTGCAGCAATACTGGCTTCTTGGTTGTGACAAATCTGTTACAGTAATACTAGATGTTAACAGTAGAGGAAACAGGGGAAGGGTGTATGTGGGCAATTTTTTTACTATCTTTGCGACTTTTCCGTAAATCAAAAACTATTCTAACAAAAAGCTTCTTATTAAAAAGTTTGCCTTTAGAGATATACAGAGATTTCAAATCTGGAAAACTGTTCCTCCATTTCTGTTAATATCAGTTTTCCAAACTGTTTGATGGAACTACTAACTCAATGTTTTCTTACGTCAGATAACAGTCAAATATCAACAAGCTCATATGGATTATCCTCGAATAGTGTGGCCCTAGTTTACTGAACAGCATTACAAATCAGTTGCAATGCACCGCACACACATACGTCCTTCTGGACAAATTCTCCACATGGTTATACTATATTATCTATGATTTTAATTCGAGGCTACTCATGGGAGGTGTTTCAACATATTTATTATTAAAAAAGGAGTAGAGTTTGGGGGCGCCTGGGTGACTCAGTGGGTTAAGCCTCCTGAGTTCAGCTGAGGTCATGATCTCAGGGTCCTGGGATGGAGCCTTACATCGGTCTCTCTGCTCATTGGGGAGCCTGCTCCCACCACCCCCGCCTGCCTCTCTGCCTACTTGTGATTTCTCTCTCTGTCAAATAAATAAATAAAATCTTGGAAAAAGAAAAAAAAGGAGCAGAGTCTGAGAGAGTTGAAAACCACTCAACTAAACAAAGCATTAACAAGCAGAAAAGAGAGATTATAGCACAGTTTATCTGTGAACGTTACACTAAATTCCTATGGAGAAGAAAAGAATAAAATGAAAAAAGCAGAGTATCTATAAGGCTTGGTGATAATCTTCTTTCTTCATAGGGTGGTATTCAATGAAGACCCTTCATCAGGGATTAACCTCTGCAAAAAATATGCTATGTAAGAGAAGTAAGAAAAATTTTGTTTTTACAGAAGGCCTATGAGATTCTAGGACCCTGGGATCCTGACCTGAGCTGAAGGCAGACGCTTAACCCACTGAGCCACCCAGGCGCCCCGCTTATGAGATTCTTGAGCATGTTCAGCTTCTGAAAAAACGTGAAGGGGAGGAACCGAAAAGCAGTAGAAAAAATAAAAAGCCGGGAAAACAACTGGTAGGTTTAAGATTTAAAAAAAAAAAGGAAAAAATCACTCACCTGTGCACAAATCTGATGCATGACATGACCAAATTCATGGAAGTAGGTCCGCACCTCATCGTGCCTCAGGAGAGAGGGCCGGCCTGCTGTTGGCTGCGAGAAGTTCACCACGAGGGCGGCCACAGACATCATTCGGCTCCCATCAGGGAGGAGGCAGCCAGGCTGGAGACCAAAGCAGGCTGCGTGGTTGTACTTTCCTTCCCTGGGAACCAGAAGCATCACTGGTGAGACAGGAACATTCTTCTGTAGCAACAACACTGCTGTGTCCTCTCTCAATTACGAAGCCTTATTTGATACCAGAAGATGCTTTGAATCACGTAATCCACCCTTGAGAAAGTAGGTCATTATATTAAAATGGACAAGCTAAAACTGTGCAGACAAAACCCCACTATCACTGCACACGAGTTTTATCTCCAAGGTTTCTTCTGTGGAAAAACTGTAATGTAAGAATGAAGAATATACATCACACCCATTGTAGAGCCCAATGTTTACTTTGATGGGATCTTACATTCCTTTTTCAAAGATGGTGTCACTAAATACTACATTGTATTAAAGCAAACTTGAAATAAAAGATATAGTTTGGTTTACTAAACAGATTTTTCTGAAAATCAGAATTGATAAAAGCCAAATACTAGACAATAAGGTTGTTCCCTTTATTCAAGGAAGGAAGAATCAATGTTCACAATTAAATGTGCTCCTCTTATAAACTAGTCAGGCCTTTTTGAAACACAATGCTTTTAGTTAGCATGGGAAAAACAAAAATTACACTATAAAGTTGTCTATTTTTAAACAATGATGGTCTCTCAAAAAGGTATGTGCAATTGGATTTTATTCTAGAAGTAGGTTTCCATCTTTTTTTTTTTTCCCCCCCCTCAGAGGATTAGTAGTACATTCAGGTTTGGGGCAGGACATTTTACTTTGATAGGTTTTGATTGATATACACCTTTGTTTACACTGTCTTTCTCGGTGACTCCTTATTGATCTGCTTTCCCTGCTGTTGCTATTCAAGTTAAAAACAAAACAAAACAAAACAACCAGCTTTTTTCAGCTTCCTATGATGAGGTACAAAGCTAAAAGGGACAATGCTCCTACCCATACAACAACAATATGCTACACAATCTCCAAATCACCACTTTTCTTGAATTCATCACTAATGGGAAGGCAATCAAGTAACTTATAGTCTAAGACTGATGTCACCAAGGGAAGAAGAAGCAAGGAAGCAAGTGTGTGTGTGTGTGTTTGTTTTTTTAAAGATTTATTTTATTTGACAGACAGAGATCACAAGTAGGCAGAGAGAGAAAGGAAGGGAAGCAGGCTCCCTGCTGAGCAGAGAGCCCGATGTGGGGCTCGATCCCAGGACCTTGGGATCATGACCCGAGCTGAAGGCAGAGGCTTTAACCCACTGAGCCACCCAGGCGCCCCACAAGCATGTTTTTTAGCCCGGGGCAAATACTACAGAAGCCAGTAGGAAAAGTCTTTTAACAAATTGTTAAAGGCCATGGTGGACCAGCGAAATCGGGGAGTCCCTGGGCACTATAGATAAGGATGTTCTGCCTCCTTGTGCAGGGTCTCCTCCCTGAACCTCGCTGAAGCTGCACACAAAGAGGGCAGCAGGCTGATGCCCTGCTGGAGCATCAGTCCTGATGCAGGCCCGGAGAGGGAGCAGCTGTCTTGACAGAGAAATGAAGCATTGCCTCGCTTCTCTGAGGGAGGGCAAGAAACGCTGTTGTGCAAAGAGCATTGGAGAAAACCCACTGCCAAGGCCAAGGGAACAGAAAAAATCCTCTACTTCTGAAGGAAAGACAGGAACACAGTGTGTGCCAGACCTACAAATGAGATCTACTGAACAGGCTGAGTCAGCACTGAGCAGGGACACAGGAAGGGAAGGCAGACAGAGGCGGGGACAGAAGCTGTGGATGGGTACACCAGAAACAATATACTGAATGTGATAACTGGTGCCTCAATGGGCTACTCAGGGCTTTCCACAATAATTTCATATAGTTGATTGTAAATGTGTAAACAGATTTATAAACCTTTTTTTTTTAATAGGGGAAAACTAAAGTAATCTGGACATGTTAATCCTATTATATTTAGTGCTTCTTAGTACATTAAGAAAGGCCAAAAAAAAGTGTTTTTCCCCCCAAAAGCATATTCTTCATTTCAGAGTAATATGGGTGCTACTGTGTTAGACAAGGGCTGAGATAGTTGGAGAACTTTTAAAGTCTAAGAATAGCTTAAAATCAAGGTTTTTCTACCGATTTAAAAGTCAGTGGCATTGAGGGGTTTTTAATCTTTCCTTTAAGAAAAAACTTGATTTATTTAATTTTAAAGTCTTCTTTATTCTGACATTTTACCTTTCCATATTTTGTCCATAAAATGATGGTGATTTTTAAAAATGTCCCTATCATTCTTCCCCTAAGTGACCTGAAGTGATTTCTGAAAATGGTTCTGCTAGTCACTTGACCCAGAAAACCCTACAAAATCATGCAAATCAGAGTTTCAAATTTTCATGTACACTTTAAGAACATATGTGAAACTTCCCAGGGCATCAAAGGCAGGCATATCCAAGAAGCCACCAAGTATCTGAAGGATACCACTTTGTGGAAGGGGTATGGGCCATTCTGTCGCTATAACGGTAGACTTGGGAGGTGTGCCCAGGCCAAAGAGTGGGGATGGACACAGGGCTGGCGGCCCAAAGAGAGTGCTGAATTTTTACTGTACATGTTTAAAAATGGAGAGAGTAATGCTGTACCTTAGGGTTTAAATGTAGATTCTCTGGTGAACAGTGTCCCCCAGATGCAGCGTAGAACTTACAGGGCTCCTGGTTGGGTTAACCCATACATGAGCTCTCCCTTCCGCACTGAGAGGATCCTTATTGATCAGACTGTTCCTAAGCCAGAATAGGAGGTCACACAGAAGAAAAAGATACCCCAAAAGAAACAAAAACTTATGCCCCAGGAGTAAATTTTATACAAAATTTAAAAATAATAAGTAAAAAAAATAAAAATGTCCCTATCAAGCCTTATGTTGGAATCATCAGAGTATCTTGGCTTTGTTTTGTTTGAGAATTTCAGTATTCAATGAATAAACACTGAAATGTGATTAAAAAAAAAAAAGTAATTGGTTTTTCTTAAACCTACTCCAAATATCCTTTTTTGAGTCACTGAGAAAAAACCAAGTTACTCCATCTCACTTTTAGGAAGTGACAGGAAGGTGACAGGAAGTGAATATTAAGTAGGTCACTACTTTCACAAGAGATGTGGGCTTTTGATTCCCATCCGAGCTACTCGTAAAGGCCAGATCTCAGAGTGCAAAAGAAAGCAACCCTATGTTGGTGGGGAGACAGCAGGTTGGGGTGGTAAGAACTGTTATCTGTGACCCTGGAAGTAGAATCTGGGGATAGTTCTAAAAGATTCCAGGGCTGAAGGATTTCCCCTGAAAGAATTTCTGGCTTAAAACTGCATGCTAACACTCTTACTAAAAAGAGACCCATTTAGGGGCGCCTGGGTGGCTCAGTGGGTTAAGCCGCTGCCTTCGGCTCAGGTCATGATCTCAGGGTCCTGGGATCAAGTCCCGCATCGTTCTCTCTGCTCAGCAGGGAGCCTGCTTCCCTCTCTCTCTCTGCCTGCCTCTCCATCTACTTGTGATTTCTCTGTCAAATAAATACATAGAATCTTAAAAAAAAAAAAAAAAAAAAGAGAGACCCATCTACATGACAAGGGCTTATTTTTAGACCATTTTGAAAGTGAAAGTAAGTCCATAAAACACTGGGATAAGGCTCCACTGTCCACTGTGTGGATGATGCAGTTATCCAGCCTCCTTCCCAGTAGCCACCCAAAGTCACCCAGTCTTTGGGTTAAAAACTTGTTTGTGCCACTAAAGTGGGAGGGGGTGTCACGGGGATTTACTGCGGCCTATGAATTGGTAATTGTAACAGGTTGGCTTTGTTGTAGAAAGCAGCCTAGAGAGGAAGTGATCCAAATCCTTTCGCAGCTGATGGAGCCCTATAGAGCCCATAGTTACCACACGTGTCAGAGACAACAATGTTTTCTTGATTCTTCCCAGTGACTGACTACCTAGCCAGGGTGATATGCATGTATAGCCTAATGCACGAAACAATCCTGTAAAGGGATCACCACTCCCACACTACAGACGAGGAAACAGAGTCTCAAGTTAAAACACCTAAGCATCCCAACTCAATTTGAATAACTACAAAGATTTTGCTATTCCTGCTGTATTGTGCTGTCTCTCAGCTGGACTAAGGGAAGCAGCCAGAGACTGAAGAGTACAGGCAGAGAGATTACCTGAACAATAAATATTTTGGAAGCCAATTTTAAATTAAGTAAGTGCAGTGCACAAACTAGATGATGATGATGATGATGGCTGCAAACATTTATTAAGCAATTCTATATGCAGGGTAGTCTTCCAGTTAATGTCTTGTACATAATTAACCAACCGTTTTATTCTTACAATCCTACGAAGCAGGTAGAATTAATATTCCTGTTTGATCAAAACTATAATGTAGATAAAGAAATGGAGGCATAGGAACATTAAGTTGCCTAGTAAGTGACAGAGCCAGACACTCTGACTTCAGAGCCCACATCTTTACTCCCATAGAACTCCACGAACCATACAAGAAAACTCTGGAAGACAAGAGTCTTAATCTGGGTAGGAATTCAATCCCTAGGGTCCCTTCTAACAATGTGATTCTCAGTACCTTGGATAGAGGTCCAAGTAGAACTGTCCCAAAACTTCTCCTGTGGCTTTATCCTTCACGGTGTAAAGTGTCACACTTTTATTCCATACATGAGCATCTGCCACTTGCTCAAATGAAAGACCTAGCAACTCCTGGTAGATGTTCAGCAAGCCTTCAGTGACCACTTCAATTGGGAAATATTCCTTGAGGATCTCTTGATCTATGGAGTACTTGAGTTCTTCTGTCTGAGTCATGTAGTAATATAGATCCCAGGCATTGATTTTCCCATCATATTCAAAACCTCTCTCTTCACATTCCTTTTTCTTCAAATTCAAAATAAATTCTCGCTCTGCCTCACCCAGTGGTTTTAATTTCTGGCTTAAGTCATCTGTGAGGGAAGTGGGGAAAGTCAGTAATTTATTGCTTTGGGGAGCAAGCACATTCATACATATACCAATGTCTTTCTCCTTTATAGTACTGGGTGTAGATAACTGGGGGGAAGGAAGGGTGGAAGAAAGGAGGGAGGGAAAGAGAGCTGGCGCGATTATGACAGCACTGCTGTTTTCTTCCCGGTAATTAATTTCATGGCTCCTTGCCCTCCCATTTTTTTCAGCACCAGCCAAACCAAGCCACAGCTTCCTCCCACCATCAACAAAGCTCAAGTTTATCTCAGAGAACTTGGACTCTGGAATGTTGTAATTCAGGAAACATAACAACAGTGAAACCATCTCATGTACATGATTATTCTTCAATGAGATGAGGCTCCTCAAAAAGCCAGGGAAAATAAATCAGATGCAACCTGTGATCACTATTACTACAAATTGCTCAATGCCTTTAACAGCCATGGGTTTTATCACTAATCCTCTATAAAGAAAGTCTATTTGGATACAGCAATTCCACTTCTAGATGGATACCACAATTTCTATACTGTGCTTAATTTTGACTATTTCACTTTCTCCCTAATTTACTTTAATTTAAAATTGGCATGTTCTCATCTGAGTTATCCTCTTGACTGCCTATATTCACCTACTCTCTTACAGGCCTCATCAGAATTAGGTCACTTTGTGTCTTCCCAAAGTTTCCTTCTTTCTCTTTAGAGGGCTTCTCAGGCCATTGCCTTCACCTCATGTTCTGGGGTTGCCTCTCAAACTGCTAGGTCCCGTAAAGAGCCAAATACATGTTTATCTTACATTTGTGACAAACTATGAAGCACAAATACATAACAAGAGCATATGCATTTAGGTAAATACAGTGAAACAGTCAAAGAAAAAGAAAAATGGAAATATACAACTGATTTTAAAAAAGACCCCACCTAGAAAGGCTGTTACATGGCTTGTACTCTTCGCAGTGTTCATTTCAAGGACAAAGTCAGCATGTGTGCTATAGCCAAGGAGTCTGGCTACTTTGGCCCGCAGAGGAAGTAGCTGCTGCAGAATTATGGTGTTTTCCTAGTAATAAACAACAACAAAAACACAGACTAATCATTAATTGGATCCAAAGCATTAAAAGGAAGTTATTACATATATCTGTAGGTTGGCAAAATTGTCAATTATTTTTAAACCATCTCAACCTCCTAATAAATGATTCCACTTCACCGTTAAAGACTTAAAAAAAAAAATTCATGATCTAATTTTACTTCTGAAATCACTGACTTTTTAAGCCTCAGGAGATTGCTATGAAGTCTTAATAAAATTGTAGGTATTAGAAACTTGAAGTGAAAAAGTAATCTTAAGGACTACAGGGATTCCACATTTAATTCCATTGACAAGACTAAAACAAATATTTTAAATTTGTTTTTGGTACTTATAAATACATATAAACACAAGTTTGCCACTTTAATTTAACACCCATTAGTACGGCTATTATATGAACATTAGAAAATAGAAAATAGTGTTAATGAGGATGTGAAGAATTTGGAGATTTTGTATACTGCTGATGCAAATGTAACAAGTGTAGCTGCTGTGGAAAACAGTATTGCAAGTCCTTAAAAAAATTAAACCCATAATTACCACCTGATCTAGCAGTTCCACTTGTGGATGTGTGTTCCACAGGAACTCAAAGAGATATCTGTACACCTGTGTTCACTACACCATCATGTGAATAACAGCCAAGTAGCCCAAATGTCCATTAGTGGATGAATGCATAAAGAAAATGTGGTATAGGGGCATCTAGGTGGCTCAGTTGGTTAAGCGAATGCCTTTGGCTCAGGTCATGATCCTGGAGTCCTAAGATCGAGTCCCACATCAGGTTCCCTGTTAGGCAGGGAGTCTGCTTTTCCCTCTGACCCTCCCCCTTCTCATGCTCGCTCTCTCTTTCTCTCTCTCATAGAAATAAATAAATAAAATCTTTAAAAAAGAAATAAGAAAATGTGGTATAGACATACAATGTAATATTATTCAGTCTTAAAAAGGAAAGAGATTTTCATACATGCTAAACCATAACTTGAAGGTATTAAGCTAAGTAAAGTCAGTCAGTCATAAAAGCATAAATATTGTATGATTCCAACTTACATGAGGTTCCTAGGAGTTAAATTCATAGAGCCAGAAAGGAAAACAGTGGATGCCAGGGGTCGGGAGGTGGGGAGCAAGGTTGGGAGTTAGCATTTAATGGGTACAGCTTCAGCTAGAGAAGACCAAAAACCCTGAAGACACATGGTGGTGATATTTGCACAGCAATGTGAATGTACTTAATGCCACGGAACCCTTTGCACGTACGGATGTTGCAGAGATTTATCTCAAGTCATTACAAAAAAAATTTTTTTATGTATGTATTAAGAAAACAAGCAATGATATTGCTTTATTTTTTTAACAATGAAAGGAAAAGTAATCTCCTAGAGACTAATAAATGTTGAAGTCAAAGAAAAATTACCCCTCAAGGATAAAATCATATTTATAGACATGTTTCTAAGGATGATCACATGTCAAGATCAGGCTACCCAGGTTCATATAGGCTCCACCATTTCCTAGAGCTCACTATCGACTGTCAATTTTCTTGAAATCTCTCTCCTACTCCCCCCCCCCAACAATTCTTTCTTTTAGTAAAAGGATTTTCTGAGTTTTTACTGGACACAGGATACTGTGACCACCGTCCCTAGCCTTCCTTAAAACTATTTGTGGCCACATGATCTACAATGGGACAAGGGACTCTCAAAGAGGTGATGAGTAAAATTCTTGAGTCATCTCTGTATAAATACTTGTCTTGCCAGCTGCGACCAGCACATGACAACAGTGACTTCAGAGGCCGTAATACCGAGGATGGCAGTGCTAACTTCCCCAGCTCTGGATCACTCACCTCCGTACTGTTAGTTGCAAGAGAAATAAACCTTTCTTCAAAAACTGTGGTAAAACATATAGAATAACCACAACAAAAATGCCACTTTAACCATTTAAAAAATTGTTCAAGAATTTTGTTAACAGGTGTGTGCCGTCTAACTTTTTGAAAAAAAAATCAAGTCGTAAACTTTTTTTAAAAAAGATTATTGAATGATTTTCTGAAAATAAATAAATTGGAAAAAAAATTAAAAAAAAAGATTATTTATTTATTTGACAGACAGAGATCACAAGTAAGCAGAGAGGCAGGTAGAGAGAGAGAAAGAGAGAGAGGCGGAAGCAGACTCCCTGCCGAGCAGAGAGCCCGATGTGGGGTTCAATCCCAAGACCCTGAGATCATGACCTGAGCCGAAGGCAGAGGCCTTAACCCACTGAGACACCCAGGTGCCCCACAAGTTGTAAATTTTTATTACAAATTAAAAATGAGGTCCTTAAAATCTCAACTTGGCCAGTTATGAAACAATTTAAAAAACCTTTCATGATGGGTTGAGAAAAATCAGGCTTAAAACAAAACAAAACAAAACCCAAACTAAATACATTTATCATTACCAAAAAGGGGCATTTTTGGGTAAAAATAGAAACCCCATGGTACATAGATCACGCAGATTAGAAATTCTGGTTATTTGTTTAATGGGTACAATGCAAGCAGTTAAGGTCTTTGGCTACATTCTTTTGCTCTTTTTTTTTTTTTTTAATTTCTTATTTTAAAAATTTTTTTAAATAAACATATAGTGTATTTTTATCCCCACGGGTACAGGTCTGTGAATCGCCACTTTTGCTCATTTTTTATTCCTGGAATTTCTTATTTACCTCCTCTTGTTGGATGACCAAACCAAATGATGTCAGTGACGATAAGCCCACATTTTCTTAGCCTTGCCCTGTGAGGCTTGTAAGCCAACCAACTCTCAGCTTAAATTGGCTGTTTTTGTTTCTGTGAAATCTCATGGTTTGGGGTTTTCTGGACATCTGCATGGGTCATTGAGGTGAAATTGGCAGGGATCTTGAGGTGCTTCTGACATTGGTTCTCATTTTAATTTTCCTTACTTTCTTCAAAGCGTCCTCTTCAGATGGTAGATGGTCTCTGCCAAGGAGGACCCCTGCAGAATCATCTCCCTGGCCTGCCTTGCTCTCCTGAACCCTGCTTGTCGGCGCCCTCCAGGGCTTATCCCTGCACGGGAGGGCTGGAGGAGTGGTCGCTGCCGATGGTCAGGTGCGGTCAGGTGGGAACTGGGGCCTGCAGGTGGGCTGGCCTTCTTCTGCACAGGTACTTCCCGGGGTTACTTTTTTATGACAGTCTGGTATACAGACATACCTTCCTTGGTCTCATTCCTGTTGACAGAACCACTTTACTGTTTCCGGAACCTTTGCTGTAATGACTTTGCTGTTGCCCATGGCCACCGTGGAGGCGATGGCCCCAGGCTACTGTGCCTGGTGTTTGAAGAGCAGAGGGTGGGCAGGGGCTGGTAACCTCCCCCAACTTGCTGCTCCTCCTGGTGACAGTGATGGGGACTGGGCCAGCTAGGGCAGCTGTGCCTCCTCCTGGGTGTGGTGGTAACTAGGCCATGGGGGTGGGGCTGCTCAGGGCTCTCTGGGGTCCACTCTCCTTCCCACTCTTGCCGGAACTCCCATTTTAGCCATTTTTAAGTGCATAACTCAGTGGCACTAATTGCACTCGGTTCACACTGTTGTGCAACCACTACCACTGTTTCCAAAACTTTTCCAACACCCCAAACGGAAACTTGGCAACCATCAAACAGTAATTCCCCAGTGGTCCCAGCCTCTGCCAACCACTAATCCTTTCTGAAGAGAAACCGCTTTTATCTTATTTGAGTCACTGGGCTTTTGGTTGGCTTTTGTGTAGCTGCTTAACCTGTACTCTTACACACACAGAGGCTGATATTAGGAATAAGGTACTGCTCTAAGAAAAAGGAAAGATGTATACAAAGAGAAGGTGAGGACAGAGACATTGCTGGCTGGGAAGCTGGCAATCCTCAGTATACCATGGGTAACATTTGTTAAAATGATTTCACGTCATAACTTGGAAGGCAGAACAATTACCTACTGAGACTTTGCTCTGGGGGAACTGCTAGGGAAGAACTAATGTTGGTGCATGTTTGTTGCTATTTGGACTTTTAGAAAGATTACATGAGAGAGATGAACTCAACTGAGACCATTCTATTTGCAAAGATGGAAGGAAAAGACTTCTACGACCAGAGGTTCTGGCTGTGGCTTACAATCTAGGACTTGAGATGGCTGGCAGAGCCAATTGCTCTGTCCTTCAAATATCAGGAGAAAAGACTGTCACTCAGAGTTACTGAACTGCAGAGATTAAAGAATGCTGCCTTCAAGCCCACTGTTTCAGAAGGCCCCAAAGCAGATTCTGTTAAATCGAGGAAAAGCAAGATGGACAGGGTTTATGAGTCAATGTAAAAAGATCCAGTAGGTTTAAGAACAACTGACCAGGCACCTGGGTGGCTCAGTGGGTTAAACCTCTGCCTTCAGCTCAGGTCATGATCTCAGGGTCCTGGGATTGAGTCCTACATCGGGCCCTCTGCTTGGCAGGGAGCCTGCTTCCTCCTCTCTCTCTCTGCCTGCCTCTCTGCCTACTTGTGTTCTCTTTCTGCCAAATAAATAAATAAAATCTTAAAAAAACAACAAATGACCAAAAAATTATTTGGGTAGAGTTATTTTAACATGTATCTGGACATAAACAGACAAGATACCTACTAAGTTTTTGAAGGTAATATATTACCAAAGGCATCATGAGCTTTACCTACAAAAGCTTGTGGTTATTTGATACCTAAAGCAATCCTCAGGCTTCAAACCAGCATCAGCAGGAATCTTTACTAGCAGCTGCCCAGGATACGGTTGTGAAGGGTAACAGATAAGAAAGAATTCTTGGCAGGCAAGACCAGGGATCAGTAGTACAATGGCTACATAAATTTCTGCTAGAAAAAAAACACCAAATCACTTTAATGAGCTATCCCAGGAACTTCATCAGAGCAAGGAATCCTCACAATTCCTGCCAAACAGTTTTTGAAAATTGGTATGCGCCTGCTGTATGTTTCCCATTCTTTCCTTGTCCTTATAGGGGTTTTTAGTGTGGTTACTGCGTTCCTAGTCTACCAGTGGCTGTGTGTTCTGGGGATGAACAGAACAGACCACATGCCCTCTCTTTCATAGGCTGCTAGATCATGAGGAAGCTGCAAGTGGGGAGGGGTCCTGACATCATGGTCTTTGAGCTTATGGCCATAACTGGTTATAATCTGGCATATAGTGAATGGGTTCACACAGGCACTCACAGTGATCCAGAGAGCCAGAGAGGCAAACTGTGATGGAGATGTCTAGCTGACTCTGAGAATGTGTTTCTAATTATTCCTTTTTACCTTTTGGTAACAGAATCCCCCCAGACTCCATTTCCCAGATTCCCCTGCAGCTAGATATATGTCTAGCTGATGGAATCTGAGTCAATAGGAGGTGAATGGACTTGATGTATGTTATTTCCAGGTCTTCTTAAAGGTGCTGTCTCTGTCTTCCACTTTCCCTCTTCCAAACAGGCTGGGAAACGGTGATAGCTGGGATAGCCTTGGAAGTCACCTGCTGAGGACTGGGAGGTACTCCACCAGCCCTGGACTGTTGATTTCATAAAAGAATACAACTTTTAGTTTATTTAACCCATTCTATTTTAATTAGAACTGCTTAGGCTGTGTCTGCACCAAGGTTCCCAGTAAGCCAGGGAAGCGCTAGCAGCCTTTAGGAATCAGGAGGCATAATACTCAAATAGGCATGTTGGTCTCTGAGCTGACTTTAACACTAGTAAACAACGCAAACCCTTTTCTTAAAAATCTCCATGAAAACAACAACAAAAAAAAGACAAACATTCAGAGTACCTCTTTGCACCTCGTATTAAAAGCCATTTCCATCTTCCTTCTAGTTTCAGGGATACAACATTTCTTCATGACAGGAAAATAGTGTGGATATTTTAAGGTAATTTTATACTTGTCATCATCTGTCTTTTCTAAACTGTCAATGAAATCATCAGGAAGAGCACCTGCAAAAAATCATTTTTTCATACATCAATTTTTTCCACTCATTATTAGTTTATTTAGCATTGGCATAGTGCCTTTAAGAAGCTCTAGGAATTCTGTGGAGTAATTGAAATTCAAGTAAAATAATGACAATCCTTACAATATCATTTGACGTTCCTGGAATGGGGGTGGTGATTAGAGGACAGGTGGCTTAGGAGATGGTAATTCAAAATGTGAATAGGCTTCAGTGCACTTGTGCAGATGGTGTTTTGATGGAGAACAGGCAAAACTAAGCCAAGAAAGATCCAGAACAGGTTAAGAAGAGACTAGTGTAAGTTACAATGCACAATATTATAAGGCAAAAAATTTCAAGGTACTGAAGGCATAAGTTACCAAGAAATATTATGCAATCTCCTTTGAAATGTCTCTAGAAGTAGTTTACACATTTTTATTAGTATACAACCTAGGCATGGTTCAGCTGTCTTTTTTGTAGAAGTGGTAATGGGTTCTGTAGAAGGTATAGGGTCATTTTTTTAAAGACTTCTTTCAACTTTGATCTGGCAAACTGTGAGGTAACATTCTTTTCCTAACTTATATTATTTAACCAGGAAAAACTCAGAATTTTACCAAGTTCAGCCTTGGAAAATACAAGGAAGGTATCATCCTCATTGAGGTTTTTGTTGAAGTCAATACATAGCTCACTCATTCTTTTCTTCATGGCTTTGATTTCCTGAACAGAAGATACAAATATAGAATATTAGCAATAAAATGAAATCTTCATTTTAATGCTATGAGTCAAATAGAAGTTTCACTTTTATATGAAGATTGGTTTCTATGGCCAACCCTCAGAAAGTATGTTTTTTAAAGATGTGTATCATAAAAGTTTCCTGCAGTCTTCTACGCTGTGTCCATGAGGATCTTTATGCAACATGTACAAAAAGGCAATCCCAGGGATGTGTTAGAAATTAGTCATGGGGCGCCTGGGTGGCTCAGTGGTTGAGCCGCTGCCTTCGGCTCAGGTCGTGATCTCGGGGTCCTGGGATCGGGTCCCGCATCGGGCTCTCTGCTCGGCGGGGAGCCTGCTTCCTCCTCTCTCTCTGCCTGCCTCTCTGCCTACTTGTGACCTCTCTCTGTCAAATAAATAAAATCTTAAAAAAAAAGAAAAAAAAAAAAAAAGAAATTAGTCATAAACTGGGCACCTGGGTGGCTCAGCTGGTTAAGAGACTGTCTTTGGCTCAGGTCATGATCCCGCAGTCCAAGGATCAAGTCTTGCATCAGGCACCCTGCTGAGTGGGGCATCTGCTTCTCCCTCTGACCTTCTTCCCTCTCATGTTCTTTCTCATTCTTTCTCTCAAATAAATAAATAAAATCTTAAAAAAAATAATTGTAAGCTTGTAAGAACTAAACAAGTTTAGGAGGTATAGTCAAAGCAGACTCAGGCACATAAATATACACACAATAAATAGCTGCTGGGTGAACGAATGATTCTAGTTACCTGTTAATAATTAACATCTTTTAGTCTTTTCCATTCAAAGTTTTAATATAGAAATCAGTATTTGGTACCATAGTAAACTGAGAGAGAATCAATTCTATTGTTGCTTTGGAAAACAGGTTATGTCTTAGTTTTATAGATCTTTGTAAATTACGTTGATATGGGCCTTAACATTTGTATAAAGACTATTAGGTGAGAAATCAAAGGAAACCACAAGAAAAAACATGAAACATTTTTATTAACCTGCCCCTTCTTCTAAAAATGCTAGATAATGAAATTCACATTAACCGTAACAGTTCTCAAACACAGCCCTGACCAGAAGCCTCAACATTTCACGGGAATTTGTTAGAAACGCGTATCTTTTTTTCTTTTTTTTTTAAAAGATTTTATTTATTTATTTGTCAGAGAGAGAGGGAGAGAGAGCGAGCACAGGCAGACAGAGAGGCAGGCAGAGGCAGAGGGAGAAGCAGGCTCCCTGCGGAGCAAGGAGCCTGATGCGGGACTCGATCCCAGGACGCTGGGATCATGACCTGAGCCGAAGGCAGCTGCTTAACTAACTGAGCCACCCAGGCGTCCCAGAAACGCGTATCTTGTGACCCACACCAAGCCAACTGAAACACAAAGTCTGAGAGGTGGGACACTGTACTCAGAGTTTTGCTGTAAACCATCACTTGGCCTGGATGTCTTTCACACTTGCTTACTGTTCTACTGTGTAGAAGAATGACTTGGTAATTCTCATGTACACTAAAGTTGAGTCTGCTGATGGAATACATACTGTGCAGCACTGTTTTTGGACACTCTGGTTATCATCCCAAATTCCCTTCTACCTCTCCCCCATTCTACATTAGTCCTATAATTTTGGTGCGACCTACACCTGAAGTTCTAGGGTAACTCTATACCAGTTAGGTAATCTCATCCCTACTAAAGTATGGACTGGTTCAGGTAAGCCAGGCATGGCATTCTCCTGACTAAAGAGGGATTCAGGATTAGGCATATGCTCCAACTTGGGCCACTTAGACAGTAGGGGAGGTTTGAGGGAGCCTTTTCTAAGCCCTTCTGGATGGTGGATCTTCTAGTTATACAAGCAAATAAATCTATTTTATTGTTTAAACAATGTCAATGGTTTTTTCAGTTGTAAATACATTTCAATTAATACAATGCCCCTAATGGAAATGATGCCTGACCTGGATGACAAAAGGTAGGGTAAGTGAGATTAGTCACACATTTCTCCTCTAACTAGCCTTAAGAGGATACAAGGTGTTCGAAGGGCATTTAGATGACAGAAAGGTACCTGTATCTCAGTGGTACCTTCAGTTGTATCTACTGTGCTGACATCACTTGGTTTGGATGTCTTTCACACTTGTTCCCTGTTCTATTGTTAGAATAACCTGGAAACAGATCAAAGGTTACATTTCCTGTCCAAGAAGAATGATTTAATTCTGGAGCTGGGTTTACTTCTGAAACTGGAAGACGGGATCAGCATTAGGCAAAAGAAAAAGTTTGAGAAGCACTTTTCAGTAGATAATCTGTCTTCCTTTAAAGGGCATAGGTAGTTAGCCCTTGAGCAACAGGGATTTGAACTATCTGGGGCAACATATATAGATTTTTTTCAATAAAGTTCAATACTATAAATGTGTTTTTTCTTCCTTGTAATTTTCTCAACAACATTTTCTTTTTTCTGGCTTACTTTAAGAAGACAGTATATATAAAACATGAAACACATGAAACACATGTTAATCAACTATGTTATGGGTAAAGCTTCAGGTCAATAGCAGGCTGTTAGTAGTTACATTTTTGGGGAGTAAGAAGTTATATCGGTTTTTGAATGTGCGGGGGGTTGCCACCTCAACCCCCAGGTGGTTCAAGGGTCAACAGTTTTTTTTTTTTTTTTTAAGATCTTATTTATTTATTTGACATAGACTGAGCACAAGCAGGCAGAAAGGCAGGCAGGGGGAGAGGGAGAAACAGGCTCCCCACTGAGCAGGGAGCCTGACGCTGGACCCAATCCCAGGATGGTGGGATCATGACCTGAGCCGAAGGCAGTTGCTTAACCAACTGAACCACCCAAGTGCCCTCAATCATAGGATATTCTATTCCAAATTGCTTATATTAAAACTCTCCATCATAAAAATTTTATTATCAGTGACCAAGGGAGTGATAATGCTAATCATCTACTAAAACCTGGAACCAGGGCGCCTGGGTGGCTCAGTGGGTTAAGCCGCTGCCTTCGGCTCAGGTCATGATCTCAGGGTCCTGGGATCGAGTCCCGTATCGGGCTCTCTGCTCAGCAGGGAGCCTGCTTCTCTCTCTCTCTCTCTCTCTCTCTCTGCCTGCCTCTCCATCTGCTTGTGATATCTCTCTGTCAAATAAATAAATAAAATCTTAAAAAAAAAAAAAAATTTGGGACGCCTGGGTGGCTCAGTTGGTTGGACGACTGCCTTCGGCTCAGGGCGTGATCCTGGAGTCCCGGGATCGAGTCCCGCATCAGGCTCCCAGCTCCATGGGGAGTCTGCTTCGCTCTCTGACCTTCTCCTCGCTCGTGCTCTCTCTCACTGTGTCTCTCTCTCAAATAAATAAATAAAATCTTTAAAAAAAAAAAAATTTTAAAACCTGGAACCAGCCATAAGAAAATGTATACCACAGCAGGGAAAATAAGCCCAGCACACAAACAAATATAATTTGCAGAGGATTAAAAAAAAATGATCAGTTGTCTGTAAGTCACCATGAGATTAAGAGGAGTTGTAGAATTTAAAACCACTGACTACCAAATACATTGTAAATGGATTATATTATGCATTATTTTCTATATTACAAATATGTTGTTTCCCAATCTGTTTGTTGTATTTTATTTATTCTTTTTTTTTCCAATAAGAAAAAGAAACATAAACTCACATTTTGTACTTGTTCTGGAAGATGGAGCCCATTCCTTTTCCCCATTTTAATGGACTTTTCCAAGTATCTTCTGGCTTCAGGTTTTATCTTACTCAGATCATATGTTTCCTGAAATTAAAGAGTGTGACAACCATTTCTGTTACAATAATGCATCGGTAAATTATAAACTGCGAGACCAAAGCAAATTTATTCATCATCTCTGTTGGGCTATGAAGCACATAGGTGATTACGAGGCAGGTTCTTTTGAAGACCTAATTCTTTTATGCTTTAGTGAGCTCTGCTATTTAAAAGAGAAGAATTAAATAACTAAAAAGCTAACCAGAATTGCCTTGCCTTGCATCAGAATCAAGAGTGCCTGTACCACTTGAAAGTGTGATAATAGAAACATTTGCATAACCTCATTCTGAGCATTCTCTATGACCATGGTCTTTTTCAAAAAACATATTCCTTATCACAAATCATCTGGATTTAATTTTCCATCATTTGCTAACCTGGTTCCACTTGAGAGGGAAGAATAGAAATAATGGGCAAATTCTACACAAATGGAGAGTGGGACTCTCTTGCCAACATACCAAACAAGGACAGCTGGATAAAACCCCAGCCAAAGGCTTCCAACACTTCAAAAATGCCTTAGTGTCATTTGGCAAGAGAGATCAAGAGACTACAGCAAGCAGCATATGAGCAAGTATCTGGGGAAAATGAGTCAACACTGCACAAAAAGGAGGAAAGCTGGACAGAACATTTGAACCTGTATGCAGCAATACAAACAACATCACTCAAAAGAATGGAGGGCCCTAGAGGAGAATGGAAATTCTCCCAGCAATAGTAAGGTAATAAAAACACCAGATGATTCTTTAAAACAGGTGGCAGAATATACATGGCACATCTGGATGGCTGGCCAGTTCATGGTCCCTGGGAGGAACTGCACTCTGGACAGACTCAGCAGGTGTAATGGATTCAGTTTGGATGAGAGCCAATGAGGGACATCTGTCTCTAAAGCCTTAGAGACCTACTACTGGGTGCACTCTCTCTCCATCAAGACCTGGGCTGCCCACCTCTCAGCTTTATATTTTCCCAACTAAATACCTCTTTGAAAGAGCAATGTTTAGCTTTAGAGCCTTCATTTTAGATTGCTGGTATAAGGCTTTTGCTGCTATGATTCTGTAATTTTTCACATTACGTTGCAGCAGGTAAATAGCTATATTTTATTTTAAAAAATCTTCTATTTATTTATTTGGTGGGGGCAAAGAGAGAGAGAGAGAAAAAACATGCATGAGTAGGTGGGGGAGATACAGAAAGAGAGGGAGAATCAGACTCCCCGCTGAGCAGGGAGCTCTACATGGGGGCTCAATCCCAGGACCCTGAGATCATGACCTGAGCTGAAGACAGATGCTTGACCGACTGAGCCACCTATCCTCCTCCAAATAACTATATATTTTTAAAAAAGATTTTATTTATTTATTTGACAGAGAGAGAGATCACAAGTACACAGAGAGGCAGGCAGAGAGAGAGGGGGAAGTAGGCTCCCTGCTGAGCAGAGAGCCCAACGCGGGGCTCAATCCCTGGACCCTGAGATCATGACCTGAGCTGAAGGCAGAGGCTTTAACCCACTGAGCCACCCAGGCGCCCCCAAATAACCATATTTTAACTGAGGGTACTACTTAATACAACAAACTGTATCTCACTTTGCCTATCGATACAAAATTTTATTTCCAGTACTGAAGCATTTTTGTGCACGCATTACTCATTGTTTCCTCTGCGTTTATTCTCAGTGGAGGCAGAGAACAGTTAGACTCCTTTTTCCATAATAACCTCCTTTTACATCCTTGGAGAACTTCTGAGCATGCTGGCATGACTGGAGTTGGAACTTTCCCTAAGAGGCACTGGTGCACAGTGGGATCCCAGCAGCAGGTGCCTGCAACGGGAAGAAACCCATAATGGCCAGGGAGATAACAGGGCTGTTATCTCCCTTAGGGATGGCTAACAGTTCACGTCAGAGTGTTCATGTGCAAGTGATTAACCTGGGTTGATCAAGGTTTTTTTGTTTTTTTTTTGTTTGTTTTTTTAAGATTGTACTTATTTATGGGGGAGAGAGAGAAAGCGAGAGAAGGAACACAAGCACAGGGGAGCTGAAGAGGGAGAAGCAGGCTCCCCACCAAGAGCAAGGAACCCCATGTGGGACTAGATCCCAGGATGCCAGGATCATGACCTGAGCCGGAGGTAGACACTCAATGACTGAGCCAACCAGGCCTCACTTAAGGGTGGTTTTGACAGTACCAGAAAGTATATCCTGAGGTGCGGGGCACAGCAATAGGAGTTTCTATAAGGCACAATACTGGATGTTGTAAGGTTGGGGAGCATCTAGGTGGGAGCTATGTGTAGCAGGGACAGAGGAAAAATATCTCCCAAGAGAAGGGCCTAGAAAGAGCTGGGTAAGCTGTGAAGGACCCAAACAAACAGGTGGAGCTCCTGAGCAGAGGGCATTCCCAGCAGGGTGGTGAGCCAAGGCAGAAGCTGGGCACCCTGCTGGAGAGCAGTGTCCCAGGTACTTGGGTTCTTGGGTTCACCTGGTCACAATACCATGAGCTTAGAGCAAAGGCTCAAGACAAGTTTCAGCAGCTGAGGTAAGAAGAATTCTCACTCTATGCTATGCTCAGTCAGGAAGGGCTCTCAAAAGAGGAGCGCCCGGCCTTGCTGCATCTTGGAGTACTCAGGCTGCTACTTCAGAAAGCCCAGATTAAGCACACTCAGTACAGAAAACTCAAACTCATGGTCCTGAGGAGGTAAAAATGACGGACTCCCCAAAAAGGTAAGGCAAGCATAAACAGGCAGAAGGATGTTTTGAGAAAAGTCTGACCCAAATCAGGTCTAGTTAAAATATCACTATCTACACTGAAATATTTGACTTAGCACAGAAATGACACGTAACATAATTCTGACTCAACTGTAACCAGGCACTGTCTGCCAGTCAGACTCTGAGGTCTCAGAAATCTCTGGAGGGCTCTTGTGGGAGTAAAGCACTTCTAAAATGTGCTTCTAAAGCACATTCCTATCCCAGAGCTGATCATATGAATATTCTCCCTTATAATCTCCAGGCAAGATCAGAATTACTGCTTAAGGATTTTCTAACGAAATCTTTACTACTCTGCTGTAGTTGACTCTTCCTTCCTAAATAAGAATTTAATCCACTTGAGAGTTTGTTTGGAGGTTCTAGCAGGGGAGCTCAGCTACTCGTATACCCTTGACTATGGACTCTGGGAAACTGAGGGTTTCAGAGGGAAGCGGGATGGAGGGATGGGTTGGCCCAGTGATGGGTATTCAGGAGGGCAAGTATTGCATGGAGCACTGAGTTTTATAAAAACAAGCAATGAATCATGGAACATTACATCAAAAACTAATGATGTACTGTATGGTGACTAACATAACATAATAAGAAAAAAAAAAAAAGAATTTAATCCACTTGATTGAGAACCAGGTCTCAGACCTCTTTGGGTTAAGCTTCTCCTCTTTAGGGGTGGGGGAACGCCTAAAGTGCTCTTTGGTAATTTTCAAATTCGTATCATCTGACAGTAAAGGCTCTTACTTTATTTAATCTCTGTGGTGAGAAAATTTAGTTTCTTCCTAATCTCTTCTGGTAACAGAGAGGTTTTATATAAAAGTATGAATGCATGAGTATACACACACTTACACATGTCCTTGTACACTCATTTCACAGACATGAAAGCTGAAGTTAAATGATCCTCCTAAGGTCATTCAGCTATTTATTAGTAAAAATGGACAGAAAGAAAATCTGCAAAATTCTTTCTCTGGTCTTTTTTTTTTTTTTTTTTTTAAAGATTTTATTTATTTGACAGAGAACACAAGTAGGCAGAGAGGCAGGCAGAGAGAGAGAGAGAGGGAAGGAGGCTCCCTGCTGAGTAGAGAGCCCGATTCGGGGCTCGATCCCAGGACCCTGGGATCATGACCTGAGCCAGAGCAGAGGCTTTAACCCACTGAGCCACCCAGGAGCCCCCTTACTTTGGTCTTTTCCCCAATATATTATACCACTACATTATAACACCTTAGTTTGTTATCATTCTTCAAAATTCCATGATAAATAAGTAAAAATTTTCTTAATTTCTCTCCAATCCTCCCTACCTTCTATCCCATAGCTGTCCTTTTCTTTGCCAGACCCTCACATTTCCAGTATGAAAAACAGGTAAATAAAAAATAATTTCAGTGGGACCTTCTATATTGTGTATACAAAGTAGAAATTATGATGTTGTTAAAATTGCCCTGAAAGTTGAGAAAGTCTATTTCTTTGAATATCATTTAGAAAAATGGATTCATAAACTGTGGATACACTACACAATAGAAGATAACAAAAGTGTAGACTACAGGTCCTTTTGCAAAAACTAAGGGCATAACTGACTTAATTAAATGAGTTATATTTGTAATTCCTTTCTTTCCTGTTCTTTCCAACGTTATGTTTTCTGTTAGATTTCTGACTAATGTGAAGAGGGCATTTTTAGGTAGCTGCCTGGGGTCAAGGGTAGGGCACACAAAGGCCTGCTTCCTGACATACTCAACACATTCTACACACTACTACAAGAGTCCCTGCTTTGGTGTGAGCCAGAGGCCCAGTGAGGACACTGGGAGTGGGCAACCATACTGCGTGAAGACACATTTTAACTGGGACTAGTTCAGGTCCATTCAGCGTACACTCACTGGGCTCCCACCTATGCCAGGCACTGGAAAAATAAAGACAAATGTCCTTGAGGCGCTCTAAATAATATGAAGGAAAACAAACATATTATCAGATAATGGCAGTATCAGGTAGTGAGAGAAAAGAGAGTCAAGCGCTTGGGAAGCACAAGAGTGGGGTCTGGCTAATGGAGAAACTAAGGCAAGGTAGTTGATGTGTTCTATTAGGTCTCCAGGCTTTTAAAGCCTCACAAAGCTACAAGTTTCAGTAGTACTG
Source organism: Neogale vison (assembly GCF_020171115.1). NCBI lineage: Eukaryota > Metazoa > Chordata > Mammalia > Carnivora > Mustelidae > Neogale > Neogale vison. The sequence continues at coordinate 222,379,031 of NC_058091.1, forward strand.
ATTACGACCAATAACTAGACTTAAATGTTTAAAAATCAAGAAGGAATGGTGTAGGTTAAGAAAATTACAATTACTATGCTGAATTTTGGACTTAGTTTTTTCCCTTGCCTGCCTTCCTTTCTTTCTTTTCTTCTTCATTTTTTTCCCTGATGGTCTTAAGGCACTGATGAACAGGCCTCATGACTGGTAGAGTAGGAAACTATACAATGCTTAAAAGCATCTTTACTTAATCCCATGACCTATTCTTTTACACTTTGACATTAAAACTTTAAGTCACTCATTGGCTAAGATGAACTGGCCTGACCAAAGCCTAGGGCTCTGAAAAAAATGTAAACAATATTACAATAGATACCTGTATTTCTCCAGTCAGCTGGCAGCACTGAGACTCTGACTTCCCTAAAGAACCCCTCTTCTGTGCTTATTAGTTAGCAGTCCACTGGAATAAAATACTATATGCCTTGATTGTTTTAACATGGAGACACTGCACATTTTTCTCACCAACATGGTGTGAAAGAGGGTCTATGAAACCTCTGTTGGCTTCTTAGCCAACAGTTAAGAAACCTTTGTTGGGACTGGGAAACACTAAGACCTGTGGCCCTGCCTGCTGGCTTTGGGACAGATCTGTAGCTAAAGGAATGAGGAAATGCTTGTTTTAATTTCTTTCTTTTTTTATTTTTTTAATTTTTAATTTTTAAAAATTTCTTTTCAGTGTACCAGAATTCATTGTTTATGCACCACACCCAGTGCTCCATGCAATACGTGCCCTCCATAATACCCACCACTGGGCTCACCCAACTTCCCACCACCCCCCACCCCTTCAAAACCCTCACACTGTTTTTCGGAGTCCATAGTCTCTCATAGTTCATCTACCCCTCCAATCTGAATTGTTTTAATTTCTTAATCTTTTTTTTTTCCCTTTTGGTAGAATTAGGGCTAAATTTAACCTGTAAAATCTGCATGTAATATTTTTAATCTATAAGTGAATAAAATTACATACATACACATTATAATGACAAATTAAATCCACCCTTTAATTTGTGAAATAGAACAGTAACAGCACTGCTACATTTACCTGTGCAAGAGATAACCCTTCTCCTAACTTTTACCCTAAACATCTTTTCCCGTTTTACCACTTATATATACATTGTTTAGTTCTGTTTCTTTTTGAGCTTGCCAAAAATGATATCTCACTGTATGCAGTGTTCTGCAACTTTTTTCTTTCATTGTTACTAAGATTCAGCCCTGCTGTTGCATGCTGCTGTAGTTTATTTACTGTTATAAAATATTACAATGTAAATATACTAAAATTTATTGGTGCCTTTTCCTTCTGGTGGAAATCTGAGTTTTTTCAGCATTTTGCTATTATAACGTTGCCATGAATATCTGTCCAATTTCACCTGTGTATAAACGCAAAATTATTTCTAGGTAAACAGTGAGCTGGGGGACAGCAAGGATACGCTGAGTTGTGAAGAATGTGAGATCGAACTTCAAATACTAAATTTTTCTCCAAATTAATTACTAGCCTAATTTTTGAATTAATTTACACCTTTACCGGCAGTGCATAAACATTCCCACTGATTCACATTCACAGACACTGGCCATTGTTAGATTTCTTTATTTTTGCCAGTCTGGTAAGTAAAAATGGTATCTTATTGTGACCTTCATTTGCACTTCCTCAATTACTAATGAGGCTGAACATCTTTTCACGTTAAATTGCCATTTGTGTTTTTTCTGAAATATCTTTTCATGTCATTTGCCAACTTTCCTTTTGGGATGTTTGCCTTTTTTACTGATTATAATAGGTCTTTATCATAGGTACTATTGACACATTAAAAAGCCCAAATTAGCACACCTGAGGCATCATGGAGATGCCCAGACATGACAGGTAGAGATATCTGGTTGGCTTCTACATGCTTCAGCTCCAGGCACCACTGCCTTCAACCCATGCAAGACTCCATGCCAGAACTACCCAAATGATTCCTTTCTCAATTCCTGATCCACAGAAACCATGACAGAAAATAAAATGATTGCTGCTATTTTCAGCCAGTAAGTTTTGAATAGGATATATACATCAATAGACAACTGGAAGCCTTATTGAGCACAGATTTTGCATAAAAAACTGTGAAAGTAATTTCATATTTCTTTTTTTTTTTTTTAAGATTTTAGTATTTATTTGACAGAGAGATCACAAGTAGGCAGAGAGGCAGGCAGAGAGAGAGGAGGAAGCAGGCTCCCTGCTGAGCAGAGAGCCCGATGCGGGACTCGATCCCAGGATCCTGAGATCATGACCTGAGCCGAAGGCAGCAGCTTAACCCACTGAGCCACCCAGGCGCCCTAATTTCATATTTCTATTCAACAATCCTAAGTAAAGAATAACATGAGAGCCGAAATAACATTTTGTATTAATAGTAATAATTAATAATAATATATTGTATTATTATTGTAATTATTGCCTACATTGGTGCTATTTTGAGATCTCAGTATTATTCAGAGCACTTTCATTTTAGTAGATCATGCCTGAAACTGCTGATTTCATATAAATTTAGCATTCTATTACCCAGCTTAATGAAGGCTGGGTATTACATCATGATTGCCACATTTTACTTACAACATAACAAAGGAAAAGAAACAGAATACTTAGATACATCTAATTGGTCTTTTTAAAATTGATTTATTTGGGAGAGAGACAGAGACACACAACAAGTAGTGGGGCAGGGCAGAGGGAGAGAATCTTAAGCAGGTTCCATACCCACTGTGGAGCCTGACTTAAGGTTGGATCTCACAACCCTGAAAGGACAAAATTTCATTTTATCTGAGCCAAAATCAAAAGTTGGATGCTTAAGCAACTGAGCCACCCAGGTGACCCTAACTTAGTCTTTTAGTTATGAATGGGGTGAGATTTATCATTTGTTAAAATGTCCAATGCTACCAGAAAGTTCATAGATAGTTTCAGATTTTAAAAAATACTGCCTAAATACTGAGTAATATATAGAATTGTTGAATACCTGAAACTGATTTAACACTGTATGTTAACTATACCAGAATAAAATAAAATAAAATAAAATAAACACTGCTTAAATAAACACAACTATTTTTCAAGGAAAGTGTTTGAAGGTAACTAAATTCACTAAACAAGCTCCAGTGCATTGAAAAAATTACAAATTCTTTTTATTATTCTGATCTAGCCATAGGAGACATTGTAAAAGCTTTTAAAAATGGTAGCACAACAATTGACATGTATAGTAATAATTGCTCTTTTAGAGAAAAGGAGAAATTATGGAAACAACTCTGAAACTACTGTATATTATCACAATACAAACCTGAATTTAACTAGTCCCAACAAATGAACAAATATGATGAACCCTCAGTGTCTAGTTGGTATAATACACTAGCGTAGTACACAGGCATAAGTTTATTCCCAATTTAATGGGATCAGATCACAATATATATAAAATTTAAAAATGTAACAAAGAAATCTAAAGTGACAAACCTCCCATATTGTGATAATATTCATAAAAATCAGAGAAAAACATTAGATAGGACATATAACATTAAGATGGCAATACCTTGAGGCTAGAAAATTCCAAAGGAAAACTTAGAGGTCAGAATGAAAACAGAGATGATCAAAGGAAATTAGAAATTCTGGGAAAAAGTTCTAAATAAGTATATAATATAGAGCTAGTAAGAAAATTAGATTTTGGGGGGATGAAATAAAAAATAGGAGACTAGTGATGGTTGGGTGGCTCATTGGCTAACTGCCTTCGGCTCAGGTCACAACTTCAGGGTCCTAGGATTGAGCCCTGCACAGGGCTCCCTGCCCAGCGGGAAGCCTGCTTCTCCCCCTGCCTGCTGCTCCTCCTGCTTGTGCTCACACTCTATCTTTCTGACAAACAAATAAAATCTTAAAAAAAAAATAGGAAATTGTAATTTGAATCACAAAGAATAATAACTGGGCTCAAAGAATAAAACAATGTAAATAATAAGGAACAGTCATAAAGTTATTATAATGTTATTTTTATAGTGCTAAAGATGAACAGTTATGAACCAAGGAGATGAATATAAATTACAGGGAGAAAACTGCCTGTTTGACATAAGGGGACAGACAGCATGTACATTTTACATGTCTAAATAAAGTCTTGATTACATATTCTTTAGTAAGTTACAAATGAAACATCTAAAATAAAACTGCTTTTTAATTTCAACTGTTGTTATAATTTGCTAAAAAGAACAAAATTTTTGAGATTTTTGCATAAAGACATGCAAAATTAAACAAAAATGTCTAGGGTTGTAAAACAATGGTTGTTTTCCAAACACACTGCTGGGTGTCATGAAAATAAAAATTCAAAGCAAAGACATAGTGAAACTCAAGGAAGCAAATCAAAACTGGTAATGAAAAGATCAAAAACATGCAAGACAGACCCACCTAAATAAAACATTCATTACCCATCATTTCCGTGAGTCCTGAAAAATCTAAGGACGACAGACAGCAATGACTGGCATGAAACATCAAGTTATGTCATCTCTCATGGACAAAACCACATAATATTTGCAGATAAATGACTCACAAGTCCATTTGCTTGTAGACGACCTGATCTAACATAAACCCTGAAATATTCTGAAACTTTTAATAGGTTTTCACATTGAACCATTACGTTCATGATGGTTAAAAATCCTTAGATTTATAAATGCACACTTTTTAATACTTGGTCTTCAGTGTTAAGTGAATATAATTGACAACTTAACATAAAACTGTGGTATAACAATATAGAACACTAAAAACTCCCCAATATATAACACTACGCTATGCCCATTATTATAAAAATCAGAAACAAAATCTAGTAATTTTCAAATACTTTTTATTGATGATCAAAGATTTTTGCTCTTTTATTGTAGATTTCGTTTTCCTTTTACCTTTTAAAGGGATTGATAACATTAGGGTGCCTCGGTGGCTCAGTCGGTTAAGCATTTGACACTTGATTATAGCTCAGGTCATGATATCAGGATCGTAAGATCAAGCCCCATGAAGGGCTCTGAACTCAGCAGGGCATCTGCTTGAGATCCTCTCTCCCTCTCTGCCCCGACCACCCCATTTGTGTGTACATGCATGCTCTCTCTCTCAAATAAATAAATAAATAAATAATAAATAAATAAATCCTTAAAGGGATTTATAATGTCATTTACCTGTAAATGCACAATTCTCAGGAATATATCTTCTCTCATGCTCATCTCAATATCAAAACGAGAAAGTCTTTTGTCTGCTTCTGTACTCGCTGCCCGTACTTCTTTGTCAGAGGAAACATGCTGGGGAAAGTCTAGCATGGTTCGTTCCACTGTCAATAGAGGAAAATACCGTAAGGACTCATCAGATCAGTTCTAAGAAAAATACCTCCTACCTAGATGAATGATCATCCTAATTTAAGTTTTTCATTTCATACTTTCTATAAAGGTTCCTAAGGCTATCAAGAAACAGCATCTAATGCAGGATTGGCTATGGCAGTGGCATTATTAGGAACAGTAAGGGTGTACACAGAGTACTTACCAAAGTATGTTTAGGGTATACTTTGTTAACATGGAATGCAGGAGGATAAAGACATAGTTCTCATAGTGATGCAGTTTATAGTCTGGGATGTGGGAGTACGGAACAGTACACGAAAAGATAAAGAACAATACAGAACAGAGCAGCTTACTTGTCAATGGATGGGACAGTAACTCAAGCACAGCAATACTAAGAACTGGAGCACTATGTAATGCCTTATGGGGAAGGCTGGACCTTAGGATGGGCAGGGCAAGAGGAAGACCTCAGGAGAGGATCTGAGAAGCAGAGACTACAAGCGCTGGGACTGGAAGATACAGAGGATGTTTTGGAAAAAGGCAGGTGAATTTAGTGGGTAGGGATTTGTTTGGAATACAAATTCTTAACCTTTACTACAGACAGATTCCTTAGAGAACCTAATCAAAACCCTTCCCCCAAATGCAAACATTCATACAAGCATAAAAAGTTCCACACAGTTACAGAAGACTCCCAGAAATCTCAGGGGACATATCCAGTCAGCAGCTCAAGATTGGGGCTATTCCTGTTACATGAGGGTGGCAATGCAGTCTGCTCTAATTTTCACATATTAAAATTGTTTCTTAGGTTTTTCATATATTTGTATTTTGACTTTAATTGGGCAGAAATCTGATGTCAGTGAAATAACCCATAGTATAGGAAAAAAATGAGTATGGTTTGTAGGGATGGTTGCAGCTATCCTGTGACAGTGAATACATGTTCATTATCTTTAGTGCTTTGAAGGTATTCTAAAGAGGTAAAACTTCCACATGTAGAGAGCAGGACATTCCAAGAAATTGTCCAGTTAAATGAGCTACCTTAAATGACTGACACTTATGTCAGTCTTCTTAAAACATTGCTACAAATAAAGCTATAGAAATTTCCTCAAATATCTGAATAAATTAATAAGGTATGGTTTAAAAAATCAAGTTAAATAATTATTCTTTTTTTAATTTATTTTTTTATTAACATATAATGTATTATTAGCCCCAGGGGTACAGGTCTGTGACTCACCAGGTTTACACACTTCACAGCACTCACCATAGCACATACCATCCTCAACTGTTCATAACCTAACCACCCTCTCCATACCCCACTCTCCCCAGCAACCCTCAGGTTTGTTTTATGAGATTAAGAGTCTCTTATGGTTTGTCTCCCTCCCAAAGCCATCTTGTTTCATTTATTCTTTTCCTATCCCCTAAACCCCTCATGTTGCTTCTCGACTTCCTCGTATCAGGGAGATCATATGATAATAGTCTTTCTCCGACTGACTTATTTTGCTAAGCATAATACCCTCTAGTTCCATCCACATCGTCCCAAGTGGCAAGATTTCATTTCTTTTGATGGCTGTACAATATTCCACTGTATATATATACCACATCTTCTTTTTTTTTTTTTAAGATTTTATTTATTTGTCAGAGAGAGAGGGAGAGAGAGCGAGCACAGGCAGACAGAGAGGCAGGCAGAGGCAGAGGGAGAAGCAGGCTCCCTGCCGAGCAAGGAGCCCGATGTGGGACTCGATCCCAGGACGCTGAGATCATGACCTGAGCCGAAGGCAGCTGCTTAACCAACTGAGCCACCCAGGCGTCCCTATACCACATCTTCTTTATCCATTCATCTGTTGATGGACATCTAGGTTCTTTCCATAGTTTGGCTATTGTGGACATTGCTGATATAAACATTCGGGTGCACGTGCCCCTTTGGGTCACTACATTTATATCTTTAGGGTAAATACCCAGTAGTGCAATTGCTGGGTCATAGGGTAGCTCTATTTTCAACTTTTTGAGGAACCTCCATGCTGTTTTCTAGAGTGGTTGCACCAGCTTGCATTCCCACTGACTGTGTAGGAAGGTTCCCCTTTCTCCGCATCCTTGCCAGCATCTGTCATTTCCTGACTTGTTAATTTTAGCCATTCTGACTGGTGTGAGGTGGTATCTCATTGTGGTTCTGATTTGTATTTCCCTGATACCAAGTGATGTGGAGGACTTTTTCATGTGTCTGTGGGCCATCTGGATGTCTTCTTTGCAGAAATGTCTGTTCATGTCCTTTGCCCATTTCTTGATTGGATTTAAATAATTATTCTTTAAGGATTTCATATAAAATATGTACTTTTATGTCCCTTGATTTAAAAAAGAATGGAATAGAACTAAAATTTCATACACACAGCACTTGTTTGATAGAGTTAACTATATAGTTATAGTTTGCTTACTTTTTAAAATTAGCTCAAGAAGAAATTATGAAAAAAAATCGAGGGGCGCCTGGGTGGCTCAGTGGGTTAAGCCTCTGCCTTCGGCTCAGGTCATGATCTCAGGGTCCTGGGATCAAGCCCCACATCGGGCTCTCTGCTCAGCGGTGAGCCTGCTTCCCTCTCTCTCTCTCTCGCTTTCTCTGCCTCTCTGCCTACTTGTGATCTTTGTCAAGTAAATAAACAAAATCTTTAAAAAAAAAAAAAAAAATCGAAATTGCTCCAGAACTAAAATGACCAGAACAAAATGCAGGAGCCTAAAATTGGAAACATATTCTTAAACAAACAATAACACTAAAAACCATTTCCTTCCTTACTTTACCACAAAGACCTGAAGCAGACTTCTGCTCTCACTGCCAAACTATAAACAGTACCTGACACAAGATGAATGAGGTTTTGACAGCTATTGCAGAAGGCAGATCGAACTCTGAGTACAGTATGTATACTAATAAGAGAAAGTTAGCCTTTAAAAAGCTACTCCTAGGGGTGCCTGGGTGGCTCAGTGGGTTAAGCCTCTGCCTTTGGCTCGGGTCATGATCTCAGGGTCCTGAAATCGAGCCCTGCATTGGGCAGCGGGGAGCCTGCCTCTCCCTCTCTCTTTGCATGCCTCTCTGCCTACTTGTCGTTTCTCTCTCTGTCAAATAAGTAAATAAAATCTTAAAAAATTAAAAATAAATAAATAAATAAAAAGCTACTCCTAAACTCAAAAATTTTTATAATTAACTCACAAAGATGAGCTTATGGGACAGCAAAAGTATTAGAAAACTTAAAGTATATTTAAGAGATATATTATTGGGGAAGAAGGAGAATTTTTTTAAAAAAAGATTTTATTTATTTATTTGAGAGAGAAATCCACAAGTAGATGGAGAGGCAGGCAGAGAGAGAGAGGGAAGCAGGCTCCCTGCTGAGCAGAGAGCCCGATGCGGGACTCGATCTCAGGACCCTGAGATCATGACCTGAGCCGAAGGCAGCAGCTTAACCCACTGAGCCACCCAGGCGCCCCGAAGAAGGAGAATTTAAGATAATTTTTAAAAAGATTTTGTTTTTCCCCACTGATTTCTATATTTGTTTAATGTATAAGTCACCAGGCTGGCATACCATTTTGGCCATACATGACAGCTCTGAATGAAGGACAAACCACATACAGGAAGGGAGAGACACATGAAGGTGCCTTCTGGGAAAACTGCCAAACGGGGACCAATTCCATCCCTCTGACTTTGACTATTGAGACCAACCAGATCTTTTTTATTCAGGAGTTTTAACACAAGACTTTTAGCCAGATTTAGTGGCCATTAATCAGAGTGAAGCAGGTGGTGGTTAAGAGGCAGAAAATGAAATACAAGAGGTAAGAGAGTCCCTATTATGGTAGGACATAAGGTAGGGAACTCTTGGTGTTGAGGAGCTGATGTGGGTAAAGAGATGACTACAGCACTAGGGCCATGCAGGATTTTGGACAACCTACCAAATTCCAGAATACATACAAATCTTTATGATATCCAATTCTACAGATAACCTATGTTCCTACAAATCCTGGAAACACAGCCAAGGCTGCTTAGCCATGATTATACTCCAGTGTACACCTAACCCTTAGAGACAACAGACATGAATCTTCCTTTTAACTCAAAGGGTCTAATACTTATATTACAAAGATAATATATTTTAAGTGTAGGAAATAGAGAAAGGCAGAAAAGAATAAACTTTTAAAAATCAACTGAAAACCCAACACTCAAGAAATCAGCAATTATTAAAATTTGTATTTTCTTCTGGTTTTCTTCTGTGTGATTTTTAAAAAAATGTTATTAAATACTGTTCCTCAACATGATTTTAATGGCTACACAGTGTTGCAGAGGCTGAATGTATTATTACTTGGTCTTTCTATTGGTTGGCACCCAGGGCTTGTTTCCAAGCTTTTGCTATGACAGAGTGCCTGTTTAAATATAAATGTATACACAATTTTCCTGTATCTGATTATTTTCTTAGATTAAATGCCTGGATGCAGAATTGCAGGGCGAGGATATGAACTTCTTAAGAGTTTCGATGCATTATGTTAAAATACTCTCCAGAAAGCAGCTGTAGCGAGAAGGTACATTTTGGAGTACCAATCCCAACATAATAAAAAATTTTAATCTTATTTAATTGAATTCTAGGCAATTAATTAATGATTATGGAAAAACCAATGTCTTGTAAAATTGGAAAATGGACTGACTGCCCAAAGAGAATGCATAAAATGGTTTATGATGCCTACAAAACGAAATATCAAGGTGTTTCTGCATCCTACTCACCTATATACTTCACTTCTACATCTGCCAGTGCTTGCAAACAATTCTCATAAGTTACTTCCTCAACGTCAAGCATGCCAATAGCATCGTACACCTGTTTGGTCTGCACAATGAGCTCCTCGGTTCTTGTTTTAATTTGCTCTGGTGAAAGATCCCATCTTAAAACATTTCTGCCAGCCACAGTATAAGAAGACATTGCCTGAAGGGGAGACATCACTTCTCTTCCTAAAGTCATTCTGAGTAAAATCCTGGAACCACCAACTCTAAAAAGAATCAGAAAAAGAATAAAAATTAAGTATTTGTTGGTCCAAAGTCAATATACAAATGTTTATTATCTAATCAAAATAGAAGAACTTTATTTATTTATTTATTTTAAACATTTTATTTATTTTAAAAATAATAAATAATAAGTAAATAATAAATAAATAAATATTTATTTATTTATTTGACACAGAGAGATCACAAGCAGGCAGAGAGGCAGGCAAAGAGAAGAGAGGAGGAAGCAGGCTTCCCGCTGAGCAGAAAGCCTGAAGCCAGACTCAATCCCAGGACTCTGAGATCATGACCTGAGCCAAGGCAGAGGCTTTAACCCACTGAGGCACCCAGGCGCCCCATATTAAATTAATTAAAATCTAAATAAATAAATACTCTGAGAGAGAGCAAGAGATGGAACACAAGCAGGGGGAGTGGGAGAGGGAGAAGCACGCTCCCCGCTAAGCAGGGAGCCTGATGCAGGGCTTGATCCCAGGACCTTGGGATCATGACCTGAGCCAAAGGCAGACGCTTAACGAATGAGCCACCCAGACACCCCTAAAAAGAACTTTTTATTAAAATTCAGCAAATCTCTTTCAGGTGAACACAGAAGCACAAAACTAAATGCCTTTGCATTTTTTTTTCCCTCCCTGAATGCAGATTTAATGGAATTAGTGGTTACCAAACACTGAATTGGTTATGTAATTAACTCATGTTGAGAAATAAAGTTAGATGTCAATTCAATAATACTGTCCTTTATACATTAAACCAGTAATCGTTTTGATTTAAATGTTTTTCCTGTGCTGGGTGCCTGGTTGGCTAATGACTCTTGATCTTGGGGTTCTAAGTGCAGGCCCCATGTTGGGTGTAGAGATTGCTTACAAAAATAAAATCTTTAAAAAAATAAAAATTAAAAAGAACAAAATGTTTTAAATGTTTTTCTGTGCTAACATCTACCTACAATGTAACAGACTAAAAAAATACTTTGGGATTCAGAAAGGAAACATTTTCAAAATGCTCTTTTTACAATGAACACCAATGTAGAAATTTTCTTTTTACAAAGATTTCATGTACATCAACTATGGCAATTTTAATTTAAGACTTGGGAAATAACTCTGGTTGCTATGATGTTATTCTTAAAAGATAAAAAAAAGAGATGAAGTGTATGATACCAATCCTTCACCTCCTTAAAACTCTCAAACTAATAATTAATGCTGTGTGTGTATATATATAATACATACCATGTGATATAATTTTAGAGCTTGTGAATAAAATTATAATTAATAGCTAACATTTGTTGTGTGTTTAGGCACTGTACTAAAGACTTTCCATTTATTCACTCAGTCCTCACAACAAAACTATAAGGCAGATCCTGTGGTTATTCTCCCTTTACCAAAGAGGAAACTATAACACAAAAAAATTAAGTAACTTGTCCAAGGTCACACAGCTGGTTATATGGTGGGAGCTAGGATCAAAAACCAGATAGTAGATATCCAGAACCTATACTCTTAACTACTATGCTAAACTTACTCTTATTATATTACGAGACCCCAAAACAACCTTATGTGGTAGGCAGCGCATTATTTCCTTTTAATAGATGATGCAGCTGAGGCTCGGACAGGCTAAGTGACTTATTTAAGGTCATCCTTTAACAGATACTTATGACCATATACTGTCTGGTCATTGTGGCAGGCATCAAAGAGAAGCAGGCAAACTGAGTAGGACTCCACTATTATAAAACAGTGAAGAGGGGCGCCTGGGTGGTTCAGTGGGTTAAGCCTCTACCTTCGGCTCAAGTCATGATCTCAGGATTCTGGGATTGAGTCCCGCATCAGGCTCTCTCCTCAGCAGGGAGCCTGCTTCCCCTTCTCCCTCTGCTGCTCCGCCCACTTGTGCTTTTTCTCCTTCTCTCACTCTCTGTCAAATAAATAAATTCTAAAACAAACAGACAAACAAACAAAAAACAGTGAAGAGATGAAGTGATAAACTATTATATTGTACTGAGATGAGCACTATGACAGGGATAAGCAGAGGGAACTGTGAAATACCACAGAAGGAACTTTTCTAGGGAGATTTTCAGAGGGTACAAGGAGCAAGCCAAGATCTGGATGATATCCAGAAATTATCCAAATGCCAAAAGCTGTAAGGAGAGAGGTCTGATAAGGTCAGTAGGGACTAGAGAATGAAAAGTCTTGGGAATCACTAAAAATTTCAGCTTTATTCTGAGGGCAGTGAGAGAGCCAACAAAGGGTTTTAATCAGCTTAGAGATGAAGTAAGATACACATTCTAGAGAAATCACCCAAATTATAGTGAGTTGAAAGATTTGGAAAAGAGAGATCATACTAGAGGAAAGCTATTACAGTAAATAGGGCATAATGTTATGGTATCCTGAACTCAGAAACAGGGGGAACTGGGGTGATTTAGTAGATATTTAGGAAGTTGAATCAATATGACGTGGTCTTTGGTTTAGAGGTGGGGAGTGAGAGAGTCAAGGATGCTGTCCAAGATTCTGTCTTGTAATTGGATGGATGGATGGTGGTGGTACCATCACTAAAAGAGGAAATTTAGAAGAAAGTGGCTTTTTGTGGGGAAAAAGAGAAATCCAATTTTGGACATGCCAAGTCTGAAGTGGTTATAGCACATGTAAGTGGAATTCATTAATATTATGTGGTAATTGGAGTCACAGGGCTGGTTGAACTGGCCCAAGGGAGTCTGCAGAATAAGAACAGGACAACTGAGCCTTAACTCTAGTTTAAGCATTGAGGTAGAAGGAAAACCAAGCCAGAATGGATTTAGGAAGTCGTGAAAAGCAAGCATAGAAAAAGGGAGGGCGTGCAATAGGGTCAAATGTACATATCTCAAGAGAGTTGAAAGAGTCTGTTAAATTTAGCAGCAGGAATGTCCCTGATGGCTCTGGGAAGAGCAGTGTCAGCGGGATGCTAGTGGTGGAAGTCAGAATCCTACAACTGAGAGGGAGGAAGAACGTTAAGAACTGGAGAGTACGGGTGCCTGGGTGGCTCAGTGGGTTAAGCCGCTGCCTTCAGCTCAGGTCATGATCTTAGGGTTCTGGGATCGAGTCCTGCATCGGGCTCTCTGCTCAGCAGGGAGCCTGCTTCCTCCTCTCTCTCTGCCTGCTTGTGATCTCTCTCTGTCAAATAAATAAATAAAATCTTTAAAAAAAAAAAAAAAGAACTGGAGAGTACATCTAAGCAATTCTCTAGAGCTGAATGTATTTTAGAGAACAGAGACTAAAGTCTCAGTAAAATAAAACAGGTAAAGTAGGAATACTTAGGTTATAGTAAAGAAGTATGGGTTTGAATTTAAGAATTCAAAGGTGAAGCAATCTGACAAGATCCAGGACATTTTCCCAGAAGTGAACGGTTGATATAAATGAGGTGAAAGGGTGCAAATGACCAGCAATCTAGGATGGACAAATTGTTTACGTGAGGGGTGCCTGCCTGGGTGGCTCAGTCAGTTAAGCGTCTGCTTTCAGCTCAGGTCATCTCCAGGTCCTGGGACTGAGCCCCACGTCACGCTCCCTGCTCACTGGAGAGCCTGCTTCTCCCTTTCTCTCTCCTGCTCCCCCTGCTTGTGGTCTCTCTGTCAAATAAATAAATAAAATTTTTTTTTTTTTTTTTAAATCATCTATGTGGACACTGGACTTAGCAGCTTGGTAGCTGAGTTGCGAGTAGAAAGGAAGACTGAGCCAAAAAACAAAGTCTTCAAAGACTGGAGAAGACAAACCAGGTAGTTGGTGGAGGATATCACGAACAGGGCATAGAATGAGAAAAGCAGACTGTGAGCCTCGAAGGGGTTTTTATTTAATGGTGAAGAAGTGCTGGTCTGGGAGCATAACTGGGGGCAATGCAGCAGCTGGGGAACAAAGAAGATGTGGTCTTTCCTCCTTCTTTTTTGGTATATGGGGTGTGGAAGAAAGAGGGAGCTAGAGAAAATATTTTCCCTAGACTTGAATAGATTCCAGTAAAGGTTAATAGAAGAAAAGACAATCCAGAGAGTATAAAAAAAGTGGAGTTTATCATGGGACAAGGGTTCCAGAAATTGCAAGAGAGAAGTCTAGGAGTAGAACAGATAGTTAGATAGGTGTGGGTTGTCCAGCCATTTACTGCTTCCCTCTAACTAAGTAGATATACATTTGTTTCGTGGCACCCATGCATCAATAAGCCCCCCTGCCCCAGTCCATGATCTGTGAAGGTGGTTGTCTCTACCCACAGAACTCCTATTCCTAAAGTATATAATTGAGCAAGCTTATGTCCTTGATAGCAGCTGACATCCACCTTATGACAAAGAGTAGAACCTGACTTAAGATGAAACAAACACTGTGAACAGAAGACTAAGGGAAGGAAAGCAAATATTTACTGATAGCCCAGAACCCCTATGATCGATTACTTCTGAAACCTGACCTACAGCTACTTTCCAGTTACGTTTACGCCAGTTTGAAGGCAGTTTTATGTTATTTACTTCATAGAGGATCCTAACTGATAAAAGAATGAGCATACGCACACAAAAGTATGAAGGTCACAAGAAATGACGGATGACTGGGGGGTCTTAAATGCTTGGTGATGGCTAAGAATAATAGGTATGCAAAGTTCAATGTGTGGAGTTGGCTAAAAGTGTCCAAAATAATTATTTCCATAATCCCCCTATGGCAAGACAGAACTGAGGCTCAAGGAGGAGTCAGTCATGACCACAAATGACTGGCTTTCCAAGGAAGTTCTAGTATAAGTGAAGAGGCTAGCCCTGGGATTGCTGATGTAATGACCAGCAAGTGATGACTGAAACATAGCACTTCTGCACCTTGACCTCCTGGCCTTTTCTCAACTCCTTCAAGTAAAAACCAATTATTACTAATTTTCATTATTGTTACACACCTTTAAGGGAAAATGACTTCAAACTTTTACTGATAAGATGAACCTCTACTAGTTTTCCTTTATTTCCTAATATTTGTCTGAAGGTTGAATGTGTGATCACAGCATACATGATTTTGACTCCATGAAAATTACCAAAGATATGAACACCTCTACCCTGGTTGAAAAGATAGACCCATAATTACCTTTGTACAGTTTCTTTTGGAATTAATGAAAACATACCCCTTCCTTTAAGTGATAATATTCCCAGAATACAGAAGGGATAAAAAGAAAGAAACAGAAGTTAGAGATCGTAATTTTATGGGTGAGAAGAACACAATATATTTTTTTACCTTACACTTTTCTCACCTTCTGGGATTCTGTTTTAATTTCATTTAGGATTCATAATTCTTGTTACCAAAGAAAAGGAGACAAAAGGATTCCCTCCGACTTCTAACTAAAACATTGTGATCTACTGAAATTTTTTCTATCTGCATTGTTTCTGCTTTTCCTCTTCCACCATCATTTTGTTGAATATCCTTATTTCCCTTTGTTACGATTTCAAGCTCATTCAACCCTTCAGATGCTGGTACCTTTGTCTTTTCTTCCCCTTCAGTGGCTCTGCAGCCCTGGAGAGCTGCACCTGTGTGGGAAACCAGTGCACCTGCAATCACTCTATCAAATGTGATTGTACCCTTGAGAATCTGGTGAGGATTTTTCTGGTAACTTTTTGCAACTGCGAAGTACCAAAGTTGAAAGCAGGCAACACAGCATGATGCTGTCTTCTCTACAGGAGTTATTACATGCAATTATTTGAAAATGAGACTCTAGATTAAAGCTGAGATTTCTACTATATAATTAAACATTAGTTTGTTTGCTTTTCTTTCTATAAACTTCCAGGCTCTATCAGTCCTGTACCACCCATACCTTCTTCATTGTCTCTTCTCTCTTTAAAGCACTTTTCGACACAGAACTCTAAAACTTCTGACTAAGAAATAATACAGAATACTATAATGGAATTGACAGGAAGGGGCATTTGTTACTGCTCCTGGGTCCTGTGTCCCACAAACAAATAAGGTTTGGGAAAAAACAAACAAACCAAAAAAACCAAGTGACATAGATTTTGAAAGAGATCACCAGGTTGCAGAATTTCATCTAGAAATATGAACAAGCTACAATTATTCTTAGTTAATTACTGTCTTAAAAGTTTTGCAAAACATTTTATGGAATGTACTTTCAGAAATGCTGTGACTTACTGAATTCATATTCTTTTGAAGCATAGTTTAAAGGCCTCCATTTCCTGCCATCAGGGCTTCTTTGACCATTCCTATTCATCCAAATCTGAGATTCTATCACTTTTTACTTATGCCATTCATTTTAGGCATTTAAATTACTATCACCTACCTGTTCAATTGGCTTGACTCATTCTCTGAATTAGACTAGGGCTTTCCCAAGCACAATAACCATGTCTTTTACCAAAATCCCCAACCCTAACACAAGGCACACTGCTGAGCACACAGTAGGTGCTCACTGTGTACTTGAAAGGAAATGGGACTGATGTGGCTAACTCACTGCAGCAACACTATCTTCCTTCAACATCACAAATAAATATCCACGCAGGGAGATGTGTTTTCTTAGAGTCAGGACTAGAGCAAAGATCATTCCTGCAAAGCCTCCCAACTTCTATTCTCCCAAATTTATATTTTATCCATGTCCTCATCCCTTCTCTAAAGTGGTGGCACAGCATTTCCTAAAACTTGCTCCAATTCTTTAAAACACCTGGCAAACAGTCCTAGTTCTGACCTCAAAACTAATGTTTATCCCTAAGCAGCTACTGAGGACTGCAATGCTCCCAGAATTCGATTTTCAATCTTAACTCAAATTTCACCTTCTCTAGGAAGGTGACTACCTTCAGCTTTTTTAGGAATTATTCCTCTGTTAACTGATACTACATGTCCAGTGACCAAAGCACTTATCAGACTGAAGAGAATCACCTATTGACTTGGTTGTGTGTCCAACAGACCTTGAGCAGAGACTGGGTTTTCGTGATACATGGAGACCCTGACCCTAACACAGTTTGAGGTACATGTATATTTTAATAGTGACAGGCTTACCCCCAAAATTCCACTTAAGGTTATTTAATACTTTTCTTCTATTAGCTACATGTCCAATATACAAGTCGTTCCATTTTAGAGTATTTAGCCTCTGTAGAGCATTAGATAAAGCTCTGATCTGCAATCAGAGAAGATGGTACAGACTGGAAAAAATAGCACCTACTGGATTCCAGCATCCTGAATGTTGCTAATAATTTTTCTTCTAAATCAACTCTTGCACAGGAACAGATTCAGGATAAGTAATCAGCCATTACTGAGCCCTCCAGTTTGGGTACTTAGAGCTCTCTTAAAAAGGTAAGCATCTGGTATTCGAGTTACTAGTGGTCTAGGCAACAGCTTTTTCATTTAAGGACATTTAATTTTTTTAAAGACCTTATTTTGAGACAGCAAGAGGGAGGGAGAAGAGGAGAGACGGAGGGAGAAAGAGAGAGATAGAATGAGTGGTGGGAGGGGTAGACAGAGAAGCAGGCTTGTCGCTGAGCAGGGATCCAGAACCCTTGGACCACGACCAGAGGTGAAGGCAGATGCTTAAAGACTGAGCCACCCAGGTACCCCCATTTAAAGGCCTTTTAAATTTGACTTAGGATAGAAATGTTCCACGAACAGAGTATTATAGAATTACATGCCTTGGAATAAGTCATCTTTTACTTTTACTAAGATATAGTGTTGGAATACTTTACTAAGGTATAACCTTCGAATAAGTCACCTTTACCAAACAGAGATTCAGATTCTTGGCCAAAATTATTACTTTTGATGTTCCTAACCACAACTTATGTCCAGAAAGAGCCTTCTAGGTTGATTACTGAGTTTACAAGGAATGCAATTAAGTATAATAATCTCTTGAACCTTTACCCATTCGTGTGATTTTTCTCTTAGTTTTAAAGAAAGATGTGTCTTCCAACTTATGGTCTTCAATTTTTGCATCCTGCAAATGTTCCACTTACTGCCTCTCCTTCCTTATCACTAATTCGTCTACATTATTCCACTAAAAGTTCCCTGGCAAAGCTTACTTTTACTCTTTCTCAGTCATTCTCCCACTTTTCTGACCATTTCTTCTCAGTCTCCTTTGCTGGCTTCTCTTCCCGTACCCACTGAAAAAAGTTGGTGTATCACATGACTCCATCCAGATACTTAGCTAGAGCTCAGACCTGAAGACATCTCAAATGCAACATGTTTGAAATCTGATCTTCTCGTGAATTCCCACTCCCAGTTTACTAATCATCTAGGTTCCTATGCTAGAAACTTGCCACACATATGACTGTTAACTATCATCATGACCCCCCGCTCTTTATTAAGAACCTGCTACTGTGCTGGCATTATATCAAGGGTTTACATGACTTTCCTTATTTAATCATCCCAAGAAGCCACATAGATAAGACACAGTTATTGCCCTGCAGGAGCTTACAGACTTGTGAGGAAGAGACAAAGAGAATACAAGGCAGCAAATTTTATATGACTAGAGTGATGGGGAATTTAGAGGACAGAGCAAGCAAATCTGCCATGGGGTAGTTCTGTATTCCTCACTCTCCACATACAGAAAGACAAACAGACACACACACTCTTCTTTCTTTTATATCCTTTGTATAAAATTTTTATTTTAGGGATGCCTGGTTGGTCAGTCATTAAGCATCTGCCTTCGGCTCGGGTCATGATCCCAGGGTCCTGGGATGGAGCCCCATATCAGGCTCCCTGCTCCCCAGGAAGTCTGCTTCTCTCTTTCCCACTCCCCCTGCTGTGTTCCCTCTCTCAGTATCAAATAAATAAATAAAATATTTTTTAAAAATAAAAATTTTAATTTTACTTTCAACATTTTATTATTATTATTAGCTGTTGCTAAATAGCTAGCCGAATTGATCAAGAGTTATCATACTTCCATTTTATTTCCATTAACATTTGTGGAAGGTCTTCTAAGTGTATTCCAGGAAATGTTACTAAAACTGGCTACTTCTAATTTCTAAACTCCTTAAGTTCAGGGTCTGTATGTCAACTGGATACTTACTCTATGCAATCTGTATTAAAAAGCTAAAATATAAATGATATAGCTAAAGACTGCTTTGGTCTTTTCTTTTTAATTAACATATGATGTATTATTTGTTTCAGGAGTACAGATCTGTGATTCATCAGAATTCCCAGCACTCACCATAGCACACACCCTCCTTGTCCACTGCCCCACCACCCCATTCTTCCCATTCCCCTCCCCTCTAGCAACCCTCAGTTTGTTTCCTGAAATCAAGAATCTCTTATGGTTTGTTTCCCTCTTTGGTTTCGTCTAAAAATATGGAATGCTTCATGAATTTGTGTGCCATCCTTGTGCAGGGGCCAAGCTAATCTTCTCTGTATCATTCCAATTTTAGAATACGTGCTGCTGAAGTGAGCACTGCTTTGGCCTTTTTTTAATCTGTAAGGAAAAAAGCACAAATTTATAAGTTAAGTCTTTATAAAGTGCCTGATACTCAGTAGATGTTTGTTGAATGCACTGAAATCGGTATGAAGATTGAATACCAGCCATTGATTCGCTGATGAAACACTAGGAAGGCACACTGATCTATTTATCCTAATGAAGACATTCCCCTAATTCTACTAGAATCGAAGCTCTTTTAAGAACACACACCATGTCTTAGTCACCTCTGTGTTTCTTAGCAAATGTGGAGTAATACCTTAGTGCAAAGTATACACGTTGTTAACTGCTGAGTCAATGAGCTAGAAAAGTAAGGAAAAATCTAAGTTTGTCCTAGAATGACTATTAAGTTCAGCCCAAGACACGAAATAAATAAGGTAATAAAGCAAAGAAGAAAAGTAATTAAGTAAGGGATATATCATAAAGATACTTTGAGTCATGGACAGATTATCTACAGAATATGCCAGTAGACTCAGAAAAGTGAAGTCCACAATAAGACTGCTCTTGCTTCCACCTGCTGGTATGGGAAAGTAATTTCTTAGATTATACAGAAAATGTTTAGCAGCTGTAGGAAACCTTTAAAAAAGCAGTGAACTTTCAAACTGCTCTTGCAAAAGTAACACAATACACTTCCCATAAAGAGCCCATTCACAAAAATGTATACCATGACCTGAGCCACAAACACTTTGAATACAGAGCAGAACCACCCTAAACATAGAGACATTCCAGTGGCCTTTATTTTGAGTAGCCTATGTCTGATAAAGCCAAAAGCTGTATCTATTTTTTTCATTGTACAGTCCCTTTTTTGTACCCACAGAAGTAGCACTTAAGTTTGATAACTAATAGTCACAGAAATTCATACATGTGAAAATACACAAATACATAGAAATGGGTGGATATAAAACTGGTGAAATGTAAATAAGGTTGGTGGACTGCATCAATTCCTTACTGCAACTGGGGAAAACCGTATGAAGTGAATATGGGACCATTCTGTGTTATTTCTCATAACTGCGTGGAAATCTCTATCTCAAAATGTAAAGTTTATTTTAAGATTGTATTTCTTTATTTGCAAGAGAAACCCAGAGACAGTAACAGAGATAGCAAGAGAGAGCACAAGCAAGGAAGAGAAAGAGAAGCAGCTTCCCCACTGAGCAGGAAGCCTGATGCAGGGCTTGATCCCAGGACCCTGGAATCATGACCTGAGCGGAAGGCAGGTGCTTAATCTACTGGACCAGCCAGGTACCCCTCAAAATTTAAAGTTTTAAAAAAACATGGCTGAGAGTTGTACATACCACTTGTGGCTCCTTTAAGGGGAGGGAGAGTCAAAGTATAAAATCCAAAGTATAAAATCCATGACTTCATACTGACATACATGAATGAAAAAGAAAGAAAGAAGGAAGGAAGGAGGGAAGGAACCAAGGAAGGAAAAAAACCAAGATTCTATACAGGTAAATTCCAAATATTTAATGTAGGTACTCCAACGCTCAAGAAGGTGAAGATTAACTTCTCTCCTGCCTTGAGTATGGGCTGCATTTAACTGACTTGCTCCCAAAGAGGAAGGGCGTGGAGAAGTGGGGAAAAGTAACTTTATAGTAGAAAAACTTGGCAAACACTACCTCAGCCAACTGACCAAGACTAACATCTTCAGTGATGCCACATAGACATCATGTACCCCTAAACATGACATGATAAAAAGGGCAAACACCTCTACTATCTTCTTCTCCCAAACCTATAACCTTAGTGTAACTACGAGATAAATACAAATTGAGTGATATTCCATAGAATCCCTATTGGTACTACTCAGAACTGTCAGTGCCGTGAAAAACAAAGACTGAAGAATTCTCACAGCCCAGAGGAACCTAAGGGAACATGCTGATTAAATATAATGTGATCCCCTGAAACGGACATTAGGGAAAAGGACATCAGGGAAAAATAAGTGAGATCTGAATAAAGTACAGAATTTAATTAATAGTAATATACATATGCTGGTTCCATAGTTGTACTAAAGAACCAGTGCTGGTTCCATGGTAATGTAAGATGTTCACATTTGAGAAACTGGGTAAGGAAAGGATTTATGGGAACTCTCTGTACTATCTTGGCAACTTCCCTATAAACCTGGAACAGTTTAAAAGACAGAAGTTCATTTTTAAATATCAACAAAAATCTGATGACTAAAAAGACCGGTGCAGCTATAAAGGTCCCGTCTTGGTCTGACATAATGAAAACAGGCTATTTTAGAGCCAGTGCCACATACAACTTCAGTTGTGTACAACTTCCTATTATCAGTAAGGCTTTTAAAAAGTAGAACGAATTATATTACACAAAGTCTCCCCTAGGAATGAATGATGATCCAGTTTGGTGAACTCTATCTTAAAATATCAGTCATGGGGGTGCTTGGGTGCTCGGTCATGAGACCGAGCCTGGAGTTGGGCTCCACGCTCGGCTGGGAGCTTGCTTAAGATTCTCTTTCTCTTCCTCTGCCCCTCCCTATCCCCCTGCTGCCCCTTGCGCTGTCTCTCTCTAAAATAAGTAGTCTTTTTTTAAAAAAAAAGTTAGTTATCCACTTAAAAAAAAAAAAAGGAAATTTTCTTTAGATTTTAGAATGTCATGGAAATGAGTTCTTTTTCCCAAAATTCTCTGTAAATACATGTGAAGGGACTCTTCAAAGTCATCTTTTCTAAGAGATAGGAATAAAAATGAAAAATGTTAGAAAGAAATTGCTTAAGGTCATAGGAAGAACTATGTGACACTAGATATACCTGTATTATTTCTACTCTTGGCAAATAGAACTTACAGAGAAGCCTGATTACAAAGTTATAAGGAAGGAAACAGAAAAATCTCAGGTTCTGAAAAATAAGAAGCAGACATTAGTCTAACTGTTTTTCTCCTAATGTTGTATATAGGACAAGTGGTTTAATATTTACAGGTTTTAAAGAAATAACTATAAATGAACATGGAAAGATTGTTCTTAAATCCTTCAACTGGCTTAAGTAAAGCCACCTGAGAATCAGAGCATCTGAAATCAAGTGCTGCCTCACAAATGAAATTCAGACTTCCTTAATAATTCATTAATAAATGGCCTACCCACACTCATGGAAAACCACAATTCAAAAAAGACATTCCACTTTTATTTTTCTCTAGGAGGATGAATAAATTGCTTCTGGCATATTTAATTGGTGTTTGGGGTATACTTTTCAGAATTGAAATCCTTACTAAATGACTCAGGAGAGAGTCCTTGGTACATTAGTTAATACTTAGGCTCTTTTTTTTTTTGGGTCATCTCACATGGATATTTTGTTGAATGAATGATCATGGCTAAACCCTCATGCTAGGCTAGGCTAACAACTAGTCTGCTTTTCTTTCTAAAGACTGGTTCAGCCACAAATAGGTGTTTATTGTTATTATATGTGATGACGATATGTAGCTTATATATCTATTATCATCTATCAATTATTGTAGATTATGTATCTTTGAAAAAGAGTTTATCTCTTAGAGCTGTATGCTGAAATACTTATGATTAAAGCAATATCATGCTGGGAATATGTTTCAAAATAACTGGAGGAGGAAGTATATGAAACAAATTGGCCATGAGCTGACAATTTTGAATCTTGGTGAGGGAGTTGCATCTACTTTGATTTATGATTGCAAATTTACATCATAATTAAAAAATGAAGGACTTTTCTTGTGCCTAGCTCTAGCTATTACTCTAAATTCAAGACATGGTCTGAGAAACAGATGAATGTAACATTAACATGAACTCAATATATGAACTCATGCTGACAAGCATATTAAAAGGGACACTAAGGGCACCTGGCTGGCTCAGTTGGTAGAGCATGCAACTCCTGATCTCAGGATTTTAAGTTCAAGCCCCAGGTTGGGTGTAGAGATTGCTTAAAAATAAAATCTTAAAAATAAATAAATAAAAAGAAAAGGGATACTAAATCAAGCAAACCTCAAAGGAAAACAAGAGCACAAGAATAAATGTATTTAACCATTAAATGAAGATTCACATATTCACAGTTGGAAGGGGCCTTAGAAACCAGCCAGTCCAAATCCTTGAATTCAGAATGAAGGGCAGTGAAGTCCTGGGTAGCTGACTATGGGCTTATGCTTCGGCATTTCATTTCTTTGTGGATATAGTGAAGGTTACCTTGTAAATGGACTGTTAGAGAAGCTTTAAGGGATATGGCTTTCTAGTGTACCTAGAACAGGTGGCCAACAACTTTGGCTGGCATGCTACTTCATCTAGTTAAAGGAAGCCTCTAGCTGTTTCTTGGCTGCTGTCAATCACCACAACCAGCACTGTCAATAATAATAACAATGCCAAATATTTATACAGCAGGCACTATTCTAAGTGCTTTTCATATACTAACTCATTTAATCCTTCCAAAAACACCCTAACACAGATTACCTCCATTTTTAGAGATGATGAAACTAAGGCTATTTAACAGAGAGGTTAGATAACTTACTTAAGGTCATAATGCTAGAAATGGCCAGTAACCCAGGCAATCTTCCTCCAGAGGCCAAGCTGTCCAATACTGTCCTCTGTTACCAAGCACTCAGTCACGTCTGCCATTCTCTTGAGGTTGCCCACAGTTCAGCAGTGCCTTTAGTCTGTCCTGTCTTTAATCTGTCCTGTCCTTGTTGAGACAGGCACAGACATAATCAGAAAGCATGGCCTATGTGGCTCTGGGTTGACACAGGCAATGTCCCAGTTCTGCTGTTGGTGTGGTTTAGCACCCCTTAGAAGCCAAATGTCTGTACTTCCGTGAGAAATAAAAAAGTCAAGAGACTATGGGAGAAAGGAAAATAATGATGACGTCTTGTATTTCCATCAGACATGATCATCCTTATGCAAATTTTACAACAACAAAAATGATTTCAAATTCTATTACAGCCTACATACCAAAAGGCTACTCTTTAAAGCAGAGAAGAGCTTCCTCACCACTAAAAGATAAAAGGTAGGTTTAAAAAAATTTTCCTAACAAACACGAAAGATGAGTAATTACCAATCTTAGCTCCTTTAGATTTTGAAATCACACTGAAAGCAAAGGAAAGCACCTACTTTGAATATAATACAAGGTCATTTTACTTACTTGTAAAGTGCTTATTATGTCTATGCACTATGGTAAGTGTTTTTTCTGCATTATCTCACTTAATCCTTACTCTATAGATGAAGAAACAAATGTAGACAAACATTAAATTACTAACCCCAGAGTCACACAGCTAAGTAAGTGGCAAATGCGGGATGTGAACCAGGTGATTTTATTTCAGAATCTAAAAGCTCAATCTCTTACTAAGCTATATCTTTCAACCTAAAAATCCTATATATTTTTTGTATAAGCCAGGCCACACTGATAAATAATAGAATTTCAGAACTGGAAGTCATCCAGAATGAGTCTGCTTTCTAGTGAAGCCCCATCAAGATTTGGTAAAGTGAGGATGGAAGGAGAAGGGGCATCCATGACCGTATTTCTGTTTTGCATAGACATGAGCGAGAGCTAGAGGGTTCAGGAGGAGGAGCAGATTAGACGGTTTCTTTTTCTTTTATAGGGGGAGGGTGGGAGGACTAGAGAAAAAAGGAGCTTTATATGCATTTGATTTTAGAAATAGGCAGTTTGTAACACTAGTGAGCTATCTGAGTAGAGATATGTAATAGTCACGTGGAGCACAGAAGGAAGTGAACACAGAGCTACTTGGTAAAGATAAAAGATGAATAAGGCTCCGAGGAACTTACTGGCTATTATGGCAGAGAAACACATTAGAATTTAGCAAACACTGGGGCACCTGGCTGATTCAGTTGGTGGAGGGTGTAACTTTTGATTTTGGGTCATAAGTTCAAGCCCCACATTGGATGTAGAGATTACTTAAAATCTTAAAAAAAAAAAAAAGAATTTAGCAAATACTTGTTGATCACTTATTTGTACCAGACAACACAGTATTGTAAATGCAATTACAGTGTTAAATCAAGATGTTACAGATGGATAGAGGACCAATACTCAACCCAAACCAGGGAGTCAGAGAAAGCTTCCTGGAGAAGGGATATGAGTAAGAATTACCTAGGAAAGGATGGAACAGAATATGTGAAGCCTAAAAGCAGGCATTAAAGTGGAGTGGAAAGACTAACAGAGGCCCATTTTAAATCACTGAATAGTGTATTCTAAGAATCACAGCCAAATCAGAAGTTAGAAACGGAAATGAGAGAAATGAAGCTGGAGAGGTTGAACAGACAAGACTGTTTTTGTTTTGTTTTTAATGTCAAGCCAGACTAGAGACTGAACTCCATTTTGGAGGCAATGGAATGCCCCAGTAAGAGGGTTAGATCTATCATTCAGCCAGGCAGGTTTTTTATTTTTATTTTTTCTTCCACAGATAGCTGGGGGCCGAGGCGGGGCTAGGACGGTGAGGAGCGGGAAGAGGCCAATTTTAGGAGGTAAAGGAGACCAGTTGAGAGTCTTTACTATTCCAGAAGAACAATGAGAATTAAAAGTGGGAACAGGAGTGGGAGAGAAAGCAATGAAATCAAGAAATATTCAAAAGGTAAGACTGGTAGGACTTTGTGAAGGACAGGATGCTATAGTTTGTACTTTGGATGAGAGGGTGGATAGTATTACCGAATGAAACACAGTGAACTTACCATTGCAAATAGAAACTGCGACAGCAAGACCAGGCTGGGGAAACAGCACTAGGTAAATTTCAGACAGTCTGCTTTATGAGTGATTGGAAGATACGGCAGGGTATGGAAGCACGGTAATTCGACAACTGGATAAATGAACCTGATCACTAGGAAAGGGCTCTTGGTGAGAGACGCAGAGATGTCTTCAGATGTTCTAATCTTAGAATGGACTGGGACATCCCAGAGAACACACAGATAAGAACATTGGGGTTAGTGTGGAAAAGTAGGGAAGGGAATAAACTGCAAACCAGCTGGACTGGAGGAAGGTTTCAGACAGGATGGCGTGTATAGAAGAGACTTCAGCATCTATGTAGGCTCAAGGAAAGAAGACAGAAACAAAGAACTTTACAGTAGACACTGAGGAGAGAAACTTGAAAAAAAACTAGCATTTGAGGGGCAGGGGCCAGGAAAAAGAAGCTTGAAAAAATCCGGGGAACGCTCATAGTAGAAAAAATGAGGAATGTGCATCTCTGGGAGTCAAGAATGTGTGGCCAACATTGTAAATGTTACATAAGGACTAAGGCAAGTCAGGACTGGAAGGTAAGCACTGGATTTGGCAACTGACACCCAAGACTTAATGTGTCATCTGTTAAGTGACTTTTTTCTCTCTTATTCTTTGGCAGCTATATGAATCGAATTCATGTTGAATTTGGAAACAACAAAAAGTTCTTAGTATTTTCCTATATGCTGCTTTTATGTTATCTACTCTGTGATTTGTTTAAATACAAGACTTCATGTTTAATATCATTAAGAATCTCCTTATTAGAATGGTGTTCTAGGGAGATGCATTCCTCTGGAACTTTGATTTTTCACCTTTACTTAGAGTCACCCACTTTAACAGTGGGTCATCTGTAGCCTCTGCCATCACGGAGAAACCATTTGTGACTTTCAACAACCACATATAGTTGGTTCTTTTTTTTTTTTAAATAAAGATTTTATTTATTTATTTTACAGAGATCAGAGGCAGGCAGAGAGGCAGGCAGAGAGAGAGAGAGAAGCTGGCTTCCCCCTGAGCACAGAGACAGATATGGGGCTATATCCCAGGACCCTGAGATCATGACCTGAGCCGAAGGCAGAGGCTTAACCTGCTGAGCCACCCAGGTGCCCCATATGGTCGGTTCCTATTATCCAAATCCTTAGGTCTACCTTTTTCTACCTTGAATGGAAGGGAAGAAATTATAAGTCACTATGTAGCCAGGTCATATCAAGTATTGTGTGAGGTGTTCTCATGTACATTAATTCCTGTAATCCTTAACAAAAATTACATCAGGTAGTTACTACTATCTCTAATATAGGGTTGAAGAAACCGAGGTTTTGTGAGATTATGCAGGCATGTGAAACCACATATACTTTCAAAGCCATTGAGATTGCACATTCCCTTCCCTTTTCTTTTCTTTTCCTCTCTTTCTCCCACCCTCCCTCCTTCCCTTCCTTCCTGGTGTAATCTCCATATACTGAGATTTGTTTTTTTCCAGTTTTGTTGAGACTAATTCATACATAATATTATATATATTTAAGATATAGCACATTGTCTTTCTTGCAGTCCTTTCATTAGTTTTTAGCATGTTTGTCTTAGACATTTAACTTCATGTGGCTATTTCTAAATTCTGATACATAATCTGAGGGTAAGAGAACACCCTCCTCTGATCTTCAACATGTCCAAATCCTACCACCTTCAAGGATCAGTCATGACCTTGTCCCTCCCTTTTATCTTGGAACTAATCTTCCCCCCTCCAACTCCCATATCAATTTCTCTATTATTCTCCCTGGTACTTATCACCTTCTACCTTGTATTCTAATTATTTCTGTACACACCTTATCATGTACATAGTTTCATATATATGCATGCGTCTTATCACCACTACTAGACTGTTTTGCCTTAGCCTTTTAAGAAAGATCCAAAGAGGGGCACCTGAGTGGCTCAGTTGTTAAGTGTCTGCCTTTAGCTCAGGTCATGAGTCCAGGGTCCTGGGATCAAGCCCCCATCAGGCTCTCTGCTAAGCAGGAAGCCTGCTTCAACCTCTCCTACACTCCCCCTACTTGTGTTCCCTCCTTGCTGTGACTCTCTCTGTCACATAAATAAAATCTCAAAAAACTAAAAAGGTCAAAATAAGGGCTGTCTGGGTTGCTCAGTGGGTTAAGTGTCTGACCCTGGACTTCGGCTCAGGTCATGGTCTCAGGGTTCCAAGATCAAGTCCGGTATCCAGTTTGGCACTCAGCATGGAGCCTGCTTAAGATTCTCCCTGTGCTCCTCCCCAACTGTCTCGCTCTTCCTCTCTTAAAAAAAGAAAAGAAAAGGCCAGAATCATATACAGCCTTTAAATGTCTACTTCTGCACTCACTGTATAAATATTCTTGAGATTATCATTCACTGGATTTATTTAATTTCTTTTATATAAGGAATCCACATAATAAATTTATCTCACAAACACTACAAGGAAAAACTGTTTCTGATACCTAACAATATAATCTCCCTTTGCCTTTACTGTCAGAAAACTTACAGTTAACTGGACCCAGTTAAATCAACTAGGCTAACCCTAATGTTCCTTTTGATTTTTTTTCCTTTTATTAATCTTAATGTGTATTATTTAGGTAAGCAATCACAAATTAATTCTGGTAAAGAGCACAAAAAAAATTTCAAGAAGCAAATAACACCAGCTTAGGTGTCTTGCTTTACACGTCTGTTTTCGTGGCAATTAGTAGTCCATGACATATAATAACTGTACTCAGTTAATCTATGCGGCGTGAGTGAATACAGATTGGATATTATATATAGGTTTCAATCAGCCACATTCTACTACCCATCATTCCTGTGATTTTGTAATTTTTCAATGTCATTAGGAACACTTCTGATGAGCTGTTATATATCTTTACAAATAAGTAAACTTCGGTCCTTTTAGCCGATGCCAGGAAAGTTTTTCATGGTTTTTTTTTTTTTTTACTTCTTCTCAGGTACTTCTACGCAGTTACTAAAGTATATTACTTGTAGCAAGGGTCTAAATCTAACAGCAGGTACAAGATGTATTCTATCTTCTTTGGGTTCTCCTGGTACTTCTTCCACTAGGTATTTCAGACTGCATGTCATTAGCTTCTTGGTCTGACCAGTAAGTACTATACTGCACATGTCCAGACAAAGATTACGTTCTGCTCAGTGCCACATTTCACCAGACCGAACTAACTCCCAAGTGACACGAGTCCTGAGGCTTCTGACCCTCGGAAGACCCAGACTTGGTCATGAGAAGTCCGCCCTCTGTTCTTTCTTGGCTTGGTTGCTCTGACCCAGTACTTCACAGGTTGGCACCTCCTTCCATTTCTTCAGTATCCAAGTTGACATATTTAGAATGAGTCTTGCTCCCAGAATATTCATTACATTAGACTATTGCTCTTCAGATCCATCAAGTAGGTCTGTAGGGCACCTAGTTACTGTATGAAAGCCCCCAGCAATAACAAGGGAATATGACCAACATCATGTTTCCATCATGCTATATGGCTTCTCTTCTGCCTCATACTTACCTAGTATATACTAAAAATTCCTCTGTATTTGTTGGCTGAGTGAGCTTCCTATTGTGTATTACTCTACTCTGTAATTTTTTTTATTACTCAACTAGGCCTAAATTAATACTTATACATAGTACTTTCCCCTAGCAGCTGTATTTTTGGATTAAAAAATATGCAATGAGCTATTTATTTCATATAGGGTTTGAAATAGTTACTTTCTACTGCATTTTACCTGTCATTGTCAATATCAAAATGCCAAATCCAGGTGCCTATACTTCTTAGGCGTTACCACGGAATGCTGAATTTTCAGTTACTGTCACTGATAACAACTTTTCTCCCATCTATCCATCCATCCATTCATTCATTCAATAGATATTAAGCACTTACCATGTGAATAACACCAGACTAAGTGCTGGAAATACAGAAATAAACAACAACAAAATAGGCTCCTGATCTCGGAAAACGGGTCAACCAGTGAGAAAGGCAAACACTACTACTAATGTGTGTGCTATGGTAGTACTTACAACATTCAAAGGGACCAAATTTAGCAGGAATCAGGTAAGTTCATTCTGAGGAAGTATAAAGCAAGCTGATATTAACAGCACCTCTTACAATCTAAGTATTTTTTTTAAAAGATTTTATTTTACAGAGACAGAGAGATCGTACCCATATAAGCAGGGGAAGTGGGACAGGGAGAGAATCTTCAAGCAGACCCCCCACTGAGCATGGAGCCTGCCCTGGGGCTCAATCCCACATGAAATCATGACCTGATCTCAAACCAAGAGTTGGATGTTTAACCAACTGAGCCATCCAGGTGCCCCACAATCTAACTACTTTAGAGATTTGTTTCATTACTCTCTGACTCCTTCAACAGAGGGCATGAACCCATGTGAGCAGGGATGGTTTCTTCTTGCTTTTGTATTAAGTTTGAAATTTTAATTCCAGTATAATTAACATACAGTGTTATGTATTAGTTTCAGATGTATAATATAGTGATTCAACATTTTAATATATTACTCAGTACTCATCAGGATAAGTCCACTGTTAATCCCCTTCACCTATTTCACCTGTTTGCTCCCCTACCTCCCCTCTGGTAACCATCAGTTTGTTATTTCAAGTTAAGGGTCCATTTTTTAGACTGGCTCTTTTTTTCCTCCATGGTTCCTTTGTTTGTTAAATTCCACATATGAGTGAAATCATATGGTATTTGTCTTTCTCTGACTGACTCATTTCACTTAGCATTATACTCTCTAGCTCCAAGGGACAGGTTCTTTCTCATCCACAGCTGTATTCTCAGTTTAGCTCAGTATATAGCTCAGATATAATATAAATATATTTTTAAAATATTTTATTTGTTTATTTAGAGGGAGAGATAATACAAGCATGGAGAGGGGCAGGGGAAGAGGGAGAGAGAGAGACTTCTGAGCAGACTCTGCCTTCAGAGTGGAGTTCTATGCAGGGCTCAATTCTACAACCCTGAGATCATGACCTGAGCTGAAACTAAGAGTCGAACACCAACTGACCTACCAAGGTGCCCCTATAAGTCTGTTTAATGAGTCAAGTAAAATATATCTGTATGTATATAAATACTGCTCAGATCCAATATGAAACTCAATAGGAAAACAGACAAAAGACGACATAGGCGTAAAATACAAATGGCAAATAAACATGAAAATACACTCAAACTCATCAGTAAACATGGCAATGTGTACAAAATCCAAGAGACACCATTTTACAACTACTTGATTGGTAAAAGAATGACAATGCCCAGAGTTGCTGAGGATGGAGGATCAGTGGTTATTCATGAACACTATACAGAGAGAGAAAATAACTTACTATTACCACTCTGGAAAAAAACTGGTATCATTTGATAAAGCAGAGAATGTATAAAACCTAGCAATTTTCCTCTTAGGGCTATACCCTTGCATATATGTATCAGGAGAAAATATAAGAATATTCCTAACAATATTGTTTATAATAGCAAATAACTGGGAACAACCTAAACACTCATCCACAAGAAAACAGATAATAAATTTTGGAATGGTCATCCAGTGAAAGGACTTACAGCAACAAAAATGAACCACAGCCATTAAGACTAGTTTCATCATGTGAAACCAAACCATAGTTGTTAAGGAAAACATATACTTTTGTTAATGACATTATAAACAAAACAAACAGGACAAGAGACATAAATACAGAACAGTGGTTATCTCCGGAATAAGGAGAAGAGATACAGTCAGAGAGGGGCACATTAAACTTCAAAGGTACTAGAAATACCCTTTTAGATATAGACACTCTTTTTTCATTTTTAAAAAATTAAAGATATCTAACTTTCATGTATAGTATTTTATAATAACTTTTAAGACAAATCACAAGTATTAGCCAGGATGGGAAAGGTAGGGAGAGAAGAATGTTTCAAATAAGGGATCACCATGTGTTAATTTAAGATGAAGAGATAAAGACAGGAACTCTCTGGCTGAAACACTGAGTTTACTGAAAGAGAGGAAAAGCTGGGACAACTAAATAGTGGTCAGACAGTACAGGAACTTTTAAACCAATCACAGCATTTTTATTTTATTCTAAGGTTAATGGTGAACTGAAGATTTTTATTTTATTTTTCAAAGATTTATTTGAGAGAGAGAAAGATAGGGGAGGAGTAGAGGGAGAGAGAGAATCTTAAGCAAGACTCCCCGCTGAGCATAGAGGCTGATGCAGGGCTTGATCTCACCATCCTGAGGTCACAACCTGAGCAGAAACCAAGAGTCTGACACTTAATGATTGAATCACCCAGGACCCCTTGAACTAAAGAATTTTAAACTGGAGTGTGACAGGACACATTTGGATTGCATAAAGGTCTCTGTTCTTATAAAGAAAGTATATTAGTAGGAAATAAAAACTGAGCCCTCCTCTTGGGTCTTGACCACAAATAATATTAAATATCAAATTCCAGCTATGTGTGGCTGGGAAACAAGAGTGTATCTTTTTGGATGCCAAGCAGGAGATATAGATAATCTCACAGTAAGTGGAATGGGACAGGATCTTCCAAAGTATACTGTGATAAATCAGAAGCCCCTGATGTTTTGTAAGCTGGTGTTTTCCATACTTCCTGTAGTTTACACTGATTTCCTTTTTTGTTTCACTTAATAATTGGGAATGTCACTTCATGATAGGTAAAGGCTTCAAATATGCAAAATGAAATATAAAAGTACAGGAAGAGGGGCACGTGGGTGGCTCAGTGGGTTAAGCCTCTGCCTTTGGCTCAGGTCATGATCTCAGGGTCCTGGGATTGAGCCCTGCATCAGGCTCCTGCTCAGTGGGGAGCCTGCATCCCCACCCCACAGCCTGCTTGTGATCCCTCTCTTTCTGTCAAATAAATAAATAAAATATTTTTTACAAGTAAAAGAAGAAAAGCCAGGTGATTTAAAAAATTATAATCTCGGAGTAGGAACTCACTTTCTAGGCATGCAATCAAAGCCAAAAGTCATAAAGGAAAAGACTGATATACTTGATTACATAACAACTTTAAACTTTTATAGGGCAAAAATGCAGTAACAATCCATTCCAAAATTCAAAGGCAAAAAGACCTGCAATATTTATGAAGGGCTACTACAAATTAATAATCTGAGGGGTGCCTGGGTGACTCGGTTGGTTAAGTGTCTGCCTTCAGCTCAGGTCATGATCCCAGGGTCTTTGCGATCCAGTCACACCTCAGGCTCCCTGCTCTATAGAGTTTGCTTTTCCCTTCCCTTCTCCCATCTGTTGTGCTCTCCCTTGCTCTGTCTATCTTAAATAAATACAATCTTTAAAAAAATAATTAATGATCTGAATTTGAGAATTTGAAAACCTCTTAAATACAACTAGGTAGTTCAGTAACATGAAAATAATAGCTAATATTTATTGAACTTTTATGTGCCTATGTGGTAGACTACTAAAATGACCTCTGTCTCACCCCTACATATATCTACGACTTCTTACAGTTGAATTTGCTGCTCCTCCCATCAAGATGCAACATCAGTCTACCCATTTCTTAAACCTGGACCGGCCTTGGGAGTTGCTTTGGCCAGTAGAATGTGGCAGAGTTGATGGTGCTCAGTTCAAGCCTAAGCTTCAGGAGGGCTATACACACTTCACCTGGAACCAGGACCAGGAGAACAGGTCCGAGTTAGTCTCCTGGAGAATGCAAGAGAATGTAAAAGAGAGCCAAGTGGCCCCAGTTTTTGTCATCCTAGATTTCCAAATATACAAGGCAGCTAAGCAAAGATCAGCAGAACTGCCTACACATCCCACGGCTGACTGTAGGTGCAGAATGAGCCCAGTCACGACCAGAAAAACTGTCCAACAAAAAACATTTGGGATGTCTGGGTGATTCAGTTGGGTAAGGGTCTGCCTTCGGCTCAGGTCATGATCCCAGGGTCCTGGGATGGAGTCCCATATCAGGCTCCCTGCTTAGCAGGGAGCCTGCTTCTCCCTCTGCCTGCTGCTCCCCCTGAATGTGTGCTCTCTCTCTCTTAAATAAATAAATAAAAATCTTTAAAAAATAAAACCATAACATTTGTCAGAAAACATAAATATTTGTCATTATACTCTGCAGAGATTCTGTTATGTAGCATTATTGAGGCAATAGTAATGGGCATAGTCAGGCAATGTTCAAAATACTCAATATTTACTCCCCACCATAAAAAGATAATGGGAGGTAACAGCAAATATATATTGGTCTTTGTTCCTGGTTCCTGGCACTGAGCCTCTAAAACCCTCGTTATTTCCTAAGTGATCAGACACTGGATCATCTTTTGCTGTAATATTAGGTTTCTGACCCTGGTTCCCATCACGGGGCTCCTGAAAGCCTTTCAGTTTTCTGGGTGCTAAGAGTGTCTTTTGCTCTGGTGAAGTGACACTGTGTAGGCTCCCTGAATGAGACCTGGTTACCGGAAAGACCGAGCCATGATTAAAAGCCTGGAATTTTTAGCCCTGACCTCCCCATCATTCTCTTGAGAAGAGAGAAGGGCTGAAAATGGAGTTAATGATAGAACATGCCTACCTCATAAAACCTCCATAAAAACCCCTACAGTATGGGCTTTGAAGAGCTTTCAGTTCGGTGAACATATCCATGTACCAGGAGGGTGATACATCCAACTTCACAGGGACAGAAGCTACAGTGCTCAGGACCCTCCCAGACCTCCCTGCATGGGTCTCTTCATCTGGCTGTTTACCTATATCCTTATAATATCCTTTAATAAACTGGTAAACACGTTTCCTGAGTTCTGGGAACCTCTCTAGCAAATTAATTGAACCAAGAAGGGGGTCATGGGAAGCTCAGATTTATAGTCAATTGGTCAGAAGCGCAGGAAACAACAAGGACTTGTAACTGGCATGTGGAGTGTGGGGGTCAATCTTCTGCGACCAGCCCTTAACCTGTGGGATCTGACCATATCTCCAGGTAGGCAGCCTCAGAATTGAGGTAAAATGTAGGACACCCAGCTGGTGACTCAGAGAATGGCTTGCTGTGCGGAAAACCTCCACATAGCTTGTTTGGTGTCAGAAGTGAAGACTTCTGTGTGAGTAGTAAAGGGACTCCCAGAAGGAAACTGTTTTTCTAATACAGATGAGTGCAGTTTTCCCTCACTTGTCTCATATCCTACTCAGCTGTCTGAAACATATTCTGTTCTAGTCACAATGGCTTCCTCAATTTCTCAAACACATCAGGCACAGTATCAGCTTCCCATTGAGCCCTCTCCTGTCAATTCTATAATTTCATTTTCACAATACCCTCTTTTCTGCTTTCCTTTTTGCCCCCAGCACATGTCCCCATTTGACATACTCTACATTTTCCTTAGTTATCTTTCTCACTAGAACATAAGCTCCATGAACACAAAGATTTTTGGCTGCTTTGTTCATTGCCATTATCATAAAACTAGAGTAATGTTTGGCACATAACAGCCACTCAAAAAACATTTGGTGAGTGAAAAAATCAGCCAATTAATTTCAATTTACTGATGAAGAAACAGACACAGAGAAATTAAGAAACTCTGCCTGAGATCACAGGGCTAGCCAGTGGCAGCCGCCAGGTCCAGATTACTACAGCCGAGTCTAGTCTAGTCTAGAGTGTATACTTACTATCCGCCTTTCTAATGCAGAACTTGGTATATACATATGTATGGCGCTTCTCCTCACAGAAGCTCCCTGCTTTGTCTTAACCAAAGAAGTGATAATATTTAAATCTAAGTAAGTACCATGATGTTTCTGTCCAAAACCAGGGATAAAGAACAATAACAAAAATCTTCCTTTACAACTTTAAAAACTCATTTTTACAAACAATCTCAGCCAGGCCTTTTTTATTTAAAACTTAAAACCTTTCGTTCATTGGTATTTTTTTTCTAGCAACATTGTCTTAAAATTCAGGGATTTCAATCTACTAGATTTGGGGGGGGGCAGCTGAAACTTTATTTAATTCCAGTTAAGATACATAACTATTGTTAAGTTTATGAATAACTATAGTTTAACTTGTCTGACTTTCTAAGACTTCCCATATGAATAAATTCTCACATCAGAAACAAACAAGTTTTTGGTCTTTAGGTAATAAGTCCTGAATTTTCATTAAAAAATTAAGCTCAGCAAATAAACTCTCAAAAACATGTAAGTAAATGCAAATTATAATATGAAAACTTTCCACTTAACAAATTGATACAGTTAAAAAATATTAAGATGTCCAGAGTTGGTAAGGTAATGGTGTAGGAAACTAGCATTTATATATTCCACTGATAAGAATGTAATTTCAGGGCATCTGGGTGGCTTAGTGGGTTAAGCCGTTGCCTTCGGCTCAGGTCATGATCTCAGGGTCGTGGGATCGAGTCCCGCTTCGGGCTCTCTGCTCAGCAGGGAGCCTGCTTCCTCCTCTCTGCCTGCCTCTCTGCCTACTTGTGATCTCTCTCTGTCAAATGAATGGATAAAATCTTTAAAAAAAAAAAAAAAAAAAAGAATGTAATTTCAGTGGAAGGTTTCAGAGAAAACTAGGGTAGTAAGTGCCAAAGGCCTGGAAAATATACATGCCCTTTGATGTACAAATTCCATTGGTAAGAACTTAAACTAATGAAATAATTAAAGGATTTGGCAAAAGACTTAAGAACAAGAATGTTTATCTAAACACTATTACTCATAGCAGGAAACGGAAATAGTTGTTATGTCTAAGAGTAGGGATTATTTATCATACATTTTCAAATGGACTACATTGTAATTGTTTATATTATGGAAAGATTTTACAGTACATAAAACTTATAAAAATATGGTATAATCCCATATTTGTAAAAAAAAAAAAGTCTATATGTAGAAAAGATTTTGGGAGCTGTTAACAGTTGGTTCTCCTCGATGGCTGGATTGTGTTTCTTTTGCTTGTGAGTATTTTCTAAGTTTCCTACAATGAACATGCATTGCTGTCATAATTTTTAAAACCAGGTTTTTTAGGGCACCTGGGTGGCTTAGTGGGTTAAGCCTCTGCCTTCGTTCGGCTCAGGTCCTGGTCTCAGGATCTTGGGATTGAGCCCCACATCTGGCTCTCTGCTCGGCAGGAAGACTGCTTCCCCTCCCACCCCCGGCCAACCTCTCTGCCTACTTGTGATCTCTGTCATCTCTGTCAAATAAATAAATAAAATCTTTTTAAAAAAAGACAACATAGTTTTTTTTTTTTTTCTTAACTGAATAAGGAAACTAGGATAAACCTATATCCATCTCTCTGTCTATATTTATAGATATATATAAATAATTTGGACTAAATACTGCTGAGTCATCTTTCTCTCTCTTTTTTTTTGGACAATGCCATCCATCCCTCACTCTACAGTATATATCAGGTTTTGCTTGGCTCATATTCTGAGCAATCTGGCCGAGAAAGGAGGGAAAATTCACCTGGTTTAATGCTATGGCAACAAAAGTTGAAAGAAAGCTTAAGTATCATTTAGTCCAGTTCTTTTCATTTTACAAAATAAGGAACTTGAGAGAGATCCAAGATATTGAGTGATTTACTTAAGGTCACAAGATTATCTGTACAGCAACTACAACCAGTTTTCAGATTCTCTGCCCCTTATTCCCTAGAAATTGGCCTAGAATCCCATCAATCATCGTAACTGTCAAATTGGCTTTGGAAAGGGGA
This sequence comes from Neogale vison, assembly GCF_020171115.1. NCBI lineage: Eukaryota > Metazoa > Chordata > Mammalia > Carnivora > Mustelidae > Neogale > Neogale vison. Next base: position 222,417,047 of record NC_058091.1, read on the forward strand.
TATAGCAGCTCTGCCAACAGAAAAACACAAAAGAAATCCTTAAGTCAGTAAATAAAAACCTAGTTACTCTTAAAACGCTAAAATGAACTCCCAAGTGTAGGAAGAAACAGAGAAAAATATATCTAGAGAACACCCAAAGCCTTCTATGTTGTCTAGTACTGAATATTTTGGGGAGGACACAGTTCGAAACAAAGATTCTGTGATTAAGGCACTCGCAAGTGCTGTAAGTTAATGACTACTACTGTTATATATGTTGATTAACTAATATTATGCTGTTAAGTAATAAAATAATTGATATAGAAGAAATAAAGGCAAGATGGTGGAGGAGTAGCAGATTGAGATGACATCAGGTCACAGGAGTTCAGCTAGTTATCAAGCCATTCTGAACACCTACAAACCCAACAGGAGATTGAAGAGAAGAGCAGCAATTTTAGAAACAGAAAATTGACCACTTTCTGAAAGGTAGAACATGCGGAGACGTGAATCTGAAGCAACAGGAAGACAGACCATGGGGTGAGGGGCCAGCTCCCAGTGAGCAGTGGAGCACAAAATCTGAACTTTTAGAAGTCTTCTCCACTCAGGGACATTGTTCCAGAGGCTAAGTGGGGGTGGAACACTCATAGGGACAGTTTGGTCTCAGTTCCCACAGGGTCACAGAAGGATCAGGGGTGTCTGAGTGTAGCAGAGTCCCCAGGTATTGGAGCAGGGAAGCCGGCTACAGAGACGGAGCCAGGGAGTGAGCTCTCGGCTTGGGGATACCTTAAACTGCTCTGTGGCACAGTCAGGACACTGCTCTTTGAGCAGGGATCCCACAAGTGGCAGATCCAGGAAGACCCACCTTTCTCCGCTGAAGAGCAGAGCGGCAGAAATCTGCTGGGTTTGGAGACTCCAAACGGGGCTGTGTTCCAGAAACAGAAACGTTGGTCACAGGCCGAGTCAGCCTCGAGCATGGTGGGAGACCACGGAGATGGGAGTGATTGACCGCGTTTCTCTGAGGGCACACTGAGGAGTGGGGACCTAAACTCTCGTCTCCTCCAGGCTGGAGATTAGGAGGCCGCCATTTTCGAGACTCCATCCCCATCCTCCACAGCTCTACTGAAAGCATCCAGGGAACAAAAGCTCCCAAGAGGGAATCTGAGCAGATTACTTAGCTCCGCCCCCAGCAAGGGCAGCACAATTCAGCCTCAGGCAAAGACATTTGAGAATCACAGCAACAGGTCCCTCCCTGAGAAGATCAGCAAGAACATCCAGCCAAGACCAAGTTCACTGATCAAGGAGAACAGCAGAATTCCAGAGGAGGGGAAAACAAAGCGCGGAATTCATGGCTTTCTCCCATGATTCTTTAGTCTTGCAAGGTTAATTAAATTCTTTTAATTTTTTTTCTTATTATAATTTTTAAAATTTTCCTCTTTCCTCTTTTAATGTTTTTTTTAAACTAGTTTATCTTAACAATATCTTTCTAAAACAATCTTTTTAACCTTCATTATTATAGTAATATTTTATTCTTCATTGTATCTAACTTTATTTTTTGATATATATAGGTTTTATCTTCTAAAAAATTTTGGGATACAATTTCTTCTAATAGATCAAAATATACCCTAAATCTAGCACAGGGCTTTGTGCTAGTCTCCAGACTGAGAAAATTCTCTCTTCTTTTTCTTTCTTTTTCCAACCAATTTATTGTATCAATTCCTTTTTTAGAATTTTTTAAAATTTTCATCTTTACAGTCATATTCCATCCCTTCATCGTGTTTACCCTTATTTTGGGGGGTATATATATATATATATATATATTTTTTTTTTTTTCTTTCCTTAAAATTTTGGGAGGTAGTCTCTTCTAACAGACCAAAATACACCCAAAATCAAGTGGATGGCTCTGTTCTATTCACCAGTCTAATAAATACATATATATATATTTTTTCTTTTTAATTTTTTAAAAATTTTTAAAAAAATTTCTTTTTACCCCCTTTCTCCCCCCACCCCCTAATTTCGGTTCTCTTCTGATTTGGTTAGCATACATTTTTCTGGGATCTTTGCCACCCTTTTAGTATTTTATTCTCACATTCATATATTCTTATCTGGATAAAATGACAAGGTGGAAAAACTCACCACAAAAAAAAGAACAAGAAGCAGTACCAAAGTCTAGGGACCTAATCAATATGGACATTGGTAAAATATCAGATCTAGAGTTCAGAATGATGATTATAAAGGTGCTAGCTGGGCTGAAAAATGGCATGGAAGATATTAGAGAAACCCTGTCTGGAGAAATAAAAGTCCTTTCTGGAGAAATAAAAGAACTAAAATCTAACCAAGCTGAAATCAAAAAAGCTATTAATGAGGTGCGATAAAAAATGGAGGCTCTTACTGCTAGGATAAATGAGGCAGAAGAGAGAATTAGTGATACAGAAGACCAAATGATGGAGAATAAAGAAGCTGAGCAAAAGAGAGACAAACAACGACTGTACCACGAGGGGAGAATTTGAGAGATAAGTGTTATCATAAGACGAAACAATATGAGAATAATTGGGATGCCAGAAGACGAAGAAAGAGAAAGGGAGGCAGAAGGTATACTGGAGCAAATTATTCTAGAGAATTTCCTTAATATGGCAAAGGGAACAACATCAAAATCCAGGAGGCACAGAGAATCCCTGTCAAAAGCAATAAAAATCCACACCCCATCATCTAATTGTAAAACTTAACAAGTCTCAGTGACAAAGACAAAACCCTTAAAGCAGCTAGGGAAAAGAAGTTTGTAACATACAATGGTAAAAATATTAGACTGGCAGCAGACTTGGCCACAGAGACCTAGCAGGCCAGAAAGAACTGGCATAATATATTCAGAGCACTAATTGAGAAAAACATGTAGCCTAGAATACTATATCCACCCAGGCTATCAACTGAAAATAGGAGAGATAAAAAGCTTCCAGGAAAAACAAAACTAAAAGAATTTGTAAACACCAAACCACTCCTACAGGAAATATTGAAAGGGGTCCTCTAAGCAAAGAGAGAGCCTAAAGGTAGTAGACCAGAAAGGAACAGAGACAATATTCAGTAACAGTCACCTTACAGGCAATACAGTAGCACTAAATTTTATCTTTCAATAATTACCCTGAATGTAAATGGGCTAAATGCCCCAATCAAAAGACACAGGGAATCAGAATGGATAAAAAGCAAAACCCGTCCATATGCTGTCTGCAAAAACTCCTTTTAGACCCGAAGACACCTCCAGATTTAAAGCGAGGGGGTAGAAGACAATTTACCATGCTAATGGAATTCAAAAGAAAGCTGGGGTGGCAATCCTTATATCAGATAAATTAGACTTAAAGCCAAAGAGTATAATAACAGATGAGGAAGAACACTATATCATACTCAAAGGGTATTTCCAACAAAAAGATCTAACAATTGTAAATATCTATGCCCCTAACTGGGAGTAGCCAACTATATAAACCAATTAATAACAAAATCAAAGAAACACATCAACAATAATACAATAATAGTAGGGGATTTTTAACACCCCCCTCACTGATATGAATAGATCATCCAAGCAAAAGATCCACAAGGAAATAAAGGCCTTAAGTGACACACTGGACCAGATGGACATCACAGATATATTTGGAATATTCTATCCCAAAAATACAGAATACACATTCTTCTCTAATGCACATGGAACATTCTCCAGAATAGATCACATCCTGGGTCACAAATCAGGTCTCACCTTGTACCAAAAGACTGGGATCGTTCCCTGCATATTTTGATACCACAATGCTCTGAAGCTAGAACTCAATCACAAGTAGGACGCTAAAGAGCATCCTACTAAAGAATGAATGGGTCAACCAGGAAATTAAAGAAGAACTGAAAAAATTCATGGAAACAAATGATAGCAAAAACACAACTGTTCAAAATCTGTGGGACACAGCAAAGTCAATCCTGAGAGGAAAACATATAGCGATACAAGCCTTTCTCAAGAAACAAGAAAGGTCTCAAATACACAACCTAACCCTACACCTACAGGAGCTGGAGAAAGAACAGCAAAGAAAGTCTGAATCTAGCATAAGAGAAATAATAAAGATATGAGGAGAAATCAATGAAGTTGTATCAAAAACAAAAACAAAAACCGGTAGAACAAATCTATGAAACTAGGAGCTGGTTCTTTGAAAGAGTTAATAAGATTGATAAGCCCCTGGCCAGACTTATCAAAAATAAAAGAGAATGGATCCAAATAAATAAAATCATGAATGAAAGAGGGGAGATCACAACCAATACCAAAGGAATAAAAACAAGCATAAGAACATATTATGCTCAAGTATATGTAGCAAATTTGACAATCTGGAAGAAAGGGATGCATTCCTAGAGACATATAAACTACCACAACTCAATCAGGAAGAAATAGAAAACCTGAACAGACCCATAACCAGTAAGGACATTGAAGCAGTCATCAAAAATCTCCCAATAAACAAGAGCCCAGGGCCAGATGGCTTCCCAGGGGAATTCTACCAAACATTTAAAGAAGAACTAATTCCTATTCTCCTGAAACTGTTCCAAAAAATAGAAATGGAAGGAAAACTTCCAAACTCATTTTATGAGGCCAGCATTACCTTGATCCCCAAACCAGACAAAGATGCCATCAAAAATGAAAATTACGGTGAACCATGAGAAACTATGCACTCTGAAAAACAATCTGAGGGGTTTGAAGTGGCGGAGGGGTGGGAGGTTGGGGTACCAGGTGGTGGGTATTATAGAGGGCACGGCTTGCATGGAGCACTGGGTGTGGTGAAAAAATAATGAATACTGTTTTTCTGAAAATAAATAAATTGGAAAAAAAAAATGAAAATTACAGGGGCGCCTGGGTGGCTCAGTGGGTTAAGCTACTGCCTTCAGCTCAGGTCATGATCTCAGGGTCCTGGGATTGAGTCCCGCATCGGGCTCTCTGCTCAGTGGGGAGCCTTCTTCCTCCTCTCTCTCTCTGCTTGCCTCTCTGCCTACTTGTGATCTCTCTCTGTCAAATAAATAAAATCTTTAAAAAAAAATGAAAATTACAGACCAATATCCTTGATGAGCACAGATAGGAAAAATTCTCACTAATATACTAACCAATAGGATCCAACAATACTTTAAAAGACTTATTCACCACGACCAAATGGGATTTATTCCTGGGATACAAGGTTGGTGCAACATTCACAAATTGACCAATGTGATACAATATATTAATAAGAGAAGAACAAGAACCATATGATACTCTCAATAGATGCTGAAAAAGCATTTGACAGCATCCTTTCTTGATCAAAACTCTTCAAAGTGTAGGGATAGAGGGTACATACCTCAAAATCATCAAAGCCATCCATGAAAAACCCATAGCAAATATCATTCTCAATGGAGAAAAACTTAGAGCTTTTCTGTTTAGGTCAGGAATATGGCAGGGATGTCCATTACCACCACTGCTATTCAACATAGTACTAGAAGTCCTAGCCTTAGCAATCAGACAACAAAAAGAAATTAAAGGCATCTAAATCAGCAAAGTAGAAGTCAAACTATCACTCTATGCAGATGATACGATACTTTATGTGGATAACTCAAAAGACTCCACTCCAAATCTGCTAGAACTTATACAGGAATTCAGTAAAGTGTCAGGATATAAAATCAATGCAGAGAAATCAGTTACATTTCTATGCACCAACAAGAACACAGAAGAAAGAGAAATTAAGGAGTTGATCCCATTTAAAGTTGCGCCCCAAATCTTAATATACCTAGGAATAAACATAACCAAAGAGGTAAAGAACCTGTACTCAGAAAACTATAAAGTACTCATGAAAGAAATTGAGAAAGACACAAAGAAATGGAAAAATGTTCCATGCTCATGGATTGGAAGAACAAAAACTGTGAAAATGTCTATGCTACCTGAAGCAATCTACATTTTTAATGCAATCCCTATCAAAATGCCATCCATTCTTTTTTCTTTTCAAAGAAATGGAACAAATAATCCTAAAATTATTTGGAACCAGAAAAGACCTTGAATAGCCAGAGGAATGTTGAAAAAGAAAGCCAAAGTTGGTGGCATCACAATTCCAGACTTCAAGCTCTATTACAAAGCTGTCTTCATCAAGAGAGTATGGTACTAGCCAAAACCAGACATATAGATCAGTGGAACAAAATAGAGAGCCCAGAAATAGGCCCTCAACTCTATAGTCAACTAATCTTTGACAAAGCAGGAAAGCATGTCCAATGGAAAAAAGACAGTCTCTTCAACAAATGGTGCTGGGAAAATTTGGACAACCACCCGCAGAAAATTGAAACTGGACCATTTCCTTACACCACACACAAAAATAGACTGAAAATGGATGAAAGAGAAAGGAATCCATCAAAATCCTTGAGGAGAGGGACGCCTGGGTGGCTCAGTTGGTTGGACGACTGCCTTCGGCTCAGGGCGTGATCCTGGAGTCCCGGGATCGAGTCCCACATCAGGCTCCCAGCTCCATGGGGAGTCTGCTTCGCTCTCTGACCTTAAAAATCCTTGAGGAGAACACAGGCAGCAACTTCTCGACCTCAGCCACAGCAACTTCTTCCTAGAAACATCACTTAAGGCAAGGGAAGCAAGGACAAAAATGAACTATTGGGACTTCATCAAGATCAAAAGCTTTTGCACAGCAAAGGACAGTCAACAAAACCAAAAGACAACTGACAAAATGGGAGAAGATATTCGCAAATGGTATGTCAGATAAAGGGCTAATATCCAAAATCTAAAAGAACTTATCATACTCAAAACCTAACAACAAATAATCTAATCAAGAAATAGGCAGAGGACATGAACAGACATTTCTGTAAAGAAGACATCCAGATGGCCAGCAGACACATGAAAAAGTGCTCTACATCACTCAGGATCAGGGAAATACAAATCAAAACCACACTGAGATACCACCTCACACCAGTCAGAATGGCTAAAATTAACAAGTCAGGAAATGACAGATGCTGGTGAGGATGCAAAGAAAGGGGAACCCTCCTACAGTGCTGGTAGGAATGCAGGCGGGTACAGCCACCCTGGAAAATAACATGGAGGTTCCTCAGAAACTTGAAAATAGGGCTACCCTACGACCCAGCAATCATACTATTGGGTATTTACCCTAAAGATACAAATGTAGTGATCCAAAGGGGCACATGCACCCAAATATTTATAGCAGCAATGTCTATAATAGCCAAATTATGTAAAGAACCTAGACTGTCCATCAGCAAATGAATGGATAAAGAAGATGTGGTATGTACGTATGTGTGTTTGTGTGTGTATATGTATATGTATAATGGAATATTATGACACCATCAAAAGAAATGAAATCTTGCCATTTGCAATTACGTGGATAGAACTAGAGGGTATTATGCTGAGTGAAATAAGTCAATCAGAGAAAGACAATTATCATATGATCTCCCTGGGATCAGGATCAGGAATTTGAGAGGCAAAGTGGGGGTTTGGAGGGTAGGGAAGGAAAAAATGAAGCAAGATGGAATTGGGAGACAAACCATAAGAGACTCTTTTTTTTTTTTTTTTTAAATATTTTATTTATTTATTTGACAGAGAGAGATCACAGGTAAGCAGAGAGGCTGGCAGAGAGAGAGAGAGAGAGAGAGGGAAGCAGGCTCCCTGCTGAGCAGAGAGCCTGATGTGGGACTCGATCCCAGGACCCTGAGATCATGACCTGAGCCGAAGGCAGCGGCTTAACCCACTGAGCCACCCAGGTGCCCCCCATAAGAGACTCTTAATCTCACTAAACAAACTGAGGGTTGCTGGATGTAGAGGGATACGGAGAGGGTGGTTGGGTTATGGACACTGGGGAGGGTATGTGCTATGGTGAGTGCTGTGAAGTGTTTAAGCCTGACGATTCACAGACCTGTACCCCTGGGGCAAATAATGCCTTATATATTAATAAAAAATTTAAAAATAAAATTTAAAAATGGGGAGGACACGTGCTACAGTGAGTGCTGTGAAGTGTGTAAGCCTGATGATTCACAGACCTGTACCCCATGGGCTAATAACTCATGTTAATGAAAAAAACAGTTGATATATTTGGTTGGCTACCAGCTTCTAATAAGATAATAATTTCATGGCTTATATTTATTTTCTTCCATTCATATACAAAGAATGTGAGTAACACATATCAGTGGTTCTTAAGGTGTATTCTGCAGTCCTTGCAGGTGGGAATATGGGGAGGGATCCTTGAGTGCATTTCAAGTTGTACTTCATGATAATGGTATGATATTATTTACTTTTTTCACTTAGTCGACATTTGTACTGATGGTAAGAAGCAATGGTAGATGTAATTGTTGGCTCCTTTGAAGATGTCAAGGCAGTGGCACCGATCTAAGCAGTCATCATATTCTTCACTGCCACTGACTCATGCTAAAAATGTCAATTTCACTTTCATTAAATAGTAAAATATTTAATTTTATTAAATCTCAATCACTGAATGATATGTGTGGCAAAGTATGCATAAACCACTTCTGCTGTATACTTGAGCACAAGGGCTACCCAGAAGATTTGGTTGCTCAAACCAAAAGCACTGTGCAAGTGATTAAATTGTGAGCTGAAATAGTTGCTTTTCTCGTGGAACATTATTTGTACTTGAAAAGACGAGTGACAGACAAAAGCTATGATTGATCAGACTAAAGTATCCAGCAGAAATTCTCGTAAAATTGTAACAAAGTCAGACTGTCACTTCTAGGAACTGACAGTATTTGTTACCAATGACAAAATTTCAGCTTTCAAATGAAAATTACAATTTTGAAAACTGTATCTGCCACTGTGACCTGCCCAGCTTCCTAATACTTCAAGCCATTTATGGTGGGGTAGATGATATAAAGGAATATGATATGATATTGTATAATGTGCCAACATCAGGAAGATCTGTATAACACAGTGTACTGCTATTTTCCAAGTAACCAATATTTGATATTAGAAAATCATGTATGTGTAAAAGATCCATTTAAAATCCATTTAAGGGGCGCCTGGGTGGCTCAGTGGGTTAAAGCCTCTGCCTTCGGCTCAGGTCGTGATCCCAGAGTGCTGGGATGGAGCCCTGCATCCGGCTCTCTGCTCAGGGGAGAGCCTGCTTCCCTTCCTCTCTCTCTGCCTGCCTCTCTGCCTACTTGTGATCTCTCTCTCTGTCAAATAAATAAATAAAATCTTAAAAAAAAAATCCATTTAAAAGATCCATTTAAAATCCAAGACAGGGCGGCCTGGGTGGCTCAGTGGGTTAAAGCCTCTGCCTTCGGCTCAGGTCATGATCTCCGGGTCCTGGGATCGAGCCCCGCATCGGGCTCTCTGCTCAGCAGGGAGCCTGCTTCCTCCTCTCTCTGCCTGCCTCTCTGCCTACTTGACATCTGTCTCTGTCAAAGAAATAAATAAAATTTAAAAAATTAAAAAAAAAAACAAAAAAAAACCCAAGATAGACACATGTATTTTAATGCAACAGAATAAGAAAAGTACATTGATCATTTCATATTCTACAATGCAACTCATCTTTAAACAACTACTTGTGAAACTTTGGTATGCTATAAATATCAGGGCATATCAATGATCACTTTTTTTAAAATCCATGATCACTTTTAAAAAACTGTTAAATACTCCCGTTTCTCCAACTACATATAAGTGAGAGGTGGGCGTTTCTTTATCTTCTTCAACCAAAACAAAAAAGTAACCTATCAAAGGCAGAAGGAGATGTAAGAATCCAGTTATTTTCTGTTAAGTTACACATTTGTTTTGCACAAGTGTGAAACAATGCCACTCCTAGGATAGTTTTTATAAAAAACAAGAAGAGAAATCAAATGTTGAAGAAGATATAGAGAAGATGGGACTCTTTCTTTTTTTTTTTTTAAAGATTTTATTTATTTATTTGAGAGAGAGAGAGAGAGAGATCACAAGTAGGCAGAGAGGCAGGCAGAGAGAGAGGGGGAAGCAGGCACCCCGCTGAGCAGAGAGCCCGATGCGGGGCTCGATCCCAGGACCCTGAGATCATGACCCGAGCCAAAGGCAGAGGCTTAACCCACTGAGCCACCCAGGCGCCCCGAGAAGATGGGACTCTTATTCACCGCTGACAGGAATGTAAAATGGTACAAGTGCTATGGGAAACATAGTGGTTTCTCAAAAAATTTAATACAGAATTACCATATGGATCCACTAATTCTAAGTATACCTGCCAAAGAACTGAAAGGAGAGATTCAAAAATAGATTTGTGCACATCTGTGATCATAGCAGTATTATTTAAAACAGCCAAAAGATGGAAACAACCCAAATGACCATGGACAGGTGAATAAACAAACAAAATGTGGTATATTGTTAACAATGGAATATTATTCAGTCTTAAAAAGGAAGAAAATTCTGACCTTAGTTACAACAGGGATGAACCTTAAAAACACGCTAACTCAAATAAGCCAGTCACAAAAAAATAAATATTGCATGATTCCACTTGTATGAGGTACCTAATACAGTCAAAATCATAAAGACAGAAAGAATAGTGGTCACCAGGGATGGGAAAGAACATAAGGAGTTACGGTTTGGGATGATGAATAAGAACTGGAGATGGTTAATGGTAATGGTAATGGTTGTACAACTATGTGAATGTTCTTAATGTCACTGAATTGTGCACTTAAAAATAATTAAAATGGCAAATTTTATGTTACGTATATTTTACAACCATAAAAAAACCCACAAAAACTGAAGGAAAAAAAAGAAACCAAACCGCAATTCCACTTACTTACGGATTTTTTTTGGAGGAGTTTTGGAAAAGTTATTTTTCATTAAAAATGTTATTTGTGCAGGTAATGAGTTTATTACATTTTTTTTTTACATAAACTAATACTTTAAAAATCCCTCAATTTTCATTTCTAATATGGTAAATATGGAGAGTTATAACCAACATAAACAGAAGCTCTTAGGTCCTCAGTAATTTTTGCAAGGTAAAAGGGTCCTGAGACTAAAAAGTCTGAGATGTGCTGTCTTGTACAAAATTTATTCTCTTCCCACACCTGCATTATGTGAGTATCTTCATTTGTCCCAACAAATGGCTGCATTTGAAGCTGTATCACTTGCAGTCTGCAGACTAAAAGGACAGTGTGAAATATGGTAAAAATCATCACATTAACTCTTTATAATACTGTCTCTTGGATGCGCCATAATTACAGGGACTGAGCAACACAAAGCTCCACACAGATAAGTGGTCATATACAATAGAAAACTGTCAAAAGGCTCAAATGTTGAACATTTTCCAAAGTAGTTCTGTAAGTATCTAGCAAGAAACACGTATTTCCTTTTTTTCTGTTGGACCGTCATTAGGATTTACAGTTCCAGGCTGGATTTGGGGATGGGGGTGGTCGAGGCATTGTTTCCGAAAACCACTCCATCCAGTGCACCCGTGCAAAGAATTTAATTCTCTCACCATCTTGCTACTGGTCTCTGGCAGAGGGGTGTGGCTTGGGAGCTAGGAAGCAATCCAAAACAGCAGCTGAGGCTGCCCCAAACCGTGTCCTAGCAAAAATTTCCTCCATTTTGGGCCAAGTCAATTTGCCCCAGCAAGAGGCCTAATGTTTTATGGGGAAGAGGTAAATAAAAAGGAAATTAGAGAGCATGGACGGAGATAAGCAGCAAAACCATATCGGTTTCACGTGCGCGTTTGTTAAACGATTTGTATGCTAATCATATGCGCGAGGGGGCAAATTAGAATCGCTATTCCTGAGCCTACAGCTGCCTGCACTTTTCATAAGGGGTCTGCAGTTCTGGATGCGGGACAGAAGTCAAATGCTTTTCTTATCCGAACCATCTTTCTGCATTCATTTTGGGCCAGGCCTGCGACCAGTCTCGCGGACTGCAGCTGAGACACTCCCAAACAAAGGGAATGAATGTCCTCCCAAGGGAGCGGAGGAGGGAAAGGTGGCCCCAAGTGCCCGCGCCAGGTGTCCCTCCGGGTAGAGCATGCGGGCCACGGGGATGAAAGTCTCAGGGGCGTCGGCGGGGTGCGCTCGGGAAAGGCTGAGCACGGGCACCCGGCACAGACCGGAACACGCCCGGCCCACAGTCAAGGTTAACCCGCGCACGGGAGGTACCTGTGGAGGCCTCGCACAGCCGAAAGGCACTGGGCGATCATGGGACGGCCGAGAGGCGGCTGCGGGCGCGTTGTCCTCCGGTTTCGCGTGGGGGAGCCGAGAGGCGGCCTACAGGAGGAGGCAACAGCTGCAGCAGCGACCGGCCCTGTCCGCGCCCTCCCACGTGCGGCAGCCCCACGCCGTCGCCCAGTTCGGCCCCGCCCCCCCGACTTGCGCCCCGCCCCGCGCGCCTTGCGCCGCCCGGGGGGCGGTTCTGGCGAGACCCAGTGGCCGGGAGCCCAGCGCGCAGCCGGGTGGGCTGAGGGCAGGCGGCGGCTTGGGAGCCGGGGAAGTTTGGGCGACCGTGGGCAGTGCTGCCATCCGGACCCAGGTTGAAGCCGGAGGACCAGGGGGCGGGCGTACTGGCTTACGGACGCCCCCAGGCCCGCTGCCACTGTGTCGCGTCCTCTCGCCTGGTAAGGGGCTTCTGTCTGGGTTGGGTGCGTCTCCCACCGCCCCAGCTGGGGCCTGCACCGCGCACCCGCAGCAAACCCCGTCTGGGCCAAAGCGAGGCCCGGATACTGAAGGGAGGGAGAAGGAGGTCGATGTCCTCTGGGGAGAAGAAGGGGGAGAAGCCTGGAGGAGGTTGAATATCTTCGTTTCCCCTCTCTTTTTTTCTTTCTTTCTTTCTTTTTTTCCCCCCACCTTCTGCCCTGGACCCTATTTAGCACTTGCAATCCCATGGCCTAAAGACTGGGCTCGCCTTTAAAATAAGCCCAGAAATAATAAACATCCTGGCGGCGGGTACCACACCCTGGTTTTGGATTAGGGAACCTGGGGAACAGATGGATGATGCGATTTAGTGGAAATAAGCCATTAAGGCCGGCTGGCCCTGCGCCACTGTTTGGATGCGATAGTATTCCATGTGAATGAACATGACCGGGAGCTTCCAGCTTGTCCACGAGAGCACAGCTACCGCAGATAGCGTTGGTCGGTGTGTAGTATCCATCGACTTAGGCAATGATTTTCCGACATGTCTTGTTTAAAAAAGAAATACCATTTTTATTAAGAATGACATTCAGTGGTTGAACACCCTTTCATTAATGTATTTCCTCCTCAAATAACAGTCTAAGCCCACAAAAGTTGATGCAGGGTAAATTATACATACAAATCTAATGAAATAGAGGAGGATGGTCATTTTAGACGAGCTTCTGAGTCAGCAGTATGAAATCTCCCTGAACTTAGTACTGAGGCCTTTTGGGGATTTCTATATCTGTATCTGTTCTCCTATCCTGATCTGTATCTGTACTATACATGCTGTTAAGATACAGTGAGATATTCAGTGAGTGTCTGAGCTTGTGTTCTACATGTTTTGAGGACGATTTTACTTTTGCAGGTTTTAACATAATTTAATACTACTGGGTATAAGTGAAAATACGTAATACCTTACTATAACAATACTTTGTGTTCTCCTGACTCTTTAAAAACAAGAATGAAGGTAATAAAAGTTTTGTTTTTGCTTTTTACTTTCTGTGTAATTTATAACCTTGTTATTTATAACCTTCCTGACCAATTCTTTAACATAACTTAGATCACTGTTTTCCTTTTTCTTATCAAGGAAAAGTGTTTAAGCTTTTAAAATGTCATCTATCAAGCACTTAGTTTATGCTGTTATTCGTTTCTTACGGGAACAAAGTCAGATGGATGCTTATACTTCAGATGAACAAGAAAGTTTGGAAGGTAGGCACCTGCTCTTCATGTTAATTTGTATTATGATTGTAAACAAAGACTAAAATAACTGTAAGCCTGACTTTATGATCTATTATAACAAAATTAAGATATTTTATTTATCTTTCAAGAAGAGAGATTGTGTTTCCATTTTCTGAGGCTTGTTTTAATTAACAGCACAATATGAGGACAGTTGTTCATTTATTGAACAACTGTTATGTGTCAGAACTATGTTGTTCATACTGTAGGGAATTTTTTCTCTACAGTAACTGTTAGGTTAGTATTATCCTCACTTAACAGAAAATGAAATGAAACCAGATAGATTAAGTGACATAACAATGAAATGTGGCCAAGTTGAGATTTAAATCCTGGTTTTTACTCTGAAGATCTTGTCTCTTCCTAATAGGAAAGCATCTCGTTTAGAATCAATACCTGAAAATACCTTAGTCATCATAAAAGCAATAGGTAAAAGTGTAATAACTGCATCACAATTAAGCTCTGATAACTTACTATTTGGGGATTTGAAAATGAGAGGATTTCACTGTTGTTTATGTGAGCTTTAAATATTAGACTTGGTAATCTGTGAAGTTGAGCAGGACTTGGATGATAGCATCACGTGTTTCCCTGAACACCATCTTTTCTGCTTCACATTTATGCATTATAAAATTTAAATTCAGTATAACCCTAAAAAAAGGTAGAATTCTGCAGATAGGCTTGTGGAGGTTCAATGAGTGTAGCTTCCTTGTGGCCTAAAGACTTAATTATTGCAATGAGACAGTACGTTTGGGAGAATTTAATAGATATCATACAATTTGATTTTGCCATCTTGAAATTATTTCTCTGATAAAGGGGATACCTCTATTAATTTCAATAAGCACCTCCATTGTGAAGTGCTTTTGGTAAGCACTTCCCTTGCTTTTAAGAGGTGGGGATGAAAATTGGGCATTTGCTCTAAATCTGCCTGCAATCTGGTAAGACACTGTCTTTCCAGGTGGCAGTGAGAGGAGCAGGTGACACACAGTTGGAGAACATTGCATTTGGTTCTTTTCATATTAAGATCTTTTTGTCCTCCTTAGTGGTTAAACCATGTGAAGGTAAAGGTGACTGATTATCTAAAGAAAACATTGGTTATGGTTGTCCAGTAGCAAAGAGATAAATACAGTCATTTAATAGAAGATTTTTTTTCTAATCAAAGGCAGTATAATACATATTTCTAAGGACCAGAAAGAAAATTGAGGGTTTTTTTTTTAAAAAATCAAGATGTTATGTCCTATTTTTAGGATGGCCTTCAGCCAAAAATATGTGCCTTCAGCTGTTTGTTATATATATGGCAGCCAGAAATGGTGCCAATTGTTTTTGACCGACCCCTATTTTTGACTCTGTGAGTCTAATTTAATTGAGTATGAAATCATGTGAAGTCTGCCCACCTTCTAGACATTTAAAAAAGCCCTGGAAGAGGAGCCTCAGTTCTCGTACCAGCCTTACCGTAGTGGTAAGTTTTTACAGTCTTATCACCTTTGAGCTTTTTCGTCAGAAAATATCACCCACTCCTAACTGTTGTCATCTACTGACATCTGTTTCATGTGCTCCTGCTCCCTGTCACTCTCTCTAATACTAATCTGTCTGAATTTTTGGCACTTGCGATGACCTCATAGGTGTTTCTTTCCGTTCTCTCAGCACTCTGTTCCTTGACCTGCTTGTCCTCTAGTGATCTCAACCACTGAGCAACAGGGCCATACCCTAGACTAGTGGTTCTGAACTCAAGGTGGTTTTGTTTGGGGATATTCTTGACTGTCACCACTGAGTGGCTGGTATTACTGGCATCAAGTGGGTAGAGGCCATGGATACTGCTAAACATCCTGTAATGCACAGTATGGCCTCCAAGAACAAAGTCCAAACTGTCAGTAGTGCCAAGGGTGAGGAATTGTTCCCTGGACCTTCTCATTTTTGAAACTGCATTCTCTCTATCATCTCTATTGTAAACATTTCACATTCTGACCAGCACTGCCTGTCTTTGCAGCTCACTCCCTCTAGAATCCCTACCCCAGTAATTCTTTAACTCTATGAGTATCTCCAGTCTACTGATCCCTTACCCTTCACACCCTCTTCCATGGTTCATCATTATGTTCATGCCCTTGTATATCTCTCCCTTTCTTGCAAAACATGACCTTTTTTAAATTCAGCTCTTTACCACCTCTGTGTTCATATCCATGTGACTGTGTATAGATGGAGCAAACCATACAACTTTGCCAATTGGTTCCTCTTTGAATTCATGATCATGAGCCTCAAGTGGATGTTGAGGCTCATACTGTCTCTTCCAAGTTCATGCATACTTTTGTTCTCCTAGACCACTACTTTAACACTTTTTCTCCTGTCTTCTCAAACCCTCAAATGACCTCCCCTGTGTGCACTTTTAGTCGCTGACCTTGCTTTCTACTCCACCAAGAAAGTTCAAGTAATAAGAAAACTTCCACAGACTCCCCCTGCCCCATCTATCCGCACACCAGCATCTATATCCTCACACACTCTGCCTGTCGGCCCAGATATGGTAATAGTATGCCATGGACTAAATATTTGTGTTTTCTTGAAATTCGTATGTTGAAACCTAACCCATTGTGATGGTATTAGGAGGTGGGGTGTTCATGATCAGGTTAGTGCTCTTCTAAGAGACCCCAGAGAGCCCTTTGCTCCTTCTACCATGTGAGGACACAGTGAAGAGACACAGTCTGGGAACCAGAAAGCAGGTCTTCACTAGACACTGAATTTACTAGCCTCCAGAACTATGAGAAATAAATTTCTGTTGTTTATGAGCCACCTAGTCTATGGTGTTCTGTTAGAGCAACCCAAACAGACTAAGACACTGTAGATATGAACTATCCACTGTCTTTTCTAAATGAAACCTCTCTATTGACACATGGGATCTGATTCTATCCTGTCTCACCTCCTCCGAGTTATCGTTCGAGTTATTCTACCCTTCTTGTCTTACATCTCCTAGTTCACGTCCTACTAGGGTTGCCAAACTTCCCTCTGTTCTGGATCATTTATATCAGAATATACTTTTCATTATTTCTCCCTTCTTAAAAAAGCAAAAACAATAGCTAATTACCCTTGCCATATTACCCCACTACTTCTGAACTACTGCCTACTCTGATTGTCTTCCCCTTTTGCTGGAAAACTTTGAAAGAATTGTAGATACTTGCTTTTTAAAATTCTTCTCCTATTCTTTTTTTTTTTTTTTAAGATTTTATTTATTTATTTATTTAACAGAAATAGATATCACAAGTAGGCAGAGAGGCAGGCAAAGAGAGAGGAGAAGCAGGCTCCCTGCTGAGCAGAGAGCCTGATGCGGGGCTCGATCCCAGGACCCTGAGATCATGACCTGAGCTGAAGGCTGAGGTTTAACCCACTGAGCCACCCAGGCATCCCCCTCTCCTATTCCTTTTTAAACCCATTCCAGTTAGGCCTTAGCCTCAGTCTTTCTGCCCATCCTGTTCTCATCAAGGTCATCAGTGATTTCTGGATTCTTTAGTTCAGTGGTCTGTTCTCAGTCTCCATCTGCCTTACTAGCTGCTATTGATAAAGCTGATGATCTCCCTCATCTCACCCACACCCCGAGGCCACTGTTGTACACTTGATTCAGTTGGCTTTCAGGCTACCTCCTCACACTCTCTTAGTTTTCTTATTATCTCATTGTTTGCTCCATCTGTCTCCTTTACTAGTTTCCCTTCTTTTCCCTGACCTGAAGTGTCCAGGGTCCAATGCTTGAACTTCTTCTCTTCACTATCTATACTCAGTTTTTTGATGATATTGTTCCATTTCTTGACATTCAACCAAGACTTTCCTTCTGAACTGCAGATTTTTATATCCAACTGCCTACTAGATATCTCCACTTCTATGTCTAATAGGCATCTCAAACTGAATATTTCCAAGACTGAACTCCTGATCCTCCCACCCAAAATCTGTTCCCTATCTCAGTTGATGGCAACTCTCTCTTTTCAGTTGCTTAGGCCCAAAACTTGGGTGGCATTCTGGACTCTTTTCTTTCTTTCAGATTCTGCATTTAATCATTTAGTAAATCCTGTTGGCTGTACTTCTAGAGTCTTACCATTTCCTCCCACCTCCACTGATGTCACCCTGGGTAGAATTAAGTGGTTTTCATCTGTTTTAACATAGTGGCCTCTAACTGGTCTGTTCTTGCAGCTTTGTTGAATATTCCCAACACAGCCACCAGTGATCTTTTAAGACAGAGTGTGTCAGGGGCACATGGGTGGCTCAGTCAGTAGCGCATGTGACTCTTGATTTTGGGGTTGAAAGTTAAAGCCTCATGTTGGGTGGAGATATTACTTACAAATAAAATCTTTAAAAAATTTTTAAAAAGTTGGGGCGCCTGGGTGGCTCAGTGGGTTAAGCCGCTGCCTTCGGCTCAGGTCATGATCTCAGGGTCCTGGGATCGAGTCCCACATCGGGCTCTCTGCTCAGCAGGGGGCCTGCTTCCCTTCCTCTCTGTCTGCCTGCTTCTCTGCCTACTTGTGATCTCTGTCTGTCAAATAAATAAATAAAATCTTGAAAAAAATTTTTTTTAAAAAGTAAAACAGAGTATGTCAGATTCTGTCATTTCTCCACTCAAAATCTTGCAGTGACTCCTCATGTTCCTTAGTCATGTTTTAAAGATTCATATATTTGGCCTTCTGTGATGTGTTGTTCACTGACTCTTTGCCTTTCTCATTTGACTTGAGCCAAATTAGCTTCCTAACTCTGAGTACACTACCTCTTCTTTCCTAAGAGCTTGTGCTATAGTTGTTTTTTGCTGCTTGGATTGTTACTACTTCAGAAAATGGTAATACCTTCATTGTCTTTGAGTCTTTGTAGGATCTCTTTTCTGAATGAGGCCTATGCTGGGTGCTCTTATGTCTGTAGCCTGCTTCCCTGCTTTGCTCTCCACATTTGGATCTCTTTACCCTGCTCTACTTTTTATTGCTTATAGCCTACCTCTCCACCCCTGCCCCCAAATGTCAGCCCCAAGAGGTCAGGGGTCTTTTCTGTTTTATTCACTATGTGATATATCTGAAGCATATAAAAAAGTGCCTGACGCATAGTAGGTGGTCAATAAATATTTGTTGAACTGAATTGATGAATTGAGCCAGGTGATCCTGGGCCTATCACTCAGTTGATCTGTATCTTAACTTCTCAGTCTGTTAGATGAAGCTGTCTGCCTCCTCTTCATCTGATAGATTCGTCAAGAGAATCAGAATCAGAATCAGGGAAGGCATGTAGCTAACGTATGGCAGCTTTTGAAATGGGATATGGTAGTGTTAAATAGAACTCTTCATTTGCCCTGCTCCTCATCAGTACCAAATGCAGAATGTTTGTTGTTAAAGTAGAACAATAATTATATACAGTATTTGTTTATATTTGTATGACTTATTCCTGACTATGACCTCCTGAAAGGAAGACTGAATGTAATAATCCTTGCTTCATAAATGAATCTTGAAGTAAAAGATAAATTATTGCACTTAGGTTATTTGATTTTTTTTTTTTTTTTACTGGATGAGAAATGGTAATGAGGTAATCCTGAATTTTTGTCATACCCTTACCCCCATCCCAACTACTGCCTACCGTTTTTGTGTTCCTTTTTCTGGAAAACTCTTTGAAAGAGCTGTCTATACTTGCCTTTTCTAATTTCTCTCCTATTCTTTTTTGAACCCATTCCAGTTGGGCCTTTGCCTCAATCTCTACAACCAAATCATCATTAAGACTAAACACTTTGGCAACGGGGTTTACCTGTCAAACAATTCTGTTTACTTATATAGGGAATCTAACAGAGTCAAAATCTTAGAATCAGGGAGTAGAGTGACAGTTGCTAATGCTGGGGAAAGAGAAAATAGGAGATGGTCAAAGGGTACAAAGTTTCTGTTATGCAAGATATTTAAGTTCTGGGAACTTAGTAGTCTGCCCAGTGCCTATCACTAACTGTGTTCTATACTTAAAGTTTGGTAAGAAGGTAGATCTTAGGTTAAGTGTTTTTACTACATGCGTATGCATGATAATAACAATGGTGAGAGGAAACTTTGGGAGGCAATGAATATGTCTCTGGCCTTGACGGTGGTAATGGTTTCATGGGTGTATACTTATCCCCAAACTCATGGAGTTACAGACATTGTATATAAACAGCTTTTTGCATGTCAACCATACTTCAGTAAAGTGGTTTGAAAAAACACACACCAAATAATTGTGTTTAAGGCAAAACAGATATCTCCTTTAATGATATTTAATTGTGTCTAGTATGTACCAGATCTGTGTTTTAAGATTAGTGACAGCAGAGATAAAGGAGCTGGACTGAATTGCCTCAACAGAATAGAGCATAAAAATCCCTTAGGTATCACATGGACTTTTCACCTGTCAGTATTTAGCAGTAAAGTTACATACTCTGGGTTTTGGTTAAGGGCTTGGTTGTGTACTATCCCTCTTTCCCATGTCCGTGCATTAATGTTTTGAAGGAGAGAAGTGCTTTTCTCTACAGGTTGTATTGTTGTTATTTCCTCTGTAATTAAACTATTACTTCCAATGTAAATATAGATGTAGATTAAATTTATTGAACACCTATTATTTGCCAGATATATTAATGTCAGAGATGAGTCAGATACAGTCCTTATCCGTAGAGACTGTCTAATGTGGGAGACAGACATTTAAACATACGAAATGTAGCATGAGAAGTTCAATAATAGAAACAGGTACCAGCGACATGGCCACAGTAAAGGCAATGACAAGTCTGATCAGGGAGGAAAGATACTGATCAAGAATAAAAAAAAAAAAGAATAAATATATACACATAAACACACATATACATTTACCATTATGATTATTGTTATTGTTTACATTAACTGTCATCATGGCAATGGGAGCCTGTTTCCTTGTGGCTGAGTGTTTTTAGTGCTGGTATGGACTGAAGTTCGAGAACAAATGTTTGGCAAGAATAGAAATTGAGAGAATGAGAAAGGGCGAACAGTGGATTATGTTCTATGTAAAAGATACTCAGACTTCTTATACTTGGTAACTTGTTGCTTATTCAGTCCCTTTTCTAAGGACGGTTGTTCTCTGGATAGAGAAAGTAGTATTTTCATTTCTTTTATGATAGAGGCATTTTTCTCAGGACCACAGTTATTACATAATGTATCTTTTAAAAAGTCATATACAAATATAAGTGAATCTATAATAAATCTGACAAAGGATGATGAATACTGTATGATCTCTCTTATATATGGAAGCTTATAAACCAAGCACAAAGAAGAGATTGGTGGTTTCAGAGGTGAGGAGTGGGGTGAGAGAAGTGAATGAATTGCTTTTGTGTTGTTTTTAGTTTAAGTATATTGAGTACAGATAATAATAAAACTCATCCACAAATATAAGTGGATCTCCTCCACACTGTCTGGAAGTACACTGAACATTTGGGCTACATTCTCATTTCGGGAGCCAGGAGAGAATTCCTTTTCAAAGGAGAGCATCCCCAAGATGAAAAGCTGCCACCATTTCCCTCTGTGAGTACTTGTAGAAATAACAGGATATCTTTCTTCCCTCTAATTGCCCTGGTTTGGACTGCTTGTCTGTTTAGATCACTTAGGTGGGAACCCTCCCTGATTGGAGGGGTCATTTTCGTGACTCTGTTATGTAGCTGGTACATATTTCTATTAGTGAACTTGTTATGCTGTATTACATGCATTTAACTGTCTCCCACATTAGACTGTCTCTGTGAGGATAAGCCTTGTGTCTTATCCTTTCTAATGTCTAATCCTTTCTCAGCATTCCTACCAGACTTTTAGTTCTAAACACAAATCCAGTTATATTATTCTCCGTTACGGAATTGTTTAATGGCTCTCTACTTGCCCACAGTGGGAAGTGCACATTCTTTAAGAACGTTATGTAAGGTACCTTGTCATCCAACAACAGACTTGCTTTCTAGCATAATCTCCCACCTATCTCTCCACCCTGTCTGTACCCTGGCCATATCAGTTATCTTGTCCTACAACAAATGCAGATGACACACCTTTCACTGTTTAACATGCTATGTATTTTTGTTTTTGTTGGCCTTCTTCTCTTAATCGAAAGCTTCATCACATGGGTAGCAATTTTTATCTTCCGATTAACTGCTGTATTAGGAAAGCACCTTGCACATAGTAGGTGCTTGGGGTAAATTTGCAGGCATGAATGAATTTTTTTAAAGTCCACCTATCTTCACATAAGTAAATATACCAGCCACTTTGTTTCTGTTACTCTTTTTGGTCAGGTTTAGAATTCTGTTTCTCACATTGAAAAAGAAGGCTTTTTTGTTTGTTTTATTCAGGATGGTTAATCAGATATTGGCAGAGAGGAGTCCGTTGTTGTTAATGACATGATTCAATAAGAATATGATGTAATGGCTATATTGAGAAATTATATTCTAGGTAACATTTTTTCCTTAAGTAAGGAAGAAGAAATCAAGTTGTCTTCCCTTAGCAGCTGGTCTATAAACAGAAATCTCTATGTAGCTGAACCATTTAGTTTTTCCTTATGTTCTGTGATCATAAATACTGAATTACCACAGATTGCACAGAGTGCAGATTTCTACCAGAAAAAAAGGTCGTTTCTTTTTTTAGGTTGCTAATTTTTTTTTTCACTATTCAAATTTATCTCAAGTTGCAATTCAGTGCTTGGAGACAGTTTTTAAAATCAGCTCAGAAGATACCCATCTAGCAGTTTCACAGCCTTTGACAGAAATGTTCACCAACTCCTTCTGTAAGGTAAGCTGTCACTGTTTTCTCATTAGTATCTGATTTAAGTGTGACTACAATAATGATGTTGGGTTGTTAACATTTGAGGGGCTAGACTTTAGGTAACTAACTTCTTCCTAGGTGTAAGGTAGATAGTCCACATGGAGATGATTTGGGACCTAAAATATAACTTTTAATGTGCTTTAGGTTTTCATATTAGTAGCTGTTCACATCCTTTCACCTTCTTTTATGTTTAATGATATGTCTTAGTTGCTTTTTAAGTCCTGTTTAGTCTCTGAGCATTTTTAGATTTCTGACATGGAATACAAGTTAAAAACAGAATTTTCCTGTTTACAAAGCAACTATGTAGAAGTAGATTCATTAGGAATTGAATCATCATTTTGAAGCAGATTTCATAAAATTTGACCATTGATAGGAGCTCTTTAAGACAGGGGAAGTTTCAGGGTCATTGTGCAAAAGTAATGCCAAAAACCAAGTTTTCTGATATCCCTTCTCTCAAGAACTGTTTATAATGGTCTCTGGTTTCTGGCCTTTTCAGGGAACATGGACCATAACACTGCCTAAAAAAAATTTTTTTTGAAGACAGTTTTATTTATTCAGTGATTGATTTGTAGAGAGACAGTGTAAGCAGGGAGCAGTGAGGGGTAGAAGGAGAGGGCTAGAGAAAATCTTAAGTAGGCTCCATACCTAGTGCAGAGCCTGATGTGGGGCTCAGTCTCACAACACTGAGGTCATGACCTGAGCCGAAATCAAGAGTCTGACATTTTACCGACTGAGTCACCCACGCATCCCTTAAACTGTCTGAAAAATCTTAAGGTTACTGATTTTAGGGCCCCAGGGTGTCCTCCCATGTGTTTTTTCATAACATTTTGGTGCCTCATGAAATCCTTTTGTTATTCTAGTTCTGTATTCAAGCTTCGGTAGAAAATGAGGAACTCAGGGGAAAAGCCGAAGCATGTAGTATATACTTCAGCCTGGCAGGGACATTGCTGATACTACCACATTGGCTGCTTCTAGAACTTGTTGGAAGAGGTTCTGAGAATTGCAGTGAAGATTGCAAGTTGGCAGTATTATCTTCCATCTTTCTATACTTGGAAAAAAGAACAATGCGGTTATCAGACAGATCAATACTAATTATATGACAAAGATCTAAGGAGATAGTGACATGTCTCTGTGTCCCCCATCAGAGAATTCCCCTTTGCTCTGCTTTGGTTGCTGTGATTGTCTGGGCTTCTGGCCTCCTTAGGGAACCCCATTGCAGTGGCTGAATATGCCCATGGTTGAAGCTGACTTTATTTAAGTCCTAGATGCCCAAGAGGCTTGTGCTTGAGACAACACTTGGATTTGCTCATTCCTTAGCTCCTGTCACTGTTCACCTCATACTAAAGAGATCAGAATTTTTTTTTTTTTTTTTTTTTTTTTACTTCCCAGGAGACTCAAATTGACTTTTGCGCTCTGTTTAAATAGGGCTCTGTTTTCTTTCTCACTGTTTCCCTATGATTATATTTAATTGTAAAAATTTTTTACTTACTATTTTTAGAATATAATTTCTTGGAATTGGCTGCATTGTGTATCTGCACAGTGTTATTTGTGGTATTAATCCTTTGTTATTCCTATTTAACAGCAGCAACTTCATCACGTACATGTTTGTTAGGAGAGTACCTCAAAGAGAGTCTAAAACTTGCCTAAAGCAGCATCAAAATTGTTAAAATTAAAGAAATTATGTCTCTATTTCGCCATAAAAAAGAGTGAGGTCTTGCCATTTGCAATGGCATAGATGGAACTAGAGGGTATTATGCTAAGCGAAACAAGTCAGAGA
This sequence comes from Neogale vison, assembly GCF_020171115.1. Lineage (NCBI taxonomy): Eukaryota > Metazoa > Chordata > Mammalia > Carnivora > Mustelidae > Neogale > Neogale vison. Next base: position 222,441,419 of record NC_058091.1, read on the forward strand.
AAGACAGATACCATATGATTTCACTCATATGTGGAATTTAAGAAACATGCAAACAGCAAAGGGAAAAAAGAGAGAGAGAGAGACAAACCAAGAAACAGATTTCAGTATAGAGAACAAACTGAGGGTTACTAAAGGGGTGGAAGGAGGGGGATGGGTGAAACAGGTGATGGGGATTAAAGAGGACACTTACGGTGAGTACCAGGTAAAGTATGGAATTATTGAATCATTATATTGTACACCTGAAACTAAAATAATACTGTATGTTAACTAACTGGAATTAAAAACTTCAGAAAAAAAGAAATTATTCATCTAAGTGTCCTTGGTTGTTACGTTGATCATTTTAGTTTTAGGAGTTAAGTTTCTATACTAAATGGATTCATTCCTTTTATATAAAGTAGATAACCCTCATCCCTACATTATGGGCTGCTCAAATGTATTCAGTGAATATGAGAATTAGTTTGCAAAGATATAGAACTGTGGCAATTTCATTAAAATAATTCAGAAGGATTTAGAAGGGAGAATGGATTAGAGTCCATTTATCAATATGCCATTTTTTGTGACTCGAAAAAGCCACTTTTTCCCCATGCATTAACTGTCCTGGCTTGTTAGAAGATGTGTCATAGAAGAAACCGTAACAGCAAGTACTGCGGTGCAGTCCTGTGTCCTTGAACTACACTTCCATCCTATGACCGTAGTCAGTTTTAAGTAGTGACCTCTAGTTACAAGGATTCCCGTTTCAACTCTATTTTTTTTTTTTAAGATTTTATTTATTTATTTGACAGAGATCACAAGTAAGCAGAGAGGCAGGCAGAGAGAGAGAGAGGTGGAAGCAGGCTCCCTGCTGAGCAGAGAACCCGATGTGGGACTCGATCCCAGGACCCTGGGACCATGACCTGAGCCGAAAGCAGAGGCTTTAACCCACTGAGCCACCCAGGCGCCCCTCAACTCTATTTTTTATTCCATTTTATTCTGATACTTTATGCTTAGAAAAACTGATTAGTAGAGAAAGATTACAAAATATAAGAACAACTCATGTACTTGATGAATGATTTTATACTTGTGAAAATTTGTGTGTAATTAGGGAAGTATATTTGAACGTTGGAGTTATCAAGTTCCTTGAAACTTTAGGCAAGACAAAGAACCTCGTTGGTATGTTCTAAATGTAGTACATAGGCACATTAGCTACAAATTATGTTTTCTTGAAAACTATAGCTTTACTCATGAACTTCAGAGTCAAGTGTAAAAGCAGCACAATTTTAAAGAGATCTTTCAAAAATGGAAAATTGCATTATGTTCCTGGTGCCACTCAAGATATTTCTGCTTGCGCCTTTGCTTTGAACCTTATAAATGGAAAGGAGGTTTGAGGATGGTAGTAGCTACTGAAAACAGGAAATTTACATTGTTTTTTTATTTTATGATGAAATTAATATATGTCCACTGTTTTAAAAAATTCGGTCAACATGGAATGATATAAAGAAGACACTGAAAATTTTACCTCCTTAGACCTTTCCTGTCTTTGTTTTTTAGCCTGTGTGCATGTATATGTATGTGTGTGTGCAGGTATTTAAGTAATAGGATCATCTTATTAGTGCTTCTTTTTGTAAACTGTGAATTTGACTTAGTGGGCTATTTCCTTAGATATTAAATGTGTTTCAAGATTTTCACTAATATAAAAAAATCTCTTGAATATATTTCTATTCCTATTTTTTGTATACTGGTTATCTATTTATTTTACCAGAATTCAATAGAATTTATTAGAAATTTCAGAAAAAAAAATCTTCACAACTATACCTAATACCTAATTTGGAAAACAAAATATCCTGTTTTTATTTTTAAATATAATGAATTTATTTTCAGCAGCATGTTCATTTAAAACAACAAAGCATTTCCATTCACTAAAAATATATTTGTCAATAAAATACACAATAAACCTGTAGCATAAATGTAAATAGTCAATTTATCTCCATTACCCACAGTATAATTTATTTTATGGTTATAGTATTTTAAGTATATTGGTTACTTATATTTGTTCTGCATGAAGTAGGATTTTTTGATCTAGGAAAAGCAAATAAAAAACTTTGATTCACTATAGCCCATTATCTTCTAGAGAAACTCTACATAGTCCTTTTTCTAATAAAATTATGTGAGAGGACTATTCGCCTATTTCTTTCTAATCTTTTTATTTACAAGTTAAATTTCATCACATGTAATTGCAGATGAGTTACTGTAATGCAGGTTATTCATTATTATTCATGATTCTGTGGGATGGCTCTTTTTTATGTAGCTAAATGGAAATACATTGATTTTTATTTAATTTCAGAATGATGTTTTGCCTCTCTCAAACTCAGTGCCTGAAGATGTGGGAAAAGCTGACCAATTAAAAGACGAAGGTGAGGATTTCATAAAGAAATTACTTATTTAGTAAAACTTTCTGAAACTCTGGAAAAAAACTCAAATGACTCTGTCAGTTGATAAGATTCTGGTTTACACTGCCAAGCCTGGATTGTCATGAGACCACATGGTATTTGTGAAACAGAAATAAATGTGATGGGGAAAAAACCTAGAAACATAGAATGGCTTGTGAGCAATATAGTTGTGTCTTGTTCCAAGAGAAGCAGATCTGTCATGAATAAGACCTGGAAAACAGTCACTTAAAGATTACTTATAACTGAATTTGCTATGTGTACTCCAGCATACCAGATTCTTTTCTACGTTTAAAGAAATGAAAATAATTTTCAGTATTATTTTAACTCTTGTATATATTTACTGTTTTTGAATTCTTTGAAATTTGTTAATGCATGTATATGGCACGTAAGTATTAGCTAGCACATTTAGTTACTGTATTACTACATCTTCTAATAGTGGCTCTTGAAGCATTCTTGGTACTAATAAGTCACTGTTGAGGATCTGTGTTCAATTTTTCTATCATGTCATTTATGTTAAGCTATAGAGGAGAGTCAGGTCAGGCGTACAAGAGTTGTACTAAGAAGCTGGAGGGAAGTTTTAGTATTAGCAGTGAATGAGAGCCAAGAAATTCCATGTCCTATAGGCAGAGAGTTTTAGGGATTATGCCATGTTCTGAAGCTATACAATATTGATTCAGAACCATTTTTCTGGACTTTTCCTTATACCGAAAAAGGGTGTTTACTTATAAAAAAAACAAAAAAACCCAAAAAGCCCAACAGTTGATGTCTAAAATGGCAGATATGGGAGTTTTCCCCATTCCTTGGGCCTTATCTTCTCTATTAAATTTATAAATACATACATATATCATTGTTTTTAATGGCCACATAGTGTTCCATGGTACTGTAAGACCATGATTTACTTACCTAGATGGATAATTTTGTAATCCTAAATAACATTATCTTAATGTCTTTGTCTGCATTTTTACTACTATGATTATTGTCGTAGGATTACATTATAGAGTTCTGTATTTCCAACAAATACACAGCTTTTGATTTTCCATTTCCTATTTTCTTTAAGAAATGATAGTACTACAGTGACTTAAAATTTTAGAATGATGTCTATCATAGATTACATGCAAAAGTAAACAACAACCAAGGGGTACCTAGGTGGCTCAGTCAGTTAAGCCTTTGGCTCAGATCATGATCCTGGGGTCCTGAGAGTGAGCTCCAAGCCGGGTTCCCTGCTCAGTGGAGAGTCTGCTTGTACCTTACCCCCTGCAGGGCCCCCTGCCCCTGCTCATGCTTTCTCTCTCTCTCAAATAAATAAATAAAATCTTTAATAAAAAATTAAGCAACAACCAGATCCTTGTTGTCATTTGAGTCAAGAGTACTCCCCCACCAAGAATTTGAATTTAGGCTATCCAGATAGAAATGCATTTTCCATATATTTAGTTTCTAATTTTAACAATTTAATCTGTTGTGGTTTTTTTTTCTTGCTCAGAGTCTTATAGTGTCTGAGCTCAATGGGGATGATATTGAATAGATGGCAAATTGAAATTTAATTTTTGTCCGTTATGTTTACTCCTTCTGCAGGAGATTGTGTTCCCCACACAGTTTGCTATGATGTAGTGAATGATGGTAAGAGGAGGATTAGGAGTCATTAATACTGTTCCAGCATGGGTAACTGAACTACTCTTGCTTTCGCCTTTAACCAAAAGCTTTTATTCTTTGTTTTCCTTAAGACATATCATATCTAAGACACATTACACACAAAGTTAAAGCAATTTTATTTTATTTTATTTCATTCTATTGAGTGTACCGGGGGGAGGGAGGTGAGAAGGAGGTGAGAGGAAGGACAGAGGGAGAGAGAGAATCTCAAGCAGACTCCACACCCAGTGCAGAAGGCCACCCACAAGGCCATTGTAGATTGTCAAGATAAGATTATTCCGCGCTGTGTGTTATACTTACCTGTGTTAATCAAGGCTTCTAGTCAGCTAGTACCTTCCTGAAAGGTTGCTTTCAAATATTTCTGTGTTTGGTTTCTGAAAAGCTGCAATAAGCTCAGAAAAAACCAAGATGGTTTCATTTCTGTCATTTCCTCACACATCACAAAAGTCTAGGCATATCTTTTTTTTTTTTTTTTGATATATTTTTTTCAAGTCTAGGCACATCTTACAGGTCATCTTGATAATTAAAGGAGACAATTTTATAGGAGAGGACCACGAAAGCATAAATTGCTATAAAATGTTCATTTATATTTATCTTTACAAATTTCTTCATCTGTGTCCTGAATATTTGTACGTCAGATGTTTTGTAACTTTAGGCTTATTGCTACTATATGTAAATGTATATAGACATATAGTATGTAGACATTTGATGGGGTGGTGGTTTACAGGAAAAGACATACAATAGATTTTAATAATATTAATAATAATGATAATAACAGTGCCACCCTGCTAGTGAATGATCTGTCACAACTGCTAACTCAGGAAAGAATGGGTGAGCCCTGGTGCTGTTGGGGCCAGCTGCTCTGTCCTTAGGAACCCCAAAGGGACTGGACAGTCAGAGGCACAGTTCCTGGCTGGTTTTGCCAACACTGTCACGAACAAACTCAGATACGCTCTTGTGGGAGTAGCCAAAAACTCAAGAGAGGAGGGTTTGGAAAAGAGAAAGGTGGAATTTATTTCTGGTACCAGCTGCCGAGGGAGGTGGCAGCTCAAGCCTTAACAACCCACCTACTGCCTGCAAGGTGGACCCCTGGAGTTTTGCAGGAGAGGTTTAGGGGAGTAGGTGCCAGAGAGCAGGCAGGGAGCGCATGATCACGGCTGCGGATTAGTATGTTTTCAGCATGTGATCATGGACAGGGAAGGGACCTATGGTGTGTGGTCTTCTAGGCATTCTCTTACTATCAGAGCTTTTCTGGCCTGGCAGTGGGAATGTTCTGGACATTGCCCAACACCTTCATCCTTGCCTCAAGATAATGTGGTAAGAAATAAGCACAGTGGATTTTAGTTAGAGCATGAGTTAAGTGGTCGTGTCTATTTCTGGTTTTAACTTTTGGGGTCACTGGGACTCCCTAAGAACCCAAGATGAAAAGGCTCAAGAGCAAAAAGAAAATCCACATAACCAGGAAAATTCCTTTGCACAGGAGAAACAAACCTATTTAAGTATCTAGGCTCATGTAATTAATATTATCTTGCTCTGTCATAAAAACTATGTAATCCTCTTAGCTTCCTTAGAGGTTTTTTTTTTTTTTTTCCTTAGAGGTTTTATAGTTGTTACTTTTGGGGGGTGGGGATCTAAATTAATTTTTTTTTAAACAGCTTTATTGAGGGTTGCCTTGGTGGTACAGTTGGTTGAGCATCCGAATCTTTGTTTCGGCTCAGGTCATGATTTTAGGGTTTTGGGATCAAGCCCTGCCTTAGCTCTGCTCTCGGGGTGGGGGGAGTCTGCTTGACATTCTCTCTCCCTCTGTGTGTCCCTCCTCCCACTTGCTCTTTCTCTATCTAAAATAAATAATTCTAAAAAAAAACCCAAACAAACAAAACCCATCAACTTTATTGAGCTATAATTTGCATACCATACAGTTTACTCCTTTAAAGTGTACAGATTTGGGCGCCTGGGTGACTCAGTCAGTTAAGTGACTGCCTTCAGCTCAGGTCATGATCCCGGAGTCCTGGGATCGAGTCCCGCATTGGGCTCCCAACTCCACGGGGAGTCTGCTTCTCCCTCTCACCTTCTCCTTGCTCATGCTCTCTCTCACTGTCTCTCTCTCAAATAAATAAATAAAATCTTTAAAATAAATAAATAAAGTGTACAGATTCATTGGTTTTGTAGTATAGTCGTGGAGCTGTGCAGCCATTACCACAGTTATAGAACATTTTTATTACCCTAGAAAGAAACCATGTAGCTATTAGTAGAATCACTGTTTTTGTTTGTGTTTGTTTTTTTAAGAGAGTGCATGTGTACCTGTGTAGGCGTGAGTTGGGGCAGAGGGAGAGAGAGGGAGAAAACTCTAAGCAGTCTCCATGCAGAGCCCCATGTGGAACTCCATCCCACACCCTGAGATCATGACCTAAGTGGAGATTGAGTCAGATGTCTAGCCAACTGACCCACCCAGGTGTCTCTAATAGTCACTCCTTATATGCATTTCTGATTCTTAATGTGCAGTAACTTTTCACATGATTTTATTTATTTATTTATTTATTTGAGATGTGGGGAGGGGCTGAGAGAGAATTTTAGGCATTGAGTCTGATGCAGGGGCTCGATTTCAATCTCCATCTCATAGCCTGAGATAGTGACCTGAGCCAAAATCAAGAGTCAAACTTAACAGATGGAGCCTCCCAGATGCCCCACTTTTGCATGATTTTAGATGCTTTTGTCTACCTGTGTTTCCTTTAATCTTCCTGTTCCTGTTCCTTGTAAAGTTGTACTGTCCTCGTCCTATGAAGTAGCTAATGATCTGTTAAAAGACCAAGCTAATAGGAGAACTTCTGGTTTATTGGAATTTGGAAGGAATAATACAGACCTTTGTGATGTAAATCTTTCCTCTTACCCAGTGTTTTAAAATTTAGATTTTGAACAGAGGTTATTAATCAGTGAGCAGGACACATTCCATTTCAGGGAATACAGAAGATAGCCACAGGAAATCCCTTATTTTACTGGCTAGTTGTTACCCCAGCTAAATTATTTCCAGATGTATCTGCAGAGGCCCTTCTTGAAAATTAGTACCTGTGGGTAGCCCTGGTACCTGAAACTCTGTCTTTGTAGAAATTCATATCTACCTATCCCCTTTTAAAAATTTATCTCTGGAAGGGGTAGTGCATAAAAATATTATCTGTCAATATCATATTAACATGATTAATTTTACCAGTTTACCCACACAGCAGAGTTCTGAGGGCTTGACTATTTAGCAGGTGCATGTTTTGACAGGGAGGACTGAAAGAGGGATCCAGATTGAGATGATGATTGAGAAGGGTGTTGTATCTGGAATGGGGTGGGCAGCTCTAAAAAGAAGAGAGAGATGAAGATAGGAAGGTAAGAAGAGATTAGATTTCACCTAGATATTCATAATTACTGCATTAACTCACTGAAGCCTAGATTTCATAAGGTATGCAAACATTAATTGTTTTATGACTTTGCATTGTTAGGATCATTCAAACACACTGATGACTGAGGAGTATCAACTGTATAGTACAATATAACTTTTACCTCTTAGTGCCATTGAAAAAACATGTTGAGGGGGCATCTCTTGGCTCAGTTGGTAGAACATATGGCTCTTTTTTTTCTTTTTAAGATTTTATTTATTTATTTGATCCAGAGAGAGAGAAAGAGAGAGAGAGAGATCACAAGTAGGCAGAGAGCAGGCAGAGAGAGAATGGGAAGCAGGCCCCCCGCTGAGTAGAGATGTGGGGCTCAGTCCCAGGAACCTGAGATCATTACCTGGGCTAAAGGCAGAGGCTTAACGCACTGAGTCACCCAGGTGCCCCAAACATGTGGCTCTTGATCTTGGGAGCCCGAGTTTTCAAGTCCCACATCATGGGTAGAGTTTACATAAAAAATAAAAAAAAGAAAAATCATCTTGTTGACCTTCATATTATTGTAGTTTCTGTGATTCAGATTTATCTTTCAGACTTTCTATTTTTTGTGTATATTGTAGTTACTGTACATATTGATTATTTCAGGCAATAACCACATGAAAGAAGAAAATTATGCTGCTGCCGTGGATTGTTACACACAGGCAATAGACCTGGATCCAAATAATGCGGTTTATTATTGCAACAGGTAAACTAGCACTATTGTGGCAGGCTTGACGTCCTTAATCTGTCATTTACATTAATAGCTCTGAAGGAGAACTGTAAAGTTCATTTTGAAAATTTTGAAAGTTCAGAAATTTATAAAGAAGGAAAAATAAAACCTCATAAAATTACCGCTTAGAGCTAATCACTGTTACTCACCTTTTGTCATATTTTGTTTAATGTGAGTATAATCGATTTCCGATTCATTGGAATTCAGTAGCCATGTCATAAACATGTCCTTAATTTGTTGAAACTCTTCATAAACACTATATAAATGGATATAAATTAGTCTATTTTTACCTCTTCTTTTTTTTCATATTTCCAGTACCTATCATTGTGGCTGGCAAAAAGCACTCATTTTTTTATAAATGGATAAGTGTACCTTAATTTATTTTATTATTATTATTTTTTAATGTACCTTAATTTTACATAACTGCTGACCTACTGGATAACTTTGAGGTTGTTCATTTTTCTTCAATGTGATGAAGCTGTAGTGAGCAACTTTATTGCTCAAATTATTTTCTGAAATTTAGGTATTCTGGATTTTGGATTTTATCCTTGGATCTGCTTTCGTTTGGTTTAACAGGAATTGGTTAAAAAAATATTGTTGATGCTAATTGCAAATTTGTTCAAATTTCTTTGAAAAATTTTGCAAACTGATTTCCTTCCCTAGGAGTGTATGAGTGTATCTGTTTTTGCCATATCCTTTTCAGCACTAAGTACCTGAGTTATCATTTATTGTTGTTAATTTAATATTACTTTTATTTTAATAGTAATTGTTCAAATTTATATTTACTTACTGGTGAGGTTGGACATTTTTCAGATGTTGGGCATTTGTGGGTTTTTTCTTTAAATTCTCTTTGTACCTGTGCCAGGCTTTAGCCTGTTTGACCTCATAGTTCTTTTTTCCCTTTTCTGCCCTTTTTGACAGAGGGTCTGGCCTTTATAGGTTGCATTTCCCAGGCTCCTTTGTCACCTGGGTGTTGTCTGGGGTCAGCTACAGAAGGTACTGGCAGGAGACTGGAGGGTAGAGGAGGAGAGAAGTTGGGGTATTCCTTCCTCTCTTTTTATAACAGGGTGTTTATCCAGCAGGGGCTGCTTCCCATTCTTATCTCCAGACCCCACCCAACACACCGGCTATAGGTCCAGCTTTTGTCAGGCGATGTTAGGTTTTGGACTCTGCACTTTGTCCTCTGTCTTAGGGATGGTAATGGCTTCCTCTTGTTCCTCCTCTCTGGGTTGCTGCACAATGATGCCTATTGGCATCTCAGCTCTTCTCTTAACTATGTAGTGAATTCCCTGAGCTAAATTAATCTGTTTTATATGTTAAAGTTCCAGTAGTACTTCTGCAGTGATAGAAATGTTCCGTTTCTGCCTTCTTCAATACAGTAACCACTAGCCAGAGTAGCTTTTGACCATTTGCAGTATAGCTAGTGCAATTGAGAAAGTACATTTTTAGTGTTTAATCGATTGAAAGAGCAATTTAAATTAATTGAATTGCAGGGTGCCTGGGTGGCTCAGTGGGTTAAGCCGCTGCCTTCGGCTCAGGTCATGATCTCAGGGTCCTGGGATCGAGTCCCGCATCGGGCTCTCTGCTCAGCAGGGAGCCTGCTTCCTCCTCTCTCTCTCTGCCTGCTTCTCTGCCTACTTGTAATCTCTCTCTGTCAAATAAATAAATAAAATATTAATAAATAAATAAATAAATAAATAAATAAATTGAATTGCAATAGCCACATGTAGCTTGTGGCTGCTGTCCTGTATGGCATAGCTGTATATTAAAGATATAATCCATTTGTCCTAATTGCACAGCTTTTTGTTTGCCTTTTAATGTTTTTATATGTAAAACTTTTAAGTATTGGTGTAAGCAAGTTTGTTTTTCCTTTCTTTTGAATATTCTTCTGATGCTTTTAATCTTAAAGCTCTCCCCATTTGTGGACTTGACAAATAACTTTTCTTATTTTTCCTTCATATTTATTTATTTATTTAAAAGATTTTATTTATTTATTTATTTATTTATTTGACAAAGAGAGAGAGAGACAGTGAGAGAGGGAACACAAGCAGGGGTGGGTGGGAGAGAGAGAAGCAGGCTTCCCGCTGAGCAGGGAGCCCAATGCAAGGCTCTATCCCAGGACCCTGGGACAGTCACCAGACCTGAAGGCAGACGCCCAATGACTGAGCCACCCTCAGGGAAAGGTGGCCCTTTCCCTTCACATTTAAATTTTCTCATTGCAAGTGTGTTTTGGTGAATGTTATCTAGAACTTTTCATGACAGAATATAAAAATTGCCTTATATTATATATATATTATATTATATATTATATAGTAAGTTCTTAAATTTGGGAGAGATTATCTTTTATTGAGTTACCATATCATGTTTAGGGTATTCATACCCTTGTGAGGTCATCCCTTCTCCCTCGCCTTTTCTTTTCTTTTTTAAAAAATTATTTTGTATTAATATATAATGTATTACTTGTACCCCTTGGTACAGGTCTGTCAATCATCAGTCTTAGACAATTCACAGCACTCACCATCTGCACATACCCTCCCCAATGTCCATGACCCAGCCACCCTCTCCCCTGCCTTTTCTTTAGAAAAATCTTCCTTGTGTTGACACTGAATTTGTTTTCCCAAAACCCCTGTAGCTAATCTCAGTTGACAGTTCTTATTTTTATTCTTGAGGGCAATTACAGAATGATCCTTCTTTTTCATAATAGTATCTTACACTTTGAAGTTTGTTACTCTGTTCACTTGAGTTCTTTTCTCCACATTATATGTTCGCAGCTTCTTCAGTTACACCTCAGATAATACAGCTTTATGTTCTGCACTTTTGCTCTAAATTTGTTCTAGTTTACCTGTATGTGTAGTTCCCAGGAATTTACATGGAATTTCTGGAATTTGCCTAACCACAACAGTCTCATAGGGCTCTCATTTAACCTACTTCTAGATAACATAGTTATATATTTGCATTTTGTAGCATTATTTATTAAATTCATATTTTGCTTTTGACTTATTAAAGTGTCTCTGTTTCACACATTCTCTTTATTTTGTCAATCGTATTTTCGTTTGACAAATTCTTGCCAAACACCTGCTATGTACCAGTGCTGTCACTGGAGGTATAGTTGGTTTTCTGTACTCAAATGCAGAATCTTTTATTTTATCCCTATAGACTTTTATCTTGTTATAGACTCTTACGTGTATGACCCTTAGTCTTTTTGGATAATTTGTAAAGTAACATATTTGCTTTTGCTCCTAGTTTCTTGTCATCCATAAACTTAAGAATGCCATATATTATGTCAGTTAAGAAGTCAACTAAGAGAGAAATCACAGGGAAGAGGTTAAGAGCAGGGGTTCTGACCCAGACTCTTTTGAATTCTGATTTCTGACTCTGACGCTAAGTATGTGACCTTGAGCAAATTACCTAACATATGCATGCCTTAGTTTCCCCATTAGCAAAATATGGATAATAGTATCTACCCCATAAGACTTTTGTAGAGATTAAATAGTTAATACATATGAAGTACTAGGAAGCTATCTAGTAAAGAGTGTTTTACACAACAGTATTATTATTGTGTAATAATACTATATAATTGTATATCATTAATTATATACTATATTAACTAAATATTATTTATTATATCATTAATTCTGTTATATATTTAATATTATCATTATTATTTATGCATTCTGAGTTTTTTTGCTTTGATCAGAATATGAAGAAAGACCCAAATTTATTGGGGTCCAAATATGTTGTCGTTGTCTTTCTCTGATTTACTAGTCTGGTAGTAGGCCTGTTAAAATAAAGGAAATGATGTTAGACTGGAGTTGCTCTGAATGAATCTATGTCATTTATCTTCTTTTTTTGGGTAGGGGGAAGGTCTTCTTAAATTTTTTGAAAGACTTTGAACTTGAAAGAACTTTACAGTAAATATTTTTATATTCAGCCACACCAATATTTTTACCTTTAATATTTTACTACATTTGCTGTGTCACATGTTTATTTATCTATTTGTACCCCCTCTGTTCATTAGTCTGTCTTATTTTTGATGCATTTCAAGGTAAATTGCACCCATCATTACACTGTCCCCCTAAATACTTTATTATGCATGTCATTAATAGAGTTCTATATTTTGTATTTTTTTCCTTTGAGGTAAAATATACAAGTCATAACATACACAAATCTTAACTGCACTTTGCCTGAGTTTTGACAAATGCATACAGTTGTGTAACACAAAACCCCCTATCAAGCTACTGAAAATTATGCATGCCCCTTCAGAGTCAGTTGCCTAAAAGACCAGAGGCAGCCACTGTTCTGTTTTGTTTTATTTACCTACTACAGATTAGATTTGTTTCTTTGAGAGTTCCACATAAAAGAAATTGTACCATATATACTTTTAGGTGTGTGACTGTTTTTGCTTAGGTTGATGGTTTTGAGATTTACTGTGTTGTTGCTTGTCTCATTGGTTCTTGTTTTTAAGGCATTTTCTACTGTTGGCATGTACACAGTTCACCGAGACGTTTTCCTATTTATGGTCACCTGGGTGCTTTTGGTTTTTTGTTTGTTTTGTATTTTGTCCAGAATTTATAGTTATTATTTGTGGAAGATCCTTGTGGATCCAAAAGGAAGTTAGTTGTCCATACTAGAAATCTACATTTCCTTTACCAAAAAATCCCTTTATTAATGTGTCCTAATAATCTAACCCAGAAAAATTAAAAATCCATATACTTTGTGCAAAATGAACTTTGCAAGCTGTGTGTTTTATTCTCTGTCATCAGATGACAGAGATAAATGTTTTAATTTAACATGAAAATTTTTAATTTAACATGAAATATTTGAAAAAAAAATTTAATAGTATCACTAAATGTTATGAAGAGATATAGATGTTATCAGAAAATTGCTTGTTTATAGACCACAGTAAGCCACACACTTTTAACTGTGAATATGGTAAATTGGAGCCTAAATAAATCATTTACTTCAAATGAGATTAGGGTTCATGAATAGTCTTATGTTTACTAGTACTGGATTAAAAGAGATTCTTGTGCTTGCTTTTCATTTAGCTGTCATTAAGTTGAAATCAATAATCATGCTCATCTTTTTCATTTAAATAGTATTTTTTTCCTGAGGAGTTCAGTAATAGAGCAAGCAATTTAGTATTAAATAATTAGAAAACTTTATTTATATATTTAATATAAATATTGACAAAAGGTTAAAAAAAATTTTAGACCCCAGTAAAGTTTTAGATTATCTCAATAGTTTTGCCAACTACCCCTTGCATTTTTCTTAGCCAGCTGGCTGCCAAGAATTAGAAGCCCGGAATAGTAGATCTAAATATTTCTTTGGATATTCATTTTCACAGTTCTATTCCTATTCAAAATATTGTTCATATATTAAACTTGCTAGCATGAAATGTAGTTTTCTTTTTATAGAAGTGACTTTCTTATATGTTAGAAAATAATCCCTTGGCATATTTCTTAACCATGAGACTTTCTCGTCTAGTTTATCTTCTGTTTTAGCTTTTAGGATCCTAAGGATGCTTTAGGTTCAGCTTAGGTACCAGGAGAACCTCAGTCCCTTCTTAAAAACCCATTATTTATTTTTTCTTTTTTTCTCTACTCCCAGCACTCACTGATCGTGATATATAACATTTATGTCAGTTTATCATATGTTGTGCCTTATTTTATTCTCACACTTGTTTTATTTCTTCAGAAGAAAGGCAGAGATTGAAGCTCATACATTTTTGTATCTCTTATAGTACCTAGCACGGTTCCTCATAGAACTTCAGCCAATTTTTGTTGGATGCATGGAGGACTATAGAAGAACTATAAGAAATTTCCAGTGATATTGAAGCGACGACACTCACTTTAACACTTGTATACATAAAACAACAAATGATTGAGTACAGGTCTAAAACATTTCCAAGTACTTTATAATATGAAATGATATTTTATATTAAGCTAGCTAACTTTCTGTGTCTTCTATCCCTAAATAGTACTCTTACTTCTTTTGTACAACCTCATTGCTGAGTACATTACTTTACCCGTAACTGTCTCCTATTTCTGGAGTGGATGGATGGTTGAATGACTGAGACAATAAACGGAATTAAAGGTGTATAGGAGAGAGTCAGAGCATGATGGACAGAATTTGTCCAGAGACCTCTCAGATGATGGGGAATTGGAGATGGATCTAGATTTGATGGACAGGTAGAACTTAGATGGAGGATGGCGGAAGGTATTTTAAGTTGGAGAACATAGTTTAAAAGGCATGATTAGGGATGCTAGTAACAATGTGAGCTCTGAGAAAGACTGAAACAGAGACCACACTGTTTTTCCCTTTGTTTTCCTCCACCTCCATAAACAGCGTGTAGTTGTTAGGCTCACTTGGATTTGAACTTGGTTCGTGGAATTTGGAGTTGAATCTCAGGTCAGCTGTGTATTAGCTCCGTGATCTTGGGCAGCCGCTTAACCTTTCAAGCTTCAGTTTCTTCACCTGTAAAATAGAGGTAATACTAACCAGGTCATAGGGTAGTTGTGAGGAGTGATGATATATATAAAGCACCTAGCATAGTGCTCTAACTTATTTATGCATGACCTATGGTATGGGAGATTTAAGTTATCCGTGATTTTTCTTTCTGCCTTGTCTTCTATAAAAATAAAACACAGGTTATATTCATGCTCTTGTTCTAACAGGGTAAAGAAGGCGAGGGTGTCAGAAAACATGGTGACTCTGACTGTATTGTTCTATTGGAATTTGATTAGTTATGCCCTAATAACCAGACAGCAGGGGCAGAGAGAGAGGCCACATTGATACTCAGTTCAGACACTGACGTGTTTGGCTTCCTCTCACAGAAGATTTTAATATAGCCCAAATTCTCTTCCCTTTCCTGGCCTTAGAAGTTCAGGTGCCTGTTCTATTTTGAAAGAAAGATCCTAGCTTGCAGTCTGTGATCTAAAGCTAAAGCTATCGGGCACCTGAGTGGCTCAGTCAGCTAAGCATCTGAGGTTGGCTCAGATCATGATCCCAGGGTCCTGGGATCCAGCCCCACATTGGGCTCCCTCCTCAGTGGGGAGCCTGCCTCTCCCTTTCCCTGCTGCTCCCCCTGCTTGTGTGTGCGCGCTCTCTCTCTCTCTCTGTCAAATAAATAAATAAATAAATAAATAAAATCTTAAAAAAAAAAAAGAGGCTAAAACTATCAAGATTGAAACATAGTCATCCTCTTCCCTTCTGCCCCCCCCCCTCTGGGTCTGATTCTCCCTGCCTTATTCCTTTTCTTTTTATCAGTATCTGAAGTGAGAGTCAGGGTGTCTTCTGCTCAGTTTACCTTTTCTGTATATCTCCCAACAGCTCATTTGTTCCCTTCTCCATTTTTAAGAACCTCCAGGTTCTTAAGTTTTGCTAAACTAGTGCTACAGTAACTTGGTTTGGTTTCCACTGTCCACTTGCACTCCCTACTCCAGTCTTCTGACAAAAGGGTCTTTCTAAAATGTGCAATTAATCATCTAATTTTTGCTTTCTTCTTGCTAGACCCAAATACCTATATGATCATATTTAAACTCCTCAGCATGATGCATAAGATCTTTTATAATTATGCATTTAAAAAACATTTGGCTGCTTTTGTTAGCCATTCATTTTTTAAAATAGATTATTTATTTGAGAGAGAAGGCACGAGTGGGGGAAGGGTTGAAGAATGGGGAAAAGCAGGCTCCTCGCTGAGCAGAATCCTGATGTGTGGTGCGATTGCAGGATCCTGGGATCATGACCTGAGCCAAAGACAGACGCTTAATCGACTGAGCTACCCAGGCATCCCATCATTTTCCTTTTAAAAATTTCATTATTTTCACTGTTCTTCCTACTCCATTCTTCTTTCTACTCTATGCACATGGAATGTGAAATTTGCTGACATGCTGACATGTTGAGACGTCTCTCCATGCTTTCATGTGCGCTGCCTAGAATGCTTTCTACCTTATTTAATTGGTCAGCTGCCAGCCATCCTTCAAGACCCTGCTAGGGTTGCTTTTGGAAAGATTTTCTAAAATTTTTTTTCTTCCCAATCTCCTGTTCCTGCTCTGCACACTTCTCCACTATGTCCTATGGAATGGTGCTGTCCAGATGGTAGGTCCTAGCCACATGCGGCTGGTCAAATGTAAGTTAAACTTAATAAAATAAAAAATTCCATCCCTCAGTTGCACTACCATATTACATGCACTGTTTAGCCACGTGTGGGCAAGGGGCTACTGTATTAGATAGCACAAAAAAAAGAATTTACTTATCACAGAAAGTTCTATTAGCTCCTGCAGCCTTAACTATACTTTTCTCATGTTGCCTCTCCCTTTGATGCTTTGTTGATACTTCTTTTGATTCCACTGTTGCACTTATACTATTATATATTTACATGTGTTTTTCTCTATTAGTGAAAGACTGGATGGCAGAGATATAGCCTCTTCATCTATGTGTCTCTGGCTTGGATTTCAGGGTTTAGCATGTTATAGTTTTCAACAAAAGTTTGAGTTGAATTGATATAGTGAATTTTAGAAGGGAGAATTGCCTCCACCTGAAAGACTTCTAATACTGAAACAGTTGTATGTCAGCATGTTTTATAAATATATACATAGATATGTATTATAAATAATATAGTAAGTTTGTTATATAATATATATTTCGGAAAATAAATTTAAAGCTATTTAAAATGCATTTCAACTTACTGAAAGAGTAATACATGAACATCTTTATATGCTTATTATAGAGTCGAAAATAGCTAACATTTGCCATGTTTACTTCCTCTTTCTTTCTCTCTTTCTGTCTGTCTCTGTGGGGGTGTGTGAGTATGTGTATTAAGTTTTCTTGCTGGTCCTAAATCCTTCAGTTATATCTCCTAAGAATGAGAATATATTCTGCATAATTATCATGCTATTCACCTGTAGGAAAATTAAAGGTGTTAATATTGACATTCTTCATTTGTCCCTAGAATACCTTCAATAACTCTGTCTTTGATCCAGAAACCAATCAGCGTTTGTGTTTTGCATTTTGAGATGTTACTTTTGTCTCTTAATCTAGAATATATTACTGGTTCTTTATTTTTATTTTTTTTTATGACATAGACATTTTTGAAGAGTTCAGAACAGTGATTTTATAGCATTGCCATAATCTGGCTTTGTGTGATTGCTTCCTTATTATAATTTTAGGTTAAAGTGTGGTATGAAGCCCACATAAATAATTTTGTGTGCCATTTATAACATTATAGCAGGAGGCACATAATTTCAAACTGTCTATTAGTGATGATTCTAAGTTTGATATCTTAGGGTGGTGACCATCATATCTATTATTCCTTTCGTAATTATAATTAAACCTTATCTGTAGGGTCAGATCATGTGAATATACCATTCCCCAGCAACTTTTACTCAATGTTTTACCATCTGTTTATGATCATTCTTTGAATCATTAAAACACTGATGGTTACAAAGTGGTGATTATTTGATTTTATCATGTCTTTTACATGTATTTTCTCACACATTTCTGTAAAGAAGAGCTTTCTTTCTACTCCTCTCTTTTCCACTTTCCTCCTTCTTCCGTCTATCCCAACTTTTTTTTATTATTATTATTTTTTTAATTTTTTTTTCCCCATTTATTTATTTTCAGAAAAACAGTATTCATTATTTTTTCACCACACCCAGTGCTCCATGCAAGCTGTGCCCTCTATAATACCCACCACCTGGTACCCCAACCTCCCACCCCCCCGCCACTTCAAACCCCTCAGACTGTTTTTCAGAGTCCATAGTCTCTCATGGTTCACCTCCCCTTCCAATTTACCCAAATTCCCTACTCCTCTCTAACGCCCCTTGTCCTCCATGCTATTGGTTATGCTCCACAAATGAGTGAAACCATATGATAATTGACTTTCTCTGCTTGACTGATTTCACTCAGCATAATCTCTTCCAGTCCCGTCCATGTTGCTACAAAAGTTGGATATTCGTCCTTTCTGATGGAGGCATAATACTCCATAGTGTATATGGACCACATCTTCCTTATCCATTCATCCGTTGAAGGGCATCTTGGTTCTTTCCATAGTTTGGCGACTGTGGCCATTGCTGCTATAAACATTGGGGTACAGATGGCCCTTCTTTTCACGACATCTGTATCTTTGGGGTAAATACCCAGGAGTGCAATTGCAGGGTCGTAGGGAAGCTCTATTTTTAATTTCTTGAGGAATCTCCACACTGTTCTCCAAAGAGGTATCCCAACTTTTTTAAGTATCATTATGGACTAATGAATTTTTAAAATAGCTATTAAATATGTTATAATTGCCATAATTTTATTTTTGGCACTTAAATTTATCCCATATTTGGCTAGTGGGAGCCCCTTTAAACTGGCTATGGTGTCCTTTTATTTAACTTTGTTTTGAACATTTTCTTGCTTCCTGAGACAACAAGGTATTCCACATTTGCCTGTACATTCTTTGCCCTAGACCTGAGCTCAGCTATTTCTACAAGTAGCCCCTATTCCTGTTAGTGGAAAATAGTATTTAGAAACCAAGATTTGGTCACAAGACATGATCATTGCTACTGAAGTGTTATTGCTTCTTCAGTGAACGAGCTAGGAAATATAACTTTTGAATAGTCTTTGGTTTATACAGATACATTCAATTTGCATCCCATTGTCACAAATCTCCCTGATCTTTCCCCATTTTATGTGGATTTCTTTCTTTTTTTTTTTTTTTAAAGATTTATTATTTATTTGACAGAGAGACCACAAGTAGACAGAGAGGCAGGCAGAGAGAGAGAGAGAGAAGCAGGCTCCTTGCCGAGCAGAGAGCCCAATGCAGGACTCGATCCTAGGACCCCGAGATCATGACCTGAGCCGAAGGCAGCGGCTTAACCCACTGAGCCACCCACTGGCGCCCCTTTATGTGGATTTCTTTTCTTCCACAGTGAAAATCCTATTTTCAAACAGCACCAGTATATTTACTCATTAGGTCTACCCTTCAATATTCTTCAGTTGATACAATACTAATATTATACCTCTAGCAGGCCTACTAAGTAAACTTCACAGTTTCTTTTCTCCTTAGAGCCCATCTGATTTAAGATATATACTCAGAATACTACTTGAAAGTTACTTGATTTCTTTTGATCTATAGTTAGCATTATTTTTCTGTTTGACTCAGTTTCAAGGTTTGCTTTTTCATCCTTTTTGAAGCTTATTCCCATTTTTATCCCATCTACCCCATGCCCACCCATCCTCTATCAGAGTGAGAATTTTCATATGTTTGACTTCTGAACCATGTAAATATTTTCCATAAAATTAAACAAACAGGATGGTCAGTAATAATGACTCTGTCCTCAACTATGCTTTTTGCTTTGTGTCTGATATTTGTGTTCGTACATCAGCTATTTTTGCTTGGTTTTCAATTGGCCTGATTTTCTTTTTCTATCCCTTTCTTTAACCTGTGTGTGATTATGTTCTGGTGAAATGTATACAATTTGAGAAACTGATTTTTATCTAGGTTACTTTGTAGGTGCTTTATGTTTGAATTGTTTTTCTGCAGTGATATTCTTTGGTTCCCTCTGTCTTTCCTGCTTTTCTTTTTTTGCCTTCGATGGTATTGATTGAGTTATTTTTACTTCATTTTTTCTTTGTAATTATTTGGAAGTGATACACTCTAAATGCCTTCTTTTAATGGTCATTTTTTAAAAAAGATTTTATTTATTCATTGACAGAGATCACAAGTAGGCAGAGAGGCAGGCAGAGAGGCAGGCAAAGAGAGAGGGGGAAGCAGGCTCCCCACTGAGCAGAGAGTCCAATCTGGGGCCTGATCCCAGGACCCTGATACCATGACCTGAGCCGAAGGCAGAGGCTTAACCCAGTGAGCCACCCAGGTGCCCCTTAATGGTCATTTTTAATGTCCATCCTTCTTATGCTGGTTAGTTTGTGTTGAATGTTCAATCAAATAAATCCATTACTCTTTTTCATATGAACTACCAAATCAGGTTTGTTGAATTCTGGACTTAACACTTAAATTTTTTTTTTCACTGAAAGGAGAGTATGTTTATTTATTTTTTTTAATTTTATAATCTTAATTTGAAGAGAGTCTCAGTCATCCTATATGAAGAAAAATTGAGAGAAACTGGACTGACCACCACCTTTTCTTCATAGCCTGCCATTACCCTCCCCCCACACCCCTCCCAGGAACCTATGCACTGTTGAGGCGAGGAATATTATTTTGATTACTGCTCTCTCCATTATACCTAGAAAAGCATCTGTGCATTAGCTAGACCTCAACAGATATATTAGTTGAATGAATAAGTAGAAATATTTAGTCTGCAGAA
The DNA here is from genome assembly GCF_020171115.1 of Neogale vison. Classification (NCBI taxonomy): domain Eukaryota; kingdom Metazoa; phylum Chordata; class Mammalia; order Carnivora; family Mustelidae; genus Neogale; species Neogale vison. The sequence goes on from NC_058091.1 coordinate 222,461,937, forward strand.
AAGTGAATGGGGCAGTAGTGGGAGTGGGATGGAGGGCAGGAGACATGGTGGAATGTTTTAGTTTGAAGAGCTTGCATCTAGGATAATCATTCTGCTTGTTTAGTACGGCCCTGAGGGTTGAAGTGAGCATGGCAGCAGGGAAGCAGAGGGCTTAATCTACTATCAGGATTGTGTAAGGAATAGGAAGGAGCTTCATTATACCATCAGCCCCTGGAATCAAGTTATTCCAGGAGAGTTCTATTAGAGGTAACTGGAAAAGATTCAGTAGTCCTTAATTGCTCTGAGATTCTGTGATAAGTGGATGGAATGCATTGCCATCCTTCATTTGCAGCCAGATTTAGGTACACAGGTAGGTTAAAGTTTCATCTTAGACTTGCCCGATGATAATCTTTTTTTTTTTTTTTAAGATTTTATTTATTCATTTGACAGACAGAGATCACAAGTAGGCAGAGAGGCAGGCAGAGAGAGGAGGAAGCAGGCTCCCCGAGGAGCAGAGAGCCCGATGCGGGGCTCGATCCCAGAACCCTGGGATCATGACCTGAGCCGAAGGCAGAGGCTTTAACCCACTGAGCCACCCAGGCGCCCCATTGCCCGATGATAATCTTAACCCTATTAGTAAAGTGATCATTTAAGAGCATAGCACTGGGTAGCCATCATTTCTGCATGCTTCCCTAGTAATCCCACGTGTCCTGGAGCTTTCATTTTTTGGTTTTGGCAAATCAGAAAAGCAATAAGTAGGTAGACTGCTTGTGTGATTTGCTTATTTGTCTTTTCCCTAACAAAACAGTGAAAGGCAATCTGCATATTTTCTCTGTATTTTACTTTTGAATTATCTTTTTGTTTGATTATAGAGTTATCTTAGTTTGATTTAGATACTTACTGGCAGTGATATACAAATTGGGACAAAGAAAATGTAGTTTTATAGTACTTAACAATCTAAATTAGTGTCTTGTAGTCTGCTTCTAATAAAAATCTCTTCTCTTTCTCTTAGGGCTGCTGCTCAGAGTAAATTAGGTCACTACACGGATGCAATAAAGGACTGTGAGAAAGCAATAGCAATTGATTCAAAATACAGCAAGGCCTATGGGAGAATGGGGTAAGCTCAGGCAAAATGTTCAAAGTGGTACTAGGGAGTATCAGACTTGCTGGTCTTAATGGTTTGTTTTTCAGTTTCCTGCTTAAATACTGCAAGGAAGATCAATATACCATTGAAGAGAGGAAATGACTGCAACTTCTTTGACTTGGGATGTATGATGAATGTATGTATGATGCATGGTTGGTTGTTGGGGAAAATCATACAACCATATTGAGTAGACTTACTTCATATTCAGGGCCACAAATCCCAAATGAGCACTCAGTATTTTGACGGACAATCCTACTATACTTCCTTCTGCCTTCACCTTACCATGCTCTTCCCACCTTCTCTTCTCTCTTCAGATTTCCACCACACACTCCATGGCGACTCTCAGCTCATGCCTGCCTTGCACTTAATTGAGAAAATAGATGCATTTAGAAGAAAAGTAACTCCTCTTCTTGCTTCTGAATGAACCAATCCCCTGCCTTTGTACCCTCAATGACTGCCTTTTGTTCCTGTTTAGATGGAAGGGTTCTTTTCTCAGACTTGCCTTCACTCATGCCTTAGATCTCCTCTCTTTGTACCTTCTCCAGGACTTTATGCTTGGAATCCTCTCCTTTGTCTTCTGCAACACCAGATTTCCTACCTCCAGGAGTGACAGTGACTCCATGCAGAAAGTTCATAGGAAATCACCCATTGGAACTATCCTTTTCCCAGCGAGGCCATTTCCCAGCTCTTCTTTCTCTGAATGGCTCCCTTGGCTACCTGTGTTTGCGGTCTCATCTCCCTCAGGTCTCATTTGCTCTCCACTTAGTCTGATAGGGCCTTCATCTCTGTCACTCTACTGACAGCCCTGTTCACAGTCCCGAGCTGACTGTATTTTGCCACGGCCAGTGTTCACATGTGTATCCTTACCCTGCCCCATGTTTTAGTATTTGCATGATTAACTTTTTTTTCTTTTTAAGTTTATTTATTTAAGTAATTTCTGTACTACCCAATGTCACATGCTCTTCCAACTGAGTTACCCAGATGCCCTGGCACAATTAGCTTATTTTTGAAATACTTTATTCTCTCCACTTCTGTGATATCACACTTCCTGGTTCTCCTTCTACGTCACTGGATGCTCTTTCCCAGTCTCCCTTGCTGGCTCTTTCTTCTCTACCACCTCTAAATAATGGTTAATTTCAGGGCTCTCTCCTCTGATGCTGCCATTTTTCTGTTCTCAATTGTGATTGCATCCTATTCCATGCTTTTAAATTCCATCTACAGTCAGTACTCATTATTCATGGATTCTGTATTTAGGAATTTGCATACATGCTGAAAATTTTTTGTAATCCCCAAATCAGTAATCACTGTGCTTTTGTGATCATTCACAGAAGGGTAAAAAATTTGAGTCACCTGTCAGCAGAGGTCTGGTGAGATGGTGCTCTTTTTGTTTTAGCTTTCATGCTATAAACGAGTGTCGTTTTCAGTCTTTCTAGGGCTGTATTTTTTTTCTTTTCACATTTGCATGTCTTTTGTGATTGATTTCCTTGTTTACAGTGGCCCCCAAAATGTAGGCTGAAGTGTTGACTAGTGTTCCTAATCATAAGAAGGCTACAGTGTGCCTTATGAAGAAAACATAATTTTTGATCAGAAATGAGTTGTGCTGTTGGCTATTGGCTAATGAATCATTAATATATAATTTATAGATATATATAATGCATATTATATATAATTAATGATATATATTAAATAAGGTTTCTTTAAAAAGAAACACATAATATAGATTATGTTTTGATCTGTTCATGAAAATGTTGTGATCAAAAGCTCACAGGAAGTCCTCTATTCCCTTAAGGAACAGTTGTTCAGTATTTGCTAATTTATTGTTTGTTATATTCTTTATAGAATATAACTACTGTTGTTAACGAGTTTCAACTGTATATGAAGATGCAGCTCTTAAGTTACATGTCTGAACTCCATACTCATATATTCAACTGCTTTTCATGTTTGATGTTTGATAGGCATTTAAAGCTTCCCCTGGGGCAAATAATACATTATATGTTAATCTAAAAAAAAAAAAAAAAAGGAAAAAAAAAAGCTTAATATGCCCCCCAAAGAACTTTTTTTTTTTTTAAGATTTTTAATTTATTTTTCAGAGAGAGAGAGAGAGAGAGAGAAAGTAAGCACAGGCAGACAGAGAGGCAGGCAGAGTCACAAGGAGAAGCAGGCTCCCTGCTGAGCAAGGAGCCCAATGTGGGACTTGATCCCAGGATGCTGGGATCATGACCTGCGCCAAAGGCAGCTGCTTAACCAACTGAGCCACCCAGGCGTCCCTCCACAAAGAACTTTTGTTCCCTTCTTAAATCTTTCCCATCTCAGTAAATGGTACCATCGTTCACCTCCTAGTACCAAAAGGTCAGAAGCCTAGGAGTCATCCTTCATTCTTATGCCTGGCACAACTAATCTATCAGCAACTCCTGTCAATTCTGGTTTCCATATATATCTTGAACTCAAGCAGTGAATGTGATCTTGTTTCTAAACCTAGTTCAAATTACTGTCTCTTACCAAGGTTACTACTGTAGCTTCATAACTGGTCCCCCTGCTGCCATTCTGCCCATACCCATGGTGAGCATCTTCAGAAAAGCCAGAGTGATTATTCTTTCTTTTCTTCTTCTTCTTTTTTTTAAAGAGATGGGCAGAGAGAGGCAGAGGAGAAGGGAGAAGGGGCAGAGGGAGAGAGAATCTTAAGCTCTGCACCCAGCACAGAGCCTAACATGGGGCTCAATCTCACAACCCTGAGATCAGGACCTGAGCCAAAATCAAGTGTCAGAGGTTTAACCACAGTGCCCTCAGAGTGAATGTTCTAATGCATAAATCAGATCTGTCACTCCATTGCAACCACAATAAAATCCAGACTCCAAACCATGGTCTTACATGATCTGGCATCTCATTATTCCCTGACATCATCTTTCCACACTTTATTTTCAGTGCTCTCTCCTTATCAGCTTTTGTCTCGTTCCTTAAGTATACCAAACACATCACTCTCAGAGCCATTGTGTTTACCATGTCTTCTGTTCAGAATGCTCTTCCTTTGATTTTTCATGTAACTGCTTTCTACTCATCACTCAGGTCTTTTCACTGTGGCTATCTTTGAGCAGCTCCCCCTTTCCTTAATATTATGATTTTATTTGCATGTTTATTACTTGTCTTTCCAGGTAGGATGGAATTTTCTTAAACTCAAAGACTTTCATCTTTCTCATTGTGAACTATAAAATACTGTCTGGTATGAAGTAGGGTTTCAGTAAATACCTATTGATTGTTGATCCATTGAGGACTCTGAACAAAGATCTTTCATTGTTGATGAGAAGAAAATGAATTAGGTTCTGAGAATTTTTCTGTGGTTAGACACTGTGTTCTGTCTTGATCAGACATCTGGGCGCTAAGTCATCCAAGAAAGAAGTGGAGTAATTTGTTAAAAACAAGTCTATACTATAAACAAACCTCAATACTATCTACCTATATATGCCAATATCGTATTAGTTCTTAAGTAATTTTCTGATAAATTCTACCTAGGTAGAAAATAACAAAATAATGAACTTTTTGATCTGTGCCTGGGATAAAAATGCATTGGGTTGTAAAGATGCTAATTTTATCTACTTCACAGCTAACATGTCTTCTTTACATGTCCACTGATAATCCATCGCCCATTTTTATTTTTTATTTTTTTAATGGCAAGTTGATATTTATTGTGGCTCAGTGCCTTTGTTAGGAAGATGGAAGAAAGCAGGACATTCAGAGTCCTTAAAATGGTTTTAGCATCATGGAGTTACAGTGGCCACAGGTTGTTAGCTCACATCTTTGTGGATCTTTATCATTCATAAGGCAATTACTTCACATATGAGGCTTACAATTGGAAGGGTAGTTAAGTTTCATTTCTTAGCATTAAATTCATGACTTATAGGATGGCCAAAGTTGTCAGCAAGCAGAAAGGAGAGAGTCCAGACTTACAGAATCTTGGAATTAGAAGGAATTTTCGTGATATTTGCCTGAATCCTAGTACAGTGAATCAAGTAAGCGTAATCTGGATTCAAATTGAATACTGAGATAGATGTTTGACTGTTGGTCATGTCCTGATGTTCTTTAATCATATATCTTCTACTCTCATGTTTTCTTCTTTTCAGATTGGCCCTCACTGCCATAAATAAATTTGAAGAAGCAGTTACAAGTTATCAAAAGGCATTAGATCTTGACCCTGAGAATGATTCTTATAAGTCAAATCTGAAAATAGCAGAACAGAAGTTAAGAGAGGTATCTAGTCCTGTAAGTTATTGATGGCAGATGAGGGAAATATTTTCTGTCATTCTCAATTTGTTATAATCAAATTATAGTGGTTGGAATAATTCTCAGCTATAATTGTTTTACAGACAGGAACTGGATTGAGCTTTGACATGGCTAGCTTAATAAATAATCCAGCCTTCATTAGTATGGTGAGTGTATTTCCTTTTCTGCTCTCTGGCTCTGTTTTCCATAGAGCTTTATGGTTCCCAAACTTTTAGAAATAAATACTGGAGCTTTTGTGGTGGTGGTGGTGGTGGTGGTAGAGTGGGGATACAATGTTCTGGCTCAGGTTTTTAACCTTTTTATCTCTTTGTGAAAAATCCATGGAGAGACTTCAGGAAGCCCACAGATTCCCTGAAAATGTATAAAAAATTTTGTATATACGTGCACGTATACATTTTTCTATGGATAACTGTATTTTTAATCCAGTTGGCAAAGGGGTCTGCATATCTACAAAAGGTTAAAAACAACTCTTTTCCATGAAAGTAGCCCTAGGAAGGTCTTTAATAATTAAAGTCTGAGTAGTTTGTCATGGTACCCTAAGCTCTCCTCTCATGGTCTGCTTACTTTCGATCCTGAGTTTTTAGTAGAATCCTCAGATGTATGTATTTTGTCCTTCAAAACAACAAAATGACTCATGGATCTTTTTAAAAACACATCTGTTCTGGTCCAGTTTGTGGAAACTCTGATTTAGTGGCTTGGAAAGTTACCCAAGCATATAAACCTCCTTGAGTGATTATTTCTGGTTGAGAACCATTTGTTCCACCACATGCCATGCCCTTGGAAGGCAGCAGTACCACCTGAATTCCTCTTTGGTTCTTACAAAAAAATGTGTCACGCATCCATGGAATCATTGAATTGAAGTGCACAGATGGCTCACTCTCAGTGAGATAAAGAAGTCTTTTAAACAATTATTAGGTCTGTAGCAATTAGCTGTTTACAATTGGTAGTTGAGATCTTTGTAGACAGTAGGTAATTTTTGAATCACTCACTCTAAACGAGGTGTTGGGAAAGCCACCACTTGCTTTTAATTATCAGAGAGATAATTATTTGGCTGACTTGCACATAATTCACTAACTCTTCTCATGTCTCAGGATTGAGCCCATCACATTTAAGTTGGTTTCTTCATAGGTTTTGTGACATTTTTAGCATTGTTACCCATTTCCAGGCCTCAGGTTATGCTATTGTAGTAGGATGTGAAACTCGAATTTTTTTTTTTTTTTTTTTTTTTTTTAGTTTCAGATTTGTCTTAGTCCTCAAGATGTTATGTACCAAAGTGAAGTGTTGGAGAAGGTGGCAGTTAAAAACATACTATGCGACTTGTGAAGAGAGTGAGGTTGATAGAGGATTTGTGGAGAAAGCTACTGGAATTACAGAGCCTTTTTCCATATGTGAGGGAATGAAGGGGGCCTGCCCTCCTCTGAAGCCCACAGAGAGGGCTTTTCTGGCCCACTCAGAGAGCTTTCTAGATGGCCCTCAGTAGGCTGGTGTCTGACCTGCTGGGTATAGAAGCCTGTGTGGTTTAGCAAGTAACTGTACTGATGGCAGTGGAGTGGAGGGGTGTTTTCTATGGACCAAGATGAGCACACGTGCTCAGAAGTTAGTCGAGTGTGATCTGCCCGGAAAGGCCTCTTGGAAGGTGACACGACTGTAACAGAGTCTCTAGAGGAGGACTACAAAGAACCTGGGACTAAAGGGAAAGTCATAGTGTCCATCCAGAGTAAGTTACTCTTCTCAGAGGGTATGAGAAATACCCAGAGGGGTGGGGGTGGGAGATGTTTCTGAAGGACCTGAGAGCCCCAGGAGAGACCCCGAGTAGTTGTAAACAATCTGTACATCCAAAGAGCACCAATGCAAAACCACTGAGATAGTACCAGTCATCAACTTTCCCGTACCCCTGACTCCCAGGACTCTTGTGCAGCCTGCTGGCGGGAAGAGGCACAGAAGCACTGTGGTGAAAAAGAGCAGGCAGTTTTGCCTCTGTCTTCTGGTGCAACTGGCCCATGCAAAGTAGGCCCAGGCCGGGGAGGGGAAACGTTTTGTCTGTAAATGAAGTGTTATGTATATGGTTATTACAGTGAATAAGATGTGCAGTACTGAACCAGAGGTCATTTTCTTTTTTTTTTTTATTTTTTTATTTTTTTTTTTTAAAGATTTTATTTTTTTATTTATTTATTTGACAGAGAGAGATTACAAGTAGGCAGAGAGGCAGGCAGAGAGACATAGGAGGAAGCAGGCTCCCTGCTGAGCAGAGAGCCTGATGCGGGACTCCATCCCAGGACCCTGAGATCATGACCTGAGCCGAAGGCAGTGGCTTAACCCACTGAGCCACCCAGGCGCCCCAGAGGTCATTTTCTAACTTAAAGTGACTAGAGGGGGGCACCTGGGTAGTTCAGTTGGTTGGGCATCGGCCTTTGGCTCAGGTCATGATTCTGGGGTCCTGGGATTGAATCTAAGGTTGGGCTCCCTGCTTAGTGGGGAGTCTGATTCTCCCTCTGCCTCTGTCCCTCCACTCATCCTCTCACTTTCTCAAATAAATTTAAAAAAAAAAGGCAACTAGAGGACTGTTTACTTAAAAGCGACCAGAAAAGCCCTAGGATCTGCTCTGTATTTCCTCTAGGTCCTAGAATCTAGAAGAGGATGAACTGCTTTTACAGAATCAGATTGAAAGGGCTGTGAAATAAAAGGCTTTCTATTTATAGCTCATAAATCCTGCTTTTTCTGTGTAATGTCCACAGTACTTGTGTGTTGGTGCAGAGGCACTAATCCCAACCAAGACTTGAGGAAAGTTAATGAATTGTTTGCAAGTAAGTCAGACAGTTCTCTTTATGGCAATGAAAGCAAGTGATGGCTTTTTCCAACACCTCATGTAGGGTCAGTAAATCAAAATTACTGTCTACAAAAGATTTAGACTAAATGTTACATGAACATTTAAGGCAAAACAAAAACCAAAACCAAAAACTGATATGCTTTCAAAACAGAAAGTTTTACAAGTGACCTGAGCTGAAGGCAGACACTTAACCGACTGAGCCACCCAGGCATCCCATTTGCGATGTATTTTCAATGCCATTTTTTCCTAGTACTTCCTCTTTTTTTACATTCATTCATTTTGTTTAAAAGTACACTAAAACTAGGGGCGCCTGGGTGGCTCAGTTGGTTAAGCGTCCAACTGTTGGTTTTGGCTGTGGTCATGATCTCAGGGTCATGAGACCGAGCCCTGTGTCAGGCATGGAGCCTGCTTGGGATTCTACCCTCATCCCTCCATTTCATGCACGTGTGTTCTCTCTCAAAAAAAAGTACACTAGGGTGCCTGGGTGGCTCAGTGGGTTAAGCCGCTGCCTTCGGCTCAGGTCGTGATCTCAGGGTCCTGGGATCAAGTCCCGCATCGGGCTCTCTGCTCAGCAGGGAGCCTGCTTCTCTCTCTCTCTCTGCCTGCCTCTCCATCTACTTGTGATTTCTCTCTGTCAAATAAATAAATAAAATCTTAAAAAAAAAAAGTACACTAAAACTCTTAACAATGTTAAAACATACATGGTTTAGCTTTCATTCCTGTTGTTGTTTTTTTTTTTTTAATCTTGGTTAAAGATCCTTAAATATTAACTGCCTTTAATAAGAGATGCCATTTTTCAATTCCAGGCAGCAAGTTTAATGCAGAATCCTCAAGTTCAGCAGCTGTAAGTATATTTTCCCTCCTAGCTGCCAGGTTCCTAATTTGAGCACATCAGTTCCAAAGTGATAAGTGGTAAATGGTAGATAAATGCCAGCCAATTAGAACTTGGAGCCATTCACATTTGGCCTGACTTCCTACACAGCACGAGTATATTTAACTTATTTCTCCTTAACCAGTATCCTACTTGTTAAAGAATATACTCATTCCAGTGATGTATCTCTTGCCTATTCTAGAATGTCAGGAATGATGACAAATGCTATTGGGGGACCTGCTGCTGGAGTTGGGGGACTAACTGACCTGTCTAGCCTCATCCAAGCGTAAGTGTTACTTAAATAGAAATAGTAAAAAAATTTGTTTGATAGCTTGTCTCTAAAGTGAAGGGACCAGGGCTTTCTTTAAAAATTTTTTTCTTTGACTATTAGTATCAGTGGCTTCATTGTTACTCAATCTAAAGAAGTTCATAACTTGGAATTTCAGACTGAAGGGCAGGAATCCAGATCTGTACCCATGAAAAAGTTTTCCAGCAGATTTGAATAGTTCCTCAAGGATGTAGATGAAAGTCAAATATCTACTTAAAGTATGTACTAATTTAGGTACACTCATATATTTAAAAATGATATATTCCATATATTAATGTCCCGACAATTTAGGTGACTACTTTATTTGAACTTTTTCAATGCATGTCATCACCAGAGGAACTCTTTGATCTTCTCATTACTTGAGCACACTACCTTCACTTCCACCCACATTGCTTAAGATTCTCTGCTTTTTGAATTGATTTTTGCATCTGTGTGTCACGTTGCCCCTGGAAATTTTATATGAAGACACAAGGACCATTTGCTTTTTGTGATCGCAACCATGTAACCCCACTTACAAGATTGCATTTTTACAGTGATCTTTACATGGCATGATTATAGCGATATGTAACTCTTTAAGATTATATACTCAGGAATTTGTAATTAATTTGATTTGTAAAAATCAATTATGTTAGGTAACATATATGTAACCAAAATGGATGTGACACCTGTCATATGGTGAGAAGAAAAATTCCTTGTATTATATTTGAACGCCTGCAATGAAAGCATGTACTGTTCAGCCCTTTGGTTGTTTGTGGTTAAGCATTAGAGGGGCTGGATTTCACCCTAATTTCAGGAAGTCACTTTTTAGCATGGTTGTTTCATTTCTTATCAAGAACACTGAACTATAATAATGCTATATGGAGGTATTGGTAGCTGGAAGATACTAAAATCAGGAGCCTTAGATTGGTTTTTATAGAAAAAGTTCCCTTTGAGTAATATCTACATCCTCTGCGGTTCTGTCTGCATGGGTATGATATGCAAGTTCCCTAATTCATACCACTTTGCTTCTTTACTCCAGGGGACAGCAGTTTGCTCAGCAGATACAGCAACAGAATCCTGAACTCATAGAGCAACTTAGAAATCATATCCGGAGCAGATCATTCAGCAGCAGTACTGAAGAACATTCGTGACTTGACCAGGGACCCTGGCCCAGAGCACAAATGATTATGGCTCTTAAGTGTTTGCTGTAGATAGTGGCCAAAACAAAGACACCTAAAGAATCAATCTGTCTAGATGATAGGTTTGTCATAAATAGACTGAACATAACATGACTCCTTTGTAAACAAATGATTAGTAGCCCTGTGGAGTGCCAGTATAGTACTGGACAGGGTTCCATTTTCAAATCTTCATCATCATATTTGTATATTAGACCAAATAGCAGAGTATATATATATTGAACAGTAGGGCTGTTTATCAGTGAGCTCTCTAGCTTTGGATTCCCATAAGCAAACCCTTTTGAGTTTGATGGGAGATGACCAAGGGGAAAGGTTTCTCATGCTGGTTTAGAAATATCCTGGCCACTGAATAGCATGTCTGGGAAAAGAAATTTATTGTCTAGGTTTCATTTTGATAGTGCTGTCAGTACTAAATATAGATCACAGGGGCCAGTACTATCTTTAATGCTGCTTGTTCTGAAGGGTAACACGGAATACTAAGAGCTGGTGGAAAGCAGCATTTGGTGCAAGGGTTGTTTTGAAAAGAAAAATAGATGCTGTGAATGTACAGAGAGTGAAGGTAGGATGTTCAGGTTTTCTGCATAGTTCTTAACCAGTCTTGCCTGCAGTTTGGTCTTGATAACATTAGCATGGCCAATTACTCTAAGTACATAATAAAATACATTTAGAAATCCTTAATGGTACTGTTTAGGTCCTTTGTATAACTGTTCAATTTATCTTGCACAATTTCCCCAGTGGTGACTTTACCATGGGAACTCTCAAATATATTTACATTTAAATAAGCCAGTGGTTTGACCCTCAAGGATTTTCTAAGTGGCATTTAATTATGTGCATATAAATACTGATTTTTAAAAAACTCACTAATTATTTGATGGATTATAAAAACTTCTATCATTAACATTGCTTGTTCATGTAAACCTTTGCTGTAATTTGGCTTGGCATGTTGCTTTTATGCTTAATCTTAATTTGATGCAATGTAAACATTAATGGGGACTTAAAATATTTCACTGAAATCAGAATTCACAGTAGTTAAGAAATGTGGCATTAAGTATTAATGGCATGGCTTTGACTACAGCGATGGTAAGACCATTCTAATTGGAATTTCTTTTGTTAATTATGGAATTGGTAAAATTGGGTGAACACATAACAATTTCACAAGTGTGAGAGACAACTGAAAAAGTAATATAAAATTAAGTCAGTAATACTCATGATGACGAAGGCCTTACTATAACTATTCTCCTCAGAAGACCTGGCATCTAGAAGTTTAAATACCAACTTTTCCTTTCTTTCCCCTTGTGAGTTTAGAATAATGGTTCTGTAATTTCACTGTAAGAATTCATTAAAAACGAAGTTTCAGAGCCATACTTTCAATTTTTATTTAACAGGTCCTGTAGTAAGGCCTAGGAATCACCATTTTAAAGTAGCATACCAGGTGGTTGTGATGTAGGTCCAAGGACTCTAATTTAGAACAAAAGTATGGTAGAGGTATCGCCTCAGACCAGCAAATACCCGAATGCCTGCGTTCAGGTTACAAAGATGACCCATATAAATCCATAGTTCTGCCCAGAGAAGAGCAGTACTTAAAATTTTAGATCCTCTGAATTAAATCGCCTGTATTCCATCTAAACCAACTTAATTTTTAATAAATTCAGATCCTAGTGTTCAAGTGTTAAACAGAATGAAGTACTAACTATTCACATGAAAGTTAGGACTGTTCTGGGGAAAAAAAAGGTGAAAGGGCGAAAGGTGATTCACAATTAAAAATTAGCTACTCCTGGGGCACCTGGCTGGCTCAGTAGGTAGAGCATGTGACTTTTTGTCTCGGGGTCATGAGGTCAGGCACCACGTTGGGCATACAGCTTGCTTAGCAACAACAACAAAAATTAGCTACTCTTATCCAGTGGTAAGAGAAAGTTTCTAACAAAACTATCTTGACTGTGTTAAAATGCTCTTAGATCAATAAAATTGGTAAGCCTATAGATGGCTGACTAGGAAAATAGAGAAAATACAAATCAACAGTACCAGAAGTAAAAGAGGGGATATCACTACAGCCTTTCAGACTTTAAAGGGATAATCAGAAAATAGTGACCAACTCTAAGTCCATATACTGAACAACTTACATGAAACAGATGAATTCACTGTAAGATAAAGATTAGCAAAGCTCAGGGAAGAAAGAGGTATCCTCCAGAAAAGCAGGTTACAGGCCAAGAAGATTTCAGTGGTAAATTCTACTGAATACTTACAGGAGAAATACTATCAAATCTACACTTTCTCTTTCAGAAACAGAAGAAGAGGTAGCACTTTGCAACTCATTTTATTTAGCTATTTACTCTGATACCAAAATCAGACAAAGGCATTATAAGAAAAAACACTTTAAAACAATGTCTTGATTTGCTAATATCTATAATTGCGGTAAGCCATTCTTTTTATGAAGCACTGGTTTATTCCTTCCATTTCAACTTTCTAGTTTGTTTCTTGTTTTATATACCACCTAAAACAAATTCAGTTGAGGTATCTGTCCACTGATTTGGATTTCCATACTATTCAAGCCAGTTTTGTTCTTCAAATACCTTCATCACTTTGGAATCACTGCACTGCTAATTATTTCAAGGAAGTTTTGTGCAGATGGATTGTGCTAGCTACTCTTAAAATGATAAGGGATGCCCCAAATACTTTCCTGGCTTATCCGGAACAAGAGGACATTAAAGTAAATCTTTATATACATTCTACTTAGGAATGAGTGGCTTCTGTTAACCACACTTCATTGTAATAGCTATAGCTGTTATGATGCTATGTAAAACTTAAAAGGTCCCTTTTATACAAATGACATTTTCATTTAATGTACCGAACTGTTTAGCTAATTTTTATAATATGGTTTCAACAGATCCCAAGATGACACTGTCTAACTTTTAGTTAGAGAATGGATAGTGTCTATTATGAAAAGAGACTTTGACCATTATATGTTACTTTTAAAATCTGGAACAATGAAACAGAAGGTTCAGTCATGAGAAGATGCTTAAAAAACATTCAAAATACACAGTGCAGTGGATATAAAGTCTTATCATTTAATCAATCTTACTCATTCTGGAAGAAAGATTTCAGCTTTAGACTGCTTGCACTTTATTTTGCACAGATAGTTCGTTATTAGTGAAATTTAAGGGGCAGATCTCATTCTGAATATAGCTTTACTCTGGACCAAATAATTTGTCATGGCAATAAATAATTATGCATTTATGAAAAACCAATTTTTGTATTTGACTTAATGCACTCTAACATTTAAGCAATAATATTTACATCCTTGAATTTCAACTTATGAAAGTTTTTATTTAACAGCATAAGCTTTTTGTTTCCTTACAAAATATTGAAACTTATTATATTCATGTTGCAAACTTGTTTATAATCTTAACTTTCTTACTGTTTTGTTCCTGGAATAAGTAAATCACTGTGATTACATACGGAGACAGTTTTATAGTATTAATACATGATTTAGAGTTCAAAACCAAAGAGCACAAGGTGGAAATCCTTTAAATCTGCCTTATGAAAATAAGTGGCTTATTTTTCTTTTTTTTTTATTTTTTTTTTAAAGATTTTATTTATTTATTTGAGAGAGAGAGTGTGAGAGAGAGAATGAGCGAGGAGAAGGTCAGAGAGCGAAGCAGACTCCCCATGGAGCTGGGAGCCTGATGTGGGACTCGATCCCGGGACTCCAGGATCACGCCCTGAGCCGAAGGCAGTCGTCCAACCAACTGCGCCACCCAGGTGTCCCAAGTGGCTTATTTTTCAATGTGAAAAAAACCCAGGACTTTTTGGCTTAGAATTAGGAAATTATCAGGATTCTTGGTTAAAAGTTAACAGAGTAATCAACAATCCAAGAAATTAAACCCATTCTGATCTGCTGTTAGCAACTGAAATTTAGATGTGTGTTTATATGTAACCACAAACATAGGTATGTACAAAAAGAACAACTGAAAACTAAGGAGAACTCATACTGTGTTAGTAACGTAAGGGTACATGAGGATTACTCTAGTTGTCTTAAGCTTTTTTTGCTGACTGAAGAGTTAGGAAAAAAACTGGGGCTAATTGAAAATTTTTAAATGAAGTATTATAAGAACCTGAAGTTCTAAACAATTGTCTCTTTTAGATCAAGGTCAGCAAACTATGGCCTAGGCCCAATCTGGCTGGTTGCCTGTTTCTGTAAACACTGCTTGTTCTTTTTGCCTACTGGCTGCTGTCCCACTACAATAGCAGAATTTTTTCAACAGCAGCCACATCTCCTGTGAAGACAAATATTTAGTATCTGGACCTTTACATAAAATGTTTGCTAACCCCCATTCCAGATAGTTGCTAGGGACAAACAGCCTCAAATAGAGATCTTCAGGAAAACAAAGTCCAATGGTTATCTAGAGATGGAATATGCTGAGTGGAGAAAATGTACAAATGTCCATTCAGAATATAACTCACAAGATAAAATCAATAGATGGTTCTTTTCAAAACAAATATTTAATATTTTAACTTTGTCAGGAAAGAAATTTAAATAATAGGTACTTATTTTTGTTGTAGACTTGATCATTTCACAAAGATGACAAAAAAGACAGTTCTGTGAAATTCAGTGAAAAGCACTGGAAATCTTTAGCTCTCCACTTTAATGGCCGAAGATACCACACAGACCTGTGCGATGTCATCATATTCATATGTTCTCTTTAAGAATGTGTCTGTTAGTCTTAAGCCGGAGACACTCTATTGAGAGAAAGATACAGGCATGAATTTTCATACATTGGTAATTACCAGAGAAGTGTGGAAAGAGTCAATGCCCATGGGTTAACATTCCCGGATACCAAAATGAGAAAGAGAAAAGAGAGCGCACCTGCAGTCCTTGTACTGAAGACAGCAGAGTAAGGGCAAGGCAGAGAGAAGAACTGGGATGCAGCTTTCCAAGCTGTCTTCCTGAAATGCCACACCAGTGGATAGAATTGGTATTGCACATTTCCAAAACCAGATCCATAGTCCTTTCACTGCTGGAGGAATCAAAAAGACAGGAATAAATCTTGTTCCTTTCACAAAGCGGTACTTGGTATTTCTTCCACTTAGTGCCAATGAATTTGTTTTTGGGGTATCCAGGACAATAAAAAGCACAATCAGAAATAAAAAACTACAATGTAATTTTTATTCCACTTAAGACAGAATCAGGAAAATAGAGAGATGGCATCTTCCAGGGTTTAAAGTGGCACTGAGAGTGAGCTGCCTGTCTGGGTATAAGCCTTCTGGTTCTATTACTGAATCTTGGCCCCCTGGTGCTGATCTGTTAACAGCTCTGCCATTTCTCTGGGAGACTTCCAGACATCTGTGTCTACTCTTGCTGCTATATTTTCTATTTCTGTTAGGTACTCTACAGGAAAGAAAAAGATAAACTGAGTCTTTTTGCTATTTAATTTATGTTTCTTTAATGCAGATAACACAGAAAATGACAAGATTTCTAAGTAAATATTATTCAGGTTTGTTCACTGGTCACATGAAAAGACTGCTTCTGCTTATAAATGATATCACCAGTTTAGCTTAAACATGTTTCAAAAAAAAACTGCCAATGACAGTATACACACACATTGGTTTTTTGTCTTTTTTTTTTTTTTAAATATTTTATTTATTTGAAACACAGAGAGAGAGAGAGATCACAGGTAAGCAGAGAGGCAGGCAGAGAGAGGGGAAAGCAGGCTTCCTGCCGATCAGAGAGCCCGATGCGGGGCTTGATCTCAGGACCCTAAGATCATGACCCAAGCCGAAGGCAGAGGCTTAACCCATTGAGCCACCCAGGCGCCCCCTTTTGTTTTTTTAAGTAACCAAAAGGCTCAAAGTAAAATATAGGCCTCTGCTCTACTACCATTTCTGGCTACTTTCAACTGTTTTAGCTCTTTTTTCCTTCTAGTTGGCTCCTTATTTTGGCCATTAATTGATTTGCTACACCTCGAACTTTAAGTTAACAAAAAATCCAAAAGCACACCTATACACACAGGGTCTTAACCCTACGCATGTTGCTGTTTAGTGAACTTCCATGATGTGGCAGGCAATGTATTGCCAATGCTAGGTAAGACATGATCCCTTCTGTTGAATAATGCATAATCTAGTAAGGAGAGACTAAAAATTATAACAATATATGAATGTCACTAAAAAAAAAATGATAAAAAATTTGTTAGGACAGAGGAAGGAATAATTACCTGTGCATGGGAGGGTCACTAACTTCAGAGGGAGAAAGGTATTTTTGTAATTCTGAAGGATAAATATTTCCTATGGAGTGCATATGGAATTTTAAAAGAGTATACATTCAAATTATGTGGGACAGGATTCATTCCTGCAATAATTTCAAAATGCCCCAACAGGTAATATAAGCTTTACCACAAGTGATAGGACTGGAATTTAATCCTTGGCTTTTCTGGCTTCAAAACTCTGTGCTCTTTGCATCCCAACAGCTAGATTATATTCTATCACAAGGCCCCATTTTCCAAACTATGACTGATTCTTTATATTAAATTCATAACCAATTTTTACCTTCTTAATGCTAAAGATACAGTTCAACCATAAGTGTAACTCAGAAAAATCTATCTTATTACATTAAATCTATACTGTATTATTCCATAAAAATGTGACTTGTTCAAGCTTTTAGTAATTTTTTTTTTAGATTTTATTTTTATTTATTTATTTGACAGAGATCACAAGTAGGCAGAGAGGCAGGCAGAGAGGAGGAAGCAGGCTCCCTGCCGAGCAGAGAGCCTGATGTGGGGCTCGATCCCAGGACACTGGGATCATGACCGGAGCTGAAGGCAGAGGCTTTAACCCACTGAGCCACCCAGGCGCCCCTATGCTTTAGTAATCTGAAGTGTGAGGAAATGTAAACAATGAAAAGAGCATGGACTCTAAAGTCAAACAGACCTGGTTTCAAAGTCTGGCTCCATCTTCTCTAGCTCTCTCAGCTAGAGTATGTCACTTTATCTCTGCGTTGGGTTTTCTCTTGCATAAATTGTGAATAGTAGTACCTACCTCATAGGGGACAATGCATGATTGAAATAAAATACAGAAAATGCCAAATAAAGTAAGACCTCAAAAAATGTAATGTATACAGCTACCAGATGAACTTTATAGTATTGAACACCACCATCAGAGGTGGTTTCCATCAGCATACTCAAAAGACTTTAATTCTTTGACATAGGTGAAGAGGAAAGGCACCCATCCACAAACACTGCCATTACCTGCAGTTTGTTATTTTACAGGTAATATGAAAAGGTTCTTCTAGGTTTACGGTATCTGGGATTGCCTCCAAAGACAACCTAACATCTCCATAACCTGGAGCCTAAGAGAAAAAGCAACAGAGTTAACATACATCACAAAACCCTTCCACTTTAATAAAGGTACCACACTAGCACATTTACTCAACAGTTGTTCCATTTCCAAGTTGATGTTTAGAGAAAATACTTCCCAATCATTCTATTCCCCATTCCAACTTCTTTTGCTACTACTGCCTGTAGAACAACGCTCTGGACCCTGACTGGGTTTGCTGTGATTACTCCATGTTCAGTAGAGATCAAATGAATCTGATAGGTAAATAGTAAAGAAATTTCAAGAGGTCTGAACTTAAATGGAGGCTTTCCAAAGATCCTATAGCTTATATATGTATATAACTCTAAAAAGTAAAGGTTGTTGCCTAGGCAGATAGAGTAAGATTGCTTTGAAAAGATCCAGGAAAACAAACAAACAATGTCCGTCCACAAGACACTCAAGCAGGAAGAGACCAAAGAAACATCAAAGCTTGGAACATCCATAGCAAGATGATAGCTAAAACAGTTGTATTTTTAAAATTGGCTTGGTGATAACTTCTGCCCCCCCGACTTATTACTTGAAATAATAAGAATGACATTTAAAGACTATATCCCAATAGGTAATACTCAGCATAAAGGAACATTCTGTAGCATACTCTCCCTAGCACAAGAGAAAGGACTATAACCATTCCTATTTTAAGAGCAGAAATTAGGTAAAATATTCAAGTAATGCTTATAACTTTAACAGGACTCACTTTCTGAATTTCAGACAACTCAGATTCTCAAAGTCTTTAAACAAGTATGAATTGAGTTGGTGAATGTAGTAAGTCCAAGAGTTTCAAGACATTGCAAAAAAACCTTCAACGTAGTAGAAATCAGATGAACAATAAACATGAGCTACCACAGGAGGGAAAAATTGGTGAGCAGTTAACTTAATTTCTATTTGGTAGAATAGTAAACTATGTATTATGGATAAATTAACATTTGAATATTTTTCATTCATCTCAATATCAAGTTTCTGCCTAAAGAGCAGTAAAATTATTAGTCTTTTATCTCTTATTTACTGGTAATATTAATGCCTTTTAGAGCATTGATTTTTAGTAATGCACCTAGGAAAATTTAAGCTGTTGTAACTATCTACCTGCCCAAGCACCAAAACCCCCTCCAACATTTTTTTCTAGACTCACCATTCGCTGAAGTTGGCTGGTCTGTAATCTTCCCCTTTCACCTAGATTTGTTTTCCACACTATATCCAATTTTCCAATTACTGTTACTCCTTTAATGATGCCTGCTTTTTCTGCAAACTCCTTCTTGGGTTTTAGGCAGTACAAATACTGGCGTGTATCCATTGGCTGCAAATATGCTCTGGATCCAAACGTAGTTACACTGAGAGAAGTGGAGAGAGAGATGGAGAAAATTCTCAAGAGTTTTTAAAAAGAGAAACCATGGCTGTGATTGTTTCTTTGGATAGGAAGTGAATGATTTACCATCCAAATATCTTAAATAAAACAATTCAATGGTTTCAATACAAAGGAAAGTGGACGTGAACTTAGAAGATTTATTCTTCTTTAAATTTTTCAGATGATATGGAAAATCTTTAAGTTCTTTATAATAGAATCCAATATATTACCTAAAATACTAGATACGTATCAATTACCTGAAAAAAATGCAACAAATCAAAACCTAAAGTATAATGTCCCGTTTCTCTATAATTAAAAAAAAATAGTGTTGGGGTGCCTGGGTGGCTCAGTGGGTTCAAGCCTCTACCTTCGGCTCAGGTCATGATCCCAGTGTCCTGGGATCGAGCCCCGCATTGGGTTCTCTGCTTGGCAGGGAGCCTGCTTCCTCCTCTCTCTGCCAGCCTCTCTGCCTACTTGTGATCTCTGTCTGTCAAATAAATAAATAAAATCTTTAAAAAAAAATAGTTTAGAAAATGTACCATTGTAGGGGCACCTGGGTGGCTCAGTGGGTTAAGCCGCTGCCTTCGGCTTGGGTCATGATCTCAGGGTCCTGGGATCAAGTCCCGCATCGGGCTCTCTGCTCAGCAGGGAGCCTGCTTCCCTCTCTCTCTCTGCCTGCCTCTCCATCTACTTGTGATTTCTCTCTGTCAAGTAAATAAATAAAATCTTTAAAAAAAAAAAAAAAGAAAGAAAATGTACCATTGTAAACAAAGTGATCATTTTTTAAAATGAACTAAAAGATCAGGGAAAGACTGGAAAGTTACTATTTTCCTCAGTGGGAATATGGAAGGCTACAAACTTTACTGAATTTAACCATAATAAGATAAAAAGTAAATGTTTCTTTCATTATTATTATTTTTTTTAAAGATTTCATTTATTTATTTGACAGACAGATCACAAGTAGGCAGAGGCAGGTGAGAGAGAGGAGGAAGCAGGCTCCCTGCCGAGCAGAGAGCCTGATGTGGGGCTTAATCCCAGGATCCTGGGATCATGACCTGAGCTGAAGGCAGAGGCTTTTAACCCACTGAGCCACCCAGGCGCCCCTGTTTCTTTCATTCTTGATGAACGAAATCAGGTACTTTCTCCAGCTATTACCTTTTTATCTGTATTAAAGTCAACTTTATATTTATTCCTCCTCTTTTAAATCACCTATGGAAAGATACATGTATTCATTTTTGCAGAAAAACTAGATCTATTCCTATGCTCACTTCTTTTAATGTTCACAGAATTTTTTTTTTAAAGATGTTATTATTTATTTATTTGACAGAGAGAGCGAGTGAGAGAGGGAACACAAGCAGGGGTAGGGGAGAGGGAGGAGCATGCTTCCCGCTGACCAGGGGCCCCAATGCAGGGGTTGATCCCAGGACCCTGGGGTCACGGCCTGAGCCAAAGGCAGACACTTAACCGACTGAGCCACCCAGGCGCCCCTTGACAGAATATTCTTAAAACTCACCCTTCATCTTTAACCTTACACTAATGTCTCCATCATTCCTTCCCATGCCTCAGTTTTATCATTTGCAGGAAATGAAGAACAGTTTTAGATTTACCTCACTGAGTTATTATAAAAATTAAAAGACTGAGTGCTTCCAAGAGTAAAACATAAAATGCAAATGTCTAGGATCTTTTTATTTTTATGTGGAGGGAGGAATGAATAGGTAAAGCACAGGATATTTTTAGAGCACTGGGACTATTTTGTATAATATAGTAATGGTGAGTACATGTCTTTGCATTTGTTAAAACCCACAAAATGTAGGACATAAAGAGTGAACCCCAAATTTAAACTATGGACTGTAATGAATAAAAGTATCAATATTGGTTCATCAACTGGAACAAATATGCCACATTAAAAGAAGGTATAAATTATAGGGGAACTATGAGTAGAGAGAGGGGCATGTGGGAACTCTGTTTCTGATCAATTTTTCTGTGAACATAAAACTTCTCTAAGAGGGGACCTGGGTGGCTCAGTCAGTTAAGCGTCTGCCTTTGGCTCAGGTCACGATCCCAGTGTCCTGGGATGCAGTGGCACTTGGAGAGGGGAGGTTTTACTGCTCAGTGGGCAGTCTGCTTTCCCCTCTACCTCTCCCCCTGCTCGTGATGGCTCTCTCACTCTTTCTCGCAAATAAAATCTTAAAAAAAAAAAAAAAGTCTCTAAGAAAAATAAGGTCTATTAATTAAAGTACAAATTACAAACCATCTAAGAATAACAAGTGTTAGAAAAGTTCATATAAAACATTAAAAACAAAAACATTATAATTCATATTTACCATTCTCCAGCTTGGCTGACTGAGTTTAATTCTGCTACATTGTACATTATAGATGGTTCCAATGAAACTTTCTCCATAAACATGGGTGAAGTTGTAATATTCTGAATCTGGGCTTCCAGAAATACTTCATCAGTCTGAGGATATGAAAAAAATATCCACCAAAGTGTAATGGTATTTAAAATATTTACCTCAACAAAAATATCTGATCTATACGAAGAAAAAATATTACCCACAACTGTGATTAGTTCATGCCTGCAAATCAAAGTTATCATAATTAATGCAAGAAAAGAAATCTTCACCCTAACGTAATTAACAGGGGGAAAGTCAAGGGTTAGTTAACTGATAACTTGTCAAACAATGGATAGGGGATAACTACATTTTTTGTAGCAACATCCAAAAATAGTTATTTTACTGGAATTTCATTCACAAGATATCCTAGTTCTTCTAGTGAGTCATTAAAATGTTAAAATGTCATTTAGTAAGATGAATATATACCTATGTACCTATCATTTCAGTGACATGTTAATATAATTAGGTCTTCATTATAATATTCTATCATAATATAGTTTCAATGGTCATATTATTTCAATTTAGAAAGTATAGAGACCGCCAGTACAGTGAATAATCAGTCTATTTTATAATCTTATAGGATTTAACTTTTCAATTAAAGCAATTTGTTAGTGGCCATTAGTGATTTCTTGGTTCATTTCAAATGCACATTTAGGGCAAAAAATGAATTATACTTGACAGTCATAGAACTTTTAAATCAAACACAAGGTATTCTGTAGCCTTAGAGACTAATGCTATTCAGCAATATTTTAATGAATGGGTAATTTAAATATGTACTTTTGTATAAAAATTTTATTTCCTAAAATTTAGGAATTAAAATTGAGACTTATATTAGACATCCTTCTTTACATGTGATTTGGCTTTCTTTGTATAGAACTGAAGGGGAACACAGAACTTGGTTCATTTTCTAAATAAACCTGTATAAAATGTGACACAGTAAGGATAAGCAATAATTATTTTGTTCAAAAATCTCAGAGTAATATATATAAAAATAAATTTTAAAAACAAGCTATGACCCAAAAAATTTGGCACTGAATAAACGTTTTAAATATTAAATCCAGGAAAATGGAAATCATTTCCAAAAATATAATGATGAAGTTATAATGTAACGTATTATTATCTAAACTAAAACAGATTCTTTAGTTCTTGGCACATGTGCTCAAATGAAAATTGAAATATAATGATTTATCAATCTAAAAGATGTGCCACTTAAAGGAATTATCCTGTTACTTTTTCCTCAAAAAAAAAAAAAAAAAAGGCAAATATATCCCATCAATCCATTGCTTTAAAAAAAAATTACCACAGGCCCACATTTCAAATTTTAAAATGCATTTTTCTGCTTAAATTTAGAAAGAGCTTAGATAAAATGGAAGAAAAACAAGCAGCATAATGGAAAATTAAGTTAGTTTAAGTTAGTACAAAGTAATTTGACACTTGAAAAATTAAGAATTCTGTGCTACAGCAGTCAATGTTGTTATCATGTAAGTCATAAATTATAAGCAAGTGCTGTTTATATTAAATAGAAATTTGAAAATATGACTTTAGCCAACTTGGGAACATTTGAAGTTCTTCTGTTTACTAATGTCAAAGGGCCAACTTTACCTGACCCAGACATAAAACTAAAACCACTGTGCATCTGAAGATAAATTTCAACTAGAGAGTTTACCTCAAAGAATTAAAAGTAAAGAATCTTATTTAAGAAGATGTTGAAAAATCTCAAGGCTATTTTTAACAAGGTTCACATGCCTCTTTTAAGAAAAACCCAAAGGAAAAACATTAAAAATGAGAGCATACTTGTTTCAGTATGATAATTTAATCTTCAATTTAATTTTTTCCCAAAGATAATATAAAAAGTATAAATTAGATACAGCTTTTTAAATCACATATGTGGTATTTCATAACTAACTTTGTTTTTCCACTATGTTTCATAAAGAAAGATTAATTAGGCAGAGTCAAAAAGTGGTAAGTAAGAAAAGCATATAAATTTATAATAAAAAATCAAATTACCACAGAACTGAGGTCACTCTAATGGAAAAATAAAAAAGAAAAATTAGAAAAATCAGAATTAAATGTTAAAGAAAAAGAATAACTAACTTTAAAATAAAATGCATTTCTGCATTTTTTTTAATTTTCTAAACAAGACAGCATTAGTAAAACAAAGAAGTAAACAGAAAGTAACAAAGGAATATGACATTTTTCTAAAAAGGTGAAACTACTATGGTTAAATGAATGAAGAACACTACAGGTGAATATTTAAACAGGAGCAAATATTCAAGGACAAATTTGGGTGAGAAAGGTATAACCCATGTCTTTCTAGTTCTATAAATTCTTTACCTACACCGTAATTCTTCACGGATTACTTAGGATGGCTATACGTTCTCTTCTACAATCAGAGTAGATATACACTGTATTGTACAGCTTCTCCTAAATTTATCTAATAATGGAAGCATTTTTTTCAAGAAGCATCTTTAGTGACTAGAGTTCCATGCATTATACTTCAAGAAATGCTGAGCTAGACCACATCAGACAACTGAGAGTTTATTCTTTTCTTGTTAATATATTTTATAGTTTGTCTTTTTTTCATATATACTTCTAAGGCTACTTATTTATCAAGGGTCATCTCAAATGTTGCCTCTTTTGTCCAACCCATTGCTAAAAATACTTTTTCATCTCTGATGTTCCCAGAATGTAAGTACACTTCAGGATCAGGTGGTACTTATATTGTATTTTTGTCATGTTTGTCTCCTCCACTAGATCTAAGTACCCTGAGGATTGGGAAGATGCCCAATTTATATTTAACTTCTCTGTACTACCTGGCATGGAGCCCTATTCCCAGCAGGTGACCCAATGTTTGAACCTAGTTGCTAATGTCACCAATCTTCTTTCCTATTTTATAAGATGGCAACAAAATTTCTCATAACAAACTTGTTTTCCTTTCAGTGATTCACATATTGCTAGAATTATTAGAAACAGAGTAAAAAAACATGTTTGAGACAATTGTGGGGCTAATAAAAGTCAATGTGTAAGAACTACAGCACAAAGTAATAAACATCACCTACCGATATGTGTGTGGTTTATGAACTCCTATAATTTACCTGAATTTTCTAGTTGGGGTCAACAGAATCTGCTTGGTCCTATAGGCTGAATAGTATTTGTTTTCCTAATAGGTAATACTGAATATCTTAGAGACCCTAAAAATACTATTTGTTTACTGCCGGTTTTTAAAGAAATATCTATTTTCAAAGGTTCAGAATTTTACATATTTTCTTAGTTGACATTTGTTGGCAAAGATTACAAATTTTGTTTATATATAATGTTAACTGAAGAAAGCAACATTCTGTTACTATAATTATAAAAACAGTATTAAACATAAGTTAGTAAAATCTGAAAGAGAACATGGATTAATGAAAAGCCCATTATTTTTTGGTGTGGTGGAATTGTGGGATTTTTTTCACCCTTCCTTTTTGGGGAGTATATCATATTTATAATATTATTCAAGGAATAACAAGCAATTTTAAAAACTGCAAAAATCACTCTAAATATTCATGTTATACAACTATTTGACAAGTATCTTAATCTACCACTACATTTGCAGCAAAGAAACCCTAAAATAGTTTAATATGTGCCTTCCTCGGAGCCAATTATAAGAAAAAAGACCACCTACAGCACTGTTTGTTTCTAATTTGCAAACATATATACTCTTGCAAAATAGTTACTTATCTTCCCTCATACTATGGATGAACTCTTCCCTAGCAAAACAATAAATTAAGACCACTTAAAATTTAATAAGCGGAATAGCTATACTATAATTAATCAAAAGTATTCCAGTAAAACAAAAAAGGCAGCATACACATGTAGTATGGCAACTCCCCTAGCCCTGAAAAGAACTGTTAACTCTATAAACTAGTAGGGTGAGCTAGTAATCCCCTTGATGAGACTGTATCTTCCCATGACATATGCATATTCTTTGCTTATGTACTCCATATTCCATGTGCATTTGTAATTCTGCTTGGAATGCCTTCACTGATTTGACACTTTAATGTTTCTAACATCTATTATTTCCGTACTCCACTCCAGTTACCCTTTCTCATCTTCTCTGAAGACTACTGTAAAATCTCAGCCCTAGACTTCATGCAGTACTTCAGATTCACGACATATACTATACTAGGTAGTTT
Organism: Neogale vison; assembly: GCF_020171115.1. Lineage (NCBI taxonomy): Eukaryota > Metazoa > Chordata > Mammalia > Carnivora > Mustelidae > Neogale > Neogale vison. The sequence goes on from NC_058091.1 coordinate 222,487,808, forward strand.
TATTATTTTATGCACTTTTTTTTTGTCCTAATAGTACTCTACTGCAGGTCAGATTCCACTCTTGGTATGCCCATCTGTAGTACAAACTATATTGAATAAAAACTCAGATGCTGATGGTAAAAATACATGCAAATTTGACATAGGACTACAAATTTCTGATCATTAACTTTAGAGTAATAAAGACATAATTTTCATTTCAAAATACTGTATTTTAATATTTTTGAATTTATCACTGTGATAGGAAAGACATGACTTTAACAGGAGTAATGGGCCCATTAGGAAATCATTTTTTTCTGGAACTCCAGAAGCCAAGATAAAGTAGAATTTTTACTTTACTTTTATTGGTTTTTTTTTGAAGTAGAATTTTAAGAAAGAAATCCAAACAATAAAACCTTCTTTCTACGGCAAAATCTATTTTATCTCTTTTGTTCAAATAGAAGATAGATTATCTTCTACTCTCTAAGTTACCGTATTTTTATTTTTGCCAATCTTGTTTATTCCAAAAAGTACTTCTAACCATTCACTGAAGTTAATAAACAAACTGCAGCTGACATACTGATTTCCCAGGACAAAGAATTTAATTTACTGAGTTCTATTTGTCAATATTTTCCAAGAATATTAAATGATTTTTGCAGGGTTAGATTGACTACTTCAGAATCACAATGTAAATATTTAACAAATCACTATGGTTTTTAGATAGTAACAATACTCATTAAGTGGAGATTTAGGGCAATGATTTAATGAAAGGGGGTGAAAGCCTCATGAAATTAACAAAAATAAAATTCAAGATACACTGATTCTATATAATTTTAAAACAGCATATTAAAAGATCTACAATGAAATTATTCTCTTTTGATTAAACTTGAGGCTCATTTTTCACAAGTAATTCACACTCTTCTCAGCAATTTACTTCAACATGAAATGAAATGTAATACATCAGAATTTTAGTCAAATAAGATCTTACTTTTAATCTGAATTCCTATTAAGTGCTAAACACTTACCTCTGCATTGTAAAATTTGGTTTTCACATCCAATGGTTTGAGAACCTAGTCGAATAAAGCACATCAATCAGAGGAGATTATCATTTATTTTTGTTTATTTATTTTAAATCACAGGGTTATATCTGTCAAAGGCATTTTCTAATTTTAATTGTAAAAAGCTTTTTTAATAGGTATGCAATATTTTTGCAAAAACAACAAAAAAACCAAAAAACTATCCCAAATGTATTTATAAAAGACAACCATTATTTCTTAATTGGGTAACAGTCACATGAGTTACATGTGTGTTTACTCCATAGTATTTTTGTCATACTGAATATATGTATTTTATGTATTTTTCTCTATATATTTCACAAAAATGTTTATTAAAATAAGTGCATAAATCTTTTATTTTCTTTTAAAAGTCATGCAAAATCTTTAATGAGTGATACAGCAAAATTTTTTCTTTTAGAAGTTTTTTTTTTTTTTTTTGAAAGTTTTGTTTTTTTCAAGTAATCTCTACACCCAACATGGGGCTTGAACTCAAGACCCCACAATCAAGAGTCACATGCTCCACATAATGAGACAGGCAGGTGCCCCAAAATAAATCTGGATACATTTAATAATTTAATTAATTTCTTCTGTTAATACTTTTTCTTCCACTTAAAAACAGGTATGAAAAATACATATAGCATAATATCTAGATCTAATTTAAAGGGTTATATGTGGTCATCTCATCCCTAAAACCACTAAAACCAGTGGTTTTAACTATTTTTAATCACAGAGTAAAAACTCTGTATAATTACAAAACTCTACATATAAGTTTGGTGACTCATGGAATCCTGGAAGGAAGCGTGGTCCACTCAGCCCAAGTCAATTATCTCTCATTTAAATATTTCTTTAGAAATTTGATACGATTTATACTTAATTTATCTGGACTTTGTATTCCTTTTATCCCTCTTGTATATTCTTGTGAGTTTTATCAAGGTATAAAAACAGGACAATCTTTTTTGGATAAAAATCTGTAAATGAGGGTTGCCTGGCTGGCTCAGTCAGAATAGTGTGCAAATCTTGATCTCAGGGTCATGAGTTTGAGCCCCTCGTTGGATATAGAGATTACTAAAAAAATAAAAAAATAAACTTAAAAAAATGTTCAGGTGAAATATTACACTGACAATGATAATTTCTCTGCTTTTACTTAATTTAGTCTGACTTTAGATTTCTAGTACTATGACAAATGCAGACATATGAAGCTATTTGCTTTATTTGGAGGCTGTTTTCCCTGCAGATAGATAGGAATAACTTCACAGGGGAAAAAATCTGTAAACTATTTACACAGTCACATTTAATACCTGAAATTTGAAGAATTTTCTAAAATACATTTTTTCTCCACCCTGAGTTGTATAGCTCACTGCACACACCAAGCTGAAATGGAAAGAAATCTCTGAATTATCTTTGATTTTGTTTAATAATAAATCTAATACACCTCAATTTTACTCACAAATTTGGAAAATATTATAGCCAATGGTGTAAAAGCGTAGCCAAATGAGCATAGAGTAGGGAAAAAAGAGTTTTAGCTCTTTTTATATTTATAAAAATATAATTCAATGAACAAGAAAGCTTTGATTAGCAAAATTAAATATACAATAGTGAAATATATTCCAAAACAATTCTGAAAAATCAAATAGTTAAATGTACAAATTAAGTTTATAAAATTTAGAAGAAAAAATATAAATTCAAAAAAATTCTAGGGGGAAAAGACTTTTTCATATAAATGGGCAATGGAAAGGAAAAGAGTCATAAATGTATAAACTGAACAAATCAAAATCATGTTAAAACAAAAAGCAGACAAAATGGGATAAAATACTTCTAATGAAATGAAGAGAAATTTCATAAGCAAAACATTAGTATCTTGATCAAAATAGGAGGAAAGGATACATAGATAGATGACAGTACCATAAATGGCTAATAAAAAGGTGAAAACATTCAGCCTCACAAGAGGTTAAAGTAATAAAGTAATGAGACATATTTTTTCCACTTCTTAAGAATTTCTTTTACAGGTGTTACCAGGATTTGTGAGGGGTTAGAGAAAGTGACTCTCTCTACACTGCTAGTGGTTAAAAGAGATTTAGAAAACAAGTCTTAAGTAAGAGTCTTAAAAATGCTTATATGCTCCTATGGTAAACCCACTATAAGCAGTCTACCACAGGAAATACTAAGATGCTCAGCACTGTATTATTTACAACAGCGGAAGACTAGAAACAATCTAATGTCCAATTAGTAAACAAATTAAAGTATATGGTCCAAGCACGTAAGATAAAACTATCTCAAAAAGAATGTTTTCACAGAATATGACTCAAGTGGGAAAATGTTCACAGTGCACTGAAAAAGATAAAACCATGGGTAATATGCTCAAAATTTTGAAAAGTATTATTTATTTATATAAATATGTTACATAAACACACTTAAAAAACTAGAAAATCATATACTAATATTTTAATAGCAGTTACACTCAGTGGTGACAATACAGGAAATTTAATTTCTCCTTTTAAGTTAAGTGTACATAAGCCAGGTACTAGGGATGTAGTATTGTTCAAAACACAGTAAAACACAGTTTTCAAGTGCTCACAGTAAAAAGCAGTATAGCAGGGTATGGATTTTTTGAAGCCAGATTTAGATTTGAGTTCCACTTCTTATTTACTATTTAATTCTACAAGAGACTCATCTTGTCTAAAAGGAGGTTTTTACACATTTAATAAACTTCAATAAACTTAAATTCTTAATAAAATTTAATAATTGTAATAAATATAAAATTTAAATAAAAATAAAATAACAATTTAATGAATTTCAATAAACTCTATTTCAACAAGTACTGACCACTATTCTCTGCTAGATCATGAGGACACAGCTGACTTCATGGAACTCGTACTCTAACGGAAATGACAGGCGCAAGTAATTAATTTTAAGTAGAAGACTAAAAAAATGACAAGTTATGGATGCTATAGAACATATTAAAAGGGGTATTTAATTTAGTCTTGGAGGTCAGGAAAGCCTCTTCGAGAGGTCATGGTGAATCTGATATATGAAGAAGTGGAAGTAAGCTAAACAAACGAACAGAGTCATTCCTTAGGAACGGAAAAATTTATCTCAAGTCTTGGAGGAGTGCAAAGGAAAGAGACTTCCAATATCACTTAGTATAAAACAGGGAGGAATGAGAAAAGGTAAGAACTTAAGCAGCTCATATGGATTAGGTTCTAGAGAACTTTGTAAAGCCAATACAAAGAATTTTCTATGGATAGTGGTCGGTCACTGAAGAGTCAAGTGACTTATCCAAGAACATGTAATTAATAAATGATGGAGCTGAAATTTGATCTCATTAAATTTTGACTGCAAAGCTCATACCAACCACAGAATATATACTAAGAAGTGCCTACAAAAGAGATGTCACCACAATGAACTGATTAACAGCTAATATTATATACTACTTTAAGCCAAGGAAGAAAGGCAAAAATGGTGACATAAGTGGAGATGAAGAAGGTGGGATGACATACAGTTAGTAAGAATTAACAGGACTTTGTAAATTTATTGTATGTGTAAACGGTAAGGCAGATGGAAGTTTAAAATTATTTAGATGGCTGAAATTTTCATATCTGCCTCTCAAAGAAAAATAGAGGATTCACATTCATATGCCAGGAATACAGAATTTGATATATATTTTTTTTCTCAGAGCTTATCTTACTTTGGTTCTTTATTTCTGAATTCTCAGGATAGAATATATATATACATAGTTAAACACAGAACTGAAAAGTTGTACAGAACTGAGAAGTTGTAATTTAAAAATAAACACTATTAATGTCAGTTTCTAGCATTTCAAAAAATAATTAACATACATTTGGTCAGAGTGGTACCTGGGTTTTAAAAATCTGCATGGCTTTTTATTTTTTGGATAAGACTGTCTATAGATGCAAACACGAAAACAGAAATACAGGAAAATAAATTAAGATATTTTCCCCTAAAAAACAAACATTTTGTTTAAAGTCTATGATAAGCAAGTAATCCTGCAACATTAAATTCCTTCTTAAGTAGGTTCATAGGCTTGATACTAAATGGACATAAAACGAAAATTTCAAAAAAGCCTTTGAGAACTAGTAAAATTAATCCTTACATGTGTGTTCCAATTTCCTTCACTTCATGGTGTATGACATCATCAATACAACAATCAGGTTTAAGTTCAGCCACTGCAGCATTGGAAGCTGAAAGATTTAAACGCTGAGAACTTGTCTGAAGATCAGCCTTGAAAAAAAGAGATAAAAAAAAAAAATCCAAATGAGACTGGGTACCTACAGGGTGAGGCTAGATATGAGTGAAAAGAATAGGAGATCAGGAACAAGGAAGAAGGGCTGATGCGGAGCAACACTTCTTAGTGTCAGTCTTTCTACCACAGCTCTGCAGCTTAAAACCACATTAATGGTTCATACAAGTTCACCAAAATCAAATAAATAAAATCAGCCAGGAAGTAGGGGGAATAGGTAATGGAATATGAACAGTACCAAATGAACACAACCACAATGGGAGGGAGGGATGGGAAAAAAAGAACTAACCTAAGGAAGCCTGGCTAACAAATGCTACAGACAAAAAGAATGGCACGGGGATACTGCACTCTAGCTAGTACGTTTGCTTGTATTAGCAATTCTGCAACTGTTATGGGCCTACCACAACCAAACAAAAAAATACTATGGATAATAAGAGAGAAGTTTCTCCCCTCTGGAGAAAAAAAAGGTGTAAATGAGGAAAGGGAGAAGAGGCTGCAATGAAACTTTTGGTGTTGAGTTGGAATGAGAGGCATCAATATGAATATATGGTTTTAAAAAAAACATACATACAGATGGAAAATCCAGGAACAAATATAGATAGATGTGCACACATGTGCTACTATAGAACACTAAAGATAAATTACTATTCAAAACAATATAAGGTGGGGCGCCTGGGTGCCTCAGTGGGTTAAGCCGCTGCCTTCTGCTCAGGTCGTGATCCCGGGGTCCTAGGATCAAGTCCTGCATCGGATCTCAACCTGAGGCCTGACTCCACAGTAGACAATTAACAAATATGTGTTGAATACTAAATGAATGAATGAAGTTATGATGAAATTTTGAGGCAAATGTCAAGAAATATTCAGAAACAGTAAAGACCATGTTAGGTAATGGGGATTGGGGAGGTTTTTGCATAAAAGCTTGGATTCTATTAAGTCTCTCTTTCTTTTTTAAAAACTAACAGGTTTTCTGCAGTTAAGTCTAATCTAACATTCTTAATGCTAGGCAGTGTGAAGCAGGATATTTATTGGTGCTATCTCTTTGGTCATTATGTTCAGTTATAAAATAGTAGGAACTCAAATTTATTGGGCACCATCTATGTGCAAGGCCTTGTTCTAAGTTCATTATTCATTTAATATCCACAATCCTGAAGTAGGCAGTCATACTATTCCCATTTTAGAGACAATAAAACCAAAGCAGAGGGAAATAATAACTTCCCCAAGGTTATACAACTAGTAAGTAATGGAACTAAGATTAAAAATTCCTTAAACAGGGACGCCTGGGTGGCGCAGTTGGTTAAACGACTGCCTCCGGCTCAGGGCGTGATCCTGGAGTCCCGGGATCGAGTCCCACATCAGGCTCCCAGCTCCATGGGGAGTCTGCTTCGCTCTCTGACCTTCTCCTCGCTCATTCTCTCTCTCACTGTCTCTCTCTCTCAAATAAAAAAAAAAAAAAAAAAAAAAATTCCTTAAACATTTTAGAAACCTGAGAAGAAGGGATTAAAAAAAGAAACACTCAAACCCATGGGCTTTCTGTTCCGTATGTTTTCCTCTGTGTCATTTTTAAAGTATTAATGTATTTTAATGTATATACAGCTAAACACTTTCATCTTTTTCTTTTTCGCTATTATAAATAATTCTGCACCAAACATTTATTTTCTTAGTACCTATTGTGTGTTTGGGGAAAATAGTGTGGAGAAATGGAAGACTGGCTTGGGATAGGAGAATAATTTTTTTTTTTTTCTCAAGAACTATTTGACCTCGGGCGCCTGGGTGGCTCAGTGGGTTAAGCCGCCGCCTTCGGCTCAGGTCATGATCTCAGGGTCCTGGGATTGAGTTCCGCATCAAGCTCTCTGCTCAGCAGGGAGCCTGCTTCCTTCTCTCTCTCTCTCTCTGCCTGCCTCTCCGTCTACTTGTGATTTCTGTCAAATAAATAAATAAAAATATTTAAAAAAAAAAAAAAAAAAAGAACTATTTGACCTCACAACCCTGAGATCCAGACCTGAGCCAAAATCAAGAGTCAGAAGCTTAAACGGGTGCACCCCAGGGGAATACAATTTAAATTTCAGGGTAAGGGGGCACCTGGGTGGCTCAGTAGGTTGGGCCTCTGCCTTCGGCTCCGGTTGTGGTCTCGGGGTCCTGGGATCGAGCCCCGCACGGGCTCTCTGCTCAGCGGGAGCCTGCTTCCTCCTCTCTCTCGCCTGCCTCTCTGACTACTTGTGATCTCTGTCTGTCAAATAAATAAATAAAAGCTTAAAAAAAAAATAAATGTCAGGGTAGGGTCTATGCTGCAATTTGGATGAGGAGAATTTAGGAAAAGGGTAAGGAAGAAACAGAAGGAAGCCTTTCAGATAAGTTAAACAGAGTCAGCAAAACATCTTAAATATGAGAGTTCAAAGGTGTCTTCAAAAGCCATCAGAAAAGAATTTTTTACTTAGCAAAAGCCGAGAAAGACAATTATCATATGGTCTTACTTATTTGTGGAACATAAGGAAAAGCATGGAGGACATTAGGAGAAGGAAGAGAAAAATGAAGGGTGGGAATCAGAGCGGGAAAGGAACCATGAGAGACTCTGGACTCCAGGAAGCAAACAGGGTTTTAGATGGGAGAGGGCTTGGCGGGGGATGGGTGAGCCCAGTGATGGGTATTGAGGGCACAGATTACATGGAACACTGGGTGTCATACACAAACAATGAATCATGGAACAGTACATCAAAAACTAAGGATGTACTGTATGGTGACTAACAACATAATAAAAAAATTAAAAAATATATTAGTGTAATATTTTTAAAAAGGGAAAGAATTTTTTATAATTAAGGGATTTATATTCAGGAATAGAGAAAATATATTTTCAAAGATCTAGAATAAGCTTCAAGAGGATAGAAGCCTTGACTGTTTTTTTTTTTTTTAAGTTTAGTTTTGTTTTTTTTTAACAGATTTTATTTATCTATATGAGAGAGAGAGTGAGAGCACAGAAGCAAGGGGAGCAGCAGGCAGAAGGAGAAGCAGGTTCCCAGCTGACCAGGGAGCCTGGTGCGGGGCTTGATCCCAGGACCTGGGAACATGACCTGAGCCAAAAACAGACACTTAACTGACCAAGCCACCCAGGTGGCCCGACTGTTTTCTTTCCCTAGCAACTATAACTGTGCCTGGAACACGTTAGAAATAGAATTCTTGGGTACCATTTTAGACTAATCAAATCAGAAACCCTGGGGATGAGCTTCAGCAGTCAGCATTTTAACAAGCTCTCCAGATAATTTTAATACTTCCTAAAGTTTGAGAACAACTAGTATACACAAAAAGAGTTATCTGTTTTATTTCCAGTACAATAATTATATTGTTTTGTTTATATAACAATATTTTTTAATGTAGCATGTTAATATTTTCAGATACAATGCTGGACTTTTTTCAATTAAAAAGAAAAAACTAATGGTTTCCAGTTGAACATGGTAGACTATACAAGCATTTTTATTGTTTTAGTGTTGTTTTTACAACACTAAGCTGACAAAAGAATTAAAAAAAGTACAGACTCACAATCCCTCTTCCTTGATTTCAAATTCCCAGAGTTGTAAAAAATTAAATTTTTAAGGGCAGAAGTCTGGGTATCTGAAGTAATAGCAGCAGTGTAACCATGAATTTCCCAAGTCATCCATAAAACAAAAACAAAAGCAACTAAAACTAAAGCTTGCGTTAATATAATTAGAAAGCATCATATGTCCAAACTTCATATTACCTGTAAGTAGACATAAATCAAATTTTTGCAAGCTGTTTTTCATGTTCTTGCCATGAACCTTTGCAAAGAATAAGGGAAGTTCAGGGGAATTTGAGCTGAAGAGAAAGAGAAGAGATAGGTCTAATACTGATCTAAACCACTTCCAGAAAGACAAAGTCTATTCTAAGCATGAAAATACCAAGAAAGTGCATTACTGGAAGATGAGAGCACGGTCTACAGGGAAGGGACTTAACAGTTGTTTGACAGGAAAGAAAACACTTCAGGGTTTTGAAAAACAGTTCAAAGGACAGACATCTTTTAGAAACTGTGGAGTGAAGAGGAAAAATTTAGGACACTACAATTCACATGAAAAGGGAAAATTTGGGGTGCTTGAATGGCTCAGTAGGTTAAGCATCTGCCTTCAGCTCAGGTCATGATCCCAGGGTCCTGGTATCAAGCCCGTCAGGCTTCTTGCTCAGTGGGGAGTCTACTTCTCCCTCTACCTCTGTCCACTGCTCCCCCTGCTTATGCTGTCTCTCTCTGCCAAATAAATGAATAAAATCTTAAAAAAAAAAAAAAGAAAATTTGAGGAACACACAACCCCATTCTCCTCTATCAGCCTCCCCAAAAGACACAGTAAAGAAACCACACTTTGTGCACAATGCTTTAAGAGGGTGTTTTTGAATTAGGAATATCAAAGCACCCAAACTGCATTTCACAGAATGCAAAGCCTCCAACAGTTTTCATCTATAAAAAAATAATGTAAAAAGAAAATAGGTGAGAACTGAGACAATTCACTGATAAAAACTGCCACCCAAAACCAACAGTGAACTACTGTATCTAAGAGAAAAATGTAAAATATTTAAACTGAATTAAATACCCTCAAGAGAACACTTGAAATATAAAAAAACACCTAGAATGAGAAATTTTAAAATTAAGGCGAAATTTGTTGTTGTTTTAGCATGGGGCTAAAATTTTTTAAGAGAAGAATGTAAATAGTTGAATTTGGGAAAGAAGAAAAGGACACAAATCATATTAGAAATGCGAAATGACAAACGAAATAATGGAATACACCTACTATTAAAATACAATCCATGAAAACTTTCTAGAAATAATAAATCTAAATCTACATATTCAAAGGGTGCACTTGCTATCAGAGAAATGACATTAAATGACCAATTCTAAAACATACAGAAAAAAAATCCCCAGGGCCTCCAGGAAAAATTATCAAATTTCTTACAAGGCAAGAGAGTAAGACTGGCATCGGTTCTCTCAAAAACAGCATATATATCTAAGTAACAAAGGAACAGCATTTTCAGAAGACATAAAGAAGGAAAATGTAAACAAAGGATTTTTATATCCAGCCAAACTGTCTTTCAAGTATTAAAAACACTTTTGAACATTTTAAGGCTCAGAGGATATTACACCCACAAGCATGTCCTGAGCAATCTATTTGAGAAATCCAACCAAACAATATGCAAATAAAAATGGGAAGATATGAGAAGGGGGTAAAGGGAATGTAGTCTAAGCAATAAGTAAGAGTTAAAGGACACTATCAAAGACTAAAAGCCCTACAGTAAGCAGCTAAGTATGAAATAGTGAAGGTGGGAAATATCATAAAAGGCATAAATATAAAGGCAAAACATAAAACAAAAATACAAATTAACAAAAAATTATTTGAAAAATAAGGAACTGAAACACATTACATGGGGAAAAAGGCATACCAGATATAACAGAATAGACTTACTATTTAAAAACAAAACAATGTGACCTCTTTGAAACCAACCATATAAACTTAGAGATACATGTGAAGGGACTTAATTCAGCTAATAAAAAAATTCAATATGGCTCACAAATCAAGACCCAACTATGTGTCGTATAAAAGAAACCTAAATAAAAACAAAGGATTGGGCACCTGGGTGGCTCAGTGGGTTAAAGCCTCTGCCTTCGGCTCAGGTCATGATTTCAGGGTCCTGGGATCAAGCCCTGCATCAGGCTCTCTGCTCAGCAGGGAGCCTGCTTCCCTCTCTCTCTCTCTCTCTCAGCCTGCCTCTCTACCTACTCTGTCTGTCAAATAAATAAATAAAATCTTTAAAGAAAAAAAAGGATTGAGGAAGGCTAAAAATAAAGACGGACAAAGGCACACCAGACAAATGCAAACAGTAACAAAACCAGGTAGTAATATAGACACCCAACTATGATTCAGGCGAAAAAGCATTAAACATGGAAAGGAGGAAACTTTTAGTGCTATAAGCAACAATTCAAAAGGAAGAATGACTAAGCATAAATATCTATGAACCAAACAACTCAAAGTGTAAAAAAAAAAAAAAGCACAAAGTGTAAGATACAAATAGTAGCACAATAATAATATGAGATTAGCATGTCACTTTCAGTACAAGACAGACCAAGTTGACAAAAAAAAAAAAAAGGAAGTAAAGATACAGGACACTTGACACCACCATCAGTAGGATAAATCTTATGGATCTACATATCTAGCTATACAGTAGATAAAAGAAAATAGACCTTCTTCTCAAGAACACATGAAATATTCATTAAAAATTAAATTAGGTCACAAACACTAGCAAATTCTTTAAGAAGGACTAAAATAACAAAATTTTCACAATGCAATTAAACAAACTATACATCATTAACCAGAAAAAAACAAAAAACAAAAAACCCTTTCTATCTCAAAAACCTATTAAACAACTCGGGTAGAAAGGAAAACAAAAATAAAATTATAGAATTCTTTAAAAAGTAATTTTAATGAAAATGCTATATATTAAAATATATATAGAATATATATAAAGCATAGAATATATCTAAAGCATCAATCAGAAGAAAATTCACTTTTATCAACAGAAATAACAGAACAAAAATTTAAAAATTAAATCCTCAGCTGAAAAAGCTAAAAGAGAACAAAGTAAAAAATCAGAAGCATAAGAAAGGAACTTGTTAAAAGCAAAAATCAATGAGGTAGAGAATTAGAAAACATTAAATACAAGTAATGAAAATAGCTTTTTTGAAAAAAATTTAAAATATACAAATTAAAAGCTAGTTTAATGAACAGATTAAAAAAAAGGAAGCAGAATTATGCAAAGTAAGAAATGACTAGGGAAAAATAACACCAAATGAGAGTAAGCTTTTTTTAAAAGGATTTTATTTATTTATTTGAGAGAAAGAGAAAGTGAGAGAGATCATAGAAGGAGAGGGTAAGGCTGACTCCTGGCTAAGCAGAGAGCCCAATACAGGGCTTGATACCAGGACCCTGGGATCATCACCTGAGCCAAATGCAGGTGCTTAACTGACTGAGCCACCCAGGCACTCCTGTGAAGAAATATTTTTTTTTTAAGATTTATTTATTTATTTGACAGAGAGAGGTCACAAGTAGGCAGAGGAAGGTAGAGAGGGAGGAAAAAGCAGGCTCCCCATTGAGCAGAGAGCCTGATGCGGGGCTCGATCCCAGGACCCTGAGACTATGACCAGAGCCAAAGGCAGAGGCTTAACCCACTGAGCCACCCAGTTGCCCCTGTGAAGAAATTTTTAAGAGATTACTTTGCAGACCTGTATGCAAATACTACCTAAATTGGATCATTTCCTAGAATAAAACAGTTTAACAAACTGCTACACGCCTTTAGACATAAAAAGTTTAAATGGATCTCCATAGGAAAATAAAGCAAATGTTATTAAGAAACTTCCCCCATTAGACACACAAGCTCACATGATTTCACAGAATTCTGTAAACCCTACAAAACCCAGATAGTCTAAATGCTCTAAATACACTGTTTTGAGGCATTGGAAATGAAGGAAAATTATCTAAATCTTTAATTTATTTGAGAGTGAGAGATCACTGAGGAAAAGGGAGAGGCAGAAGCAGACTTGCCACTGAGTGGAAAGCCCAATGAAGGACTCGTTTCCAGAACCCTGAGATCATGACCTGAGCCAACGGCAGATGCTTAACCAACTGAACCACCTAGACATTCCCTCCCTTTTTCCTTTTTTTTTTTTTTTTTTAGTATTTTATTTATTTATTTGACAGACAGAGATCACAAGTAGGCAGAGAGGCAGGCAGAGAGAGAGGAGGAAGCAGGCTCCCTGCTAAGCAGAGAGCCTGATGCGGGGCTCGATCCCCAGATCCTGGGATCATGACCTGAGCGAAAGGTAGAGGCTTTAACCCACTGAGCCACCCAGGCGCCCCTCCTCCTTTTTTAAAAAATTATTTTTTATTAACATATGATGTATTATTTGCCCCAGGGGTACATGTCTGCGAATCATCGGGCTTACACATTTCATAGCACTCACCACAGTACATACCCTCCCCAACGTCCATAACCCAACTATGCTTTCTCTACCCACCAACCCCAGCAGCCCTCAGTTTGTTTTGTGAGACTAAGAGTCTCTTATGGTTTGTCTCCCTCCCCATCCCATCTTGTTTCATTTTTTCCTTCCCTATGCCTTACACCCCCTGCCTTTCCTCTCAAATTCCTCATATCCAGGGAGATCATATGATAATTGTCTTTCTCTGATTGACTTATTTTGTTCAGCATAATACCCTCTAGTTCCACCTACGTCATTGCAAATGGCAAGATTTCATTTCTTTGGATGGCTGCATAATAATTCCTGTGTGTGTGTGTGTGTGTGCGTGTGTGTCTGTCTCTCTCTCTCTCTCTCACATCTTCTTTATCCATTCATCTGTTGATGGACATCTGGGTTCTTTCCCTAGTTTGGCTATTGTGGACATTGGGGCTATAAACATTTTTTTTTTTGTTTTTTGTTTTTTGTTCTTAAGAAACCATAATACTGACATCTAAAACTGAATACACAACATAAAAAAAAGAAAAATATAGACCAGTACCATGCTGTCATTCTTCACCTTTCTGATGTCAAAAATGTCAAAATGTCAAAATGTCAAAAATGGCTTATGTGTATATCATGAATCTGAATGTTTTACCTGAGAAACTAAGATAATTCTTGGTGGGCATTGCACAATAAACATTAGCTGCTATTATTATTAATACCAAGGCCTTTATGCAAATTAAAACTGAATAAAGGCAACATAAATATAAATACATATTTAATAGTAAGTATGCTATCATATTATTTACTCTTTTAAATACTGACTTAAATCATATACACTTGCTGATTTATTCACTTTTATGCCAATAAATTAATCGTTACTGAATGTCAACTATATGCCAGAAAAAAAAGTATATATTCTCAAAGCTCAAAGTCAGATCTTTTCATAATCAATGCAGAGGTTGGCAAACTTTTTCTTTAAAAGGTCAGATAGCGAGGCGCCTGTGGAGTTCAGGGGTTAAGGCCTCTACCTTCGGCTCAGGTCATGATCCCAGGGGGATGGGATCGAGCCCCGCATCGGGCTCTTTGCTCGGCAGGGAGTCTGCTTCCCTTTCTCTCTCTCTGCCTGCCTCTCTACCTACTTGTGATCTCTGTCAAATAAATAAATAAAATCTTAAAAAAACAATAAAAAAATAAAAGGTCAGATAGTTGGGACACCTGGGTGGCTTAAGTGTCTGTCTTTGGCTCAAGTCATGATCCCAGGGTCCTGGGATCAAGTCCTACATCAGGCTCCCTGTTCAATGGGAGCCTGTGTCCCCCTCTGCCCCTCCCTCTGCTTGTCCTCTCTTTCTTTCAAATAAATAAATAAAAGCTTAAAAAAAAAAATCAAAGGTCAGATAGCAAATACTTTAAACTTTACAGGTCATCCAATGTCTCTGCAACTCCCCAGTTGTAGTCCCAGTAGTAGCCTGATATCTGCCCCAGCTAATACCTAAATGAATGACTGTGGCTGCTGCCAATAAAACTTTATTTATGGACACTGGCATTTGAATTTCATATAATTCTCACATCCAAAGTAAGATTGTTTCTTTGAATCATTTGAAAATGTTGAAACAATCCTTAACTCCAAGGCCTTACAAAAACAGGCAAAGAGACCAAATATGGCCTGCAGGCTATAGTATGACAACCCATGGTTTAACAAAAGGCAGAAACTCCATCCATAATAAGACAAGCATACAAACACGTATGAAAAACTCTGCATCCAGTTTCTGGTAGTTGGGTCCTATATGAAATTTGGAATACTGGCTCTATGAGGTCCTTTTCAATTCTAACACTTGCTGATCATTTAAAAACTCATTTTAATTGGACTTCCCTTCCAGCAATGCTGCAGTAACATAAAGTTACCATGTGAAGGTAGCCTTGATGACTTCTGCCCGACCTACAGTAAATTTTTACTTTCTTTATATTTAGTTTCAAATTGTTTGAGTTAGCATATTCTATCTCTTGATTTCTAAATGCTGGCAAGAATATTCTAACTGGTGTATTTCCTACAAGCTATCCCATACCATGCTTTCATATCAGTCTTCCAACACAGTGCCAATATCTTTGCTCAGAAGTCCCCACTGACTGCCCACTGCCTTAAAAAAAAAAAAAAAAAAGCTAAAACCTTTAGCTGTCAGCTGGCTTTCGAGATGCTCCACTCAATGGCTGCTGCACATCTCTGTACCTTATCTACTTCTATCAAGTGAATTCTGTTCATGGCTACAAGAACACATTATGGATGCCTATGTCTCTGCTGATTATCATGTTTTGCTTTTCCTCTGGGTCCTACTATTCTTTGAAGATCCTGTTGCGTACCTTCTCCTCCAATATGTCCTCAGACTGATGCAATCATCTGTGATCTTTCCTCCTCTTCCAAATTCTATTATGTTAATCACAAATTAATAAAAACTGAAACCTTTAACTGGTATACTGTCTCACCCAAGTGATCACAACTTTTGAGGATAAGGAAAAATGATTCTGTGCTTGTTACCATATTATCTTACACAATTAGGTTTTCAATTAATGCCTGTCGTTAATGACAATTAAAAAGCCCAGTATAAAAGTGCATCTTAATGAAGTTTCAAAAACATAAGAATACAAAAGGTTAAAAAAAAAATATATATATATATATATATATATACACCAAGCAAGAATGCCACTTACTTTAACTAATATATCTTTTACAACTTGATTGCTATCATTATGAACGCTGATGTAACTGGAAAAGGTCTCTCCCAAAAATATATTCCTGTGAAATAAAATAAGACTTTTAGGCAGAAATCTACTCATATTTTAACACACATAATTTATATAAGCACCATGGAGAACTTAAAATGGAGAAGAATTTATTAAAGGATAATGATTAAGTGAAATACTGCTTCAGCATTTCTTTGTGTACCCTATGCTGTTCATTCATTACCCAGTACAGTTGAAAATACTGATGTAGTCTATAAAATATGACATAATCTTGGCCCTCAACTACTGTACAAATAGCCTATTTCCCTAGATATAAGCCACTGAAATTAGATCCATATTTAAAGTCTTAATGATTATTTACTGACGAGGCTAGAAAAGGCAATTTTTGAAATAACTTATGCCTTGAATCTAGTAGAGACCCCCAATTGATCTGAGTATTTTTTTTTACCAATTTGTCTTATTTTTCTAAGTTATTCTAACATAAATACTTTATATATTTGTAAGGTAAGTTTTATAAAAATACCTGTTTATAAATATATATTACACAAAAACCTATAAATATATTTCACATTAATTTTTTTTTTTTTGAAACAACAGAAATTTATTTTCTCACAGTTCTGGAGGCTGGGAAGTCTAAGACCCAGGTGCGATCCCTGGAGTTCCTAGTGAGAGCTCTCTCCTTAGCTTGCAGATGGCTGGTTTCTTACCTTGTCATCAGATGGCCTTTCCTCAGCTTGGCTGCAAGGGAGAGAGAGAGACATCTCTCTCTTCCTCTTTTAAGTCCACTCTTACATCATGAGGGTCCCAGCCTCATGGTCTATTCACATTAATTTTTAAATATGAACATAATTCCAAGCTTTCAAGACACCAGTCAGTAACTACATTCTGTAAGCCTTTTTTAAACCTAAAAATTCCATGTGGTCTTAAATTCTCTCAGTTGAAAACAGAGAAAAACCAAGGTCTTCTACTTCATTAATAACCCAGAAGTAGAGAAGAACTAAAAGTAAGAGAAGGAATAAAAATTGACAGTTCCTAATTAGCTGAGAAGTCTGATAGCTTATGTTAGGAGAGGACTATGAAACTGAACAAGAAAGCAGCTTTCTAAAAAAGACATTTAGATTAAGCCAGTTAAAAGAAAAGGAATATAGGCTACTAAAAAATGCAGTAAGATCTAAGGAAGAAAGTTAAAATTTAATCGTCCCTAGAAACCACTATTCATACTTTGGTATGTATCTTTTTTTTTTTTTTCTTTTTTTCAGAGTGGTGGTGGTGGTGGTTTGGAGGAGATGGCAGAGAAAGAGGGAGAGAGAGAATCCCAAGCAGGCTCCACACCCAGGGTGAGTCCAATGCAGGGCTTGATCTCACCACCCAGAGATCATGACCTGAGCAGAATGCAACTTAATTGACAGAGCCACCCAAGGAGCCCCTTTTCTTTTTTTGTATGTATATATATATTTTTTTAATTAAAAAACTCCCCCAGAATCACTAAGTATAATTCTGGTAAAACCTTTTTTTTTTTTTTAACCACTTAAATGTATGAGTATTTTTCCATTCATTAGTTATTTTATGAAAATATAATTTGTAATGGCTTTAAGTATGGCTTATGTCAACACATTCTTACCCGAAATTCTGTGGTAAAGTCAACATTTCACCCAACATTAAAATTTCTGCACCATTTACAGTTGAAGGATCATCTCTCATGAGTTGGTTAAAAAGATCTCCTATAGAAAGAGAAAAACGTAAATTCTAAAATCTATCTTGTAAATAAGTTTTACTGCCACAAAGAAACAGCTGGGAGAAATACTTTTTTAAAAAATGCTTTAACAAAAATCTAATTTATTATCTTTACTACAACAAATTTATGGCAAAAAATTTGAGTTTCATATAGAAGGAATGCTTCAGAAACAAAGGAAAATGAAGGCCATGACATACAAAATATAAAGAGCTCCAATAATTTTAAAGGGAATGGCTAATATACAAGTTGATGGACCATGTGAAGATAAATAAAATTCTGATATCATGACTATGAATGTATCCTTACTAAAATTAAGTTTCTTATTGCCATGGGATATCCATAGTATCTTGACTTAAGAGATTACGAGTAAGAACTACTATGTAAATGGCCACTACTTACATCATACAGAGACAACAAAGAATGCAGCAAAGAGTTAGTATAAGACTGGCAAGACTATGCTTATTCCAAGGTAACACAGGCAACCCAGGTTTCAACTTTTCCCTAGGTACAAGCATAACAAAGCATACCAGGTAAGTCTTTTTCTTCACATGTTACTGGAATATTGGTGAATAAAGTAGGCTTAGTTAACCGCATCACTGTGAATTAAGAAAAAAGAAAGAAAGAAAGAAAATGTTAATATTGTTTTGGACTAGCATTCCTAAGTTGAGTGTATGATACTCATCTGTTCTATACTAAAATCAAATATAACCTAAAGCTTCCTAAATATTAAGTACTTTCCCAAATCGTACACCAAGATTTACTAAAAATATTAATTTACAACAGAAAATATTACATATGACTTATTCAAAGCTTAATGCATTAAAAAAACTAAATGTAAATGTAGAATACCACATTATAGAAAAACTGGAAAATAAAGGAATTTTAAAGTTTAAGGTATATGAGAATAAGGCTTTAAGAAAAATCCTGAGTGACATTCTTTGAACAGTATCAAGATATCTTCCTGAAAGGGAAAAATGTTTTGATTCACCACCATGAATATGAGACAGTAATTTTAGAAAAAAGAATCTTTATGAGCTTTATCTCTCGGTTCTAATCACTGGCCACTGGAAGTTCAGTAAGTGGACCTTTAAGTAATATTCATTCTGTAAGGAAATGACGAAAGTATCATTCAATGTATAGATATTTATTTTTTTTTTTTAAAGATTTTATTTATTTATTTGACAGACAGAGATCACAAGTAGGCAGAGAGGCAGGCAGAGAGAGAGGAGGAAGCAGGCTCCCTGCTGAGCAGAGCGCCCAAAGCAGAGCTCCATCCCAGGACCCTGGGATCATGACCTGAGCCACCCAGGCGCCCCCAATGTATAGCTTTTTAAATTCCAACCAAAACTAAGATTTGTTCTTGGGACATGACAGAATGTGTCTAAAGTTTAGAAAAACAAGTAAAAATAAGCTAAGGAAATTAATGGGAAAAAAATGAGGCAGATATGAATTTACCATATATTAAAAGATTGGTCTATAGTCAACAAATTGGTTTATTAATGCAACACCACACAGATATATTAGATAGTAAAATAAAGATTATTAGGATGCAGGAAAAAAAAAAGCAACATGATAAAGCACAACTGGTTAGCTATCTGGGAAAAATAAGAAATTTAACTTACAAATTAAATTCAAATACCAAACAAATTGCCTATGTATCAAGCAGTTAAGAGGCAAAAATTAAGCCACAGAAAACTAAAAAGTGAAAACTTATGAAATCTATTAGAGTGCGGATAGGACATTTTAACTAAAAAAATCTTTTTCAATTACTTCTAAAGACTGACCTTTGATCACATTAAAATAAAGACAAAAATATAACAGTAAAAATCATAGAGACTTGTAAAATATTTCAGAAAGTTAATCATTTCTTTATACTCGATTAAAAATGTTCATTGATGGCGATTCACAGACCTGTACCCCGGGGAAAAAAATATATTATATATTTATTTAAAAAAATAATAAAAAATTTTAAAAAATGATCATTCAAATCTAACCCAAAAGACATTAAAGACTATCAACTTAAATGGTCAATTCACAGTTTAAGTGGTATTCATTAGCATATGTAAACATGTACCACCCAACTACTAACTAGCTATATCATTCACACCAAATTCAGTGTCTTTCTCATTGGGTAAATGTCATCTTTTCCAAAAAAGAAGTAACAGCTCACCTTGTCTCTCTCATAGCCCCCTGTATTTATCATGAACTGATAAATGTACTTATTTACAGCATTTTGATCCAAACTTCACAAGGTTGAGGCTCTTACCTATTATATTCAGTTTTCTGGCTTTGTTGCTTGCCAGTTTCTGGCACATAGTATATTCTATAAATCTTTGCTGAATGAAAGAATTAGCACCTTACCTAAATCCTCAAGTACCTGGTATTATTTTGAAGATTTACATTTCATGAACGGAGGCCACTAAACAATGTTATATATTAAACTGATGGCTGTTGAGGGTTGCCTAGTTGGCTCTTGGTCTCAGAGTCCTAAGTTCAAGCCCTATGCTGAGCATAGATCTTACTTAAACAAATAAAGTAAAAACAGATAATATAAATAGATGGCTACCGAAACAGGCAACATATGTTAACCTTAAAATTTCTGAAGTCACTTTGCATAGCTGGTATTTACTGAGCATTTACTAGTGCCAGACAGCATGCTAAATACTTCACAAGTATCAACACATTTAAGTCTCATGACTACAAATTTGGTGTCATTAACTACATTTTACACATAAGGGTGATACTTGGGTAATTTGCATATAAGACTATATAGTAGATAGGTGGCAGAATTAGATCTGAACTCAGATAAATTCACTTTGTTCAAAACTAATTCTCTGTATTATTAATTATAGGCCTAGGGGCATAAGCCTGTTTACGTTATGCCTTATCGGAAACATTGTATGGGCATTCAAAATAGAACTCTGTGTCAAGCAGAGTATTAACCAGCTACAGATCATTGATGGGCACCCGAAGTGGTTGAGAAGGTTTTCTTTCTACTTCACTTCTAACTAGGAAAGCAGATTAAAATTCAGTTCAATCTGAAGGGGAATAAAAAAAGGTAGAGAGGTTGTCAGGGAAAAACAAAATTATGGTACTACTGCCACTTTCCTAGAGAGTAAATGCTGTCGTTATTTCATCAGATGCTCTCAGAGATTCACCTTTCTGTACACACATTCTTGTGTACCTAACTTACTTCCACATCTATGACTTAATGGTAGAAATGAGAAATACTGCTGAGCCTACTATTAACCTGGGCCGGAATCAAGAGTTGGAGGTTAACTGAATGAGCCACCCAGATGCCCTAATAAAGCACTGGTTATTAAATGACAATCTTATATTCAGGCTTGAATGTTAAAAAACAGGTTCTTTGACAAAAATTAAAGAGACAAAAAAGAATACGCAATTTTTAGCCAAGTGCCAAATCAAATACTCACTAGGCACAGCAAATAGTGTCACATGTGGTGCCATTTTCATAGGAACTCACAAAACACAGACATTTACTTATGATATTTAGGTTTTACCTATTATCTTATTAAAAAAAAAACTTCTATAAGTCTTCAATAATTTATGTAAGAGGCCTGAGGTTACAAACTAATGAACTGGGCCAAGTTCAACTTTTGTATACATTTTGCTTGGAAAGAACATTTAAAAAAAAAAAAACAAAACTAAATTAAGGCAGGATCTTCTTCAAGTTCAAAGTCCTTAGCTACATTCCACAGTCTTGCCTATCTAGTCCCTGAATGATTTCAAGTTTGTGAACTGTGAATTCTGGATATTTTGAGCACATTTTATCAAAGTGAATCATTATACAAGAGCTCATTTTGAAATTCTCAAAAAATTATATTTAAGCTATTTGATAAATTGGTAAAGGAAGCTAAATTCATATAATACCCTCCACATCTTTTTTTTTTGGTTGAATTTAACATTTATTTTAAGGTAGAGAGGTTGTCAGGGAAAAACAAAATTATGGTACTGCTGCCACTTTCCTAGAGAGTAAATGCTGTCGTTATTTAATCAGATGCTCTCAGAGATTCACCTTTCTGTACACACATTCTTGTTTACCTAACTTACTTCCACATCTATGACTTAATGGTAGAAATGAGAAATACTGCTGAGCCTACTATTAACTAGTGCTAGAATCATCAGTCCTAAGGTTCCAAGTACACAAAAAAAGCTTAAAAGTAGTAATGGATTCTAAATTCTTATGCCTTGATTACTTAAAAAAAATTTTTTTTTGTTTATTTATTTGACAGAAAGACACAGCAAGAGAGGGAACGCAAGCAGGGGGAGTGGGAGAGGGAGAAGCAGGCCTCCCACCAAGCAGGGAGCCCAAGGCAGGGCTCAATACGCAGACCCTGGGGCCATGACTCAAGCCAAAGGCAGACCCTTAACAACAGAGCCACCCAGACACCCCGGCCCTGATCACTCCAAATGGAAGTGGAGAAGTAGGAAGGAGAAATGGATCTCTGCTTCTTTCAAAATCATAGCACTATTTGCAGTAAAGCTCAATCTTGAGTTTTCCAGGTCTGAATTACCCTTTCACTGCTTCTGTAAGAGGTAGAAAGCAAATGACACAAATGAGAAAACTTTAAATCCATCACATATGAAGACAAAGAAACTCTTTTTAATAAGTGTGATTCTTGGCTAAAATTAACTCAGGAAACAACAGATGTTGGCAAGGATGAGGAGAAAGGGTAATGCTCTTAAACTGTTGGTGGGAATGCAAACTGGTGCAGCCAGTCTGGAAAACAGTATGGCAGTTCCTCAAAAAGTTAAAAATAGAGTTACTCTATGACCCTGCAATAGTACTACTAAGAATTTATTCAAAGGATACATACATAATGATTTGAAGGGGCACCTGGACCCCAATGTTAATAGCAGCAATGTCCACAATAGCCAAACTATGGAAAGAGCCCGGATACGGACAGATGACTGGATACAGAAGATGTGGTATACACATAAAATGGAGTATTATGACTCAGCTGTCAAAAAGAATGAAACCTTGCCATTTACAATGACATGGATGGAACTAGATGGTATAATGCTAAGCAAAACAAGCTAGTCAAAGAAAGACAAATACCGTATGATTTCAGTCATAAGTAGAATTTAAGAAACAAAACAGATGAACATAGGGGAAGGGAAGGAAAAATAAAATAAGATGAAAACAGGGAGGCAAACCATAAGAGATGCTAAACTCTAGGAAACAAACTGAGGGTAGCTGGAGGGAAAGTGAATGGGGGAAGGGGTAAATGGGTGATGGGCATTAAGGCAGACACTGGACATAATGAGTATTGCCTGTTACATGCAACTGATAAATCAGTAAATTCTATCCTGGTAACTAATAATACAGTGTATGTTAACTAAATTGAATTTAAATAAAGAATTTTTAGAAGTATGATTCTTGGATTAAAAAACTGCTCATAACAATCTCATGACTCGACTATACCTTATATTTTAAACTACATCAGAAAAAAAAACTGTCTTCTGTTCAGGTGACTTTGTCTTACAATTACCTTACTTTTGACTCGTAATTAGCAACTTCTGATAAATAAGACCTGAACAAAAAAAAATTAAATCCCCCATCTATGACTGTCTAACAATATGACAACTCTTATTTGCAAAGCTTGGTGGCAATACTCAGTAACTTCTTGATACCCGTCAGCTGCCTAGGTTAAAAAGATGATTACGGAAACAAAGAAGTAATTACTGAAAAAGTGACCTCAGAAACTCCCTCTAAACCTGGTGACTTTTCATTTAAAGATTTTTGTAAGCATTCCTGTACCTGATGATTATTTTCTAGAGAGCAGTCTCATTTGACACAATAAAAAGGTACTGAAAGTAGTTAAAAGTGTTTGGACAGACTGAAATCTAATTGGAAAAAAATTATCACTTTATTTAAAAATTAATAGTTTGCTTTTAAGCAACCTCAACTCAGGCAGGCTACAAAGAATCCATCCAAAGGGCATGTACATGTTTACTGAGTCCTTACCATTATCAGGCACTGTGCCGCCAAGTCAAATGTGTCAGCCTTTCAGAAAGACTACAATTCCTGCTGTTTCCCAGGGAGGTGGTTTGACCACTTAATGGAAGTAACTCCATATAAACTCTGTTAAGGGTAGGTCCATGTTTCTCCTTCCATACTGCTTTCTAACCAGCTCACGTTAGGCACTTAAATTTGCTAAATAAGTATATTTTTATATAAAACCTTCATAATTATTTTGGGTATTTTTTATGAGGTGATGTGTAAACCCAATTTAAAACATTTTGTTATTGGGAAACTCACAATAACTCCAGGAACCAATCAACTAGCAATCAGCATTAACCACCATTAACATTGAATACTTGTACTAGATTAAATAAAGAATAATGAGCTCTTAACCACATTTGATACTTCCCTTCAAAATAGTTATATCCTTAAAGATACATTATGGTCTTAGGCAAATTATACATTTTTACTTTTGTTTCAAAATTCCACATCAACTATTGTCAGTTACAGATTCTTGGAAACATAGGTACAATCTGGGCTAGTTTCCCAATTTGAACTATGTTCATGCTATTTGAATAACATTTGCAATAGAACTGGTTTTATTATTATTTTTTAATAATTACACTTTAGAATGGTAAAGAAAAAACACTATAAAATTACATTTTGGGACTTTACCAAAATCCAACCAACCATTCACTATAATTCATTGCACTATCTAATTCAACTACTGGAAAAGTAACAGAACAAAGGAATAGAACATTTTACCTCTAAGCTCAGTAAAATAACAATTTATCACAATTTATTTAGAAGAAAACTACTAAAAGTATAACCCAGAACACTTTTGTATTAATACACGTCTAGGAACTCAAGTGATGGTCATTTATTTCTGAGAAACCACTGTATACAAATTACCACACAATTTTTTTATACTATTAAGAATGAAGAGGCTATCTTAGTGAGGGGTCAAATAAAAAAATTAAATAAAAAATTTAAAACCCTGTAAAAAATTGATTGATCACACTATTTCAGATCCTACTCTGTTCATTCAGAACATTCTTCTCTTTAACAATCCATAAAATTCATTACATACTAAAAATAACACCATATTTATGCACAAATAAATTCATTTTCCCAGTAAGAGCTAACCTTCCTTTAAGAAGACTTCCCACATATTCACAGTACATAATATCACAGAACACCCATATTTGGCCTAAGTGTCTCTGAAATGTAGCATTACAAGATGGAAGTTCATTGTGCCGGATGATATGATTAAGTTTTGCCCAAATGTCTTCCAGAGTTTGGTTGTTACAAATAGCATGCTCTATAGTCCATCTTGCTCTATAAAGTGAATGCAAATTCAATGCCTTTAAACTATCTTGCAATTTTTTAGACAAAGGAAAAATATTTTCAGTGCAATTACTGTTGGGAAGTGAGACACTCCAAAACCTCTTCTTGTGTTGTCTTCCCTTTTCTGATTGTTTATCTAAATTTCCAGAATTAGTCTGTTCGTTCAGTGAGTGTGACCGGATTAAGTGCTTCCTTTTTTTAAAATTAGGTTGAAATTCCAAAAGATCTACTGTGCAATCATAATGCTGTGATTTAACATCGTGTTCTGAAATGGTTAAGTATTGTTTCACATCTTCAGCTGCCTCTTCAGAAATCACAGGTGGTGATCTTTTAGGTTTGAGTGGAAGCTTGGATGCATCATGCAAAAACCAAGGAATAAATCTCGATAGTGGACGTGTAGGAAAGTCTTGAATTGCTTTCTCTGCAATTTTTGGCAGTTGTGTGGGATCACTCTCACATGGTCGATAATGTAATATTACTTCTGTAGACATTCTGCAGTAATCCAGTTACTCTTAATGAAGAAAACATTTCTTAGATGCACTCTTCAGCGCTAGAATATAATTTACAATTATAAGACTCTCTTTCCAAATCAGAAGGAAACAGGACCTAAAGTGGAAGTATTGCAAAGAGTAAGATATGGTAGGGATAGCCTACACACAAATAGGGAAAAAGAAAAAAATAAAACTAGTCTCAATATATTTTACCAAGTGCTGTTGGTAAATTTGAATGTAATCCACAAAATCGGAAATGCTTTATCTCATTGGAGTAGATGCCCTACAAGATCACCTTCAGCCTAAAACTGCCAGGAGTCAACAAGTCTAACTTAACAGACAGAAAGAATTTGGAACCATTGTCATTAACAAATTTGGTAAATAATCTTAAGACTATAGCAGAAACAAAAGGTAAATTAGTAATTCTAAGAGTACTAGATTCATTTGAAGATAACAAAAATGGAATAATACTTTAAAATTTGAGACATCTGAGTTGAGGACAATGAAAATTACTGTAATTTTTAATGCCTTGAGAAAAATCTTTATATTTAAAATTTTATGAATTCTACCAAATACATAGAATACTTACTGATTTCTTTCTTTCACAGTAGCAACATTAGTAACATGAAAATAGTTTAACTCTGATTTTAACCAGGCTAGGAACTGGGTTTCTGACTAAGTCTCCTTTGTCTAAATGGGGTACTTTCACAGTATCAAGTACCATGGCTCCTGAATTCCACTTCTGAAGAGTAAAACAAGACGGCTAGACCTTCCTTATTTTTTTCCCTCGTAGAACAAAGAATTCTTCAAGTTGTACCAAATGAAGTCGTTGATAATGAGTTCTAGCATATAGTTCGTCTTCCTAACCAAGTTCAAAGCTGCATGAGCCATAATGCAGGCTCTTTCAAATCCCAATTACTGTAGGGGAAAAAAGAGAGAGAGAGAGAGAGAGAGAGATTGTATCTCTTCTCTCCCAAATCATGAGAGAACTCTTTGAAAGGGTTCTCCCATTGCCAGAATTACCATAGATGGGGACTCCTGTCATGATGTCACAATAATCATTTGACCACTGATTCTGAAGAGTCAGAAATAATTAATCTCATAATGATTCTTTTCACCTACTGTAAATGTCCACTGTGGACAGATTTGACAACTTAAACTCATAAGTGACTGTGATCCTTAACATTCATAATTTTAATATGAATCTAAACATAGCGAGCATATTCTTAAAAGCATTAGGAATTCTTTTAATTTTTCTTTCCTCTTCCTTATACTTTCATATTGTAAGATATGGCACTGAGAATCCTTTCATTTCTTTTGAACTTGTGTCATACCCTGAGGACTGACGAAATTCTGAGAGCTCCTTAACCTTTTATACAGACAAGAAAGTAAACTTAAATTACCAGATAAATTGATACACTTGGCATTCAACAATCAGTAAAATGAAAATCTGTGAAAAAAATTTTAGTAAGTTATTTTATTTTTTAAAGTAATCCCTATACCCAATGTGAGGCTTGAACTCTCCACCCCGAGATCAAGAGTCATATGCTCCCCCACCTGCCTGAGCCAGGCAGGGGCCCCAAAGCTTGTGAAAATTATTGATGAACAAGGGGAAACAATGGTATGGAGGAGCTTTAATAAAACTGAGACTATCAGTGAATTTCAAAACACTTATCCTTTTAGCCTGCTAAAATCTCTCCCAGATTTTCTTCTGTTCCAGAAAATAAAAAGTAACAGAAAACTAAAAATACCCAATGGTAATTAGCTTCCACATTACTGGAATATAACTGTGTTTAATAACTTCCAATTTGCATAAACTCACACCCATCTGCTAACAGAACTGTTTCAAATTCCCATCAAAGTAACTAATGAATGTTCTCTGAAAATGCTGTTTCCTTCATTGGGAAACAATGAGTCTTGGAAAGATGGAGGAAGGCCCTGTGTTGAAATACTGCCTCCACTCACTCACTAGCTTTGTGATCCTGAGAAAGTTTCTAAAATTTCTGATAGGTAGTAAAATCCGCTCTACATACTTGATTTAAGATTAAGAAAAAACATGACAGTTTCTTTTCCTTTTTCTCTAGAAGAATCCATTTTAGTCTAGCTCATTTACTCAGGCTAAGCTTACAGGTCCTGTTGCTGTATTACTTAATATGTTTTTTAGTTCTATGATCAGAGACAATCCTCTTAAACTAAGCTATCAGTATTTGATTTTATGTTACAGATGGGACTGGTAAGCTTCTGGAATGTTTGATGCCTACATCATAACTGGGGATGGGATAAGGGTCTCTCAAAATGCATGCCACAAGGAAGGTAAGTGCAATTTAACTAAATTCAAACGTCTATTGAGCCTTTTCTCAGCTCAGTTCAAGAAGTTACTGGTAACCACAGAGTAGAGCATCCAAAAAAGCAGCACCGCATTTGTTAAAGTAGAAAACAGATGAAAAAAAGCTTAAAGCATTTTAAACAAAAGGTTTTCAGAAAACAGTAAGAATTCCAGAAAAACTCTATCCTGTTGGTTTTCCCTAAATAATCAGACAATTAAATCATCAAAGTTATTCAAAAAGTTTGCTGTGCGCACAAAACGAAAGTTGACATTAGTTTTCCCGTATCCACAACACTTCGAAGCAAACTTAAGTTTTAACAAATCTAAATTACACGTTGTTGTACTATGTATTTCTAAATCCTTGGCACTGCTTACTGCAATACTAGACTAACTTTACAGATGAAGCTGAAGCCTATTTACTTTATCAGTGCCACATGAAGAAAACAACAGACAAGGAAAATCACTGTAGATGGCTATTGTAAACCATCTTGGTTCACCAGGCTCTCCCCGGATCTCGCGGCTAAAGCCAATCTGTTAACTGCAGCATATCACACAATGAATGATTTACCGGGTATCTACTCCATTCTAGGGAGAGGCTGTCAAACCTAAAAAGCAAAGAGAAGAAATTGCTTCCTTCCACTCGGCGCCAAAGGACAGAGCAGGAGCGAAGGCACTAGCTGTTTAAGGAAAACGAGGCCTACATCCCAGGGACCAGATCTATGGGGTAAAGCCTTCGAGAATTAAGAGAGAAGAGGAGAAAACAGATAAAGGGAGTCAGGTTCATAAAAGTTTACCTTTCAGGGCCAGCAGATGCTCCTGTTTGGGGGGATTCACTTCCATTTTGACCGGCACTTTCGACCCACTGCCTACGGCAACTGAAGAGGTTCAATGCAGCCCGGAAGCAAACAGAAAAGCGAACGTTCGGGAAGATCAAATCACTCGTAACAGGCTCTCTTCGCCGGTGATACCTTAAATTCTCCTCTTACCACGTCCTTCACGGATTCAACGGCCTCTTTTTACCAAAGCCATCTCTTGCCTCTTAGAGACCTATACATAACATACTTCCCTATTTTCAAAGCCACAATCACGCATCGGGACTTCAAGAAATCTTTCCTCGGTGACAATACGTACAGCGTCCCAAATGCGTACTAGCGGAGTGAAAGAGACGAACTTTGCATGCTGGGATTTGTAGTTTAAGCAAAACAGCATTGCATCCAGGGAGATGTAGTCCCCCTTCTCTCTCAAGTCTATTCTGCAATAGGGCAGAGTTTGTTACTGAAGCAGGAGTTTCACCCCGAAAATTTACTTCTAGCTTATCCTTCTTTTTCCCTTTACTTTTATTCCTTCCATCAGTTGCAGACTCTTGGATAATAACAATATAAGTAGCAAAGCCTTCATATATACAAGGATGTGCCGACAAACAGCTAGTGACCGGCAGGAGGAGGAGTCCGGAAGTCAAGTCCGCGTCTTACTGCGCCTGTGCGCGGGCGGTGAACGCTGAGGCCTCTGGGTAGGTGGCTGGACCCCGCCCCTCACTTGAAGGCCGTGACGGGCTTCTGCGGCCCGTCTCCTCTTAGGATGGCTACCCTCATTGTAAACAAGCCTGGAGCGGGACTAGACAGTGGCCGTCAGGGCAGCCGGGGTACGGCCGTGGTGAAGGTGAGGGACCTTGCGTGCTCTGTTCTCCACCATCGGCCTCCCTTCGGTTCATCCTTGAGGTCTGGCGGCCGCGCTCCGGCGGTCTTCTTTGGGCCTTTGCGCGCCTCTCGGCTTTACAAGCCTTGTCGTGCCCTCCGTGATTTTTATCTCTGCGGGATTGAAGTTGCTTGGTTTTCTGCTCATACCAGTCCTCTACGTGGCCAATGGGGACATTTGTGAAAAGGAGCTTAGGGGCCTGTGAGACTGACTTCTGCCGGTCTTTGCTTAGTTCCTCTCCTTTTTGTTAAGCTCAACAGGCATTAGTTTATTTTTATTAAATTGAGCCATTGTTATTGCCAGGTAGTGTGTTAAGTATTTTAGCTCGTTAGTATCTACTTATAAAGTATATGATAATTACTGTTTGACAGGTGAAGAAACAGGTTTACGTTAACACAGTGTGTCGTGGATCCAGGTTTTAATGCCTTTAAAATCTGGTTTTCGTTATTGCGCTTATTCTATAACCAGACATACAGTAATGGGTGGTCTGCACCCCTCTTCTCTTATTAGTATAGTCTGTCAACACTTTTTTTTTTTAAAGATTTTATTATTTATTTGTCAGAGAGAGAGAACACAAGCAGGCAGAGCGGCAGAGCAGAGGCAGAGAGAGAAGTAGGCTCCCCGCTGAGCAAGGAGCCCGATGTGGGACTCGATCCCAGGACCCTGGGATCATGACCCCAGCCGAAGGCAGCAGCTTAACCAACTGAGCCACCCAGGCGTCCCTGTCAACACTTTTTTGAGAAGTGTCCCTGCAGCAGCATGGCTGAACGTTAACGTTAGGATATACAAATTGCCCTATGCTTCAGGTTTGAAATTCTACCATGCTTAAGTGCTTCAAAATGCATTAACGAATCAACTGAAATATGTGGGATTCACATTTCCCTTCCACTGTATACGTATAGAAAGATCAGCAAGGGAGAACTGATCTCATCGGTTTATAGAATAACTTTCAGGATTGTTGTAATCTGAGTTGTTGGTAATTCTCATTATGGGCTACATACTTAGAATAACTTAAGACTTAAAAAAAAACTACCGATACACTCCTTCTCCCCAAGTTCTGATTAACTTGACATCAGTATATTTTTTAAACATTCCTAGAAGTGATTTTAAGTGCAACCAAGGTTGAGAACCACTCTATCAGATAATGTCTTAAGTTGATTTGCTATCTTGGGTAATAGGCATCTATGATTTTTTCACCTAATGTTGGTTTTTATATGACAACAAATGCTACATTTCTGTTCACAGGTATGTTGCCAATTATTGATGGCTTTTAATTCATCTGGCCTTTGTATATTGAAGTTATTCTGAAGATACACAGCATATCTGAGATACAGAGGAACACTGTTACTAGTCATGTAACATGGTCGAGATTTTATGTATTAAATTGGGCTTTAAGGAGAGAATACTTGAAGATTATTTTGTGAATTAGCTTGAATCAAGAAGTTGTAATTGGAATGGTTATTGTTGCTGTATCTACTTTTGTTACCCTAGTTGCCTTAAAATCTCAAAAAATATACGAAGGCCTCATATGACTCAAATTTGTTACAGTACAGAGTTCGATGTGTTACAGGTTCACTTTGTTTTTATCTTCACATGTAAAATGTGCCCAAGCTGTGCAGTAGGGTAGTCCTCCTTGGTAAGACGCTTATGCCATGATTTGTAACTCATTCTCATTTTCATAGATGAAAGCAGAAATTACTCATTGGAAGGTGAGAGTTGAAGTATATATTGCTAAAAGGTAAAATAATGAATAAGTTGATAATGACAGGGTTTTTCATTAGAAAACTGAAAGATCAAAATCTGACATTATGAAATTACTTACATTCAAAAAAGAGTCAGAAAGGGACGCCTGGGTGACTTAGTTAAGTGTCTGCCTTTGGCTCAGGTCATGATCCCAGGGTCTTAGAATCAAGCCCCACATGGGGCTGGCTCCTTGCTCAGCAGGAGCCTCTTCCCTCTGCCTGCCATTCCCCCACTTGTGCGTGTTCTCTCTCTCTGACAAATAAATAAAGTCTTTTTTAAAAAAGAGTCAGAAAAAAAAAAAAAGAATCAGGATGGTTTCTTTTGAGGACTGAGTCTTTTTAGTCCATTTAAAATATGGTATTATTAGGGTGCCTGGCTGGCTCCATTGGAGGAGTGTGCTACTCTTGATTTCAGGGTTGTGAGTTTGAGTCCCATGATGGGGCAAGAGATTACTAAAAAAATAAATAAAAAACTTAAATAAAATATGGTCTGGTTAATTAAAATTTGTTTTACATGTAATCAGTTTGAAGCTCTCTTTGACATATTTGTGAAGTTGATAAGATTAAGTGCTTTTTTCTTATTTAGCTTTTATTCTTATTGTGCTGTTAGCCACAGTTTGTGTTCATAAATACTGAAGAAAGAATTTCTTATTTTATTGTTTCCTGAGTTGATATGAAATAGTCTAGTAAGTTTATTTTTGGTTCCTTGTTTAGTTTATGAATCTGTGGTATGTTATTAGTGCTTTTTGAAAAAGCACTGGAGTAGCAACTTAAGTTCTTTTATCTTGTGTAATTATGTGTTCAGAGGTAAAAGATCTGAATGGACTGAAATTTTACTTGTTTGGAGTTTATGGTCATAAACAAGTTTATTACAGTGTTAGAAAAATGAAACATAAAAAATACTGCATTTATTTTTTATCTAATTCTGTTATATCTTCTCTGTATTTGAATGAATTTGATATTTTAGTGACAATATTTAAATGAAACTTCTGTCCTGCTTTTTTTAAAAATGTAGGATACATTTAAGGGTTTGTGTATAATACAGTTTATGTGTAACTTTTCCCATCAGTTTTCCTTCCTCATAGGGAGCCACTGTTCCAGTGTAATCAGTTTTCTGTATATCCTGCTAGAAAGATAGCATGTCTGTATAAAAATATAGATACAAATGTATGCTCTTTCCCCAGTTTTATGCAAAAGCTAATTAAATATTTTATATATTTTTCACTTTGCTTTATTCATATGAAGTCATTCTATGTGTGTACATAGGAAACTTCCTTTTTCTCAACAAACTTCATGGTTTTGCAGTATATGAATATACTATAATTTATTTCCCGGTCGTTTTGCTATCTATTTATTTTGTTTCCAGTCATTTGCAAATGCAAATTGTGCTGTAAGGAATAACACAGAGATCTTGTCACACATGTGTGATACATTTGTCAGATAAATTCCTGGAAAAGAATTACTAAGCTATATAAAGTTTTGATAGGTATTTTCAAATTGCCTTTCATAAAGCCTGTTTTAGTCATTAAACATTTCACCGCAGTCAGCAAGTATATCTGTTTTCCCACATCTTCACCAACACAAAGGATTATACAAAGGGTTATCAACCTGAAAAAAATGTATTGGTTTAAGTGCATTTTAAAGTGTTTTGAGAGAGATTGAACATCTTTTTATATATTTAAAGAGCTGTTTTTATGTCTTTTCTTGTGAGCTATGTGTTACATTTAAGCCTCTTTTGAACCACACTGGGATGCAAGCCAATTATGTATTATCAATGTATAATGAAAGATGTTTGTCTTTCATAAACTGAGTCCAAATTAATTACAGAGTTAATACTAAATTTTTAATGGATTAAGAATGATTTCCATTGTGGATTTTCTGTTTTTTACCTTGCATTGTGTATTTGTTGGGGGATGGTGGTTAGGCTGAACTGTTCTTAATTTTTAATCTTGCCAGACTTTATTTATATAAACACCCTAGTACTGCGTTTTTAGGAATGCCCTGTTCCTGAGGGCTTTTTGGTCTAAGAGGGAAAGACAGGCTGGAATCCAATAATGGAACTAATGTGTTTAGGGTATCAAGATAAACACTTACCGTGGTGCATGATGGCCCAGGGGGTAGTGTGGTCCTTTCAGTTGGAATAAGCTGTGGGTAGACTGAGAGAGACAGTTGTTTAGAAATTTGTTTATTCCAGTCCCGGGACTGGAAGAGATTATGCTGAGTGAAATCAGTCAAGCAGAGAGAGTCAATTATCATATGGTTTCACTCATTTGTGGAGCATAACCAATAGCATGGAGGACAAGGGGCGTTAGAGAGGAGTAGGGAATTTGGGTAAATTGGAAGGGGAGGTGAACCATGAGAGACTATGGACTCTGAAAAACAGTCTGAGGGGTTTGAAGTGGCGGGGGGGTGGGAGGTTGGGGTACCAGGTGGTGGGTATTATAGAGGGCACAGCTTGCATGGAGCACTGGGTGTGGTGAAAAAATAATGAATACTGTTTTTCTGAAAATAAATAAATTGGGAGAAAAAAAAAGTAAATAAATAAAATCTTAAAAAAAAAGAAATTTGTTTATTAATATTAAAAAAAAAAAAGGAACCACCAGGAAAATGTCTGTTTAGCTATTTCCTCAGCATTAGCATAAAAAAAAGACAAAAACCAGTTTTCAAGTTCTGAGAACTACAAATTGTTAGATACAGTGTGAGCATGGAGTCTGAAGTAGGTGGCAGGGAAGCAGTGGGACAGAGGCCAGATTGTAGCACGTCATGGATGGCCGACATAGTAGTTTGTGATATAATTGAACAGTTCAGTGTGGGTGTTTTTAAAAAATAAATTAAAATTGTATAGCACTTTGACTGTATTGGGAGATAAAGGTACCAACAGTGCTTCATTTGATAAAAATACAGTTTGTTAACTAATTATAAAACAATCTCATGGGCTTTGGAGTGAGAGTATGCTGATTCTTGTCACTTCTTTTGACTAACTTCATGGCCCTGGGCAAGATATGTGCCTGTAATTGGAATGATATAGACAAAATATTTTCTCACCCAGGGGCATATTTATTAATTGAGAACAATGAATTGAAATTTAAGTCTTAGCTGACTGCTTTCTTGAGTTTACATTATGTAGTATACATGGATACTAGAAAATACTTGAATATTACTTGCAGTCTGTTCTGAACAAGTTCTTGATCATTTACAAGGAGTAATTGTCACCCTAGTACATATTTCAAATGATTTCTGTTCAAATTAATCATGGTCTTTTGGAGGCAAGGTAATTGCAGAGAAATTGTTTAAGAACCCAACTTCGGCAGAATGATATATTACACAGATTCAGATATAATGAATCAAGACATAATTTTCAAAAGATAAAGGTGATGTTAATTTACAACATTATCTTGGTCCCTAACAGTTGACATTTCAAGGAGATTTCACTATGATGTAATATTGATGTGGTCCGTCAGATGAAATGATAAAATGATAAAAGGTGACTTAAATTTTACAATCTAGACTTTTTTTCATGGAGGAATAATTTAATGAGATTGATTTAATACATTAGATTGAGGGTTTTTTTAATCAAAAGTACGTGTGCTTTTAAAATCACTTAAAAAGCACATGTTTCCTTTCCAAATATTAGGTGCTGGAGTGCGGAGTTTGTGAAGATGTCTTTTCTTTGCAAGGAGACAAAGTTCCTCGCCTTCTGCTTTGTGGCCACACAGTATGTCATGACTGTCTTACCCGCCTCCCTCTTCATGGAAGAGCAATCCGTTGCCCTTTTGATCGACAAGTAACAGATCTAGGTAGGAAAATATATTGTATGTATTTAAGATTTAAAATTGTTTGGTTTATTTGTATGAAAAGGAGTTTGTATAGTCATTGCTGCAGGTTCTAGGTTAGATGAGAGATGGGGGAAATTATTATCTTTAGCTGTTTGAGTTCCATTTTACAGAGAGGAGTTATTTTAGATTAAGTGTATGTTTCATACAGTGGTTTTCCAACATGAATCATAGCTTATTTGTAGTTATGAAATCCGTTTAATTGACTCTCAGTAGGTGTTTTCAAGAAAAAGGAGAACGAAAAATTCAGGTGTTTTCCTAACTGTGAGAATGAATACTTGTGTGTGAAACTTTTGTTTCAGCTGTAAATATACACATATTTTTAAAAACTTATTTATGTATAAATAAATGTACATTATCCTGTGTTGTAATGGAAAATATATGTCTTACTGTAGGTTGGTCTAAAAAATATTGTAAAGTACTTGTTTTAATATATGTAGTAAAAGTCTTTGGTAAAATAGGATTTATAAAGTTAAATGATAAAAAAAAATAGAAGTCCTTTAAGTATCTTTCTACTATACTGCTGAGGAGTTTCTGTTTTTTTTTATTAATTTTTAATTTTTTTATAAACATATAATGTATTTTTATCCCCAGGGGTACAGGTCTGTGAATCGCCAGGTTTACACATTTCACAGCACTCACCATAGCACATACCCTCCCCAATGTCCATAACCCCACCGCCCTCTCCCTCCCCACTTCCGCCAGCAACCCTCAGCCTGTTTTGTGAGATTGAGTCTTTTATGGTTTGTCTTCCTCCTGATCCCATCTTCTTTCATTTTTTCTTTTCCTACCCCCCAAAGCCCCACATTGCATCTCCACTTCCTCATATCAGGGAGATCATATGATAGTTGTTTTTCTCCAGTTGACTTATTTTGCTAAGCATAATACCCTCTAGTTCCATCCATGTTGTCATAAATGGCAAGATTTCCTTTCTTTTGATGGCTGCATAGTATTCCATTGTGTGTGTGTGTGTGTGTGTGTGTGTGTATACCACATCTTCTTTATCCATTCATCTGTTGATGGACATCTAGGTTCTTTCTATAGTTTGGCTGTTGTGGGAGTTTCTGTTTTTTTAAAGAGAATTTTAACCAGGCAATAGTTTAAGCATAAAAAGATAAGGGGAAAATTTGAATTTTGAAAATTTAGACATTAACGATTAAAATATATGACAAGTTACTATTGAGGTATGAGGTAAAATGATTAATATTCCATTTTGTTAGATTTAGTTTTTATTTTTATATTCTAGGTGATTCAGGTGTTTGGGGATTGAAAAAAAATTTTGCTTTATTGGAGCTTTTGGAACGACTGCAGAATGGACATATTGGTCAGTACGGAGCTGCAGAAGAAGCCATTGGGATATCTGGAGAGGTATTGATAGAACTTGGTGAAATACTTATTATGAGCTTGAATTTTTTCTTTTAAGATATTTGCCATCTAAAGCACTATCTTACCTCACTTGCTCTAGCAGATAGGTTTCCAGAAACACAACTTTTCATTACATTATAGTTTTGTAGGCAACAATATTCCCAGCGGAACATTGGTAAAACTTAAACTTGAATTCTCTGAAAATACCATACCTAAAGTACGTTTTATGTATATACTTATTTTCCTTATTGTAATTCACCTCTACCCAAGGATAAAGTTAAAGAGTAAGAAGGTTACAGAAGAGTAAGAAGAAGGTATAAGCTACATATTAAACCAGAGTGTGCAAAAGTGAATCAATAAATAGTACAGCACAAAGAAAGAGGAAGTCCTTGAAAGAGGCCAGTTAGTGTCGAGGCCAAATGCCTTAAAAATAGCAATAGCTCTGAGGGAATTACTAGTACTAAATATCTTTGTGAAAGGTTTAAATTATGTGTAAGTATACTCTCTTCATCCAAAAGGCTGATCGTCCAGTAAATATAAGAATAATGCTCATTAACACAGGTTAAAATACATTTTAATTTTTTATTTTTTCAGTTATGTAGGTTCCACACCTAATATGGGGCTTGAACTCATGACCTTGAGATCCAGAGTTGCATGCTGAATGGACTGAGCCAGCCAGGCGCCCCTTAAAGTGCATTTTTAATGCTTGAAGAATTGTCCACATAGCTCGTATTACTGTACTAGATGTAAGAATAGTTGTAATAAATAACAGTTGATGATTTAGGTAATCAACTTTAAAATCACAGGCTTAGTATCAAGGAAAAAAATGTCATATTGAGTTCTACTTTTATTAAATCATGATTTCTCTATGTAAAGTGAATCACTGAAGTGAATTTCAAACTGGAGCACTGTTTCCTGTTTATTTTTTTCCTTCAATATTTTATTTAAATTCAAGTTAGTTAACATGTAGTGTAGTATTAGTTTCAGGGGTAAAATTAGTGATTCATCACTTGCAAATAACACCTAGTGCTCATTATATCACCCATTAACCTACTCCCATCCCCTTTCCTCCAGCAACCCTTAGTTTTTTCCCTATAGTTAAGCATCTCTTACGGTTTGTCTCCCTCTCTGTTTTTATCTTATTGTATTTTTTTCCCTTCCCCCATGTTTATCTTTTTTGTTTCTTAGATTCACATATGAGTGAAATCATATGGTGTTTGTCTTTCTCAGACTGATTTATTTTGCTTAGCATAATACCCTCTAGTTCCATCCACATCATTGTAAATTTCATTCTTTTTAATAGCTGGGTAATATTCCATTGTATGTACATACCATATCTTTATCCATTCATCTGTTGATGGACATTTGGGTTTTTTCAGTACTTTGGCTATTGTGATAATGCTGCTGTAAGCATTGGGGTGCATGTGCCCCTTCAAATTATTGTTTTTGTATCCTTTGGGTAAATATTACTAGTATAATTGCTGGTCATAGGGTACTTCTATTTTTAACTTTTTGAGGAACCTCCATACTGTTTTTCAGAGCAGCTGCCCAGTTTGGATTCCCGCCAACAATGCAAAGGGTTCCCCTTCTTCTGCATCCTCATGAACATCTTTTGTTTCCTGATTTGTTACTTTTAGCCATTCTGACTGGTGATATCTCATTGTGGTTTTGATTTGTAGTTCTGTGATGATGAGTCATGTTGAACATTTTTTCATGTGTCTGCTTGCCGTTTATATGTCTCCTTTTGAGAAATGTCTATTCATGTCTTCTGGCAGTTCTTAATTGGATTTTTTTTTTTTATTTTGGGGGTGTTGAGTTTGGTAAGTTCTTTATATCGTAGCCAATGAGGTTTATCCGAGGCGCGATTATTGCTAATTGAAAACTTTATAGATTTTGGATACTAGCCCTTTATCTGATATGTTACTTGCAGATATCTTCCCCTATTCCTTTGGTTGCCTTTTAATTTCCTCTCACAGTTAGGTCTTTAATCCATTTTGAATTTATTTTTGTGTATGTATGGTGTAAGGAAGTGGTCCAGTTTGATTCTTCTGCGTGATGCTGTCCTATATTCCCAACACCTTATGTTCAAGAGACTGTGTTTTTTCCATTGGATATTTTTTCCTGCTTTGTTGAAGATTAGTTGACCATATACTTGCAGGGAGCACTGTTTTCTAGGCTTTTTGTACTTCTTTCATGTGCTATATGTTTTATCTTTCAAAAGACATTAGAATATTGTCTAATGTTGACCTTGTAATTATTTGTCAGGTCTGGAAAACAGAAGGTATGAATTTTTAATATTACCTGTACATGCTTCTCATAATTTCAAATAAAAAATGTTTAACTTTGAGTTCATTTTTTAGTTTAATGTGATACTTAATGACATTATTGATGTATTTTCTAATTTTTATTTCTGGTTTTAGTATATGTGCTGCCAAAGCGAGCATTCTAATTTTTATTTCTGGATCAATTTATGCCAAATTACTCCCTTTCCAGTTATGGCCTTTTAATATTCAGCATAAGTTTCAAACATTCTTGGTTATCTGACATGTAAAGTTTTTCAAGTTGGATGCTTTGTAGTAACTCATGAAATTTAGAAATGATATTTAAAAGCTTATATATAACATAGATTTTATTTGTACATTTTTTATTTGCTTAAATCAGTGCTTTTTCAGCCAGGATTGTGCAGTAACCTCACCTGTGGAGTTTTAGAAAAAAATACACAGATCAGGCTTTTACAGCCTATTGGAATAAGTATTTCCTTGGTTAGAGTTTGGGCATCTGTGTCTTTAAAAACTTTGCAGCTGATTCTTGGCATACACCTGCTTCTCAAAATAGCATTTGCGTTTCTCTTTTTTCTATACGTCACCATGATATGTAGTATTTAAAGCAGAGTCAAGGTGGGGGCCTGGGCACCTGGCTGTCTCAGCAAAGCATGGGACTCTTGACCTCAGGGTTGTAAGTTCAAGCCCCACATTGTGTGTAGACATTACTTAAAAAATAAAATCTTAAAAAAAAAAAAAAAAGCAGTGGGGATGTATTTATTATCATTTTTTTAGTCTTAAAAAAAGATTTCTAAAAAAAAAAGATTTCTAGCCTGTATTGTTCAGTTTCTTTTATGTAAAATGAGGGGATTTCATGGAAGATATCTTTACACTGACTATGAACCTACGAAACAGTTTTATTTTTGGCCTCAAATTCATAGCACATATTGATAATCAATTTTGGAAGTACCCTCTCACTTACTTACAGAAATGAATACTTTCTTAGATGAGTCATAAGTGACTTTTTTTACTTAATTACCAGTATATTTTCATAAACAAAGCTTGGTCAGTTAAAAAAGATTATGGGCTTTTATATTTTAAAATTTGTCATGTTATAATGATTGAGGTTCAGATTAAAGACATTAATTTTTTGTTTATCAGAGCATCATTCGTTGTGATGAAGATGAAGCGCACGTTGCATCTGTATATTGCACTGTATGTGCAACTCATTTGTGCTCAGAGTGTTCTCAAGTTACTCATTCTACAAAGACATTAGCAAAACACAGACGAGTGCCTCTAGCTGATAAACCTCATGAGAAAACCATGTGCTGTCAGCATCAGGTACATGCTATTGAGTTTGTTTGCTTGGAAGAAGGCTGTCAAACTAGCCCACTTATGTGCTGTGTCTGCAAAGAATATGGAAAACACCAAGGTCACAAGGTATGAATATAATTAGACTGGATAACTCTATGTAGTTTACCAACCTACTGTTTGTTTCCATTGATTTGGTTTTTGTTTTTTTTTTTTAAGATTTTATTTATTTATTTGACAGACAGATATCACAAGTAGGTAGAGAGGCAGGCAGAGAGAGAGAGGAAGGGAAGCAGGCTCACTGCTGAGCAGAGAGCCTGATGCGGGGCTCGATCCCAGGATCTGGGATCATGACCTGAGCCAAAGGCAGAGGCTTTAACCCACTAAGCCACCCAGGCATCCGCATTGATTTGGTTCTTTATACCAAGTAGGAATTGGGGAAGATTCAGTAATGAATGAGTGGAGCTTGATAGCATGAAAAGAATATCATAACAAAAATTTCAGAGAGGTCATCCTCCTTTCTTCACTGAAAAATAGTTTTCTAGTAGGAAACAAAATTTCTTTGTGTGCATGTTTTCATAATGCACTGGATTGTGTTGACAATATTTATCTCTATATCTCTATTGATGAACTGCTGTTTATGGCGAAATTAAAAAGTGAATCTCTTGGATTCCTTTTTTTTTTTTTTTTTTGGAGGGAGGAAGAGGAGAGAGGGAGGATGATGGGGGTAGGGAGAGAGAATATCTTTTTCCTTAAAGATTTATTTATTTTAGAGAAAGAGAATGTATTGCGGGGAGGGGCAGAGGAAGAGGGAGAGAGAAAGTTCAGTAGACTCTGTCCTGCGTGTGGAGCCAGATGTAGGGCTTGACGTGGGGCTTGATGCAGGGCTTGGTCCCACAACCCTGCAATCACAACCTGAGCCAAAACCAAGAGTTAGAGGTTTAAAGGACTGCCACCCAGGCGCCCCATGGGAGAGAGACTCTTAAGCAGGCTCCATGCCCAGCGTGGAGCCTGATGGGGGTGGTAGATCTCACAAGAGATCACAACTTGAGCTGAAATCAGGAGTTGAACATTTAACCAACTGATCCACACAGTCACCCCATCTTAAACTGTTACTAAGCAATAAAAGGACTCCCAAATTCTAAATTATTTCTTTGGAGGATAAATAGTTTTGGGATGAGGGTAAATTAGTATTTATTATTTTGTGCTTTTTGTAAATCTGTTATAAAAGCCATTTGTGACTGATACTTTATTTTTTAATCATTGGAGTGATTTAAGTAACATTTTTTATCATTAGTCAGTACTGTGAGTTCTGTTCTATAATTTTGTTGCACTTTAGCATTCAGTATTGGAACCAGAAGCTAACCAGATCCGAGCATCAATTTTAGATATGGCTCACTGCATACGGACCTTCACTGAGGAAATTTCAGATTATTCCAGAAAATTAGTTGGAATCGTTCAGCACATTGAAGGAGGAGAACAGATAGTGGAAGATGGAATTGGAATGGCCCACACAGAACATGTATGGAATTTTTTTCTGCTTTCTTTACCTTCTTACCCTTTTTACTTCTAACCTTTTCATCTTCTTGTATTTATTGAGCAATTACACTGTACTAATACCACACTAGTTACTGAAAATAAGTTTTTAGCAAAGGCTTTGTCTTTATGAAATTTATAATTCATTGTAGAAAAAAGCCAGTTTCAACTGTGGTGACTGTATTTTGTGGGAGAAGTATAAAACACTTTGGCATTGCATAAGAGGGGCATTAATTTAGCTGAGTCAGGGAATGTTTCCCAGAATACAAGATAGTAAACTGAGATGTGAAGAAATTTAGTCAGGGAGAAGAGTGGCGGGGCGGGGGGGGTGAATTGTCCTATAGAGGGAAGCATACGTTAAATGCCTGGAAGTAAG
Organism: Neogale vison; assembly: GCF_020171115.1. Lineage (NCBI taxonomy): Eukaryota > Metazoa > Chordata > Mammalia > Carnivora > Mustelidae > Neogale > Neogale vison. The sequence goes on from NC_058091.1 coordinate 222,529,842, forward strand.
AACTGGACACATTATTGAAACACTCAGTTCAGTACACTTGGATCTTTGAGTTTTGGATGGGACATGGCAAGAAAAAATGTTGGAGAGTTAAGGGCCAAGTCATGCAGGATCTTGTTAGCTATGTTAAAGATTTTAGACTTTATCCCAAGGGCAGTGATGAGCAATTGAAAAATTCGTGTAGGAATAAAATAATCAAATTTGCATTAAGAAAGGTAGCTTTTCAATATAGAAAATGAATTGGAAACAGGGGAACCTATTAATAGGAGGTTGCTGCATTTATCTGATTGAGAAATGTTTATGGCCTATAATACTACAGTAGTGAGAATGGAGAGAGGTAGATGGGCTTGAGATTTTAGAGTAGTAGAATAGGTAGGTCTTAGTGATTGATTCATAATACTGATTTTGTAAGTAACTTGAAGGGTCAGGCATGATGCCTGGATTTCTTTCTTGCCCAAGTGAATGGATGGTGATACCATGCATTAATGGGGAAGGAGGAAGACCTTTGGGAGGGATAGTGGAACAAAGTAAAAAGTTTAATTAAGATATTGAATTTATTATGTCTGTGAAATAATAAAAAAGATACCCTCCTGTGAACTGAAGAATAAGTGGATGTTGGAAAGTGAGTGTGTTTAACTTTTAAGAAGTTTAGCTGTAAAGAGAGGGAAGGAACTTAGGAGGTAGTTATAGACTTGCTTTTTAAAATTAAATTATGGAGGCAAAAGGAATATTTTTGGATGGGAAGATACAGGGATATACAAAAATGCAATATTTTGCTTTGATAATCAAACAGATTGAAAGCTAAGTCATTGGGGAATAATGCTAGTAGTGCTTTGTCAAATGCAGTAGCCATTACCCACATATGGCTATTTAAGTTTAAATTATTTAAAAATCTAGTAAAATACAAAATGTGTTTTTTCAGTTTCATTAGCTGCATTTCAAGTATATTCAGGTATGTATAGCTAATGGCTACCATATTGGACCACACAGATACAGAATGTATCCACTATCACAGAGGGCTTTTTTGTGCTAGAGTGGAAATATTTTATTCAGTGAATATTTACTGAACACATATAAGAGCTAGACACTCTTTTAGTATTGTTCTAGCTAAGGAAATACTGCTGTATAAGTAAAAAAGTTCTGCCTTTGCAGTTCATATTCTAATATGGGAAAAAGGGTCAATACTTACAACAAAAGAAAGTTAGGAGCTTTGGAGAAAAACAAGCGAGAGGGAGAGTGCACTTTTATTTGGGGTGTTCATGGATAGACTCCCAGAAAAAGAAACAAAGAGCAAAGAGGTAAAGCAGGTGAGTAAGGGAGCCATGCTAATATTTGGGGGAAGAGCATTCTAGGCAGAGAGAAGAGCAATGCAAAGGCCCTGAGGTGCCTGGTGCACTTAAGAAACTGTGTGGAGTGCTCACTTCAGTAGCACATGCACTAAAATTGGAATGATATAGCAAAGACCATAGCATGGCACCTGTGGGAGGATGATTTGCAAATTTGTGAAGTGTTCCATATTTTTAGGGATTAAGAGGAACAGACTTCCAGTTATGAAATAAATGAGTCACAGAAATGAAAAGTACAGCATAGGGGGGAATATAGTCAGTAATAATTGTAATAAGGTTGTATGGTGACAGATGGGGACTATACTTACTGTAGTGAGTGAGCACTGAGTAATGTGTAGAATTGTCAGATCACTATGTTGTACACCTGAAATTAATATAACATTGTGTATTAACTATACTTCAATAAAAACAAATGAAACAACTGTGGGGAGGCTAAATGCAGCTAGAGTGGGATGACAGAGTGTAGCAGGAGTTGAGATCAGAAAGGGTCTTGCTGGTTCCTTGCTCTTTCTGTCAGGAATGCTCTTCAAGGTACTGATGTGGTTTCCTCTCTTACCTTCTTCAGGTCTCTGCTCAGATGTTGCTTTCTCAGGGCGCCTGTCCTTGAACACCCCACATAAAGGATTTTGGCATTTACTCTCAGTGGAATGGGAAACATTTGGAGAATTTTGGGCAAGAGAATAGTTGTTTCTGATGTAACATTTTAAAAGGATCTGTCTGGTTACTGGTGAAGAACATGCTGTAGAGGGCAGGAGTAGATCTAGTGAGACCAATTAGAAGACTGTTGTAATAATCAGGTGAGAGATGATGGATCAGGTTGGTAGAGGTGATGGTGAGGCTTGATCAGATTTTGGATATATTTTGAAGTTAGCAGAATTTTCTGAGGGGCTAGTTAGGAAATTTGAAAGAGAAGTATTAAGGGTGACTCCAGTTTTTTTTAGCTTGAACAGCATGGAGGTTGGCATTGCCAGTTGCTGAGATGGAGGAAATTAGGTTTCGCCATGGGAGAGACTGGAGAATAGGTATTCCATTTTGCTTCAGTTGGCACTTAAACATTTGTATGTCCAAAGGCTGTGGTTAAGGAGAAAGATCAAGTGTTGAGATAGCAATTTTGAAATTTTTAAGGACATAGATGGTATTTAAATTTTCATTAATTCACATATAAAATCTTTGTTATGGTTAAAGTTGTTTCGAACTAATTTTAATTTCTTTAGGTACCAGGTACTGCAGAGAATGCCCGGTCATGTGTCAGAGCTTATTTTTCTGATCTACATGAAACTTTGTGTCGTCAAGAAGAAATGGCTCTAAGTGTTGTTGATGCTCATGTTCGGGAAAAACTGATTTGGCTCAGGCAGCAACAAGAAGATATGACTATTTTATTGTCCCAGGTTTCAACAGCCTGTCTCCATTGTGAAAAGACTTTGCAACAGGTAGGTAGATTAAACATGATTACGACATACTTAAAGCAACCTTTATGAGCAAAGCCTCCTAAAGGAAGAAGGTGAAGGAATGTGTTCAAGCTGTAATGTGGGGAAGAATATTCCAGCTTAGGAAATAATTAGAGCAAAAACCCTAGGGCAACTTGCCTGGTGTATTTGAAAAACAGAAGAAGCCACTGTGGGTGGAACAGAGTTAGTAAAGGAAAGGGTAATAGAAGCTGAAACCTGGAAGTAATGGGGAATTAGCTGTAAGGAAGACTTTGTGGGTCACCAAAAGGACTTCAGCTTTTACTGATTGAAATGGAGAAGCCATTGTGAAATTTTGACAAGAATGACTTGGTCTTATGTAAAGATGACTTTGATATGTAAAAAATAGTTGGAAGGAGGGCTGAGATGGAGGGAAGATGTTAGGAGAAAGAAGGAATTTGGAGGCTGTTGTAGAATTCCACATGAGAGAGAATAGTGGCTTGGGTAGTAGGAGTAAGAAGTGTCCAGATTCTGGATATCCAAAAGGATTTGTTCGTTATGTGGGGCATGAGAGAGCAGAAGGCAAGAGTTTCAAGGGTTTTGTTCTGAGCAGCTGGAATGACATGCAAATAATAAGCAAAGTTTATTAGTTCATAATCAACTAATGTAAGTATGCAGCAGTGAGCAAAAACTACACACTGCTACTCTAGAGTTCTCTCTTAAGAAGAATACATTGGTATGTGTGTAGAATATCTCTGGATTGATATTTGAGAAACTATAATGTGCTTGACTTTGAAGAGAGAGTTTGGAGATCTAGAGGGCAGGGGAAGCTTTTCAATTTGACCTTTAGTCAATTTTTTAAAAACCAATACACATATATCTTAGATTTTTTATAAAAGTACAATATACATATAATGTGCATAAGGGTTCAGCTGGCTGAATTTTCAGACTGGGCATTACTGTGTAACTAACACCCGTATTAAATAACAGAACATTACCAGCACCCCTAGAAACCCTTCATATTCCCTTCTAATAACCACCTGCCTTCCCCTCTGAGGATAAACCACTACCCTGACTTCTAATGCATATATTATTTTTGTCTCTTTTGGTAATTAATAAAAATAGAATCATGCAGTATGAAGTCTTCTTGTCATATCTTCTTTTACTAGACACTATGTTTGTGAATTTCATATCATTAGGTATCATTGTAGCTGTTCTCATTGTGGTATAGTGTAGCCTTTCTGAATATACCACAATTTAACCATTCTTCTATTGAAAGTCTCTTTAATTATTTATTAATGCCCAATTATTAGTCTAGTCAAATTTATATTTAAGCTAACTTTGAATACGGTAATGTTAATTTTTCTTGATTTTTGGTGATAACTCTTTTTCCCTTCTTCCTGTAACAAATTTACCAGAAACTATATTCTCTTTTCTAGGATGATTGTAGAGTTGTTTTGGCAAAGCAGGAAATTACAAGGTTACTAGAAACACTGCAAAAACAGCAGCAGCAGTTTACAGAGGTTGCAGATCACATTCAGTTGGATGCCAGTATCCCTGTCACTTTTACAAAGGTAATGTACAGTACTTCATTTTTAGGTATGGCTTCTGATAAATCATAATTGTTTTACATTCCATGATAATCAGCTTGAAGAGACAACTAAGAAGTTCATAGGGTTTTTTGAAAAAAACTTTTATCAGTGGAAAATAGAAAGTGGTGTAATGAATCTCCATGTACCCATCACCTACTTTAACAATTAAAAACTTTATTTCATCTATCCTTTTCCCCATTCCCCTTTCTACCTGCAGTCTCTCAGGTTATTTTGGAACAAATCCCAGCATATCATTTCATCTATGAAATATTGTTGTGTGTATTTGTAAAAGGTAAGGATTATTTTAAAAAACATAACCAAAATATTGTTATAAACCTAAAAAAATTTAATAATGAATCTCTATTATTAACCATTATCCAGTTAGTTTTTCGAATTTTCCAGACGGCTAAAAAATGTTTTGTTTCTGGGAACAGAATCCAACCAAACAAGGCCTGTACTTGCCATTTGGTTGATATATTTTGGTCTCTTTTACAGTGAATTTCCTCTAATCTAAAAAGTTCATTTGTTTCATTTTTATTTTCCTTTTTTAGGGTGTGTTTTTTTAGAACTTAATCTTATTTTATAGCTCTGTGAAACATTTACATGGTCCAGGGTCGAATCTACAGAGCAGGGTTTGTTTAGAGAAGTCCAGCTTCTATCCCTAACCCCTCCCTGCTTTTCCTCCATAGTAAAGCCTCAAGGGTTTTTCCTTAGTTTTCTTCATCATTTAAAAAACAATACAAGGAAATACATTTATTTATATATTTGTATGTACACTCATCATATTTAAAGGTAGAAAACATTACTTCTCCTCTTTGTTCTTTTCATATAAGTTTACGTCCTAGAGATTACTCCATAGCAGTATTCAGTTACATTTTCTGTTTTTTTTTTTTTTTTTGCAGGGTACTTTATTGTGTAGATATACCACATTTGTGTGTGTGTAAAAAATGTAAAAGTTACCATCTTATCCTTTTTTTTTTTTTTTTGAAAGAGAAAGCATAGGGAGAGGGGAGAAGCAGAGGGAGAGAGAAAATCTCAAGCAGGCTCCATGCTCAGCATGGAGGGATCCCGATGTAGGTCTTGAGCTCATGACCCTGAGATCATAACCTGAGTTAAAATCAAGGAGTCGGATGCCTAACTGACTAAGCCACCCAGGCACCCCTGATCTTAACCATTTTTAATTGTATAGTTCAGTATTGTTAAGTATATTTACATTCAGTATACCTCCAAGAATTTTGCATTTTGAAAAACTGAACTTCCATGCCATATAAACAGTAAGTCCCCTTTCCCCCTCTCTCACCACCTTCTGGAACCTACCGTTCTACTTCTGTTTTTTTTGTGAATTTTAGTATTCGAAATACCTCATATAATGACCAATATATAAGTGGAGCCATATAGTCAGTATTAGTTTTTTTATGACTGGCTGATTTCAATTAGTATATCCTCAGAGTTCACCCATATTGTGTCATGTGACAGAATTTTCTTCTCTTTTAAGGCTAAATAATACTGCATCGTTTGCATATACATTTTATTTATACATTCATCCATTGATGGACATTTGGGTTGCTTCCACATCTTGGCTATTATAAATAATGTAACTTTGAACATGGGTATACACATATTCCTCTGAGACCTTGCTTTAATTTCATTTGGTATGTATCTGGAAGTGAGATTACTGGATATGGCAGTTATATATATATATTTTTTGAGGAAATGTTGCTTTCCATAGTGGTTGTACCATTTGTAATCCTACCAACAGTGCACAAGGGTTGCAATTTTTCCACATTTTCATTAACACATTAATTTTTTTTCTTTCTTTCTTTCTTTCTTTTTTTTTTTTTTGTTAGATAGTAGCCATCCTGTTAGATGTGAGGTGATATCTCATTGTGGTTTTGATTTGCATTTCTCTGATGATTAATGAAGTTGAGCCTCATTTCATATGCTTATTGGCCAGCTTATGTCTTCTTTGGACCAATTTTGTACAAGTCCTTTGCCTGTTTTTTAATTGAGTTCCTTGATTTCTTTCTTTGAGCTGTAGGAGTTCTTTATATATTGTAGTAGGGAATCCATTCTTAGATACATGATTTCCAATACTTGGTCACATTTTGTGGGTTGCTTCTTCACTTTGTTGATAGTTTCCTTTGAGTCACAAAAATTTAAGATTGATTTGGTCCCATTTGTCTGCTTTTGCTCTTGTCAACGTGTTTTTGGTGTGATATCCAAAAAAAAAAAAAAAAAAAAATCCCTGCCAAATCCATTGTCATGAAGATTTTGCACTATGTTTTCTTCTAAGAGTTTTATAGTTTTGAGTCTCATTTTGGAACTTTTATCCATATTTTAAAATCCAAATATTTGTAATTGTTATATGTTATTTGTAAATCTACCGTTTTATCAATATATAATGACCTTTGTCTCTTAAAACAGTTTTTTTTAAAATTTTAATTTTAATTTTTTTTTTAAAGATTTTATTTATTTTATTTGACAGACAGAGATCACAAGTAGGAAGAGAGGCAGGCAGAGAGAGAGAGAGGAGGAAGCAGGCTCCTTGCTGAGCAGAGAGCCCGATGCGGGGCTCGATCCCAGGACCCTGGGATCACGACCTGAGCCGAAGGCAGAGGCTTTAACCCACTGAGCCACCCAGGTGCCCCAAAACAGTTTTTTTTTTTAAAGATTTTATTTATTTATTTGACAGACAGAGATCACAAGTAGGCAGAAAGCAGACAGAGAGAGAGAGGAAGGGAAGCAGACTCCCTGCTGAGCAGAGAGCCCGATGTGGGACTTGATCCCAGGACCTGAGACCATGACCCTGAGACCATGACCTGAGCTGAAGGCAGAGGCTTAACCCACTGAGCCACCCAGGTGCCCCCCCCAGGCGCCCCTCTTAAAACAGTTTTTTTTTTTTTTTAAAGATTTTATTTATTTATTTGACAGACAGAGATCACAAGTAGACAGAGAGGCAGGCAGAGAGAAAGAGGAGGAAGCAGGCTCCCTGCTGAGCAGAGAGCCCAATGCGGGACTCGATCCCAGGACCCTGAGATCATGACCTGAGCAGAAGGCAGCGGCTTAACCCACTGAGCCACCCAGGCGCCCCTTAAAACAGTTTTTGATTTAAAGTCTATTTTGTCTCATTCTAGGATAGCCACCCCTGCTCTCTTGAGTAAGGTTTACATGGAATATCTTTTTCTTTTTCTTCACTTTCAGCCTTCTTATGTCCTTAAATATGAAGTGAGTCTCTTATAGACAGCATATTGTTAGATCTTGGGTATTTTTTATCCATTTAGTCAAACTGTGTCTTTTCATTGGAGAATTAAACCCTTTTATATTTCAAGTAATTATTAATAGTTAAGGACTTGTTATTACCATTCTGTTCATTGTTTTTTGTGTATCTTACACCTTTTTTTCTTTTCCTTTTGCCTTATTGCCTTCTTCTGTGTCTCGGTGATTTTTTTTTTTTTTAAGATTTTATTTATTTGACAGACAGAGATCACAAGTAGGCAGAGAGGCAGGCAGAGAGAGAGGAGGGGAAGCAGGCTCCCTGCCGAGCAGAGAGCCTGATGTGGGGCTCAATCCCAGGACCCTGGGATCATGACCTGAGCCAAAGACAGAGGCTTTAACCCACTGAGCCATCCAGGCACCCCTCAGTGATTTTTTTATAGTGTCATGGTTTGATTTCTTACTCATTTCTTTTTGTGTATATTCTGTGGATTTCTGTGCTTACCATTGCTATTACAAAGAACATCTTGTTATAACATTCTGTTGGAAAGTGGTAAGAATTTAACTTCTTCTGCATATAAACGGTCTATTCTTTTATAGCTCCACTCCCCATACTTTATGTTTTAATATCACAGATTACATCTTTGTATATTGTATACCTGTTACCACAGGCTTATAGTTTTCTTTTTTAATGTTTGTTATTTCAGTTCTGTAGGGAATTAGATTTGTACAACAAAATTATAATAATACGGGTTGCTATTTGTCCATGGAATCAGAGGAATGAGTAGGAGATGAAATAATTAACAAAGATATTATAAATAAAAGTATAATGCTAGTACTTTTAAATTGCATATCGAAATAAGATTTAAATTTTTAAAAATTACAGGACAATAGAGTTCACATTGGACCAAAAATGGAAATCCGAGTTGTTACGTTAGGATTAGATGGTGCTGGAAAAACTACTATTTTGTTTAAGTTAAAACAGGATGAATTCATGCAGCCTATTCCAACAATTGGTAAGTTTAAGTACTGCTTTTTACTTTAATGGATCCTTTATAGACAAACCCTAGCTTATAGCTGAGTTCTTGGGGGGTCTTATTTTATGCCAGTATGACACTGTGGTGGGCTCTTTACTGGCTCTAAGACACTAACATGTCTGAGAAAAAATGGAAGGTTCGGTGCTGTGGGATTGAAATGTGGATGGTGGGATATTAAGACAGAACAGTGTTGGTGGGACAGTTGGAAGAATTAAAGGATTGGTGAGGATTAGGGTGAGGAAGTGGTAGTGGTGCAGAGCTGTTAGGTATTTGAGTTTCAGAATCTAAGGATCCTGCTGGAGGCTTAGAGGGCTAATAACTGTTAAAGGTATAGATTCCCCTTATAGGTTTATTAGGAGTAGAGTTGGTTGGGGCAGCAGTAGATATTGCTGTATGAAGATAATTTGTATTATCACAATTCTAAACAGTGGGTCACCTGTGTTTGGTGTGTTATTCATTATAAATACAAGTTCAGTATTAAAGTAACTTTTTTTAAAAACAGGTTTTAATGTGGAAACTGTAGAATATAAAAATCTAAAGTTCACTATTTGGGATGTAGGTGGAAAACACAAATTAAGACCATTGTGGAAACATTATTACCTCAATACCCAAGGTAAGAATGAAAATTAATATCTTAATTTTTCAGAATTTTAAGATGCCAGTTTTCTGTGGAATTTATTTTAACTAGTGAAACTTATTTTTATTAAAATGTTAAGGTGGAAAGACTGGGATATGTACTTTGGTTTATTCATTAAAAAAATCATAGCTTAAATCCATACTCACCTTTTATATCTAGGCAGTTAGGGGTACATACCGCTTGCTGCTTTTAACAGTTAAAGTACATTATTACTATTCATATGAGTGTGATCACTGGTAATATTGTGAGGAAGGATAAAATTCTTGGTGTATGTTTCTGCTGCTCTCTTCAATTCAGTAAAATATTTGTCTCATTATAATCTCTCAGTTACTCCAGAAGAACCTGCAGTGGTTTGCTTTTGGCCAAACTATGTTTTACCACACATTCCACCTAAAGTATTTATATTTAGGCCCCATTTTATGCTTTTGCCTGTACCCAACATGAAACTTCTATTCATGCCACGTTTCATATATCGTCGTACCTTCCACCTAGCAGAAAAACTAGGTAATTATTTTTACATTGGGAGTTTTGATACAGTGATTAATAGGGGAAAAAATGGGATTTTGAACATGAGGAACGGTTGAAAAGTTGGGATTTTTAGTTACCATAAGGTAGCTAGAATGATTTCAAAAGGGAATCAATTCAGTATATACTTGTGAAGTTTCTGCTGTATATTTTGAATACAGTATATGTGGAAGGTGCTATGTAAGGCACCTAGAGCAAATACTTTGGAGAGATAAAGATGGTGATTTATTTAGATTATTTTTTGGCCAAGAAAGTAGTAGTCAAAGAATAAGTAGCATCATAGGCCACAAAAGAAACCTCAACAAATTCAAAAATATCAATGCATCTTTTCTTTTTTTTTTTAAAGATTTTATTTATTTATTTGACAGAGAGAGATCACAAGTAGACGGAGAGAGAGGCAGTCAGAGAGAGAGAGAGAGAGGGAAGCAGGCTCCCCGCTGAGCAGAGAGCCCGATGCGGGACTCGATCCCAGGACTCTGAGATCATGACCTGAGCCGAAGGCAGCGGCTTAACCCACTAAGCCACCCAGGCACCCTATTTTTCTTTTTTTAAAGATTTATTTACTTAGTGTGAGTGGGGGATGGGTAAGTGGAGAGGGAGAGGGAAAGAGAGAATCTCAAGCAGACTCCCTGCAGAGCCCCATGTGGGGCTTGACCCCATGACCCTGAGATCATGACCTGAGCTGAACAACTGCGCCATCAAGAAATCCCTCAATGCATGTTTTCTGAACACAGTGCTATGAAACTAGAAGTCATCCACAGGAAAGAATATGGGAAGACTGCAAATATGTAGGGGTTAAATAACATGCTACTAAACAATGAATGGGTCAACCTGAAAAATCAAAGAGGAACTCAGAAAGTATGTGGGAACAGATGAAAATGAAAACACAGTGGTTCAAAAGCTTTGGGAAGCAGCAAAAGCTGTTCTAAGAGGGAACTCTGTAGCAATACAGGTCTACCTCAAGAAGTAAGACAATCTCAACTTAACCTTATACCTAAAGGAGCTAGGTAAAGAACAAACAAATGCAGCCCAAAACCAGTAGAAGGAAAGAAATAATAAGATTAGAGCAGAAATAAATGATACAGAAAATAAAAAGCTTATAGAACAGATCAATGAAACCACTAGCTTGTTCATAAAAAAGTCAATAAAATCGATAAACTGCTAGTCAGACTTATCAAGAAAGAAAGAGAAAGGAACCAAATAAATCACAAATGAGAGAAAAGAAGTAACAATAACAAAAAAAAAAACCCCGCAGAAATTCAAACAATTAGAATGTTATGAAAAAGTATATGTGAACAAATTGGACAATCTAGAAGAAATGGATAAATTCCTAGAAACATAAACTACTAAAACTGAAATAAGAAAAAAATAGAAAATTTGAACAGTCTGATTACCAGCAAAGCAATTGAAACAGTAACCAAAAAACTCCTAGAAAATAAAGGTACCTGGGTGCCTCAATAAGTTAAGTGTCGGGCGCCTGGGTGGCTCAGTGGGTTAAGCCGCTGCCTTCTGTTCAGGTCATGATCTCAGGGTCCTGGGATCGAGTCCCGCATCGGGCTCTCTGCTCGGCAGGGAGCCTGCTTCCTCCTCTCTCTCTGCCTGCCTCTCTGCCTACTTGTAATCTCTCTCTGTCAAATAAATAAATAATAAAGAGAATCTTTAAAAAAAAAAAAAATAAGTTAAGTGTCTCCCTTTGGCTCAGGTCATGATCTAGGAGTCCTGGGATCCAGCCCTGCATCTGGCTTCCCACTCAGTGGGTAGTCTACTTCTCTCCCTCTGCCCCTTCTCCACTGCTTGTGCTTCCCTCTCTCTCTATCTCTCAAATAAATAAGTAATTTTTTTTAAGATTTTATTTATTTATTTGACAGATCACAAGTAGTCAGAGAGGCAGGCAGAGAGAGAGAGGAGAAAGCAGTTTCCCTGCTGAGCAGAGAGCCAATGCAGGACTCGATCCCAGGACCCTGAGATCATGACCTGAGCCAAAGGCAGAGGCTTTAACCCACTGAGCCACCCAGGCACCCCCAATAAGTAAAATAATTCAAAACAAAACAAAACAAAACAAAACTCTCAACAAACCAAAGTCCAGGATCAGATGGTTTTGCAGGAGAATTCTACCAAACATTTAAAGAAGAGTTAATACCTATTCTTCTCAACTATTCTAAAAAGTGGAAAAGGAAGGAGAACTTCCAAATTCATTCTATGAGGCCAGCATTACCCTGATATCAAAACCTGTTAGATAACACAAAAAAGAACTACCATCCAATTTCTCTGAACAAAGATGCAAAAATCCTCAATAAAATACCAACAAACTGAATCCAACAATTTAAAAAGGTCATTCACCATGACCAAGTGGTATTTATTTCTAGGTTGCAAGTGTGTGTCAGTAATTGCAAATCAATCAATATTATAGATCATGTCGATAAAAGAAAGGATAAGAACTATATGATCATTTCAATAGATTAAAAAAAGGCATTTAACAAAGTACAACAACATTTCTTTATGATAAAAACCCTCAACAAAGTGGGTTTAGAGGGAACATACCTCAATGTAATAAAGACCATCTATGAAAAACCCACAGCTAACATCATCATTGAGAACCTTTCCCCTAAGGTTAGGAGCAAATCAAGGATGTCCATTCTCACCACTTTTATTCAACATAAAGTCCTGGAAGGGACAGCAATCAGACAAAAAAAGAAAAGAAAAGGCATCCAAATTGGCAAGGAGAAATAAAACTTTCACTGTTTGCTGATGACGTGATTGTGTGTGTGTGTGTGTGTGTGTGTGTGTGTGTGTATCTGGCCTGAAAGACCACCAAAAACTGTTAGACAAACGAAGTCAGTTAAGGTATAGGATACAAAATCAATTTACAGAATTCTGTTGCATTTTTATACACCAGTAATGAAGCAGCCGAAAGAGAAGTTAATAATCCCATTCACAGTTGCACCTAAAATAATAATGATACCTTGATATAAACGTAACCAAAGAGATAAAAGACCCGTACTTTGAAATCTCTAAAACACTGAACAAACAAATTAAGATGAAACTAACAAATGGAAGCACATTTCATGCTTATGGATTGAGAAAAATAATGGAGTGCCTGGGTGGCTCAGATGGTTAAGCAACATCCGCCTTTGGCTTAGGTTATGATCTCCAGGTCGTGAGATCGAGGCTCACATCAGGCTCTCAGCTCAATGGGATGTCTGCTGCTCCCTTCCCCCTGCCTCTCCCCCTGCTTGTGCGCTCTCTCTCTCTCTCTCTCTCTCTCTGTTACTCTCAAATGAATAATAAAGTCTTAAAAAAATACTTAAAAAAAAGAAAGAACAAATATTGTTAAATTGTCTATACTACCCAAAGCAATCTACACACTTAATGCAATTCCTATCAAAATACCAACAGCATTTTTCACAGAGCTAGAACAAACAATCCTAAAAAGACCCCGAATAGCCAAAGCAATCTTGAAAACGGAAAGCAAAGTTGGAAGAATTACAATTCTGGACTTCCAAGTTAAATTACAAAGCTGTAGTAATCAAAACAGTATGGTAGTGGCACAAAAATCGACATGAAGATCAATAGAACAGAATGGAAAACCCAGAAATAAACCCGCAATTGTACAGTCAGTTAACCTTTGATAAAGCAAGAAAGAATATCCAATTGGAAAAAGACAGTCTTAAACAAATGGTGTTGGGAAAACTGGAAGCGAACATGTAAAAAAAAAAAAAATGAAACTGGACCACTTTCTTACACAGTACATGAAAATAAATTCAAATGAATTAAAGACCTAAATGTTAGACCTGCAGCCATAAAAAGCCTAGAAAAGAGCACTGGTAATAATTTCTCTGACATTGGCCTAGAAACTTTTTTCTAGGTAGGCCCCTTGGGGCAAGTGAAAAAAAAGGAAAAATAAACACTGGGACTACATCAAAATAAAAACCTACACAGCGAAGGAAACAACAAAACTAAAAGGCAACCTATGGAATGGGAAAAGGTATTTGTAAATGACATATCCAATGAAGGGTTAGTATCTAAAATACATAAAGAACTTACACCACTCAAGATCCAAAAACCAAATAATCCAATTAAAAAATGGAGAGAAGACATGAATTGACATTTCTTCAAAGAAGACATCCAGATAGCCACCAGACACATGAAAAGATGTGTCTTTTACCATCATTTACCATCAGGGAAATGCAAACAAAACTGCAGTGAGATATCACCTTACACCAGTCAATAACGTCAACAACGAAAGAAATAACAGATTTTGGTGAGGATGTGGGTAAAAAGAGGAACCCTCTTCCAGTGTTGATTAGAATGCAAACTGGTGCAGCCACTCTGGAAAACAGTATGGATTTCCTCAAAAAGTTAAGATTAGGACTACTTTATGATCTAGCAATTGGACTGCTAGGTACTTACCCAAAGAATACAAAAACATTAATTCAAAGGGATACATGCACCCCAATGTTTATAGTACTATTATCAACAATAGTCAAGTTATGGAAATAGCTCAAGTGTCTATTGATGAATGGGTAAAGAAGTTGTGATATATATATATATATAATATAAATATATATTATAATATAATTTATATATAATATAAATATATATTATATAAATTTTATATTATATATATAATGGAATATTACTCAGCCATAAAAAGTAAAATCTTGTCATTTGCAATAACATGGATGGAGCTAGAGAGTATAATGTTAAGTGAAATAAGTCAGAGAAAGACAAAGACCATATGGCTTCACTCATGTGGATTTTAAGAAACAAACAGGCAGGAGCGCCTGGGTAGCTCAGTGGGTAAAGCCTCTGCCTTCAGCTCAGGTTGTGATTTCAGGGCCTGGGGATCGAGCCCCACATTGGGCTCTCTGCTCAGTGGGGAGCCTGCTTCCCCCTCTGTCTCTCTCTGCCTGCCTCTCTGCCTACTTGTGATCTCTGTCAAATAAATAAATAAAATCTTTTTTAAAAAAATATTAAGGGGCTCCTGTGTGGCTCAGTGGGTTAAAGCCTCTGCCTTCGGCTCAGGTCATGATCCCAGGGTCCTGGGATCAAGCCCTGCATTGGGCTCTCTGCTGAGCGGGGGGCCAGCTTCCCTTCTTCTCTCTCTGCCTGCCTCTCTGCCTACTTGTGATCTCTGTCTGTCAAATAAATAAATATTTTTTTAAGTACTAAAAAAAAAAGCAAGCAAAGCAGGGAGAAGAGAGAGAAATCTAGAAACGGACTCGACTATAGAGAACAAACTGTTGGTTATCATGGGGAGTTAGATGGGGGGACAGATGGAAAAGGCAATGGGGGTTAAGGAATGCACTTGTCAAGATGAACATTGGGTGATTAAAATAAAAACTTAAAAAAGGAACAAGTAGCGTCATTATGGAAATCATGAAAGGTATATTCTAATTAATTAAGAAGAATATTTATATACACAGCATTTTGTGTTTGGTGGAGCAAGTGTTGTAAATCCTGTTACACATGGGGAAATGAAGAGATCTGAAAAGTTAGGTGAGGTCATACTGTTAAGTATTGCTAGGTGCTCTTATAGTAGGCAGCCTTTCTGTGAAAAACATAGTAAATAGTAGACTAACCATAATAAAATAATGAGACCATTAAAATATTTGGTCCATTTATGAACGTTAACAAATGACTAATTCGATTTTTTTTTGTGGGGGGGTAGCTGTTGTATTTGTTGTTGATAGCAGTCATAGAGACAGAGTTAGTGAAGCACACAGTGAACTTGCAAAGTTGTTAACGGAAAAAGAACTCCGAGATGCTTTGCTCCTGATTTTTGCTAACAAACAGGTAACACGTTTATATTTCAGAATACTTGTTTAGTATTTTGTGTATTCTATGTCATAAGGTCGCATAAGGTAATTTCAAAACTGATAATTCAATAGATATATAAGAAGTTTGTGCTGGGTATTTTAAATACTATATATATAGAAAGTGCTGTACTTGGTACCTTGGAGTATATAAGGTGGTTGATGCTTACCAGAAACTCCTATATATGTTTGTAAACATGTAAGTGACTGTACATGAGATTCTGATACATAGAAAACTGGTAAGTAACTTCAGTAATAGTAACAACGTGTCATGGAAAAATCGAGTGGTTCTAAAGGTGGCATCTTATAAAAGATGTGTACAGTGGGATTTGAGTTGAAATTATGAAGAGTTCAAATTATGGGTAGGATTTTGAGTGAGTTTGTGAAAGAAAGAACACTGTAGGCAGAGAAAATGAATGTTTTAGGGGAGCATCAACAGATATATATGTGAGGGGCAAGTAGAGGATGAAGAAAATCTAGAATAATAGATGAGGTCTAGGCTGAAAAACTTGGATTTTATTCCATGACAAAGGAAAACCAGCAGAAGGTTTTCAGACTCATATCTGTGTTTTAAGACTGTAATCTGGGGGTAGGACATAGAATTAATCAGGGGGAAGAGACTAGAGATAGGCAGATGCAGTGAATTGCTGTAGTAATTCAAGTGGGAGAGTTAACAAGACTCTGAATTAAAGGAATAGAATGGTGGAAGCAAATGGAAAAGAGTTTATGAAGATAGATTTGTTAGAATTTGGTGTCTGAATGGGGATGGTCAAGGACAGGGAGAAGCTACATATTCCTAGATCTTGAGTCTGTGCTTCTAGGAGGATGAGAATGCTTTTCCGTACAGTAGAAGGGCTAAGATCTCATAAAAAGGAAGGGTAGGATGAAGAATAAGGGATTTCCCTCTTAACAAAAAAAAATAAAAGGCAAACTACTAAGAGCAGATACACTTTGCTTTACTTACTGAAAAAGACATGCAGATAAGGCAAAGTGGAATATCATTTCCACTTAAATTGTTAAAAATGTTTCATAATCTTCAGACTCACATATACTGTATGGTGTGGTTTTAAACACATTTTCTTGGAGGGCAATTCGGCAGTACCATACCTATCAAAATTTTAGATGCGTGAACCCTTGCACCATACAATTCTACCTCTAGTAATGTATTCCAGATATAAATATCCTAAGGTTATCCTGCAGATAATGTTGCAAATGAATGTAGTTAAAAATATGTTACATATGTATATGTATGTATTTGTAATAGCACATAAACAGAACCTCAATCTAGATATTAAGTAAAGGACCGATTAAGAAAATTATGTTGCACCTACACCCTGGAATGCAATTCAGATGAAATAATGTAGGTCTTCTTGTCCAAATAATGGAAAGATACCTATATTTAAGATGTGTTAAGTTAAAAAAAAAAAAAAAAGCTAAAGTGTGTTTCTGTTTATTTGTATAAATGTGCATGGAAATTATCTGGACAACTATATAAGAAATCATAATTCATGGTTGTATCTAGGAAGTAGGGGTTTCAGGAGTATTTGGAATGGGAGCTTAGTTACTGTTCATTATATAAACTCTATGTATAAGCCATTTTTGTGATATGCATGCGTTAATCTGTTTCTTTTAAGTTGATGCCGTATGACTCAGGCAGTATCTTTCATTCAGGTTTCATCACCTTTATTGATTTCACTGTAAGGCCATTCTTACACACTATACTATAAATGATCTTAATCACAACTCTACTTTTCTCTATACTTATTAATCACAGAATAATTACTGAGGGGTGAATCTAGGTTTTAACTTTAGCTTTTTGTTAGAATGGTACCAACAGAATTCGTTTTAAATGGTAATTTTGATGGGCTGATTATAAAAAAGATTCTGATATGTATGTATCTTTCAGGATGTTGGTGGAGCTCTGTCAGTAGAAGAAATCACTGAACTTCTCAGTCTGCATAAATTGTGCTGTGGCCGTAGCTGGTATATTCAGGGCTGTGATGCTCGAAGTGGTATGGGACTTTATGAGGGGTTAGATTGGCTCTCAAGGCAACTTGTGGCTGCTGGAGTATTGGATGTTGCTTGATTTTAAATGCAGAAGTTATTTAAAGTTTTGTGGTTAAGAGTTATTTTGCACATAAATGTTATAAGAAATTCTACATCTCAAAGAGTTTATTTAGGATGTATATTTAAAAGGAATCTCGGGTGGGGAATTCAGTACAATATTGCCTTTTAAAAAATTACTCTGTAATAAAATTTAAACATGTGAGCAGATTAAAATTGCATTAAGTAGGGACTTCTTGAAGATACATTTTTTAAAAACATACATTTGTTATTTAAGTTTTTCACATTATGGGTGACCCATATATTGGCAAAGAAGTAGTTGGAGAAAGGGTAAGATGAAGGTTTATTCTTTCAATTAAAAAAGGAATAGGCAACTGAATACCTAATGGAATCTCTGTGTGAAGCAAGTGAAGCATGGCTTCTTCTTTATCTTTCCTTTCACCTGGATTTTGGCAGTATTTAGTAGCAAAAAAGCAGTGACGTAATGAAATAGAATCCAGGCTACATCTTGGGGTAACAGGATTACTTTACTTCTTTGTTCAGCGTAACAGAATATCTTTAATGCTAAATACTATCAACTACAGAAAATTAATATTTTATAATGTTTTATTGAAACTTTCTCTAAGCCCTTTTATATAAAACCCAGTGAGTCAGATGAAATGTTATCTAACTAGATATGAGTGTCAGATTAGTATTAAACTGAAGAACAATTAATAATAAAACTGTGAAAGTCAGTTATGTTGTAGTTAATCTTCACTTATGAAAGGCCCATTTCCAGGGTTGAACCTCGAAGTGTTATTTCCTAGGTCACAGCTCTAAATTGGTTCTCCTATTTTCATTTAAAGTAGTTAGTTTCTTTTTAAAGTAATACTGCATCCTTAGTGGGAACAACCAAAGGCAAAATGTAGTAAGTTACACAGAGAACCAGGATTGGCTATACATAAAAGATAGAGATCTAAGTCGAAAACTACATTTACCTTAAGAGAAGTCATTTAAAGTAGTGGAGAATCAGTTACTTTAAATGCTTTCCCAAAATAAATACACTTGTTTTGACAATAAGACATTATTAAGGCTCTTCATGGTGAGGCCTTGAAAAGTTAAGGAAGGAAAAGAAATGTTCAGAAAGTTTACATCACATTTATTATGCAGTGTTGTAAAAGTTTAAAAATTTTGTGCTTTTCGGTTTTTCATTTTTTAAGGATACTCACTGATTATGGCCGTACGACTTATATTTAAACATGGCTAGATTGGGTTTTGTTATTACTATTTTTTTAATGCTCCTCACCCTTTAGGATGAAGCTGAATAATCCCGAGTCTTATTAGTTGAAATGTTAGGAGATGTCCCTCTTAGGTGGCACTGTTTTGGTTCATTCTCTTCAAATGTACTTTTGTTTGTTTAAAATAAACAGAAAAACTTTGAGAATACAAAGCATTAAAAAGAAGTCCATCAGTGTTATGGGCAGTATGTAAATAAGTAAATATTTCATCCTTTATTTTTCAAGTAAAAGTCATGCTGTTACAAGTGTAATTTGTGCATATAAGTAACACTTATGAATTAAATTATTTAATAATTGATTATAGTAACTGTGAAGAATAAAAAACATGTTAACATTTGCCTGTGAGCCCTTGACCTGTTTTCTCTACTAGGTAATTGGGAAAAAAAAGTCTAACACTAACATGTGAACTTGCTTTCCTTGTAAATTTAGTTCATTTCACCAATTTTGCTAAACTTTGTAATTCACATTCTTAGCATATTACTAAACACAATGTAAAAATTGTGCTTAGACCTGATTATAATGTACATAATAGTGTTTGTGTGTGATTTCTTTTTTAAGAAATATTTTTCTCAGACTCTAATGACTATTTGTCCTTGTATTCTTTCACTAATCATTAGTTAAGATTTTGCTAGTTCCCTCTGGGAAACGTCAAACATAATAATGAGAGAGATGTTTTAAATCCAGTCTATTAGGATTTGCCTCCTAGCTCCGAATTTCTGTATTAAGCCTAAATATTATTGTATGGTTTATGTAAAGCAGGTTTTAACAAGTGTGTAGCCCTGGTCTGTAATTCTGGAATGCTTTATCATCACCAGAAGCCATTATTTGCATTATATGTAGACAGCAATAAAATGTTAAAATAATTTGAAAGAGGTCCTATCATTATTCTAAAAATTCTGTTTCATGTACCATCAGTCTACTAGTATAACTAGTAACCAGTTAAAGTCATATTTGTGCTGTGGTTCAGAGAAAGAAAACCAAGTAGGGTAGGGGTTGACTTGCATGTCAAATCTGAGTTGCAGTTTATTAAAGATTTAGAAATAACTTCTTCTGTAGTTGCAGTGTAAGCCACACATAAATGAGTATTATAGCTAGTGTTTTGATAGAACTAAAATTTTTCATCAAACAAAGTGAAACTCGGTTTTTAAATTTTAAGTAACTACTTTAGAAAATGTCTGAGAAAACTTAGGTGTAGCCTATAAACTAATACTGCTAAAAGGAAGACATTTTCTGTAGCATTGAAATACCCTTGAATCTGCAAAGTAGTAATAGGGAAAAAGACATTGTACTTTCCCTAAAAAAAATAAGAGGATGAATAAGCATCTTGCTAATAATTTAAAACATGCTTTTAAAAAAGCACATCTCAGGGGCGCCTGAGTGGCTCAGTGGGTTAAGCCACTGCCTTCGGTTCAGGTCATTATCTCAGGGTCCTGGGATCGAGCCCCACATCGGGCTCTCTGCTTAGCAGGGAACCTGCTTCTCCCTCTCTCTCTGCCTGCCTCTTTGCCTATTTGTGATCTCTCTGTCAAATAAATAAATAAAATCTTAAAAAAGCACATCTGGCAATGTCTGTTTTTAGGTCTACTGATTATGTTAAATTTATGACATGAAATGGAAAAATTTGTTTATCAAATAGGATTTTTCACTCAAGCAAAATTAACTATGTTTGGCAAAATGGGGCAACACCACCAGTTGGTGGCAGTATTATCAAAAATTTAGGATTATGTTTTCCAGAATGAATAAATTGCTAGGGAGATGTCTAGACACATAAAATAGGAAGAAAGGTAAGTGTCACAGTGAGAAGTCATTTTATGTCTAAGATCTACTTTATAAAAGGGGGATATGATATTAGTTTAAAGTAGCACAACTTGGCACAATCTATCTCACAGGTTTATGGTACAAAATGGATAAAGGAAGTAATCCTGCTTATCAACACAAAGTGTAAGTTTAAACATAAGAATGTGAATTCCCTGAACAGGTCTGTTGAACGTGTCCCTCCTTTAACTTCAAGAGTGTCTGGAACCTAGAAGCAATTGTTCTTAATAGTTAGGAAGTCAGGAGGGAAAGTGAAGAAATCAATACATTTTGAACTCATACTGTTTTACAGCTTGAATTACTAATAATTGCTCCATTATTAGCTACTAAAAGTTTCACTTAATATATAATTTTTTAAAAAAATTTTTATTTATTTCCTTGACCGAGATCACACGTAGGCAGAGAGGCAGTCAGAGAGAGAGAGGGGGAAGCAGGATCCCTGCTGAGCAGAGAGCCCGATGCGGGGCTCCATCCCAGGACCCTGGAATCATGACCTGAGCCGAAGGCAGAGACTTAACCCACTGAGCCACCCAGGCACCCCAATATATACTTTCTTGATAGTATATTTAGTAAGGTAAGAAAAGATACTATAACTTGAGGACAGAAAATATGAATTTAGTTATGTGAGGAAAATAATGTGACAATAGTAAAATGGACCTGTATGTAAAACTAAGGACTGAAGTATTAATTTATTCTTATTCTTATATTTAAATACTAGGTGTAATACTCATTTAAGTGTGATTTACCTGAAACTCAGAATAAGTTATTCCTAAATCTTTAATAAACTACAACTTCCTATTTATGTCTGAAATTTCACTTAACACTGCTTACTATTTTTAACAATGAAAGGCAAAACTATATGACATGGAACATAAACCTAAGAAAAGAAGGGAAGTGGTATATTACTATTAGATCCTGTTATCCTTTTTTAGTGGATCTAAAGAAACATGTGGGCAGATAATGTGGCTGTTTTAAAAAGCTAAGCAACCTATGCATATGATTCTCATTATTTAATCTGGTTTTGAGTCTCATGACAGATTACATGTAAGGGATGCTGTTTGCCCAAATTTGTTCACTTGAGTTTATTACCTCCTAGGATGAGAAATGCTGCAAGAAAAATCAAAGGCAAAGTTTTTAAAAAGGACCTTTAATGAAAAATATAAAAACATAATATTGGATCCTTGAAACATGATTTGTATGTTCAGCAAGTCCTAAGAGCTTTCTAATGTAAAATAACCCTGTTTGATATATGTGTGTTTTTATTTACACATACAATGAGACAAACCTTATTCTACTTGACAGTAATATTTATGATGCTGACATCCTCATAGGGCTTATCTGTTTTGGGATTGACTTTGACATTGGAGATCCTTTGTACAACTTCCATTCCTTTAGTCACTCGTCCAAACACTGTGTGCTTATTATCAAGCCAAGGCTGCATTGGAGGAGAAATGGAAAATCTTGGTAAACCCAGATTTCTTAAATCATATCCTCTGGGTGAGCAAATTAAAGAGAATTTAAGTTTATGCTTCATTTTTAAAATTTAATTAAAAGGATATGCAGTTAACTTCATTTAGCAGCTTTTAAGAGTGATTTCCATAATTATATGAAAAAATATAAAAGCACAGTATAATGTTTAATTAGATATCTGCATCTTTCAGACAGATCTAGAAGATGTTTGCTAAAGGTAAGTCTCTCTGCATAGCTCAAGAATTATGCCTAAGGCTTTAAAAAATTTCTCTGCAGGATTCCTACCTGTATAAGAAAGAGGCAGTTTGGAACTATTAGCACATGCTGCTCATTCATATTAGAGATATGGGAGCTCAAATGCTGGCTCTTGCTGCCTACTTGACCTCTGGCAAGTTAATCATGTCTGACTGTTCATTTCCTCATCTATTTTTAAAACTGGGCATAGTGATACTAGAAGTACTATGAATATTACATGAGACTTTGTGCCTGATAGTAATTACAAATATTGTTCCTTTGTTGCATGGTGCTTCATTCCAAAAAATAAAGTGTAATAATTTGTATAATTTTGTGTAACTGCATAGCAAGAAAGTGCAATATTCTTATATTCTTATATAATGAATATTCTTCAGTGAGTATAAAGAATATTCTTATATTCTTATATAATGCTGTATTTTGGCAAATCTACAGTGCTGTTGATTATGGGCTGTATTCTGATTTCAGAGATATAAAAATACAGAATAAAGCTCTTAAAATTCAGAATTCATATACTCTGATTTCTCCCATTCTGAAGATAAGGAAACAGCCCCAGAAGTAAAATTTGTTTTCTGTTGTACAACTAGTATTGGCAAGTTCACTTAAACTCAAGTGTCCTGAGTTTTACAAAGTAAAATCCAATTTGTTAGGTAATTTTTCTACTTTATTATTTAAATTGTTTTCATTGTTATATCCTGGCAGATATAAATAATGGTAGAGAATCCTGCAGCTCTCTTCCACTGAATTCATTCTTCGATCATAATCTATGACTCTGTGGCTTATAGACAATGCTGTTCTTACCGTTGGCACTACTGTTATGAAAAACTGGGATCCGTTAGTATTCGATCCAGCATTGGCCATGCTGAGTGTATATGGTCTGTCATGTCGTAATGTTGAATGAAATTCATCTTCAAATTCTCCTCCCCATATGCTTTCACCTCCCATACCAGTTCCTGTTGGATCTCCTGTCTGAATCATGAAGCCCTTAACAGGAAGCACACAAAAAACACATTACACTTCTCTTTTTCTATATGCACACTTTGGAATCTTATGTTTAAGGGTGTTGTATAGTCAGTAAAATCTTAACTTTTCTTAACTGTCTCTCTATAAACTGGTTTTATTAAAACCTCAGTAAGTTATACTTTACTTTAAAAGATGTATTTCCATTGCTTAAACACTACCTTATTGACTGGAAACAAAACTGCAAAGATCTCATTTATAGACATGTACTGTCTTTCCCAATAATCTAATTAAAACCAATTAATATTGTAAGAAAGTTTTAGATCTGTATAGTGTGCTGTTTTATAGAATTGCCCCTCTTTTCTCTCTTCCCTTTCCCTAAACACTCTGGATTGCCTGGTGAGTCATTTACTAATTCTTTCAGAACCCCCCAAATCTGATTATTCATCCCCCTTGTCATTTCTGACCTGCTAGTTACCAAGAACTGTATTACTGCCCCATCTATTTTATGGAACACCGCTCAACAAAATCCTGGGCCAAGTTCTTTCTCTTCTTCAGGTTTTAATTAGTGGTTCTCAAAGATTAAGTGGCATCATGTCTCTTTTATTACTTAAAATCTTATCTGCTAGATCTAGACCTTATCCAGTCACTAGGTACAAGTAACCTCAGCTTTGGGTTTTATCTAAGCATGACCTTTTACTCTGTATCTGACCCTGGCTTTAACTGCTGACAAAATACTGATGCAGTGTTTCTAAAAAGTACCAAGTTACTATTCCTGTGCTTGATTCCAAATCTGACATTCATGACCATCCTTTTTTTTTTTTTTTTGGCTTCTACAGTCCATTTTCCCTATTTTTTTAAAAAATTTTATTTATTTGACAGGAAGAGAGCAAGCAAGCGAGCGAGCACAAGCAGGGGGAGTGACAGGCAGAGGGAGAAGGAGAAGCAGATTCCTTGAGGAGCAGGAAGCCCTATGTGGGGCTCCAATCCCAGGACCCCGGGATCATGACCTGAGCCAAAGGCAGATGCTTAACTGACTAAGCCACCCAGGCCCCTTTTCCTATTCCTTTGTAACAAACTGATCATTGTGAGACAGGACGATTCCTTAGGTTTAAACCTATGGTTATGCAAAAACATACTGTTCCGGAAATCACTTAAATTTTCTGTCAACTTGGGGCACCTGGGTGGCTCAGTCAGGTAAGCATCTGACTCCCGGTTTCAGCTTGGGTCATGATCTCAGGCCTGTGGGATAAAGCCCCGAGTCGGGCTCTGCCTTCAGTGGGGAGTCTGCTTGAAGATTCTCTCCTTCTGCCCCGCTCACCACTGCTCGTGTTCTCTCTCAAATAAATAAATCTTCAAAAAAAATTTTTGTATACCTTACCTTAATTATACGGTGAAATGTATGTCCATTATAATAACCATTTCTGCTGTGAACACAGAAGTTTTCCACTGTCTTAGGGCACCTAAGTAAGACACATGTTAAAAATATGAAATCTATTCAGAGCATCTTAAGAGTTTTCTTTGCAGTTGTGCTTCTTAATGGTGTTTTCAGTATCTTCTGAAACTTTCAGAATCATTTTTTTTTCATAACCTCTTCTAACCTCAGGATAAACAAGAGTTGAAAGAGCATATAAGCCACAGTATATTCATATTGTTTAGTATATTATCTTTAGATCATGATTGCTTATTATATTTGAATTTGACAGTATTTAAATTTCAGAATCATTTAGCAGGTTAAAAAATACAACTACAGTACCTTAAGATACATATGTTCACTGAATTCGTATAGTGGGTTCAGTTCCTGGGAAAGGTAATTTTCTTTAAAAACCATATTGGGATATATAGCTAATATATTTGTATATCACTTACAGTTTACATTCAGCACTTTTGCAGCTATGTTTCATATTCCTAATAATAAACCTGTGAAGTATGTGTATAAACTTTTCCCATTTTCTAGAGGAACAATTATCAGAAAGCTAAAGGTTGATGCTCTATCAAACACTTCTTTAAAATTCCTCAAGTTGAAGTAATTTTAAGTTGCACAGTTTCTTCAAATAAACACATTTACATTGGTGTTTAAGACAACAGAAATAGTACATACTCAACAGGAAAAAGTTTGATGTGAATGTCTCCCATACTTGTGTGGATAATGGCACTATCTGAAACTCGTTTAGGTCCTTCAGCTTGAGTAGCTGCCATAACTTCTTCTTTCGAAGGTTTTTCATTAAAAACATCTCTGTCAGAATCTGCACTTTTTGTATCTTCTGGTTCTCGTTTGGTAAACTCAAAAGAAAATTAGAGTGAATGAATAAAATTTTCACATGGTTAAAATTTAACAAGAATATTTCATTTCTATTTATGGTATTTAGGAAAAAGAATTCACATCAGAACAAATCCTTATTTCAGGAATCACTTCCTATTACAGGATGTGTAATACAGTTAAATTATTTTTACACTTGTCTAATATGAAAATCCATTAATGAAGATGTATGATTTCAAATGGGATTTAATTTCTCTTTGGGTACACATTTAACAAGATGCAGTTTTATTTGAGGTAGCTCTCTGCTTCTGCCAGCTAATATGTCAAAACCTGTCATCTGTTGCTTACTTTCCACTATTTAGATTTCCTGGGTTTGAATTCCAGCTCCGCTACTGACTAGTTCCATGATTTGGGGGAAGTAAATTCATTTCTTCCATTTCCCCATTCATAAATGGGGATGATAATAACTACCTCAAAGTGGTACCTGCTGTGAAGATTAAATGAAGGGATATAACATGCTTAGGGAACAGTGCCTAATGTATAAGGTACTATATACATATTAGTAATTGTTATTACAGAAGCAGAACCTGGTGCTAGGTAGCCTGAGGATTCAAAGATGAATCAGAAATGCATTTTGACTTTCTTTCTCTATTGTCTGCAAAGCCCCATCTGTTCTATCTAAATCCTGAAGCTTGGAAGAAAGAATGTAAATTTTGAGTGAAGTTGTAGAAATTTCAGGGTACCTCAGGGTATTGGGAAAACTGAAAGAAACCTTTCAGTTGTTAAAACTTCGGACTTCTCTAAGTCTGTTTTGTTTGTTTGTTTGTTTTTTGTTTTTTAACTTGACTTTCATTAAGTAGAGACTTTTTCTCCCAAGAAAGCCCTACCTGATAACCAATTGAGTTCCAGGAAGTAAAGCCAGTGTCCCAGGCTCCATCTCGCCTAATGTCATTCCTGATCTATTTGTATAAAGTCCAAATTAACAAACAACCAAGGTAGAATGTTGTTGCCTTATAATGTTACTCTCCAGTTTTTAAAGGAAGGGCATGTCTGCTGTATGATATATCTACATCAATTTTTAAATAGTTGTCTTGATTTAGCTCATGTATTAAACTACTAGAGTTCAAATTCTGTAAAATTTTATTTCATGATACTGGATTTGAAAAAAAGGATAAATTTATACATATGTATACCATTTTGCTTTTACTCATGAATAAGTATGTCTAAAAATGAAAGAATTTTATATTAGCTGTATAAAGATGCACAGAGTGACTTTCTTTTTCTTCAGTGATTACAAGGAACATATATGATTTAATCAACATAAAAGTAAACTCTAGAGGAAGAAAAGGAAAATGTAACTTGTTAAAGTTTTTGATGAAGTGAATGGAACATTAGTACATGTTTTTAGTATATACCAAGGATTCCCTCTTACAATTAACTTTTACCTTCAAAACAGTTAAATTACAGCTAAAACAAGAAAAATTCTTTTCCTTCAATATGTATTAATTTTTTATCAAAGACCTTGACTATTATAAATAAAATTTTCATCTTAAAAGAATGTACCCATTTTAGGCTAAAAGTTTGGTTGCGATAAGCTGCTATTTCCCACATTTATCAAATGCTGGTAAACTGAATAGCATCACAGCTGCTTACAATATATCAGATGAAAGAATGAGTATACTATAATGAGCCAGACACTTTACTAAACCTTGTGAATAAAACATGAGGTCCTGTAAAGAAAACATAAGGTCCTGTATTTCAGAATTTTATATTAAGGAGGAGATGATAGGGTCAGAGACTTTAAAAAAAAGAAAAGAAAAGAAATTATTCCAAAAACTGTGACATAGTGCACAAGCAAGCATACCTAATCAGACCTGATGTCAAGAGAAGGCTTCCAAACTGAGACCTAGTGAGAGTAGGGACTGGGGACAGGTGTGTGACTGGCAGCAGGAAGAGCCTGCGCAAACACCTTGAGGTAAACAAGGACACTCAATTACTGCAAATGGGATCAAATTCAGTACAGTGTAGCAAATGAACTAAAAATGAAGAAAGACAGGTAGAAAAGCCATGTAATATAGATATTTGAGGAGCCATTAAAAGATTTTAGGCAGAAAAATAGCCAAATTTGGGACTTAGGAAGTCTCTGACTTCAGTGGGGAAAACAGAAGGGTAGGGCAGAGGTCTCTGTATTTTAGATTTTTTCTGGTTGGCTTAACCATTAGGACACTGCTACTCTTAGATAGCTTGGTAGTTTGATTCTGAGCCCAGTGTTAGTTAACACGCAAAGTACCTGTAGTACTGTAGAAAAAAATAATTCCTCAGGAATATTCACTTTTAAGGTAGCACCATTACAAGGGATTTAAAAGGCAATAAATAGAAATGTGCTTAGAGAAGGAAGTGTGCAAGTTCAAGGGAGATAAATTATGTTTCAGAATAAAAGATGAAAAGCAATCTTTTGCAGAATTTTAAAACCCCATAGCAAAGCTATTTTGGATGCAATTATTACCATAACCGCTTATTTCCTAACCTCTAAGACAACACAAACAGTTGCAGAAGCCAGGTTGAAAAATTTTCAAAACAGGAAGGAAAACAGTACAAAATCAAGTCCTAGTTAAAAATTCTACAATATTAATGTTTTAAGATAGTATTCTGGTTGTTTAGAAAGTCTGCTATTATTGCCAACATTCTCTTCAGTTGAAAGTACAAGACAAGAAAATAAAACTCCAACCAAATTGGAAGAACTAAGGTCTTTTTCCTTGTACTTCCGCATACCATATAAAATCTGTTCTTTTTGAAAGATGTACAAACTATTGTCGGGTCAGCTTGAATATTCTGAAGAACAGGGTTTTCAGAAGCTTTCATTTCTATAGTAGTTGCAGCACGATGTTTTTTGGCTATTCCCTGGAACAAAGCCAACTGCATCACTCTAATATTTTCTTGCTTGCCTAAGATGCGCACACACCTAGAAAATACATTTTATACAATAAAATTATCAGAATGAAGTCCAATTACAAAAGCTTTATAGTTAAAAGGTAGGAATCAACTATCCTTTATCCTTTACCTTTGTATAAAATAACTAGTAAATGTTTAAAGAAATGTTTCTCTATCCCCCTCCCCCAAAAAGAATGATTTTAAATTGGTAGGTGGCTGGAATCTCCAGGTTAAAAAAAATACATTCAGTCATATAATTTTAACTTATCCCTGTCGCTATTATTTTAATCGTTCTGTAAACCTTCAAAGATTCTATACTGCCAAGAACTACAATATAAATTTGTTTACAAGTGAAAATGTACAGCACTAGATTTTTTTCTCTTTAAAATATACTTTAAGTTCTTCGCATTTATATTCAGTGATAGTATCTTACTGTGGCTATTTTGTACTAAAACCAAATGGACTGTTTGCACAAAAGGCTTATGGTGGTTTCATGCATTTTAACTTCTGATTTTATGTCTAGCAGGATGTAATGCTGAATTCTGTGGTTAAAATATTTGGCAACATTAAACATGAACCAGGCTAATTTAAATCAATAAGCAAAAGAGAGACTGAAACTTGGTAAAACACACACACACACACACCAACTTGAAACTATGCATATCTTTTTTCCACTTCTTTTACAAACATGAGTGGAAACTTTTTACATAAGATTATAAACAACCAAAAGACCACAGAAAAATCCAGTCAAAACATTTGGTTAAGTTTAGACATTTGGGACCATTCCACTTGTCCTGGAATAAACAAAACTCCCATTGTTTCCCTAGAGGAGAAAATGGTCCCCCCAAAATGAATGCACTTTTAAAACACGTCATATTAAAACTTACCGGTTTGTTTCTACATTTATAACTTTAATGCCTAGCATTGTCCCATACAGCACGAAGTGTCCAGTCTCGTCAAAAACTATGTTAATTAATCTTACTGCATCCACTTTCTCCAACTCACGTTCTACAGCCATTCGTCGGCCAAATTCCATGTCGGGTAACTGTTGCCTCATCTGCTGGAGTTCAGTAAACATCTAAGAAGCAAACCATTTATTAACAAAAAAGCTACATGATAAAGGGAATGAGGTTTTTTTTTTTAATACTTTGTTTATTTACTTGACAGAGAGAGAGAGATCACAAGTAGGCAGAGAGGCAGGGAGGAAGCAGCTCCCTGTTGAGCAGAGAGCCCAATGCGGGGTTCGATCCCAGGACCCTGAGAGCATGACCTGAGCTGAAGGCAGAGGCCTTACCCCACTGAGCCACCCAGGCGCCCCGGGAATGAAAATTCAAATAGAAGCACAGAACACATTAAGAGCTACTGAAAGATTATATACTTATGCGTCATCTTCAGGAGGATTCTAAATACTATAAGCAGAAAATAAGTAAGTTCAATCATAAAAAATAGAATTTATGCTAACTGGTTCTTCTTAAAAGTTTATGTAACTACTGTTTTCTCTATTGAAACTCTATCTACTGCCTTTTTCAAGCCGCAGACTAGTACTTTCCAATAGAAATATAATGGAAACCACATATATAATTTTACATTTTCAAGTAGCTACTTAAAAAAAAAACAGGTGAAATTAGTCTTAATAATGTTTTATTCAGGGATGCATGGGTGGCTCAGTTGATTAAGCGTCTGCCTTCAGCTTAGGTTATGATCCTGGGTTCCTGGGATTGAGTCCTGCATCAGGCTCCCTGCTGAGTAGGGATCCTGCTTCTTCCTCTGCCTGCTGCCTCCCCTGCTTGTGCTTTCTCTCTCTCTGAGACAAATAAAATCTTCAGAAAAAATGTTTTATTGAACCCAATATATCCAAAATATAATCATTTAAGCTTTAGGCAATATTAAAAAATTGAGATGGGGCACCTGGCTGGCTCAGGTGGTAGAGGATGTGACTCTTGATCTCAGGGTTGTAAGTTCAAGGCCCATGATGGGTGTAGAGATTACTTAAAAATAAAATCTTTTTCTTTTTTTTTAAGATTTTATTTATTTATTTGACAGAGATCACAAGTAGGCAGAGAGGCAGGCAGAGAGAGAAGAAGGGAAGCAGGCTCCCTGCTGAGCAGAGAGCCCGATGCAGGACTCAATCCCAGGACCCTGAGATCCTGACCCAAGCCGAAGGCAGCGGCTTAACCCACTGAGCCACCCATGCGCCCTTAAAAATAAAATCTTAAAAAACATTTTTTGAGATATATTACATTCTATGTTTCTTATATTAGGTTTTTGAAATCCTGTATTTTATACTTTCAGCCCATCTCAATTTGGACTAGCTTCCTATCAAGTGCTCAACAGCCACATGTGGCTAGTTGGCCACATGTGGACAACGCAACTAGACTGTAAGGTCCCTATACAGGGATCATGGGCCTGACATGATATAACAGGCACTCAGTTTTTGTTGAATGAATGAACTCTTTTTTTTTTTTTTAAAGATATTATTTATTTATTTATTTGACAGAGAGAGGAGAGAGAGAGATCACAAGCAGGCAGAGAGGCAGGCAGAGAAAGGAGAGGGGGAAGTAGGCTCCCCGCCAAGTAGAAAGCCTGATGCAGGGCTCGATTCCAGGATGCCGGGATCGTGACCTGAGCTGAAGGCAGAGGCTTTAACCCACTAAGCCACCCAGGCACTCCTGAATGAATGAACTCTTATTATTTCACTAATTTATAACGATTTCATGACATTTTAGAAAATGTTTCAAGTGGGGCACCTGGGTGGCTCAGTGGGTTAAAGCCTCTGCCTTCAGCTCAGATCATGATCCCAGGGTCCTGGGATCAAGTCCCACACTGGGCTCTCGGCTCAGCGGGAAGCCTCCTTCCTCCTCTCTCTCTGCCTGTTTCTCTGCCTACTTGTGATCTCCGTCTCTCAAATAAATAAAATCTTTAAAGAAAATGTTTCAAGTTATTTTTACAGAAAGTACAACACAGATTATCATTAAGTAAATGTGATTTTGTGTGGATGAATATTTTTGAGTGCTCTCTAGTTTTGTTATTTGGTTTTCTTTAGATATTTAAAATAATTTCAGATAGGGTCACATCATAATTACTATGTATTATTATACTATAAGTTTCCCCCAAAATATGATCTTTCATACACTTTTCCAGATATTTAGGGCATCAAGCAGCAGAATTCAAAAGTAGGTCTCCACTGGAGATGGAAAGAAACCAATCTTTTTTTTTTCAGGCTTGCATTCACTAGAAATCCTGTTTTTCTAGATACGGAGAGAACAACGTAAGTAACTCCAAAAGACAAAAGGAGGTATGTGTATGAGGGAACAACAAGAAACAAAGTTCTTACAGGACAGATAAAAAGCCTGGTCATTAGAGTTTCTTGTGTCCAGTCTCTGAGACTGATAATTGTTTGTTTGTATGCTAGAAATAGCCTACATGTCAGAGTAAATTTTTGTAGTGAGGGACTCTTGATTATTTTGTTACAGAGAAGATTCATTTTCTTTCCTTTTTTTTTTTTTTTAAGGATTTTATTTATTTAGTTATTTATTTGACAGCAAGAGCGAGAGAGATCACAGAGGGAGAAACAAACTCGCCGCTGAGCAGGGAGCCCAATGTAGGGCTCAATCCCAGGACTCCAAGATCATGACTTGAGCCAAAGGCAGACACATAACTGAGCCCCCAGGCACCCCAAGAAGTTCATTTTCACTGGCCCTCTGCCAGTGAAAATGAAGTATTTCATAAATACTTCTGCTAGTGAAATATTTCATAAATGTTAATCCAACCTGATAAGTACATCGGTATCTTTTTACATATTCTAGTCTTAATACCAGGGCCTCTATGATACAGAACTATATAGCCATAGGCCGCATATGCATATCTCTTTAACTGTGAGATTCCACACATTCACTACTCACTAGCATTCTAACTAATTTACTTGGCATTTGTTTTTGTTTTGTTTTGGTAACTTCTCTTATTCTGAATCTCAATCTGATCATAAGCTTTACTACTGATTTTCTCTTATCATCTCAGCACTCTGACTTCAAGAAATGTTGAAACAAGGATGAACAGAGTGGACTGAACAGCTCAAGAGTATTCGTGTTAAGAGATATACATCCAGAGACTGTGTTTTAATTTTTTAAAATTTTATTTAGTTTTTTAAAGACTGTGTTTTAAATGTTTTAATATTTAGTTACTATCTAACATTAAAGAAGAAAACATTACAAAGGACATTTTCTCCTTTTCTTAAAAGTATAGGGGAGAGCTATTCTCTTCCACCAAGAAAATGAGTCATGGGGATGATTTGACTGCAAATACATCTTCACATTTGTCTGGATTCATACTACTTTAGGCAGATAATCTACCCAACTTACTGCTACTTGCCAACAAATAAGAGTGTCACTGATAAAAATAATAGAATTTAAGATCTTAATGCAGGGAATCTAATATAAATTGGTCACTACCAAGACTGTAAAATTGACAAGGTCATACAATAAACATTACTGCTACAAAGGTTCAACCCACAGATTCTTAGAGGATCCAACATACCATTAGCAATGATGAAATCCAAATTTCCACAAAAAAACAGTTAACTTTGCATGGACAGAAACTCTTATTTTACAATTACATGCTTTAACAAATTCTTTTTTTGTTTTTTGTTTTGTTTTAACAAATTCTTGTTAGCAGTTATGTATCAGGTATTGTTCTCAGTGCTGGAGATACAAACAGGAACCAAAATAGATAAGGGACCATAGATTCATAGAGTTTAATTTATGAGGGGTTGATACATATTAATCAAAAATAAGACCATGCCAAATGCTCTACAGGAAAATTAAATAGTGACACTGAGTCACTGAGTCCCTACGGATAGGTAGGTGACTCAATTGGTTAACCAGCTCTTGGTTTTGGCTCAGGTTGTAAACTCATGGGTGTTAAGATCAAGCCCCAAGTCAGGCTCTACACTGATCAAGGGCTGAGTCTGCTTGAAGATTCTCTCCCTCTGATCCCCACTCCAGCTTGCAGGTATGCTTACCCTCTCTTGTGCTCTCTCTAAAGTAAATGAGTAAACCTTAAAAAAAACCCAACTGTCTTGGATTATATGAACAGTGAATTCCCATAGGAAGTGACCCTTTAAATAAGATTTGAAGTGTAAATTCAACAGGTAATGGAAAGAATGGGGGAGGGGTGACCCCAGGCAGCAGCAAGAGCATATGCAAAGGCCCTATAGTGGGAGACATGTTCAAGAAATGAAAGAAAGCCTAAATGGCTAGAGTAAGAGGCAGGGAGAAAGGTGATTTACAGTAGGGTAGAGTAGTAGGCAAAGGCCACAACAAGGCAGGCCATGAATTTGGTCTTGATTCTAAGAACAGGAAGTCACTAAAAGGTTCAAAAAATGACATGATCAGATGTGCATTTAAAGAAAAACAAAAACAAAAACAAAAACAAAACAAAACAACAAGAAAAAACCTGCTCCAGGGGCACCTGGGTGGCTCAGTGGATTAAAGCCTCTGCCTTCGGCTTGGGTCATGATCCCAGAGTCCTGGGATCGAGCCCTGCGTCTGGCTCTCTGCTCGGCGGGGATCCTGCTTCCCGCCCCCCACCCCCTGCCTGCCTCTCTGCCTACTTGTGATCTGTCTGTCAAATAAATAAATAAACTCTTTAGGGGCGCCTGGGTGGCTCAGTGGGTTAAGCCGCTGCCTTCGGCTCAGGTCGTGATCTCAGGGTCCTGGGATCGAGTCCCACAACGGGCTCTCTGCTCAGCAGGGAACCTGCTTCCTCCTCTCTCTCTCTGCCTGCCTCTCTGCCTACTTGTGATCTTTCTCTGTCAAATGAATAAATAAAATCTTTTAAAAAATAAATAAATAAATAAATAAATAAACTCTTTAAAAAAATAAATAAAAATTTAAAATTTAAAATTAAAAAAAAAAAAATTGCTCTGGGTACAGCGTGTGTAACAGATTAGGAGGAAGCCAGGACACAGGCAGTAGGCCATGAGATCGTCTATGCAAAAGATCATGAGCTTTAGTACTGAGAGTTGTGCTGAAAGAAACTGATAAATTTAAAGCATATTTAGAAAGTAAAACTGACAGGACTCATAATGAATTAAAAAGAGGGGTAAGGAAAAAGAGTTAAGGATGATTCAGGTTTCTTTGGTTTGTGCAAGCAAATGGATATTGGTGCCATTTATGAAGATCAGCAAAACAAAGCAAAACAAAAAAACCAAAACCAAACCAAAACAAAACAAAGGATAGCACCAGCTCTTTTCACAACAGAAAGCTGGAAAAATCAATTTGGGAGCAGTCATACAAACAGGCAGGAATGAACAGAGTTAAGAAAAGGGTAAGAAAAAAGTCTAGAATGAGTTTTGAGGAGTTTAAGAGGATGAACTTACAAACAAAGCTAAACTAGAAACAGCCACATAAATGTAAGAATAACTGGCTCAAAAGATACCACATCATAAAACTAGGGAAGAGAGTTCTGAAGAACAATGAAAGAGAGCAGACAGCTGAACAATATCTTCAATGTGCTAAGAGAAAATAACCATCCACGTAAATATCTACACCCACAAAAAATATCTTTTAAGAAACAGCACAAAATAAAGACATTCAGAAAAGGAAACAGTCATTAAATTTATATTGTACTTACACTTAGTGATTCATCAAAGACTCTCATGAGTTTTCCAGTTAAAAATCTGAAAATTCTAACTTTTCTATCAGAACCAATAGTAGCTATTTTCTTCCCATCAGGTGAAAAACATATGCTGGTTGGATAAGCCTTGCACTTGGCAAATTCATATAAATCTGTGTCAGTTTTATATTCCCAGTTCACATTTTTGGGGAACTTATACTCATGAGGAGGCCCAGTCCAGTATTCAATCATTCCAGATTTATCAGAAGACACTATTGCTTTGTAAACTGCATTCAGCCGTATCTGAGTAAGAGGTGATGTATGGAGTTTGTCAAAGATATGAAGTGGCTGGTTATCTCCTCGACCATCATAGATAAAAATTTTTCCTGTGCTCTTCTCAGAAGCAGCAACTGAAGAGATGGCATCCCCTGGGCAATAGATCCACTCACACTGTCCAGGAAAATAGCTAAAATATTTAAGAATTGAGGGAAAAAAGAGATCAATACAAATAAGCATCTTTTTCCACCCTCACCACCAGAAAAGTGCCCTGGACAATGATTTGATTAATTTTGGATTCCTTGCTCAAAGCAGCAGAGAGATAGAAAATGGGAAGGAACTAAGAGAGTTCCTAATTTTTCTCTTTCTGACCTCAGACCACAGGATTTATCAGACCACAAAAAGAACTGCAGATAGTAGATCATTTACTTCTTTTGGGCAGATAAGAAAACCTAATCAGACCCCAAACTCAAAATATTTCAAGGCATTGCCTTTGGGATTTCTGTCCACATCTCAGTCTATGTGAAACTTACTTTTAAATAGGTTAGCATGTAACAGTATACTTGATAAATCCATCCTTGAAATGTTTAAAATAACAACATTTTAGTTATGACTATGATCAAAAGAAAAACATTTTGATATTGCATTCTCATTATTGATCTTAAAACTATAAAGTTGATCTTAAAACTTGATCTTAAAACTATAAAGTTTGAACATGCTACCTGATGAACAAAGGGTAAAAGAACTGGGACAAATTTAATTAATTCACTGAACTTACACACTCAAATGAGTGTTGTCTCCTATGCAGTCAAGTTTGAGAAGTTATACAGTTATTCCAATGTTGGTGCTGATGATCAAAACTTTCTTGGAACTTCTCAGAACTTTTTTAGAATTTTTACCGAAACTTATTAAAAAAAAATACTCTTTTAATATCCTCAAAGACGGCAAAGTTTCAACATTTATCAATAAATTTAATTTTTTAAAAACCGCTAGTGTGGGTAAACAAAGCAAGGGAATAGGACAGATAACCAAAAGATATTTCTATTTCTAGTCAAAAATAAGTTCTGACCATAAGTAATGAGACTGATTTCCTTTAGTGGCTCATAAACTGGTTTTGAAGGAAATTCCAAAAGAAATCCTATTATGTAATGAACTGTTGTTCTCCTTCCCCCACCATTCATATGTTGCAGTTACCCAAGGTGATCCTATTTGGAGATAATTAGGAGGTAATTAAGGTTGAATGAGGTCATAAATGTGGGGCCCTAATCCCAAAGGCCTGTGGCCTGAGTAGGGAAAGATCAAGATACCATTCCTCCCTACATCCTGTCCCCAAAGAGAGTCCTCACCACAAATTAAACCCTGCTGGAACCTTGATCTTGCACTTTCCAGCCTCCAGAACTCTGAGAAAATAAAATTCTACTATTTAATCCACTTAGCCTATGGTCTTTTCTAATGGTAGTGTGAGCTAAGACAAGTCCCAAACTTTTTGACAATACTATGACTTTAAAGCTGACATTCATTAAGATATATTTAAATTCAGTATAGTATCTGAAGAAAGACATGCTTCAAGTATTCATCTAATTCCTGTACAGTCCAACCACATAGGCTGGGTATCAATATACTTCAAAGTTTAAAATCACCAACAAATCACTTCAAGTTCAAAATGTACACAAGCCTTATAAGACACAATACAGATGATTGAAATAAACACAGCAAAGAAGTTAATTCTAAGCACCAGTATTTTCGACATGATGGATCCTGTTCCTCCATTAAGTAATGTCAAATGGATATAATGAATCCTTGCTATGATGCTGATTAAAAACTTCTACTGTGATTAATGAGAAAACCACAGCAGAAGCTTCCAAAGAGATCATAACAAGGATTCATACTGAATTTTCCTAAGCAAAATTCAAAGGCACATTTTTTAATGGGATGGCAATATAATGTTTAGAAATATCTACCAAATGGTAACATTCAGTTTAAAACTTATTTCACTAAGTTAAAAAATATATACTTTAAAAAAAGACTCACCCAAGCTTCAGCATATTGATCATGTCAAAGTTCACTACATCAAACACCTTCATTGCTTTATCATCACCCACAGAACAGAACAATGCTCCCTCAGAGCTAACTGCAATACTCTCAATAACTCCTATTTAAATAAATCAAATTAAAAACTAGTAAATACCAATGAAACAAATATACATGATTCAAAGAAAAAATTTTTAAAAGAAACTTTAACCAATACAATTTAAGAGAGCTACATAAACACAAACACAAAGTGAAATTCTTACCCAGATGACTACGAAAATGTTTAACAAATTCAATTCCCTCTTCTATTTTTTTCCAGAACTTAACATGTCCATCATGACTGGCAGTAATAATAAAGTCTGTCCTGCATATATAAAATTATAAAAGTTAATTTGTAGAACAGATCTATGAATTACTTAGTACCCCCAAAGAAATCATTCATGAGAGTTTCTGACTTTCAAAGTAGGTTTTTTAAAAAAATATCTTCCTTTATGAAGACTACTATATGACATATATAAAAAAGAAATCTTCCTTTATGAAGGCCATTATTGCAAACTTTGTAGTTCTTTTCTGGATTTTTTAATAGTTGCTGTGGTACTAATTTTAATCCCAAGAACTAGGATCAGAATTGAGCTAGCACTTAACATTAAAAAAAAGAAATTTCACCAGCAATCACTAGACCCTATAACCCATTAATGTTAAGATCACCCTATAGGCAGTGTTTTCAGAAGGAAAATTACGTTAGTTTTCAGAAACTTATAAATCATTAAATCTCAATATATTCCTTCTCTCTACAGCAAAGTTCAACATACATTTGTTTTGTATCCTATCCAAGGTGTTTGGTTAAGTATCAAAAAGATTTTATACAGAATAGTCTCCCTTGTATGATATATAAAAATGAAAGCCATTTATTGAAACCTAGACTATGCCAGGTACTTTACACATCTTACCTTGAACACCCTTCTTGTATGATATAGGAAAGAGAATGTAGGCCTTTATTTAACTCCAACTATTACAAACTGTGACATTAAACAGAAATCCATAGTATCCTAGAGTTACTTCTACAAATCCTCCTCAAAACTGAAGCATTTTTATAAAACACATTTTAAAAAAAAAATATTTTATTTGGAGAGCCTGGGTGGCTCAGTGGGTTAAGCTTCTCTGCCTTTGGCTTAGGTCATGATCCCAGGATCCTGGGATTGAGCCCTGTGTTGGGCTCTCTGCTTAGCAGGGAGCCTGCTTCTGATCTCTGTCTGTCAAATAAATAAATAAAATCTATTAAAAAATAAATTTAAAAAATTTCATTTATTTGACAGATCACAAGTTGGCAGAGAGGCAGGCAGAGGGGGTGGGGAAAGCAGACTCCCCACCAAGCAGAAAGCCCGATGTGGGGCTCAATCTCAGGACCCTGAGATCATGACCTGAGCCGAAGGCAGAAGCATAACCCACTGAGCCACCCAGGTGCCCCTAAGACATTTTTTAGAAAGATATAAAATGATGTGATAGACTTACTTGGTGCAAACCACATGGGTGATAACATCTCTGTGCATGTAACTGCGTTCATACATAGATGCACTGGGGAGATTTTCAAGATAGACTCTTTCAAACTCTAGAACTGAAGGAAAAAAAAGTAAAGAAAAATGTATTTTTAACTGGAACTATATACTATTTTGTATTTAAGATTTTCTTAATTCTATTTTGCATTTTCTTCTAGAGTTTCTTAAAATTCTCTTAATTCACATGTAATGAAAAAAAATTTAGTGTCTGTTACATCACTTATAACTTCTATTGTTTTATAGTAGTGAATAGCACCATTATTTAGTCAGTCATGACAGGTTCTAAGGTAGTATAAAAAGGCTTAATTGTCCCCAGAACTTAAGAACCGAGTAATTATGACTTATTATGAAGGTTCCATTAAGAAACAAAAACCTTTAAAAGTTTCACCAAATTATCACAACCATCTTTTTAGCCATGTAGAATCAATTATTAGTTTTAACTTAAATAAGTAACAAGAGGACCGTGGCCACTGATGTCTGTTTATCTTTAAAGGCACTAATCCTCTCTGAAGTCACTGATACTGGCATTAGAGCAAGTTAACATGAAAAAATTCGAAATAGATTTTTAGAGCTGAAAAAAACTCTGGAGTTCTCAACTTTTCAGGGACAAAACATTTGTTTAAAGTGTTAATCCGAGGAAATACTGATTTCATTACAGGAGCTATGAACAATTTTACTAGCAAAAATTGACATATCTAGGAAAATAATCCAATGATGGCCAAAAAGAACTATAAAAATTGCTATATTAAATATGAGATGTTTTGTAGTTTTTCATTAACCAATGCATAGCAGACTCAAACTGGTGCCCAACGAACTCCTTTTTCCTTCACTTTTAATAACAGAATGCCCATTTTTACATGGGCATGTTGATATCCAGCTGTTATTAAAGGGGCATTTCTCAACTTCTCCAGAGTTAGGTGTGACCATGACCATGTGTCAATGAGAAATGTTGTGCGACAATGAGGAAGTCTCTTTCAAAAAGTGTTCCCTTGTTCCCTTCCTCAGTCCTACAACTTGGAGCTGGAATAACAGCACTGTAATTCTAATAAACACTCAGGATAAAGATGAGGGCCATATCTTAGTGATGTTAGGGCAGAAAGCTGCAAAGAGTGTCCGTCTGGAGCCTCTATACCAATCTTAGACTGTTTACTTTGGGACTCCTTTTACACATGAAAGAAGTAGACTTCTGTCTTTTTTTTTTATATATATATAAGAAGATTTTATTTATTTATTTATTTGTCAGAGCAAGAGAGAGTGCAAGTGTGCACAAGCACAAGTAGGCAGAGTGGCAGGCAGAGGGGGAGAGAAGCAGGCTCCCTGCCGAGCAAGGAGCCTGATGCAGGACTTGATTCCAGGACCCTGGGGTCATGACCTGAGTCAAAGGCAGTGGCTTAGCCGACTACGCCAAAGTGTCCCAGACCTCTGTCTTTTTTAATGTTATTGACTTTTTGGGTCTTTATGTAATAGGCAGGTAATATAATCCTATCTGATACCATTCCTTTTGCTGCTAGTTAGTTTACTTGTTGAGCAGATATTTACTGAACAGAAAATAGGTTAAGGCTCATGGACATGAAGAACACATAACTCTTGTCTTTGAGAAACCATCAGTTTAATTAAAAGTAGTACCATATAATAATTTATAATGTCTTTCTGAAAATGAGTACAAAAATCCAGGGTCAAAAGAACATGTTCTATTTCTAGAAATATATTATCAAATTCCTGTCTTTTTATTTTTTTAAAGATTTTATTTATTTTTTTGACAGAGAGAGATCCCAAGTAGGCAGAGAGGCAGGCAGAGAGAGAGAGAGAGAGAGAGAGAGAGGGGAGGAAGCTGGCTTCCTGCCAAGCAGAGAGCCTGATGCGGGACTCGATCCCAGGACCTTGAGATCATGACCTGAGCCGAAGGCAGAGCTTAACAGACTAAGCCACCCAAGTGTCAAGGCAGAGGCTTAACCCGCTTATCAACACTTTGATATTTTTTTATTTTTCCATTAGAAAGGACATACAAAAATATTCTAATGCAACAGTAAGAGCATTAACTTTGTCATATTCATTCATTCAATAAATACTAAGTGAACACTTAACTATGTGCAAAGCACTGTAGCAAGCACTGAAGCAAAGTAGGAATGGACTTTGCTTTTAGAAGGGTATAGTCTTTTTTTTTTTTTTTAAAGATTTTATTTATTTATTTGACAGACAGAGATCACAAGTAGGCAGAGAGGCAGGCAGAGAGAGAGAGGAAGAAGCAGGCTCCCTGCTGAGCAGAGAGCCCAATGCGGGACTCAATTCCAGGACCCTGAGATCATGACCTGAGTCGAAGGCAGTGGCTTAACCCACTGAGCCACCCAGGCGCCCTAGAAGGGTATAGTCTTAGCAGTGGAAAAGAACATTAATCAATCACATGAATAAATATACAATTGTAAAATGTAGCAAGTGCAATGAGGAAGAAATTGCTATGGAAACATTTAACAGAAAGACCTAACTGTAAAAAAGATTATGTACTTTAAAGGTGTCAGTGGACAGTGTTTTAAAAAGTGCCTTCTTCAAAACATGGATACATAAATTTGAAGTCTACCTGTAAATTCAGATGTTAAATATTACTTCAGATTTATGATTGATGCTCTTCAGAAACCTGGCCCAAACTGGAGAAGTCACAGGCTTTAGAGAGGTGATGGTTGAAGACAAATGCTACAGTTGAGCAAGTTAGAAGTGAAAAAGGGTGAGGGAAATTATTCCAGGTATACACCATAACATCCTGGTAGGCATTCAAATAAGAAAAAAGGGCATGCCCCATTCTCAAGTATCTTAGGATCTTAATATGTCTCGAGTACAGAGTAAGGAAGACAGAGTTAGGATAGAGAAGCAGTGGAAATGTTTTGGTGAGGTAAGGAGAGATAATGTCATGAACAGCCTTGTAGGCCATTTGGGGAGTTTGGACTTTGTTTAGAAAATAATGAGGAATCACTTAAGAGTGTGAAGCAGAGAGAGAGAATGATAAAGTGATTTGAACTTTCAGAAAAATCGTATTTTAATGATCTTACACGTTAAGAAAGACATTTTATAGAACTTTTAAAATAAGAAAATTTAACCTCTGTCCCCACCCTTTTTATTTGATAAAACCTGTTCACTATTCCACGAAAGTAGGAAAATCCTTCAGGCCCTGGTATCTCCTGCGTGTGGTTTGAAAACCACACCCCGCTGGTTTTAGATGAAAAATTTGTGATCCAGGAAACTTATGTAACTTTCCTACGTCAAAAAAGTAATTACTGGAAGAGTCAGAATTATAATCATCTTTACTTACTCTTTAGGATTCTAAATAGGCACCGCCCCCTCACCCCCTCCCCGCGCGCCGCAACGAACAGCATTCCTGAACTAAAAGCCTTCAAGAAAACCTGACTCTCACATCTGCTAGACGGAGACAGAAATTCCAACCTCATATACCTGCTGTAGGGATTAAACGAGAGGCGCCTAGCGCATAGGAAATAGTGGCATAAATTAGCTTTAGCATCTATTAGAACACATTACTGTAACACATCCATGATTAACACGGTTTGGTATTACCAAAAGGACGCTGTACTCAACCCAGGTCACTATTTCGGGAGAACGTGCAAGTATAGAATGACCAGCAATCAGAAGATCCTCTGTTCAGAGGGCACAAAACCCCGCAATCACACACCATCTCTTTTGGGGGTCTGGTTCGAAATCTCCCAGTCGGGGGATGCAGATTTCAACTCGCCCTGGGCTTATCTCTGTAGCTACCTTTCCTCTTCTTGGCCAATGTTGCCTCTACAGGTAAAGGCCCAACCCAGCGCTCTTCATTTTCCTCTTCATTCTCTTGGGCCACCGCCACTACCACTGTCAGCTCTCTTTCGCTGAGTTCTGTTTTTTCCTGTTCCTCCGGGTCCCGGCGCCTTCTCCTTCTCAGCTGCGAATCGCTACCACCTTCCGACGCCATGTTGCCCGAATTGTCAGAAACGGCGCGACACTCGCAGCTCTGCTACCAATCTTAAAAGCGGCGCAGTTTGTCCGTCAGCGGCCAAGCGAGTTTCCGGATTGGCTGGCGTGGGTAGAAGCAGACCAATTAGCAAGCAGCGCGCGCAAACTTCCTAGGCTAGGAAGCCTTGTCTACACCAGACTGAGGTGACCTGAAGTCCGTGGCCCTGCGGTGGTAAGACATAGGCAGAACGCCTTAACGGTTGAAAAACACTTGACGCTGGGCCTGGCGGTCCCAGGACGTGAAACTGCAGCCCCGACGGTGGGACCCTTACCTCACGGGAATTGTTTACGGGACATCCTGCCAGTCGTTGTGACCGGCTCTTCTCCCTCTCTAGAAACGCTCCGGATTAGGGGAGAATGCCCGAGGGGCAGGGAATTAAGGAAACTGGTTAATTTGCGGGCCTCCCTTCAAGCCCTCCGAACTGACTTCTTGCCGGGGGGGGCGGAGGGCGGGGAGGGCGGATTGGCGGGGGTGGAGAGAATTATATACTGTATTATTCCAGTAAGGTAAGGTGGAGAAAAAAATATTAAAATCATAAGGAAGAGAAATACATTTTCAGTACTATGCGTGTATTTACTGGGGGGAAAAATGTTTAAGTGGAGCTGCAGTGTTAAGCAGTATGTTGT
Source organism: Neogale vison (assembly GCF_020171115.1). Lineage (NCBI taxonomy): Eukaryota > Metazoa > Chordata > Mammalia > Carnivora > Mustelidae > Neogale > Neogale vison. The sequence continues at coordinate 222,573,538 of NC_058091.1, forward strand.
TCAAGGGCCAGCTGTGTTAGTTCTGGGTAGACGACATAATGATTGGCTATTCGTATATATTTCAAAATGATCACCACAGTATCTAGTTAACATCTGTCACCATGCGTACAGAATTTTTTTTCTCTGTGATGAGACCCTTGAAGATCTACTGTCTTAGAAACTTTCAAATACAGTATTATTGACTATAGTCACAAGCTGCCCATTTCATTCCCATGACTTACTGTTTTATAACTGCAAGTTTGTACTTTATGGCCCCCTTGACCCATTTTTCCCTCTCCCCACACTGCCTCTGGTAACTACCAATCTGTTCTCTGTATCTATGAACTTGGTTCCCTTTCTTTACCCCCCCCACTCAAGGTTCCACATTGCACTTAAGTGGAATCATTTGAGAATTGTCTTACTCAGTCTGATTTATTTCATTTAGCATAATGCCCTTGAGAGCCATCTTTGTTATTGCAAACAGGAAGAGTTCCTTCTTTTTTTTTTTTAAGGTTTTTTTTTTTTTAAGAATTTTTTTTAAAGATTTTATTTATTTATTTGACAGGGATCACAAGTGGGCAGAGAGGCAGGCGGGGGGGGGGGGGGGGGGGGGGGGGGGGGGGAAGCAGGCTTCCCACGGAGCAGAGAGCCTGGGATCATGACCTGAGCGAAGGCAAAGGCTTTAACCCACTGAGCCACCCACGCGCCCCGAGTTGCTTCTGTTTTTATAGCTGAATAATATTTCTTTGTGTAGGGGGTGTGTGTGTGTTTATACATGGCCACATTTCCTTTATCCATTCGTCTATGAATACCTAGGTTGTTCCCATATCTTGGTTGCTAATTAATGCTGTAGTGAACATGGTGGGTGCATGGATCTTTGAATTAGTGTTTTCATTTGCTTCAGATAAGTATCCAGAAGAGGAGTTGCTGGATCATATGGTGGTTCTGTGTTTAATTTTTTGAGGAACCTCCAAGATATTTTCCACAGTGGCAGTGCGAATTTACCTTCCCACCAATCATGCGTATTTCTTGTCTTTTTGAAAATAGCTATTCCAAGAGGTATGAGGTGATATCTCATACTGGTTTTGATTTGCATTTACCGATGATGAGTGATGTTGAGCATCTTTACATGTACCCGTTGGCCATCTTTCTTCTTTAGAGAAATTTCTATTCAGATCCTCTGCCTACTTTTTAATTGAAAAAAAATTTTTTTTTTGCTTTTGAGTTGTAAGAGTTCTAACAGACTTTGAATATTAACCCTTTTTTAGAAATGATTTTCAAATATTTTCTCCCCTTCCATTTTCATTTTGTTGATGGTTTCCTTTGCTGAGCAGAAACTTTAGTTTGCTGAATTCACACTTGTTTATTTTTTTCTTTTGTTGCCTTTGCTTTTGGTGTCAGCACCCATTTCCACAAACACATACCTGCCAAATATCCCCAAGGAGATTACTGCCTATATTTCTTCCAGGAGTTTTTGTAGTTTCAGGTCTTACATTAAAGTCTTTAATCCATTCCGAGTTAATATTTGTGTAAGGTGTTAGGTAGTCGTCCTGTTTGATTCTTTTGCATGTGGCTATCCAGTTTTCCCAACACAATTTATTGAAGACACTGTTTTTTCCCCATTGTTTATTACTGACTCCTTTGTTGTAAATTGACCATATGTGTGTGGGGTTTATTTCTGGGCTTTCCGTTCTATTCCATTGATCTTAGAACTGTGTGGATACTTTCTAATAGTTTATTTCATGTATATTAGTCTTTTTCCAATAATAGTATGAGTTTCTTTAATTTGGTATTAGATCTTTTAAGTTTGTATAGCATAGTATCCCTAAATATGGCAATATTCCTCAGTACATGAGTGGGAATTGGAATACTAACTGAGATCCCCGAGGTTGACTTGCCCTCTTTTTAGGAAGGTACATTTAAGGATACAAAATGTACTAAAGGGATAGAGTTAAACTCTTATACATTTTAAAAAATCTGTATTCTAGGGGCGCCTGGATGGCTCAGTGGGTTAAGCCTCTGCCTTTGGCTCTGGTCATGATCTCAGGGTCCTGGGATCGAGTCCCGCATCGGGCTCTCTGCTCAGCAATTGAGCCTGCTTCCTCCTCTCTCTCTCTGCCTGCCTCTCTGCCCACCTGTATCTCTGTCAAATAAATAAATAAAATCTTTAAAAAAAAATCTGTATTCTCATGCTACATTGAGTTTCTATTTCAGCTAGTTTGTTGAACACCTATCCACACACATGCACACAAATAATTTCACATTTTTTTCACATACAATGTATTTTACTGATTAATATTCGACAAAGTGGGGAAAGAACAATTTGCACTTAATTTTTAAGTTAAGGTATATTTAAAACAAATAGGTGTATATGTTTGACTTTTTTGCTTGAAAATATTCTAAAATTGTTAATGATTGTGGCTTTGTGTACTTAACTATATCTTTTATGTATACCAAGGAAGATGTTCTCTGCAAACATTTTTGGATATGGCATAAGTTACTTAACTAGTCTTACTAATTGACTTCAGAAAGGTAATTGTAATGTTAATAGCTAATTATGATATATTTCATTATATGCCTGGTGCAGTTCTAAGAGCTTTATACATAGTAACCTGTTGAACTGTGATAAATCTATGGGGTAAGTAATATTATTATCTTCATTTTACAGATAAGGAAACTGAGGCTCAGACTATTTAAGTGACTTGCCCAAGATCACACAGCTTGTAAGTATTAAAGCTGGGAATAAACCTAGATAGTCCAATTGTAGAGTTCACACAAGGTTTTTTGGATAATGCTGTAGTAAGCATACTCATGTAGACTGAAGCAAATATATCTTAGTATTATTCCTAGGAATAGAATTTTTGGGTCAGAAAGTAACTGTATTTAAAATTTTGATGGATATTGCTTATTATCCTCCAAAGTGATTGGTTTACCAACAGTGCACAGTTCTTTTTCAACACTCTTTTCAATATTGTTTCTTTTTTCTTTTTTTTTTAAATAATGCTTATGTACACCGAATTTACCTAATAACCTCATTAAGCCACTTCTTTTTTTTTTTTAAGGATTATATTTATTTATGTGACAGAGAGATATCACAAGCAGGCAGAGAGGCAGGCAGAGAGAGAGAGGAGGAAGCAGGCTCCCTGCTGAGCAGAGAACCCAATGCGGGACTCGATCCCAGGACCCTGAGATCATGACCTGAGCCGAAGGCAGCGGCTTAACCTACTGAGCCACCCAGGCGCCCTCTGTTTCTTTTTTCTTTTCTTCAAGATTTTATTTATTTGACAGAGAGAGAAATCACAAGTAGGCAGAGAGGCGGCGGGCAGAGGGTGGGGGGGAAGCAGGCTTGCAGAGAGCCTGATGCAGGGCTCAATCCCAGGACCCTGAGATCATGACCTGCCTGAGCCGAACCCACTGAGCCACCCAGGCACTCCAAATTTTATTTATTTTTTTAAGATTTTATTTATTTATTTGAGAGAGAGACAGTGAGAGAGAGCATGAGCAAGGAGAAGGTCAGAGGGAGACTCCCCTTTGAGCTGGGAGCCCAATGCGGGACTTGATCCCGGAACTCCAGGATCATGACCTGAGCCGAAGGCAGTCGTCCAACCAACTGAGCCACCCAGGTGTCCCCAAATTTTAACTTTTTAATGATATCTTTGTTTATGCAAAATTTTAAAAAAATTTTATAGAGATTTTTACTTAGTTTTGTTAGGAATGCTTTTCCAATCCAAGCAAAAAAGGTGTCTCCATGTTTTCTTCATGTTCTATTTTATCATTTCTGTTTTTGGAATTTTTGAGGAATGCAGGGATGGTGTTAAGATTGAAGTGTATATCTAGGGTTATTTTCCCCCCCAAATACTATGCAGTTAGTTAAAAAGAATGAGTAAGTTCTATAGAAGGCCAAATTATACATGGAGGAAAAAGCAATATAGTATAGGAAATATCCTCCAATTAGGATTGTTCTTGTATCCCTTTAATTTGCATTGCTATAGAGGCACCTGCTTGGCTCAGTCAGTTAAGCATCTGCTTTCGGCTTAGAGTCCTGAGATTAAGTCCCTCATTGGGCTCTCTGAGGAGCCTATTTCCCTCTCTCCCCACCACCTGCTCATTCTTTCTCTCTGTCAAATAAATAGATAAAATTTTTTAAAAATTTACATTGCCATCTCTGTTATATATCATAGGTCCATAAATGTGTGAATAGATAAAATTTTTTAAAAATTTACATTGCCATCTCTGTTATATATCATAGGTCCATAAATGTGTGAATCTAGAAGGACTTTCTTTTTGTGTTCCATTGCTCAGTTTGCCTATCCATGTGCTAATTCTACAATATAAAAACTAGTATGGTTTTATAATAAGTTTAAAATCTGATAAAGTAAGTCTTCTCATCTTCATGATGGTCTTGGCTATTTTTGGCTTCTTACCTTTCTGTAAACTTAAGAATTAGCTTGTCATGTGCCACAAAAACAAGAAAAAATTAGATCAACTTGAGGGAAATAACATCTTTACAGTATTGAGTCCTTCAATCTGTGAACATGATGTATCTCCCTAAATTTCTTTAAAACCTCTCTGTTTGGGGTGCCTTTGGCTCAGGTCATGATCTCAGGGTTCTGGAATTGAGCCCTGCATCGGGCTCTCTACTCAGCAGGGAGCCTGCTTCCCCCTCTCTCTCTCCCTGCTTCTCTGCCGACTTGTGATCTCTCTCTCTCTCTGTCAAATAAATAAATAAAATCTTCAAAACCAAACAAACAAAAAAAACCTCTCGGTTGATAAGTCTGATTAAACAATATAAAACTTAAGTTCCATAAGAGTAGAAATGTTTTGGGGGAGTGGGTTATTCTGATTTGCATTTGGTGTTGTGGGTTAGACATCTTTATTATTCTTTTTTGTTCTGTCTACTTCCTTAAAATTGTCCCACCTTGGAATTTCATGCCATCAGACTCCACCACCTACCACTCCTTGCAGTGGTCATCTAGCAGGATTATATCATGCTCCTTCATTTCTTGAAGATTTTTAGCTTCTGGTTCACTGCAACCTTCTGCAAAACTACTGTCCTGCTTCATGGTGACTTTAATACCCATCTATGGCCTCTCTTTTTCTTGACCTCTTTTCCTCTAGTGATTATATTCTCCATCTTAGAGTAGTTACTCATTCCTGTGGTCATACCTGAAAGACTGTCATTCTTTCACTTTGTCTTTGTCTGCATCTGTGCTGCTGCTACACTATGGAAGAAAACATATAATCATGATTTAGTTTCCCTTTAAATTGATAACTAATAATCTCAAGTGGGCATTTAATGCTACCCATTTATCCTACTATTTTATTCTTTCCTGTTCTCTTATATATGTATTTTATATATTTCTTAATATATTTCTTAAATCTTTAGTGCTTTTCCTCATCCTCATTCATAGCCTCTGACCTTAGTTAACCATTTTCCTGAGAAAAGAGAAGCAGTCCAAATAGAACTTCCAAAAGATCCTATCAACACATCTACTCATGTACTGCCTCTATGCCCCTAATATTCTGCCTACACTGGATGAACTATATATACTTCGATCTTAAATCAACCCCTCTACATGTGTACTAAATCTCATTCTTCTTTCTCTCCTGCAACTTCTGCAGTATTTCCTTCTGTGTCATTTAAGCTGCTCTATTTTCTTGTCTTTTTTTTTTACCCTGAAGATTTATTTATTAGAGAGAGAGAGAGAGAGAGAGAAAGTGCACGCAAGCGAGAATGGGGAGAAGCAGAGAGAGACTCTCACGTGGACTCCGCACTGAGCATAGAGCCCACGCAGGGCTCTATCTCACTACCCTGAGATCATGACCTAAGCTGATATCAAGGGTCAGATGCTCAATCGCGTGAGCCACCCTGGTGCCTCTCTACCAAAACTACTCTTATAAAGGCCTCCAGTTTTGTGTATTTACTCCATTGAAATTATTGTGACAAATTATCCTAAGACTTAAAGGTGTAAAGCAACCATTTACTATGCTCAACAATTCTTTGCATCAAGAATTTAGGCAGAATGCAGCAGGACAGCTTTTTTCTCTTCCACAATGTCTAGGCCCTTGTCTAGAAGACTCAATAGTCTAAGGGCTGAATCACGAAGAATGTTCATGTTCATGTCTAATGGTTGATGCTAGCTTTTAGCTGCGATCCTCAGTTCCTTTCTATATGGGCTTTACCATTGGTCTCTTCATTTGTGCCAGTTTGGACTTTCTCACAGAATGTTAGCTGCTTTGTAAGGGAGAGTACTCTGAGACTGTTCTGAGGTAATAGTGCTATTGCCTTTTATGACTTAGTCATAAAGACGGTCAGAAAGTCATAGGTTCATGGGGAGGATAAATAGGCTCTAACTCTGAATAGGGAGTGATAACCTGAAATATTGCTGTGACTATTTTTGGAAAATACAGTCCTCAACTCATATTGCTAAGTAAATTGTCAATCTGTTTTTATCTAATTTACCTTTCTTATATTTGATAATTTGATAATTCATCACTCCTTCCTTTAGTACTTTCGTATTTTGAATTTCAGGATTTCATACTCTTATTAATTTTCCTCTTACCCCTTTGGTGCTTTTTAGACTGTTTTGGTGGTTCTTCCTCATTTTCTCCAGATCTGGAACTCTTCTCATTCCTGCCTGTACACTCTTGCTTTTGTGATCTCACCCAGTCTCACGGCTTTAAATATTTTGTATGGTGATGACTCAAATTCTAGCTTGAAACTTCCCCTTCAACTCCATACACATACATTCAGTTGCTTAATCAGCATCTTCACTTTTTTAGCAAGTCTGAAATTGAATTCTTAATCATCTCTCCCCCATACCTTGCTGAATCTGTTTCCTCCACTCTCTTCTTCATCTTAGAAATCAACTGGCAACTCCATCTTTCTAATTACTTAGTTCTAAACTTTATTTTTAAAAAGATTTTATTTATTTATTTGACAGAGAGAGAGATCACAAGTAGGCAGAGAGGCAGGTACAGAGAGAGAGGGAGAAGCACGTTCCCCGCTGAGCAGAGAGCCCGACGTGGGGCTCGATCCCAGGACCCTGAGATCATGACCCGAGCTGAGGCAGAGGCTTAACCCACTGAGCCACCCAGGCGCCCCAGTTCTAAACTTTTTTTTTTAAAAAAAGATTTTGTTTATTTATTTGACAGATTAGGCAGAGAGAGAGAGATAGAGAGGGCAAAACAGGCTCCCTGCTGAGCAGAGAGCCCTATGCGGGCCTCGATCCCAGGACCCTGGGATCATGATCTGAGCTGAAGGCAGAGGCTTTAACCCACTGAGCCACCCAGGCGCCCTCTAAACTTTTTAATAATAAAAAATTTCTTGGATCATTGCAATAGCTTTCTAACTAGTTTTCTGCTTCTGACCTTACTGGCTGTTCTTAACCAGAGTTTTACTGTTAAAATTTAATTCAAATTAAGTCATTCTCCTATTGAAAACCCTCTAATTGTTTATTATCTCAGCTAAAGTCGTTAAAATGGCTTACAAAGCCCACATGGTCTCATCCCTCTAATCTCTCTGATTCCATCTTGTGTTCTCTGCTGTACTTTGCTCCAATCACACACAGCTTTACTTCTCCAGGAACATGCCAGTCATATTTCCTGCCCCAGGGTCTTTGCACTGGCAGTTCTCGGCCTGCAGCCTCTTCCTTTAAATATCTCCATGTTTCACTTCCTTATCTCCTTCATGTTTTTTGCTCATTTATCAACTTCTCAATGACCTTAAGTGACCACAATTGTTTACAAAATTGTATTACCTCTGCCTAAGCACTTCCTATTTTCTTCCCTGTCTTGCTTTCCTCCATAAAATTATAATTATTTCCACTTATATTGGGGTGCCTGGATGGCTCACTTGGTTAAGCATCCCACTCTTGATTTCAGCTCAGCTCATGATCTTAGGGTCCTGGGAGGGAGCCCCATTTAGGCTCCTCACTCAATGCGGAGTCTGCTTGAAGATTCTGTCTTTCTCACTTTGCCCCTTCACCTACTAGCATGCACTCTCTCTCGCTCTCTCTGTCTCTCTCAATAAATAAATAAATCTTTTTTAAAAAGTTATTATTTCCATTTGTAAATTATTTGATATATATATAGAGAGAGAAAGAGAGAAAAATGTAAGTTCCATGATAGGGAAGGACTTTTGCCCATTTTGTTGACTCTTCACATGTATAGTTCCTAGGTGAGTATCTGGGAGGTGATAGGTGTTCAGCAATATTGTTAAATGAATAAATATTTTTTACTTCAGTTTTTCTTACAAGGCTAATTATTACAAGGCACATGTCAGTGAATCAGCAAGATCTGGATCCAGACAGTACTACAGATATGGAAGATGTTACAAATGCTGAAGAGGAACTTATTAAAGAATGTGAAGAAATGTGGAATGATATGGAAGAAGTAAGTACCAAGAGGTAAAAGTGAGATATATATATATAGATATATAGATATATATATATATATAAAATCTATAAGATTTAATTCCATTTCATTAATAGACTTAAGAAAAATAATTATGCTTGTTCCTTAAAGCCATTATATTATACGATAAATGTTATATATAGCTTTTAGACCTTTAAGCATTTATTTGGGACTCTTTATGCTACAGAATATAGAGCTATAGAAAGAAAAAATTATTGACAGTCCCTGCCATAGGAGGTTATCTTCTAATAGAGGCAGTAGTCATTGTATTAGAAATATTGTGGTAGAAATGCAAAGACATCTTTAGGACTAGTAATAAACCTAGATTGAAAGAGTCAAGGATAGCTTTCTAAAAGCAGTAATAACTAGGGGTGCCTAAGGTGGCTCAGTTGGTTAAGTGTCTGACTCTTGCTTTCTCCTTGGGTCATGATCTCAGGGTTCTGAGATTGGGCTCTGCATCAGGCTCTGGGCTGGGTGGGAGCCTTAAGAGTCTTTCTCTCCCTCTCCTTCAACCCCTCCCACCACCTCTAAAAATTAAATAAATAAATAAAAAGCAGTAGAAACTGAATTCATTTCTAGAGAATAAAGTGGAAGTAGCCTCTGAGAGAGTTACACAAAGGAGAAGGAAAAAAACATATAAACATTGGGAAAGATTAGAGAATTCTAGGTAGAATATTACAACTTAGTAAATTAGAAGAAGGATCTGTGGAGTGAGGCTGGAAAAGTAATTAGGAGCAAAAACATGGAGGATTTTGTCGAGTTTATAGTATGGGGAGCTATTGAAAGATTATAAACATGAAGTGACATGAGATGCGGTTTGGGAAAAGTACTTGGTGATTTTGAAGAAAACGAAATATAGAGGATGGAGACTGTAGGTAGAAAGAGCATTTAGAAGGCTCTAGTACTAGCTCTGAATAAGTACTATAGGACTAAATCCTATCATTGCAAATGGTAGGTTTCAGGAGTTACTAAGGAGGTAGGACCAAAAGGATTTGGAATTTAATTGTTCTGAAATGGGGGAAAATTACAGATCTTTTCAGGTTTCTCGTTTGGGCCAACCTTGGTGAGGTTCATTTCCTAAGACAGAATAGAGAAGTAGAGAGAACATGTAATTATGGAGTTTGAGTGAAAATATGAATTAATTTAGAAAAAGTTGTCTTTGAAATTTATGTACATTTTCTGATGAGCCAGAATCACTTCTGGTAAATTGCAATATATTGGTAAAAGTTTTTTCTACTAGCATCGTGTATGGTATAGGCCACAGGCTTCACATCCTTTTCTTTGCTGTAAAATTTTATATTAAAGCAGGTTATTGGTTTTCTTTTTTTCCTTTTTTCTAAATTATTTTTTAATATAAATTATTGGTACTCCCTGTGATTAGTGTATTTTCAAGATAATATATATAATTGTTTTTTGTTTGTTTTGGTATTTTTTCAGTATAGAAATGGAATTTAGAGATAAAAAATTTTGGAGGGTGCCTGGGTGGTGTAGTCAGTTAAGTCTTTATTTTGGCTCAAGTAGTGATCTCAGGGTCTGGAAATAAAGCTCCATGTTGGGCTCTGAACTCAGCATGTAGTCTGCTTGGGATTCTTTCTCTCCTCTCTTTGCCCCTCTCCCTGCCCCTGCTTGCTCTCAAATAAATAAATCTTAAAAAAAATTTTTTTTTTGTATAAAGAGATAACTGCTACTAGAAATAAACACGAGTAAAATTTAAATTACCCATATTTTCAGTCAGATGTAATCACTATTAATGGTTGTGGGTTTTTTTTTTAAATGGAATAGAAACAGTATCTCCTGAAGGCTTTATTTTCTAATGATCTTAACTATCTTTTTACGTCTTTTTGTTATTTTTCTACAGTGCTTTCCTTCTTATTCTCTTATTTCCTATTTTTCTATTATCTAACTTCAAATTCACTCTAGCTATTAGTTTGTATTTTCTTTTTCTTTATTTCTTATGCTCATTTTTTTGTTCTATGTAGACTCTAGTATCCCTTTCTACTTTTGATGTATTCATCATGGGACCTGTTTGGGGGCCTTCCTGATCCTCTTACTTAGAAAGTGAGGAATGTAAACTCTTCTCTTTCATCAGTTATTTGTATTTATTATTTTAAAAGGAATATTACACTGACTGGTATAAAAGAGGTAAAAGTAATTGTCTGTTATATATAAAAGCTTATAGTGTATGACTTGTTTTATTTACTTTTTTTGTTTTGCTTTGCTTTTTGTTTTGTTTTTATTTACTTTTTAAATCAAGTGTCAGAAAAAATTATCACTTGTTGGAACTGAGACACTCACTGATTCAAATGCTCAGGTATGAATTCTTTTTTTCTTCCTAAAAATAGGTAAGTTTAATTCATTTTGTTTTGGATAAGAATATTATTCATCTATATGAATGAAAGTTTGTTGATACCTATATGCTTAATCACTTGGAAAATTCTCTACTCTTCCTGATTTAAGAGAAATATTCTAAATACTTTTTAAATAAAGTATTATAAATATTTTCTTTATTATCTTTTAATAGTTACACATATGTTTAACTGTTGAGTAAAAAACTGCAATTAAGATACCTTGTTAAAAATTTGAACACCTTTTCTACTTTGTCTTGGGTATAATACCCAGTTTTTTTTTTTTTACTGTATGTGTGAAACTTAACTGATTTTATTATATGCTTAAATAAAGGATTAAGATATCCATTTTAATAATCAAGGACCTATGAAATTGGTTTAGGAATATACCAGTGGATCAGTACAATGGATTCAGAATTTTTAAAATGACAAATATGGGGCACCTGGGTGGCTCAGTGGGTTAACCCTCTGCCTTCGGCTCAGGCCATGATCTCAGGGTCCTGGGATCGAGCCCCACATTGGGCTCTCTACTCAGCGGGGAGCCTGCTTACCCCTTCTCTCTGCCTGCCTCAGACTACTTATGATTGCTCTCTTTCTCTCTGTCAAATAGATAAATAAAATCTAAAAAAAAAAACAAAAAACAAAAAAACGACAAAGATGATAGCCAGTTTGTGGGAAAAGGATGAATTAGTTAATACATGATAGTGGTGCAACTAGTTATCCATTTGGGAGAAAATAAAATTGGACCTCTGTATTTCATTGTAGAAACATATATTCTGGATCGATTGCTATAAAAATCTAACAAGAAAAGTTGGGGGACTATTTGTGCAATCTAAGGACAAGACAAACTTCTTGGCTAATAGTAGAAACCTAGATATTATAAAAGAAAACGAGATATATTTGTCCATATGAAAAATTAAAAATGTTTTAGTGTTAACTTTAAGAACACAGTCAAATATACAATTGACTCTAAAGAAAGATCTCTAAACTGGTAGTAGCATGTCAGAAGACATAAGAATCAATTGAAAGTACTCCTGAATTCCGAATCACACAGTTTACATTTGAAAACAGGTTCTGTTTGTTACAAGGGCAGCAGGTGAGGAAGGTGTATGCTTGTGTCTGCCACCAGCAAGCTCCAGTTGGGGGTTCATGTGCTTCATGGCCTTTTACAGAGCAGAAGACAAGTGAAGTCAGAATCAGGACCAGCAGTCATCAGTTTATGGAGGGAGATATAATATGGAAGCTTTCTTGAGGGCTTTCATTTTTTTGTTCTACTTCTTTTCATTACAATTGGAATCAAGTTTACGTGTAAACTATTGGTGATTTAAGTTTCCTTTTGTTCTATTTAGTGTAAAACTGTCTAATTGGAAAAAAGGAAGTTATGAAAAATAAAGATTGAACTACTGCTCCATAAAAACATAAATTTGATATCATTGGAGCATGAAAAGGAATAATGACCTTGATTGATTATAACAATATGAAAAAATGAAAATCTGTGAGCATAACAATACTGAATAAAAATGAGAATGAGAGAGAAAAAGAAGGGGGAAAAAACTAACTTGTCACTTTTGGAAGTATCTATTATATGAGGTCTTTAAAAATTAGTAATAGAGAATTAAACCATCTTTTAAAAAAATTTTGCATCTATCAATAAATATAGAGTTCTCTTATATCAGGTAAAACTGAATATTGTATTTGAAACAGCCTTGTATAGTAAATAAACTCTTATCTGGTTTTTTTGGGAAATATGGCTTTCATATTGTAGAAACTGAGACCTGCTGAATCAGGATTATTAGTAAGGTGGAGCAGACACTCTGGAAAACAGTATGGAGATTCCTCAAGAGGTTGAAAATAGAGTTACCATATGACCCAGCTATTGCACTACTGTGTATTTACCCTAGAGATACAAATATAGTGATCCAAAGGGGCATCTGCATCCCAAGGTTTATAGCAGCAATGTTCACAATAGCCAAACTATGGAAAGAGCCCAGATGTCCATTGACAGATGAATGGATAAAGAAGACGTGATTTATATATACAATGGAATACTCAGCCATCAAAAAAAAAAAAAAAAGAGATCTTGCCATTTGCAATGACATGGATGGAACTAGAAGGTGTTTTGCTAGACAAAACAAGTTAATCAGAGAAAGAAAATTATCATATGATCTCACTCTTGTGGAATTTAAGAAATAAAACAGGATTATAGGGAAAAAGGAGAAATCAAAACAATATGAAATTGAAGAGGGAGACAAACTCTAAGAGACTTTTAATCATAGGAAACAAACAGGGTTGCTGGAGGGGAAGGGGTAAGGTGATGGGATAATTGGGAGATGGATATTAAGGAGGTCACGCGATGTGATGAGCACTGGGTATTATATAAGACCAATGAATGATTGATTTATACCTCTATAACTAATAGTATGTTGTATGTTAATTGAATTAAAATTAAAAAAACTTCTCAAAATAAAAAAGTAAAATAAAATAATTGCATAGTTTAAAGAAAAGGAATACTAGATGCTATAAATAGTAATTGAATGAGTACATTTTTAAATCCACCCCCTCCCCCGCATGAAAAAAATGAATCACTAGGGATTGGGCCTATACATTTCCTGAATGATTTTCATGCAGTGAGCCAAACAAACAACTGGCTTTGGTGGAAGTGCTTATATAGTTGTAAAGAATCCAACCTGAGGTAATTAGTAAGAACATTGTGTAAGGGATCCACAAAATATCTTTTTTCCTATTGTGTTGAGAGTCCCCAAGATTAACCCCAGGGGTAATTCACAACACTCACAGTAACTCACAGGAGAACTCACATAGCTCAGTGTGTAGTTATATTCATGGATAAGATACATTACATTAAAAGGATGCAGACTAAAATCAACAAAAGGAAAAGGACTATAAGGTAAAGTCCAGAGGATATAAGACAAAAACTTTCAGAAGTCCTCTCTCAGCGGAGTCCTACAAGATGTTCTTAATTCCCCCAAGGAGTTATAGTGGTATGAAATGTTTTCTACCAGGGAACCTCATTAAGATTCAATGACCAAGGTGTTTTGTGGGGACTAGTCACATAGGCACCTGCTGCATAGCAGTTACAAAATACCAGACTTCCAAAAGGAAAGCAGGTGTTCACCTTAAGTCATATTCTTTGCAAAAACAGTTAAGTCACAATGAGCCACTCTTAATAAGTTTTGGTGGGAGCCATCTCAAAATACAAGTTCCCAGTTGCCTGCCAAGGGCCAACCCTGAAAGCAGGCCTTTAACTAATCTCAGGCTTGCTTGGTTCCCTCTTTTGTGTGGTTATTAACATTAAAATTTCAGCATTAAAATTCTGTTTTTAAAGAGAGAAGTTATTTTAAATAAGAAAATGGAAGGGATTCTCAAATTTCATATAAATTACTTTAGAAATACTGCTGTTGTTTTTTAGGAAGTATTGTTTATGGCAAGATCAGAAATAATTTGAGTGTTTGCCTTAGTTGGGCTTTGGGAAGGTAAGAACTGTACTTCATCAACATAGTATAAGGTTGAAGTGTATGAAATTACTTGTTTTTTTTAAAGATTAAAAATGGAATATTTGTTATTTGATGCATTTCAACCTAATATGTGCAGGAAAAGTGATACCAATTTCTTATCCCTAAGATAGTTTTGTGTAGTTTACATACTACTTTTTAAGAATTTGTTGTTTCTTAGTTATAATTAGCATTTATAAAATTACTTTATGGTTCACAACAAACCTTTCACATTCATATTTAACTATCTATAAGAAAATAATGTTAAAGTCTCCTTTGGTAAAAATTTTAAAAACTGAAAATGCATTTTTATGCATTACATAAAGCTTTCAAATACCCTAGGTTTTTTGCCTCTTGACTATTCAATAGTCAGTGTTTTGATACAGAACAAAATCTTTGAATGAACCTGCTTTGTATCATAAAAATTGGTTAAGGGGCACCTAGGTGACTCACCTGATTAAGCATCCATTTGACTCTTGATTTTGGCTCAGGTCATGATCTCAGGGTGGTGTGATTGAGCCCCACATGGGGCTCTGTGCTTAGCCTGGAGTCTGCTTGTCGCTCTCCCTCTGCTCCTCACCCAGCTTGTGCATGCACTCTCTCTCAAATAAATAAATAAATAAAATCTTTTGAAAAATGGCTAAAAAGACAGATTTGTTCTTTCAGTGTAAATATTACGGTAATACCCATTGCATTTTTTATCTGACTGCCAATAAGAATTATATAGAGGTGATAAAAATGTTCTGAAATTTAACTTTAAGCATACATAGTCTTCAATTTAATAATCTAACCAGGCAACAGATTTATCACATAGATTTATAATTCTTAAAATTTAAGTGCTTGGAGCCACTTACTATCAGAAACATATCATCTTTAACCATTGTTTGAGATTGGTTTTTAATAAAACCAATTTAACAAAATTGGTTTTTTAAATAGCCTTTGGAAACAATCTCATTTTATAATTGTCTCTATGTATGTATTTAAATAATTTTTTTTTATTAAGTAACCTCTGCTTAATGTGGAGCTCAAACTCACAACCTGAGATCCATAGTGCATGCTCTACTACCTGAGCCAGCAACCTATCTAAAAGAAGTCGCTATTTTTCCTAAGGTGCATAGAGAAAAAAAGAGTATCTTTAGGGGTGCCTGGGTGGCTGAGTTGTTAAGTGTCTGCCTTCAGCTCAGGTCATGATCCCAGAGTCCAGGATGGAGCCCCATGTTGGGCTCTGTGCTCAGTGGGAAGCTTCTTTCTTCCTCTCCAACTCACCCTGCTTGTGTTCCTCTCTAGCTGTGTGTCTCTAGGTAAGTCAAATAAATAAATAAAATCTTAAAAAATATATATATATATCTTTAAAGTAAATTTGTGTTTTTTAAAGTAAACACTATCCCCACTGTAGGGTTTGAACTCCTGACTCCAAGATCAAGAGTTGCATGCTCTACTGACAGAGCCACCAAGTTTCCCCTAAAGCAAATTTGTCTAAAAACTGTTGGCAAGAAATAACATCTTATGTTTTTGAAGATTTTATTTTTGAGTAATCTTTATACCAAATGTGGGGTTCGAACTCACATTTCTAAGATCAAGAGCCATATGCTCCACTGACTAAGCCAGCCATATCCCCTTATATTATTATTTAGGGAATAAAAAATATATTTAGGTCCTTTTATTTTAGGTTGAGTGCTAAAGTAGAACTGATTATTTTTTAAGGCTGTCACTGGAATAACGGGCAATTTATGAGTGATAATTAATAATGGTTTAAAGCAGAATTCTGTTTGGAGTAATAATTTTTTATACTTTGGATGCCTGTTATGTTAGCTGTTTATGTTAGGAACTTGAGATAAAGTTTTAAGATGTCTACACTTTCATCTGTGAATATCTAAGAATATTTTGTAAAAAATGACTGTTTTATACTTTCTTTTTTTTTATAGTCATCATTATTAATTATGCAAGCGAAATGTTTGACTGCTGAACTCAGTCAATGGCAGAAAGAAAGCCCTGAAAGTAAGGTTCTTATTTTTAGATTTATATTTTTGTAAAGAAATTAGTGACAAATTAATTTAATGATTAGAAGAATTATAAGATCCATTTCACCTTGTTGGAATTGCCTAAATTTTTCTTTCATTTATATGTTATTTTGTGCTTATTTTATTATTATAGAGGAATATATTTGTGTGACATTATAATAATCTTGAATTATAGGAACTTATTATAGCCATCATTTGATCCTTAACAGACACTATCTTACCTTCTCAGTAGAAACTATAAATTGTGTCTTAAAAAATGAAACTTACTTAGTAGAGGGCACCTGGGTGGCTCAGTCACCTGAGGTTATGACCTCAGAGTCCTGGGACTGAGCCCTGAATTGGCTCCCTGCTCAGTGGGAGAGTCTGCTTTTCCCTCTCCCTCTACCTCTTACCCCATCTTGTGCTCTTTCCCTCTCTCCCTCTCAAATAAATAAATACAATCTTTAAAAAAAGAAAAACTTACTTAGTAGAAAAGTTATTTTATATACTTATTTACATAGGGACCAGACCACACAGATTGTATGTTGCCTCTTGACTTATTCAACAGGGGCCAGCTATATATTTGCCTTTTTTCAAGAAATAGAAAATGGCTTTATTTATTAATTATTATTATTTTAAGATTTTATTTATTTATTTGACAGACAGAGATCACAAGTAGGCAGAGAGGCAGACAGAGAGAGAGGAGGAAGCACCTCCCCACTGAGCCAAGAGCCTGATGTGGGGCTTGATCCCAGGACCCTGGGGATCACAACCTGAGCCAAAGGCAGAGGCTTTAACCCACTGAGCCACCCAGGTGCCTCTAGAAAATTGCTTTAAAATCTGCCATTAAAATACCCAGCTAGGAGATATTTTTCTATTATGAAAGCTTATTTGTTTGTGCCACCTATATGTGTATATTTGGTATTTTACATGGACTGTACCTCTTTCTTTTAACATCTCTGTTCTTTCTCCTGCCCATTTGCCTCCTTTCCCTGAGCTCCCCCCAGTTCTCATTTTAGTCCCCTTTGTAGGTTTATTGTTCTCTAATCTCAGTTGTTAGGATTCTTCTGTTCATTCTCTTTCTAGACAATTTCATCTGCATTCTTGATTTTAACTATTTAATATATTCATCCCCACCACTATTTTAAAAACTACCACATAGTAGTTTTTAAAATTTTAGCATTTTTGGTATATAGACAGTTGTTACTTTAATTTGCATTAAACTATAGATCCTGTTTCCTCCTTAGGATTATATTTAGCATCTCAAAGTCTGCTCATACTATGCTGTTAAATTTGCTGTTCTCTAGAGGACTGTGCCCAGCAATTTTCGCTTACTACTCTATATGTTATTCCAGCATTATATTTCCTCCTTTTGTTTTTATATGTTATATCTGCATTAACAACTTCTATATCAGTTTGCAAGGCCTGCCATAACAAAGTACGGTGGACTTGGATTGCTTAAACAACAGAAATTAATTTTTTTCTTAATTCTGGAGGCAGAAAATCCAAGATCAAGGTGGTTTGCAAAGTTGGTTTCTTCAGAGGCCTCTCTTCTTGCCTTATAGCTTGCCATCTTCTCCCTTGGTCTTCACATAGTCACCTGCCTGTGTACTAAACTTTTTTTAATTAAAGATTTTTTTAATTTTTATTTTTATTAATTATTTTTATTAACATATAATGAATCATCAGGCTTACACACTTCACAGCACTCACCATAGCACATACCCTCCCCAATGCCCATAATCCAACCATCCTCACTCTTTCCTTCCTTCCCCCAGCAACCTTCAGTTTATATTGTAAGATTAAGAGTCTCTTATGGTTTGTCTCCCTCCCGATCCAATCTTTTTTCATTTTTTCCTTCCCTACCCCCCAAACCTCCTGCCCTGCTCTCAAATTCCTCATATCAGAGAGATCATATGATAATTATCTTTCTCTGACTTATTTCGCTCAGCATCATACCCTCTAGTTCCATCCACATCGTTACAAATGGCAAGATCTCATTTCTTTTGATGGCTGTGTAATATTCCATTGAATATATATATATATACCACATCTGGACATCTAGCTTCTTATATAATCTTTTTGTATGAAGCTGCCAATCATAATGGAGTAGTAGGGCCCATCCTAATGACCATTTTAACTTAGTCACATCTTTAAAGACCCAGCTCCAAATATATGCACATTCTGAGGTGCTAGGGATTAGAATTTCAAAATATGAATTTGGGTGGATAGGACACAATTTTCATGACTGCTTCCAAATCTGTTTTTATAAGCCAGACTTTCTGCAATGTCATTCTTAGATATCTTTCTACTTTCTAGACATCTTTTCCAAAATATTCTACACATGCCTCAGATTTATAGATTGATCTCCATTCTCTGATCTATTGAATGGAATCTGTTTAAATCAACCATAAATTTAAGAGTCCTTCTGGATTCTTCCTTTTTCATGTATTACATATAGCCAGTCATTAAATATTAACCCCTATTGCCACACATTTACTCTAGGTCTTCATCACCAATCCACTAGTTTGTTATAATAGACTTTTATTTCTTGTTCAAGATTGTTTTTTATTAAATAGAAATTTTCAAACTTGAAAGTTAAAGGTCCACCTTCATTTTTTTGTATGTGTATTATCTAGTTTTCCCATTACTATTTGCTAAGAAAATTGTTCTTTTCCCCATTGAGTTGTCTTGGCATCCTTGTCAAAAATCATTTGACTATGTAGTGAGGATTTATTTCTGGATTCTCTGTTCTCTTTTATTGGTCTATATGTCTGTCTCTGTTGCCAGTAGCACATTTGTTTGATTATTATAGACTTATAGTAAATTTTGAAATCAGCAAATGTGAGACCACCAACTTTGTTCTTCTATTTGAAGATTATTTTGGCTATTTGGGGTACTTTGATATTCCATGTGAATTTTAGGGTGAATTTTTCTGTTTTCTACAAAAATGTTATTGGGATTTTGATAAGGATTGCATTGAAGCTATTGGTCAATGTAGGTAGTATTGGTGTCTAATAATATTAAGTCTTCTAGTCCTTGAACATAGGATATTTCTTATTGTTTCTATCTTTGATTTCTTTCAGCCACATTTTGTAGTTTTCAGCATACAAGTCTTTTGCTTCCTAGGTTAAATTTATTCTGAAGTATTTTATTATTTTTGATGCTATGTATCAGGGAATTTTAAATTTTTATTTTTCTCATTATAATCATCCCTTATATACACATTTTGTACTGGTAAAACCAAACACACAGGCTGGCTTATGGGCCAAATACCCATTTTGCTCTGGGTTGCCAGTCCCACAGACTGCCACACTGAAAGATTTAAAATAGCTTTATAGTTTTAGAAGCTGCTGTATTGTGTGGGCTGAAATGATTATATGAATCAATACTGAAGTGCTACTCATGACCACACTGACCAAAACGAAGATTATTAACTTTATGTTCTTAGAATCCTTCTCATTGCATTTATTGAAATGATTTGGTAGACATCCTGGGGCTGCCGATATACAGGGCCTATGAAGCACTTGTGGGAAGCTCTCTCCTGTCAGAAGACCCTTTAGAAATAGCAATTAGATTAGAAAATTTTCAGTAGCATATTATTTGAGAAATTTTAATTAGTACTTTATTAAAGGTAAACTTAAAGTACAAAGGTTGAACTTTTCTAAGTATAAGTATTTAATTTTGCTATACAAAATTAAAATGAAACTTTATACTCATAAATTGGCAAAAATTTAGGAGAGTTTGTATCTTTTGCTGTTTCTTATTGCTAGTAGAAATTCTTTAGAAAAGAATCTGGCATCCTATATTAAAATAAAAAATACATATTTCCTTCTATGAAATTCCATTTCTGGGAATTTTATCCCAAAGAAATAAAAGCACTAGTACATAAAGACATAAGTTTAAAAATGCTTATGGCATCATTGTTTTTTGTGGCTAAAAGTTAAGTACAAAGTTAATGTTCAGTCAGTACTGTTATCAGTCAATACACTATGGTACATTTATCCTGTGAAATAATTTGAAGTGATTTAAAATTATGAATTAGATTTACACCAGATAAATAGAAAAGATTTCCATGGGGATTTTGTTGAGGAAAAATAAGAATATATATGATGCTTCATTCTTGTAAAACCAGCAATAGCAAAATGAATAACCCTTGCATGTATATGTACAGATGATATACATGTACATATATATACACATGCATAGGATCATATAATTAGAGATATATTTAAGGACACACTATAGATTATTAACTTTATTTTTGAGAAATTGAAAAACAAAACAAAAGGCACAAAACCCAAAAATGCTTCAATGTCATGTTTGTCTAAAATTATATGTAAGTTGGTTATATATGTAAAGATGTTAAATAAGAAAATAGAAGTATCTCAAAAACCACAAAATCAAATTCTTTATTTTTGAGAGTTAACTAAGCATAAATGTATAATTTTGGTTTTTTTTTTTCCTGCAGTAATTCCACTGAATGAAGAAATTCTAGTGACATTAGGAAAAGAAGAGGTAAGTCACTTGATCAATCTGCAGTTTGGGATTCATGATATAAGTAGGATGAATCTACTTTAAAGCCATATTGATTTTTTATTTTGATTTTATGTTTTATTGGTTGGAATATTTTAAATTACTTGAATTTTGTTTCACCAATTTGTATACAGAACTGTTATTAGTATTTAATAGTAAACTTTATTCTTTTTCTTAATTTTCAGTTGATTAAACTCCTCATAATAAAAGCATAAACAGGGGCGCCTGGGTGGCTCTGTGGGTTAAGCCGCTGCCTTCGGCTCAGGTCATGATCTCAGGATCCTGGGATCAAGTCCCGCATTGGGCTCTCTGCTCAACAGGGAGACTGCTTCCTCCTCTCTCTCTCTGCCTGCCTCTCTGCCTACTTGTAATCTCTCTCTGTCAAATAAATAAATAAAATCTTTAAAAAAAAAAAAAAGCATAAACATTAAACGTAGTTAAATGATGATAATATAATCTGTTCTTCTCAAAACTTAACCTACATATCAATAAAGACATTTTTTAACATGTAAGTCCATTAGGTCAAACAAGAATTGTAAACAAAGTTGTAATGCATGGAAAGAAATAAGTATCTATGTGTCAAGAGAATTAGACAGGGATGAAAAGATATGTGCCCTACAGAGTTGAAAAAAGTCTTGGGATTTGAAGGAACCTAATACCTCAGTATTCAGGGTTCAAGTCCAAAGCTAAAAACAAGATTTCTTTAACAGCAGAACATGACTGTCAGGCTTTCTCTCTTCTAATCAGGCAGCTAACTTTTTACTCCCATACTTAGAAAATGGAGGTATTGGATAAGGAGACATTAAACTACTGAGGCTCTGGACTCAGAGATACCAGGTTGGGTGTTTAGTAGGGTTGGTGTGCAGGTCAAAAGTCAGAAAGATCATTACTGTGTGGTGGAAGTACCAGCTCCTTCTCCAGAGGTCTTACAATCTATTATAAAATAACCTCAGACTGGAGATAAACTAATCTTCTCTGGAAAATCTAAACGGCTTCAGAAAAAAGATCCGTAAGTGTTAGTATATGGGGTTCTCAGTGAAAAAGCAGGATTGGTGTACATTGAAAAATCTCATTCCTACACAGAGTTTTTAGTATTTTTGAGTTTTAAACGTAAATGTCCAACCAATGGTCATCAGCATTTGTGAATGCCTCCAAACGGAAAGACAGAAACCCTAAACAACTGACAAAGATGAACCTTAAGGAAGTAGAGGTAATTCAGGGAACAAAGAACTTAATAATATCTTCAGAGAGACAAAAGTTTTTTGATTAAAAAATAACGGGAGAGGTCCCTGGGTGGCTCAGTCATTAAGCATCTGCCTTTGGCTCAGGTCATGATCCCAGGGTCCTGGGATCAAGCTCCGCTTCTGGCTCCCGGCTCAGCAGGAGGCTTGCTTCTCCTTCTCCTACTATCCCCTGCTTATGTTCCCTCTCTTGCTCTTTCTCTTCCTCTGTCAAATAAATAAATAAAATCTTTAAAAAAAAATAATGGGCACCTGGGTGACTCAGTTAAGTGTCTGACCCTTGATTTAAGCTCTTGTCATGATCTCAGAGTCATGAGATCTACCCCCATGTTAGGCTCCTCACCCACTCATTGGAGAGTCTGCCTGAGATTCTCTCTCTCTCCCTTTGCCCCTCCCCCTGCTTGTGCATGTGTGCTCACTCCTTCAAATAAACAAACAAATAAATAAATCTATGAAAAAAAAATAAAAAATAATAGAACATCAACTTAAGAAAAGTACTACTTCATACCCCCTTGACATTGCTAAAGTCAAAAGACAGACAATAACAAGTATTGGTGAAGATATGGAGAAATTAGAACATTGATAAACTGCTAATGGGAGAATAAAATAGTGAAGCCCCTTTGGAAAACAGTCTAGTAGTTCTTTGGAAGATGAAAGAGTTGCTATTTGAACAAGCAGTTTCACTCCCAGCTGTATACCATAGAGAAATGAAAATAAGTGTGTGTCCACACAAAAACTTAAACATGAATGTTCATAGCAACATTTTTCTTAATGGCCAAAAAGGTTAAACAACCCAAATATTCATCAACTGATGAATAGAGAAATGTGATATGCCTATACAGTGATGTACTATTGTCTAAAATAATGAATTACTTAATGTCATAATATAGGTGTATCTTGACAACATTGTGCTAAATGAAAGAAACCAGTCACAAAATATTGCATATTATATTATTTCACTTATATGCAATGTCTGTAATAGGCAAATTCATAGAGACAGAAAGTAGGTTGTTGCTTATTGATTAAGGCTGGATGATTGGAGAGGAGATAGTAACTGCTAATGGATACTGCTAACAGGTTTACTTTTGGGATGATGAAAATGTTCTAAAATAGATTGTGGTGATGTTTGTACAACTCTACAAGTACAGTAAAAATAACTGAATTATACACCTTAAATGGGTACTGTGTTGTATGTGAATTGTATCTCAATGAAGCTGTTATTTTGAAAAGGACAAATCAGAATAAGAGCCTTTCTAAATAAAAACATAATACCTGAAATAAACACAAAAATGTTGGTATTGATAATCATGGAAATCTCCTACAGAGTAAGGATGGCAAAAAAAGAAAACAACTGGAATAAGAGAAGATAGTAGAACTATAATATCAACTCAGAAGTACAAAATAAAACCAGCAGAGGTTCCAAAATTTAAAAAAACAAAAGAAAGAAAGAAAAGGGAAGGGAAGAAACCTAAATAATACATGAACATTTTCCAGAATGGAAAATAAAGATTCTTTTTCATATTGAAATGAACCACCAGATTTTCAGTATCATGAATTAAAAATGACATGACATAATGATGCATTGTAATTTTTCCCTTTGGTAGCAGTCCTTAGCTAGCAACTCTGGTTTGAACTGGCTGAAATTCTAACGGTGCAGTACCAGCATTGGCCTTAACATTCTGCTTTCATTTTAACTATTACAGATAAAAATAATAAAGAGATTGAATATTTAGCTTGTTTGTTTCTCTTGTTTGTTTCTTGTATTTTATATCTCCTTATGCATCCTGTCAGCCAACTTATGCATCCAGTCAGCCAACTGTCTGAGAAATTTTTCTGTCCATTTCTAAATTCCCACACTACTTCTGCTTATAAATATTGATCATGGTCCAGCTATTGTCTTCTATCTTTGTTGACTGGGTAAACATCAGGTGCCAGGTTCCTCATTCTCTGCCCCATTATCCTTCTTCTTCCCATAGAGTGCTTTCATTATGTTTTGGTGAGCCAGGGTCAGTATAGCAAAATCCCACTTTTGATACCAGCTGTTGTCAGGGTTTTCCCTAAGACCACTCTGATTTCGTGGATGTGCACACAGGAGTCAGAGAAGCAATTGTACTTATGGTTACAGTTCGTTATAGTGAGAAGATACAGATTAAAATGAGCAAGGAAAACACAGATAGGCTAAGCTTATAGTAATCTTTTCCCAGTGGAGTTGATAAATTTGTTTAATTCTCCTTGAAACTGAGTACACAACACGTACAAAGTATTGTCATGTAGGGAAGTTCACCTGGGACTTACCTAGAGTTTTTATCAGTAGTCAGTCACTATGCCTAAGGGGCTTCCTTGACTGACCTCTCCTACTCACACTTCAGCCCTCAGAGCAAAACTGCATTCACCATAAATCACATAGTTAGAATAAACTCTCTGATCAAACTTGTGACAGCTGTGGCTTGAACTCACAACACCAAGATCAAAGGTTGCATGCTCTACAGACTGAGCCATCCTAGCACCCTGTATAAACACTCCGATGAGACATAATATTCTAAGGCCTCAAAGCTCATCCTTTAGGTGTCCACAAGGGACCTGTCCTGAAAGCAGGCCCTTCTTGGTAATGTGCAGGTGTGCACCCTTGGATTGCTCAGTTAACTCTTTCCTGCACACTTTTTATTTTCTCTACAGTACCTTAAAAAAAAAAATAAGTTCCCAGTTTGATTAACTCTGTTTTGTCATTTTTTTTAAGGTTTGTGCTCAAATATAAGAAATATTTACCCAACTTAAGGTCACAAGTTTTTCTTGAGTGTTTTCTTTAAAAATTTCAAAGTTTCACATTTATGATCCAGTTTGAATTAATGTTTTTATATAGAATGAGTTAGTGATAAAGGTGTATTTTCTTCCTTCCTTTCTTTCTTTCTTTTTAAAAAAGATTTTATTTGTTTATTTGACCAACAGAGAACACAAGTAGGCAGAGAGGCAAGCAGAGGGAGAAAGGGGGAAGCAGGCTTCTGAGGAGCCCGATGGGGGGCTTGATCCTAGGACCTGGGTTCATGACCTGAGCTGAAGGCAGAGGCTTTAACCCACTGAGACACCCAGGGGCCCCAAAGCTGTATTTTCTTTCATATGAATACAACTGTGGGTATTCCAGTACAAACAGTTGAAAAAAATATATTTTTAAAAATTTCCTTTGCATGCTTATTGGCTGACCATATATGTATGGATCCATTTCCAGACTCCATTTGTTCTTCAGTCATGGTTATTTCTTTGCCTTTTTACTGTATTTCTGTCTTTAGATCAATACCATATTGTTTTATTTACTGAAGTTTTTAAGTCTTGAAACAAAATAGTATGAATTCTCTTTTTTGTTACTTATTGGAATTATTCTATATTTTTATATAGAGTTAGCTGGTCATTCAATCACATAAAAAGCTTACTGAATTTTGACTGAGATTCTATAGTTTAATTGGAGGAGAATTGACATCTTTAGCCCAGGGATCCATGAGACCTGTATGATCTCTGTATTTACTTAGGTCTCCATCTATTTAGTATTTTTAAGATTTATCTCATCAGTGTTTTATAATTCATTATATCAAAGGCTAAAAAAGAAAAAAAAGACATTTTACTGTTCCAGTGAATTCAGGAAGAATAAATAACAAAATTCAATATTAATTCTTTATTTTTTTTAATTTTTATTTTTTTAAGCAAACTATCCCGTATGTGAGACTTGAACTCATGACTCCAAGATCAAGATTCTCATACTCTACTGGTTGAGCAAGCCAAGCATCCCAATTCATGATTTTTTAAAAGACTTAAATTGTAATAGAGGTGTACAGGTCTTACACATTTTTGTCAAGTTCATCCCTTTGGTATTTCATATTTTTGATGCCATTAAAGTGGTATTCTTTTTTCACTTGTCAATTATTTAATCCTGATACATACAAATACAATTAATATTTATATATTGATCTTCTACTAGTGAGTCTGAAAAACCCCTTTATTCTAGTGACTTTTTTGTAGATGTTGTAGGATTTTCTACATAGCTAGTTATGTCATCTGAGATCAGAGGAAATTATATTTTATTCCTTTACAGCTGGATGCCTTTCATATCCTTCCTTCTTTTCTTCCTTCCTTCCTTCCCTTCCTTTCTTTCCTTCTCATGAGCAAGAGGGCAGAGGGACAGGGAGAGAGACTTTCTAGCAGACTCCACGCTGGGCACGGAGCTGGACTTGGGGTTGGATCTCACAGCCCTGAGATTGTGATCTGAGCTGAAACCAAGAATCAGGTGTTTAACTGACTGTGCCAGCTAGGTGCGCCTACATGCCTTTCGTATATTTTTCTTGGCTTATTGTACTGTTCTAGAACATTTATTTATTTTTTTTAGAGATTTATTTGAGAGCAAGAGGGTGCACTAGCAGAGGGAGAGGGAGAGAATCCCAAGGAGACTCCCCACTGAGTGCAGAGCCCAACACAGAGCTCAATCTCACAACACTGTGATCATGACCTGAGGAGAAATTGAGAGTCGGTGGCTTATCTGACTGAGCACCCAGGTGGCCATGGAACATTTAGTAACATACTTAATGAAAGTGGTGAGAATGGACATTTTTTCCCTTGTTCCTGACCTTCGTGGATAGCATTCACTCTTTCATCATTTAAGTGTGATGTTAGTAGTAGGTTTTTTATAGATTCGCTTAATTAAGGTGAGGAAATTACCTTCTATTATAATTTATGGAGTCTTTTTCCAAAATCATGAATTATTATTGAATTTTGTCATTTATTCTTCAAAATTCATTGAGAAGATTTTTTTTCTATTTTAGTCTATTGATATAAAAAATTACATTATTTTTAAAAACATGGGATATTATATTAGTTTCAGGTATACAATATAATGATTCAATAATTCTATACATGTTTTAGTCCTCTTCAAGATAAGTACACTCTTAATCCCCTTTATCTGTTTTCCCTATCGCTCCATACACCTCCTCTCTGGCAACCTAGTGTGTTCTCTATATTTTTTTTCTTTGTTCTTTAGTTTCTTAAATTTCACATTTAGGTGAAATCATATGGTTGTAGTCTTTCTCTGTCTGATGTCTTTTGCTTAGCATTATCCCCTCTAGATCCCTTCATAACTGTTTCAAATGGCAAGATGATAACAAATATATACCACATCTTTATCTGTCTATTGAAGGGCACTTAGGTTACTTTCAAATAAATCTTGGCTATTGTAAATAATGTTACAGTAAACATAGGGTTATATATATATATCTTTTCAAATTAATGTTTTTGTTTTCTTTGGGTAAATACCTAGTAGTAGACTTACTGGATCATATTGTGATTCTATTTTTAATTTTTTGAGGAACCTCCTTACTGTTTTCTACAGTGGCTGCGTCCATCTGCTTTCTCACCAATAGTGCTTAAAGATTCCTTTTTCTCTACATCCTTGCCAACTTTTGTATTTTCTTGTGTTTTTTATTATAACCATTCTGATAGTTATATAATGATACCGCACTGTGGTTTTAATTTGTATTTCCCTGATGATTAGTTATGTTGAGCACCTTCATGTGTTTGTTGGCCATCTGTATGTCCTCTGTTTTTTTGTTTTAAGATTTTATTTGGGAGAGAGAAAGCGAGCACGATAGGAGGCTGGGGGTGGCACAGAGGGAGAGGAACAAGCCTACATAGGGAGCCCAATGCAGGGCTTGATCCCAGGACCCCAGGACCCTGACCTGAGCCAAAGGCACACATCTAACCTACTGAGCCACCCAGGCACCCTGTGTGTTCTCTTTGGAAACACAGGTCCTCTGTCCAGTTTTAATTGGATTATTTATTTTTGTTGGTATTGAGTTGTATAAGTTCTTTATATAGTTGGATATGAACCCCTTATTAGAGCATTTCCAAAGATCTTCTCCCATTCAGTAAGGTTTTTTGATGGTTTCCTTTATATTTTGGTGTGGTCTCAGTAGTTTAATTTCCCTTTTGTTTTCCTTGTCAGAAGAGACATAGCCGGAAAAATATTTCTATGGCTGATGTCAATGAAATTTCTATGGTTGCCTGTGTTTTAGAAATTTGACGGTTTTAGGTCTTTCATTAAGGTGTTTAATCCATTTTGAGTTTATCTTCTGTATGGTATGAGAACGTGGCCCAATTTCATATCTTTGCATGTAGCTGTCCAGTCTTCCCATTCTTCTTCCCATTTGTTGAAGAAATGGTCTTTTTCCCATTGTATGTTCTTGCCTTCTTTGTTGTAGATTAATTGACCATAACAGCATGGATTTACTTCTGGACTCTATATTCTGTTCCATTGATCTATGTATCTGTTTTTGTGCTATGCCGTACTGTTTTGATTACTACAGCTTTATAGTACATCTTGAAATCTGGGATTGTGAAACCTCTAGCTTTTGTTTGTTTACAATATTGTTTTGGCTATTTGGGGTTTTTTGGGGTTCAAAAAATTGAATTGAATTTGGGGTTCAAAAAATTGAATTCCTAAGAAATTAGGATGATTTGTCCGAGTTCTGTGAAAACTGCTGTTGGTATTTTCATAGGGATTGTGTAAATCAAATTCAATCAAAAAATTGAATTGAATTTGGGGTTCAAAAAATTGAATTCCTAAGAAATTAGGATGATTTGTCCGAATTCTGTGAAAACTGCCATTGGTATTTTCATAGGGATTGTGTAAATCTGTAGATTGCTTTGAATAGTATAGACATTTTTTTTTAACAATATTGATTTTTCCTAGAAGAAACTTTTTTTTTTTTTTAAGATTTTATTTATTTTTTTGACAGAGAGAGATCACAAGTAGTTAGAGAGGCAGGCAGAGAGGAAGGGAAGCAGGCTCCCCGCTGAACAGAGAGCCCGATGCGGGGCTCGATCCCAGGATCCTGGGCTCATGACCCGAGCTGAAGGCAGAGGATTTAACCTACTGAGCTACCCAGGTGCCCCGCTAGAAGAGACTCTTAATCTCAGGAAGCAAACTGAGGGTTGCTGGAGTGGAGGGGGATGGAAGGGATGGGGTGGCTGGGTGATGGACATTGGGGACAATATGTACTATGGTGAGCACTGTGAATTGTGTAACATCGATGAATCACAGATCTGTACTTCTGAAACAAGTAATATATGTTAATAAAAAATAAAAAATTTTGGTTTTTTCTGTCCATGAGCATACAATACCTCTCCATTTGTTTGTGTCATTTTAAATTTCTTTCCTCATTGCTTTATAGTTTTTGGAGTATAGATCTTTCACCTCCTTGATTAAGTTTATTCTTAGGTATTTTATTGTTTTTGGATTTTGGATTAGATTGTTTTCTTAATTTTTCTTTCTACCACTTCATTATGAATGTATAGATATGCAGCGGTTGCTGTATATTAATTTTATATGATGACTATGCAAATTAATTGACTTATTATATTAGTACACTGATTTTTTGAAAAATTATATTATCTGCTTAACCATATATTCTTAGGGTAAACCCACTTTGCTTAATCTTTTTTGTTTATTGATGGATTTCATTTAGTAAAACTTTATTAAGATTTTCTGTGTCTATGTTAATGAGAGATAGTAATCTGTGGTTTTCTTTTCTTGTGACATCTTGGTCAGACTTTGGTATCAGGCCTAACAAAATGAGTTGAGAAGTATTCTCTTTTCAAAAGAGTTTGTATAGAGTAAGTATTATTTATTCCTTAAATGTTTGTTAGAATTCACAGATGAAGCCATCTAGGCCTAGAGTTTTCTTTGTGGGAAAATTTCTTGCCACAAATTCAGTTTTTTTATGGCTAGTTAGGTTTTTCTCTGAATAAGTGGTGGTTTGTGTCTTTTAAAGAGTTTGTCCATCTCCTCTAATTTGTTATATTTATTCAGTTTGTTCTTAATATTCCCGTATTATCATTTCAATGTTTATAGTATACATGTAACCTCTCTCATTCCTAATGCTATTAATTTTTGTTCTTTTTTCCTGTTGTGATTAGTGTGGGTAATTATGATGACCACCTCAAAGAATCAGCTTTGGGTTTCATTGATTGGGTTTCATTGACTCCTCACCCCCAATTTTCTTCTTGTTTGTCTTACTTTTTATTCAATATACTTTTATATTTTATTTGTTCTTTTTCTTATGATGGAAGCTGTCCTTAATTTGAGAGCTTTTGTTTTTTTCTTTTTTTAAGAATTTATTTATTTATTTGAGAGAGAGAGAGCATGAGCAGGAGGAGGAGTAGAGGGAGAAGCAGACTGATGAGCTGATGGGATGGGGGGGAGAGCTCCATCCCAGGATCCTGTGATCATGACCTGAACAGAAGGCAGATGCTTGAGGGACTGAAGT
Organism: Neogale vison; assembly: GCF_020171115.1. Lineage (NCBI taxonomy): Eukaryota > Metazoa > Chordata > Mammalia > Carnivora > Mustelidae > Neogale > Neogale vison. The sequence continues at coordinate 222,603,866 of NC_058091.1, forward strand.
ACCCAGCTGCCCCAAGAGCTTTTGTTTCTCTAATATAGGCTTTTATTGCTGTACATTTCATCCGAGTACTGCTTTTGCTTCACCCCAGAAATTGTTATTTTGTTTTTATTTTCAAGTAGTTGCATAATCATTTTTTTTCTCATAGATTACTTGTTTGACTCATGGATTTTTTAGAAGTATGTTTTTAATGTTTAAGTGTTTGCAGATTTTCCAGTTACCTTTCTATTATTTATTTTTAATTTAATTATATTGTTAGTTCATATTTAATATAATATCAGTGTGGTTGCTCTGAAATCTTTGTACTTGATTTTTCTTTCCTATTTGTATTACCTTTTCTCTGTTTCTGTTTTCCTCTTTCCAATTTCTTGACTTGTGTAGTTTTGAAAATCATCCTATTTTATTTATACTATTGGTTTACTGATTAGTCCCCCCCCTTTTTTGTGGTTGCTATAAGGTTTATGATATACATCTTTAAATTATCACTGATTTAGATGTGTAAAAAGCTAATGGAAACCCTTGATATCAGAAGAAAGGAATATTAGCTAATATGTTCTAGAAACAAAAAGATACTAGAAAAAACTCCAGATGTTATTGTAATTTTCTATAGCCCCACAGTCTTCTTTGATGTTTCTCAAATACGTCATACATGCTCTTGCCTCAGTGCATTTGTACCTACAGTTTTCTCTGCTTGGAACATTCTTTTGCTAGAAATGGTCATGTCTTATCTCATGTCTTCTTTATCTACTGCTCTACTGTTAAGCTGATCAGAGAGATCTCTCTATGTCATACTACCCAAAAGAGCCATTCCTATTCCTCATGTCTGTCTGTGTTCCTATTTTGACTTATTTTTCTTCATGATACTGATCACTTACTGGAGTTATATATTTGTTTGTCTCAGTTCTCCTCTTTGTTTATCTTTGAATTCCTGACTCCTTCAACAATGCCTGGTAGTCTATGATCAATATATATTTGTTAAATGAATGATAATCATTTGTGTCTGCTTTTGTATAGTTTCCTTAGAAAAGAGACCTAATCTAACTGATTACTGAAAACTTATTTTTTAATCATCTTTCAGTATCAAATTAAAATGTATTGCTCAAAACTACTTCTTCCGTTTTTGAATTTAACAAATGAAATGTTACAAAGAACCTAGTATCTGCTGTATATTTTCCTTTCAGGCTTACTGGTGGGCTTTTTTGCTTTTGATTTCTGACTATCTGTCCTAAACAATTAATGTAAATTTTACTCTCATTAAAAAATATAACTATTTATAGGATTATAGATTAAACAATTTGAATTATTTTGTTCTAGTTCCAAAAATTGAGACATGATCTTGAATTGGTACTCTCTACTATTCAATCAAAGAATGAAAAGTTAAAGGAAGACTTGGAAAGGTATAACTATATTATATTACCTTTAATCACTGGTATATATTGAATTGGTATTAATGTTTTATTTGACTGTGTTGGTATTGTTTTTCCATGTTTAAAGGGAACAACAGTGGTTTGATGAACAACAACAGATACTGGAATCTCTTAATGTACTACACAATGAATTGAAACATCAGGTTTTGATATTTTCTGAATCCAGGTATTTGTATTCTAATTTTTTGAAATAGGAAAAAGTTATTTTTTTATGTTACATGAAAAGAAGGGAAATTTTACTAGAAATTGTGAATTTTACTTTAACTTTTGCTTGTTGTTAGTTACATGACATTTGATTAATGACTTGATGGATAGTTTCCCTGCATGTTAAATAGAAAGTTTTGCTTACTTTTTTTTTTTTTTAAGATTTTATTTATTTGTCAGAGAGAAAGGGACAGAAAGAGCCCATTAGTAGTGGGAGGAGCAGGAGTAGCTGCAGAGACACAGGAGAATGGAGCATGGAGCATGGAGCCTGATGCAGAACATGATCCCAGGCTTCTGGGATCATGACCTGAGCTGAAGGCAGACGCTTAACCCACTGAGCCATGCGGTGGTCCTGAGATTTATACTTTCATAAAGCTAGTCATTTCGTTTGAACAAATGAAGTTTGAACAAAGTGTTTAATCAACTTCATGAGTTACCAGTTACATATATTTATGTATTTTATCAGTAAAATATTTCTTTTAATTTTTAAAATATCTATTAGAATCTTTGGTGAGCTGAAAACTAAAATGCATGATATAAAAGAATATAAGGAGAAGCTCTTGGTTACCTTGGGTGAGTTTCTGGAAGATCATTTTCCTCTGCCTGATAGAAATGTTAAAAAGAAAAAGAAAAAGGTAAGTTTTAGAGTACACATTCATTTAGATATTTATATATGATACTGTTTCACATAAGTTCAAATGTAAATTTTCTGATAAATTTTTGTAAGTTTATTATATACATTTCAAAGAAACACATAGATACATGTACAGAAATATTTCATATTATAATATTGATTGAAAATATTATAATTCTAGGATGCTCACAATTTATTGTTAAATGGATAAAACATAGCTAACTAAATTTTATGAGTCTAATATGTAATCACTAATACAAAAAATGTAATAGTGCCTACGTCTGGGAGCTAGGATTTTAGGTGAGATTTGTTTTTGTTTTTGTTTTTACTCTTTTCCAAATTTTCCATGGCGAGCATGTGTAAATTTTTAAAATCAAAAGATAGCTGTTAGTTATTGTAAGTAGAATATTTTACTAGTAGTTATGATGGAAAAAAATTTTTCTACAAAAGTTAGAAATTATTTTATTTGGTGACACAAGATTGGGAACAACTACTTTAATTCCTTTTTAAAAAACAGTATATAGTATAAATAAATAGAACTTGTGGAAGTAGAGTAGGCATTGAAACCAGCACCAGAATACTCTTTCTAAAAATGTGTATTTTAATCATTTTTCAACATAAAGCTGATGGCTCCCTACTGGATGAAGGCTATAAAGTATAGAGTAATGGATTTGACTGTCTATCTCTTTAGCCTCCTGTCCAACCATTCTTTATTCATCTCTTGCATGAATCTGTTCAACTATACACTCTAGTCCCAGCAAGTATGCAATGACCTGTCTCTTTTCGTGCCTTATACGTTTTATTCCATCAGCTTACAAAACACTTCCTATCTGATGAGGTTAGCAAATTCTTACTTAAGAATCAAACATCATCTTTTGCATGAAGTATTTTTTTAGACTTATTTATTTATTAGAGAGTGTGTGGCAGTGGGAGGGGGAGGGGGAGAGGGAGAGGGAGAGAGAAACTTAAGCAATCTTCTGGCAGAGCGTGGAGCCTGACATGGGGCCTTGATCTCATGACCCTGGGATCAAACCTGAGCCGAAAACCAAGAGCTGGATGCTTTGAGTGTCTGAACGGCTCAGTTGGTTAAGCATCTCCCTTTGGCTCAGGTCATGATCCCAGAGTCCTGGGATCGGACCCCACATCATGCTCCCTGCTCCTCTGGGAATATGCCCTTTCCTTCTCTCTCTCAAATAAAAAAAAAAAAAAAAAAAAAGAGTTGGACACGACTGCGTGACTCAGGCATGCTCCTGTGTGAAGTATTAAGTGAAGTTTATGTGCCATTTTATTACCATTTGTCACAGGATTTTGTAGTGATCATTTATGTCTATCTCTCTGTTCACCCACCATGCACTCTGAGCTCCTTGATGTGTTGATTTCATCTTTGTAGGTCTATTATCTTGCATATGTATTATAGTACCTTCTGAGTTCATATTTATTCAATGACTATGAGTATACTAGGAAAAGGATTTTCTTATAATCTGTATTTGTTTTCTTATAATCTGTATTTGTTATTCTTCCCTTTCTTCATTGTAACTATTAGGAGGCTTTACATATTTTATGGACTATGTCTCCCATTCTATCCATTGTTATTTATACACCTTGTTCATTTCTAAAATTATTGACAGCCTTCTGTTAACCATTTCATTAAGTTCAGAATTCCCTACCTCTTAATGATCATAATCCTACAATAACTCAGTGATATTTTCTGATTCCAGTCTTGCCTTCAACATTTTTTTAAAATTTCTCTAACTTCTCCATTAATAGAACCAGAGGATTTGAGGGATTCTAAAAGGGAATCATTGATCACCAGAAGCCATCATGGATTTGTTAAGTCGTATTTAATAAACTTACTTTTTTTTTTAAAGATTTTATTTATTTATTTGACAGAGAGAGATCACAAGTAGGCAGAGAGGCAGGCAGAGAGAGAGGAGGAACAGGCTCCCTGCTGAGTAGAGAGCCCGATGCGGGGCTCGATCCCAGGACCCTGAGATCATGACCTGAGCCGAAGGCAGAGGCTTAACCCACTGAGCCACCCAGGCGCCCATAAGCTCACTTTTTTTTAAATGAAGTATATGATCTGTTGATACATGTTATAAAATGATAGATTACGTTCTCTCTCTTTTTTTTTTTTCTCTTTCTCTGTCAAGCAGTAATACTGGATGTATTAACTGACTCAATCTGCCTTAATAAAATACTACAGATTAAATGGTTTCAATGAAAGATTTTATTTTCTCACTGTTCTGGAAGCTGTAAGTCCAAGGTCAAATGTCACTTGGGTTGGTTTCTGCTAAGGCCTTTTTTCCTGGACAACCATTTCTTGCTGTTGTCCTCATGTGGCCTTTTCTCTGAGAATAGAGTGTTCTCTGGTGTCTCTTTTTCTTAGAAAGACACCTGTCCAGCTGGATTAGGATACCACCATTATGATCACATTTAACTTTAATTACTTCTTTAAGGGCTTCATCTCCAAATGCAGTCACCATAGAGGATGAGACATGAACTTATGAATTTTGAAAGGCACAGTTCCATCCATAACACTGGGCTTTATCATTCAAAGATACGTACAAAAAGAAAAATCTTGAATCCCTTCACCACATCATTAACATTAGGTGAACATTCTAGGACCCCAAGACCATGACCTGAGCCCAAGATACCCAGGTGCCCCCAGATCAATGTAGTTTTGTATAGGCCAGTATAAAATAAGTATTACATGTAATTTTACTGAATTTGATAGAAAAATGAGTGAGGATGATTTATTTAACTCAGATAAATATTTTTTTGCTTCAAATGATTTTAATTCTGGAGAGATCCCTAATATAGAGAAAACAAATTATGAAAAACATTATAAAAAATTATAATATGCTTTTAAATTTCATCTTTCAATTTTAGACAGCATTCATTGACTCCCTGCTATGAAAGATGAGGAAATTAACGTTCTTCCTCCTATATCTTCATTACAATTTGTGTTATTTATTTTAATTTTTGGCAGGTTTATAGCATTTTTATTCTGTATTATATTGGATTAGATGTATTGATTTTATATTGTATTGGATGCTATGCTTATCATCTTTTAACATTTGAGTTTTTAATTTTAACTAGTTTGATTTGATGGATTTCTTTGATAAGTAAATTGTTCAAGTAGAATTCCTGGGCATTTTATTTCTGAGGTTCTTGAATGATGAAAATACTTTGTTTGCTTTTATAGTCAAAGGATATTTTCAGCACATTAAAAAAAAAATTAAGATCTGGTAGGGACTGCTCCATTCTTCTGAAATAGAATGTGCTGTGGAGTTCTGAGGTAAGCCTTAGATACCTCAAGTACATATCTGAAGAGTTCTTTGTCTTTGAACTTCAGTAATTTAACAGAGATACATCACAATGTTGATCATTCATTATTAGTTTTACTTTGAAGTTGGCATTGTTTTTAGGGACAGATTTAGGTTACATTTCATTTCATGGAAATTTTATTTTATTATGTCATACTGTTTTTTGTATCTTTTTTTTTTAACATATAAAATATTATTTGCTCCAGGGGTACAGGCTGTTTTTCATATCTTTATGTTGAAACATTTTTTTTCTTGGTTTGCTCTCATTATATTTTTCCTCTGCTTTTTCTTTGTCTCAAACATTTATATTTTAATCTGTGCTTTGTAGCTGCTTATTTCCGTATCAGTTCTTTAATTCTGTTTTCATCACTACTGAAAGCTGCTTTTTTTAACCACTCCTATTTAGTAAGGTATTAGAGGTCAGGAGATTTTGAGATCCAGTTTTACTATCTTTACTCAGGAATCACATTTATTTTTACTCTTTCTTTAGTATATTTGTACTTACATAAGAGTTTAATTTTTTTAATTAAGATTTTACTTATTTATTTACTTGAGAGAGGGTGAGAGAGAGAGAGAGAGAGAGAGCATGAGCGGATGAAGGGCAGAGGGAGAAGCAGACTCCCCACAGAGCAGGGAGCCCAATGTGGGATACAATCCTGATCCAGGGTCTGAGCCCAATGCAGGGTCTGAGCCCAATGTGGGGTGGGAGCCCAGGAGTCCAAAATCATGACCTGAGTAGAAGGCAGATGGTTAACCAACAGAGCCACCAGGGGCCCCTACATAAGACTTTATAAGGACTCCCCAGTAATCTTTGACTGGCATGGGAAAATACTAGTCATCATTATAGTAGGTGACTTTGTAATTAATTACATGTCTGAACTCAAGCTGCTGATTAGAATTAGTATTATCTTGGAAGGAGATTTCTAGCAGACCCCCTTTAGATCCTTGTCCTCTTGATTTTTTTTGTTGTTGTTTTTGGTTTTATTTTGTTTTTGTTTTTGTTTTTTGTTTTTTGTGGTTTTTTTTGTTTTGTTTTGGTTTGGTTTTTTTTGTACAATGAGGTGTTTATGTTAAAGCATAGGGACAGGACCTGTGGGTATGAAGAGACGTCCTATGAAATATTTTTATTTTATTTTTTATTTTATTTTTTTTAAGATTTTATTTATTTATCTGACAGAGAGAGATCACAAGTAGGCAGAGAGGCAGGCAGAGAGAGAGGGGGGAAGCAGGCTCCCCACTGAGCAGAGAGCCTGATACAAGGCTTGATCCCAGGACCCTGAGATCACAAACCAAGCCAAAGGCAGAGGCCTAACCCACTAAGCCACCCAGGTGCCCCGAGATGTCCTATGGAATATTTTTTTTTTTAAAGATTTTATTTATTTATTTGACAGAGAGAAATCACAAGTAGATGGAGAGGCAGGCAGAGAGAGAGAGGGAAGCAGGCTCCCTGTTGAGCAGAGAGCCCGATGCGGGACTCCATCCCAGGACCCTGAGATCATTACCTGAGCCGAAGGCAGCGGCTTAACCCACTGAGCCACCCAGGCTCCCCTCCTATGGAATATTTTTAATAGGAGTTTATATAAATAGGTAGAAGGCATGGTGATGAAAACTTGCAAATGATAAGGAACTAAGGGAGCTAGATAGTAAATATACTTGATGACAGAATTAGGACTGTATTTTTCAGTTGGCTGGAACTAGGCCAAATAAAATGGGGATAATATTTAGTGGAGGTACTTAGATATCTTTCTTGGTTTTAAAACACTGAAGAATGAAGGAAACCTGTCTTAGCTAGATGTATGAAAGAAGCTTGGGCATTTTAGATAATAGCAGGGCAAAATAGATGTACAAAAGCTGATGAGTAAATGTGATGAATAAAATTCCAGCACCTGTAAGTATGGAAGTGAATCTTCCTTTTCATCTTTGCTCTTTAAATCACACTTGTATCATGTGGAGACTGGATTGAAAAAGAAAAAACAAGATAAATTAAACACATTTAGAGAACACCCATGATATGAGGGGCTGCAAGGCTATGGCTTATGAAAAATAATTGAAGGAACTAATGGCGAAAACTCAGGGCTCATAATGCCTGTTTTCAAATATTTGAGGGGTTCTTGGATGGGATTGGAATGGGATTTATTCTCGGCATTCCAAGGAAAAAGGAAGCAGTGAGTTGATTTAACATTAGGAACTGTCAAGAACTATTGAAAGTTGAACAAGGCTCCCTGCGAAGGAAGTTTCCTGTCTTGAAGCTGTATAAATACCATTTGGAATGCCATTTGTTTGAGATATTTTGATTGGAGAGTTCAAACATTAGACTTTCGATAACATGAATATATATATTACATATAATATAATTTATCCATTATATATTTGTAGATAGTTTGAATTGTGTATCTTCTTGTAATTGCAAAAGATTTCAGTCTCTTAGAGGTTGTTTGAACTTTGTTTTTATGAACCTGTTTAATACAAGCAGATTGTTTACTTTCAGAATTTTTTAAAAATCACCTAATTAAAAATATTTGGTTTTGGTATACTTGGTACCATAGCAGTTAAGAAATATTACATTTAAAAATTTTTTTGATAACTGTAGTTTAATCTGCCATTGGCAGAATTAAGTTGTTAATTTTTTGTTATTCACATTTCTGTCAAAGAAAAACATTCAAGAATCAACTGTACAGCTGATAACACTGCATGAAATGTTAGAGGTAAGTGTTTTGTGTAGTTGTTTTGTCTTCAAGATTTCTTTTAATTAGTGATTTCTGAAAGATTATACACAGGGTCAAAGCAGAAAATACTGCATAAGTTCTTAAGTATACTAAAGTTTATTAAATATATTTATATTAATTTATCTTCAGTATAAGACTAGGTCTGTTTTTTATACCTTACTAGAAGGAATATTGTCATTTTTTAAAAGAACACAAAATTGGGGACGAGCCCTTAATCATATTCCCAAGATTATTACTTTAAAAAAAATTTTATGATGTTATTTAGTATTTACACAGTGAAACCCTATGCTTTTTACATGGATGGAATCTTTAGTTGGCATCTCTATTCTATCTGAACTACATGTTTGAGTTTAAGGTTTCTTTCCACAAAGTTGCAGAAACTTGTTCACAGTTTTAAATATGTTTCCATTTATTAATATCTGTAGTTTTTTTAAAGAAAGAAAATTATTTAAGTTAATACACAGAAATTATAACAAGCAATTATTCAAAATGAAAAGAGATTAACATTCTTTGGTAAACAAATTTTTAATGTTTTATTATAAGTGTATCACTTTTTTACTAAGTATGGTATATCTTAAACGATATTTTTTCCTAGATTCTTTTAAATAGGTTATTTGATGTTCCACATGATCCATATGTCAAAATTAGTGATTCTTTTTGGCCACCTTATGTTGAGCTGCTCCTTCGTAATGGAATTGCCTTGAGACATCCAGAAGATCCAACCCGAATAAGATTAGAAGCCTTTCATCAGTAAAAGATGGTCTCTTTTTTACAGTACTTAACGAATCTTGTCATTTAAGGATAATAGAAACACTGAGGATTTACTTGGATAAAGAACATTATTTGCAAATCAAAGTACATAGTCCCTCTTCCTTTTATCCATAAAATGGTATGTGCCATCTACTATTCATTTATAAATGGTTCTTTCAATTCAGTCAGTGCTTTGGTGTTTTCAACCGTATGGAAAAGAATGCAAGTAAAAACTATTCTAGACTTAATTATTCTAAAAATTTTGATATACCTTCTGCAGTATTCTTTGGGAAATTATTTGTTAATTTATAATATTGCTTGTGTAATTTTTTCCTTTTGAAATTTATGACAAGTTATTTTACGCATTTTGCGTTCCATTTGGTGCTTATATCTTTAAATTTAGGAATTATAATGGAAAGTCCATGTAATTTGCAGGTAGTTTTTAAATTGAGAATATCTGATGTAGATGGAGTACATAATTTAAAAGTATATAGTCCTTCTGTTCCATAAATCCTGCCTTATTTCTGGATTTGTTAAAAATTGGAACAGAAAAAACTAATGGGTTAGGTAAAGTGAAAACTATATTTTAGTATGTATTATATAATAAGCAATACTATATATTAAATCATTCTTGATTCTGTTATTGTTAACAAAAATTGTGTTCATAAAATGTTGTTGTTGTTAATTCTCCATTACCTTTCTATAAATAAAATTCTCTTATCTAAAAATCTCTAGCTTTTCTGGTGATGTGGCAGGATATTATAATAAATTAATTAAATAGATTTTTTCATAGGTTAAAAAATGAGGATATTATAAGACTCATTCAAGATTATAAACAAGCTAAACTAGAGAATTCCAAATCCTTTTAGTATCATTAGTTTTCTAAGAGGACTTAGTATGTACTTTTATATTTGAAAAAGCTTCCTAATATTTATCATCCATAATTCTTTCTTACCTTACTTTAATTTTTTTTAAGTAAGCAAATACTATTCTGAGTATATCTTATCCCTTTTAGAGAAAATACAAATACTGTTACATTTCAGAGAATGTTAAGTTCTTTTATGGGAAGATGACATATAAAGTACCTTGCTAGCATACTCCAATTCAGGTCAAAGGAATGAGTATCTTTTAAGTTCTTGAAGTTACTGAAGAAGGTAGAAATGGTTTAGTTGGCATAAACCTGACAATAATTCTACAAAGTAGGTAGTACTGTTGTCCATGAACTTCTTTGTGTTGCAAATTACAGAAAGAAATAGATAAAGCAGTAAACATCTTGCTTTATTGGGTGAGTCTTCATTTCACATTTTACTCATAAAGATAATGGTTAGAATCTTTTGAGTCTAGTATCTTATAGAAGACATTTAAGAAAACTATAATGATTACATCCTATTTCTTCTTATAGACTTCTTACATAGCAAGATTATTTGCCCACTTTTGAGCTCAATTATAAACAAAGTAAGTTAGAGTAGAATTAGTCTTGATTTATATTCCATCTCAGCTTAGTTCTTGTAAGCTTTCTGTGGTTTTGAGAATATTAGAGAAAATGTTTCCAAGTTCTGAGGACCTTTATGTATTTTCAGTTTCATTGCTTTAAGATAATTACTGAAATCTATTAAGACTTAGAATTGCTTTTTATTTTACTGACTCTTAAATATGATCATGCAAAATATCAGAGAGTAATACCACATTCTAACTTTCCCACAGCATATGGTGATGTTAGCTTAATTTAAAAACAAAAAATTGTTTTAGTCTACCAGAAAATATATTTAACTTTGTTATTGGTTGATGTGTATGTATGGACTGATTTGGAAGAAATTATATCTCTATTTGGTTGATAATTCAATCCATTTGAATATGACTCATTGAGACTTCAGTTTTATATGGTTGTACAACTGTATTAACATTCCTGATACCCTATTGTCTTTAATTTTCTGTTGTATTTGTTTAGCTAACTATTAGTTCTTTTTTCACTCTAACATATATTTGGATCAGATGTTTCTAAATAACATTTTTGCACATCAACACTTTGAAATCAAGACACTTGATCTTATTAATGTGTTAAAAAATAAGCATATATATTACATAACACAAAATGTTTCTTAATATATTGACAACTATTTCACTATGATTTTTTAAACTAGGTATAATTGACATACATTTTATTAGTTTCAGGTACACAACATAATGATTTTTTTTGTATATATTGCAAAATGACCACCACAACATCTGTCATCATAGTTAACAAATTTTTTTTTTACTTGTGATGAGAACTTTTAAGATCTATTCTCTTTGCAAGTTTCAAATATGCAGTACAGTATTAACTATAGTCCTCATGCTGTAAATGACTTCTTTATTTTATTTTATTTTATTTATTTTAATTATGTTAGCATACAGTACATCATTCGTTCTTGATGTAGTATTCCACAACTCATTGTTTGGGATAACACTCAGTGCTCCAGGTAATACATGCCCTCCTTACTACCCATCACTGGGCTAACCTATTCCCACTGCTCCAAAACCCTCAGTTTGTTTCCCAGAGTCCATAGTCTCATGATTTGTCTCCCCCTCCGATTCTCCCCAATTCATTTTTCTCTTCCTCCTCCTAATGTCCTCCATGCTATTCCTTATGTTCCACAAATAAGTAAAACCATATGATAATGGGCTTTCTCTGCTTGACTTATTTCACTTAGCATAATCTTCTCCAGTTCCGTCCATGTTGGATATTCATCCTTTCTGATGGCTGAGTAATATTCCATTGTATATATGACCATATCTCCTTTATCCATTTGTTTGTTGAAGGGCATCTCGGCTCTTTCCATAGTTTGACTATTGTGGACATTCCTGCTATGAACATTGGGGTGCATGTGGCCCTTCTTTTCACTACATTTATATTTTTGGGGTAGACTTCTTTATTTTATAACTGTAAGTTTGTACCTTTTGACCCACTTTACTCATTCTGCCTACTTTCTACCCCACCCCTGCCTCTGGGAATGACCAATCTGTTGCTTTGTATCTATAAGCTTGTTTTATTGTTTTTAGATTACACATATAGGTGAGTGAGATCATATGACCTATGACTTTTTCATTTAACTTAATGCTCTCAAGGTCCATCCTTGTCACAAATGGTGAATTCCATTCATTTTTATAGATGAATAATATTCCATTGTATTTATATGCTACCTTTTCTTTATCTCTTCATCCACTGATGGATCCTTAGATTTCTTCCATATCTGGGCTATTGTCAATAATGCTTAAGTGAACATGGCGTTGAATATCTTTTTGAGTTAGTGCTTTCATTAGTTTGCTTCTTTGTTGTTTTTACCAAGAATTATACTTTTCAATTCTATAGAACATCCTTTATTTGAAAGTGAAATTAAGTTAATGATAAGTGTATATTGTAAACTCTAGGGCAATCACTAAGAATATTTTCAGTATAATTGATATGCTAAGACAGGAGAAAAAATAGAATCACGTAAAATCTCTCCATTAAAACTAGAGAAGACAAAAATGGAAAACAAAGGGAACAAAACTGGGGCGCCTGGGTGGCTCAGGGGGTTAAAGCCTCTGCCTTCAGCTCAGGTCATGATCCCAGGGTCCTGGGATCGAGCCCCGCATCGGGCTCTCTGCTCAAGCAGGGAGCCTGCTTCCCCCTCTCTCTCTGCCTGCCTCTCTACCTACTTGTGATCTCTGTCTGTCAAATAAATAAATAAAACCTTAAAAAAAAAAAGGAAAACAAAGGGAACAAAAGCAATGAATAGAAAATGGTAACAAATATGGTATTACTTCAGATAATAATTATTTAATAATCATTTTGAATGTGCATGGACGAAATACACCAATTCAGGAAAGACTGTCAAAGTGGTTAAAAATAGAAGACTCAAGACTCTGTTTTCTGCAAGAAACCCATCTGAAATATAAGGATTCAGATCAAAAATAAAGGGACGGAGAAAGATATGCCATGCTAACATTAATCAAAAGAAACCTGGACTTAGCTACATTAATTTGAAAAAAACAGAATTCAAAGCAAGGAAAATGATACGGGATTACAAGGAACTTTGCATACTGATAAAGCTATCAGTTCTCCAAAAAGACGTAATAATCTTTAATGTGTATGCATCTAACTTATCAGAATATATAAGTCAAAAACTAATAGAACTGCAAGAAGAAATGGATGAATTCACAGTTATTGTTGGAGACTTCAACATTCCTCTATCAATAATTACAGATCCAGCAGGCAGAAAACCAGTAAGGATATAGTTTAAGTGAACAGCACCATCAAACAACTCGATCTAATTGACATTTATAGGGTAGTAATCCAGCAATAGCAGAATACACATTCTTTTCATGTGCACATGGAACATTTTACTAAGACCACATTCTGCATCACCAATAAATTTCTAAAAGAAGACTACAAATTATGCTTTCGGACTACAATGGAACTAAACTATAAATCAATAACAGGAAGATAACTGGAAAAATCCCAAAATATTTTGAGATTAAACAACATCTAAACAAATACATTAAGGTATCTCAAGAGAGATAAATTTCAAAAGAAATGCTTAAATATTTTGTACTCAGTGAAAATATAACTCCTCAAAATTTGTGAGATGCAACAAAAGCAGAGGTTAGAGAGAAATTTATAGCATTGAATATATTAGAAAAGACAAAAGTTCTAAATCAATAATCTTAAGATTTCACCTTAGGAAACTAGATAAAGAAGAGCAAATTAAGTTCAAAGTAGGTACACCTGGCTGACTCACTTGGGTAAAGTATGTGATTCTTGGTTTCAGCACTGTGAGTTCAAGACCCATGTTGGGTGTACAGATAACTAACTAATTAAATCCAAAATAATAAGAAAAATGATAAAAATCAGAGTAGAAATCAAGGAAAATGAAAACAGGAAATCAATTCAGATAATCATTGAAACCAAAAGCTGGCTATTTGAAAATATCAATAAAACTGATAAATCTCTTGTCAGGCTAACCAAGAAAGAAGGGAGACATATTAATATCAGAAATGAAAAGAGGGGCCATCAGTACTAAACCCAGGAATTAAAAGGATAAATAAAGCTATATCATGAACAACTCTATACCCACAAATTTTAAAGCTTAGATGAAATGGACCGGTTCTGTGAAAGAAGTAATCTACCAAAACATACACAAGGAAAAATAGCTAGACTGCATAAGGCTATATCTGTTATGGAAATGGAATCAATAATAAGCTTCCCATATAGAAAGTGTAAGACCTAGATGGTTTCAGTGGTTAATTCTACCAAACATATAAGAAGGAAATCATGTCAATTCTGTACAATCCATCCCAGAAAATAGAAGCAGAGAGAACAGTTCTTCATTCTATAAGGCCAGCATTACCAGAACACTAAAACCAGACAAAGAGATTACAAGAAAGGAAAGTTAAAGACAGATATCTATCATGAATATAGGTGCAAAAAATCCCAAATAAAACAAATTCAACATTGTAGAACAAAAATTTATCCAGTGCCAAGTAGCATTTGTTCCAGGTATACAAAACTGGTTCAACATTCAAAAAATCGATTAATGTAATTCATGACCTACATCATCAGACTAAAGCTGAAAAATCATGACCATACCAATAATAGGTTACAAAAAAGCCATTTTCCAACTCACATTCATGATAAAAACTCTCAGGAAGCTAGAAATAGAAATTGATTCTAAAGTTTATGCAGAAAGGCAAATGATCCAGTGTAGCTACTAAAATACTGAAGAACAAATATGGAAGACTGTTACCAGCTTTGAGATTTATTATAAAGCTACAGTACTTAAAGCACTGTAATACTGATGAAAGAAGATACAAGTCAATGTAACAGAATAGAGAAGCTCAGGAATAAGACCCATACAGATATAGTCAGCTGGTCTTTGACAAAGGAATAAAGATAATCTAGTAAAGCTGAGTCTTTTCCAACAAATCATGGTAGAACATGAACATGCCAAAAAAAGAAAAAACATGGACACTGACATACCTTTAACAAAAATTGATCATAGAGCTAAATGTAAAATGCACAGCTATAAAAAAATACATAGCAATGTTATGTTCTATTCTAGAACATAACTATTCTAGAACATAACTATGTTCTGTTCTAGAACATAGGTAATCTAAATAAAAAAAGATTTATTTAGAGAGAGAGTGTGCACATGAGTTGGGGGAGGAGCAGATGAAGAAGGAGAGGGAAACCTCAATGACTCCGTGCTGAGACAGAATCAACACATCACTCAATCTCATCACCCTGAGATTGTGACCTGAGCCAAAACCAAGAATCAGATCCTTACCTGACTGTATTACCCAGGTGCCCCTCATGATGACATTTTAGATACAATACCAAAATTACAATCCATGAGAGAAAAAATAAATTGGTCTTCATTAAAATTTAAAATTTCTGCTTTGTTGAAGGCACTGTTAGAATGAAAAAATAAGCCACAGACTGAGAGAAAATATTTGCAACATACGTATCTCTTAACGATAACAGAAGTAACCAAAATATACACAGAACTCTTAAAACTCAACAATAGACAACAAATACACCAACTAAAAAGAAGACAAAAGGTCAGAATACTCACTTCACCATAGATGATACAGAGACAGCAAATAAGATGAAATGATTTCCACATCATATGTCATTAGGGAAATGTAAAGTAAACAACAGTGAAATACCACTACAAATTTACTAGAATGGCCAAAATCAAAACACTGATAACATCAAATGCTGGTGAAAACGTGGACCAACAGGAACTCTCATTCATTGCTGGTTGGAATGCAAAGTTATATAGCCACTGTGAAAAGCAGTTTGGTATTTCTTAACAATACTTTGTAGATATTTACTAACCAACCAATTATGCTGTATTTACCCAAATGCGTTGAAAATTTATGTCCACACAAAATCTTGCACACAAGTGTTATAGCAGGGCTTTTTTGTAATTGCCAAGAATTGAAAGCAATACAGCTGTTCTTCAATAAGCAAATGTATAAACAAAATGTGGTACATTCATATGATGAAATATCACTCAGCTACATTGTGGTTACCTTAACATACCTACTTGCAGTATGACCAGTTCCAGAAAGTGCTTAGTATCAAAAAATGAGTAACCTTGGAGTTTTGCAGTCAGCAAGAACAAACAGGAATGATCATGTCCTAAGGAAGAATGCCTCTCCTAATACAGATAAGAGACCAAACATTAGTCATAACAATGAGACTCTTCTTAATCCAAAAAGCAAAATTCAACTGCAATATATAGGAGACATAAACAAAATAATTCAGAAAGGCTAAGCACAAAAGGATGGAAAAAAGTCTATAAAGCATTTGGGCATTTTTGGCCCATTTGGAATATGATTGTCTGCTATCTTATGGAGTTTTGAGAATTTTTGTGTATTCTGGAAACAAATCCTTTATCAGATCTAAGATTTACAAGTACTAGACAGGCTCTTGGATGAGGAAAACATCAATGGTAGACTGGTGAAATTTGAGTGGGATCTATAATTTAGTTAATAGTATTATTAGGGGCGCCTGGGTGGCTCAGTGGGTTAAAGCCTCTGTCTTCGCCTCAGGTCATGATCCCAGGGTCCTGGGATCCACATTGGGCTCGTGGGGCTCTCTGCTCCGTGGGGAGCCTGCTTCCCCCCCTTTCTCTGCCTGCCTCTCTGCCTACTCTGTCTGTCAAATAAATAAATAAAATATTTATTAAAAAATAGTATTATTAATGTTAGTCTACTACTAATGGTAGTCTACTGGGCTCAATAATTTTTAATTTAGTTATATAAGATGTTAACATTAGGGAAGCTAGGTGAGAGATATATAGGAACTCTACTATTTTTGCAACTTTAAAATTAGTTTAAAATAAAAAGCTAAAAAAATAAGACTTGAAAGTGATAAGAATGAGTTCTCACTCATTAGTGTACTCTTTATTATAACTTTTAGCATTGATAAAATTTAAAAGAAAAGAAAAAAATAGAGAGAGAGTTAAAAGCTAGATAAACATCAATGGCTCAGAAATCAGAAGAAAAATAGCTATCAGTAGAAACAATGCCGTAGTTGTATTTGCCTCTGGATTTAGAAGATACTTAGTAAATATGAGAATTTGTTTTTTTTTTAATATTTTATTTATTTATTTGACACACAGTTCACAAATAGGCAGAGAGGCAGGCAGAGGGAGAGAGGAAGGGAAGCAGGCTCCCCACTGGGCAGAGAGCCTGATGCGGGGTTCGATCCTAGGACCCTGAGATCATGACCGGAGCTGAAGGCAGAGGCTTAACCCACTGAGACACCCAGGCACCCTAAATATGAGAATTTGATTCTTTCCTGGAAAAGAATATTATACTTCTCCATATGAGAAGGAGGACTAGAATCAAGGCCTCTGAATGAAGCTAATGGCTTGAGTGAGTCTCCACAGCCAAAACTTCTGTGAAAAGAGATCTAAAACAAAAACTACTGAGGCTTATAACAAGCTGTGAACCTAGCAAGGTGTAAGAGAGAGATGCGAAGATACAGCTTTAGGACCAGGAAGTAAGTGGGCATATGTGAAATACCCACTGATTCTCGGATGGGTGTAATAGCCAGTGTCCAAGATCAGTGATCCTTCTCTGCTGGTATTCACGTCTTTAGGTAGCCCCAACTTCACATGTGTCAGTGTTGGTTTCTGTGACCAGTAGAATATGGCAAACATACAGTGTGTAGTCTTGAAGACTATCTCATAAAACACATTGCCACTTCTATTTTTTTTTAAATTTAAGATTTATTTATTTGAGAGAGAGAGAGAGAGTGCGCATGAGCAAGAGTGGCAGAGTGAGAGGGAGAGAGAATCTCAAGTAGATTCTGCACTGAGCACAGAGCCTGACTTGGGGCTTGATTTTATGACTCTGAGATCCTGACCTAAGCTGAGATCCTGACCTTGCACCGACTGTGTCATCCAGGCACTCCTGCATCTTCTCTCTTGTACTCATTTGGATTGCTAAGCTCTGGAAGAAGCCTGACACCATGATATGACAACACTCAGTTTGTATTGAGGGACACAGGAGCAGAAATTGAGGTCCCTTGCCAACAAAGCAGCACTGTCTCAGCTGTGTAAGTGAACCACTTTCAGCCTTCAGATAACTAACTAACCCTGGCCAAAATCTTAACGGCAACCTCATGAGAGACCCTGAGCCAGAATTACTCAGATAAATTATTTCTGAATTTCTGAAACACTGAAATGATGAGAAAATACATGTTTATTGTTTTAAGTCATTAACTTTTGGATTATTTTATTATATAATAAATAATTTTATCATGGAAATGTTTAAACACTGTAGTAACTGGTTATGGACTTGGGGCTTGAAGAGACTAGCAACTTAAAAGCAATTTTAAAATTCCTAGGTAAAAATGGGTCAAAAAAGAGGAGGAGAAAATGAATAAAAATGGCAAACCATAAACATAACAGTTTTCCTAGTAAAATGACCAAAGAAAGCAAATATTAAATCAGTGAAAAAATTTAAAGCAAAGAAAGCCAGGACAGCATATATATATATATATATATATATATATATATATATATATATATATATATTTTTTTTTTTTTTTGCCTCTGTTCTTCCTACTTTCTAGGGGAACTAAATTTTGTTTGGATAATCCATTCTAGTCTACACAGCCATGTGTTTAGCTAAACTGGACATGGCTGTCTGAATCCCCTTTTTAGTGATTTACTTAGGAATACATTTGATGCAATATTGACTTAATATATATGTCTTCTGAGGAACTTCTGGGATAGATTTTTTTTTTCTGATTAAAAAAATATACAGGAGGAGATGACTTCTTTTCTTCTGCTGGATGTTATTGGGTCTTTATGGAACATCTGGAACTGTTTAGCCATTTTGTAACCATAAGGAGAGCTGCCATGGGCAAATCTGGCATATTTAGTATGGCAGAGTCGCAAAAGAGAGAGAACAAATTCTGATAATGTTGTTGAGCCGGTGAATTAGTTGACCCTAGGGATGCTTTACGAGGAAACATGATATATAAGATAATAAATTCTCCTTCTGGTTTTAGTAAATTGAGACAGATTTTTTATGTTACTTGAAACTGAAGGTATCCTACTGGTAGCAACATCCAACAAATGGAGCATTCACTCTCAATGAAATTAATTTTATGGATTATCTGATGAAGACTTTAAAATATATATTTTGAAGTTGTTTGAAGAAATAAATTTCTTCTATCTAAAAAGGGCTGCAGGAACACCTTGGTGACTCAGTTGGTTAAGCGTCTGCCTTTGGCAAAGGTCATGACCCTGGGGTCCTGGGATCTTAGTCCTGTATCCGGCTTCCTGCTCTGTGGGGAGCCTGCTTCTCCTGGTTGCTGCTCCCTCTGCTTGAGCTCTCCCTCTATCAAATAAATAAATAAAATCTTTTTTAAAAATTAGAGAATGATGAATAAGTAATATTTGAATAGATAAGAGCTGAAAAATTTTCAGTATACAGAACAACTCAGAAAAACATGTTCACAGAATACTGTGCAGGATAAATAAAGGTAAAACCACATCATGAAATAGTTCATTGAAACTTCAAAACATCAAGGACAAAGAGTTTTCAAAGATAGTAAGGAGAAAAGATAGGTTAGCAAGATAGAAATAGTACTTACCTTTAATCTGCAACAATCTACAATAACAGATATTGATGCTGAGGGGGGAAAAAGCCATCAGCCTAGAATTCTATAACTGGCTAAACTATTATTCAAGAATGAGGACAAAACAGATTTTCTGACATGAAAACTGAAAACCTCCTGCTGCATACTGCCCCTAAAAGAACTGTTAGTAGACATACTTCAACGAGGAAAGAAACTAACTTAGGAGTGTGGAGGATAAAAGCAGCACACAAATTTTTAATATTAGTTATGAAAGGAAGACATGTAGAAAGAAAATGTTTCTGGAAAAGATTTTGCAAGGATGTCTACTTTGGAACATCTGGTTATTCATATAAAAATTACAGCCTATGTTTAAAGGGAAAAAAATCCCTCCAAGCTTTCCAAGTTTGCATTAGCATGTTCATAGTGGGAAAAAATATGAATTTTTCTACATCACTTCTGTATACTATATACACATAAGTTGTGATATACCTTTAGGCATTAGAGTACGGAATAATTTTTTGGTAGAAAGTTAATTTATGGGAAATATTCAAGGTTATTTTGAAGACAGTCTTGGATTTCCCTCTTACTTCTGGCTTATTTAGGGTATAAAGTGTTCATTTTGATTGGAACATGATATATATATTCTTATTTTCAAATGGCAGCAGGACAAAAGGTTCTTATTGCTTTAGGACAATTGCATGTAATAAACTTTACAAAGAGACTTAAACATAAGAGAAAAAGAGTTAAAATAGGCTATATTAGAATTAGTAATTTCTGTGTAGAAAAAGGGTAAATTCTTTTAAAGAGTTAGAAGGCATTGCATAGAATGGGAGAAAGTATTTACAGTATCTATATCCAACAAAGAACCCAAATTTGAAATACATAAGGAGTACTCTCAAAGTCAGTAAATAGATGACATTTATCCCAGTTAAAAATTGTACTGGTAAAAAGACTTTAGAGACACTTCACAATAGAGAATAAATATTTTTAAAATATTTTAACAGTAAAGAAGAGAGAGTCTTGGTCTGTTCAGGCTGTTCTAACAAAATACCACAAACTGGGTACTTATAAACAACAATTTTTTGGGGGGGGGGTCACAGTTCTGGAGCCTGGAAATTTGATATCAGGACGCCAGCATGGTCAGGTGAGGGTCTTCTTTGTGGTTCCTTGCCAGTACCTTTCCACTATGTCCTCACATGGTGGAAGGGGTGAGGGATCTCATAAATCTCTTTTATAAGAACATTAATTCCATTAATGCGGGGTAGAACTGACTTAACCATCTCCCAAAAGCTCTACCTCCTACTACCATCATATTGGGCGTTAGGATTTCACCATATGAATTTTGAGAGGGACACAAACCTTTGGACCGCAACAGAGAGGAGTTCTGATTTCTAAGATGAAATAAATACACTTTTCCGTATTTTTCCCACCAAAACTTTGCACATTATATGTAGAACCCCGCACATAATATGTAGAATACATGTTAAGAAACTGAAAAGTGGGCTGAAAAAACCATACTGACTAGAGACTTAGAGCATTGGAGTTCCATTTTATACATGGAAAAGACAAACTTGTTGATCCCTGTTTATGTCACATGAAGTTCATTTAGATATAGGAGTCATTGTTATCCCAGGGTGCTTTGGTGGCTCAGTTGGTTAAGCATCTAACTCTTGATTTCCGCTCAGGTCATGACCTCAGAGCCCTCAGATTGACTTCTGAGTTGGGCTCTGTGTGGGAGCCTTCTTCTCTCCCCCTGCCCATCCCTCTGCTCAAGCTCTCGCTCTCTAAAATAAATAAATAAATCTTTAACAAGCTTTGGCATATAAATGCTCTTTAAAGTCATTGGAAAGAGGCACCTGGGTGGCTCAGTAGATTAAGCCTCTTCCTTTGGCCCAGGTCATAATCTCAGGGTCCTGGGATCAGGCCCGCATCAGGCACTCTGCTCGGCAAGAAGCCTGCTTCCCCCTCTCTCTCTGCCTGCCTCTCTGCCTACTTGTGATCTCTCACTCTGTGTCAAATAAATAAAATCTTTTAAAAAAATAAATAAAGTCATTGGAATGCATACATTAATTAAAGGAAAAATTAGTCGATAAAGAATAGAATGGGTATCAGGACTCCTGGGCATTTTAATATTTAGTAACTTAGAAGGGAAGGAGGAAGTACCATTGGGGAATTAGGAAAACTAGAAGAGTACAGTGTGACAGAACCCACGGGAAGAAATTATAGCATTTCCAGAAGTTGGGAGTCATAAATGAACTGAATGTTGCTGTGAGTTCAAGGAAAGAACCACAAAATTGAACAACTGACTGGCAACATGGATGTCGGAAAAATCCTTATTTAGACTTCACTGTGTTCTCTCCCATTTGGAGCACAAAGCATTAACAATATATATCACTAAATGATGTAATTTATTGTATTTTCCCTTATCACACTTTAATCTTGTTTTCCAGTTTGTGAATTTATTGAGAAAAGGATCTTTATATTTTTATACTCCTTAGCCTTTTGCACAATGCTAATTGTTATCAGCATATTGGGGTTTATGTTTTTATCTCAGTGGTATGCTTTGGCTTCATCTTCTCCATTTTGAATGTTAGATGTTCTTTGTATAGTATGGTTATAAATCATTAATTATACTTACCCTTTTCAATATGTTTTTTTCTTTCTGCTATTAATCTCATACTCTAATAAAAAATAAATAAGAAAAGTAAATAAAGAAGAAAATAGTAAGTAATTAAAACTGTTTTGGCACTGTGAAATTTCTGAAATTGCCAGATTAACTGTAATAACAAGTAACAGTAATCTTTCTTGGGGTGCCTGGTTGGCTCAGTCAGTTAATTATCTGTCTTCAGCTCAGGTCATGAACTCGGGTCCTGGGATTAAGCCCCACATTGGGCTCCCTGCAGGGAGTCTGCTCCTTCTCTCTCTCAGTCCTTTCTTCCCGCTCCCTCCACTGCTTATGCTCTCTCTTATTTATAAATAAATAAATAAAATATTTTTAAAAATGGTAATTTCCTTTGTTTTTGTAAAATTGTAAATTATTCCCACAATACAGATCAAAATAATAGATATTAATTACCTTGAATTAGCAGATTTTATCATTTTATGATAATTCTAGTTGTTTTGTTTTTCAGGTAAAATTCATAGTTTTAGTTGATGCTACTTTGTGCTCCTCCTTAGTCCTATTCTTTTCTCTCTTCCCCAGGTAACTATGATCTTCAAGAGACTGTATATCCTTCCTGTGAATGCTTTTGTAAGTTTGAAATACATATTTTATATATATATTTATATAAATTATACCATATTATGTACATCCTATCCCAGTTTGAATCAATATAGCTATTGCAGTGTTTCAACTTAATGTTACATAATTTATTCATGTTGACATTTGTAGATTTAGTCCAATTTAGTAATTCTAAACCAACATGAAATCAGAATTCATTTCATTTTTCTACAAATACAAGCAAACAGTCTAATTTTAAGAAATGCCTTGGTTTTATGGGGCACCTGGGTGGCTCAGTTGGTTAAGTGTTTGCCCTCAGCTCAGGTCATCATCCCAGGGTCCTGGGATCAAGTCCTTCATCCGGCTCTCTGCTTCATGGGGAGCCTGCTTCTTTCTACCTCTGCTTCTTCTCTGTCTCTCATGAATAAATAAATTTTTAAAAATCTTTTAAAAATGTCTTGGTTTTTACCTAAAAAATTAAATCTATGTCTATCTATCTACCAATGAATAGATAAAGAAGACACGGTATTTATATACAGTAGAACATTACTCACCCATAAAAAAGAATGAAATCTTGCCATTTGCAATGACATGGATGGAGCTAGAGTGTATTATGCTAAGTGGAATAAGCCAGTCAGAGAAAGACAGATACCATATGATCTCACTCACAAGTGGAATTTAAGAAAGAAAATAGATGAATATATGGGAAGGGGGAAAAAGAAAAATAGGAGAGAGAGAAACAAACCATAAGAGACTCTTAACAATAGATAACAAAATGAAGATTGATGGAGGGAGGTGCATAGATGGGTGATGGGTATTAAGGAGGGCACTTGTGATGAGCACTGGGTATTGTATGTATGTGAATACATACAATACATGAATACATACAATACATGCATACATGAATCACTGAATTCTACTCCAGAAACCCAATATTGCATTGTATGTTAACTGCCTAAAATCTAAGTTAAAAATAAAAATAAAATAATTAAATCTAATTTACATGCTAACACACTAAAAACTGCAAGTTAAAAGTCTGTTCTTACCTCTAAAATTTCTTCAATCCTTATTCTTGGGCTCTCAAGCTCTTCTGCCTTTGCTTTTTTTTTTTTTTCTTCTTTTTCAATTTCTGAAATGCATACTTGTGAGCATGCATACATACAAATTCCTTCCTCTCCCAATTTTCCATTTATTCCATTCCTGAATGGTCTCTGTGTACTTTGGTTTATTAAGACTTCTGGAGACTACTAGCAAAGCTTTTTTTTTAGGTGTAAGTAGGGAATTTGCTCTCAACTCTACTCTGTCTATGATCTTCATTTCTTAGAGAAAGAAATGAAAAACTGTAGAGAAAATTTTTCAAAGAGTAAAGACTGGTCATTATAAAACTTTAAAAGAATTCTACTGTACCTTAAATTCATTCAGGGATTAATTTAAATTTGTTTCAAATAATTCAGTTGGGAATTAATGCATGGGTATTGCACTAAAACATTTCCATGTTAACAGAAGTGCTATATATGCTAAGATCCCAAGATATTATTATGGCATTCATATTGTAAGATAAAAAAGAAACAAGCGGGAAATGATAGGTAGAAGAGTTACATGGTCACATGGTTACATGGGCAAGTTCACTTTAGGAAAAATTGTTAGACTGAACATTTTTCCTCATTTATATAAGTATGTACTTTTCTGTGTGAATATTCTACTTCAATAAAAAAAGTTAGAGAGGGCGCCTGGGTGGCTCAGTGGGTTGAGCCTTCGGCTCAGGTCATGATCTCAGGGTCCTAAGATTGAGTCCCGCATCAGGATCTCTGCTCAGCAGGGAGCCTGCCTCCCTCTCACTCTCTCTGCCTGCCTTTCTGTCTACTTGTGATCTCTCTCTGTCAATAAATAAATAAAATCTTAAAAAAAAAAAAAAAGAGAGACATAAGAGATTGATCCACCTAATGCAATATGTAGATCCTGATTCCAAAAAATACAGTGTTTTAGGCCTTTATTGACATTTGAGGACATCTGATATTTGCTGCAATTAAGGAAATATTAATTTTTTAAAAAGATTTATTTATTTATTTGACAGAGAGAGACACAATGAGAAAGGGAACACAAGCAGGGGGAATGGGAGAGGGAGAAGCAGGTTTCCTGCTTAGTAGGGAGCCCAACATGGGGCTGGATCCCAGAACTCTAGGATCATGACCTGAGCCGAAGGCAGACACTTAACCAACTGAGCCTCCCAGGCACTCTGGAAATACTAATGTTTTAAGAGAAATAGTGGTATAGTCATGGTTATTATTTTTTTGTCCTTATATTTTAGAAACATAGGTAAGTATTTAATGGATGCAATGAAATGTTATCTGGGATTGGCTTCAAGATATCCAGGGTTGTGGAGCAAATAATAGGAAAAAATTCTTCATGTGTTGACACCTGTTAAACCTGGATCATATGTATTTTGTGGTTCATTATACTATTTCTCTACTTACATACGTGTAATGCAGTTACTTGTATACACACATGCATGCACATATAAAGCTAAACTGACACTTCATTTCTCATGCTAATAATGTTTTTCCCTTTCTCATACTGTTTTTTTTTTTTTTTCCCTTAACTCAGTCATTTGGAGGAGAAAAGGAATCTTTTGGAAATTTTCATTACTCTTTTTAGACGCAGGATGGCAGTGTTTGAATAAGTAATTAGCCAATGTCCATTTCTCCTCGAATAGGCTCCTTTCCTTTATAATGTTAATACTTCCTAGGGCAGTTTGTCTTAGTTGAGAGTAAAAACTTTTCAGATAACGTGTAGAGATGATCCTACTTACACCTTAACTTTAGTTTCCTGTGCTGGCGGTATCTATCTAATACCAGTTTTTTAAAATTAAGGATAAAGTTCACAACTACTTAAAGGGTGGTTTCATGCAAAAACAGTTCTGTACCCGCTCTTCTTACTTATTTTTTGTGTTTACAATTATTGCTAGGGGATTGGTCATCCATGTATCTTAATGCAAATACATCTCTATCTATCTACCTAACTATATCACCTATCTATCTCTATATGAATCCTCCTTATTTAAAACTGTCAATGCCAACCACAGGATGTATTTCTACTTTTTAAATGGATTTGAGCCAAATATTACTGATTAAGGTTAAGATGAGTACTATAGACTATAGACAAAAGCTTTCCCCTTCAACCTTCAGAAAAAGAATGGAAATAACTGTATTCTTGGACGTTCTCAGTCTGATTCATGCCTTATTTTAGCCAACTATTCATGTATTCACCAGAAGAATTACACCTACTACCTCCGGTGTAGGAAGAAAAAAAAATGTCAAATGAGCAATAATGTTAGCAGAAGCTTGAAACTTAAGAGCTGGTATTCAGAAGCGTCCTCCCCACCCCCCTTCCCTCCGGTCCAATTCCCCTTTCTGGTTCTGGCCATCGGAAATTGACTTGGCGTTAACTACCGACTGGAATTTCAAGGCGTCAATACCCACCCCCCCCAACCCGTGTCCCCCCACCCCCAGCTTCGGAAACTCTTAAACCTCTCCCTACCCTACATTCAACCATAGAGACAGATAAATGATGCAGCAGATTACACCGCAGAAAGGCAACATTTGTCCTGAGCTATTTTCACATTTTTTCCTGTTTCCGATTTGTGTGCCAGACTTTTGTTTGCTTGCTTTAGGACATGGAAAACATATTTGGGCATTTCCCCCACAGTTTAATGCCAATGGCTTTCTCCCAGCAACTGAAAGTGAAAGTGCTATGTTTTAGTGGTGTTTTATCCTTTAAAGTGTGTACTAGCAACTGGTGTGTACGGATATGTGGGGGTGGGACGGAGGGTGGGATTGGGAAGCTTGAAGAACCAGTTTTGAGGTTTTGTTTGTTTATCTTGAGATCGCAGCATGGTTCCTGTTTTTTTTTTTTTCCCTCCCTTTTTTGGGGGTCTGACTTTGGATTTATTTTCATTTGGACAGTCATTGAGGTTTCATTCAATGACTGACTTAAAAAAATACACTCCACTTGTAGCTTTCCCCGGTTGCACTTTAAAACACCAGCCAGTCTCACCCTCATCTGGAAATAATGCAAGCTTCTCTTTCTTCCTCCTCCCCCACTCCCCCCCCCCCCACTTCTTTTAAAGCCCCACATAACCTGAAGTCGGTAATCAGATGGAAAATGTGCTGGTCTTAGTTTACTTTAGTCTACTCTCCCTGTTGGTGGCAATTTTACTTGTTGAGGTATATTGAAAAAACACAGGCATTTTATGCACATGTAGCTACTGAGTCTTGAAATATGCCACTGATCTAAGTTTGCTGTAAGTTTCCTTAAGGGCACTTTATGCGTAACTTTTACTATTTTTTGTTGCGTGGACTTAAAAAAATGCACGGAGAAGGACACCAGCGATCTTAACAGTGACATTAACTCATCTGAAGTCATTCATCCTCTCCCTCCCGTTCCTTTTTCCAAGAAACAACTAATCACAAACCAGGCTAGAATTTCTAAAAAGAGGAGGAGGAAGAAAAAGAGGCGGAGTGGGGTAGGGGACTGAGTTTAGAAGGGCCAGAATCTCTCTCATTCACAGGGTGGAAAAGTTGACATTGTCTAAGCCCTTCTGAATGGCTGGTAGTTGGTTACCCTGATTGTACCTCTACCTCCCCTCCCCCTCCACGTGACGACCCAGGACACATGCGCACCCGACGCAGCCCGGCACATCTGCAGACTGACGTCAGTGTGCTCTGCCTCCGAGGAAAAGCTGCCAAAATTTTCTCCTGCTGCAATTCAAGTTGGCTGGGGGCCGGTAGTGAGATCTAGGGCTACTTCAACAAAACTTTGCTGCCCTTCCTGCTCCTCTTGTCTTCTTTTCTCTTGATACCCTTTGATGCTCTTCACATGTTATTTGCATAGCAAAGGCACTGAGCTGTCCAGGAAGAGAGGGCACCACTTCCACCCCCAATAAGCCTTTTTTTCCCCTTCCTTCTTTCTTTTTTTCCTTTCCTTTTTTTTTTTTTTTTGCAGAGGGGGGGTCGAGAGAGAAAGGGGATTTGCAAAGGCAGCATCTCTGGATGGTAGCCTGGTGGCATCTCTTTTATTGCCAAATCGCAAAGTCCGTCTCTAAAGCCCGGTTTAGCCAGACTATAGGGTTTTATTCTGGCTGCAGAATAAGTAACTGACTGCTGTGGCTTTGCAAAGGGGGGCAGAAAAAAAGAGAGAGAGAGAGAGAGAGGGGAGAGAGTACGTGAGTCGTCCAGTGCAATCTCTATTGTTTGAAACTTACTTTTTATCAGAATTTGAAGATGAAAACGGTAAGGAAGACTTAACAATATTCAGTGAAACCGTTTTTGCTTTTTTTTTTTTTAAATTAAAACTTGTGCTTTGCTTGTCTTCTGAATAACGCGTAGAAAACTTTTTCTCTCCCTGTGTGTATGTGTGCATGTGCGTGTGTGTGTGTTTTTAATGGCAATGAGTGAGCTTGACTGAACTCATTTTACGGATAGAAATCTTTTTAACTCCAGACTAGTCGGGGGTTGGAGAAATCTGGGTCTTGCAAGTATTTTATGATGCAAAAAATACACGTCTATTATACGAATAGACATGTTTTGTGAAATATGACTTGATTATGATTATTGTGGTCTTTTAACTATCACCAAAAAGTAATCGGGAAGGTAATAATGATGTGTATTTTAAACTGATCTCTAGCTTTCTTAAAGAAAAACCTGCATTTTATAGTTTCATGTCAATGTCTTAAGTAGTCAGACAAGTGCATATTTTATGCCTGGGCTCAGAGGGCAGAATTAATGTGCTAGCTATAGCCCCAATGCTCTAGGATACGTTAAGCTTTTAATAGGCTAATCAAAGAGATGGAAGCGTGTGTTTTTGATTTACTTTTGGCCACTTGGGACGACGTGCTAGACTCATAACCCTCCGGAGCCTTGAATATCTGGGTATGTCTGTGTATATGGTATATGGGATCAAAGTTCAGGGATTGTTGTGGGGGGGGGCAGTTGGAGTGCCAGAGGGGTTTTTGGAAAGCTGCCTTCTGATAATGTGTACTACAATTCCTGTCTTTGGTAATTTCTTTCCTTGTTGTACTAGAGGCAAAGAGAGTGAAAAAGCGCACTGAGAGGGAACAAGAGAGTGAGTTTCTTACTCTTGTTTTTATTTGAGCTGCCGGTGCAACGCGTTTGGGCCAAATGCCAACTGTCTGGGTCACACGCGTTTTATCCAAATAGATTTAGCGCTGCTGTCTGGAAATGGGCTGCTGAATGTTAACTTTAGGATCAACTCAACCAGGGCAGCTCAGACTATTACCCTCTGTCTGGGCGAAGTAGGATGGGGGGCGGAGTGCAGAATGAAGGAGGAAAGGGGAAACTGAACCATTGCTTGGAACTTTTAAAAAGACACTGGAGTGTGATTTTCAACATATTCTTTTATATTCAAATTTCTTCTGGCAATTTACTTTTCTTTCTTCCCTCTTATAGCTTATGTTGATGAGACTAAAATGTAGGAATGACAGTTTTTTAAATTCATGACAGGGAAAGAAATGTAACGTACAACTGGTGTATTTGAAGGAAATTGGGAAAATTAATTTTGGAAATAATTGTTTTTCTGTGTTTCACCAAAGTGGTAACTACAGTTCTGGTTAATGTTGATTTTGTGCTTAAGTGTGATCATTGGTGTTTTGGATTTCTATAGAATAGCATATAGAGGCCAATAACTTGATTTCAAACAAATCAAATGCATTCATCTGCCACAAATGGCAGCAAAAAAAAAAAAAAAAAAATCTATCTTGTTGTACTGATATTTTTGTGATGCTCAAGGGGAAAAACCTCTAACCTCAAGACCTGAAATATTTTAACACTTTTCATGTCTGGGCCAATATGTGTAAGATTAATTTCTACTCTTGTCTACTCTGACCACTTCCTCTTCTTTTCCTTAGCAACCACTAGTAGCTACTAGTGGTTTAGGATGGGTCTCTGTGCCAAATCCTACCCTGTGTGTGAGTTTTATGAGAAAATAAAGAGAGGTAACATATTAAGAAAATTAATAACACGTTCTTAGGAGAAGAAGAAAAGCCAGAAGAGGTGGATAGTTCTCTTGGTTCTACCAAAAGACAGTTGATTATCAACATTTTGTAATAGCCTCAGAAGAAAAAGTTGTTTCTGCTTTTCAACAGAGAAGTTATAATACAGATAGTGTATTATACTTGCCATCTGGAAAAAACAGTTTGGGAATATATGTAACTTGGAGCTTGATTTTTGTAGAATGATGTTTTGTATGTTTGCTTTGGGCTCATTTGCTCTTCTTGATAGGTGAGTTTTGAGTGTTTTCAATTATACCTTGGGATGGTAATCTCACAAAGTTTATAAATGATCTGGAAACCTTTGTACTTATAACCTAGTAGTGTCCTTGGCGTATAGTGGGTGACACTAAATGTTTGTTGAGACAATAAATGGAAAATGAAATGAGAAGTTAATTTTCACATATAAAAATTAAATACTTGAAGGGAACAGAGTATTGTTGCTTCCTTTGAAGACCAAATCAGCCTTAAAATAAAGAACCAGAGTTAAAATGGATGAAAGAAGTTGAGTAGGATGTTATACATGTTCTTTAGCTCCATAATAATAGTTCGTGAGAGGAAATTATTACCTTGGCTACTCCCAGATCACTTGAGTAGGAAGTAAAGATGATAAAGGAAAAAGACAAGTAAGAACCCTTCAACCAGGGAAACTACTGAGGCAGTAACTGTAGAGCAAGTTGTCTGATCTCATTTCCAGTTAGCTAGGGTACCTTTGATCCATGGAAGGAAGTAAATAATCCCTTAACTTTACTGGCTGGTACATTTGTATTTGGAGAAAAAAGCATATGTGAAATCAAAGAAAATGAAATTTTAAATTTAAAATATTTGTAAGCCCTGTTATCATGACCTACATTCTTTGTTATTTGCGCTAAAAGACAATACAATGTTATTTATTGATTCCTATCATCATATTTAACTATTCCACATTTTGCATGAACTGCAAGAACATGAAACTATTTTTGAAGTAAACCCTTTGAAAAGTATCATACTCCTTATGAATAAGATAAGGAGGGGGTGTTAATATTTCCTTAGTCATTAAAGTGAAGTGTGCGGACATTTTACATCATGTGTAATCTAATTTAATTGACAAGTCTTTGTGAGGTAGATACCATTATCTTGGTTTTATTGATGAGGAAACATATTCAGAGAGGTTTAAGTAACTTGGAGTCAAGCCAGAACGCCAAGCCTTATCCTTTCCACAACTAATAATGCTACTCCTATACAATATAAAGAGTTAATGGGGCGCCTGGGTGGCTCAGTGGGTTAAGCCGCTGCCTTCGGCTCAGGTCATGATCTCAGGGTCCTGGGATCGAGCCCCGCGTCGGGCTCTCTGCTCAGCAGGGAGCCTGCTTCCTCCTCTCTCTCTGCCTGTCTGTCTGCTTGTGATCTCTGTCAAATAAATAAATAAAATCTTTAAAAAAAAAAAAGAGTTAATACATAATGATTTATGAATAGTTATGTAATATTTTAATGTTAGTTTGAATTATGGAAGCTATATTTGAAAAAGTCAGTGTTTATACACATTTCTTTATAATAGCCAGATTAACCTCTCTAGCAGGTGTCAGAAAGTGGGTTAACTATTCATTTTTATTGTGTAGGTAACTAAGAGAGGTTGTTATGTTAGTAGTTGTTGATTTTAGTTGACCCTGGTCAACTCATTTACTTATTAAAGTTTCTTCGCTGACTCCAGAAGATTGAGAAAAAAAGTGGGGAGTGAGGATGGGTGTGAGAAAGGAGAAAGAAACTCAAATTTCTTGCATGCCATGTGCCAGGTACCATAGCTAGTGGTGGAAACAAGGTTTGGTTTAACTTTTTAAAGGTCCCGCTCTTTCTATTATGTACAGTTCTCTGATTCAGGAAACTGGTCTTGGTGTGGCTATGTTCTGTGCTTCAGGGTCTTTCATGAGGCTGCAATCAAGATGTTGGCAAGGGTTCTGGTCACCAAAGAATGCTCGACTGGTGAGGGATCTGCTTCTAAACTCACATATTAGTAGGCAGGGTTCAGTTCTCAAAGGCCATTATGTTGAGGGCCTTAGTTCCATGTTAGTGGTTATTGGAAGGCTGCTCTCAGTTGCTTGCCATGTGAGCCCTTCTATATGACAGCTGGCTTCATCAAAAAGGGAGAGAGTCTACTAGTAAGATAGAAATCAGAATTTTTTTATAATATAATCATTGACATGACATTTTCTCAACACTTTATTGGTAACATTTTTCAAGTTACTCAAGGGAAGGGAATTATACAAATGTGTGGATATTAGGAAGCAGGCTCATTGGGGCCATCCTAGAGGCTGCCTGACATAGCATCAATAATATCCACTTTATAAGATTGTTGTGAATACTAAAAGAAGTAACATACATTTAAAATTCTCTTCATTTTTGGTCTGACCTTAAACTGACTTTCTAGATATTACCTGTTAGTCTTCTCCATAGGAACCAAACTTATTTTATTACTGAAATGACTTTCTATTTTTTTCTTCCCATCTAGACTTTGTAGAATCTATGTCTTTAATTTGCAATGATTGCTCCCATTGATTTGAACTGTGAAATTGTGTTCATCTTCCAGGGCCTGTCTCAAATGCCACTTTTTAAACTCAGAAGTCATTTCCCTCATCTGATCTCCTCAATGCCTTTTCATAATTTTATTATGGCAAATGTCAGTCTGCCTTGAATTTTTTTTCTTTCTTGCTTAGATTATGAACTCTCAAATGGCAAGGATTGTGTTAATCTTTTCTTTAGCCTCATAACAGCATTTTAAGAACATAGTAAATCATATTTTTTGATTAATAAATTAGTTTTTGGGTGGAAGAAGTTTTAAATGATTGTAGTTGTTTTATTTGTTGTAATAACCAATATTTTTAGCACCACAGGGAATGAAGTATTCCACATAAATTAATTTTTCAATCAACTACGAATATCCTCTTATATGCCTAAAGTGATTTTCCTTTAATCAGTATTTATTCATTCATTTACTCATTTTTTTGACCAACATATATGTAAACATTTATTATTTAATCCCATACATTAGGAATGTGGAATGAAAATCTTTCTAGTACTTTTTGTGTACTTCTCTATATTAGTAATATGTTATATTATTAAAAACAATTTAATCTTTTATTCCTGACTCGGGCAGTGTTTTGAATATCAAATATTGAGCTATAACATTATAGGAACTGTCAGACTATTTAAGGGCCATTTGTCTGTACCCCAAACCATAGTACTTTGGGGTTCTGCCACTAATTTCTAGTTTGTCTTTCTTTTTCTTCAGTTTTGTGCTGTTAGTGACGTAGTTTCTTAGTTCCTTTGCTCTTTTCTTCCAAAGTACTATGTGCTGGGAAATCAGGTAGTCACATATGCTAGCATTTGGTATGAAATGTAAATTCATGGACTGTGAGTTAGGTTGTGAGTTGAAAAGAAAGTGCATGAGATAGGACAGGAAATCTGTTGTGATACCTGAAATGAATTTTTAAAAATTCTTTCTTTTTCAGAAAATGAACTTATTTTATTTACAGTTACATTCTAGATAGGTGAAGTTGTCTCATATGTGTTCCTTTTTAAGTCATATAAGATTTACAGATAAAATCAAGGGGTAAGGTAAATATGGCTTAAATTTTTAGAAGTTTATTTTGTGCTAGTGTCTGAGTGTTCACAGACCGCTGCTAAGTGTCACTCTGTATTTGCAGATATACTCTAAGAAAAAATAATAAGTGTCTTGTATAGCAACAAATCAATCTTGAATATGAGTGTTCTAAAAAGCACATTAAGGAATGGGAATATATACTATTTATCCCTTACATAAAATGAATTTTGGTTGTGAAGTCACTCTACTTTTTATTTTATCAAAAGGTGGTTAGGGACGCCTGGGTGGCTCAGTTGGTTGGACGACTGCCTTCGGCTCAGGGCGTGATCCTGGAGTCCCGGGATCGAGTCCCACATCAGGCTCCCAGCTCCATGGGGAGTCTGCTTCGCTCTCTGACCTTCTCCTCGCTCATGCTCTCTCTCACTGTCTCTCTCTCTCAAATAAATAAATAAAATCTTAAAAAAAAAAAATTTAAAAAAAAATTAAAAAAAAAAAAAAGGTGGTTAGTCACTGTACCCACACATTTTTTCTTCAAAGCTTAAAAAAATAATTTTTATGATTTCACTTTAGATTCTTTCTTTGATTATTAAGTAGCTCTGGCATTATCCTGCTTACCATTTAGGTTTCTGATTGTTTAGTCTTGTGAATGTTTTTAGACTATAAAGAACAAAATAGTGTAATTTAACTATATTAAATCATACTGTATTTTTTTGTCTTTTGGTAAACATGCATCAATATTTTTCATTTAACATAAATTTTGTTTGTTTGTTTTTCTAGGTTAAAAAATGGCCATACCTTAGTAACTAATCAGTCAAATGCTTTGCTTGTGAAAATTTTACCATCATTCTTTTGTTTCCTTTTGGATTGAAAAAATGAATCCAAATACAGAAGAAAGTATGGGATGTTGGAAAAAAGTACCTGTTGAACAGTGGAACATCTAAGAATTAATTTGCAAGAAATTTTACAGAAATAAAATTGTTATGCTTCGATTTTGGTATGGTATTGACTCTCTAGCACATAGGTAGCCCTCCAAAAAAATCATCTAGTTTTCTAAATTATGGAAATTTTGTGGAAGACGTTGACCTGGATTTTGAGCCTTATCATGGCTTCATCGGAATTTCATAGTGACCACAGGCTTTCATACAGTTCTCAAGGTAGGAGTCCTGCTTGTGAAAGTGACCAAAAAATACTGCTATTAATTTGATGAGAAAAGATTTTGAATATTTAGTTTAGGTGAATGTTTTCTCTGGGATATGTAGTGATAGAAGTGGAGGCCCACTGTATCAATAGAGTGCTAGTTTCATAAATCTTGAGGGTTCTAAGTAGTCTAACTTGTTATACTAGTATTTAACATCTAGTGTAATTTGCAGTTGACTGATCTTTCTTAGATGATAGACCCAGACCTCTTATTTTGAATCCTAAACTTTAACAAGCTCATTTATTGCTAAGAGTTACAGGCAAGGTCATGTTCAAAAGGAATCCAAGGGTTTATGCTATAAAAGAGCAAAAAACTAGACATAATCTGATACAAGTTCCTCTAATATGGAGGCTAAGTGATAAAAATACTTTCCAAGCTTAAGAATTCTGATATAAGAACTAGAATCTGAGTAAAAGAGTAAGAGAGGTAAGAAGTACAACTTTTCAAACTCTAGTCCATGGGTTCCTAATCCGAATCCATAGAATTGAACTTTATTTATTTATTTATTTTTAAGATTTCATTTGTTTATTTGAGAGAGAGAGAAAGAGAGAAAGATAGCAATAGAGAACATGAGCTGGGAGGACAGGGAGAAACAGGTTCCCCACTAAGTAGGAAGCCCCATGGGGGGCTTGATCCCAGGACTCTGGGATTATGACCTGAGCCGAAGGCAGAAGCTTAACAGACTGAGCCACCACAGAATTGAAACCAGACGCCATGTAGAATTGAACTTTATATTATAGAAAAGATCTTAACAGAGATCCATGGAGTGAATGACATTTTGTTTTCCATGGACATGGCCAGTCTTTATAGATTTATTAAAATGCCTTTTTGATTGCCCTCCCATGAATGTTTGGTAACTAGTAATTTTTTGGTGTGGATGAGCCAAACTTTCAAGCCTTTCTATGTTGATGTATATCTAGAAGTCTATATGTATACAATGTGGCTCTCAAAGTTTATTAATAAAGCTGTAGCATTTAGTGTGAACTCTTACTTATAAGAGGTGAAATAAATACTGTCTTTTAATTTATTTCTATTTGGTCATATTCTCATGGGAGTTTACATTTGTGGGTGAACTCCATGTATAGACAGTGAGGCAATGGACAGACATTTGGTTTCCCTTAGTGGTAAACCTCACTAAAGGAAGATGTGGTTAAGAAGGTAGATTGGAACTATTAAGTATACATAAATGAGGAAAATATGTGTAATAATTCTTTAAATTTTTTGTCAATCTAAGATTTTTTAAACAGCTTTATTGAGATACAATAAATATATGATGTGATTTACTTATGTAAAGTGCACCATTCAATGGTTTATAGTATATTTGCAGAGTTATGCAACCATCACCACAATCAGTTTTAGAACATTTCAACACCCCAAAAGAAACCCTGTGCCCATTAACAATCACTCCCAAATTCTCTCCAAACCACTCTCCACCCCAGCCCTAAACAGCCTTAATCTACTTATGTCTTGAGATTTTCCTATTCTGAATATTTCCCACAAAACGAATCACATAATATGTGGTCTTTTGAGATTGACTCCTTTCACGTTGCATAATGTTTTTAGAATGTTAGATAATGAGCTTTAATAATGAAGGCAGTTATTATGAAGTTTCATTTATGTCATACATGTATCAGTTCTGTGTTGAATAATATTCCATCGTGTGAATATACCACATTTTATTTATTCATTCATCAGTTGATAATCATTCAGATTATTTCTCCATTTTGGCTATTATGAATAATGCTGCTATGAACAATCATGTACAACTTTTTGTGTAGATATGTGTTTTCATTTCTCTCAGGTAAATACCTAGGAGTGGAATTGCTGAGTCCGATGGTAGTTCCATGTTCAACCTTCTGAGGAACTGCCAGACTGCTTTCTGAAGTGGCTTCTGTATTTTCCATTCCAACTGACAATTTAAAAAATATTTCTGCAAAGCTGTAGAAATTCAATATTAACTCCTTTGGATATCTGAGCTAAATTCTATTATTTTAAATATGTGTACTTTTCACTGTTTTTTATTTCCCTATAAAATATTCCTGTTTCCTATAAGAATTTAGCTTTTAGATTCCAGTAAGAAATAAATGTAAAAACAAAAAAATAGTCTTTCAAACTAATTTTAAAATAATCCCATTTTGAGGAACAATTGAACTTAATTCATCATTAGATTTTAAGCTTCATTTTGTTTAATATAACAGTTTTTATTCATATCTCACATATAATGATGCTGATATAGTTTTTGTTGTTTATACTGCTACTTCTTCGTTCTGTTAAATTTTCTTTTCTTCCATGTGTTTTCTCTGGATTCTCTGCCTTGTGATTACAAAGAGGAATTCCTGACTTATCTAGAACACTACCAGCTAACTATTCCAATAAGGGTTGATCAAAATGGAGCTTTTCTCAGCTTTACTGTGAAAAATGATAAACACTCCAGGAGAAGACGGAGTATGGACCCTATCGATCCACAGCAGGCAGTATCTAAGTTATTTTTTAAACTTTCAGCCTATGGCAAGCACTTTCACCTAAACTTGACTCTCAACACAGATTTTGTGTCCAAACATTTTACAGTAGAATATTGGGGGAAAGATGGACCCCAGTGGAAACATGATTTTTTAGACAACTGTCATTACACAGGATATTTGCAAGATCAACGTAGTACAACTAAAGTGGCTTTAAGCAACTGTATTGGGTTGGTAAGTAGATGTTATAATTTTTAGTTTCTGATGGGGAAATAAATTCACAATGTAAATGTCTTTCCTCCCATTAAGAATATACAGAGTTGGGTTAAGAAAGGAAGATAATAGTCTAAATTATTTTTGTTATTTCTGCTGTCTTTGCTTTTGATAGCCCTTTGATAGTGTTTGCATTAACTCTTCAAAGAATAATTTTTAGAACTGTATATTATTTGTAGGATAAATTAAATACATTGATTGCTAGTTTCTCTGTAAATGGTGTTGGGCTTTATATATAAAACAGATTTTTTTTTGAATAAGAATAATCCAAAATAAGGGTGCTTGGGTGGCTCAGTGGGTTGGGGCCTCTGCCTTTGGCTTGGGTCATGGTAACGGGTCACGGGATTGAGCTTTCTGCTTGTCAGGGAGCCTGCTTCCCCTGCCTCTCTGCCTACTTGTGATCTCTGTCTGTCAAATAAATAAATAAAACCTTTTTAAAAAAAGAAAAGAATAATCAAAAATAAATCTGTATTGAAACTTCTCATATATTAAAATGACACTTGCTATTAAATATGATAGAAAAATACTGTTCCCAGTCATCAGCACTGCCATCTAAGTTTGGATACTCTTCTATATCTAAGGGGATAGTGGATTGTCACCCATCTATTCTTAAACCTTTATTTATTTTTTTTTAAAGATTTTATTTACTTGACAGAGAGAGAGATCACAAGCAGAGAGGCAGTCAGAGAGAGAGGGGGAAGCAGGCTCCCTGTTGAGCAGAGAGCCCAATGTGGGGCTTGATCCCAGGGCCCTGAGATTATAACCTGAGCTGAAGGCAGAGGCTTAACCCACTGAGCCACCCAGGTGCCCCTATTCTTTATCCTTTATTAAGACGTTCTGACTTTTGCTCTCTTTCCCTCTATTTTTTAACACCTTTTTGTTTTACTTTGTTTCCTATTGAAACTGCATGGCCCATGTTGACTACCTTTGGCTACTTAAGATGTGGTCTGCCAGGTTTGCCCACTGAAGTTACTGTTTTCTCCTTGGCAACTAATAATGAATTTGTGAGCAGATACTTTGAGACTATGTAAATACCTTTGCCCGCCACACTTAGTAACTCCTGCATCTATTCTTATTTTGTTTTATGTTTCATTTTTAATCAAATGTAAAATGTAAACACTTTTTCTAAAAATCCCACTTTTTGAAGGGCGCCCTCCTATTTTTTTTTTTTTTAAAGATTTTATTTATTCATTTGAGAGAGAGAGACAGTGAGAGAGAGCATGAGCGAGGAGAAGGCCAGAGAGCGAAGCAGACTCCCCATGGAGCTGGGAGCCCAATGTGGGACTCGATCCCGGGACTCGATCCCGGGACTCCAGGATCACGCCCTGAGCCGAAGGCAGTCGTCCAACCAACTGAGCCACCCAGGCGTCCCCCCCCTCCTATTTTTAAGTAGGCTCCACACCTGATGTGGGGCTTGAACTCAAAATCCTGAGATCAAGCTGAATTGACTCGACCAATTGAGCCAGCCAGGTACCCTTCAAAGGTCCTTTTAACCAATTCTGTTTCTAGTTGTAAATAATGTAAATATAGAGATAATTAGTGTTTTCTAATCTTATTTTCTCACCCATTGTTTCAGTATTTCAACCCTTGCCCCATTCAAAGAAGACTTCCTAATATTACTGTTTGTCTATTGTTCAAAATAATGTCACATTTTAGTTTGCTTTATATTTAACCATGGCTTTCTTATCCAGGTTTTGTATTTCTGGAGTTTCTAATTATTGTTATTTTGTCTTATTGTGAAAAAAAAAATCAAAATTTTATTTTTAACCAAATGATCAGTATTATCCATTTCCTTAGTCTTTGTATCTATTGCTTGGAATATATTCCATTCTTTGGAGGCCCTTTTTTTTTTTCCAGTCTGTTGGTTAATTTCTTGAGCTATTGTACATCTCTCATATTGGGATTCTTTTTTCCTGGTTAGTTCTACATCTTCCTCTTTCTGAGTTTACATCCTGCTTTTATTGGAGAATATCTTCAAGTAATTATGTCAGAAAATGTATCTGAGAAGTAACATTTCTGAATCCTTACCTATTTGAAAGTTACTTTATGTTGCCTTCATATTTGGTTAATAATTTAGCTGGATGTGGAATTCTGGTTTCAAAAATCAGGGGCACCTGGGTGGCTCAGGTCATGATCCCATGGCCCTGGATTGAGCCCCACATCAGGCTCCCTGCTCAGCAGGAAGCCTGCTTCTGCTTCTCCCTCTCCCACTCCCCTACTTGTATTCCCTCTCTCACTGTCTCTGTCTCTGTCAAATAAATAAATAAAATCTTTTAAAAAAAATCATTTTCCTTCAGAACCATGGATGGTGGAATTGGGAAAGGGAAATATGGGGCATCAAATTTATAAGTACGATTTATGTCTTAGGGAATGATTTAAGGATCTTTAAAAAAATTATCACTGATTAATTTTGGGAGAATTTTGGGAAGCAGTCTGCTTCTTGTTCTTTTCTTTTTCTTTCCTAAGATTTTTCCTCAATGAACGTGATATGATCTTCTTTTTATCCTTTCTATTTTAAGAAGTTTATAATAATGTCCTAAGCTGTGGATCTTCCTTCCTTATCCTTATTTGATATATAATGGTTGCTTTCAATTTAAAGACACACCTTCAGCTTAGAGAAATTTAATAAATTATTTCCTTAATTTCTCTTCCTGTTCCCTACCCCTGCCTTTTTGTAATTGGTTCTTTACTTCCCTCATCTTTCTCTTTTTCCTTCTTATTCTATTTTATTCTAAGTTCTATGAGATCTCTCCAATTTTGCTTTCTTTTCCTTCAACTGATTTAAAAATTACAAGCAGTCACACTTCTTATTTTCAAGAGATTTTCCTTTTTAATTGTTCCTTTCTTTACATTTTGTTCTTATTTCTTAGTTATGTCCACAGTTGCCTTTCAACATTTTCCCTTATTCATTCTTTCATTCACCAAATATTTATAAGTACCGATCATATAATAGGCACTGATCTATGTGCTAGGAGTACAACACTGAACAAAAGAGAAATTCTTGTCATCACAAAGCTTGCATTCTCGTGGAGGATATACATAATCAGATAAATAAATAAAAATCACAGTACGTTGGATAATGATAAGTTCTAAGAAGGAAAAATTACTGAGTGAAGACCTAAGGAAAATGAGGAAAGTAAGCTGACATCTGAAGGAAAGGATTTCCAGGTGGAAATCTTTAAGTATGAAGATGTGAGCTAGGAGTGTTTGGGAGACAGCAAGAAGACTGCCCTGGCTGGAACTCATGAAAGAAAGAGAGTGTAATGGAAGGTGAGGTTGGAAAGAGAACTGCGGCCAGATGGTAGATTTTAGAAGACACAGGATCAAATCAATGATGACTCTAAGCTTGAGGCCTGGACAACTAGAAGAAAGCAGCCACGAGTTGAGATAAGAAAGACTCAGGTATTAACTGAGATGGAAAACCTGGAGGAGGACCGTACTATGGGTCAGTGTATATCTTAAATTCAGTTGGACTTTTTAAACTTGATATGTTGTATAACATATTGGATATGCAAGTCTGAAATTCAAGAGAGGGATATGAATCATGGATTTATAAAATTGGGAATCATCAATATATAGATGATATTTAAAGCCAGGAGATTATATGAAATTGCTTGGGGTGAGGGAATATAGAAAGAATAAAGAAGAGATTAAAAAAAAAAAAAGAGGCTTAAGGAACTGAGCCTTTGGGCACTCTAGGAGGTTAGGGAAGTCAGAAAGATGATGAAGAGAGAGCAAAGGATAATGAGGTAAGAAAGTTAGAGGAAAACCAGACAAATATCGTAGAAGCTAAGAAAAGGAAGCATTTATTTCAAGAGAAAAATGCTGCCAAGTCAAAATAAGAGGACTGAAAAATGGCCATTGGATTTATCAATGAGGAGATTGTTGGTGACCTTGACAAGCAGTGCTGAAGTCATGGTGTTATATGGAATATAGGCAAAAACCTGATTGGAGTAGGTTTGAAAAGCAATGGGAGAAAAGAGGACATAGATAATTATTTTAAAGACTTTTTTGAAAAAGTAAATGATCAGTTGCTATAGACAGAGTGGAATCAGATGAGATTTTGTTTTATTTGATAAAGAATGGAATGATTATGTAGAGAAAAGGAAAAATTTTCAAGTTCCTCCATTAAAGAGGAAATAAAAACGATTATATGATCACGAGGTGCAGGTGGGCAGATATTTGGGTTGCAGGAGTTTGCAGGAGGTTATACGATGTTTATTGGAATGGAAGATGGCAAGATGAGTCATTAGGGATTAAGAGGAGACAAGAAATTATGGAATACTTATCCAACAGAACAGGATACTGAATGTATTAGAGAAATGTAGTAAAATTGCTGTGAAGCATTAAGGACATTGTTGAGATTATGGTTATGAATTTAAAGTGAGACTAGTCAGCATCTCGATGTGTTTTTCTCGGTCTAAATGAAGCTGCAAGGTTGCAGGCCCAAAGGATCAAAACTGGTTTGATCAGAGTTGTGGTTTATCAAATAAATTCTGTGAAGGAAGAAAAGAGCAAGGGAATTGAAGGTGGAACTGAAGATGGATTAGGAGAGAGTGAGGACTGAAGTAGGTGGAGTATAATGAAAAGATGGTATAATCCTGAGGTCTTAGTGGGTGTAAAAGAACTATCTCTTAGAGTTGGGCTACTAGAGGGATAGTCCTAGAAGAATGGGATACTTGAAATTGAGATTTTGACAGGGTTGCAAGCATTGAAAATACTGAACTCTAGGGTTTGACTATGGATATGGGCTTAAGATAAAATGAATGACAAGATATTTGATGGAGAGCAGGTCAAGGGATTGAGAGGGCAGGAGTTGAAGGAACCATCTATGTCTGTAGTCCTTAACCTGGGGTGCGTGAATGAAATTCAGGGGATTTGTGAACTGGAATGGGGATAAATGACATCTTTATCTTTACTAATTCTTTTTTTTTTTTTAAGATTTTATTTATTTATATGGCAGACAGAGATCACAAGCAGGCAGAGAGGCAGGCAGAGAGAGAGGAGGAAGCAGGCTCCCCGCTGAGCAGAGAGCCTGATGCGGGACTGGATCCCAGAACCCTGGGATTGTGATCTGGGCTGAAGGCAGAGGCTTTAACCCACTGAGCCACCCAGGCGCCACTATCTTTACTAATTCTTAACTGAAATTTAACAGTTCCTTCAATTATGAATGTAGATAACAAACCAATAAGGTAATAGCTGACACCAATAGAAATTATAGATATTTTCATGTCATTTTACAGTTTTGCAGGTTCTTCAAAATATTACTTATGTTAATCACCATTGTAAAATTATGATAGTTATTAGCTCCGCTGCAGATCTTTTTATTTAAAGTGTTGGAAAAAGCCACATTCATTCTTATATTACATTTTTAAAAATACTTTGTTAATGATATTTCACTACAACAGTTTTCTTTATAATCCTATATTTTTTTCTATATTTAAAATATTATTCTTAGAAGTAGTCCCTAGGCTTCATCCCCACTAGATTTCTAAAGGAATCCAGAACACACACACATACTTTTAAGAACTGGTCACTTAAGATAGTGAAATCAACAATTATTTCAGGAATAGTATTGCAGAGAATGACAGTGATCTAGAAGTTAAATCTTGAATGAATGAGGAAAGTGCCTATGGCTTATTAGTAACTGCAATAGCAGAGGGAGCTGGTGATGGCATGAGATTGGAAGCTGGCAGGGGTTTTTGTGGTTTTTGTTGTTGTTTGTTTTAGAGGAAGGAGAGAGTGAAAATTGTTTAGAAATGGCAGTGAATCACATGGACACTTCCCCTACCTCCTCGTCCAATAGGAGACATATAGGAAAGAAAACAGGATCCACCATTCCAGAGGATTGCAGGGAAGAAAGAGTGTCATTTTGAGAGACCCAGGTGTTTGAGCAAGATGAAGTGAACATTCACAAATGAGGCTGAGCTTGAGTTTGAGAAGGCACAAGGGAAGTGTTTTAAATGGTGAAAGGGGAGAGTTAGGGTATGGAATCAGAAAACATGATGCACATAACCATAGGAGGAATTGAATCCAGGGGATGCGTCTTGGACTTCTTGTAGGGATTGGCATGTTAGGGAAAGGGGGCTGGATGGTTTTCATCCTGATGGCCTGAGGCACACTGTGTAGAGGTGAGTGGAGGTGCAGAAGGAAGTGAGGGAGAGCAGGGTTCTTGCTAGGCATGTGCAGATTTCTGGCCCTCCATCATCTACCCTCCAGAACTTTTCTAATTTTGTAATAATTTTCCCCCTTCTTCCCTCTAGCTCCAATAGCTCCTTGCTGTTCCTCAAATACTGTATGTGTGCTCATACCTCATTGCCTTTGTTGCCATTCCCACTGTCTGATCTGCTCTTTCACAAGATACCTGTCTGACCTGCTCCTTCATTTTGTTCAGGTTTCTGTACAAATATCACTTTATTAGAGAGGATGTCCCTGACCATCGTAAACAGTATATAATTCTCTCACTTCTGATTAGTTTCTGTCCTCTTAAACTTCTTTTTTTTCTTAGGGCACCCCAGAGTGCTGTTTTAAAATCACTTAACATTGCCAGATTGATCATTTATCCAATGAATGAATCACTCTTATCTAGGTCCTCCCACCAGAATATAAGCTCCATCATAGAGCCAGAAGTT
Source organism: Neogale vison (assembly GCF_020171115.1). NCBI lineage: Eukaryota > Metazoa > Chordata > Mammalia > Carnivora > Mustelidae > Neogale > Neogale vison. The sequence continues at coordinate 222,647,976 of NC_058091.1, forward strand.
GGTTTTGTTTACTACTGTATCCCCACCACATAGAATAGTACTTACCATGTGGTAGGCACTCAGAACATCCTCAGTGAAAGAATAAATAAAGTCAGAAACAACCCTCAGAGGATAAAGGGATGATAATAATATACTGCCTAATAATAAACTAATAAACTCCAAAATCAATTGAAGAATTGGTTGCTTAACTTTGCTTAGTCTGTATTTCTCACCTGCAAAGTAGAGATGATAGTAGTACTTACTTCACAGAGCTAGTAAGAATAAGTGAGAAAATGTGTACAAACATCTTACAGAGTACCTAATACTTAAAATTTCTGGATTTTTTTTCCAGAGTCTTTCCATATTTGAAATTAGAGATTTTATTTACTTACCAAGCTACTGATTCTGATTTCCCCCAACAACCTGAACTTCTTGTCTGGAACCTTTCAACATCCTTCTGCCCACAGGTTAGCAAGATACGACTTTAGTGCTCTATCTTTCTGGGCAGTACTCATAACCTCACTTCTTATAGTTCTCTCTTACCAAAACTTCTTACACATGCCCTCTTTTCTGTAAGACCATGCTCAGTTTGTGATCACATTGTTACTCTTCCTGGTAGAATAATTCATGTTCAGGTATTAGACTGTGTTAATGGCATATTATGTTATTCCTGTCAGTATTTGCATTTAATTTAGGGACTTATATCCTTAAAGTAAAGCAGACAATGGCGAAATAATGGCTTGCTTTTTTGGTTTTTTTTTTGCATTCTTTAGTTCATTTAGTGTAGGTGCTTGCCAATTTCACCTATAAGTTAGAGCAGCTTTGATTATGTTTTATCTTTCTTTTCAAGCATGTGGTACTTAACATTAATTTCCCTAAACAGAATCATAGAGATTTAGATTCAAAGGGACCTTAGAGATTATCCAGACCAGAGATTTTCAGCTTTTTTTTTTTTTAAAGCAGTAAGACCTTTTTCTCAAATGAAATGTTATGTAGAAAGGTACTATATAGATTAATAAAAGCACAGCTGATTCCTAAGTGCAGGAATCTAAGCCCCATAGGTCTCCCTTTGTTGTCTGGGGTAGTCCCTTGAGGGCACTTCCCTGGAACCCTTAGGGCACCCCAGAGTGCTGTTTTAAAATCACTAATTTACACCAACCCTTTCATTTTTCCAGCTGAGGAAATACACCAAGAGAGTTTGTGTTTCACCCAGTGTTACAGCATAAATTAGTTGGATTAAGAGCAGTCCTCACATGTGCTATATTTAAGAAAACACTAATAGACCAGTATGGAAGTTCTTATTTCTAATGCAGATAACTTTTACTCTCTCATTTCTTTAAATCTACCAACTTTTATCTGGTGTTCATACTACATATGAAACACTTTCTATAGTTATAACCGATAAAAAGATTTATGAAACATTAACCTTTTGCCTATAAAAAAGCAAATAGTATAGTTGGGGAGATAAAACATGGAGTTGAAAAGTTATACCAAATGTAAATATAGCTTCCAGACTTGAGAGGTAGCAAAAAACTGTGACATTAATTAAAAATAAATGATACCAATAATAAGCTCTGTTGGAGCTCAAAAGAAGGTTGAAGCTACTCCATTTGGGCTAGAGAAAGATTTAAAAAGGAACTATAGTTGAGCCAACACTCTGCTATGTGAATAGGTATAAGGAATATATCATATGAATAAGAGCAGAGCTTTATGTGAATTGCAGCTCCTCATTTATCTCTATGTAATTTTGGAGAAGTTCTTAAGCTCTGAGTCGGTTACTTCATCTGCAAAATGGAGATAAATAGGATATATATCAGTCAAGGACATATTAATTGGTATGACATGAACTTTAAAATGTCCATTGTTTATCACAATAGAAATTTATTTCTCCTTTGTATCAGTGTCTATGCTGGGCAGCTTTCCATGAAGTCAGTCAGGGACACAGATTGCTTCTCTTTCAGCTTCTGCCTTCCCTAGGTAGTTTTTCAGAAAGAGTATTTTCTTTGGGAAGGTTTTCAAGAGATGAGCTTAAAAATATATATAGTATTCTTCTCATTTTCTATTGGCCAAAACTTAATTACAGAGCTATCCCTAAACACAGAGGATGTAGTTAAGCTGTGTGCACAACTTGGAAAGGAAACAAGTCTTAGCGAGTACATGGCAATCTCTGCTACCTCACAGAAGTTTGTGGAAGATTGGAGGAAATAATGTATGTGACATGCTTAGTACAGGACATGTATGGCCTGTAGAAGAATTTAAAAAATCCTCTTTAAGATATAGATAAATTTATATAATGTTTTGCGGGGTACAGATAATTGACTGAATTTCTATTAACATGTATTTTAACCTCTTTTTGGAAAGGTATCGACTTATTTTGACTCTTGGCAATGATAATTGACTTTTAAAATGATGCTTCTTGGTAAATTCTTTTCTCCTTCTTTTAGCATGGCGTTATTGCTACAGAAGATGAAGAATATTTTATTGAACCATTAAAGAATACCACAGAGGATTCCACACATTTTAGTTATGAAAATGGTCATCCTCATGTTATTTACAAAAAGTCTACCCTCCAGCAACGACATCTGTATGATCACTCTCATTGTGGGGTTTCAGGTGAGTGAGTGTGTGGCCTTTACAAAGTGTATTGTGCTGTATTGCCACTGTCTTTCTTCTGACATCTATGGAAAGGTTAATAATAAAAGTCAATAGGAATTTGAGTAATTAGAATGATAATGCCCAGAGTCCTCTTAAAAGATGTCACCTATTCAAATACCATATGACTTCATTCATATTTGAAATTTAAGAAACAACATAAGGAAAAAATGGAAAAAAAAAAAAAGAAGACACGAACAAAAAAAACAGACTCTTAATTACAGGGAGCAAACCGGTGGTTGCCAGAGGGAGGGTGGATGTGGGGGTGGGTAAAATAGATAAAGGGGATTAAGAGCACACTTGTGTTGATGAACACTGAGTAATGTATAGAATTTTTGAAACATTATGTTCTACACCTGAACCTATTATAACTGTATGTTAATTATGTTAATTATACCTAAATTAAAAAAATAAGAAGAAAAAACCCCACTTTTTTATTGGGGGAAAAAAAGGATGTCACTTATCAATAGTTGGAAGCTCTTTGAGACATTCTTAAAATATAAGTCTGTGTTAAATTATTTTTTCTTTGAAGGGGAAAAAACCCCACCCTATTTTATCCAGGTAATAGTTATAATTTTCAAGCACAAGTGTTGCCTAGTCCTCTTTGCTGTCTGGTTAGCCTGATGTTTTTATGCTAATGGGGAGATGTTAGACACTTGAATAAAATTTGAAGAGTCTTAAGGTAGTATTCAAGTGTTAGGGTACTATAGAAATATATAGCAGGGACAGCAAACCTAGAAATGAATAGTCAAAGAAGGCTTCATGAAAGAAGGGACTTCTGAGCTGAGGCTTGATGGAGAAAGAGAAGGTAGCTGTGCAGAAAGAAGTAGAGGGAACAGTGGGTAGAATGTTCCATATAGCGGAAACAGCATTTACAAAAGTCCTGAACCAGAAGAGAGAATTTCACATTGCAGTCATTGCCAGTTCATAGAACGGGTTATTCGAATGTGGACTGGAGGGATGGGTGGATTTCATAGTGGGTGAGGAGTGGCCATGAGAGATGAAACTGAAGTGACAAGGAAGGCCAAGACACAAAGGGCTTGTAAACCATATTAAGGAATTTGTTTATCCTAAGTGTGCTGGAAACACATTGAAAGGTTTTAAGCAGGAATGACAGGATCAGATTTGGGTGTTAGAGTCATAACCCTGGCAGTCCTGTGGAGACTGACTGAGAGAAAAGCAACACTAGAGGTGAGGGGTTAGGAGGCTGTTTAGTCTAAAGATTAGAAAACTTACAGAATAGAGGATATATCTGGCATAATAGAAAAAATATGGGCTTTGGTGTAGTTTTAGACAAATGAACCAAACTCTCTAAATACTTTTCTCAGCACACATTGGTTGCTCAAATTGTAGCTATCATTATTATTGAGATGACTGTTTCAAGTATTTAGAGCTATTATGTTAAAAAAAAAAAATTAAGGGCACCTGGCTGGCTTAGTTTGTGGAGCATGCAACTCTTGATCTTGAGATTGTGGGTTTGAACCCCACATTTGATATAGCGTTTACTTAAAAATAAAATCTTCACAGGTGCTCCTGGGTGGCTCAGTTAGTTAAGTGCCTGACTTTTGATTTGGCTCAGGACGTGGTCTCAGGGTTATGGTATCAAGTCCCCAGCTGGGCTCCTGTGCTCAGTGGGGAGGCGCCTTACGATTCTCTCTCTCCCTCTGCCCCTCCCCTGTCTCTCTCTCTAAAAAAATTAATAATAATAATAAATAAATAAATAATAAAATCTTTAAAAAATTTGAAGATTCAATTTGTTCTGTATAGTTCTTGTAGGTGGAGCCAGGGACAGTATATTTCAGTATTTCAGCAGGTTTCAGCTTAATACAAAGAAAAGTTCAGCAACGAGTAATTTTAGAAAAAAGTGGGAAGGGTTCAACAAGTAGATTTATAAAGAATAGAATGGGTTAAACAAACCCATTGTTTTGTTTATATCCATATGCTTCTTGGGCACCTTTTCTTCTGCTTCAAGTCTAAGATGGCTCTGGAGTTCTTTTTTCAAGTGACTGTTCTCATTCTAGATACACGTCTTGAGTGATCTCTGGGACATCCTTGTTGATGAAGAGTAATTGATACAGTAAAAATAAAAAGTAATTGATACAGAAAAAGACCACTTTTATGTCATGCTTAAGACATATATTTATTTGTTTGCTTGATTGCTTTTTTAATTAACTCTCTTCACTAGAATATAAGCCTCATGGGAGCAGAGACTTTTCTTGTTTTATTGCTGCATCTCAACACCTCAAATAGCCTGACACATACATACTAAATGCTTAAGGCATGCTTAAGGCATGACATAAAATTTCATAGAAAACAATGAAAAACTTTTTGATGGATCTTTGTACTGAGAAATGAAACTAAAAATTATGGAAATAGTTTAGTTTATCTATATTTACTGAATTTAAACTGTAAGTACAACAATATATAAATTCCTGAAAAACTAGGATTCAAATATTTAGTTGTTTATTACAATATAATTTTCCTATCATTTTTTTCCATAACATGGCATTCTTCACATCATGATTGTAAAGATGACTTTTTGCAAAAATATTTAAAGATTTCATTGTATTCTGAAAGATCACTCTTAACCCTTAGATATTCAAATTATCCTCTTTTGGAGGGCCTATCTTATTATTCATTGGTCTTGCTGAGGTAGATCCTTCTTTTCCAAAGGTTGAGGCATGAATCAGATAGTTCAGTAAATCTACTCTTATTGCCAACATAAAATTTTGTCCTTGTTGGGGAGGATTTTCTTCTTTTATGGTCTCTCCCCCTGGATTACTGTGCTATTGGCAAAAAATAAAGCAGGTGAATGAGATATTCTTGAATGGCTGAAAAATCTTAAGTGAACTACTGTGACTATTTCCTCACTTTTAGTCTATTCACTAGTCATTTCTGTTACCTTTAACACCAGTCTATTTAGTTCAGACCCTTGTTATCTCTTGCCTGCACCCCTGTAATGACTTTCTAACTGGAGTCTTACTGTCTTCAGTTTTGTTTTTGTCCTTAGTGGGCTGTCCTACATCTGGCTATATTATACTCTTTCTTCCTTTCTTCCTTCCCTTCCCCCCTCCTTTTTGAGATTTTATTTATTCATTTGAGACAGAGACAGAGAGAGTACAGGCAGGGGGAGAGGCAGAGGGAGAGGGAGAAGGAGACTTCCGCTGAGCAGGGAGCCCAACATGGGCTGGATCCCAGCATCCTGGGATCATGACCTGAGCCGAAGGCAGACGCTTACCTGACTGAGCCACAAAGGTGTCCCTTTATTACACACTTTGAAATGTTTCACTGGCTTCCCAAGAGTGGAAAATCTGTCATAGTTCCCTAAGTTCTATAGGAATATCACTTTAAAAAAATATTTTATGATTAATAAGTTTGGGAAATGTCTGGTTAAGAACTATTGATCTTAATTATGATACTATTTTGACAGCATAATTCAAATGACATGTGCATTTATAGGTGTTAATTCCCAGTTAACCAGTTATTGGGAACTCAATTTTATATCAAAATATAATATAGAAAAACCCTTTGAGAGGGGGCATATTTATCTCATATTCAGACATAAATTTTCCCATTCTGATTAAATTGTATTATCAATCTCAAAAAATAATAAAAAATACTTGTTATTTGTAGAAAATTTAGTAAATATGTGCTAAAAAGAAAGTGAAAATTGCTCTTTACCACTACCCAGGGATAAATGAATAGTCTTGTCCATTGATGTAGATATTATTATGTCTCTATACCTGCATTATTTACTTATGTATTTATTAAATAAATATTCATTTAGTATGTATGTGTCAGGCTATTTGAGGTGTTGAGATGCAGCAATAAAACAAGAAAAGTCTCTGCTCCCATGAGGCTTATATATTCTAGTGAAGAGAGTTAATTAAAAAAGCAATCAAGCAAACAAATAAATACATGGCCAACTATCAAGAAGTAACAAGTGCTGTTAGTGAAAAATAAAGCAGGTCCATGCAATAATTTTGAACAACTTGTATATATTAAGAATATTTTGAACAGCTTGTATATATTAGAAATATTTTGAGATTGATCAAAATTTAAGATCTTATTTCAGATGACAAAGAGATCTACATATTTGACTGTGAGGAAAAGTTCTTTATTGTATAGATTTATGGAGGAATGTTTTCTTTGACATTCTAAACTCTTTCCAAAATTAATTTGAGCATATGTAGTAAGTTCATTTGAATAACTACTGATCTTTGTTTTGAAACAAGTCAGTTGTGTATTCTCTTTTAGACTAAACAAGATATTAGTTACAGATCATTAAGCTTAACATTAAGCAGTCAGTTGACAATTACAGCATGTAGATAATGTTTTGTAATGATCTAATCATGCTGGATTAATTTAATTTTTAAAGTGAAACCAGATATCTTGATTACATTTATTCATTGTGTGTGTATTTTTTATACATCAGACTACAAATTCTTTGCATAGAAGACTCTTTCCATTTATGAATATCCATCAAAGACATTATATATACATTTATCTGTTGGAGTGAATACCAAGCAAACTAACAATTTAAAAAGCTGAAAGTCTGAAATTTTTTAAAATGATGATAACAATAACTACTTTAAATTGAGTACTGTCTAATGAGGAACGTTATTGCTGTGTTTATTTTGCCCAGTCAAGTCCAATTCTTTTCACAAATACTTAAAATAAATATAAGGAGAAATTGAATGGATCAAAGGAGTGAAAATGATCAAAATAATGGAAATAAAATCCTACATTTAGACATTTAGACTGTTCATCTGGAGGAAGGGAAAACTAGGCATGATTTGAATACATGGGTGGTTTTATGATATTGGAAGATGAGCAAAAAAAGAACTGGAATTATGAAAATGCAGAAAGGATTTTGACCATTTCATAACAGTTATTACTACAAACTCAGTGGCTTAAGCAATATACTTTTATTATCTCACAGTTTCTGTGGACCTGAAGTTGTACATGAATGAGTTAATTGACTTAGCCTCAGCCAGGACTGGGTTCTCTTCTAGAGTCTTGACAGGGGAAGAATCTACCTTCCTATTCCCAAGATTGTTGGCAGCATTCAGTCCCTTGCTATTAAAAGACTGAAAGCTTTAGTTTGGGGCTAGTTGTCTGCCAGAGGCCATCTGTAGTTCCTTGTCATGTACAGTTCGCCAATTTGGTTGTCTGCTTCCTTAAAACCAGCAAGGGAAAGACTAGTAAGAAAGATGCTCCAATATTATGTAATATAATTATGTACTCATCTATGTGTAATCATGTATCTCCCTTTATCTTTGCTGTATTCTCTTGGTTAGAAGCAAGATACAGTCCCACTCACACTAAAGAGGAGGAGATCACACAAAGTGTAAACATTGGCAGGTCATAGGGGCCATCTTAAGAGTCTGTCTGGAAGAGGGGAGTACTTACTGGCTGTCCAGAAGTTATACTATTGAAATAAAAAGTAATATGTCTCTCCCTCTCTTGGCCTTTAGGAACAAAATATACTCATTTAATTTATATGAGTTTCAAAACTATTTTACTGGTATTCGTCATAGTCCTTTCCATCTCTTATTTCTTGAAATTTTTAACTCTTACCAAAGTAATTTTTAAAGGGTTAAGGCTAAAAAAATTAGAAAAATAATAGAAAATGCTGCCAGTTCCTGTCAACTATATTATATAAATTAATCTGATTCTCCCTCACTAAATTGTTTAATAAGTAGATGTTAGAAAGATCATACAGATACGAAAGTAAGGTATGCAGAGGACCTATACCTGTTCAAGTTTATTAAATAAAGGTAAATGTAAATGAGACAAGTGTTTACAAATACCATAGAACTAAAAGGTTTTCTCTGTACTGAAGGACCAACTGTTAGAAAACAAAGGATTAAAAAACTGCAATCCAGTGAAACGTGGTTTAAAGGAAGCCATGCTGGAATCGTAATCCTTCAACTCTCATTGTAGCACCACTTACCTCTAGGTTTTCGAAGAGGACTACTTTGGGTCTTTGTTAGTATAGTTATATATCGTAAAACTAAATAAAAAACTTAATTCACAGGCTTTTAGAATTGAGATTTCTAGAGCAGTAGAATTGCTCTAATTAAGATAGTTTAATAATAAATCTTACTTTAACATAAATGCTCAGAGACATTTCAAGAATAGGATTTTGGGGGTACCTGGCTGACTCAGTTGGTAGAGCATGTGACTCTTGATATTGAGGTGGTGAGTTCAAGCTCCACATTAGGCATAGAGCTTACTTAAAAAAAAAAAAGGAACAGATTTTTGCAATATTGATGTTCTTCATCAGAATTGTCTTATGGTATTTATAAAGTTAATGCTCTAGTTGTTTTTGAGAAAACTTTATATATAAAGTACATCTATATTTTAAAATATTATGACATAATCAGTCACTGGAATAGTATGCAATGATGATTTTAAAATATTTTTATTCATTAGGCTTATTTTTTGTTTTTATGACCAGCTGAATGTTATTAATGTTCAATTTGTTTCAAATAAGATGATTATTTTGAAAACTTCAAAGAGTTTAATTTTCTCACTATTATATTTCCTCATCCCCTCTCCTCACTGAAATATCTTAATACTTTTGAAAATTTATAAGAAGCATGTCTATATGAAAGATTTAAAAAGAAGTAAGCTTCATTGGTGAACCTGTCTGACCTAGTTAATTATTTTATTGTAGACCTCATAAGAAGTGGCAAACCTTGGTGGCTGAATGACACATCTACTTTTCCTTCTTCACTACCAATTAATGGCACGCATATCCGCCACAGACAGAAGAGATCAGTAAGCATTGAGCGGTTTGTGGAGACATTGGTAGTGGCAGACAAAATGATGGTGGGCTACCATGGCCGCAAAGACATTGAACATTACATTTTGAGTGTGATGAATATTGTAAGTTTGATGCCTCTATATAATATTCTAACTTAATAATTTGTGGTTTTGACTGAGGTCATGGATTTTTAATGTGAATTAATGATTTTAAGAATTTACTCATCTAAAATGAGAAAGAATTAATATATTAATGTTTCAGTTCCATAGGAAATAAATTTAAAGATGAACTTTTGTTCATTTTAGATAATGTGTTTTTGAATGGGTCATATAAATCCTATTTAAGAGGTTTTCTTTAACTTGAAACATCAGCTCACCCGCTTAATGACTATGTTATAGTTCAGTTTTAGGAGAAAATATTTCTTGAGGTAGATTTATATAAAAATCTTTTATGGAGGCATCTTGAGGGTAGAATTCTAAGTTAGATGGGATAAAATAATATCTTTTTATATACAAAGTGGTTTAATTTATGAAAAATTGTTTTATCATTCTTTTAAAAAGTACTAAGCAATCAGCCTATGATTTTTGTCTGACTTTGTGTCTTTTCTTATTTTCTGGAGGTCAGGTTGCCAAACTTTACCGTGATTCCAGCCTAGGAAACGTTGTGAATATTATAGTGGCCCGCTTAATTGTTCTTACAGAAGATCAGGTAAGAATGAGTTAGTTTAGAAATCTAAAACCTTTAATAAACAGGCTATAGAATTATGTATTATAAAATATTTTATTATTTTTCCTTTTAGGAAGTTCTAGTTGAATATTATTTTCACTACTAAGCGTTTAATATTTTAAGTAGTTTATAATAATGTAACTCCTATGTCATGGTAAGGCTCCATATATGTATATTAGCTTTATGTTTCAGTATAAAGATGAGCATTTGCATGGCAGATCTACTAATAGTGGTTTTGGTTGCTAAGAATCACATATATTCACATGATCATTAAAGCTGGAACTGGAAAGAATATTCAATAGTACACTAAATTAACTCTAGGTCAGATATTACAGAGATAAAAATTGGCAAGAGTTTATTCCTAGAAACCACTGCTTCTAATTATAGTCCCACTTTAGTCTTCAAAAGTTTTAACAACTGACCTTAGTAATTTGTTTGGAACATTTCTGGTATGCATGTTGTATTGCAGCCAAACTTGGAGATAAACCACCATGCAGACAAGTCCCTCGATAGCTTCTGTAAATGGCAGAAATCCATTCTCTCTCACCAAAGTGATGGAAACACCATTCCAGAAAATGGGATTGCCCACCACGATAATGCTGTTCTTATTACTAGGTATGGTTTGTTGCAAATATTTTATCTTTGATTGTTATGTTTGATATTTTAACTATATTTGGTTCTGTCTAAAGCCTCATTCAGGTAATGAGTATATTGAAAGCAAACTGGTAAATTTGTTAATCACAATTGAGAAAGAATATATTACACTATTACAGTATTTACATCAAATGAACCAAATAAGAAAAAAGAATATATTTAGAGTTGACTTAGAAATACAATAAACATCTTTCCTTCAACTGATACCTATTCCTAAGGTTAAATTGGAAGCACATATATGTTTTCTTCATTGAACAAAATACATAATATAACAAAGATTAAAAAGTATGAGATTATATTTTAAAAACAAAGCTGAGTCATCATTCTTGGTTATAAAATATATTAATTATTCTTATCTCCAAATTGTTAAAAAGGAGGACATCAATAGTTACACAATTTACTTGGATGAATGTTTATTTAATTAAAAATATTTTAATTAAGGTCTAAATATAAAGAAGCACATTTATTACATTACATGTTGATAGCTTGCTTCTCAGGGAAAAATTATTATTAGATGATAATGCAATGAATTTATATATTTCTTTCCAGTTTTACATAACTTTCAGATCCTTTTATTCCTTCCTCTCCAACAAGAACTCTGTGAAATAGATACCATTATTATTTTTCCCATGTAAAAAATGAGGAAACTAGTTTAAAATACTTTAATTGCTCAAGTAAGTGAAAGCACAGATCTCAAACCCTGATAATCCTGTCTTCTATGACTGTACTATGCTAGCTGTTTTAGTTTTTTCATACCTTAATTATGACTGGTTAGAAGCATGCTTAAATCATTTAAGACGAACTTGTCTTTTGACCTCTTATCAGCATTTAAAAATGAAAAAAAGAATAAGCAAAATGGAAGCATTATTCTATCTTAGTAAAATGAAATATTCTTTGTTATCTTATTTCTTTAATTGGCAAGATAGTATTTAACATGTATTTCTTCTGTGGTGTGCCCATTGACTCTACATTTAACTATAAGGAGGGAGTATAAAGTTACATGGCATCAGAATCTTGAGATCCCAGAAGATAAAGTGACTTTAACTTTTTAAAAAATGTCCCTGTTAACTAAGTTGTAGAGTTAAAGCTTCTGAGGTTTTTTGCTTTTTTTTAAAAAAACAATTCTAATTACTATAATTGACTTCATCTACCTGGCATTGTAAACTAGAAAATTTTGTTTATGACATGCTTGCTGAATAAAAACAACATTGTATGGGTTCTGTATTCATATGTGTTGACATGTCAGTGTGATAAATTCTGCAATTCTTCAGAGTCTTGTGGTCTGGAATGATTCCCAAATGTATTTGAGGAGTTAAAAATACACTAAGAATTGTGCAAATATAGAAATATTTGTATAAAAATATATATATGGATATGATTAGTGTCAATGAATTACTACAGGAAAATGTTTGTTATATATGGTTAGCAAAATGATCACAGATAATTTACATTGGCTTCTGTGTTTATATTTATAAAGTCCAACTCTCCTTAAAAAGACAATGCCCAGTGGACTCCTAGTGCTTTATATTTTTGTTATTGTATGTGCATTCAATTTTTAGTTTTTGCATCAAATGACAGTAGCTATACAAAGAGTGCAGGTTTAGAAGTGTTTGAGTCGTGAAATTTATCTGGGCGGTTAGCCATCTTTTCTTTGCACTGGCTGCAATATTCAGCTGTCTTGTTCCTCTGAATTGGTCCAGATATTTTTCTGATCCTCTGCAGAGCTCTTCCTTGTTTCTATAAGCTACTTTGAGTGCTTTCTTGATGCCCGAGGTTTGAATGTAAAATTTTCTTTTTAAATTTGTCTCCTAAAGGTCAGACTAGTACTGGGAATGATCTCAGGATTTAATAGGACAGTACTTTGAAGAGTTCGTATCTCATACCATTTTTGATTGGTTATATAGTGGAGGTTAGAAAAGTACCTCTTAGGGGCAGCATAGAGTGCCTTTTTGAATTGTTGTTTTCTCAAAATAACTTTTAGCTTATTTAAACGTCTGCTTACTTAAAAGTCTAGTGAATTATTAAGGCCAGGGAGTGACTTCTAAATCTGATGAATGTCATCTGTAATATATAGAGTTTTTTGTTGGGTGGTTAACCATCTTGATTCTTTCTTATGTATTTTTAATTTGTGAAACTGAATATATCTTTAAATCATACTACTACTTTTAGTAAAATTAAAGAATTTGTGTAGATGCTCTTATATTAATGTTTTTCATTGCTCTTATAATACCATTTTTCATGGCCTTATGTAACTCACCCATTACCATATTCAGGATTATGACTTCACCATTTATAGGTAAGATCATGATTTGTGTTTGCTTGAAATGTGAGCTCACTAGAGAGAATGTATAATGTGTTTACTGTGAATTCCAGAGGAAAAATTAATGGGTATGTTTATCTCCACTAGGTCAAATTTTATCTCAGGGATTTAAATGTTTTAAGCAGAAAACCACTTGGAACTATAGTTCCTTAGGTAATAATAGTTACTTTTGAAAAAATGAAAGTATGAAAACTCAAAATACTGTCTTCTCTTAGCAAATAATATTTTTTATATTGATATAAATTTAAAGCAAACTGCTCTATAAATCTATCGGTCACTGTGACTAGACATAAATAAATAAGCAATATAAAAAATTTAAAATTCTGGGAGTTACTGGATGGCTTAATCAGTTGGGCATCCAACTTGATTGTGGCTCAGGCCATGATATCAGGGTCATGAGATTGAGCCCTGCATGGGGCTCTGCACTGAATGAGGAGCCTGCTTAAGATTCTCTCTGCTTCTCCTTTTGCCCTGCTCTACTCCCACTCTCTCTCTAAATAAAAAGTTAATTAATTAAAAAAAATAGTTTTATCTGGTATAAAAAATACTGCATTAACATCAAAGAGTATATTAAAAACTATTTATACATACATATTATTTTAATTTTTTGTACATTTATTTGTATACATAAGTGTATATATATATATATATATGTTTATATAATGAATGTTTGTTATGTACCAGCTAGCTTTATCAAATTTTTTTTAAAAATTGAAGTATAGGGGCTCCTGGGTGGCTCAGTGGGTTAAGCCTTTGCCTTCGGCTCAGGTGGTGATCCCCAGGTTCTGGGATTGAGCCCCTCCTCGGGCTCTCTGTTCAGCGGGAAGCCTGCTTCCCGCTCTCTCTGCCTGCCTCTCTGCCTACTTGTGATCTCTCTCTGTCAAATAAATAAATAAAATATTTTTTAAAGATATTTTATTTATTTGACAGAGAGAGATCACAAGTGATCTCCGTCAAATAAATAAATAAAATATTAAAAAAAAGATCTTATTAAAGATAAGTGACTCTTAATCTCACAAAACAAACTGAGGGTTGCTGGGGGGAGGGGTGTTGGGAAAAGGCGGGTGGGGTTATGGACATTGGGGAAGGTATGTGCTATGGTGAGTGCTGTGAAGTGTGTAAACCTGGAGATTCACATACCTGTACACTGGGGCTTAAAAATATATATTTATAAAAAATAAAAAATTATATAAAAAAGATATTAAATATAGTATATAAAATAAAATATTAAAAAATAAAAATATTTTTAAGATATTTTATTTATTTATTTGACAGAGATCACAAGTGATCTCTGTCAAATAAATAAACAAAATAGTTTTTAAAAGATTTTATTTATTTATTTGACAGAGAGAGATCACAAGTAGGCAGAGAGACAGGCAGAGAGAGAACAGGAATCAGGCTCCCCGCTGAGCAGAGAGCCCAAAGCGGGACTCGATCCCAGGACCCCAGATCACAACCTGAGCCAAAGGCAGCTGCTCAACCCACTGAGCCACACAGGCGCCTAATAAATAAAATATTTTAAAAATTAAAAAAAATTTAAAGCATAATTGACAGTACTACTTTAAGTGTACAGTGTGATACCTGGATGTTCATATATCTCCCTGGATCTTGAAAGTTTGTAGCCATTATTTCCTTTAATAAGCTTTTTGCCTATTTCTCTCTCTCTCTTCTCCTTCTTGGACTCCCATGATGCTAATATTTCATTTGTTCATGTTCCATAATTTAGGTAGGGTTTCTTCATTGTTTTGTTTTGTTTTTGTTTTTGTTTTTGATTTTAGTGGGTAATATCATATAACTTGTTTCCAAGTTCATGCTTTCTTTCTTCTGCTCGATATGTCTGCTGTTGTTCTTTATTGCATTTTTAAAAATTTCACTCATTTTATTCTTCAGCTCCAGAATTTCTATTTGATTCTTTTGTATAATTTTGATCTCCTTTTTGAATTTATGATTTTATTCACACATTCTTTTCCTGTTATCGCTGAGTTGTGGATCTGTCTTTGTAGCTTGCCAAACTTTTTAAGAACAATTATTTTGAATTATTTGTCAATTTGTAGATTTCCATTCCTTTGCAGTCAGTTACTGGAAAATCATTGTATTCATTTGGTGGTGTCACATTTCCTTGATTTTTCATCTTTATATAGCTTTGTGTTAATATCTATACATTTAATGGAATAGTCACCTTTTCCAGATTTTATGGAATGATTTTGGGAGAGAAGGATCTTCATCTGTGAGCGTAAGAGTACTGGCTGGGTTGAGTATGGTGTTTCTAGCTCTGGGAAAGTTCCAGCAATGTAGTCTCTATTCACCTGTGTTAGCTGAGATTAGCCTTAGTGAAGATTTCCAAGTTTCTTAATTGTCAAGGCTACGTTTTTCTGCAACAGTAGTCCAGGCTGTTGGGGACCACAAGATCTCTTTTTCTTTCATGGGGGATGTCATGATTCAAGGGATTTCTCTTGAAGAGGGGTCCAGCTTGCAAGTACCCATGAGTGTTGGTAGTACTGATATCTGATATGTGGGGACATTTGGTAATTTTTTAAAAATAATTGAATATGATACTATATAACTAGGTCAAGCAATGATTAATATTTTGTACTTGAAACTCTACAAACAGAATTTAAGAAGATAAAATGGAACTGTATATATACACTTAAAAAGTTATGCATGTTGGGACCCCTGAGTGGCTCAGTTGGTTAAGCATCTGCCTTCCACTCAGGTCATGACCCTGGGTCCTGGGATCTAACCCCGTGCCTGGGTCCGTGCTCAACAGAGAGTTTGCTTCTTCTTCTCTCTCTGTCTGCTATCCCTACTGATTGTGCTCTTTCCCTCTCTCTCTGTCAAATAAATAAAATCTTTAAAAAAAAGTTATACATATTACAAAACTTTCATATTATTCTAATTAAGCTTTGTATTAAGACACAGTAAATTAATAGGTGCTTAGGAGTACATATCTACAATTTGACAGATTTAAAAATTATTTATATTCCCATGTGAAGTCAGAAAATAGTCACCAAATTTAAAGCAAAAACAATTTCCTCCTTTCTTTTTAAAAAATATCTTTAAGATTTTATTTATTTATTTGAGAGAGAGAGATAAAGATAGTGAGAGAGCAGGAGCAGAGGAGAAAGGGAGAAGCAGGCTTTCCACTGAGCCAGGAGGGAGCCTGATGCAGGCTTCCATCCCCAAACCCTGGGACCATAACCTGAGCTGAAGGCAGAAGCCCAATTGACTAAACCACTCAGGCTCCCCCCAAGTCAAGACATTTTCTAAATTTATTTTGTGGCAAAAGCACTCAAGAAATCTTTTTATAGTCTGAAAATCCGTAGGAATTTAGAGACATAGAGTATTCTTGTACCAGTGTTGAGCAATTAACATGAACAGACTAATATATTAATTTTTTGGAGTTCTCTCCTATCAAACATTAGAATCATGTTTCCATCTTTAATATACTAGTATATAACAATATATATTCAGACAGGAATTATAACCTAAATTTTTTTATTATAGATTTATTGAGATATAATTCATAGGCCATACACTTTGTCCATTAAATGTACAGCTCCATGGCTTTTAGTATATTTAGAGGCTTGTGCAGCCATCACCGTAATTAATTTTAGGACATTTCCATCATTCTTATAAGAAGTTGTCGGGGCGCCTGGGTGGCTCAGTGGGTTGAGCCGCTGCCTTCAGCTGGGGTCGTGATCTCGGGGTCCTGGGATCGAGTCCCGCGTCGGGCTCTCTGCTCAGCAGGAAGCCTGCTTCCTCCTCTCTCTCTCTGCCTGCCTCTCTGCCTACTTGTGATCTCTCTCTGTCAAATAAATAAATAAAAAATCTTTAAAAAAAAAAAAAAAAAAAAGAAGAAGTTGTCACCCAGTCTCTTATCTTTCCCATACCAGTCCCAGACTGAGCAACTACTAATCTACTTTTAGTCTCTATAGCTTTGCCTATTCAGGACTGGTTGTATGAATGGAATCATAAAATATGTAGTCTTTTGTGACTGGCTTTTACTTTGCATAGTGTTTTCAAGGTTCATCTACATTGTTGCATATATCAGGACTTCATTCCTCTTGACTACATTCTTGAAAAGTTAAGATCCAGATTTTTTAACAATGCCTCTATTACTAGGCTATTCTTTAATAATCATACTTCCTTTTCAGTTTTTTATTAATGAAATGCATAGGACATATAAATATATCTCATAATACAGATGCAAAAATTGCACACCAAGTCACATATTTTAGTCTTTAATTAAAATGAACATATTTATCCTCTTATGGGATCATGACTATTTGCTTCGTTGCTGCTGGATTTTAAAGGGATTAGAATTTCCAACGTCAACTAATATTTTCAGTTGGGAGATTGAAAATAGCTATAAAAAATAGTTTCTTGCTACGACTTAGCCTATAGTGTGTGAATGTAAGCAAGTTTTCTTAATTTTTATAGAATGTCTCTATCAGAATTATATATTACCTTCATGATTATATATT
The DNA here is from genome assembly GCF_020171115.1 of Neogale vison. Classification (NCBI taxonomy): domain Eukaryota; kingdom Metazoa; phylum Chordata; class Mammalia; order Carnivora; family Mustelidae; genus Neogale; species Neogale vison. Next base: position 222,665,563 of record NC_058091.1, read on the forward strand.
AAAACAGATAGGAAAAGGAAATTAAATGTGATACATTAACTTTTATTTGGTATTCATTTATGGATTTCTTTTAATCCTTAAGGAAATGCCAGATACATTTTTATGAACTATCTCTAGACTTCTAAGAATATGCCAATATATTGGCAGCAGAGGAATCTTGAATTCAGTTTGTGGATGAATTGATTTTGTTATTTGGGCATTTTGAGACATTTATTTTTCTTTTACTACTCTGGTTCTTTCATGCTTAGTTATCCAAACCACCCATACCCTTCTTCCTTTTCCAGATTCACTTCATCTCTGTTTGATTCATTTCATCTCTGGTTTGTTGATTCCTTACTCAAATGTGTTTATCTAGATTCAGTTTCCATTCCAATCAAGGATTGTGATAGACTTGTGCAACCTTAATTTCCTGTGCAATCTGGAACAGTTTTAAGAGTGAGAGAGGGTACCATTGGCAGGTATGCCTAGACAATAGGCACAAACTAAGATCAGGTAAATAACGATTATGGTCATCCCAGGCATTACCTATGTTTGCTTCTTAAACTTTAATTAAAAGTGCAAATAAGAAGATATTTTTTTCTCACTGCCTGTTTGACTAAATACATGTAATTTAATGAACTACCTTTTTTTTTACACACCTTGACTAAAACTGGGGTTTACTTGTAATGGGCATCATTAATTACTTAAAGAAAGGTCTATTCTAAAATACACTTATTTTTAAGGAATAGTAAGTTTAGTGTCTATATTGGTTTTATGGATGTATTTATGCAATTGTTTATTATGTTCCAAACTCTTAAGTGCTTTGCAGATGTTTAATCTTTTAAATATCACAATAACTGCATGAGAGAAGTTCTGTTATCTCCATTTTATAGATGAGGAAACTTGGGCACAGGGAAGTGAAATAATTGGCTAGATTACACATTAGATAAAAGACCCAAGATTTATACCAGGTAATCTGGTTCCAGAGTTCTTTGAGAGGAATTATAAGGACTAAAAAAAAAAAATAATGTGGAGATACTTTAATAATGTTGTGTTAATAATGTTAATAATGTTGGTGCCTGTGGTAGGCTGACCTCTTTGATGGCCTCAATGATCTTTGCCTGCTGCTGTTCATGATTTTGTGTCATCTGCTCCTATTGAGTTTGTGCTAAACCTAATGAATTGACATCTTCACAATGCAGATTCTTCCTACCTACAAAAAGATATATCTCTTTATTTAGGTCTTCTCTAATATTTCTTAGCAATGTTTTGTGATTTTTCAATGTTTTCACACTTGTTTGTTCTTATTGTAAATGATATTTTTAAAATTTCATTTTATAATCATTTATCACTAGTATATACAAATACAGTTGGTTTGTATCCTGCACTTTTGCTAAGTTCATTTATTAGTTTTAGTAGCTTTTTAAAAGATCACATTGGATTTTCTACAAAGATAATCATGTTTTTGAGGTTAAAGGTAGTTTTATTTCTTCATCTTTTTTTAGTGTATTAATATAGTGAGTGTGTTGATTAGTTTAGAATATTTTAGCAATCTTGTATTCCTGGGATTGGCCATGATGTATTATCCTTTTAATATATCATTAGATATGATTTGCCAATATTTTATTTATTGCATCTATTTCTTTTTTTAAAACTATTAAAAAAAGAACTATTAAAACTATTAAAACTAATTTATTTTTTGAGAGAGAGACAGAGCATGAGTTGGGGGAAGGGCAGAGGAAGAGGGACAAGCAGACTCTCCACTGAGTAGGGAGCCTGATGTGGGGATCAATCCCAAACCCTGAGAGCATAACCTGAGCCAAAGATGCTTAGCTACTAGAGCCACCCATAGGCCCCTTTTTGCATCTATTCCTTATGAGAGTTATTGTTCTGTAGTTTTCTTTCTTTCTTTTTAAATTTTATTTATTTGACAGAAAGAGACACAGAGAGAGAGGGAAACACAAGCAAGGAGAGTAGGAGAGGGGGAAGCAGGCTTCCCAAGCAGGGAGTCTGATGCGGAACCTGATCCCAGGACCCTAGGATCATGATCTTAGCTGAAGGCAGACACTTAACAACTGAGCCACCCAGGTGCCCCTGTTCTGTAGTTTTCTTATAATGTCTTGGCCTGGTTTTGATATTAGGGTAATGTTGACCTCCAGAGTGAATTAAAAAATATTTTTTCCTTTTCAGTATTCTGAAAAAGTTCATATAGAATTAGTATTATTTCTTTTGCAAATATTTTAGGTGGTAAACAAAGTGAAGCCATCTAGACCAGGAGTTTTCTTTGTTGGATAGTTCTTAATTACTAATTCAAATCATTTAAGAGATAAAGGGCTATAAAGTTATTTTATTGTGTGTGCTTTGATAGTTTGACTCTTTCAAGAAATGTATTTCATCTAAGTTGTAGAAGGTATTGACATAGTAGTTCACAATGTCCTGTTATCCTTTTAACATCCGCAGAACATAGAATGAGGTTACCTCTTTTTTGATATCATTAATTTTTGTTCCTTTTTTCCTAGTCACTGTGTCTAGGGTTTTAATGACCATCTCAAATTTGGCTTTGGTGGTTTTCTCTATTCTTTTTCTGTTTTCTATTTCTTTTATTTCTGCCACAATTTTTACTGTCTTTTGCCCTTCTCTTTGAGGTTTCTTAAAGCAGAAACTATGGTCATTGATACATGACCTTTCTGCTTTTTCTGGTATGTGTTTGGTGTTATAAAATTTCCTTCTAAATTCAGTTTTATCACGTCCCACAAATTTATGTTTTAGTTTCAGCTCAAAATACTTTTTATTTTAGTTTTTTTTAAAAGATTTTATTTATTTATTTGACAGATAGAGATCACAAGGCAGAGAGGCAGGCAGAGAGAGAGAGGAGGAAGCAGGTTCCCTGCTGAGCAGAGAGCCCGATGTGGGGCTCGATCCCAGAACCCTGGGATTATGAGCTGAGCCGAAGGCAGCGGCTTTAACCCACTGAGCCACCCAGGTGCCCCTCAAAATACTTTTTAATTTCCCTTTATTTCTTTTCTTTTCCCCATGCACTGCTTTTAGTTCTGAATATTTGTCCCCTACTGAGATCATTCTTTTATTTCCAATTTAATTCTTTTACAGTCAGAAAATATACTTTGTATTACTCAAATAATTTTCAACTTATTGAGAATTGTTTTATGGCCCAGAATATGGTCTTACTTGATATACGTTTCAAGTGCACTTGAGGTGAAAAGAATGTATATTCACTATTGTTGGGTGGAATATCCTAAAAATATTAATCAGATTAATTTGGGGGTTCAGAGTTTTTAAGTCTTTTATATACTACTGATTTAAATAATTTGATTATGATGTATTTTGAAATAGTTTCCTTCATGTTTAGAGTTGTTGAGATAATTATATCTGATTTTATCAGTTTTGAAATTTCTGCTCAGCAGAGAGACTGCTTCCCCCTCTGTCTCTGCCTGCCTCACTGCCTACTTGTGATCTCTCTCTGTCAAATAAATAAATAGAATCTCTAAAAAAAAAAAATTGTTATGCAGGATAGGAGCAATGCTCAGTGTAGGGGTGGTTATTCCCCAATACTGAGCTAAGTCCCTTCTGAACACTGGTGTACAATGCCTTGTGAATCTTGGGGTTTTCTAGTTGGCCTGGGTGGGAATAGACCTTTATCCCATGTTATATGAGTGATGGGTTATGTGATCTCTAACACTTTTGGGAAATTCTTTCCCTGGCCTTGGGTTCTTTCCTCACACCCATGTCGTGATTACAATTGTCAAGAACTTACTTCTGGAAATTTCCAAAATTTTGTTTGTATAACTTTTTCTTCTCCTGTAGTTAATCTTATAAATTCTAGCTAGGGTGATCTCTCATATTTTCTGCTTTGTCTCTTCAACACTAAGAGTCCATTGGGCTCTCCTGCCTTTCACTACTCTGTACCAGGGATTGGAAATTTTCAAGGTGGTAGCTAGGGTAATGCTAGAGCTTAATTTGATTGCTGTTTCTCAAGGATCACTGCCCTTCATTTTCTGATGTCTAGTGTATTGCAAAATGACATTTTATATACTTTGTTTGCTTTTAAAATAGTTTCAGGTAGGAAATTTGATCCCTTTACTCTATCTTGACTGGAAGTGCATGTCCCAGGCAAACATTTTAAAATTTTTGTGTACCCTCTGCAAGTATCTGGAGATATCCCTTTCCTTTACCCCTAAATAGTTCCATTTGTATATTTTGAGATCAAATACTTCTCTCACATAACCATAGTCCAGTTGTCAAAATCAAGGCATTTAACACTGATGCAGTAGTAGTATTTAACAATCTACATTTCATATTCAAATTTTATCAGTTGTCCTAATGTTCTTTATAAGTATTTTCCCCGTCAGGCTAGTATCTAATCCAGTGTCATACATTGCATTTATTTGTCTTGTCTTCTTCAAGATTCTCTTTTAATCTGAATTAATTCTTAATTTCTTTTATCTTGACTTTGACATTTTAAAAATATATATGTGTTTTTCATGATATGTACCTTAATTTGCATTTTCTGATGTTTACTCAGAATTAAATTAAATTTATACATAATTTTTCAGAAATAACACTGAGTAATATTTGTTGGTTTTTTTTTAATTATAGCATATCAAGATGCACATGATATTGATTTTTTCAAGTATTATAGATACAAATTTTGATCACTTGGTTAAGGTGATATCCACCATGTTTTTCCTTTGTATTTTTATTTTTTTAATTTTTTTTATTTTTAAGTAATCTGTACACCAATCTGGGGCTCTAACTCACAACCCTGAGACCAGGAATTCCCATCTGTCTGCAGCACTCTGTGCTCTCCTCTAGCCAGTAAGACATTAACTTTCTGCTTTCTATATTGCCATCCTGCCAGTAATTGATTGATACATTCCCACATCCAACTTGTTATATTCCCACAAATGTTTCTGTAAATTTTATATATTACTGATGAAGTGACTATATGAACTTTAATAAGGTCTAACCTGTTAAAACAAGAACAACAAACACACAAATAATAAACTCAAAATTGTTTCAGTTATATTAATTCTATACAAATCTATTAAAATTAAAATATTGTTAATTAAAAGTTAAGTGATTTCTTATATCTTGCCTCTTTTACTTCTGTAATGTTTTCTTAATTGGTTTGGCTTGTTTTCAGAAATGTTTGAATTAGAATCAAGAAGTAATAAATATATTTTTTTAACTTTACACTCCCTAGGTGATTTGGGAGGGGTGGATTTAATTCTTAACATTAATGTTATTTAAATATAAGAATTTTTTGTATATCAGGTAATCTCAGTGGGAATTGAAAGAGTTCACATAAACCATACATAAATATGTAAGTAAAAATGTGAGACTCAAAGGCTTTATTTTACATGGCAAATGTCAACCAGCAGGTGATTTGCAGATAATTAACGAAAGTATTATATTAAGTGGAATGTTTTCTGCTAATTATATTTGCAAAGAAGTCTTACTTTAGTAACAGGTGTATCTTTGAGTTTAGTATTAAAACACATGTTTTATTTTAACTGTAAGAGAAAGAGACTAAATGAATTATTTAAGATAAGCTGTTACTAAAAATTGGACAATTAAAACTCCAAGTGTACTTACTTAACATACAAACAAGGGATAAAGGAATAATGAAATATTAAGCTATAAGAAAAATAAGATCTTATATGTAATAATCATATATTGTCTTTCTTAAAAACTTACTGGATTTTCAATATGTGCAAGGCATTATCTTAGATGCTGGGGTCTGGGGTGAGCTAGACAATTCCCTGCTTTCATGGAGCTTACTTTCTAATGTATGGAATTAGACAATAAACAGATATGTAAATACTTTTTTCACTGGCAGCTTTGAAATGCATTGTTAATAAAGGTAATGCTATTTCCATTTTGAAGGATTTTAAACAAGGAAAACAGGCATCTTTCTTTCTTTCTTTCTTTTTTTAAGTTAACATATAATGTACTATTAGCTCCAGGGGAACAGCCATCTTTCTGAAATGATTTGAAATGGAAGCTTGCCTTGTAGTTGGGGCACTGACATTATTCTCTCAAGATTCCTTCCAACTTGGAGATTTCCATGCTAAAATAAGATGCACATTGAAATAATGTCACAATTTGCTGAGAAGGCACAAATTTGATAAGATATAAATTGTTGACCTTTCATCCCTTAATTGGGCTTTTAAAAAAGATCTTCAAAATATATTAAATATTATTGATTTCTCAAAGTAATACTAAGGATTATCATCGCTACTTTATGTCTGCGCGTATGTACATTCTTTTAAAGATTTTTTATTTTTTTTAAGTAATACTATACCCAACATGGGGCTTAAACTCACAACTCTAAAATCAAGAATAGGACACTCTACCTACTGAGCCAGCCAGGTGCCCCCACAAGTACATGTTTTTAATATTTTTTGATACCTTATTGTTTTTATTTTAAAAATGATAATCTTTTTATTTTATACTAATTTTAGAATTATAAAAAAAAAAGCATGATGAGTTCCTTTATGACCTTCACCTTGCTTCTCCTACTGTTAGTTAGCATCATATATCAACAATACAGTTTTCAAAAGTGGACATTAATGTTGGTATAATATTATTGGCTAAATTAAAATATGCCCAAACTGAAAGAAAATACAGACAATAATATAATGGATACTCATGTTGATTTAGCAAATGTAAACATTTTACAATATTTCTTTGAATCCTTTGAAAAAATAAGAGTTGCTCATAAAGGTGGAGCCTTTTCTGCATTCCACTTCTATTCCCTCATTTCTTTCCTTGAGATAACTACTATCTACTTAATAGAGTGGAAATTGCTCACTCCTTAAGACCTGTTCTACTGTCTGTTCTACTACTATTTATTTACCTTAGGAACACAAAACTAAATACAAAATTAATTTAAAATATAAAACACAAAGTAAATACATATTTTATATTGGGGTGCTTGGATGGTATAGTCAGTTGAGCATTTGACTCTTGGTTTCAGCTCAGGTCATGATAGCAGGGTCATGAAATGGAGCTCTGAGCCAGGCCCCATGCTCACCATGAAGTATGCCTACAGTTTTTCTCTTCCTCTCCCTCTGCCCCTCCCCACTACACTTCCTCTCTTGAAAATAAATAATCTTTAAAAAATGTGCTTAAAAATATTTTATATTATATTTATATATATTTTAATATTTTCTATATTTTACAGTATATATGCTGATATAGCAAAAGCACAAAAACATAGATGTAAAGGATCCATACAAATTTTAGTAGTCTGAAGATAGTAGTTATCTCAAGGGAAATATTGGTAAAACCATATAGTGGAGACAGAGGAAGAGGGAGAGGCAGACTCCCCGCTGAACAGGTAGCCCAATGTGGGGATGGATCCTCAGATCCTTGGATCATGACCTGAGCCAAAGGTGGACATTTATCCAACTGAGCCACCAATGCACCCTTGTAATGTACTTTATTCTCCCATGTCACAGATAAATAAAATCAAAGGTAGATCTAGGTCTATCAGTTTTTTTTTTCCCCTGTAACATCTTTATTGACATATAATTTACACACCATACAGTTCACCTGCCTAACATGAATAATTCAATTGTTTTTAGTATATTTACAATTATAAGCTATCACCACTATCTTAGAATACTTCTGTCACCCCAAAATGAAACCTGTTCTTTTTTTTTCTTTTTTAAATTTATTTATTTTTTTTCCAATTTATTTATTTTCAGAAAAACAGTATTCATTATATGAAACCTGTTCTTATTAGCAGTCACCCTCCATTTCTCCTAGCCTTAGGAAACCTCTAACCTACTTGCTGTAGAGATATGCTTATTTTGGATTTTTCATATAATGGAATCATAACATAAGTGGCTTCTTTGACTCAGAATGTTTTCAAGGTTCATCAGTGTTGTAGCATGTATCAGTACTTCATTCCTTTTTATGGTCGAAGAACATTTTATCTTATGGGTATATTACCTTTTATTTATCATTTCATCCTTGATGGACATTTGGGTTGTTTCTTCTTTTTGGCTATTATGAATAATGTTGCTGTGAAGATTCATGTACAAGGTTTTATGTGGTTGTGTGTTTTAATTTCTCTTGAGTATATACCTAGGAGGAATTGCTGGATCATATGGCAAGTCTGTATTAACCTTCTGAGAAACTGTCAGACTATTTCCCAAAGTGCTTGCACTATTTATGTTCCCACCAGCACTGTATAAATGTCCAAATTTCTCCACACCCTGCACAGCATTTTTTCTATTGTCTGTCTTTTTGATCACAGTATTTCTACTGAGTATGAGGTGGCAATACTCTACTGAGTATTGAAGAATATGTTGAGCACTGTTTCATGTGCTTATTAGCTATTCGTCTATCTCTTTTGAAGAAATATATAATGTAGTTTTATTTTACTTGATTGCATTTCTTGATTGGATTTACATAGATACTAAAGATGAACATTTAACTTTATGCAAAATCAAGTAGTCACTCTGAGGAGTGTATTATTCAAGTACTTACTGAATAGGTATTGTTGCATAATGGAAAGTGGGCTTTGAAGTCACACAGACCTTGAATCCCACCCCTGATATTATATCTGCTCATTGGTGAGCTTAGGGCTGAATATCAAAACACTCTGAACTTGTAGGATGATATTAATGACATAATGTGTGCAAGTACTGGGTACAGTAATAGGAAGGCATAGTAATAATTTGGAATTATTATTAACCAAATGTTAAACACAAATCAGGTTTTGAGAAGGCAAAGTATGTTGGAATCATAGAAGTGGCACTAATTTTACATGGAGGAGAGTCTAAACGTAACTTCATTTAGGGACTTCAAAGTTCTATAGGAATTTGGATAAATGATGGGTGCCTGTGAGGAAAGGGACATTGCATGTGCAGTGATATGGAAGAGTGAATGAGAAAATGGCCTCATTTGGGTATCTAAAATCTCAGTATTTTTAGGATGGAAAGTGTGGGTGAGAAATTATATGAAGTGAGGTTAGACAGGTAGAATTTCATTCACTCATTCATTTATTCAACCTATGTTTTTGAATTGATAAAAATAAGTCACTGTAAGAAAAAATATTACTGTGTTGTTAGCTGCTAGGTATTCAGTGGTGAATAAGTCAAAGAATGAGTTGGTAGGGTTTGAGGAAAAGAAGACAAGTATAGTAATCAAAGGGGAGAATGATATGCAATAATATTAGAGAAGTTGCAAGGGCCAGACCATTTCATGTGCATGCTTATAAATTTGGCACCAAGGTATAAAATAACCATTTCCTCCATTTGTGAGTATTTATATAGATTTATTTTGTTTTTTAGTAAAAACAATGGAATCCTCTTTGTACACAGATAAAGTATGTCCATATTTTGCAATGCTAATCAAGAATATATGGGGATGATCCTGAACACGTATGTCTCAATTTTACATGATATTAAATGATAGTATCTTAAAAACAAAACAAAACAAAACAAAAAAGAATATATGGGGATGAAAAATTCTTCAAGAAATAAAGCAGTAAACAAAATTACAGAATAATGCATAAAGTATTACCTCTTTTGTGTTTAAAAAATCAACAAAACTAGAAAAAAAGGAGGAAAATTAACTTTGATTTTCTTTACATAAAGGATGACACTGGAAAAATTCAAGTGGAAAAGAGACACGATCAGATTTGAAAAATGTCCCTGGCAAGGGTGTGTAGAGGGTAGGTTGAATGTGTGTGTGTGTGTGTGTGTGTGTGTGTGTGTGTGTGAGAGAGAGAGAGAGACAGAGAGAAAGAGATTAAGTGCTAACATATGCAAAGCAGTGGAAAATGGGTGGAAAAAATTCAATGCCCCTTTTCTCTCCAGTTCAGAAAGGCTTTTTAGAACTGTTTGAATTAGCATTTCACTTTCTTTTAAAATTTATCCCAAAGAAGTGGATGCCAGACAAAAATCAGAGCTCCAGTGTTAGGAGATGAGGTGTTCTTGATGAGTAGGGTAAAAGGATAAAGGAAAAGGAGAGAAAAGAGATTTGAGGAATAAAGAAGGGGCAAACTCATTTAGAGACATTTATCAGAAGTTATTCTTCTTTTTTGGTTAACTTTTCACACTGGATTACTTTGGGAGAATATTTACTAAATTAACTATATCTTCCTACCCTATTCCCCCCAAATTCATCAAAGACTAACATCTCCACAAATGATATCATTCTCATTTCATAAATTCTCACACCTTAATAATGGACCAATGTCAAGGAAGTGTTGACAGAAATATTTCTGAAAACTTGTTCTAGAATAAGACACAGTGACATTTTAATATTTTGCCCACTTCTTACAATCTTTTCTCAACTTACATTTACTTTTAGTGATCTCATTCACTTTCATGATTTTCAGTGTCATTTGGTCAAGTACATCTATATAGGGTTAAGTGCCATTTATAACAAATAAACATTTCCAGCCCTGATCCCTCCCCTTAACTCTGTATTTGTTGCCTATTTGACACAGCCATGCACCTCAAACTTAACATATCTAAAACTAAGTTTCCAATCTTACCTTTAAACCTGTTCTTTCTTTAGCTTTTCTTATTTCAGGTTTTCCCTACACGGCAATTAAAATATTTTTCCTATTATACAAAAAGCAAAAAAGGTTCTAATTAGGAAGCTAATATCAAGAAATTAATACCTTGAAATGGGAAATTAATATAAGCTAGGTTCAGCTCTCCCCCAAATTTCAAGCATTTCCTCTTTCCTCATTTTACATTGTTATTTTTTCTTTGCTGAACTCCCACACCTTTGGCCCTATCTCTTGTCTAAATTATCAAAACATGCATACTTAAAAACACTATTAAAAAGGAAGAAGTTGAATTATAGCTCTTGCAAAGGTATATAAAGTATTTATGAGATCCTTCTTACCATCAGTTTCTCTAGAGGTCTGCGTATACCTTTCCAAATGAGTTGGGGGCCTGAAAGATGCAATTAAAATGGTACAGTAACTTTTCAAATGTTCCTTCAAAAAATAGTTTCTCCATTTTACTGATGCTAAATGATGTTGAGAAAACAAAGACTATGACATTGATACAGGGCTTTATAAGACTGTAGTGGAAAGGCTGGAAAAAGAAATAGGAAAACTATTTAAGATAATTTTGAAGGGCATAAAAATGGCTCTCTTCTCCCCGAAAATACCATAAGGTGCATTTATTCATTCACTGAGACATTCAACAAACATTTACAGAGGATTTACCCTGTATAAGTTATTGGGGCAACATAACAGTCAATAAGACAGATAAAAGTCTAAGCTTTTAACTTTCACTAAGAAGAGAAATTGATTATGAAAAAGTAGACAAAGAAATACATAATTTAAATGTGTCATATGTATTAGGATAGAGACAGAGAAACAAACAACATAAGGTGGGAGAAAGATCTTTCTGATAAGGCAACTTTTGAAGGTTTAGAACTTACAAGGCACTTGGCTGGCCCAGTTGGTAAGCATGCTTCTCTTGATTTTGTTATTGTGAGTTCAAGTCCCAAGTTGGGGATAGAGAATACTTGAGGGAAAAAAAACAAAAACAAAACAAAACCACAAACATATTTAGAACTTTCAAAAGTTCCAAAGAAGGAAGAGTCAGCCATATTGGAGGAGGAGAATGACAATGGCATGAGTTTATGCAAATGAAAAGTAAATACTAGTAAGTAAGTGAGGTGAGAAAGAATTTGGGTTGTATGAAGTATTTGCAGCAAGTGCATACATACGTATTCTTTTATCCCCTATTTATTTTTGCCTTCTCTTTTTTTTAACCCCTCACCCCCTTGGCTGTCTGTTATATTGAAAAATATACTAATTGAGATCCTTATTTGCATTGGATTGGACTTTTTTTTTTAAAGATTTTATTTATTCACTTATTTGTCAGAGAGAGAGAGAGAGAGAGATCGATCACAAGCAGGCAGAGCTGCAGGCAGAGGCAGAGAGAGAAGCAGGCTCCCTGCTGATCAAGGAGCCCGATGTGGAACTTGATCCCAGGACCCTGGGATCACGACCTGAGCTGAAGGCAGCGGCTTAACCAACTGAGCCACCCAGGTGTCTCTGGATTGGACTTGTTGATGGAGAATTTCCCTGAAGATAATTGGGTTTTGGCTGACTTTTTTCCTGGGGAAGCAAAACTGTCAGTGTCTACAGGTCTTTTCTATGAGACCATTCAGTTTTTCCAGAAAATAACCCAGTAGTTTCCTGCCTTATTGCAAGTGTTCTGAAAGCAAGATAGGGAAGGAGATGAACGGGTTTCAAATAAACATACTGTCATTGTTTAAAGTTTAGGCTTTACATTTGCCTTCCAGTGGATTAGATATGCTCAAAACTGAGCCTTTTAGGTTTCATTTCTTCAAAGAACAAAACTGGAGGTCAGGAGTGTGGAGGAGGGCCTTTTCTAGGTTCGCAGGAATACCTAATCTTTTATTTATCCACTTTGAACCAATCTGTTTTCAGCCTTATGTCTCACTTCTTTCAAAGACAGTTGCTTCTTTAATTTAATTGTGTTATTTAAATTAACTTTGTCCTCATTCAGAAGATAAAGTTCATTCAACAAAGCAATTCAACGATTGCTGAAGTTAGCTATTGTAGTGATAGTTGAAGTACCAACTGATTTTGATAATGAATTTTGTGATGACAAAATTTTGTTAAATTTAAGGCAAATTAATAAGTGTAATTTTGTGACATTATGGAAGGTACCATGTAATGCCTTAAATGTTGAGTGACAGAATACCTACTTTCTTAAGTAGGTGTTAGAATACCTACTTTCTTAAAATACTACCTATAAAATCAGACACAATTAGAGTACATGGTGTGAAATAGTTTTTTATTTTGTTTATAAACTCTTGATAATTCAAATAGAATTATTGGGCATTTTTCTATGTGAAATGTATTACTAGCTTTCCATATTATTGTCTTTTTTTTTTTTTTTTAGATTTTAGATGTTTATTTGAGAGAGAGAGAGAGTGAGAAAGAGAGAGAGAGCACAAGACAGGGGGAGGGTCAGAGAGCCTAATGCAGGAATGGATCCTAGAATTCTGGTATCATGACTTGAGCTGAAGGCAGATGCTTAACCAGTTGAGCCTCCCTGGTGCCCGAATATTATTGACTTTTAAAAATGTCTCCAGTTTAATGATTTAATTTTCATGTTGTCCTATTACCTAAGATTGGTTCATTCTTATTAATGATTCAGGTTTTTTTTTTTTAACATTTTATTTATTTATTTGACAGAGAGAGAGAGATCACAAGTAGGCAGAGAGGCAGGCAGAGACAGAGGGGTAAGCAGGCTCCCCGCAGAGCAGAGAGACCGATGCGGGACTCGATCCTAGGACCCGGAGACCATGACCTGAGCTGATGGCAGAGGCTTAACCCACTGAGCCACCCAGGCGCCCCAATCATTCAGTATTATGATGGTAAATAATATTGTGTATATAGCAAATATATAGTAAATATGGTAAATTTTACTCTCATGTTCACTTTCTTTTTCTTTTTTTCCCATTGATTCTATTTCTTCCAGTGGCAGTTCCTCACATTGTCAATTTTCCATTACTATTTTGACTGTGATCCTTAGGCTAACTAGGAAAGCTTTGATTTCCTACATTTTGTACACATACAGATAATAAAGACTGAGCATGCCCTTTGAACATCTCTCAGGAAACTCCCTAGGAAGACAACAGGATTGACAATTAGCAAGGTACATTATTGCATAGCAGGGTCCTCAGGAAAATTCAAATATGTAAAATAAGTTGTTCTCAGAAAAAAGTTGAGTGCAGCATGTAAATTAAGGAATCATTTTTGTGCTTAGCAGGCTGGTGCTCCTTGAAGCTCTTTAAATGTGCTCTGGATTTCCTCCTTTGGCATGTAAGCACTTTTACTTTTCTAGAGTTGTGGAAGAATAATAATTATATTTGTGGGTCTAAATGTGTAGTAAGTGAAAGGTGATTAAAAACAATACTTTCTCAGTAGTATTTAGTGAAACTTTTTATTGGGGAGAGAGGAAACAAACTAATTTTAAATCATGTATTTTTTTCTCTTGAAGTTATATTTATTTAATTGGTACACCAAATGTGGGCTTCGAACTCATAAGCCTGAGATCAAGAATCCCATGTTCTTCCGACTGATGCAGCCAGGTGCCCCTCAAATTATGGTTTTGAAGAGAACTTGTTATATTACTTCTCCTTTTTCATAAGTAATTTCTTCTTCTTCTTCTTTTTTTTTTTTTAAGATTTTATTGATTTGTCAGAGAGAGAGGGAGAGAGAGAGAGCACAAGCAGGGAGAGCAGCAGGCAGAGGGAGAAGCAGGCTCCCAGCTGAGCAAGGAGTGCAATGGGGACTCTATCCCAAGACCTTAGGATCACGACCCAAGGGGAAGGCAGATGCTCAACTTACTGAGCCACCCAGGTGATCCATTCATAAATAATTTCTAGTGGCAAAAAAAGTTTGTTGTAAACATTTCTGCATTATCTTAATTATAATTAGAATTTTGATTAGTTATATTTTGTTTTTTAAACTTATTCCTTTTTCTAGAAGTATGATTTTTTTCAAGTGTTCTGAGTCATACTGGCATTTTAAATTTTTTTTTTAAAAGATTTTATTTATTTATTTGACAGACAGAGATCACAAGTAGGCAGAGAGGCAGGCAGAGAGAGAGAAGGGGGAAACAGGCTCCCTGCTGAGCAGAGAGCCCGATGCGGGGCTCGATCCCAGGACCCTGAGATCATGACCCAAGCCGAAGGCAGAGGCTTTAACCCACTGAGCCACCCAGGCGCCCCCATACTGGCATTTTAACTTTTACCTGCATTTAGCTGAATTTGGTTGTCTATCTACTCTTATTCCAAACTTTGCATTTATTTGCATACCAAATATGTACTTCCACATTTATTAACTTTCTTCTTCCACTGTTATTTTTATGCTTTTTATAAGCCTATTATGTTTGCCAGTAATTATAATCTGTCCCATTTTGAGGTATCAGGGCAATTACATAGGAAACCAAATATAGTTGTCTTCATTTACTTTGGATTGGGATTTTTTGGTAACAGTTTTTTGTTTTTTTTTTTAAGAAAAAGTCCACGGACTATACCATTCACCCATTTAAAGTATATGATACAGTGGTTTTGTTTGTTTGTTTTTAAAAAGATTTTATTTATTTATTTGACAGACAGAGAGAGATCACAAGTAGGCAGATAAGCAGGCGGGGGGGAGAGGAGAGCAGGCTCCCCTGAGCAGAGAGCCTGATGTGGGCTCGATCCCAGAACCTTGAGATCATGACCTGAGCCAAAGGCAGAGGCTTAACCCACTGAGCCACCCAGGCGCCCACAATATAGTGTTTTTTAGTGTATCCAGAGAGTTGTGCAACCATTACCACATTGTATTAATTAAATTTTTTGCCTCTTTGTATGTTTTTGTCTCTCCTTTATTTGTTTGAAAGTTATAGATTTCATTTTTATTCTTTTGATGATTATTCTTGGCATTTTATCAAATGTACTTAATAAAGTAAAAGTTATCAGTAGTATTCTTCATAAACAAGTTAAAACTCATTAAAACATGTAAGTATAACCACTCCTGGACTTTTAGGGTACTGTTATTCTGTATTTTATTTATAGTTCTTTTTAACTCCAAAAACAGATATTACCACCACCATGCAAGCATCATCATACCACCACCATTATCACTGCAGTTTTTATATAGACAACAGTTCTTTTTATTTATTTACATATGTCCCAATTTCTTTCTTCACTGTACTTCTTTGCATATTGGGGATCATTTTCCTTTTCCCTGTAGTACAATTTTTAGAAGTGTCTTTGGAGAAAGTGTTTGTAGTAAGCTTTATTATTGATCTGGAAATACTTTTTTTTTTTTGCCCTAGTTTTTCAAAGATAGCTTCGCTAGGTTCACAATAGTAGGTTGATAATTCCTTTCTCTTAATATTTTGAAAATAATATTATAATCCCTTTTGATTTCCGTTTTTGCTGTTAATGTGTGGGATCAGTGTTGATTGTCATTGTATGTGTAATCAATCTATCTCTGTAGCTGCTTTCCAGTTCTTCTCTCTATCTTTAGAAATGTATTTCTAGATATTTAAACTTCTTAGTATAGAATGTGTCTTTTGTTTCTTGTGGGTTCATATCTTTCATCAGAGCTGGAAGTTTCTCAGGATTAGATTTGCAAATGTATGTTCTTTTCAACTCTTTGTATTCTTTCTTGGGTCTCTTTAGATGTATTTCCAGCCTTCTCATTTAGACCGCTGTTCACCTAATCTTCTTTTCCTGATCGTCATCTGCTTGTTATTCTGTGCTGCAGTCTAGATAAATTTTTTCTTATCTACAAGTTCCTGATTCTCACTTTAGCTTTGATTAACCTGTCATTTAACTCATTCACTGAGTTTAACACATTTACTGAGTAACTCATTCACTGTTTAAAAATTATGTTTTTTAAATGTTAAACATTAAAACATTAAAAACATAAAAAACATTTTTAACATTAAAAATTTAAAAAATTTTTATTTTTTAGTTCTGTTTTGTTTTTCTCAAGTTAGCATGGCCATTTTTTGACATTCTCTTTTTCATTACTTTTAAAATATGTTATTCCATTTTTTGTTTTTAACATTTAAGATTCATTTTCTTTGTTCAGTTGCCCTATGTAAAACTAAAAGTAGATTAATCTAAAATCTCTAATTGAACTCAAGTTGTAAATTTGCCTTTACTCTTTCACGTTTGCTTATTTTTTACTTTAGAATAAGATAATGATATTTTAGGAAGATTTAAATGATAATGGGTAGGGACGCCTGGGTGGCTCAGTGGGTTAAGCCTCTGCCTTCAGCTCAGGTCATGATCTTAGGGTCCTGGGATGGAGCCCCGCATCGGGCTCTCTGCTCTGCAGGGAGTCTGCTTCCCTTCCTTTATGTCTGCCTCTCTGCCTACTTTTGATCTCTGTCTATCAAATAAATAAATAAAAAATCTTAATTAAAAAAATGATAATGGATAAATTGGGCTAGGTATAAAGAGACCAGTTAGGAGGCACCTACATGGCATAAATGTACTGAAGAATTCGATAATGGGAAACAGAGACCTCACAAAGACAAATCTGGACTATTTTTTATGAGAACAAAGAAAAGTAGTCAAAAATAATACCAAGTTTCAATTTGCAGCATGAGCATAATTTTTGCATTTACAGTTATGGGAAAGGCGTGGGAGAAGGTATGGGAAAAATGAGACATAATGGCTTTAGAATGTTAGAGTGATATAGGAAATTAAGGTTGAAAGATTCATTAGGTAAGAGAAAATGGAGGTCTATCTATCATTCAGAGAGGGTAGGTGTGAATATCACTAGGAGAAAGATAACTGGGAAAAAAAAAAGTAGAAAACCATCTAGAGGAATCAAATTTAAAAGAGACTGAGACTCAGATATAATTAAAATTAGGCCCTAGAAATAGATGTAGAGCCCATTGAACAAGACAAATGGTATAGTTAAGAAGTCAGATTAAATCAAAACAAAGAACTGATAAATTCATTGACACTCTAAGTTTTACTTTATTTTCATATAGAATTGACTTGAGATTTTTGGGCATAGATGAACTTTTTTTTTTTCCAAATAGACAAATTTCAAATAAACACAAGAAAAGATCTTCAACATCACTAATTTTAGGGAAATACAAATTAAAATCACAATGAGATACCTATACACATCCATTTGAATGGCTGAAATTAAAAACCAAACAAACGACTCACAACACTGAGTGCTTGAAGGACATGGGAATTCTCATACATTGCTGGTAGGAGTTGAAAAGGCTATGCCACTCTATAAAACAGGTTGGCAATTACTTACAAAGTTAAATGTACACTTAGCATTGACTCAATCATGCTCTTGGGTATTTATCACAGGAAAATGAAACTTGTGTTCATATTAAAACCTGTACATGAATGTTTATAAAAGTTTTAGTCATAATCACTCCAAAGTGGAAACAACTAATATCCTAGAAATCCAAAGGAAGGAGCCGTTGACTCACGGAGCCACTTGGATGAGTGTAATGTAAATATAATTACATTTATATGACATTTTGGAAAAGATGAAAATATAGTATGCAGATCAGTAGTTAGGAACAGAGATGTGGTGTGAGTATAAAGGGATCGCAGGAGGGTGGGGTTTTTTTGGAGTGAAAATTCTATTTGATTGTAGTAGTGGTTACACATTTATGTATATGTTAAAATTCATGGAACTGTACACAAAAAGTTAAATTTAGTATGTGGTAATTGTTAAAATAAAAAAATTTTAAGTGTCTTTTTCCCCCCAAAAAGGCAATTGGCAGCCATCAAAAAAATTTAAGCATATGCTCTTCTAAAGAATTCCATCTCTGCGAATATGCTGTCCATATGATAGCCAATGACCACATCTGCTCACTGAGCATTTGAAAATTAGCTCACTTAAATAGAGTTTTAATTTAAGTGTAAAAAGCAGTCTGAGATTTAAGGAATTACTACAAATAAAAGAATGTACAATATTACTAATTTTTACATTGGTTTACATGTTGAAATGATAATTTGGACATAATAATTTAAACAGTGTATTTTTAAAATTTAAAAAATTGGCCATTTTATGCCTAGGGATGCAGTATTCATGTTTATTTGATCCATTACCATGTTTCAAAATAAATTGTTATAGATCATTTGTGGAAAGGTGTTCTGAGAGCTTTAATCTGAAATACAACTGTAATGGAAATGCCCCCTCTTCCAGCTGTGCTCGTTTAGCACTATTAAATGTAAAATCATTTACATATTATTCTAAGAGTCTTTGGTATAGTGAGATCAAAGACTGTTTAGACTGTTTACTTTATGCACCCATATTCCAAGCATCTATTGCTACTATGATAAACTAGTTTGTAAATTCCTAATTTAAAAACAGAAATTTGGGGAACACCTGGATGGATGGCTCAGTTGGTTAAGCATCTGCCTTCACCTCAGGTCCTGATCTCAGGATCCTGGGATTGAGCCAGGTATCGGGCATTGTCAGTGGGCTCTCTGCTCAACAGGGAGCCTGCTTCTTCCTCTCCTTCTGCTGCCACTCTGCCTGCTGGTGCTCTCTCTCTCTGTCAAATAAATGAATAAATAAAAACCTAAAATTTTTTTTAATAAAAATAAAATGGTAATTTTGTTCATAAGTGAATGAAATTGAATATACTTATTCTTTATAAATAAAATTTGTTTTCCCTCTAAAACTGCCCATTTAATTGTCTGCTTCATGAGTTCTGGAATAGATTTTTTGGGGAAAAGAGGGCTTCGGAAAAGCTTTGATTTATTCTTTTTTCAAGATCTCTACTTCAAAGTGGAATTTTCCTTGCTTGATTACACTTAGGGGAAGGGGAGGACATGAAGGGGGATAATCAAAGTAAGCTATGCTTTAGAAAGAAAAGAGAAGAAAAAGCAATCACAGGCTGGAAAACAAATTTGCCTCTTTAGTTTTAAACCCTGTGATGAGGTAATTCCTAGTGAATTACTTATTTCTTACAAATACTGCTCTTGTGTTGCTATCTTGATATTTAGGAAAGAACAAATTAAGATGCAGGGTCAATACATGTTTGATGAGTTAGTTAGATTTGTTCATTGTTGGTATTGCTTTTTAGATGTAAAATGTGGAAGGGTTCTGAATAATGGGTTTTTAGATTTTATTTTTTTTAAGTGGCAACTACTAAACTTTAAAATAAATAGTAGGTAAAATAGTATTCATAGTTTCACATTCTGTATTTTGTATTTAAAATTGGGCAGGAATCCAAAAAGACAAAATTTCAAATACATTAGTGTCTTTTTTTTTTTCTTTAATGATTTTCATCTTAGTTTGAATTTGAGATTAGTTTTGCTGGAACAAAAACAAAAAAAAAACAAGAAAATATTTACTATTTATATGGGCTATTGCTTTTTTTTTTTTTTTAAGACTTTATTTATTTATTTGACAGAGAGAGATCACAAGTAGGCAAAGAGGCAGGCAGAGAGAGAGAGGAGGAAGCAGGCTCCCTGCTGAGCAGAGAGCCCAATGCAGGACTCGATCCCAGGACCCTGAGATCATGACCTGAGCGGAAGGCAGCGGCTTAACCCACTGAGCCACCCAGGCGCCCTGGGCTATTGCTTTTGATTGCTGTGGATTATCTGCTGAACAGTGTTACCTTAATTTTAGGAAGGGGGCCTTATCTTTTAACATTTGTTTGATTTTAAACCAGCGATATTAAAGTCTTGCCCTAGAAATAAAAATGTCACAGTCTCAACTGCTGAAAATAGAAACTATACTGAATTATAGCTTATAAAATCCTCTCCCTTGGGACACTGGCTGGCTCATTTGGTTGAGCATCGACTCTTGGTTTCTGCTTAGGTCAAGTCCTCAGGGTCTTTAGATGGAGTCCCACCTTGGGCTCTGTACTCATCTGGGAGTCTGCTTGAGATTCTCTTCCTCTCCTTCCCTCTCTGTCCTTCCTTCTGCTCATACTCTCTCTCCCTCCCTTTCTCTCTCTCTCTCATAAATAAATAAAAAATCTTTAAACTTCTCTCCCTCTTTTTAAGTATGAGACCCTGAATGTTGGGTTTAGAATGCTTTCCCTTTGCAGAAAACAGTTTGATTTGTGTTTACCTTGATCTAGTTAGTTGATTATTTGAATTTGGAATATGTATGTAGAGATCATATTTATGTATTCTATTAATACAGAATATTTTTTCAAATTCAGTTATTTTCCAATAGAAATGCTTGGAACCTTTTGATTTTGTGTATGTGCATGCACACACATACACACACAATAAATTAATTAATTTATTTTTTTTAAAAGATTATTTATTTGAGAGAGAAGATAAAGCAGAGTGAGGGAGAACAGGAGTGGGGGTTGGTGGAGAGGCAGAAGAAGAAGCAGACTCCCTGCTGAGCAGGGATTTTGATGTGGGGCTCCATTCCAGGATCCCAGGATCTCCACCCAATTCAAAGGCAGACATTCAACCAACTGAGCCACCCAGGTGCCCCCCAGGAGAAATTTTTTTAAAGAAGTTTATAGCCTTATAAACTAATCCATAGGGAACTGTCACTTACATATTTCTGTAATAGTTTGTTGTTTTTGTGTGCCAGGAGGACATTACTTTGGGAAGAAACAAGAACAATCAAGAAGCTTTTAAAAAAGTAGTAATTTTTATGCATCTTACAGTGATGATGTTTATTTCATTTTTATAGTAGCTTTTTAAGGTAGATTTTTCCATTCATTTGAGTGAAGTATGATTTATAAATACAAACTTATTACATTTTCTGTGTTGGTGCTGCAGCTAATCTTGTAGCTTACTGTGTATTTCTCACAATTTGCTCTGATTTTTAAGAAATCACTGTAAAATACTTCCATTGTCTTGTAGAATTGACTAATCCATAAAAGCAACCTGTAATTATCATATCACCTTTTTCATAGTTTTTATTTTCTTCTTCTCTTCATTTATACATGCTCACATAATTGTAAGCTGCCACTGATCATTTTTGGAAAGATAACCTGAATAGCAAGTGATTCATAGCTTTCCTTTGAGGAACATACTCAAGTTATATAGAAGTTTCTAAAAAATATATAATAAATTTAGGCACTACTGTCCATGCCAATATTGAGGAGTGAAATATAAAAATTTATATCTTGTGACATTCATTTTGACAGTCATCATTGCATTCACAATTGTAATATCAAGTTTTATTAGTGCTTACAAGTGTGTAATATTGATAACAATTTGCATTGAATCAAAGGATTGCCCTTACAAAATTATCTTTGAAATCCAATGACAACAAGTGAACTAAATATTTTTCTTTTCCAGTATGTCAGAATTATCTCCGAATAATTTTTTTTAAAGATTATTTATTTATTTATTTGTCATAGAGAGAGAAGCGAGAGCAAGCACAGGCAGACAGAGTGGCAGGCAGAGGCAGAGGGAGAAGCAGGCTCCCCGCCAAGCAAGGAGCCCGATGTGGGACTCGATCCCAGGACGCTGGGATCATGACCTGAGCCGAAGGCAGCCGCTTAACCAACTGAGCCACCCAGGCGTCCCTATCTCCAAATAATTTAGAGAGATGTGTAGGGTGTAAAAAGTGAAAAGTTACTGTTGGGATATTCATTACAATTATAACTAAAGATAATATGGTCTAATTATATTGCTAAAGTCTTCAATGTTTCCTACAATGTTTCCTTCAATATTTCTTTAACAAGTGACTCTGACATGAGAACATAAATTTGTGTAAGATTTTAATTTTAGCAGATTTTACATTTTTGTTTTTATCTTTTATATTCATTTTTTTGTTTCAACTTTTTTTCTAAATTCTAGGTAATTAACATTTAGGGTAATCTTGGTTTCAGGAGTAGAATTTAGTGATTCATCACTTACATCCAATACCCAGTGCTCATCATAACAACTGCTGCCTTATTACCCATCCCACATTTAGCTCTTACCCCCTCCACCTACTTCCATCAATCCTGTTTGTTCTTATAGTTCAGGCTCTTTTATGATTTGCTTCCCTCTCTTTTTGACCTTTCCCTGTGTTCATCTGTTTTGTTTTTTAAATTCCACATGAGTAAACTCATATGTTATTTGTCTTTCTCTGACCACTTTCTTCACTTAGCATAATGAATGCTAGCTTCATTCTTGTTGCAAATAGTAAGATTTCATTCTTTTTAATGGCTGAGTAAGATTCCAGTGTGTGTTTGTGTGTGTGTGTGTGTGTGTGTGTGTATGTGTGTGTATCACATCTTCTTTTTCCATTCCTTAGTCAATGGACATTTGGGTTCTTTTCATAATTTGGCTATTGCTGATAATGCCGTTATAAATATCAGGGTGCATGTGCCCCTTCGAATCAGAATTTTTGTATCCTTTGGGTAAATACCTAGTAGTGCAATTGCTGAGTCGTGGGTAGTATATTTTTAACTTCTTGAAGAATTTCCATACTGTTTTCCAAAGTGACTGCACCAGTTTGTATTCCCACCAACAGTGTAAGAGGCTTCCCCTTTCTCCACATCCCCCTTAACATCTGTTGTTTTCTGAGTTGTTAATCTTAGCCATTTTGACGGGTGTGAAGTGGTATCTCATTGTGGTTTCCCTGATGCAGAGTGATATTGAGCATTTTTTCGTGTATCTGTTACCAAGCAAAATCACATTTAAAAAACAAGACTTTCTAATAAAGAATTAATAGAATAAAATGTAATAAATAATTTTGACTCTTACGGTTTTGGTGAAACTTCAAAAATTATTGAGGAAAAGGGCTAAGAAAATAAGGTGTCCGATTTGGAGGCTAAGAAAGACAAAGAACACTTGAGATAGAAATGAGGAGAAAGGGGGTCCTTGGGCAGTTTTATACCAAGAGTTCCTGGAAGTATCACCTTATGAAAGTTTAAAGTTTGTGGGGTAATGAGGAATGCATTGAGGGAGGCAAAGTAGAGACCCTGTGTAAAAACTTTTGTTAAAGAATTTTGTGGGGGCGCCTGGGTGGCTCAGTGGGTTGAGCCGCTGCCTTTGGCTCAGGTCATGATCTCAGGGTCCTGGGATCGAGTCCCGCGTCGGGCTCTCTGCTCGGCAGGGAGCCTGCTTCCCTCTCTCTCTCTTCTCTCTCTCTCTGCCTGCCTCTCCATCTACTTGTGATTTCTCTCTGTCAAATAAATAAATAAAATCTTTAAAAAAAAAAAAGAATTTTGTGTAATTAATGTATAAGTATTTATAAGAGAAGTGGTGTGGCTAACTCAGATGAATGGGATCTGGGAGGTGGTATTATGGTAGGGGGACCAGAAAAGATGTGATTACTTTGGGAAAAAAAATTGGTAATGAAAAAAATGATGAATTTCTAAAATACTTTCATTTTATATAAAATGAACTGGAGACCATTGTCCAATATGTGATAGTAAAATATAAAAGAAAGACTTCCCAGATTTAATACTAGGTATTTCTTTCTTTTTTTAAGTGATCTCTACACCTAATGTGGGGCTCAAACTCACGAACTCAAGATGACGGGTAGGATGCTGTACTGACTGAGCCAATCAGGCACCCCAGCACTGGATATTTCTTAATCATCAGCAGCAGCAATAACGGATATCTTTTGAGTTGCTTATTTTAACTTTGGCTCAAATATTCTTTGTAGATTGGTTTAAGAGAAAAGTCAAATGAGGTTATCAAAGATTTAAATCTAAAATGCCAAACTGAATTTGGGTGGCTGGGTGACACAGTTGGTTAGGCATCCAACTCTTGATCTCAGCTCAGGTCTTGATCTCAGGATCAGGAGTTCAAGCCCTATTTTTTAAAAAATTAAAAATATTAGGGATGCCTGGGTGGCTTAGTGGGTTAAGCCTCTGCCTTCCGCTCAGGTCATAGTCTCAGAGTCCTGGGATCGAGCCCCGCCTCAGGCTCTCTGCTCAGCAGGGAGTCTGCTTCCTCCTCTTTCTCTCTGTCTGCTTATGATCTCTCTCTCTCTGTCAAATGAATAAGTAAAATCTTAAAAAAAAAATTAAAATATTAGGGTGGGAGGTTGGGGTACCAGGTGGTGGGTATTATAGAGGGCACAGCTTGTATGGAGCACTGGGTGTGGTGAAAAAATAATGAATACTGTTTTTCTGAAAATAAATAAATTGGGAAAAAAAAGTATAAAAAATAAATAAATAAATAAAAATTAAAATATTAAACTCCAATTTGCAAGTATAAAAATGGAATAGGGTAATTATTTTAATATTAAATAAGAATTACCATGTACTACACTATAGTTGAATTTTATGCAAATTTTACTTTAATATTATTAATGAAGATTGGAGAACCTACAGAGAATTGTATTTTTAGTCCTTTAGGTCACCCAGTTTGTTTGATTCTTACTTACTTACCTATCCCCCAACATGTGAGAATTCCAATTTCTCTACATTTTTAACAACACCTGTCATTTTCTGTCGTTTTGATTATATCCATTCGAGTGGGTATGGAGTGGTATCTTACTGTAGTGTGATTTTCTTCTCACTAATGACTGATGATGTTGACAGTCTTTCATATGCTTATTGGCCATTTGTATATCTTCTCTGGAGAAATGGCTATTCAATCTTTTACCTAATTCTGTATTGAACTCGAGTCTAAACTTTGAATATTGTTTAAAAAGCAAAAAGAATGCTACTAAATGAGTCTGGGTGGCTCAGTGGGTTAAGCCTCTGTCTTTGGCTCAGGTCGTGATCTCAGGGTCCTGGCATTGAGCCCTGCATTGGACTCTCTGCTCAGCAGGAATCCTGTTTCCCCCCCTCTCTCTACCTATTGCTATGCCTAGTTGTAATCTCTCTCTCTCTCTCTCTCTCTGTCAAATAAATAAATAAAATAATAAAAAAAAAGAGAATGCTACTAAGGATAGTAATAGTCAGGAAGTATAATTATAGGGAGAAAAAAGTCAGAGGGATATTATAATTAAAAAGAAAAAAAAAAACCAGGGCACCTCAGAGGCTCAGTCAGTTAAGCATCTGCCTTTGGCTCGGGTCATGATTCTGGAGTCCTGGGATTGAGTCCAGGCTCCTTACTCAGTAGGGAGTCTGCTTCTCCCTCTATCCCTCCCCCCGCTCATGCTCCCTCTCTCACAAATAAATACAATCTTAAAAAAAAGAAAACCTATGTCCCCATAAATATTTGTACACTAGTATTAATAACAGTATTATTTATAATAGCTAGAAAGGAGAAACAACCCAAAAGTCCACTGTGATGAATGGAAACTAAAATGTGATATATTCGTTCACTGTAATAATATTCTGTCTAAAAAAGAATGAAGTACTGATTTATGCTATAGTATGGACGAATATGAAAACATTGTGCTGAGTGAAAAAAGCCAAACACAAAAATCTATGTACTATACGATTCCATTTGTGTGAAATGTCTAGAATAAGCAAAACCATAGAAACAAAATGTAGGTTAGTGGTTGCCTATGGCTGGGAACAAGTAGGGAGTGACCGCTGATGTTTACAGGTTTCTTTTTGAGATGATGAAAGTATTCTGTAATTACTTGGTGGTGATTGTTGCAACACTTTGAAAATATACTAAAACAATTGAATTGTACTCTTCTAAAAGGTGAATTTTATGGTGTATCAGTGTTTTCAATGGTTTTATTGTTCTTTTTTTAAAATAAGAAGTTACCTTTGAAGGCAACATAAAGTATTAAGTTTCATGGGGGTTAATGTTAGAAGGTAAACTAGAATCAGATGGTTAAGTTTTTTACTGTTGATTTGTAGTAGTTCTTTATATATTCTATATACAAGGCTTTTATCAAATACATGAATTGTAGATATTTTTTACCCATTCTTTTGACTTTCACATTTTTGGTAGTGTTTTTTGAAGCCCAAAAGTTTGAAAATTTAATGAATTCCAATTTTATTTTTGTCACTTGTGCTTTTAGTTTCATATTTAAGAAACCGTTGTTTAATATAAGATCACAGAAATGTGATTCCCATATTTCCTTCTAAAATTTTTATAGTTTTAGTTCTTACGTTTAGGCCGTTAATCTGTTTTGGGTTAATTTTCGCATATGATGGAAGGTAAGGGCAAAAATACTTTTTTTTTCTTTTTTAAAAAAAGATTTTAAGTAATCTCTACACTAACAGGGGGCCTAAACTCACAACCCCAGGATCAAGGGTCATGCAGTCTACCAACTGAGCCAACCAGGCGCCCCACCAAGGATGCTTCTTGGCCTTCCTGTCTACAAAATGCATTTTTACAGTTTATGCCTTTAATTGAAAGTGTTCCTGGGCCCCTGCGTGGTTCAGTTAATTAAGCATCTGACTTATTTCTGCTTTCTTGATTTCTGCTCAGGTCCTGACCTTGGGGTTGTGGGATTGAGCCCCACTTCAGGCTCCATACTCATCAGGGAGTTTGCTTGGGGTTTTCTTCTTCACCCTCTGCCCCAACTCCCACTCTCTCTCTCTCAAATAAATAATTAAGTCTTTTAAAAAAAAAAAAAAAAAAAGGAGGGGAAGGCTTCCTGCACTTGGGCTAGTCTTTCCTTATTCTATCTGTCCTTTATTGTCTAGTTCAAATACTGGGAAATCCTTTTAGAATTTCTCTTTTTTATGCGCCCCCCCCCCACCAGAAATGTTCTTATCTTTCATATGGCTTTATCTATATCCTTCTCACAGCACCTTTGTCACTTTTACATATGTATAGCTATACATGTAAATGTATTAGCCTTCCCTCCCTAAGGGTAAGTTCATAGTTTAATTTGTTTTCCATGTTATGGCATTTAATATTTACCTATGATTGAATTATGATAATAGGGTCCTGGTATAGTGGAGGCAAAATGAAATTACAATTATTTAGAGAAGTAATATGATTAACCTAATATACCAGTAGAACCGCTGTCTTCAATGACTACTGAATTTGTAGAATGTGTATTTTTATTGGTCCTTTATTAATTGTATTATTGAAATGTTTAAAGAAAGGATATATTTTATTGTAAAATGACTGTTACTCTATGTCATCAAGTTACAAATGTAATTTTTTGTGAGATTAGAAATGGAAGACATTAGATGAAAACATTCTTGGAGGATAGAGAAGAAAACTGCATTATAAAATTTACCTGGCCAATTAGGAATGATTAATAAAATTGTTTACACTTTAAGTTTTATTTTAAATAGTAATCTTCTTTTTACAAATGGATATTTAAAGAGAATAGTGAAAAAAAATTTACTTAAAAAAATCCCTATAGTGCTTATCGTAAATGTTTCTGGAAAACCCGAGTAATATAGTGCCATACTGAAGAAAATCGCCTGGGAAAACCGTGACTGACAGTTTATGTTAAGGTTTGCAATATTACGCAGGTATCATGCCTAGTTTTCATTTATATACTTTCTTGAAAGTGGAAAGAAACTTAGAAAAATAGAGGCTTACTACAGATTTCCTTTAGAGAAAGCATTGTTGTGTGAGAGGATGTCACACTGAGCCTGCCTATAATAGCAGCCAGTGATTCTTTAAGAAGATAATGGAGGCCTGTTGCTAGGTCTTAAAGGTCATTTTGAGAGGCTACAAATTGAACAAAAAGTCAAGTTCTTTCTTTGTTGTTACAGAAAAGTAAAGACAGCTCCATGAACTTTGATATTTGATATATAGGTTAGGGTCATTTATTAGCAAACTACTAAGCAATTTGTAAAGGTTTGCTAAAACTAGTTGCTCATAAAATTAAGCAGTGCGGTAGAGAATATGGAGATACACATGATTTGGGACTTGCAAATTAATATCAAATATTTTCAGCTGCAAACAGTTGTATTTTTAGAAAAACACCGGTGTTATTTTTAATTAATATGGTCTTCAGTGACTTCAGTTGTTTTTTAATCATATTTAGTTTCATTAATTTTGCTACTCAGTATCAAGTATGTATTTTTCATTGGCAATCTTTTCTGTTTTTTTTTTTTTTTGACGTATAATGCCCCAATAACTGAACTATCATGTATTGTATTTCCAACATGAATCACCTGTAATCTTATCTAAAGCAGATGTATACAAAATACCCTTTTATCCAAATTTCTTTCTGTAAGGATATATCATTAGTGATGTATGTCTATGGATGTATAACATGTATATAGCTTATAACTTATTCTCAAGGTAAAAGTAATAAGATTATTGTCTTAAAAATATTTTTAGGCCATTGTTTTATGATATAAAATTATGTGTATATGGTCCAGTAGTGTGTGTGTGGCGGGGGTGGGGGTGAGTATGCTTGCACAAGAAGTACTTATACATATGTGATTTTACAATCCTAATTCACTCTTCCAATGACTGATTTTGTAATCTTAATTCATTATTTCAGGTACTAACTTTATAAATAAGTAAGTCTTTATATTAGTGCTTGTCATTCTACTAATACAGTTTAATTTCTTGGCTCTTTTAAGATTTTTAGCATTTGATATTTCTGTTTTCACTTTTTAAAAATGTACATTCTTACAGAATATGTCATATTTTAAATTATTTATTACATTAGAGCTCTTTTATCACTATTTCAATCATGTGTCCTTGGGCAAATTACTTTACTTATTTGTGCTTTACTTTCCTTACCTATAAAATGGGGATTATAATTATGACCTACGTCATAGAATGTCAAGATTATATAAATTTTAAAAAATATTTTATATATTTATTTGAGAGAGAGCGAGAGCATGAGTGGGGGTGTAGAGGAAGAAGGAGAAGGAGAAGCAGACTCCCCACCATGCAGGGAGCGAGACATAGGACTCCATCCCAGGATCCCCAAGATCATGACCTGAGCAGAAGGCATATGCTTAAGTGACTGAGCCACCTAGTTGCCCCAAGATGACATAAGTCTTATAAATATCTTAGAACAGTTCCTGGTACAAATTAGCACTCAATAAATGATAGCTATTGAGTGCCTGGGTGGCTCAGTTGATTAAGTGGCTGCCTTCAGCTCAGGTCATGATTCCAAGGTGCTGGGATCGAGCCCTGCATTGGGATTCCTGCTCAGCAAATAGTCTGCTTCTCTCTCTCCCTCTGCCTGCCGCTCTGCTTACTTGTGCTCTCTCTCTGTCAAATAAATAAATCAAATCTTTAAAAAAAAAAATGATAGCTATTATTAATGTTAGCACCCTAGTGGAATCAATTGATTTGGTATGAGATTTATGATTGGAATACATAGTAGGGCATCTCTAATTCCCATGGTAAAGTGATCTACATGTTAATTTGTAGGGGAAGTTTAGCTTGTGACAATCTTCCACAAATAATTTCTCTTGAGACTTCTTTATAACCATTGCTCTATAATATAGCCATATTTATTTTAATATAAATGATTTCAGCTACCATTTAATTTGTTTTTCTTGTTCTCCTTCCCCAGTATACCCCTATTTTTTAATAAAATTAAAGCAGCAAAAGGACGCACCACATTTATCTTGTGGTTTTGTCTACCTTATGGCAACCTGCCAAGCTCATTTAGTTACTCATACTTCAATTTGAGATAACCAAAAGACATGGAAGGACTGGCAACCAGAGAGACTGTGTGGGAGGTGGGAGATGGCTGGAAGAAAATGCTGGTAAATGAGAATAGAATGCTATGAGATTAGGCTTATTTATGAACATTTGGATTTTATTAATTATTTATTTATTTTTAAATATTTTACTTATTTATCTGAGAGAAAGAGGCAGAGAGAGAGCACAAGCTGGAGAAGCTGCAGAGGGAGAAGAGAGAACAAGGCTCTCTACTGAGCAGAGAGCCCAATGCAGAGCTCAAATCCAGGACACCGGGATCATGATCTGAGCTGCAGGCAGATGCTTAACTAACTGAGCTACCCAGGCACCCCAAAAATCTAGATTTTAAACATTGTTTTCTGTATAAATTGTCTTAGTCTTTTCAGGCTGTAGTGACAAAATACCACAGACTGGTAGGACTAGGAATTTATCACAGGAGGCAAGGAACTTCCATATAAGGCTCTGGACAATTCTGTTCCTTGAAGAATCTGATTGCCTCCCAACATCATCTCATTAGGGATTAGTTCTTCAACATGGGAGTTTTTTCCAAAGGGCAAGGGAGAGGATGCAAACATTCAGTATACAACATGAGAAAAAGCTAACAACTATTATTTGCTATAACTTGTAGTCATTATTTATTCACTTTAAGGAATTATGAGTAGCTCAGTATAAACTAAATGGAATGTGATTGAATTTGTATGTAATAATAATTTATATAAGAATGCATATTATCGGGGCACCTGGGTGTTTCTGTTGGTTAAACATCTGTCTTTGGCTCAGGTCATGATCTCAGAGTCCTGAGATTGAGCCACGCATCAGGCTCCCTGCCCTCTCCTGCTGTCCTTTCCCACCCCTCATGCCCTCTCTCTCTCTTTCACAAATAAATAAATAAAATCTTTAAGAAAAGGAAAGAAAACGTGTTACTTTTCATGCTACACAGACAATTTGCATAGTTGGTCACCTACAATGTCTGGGACTTGAGCACTGTGAAATGGACAAGTTCATAATTGGGACTCCCAACTTCTCTTTTTAGTGCCCTTCCTCACTCTTTCCTTGCTTCCAATATTGCCTTACCTTTTTTCTTCCAAGCATAAATGTCTTTTTAGGAAAACATATATTTGTCAGATGGAGTTGTAACTAGCTTTCTGAAATCACATATACTAAGTTTTCTTTTTCTTTTTTTTTTTTTTAAAGATTTTATTTACTTATTTGACAGAGAGAGATCACAAGTAGGCAGAGAGGCAGGCAGAGAGAGGAGGAAGCAGGCTCCCCGCTGAGCAGAAAGCCCGATGCGGGGCTCGATCCCAGGACTCTGGGATCATGACCTGAGCCGAAGGCAGCGGCTTAACCCACTGAGCCACCCAGGCACCCCTAAGTTTTCTTTTTCTTGAGTATGTGATTATCATGGAGCTCAAAGCATTTAAGTAACTTACACTGCTTTTGGTGATAAAATAAGTGAAACATATTTTCTTAATTCATTAATGGATAAATGATATCAATACTATAATGTAAAGGTTTATTAAAAATTTTTAGGATTTGGTATATCACATCTGGATATAATAAAAAACTTGGGTGAAGGTTCTTTTTTAAAAAAAAATATTTTATTTTTTTATTTGAGAGAGAGAAAGTGCCTAAGAGTGAGAGAGAGAATGGGGGAAGGGGGAGAGGGAGAAAGAGAATCTCAAGCAGACTCCCCGTTGAGCAGGGCACCTCTCATTGGGCTGTATTTCACGACCATGATATTATGACCTGAGCCAAAATCAAGACTTGGGTGCTTAACCACTGAGCCACCCAGGCACCTCTTGGGTGAAGATTTTTATTAAAGGTTTTATTTATTTATTTGACAGAGAGAGAGAGAGAGAGAGAGAGAAAGTGAGCACAGGCAGACAGAGTGGCAGAGGGAGAAGCAGGTTCCCTATGGAACAAGGAGCCCGATGTGGGACTCGATCCCAGGACGCTGGGAACATGACCTGAGCCGAAGGCAGCCACCTAACGAACTGAGCCATTGGGTGAAGATTTTAAAAGTGATTTTAAATTGGGCAAATGTGTATTAATTATTAATTTATTTTTATTGAGCACTTATGTACTATGCATTCTAAGTGCTACAGTTCCTGAGTAAACAAATAAAATTCCTGCTGTCTTTTGTAGAGGTTACATTTTAGTAGGGGACACAGATGAAAAGTAAGATAACTGAATATGGAGTAAGTTAGCTAGTGATAAGTGCATGAAGATATTAGAGTCTAGAGAGTTATAGTATGTGTTTATATATGTGTGTTAATTGCTATTTTATATAAGGTGGTCAGGAGGTTTTTCATAAGGTGACTTTTTTTTTTTTAAGATCTTATTTATTTATTTGAGAGAGAGAAAATGAGTGAGAGAGCATGAGCAAGGGGAGAGGGAGAGGGAGAAGCAGACTCTGTACTGAGCAGGGAGCTGAAATGGAGCTCGATCCCAGGACCCCAGGATCACAGCCTGAGCTGAAGGCAGATGCTTAATCAACTGAGCCACCCAGGCACCGCATAAGGTGACATTTTAATTTTAGAGACTAAACCGAAGTGAATGGAGTAAGCTAGATAGATACTGGGAGAAGGTCATTTTGGTCAAAGGAAACAGGATGAATAAAGGCCTTGAGGCAGAAGCAAGATAACACATGCAAAGAAAAAACCAAGGGGCCAGTTGAGAAGTTGCTGAGTAAATAGCTGGGAGAGAAGGAGAACATAAGATCAGAGAGTTTCAAGGACCAGATTATTGATGACCTTAGAGACCACAGTAAAGACAATATTGTATTCTGAGAAAGAAAAGCATTGCAAGATTATTTTGGTTTCTACATAAATAACATGCGGTAGAAAAGAAAGAGTGAAAGCAGAGTTACAAGATGCCCTTCAATGAACGAATGGATAAGGAAGATGTGGTCCATATACACTATGGAGTATTATGCCACCATCAGAAAGGATGAATACCCAACTTTTGTATCAACATGGACGGGACTGGAAGAGATTATGCTGAGTGAAATAAGTCAGGCAGAGAGAGTCAATTATTCTATGGTTTCACTTATTTGTGGAGCATAACAAATAACATGGAGGACATAGGGAGATGGAGAGGAGAAGGGAGTTGAGGGAAATTGATAGGGGAGATGAACCATGAGAGACTATGGATTCTGAAAAACAATCTGAGGGTTTTGAAGGGGTAGGGTGATGGGAGGTTGGGGGAGCCAGGTGGTAGGTATTATGGAGGGCATGTATTGCATGGAGCACTGGGTGTGATGCATAAACAATGAATTCTGTTACGCTGAAAAGAAATTAAAAAAAAAAAAGTTATACAGCATTTCCAGTCAGACATGATGGCAGCTTAGAGTGGTCCGGTGGCAATGGAGTCACATTATAAATATATACTTAGAAGGCAGAGTCAACAGATTTTTACCAATGTACTGAAAGGGGGTATAAGGGAAGGAAACCAATAAATGAAAACTCTGCAAAATTTTAGGCTGACTAACCAGTTGAATGGAGTTGCTTTTTATAGGAAAAGAGCAAGCATGCTAGAGGAATAGGTTTGTAAAGATCAAGAGTTCTTAGTCTTGTAAATTTTAACTTGCTTATTAGACAACCAAGAGGCAAAGTGAAGTAGACAACTGGATACATGAGTCTGGCTTTCAGTAGGGAGGATAGCACTGTAGTAAAAAAAAAAAAAAAAAAAAAATCAGTTTATAGATTGTGTTGAAAGCCATTGATATGGATTAATCTGTCCAGAAAGTAAGTGCATGTAGAGAAAAGAAGTGGTCCAGAGATTGTAGATTACTTTAATATTTAGAGGTCAAGAAACAAAGAAAAAGCAACCATTAAGGTAGGAGAACCAAGAAAGTATGATGTTCAGGAAGACAAGTGAAGAAAGTGTTTCAATGAGGAGAGCGTTGTCACCTGCATCAGGTGCTCCTGATAAGTTAAAATGAGGCTACTGACAATCTTGAAAAGAGTGGTTTCAAGGAGGGATGTGATGGAAGCCTTGTTGAAATGAGTTTATGAAAAAAAGAATGAAAAAAGAAGAAATGGAGACGGTGGATATGCCAAAGTTTTTCTCAGTGAGTTTTGCTATAATCCGATGAGAGAAATCAGGCATTAGGTGGAAGGGTCATGGAGACCATGGAGGCTTCATTTTTAAACTTGTTTTGCATTCTAGAATGGAGAAATATTACATGCGTGTGCATATGTATACATTGTATGACAGTGAGAATAATAAAAGGTAAAAATTGCAATATAATGCCTTTGAGAAGACTTTAAGAAATGGGATCCAAAACTCAATATGAGGCAGTCCTTGGATAGGAAGAATCCTGGAGAATTTACTCATCATAACAGGAGGGAAGGGAGAGTATATGCATCAGAATATAGTTTGTCATATTTGGTGCAGGTACATCTGGAAGTTTTCTTCTGGTTGCACAATGTTTTGCTGTGAAATCTCTAATTATTTAAGAGAAGAGTGGAGAATTAGAAGGGGTGGAGGGGTGATGTTGGTAGCATGGATGAGGTAGGTGAGGAGAGGAGGGACCAAGGCAGAAATTGGGTGGCCATAGGTAGGAAATGTCTGTTTTAATCAGATAGTATAGCTTTCTTTTTTTTAATCTCATGATCAACCAAGACATTTTAAACCCTATAAGCTTTGTCATAATGTTTCTTTATCTGAACTGAGATGTTTTACTTAAAGACTGTTATCTCTTTCCAGTTCTTGGCAAGAATTATTAAATAGGCTGTTTATATGTGTAAAAACAGGGTAATAGAAACTAGAGATGACATCATCTGGACCTTTTAATCCTTTTTCAATAAAAGGGGGGGAAGGGCAAAATGTTTTTAAAGTTCTAGTTTGCTTTCTTGAGATAACTAATTTACCTTACTATTTTTTGTCTCTCTTCATTTTCTAGAGGGAAATAAATAATCAGCGTAAATTCTCTTGACATATTACCTCAATTGTATTTTTTTTTAAGCACTGAAGCGCCATTCCAGTGACTAAGGAAGTGCATTGTAGCATATGGCGGGCTAATGTGACGAGTATGTGGCTTGAAGCCAGTAAAATACCGCTATGTTCCCAATCATACTTAGTTTTCAGCTATACAGTTATAATTATTGTGCCTGGGATACTGTTAAGATTCTATCTATTGTAATACTTTAAAGTATTTTTTATTAGAATGTAAGTTGTGTGGGGAATTTTTGTACCATCAGTTTGGAAGAATTTTTGGTGTATCTTTTCAATGTTTCAAAAGGGACCAGGGATTTACAGTAGAACTACAGAAGCTTTAAAATATTAACAGCCCATTAAATACAGGATATGGTTCATGAGATTTAATGGGAAGTTGTTAAAAGGAGATGGAACTATTCCAGTGATTGGGGAGGGGTGGTTAGTGGCAAAAAACAGGGCAAAGAATTTAAAAAGCTTGCTTTCCTATAAATATTCAGTGTTTGGGTACATTGCACAATAATAATATCAATAACAAATCTCTTCTATTCTGATAGGCAAGCAGTATTGGGAGCTCAATCAGAATTCCATTTGGCGCATATGTTAACTTTCCTCTTCAAAGGATATCCAGCAATGTTGTGTTAAAAAAATTTCCTGTGGATTTGAGATGCTTGGCATTCATTAAATCAAAACTTTGGACTTTGAAATAGCACCTACTTTGTTTAACATTTAAAAAATTACAGGGCTCCTGAGACTAGTCCTGGGAATAGCCTTTAGTTATTACCTGGAGAATAATAAAAATGAAAGTTTTTTAGAGGAGGGTATTTTAAAAGCAAAAGAGTGTAACACTTTAAGAGCATAGTATTTAATATACACCTGAGTCTTCGTTCCTTAAAGCATGACACACTTAATAGCACATACCACATGGTCAGTGACAATTAGAGTCTAATGTATCATGTGTATTTCATGCACATGCTTAGGTCTTGGCTCCCAGGTCAAGGTAGTAAGCCTAGTCTTCTGCTTGCCTAGAT
This sequence comes from Neogale vison, assembly GCF_020171115.1. NCBI lineage: Eukaryota > Metazoa > Chordata > Mammalia > Carnivora > Mustelidae > Neogale > Neogale vison. The sequence goes on from NC_058091.1 coordinate 222,701,466, forward strand.
TAAATGCTTTTCCCCCCAGCTTTTCAATTCTGTGCAATTTGTGTAATTTTTCTGAGTTTCAATTTTCTTTCTGTGAGGCTCTGTTATGTCATATTATTATTTATAAGATCAAATGATATCATGTACATGAAGCACTTCATAAATTATTAAGTGATATACTTAGTAGATATAATCTTATTGGATATAATCTTATTAGAGCAGTAAATCAGAAGCTAGGAGTCTGTAGATAGGCCCAATTAGAATCGTAGCTCTGTTAATACTGCTACTAACTCATTTGAGCAGACCAAAGTTAGCTTTACCACATGTGCTCCATGATTTTTTTGCTTTGGAGTTCATGTTGGATTGATGTTATTGAATGAAACTTGAAGAAAAAAGGAGAGCCCTGTGGAAACTTGAGTGAGATTACAGTAAACACTCAATACGACTTTCACTACTTTAATTCCTTACCTGACTTACCTTTTCAACCTGGTCCATGAAATTATTTGATATTCACTATCTGAAATGCTGACATGTTTCAGTTATCTGTTGCTGCATAACAAGTCATCCTCAACCTTAGTGGTTTTAAAACAACAGTCATTTTTATTATTGCTCACAGATTCCCTGGGTTAGGAATTTGGGAAGGGCTCAGATGAGTAGTCCTGAGTTGGTCTCTAATGTGGCTGAAACTAGACTGTGGCCAGAGCTGATAAAGAGGCTGAAGCAGCTGTGGGCTGACTGGGCATCTCTCTCTCTTTATGTGGTTTCTGCATGTGGTTTAGTTTGGGCTTTCTTAAAGCACGCTGGCCATAGGGAAGCCAGCCTGCTCACATGGAAGTTCCAAAACCCAACGTCTTGAAAGAAAGAAACAAAAGGTGTAATGCCTTTTTTGACTTCGCCTCTCAGGTCATAAGGCTCCTAAGATTCAAGAGGGAAAACCTTGGATCCCACTTCTTGATGGGAGGTATGTCAAAGTCACAGATGGATGGGAGATATTATCAGGACCATCTTTGGAAAGAAAATAGTCTGTGACGTGAATGATGATGATTAATCCTGTCATTTCACATATAGCTCTTCATCCCTTTAATGTTACTTCTCTAGTGCCACAATATGAAACGACTTACTCTCTTTTTTCTTTTGTAACTACACAATTTCCCTGCTACATATGAACAAGGAAGAAATAAAACTAACTAAAATTAATAGGACTACACTTCTTATGCTCTCTTAAATATGAAATCAACCTCATTTTGGAAAGATTATTCAATACACAAAAGGAAAAAAAAAAAAAACCACTATTTTCCTTGGAGTCATACTTACCAAAAGATGTGTTACTAAGTATTGGTTTGGAAAGCACATATTAAAAGAATGCATTGCCACTGACTTGCCTTAAACTCCAGAAACTCTTGTTTGGAAAACAATTTCTACTCTGACACATGGTGAGCATGTTCATTCTTATTTCTTACAACACTTTTGTACACTTTTCTTATCAAGTTTATTGCATTTTCTCTATATTATAGTTATATGCATGTCATCGTCCTAACACATTGTCCTCTCTTTTTGGGTAAAATTTGTTGCTGATTAATCACAACCATAGGTGCTTGATAAATATTTGTTTAGTCATTAGAGCCTTTGATGGCTAATATTCTTTGAGAAAATAATCTATATGTTCAGGGAGATAACAGAGTTGGCTTCTGGAATGGAGATGGGTATCCTCATATGTCAACATTCCCTTAAAGCCTATAGATAGTGAGTTATTCATTATTTTTTTTAAGATTTTATTTATTTATCTGACAGAGATCACAAGTAGTCAGAGAGGAAGGCAGAGAGAGAAAGAAGGAAGCAGGCTCCCTGCTGAGCAGAGATCCTGATGTGGGGCTCGATTCCAGGACACTGGGATGATGACCTGAGCCGAAGGCAGAGGCTTTAACCCACTGAGCCACCCAGGTGCCCCTGAGTTATTCATTATTAAGGAATATTAGTTAGTGGCAGAGTTTTGGTTTTGAAACTCCTCCTAATAATTTAGGGATTAATTAATTAGGTAACTTACCCATATTAAATGGAGCTTGTTCCTTTCTCTTTCTTTTCTTTTCTACCCCAGATTAATTGAGATATAATTAACATGTAACATTGTGTAAGTTTAGGTTGTATAGTGTGATATTTCTATACATGTATATATTATAAAATGATTATCACAGTAAGGTTAACACATCCATCACCTCACTGAGTTACCTTTTTTTTTTCTTTTCTTTCTTTTCTTTTTTTTTTTTTTTTTTTGGTGGAGAAAACTTTTAAGATCTATTTTCTTAGCAACTCTCAAATTTACAATCAATGTTGTTAACTATAGTCACTCATGCTCTGCATTAGATCCCAGAACTTACTCATCTTAAAACTGGAAATTTGTATTCTTTGACAGCTTTCATTTCCCTCTCTGAATTTTCCACCCCCACCTCTTCTCCCCTTGCAACCACCAATCTACTCTCTGTTTCTATGAATTTGGGGTTTTTTTAAGGCTTCATGTGTAAGTAAAATCATATAATATCTCTGTGTGATTTATTTCACTTACATAATGTCCTCAAATTTCATCCATGCTGTTGAGAATGCAAGATGGTCTTCTTAAGTAGTATTCCACGGCTTGCATGGAGCACTGGGTGTGGTAAAAAAATAATGAATACTGTTTTTCTGAAAATAAATAAATTGGAAAAAAAAAGTAGTATTCCACTTTGCGGGTATATATATGTATGTATGTATTTATAATATTTTCTTTATCCACTTATTAGTCATTGGATACTTAGGTTGTAGCCATGTCTTGGCTATTATAAGTAATGCTTTAATAAACATAAGGTGCAGATAACTCTTTGATATAGTGATTTCATTTCCTTCAGATATATTCCTAGAATTAGGATTACTGGATCATATGGTAGTTCATATGGTAGATCAGGGAGTCCACTATTTTTGCTTTTTCGTGGAACCTTCCACAATGGCTGTCCCATTTTGAATTCCCACCAGCAGTGCACAAGAGTTCCCTTTTCTCTACATCCTTCCCAGCATGAGTAATCTCTTGTCTTTTTGACAATAGTTATTCTAACAGGTAGGAGGTGATATCTCATTATGGGTTTGTTTTGCATTTCTCTAATGAGTAGCGACATAGAACATATTTTTGTATGCCTGATTGTCATTTGGATGTCCTCTATGGAAAAATATCTATTTAGTTCTTCTGCCTACTTAAGAGAGTTTTTACATCTATATTCATGAGGGATACTCAAACAGATTTGAAATTACATTTTTCCTATAAACTTCTTCAAGCAATCTTGCAAAGTATCAGCTATCCATATGTTTAATAAATGAAGTATTTTAAGCCAAGAGAGTAATAAAGAAGACATTCTTTTTATCTCACTATTTGTCCTCTGGAGAAGAAATGATTTATTAAATACTATTTGGCTTTAATGTTTGAATTAATTTTCAAGATTGGCTTTAATGAGTGACTATAAAATGGTAGATATAGCAGCACATTTTGAAAATCAGAAAAAAATTTTCCATTTTTAACAGGAAAAATAAAAACATTGCCAACTTGAAATGTTGAAAAAAATTGGCAGGGGATGTTTAGAGTACATTACTTGCATCTTGAGATTCTAGGTAAGGTATAAAGAAATATGTAATATTTTAAAATTGCAAGATAATCATCTCTTGGGTATCTCAAAATTATCTCATAATTAAGATATTTAAAGTTTTAAGCAATTGGAAGGTTTTTTTTTTTTTAAATTTTAAGTCTCCAAGTGGTTTTTTCCCCCAAAGATTTTATTTATTTATTTATTTGACGAAGAGAGAGAGCACAAGCCAGGGGAGCAGCAGGGAGTCCACTGTGGGGCTTGATCCCAAGACCCTGGGATCATGACCTCAGCCAAAGGCAGACACTTAACCGACTGATCCACCCAGGTGCCCCACCAAGCAGTTTCATAATGTTGGCTTCTCTAGTATATTAGGACCTGCAAAGAGCATCTTTAAGTTCTAAGAATTACAAATACTCTATCTTTGCAAAGAAAAGGAGAACCTAGAGTTTTCTCAGTGAAATGGCTGATTTCAAGAGTAGGTTAGGGCCAGTACTCAAAAAATTGATGTTAACAAGAACCCAGGAATCTGATTGAATGGGTTCATACTGGCACCAAAATAATTAAGTACAGTAATAAATTATAAATTATTATAAAACTAGTAATCGATGAGTCTGCAAGTAGTAAGGAAAGAGGCTCTTGTTTATAGTGGAAAGCTAAGAGCTGATTGGTAAATCTGAGGGAGAGTTATATTTGGAAAATCATCATGATGAATATTAAATCAGGCAAAGATCATGTGTTGATACTAAATCTAGGGGCAATTTTGATGAGGAGAAGGATATTTGATTGACTTCAAATGTTTGTCTACTTATTAAGTGGTAAGAGAGGAAAAAAAAAATCACAGTCCTTATGCAGTGGGAGAAATCAGGTAACAGCCTTGCTAGGTAATACAAGTTTTACAGAATGAAAGGACTGACTGATAGACCTAGTATGTCTCCATATGTGATACTCTGGTCAAGAATACCTGACTTCATCCTGACCACATCTGATAAGTGCAAAATGAGCAGTGTTTTATTAAGGGAAAGGAGGGAGGACTATGTTCTTTAAAGATGTCAATGTCAGGGTCGCCTGGGTGGCTCGGTGGGTTAAATCCTCTGCCTTTGACTTGGGTCGTGGTCCTGGAGTCCTGGGATCCAGCGCCGCTTCGGACTCTCTGCCCCACAGAGCGCCTGCTTCCTCCTCTCTCTCCCTGCCCGCCTCTCTGCCTACTTGTGATCTCTGTCTGTCAAATAAATAAATAAAATCTTAAAACAAAGAAAAAAGATGTCGATGTCATAAAAGATGAGGAAAGGTTGTAGAGATACCACATTAAAAAATACTGAACAGGCATGACACCTAAATATACCTGACCCTAGACTCTTTCCTGTACCAGAGGAGAAAAACGTATATCTTGTAAAGGACATTATTAGTTCAAATGACAACATTAGAATATGAAGAGAGTAGATTAGATAAAAATATTATATCTATTTTTTACATATAAATTGTATAAATTTATACAGCTGATACTCTCTGTTGTTATGCAAGAGAATATCCCTGAGTGGATTTCTTGGGAACTATACACTGAAATTTTATGGGTAAAGGGCCACGATGTATGTAACCTAGTGTCCAATGATTCAGGAAAAAAAATTTGTGCGTAGAGAGCACAGGTACAAATAATAAAGCAAACAGGGTAAAATGTTAATAGTAGGTGAATTTAGGTAAAAGGTATAAAAGAGTTCTTTATGCTATTTTTGTATTTTTAACTTTGCGCAAATTTGAAAATTTCAAATAAGAATTTTTTTATTTAAAGGAAACTGAAGACACCTTTAATTCTAACACTTGCTGTTAGAATTTTAAAAAATGGCAAAACAAAAACTTCCCAAGACATAATTTCAGTATTTAATAAACTAGTAGGAGATTGACTACTTTGAAAAATTAGTAATTGGTGAATTGATAAAGTACTTGATGAGTCCTTATAAAGACATGATGGAGACTTACGATGAAGGCATCAAAGTGAAAAACATGATGTAATTATCTCTCATGTCTATGATTCCTTTTCTCTGTGATGTTGGCAACTGGTATAACCACAGCTATGAGGAAAAGTTGTTGTAGTAAAGACGGAACAAAAGTAGCGATGAGTTTATTGATAATGTCCTAACTTATTGTTTCTATTTTTTAGGGATATTCAGGTGCCTAAATAAAAAGGAGCCAAACTATTATCCTTAGTTTCAGAATATTTTGAATTAGAGACGAAACAGTTTACACATTTTCAATGACTTGTGTGATTATGAACTTTTACTGTTACTCATGAAAACAGTTGCCTGACCTCTGGTAGTACATTAACTATTCCATCCCTTTGTTTATGTCTTGCTTTGAGAGCTCCCTTTGCTTCTGTCCTGAGCTCTGCAGATTCATTAATCCTCTCAATCTATCCCAGTTTTCACAAGCTTACTGAAGTCTCTGGCAGCTATCCTATCAGTGCCTTCCTTATTTATTTTCTCCTCTCTTTGACCCAGTCATAGCTCCTCTTAGTCAGGAGGAATTTTGACCAATTGAAACAGTTTAAAAATGTTTGAGTATGGGAATAAAAGGCACAGCATAGGGAATATAGTCAATGATATTGTAATAATGTTTTATGGTGACAGATGGTAGCTACACTTGTGGTGAGTGAAACATAATGTATAGAGATGGTGAATCACTATGTTGTATATCTGAAACTAATGTAGCATTGTGCATCACCTATTCTCAAATTTCAAAATTCTAAAAAAGAAAAAGAATTGTGAAAACAGAAAACATAAGTAAATACAAATAAAAATGCTTAACTAAACAAGTCACAACACCATGTGTTCTCCCTCTCTGAAGTAGACCTTCTCTATGATGAAACTGTCATCTTTCTGTGGTTTTGTTTATATTATTATGATTGTATCAAATTCTTTATGGAAAGTGACAGGTTGCAAGTAAATGAATAAAACTATTTTCAATGACTTCCTACTTCTACTTTCAGAATTGTTTAAGAGGGCTAGAATTCCTAGTAATCTATTAGGCTCTAATTACTTCTGCCTCTAAGAAACTTTAGGATTCCAAGCCTTGAGACTTCTCTTGAACACCTTAAATCTTATTTCTTTACTACCAAAGGAATATATTTCTAGTGATAGAATTCCAAAAATGGCCATTAAAGGTGACTCTTTTTTCATTCGAATGACACCACAGAAGCGATTGCCAGATCTGTCAGTCTATATCCATTGATTAGTTTCTGCTGTATAAAGCATGAAAACTGAAATCAATCATTCCCATCAGACTGCCCCTTCCTCACCCCAGACTATTACTATGCACTTCAAAAAACAAACAGACCTAACCAGATGCCAGATACCTACACAATAATAAATGAGCAGGGGGATAGTGATAGGTACTAAATTTTACCTAGAACTTTCTTAGGCTAAATGCTGTGTATACAAGGTATCTCAGTTTATTTTTTTTTAAGATTTTATTTATTTATTTGACAGAGATAGAGAGAGGGAATACAAACAAGGGGAGTGGGAGAGGGAGAAGCAGGCTTCCCGCTGAGCAGGGAGCCTGACATGATGCTCAATCCCAAGACCGTAGGATCATGACCTAAGCCGAAGGCAGACGCCTACTGACTGAGCCACCTAGGGGCCCCAATATCTCAGTTTCAACAAAAGAAATATGCAGACTCCTTTTAAAGAAAAAAATATTAGGGGCACCTGGGTGGCTCAGTTGGTTAAGCCTTCAGCTCGTTCATGATCTCAGGAACCTAGGATCAAGCCCTGTGTGGAGCTCCATGCTCAGTGAGGGGAGTCTGCTTTTCCCTCTTCTTCTACCCCCCTACCCGTCCACTCATGCTCCCTCTCTCAGTCAAATAAATAAAATCTTTAGAAAAAAAATACAGAAAAAAATATTGTCTCAGACCCATCCAATATTAAACTATTTTTATCATTGTTATTTAAATAGGTACAAATATAAAACAAAGTTTAACTTCCTTATGCTAACTAAGTTCCTTATGATCCAATGGAGTCATAAAGCCAAAATAAATTATAAATTTAATCACAAGAAAAGTACAAAACCAATGAAAGTTACATCACCATTACTCTGAAGGCAAAAACCACTGTTGAAACTAAATTGTTTTTTCCTAGTGAATATGACACTGCCCTATAATTCTTTGTCTTTCCTTCATTACCTTTGTCTTTTCCTTACCATTACCTGTTCAGCCCAAACAGGTAATGGTAAATGGTAGTGACCATACTGAACCTTACATTTGAGCAGCTTATATGCTGAGATATTTCACATAGTACATTATTCCTTTTGGTAATCTTAAAGTGTCTACAACCACTTCTCCTTAGGTATTACAAAATTGACTGTTTTTCCCATTCATTATAAAGATTTTATTTATTTATTTGACAGAGAGAAATCACAAGTAGACTGAGAGGCAGGCAGAGAGAGAGGGAGGGAAGCAGGCTCCCTGCTGAGCAGAGAGCCCGATGCGGGACTCGATCCCAGGACCCTGAGATCATGACCTGAGCCGAAGGCAGTGGCTCAACCCACTGAGCCACCCAGGTGCCCTATCCCATTCATTATAAAACGCGCAGTGATTTGATACAATATCATCACATAGTAAATTGCAAGAACAAGCAAACTTGTGTCCTCATGCCCTTAAAATTAATTAGGAATCAGAATTAATTTTGAGAAACTTCAATATTCATAAAGAAAGGATGATTCTTAATGAACAAATAATATAAGATATAGTAAAAATGTAAATAACAATAAATGTAATAATTAAAGGATAATAGTAGTTAGTTTCTGACTTAATAATACTATAAACCAATTCTCTGCTAGGAGCTTTATACATACTGACTCATTTAAACTTAATAATGGCATTCTGTAGTATACTGTAGAATACTGTTATTATCTTCACTGTTGAGAAAACTGAGGCATGGGGAGACTTACCTGAAGTTATCCAGGCAGAAGATGGCAGGGCTGAGATTCAAGTTTAGGTCTGTATGACTTCATCTTGAAGTCACTGCTCTCCCCAGTACTTACAGGTAAGCACTGTGTCTGCATTCATAAATAATATATCCATGCAATCTATATTCCTTGAGCTTGAATTCTAAGAAGGAAAGAAAAGACAGGCAATAAACAAGTAAAAATATATAAATGAACTAATTGTCATGCATTCTGTACAGGAAAGAACAAGATACAATGAAAGAGGACAATAGGGGATATAAAATAGGGGACAAAGGGTCCATAGAGGCTTCTCTAAGAAAAGACATTGATGCAGACACCTGAAGGATGAGAAGCCACTTGTGAAGGGTAAAGGCGAACAATTATTCAGACCTAGCAATAGCTATGCCCTGAGGCAAGAGGGACACTGGTAGATCTGAAGTGAGATGATACCAGTGTGGTGGTAAATTATAATGGTATGAAATGAGGTTAGAGATGAATCAAGGATTAAGGCCCTTCTCTTAGAAAGGTGCAGTGCTTGAACAAGGAATCCAGCATTTTCATTTCATACTGGATCCTGCAAATTGTGTAGTGAGTTCTAATTGTGAGTTATAGTAAGGAAATTTGATGTTGTTATAAGTATAATGGGATGTCTTCAAAGTGTTTTATGCAAGGGTGCAAACTGAAGGCTCAAATGAATACACAGAGATTAAAATTCAGTGTGATAGTCATGGCCCAAAATATAAATGTCCAGTTTCAAATGAGTACAGTCAGAGTTCAACTTGTTCAGGGGAGTATGTGGCTCAAATTGGATATCCCATAGGAGCAATACTAAGACTTTTTTATATGGCCAAGGCAAGTAACAACTAACACTTTCCATAAGCATGTTTTAGAAGTTTTAATCAGTGGAGCCAAAGCTGCTTATTGAGAAAAATCTTAACTCTGCCTGCAGAACTTCTGCCTTAAAATCTAGGTGAAAGGGGCACCTGGGTGGCTCAGTGGGTTAAAGCTGCTGCCTTTGGCTTAGGTCATGATCCCAGGGTCCTAAAATCAAGCCCCGCATCTGACTCTGCTCATCAGGGTACCTGCTTCCCTTCCTCTCTCTGCCTGCCTCTCTGCCTACTTGTGATCTCTGTCTGTCAAAGAATTAAATAAAATCTCTAAAAAAAAAAAACAAAAAACTGGGTGAAAGTATTGTTATGGCTCTATATAGTATTAGAAAATCCAAGAGTATGGATTTTTCCTTCATTTAGAAACGTGGAATATCTGTGCTCCTGGATCTTTCCAAAGATTCCAACCTTAATTGTCATGTACCAAAAGGTAGAAAATATAGCTGAAATAAGTGATTTGTAAGAGATAAAGTCTAAGGGAGCTGCTAGTTATCTACTCTATAGATAGAGATATATGAAAGTGTGTTCTTAGGAGTGTGCTACATTACCATATCTGAATCATGTTAGTCTGGTTCATTGCAGACATTCAGTAAATGTCAGTTGATTTGAAAATAACCTTAGCTCCTCCCAGCACAGCCTTCATGTAGTGAGCCTTTATTCTGTATCTATAAAATTATTATCAGAGTTATCATCTGTTACTCAAATGAAGTTTCCTATAATAATTTTTTGAAAAAGCTTCTCATGATGAGGAATTTCTGTTAGAAAAAATTTATATCTTTCAAGAGATTCATATAATTTCTTTTATCAGCAACAAAAATGATAGAATCCTTTACAACCATTTTGCTCTGACTCCATGGATGCTTAAAAATTTAGTCTTTAATACAATAATATTTGCCTTTCTAAACCTCCTAATAGGACTAGCTTATTTACTTCTTTTTTTATTTGACCATTTAGAAATTTATGAAAAATATTCCATCTCACTGACAGTAAAGGGAATGCAAAAATAAATTAAAAAAATTTTGCCCATCAAATTAACAAAATTTCAGAACTATTGAGTCATATTTTGAATACATATTAAATGGTACTATAAAGTGATCATTACTAGATCTATATATTCTGATATGGAATAATTGGATACAAAACAAAACAAAAAGACCAAGGTGCAGAACCTGTATAGCATTGTCAGCTGTGTACTGGTGAAACAGATCTATAGGAAAAAAAATAATAAAAAGCTCTGATTCATATCATTTTTAGATTTCCATGGTGTAAAAATACTCCTGCAATGACTTATTTCAAGCTACCAACATGAAGTCACTGAGCACAGAGTTGGGAAGAGATGTATATTTTTGGTTCTCATGAACCACTAAAAGCTGACTCTAGCACATTGCTGAATAGTATAGTACGTATATTAGGAACTTAAAAAAAGTAAATGTAAAAAACCCTCATGATCTTAAGTAAAAAGACATTATATATTTACTGCACACATGTAATAGTAATTATTATATAAAATTATGTATATAGACAAACTTATGCGATCCCATTTTTATTTTTAAAGATACAGACATGTAATTTTATGTGTATAGGGAGTAGTTGGAGGGAGAGAGAAGGGGAGAGGGAGAGGGCACTAGATTCATCAGGTGTTTGAGAAATGAAAGTTTTATTCCACAAGAATTTAGAAAAGAAATAAAACTGGTTTGTTATTAGGTAAGCATAGTACAATATATGCATGTATCTAACCTGCTGGAGACTACATAGTTAGGACGAAGTTTCACACAATTTAAGTAGCAAAGAGGAGGAAAGAACAGTAATTTCTCTAATCACCTCGAGACTGTCTCTGTTCATCTCCTGAGAGTCCTGAGCTGATTCTTATGGTACATGTTTACATATCTAGCTGTTATTTGGCCTGCAACCATGCATATACTTCACTTATGTAAAAATGGGTCTAAAGACAGGGTGCAATCCCTAGAGAGATCTATCTGTATCCCAAAGATTAGAATAAGGATTTAGATTTACTGTGTTTTCAAGGAAATACTCTACTGAATGAGGAGGAGAATATAGTCACTTTGGCCTTTATAAGTGAAGTGAATAATTTTTATTTGCCATTATACAGGTTGAAATGAGGACTAAAAGAGATATCTATAGTTATTATTTGGTGCATTGGCTTTATTTTTAAATTATTGCCTGTATTTTCTAAATATACTTAATGAACATGTATATCTTATAATCAGAGAAAATGTCATTTAGAAACAGATATTGGGACTTGATTTTAGTAAGATCACATTACTCTATTTTGTTCTTTTTGATTTCTTTTTTTAGTTTCAGTTTTTAATTTAAATTCTGGTTAGTTAGCATGCAGTGTAATATTAGTTACAGGTGTAGAATTTAGTGATTCATCACTTCCATACAACACCCAGTGCTCATCACAAGAGCCCTCCTTAATACCCATCCCCCATTTAATCCATCCTCCCACCCACCTCCTCCCAGCAACCCTCAGTTTATTCTCTGTAGCTAAGAGTCTGTTTTATGTTTTTCTTCGTTCTTTCCCCCCAATGTGTGCATTTGTTTTGTTTCTTAAATTCCACATATGAGTGAAATCATATGGCATTTGTCTTTCTCTGACTGAGTTAATGGACTTAGCCTAATACGCTCTAGCTCTATGCACATTATTGTAAATGGCAAGATTCCATTCTTTTTTATGGATGAGCAATACATTCCTCTGTGTGTGTGTGTGTGTGTGTACACTACATCTTCTTCATCCATTCATCAGTTGATGGACATTTGGGCTCTCTCCATAATTTCGCTGTCGTTGATAATGCTGCTATAAACATAAGGGTGCAGATACCCATTTGAATCTGTATTTTTTTTATCCTTTGAGTAAATACTAGTGCAATTGCTGGATCATAGCGTAATTCTATTTTTGACTTTTTGAGGAGCCTTCACACTATTTTCCAGAGTGGCTGCACCAGTTTGCAGTCCCACCAACACTGTAAGAGGATTTCCCTTTCTCTGCATCCTTGCCAACCTATGTTGTTTCCTGTGTTGTTAATTTTAGCCATTTGACATGTGTGAGGTGATGTCTCACTGTACTTTTGATTTGTAGTTCCCTGATGATGAGTGATGTTGAGCTTCTTTTCATGTGTCTGTTGGCCATCTGAACGTCTTTTTGGGAAAAGTTTCTATTCATGTCTTCTGTCCATTTCTTAACTGTATTGTTCGTTGTTTGGGTGTTGAGTTTGATAAGTTCTTTATAGATTTCGGATACTAACCCTTTATCAGATACATATCTGATAAATGACATCATTTGCAAATTCTTCTCCCATTCTGAATGTTTCCTTTTAGTTTTGTTGATTGTTTTCTTTGCCGTGCAGAAGCTTTTTATTTTATTCTTTTGAGATCCCTTTTTAAAATCTGTGGTTGTTTTACTGTTAATTATTATATGCACAAGTTCATCACAATGTACTTCTTTCTTGTTCTGGAGAATAAATAAAGCAGGAAAATAACCTTGTTTTCAAGGAGCTTATAATATATTTAGAGAGATAAGCTTAACTTATATAGAATAGCAGTGAATGATAGAAGCAAATGGTATATAACCAAGGACTACAGTGTATAGTATAGGGCTGTGAGAGTTAAGAGGAAAAATAAATCAGAGTATTCTTAATTTTAAGAAAGGTTATTTGGAAGAGATAGTTTGGGATTAGCTTTGAAGTTTGCTTTTTAAGTAAATGAATATCCTTTCAGGTGAGTATAATGTCCTAAGCCTGGTAAGAAGTGAGAATGAAACTGGAGTTTTTAAAGGGGATTCACATACTGGGGAGAAGGGAAGAAAACTGTAAATATAGAATGGGCTGCTTAAATGGGGAGACCTTGGGAGTAGGGAGACCAATTCAGAAACAGTTGGAACAAATCAGACTCCGAGGGACTAAATTGAATTAGTTCCATCCTGAAAGAAAGGTGGTGTTGATTCTGAATATAAGGAAAAGGTAAAGAAGAATGAGTCAAAATTTATCCTAGAGGGTTGGGAGTATAATGATATCACAGAAACATTTGTAAGAGAAATTAATGCATTTTATATTTGATACAATAATTCTACATCTAATTGGAAATGTCTGTCTGATGCTGTATGGGTTGGATAGAATCCCCCAAAGAAGTCCTAATTCCCAGCACCTCAGAGTGTGACCATATTTGGAAATGGTGGAATTGCAAATGTAGCTAAGAAGAGATCATACTGGAGTAGCACAGGCCTTTAATCCAATACGACTGGTGTCCTTATAAGAAGAGGAGAAGACATTGAGTCAGGGACACACAGAGAGAAAATGTCCATGTGAGGATGGAGTCTGATAATGGAGTGATGCGTGTACAACCTAAGGACTCCCAAAGATTGTTAGCAAATAACAGAGGCAAGAAAAGGCAGGGAAGGATTCTCCTCTACAGGTTTCATAGGAAGCATGGCCCTTCGAACATCTTAACTTCAAAGTTCTACCCTTCAAAATGGGAGGGAATATATTAAGCCACCGAGTTTGTGGTACTTTGTTACGGCAGCCACAGGAAGCTAATACAGATGCTGATACCGTTCTTTGATTTTTCTTTGTTTTTTTCTTTAAGATTTTATTAATTTATTTTTGAGAAAGAGAGAGAGAGAGAGAAACCATGAGCGAGCAGGGAAAAGGGGCAAAGGGAGAGAAGCGTGCTTGCCGCTGAGCAGGGAGCCCCATGCGGGACTCAATCCCAGGCCCTGGGATCATGATCTGAGCTGAAAGCAGATGCTTAACTGACTGAGCCACCCAGACATGCTGATTTTTCTTTTTAACCAGCCCCTTCCCTCAACTTTCTTTTTTGGAAAAATTTACAAATATGAAATGTAAATCGGTAATATGCAGTCAAAAGTGGAGAGAGTAGTTCATTAAATTTTTTCATATCTGTGTAGTTATTAGTGATATTTATTCTCTATCATCATCATTTCGAAATGGTATTTTCATACAGGACAAATAAGTTCATTAGATTGTGCAGTGTTAGCTCATTGTGCAGTGTTAGCTCATTGGAGTGTGTGCTCTGCATACACTTTTTGGGAATAGTTAAAGATAGTATTATATCTTTTCAGCTTATCTGGTTATCTAAAATTCCATTGCCTACCTTTTCAAGAATATCGGATGTCAGAATGGCAAATGTCAGAGTGGCAAATCAGCCATATGGATTAGGAAGAATACTGGGATCAAAAGTAAGCAAAGCAAGCATAGGTTTCAGAGCATATGCTCAAATGCCTCGAGGACCTGCTATAAAAAAAGAAAATTTTAAAAAAGGGAAGAGTAGTAAATGTTTGTCCCTGTCACTTTCTCCATAGAGGAGAAAAGGACTTGTATGAATGCTTTTGTTTCCAGTGACAAACTCAGCATTTTAATTATTGAAATGACATCAAAGTTGTATCTCATTTTGGACACTATTTCCTTTCTCCTTAATCTGCTCTTCTTTCTGGCTTGGTTTCTGATATATTTATATATGTAAGTTTTTCATGGGGAAATACCTCCTCTTTTTTATATTTTTAAATTTTATTTATTTATTTTTTTGACTTATAAGTTTTGTGAATCAATTAGACTATCAAATATTTTTCATAATTTGTAAAGTAAAACTGTCTTAAGTGTGTGTGAACATATGATTTTTGGCACTTGGACTGCCCAAGCCACAACTTTTCATTCTTTTTAAGTGAAATATAGACTTTGAGGCTCACTGACCTCTGAATATAAGTTCCTTTTCCCATTAGAGTACACACTGTCCATTTGGTGCCAATGAAAAACTCTCCCTTGAACATGTTGGTAAAGAGCAGTCCTCATTTCCCTAAAAAGTTAGTTCTTTTATCATTTGTGAAATCTGAGTGACTCTACATTTCTTCTGGTTCAGATGATTTCTAGAATTGGTATCTTGTGGCAGAATTAATCATAGCAAAAAGAAAATGTGCCAGTGTAGAAAATTGTAGGCTGAAATGGAGCCAGAGAACTCAAATTTGTATAGTTTGTTAATAATATACCTAAATTAATACTTAATTTAATATCCTTACTAATTTGATTAAAATGCCCAAAGATTTTAATATTCATTGTTAATAAGATGTTATAAGGCTTTTTAAGTGGGTGCTTAAAATTTCTTGATGCATTAGTTGTTTGGCTGTAATCCCAGTTCACATTTGCCTTATTCTGATTCTTGTGTTTATTTTATTTTATTTTTGTAATGAAGCAAAAAAGTGATTAATGGCTTATCTGGTTAAGAACATAAGGAAGATTTTGCTTAGGAAAAAAGTTTTTCTTTCTGAATTTCTGTACTTCATAGATTGAACCATATGAAATTATCATTTGTGTGGGTTAAAGAGACAATTTCTTATGGTTCAACTTATTAATTAGTTTAAAATAATAGATTTTCTATGTAAGACTATAATATAAGCAATAAAATAATAAGTTTATCCCATTTATATGTCTTTTGGCATAATTAGAATGGATTTTCATATTTGAAAGGTAGCTTTTTTTCTTTTCAAAGATTTTACTTTTAAGTAATCTCTATACCCATGTGGAGCTGGAACTCAGAAACCCTAGATCAAGAGTCACATGTTCCACCAATTGAGCCAGCCAGGTTCCCTGAAAGGTAGTATATATTTTTTTAAATTTCTGAAATTAATTAATTTCTTCAATTTACATCTTTAAAAGCTTTTACTTATTTGGGAGAGAAAGAGTGAGAGAGTAAGCACAGACGGGGGAGGGGCAAAGGGAGAGGGAGAAACAGAAGCAGACTCCCGCTGAGCAGGGAGCCCAATGATGTGGGGCTCCATTTCAGGACAAATAAAATAAAAAGTCGCACAACCGTGCTGAACTCTGTTATTTAAAAAAAAAAAACAAAAAAAAAAACAAACTTCTACAGTTTATCACTGCATAAGTGGGTGGTTTTTCAACTAGATAAGACTACATCAGACTTGAATTTTCATATGAAAACATCAACTTTTCCTAGTATTTGTAACATAGATTTTTATTTTGTCTGCAAAACAGAACACCTGCACAAATTACATTTCTTAGCAATGCCTCTCTTGGAGTTTTAGAAAAGGTTATCTGAAAGGCTATTCATCCTTCTAGTATAGCCTTTATCTTATATCTAATTAGGTTAGGGTCCCTGGAGACCAGTGAACCTGGCTCTATTAAGTTCACTGCAGTGTGGGACATTTGGCACATGGGAGGGAAAAAGAGGTGCTTGGCAGGGGCACCTAGCTCCCACCCCTGGAGGCACAGTGTAGCTGAGGGGGTGGTGAAGTCTTGGGAAATGGCTTTCTTGCTGGCCACTTGCAAAGTGAGTAGACCCCAAGGGTCTGGAAAAGGGATAGACCCTCACCCCTGTATCCTTGGGGTCCCTGCCGCCTTTCCTGGCTGGGCTGAGGTATGAGCACCAGTATCGCTCTCTTTCTGCCTCCTTTCTACTGCCTCCTAGGGGGTTTGGATTCAGGATTTGTTCCTAGTGTCCAAAGTTCCTTTGCTAAGAAACTTACAGGGGCTCATACTTATCTACAAATCTTGAAAGAACATTTAACGCTTTTTGATGACAAACTTCAAAACTGCAAATATGAACAGAGAAAGAAAATTGAAGCTCTCAAAGAAACAACAAATAGCATGGTAGAATTGATTAAACACTGCATTGTGTTGCAGCAGATTGCTAAAAGTACTATTAATTTTGCAGATGCAACATATCAATCTAGTCCATGGGAACCTGTGATCAACACAATGCTTACCCTGAACCTGCTCAGTTGTGTGAGTGAGAGCCATGCCTGTCTTCCCTACCAGTTGGACCTGTATTAGCTACCTTGAGACATCATCAGACTACAACACCAAATAGTACATGCACTGGGCACTTAAAACCAAGTAGCAGTTTGACTTATCTAAGCCATGTCAACTTGTCTCCAAAGTAATACAGCTTTCAAAGACCCAGTTTATAACTACGTGTTTCATTTCATTTTAATCCTAGCTCAGTTTTCTTTCCTCCCTCCAATCCCTTCTTTCTTCCTTTCATATATTATTATACTAGGACTTGATGAAAATGATTCAGTTCCTAACCTGTCTTAACACAATCTAACACAAGGAGACATGCAGAGACATGCAAAGAAAACATTATTCCGCTTTCCTATGTAAAAACTTGATGATAAATTCTGTACATGATTTGTTAAGCTTGTTTCTCTTAGCACACAGACATGTTTACTGCTACTAATAAGTATAATGGAAAACTAAAAATAAATAAGTTCTTTACTTATTTAGATCATTATTTTTCTTTTCTTTTTTTAAAGATTTTATTTATTTCTTTGACAGAGAGAGATCACAGTAGGCAGAGAGGCAGGCAGGGGTGGGGGAGCAGGCTCCCTGCTGAGCAGAGAGCCTGATGAGGGGCTCGATCCCAGGATGCTGAGATCATGACCTGAGCCGAAGGCAAAGGCTTAACCCACTGAGCCCCCCAAGTGCCCCTCATTATTTTTCTTATGTAACGAGAAGTTTGGAGGTAGCCAGTCCAAGGGCAGGTGTAGTGTCTTCTATATTCTGCTGTGCTATGCTTAGCATGATTCTTTCATGTTACTTCATATCCAGTATGGCTGCTACATTTCCAGGCATTACATTTACTTTCCAGGAAAGAAGAAAAATAAAAATCCTCATTTTTGTTGGGCTTTCTTCTGCTCCTTACAAAAAAGGGAATTTTTGCATGAGGGACTTTTTGCTGTGTCTCATTGTCTAGAATTGTATTACATGCCTCAGAGTATTTTAGTTTTCTAATTACTATAGTAGAGGAAAGCAAGTGTACCAGGCATTGAAATGGGTTTTGAGTGACACTGAAAAAACAAATGATAAATCATTCAAGACTAATAAATTCTAGGCCAATTGCCTTGACCTTTGCATTCTAAAACCAGTTGTGTTTTGATTAACATCAGAATCTAAAAGAAATCCAGAAGAAGATGTTTGTAAATGACATTTCTGATAAAGTGTTAGTATCCAGAATCTACAAAGAACTTATCAAACTCAACTCCCAAAAACCAAATAACCCAATTAAGAAATGGGCAGGAGACATGAATGGACACTCTTCCAAAAAGACTTCCAGATGGTTAAGGGACACATGAAAAGATGCTCAACATCACTCATCATCAAGGAAATAAAAATCAAAATTACAATGAGGTACCATCTCACACCTGTCAAAATGGTTAAAAATAACAACACAAGAAGTAACAGGTATTGGCAAAGATGTGGAGAAAGAGGAACCCTCTTGCACTGTCGGTGGGAATGCAAACTGGGTCAGCCAGTCTGTAGAATAGTATGGAGGTTCCTCAAAATAGAACTACCCTATGATCCAGCAATTGCACTAGTAGGTATTTATCCAAAGGATACAAAAATAGAGATTTGAAGGGATATATGCACCATGCTGTTCATAGCAGCATTATCAACAAAAGCCAAATTATGGAGAGAGCCCAAATGTCCATTGACTGATGAATGGATAAGAAGATGTGGTATGTATAGCCAATGGAATATTACTCAGCCATCAAAAAACTGAAATCTTACCATCTGCAATGACATGGTTGGAGCTAGAGTGTATTATGCTAAGAGGAATAAGTCACTCAGAGAAAGACAAATACCATATGATCTCACTCACATGAGGAATTTAAGAAAGGAAACAGGTGAACATATGGGAAGGGGAAAAGGAAAAGGAGAGAGGGAAACAAGCCATAGGAGATCCTAAATGATAGAGAACAAACTGAGGTGGGAGGTGGGTAGGGGATGGGCTAGACGGGTGATGGGTTTAAGGAGGGCACTTGTGATGAGCACTGAGTGTTGTGTGGAAGTGACAAATCCCTGAATTCTACTCCAAAAACAACCAATACTGCAGCTACTTAAAATATAAATTAAAAAAAAAAAAGAAAAAATAGTTTATGTAAGAAAATAAAAAGAAAGTAGAAATCAAACAGAAAAATAGAAGAAATCCAGTTATTGGTGAAATGCTAGGGTAAATAAGCAAAAGGAGTTTCTCTTTTTAAACATAAGACAGACAAATTGATATCTGATGACTGTATTTTCTATAAAAAATGTGAAGTTAGAAGAAGGAGGCAGAACAGGCATACTAGGACCAACTCTAAAAAGTTAAGACTTTAAGACTTTATTAAAGTCTTTCCTTTCTGGGCACCTGGTGGCTCAACTGGTTGAGCATCCAACTTTTGGTTTCCACTGAGATCATGATCTCAATGTCATGAGACTGAGCCCCAGGTCAGGCTCCGTGCTCAGAGAGAAGTCTGCTTGAAACTCTCTCTCTGTTTCCCTTTGCCCTTCCCACTTGTGTGCACACACTCTCTCTCTGCCACTGAGATAAATAAATAAATCTTGAAAAAAAAATCTCTTTTTAAAATAGCCCCCTAGGGATGCCTGGGTAGCTCAGTGGGTTAAGCCTCTGCCTTCAGTTCAGGTGGTGATCTCAGGGTCCTGGGATCAAACCCCACCTTGGGCTCTCTGCTCAGCAGAGAGTGTGCTTCCCCCCCCACCCTGCCTGTCTCTCTGCCTACTTGTAATCTCTGTCAAATGAATAAATAAAATCTAAAATAAATAAATAAATAAATAAATAATATAGCCTTCTAAACATTCTGAATTTCATGACCCTGATGAAAGTAGGTGTTTATCCTTTGGTTTTTTTTAAAAAAATTTTTTTGATATTTATTTATTTATTTATTGAGAAAGTAAGAAAGAGAGAGAGCATGTAAGCTCAGGGACCAGCAGAGGGAGAGAAAGAATCTGCAGTAGACTCTGCCTTAGCTGAGAGCCCTCCTCAGTGCTTGATCTCATGATTCTGAGAACATGACCCGAGCAGAAAACAAGAGTGGAAACTCAACCATCTGAGCCATCCAGGTGCCCAGAAGTAGAAATCCTGAATTGAGAAAGAGAATTTTGTGCAGTAGCATATGATATGGTATGATCATAAAGAGAATTTTATGTGACTGGTTATATATTGAGTCTTGCTTGATTAATGTATGTAATCTTGTTTGATTTATCTGTAATAGTTGCAGGTTGGTATGCTGGTGTTCCAGGAAGCAGAATTAATACGAAGGATGTTTGCTAGTGAGAACTTGTGGAATTTTATATATATGGGGGGAGGAAATGAATCAGGATTGGGTCAAAGGAGAAATAGGGCTTTGATGCAGTCTGAACACAGGCCTCAGCCAATCCATGAGGAGGCTATTTGAGCTGTTTCAATTTATGGTAAGGAGGCTAGATCTTTGTACTCCTTCACTGACCAGTCATTTGATGACAACTGTCCCCAGGAGGGGTGTGATCTTGGGCATATTGATCTATACAACAGAGTAATTCCCAGAGAGGACTGACAGCAGTGGGGGAATAAATTTTTCAAACCTTTAGTTCACTGTTGTGACTGTGAGAAAAGTCAGATTTAACTTATAAATTTTCATATTACCTTATAGTTTTTAGAAATGTTACCTACAGTAAATGCAATATCTACTGATGAATGTTCTCATTTAAGGATCTGGAGTTGGGCTGTTAAAGATGACTTATTCCAATTCAAGATAAAGTGTTGTTACTCTCTGTTACCATACAACATTATTACAGTATTATTATTTTTATTCCCTATGCTGTACTTTTCATTCCTGTGATTTTTTTTATTTTATAACTGGACTTTTGCACCTCTAAATTTCCTTCACCTATTTCACCCATCCTCCCAATCCCTCTCCTCTGGCAACCACCAGTTTGTTCTGTCTATTTCTGATCCCATCTCTCTTTGCTTTTGTTTTTGTTCATTTGTTTTTTAGATCCCACATGTAAGTGACTCATATGGTATTTATCTTTCTGTGTCTAACTTATTTCAGTTAATATAATACCTTATAGGTCCATCCATGTTGTTGAAAATGGCAAGGTCCAATTCTTTTTTTATGACTAATATTCCATTGCATGTATATACCATATCTTCTTTAGCTATTCATATATTGATGGCTCCCATATTGTGGCTATTGTAAATAATGCTGCAAAAAATGTAAGGTTACATATACCTTTTTGAATTAGTGTTTTTGTTTTGAGTAAATACCCAGTAGTGGAATTACTAGATCATATGGCATGTCTATTTTTTAAAATATTTTATTTATTTATTTGACAGAGATCACAAGTAGGCAGAGAGGCAGGTTGGGGGGAGCGGGGGAAGCAGACTTCCTGCTGAGCAGAGAGCCTGATGCGGGGCTCGATCCCAGGACCCAGAGATCATGACCTGAGCCAAATGCAGAGGCTTAACCCACTGAGCCACCCAGGCGCCACTGGCATATGTATTTTTATTTTCTTGAGGAACCTCAGTACTGTTTTTCACAATTATTGCACCAATTTACATTTCTACCAGAGGTTCGTAAGGATTACTTTTTCAAAAAGTAAAGACAAAAACACTTGTTTTGTGTCTTTTTGATATTAGCTATTCTGGTTAGTGTGAGGTGGTATCTCACTATGGTTTTGATTTGCATTTCCCTGTGATTAGTGGTGTTAAGCATCATTTACAGGTCTGTTGGCCATCTGTACGTCCTCTTTGGAAAAATGTCTATTCAGGTCCTCTGCCCATGTCTAAGTTAGATTATTTGTTTGGGCATTAAATTGTATAAGTTCTTTATATATTTTGGATATTAACCTCTTATCAGGTATTTCATTTGCAACTATTTTTTTTCCATTCAGTAGGTTGCTTTTTTGATTTGTCAGTGTTTTCCTTTGCTGCACAAAAGCTTTTCAGTTGGATGTAGTCCTAATAGTTTATTTTTGTTTTTGTTTCCCTTGCCTGAGGAGACATATCTGCAAATATGTTGCTAAGGATGATGAACAAGAGATTACTGTCTATGTTTTCTTTCAGGAGTTTTATGGTCTCAGGTCTCACATTTTATTCTTGAATCTCTTTTGAGTTTATTTTTGTGTTTGGTATAAGACAGTTGTCCAGTTTCATTCTTTTAAACATAGCTGTCTAGTTCTACCAACACCATTTATTGAAGAGATTTTTCCCTATTTCATATTCTTGCCTTCTTTGTCATAGGTTAATTGACCCTATAAATGTGAGTTTATTTCTGAGTGCTCTCTCCTGTTTTCATTGATCTTTGTTTCTATTTTGGTGCCAGTTTCATACTGTTTTGATTACATTAGCTTTGTTGTATATCTTAAAATCTGGTACTGTGATGCCTCTAGCTTTGTTCTTCTTTTACAAGATTGCTTTAGCTATTCAATGTCTTTTGTGGTTCCATACAAACTAGTGTTATTTATTCTGATTCCATGAAAAACACTATTAGTGATTTGATAGGAATTGCATTGAATCTGTAGATGGCTGTGGGTAGTATGGACATTATAACAATGTTATTTATTTCAATCTATGAGCATGATATATTGATGTATCTTTCCATTTGTTTCTGTTTCTTCAGTTTCTTTCATCATTGTCTGCTTGACAATTTTCAATTGACAGTTTTCAGAGTGCAGGTCTTTCACCTCCTTGGTTAAATTTATTCTTAGGTGTTTTATTTTATTTTTTTGGGTGCAGTTGTAAATTGGATTATTTTCTTAATTTCTCTTTCTGCTACTTCATTATGTAGAAAAACACCCAATTTCTGTATGTTTTTTATCCTGTAACTTTACTACATTCATTTGTTAGTACTAATGTCTCACTTCTATGATTATCTTTATAATATTTGAAGGACTCTGATGTCACACATTATTCTCTGTCCCCTTGTCCTGGCTCATATATTAGTTGGCCCCTAATTAATTAATTAATTAATTGATTAAAGTTATGTCTACACCTAACTTGGGACTTGAACTCCCAACCCTGAAATCAAGAGTTACATGTTCCTCTGACCGAGCCAGCCAGGTGCCCTGTTCATTGGCCTATATTAAAAGAGTCTCCCTATACTCCCACTTCTTTCTCTTGGAATGGAAGCATAGAAAGGAGAGAACAATTTCCATGCCCTTTGGATAAACTTCTGCAATTTATTTTCTTTCATTTTTTTCCTCTCAAAGTTATCAGAAACAACAATATTTATAGAATAGAGCAGCTATAAGACTGGACATGGTAGAGGATCAAAGGACAACTCTGGAACTTGTATTAACTGTAAGAATAGCAGTAAGATGTAATGAATTTAGACTTTACTGATTTAACACTTAGAATAATCTATATTTTAAATTTATGCCCAGTTTGTGAGAATATGCGATCATTAGGAGAATAGGTTTAGGAGCATGGATTTTGATGAAAGTAGACTATAGTGGACATACTAGTTATATAGGAGTCTCACATATCCTATATAGCAGAGAATCTCATATCTTATATAACAGAGTTATAGTTTTTGGAGTATAAATCTACAATGCCAAAAAAATCAATAGAGGTTGACAATACATTTTACTCAGCTGACTAAGGTGTTGTGACTAACTTCTTGGTTCATATACTCTTGGTCTGGATCATTGGTAGATTTGGTAGAATTTTTATATTAAGGGTTTTCTTCTCTCTTACACTTTGTCCTCCTTCCTTTTGTCTATTTTAAGACATAATCAGAAAATGAAAAGATAGAAATGGTACTTGTAAGCCTGCCAAACTTTTTAACATTACCATTACTAAGTTAATTGATGTAGTGTTCTTAGAATAATAATTCTCACTTCTACCTTTATGTAACACTACATGTTTTGGATCCTTTTGTCTCTGGGGAGATTGCATTTACCAGGTTAGCTGTGTTTTTTTGCAGGTTAGTTTAAGAAGCAAGTTTATCTGACATCTGATAAAATGATTGGGTTTAAACCTGGGTAAAATGGATTTTTGTTTTTTAAGTTTAGTTGATCACTCCATGCATCAACTACGATGTGCCA
Source organism: Neogale vison (assembly GCF_020171115.1). NCBI lineage: Eukaryota > Metazoa > Chordata > Mammalia > Carnivora > Mustelidae > Neogale > Neogale vison. The sequence continues at coordinate 222,725,727 of NC_058091.1, forward strand.
TCAAAAGTGATGCTTTGGGTTTTATCTGATGACCATAAAATTCAAAAACAGAACCAGAATTGTATCTGCTAACAATTAATTATATAGAAACCCTCATTTCCTGAAACTATACATGTATTGTATGAAATCTCTGAACTGTTAAAGAGTCTGTACCTAAGTGAAACAATTAGCAGGTGAAGACACTGTTGTGTAGTATAGTCTAATAACTTTTATTTTACCTTGTAGAAAGAAATTATATCCCATGCTTCTCCAATTCATAATTGAGCTAATTTTTTTAAATGATTTTTAAAAATTTATGTGAGAGAATGAGAGATCATGCACAAGCCAGGGAGAAGGGGCAGTGGGAGCGGGAAAAGCAGAACCCTCACTGAATAGGGAGCCTGATGTGGGGCTCCTTCCCAGGACTTCATTATCATGACCTGAGCCAAAGCCAGAGGATTAGCCAACTGAGCCACCCAGGCATCCCAGAGCTAATTTTATATTAAAAAAAAAAATTCATCTGAAAAAAGACACCCTAAATATGGTCCTTTAAATAAGGAAGCCCTTAAAAATTCTGTTCCAAATAATTTAATATTGCTGTGTTCAGTTGTTATGGAGAAGAATTTTCCATTAAAAATTTACCTATTTGCAAAATAATGTTTACTTACTGGGTTTTAACTTATAGAGCACTTAGGCATATTTTCTGGTAATTATTATAGTAGTTCTATGAAATGGTTAAGACAGTTATATTATTGTCCCTAACTTATAGATGAGTGATCTGAGGCATATAAGTAACAAATGGTAGATCTCCTCACACCTGTGAGTGATCTTTTTATGATATCATAGTATTTACTGTGGATGATGAGTTTTTTTATTTCAGTAGAAGTTAAGCAGAATTTTTCTCTGTCTCTGCCTTGAGCAAGCAAAAGCCCTTTTTGGAAGGCAGGAATAGGTGTTATAGGTTAGGTATTAGATAAAGATTACATCTTTATCAGGCTGGCAATAACTATAAATTGGTAAGGTGATCTGATCTGGGAAGCGTATCTATGGTAAGCAGACTGTATCATTAACTAAGTCCAGTTTTCCTAAGTAGGAAATTAACAAGGAAGCAAGAAAGCTTTACTGATGTTGGCAATACCAGGGCTAAATTTCAAAACGCCAGGGAGCATACCCTCATTGTACTCTCTACGAATGTTATCCTCTGGAGTTGTGCAATATGGCAGTGGTTTATGATATATTAGGAATACTAAAAGAGAGCAGTTCTTCAGTGAAGAATCTCTGAAGACTGAGGCCTTTTATTCTGGCTAACTGTGATAATCAGTAAGTCATTTTCCCAGACAGAATCTTTTGGTCTTAAAAGGCTGAGGTCAACTTTCACAGCTGTAGTTTCTCCAGGGAAAAATTGTCCTTATACTTAGCCAAAAGCCTTTGACATCAATATTTGAAGAGAGAGAAAGAACCATGTCCTTCAGTCAAATGGAGGATATCAATGCGCCTTAACAAACACAGAAAGGTTGGCTTCTTAGATGGTGAACTGTGTTTGGCAAGGTGACAGGCGCTCAGAACACCAGACTCCTTATCATATCTTTATGTGATTTTTGTACTCCAGTTTTTCTAAATTCAAAATAGACCATAAAGGTAGCTCACAATTGGCTCTGAAAATTTCCAGTTATAGCTTAGATCAAGTTAAAATACCCTGGGATGATTTTTAAATGATTCATAGGTACAAGCTTTTCACAATGTTAACATTTCTATTTGACACAGAAATCATTCTTTTTGAAGTTGATGATTTATTTTGATTTGAAATTACAAATCCCAAAGTTAATTTTCTTACCATGAACATTGTATTGTTTGGCAGGTGACTTTCCCTAAAGATTACTTAAAAGTCTCTTATCCTTAATTGAATATGTTACAGCATAGAAGTCCACTAAGAAATGCTTCCAAAAATTATTTGCATTTTGTGCATTATGTTTAGCCCCCTTTTAGATTTGATGAAAGGAGTCAATAATAAAATAAGCTCAAATGCATTTTCAAGATGTTAAAACACTCACTGCCAAAAAGAAGAATAAGTATCGGTCTGAAATGAAATAAGAATAAACTTTGCTTTTTTTTACCTGAATGTATCACTTTGGGGGGAAAAGATGAGGATTTTAAAAATTCATATTAGTGCTAAAATTTTCTTTTACTTTGCTAGTGTTAACTTTAAAATTTGCCAGAATAACATTTGCAGTGTAGGCAAGGGATACGTAACTTTCCAAGCATGAAAGAGTTTGTTATGATGAGCACTGAGTAATATATAGAACTATTGAATTACTATATTAAATACCTGAAACTAACATAACACTTTATACTAACTATGCTGGAATTAAAGTTTAAAAATTGAAAAAAAAAAAAAAGAATTTGGAGCTCATACTACAACATGTTTCCCATTGTTTAAACCATTTTAGTATTTTATATTGACTTAAATATAGAAAAACAGGCATGCCAGCTTTTGAAGCACTGTATGTTTATATTAGTAACATATTAATCTCTATTTTTCTCCAAGAAGATGGAGAGTTAGGGATTTCATTTACATGAGAATTATAATATTTTAATCCATGATTTAGTATGCATTTATAGAGCTAGACTACAATTAGTACTCAACATGAAAATTACTTTGAATATAATTTAATACATGATGAATCAGAAATTCTGGCAGGCTCTTGCCTTGACTTGGGTACATCTCTATGAAATACCATGGAAAGATGCTGGTTGTTTTAATTTTACCTTATGAGTTTTGAACAAACTGGGGTTTATTATGTATTCCTTCTACATTCTTTGATGCCAAATTTACAGAAAAAATTATTTTTATTCAGTGTAATTTAAAACTTCCTTTAAAAAAAAACTTCTCTACTGAAATAGGATAGTGTCATTTGGTTTTAAAATCACATTCATAAGAGACTTCTTTCCTGGAGTGAAAATTGTAGACTGAGTTCTCTTTGTCTCCCCCCACCCCTCAACCCCCGGCACTGAAGGCAAAAATCTCTTCTGAAGTCAATAAAAGGTTACCAAGAGAGGAGAAATTGTGATTGGAAGAATTGAGCCTAGTAATTCCTGCTGTTATGGCAACTGTCATCTGAAACAGAGGGAGTACTCTTCAAGCTCTATTTTTCATCATTGAATTAATATAATAAGTATTTATAGAATATGATTTTGAGCTGTGTTTACTTTTCTAGATTTATAATTTGGTTTTTAAGGAAACAGTCTCAGAATAGTACTTAGCCTTGGATAATTTTTTTTTTTTTTGGATGACAGATAATATTTACTGATAGAATTCTCTCTGGGTTAAAAAAAAACAATGAAATTAAGTTATTTTATTAATTTTGACTTGTTAATTTATTAAATTCATTAAGTACTTTTCTGTTCATTTGGAATATTTCATTTGGCTTTCCTGGCAATGCTGTGAAACTGGGAGCCAGTGTGGGAAAATTATGGCACAGTGTGAGGACTTGCCAAAGAGATTATAATTAGTTACTGGTGGCAGCAGAACTAGAACTCAGATGTCCTCACAGGCTAACTTCCTGTTCTCCTCAGCCAACCACAGTCCCCTGTTGATCACTATGCAACCAAGTTTTAACGTTAGAAAAATGAATTCTTCCAAAAACCTACCAGAATGATTCCTTTAGATACACTAGCATTCCATCATAAAAGCAGTTTTTGGTGTGATTGATAAATACAAAATTACCATGGTAAAAATAATTTTTACTCAAAAAGATAGAGAATGGAAATAAGGTGATACATTGGGTTAAGGCACCAATTTCTAGCCCAACTGACTTGGATCTTTATCCTGGCATCAATTTGGTGGCACCTCCTAGTCCCTCATGGACTTTTTTTCCACATCAGACAAAACCACTGAATGGTTTTGTGCAGTCTGGCAGGATTGTTAGTTGCAGTGGTGTAGAAACGGAAACAATTTGGGAGTTGTAGGTTGAAACTGAGGTGCCTGGTTCTATGAAGTGGTATTGGTACTGAACTTTGAGTACCAAATTTATGTGTATATTTAAAACAATTTTTTAAGGTGGATGATAGTAGCTATTTGAGTGTCTTTGGAATACTGAGACATTCAGCATAATTGTACATCTTGTAAAGAGGAATTTTGGAGTAGAATGGGTTGTAAATTCACTGCAAATTTAGAATCTAAACAAAACTCATTTCATGTTTGTATAAACTATTTTAAGCCATCTTGTTCTTACTAAATTTTTTTCCCTCTAGCCTGTAGTCTTTGTTTTTAAGGCCACGTTCCCCTCTTTCATTAAGAAATTTATTTTCATAGGCCAACTGAATCACTTCTAGATTGTCCCAAAAGAGTTGATGCCACTCTATTTGGTTGAATACATTATAATCTTCATCTGCAAATCATCACTGAGAATCAAACAGAATTCACTAAGTTCTTAGAAGGGCTTACGTGGTAGAGGAGATAATGACATGTAACAAAAGCTCACTTTAAAGGGGTATTAGATGAGCAAAAGTAAACAAGTAAAAAAATACATAATGTCTTAGAAAAAAGATATATCATTAAGGGTATATTTTTAGCAACTTTAATATATGAAATAAATAAATTTGGAATAGTTTCAAGGTCATATTCTCTTCCTGCTCTGAACTCTAACAACATTCACTATTTTCTTAGGTCTCTGGGTTAAAGGACTATATCACAGTGCTTTGTAATGGTAAATTCTCACTGTATGAGTAAGATAAGGAAACTGCTTCTGACTTACAAATGTAATATTGCCTTAAAATCTGCAATTTCATTAGTTTTTTTACAAAGTCATCTTGTCTAATTTTTGTTCAAGTAATTATGACACATGGAGTAGTTTTATAGAAAAATTTGAATGCAGTAAATTCTATTAATTATGCCTTTATTATTTATTTAACATTTTCCTCTTTTACCTTCACCCCTACCATATCCCTTAGCAAACTCTATGCCAAACCTACTTAGTGAGTCCTAATCTGCCGTAGAATCTATCTCATTAGAAATCTTTTTTCTCCTTAAGAGTATGTGATGTCTTCATTTAAAATATAAAGCTGGGGTGCCTGGGTGGCTCAGTCCTTTAAGCATCTGCCTTTGGCTCAGGTCGTGACCTCAGTCAACATCCTGGGATGGAGCACCACAAGCCGCAATTTGGGCTCCCTGCTGAACAGGGGGTCTGCTTCTCTGTCTCCCACTGCTTGTGCGTGCTCTCTCTCTCTCAGATGAATAAACAAAATCTTTAAATAAATAAAATAGGAGTGCCTGGGTGGCTCAGTTGGGTAAGTGTCTGCCTTTAGCTCAGGTCATGATCTCAGTATCCTGGGATTGAGCCCATGTCTGACTCTCTGTTCAGCATGGGAGTCTGCTTCTCCTTCTCCCACTGCCCCTCCTCCCTCTCGTTCTCTTTGTTTCAAATAAGTCAATAAGATCTTTAAACAAAAATAAATTAAGGGCACCTCTGTGGCTCAGTGGGTTAAGCCTCTGCCTTCGGCTCAGGTCATGATCTCAGGGTCCTGGGATCGAATCCCACATTGGGCGCTCTGCTCAGCAGGGAGCCTGCTTACCTTCCTATCTCTCTGCCTGCCTCTCTGCCTACTTGTGATCTCTCTCTGTCAAATAAATAAATAAAATCTTAAAAAAAAAAAAAGTACAAAGCTAAATAAAAGTGCGTTGAGACATGGAACGAAAGCAGCTATAGGAAGGCTGAATACCTTCAATGTTCATTCTCCAAAGCACACAATTTTAACATATCCTAAAACTTCAGGGAGCAGCTGCATCAATATTTGGTTGGAACTTAAAATCCCTAATAAATTGCAATTTCCCAGCAAGATAGAAGTTGAGCAAGTGATAAATGTTATTATGGTGTCATTGGCTTGAACTAATTTGAAGAGGGGGGTCCTTGAAAGTGATAAAAATGCATATAAATAAAAGATACTAAATGCTAAACAAGAAAGGTATGAAATATTGTCCCTAGGAAAAGAACTGAAAAACATGGGTCTTTAGGGCTAGCCAGCTGCCCACTGGGTCTGGGAGGTGAGGTCCTATTGTTTACTTGTTTCTTTCATATTGCATGCCTCCCATTCTTATGAAATATGCTTTTGAAATAAACAAAGGGAAAAGAATAGCAGTCCTCATTTGACATAATTGTAGAGAGGTTTGATGACACGTCACAACCAAGAACAGAATGCAGTTCTCCTACTTGCTGAGATCAGTGCTCTTTTGAGGATAACTAGTCAGCTAGAGGTCAAAAGAAACGTTTTATTTTCAAGATAGAATATTTGAAACCAAAGTGGGGAAGGGAAAATATTTGCAACAGAGAATATTTCTTTTTTTTTTTTTATTAACATGTAATGTATTATTTGCCCCAGGGGTACAGGTCTCTGAATTGTCAGGCTTACACATGTCACAGCACTCACCATAGCACATACCCCTGCAATGTCCATAACACAACCACCCTTTCCCTCCCGCCTCAATCTCCCAGGAACCCTCATGAAACCCTTGTTTCATGAGATGAAGAGTCTCTTATGGTTTGTCTCCCTTCCAATGCCATCTTGTTTCATTTTTTCCCTCCCTACTGCTCACGAACGTCTGCCCTGCCTCTCAAATTCTTCCTATCAGAGAGATCATATGATAATTATCTTTCTCTGATTGACTTATTTCACTTAACCTAATACCCTCTAGTTCTATCCATGTTTGCAAATGGCAAGATTTGGGGGGGGTGTTGATGGCTGCATAGTATTCCATTGTGTATATATACAACATCTTCCTTATCCATTCCTCTGTTCATGGATATCTAGCTTCTTTCCATAGTTTGGCTATTGTGGATATTGCTGCTATAAATGTTCGGGTGCATGTGCCCCTTTGAATCCCTACATTTGTATCTTTTTTTTTTTTTTTTAATATTTTACTTATTTATGTATTTGACAGGGTGATAGAGAGAGAATACAAGTAGGCAGAGAAGCAGGCAGATTGTGAGGGAGAAGAAGGCTCCTCACTGAGCAGGGAGCCCGATGTGTAGACTTGATCCCAGGACCCTGGGATCATGACCTGACCCAAAGGCAGGCACTTAACCGACTGAGCCACCCAGGTACCAGCCTGCATTTGTATCGTTGAGGTAAATACCCAGTATTCTATTTTCAACTTTTTGAGGAACCTCCATACTGTTTTCCAAAGTGGCAGCACCAGCTTGCATTCCCACCAACAGTGTAGAAGGGCTCTCCTTTCTCCACATCCTAGCCAACATCTGTCATTTTCCTGACTTGTTAATTTTAGCCACTCTCACTGGTGTGAGGTGGTATCTCACTGTGATTTCAATTTGTATTTCCCCAGTGCCCAGTGACACGGAGAAGTTTCTCATGTGTCTGTTGGCCATTTGGATGTCTTCTTTGCAGAAATGTCTGTTCATGTCTTCTGCCTGTTTCTTGATTCATTATTTGTTCTTTGGGTTTGAGTTTGATAAGTTCTTTTTAGATTTTGGATACTAGCATTTTATCTGATATGTCATTTGTGAATATCTTTGTCAGTTGTCTTTTGGTTTTGTTGACTGTTTCCTTTGCTGTGCAAAAGCTTTTGATATTGATGAAGTCCCAATAGTTCATTTTTGTCCTTGCTTCCCTTGCCTTTGGCATTGTTTCTAGGAAAAAAGTTACTGCATCTGAGGTCAAAGACGTTACTGCCTGTGATCTCAAGGATTTTGATGGATTCCTGTCTCACCCTGAGGTCTTTGATCCATCTTGAGTCTACTTTTGTGTGTGGTGTAAGCGAATGGTCCAGTTTCATTCTTCTGCACGTGGCTGTCCAATTTTTCAAACACCATTTGTTGAAGAGACTGTCTTTTTTTCCACTGAACATTCTTTCCTGCTTTGTCGAAGATCAATTGACTACAGAGTTGAGGTTCCATTTCTGGGCTCTCTATTCTGTTCCATTGACCTGTGTGTCTGTTTTTGTGCCAGTACCATATTGTCTTGATGATTACAGCTTTGTAATAGAGCTTGATGTCTGGAATTGTGATGCTGTCAGCTTTGTTTTTCTTTTTCAACTTTCCTCTGGCTGTTCAAGGTCTTTTCTGGTTCCAAATAATTTTAGGATTATTTGTTCCATTTCTTTGAAAAAAAAAATGGATGGTATTTTGATAGGGATTGCATTAAATGTGTAGATCGCTTCAGGTAGCATAGACATTTTCACAGTATTTGTTCTTCCAATCCAGGAGCATGGAACATTTTTCCATTTCTTTGTGTCTTCCTCAATTTTTTTCATGGGTACTTTTATAGTTTTCTGAGTACAGATTCTTTGCCTCTTTGGTTAGGTTTATTCCTAGGTATGTTATGGTTTTGGGGTGCAATTGTAAATGGGATCGACTCCTTAATTTCTCTTTCTTCTGTCTTGGTGTTGGTGTATAGAAATGCAAATGATTTCTGTGCATTGATTTTATATCCTGAGACTTTACTGAATTCTTGTATGAGTTCTAGCAGTTTTGGAGTGGAGTCTTTGGGTTGTCCACATAAAGTATTATTATCATCTGCAAAGAGTGAGAGTTTGACTTCTCCTTTGCCAAATTGGATGCCTTTTATTTCTTTTTGTTGTCTGAATGCTGAGGCTAGGACTTCTAGTACTATGTTGAATAGCAGTAGTGATAGTTGACATCCTTGCTATTTCTGACCTTAGGGGAAATCTCTCAGTTTTTCTCCATTTGAGAATGATATTCGCTGTGGGTTTTTCATAGATGGCTTTGATGATATTGAGGTATGTACTCTCTATGCCTACACATTGAAGAGTTGTGATCAAGAAAGGATGCTGTACTTTATCAAAGGCTTTTTCTACATCTATTGAGAGTATCATTTGGTTCTTGTTCTTTCTTTTACTAATGTGTACTGTATCACATTGATTGATTTGGAGATGATGAACCATCTGCATCCTCTTGCAGCCCAGGAATAAATCCCACTTGGTCGTGGTGAATAATCTTTTTAATGTACTGTTGGATCATATTGGCTAGTATTTTGGTGAGAATTTTCGCATCTGTGTTCATCAAGATATTGGTCTATAATTCTTTCTGATGGGGTCTTTGTCTGGTTTTAGGATCCAGGTAATTTTGGCCTCATAAAATGAGTTTGGAAGTTTTCCTTCCATTTCTATATTTTGTAACAGTTTCAGAATAGGTATTAATTCTTCTTTAAGTTCCTCTGGGAAACCATCTGGCCCTGGGCTCTTGTTTGTTGGGAGATTTTTGATGACTGCTTCAGTTTTCTTACTGGTTATGGGTCTGTCCAAGTTTTCTATTTCTTCCTGGTTCAGTTTTGGTGGTTTATATGTCTCTAGGAATGCATCCATTTCTTCCACATTGTCAAATTTGCTGTATATACTTGCTTATAATATGTTCTTATAATTGTTTGTATTTCTTTGGTATTGATTGTGATCTCTCCTCTTTCTTTCATGATTTTATTAATTTGGGTCATTTCTCCTTTCTTTTTGATAAGTCTGGCTAGGGGTTTATCAGTCTTCTTAATTCTTTCAAAGAACCAACTCCTAGTTTCCTTGATCTATTCTCCTGTTTATTTGGTTTCTATTTCATTGATTTCTGCTCTGATGTTTATTATTTCTCTTCTCCTGCTGGATTCAGGCTTTCTTTGCTGTTCTTGCTCCAGGTCCTTTAGGTGTAGAGTTAGGTTGTGTACTTGAGACCTTTCTTGTTTCTTGAGAAAGACTTGTACTGCTATATACTTTCCTCTCAGGTCCGCCTATTCTGTGTCCCAAAGATTTTGAACAGTTGTATTTTCATTTTCATCTGTTTCCATGAAATTTTTTACATTCTTCTTTAATTTCCTGGTTGACCCATTCATTCTTTAGTTGGATGCTCTTTAGGTTCCATGTATTTGAGTTCTTTCCAACTTTCCTCTTGTGATTAAGTTCTACATTCAAAGCATTGTAGTCTGAAAATATGTAGGGAATGATTCCAGTTCTTGTGGTACTGTTTGAGTCCTGATTTGTGATCCAGGATGTGATCTATTCTGGCAAATATTCCATGTGCACTAGAGAAGAAAGTGTATTCTGTATTTTTGCGATGGAATGTTCTAAATATATCTGTGATGTTCAGTGTGTCATTTAAAGCCTTTATTTTCCTGTTGATTTTTTGCTTAGATGATCTGTCCATTTCAGTGAGAGGGGTGTTAAAGTCCCCTACTGTTATTTTATTATTGTCAATGTGTTTCTTTGATTTTGTTATTAATTGGTTTATATAATTGGCTGCTCCCATGTTAGGGGCATAGATATTTACAATTGTCAGATCTTCCTGTTGCACAGATCCTTTGAGTATGATATAGTATTCTTCCTCATCTCTTATTATAGTCTTTGGCTTTAAATCTAATTTATCTGATATAAGAATTACCACCCCAGCCTTCTTTTGAGTTCCATTGGGTCTAAAATGAATTTCTTGTAGACAGCATATTGATGGGTCTTGTTTTTTTTATCCATTCTGATACGCTCTGTCTTTTGATTGGGGCATTTAGCCTATTTACCTTTAGGTTAACTTTTGAAAGATATGTATTTAGTGTCATTGTATTGCCTGCAAGGGGACTGTTACTGTATATTGTCTCTGTTCCTTTCTGATCTGTTACTTTTAGGCTCTCTCTTTGCTTAGAGGACTCCTTTTAATATTTCCTGTAGGGCTGGTTTGGTGTTTACAAATTCTTTTAATTTTTGTTTGTCCTGGAAGCTTATTATCTCTCCTTCTATTCTCAATGACAGCCTCGCTGGATATAGTATTCTTGGCTGCATATTTTTCTCATTTAATGCTCTGACTATATCATGCCCATCCTTTCTGACCTGCCAAGTCGCTGTGAATAGATCTGCTGCCAATCTAATATTTCTACTGTTGTATGTTACAGACCTCTTGTCCAAGCTCCTTTCAGGATTTTCTTGTTGTCACTGAGACTTATAAGTTTTGCTATTAGGTGACAGGGTGTGGACCTATTTTTATTGATTTGGAGGGGGGTTTTCTGTGTCTCCTGGATTTTGATGCTTGTTCCCTTCGCCCAATTAAGGAAATTCTCTGCTATAATTTGCTCCAATATACCTTTCCCTTCTCCTTTCTTTTTCCAGGATCCCAATTATTCTAATTTTCATCTATGGTATCACCTATCTTTTGAATTCTCCCCTCATGGTCCAGTAGTTGTTTGTCTCTCTTTTGCTCAGCATTTTTATTCTCCATCATTTGGTTCTATATCACTAATTCTCTCTTCTGCCTCATTTATCCTCGCAGTAAGAGCCTCCACTTTTTTATTACACCTCATTAATAGCTTTTTTTATTTCAACTTGGTTAGATTTTAGTTCTTTTATTTCTCCAGGAATGGCTTTTATTTCTCCAGAAAGGGATTCTCTCGCATCTTCCATGCTTTTTTTTTTGGAGCCCAGCTAGAACCTTAATAATCATTCTGATCTCTAGTTCTGACATCTTACTAATGTCCATATTGATGAGGTCCCTAGCTGTTGGTACTGCCTCTTGTTCTTTTTTTTTTTTTTTTTTCGTGGTGAGCTGTTCTGCCTTGTCATTTTATCCAGATAAGAATAAATGAATGAGAGAACAATATACTAAAAGAGTAGCAGCGACCCCAGAAAAATATATACTAACCAAACCAGTAGAGACCCGAAACTGGAGAGAGAAGTAAGGGGGGAAAAAAGAATAATATATATATATATATATATATATATATATATATATATATTAGACTGGTGAATAGAACAGAGCCACACACTTAATTTTAGGTGTATTTTGGTTTGCTAGAAAAAACTACCTCCCAAAATTTTAAAGAAAGAAAAACATATATATACAAAAATAAGGGTAAACATAATGAAGGGATAGAATATTACTGTAAAGATAAAAATTTAAAAAGATTCTAGAAAAGGAATTGATAAGAAGTTGGTTGAAAAACAAATAAAAAAAAAGAGGAAAGAATATGATTAAACTGGAGACTAGAACAAAGCCATGTGCTAGATTTAGGATTTATTTTGATCTATGAAAAGAAACTGTATCCCAAAATGTTAAAGGAAAACAACCTATATGTATACAAAAAATAAGGTTAAATACAATGAAGGGATAAAATATAATTATAACAGTAAAATGAAAAAAAATTTTAAACGTATTGATAACATAAAATAGTTAAAAATGTTAAAGTAGGACAGAGGAAAAATTTTAAAAATATAATAAGAAAAAAACAAAATTAAAAACATTTAACTTTGAAAGACTAAAAGACTATGGGAAAAAAGCCCTGAATTCTATGTGTTGCTTTTCCCAAGCTCTGGAGTTCTGTAGTTCTCATTGATTGGTAAACTTAGTCTTAGCGGGACATTCTTGCTGATCTTCTGGGGGAGGGGCCTGTTGCATTGATTCTCAAATGTCTTTGCCCGAGTCGGAATTGCACCACACTAGCCAGGGGCCAGGCTAAGCAATCTGCTCGGTTTTGCTCAGTATCTTTTGTTCTATGAAAACTTTCTGTACAGCTTTGGAGGACAGGAATGAAAATGGTGGCCTCCCAATCTCTGACCCCATAGGAGCTGAGAGCTTAGGGCTCCATTCCTCAGTGTACCCTCAGAAAAAAGCGGTAAATCCCTCCCATCTCCCTGGTCTCTTGTTGCATTCTGAGCTCACCCAGCCTGTGACCCAGCATTTCTATCTCTGGTGCATGGCCCTGTTTGGAGTCTCCAAATCCAGCAGATTCCTACAGCATGACCCTGTGCCGCTTCTCCCAGAGGAAGAAGGAGTGGATCTCTCTGGGTCTTCCACTTGTGGAGTCCATGCTGAAAGAACAGTGGTCCAATCGTGCCTTGGTTCACAGTTTAAGGTAAACCCCAGCTGAGAGCGCACTCCTGGCTCCATCTCTACAGCCAGCTTCCCTGCTCTGATACCTGGGAGCTCTGCCACATTCAGGCATCCCTGGTCTTTCTGTGACCCCAAGGGTCCTGAGACCACACTGTCGCCATCAGTGTTCCTCCTCCTACTTAGCCTCTGAAGTGATGTCCTTCAGTGGAGCAGACTTCTGAAAGTTCTGATTTTGTGCTCCGCTGCTGTCTTACTTGCCAGGAGCTGGCCTCTCCCCAGGCAGTCTATCTTCTGGTATGTTGCCTCTATCTTCTCATATGTTGCCTAGGCTTCACTTCTCCATACGTCCTACCTTCTAGAAAGTGGTGAATTTTCTGTTCCTAGAATTGCTGCTCTTTTCTTCTCTCTCCTGTTGAGTTTGTAGGCGTTCAGAATGGTTTGATAACTATCTAGCTGAACTCCTGGGACCTGATTATACTTCTCCGCCATCATGCTCCTCTTTGCACCAACAGAGACTGTTTCACTGGATTATTGTTAACAATGTCTGTGTCTTATACTCCATTTGTGTGTGTCTTTTGATTCCTTGTATTTTTCTGGTGGTGAAGCCTGCAAAATATCATTTTAATGAGTTGGATGTATGAAATAAATTGACAAAACTTTGAAATAATTTTTTAAAGTGTATATGCTGCTGAAGCAAGCCCAAAATCATGTGAGTTTTTACTCTTTTAAATTTAAGCTAAAAATATGTCTATTAAAGGTAAGAGCCATACTATTAAGGAAAAAACTCCTCCTGACATGAATGGTTTCTTAACCTCACTTTATTATCAATATGTGCATGTTTGTTTTTGAGCTAGGAGCTAGGAATGGACACATGAAATTAGGAGATGAAGGAAGCACTCTGTAAAATAAACAGAATTAAAATATATATTCCAAGTTTATGACAGCAATTTTGGTTATAGACATATTTTCTGAAATAATCTCATACTCAAATTGTGTGTATTATTAGTTTTATTATACATGTTCCTAGTCCTATTATAACTCTGATACAAACTCCAGAATTCAATTAAAATGAAATTGATCATGTTAATGAAATTAAAACAACATCTTCGCCATGCTTTAGAGAAAGTATTTGAATTCCCTTGTTTACTCTTTCTTTGTTTTACTATTTCTCATGGGCAGAGTAAATATAATTCTATTTGTCCAAGGTAACTTTATGTCTTATCTCTTAAGTGGTCACAATTTTTAAATCTAAGTGGCTAAGTGCCATGACAGGCTAACATGGATTTAGGGAAGTATGTGATTTGAGTGAGAGAGGCAATCTTTACTTTAGCCAAGTTTTTTTTTCCTGATTCAGTAATGCCAAATGTTTGTGTCATAGTTCAGATTCCCTTTTGCCATAACGATTCCTTGGTGAGAGTAGAATTATGTTGTGTGTACCATAGGAACTAAGTCAGTTGATAATGGAAGTTGAAACAGTAGATGAAGACAAATTTTTAAAATTATTTTGTTATTTGGAGGGTCATTCTGAATTTAACAGTCTTGTTCTTTGTGTCTAAAAATATCTCTACTTTGGATTACTGCCTTGCCTTTGTACAGTTTAAGTATACCAATGATAATCATGTTTTTTAACTCATCATGTAGTCATTCATTTTCATAGTATATTCATATTGATGTTTATGTCATTATGATGATTTTGTGACAGAACATCCCCACATTGCATTACTATATACTTTTGTATTATGAGAAATCCACAAGAGGGGCCATCAGGACTTTTGCTCAAAAATTTTTTTAGTCTTGGAAATAATGTAAGTGGCAAGGAAAAAGATGACTAAATTAGGAGATATACTATATTTGGCCAACAAACAGTAAGAACACTGGGGATTTCTAATGTGATTTATAGTTTGTGCTCAGGAAACCCAAAAGATTGGTGTTTTTTTTGGAAGAGAGTTTGAGATTCTGTAAACTGGCAGATGGAAAAAACTTACCAGCCAAATAGGCCTTCATACTTGCTACAAAATCTTTCCTGACTCTTCATTTATTTTAACTACGTTAGGGTTAGTGAGTTTTTAGGTTGGCAACCTCCAAGGAAACCTCATTGAAGATTCAGAATAAATTGAAGGTAGTTTCCAGTTTGCTCTTAGCTACAATATAAAACTACACATCTCATCTTTTGGTGTCTATTTTGTGAGTTTAATTAAGTAAGAATCTATAAGAAGTAGGATATTATTAATTTATAATATTTAGTAAAAGAGTTACTTTCATTTCTAAATTATTCAGCTTACTGATATAAAATTTGGAATTTGTGATTAAGTTATAATAAAGAGATAAAAGAAAATGAAGTTATTAGTATTATCAAACATAATTGCAAAAGACCAGTTTTCATTAAGCACTGAATGAGACTGACCTAATCAATTAGTTTATACTTACTTATTCCTACTAACAAAAGCAACAATAATTAAAATATCAGTAAGATTTATTAAGCTGTTATCATGCTAATATGTACAGTATATATATGCAAGTTTATCCACAAAGCAACTAGGAGCTATAGTTATTATTATTTTTTCCATTTTATAGATAAGAAAACAAGTTATACAAGTAGATGTACATATAAAAATATGGAGCAATGTATAGATAATAATTTATGTGCAGGTGAAGCTCAAAAAGTGAGATTGACAGGAGAGTTATCAGAAAATACTTCCTGGATAAGGTAAATCTTGGATATGTCTTATGTGTATACAAAATGATAGAATAGATAAGGGGAAATAAAATTAGAACATGTATGGAAGAAGCCATGAATATTGCATTTAAGACCAGTCCAAAAAGAACAATGAGTTTGTATATATTAGACATAAGGGGCATACTGTTTCTTAATTGTCTCACAAATAGAGGTAAAATGTTTTCATCAAAGTTTAGAATCCTTAAATGGTTCCTGGTATATTGTACATGCTCAAAAGAATTTTGGTAGAGGGGCTCCTGGGTGGCTCAGTGGGTTAAAGACTGCCTTCAGCTTGGGTCATGATCCCAAAGTCCTGGGATCAAACCCCTCATGGAGCTCTCTGCTCTGCAGGGAGCCTGCTTCCCTTCCTCTCTCTCTGCCTGCCTCTCTGCCTACTTGTGATCTCTGTCTGTCAATTAAATAAATAAAATCTTAAAAAAAAAAAGAATTTTGGTAGAATGTCTAATATACATAAGAAATCTTAAATAATTTATAAGTACTAGTTTAATAAAATGAAATATTTAGTGGCTCAATTTTTTCTATTAGGTTTTTCATAAAGAGAAACAAATTAACATTATTTAGATACTTACTACTTTTAGAATTTAACAATCTATTGGAAGAAAAGGTTTATATGGTCTTCTATAGAGAAGTTTGGGTTTTATTATAGCACATTTATTTTATTATAGAACATTTGTGCTATAATATCAATATTCACTAAAATTCACACTACCCAAATTTGTTGTAGGGACAGTAATTTCCTTCTATTTTCCAAATTAATAGAAAGCTTCTGTGTCTTATTCATTACTATATTCACAGAACTTAGTACAGTGCCTAACATGGGGGAGGTTCTCATTAATTATCTGTTGAATAAATGAATGAATATACAAATATGAAGAATTTGTAACATCACAGTTTTTAATCTGAGGATATTTAAGCATTTTCCAATTGTGAACCATTGGAAATCACTGAAATATCATAGTCATTTTTGTTTAGGAATTACAGAATAGTGAGAGTTCATGTTTACCCATTGCTTCATAGAGATTCAGTATTGGAGACCAGAATCTTCAAATTTTCTGCCTTTCAAAAGTAAAAGTTTTCAGTGCACCATTTTTTTCCCAATTTATTTATTTTCAGAAAAACATTATTCATTATTTTTTCACCACACCCAGTGCTCCATGCAAGCTGTGCCCTCTATAATACCCACCACCTGGTACCCCAACCTCCCACCCCCCCGCCACTTCAAACCCCTCAGATTGTTTTTCAGAGTCAGTGCACCATTTTTAACAAATGATAAGGGGACTGGACTATTTTTCAAAATGGGTGAGTTAAACTCTCACCCTGTGTCACTGCTTACTAGCCATATAGTCTTTGATAAATTATTTAACTTCTGTAAATCTATTTGCTCAATCAGTGAATGAAAATAATACCTTTTTTATTTTCTACACTGTGCAGGTTGTTGTGAAGTGTAAAGAGAAAATTCCTATGGGAACTATTAACAGTTTGCACAAATGACATATTTTGAGTCATTTCTTTACTACTAACTGTTTTAGGTTAACACATACCTTGTGAGTAACATCATAATGTTAAACTTGCTGTTACTATGGAACTGATTATGAAATGCAGGGATATACTAATATGGTAAGTTTCATTCAGTCAAGTGAAGATATAGGGAAGAATGGTATGGTAAAAAAAAAGCCTTGCATATTTGCAGAAGAATATAGGTTGGTATATGCCATTAGTTCATAGTGAGTGAGAAGGAATATAGTACTGAGAGACAAGGGGTGATCATTTAGAGCCATATAGGGAATGATGAGTAGTTTGGATTGAAATATGACATTCTTCAGTTGAGGATGACAGTGTTACTCTACTTTTTAACTGGAAGAATCAAGATAAGAGATCTTAAGTTTCATATATGCAGGAGTGGATTATGAGAGAATGGCAATTATATATATGCCTGGAGATTTCTTGCACATATTTTAGGCTAAAAAACCCTGCATTAACGGCTCCCTATGATTACTGAATACTTTGTCATATTAAAATTTATTTGTATTTTTGTTGTCTAATCTATTCTGAATTTTTTTTTGGCCATGGATTGTATTTTAATCAATTTGAGTAGAAAAAGGACTTTTTTTTTTAAGATTTTATTTCTTTATTTGACAGAGAGGGAGATCACAAGTAGGCAGAGTCAGGCAGAGAGAGAGGGGAAAGCAGGCTCCCCGTTGAGTAGAGAGCCCCATGCGGGGCCCATCCCAAGACCCTGAGATCATGACCTGAACTGAAGGCAGTGGCTTAATCCACTGAGCCACCCAGTGCCCTAAAAGACTTTTTAAATTAAGTTTTAAAATTCCAGTATAGTAAACATACAGTGTTATATTAGTTCCAGGGGTACTATATAGTGATTCAATAATTCTATACATTACTCAGTGCTCATCATAAGTATATAGAACATGATTTTTTTTGTTGTTAATTTTTCTGATGCTAAAACAATGTATTATTATAATAGTAAGCCACAGGCTCTTGGACCACCTCTTCCCAGCTGTTACTTCTGGGAGTTAGTGCTCGGTTTCTAAATAATGTGATTTTACCACAACTTTTTGATTTGTCAATTTTAGACATTCTCTTTTATTTGTTTCTCTTATAGATAATAATTTTACTTTTTTTTTTTAAGATTTTATTTATTTGTCAGAGAGGGAAAGATTGAGTGAGAGAGAGAGAGCACAAGCAGGGGGATTGGTAGGCAGAGGGAAAAGCAGGCTTCCTGCTGAGCAAGAAGTCTGATGTGGGGCTCCATCCCAGGACACTGCGATCATGACCTGAGCTGAAGGCAGAGGCTTAACTCACTGAGCCACCCAGGCGTCCCAATTTTACTGACTGGACACCTATCTTCCTAATATATTTAGTCATTTTTGATTCTTCTTTTGTTTACCATTTGAACTTTAAATTAATCTTTGTTTCTTGTTTTATCACTTATAAATGTCTTTTGTTGTATACTTTGTAGGGGACAGTGTTAGTGCTCACAAGCTATTTTTATAAGTTTGAAATAGCTTTGTTCAGATGGAGCATAGAACACCATGATTACTTTTCTTCTTCACGTCAATTAAGTAGTGATCCTTGTCTTCCATCTCTTAAGTGTACTTTCTCCATGTAATTCATGTCTTTGTGATAGCAATAGATGACTTGATGGATTTTATCTGGCTATCTTTGCTTCCATGTTAGTAAGTTTTTAAAATACCTAGCTCCTATGCAGTAGAAACCCAGGTCAGTTTAATTTTTTGTTGTTGTTGTTATTTTATCTGACATAGCTCCACATGCAATAAGGTCATTACTAAAGTGCCTTTAAAAAAATATTTGTCAGTAAACATATTCAAATAAGTCTTGTTCAGTTAATGACAGAATAGAAGGTCTTGCATGGCAAGGTAACCCAAATAGTTATAATATGTCCAAGCTTGTCATTGTTTTCTTAAAAGAAACTCATCAATATATTGGGAAATTTTAAATTTTAAAGTCTCGGAGTGCCTGGGTGGCATACGCAGTTAAGCATCTGACTTTGACTCAGGTCATGATTTTAGGGTATCAGACTCTGTGCTCAACAGGGAGTCTGCCTGTCCCTTTCCCTTTGCCCCTCCCCCTGCTCATGCTCTCTCTATCTCAAATAAATAAATAAAATCTTTAAAAAAATTTTAAAGTCTCTGAGACTTAATGAAGTTATGGAAGCATTTTTGTTTTACCCACCTTCTATCCTCTAGTCCTTGAGACAGTTAGTGTTGGGCTGGGACCTGAAGGTAAGGGAACAAATGTAACAAGGTCTATACAAGCATAGTTTTGTCAGAGGATGATGAATTCTGGCACCCAAGGTTTTTGAACACTTAAACCCCTCTTGTAGACAGGTAATGATTAAATGTTGTAATATTCTTAGTAAATTAGTGGCAGGTGAAATTAGAAATGGGATAAGAGGCATCAATGCCTTATATCATTGTAGATAGTAATGTTAGACTAAACTTAACAAATTAGAATATTGAATAGAAACTAGGATAATGAAATGTAACTGGGGACAAATATAAAGCATTATGGTTGGAGAGGAAAAATAGCATAAAATCCAGAGGATGGATAACAGTGTTTAAATAAAGTTGGAAACTCCCTTAGTAGTAAAGGATTAACAAGATTAGCATGAGCTAACATGCTAATTTTTTTTTTTTAAAGATTTATTTTATTTATTTATTTGACAGACAGAGATCACAAGTCGGCAAGAGGCAGGCAGAGAGAGAGGAGGAAGCAGGCTCCCCGCAGAGCAGAGAGCCCGATGCGGGACTTGATCCCAGGACGCTGGGATCATGACCTGAGCTGAAGGCAGTGGCTTAATCCACTGAGCCACCCAGGCGCCCCTAACATGCCCCTAACAGTGTTGTGATGAAAGCAAATACAATACAAGGTCACATAAATAAGAATGAAGAATGCAGGAAACTTGAGGTTATTCCATAGTACTTACCACTGGTCAGGCCCTCATGAGAGCATTATTTCTAGTTTTGGGCTCTACCACTAAGGAAGGACGTGGAGAACTTGGAGAAAGTTCAGGGGAGGACCACAAAGATGATTAAAGGGTTGAAAGAGAAACTGAAAAGAAAAATTTTTAAGTAGCAGGGATTATTATTATT
The DNA here is from genome assembly GCF_020171115.1 of Neogale vison. Taxonomy (NCBI): domain Eukaryota; kingdom Metazoa; phylum Chordata; class Mammalia; order Carnivora; family Mustelidae; genus Neogale; species Neogale vison. The sequence continues at coordinate 222,745,892 of NC_058091.1, forward strand.
CCAGAGAAGAGAAGATTTAGAGGTATTTAACTTATGCATAAAGGATGAAGACCAGATGTTCTCAATCTTCACTGAAGGTCAAACAAAAAGAAATCAATTTAACCTGCAGAATGAAGGATTTGGATTAAATATGAAATGAACTTTATTAGAATATTAGAATAAGAGACTATAGGACATGTGAAATTTTTTGTTACACTGTAGATCCTTGCTGATGACATCAGACTGCTCACAGGGCATTTGAAGTATTTATTGTTCTAATAGCTCATTAGGTAAACCTGAATTTTTTTCTTTCTTTTTTTTTTTTTTCCTGACTAAGGAAAATCAACAGTTCATCAAGAAATTCTGACTTTATGATCAACCCTTATGGTAAATGTGTCTAGTTGTCTTGACAGAAGTAAAGTAATTTGAGTTATACTCAGTTCTGTTAATAAGTCTGTAGTTTGGTGTTTCATTAAATCAGAAGGATAGTCAATATGGCCTCTTTCCCTACTTTCTTGTTACTGTACCATGCATTAGAAGACATAGGACAGCTGTTGTTTATTAATTGGTTTGATGGTAAAAATAAAAAAAAGAGAAGTGATATTGAAGTTTTAAATATATTTTTATTTTAGATTTTAACTTTTATATACATATATACAGAAGATAAAGTACTGTGGTGATGTTTTTTCTAGGAGTAACCCTTTCATATGCATTTTAAAAATGTAGTCAAGCTTTCAAAATCAATGTTATTAAATACTGTGCCTGACCATAAATAAAAATTTTTTATCCCTGCAAATTGACAACCAAAGTACTGCCTAACAGAACTAGATTATTGGTTGCTTGTGGTTGAATTAAAAGACACATATACTCACAATAGAAAGATTTTTCTTCCTATTGAACAATGTTTTGCATGTGTATTATGCTTTTCCTTTTTTGCTTTAAATAGCTTCTTTGGTTTTGAGGTTTTTGAGGAAGGAGACAAAATAAGCTGTGTACTTTATTTTGAGGCAAGGAGCTGTTGTGGTCTACCATGTTCTGCAAAACTATAAAGATGCTGTAGTAAAAAATTTAGAAAGAAAATAAATTTAGATGTAGTAAAGGGTGTAACATTATTTGTATAAACTGGCCTTGCCTTTTAAATATTATAAAATGGACTGATAATTTTTCATTGTTTATAAAGCATTTCCATTATATGTTGATGTCAAATATAATTTTTTCTTAATACTAGAAGAATTTGTATTTTTATGTTGATATCAAATATAATTTTTCCCAAAACTAGAAGAACTTGTATTTTTTATAATGAGTTAGTTTGTTTTCTAAGCAAAGAGCACCCTGTTAATGCAAGCTGGTGCAAACACTCTGGAAAACAGCATGGAGGTTCCTCAAAAAGTTGAAAATAGAGCTACTCTATGACCCAGCAATTGCACTAGTGGGTATTTATCCTAAAGATACAAACGTAGTGATCCAAAGGGGCATGTGCACCCGAATGTTTATAGCAGCAATGTCCACAATAGCCAAACTGTGGAAAGAACCTAGATGTCCATCAACAGATGAATGGATAAAGAAGATGTGGTATATATATATACGTTGGAATACTATGCAGCCATCAAAAGAAATGAAATCTTGCCATTTGCAATGATGTGGACGGAACTAGAGAGTATTATGCTGAGCGAAATAAGTCAATCGGAGAAAGACAAGATCATATGATCTCCCTGATATGAGGAAGTGGAGATGCAGTGTGGGGGGTTTGAGGGGTAGGAAAAGAATAAATGAAACAAGATGGAATCAGGAGGGAGACAAACCATAAGAGACTCTTAATCTCACAAAACAAACTGAGGGTTGTTGGGGGGAAGTGGGGAGAGAGAGGGTGGTGGGTTTAGGGATATTGGGGAGGGTATGTGCTATGGTGAGTGCTGTGAAGTGTGTAAACCTGGCAATTCACAGACCTGTACCCCTGGGGCTAATAATACGTTGTATGTTTATTTAAAAAAAAAAAAAAAAAAGAGCACCCTGCTACTTTATTTTTTAGAAAACCAACTATTTTTATTAAAAAATTTTATCCATTTTGTTCTAGGTGCTGTAATGGTTGCAAATATTTTAATATTAAAAATATACGCTGTGTTTCTTCATGCAGCTACAAAGAAATATTGGGATTCTTGTTATTTACTCCCTACAAAAGAAAGTTATCTTTCAGGGTGGTATTTATTAATGAGGTAAATTTAGTTTACCCTGGAATTAATTGATATCAGTCCTTTTTATATTGTGTACAATATAAGGCCAGTTTATACAAATAACTTTTACCTCCTTTACTGCATCTGGAATGGTATTCAAAATATATTGGTAATTAAAAGGCAGGATTCCAAAAATGTAATATGCCACTTTTGTGAATGTGTAAAAATATAATAACAATTTATTCATCATAAATAAATATATCATGATTTAGTGACAAGACAATCAGAGAGAGAAAGTTAGTTAATCAAAAATGGAATAGTATTGAGATAGTAATGAGAAAAGGACCAGAAGACAATTATGATAATCCATTCAATTGAGACTATCCATGATTACAAAGGAGTGAGAATCCTGTCCTGGTAGGTTTTAATAATTTAGATATGAAAATCTCAGTTCTTGTCAGCTAGATCAACATTTTGCAATGGTTTGGGGACAATTTTGCAAAAGCAAAAGGCATTCACAGTTAGTCATCTCTGTGCTTCCCCATGGAAACACCCTATTAGAATGAATGGAAAACTCATATTCTAATGTAAATAGCCAGAGACATTTTCTTAAACTAATGGTAAATATTTAACTGCTCTGTGAGCAAAAACGGTAGTACCCTCTGGCTTATCATAGAAATTAGTAGCTAAAATTACCTAATATTTATTAGGCAAATAACCCTGGCACATCTTTGAGAACTACTGTGTAAGATGTTCACATAAAAATAATAACAATAAATATGTCACTTAATCAAATAGTATACATATTACTGGTCTTAGGTTTTAGGCATTCAGAAATATCAGCAAGTAACTTTCTTGAGATATTTCATGTCATTTAGATAAAGAGATAAATATTATCAAAGATATAACCTGTGAAACAAGGTACATAAACCAAATTATCTGTTTATTTAAAGTGGTGTTATGGGGGCACCTGGCTGGCTCAATCCATAGAGCATGCAACTCTTGGGATTGTGTGCTCAAGCCCCACACTGTGTGTAGAACATACTTAAAAAAAAAAAATGAAAATTTAGTGGTAGTATGGACTGAATGTTTGTGTTCCCCTAAAATTCATATGCTGAAACCTTAACCCTCAATGTGAACTTTTTAGGAAGTGGGCCTTTACTAGGGAATTAGATTTAAATGAGATCATGACAGTGGAACCCACATGGTGAGATTAGAGTGCTTATAAAAAGAGGGTAAGACCTGGGTGCCTGGGTGGTTCAGTGGGTTAAAGCCTCTGCCTTCGGCTCAGGTCATGATCCCAGGGTCCTGGGATCTGGGCTCTCTGTTCAGCAGGGAGCCTGCTTCCTCGTCTGTCTCTCTGCCTGCCTGTCTGCCTACTTGTGATCTCTGCCTGTCAAATAAATAAATAAAATCTTAAAAAAAAAAAAAAGAGAGCGTAAGACCCTCGAGACCTCTCTTTCTCCACCAGGTGAGGATATAGCAAGAAAGTAGCCGTCTGAAAGTTAGGAAGAGAGTTCTCACCAGGCACCACATCTGCCAGCATCCAGATCTATGAGAAATAAACACTTGCTGTCTAAGCTATCTAGTCTATGCTGTTTTGTTTTAGCAGCCCAAGGTAACTATTTCAGTAATTGGTACTGAGAAGTGGGGTGCTGCTGTAACAAATACCTAAAAATGTGGAAGCTTTAGAGTTAGGTAATAAGTAGTTGGAGTGCATGATAAAAGAAACCAAGATTGCCATGAAGGGACTTTTAAAGGCAATTCTGGTGAGAATTCTGGAAGAAGTGAAGGGAGTTGTAAAGGAAGCTTTCATCCTCAAGAATACACAAATAATTATGAGCAGACTGTTGGTAGAAATGTAAATGATGAAGGCCATTTTGGTGATGTCTGGGTCAGAAATGAGGCATATGCTATTAGATAATGGAAAAAAGGTGATCTTTGTTATCAAGTAGTAAAGAACTTAGCTGAATTATGTTCGTGCTCTAGTGTTTTGTGAAAGGTGGGACTTGTGGGTGATGACATTGGGTATTTAGCTGAGGAGGTGTCTGATCAGAGTATTCAAAGAGTAGGTTTGTTCTTCCTAAATGTTTATAGTAAAATGCAAAAAGAAATGTGAATTAAAGAAGGACTTGCTAAGCAAAAAGGATCTGGGACCTAAAGATTTGGAAAGTTTTCAGCCTGTGCCTAATGCACAAATTGAGTAAGCATGTTGAGAAGAAAACACTAAGGTATGGCTTACTGACCATTTGATAAGGAGGTTAGTGTGGCTGTGAGTGATCACCTATCTCAACAGAGTAATCATCCATCTCAACAGAGATAGCAATAGAGATGCAATTACACCAGGAAAAACACTGCCAGCTGGGACTAAAAGAAACTGAGAAAATATGGCAGAACAAAAGAAAGCTGTGCACATGTGTTACTGATTCTTCGAGAAAAGGGCAGAAGGACCCCAAATACATTTCAGAGATCATCTGGGCTGGTGCTCATACCACAGCATAGCCTGGGTGGCAAGACTGCCTCCATCTTGGTTTCAGAATTCAGGAGCATTTACCTGCAGAGCTGCATAGGAAGGCCTTCATGCAGAGCAGAGTGGATGGTGCTCTTACAGAAAGACTTGTGAGCAGCACTCTGCTACGCTGAAGGGGTGGGGCCATGAATGTGAAACCAGGGATGCTGCCACCACCCCACTTGGGTCCAGAGAGCGGATCTCAAGTCTTAATTATTCTCAAGCCTTAAGTCTAATGCTACTTTCTATGGTAAATTTTGGAACTCTACTTGGAATCTTACTTGGGACTCATTACCTTTCTTTCTTTTTTTTTTTTTTTTTCCAATTTATTTATTTTCAGAAAAACATTATTCATTATTTTTTCACCACACCCAGTGCTCCATGCAAGCCATGCCCTCTATAATACCCACCACCTGGTACACCAACCTCCCACCCACCCGCCACTTCAAACCCCTCAGACTGTTTTTCAGAGTCCATAGTCTCTCATGGTTCACCTCCCCTTCCAATTTACCCAAATTCCCTTCTCCTCTCTAATGCCCCTTGTCCTCCATGCTATTTGTTATGCTCCACAATGTTTATAGCAGCAATGGTCATGGTCGCCAAACTATTACCTTTCTTTCTAATGATTTCTTCCTTTTAGAATGGGAACATCATTCCTATGACTATCCCACCATTATGTTTTGGCAACACGTAGCTTTTCTGATTTCACAGATTTGTAGCTGAAAGGGAGTTTTGCCTCAGAATGAAGTGTACCTAGTCTCTCACCCATATCTGATTTATTTACTTTTTTTAAAAGATTTTATTTATTTATTTGACAGAGAGAGATCACAAGTAGGCAGAGAGGCAGGCAGAGAGAGAGAGAGAGAGAGGGAAGAGGGAAGCAGGCTCCCCGCTGAGCAGAGAGCCCGATGCGGGACTCGATCCCAGGACCCTGAGATCATGACCTGAGCCGAAGGCAGCGGCCTAACCCACTGAGCCACCCAGGCACCCCCATATCTGATTTAGATGATAGATGAAACTCTGGACTTTAGAGTTAATGTGGAATGAGACTTTGGGCCTGTTGAGATGAAATGAATGTATCTTTTTATGTAAGAAAGTCATGAGTTTGCAGGGTGTGGTAGGGATAAAATGTTATGAACTGAATGTTTTCCCTCCTGCTAAATTCCAGTGTTAATGTCTTAATCCCCAGTGTGTTGGTATTTGGAGTTGCGCCTTTCAGAGGTAATTGGGTTGAGATGAAGTTATGAGGGTGGGCCCCTCATGATGGAATTAGTGCCCTTATTAGAAGAGGAAGAGACACCAGAGGTTTTTTTGTCTTCATGAGGAAGCACCAGTGAGTGGCCTTATGAGCACCAAGGAGAGGGTCTACCCTCTACATGGTAGGCAGCGGGGTCTCACCAAACACCCAAACTGCTGGCACCTTGATCTTGGACTTCCCAGCCTTCAGAACTGTGAGAAATAAGTGTCTGTCATTTAAGCCATCTAGTCCATGGTATTCTGTAATAGCAGCCTAAACTAGGATGAGTAGTCTTAAAATCTTTTTCATTTATCATAAAGAGTGTTACACATTCTTGCCTATGTTGAGTTAAAATCATGTTTTCTCCTCATTATTTTACTACAGTTGTCTTTGTACTGCAGTCAGTTTTATAATGCTAGTCCGTCAGTGCATGTAAAGAAAGCAGGGTAGTGCTGTGTCGTTATCACTTGGCCTTGGCCACGATACTTAGAACTAAATGAAACAGCACGGTACATAGGACATTTTATTTGGAAATAGGTCCATGGCTCTGTGTTAAACAAATGAGTCTCATAGTTTAGATTTTGATTCATTCCATTTTCAATCCTAAATCATTGAAAGGAATGCTTCTTTGCAATGAGTTTTTCTCTTACATAAGAATGGAATGTAGTTTTTGGAAACAGGTTTTAAGAACTCATCCAGGTATTTCATCACTGTAAGGTAGTGCTATACTTTGCAGACCTTAAAATGGAACTTAACCATATGTTTTGGTCAATTTCTTCTGATAGCCATGCCTGGTCAAAAGTTATTAGGAAATTAAAGAGTTGAAAGTATCTGCAGCAGAAAAGTATACCAGTGTTACAGTAACAGATATTTAGCCAACCTCTCTGATGTTGGTCTTGCTCAATCAGTCCTCCCTTATGAACATAGGTTATGGAAATGACAATGTATGCATTCAATTCCTCATCCAAAAGCAGAACCTTGCTTTCCTTCAGGTACCTGGCTTTTTGTAGACTCCCCGAAAATCAAGTTTCTTAGTTCTTTTTCATCTTCCCTGAGAACTTAATTATTCTTTCATGAGAAGGAAACAAGTGCCCAATGATATTTTTCTATCTGAATTCAGAATTTGGAGAACATTTTCTAATTCTATTTTGGTTTTCTAGTCCCTTTTTAGAACTCCACTGTAATTCTTAGACTCGCTATAAGTTTAGGGGCCCCTGCTATAACTTTGTTGGTCAAGATTTGGTCAAGATTGATTTGTTTAAAGGGTGCTGAGAGCTGAGAGTAGGCAATTAGGAGCTCCTTTTCTTTTCCTCAGCCCCTCATTTCTTCATTTTGTATGGCAAGCTGTCTTAAAAAGCACTCCAGTTACATCTTTGTGATAAAACAGATTCCTTGCGTTGTTTGTCTTTGTAGTTTTTCCTGAGGTGACTCTAGTTTGGAGGAAAATAAGGCAAAACCATAGCATGTCAGAGAAGAGTTGATAAGATACAGAGTTAATGTGATACAAGATAAAAATGAGACATTCAGGAGAAAGAAAGGGGTTGAGGGAAAAGTTTGTGAGAATTACCATTACATAGTGTTGAAAATGGTGTTTAAAGATAAGATTTGAGGAGAATGAAATAAGCTGGTTCATACTTGGCCTAATTAGAAAAATCATAGTTTAAGTATAGTATAGCTTGGATTAGATAACTTTCCAAGATTCTTTTCATCTATAGAAGTGTGAGACTGATAGCAGAGTAGGTTGTAGGAAAGGAAAGAATCAGAAATTTATACATGAAAAAGAAGGAAAAAGAGTGAATGGGTGGAATAAGAAATAACACACACAGAAGAAATTTAAAAAGGTAATGTAGAAGAATCACAAATTTATGAAAATATGAAAGTCACTGAAATAATGCAATTTTCAACTTTCTTTTTAATGTCTCAAGTGATTAATTTGAACTTATGCTAAACATTTTGTTACGAACAGGTAACACAATGTAGACCAAACACATACATCAAGGTATAGAAAAGATTTCTATTAATCAATTCTACATAGAAATGGAAATTCAATATAGTTAAGGAATTTTACCTTGAGTGGAAACTTAGGTCTTTTATTTTATTCTTTTCTTTTTTTTTTTTTAAAGATTTTATTTATTTATTTGATAGAGATCACAAGTAGGCAGAGAGGCAGGCAGAGAGAAAGGAGGAGAAAACAGGCTCCCTTGCTGAGCAGAGAGCCCGATGTGGGGCTCAATCCCAAGAGCCTGAGATCATGACCTGAGCCAAAGGCAAAGGCCCAACTGTCTGAGCCACCCAGGTGCCCCAATTTTTAAATTATTTTCTAAGATTTTATTCATTTATTTTTTTGAGAGAGCACACGCAAGTGAGCTGGGTGGTGGGGGAGGAGCGGAAGGGGAAGGTGAGGGAGAAGCAGATTCTGTGCTGAGCAAGGAGCTTGATACAGTGTTCTGTCTCACCACCCATGAGATCATGACCTGAGATGAAATAAAAGGTCAGACGCTTAACCAACTGAGCCACCCAGGTGCACCTCAGAAACTTAGGTCTTTTATTTTATTTTATTTTTTTAGAGATTTTATTTATTTATTTGACAGAGAGAGAGGGAACACAAGCAGGGGGAATGGGAGAGGGAGAAGCAAGCTTCCTGCTGAGCAAGAAGCCTGATGTGGGCTGGATCCCAGGATGCTGGGATCATGACCTGAGCAAAAGGTACACACTTAACCAACTGAGCCACCCAGGTGCCCCAGAAACTTAAGTCTTTTAGATTTATCATTCCTGATTTTGATATAAAAACAATTTGATTCTATATTATATAATTTGTGGCTAAAACTGTGTACTGTTTTTAATCCGTGGCTGAAGTCTTCCTTCTGCTCATAATTATAATAATAACCTAAAGAGGAGAAATCTTTAAAAATTATGTATCATGGTGGATATAGCAACATATAAGTTATTTTTTTTATTACTATATCACCTCTTCCCTTCATCAGTCAGGGTTTCTATTGTTTCAAACTTGACCTAAGTTTATATGGTCAGGCAAACTTTGGGTTTGGTGAGAGAGTGTTGTTATCAGTTATAACGAAGGGAAGTTTTAGATCAAATACCACTAAGCATACAAATACTTATTAAACAGACAAGGAGTTACAAAATAGCTGATACTTCTGTTTTATAAGCTTCATTACATTCCAGCTGTTATTTAGGATACTTTGATAGCACTTTGCATGAAAAATGCATTCATATATAACATACAAAAATGCACTCATATATAAAATATGAAATATGAAATATAAAATGTGCTTATATATAAAATATAAACATATTTTAGGGACAAGAATTCTACTACCCTTATATTTGTCATCTGGCACCATAATCCTTCAAAGCAGTGAGTGCACACACAACACCAATTTCAGATGCTTTATATAAATATACAACTTACAAAGTTTGTTGCACTCTTGTACGTGTTCATGAAGATGGGGTAGTGTTTCTGAAATATTTTGATCAATCTACAGATTTGAAACACCACTAATCTTTTTTCTTCATTGAAAAATGTCTTTTTCAACATTTAGATAATATTCATGAAATTTATTTTCAATTATCTCTTGTGTTGCTCATTAGAGACAGGCAAAGCTGAAACGCCTTTTGATTAAATGTTAGTTGTACAGAATTGTCTATAACAGAGTAAAAATAATTATTTAAAAAAAAGATTTATTTATCCCTTAGAGAGAGAGAAGTGGGGGAGCAGAGGGAGAAGGAGAGAGAGAGAATCTCAAGCAGACTCCCTGCCATGTGTGGAGCCTGGTGTGGGCTCAGTCACAGGATACTGCTATCATGACCTGAGCAGAAATCCAGAATTGAATGCTTAACTGACCAAGCCACCCAGGCACCCCTAACAGAGTAAAAATAACTATAATCTCCCTACTCTCCCATTGTTTCTTTAGATACTCACTGTTACCCTCCCAGATTTTCATCTATATAGAAAATCAGTCTGTATATGCATTTATATAAATATTTAAAAAAAAAAAAAAAGACTGTCCTAGTATGCAAACTACTTTTTTTTTTCTACAGAAAAAAAAAATCTGGTTTGGTATTTAAGGAACATAATAATCTGTCCTCCCAACAAGAACTCTCTACACTCATTTTTCAATGTTTTATTCTATACATACAGTGTTTCAGCCTCTCTGGACTTCTCATAGTTCCATGCATATGCCATGCTCTTTCCAGATTCTCTCTCTTTGATTATTCCATTCTTTACCTAGATTGCCTTTACTTTTCTTTTTCATCTGGCTAAATATTTAAAATCTACTTGGTATTAATGGAAATACATAAATCGTAATTTCTCTTGGTGAATATAGACTAGGGAAGGATACAATGTGAATTGAATGCAAAAGCCACAAGGAATCGACATGTCTTTGTCCTATTTAGTATCTTACAGAGAATTCTATAGATATGTTAGAGGATTAGGAAAAGTTGAAGAAAAAGCAAATACAATGATCTCAGTCTAAGATGCTTTAGCTTGCATTATTTGTTGATGACTTAAGCTTTTATATAAATATTTTGAGCAGTCATGATAGTATGAAATAATGTTCATCATGAGTATAACATAAAAGGTGTACGTAAAATGAAAGCAGTGAGAAAAGACTGCTATGAGGGGGAAATATAAGTTGTATTTGCCTATAATCTTCAAAATTTTTGCCTAGTTTACCTCCTAAAATAATTTGGAAAATTGACACACAGCTTTCACATTTTAAAGTTGCTATCAAAAACACTTTTTAAAATAAATTTAAATAGTTACAGAGATTATAGTTAAAAATATACATTGTATGTGTATTTTAAATACATTTTCTCAAAACTTTGGAGTTGTCTATTTCCTTGAATCATGAAAAATGTTCACCATATAATCCGTGGGCTAAATCAACGCTTATTGCCAAACTACTTAGCCATGTCAGACTTGACAATCAATGACAAAACTGACTTCATTTTTTAGATCAAATAAACATATTAATACACTCCATGAAAACCATCTCACTTCTGAATTCTAATTGTGAGATAGCTGTATAGATTGATTTGTAAGCAGTCAGAAGGACTGACAGAAAGACAGTCTTGCCAGGATAAAATAAGCATCATCCCCTTTTGTTTTTCTTGCTTTATTCAAAAGGATTGACCCCAGGATCAATGCATTCTTGAATTATCTCTTTGCTTACATTCTGGAGACCTTTACACCCAGGAGGCAGTGCACCATAACGATGTTTGGGATGGGTGAGAAATAAGCTTTCTTTTTTGTAAAGTAGAAAGAGGGCAGTTGTGAAAAGCAAAAGAGTAAAGGGAAGCTGGTGGCTTGCAAGTGCTTGCATTCTCAGGCAGATCCGTTTTAGGAAAAAGCATATATGGAATTTGAGAATTTGGATATAGATTCCATTTAGACATTTATATCTGCATTACCCATGAAAAGTCTGTTTACATTTTCCTGAGGTGGATTGTGTCTTCTTAACATCATAGGCATTATACAGTATAAATTGATTTTGTGACACCCATAATATATTTTCTGATGGTTTGGTAAATATACCAAGTACCTTTTCTATCTCTTACATTCAAGAATGTACCAGGTATTGCTATTGTGTGGTTTGCGAATTAAAAGCCAAGAGGGAGATGAGTATGTGAATGCTCAGAAGAGAAAGCTATGCAAGAGGAGAAATCCCTTTCCCCAAATGTAAAGTGTAAAAGGTGAAGAGTTTGAAACTCTAAAAATAGGCAAAAGATATCTTCAGGGATTTTAATGAGTTCAACAGTGCAGTTGTATGCTGGATGTGATATTTGTTTTTTGAAAATACATTTTGATCTGGTGAACAAGAATGGGATTAATTATTAATCCCTTCCCCAAGTAGTGTGGACTAACCATTATTTATATACAATCAATGAACTTACAACTGGGATTTTCCTGTAGCATGTGAAATTTCATATTTTACCTGAAAAGCTTTTCACTTCTAGCATAAAACATAGCCAAATAAAAATGGTCAGACTTTTTAAATTTATTTTTTATTCTCACTTTAGAAAAGGAATATTTTTGATTTTAAAGATTAGTTTACAAGAATATTATAAAAATGCTTAAAATAGGTGTTCACATCAATACTGATTTAGCATTCTAAATGGAATATATTCTAAATACACAACATTACTTGTGGACTTCATCTTTTGTATTGAGTTGTAATGCAATGTAACACAAGTTTAGCCAACATTAGGAAAGCTTCTATTGAGCTAATTGTTTAGCTGTTTGCAGATTCTGTAAAAATATTTGTATTTTAGCTGTGCTAAATTTCTGGTATGCAATGTAATACCAATTTTATTCCCATTCCTGTATTGTGTTAATTTTTTTAAACAAGAACCTGTGTTAAAGTTGAAGGAATGCCAGATAGTGCTTATAGCTCAGAAGTATAAAACACAGTCTATGGTATAATAAAAAATATATTCCATCAAGTTCAGAGATAGGGGATAAAAAACTACCCATTTGCTTTTTTGTAGAAGCAGTAGCAATCTGTAGACAAGCTATTCTAGCTTCAAAACAGTATGGTAGATGGTTTTATGGAACTTGCAATTACAGAAATCCACTTTAACCTTTCTTTCTTACTGGCAGGTGTCCCATTGGCTTGTAGCCAGAGGCTGTGAGTGTAGTGCAGCCAGTGTGTCCCCCAGAGTGCTGAAAATGCCCACACTCCAGCTGGCTGCTCATAATTGCACTGATTGTAGTCTGACAACCCAGAGCTCTAAGAAAGAAATGTGATGAATATACGAAAATACTTTACAAATCTGATCAGATTACAAATTTCATCTCTCTTTTTTCTCCTCTATAGATATGATATCTGCACTTATAAAAATAAGCCCTGTGGAACATTGGGTAAGTTTTTATAAAGGGAGGACAGTCCAGATTGTCTTTTTGGTCCAGTGGATCTAGTTTTTATCATTAATTTGGTCGTTTTCCTTTTTGGCACATCTGAAATTACTCCTATAAATTGTTAAACCTGACCCATGTGGGTATGTCACTTACTAGGAAACAAGTAAAATGATGACTAGAAACAACTTAGAAGATGATTCTAAAATCTTCAAACAATAATGGTGACTCAAAAGTTACCAGTCTATAATGTATTTTCCAAAAATCCCAAGGAATTTGAGAGCAAATGAAAGCATGCAACATCTTCAAATATCAGGCTAGGAAAGGAAAGGGGGAAAATTGGGGGTATACTTAAAAGGGAGACATTGTGTTCTTAATATACCTTGGTACAATTTTTTGGAGCAAGTATATTCCTATAAACGAAGACATCGGCAAATTTTAGTACCTGAGCAACAATAAAAAAAAATTGTAAAATATTACAGCCAGCAGTAGAGAGAGAGGACAGGATTATCTTTCTTGTGCTTCCCAAATATTTGTTTTTTAAAAAGCATTTCTGCAGTATTCTAGAATTTAAAACATCACATTTTGTTGTAGAGCATAACTTCCTTCTGGTTAAAAGTTAACTGCAAATACAAATGGGGGGAAATGATAGCTTTTAAGTAGACTAAATTGTTAAGCAACCAGAGTTATTTTTAAGAATGGGAGGTTTTTTTTTTTCCTAAGATAATTTTTTTAGTGTCATAGAGACTTGCTACAGACTCAAAAGTTAAGCACCTGAAGGTGAATTTTCTAGTTTCTCTATGACAAGTCTCAGTTTTCTTATCTGTAAAGGAACAATTCTGAAATCTATTCCTATGCCCCTCATAAGAATTTTGGGAAGATCAAATTTAAGTAGAGGTGAGAGAAAAGGTGTTACCCAATTTCCTGGGGAAATTTAAAAAGTCCTCTCTGTAGAGATTAAAATTTCTCTTCATTTTTTTCTGCCTTTCCTGTCTTCTTCTATTCCATTTCCCTCAGGGTTTAAGTCTAAAGAAGAAATCCCAATTAGCCAACGATCAGTATTTAGGGTAGAGAAGTTTGCTGGTTAAAAAGCATAATGTAGAAAGAGCTTTCTCTGCTTAGAGATTTCAAATAAAAAAGATTTAGTTTTTTAGGTTAACTAGAGCAATACAATCCTTTGGAAAGGACCCTGTAGTGGAAACTGGAAGCTATCAACTGGCTTTGACATTTTCAGTGCATTATCTTTCCCACTTTATTTAGATCTTTGTTTCTCAATTCCTTATCTATGAAGTAGGAGCAGTATCTCCCCTTATGTGACAGGGAAATTGTAAAAATCACTTAAAGGAAAAAAAATATGAAGATGTTTAATAAAGAAGTACTTTAAAAATGTACTGGTATTATTATTTGTTGTGGAAATTATACTGTTTAACTTAACCTGTCTGTTATTTTTTAATATCTATAAGCATTTGCTAAGTGCTTGATCAATTTTAAATACGATAGACACTAAGCTTCAAAGGAGGTATAAGCTAGAGTTTGTATTTTTCCTATATATACATATTCTGAGGAAATACATATGTATATATCTACCCATTCTATCCTGCTTTTTGAAGGTAAGATTGTTTGCACTGAGATGTATTCTTCATTAGGACATTGGTAATAACACTGCCTGTACTTATGTTGTTATTTTTACCAAAGTAGATTCAAGATATGCTTCTACCCTACATCTCTTTCTTTCCCAAATATATTTCCCAATTTTTATAGCTTATTAATTTCCAAAATCAATACATTAGTACTTTGATACATGTCAATGCATTTTCAAGCTCAGTATAAATTATTTTTCAAATTATAAACCATTATAGATTATTTTTTATACTATCTCATGGTGAAAACTGAATGTGTATAGATACATATGTTGACTTTCATATGTGAAAAATACATCATCAGTACAGAATTGGTCATGTTTTTTCTTTCTGGGTGGTCATTCCGGCAACTTTCATATTGGTTTTTATGCTAATACTTGCATATTATCCTGCTTAGTACCTTTGATGACCAATTGTAACATGGCTAACTAAGTAGATTTAAGGGTGCAAACTGTGGCCATCAAACTGAGGAAATCTAAATGACCCAAATAGTAATTAAACCCCTATTAACACAATCACACGTAAGAACTTTGACAGCCTCAATTTTATAGGAATACAGAAAGTTGTAGGGGTTGTGAAAATAGATTAGCGTCTTAATTATTTTATTTCAGTAAACATTTAGCTCTGTATTTTTAACTAATAGTTATTTTACAAATATGTTCTTCCTGAAGTTGTTCTTTTAGTAGAACAACTAAGTTAATTTTATATCAGATAGAGATGTAAATCTGTGCTTGCAAATACATCTTGGGGAGTCATTGAGAATTCTCTGTTAAAAATATTACCATATGGTATATATCAAACGGTCACAATAACAACAAACAAAAATTTAACCCATGGAATAATATATTTTGTGACATATAAGAAATGTTAATTTAACAATAATTACTCTTAGTAATTCTTTTTTAACCAAATTTCATAAAGCTCAAAACAGAAACAGTATTCAAACACTGTGGCTTTGTTCTTCCCATATCATGGATGATATTGAGCTCAATAGCTTAGCCAGATAATCTACTAAAAACTTTTTTGGTATTCTTTCTCTCCCAGCTTTCTCTCAGTGGAATTTAGAACTAACATTTATTAAATATTTTTAATTAACCAAAAATTTAAGTCACTTTGCCCCAACTAGTCCCTCTTTTTACTTCCTCTTCTTTAGGTCCCAAGACTTCTAAGTAGATAAAAGGGCACAAAAAGGATAAAACTAGTATTTACAATAACTCAGAGGCAGAAATCAACCCCTTCCCCAGCTCCTGCTCCTTCCACATAAAACAGTAGGAAAAGCAGTCTATTAGCAAATTTAGCACAGACCTCAAATCTGTTCCAGTGTGGCTATTATGTTCATATTTTACATTAGAAGTTACAGAAAAACAATTTCTGTAGCTTTCTTGTCAGTAAAAATATTAATTGAATAGCTTTTACTGTTCCAAGTTAGTGTCACTGGGAAATTATACATAGCATGGAACATTGCTTACTGCAGTCAGTAAATATTCCTTGAATTAGATTCAAATCACTTTTTGTGGTTAGATAATTATTATTTGGATAACGATAGTAGACTAGTAACATATAAAATTTTTTTCCTACTTTTTCTTCAATTTCTTTTAAATAACTTTCGTTCCTTATATGTGTTAAGTATAATTTGGCATCTGTTTCCTTATAACACATGACATTTTTCACACAAAAATTCTTTTTTCTGAGTACTGTTTTAAAGTTATGTACTAATTCACAGGGCGTGATATTCATTTGCAAGTAAATATGAAAGCTTTTACAAGCTAAAATTCCCAAGGGAGGAACATAACATTTCACTAGAATCAATGAATTACCACTGTAGTTTTGGTTTATTAGTAAATCTAATGTGTTGAAGGGGGATGGGAAAGGGGATAACCACTTACTGTGCAAATGTCTTTCTTTCCATTAAAATACCTAAATAAATTGTTGCATCACTATCAGGACTTCTTTCAGAAGATTAAAAAAATTCAAAACCTTCTATTTTTAACAGTTCTCATTTTTCTCTTTTGAATCATTCATTTTTGCTTTTATTAAAAAATGTCATAAAAAAACATTTGGGATTCCCTTTTTTTGGTAACTAAAAAGTTGCTTGTATATTTTTATGAATCCACTAAACTTAAACAGATCTCTTTAGAAAAATAATGTGGATATATTTTGCTTTCTACAGCCTGAAGAATGTTAAAATTGAAATGCTTTCTTGAATTCCCTCTTCTGGCTCAAGTTACTAGGTGGTCCCAAGTTACCAGAAGTAAAATTTATAAATCTAACCCCTAGTCTAGACATTTTCCAGCACTGACTGCAGTTCAAAAAATATTAATGTCTAGCCGGCAAAGTGAAACTCCCCCCAGTGATTTTGCAAATGACTAGAAAGTTAACCTTTTGCCAACTGCTCCTTCTGTGCATGGAGGTTATTAAAAAGAATCCAGGCATTTATAACTATGGGCTTTTTAAGACTGAAACACCTTGGCTTGACCCTTTGTGTCTCCTTCTGTTTATTCAGGCTTGGCCTCTGTGGCTGGAATGTGTGAGCCTGAAAGGAGCTGCAGCATTAATGAAGACATTGGCCTGGGTTCAGCTTTTACCATTGCACATGAGATTGGTCACAAGTGAGTGAGTTTAAGAAAATCAAAATAAATTTTAGAACTCCACTCTTTTGAGCAACTCATAACTACTGTGTAGAGTGCCTGTGCCCAAACATGCTTTACCTCCTTTTTGTCTGATTTCAGTAGAGAATGTTATCATTTGGGGTATTGGGATAAATCATTTTAAGAACTAGAGACTTGTTAAATAATCTTTCTGATTCAGTGACCCATATTTTTAGAGTGGTGAATGAACCACACTTAAGTTTTGTTATATATATTTAAAATAATTTACCTTTAGCATGGTCTGCTTATCACCCAGTTCCTCGAAGTTAAATTGTTTAAATGATCTTTCTTTTCCTCAAATGACAGTACCTATGTATTTTAAAATCATCATTGATACCACTACCATAAAATCTACTTTGACTTTTCACTCTTCATACAGCTGTGAACATACTTTTTCCAGACATAAAGTTTGTGCAATCAGTGCTATGTAACTTTTATGTTTTCAGGTGTAATATGTCATTGAAATTAAAAAATTAAAAAAAAAAAAACAAACCCAGTCCAAACTGATGTTACAAAAAGTAGTGAGATATCATTCTCATCACATTTTAGGAGTATCTGGAGTTCTTAATATTTGTTTTAAATAATTCTGTGCCAAAAACTGTCCTTTGGCTATCCCCCCACATGCACACACATAGCAATAAAATCCTTACTTTCTTTTTTTCAAACAACAGGCAGTAGTAAATGTAAAAGCCTGCTCATGTGGAAGGAGAGAATTTTGAAAACTTTAAAAGGATAGTCAAACATTTTCAACTAAAACAAGCAGCCTACTTGCAGGAACTCCTGACATTTGTATGATTTAAGTTTTACAGTCTGCTTTTTGGTAGAGAAATGGATGTGGAAAAAAGAACAAATGAAAATGAATGTTTAGTATATGCTTGCTCAGAGGTCATTCCTGAGATAAATCTGTAGTTCAGCTTTTTTTTTTTTTTCCAAATTGGAGAGTGAAATTGAGTCAGTCTGTTGCATTATTTTGAAGATCGTGATTTAAATTTTACCAAATTAGTGTTGATTTATGTATAAAGGTGAGTAACCAAGTTTAAACCTAACTTGATTCAGACATGAGGAAAAGTCAGTATTACACTTTTAACGAAGGCCCAGATATATTGGTATTCTAGTTTTCATTGCAGTAAATTAGCCAAGGAAACAAAAAGGGAAGGCCCTTCTAACCAGTCAGTTTATCTTCAATGCACTTAAAAGTCTGGCTCATTAATGACTGTCATAATCTTATGCAACCAGACTGAATTTAATAGGTTCTGCTAGATTCAATTAAATTGAAAGGTTAGGACATGTTAACATACAGCAGATGAATAATGTGTGTATGAGAGCACTGTTACCTCATGCAGTCACAAGTTAGTCAATGTCAACATATGCATTATAAGTCTCCTTCTTGTATGTGCTTAAATAGCTGAGGTAAGGGTTTATCTCTCTTTGTATCTTTTATTGTGATGAAGATTCTAACTGACCAGCTCTCAGCCTTGCTAGATTTTTGTTGCTGTTATTGGTCTCTTGAGTAATTCCTCTTAATTCTTCCTAAGATGAATGGCATATGCCTTATGTAGGGGATTATGAAAGAGAAGTAGAATATGAATACCTTTTAGGATCTATATGCTTTGAAGTAACTTTATTTCACAGCTAATTCTTGTTTGATAATGTGACTGCTTAAATGAGGAGGGGGAATATACAAAATGCTTTATATTGAGATCCAGAAGAAATGCTTCCACTCAAAAATGGTATTTGACAAGCAAAAAATCAGCTGTCCTTCTATGTCCAGTTGATTAATATGTCCGTATCTTCCATTCCCTTTTCCCCAGACAACCTGGGCAGGGTAGGTTTAACATATATTTTTTGATATATCAAATTATTATTTGCTCAGTTAGGGAAAGTCTCTTTTATGAATGAAGATACCTTTACTTGTTTTTAAGATCTTAGTGTTTAGCTTTAAGAAACTTAAAAAGTCAACTCTGGTACAACTCATGGCATCCCTAAAATACTGTGTTCCCTATTCTTCCTGAGAAAAAGCAACAGCCATGGTAAATATGTCAAGTATAGTTTTCAGTTTAAATTCATTGAAGTTTTATAACTTGTATCATTTAGTTGGATGGATGTTAAGTGATGTGATGATATCTGCAGATTTATCACAATGAAGAATTTTTTTTTAGATTTTATTTATTTATTTGACAGAGAGAGAGAGAGATCACAAGTAGGCAGAGAGAGGTGGGGGAAGCAGGCTTCCTGCTGAGCACAGAGCCCAATGCGGGGCTCGATCCCAGGACCCTGGAATCATGACTTGAGCTGAAGGCAGAGGCTTTAACCCACTGAGCCACCCAGGCACCCCCGCAATGAAGAATATTTGATATGAGTTACTGAAAAGTGCCCCCACTGAATCACTAGATCAGTGGAAGATTTTCTAGTATTCTTTACAGTGTGTAAAATATGGTTTTGCACCCACTGTATACTTGTGTAGGGATGGATATACTATCTATTTTGAACAGCTATGGGATAACTTTTTTTCTTTTGCTAGGCCTTAGTGACAATTTCTTTTTTTTCCTTCTTTTTCTTTTTTTCTTTTTTCTTTCTTTCTTTCTTTCTTTCTTTTTTTTTTTTTGGTGACCTGTATGGGGATCAAATTAGCAACCGTTTTATTTCTCTTTGTGCCTTTGTGAAAATAAGAAATTAATTTTTTTGTAAAATAAAAGATTGAGGGTTTATGCTATATTTAAATAACATGTCTAGCTTTAATGTAGCTATAAGCCAAAGGTAATTAATGAAACCTTACAGAAAAGAATGCCCATTGAAAGATTTTTTAATTAACTATGTAGTTGCTATAGGTTTCATCAATGGAAAAAAGTATGATGTTGAAGAATTCAACCTGACTTCTTACATACTGAGAAAACTAATGTTTCCAAACTGTACAATAATAAAAAATATGTTTTTAAAAGATTCTATTTATTTATTTGACAGAGAGAGAGAGAAAGAGAGGGAACACAAGCAGGGGGAGTGGGAGAGGGAGAAGTAGGCTTCTCGCTGACCGGGGAGCCCAATGCGGGGCTCTATCCCAGGACCCTGGGATCATGACCAGAGCTGAAGGCAGAAGCTTAACAACTGAGCTACCTAGGCATCCCAAAAATAAATAATCTTAAAAAGAGATCTTAAAAATATTCATAATTTTTAGGGATGCATATTGAAGTATGCACGACTGAAATGACAGAATGTTTGATATTTACTTTTAAAAGAAAGTAGGAAAAAAAAGAGAAATATGGGGCATGTGGGTGCCTGCCTTTGGCTGAGGTCATGATCCCAGGGTCCTGAGATCAAGCCCTGCATCAGACTCCCTGCTCTGCGGGAGGCACGCTTCTCCCTCTCCCACTCTCTCTGCTTGTGTTCCCTCTCTTGCTGTCTATCTCTCTGTTAAATAAATAAAACCTTTAAAAATAAAGAGAGAGAGAGAGAAAGCAAGAATAGTAACATCTTGAATTTTATTATCTTGATAATGTATGGATGCGAGTTCATTATACTACTCTCTCTACTATTGTGGATGTCTGATTTTTTTTTGCAAAAAAGAATAGGTACTACAATCATAAATCTTTTAGTTGACTTAGCTCATTTAATATTTAATTATGATTTAGTGAACTGTAACTGATTTTGACAAAAGTTATGGAAATGTTAAATGTTTTAGTGAAAGCTGCACATATATATTGGTCTTTCTTTTGGAAATCAGTATCAATGTTTGGTTTTGCCAATAGGGATACAAAAGACTGGATAGGAGATTTTTTTTTTCTTTCTTTTAAAGGAGTTATGCGACAGGCTTCAGGATAAAATTGTAAATTAGTTACTTGTGTTAGGAAGCTCTTATTACCATTTTCTTTAATCTGAATTTCCTTTTTCTTGCTACAAATACCTAGGTGTCTCTAAATGCTTGATCAGGGCTATACTTTCATAACAGAAGGCTAATTAATACACCAAGGAAATTTTAGGATTTGGAACTAGTATTTGAGATTGTATTTGGGACTTTAATGCCTTTGTCTAGTTTTGGTATCAAAATAATGTTAGTCTAAGAAGTATTCTGTGTGTTCTGGAAGAGTTTGCATCCCTTGAGTACATTTTAAAATATCATTTAAGTATAATTTACATACACTAAAGATACTTTTGTGTGTAGTTCAATGAATTATAGCAAATGTATATAACCATTTACCTACTACAATTAAGATATCAACATTTTCATTACCTAAAAAAGTCCCCTTGTTCCCTTTTACAATCTCCACTCTCCTCCCCTTTTCCCTGGGCTCTGACAGCCACAGATATACTTTCTATCACTATAGATTAAGTGTGTCTTTTATATAGTTCCAATTAAGTCAACTTATATAAGGGGTACTCTTTGTATCTAATTTCTTTCCCTTAGCACAAAAGATTTTGAGATTCACCCATGTTGTTATGTGTATCAGTAGCTTTTTTGGTTTCTTTTCTGAATGGTATTCCTTATAAATACCACATTTTCCCCCCTAGTTTGGGGCTATTATGATGAATAGGACTGCTATGAACATCCATGTACAAGTATTTGTTTGGACATATACTTTCATTTCTTTTGGATGGTACTGCTGGTAGTATGGTACATGTTAGGTTCACTTTACCATGAACTATTTCTCAAAGTGTTTATATACCTTTCTGCATTCCCACTAACAATCTATGAGAGTTCTGATTACTTCAAGATCCTTGCTAACATTTGGTTGTGTCTTTTTTATTTTAGCCATTATTATACATTTTAGTGACATCTCATTGTAATTTTAATTAATCATCTATTTTCTGATAATGATGTTAGTGATGATCAGCATCTTTTCATATGTTTATTTGTCATTCATTATCTTCTTTGAATGTTTATTCAAATCCTTTCCCACAGTTTGTTTGTTTGTTTGTTTGTTTGTTTTTTCAAACTGAAGTGTCTCTTTTTATTGAGTTGCAGGAGATTTCAGTATATCCTGGTAAAAAAAATCTTTGTCTTATATACATAATGTGAATATTTTCTCCAGCTCTTTTGTTTGCCATTCATCTTTTAATGGTTTTGCCATTCATTTTTAATGGTTTTTTTTGAAAAAAAATTTTTTTTAAATTTTGATGAAATGTAATTAAAATTTTTTCTTTGTATGATTTGTGTTTTTTTGTGTCCTAAAATGTCTTTGCCTACTTCAAAATTGTGAAAATTTTCTTCTATATTTTTGCGTAAAGTTTTATACTTTTAGCTTTTCTATGAAGACCTATGATCTATTCTGAGGTTATTTTTTTGTATAGTATAAAGTAAAGGTTGAGGTTCTTTTTCTGTCACAAGTATCTAGTCATTTTAGTATGATTTGTTAAAACAATTGGTTGTAGTTTTTTCTTTTTAAAAATTTTAGTTTTTCAAAGACAGCAAGAAAGCACGAGTGAGGTTGGGGAAGGGGGCAGAGGGAGCTGGAGGGGGAGAATCTAAATCAGGCTCCATGCCTAGTCCAGCCCCCATGTGGG
This sequence comes from Neogale vison, assembly GCF_020171115.1. Classification (NCBI taxonomy): domain Eukaryota; kingdom Metazoa; phylum Chordata; class Mammalia; order Carnivora; family Mustelidae; genus Neogale; species Neogale vison. Next base: position 222,768,449 of record NC_058091.1, read on the forward strand.
GCTCAATCTTACAACCCTGAGATCATGATCTGAGCACAAATCAAGAGTCGTATGCTCAACTGACTGAGCCATATCAGAATATAGTCATATATATTGAAATAGGAACTGTTTTATTTTCTGGAAGAGTTTGTATAGATAAGGCCAATGGTACTTTTTCCTTAAATGTTTGATAGAATTCCCCAGTGAGTCCATCTGAGCCTGGATTTTTTTTTTATGGGAAGATTGTTGATTAATAATTTAGTTTATTAATTAAATATAGGATAGCTTATTATCTAAATCCTCTGAAAATTTTTTTGTTAATTGTCTTTCAAAGTATTTAGACTATTTCAACTAAATTGTCAAATTAATTATAATATTCTCTTGTCTTTTTTAATGTCTGTCATATAGTGTTATTCCACCATTCATTCTTGATATTTGTAATTTGTGTTTTCTCCTTAATTTCTTTTTTCTAGCTTTATTGACATATAATTAACAAATAATATTGTATAATTTTAAGGTGTACAAAGTGATGATTTGATACATGTATATATTGCAAAATGATTGCCATGATAAGGTTAGTTAACACATCATATAATTATCTTTTTGTGTGTGTGTGCTGAGAACATTCAAGATCCACTCTCTTAGCAATGTTCAGGTATACAATACAGTATTGTTAACTATAGTCACAATACTCTACATTAGACCTTCAGAACTTATTCATTGTATAACTGGAAGTTTATATACTTTGAGTATCTCCCCATTTCCTTCACACCCTAGTCCCTGACAACCACTAGTTTACTCACAGTTTCTAGGAGTTCAGCTTTTTAAAATTACATGTAAGTGAAATCACACAGTATCGGTCTTTGATCTTACTTATTTCACTTCATGCCCTCAAGGTTCATCCTCATGGAAACAAATGGCAGGGTTTTTGTCCTTTTTATGACTGAATATGATATATAAATATCATATAGTCCTTTTTATTACAATGTGATATATGAATATACATTACACACACATCTATAGATGGTTTGGGGGAGCTTGAACATTTTAACAATAACTCTTCCTATCCATTAACAAGAGATATCTTCAAATTTATTTCTGTTTTCTTCAATTTTTTTTATCAATTGCTTATTGTCTTCAGTATACAGGTCTTTTACCTCTTTGATTAAATGTAGTTCTTTTTAAAAAAAAATTTAACTAGGTTAAAAAAACTTAATTAGGGGTGCCTGGGTGGCTCAGGCACTTAAGAGTCTGCCTTTGGCTCGGGTCATTATCCCAGTGTCCTGGAATGGAGCCCCGCAACAGGCTCCCTGCTCAGTGGGGAGCTTGCTTCTCCTTCTCCCTCTTACACTCTCCCTGCTTATGCTCTTTTGCTCTTTCTCAAATAAATCAGTGCCCTGCTTAAGTTTATTTCTAATGATCTTATAGTTTCGGATACTACTGTATATGGTATCATTTTATTTCTTTTTAGATTGTTCATTGTTCTAGTGTATAGAAACACAACTGATTTTTGTATGTTGACTTTGTAGTTTGCACTTTACTGAATTTGTTTATTCAGACCATTTTTTGGTAGAGTCTTTTGGATTTTCTCTATATAAGATCATGTCATCTCTGAGCAGAGATGGTTTGCCTTTCATTTCTTTTTGTTGCCTGATCGGTCTGCCTAGGACTTACTATGTTGAATAGGAGAGGTGGGTGTATAGAGGATACTCTTGATTAGATATTCTTCCTGATTTTAGAGGAAAAGCTTTAAAGTTCACTGTTGATTATAATATACTTATGGGCTGGTCATGTATGGCTTTTATGATGTCAAGGTTTGTTGCTTCTATATACCCACATTGTTGAGAGTTTTTAAAATGAAGGGACATTGAATTTTGTTAATCCTTTTTCTTTATCTTCTGAGGTCCTCATATGATTTTTATTTTTCATTCTATTAATGTGATGCATCACACTGATTTACATGTATTGAGTCATCCTTGCATCTCAGAGATGAATCTTACTTGATCATAGGGTAAGATCATCTTTGTATTGTTAAACTCATTTTTCTGATTTTGTTGAAAATTTTGTTGGAAATTTTGTTGAAAATTTATGTATCTATATTCATCAGGGACATTGGCCTATAGTTTTCTTCTGTTGAATGTATTCTGGCTTTGCCAGAGGGAAATGCTGGTTCTTTGTGGAAGACTTTGGGGTATTTGTTTCTTTTCAGTTTTTTAGAAGAGTTTAAGAAGGATTAGCAATAATTCTTTAAATGTGAATTCACCAGTGAATTTATCGGTCCCTGGGTTTTTCTTTTTTGGGAGGTTTTTGGTTATTAATCTGTCTCTGCACTTGTTATTGGTCTGTTAAGAATTTCTATTTCTTCTTCATTGAGTCTTAGTGGGTTATGGTTTTGGGAATTTTTCCTTTTCTTCTATCTTATTTAATTTGTTGATGTATCATTGTTTGTAATTGTCCCTTATCATTTTTGTATTTTTGTGGTATCAATTGTAATGTCTTTTCTTTCATTTTTGTCTATATTTATTTAATTATTTTTTCTAGTTACTCTAAGTTTTGTCAATTTGGCTTGTCGTTACAAAAAAATCACCTCTTGATTTCACTGATCTTTTTTATTGATTTTCTAGTCTCTCACTCATTTCTTTTCTGATCTTTGTTATTTTTTCCTACAAAATTTGGCCTTATTTTGTTGCTTTTTTTTCTAGTTCCTTGAGGCACAAAATTAGATTGTTTATTTGAAATGAGATCCCCTCCCCTTTTTTTTTTAAATAATATCAGCGTTTATCACTATACTCGTCCCTCTAAGAATTGCTTTTGCTAGTACTGTCAGTTTGGTATGTTGTTTTTCCACTTATATTTGTCTAAGTAGTTTTTTTGTTTTAAGTAGTTTTTTTTTACACTTTTGATTCCTTCTTTGACCCATTGATTGTTCAACTGTGTGTTGTTTTTGTGAATTTCCATGTTTTTGTGAATTTCTCTTTTTTTTTCCTGTTGATTCTTACTATTGTACTACTATCTAATAACAGAGTCTTGAAATGATTTCAGTATTAAAAAAATTTAGGGCATACAATTATTATTACAAATACAATCTATACTCCTTTTAGCAAATGTTTATTATTGTGCCAAGTGTAGAAGTCAAAAGTATCAACACCCAGGGATCCCATCATAACTGAAATTCAAATTTTTCTATTCTATCCATTGTGGGTCTTTTTGTTAGTGGATAATATGCATACGTACTATATATGAATTATTATTTTTTATTAAGTTTTTAATTTTAATTCCAATATAATTAACACACAGTGTTATATTAATTTCAGGTGTACAATATAGTGATTCAGATATTCTGTACATTAGTCAGTGTTCATCATGATAAGTGTACCCTTTAATCCCCTTCACCTACTTCATCCCTTCCCCATCCACCTCTTCCCTTGTAACCATCATTTGCTCTCTATAGTTAAGAGTCTGTTTTTTGGTTTCTCTCTCTCTCTTTTATTCCCCTTTGCTTGTTTATTTTGTTCTCTAAATTTCACATATGAGTGAAATCATATGGTATTTGTCTTTCTCTGATTGATTTACTTCCCTTAGCATTATACTCTAGCTCCATCCATGTTGTTGCAAAGACCAAGATTTCATTCTTTTTTATGGCTAAATAATAGTCTATTGTGTGTATGTGTACATCTTTATCCATTCATCTTCCATATCATTCATCCATATCACATCTTTATCCATTCATCTGCCAATGGGCACTTGGAGAGCTTCCATAATTTGGCTATTGTAAATTCAATATTTTTAAATTTTTTAAGACTTTTGTAGTGACCTATTGTAAGATGTGTCCTGGTAAATGTTATGTGGGTGCTTGAGAAGAATGTGTATTCTGCTAATATTGGATAGAAAGATCTGTATAGTGTCTAAAGTAGTTCCACTCAGATGTTTCTTCATTTCTAAGTGATGCATTGTTGAAAATGGGGTATTAGAATCCCCAACAATTTTTCAAAATTATTTTATTATTTTATTATCTTCACTTAGCCACTGTATAGTATGTCAGTTTTTGATGTAATATTCAATGATTCATTAGTTAGGTGTAACACCCAGTGCTCATCACAACACATGCGCTCCTTAATACCCATCGCTCTGTTACCCCCTCCTTTCTGAAACCTTCAGTTTGTTTCCTGGGGTCCATAGTCTCTCATGGTTCATCCCTATCTCTGATTTCTCCCCCTACAGATTTCCTTCTCTTTCCCTATGGTCCTCTGTGATATTGCTTATGTTCCACAGATGAGTGAAACCAGATGATAATTATCTTTCTCTGCCTGACTTACTTCACTTAGCATAATCCCCTCCAGTTGCATCCATGTCAGTGCATATGGTGGGTATTCATCCTTTTTGATGGCTGAATAATATTCCATGTATATATGTGCCACATCTTCTGTATCCATTCATCTGTTAAAGGGCATCTCATCTCCTTCTACAGTTTAGCTATTGTGGACTAGAATCCCCACAGTTATTATACTGTGTTTATTTCTTGTTTTAATTCTGTTTTTGTTTGTTTTACACACTTTGGGAATCCAGTGTTGGGTGTGTACCTATTTACAATTTTTAAATCCTCCTTATAGATTGACCCCTTTTTTATTATATATGACCTACTTTGTCTCCTATTACAGCTTTTGAGTTAAAGTCTGTTTTGTCTGGTAAAAGTTTAGCTATTTCTCGTCTCTTTGGGTTTACATTTGCATGGAATATCTTTTTCCATCTCTTCACTTTGCACCTATTTTTTCTTTAAAGCTGAGGTGAGTCTCATATAGGCAGTGAATAGGTCAGTCTTATTTTTTTATCCATTTTGTCACTCCCAAGTTTTTTGATTAGAGAATTTAATCCATTTACATTTAAAGTAATTATTGCTATCTAAGGACTTAGTAATGCCATATTATTATTTGTTTACTGACTCTTTTGTAATCCCTTTGTTTCTTTCTTTCTCTCTTACTGTCTATGTGAATGGATAATTTTTTTGTGGTGGTTTGTTTTGATTCCCTTTTATTTATCTTTTGTGTATCTTTGTGATTACCATGACCTTTACATAAACCATATTATAGATTTAATAGTCTGTTGTAAGATGATAACAACTTAACTTCCATTCCTGACAAAAACTTTCCTTTAATAATTTTCTCACCATATTTTACATTTTATATCACAATCTACATTTTTGTATGTCATATCAATTAAATTATTGTAGCTATTGTTATTTTTTATACTTTTATTTTATTCTTTAGCCTTTATATTAGAGTTAACATACCATCATATTATAATATTATAATATTCTGAATTTGTCTATATACTTTACCAGTATATTTTATGTTTTCCTTGTGTTCTCATGTTATTTATCAGCATCCTCTCATTTCAGTTTGAAGAACTTCTTTAAGCATTTCTTGAAAAACAAGTCTAATGATGACAAACAATTTCATCTTTTTTTAGGCCTGCAAAATTTTTATTACTCCATTTTTGAAGGACAGCTTTGCCAGGTTAAGTGTTCTTAGTGGGCAGTTTTTTTTTTTTTTTCTTTCAGCATTTTAAGTATATTTCAGTCTCTCATAGTCACAAGGGTTTTCCTCAGAAATCTGCTGATAATCTATGGGGGTTCCCTTGTATGTGAGGAATTCTTTTCTTACTGCTTTTTTTTAAATGAATTTATTTTATATATTTATTTTAGAGAGAGGGAGAGGGAGTGAAAACCAGGGAAGGGTCAGAGGGAGAGAGAGAGGCAGAGAATCAGGAGCAGACTCCACACTGAGCAGAGTCTGATGCAGGGCTCAATCTACAACCCATACAATCATGACCTGAGCCAAAATCACAAGTCAGACACTCTACCAACTGAGCAACCCAGGTGATCCTTCTTACTCTCCCCAGATTTGGGAAGTTCTCAGCGATAAAGTTTATAAATAAGCTCTCTCCCCTTTTCTCTCAGTCATCTCCTTTTGGGACTCTAATAATGTTTAGATAATTTCTTTTGATAGCATCCTGTTATTCAGATAGGCTTATGCTATGCTGTACTTTTTTTTTTTTGAGATTTTATTTATTTATTTGACAGAGAAAGAATGAGAGTGTGAACACAAGTAGGGGAGCAGCAAGCAGGAGAGGGAGAAGGAGAAGCAGGTTCCTTGCTGAGCAGGAAGCCTGATGTGGGGCTCGATCTCAGGACCCTAGGATCGTGACCTGAGCCGAAAGCAGATGCTTAACCAACTGAGCCACTCAGGAACCTCATCCTATGCTATACCCTTGATCCTTGTGACTTGTCTATTCCATTACTGGAGACCTTTATCTCCCTCCCCCTTTCACTCATTTTGCCCCTCTACCCCATCTTCCTCCACTTTAGCAACTACCAGTTTGTTCTATGTATTTAACATCATACATAACTTTTGTGAATATTGAATTCTGAACCAATTGAATTCTGAACCAATTTCTGCACAACCAGAAAACATCTTAAACATATATTACATTAATATAATACAACATATATAATCATTTTTAAACACTTGGGAAATTGATAAACTAATTATTGAATTCTTTAATTTTTATAGAAATATTCCTTTTTGTGTGACATCAAATATTAAGTCTAATAACTTTAGAAGTGCCTACTTTAATTTTAAAATCAAATTTTGAACACAGGGTTTGAGTGTATATCCAGGTATATCTGGAATAGACTAGTAGGTTATGTAATGTCTGCAGTTGGGGAAACACTATAATTACTTCTTAACTTAGTACTTTCAATACTTGAGTAGATTGCTTCAATTTTTGTTTGATATTTGTGTTAAGCATTAAAACATAGTATAATAATTCTTATATTTATTCTATAAGTATGTAATACATATTTATGTGTTTAGTTTTAAATATACATTCTCTTTAATGTGGTGGTTTGGAATGGAACTGGCAATATATCTGAGGTATGCCTATATATGAAAAACAGCTTGCTGGGATTTTGAGTGAGATTTAATGAATCTAGAAATTAAGTTGGGAAGAATTGACATCTTCAGTATTCAGTATCAATATTCAGAATCAACAAAATAATATTCAGAATCAACCATGTTGAGTCTTTCATTCCATGAACACAGAATATATTTGGATCTTTGCTTTCTCTCATCAAATCTTGTGGTTTTCTGTATATGGATCCTGTACATATTTTCTTAGATACATAACTAGGCTTTATTTATTTATTTTTGGTACTATTATAAATGGTAATTGTATTTTAAGCTTCCAATTACAATTGTTCTTTGCTAAGGATGCCTAGGTGGTTCAGTTTGTTAGGTGTCCAACTATTGCTTTCAGCTTAGATCATGATCTCATAGTTGTGAGATTGAGCCCCATATCATGCTCCAGGTTCCGCCTGAAGTCTACTTGAGAGTCTCTCTACCCCTCTCCCATTGCCCGCCCCCCTACTTGCTTGTTCTCTCTCAAAATAAATAATATCCTTAAGATAAAGAAGTTTATAATTGTTCTTTGATAGTATATTGAGAAATAGTTGACTTTTGTATACTCAATTTCATATTCTGTGCCTTTGCTGTACTTTCAGATTCATTCCAGGAGGTTTTTTATTCTATTTGGAATTTTGGACATAGACAACCTGTCCATCTGTGAACAAAGACAATTTTATATCTTTCTCTACAATCTCTATATCTTTTTGTTCATCCATTCATTCATTCATTCATTCATGTATTTATTTGCTTTTGTCTTACTGCACTAGCTAAGATTTCTAATGTGGTGTTGAATAGAAATGGTGAGAGGACAAAGTTTCCTTAAAAGTCTTAGGAGTGAAAGTGTCCAGTTTCTCATTATTAAGTGTGGCAATTATAGGGTTATTTTGTAGGTTTTGTAGATCATTTATCAAGTTGAGGAAGTTGCCTTTTATTTTTTGCTTGTTTGCATAGTTTTTATCATGAATGGGAGTTGGAGTTTGTGAGATGATTTTTCTGCATCAATCGATTTGATTATATGATTTCTTTCTTTTGCCTGTAGATGTGATGGAGTACACTAGTTGTTTTTTGGATATTAAATCAGCTTTGAATACCTGAAATAGGTCCTATGTGGTTGTAGTAGATAGTTCTTTTTATACATTGTCAGAATTGATTTGCTGATATTTATTGATGATTGTTGAATGAGAGGTATTAGTCTTTATTTTCTTTTAATGCTGGCCTCCCAGAACAAGTTAGGAGCTGTTCCCTTTGCTTCTATTTTCTGGAAAATTGCTTTAATTTCTTCCTTAAATGTTTGTTGGAATTTGCCAGTGAAAATGTCTGGCCTATTGTTTTCTATTTTGAAAGGTTTTTAATTTTTGAATTATTATCTTTATACAGAGGACTTTTCAGATTATAGATTTCTCTTTGTAGGAGTTTTTATAGCTTTTGTCTTTCTGGGAATTGGTCCATTTTAGTTATCGAATTTGTCAACATGGAGTTATTCATAGTAGTTCTTTATTATTGTGTTTTTTATGTCCAAAGATCAGTAATGATGAACTACTTTCTGATATTGCTAATCTGTCTTCTCCCTGTTTTAGCTGGTTAGCTTGGTTAGAGATATATCAATTTTATTGATCTTTTTAAAGAATCAGCTTTAGGGGTGCCTGGGTGGCTGAGTCATTAAGCATCTGCCTTTGGCTCAGGTCATGATCCCAGGGTGCTGGGATGGAACCCCATAATAGGCTCCCTGCTCCCCAGGAAGCCTGCTTCTCCCTCTCCCACTCCCCCTGCTTGTGTTCCCTCTCTCACTGTGTCTCTCTCTCTGTCAAATGAATAAATAAAATCTTTTTAAAAAATCAGCTTTAGTTTTTCTTTGTTTTCCTATTTTCAATTTCATATCTACATTTTATTTCTTTTCTTCTACATGTTTTAGACTTAAATAGTCTTTCTTTTGTTTTCTAGGGTAAAAGCTTAGTTGTTTGATTTTAGATCTTTATCCTTCTAATATATGCATTCAATGCTATAAATTTCCCTTTAAGCACTGCTTTTGCTGCATCCCACAAATGTCGATAAGTTGTATTTTCATTTTCATTAAGTTCAAAAGGTTTTTAAATTTCTCTTGAAACTTCCTTGACACATATCATTTATAGATGTGTTGTTTAATCTCCAAATATTTTGATATTTTCCAGCTTTTTTTGTTATAATTTCTAGTTAAATTCTCTTTAGGTATAAGAATGTATGATTTTTATTCTCTTAAGTTAGTTAAAGTGTGTTTTATGGCCTAGAATACGGTCTTTCTTGGTGATTATTCCATGCAAGGCAGAGAAAATTTATATTATGCAGTTGTTGGATAGAGTATTCTATAAATGTCATTTGGATTGAGTTGATTGACAAGTCATATATTCAGGTCAAATATATCCTCATATCTACTATGTTTTTAACAGTTTTCCTCTTTTGCCCTGTTTCTTTTCCCTCTTTTTTCTACCTTCACTAGTTTTAATTAAATATTTTATATGATTTTATCCTATCTCTTCTCCTAACTTATCAACTATAGTTATTTTAAAAGGTGTTAGTGTTTGACCTTGAGTTTATTATAAATTTTATAGAAAATGTATTTAACAATATATACATATGTATATGTATTTACTGTATTAATAAATTGTTATGTATGTTATAACTAGTTGAAGTCTACCTTCCATTAATAGAATCCTGCCTCGTATGTAGTACAGGTACCTATAACAGCAGACTTTTAGGGGTGCCTAGATTGCTCAGCCATTAGAGCATGGGAGTCTTGATCCTTGGAGTCATGAGTTCAAGCTCCACATCAAGGATAGAGTTTACTGGGGTGCCTGGGTGGCTCAGTGGGTTAAAGCCTCTGCCTTCGACTCATGATCCCAGGGCCCTGGGATCGAGTCCCACATCGGGCTCTCTGCTCGGCAGGGAGCCTGCTTCTCCGTCTCTCTCTGCCTGCCTCTCTGCCTACTTGTGATCTCTATCTGTCAAATAAATAAAATCTTTAAAAAAAAAAAAAAAGGATAGACCTTACTTAAAATGAAAACAGCAGCATACTTTTAATTCCTTATTTCTGTCTCTTATAACATTGCTGTTCTTCATTTCATTTAGCCATTTAATATAATTACCAGTATTTTTCCTATTTTTAGCGTTAACTTATCCTTTGTATTATTAAGAAAGACAGAGTTTATGTTTGTTTTATTTATTCCTTTTCCAATGTCCTTCTTTTTTTCTTTTTTAATGTAGATCCAAGTTTCTGACTGATATAATTTTCTTTCTTCCTAAAGAACTTCTTTTCATTTCTTGTAGTATAGGTCTGATGATAATATATTTCCCCAGCTTTGGTTTGTTTGAAAAAGTATTATTTATTTTTCACTTTTTAAAAAAGATTATTTATTTATTTATTTATTTGAAAGAGAGAGAGAGAGTGCCTGACGCCCTGAGCATGGAACCCAATGTGGGAGTTCCAACCTGACACCAAATTTGACACTTGAGCCAAAACCAGGATTCTGATGCTGAAACAACTAAGCCACCCAGGTGCCCCTTCTTTTTCACTTTTGAAGAATAACTTCACTTGATTTAAAATTTACATAGTTTCTGATAAGAAATTTTTGCTATTTCTACTCTTGTTCCTCTAAGGTAGATTCCCTGCCCTCCCCTCAACTTCTTTTAAGATTGTCCTGTGTCTTTTATCATTGTAGTTTGAATATGATATACATACATGTAGAATTTTTTATACTGAGCTGTTTGGTATTCAAACTTCCTGGGTCTTTGGGTTGGTATTTGTCATTAATTTTAGAAAATATGTGGGCATTATTCTAATTCTTAGTTTATTCTTTATTCTACTTTTGAAATTCAAATTACATGTATGTTACAACTTCAGATATTGTCCCAAATTTTCTGGATGTTCTGTTGTTGGTCTGTGTGTGTGTGTGTGTGTGTGTCTGTGTGTGTGTGTTTTAATTCTTTTTTCTTCCTGTATTGTAGATTGAGAAGCTTATGTTGACCTATCATCAAGCTCATTAATTCTTTCATTGTTGACCAGTTTAAGGATGAGACCATCAAAGGGATCTGACATTTCTATTACAGAGTTTTTTAATTTCTGGTATTTCCTTTTCATTCTTACACAGAAATTTTCATCTTTCAGCCAGCAAGACCTATCTGCTCTTCCATATTGTCTACTTTTTCATGAGAGTCCCTAGCATATTAAATATAATTACTTTAAGTTCCCTGTTTGTTAATTACAAATTTGTATCTTTTCTGAACCTAGTTTTGATCCTTGTTTTGTCTCTTTTAACTGTATATCAGCATGACTTCCCATTTTTTTATTTAAAGCCAGACATGATGTATTGTAATGATGGAGGTCCTAGCGGAACCTAAGACCTAGACTCTTTATACACCTGTATATAGCAATGTTCACGTTTATTCTTATAGTCAATGCTTACTTTTCTCTATTATTACAAATCTTCCAAAGAACCAATAAGGATTGTGTACCAAAATCAAGAGTAAGCTACCATCTTGTGGTTCAAACCATGTTACTGTCACAATGTTTAGTGATATAATATATGGTGAAATGATATACAATGTAATCACAAATAAGATACTTCTTATATATCCTACAAAATAAAAAGATATAAATTCTCTTCTTGTATATCACCATGCAAATATATGAATATTTGCTCTGCATAAGGAAATAGTTTTGTTAAATATAGCTTTAAAGGAGAAACTCATTTGCATAGAAAACTATTTAATTTACTGTAGAAAAATAGTTGAGAAAACACATGTCTAGAGATTGATACATATTGATAGACTCTCTGAGTTACAGATGCTTTAGTTAATGAATAACTTTCATTGCACAGTCTCTGGTCTCTGTATAGCAACTGCCTTGTCTCTGACTTGGGACGTCACCTGTTTTGACCTAAGCTCTTACCTTTTCTTCTTTTATTGCTTATTGTTTGATATTATATATTTTTATCACATTATTCACCATCAAGGGAGTTATAGCCAAATGATACTTCTCAAATACTGTTTTTCATGGTACACATTTGATCAATGGGTGGTCTCTTACTCATGCACAATTTGATTCCCAAAACTTACTAAGTACCCAATATATTCACCTAACATAGACTGTATTGTGGATACAGTGATGTTGAAAGAGAAGTTCTACCCTAATGAAACACAGCCTTTTTATTTACTTTTTTTTTCTTTTCCTACTCTTGAACAGTTTTCCAACTCTTGATCAGCTACTTCAAGAATATCTTCTTCTTCTTCTTTTTTTTTTAAAGATTATATTATTTATTTGAGAGAGAGAGGAGAGAGCATGAGTGGGGGATGGGAAGACAGAAGGAGAGGGATCTCCCACTGAGCAGCAAGCCCACTGTGGGGCTTCATCCAGGACCACAAGATCATGACCTGAGCCAAAGGTAGACACTTAACCAACTGAGCCAAACAGACGCCCCAAGAACATCTTCTAATTCATGCTCCTTCATGAGCCAAATAAAAACAAAACTGTTAGGCTGGTGTTATATAGGCCCTGGTTCAGGGTATATCTTTATAAAAGGAAAAAACCCCACAATTTTTAGATTTAGACATAATTCATAACCATTTACCTGTAGACCTTTATGTTAGTACTTATAAGTCCCTTTCATAACCTATTCAGTAATTTTCACTTATCTTTTTCTTTAGCAAATGTGCTTTTCTTTCAGTACCATCAATTCTATAGAAAAATTCAAAATGTATCCCATTTTGTTTATTGTCAATTCAATTAGTGTTGTTATATACTATTTTGCATTTCAGAGACACAGGTTTAGTCCGTAAAATAGATGAAATAAACTTATATGAGCTTATTATTATGTGAACTAAGAATGTAATTTGGTATAACCACTTTGAAAAGGTATTTAGCATTATCTAGTTAGGTTGAAATTTTATCTAAGTCATGACCAAACAATTTATTTCCCACATATATTCTAAAGCAGTGATTCTCAAATTGTGGTCCATCAATCCCTGGGATTTCTGAAGCACTTTTGGATCAAAATTATTTTCTTTCTTTTTTTTTTTTTTAGATTTTTTATTTATTTGACAGAGAGAGAGATCACAAGTAGGCAGAGAGGCAGGCAAAGAGAGGGGAGGAAGCAGGCTCCCTGCTAAGCAGAAAGCCGGATGCAGGGCTCAATCCCAGGACCCTGGGATCATGACCTGAGCCGAAGGCAGAGGCTTCAACCCACTGAGCCACCCAGGCGCCCCCAAACTTATTTTCTTAACACTAAGACCTAATGTGCTTTTAGTACTCCCCTTGAAACTGTGTTGATATTTATGGTGATTGTGCAAAAATCAGTATGGGTATAAGGGGTGGCACCCCAGCATAAGTCAAGGCAACCATACTGTTAGTCATTGTATTTGTTACCGCCATGTCAGTTTTACTTCAGAATGTACTTGATGTAGATGAAAAAATTGTGCATTTTATTAAGGCATGACTCTTACATATATATCTTTTTAAAAGTATTCTCTGTCACAAAGTGGGAAGTATGTAAACCACTTTTTGCTCCATATCAGTCTGATGGTTGTCACAAAGAAAAGAACTTGTGCCATTGTTTGAGATGAACTAGCTGCTTTTTTTTTCCTGGAACACAATTTTTATTTGAAAGAAGAAATGAGAAACTATGGGTAGTTGGCAGAAGTTCACTTTAGAAATAAACAAATGAGCTTATTATACAAGGAAAACAACTTATACTGTTTATTACTAATATAATTTGAACTTTAAAAAATATTTTATTTGTTTATTTGACAGACAGAGATCACAAGTAGGCAGAGAGGCAGGCACAGAGAGAGGGGGAAGCAGGCTCCCTGCTGAGCAGAGAGCCCGATGCTGGGCTCAATCCCAAAACCCCAAGATCATGATCTGAGCCAAAGACAGAGGCTTAACCCACTGAGCCAACCAGGCAACCCTAAAATTTGAAATTTTGAGCAAAAATTAGAATTTAGGAAAAGCTATTTTTGTCATTAAAATTTGACAGCCTCCAGGGGCCCCTGGGTGGCTCTGTCATTAAGCATCTGCCTTCTGCTGGGGTCATGATATCCAGGTCCTGGGATTGAGCCCCACATCGGGCTCTCTACTCAGCAGAAGGCCTTAGTCTTCCTCTCCCACTCCCCCTGCTTGTGTTCCCTCTTTCACTGTCTCTCTCACTTTCAAATAAATAAAACCTTAAAAAAAATAAAAACTTGACAGCCTCCTAATATTTAAATACTTTTCTTTGTCTTTCTTTTGGACTTTCTGATGAGATTGGGTGATACTAATAAAACCAGATTTTAAAAGATCCTTGATATGGTTTCAGAATCAATATTTCAACTAACCTTTTAAAAATTATTTGTCAAGTTGGGGCGCCTGGGTGGCTCAGAGGGTTAAAGCTTCTTCCTTCTGCTCAGGTCATGATCTCAGGGTCCTCGGATCGAGCCCCACATTGGGTTCTCTGCTCAGTGGGGAGCCTGCTTCCTCCTCTGTCTCTCTCTCTCTCTGCCCACCTCTCTGCTTACTTGTGATTTCTCTCTGTGAAATAAATAAATAAAAATCTTTTAAAAAATTATTTGTCAAGTTTTAATAAAGTATCAAAACAAAACAAAACAAAACAAAACCCTACAGTTATCTGAAAGGGCTGTGAAAGTGCTTTTCCTTTTCCACCTACATATTAGTGTGAGGTCAGATTTTCATCATCTACTTTAAACAAAACAAAATACCACAACAGACTGAAGAAGCATATATGAGAACCCAGCTATTTTTTTAAATTAACATATAATGTATTCTTTGCCCCAGGGATACAGGTTTATGAATTGTCAGGCTTACACACTTCACAGCATTCACCATAGCACATACCCCTCCCCCAATGTCCAGAATCCAACCACCCTCTCCATACCCCCATCCCCCGGAAACCCTCAGTTTGTTTTGTGAGATTAAGAGTCTCTTATTGTTTGTCTCCTTCCCAATCCCATTTTGTTTCATTTTTTCCTTCCCTACACCCCACTTTGCCTTTCATATTCCTCATATAAGGGAGATCATATGATAATTGTCTTTCTCTGATTGACTTATTTCACTTATTTCACTCAGCATAGTACCCTCTAGTTCCATCCATATCATTGCAAATGGCAAGATTTAAGGGGTTTGATGTCTGCATAGTATTCCGTTGTGTGTGTGTGTGTATGCCACATCTTCCTTATCCATTATCCTTATCCATTCCTCTGTTCATGAACATCTACCATCTTTCCATAGTTTGGCTATTGTGGACATTGCTGCTATAAACATTCAGGTGTTTGTACCCCTTTGGATCATTACATTTGTTTCTTTAGGGTAAATACCCAGTAGTGCAATTGCTGGGTCATAGTGTAGTTCTATTTTCAACTTTTTCAGGAACCTCCATGCTGTTTTCCAGAGTGGCTGCACCAGCTTGCATTCCCACCAGTAGTGTAGAAGTGTTCCCCTTTCTCCACATCCTTGCCAGCATCTGTTGTTTCCTGACTTGTTAATTTTAACCATTCTGACTGGTGTGAGGTGGTATCTCACTGTGGTTTTGATTTGTATTTCCCTGATGCTCAGTGATACACAACACTTTCTCATGTGTCCATTGGCCATTTGGATGTCTTCTTTGCCAAAATGTCCATTCATGTCTTCTACCCATTTTTTGATTGGATTATTTGTTCTTTGGGTGTTGAGTTTGGTAAGTTCTTTATAGATTTTGAATACTAGCCCTTTATTTGATGTGTTGTTTGCAAATATCTTCTCCCATTCTGTCAGTTGTCTTTTGGTTTTGTTGATGATTTCCTTTGCTGTGCAAAAGCTTTTGATCTTGATGAAGTCCCAATAGTTCATTTTTGCCCTTGATTCCCTTGCCTTTAACAATGTTTATAGGAAGAAGTTGCTGCGCCTGAGATGGAAGAGGTTGCTGCCTGTGTTCTTCTCAAGGATTTTGAGGGATTCCTTTCTCACATTGAGGTCTTTCATCCACTTTGACTCAATTTTTGTGTGTGGTATAAAGAAATGGTCCAGTTTCATTTTTCTTCATGTGGCTGTCCAATTTTCCCAACACCATTTGTTAAAGAGATGGTCTTTTTTCCATTGGACATTCTTTCCTGCTTTGTCGAAGGTTAGTTGACCATAGAGTTGAGGGTCTTTTTCTGGGCTTTGTATTCTGTTCCATTGATCTATATGTCTGTTTTTGTACCAGTACCATACTGTCTTGATGATTACAGATCTCTAATAGAGCTTGAAGTCTGGAATTGTGATGCCACAACTTTGGCTTTCTTTTTCAACATTTCTCTGGCTACTTGAGGTCTTTTCTGATTCCATATTAATTTTAGGATTATTTGTTCCATTTCTTTGAAAAAAGAAAAACTGATGGTATATTGATAGGGATTGCATTAAATGTGTAGATCGCTTTAGGTAGCATAGACATTTTCACAATATTTGTTCTTCCAATCCAGGAGCATGGAACATTTTTCCATTTCTTTGTGTCTTCCTCAGTTTCTTTCATGAGTACTTTATAGTTTTCTGAGTACAGATTCTTTGCCTCTTTGGTTAGGTTTATTCCTGGGTATGTTATGGTTTTGGGGTGCAATTGTAAGTGGGATCGACTCCTTAATTTCTCTTTCTTCTGTCTTGGTGTTGGTGTATAGAAATGCAACTGATTTCTGTGCATTGATTTTATATCCTGAGACTTTACTGAATTCCTGTACAAGTTCTAGCAGTTTTGGAGTGGAGTCTTTGGGTTGTCCACATAAAGTATCATATCATCTGCAAAGAGTGAGAGTTTGACTTCTTCTTTGCCAATTCGGATGCCTTTTATTTCTTTTTGTTTTTTGATTGCTGAGGCTAGGACTTCTAGTACTATGTTGAATAGCAATGGTGTTAGTGGACATCCCTGCTGTTCCTGACCTTAGGAGAAAACTTTCTGTTTTTCTCCATTTGAGAATGATATTCGCTGTGGGTTTTTCATAGATGGCTTTGATGATATTGAGGTATGTATTCTCTGTGCCTACACATTGAAGAGTTGTGATCAAGAAAGGATGCTGTACTTTATCAGAGGCTTTTTCTACATCTATTGAGAGTATCATCTGGTTCTTGTTCTTTCTTTTACTAATGTGTACTGTATCACATTGATTGATTTGGAGATGTTGAACCAACCTTGCAGCCCAGGAATAAATCCCACTTGGTCGTGGTGAATAATTCTTTTAATGTACTGTTGGATCCTATTGGCTAGTATTCTGGTGAGAATTTTTGCATCCATATGCATTAGGTATATTGGTTTATAGTTCTCCTTTCTGATGGGGTCTTTCCCTGATCTTGAGATCATGGTAATGCTGGCTTCATAAAACGAGTTTGGAAGTTTTCCATCCGTTTCTATTTTTTGGAACAGTTTCAGGAGAATAGGTATTAATTCTTCTTTAAGTTCCTCTGGGAATCCATCTGGCCCTGGGCTCTTGTTTGTTAGGAGATTTTTGATGACTGCTTCAGTTTCCTTACTGGTTATGGGTCTGTTCAGGTTTTCTATTTCTTTCTAGTTCAGTTTTGGTTGTTTATGTCTCTAGGAATACATCCATTTCTTCCTGATTGCCAAATTTGCTGTGTATACTTGCCCATAATATGTTATAATTCTTTGTATTTCTTTGGTATTGGTTGTGATCTCTCCTCTTTCTTTCATGACTTTATTAATTTGAGTCCTTTCTCCTTTTTTTTGATAAGTCTGGCCAAGGGTTTATCAATCTTTTTAATTCTTTCAAAGAACCAGCTCCTAGTTTTTGTTGATCTATTCTGCTGTTCTTTTGGTTTCTATTTCATTGATTTCTGCTCTGATCTTTATTATTTCTCTTCTCCTGCTGGCTTTAGGCTTCATTTGCTCTTCTGTCTCCCACTCCCTTAGGTATAGAGTTAGGTTGTGTATTTGAGACCTTTCTTGTTTCTTAAGAAAGGTTTGTGTTGCTATATACTTTTTTATTAGGACAGCCTTTGCTGTGTCCCAAAGATTTTGAGCTGTTGTGTTTTCATTTTGATTTGTTACCATGAATATTTTTACATTCTTCTTTAATTTCCTGGTTGACCCATTCATTCTTTATAGAATGCACTTTAGGCTCCATGTATTTGAGTTTTTTCCAACTTTCCTCTTGTGAGTGAGTGCTAGTTTCAAAGCATTGTGATCCAAAAAATATGCAGGGAATGATCCCAATCTTTTGGTACCAGTTGAGACCCAATTTATGACTCAGGATGTGATCTATTCTGGAGAATATTCCATGTGCACTAGAGAAGACTGTGTATTCTGTTGCTTTGGGATGGGATGTTCTAAATATATCTGTGATGTCAGTGTGTCATTTAAAATGTATTTCCTCATTGATATTTTGCTTGGATGATTTGTCCATTTCAGTGACAGGGGTGTTAAAGTCCCCTACTATTATTATATTATTGTGGATGTGTCTATTTGATTTTGTTATTAGTTGGTTTATATAATTGGCTGCTCCCATCTTAAGGACATAAATATTTAAAATTGTTAGATCTTACTGTTGGATAGACCCTTTAAATATGATATAATGCCATTCCTCATCTCTTATAGTCTTTGGTTTAAAATCTAATGTGTTTGATATAAGGATTCCCACCCCCGCTGTTTTTTGATGTCCATTAGATTTGTAAGTGGTTTTCCAGCCCCTCACTTTAAATCTGGAGGCATCTGTGGGTCTAAAACAAGTCTCTTGCAAAAGCATATATTGATGGGTCTTGTTTTTTTATCCATTCTGATACTGTGTCTTTTGATTGGGGCATTTAGCCCATTTTCATTCAGAGTAACTATTGGAAGACATGAATTTAGGGCCATCGTATTGCCTGTAAGGTGACTGTTACTGTATATTGTCTCTGTTCCTTTCTGATCTGTTACTTTTAGGCTCTCTCTTTGCTTAGAGGACCCCTTTCAATATTTCCTGTAGGGGTGGTTTGGTGTTTGCAAATTCTTTTAGTTTTTGTTTTTCCTGGAAGCTTTTTATCTCTCCTTCTGTTTTCATTGATAGCCTGGCTGGATATAGTATTCTTGCCTGCATGTTTTTCTCATTTAATGCTCTGAATATATCATGCCAGTTCTTTCTGGCCTGCCAGTTCTCTGTGGACAAGTCTGATGCCAATCTAATATTTTTACCATTGTATGTTACAGACTTTTTGTCTGGGGCTATCCCGGGCTGAAAGGATTTTCTCTTTGTCACTGAGACTTTTAAGTTTTAACTATTAGATGGTGGGGTGTGGACCTATTTTTATTGATTTGGAGGGGGTTTCTCTGCGCCTCCTGGATTTTGATGCTTGTTCCCTTTGCCCTATTAGGGAAATTCTCTACAATAATTGGCTCCAATATACCTTCTGCCCCTCTCTCTTTCTTCTTCTTCTGGAATCCCAATTATTCTCATATTGTTTCGTCTTATGGTATCACTATCTCTCGAATTCTCCCCTCATGGTCCAGTAGTTGTTTGTCTCTCTTTTGCTCAGCTTCTTTATTCTCCATCATTTGGTCTTCTATATCACTAATTCTCTCTTCTGCCTCATTTATCCTAGCAGAAAGAGCCTCCATTTTCTATTGCACCTCATTAATAGCTTTTTTGATTTCAGCTTGGTTAGATTTTAGTTCTTTTATTTCTCCAGAAAGGGCTTTTATTTCTCCAGACAGGGTTCTTCTCTTCTCTTCCATACCATTTTTCAGCCCAGATAGCACCTTGAGAATCATCATTCTGAACTCTAGATTTGACATATTACCAATGATCATATTGAATAGGTCCCTAGCCTTCGGTACCACTTCTTGTTCTTTGTGTGTGTGTGTGTGGTGAGTTTTTCTGCCTTGTCATTTTATCCATATAAGAATATATGAATGAGAGAATAAAATACTAAATGGGTGCCAAGGACCCCACTGATATATACACTAACCAAATCAGAAGAGACCCCAAATCAGGGGGAGAAAAAAGGGGGTAAAAAGAAATTAAAAAAGAAATTTTATATTAAAAAATGTATAATATGTATTAGGCTGGTGAATAGAACAGAGCCACCCACTTGATTTTGGGTGTAGTTTGGCCTCTTAGAAGCAGCTAACTCACAAAATTTTAAAGAAAGAAAAACATATATATATATATATATATATATATATATACACACACACACACAAACACACACACACACACAAAATAAGGGTAAACACAATGAAGGGATGGAATATGACTGTAAAGATGAAAATTAAAGAAAAATTCTGAAAAAGGAATTGATTCGATAAGTTGGTTGGAGAAAGAAGGAAAAAAAGAGAATTTGCTCAGGTTGCTTTCCCTTCTTCGGGAATTCTGCTGTTCTCTTTGATCAGTGAGTTTGGTCTTGGCTGGATGTTCTTGCTGATCTTTTGGGGGAGGGGCCTGTTGTTGTGATTCTCAAATGTCTTTGCCCAAGGCAGAATTGTGCTGCACTTGCCAGGGGCTGGGCTAAGTAATCTGCTCACATTTGTTCTTGAGAGGTTTTGTTCCCTGAATGCTTTCTGTAGAGCTCTGGAAGACAGGAATGAAAATGGCGGCCTCCCAATCTCTGGCCCGGGGAGCCGAGACCTCAGGGCCACACTCCTCAGTGCACTCTTGGGGAAAAGCAGTCAATCACTCCTGTCTCTCTTGTCTCTGGCCACGTTCTGAGCTCACCCAGCCTGTGACCAAGCATTTCAGTCTCTGGTACTCCATTTGGAGTCTCCAAACCCAGCAGATTCCTGCCGCTCTGCTCTTTGGCGAGAGAGGTGGGTCTCCCTGGGTCTGCCACTTGTGGGGTCCCTGCTCAAAGAGCAGTCGTCTGACTGTGCTGTGGATCACAGTTTCAGGTAACCCTGAGGTGAGAGCTCACTCCTTGGCTCTGTCTTTGTAGCTGGCTTCCCTGCTCCGATACCTGGGGGCTTTGCTACACTCAGATACCCCCGATCCTTCTGTGACACTGCAGGACCTGAGACCATAGTGTCCCTACGAGGGCTCCACCCCCTCTTAGCCTCTGGAGGGATATGCCTCAGTTGAGAAGACTTCTAAAAGTTCGGATTTTGTGTTCTACTGCTGCTCCACCACTCTCCAGGAGCAGGCCCCTCCCCCCGTGGTCTATCTTCCCTTCACTTTGGATTCACTTCTCTGCACATCCTACCTTACAGAAAGTGGTTGGTTTTCTGTTTCTAGAATTGCTGCTCTTCTTCTCTTCAGTCTCCTGTTGGGTTTGTAGGTGTTCAGAATGGTTTGATTACAATCTAGCTGAACTCCTATGACCTGATGTCATCTCAGTCTGCTACTCCTCTACCGTCTTGATTCCTCCCTAGAACCCAGCTATTTTTTAGTATCTTAGACACTAAAGAGATTAATGAAAATGTAATTAAACAACACTATGGTTTTCATTGAAATTCTTGTTTAGTAAGATATTTTTAAGTAAAATAGTTATTTATGTTCTCATTTTAAATTTTGACAATGATAAGTATGACTCCATTTAACATCATAAACAAAAGATCTTTGGGGTCTCTAATATCTTTACGAATGTAAAAGATCCTCAGACCAAAAGTTTAAAAACTACTCTGAAGATACACTTACATACATGACCAGGGGATGTATTCAGGAATGCTCATAGCAGCACTGTCCATAATAAGAACCATCCTAAATTATCATCTTAGAATGGATAATTAAATAGTACTTTTACAATGGAAATCTGTAAATGAACATGAATGATGTACAGTTAGACAGCTCAGCAGAGATGACATTCTCTAAAGATATTGTTGAATGAAAGAACCAAGTTGTAAAAGGATATCTACAGTGTGATTTCAGTACTATAGATTTGAAAACGAGGCAAAATTAACATATGTTGTTTAGAGGTGTTGTAGGGAATGATTATCACAGTAGTCAGGATAATGGCTCTCTCTTAGAGGAAGAAGAAGGACATGATTATGAAGGTGAACACAAGAAGCAAATTTTTTTTCTAAAACATTTTACTTCTTAAATTTAGTAAGGATGATGTAGATGTTTCTTTATATTTATTTTTAAAAATGTTAATACATTTGATTCATAAGTATGTATGATATAATATATCATAGCATATGTATGTGATGCTGAAATTAAACTCACAGAACAAAATAACAAATAAAAATATCATTAGAAAATATGACAAGAGAGTTAATTAGACTCATTACAAATTCCATTTGTGTTGGATGCATTGCACAAAGAATGTCAATACTCAAATAGTGTCAATAAGCCATTAAATTTTTATGTTATTTTTAAACGAAGCTGAGGTTTATCTTGTAGGAGTTTTTAAAGAATGATTTGTGAGACCTCTATTCCTTGAGTTTTTGTTCAAAATGATTTTTATACTCAGTTTGGTTGAGTCCAAGATTCTTGGTAGTCATTACTCTGTGGCGAGGTGGTGTTAAATGTCACCATGGCGAAATCTGAGGATAATCTGATTGTTTTACCATTATAGGCAATTTGTTCTTTTGCCCCAGTTGCCCAAAATATATCTTAATTTTGAAGTCCAATAAGGTAACTAAACTGTGGCTCTGTGTGAACTCATTCTATGTCAGTTTTTCCTAAGACATTAAATATTTCACTTTTGATTAGATTTTAGACATTTTTTTTTCTCAAAAGTTTTCTTGAATTTTTAGTAATCACTTTTATTTCTGTTTTAATATTTTGGCTCTTTTCTTGGGGGGGGCAGCAATGATATATATGTTGGATTTCTTTATTTTAACCTTTTTAAACTTTGTCAGTTTTCATTTTGCCTGCTTTGTCACTCCTGTGAGAAATGCTTTTAGCAGTTGCCTAACTTTATTTCTTGCTACTTCAGCATGGCCTTTTTCCTGTGATAGTTTTATTTCCTCCCCAAAATTATTTCTTCAGATTGTTCATCTTTTCATCCCCTGTGTGGCCTTATCTTCCCTGATTGCTTGTATCTCTGCATTAAATTCTTGTTTTTATAAAATGATGACTTCATTAAGTTTGTTTAAATTAGTATGTGTCTAGTTTTTATCTTCCCTGTCCCAACATTTTTTTCTGCTAAGTGTCCTTCTGTGTTTTTCTGTTCTGATCATTTATTTATTTATTTAATATGTCTGTAGATATACTTCTTGTTCCTTTTGATTCACATCTTTGAATGGGTTAGAGTTTTCTGGATGAACTATTTGTAGAAGGTTATGATGGGTAGGGGCCAGAGCTATTTTCTTATCAGGAATTTATTAGTACTGTAGAGTAGCGTATGAGATTCAAGTTCTTTTACACTGTATTCCTTTATTTATTTTTTTTTAAAGATTTTATTTATTTATTTGACAGAGAGAGATTACAAGTAGGCAGAGAGGCAGGCAGAGAGAGAGAGAGGAGAAAGCAGGTTCCCTGCAGAGCAGAGAGCCCGATGCGGGACTCGATCCCAGGACCCTGAGATCATGACCTGAGCCGAAGGCAGCGGCTTAACCCACTGAGCCACCCAGGCACCCAACACTGTATTCCTTTATAAAACTATTAGCAAGAGAGAATCTTTTTCACCTTTCCTTACTGACAGATTACTTCCTGCAAATGTGATTTGTGTGGCTCCAATATACATAAGGCCAGACCCCCCTTCTTCTGACAACTAGAACAAGGGTGTATATCCCAACAGTTTGCACCCTTACTCCAGTTGTTCTCAAGAAGGTATTGTTCATTTTACCCCCTAGATTGTTGCACATAACTTTGGAGAAATATGCTTTGCGTCTTTATGTTAGATCTTCAGTTATTGTTATTCTCTCTCTGTGTATTGCTACATTCATCTTTGATTTTTCTGAATTCAGTCATCCTCCCACACTCATTTTAATGTTGTGGGTTATGGTTTTAGAGGTTTTCTACATTTCATTAAAAGCAGAATTTTTGTTTCTTTTTCTTATTTTCCTTACTGCTTTTAGGTGGTATCTTAGAGAAAAAGGGAGAAAACTTTCCTTAACAGTGTAAAAATAAATGTGTTCTTTAAACTTTTGAGATAGGAACAGAAATAATAAGACATGAGAAAGGAAATTTCTGGTCTTTTTCTTATATCTAGAGATTTAGATGAGATCTTTAAAATTAAATTTACCTCCTATGAAGAATACAGAAGAAAAATCCTACTTTGTTTTAATAGAGATTATTGAGAATTTGGGTTTCAGCTTTAAAAAAAATTTTTTTTTAAGATTTTATTTATATATTTGATAGAAAGTGCATAAGCAGAGGGAGCAGGAGAGAGAGAAATAGACTCTCCACTGAGCAGGGAGCCCAATGCAAGACTCAATCCCAGGACCCTGTGATCCTGACCTGAGCCAAAGGCAGATATCCAACTGACTGAGCCTCCCAGGGACCCCAGTTTTTAAAAAACTAATACTAACTTGAAGTAATTTGCTTTCAGAATTACTTAGCTTTTAATAATTGAGTAATGTTATCCTCATCAACTACAATCTTATCTCTCATTGGATTTGAGATTTAATTTTACCCTACTTATAAGCTGGTAAGTTGGCCTACAACTGTCAAATGGATGCTAGCAGAAGACATGAAATTCCTGGGTCAGAGACAAAGGATTTTATTACTTACAGCACAGTAAACAGCATAAGCATCAGCATATTTATTTGATTTCTTTTGGCCCCTAATCCTATAGGGGCAACACACTATGGCCTAGATGAATGCTTCATACACAGTGGGTTTGCATCATAACTGAGAAACATTGAGCTTGGGGAGATCACCAATTTTAGAGCAAGTAATAAGTAAACCTGCTTTTTGTCCAGGGGGAATGTTGCCTCATTTCTCAAAGTTATCCTGTGACATTGTCTGGTTAAAGCATAAGGTTTGCAGACTTGAAATATCCAGCAATATGTGGAGAATCACAAGAGGCCCAAGGGAGACTGTTTCCCAATCTGTCAGTCTCTCTGTGTGTCTCTGCCTCTCTCTCTCTCTCAATCTCTGTTCATAAAACCCTCCTCAAAAGAAAATATTTACCTTTATGTAATCTGAACTATTTTAATGAACACATAAAACCAACCATGGAGGTGTTGTCTTGTTACCATTGTTCACTCATGGGGGTGTGCCCCATGTCACCAAACTCTTTTATTCTTGCTCTCATTCTTTTTTAAATTATCATTTGTGAAACTCAAGAGCAGAGAGTTGAGTTTATTTTACATTAATCAATCTATTCCTTTACTACCTATCTATCTGGAATTTATCAATGTATCCTTAGTTCTTGGTGCAACATCATTATCAGTCCCACCAAGGGCCCTTCTTACTTAATATATGTGAATAATGAATTCGTTCCTATAATTCCATTTCCCACTCCATTTTATTTTTTTAATTTAATATGTATATTTGAATCCATATGTGTCCTTGTGAAATAGCACAGATTGTTTGTATATGTATGTATTTATTTTTTAATGAATACAAATTTTCAGTTTGAAATAATTCCAAGTTTATAGAAGAATGGATGTAGAGGTAGGATTACCCATGTGTCCTTTACTCAGATTCAAATATAGTTCATATTTTGCAACATTTGCTTTACATCTCTCTTTCTGTATGTGTATACATATTTTTTTCTCAACTATTTGACAGAAAGTTGTAGACATGTGCCTTATCCCTAAATATTTCAGTATTTGTGAAAAAATAATGTCTTCTATAGCACAGTATAACTATTAAACTAGAAAATTTAACACTGATATACTACTATCAAAATGCAGTCTGTATTCAAATTTCAGTTGTCTGAGTGGTGTTTTTTGTACTCTCCCCCGCAATCTAGTTTCTATTGCATTTAGTTATTTTTATTTAGTCTTTAATCTGAAACAGTTCCTTGGCCTTTCTTTGTTATCTGAGCATGTATGTAAGTTTTGCTTATATACTGATATGATATAATACTATAGATCTTTTTCTTTCTTAATTTTTTCAGCATTTTTAAGATCCACCCATATTTATATGTAGACATCTATCTTGTTTTGCTGCTTCCAATTTCTGCTTAGTATCCCATAATATACATATGCCATTCCTCAGTGACAGACACCTAGATTATCTTTAACAACTTGCTATCAAAAATAACTCTGTCATGAACATCTTTATATGTGTTCCTTTGGAGAATATTCCTGGGATACATATCCAAGAATTGAATTGTTGGGTCATAAAATATTTGCTTATTTAATCTGATGAAGACCTGCTGAATTGCTCTCCAGAACAGCTGACCTAACCATAGTACAACCATTGTGCACTAAGGTCCCAATTTCTCTATACCAGTTTCTTTATACCACTAAGTCAATTCTTAGTTCTTGATAACATTCTAATATTTGTCAGTATAGTGGTTTTAAAGTGGACTCTTGTTTATTCTTTCTGATCACTAATGATTTTCACTTTTTACGAACTCTTCACTGAGATAGACTTTCCTCAGGAGGGAATCTATCTTTATTTTATTTTATTATATCCAAAAAAAAAAATTTTTATTTTAATTTCCCACTCCCCATTACTCCTTTTGCCCATACCCCTACCTTCCTGGCAACCATCACTTTGCTCTTTGTACTTACAGGTTTGATTCTGCTTTTTGTTTGTCTCTTCATTTGTTTTTTTAGATTCCACATATAAGTGAAATCATATGGTTTTTATCTTTCTTAGTCTGACTTCATTTAGCTTAATATCCTCTAGGTCCACCCATGTTGTCACAAGTGACACAATCTTAACATTTTAAATGCAAAGGATAGAATTTCTAGAGCACTATCAATATTAGAATGTAAAAAAATAAAATTTTATATACTTCTTTTAAATATATCAGTTGAATCTAAATGCTACAACAACTTGGTAACTTTCGGTATGCATTTAAAAAATATGTGAACAGGTTCTTGGGTTTTTTTTTGAAGATTTATTTATTTATTTGACAGAATGAGAGAGAAAGATCACAAGTAGGCAGAGAGGCAGGCAGAGAGAAAGAGGGAAGCAGGTTCCCTGCTGAGCAGAGAGCCCGATGTGGGGCTTGATTCCAGGACCCTGAGATTATGACCTGAGCTCAAGGCAGAGGCTTAACCTACTGAGCCACCCAGGCGCCCCTGGGTTCTTGTTTTATAGTCAAAATTTACATCATTTTTTAACTCTTTTAACTCACTATATTTGCTTGTTCTTTCCCAAGCAGAATACTATCCTGATGTACATTTCAGTATTTCTTAATATATTTTAAAAATATTTTTATATTTAAAAGTATTTTAATTACGTCTTTATCACAAATTGTATATAAGTTGCAATTAATTCACAGAATTTCCTGTGATAATAGAAGAAAAAATTTTCTCTGGATTGTATATTCATTACATTACAACCATTGTTAGCCAATTATTGATCAGAGAAACATATGCATATTATATATTTTAATAAATAGGAAAATCTAAAAGTAAAATTTTATAGAAAATTTGCCTTTAGTTATATATTTTCAATTGCTGTATTTGTCCCTCTTGAGGATGAGGCAAAATTTCAGCATCAATTTGACTCTTTGAATTTGTTTTTATAGCTTTAAAAGCTGAGAAAATTTGTTCACAGAAATTGATGTAAAGAGTTTACTGTAGAAATATCACTCAGTTCTTTGAACTCCTTTTGAATTATTTGTCAGAACATAACCAATGGTGATCTAGCATCAAAAAAATTTTTTAACAACCTGTCAACTGTTAATTTGTTTATATCCTCTTATAAACTTGATGAAAACAAGAAACTACATGTTAGTCAATCATTAAAATCACTCTTTCTTAACACTGATAAAAATGGTTCTGATTGTCCCTCTTGACATCCACATTTTTAGACCCCAAGGCAATGAACTATTGTAAAATTATAGATGGGCAAAGGATAAGTATTTCTTTTATAGGAGAAATAAGATATAAAAAGGAGAAACTTGGCTTTTTTTTTTTTTAGAAAAGAATACATAAGGAAGTTGGAGATCTTGAAAATAATTTTCTTTTAATAAGGACATTTTTAAAAAGATTTTATTTATTTATTTGAGAGAGAATAAGAGAGAGAGAGAGAGCATGTTTCACGAGAGGAGAGAGGTCAGCAGAAGGAGCAGACTCCCAGCAGAGCAGGGAGCCTGATGTCTCGATCCCGGGACTCCAGGATCATGACCTGAGCTGAAGGTAGTTGCTTAACCAACTGAGCCACCCAGGTGCCTGACAATAATTTTCTTAAAGCCATCTGTGCCTATACCTATCTTCAAAAGATTCAGGAATATGTATAAGGCTGCTGCAAAAAAGAAATAATTTTTTTAAGCTATCATTATTTGAAAAGAATCATAGTAGTATTCACAAGATAACATCAACCTTTGAGAGAAGTATAGAATATTGTTTGTTGAATTATAAATTTACATTATGGAACTTTTTTGTGTAACGCTGCAATTGATTGTTTTGACAGAATTCTATCTACTTCTATAAACTTAAACTCCACCATCGTGCTTCTAGAATGTCATTCAAAGAGACTTATTGCAGTGTGTTGATGTCGAACAAGAAGACCAAATACTGGTGTATTTAGTTTTTGGTTATTTTGGCAGGTTATTTGGTGTTTTAATTTAGGGCTCTGGATATACACTCTTTGGGATTTCTCTTCCTTTGCTAATGTTCGTTCCTCCATGTGAATTACTAGTTTCTTTTCCTTGCCCCACATATGATATGTCTTTATTATGGCTCTTTTATATTATATTTATGGAGATCAGTTCATTCAGCTTTCTAAACATGTCTCAAATCTAATCCCACCTCTCCAGTGCTCTATTCAGACATACATCATTTCTCACTTGGTAATAATCTTCCATCTGCTTTCCCTGCCTGCATTCTCTTCCCACTCCAATGTCTCCACCATAGAATTACTATGATGACCTGTCTAAAATACAGATCACTTCCATATTCTCCTACTCTGAAACCTTAAGTTGCTCTTGCTCAGAAATCTTCAATGTCTCTGCACTGCCAAAAATATTTAAATACTTTTATTTATTGTAATTCTCTGTTCTCAACTACCTTTCCAGTTTTTTCTCTAGCAACTGTCCTCATCTATTTTATATTCTTGTCATACAAATTACTTATTTCCTTGGACACATATCATGGTATATTTATTAGGATGTTACAATGGATACATAGCTTTATTTTTTCACTAATAGTGAGAGCTTTTAGCTATCTGTGGAAAGACTAACATTTATTCCATTCACATCCTTAATAGAAAAAATTTATGATTTATCATTGAGATATGTTTTTATATTACATTGATAATAGCATTAGGCATGGCTGTAAGAAATGGGGGGGAAATGGCAAAGTTTAACTAATGAAGGGAAACTGAAGTAAAGAAAAACTCTATAATCATAATCCTTAAATATATTAAGATTTTTCAAAAGGTGTTTTGAAAACACACATATAATACAAACATAAATTGCATACATCTTGAATTCTCCTTCACTATATTAATAAGAAAAATGATTTTTACATTTGACCTTTAACATAGAACTCAGTGGAAAAGGCTAACAAATGATGAAATAAGGAAATAAGGATAAATAAGGGGTTCATTAAAAAAATTTTTTTTTCTATTTCTTTCTTTTATGTTTTTTATGTTTCTTCCTTGTTAAAACAGTTTTGGTATGAACCATGATGGAATTGGAAATTCTTGTGGGACGAAAGGTCATGAAGCAGCAAAACTTATGGCAGCTCACATTACTGCAAATACCAATCCTTTTTCCTGGTCTGCCTGCAGTCGAGACTATATCACCAGCTTTCTAGAGTAAGTAATCTCTTGAGAGTGATGATGAATTGCTCCAGAAGTAAGCCATTGGTAGAAGCCTAATATGTAGTGCTTCAAACTGCATAATGAGTAACTTTTATAGGGTGATATTTCAGGCTGTTCCCAAAATACTTTAATATATCGTTGTGGCAAATTTTTTCCTTCATGCTCAAACAGAACTTGGTAGATTAAAGAAACTGGAGCAAGACAGTAAGTGGGGTTGGTGATGTGAGTGTCAGAAATGTTTAATAAATGGGAAACAATGTCAGAAAGAATTTAGATTTAACAGAGCATAGGCCAAAGTTTAATTCAGTGGTTATATATTTCATTTTGTTTTTGAAAAAATTGAGGTCTTTTTTTTTAAGGAATGCTAGAGTATCTAACAGTAAAAACAACAACAAAAAAAAACCAACCACCCAGTAAATGAAAATGAGAAAATGAAAATTTGTCTTTGAATATTTATTATGTGACTCATCTTTTCTGCAGTTTGAGAACTTCTTTGCTGATCTTTTA
Organism: Neogale vison; assembly: GCF_020171115.1. Taxonomy (NCBI): domain Eukaryota; kingdom Metazoa; phylum Chordata; class Mammalia; order Carnivora; family Mustelidae; genus Neogale; species Neogale vison. Next base: position 222,798,631 of record NC_058091.1, read on the forward strand.
ATGTATAATCTAAAAGCCTGGTTACTTAAACATGAAATAAATAAATTAGTTGAGGTATAACTATGTTATGAAAGCAGATATTTTTTCACATCTCACCTGCATAGGACTTTAGGTTTGGACTTTAGAAACTCATAGACTTAGGTCTCACTTTCTAACTGTGTGACCATGAGAATGTTACTTAACCTTTCATAATCTTCATGATCTCACTTGTTAAATGAGTTAGGTAATAATACATACATCTTTGGGTTGTTTTATATGTATATATATATGTGTGTGTGTGTGTGTATATAGTATTATACATAATTGTATAATTATGTACATAATTTGTACATAACTTGTACATAATGTGTGTTGTATATAATTTATATATATAAATATATAAAATATATATAAATTATGTACAATGTTGTAATGTATATGAAACATAGTAGACAAACATTAAATGGTAAATATTATTTTAAATAATAGAGAGGCTTTAAGCCTTATTGCTCTATCATTACTTCCAACTGTTTTGTGCCATTGTTTTCTTGGGGAGAAGAGAGTAAATACTCTGTGAAAAAGTGAATCATAGAAAAAGCACACATGAACTACAGAAATTCTTTTTAAAAACTGTTTTCATAGTTCACATTTATATGACTAGGGCCTAAAACTTTAAAAACTCAGATAAGTTATATAAAGTAATATTATTTATTAAAGTTTTGGTTCATATCTGCTATTAGCTGAAACTTCTGAAAACTTGAAATTATGTATTTTTTAAAACCCAAACAAAATATTTTAAATTACTTAGCACAATGGTTTCACCAATCAGAGATCAAAAGATAAATGTTTAAATGGCTTTTTTGAATTAATTAATGTAATAATGAAATAGAAGGAATTGGAAATTCATATCAGATAGTAGTTCCTCAGAATAATTATGCTATAACCTAAAAATTTTTTTAATGTTAGCAACAGGTAATTATAACACTGTACTTGCCTAGTGCCAAAGCTGGGTTGAAGGCTATAAAAATAGACCACAGAAAATTTGACATCTTTCAGTGGTTTTTAACACAAAGCACTAGCATTATCATTTTCCAAGATGTTTTTAATGATATCATATTACCTAAATTTTAAACATTGTTGAAGATCTTTTTTCCCCAGAAATCAAGCCAGATCTGGAATTTCTCCTTTGACTTGGCTCATGTTTTTATAATGGAATCTTAGTGTCTATCACCAGAAAGACAAACTGTATAATATGCTGAGTATTCTTGTGCATTTTTGAAGCCTTCTCTTCTCATTTTTTTTGTTTGTTTTTGTTTTTGTTTTGTTTTTTTCCAAGTATCAATTTTCTTTCTCCCCTATCCTGTTTATTTTGCACAGCCTATTTGCTAGGATCATCTTTGTATATCTAATACAAGGACCAGTTTTGAGGTCTTGCCAGACCCTGCCTTGATAAACTATATTAAGGTTGTTAAATTACTTGGAAAGGGAATCCCTAAATTACTGGTAAAGTATTGTTAAGAAATCACCACAGATTTGGTGGGAGATATAAAATTATTACTGGTTGCAATAAAGTGTTCTGTTGAATAAAGAGAATTAATTAAAAGAATTAATTAATTAAAAGAATTAATCTCCAAAGCATTATTTAAACCTTATTGCCTCTTTGCATTTTGTATGTAAGCATGATTAGTGTTGACAGGGTTCTAAAGGGCTTATTTGTTCTGTATTTTATAAAAATATTTCTGTTTTACATCCTCATGGGAATGCTCACACAGTTAAAACCATTAGTAAAAGATAGATATGAAAGACAATGGGTAGAGATTTGGGGAAAGTTGGCTTTTTTCCCCTTTATAATAATAAACTAAACAACTCTGACCAAGCAATAAGGTTTTTTTAAAGCACAGGGCCCTTTAAACAGGTCAGTTCACTGGAGCACAAAGACATAATAGTAACTTTCTTTAATTTCTTTGTTCCTTTTTATTAATACAGTTGGCTTAATTGCTTTAGCAGCTATGTGTGATATTTTTAAAAATCCAATGATATTTTGATCAGGGATTGAGGTTATATTTATGTTTTATAGTTGGCTCAAAACGACTCATAACATTTTATTTTAGTTTCTCTTCTCAAGAAAAAGAAATCTTGAAAGATGAATTGTTTAGGAACTGCAGCCCAGCCAACAAAATGCTTACCTTTCTTTACTTAGTTACTGTAAAGGCTCAAGATGATGGTAGATTCTAACAATGAGCTTTATATGATTTATAGAGATTCACTATTCATTACGTTCAACTGAAAACAATTCCATGGCCTTTAAATGCCAATAGAATAAAGTCTCTTGTGTCTTTCTGAAACACTAGGTGCTATTGATCAATCAGGAGATGGTGTTTACCAACTCCCAATATTTTTTTTCAGATTTCTTAAACTCGGTGATTCAATAAGTGGTTCATGAATCGCCCAGAAGCCGTCCTGATTAAATAATAAAGAACCCATTTCCGTTAAAATGGACGTGTTATGCCAGCTTCTGATGTTTTCGACGACGGCTTTGCAGGTAGTGTCCTTCCTATCTGCCTGCGGGACTTATTTACTTATTTATTTAGAAAATAGAGAAAGATGAACCTGGTATTATGGCTCACACTCATTGATGACTATGGGCTAATTTACCAGGCAGTGGAAGGCAGCCAGAAGTAGTTTAGGCCAGTTTTTCATACATTTTCCACCACTTAGTGGTAGTACAGAGTAATTTCATATAGTTTTCAAAAATTCCAGAGCCTCTGTGAATCAACTATTGCTCTATTTAAATTAAAGTCTGTTAAATTGTTTGAACTGTCAGAGATCCATAGCAAAATTTCCTACAGCTCCAAATTAAATACAGACTAGCCATTTTCACAGAAAGGATGGAAACTGAATAAAAGAAAGGCAGTATTATGGTAGAAGGTGAACTAGAAAGGAAGAGCTACAAGGAAAGTGATATAAGATGAACAGGATGACTAAGACACTCACATTTCCTCTATAGCAATTACCTTTGAAGGTCAGTATCAATAATCTTGAAATGGAATCAATTTCATAGATGGGCCTAAGAAACAGCAAAACCGGTTTCTCCTCCTTCCATTTATCAGGCATGTTTTGGGGACTTCACCCTAACCCATAAAACTCTTCGATAAATCATAGCTACATATGGAGAAGAAGGGCATAACCAAGTAAATCATTAGCGGTACAGTGTTTGTTGGAAGCCTCAAATTCAGTTCTGTTCAAGCATCCTGGGCATACAGAGGGCAAGAGAGAAAGGTCTGACTTAGTTACTCATTTTAGAAGGTAGTTATTGTTTGTTTTGTGAAGACTGATAAAGCAGTTTACAGTAACATAGTATGTAAGACTTGCCATAGATAATACAGTCTAATTTTTGTTTAATTTAGGTATATGAGCACAATTTTGTGGTAAAAAATAGGAGACGGCATTAAATGTTAAATTTTTGTTGTTGTTAAAAGACTTTTAAGATAGGTATAGGGTTATATAGAAAAATTTATTTTTTAGATTGACCCACTGTGTTTTAGGTTGAAGGTCTATACTTTATAGTGTAATTGTTTAAGTAAAATATAAATCTAAAATTGCAATTAGGAGAATGTGCTCATATGTCCTGGAAACAAAGCCAAGGATGCATATTTTACATAGGGATCTGTACATTTTAGCTGAAGATTCAACTCTGGCTTATGATACCATTTCAAGGCTTATTTTCAAAGTATGTAAATAAGGTAGATTAGAGGTAGAATTTATGAGGTAGAATTAGAGGTAGAATACTTGAAATTAGAGGTAGAATACATGAAATATAATTTTGCTATCATGCTACAAGGATTTCTGGAAATGTAAATATACTTTGATTTACTAAGAATTTCAATCTAGGAAAAAAACATGTTCTCAAGCTAATACACATTTTTTCTGTCTTGTCTTAGACGCATAAACAAATGTAGACTCTATTATCATCTTTATTGCTGTAGGTATTAATAAATATTGGGCTTTTAGTAGTGAAATGTATGCTGCTAGGGAAGTAGAGTTCTACTTTTTATATATGGTTTTCTTGGGCCAAGTATATTGCTGCTTAATAACAATAACTTATAATAATATCTCATAGGTGGAAACTAACAGTGCTCTTCATTTAATTTATTAATGAGTTAGGTTTCCATTTTCTGAATGGAAAAATTTACATATGACCAAAGCACAGATCATCTATGCTTAAAAGTGACATTTGATGAGAAAATTCAAGAAATTTTACATATAACACCACTACTATTATTATTTTGAAAAGAATAGCATAAATAACACTAGATTTAGCATCATAAGAATTTTATGGTTATCATAATTAGCTAGAACCCTAGATTTAATAACAATTACTCATATCTCCATTTTATTAAATAGATGCAATTACAAAATATAAGAAAATAACTCATCTAGTATTGTTGAGAAAGGAAAAAACATTTGTACCAGAAGACCTGTACAAAAATGTTCATATTAGCATACTTTGCAATTTTTAGAAATTAGGAATAATACAAGTATTTGTTAATAGAAGAATGGATAAATAAATGTGCCATACTCTTAAATGGAATATTAAAGAACAATATTAATGAACAGGCTACAGCTACATATATCAACTTGGATGTTTCTCACATTCATAATATTAAACCAAAGAATATAGTCACAAAAGAAAACCTACACTATGACTCTTTTTTCCAAAAATAAGCAGATTAATAATTACTAAAAAAAAGCATGGAAATAATTATATTAAAAGTCAGAATATTAGTTACTTCTGGAAAGAGTGAAGAGTGTGATTAGGGTTGAGCTTTTGGGAATTTTCTAAGAGGACAGAAGAAAGAAAAACCACTTCTAGGGTTAAATATGCATCTCTCAGATCCGTGTCCTCTACCTTCTATACTTATATCTGTGGTATTTCATAATGGCGGTTGATGACTCAAAGGCATAGAAATATCCAGAATTATTATTTTCTAAGAGTTAATTAAAATAATTGTGATCTAGATATTTAATTTACTTGAAAGGATCAGGAAAGCAGCAAATTTTAATAGTATTATTCAAAAAATAATTTTGTCATTTAACCTCCAGTTAATTAAAATATGAAAACTCCCCCACTCCCAAACAGTTTAATCCAGGTTTTACTATATATATCCAATATGGTTAGTAGAAGAAAAACATATTGTTCATTTTCTACCCGAAATGTAGGAACAATTTAAATCAATCTTGGAGATATCCCTGCCCTTGTTTTCCCAGAGCCGATAATCGGTAAAACATTTGACATGCAAGAATTAGTGGTTTGCACAATACTATAGCCAAACCCATTTCAAAAAGCCTTTGTTGATGCCATATTCCTAACTATGCATTCATCTTAATAAAGATTTATGCTTTTTTATTTCATTCAGTGTTTAATTCTGCAAAAATATACAGAAAAGAAGAATAAAGTTTGTCTAGATATTTACTTAGACCATATTAATACAAAGCTATGAATACTTATAAAAAACTGAAAGAAAGTCCACTTTTGGAAGAAACTTTATCAGAAGACTTTGTCTACCACAGTGCATGCCTTCTTTATTGTCTGGAGGCCCTTCCAATGGTTGTCTGATTTGGTGTTTTTTACAGAACATGAACCATGATTAGAACATCATTAATATCTGGGAACAAGAACTTTAGATGAAGTAATTATTCTTTCTTCCTTCTGGATTAAGCCAAATTTCAGTTTGCTATCAGAAAATGATTTTTTCCCAGGGTAGCTATTCTTAAACTCTTTGGAGGGGATCCATATGGGTCTTCCTGTAAGTTTTAGGTTAATATTCTATATCTACAAGTAATTATGTATAATAATTTTTAGTAGATTTTTAAGCTAATGCTATTTAGGTGAATATATCATATATTTGCTTTGTTATGTTATTGGCAAACATTTCTGCCTATGAGACCCTGTACTTACATACTTCTGTACTTAAATTTTTCACTTTTATTAATAGTAGTACTTAACACATTTTAAAAAAATTATTTCAGTCCTTCCTAAAGAGTTTTATAATTTTGTTGTAGATGGAGATAAAACTGATATAATAGAAGAAAAATTATGGGATTAAACTGTTAAATTGGTTTATTTCATGAATATTACATTTTATCAAAATAGTCTGTCTTCTTTCAGTATACTTTTCATATTTGACCTCTTTATCATTAATCTTAATATAAAATTTTGAATTTACTGGTAGAATTGCATTTGCCCAAAGTTTGTATATCTATGTAGATTAAAGATACTTTACATAATAAAATAAAAAGAGCTTGCTATTTTAAAATTCATCTGGAAAGACTTTCTCTTACTGAGGTGCATGTCAATTTCTAAAAGTAAAATAAATAGGAAGTAAAAAGCATTCAGTCATGAAAACTGGATAGCTGTGTGAAAAAAGGTGTTTTCTGTTAAATACTTTGAACAGTAACAAGTGAATTGATTATAATAGCCAATAATAAACCCATCTATATTAGTATCATATTTATTATTCCATCTAAATATTTTTATTGATGAAAAACCATCCAAGAGGGGTGTAAAGGAAAAGAAAGGGTATAGAGAAGACAGTGTTCTGTGCTGTGAGTTTTTGAATCTATCACTTTATGAGTAGTATGGTTCAATTTTTAAAATGCATTAATTTGCTGCTGTGCAAATACACATTTTTGTATAGCAAATTAACTTTTACATTTTAAGAAATATGACAAAATATTAAGTGAATATGAAACTCATTATTATGCATGGCTCTTTCTTACTTATCTATAAATGAAAATTTGTACTGTCCTAAATAATAGTTGAGGAACTTCTACTTGTGAAATTATTTTCCTTTGGCAAAGTGGATGGAAAAGATTTGGGAAAAAAAAACACAAGTGCTGGCACAATTGACAGGAATGTTGGAAAAAATTTTTAAATGTTGGCATAGGAATTCTTTAAAAATTCTAAGTTACTCACATGTGAAATGAAAGTAAAAAAGCATCTGTCCTATTTTGTGCACACTGACTAAAAAAGTGAACAATTATATTTAGCAAAGTATAAAGCTCTTTAAACTAAGGTATTCTGTCTGGCTTTTGGCAATCTTTATGTTATTTGTTCCACTGAATTAAAATATTATGTTTGAGTGCAAGCATACTTTGAAAAGCAGAAATTGCAGAGAGGAGAACATTCTCTTTTCCAACTCTGATGACCCTAGATGAAATATGAAATTTTTGAGAGACTAAACACTTCTAATTTACTTGAGAGAACTTTGGATCTTGGCCTCATCTGTCATTCTGCCCATTTATTATTGAAATATTTCAAGAACCTTTGGACATGTCTTATTACAGCATCTATTGTTCTGCCCAAGTTAGAGGAGTATATAGATTAGGTCTTTAAAGAATTACAACCATAGTGGTTGTTGTTTGTTTTTTTTTAATTTTTCACATTTTATGTTTTTAATTCTACTACCAGATGTGGTTATATTTTCATGGAAAACAAACAAGAAGCTTAGAGTAATATGAAATTCCGTTTTGATTCCTTCAGAAATTAGTTTAAATCAGCGTTTTAAGGCCAACATGACAGTTTCAGATTGTTGTCTGAGATCCTTTTATTGAGTCTTGGTGCTGGAAAAAACAACCCGAGCTCTTACTCATATTTCAGTAAAATTATTCTGTTTTGCTATATGACTATTTGTTGGTAGAATGTATTGCTTTTCATGCATCAAGTTATTAAAACAAAGAGTTTAACGCATGGTTTCATAATTGTGATGGAAATAGTCCATAGTGTACCTAATTTCCTTTGGTCCTTTATGTTGAACAGTTCAGGCCGTGGTACTTGCCTTGATAATGAGCCTCCCAAGCGTGACTTTCTTTATCCAGCTGTGGCCCCAGGTCAGGTGTATGATGCTGATGAGCAATGCCGTTTCCAATATGGAGCAACATCCCGCCAATGTAAATATGGGGTAAGAAGTCTTAATTCTTATGTTTAGTCATTTATATGTGTTCTTTCATGACAAAAATATTAAGTTAGATTTTTATTGAGTGTAATTTACATCAGATAACATTATTAATTTAAATATGGCCTTTGGCACACCGCTTTTTTTTTTCTGATACCAATTTTCTAATATCTATTTCTAAATATTTGAGTAATCTGAAACAAGTTTCAAATATCTTGTTGAGAGATATAAGTAGAATTTTAATAATTTCTAAATTATTTCTTTTTTAAGTCCTGAGTTTATGATGCCAACTTTAGTTTGTCCTTTGAAATGTTATGGTTTTGAAAACTACCCCTTCTCAGCCTTTTCTGGTTCTCTAATATTGGTTGGGTTTAAGGGAATTTTCACATTGGCTAGGAACCTTTATTTTAATTTATACTTTTTAGTACTGAGTCATTTCAAGTTGCTTCATTCACTGCCCACATTCTAACACAACAACTGAGTGGGGACAAGATGACATTAACCCAAACAGAAAAACAAGGAAAATTACTGTGGAAAAAAAGGTAGGTTTCATAACTGACTCTTTGTGTCTGCCTAAAAAAGTAGACAGTGGATGAAACAACTTGAAATGACTCAGTACTAGAAGGTATAAATTAAAATCAAATAAATAACATTATGTATATAAATAATTAAAAGTTTTATTGAAAAAGATGTCAGTGTTTAGTATAGAAACATGTTCATAGTAGGTACACAGCATAAACATGCTGAATGAAAATAGGATTTTTAAATGACAAGCTGTAAGAAAAATTCAGGTTTAAAACAAAAGTTTAAAGGTTTGGTTTCTGCTTTTATGTAAATAATGTTTAAAATCCCTATTTAAGGGACACCTGGGTGGCTCAGTTGGTTGGGCCACTGCCTTTGACTCGGGTCATGATCCCTGGGTCCTGAGATCGAGTCCCACTTTGGGCTCCTTGCTCAGCGGGGAGCCTGCTTCTCTCTCTGCCTCTCCCTGCCACTCTGTCTGCTTGTACTCTCTGATAAATAAATAAATAACTAAAAATAAAACAAATCTTTTAAAAAATAAAATCCCTATTTAAAAATAATAAGAAAAAAAGGAATTCAATCTTAAGGTAGATAATACTAAACAACATACATTGTACAGTATCATTTATTCGTCTTGGATACAGTACAAAGGAAAATGATTTTTTTAAAAGATTTTATTTATTTACTTGACAGAAAGATCCCAAGTAGGCAGAAAGGCAGACAGAGAGAGAGGAGGAAGCAGGCTCTCTGCTGAGCAGAGCATGATTCGGGGCTCGATCCCAGGACCCTGGGATCATGACCTGACCAAAGGCAGAGGCTTTAACCCACTGAGCCACCCAGGCGCCCTAGAAAATGATTTTTTAAAGTATCCCTTGGGTGGTGGCGCCTGGGTGGCTCAGTGGGTTAAGCCTTTGTGTTCAGCTCAGGTCATGACCTCAGGGTCCTGGGATCGAGCCCCACACTGGGCTCTCTGCTCAGCGGGGGGCCTGCTTCCTTTCCCCTCTCTCTGCCTGCCTCTCTGCCTACTTGTAATCTCCCTCTCTCTGTCAAATAAATAAATAAAGTTTTTTTTTTTTTTTAATAAGTATCTCTTGGGTGACAAACATATTATTATTCATGGTAGGCTTTGGCAGCACATTTTGTGCAACAGATTTAAAGATCGTGTGCAACAATCTAAATATCTAAAGCCTTGAATAAAACTTTGGTCTTTCTGGTCCCTCTGTACAGAGTCTGCTGTTATTATTTCTGTATGATTTTGGTTTCTTTTTTTCTTGGGTTGCTTTTTCCTACAGAAAATGTTGGTCAAATTTCAATCATGGTCTTTTCATATACTTGTAGCTTAGTAGATTGAAATTCAAGATCAAATGTGGTTATAGATTTCCTATTATTCTTGTCTATGATCTCATTTCTTTATTAGGATGTGAAAGTTAATCTATATTTTAGTTTTTTTATTGGAAATTGAGTTTTAACTGCATCTATATATTTTCATATTAGATAATTTATATTATCAGTTTTGTAAGATCTTAGGGTGTATCTTTTCTTTCTTCAATAATTAATAAACATTTTCACCTGATTATCTTATCTCTCTACCTGTGTATCTCATTGATTTCAGACTAGTTGATCTGAAGTGAAGTAAGATAAATAGTAATTGCAAAATTGTGTATTTAGCTTTTTAATTTTTATTTATTTATTTTTAAAGATTTTATTTATTTATTTGACAGAGAAAGGCACAGTGAGGGAGGGAACACAAACAGGGGGAGTGGGAGAGGGAGAAGCAGGCTTCCTGCTGAGCAGGGAGCCTGATGCCAGGGGCTCAATCCCAGGACCCTGGAATCATGACCTGAGCTAAAGTCAGATATTTAACTGATTGAGGCACCCAGGTGCCCTCTTACATCTGTCATTTAGATTCTGTTTCTTTATGTGCTATGTTTATTAAAGCTTTTATAATGGATATAAAAATAAATTTGGAAAACTTGAGGAAAGACATTAGTATCTTATAATCCTATACAATTTCACATATTTTTATCATTAATCTTTTCACTTTGATTTGCAGCAAAATGGTTTTCATAGATTCATGTACTATATGAAAAAGCGTATGTTACCTTTTTATAAAGTGCTGTACATTACTATCAGAGTTTCTTGGGGCACCTGGGTGGCTCAGTGGGTTAAGCCTCTGCCTTTGGCTCAGGTCCTGGGATCAAGCCCCGCATTGGGCTCTCTGCTCAGCAGGGAGCCTGCTTCCCCCCCGCCTTCCTGCCAACTTGTGATCTCTCTCTCTGTGTCAAATAAATAAATAAAATCTTTTAAAAAAAAAAGTTTTGTTGAGTCAAAACAGATTCTCTCTCTCTTTTTTTTTCTCCATAATAGATTCTTTAGAGTCACTCTCACCTCTTAAGCTTATACTTGAAAAATTGGGTTTACACAATTGATAGCATGCAAGGACACATCATGTTTTATCTGGTGAATTGCTAAGGTTTTAAATGATACTAAATACTACTTTAGAAAACAGTAGTGGCTTTGAAAGTAGGAGTCTGGTGAGGTAAATAGGTTATACTCGAGATAGCAGCTGAAGGGAAAACAAATAAGTCCTGTGAGAGGTAGCTGTCAAAGTGTAGCATCCTGAGATGAACACTCAACACAAGCACTGGAGGCTGAGAAGAGCACTATAGCCTTTTAGTGAGAGGATATTCTGTGTTGGAGCATCAGAAAGTGATCCCTCTTTCAACTAGCACTTCTCTAGTGATACCAGGGAAGATTTTAAACAACTACAAGATGACACATTACTGAAGCAGTGATCAGTTTTCCATCTCTTCCACTTTGGTTATCATGTGGTCATTGATGGGATTTCCAATGATTAAATCTGCAGTTATAAGAAAATCTTGCTGGAATTCTTTCTGAGTAGGTTCATTGAATTCTTTCTGAGTAGGTTCATTCCCCAGTTATATTAGGGAATTTATGTGAAAATTTTTATTTTTTATTCAACTTCAAGAAGCATTTTCTACAATTATCCTTGTATATCATCTACTTATGTTTTCTAGGTATTCTTAAATTCCAATAGAAGTAGTGAGAAGTTGATAATGATTATAAATACAAAGAACAAAACAGTATACAGAGTAATATAGTTGTATAATTCAGTAATTTATAAATGATGTATGGTTTGTGGTATTTATGTAGTGCCATTTTCTGAGATACTTCAGACTACTTTGATAAAAATTGTAATTACCTATTAATATTTTATAGATGAAACGAAAATACAGAATGTGATTTACCTACCCCAAGGTAAAAATGAAAATTTAAAAAGGTTTAATTTACTTCCATTTTGTATTAGATGTGTTAAATATCTTAATAAAATAAACATATTTTGTTTCAGGAGATACTTTTTATCAGTGTTCACCAAATGATGTCTATTTCTAAATATCTTTTTAAAACAAAACAAAACAAAAACCTATCTGTCTTATCCCAGTCTATTTTGAAAGAGAGGAATCTAGAGAGTTTCCCTAAACTTATTTTCAGGATTTTAAATTCTCAAGTGTATGAGACCCTCAGTGTTGGATTTGAGTTTTATATCTTTTTACCCTATGTAAATAGTTAGGACCTCTTCAAGGCAAGTACAAATACGGATAAACAGCATATAAAACAAAATCCTACTAGATCCTCTAAAAAATCTGCTAGCTGTATCATCAAGTTCTAAGGGTGCCTTTGATGTGTTCTGGATGAAACTGAATTACAAATAAAACAGTATTAAGTATTTCCAAAAAAAAATTGGGGGGGCCTATTTAGAGAAAAATTTCTCCCTATAAAGTTCTGTAGAATCTGTTGTCTCACTCCTATTCCATTTCCATTTATTTCCTCTTTCTTTAGGAGAAAAGAATTATTAAAAGTAGATTAACAAAAAACATTTTACAGAAATAATAATAAGTTTAAACTTGGGAAAGAACTCACTAATGAGCCTATGTATTGTAGGGGATTTGGGTGATCTTTTGCCTGCTCTCTAAAAAGCACAGATTAAATCAAGACTCAGTCCCAAACATAACTCTATATTTCTTTATCCTATTGCTATGAATCATATCCTAAACATTGTTTTCGCATATACTTAATGTTTCACTGTAGGTCAGTAATACCACTACATAATTTACTGATAAATGGTGATTGCTGCCATGACACTTTTTAACAGAAAAGGAAGGAAAAAAAAACCCTAAAATCCACATGGAACCATTAAAGACTTTGAATAGTCAAAGTAATTTTGAGCAAGAAGACCAAAGCTGGTAGCATCATACTTCCTGATTTCAAAAGCTGATTACATAGCTGCAGTAATCAAAATAGTATGGTACTGTCATAAAAACAAACATAGAGACCAATGGAATGGAAGAGGGACTAGAAATAAAGCCATGCATATACATTCAATGGATCTTGGTCCAGGGTGCCAACAATACATAATGGGGGAAAGGATAGTCGCTTCAATAAATAGTATTGGAAAATTGGATAGCCACAGGCAGAAGAATGAAGCTAGATCCTTATACCATACACAAAAATTAACTGAAAATGGATTAAAGATTTAAATATAAGACCCCAAACTATAAAACTCCTGGGAAAAAAAACATAGGGAAAAAGCTTCTTGATTTTGGCAATGATTTCTTAGATGTGACACCAAAAGTATAGCCAACGAAAGCAAAAACAAACAATTGGGACTACATCAAACTAAAACTGAAAAAGGAGAAAAGGAGACAGTCAACAAAGTGAAAAGGCAACTTATGGAATGGAAGAAAATAGTTGCAAAATTGTATCTGATAAAGGATTTATGTCCAAAATATATAGGGAACTCATACAACTTAATAGCAAAAAAAACCACCCACAAAAACAAACAAACAAAACACTCAATAACCTGATTAAAAAATAAATGGGCAAAGAACTGATTAGACATTTCTTAAAAGAAGACATATAAATGGCCAATAGGAATGTTACAAGTTGCTCAATATCACCAGTCATCAGGATAATGCATATTGTAACCACGCAGGATAATGCGTATTGTAACCACGCAGGATAATGCATATTGTAACCACGATGAGCTATTACCTCGCACCTCTTAGGATGATTACAATATAAGTAAATAAAAGCAAATACAAAAGAAAACAAACATTGACAAGAATGTGGAGGAAAGGGAATATTTGTGCACTAATGGTAGAAATGTAAAGTGGTGCAGCCATTATGGAAAACAGTATAGAGATTTCTCAAAAAAAAAAAAAAAAAAAAAAGAGGGGTGCCTGGGTGGCTCAGTTCATTAAGCAGCTGCTTTTGGCTCAGTCATGATCTGGGGTCCTGGGATGGAGTCCTGAATCGGGCTTCAGGCTCAGTGGAAACTGCTTCTCCCTTTCCTTCTGCACCTTTGCTCCTGATCTCTCGCTCAATTAATCAAATATTTCCAAAAATATAAATAGATAGATGATAGATAGATAGATAGATGGATAGATAGATAGATAGATAGATAGATAGATAGATAGAAATACTATATGATCCAGTAGACTCACTTCGGGGTGTATACCCATTATTATTAAAATCAACATCTTGAAGAGATATATTCATAGGAGCTAAGATGTGGGATCAGCATCTCGAAGAGATATGTATACTCTCAAATGCATTCCAATATTCACAATAGCTCAGACATGGAAGCAAGCTAAATGTCCATTGACAAATAAATGGATAAAGAAAATGTAAGAACTTAAAATGGCATATTATCCAGGCCCAGGATAATATAAGAAAAATTAATAGATACCATAGCTTTGTTTAATTTTTTTTTTTAAGATTTTATTTATTTATTTGTCAGAGAGAGGAGAGAGAGCAAGCACAGGCAGACAGAGTGGCCGGCAGAGGCAGAGGGAGAAGCAGGCTCCCTGCCGAGCAAGGAGCCCGATGTGGGACTCGATCCCAGGACTCTGGGATCATGACCTGAGCCGAAGGCAGCCGCTTAACCAACTGAGCCACCCAGGCGTCCCTAGCTTTGTTTAATTTATGGGAAATTTTTATTATCCATGAAGTTTGTCACTGTTCAGATAGACTTACAAATTAGCACATAAATACATAATAGTGCGCTCTACATTGTTATTACTTACTTTAACATAGAACTGAGCAATGTTTTATCAATGGGTCATGTATTTTGAATCCCAGCTGGAAACACATGATCTAATACATGGTTTCACTATGTGAAATTCTGCTCACTATTAACTATTACCTATGACCTCGAATTGATTGACAGATTTTACTCAGACACTATTTCAGGTGAAAAAGAGCCAACTTCTTCTTATAAACTTCAGATGGCAAAAGATATGATAGGAATGCAAGGTTTTTTTTCTTTATCTGGCACCTGACAGACATTCAGTAACTTTTCCCTTCCTTCCGTGAATATCTATGTCATCCATCATACCATTCCTCTATAGTTGATATACTGGTAGTGCTGTAGGGGAATCTAAGTCATCTGTAATTGAGTAACATATGAAGGTAATCCAAGGGCCACATTTTGACACATTCACATCCTTCAGTCCTGTTAGGCCCAAATTCCGAGACCCCCCAAAGATGACCACCAGACTCCAGAGTCAAAGCCAAACAGCAAAGGTCGTTTATTACGAGTTCGAGGCCAGACCTCCGCGCACTCATTGCCGGTGACGCTAAGGTCCCGAGCTCAGGATCACAACACTTTTTATACACTATTTTTTGGGGAGGCAGGGACTTAGCATACATCATAGTATCTTGTAACAAATCGCCACATACCACGGGAAAATCAAAAAGGAACTCTATAATATGACTGGCACACCACAGAGCGGGAAAAGGCTGGGAACAGATTATTGGTTAGGTCAAAGGGCTGTCATTCTTCAAACTGCTTGGTTGGCACCGCTAGGGTATCTGTCACCTCAGGATTGGACGGGGTCTCCCTGTCAAGCCACGGGGTGCCAGATGGTTATTATCTCTTGCACCCAGAGCTGGGTGGGGTTGTCCGGGAGCAGTCATTTTGTCATGTCCAATTCTGGGTGGGGGTTTCTCTGGCGCCAGATGACTGTTATCTCTCAGCCCAGAGCCGGGTGGGGGTCCGGGAGCCGCCACTCTGCCAGGTTCAGTTTTGGGCAGGGGTTGTGTGGTTACAGAGTGCCTATAGAAAGTCTGTTGGTATTTTTCCATCTCCTCATGGGTTAGCAAGCGAAGGTACAGAAGCAGAAATAGCAGTAATGGTTATAATTTAGGCATCTCAGTCCCAGCTCAAATGCATTTTCAGACAGGCCTCTCTCTGGTCAATCTATAGACAAAGACTTCTCCCCATTTTTCTCTTTCACATTATGCTTTTATTTCCTTCAGAGCAGTCATTTCAAGCCATAATCTTTCTGCTTATTTGATTACTCATTAATTACTTAAATGTGATCCTCTAGGTAAGGCTTTCCCTAACAATTTTATCTAAAATTCCGTGTGCACACATACACATATGTCTATGCAAAATGACTCCCTGTCATTTTCCTACCTTTATTTTTCTCCTTAACATTTATTACTTTTAAACATCTACATATTTTGCTAATTCATGTTGTTTTTGTCTGCTTTTCCCACTAGAATAGATTTTTTCCTTGGCGCAGAGATTTTGCCTATTTCATTCTCTGTTCTTTCCATAACACATAGAACAGAGCCTGCTCATGATAGGTGCTCAGTGAATACTTCTTGGAAGAATGAACTGATAATTATAATAGAACATAAATTCTGTGAGAGTAGGAATCCCACTTGCCTTGTTCATGGCTGTTTATATAGTGAGTGACATGATGCTTGCCTTACAGTATGAGCAAAAAATATTTGTTGAATAAATGAGTGAGAAGAATTATATGGTGAAGAGGTAGTGGGGAGAAGACCTTTGTGGCATCTTTGTGTAATTTGAAGAGTTGACAGAAGGCTAGTGTTGCTGTAGCTCTCAAAGCAATTACCATGTAAATGAGACAGAAAAGAGGTTAAGAGCCAAATCTGTGTACACTTAATAGGCTGTGTTAAGAATTCTAGGTTTTTATCTTAAAGGCAATGGGTAAGTATTCAAGGTGTTTTAATGAATGAGACCAAGGAGGATAATGGTGTGCAGAAAATCACGGAATTTCTATGACATACTATGTCTTAGGAAACCAACACAATTCTGTAGTCCTGGGAAACCATATGGGAAAACTGAAGACTTAATACAAAGTGGTCTATGTCCTTCTCCCTCTCCTTTTTTCTTCCCCTCCAAACACATTCTACACAGAGTACTAAAGCAGCCCTGCGACAGTTGATATGCCCTTGTCGCAATGCCCTTTCTTTTCTTTGTAAATGTAAGTTTACTCTTTTCATGCCGGAAGGTACTGCACCATAACTCTGAGATGAAATGAATGAAAGTGTTTATGTATATAAATTCCATAATTTTGACATAAAGCTTGCAGAATCATGGGTATTATGGTGGAAACAAAACATACAAAGAGAAAATGTGACATAACTTTGGGAATTTTAAGCCTTTTCATTAATTTTGAATCTTTCCAGGGGAAATGTATTTGTGTCACACTATATTTTACTTACAGATCATCAATTATGGATTAATAAGAGAATAATCTATAAGAGGTTAGTATGCCATATTTTTCCACACTATGCCATGACAGATTTTTAGTATCTAATATTAGAAATGGAAGATCACAATGAATATATAGGTTTATATATAAAACTGAATTTATTAATTTATAGTAACCAAATATGGTTGATATTCAGTCAACTCTACTGAAATGTGCACATTTTCTCACCTAAGGAAATCTACCCAGTAGGCCAATTTGTTATCAAAAGGTTGTTTGGTAAGCATAAAGTTAAGATATAGGATGGTATAAATTATTTTTATTAACATGTTAACTCTAATTAGAATACCATCATGCTATATCTGCCCGGAGTATAGCTATTTGTAGACAGAGTAATCAGCTGAAGATAAGATAGTTGAGTTGTCTAATCAGGGTATCCTCCTTCTGGAGAGTGCTTAATAAAGCCTGACATATTCTGTCTCTCAGAATCAAGTTTTTAATGTTTTCACACTTACTCCCTTTTGTTTATTATTTTATCATCACCAATTAGTTAATATTCAAGTCATTATTGCTTTCTACTTGAGAATCATTTTAATAAAAGGACTTTATTAGTCTTTTTGGGGAATGGTTGGCTACCTACCTAATTCTTTTTTTTTTAAAGATGCAGATAACTTGGATGGGCTTGGAAAGAATGATAGTGAAATATTTAGAAGTACATATAGGGAAGTTTAAAGAAATAGAGTATGAGTAGCCTATAAAAAAGAAGGCTAAATGTTGGCCTTAAAACTGTCTTCAAGCTTTGGAACATTTACTATAGTTTGGTTGCTAGTAACAAATTGTTCTCCTTCCTTACCAAGAGCATAAAAAAACATAGTTGTCTTAATTTTTACAGCTGGAAGGTTGTAGATTAGGTAGTAGGAAGAATTTCAAGTTATTAAATACTGGAATGTTGCACTGAGGGAGATTGTAGAAACACTTTCCTTGCAGATTTTAAGGTGGTATAAATATTCTACAGTGTGGTTTGATATGGAAATAATATTCATGGAATTATTTTAGCCCTGCAATATTCTTTTGGCGTCCAGACATTTATACATAATAGGCATATATTGAACAAGAAGTTGATTTGTTTTTATTTTTCTTGAATTTCAACATCCGATGTTAGGTCCATAATTACTTGCATTCTTAAATATCACCTGTTCTTACTATGGGTTTGCTTCTTAGAGGTATTTTTCAAAACCATTTAATCATTTTTTAACCTCTTCAAATTGATAATTATTTGACTTGCATTCCTAGATTCGTTCTTTCTTACACATATGTATGTATGTATATATATTTGTATGCATATATATAACAAAAATATGTCCTTCTAGGATCTCTTGAATTTAAATTACCCATGTAACAGGATTAACCTGTTTAAAGCTGAAATAAGGGTACATTATTCTCTTTCTTCAGATGGCTACTAAACACCTGGAGCCAGGCCACGAGGTCACCATATGTTGGTTTTCAGTTTTCTTTTGTGTGATACCATGATAAGTAACCTTTCTAATCAGTGATGCTCCTTTCTGACCCCTTCAGACTCTGTTCTCCCCCTTGGCTGTCAGGATCCTTTATTGCAAACAGCTGTTAAAAGATGTTACTGATAGGGTAATGAGGACAAAGAAAATGTTTCATATTCAGAGCCAAAGACCCAAGATGGCATAAGGTTTAGAGTTTCCCAAGGGCAGAAAGTGTGTGTATATCTCTTCTATGATCCTTACATTTGTTTAAAAAAATTAAACAAACAAAAACCATCTAGCTGAGGGTTGCCGGGGGAGGGGGATGGTTTAGGGAAGGGTGGTTGGCTTATGGACATTGGGGAGGGTATGTGCTATGGTGAGTGTTGTGAAGTGTGTTAGCCTGATTATTCACAGACCTATATCCCTGGAGAAAATAGGACATTATATGTTAATTTTTTAAAATATTCTAACATTAAAGAACCTGTTTTCTCTTTGTATACTGTTTTACTTCCTTAATGATAAAATAATTATCAAATGGTTTGGTAATTTTATGATATCTCTTTCCCACTTGTCTAAACTGCTAATTTTAATTTTCCCAAGGAAATCAAAGGGCTCTTCATCCCATTTTTAAGTATCTTTTAAGAACTATAATTATCAAAACATATAGTTATGAAAACATTGGGAAAGTTAATTCCAATTTCTTTTATTATTTTGAAAAGCTTTTTGAGTATAAAATAATCAGTTATTCTATTCTGATCAACAAGGACCTAGTTCAGTTTTTTACAAACTTGTTTTTTGAATATGTTGTTTTACTTTAGATAATTACTTTAAAACTACAACACTTATATGTATTTTTATTGTTACTTATATTTGCTATTTTTTATTGTTAATGTTTGCAAATAGTGTCATTCATTTGAAAAATCAGATAGACTAGAAGTCTGGGAGTTAATATTAAAATTTTAAATAAGGAGGAATATTTCAAATGTCTTGTCTCTTGGAAGACCATGGAGTATTTTTAAGGAGTATGTTGACAGTATCTTTTAAAAATTCAAATACAAAATATTGTTACATTCAAAACTTCCAATAATAATAAGTTGATGTCTAAGCTTGTATAATGAGTGTATATGTTATGAATTAATACATCATAGTCTTAATTTGGAGATATCTTCCTTTAAAATACAGGTATAGGATAAGAGAGCATTATGAACATTGAGTAAGATTTTATATTACATTAGAATACAAGTAAACATTTTCTTATTGGCTTGTGACTTTATTCAATTGTAGTATGTTTAAGAGAAATAGGAAAGTAATTAGGTTGTGTAGAGATATTTGGGGCATTAATATTAACTAGAGCTGATTCTAATCCAGGTTTGGTTAGGATTGAAGCAAATTGCTAAATCTTTCTGAACCTAATGTTTCTCACATTTTCCGAGATTTTAGTGATGATTAAGTGAGATACAAATATGAATATGCCTCACATAGTTATTGACTATACCCTGAAAAAGTGTTCATGTTAGTTACTTTTTTTTCCTTTGCCTACAACATTGCTGCTCAGAAGCTGTGTAGTGTATGCTTTAGTATCTTCAGTAATGGGAGATTCAGTTTTATTTCATCATTGTTCAGAAGACCTTTTTTCTATACATTGAACTCAAAACTGCTCCCCCTGGTTCTTACCCATTTATTCAACTGTATTCTAAGTTGGCATTTATATTTTGTTTCTATTCCTTTATATGACTTGCTTCTTAATGTCTAGCAAAAGAGTTTCAGTTTCAAAAACATGACAAACTGTAAATACAATCACTTTTCCAGGTATAAAACAGAAAATGTCAGAGTAACAAAATGAATAAAACTTAATTAAATATCATTTATTTAGCTACAACATGTGTTTCTGTGATGAAAAGACACATGAGTAAATTAGCAGACTGTGGAGTGATGCCAGTATAATGCATACATCTTATTTTATTCATATATGATTGTTTCCTAGTGCATTAATGATGTGAAGTTAAATAAGCTTTCTCACAAAGAGAAAATCTATAGTATTACATAAAGTCTCATAGAAAAAAATCCTGCAAGTCCAAGAGTGGTCTTTACTGACGTAGTAGATCACTTAATGGCTCCATTCCCAAAGCTTTAAACTATCAAAATCATGAGGGCAAATAAAAAAATCTATAATTATACATCCTTTGTGCTATTTGTAAAAAATGGTCTGTAAAGAAGATATATATACCTTGAATCTAATTGTTAATTTTTATGAAAATGGTGTCTGTTGGAGGCAGATATCCTCAAAGACCTATATCTCTGGGTAGAAAGCATCAGAAGTCACAGGGTTTAAGGCTACAAAGGGTTCAACTGACTAGGGTGCTGGGATCAAATGCAGAGATTTAACAGTGCAAAATTTTCTGGCTGTGAAATTACATAGGTTTTCAGTGGTCTGCTCCAACATTATTTTTCCAATAAATCCTGTTTTTCCCATAAGTGGTCTTACAGAATGCAGGGGTTTTCACAGGATGTGTTCATTACATTTCAACAAAAAGCTTGTGTATATCAGAACAAAAAGGGTATTCCAGAAATGAAGAGGTGTTTTAGTTCAAATGGCAAGCTGGTGACCTGATGTTTTCCATGTTAGAATAGGAGATACCATCTTGGGTATGAGGTAAAGGACATTTCTACTATGAAGAAATAGCTAAATGGAAATAATATATGAGTGTCTGCCCTTTGCTTTAGATGGGAGAAAATAGCTCACATAAGAAACTGAAGCTCTAGGCTCTGCCTCACATAAGAACAGAGTATGACTTTGTACAGTCTCCATATATGGTGCTGACCAAATAGATCCACATGAAACAAAAAACAAGTGAAACCTTGGGATGTATGATAGCTATACTTCTGCAATTCAGGAAGCACAGGATGCTCCATGAAAAAACAAGATTTCCTGAAGACAAGCTTGAAGAGAAAATAACAAACAATGTGAGGGAACAATCCGCCAGGACATGAACAAGCAGAAAGATTAGCACGCCAACCAAAAAATATACAGTAAATACAAAAAGGATTTAAGAGACATGTTGGTTAGAATGGCAATATCTAATATAAGTTGAGTAGAATTTCTGGAAGAATGGGGAAGTAGTATATTATAAAAAATTTTGTAATATACAACTAATTATGTAACTAATAATTTTCAGAATCAAAGAAAGATACAAATTCAAAGCATGAACACCAAGTAGATAAATAAAAGAACACCAAGATACAGTGGTGAAACTGCACTATAGCCAAAACAAACTCTTGAAAGCAGCTAGACCTGATCACAAAGAAACAGTGATTAGACTGACAAATGATTTTTCATCAGCCTCCATATATGGAGTCCAGATGACAATGAACTTAATACCTTCAAAATGCTCAGATAAGATCAATGTTAGTCTAGAATTCTTTAAGTCAATTAAAATATCATTTTAAAAATGAGGGTATAATAAGTATATTTTTTAAAAAATGGAGAACAAGAGTCC
Source organism: Neogale vison (assembly GCF_020171115.1). Taxonomy (NCBI): domain Eukaryota; kingdom Metazoa; phylum Chordata; class Mammalia; order Carnivora; family Mustelidae; genus Neogale; species Neogale vison. The sequence continues at coordinate 222,820,629 of NC_058091.1, forward strand.
CTTGGTACCTGGGTGGCTCATTCAGTTAAACTTTGAACTCTTGATTTCAGCTCAGTTCATTATCTCAGGGTCGTGAGATTGAGCACCACATCAGGGTTTGTGCTCAAGCAATCGGCTTGAGATTTTCTGTCTCCCTCTCCCTCTGCCCCTTCCCCTTCCTCTGTCTCTCTAAAATAAATAAACCTTAAAAGAAAGAAAGGGGAAAAAAAAAAAAAGAACAAGAGTCTCTTGCTAAATAACTCTGAAAGGATGCATGTGAAAAAGAAAGAATTTTCATTCAGAAGATAATGCTGGGACATAAGAAATAATCAATAAACACATTGATCTGCTTTAAAAAAAAAACGAAACAAAACAGTGTTTATCAAGTTTGGGGCAGTGAGTGGTTCACAAGCTTTTAGATTTTTGTAGGCAAGGGAAATTTCTCCCTGAAAATAAGCAAACCAACACACGGTTGTCAATTTTTAATTTTGCCAAGTAGAAACATTTTGTCAAAACTGCCATTAACGTATACACCCAAAAACGCTGCTCTCAGGGACCTTACAGTCTATTGTAATACCTTAAAAGGAAAAAGAATAAAATTAATAAATAAGAAGAATCGGTTAAAATAAGAAATTTAGTTTCATTTAAAAAAATTTAACCACAAAAAAAAATTTAACCACATTGATATCACTCTTCTAATTTTGTCACAGAATATTAAAAACTCCATAGAGCAGTACAGATCTATGGCATTTAAGCTCTATGTCTCATTGCACCCTACCTTCTCCCTGGTTTCTTTAAATTCTTTGATAATGTTATTTTTTCATTACACTAATATAATGCCTAGTGAATAGTAGATGTTCAAGAAATATTCTTGAATGAATGGGAAATAGTGTTTTGTTTTATCAGGCAATCCTCCCAGTTGGTTAAAAGTTGAGCGCATGAAATTAGAGAGTCTATTTCCAAATTTCCCTTAGTGAAGACTGTTGATAACTTCACTCTCCTTCCTTAAACTCAAGGGCAAGCACAGAGACCAAAATTTCTCCTAGAGAGTCTTCCCAAAATAAATTGTAGGGTTAGAGAAGGGAATCACTCTAACATAAGCAATGGTTTATTAGTTCATAGAAGTCATAAGAGTAATCTTAATAAATCTTAACTTCTATAAAGAAATATGAGTATGTGAAAGAGAACTATGTTCTTCTTGAGCTAAGATGGTGGATAGTCCAAAAAATCATCAGTCTTTCTCACTGACTATACTCTATCATCTTATTTATTTTATTTAAGGAATAATCTACTATGGAATAATCTACTATGATGGTTGTTGTACAAATTCCTCAAGAGCCAAAAAACTTCAGAATGCATTTAAATTACTAGTGAACCATCTTGGGACCTTAGGGTGCTTATTTGGCAGCTGATAACACCTATGTATATACCCATGCAAATATATCTTCCATGTTCTAGGATCCAGCAGTTTAAAGAAGGGTATTTCTGAGTGTACAAATATGTTCTCTGGGTGCATGGGTGGCTCAGTTGGTTAAGTGTCTGACTCATGATCTCAGCGTCATGGGATTGAGCCCCTCATGGAGTTTTGTGCTCAGCATGGAATCTGCTTGAGATTCTCTCCTTCCCCTTCATTCTCCCCTCTGCTCCTCCCACTCACTTATGTCCACACTATCTCTCTATCTCTCTAAATTAAATAAATAAAATCTTTTTTTTAAAAAAGGAAAAATTCTCATGTTCTTTCACGTACTGTGCCTCTTGCTATCTTAGCATAAAATAAAATTTTCTTAGTTTTCATCTTTCAAGAGAATTTTTTTTTATCTTGCAAAATCTTAATTGAGATGTCATGATCTTTATTATCCAAGTTGACATTCTAGATAAGATATCTATTTGAAAACTCTTCAGAGCCTTTTCCGAGAATAGTTTAACATCTTGGGAGTATTTCCTATACATAGATTTATAGTCCCGTGCTTTAGCCTGTAATTTGTGGGAAGTTAATGCCCTAGCAAAATTCCAATCCCCAGGAGTCCACTAGGTAATAAAGTCCTGTTAGCAGTGGAAAACTACCTTTCAAAATGTGTTATTCTCTATAGGATAAGAAGGCTCTATCAAAGGCTGTACTGTGAATCTTGAGATTAAAGTTTTGGAAAAAATATCTTGAGCCCTTGACATTTTGGGTAGAGATTTTCAAGGCACTTTTAGCAAAAAGAGTTTCTCTAAATTGATCTGTTATTGTGTTTTCCTAATAGAAACTATGAACATTGTCCTTTTCAATGACAGAATTTTCATTTCACAGTTCTATCTAAACTTCAGGCTTCTTTTACTTCTGTCTAAAGTAAGATTTAGACCTAATAAAAATCATAAAAGATCAGGAGTATAGTATTGATCTGTTATTGTGTTTTCCTAATAGAAACTATGAACATTGTCCTTTTCAATGACAGAATTTTCATTTCACAGTTCTATCTAAACTTCAGGCTTCTTTTACTTCTGTCTAAAGTAAGATTTAGACCTAATAAAAATCATAAAAGATCAGGAGTATAGTCCAAGATTATGGATAATTTTTTTTGTAATCTCTTAATACATTTTTTAAGTAATGTTTTTCTGTTGTAGTGAACACATTTTTCTTTGAATATGGATATTTTTGAGGTATGAGATAGTATTTTAAGACCCTAAAATGTTGGGGCGCCTGGGTGGCTCCGTGGGTTAAGCCGCTGCCTTCGGCTCAGGTCATGATCTCAGGGTCCTGGGATCGAGTCCTGCATCGGGCTCTCTGCTCAGCAGTGAGCCTGCTTCCCTCTCTCTCTCTCTCTCTCTCTGCCTGCCTCTCCATCTACTTGTGATTTCTCTCTGTCAAATAAATAAATAAAATCTTTAAAAAAAAAAAAAAAGACCCTAAAATGTTAGTTCTACTATTTTTCTAATATTAAACGGAAATAATATATTTAGGAACATACATTAAGAAACTGTCTCCTATAGGAAAAGAACACTAAAAGAGTATAAATAACTTTCTCATAAAAGAGAAACTGAAACTTTAAAGAAAGGAGAAAGTACATTGAGTTGTAAGAACAGAAAAATTATATTATGATCTATAGTACATGTTGTTTATCTTTTGTAATGTTTTACCTCTCTTCTAGCTCAGTAGTTCTCCAAATAGAGTTTAAAGTAGATAATAAAGTAAAGTAGTTATAGAGTAGATTTATTCAGAAGCATTTTTAAAGTCTAATAGAGGGGAGCCTGGGGAGTTCAGTTGGTTAAGCATATGCCTTTGGCTCTGGTCATGATACCAGCATCCTGGGATGGAGCTCTGGTTGGGGCTCCCTACTCAGCAGGGACTGTGCTTCTCCTTCTATCTCTGCCCCCCCCCCCCACCAACTCATGTGTGAGCTCTCTCTTTCTGTCTCTCTCAAATACATAAATAAAAAACTTTTTAAAAAAGCCTCATAGAAATTATATGTCTCCTTTTGTGCCTGGTGGAAGGGAGCATGCTAAAGAGGAGCCCAGAGAAATCCTCTCAATGTTATACCCTGTGGAGCATTTCCACAGTGAACCAGTGAATTAAATACGTTACCATTTCGTTTCTGAACTGTGTTTATTTGACATACGATTTTATAATGGTGTTTTGAGAGTAAAAAGAGCAGTTGGGGAATAATAGCAATAAAAGTGAATGTTATACATAATTTTACCTTTGTTCTCCAGATTAATATATTTTTATTTCAAATATATGTGTTTTATACTAAATGGTTCTGATTTAATTTCAAAACTTATAATATCAGTAATGATGCTAGTCAGTGATCATATATTTTAAAAACTGAAAAATTTGAGTATTTTCTTCAAAGAAGTCATAGAAAAGAAGACAAGTCAGCTTTAAATAACATCTGAAATATGTCAGTTATGAAAATGACACATAAGAGCAGCATTTGTTGAAAACCACATTTCCCTTTCATGCAGGTGGGCTACACTGATGATCTGCAAATAACATTGCTAGATTGTTCTTTATGAATTTTAGAAATAACTCCCTGTCCTTGCCCATGGTCTCTCTCTCTCTTTTTTTTTTTTTCTTTTTAAAATGGTATTTGAATATTACAGTAGGTCTAGGAAGTCATCCCATGGTAACACTTTATTAATAATTGGTAAGTTTGTACAATTGTATATTCTTAAGAATAATAAACATATTTCCTTTATACATATTCATTCATTCTCCCTACTCTTTTTTAAAAATAAATTTTGAACAGATTTTTTTTAAAAGATTTTATTTATTTATTTGACAGAGATCACAAGTAGGCAGAGAGGCAGGCAGAGAGAGAGAGAGAGAGGAGGAAGCAGACTCCCCACTGAGCAGAGAGCCCAATGAGGGGTTCAATCCCAGGACCCTGGGATCATGACCTGAGCCGAAAGCAGAGGCTTTAACCCACTGAGCCACCCAGGCGCCCCTCTAGTCTTTGATAATAATGAAATTTCTTTTTCTTTTTTTTTTTTTTAAGAATTCTTTTTTAAAGATTTTATCTTTAAGCAATCTCTACACCCATTGTGGGCCTTGAACTCACAACCCTTAGATCAAGAGTTGCAAGTTCTACCGACTGAGCCAGCCAGATGCACCAGGGCATTAGTGAAATTTCTATACACTGTTTTTTATAGATCCTAATTTTAAAAACTAAGTATTATTTATCCACTAAAATAAGAATTATAAAGAAAAATAAGTGATTCTGCAAAACGGGTAACAGTATCTTGCACAAGAATCTTCATCTTTTATGCTTCAATAGCAGAAAAACACCTGGGATGTCTTTTTAAAGTAATATCGAATGCACATATGTATATTTTATGGAAGAAATAGACATGATTTTAGTCTCTACTTCTGATCAACTTGCTTTTTGCCTTCTTTCCTAGGAAGTGTGTAGAGAGCTCTGGTGTCTCAGCAAAAGCAACCGTTGTGTCACCAACAGTATTCCTGCAGCTGAAGGAACACTCTGTCAAACTGGGAATATTGAAAAGGGGGTAAGCTCAAATGATTTATTATCTATTTGACAAGTAGATTGATCCATTTCTGGTGTTGTATTCAACCCCTAGGAAATCATGCATACTAATTTAAAATGCACTTAAGAAAATGGTAGATACGTTGCCTGATGAATTAATTGGTACATATAGATATCTGCATATTGCAACGGTTAGGAAATTACAGTGATTATTTATTTTCAAGCTCAATTGCACCTTTCTGTGCATATATGTGTATATATTTGTACAGAAAATCCAATAATCTTATTGTCATATAATAAGACTGCTTAGTCATAGAAGTTGAGGTTTCTTTCTGATAAATAATTCCCACAAGTATATTTTATAACTAGAGTCAAACTAGAGTTGATTTAAAATTACAATATAAGAGAAAGGGCCAATAGTAGAGAAATAAACAATTTACTGAGCATAGATATTATAGCTAAATAATTTTAGTTTTATCAGTTTAGTTTTCAAAAAATATCATTATTAAGAATTGTTCCAACAAATAAGAATAGTTTATGCTATTTCTGGAATTCTTTAGGAATTGTTTTATATGTAATTCTAGAATTTATTGCTACATACTGAATTTACGATAATAACTACTACTGTCTTCTGTTCTCAGTTCTGAATTTGTCCATGTTAGCTGGGGTATTTTCAACAAAGATTACACTGAATTTAATCTTTGCAATCCGGTGTTTAAATAAAAGAATGAAAGCTTTTGGGCAGCTGTCACAGTTTTATTAATCCTTGCTGACGGCTTCATTTAGGACCCGTAACCTAGTGCCATGTTGATGGCTTTTCCATGCTGAGTTTGGAAATGTTGGTAAATTGTGCTAAATGTATGAATTGATAGGGTCATTTTTAAAAAATTAAGGATCTTTTTTTGAGACATTTTACGTAGCCAATAAAAATACAGAGATCTTCACACACTACCAAAAATTCTTTTTTTTTTTTTCACTCAAGTAATAGAAAATATTAAGAACTGCATTCTTGAAACAGTCTAGGTTTATTTTGGAGTCAGCAGTTCTTGTCAAAGACAAGTAGCAATTTACATCAATCTGTACTTAGAAGAAATACATAATAGTAAAGGGGAGAAAGTTATAGGTTATAGTGAGAATCTCTTTCTTTATTGGCCTTTGATAGGTTATTATTCTTTTTTTAATTGATTATTATTGTTTTGATCTAGTACATAGTTTCTTTTTGCCGAGAATAATACTACCATTAAACTTGATGGCTCTTTTTATTTTACTTTATTTTTAAATCCCAAACATAAAGAGTTAATTCTTTTAAACATCTTGCAGTCCTTCTACCAGCATTCTATAAATTTATATAATCACTTCAAGGAAGGAAACAAGGAGTAGAGGCTATCTGAGAACACATAGCTCAACCCCACTAATCATTTATATGGTAGACACATATTTAATATCTTATCATTTGTGCTTAATATTAGGACCCTCAAATGTTATATCTTACAGCTATTTGCATATATATGATAGAGGTGATTTTTTTTAATTACTGACAGTTTTGAGGGATACCAAGAAAACACTCTCAATAATATTAAAGCTAACAGTATCAAATTTAAATTTAGATAAACAAATAGAGATATAATACTTTAAAGCATACACACAAATAAGCACAGACAGGAGAAAGTGAATAAAATGGGACAAAAATATATTTGATTTCTTAAGATTCACATTCTTTTTTTAGAGCTTTTTTAAGTAATCTCTACACCAAGCATGTACTTGAACTTATGACCCTGAGATCAGGAGTGGTATGCTCTTCCAACTGAGCCAGCCAGGCACCCCCAAATATTCACATTCTTAATTTTGGTTAATGGTTGTCAATTTTTTGATCCCTAATCCTTTCTTCAAATGAAGTCTATACAATTCTGACATGTACATTTAAAAAAATAGAAATACTCTTTTAAAAATTTTTTTTTTAATTTTTAATAAACATATAATGTATTATTAGCCCCAGGGTACAGGTCTGTAAATTTCCAGGTTTACACACTTCTCAGCATTCACTAGGAAATACTCTTGTTAAAAGAACTCCTTGCCTACCTCCTTACCCTGTCCTTGGACCCTTGTCAGCTTCTAACATGCTTCAACAAAACATCTTGGACTCCACGAAAAACTATTTAAGAACTTCGTGATTATACAAAGTTTGTGTATGAAGAGATCATTCATATTCACAACATCATAGTTTAATATAGTCAAGATGTTGGATTTCACCATCTAAAATTAATCTATAGGGTTCCAGGCTCGAGATAAAGCCTACTTTAAATAAATAAATAAATAGATAGATAGATAAAAGATTAATCTTACCAAGCAAATAATAGCCATTCTTTCAGAGATGTGGAAGATCAATAGACAATTTATGAAAGTGACTAACAAATTTTAAATGAGTGAATGAAAAGAACAAATACATATGCAAACTTGAAAGGAAAGGAGCAAAGTGCTGGGAGAAGACCCTCAATCTACCTATTATTGTTAACAGTGAATTTGTGAAAAGGCTTTCAAAGTACCAGATCAACCTACATGTTTAAGAGAAAAAAAATACAAAGATCTAGAAATGGAGACTGACCCATTCTTTATTTTTTTAGTTTTTACTAACTGCACTTGCCATGTTATTTATTTGCTAATTTTTGTTGTTGATTTCAGTTATTTTTTTTTTTCTTAAAAGGGAAACATATTTACTTTCCCCAAATACAGATTTTTCTCTTAAGGCTATATCTATTTGGAAATTAAACCAGAACTCAAAAATAACCAAAAAAAAAAAAAAAAAAAAGGAACGAAAATTAAACCAGAACTCAGAATTTTTACTCCAGCCGAAACAGCCATGCAAAGAGCTAGTGACACAGTTAAATTAGAAATTTCAATTGGTCTAGTCAATTTTGTGTGGCATTAAAATATAGTTGGTATTATCAGTATCTATGATGATGATGATGATAATGAAAAATTTTAAAGTATTTCTGCTATGCCAGGCACATATTTGTTCTGTTTAATATTGGCAAAAATCCTATTGGGGGGGTACTGTTTTAACCTCATTTTACAGATGGGAAGAGTAAGACTTGAAAGCCTAAGATTACACAGCCATTTAAAAGCAGAGCTAGGACTGCAACCCAGATCTTTCTGATTCCAAAGTTGAAACTTTGCCCCTCTACACTGCCTCTGATTTTACCTTACCCTCAGATAGGAAATTTTGCAGAGAAAAAAGCAAATTTTTGTTGTCACAGAAATAAATGAGTCACTGAGCCTGAGATTAGTGGTGACAATGTATTTTATCCTTTAATGTTAAGTGGATTTTTCACTTACCTACCTGTAACAATTCATTATCTCAGGAATTACAGTGAGAAAATACTGTGAGCAGAACACTGAGGTAAGAACATGCAATTGTGTTACAATTGGCAAAATAATAAATCTCCACTTTAAAACAGGAGAGATCTGGGACTCCTGGACTTTCGTTTGGCTGGAGTCATAATCCCAGGGTCCTGGGATGAGTCCCATATCCAGCTCCTTGCTCAGCGGGGTGTCTGCTTCTCTCTCTGTCCACCACTTCTCCTGCTTGTGCTCTCTCTGACAAATAAATAGAGAAATAAAATCTTAAAAGAGAGAGAGAGATCTATTTCAACATTTTGTGGCGATCTTGTAAGGATGGAATAAGAAGATATCTCAGTAAACATTTTGTGGACTTCCTTAGTGGGAAGGTGCCAGTGTATATTACTAGGACATCATCATTCATTTCCTTATTATTTTTCAACCTTAGATGATAGTGGGCAGAAAATTCTTCACCAGACTATCTTAACTGGCACTAATAAGCATCGGAAAGCATAAGCATGAGTGTGTATGTCTCAGAAACATGAATGGAATACCCATGGCTGACCTCTGTTCTTAACTTTGAATTTCAAAACTACTGTCTTCAAAAGTACAATAAAAAACCTATATCCTATGTAGCCAGCAGGATAAAACCAAATCTGCTCATAGTTTTTTGAATAAATACTTAAAAAAAAAAAGTTGGGGGAGGGGAGAAATATTGCTCAAGTGATAGCATAGACATATCCAGAGGACTGGATCCACAATGATCTCGTCAAACTCTGGCTGCAAAAGATATGGGATCCCTGCCCGGGGGCGCAGTTCCACAAATGTTCCATGTAAGTATGGGAACTGTTCCATGCACATTTAGCAGATGGAGTAAGAAATATGGCCAAAAAATTAAAAACTGATCTTTGCATGAGTCCTGGGGGGTCTGACATCGCTATTACAGCCATTGGATGTTTGCCTGAATAAGCCATTCAAGTATTGAATAAGAACCATATGGTCTGAATGGATGTGCTCAGGGACAGTAGCATTAACCAAAGGAGGAAATTTGATGAGCCCAGACGGTGCACTGGCACTGTGTGTCCACGGGTCACACTCCTACAAATCAATCAAGATAGCTCTCAGCCAAAAGAGCTTTCCTTAGTCATGGCATCAACAATAGCTCTTTGCACAGGAATCAGAAGGATGCCATACATGATAAAATAATAAAGATTTAGACTGTAAAAACTCTGGTAGTAGTGTTGGCATTGTTACTGAGCTGGATACTAAGGAAAATCAAAACTCAATCTTTGCAAGGTCTGATGGTGACCAAAGAAGTTTCCAATACTTGGTTTACTGCCAAAAGGTTCATTTAATGATTCTACAAGACCAATTAGAGATATAGCCCAGTATTTAGGCCTACACCTACATAACATTGATTCCTAGTATCTTTGCATGGGAAACATAGGACTGGGTTAAAATAGGATTATTATATACCCTTTTAAAGCACTAGATATGTAATAGGACATTTGCAGCCCTAGATCTTAATTCACTTGAGAGTAGAATATATGTTTTGACTGGGTCCCAAACTATAAACACAGGCAGTAAAAAAACAATATTCCTTTCAATTGCTCTAGAAATTTAAATAGTATGGGATGACAAGTTCTGATTTAGAATTTGGGCTGCAATAAGCTTTTGCATTCCTGCACCTGCACAGTGGAAAGATAAGGCTTTTAATAGTGCTGTGCTCCAACTCTCAGCTTTTCTGATGTGGGAAGAATGTTCTGTATTGAATCACCAATATCACTTCCTTCAAAATCTTAGGATTTCCTTAGGGGTCTCTCATTCCAGATGCTAGCTGAACCCAAAGTGCTGGCTATGGTGCAAGATGTACCATAATCATAACTTTAAATGATACTCATTAAAAAAATATATTATATATATTTTAAAATACTGTGTATACTCATCCTGAAATTTTGCTTCATGGAATTCTGAAAAATTCTCATTTACATTGTCTGATTTGTAATATATCTTGTTTGAACATAATTCCCTGATGGAGATCATGAAATTGAGTGGTCCAATATCAAAAGATGTTGTTTATTAATGGGTAAGTGTTTTTTTAAGCAAACTTTTAAAGTCTCAGTGGAATGTATCATCTTTCTAGATCATTTTAATAACATATTTATTTTATTTAGAAGGAATGTGAAAAGTAAGAATGAGCAATATGAGATTTTGTTCTTGAAATGTGATAGTTTTACTTCTATCACCTTTCTGAATCTGTTTTAACATACCTGAATTAGCAAAAAGAAGGCCAAGTTTACCCAATTTATCCAGAAAATTTAGGCTGAAGTAACAAAACTGACATTTAGACCAGTCCAAAATTACTAGTTTGGATATAACCTTTGAGAATAAAGATTTAAAACTGGTCTTCATCTGAATATTTAACTTATGTAGTTTAAGAAATGAAGTAAAATTCTCTGCCTGTAAAATAGAGCTTTTACAGGTTTAGCAACTACAGGCAGAAAAAAAAGAAAATAGAAAATACAATACTCAAAATTCTCAGCTTTATGCACTTACAGGTTTATATACTTTAAGTTGTTGCTTTATTTGGTGTAATCTAATTATATTACTTATGACTTACATTAAAGTCTTGGTGTATATTGATGAATGTAATAATCTAGAAAATTAGCTCAACTTGTTCCACATGAAGTTCCCTAGAAGTTTCTTAAAGTGTTTATTATTAAGTTAAATAAGTTTCTTCTCTAAAATCAATGTACTATGTTAAGATATTTACCAGTGCTGGAGCAGAGAAATAACAAGATTTCCAAAGAAACCCTTTACTGTAGGTATAAGACAGGGAGAAATGAAATAAAACTCAAAAGACCATTTTGCCAGAGATCAATATCAACCAAGTCCTTTGTTAGATTTATAATTTCTTTGAAGGCATGTCTGCATAGAACTAATTTCTGAAGTTGTCCTAATTCAAACCACATTGGATCTGAAAACTAAAGTTAGTCCCTATCTTTATAGGTAGGGAATCTGAAGAAACAAATTACTTGCTTTGTCTCAGGGATATTGCTAGAATCAGAACTCAGGTTTGTAACACAGACTACACAAGACTGAATTATCTTGCTAGCTAATTAAGTTGTTAGCTGGTTATTAAGCTAAACACTAGTCTTTTGTCAATTGCTAGATGACTGATACCTACATTACTTCTTGAATTTTTCATTTTTTAGCCATTAATATTTGTTGTTTAACTTGATGATACAATTTTCTTTTATGTTATAACTCCATGGAACAGGTATAATTCAGTAGCATGAATTTTTGCAATAAAAGTTTCTGGTAAGTGACTTATGAAATACTGCTATGTGGATATTAATTTATGATAAGAACTGAAGAACATCCTGCAAACTAAATATTGTGTTTGTCTTTTACCTTAAGTGTAAGGTAACAGGAAAACAAGTGAATTTATGTGACTTCTCTCCCTGCCCTGCATTTTGTAAGCATCTAGGAAATATATATAACAATATTATAAAATACTTTGGAACCTACCTCTTTCAGGATTCTTATGGCCTTCATCATTTCTGTGTCCCCTGAAAAATGCAAAAAATAAAGTTTTTATCTCTAAATTATAAGAATACTCAAAAAGGTCTGAAATAACTTGTTGCTGTACAATTGTACTGAAGAGTTTTTATCTCTAGAGTTATTTTGTATTTTATGAAATAAAGATAGTCCAATATACTTTAATAGTCTAATATGCTTATAATATATAATCTTACACCTAAATTGTTTTTTCCCCAGTGATTTCTGTGTATTTTGGACAGAGAATCCTATTTCTGACCAAAGTGACTTTAGGAAAGTCAGCCTCCTTAAGGTTCTGGTTTACTCCTATGAATAAATGAAGTATTTAGATAACATGAATTCCAAAGTCCCTCTGAGCTTTAGATGCAACTCTGTGATTATATAAAATAAATATAAAATCAAATTTGAATGTTATTTGATATCAATAATGCTAAATTTCCAACGTGAAAAACAGATAAATTTCAAGATTCGTAATTTTTTTAAGTGTTAGTTGCCATTAATTGAAACCACAGGGAACAAAATCAGTAATTGATGATCAGTACTACATTGCTCAGTTACTCCCATAGGAAAATAAATGCAGTCATAGATATTGCTTGGCCCAAATTGTGACTTTTGTATAGGTGAAGGCCTAACACAATTGGGATATCATTATACAAATGGTTGATTTTCAAAATCATTTAAGTAAACCGTAGCCTGGCAGCTGAAATATTCTCTCCTTCTCAGGAGTATGTTGTTATTAGTAGCCCTGCTCTCGGGGTTGATACTGTATTATCAGTTCAGCCAACTACAATGGTTCACCATTTGGACAGTTGTTTTTTTTTCTTCATGGTAATTTTCACAAAACTAATTATCTTTCATAATATCCTACTTTAATATTTATTAGACTTGGGATCAGAATGCTTTGCCTTATAAACAATCAATTTTGGCTTTGTCTTGCCTAATTTTTGAAGGACAAATGATAATTAATTGGCCAGTACTTCTCTAAAAAATTCTTTTATGTTGTTAAAACTACTGAAATTGGCTGAGTGCAACTACCATGGAAACAAAGATGAATTTGACTTTTTGTTTACCCTCAGTATCTCCTTCCTTACATTTAGTAACCAGAATAGAGCACAGAATTCTATAATTTAAGTAATGTATTCATTCATTCAGTACATTTTTGTTGTGTATCTACTACCAGCTAGACACTGTTTTAGACAGTCAGCATTTCTAATAGAACACTCTGTAATGGTGGAAACATTCTGTATCTGCTCTGTCCACCATAGTAAGCACTAGGCACATGTGGCTATGGAGCCCTAGAAATGTGGCTAGTGGGTCTGAGGAACTGAATTTTAAATTTTAATTAAATTTAAATAGCATAGTTATGGCTATATAATGCTGTATATTAAATATATATGTATTTTTAAAAAGATTTTATTTATTTGACAGACAGAGATCACAAGTGGGCAAAGAAGCAGGCAGAGGGTATGGGGAGAAGCAGACTCCCTGCTGAGCGGGAGCCTGATGAGGGACTCGATCCCAGGACCCTGAGACCATGACCTGAGCCGAAGGTGGAGGCTTAAACCACTGAGCCACTCAGGAGCCCCAGTATATTTTTATTTTAAAAAAACAAAACAAACAAAAAACAGGCTCATAGAGGACAATTTGGTGATTGCCAGTGATGGGAGAAATGGGTTGACTGTTTTTGGCTTTGTCTTTTTAGTTTAAATAATTTTTTATAATAAAGGATATTAAAAATTCTGTCAACAAGTTAAAAAAAATGCTGAGACCCATCAACTCTAGGAAGAGATAAATGTGCATCACTCGCTGTGGAGAGAAACAAATCTTCCTAAGGGTGCTTATTGATTTCTTTCCACATTCTGGAAGATTTGTGTGGCCTTCCAAGAATTCAGTATCATCATCATCATCCAGGACTGGCAGGAACTTAACTTTCTCCAGGACTTTGGAAGGATATGAGTGCTGTCCACACCACATTTAGATCTCTGCTGTTGCATAAGCCTCATTCCTACATGTGAGCATTCCATTTCAACAATGATACTAGCTAATTTTGTTGAAGATCTAATATGAGACAACCAGTGTTCTAATCACTCTATGTGTCCTACTAGAGGGATGGTGTTATAATTCCCATTTTACAGATAAGAAAATGGAGAGCCAGAGAAATTAAGAAATTTGCCCAATGGTTACTAATATTTACAGAACTCTTACCACATACCAGGTACTTTTTACTCCCTATGTACCATGTTCTTCACATTACCTTTTTTTGCTCTCACGTGCTATAGGTTTTATTATTATTTACATTTTTATTTATGAAGAAGCTCAGGTGCAGGTAGGTCAAGTTACTTATTCAGTATCTCAGTTCTTATTCATGTCTCAGTTCTCAACTATCATACTCTCCTGCCTAATATATATTTTATATATATATATATTTTGCTAGAATAACTTGATTATTTGTGGGCTTAGATTCATTGCTGAATTTTCCCCTTCAAAGCATAGATGAATTGCCTAAAGTAAGTATGGTGCTATGTTCATAATTTTTAAAATAAGTAAACGGCCATATGTGCATCTCCTGGTTTTAAATACTAATGAGATGAGACAAATACTAGAGAAGTAATTTGAAAAATAAATAGGGTAATTTAAAATAGTGGTAAGTGCTAAGAAGGAACTAAAACAGGAGGATGTAATCTCTATTACACTGCGGAGTTGGAGGTGGGTGGGTGAGAAGGAGTGGAGAGGTATCCCTCCTTAGAGTAAGGGTAGTCAAAGAAAGACCTCTCTGATGGAAGGACGCTTGATTGAGACCGAATAATGAGAAGATAGCAACATCAGTAATTGGGAGGAAATATTCCCAGAAGGACCAGCAAATGCAAATACCCAAAAGAGGGAACAAACTTAGTGTATTGAGGAAAAGAAAGAAGTCCAGTGGTCTAGTCCAATCTGCTAGAGAGAGTAAGACTGGAAAAGGAGGCAGGGGTCAGATCACAAAGTCCACTCCTGACCAGAGTAAAGGGAAATAGGAAAGTACTGCAGTCATTAAGCAAAGTGACATGATGTGATAATATGTTTTTTAAAAGAATTCTGAATGCTTACTAGAGAATGGGCTGATAATGGGTAAAAACAAGTAGAGGCATAGAGAACAGGTAAGAAGCTGTTCCATTTGCCTGTTTTGCCTGAGGTGCTAACCTGCAAATGGTGAAAAGTGAAAGAATTCCAGCTATGTGGAAGTAGTGTAATAAACTCATTACTTTCTAAGCATTGTGTATCAGAATCCTTTACGTTTTAATATAAAGTTGAATTTTTATGTAACAATCTGACATTGCTACCAGTTATTCAACTCTAAAAATGTTTCTTATTGTTATTCATTATAAACAAATGACTTTCACAGCATCAGTATGGTTTGTCAAAATTTGATAATTCAGAAAAACACACTGATAAAAGGCTAGCAATGCTTGTTTTTTTTTTAAAAGGCTTTCATTTTTACCATATTCTGCAAATAAGATTTATCATGTTAGAGTTATGAGCTGATTATGTGATGTCTGCGTCTTGATAAATTATCCCTGGCTCTTTACTCACATGCAATATATGTGGTTGGTTTACTGCAGAGTAAAGCTGAATGAATTCCAGTACACATGTTCATGCAGGGACTGTACACATGGCTAGTCA
The DNA here is from genome assembly GCF_020171115.1 of Neogale vison. Classification (NCBI taxonomy): domain Eukaryota; kingdom Metazoa; phylum Chordata; class Mammalia; order Carnivora; family Mustelidae; genus Neogale; species Neogale vison. The sequence continues at coordinate 222,836,132 of NC_058091.1, forward strand.
GTGTATGTAAGAGTTTTTTGTACCCTGTCCCTAGTATCTTGGCATTACTTTTATTATGTCTGCAGGGCTCGTGCAGATGAAATGCCACAACACATTCTTTTACTATTGTGGCCTCAACCAGCATTTTTTTTTTTTTTTTTTAAGTAAAAGCAATTACCATCATAAAAATTCCTTACTGGGGAACTTTCCATATTGCATTATCATTCCATGAGCCTAATAATAGTGGAATATAAAGAAAAAAATTTCATGCTAAAATATCTAAAAAAAGACTTTTGAGATCTCTTTAGTGAGAAACACTAGGGTTCTGGAGGAAGCGAAATAAGAAAAAAGGAAGTAAAGTTAAGCTTTCTAGACTTGTGGTACATCTTAGAGATTTATCATTGCCTAGCTAAAGATAATTTGCAAATCACACGCACCTTCGCCATTGTCTAAACACAGTTAAAGAACTCTCAGTCTGTTATCTATTGGAGAATGCTAATGCCTATAATTGGTCATTGCCTGACCCTTATGTATTTCTAACCTGATAGCTCTATCTGCCTAAAAGCTAATTCTGTGTTTTCTGTGAAATCTTGCAGTGGTGTTATCAGGGAGATTGTGTTCCTTTTGGCACTTGGCCCCAGAGCATAGATGGGGGCTGGGGTCCCTGGTCACTATGGGGAGAGTGCAGCAGGACCTGCGGGGGAGGCGTCTCCTCATCCCTAAGACACTGTGACAGTCCAGCGTAAGTAGCTAAAGTAAGCCGGAGCCAACAAAAAGACACAGTTGGAAATGATTCAAAGCTGTGGTTTCACATGTTATCTGTAAAAACGTTTCACTAGTGAGCCAAGTGTTTGTCTTCTGAACAAGCAACAGGCACAGGAGAGTGGAAGAGCCTTGTTGGACACTCTTTTTCTTCCTTCCCCCTTACTGTGCAAATAAAAATAAAAGAAAAAGAAAAAAGAATAGCATTGTGTATCTATCCCAGGTATAGCCAGACTTGTAATCTAGTAATAATCAGATAGATTTCCCTCTCCAAAAACTACTAAATTATGGATGAATCCAGGTCTGCTCTTAGCCACTTTACCATTATTCCCAGGAAACCTAAGGTCTTTTCACATGTCACATAAAATTATTACTGCTACATTAGTATTAAAAGGACCAATGAGAGCACTTCAAGGGTTGAAATGCCTTGATTCGCATCACAAATCACAATGAAAAGAATACTGCCCATGTGTTAAAATAGTTTCCATTCACATGCCCCTATTAATCATCTTCCGGAGCTGCCACCACATTTCTCCCTGTGGCTATTTTATGCAGGTCGGACTGTTCCTCTCCCACCACTCTTTTTTTCTCCGGTCAGAGTCCCCCTGGCGAAAGGCCAGCCCCATCAGTATTCTTTGGTAGCTGTATTGCCTCTCCCTCCCACCAGCGCCCATTACAGGTGGACCTGTCCCGCAGTTAGACTTCCTGTGCACCCGGAGACTGAACTGCTCCTTAGCTGGTGCACATCAAGTGCTCCCCTTTTTGTCTAAAGCTCAGGTTGCAGGCCTCCTTTCCCAACTAATGTTCAGTGCAGCATGGCTTTATAATATCCCTTCTGCTTTTTTTCCCTTTCTGGGGTAGTTATATATTACTTAATATATAGTATTATATAGATCCCTCTCTTTGGTTCCCCTCTCTAAATATCTTTCTTCTCTTTTACTCTTTTTAGCTTGAAATTATTTCCCTTTACATTTGTTCTGTGTTTCCATTCCCCAGCTTTCTTTCCATTATTATCTTTCTGCTAAACAAGGCTAGCTCACTGGCACCCACTCACAAACTGGTCATGCTACCATCATCCCCACACCCCTGTTTTTGTTTGACCAAACCATGTCTCCCTAGCTGAGTAAACTGGGCCATTCCTTTTCCTTTTTAGAATCAGTATCCACCGGCATTCAAAATACATTGAAAATGTAACTTTAATTATTCCATTGACTACCGGTAAGCTGAAATTATACTTATACTTGATCTTTTTCAAACAAGTACAGAGTAATTACCCAAGTTCAACTGCAGGCTACTATAAATTAGTAACCAAAACTGTAAACCTCAATGATAATAAGTATTATACCCAGATCCTTAAGAGAATGACTTGGACTTCTTTTAAAAAAAGAAATTGGCTTTTTTCATTCAAAATAGCATGTCCAAATAATAGTATATGGCTTTCCCTGATGTTAAATACTTAAAAAATTAATTTATGTGAATATAATATTGGACATCTTTTTCATTAAGTGTAATATATAGTATGTATATAATGCAAAGCCATCTGGTTTTTAGGTGTAATTTTTCAAACTTCATGTAATGAGATTGAAATTCATTTCTGCATTATTTACTTTGAAATGAAACTATTTCCAGAGAGTTACTTTATATTCTCTCATTTCCAGTCTGGAAAAAATACTAAACTTACTATTTCCTATTTGGTGAACAGATAGCATCAGATTATGTGTTTTGTTGAGTATGATTCAAATGGTTTTTCATTATAAGTAAGTGACTGTAAACTCACGGTGTTGAACTGAGCACCTGCTTACTATGATTATTAGAAAATAAATTTATTTAATTGCATTTTCTTAAGAATATAAATCATGACAAGAGTCTTGTAAAGTTATTTATAGTAAACTGCCTTAGTTTTTATGTTCTACAACCATAATCATTATTGCTAACAATCACCAGCAAAATTGTTATTTTAATAACTAGTAAAACGTCAAATTTTGTATTTTCTTAAAATAAATGCTAATGTGTTTTCATCAAGTAATATATATACTCTTTATGTAGACAGATATATTCACATGTTTAACAAAATGTGTTTTCAGACCTTCAGGAGGTGGAAAATATTGCCTTGGGGAAAGGAAACGGTATCGCTCCTGTAACACAGATGTAAGTAAAACCAAACTTGGCTATGAAAAATTAGCTTACATTTCCCCTAGAGCAGGGAAATTTTTAAAACTATAAGCTATTTGGTCATAAATCCATGTGTATGAAGGTCATGTGAATTTTTAAAATTGTTAATAGTGAATGGAACAGGCTTCATGTCCAGAAATTCGTTCAGCAGGAGACAAGGGGAAACTCCAGCACTAGGAGGAAATACAGTCTCCCCCAATAGGTACCAAGAGAGAGTCAGTCATAGGTCCTCCAAAATGACTTGGTTCCCCAACACTCACACCTTTACCACCCTATCTTTCCTGAGTTCACCAGGATTAATCTTAATTTGCCCATAAAATCAGATTATTTTACGTTTACCACTGCAAGATTCCCACATCGTTCTTCATCTCTTGCTGTCCAGTCCCATCAAGTTCTGCATACCACATCTTTTGTTTTGTATCTCTGCCCAGCTACTGAAACTTTTCTTGTGTGCCCTTAGGAATTCATGATCCATTGGCAGCAAAAGCCCTTCTATCTTGATGTCTCTGAATTTTCTTTCTCTTCACTTTGTTTTTCTAATTGAAATTGGCTGTCCTCTAAAGATACTTAAAATATTAGCCCTCTAAAGGTATTTTCTCCCTTAGCTCTTGAATGAGTGGAAGTTGATTGACTTTTTTAAATATCTCATTACCCCCTTCAGATCATTCTTCATCCCTCCTACCTAAAAATCTCACCTTTTAATTTCATGTCCTCAGGGTGTTAACACAGTATTCCTCACCATCATGCTCTGCAAAGCTATTCCTATCTTAATTCTCGGTTATTTAATATTACCAATCTTGGTTATGTAAGTATGTAGCTATTTTTTCAATATCTTCTCGTTTGGATTCTTCCATAAACATACAAACATGTTGTTATTTCACCTATCTTAAAAAAAACAAATACCTGCCAGTTCTTCCCCCATTTTTTTTCTTCCCTTTGAAACAAAATTCCTCAAAAGAGTTATACCATATCCACTACCTCTTCAAATTCTTTCCTAAAATTGTTCCTGTCAGATTTTTGCCACCATCATTCTACTAAAAATGCTCTTGTCAAGACACAGATGACTTCCATGTTGCTAAATCTAATAGTCAATTCTGAGTGTTCATCTTACTTGGTAGTCAGTAGGCTTCCACAACATACAACTTTTTGGTTGTCCTTTTTTATTATTATTTGTTTTTTTCTCATTCTCCTTTGCTGTTCCTATTCTTTTTCTCTTACTTCTCAGAGTGTTCAGGACCTAGTCCTTGCCCCTTTCCTGTGCACTCTCAGTATTCATTTCCTTGGTGATCTCATCCAGTTTCATTGCCTTCGATAGCATTCATATGTCATTTGGCACCCAAATCTATATTTTTGGCCCAGATTTCTTTCATGGATTCCAGACTCATGTCTTAGCATTAGGTCCTTAGAAAGTCCTTCAAAGATGATACAATCTAGCCCTCCATTACTTTTCTGAACTAATCTCTTACTATTTTTCCTCAACAGCCATGCTCCAGGCATGTGGGCCTCCTTTCTTGTACATACCAGGCATGCTCCCACCTTAGGGCTTTAGCATTGCCCATTTCCTTTACCTTATATACTCTTCTCGCAAAATATCTACATGACTTACTCTCTTACCTAACCTTTATTCAAGTGTCACCACCTCAGTGAGGCCTAGCCTGAGTACCATATTTAAAATTGCAACTTTCCCTACTCCCTACAACCTTGAGACTCCTAATCTTTCTTACCCTGCTCTGTTTCTCCCATACATACTTATACTCTGTAGCTTATTGATCATATTTACTTCCATGTTACATGTTACATTTGCATATAACATAGAAGTAATAACATGTGACTTCAATTACAATGATCATTTCAAGATATCAGCATTATTTATTCATTCATTCAACAAACCATTGAATGCCTACTATATCTCGGACTGTTCTAGAGTAAGAAAGACCATCTACTCTCAAGGATTTTACAATTTCCTGGGAAATCAGTTAAATGAAGATAATCACCGCTCAGAGTGATAAATATATGATATGCTGGAATAAGTATGGGATGCTATAAAAGCGCATAGAATAGGTACATAGCCTAATTAAGGATTTAGGATTTCTTCCCATAAGAAAGTAAAGATTTAAAGGGCAAATAGGAGCTGAACAGAAAAGAAGAAAACAACAATGAAGAGCATTCTAGGTAGAAGGAAAATTAAATGCAAGGCTTGTAGGTTAAACAGCATGATATTTACTGAGGCAGTAAGACACTGTTCAAAAACTAAGCCTCAGATTTATATTTATATGAGAATGGATTGGAGAAAGTGAGACTACAACAGAACAATAAACGGTTCAGAAAGAATTAAGGGTACTGTTGGGAATGACTGAAGTGATGAGCCATGCAGTCTGCCTTGGCAGTGGAGTCTAAAGAGGGCTAGGAGGAGAAAATTAAGGACCTAAATTCAAAAATTCATAAAAATTGAAGAACCAATATAGTAAAAGAGACAGGGTGAGGGAGATAGAAGGAGTTGGGATCAGAGAATGGAATGTACTGGATTTCATATATGACAAGTGAGACTTTTCTCAATGACAACAAATCTTCAGTGTGACCAAGGGAATGCATGCCTAGCTTTGGGCAGAGATGAAGGAGTTCAAAGATCTTCAAGGTTGGGGAATTTGGGAAGTCTTCTATGCAGATGAGGTCACATCCTGAGGTCACTCAGGATGATGTTAAAGCCTAGACTGTGAACTGGGTATCAGACCCCTTAATAAATGAGAGAAAATGACCATGATGAGGTTAATAGGAATGATGAAGCCAGATAGTGATTTGGATGCTATAGCCTGAATTTTAGAAGAATAGAAGTCTTATATAAGGGTAGAATAAATGAGTGTCTACTGTATATCAGACTGTGTTAGGTAGGAATGAGAAAGGCAAACCTATGTCTCAATTCATATCTGTTTCTGTTATATAATTATAGGGGCAGGCACATATTTCCACCTTAATAAGATAGGTACTATAATATGAATAAGGTATGATAAGTAAATGAGAAAAAAAGTACTAGACATATCAGTCTTGTTGGTTTTTACCCCTGAGCTTTGTTTTGGACGCTCAAATTGTAGAACTTGCTATTGGTGGATTGACATTTCTATTACCAGCTTTGTCTTTGGTTTCAGGTTTCAGCAAATGATACAATCAACATAATATCATGGAAATACAATTTTTTTCACCAATCTAGACTCTACTAGTTGAAAATGTGAGACTATTCAATTATCACACTGAAATTTAGTTTCATGCTAAGTTAATAAAACTGTCTTAGCATAAGTTTATAAGGTTGGGATTTTAAAGTGTAATCTAATATATGACAATTTAAACTTTCAGAACACATAATCTAGTTGCGCTGTCCAGGAGAACTTTCTTCATTGATAGAAATGTTCTACATATGCACTGTCCAGACTGGAGGCCAGTAGCCAAATTAGCTATTAAGCACTTGAAAATGGTTGGTGTTAGGGGGCTTCAGTGGATCAGTCAGTTAAGTGTGTGACTCTTGATCTCACTTCAGGTCTCAATCTCAGGGTCATAAATTCAAATCCCTCGTTGGGATCCATGCAAAGTGTGGAGCTACTTAATTTAAAAAAAAAAAGAAAGAAAGAAAGAAAAGAAAAAGAAAAAATGTGGCTAGTGTAAATGAAAAGCCAAACTTTTAAGTTTAATTAATTTAAATTTTATAGCAACATGTTGCTCACGATGGCCGTGTTAGATAGCATTGAGCTGCATAGTCTAGTTCTTCAGTAGAAAAATAATTGTTATAAAGAGGACTATAAATATTATATCTAAAGTTCTCAAAACAAATCAATCTTAGCTCATTTTGGAAACAAATGTAGAATATTTCCATTTTTGGTAATGATAGAGTAAATTATTCTGACAGAACTCTTTTTAAAAATTATTGAATAAGCATGTTTTAAAACATCACTTTAAAATCCGCAAATAACTGACAAGATAGTGAGGGAAATTCCTGAAGGCTAAATTCTTTGAGAAAGGGGACTTCAAAAATGGTAGTGGAGCATCAGAACACCTAAAGTGCCTTTGTCCTGACAATATTCTGCGGAAAAGACAAGATAAACCACTATTGTGTCTCTTTCCTCTCTATTAGGAAAGCGCTTACCAAAGCTCCTCTCTTGTTCGCTTGGCAGACTTCATTCCTATTTTATTGGCCTGGAGACCACATACCCATTTTAAACCAGTCATGGGCAAAAAGAATGGGATTACCATAATTGGTTTAGACTAATCCAAGTTTGCCCCTAAAATGAGGTTATGGTCACCTTTCCTGAAACATAGATTCCTGGGCATAAAGCAGAATTCTGTTAGCAATAAAGTAGAGAGTGACAGATCCTGGGTATACTATACATGTCTGCTCAGAGCTTTTTTACTTCCCATCTTTACTAGAAGAAGTAGCAGCAACAGAAGTAGTAGTGGTAGTAGTACATTTACTGAGTATGTACCAGATCCATTAATTTAACAATATTTTTTTCCCATTCTGAGTGTTCTCCTGGGCAGTGAGTTGGCTTGCTGAGATATTGTAAATTTTTATTCTTTCAACAAAAATCCAGAAAAAACATGCTAATTTAAAGTTTTGGTATAATTTGTTCTATTACAACTTTGCCTCGGCAACACAAAATAGCTCGTAAGTGACTGAGTCATTTTGTGCCTTATTATTTGCCACTAAGTGATACAGCGATTAAAGTCAAACTATGTCGATATAGCTGAATGGTAGAGGAAAATTGTGTATGTGATGACCCTTCATCCCACATTCTCCTTTTTGCTAGTGAGTCCTCATGCTTTGTCATAGAGTCCTTATCATGTGTTTCTGCCTGTTCTTTGTACATTGGCCTCTTGTCTCTGTAACTCAGCATCCTCAACCCTTGCTTATTAACTTATTTCACTTTTTGTGGGAGGAGGAGATAAAGTCCTGTTTACTCCAGTATTCCCTTGTTAGGAATTTGCCAGGTATTTTTTAAAATGTGGTAGTATTTTATTAGAATTGCTATTGTTTTTGTTAGTGTCCTGTCTCTGATCTGTCTGCCTCTAACACATTTTTTCATATGCCTGTTATTTTTACTGTGCAATTTTGCAGAAAAAGGTTTTTCAAGAATGTATGTGTCATATTAGAGTAGAAACTCCTATATTTAAAAAAATATTTTAAAAATTTATATTATAAGACAAGAGAATTTAACAATAAATCACGAAGAGTGAACTGATTGTAGTTAAGATTGAGTCATGCAAGCTAGAAAACTTCAGTGTGTTCCAGCAAGCACAGAATGGGTGTTACTGTAGAAACATTATAGGGCTATTGTGTTGTATTCTTTAAATTAATCTTGAAACTTTTTCCTAAATGTTCAATTGTTTAAATGGTCTTTTTTCCCTGTGTATTGGCTGGGCGTCTGTTATGTATGAGCTACCCTAATTTAAGGGATTCAAGAGTATACTTATCTTTATTAGATCAGTCTCCAACCTAGTGCATTTTTGACATCATTTAATACTATGCACATCATATTTCATGACACTGTAAATAATATCTAGGAGAAACTCTTACAATTAGTTAAAATCAAATTGACAGTCAAAAACTAGGAAGCAATTCATAAGCATAATTTTGGTTTGTCATTTGTGATCCAAGAGCTTGAGACTTAAATAGGGAATAAAGAATAAATTCAAATGATTCTGGAAAGATTTTCAAATCTTTGCGCACAATGAGATCATGTTAAGCAGTCAAACGGCAGGAGTACCTGTTTATGAATTTTTGAGGTTTGCTCTATGCTATTTAATTTATGCTCAGAATGTACATTATAATAAAAAATTTAAAAATCTATGTGTGGCTCAGTTGGTTGAGTGCCCGACTCTTGAATTTGGCTCAGGTCATAATCTCAGGGTTTTAGGATTGAGCCCCATGTAGAGTCTACTTAAAATTGTCTCTCTCCCTCTGCCCCTCCTCCCACTTTTAGCTTCCCACCCCCAGGACCTGCTCATGTTAGCTCATGCACACAGGCACACGTGCACTCTCTCTCCCTGGGGAAAAAGAAAAAAAAGGAAAAAGAAAAAGAAAAGAAAATCTAGGAGATGTTAGTCTGATTCACATGTGTTTGATAGAGTCTACTTACATTCCTTTTAAGATCTTACAACCCATTCCTCATAGCCTGTCAGTTTCGCATGTAGTATAGCAGTCTTGATCTTCTCATTTCTGTCATTGGCCAGCTAGTACTATAGATTATTACTTCATTCTCATTTTTTATGTATCATAATTATTTAACATTATTAGTCAGTACTCTGACTCTGATTAGAGTTGGATTAGCTTCATTAAAATCATAAGTGAAAAATAGAATAAATTAGAAAATCCAAGGAAAAGGAACATAATATTTAGTTGGGATCAATACCTTAAATATGTACCATAAGTTCCTTCTGCATATTAAGATGGGCCACACATTTTACTCTGAGTTTCTTCGAGACCTGAGTAAACAAGAAAACACTATCAGTTCTAAGTTTCATAATGTCTAATAGCGACAACAAAAGGAGATATATCACAAAAGAACACTTCGCTATTTTGAAGTTTGATACTCCTACAAGGATCTCCACACTAGTGAATCAGATGGAAGCATGCAAGGCTGACAGTACTCTTTTTGCTTAAGTTAGAGGAAAATTAAAACTAAGAAACTTTGTAGGCCAAGTAGTCTTAAAAAGTGTCTAGCACAAAAACAAGACAGCCACACCTTCTCCCCAATGCTGATTTAATTCCCACCACAGACATTTGAAGATTGGAGGAGTGGTAGAAAGACAAGAGCTCTCTAGTAGAAGGGGAACAATGTTCCCATTATTTCCTGTCCCATTTACCCCAGTTGGAAAGAAAAAGATCCCCAGAGATAGAAGAGGCAACTTATAAAGAAAAGAATCTTAATCTTTAAAAATTTTAAAATAGGTCAGAAAATTGTATCCAGCTATAAAATTGGCCTGACCAGTCTCAACAGCAACTTAATTAGCCTAGAGACCAAAGGTATTCACACTTTAGACTCTGAAGCTGATAATCTGCATTAGGATGTGTTAGACAGGCCGTTTGTTCTCTAGGTCATCATCATTGGTCACCCCAGAAGCCTTCAGAAACAACTGGACAAGGACTCTTTCTTTGACATCCCTATGATTGTCTCTAGGACAGAACAGCATATAAAGACAATAGCTATAGCAGGAACAAATTAAAATGATTTTCATCTTGAAGTTATTGAGAAACCAGGAGCTATTTTATAGATATAGAGTAGAATTGGATGAAGTTCAATCACACTATTAAAATAGCAACTACAATAGGATTTTTTTTTAAGATTTTATTTATTTATTTGACAGAGATTGCAAGTAGGCAGAGAGGCAGGCAGAGAGAGAGGGGGAAGCAGGCTCCCCGCTGAGCAGAGAGCCCGATGTGGGGCTCGATCCCAGGACCCTGAGACCATGATCTGGGCTGAAGACAGAGGCTTAACCCTCTGAGCCACCTAGGCGCCCATAGGATATTTTAGATCATAAGCTAATCTAATAGATAATAGACGTTGCCCTTGTAAGATTTTGGTTGGAAGAGCAGAATTTTATGGAAATCATAATGCCCTAATAAAGGACTAATCTACATTTCCAAAAAGAATTTCCTGTTTTTCCTTAGCTAACTCTCCAAAACCAACGGAAAAAAAAAAATCCTTCCTTTTCTTATTGTATGTTTTTTGTGATTTGCTGCTTGATAATGTGACCAGTGTGGGGTGATCAGATTAGGTGGAGGCTGGCAGCGCTGCTAGTGAAAGAATTCACCCAAGACAGAACAAAGGAGGTAGAAGTTTATCACATATACCACAAGGGAGAGGCATATACCACAAAGGACAGCAAAGCAGAGAAAAGCAGAGACTGTCTGCCAAGAGGCAGTGGTGGGGGGTTGCAGTTAAAGAGGGAAGGTGAGGAGGTATGGGAATGTATGGAACTTTCCTTTTTTGATACCTGTGTCTGGGTGTAGGTATATGGCTTATAAATATTTGGAGGTGGGTTGCCTAATAGGCTGTTTGTATTCAGCCTGGAGATTGCAGGTCAGTGTGGGCCCTTTCACCTTACTCAGATTTCCATTGTTCAAGCTGGTTGTGTAAAAGCAACCTGGACAACTAGGGTAAAACTGCTTGTGAAATACCTAAGCTTCACTCAGGCTGAGATGGAAACTCTTATTTGTCTTGCATCTTAAACATCACATCTCCTCCTTTATCTTACACATCAAGACTATTAAAAAAAAATTACAGATTCAGAAGGGTTGCTAGGTCATCTGTGGTCTGTTCAAAAATTTAAGCATAGATTTTGTAGTATTTTCTCAGGTATTTCTCCTAGGTATTCTCTCAGTCAGCCTTTTTTTTTTTCTTTTTCTTTTTTAAATTTTGACAGACAGAGATCACAAGTAGGCAGAGAGGCAGGCGGAGACAAAGAGAGGGGGAAGTAGGCTCCCCGCTGAGCAGAGAGCCCGATGCGGGGCTCAATCCCAGGATCCCCAGATCATGACCTGAGCCGGAGGGAGAGGTCCCAACGCACTGAGCCACCCAGGTGCCCCTAGTCAACTATTCTAGAGGGGCATGCTATTCTGCAATTTTTTTTCTTCTTCAAGACCTTACTTACAGTCATTAAGAGGTGATACTCCTTTGGTTGCGGAGAAATATAGCCTGTATTTCATGGTAGGATTGTAGTAGAAAATGTTATCGATTTTGGATTCCCACTTTTAGCTTCCCACCCCCAGGACCTGCTCATGTTAGCTCATGCACACAGGCACACGTGCACTCTCAGTTTGAATGCTGACTGTAACCCTTGTTGCTGTTTGGTCTTGGCAAAATAACTAAACCTTAGGGAACTGCTATATAGAATATAATTACATCCAACTTGCAGGGCTGTTTGAGAAATAAAAGATGTAACACATGTAGAACGTTCAGTGCTGCTTCCTAATACTTCATCTGTACTTAACAGAGTGTAGATAATATTATGGACATTTTTGTTTCAGAGCAGATTACAAAGTACTTTCATACATAACCTCATTATATCTTCAAATCACTTTTATAAGGAGGAAGAACAAGTGTTTTTTTTTTTTAAGTGTTTTAAAATGAAGTACTAAATCTGAGCAATAGGCTAGTACCATGGAAGGGAATGAGACAGACATGGGATTTCTGAGTACTGATTTAGTGCTCTTGTAATAGACGGAGCCCTTGGGAGGTGGGTGTGGCAAGGTAAGCATCTCTGAAAGAGTTTGGTCACCTTTGGCATTGTCTTACTTCCAGTCTAACCTTACCCTGCAGCAGAACCAGATAGCTGAGAACATTCTGAAACTACAGACCTTGCCCCCAGGGAGAGGTGTGGGGTAAGTGATAACAAGGTACAGAGCTGATCCATTACAGCATTATAACCATGTCCCAAGTTATAATTAGAAAACAGATTATGTGTCAAACACTGGATTTTTTATAAATATTTTACAGAATATTTATTATATTATTATATATGGCAAAAAAGTAACAGGAGCAAGTGTCATTAATCTTTAGGTTAGTATGAATTCTATGGTGTGCATCACGTTTTGAAAAATAAGGACTAGCTTTTAAGCACAGAATAGAGCTTGCTTGTTTGCTTTGTTTTTAAAAGGGATGTTTTAAAAATTACAAAGTAAATGTTTGTTGCCTAATGTTTTCAAAGACTAGGGGAAAGTTTTATATTATGGACAGATAGTATTTTAGTTAAATTCAGGCTATACAGAAATAGATTTAAGTCTGAAAACTTGCATAGAAGACTATGGTATCAAAGAACTGCTAGATTCTAGTTTGCCTAGACAAATACAGGTTTAGCAGGCTTCTGTTTCTTTTTTCTTTCTTTTTTTTTTTTTTTTAAGTAAATACTCAGTGAAACTACAAAAAAATCAGAAAACATTTTGGAGAGAAAAGATAAGATTCAATCAAAAGCTGGTTGAGACAATTCACTGGATACTACGTTTAACTTTAGTGAGATAATCATACAATACCTGATAACTGGGCAATCAGGAATTTTGTTTGCAACTTCTAAGAGAAGGTGTGGAAGCAAGGACTTTGTTAGCCCTGTGTCTTTGCATGACTTAGTGATGCCTGTTTGGGTAAACAAATAAAAATGTCCTTTCTTCCCAGTCCCATGTCAAGTACATCGTGACTTGCTAAGCAGATCAGGGGCTGGAATTTAAATTCTGCTTATGCTCCTGAAACTAATAGGGTATAGCCAGCTAAGAGTATGTTGCCATCCTGGAGAGGAAGAGGAAAATTAAATTTGGGGAGTGTTGAAGTGTTGTCTAGTGTAATGGTGAAGAAGCAAACGTGCGTTTAGTGCGGAAACAAGAAAGGAAGAAGCAGCAGGTGAAAAGGGCAATAGAGAAAAGAAGTAGGAGAATAAAATGCCAGTTTTGCTCATTTTGCAATTTTACATGAGGCCATAGAAATCCTTGTGTCCTTCCAGCCTGCCTATCTCCTTTATGAAGAAGAAAGGAATGGGAAAGGGGAAAAAGAATTTTCTTGCTCAGCTTTCTTCTCACACTTTATTACAGATAAGAAGACACAACACAGTATTTATGGAATTGTCCTCTTTTGTAAGACATTTGGGGACGTATTTCTCTTGAAGTTAAGTGGCATTTTGGGTATATTTTGCAAATGAAAGAGAGAAGGCACAAAAGCCTTCTGCAGCTTGCCAAGGTCACCCTATTCTTTGGGACAAAACCAGGATTAGAAACCCAGTAATAGAAATGCCACTACAAAGTTTGTCAGCGGAAGCTGAGATTTCTTTCTATAGCAACTTTTATGCCCCAATGAATTATCTTTTTTTTTTTTTTTAGGTTTATGTACCAATAAAGAGTATTAAATTTAGTCAAAAAGAGATGCTTTTAAACAATCAGTGTAATTGGAAGTGTAGATAGTCTGGAGAATGTGCTAATAACATACATATCTCTGTAAAAAAAAATGTGCTGATAAAGATGCTAGTATTAATTTTTTTATTTCTTTGGAAATACTAAGATTAAAAATGCTGAGACTTGCAGCTTTGTGCTCTGGATTTATGTGGGATCCTGCTGGTTGCTTTTTAGATGGAGAGGATGCTTGATTAGTGTTAACACCAGGAGGCTGAAAACCTGTCAGGCTTTACATAAAAAATTGGTTGCTTATGCCCACTGTTTTTGCATGGTGTCAGCATTTATTACCTTTGAGCAATTTAAAAAGCATTACTCTTTAAACTCTCTACTATTCCTAAAAAAAAATTAAAAATTTAAAAAAAAACATATTTTATGTAATTTTTCCTTAAGAAATTATTCTTTTCTTTGGTCACTCTTTTCCTTTGGAATGAGAATATACAACTCCTACTGAGTTAATTTCTAATCAACACAAATTAAGAGCATTCACTGAAGGAAACATTGAAATCAGAAAAACAGAACAGCTGGTAAATTCTAACAGAACTGGTCGGGATATTCTAGAAACAGAAAGGCATGGGATCAAGTCTTCTACAGTTTCCATGCTATTCTTGAACCTCCTTAACACACTCTTGTTTCAGGGCCTTTGTATTTACTATTTACTTTTCTCACTGATGTGTAAATCACTCCCACCGTTTCTTCTAACTCTCTGCTCAAGGGCTACCTTATTGGAAAGAATGTCTCTGACCATACCATTTTTTAAAAAAATATTTTATTTATTTATTTGACACAGAGAGAGAGAGATCATAAGTAAGCAGAGAGACAGGCAGAGAGAGAGTGAGAGAAGCAGGCTCCCTGTTGAGCGGAGAGCCTAATGCTGGGCTTGATCCCAGGACCCTGAGATCATGACCTGAGCTGAAGGCAGAGGCCTAACCCACTGAACTACCCAGGCACCCCAAAACCATACTATTTTATAAAGTTTTTTTTTTTTAAAGATTTTATTTATTTATTTGACAGACAGAGATCACAAGGAGGCAGAGAGACAGGCAGAGAGAGAGGCAGAGAGAGAGGAGGAAGCAGGCTCCCTGCTGAGCAGAGAGCCCGACGTGGGGCTCGATCCCAGGACCCTGGGATCATGACCTGAGCCGAAGGCAGAGGCTTTAACCCACTGAGCCACCCAGGTGCCCCAAAACCATACTATTTTAAAAGAACTTCCCTGTCACCTCACCATCAATCCCCTTATTTTTCTTCTTTCTCACCTCTAAGTAGAATGATCTCCTGACAGCAGGGACCTAATCTGTTTTATTGCTTTATTTCCAGAGCTTACATCATATGTGACACATTTGCTGAGCAGAAGAAAGACATTTAAGGCCAGTTCTTAATGGCTGGCTTTAAGAGGACTAATGATAAGCTTATGATGTGCTCATATGAAAGCCGTCAAGGTCTAGATACCTTATGTTTAGGGATCAGATTGTTCAGTGTAGATCCAGAAGAAAGGGTTATAAGAAGATAGATTTGGGCTAAAAGTAAGAAAGAACCTGATAATTGCAACTGCCTGAAAAGTATTTGATTTTTCTATAGATGCTTGTACAGATTGCATGATCACTTTAGGGATAATTGTAGAGGAAATTGAAGCATCTTTTGCAAATTAGATTATAGTCTTAGAAGTATATGATTCTGTATTGACTCAAAAATTAATCACTGAATTTGGTCATTCTTCAAAGTGCTGCTGGACATACGTATCTATTATGTTACCATCTTAAATCAGGGTAAAATTCCAGGTGGCCCTGTCACCCCTTTTTGTAAATAAGATTTTATTAGAACACAGAACTGACCTTTCATTTGCATATTGCCTATAGCTTCTTTCATACCATAATGCCACTGTTGAGGAGTTGCAACAAAGACCGTATGGCATACAAGGTCTAAAATATTACTATGTGGCCCTTTACAAAAAACATTGGCCATCCTCTGCCCTTAACCAATAAACTGCAAAAAATAATACATAGAAATAAATAAATCTCTATTCAGTCTCCCAAATACCTCATCAACATCATCATCATTATTTTTGATTGTTATATCAGTAAATTTCCAACCATAATAATATAAACCTCTCTGAATATTTAAGTAGAGGGACTTTAATGGAAAAAAATGGTTACATAGATGTTGGAAGAGGCTGGCAAGCCCATAGATCAACATCAACAGGAAGATGCCACCACTCCCTCCATCCAGGGAGACCAAAGAAGAGGGTATTTTTATCGGAGTCTAGATGCTGGAATTATAGGATAGAATCATAGGATAGGGCTAGAGAGGGGAGGGATGGGGTAAGTGGTGCTATTACCTGAAGTTGGAATCACAAAAAGATTCTTCTGTCTATGGTGCTGCCGTGAGGTGGAGAGAAAGAAAGAGAAATACTCTGGGTTCTCCCAGTAGTGCCTTCATTGCCTGAATCATGGTCAGAAGTCAGCAGACACAGAAGACTGGGAAATGGAGCTTGCAGAGTTCATTCCCCAGAGATACAGAGCAGAGCAGGAGAAGGTGAGGAATGAATATAAGAATGCCTTGACCCAAGACCAGAACAGCTGTTAATAGTTATTTACTTCTGTCCTATGCCAGGTATGGAGCTAAACAGTTCACATGAATCCTCTCCTAGGAGGTAAATACTAGTATTATCCCTAGCTTATAGATGAGGTTTGGAAAATTGAGTGCATTGCTAAAAGCCATGAATTAAACAAAAGACCAAGTTAGAATTGAATCCAGGTTTGTCACACTCCAAAATTTTGCTGTTAGCCCTCTTGTTTTATAAATGAGGAAAAAAGTAGTTTGGAGAAGAAAAGAAAGTTGCAACTGAAATGACAGGAACTCAAGTTATTCCTATTAAGTTCTTATACATCTTAACAGAGCTAAAACTTTATGCTCTTACTGTAGCATTCAGAGTTCAAAGGAAGCTCCCATTCTGATGAACGAGTGTCCTTACACCCTGAAACTATCACTAAGCAAACGTTTATAGCCAGTGTACTCGGTAAAAGGGATTATTAGTTACAACTGCCTAAGAGTGTTGAAAGAGATTAAATAGATAATATATCTATAGGATTCTGAATAGTGTACCATAGAATGGGTACTTGCTGAATGCTTAGTAAATGCTAAGTAGCTGTTGTCATTGTTAATATTTTTATTATGCTGACCCTGAGTAGTATATAGATTAGAAATTTTATGAAATATTATCCAAGTGTTTTGTTAAACTATAATATCCTCCTGTCGGACTTTTCACTTTGCCTATATTTAGGAGACAAGATAGTCAAGAATGGGATTTTTTGTTTGTTTGTTTTTAAGTAAAATAGTTTTCATAATGCCTTAGTTTGTTAATTCAGGGCTTTTTTAATGTACCAGTGGTTTTCTATGAAATGTCATCTTTTCTTATTACTTCATAAATTTCTTTTGTCTACAATGGAACTATTCCCAACATACAACCTTCTCCTTCCTGTAACCATGGCTTTACTTCACTTCCTTCTTAATAGTTTTAACCCCCTAGAAATATTCTTTCTCACCTAGCTCAATTCCTATAATACTTTATAATATTATAAAAAATAATTACTTATAATACTTGTAATTGTGCTATACTCATGATTTTCCTCCTACACAAATCATGTGACACATGGATCTTTTACCTTATGGAGCACCTATAGGCCACCTGTGCTGTGCTGTGGTATAATCATTGCCTGAGACAGCACTGCTGTTCTCCCATTTGTGTCCCGTTTCTCCAGCTAGACTGAAAGCCATGCTTTGATGATTGTTTTAGTGGTTGGTGCTTTACAAATACTTAAGTTTTATTGGAAAACTTGTAATTAGAGTTCAAAGTAACTGTATTTTTTAAAAAATTTGATGATGTTTGCTTAAAAATTAGTCTAGCTACATGGCAAAGCCACCAACCACTTTCATCCTTGAATGGGAGTCCCTGAAAAAGTGTCTAGAATGGCTTTTCTTTGATGCAAAGATTGGCATGCGGTGAAACAAAACACCCCAGAAGTGTGTCTGTCCAGCATGATGCACTAAGTAGCCTATGTTAAATAGTCATTTTTCATTTTTTTTTAAAAGACAAGAAGGGTTATTTGACAAGCAGAATCATTGGGTTTGATATTGCAGTGTCGAACTTTAATGTGCAGAAATCATAATATGGGGCTCACAATGGAACGTAGACCTATTGACACTGTTTTCAGAATTTGAGGCTTTTTTTTTTTTAAAAAGATTTTATTTATTTATTTGAGAGAGAGAGAGAGAGAATGAGAGTGAGTGAGCATGAGAGGGGGAAGGTCAGAGGGAGAAGCAGATCACCAACACATTTCTCCCCACCCTCCCCACGCCCCTGCTGAGCAGGGAGCCCTATGCGGGGCTCTGTCCCAGGACTCCAGGATGGTGACCTGAGCTGAAGGCAGTAGCTCAAACAACTGAGCTACCCAGGCACCTGAATTTGAGTCTTTGGACTTGATATGGTAGAGATTTGAACCCCAAATATAGGAAGTAATGATGACCATATGACTATGTGCCCATTGTGATCTGTTGTTTTTGTAACATGCTTCAAGGGACCATTTATAATATACCAACCTCAGAAAACTATATAAAGTAAATGTAGAGATCCAAGGGAGGGCAGTAAAAAGTCCTTGACTGATCTCTGAGAGTTTAATCTACTCATCACTTATTCACAATTAAGAATTTTATCTCCTGACCTGTTTTATTCTTCCTTATGTGAGCAGGATATTTTTTCCATCAGTTTATCAAAAGCAGTGATTGTTTTAGGTGCTACAGCTATAGAACTCTAAAAGATAAGTCAAATTAGGTCATATTGCTCAAACACTGAAAGGTTATACTTCTAATTGTTTGTGAATTTGAAGATTGAATTTAGGATGGCCTGTGGTATTTGGAATCTAGACCTAGCTGCATTGGCAAGGTTTTCCTTTTTTAAAAAAAATCAGGTAGATGAAACATTCCAAACTTTTAGAAAACAAATAACCTTCTCTTCACCCTCTCAACATCCTCCTCTGCTCCCCACCCGACACATGCAGATGTTTTTAACCAGTTCAGTATTTTATTTTCCATCATGTTCATAGATTAAATGTAAATCTTAGTAAATCCAAATTCCTTGAATTTGAAGGTGTTTAGACTTGAGGACTAGCATTTGCCCAGTTCATTCCACATCTTAAAATATGGTTTTTGTCAAGGCCAGACAGTAAACAGCTATAGTAGTAGGGATCCAAACCACAATTAATAGAGCTGAATGTTGTGTTACAAACCTGCCTCTTGATTCCTTAAAATAAAGAGCTGGGAGTAGCTGTGGCAACTGGACCTTAAATAATGTTACCAAAAGAGATTTTGTGTTTTAGTTTTTTCATCTAGTTTTTAATATGTATTTACAATCCTGATGGATTGATTGCAAAGTGGACTATGACATGTATCTGACTATAAAGTTATAAGGAAACTGTCTGACACTTAATTTCATATAAATTACTTTAGTTATTTATTCTGGGGCTAAGATATAATTCAGACACATCAGTTTGAATACTGCTGTAGAATGAGTAAATGTAAAGTAAATGCTAGAGTTATAGCTACAGCATCAGGCAGTGAGCTAATGTGACGAATTCAGGCAATTTTAATTTTAGGGACAATGTCCCTTAGTTTTAGTATTTTTCAACAATCATACCATTTATGATTTTATTTTATTTTAGCCATGTCCTTTGGGGGCCCGAGATTTTCGAGAGAAACAGTGTGCAGACTTTGACAATATGCCTTTCCGTGGAAAGTATTATAACTGGAAACCCTATACTGGAGGTAATGTATAACCAGCAGAGCATTCATCATGCTTGAGAGCTTTGCAAATATAAAAGAATATATAAATACATACAAACACACACATACATTCATACACATACTAGTAGAAATCAGTGTTTGCAAATCAAAGCAGGATAATGCTTATAGTACTATACAGTTTCCCTGTAATAAAGTTTATGTTAGTAAAAATGATCAGAGATCATTTATAAAAACCTAATTCTATTTAACAAGGTACAAAAGTCCTAGAAAGGATATAAATCCAAATAATGCTTCTGAATTCTTGAGACTTTCTTGGGATAAATGGATATTACATTATAGCCATTTATAATCACTAAATATTTAGAATTATCACCCTGAAAACAACTTATAACAATATAAATCAAGCTAAAAGTGGCCAGGAAAACCTATATTCTTTCTTGGTCAAAGGCCAAGGATCTTCCAGTAGATTATTATTATTATTTATTAGTGTTGGGGATCATTTTTACCCTTTAATTTGGGCATGTATCAAACACTAATTGTTCAGTAAACACCAGAAGTTTTCTTGTATTCCCCAAATACAAATTAAATCTTGTTAAAATTTTCTCTTGGAGAAATTGAATGTACTTTTAAAAAATTTCTATTGTTTGTTTTTTATTCTACTATCTTGCCTTGAAAATTTTCCGACAGAGCAATATTAAAATAATTTTACATGGACAAGATTCTACCATTCACATTATAATATACTTTGTTACATGTCTAGTCATCTCTCCATCCATTAATCCATTAATTTTTTGATGTGTGTCAAAGTAAATTGTAGTCATTGCTATACTTTCCTCTAAATACTTCAACATGTATAACATTAACCACAGTTCAATATTTACTTACTGTTTTAGAGGTTAGATTATGTACAATGCAATGCACAATCTTAACTGTACTTTCCCTGAGTTCCGACAAATGCGCACACTGCAAAACCCTATTAACGTACAGAACATTACCATACCTCCAAAATTCTCATAGTCCCCATAGTGCTTCCCAGTCAATAGCTGCCTCTACCTATTTCTTTCAAGAGGCAACCCTGTTCTGAAATTTTTTTTCCTTACCATATATTAGTTTTGCTGGTGCCAGAACTTCATATAAGTGAAATCATGTCATATTTACTATTTGGGGCCTAATGTTTTTGAGATCCATCCACGTTATTGCACATATGAATAGCTCATTCCTTTTTATTGCTGAGCAGCATTCCATCGTAAAAATGAGTTTTCCCATCCTGCTCTTGATGACTGACCACCTGAGTTGTTTCTAGTTCTCAGCTGTTCTGAATAAGCTGCTGTGAACATTTTTGTAGCATTCTTTTTGTGAGCATATGTTTTCATTTCTCTTGGGTAAATACTTAGGAGTGGAATTGCTGGGCAATAGGGGAGGTATGAGTTTAGCTTTAAAAGAAATTGCCAGATGTTTTTCCAAAATGATGTACCATATTACAATCCCACCAACAACATATGAAAGTTATGTTCCACATCCTTGCCAACATTTGGTATTTTCAGTCTTCTGTTGGTAGGTGTATAATAATGTCTCAGTGCTGTTTTAATTTGCATTTTCTGATCATTGATTATGTCAAGTACGTTTCTATGTGCTAATTGACCATTTATAAATCTTCTTGGTACTCTTGTAAAGTGACTGTTCTAATCTTTTGTCTATTTTTAATTGGTTATTTATCTTTCTATTCTTGAGTAGTTATTTATCAGATAAATTTCATAAATATTTTATCACATCTTTGGACTTTCCTTTTACTTTTTTAATGTTGTTTAAAAATTAAGATTTTAATTTTGATGAATGCTATTTTTTCTTTTTTTTTTTCCTTTTATGGTTATTGTGTTTAGTGTCCTGTCTTAGAAGCCTTTGCCTTTCTCAACTCAAGAAGATATTTTCTTATGTTTTCTTCTAAAAGCTGTATGGTCGTGGTCTTTATATTTGGATCTATAGTCTAAAAATAATTTGGGGTTATGGTGTATATTTGTCATTTCAATTCTATTTTCTTTCACTTATTTGTCAACAATAGAAACACAATGAAATGTTCACAATGTGCAATGAAATGAAATGATAGCAGTACTATGCTAACACCACACTGACTGAATTATTGTAAATGCATAGTCTTGGACACAGGGAGTGTATGTTCCTCCAACTTTGATCTATTTTTCAAGAGTTCTTTGGATATTCTAGGTGCTTTGCGTTTCTATCTAAATTTTAGAATTGCTATTAATTACTACAGAAAAATATGCTGGGCTTATGATTGCTATCATGTTGAATCTATAGATAGTTGAAGAGGAACTGATAAATTAACAATATTATTTTAACATTGAATATTGAATTCAATAGTGAATTTATGAACATTATATATATATATATGCCGATTGATTAATGTTTTCTTTAATTTTCTTTAAGTTTTCTTTAATTTCTCTCAGCTATGTTTTGTAGTTTTAGGTGTTAGGTCTTGTACTTCTTTTGTTAAATCTATTTCTGAGTAATTTTTTTTGCAACTATTGTAAATAAAAGTTTAAACTATAGCATTTTCAATTGCTTGCTCTAATATCCAAACATACGTAGATTTTTGTGTATTAAATTTGTATTCTGTGACCTTCTTAAATTTACTTAGTTGTTCTCTTAAGAACAACTGTTAGTCCTAATAGTTGTTTTGTAGATTGCTTAGGATTTTCTTGGTAAACAGTCATGTTGTCTGGAAGTAGAAACTGTTTGTATCAATTGTTATGTCTTTTAATTCATGTTCTTGCCTTAATACACTGGATTGGCTCTTCAGTACAATTTGTACATATATGAGTAAATGTATTTTTTTTTGTTCTGTTAATATGGTGAATTGTTTGATAGATTTTTATGTCAGACCAACCTTTTATTTCTAGTATAAACCCCATGTGGCAATGATTTTTTATCTTTTTATATGTTATTGGATTTAGTTTCTAATTTTTTATTAAGGGTATTTGCATCTATTTATTTTAAGGAATTCTGAATTGCAATTTTTTTTTCCTGCCCTGTGTTTGACAAGTTTGGGTATTAGATTTACTCTGGCTTCTAGAAATAGAATCCCTGTATATTTTCAAAGAGATTGTAGGATTGGTATTACTTCTTCTTTAGAATAGATTTCACTACTAAAGCCACTCAGGCTTGGTATTTTCTTTGTGGAAAAAAAAATGTTACAAATTCAACTCCTTTAGTAGATAAAGAGCTATTCACATTTTAAAAAAATTTTTATGTCTTCAAGAAACTATGGGATACTCCCATATACCATTTCTTGACAGAAAATTGATCATAACATTCTCTTACTATCCTGCTTACTATCTATAGGCTCTGAGTGATATATGCTCTTTCATTTCTGATATTGATAATATGTGTTTTCTCTCTTTTTCTTGATCAGTCTTGCTTGAGGTTTATTAATTTTATTAATCTTTTCAAAGAATCAACTTTTGGCTTTAGTACTTTTCTCTTTTATTTTTTTCTCTTGTATTAGTTTTTGCTCTTATATTTATTATTTTTAAATTTTGGGTTTATTTTGCTTTTCTGTATTATCAAACTTGATTTTTTAAAAAATTTCCCTTAATTCAAAATCTTTTATCATTTACTTTGTGATTTCTCCTTTGACCTATGGTTTATTTAGAACTATGTTAGTTTTATTTCCAATTATTTGATATTTTCTAGATTTTTTTGGTTATTGATTTCTAATTTCTACTATGATCAGAGAATACTCTGTATGATTTAAATTTTTTAAATTAATTGAGATTTGTTTTATAGTACCATTTATTGTTTATGTTGGTAATGTGCTATCTATACTTGAAAAGGATGTGTTTTTTGCAATTGTTGGATACAGTGTTCCATAGATATCCATCACATCAAGTTGGCTGTTAGTGTTGTTTAAATCTTTTATATTCTTTCTTTTTTTTTTTTTTTTTTTGCTGTACTTCTTCTATCAGTTACTGGGAGAAATATGTTAAAAACTCAATTATATGGCTTTGCTTTCTTTTTTGCAAGTTTTTCAAGTTGCTTTTATTAGGTACCTATAAATTTAGGATTGCTTTGTCTTACTGTAGGAAGAAAAGAAGTATCTGAAAAATAATTTACAGATTTAATAATTAGCATCTAGGTAATTTTTTTTTAAAGATTTTATTTATTTATTTGACAGAGAGAGATCACAGGTAGGTAGAGAGACAGGCAGAGAGAGAGAGAGAGGGAGGGAAGCAGGCTCCCTGCTAAGCAGAGAGCACCATGTGGGACTCAATCCCAGGACCCTGAGATCATGACCTGAGCCGAAGGCAGCAGCCCAACCCACTGAGCCACCCAGGTGCCCCCAGCATCTAGGTAATTTTAAGCTTAGTGAATTTACCCTAAATTCATAATAAGCTTTCACTTCATAAAAGCTTTCACTTTTCACTGAAGGTAACTGGTAATGATGTGACCTAATGTTTAGAGAATCATCTTAAATCTCTTTTCAAAATAATAGCAGTACCTCTTCTGAAAACTCACTGTAGTTGAGTGGAGTGCCTGGATGGCTCAGCTGGTTCAGTGTCTGACTCCTGATCTCAGCTTGGGTGTTGATTTCAGGGTCATGAGTTCAAGACCTGTGTTGGGCTCCATGCTGGGTGTGGATCCCACTTTAAAACAAAACCAAAAAACCCCTCTCTGTAGCTAAGGAAGCTGAACACATCTTCTGAAATGAAAAAGGGTGAAATGTATTCTTATTATTATCACATAGTATAGTAGTCTAAGGAATACAGCCATAGTATTTATATGTTCTACATATCAAATGCTACCTTACATAATTAAATTGTGTTAGAATTGAGTAAACAAAAGTCATGTTTTCTTTTTAAAGCCTGGCACATAAAAAGCTACAATAAATTCTAAAGCATTACAGTAAAAGAAAAAAATGGGAAAAGAACTATACTAGATAGTAATGAAAAAAATCCCAGTAAAGTTCATTGAACTTTGAGTAAGTTTATTTATAAGAATCTTACAAAAATGAATATAAATACCTTGATTATTAGTTTAGGAAGAAATTATTCTACTTATTACTTGTTATATTTGTGATAAGGAGAGCAAAAGGTATCATTAACTTAAGTCTAATAATAACATATCAAATTATATAGAAGTTCTATAACCTAAACATTGAAAATAGAAGCAAACGTGGACTTAGGCCAGAGGAGGTAAACTGGCAGTTCAGGAACCAGTCTTTACTTACATAGATGTTTTCATCTCTAGTATTTTTGAAAACTTTGAATGAGTTATCAAAAAACATTTTTTATTTTAAAACTCTAGGTTTCCATCTTCTCATGAAAAAACAGTATTTGACAATATTGGGCCATTTTCTTGCATTATACAACAATCAATTATAATAATGATCTTTAATGCAATGTTCTTTCTAATTTACCATTGTCTCTACCACTCATTTGGCTTGTCTCTTTGATTTCACATACCTTCGATGAGATTTGTAATTTCTACTGAAATTAAGCATGTCATTTTATCCTTCTGCCTTATTTTCATTGTTAGAAATGATCTTTTTTTATTTCAAAGAGAAATTTTATCAGCATGAGTAGAATAAAAGCAAAATATTTTAAGCTTCATCAAACGAAAGTTGGACATAAAGTGTTTTTAAGTCATAATTTCAATCAGTAGTTACTGATTAGAAGTAACTTTCTCATGCAATGTTTCAAATAAAATAAATTAATACATATTACACCTTTCCAATATATTATGAGAGTATGATATTATTCTGCTTGTTTTTTTTTAATTGCTACTATTTATGCCTATTTTTCACATCAAGCTTAAGAAATACAAATTTCAGTGACAAAATGAAAATGATGTAGTTCTTCTATTCATAAATAAAATTAGGTATTTTTAAATTATTTGTGTTTAATGCTATATGTAATTATCTTTGATTTTGTAACAAGAATTATTCAAATTTAATGCTATAATGAATTTTACCTTTGATTTGCTTATCTCATAAAAACTTACCTCTACACTAAAGCCACATTCATGGAATACAGTTTGTTTAAAGTGGGTAGTAATTGAGAGGTTTGGTTTTGTTGTTGTTGTTTTAAATAACTACCATATCCTTGCTTTAAGTAGAGTTTTTGTATCAGCTTCAGTTAATAAGTGACAAATGTTGTAGAAATTTCCCATTTGCTATGTGAAGTTATTGTGCCAAGCCTCAAACATTTATTTTCTTAGTTTTTTAAAAGTTTTTATTTATCCATTTTTTTCAACATTCAGGTACCTCCACTGTGTTCCCTTTTGACCTAAAATATATTATTAAATATATACTGGAAATACCTGAACATATTAAACCTTAAAACTGTTCAACAGATCTTCTGTCAAGTTGCATAAACAATGAAAATAAATATCAAATTTTAGCAAAAGAGGGAAGAAACCTACACATCTGGGTATATAGTGAGTGAATGATGTCTGTATGAATTGTAAATTTACTGTGGTTAATATGGAATCACTGTTTCTTAAAAGAACCACTCCATTTATTTCTTTTCTGCTGTATTTGTCCAGGTGGGGTAAAACCTTGTGCATTAAATTGCTTGGCTGAAGGTTACAACTTCTACACTGAACGTGCCCCTGCAGTGATTGATGGGACTCAGTGCAATGCGGACTCTCTGGATATCTGTATCAATGGGGAATGCAAGGTTGCTCCAATTTTGAATTTTACTCCTTTGGTTGGGGGAGGGGGCGGCTTTTGAGACTTTTGTCTTTTTTCTCAGATGGTCGCTCCTAATTAATACTATGCTCAGTTTTAATAAAGAGAGCTACATTTTAGAGAAATTCAATTTCCAATCAGGTTAACAATACACACCGCTAAAGGTAGACTAGCCTATTCATATTCAAACATTATGTAGATATGATTTATTTTGGTGTTCCAGTTATGTATGTACTAATTGCTAGAGCTCTGAATATATTTTGGACTTTGATTTCTATTATTCTGTTCCATTTATAAACAGATTACAAAGATGATAGGAAGAGAGAGGGAACAAGGATTTAGCTCATATTCATATGGCTACCACATGTTTTCATTGGAAGGTTGTTTAATACATTTCATAGCATAATTTTTCCTCGAAGTGTGAAGCAGCTATGTTCCTCCTACTTTGTCTCTTTTTGAAGCATGTGAAGCACAGTGGTTTTCATTATAGAGTTAGTCTTTACCTTACTAAAGCATTTTCTTTAGAGAATTAGCCAGACTAGTTGAGAATTTTAAGAGCAAATCCATGCTATTTTCCTAGACCTGTGTATAAAACTTAACCATAATAAGAAAAGCCATAAAAACCACTGTTCTCATAACTTTTTTCACTGTTTGTTTTTACTTTATATTAAGAAGAAGCACAAAACTAAGTCTCAGAAACAGAGAAAGAAGTGATAAAAACACTATCTGTTTTGTGTCATAATTTCTTGTGGAAGTTTCTGTCCTTTAGGCTACTTGATTCTCAATATACCTGATGATCCTGTGCATGTGTGTTATTTCTATGACAGCATTAAAATTCTTGGGGGTAGCAAAGACAAAAGTACAGGTTTTATTCAGAGATCACATGCCTGATATCAATGGCTAAAGGTCATTATACAAATTCAAGTGCCAAAATATGTACCAGAAATATATAAAAATCCATATTTCTTTGATTAAATGCAAAACTGAAAGGTAGAATTTCAGCTCCCAAGATCATATACTTGCCTGTCCTTGTTTTTATGACAATTTTATTCAGCTGGTGGAAATAGGTATTCTTTTTTAAAGGTTTACCCTGTTTTGAATTCCGTAATTAATCCTTGACACTAACAATTGGATATCCAAAAGCGTCAGTGATTTAGAAAGGTCAAACCATAATGCTCAGTCACAACTCCTGCTGTTATAACCCTATGTAGGACAACAGGACAACATAGTATTTTTCTTAATTCTTGCATTTCTTTCTTTCTTTTTTTTTAAGATTTTGTTTATTTATTTGACAGAGAGAGACACACAGCAAGAGAGAGAATGCAAGCAGGGGAGTGGGAGAGGGAGAAGCAGGCTGCCCACTGAGCAGGAAGCCTGATGTAGGGCTTGATCCCAGGACCCTGGGATCATGACCTGAGCTGAAGGCAGTCACTTAACCAACTGAGCCACCCAAGTGCCCCAAATCTTGCATTTCTTGATTGAAGGTATAAGTAAGAGTCCATTGCCAACAAATTATAATATTTTAAGATTTGGAGCATGGATTCTATAAATGAAAAAGAAACCTAGGTTAGAAATACAGACATACATTCCTGGGGAATCAGAATTCTTTTCCTTTAAACTTATTTGTCGAGAAATGTTAGCTAAGAAATTACTAGACTGGGAAGGAAAAAGTGGAAAGAAGAAAATACTTCCTGTTTTGATTTCCTTTACTGGAAAAACAAATAAATGAATAAGTTATATTTATTTGGTTAGTTACAGTTCTAAGTGTTCCTCTTTATGACATACTGAATATTCTTCTCTGTTTTCAGCATGTAGGTTGTGATAATATTTTGGGATCTGATGCTAGGGAAGATAGATGTCGAGTCTGTGGAGGAGATGGAAGCACATGTGATGCCATCGAAGGGTTCTTCAATGATTCGCTGCCCAGAGGAGGTGAGTGTGTAGAGAGAACTCTTCTTCACACCTCTGTTGTCCTGGGAATAGCCAAAACAGTTGATTTCTTTCCCACCCCCTTTAAAAATTTTTTTTTATTTAGGCAGGCAGTGTTTTTTCCCCAAGTTGCTTTTAGTCTCTTAAATATTAAATATTGATCCATGTAAGATATTTTAAGAAAATATTGTTCCCTTTCTACTTGACTTCATTTAGCCATGTTTCCCTCGGATCTGAATTCCCACAGAGCACTGATGGGAGGAGCATGTGTTGAGGAAAAAAAAACATGAACCAGTATTATACATGTTGAGGCTTTAAAGACTATCTTGAGCTAGTTTAGAGAAAAAGAAAAATACTCTAGATGTGTTCATGAACCCAAAGGGGAATTTGCTCATATTGCATAATTTATAAAGTACTAAGTCAAAGAAAGATTTGAAGAACAAGGAAACTTATTACTGAATGGTTACTAAACACTCATTTTCTGACCAAAGCTGCTCATGCTGCTTATTCCTGGCTATCTTCTGTGTTTCAGGCTACATGGAAGTAGTTCAGATACCAAGAGGCTCTGTTCATATTGAAGTCAGAGAAGTTGCCATGTCGAAGAACTATATTGGTGAGTAGCATATTTTGCTAGATTTTTAAAAATTACTGAGGAAAAGCAACACATTATCTTGAAGGAAAACAATATTGCTTGGATAGAACACTTTCATGGTAAAATCAAGTTTTATAAGACCACACTGAAGAGCTAAACAAAATTAGTGGTTTATAACTTACTCTTCACTGGGTTAGTTATTTGATTTTTTGAAAATCAATTTTAATGAGATATTTATATATGACAAAATGCATTTATTATAAGTATACATTTCAGGGGTGCCTGGATGGATCAGTTGGTTAAGTATCTGCCTCTGGCTCAGGTCATGATCCCAGGGTCTTGGAATCGAGCCCCACATCAGCTCCCTCCTTTGTGGTCTCCCTCTGTGCTCTCTCTCACTCTATCTCTAAGCAACTAAATAAAATCTTTTAGAAAAAAGTAAGTATACATTTCAAAGAGTATTGACAATTATATATACATAGAAGTTATAATATATAAATATATAAATAACATAAGTATTAATTACTATAAATACATGAATTATTACTTTAAATATATATTACTATATATAAATCTATTTATATATAGATATACACCACATATTTTTATATTTATATATTTATGTATATATATAAAACACCACAGCCAAGACACAGCATTTCCAGGACATTCTCTTATTGGCCTTTGCAGTCAATTTCCCTCAAACTCAGCCTTAGGTAAACACTAATTTCTTTTCGGACATTATGTATTTTATTTTTAGTTGTTCTGAAATTTCACATGAATGGGACCATAAAGTCTGTACTCTTATGTCTGGTTTTTTTTTTCACCCAGGATGTTTTTGAGATTTATCTACATTTTTGAGTAATAAGTTGAGTATATTTAAGTTCACACCTTTATATTGCCAAGTAATTTTCCATTGTGTGGACATACCATAATTTGTTTATCAACTCACTTGATGGATATTTGAGTCATTTACAGTGTTTGACTCTTATGAATACAGCTTCTTTGAACACTTAGAGACAAACATTGTGTAGACATATATTTTCATTTCTTATGGATAAAATCCTAAGAGCAAAATGGCTGGGTCATATGGTATGTACATGTTTAATTTTATAAGAAATTACTAAACTGTTTTCCAAAGTGGTGGTTATCATTTATATTCCTACAAGTACTGTAGAAGAGTTTTGGTTGCTTTATATTCTTGTTAATACTTGATATTGTTGACCTTTTATTTTACTTTTTTTAAAGATTTCATTTACTTATTTGAGAGAGAGAGAGAGCTTGAGAGGGGAGAAGATCAAAGGGAGAAGCAGACTCCCCATGAAGCTGGGAGCCTGATGTGGGACTTGATCCTGGGACTCCAGGACTATGACCTGCACAGAAGGCAGTCACTTAACCAACTGAGCCACCCAGGCGCCCTATTGTTGACCTTTTAAATTTTACCCTTATAGGTATCTTTTTTTGTGAAGTGTCTCAACAAATATTTTGCCTAGTTTAATTTTTTTTCTCTTAATCGAATTAGGAGTTCTTTGTATATTTTAAATACATGTCTTTGCTCAAATATATATTTTATGAATATCTTTTTGAGGTCAGTGGCTTTTTTATTCCTTTTCTTAATGGGTCTTTTGATTTTCACAAAATCGAATTTATTAATTTGTTTATAGTTTATGCTTTTTTGTCTTGCCTTAGAAATTTTGCCTTCCCCAAGGTTGCAAATATTGTCTTCAATGTTTCTTCAAGAAATGATAGTTTTAGGGGGCGCCTGGTGAGCTCAGTTTAAAAAGTTTAAAAAGTGTCTGACTCTCGGTTTTGGCTCAGGTCATGGTCTGAGGATTGTTTTGGCTCAGGTCATGGTCTGAGGATTGTTTTGGCTCAGGTCATGGTCTGAGGATTGTGAGATGGAACTCTGCAACTGGCTCCACAGTCAGCACAGAATCTGGTTGAGATTCTCTCCCTCTCCTCCCTTCCCTTCAGCCCCTCCCTTCTCACTCATGCTTACTCTATCCCTCTCTCTCAAACTGAAAAAACAGTGAATTACAGTTTAGCTTTTATATTTAGATATATGACCCATTTTGAGTTCTTATATAAGGTATAAAGTAAGGGTTCAGTTTGTTTGTTTGTTTGTTTTCATATAGATATTCAGTTACCATAGCACCATTTGTTGAAAAGGCCATCATTTGGGGTGCCTGGCTGGCTCAGTGGGTTAAAGACCATCATTTCCCCCATTGAATTACCTAGACATTTCTGTTAAAGGTCATTTAAACATGAATGTATGGGTCTCTTTTTGTTCCCTTCCATTGATATATATATATAGGTATCTTCCTTAAATCAAAACTATGTTGTATTAATTAATAAGAGTTTTCTAGTAGAATTCCAAAATAGGAAGCATTGGGTTTTCAAATTTGTTCTTCTTTCTCAAAATAATTTTTGCATATCTAGGTCCTATACATTTCTGTATGCAGTTTAAAATAAACTTGTCAATTTCTGCAAAAAGAGATTATATGGACTGTGTAGATCAATCTGGGGAGAACTGGTATCTTAAAGATAATATCTTCCAGTACACAAAAAGATTTACCTATATATTTATTTAAGTCTTTATATTTGTTCACCAGTGTTTATTTTTCAGTGTATGGGTCTTGCACCCATTTTTTCTTAAATCTACCTTTAAATATTTCATGCTTTTTGATGTTATTATAAATGGTATTGATATTTTAATTTCATTTTTGAAAGATTTATTGTTATGTAACAATACAATTGCTATCTTTTTGTATTGATCTCATGTCCTGTGATTCTTTCAATCCATGAGAGTGGAATATCTTTTAGTTTGTGTTCTTTTCAGTTTCTTTCACCAATGTTTTATAGTTTTTTAGAGCACAGGTCTTTTACCTCTTTTGTTAAGATTATTCATGGGTATTTTATTCTTTCTGATGCAGTTGTAATTGGGATTGTTTTCTTTCTTTTTTTTTTTTAAATATCTTATTTATTTATTCATCGGGGGTGGGAGGAGGCAGACTGGCAGAGGAGGATGCAGGCTCCCCACTGGGCCGAGAGCCTGATATAAGACTTAACCAACTGAGCTTAACCAACTGAGCCACCCAGGCATCCCTGGGATTGTTTTCTTAATTTCTCTTTCTGCTACTTTGTTATTGCTGTATAGACACACTACCAATTTCCGGGTATTAATTCTGTATTCTGCAACTTTACTGAATTCTTTTATACTTCTGATAGTTTTTTGGTGGAGTCTGTAGGATTTTCTATATATAGTATCATGTCATCTGCAAACAATGACACTAACTTCTCAGCTTAAGAACAACTGATTCAAAAGTTTTATGAGTTTTCCAGTTGTTTACTGTTGGAGGGCAAGTTCAATACCAGTTATCTCAACATGGAAAGAAGTAGAAATTCTTATTATTTGATATTTGATCCTTTAAGACAAATTTAGACTCTTCAGAAACCTCTAGCAAGACCTGGATGAGTTCTTATTCCCTTGGAAATATCCCCTTGCTTAAATATTTTTAAAGATAAGACCACATCTAGAATGTTTCTTTAGATGGAACATTAGTATTATCAGGCTCTTCCTTCCTTTATTTAAGAAAACCTCTTTATTAGGTCACGTGGGTGGCTCACTCAGTTAGGTGTCCAAACTCTTGCTTAAACCTCAGGTCATGATCTCAAAGGTCATGAGATCAAGTCCTGTGTGGGACTCCACACTGAGTGGGGGAGTCTGCCTGGGGTTTCTCTCCCTCTGCTCCTACCCCCACTCTCTCTCTCACTCTTCCTAAAATAAATGAGTAAATTAAAAAAAAAAACACCTCTTTATTTTTATGCCATAATTTTGGATTCTTTTCCACATCAAAAGACTAAAAAATAAGAATCCTAATATCAGATTTTTCCCTTTGATAATGCTCTGTCTATAAAGTCACATCTTCCTCCCTTATTCATTCGTTTTTAAATACTTTGTGTTTTTCTGAATTTATTATAGTACAAGCAAAAGCGAGTTAAGATCTTTTCATTAAGTAGTTGAAAAAATAGAAAGTGAGAGTTAAAATTGAAGGAGAATTCAGAGCTACTGGTGGTGGGTGGAGGAGGCTTGTTTTAATTTTTGTTTTCAATATTTCATATCATACAGTCTCAGATGTCCTTATATAGCTAAAGTACTTTCAATGTGTTAAGTGACAGAAAACTAGTTGACAAATCCCAAAAGATTAGTTAGACTTATTTTTGACAATTAAATGAATTTTCTCAACATATCTGGAGTCAAGAAAGTACAAGTAACTTGCCAGGCAGACAGGGTTGGGGGTATGGAAATGGTATATAATATTAAGGACAAGTGGTAGAGGTCCAGAGAGTCAGAGACTCTATGTGCCATGACCTTTTTAGTGCTTTTGAGCTGCTTGTTCATCTGGCCTGAGAAAATTTTGTGTGTGTGTTTTTTAAAGGTTTTTGTTTTTGGTTTTTTGGTTTTTTAAGTGTACATGCATGCACAGGTTGAAGGGGAGAGGGAGACAGAGAGAGAAGACTCTCTGCTGAGCATGGAGCCCTATGTGGGGTTTGATCTCACAACCCTGAGGTCATGACCTGAGCGAAACCAAGTCAGATGGTTAGCCAACTGAGCCACCCAGGCACCCCTGTGATATAAAGGTTTTGAAGAAGCTAGTATGTTAACAAAAAATTATGCTGACATGTTTGTCATTGTCAAAGTATGATCATTATTATTAAAATTATCATCATCCTATTTATTTATGGGAGTTTTTTTATAGTAGTGCTAATAGTCCTTTTTCTTATCACATATTTATAAAACTTTTTTAATAAAAATTTTTAATACTTTTCTACAGATGTTTAAAAAGTTATGCATGCATATTTATTAAGCTTATTCTTTATAGTTTGTGAGGTATTTTTTTGCCATGCTTAGAAAACCTTTCCAGGGTGCCTTGGTGGCTCAGTGGGTTAAGCCTCTGCCTTCGGCTCAGGTCATGATCTCAGGGTCCTGGGATCAAGCCCCACATTGGGCTCTCTGCTCAGCAGGGAACCTGCTTCCCCCTCTCTCTCTGCCTGCTGCTCTGCCTACCTGTCATATCTCTCTCTCTCTCTCTCTCTCTCTCTGTCAAATAAATAAATAAATAAATCTTTAAAAAAAAAAAAAGGAAAGAAAGAAAACCTTTTCATACCCTAATATTACTTTTTTAAGTTCTTCCATATTTTCTTTCTAACATTTTATTATTTAACTATGTATACATTTAAATATTTACCCATCTGGCATTTATTCTTTCTCTCTTTTTTAAATTTTGTTTTTATTCAGGTGAAATTGATATAATGTAGAATTTAATAATTTTTAAAAATATTTTATTTATTTATTAATTAAAGATTTTATTTATTTATTTGACAGAGAGATCACAAGTAGACAGAGATGCAGGCAGAGAGAGGGGAGGAAGCAGGCTCCCTGCTGAGCAGAGAGCAGGATACTGGCCTCTATCCCAGGACCCTGAGATCATGACCCTGAGCCGAAGGCAGAGGCTTACACCACTGAGCCACCCAGGCGCCCTATTTATTTATTTTGAAAGAGAGAGTATACAGGGAGAGGGGCCAAAGGGAGAGAATCTTAAGCAGGCTCTGTGCTGAGCACGGAGCCCGGTATAGGACTCAATGTCAGGACTCTAAGATCATGACCTGAGCTGAAATCAAGAGTCAGACACTTAACTATGTCACCCAGGTGCCCTGGGTTTATTTCTTCACTGTTTGGCTCCATTTTTCTGTCTGTCTGCATGCCAGTACCACAAGTCCACTTCATCTCATATTCATGTAATTATAATTTTAAGTTTTAGGCAAGAAAGTCTGCTCCCTACTCTTACTGTCATCCCCAATTATTGCTTTTCTTATAGTTTCCCTTGCTAGTTTCATGTGTTTATTCCTCCAGATAAAACTTTCATTTCTTTTTATTACTATCATCAATAAATACTTAACATCTTCTTGGCATTCACATACAAAATTACATGTTAATTTGTACTTAAGCAAATGGCCAAGAATCCTATCTCCAAGTGGAAATGAATTGGATACTCATTGTACACTCCAGTGCAGTTAATAAGTGACATTGTGGTAAATAAAGTTTTACATTTTTAGATAGACTTTTTTTTTTTTTTTTAGCTTTGAAATCTGAAGGAGATGATTACTATATTAATGGTGCCTGGACTATTGACTGGCCTCGGAAGTTTGATGTTGCTGGGACTGCTATTCACTACAAGAGACCAACTGATGAACCAGAATCTTTGGAAGCTCTAGGTCCCACCTCAGAAAATCTCATTGTCATGGTAAATGTGTCTTTGCCACTTAACTTTTTCCATTTGTGATCTGCCTTTTGAGGTACAGAGGGGCAGGCTTTATTATCTCTGTTTTACAGGTGGTGATATTAAGGTTAATAAAGGTAAAATGATTTACCCAAGGGTATCAAATCTGTGTAAGGTTAAGGCCATATTGCTCCTTCCATATGACTGATCTTTTCAATGCCTGCTTAAATAGTATTTTTATAACCAAACAAGGCGTTTAAGAGAAATGATTCTAAATTACCCATGAAAATAGGAGGAGAAAATTCAATATCATTCTGTGTGTTCTACAGGTTATCTTAAATTTCCTATAAGACTTACTTTATGACATTTTCTTCTTCAAAAGAAATAATAAATATTTGAATGAAGCCTCATTGTATTTTAATTATCTTCACCAGTTGTTTTCAATGGCAGGTTCTGCTTCAGGAACAGAATTTGGGAATTAGGTATAAATTCAACGTTCCCATCACTCGGACCGGCAGTGGAGACAATGAAGTTGGCTTTTCATGGAATCATCAGCCTTGGTCAGAATGCTCAACTACTTGTGCTGGAGGTAAGACACACACTAGGCAGCCCACCCAGAGGGCAGATGGAAAGCAAAACATATTCTGAGCTATGCTTTGTGTTTGCTGAAGAAGCTAATTGGAAACATTTCTTGCAGGTTTGCTTCAAGCTGTAATTTAGCAAAAGAAACTTTGCTTTAATTATATTATATTCCATTTGTTTTTAACCTCATGTAATTTGTACAGATTTGTTGGTAAAATACATCTTGGCACAATGAGTGTCTCTGCTGGTGCTTCTCCCAAGACTATCTTGAAGGTGGGCTGTTTGCTTTTCGTGAACACATTCTTGGTAAAGAACATCATGAGTTTTAAATAAGAAAATGAGCAAGAATCAGACGGCACAGATTCAACTTCTTGTAATGGGGGATGAGAATGTATGTCTGTGTGCTTGTGTGTTTGTGTTTGTGTGCTTGTGTGTTTCCCACAAACCTGTTCAAACTCCCTTCTCCAGCCATCACAGTTAAGGGGCTATATACTGGGATACTACGATAACTCCTGGTGTCTGGGTCTCTGGGTTAATGGTGTATGCTGACCCCATTATAGTCCCTCAGAGAGGTAGCTGCTAGGCGGTGGTTGGTGATGTGTTGGTTGTCCCATGTGCGTTTTTCATGGGTGCCTTTTCCCCACAATTTACTCTATTCCTAATCCTCCTCCCTCTAGTGGCCACCAATGCAATTCTTTACCTCTGGCTGGGAGAGCAGGACAGTTGGCTTCCTTCAAAGCCAACACCCTTGCTGCTGCATGGACTGGTGAGTAGAAGTGCTGTGCAAGCAGCATCTTCCTTCTCTCTGGAGACTAAATGCATCGCCTCCACCGTACACCTTGGTCCCAATAGGCAAGGAAACAAACCTATCCCTCAGGCCTAGGCTTGCTTAGAGCACATCACCATTCCAAAAGCAAAGATTCATTTTGAATAGTGATATTTAGAACGGGAGAAATAGAAATAAGGTGAATCATCCCATTTTACCCCATTTCAATGTATTAACTATTTTCCCTTTCTAAACTGCTCAGAAACATATGATTGGACATGGCCTTTACCCTATCTTGTCTTGTACTCATTGAATTTCTAAAGTCCTCTGATTCTTGAGGCTCGAGTATTTTCACGAAATGATTATTATATAATATTCAGTATTTTTAGAATCATTCACAAATAAATCATTGATTAGCTACTCCAACTTTAGTAGTAAACATGATATAAAACATCAAAAAAGCAAATTAATAATACTGTCTTGTCCTGTGTGAAGTGTCATGAAATATGGTTATATATAATTTGTGGCATATTTTATTTTTTAAAAGATTTTATTTATTTACTTGACAGAAAAAGAGAACACAAGTAGGCAGAGAAGCAGGCAGAGAGAGAGGGGGAACTAGGCTCCCCGCTGAGCAGAGAGCCCAATGCAGGGCTCAATCCCCAGACTCTAAGATCATGACTTGAGCCAAAGGCAGAGGCTTAACCCACTGAGCCACCCAGGTGCCCCAATTTGTGGCATATTTTTAAAAGATCTCTAATTCCAATCCATTTTATGTGTGAAATGGCTAGTGATTTATAATGTAAAGTTATTAAAACTGTAAGACATTGCTATATATTTTAATAAAATAAAGGATATTTGAAACTAATTGTTCAAATGAATGCCACTGTATTATATTTTAGTGGCATTTATACATATGTATTTCTTGTTCCAATTAAATTTATTTTTATTCAAGCTACAAATTAACTTATCTCTTTCACATACCAAAAAAGAAAAAAAGCCTTCAGGACAACAGTACATACATAATTCAGGCTCTGAAGTATAAGGTAGAATAAAGTTATTAAGGAAGAGTCAAAATAAAGTTAGGAAATCTAATGAGGAAAGTCTAAATGTTGAGGATGATTAGCTTGGAGAAGGGAAGGCTGAGGGAAAGTATATTAGTATCTTGAAGTCTATGACAGAATGTTGAATGAGAAATTCTTAGTGCCTGTACGTCTTTGTACTAAAAATTGCTATATTTGGGGATGGTTTAGATACAGTGTTTCTGAGGCCAAGGAGGGATTAAGTGAATTCTCAGTGTTCCTTCTAACCCTATGATTCTTTTGTTCAAAAAGGAGAGAGCCTGACAAATAGGGCAGGTGTTAGGCCCATGAGAACTGAATTTAGAAGAAAAGCTGTAATTTTATTAAAGATATATGAAAAATCTAAAGGAGTGTTTTCCATAACACTCGCATTGGGAAATCATCATATAAAAATGATTTCTTGTGGTAGAGAATAAAATATAAAGAAAAGCAAGGAAAGAGAAAACCCTCGGGAAGGAGAATTTTCTCTGTTGTTCTCTGTTCTGGAGCTTACTGATTGTAGATATTTGAGGTGGTTCTTGAAATTGGAATTTTGCTCAGTTGTACATGATTATGACAACAGGCATGAGGCAGTTTCGAGGCCATTGTCTTTTTTGGAAGAGAGATGTATAGTGCTTGGAAGTCGGCAGGGATAGTGTGAATAGCTGCCATTCAGGTGGCTTGGTAAATGGTTCTCAAAGTGTGGCCACTGCACTGGTAGCATCAGCATCACCTGAGAATTTATTAGAAATGCTACTTTGGGGACCCGATCTCAGATCTACAGAATAGAACATCTGGGTGGGCTTCAAAAGTCTGTTTTAAATAGCTCTCCAGGTGATTGTGATGCTTGCTCAAGTTTGAGTACTAATGGTTTGGTTGACAGAGAAACTGAAACCTGGAGACATGGAATCTCTGTCCTCCTCACTGACATCTGTGCATCTCTCTAGACTCACTCTGCACCTAGAACAATACCTAGAGTACATTGGGTACTCAATAAATATTTATAGATGAGTGGGAGAGCAAAAGGAATTAACTATTTTGGCAATTATTTACCTGTGCTAGTTTTTTCCAGTGTAGGAAGTAAGAGTTTAGAATTGTTGATTTTCTTAGGAGGTACAGCAGTTTTTAATTGGGATAAAGTCAGTACTTAATTGGGATATTTCACTCTCATCTTTCCAGGGCAGTGCTAGGTGTCTTGAGGACACCAGAGTTTTTTAAAATGGAAAAAGAGAAAACAAGAAAGATCTCAAAGAACTCTCTGTTGCAATCTCACAAGACTCTGCAGTGATCTCACCTATTACTCTCCTGCATATGTTTTATTAGTGGCAAATAACAAACTCTGAGTTTGGGAGCAATGCTGATAGCTTTCTCTTATGATATCTCTTAAGATAAGAAGTTTTGAGATTGTTTTTCTGTTGCTTAGCAGACCCAATGACAAATCTTATGCTGCAGGAAATATTGCTGGTGATTCAGTCTAAGTAATGGTCTTTTCTCTGAGTAAGTGATGAAACACTTCCGTAGCCTGAATAAGAACATTGAGATGCTGTGGGGTGTTGTCTTTAGGATAAATGTGATTTTTAAGATACAGTTGTGATTCTTCCTCTGAGAGACATGCAGGCCCAATGAATTAAAACGTGACTATTTTCTGAACCACTGTTAACTCCTACTAGAGTTCTGTTTCTTTATTCCTTATCCAGAGTGTTATATGCTCTGTGATTTATCTGATTCTCAAATTTATATACTACCACTGGATTCATGATTAATGTGTTAATTGATAAAGCTTGGCTAGGTAAAGAGAATTATATTATTTTTGAAAACAAAGCTTTAGAAATTTTTTCAAAGTGGTAATTTAGGCCACTGTGTCTTTGCACTGCAACTTTTAAAGTTTCAAATAACAAATACTGAATATTTTCCTTTGATATTAGTCATACATGCTCACTTTTTACTCACTTTGGCTGGATATGTGGTCCTCAGATTTTAACATCAGAATTGCCTGGATGTCTTATTCAAATAAGATTGCTAGGTTCTGCTCCCAATTTCAGATTCAGTAGGTCTGGGATAGACCCCAAGAATTTGCACTTATGAGGTGTCCAGGTGATGCTGGTGCTAGTGGTTCAGGAACCATGCTTTGAGAAACACTGGGTTAGACACTTAGATTTCATAAAGTAAATGCCTATTAAAACAAAGTAGCAAATCATTTAGGTAATAATCCATATTACAGTTATAATCTACATCACAGCTAGTCTTTTTAATGATAAATGGCTCTATAGCTCAGCTACATAATACTAAATAAAATGTTATAGTTTATAGAGCATTTTCTGGTACTCTGTTACATTTGATCATCATCAACAGCACTGTGAGCCTAGGCATTGCTATTATTATCCCTATTTTGTACACAAAGCCCAAGTGAGGTAACTTCCTAAAATCAAGACTTAGAAATTAAGTGTTTAGTGATTTTTTTTAAATGTAGCAGTCTCTCTTAATAAATATGGTCCTTTACCTTGAACAGAGCATTTCCACCAGTTGATAGCCTCCATAGAGCAACATGATAAATCCCTACTAAAAAAAAAAAAATCTCCTTCACTAGTTTGAAATTTTATTTTTTCAAATGCTTTGCCTAAAGCCAGTGCTTCTTAATTTTGGTTGTACATTGGAATCACCTGGAGAACTTGGAAAAAATTCTGATGATGATTGGGCCCGCACCCCGGAAGTTCTGATTTAATTTGTCAGGAATGTGGCCTGGGCATCAGATTTTTTAAAACTCCCTAGGTGATTCCATCATGCAGCCAAGGTTGGGAAGTCCTGCCATTGAGGCTGATGGAAAGAGTTTTAGTATTCAGATAATTTGCATTCAGATACAAATGCCATTAGTAGTATTAACTCACATTTCTGTTGCTAATTAGCTACTAGTTAAATAATGCAAATATTAACGAGATTTATTTATAAGTATTTGGGGTGGAAAAGTGGAATAGGACATCAGCATAGGGAATGAAAAATGTAGTAGGATGCCAATTAATTTTATAATTTTGTTTAGTGTGGCCATCAGCCTTGGACATGCCTTTAGAAAGCTCTTTTTCAGTTTATTTACATGCTCTCTTTACCTGATGGATCACTTATAAGCATCTAATCAATGCTTTTGAAACTGACTGAAACTATTAAGTATTGTTTCTTAACCTTTTCACTAAGACCTAGTGAAATTGTGCTAAATCCAAAGTTCTCCCTCTAATTTCAAATTTCTGTGGTACTTAAGGGAGTTACAATGAATAAGTGGTTATAAACTCAACCAAGTTTAATTTAAACACACAAGTCAGAGGCAAATGGCTCCTGTTTTAACTCACCATTTGGGAAAAATGATAACTTTTTTTTTCTCTTTGTGACATGGTTCTAGAGGAAGTCATCTATTGTTTTGGAAATTTTGTTTCATTAGGAAATGAGTTTTTGCAAAATGCAGCAGTATTCATGATAATTTCCTTCTCTACTGGCTGGCTGTGCTCTCATTTCCAACCATTTAAACCGTTCTCTTCCTCCCTCACCCCTCCTCTTACCTGATGCAACCCATAGGCTTTAAAGCAAAGCTTTGCAAAGCTAATTAACTGAGAGTCACTGCACTGTGGCGTTCAAGTTTGTACCTGTTCTGTTAAAAAGAAAGTCTTAAGAATGCTTTATTTGTGATGCAAAGAAAAGTCAGAAATACATGAATATTTTACATGTATTTTTTTAAATTTATGCTCTAAATATAGTCTTTGGCCTGCAATTGCCTCTTTTGATACCGGCTGATTATTTTCTCTAAATTTTTTTTTCTAAGGTTTTCTTTATCTTTGTATAGAAGTACAAAAACTGCATAGAAAAGAACTCAATTTTGTCAGGTTTCTGCTGACAAATTTTGGCATCTCTTTGTTGAACATTGCCTGGCAGCTCAGAGAGAAAAAGATAAGTTAAAACTATAGTTATATTGAGAGGGAGAAGGGAGAAGACAGTTTTATTTTTAGAGGCAATTTTTATTTGATTTGATTTATATATATATATATATATATATATATATATATATATACAGATTTTTTTCATATATATATACTATGGGGTTATTCGGGAATGTTTCCAATCAATTGTTTTTGACCACTTGATTTTATCATTAGTTTTTATTTTACGTTTACCTAGCCTGATTAATTTTTCTTGTATGTTTCATGCTTATTTAGATGCTTATTTTTTTTCTTTTTCTTTTTCTTCCCTGGATGTCATCTTAGGCTGTGTGTTTGTGTGTGTGTGTGTATGTGTGTGCGTGAATAACATACAAACTTAAAAGATATTCTGTGTGTTTCTTCTGTCTAGCTAGGACAAAATTTTTTTTTAATTCACTCTTTTTGTGATTTCACCTGATTCATCTGGATTCTTACACATATTGGAGCTGGTTTCTATTCTTTAATATTTTTAGGATGCTTTATATAGTTTCCGACTACTATTTTGCATTTTCCTGATGTAGGCCCATGTTTTTGGTTTTTTTTGGTGAAATGCGCATTTTATTTTATTTTATTTTATTTTTTCCAATTTATTTATTTTCAGAAAAACAGTATTCATTATTTTTTCACCACACCCAGTGCTCCATGCAATCCGTGCCCTCTATAATACCCACCACCTGGTACCCCAACCTCCCACCCAGCCCATGTTTTTCAAACTGTATCACGGTGCCCCAGAATACTGCAGCAAATTCACAAAAGATACAGCAGAATGTTCTACGTTTTTGACGGAAACACAGTGACATTGGTCATGTACCACAGCAATTATTACTAAGTTGTTTGGACCTAACTACTTAATAAGCAAAACTCTTCGTTTTTGTTTTCTTTTTTTCTGCCTAAGAGGGCTGTGAAAAAATTACTGAGACATTAAGGGTGTCATGAACCAGGAAAGTTTGAGAACTCTAGATTTAAGGTAAAATGAGTGCCATTAAAGTAGATAAAAATTAGTCATCTCCCTTTCTTCCAATAGATGTTGAAATTCATTTCATAAAAGGAAAAAAATGCCTATAAACTCCTTAATCAGGGTGCTGGTGATGTTCAGAATTTAAAACCAGAGCCTCTTCTGTGCTTCCAGTTAAGGAAGTAGAAGTCTTGAATACTATGTAAACCTTTCCTTCATATTTGCATTAAGTTTTCCTTCTTTTGTGTCCTGAGTATGTTTCCTTCCCCCATCTCTGTTAGTTCAGTTTAAGATTGGTGGGTGATTAAAGCAAAGAAGAAGAAGAAGGAGAAGGAGAGGAAGAGGGGGTGGGAGAGGGAGAAAGAAAGAAAGAAAGAAGAAAAAATATCCTAAATATGTAAAAGAGAACTGATAGCGAATTTTTCTTTGTAATTAACTACCTAACAAGCTTATGTAATAATCTACACAATTCCATTTATTTTATTTTATTTTATTTTATTTTAGATTTTATCTATTTGAGAGAGAGAGCAGGAGCAGGGAGGAAAAGGTGGGGGGAAGCAGGCTCCCTGCTGAGTAGAGAGCCCAATGTGGGGCTCAATTCCAGGACCTTGGGATCATGACATGACCCTAAGGTAGATGTGTAACTGACTGAGGCACCCAGGCATCCCTACACTATTCCGTTTATTAAGACATAATTTTCAAGTTATTTTAATAAATCTGTCATGCAGATTGTTTTGGCCTGTTTAAAAAGTTGGATATTTCTACATTGTTTCTATGGAATATATGTTATATATTTCATTTTTGAAAATGACACAACACAAGAATAATGTGCACTTAAAAGTACAGCAGTTTGGGGTGCCTGGGTGGCTCAGTTGGTTAAGCGTCTTTGGCTCGGGTCATGATCTCAGGGTCCAAGGATTGAGTTCCACACCAGACTCCCTGCTTAGTAGTGAGCCTGCTTCTCCCTCTCCCCCTGCTCATTCTCTCTCTCTCTCTTTCAAATAAATCAAATCTTCAGGGGAAAAAAAGGTATAGTTATTCCATTATAACAAAACAATTTTAAAATTGTAAAGGTAATTATTAGAAAAAATATAATACAATCTTTAGGCTTATACTAATACCTGACTGAAAGAAAACATCTCTCATAGTACCAGATAAAACAGGTAAATGCCTTACATTTTCACAGATGTCCTTTTAATTTCTTCACTAATTCTAAAATACCGAACATCTTTTTTAAAAGATTTTATTTTCGAGGCTCCTGGGTGGCTCAGTGGGTTAAGCCTTCTGCCTTTGGCTCAGGTCATGATCTCAGGGTCC
Organism: Neogale vison; assembly: GCF_020171115.1. Classification (NCBI taxonomy): domain Eukaryota; kingdom Metazoa; phylum Chordata; class Mammalia; order Carnivora; family Mustelidae; genus Neogale; species Neogale vison. Next base: position 222,879,904 of record NC_058091.1, read on the forward strand.
TGGGATCCAGCCCCGCATAGCGGGGAGCCTGCTTCCCTCTCTCTCTCCGCCTGCCTCTCTGCCTACTTGTGATTCTCTTTGTCAAATAAGTAAGTCAATAAATCTTTTTAAAAAATTATTTTTAAGTAAACTCTACATGCAACTTGGGGCTCAAACTCACTACTCTAGGATTCAGAGTCATAGGCACTACCAACTGGGCCAGCTTGGCACCCCAAGCTACCTAACATTTTTTAAATCACTAATAATGGTCAATTCACACTATTAATGAACTGACAGAATGTGCTTCAAACAAACAAGTGTTTTCAGAGTCTTTTATAGACACAATAATAATATGTAATATGTATTACAGCTTATAAAGTATACACCATAATTTTGATACAAATTCAGAGTGGAGGAGCCCCAAAATGGGGCAGAGAGAAGAAAACAAAATCCAATTGTTTTTCAAGATTCAAAGTAGAACTGATTGAAATCAAGTATGAAAGACATAAAAAGGTCAAATCTTATAACTAAGTGTACTTCTCTTTGATTTAGGACTTATCATCCATAAGTTACTTTCAGATTTAAGTAAAAAATAACAGATGGAAATTTTAGTTTGAATAATTAGGAGCACTTTACTCATTGCCATTTATTTCCCTTTGAAGAAATATAGTTATATAGTTAGTTCTTAAGGAAAATTCCCTGCAAAAAATCCTTCTGTTTGAAGTTACACAATGTACTATTGTTTGAAACTATGAGTGTCATTTTACATTTGATTCCTGTATACACCAACTTAGACATAAAATAGATCACTGTGATATTTTTAATAATACAAGCCCCTCATAAAAAGTGACTTGGGTTTAGAAAAATAAAGATTTATATTCATCTGTGTTTGCTGTTCCCAGATTTATTCTTTGGTCTTTGAAATGTAAAATAGTTGTAGGACTAGACAAGCTCTATCATTGCTTTGCATATGGCTTTTCCCTATTCACCTCTCCGGTATCCCCTTCTTTTAGGTCATTTTCAATGTTGGGAAGTAAGAGTGCCCTGTAATATATGGGTTTAGCTGTGCCAGGCATCATAGCAGGGCATCTGTGAACATCTCAGCTCTGGATAGCCTTGTCTCTGTAGCCCTCAATGGCACTGGCTCAGTTATCATACATGGCCTGAAGAAGAGCAACTGCCCTAGGCAACTCATGCTCTTGGTTGGTTCACACTTCTGGAGGAAATGTTTGCTCATTTGTTTGTCTATAATAATTATTTCTATTTACCTTTTTACTTAAGCATGTGGCTTCTCTTATACAGTACACTTAAAATTGTTTTTTGAATTCTCCGGTGCATTTTCAATATCATTTAAGCTTTCTAACTTCTTTTAAAAAGTCTTACATATGAAAGTTTGGTGTGGTAACCTGATTTTTTTTACTGTTTACTCCTGCATATTTTGGCTTGCATTTTCTCTGATGTTAGGATCTATAGCTGAAGGCAAGAAGTCTCTGTTGACCCCAACATTTCCCCTGGTGCTATTTTCCTTCCTGTTTCATCTGGTTTCTATTGCTTTAGAGATTTTATTCTTCCCTAACATGACCAGGGCCTGCATACATGTTCACTCACTGAAAAACTTGGGTAAGGCTGAAAACAAAATTTAAGTGCATTCCTATTGTATTAATGATTTATGTGTCACAGGTCATGTATCACTTCACAAACATTTTGTCCTAAATAGCATTTTTAACAGTCATAAGATTATGCATCTTTCAAAATACATAAAATCCTTTTGGAAAAAAATTAAACCTTTTTATTTTGTTTTTATTTTTATTTTTTTAAACCTTTTTAAATGCAAACATCATCCCAATTTTATAGGAACTTCTGATATTACTATTCCCATGTTTTTTTATTTGAGTAAATTAGTAAGTTATACAGCTTTTTTATAACTCAAATCTGAAATATTTGCTCTTTGGTTCTAAGAAAGTAGCTGGTGCTATCTATAGTTAGAAGAACAGCCTTGGGGATGCCTAGGTGGCTTAGTCAGTTAAGCCTCTGTTCAGGTCATGATCTCAGGGTCCTGGGATCGAGCCCCATGTTGGGCTCCTCATTCAGGGGGGAGTCTGCTTCCCCTTCTCTTTGCCCCTCTCCCAACACACACTGCTCTCTCTTTCTCTCAAATAAATAAATAAAGCCTTAGAAAGAAAGAAAGAATAAAGCATAAATAAAAAGAAAATGAAGGAAGGGGAAGGGAAGGAAGGAAGGGAGGGAGGGAGAAAGGAAGAAGGAAAAGCTTCTGGGCACCTGGCTGGCTCAGCTGGTAGAGCATGTGATTCTTGATCTTGGGGCCATAAGTTTGAGCCATACATTGGGTGCAGTGGTTACTTGAAAATACAGTCTTTAAAAAAATAAAAGGAGGGGCGACTGGGTGGCTCAGTGGGTTGAGCCTCTGCCTTCAGCTCGGGTCATAATCTCGGGGTCCTGGCATCGAGTCCCACGTTAAGCTCTCTGCTCAGTGCGGAGCCTGCTTCCCCTTTCTCTCTGCCTGCCTCTGCCTACTTGTGATCTCGCTCTCTGTCCAATAAATAAATAAAATCTTTAAAAAAAAATAAAATAAAATAAAAGGAAACCTTTTCTATTGGTAATAAACTCAGCATAGTGTATAGAAGTTCAAGGTCTTCTTCTACTCTCAACATCATTTCTCTAAAATTTTTAGTAAAGTATCAAAAACAAGCTCCTATAGATCATGGAAATTTCTTTTTAGTATAATATGAGTCAATTCTTTACTGGAAACTTGCCTCTCACAAATTCCTATTTCTAGCTGTGTTCTGCCTCTTGACATGTTTACCCCCTATCATGTATATGTCTATTGGTAAGAACCCAACCATTGAAACAAGACTACAAAACTAAAGGAATGTAACAATTGTGTGTTTTCCAGACTTCTTATTCTGTAGAAAATGGGGGCAAAGTGGACGTAAAAGGGAAAGAAACTGAACAACTGAATTGTGGGAAAGAAAAGAGGAGATAATTTTCGTGAAATTTTGAATCTGGAAGAAACATTAAAAATGATTTAATTTGATTGCCTTGTTTTACCCAAGAAAGTGAAAATTTACCTTAGGTCATTTCTCTAAACTGCCCAGAACTCACTAAAAGGTATAATAACAAGAGATAGTGAAAAGGGATTTGGCTATGAAAAGAGTGCTTAAGATCACTGAAGATCAGGGAAAGAGAAATCAGACAACAGTATAACAAGATAGGAGGACTGTAAAACCAAAATGATTAGACCTGAAAATGTATTATTTTATTAGATGAGGTACTTTCCATAATATAATTATATTGGCACTTGTCTTATTTCCCCCATTTTAATGTAATCTTACTGAAGTCAAAACTATCTCACTAATTTTACCCCTTATGATAATGAAAAACCATGCCTTAGACATAGTAAGAATTAGGTGAGTTAAATTAAGTGAGACACTTTCCATGGAAGACATTCCTGTTAATATCTAATGAGTGGTAGAAAATCCCTCCAGGGAGGGGCACGTGTGTTGCTCAGTTAATTAGGTGTCTGACTCTTGGTTTTGGCTTGGGTCCTGATCTCCTAGTCATGAGATGGAACCCTGCGTGAGACTTGATATTCTCTTTCTCCCTCTCCCTTGGCCTCCCATCGCCACTCTCTCTCTCTCTCTCGCTCGCTCTCATTTTCAAATAAATAAATGATATCTTAAAAAAAGAAAAAAAAATTCTCTCTTGGGTTAGTATGATTTCAAATAAATTCAGTATGTTTATGCCCTACCCTACCTTACCATCATTAAACAGAGTCGCTGCAGAAAAATACAATATTTTAAAGTTGCAGTGTGTGTGTGTGTGTGTGTGTGTGTGTGTGCATATAATCCTGTGTTTCCTTGGAACATCTAGTTTTGCTTAGGACAGAAGGGAAGACACTGGGAAATACAGTGAAATGAAGCCTTTGAAAGATAAAAACTAGCAGGAAGCGATTCAGAAGAAGAAAGTATATGCTTGGAGCAGATAGGGACACTGGGTGCCAGCTGTTAGATCCAACGCAGATGGAGTTTACTCTGCCCTGCAAATGTGTTTGTCTGGCCAATAATCGCACAGCACAATAGCCAGATTCCATCAGTGAGAGGCAGAGCAAAGAGAATATTCCCCTTCCCCTGGCACTTGTTGCTCTTTGGATGCTATCTACAGTGAAGATTTAAATTAACATTGCTAGCTATATGCTCTACATATTTTGGTTATATGGAGTGTTGTCTTGGTTGCTAGCTACTTTAGATGCAGTGGTTAAGCAAATTGTTGTCTTAGCCACCAACGACAATTGTAGTATAAGCTCAAACATTTTGATTTTTTTCTCCCCTCTTCCTCTTCAGAAAACTGTTTCTTGGGTAGATATGATGCGCTATGCTGCTAGGTTAAGTTACCTATATGTTGGTTAGCCCATCAATCCCAGGGATGCATTTATACCTCTCTTATACCTCTCTTTTCATTATGGACTCACTCACAGGTAGTTATAGACTGCTTACTTACCAACTGAATGGTCTAAGACTGGAATCCTGAGTCTTGAGAGTAGATATGAGAAGACTTAAAAGGTCTTTCTCCTGCTGCCCCATATACCTCTTGGTTTAACAGATTTCAAGTGAACTTTAGGTGGTAATTTATGAGCATCAGGTTCCCTCCTCTCTGCTTTTAAAATGATCAACTGTTCTGTGAAAGACAATATATTGCCAAATATTTATAAAATTATTTAATTTTATGAAAAAAGAAAGAAGTGGGATATAAGAACATTGAACAGCCTATAAGAGGAATAGAGAAGGGATTGAAAAGGAGGAGAGGAAATTGAGAGGCACTATGGTCTCTGGAGCCTTTACTCGGGATTGGCCCTAGGAATGTGGCTGCTGAGCAGAAGACCCTGTGGTCTTCAGTTGAACCATCACCATCTCCGAGAGTAAGCATAGTGGTTGAAGGATTCCATCTAGACAGACTTGTAGTTCCTTGGGCTTCTATATATAACTTTCCTGGACTTTATGTTCTTTCAAAATACTAAACGCCATTTCCTGATAGAGAGTTAGAGCAGTGATACAAGTTGGGTACTCCTTCCTCTCACTGGACAGGAGAACCTTTGGTAGGAAAATAGATTATCTATAACTTTTTTAAAAAAGATTTATTTATTTATTCATTTGAGAGCATGTGCAGGGGGAGGGGCAGAGCAAGAAGAAGAGGGGAAGCCGACTCTGAGCTGAGCATGGAACATGTTGCAGGGATCGATCTCATGAGACCGGGATCATGACCTCAGCTGAAACCAAGAGCCAGTCACTCAACCCAGTGCCCTGGTCATCTGTAACTTTTAACTATTGGCTGAAAGTTAAATATTAAATATGAGATCTGATAAATTTAAACTTAGAGACTAAAATTAATGGTTATGTTTATATGTTAAGAACCATTGTATTTGATTCTTTGATAAGCAAATTAGAAACCTCTAAACATATCCACCCATTTTAGAGAGTTTTAAGTAAATATGTATTGGTAATGACATTTTGGGGTACTTAAATTTCATGGTATGAAACCATTAATTTTTTAACCATGGAAGAGAGATTATGTTAACTAAAAAACAGGTATAGAATTTGCATGCTGGTAACTTTAGATGTTTAAGAATAAAATGCAATTAGTACAGTTTTAAATTTGACCAATTATATTCCGTAAAACATCTGCATATCTCCAGGGGACATGGACACTAGATTGCTAGAATTTTGTTTTTGATTAGGCATTTCTGACTGGCCATGTGCACATTTTCTGTTTTTGCTTATAAACCGTAAGTCTTTAGATTTGAAGACACAGTGATTTTTTGTAACTGGATGTAATTATTCTCAAGCTTTGAATCAACTTCTTAGCAATGTTTTACAAATTACTTTACAATATTTATTTTGTTTTACAGATTACTTTAAAGAAGCTATATATAAGAGGCTTAATCATATAAAAGATTCTAAACTCAATCATTTTTCTTTTTGACTTAGTTGAGATTATTTCTACTTGATCTGTATTTTCTACTTTCTAAAGCTAAAAGCTTCGTTTTCCTTAGTCCCAGAGTATGTGTTTCAAAATCCATCCTAAATTAGGTGCATTGGTTTAAAGTTATCCTGTTGCTACTGATTTAAAAAGAAAAAAACAAAAACAAAAAACTATGTATCTGCCAAGTGTGGGGGTAAAAGTTGGAAGGGGATTTTTATGCTGCTAGAGGAAGATAGATCAGCATTGTCAGAAGATTTGGAATAGATTCCTGGTATAGTCAGTTCTTGAGTGTGAAATACCACAATGTCTAATAGAACATTTTAGAAGAAAATTAATACAAGATGAATGCAAGGAAAAATGCATCTTCGTGAAATATAGAGTAATTTCAGCTGTTTATTCAAGGACTTTAATTTTTACTTCATAAAAATTAGTGTTCTGAAGTTTTATGAAACTGAAGTGAACCCCCAAAATGCCCCAATTCCTAGTTTTTAAGAGGCCTGGAAGGCATGACCAAAATTAAGTCAATTTATAAATCTTAGCACTTAGTATCTTTTAACCACAGTTCCTTTTAGTGACTATTCTCTGTTGAATGAGTGAATGAATGAATGAATGAATGACTTGTCAACCACATTTCAGTGGCATGTTCAGTTTGTGTATTACGTAATTTTAAACTAATTATTGGATCCCACTAAAAAGCAAAATAGCCTTAAAAATAAAGATCCAGAACAAGGATATGAAATTATAGAAGTTTTTTATTTTGTTCCTTGTGATTTTATTTACTTTCCAAATTTTCAACAATAAATGTTATGTAGTTAAGTTTTTCAAGATACATATGTGGTTGGAATTTATCTTAGGATCAGATATAAATCTAACCTCTAATAACTAATATTTCAGCTGTGATTCAAATTATAGAGGCCTTGCTTTTACATTAAAGGCTACTTTTAAAAACTAATGTATTATAACCAAATGACATTTCTAGGGCTAATTTAAAAGAAGTAGAATTTTATCTTAACCTGTAGAAACTGAACTGATGTTCCTGACACTGATGCAAAGCAACATCAGTTTCATTTTGTAGTGTTGAAAATGTTTATTCTTTCCTGAAAAACAACCAAGTATTGAATTGAATGACAACTTTCCTATTGCAAATGTAATCAGATTTTTTATTATTAAATATAATTATCAAAGATGGGTAAACTTGTATAAGTCCTCTGTGTAAGTGAATGGTTTGAGTCCCCTCTCCAAGTATAATCATATTTGAATGGCTTTCAAAAAATGATCATGCAAACGTACAAAAACAATCCCCTACTCTCCCTAGTAGGACCAACATGTTGAACTAGGTGTATGAATATTCTGAGTCACTGTGGCAATTGGTAGTTGAATCCTATGACTAATATAGAGATTTTTGTCTAGGTGGGTCACATGGACTTAGTTATCTGCCCACTGGAAAGACACAATGGGGAGATATTATCTGATGAATATTGTGGAACATGTGTGAATGGATCACAGTGATGCCTGATGTGAATCATTCTTCCCTCAAAAATGTAAAGTTTAATAGTTGAAAAATTCCAAACTGTTGTCACATAAACTGAGATTTGGCCTATTCTAGGGGTTAGGACGGAATGAATACAACACATATTCTAAGTTATTTTGCCAGTAAGTTGTTGGCTATGTTTTAGACCCCTAAATTCAGGAAAACCTAAAAATTTATTCAAAGAGATTAGTAAAAGTCTTGGGTCACTGCAAATAGTAAAATATACCTTCTTCTACTACTCTCCACCACCACGGAGGCTCCAGGACTTAATAATTTTCCTAATCAGAGTCATAGATCTCCCTATCTTGCTTAGTTAAAAGTATGCGTAGCCTGATGTCAGAGGCACCCCACCTGCAGAATATTCAAGACTCTTAAAGGACGTTGGGGGAAGCATTGATATATGTCTTTTAAGGTGATATTTCTTTCACTGAATGATCCTATTGTACATTGATTTCCCTAATTTGATATTAAAGTCTTTACGGTATTATTAAAAGCAAATGGAAAAAAAAAATTAGCAAAACTGTGGGTTTGTGTGGGGCTACCTAGGTGTGAAGCTGTGGTTTCCTGGATACCGCTAATGCTGTTTTTATAACTCTTTCTGGGTAATTTCATTTACCTGGTTATAGAGATGAGTGGGGGATTAGAAGGGTAGTTTATGCTTTTATTTCCAATTCCAGGAGTAACGTGTTACCTCTATATGATCTGAAACATATATCATTGTTTTTAGTTTTACCTTTTCTCTGATATCTTGGTATACCTAGCTTTGCTTCTTTAGATTCCTGGACACTAAAGTAAAAATGAGCTTGCTTAAGGTCTACTCACTCAGGGATGTTTACAAATAACAGTGTGTTTGTGTGCATCTTTGTATTTTGTGAAATGTGAATAAGGTGTGGTGGATATCTTTGCCAATAAATAATAAACATATAGAATTTTACAATTCTTTTACAAACACACAGAATTTTACAAATTTTATAATGTGGCAAACAGTTCACATAGACTAATTTTTAAGACTGAGATAATAATCTTCTGAGTTATTATTTCAAGGAATATATATATAGCTGTTTGACAGTGGTATAATCAACAGAGGGCCAACTCTGTTAAAACAAAAAGACTAATGCAGTCTAAAAGAGGCCCACTGCAATCTTTAAATTCTAGACTTTGTGGGCTTTTAGAAAAATAAATCTGTAATGGAAGAAAAAGAATGAAATGTGTGAATGTAATGTGTTCTGACAAAGATTAAATTGATGGGATTCGTCCTACAAAATATCAGAAAGTAAATTTGTCCCTATTGTCTTATTTTTAAATAGATAACAATCATTGTTTTGCATTGAAATGTATAGTCTGATGACATTTTGGAAAAATAAAATTTGGTATTTTGTTTTTTGTTTTTGTTTTTGTTTTTTTAAGGTAAGCACGAATAAGAATACACAATGGGAATACTAATTGATTAAAATTACCTGAAAACAGTTATGTTTCTAAATATAAGAACAATAATTTTGCCTAAAATTGAAGTATAATGACCAGGCCTTCTCTCCTTTTTAGAGAAGCAGTCAAGTGTTTCTGGAACAGATAAGACAGCAGCGATCCAGTGAGGTTGATTCCCCAGAAGAAAACTATGCATACCTAATTTATTGGAAAGTAAACTACTCTTCAATTAATGATGTCCTCTTTTTCTCAAGGTGTTCAAAGACAGGAGGTGGTCTGTAAAAGATTGGATGACAACTCTATTGTCCAGAACAATTACTGTGACCCAGACAGTAAGCCACCTGAAAATCAAAGAGCCTGCAACACTGAGCCCTGCCCACCTGAGTAAGTAAGAGTATGAAGTGAGAATTATTTTAAGTACAAAGAGAAGAATACTTAGCTATTCATGTTTGGAAACATATTCATATGTTAGAAAAGGGGATAAAGTATTTCGGAGGGTAAAGATTCCTATTTATCCATAGATTTCAGTTATTAACCCCTTTAAAACAGGAACATCAGTAGAAACAGGAACCCCTTTAAAACAGGCACAGTGCTGGAAATTACCAGATTTCATCAGTTCTAAGGCGTACCTTTTCACATTTTAACATCTTGGAGATTGAAATTCATCTTGCCATTGATAGTGTGTTACTTACGATAATAAACAGCATTGTTTTTATTTTTTTTTAATGGTCTATAAAATAATGGTATCTTTTTTAAAAAAATTATGGTATCTTAAATTCAATAAAACAGGGGTGCCTGGGTGGCTCAGTGGGTTAAGCCTCTGCCTTCAGCTCAGGTCATGATCCCAGGTTCCTGGGATCGAGCCCCATATCCGGCTTTCTGCTCAGCAGGGAGCCTGCTTCCTCCTCTCTCTCTGCCTGCCTCTCTGCCTGCTTGTGATCTCCCTCCCTCTGTCAAATAAATAAATAAAATCTTTCAAAAAAAAATTCAATAAAACACAGTAGATTGGTGTGCAGTCATATCTTTTCCAGATATTTATCCTACAGGCCTGGAGACTCTTAAAATGTTTGGGAAACATTCTATAATGGAATATCAGTGCTTTAATTTGTTGATACAGTTTTAAGTTGTGTCATCCTAAATCATCCTATCTTCTGCATGTTGGGCACAGGCATGGAGGTGGACTTCAGACTCATTCTGTTGATTAATGTAGTAGTTACAGCTCACTGTAAAGGGAGGTACAAGCTGATAGCGCCTTCATGTTAATGATGACTTTTTAAAAAATTTAAATTTAGGGGCACCTGGGTGGCTCAGTGGGTTAAGCCGCTGCCTTCAGCTCAGCTCTTGATCTCAGGGTCCTGGGATCGAGCCCCGCATCGGGCTCTTTGCTCATCGGGGAGCCTGCTTCCTCCTTTCTCTCTGCCTGCCTCTCTGCCTGCTTGTGATCTCTCTCTGTCAAATGAATAAATAAAATCTTAAAAAAAAAAAAATTTAAATTTAACACTGTGAACCTGCTGTCGGTGAGTCCCAATTTATAATCTGTAAGAACAGAAAGGTTTCTGGGCTGAGCAAAGGCATAGAGATCCCTGGGTGACTCAGGTGGTAGAGCATGAAGCTCTTGATCTCAGGGTCCTGAGTTCAAGCCCCATGTTGGGAATAGAGATTACTTTTAAAAAATTAAAAAGAAAAAAGGCAGTGACTACATGAGAAAAGACAAAAATGCTGAAGACAAAGGTACTGAGTTGGTCATGATCTCTGTAGGGCTTTTGCCTGTTTGACAACTGTAAGACAGAACATGTACAAATGGCATTTCATCCTTGTTTGAGAAATCAGGGTAAACTTTATCTCCTTGGTTAACGATCCAAACTTGAAATTAATAGGGAAAAAGTATGCAAATGAATTTACATATCTCAAGCTCTGTAGAACTGAAGAGGAAAGCTCTACATGCAGTAACAACAGAGAAATCACAGTAAAGGATTCAGGTCCCTAATGTGTTTAAAGCAAGATAGGTTCCTTATCTTTGTTTCAATACAATAATGCCTTATGAACTTTCATTTCCCAAAGTCAGTATCTGTCCAAATATTTGAATCTCAAAGGGAGATATTCACTGCTAGTGTCTTGAAATAGTTTAGGGCGGTGACTACCAAACAAAGAGCACAATGAATCTAGAGTGAAAGTAGTTTTTATTCTAGGACCTTTATTTATTTTTTAAGATGTTATTTATTTATTTGAGAGAGAGAATGTGTGTGTGGGCAAGAGAGACAGAGAGCTAGAGAGCACAAGCACAAGCAGGGAGGAAGGGCAGAGAGGGAGGGAGAAGCAGAGACTCCCTGCTGATCAGGGAGCTTGCGGTGGGGCTGGATCCCAGAACCCTGGGATATTGACCTGAGCTGAAGGCAGGCGCTTAATTGACTGAGGCACCTAGGTGCCCTATTCTAGGACTTCTAAAATTTCATGTTTTGTTTTTTTTTTCAAAATATGATCACAGTGTAACTAATTTGTTAAAATCCAGACCCAGGAAAGTATAGAAATATGACCTATAATATGTATTACAAAGACATTTGATTTTTTTTTTAATTTTTAAAAATTTTATTTTTAAAAAATTTTTAAACATTTTTCTTCTTTCTGCCAATTAGTTTTTATAAATTTAACTCGAAAGAAATGTGAAGACTATATAAACTCATGCATAGAAACCAGGGCCAAAATTTTGTTCTTTCCATATTTCCAATAACTTTCAACATTACTTTCATATAATTGTACATCTTAACTCATCAAGTTAATTTCCTGACACTCAGGATTTTAAGTATTGTGTTTGGTGTTTGATCAGCCATTTAAGACCTCTGAGTGGTCCTGGTCACACCTGTTTTATTTTGGCTTCAACTTTTTTATTTGTTTCAGCTTAAATGCTATTCAAACATCCTTTGAGATTTCAGTGGTTTATCATTCTCTCCCACATTTTGTGGGCTTAGATATTACACTGGAGTTGTTTTGTAAATATATACGTGTATGTATGTGTATGTATACCTATTTGTATACTATATATGTGTGTATATATATATTTTTAAGGGTAATTGACATTTGAATTAATGTACATAATTAAAATCAAGTTTTCTATCTCCTTTCCTTTTGTAATTCTAAAATAAAAAGTTATTTATTAACTTTTTTTTAAGTTTGGAGGTAAGAAGATGGAAATTGAAAAAGAGAAATAAAAAGAATATGAAAAAGAAAATTTGGGCTGACTTTTTCAGAAAGAGCTAAAGATGGGTATCTAAAATATTACTATTTATTTGTCCATTTTTTCTTAGTTCCTTTTAACTTTCTTTTATATTCCTTTGAATTCAGACTATGAAAAAGAAAATCTCAATTCTTTAGAATGGTGGTTGTACATCATACAATTCCCAGTAGACATTGATATTCTAGAGATGAAAATCATTGAAAGACTACTGAATTCAATAATACTTTAAATTAGTGTGGAAGAAAGGAAAGGAGTTTTTTTCTTTTTTTTTTTTAGGTGATGATGTGATAATCATATTTGGTTTTGTAATACATATTAAAGCATAAAGTTTTTAAAACACAGATAAGTAGGGGCACCTGGGTGGCTCAGTGGGGTAAAGCCTCTGCCTTCGGCTCAGGTCATGATCTCTCAGGGTCCTGGGATCAAGCCCCGCATTGGGCTCTCTGCTCAGTAGAGAGCCTGCTTCCTCCTTCATCTCTCTCTGCCTGCCTCTCTGCCTACTTGTGATCTCTGTCAAATAAATAAATAAAATCTTTAAAAACATAAAAATAAATAAAACGCAGATGAGTAAAAATAAGAAAATGAAAAATACCTGTAATACTTAAAATATCACTGTTAATATTCTGAAGTATTATCTCCAGTCTTTTTTCTATGCTTGTATAGACATATATATAAAACAAAATAATATTATATTATTTTTGATGCTCTATAGTTAGTTCTTAACATATTTTGAACATTAAATGTCTTCTACAGAATTTAGTAGATATGTCATTGCTTAATTAATTTGTTCTCTACTGCTGAACAATTGTGGCTGTGTCTTAGCTTTTGATTCCTTAAGATACCACAGCATTAACAATTTTTGCTATTAAAACTTTGCTCTCTATAACTATGCTCTTATGGTAAATAAATGGGAATAGAATTCCTTGTTCAAGTGGAAATATATTTAAGTCTGTAAAACATTGTGAGATTGTTCTCCAGAGGTAATATATGAGTGTATATTCCTACTAACAGTGTATTAGAATGTAATTTCCCTGAACTGCATAATACTGGATATTATTATTATTATTATTATTATTATTTTATCTTGTTTCATTTCATTTCATTTCACTTAATTTTATTATTAGAGGCTGAGTGGGCAGGGTAGGGAGAAGGGGCAGAGGGACAGGGAAAAAAAGAGATTCTTAAGCAGGCTCCACGCACAGTGGGAACCCAAATCAGGGCCTGATCTCACAATCCTGAGATCATGACTTGAGCTGAAATCAAGAGTCAGACACTTAACTGACTGAGCCAACCAGGCATCCCTGGATATTATTATATTAGAAACAATCTTTGATTATCTTATGGGGGGAAAAAAACCTTGATACCTAATTGTTGTGTTATGTTATACTTCTTGGATTGCAGATGAGACTGAACATTGAAAAACTATGTCCAGGGGGCGCCTGGGTGGCTCAGTGAGTTAAGCCTCTGCCTTCGGCTCAGGTCATGATCCTGGGGTCCTGTGATTGAGTCCCACATCGAGCTCTCTGTTTGGTGGGGAGCCTGCCTCCCCCTCTGTGTCTGCCTGTTTCTCTGACTACTTGTGATCTCTCTATCAAATATATTTAAAAAAAAAAAAAAAAGAAAGAAAGAAAGAAAAAAAGAAAAACTGTGTCCAGTAGCCATTTGTATTACTTCTTTTTGATTTTCCCTTCCATGGCCTAACCTATACCATTTTTCTACTGAAGTGTTTATCAATGTTGTTGCTGATTTCTATGAACTCTTAATGTATTAAGGGTATTAATTCTTTACCTCCATTTCAAATGTTTTTTCCCAGTTTGTCGTGTATTTTCCATAATATTTATGGTGTTATGATCTATTTTTACTCACAGAAGTCTTAAAATATTACATAGAAAATCTATCACACTTTTATTTCTTTCTTAGGTATAATGTTTAGGAAGGCTTTATCCACTCTAAGATTGTATTATCAAAGTTTCCTTCCAAGTTTTTCTTCTTTTTATAATGTAAACTTTAATCTTCTTGAAATGTATTTGCCTACTTTGAGGGTCTATATTTATTTCCAAATTCCCAGTTCCATTATTAACATTTTAAATGATATTTTTTAAATCAGAAATTATCTTTTTAAATAATGAAATACTTCAAATGTCTCTTAGTCGTATTGGAGACTTTATAAGGAGGGTGTGGAAAAATAGAGGGTAGTAAGATTTATCTTTGTGCTTTATAAAGAAAATGACAGGACTAGGAAAAATAGATGAGAGAGGCATTGGTAGAGATATACTAATTGTGTTTATTTGGAAGACCTTCAAGGGCAGAGGAAGCTTTGCTGTGAAAAAATTAATGTGCTCATAGCAGCAGCTCTTTTGTTAGAAACAGTGTAGTAGTCAAGTGGGTAAGGTGAATAGGGACAGGAAAAAAAACAAGAATTCCAGAGGCATTCAGTGAAAACGGTGGGATTCCTAACAAAGGCTCACATAATTGGAAAAAGGAAAAGGGAGGGGTTGATATTAAAGACCATGACTGATAGCAAGCTAGTGCCCCACCATGAGAAAAGGAAGTGATGCTGAGCTGGAATCCAAAGAGAATGACCAAGAGCTCAGTTTTGACCATGCTATCTTTCTATGGCAAAAATGTTTCTATATATGGCCTCATGTGAAGAATTCTTGAATAGTGAATATTATTCCTGTATGATACTGTGGTTTTTAAAGTTGTGAAAATAAGAGGGGTGAAAACAATAGAGTATTATACATTGTGACCGCAAACTAAGAAACATTTTTTTAAGCAACTGCAATGTGAAAGGCACTGTGCTTTGGGAGAAATGGCTGCCTTGCCTAAAGACAATGTAATTGGGTAAATACCTATAAAAATAACTATAGTTTTGGCAAAATATGTTAAACACAATAAGAGAGTTATAAACAAAAGTGCTAAAGGATGCTTGGGCTGGGGAGAAATTTTTACTCGGTTGTTAGGTTAGGTTTTATTTAATGGTATCTTTTATGATATAATGTTTAACAATTATATTGAGTCATTGTACCTCACCCAAGGACAAACATAATATGTTATTTTAACTTTAGAGGAAGTTTCATCAGAGTCCTCTATAAAACTCCAAAATTTAAGAGCTGCGGACAATCATAGAAATCATGTAGGCCAACTCCCATCATGATGAGAGTATGTTAATCTCTGGTGATGTTTTCTCATTGTACCACACACCACTAATCAAATATCTGATGGCACCTGAATACTTCCAGTACTTAATACTTGCTTATTTCATTGCCACAGTCTCAATTGCTGTAATTTCAGAGATATTTATTACATTCTTTTTTTTTTTTTCAATTTAGAAAAATCTCAGCTGTGAAATGTCTAGGGTATAGAGGATTATACTTAATATTAGTTTTACTTTCCAATTAACGAGGAATGAGCAGATTTTCTTTTCTTTTTACCAACTTAATGTTTAGCAATTTTTTCTAAAACCTATTTTAAAATCAAACAAAGTTGTACCATCTTAATAAGTAATTAATAGGTTACAGGTATTGAATCTCCCTTTGAATAAAGATGCTATTGTGAGATTATGAAGATTTTTTAAAATTTTTTGTTATGTTGATTTGTGACAAGGATTGATAATTAGATGCTTGACACTAGGACAGAGGCTGGAAAATCTCCCTATCTCTCTCTTTTAATCCAAACATCTAATATCAGTTTATTTTCATAGGTTCTGCCATTTCCCTTTAAGTTAAAAAGCAAAAATAATACTCTGCTTTTATGCTCGGTTCTTTCTTCAAATATTATGGTTAACCTAGGTTAGGGGAAAATATTTTATAATGTCTCTCTTATTCCCTGCCCCCAATAATATTCTTGTTTGTCCTATTAATGTACAGACACTATGGGTCAAATTGACACAGTCTGCACCACACCACTCTTATTTCAGACACTCAAGCCTGAATTCTACGAGTTGTTAATGTCTAATGGATATGAAGACACTTGTGAGGACGAAAACAATTTGATCACTTGGTGTTGGGAAGAGCTCAAAGAAGCATTCCCAGTGTTGTTCAGACTATAACAATTCAACCATTGATATTTCCAGAATTTTTGTGTTCATATTTTTACCACCAAATCTAGAAGAGAAATAAGGAGGTCATCGGAGGGTCAAATACAATGGGAAAAGTGAAGGTGAAGGAAGCTGTATGTCTTAAACTGAATAGAGGAATAAAGAAAATGCAGTGGCAAAATTTGCCAAACTATTTAAATAACTCGGGTGTGATTTAATCCTTTCGAGAGACATGGGAAGGGATGATTTGGTGAGCAATAAAGATGCAACAGGGACTGAAATCAGAGTTCGAGTCAGAAGGGAAACTGGGAGGGTGGTTAATACTTTTACTTTCATACACTCCAAATTAAATGCTAGACTGATAGATCTAGACTAAGAGACGTTTGGCAATAAAAAAGAGGGCAAAGAATAAAAAAGCAGAGGTGGACCTGACCTCGTCCAGCAAAGAACAGCAACACCTCCTGAATCACTGCTGTTACTCTGGGCACCTGTGTTTAATTTGAAGGTCTCCATCCCTCTTACATTATGAGACCTAATGAGATCATGGCTGGAGGTGGTATGACTGGACTTTTTGTGGCTGAGTTGTACACATTTCTGTTTTATCCCCTAATCTTGGTGATGAAATCACTGTTGCGAATTGAATCAGAGTTTCACTATGGCTGGCATGCAAGTTATTATTCTCAGTACACATTTTCCTCTTTACCAAAAATGGTACTAACAACTTGGGATCATGTTCATCTGTGGAAAACAAAATGAAAAGAATATGAAAATCCTTTAAATCTCCTCAGGAAAATGACTTAGAAAAACAACATTAACATCAGATTCTCAGGATTAAATCATCATTCTTTAAGTGAATTTTAGGTTGAAAATTTTCAGTTTTTGGAAAGATATATTCTAACTTTGAGAAACTGGTTAATTACAATATTTTTAAAAGCTGTAACTAAAGATAATACAAATAATAGTGAATAAAGACCATTGTTGCATATTTGGCTAACTAAGGCTCAAATATAGAACCTAGTACTCTGACATCAATGAGGTGTTATCTCCTATACACAAAACTTGGCACAATTAACTAAGCTCACAGAAATCGTGAGAAATTTGTTCTTAAGCTTTCATACTCTTCTGTCTGAAGAGTCTCTTACCTAAGAGTTGAACATATCCACTGAGGATAGTTGCAAAATCTATAATCACAGATTGAAGAAAATGACTTGTGACCTCATGCTTGTGACCTAGATCCTACTAGTTAGCAGAGTTAAGAATGAAATTCAGTGGAGGCAGTAACTGCTGGGGGATCTAGTCCTAGTTTCAACACTGCTCTTTTCATGATTTTGGAGAACCATTTTCCTCACACTACTCTGACTTCCTCTTCTATAAAACAAAGTACAAAACCTTGAATATAGTTGGCATTCAGCATATATTTATGAAATTAAATACAATATTATAGCTATCAGGATTCTGGTTGGAAATAACACAACTTTGACTTCAGCTACTTTTTGCACAGAAGAGGGTTTGTTGGTTTATTTAACAAAGCTGAGGGAAGGGCAATGGTGGCTGTCATTTAAGGAAGGGCTCCAGGACCCAAATACCATCAGGGCTGTCTAGTTCCTCTGCATTCTTTCACCTCAGCTTATTCCACTGGCAGGCCACATGGCCGCCAGCAGCTCTTACATCTTAATGCTCTTTTGTGACAAAAAGGGAAAGACCCCTTTACTCTAGTATAGATAGAAAATTTTAAAGCCAAATTCTCATTGGTCTGATTTGTATCTTGATTCACACCTTTTGACCAAATAATGTCCCTCAGAGAGTGAGTTCTGCAGATGTTTTACGTACATACACACATGCACACACATATACACACACTGAAATTACATATATGTGAAAGTTCAGTGATGACTTTAGGGAAAAAGAGTGGTTCACCTATAAACGTGAAACGTGTTCCTTTTGTTTTCAGTTTCGCACACTAGCTGCATAGAAGCTGTTTTCAGGAGTACAGGGATCAAAACAAGGGACCTCCATGTTTTCACAAAGCTGGCTCAGGCTCTTCTCCTTGTGCAGGTGTTTAAAGACTCCTACATCTTCAGGATGGACACCTGGGCTCTCTCTGCCCCATTAGCATAGTAAAGGCTTTCTATCTTATGCAGAGCCTGACATGCATTTCTGAAAAACAAACAAACAAACAAAAAAGCAAATTCCTAGCTCCTTTAATGTGGTTTTAGCACAAAATCCTCGATTGCAGGAGAACCTGCCTCAATGTGATAATAAATAAAGCTTCTGCCGCTTTTTTGTTGGATGTCAGACACAATGTTAGACGCTTTCAGTGGTGTGCTAAAACAAGATACTACTGACTCCAGAAATCCCGTTATGAGCAGATCTTCTCTTGATACATTCAGCATGGCAAGGATGTAGGTTGAAACTGATGATGGGCATTCACATCACAAAATTGGCAAATGGAACAAATCAAGACCGCTGCCCTCCCATACAGACTTGATTGTTAAACTCTGACCTAGCACATAACTGGAAGCCTCATATTTATTACTTTACTTAATCCTCATCACAGTCTCATGATGTATATTATCTTCATTTTAAAAATTAATTTAGAAAAGGGGAGATATCAGTGTGGTTAAGAGCATACATTGCATTACTTGTTTGGACCTAACTTCTGTCTGCTTCAAAGCCCACACACTACACTCGGAAGGCAGCTGACCATGTGTTATCTTTTCCTTAGCAGCCCTTCCATTTGTCATTTCTCATATCAACCAACACTGAAATGTCAGCTCTTTTAGGAAGAGAATGTAATCCATTGACAAAAGTGCTTTCACTCAGCTAAAAATCTCTGGCTACACTGAGGAAATGTTCTTCTGTGTTTCTTCCACTTCTTGCTGCAGGTGGTTCATTGGGGATTGGTTGGAGTGTAGCAAGACTTGTGACGGTGGAATGCGCACCAGGGCAGTGCTCTGCATCAGGAAGATTGGACCTTCTGAGGAGGAGACACTGGACTACAGCGGTTGTTTAACACACCGGCCTATTGAAAAAGAGCCCTGCAACAACCAGTCTTGTCCACCTCAGTGGGTGGCTTTGGACTGGTCAGAAGTAAGGAAACATGAGGCTATATATTTTGAGATCCAAAGCATTTAATACTAAGGACACCTAACCATGTGAACACCTTAGAACTTAACAAGTAGAGACTCCTTAACAGTAAATTTGGTCCTGTTACATTTTATTGCTGCTTGTCAGGAAGTAAGGGGTTTTTTTTGGGGGGGGGGGGCATGGTTAAGGAAATCAATGAAAAACTAGACATCAATGTGATTAAAAATAAACCCAAAGTGAATTTGAAAGAATATAATAGTGAGTACTCACATAAGTGACTTTTCTCCTTCTTTGCTATTCTTCTTTTTCTTCTTTGCTCTTCTTGAGCAGCAAAATAAGCTCAGAATTAGTGATAGATCTTTTCTCCCCATATAATGTATCCTAACTACATAATCCATACATACGAATATTTATCAATTTTTAATCACTTACCATGTATCTAAATATGTTTTAATTGCTTCTGTTGCATCTGGGGAAGAAACATGGATTTGAGGGTTATAATATGCCAAAAAGTCAAATTCAGATTTTATCATTACCTCTGCTTATATGATCGGAGAGGGAGACCTAAGATAATGGTTTTCCAGCATACATGTGTATAAAAGAGCCTAAAACAATCCAAAGGACTCAGAAAAATGGTCTTATGAAAAATAAGGTAAGAGGTAGAGTTAATTCTTGACTCCTCATTCTGCACGAGACATAAACATATAAACACCATGCCATTCTCTACATTTCCCAAAGAAGAGTTGAATTCTTCTGTAGTGTTGGTTAATACTAAAAAGAATGAGTACCTGGCTATGTAACTAAAGGTCATTCTTCCAATTTAGCCAAACAGGATGCATTTCCTGCTGGAAACATTGTGGCACTTGCTTTGGGTATTTCCTATAGACCTCATAAGTTTGTTAAAATAATAATAATAATTAATAAATAAATAAACAAACAAACAGAAAACATACATTATTCTTTAGGAACCCCCAGAAGTAACTTTTCCCTTCTGAATCTTACTTCTAGAGTGGCCTTATTTTACTAGAGGCATGGGCCTAAAAGAGGGACTGTGTTTAAGATGGTACATGGAAAGGGGAGTCTCTGACCCATTGTGGTTATCTATGGAATCTGTGGTGGGAGTTGGGAGTGTTCTCCCAAGTTTCCTGGCCAAACTCCAGCTCCAGTAATTACATCTGCCTACTTAACTTTTGTGTTTCATTCAAATGCAGAGATATGCTTGGTATTATTCACTGAGTGGTTATGGAAAACAGTATGAAATTTCTGTTCCTTAAAAGTGGGTTTCCTTAAATTGATTTTTTTTAAAGGTTTTGTTTATTTATTTATTGAGAGAGGGAGAGCACAAGAAGGGGGAGGGTCGGAGGGAGAAGCAGACTCCCTGCTGAGCAGGGAGCCCAATGTGGGACTTGATCCTGGGATTCTGGGATCATAACCCAAGCCAAAGGCATTTGTTTAACCAACTGAGCCACAAAGGTGCTCCTCCTAAATTGATTTGAAAGATAAAACCTACTGATAAAGAATAGACATTCTACAGAGTTATACATAAATTGGTAGTTTTACCTGAAATTCAGTGCCTAAGACCCTCTAGAAGTTCACAAGTAGCTATTGAGAATGATGACATATTTGTTATTAGAAAACCATAGAGGAAGACATGACTTTTGTCTTCAACAGTTTTAAGGTTTCAGGTCAAGTCCCTACTTATAATTTAGTGCTAAATAAGCACACTAGAATGGTCACTACAAATAACACAAAGGAATCCTGTAAACTTGGGAAAGTAAATATCCATGAAACAACTAGAGAGGGCACCTGGGTGACTCAGTGGGTTAAAGCCTCTGCCTTCAGCTCAGGTCATGGTTCCAGGGCCCTGGGATCGAGCCCCACATCAGGCTCTCTGCTCAGCAGGGAGTCTGCTTCCCCCTCTTTCTCTGCCTGCCTCTCTGCCTACTTGTGATCTGTCTCTGTCAAATAAATAAATAAAATCTTAAAAAAAAAGAACAACTAGAGAATAATATAAGATAGTGTTTAATGGGGTGCCTGGGTGGCTCAGTGGGTTAAGCCGCTGCCTTTGGCTCGGGTCATGATCTCAGGGTCCTGGGATCGAGTCCCGCATCGGGCTCTCTGCTCAGCAGGGAGCCTGCTTCCCTCTCTCTCTCAGCCTGCCTCTCCGTCTACTTGTGATTTCTCTCTGTCAAATAAACAAATAAAATCTTAAAAAAAAAGATAGTGTTTAATAAATGAGGTAGAAATGTATAAGTGGTATAGAAATTTAGAGCTGAGAAGGTCAGAATAGACTGAGGTAGGATCAGAAAGCTTTTTAGGTGATGGGAATTAAAGTGAATATTGAAATACAGGATATGAAATAGGGAAGAGATTAGAGAAACTGGAGAAGATATTCCTGATGTCAGGATAAAGTTATTTATTCAGTTACTTATTCAGAAAATATTCCTGAAACAACTAAGTAGAAACACAAAGATTTTGTGGTCCAAGTAAAAAGGATTGAATACAGAAACTTATACATCACCTTTCTACCCAAAGTGGAAAAAAGTAGTTAAGTTCATAAGCAGACACAAGAAGAAATTTCTGCAAACCATGAAAACACTAAAATCACACGCACAGATTTCACGTTGATCTCTTGATCTACACTTTTCTATATCAGTATATTTTTATTTTAACATAAAACAAATATAATCACCTTGAGAAATGGCATATGTATAGTTATTGTTATTTCCATTTCAAATACCATTTTAAAGTTTTCTTCTGAAATCAACTTCATATAGGTTGTAATTGCCCTGCTCTTCGAATTTTGATTCTCTCTTGTTTGTTTGTTTTTAGAGAGAGCACATGTAAGCAAGCAGTGGGGCGGGGAAGGACAGAGGGACAGGGAGAGAGAGAATTGGAAGCAGGCTCCACACCTAGCCCAGAGCCCTACGTGACGCTCCATCTCAGGACCCTGAGATCATAGCCTGAGCCAGAATCAAGATGCTTAACCAACTAAGCCACCTGGGTGCCCCTAGAATTTTGATTCTTACCTATCCATTCTTCGAGGTGACTTGCTCAAATAGGTCTGAGAGGCTCTTAAGCACTCCTGGAGTCTGCCTGAAGAATAGCATGAATAAGTTAGGTGGGCTTTTAATCACATTTCTGCTACCTTCTTTAAGGTAGCTAAGTCAGGGGCTCCTGAGTGGCTCAGTTGGTTAAGCACCTGACTCTTGATGTGGGTTGAGGTCATGATCTCAGGGCTCTGAGATCAAGCCTGTGTGGGCTCTGCCATAAGCACGAAGCCTGCTTAAGATTTTCTTTTTCTCGGGGCGCCTGGGTGAGTCAGTGGGTTAAGCCACTGCCTTCGCCTCAGGTCATGATCTCAGGGTCCTGGAATTGAGCCCCACATTGGGCTCTGTGCTTGGCAGGGAGCCTGCCTCCCCCTCTCTCTCTGCCTGACTCTCTGCCTACTTGTGAGCTCTGTCTCTCTGTCAAACAAATAAATGAAATCTTTAAAAAAGAAAAAATTTTTTTTTCTCTCTCTCCCTGTGCCCCTCCTGCCACCCACCTCAACCCCCACAGCTGCTCATGTACATGCGCTCAAAAACAATAAAATATATAAAGATTTTTTAAAACTAATTAGAAAGAAAAAGATCGCTAAGTCAAAGCTTAGGAGAAAGAGGTAGTGCAGAGGATGTGGTATGCACATGTTGGGACTACTGTTTCAAGGGAAGTTTTGGTGGCTGCTGTTGTCTCTCCACAGACAACCTGAGAAAACTGTAGGGGTAGGCATAGGTCAAGAAATGCTGCCATTATCATCTCAAAGATTCTAGTTGAACACTGTCTGTACCATCATCTTTATTCTTTGGATCTTCCTCAGGAAAAAAGACCTAAGCTTTATGCCATATAGGATTTCCTATTTATTTTCCAAAGGAGTGGTCCACTCTCACACTTCCATTTCCTTACTGTACTAGGATGGCCACTTCTTCCCTAGATGGATTAAAAACAAACGAAAGTAAGTAATATTAAGTGAAATAAATGTCTGAGTAGCTATGGAGACCAAAGTGAGAACAAGGAGCCTATTCTACCTAAAGGAACAGAATACCTCCCACTAATGAAAAGAGGAGGTCCTAGCAGCAGAGCAGGGCATATTCTATCTGTTTTAGTTAACTGCTACAAATATTTCACACAATATTCTTTTGACACGCCCCTGGAAACTTCCCTCTTTTTTCAGCCCCTTCCCCACTTCCAACTATCAGCTGTCTGAGCTGTGCTAATCACAAGGGAGAGGTTCAACTGGTGAAAACATGTTGCAGCAAGAGGAATGTACCCTTTGACCTTTTCCTTTTCTTTGCCAGCGCTCTAATATAAAATTTCCATTGTTCCAAAGCCAGGAACCATTTTTCGTTTTCCCCATCAGTGAAACCCACCCGGTGTTTATGGCAAAAGAAAAAAAAAAAAAAAAGCCAAATTACCTTGGTGGAAAATGGCTCTTCAGCAATCTTTTGTGAAACTAATGAAGGCACGGCTTTCCCATTTCCTATAATCTAGCTTCACTCTTGGGATCACCCATGCTATGTTGGACTTAAATGGTTTTCTCTTTTTGCCCTCTCTTGGCAAATAACTTTTAAAAGCATTGCTGCATTCTGTGGATGGGCTCCAACAATCCTAAGCCATTCTTTTGATGTATTGGAATAGTTTCTTTTGACTCCCACAGAGCAACCATTGAAAAAGATCTGTTTCTTGTACTTACTCTTGGACAAGAGGATAACTGCTGGCATCATATTCAATTGATTTTATAGGATGTACATTCAGGTAGCATTATTTAAGAAGGACCGAGGGGCATGGGGTATTGGAAGGGGTGGAAAGCCTACCTTCAGGGGACTGTGCTTTGTTTTTGAAGAATCGCCTTGCTGATTCTTAGGTTCTACTCTGGTGCTGTAACAAAGTGAATTAAACCTATCTCTCCAGAGAGAACTCAGTCCAACCGCAAAATGGTAATTTCTATCCTTTACATATGAGAGCCAAATTCTTTTCCCTGGTGTGGTTCCAAATACTTTTCTCTACAAAATATGTTTTTTCTTTTTAATCATTGATCATTAAAGCTAAAGCATAAATGCATCTCTCATAAAAATTACCTGAGATGAAATCCTACTGAGATGAAAACACAAAACAAATGGTCTGGTCATATTTTAAATAATTGTGAAATTTTGATTTTATGAATAAATAAGAAAAATAGATATTTACCTGCAATAAAGAAAAGTAGCGAGAAATAATTTACCAAAGAATGGATTCAGGGCTTCTGGGTGGCTCAGTGGGTTAAGCCTCTGCCTTCGGTTCAGGTCATGATCTCAGCATCCCTGGAATCGAGCCCCGCATTGGGCTCTCTGCTCACAAAGGAACCTGCTTCCCCGCTCTCTCTCTGCCTGCTGCTCTGCCTACTTGTGATCTCTCTCTCTGTGTCAAATAAATAAATATAATCTTAAAAAAAAAAAAAAGATGGATTGTCCACTGAAATAGTATCTTCTACACAGCAACCTATAATTTATTGTGAGAATGAATGGAATAGATTTTGGTGTTTATAACTATGCTTTCATCTAAAAAAGTGAATTCTATTACTCAACTCGGGATTCATTATCTAATTGTTACTAATGAATTTTAGTGTATAGAAAAAAAATATGTAAAAATCTACCCTTTATGTGGGCAGAGACCAATGATTATTTCGGAAGAATGCTCTGAAGCATTAATACCTATTAATCATATACCTAATCATGGCTACCTCTTGCTTTTCTAAAATTTCTTATTATTTTATTTTATTTCATTTATTTATTTTTTTAAAAGATTTTATTTTTGGATTTGAGAGAGAGATCACAAGCAGGCAGAGAGGCAGGCAGAGAGGGGGAAGCAAGCTCCCCGCTGAGCAGAGAGCCCGATGCAGGGCTCAATCCCAGGACCCTGGGATCATGACCTGAGCCGAAGGCAGAGGCTTTAACCCACTGAGCCACCCAGGCACCCCAAAAATTTCTTATTTTTTCAGACAGTTAAATAAAACTGAAACTATCAGATGGATAAACATATTTATCAGAAGGCTAGACAGAGGGACCCCTGGGTGGCTCAGTGGGTTAAGCAGCTGCCTTCGGCTCAGGTCATGATCCCAGCGTCCTGGGATCGAGTCCCACATTGGGCTCCTTGCTCGGCGGGGAGCCTGCTTCTCCCTCTGCCTCTGCCTGTGCTCGCTCTCTCCCCCCCTCTCTCTCTCTGATAAATAAATAAAAATCTTAAAAAAAAAAAAAAAAAGAAGGCTAGAGAGATGAAATGTAGGCTGTATAAAACAGAAGGAAGAAATAAAAATAAAATCAAGGTGAGAGACATCTCTGCTTGAACATCTCTGACCTAAGATCAAAATATTTTGCCAGATAGAGTTCTCCTTGGATGAACCTGGTCTAAGTGGCATCCCTAATGCCTTTACTGGGGTTTTTTTGTTCTTTTTTTTTACAAGCAACTGAATTTTATAATCTCCCTTAAGAAGTACAATATTTGCAGAGAGCAGAGGTGAGGCTTTGGCCACAGACATGTAGTATGTGTGGCTAGGTCTGCAGGGGTCAGGGCTGGTGTATTTATTGAATCAGAAACTGGCAGTCAGTCATTCATTATTTTGAGAATCCAGTGGATTATCCCTACTTCCAGTGCAATGGGAAGGAATATCCTCAGCTTATTTAGTGGAGTTGGGCTGTAATTTTCTAAAATTATTTTTTGCCTCAGTAGGGTTGTCATTGTATTCTCAGTTTTGCAAATAATCATATGTTGTCCCACAGAGAGTTTATGTCTCAGTATATTTACCTTTCATAGCTTTGTTCTGGTAGAAACTTGCTATCTGGATTTATCTGTAAATCTTTCTCAATGCTTCAGTTTCTCACCTATAGAGTAGGTGTGAAAATAGTACTTCCTAACGTTTCTGTGAGGATCAGGTAGAGTATGACATGCCAAGTACTCAGAACACGGTCTGGTGCTTAGTAAATATTAGCGTTGCTTTCTCTTTTTATTCTTCTCCCTCTTGATACTAGTGTTACTTGTTTCAGTTTGGTTTTGGTTTCCTGGGAACTTCTAGACCTGAATGAATGAATGGTTTCTCATTGCATTGTCTTGCTCCCCTAACTGTTAGCAGGACTTTGGCGTAGGCTCTTAGCAAAGACTGCTAGATATTATCACATTCTTCAAATAATAACAGAAGCTTCTTGCTACTGGAAAAAGGTATTCAAATAAGAAAAAGCATATGTCTCCAGCTTTTATACACATACATATGCTTTTAAAATGTAAAGGGAGAGGGGAGTGTCACAAGTGTATTTATTAATAAATGTTGCCAATATGGAAAACTAATCATAGCTTAAAATACTAAAATTGAATTTCTTATCTTTCCTATGTATTTTTGCCTATGTCCCTAAAGTCAGAATTCTTCTTCTTCTTTTTTTTTTTTGAAAAGTTTACTGTTTTTAATTGATAAGTTTGATTTTCTGTAACCTTTTTCCAAAACAAAAGAAAAAAGTTGTGTTGATACTAAAAGACTTTTGCTTATTACATGTAGTTTTGATTGACTTCACTTAACCTGGCAGTTCAGGGACCACCCAGCAAGATCTAGGTGTCAACTCTTACTGTTCCATCTGAATTATTCTTCTTTTTGTATCTCAATTTATTTTTTAATAATTAGTTAATACTTCTTATGTATTCCCATGACTTTGTTTCTGCTGCTGAGAGCTATAATGTGGATCACAAGGCCTAAAATTTAGTTCCTCCTCTACCATTTGCTGTTTCACCTTAAATGACTTAAGCTTTCCTTATCTGTAACTGTTCTCAAACATTTGTGTAAGAGCAATGTCTTTGAAAGCGTTTCATGCGTGAGCTGTGAAACTCTAATGAGATATAAGGTAGTAGTGTTATTATTGATGATAATACTAAGCAATAAGAAAGTGACAGAACTATCTTCTAAGGCTTTGGCTTCTAACGCTGGTGGATGGTGGGGAGACTTCGTGCAAAGTCAGGAGGAGTAGACACGAGTGGGGCATGCTCAAGAGACTAGAATCAGGGCTTTATTCATTCTACAGAACACATGCAGGAGATGATTGCATGTCTTGGCTTCTTGAAATATAAAGTATTGGGAGTGTTATGATTACATGAGATAATAAGTGCAAAGCACATAGCATAATGCCTAACATCCAGGAGACAGTGGGAGTTAGTACTGGGTCTGCCATTTAGTAGCTGCAGACTTTCTACCACTTGCTCTTAGACTGTTTCCTCATTTTAAAAACAGAGTAATAATTGTCATCTGACAGGACTTTTGTGAAGACCATGTAAATTATAGCACTTAGCATGACACTTGGTGTATACCATGTTTATTAAATGGTATCTGCTATTATCATCATTATTTTTAGTAGTGGTTAACTAAAGGAAATGACAGCAGCATTGGCATTGTGCGTGGCACTGGGCTAGCCCTGGAGAATACAGCACATTAGTGTGGAGCGATGAGTCTGAAGAGGTAAGCGTAGCCTTCCTATCAGGATATAGTAAGCATATTTAGAATTTGAATTTTTATCTTGTACACAATAGCAAGCCATTGAAGGATTTTTCTGTTTTAATCACAAGAGCATATAATTGGATTTCTCCTTTGGAGAGTGAACTGAGATAAGAGCAAGAAACAGGAGACCTCTTAGAAAGCCAATGCAGGGGCACCTAGGTGCAGTCGTTAGGTGTGTCTGCCTTGGGCTCAGGTCATGATCCCAGGGTCCTGGTATCAAGCCCCACATCCATCTCCCTGCTTGGTGGAGAGCCTGCTTCTCCCTCTCCCACTCCCCAGGCTTGTATTCCCTCTCTTGGTGTCTCTCTCTCTGTGTCAAATAAATAAAATCTAAAAGAAGAGAGAGAGAAAGAAAGAAAGAAAGAAAGAAAAGAAAGCAAGCCAGTGCAATATTACATGAAGAAAATGATGTTTGTCTGAAGTAAGTTAGTGACAGTGGAGACAGAGAAATCAATAGATGTGGGAGAGCTGTAGGGGCTCCACACTCACCAGGGAGTCAACTTGAGGATTCTCTCTCCTTTTCCCTCTCCCATCCCTCCTGTTTCCTCTCATTCTCTCTCTCTCTCTCTCTCACCCCATCCCTCCCTCCAAAATCAATCAATCATTTAAAAAAACTATTAGCTTCTGGAAGGTAGGGATAGTCTTATTCATTTTTATATCCCCTTCTCCTCAGTCTAGTGTAACTCTTACAGTATATCTGGAAATTTCCACTTTCTTTCTTTTACTGAAAGGTATAGAAACATGTTTTCAAAGTGTTATGGGTAAGCTCATCACTTGACTGAGAGGAAGAACAGATTTTAAGGAAGGTTTCAGATGTGCAGGGGAGAAAGTTGGAGACTTTATTCAGTCACCATGTTAATAGGTGACTCTAGAAAGAGAACATTCCACTTAACCTGGAGAGAAGGTAAATAATAGACTTTGTGACATAGGAAGAAGCCTCTTTTCCTCAGTATGAAGGTCAGACTGGTTCAACTAAAGAACAGTCAAAATTCATTATGTTTAGGAAATTCATTATGGACAGAGGAAAGCCAGAGATTTTCTGTGCAATAAACTTCACCAATGGCCATGTATGCTTAGTTACCACACTCTAAGAAAACACACCTCAGTCAACCTCTAGCCTGCCTCACAAAGATGAGTTCTCATGGTCTACGAATAATAGAAGGATTCTTTTTGGAAGACTACATCCAGCAAGTAGGAAACCAAAGATTCCACATTCCAAAAATTAACAGAATCTTATCACAGCTGAATGTGGCCAAGGATAGGGAGGAATCGAGGAATAAACCTACTAATAAACAATAAAAGAAGAAAATAAGTTAGCCAAGAAAAGCAAACTTTGGCTTTAGCCCTTAAAGTCCTTAGGGAAAAAGATAAAAATACTTCTGCCTAAAAACTTAAGGAATTTTCATATCTGAAAGACTTTGCCCAGAATGTAGTGTATATGCATATTGTATACCCAAACACATTTACTTCAAGAAAGATTTTCCTCCAATTTTCCTGTATCTTTAGAATGTCGTTATTTATTTGTTTCATTTCCAGTGTACTCCCAAATGTGGTCCAGGATTCAAGCATCGGATTGTTCTGTGCAAGAGCAGTGACCTCTCTAAAACATTCCCAGCTGCGCAGTGTCCAGAAGAGAGCAAACCCCCTGTCCGTATCCGCTGCAGTTTGGGCCGCTGCCCTCCTCCTCGCTGGGTGACTGGAGACTGGGGCCAGGTAAGGCAGTTGCAGTGGGGGGCTCCTACTGTAGCAGCACCTTGAGACCCTTGAGTTTCCTGCCTGGGTCGTTATGAGAGCTCAAGAGTTGAGTAACACCACTGAGAAACCTAGGTATGAGATACAAGAATGAAAAAAATGCACACGCAGCAGCTGCCACACATAGACCCATTTAGCTGTGTCTCTCCCATTCCCAAACACTTCCTAATTTCACCTAGTTCTTGGATCTTAACATTTTAACTTAAAATGGATAGAGAAAGGGTCTATATGGGCAGATATTTGAGCAAGCCAAAAAAACTTTGGATTCTAGTCCTGTCTCTCAACTACTTCAAGAACAAATCAGTTAATATCAGTGTCTGAACTTTACTACTTGCAAAGTAGCTCCTCAACTTCACAGAAAAGTTATGGGCATTACATTAATCAGTCTTTGCAATATTATTAATATTTATTCTTCAATGGGTTTATCTGATGGACATGATGAGTTGGGAAGCCAGTATATAAGGCTTTTCATATGTATTTTTATTAGACACATTTTATGTTCTAATTTACATTTTTTCTTTTTTTATTCTTACTTTAAAATTTTGCTATCTAATAGAGGATCGCCTTAAATCCTTTTAAAACAAACTGGTATGTTTGATTAAAAGGAAAATTGAGTTTTATTCTTTTGAATGTCGAAAAGAGAATCTATTAGGTTACATTTTTAAAAAATGCTCCAGAAAGTAAGTTTCTAGATGGTTATTCCCCTTTTCCTGTAGTCTTATAATTAACCTTGTAATTAGTTGTTTCCTAAAATCTGAGGCCCAAATAAATCATGATACATAACTATACGAGTATGGTTTTGGACCTGCCATTACTTCTTCAAAATGGCATTGCATAGAAGTACTTGGCAAAATTCTGGCCAAACTTAGGTATTTCTAGAGTATAGCATTATTTGGACCTTTTTTTGTTACATTTGGGAGAGGGCAAAAGATTTTCAGTCTTCATTAGGCAAATAAATATACTTTCTCTGTGCTTAGTCAGCCCTGTGGGTAAACAAGAAGAAATATGATCATAACATAGTTAACATTTGCATTTGTATAACAAATCATTAATAATTTACATTTGTATAGCAGTATTTAATTTATAAAATATTTAAATGGATACACATGACACACATAATTATAAGCAATTATGTGTGTCACTGTGGAAGTGTAAGTTTCATAATATGGAATTGATATGCTATTAAAGAATCAGAACAGACATGCTTTCATAATTTTTATTTAAACCAGGTAGACATTTCCTTCCTTACATATTCTTTGTTGCAATGCACTATTATATAAAAGTCAGTTGAAAGTTTTTGCATGTTAGTGATTTTGCCAAATTTATAGTAATCATTTTCAGATTATTTTTTTAAATATTGTCAAGTCCTTTTCTTCTCATCTGTATTTTAAATTCAGTTTCCTAACATTAAAATTAACTGGTAAAAATATATTCTCAAGGATGCTTTAGTACATGTTAATGGTCCCGTTTGTTCGTCATTTTGTATTTAAACTTTTTTTAAAATAAATGTGTCTATGAAAATCCTTGCAAGTCCTGTAAGTGCTTTGAGAGTTTTTAACAAATAAATTCAATAGGGCCTCAGTTTGTTTACCTTGTAAACATCACCATCACCTGTCTTGGCACTGGCTAGCTCATCTCCTTGATCCCAAATCTCACAGGCTTTGCTGGCATTCTGGGTGGCAGGCCTAAAGGGTAGACCTAGCTTCATTCTTCAGCCTGGACAGCTGATTAGTCCTAGCTGAAACTAGGTCACTCTGAGAGTAACATCGATTCGGAAGTAACTAAATTCCTAACAGATGGAAAAGAAGAGGGAGACATACTGCTTGGTTCACATTTGTGTGACTGACATACTTAGAAAACTCAGAATGCTTATTTAAGCTCTTTTTTTTTTTAAACTGTCCCCATCACCAGCCTGCACAGCAGTCACTGTTCTTACACTGAACTCACATTTTGATCAGACACACAGTGCTCCGGTAGACCATCAGATTGTTTGTCTGTAAGCTATAATAAATAGGGAGCACAAGTGATGTCCAACCCCAGAATCTCTAATCTACCTCATCCTGAGGATTTTCTTATTGTACTCCTGTGACAGTTCACCTACTTGGAACTGTTAGAAAAGTAGCCCAAGAAATCTCTTGTTCCTTGGGAGCTCTATTGCTTCCATTTTCTAGGGTAATCACAGGATCTGTGAATTTCCAAACCAGTTCTAGAGGAGAATGACTTAATCATACCCCTCTCCAAGATGAACTTCATATGGACTTTAAAAGCTAATATATATACATGGTATTTGAGAAGATAGAATATCTTTTTACCTGCTGAAAATTATTGATCTCAGTATTTTGTTTCTCCTTGTGTCTTTGGGTTTAGTGTTCTGCTCAGTGTGGCCTTGGCCAGCAGATGAGGACTGTGCAGTGTCTCTCCTACACTGGACAGGCATCTGTTGACTGTCCAGAAACTGTTCGACCTCCATCAATGCAGCAGTGTGAAAGCAAATGTGACAGTACCCCTATTTCCAATACTGAAGGTGAGTTTCCCATGGAGAAAGGGCCTGTGTGTCTAGTGACTCACCTGTACTGGTTCCCAGGGTTTGAAGAGCCCCATAAAGACACCGTTGTTAGTGTAGTTCGTACAGAGCTTTTGTGAAAGCTGCACATTTACTAGATATGTGATAAGGAAACCTACATTTTTTTCCCTGACTCTGACACTAACTATATGACCTTGTTAATCACTTAACCTTTCTGGAGCTAAGTTCGTTTATCTATACCATGAGAGATTGGAGTGGGTAACCTCTAATGTCACATCCAACCTAGCATTCTATGTTTGACTTGTGCCAGAATTGAGAGATGATTTCTAATGAACCACAGTTTGAAGTGAAAACTTCTGTTTCTTTTTGGAGGTTACAATGGATCTCTACCATCATGAAGATTAAAATTCATGCTTGTTATACATATAATGAAAGCATATGTTTGAAACTGTGTTTCAAATGTTAATTTTCTCATTGTAGAAAAGAAGAAAAAGATAATTACGATAATTACGTAGCTGTTTATAGAGGAAGACAAAGTCTTTGGGCTCTAAGATTTCTCTTTCTTGTGTATTGGGCAATCAATCACATGGGTTTAGAAGTCCATTTTTCTTTCTGAATTAGAAGATAGAAGGTTGAGGTAGAAAGGAGGATATAACTATCATATTAAGTTCCTGTGTATTGGATATTATGATAGGCCCTTTGTATTTATTATCCTCCTAATATGTCTCATATACATAAATATCTGTGTGTGTGTGTGTGCATGCACATGCATGTTATAGTATGACAAGAACCTTCCAACAGCTGGTATTACTGAGGAGGAAACTGAGGTGCAGAGAATGATAGTGACTTGCCCAAATTAGTAGACTCAGGATTTGAACCCAGATACGGCAGAGCCCAAAGACATGTCAATTTCAACAGTTTTATGCTATTCTTAATTCACTCTTTAAGGATGGTATTTTAGCATGAAAAAGAGCTTCTGGTTATAAAGTTGCAACACTTATAGCTTGACCATCATGCTGAGTCATTAGGTTTAGGCTCAGTCATTGCTGAAAGAACTGGCTTTTTAACATCCCCACAGCAATATATATATTGCAATATATATGAAGCAATTTATAGCTTCATTTTAGGCATTTTAGTAATTTCCCCCAAAGTGTTTTTTTCATAGTGGCTATCATCCATAACCTTCACAGCTGGAGATGCAAAGTTTTCAGGGTGGGCAAAATATCATTTGCACCTGGACTTACTTCTACCTTAAAGAAATTCTCCTAAAATGGATAGGTGTTAATCTGAGGTTTCTTGAATTATCTGGAGAAACACCTCATGGTCATTTAATCTTCCTGGCCAAATCACTTTTTGTTAATATTAATTTGACATAAGCAGTTAAGACAGTATTTTTAGCCTTCTTAGTAAAGGAGGAAACTTTTAGGAAATTATTAATCCTACAAAATATGACTAATCTTAGAACTATTATTCCCTGAAGCTGCCGACTCATTGAAAAGAAAGAGGATGGCTCTTATGAAATTAGATTTAAAGTGGGTATATCTGTCATAACTTGTTTTGTGTTCTCTTTGGCTTCCTAATAACATATATTGAATACATTTAAATACCTGAAACTATCAGTTCATTTCATCAGCAGCTAATTATCAAATGCTTGTTGTGGCCAGCCTTGGTCATTCATTATAGAAAATTCAAGTGCGTTTATAAGTTCATCGTCTTACAGGGAAGATACTCAAGGAAAAAAAAAGAAAGGAAGGTAGAAGGTGTTACGTGGAGCAGTTAACATAGTGCTGAGAGAGTTGGAGAGTTGAAATGGAAGACTAGTGACTTTAACCTTATAGATCAAGGCAAGCTTCATAGACTAAAGTGGTCTGTGAACCAGCTATTATGTGTGGTTGGAAATATAACCCTGTGTGTGCCCTGGGAAAGAGGATGAAACGGTTGAATTAAATCATAAGTTGTCATTCATAAAGATATGGAATGTACAGATAATATTGATTTCAAAAGAGAAGAGATTCTTGCATGAAGTTATTATGAGTAATCTAATCTGACTTCTGGGGGGCACCTGGGTGTTTCAGTCAGTTAAACGTCTACTTTCCACTCAGGTCCTGATCCAACTCCTGAGTTGGGCTCCCTGCTCAACAGGGAGCCTTTTCTCTCCCTCTACCCCTCCTTTCTGCTTGTGCTTTCTTTCTCTCTCTCAAAGTAATAAAATCTTTTAAATAAATAAATAAATACTATGACTTCTGGAAGTCAGACCAGGGAGAGAAGAAATGCCTGTTACTAAGGGAGAGTTGGGAGAGACGTTTGGTAGTAGGGGAAGGAGTATGCTTTGGTTACTGCAGAAAAGTAGGAAAGGACCCCTCTCCCCCCGCAGAATCAGGTTCTCTCGACTGTTAGTGGAAAGCTGTGAAAAAACTAGTTCAGCTCTACCCCAAGACAGAGTAGGACTAACGGAGATCTCTTGGGATCTAAAATATGGTTTTTCAGTGGGGTGTCTATGGGTGAAATGGATAGAATCTTGAGAATTGCTTTAACAGCCACAGTTTAGGAATTGGTTCCATTCTAACATTTTATTATGAAAATAATAAAAAGTGTCAAACATAACAGCAAAGTTGAAAGAATTATACAATGAACACCCATCATCTGGATTCCAGCTTTATCATATTCCTGAGCTTGATTTATCACATATATATCTATCTGTCCATCCCTCAAGGTAATGGTTTTAAATAATGTTCTCCATTCACCCAACCATTATTATTTACCTAATAAACATTACTGACTATGTGCCAGGCACTAGGACTATGAAAGGAATGTGACAAGGTCCTTGTCCTCAAAGGGAGCACAGTTTATTGGGAGTGGCAGCAAATAATTTTCACAATATGGGCACTACTCTAACAAGACAGAAAGAAGTTACCTTGAGTACACTGAGGAGGACATAAGCAGCGGAGGCATCATGGAGAAGGCAAGCTTGAGTGGGGCACTGGAAGGTATGAAACAATTTGCTAAGAAGATATGGAGGTCTGGGTGTTCCTAGCTGAGGAAGAGTATGTGCAGTCTTGGGGCATGGGGGTAGCTCAGTATGGGTGCAGTGGGTTGGTAGATGGTCAGGCAGTGGAGATGTGGCTAAAAAGAGAGAGACAGGGTCTTGGTTTTGAGGGTCCTGCATACTGTGGAAGCTAGTTAGGACTCTATCTATAAGTTCTAGAGAACAAGTGAGGGAAATTGAGGAGTGATAAGCTTGGGATGGCAGAAGTATGAAGGGGCAGTGGGAAGTAAACCTTGTGTGGAAGAAGAGTCCAGTCTTGCGATGAAGAAGGCTTGAACTAAGGCAGGTATAGTAGAAATCAGAAGGAGAATAATGAATGAGAAAAAAAGTATAAAATGGAAAGGAGAATAAAAAGAACCTGATGAACAGTCAGACATGGAGATGAGAAATTTGGAAGTGTCCAGGAAGACTCCCATTTAGATTTTGGTTACTAAATACGGAATTTAGGAATAAATCATGATAAGGAATTTAGGAATCTATAAGGAAGTTAAGCACATTCATCCCCAAAAGCCATAATAAAATAATGGAATTTGAGTAAGATTTTTTAAAAAAATAAAAATAAACAATGGAAAGAGATAGAAGAAATGGAGGGAGGTTAAGACAATAAAGAATAGGGGCGCCTGGGTGGCTCAGTGGGTTAAAGCCTCTGCCTTTGGCTCAGGTCATGATCCCAGAGTCCTGGGATTGAGCCCTGCATCAGGCTCTCTGCTCAGCAGGGAGCCTGCTTCCTCCTCTCTCTCTGCCTGCTTCTATGCCTACTTGTGATCTTTGTCTGTCAAATAAGTAAATAAAATCTTTTTTAAAAAAAGACAATAAAGAATAATAGGAGAATGAAACTAAAAAGTAGAGCATCAAGATATTACAAATAATAACTAGTAAGAGGGAAATAGAAGTAAGGAGGGAAATACAATTTGCCTTGTTCAACATCTGCTTTAGTTTTTAATTCTTGAAAGCCTTCAGTGAAGGGTTATAGCATTATAGGCTTGATTTTGACAGACCACCAGCATGAAGGTAACTCTACGCTGCCACCAAGAGTGACTTATCAGACATACTGGGTATTACTGCATCGAAAGTACTACTCAAAGTAATTTTTTGAAGTACATCTGGCAGCTGGGACTATCCTACTCAAGCTTACCTGAAATTCTATCCCAAATGCCATTTTATTTACCTTTATGCAGTTTCAGGTTCCCTTGTAGTTTAAATGGTGAGTCTTTTCAGGCTCTCAGTAGCACAGGCCTCTCTGTCATCTAGCATTTATTGCTGCCAGATAATAATTCCTGGTGTGCCATGAGCTGGTAATCAACCCAGGAAAAGTGTGGTTAATGTGCATTGCTTTACCAGCTCAGACTGTCTTAACAGTGGCTTTGCTGTTCAAAGTTGTTCAAATGAACAACTCAGAGAAAGCCTGAACAGCTCCAGAAATCTCATCAGACCCCTAGAACAAAACAGCTCCTGGATTTGAGATTTAAAGTGGCATCTGATGTGTTAAAACCAGTGAAAGAGCCTGGGTAGCTCACTGGGTTAAGTCTCTGCTTTCAGTTCAGGTCATGATCTCATGGTCCTGGGATTGAGCCCCACATTGGGCTCTCTGTTAGCGGGGAACATGCTTCTCCCTCTCTCTCTGCCTGCCACTCTGCCTACTTGTTATCTCTTTTTCTGTCAAATACATAAAATCTTTAAAAAAAAAAAAAACAGTGAAAGAGACAATGAAGGTCATTTGAAGACTTTGATTTCAAGGAGGTGAGAAGAGTTGTTTTTTCCTTTGCCATTTTCAAAAGCTCATAATGAACCTTTCCACTCAGGTTCACATTCCTGGCTGTCTGGTTTACAGGGAACCCTGGGATTTGTGTTGGGATCATACCACCGAGAGGATGAATGTGGGTGGCATCCAGGGAATCAGAATGGGTAAAGGGAAACTGAGAAAACAAAGAAAGAAAGAGGAATGGCTTAGCCCATGGTGAAATGAAAACTGGAATCAAGTTTTAAAGTTGACATCATCTTGCTTTGACGATGAAAAGTTGGTGGACTAGTCCCACTGCAATGAATAATGTCAACTACCCAAGTGAAACTTGTTAGTTTATCCTTTTCCAGTCTGCCTATCTAATGTATCAAGGGCTCAAGTACAGTTTTTTTAGGAAAAATCCTGAGTTCACACACCTCACCCCCGACTCCTGCTCCACAGATTCCCATGCACAGCCTCTGCCATCTCACCTCTCACTAGGCTCCGCATCTCCCTGGATGGTTTGACAGAGGCACAGCTGGTTGCACTTTTGTAATCCAAAAGATAGACCCTACAGTGCTTAAGTGGTAACTCTCTACTTAATGTGTTCTTCCTCCGAATCTCAGGAAGAGTTTACAGCCTCACAGGGTGTGCATTCTCCATAGAAAGATGCTGAGTGGTCCAACCTGGTCATGAGAGGATATGTCCCTATGTGCCCCAGGTCACTCCAATGATAGCTAGGCTTTGTAGCGTTTTATGAAATAGATGCAAGAGCACTACATCTCAGGAGTTGCTCTTGTACTCCTTGGACCAAGCGAAGCCTTCACAGTCGCAATGAATCTAAATCCAATTGCATCCTAAATTTATAAGCCTCTGTTCAGTGTGAGTATTTTAAAATCATGTGTTTTAGGCCAGAGATTTGAAAGATTAATGTAAAGCACCTGGGGAAAAAACACATTGGCACATCAATGATAAGTAGATTCATGTGTTGCCTGTGAAACAGGTTGTCTCATTTTATCATTCAACTCTACCAAAATCCAGATTACCAGTGAGACCCACTCTAGCATACCTGGCAGGTTACTTCAGATTCTAATAATGGGTTTATTTCACATTGTGGGGCCTAGGGGTTGGCTTTCAGCCCTTGATATATTCCCAAGTGTCCTTGAGAAGAATTAAGGAATACTCCATAAATTGTTCTCCCTACTAGAAATATCTGGCCTTGGATAAAGTGATATTTTATTTTCAGGGAGAGGTGGGATGTTAAAAAGAAGAGACTAGTTAGGTCCACAAAATATTTCCTAGAGACCTCATGCTAGGACCTCTTAATCTTCCCATAGCCTCACAAGAGAAAAGGTAGAATGAGTGTCTTATCTTTCTCTTCCAGGACAATACTTAGCTGGTACATGATGATGGCAGAAGAGAAAAATCAAGCTCCTTCATCTTAAAATCCTTGACCCTGCTGACTTAGATTCCACTACTTAAAAAGCAGTATATAAGTGTATCTGTATGAAGAAACAATTGGAAGACCAAACCTTCCAAATAGATTAATTAAAAAGTAATTATATTGCAAAAATATTCTACCAAAAGGATTCCTTTTTTTTTTTTTTTTTTTTTTTAGATTTTATTTATTTATTTGACAAAGAGAGATCACAAGTAGGCAGAGAGGCGGGCCGGGGGTGGGGGGCAGGGGGAAGCAGGCTCCCTGCTGAGCGGAGAGCCCAATGCAATGTGGGGCTCAATCCCAGGACCCTGGGATCATGATCAGAGGCAAAGACAGAGGCTTTAACCCACTGAGCCACCCAGGCATCCCTAAAGGATTCCTTTTAATAGGTCTCCTAGTATAATAGTTTATTTACAGATTATGTTTTCCTTAGGTATACAGAAGCTTTTGGTTATTAAATATTTTAGAGATTATCTAGAAATCGATGCCTACTGAAGATCATTCAGAAACCAAAACAGAACATTTATTATTATTTTGATTTCAACAAGAAACTGTGGTTTAATTATGCAGAGCTTTTCCAGAATGGTTTTTATCATAAATAGTAAGCTGTATTGTGTATTAATTCAAGGGTGAGAAGATTATTTTTTTAAGTTATTTAAATTCCAGTTAGTTAACATAAAGTGTAATATTAATTTCAGGTATAGAATTGAGTGGTTTGTCACTTACATTGTTTCTTTTTTTTTTTTTAAGATTTTATTTATTTGACAGAGAGAGAGCCAGCGAGAGCAGGAACACAAGCAGAGGGAGTGGGAGAGGGAGAAGCAGGCTTTCCACTGAGCAGGGAGGCTGATGTCAGACTTGATCCCAGGACCCTGGGATTCTGACCTGAGCCAAAGGCAGACCCTTAACAACTGAGCCACCCAGTCGCCCCACATTATTTCATATTTTTAATGGCTTTGAGAATGAAGCAGGCTAGTAAGTTTTATAATTAAGCCTTCTTGACTATATCAGCAGAATGTCAGTGAGTCAATTCAAGAGCTCAACAAGTTGATCCTCTCTAGGTAAGCTACAAAGTGGCAGATGGGCTGAATGGCCCAGTATAATTTAAAACTTTTCCGAATATAGTTAAGATTACATTCAGCTTTCTGTAATAGTGGGCATTTAAAACTTCTTGGTGTGTCTCAAATCACCTTTCACTTATGTCATTTTACACAATTGAAGGAGGAGAGGATAAAGCTGAAGAATAGTGTTTAGGCTATTTCAAATACCTCTTAAAAAACCCTACTCATTCTCTAGTCACCCGACTGATTTAGTCAGTGGAACATGCAGCTCTTAATCTTGGGGTTATGAGTTTGAGCCCCCTACCGGGTGTAGGTTGTTTTTTGTTTTGTTTTGTTTTTAAATTCCCCTTTTTTAAGGTGGCAAAGCAAATTTTCTGGTGATGATCCCACCCAGGGTTGACTCACGACGTTGGTATCTGCCAAGAATACAGAAGTCTTAACAGGCAGAAAACTTTTTGTAGTTCCATGCCACCAAGAATGCTGCCAAAACTGAGGGGTCAAGCCCCAGCTCTTAGACTGACTAGCTTTGTGACCAGCCTAGTTTTCCTAATGTTTGTGAGTTTCAGTTTTACCATCTATGTAAATCTGATGTCTTATATACATCAAAGGATTAGATATATAAGTATGTAAAATCGCCAGGCAATTCCTGGCACATAGGAGGCACTTAAGTTATTTTTAATGTGATTGTTACTGTATCAAACTCTTATGACATTAAAAGACCAGTCATGGTTGACCTTTTCTGGTAAATAGATTTACATAGAAATAGATTGAGTCTCCCTGTCTGGGCAGTCTCTAGAAGGCAAAACCAAGAAGTAGGAATGGGGTCTTCCTCAGGGATCTTCCTTTGCGCATCAAAGCTGCATGTCCTCAGGCAGCCCCAGGGTCTCCATTTTAATGTCTCATCAAAGCCTATTGTCCCCATCTTGGCATTCCCAACCCTGGCTCCTCCCCCATCTCTCTCCACCCTATACCATTATGATTTACCTGCTCTCTGTTTGATATATTTTGTTAATTTGTTCATGCATGCCAATGTGTAACCCTCCGTGAGAGCCTGGGTACATTGTGTTAGGGATCCCAGAGACATTATACACAATGATTGATCTCAGAGGCAGATGTGTTAGTGGTAATAACGAGAGCTAAGGGACTGAGTGATTCCTCTGTGCCAGGTGCCAGGGGAGAGGGTTGAGGGGCAGGGGGCATGCTCTTTGTAAGCACTATGTCATGTGTGCCTCACTTTACCACATCCTATGAGGAGGTCTTGTCACAGGTCTCTACTTCACAGATGAAGAAACTGAGGCTCAAAGAGGTAAAGGAACTTGGCCCAGGACAATCAAATAAGGGGAGGAAGTAGCTCCAGAATTCACCCCCAGGACTCAGTCCAGATCTTCCACCCCTTACCA
Source organism: Neogale vison (assembly GCF_020171115.1). NCBI lineage: Eukaryota > Metazoa > Chordata > Mammalia > Carnivora > Mustelidae > Neogale > Neogale vison. The sequence goes on from NC_058091.1 coordinate 222,920,686, forward strand.
CTGTGTTATGGTGCTGGGGCAGGCACTTCAGGAACTTGATCCCGCTCCCAAGACCCAAATGACTTCCTGCTTTCAGTCAAGCTGGTTGGAATCAACTTAGTCAACAACAAACTTGAGAGGGGTATTGAAAAGTTCAGAGAGGGACAACCTGGCAGCTGGCTTCCAGCCTACCCCGAGGCTAGACACTGCTTGTGGCCAAAGGACTGTGCTCTGGGCCTCTGCATGATGAGTAGAATCCTCTCATTTCCAGCATGAAGCTGAATCTCAAGCTATGGATATTTGTAATGGCCTGGAAGGGTGGATGATGGAGTCATTGGAGGGAGGAAAAACTTATGAATTTTTTATTCATTAGTTATTGTCTGTCATGGAATTGGATTCCCAGGTCTAAATCTAGAAGAAAAATCTATGCATTTGCTTGTATTTTGCTCATCTCAGTATTTTCCTAGACTAGCAGCAACTCTTCCAAAAATGGAGTAATGAATCTCCCAATAAAACTGAACCCCAGAAAATACTGACTTATGTCAATAGGACAGCCTTTTCTCAGTAGTAATCTAAATAATGCGCCAGCAGTAGTCTGTCTATTACTGTCATCAGGTGGTACGAAGTAATAACTAATAGTGGCAGCAACGATTATAATTCAATGTCTTGTATTTATCAAGTGCTGACAAACTGTATACGCACTGCTCCAGGTGGCATCATAGGATAGACGTGTTATGTGTGGAAATAAGAGCTGTCATCATCCCTGTTTACAGAGAGGGAAACTCCGGCACAGAGAGGCTGTTTGTTCAGAGACATAAAGTCAGTAAATGAGAAAACTAGGATTAAACCAGGGCAGCCTGGCTTCTCATTTTATTTCCTTGTACTATTAAAGCAACCAGTCCTCCTCTCTCTGTGGTTTCTCAACTAAACGATCTTTATGTTTTGGCTAAAATTTATTTTGTAGTTGACGTGATCCCATCAAGCCCTACTGCCAACTCGGAGGGGTGGTCTCTGCTGGCAGCCTGCCCCATTAGGATGGTGATTTTTTAAAATATTTATTTATTTATTTGACAGAGAGAGAGATCACAAGTAGGCAGAAAGGCAGGCAGAGAGAGAAGGGGAAGCAGGCTCCCTGATGAGCAGAGAGCCTGACTCGGGGCTTGATCCCGGGAACGTGGAATCGTGACCTAAGCCGAAGGCAGAGGCTTAACCCACTGGGCCACCTAGGGACCCCAGGATGGTGATTTAGAATTAAAGATGAATGATACTGTGTTGGCTTTTCTCATGTTTTTTTTAAAAAAAGATTTTATTTATTTATTTGAGAGAGGAAGCACAGAGGGAAAGTATGAAGGAGAAGCAGACACCCTGCTGAGCAGAGAGCCTGGTGCAGGACTCGATCTCAGGCCCCTGGGATCAAGGCAGATGCTTCACCCGCTGAACCACCCAGGAGCCCTTCTCATCATTTAATAATTGCTTTACCTTGACAATATATTCCTTTTGGTAACATGGATAAAACTTCCCCCCACCAACATGAAAATATTCTTAGTCTAAACCTGTTTTGGTTACTTTTTACTGGTCATGACAGAGAGGAAAAGGAAGAAAAAAATGCCAAGTGACCTTCAAATTAAAATATGTGGATATCTTTTTGCCTCAAATTCATACTTGATTCATAAAATATCTTCTGATTTCTTTTTTTTAGTACAACATTTAAAGAAAATTTTCTTGTCTCTCTCTCCTTCTTTCAGCCAAAACTTACATATTTACTGAGAATCCTAGTGTGGAAAGTTTCTATTCAAATTTCTAACTTTTACTCTCTTTGTAAGTCAAATTGTGAGTAAAGAAGTTCAATGGTGACAGCGTTTATATTCACAGAAGACTGAGGGCTCCCGTTTAAAATTTAAGTCTTTCACTGAAAGAGCCTGGAATGTGAGATCAATAAAATTGTTACCTTACTTCTCAATAATAATGGAAAACTTTCCCATTCCTTCACATATAATTCCTCAAGTTTATCATATATGCCTTCTGTAGCATGTATATGATCTCTTAGAACTTCAGTGGATTTCTGAAGCCAGGGGGAAAAAAACCTTGCAAATAACCCAGCAAGCAGCAAAGACAAAACTGTCCTGTTACATTGAACTTCACCCAGGGTTCTGCCTGATTCTAATTACCTTCAGCAGTTTACCCAGGATGCCTCAGTTAACCACCTGGAAAAATGAGGGTGGAACTTTGATTCTGGGAGGCATATGGAAATTTAATTACTAGGTTTACAAAGTATTTTAAAATCCCCAGATAAAAGTGACCAGAGGACTAGAGAAGAATATCATTATTAGAAGTAGCGGGGTCATGTGGTGGTGAGAGGGGCGCTGAGGATCAAAGACTGGCGTGCCTGTCTCTACACTGGCCCCTTCGCCCCATCTTCTGCAAGCAGCTTCAAGGGGAGATGGAGAAAGAATCATTTATTCACCTTCTGGCTGCAAGAACTGCAGACCTCAACTGTGGCAACTCTAGCACTGAGGAGAAAATACACATAGGAAAAAAGAAGGCCATGTCTCACTTCCAAATTAAAAAAAGACATTTCTACATGTTTCCATAACCCACAGACTGCTGCCATTTGAGGCCAACCCCTCAAAGTTTTCCTCTTTGTCTAGTGTAGTTGCTGAATCTAGGCCACTGTCAGCAATCCTTTTCATTCACCCCGGCCCATCCCCATGCCTCACAGATGCAGAGATTCTCTTGAGACATGTGTACTTTGGTATCAAACAATGCAACTCATGTTTGATTTTGGATAACCTTGCACTGCCGAATAAAATAACCCTTGAGAAAGAAGCAATAAAAGCGCTGTAAGAAAAATGACTCATGTTTCCAAGCTGTCTAAAGTGATCACTTATCCCAACAAATGGTAATTCTTTCAAGACACAGTGGGCATGCACCATACTTATAAAAGTCTGGGAGAAAAGCCTTGCAATCATTTTTTTTTTTAATTGTGTTAAAATCTATCAAAAGAATGTTTCTGGTAGGCTGTACCAGACAGGGTATGCTTAAAAACAAAAACAAAAACCACATGGATGTGGAAGCCAAGGTGGACTGGTGCAAGGGGGACCTTACCGAACAAAGAGTCCCATTGGCTTGTTTATGCACTTGTTTATGTGCCTCTAATTGTTTTCCATTTTCTGCCCCCATTCGTTAGAGTGCAAAGATGTGAACAAAGTGGCTTATTGCCCACTGGTGCTGAAGTTCAAGTTCTGTAGTCGAGCATACTTCAGACAGATGTGTTGTAAGACCTGCCAAGGACACTGACCCACCAAAAGCCAGAGAGAGCGTCTTGTCATTTCATCGTGGAAATGCGTCCATCAAAGAGAGTCACCCAGAGGAAGAGGATTGATGTCCTTGCAAATGCATTACCCTGTGGAAAACGTAACCACTGGTCAGCCCTAGCTGACAGGATTTCAATATTATTTTAACTTCTGTGAAGTGGGATTTATTGATCCAAAGTGCTGGACACGGTATTAAGGAGGGAATGCCAGATCGGAGAGATCCAAACAACACAGGGAGACTTGCTTACTATGGAACGTCTGTGTTCTTTCGAGTAAATCCAATAGCCTATTTACCTCCTTGGACCATTAAGATAATTTTTATTATGGACTTAGCAATGACACTGAATCCATTTGTATTTAAAACTGTTTAAAATGTAGCTGTTATGACTTGGTCAACTATGGAAGTAAAAGAAGATTCAGAAATCTTAAGTCATAGCTTAAAAATATTTACTATACTTTATCTCACTACAACAGCACCACAACTGAAATTCTAAAATGGGCTTTTAACTGTAATTTAAGGAGCAATTATAAATCAAAAGTAATGAAAGTTCGTATGATTTTTCTTCATTCCACTTAATTTCCTTAGGAATAACCCCCCTGTTCTGAACACTGCTGTGAGCCATATATAAACTATATTAAACCGAACAACAGTGAAGGAATTAGCTGAAGGCAGTGCATCAGTTACTGCAGCTGTGCGAGTCTATAAATCCTGTGCTAAAAGACTGTGGCCAACTTGCCATTGTGCAAGTGAAGCTGAGATTTCCATTAAAACTTTAAGAGAAAAACATTTCGATTTCATGCAGAAGCCAGACCAGGGGTATGGTAGAGACCGAAGAAACAGGCCCTTTGCTGCCATCACACAGGATGCCTCAGTTCTTCTTTGGGTCACCCCAACTCAGTTGTGTTGACATCCTCACCGGCCACAGAACAGCTTCTGCCCCATTGGACTGTTGCACGCGTGTTGAGCTTACTGAAATGATGCCGTGCAAAAGATAGACTGGCTCAGTAACAACCAGGCAGACCCTTTTGCTGACAATTGTGATGGGTTCCAGATGTCCCTTCTTTGATATGGCAGAAGGGCATTTATTTATATGAAAGCAAGTGTGTGTGTGTGCGGGCGCTTTTGAGTGTGTGGGTTAGATGAGTGTGCTTGCACATAAATGTGCTATTTCTGTGAGTTTTAAAGTAGGCAAGGGATAACAACCAAAGAAGAAAAACTCATGAAGCCTAAAGATCATAAAGCATAATTTTAATAGTCACTCAACCATTTTGTATTTTTTATGGATACTCTGAATGGCAATCAAATGTGAAACCAAGTTTCTTGGGCAAGTCAAATTCTAGAATCAAATCCAGAATCCTAAATTAAATCAGCTAGCTCATATTTTTCCTATCCACAAGTAATTTCGTGTCATGGCCATCAAAAGCTTCAACGGTGGGATTAAAAGAAAAGGAAAAAAAAGAGGGTACTTATTTGTATTTTGTATTTGAACACTTGTAGCTTGCAGCAGGTTCTTGATGAATGTGCTTTGTATCCTACAGGTGTGTACACCGTGCTACACCGACACCTCAAACTCCAACCAAATGGCTACTTTGTAAAGATACTACTTGCAGTAAAGAGTATGTTTGACTTAAACCCGTCACTGTGTGTGCTCAAACTACATGTCAGGTGTATAAGCTACGCCGTGACCTAAGGTAGAGGTTAGTTTTATGGGTTTTTTTGTTTGTTTGTTTGTTTTTGTTTTTGTTTTTTTTAAAGAAAGGAAAAGAGACTCACAGACTTCAAAAACCAACCTAAACTTCAGGTTTGCTATGGACAGTCAGCACGGGATGTTCCGCACACTCAGTCGTGGTCATCCCTATTTTCTCGCCTGCTTTCTCTCTCAACACCACAGCTCATGTCCCTGAGCTTGCCAGAGAAAGCTACTGACGATACACAACAATTGCCAGGGCCCCTCTGTATACTGCCCTGAAAAGACGAGCCAAAGCACCATCTATTCAGTGAAGGGGAGGGAGCCCATGAGCAGCGTGGCCCCAGCACTGAATTCCCTCCGTCCCTTGCAAAGAGCAGTTAACTTGGTGCTAATGTGCCCTGGTGAAGTAAATAAAAGGAGTACTTTTTGTGGCATTTTAGGCATAGGTTTCCTGTCAGGATCTGTTTTTCCCCAACATAAATATCAGCTCATGTTTGTATTCCAAAAAGATTTTTTACATTACTGACTTAAGTCTACTCTACACCTCACCTGGAAACTAACGTTGTGAGGATCGTTGCCCTGGGCTCCCTTGACTAACAGTAGAAGAGGGGACAGCTAGTGTTCCCCCAGGAGTGTGCACCAGCCTCAAGGCCAGGAGCAGAGGGCTTCCAGGCGCAGCATCAGATTACTCCGCTAGAAGGAACCAAGCACAGCATGTAACAGGACTAAACCTGAGTGGGGAAACAAATCATATTCTACAGCACATCACAATACTGCTGCTAACTGTGCAGTCAACCACATGGCTACGTGATATGCTCTCTTCCTAAATAATAGCAATAGGATTGTCAGTGGAGGCTGAGCCACCATGGCAGGCCCTCCAAAGTACTGTGCTGTGTGGACTACTTAGGGAGTCCCAAGGAAACTGGTACCCCATGACTGAGAGCAGTATCTGCCACTGGCAAAAAGTCCTGCCGAAAAAGGAAAGGTAAATATACCCAACTGATTAAAGCCCTTAAGATACATATGACTCCCCAAACAGTCCATTTCATTAGGAATTTTTTGGAGTGAACGTCACATAGGTATCCTTAATAATACAGAATGAAATTACCTTTGTATTATTGTGATTAGTTGTTGCTTATTATTTTATACTCAGTATTAATGTGGTACACTGTTACTTTTTTTTTTGCTTTTGTAAATTATATTCTAATTTATTGCCATGTTTCCTAACACTTGTCCTACATTCATTCTCCTGCTTGTAATGAAAATGAGAAAATCATTGTAACACTTGATGGAGTGAAATTCCACACCAGGCACAGATTTTTTTTTTTTTTGACATAGATAATTTAGTAAAAATAAAAATTCAGCTTGTAAGAATGATTCAGATGAAAGTTGTCTATTCCCTGAAAAGCTGGTGTTAAACTTGCAGTAGGAGGAATCTATCCTTTGGAATACCACACTACATTACCCAAATTATCCAGGTAGTATCCAGGATTGAGATAATTTGTTGTATCCTTATTACCCTCCTCAGAGGTTGCATTTATTTTTATTTCAGGACTATTAAACATAAGGGCTTTGGGTATTTCTGGTGGATCTCTATCCCCAGAGGCCACTAGTCAGCTATTCTAACCCTAGAAAGGAAGACCTGATTGACCCATGACTCTTTTGCCTTCCTCTTTCTTTTGCTTTCCATGTAAATTCTTTAACATAGAAGAGATTGCAAGACATTTCATTGTGGAAAAGGTGCTGGACAAAAGTATTGACACTTGAAGAAGGATCTTTCTACTTAAATTCAATAGGGAGCATAGGAAGATGAGGGGCATACTTTTCCATCTCCAGACATTTCCTCTCAGGCTAAACTAATGGTTCAGCCACTGCTGAGCTGGGGTATACTGTCCCATGCAAAGGTAACGCAGCAATTTTTAAAACTCAGCAACTAAAATGAAGGTAACCCTCCTGCATGCTTAGCTATTTGAGTATGTTCATAATGACAATTTCATCAATTACATAAGATGTGGAATGCCCAGGCAGGTTGTACTTCAGTCTGCTTACCTCCGTATCCACCCACACACACATTCAACCTGATACACTAGAAGAAATCAGGTGCAATGATTAAATAGTCTTGGAGAGTATTTCTTCAGGGTCATTCTAGGAGTCAAAAGGGGCTGGAGTATTATGAAGGCTCAGTGAATGAGAAGACTGTGGGACCAGCTGTATCATCTTCCCACTGGATTTGCAAAGGATAGTTCTGCTAGAGGTTGGGAAGGGGGAAATAATGAGAAATAAGGTTTGCCTTAGCTTAGATTCCTCAGATGTGAGTCTGTTTGTTTACAGTTGTTTTCAAGCTTCCAGATAACTATTTTCTCCCTTTGAAATATCTAAAGGGTACTTTCCTACTTAGGGCCCTGACCCAAGGACAATCCACCCTTGTGGAGATCTCTGCCACTCTCCAAAGAGCACTAGGATCATCCTTAAGCGTTTATGCTCCAAAAGGCCAGGTGATATATTTTTTTTCAGGTGAATTAGGAAGAAAGTTGGGTATTGATCTTTGTAACAAAAATGTGTGAATTGGTGTGACTAGGATAATATTCATTACTTTTAAAAGAGAGGGGGAAAATGTATTTCAGGGAGGAAAAACAAAGTCACAGTCCAGGAGGCCTGGAAAATTCTAAATAGGTGGTTGCAAGAAAGAGAAAAGATTAGTCCCTGAATGAAAAAGTGACAGATAAGCTGTGTTTGGAATTCTGTCACATTCATATCATCAGAATGTGTGGAATAAACTAACATGTTTTCAAAAAGAACAGCTGTTCACAATGGCTTTGTACCTCAGACTTGAAAACCCCAAACTGTAACTTAAAGGAAAATGGTCTTCCATCTTTTTCTCAGAGGGTTATTTCTAGAATTTTTTGTCCCTCATTTCATCCACAGATAGTATCTGAGGCCCGAAATCAAACTGTAGTTTGAGGGCTGGCTCCAATCTGTGGGGAACCAAGGTTATGTTTGTATTGTCTCTTGGTTGATGATTTCTATTAGCCCACTGAAGGTCTTGAGCTGCATAGATGATGAAAGACAATTTCCAGGGCAATATCTATCTATACTGGAATAACACTGTGCAGTCACACAAGGGTAATAGTACCTGATGTCCAGAGTTCAGGGATTAGGGAGCCTGAATATTCCCATTCACCTCAGGGCACAGAACATGGTGCCTGACAGGTCAAGATTTCATTGCTCTAGTCTTTAAGTTTTGTGAAATTCAATCCAGAGATTGGATTGGTCCAATCCAATCCAGAGATTGGTCCCCTCTTCTTGGACCTTGGCTTGGATACATTACCTTAGAGATGTTTCACATCAGAGGGGCAAGTTATCCCACCAGCTACAGGCCTCCCAGAAGTCAGACTACCTTCTTCAGGTCAAAGGCTCCACAGTAGAGGTTTCTCCTAGCTCAAGGCCAATGCAATTCTTGGAAAGGCCTGATCTGTGCCCCCAACAAGGGCTTTTGTGCATAGCAGGCTACTTTACGGGCCCAGGCAATAATTGTGAGATAAGTCCTTTGAAATCCCAAGCAAAGATGTCAGCAGGAAGTTCTAGCCCAGAGCCAGTCCAGACCAGGTGTGGCCTCTTTGTGTCTAGAGAGTGGCATCAACCATGGTCATTCATTTATACCACCAATATTTGCTGAGTACCTGTTGTACACATGTTCTATGCTAGGCACTTAACATATGTCCTTTCACTGGATGGGTTACAACAAAACTATGAGGACAATACTGTTAATCCCTAGTTACAAATTCCAAAACTGAGGCTTAGAGAGGTTGAGTAAATTGTCAAGGGTCACAGAACCAGTGAGGCAAGTGTTACGTCTTTGGCACATGGCAGGTTGCTGCCTACATCTGGGACTGGGAAATTTGGAAGGATGCTTCTCTACCAGAGAGAAAGTGACTCACCAAGCCAAAGGAAACGGCTTCTTTCTCCTGGGAAGCAGTGGGCCTGAGGCCTTGGGTGGGACTTCAGGGGTCAGGAAAGGGTGAACTTTGGGCTCCTGTCTCTGTAGGTGGTGATGTTCCCTATGAAAGTTCCTATGTCTGGTGATAAAATTATACATGGGGACCCAAAGTGGTTTCTAAGCATGTAGTTAGAGTTCATGGGAAGAGGAGGAAAATGATGATCAGAGATATTCAAGGGTGGATGGTGTCTGCAGTGGCAATTAGCGGCCAAATACAAGAGAAGCTCTCACCTCCCCTGAAATGTCCTGTTTTGAATCACAGAGCATGTTCCTGTCTGACAGCCCCCCACACCATTTCCAGACATGCCAGATGGCCTCACTGACCTATTTCAACACAACTGGAGCAGAATGATTCCTGTGTTGGCTTCGGGTAAGTTTTAAGAAAGGTGGGTTTCTCTGTTTCAGTCAGAGCTAGACCATCAGGTTGCTGCCAGCAAACAAATTCCTTGACCTTCTGCGGTGGGTCTACAGAGTGGAACCAGGTGTTCTTTCAGCCCATGCCAGAATGTACTGGCCGCCCAACTGGCCACCTGCCTCCACCCCACCGACTGGGCTTTGGCTGGCCTTCTACCAAACAGCTGTGCTGGGAGCCACAGGTGGCCGCCCACGCTTGTGCCCAGGCCAGCAGCTGCACTGGCCTGAATCAGCCTGGCGAGATGGACCTCATGTGCCTCTGCCCCTCTGCCCCAACTCCTGAGGAGAAGGAAAACTAAAGCTTCAGTACACTAAGAAATGTTTGTGTGGTCGAAAGACAATCACAACACTTACTGTTCTCTTCCCCATCAACAATTTGGGTATTTTGTTTTTAATGATTCAAATGAATCTGATGTAAATGATTAGACATTAAGTTCCTGTTTTAGAGGGGGTATAGTTTTGTAAATATAAAAATCACCTGGTACTGTGTATCTAAATATAAAAACCAAGGAGGACAACTCAACTTCCAAAAAATGTACCTGGGAAATTGTCCTAGGTATCTAGATAATAACTACATAAAAGAATATTATCTGACTTACTGAAAAAACACCTACAAAAGTGGCTAAAATATGAGTTTGAATTTAAGTGGGTAGCGAAACTAGAAGATATTTCCAGCCAACCTAATTGCAATAAGAAATAATATGATTCATTGTTTTAAACTTGAGAACAAAAAAAAGCAAAGTTGAGAAATTAAATATTTTGAGATTAAAAAGAGAAAGTATATATTGAACTTTTAAAACAAGATAATAACTTAGAGCCACATTTAGTTTTGAAGATTTTTTGAATGTAGGCTGGGCTAGGAAGATGTTATTACCTACTATGCTTAGGGTCCAACTTCCCACCAATGAGACAGACTTGCCGGAGGGAAATAGTGGGAGACACACTTTTATTTCAACCCCCATCTGATCTCAACTGGAGAAACTACATGCACCAACCATCTCTCATGTCTGGCTTTTCTTTAAGTTTATTTATTTATTTATTTATTTTTAAGTAATCTCTACACCTAACCTGGGGCTAGAACTCATGATCCCCAGATCAAGAGCCGTAAGCTCTTTCAACGGAGGCAGGCTGATGACCCTGACTTTTTAAAATCAATGCATTAGAATTTAACACTCCAGATGAGAATTTTCTCCCTCAGAGTAATTACTGGAGATTACTCTGGACTCACCTTGAGAGTAAAATCGTCATTCAAGACAGCTTTTAAATTGTTAAATCTCCCAGGGTAGAATCCATTTGCATTTTGCAAAAGCTGAAAACCAGATCTGGTGAGTAATCTACATATAATCATTTTGGCAACAAATACCTTCTGTGCCTTACAAATTGACCCCAGGTGATACCCCAAAAGGAGCTCCAAATACACTTTGAGTGACTATTTTAAAGGATTTCACTTGTTTGTATACAAAAGTGCTGGTGTTTTGTCTAAAAACTATAGGCATTGCTTTATAATCCGACTTAAAATGAACACTTCACTAAACGTTTTACTACTGCAAATTCTAAAATTAGCTGGAAAACTGGACCACCTAAATGGCATGTTATCTGTTAGGGAGAAGAAAGATCTCTGACCTCCCTGGAATGAGTAACCCTTCCATCCAGGAAGCCAAACCACTTCTCAGACCCTGAAGTTAGCAAACAGCTAGCCTTAGAGAATTCTCCTTCCTGGAGTCTCTGGAGAAAAAACAAAACAAAACAAAACAAAAACTGTCCTTCCACAGGGCTAATTAACCAAGGTCTGTCAGCAACATTAATGAAGCTATGGCTGAGTGTGCAAGACTTGGAAATATGCCTCTTCATCACTGAGTCAGCATCCCTACAGATGTGCCCTGACTTACACAAACCTACGTGTGTTCCAGTTGTGTAGCTTGAATCATTTCCCATTTGCTTAAATGATAATTGTGAGACGAACCTGTGAAATGATAATTGCAAGATTAACTGGCTGTGTTGGGCTAACAATCCAGTTTCCAGGGTCTTCCTCCTGGGCCTGTCTTCCTCCTATGGTTTTCAAAGAAATTGCTAATGATGTGTAAACAGATACTTAAAACATATGGGGAGACTACCATCTTAAGGAATTCTGAGAGAATGGCTTTGGAAGAGGATAGCGGTTTAACTTTGAAGTGTGGTTTTTCACTGTGGGTTTTTTACAAATCAGCTATTCATATATATCAAGACACAAATCAAAAAACCTTCCCAACCTTTTTGCTGGAACATGCCTTAAAATCCACAATTTTTAATCCCCCTCCCCAGAACCAAATCATTTTAAATTCATATCTTCTCTCCCTAAACAACTTTAAAAGGCCTTCTTGGGTGGCCAGGAATTCTTGTTTCTCAATATTAACAATGACAGCCATGGTCAGGGACACTGTAGGAGTCCATTGTCACTATGAATCAAGAAAACTTCACTTTAAATAAGTTTACATTTTCGCCCCAAATAGTTTAACCAGATTGATCTTTTTTTGTCGACTTCATAATAATTTAATTGCTCATAATTGACTAGGAGAAAAGCCCTATAAAACAAAGAGATAAGGTCCTTTCAGGGAGTTCTAATGAAGAAAAGAATGAGTGATAATGTATTTATTCCATACAATGTCCTCTATAAGAGCAGAGGATGCAGAGGGGTGAGAAGTGTTTCTTATGCTGCTGAAAATAATGTAATTTAATGTTCTTTACTTTAGGCAAGAAATTGCCAACTTTTGTTTGTTTCTTATTTATGTTGGAAAATTTCAAACCTATACAAAAGTAGAGAGAATAGTTTAAACGATGCCTCCTTCACTCAGCTTCCACAGTGATCAACATGTCCAATCTTGTTTCCATCTACTCTTCTTCTCTACTGTGGCTTCTTTTAGCAGACATCACGTCATTTCATCTTTAAATACTTTGGAATCTATCTCTAGAAGATAAAGACTCTTTTTAAAAAATGACTAAGAACTGTAATAAGATATTTATATTTTCATCATCAAATTAAATTTGCTCAATACTGTCATCAAACTTGCCTGGGTGGCTCAGTGGGTTAAGCCGCTGCCTTTGGCTCAGGTCATGATCTCAGAGTCCTGGGATCGAGTCCCGCATCGGGCTCTCTGCTCAGCAGGGAGCCTGCTTCCCTCTCTCTCTCTCTGCCTGCCTCTCTGCCTACTTGTGATTTCTCTCTGTCAAATAAATAAATAAAATCTTAAAAAAAAAAAAAAAAAAAAAAACTTGGGGAAAGTAATCATACTTGGGTACACCATGTCACATGCACCTATTATGGGCTCTATTCCAGGCAGGATTATAGGTGCAGTCTGTCCCTTATCTTGTCATCCCATCATTACTGATTTTTCTAGAGGAGGAAACGGGGTGGAGGGGGCAGGGTGTACTGGGAGACGCTGAGAGATTCCTCTTCTGGCAAGTTGAGCCTAGCAGACCTGCAGAAGACCAGGATTTATGAGAAAACAACTCTTCTACCACCAGTGCCTGTACTGCTTCTCTGTTGCGAATCGCATTTGGGAAGAGGTACATCCAGGTCTTTGCTTGTTGGTCCCAGAAGACTCTTACAAAAACAAGTAACTCATGGAGAAAACGAATCCTCCTTTGGCCACTCTGACCATGGCTGCTTTGAGCCTTAGTTGCATCAGACGCATTCCTTGGTGTAACTGCCTTGTTGCTGCAAATGACTTAAGCTATATATATATATATATATATATATATATATATGTGCATACACACACACACACATACATACATACACACACTTTTTTTTTTTTTTTTTTACTATCAGCACATCAAAAGCTACCTGGTTGACGAAACTTCTCTCAAACTTCCCCTTCAGTCTCCAACGCCATTGCAAAATTTCCAGCTGTAACCATTAGTAATTAACTGTAACCAGTCTCAACTGTGGAATCAAATGTGCAATTAAAAGTTATTTTTGGAACAGTTTCAGGAGAATAGGAATTAGTTCTTCTTTAAATGTTTGGTAGAATTCCCCCGGGAAGCCGTCTGGCCCTGGGCTTTTGTTTGTTTGGAGATTTTTAATGACTGTTTCAATCTCCTTACTTGTTACGGGTCTGTTCAGGCTTTCTATTTCTTCCTGGTTCAATTTTGGTAGTTTATATGTTTCTAGGAATGCATCCATTTCTTCCAGATTGTCAAATTTGTTGGCGTAGAGTTGCTCATAGTATGTTCTTATAATAGTTTGTATTTCTTTGGTGTTAGTTGTGATCTCTCCTCTTTCATTCATGATTTTATTTATTTGGGTCCTTTCTCTTTTCTTTTTGATAAGTCTGGCCAGGGGTTTATCAATTTTATTAATTCTTTCAAAGAACCAGCTCCTAGTTTCGTTGATTTGTTCTATTGTTTTTTTGGTTTCTATTTCATTGATTTCTGCTCTTATCTTTATGATTTCTCTTCTCCTGCTGGGCTTAGGGTTTCTTTCTTGTTCTTTCTCCAGCTCCTTTAGGTGTAGGGTTAGGTTGTGTACCTGAGACCTTTCTTGTTTCTTGAGAAAAGCTTGTACCACTATATATTTTCCTCTCAGGACTGCCTTTGTTGTGTCCCACAGATTTTGAACCGTTGTATTTTCATTATCATTTGTTTCCATGATTTTTTTCAATTCTTCTTTAATTTCCCAGTTGACCCATTCATTCTTTAGAAGGATGCTGTTTAGTCTCCATGTTTTTGGGTTCTTTCCAAACTTCCTCTTGTGGTTGAGTTCTAGCTTCAGAGCATTGTGGTCTGAAAATATGGAGGGAACGATCTCCCTGATATGAGGAAGTGGTGATGCAACATGGGGGCTTAAGTGGGTAGGAGAAGAATCCATGAAACAAGACGGGATAGGGAGGGAGACAAACCATAAGTGACTCTTAATCTCACGAAACAAACTGTGGGTTGCTGGGGGGAGGGGGGTTGGGAGAAGGGGGGTAGGGTTATAGACATTGGGGAGGGTATGTGCTTTTGGGTAAATTGGAAGGGGAGGTGAACCATGAGAGACTATGGACTCTGAAAAACAATCTGAGGGGTTTGAAGTGGCCGGGGGGTGGGAGGTTGGGGTACCAGGTGGTGGGTATTATAGAGGGCACGGCTTGCATGGAGGACTGGGTATGGTGAAAAAATAATGAATACTGTTTTTCTGAAAATAAATAAATTGGAAAAAAAAAGTTATTTTTGTAGGGAAGTGTAGTTGATGAAGTTCTAGAACCTAGGTGAGGTTCGGTGGGCTGAGGTCCGGAGCCGATGACCAAGAAAGAATTCTTGAGACATCTTTGGTGCAAAATGGTGGTTTATTAAAGCACGGGGACAGGACCCGTGGGCAGGCAGAGATGCAGCCACCCCGGGTTGTGAGGGATGGCAGGTTATGTACCCTGCAGTTGGGGGAAGGTGAGGGGAAGGGAGGTTTCAACGGAGTTTTCATATGCTAAAGAGGGCCTACAAGGTGCCAGGATGTCAGAGGCATACCGGAGGCCTTGCCCTTGTGGCTTGATCAATGTTGTCTTTAGACCAGCTATTAACATTAAGATAGCTGGGAGACTTTTTGGTGGGATGTCACAATCCTGCTATCAATCGCCTTTGTTAGTGAGATTTAGGACATTTGTAAGCCAAGGGAGACTCCTGTCTAGCAGGATTGTGAGCTCTGCAAGTTAACTATTTGCTTATTGTTCATGGCAGTCAGGGCTGCCTGAGGGATGCTACACCTATGACAGAGGGGGAGCGGATGGAGAGGGGGGTGCAAGGCGCCAGCTTTTGTTTGGTCTTCAGCCAGCCCCGTGCTCCCTCATCATAGTGATATTAGCACATAGCTTTCCAGCAATTAATTTTTTTAAATGGGATAGTGGAGAAAGAGAGCAATACAACAAATAGAGCAAATTCTAACAAATGATGAATACAGGTGAGAAAAGCGCTCATCCCCATAGAAAGTGTGTGTGTGTGTGTGTGTGTGTGTGTATGTTTCCGTGCATGCATGTGTTGGTGTAAGTGGGGAGACAGTGTGCAGGAGGGTGTATGGAGAGGGAGAGAGAGAGAGAGAGAGCAATAGTGTAGCGATGTCACAGTCAAAAAAATTAAAGCTTAGCGAACTACATTTTTCTTTCCTTTGTCTTCTTTCTAAGCAGGAAGCCAAGTGAGGGGCTTGGACTCATAAGTCCAAGAGTTGGACTCATAAGTCCTGTATGTAAAGAGTAGCCAGAAAGGAAAGCAATTGTGCTAAAAACCAATTCTGAGTCCTAGTCCAAGAATGAGTTTTTCTCAAGTGAGTGCAGTGGTTCCCAGACTTTCAGATTTCATGGACCAGTAAAATTTCAAAACTACTTTGGAGACTGATGTAGAATTGCTAACATCTTACTTTGCCAAGTAGGGATATTTTGGGGAAAAAAAAAAAAAGAAAAGAAATCTATCAGTTGCTATTACCATAAAAGGTACCTTTCTAAAAGAAGGTACATTTTAACTACAAAAAAAGTGAATACATTCCACTTCACTTCAGTAGATGTCCCTACATTGTCCTTATTTTTGTATTTAACATATTTTCAAATAAGACTTGTAATTATTAAACAAGTGATTTAAACACTAAGGGCAAGACAGTTCCAGAGTGAAGTCCACTCTGCTACAAGGTCCTGGAGGACTAGGGGCTCCTCTCTTACCTTTCCACTTTGCCTGTCTCTAAGTGTCCATGGCTCCCTTTATCTGTAAGACAATGACAGCATTTCCAGCACACACAGAAGAGCCAGCAGCTAGGGAAGAGGAGAGGCCATTTCTGCTGATATGTCAGTTTCAAGGAAGAAGAGTGTTCAGTGACTACCCAAAATTTTCCCTTCTGACGCAGCAGCCAGAACCGAGCCACACTCCATACACTAGCACCAAGGAGGCAGACACAATCTGCAGTATTTTTTTTTTTAAGATTTTATTTATTCATGAGAGACAGAGAGAGATTGAGAGGGAGACAGAGGCAGAGAGAGAAGCAGGCTTCCCGTGAAGCAGGGAGCCTGATGTGGGACTTGATCCCAGGACCCACAGATCATGACACGAGTCGAAGGCAGACGCTTAACCGATTGAGCCACCCAGGCGCCCTAATCCGCAGTATTTTTGTGTGTCTACTGGAAGCTGCCTCTGCTGCAAAGGCAGATCAGCTTTTTGTAGGACTAAGGGACTCTATTAGGTCTCTGAAGGCCTCATCTGGGGTTAGCATGCCTGAGTGTGAAGCCCGATATTTGGGAACTAATCATTTAAAGCTTCCCTTGCTGAGGTCTGCAGAACCTGTTGAGCATATATCTAACAGTCTAAGAAATGCTTTATTTAGTTCCATCCAGGTTTAGAGCAGAGATTTGTGTAAATAACCCTCAAAGTCTTCTTGCATTGCAAGGGAGCCTGAAGAAGCCTGGCCAAATGATATCATAGTTCTGTTGAGAAAAGCATGAATAATTTTTACCCCCATCATTTTACCCCCAATTGCATATGAACAATTACTCATCTTTATTAACTGCCTTCTTGAATTATTCATGAAAGCAAAGGTATTCAAACACACAGAACTGGCTTTGCCATAGAAAGGAAATTGTAACAGCTCCTAGTGAGAGTTGTTAGTGTAATTAAAATGAACTTTTTTACTATGTTGACAATCTATGAAAAATGTGATTGCCTACAAATAAGTTTAAAACAATATTTTAGCCAGGTCGCACCCCAGAAATGCTATAGAAGGTAAATTACAATTTTAAGCAAAAATTGAAGAAACCGTTTTCTAGGATAAGATGACAGAATGAAGCAATAAGATAGAAGCTCTCTTCCCCCCTTGCCTAACAAAATAAAACAAACAATAACAGAAAAGAATAAAAAACAAACAAAGAAACAAAAAAACTTACCAGCAGCAAACTATAGAGGCAGGATAATTTTCTGCCATCAATACTGAAGAATAATACCTGAAGAAAAGTCTGGTTCAGCCCACAGGTTGATACACCTTCTAACTTTGCCTCCACCTGTCGTCAGTGGTATGTAGAAAAGAGAGTGAGTCAGCCAAACCCTGAAATACTCAGTACTCATCAGAAGAAGGCTGAGGGACTGAATAGGTGGTTCTGGGGAAAACAGAAATCCAAGAGCAGAAGTCCCTGCCTACTGCAACTGTAGGGATGACAAAGGTGGCCATCCATGAAAAACTGGATGGCCTTTGCTCAGAAAGTCAATGTAGACTTATGTGTCAGGAATTCCACAATTGAGTATCTACCTCCAAAAACTGAAAACAGAGACTCCAAGTCTCCCGGTGGCAGGGTCTGGGGAAGGGGAGGCAGGCGCCACTCCAGCTGCGAAAGTGGCAAAAAGCTTCTGATACAACCCAAGAAAGAGGCCCAGGAGATGGACGAGGAAGATACGGCATTCAAGCAGAAACAGGAGGAGGAGCAAAAGCAACTCTAAAATCGAAGGTGGAAGGCCATAGGGAAGGCCTTCTGACCACAGGTGGAATTAAGAAATCTGGCAAAAAGAAGCCATTCCTTGTGCCTGAGGCAATGGTGATCCTTAATTCCATTCCTGTTTAAACATCTGGATTTCCTGTCATAACATCTGTTGCCACCTAGAGCTGGAATGAAGTGTTGTCTTAAATCCCATTGTAGATTTAAGAATAAAGTTCTGTTAAAAAAAAAAAAAATCCTTACAAAAAAAAAAGAAGGAAAAAAAAAGAAAACACAGACTCCAAGGGATATTTGTTACACCTGTGTTCATAGCAGCGTTATTCACAATAGTCAAAAGGTGAGAGCAACCTGTCTATTAACAGATAAATAAACAAAAAGCGGCTTATCTTACAATGGAATATTATTTAGCCTTAAAAAGGAAGGGAATTCTAACATACGCTACAACATGGATGAAACTTGACAACGTTAGGCTAAGTGAAATAAGCTAGTCAAGCAAGTACTGTATGATTCCACTCATACGAGGTACTGAGAGTAGTCAAATTCATAGAGACAGAAAGTGGAAGGATGGTTGCCAGAGGCTTGGGGGAGAAGGAGTAAAAAGTTAATTTTAACGGGCACAGAGTTTCAGTTGGAGAGAATGGAAAAGTTCTGGAGATGGATGATGGTGATGCTTATGCTACTGAAATGTGTGCATAAGACTGGTTAAGTTGTAAATTTTATGTTACATATTTCGAACTACAATTTTGAAAAAAAAGAAAGGACTTGCCATCTTCTGAAGCACTGTGCAGATATTGGGAAAAGATCCTGAGCCCACAGGATAAGACTACACTAGCTAGATAAGTGGCTTATGATACAGGGTTGTGGCAGAATGTATTGTTGTTCCCAGCTGCTCCCCAGTTTCCCCATATTGCCCTTTGCCATTTGACTTAAAGTGGTCCCTGCTATGACACTTTGCTCCCTGTGCATTGACTTTGGGCTTGGTCATATGACTCACTGTATTTAGGAAATGGAATTTGAACATATGTGATACACTTCATGTCCTGGTTTTGGTGGTTAGCTCTTTCTTTTTTCCTTTTGTCATGAGATTGTCTTGTCCAGAATAGACACTATATGGATGATTTCCATTTTGGATGTTCATTTGTGTGCACTGGAAGGACATATCCCACTAAAAACAACGAAATATTGACTTGTTAGCACATATTCTGAGTAGCAATGGAGTGATTCTCTTTCCCT
Source organism: Neogale vison (assembly GCF_020171115.1). Taxonomy (NCBI): domain Eukaryota; kingdom Metazoa; phylum Chordata; class Mammalia; order Carnivora; family Mustelidae; genus Neogale; species Neogale vison. The sequence goes on from NC_058091.1 coordinate 222,939,728, forward strand.
TCATTTTCGTGTTTCCATAACCCTCTCCCTCCCTTCCCCAATAAGGGGAAATGCTTCCTGAAAATGTTGCCTTAGATAGAATGTTCTCTTCTGTCACATGTTTGGCTTCCCAATCTTGTAAGCCAGGTTCTAGCTGAGTGAGGGTGACTATTCTGAGATTGCATTGCGAAATCTTGCCGCCTCCAAATTTATCTAGAGTAATGAAAAGAGCCCATCCTTATGAGCTCATGGGAAAATCCTGGAGCTCTTGCCAGAGCATCAAGAGGAAAAACCATTGTTTCAAACAGATAGGGGTATCCAAACCTGTAGTGGAGGAACGTTCATCACCATAACCCAATCCCTCAACTTTCTTCCTTAATTCATATAGGTACATCCTCCACTGTTCTTGGTTTTCTTTTCTATTTCAAAATTCAGAATTTTTCTTTTTCTATTTGAGATGTGTAAGTTGCTAAATCTGGGGCAGATCCCTGCTTTCTCGATGTAACTCTACAGGAATTCTCATCTCTTCCCTCAGTGTCTGCCCAAAATAGGTACAGTTACCAGATTTGCTGCCGCCCACAAAGTGCAGGCTGCTGTCCCTCGGGCTGTGGAGCAGACAAAGGGAAGGAGAGAGGATTTTTTGCTAAGAAGGCCTGTGACAGAAGCCTGGGTGCACATACTTGCCAGACAGAAAATAGCCCAAGATGATAATCTCAACTTATTCTTGATTGCTAATTTCTACTTGCTGTACTGAACACAGAGTTAGAAACACCATGTGCTCAGAGAGTTTGCAGTCTACTCTGCCAGTGGTATGCCCTGTGCATAAGACTGGTCAATAAATATTATTTGATGAGTGGGCAGTCTATTCGGAGGGAGGGACAAACTGGCTCTCTGAGTAGTTCAAACACTCAGTCCAAGAGAAGAGAAATGGGATTCTGCCAGAAGTTGAGAAGTAGTAACAAAATGAATAATCATGCCTATTTATGAGCAGGGAGGGTTTTTTTTGTTTTTTGGGGTTTTTTTGTACCACAAGGCCCAGGTCCTTTTTTTTTTTTTTTTTAAGATTTTTATTTATTTATTTGACAGACAGGTCACAAATAGGCAGAGAGGCAGGCAGAAAGAGAGAGAGGAGGAAGCAGGTTCCCCACTGAACAGAGAGCCCGAAGCGGGCCCGATCCCAGGACCCTGGTATCATGACCTGAGCCAAAGGCAGAGGCCTTAACCCACTGAGCCACCCAGGTGCCCCCCAGGTACTTTTGAACACAGCTCCCAACCCTGCTTAGTGGCTTCAGGAAGCTTGAGGGATAGATTCATCCCCATTTTTGAGGAGGAGAAGTTGAGTTATAAAGACATGAGTCAGCTTTTCTGTGGTCATACAGTACAAATAGTCCCAGAGTTAGGTTTCCTGCCTTCCAGCCAAAGAAGGCATTTTTCAGACCTCTGGCCCCCTTCACAGGACTCTTCTGATATAAGTGTCTCCTACCAAACATCCAAAAAAGGCCCAACATGGCTTTGGCTTTGATTCCAAGTTGACCAGCAATTGGCGATGTGAAACGGAGACCTTCCCCAAAAGGGGCAGGAGAACAGCAAAGCAAGAATGAGTGCAGCCCAGGTCAGTGTCCTGTGCTGCAGAGAAACAGACAGTCACCAGACATTTCTGCTGTCCCTGATGTGTGGCCCTCCACAGGTGACAAAACAGGGAAGACTTGCCCCTAGTGATCAGATCGCCATCTGAGGCACTAGATAACACAGTTGGCAAATAACCGACTCCACATGTGGCTGGCTCAGCTCAGCTTCATCTCTGAAAATGAGCATATGGCTCTAGAAACCCTGTGGGTGCCCACAGGCAATGCTGCTTCCATCCTGCTCAGCCAGGCCATGCAAAGATGATTATCAGCAAGAGAACAATCAATACACTTAATTGTCCTGAAAAAGAATGAAATGAAAGCCAACTAGTGTAGCCAAAGAAGAAGATACTTGTTTTTTAAATACCAAATTTAAAAACCGATTCACCAAAGAAAACAAAATACAAGCCAGAAATTACCAGTCGGTAGAGGTTTGGCATTTGAGTGTGGTGGACCAGCTGTCCAAATGACAGGATTGTTGTTGATGGGTCCAGGCCTCCAGGGAGATGGACTTTGGATGGTGTTGCCATGGCCTGATCACACTTGTTTACATCTGTTCCTTGGAATACTAAAACAGCATTGTACTCCATGCCCTATGCCTTAGAAACCTAGCTGCTGTCCCCTTGCAAGCCCAGACGGCCCTGTCTTTAAAACAAGTCTTAAAGCATAGGTCAGCCAGAGGGCACAAGTGACCCTGTGGCAGAAAATGTACTAGATGAGGGGTCAGAAGAGGTTTTTCCTACCTCTCCTCTAGCACTTCTCTGATATCACTGGCTATGGTTTACTTAGATAAAGTGGAGCTCATACATACCTTCTCCACATGTTGGTGTCAAATGACATCCCATGAAGTGCAAGGTCTTGAGGTTGTTGGTGTCCCAGAGCTGTTGCCTTGGCTTCTGGTAAATCTCAAATTGGTCCTATATCAGCATCTCAGGAACATGCAGGGCTTGGCCTGCCACTTCCCTTCAGTTCTTGGGGCGTATATGTGCTGCTCTTTGGATATTCCTGTGGGTGGATCATCACTCCTGGGGGATGATTTTCAACTAGTGACTGCAGTGATATTCCAGGGTTTGTCCTTGTTCCCTGGAGCATGTCTGAGAGAATCCAGCATTGGCTCTCCTTCAAGCAAAGGTGCTGAAGATCCTGGCAAATCTTAGAGTATCTCCTAAACCTGCTCCCAAGAATCAGTCCTACAGAAGATCATTTGACAAATCCTGAGATTCAGCACTATTCTCTCCGTTTTTAAGGAGGGAACAGAGAAGCCAGGACTGAAAACTGAGAAGCAACACCTGATGAAACAGAGTTTGAGATGATCACAGTGAATGTATGAAAACAAAAGACACACGGAAATTATGACTTGAAGTTAGATTGTGAAGGAATAGATTTGATGTCTTTCAGGGTGTCTGAGCAGCCCCTCTTCTTGAGCCTCCTCATCTATCATGTGAGATATCTGGGTCATGTGGCCTGCCTTCCTTGGCTGTAGCTGATCAGGTGGGACCTTGGTCCAGATGCACCAGTGGGACTCCCTAGGAATGTGGATTTGGGATTCAAGGATGCAGCTAGTCTCTGGGTGTGGCTGGACCAGAGGGACATGTAAACTTGGGCTCTGTGGGGCAGACATCTTCTTTCATGTGCATGGAGCCACAGAGAAGGCTGATCTAAGCAGGAGACAAAGCAGACACACAGAGACAGCCAGAGATGTGAGCCCATTAGGGCGCAAGGGCCCAAGTTGCCTTAGTTCTTGAAGTGCCCCAGGGTTTGATTCTAGTCCCCTGTGAGATGCACCTCCTTCCTGCTATTCTGTGAGATGCTTCTGAATCCTTATACCACATCTTCCTTTTTTAATTTATGTTAGATTGAGTTTGTTTCTTTTCCCTCCCTCCTTTCCTTTCTTTCTTCCTTTCTCTCTCTTCCCTCCCTTTGTTCGTTCGTTCGTTCCTTCCTTCCTTCCTTCTTCCTTTCCCTCTCTGAGTTCATTTCTATTATTTACAATTCTCATAACCCCAAGAAACTCAAGAGACTTGCAGGTCAAATAAAGGCATTTAGACTTTTTTCCTCAAGCAGTGGGGACAGTGCCCAGGCAGTAAACCAGTAGCTTTTCAAACCATCACTTAAAGAAAATGTTGAAATGTAGCTGATACAGCATCTTGCTGTTAACAGCCACTCAATAAGTGGTTCTTGAATTACATGAATTAAGACATGTGTAGGATTCTATACTCTAGTTCAAAAAAGGAGAGGAAGAGTGTGAGGTAGGTCTTTCTAATCTTCAAGACAATCAGATGATCTGGTGTTTAGCAAGTGACACCTAGGAACCTCCATCTCTTTTAGGTAGTCTGTTTTCTGAATATATCTATATACTCCTAGCATCTAGTAGGGTGTTCATGGTACAAGAAAGGCGATATTTATGGAGACTTTTCTTACGTATGATAATTACAGACAGTGGATATGTACTTCAAAATATTTATGGAGGCATCTGGATGCCTCAGTCAGTTAAACGTTTGCCTTCAGCTCAAGTCATGATCCCAGTGTTCTGGGATGGAGGCCCACGTCAGTTTCCTAGCTTAAGGGAGAGCCTGCTTCTCCCTCTGTTCCCCCTGCTTGTGCTCCCTCCCTCTCTCTCTCTCTCTGTCAGATAAATACATTTTTAAAAAATATTTTAAAATATTTTTTAAAATATCTTGAGAAAAGATCTTTCCCAAATTCATATCTGTATTAGACAAATACTGGTGGGGGAGGAGGCCTAGACGTTTCCTTTCCAGGGATGCAGTACTTCTCAACACTCCTCTCATTATGTGGCACAGAGAGCCCCATTTTTCAAAAGTTTGCCTTATGCCACTTCACTCTTACAGAAGACCTGCATTAGTACCTGTTTTCACTAACTGAAAGAAATCCGAAGAGGATTTTTTTTTTTTGCTTTTACCAAAAAAAAAAAGGCAAAAAGCCAAAATCACACTCAGCTTTTGTTTTGCAGCAAGCCTTCACAGAGGCTTCCAGGCAGTGAGAGTGGTGCCCCCAAATTTCTCCTTGGGAATGGCACTCAATGCCTCTGTATCAAGCCACATCGCTCTGAACTTGAGTCTGTGAGTATCTGTGCTTTATCTCCATTTATTTTGTGCACTCGTTAGCAAGATGCGTCTGGAGGTATCTGAAAAGCCTAAGAGGCATTATTTTTTGGGTCTGGGAACACTCAAAAACTTTTCCATGTAAATTAATGGCAATGATTCCTTCACTTTATGTCATTTTGGTTCATGAAGGGTTTCACAGGAACACCACTTTCAGGGAGTGGGGGAGACCTGTATTGGAGACTGTGCTAGGGACAAGAGAGGAATGGACAGAGACAAACCAGAGAATGAACATATAAATCACCATAGGAGAGGACTTAATATTAAAGAATGAGGTCTTTAACCAGAGAATATTTGGCTTGGAGGTGAGTTCTTAGTCTTTATACCTATCTTTAAATATCTTGAAGATTTTCAGGTTGGAGAGAAAACAAACTTGTCATGGGCTATTCTAGAGAAGGAAACTACAGGGGCACCTTTTTCATCCAAAACAAACAATATTGTCCCAATATTATACAGTTGGTATGTTTTTTCTACCTCTTCCGTCAACAGCTACTGTGCTTTGCCTCGAAGCTAGCCAGTTAAGGAATCCATGCCTTGGTTTTTCCCATTGTTTGGTCTGTGACCCAGGCATTTTCCTTTCCATTGGGACCTTAGTATGTTCAGGCTTTGATAAAAACATGCTACAGAATGGACGGTTTATAATCGAGAAATTTACTTCTCACAGTTCTGGAGCCTGAAAGCTGGAGATCGAGGTCTTAGCATGTTCAGTTTCTGGTGAGGCCTGTCTTTCTGGTTCATAACTGGAGCCTTCTCACCGTATCCTCACATGGTAGATGGGGCAAGGAAGCTTTTATAACAACACTAATCCCATTTACGAGAGTTGCACCCTCATGACCCAAGCACCACCTAAAGGCCTCACCTCCTAAGACCATCCTCTTTGAGGGTGGGGAGTATGGCGGGTTACAATTTCCACATATGAACTTAGGGGGCACACAGATACTCAGACCATAGCGATTGGGTTCATGTTACAAGCAACTGAACAAGTCCTGCCCTGGACCTATAACAGCTGCCTGATGAGAAGCAGGCAGTCTCTCAACAGTCCGTTCCTAGGATGGGGCATGTGCACAGAGAGGCAAGAAGCATCGTAGAGGGAATCAAAATATCTTCTGCACTGTGAACGCTTCAGCTTCTTGATCCTTAAATAATAGCAATATTCTTCCTTCACAAATTATTCACCAGGGAAGAGAAAGTAATGCATAATACATGCCACATAAAAAATAAAAAAGACAGCAAAATGTTGTAAATAAATTAATACTGTACTCAATTACCACCCAGATATATCACTCAGCTCATCTTTATTAACTTCCACCTCTCCTTCTAGTATACGAGTTCCTTAAGGACAGGGTCTGTGCCTTTCTGTGTTTTGTTTTGTTTCTGATTCCCAGGACCTGACAAACACTTTTTTTATTTTTTTTTAAGATTTTATTTATTTATTTGACAGAGATCACAAGTAGGCATAGAGGCAGGCAGAGAGAGAGAGAGAGAGGAGGAAGCAGGCTCCCTGCTGAGCAGAGAGCCCGATGCGGGACTCGATCCCAGGACCCTGAGATCATGACCTGAGCCGAAGGCAGTGGCTTAACCCACTGAGCCACCCAGGTGCCCCTGACAAACACTTTTTAAAGAACTGAAATTTAGGTGCATCTTTGTTTTCAATAATTTCCAACATCTAAAGGATATGACTTACTTGAATTTAGGGATTTACCGAAGCTGCAAGTGTACTTTATCAGCTTGGGCTGTGGTAACAAAATACCACAGACTAAGTGGCTTAAATAACAGTTATGTATTTCTCACAGTTCTGGAGGCCGGGAAGTCCAAGATTAAGTTGTTGGCAGATTTCAGTTCCTGGTGAGGGCCCTCTTCTTGGCTTATAGAGGGCTGCCTTCTCACTGTGTTCCCGGGGCACAGAGAGAGTAAGCAAGCTCGAATCTCTCCTCCTCTTCTTATAAGGGCACTAATCCCATCTTAGGGCACCATCCTCATGACCTCATCTAAAACTAGTCACTTCTCAAGGATCCCACTACCAAATACCACACACTAGGGCTTAGGGCTTCAGCATGTAAATTTTGTGGGGACACAGTCAGTCCATAATATATAGTTTATTAGGAAAAGAAACTCTCCCCAGACTCACCCAGGGTCCACTCTCCCCCTTGGAGGAAGGCTGCGGCCTGGGCAGAGCTCTAATTTCCTTCTTCCCTAAAGAGGGCAGCCTGCCGTAAGGCGGTTGTTTGAAGCCCAGGATGAGATGGGCCTTCCTGGCAGGTTGTCCTGTGAGATTATATTAATGTTATAGTTCTTACCTTAGCCCTGAACTCTACAAGACATGGAAGCTTCCCTCCAGAAATCAACCACAGTTAAATTAGCCCCACCAAACCCCAAACAGAATGCACCTTGACTCTGCAAAAGCTGAATGCCCTCAGGCTGACCCAGCTCAGCAGCAGTGTTAGAATGCTTAAGAAGATTTCTTGAGGCATTGGCAGCCATTATTGTTGCTCTCTGACCCTAACTAGCTTTCCCCAAGGCCTCTCAGATCACCGTGGGGCAAGAGCCTCAGACCTCGCTCCCATCAACAATTGTCTGTCATCACCCAGGGGCATCCACTGGACACCGGGATTACCAAACCTATGGAAGCAGTGGGGACACTGGCGGGTTTGTAATAATTTTTACAGGGTAGAGGCCTTTACAGGGTGAGGGGGACCAGACAGAACTGTGATCTCCATTCCTGGAGAGAGAGAAAACTTAAAAATCATTTAATTATGACATTTGGACTTCATAGGAACAAGCTCAAATTTTTCCAACACCCTTCCACAAAGCCTCACAGCCTCCAAATGACTTCAGCTGCTCTGAGACAGTCCACTATGTGTCTGGGACATCAGTTTGATTTACAGAGCATTTCAAAATATTTATATATTTTTTAGGGTTTCCATCACAGCCTCAGCCAGTAACCTGCTGTGTTTGAAAATGTCTGGGCAGTAATTGTCATTGTTTGCAACAGCTATTTTGGACTCCACTGAGCACCGTGGCATTTTGTAGAATCTAGGAATGCAATTACCAAAGTTGTATACATAATCCAAATGACCTCTTGGCTTCAGAAGCTCAACCCCTGGGAAAAAAGGGATAACAACAGCAAAACGTTTGTTTCATTTTTCTTCTGTAGTTGGTCAGTGGTAGGTGGATTATATTATGGCCAGTTTGGCAAAAAGATGATTAGTGTAACAATTCCTTATAAGTACAAAACAATGTTGGATTAAACATACAAGAAAGAATATGACTGGGATGATGGGCTCCTCTGACCCACTTTCCTACCTAAGTGTTTGTGGAGGAAATTGGATACGGAGGGGATGTCTGGGTCTTGTAATGATTCATCCTTCATGATGCAAGAGATTTTTTTTTTTACCAATTAGAAGAGGGCACTCTTATGTCATTTAAAAAACAAGTTGCTAACAGTCAAAAAGTTTATGTAAAGACAAAAAACCGTATTCAACAAGCAAGAGACCACTTTAGAGTCAGTAAATGAATTTACGAGTTGCCCTGTGTGTCATTAGGGATTTAGGTTTTTTGGATTTATCAGCTTCTGACAGGCTCAGGTTACTCCCAGATTATTTTCTCCTCTCCTGGTGTGTGTGTGTGTCTGTGTGTGTGTGTTTCGCTTTCAGATACTATCTGGAAACTGCGCTTCAAAAGGCCTCCCACTGTGTGAAGCAGACTTGTCAGACCTAAGAACAGATAAACACAACCTCTTGGTTTCCAAGCACAACAGTGGTTTGGGTAGCTCCTGCTAGAAATACAGAATTCCCAAGAAACAGTCTCAAAATGTCCAGGCTTCCACTAAGAAAAAAAAAAGTAATTTCTCAGACGGAACTGCCGTGATCATTTTGCTAGCCCCTTTCAGGCTTGCACAACAGGTCCCTCCTCCTCTCTGTCGATCAGCATGCCTGGTGCTTGTGGATCTGAACCTTGGTGAGTCTCAAGCCTGGGGCCCAGCTTTTCCTCAGACTTAATGCTAAGTGGTGGACTGTGCTTCCTGCACTGTCCATAGCCTCTTCTCTTCTTCTTCTTCTTTTTTTTTTTTTTAAGATTATTTATTTATTTATTTGACAGACAGAGATCACAATTAGGCAGAGAGACAGGCAGAGAGAGAGGAAGGGAAGCAGGCTCCCCACTGAGCAGAGAGCCCAATGAGGGGCTCAATCCTAAAACCCCGGGATCATGACCTGAGCCAAAGGCAGAGGCTTTAAGCCACTGAGCCACCCAGTCGCCCCCGCCTCTCCTCTTCTTGATGATGGTCTTTGTTTTCCAGCTTGTGTTTAGTGTGTCAACAGGGCCACTGGAAAACTCAAATGAAACTGGACCTAAACGGAACCTCTAAAGGTTCTGAAGGTCTGAAGCTCCCTGAAGTGACTTAAGACCACAGAAATGGGACCCAGGTGACCCTGGGCCTTCTTAAAGTTTGTGGTCTGTTTTTATTTTTTCCACTTCTTTGTTGTTGTTGTGTTAATACATCATTAATTTTTGATGCAGCGTTCCAAGATTCATTGTGTATGCACCACAGCCAGTGCTCCATGCAATACATGCCCTCCTTAATGCCCACCACCAGGCTCACCCATCCCCCTACCACCCCTCCCTTCCAAAACCCTCGGTTTGTTTCTCAGAGTCTCTCACAGTCTCTCATGGTTCGTCTCCCCCTCCGACTTCTCCCAATTTACTTTTCCTTTCCTTCTCCGTATTTATTCCACTTCTTTACCAACCCCTTCACTTCACTGCTGTTTTCACATTCCTGTGACGAATTATACTAAGTATGGACAAACACTCCCATACCCCCCACCCTCCAAACAACATGTATGTTCTGAAGGACTGCTCTAAACCCTAGGCCAGGCTTGCCACACGTCCGTGAGATTAGCAAATGCATCACACTAGGAGCACACACAGGCTGTCTCTGAAGAAAAGCATTGCCAGCCAGTCTCCGTGGGGAAAGAGCTGCTTCAAGACAGGCTAATCATTCCCAGTCAAGCTGGGTGCTGCAGGACGGTGTGTAGACAGCTGTCGGCCATGATTACCGAGAAGTCAGCCGGCCCTAGGAGGCTAGGGAGGGGTTCTGAGTCCAGACTCAGCCGGTACTCAGATAGTGGTAATAGTAATTATATCTGAAGTGTCTGCCACCTAAAGAGGTGACCTCATACACAGTGTCTGGATAAATCATCCAGAAAGCTCCAGCAGGAAGTTGTCCTCGAGGAGGCTCTCCAGTTTTTTCTCTTCAGATTATGCACACATCAAGATAAAATATCTCAGTGGCTACTGTTTACATAAATTATATGGCTCCGAAATGCCAATTTTGTATCCAGACAGGCAAATCTTTCAGCCAAGGGAGTTTTTATAACGTAAGCTTTACTAGGTACTTCCTCCCTCTTTCATGTATACTCAGTTACCCTGGTTTGTCTTTTGTTACTGTAAGCATGGCTTTTGACTAGAGGAAATGAAAGCATTGACATTTTTGTTCATTCATTCATTCATCCTTAAAAGGAGACTGATGCTTTTGTGATGTAAAGATGTTCCCTGGGAAGCAATGACAGCCTCGGCTGGAATAGCAGATTTAACAACAAATACATTATTCTTGCAGAATTTTTCCTTGTGCCAGGAAAGCAAAGTGATCTGAGCTTCACCAGGGAAAGCTGTTCCATCCATGAGAATTTGAGGCAGTGGAAAGGGCTCCAGATTCCTCCGTGTTTGTTCCAAATGCAGACTAAAATGCCTCGCACTGTACGCTTGCAAATTAACTCTCCAATACGTCTTTTTTTTTTTTTTTAAGATTTTATTTATTTATTTGTCAGGGATAGAGGGAGAGAGAGAGCGAGCGAGCACAGGCAGAGAGGCAGGCAGAGGCAGAGGGAGAAGCAGGCTCCCTGGGGAGCAAGGAGCCCGATGTGGGACTCGATCCCAGGACGCTGGGATCATGACCTGAGCCGAAGGCAGCCGCTTAACCAACTGAGCCACCCAGGCGTCCCTCCAATACGTCTTTAACTCTGTTAAAATCTGGATACCAGAGGAATAGGAAGGCAACAAATTTATCATCCATAATTTATGCCTGAGTCTGAATGAAAGCTTTGAGAGCAGGTTTTGCTAGAAGGGGAATCACAGAATGTTAGAGTCCAAAGAGTCTCTGGAGAATATCAAACCCAATCTCCCAGTCCTACTTTATACTTTCTAAGTGGTCCTTGATCAATGCCAATCAGTCTATGGCACAGGTCTATGGGAGGGCTTTTCTATGGAATTCTATCATAAAGTGATAATGGTCCTAATTCTATTGTTTGGAGCAAAATATAAGACACTCCCTTTTTAACCTAAAGGCCTTCAAATACTTGAGGATAATCATCACATTTCCGCTCAGTGTTCTGTTCTCTAGGTTCTGGTCTGTTCCTTCGCCCCGTCTTCTTATGATATGATCTCCAGGGGCTTCCCCCAACTCTCTCTGCCTGCCTCTCTGCCTGCTTGTGATTTCTCTCTCTCTGTCAAATAAATAAATAAAATCTTTAAAAAAAAAAAAAAAAGCAAGCTTATGGTATGATCTCCGGATCCCTCATGTCCTAACTGCCATCTGCTCAACCCCTTCCAGTGGATTGGTGTTTTAAAAATGGGGTGCCTAGGGGCGCCTGGGTGGCTCAGTCCATTAAGTGGCCAGCTCTCGATTTTGGCTCAGGTCCTGGTCTCTCTGGTTCCTGGGATCCAGCCCTGTGCTGGGCTCTACCCTTAGTGGGGAGTCTGCTTGGGTTTCTCTCTCTCCCTCCGCCCTCCCACATGCTTGCAGTTGTGCATGCTCTCTCTCTCTCTCAAATAAATAAATATTTAAGAAAATAAATATATAAAAATGGGGTGCCTTGAAATGAAGACAATATGCCAGGTATTCTGTGGATCATTTTCACTCCCTAAAATTACAATTCTCTTCTGAGAGCCCACTCTGATCTTGGGAGCTTAAGGCCAACTTTCTTCCTCATGAAGTGGTATCAAGTCATGTCCGCCCTTCCATCCTGTGCTTATTTTTAATATAAAATTTATATTTACCCAAATTAAATCTCTCCTTCACGCTTCCAGTCTTGGCTGTATCTTGATTCTGGCATCTTTTGTGCCTGCTCTTCTGCTTAATTTTATGTCATTCTCAAATGTGACAAACAGCTCTCCTATATACATTTATCAAAATACTGAGATAAGAGAGGGACAATACTGATAACAATACTGAGTAAGAGAGGGACAAGCCTGAGGTTTGTGGGATGCCACGGAGGACCCGCTCCAGATGGAAACAGATCCACTGCAGGGCACTTTCACTTTTCCACTGTTCTGGGTTTTTTTTGGGGGGGGGGGCGGGTATTTTGTTTTGTTTTTAAGTAGGCTCTGTGCTAAACATGGGGGTTGAACTCATGACCCCGAGATCAAGAATTGCAGGCTCTACCAAATGAGCCAGCCTGGCGTCCTTGCATCCTGTTCTTAGTCACTTTCTACTATGATTAATCTTTATATCTCTCACAATTAGCACAACGTCTGGCACGGTGCAACTTAACTGTCTGTTGAATGAATAGCGTCCATTGTATTTCTCCACTCAATACACAAGAATATATGTCTGTATATACACTTTATACTTGTCTCGCTAAATGGAATATAAATTCTTTCTGCACTGTCTTCCCTAGTGTATTAGTGTAGTAGCCCATGTAAAAGGAAGTGAATTTTTTTTAGAATAACTAATTTAGGGTCACATTTTTGCACAACCCAACATTTTGACCTTGGCATAACATACCTGCCACATTGAGAAGCTTAACCTTATTCGGAGTTTGGCTACTCTGTTGACTAGGTCCTGGTCCTCAGTTTTCTCTGCTATCCTCTGGGAGCTGAGAACCTTTTTGTGTGATACCAGGGAAGTCCTCTGCTTTCACATATTATTTTCAATTGCCTGTTATATGCTCTCACCCTTTTATTATCTTTTCCTAAATGTCCATGGAGCTTAGCAATAGCTACTCAATTTCATTGGCTATAAAGGTATTATTTGCCTCATTTACCTCAAAAGCCTGCTACTTTGCTCCAGGTCTTATATCCCCTTCCATTGATCTTACTCTCCCATGCACTGAAATTGGAGGTTGTAACAACTGGATCTCTCTCTACCTAACACCACGGGCTCTGTGTGCTCCACCGACCAGCAACTAGGCTATAAATGACCCAGCTTCTAAATTGATCTTACCTTCTGTGCTCCCAGGCTACTCCTGGTACTAGTTTCTCCAGGAAACAGACAAACAGAATTCATCATGCAGGGTGTTTATTAGGGAAAGCTCTCATAATCAACACCTATGGAAGGAGGGAAAGAAAGTAAGATTTGGGAGGAGGGAGAGGTCAAGTGGGAGCTAAAACAGTCAGTCAGTCCCCCACAATGGGCAGGAATAGCTAGACCTTTATGACCCCCCTCCATCTATCATTGGATGGTGTCTTCCCTAAAAGGGCAAGCTCTTGAGCCAACTGGCTCTCTGCAGCTAAGACAATCTCAGAAGAGTCTATTAACCAATGTCTGTCCACTGGCAGCCCTCTCAAAAACTGAGAGAAGTTTTCCTTGTCACAAAGGAGTTAATATGAAGACTATGCAATTAGATAAGATTCTTTTATTAACTATTTACTTTTAAGAATTTCTCATGCTTGTTGGATGTTAATGCTCTCAGAATTGATCCACAGATTCCCAATGAAAATTGCAGTAGACAGGAGACCTTTGTGTAAAGAAAAGACAGCATTCATTAAGTTAATTTATAAAGCAGTAAAGTCAAAGGCAATTACTAAAGAATAATAAAAGGAATGTAACTTCCAAAACAAGGAGCAAGGGAAAGTGAAATAAAAATTAAAAACAAAGAAAGACAAAGCAAACCCTGAATCAATCCAAAAGAAGGTAGGAAAAGGGATGACACTAAATTAAGTGGTAAAAATAAGTTCAAAAATATTCCAATATGGGTAAATATTTAATTATTAAAAGACAGCAATGGTCAGATTAGATTGTAAAAGCAAAATCCAGCCATTTATGGTTTTAAGAAATGACTTAAAGCCTAAGTACACAGAAAGTTTGAAAGTAAAGAAATGGAAAAATTGTACCAGGGAAATTTTTAATAAAAGAAAGCTGGTGGAGGCACCTGGGTGGCTCAGTGTGTTAAGCCTCTGCCTTTGGCTCAGGTCATGATCTCAGGGCCCTGAGATTGAGCCCTGCATCAGGCTCTCTGTTCGGGAGGGAGCCTGCTTCTCCCTCTCTCTCTGCCTGCCTCTCTGCCTACTTGTGATCTCTCTGTCATATAAATAAATAAAATCTTAAAAAAAAAAAAAAGAAAAGAAAAGAAAGAAAGCTGGTGTAGTAAAAATTATATCTGAAAAAAATAGGTTTTAAGATAAAAAAATTACATGACTAAAAAATATATTATGTAAATTACATAATGATAATACAAAGACATAATTATTTAATAATATGAACAATTTATTCAGGACAATATGGATATATCTGCACACTTAATGATAGTATAAACAATTTATTCAATGAAAATATGAAAAGTTAATTAATGACATTATGAATAATTTTCTGGGAAAATATGACAATCCTTTACTTATATACATACCTGCCAGCATTGCATATAAGCAAAACCTGACAAATGTACAAGATGAAATTGGGAAGATATTACTCTGTCACCTACAAATTGCCAAGATCAAGCAGCTTAAAAATTAGTAGGGCAGAGAAGATCTGAACCACATAATTAGCAAACTTTAATCCAATGGACATAGCTTACACAATGCATGTAAAAGACAGAGACATACTCTTTTTTGGACAAAAATGGACTACTTAAAACTGGGCCCTAACATAAATCTTATGCCAAATAGGCGTGCCTGGGTGGCTCAGTGGGTTAAAGCCTCTGCCTTCGGCTCAGGTCACGATCCCAGGGTCCTGGGATTGAGCCCTGCATCGGGCTCTCTGCTCAGCGTGAAGGCTGCTTCTACCTCTCTCTCTGCCTGCTTCTCTGCCTACTTGTGATCTCTGTCAAATGAATAAATAAAATCTTTAAAAAAAAAATCTTATGCCAAATAATTGACATAACACCCCTCTCATCACAATCTAATAAAATTAGAAATCAATAATAAATTGAAAGATGATTTTTAAAAAATTTTTAGTTTTTTCTTATCATATAATGTATTAGCTCCAGGGGTACAGGTCTGTGAATCATCAGCTTACACACTTCACAGCATTCACCATAGCACATACCCTCCCCAATGTCCATAACCCAGCCACCCTCTCCCTGTACTCGCCCCCCCAGCAACCCTCAGTTTGTTTTGTGAGATTATGAGTCTCTTAAGGTTTGTCTCCCTCCCAATCCCATCTTGTTTCATTTTTTCCTTCCCTAACACCCCAAACCCCTACGTTGCCTCTCAAATTCCTTTTATCAGGGAGATCATATGATAATTGTCTTTCTCTGACTTATTTCAGTCAGGATCATACCGTCTAGTTCCATCCAAGTCGTTGCAAATGGCAAGATTTCATTTCTTTTGATGACTGCATAGTATTTCATTGTATATATATATATATACCACATCTTCTTTATCCAGTCATCCATTGATGGACATTGGGCTCTTTCTGTAGTTTGGCTATTGTAGACATTGCTGCTATAAACATTTGGGTGAATGTGCCCCTTCGGATCAACACATTTGTATCTTTAGGGTAAATACCCAGTAGTGTGATTGCTAGTCATAGGGTAGCTCTATTTTCAACTTTTTGAGGAACCTCCATGTTGTTTTCCAGAGTGGCTGAACTAGCTTACATTTCCACCAACAGTGTAGGAGGGTTCCAGAAAGCTGATTTTCTAACATCTAAGAGAAACATTTAACTATGCTCAGTATTATGATTTCATAGATGATTTTATGACTTTCCTGCAAGGTTTTTATCATTTATTTCCCCATCACCAACCAAAGTCTCCTTGGCCAGAATTAAGTCTAGCATATCAGGTTCCCTGTTGTTTACTCCTTCTTTTAAGAGATAAAATAAGTAAAAATAAATAAATAAAAGAATTCAGAAATGGAGATGACAATGTCACGGGAGCAAATTGCAGATGGCCTGGCCAGACTGAGCATGGGAGAAATATTTTATTATTTTTTAAGGTTTTATTTACTTATTTATTTAGAGAGATTGAACATGAGCAGGGAGAGGGGCAGAGGCAGAGGAAGAGGGAGAAGCAGACTCCCCTCTGATCCTGGAATCATGACCTGTGCTAAAGGCAGATGCTTAACCAACTGGGCTATCCAGGCACCCCAGCAATATTTTATTTTTAAGTAATATCTTCTTAATACACATTATTAATCTGACATAATAACAATGGAATCTCTTAACCATGCAGACGTGTTAAAAGTATTATTTGACTGAAAGCAGAACATGTGATAAAATTTTGTTCTTCCTTATCTGCGATTTTATCTCTTTATTTTTAAGCATTTTTTAAAAGATTGTATTTATTTATTTGACAGAGAGAGACACAGCAAGAGAGGGAACATAAGCTGGGGAGTGGAAGAGGGAGAAACAGGTTTCCAGTGAAGCAGGGACCCCGATGTGGGGCAGGATCCCAGGACCTAGAGATCATGATCTGAGTTGAAGGCAGATGCTTAATGATAGAGTCACCCAGGCGCCCCTTATCTCTCTCTCTCTCTCTCTCTCTTTTTTTTTTTTAAGATTTTATTTATTTATTTGAGAGAGAGACAGTGAGAGAGAGCATGAGCAAGGAGAAGGTCAGAGGGAGAAGCAGACTCCCCGTGGAGCCGGGAGCCCGATGCGGGACTCGATCCGAGGACTCCGGGATCATGACCCGAGCCGAAGGCAGTCGTCCAACCAACTGAGCCACCCAGGCGTCCCTCTTTTTTTTTTTTTTTTTAAAGATTTTATTTATTTGACAGGCAGAGATCACAAGTAGGCAGAGAGGTAGGCAGAGAGAGAGAGACGGAAGCAGGCTTCCTGCTGAGCAGAGAGCACATGCGGGACTCGATCCCAGGACACTGGGATCATGACCTGAGCCAAAGGCAGAGGCTTTAACCCACTGAGCCACCCAGGTGCCCCTCTCTTTTTTAAAAAGAAAAGATTATTTATTTGAGAGAGAGAGTGCATGTGCCCAAGCGGGGGAGGTGCTGGGTAGGGACACAGGGAGTGGGTGAAGGAGAGAGAGAATCTCAAGCAGACTTCCTACTTAGCACGGAGCCTAACAGGGGGACCCAGGACCCTGAGATCATGACCTGAGCCAAAATCTAGAGTCACATGCTTAACCGACTGAGCCACCTAGGTGCCCCTGATTTCTTGTGAAGTTCTTAACCTTTCCGTGCTCCAATAGTCTCATCTATAAAATGAAGATAATAATAGTACCAATATCATGGGACTTTGTAAGAATTAAATGAATGAATACATTCAAAGTGCTGAGGTCAGTATACATAGAATAGCTGTTATTAAATAGACTTGCTCTTGAAATTTAGTTTAGAATTCTCTTGATTTTTTTGATGTACCTTTTGCCAAATACATTATTTTTTTTCTTAAGATTTTATTTATTTACTTGAGAGAGAGAGAGAAAGGGCATGAGCAGGGGGAAGGGCAGAGGGAGAAACAAACTCTCTGCTGAAGGGGGACCCCAATGTGGGGCTCGACTCCTGGTTGCCCAGATCATGACCTGAATTGAAGGCAGACCCTTAACCGACTGAGCCACCCAGGCACCCTACCAAATACATTCTTGCAGGACTTTTTGTGACATTCTCTCTCCCATGTTTTCTGGATCACAGTTTAGAAAACTCAACCTCTTCTTGCCATCACTGGCAAAGCTGTTTGCTTACTTTGCTTAGTCAGAATTATAAAATGTCAAAGAGATTTTTTAAAAATCTGTGTTTCTAAATCCTTCCATCTCCTATCCAGTATGTCAGTCATTAGAAACACATTTCAGACTTTTTCTGATTATATCTGTTCTTTCCATGTAAATCAGCACATGTGGATGGACTCAAATACAAGTTACAGAGCTTATAAATAAGCCTCCTTCCATAATCCTTAGGGCAAAAAGAATCATCAGCCTACTCTGTGTTCCTTCCGGTGCAAAATATTCATATGCATTTCTATACAATAAAAATGAACAATCCAAAAATAAAATTAAGAGAATAATTCCATTTATAATATTATCAAGTAGTATAAAATATTTAGGAATAGATTTAAAGAAGAAGGTGCATGATTTGCCCACTGAAAACTAGAAAATGTTGTCGAAAGACATTAAAGGAGACCTAAATAAATGGTTTGGAAGATATAATATTGTTAAGATGGCAGTACTCCCCAGTAGAACTACAGATTCACTACAATTCATATCAAAGTTCCTTCTGCCTTTTTGCAGACATAGGTAAACCAATCCTAAAATTTAGGAAGTTATAAGAAACCGTGAATAATCAATTTTGGAAAAAAAAATGAAGTTGAAGGACTTACACTTCCCAATTTCAAAACCTACGACAAAGCTATTGTAATCAAAATGGTGCAGTACTGGCATCAGCATAGATGATATATAGATGAAAAGAACAAAAATGGGATTCCAGCAATATATCCATGGTCAATTGATTTTTGACAAGGGTGGAAAGCCAAGGCAATGAGAAAATAATAGTGTCTTTAACAAATGGTGGTAAGATAAATGGATAGATACCATATGCAGAAGAATAGAGTTGGACCCTTACCTCACATTCTATACAAAAATTAACTCAAAATGGATCAAAGATCTAACCATACAGATTAAAACTCTTTATGACCTTGGATTTGGCAATAGATTTTTAGGTATGACACCAAAAACACAAGGAACAAACAAGAAAATAGATACATTGGACTTCATTGAAATGATAATCTTTTTTTTTTAAAGGTTTTATTTATTTATTTGACAGACAAATATCACAAGTAGGCAGAGAAAGAGGAAGGGAAGCAGGCTCCCCGCTGAGAAGAGAGCCCGACTCGGGCCTCCATCCCAGAACCCTCGGATCATGACCTGCGCCGAAGGCAGAGGCTTTAACCCACTGAGCCACCCAGGTGCCCCTCAAAATGATAGTCTTTTGTGCATCAAAGGACCCTATCAAGAAAGTGAAAAGGTAACCCACAGAATGGAAGAAAATGTTTACAAATCATATAGCTGATGAAAGTCCAGTATCCAGAATATATAAAGAATACTTACAACTTTATAACAAAAACAGAAATAACACAATTTAAGAATGGGCAGAGACCTTGAATAGACCATTCTCCAAAGAAGATATAAAAATCATCGATAAAAACACACAAAAAGATGCTCAACATCCTTAGTCACTTAGTCACTAGAGAAACACACACACGATACCATTTCACATCTACTAGGATGACTATAATAATTCTTTTTCTTTTTTAAGATTTTAATTATTTATTTATTTGACACTCCGAGAGAGAGCACAAATAGAGCAGCAGACAGAGAGAGAGGGAGAAGCAGGCTCCCTGCTGAGTAGAGAACCTGACATGAGACTCCATCCCAGGACCCTGGGATCATGACCGGAGCTGAAGGCAGACACCCAACCATCTTAGCTACCCAGGCGCCCCTATAATAATAATTTTTAAATAGAGAAATAAGTGTGGTGAAAATGTAGAGAAATTGGAACCCTTATACTCTGCTAGTAGGAATGTAAAATGGTGTAGCTGCTGTGAAAACTAGTGCTTCCTCAAAAAGTTAAAAAGAATTACTATATGATCCAGCAATTCTATCATAGGCATATAATTCCAAATTTTAAAAACAGTGTTCGAACAAAACCTTTTGTACACGTGTTCATAGTAGCATTATTCATAATATCCAAAAGGTGGACACAACTCAAGTGTCCATCAACAAATGACTGGACAAACCAAATATGGAATATCCATACAATAAAATATTGTTCAAATGACTGGACAAACCAAATATGGAATATCCATACAATAAAATATTGTTCAGCCACAAGAAGTAATGAAGTGCTGATACAGGCTACAATATGGTTGAACCTTGAAAAGATTATGTTAAGTGAAAGAAGGTGGCAATAAATACTATATTTTTTGTTACTCTATTTATATGATATGTGCAGAATAGGCAAATCCTTAGAGACAGTAAGCAGATTAATGATTGCCAGGGGCTGGGAGGATGGTACATGAGGAAGTGACTATTAACAGGAGCAGAATTTCTTTTGGGGGTGATCCAAATGTTCTGGACTTAGGTAATGGTGATGATTATATAACACTACAAGAGTACTAAAAGCCACTGAACTGTACAGTTTATTTTTATTTTATTTTATTTATTTAAAGATTTTATTTATTTGACACAGAGAGAGAGCACAAGCAAGGGGAGCAGCAGAAAGAGAGGGAGAAAAAGGCCCCCTGCTGAGCAGAATGCCCAATGTGGGGCTTGATCCCAGGACTCTGGGATCATGACCTGAGTCTAAGGCAGGCAGACGCTTAACCTATTGAGCCTCCCAGGTAACCCTGAACTGTGCACTTTAAAATGGTGTACAATTTTCACAAATTAGGGGGTGGAAATCCTAATTGACAGATTCAAGAAGGAAATTAGAAGTTAAGAATAAAAGATGAGAATGACTTTTTTATTCTCAACATATGTCATGATCCATTGTTAAACTGACCTTGTAAAGTTAATTTGTTGCAACCAGATTGGGGTTGACTACGCAGGTATGGAAACTGTGTATCCCAAATCTTCTTTTAACCATCTTATTTAATTGTGCTATTTTTTTAAAAAAAATGATTTATTATATATAAAACAACAGGCTAGACAAATAAGTAAGTACACTTACAATTTAAATAGTGGGTGATTCCTGTTGCTTCAGGCAGGGCTTCATGAGCCTTGGAAAGGAATTTGGGCTTTAAAGTCAGGGGTGTCTTGCTAAGTTTCAAGTTCTAGAAAATTCATAGTAACTGCACTGGGAGAATGACATAGTAGGGAATCAGTCTATTTGCAGAAATCAGTTAGGAACCTTTCAGTGGCTTGGAAGAGACTGAAGGTGGTATGCACAGAATTAACAGAGAACGTATAATATAATTTATTATATTAATCAGAACTCTTTCAAAGAGACAGAAAGGACCTCGAGGAAACTCTGTTATAAGTGAGGAACTGTTGATTCCAGGAACAAAATCATGGAAAGGCCAGGGAACTGCTGGCTCTGGGATGACTGGATGGGGGAAATTGAATGCTGCCATCTCCTTCTATTTTTGTTCTCATTTCTGCTTATCTCTGAAAGTTCGCTGTTCCCTCTTTTAGGCTGGGGAGGGCACATGACCTGTTGGTGGCTCTGAATTTCTGTCCTTACAGCTTTTGATGAAAGGAGACCTGCTATCTTTGATTCGGAATAGATTCAGAATGTAGTGTCCAGGAAAAGCTGCCATTGGCCAGGTTCAGATCATGTTCTTATACCTGGACTCCTCTCTGTCTCCAAGGGGAGAGGTACTTGGACTGTCTAAGGGACATGATCATGCCAGTGGTCAAGGAGGTTAAGGTCTATTGCCAGGTAGGCAAACGGGAGATGCAGGCCATCCTGAACAGACACAAGAGGCACTGCAGAGTTAATGGAATTTGGTGATTGATTGATTATGCAGGAAGGGCAGGAATGAGCCAAGTGTGACACTTAGATTTCCAACATCCTGGGAGGATGTTGGGGCTGTGCTCTTAGTGGGAAAGAGAAGAATAGAAGCAGGTTTGAAGAAGACAACGAGTTTACATTTGTTACCTGGGGAGTGCTAAAGCACAGTGGGACATCCAATTTGAGATGCCCAATAACAGACCTGATTTCCTAGAAGAAACAACTGAGCTGGATGGAGATTTGAGAATCATCAGCACTGAGAGTGTCGGTGAAGCCCCAGGACTGGAGGCCATCTTTCAGAGCGGATGTAGAGTGAGAAAAGAGTGGTTGAAGACAAACTCTGGAGAGAGCCACCATCTGAAGGAAGGACTGAAATGACTAAGAAGGAATAATAAGGAGCAGGAAACCGGGAGAGAATACTGTTATGTGTATTCTGGCTCACAGTGGTTGGAAGGAAGGATGAGAAAGCTGGGGGCAAAACGGAGAAGGAAGTCATAACCTCTCTAACAAGATGGGAACATATCAGCTAACAAAGCAAGTAGTGTGTGATAGGTGCCAAAACGAGTTCTAGGAGGGAGGGAGAGAAGAAGCATTATGGATTGGGGTAGCCAGAGGAAGTGGGATTTAAGCCAAAAACGCCCAAATGGGTAAGACTTGAATAGTTGGAAATGGGAGGAGAAATTCCAGGTTGGAGGATTTTTTGAACAAAGGAGGAACTATACCAGGAACATTCAGGAGACTTGCTTATGTTGAGGTTTGATAACAGATAATTTCAGGAAACTGAGTTTAGGCCAAATGGAGAGGCTTTGAATGTCAAGCTAAAATATCTGATAATAAATGAGTTAGTAGAGAGTCTTCAGTGGTTTTAGATAGTCCCTTAAAGAAATTGCCCTGTTGTTGTTGCTATTATTTTGTCCTGTGATGTTTTGTTTTTGTTTTTACCTTTCAAAGACATCCCTGCTGGACCAGCCCCTGTTGTATGAACCACATTCTCTCCCATCACGTTGTATCTCTCTCTTTTGTTTTAGAGAACATTAGGTGTGACTCTGACCCTCTTTGAGTGTCAAAGCTGCTCTGGGACTGTTCAGAAGCTTTCTCCAATAGGTAGTTAAGTTTTCTTTTCTTCCATCCTATTAGTTCTACTTACATCTCTCAGGGACCATGTGAAACAATTCCACGTTTTTCTCGTGTTTATGTTCTGAGGATGCTTATAAAGTTTCCACATTCCCTCTACTTTGAGCTTAGCCAAGGTATACATGTTTAATTCTTTTAATCTCTCCCCCTAAGTCACTCCCTCTGGCCTCTTAATCATCCTAATTGCTCTTCTTTGAATAGCAGCCAACTCAGTATGTGCATCTTCCTTGTGAGGCCATGAGGAACATACTATTCCACGTGTGGTCTCACTAGACCCATAAATTACCATCCTCCCATGGCTGGACACGTGGGACTCGCCCCCCTCCAACTCTCCCCCTTCCCACAGTGCAACCTGGCCTTGGTAAATCCCTTATCCAACAGGTTATCCTTCCATTTCCAGGTGGCCTTTTCCAAACCTTGGAACCTCTGTTCACCACGTGCTCTCCCCCAACCTCCTGCCCCAGGTCTCTCACTGGAGAGGCTTGGGCCCAGGAGCAGGCCCAAGTGTCTGTGGAAAGTTGCAGCTAAGCTTGCACAAGTAAATCTTGGAAAGGGGCAGGCTGTGGAGTGCCCAGAATTAGAGGATGCTGCGGCCTGCCATGAGCTCTCTGGCCTGCAACGCTGTGAGCATTTAAGAAGGTGCAACTTGGAGGCTGCTTCCCTGTTTCCAATTATCCTTTTATCTGTGCTCTGGCCCCTCTCCTTACCTAAGTGTTTTCATAGCTCTCAGCCCTTACTGTTCAGCTTTGGGGGGGATAAACGTGAAACCAAACAAATTATAAATATCCTGTTTCAAGATGTGTTATCACTCTGTGACTAGAAACCCTCAGAAGCCCGAGTGTTTTGAAAGCTCTAGTTCTTTATTTTATTTCTTTATTTTTTTTAAAGCTTTGAAAGGAAAAAAAAAAATCCTCTGCCACTCTAAGGATGTGGTGGCAGAGGTTAAACTGCCTTTGAGAAAGCCAAATGTTTGGACTTCAGTGAAGGTTGACATGGAAACCCACCTGAGGCTTCCTCTGGTGTCTCGGGAGGAAATAAAACCCGAGATGGATGTTCCCGTTGCGAGAGGAAGAGCCGCTCAGAGGGGTGGCAGGTAGGCCTGCACCGGGTGAGGGAGAAACGGCCCCGGGAGAAACGCAGACGAGGCAAGTCGGCGGACAGACATCAAAGGCCAGAAAGGGCACGACTGCGGCGTCTGTGCCGGTGCCCTGGGGGCATCCCGGCCGTCCCGGAACTTTCCACCGCCGGGGCTCCAGCGCCGCCGCTACTGGAAAGTTGACGTTTTTATTCGAAGCCCTTTCGCCCAGCCGTTTAATGAAGAGCAGCCGTGGGCCGGGCCGCGTCCCCGTCGAGCGCTGCGGCGGCGGCGGCGTCCCGGCGTCCCGGGCGGGGGCGCGCCCAGTGGGCACCTCCCTGGGCCGCCTGGCCCCGCCGCCGCCGCCGCCCCGGCCCCCACCAGGCCGCAGGGCGGCGGCTGCCGAGCCGGGGAGGGGCGGGGTGCGGCGGAGGGGTGCGGCGGAGGGGCCGCGCGCCGCCGCTGCCCGCCTGCCGGCCGCGCGCCTCCGCTCCGCCGGGCGCTTGCACGCCCCCACGCAGCTTTGCCCGCCGCTGTGCCATAGGCTGTCCGGCTTCGGTCACTCCCCACGTGGGCACGGGAAAACTACAGTGAACCGAAGTTTTTGTTCCTTGGGGTTGGGGGAAGGGGTGGAGAGAGCGTAGAAGTGAGGAGAGTCTTGAGAGAGAGAAAGAGAGGAGGAGGAGGAGGAGGAAGGAAGCCAGAGAAAGGAGCCTGTAGGAACCGGAAGGAAGCAGGCAAGAAGCTGGTTGCTTCCAGGTTCTCCTAGTGTCTTTCTATCCGGATCTCTCCTCAGAGGTGGGCCAGGCTTGTGGGGGGAACTAGCCCTTGCACTCCAGGTGGCCCAGACTCTCCGTTGCTACTTTGAGTGCTTGAGCATGCCCTAGAAAAGAAATCTTGAGAATGTCTCTCTGTGGGATTTTGAGGGCCTCCATCTTGTAGGGTCACCGTTCCTTCCAAGTCTGGGTTATCCATACAGTCTAGTTGTGATGTAAAAGAAGGACTCCTCGTTCAATCTGAGTATCAGATAAAGAAGGAATAATTTTTACTCTAAGTATGTCCCATTCAGTAGTGTGTGTGTGTGTGTGTGTGTGTGTGTGTGTGTGTCTAAATCTGGTAGCTGATTCGGTGTGTATTTATGATTCCTCTAATTCAGTTCCTGTCCAGGCAGCCACTCTTTGAAGTAGGAAAAGGACTCCCGCACACTCTACCAGCCACCAAGCCCAATTTCCAGTCTTCTTTTTGTCCCCTCTAAATTTGGTACAAGTTCAGCTTTGGGCCAGACTGTGAGGTGTTTTCTGGGGCAGTTGGTGGAGAGAACTGCGATGAGGGCAGAGATCAAGGGGGCTGTAATTTAGGTTACCTAAGATAGCAATTGGAATTTCCAGCTTGAGATAACACCGCGACTAAGTGCTGTCTTTCATTTATTGGAGGCATTTACAAGATGTGCTGTGAACATAAGAGTTAAATAGTAATCGCCTTTTGTAAGAGCAACTCTAACTGGAGTTTACATTTGGGATTAATAGTAAACTCCCCAGGCCTTACCGAGAGAAGAATGCAGTTGCCCAAATAAACAATATTTTGATCAGGACTGAGCACCAGTCCTCAGAGCATGTAGCCTTTTCCTAGCAAGGAGCATTTCCCAACTCTGAAGTAATTCGCAATGTGCTAGAAAAACATTTTTAAAAAATGGATATCTTAGATACCATAAAAGGGAAAACAATTCTCCCTTTTTAAGTAATAAATACCATTTGTAGGAGAATTCCTTCAGTTTGCAGTTCTGAATTATTTCCTGATAATGTGAGGCTTACAGTCTTGAGCGGTGCCTACTGCCTATATAGTAAAGAGGAGTCTAAAAGAACAATGTAGGTCTGGGGTTTACTGTCCTCCAAATGTTACACATTCTTCTTGATACATAAAACTAAGAATGCATGCCACATATGGGGCTGGTCATTGAGACCCAGAGTGGAAGGCCCCTCAGAGGATGGAATTCTGTCACAGTTTCCCAGTGGCCATTGTTCCTTCGGCCTCTCTAACCAAAGGGGAGGAATACCGAAGGAACACTTTCTAGTTGCTTCCCCCCAACCCCTTCCCATTATGTCCCCAACATCGCAGACTGGATTTCAGCGAGATACAACGTCTCGACAAAGACAGTCCTTTGACTAGAATCTGAGAGTGCTGAGAAGCACAGAAAACATGTTCTACTGGGAGGTCTCAAACAGCTCCAGGAGGACTCTCTTGGACAGCCCTGGGTCTACTCCAGAAATGCTGCTCACTCTGCCCCCTGGTGCATGTGTGTGCACGACTCATCCAGTCCGGAATTCCTTCCTCCCCACTTCCAGGCAGTGTGGTGAGCTGCTTTTGGAAGATCCTGCCTTCCTGGGGCCAGTGAATGTTTCTCACTCTGTGGGTCATGTGCTTAAGGTTGGGGAAACCAAAAACTTGGATTTCTTTCCAGTTCATTCCTTCAACAAATACTTGTTGATTTCCTACTGTGTCCACATCACTTTTCACCAAGCTGTCAAGGGAGTCAGGCTTGGGGATGAATGTTGGGGGGCTGAGTCACTGTGGGGAGTGTTGTGGGCGAGGGCAAGGAGAGAGAGTGGGCACACTGGAATTTAATAACATTAAAGCCACTTTATGCTTAATGTCTAGCAGTGTTTCTGGCACAAAGCTAATGCTCAGAAAGTATTTGTTGAATCTACTCAGCAGTGAAATATTCTGGGTGATTAACTTTTTCTTATTATCCTTAAACTCCCTTTTCATTTCATTAAGTATCTTATCAATCCCTTCTTGGTAACAATGTGTGCCAAAGTAAGATTTTTTTTTCCTTAGAGGCTTAAAAACTTTGGAGCATATCAGACTCATTTTCTGATCTCAGATTGGGTCTGCTGCGTAATGAGTCCTATGGCAAGGCATTGCAGGAGAGGAGGTGAGTATGCACTGACAGAGGTACAGGTCTGGCTTTTTTGAAGAACTCTCTTATGCGAGTTTCTTTGTTGAGATGCTGCATCTCACTGAAATTCAGCCTACGACAGCAGGAAGGGAGGGAGAGGAAAACAATTAAGTAGGAAATGGGTATGGCTTGGGAGCCCTGCTTATTAATGAGCTGTATGCCTCTATCCCACGGCAAAGTCCAGGTGGGTAGGTTTGTGTGAGTGAAGCGGAGGGCCTCTTCTCAGCTTTTGGTGAGGTGCGAGAAATATCTGGGAGACCCCCAACAAACACACACAAACACACAAACACACGGCCAAGTCTGGCTGCTCACGCTGCGTGAAATTTTATGGATAGCGTTGCCCAGGGGTTGACATGGGAAACATTGCTACTGACTATTAAATGTTTTATTTTATTTTTTAAAAAGATTTTATTTATTTATTTATTTCACAGAGAGATCACAAGTAGGCAGAGATGCAGGCAGAAAGAGGGGGTGAAGCAGGCTCCCCGCTGAGCAGAGAGCCCAATGTGGGGCTTGATCCCAGGACACCGAGATCATGACCCGAGGCAAAGGCAGTGGCTTAACCCACTGAGCCACCCAGGAGCCCCTAAATATTTTAAAACAATTAGATGTTTATTGGTTCTAGAATGTGAAAACCTTCCATAGTGCTGGATCTGGTGGGAGGCAGAGAGGAAGGAGAAGAGTCTCCACCTGCTGGGGCCTATAGAGTTGTTGCAGATTCAAAGGTAACACAAAACAATCAATTGATGTTATGACACAGGTACATAGAGACAGCAGAGAAGGACATGGGTCTCAGGAGCCAGAAAGAGTTAGAAGGCGAGAAGGGCTGAAAGGGTAATAGTAAGGTGCCAGACACTGTGCTAAACAGACTGAGGGGACTGTTTCTGTGATGTACACTCTAGCTCTGTGGTGGCTGTGCTCTTGTTCCCATTTTCTACATGAGAAAGCTGAGTCTTACAACATTTAACTTGCCCCAGGTCACTCGGGAAATTAATGGTGAAGCTGATATCAAGACATCTGTATAGAAGACAAAAAGAGTGGATGAAAATTGTAGTTTAGTGGGGGGAGGGGACAGCACTTCCTCTCCCCCCCTCTCTCTTTAAAGCACGGTTGATAATTCCTACCTTTCAAGATTATTAGGTGGGATAAATGAGAGTGTTTGTGTGCACTCCAAGAGGCCTGGTGCTCAGTGGGAAGTCAGACTGCATTAGGGAAAAGTGGGGGTGAGGACAGACATCCCAGTGAGGAGTGGGGGACATGACTAATGGGAACAATGGGAAAGGGGATCTGGTTTATAGAGGACCTCAAAACTTAAGAGAGAGGACCTCAAAACCAGTTGATGTGTCATTACATACTTCACCAGAAGTAATGGTTCTTTTCTGATTTTGGAAATAGTATACACTCACAAATAATTTGGGGGGAAAACCTGGGAAAGTAGAGAGATTAAAAAAATAATAATTCCACCACTTGTACATAACCATATATCTTTTTTTGTTATCTAACTTTGAGCCTAACTTTATGTTATAAAATAAAAAATCATGATCTTAACTTTATGAAATACAGTGCTCATAAATGTATAATAAATATATCTACTTATAATATTCTTTACAATTATACTGTGAAATTCTGCTTTTTTCGTGCCTTTTTGAGAACATTTTCCTCACCACCAGATACTATTTTTTAAAAGTATTTAAAGTGAGAGAGAACAATTTCTCTTTTATTGGCTATTTTGATTGTTCCCAATTTTTCACTATTAAAAAATAGCACTGGGATGAATATCTTTATTTGCACTTTAAAGAATTATTTATTTAGGCCGAATTCCTAGAAATGGAGATACTAGGTCAAAAAGTTAAAGTGTTTTCAAGGCTCTTGATTTCATTTACCAAAGAGCTTTCCAGAAAGGTTAAATCAATTTCTGTTCCCACCAGTACTGTGTGAGAGTGCCCATTTTAGGAATCCCTTGCCCACAATAAATTTTCCTTTTTAACTGGTAATTTCATAGTATCTTGTTTTACTTTGTATTTCTTAGATTATAAGTGAGGTAGAACAGTTTTTCCAGTTTATTGGCCATTTGTATTTCTTCTTTTGTGAATTTTTTCTTTGTGTTCTTGACCATTATTCTAGAACAGCACTGTCAAATAGAGACCTGATATGAGTCATGTACATATGTTTTTCTAAAGTACAAACCTGAATGTGACAGGGAGCAGGAAGTAGGAAAGAAGTAACAATGGCTTTGCCTTCTCTCAGGCTTCAGTTTTGAAATTTTAGGAGAAAAAAATACGTCATCTTTTATGGAATTTCTCAATTCAGTTTCAAAGATTTTATATTTAGTAGAATTTCCTTCCAGATTTTAGAAATAGATAGACCGGGTTTTAGTTGGGTTTAGACTTGGGTTTTAGTTTTTCTCCACCCACGGATATATTAGCTCATGGGAAAGGTTCTATTAGAAAGTATTAATCAAACACCACATGTTTTACTCTGGGTGAATAATTTTGACCAGGAGTTGAGATCATGAGAGCCATTTTAGGATGATGCCTGACCTGACAGAACCATGTTTTGGAAGAGTTTGAGCTTGGAGGTCTGTAGACAAGCTGGGAAGTCATTGGAACATGCAGGCCTGAGGCACTGAGATTTTTTTTTTTTTTTTTTACAATTTCCCCTTTTTATTCATTTCAGATATCAACAAACTAAATGTGGGTAAGTGCCTTCTACCACACAGGGCAACGGTGTTCTAGATGTAAGTAAGCAAGCACTGGCTCAACACATGCTCACCAATTCTAGTCCTACAACAACAACTGACTTTTCTTCAAACATCAGTTCTTCACAGTTTCAATACTGCAGCAGCAAGTTATTCCTCAGAAAACTGTGGTCCATGTCTTCAAACATCTTACCAGAACTAAAGGTAAGTTGTTAGCAAACTTCTGGTACCACGGCACTGAGATTTTTGAAGCGACAGCGACACCAGGAATGGAGCAGGATGTGTCTATCCAGAAAACAATTCCTGTGAAAAGAAACTTTGGGTCTTTGTAAAAAAAAAACTGGACCATAGCCAATGAAGATAGAGAGAAAAGCTGGCTTTAAATGTTTTGTGTGTATTTTGGTGGATTTAAGAAAAAAAAAACAAAACAGTTTGCCTCTGCATAGAAATGGGAGGGTAGGAAATCTCACTTATGGGAAAATGTTATTTTCATTTGGGATATGCCGACGTGGAGGGAAAAGTTGTCAGTCGGTGGAAGAAACTGAAGACTGGCTTATTCAACAGCCATTCAATCTCTGTTCCAGCTAGTCCTGTATCGTAGGGACTAGAAAGCTAACCAAACAAACCTGTTCTTCTCAATCTCCTAAGCAGATGAATTATAAGCATGTGACTATAAGCATGGATTCTGCCTTAGTTGCACCTTTGAGATTTAATGGCAGAATGGAGCACACAGGCTTGTGGAAGAGGTCACATCTGAGCTAGGATTAGTAATGATGTGGTGAAAATAATGGAGTGATAGGAGATTGGCTTCTCAGAGAAGAAAAAAGGTGCTGGTCGAATGTGCGGGGATTGTATTAAGGAGATTCTCTGAAGAACATGAAAGGTTTGGTTTTGTGGGGCTGGTTGAGGCTGAAGGACATAAAACTTTATAGGCTATATCAATTCAATGTTATATCTTTCTTCACTGGGAGCCAAAGAATACATGGCAAGACTAATAGAGTATTTGCTTTAACTTTGTTATGACTTTTAATAGTATGGCTTTGAGCAGGTTGCTTATAGTCTCTAGATTTTCACTTCCTCTTCTTTTTTTCTTTAATTTTTAATTTTTTATTAACATATAATGTATTATTAGCCCCAGGGGTACAGGTCTGTGAATTGCCAGGTTTACACACTTCACAGCACTCACCATAGCACATACCCTCCCCAATGTCCATAACCCAGCCACCCTATCCCTACCCCACTCCCCCCAGCAACCCTCAGTTTGTTTTGTGAGATTAAGAGTCTCTTATGGTTTGTCTCCCTCCCAATTCCACCTTGTTTCATTTTTTCCTTCCCTACACCCCCAAGCCCCCCACTTTGCCCCTCAACTTCCTCATATCAGGGAGATCATATGATAATTGTCTTTCTCTGATTGACTTATTTCGCTAAGCATAATACCCTCTAGTTCCATCCATGTCATTGCAAATGGCAAGATTTCATTTCTTTTGATGGCTGCATAGTATTCCATTGTAGATATATACCACATCTTCTTTATCCATTCATCTGTTGATGGACATCTATTCGCTTCCTCTTCTTACATATCTAAGACCATTTTTGCCAGAATTGAAGCCCCCTCCAAAGTGAATATTTAATAGTAGTTCCCCACCTCTATGAATCAGGCAGTGTGCTAGGTACTTAAGATACAAAGTTTATCATGACAAGGTCTCTGCCCTCAAGAACTCATATATTCTGTTGGGGGAGAGCACAGTAGTCAACAGGAATTACAATACAAATCAGAGTAATGATGAAGGTCCACAAAAGCATCCCAGCTTGCGTAGGGCTGGGGAGTTGCAGAGGAAATCAAGGAAGATTCTCAGAGGAGAGTAGATCTGTTGCAGATCACAGGGGTGAGTCTAAGTGTTTAGATAGAGAAAGCAGGGAAGTCATTTCTAGTCAGTTGAGCAGCATGGACAATGGTGTAGATATATGAACACTTTCAGCCAGGACTAGTAACATGTCTAGGTACTCTGGGAGGATGGGTCATGGTGATCTGACCCTTCTGTTGCCCCTGATACTTGCTCTGTCAGTTGACTCCTCCCTCTCAGTAGCTTCAGGATCCCTTTACATAGGCCACTTCTCTTTGGTCAAAACCTGTAAACTCAAGTCTTCTCAGAGATTTGATAATTTTCCTTGTTTGTCTGTTTCTCCATCTACTGTCCTTTGACTCTCTTTCCTTCCTTTTCACTCTCGGTCTCCCTCTTCTCCCTTCGTAACTCAATCTCAATCTTTCTTTCTTCCTTCCTTTCTTCCTTCCTTTCTTTTTTTAAAAGATTTTATTTATTTATTTGACAGACAGAGATCACAAGTAGGCAGAGAGGCAGGCGGAGGGGGGTGGGGAAGCAGGCTCCCTGCCAAGCAGAGAGCCCGATGTGGGGCTCAAAGCCAGGACCCTGGGATCATGACCTGAGCCGAAGGCAGAGGCGTAACCCACTGAGCCACCCAGGCACCCCTCAATCTCAGTCTTTCTCACTCAGTCTCCAGTGCCTTATGTTCCTTGTCCATCCCTCTGTTAATCTATTCTTACCACAGGTTGCCGGGGGCTAACAGATGGCCAAAATCCATAGCTCCTTTTTCTGTTCCCTTCTTATTTACCTCTGTAATAGTTAGCCCTTTGCCACTTCTTCCCAAATCTTCTATCTCACTATCCTTTCAGAATCTCTTGAGTCTTCTGTCACCTTTGTCAGTCCTTTTCTGCTGCCCAGCCCTGAAGTTTAATGCTTCCTAGCATTCTTTTCTGAGCTCCATTTTTACAACCAACCAACAACTCTCTCGGAGTAATGTCCCTCTCTCTTGGGGTTTTAATTTACCTCCCTCCATTATTCTAGCAATTCTCAAACCCTTATCTGTGGCCTCTGCCTCTTGCCTGGGGTTCCATGTCACGTTTCCCATCTCTTACTGAGGACTCCATTTTTCTGTCCCTCAGGCATCTCTAAGTGAATATATCTCCAATCAAACTTATTAGCTTTTCCAACAATCCTATTTCCCATATATCCTATATATACTTCCTATAT
This sequence comes from Neogale vison, assembly GCF_020171115.1. Lineage (NCBI taxonomy): Eukaryota > Metazoa > Chordata > Mammalia > Carnivora > Mustelidae > Neogale > Neogale vison. The sequence continues at coordinate 222,971,978 of NC_058091.1, forward strand.
ATCCATTCCCATCTCAGTGTCCAAACTTGGAACCTGGGAGGGGTCCTTACAGCCTCCTTCTTTCTCTTCCATATCCAATTTATCAACAAATCCTTTTATTCCTTTCTATTTATCTCATGAGTTTTTTTCTCTCCTCATCACTGTCTGAGATCCTGATCACTATTGAACTGATCAGCTTTCTTTTTTAGGGGGGGTCAGCTTTTTCGTTCGTATCCTTTCTTTTCCTTTCACTCCACTCAAATCTATCTTCAATTATCTTTCAGAGGGATCAGTCTAAACTATATTCATTCCAACATGAGTGATGTAAATCATTCCACATTCCTGATTGAAAAATGTGTTTTCTATTACCTAAAACAGTAGTTACCCTTCTTGCACAGAGACTTTTTCATGTCGAAACACCTGGTATATGCCCACGTGTTAGCTATACTCTTGGTGCCTGTTGATTGAGAAAGCACATCAACCAAAAGCTACTTCAAATTCAGCTCCAAGTTTAAGTTTATTTTATTATTAACAAATATAGCATTGACATACATTGACCAATAATATATATTCAGAAACATAAGACATATTTCATCTGAAGGCCATGAATGGTGGATTCTTGGACTCCTTGCAATAACTACTTCCTACTAGTCAGGAACCACTGCCTTAAAGATGACATCCAAATTAATTAATGAGCTATATGAGGAAATTTAAACATTTTTTTTTCTTGAGAGAGAGAGAGAACATGCAGTTGAGTGTGGCAGGTGGTGGTGGGGAGGGGAGGTGGAGTGGGGAAAAGGGCAAAGGGAGAGGGAGAGAGAGAAAATCTTAAGCAGGCTGCATGCCCAGTATAGAACTCAATGTGGACTTCGATTTTATGTTCCTGAGATTTTGACCTGAGCTGAAATCAAGAGTTGGATGTTCAACCAACTGAACCAACCTAGTGTCCTGTAAAGTGATGTTTCCACTCTCATCTCTAGTCACTTTGCCGTCCTTGCCTTCTTCTCACACCACGTTGACTCCACAAGTTTCTCCTTTTCCTCCAGTTCCTCACTCATCACTTTTTCAGGAATTCCCTTCTTTCCTTTCCTCTATCTAAAACATCCGTACCTTATCCCTCAAGACCTGACAAAAATGTCAGGAGAAACTTATTTAGATTCCTCTTAGAGTTATTTGTTCTTTGATGCAACTCATAACACTTCATGCATCATCTCTAGCAAAGCACTTATTACATATTATGTTAGGATGGTTTTTACATTTATCTCTCTCTGGGCTCCCAGGTGGCAGAGTCTGGGTCTTATTCATCTTTGTATCCTGGCCTCCCAGAATAGTGCTTGGCATATGGTAAATGCTATGGTATATAGTAAATGTTGGTGGCTTCATAGTAACTATTAGAATTCATTTTGCTTAGAGCAGCATCAAAGAAAAGCAAAATCCCAGCCCTGAATGCCTAGCTCTTTCTTTGAAACTACCACTCTATGCTTCTGAAGCGTCTGCAAGCATCTCTATGCAGGGACAAATAATGATCAATCTTATACTTATCCATAAACTTGTAGAAAGTTACAGCTATAAAAAACTGTAGCTGTCATGCAATATGAGTCCTTCACATTACAGACCGGGAAATCAGCATTGAGACTTTCCTTTTCCACATCCAGCATCACTCTTTTTAGCTTTCTCCATATTCTGGTCCCTGATTCATTTTCTTTGGATCCCGACTTGTCTACATTCCTCCTAAATTGTTGGAATAAGTCACTCATTTACAGAAGGTATAAAATTTGTTTTAGTCCCTAATATACAAATGCCTGCAATCCATAGATAGTGTATATTTTTAAATGATTTAGACATTTTAATCTTCCTCCTGGCCCCAAGTTCTTCACTGGGCAGTATCTAAGGAGGAACAGCATTGGCAGATGTGAATTCAAGCTTCCTTTACTTCTCTTGCCCAGACTGTGAGGGAAGTGAATGGGCAGCGAAGTGCCAAAGGCAAGCGGCCAGAGAAGAGCAGCAACCTGGACATCCAACCTCTGGAAAAGTGAAAATCTACTGGGGCCCACTCTCATTTCAGAGATTATAACCTGTCTGGTTTGTATAACCTCTGAGCCTTGAGCCTCAAATACCAGGTATCAAACAGGAGATGGGTATTTTTGTAGCAATGTGGATGTATTTGGTGGGGGCGGGGGCTGCAGGGGGATATTTATATGGAACCATGAAGTAAGTGACTTGAAGGAGAATGTGGAGAAAATTTGTCTTGGGCAAGAGGCTAAGCCACTAAAGTATCTTCAGGGTGCTGTGTATAACATGGAAAAAATTAGACTTTCTTCTGTTGCATCCAACTGACTACATGGTCACTTTGAGAACAAGAAAGTGGTAGTTATTCTTGAAGAAGTGTGCAGGAGAAAATTTAGCAAGAGGAAGTTATAACTGAGGACTTCTGAAGCGTCTGCCCCAGATCTAAAATAGATTACTGCCTCCCTGTGGAGGAAAAACCTGGGCATCTCACTGAATTTAAATGAGGTATTACTGTTAGTTATTAAAAATGAAAATCCCCCTACATCTAGTTGCCTGGGGTGTGCAAGCATCCTTACCAACCTGTATTCCATCTTTTGGCAAGTAAAAGTGACCTGAACTCATCTATTTATACAGATTCCTAACTCTAGGGGTAGAAATTGTCAGGCTTCCAAATTCAAGTCTAGGGAGGTTAGAATCCTTATTGTTTACAAAGCTTGTCCATCAAATAAAGCTGGTGTTAATTAACTCTGGCATTCCTAAATTCATTTTGCATATTCAAAGGTTGCTATGAAGGCTGGGTCTTAAATAACAAATGCACAGACAGCACCATTAAGCAGAATGCAGGCATCACATAGTTTTCCTTGTGTTGCTTCTGTTACCAATCAAGCATGCAGATGTGAGGCTAGAGCATTTCTGCTCTAGTAAGTCCTACAAAAGATGCTGTTCATTGATCTTGGCAGTGGGTAGTACTATTCTAAGAAGGCAGCTGTGCATGGCAGAGCTCACTGTTATAGCTCAAAATCTGTCCTTTCTTAACACTTGCAGGACATTAGGTTACGGCATTCAGAAGGAAATAGAACAGATAGAAGGGTACATTAAGAAACAACAGTTAAAATGCTATGACTTGTAAAATCCCTTATGTGCAGCACAATGTTTTCAGTTATTAAATGAACATAATTAAAGAGCAATTTGCTTGCATTGTTAGTACTGTTGTATATTCCTACCATATTGGTCAGTTTTAACTTTTTTTTTTTTAAAGATTTTATTTATTTATTTGACAGAGAAAGATCACAAGTAGGCAGAGAGGCAGGCAGAGTGAGAGGAGGAAGTAGGCTCCCTGCTGAGCAGAGAGCCCGACCCTGGGCTAGATCCCAGGACCCTGAGATCATGACCTGAGCCGAAGGCAGAGGCTTTAACCCACCGAGCCACCCAGGAGCCCTAGTTTTAACTTTTTATAGACAACTTGCAACTAGTGCAGATCAATAGTAGTTCATGGATATATTTAAATCTAAAACAAGAGGTTTGCATGATATTTTAGAAATTTTAGTTAGCACATTTCAAGTTATAGTAACTTCAACAAATAGCCTATGTAAATAGAATATTTGGATATAAAGTAAGCCACCAATGCAATATCTGAGAGGTTGGTCTTCTTTTTTCATGTGATCCTTTTCTGGGCAACAAAATTGCAAGCTCATTTGCAGGCAATTCGGAGGCACACAGAGAAATGCCCATGGATTCAGTTCAGGAGTACACTGACCTACTAGGACAAGAATGGCTTTGTCTGGGCTCACGTGACCAAAAACTGCACACAGTCTCTAATGATAGACATACCTTTTTCCTTTTGATTATTGGCAGGATGCCCACTGTAAACGGACAGCAGGCTGGGTGCTGAGCAGAGTTGGAGAATGAGAAGGAAAAGAGAAGGTAACGGAGCAGTTTTTCTTCTTTCTCCCCAATGTTACATAATGTAGATTTATTTACTCCTTAAGTCACCAGGCAAATATCCGGCTATCATTATGTACACTGTAATCACCCTCTTTGCCAGTGCTTCTGGAATAAAACACTATTTGCATCCAGACATCACATGTTTTTGTCTTTGCATATATGCTAGAGTCTAATGAGCCTGATTCATTCCATGGTATTATGGCAAGAACATCGTTGGATCTGCATCTTAAGGCCTTAAAATAGAGATTGGGGTTTTGAATTGAGAGCCTTTTCTCCCCCTTCATTTGCAGATTATTCCCTTTTTTCCTATTCTGCGTTAAACCAGACACTCCTAAAAGAGTCTGTACCTCGAACAGACCGGGCATTGTTGGGAATACATGAGCTGCAGTTCCATAGAAATCCTGTCCATGAGTCAGAAAGCAAACACCAGGCCTGTTGTATTGATTCTATGATGTGGGTTACTAATATAACACCTGACTTGTGTGAGCTGGCCAAGAGCTGCTCCCTCAAGAGTTGCTGGGCAGAAGGCTGGAAGGGTTGCAGCTAATTGGAAGTATAACCCATGACTGTTTAGGGGAGGCAAAGTCGTGCCATTTGAGAGCCAGGCCTTTCCCTTCTGTTTCTCAGTGGGGATGCTATTTTCTTAATAGTGTCCAATGCTTTATTGCAGTCAGTGGAAGACAAGAGATCATTTGTTTCCTGTATATCAATCACCATGGACCCGAGATCTCAGGGTATGCTCATCAGAAGGGAGGCTGCACGAGCCCTGCTCCTAAATTCTTGGAGAACACTTAAACAAGTCAGCTAACTGCAAGAGCCCAATTTATCAGACTCTATGGTGGATAGAGGTGTGAAGAAAAACCCAGATGTCTTCCAATGAGTAAGCAAAATAGATTGCTCATCTGTCATTGTCTGTGGTATCATGGACCTGCTATAAGTCGGAGGTCAGCAACCTCCAGCTTCCAGCCAGATTTTGTACAGCAAACAAACTAAAGATGACTTTTACATTTTAAAAGCATTGTTAAAAACAAAAACAACAACAAACTAAAAGCAGAGAACAGGGGCCAGAGACTGTACGTGGTCCATGAAACCTGAAGTATTTACTATCTGGCCTTCTATGGAAAAAAATGTCTAAGCTGTGACGGCATGATAATGAGAAGTTGTGTATTTCTAGCTGCCTCATTCCTTCACTCCCACTCTCAGTCCATCTGAGTTGTCAGCTGGCCCAGGGGAGGACTCTGGCTCACTTAAGAGAGTCCTTCTGGACCAGGTGTGGTTTTGAGATTCCTGCCCCACTTTCAGGCGGGCCTGACCACAGTAAGGCCATGCCTGGTGTTCCGGAGGTAAAGGGGTGGAGACGAGTTAGACTGAACATGGATTCGAACAGTCCCCTCCAACTTCCCAGCCCGTGACAGGCCTGCCACAGCCACCCAGCTTCTCAGCGAGCACACACATTTATCAGATCTTTTGAGCCATTCGATACTTGGGTGTTTTTCTTCCAATGCCTTTTTTGAAGAGCTGGCCCACCTCCAGTGTTTTGGGAAGATAAGATTCTAAATTAATTCCTAAAGTTTCGGTTAGATAGAGACTGCCTTTCAATCCGGGTTCTTCCTCTTTGTTCTTTGATCGGAATCCCGGGAGAGTCACGGGTATCTCTCCTGCTTCAGCTTTGTCTGAATGTTGCCAGTGAGGTCTGCTGTTGTGCCCCTAGGTTGATGACCAGGAATGGGGCTGGGGAGGGGAAACATCCTTCCTCTTTCATCTTGCTTTCTCTTTGGGCCAAACATTCTCTTCTTGAAGGATCATGAATCTCAAGGCTAGGTATGCCTCACATAAACAGACTGACTTAAAAACCTGGGATTCCAAGAAGCTTCCAGATGGGGCATCCATCCCCATTTCCCTGTGAACTCTCATCTCCCCCTTATCCTCTTTGATGTTGAAGGTCCTGGTTCAGGCCTTCATCGCCTCTCACTAAGACCAGAGTAGTGATCTCATCACTGGTGACTCAAATCTAAGTCCACCTCAGCCTACTCTGCACCCTGCTTCTGGGGAGCTGAACACCTGGCTGTGTTCCCATTGCCTATAGAATAAAAGTTCAATTCTCTCATGGCAGCTTGAGATCTGCCTACTTTTCCAGCGATCTGCCTACTTCCTTACCTTATCTCCCATCTGCATCTATTTTTTTTGAAGATTTTTTAATTATTTGACAGGCAGAGATCACAAGTAGGCAGAGAGGCAGGCAGAGAGAGAGAGAGAGGTGGAAGTAGGCTCCCTGCTGAGTAGAGAGCCCAATGCGGGGCTCAATCCCAGGACCCTGGGATCATGACCTGAACCGAAGGCAAAGGCTTTAAGCCATTGAGATGGCCCAGGTGCCCCTATTTGCATCTATTTTTTTTTTAAACATGGTTACAACTGTGTCATTCCTTAGCAGACTGACACATCTATGCCTTTAATCATGCGGGTGGCACCCACCATCTAAAAATGCCCTACCTGCTCTTTTCCTAGTGTGTTTCACTAATACCTAATCATCTTTCAGCTTGTAGATCAGGTTCATGTTAAGGATTAAATTGCATCTCCCCAAAAGATACAGAAGTCCTAACCCCCAGTACCTTTGAATGTGACCTTATTTGGAAATAGGGTTTTTGTAGCCATTCAAGTTAAGATGAAGTCAGTAGGGCCAGCCCAATCGAAAATGACTGGCATCTTCTAAAAAAGGCAAATTTGGACACAGATTTGCATGGAGGGATGATGATGTGAAGACCCTGGGAGAATGCCATCTATAAGCCAAAGAATGACAGGTTATCAGAAGCAAGGAGAGAGGCCTGAAGCCAATTCTTCTTCACAGCCCTCAGAATGAACCTTGATCTTGGATTTAGGCTCCACAACTCTGAGAGAATAAATTTCTTTTGGTAAGCCACACAGTGTGTGGTACTTTGTTAAGGCAGCCCTAGCAAACAAGTATGGGTCATTTTTACTGGAGAGTCTTTCTTGGTTCACATACAAGTCAAAATGGACTTTTGCGTGCCCCAGCTTATTTTAGATATATCCCATTATGCCAGCAGCCATATACAATAAAGCTGTGCATTCAATTTATAATGCATATGCAAATCACCTGGTAATCTTGTTAAAAGGCAGATTCTGATTCCTTTGATCTGGGTTGGGGTCTGAGATGCTGAATTTCTAGCAAACTCTCAGGTGATACTGATGCTGCTGGTCCACGGGCCATACTCTGAGTGCCAAGGCTTTAGGACACTTGTTAACATGCGTAGTCATGATGCTGTACCATGCCCGAGAGCAAGATCTAGGTTTTTAAATACCTCATACTTGAGGCAGTGCTGAGAATATGACAGGCACTTAATATATGTTGGTTGGATGGTTAGTGAACCGATAAATGAATGAATCTATGTTATTAGACTTGTTCGTTGGTATCGAAGGATTCATGTTCATTCCCAAGATATGTTGGACATACAATAACTGCCCTGCCAAATGTCTCACAGCTTTCCCACCCTTCACCTGTTTTACTTGTTTGAAACTCAGGGAGAAAAGCTGCTCTTGGGTGCCTGGATGGCTCAGTTGGTTAAGCAACTGCCTTTGGCTCAGGTCATGATCCTAGAGTCCTGGGATAGAGCACTGCATCGGGCTCCCAGCTCCGCAGGAAGTCTGCTTCTCCTTCTCACCTTCTCCCCTCTCATGCTCTCTCTCTCAAATAAATAAATAAATAAAAATCTAAAAAAAAAAAAAAAAGGCAGCTCCTATCACATACAAGGAAAAACATTCTTGAAGGCCTCAGTGGTGGTTGGGGAGGTATATTGCTCATTCTTCAACTATATTGAAGTCAGCTCTTTGACACTGTTTGGCAAGAGTCACCCCCTTCCTCCATCCATCTTCCACTTCTACTCTTTGTGAACTGCCCAGAAGGTGACCACTGAGAGCCAGAGGACAGGCAAGCAATGCACATAACTGAGCTCCTGGTAGGAATTGGCTCTGTGCCCTTGAAAGAGCTTACTGGGGTAGGTGTTATTATGCCTAATGGGGGACAGAAGCAGGAGTGAAGCAGATTTAGCTTCACGATCTTTGTCTTTTCCATTGCACTGTGAAAGAGACAGCCAGTACTCTAACCCACCAGGCTGAAGCTATCTCTGTGTCCTTCTCCCCTCCCAGCAGAAAATAGACAGTAGTAGCTCTTACTTTCCAGCTAAGAGGTGAGTACTCAGCTGCTTTCTAGGCTCTTCCTATTCTGGTAGTCACAGAGCTGTCTTGGTTTTCCGGCATCTTCAAGAAACAGGATGTTCAGGGGCACCTGAGTGGGGTTCAGTTGGTTGAGCATCTGCCTTTGGCACAGGTCATGATCTTAAGGTTCTGGGATCGAACCCTGAATTGGGTTTTCCACTCAGTGGTGAGTCTGCTTCTCCCTCTGCCTCTGTGTTCCCTCTCCCTTGGTGATTGCTTTCACTCTCCGTAAAATAAATAACATCTTTAAAAAACAACAACAACAAAGAAACAGGATGTTTCTTCCTGTAAGTGTACAGGAAGAAACATCCTGTACACTTACGGGAAGAAACATCCTTTCAATTTAAAAAATTGTTTTAACAATTTGGGATAGAATAATTCTGACATACAGTATACTGGCTTCGCCTTCTTCAATAAGCTCTGAATGCCTCAGGGCCATTGTGAAGGATTGTCACTCCTAACACTGTGCTGAAATTTATGCATATTTTCAGATATTTCTGAAAATAGTGAACTGTTTGCCCCTACAGTAAGTGGTGTCAGGCTCAATATATTTTTTAAAGATTTTATTTTTAAGTAATCTCTACACCCAATATGGGGCTCAAACTCACAGGCCCAAGATCAAGAGCCATAAGCTCTACCAGAGTCTACCTGACTACCTGTCTACCAGACAGGTGCCAAGACTCAATCTTTTTTTGGACAGTAGGTCTTTTGTAGTTTTTTTTTCTATTCATCCCCTAATCTAAAGACTATCAGTTATTCTCTGTTGCTACTGTCAGTGAATCTGCTTCTACTGTCTTGTTTCTCATTGGTTAATTCAATTCTCAAGGATGAGAAGAATTGATTGCAAGCCTGTTAGAAATATATGCAAAATAAAAGTGAATAGGACATGAACCATACATCTAAGACGTTTCCTTCTGAGTTAGTTTAAGAGATTCATTGCCTTTAAAATAAATGTTTTTATTCTCCCAGAAGTTTCAGTGAATTTTCTGGTTCTGAGCATTATATTTTCAAGTGAAGGTCTTTTCAGAAATAGTATCTATTAAGGTGCATTGGTGCTGTACAATATATTAGCTGTAGACTCCTTCCTGCCCATAAAACAGCTAATAACAGTAAATACTCGCTAATCTGGAACAATGCAAAGGAGAAGACATTCTGAAGTAATTTTTTAAGACCTCTTTTAAAGTACTTTAAAAAAAATCATGTGGGTCTCTTGCTTTCTGAATCAAAAAGTGACTCACATTAGCTGCTAAGAAAATGTTGGATGTATTCTGTTGAGTAGACAACAGTATTCATTTGGCTTTAAACAGTATGTCCAAACACTTTATTGTCTTAAGTAATTTAAACCTAATGTTGTAATATTTCAGTGTATTTTCCCCTATAAAATCATTTCTAAATAGTAAAAATATAAACTCTAGTGTCAACCAGGTTGGATTATTGCAAATTCCTCATTAATAGGGTCTCACTTTACTATATCTGTTTCTTTCTATCATTCTTTCTTTCTTTGTTAACTGCGAAAGCCTTGTCTCAGTGACCTTTTGGCATTTCACAATTAAGGTTTTCCCATACCTTTGGGAAGAAATTTTAAAACTGAAAGGTAATTTTATTTATGCCTTCTTATCAAAGTATATGCTAAAACTTCTCATTTTGAAAAATCAGAGGAGAGCAAAGGAAGAAGAATCAAAGATGAAGAAAAAAGAGGTAATTGGTCAAAATTCAGTGTGGTGTATGTATAGCAGGCTAGGGGCCAGAGGACAGGCCCTGCTTGGATTCACTGGAATGTTCCCGTGGGTAATGAATGAAAGGTACAGCCCCTGGAGGCAGACTATTTCTTCTTGGTACTTACAGACCAATGACCCTTAGGTTTATCTGAAAAATCAGCATTTGAAAAGTCAATGTGATTTATCTAAGAAGAAATCAGTACCAGCAAATTAGTTCTTTTAAACTGTAAGGGTTATTTTCTACCCTGGGCTTTTCATTCCAAAGAGCTTTGAATAAAGAGATGCACTACCAACTGAAAGTACATTCATCTCAGATAATGCAACAAGTTTCAGTTCTAACAGGATTTCCTGGTGTAACAGAAGCTTTCCCTAACAAAATAATTGCAGTCTAGAGGAAACAAGGAAATTAGGCTTTAAGAATCTCTTTTCTTACTTTTTATTCTTTTGGCATAAAAGTACAGGGGGTTTTTTCTTGTTTTAAGATGTTTTTACGATTAATGTGATGGACTAACGTGTTGGAGGTTAAAGCTAAACACACAAGGGAAAACATGCTGTTTACAGAAATTTGCAATTTACTAGCCAGAACCATGTTTGCTGGGCAAAAAGCCTTCATAAAATAATTACGAAAATAAATAGTTAACTTTGATTTTTGTGGCTCACGTAGAAAAATTAAGGGCCATTTTTAAGGAAATAATAGTACTACCAACAACAACAAAAAGAATAAGGACAAGAAAAGAAAAAGGACATTTTTGTAAGATGTATGTTCACACAATCTAAACAAATTCTGAATAGGTGCCAATTGTATACTTTCCTAAATTTCAGTTGTTTTTAACCACTCTTTTACCAACCTTATTTTTTCTTATTTTGATTTAGGGGAAAAAAAGGCTACTACCCTACAGTGCTTCAAAGAGTAGGAAAGTCTCTATCAATAATCTTTAAGCTTTCTGCTCAAACACATCAAAAGGTTTTAACTATCAGTTTGTCCCCCAGTCAGTGAGATGGTCTTCTTTTTATGCTCGGAAAGATATAGACTGCTTCCTGATTGTGAGAGAGAAAATGTAAATTATATTTGCCTATGCCTACAATTCCTGCATCTTCCCAAGTTGGAAGTGTCTAAATCAGAAATGAAGAGGAAAAAAAGGAAAATCTAAATGTCAATGAGATTCTCCGTAGTTTGTGAAAACACCATGATGCTATCTTTCTAACTAGAAAAGATTTTTCAGGAACCCTTGTCTTTTTAAAACTCTCTCGTCTCTGTATATCTTTGAAGCTTAAATTTTTGTACAAATTTACCAAGCTCCTTATTGTTTTCAAAACTGCTTCTCCAAGAAGCTTAGAACTTTTTTTTTTTTTTTCAGAATTTATAAATAGATTTGAGCAGACGTTTTAACTAAAAAGCCAGGATAAGGGGGCACCTGGGTGCCTCAGTTGGTTAATCATCCAACTCTTGATTTCAGCTGAGGTTGTGATCTCAGGATGGGCGTGGTGCTCAATGTGGAGTCTGCTTAACCTTCTCCCCCTGTTCTTCCTCCACCTCCCTCGTGTGTGTGTGTGTGTGTGTGTGTGTGTATTGTTTTTAATTAATGCTGAGATATTTAAGTAAGTGTTTCTAAGTAAATTTGATTCTTTATTTTATTTTTAATTTAATTAATTAATTTTAAGTAATCTCTGTACCCAAACTGGGGTTTGGAATCACAACCCTAAGATCAAGAGTCACCTTCTCCTCTGACTGAGCCAGTCAGGCACCTCTGATTCTTTATTCTATTTTTATTTTTATTTTTTTAAGATTTTATTTATTTATTTGACAGAGAGAGATCACAAGTAGGCAGAGAGGCAGGCAGAGAGAGACAGAAGCAGGCTCCCTGCTGAGCAGAGAGCCCGATGTGGGGCTCGATCCCAGGACCCCGCCCTGAACCGAAGGCAGAGGCTTTAACCCACTGAGCCACCCAGGCGCCCTGATTCTTTATCTTAAACAATCTTAACTTCCCTCTCAAGATAGAGTTTATGAGTAAGAAACTCCCGGTCTCAATGTTCCAGTGACCCAACTTTCTAATTACTCCTACTGCACCCCCAGAAAGCCCCAGAGTCTTTCCTCAAAAGAGGCTCCTCCAGTCATTTCTACTGCCCTTACTGGTCTTCCTTCCTCAGTGAGGCTACAAATATTTCATGTGGTGCCAAAGGGGAAAGACTCTTTTCCTTCCATACTCAAGTACCTCACCCATGTTCACTGTAGAAATGGATTTTGTCTTGCTGTGAGAATCCTGTTCATTTGAATTGGGTGTTCTGTGAGCTTTTTGTAGTAAGGGAAACAATCCCTACTCTTCTGCTGGAAAATACGTCTCACCCTGGTCTGTTATCTTCTTTTTGTGTGGAGTGAGGTAAAGAAGTGATTTATCCTCTCAACTTGCACGCTCTGCATTGTCTCGCTAACTTCCCTTCCAGGCTCTCCATGGGATTTGAGAATTTATATTTCCTTGCTTTTGTTTGCTGATTGTATAAAGGATTTTTATCTTCTTGTTTCAAGTTAAGTCTCACCAGCTTGGATTTCCTTTCTTTAGGTAACACTTTGTCCTCTAAGCATTTTTATTTTTTATTTTTTTAGCATTTTCTTGAGTTTCTTCACACTCCATTGCACTCTCATTTTGTTTCTTTTTTCATGTATACTTTAAGAAGGCATTGCTTTTTCAACTCTATTGTTTTTCTCCCTTTTTTTCTCTTTATTTCTTTGGAATGGCACTTCTCTCTCTCTCTCTCTCACCATTATTTAAAATGACCTAAAAGGTGAAGTGCAATATCCACCCCAAAAGGCTCCTTTTCTGTTTGTTTCTAAAAGCACCACCCACCAGAATTTACACTCACTCTGAGTAGCTGTTCTCAAATTAGAATCACCTATTATTATTCACCTAGTGTCATTTGTCCTTGGGGTATAAATTTAGCTCTGTTCAGGTGAAATAGAATATACACAGAGAGAACAAAAGAACAAAGACCATCATTCTCCCGACTCCCACATACCTAGCAGACAAAGACTCAGCATAACAAAGGCTTCAGGCCTAGGATTTAAGTGTTTCACACCAGGGTGTGTGTGTGAGAAATATATATTGATTTCTGTAAGAACAAAGAAAATTGATGAATTTCATAGCAGACAAAAGAAATAACACTATAAGTTTAATTTAATTTGAATAAAGTAATTATGGCTAGAAGCTGCGTAGTATAAGATATTTTCTAAGTTTCACTCGGTAGCTCACATTTTTTAAAAAGAACATTTAATAAAATTCCAAGTCAACGAAATAGCAACAGTGCCTTAGAAGCTGCTGTAGGCAAATGTGGTTTGTATTTAGTTAATTCAATCGTTTTTTAAAAGTTTTTCTCTTAAATAACATGATTTTTTAAATGCAATCAGTTAGTGGTAGCATTAGTTTGATTCAGGTTCATTATAGGTAAGAAGTAAAAGCAGTAATAGATAATATGGTTTAAGGCGGCATTGAAAAAGTCTGGCTCTAAAAATTTCACATGTTAGCAAAAGCAGCAAACAGGAATCCAACTAAATCATCAGCATTTTAAAATATTAATTCTTCCTCCTTGGGGAATCAGCCGCAGCTGGAGGAAAATGGATTGCCCCAAGACACAAAGGACATCATCTTATGAAGTGATTCCTGGTGTGCAGTAGGGAGAAAAGGTCAAACAAGGATAGCTGAACAGTGAGAGTTTTAAGTTCAGGAAAGGTTTATCTTGAACTTAAGGGGACTTCCTTGGTCCCCTTGTTGCAGAATTCCTAGCTTTCATGGTTGTATCAAGGTATTTCTCTATGTATACTGTTGAGGTCTTTTATCCTCATCAAAATATACCTCTAGGGGCGCCTGGGTGGCTCAGAGGTTTGGGCCACTGCATTTGGCTCGGGTCATGATCTCAGGGTCCTGGAATCGAGTCCTACATCAGGGTCTCTGCTCGGCGAGGAGCCTGTTTCCCCCTCTCTCTCTGCCTGGCTGTCTGCCTACTTGTTATCTCTCTCTCTCTCTGTCAAATAAATAAAATCTTAAATATATATATATGCCTTTAAAAATGTGCAAGAGGATTTTCAGGGCAGGGACTGCATGAAGCTCTAAGGGTGGACACGTATCCCTGTGTATTTGTCCACCTGCAGAGAAGGTACAATACTAAGAGGGAAGTGTGATGTAAACTGTGGTCTTTGGGTGGTTATGCTGTGTCAGTGGACATTCATCAATTGTAACAAAGGTGTGACCGTGGTGGGGGAGGTTGGTAGTGGATGAGGGGAGTGGGGGGTGGACAGGATGTATGTGGGAAATCTCTGTACTTTATGCTCAGTTTTGCTGTAAAGTTAAAACTGCTCTAGAGAACAAATGTATTTTTAAAAACTTGCACAGCAGAGACCTCCCCACCTCTCCTGCCTCTTCCTTCTAGGCATTTCAGTTCAGCTTTTCAAATGCTTGGGAGTGACAAAGACCACATACAGCCTTGAGGCATGTCCCTTATCTAGTAGATCATAGGGTAGAGTGAGGGGACCACCATTAATAATTGAATAGGGCTAACAGGTCTTGCAGGATGTATGACCACTCTACTTAATATTCTACTGCTTAACAGCATTTTTAGATTATGAAATTAATGTGGCAATGTAACAAAAAGCTTGAAAACTAGGGGGAAAAGCCAAATTGCACCATCCTGAACAAGCACCTGGTAGTTTTGGATTCTCTTCCAATGTTGCCCATATTTCTTTTTTACAATCACAATCCTAATGTGTATGTGATTTTTGTACTCTGTATTTTTCTCTTAATGTGAGGTCATAAACATTTTTTCATGTTGCTAGTTTTCAAAATTATTTTAACATAGATCTTGGTATTACAAGGAGATGTACTTACCATTTACTTGGTTATGTCTTGCCATATAGTATTTTAGCTGCATTTAAGTAACCCCTTGCTACTTTGTGTGGCCTCTGGGCTGGTAGCATGGGCACCCCCTGGGGGTCTGTTAGACTTGCAGAGTTGCAAGTCCCACCAAGAGAATCTGCCTTTTAAGAAGGTCTCCAAGTGATGCACATCAGATTTTGAGAAGCACTGAGTTAGCCTACTTATAAATAATACTGCTGTGAACATCTTCACATTTTGCTTGTGGATGGTTTAGTTATGTTCAATTTCCAGAAGTGAGATTATGAGTTCAAAAGACTTGCAGATTTTTATGTTTGCCAGAATTGCTGGAAAGTTCTTTAGGAGCCAGAACAGTGGGTGTAACGAAGTGCTCTAACCTGGAGGCGGGTCCAATTAGTGCCCTCTGTCAGCTGGCGGATTACAGTTGACCTCTTGGAGCCCTCTGGTGTTAAAAGTCCTACTATTTAAAGAACAAGCCTCCTGTTACTATCTGGCTGCGGCAGAGCCAGAGAAAAAAGCTTTCTGTTCCATCTCTCTGCCCCTTAGACTCACAGAGCTTCTTGGAGTGCCCATCAGATTGCAGGGCTAACAACTCCTAAATATTCCCGATACAGGCCAGAAACCTCTTAAATTTCATGTCTAGGGAATTCATTCCTGACTCTCTCTGAGTCATGAAGAAAAAGAAAAGCTTCTTTCGGGGGCTTTTAGGTTCACCTTCCAAGCCACAGTCATTCTAGCCTTGTTCTGGCATCCATGACCTAAAGGATCACTGTGCCGCCTCCTCCCTGGCTCCCTAAGTCTCTTTCCTTCCCTAGGAGCTGCAGATACTTTCTTTTACAGATAATCTCAGCCCTGGGTTCTGCAGTTCGAGGGCTTGTGCCATCCTCCTTGGGTTCCAACATGTTATCCAGACTTTCTCTGCTCACCACCACTTTCATATCTGACCTGCTTTTCTACTCCAGCATCTCCAGTTTTTTAGTTGGCCTCTCGGTTGCTGTTTTTCTTGGGACAATGTCACATTCTGGGGCTTATGATATGCTTTCCTGATAGTGATATTGTCCAGATCCTCAGTGTGTTTCTTACTGTTCTTAAGCCCGCCCGTCAAAACTGCCACACATCAGGCCTGCTTATCTGTGTAGATGTCTGGGACTGTGTCTGGCAACTTCACCGCGCTGGTTTCACCTTCGTTTAAGGACGATCACAAACGGACATCTGGATTTGTCTTAAGATTACTGGGATACCAATATCCATCCTAGCAGGCTTAACTAGATCACTAATGTGCCTTTACGATTTCTTTTGAAGACATTTCCTCAATTAAGTCGCTCTCCCTTTTCCATCAGTGAAAAAGCACAATGTTATCTCACAAAAATGGAAGTGTGCTTTCCACCGATTACTCTTCTTTATGGGGTTCAACCTGTTTGTGTGGGTGGGAGGGAGAGAATGAGAGAGAGAGAGAGAGTCTGACTTTTACCCATAGTTCATTTTGCTCTGAAGGAGGCCAAATAGAGTAATTGTCTTCAAGATGGCTCCCATTAATTCCTTCCTGTATGTGCAAACCATTCTCCCCTTGAGCAGTGGAATCTATGCTTCTACTTATTGGGCTCTGAGCTGATTGGTGAATGCTGTGACTAACAACATAACTCACAGGAGAAGTAAGGCTAGGTCATAAGAAAGCTTACAGCTTCTGCCTGGCTCTCTTGGAATGCTCACTCTAGGGGAATCCAGCCCCAGTGATATAAGATAGCTGACTACCTCCAAGATTACCATGCTGTGAGGAGACCCACGGTAGCCACACAGAGGAGCCACATGGACAGAGGTACGACCAATAAGTCCACAGCCATCCCAGCCCCCATGTCAGATGTGTGAGTGAAGAAAACTTGAGAAGATTTCAACCTCTGCCTTCATTCAATGGAATGAATTTGAGGGACTCCACCGGAGTACCACCCAGCTGAGCCTTTAAATACCCAGAACCATGAAAAAAAAAATTAAATAATTTTAAATCACTAAGTTTTGAGGGAGGTTTATTATACAGTAGTAGATTATCAGAATATCAAATATCCATTTTTGGTAGGGAAACCTCTCAGATTCAAGGTAGTAATAGAACTGCGTCAGTGATTATGCCACAGAGTGTGAACTTCTGCTTCAACTTGTCTTTAAAGGCTATGGCTTGCTAAATTACTCTGGAAAGAGTAAAGTGTCTCAGTTACTTTAAGTTGCAATCAAGATGTGGCTTGGATGGGCTGTTCTCCAGAGCCGGGTGATAAAAGATACCAATTCAGTGCTGATGGGCTAGCTTTGTTCTAGGACTTTATTCATGCGGAGTCTGACCTTAGTAACCTATGGAAATAGGTCATAGCCATAGAAAGTTAGAGGAAGAGGCCATATATATAGAAATTGCCTAGTCCAACCACCTACTTTTTTTCTTTTCCCTTTTTTTAGATCAGATAGATAGAGGTGCACAGAGCTTGCCCAGATCTAGATCTGGCTAGTCTCAATACCAGGATAAGAATCCACACTCTGGGGCACCTGGGTGGCTCAGTGGTTTAAAGCCTCTGCCTTCGGCTCAGGTCATGATCTCAGGGTCCTGGGATTGAGTCCCGAATTGGCTCTCTGCTCAGTAGGGAGCCTGCTTCCTCTCTCTCTCTCTCTCTCTGCCTGCCTCTCTGCCTATTTGTGATCTCTGTCTGTCAAATAAATAAAATCTTAAAAAAAAAAATTCACATCTCCTGGCCCAGGTGCAGCACCTTTCACCCTATCACTCTGCCCCTTGGATACTAAAGAAACTCTGAGGAAATTGTTGTATGCCATTTGGTTTTATCTTCCCTTTCATTTATTTTATATATCGATATCGATATCGATATCTATATATCTCCTCTCTATTGTTAATCTGTACAATGGGGCTAATACCTACCTTATGTGATATTTATGAGGGTTAAATGTGATGGCTTATGGAAATTATCTGGCATTTACTGTGTACTCAATAAATGATAAGTATCATCTTCATGAGCCCAGTACAACAAATTCTTTGGAATAACCATCTCAAGAGCCTTTAAATTGAAAGAATTTTTCCCCACAAACAATACCCTAGGTATGAGAAATTCATCACTGGGGAGGACTCCAGGAGGCAATTCAGCATCCACCCAAGTTCTAACCCAGACAAGGAGACATTTCAATGACCTGTGAGAAAAGAGAGAGCGGGATGTGGATAATTAGCACAGCTGCATGGAAAAAGTCACCATCCTGCAAAGGGAAGCCGAGAGGCTGAGTCAGCTCTAGACAAGAATAGGAAGAGAGCAGGTCTGGATGTCTGGAGTTCTTTCTGTCAACTTTTTATAAAAATAAGTACCTCTAGCTGTCTGTCTGCTAAGGAGACATCCATCACCCAGTCTGTGAAAGTAGCTTTCCTTAGGCCTGTCTCTCCAGACTTCTGTTGTGGTTACTTGTCTCACTGTGGTTATCCCCACGTCTGCTTCTCTGTCTCCCTTGTATCATATGTGCTGCGTGTGTAAAACTCTTTATGTGGAGTCTGGGAATGGTTTTTAATACATTCAAAGCAATAAGCCAGAACCTCCACCTTTAATACCTGCTTCTGCCATTTCTCATCAGCGGGGCTGTGAGCACATGTGGGGAGCAGCCACCCGTGACAGATCGGGGCCTCACGCTCACAGAGATGCAGATGGAGAGAAAGGGAACGATTGCACCGAACACCTGTCCAGCAGTCTGGAGCCACAGCAAAAGTGCTCTAACAGTCCTAAGGAAGAGTGGACACAGCCCAGATTGTGGACGCAGCCAACAAGGGATGCTACAGTTTAATTATCATCGTGATTGCAGGCGATGAGCAGAAAACTCATTTTCACCCATCCTTTGCTCACTGCATGGTAAGCGGAAGTTGTTGCTTCACAGCTGTCAGCAGATGCCTTTGGAGTTAGACGGATGGGTTCAAATTCCAGGTCTGCTGCTGGTTGCCTTTATGATTTGTGGTAAACTATTTAAGTTCTTGGAGCTACAATTTCCTCACCTGAAAAATGGGGATGATAAT
Source organism: Neogale vison (assembly GCF_020171115.1). Taxonomy (NCBI): domain Eukaryota; kingdom Metazoa; phylum Chordata; class Mammalia; order Carnivora; family Mustelidae; genus Neogale; species Neogale vison. Next base: position 222,990,778 of record NC_058091.1, read on the forward strand.
AACGCCTGCTTTACAAGCAGGTTGTAAAGAAGATCGCATGGAAGTCGTGTAAGAAAAATGTCTGTCATTGCTCTGGAATATTGCTGATGCTCCATAAATTAGAGCCCTTGATGTTGACTTTCCAAGTAAAGGGGGGAAATACTGTACAGTGAATAAGATTAGCTTACTCATTGGGACTCAATCTTCAACCCCACACTTAAGATGTCACTTAACCTTCCTGTATCTATCAAGTGAGGATCATTTTGTTTCACCCCTTCAGAGATTTGGTGAATCTTAACCTTAGGTCTAGCTGGACTCCCTTTGCTCTGTAACACCAAGATGTCTAGCTCCAGAAGATGGGAGGGACTGCAGAATTTTCATCTGGGCTTGGGACTGGTTTGACTCTGTTTCTAAGACGAATTCAGAGATTTTCCATTGTTGATGTGAAATTGTGCTCCTCCTCAAAAGGTCGCATTATAAACATCTGCTACTACTATTTGTCCCTAAAATGTTCATCAAACCTGATGATCTGGTTCATATCCCACAGTCTTTTGGTTTTGATCCCGGTGTTCATTACTGCTAGTTATTCATTGCCAACTGAACTCAGCCGACTAAAAGGAAGCAACATGGTATCAGGCAAAAATGGTAAAAGGCATAAACGTGGAAGTTAAACTAGCTGCATTCAAATCTATTGCTTTCCACCTGTGTGACCAGTGAAAAAGAAACTTCTCGTCCTAAGTGTTTTATTCAGTTATGTAATAAGCATAAAGTGAGTTGTGTTTATAGACAACTAATGAGAAGAAAAAGCTAGACAACCATTTATTGAGTGCTTGCTATGTGCCAGGCATGTCACAATCTTCCCCTGAGCATCGTTGTGTTCCTATTTTATGGAGGAGAACTCTGAGGCTCCAAGAGATTAAGTCTTTGCTAACGTCCCTGCTGGTGATTGGTGGAGTTGATGTTTCGATGTGGACCTGTCTGATTCCGTTGACCCTGCTCTGCCCTGTCCATTTGACCGCCTCAAGGCTCAGCTCCATTTACTTGACTTTAATGAGGACCCAACAGATACACAATCTTGCCGTTTTCTTGGACCATTGAGATGCTGTGGACATGCTTTCATCTTTGCAGTGATCCTACTGCTTCTATTCTAGGTGCAGATGATAGCAACTCTCTGTGCCTATGTCAGTTTATTTCCAAATGCTGAGTGTGAAACTTTTCATCAAGTGTTTCGGGGGAAGGCCACATCTGGAAACAGTTACCAGATGTTATAAACCACTTTGGCCAGTGAGTGCAGGACTGCTGTCCAGGTGACGAGTATAGGACAACCCCCTCCATATGCAGAAGATGTTCTTGGGGAATGGAGATCTGGGATGTTTGTAACTACTGTGCCATGTTCTTCCCTGGAAGGGATGTCAAGCATCTGTGTCACACGTCTCCCAAAGCAAGGGTTTCCTGATAGTTCAGAAGAATGTCTAATGTCCAGATTTTTTAGGAACTAGAATCCCCATCCATAGGTAACATGGCTCCCTATGAGTCACACAGCTCTGTTTCAAGGCAAAAATGACACAGGTAACTGAATTCCATTCAAACCTGATGATCTGGTCCATATCCCACAGTCTTTTGGTTTTGATCCCGGTGTTCATTACTGCTATTTATTCATTGCCAACTGAACTCAGCCGACTAAAAGGAAGCAACATGGTATCAGGCAAAAATGGTAAAAGGCATAAATGTGGAAGTTAAACTAGCTGCATTCAAATCTATTGCTTTCTACCTGTGTAACCTGGGATGAGTCATCCCTAATCCCTTGAAGCCTCAGTTTTCCCCCCTGAACAATGATAATGCAGTGGCAATGCCACACCTCCTTGGGCTGTGGTGAGGCTCTGAAGTGATGGTGTGTGTAAAGCCTTTAGCGCAGTGTGAGTACTCTATGAACAGTGTTGTTGTGATGGTGGCTGTCGATGACCATTTGTTCTAAGAAAATGTGATGTCTTTTGCTACCTGGGAGGTGAATGGCAGGTGCTGGGTGTCGCTTGTGTTGAAATTCAAACAATTGGCTAGTGATTTGATCCAGAGAAGGGAAAGGCTGACTGGGAGGGGCTGAGATCTAGCTGATGCTATTTACATTCACACTAGCAGACTCAACTTGTAATCTGGCCCAACCAGCCAGATTCAAAACCAGCCTCTCCACAGGAATTTCACACATGCAAATGAGGATTTTGATGGGCCTTGTAAAATAACCTCTAGTTTAGTCTGCACAGCCATACCTTTTGAGAGCCAAGGTCCTCAAGATGGGTCAAATCGACTGCACAATTGCTCTAGTCTGATCCCAGCTTCAGGAACCACAGAGGCAACTGTTTTCAACCTTCCAGTCTGGGGAGATGCTCTCAGCATTACTGCTGAGTGAGTGAGCCCTGTGGTTAGTTCCGAGCAGAGGGAGCCAGTCAACACTTAGCCTAGGAAACAAAAGTGAACCCCCATTAGCTCCTACTGTTTAATGATATGTTCAGGCACAAATGTCAGTTTGACCTTTCTGAATGAGAATCCTGGGCCTACAAAGTCAGTAGGACTCTTTCAAGTTGCATCCATTGACAAATTTTCCTTGAGACATTCAACATTTTGGATCTCTTCTTATGTAAAATTATATTATAAATTATTCACTTACCTCTTAAAAAGTTTTTTTTCTTTACTTTCTTTTTTAGGGGAGTGAAACAGTTGAACTCTTGGAAGTATGTAAGCACAGTTTTGCTTTGTTTTATCTGATACATCTGGATTATTTTACTTTCAGGCAAAGATCCATTAGCATCAAACAAAATGAAACTATGCTGTCTTCAAACTATATTTTTGACTAAAATTTCCACCTTAAAGCAAATTATGTTCAGATAGCTTGATACGGAGGAAAATCATTCTTACCCTGACTTCTTGGATGATCCCTTTGAATTTACTTTCTTCTCCCTCTACATGTGAGCGGGTCCCAAGGGTCTGCCCTTGGTCCTTCTCCCCAGTCTCACAATGCTTCTGACCAGAATTCTTAGTCATCACTTCTGCTTAACCTTTCACCTCTATTCAGGTGCCATCCAAATAGTGATGCTAAGGGAAAAAAAGAAGAGAATGATCCTTGCTTCCAATGCATTGAGCTTGGGGAGCCCACAGAATGTTCAAATAGGGAAGTCTAGCAGAAACATGCAGAGGCACTGCTAAGCCAAAGTTTTATTCAACTTTCTCTTGACTATAATCATGCCTTGAAAAAGCTCCTGTTTTAATAAATCATGGCCCATATCTGTTTGCCAGAGAAGCTGACGAAGCAGGTTTGTTTTTCTTTTTTTTCCCCTAGCCTGTGGGGTCTCCCATTTCATGCTTCTGTTTATCCAAGTTTTATTTACAATATCCTAATAAATCTCCATGCTGTAGGATCATGTGGACATGAAGATGGTTTCAGGGGTTACCCATGAGTGCTATAATGTTAGGAACCATATGGCAGTGCTTTCCTGTAGAGGACTAGGGGATCTCACTGCGTGAGACTGAAGTCAGGTTTCCTGCTCTTGACTTAAGGAAAGTGTTTCAGAGAAAAGACCAGATGGAGTCTTTTGCAGGCCCTGTCCAAACCACCACTGGGCTAGGAACAGCGAAAAATGCCCATGCTGTTCTTCCCTTGCTTGGACGATGACAGGTGAGACGCAAATTACCGCTGTAATAAGAGCTTTGGTAAAAACTCCTGTCCAAATGTCCCTAAGTCTTTCTGTCCTGCGGATATTAATGAAGTCACATTAGTGCACTTCCTTAGCTCCCTTCTAAATCCTGCCCACATCACTTTGGGGAGCCTTCAGGACTGTTCTGTATGCGTTAATATTTTTATAGTATTCCACCTGAATATGTACTTGCTATATATTGTTTTGTCGTCTCTTTTTTCCTTTAGTGTACTGTAAACTTTCTCCTATAGATTAGATATTTTTCTATAACATTTTTTATGGCTATATGGTATTCCATCATATGGCTAATTTGTTTAACCAGTCTTTTATTATTGTGCATTTACTACCAATAATAAGTAGTGGTAATATCTCTGCACACTTTCTTTTCTTTTTTAAGATTTTATTTATTTATTTGACACAGAGAGAGAGAGGTATCACAAGCAGGCAAGGCAGAGAGAGAGGGGAAAGCAGACTCCCTGCTGAGCAGAGAGCCCAATGTGGGGCTCAATCCCAGGGCCTTGAGATCATGACCTGAGCTGAAGGCAGAGGCTTAACCTTCTGAGCCACCCAGGTGCCCCTCTGCACTCGTTTCTTATTATTGTCGTGAAATAATTCCTGGGCATGGGATTGCTCATCCAACTGCTCATCAGAAAGGATTAATGCTAGTATTACTAATACATAATGATATCTCAAGTACTACTAAACAAATGATGGGCCCATGGGAAGCAACTCCTCCAGAAAGAGTACAAAAATACAGCACTTACAGCCTTTAAAAAACACATTTTAAGGACTAAGAATCATTCCAAATTTATCAATGCAAAGGAAAAATTTTGAATTTTTGAAACCCCTTTATAATTGACATTTGTTTCCTAAAATTTAAATTAGATATGACGTTTTTATGCAGGAATGGAATTATCTATTTAAAGGACAATAATGTATAAATTATTTATTAGTGATATTTATCATCAACTACTTATGCAAGTCTGGACAGACATTGTATACTTTATGTGAAAGCTCAACCTCCTGAAGTTTGTTAATTTTCTGCTACAGAGATTTTTAAAGTTCCAGTGGTCTATAAGGGATTAAGTGGAAGGTATGACTTGTAACCTTAACTAGATTTTAAGAGAAAGGCGTTGTCACCAATATATTTTGGCCAAATGTCTTATTAAAGATACCCCCAAGAACAGAGCTTGGAAGCAAAGGTAGCCCGGACACTGCTGGCGGCCCCATCATTCGGTACTTTAATAACTCATTGGCAACAGGATGAAGTCATTTATGTTCCAGACTTTGCCTCCTGGTATCTAGATTTTTATAGGTGTTTTGACTGAGGTGTAGAGGAGGCATTTTTTTGGCCACTGATTTCTATTCCAGATTGTGGGATGTGAATAATTTGGTAAATTAACATCAATGGGTTAGACTGTTCTTTGTTACCAAAGGCCCCTGGGCTGCCTGTTCCCCTGGATGGTCACATTAATTTGCAACCACAGGAGGATGGCTGCTGGGCACATACGCCCAAGTTAAATTTCCTTTCGCAGGTTTCCCCCCTATTTTGGATATTCAGGTAGCCACTGAAGTCTGAGGCAGCTCTCTCTTGTGCATTCATAATTCTGACTAAACCTAGGGTTTCCAAAACTAATATCGGGGAGGAAAGATCCAAACCTTAGTGCTTTTGTGGCTTTCTTTTTTTTTTTTTTTCTTTTCCTGGGGCCAGCTTTCGGCCATGTTTCCAATGATCAGTCTGTATGCCTAGTTATACACTAAATGCATAAACTGTGTGTGCTACAAATGATGTTTTTCTAGCCTGTCCGTATAACCTATTAAACCAGAGTTGGCAGTTTTCCATCGCTTAGGAGAAGCATTTGGCATAAATAATATTGTCATTTGGGAAGGCTAGACATGGTTTGAAGAAGTGACCTTGTGTAAATATTGTCTGAGGTATGACTGAGGCTAAATTATATGACAGGGAGCTAGTATAGTCTGGGCTCTGGGCCCTCCTGGTAATGAAGTTGCTTCTTGTAGTAATGGAACTATTGAATCGAAAATGTAATCAAATATATCAGATGCTGTTAAATAACATAGAAGCCAGCCTATTTATGAAGCCCCGGAGTCCAAAGGATGGCAAAATGGTCCTGGAATGTCTTTGTCATTCAAATGGCTTTGTCTTTTTAAAAGAGAAACTGTCCTAGAAAGTGCCTTTTGTCTTCACCACAGAACATCCCCGGTGGTGCGACTGCTGACCATGGCAGGCATTTGTTGAACCTCTGCCCACATCTGGGATGAGCACAGTGTTGCTGGCTTTTTGTGGGTAAGCTGGTATATCAGTAGCACAATACATCTGCTCCCCCCACCAGCCAGTTATTTTCCATTCCCCTCCCACCATCCTTGTTTAGAATTTTATTTCCTCTTTCCTGGTCTATGTTACTCAAACAGCCTACTTACTATACAGAACCCTTGCCCTTCACCTTTCTCTTCCTTTTAATTGATTTGCCAGATCTGTCTTTCAAAAACATGATTTTATTTTCATCAATTCATTGATTTATTCATTTATTCATTCAACAAATATTTATTGAATGTCAACCATGTGTCCACCACTTAGCTCTCTGCTATAATAAGAGTTACAGTCTAATGGGGCAGACAGATATTTGATGAATAATCCCACTACTGAATAGACAATTTTAAGCTACTGTGAACATTCTGTAGGAATGAAGCAAGGTTCTTTGACAGTATAAAACAAAGAAACTCTCTCTGGATGGAGGAAGCGGGGAAGCTCCTCCAAGGAAATGATAATTAAGTTGCAATGTGCACATGTATAGGTATAGATTTTAGCTAGGCAAAGGAGTGACCTGGAGAGTGGAGACAGAATGGGGGGGCGGAGGGTTTCCCAAAAAGAGGAGTTGGTCATGGCAGGGGGCAGCATTGTGCCATCTGAGGAATGGAGAGAAGTCCACTTTGGCTGGAGTATGGAGAATGAGGGCCACCCTAGCAGGGCTATGTAAGGCTTGTTAAGAATTGTGGTCTATGTCTCTCAGCTGTGGGAAGTCATTAAAGAGAATATAGGCAGGCTGTGATTGGATCAGATTGGCATTTTGAAAAGTACACTTGGGCCACAGAGGGGAGAATTGATTGGCAGTGGCCAAAGAGATCAGGGAAGAGAGGTAATAATGAACCCAGGTATTAGCAATGAGGATGAGAAATAGGTTTGAACATGGTTTATGTAGGGGAAAAAATACACAGTGTTTGATGACAAATTGGACATGAGGGAGAAGAAATCATTGCGGATGTCTGTGAGACTCCAATCTGTGCAGCATGATTGATTGAGTTGCCATTACTGAATGGGGGATGACGGAAAAAGAGGACTAGAATCACAAACAAGGACCTCCAGTTAGGAGCAAACGATTATTTTCAAGGGATAGCAAGGTGGAGAGAGCCATAAAACATGAAAATGCAGAGATCTGACCATGGAACTTGGCAGATTAGATCATGTAGGGCCTTATAAGCCCACTGGAAAAGGATTTTAGCTTTTAATGGAAATGGGAAGCTATTGGATCAGACGAATTACATGATCGGACTTAACACTTTTGAGCGATTACTGTGGCTGTTCTATGGAGAAAAGACTCTAGGGAGATAAGGCCAACATCGAGGAGATCATTTGAGCAAAAATTACAATAATCCAAAGGGAAGATGGTAGTGATGATGGTAACTTACATCACAGTGGTAGCTGAGAAAGTGGTAAGAAGTAGTAGAACGTGGATGGATTTTTTTTTTAAGATTTTATTTATTTATTTGACAGAGAGAGAGATCACAAGTAGGCAGAGAGGCAGGCAGAGAGAGAGGAGGAAGCAGGCTCCCCGCTGAGCAGAGAGCCCAATGTGGGGCTTAATCCCAGGACCCTGAGATCATGACCTGAGCCGAAGGCAGAGTCTTAACCTACTGAGCCACCCAGGCGCCCCTGGATGGCTTTTTAATATAGAACCAGAAGCATTTTCTTTTTTTTCTTTTTTTTTAAGAGTTTATTTATTTATCTGACAGACAGAGATCACAGGTAGGCAGAGAGAGAGGGGGGCAAGCAGGCTCCCCGCCAAACAGAGAGCCTGACGTGGGGCTCGATCCCAGGACCCTGAGATCATGACCTGAGCCAAAGGCAGAGGCTTAACACACTGAGCCACTCAGGCGCCCCCAGAAGCATTTTCTGATGGTTGAATATAGTGAGAAAGAAAGTGAAGAGTGAAAGATGACATCAAAATTTTTGGCTTGAGCTACTGGAAAGATCGATTGCTATTCACAAAGATGGAGAAGATAGCTGGAAATTCAGGAGTTTGGTTTTGAATATTGTATTTGAGATCCTTATTAGATATCCAAGTGGAAAGATTAAGTAGGCTATTGGACAAATGGCCTAAAGTTCAAAGTAGAGATATAGCATAAAAATATAAACCTGGGGAGTGGGGTGCCTGAGTGGCTCAGTCAGTTAAGTGTCTGCTTTTGGCTCGGGTCATGATCCCAGAGTTCTGGGATCGAGCCCCAAAGCCCCGAGTTGGGCTCTCTGCTCAGCAGGGAGACTGCTTCTCACTCCTCCTCTGCCTGCTGCTCCCCCTCTTGCTTTCTGTGTCTCTCTGTCAATTAAATAAGTAAAATCTTTAATATATATGTAGGTACATACATACATATATATATATCTATCTTTGGTTATATTTGAGGTATAGATAGATGGTACTCCAACTCATGAGAAAGGATGAGTTCCCCAGAGGAGAAAGAATAATTAGAGAAGAAATGAAAATGTTTAGAAGATAAGCATGAAGAAGAAAATCTAGTCAGTGATCATGGTTGCTATCCCCAGTAATAAGACATACCAACATCTTGTATCATACCCTTGCTATGATGCACTGAGAAGAGTATAACAGCAGTTCTGTAGTAGTTTTGCCAAAAAGTACCACGAGGAAACATCAGACATCCAAACTAAGGGACAGCCTATGAAATAATTGACCAGCACTCTTCAGAAGGTCAAGGTCTTGAGAGACAATGAATGACTAAGAAACTCACAGATTAAACAAACTAAGAAGGAGCATGACAAGTAAATACAACAGTGAGATCCCAGATTGGATCCTGAAACAGAAAAAGGGTGTTAGTGGGAAAACTGCTGAAATTCAAATAGACTGTAGTTCCGTTAATAGTATTGTACCAATGATATTTTCATGGTTTGGATCATTGTACTAGGGTCACATAAAATGTAAACATTAAGGGAAGCTGGTTTAAAGAAATGGGGGAACTTTCTGTTTTATTTTTTGCAACTTGTCTAGAAGTCTAAAATTATTCCAGGGGCGCCTGGGTGGCTCAGTGGGTTAGGCCGCTGCCTTCGGCTCAGGTCATGATCTCAGGGTCCTGGGATCGAGTCCCGCATTGGGCTCTCTGCTCGGCGGGGAGCCTGCTTCCTCCTCTCTCTCTGCCTGCCTCTTGTGATCTCTCTCTGTCAAATAAATGGATAAAATCTTTAAAAAAAAAAAAATAAAATAAAATAAAATAAAATTATTCCAAAAGAAAAAGTTTTATAAATTAGGTTTATGGCTTTTAGGCATGTGTCCCGCAAGGATGTGGCTGCCCTCACTTCTAGTCTTTCTAGCTTGGCATAGAGATTCTGGAGACATACGCAGGACCACCCATTGGGGTCCTTAGAGTGTGTTAAAGACTTTGGACTTTCCTCTAAAAGCCAGTGCAAGATTAAGCAGGGAATGTGGAAGAAGATGGGAAACTAGACATGTTTGTTTTAGGCAAAAAGAGACAAGAAAACAGAAATACTGGGTTAGGCCCAGATTCAGGCAAACACCCAGTTACTCTCAATTATTCATCCTGTTCTCCAAACAGAACTGACCATGAGTTAGTTCATGACTCACAAGGGTGTTAGCACATTGTAACGTCTGGCTGGGAAGATTGCTCAAATCCCAAAGGATTATCCTTGCGGAGCCTTGCAAGCCTCCTGTTTTCTCCTGGCACTCCTACAGTTCGGCCATAACTGTAGAGGGGATTTGAAGCTTGTAAGCCTGAAAGGTAAGTTGTGTATGTACTATATCTCACCCTCCCTGCCCAGAATGATACCAGAACAAAGACTGGAGCTGGACCGAGATACCCACCTACAGTGAATGAAGAAATGATCATTAGGAATGAGGCGAGAGGCTCTTCCTGCACCCGTCTTCTCAGCCAGTTCTACTGGAGGAGAGGGTTGCGGTGAGCTGGGGTGGGGTGGGAACTATTAAAGATTCCATCCCATCAAAGGTCCCAAGGGTGTTGTGGACTAGTTGGAGATGGTGACTGAGAAGTGCTAATTGGAAAATTAGATATTAAATATTAGCCTTGGGAAAATTGTAAAAGTGGTTCATAAAGAAGACAGAAAGGTTCCCTGGAGCTAGGGAGACTCTGCCTTGGCCCAAAGAAAGGATGAACCATGGAGACAGATGTGCCCGTTAATCTGCTCACTGTCCTATGGGGGATGGGCTAAAATCAGGAGAATCCTTAGAGTCTTACCCTAAAGATCACCTGTGCACCCCTCCTTACCACCGACCTACCTTATTTCCTGGCCTGGCAAGAAACTGTGTGTCAGCATTGATGGCTAGACCTGCTCTCAGAAACTCTGAAATTGACCACACAGTCTAATACCCTAAGGCTTAGATCCTACAAAATCCTATTTTTAAAAATAGGATTAAAAATATTATTTTTTAAGATTTTATTTATTTATTTGACAGAGAGAGATCACAAGTAGGCAGAGAGGGAGGGGGAAGTGGGCTCCCAGCTCGGGGCTCAATCCCAGGACCCTGAGATCATGACCTGAGCCAAAGACAGCCACATCACGACTGAATCACCCAGGTGCTCTCAAAATCCCATTATTAATGGTAGCTGTCAATTTCTGAGTACCTACTACATGCTAGGTTCTTTATAGGGTTGTTTCTAATCCTTCCAGTAACCCTTCCAAGTAGTCATTATCATTGTCGTATAATAGGAGATCTTCCTGGTGAGGAAATAGAGGTTTAGCTTGTTGGAGATTATACAACTAGTGGATGACAGAGGCAGGGTTTGAACCCAGGACTGGTTTCCCGCAGAATCCCAGAGCTTTCCACTAAAATTAATGCTTCCCTGATCATGAACGAACCTATGGGGCCAGAAGTTAATAAGCCCCTGGGACAATATTAGCGATGCTGCAAAGTGCCGGGAATGGCACTGACCCAATTTTATAGACCTATACCAAGGTGCAGGATTTCAGGAAGTTTCACGAAGGATGTGGAATCAGCAGCCCATGACTCATCTGGCCAAATTCGGGGGAGGCTGACTGATGATGGTGCTGCAGCAGGCAGTTTACAGTAACTGAGGTCTGTGAAGAGTGAGGGGGAAGGGCATGAAGAATCCTGACCAGCACACCTGGGCTCCTGATGTTGGAAAATTGTGAGGATGTTCTGTCAGTGTTGGCCTGAAGCTACATTTCTGGCTTAAATTTGGGTGGCTTACCAAGCCTCTAAGGCGGAAAGAACAAATCATGTGAAGAGTTTGACAGTGAGCGAAGTCCAGGGTTCTAGCTGGCTCTTTGCCACAGACTTGACATGTGAAGAGGAGCAGAGAAGCTGCTTCTTCACCATCAAAGTCTGTCATCTGGGCTGGATGTCTCACAGAGAAAAAGGTAGCCAGGTCTCAAGTCTACTTTCTGGAAAGAAACCCTTTGATGCAGAATTACGGAGACGTCTAGGCCCGCAAAAGACATTATTATATACCAAGCTACCACATTGATAAAATAGACATGCTGTTAACTATTTTCATTAAGCTCAAGTAATAGGGGAAGGGCATTTTGGGTGTTGGGGACATTTTAACAAGTCAGTGTGTTCCAGAAAAAGTAAGGAGAGAAAAAAAAGAAAGAAAGAAAGAAAGAAAGAAAGAAAGAAAGATGACCTCCTTATGGGTATTGAGAAGAGAGAGTAAAACCTGAATTCCACAGCACTATTTTTAAGATCAGACCCCTGCCTTTTCCTCATTCTGTCTCCCACTGTGCTTTTCTCGGCCTTGCTCCAGCTCTCTTACTCTCTTGCTGGTCTGCCCTTAAATAATTTCTCTCCTCCCCACTTCTCCCCATCACTTCAATAGCTCTTACTTGTCCTTTATGACTCAGCTCAGTGTGTCTGCCTGGGGATGTCTTCTCCGTCTACCAAAGCTGCTGGAGACTAGATTTTTCTGCGTGGATGTCCCATGCGTCCTCCTACTGGACTGGCCTGCCCCTCACCTGGGTTCCTGACCACCTCCCCTCCATCAGTCATCTTTGACTCTTCTCTCCCCACCGCCTTTATTGACTCACTCAGTAAGTCCTGCCTGTCTGTTCAGATACCAGTAAGATTAAACCCTTAGTAGACGAGAGGTATTGTCAAAGGGACTCTGGGTGTGTTAGCTCACCCAGTAGCTCACAACAGCACTACAAGGTGGATCCCATCATACTATTGCTTTACAGACTAGGAAAGGGAGGCAAAAGAGGCTAAGCAATTTGCCTAAAAACACACAGCTATAAAGTGATGGGGCCAGGAGTAGAACTCCAAAGCCCTCATTTCCTAAATATGTCTCAGTCCCCACAGGCCACCGTAATCTCATTCCTCTGTGCAGCCTATCCCCATAATGCAGTCAGAGTGATTTTTCAAGTGAACTCTCCTTAAAACCCTTGGCTTCTTATTTTCTTCCAGACAGAGTCCAAACTTTTTCTTCTTCTTCTTCTTCTTCTTCTTTTTTTAAAAAAATATTTTATTTAGTTATTTAACAGAAAGAGAGCACAAGTAAGCAGAGCAGCAGGCAGGGGGAGAGAGAGAAGCAAGCTCCCTGCTGAGCAGAGAGCCCAGGACCCTGGAATCATGACCTGAGCCGAAGGCAACCGCTTAACCAACTGAGCCACCCAGGCGCCCTGAGTCCAAACTTCTTAAGGCAACAGAAACGACACTTCCCCCATGTGCCTCTCTACCCACCTTCCAGCCTTGTCTCATGCCGCTCCTCACCTCAACCCCTGGGCCCAGGACTTCGTGTGTGTGGAGTCCTGCGGCCTCCTCTTCTCTCTGTCTGACCAGTTTCTCTCTGCCCCCAGGTCTCAGCTTGGATGTCACTTCTTTCAGAAAGGTCTCCCTGGCGCCCTGACTCTGTCATCCTGCCATGGCACCCAGTTCTTACCCCTTTGCGACACCATCCTACCCATACAAGGTCTGCTCCATTCCCCTCTCTCCACCCTCAGCTGTAAGCAAAATGAACAGATACTAGGTCTTGTTTTCAGTGAGTCCCTAGGGAATAGCAACATATTCAACAAATGTTTGTTAAATGAAGGAATAAAGGGCATGCATGCTCTAGGTCAAAGTTCTGACCTGGCTGATTGTACAAAGGTCCCTATCCCTATATTTGCCCACTTATATAACAGACAAAATTGCAAGATGGTATTAATGGGCAGATGACATGGAAGAGGGGACCACAAAGGGAAGCAGTCACTCTTCCCTTAGAAACAATATCAACTTCCACTTTCCAGGGGATAGAAGACTTCCTGGAACTTTTTGCATGAGAATCTGGCATTAAATCATTTGCCCGGTATGTGTCCATCAACCAAAGGGCTGTGTGAGAGTTCAGGCTACCTGTGGTTCCTTTCAGGTGTCATTACTACTCACTTGCTAGCTTTTGGACTTGGGTATAGCTTTACTAAGCTTCATTTTACTTATCTAGAAAGGCCACTTGGGTTTCAGTTTTTGGCAGTATAACAAATTAGATGCACTGACTAACCCTTCCAACTGTAACAACTAAAATGAAAGAAGAGGGGGGAAAAAGTGTTTTTTGTTTTTGTTTTCATTATTTAACTACATTGTTAAAATGTCCTAAAAGTAAAGCATCTGTGAATCCCAAAATTGAGGTAAGAGCAGAAACCCAGAGGTAATTCAGGAAAAAGGTGATTTTTACTCTGAGGTTTTTGCCCAGGCCAGGAAACTTGAACTTCTGTTTTGATGGATGTGCAGGACTTGAGAGGGAGGAGATAAAGCCTTGAGCTTGTCTAAAGTGGAGATTAAGTTAGACATCCTAGCATAAACTGGGATCCCAAAGGCATGAACAAGAAAAAAAAACAAAAAACAAAAACAAACAAAAAATCCTACACTGAAGGTTGCTACACAGAAAATGAGAGCAAGGAGGGACAGAGCAATATAATATTTCCTTACCTTGACCTAGTCACTAGGTGGAGAGACAAAACAACTCCCCCAGAATCAGAGAACCATACATAACTGAGCCCTCAGAAGGATGTATCAGTCTGAATTCATACCACCTGTGTGGTCAAAAAAATGTTGCATGAAGAATCAACTTAAAGTAGTACCAGAATAGTGCCCCAGGAGACTGACAGAAGTAATTTGAATCTTCTTGAAAGGAACTCAACTTCACTCAACCCTTTAACATTTTCTTCAGATAAAGTTGCAAGGAAAAAGGACAACTCATGATAAAATAAAACTCAAAAAGTATCCCAGGAAAACAGCACACTGTGAATGAAAACAAGAAGAAAGAGGTACCTGGGTGGCTCAGTTGGTTGGGCGCCTACCTTCAGCTCAGGTCATGATCTCAAGATCTTGGGATCAAGCCCCACATCAGGTTCCTGCTCTGCCAGGAGTCTGCTTCTGCCTCTCCCTCTGCTCCTCCTCCCTGCTCGTGCTCGCTCATGCTCTCTCTCAAATAAATAAATAATCTTTAAAAAAAAAAAAAAGGAAGAGGGAAAAAAAGTGCAAAGCAAAATTGCAATTATGAAAATATTTAATAAGTGAAAAGCAGACGTTATGAACTTTATATCAATGAATTTGAAAACTTGGATGAAATGGGTTGAATCCTAGAAAAATATAACTCAAAAACTGACTCAAAAAATAGAACATTTGTAAACATTTGTAAACACAAAAAACCTCCCAGAAAATCTGAATAGTCCGTCTTTCTTTCTCTTTCCCTCCCTTCCTCCCTCCCTCCCTTCCTTCTTCCTTCATTCCCTCCCTACTTCTTCCCTCCCTCCCTCTTTCTTTCTTGCTTGCTTTCTTTCTCTTTCTCTCTTTTTCTTCCTCCCTCCCTTCCTCCTCTTTCTTTCTTCCTTTCTTTCTCTCTTTCTTTCTTTCTTTAGAATAGTTCTACCTTAGTTTTAAAAATACATAATACTTTAAAAACTTTCCACATACACAAAACAACAAAACAAAAGAGCCACCAGATTCAAATGACTCAGAAAAATATTTGATAAAATGTAACACCTATTCATGATTAAAAAAAGAAACTAGAGGTAAAAAAGAGATGTACCTAACCTGGAAAACAGAGTCCACAAAACTATCTATGGAAAGCATTTAATTTAAAAGGAAATACTGAAAATGTTCTTTTTATTTTTTTTAAGTTCAATCTACTTCCTAATGTGGGACTCAACCTCGCAACCCCAAGATCAAGAATCACATATTCTTCCCACTGAGCCTACCAGGTACCCCAAACTTGAAATGTTCTATTTAAGATCTAAAAAAGGGAAGTCCAAAAAAAAAAAATAAAATAAAATAAAATAAATAAAAAATAAAAAAGGGAAGTCCATTTGACACCCCGTATTTTATTGGAAAATACTAGGCAATGCAGAGACTAGAAAATTAGAAAAGATAAGAAAGAAAAAAATAACATTGTTTGCATAGCTAGTGCTTGAAAATGTAAATAAAAAGAAAGGCTCTGAACACCCAAAAGGATCTACAGATTGAGGATGAATAAGTGAGTTTGGAGAAAGACTGGATGTAAGAGCAATATGTGAACAGTCAATCTTATTCATCATCAGTGTTTAGTTTAAAAAAAAGTATTTTAAAGAAAATAATCACTTAAAAAAAAAAGAAAGAAAATAATCACTTATGAAAACACCAAAATGTAAGTAGGAACAAATCTAAGAAGAAAATGTGAAACTACTTTGTGAAGAAAATTATAGAACTTTATTGAAAGGTTAAAGAAGTCCTAATAAAGGAAGGCATATAGCAGATTTTTCAACAAGAAGCTTCAATAGCTTTTTTTTTAAAAAAGATTTTATTTATTTATTTGACAGAGATCACAAGTAGGCAGAGAGGCAGGCAGAGAGAGAGGAGAAAGCAGGCCCCCTGCTGAGCAGAGAGCCCAATGCGGGGCTCAATCCCAGGACCCTGGGATCATGACCTGAGCCAAAGGCAGAGGCTTTAACCCACTGAGCCACCCAGGTGCCCCAGAAGCTTCAATAGCTTTAAGGACTGTTAAATATCAAGATTCTGTAGAGTTCCAGTCAATATTCTCCAGAGATTGTCCTGGACCTTGACAAATTATTACTAGAATTTTTATGAAAAAGCAGAAGTCCTAGAATAGCTGATACTCTTGGGAAGGCAAAGAGAAGCTAGGGGATTTGCCCTACCAGATACCAAGACCTAATAAAGCTATAGGCATTAAGTTAATGTGATATTGGTGCAGTGGCAGACAAACAGATCAATGGAAAAGCATAGAGGGCTCCACCAAACAGACATGTACATAGGAAACTTGAATTAAGACAAAGTAGCCATTGGGGTGCCTGGGTGGCACAGTGGGTTAAGACAAAGAAACCACTGTAGATAGCATGTGAAGAAAGAAATGGTGTAGGGACAATTGACTGTCCATATGGAAAAACCTGAAATTAAATCCTAACGTACAAATAGCAAGTTCAAGTGGAATAAAGACTTAAATATGAAAGGCAAAGGTCTAATACAATTTTAGAAGACAAATTAGATTATCTTTAGGATACTCAAAGACTATCCTAGTTTACTCTAAGAGTAAAGAAGGATTTCTTTAAGCAAAATAAAAAAAAACATAGACCATGAAATAAATATCGAAAAATTCAATTCTGTTAAAGGTCTGTCATCAAAAGACATTATATACAGAGTAAAAAGAAAAGGCATAAAGACAAAGAAGGTATTTCAACATATTAAATCAATAATCAAAAAGATTAGTACCGAGTATTTTTAAGAATAATACAAATCAATAAGAGAAAGACAACACAATCCAATAGAAAAATGGACAAAGATAGGTCCCTTATGAGAGAGGGGTTCGACCTCACTAGTGTTCATCCTTTTTAGTAATAAAGGAAATACATATTAAAATTAGAATTTCCTTCCTCATCAAATGGGCAAAAATTTTAATTCTGATAATTCTAGATATTGGCCATACTGTAATGAGACCTCTCATTCCATGTTAGCAGGAATGTAACTTGGAAAAAGCATCTAAAAAACACCTTACCTAGTTAAGTTAAAATGTGCTTATCTTAGTAAAGTTAAAATTTGAGGGCCTAGTAAAGTTAAAATGTACTTACCCTAAAACCATCCATTGTATTTCTGAGTATGTGGCTAGGGAAATTCTGCCTATGTGCACTGAAATACATATAAAAGAATGTACTAGCAGCATTGTTTATAATAGCTCTGATTAATAACACAATGAATGTCTATAGAGTAGAATAGGTAGATTGTGTTTCTCTATTCAATGGAAAATTACATAGCAGAGAAAATGACTAAACTACTTTTACATGTATCAACATGGATGGATCTTTATCTTATTTTTTAAAATATTTTATTTTTTATTTGTCAGAAAGAGAGAGCACAAGCAGGCAGAGTGGCAGGCAGAGGCAGAGAGAGAAGCAGGCTCCCCTGTGAGCAAGGAGCCCAATGCAGGACACGATGTCAGGACCCTGGGATCATGACCGGAGCCAAAACAGTGGCTTAACTAACTGGACCATCCAGGCATCCCAACATGGATGAATCTTTAAAAACATAATGAGGAGGTTCCTCAAAAAGTTGAAAATAGAGCTACACTATGGCCCAGCAATCACACTACTGGGTATTTACCCTAAAGATACAAATGTAGTGATCCGAAGGGGCACATGCACACAGATGTTTACAGCAGCAATGTCCACAATAGTCAAACTGTAGAAAGAACCTAGATGTCCATCAACAGACAAACGGATAAAGAAGAAATGGTACATGGTATGGTATATGACAGAATACTATGCAGCTATCAAAAATCCCCCAAATCTTGCCATTTGCAACGATGCTGATGGAACTAGAGGGTATTGTGCTGAGCAAAATAAGTCAATCAGCGAAGCACAATTACCACATTCTCTGATATGAGGAATTTGAGAGGCAAGGCGGGGGGTCATGGGGAGTAGGGAGGGAAAAAATGAAACAAGATGGGATCAGGAGGGAGACAAACCATAAGAGACTCTTAATCTCAGGAAATAAACTGAGGGATGCTGGAGGGGTGTGGGGTAGGAGGGATGGGGTGACTGGGCGATGGACATTGGGGAGGGTATGTGCTATGGTGAGTGCTGTGAAGTGTGTAAGCCTGATGAATTACACACCTGTACCCCTGAAGCAAATAATATATTATATGTTAATAAAATAAATAAATAAAAACATAATGATGATCGAAAGAAATAAGCTATTAAGATTACTGCAAGCAGTATGATTCCATTTATTTAAAGAAAAAATTGGCCAAACTAAGTGTTATACTCTAAGAGAGGCAAACATCATTGGTAAACTATAAAGAGAAGCAAGGCTCTGATTAAAACAGAATTAAGATGCTATTTTTCTTGCAGGGAAGAGAGGGAGGTATCACTGGAGAGAGGTCCACAGAAACTTCTGAAATACTGATAGTATTCTGTTTCTTATCCTGTCACTGGTTACACATTCTATCATTATTTTTTAAATTTTACAAATAAAATTTATTCATTTTAAAGTAGGTGTATTCTGCAATTAAATGAAAACTCTTGTTTCTGCGACTATGGCAAAGACTGAATGGCACAAGGTGCAAAAAGTGCCAGGCATCTAAGAGGTGCTCAATATGATATGTGTCTAAATTTAAAAAATAAGATAGGAGTAACTTCCCTGAGGCCTAGGGGTGAGACAGGGAGGCACGGAGGAGTGGGATATGGATACAGGACTGATTCTTATGGGCCCCAAGTAAGGACGCAGAGACTTGGACATTGGCTGGAGCTCATCCAGTCCTTGAAGAATCTGCCAAGTGAAGCAGGCAGACACATTCCAGAAGATGGCATGTTTACAACTTCTTGGCCCACACCGCTGCCATAAAAGCAGTCTGCCCAAATCCCTTTCTTCTTATCCACAAATGAGCCCCAGGATATTATATCTTTCCTGGGAGGAAACCTTGTTTTCCAAGAGAAGATGAGCCTCGTTTACCTTGGCTCCTCTCCACCCACCAGCCAAGCAGATATTTAGCAGGTAATGAAGTGGCCATTAGACAGTGCTTATCTACCTCACCTCTGCCCTTGGGTGGAGGGTCTCAAACATACTGACTGGAGGCCAGGTCTTACTGGTGGGGGAGGGGAGGGCTCTCAAGGTCTTTTAACAAACCTGAACTGAGCATCTGCTAACTGCAAGACACTTTGCCAGATACATGGTGTTATGGGTTGATTTTTGTCCTCCCCCAACCCCCGCCGCCAAATACGTTGAAGTCCTAACTCCCAGTGTCTATAAATGTGACCTTATTTGGAAATAGGGTCTTTGCCGATGATCGAGTTAAAATGAAGTCATTAGGGTGGGTCCTAGTCCAAAGCGACAGTCTCCTTCTGAAAGGGGGATGTGGATACTGGCACACGGGGAAAAGGCCATGTGAAGATTAGCATTCTCCTGCCACAAACAAAGGAGCTACCAGAAGCTGGGATGGAGGCCTGGAACAACCCATACCTTGATCTCACACTTTAGCCTCCAGAGCTGTGAGCCAACCAGTTGGCCATACTTCATTTTGGCAACCCCAGGAAACTAATACAAATGGGTGGGTATAGACATAGAAATGAGGAAGCTACGACTTCCTGCCCCCAAGGAGCTCACTGTCTCCCAGGCAGTTGTATTTTAAGCAGAATGAAATAAATAAAATAACAAAAGGGCAGGGAAAGTGTTCTGGCTGTGCAGGCTCGAGAAGGAGGAATTGTAACTGTAGCTAGTGTAGTTTCACACAGCCCTTTGTTTATCCTTTCTTCCGCATACTCATTTGTTTATTCACAGGGGCTGTAGAATATATTAAATAAGAGTCTAGGATTTGAAATCAAATGCAAGTTCCTATTTCAGGTCAGTTGATTCTTAGTTGTGTGATAGCAGGGAAGTTTCCATCATTTATAAAATGAGCGTACTCAGACCTACCTGACAGTGCCTGACACATTGTAAGTTCTCCCTAAATGGAGACAACTCTCGGCAGTGGCCGTCTTGCTAGTCACCCAAATAGAGTTTACTGTGTCTGCCATGAGCCAGACAACAGATTGGGGATCTAAAAGTAAGGCAATCCTTCCTGCTCTCACGGAGATCACAGTCTAGTTCCTTCCTGGCTCGGAGTTGGGCATAAAGCAGTTAACCACATCATAGATTAAGTACTGATAGAGGTAGGCATCAAGGAGGACCCAAGCTGGGTGTGTCTTGTTCTGAATGAGGGGATCAGGGTAGAGGCAGAGAAGAGGTGATGCTTGAGATGAGGTTTGAAGGTATCAGAGTAGGGCCTTTTCAAGGAGTCGGAGTGTGTACAAAGCAACAGAAACAGAGAAGAACAGGTGACATGTGGAGAAGGGCAGTTTAGTGCAGCTGAAACACAGGATCCTAAGAAAGGAGAGAATCTCGGGAAGATGGACCAGCTCCTTGTTGTGAAAAGTTCTATAGGCCAACCATAGGAGTTTGTAGTTCATTTATAGGCAATGAAAGCTTTAATTTCTTAAGTAGGTTCCACGCCAAGACTGAAGCCCAGTTCAGGGCTTGAACTCAAGACCCTGAGATGAAGATCTGAGCTGAGATCTGGAGTCAGATGCTTGACTGACTGAGCCACCCAGGTGCCTGGGCAATGAGAGATTTTGAGGGACTTTTCATTTTTTAATAATGGATGGTAAGCAAGGGAGGGACATGGTAAGGCTTGCTTTTAGATGTACTGCTGCTTGCGTTAGTGTGGAGGTGAGAAAAGAGGCAGAGAAGCCCGTTAGGAAGTTATCACATTAGTCAAGACCACGCGCTTTGAAGACTAGAGCTGAGTCAGTGTTGGTGGGATAGACTGGGAACGTAGAAGATAGTGTTAACTGATGTCTGCGATGCATTACAGCTGCCTAACATTTCTCAAACACCCTTCCTATGGTTGGGGAATTTCCAAACTTAGTGTCCATTCTCAAAGAAGAGGCCAGAAACTCACTTTTCCCGTGTCTCTGTCAGAGAGTTCACAGGCATATAATCTGGGCTCTGCCCATCAGGACTTTGTTTTGGGAAAGAGGATTGCGAAGTAGGAGATAGCACATGGAATCCATTCTGATGAGGATAGTACCGCAACACTGAGTTCCACAGTCCGTCTTCCCCCTAGGGTTTGTCTGGGATGCACAGTGTGCCAATGGTAGCAGCAGCACGGTTTCTATGGACAGCCTGGCTCACAGGCCCTCTTGAATATTCTCTGTGCTACCTAACAATTTAATAGATTCTTTTTTTCCCCCCCTCCTTAAACTGGCTAGAGTGGCATCTATTTTTCGTAACTAAGAACACAGTCTGATACAGGTAGAAACGACCGGGTTTGATGATAGATTGATAGATCGACAACGATGCCCAGAATTCTGTGTGAGGTGGGATGATAGGGTTGTTAATTAAGCTTGGGAATGAGGAGGGAAGAGCAACTTGGGGAAGAGAACAGGAAGTTATAATGAGCTCGTGTTTAACATGCTGAGTGTGAGTTTCCTTTGGGACATATGGGTCATAGACAGATACATGAGATATACGGATCTGGATATCAGCAAGGAAGTCTAAATATGACTTTTAGACTTGTTAGAATGTATTTATTGTTTAAATTAATTGAACACTTAAAATGTTCCGGTCCCTGGGGAAACAATTGTAAATAAAATAAGATCCCTGCTCTCATAAAATTTATCTCTTAATGAGAAAAATCATAAATATGTAAAAAAGGAAATATGAAATGTGATATTGGGTGATATATACTACAAAAAGGAGTAGAAAAAGGAGATAAAGTGATGGTTGGAGGTGGGGTTGGGACAGCTACTATTTTTTTTTTAAGATTTTATTTATTTATTTGACAGACAGAGATCACAAGTAGGCAGAGAGGCAGGCGGAGAGAGAGAGAGAGAGAGAGAGACAGAAGGAAGCAAGCTCCTTGCTAAGCAGAGAGTCCGATGTGGGGCTCCATCCCAGGGCCCTGGGATCATGACCTGAGCTGAAGGCAGAGGCTTTAACCCACTGAGCCACCAGGTGTCCCACACTTATAAAATAGTAGCTGTCCTGGGGGTGCCTGGGAGGCTCAGTAGGTTAAAGCCTCTGCTTTCAGCTCAGGTCATAATCTCAGGGTCCTGGGATTGAGCTCCACATCGGGTTCTCTGCTCAGTGGGGATCCTGCTTCCTCCTCTCTCTCTCTCTCTCTCTGCCTGCCTCTCTGCCTACTTGTGATCTCAAATAAATAAATCTTAAAAAAAAAAAAAAAGAAGTGTGTCCGGGGAAGGTGTCTCTGTGGAAGTGATATTTGAATAAAATTAAGGAGTAAGCTCTAAAAAGATTTAGGGATAAGGAAAAGCAATCTAGGCAAAGGGACAAGCAAATGCAAGGGGTAATAAACTTAGAGTGTTGAAGGAACAGCAAGGCAGCCAATGTGACTCGAGTGAAATGAGCAAGAGGAACGTGGTAGCTGATGACCTTTCAGAGGGAGACAGGAACCAGATCATGTAGAGTCTATGCTGTTGACCATGATGAGGAATTTTTATTTCATTCCAAATTTGATGAGAAGCCATTGGAAGGTTCTGAGCAGGGAGAGAAATGATATGACTTATGCCTTTAAAGATCACTGCTTGCATATGGAGTACCATCTTTGAGGGAGCAAGAGGAGAAGAAAACAGACCAGCCAGGAGGCTAGTGCAGTAATCCAGGCGAGAGATGATGGTGGCTTAGCAGAGTTTATGGGGATGGCAGGTGGTGAGAAATGATTAAATGCTGGTTGTCTTGAGAAGAGACAACCAATAGGACTTACCAGTGGGATTGCTGTGGATGTTAGGGGAGAGAGAAATGTTGGATGACTGCCACGTTTTTGGCCTATGAAACTAGGTATCCAGTGGTATGCTTTAATGAAGTGGGTGAGAACTAGTTGGGGAGTGGTGGTAGAAATAAAATATTTTGGTTTGGATGTAAGCTGGAGATGTCTACCAAATATCAAAAATAGGCTAGAGCAAGATTGATCAACTTGGAAGTCACCGTCTCACAGACAATATTTAGCCATCTCCCTACCCTTCCCTCCCCCATAAATCCATTCTCAAATCCCCCCTGTAGCCTTAGGGAAGCTTCCTGTCACAGGTGACTTATGGAAGGAATCTTTATCTTTCCTCTCTGGCACAAGACTTTCCCCAGGAGGTCTGTGTTAAGCTTACCAGAAGTAAAATCTAGAAAACAGAAAAAGCAGAAAGCCAATGCAAGGCATTATGAAGAAAAGTACATTGTACTGCATTGCATTATGAATTTAGAAATTTTAAGTTGAGTGAGCATATAAAATATATGTGCTACATGTTTTAGGATTTAAACTTCTTCTGTAAAGCAGCAGTTGCTCTGTTTTGTGTTTCCTTGGGAGGCAGTTAAGAGAACTGGTTAAAATAAAAAATCACCGGCCTTGGAATCCTACTTCTTGGGTCCAACTTGGAGATACGCAATTTTGGTCTAGTTATTAAATATCTCAGCACCTCAGTATCCTCATATGTGAAATGGAGGTTGTAATAGAGCTACCATTTCAGGACTATTGTAGAGATTAAATGATTGAGTGTGAGTAAAGCCCTTAGGATGTTGCCCATGTTGAATGAACTCAATAACTGTTGGGTGATAATACATACTATGTGTTCTACAGGGACATAGGCATATCGTGGATCCCACATAGGAAATGGTTAAGCAGAGGCTGAAATACTCTAAAAATGTTGTAGGAGGAATACCATATTGGGAGAGCAGTAGTTTCTGGATCTAAAACCTTCAAATTTTGAATATATATATATATATTTTTTCATTCTGTGAAGTAATTTGTGTGCTGCATGGGAGAACAGTGTGTTGATTGAGCATATGACAAAGTGTGAGGCTGGCCAATAGGGAACTTCTTAGTTTCCCTTTGATGCCACCTTTTCTCTTGAGATGCTTACTCTTATTCTGGATGCCAGATGATCTGCTGTGCTTTCTGTTTATCTGGGTTCCCTGTGTCTGTTCATCTCCCATCCAGATTCCTGATTCTTTAGGAGAGAGACTGCTAGCCAGCCGACCGTAAGGATTACTCTTGCATCATTCCTTCTAGGCAATACTCACATTTTAGCAGAGTCCACCACGGCAAGTTTGCAGAGGTGAGTATTGATGGACCCACCCAGTGAGGGAGGCAATTGCAGAACCCATTCTGGACACTGTAGTGAGATTTGGACGGTTACAGGTCCCTGTGGCCCATCCTGCTAGAGCCCCTGGGAAAGTTATTCTAGAAGGAACTAAACGGATTTAAAATCTAAGCTCTTAGAAAGAGGAAATGAAGTTTGTATACCCATTGGTGGTCACCATGCTTGTATATAGCACTGGATGCTACTTTCTCTGGAGGGAATGGATAGGATCTTTAAGTCTGAGAACAAAGACAATAAACTCTTTTGCAGTTGTGTTTAAGTGTTGTGCTGCTATTCTGAGGTAGGAGCCATATCCTTGCACTTGCTTCACAAAATCCAGGTCAGTGTAAATGGTTGCATGTACAACACACACACACACACACACACACACCCTAACCTAACCACTACAGTGTCAACTCCAGGTGCTTCCTGTCTTGCCTTGCCTTGCCTTGCCTTCCCTTTCCTTTTCTTTCCCTCCTTCCTTTTCCCTTCCTCTCTTTTTGGTATTAAGTCTGTTTAATATCTTTAATTATTCTATCACTTCTAAGTCCTTCCACAAAGGACATTACTGCTCTTCAGTGTATAGCAAACATATCTTTTAAAAAAGAGCCAACCTTAATGTCGAAGCTGTAGTAAAAATTTTTAATTATTGGCAGCACTATACTACAAAGTAAAACAAAGAACATCTTATTTAGATGAAAAAAATATAATACTTCACTGGGGAATATATCCAGCACATTTTTTTTCTTTACATATGTACATCCAATGGTAGAAGTTTGTGGGCTAATTTAAAAACAAAAGCAGGGAGACAAACCATAAGAGACTCTTAATCTCAGGAAACAAACTGACGATTGCGGGGGGTGGGGGTTGAATGGAGAGGGACGGGGTGACTGGGTGATGGACACTGGGGAGGGTGTGTGCTATGGTGAGTACCGTGAATTGTGTAAGACTGATGAATCACAGACCTGTTCCCCTGAAGCAAATAATACATTATGTGTTAATAAAAATGCAATTTTTAAAAAAATAATGAAAGCTGGGGCGCCAGGGTGGCTCAGTGGGTTAAAGCCTCTGCCTTCAGCTCAGGTCATGATCCCAGGGTCCTGGGATGGAGCCCGCATCGAGCTCTCTGCTCTGCAGGGAGCCTGCTTCCTCCTCTCTCTCTGCCTGCCTCTCTGCCTACTTGTGATCTCTGTCTGTCAAATAAATAAATAAATAAAATCTTTAAAAAAAAATAATGAAAGACATGTTTTTCTCAGGGATAGTATTGTATATATGCCTTATAGCTTGTTTTTATAGCAGATACTAGTTTGCCAAACTTCAGTGGCAAACCACTCAGTTGGGAGTTTGGTATTGTCCACCTAGCTGTTTCTCGTTGCCCTGGAGAATCTGCCCGTGAGTAATGTTGAGAAATCACCTTGTTGACACCATTTCTCTTCTTTTTTTTTTTTTTTTTTTTAAAGATTTTATTTATTCATTTTGACGGAGAGAAATCACAAGTAGACAGAGAGGCAGGCAGAGAGAGAGAGGGAAGCAGGTTCCCTGCAGAGCAGAGAGCCCGATGCGGGGCTCGATCCCAGGACCCTGAGATCATGACCTGAGCCGAAGGCAGAGGCTTAACCCACTGAGCCACCCAGGCGCCCACTATTTCTCTTCTTAAGGGCAACTCCACTATGACACAATATTCATATCCTTAAGACGCAAGTCCTCCCACAAATCCACCGGATCTCACAGTGTTCTGTTTGATAAACTGTTGCTGCTTCACTTGTATTGTGGGTTTCAGGTGCTGCCTTATTTGCTCCTTTCTTCATCTTTTCTGTTTTGTTTACATCTTTTTCAACTCTCTTCCGGTGTGCACACAGCCACTGTGACTGGCAGTCTGAAGAAGAAGAAAGCCACCACTTACTGCAGTTTCCAGAACAAAACTCCTGCACATTGGCCAGTCACTCCACCCTTTGCAATCTGGATGGCACTGAGTGTTTTTCTACAATAGGTCTGGAGCTGTGGCCAAACATTCAATTCCATTCTTCTTGCATATTCAGTTAAATCCAACACTTTGTAAGACTCATCATTGCTTTCATATTCTTAGGGAGGGGAGTTCCAGGTTCCTGGTCGCCATGATACTGCTGGCCCAGGTAGGTCCTTTCAGATGTAACTGAAAACATCACTCTCTCCTCTGTGCCTCCCTCACAGAGGCTGTAAGGAGTGTGGTCTTTGTCTACATATTTAATGGAGTGGAGGTCTCACAGGGGAAATGCTAACACTTTCACTGGGTCTTTGTGTAACCCCGTAAGCAGCCGACTAAAAGCTCACATCCTCTTTCTTAAAGAGACAGGACAGTCAAATGTAGTGCGTGATCCCTGATTGGATCCTGACTAAAAAAAGGGAAAGAACTGTCAAAGATATTTTGGGATAATTGAAGACAGTCAAATAGGGATTGAATATTGATTAGATCCTCCCTATTCAGAATGTGGGCCACTGACCACACCAGCAGCCTCACCTGGGAGCTTGTAAGAAATGCAGCTTCAATCCCCATCCTAGGTGGTTTACAGGCACATTAAAGGTTGAGAAGCACGTGTGTGAGAATGCGTGCGCATTCCGAGTAGAAAAATTCAGAGATAAATCTGTAACCCCGACTGAAGGCAACATTTTCAAAGGAACTGGACCCTAGACTCCCCCAGGACATCGTGGATTGTCTTGCTGGAGCCACTGGATTCTTCTTCTAGGTGGGATAGACCAGGCATGGAGGTGTCAACTGCACGGAGGAGTGATGGAATTAGACCAGCCCCACAGGAAGAAACTCCGGAGTCCCAAAGGTGCCTGGGGATTCATTGAACTCTGCGACAAGAAGTCAACAAGGTTAGCAGTTTGGGTGTGTCCCCTTAACTTGGTGGGGATTTTTTTTCCCCTTTGTTGGATGACATAGCTTAAAATTCCTTCCTTCGTGTGCTGTAATTCCCTCTGGTTTGCCCCAACCCTTGACTGTGGTTGGACAACACCCCTACAACTTTGTGTGTTGGTGACAGGGGAGAAATGAAACCTGCCCTGTGGTCACAGCCCTCCGTGAAGGCCTTGGCAGGGACAGTAGCATCACTGGCAGGGGGCAGAGGTCACTGGGCTCTAGGCTACATTTTCCAGAAGAGGAGGTGAACCTCTGCCACTCCTGGGTCTCATTTCTGTGTCTCTGTCTCCTCTCAGGTCTGAGCCTTGTATTCAGGATTACTAACTCTGAGAACTTCTCTCTGACTGCCAAATCACAGAGTGGGAAGTGGTGAGGATGAGGCTCTCCCAACTCCCATATTTCTGTAGCTATAAAGGATTTGATTCATGGGGGGGCATTTATTTCAAATAAAGACTAGCACAAACTGAAAAGAACTGAGAAATTACACCGTCCCATTCTTGTTTCCAAATTCCATTCGGGTTTGACACTTACTTGAACAATTTTCATTTTGAAACATGAAAAGGTGGAAGAATCCAGCCTCTTTCTGTTAACAGTAGACAAAGATAAGCATCTCTTCACAAAGGTACGAGATTATGTTACCCTTCTGGAATTCTGGTAGCCAATTCAAGTTGTTTTTGAAGCACAATGCTACCCATGAGGCCTAAACCAAAAGAACCAGACATTCCAGATTGACTCAAATAATTCCATTTTTTAAATGTAATGTTCTGGCACCTCTGCGATTTCCATATTTGTTCCAGTTTTCATCACACCCTGTGATATTGAATGGCAAGACCAGGAACAGAATGCTTCTTTGAATAACTCAGCTGCCTTCCTACCTTGTGGCTGTCAGGTATAGGATACAGTTTGTCAGGAATTAAAGGAAAACACAATTTCCATTCAGGAATTTAATTCTCTTTCAACACATATAAAGAGGGTAAAAATTGTTTTGTGGTTTATTGTGGGGAGGGGAAGTCTTCTATTAAAACAAAACAAAACAAAACAAAACAAAAAACACCACTACCAACAAAACCAAAGGAAGGAAATTCTCAATAGAAACTATGGATCATTGATGAACTTTTTATTGCTGGATGATTTGAGATTTATTGAGCCAAACTAAAACCTATTTTGTTTTTCACTGTGTCTTATAAGTAGGGGGAAAAAAATGACAATAACTATTGAGCCATATGACTCTCAAATACATAGTAACTTGGCTTTGCATGCAAGGCAAAATGCTTCTAGAAACCCCATGATATGAAGGTTAAATCCTGTTCATTTTCTTTGGAACTATTCGGAAACATTCACAGGTCAGAGCTGGGATGTCCATCCTGTAGTTCATATAGCAAAGCTGTGTTGTCTCTGACTCCACAGAAGAGTTTACGGCCGAACTGGAAAACAGCTCTCCTGTGCTGTATCTAGTCTAGGCTATGTCCAGACTTTATCAGTTTTTTGTACTCCATGTGATAATTACTGCTTGCCAAACACGCTTGTCTGAATTATTCCATAAAACATGCTTGATAAATGGACTTATCAAGACCACTAGGTCTTGTAGAACTTAAATTAGTCCCAGATGACTCTCTTTTCAGTTAAAAGATAAATTTAAATAAAACGTGAGTGTAAACATATTTTCAGCTCAAAGTTCTATTTTAACCACTGAAGCACATTCTGGCATGAAATACTGTATCTATTTTTGACGTTTATGAGTTTTGCATTTGTTGGAAACAAATAGGATCTCAGGTGGCTGTATCTATTTTTTATATTTATGGCTCTTTTGTATTTGCTGGAAACAAGTTCTCAATTTTCTATATGCAAAATGAAATCATAACAGATGCTTCAGAAGGCTCTGAGGATGAGTAAATAAGATGGTAGACATAAGGTGTTTATCACAATGCTGGGTACATAGTGACTGTTCAGTAAATGTTGCAACTTAATTCCTTTAGCTTATGGAAGATGCACACACACTTGAAAGGTGATTTAAATATATTAATTTCTGTTGGTTTTCAAATTAATGTATTCAACTCTCATTGTTAAGTAATGGGTTTTGGCGCACTTGGGTGGCTCAGTTGGTTAAGTGTCTACCTTCGTGCCTTCAGCTCAGCTCACAATCGATCTCAGCATCCTGGGATTGAACCCTGTGTTGCAGGGCTCCCTGCTAAACAGGGAGCTCCCTGCTTCTCTCTCTCCTTCTGTATTCTGACCTCCCCTGTCATCTGCTCCTGCTCTCTCTCAAATAAATAAAATAAATTCTTTAAAAAAAATAAATAATGTGTTTTAATAGCAGTTCAGAGCTAATTTTTTGTGCATTAGTTAAGTTTTGGAAATTTAGTTCTCACACTGATTCTGCTCATAAAGCCCTCTGCTTTTCCAGTGCGACTTTACCACTTTTTTCATGCTCCCAACTGACCATTTGGGCAGAACTATGCCAGTCCTGTCATACATTCCACAGTTTCTTTTCCAATTCTGTAACTGACATGTAACACTGTAAATTTAAGGTGTATTATCATACAACGAATCATACATTTATATATTGTAAAATGATTCCCATCATAGAATTAGGTATCATGTCCATCACATCGCATAATTACCATTTATTTTTTTACTTTTTATGGTGAGGACATTTAAGATTTACTCTCTTAAGAACTTTCAAGTGTATAATACAGTATTATTAACAGTAAGCACCATGCCATCTATTAGCTCCTCAGAAAGTATTCATTTTCTAATGAATCTGAAACTGAAAGTTCTCTTTGACTGACATCTCCATGCCCAGCCCCTGGTAATCACCATTCTACTCTCTCTTTCTGAGTTCTGCTTTTTAATTTTTCTTTTTTAGCTTTTATTTATTTATTTTTTTTAAGTAAGCTCTATGCCCAACATGGGGTTTGAACTCAGGACTCTGAGATCAAGAGCCAGATGTTCTGCCTACTGAGCCAGCCAGGTGCCCCAAGTTCAACTTTTTTAGATTCCGTATATAAGTGAAATCATATGGTATTTGTCTTTCTCTGGCTTAACATAAGGTCTTTGAAGTCCATGTTGTCAAAAACAGTAGGCTGTCCTTCTTTCTCATAGTTGAATAATATTTCACCATATCTATGAATATTTATTCATAAAGATATATATGAATAATATTTTTATGTATATTATCTTCTTTATCAATTAATCCATTGATGGGTATTTAGGTTGTTTCCATACCATGGCTATTGACTCCACAGTTTCTTGTATGATTTTTTTCCTTGTCTAGAAAACTTCTTCCCCAGTTTCCTTTATTATGATCCTGCTCTTCCCTTAGGGCTTGGTTCACACATGCAATTCTCTTAGTCCAAAAGTAGTATCTCTCATACAGCCATTCTAATGACTTTGAAAATTTTTTAAATAAAAATTTAAATTTAGGATTAGATTTAAAGAAAAGTTGCAAAGATTGCCTGGAGGATATATATATATCTATGTATCTATATCCATATCTATATCTACATCTATATCTATATCTAATCTATCCCTTAGCCCATGTCCCCTAATGTTTACATCTTACTTTACTATGGTACATTTGCCAAAATGAATTATCCACCATTGGCATATGGATTGAGCGATTTCAACATATATTGTAGCTGACTCTTAACTGTAAACTCCTTGAAGCCAGGCTCTGTGGCTACTGAGTCATTTCTATAATCTGTATAACACCAGTGTTTACCACTGTGTACTGAGTAGGCACTAAAACATTATTTGTTGAATGAATTATTGCCTTCATTGCCTGAACCGCCTACTTCAGGGTGGCTCGGTGGGTTAAGCCGCTGCCTTCGGCTCGGGTCATGGTCTCAGGGTCCTGGGATCGAGTCCCGCATCGGGCTCTCTGCTTGGTGGGGAGCCTGCTTCCTCCTCTCTCTCTGCCTGCCTCTCTGCCTACTTGTGGTCTCTCTCTGTCAAATAAATAAATAAAATCTTTAAAAAAAAAAAAAAACCCTCATTTCATTTGTTTATTGTAAGTCAACTTTGTATTGAAGTAGAACACACATGCAGAAAATGTGATCATAAATATAGAGCTCAATGAATTTTCACAAAATGGACACACTTATGTAACTATCACTGAGATCTTCAAATAGAACATTTCCTGCATATTTTCTTTCCCCCAAAGCTCCCCAGTATATCCCTTCCAGTCTTCCATTTTGACTTCTTCCATTGCCCTCACTTTTATTTTAACAATGGGACACAGTTACAGTTACAGTTGCAGTTCATGATTATAATGCAACTCTCTTTTATATTGTTATCATATCCATGCAAAGTGGCTTGAATCTATCTATTAAAAATTTCACTGCTTGATTAAAGGAAGTACAATGAAGCAGATTTTCCAGCCACCAAACAATGTCCATTGTCTTTGTAGTTTATAAAGTTTCTTCATCAAGGCCCAGCTTATAGTTGGGTGTACCCACTTTGGGCTGAAGGACAATTCTAACCTCAAAACATCAGTGGGGCCACTGTAGGAAGTAGGATATAAACCATTTTGGTTTCTGTCCCTTAGAAACACATGGAACAAAATACAGTTTGCCAAATGGAAATATACAAAGCCACTGGGGAAATAAATGTTATTTTTAAGCTTCTAAGAGGCTATCACAAATAACTGGGAGGAGAATGGAAAGAATTCAAAAAGCAGGTGACCTTTTAACAGACACAACACAGCAGGTTTAGCAAGTTGTTAGTAAGGGTAACACAGTTTAACAGGCACAACACAGCAGGGTTAGCAAGCCTGGAGAATGTTGTGACCTGGAGAAAGAGATGCCGAGAGGCCAGACCGGGCGGGACTGACCTCAGTGGACATGATGAGAATGAAGCTGGCTTTTCCCCATCCTATTAGAGCTGGGTAGCAAAAAGAACACCATCCTCCGGAAAATGAGAATCCCTAGGTACTACAAAGAGGAGCAGATTTGGAGATCTGGGAGCTGGTCGGTTTATTGCTGGCAGCTGTGTCTGGAGTGTCACCCTCAGAAGACTGGCTTTCTTCTACTCTCAGAGCAAATTATCACCCTGTGGAGATGTGACCAGTTCTCTAGGTGGAGATTATAGAGGTGGGGCAAGCAGGTTAGAAAGAAGAGGATGGCTGCGCTGTCACTAGAGAAAGCTGTTCTGCAAAGGGGACAGGGAGAAAGGCAGGCATCTCTTCTGGATTCAGAGGGAAAAGAAAGCCACTCTGGCTTGTTTCTGTCCCTCTGAAGTTACATCACTGTTTCACTGCTAGTTCTCAGATGGGTCAAGAATTGACAGCTATGGGGCGCCTGGGTGGCTCAGTGGGTTAAAGCCTCTGCTTTCGGCTCAGGTCATGATCCCAGGGTCCTGGAATCAAGCCCCACGTTGGGTTCTCTGCTCAGCAGGGAGCCTGCTTCCCTCCCCCTCTCTCTGCCTGCCTCTCTGCCTACTTGTGATCTCTGTCAAATAAATAAATAAAATCTTAAAAAAAAAAAAAAAAGAACTGACAGCTACTTTGCAAAGTATATGCCAGTTACACAAATGGCCTGCTTTGTGCTGTGCATTTAAAACAAGACAGAAAACGTTGCCAATTGGTCTAGCTTTCTGCACAGATAGCATTGAGAAAACTGGCTCGACTAGAGACAGTTTGTGCCACATTTTCTCTCATAAAGGGAAAACCTCCACAGACCAAGCAAAGCGAGTGATGCAGAGGGAGATGCCAAGAGCTGGCTGTTCCTGCGTATCCCTTGGGTTACAGACAATCACAATTCCAAGCACCTATCGTGTTTTGGTATTCACATAACTACTAGCATTGCATGCCCTTTACTAAGCAGACTAACAACAGTATGTGTAAAATCTTCTGGGAAAAAAGGCCCTGGTAGCTTTAACATATTCTCTAACCACCAGCCTTTCTCCCACCATCTCTTTCTACTACCACAACTTTCAGTCAAGGTGACTTGCAGGTGATTAATTAGGTATATGCAGGAGCTCGCAGAGATGTATTGGATAGCTCACTGGCTTCATTTATCCTTGGTTATCTGGAATCTTACAAAAACATGCCAATCTCTCTTTATAGAGGGGCATATCACAGTGAGTCAGGAAAAGCACTAAGTGGTATTACTCTTCCTTCACTTAGGACCAGTTCTTTCTCTGAATTTCTCTGATTTTTTTTTTTTAAATAAGAGAAAGAAACAAGGATTTTCCCAAATACTACAGTACAGCTTGTCAGAATTAAAACTGAATGTTCAACATCAGTGTTCTAAAAATCCATCAGCCACTTATCTTCACGGAGAGTTTTTCTTTTTTAAAAGATCTTTTTTATTGATTTGACACAGAGAGAGAACAAGCAGGGGAAGCAGCAGGCAGAGGGAGATGCAGACTCCCCACGGAGCAGGAAGCCCAATGTGAGGCTCAATCCCAGGATCCAGGGATCATGACCTGAGCTGAAGGCAGGTGCTTAACTGACTGAGCCACCCAGGTGACCTCGAGAGTTTTTCTTCTGTGTGCCAGGTTACTATTTTTCCTTGATCTCTTTTTCTGTGTAAGAGATGTATCCTTCTCTGCCACTAACCTCCGAGTCCATTGCAAAGCCTGTGACATCCTACTTCTCCGCAAAAAAGTTCATCCTCCTCATCTGCCCTATCAGCCCTCTATCCTAACTCTCTACCATCAGTAATATGGAAAAGAGCAGAAGTTTCCAAGTTTGTCTCCTGAACATACACTGGGTAAAATTCTTAGGGGCTTGTATGTTCCATCAACCAACCAACAACCCCCAGACATGGGGAATGGTGCAGTGCTCTACCCACTGTCCATATATCAATAAAAATTAGACATAATAGATGACTACAAGTTGAAATTATGTTTAAGTAACTGATGATACATCCACTTAGGAAATTTTTTATAAGCTTTAATGCAACGTTTGCTGAAAGTACATAACATGTTTCTGCTACAACATTAAGTTAAAAAAAAAAAGGTAGGATACAAAATAATGTATTTACAATATGGCTGCAGCTGAGCAATGCATAAAACCTAAAAATCTGTCGGGGGGAAAAAAAAGGCAGGAAAAACAAACAAACAAACAAACAAACAAAAAAAACACTGGACACAAATGCTTCAGAATTAACAGACTGAGCCCTGAAGATGAGGCTTTGGGTGATTCCTTCCCTTTTTGTAATTTTCCACCTTTTATAATTTATGAAAAAAGAAAACCTTGAACTTTTGCATTTAATCAGTGAGCAAAAGCAAAGACAGGGGCGCTATGGCCGGGCACCCAACGCTCCAGGGGCCACAGGGAGGATTTGGCGGTGGCTGCCTGGGCCGGGAGGGGTTCCCGGGACAGCCTCCGGGACACAGGATCCTGCTCTGGCAGGAGCTTCAGAGAGGAGCCTGATTTATCTCTGAGCAGATGACGTAATTCCGAGAAACGCAGAAAGTGCTGATTAATCACGAACTCAGGAGTAATCCCTAGAAAGAACTCTGGTCGAGGTGACACAAGATGGTGCCCCGAGAGCGATCGCGGGCTCCGGCGCGCAAACCCGGACGCAATCCAATCCGCCACGCCGCGCAGCGGCCCGGGACCCGCGCCCCTGGCTGCGCAGGTGGCGCATGCGCAGCCTGCAGGCCGGCCCCTCCGTCCGCGGGCGCGCCACCTGTTCGGCGTCGCGGGCGTCGTCAGCCTCGCGGGCGTCGTCAGCCTCGCGGGCGTCGTCAGCCTCGCGGGCGTCGTCAGCCTCGCGGGCGTCGTCAGCCTCGCGGGCGTCGTCAGCCTCGCGGGCGTCGTCAGCCTCGCGGGCGTCGTCAGCCTCGCGGGCGTCGTCAGCCTCGCGGGCGTCGTCAGCCTCGCGGGCGTCGTCAGCCTCGCGGGCGTCGTCAGCCTCGCGGGCGTCGTCAGCCTCGCGGGCGTCGTCAGCCTCGCGGGCGTCGTCAGCCTCGCGGGCGTCGTCAGCCTCGCGGGCGTCGTCAGCCTCGCGGGCGTCGTCAGCCTCGCGGGCGTCGTCAGCCTCGCGGGCGTCGTCAGCCTCGCGGGCGTCGTCAGCCTCGCGCCCGCCTGGGCCGGTTCTGTCTGGGTTGCGAGTTTGCGTACACTGCTTGATTCGTGGTCGCGAACCGAGTAGCACGGCCCTGAAAGTTGACTTGTCACCGTGGTGGGAAGCGATTGGCCGAGATCTCACTTTTCCTTGGAGAAAGTTCTCACACCCTCTGAGAGAAAATGTGTATAAACGGTTGTCTGTGCTCTTGAGAGAGGCGTGATCAAAGGACTCCGGGAGACGGGATGTCAGTAGAGGCACGGGGCAGTGACACACATTCCTCGTACGAATGACTTTGTAACAAGTTCTGAAAAGGGACCTGGGTGAGGCCAGGCAAGCAGGGGGAAGACTTGAAGCGTTTCAAGGGGGAAGCTACTGGGCTCTGCTCAGAAGGAAAAGGCTGGAAGAGTGCCAGGAGCGGACGTGCGGAGCGGAGTGCCGCTGCCTCCATCTTGCCTGAGTCACCGCGTTGCCTCTTAACAGCCGACGCTCACGCTAACTTGGCCGTGTGTGGCCAATCTTGAAGGAGCCCTGTCTGGCGCCCGCAGCGCCGTGCCCCAGCTCCTCCAGCCTGCACCCGTCGTCGGCTGTGTTAGGCACATGTTAAACAGCGAACCTCACCAGTGGGCTGTGCGTTAGAAAGCACCCGGCACCTGCAGGTGAGTGGCACTAGAGCTGGTGTTTTGGTCCAGGTGAGCGGAACTGGTACCCCTCAAAATACCCACAAACACAAATTGCCCTCCTGATGTGTCTTAAACACGTCAAGGCTTGTCGGCGTCTTTCTATTTTCTTTCCTTTTTCCCTTTCTCTTACAAAACGAAGGTCTCCCGAGGGTGGTTTTATGAACCTCACCAGTACACTCGGTGCTGCATCAGGTTGGATGCCTTGGCAAGGAGAAGGGCGTTCTTATCTTCTTTTGATCACCATTGGAGTCTCAGGCCTTTGAATCTTTTGAACACATCCATTGTTTGACACTAACACAGCCACTGCTACAACTGTGCTGCTCTCTTGATTATATTTCTGTGGCTCAAATATGGTATCTTTTCTGTCTCTTGCACCCAAGGGAATGGGGATATGGAGGAAGGTTCCTAAGCGGTAATTGGCACCCTGAGTGCCTATGACCTTTTTGGAGTTCATAGTAACCAGAGTCAACGATGAACAGGGTTTAGGAGAAGCAGTAGCAGGTTTATGTAGTTCAGAAAAGATAATGCAAGTTGCAAGGCATGGCAAGAACAGATAAGGATATTTGGTGGTTGCTAAAATCAGAACTTACCAGACTGGGGTTATCATCAGAATTACCCAGGCAACTTAAAAACCCCAGGCAACTTCTGGAATTGGTATTGGGAGAGACATCTGTGTTCTCTAAAACTCTTGGCAGATTCTGCCATCAGCAAAGGCGGGGCCACTGGTTTATCACTTGGGCTACTGTGCATCAGGGGCGATATGGTGTGCCTGGGGTTGGAGTTGCTGATCAAAATTTATGAGGTTCTGGAGATGCATTTGGCCTAGTTTGCCAGAATTACCCCATTATTGTAGGATATGACTTTAAGACTTGGGACTCAGAGCTGAGGGGATCTGGGAAAGGAACAGACAGAGGTACCTACCTCCTGAGTGACTAGGAAGCAAAGACTTGCAGGTCCCTAAGCCCCGGGGAAAGGTGTTAGACTCAGGTCAAGAAACAACCAGTGGAGAGGGATAGTAACAGGAGAATCCAAAGTAGCTGTACAGCTTCTGAGCATCCACTGCTTGATTCCCACCTCTACCAGCAGGGAAGAGTTGTATGTTAAAGCTTATAGGAACCTAAAACTCACTCTTAGACAAGAATTCTAAACTTGGGAAGATTTGACTGAAGGAGGTAATGGTAATATTAATAATAATTGCTAACACAAATGATGTTGTAGTTAGCATTTATGGAACACTTACAAGAATGAGCTAATTTAATCCCTCACAACAATCTTTTGAGGTAAGCCATTTATTCCGTTTATAGATGAGAAAACCAAGGCACACAGAGTTTAGGTGAATCACCAAAGGATTCCCAGCAAGTTGATGACAGAGACAGAACTTGAACATAAGGCTCTATGCCTGCAGAATGTGAGTTCTTTTGATGTGAGATATCCCATTTCAGAGGCATGTTTATTCCCATAGTGGAGTTGAATCCAAGTCAAAGAGTGAGGTGGTGGTTAAGAGAAACTTACGAATGAATGATGGTAAATGCTAAAATCCGTAAAGAGCAATGAGTTTGAAAACTCACATCTTATCTAATTGGGGTCTTCTTTTTTAAGATTTATTTTTTTATTTTAGAGAGAGAGACAGGTGCACAAACAGAGGAAGGGGCAGA
Source organism: Neogale vison (assembly GCF_020171115.1). Lineage (NCBI taxonomy): Eukaryota > Metazoa > Chordata > Mammalia > Carnivora > Mustelidae > Neogale > Neogale vison. The sequence goes on from NC_058091.1 coordinate 223,028,072, forward strand.
GGGAAAGAGAATCCCAAGCAGACTCCCTGCTGAGGGGGGAGCCTAATGCAGGGCTCATCTCATGACCCTAAGGTCATGATCTGAGCTGAAATCAAGAATTGGATGCCCAACCAACTGAGCCACCTGTGTGTCCCGGAGTGGTTGTTTCAATTTGGTTATTCGTAGCCTGAGATCTTAATAGTTCCTTGACACCTTGATATCAATCTGAGGATTAGGTAGGTGCATAATAAACCACATCAATGGGCCTAGAGGAGAGTTAGGTTCTAAATCTTATTTTAATAAACAACTCTTTATACCTTTCCAGAATCATTAAAAAAAAACTAGTATAATTTTGTTAATATAGCCTTTACATTTTAGCAGTGTCTCTCAAGTGCTCACCAAGTTGGTTTGAGAAGGAGATTGGCCATGACTTGGAAACTATGTCGTCCTTGTAACATGGGCTTGAGAGTCCAGTGAGGGAAGAGTAAGGAAATGACAGAGCACCCTTTGGAGGATGATGACAGAAATCTACGTATGAAAATAATCACACCTTGGGGATCTTGGAGGGTCTGCAAGCACTACTGATTACTCACCAGTTGTAAGCTCTCCCAGCATTAATCCATCTTGGCAGTGGGAAGGATATTACCACATGACTGCATTGCCTGCTGGCTTCTTACAAACTCCTGGCTGGAAAAGAAAATGAGTGAATATTCACTCTGGAAGATGGAATTGTTTCCTGTATAGAGTCTACCTCATGGAGGTCCTTCAAGCAAGTAAACCAGGTTTTGAAATTTTATTTTTCTTTGACCATATTCCAACAAATTTTGAAGTGTCTAATTCCTATCTTGGAAGAGTTTCCTTAAGGTTTGACCAGACTCATGTCAGGCCAGTGGCCACTAAGGTTATTTTTTTAGCCCTATCGTAATTTTACACTTCACTGAAAATGTCAGACCTTGCCTGCATCATATTGGCCAAAAAGGGGAAAAAATACTGCTTGGTTTTTGAAGGCGCTTTAACATTTTTAGGTCAATGTTTACTTCATTTTTTTGTACCTAAGATGGTTGGAGAAAAAGTGCACTTGTAGAAAAACAAAACAAAACATTTTTTCCCCTATTGATGGGACCTGTTTTTACTCACCAACAGTGAGGATAATGTGGGATACAAGGCAAAGGGAATGTGTATTCAGGTGCTGGAAGACTTCTTTGGTCACCATGGATTTTGAAATGGCCGCCTCTTCATGTAGTTCTTTCCAGTAAGTTCAGGAGACATAGTCTTACATTATTTAAAGGCGGGAGAAGGAGAGAGAAGAGGGGAGAGAGAATATGTTTTCCATACTAGCATATTACTAGCAGAGAGAAGGTTTTCTTTAAAGAGAGGCACTAAATAGTTTCCCACATTATGCATACAGAGAGGGTTTACCCTGGATCTGGAGGCAGATCATGGACCATACATAGTAGAATGTCATTCAGTATATGTGCTGCCGAAGCGAGCACAGTAGAATGTCATTCAGGAACACAATCTTCCCCCAGCCTGGTAGGGCATGAAGATCTCATTCGTAAACTTGGGACTGTCCCTAACCTGTGGAGAGACACTTTTTAGCTACTCATACAGCTTACAGGGCTGCAGAGAATGTCTTTGTTCTTCAACTTGGTAGCTATTGAATTATAGGCTTGGTGAAGAATCATCTTTCTCAGAGTGCTGCAGAATGTTGGGAGGCCAGAGGCAGAGAGCTGTGATCCTGGAGAGTGGCTTACAGAAGTCTGTTTCATTACTGTAGGGTCTGAACTTCCAGATCCATTTCCTGAACAAGTCATGGGCCTCTCCATCTCATAGCTCAAATCGCAGGTTATTGTCTTGTCACTGGATCTAGAGTCCTGTGCCCCAAGTTTTATAGGAAGCTAAGTATTTAATGGGATATTTGCTATGGGATACAGTTTAGTGGTAAAGGCTAAGTTGTATGGAATAGGCAGTCCTTTTAGTTTCCACCTGCAAAATGCCTTGGCTCCAAAGGCCATCTTATCTCAGGGAATATTGACCAGATTCCTCAGAACGAGAGCCTGAGAACAGAGCCCAAGGGATACAGAAACAGAACAAGAATTGATAGAGGAAAGGGAGAAAGAGAAATCAGGATTAGAAGTAGGAGGGAAGAATTCCAAGAGGGTAGATTTGAATTTGGCAAGAAGAATATCCTGAGTGATGATTGGACTGGAGCTTCAGTAAGGTTCTCAGGACCACTTGAATTGGCTAGCACATGGAGAAGCCTGGCAGTGAAAGGGGAGAGAAGGAAGAGCTGTCTCTTGAGGTTGTGCTATGGATCATTGCACAAGGGTACCCTGAATAAGGGGACATGATTCACATCACCAGCAACCTAGATATGATATTTATCATCTCAGTTTTTCTTGCAGATGTGGTGAAGTGTCTTTTTCAAACAAAGTCAGTATGTTATCACAGTTTTCTGACATGTGGAAGTAAAGTGTCTTGGGGAATGAGTGCCTTTTTCTAATTCACACAAAGGTACCATATGGACTAGTAATGACCCTGAGGGAAAAAAGTACAGTACTCAAAGGGCATTTCAATGCTATAAATAATATCAAAGCTATGGAATCAGTGAAATACTCTAAAGAGAATATGTTTATTATTTTACCCTTATCAATACTGTGGTTAAGATGGAGGTCTTGAAGGTTGATATTTTGATGTGGGTGATAAGAAGGAGATCCTGGAAATAAATCTTTCTCTCTGTTTTAGCCTGCATAAGAATGCAGGTGTTTTCTGTGTTTTGAAAATTTGTGAACGTTTTCTTTTGCAATCTTATCCTGTCCCGACTCTCTCCCACTTGGACATGAGATCATTTTCTGTGGTTGCTAGATGAGATTTGAAAGTGGCAGGAGAATGGATAAGTGGGAAAGAATCGCTGCTGAAGTCCAAACCACTTGGCTTATTTGTAATATCCTTGATGTGTTTAAAAGGCATCATTTGAAGCACATAAAAAGTAAAGTTGACTTTCAATTGTGACACCTTAGGTAATGATGATTTCTAGCAAAATTCTACCAATTTACTTTCTGCCATATATCCTTGGAAGAAGATTTAAGAGAATGAGTTGATTTTAAGGCAAATGGAGTTATAGTACTGAAAAAAAAAAATCTGTTAATCTTTCTTGTACGATAGTATAGTTGAAGCTGCCAAAAAAAAAAAAAAAAAAATGGCACCTGAGAGATTATATGTAAAGAACAAACACTCTAATCTCGATGTTCTAATGGGGAACATTTCACTGATTTAACTTTTGCATAATCAATTAGCTATCTACTAATTTCAGGGTATTTCTTATAAAATGGGAAGGTTATATTTAAATACCTGGAGGAGCCTGGGTGGTTCAGTGGGTTAAAGCCTCTGCCTTCAGCTCAGGTCATGATCTCAGGATCCTGGGATCACCTGCATTGGGCTTTCTGCTCAGCAGGGATCCTGCTTGCTCCTCTCTCTCTGCCTGCCTCTCTGCCTACTTGTGATCTCTGTCTGTCAAATAAATAAATAAAATCTTAAAAAAATGTATTAAATACCTGGATAAATTACCCATTGTTTCAGTGAACTCAACTGCTTTTTTTTTTTTTTTTTTCCTATTTGATAAATAAGTGACTCACTTAGCCTTGGAGCACTAGAGAGATTTACCAAGATCGTTTGTTACATTTCCCTATCATGTAAACATTGTGTTCAGGAAGGGCTCTAGTGGGAAGTGCTGTGAACTGAGAACAGACAAGCTGCCCTCCTTGCCTTCTAGACTGCTCAGGTTGATTGCACAGGTGTACTTGACTTTATGTTGTTTCTGTGGGAAATTCTGCACATCAAAGGACAAATGAATTTACCTAGGAGCTTATTACATAAAGGAATAATGAGGGATGTGATTTCTTGGGTTAAGAAAAGAAAATTTAGATCTGTTTTAACCATTTTGGATTCACAGGTCCAATAGTTGTTTTCCATTCTCAACCTTTCTGCTTTAGGGCAGCACATCTAAGTACAATTTTCAGTAAACAGACATCAGCATTAGTTGGGAGAACTTGTTAAGAATCAAGCAAAAAACAGTAGCTTCTTGGGATTCTACCTCAGATCAATGGACTCGTTATTTCTCAGACCTGGGAAACTGATTTTAACAAGTGTCCTGACCCCCTGCCTCCTCCAGGGTGATTTTGAAACACAGTCATACATTTATGATCTAACATTCTGTTTTATTCCTCTGGTTAGAGGAGAGGGGAAGAAAGGGATAGATAAGAGATTGATTCTCAGTTTTGTATCAAACCATGAACAAAGAGAGATTAACTTATATTGAAGGTTCTTTCTCTGTTGAAATGAACAAGGAAGTAGTTGAAGAAAACCTGGGTGTGTAGGCTGATAAGCCTGGGGCAGTAAATATTTGAAACTGCAACTTTGTAAAACCCCGAATTGTGTGGATATTTAGAATATTTTTTTAATATACATGAGCAAGCTATTATACAACTAGCATAGTTTGAATCTAACAGATTTGAATTTGTGTCTGCTTATAAACTTGATTCTTATCAAGTAAGGTACTAGGAATTTAAAAAAAATCTGCAAAATATCTAAACCAAGGGTTGAATATTCCAAAGTTTCATAAATTAAGGATTTAAAAAAATATATTGTACCTTCTTGAATTCAGCCATTTATTTGTTTCTGTTAATAGGCTTTTAGAATGTCTGTCAAGTAATATATGTATTGTGTAAATTTCATAATCTCAATTCATCTAATTTACTCATACCCATATATATCTTAAGTTTACATTATATGCTATATGAAAGCAAATACCATTAAAATACCATCTTTTTAGGCTTTTCACTGAAATCATGTCTACCTGACAACTTGAATTCAGCATTCTCAATCCTTTTATGAAATTGGACTTGAAGGGAAATCAGCGTAGGTGGCTCATAAACATTTGAGGATGAGAGACTGTCATTCAAGTTCCCTCTGCCTATGGGCCTGGTTATGGCCTCTGAAACAGAGGTTGAGGGAACGAGTCTCTTGGGGATCCCCTCTTGCTTTACTACTGTGTTGAGGCTGAAGGCAGCTGTTTTCCCAGGCCTCAGCACTTCTAACCTTAGGGTGATGTGCAGTTTCACTCCCTTGTCTAGCCATCATGACTTCCTGTTCTTTTTCTGTAATGTTTTTCAGATCCTCTCCTTCCTGTTGCTTTCCCAAGCCTGATTCTGGTCCAAGCTCTAATTACCTCACACACACCTGCACTCTCCTAACATCCTCTTTCCTGTCTACAACTTTTCCTCTCACCATTTTTTTTTTTTTAAATTCTCAGAGTTGTTAGAATCCTCTTCCTGAAGCATCATTTCCATCACACTCCTCCTTCAGCAGCTCCCAGTTGCATCAAATCTAAGCTCCAGGTCCTCTGCTCCAAAGTCCCCTTCATTGCCTGGGCCATTATCTCCTTTACAGCTGGACTCCACTCCAGCCAAGCAAATGTCCTGACACCATGTCTATACAATGCTATAACATCTGGTTAATCCAGTCAACTCTGTCAAATCTTCAGTTAATCATCTGGTTGTTTTGTCTACAAGATGCCAAACATCTGGATTGACTGAAGAAATTCACTACATTGATAGAGATTTTTTTTAACTGAATTGACCAGATGTTTTGGCATTATATAGACACATTGCTGTCTCCCGCATTTATCTTAATAGCTTGTCTGCACAGTGTCCTCTCCACCTGAAGCATGACCTGTCTTCTTGATGCCATGTTCTCCCTTCCTTCCAAATTATGGTCAAAATTGCCTCTGCCATAAAGCAATTCAAGATTAATGCCACCAAACTGAAAATTTGGTTCATACCAGCATTTTTACATACATAATTCATTTCAAATGAAATCACTGTTGTATTTTATTTTTGGGAATTGTCGTCCCCCTTTGCCTCACTAGATTATAAACTCTGTAGATCAGTATAACCTATACCATAAAACAATCTGGCTTATGGAATGAGAGGCATGGTATCCTAGTGATCAAGGTCAGAAACTCTGGGAGTCACTCTTGTTTTGAATTCTAGCTCCTCTACTGTGTGACCTGGACAAATTATTTAACTTTTCTAAGCTTCAGATCTCTTCCTTATTCGTAAAATGGAAATAATAATAGAGCTTACTCTATAGAGTTGTTTATAAGGATTGAACAAGTTACTATAGATAAAGTGCCTTGAAGAGTGTTTGGCATAAATTATTCATTAAATTTTTCTGTTATCATTATAAGCTTTGTAAGAGCCCAGTTTTCTTGTCGATTCTTTCTTTTGACTGTGTCAACTAGGTAGGAAAGGCAGCAGTTATTGTTCCCATGTGGGAGAAAAGAAAACAGATATTAGGAGGTCATATCATTTGCCCATTAAATCAGTTGCAGTTCTGAAATCTTATAGTCTTACTTTCTACACATTACATGTTGGCCTTCAGTTCTTTCTAATCTCGGGTGTCAGATATTACTTTCTATAAATAGCAGGTACTCCTATGATTAAGTGTCTTTTCAAGGTTAGTCATAGGAAACAAACTGAGGGTTACTGGGGGAATAAGGTAACTGGGCGATGAACATTAAGGGGGGGCACGTGATGTAATGAGCACTGGGTATTACATAAAACCGATGAATCACAACTCTACCTCTGAAACAAATAGTACACTATATATTCATTAGTTGAACTTAAATAAAAAAAAAAAAAAATAATGGAGGGACACCTGAGTGGCTCAGTGGGTTAAGCCCCTTCCTTCAGCTCGGGTCATGATCTCAGGGTCCTGGGATCAAACCCCGAATTGGGCTCTCTGCTCAGCAGGGAGCCTGCTTCCCCCCCCCTTCTGCCTGCCTCTCTGCCCACTTGTGATCTCTCTCTCTGTCAAATAAATAAAATCTTAAACAAACAAACAAACAAAAAGAATGGAAAAAAGAGCAGGTACTCAGGGAATATGGGTAGAAATGTGTTTCCTTACAGAAATGTGGTTCCCCAAAACTGGTCTGTGGATCAATGTCCATTGAGACAAAGTGCCTTATGTTAAAATGAGAAAAAGACAATGTAGTAAGGTTTTGTTTTTGTTTTTGTTTTTGTTTTAAAGATTTTATTTATTTATTTGACAGAGAGAGATCACAAGTAGGCAGAGAGGCAGACAGAGATAGAGAGAGGAGGAAGCAGGCTCCCTCCTGAGCAGAGAGCCCGATGCGGGACTTGATCCCAGGACCCTGAGATCATGACCTGAGCCGAAGGCAGCGGCCTAACCCACTGAGCCACCCAGGCGCCCCTGTAAGGTTTTTTTTTAAAGCTAAATTTATTCAACTGTTAGTGCTGTCCCTGAACTGAGGTTGAATCTTTCTTTCATTTTTAGTGTAGAAGTGTTCTAACTCTGTGAAATGGTGGGGATATTAAATGATAAAATATGGAATAACATTATAGTGCATGCTTTTAAAAATGTACTGCTTGATTTATTCATTCAACAAGTATTTATTAAGTATCTACTATTTGTTAAACATGGATCTAGGCAGTGGAATAATAGTAAAGTAGACTGACAAAAATTCTTGCCCTCAGGTAAGGCACTCAAGGGTAGGAGATTGGATAATAAATAATAAGTAAGAAACCTCTGTAAGGCTTAGTTTCTTCATCTGTGCAATGATAACAAGGGCCCCTGTTAATACATTAACAAATAATACATTATATGTTCATTTAAAAAAAAAAGGAAACTCACAAATTTTAAGTGTACTCATAACTGTTGAAAACTAACCATAAAATATGTTCTACTTTAGTCATTTATTTTCTATACATGATACCCTTCAATTAAAAATTTGAATATTAAACCTCCAACTAGATTAAATGCAGAAAAAAATGGGAAACTCACTTAAGAGTTTCCTGCTCTCAAAACTATTTTAAATAATAAAAAGTATCAGAACTTTAGCAACAATTATCTATTTTTGGCATCATGAAGATGAGAGGCTATAATTTCCTAAAAGACCAAGAATACCTTCTTTGTGACTGGCGCTGAGGAGAAAGCCTCTAGAAGTTGTTTTTGCTGAATAAGTAACATGAATTAATACCATGATCTAACCTTAAAGGAATAATTTCCAGCGGATGTGGAGAGAGATCAGACTCCTGTCTGCATTTTAATTAGAAGCCAGTCTTCTTTTCTCTTCAGGTAGGATTCTCTATTCCCAGCTCAAAATACCTTTAAAAAAATTAAATGATGAATTGGTATGTTATCACTTATAAGAAATAATTCAAAGAACTATAATTATATTTTCTTACTTCCTCCCCCTACTTTTTTTCTGTGAGATGTGGTTGCTTCTTGAGTTGGACATGTGACTGAGGCAAAAATGACAGGCAGAGGGAAAAATAAATGTGAGCCAAGTGGCTTTGGAAAACGTTGTTGAAAGAGAATCTAAAGATACAAACTGGTCATAAAAACATAGAATGCGGATGTTACTAGAACTTAGAACTTGACCAAATTACGTGAAGTAATCACATAAAATAGAAATACACATGAAGATTGTGTTCTTGGAAAATGTTTAAAAGCTTTTGTGAATTCTTTGGTGTCCGTGCAAGAGTTACTATATAAGCTTTTAGCTCACTATGAAACAGAATGGGAAAAATAACCAGTTGTATATTGGGGCTTCCTTTGGTGGCTTGAAGTCAGCTGTGGTATTTACACCATGGAAATCTGCAAATGCTACAGATCAGGGCTTTTTGTTTCTTTCCATTTTACCAGTACACTACTGAAAATAACTCTGCACAGGGATTAATGAAATTCTTAGCACCTGTGACAAAGATATCCTGTAGGGCTTTGGTGAAGGGGATTTGGGGGAATAAATGAATATTCTTTCTATAAGCAGGGGACTTCTAATATCCATCTCCATTAGATTTGGTGTTCTTGGAATTAAAATTCCATCAAATTCTTCTTGGAAAGGATTTCTTTAAAATATGGCTTCTGTTTCACTTCTTTTCATAAAAAGGTAAATCAAGAAGATAAAATTTATGTGTGGCAGGAAAACTTCCTGCTTTCTAGTAAGCAGAAGTGGTAGCACCTGATAAACTGTATAAAGTCACTGGAACAGAGTCAAAGCCATAGAGGAGCCAGACCCCCCCCTTTTTTTTTTGTGAATGACAGTGTTAAAGAATGTAACCCCTCTTAACTTCTTTACACCCCGTACATACAAATTGCTTATGCTGATACAACTCTCAATGGTAACTCACTTCACACCTCTATTTTTTTTTTTCCTTGTTATCACCAAGATTAAACAGTATGTTTGGGCAATATTCTACATTCATCTAACCTTTTCCATACAGGCCACACTGATACAACAGAACAGGTTTATGTACCTCACACGTCAGATCCTATCAAGAAACTTGGTAGTTTGATAAGGACACCGTAGCTTATTGAAATTGTTCTAAAAACAACAGCAGCAAACCACTCACCTCACACATTTTACTGACCTTGTTCTATGCTGTCCCCATTTTTAAATGCAGCAGATATATTACTGTGTGGCTTCAGAGTTTAAAGAAAGCTCAGGCATGTGACAATATGTGTTTTGATATTACACCATTAAAAATTCTAGAGATCTGCATTTACTTCAATTACCTACTGAGAAAGGAGAGATCTAGGGTAAGTTTTAACTTCCACCTTGCCAAAAGCTTTAACCAAAGTGAAAAAATGGCTAGTCAGAAAATGAGAAGAAAATTAACAGGAGTTGCTTTTCTTTTTTTTTTTTTTCAATTGTTATTTATTTTTATTAACATATATTATTTGCCCCAGGGGTACAGGTTTGTGAATCATCAGGCTTACACACTTCACAGGACTTACCATATCACATACCCTCCCCAATGTCCATACCCCAACCACCTTCTCTACACCGCCCCCTACCCCCAGCAATCCTCAATTTGTTTTGTGAGATTAAAAGTCTCTTACAGTTTGTCTTCCACCCAATCCCATCTTTTTTTTTTTTTTAAGTTTTTATTTATTTGACAGACAGAGATCACAAATAGGCAGAGAGGCAGGCAGAAAGAGAGAGGGAAGCAGGTTCCCTGATGAGCAGGGAGCCTGATGGGGGGCTTGATCCCAGGACCCCAAGATCATGACCTGAACTGAAGGCAGAGGCTTAACCCACTGAACTACCCAGGTGCCCCCCCCATCCCATCTTGCTTCATTTTTCCCTTCCCTATCCTCACAGCCCCCCACTTTTCTCTTTGGTCTCCAGAAGGTCTGGGATTGTGGTAGACAACCAACAAGAAATGCTGATAGACTTCACTGTTTCAGGGTGACATCCCTAAGGCAAGACACAGAAAAGGAAAGTAAATACAAATAAATTTAAAATTAGAATGAATTATAAAGCCTAATTTTCTTATGTTTTTTATTTTTTGTCTTTGAATTGATTTTTTTTGGGGGGGGGACCCAAACGTTCCTCTGCTATGCCAAAGATTTTATTATAAACACATTTAATACCATATTTAATAGATTATTTAACTATATTCTCAAGCTTTAAAAAACTGTTATTGCTTTGATGCAGTTAATTTCTAAGTGAATTTTATTATCATGGTGAAATTTTCAGATGGGATTCTAATCTCTGTAGAATTTCAGATTTTTCTGCTCCTGATGGTTCAAGCAGGATAAGGAGCATTCAGCCAACTTGAGGGTTTAATTTTGTCACTCAGTTATATTTTTACACCTACAAATACTATTCTTCTGGCTTGTGCTCCGGAGGCCTTTGGTCCCATCTGTTCTTAAAGATGGACACATTCAAGTAGAAACAGAAAGAAACCTATAGGATTATACTGTATAAAGAAATCCAGTGCTAATGTATTTCTGAATAACTAACAGAAACTTTGTGAATTTGGAAAACATAATTTTTCTTTGTGAATATCTGTAAAACAGCTGATATTGTGGTGAGGGGAAGACTGGGCACACTTCTGAACACTGGCTTGTATCTTCGTGGGTTTGTGTCTAATCACCCTGCTTTGGAGGGTGTTGATGTTTTCCTCGAATACCACTATCATCTCCTTCTCCTTTTTGAAACTTTCTCCTATTTCTGAAGTAAAAAAGAAAGTGTTCTTTTAACTACTGGGAGTCCTTCTCTCTTCTCACCTCAGGTTCTAGATATGATCATAAAGGAAAAAATAGGAAATATCTCAGGCATACTAGAATATAGAGAGAATATAATGAGGTTTGAGTACCTAACATCTCCCTTAAGAAATGAAACATTACAAACACAAATGAAGCCCCTATATGTTACTTCTGCCTCTTCATAGGTAATCACTATTCTCATTCATGTTTTTATACTTTTGCTAATCGTGTACATCATTAAACAAAATAGAATGCTGTGTTGCATGTTTTAAATTTTTATATAGATGGTTCCCTTTTTTCACATTATTTTTAAGATAAGCTCATACATATAACTCTTGCTTATTGATTTTCACTACAGAGTATTCCATAGTATGGATATACAACAACTTAGTTATCCATTCTTTTGTTGATGCTTCAATATATACTTAGTACAGGTCTCCTTGAGCAATGTGTGAGAATTTCTTTAGGAGATAGACCTGGGATTAGAATTTTTGGATAAATGGATATTCATATCTTTAATTTCACTAGATATTGCCATGCTGCAAAGATTGAATCATCTGCAGCGAAGCCAGCAATCTGTGTAAAAAGAATCCTCTCAGTTCAAAGTTTCAGATTCAATAATCTGGAGGTAGGGTGGTGGTGGTGGGGAATATGGCAACATATTGCATTTCTAACACGTCTCCAAGTGATACTGTTGCCACTGCAGTGTAATACTGGGGACTAGAGTTTGAGAACAAGTGCTCTAGAGAAAGTCTGTCGGATTACATTTGGGAAAAGAGAGTCAATGAAACACTATCTGAAAAAAACGTGGCTGGTGAGGTTTTATTAGGTAACTGAAAGTCAGCCTGTGGTATAATTTGAGGATTCGGATTCTAGAAAAACTGGGTAAAAAAAAGATAATATATAGTAAATAACCGGTATGATTGGTTTTCAACAAGGCTAAATTCTTTATGAGTTAGTTCTCTTGCTAGAATGGGAACTCTGCATGTTCTCCTGCTGTTGCTATGCCGAGAAGGGCAGGGGAGTAGACTGGTAGCCCTGTATTAGCCAGTGTGTGCAGTAAAGTTTGGCTGATATAACTCAGTGTATTAATGTCTTGATTACACTTATAAAACCCAGGTGCTGGCTTAGATGAAGGTGAGAATATTCCCTTGGGGAATCCTCAAGCATTATGGCATGGGGCTACTGAGTCTTACTGATGTGGCTATTTTTAGATACATAGATCCAGAACAACAACAACAAAAATCAATCTTTATATTATGTATTTTTTTTTTTTATTACATTCCAAGTTCAGTAATGTGATAACAGAATGCCAGGGAGGTTTCCCTTAAATACTCTTTCTTGCAAGAACTTCTTATAAAAAAAATATTGAAACCGAAGCCTTTACATATTTAGGATAAAGAGATAACACACCGGCTGCCACAGTCTACAAATAGTTAACATGTAAACTGGCAGGAAAGTTATTTTATTTCAGATTTAGCAATATAAAAGTTCAAATGGGGGAAAAGCATGTATCGGTAAACAAAAACATTTGCTTATCTCATTCCACAATTTACATAACAAGATAACTGTTCTTCAAAACCAGACAACAGGTTTGAAAATACTTCTCTTCACACCCTTATAAGTGATGCTGTTGGGAACAATGGCTGTTATGAGGCCATTTATTACAGGAACATTTCTAGCTAGTTCTAGTTAAACATTACTGTTGTTTTATCTTCTTTCTTTTTTTTCTCTCATCAACTTTTTGCTTTCTTCTCGTCTTCTCTTATTCACTGGATTCCGAGGATCATAGATTTCGAATGTATCTGAATCTTGCATGCTTGCATCTTTCACTTTTCTGGTTTTATCCTCAAACTGAAGTACATGCGACATCCTGAAGAGGGAGAGAGATGGTTCAGTGATTTTGGCAGGAGAACAGAAAGTAGAAATTTTATACTATACTGTCCTTGGCATAATGAACCATAAGGGTACAGAACACCAACATGGGTTTATTGTTTATTGGTGCTTATACCACATGGAAACCAACTTCTCAGAAAACACTTATATTTGAAAAACATGTCTGGAGTTTGTTCTGTTGCTTTGTACTTTTGGTAATGAGTCTCTTTGCCTCAGTCTTCACTTGAAGGTCCTTTCCTGATGGGAGGTTAAGGAATTCTCCCCAGAAGTGTTCCTTCAACTAAACTCAGAGAGCATTTTGCCAACTTCCTTTAAAGAGCACTGTCACTTAGCCAGAGTGGGCAGGGTTGCGGGGCAGAACTCCAGACAACAAACCAGCCCTATCTGATCTTTTTGTTTTCAGCAGTTAAAGGGGTCAAGAGTCAGGAATGTGTTAAGAAAATTCTTGTTCAAATGGTATTAAGACTGCCTTTTCTGGGGAGTTGCAGGGTAAAAAAAAATGATTTTTTTTTTAGTGCAAAAGGAAACTAAGCTTTGGCATAACTCCATGGACTAATTTCCTCCTCTTACTGTTGATTACAACAAATTTAACCATCCTGCTTTCTCACTTTATCAAATGCTTACTGGTCTTAAGGTATCAACATGTGCTTGAATCATAAGTGGTCATAAGCTGGCTATCCTTAGCAGCAGGGAAATATGTAAGTGATTAGTGCTGCTGCCATTAGGAGGTGTCAGAAATAAATGGAGAAGTCAAAGACCAGATTTCAGGGCAGCTGAATGAATCTGGAAAGAGAAAAGTTCAGTTTTGATAATATAAACAAAAGTAGTAAGGCTTTTCCCACTTGTTAGTTAAGCAATTTTAAAGTGGGCATACCCAACACTTTTATCACAGCTGATAGGGCTAAATTGCCTATAGGATTAACACTCCCCATACACCCATTGTAACTTTCACATGAAACCCAAATATTACATTAATTTTTTTCCCCCGAACAAGAAGAGATTTGGGCAGTAGGTACCAACACAAATCCTCCCACCCCTTTTCCCTGCAGTAGCACAAATGCTGAGTGAAATTTACTTATGTGATAAACTCTCATGGATATATTTATGTTTTGAAAAAAGATTTTGTAGAGAAATAAAATTTTACAATATTAGTGGGACTTAGCATTCACTAGCTACTGTTCTTGAGGGCTGACAAGTTGAGTCTTAACTACCATTCCCACCCCTTCCATCCCAGAAGAGCTTACTGGAATGCAATTAGTACAAGTGATATTATTATATAGATGACCTAGAATTTACTTTAATATACCAAATGAGGTAAGTCACATGCACATTTTAATACTTTATTATTAATAATTTGTTATTTGCATCAGATTTCATAATTTATTTCAATACATGAAAATGCCCTATCACCTGTCAGAACTGCTGACTTCTTACATTTCTCTTGCTTTAGTAAACACCCTTTTTTACAAAAGGCATCATATGAGATCTTGCCATTTACAACATGGCACCCTCTAGGTGGACCTAGAGGGTATTACGTTTACTGAAATAAGTCAACGACAAATACCATATTATTTCACTTAGATTTACAATCTAAAAAACCAAACAAATCAATTAACAAACAAACAGAATCAGACCTATGAATATAGACAGCAATCTTTGGGAACAAACAGAGGGGAGAGGGGTGGGAAGATGGGCCAAATGGGTAAAGAGGTGTGGGATGTACAGGCTTCCCATTATGGAATGAATAAGTCATGGAAATAAAAGGCCCAGCATAAGGAATATAGTCAACGACATTGTAATAGTGTTGCATGGTGACATAGTACCTACACTTATGGTAAGCATAGTATAAGGTGTACATAATTGAATCACTATGTTGTACACCTAAATTTAATATAACACTGTATGGCAACTATATAAAAAAGGAAAAAAAAGAAATAACAACAAAAAAGAAAATCAGAAAATATAGTGACTTCTTTACCATAGCAAGTACAGTGGAAAAACCATGCTGATAGATAATTTCAGAAATGGTGATAATGAGGCCTATGCTTCCTTAGTTTCCATTTTAAATTGTTTCTATCTTCTTTTAAGATGAACAGATAGATTTAATGGAAGAAATAGAAAAAAGAGCTCTGAATTAAGTTTACAGTAACAGAATAAATAGCATCAATTTTATCATGGATAATCACACAATTTAGTAGGACAAATCTGTAGATTCTCTGTGGGAGGAAGAAGATAGGGTATTCATAGGTTTTGATTACAACTTTTCAATTGGAGATACTAATAAAATCCTGGAAACTACAAGTATGAAAGAAAAAGGAAATGCATCACAGGATCATTGGTTATTTAAATGAATTCCTCAAGTCTGATTTTCTTATGCTTTCAGTTACCTACAGTGTTTACGTATTAGCTTCTGAGAATAAAAAAAACTCCCAATTCCTAGAAAAAGGCTGATTGTTCTACACTCATGGTTAACAAAGAACAACTAGAACCACTTTGAAACATAATCGAACTGGATTTAATCAATTAATGATGATCGCCTAGACCTAAATGTCAGTGACAACTCAGTTCAGTAAATACACCTTTGAAAACCAACTAGTCAGTGAGAGCCTTATGCTTTTGATAGTTGGCTAATCAGTCAGTGGTGGACTCGACTAATCATATTTCTGAAACCAACCAATCACTGACAGTCTCTTGTTGCTATTGGGCTTCTGAGGCTGTCAATCCCTAAATAATCTCTGACCCCAAAACTCTATATTAAAGATTTCCAACCCACTTTGCCCAGGGACTGGACCTAAAAGCATAGCTCTTCCTTACTTAAGTAATAAATTAAACTTTTTGTTTCAGGTAATAAGAGGTGGTCTTTTTCTTTGACACGTCTTACGATCAGTTCTGCATTCTCCACAGACTATACTTTTTAGGAATTTTAAGTGTATTTGCACTTCTGAGGAACAAGTTTAGAAGGGTGACAGGATGTCCTTTTGAAGGTTTTTTACCACACATTGTGGGGAGTACAGACCCTATACTGCATTTCAGTAAGTGTTTAGCAAATGATTCTTGTGCAGATACCTAAGCTGAAACCAGGAAGTAGCTCAAAACATACCCTTTAAAGCAATTTTATTCAATATTCCTGCATTGATAGTGAAAAACAAAACCACTGTCCTTAACTTATTAATATCTTTCTATATAAACATTTTCTATTTCAAAAATTATTGCTCTCTCTGTCCAAAAATACAAATGGATTTTTTGGTAATACCCATTTCTATTAGGACTGCCCACATTTCAAAAATGACTTTACTAGAACTTGTCAATTAAAACCTTATAGGCACCTTCCTCCTTTCTATCCCATGAGAGTATCTTGCAACCATTGGATTTAGTTGGCTCTGGTATAAGAATTGAACTCTAAACATGTGAATAACAGCACAAAGTCCACAAAGAGAAACAGATTTTCCTACAAATTTGAAAAAAACAGAAAGCCGTAAATTAAAGTAGCTGTCTTTTTCAACTGTTTGTTTCATACACCACTGCACTAAACAAGTTCAACATTTTGATTAATAACAAACCTAAACCCAGAGGAAAGAAGGGGCTATCAGCTTACAAACTACTTCAGCTTTAATATCATAATACTTAGCATGGCTGGTTACTCAGCAATAATATTTAATCTTTAATAGAAGTAAAAGCATAATCAAATGGTTCACCCATTTATCTTTCAACATGCTTTGGTCACTTCATTTTAAAAAGCAGAACAAAACAGTTATTATGATTTTCAGCATAATAAACTCCTGACCTATGTGCCTCCATAAATCACAGACTGCATGAATTGAAAGCATGCCCACATTTTACAGTCTCCTGTGAGAATACACATGCAGACTTATACTACAGACTTAACTCAAGTACACAGGTCTGGTCCTTTACAATACTGTATCTCCCGATAACTCAATACTATTCACTCTGTGTCTGGTCATGGAACTGGCCCAACAAGAGCAGTTAATTTTTTGGAATTAATTGCACACTGACCATTTACATATGAACATTTTAGAAGGTTCACTTGAAGGCAAAGACAAAAACTTCAGTTCTCTTTAATAAAAAATTTACATAAGCTCAGATTCTCAAATAAGAACACTGACTTCAGTGTGTTACAGAAATATGGAGGTTTACATTTTCATAGAGATTATTTGGTAGAACAGGTTTTTTGTCCCCCCCCCCCGTGGGGTTGTATGAAATTATAAACAAAGTAAACAACTGATTGTTCAAAAAGGACCTGGACCTTGACTAAACTCACTAATCTGACATTCAGTTTTTAAAGTTCTCCCAAATCGTGAAATAGATTAAGAAATGACAGCAATTGATATTAATGGAGAACACAAGAAAGGTACTTATTCTCAAACATACAGTAAGTAGTGCAATATAGAATTCCAGAATAATTTGTTTCTGACTAAAATGCATTAAGCATAAGCATAAGATTACTTATGCTTCTATTGTAAATAGCCATCTTTTTCTCAGGAAATCTATAAACTACTCCTTCCCAAGTCTCACCAATTTAGGAACTTACCACCCCATCCTTAGACTTTGGTCAGTGTTCTAACTGTTCTACATCGGTACTATTTCTCCTTCCAGTCCTGCAAAGGTTCTAAAATAATATTAAGTTTTTAAAAAATTAAGTGGTTCCACACTCAACACAGGGCTGAACTCACAACGTCAAGATCGAGAGTACATGCTCTATTGACTGAATCAGCCAGGTGCCCCTAAAATAATCTTTCTAATATATTTCTTTCACCAGGAATTACTGACTATTGTATTAGACTGAACTACCTCAGCCAGACCCTTAAAACTCTCTAACAACTACATCTTCCTATCTTACCAACCTTATTTTGTTTCTTTCATCATTTACCCTTTTGTAACTGGCTATGCACTTAATTATGATCAGACCATCAGTTATTTGAGACGGTTTGAATCTTGTTCATAATTGTATTCCCAGCACCGAGAATGGTGATTTGTATTGTAAAGCAAAACCCCCCAGATCCTTTGTACTGGCCAGGCCTGTTGGCTGGTACTAGCTGGTCTGCTAAACTAACACTTGATCTCCTTTTTTGGGCAGGGAACGTCTTTTATTTTTGTGATAAACTTTTAAAATGTCTAATAGGTCTGCACAAAGTCTCATGCTCAGCACAAGCCCACCTTTTCATGACCTCTCATAGCTCAGCACATACTGATTGCTGCTTTTCCACTGTCCTCCGATCACTTAATGGCTGGTTGTACTCATAGACTTCAGTGGAAGTATGCCTTATCTTCTTTTCTACTGACTATGGTTCCTACTGTAAAAGTAGATGGGTTTTTTTATTTTTAATTTTTTTATTAAGTAAACTCTGTGTGCAACATGGGGCTTGCACTCATGACGCGGAGATCAAGAGTCACATGCCCCACCGACTGAGAATGGCAGGTGCTCCTTGACAGATACTTTTTTTTTTTTCTGATAGGCATTTGTATGTCTTTATTGGAGAAGTGTCTGTACATATCTTCTGCCCATTTTTTTCCAATTTATTTATTTTCAGAAAAACAGTATTCATTATTTTTTCACCACACCCAGTGCTCCATGCAAGCCGTGCCCTCTATAATACCCATCACCTGGTACCCCCAACCTCCCACCCCCCCGCCACTTCAAACCCCTCAGACTGTTTTTCAGAGTCCATAGTCTCTCATGGTTCACCTCCCCTTCCAATTTACCCAAATTCCCTACTCCTCTCTAATGCCCCTTGTCCTCCATGCTATTTGTTATGCTCCACAAATAAGTGAAACCATATGATAATTGACTCTCTCTGCTTGACTTATTTCACTCAGCATAATCTCTTCCAGTCCCGTCCATGTTGCTACAAAAGTTGGGTATTCATCCTTTCTGATGGAGGCATAATACTCCATAGTGTATATGGACCACATCTTCCTTATCCATTCATCCGTTGAAGGGCATCTTGGTTCTTTCCATCGTTTGGCGACCGTGGCCATTGCTGCTATAAACATTGGGGTACAGATGGCCCTTCTTTTCACGACATCTGTATCTTTGGGGTAAATACCCAGGAGTGCAATTGCAGGGTCATAGGGAAGCTCTATTTTTAATTTCTTGAGGAATCTCCACACTGTTCTCCAAAGAGGCTGCACCAACTTGCATTCCCACCAACAGTGTAAGAGGGTTCCCCTTTCTCCACATCCTCTCCAACACATGTTGTTTCCTGTTTTGTTAATTTTGGCCATTCTAACTGGTGTAAGGTGATATCTCAATGTGGTTTTAATTTGAATCTCCCTGAGGGCTAATGATGATGAGCATTTTTTCATGTGTCTGATAGCCATTTGTATGTCTTGATTGGAGAAGTGTCTGTTCATATCTTCTGCCCACTTTTTGATGTGTTTGTCTGTTTCGTGTGGGTTGAGTTTGAGGAGTTCATTATAGATCCTGGATATCAACCTTTTGTCTGTACTGTCATTTGCAAATATCTTCTCCCATTCCGTGGGTTGCCTCTTTGTTTTTTTGACTGTTTCCTTTGCTGTGCAGAAGCTTTTGATTTTGATGAAGTCCCAGAAGTTTATTTTCGCTTTTGTTTCCTTTGCCTTTGGAGACGTATCTTGAAAGAAGTTGCTGTGGCTGATATCAAAGAGATTACTGCCTATGTTCTCCTCTAAGATTCTGATGGATTCCTGTCTCACGTTGAGGTCTTTTATCCATTTTGAGTTGATCTTTGTGTACGGTGTAAGAGAATGGTCGAGTTTCATTCTTCTACATATAGCTGTCCAGTTTTCCCAGCACCATTTATTGAAGAGACTGTCTTTTTTCCACTGTATATTTTTTCCTGTTTTGTCAAAGATTAATTGACCATAGAGTTGAGGGTCCATATCAGGGCTCTCTACTCTGTTCCACTGGTCTATGTGTCTGTTTTTATGCCAGTACCATGCTGTCTTGGTGATCACAGCTTTGTAATAAAGCTTGAAATCAGGTAAGGTGATGCCGCCAGCTTTATTTTTGTTTTTCAACATTTCCTTAGCGATTCGGGGTCTCTTCTGATTCCATACAAATTTTAGGATTATTTGCTCCAGCTCTTTGAAGAATGCCGGTGGAATTTTGATCGGAATGGCATTAAAAGTATAGATTGCTCTAGGCAGTATAGACATTTTAACAATGTTTATTCTTCCGATCCAAGAGCATGGAATGGTCTTCCATCTTTTTGTGTCTTCTTCAATTTCTTTCATGAGTGTTCTATAGTTCCTCAAGTACAGATCCTTTACCTCTTTAGTTAGGTTTATTCCAAGTTATCTTATGGTTCTTGGTGCTATAGTAAATGGAATCGATTCTCTAATTTCCCTTTCTGCATTTTCATTGTTAGTGTATAAGAAAGCCACTGATTTCTGCACATTGACTTTGTATCCTGCCACGTTGCTGAATTGCTGTATGAGTTCTAGTAGTTTGGGGGTGGAGTCTTTTGGGTTTTCCATATAAAGAATCATGTCATCTGCGAAGAGAGAGAGTTTGACTTCTTCATTACCAATTTGGATACCTTTTATTTCTCTCTGTTGTCTGATTGCTGTTGCTAGGACTTCTAATACTATGTTGAACAAGAGTGGTGAAAGTGGGCATCCTTGTCTTGTTCCTGATCTCAATGGGAAGGCTGCAAGCTCTTTCCCATTGAGGATGATATTTGCTGTGGGTCTTTCATAGATAGATTTGATGAGGTTCAGGAATGTTCCCTCTATCCCTATACTTTGAAGCGTTTTAATCAGGAACGGATGTTGGATTTTGTCAAATGCTTTTTCTGCATCAATTGAGAGGACCATGTGGTTCTTCTCTCTTCTCATATTAATTTGTTGTATCACATTGATTGATTTGCGAATGTTAAACCATCCTTGTAGCCCAGGGATGAATCCCACCTGATCATGGTGGATGATCTTTTTAATGTGCTGTTGGATCCTGTTGGCTAGGATCTTGTTGAGAATCTTAGCATCCATATTCATTAGTGATATTGGTCTGAAATTCTCCTTTTTGGTAGGGTCCTTGCCTGGTTTGGGGATCAGGGTAATGCTGGCTTCATAGAAAGAGTCTGGAAGTTTTCCTTCTGCTTCAATTTTTTGAAACAGCTTCAGGAGAATAGGTGTTATTTCTTTGAAGGTTGACAGATACTTTTTAAAGCAGTTTTACATAGACTAATCCTAGAGCCCTGCATCAAACACAGGCTGTATGTTAGAATCATTCGGGTAGCTTTAAAAACTATGCCAGGCTTCTACCTCCAGAGGTATTAATTTAACTGTGCTGGGATGGGGCCCCAGCATTGGTAATTAAGTTGGTAATTAAAATTTTTTCCTGGTGATTTTAAAATACAGTCAAATTTAAGACTACAGCACTGAAGTTTAAGAATCTTTACATTTTCACATTGATTTATTTCATCAGTCATTTGTTCTGGCCCCTTCAGAGATGAACATCCAGTTCCTAATGATGAACTACTCAGGTGCTTGAAGAAGCATAGGTGGCCTCTGAGCTCATTAACTGAATAATCTCAAGTGTATTATCCGTTTCTTATATATCATTTGAAGATAAGGCAAGAAACTGGACTTAATTCTTCACTCAACAAACATCTGAGGACATATTATGTGTGAGAACCTGTGTCAGACACCAGGGACGCAAGCCAAATACGACCCAGGCCCTGCCAATCTAAAGCGAACAGTCTGTTAGGGAGATGCACACACAGACACCAGAACAAATGTACATTTTGGGATTGTTTGCAAAGCGTGAGGTGACAGTAAGAGCATCTATGGACACAGCTCTCCACAAAAAGCTTTCACATGTTGTTTGCTATAATCTTCACAGTTGTAGTAGTATGGGGGAGGCAGGAAAGGCGTTGTCATCACCCCCACTGCACAGGCAATTTGTGAGATTCATGGTCAAGAAACCTGTAGCTGGTAAGTAGTTGGTGAGGTAAATGTCTTCAGAGGTAAGAAATGTTCATCATGTGAAGATGGATTTAACTTTAAGAACAATCCAAAAGTTAATTCAGTGCTAAATTGAGTGAATAAGTTAAAAAAAAAATCAGATTGGGTAGTGCTTATTTTGGACTAATTTTTTTTTTTTTAAATCCAACTATAAAGAGACAAGAATGATTATTTGTTTAGCTCCCAGACTGGCCTTTAAAGCATTTCCAAAAGAGAAGTTTCACAAATGTCTTGAGCAACATAGGAGGCTCTTTGGGAAAAGATACTTCTCTTTTAGAAGAAAACTTGCTAAAAAAAAAAAAATAATAATTTTCACTGTAAATTTTTATCCCATTATTGTCTTTAGTAGCGCTGTCTAGAATCTCAGTCTCAGTTTCATCTTATACTTCCTCAAATGAGGATGCTAGGTTGGGACACCCCCTTCAGCTGGAGTCCCAAAGCTGGAGAGCCAAGGGCCCGTAGCCTGCCCCTCGGTGGTTGGTTGTTTGGCAGTCTCCTATCAGTCATCTAATTAGTAAGGAGTGCACTGTGGTTGATGATGATATCCAGGTCTTTTCTGTTATATATGTATTTTTCAAAATGCAAATCTAGCCATGAAAACTCTTCTGTGCTAAATCCTTTGGTGCTCCCCATTGTCTACACAATGAAACCCAAATTTCTTATTTAGACTTTGTAATTTGGTTTTTGATTCCAAGTTCCTGTATCACCTTCTCTGATCCCATTTATACCCCAGACATCCTGAATTACTTGCAGTTTCCTGAACAAGACCTGCACTTTCCTGCCTCTCTATGGTGATACATTTCTCTCCCTTGCCTTGGCTGAGGTGTCATCCCTTGTGGGAACCAGTGCCTGATTCCTCTCCTGGCCTGTCCTCTTTTTCTAGTGGGGTTAGGCCCTCTTCTGTACATTTCTCTAGTTTAGGCTCCCTCACTAGACTGTAGTTGCCTCAGTTTTACTTGCCTTTGCACCAGCACCAGTCACCAATGCTTGGCAAGAAGAACACTCTCAATAAATTTCTGATGAATTAATAAATGTTTCTGGGTAACCAGTCACTTCTGGTTACTTCTAAAACCTTTGGCTAGAATTTTGAATTTTTTTTTTTTTACCATTCTCCTTAATAATATTAATATATATAATTCCGAATTATTTAGCTATTACGTTTATAAATCCTTGCGTTTTCTAGGTCAGTAACTTTCAAACTCCACAACACCAGAGAAAAGGTTAACATTTCAAAAAGCTAAAACAAAGTATTCCCACCACTACTAATTTTATGTTATGAAAATCCAACACTTATCTTTCTCAAATGACCACTTAAATTGCCTATGAATTGACATTTGTCTTTTGTACTCTTTGTCTTTGAGATCTGAGGTGGGGGCAAAACACATATATTGTCCTCAGACAGCCTCCCTTGAGTTGGGTTGAAAGGCCTTGCCATTCTTTGTGAAACTGTCATCCTCATAATTTGTCTTTAGTATACTGTGTTGACAGCTTCTCATTTCTCTATTAAATTAGAATTCCTAAGAAACCCAACTAAATAACTCCTAGTTATTATTTAAGTTTATTATTCTACAGGACTACAGATAAGAAACTTAAATGATCTGGTTGAAGGTTTCTTTTGAGGGGGAGGACTGGAAAGGAGATTTGCATTTGAAAGCAAAAATAGCCCTTTTTGTTTTTAAAGAAAAATTTCAGCAAGACAAAACATTTTTCAAGTTTTGCCCACATTTGATTCTTTGAAAGGACCACACCCAGCTCTGTATCATAGATGGCCTGCAGCATACTCTTTCCACGTCACTTCTCTGGAATGTCCTACCACCCCCTTCCCACTGGTCTGTGTCCCCTATCCTTTCAAAGCCCAAGGGTAATTCCCATCCCTTATAAAAATCTTCTGACTGTCCTGGCTTTCAGTATCCTTCCTTTTGAGTTCTCTGACACTTTCTATGGAAACTTTTGTGCACTGCAGTTGGAAGACCTGAGTTATAGTTCAGTCACTAAATGCTACTGTAGGAAAGTCACATTGGTTTTCAGGCCTATTTCTTCATCTGTGAAGAGGAGATTGTGATATGTGCCCTAATTATGTCACATAATTAGAATGAGATTCAAACATCATGCCTCCACCAAGTCCAACAATTATTATTTCAATTTATTTTGTATTTTGTATATATGTGCTACACATAAACTGTGCTTGTATAAAGTTATATTTCATAATATTTTATTATACTGCATAGACTTTTTCAGATGTTTTTGTGTACACCGTCATACACACATAACTTAATTGATCTTACTTACTTTGGAGGCTTGTATGTATATTTTAAAATATATCCAGTCTTGGGTGCCTCCATGGCTCAGTTGGTTAAGCAACTGCCTTCAGCTCAGGTCATGATCCCAGGGTCCTGGGACTGAGCCCCGCATCAGGCTCCCTGCTTAGTGGGAGGCCTGCTTTTCCCTCTCCCACTAAATAAATAAAATCTTAAAAAAAAAAAAGTAAAAAAAAAAAATCATCTGTAATTCCATAGCTCATCAATAATTATTATAAATTATACAGGTACATCACTTCCTGTACTTTTCCTGTGCATCTCTCTGTATATATATATATATATATATATATATATGCATGTATAATATATATATATGGATATTTGTGTGTGTGTGCATGAAGGGATCATAATGCATATATTTTATACATTTTATAATTTGCATTTTTAAAAAAGATTTTATTTATTTATTTGACAGACAGAGATCACAGTAGGCAGAGAGAGAGGAGGAAGCAGGCTCCCCGCTGAGCAGAGAGCCTGATGTGGGGCTCGATCCCAGGACCCTGAGATCATGACCTGAGCCAAAGGCAGAGGCCTTAACCCACTGAGCCACCCAGGTGTCCTATAATTTGCATTTCATACCCAACTATACTATGATCATCTTTACATGGATAACTCTACTTTTTTACTTTTTTAAAGTTACATGGATAACTCTACTTTTTAATTTTTTTTTAAGATTTTATTTATTTGAGAGAGAGAGAGAGTGTGTGTGTGTGTGCATGAGTGGTGGGGAGAGGTAGAGAGAGACGGAAAACAGACTCCCTGCTGAAGAAGGAGCCAAAGATGGGGCTCAATCATCTGACTCTGGGATCATGACACAAGCCAAAGGCAGACACTTAACCTACTGAGCCACCCAGGGACCCCGGATAACTATACTTCTGTATCATTTAATTAGCTTTCCAGTATTTGGGGGTTCTTGAGTGGCTCAAATGGTTAATTGGTCTGCCTTCAACCCAAGCCATAATCTCAGGGTCCTGGGATCTAGCCCTAGATTGGGCTCCCTGCTCAGTGCAGAGTATGCTCTGCTTCTCCTCATACTGTCTTTCTCTCAAATAAATAAATAAAATCTAAAAAAAAAAAAAATTGTCTAATAGTTTATCCTATAGATAATTTACAATCAACCCTATGTTGTAGGATTCTTAGGCTTGTTCAGATTTTCACCTTTATAAACAAAATGCTGCTAATAGTATCTATGTGAATAAGAGAATTTTGGATTTTCTTATTTGTAGAAATTTTGTGGAAGAAAGGCTGGTACAGTATTCTTTCTTTTGGTAGCATAATTCTTTTTCTTTCAGAAATGACCCTCTCCACTCTCAGTCCAGGTTGTTGGAGTAGAATGACATCTGCTGTCCTTGTCCTAGTAAGGGGACTCATGTAATAGGCCTGCCCAGAATAACCAGTGATTACATCAGGGCATGGGCATTTGAATTTGAAAAGGCCAAACAGAATTGGTTCCAGAACTTTTCCTGGAACCATTAAGGTTGATCATAATATAATCCTAGAGCTTCTGACGGCCATCTTTGGCACCCCCTAGGGGAAGCCTGGCCTACGGATGAGGCCAACTGAGAGGAAAATGGAGCCAGGAGACAGAAAAAAGAGAATACTGGTTGAATTCTCTGGTCTACTCATGCCCTAGCTTTACTTCTTAAGCTTCCCTTGCTGATAGAGTCCCCATTTTTGTTTAAGATATTTCTATCATTTGTAATGGAGAATCTTTACTAACGTTTAGGATATATTCCCAGAAGTAGAATTCTTAGGACAACAATTTGTACATTTTTAAGGTATTTCATATGAATGGTCTAACTTCACTCCGGAGAGGATTTATCAATTTACACCCTCATTGGCAAAGTGCCTTATTTTCCTTAATAGCTTTTGCTTTCCCTTTTCTCCCATGTTTTTGGCTATCTGTATTTCTTCTTTTGTGATATGTGTGTCTATCCTTCGCCCACTGGAAAAAAACGTGATATTCAGCTTTTCCATTTGGATTTGTGAGAAATTTTACTATATTAAAATATAAATCTATATTCATCACATATATTCAAAATGCCTTTTCTAGCTTATCATTTGTCTTTTAATTTTATTTTTTTCTGTTGAGTTTTACTTACCTATTTCCTTTCTTCCTCCCTCCACCCTTCTTTTCTTCTTTCCACCCTCTGATATAGAACTTTACAGTTTTTTATATAGTCATTGTGAGCAGCCTCTTCCTTTGTGGCCTCTGTCCTTAAAGTCATACTTAAGTCTTTCTTCACATTAATACCATGTAAATTATCCACCTAAATTTTCAACACCACTTTTACAGTTCTCTTTTCATAATTTTGGCATCTGACTGGGAAAGATCATTACTTTCTTACTCTTAAACAACATTTCTCAAAATTTGTTTATTTTTTAAAATAGATTCTGTTTTTTTTAAGAGGTTTAGATTTACAGAAAAATTGAGCAGTTAGTACGGAGAGTTCCCTTATACCCTCAAACCAATTTTCTCTATTATTACCATCTCATGTTAGTATGGTACATTTGTTACACTTAATGAACCAATATTGATACCTTGTTATTAAATCCATAGCTTATTTATATTTCCTTAGTCTTATGGACTAAACTGTGTTCCCCCAGATTCATAAGTTGAAGACCTAACTCCCAATATGACTGTCTTTGGAGATATGGCCTTTATAGAGGTAATTAAGATAAAATGTCATTCTGTAATACGAATGTTGAATAATTATGTCGCACATCTGAAACCAATGTTATATGTTAATTATACCTCAATTAAAAAAAGATTACATGAGGTCATAAAAGTGTGCCTTAATCAAAAGACCTAATGTTCCTAAAAGAAGAGTAAGAACCACGAAGAGCATATGCACACAGAGAAAAGGCCATGTGATAACAGAACAAGAAGGCGGCTATCTGCAAGCCAAGGAAAGAGGTCTCTTTAGAAATCAACCCTGCTGGGGCGCCTGGGTGGCTCAGTGGGTTAAGGCCTCTGCCTTCAACTTAGGCCATGATCCCATGGTCCTGGGATCGAGCCCCACATTGGGCTCTCTGCTTGGCAGGGAGCCTGCTTCACTTCCTCTCTCTCTCTGCCTGCCTCTCTGCCTACTTGTGATCTCTGTCAAATAAATAAAATCTTTAAAAAAAAAAAAACCTCAACCCTGCTGACATACATTTTCATCTTAGACTTCTAGCCTCCAAACCTGTGAGAAAATAAATTTCTATTGTTTAAGCCACCTAGTCTGTGGACTTTTGTTATGGTAGCCCTAGGAGATTAATACACTTAGCTTTTACCTAATGTCCCTTTTTCTATTCCAGTATCCCAATCAGGATATCACACTCGTTGTCATGTCTCCTTAGGCTATTCTTGGCTATGGTGATTTCTCAGAATTTCCTTGTTTTGATCCCTTTGACAGCTTACAGGAGCACTTGTTGGGTATTTTGTGGGATGCCTACACTGATGGAAATTATCTGATGTTTTTCTCATGATCACAGTGGGCTTATGGGCTACTGGGAGGAAGACCACAATGTAAAGTGCAATTTTCATTACATTATATCAAAAGCAAATACTATCAACATGATTTATGATACTGATGTTGACCTTGATCACCTCACTGAGTGCCTTTCAGTTTTCTCCACTCTAAAGTTACTCTCTGCCCTCCCCATCCCCAGCCCCAGCTTTCCATCTTGTACTCTTTGGAGGGAACTTATTATGCGTAGCCCATACCTAAGGAGTGAGAAGTTATGCTTTCCTACTCTTTCTTAAAAATTTTCTTGGCTATTTTTGCTTATATATTTTTCTCCATCCTTCAACTGGTATTTTTATTTGGAGTATATTAGGTTTATGAAATAATTTTGAGATAATTTGTTTTTTGTTAAAAATTAAGCATTCTAGAAACATAGTATACCTATCTATTTAGCCATAAAACAGGTTGCGTTTTCTTAATTAAAAAAAAAAAAAAAAGTTTTCTGGGCACCTGGGTGGCTTAGTTGGTTTAGTGTTTTCCTTTGGCTCAGGTCATGATCTCAGGGTCCTGGAATCCAGCCCCATATTGGGCTCCCTGTTCAGTGGTGAGTCTGCTTCTCTCTTTCCCTCTGCCCCTATTTGTGCTTTCTTTCTCAAATAATAAAATCTTTAAAAAAATGTTTTCTAAGTGATTATATTAGAGCACTAATTAATTGATTAACTGATACTGATCTGTGTGTACTAATTGTGTATCTGGCCACAATAATGAAGTCTTAGAACTTCTGGTAGGTAACTTTGGATTTTCTAGATCGCAAATAACTTGGTTTCTTCCATTCCATTTTTACATATAAGTAACTAAAGAGAAGATAATGAACTTACTTATCAAACTGGAATCTGCTTCCCAGTTCACAGTCAAGAAACTTTGGAAGTCTAAAGATGACAGATACTGTTACAGGTACTTTTGCTGCTAATGAAAAATAAAGATCAAAAAATTTCTGCAGAATCTGGGTAACTAAGTTAAACATTTGGTACTTATTGTAATTTTAAGAAAGCATATCTAATAATAAGCTTTTAGTTTTCCTTCAAATAAATTAATTAAAACTCATCATATAGAGAATAATGACATTATCAACCCCAAATATTACAACTCTTTTTTTTCTGTGATTCTGTGTTCACTTTTGATACGGTTTAAAATGTAAATGGCAATTTTGTTTAAACTTTTGACATTTTCATATGATTTCTAGAATATATTTTAAAATATCAATTGGATGATTCTTCCATTTTGATAGTATCTTCCCACGGTCAGCGACTCTGACAAGTTTCTATTTATGAAGAATCTCATTTGGTCTTCTGCAGCATTATTTACAGTCCTTAATAAAATGAACACTAATTAGGGAACAAGGTTTATAATCCTATACTATCAAAATGTAATATTTAGGTGAAAACAATATAAATTTTTAATTTTAGAACTTTTCTCCATCACTGATTATAAGTAACTTAGGGTTCTCTTTTCACAAATGTTAAAGCTTCTTTAGGAATTAAGAAGTTATAGGGTTAAAGTATCACTCCATATAAAAGTACTATGAGTCTTTTTCAACGTGAATTAGATAGTAGAAATGACAGTAATTCATATGAAGAGACAGAAAAAACATGAGTGAGGCCAGAGATCAAAATGTGTTAAAAAACAAACAAACAAACAAACAAACAAACATCCAGATAAGTGAAGTCACTGGGATTCTTCATGTCCAGCAGAGTAGGGCAACACAGGACAGAGGTGACTGAGAAGCAGAAGAGGCTAAATAGGAGAAGGAAATCAAGGAGGAAAAGGATGAAAGAACACTCAAAATAGGAGACAAACAGTGACTTAAAGGAAGCAGAGAAAAATGCAGACAGAAGTGGCCAAAACTTAGAAGAGTGATTTAAAAATTGACCGTGGGAGGACAGCAGTAACAAAAATTTAAAAAAATGTTTTTAAATATTTGAAATACAAATGAAGATAAGTATAGGAAAATAGAGCATTAGGTAAACCAAGAAAGATGCTGGCCTATGGAAAAAGAAAACAAAGATAAACACTAGTCGAATTTTTTTTAATCTTCACCATTAACATGGGAAAACTTCCTTTCTTCTGAATTTTGAATGAATGTTAATAGTATTTCTTCCTTGGTTTGGGGTTTTGAAAAGCCAACTCTTAAAAAAACCTTTTGTTTCTGTCATTTAAAAAGAAAAAAAAATAATCCTCATAGAGTGTCTTTAATAAATATTGAGTATTTTTGGAGCAAAAGTGAAAGATGTAATTTTTAAAATAGTTTCATCAGCATGGGAATAACTTCTCAGCTTTCCCGCTTATCTAACATGCTTCACACTCAGTAGGATACAGGTGGAAAGGTTTAAGAAGCTTTCCAGAATAAATCTGAAATACACATTCTAACACCTGCCCTGGGGTTTAACCAACTGGTCAGCCAATAACATTTAATCTATGGCTAGTGAACTAACAAAACAATTTGGGAAGATGGAGTTCTCAGTCAAAAAGTCCTGGTAAGCAGCTGGGGTACATGGCTATCTGCCCATCTCTCTCAGAACAAATCCATGAACAAAGCAAACTTACCTAATGTGATAGAAATTTATTTCAGTTCAAACTATAAAAGCAGAGTCAATACAGAAGAGTTTTCTTTAGAGAGAAAAAAAAGGCAGAAAAAGGTGACTTCGGGGACTGGTGGAAGGGCTTAGAAATAAAATAACCATCTTTCCCACGGTCAGCGACTCTGACAAGTTTCTATTTATGAAGAATCTCATTTGGTCTTCTGCAGCATTATTTACAGTCCTTAATAAAATGAACACTAATTAGGGAACAAGGTTTATAATCCTATTCCTTGTTTCATTTTATCACTACTTTAGAACTTGGCTAAGAGGAATAGAAGAAAAACATTTACATTATACTGAGCTTGTAATTCTCTGCTCTCTAAAGTGATGATGTTCTTTTGCATTATATTTAAATTTTATTTTCAACTGATAACCCCTCCACCCTTCCCTTTTCTTAGTACCCGCTCAAGGAGAAAAAACAATATTTCATTAATGAGGCATTACTGTTTACCATAAAATTATCAAATCTCAAGTTTATTTTTTTTCAAAAAGAATTATGATAAAAACTATAGTTGCAACTTATTATGGGTTAATTAAGAAAAGGTCATAAAATTTGTCAAACATTATAGTAATGGTATAAATTCCAATAATTATTTTGATAGATCTACTAACAAATACAGAGGAATTACTTTTCAAAAATAACAATGACAATATAAAAAATGAGAATAACAAAACATTTATTGAGCATTGATACCCTGCTAAATCCTCTAAAAAAAGTATTTCATTTAGTCCACAAACTAACCTATCAGAATTACAGTTTAACCTATCCTATTACGGTGTAAGGAACAGGATTAGAAAGATTATACAATTTGCCTAAAATCACATAGCTAGGAAATTTCCAAGTGGGGATTCAAAGCAGGTTTGGCTCCAAATTCCATACTCATAACCAATCTATTCTTTATATTCCCATGGAAAATTATGACTAAATGTGGGTAAATGAGGCACTTCTTTTTAAGTTAAACTTTTAAATCACTTTCTGAATTTTAAGTCTTCAAATAATACAGGGTTTATAATATTAAGGACATGGACTTAATATCTATACCATGATTTTAAGAGAGATAGACAATTTTTGACCAAAAATTTATAATAAAGTCCTGAAGTCACTTGTTTGGCCTTGTTACCACAGTTTACAAAAAACAACAACAACACTGCTTTAACAAGCAAATGTGAAAAATATGTAGGTTGGAGAAATTGTTACAATATAAAATCACACACACACACACACACACACACTTGAACTAAGCATGATTAGCTGTTTTTGAGGTCTACCACCTACTAGCTATGAGATCTTGACCAAAATTACTTAACCTTTGTATGCTTCAGATTCTTCCCACATAATCTGGGCATAAGAATAAGATCTAGCTTATAAATTTAAACAAGATTGATGCTTTGTACATGTTCAGGAAAAGTTAGCTCCTTCTTAAAACTTTTATTTCTACTAAAAAACAGGCCAAGCCCAACATTTTAAATATTATGGCCAACTGAATTAGCTGCACACAAGGAACAGAAAGAACATTATTATTAAATTTAACTTGGTTATCTTCAATAATACCAGAGAGGATAAGAGGTGTTAATAATTCAAAATGGTAGGTAGTAGGAAGAATATATATATATATATATTTTTTTTTTTTTGGTAGTAGGAAGAATATTAATGAATGTCTTTGGAAGATGACTTTGTGGTTTACATATATATATATGGCCACCCTAGATGTCCTGGGGATTGACATCATGTATAACAAAAGTGAGATATTATCCACTATATGACTTTGTTAATCCTTTGTGCTTTTTTGTTCAGTACCAGGGAGATGGAAAAAATTCTGTTGAAACTTCTCATAAAACATTTATAAACTTATACTATAAAATGGCAATCAAATATCCTAGATTTTGTTCTTTTTTTTATTCTTCATGCTACTTATTTTCCACATGCAATCTTTTCCATTACTTTGAAGGTAGGGAGTTTGTCTAAAGACTGATTATTTCCTTTTTGGCACTGGGGCTGCAATTCAGGTAGTGGCCACCTGTTAAATAATGGGACCTTTTATTGATTCCAGGGTCAATTGTCTAAGATTTTTCCAGGTGTGGTTACCTCAGAGAAAATACGAATGGAGCAACATTATCCAGATGCTTAAGCTTTTAAAGTAAAAATATGTGTTGAACAATAAAGGTCCAACTTGCTTACCAGATATTAAATAGTATTATATGGCTACAATAATTTAGTAGTGAAGTACTGACACAGGAGTAGACAGAAAAATCAATGTAAAATAATGAAACTGACCCCAAAATATTCCTAAGTCCTTACTCTATGTAAAGGATGTGTTTAATAGCAGTGGGGGAAAACACAGGACTATTCAATTGTGGAAGTTAGCAATATAGAAAAAAGTGCTGCAAGAGTAATTTAACATAATCACGAAATAATCAATTCAAGGTAAAGATGTCAGTTAAAAATAAAAATAAAATTATAAAACACTTAGAGAAAGATACAAGTAGGTATTTATATAATCCTGGCATTATGAAAACCTAAAGAGTGACACTGGGCCACAAACATGAAGAAAAAATTGGCAGATTTAGCAATGCATATTTAAAACTCCACGTTAAAAGCAAAACAAAACAACAATCATAATGGCAAACTAGTAAAAATATTTAAAACCAAAAATATCTTTCATATGTAAAAAATTTTGTAAATCAGCAAGAAATATATAATCATACAATAAACAGCCACCACCACAAGGTGATGAAATATAAATGGACAGTTAACATCTTAAAAAAGTTCAACTTTTTTTTTTTTTTTTTTTAAGATTTTATTTATTTATTTGACAGAGACAGATCACAAGTAGGCAGAGAGGCAGGCAGAGAGAGAGAGGAGGAAGCAGGCTCCCTGCCGAGCAGAGAGCCCGATGCGGGACTTGATCCCAGGACCCTGAGATCATGACCTGAGCCGAAGGCAGCGGCTTAACCCACTGAGCCACCCAGGCGCCCCAACTTTTTTTTTTTAAAAAAGATTTTATTTACTTACTTGAGAGGGAGAGAGAGAAAAGGAGAACACAAGCAGGGGGAGTGGCAGGGAGAGGGAGCAGGAAGCCAGCTCCCTACTGAACAAGGAGCTCAATGTGGAGCTCAGCCCCAGGACCCTGCGATCATGATCTGAGCGGAAGGCAGATGTTTAACCGACTGAGCCTTTTGACTGAGCCATTGTCTGAGCCACCCAGATGCCCCTAAGAAGTTCAACTTCACCAGTAAACAAAGAAATACAAAATAATACAAAGTAGAAACTGGCAAAGATTAATGTATCTTTATCTGTTATCTGTGATATATTACAACATACACATAACATAATACTTTGGAGAAATCAGCAACTTCATACATTGCTGGTACAGGTATAAATGATTTAACTTTCTGGAATGCAATCTAGCAAGGATGTTATCAAGACACACCTGAGCTGACAAAAATCAGAATGTTTTGGGGCAAAGAACTGGCTGAAAGGGGCAGGAGGGAACTTCCAGGGGTGATGTATATGTTCTAGCACTTGTGTTGGTGGTGTTTAAATGGGTGTAGGCAATTTTTAAAATTGAACAAATTATTTTGAGCATAAGAGGAGCAATTTCTTATATGTAAATTATTCCTTGTTAAAGTGAAAAAAAAAAACATATTTAACTCAGAAGTTTCACTTCCTTTAACCTAAGGAAATGACAGTGAACTTACAAAATATGTTAACTTGGATTATTCACTCATGAAAAATTGGATAAGTTTTGAATAATAATTTCCATTCAATTCAAATTCTCCATTCTAAAAGTGTACATATATATATGGATAGAAAGAAGCATTAATGATCACTCTCTGGGGTATGAAATTACTATTGACTTTTTCCTTCCTGTTCTTTTTCAATATTTCTTATATTGACTATTATAAACACAAATTAGGTTAATTTGGAGACTCGATATGACAATTTGTGTAAATTTTATCTAAAAATTCTGAAAGAAGATGGCACAATTAAAACTCTTTTTATAAAGAGTATATACAAATTCCGCATCTTCACTAAATTTCACCTGAAATCTTACTATTGGGTTTTTCTGTCCTACTTTAAGCATCATTTAACTTTCAAATATGGTTAAAGTAATGGAGCTTTTGTTCATCTTTTCTTGATTGCCCGTGTACAATGGGAACTTTCATTTTGTACTGGCTTGGTTGCTATCTGTAACTCCCATTGTGAAATAAATTTTTACTGCTTTGTGCTTAATCCCAAGGACCCTGGCTCCTTAAATTTTCTTCCCAATAAAAATGAACTACTTATGCCTACAGGGCCTTTCTCTGTTTCAAAAAAAGATTGTAGAGAGAGTCCAAGTCCATAATCTATGATTGTGTCTTCCCAGGATAGAAAAGGTAGTCTTGTCCACTCTCCTTTTCTTTCTCTGAATGCTAAATTTACATCAGCTATACTCTGGAAGACAGGATTTTATAATCTCGATTCAGCTAAAGAAATTGCTTTATAATACTTCCTTTTCTCAAGACATTTTAAAATAGAGCCATCAAGCACAACTAGTATATTTACTGAATTTACATTCCTTTTTGGTCACAGACAACAGAACTGAGGTAAAATAACATTTGCCTTTTCTTTATATATTATTTTTCTTTGATAGTATTACATGAAGACAACTATGTAACAATTTGTCAGTTTAATTAAGAACGTTTACTTTGTGCTGCTTTAGTAATTTGTCAGGCTTTACCAATATTACCCCAGTATTATACATGCCCCCTTCCTCTCTCACACCTAATATTCCCTGAGTATTTCCTTAGCATCGAGCACTTTATAACTTTATACCTGCTTTACATGAATTATCTCACTTAATTCTAATAATAATCCTGAGGTAGACATTGTTATCTCCACTTTACAGGTGAAGAAACTGAGGCTTGCAACAGAGGTTGCTTGCTCAGGCAGTTTGATTTAACAGCTTGCAATATAATTAAAGGGTAATTCAACATGTAGGATTACAGAGACTCTCCATGGTGGTGCATTGTTTTTCTGTTCTTCTTCTTCTTTTTAAAGATTTATTTATTTGCAAGAGAGAGCGAGAGAGAGAGCACAAGCGGGCTGAAGGGCAGAGGGAGAAGCAGATTGAGCTGATCAGGGAGCCTGATGCAGGACTCAAATTCAATCCTGGAATTCCAGGATCATGATCCAAGCTGAAGGCAGATACTTAACTGACTAAGCCACCCAGGTGCCCATGGTGGTGTATATCTTTAAAAGAATGTAGAAAGTATTCTGAACATGAGGATGGATGATATATGCTGTAACCACCTCTGGAAGACAGATATTATGATTTAGAATCAAAGGTCTATGAACGTCAAGTTGATTCCCCCCGCTTCACTCTATTAATTATTACTTCATGTTGAAATCACTGTTCTGGAAGCAGCATGGGGTCTTATGTGTGACCAAAAGCCTCACCATTTATGACTGTGTGATCTTGGGCAAATAACCTACTTATCTAGGCCAAAGCTTCCTCATTTATAGAATGGGACTAACCCTAATTACCTGATGGAGTTGTAAGAAACAAATCCACCATAGCTGGTCTCTAACCTATGAGCCCTCTGAGGGTTAAATGAGGGAAGATAGCATTAAGGTCCTAGCAGGATACCTGAAATACAGCACATGCAAATATCTGCTTCAAGAATGAATTGGTAGGATTCAGAGCCACCTTTAACTCCTACTACCAGTAGAAGAATAGGATTGAAAAGCATAAAAAGTTTGAATATTTAAAGTCAAGTATAAGTGACTTCTACTCCATCAGTTATTTTGTATTAATCTGAATAACTGATAATTGGGTAAAAATATACTTAACAGGCTATTGTTAAAAGGAAATAATAAGACTGCACACTATAGTAACTCTGCAGACTTGCTAAAACTAAAAAGTCTGTGATATAAACATAAACACTCCATAAGCAAAGAAAAAAAAATTAATCTAGGCACCGACCTTACAGACTTGACAAAAAAATTATTCAAAATGGATTATAGGGGTGCCCGGGTGGCTCAGTGGGTTAAAGCCTCTGCCTTCAGCTTAGGTCATGATCCCAGGGTCCTGGGATTGAGCCCCACATCGGGCTTTCTGCTCGGTGGGGAGCCTGCTTCCTCCTCTCTCTCTGCCTGCCTCTCTGCCTACTTGTGAACTCTGTCTGCCAAATAAATAAATAAATAAAAATCTAAAAAAAAAAAAGAGGATTGTAGACCAAAGTAAATAAGTCACAGATATGAAAAGCATGGCATAGGGAATATAGTCAATAATACTGTAATAACATTGTATGGTGGCAGAAGGTGATGACACTTATTGTGGTTGAGGAATGTAGAGAACTGTTGAATCAATGTCATATACCTGAAACTAATATAACACTGTATGTTAATTATACTTCAATTAAAAAACGGATCAAAGACTTAAATGAAACATGTAAACGTGTAAAACTCCTGGAAGATAACATAGGAGAAAATCTAGATGACTTTGGCTATTAGATGCAACACCAAAGGCATGATCCATGAAACAAGCAATGGAGAAGACACACTTCACTGAAATTAAAAACTTTTGCTCTGTGAAAAACAATGTCCAGAGAATGAGAAGACAGGCCGCAGACTGGGAGAACATATTTACAAAAGACACATCTGAATATGCAAAGAACTTCTAAAACTCAATAGTAAGAAAGTGAAAACCTGATTAAAAAGCAAGCAAAAAACCTTAGCAGGCACCTCACCAAAGTAGATAGAAAGATGGCAAACAGCATGTAAAAAGATGATCAACATCATAGGTCACCAAGGAATTGAAAATTAAAATAACAGTGAAATACCACTCCCACACCTATCAGAATGGTCAAATCCAAAACACTGAGAACACCAAATGCCAGTAAGGAAGTCAAGCAACAGGAACTCTCATTCACTGCAGCAGGAATGCAAAATGGTCAAGCCACTTTGGATGAGTTGTAAGTTAAACATGCTCTTACCATATGCTATAGAAGTCATGCTCCTTGGTATTTACCCCAAAACTTATGTCCACAGAAAAACTTACACATGGATATTTACAGCAGTTTTATACATAATTGCCAAAACTTGGAAGCAAGTGATTTTCCCTTTAGTAGGGATGTAAACTATACTACATACAGACAATGCACTATTATTCAGCACATAAAAAAAAGAGCTATGAAGCCATGTAAGGATGTGGAGGAATCTTAAATGCATATTACTAAGTGAAAGTAGCCAACCTGAAAAAACTTCATACTCTGTGAATCTGGAAAAGGCAAAACTATGCACACAGTAAAATAATCTCTGGTTGTCAGCATTATCTGGAAAGTGAGAGATGAAGAAGCAGAACATAGAGAATTTTTAGGGCAGTGCAACTACTCCGCATGGTATTACAATGGTGGATACATGCCGTTATACATTTGTCCAAATCTATAGAACATATATCACCGAGAGTGAGCCCTAATGTAAACTGTGGCCTTTGAGAGATAATGATGTGTGAATGTAGGTTCATCATATTTAACAAATGTACCTCTCTGGTGTGAGATATTGATAGTTGAGATGGCTGTGTGTTAGGGGAAAGGAGAGGCAGGGGAATATGGGAACTCTACACTTTCTGCTTATTTTTGCCGTGAATCTAAAACTGGTCTAAAAAAATAAGGTCTATTACAAAACACTTCTGAAAAAGAAAAAAAAAAACAGTTAAGTATCAGTTTGGAATTGTAGTGGGCATGGTAAAAATTATGTTGGAAGCAGGTCTAGACCAATAGGTTGGGCACATTTAATTCAGAAAGCATTACTTTGGTACTGCTTGAAAACAAGGATCACAAACTGGGAAGTTGAATAAAGGTTCCAAGGACCTATAGATTGGGTTTTATATCTAACAAAAAAGAATCATCATGAAGCAGTGACACAATGACTAAAGATGCTTTAGTCCACCAGTTCTCAAAGTGTGACTGGGGGCTCTTTATGTCTCCAAAGTCGGTTATTTAAGTATGAATATGAAAACATTATTTGCCTTTTTTATTCTTATATTATGAATGTACAGTGGAATTCTTCAGCAAATACCTGATGTGTAATATCAAAACGGAGTGCAGAAGCAGATGTAAGAATCCAGCTGATCTGTTATGTCAGATATTAGAGATGTGTAAAAAAGGTAGATCAATGCTACTCTTCTTACTAGACTTTCTCCCATGAAAATACAATGGTTCTTTGTAAAAATTTTATTTATGTTAACATGAAATGATTTTAGTGATTTTTTTTTTAGTTTTAAATTTTAGAAGGTAAATATCAATAGATATATTTCATACAAATAAAAGCTCTTTGGAGTCCTCACTAATTTTTAAGAGTATAAAGGGGTCCAGAGATAAAATTTTTGAGATCTGCTGCCCTAACTAATGCTAAGGGGTAAAGAAGATCTCTCACTTGGCTAAGGTGGGCTTTCACTGTTCTCACAGTGTTTGTCCTCATACCTATATCTGGGTTTGTCTACATTTACTTACTACCCATGCCTGGTAATGTCCTGACTCCACTGAAGTGGAGACTATAATTAAAATATTCATCTGTAGTTATTGCATCCTTTATTCAATACATGACTGAGCCATATACAAATTACAGTATGTATTATACACAAAAGGTGTTTAAAGCTTTGCCAGTGAGATGAAGCAATGTCCTTCAATGGTACCTTATAAGGAGCTCTGAATGGGCCTATCAATAATTACTTTTACGTCTGCATTATTAAATTTTCACAATTTTGGATATTCAGACAACTGGTTCTTGTTATTTCTATGCTATGCTAACTCCAGAGGAATGCTTGAAAACTACTTCATGCTAAACCTTGGTTCTTGAACTCCAATCACTAGCACAAACAAACTGTGACTAATGGACAAACTGATTTTTAATGCAAGTCAAGGTACAATAATAAAACTGAAAAACAAAAACAAATAAAAGAAGAATCTAGATTCAAAAGTTCTAACCTATAAGATTATCTTGGAAGGAGAATTTTTCAGAACCAAGAACAAAACCACTTAGACCTGAGGATGCTGAGGAATCATGATGAAATCTGTACCAGTTTTATTAAAAACAGAAGCAAACCAGACTGTGTGTTTTTTAAAACTTTAAAAGGGCAAAGCATTTTTTGTAAAATGTTATTCTCTTTCACTAAGTACAGCAGAGTACCTTAATTAATTCTTGAGATTCTCACAGCCCTAAAAGCAAGTCATAAAAATGGTATTTACATGGGAGTATAAACTGGAATGACATTTTGGGAGGGCCACTTGAAAATATTTAGCAGAAACCCAATATGCATACCCACTGAGTAAGAAATTCCAGTTTTGCAATTAATCCAGAGGAAACTGGCAATGATGAAGACATATGGATGTTCACTACAGTGTTGTATATAATGATAAAAACTGGAAAGAGCCTAAATATCCAGCAACATAGGGCTGATCAAGTAAACTATGGTTTACCATATAATGGCATACTATGTGGCCATGATACAAAAATGTAAAAATTAATTATAAAATTATATATGGCAAGGAAAAGTACTTAATCAATATATATACTTAATCAGTATACTTATTATATATTGCTGAGGGGAAAAAAGCAAGTTGTAAGATTACAGCATTATATAGTTTCATTTCTGCAAAATATATATATATGTGCATAAATTAATAGTATTTACTGCTGAGTTTTGGATTACAGTGATTTTTATTTATTTTCTTTGAGGGTCTGAATTCTGATTTGCTATAGTGAACGTCTTTTCTTTATATAATAAAAATAATTATTAAAATACTTGAGGCAACCATTGCAATTGTTAGTATTTCTCTAATTCTTATGATACTGAATACTGTCTATACTATGGAAAGTGGTAGAGGAGAGTGAGGCGAGAAGACAAGGAGGGAGCAAAGCAGACAGATTTTATACTGTTTATTATTTTATCATGAATATTTGTGATAAAGTATTAGGTTAATCTTGGATTTAGCAATCTGGAAAAAAATTCAAAGGAATTTAGTAGCAAATAGTTAAATGTTCATAAAATCACACTTTAATCTCATAGATTTAATTTTTCTCCTCTCCTTGGAATGCTGGTTTTGTTCCTTAGGAGCAGGTGGCTTTCTTTTTTATGTCTCTCTATTATTTTGTCAGACACAGCTCTCTCAAAACTTTTCTGGGAACTAACCAAGCTTTATCTAACCAAACCCAAAATGGCATGTGGATTTCATCCACATGGTCATATGAATCTGTTGGCTGATGACTCCTGCCATATATCTAATCGGTTTTATAAAATCCATGCTTGAAGAAGGATTCTATAGCTATAAGAGTGTGATGCTGTGGGATGAAGGAATGTAGTGGCAAGGAGGCTACTTTAGCTGGTACATGGGAATCTGGGAGCCATCACTGCCACCAAATATTGGCAGCACATATCCCAACAAAGGAAGAATCCTAATAATTTTGAGTGAAAAATTTCTATCATGCATTTCAGCTTAGATCTACTAATAACGCTTCTTTAAATGCTTTGTTAGTGAAATCTGGGAATAATTATCAAACACCATATACAGTGTTTACAATAGAATCATATTTCTTTTCTTTCTCTCCCCCTCCCACTTTTTTTTTTTTTTTTTGCATAAAAAGTAGAATGCTGCTGAATGGTACCCAAATGTCTGTTGTATACCATGCCAATACAGCAGCTCAGCCAAAAATGCGAATAGAAGAGTTTGCCAAGTAAAAGAAAACATAACAAATTGGTAATAGTTTCTATCTTGACAGAAAATGAAAATGATCCCTCAATGTGTGGTCACTCATGTGGACACATAAAAATGTCTGAGAAGCAATCATTTTACCTCAGATAACAGACCCTGACAGTGTAGTACAGCACTGGCTGACTTTCACTTCTTAGAAAAGCAGTAACCGTGACCTACAAAATAGTCTGGTAACCATGTAATTTATGCATAACACACATGCACATGCCATGCACTCATAATATTTGCCATAAATCATTCTGAATATAAGACTTCTTTTCTGAGTGGAATATACTTTATGAAAGATGATCTAAATCACTAGAGATCTGATAAAGTGGAATGGGTGTATTTAGGAACAGAAAGGATGTTGTTGCTTACCAAGCTACAAAATTTCAATTGTCTATAGTGCAATAAAAAGGGTCCCATGTATTCTGTATGATTCTCTTTAGTACCCTGAACACAAAAGGTATTTTACTAGATGTTAAATAAAACAAATACGAAAAATGTGTACGTACAGAGTTTATAGTTCTGACTTTCTGTTAAGGAGACTGCAACTGAAGGTAGAAATGAACCCCCTGAAGACCATGTCTTTAACTTACTTACCTTTCCTTGACCACTTATTTTTGTTCCCCAGATGGAGAAGTGGTCAACATCATTGACCAGTGATTTTACCATCTGGTAAAGTTTTTCCATTTGTTTACTTTCTAATGAAGATGTTAGGACATAGATTGTACTGTGAAATCACCACAAAAGCAAGAATGACAATTTTAAAAACACTAATGATATCTGAAGCTAATGAGGAATTCACAATGAGAAAATACTGAACCAAGTGGCTAGGAAGAACCCTGGGAAGTTAAATGGTCTTGCCAAGTTAAAAGTAAATTTGAATCCTGCGGGTTATGAGTTTCAAATGAAACTTCTGGGTTTAAATTTGTTGGTGACTTTCCTGTTCAATAAAAAAGGACTTAAATGGCTTATAAAAAGGTTAAAAAAACTTATTGGGCATCAAACTGCTCTTACAAAACACCATCTTGATGAGTTAAGTGTAAATGAATCAGAAACACATGGATCATGTTTTCTTAAAAAATGCATATGGATTCAAAAATAAGGGGAAGAGGACTTGGCAAAACATTTTTTTATGTGGTGGCTGAACCCAAAACATTTGAAAGATATTTTGAGACATTCAAGGAATCCAAAATAAAACTAAACCTGTCCAGTCATATAAAAAACAGAAAGTTCTTCTTTGTAATGTGCATTTATCTCCATGGGTCAATCAACTGTCACTGAGCCTTCCCCTTTGGCACAGGACAGTGGGAGAAGCCAGCTTCTGCCTTTATTTATTTTTTTTTTAAAGATTTTATTTATTTATTTGACAGAGACAGATCACAAGTAGGCAGAGAGGTAGGCAGAGAGAGAGAGGAGGAAGCAGGCTCCCCGCTAAGCAGAGAGCCGGATGCGGGACTTGATCCCAGGACCCTGAGATCATGACCTGAGCCGAAGGCAGCGGCTCAACCCACTGAGCCACCCAGGCGCCCCAGCTTCTGCCTTTAAACAACTTTGAATTTAAGTGTAAACAAATACTCATAAGTCATAGAAACCCATTTAAAAAGTCTCAGGGTTAAAAAAAAATAACCTAGTCATACAGAAACTATATCTTGAGAAATACATAGGTACTTAAGGGTCCTAGGGGAGGTAGGATTCATTCCATTCAAAAAATCATCCCCTCAGCCCTTTTGATTAAAGTTATATATAGTCATAGAATCTTGCTTAAATGTTTTATTAATAAGTGTTTTTATGTCTTTTTTAATGTGTGTCCCAGCCCTCTTTCCTCCACCCTCTAGATTTGTGAGTACTCAACAAATCTTGCTGACTGGTTTCCTGGAGGATGGGAGTGTTGAGCAGTTTTGAAATAGGAGAGAGATGCTGTCTGGCAGAGAGGAGTGAGGCTATGATTCTGGGTTGGGGTAATGGCACATGTGACAGTTCAGAGGTTCCAGAGGGTGAGTCATATGTGGGGGGTGACCCACTGGCTTGCTTGCAGCAATGTGCTGGAGCCAGGGTGAGTGGGAGGTGAGGGCAGTTAGGTGTGGGGAGTCCTAATATACTACATGTGAAGTCAACTGGAGGACAGAGGAGTGTGATAAGGGAAAGCGCAATTCTTATTCCCTTTTTGCCATTATAGGATAAAGTGTTAAGGATAGGACATATACGAGTCATTAATTCCTTTATTTCTTATCAGTGTCTTAAAAAGCTGAAAAATAGCCAAAGAAAAAAATAAGTTGACTGCGTATGAATTGCTAGGATCTTGTAGGTCATAAATTTTAAGAGGAACTTAGTAGGATTATGAAATGTATTACTGAGTCCTAAAATGTTTGTGGGACAGTGTAAAAAATTAATGATTTAGAATCTTTTGAGGCTGCTTTCTAGCTGTTTAATGTGAATCTTATCTTTTCCACAATATTAGAAAGTTATTTAGGACAGGGAGAAAGTCACATATTTCTTGTATATTTTCTGCTGGCTAGCATAATACTGGGAACACACCGAGCACTCAATAAATGCTTACTCAAGTGAAATGAAGTCAAAGGTGCTGAGGCCCTATATAACGACAAGGGGATGATGAAAGATGAAGTCTGAAAGAGAAAAAGAAGGGCGATATAGTGGGAATGTCCTAATAGCGTCTCTGCCCTGAGCCTTTTGTTCAGGGTTAATACAGAGGAATCAAAGCCCTTACCATCCTTCATCATCTTCTACTTCTGCTTCAGAAACG
This sequence comes from Neogale vison, assembly GCF_020171115.1. Taxonomy (NCBI): domain Eukaryota; kingdom Metazoa; phylum Chordata; class Mammalia; order Carnivora; family Mustelidae; genus Neogale; species Neogale vison. The sequence continues at coordinate 223,071,894 of NC_058091.1, forward strand.
TCATTCTCAGGAGTTTCAGCAATTGCTTGAGTGAGTTTAGATTTAAACTGGTTCAGCAGCGCCAGGGTCTGAAATAACAATTACACTGCTAAGTTCTCTGATAAGGATAAATATAATTTTATAAAACTGCAACAAACCTTGAAATTGCTTTGTTTGCATCTGCATTGACATTTTCCCTCAGACACAGGTGACTGCTTTCTGACTTAGGGAACATAAATTTGCTTATATAAAAGATTCTTAGGGACGCCTGGGTGGCGCAGTTGGTTGGACGACTGCCTCTGGCTCAGGGCGTGATCCTGGAGTCCCGGGATCGAGTCCCACATCAGGCTCCCAGCTCCATGGGGAGTCTGCTTCGCTCTCTGACCTTCTCCTCGCTCATTCTCTCTCTCACTGTCTCTCTCTCTCAAATAAATAAAATAAAATCTTTAAAAAAAAAAAAAAAGATTCTTAAACAATAAAATGCATGTTTGTTAATGGCTAACTGTTAATGTCCATAGAAAAGGATGTACTTTACTAAAATATGCAAACTTAAAACTAAAATACCAAAAATAAATACTATTTGTCACTGAATAAATTTCCATGAACTTAAAAAGTTCATTGTTAAGGAAGGTAAAATGAACACATTAACTGTTAGAAGATGAGTAAATGGGAGTGACATTTTTAGAAAGCCATTTAAATTTATCAGAAGCCTTAAGATGATCATTCCTTTTGATTCAATCACTTTTTTTTTTTTAAGATTTTTATTTATTTATTTGACAGACAGAGATCACAAGTAGGCAGAGAGGCAGGCAGAGAGAGGGGGGCGGGAAGCAGGATCCCCGCTGAGCAGAGAGCCTGATGCGGGGCTCGATCCCAGGACCCTGAGATCATGACCTGAGCCAAAGGCAGAGGCTTTAACCCACTGAGCCACCGAGGCGCCCCTCCAGGAATCCATGAAGAGAAATTGTGTGAAACATGGAAAATGGCTTATGCAAAAAGTGTACACTGCAGCAGTACTCATACAAGTTCTCATGGAAACATGTTAAAATGTCTGTCAATAAGGAACTAGATAAATTTCCTAAAAAACAGTGACTATGCATGCCATTACACTATTATAAAAATTATATTCATGAAGTATTACATTCTATTGTTAAGTAAAAGAAATAGGGCATAATTACCATGATTCAGCAGGTTTTTTAAAAAGGGACCATGTCTCTAATTTTTGTTTTTCTCCTGTGTCCTTTGTGGGTAACAAACAATCACATTGTCCCCTGGCTATAACTTAACAGTTGACTCCAGATTTTGAGCAGAGAACAAAATTTGGAAAAAAATTTTTTTCCCTACAACTTAAAAAACTACATAATCGTGAAATGGGGTGAAGTACTACCTGTCTAAAAAATCAAAGGTCTAATTAAGATACTGTCCTATTGAATTCAGTACTAAAATATTCATATTTCATAAGAAAAAAGATGTATAATAATTAATTCAGTATGTGAGTAACAAGTATAATAAGGAGTCACAGTAAATTGCTAGGTTCCGTAATTTATCTAGGAAATACCATTAAGACCATGGTTCATGAAAAATGATGGTCTAGAACTTAAGCTCAGTAAAGACAGGTGGTGCAAGAATCAAAGACAGTTATTGCTAAAAATGATAATGAAAGTGTCTTATATACTTTATAAGGTCTGTAAAATTTAATGCCCACATGAACAACAGGTGAAAATGTACACATAGCCATGGCTATTGAATGAGATGAGTTTTGGGGAAACACTATAAATTCCTACAGAATATCCTCATAGGCATTCTAAGGGCTGCCTAGTGCATTAGGGTTTAGATATTTTATTCTGTTTCCAGAGTAGTAATTAAAAGACTAAGCTCTTCAAGCAGTGTTAACAGATAAAGAAGGTATCCCTTGTTTTTAAACCTCATTCATTAAAAGAAAATTGTGCTTGCAAACTTCTGTATTTGCTTTATAAGAAAAAGTTTAATTTAGAGATACTAGAAAACAAGGAGAAGCAAAACAAAAATATCTATTATCCCACAACTAGGAATAACAATTGTCGACATTTTGGCAAATATCCTTAAAGACTTTTTAGGTGTTTTTGTGTATATGTGTATGAGCTTATATATCTATATGTATATTACATAAAATATATCTGCATCGGGGCGCCTGGGTGGCTCAGTGTGTTAAGCCGCTGCCTTCGGCTCAGGTCATGATCTCAGAGTCCTGGGATCGAGTCCTGCATCGGGCTCTCTGCTCAGCGGGGAGCCTGCTTCCTCCTCTCTCTCTCTCTGCCTGCCTCTCTGCCTATTTGTGATCTCTCTCTGTCAAATAAATAAATAAAATCTTTAAAAATATATATATATCTGCATATGCATATTTCTATATCTATAAAGTAAACAATGATTTTTTAAAGATTTTATTTATTTATTTGAGAGAGGGAGAGAGAGTGAGCTTGTGCAAGAGCCTGAGCAGGGGTAGCGGAAGAGGGAGAAGCAGACTTCCTGCTGAACAGGAAGCCTGACGCAGGGCTCTATCCCAGGACCCTAGGATCATGACCTGAGCCAAGGGCAGATGCCTAACAGACTGAGCCACCCAGATGCCCCAAGTCCATCAATTTTTAATGGTGGATATTTGTACACTTGGAAATGTCTTTTCTAAAGGCATATAGAAAAATGAAAACAAAGGAGCCTTCTTAGTGGAATCAAATTTAAAAGCTTCCTGGAAAATTATGCTAGACCTGGATCTTTTTCCTTGAGTTGAAAGTGGCAAGGCTGTCTATTTTTAGAGCCAGTTAGCCTGCTATGGGCATTTGCTCAGAGGAGGGGGACTGCAACAAGTAGAAAACATCATCTTGGCCTTTTTTAGCTTCTCCTATATTCAGGATTAGACTTTTCTCTAGTTGCATTCTACAGGCAAGGGAAGACACAAGGCAGAAAAATAAACATCACAAAAATAATGGGGCACAACATAGACTAAAAATAGGATTTGGGCCACCTGGGTAGCTCAGTCAGTTAAGCGCCTTCAGTTCAGTTCATGATCCCAGGTTCCTGGGATAGAACCCCACGTCAGGCTCCCTGCTCAGCAGGAGTCTGCGCTTCTCCCTCTCCCTCTGCCCTTGCCCCCTGCTCATGCTCTCTCTCTCTCTCTCTTTCTCTCTGGCTTGTTCTCTCTCTCTCTCAAGTAAATAAATAAAATTAAACAAACAAATAAAAGAAGATAGGATTTACATAGGGACATTTCTGTTTGGCATCTATTAAGGGAGTTAGTCTTCTGGTTTTTGCTGAAGGAATGAATGGCAACTACTTATAGCATGGCTCTTCAGCATAGTGAGAATTATCCTAGCAGGAGGAAACTGTTTTGAAGAGGCCCTGCCTTCGCAGACTTTGTTGCATGTGTATCTACACGTAAGAGTCTCTTCAGTGGGCCTCTGCACCTCTAGTCCTGTCCTGGTTCAATACTCTCTACACTGCAGCCAGGTTGGAGGGATCTTCCTAAACTGCAAATGAGATCATGTCACTTCCTTCTTTCAATGGCTCCCCACTGCCCTTAGGGTAAATTTAAATTTCTTAATATGACTCAAAAATGCCTTGCATGAGTTGGCTTCTGCTTACCTCTCTAGCATCATCTTTCTCTTAGTTTATGTTACAGTCATACTTAACATATAGTTCTTTGCAAAGAGATCAGATATTTTTCATATACTCTTCCTTTTGTCTGGCTACCTATCTCTTCAACCATCACAGTTCAACTGCTGAATCATTTTCTCAGTGAGGCCTTCCCAGATTCTCAGACCATCTTAGGTCCTATTAGATGTTTCCGTAGTTCCATGTACTTAACTTGTCACAATGCTCACCTTTTTTTAATGGTATTACTTAACTGGCTCTTTTCCCTAATAGCTCAGGACATATGTGTGTCTACCTTGTTTACCACCAAATATACTGATTAGTACATGGTTCTTAATAATTATTTGCTAGGAAGCAAAAAAGAGGAGTGCATGAATAAGAATGATCCTTGGGTATCTTTGGTAGCATTACTGACTGCAGTTGCTATTCACTGTGACTCCATGAAAACAAGTTAATAAAGTACTTTTTCTTAATTTCATTTGATATGCCATTTCTTTTGAAAATTGCTCAAATTTATCCTCTATAATTACAATTTCCTGTATCTGACTTCTTGTAGAACTTTCCTTATGATTATTTTCATGCTAAGTACTGATGCATGATTCTGCTTTACCAGGAATTGGGTGTCATTTATAATGTAGTCCCTGATTATATTAATTTATCCAAATAGACTTGGGCCTTTTAATTTACTTTTATTTTGCCTATTTTATCTATACACCTAAAATGGCATTTTCTCAAATAGATATACATGGCAGCATCACAAATAAATGATTTTGGTCTTCCCCCTAGCTTTTCAACATGAATGACTGCTGGAGATATTTATTTTATTAAATGCCAAGTGTTGCATGGTATATAAAATTGACTTTCAGAGTGTGGAGCTTTTTTATTCTTATTTCTAACAGTCATCTTTTATGAGTTCTTAAAAACTCATAAATTATTTGAAACAAGAAGAGTCCTGTGATATTATTTACAATAGAAATCAACTAGTGGACTGAATGCCTTATTTACAGGCAGTTTACAATTTTGAGCAGAACTGGCTAGTCAGTATGTGAGATACTGTGCTAGAAGAGATCTCTTCACCATTTATAATCGCCACCACTCCATTTTATATTTACTTAGACAAAGGTTCTACCTGGTTACTGAGAATATGTGACTTTATATGGTTCCTATGCTTGATATGGGAGTACAAGGTTGAAACCTGAAAGTTTTAGGCTTTTTGCCTACAATATCTGGAAAGAACATGAGTGTCCAAGATTCCTGTCACCCCACACTCTATGGATATATCTTTTTTCATTTTTAAGAGGTAGTGTTTTTCTGATGTGTAATCAAATCAGGTTTCATTAGCAACACCTCAAGACAATTAAAAGGCAATGCATTACCTATAGATTTAAGCTTATGAGTTACCTGGTCTTCCCGGGAAGTCCCCTTCTTTGCCTGTTGCTTTCTCAGAGCTTCATACTTTTGCTTTTCTCTTCTGTATTCTGCAACAGCATCATCAGGAGCAGTTTCATCCTCTGAAGAATAATACAATATTCTTAGAATAAATAATAAAAAGGCTATGTGGTTTCATATTAACATCTATTCTTATTATAGAAGAGGAGGTCAGAACCTGGGATTGGTTTTCACCCATGTGAAAATCAAACCAGGGACATCTGGGTGGCTCAGTCATTAAGCATCTGCCTTTGGCTCAAGTCATGATCCCGGGACCCTGGGACTGAGCCCCATATTGGGCTCCCGGCTCAGCGGGAAGCCTGCTTCTCCTACTCCCTCTGCTCCTCCCCCTGCTCCTGTTCCCTCTCTTGCTGTCTCTGTCAAATATATAAATAAAATATTTTTAAAAATTTAAATAAAAACAAAACCAATAAGTGGATCCAGCTCCAAAACTATTTCCTGTGCTAGACAATGATCAATGTTGACTTATCAACCAATTTTATAAACATCTTTATTATATAATGTATTATTGTAGTTCTCACTTGTTTGAGTATAAAATCACCTATCTCACTTTAAAAATAATTAAGAGGGGCGCCTGGGTGGCTCAGTGGGTTAAAGCCTCTGCTTTCAGCTCAGGTCATGATCCCAGGGTCCTGGGATTGAGCCCTGCATCGGGCTCTCTGCTTAGTGGGGAGCCTGCTTCTTCCTCCCTCTCTCTCTCTGCCTGCCTCTCTGCCTATTTGTGATCTCTGTCTGTCAAATAAATAAATAAATAATATTTAAGATTCTCCTAAAATTCAGCACTGCTGTTTTACATTCTTCGCCTGTTTATAAGATACAATTGTTTGATATTGGTTGATTTTCCAGCTACCTGCCACTTCTGTTGCTCACTCAGTTAAAGCAACAACAGCAACAACTAATAAACAAGTTCAATTTGATGTTATCGTAAAAAACAAGTATATCCAATGAATAAGTCAGGACAGCTATCAGAAGCAGATCAAAGTAATTTTTACTAAGTTAGAAATTAGAAATTTATAGATTTGATCCTGCAGTACTTCCCTGTGAAGATTAGTTAACATCTGGGTTTATGGAGCACAGTTTTGTCTCAAGAAGAGTACTAACATTTTGTATTAACTTACATGCATATGTATTAGTGAAAATTTATGATTGAAAAATAAAAAAACCAAAACCAACAACCTATCTCTTCTTATCTTTGGCTGGCAAATGAAGATGAGCCAGATGTTATCAAGAATGCCAGTAATCTTTCTATTCAAGCCTTGGTTTGTTGCTTACATCTTTGTTACATGGTTTGAAGAATGTTATTAATGTGCAGTGTATTAACAATCATCTATTTTGTTCGAGATTTTCTAATGCTGTGACATTTGCTGCATAAACCCAACTGTGTGAAAAATCTGGTCAACTCTTCTATTTCATAACTGAATATATCACATTAGTATAAGTACTTCCCTTTACAATATGATCAACTATGGATAATTATAGCACGTTAATTTTTTATTTTTATTTCTCAGAAGTATATTCTGAATAATTTCCTTAGTTTTATAATTCAGTTTATTAATCCTTGTTTAGTTATAATTACTCAGTTTTTAAGATGTAAGCTTAGCAATTGATTTTAATTATATTTTTATTTCTAGGTATTTTTTTGGGTTATTCTTCTTTTGGTTATTCATCTGTTCTTTTAATAGTCTCAGTCTTTTTAAAATTATATTTAGTCCTTTAAAAATCTCTTTTAATTATTTAAAACACCTGTTACATTGTATCTTTCAGATTCTTCTTGGGGATCTTTCTCTTGGGGAGAGTCTCCTGACTCTCTTCCTAGGCTCATCAATTCTCTATGTGTTTTCTAATTTTTGACTGTGAGTTTATATTTAGCTAGAGCTGCATCTCCATCATGCTCTGTAGGAATTCTAGGCACCCAGGATTGTTTAAGAGTTTCTACAAAAAACTTTTGCATTTGTTTCTACCAGGCAATTTAGGGGGTCCAGTAGTCTAGACATTTTTTTTTTTTTCAAGTTAATTTCTTGGCTTAGGACTCCTATACCATATAGGGAATGTATATTCAGACTTTGTAGCCCTGCCTGGTAGAGGTTTAGAGCTTTGATTTTTTGAAAAACTTTTTTTTTTTTTTTTTTTTTTTAATTTCCCTCACATAGAGGTCTGAAACATGACAAGCTTCATTGTGGCCTTCCTGACTAGGTGGATGGTTTTTTTAGTTTCCATTTCTCTTGAGCCACAGCCACATCTCTCTCCAAGTCTGAGATTAAAACTCCCAGCTTCTAGCTAGTAGAGCCTACATCTCGTTCCTGGGCAATGATAATATCACCTTGCGCACTTAATGCTCTGTTTTTTCCCCCTTTGTTTCTGGTACCTAGGACCTTTCTTTTTTTATCCTTCTCTCTCTTCTCTCTTTCTCTCCCTCTCTTAAGCTTAGCTATGTATTTAAATTGGGCAGGATCATATTTTATCCAGCATTTCTATATATGTGTAGAAGAAGGAAGGTCTGTGCTAACTCAGTCCATGTTGCCAGAACAGGAAGTAGCACATTCATTTCTCATGTGCTTGAATCCCCCTGAATAAACAAAAATTGAATAAGTGACTGGATGATTTTAGTGACATAAAACTGGCTAATAAAATACACAAGGAGTTTGAAAAGTTTAGTTTTTCTAAGTACAGACTGTTCTGCTTTTACTTTTCTTATAAATCTCAATATACAGTGGATGATAATTCATAAATAATGATGATATAATATGATGACTATTTGTCATTAACTGAAATTTCTACAAAATATGCTAAATAAATAGGAAGGAAGAGTGGTAGGGAAAAAAAAGAGCATTTACCAAAGAGTATATGTTAGGCACCATGTTAAAGTGCTTTGATGATCTACAAAGGATCCATACACCAAATGAGGGAACAGGAATTACAATATGGTAGAGCTGGCATTTGAGCACACTGTGCTTAGTGACTTCAGCTAAAACTTCAATCCAGAAAATAAAATTTTACCTAGTGTCTCTCATATGTGGGCATTCTGAGAAATGCTATGAAAGACATCTAAAACATAAATGATACAAACTTTTAATTCTATAATGTAGTCTAAAGGGTGAAACAAACCTAAGATATGTGAAAATAGTTAAGAAATCAAGCCACTGACTTTAAATTTCAAATTGCTGATTCCTTAGAGGGCTTAAAGCTTACATATGTTATAGTATTAGAATAAAGTATCTCAGCTATCTCTGAGATAATATAGGTAGGTAATATATGTGAAAGGGTCTGGTGAAAAGAATGTCCAACATCACTATAATCATCAGTTTATCACTGGACTATCAGCTCACTAGAGCACCAGAGTTAGAAGTTACCTTGAGGATCTACCAATCTACCTTCTCAGTCAATAGGTGAGGGAACCAGTGTTTAGGTGAGTGAAGTTTCTCAGCCAGTCTCCCAGAGGGATCACCAGCAGAGCCTGGGCTAAAACGTGTGTTCTGACGCTTAGTTTAGGTGACAAAGTTAAGTACTGCACTTCTGTCCTTGCATGTTGTAAAGAATGCCTTTAACCCCTCCTCTAAGAGCTAGTCAGAAACTTAATCCTTGCTCCATTTGAATCTCTTCACTGTGAAAACTTTTTGTTCTGAACATAAAGGGACGATGACTCAACTGTGGTTACTTAACTAATGAACCAATGGTATCCATCTACAAATCTCGTTTTATAGATAAAGGGCTTATTCCCTCCACTGTCTCAGGATCCGCGCTCAAGCTTAACAGCTCCAAGTAGTTGTTACATTCATTCATTTTTTTGAAAAAGGCTTATTGAATAATCAGTATGTATCAGAAACTGTTAGTAAGGCTGCTTATAAATTATTTTAAATATGCTGGCATCCAGTACTTCAAGGAAATTTTTGAAAAATTTCTGTAATAAATGAAAACTTTTATATGAATAAAAGTAATATGTTACTGCTAATAGTACATAGCATTTGAAAACAAAACGGATAGACTTTAATGGACACAGAAAACATCAATGCTGGTGATACCTAGTTGTACTTATCATACTTTCTGGAAGCTAAAAAGTATGTTTTTTTAAAATAAAATTTTATGGGGCGCCTAGGTGGCTAGTGGATTACACCTCTGCCTTCGGCTCAGGTCATGATCTTGGGTTGTGGGATCGAGCCCCATGTCGGGCTCTCTGCTCGGCGGAGAGCCTGCTTCCCCCTCTCTCTTTGCCTGCCTCTCTGCCTACTTGTGATCTCTGTCAAATAAATAAAATCTTAAAAAAAAAATTAAAAAATAAAATAACATTTTATATACACCAGTTCTTAATTCTAGGAAAAGTACCAGCTTGAAAAGCGATATCCATGATAGCTAACATTTTAAGTACTCGTTATGTGCCAGATACCAGTACCTGAATTACTTGCTCAATCCTGATAACCAACCCTATAAGGAAGGCATAGTATTAGCCCTATTTTGCTGATAAGGAAATTAAGGTAGTAAAAGGTTAAATAACTTATTAAGGGACTATATGTCCCCTATTAAGGGACATATGAGAATATAAACCCATGTAGTCTGGTTCTAAATGACAAGTTTTTAACCACTTTGGTTATTTCTTCTTCATGTCTGACACACAAGAGAACAGAAAGTACTCCAATTCCTCATAAAAAGGCTTCAGGTTACCAGCTGGATGTATCTGATGAAATAAAATCCTACCAAATCCTCCTAGACCATGATAAATGGGAAATACAGTTTGCCAAAGCGTGGGTTTATGTAAATAACTTCTACCTAGGAAGAATTCTCAATGATTTTTTCTTGATAATCCTAAATTAGTCATATCCCCCCTCATTTGAACCTTTAAACAGTTTAAATACTATTATCATAACTGCTTCTTTGTCTGTACTGCCCCCTATTTTACAAACTCACATGGAGGTATTATGCCCTGTTTGTGGCCTAGCATATGCCTTGCATATAGTATGTACTCAATAAATAGTAGCTGAATAGACAAATGAACAATCTGATCATTCTTAGATCTTAAATTACAGCAGTGTCCATAGTAGTCTTATTGCTCTTGTGGGATGAAAGACTCTTTGAGGGACTTGTAGGGGCTCAGGGCCCTTAGCATACAAATACTTTTCAGCAGATAGTTGTTTAATTAAATTGAGTTAGAGATAAATAATTTATGACATGTATTAAATAGGTAAGAGGAGTAGAAGTCAACTTTAAGGTAGTTACTTCTGATTACTTGAACACTAAGCTTTCTAGGTAGAATCTGTTAGAGTTGTAGCCATTGACTGAAGCTTCACCATCTCCTTGAGGAGCTACTGGGGATAAACTATATATTTTCCCCCCAGTCAGAATGCCCATTTTTTGGTTTGTTTTATTAGGAAAATATATTATGGAAATTATAATAATGGGGATATTCTTTGCCATTAAGATGAGAGCCTACATATACTTTTTATTATCATTTTCATAATTATAATCCATAGTATTTATTGAATGACAGGAGGTAAAATTTGTACTAATTTGGGGGGTTATTTATTTATTAAAGATTTTATTTATTTATTTGAGAGGGAGCGAGAATGAGAGTGGGGAGAAGCAAGAGGGAGTGAGAGAGAGAGAGAGAGAAGCAGACTCCCTACTGAACAGAAAGCCTGATGCAGGAATCAATCCCAGGACCCTGAAATCGTGACCTGAGCTGAAGGCAGACACTTAACTGACCAAGCCACCCAGATGCCCTGTACTAATTTTGTTTTAAAGATAATTAAAAGTTGCTTAGATGATGTCCTTAGAAAGTGAATCAGAAGAAAACTGGTCTCTTTATCCTATAAAATTGCCAAGATGAAAATTATTCACAATAATGAAATTACTTAATAGAGGTGTCTTATGCCCATTACAAGACTAGGCAGAAATTTAGAGGAAGACTAGGCTGAAAGTTTAATTTATTTCTGTACTGTGAACTAAAATAAGAAATCCATGATTTAATTCATTTTATTTAATCACTTCTTATTTTCAGCATATTTTTTGTTACGAATTGAATACTGGCTCCATCTGGTGGTCGAAATAAGCCTGTAGTTCCATGAAAATAAGTCAAAAGTGGTTAAATAATTCAGGAACTGCCTGAAGTATGCTTCACACTGAACACTGGCATATGCTTTATCACTGAACAGTGATTAAATGGAATTCAGTCTACATTTACATGGAATTTTTCTTTTTCTTTTGCTGTTGTTCATCCTAGCTTCATTGCTTCAGGTTATTTTAGGCTTAAAATAACCCTCAAAATAAAGTAATACACAATATTTTCCTGTGTTTTTCTATTAACTGAGTAGAGAAATGTGAAAGTAACAAGTTATAATACAGTTAAATTAATCCAGACTTTTAGACTGTATTCCATTTTGAATATAAATACAAAAATACTTATTTTCACTATTTGTATTTTATGAATTTGACTATGGTATGCCTTTGTGGTGGTCAGCTTTTATTGAATTTAATAGGAGCTCTTGATGCTTCTTAGATTTTGATGTCTGTGACCTTCCCCACATTAGGGAAGTTTTCAGCTGTATTTTACTTGAATAAACCTTCTGCCCATTTTTCTCTCTGCTCATCTTCTGGGACTCCTATGAAATGAATGTTACTACATTTTAATAAGTCATTGAGTTTCCTAAGTCTCCCTTTGTGATTCATTACCTTTTTTTCTCTCTCCATTTCAGCTTCATTGTTTTCCATAATTTTAATCTTATATATTGCTGGTTCACTCCTCTGATTTGTCCATCTTTATTTTTATGGCCTCTATTTGGATTTGCATCTTGGTTGGAGCAGTTTTTTTTTTTTTTCAAGATTTTACTTATTTATTTGAGAGAGAGTGAGAGAGCACAAGTGGGGCAAGGAGCAGAGGAAGAAGCAGACCCCCGGCTGAGCAGGGAGCCCAATGTGGGGCTCGATCCTGGGACTATAGGATCGTGAGCTAAAGGCAGACAATTAAATGACTGAACTACCAAGGTGCCCCTCGGTTAGAGCATTTTTAATTTGGCCTGACTAGGTTTTAGTTTTTTTTTTTTTTTTAATCTCTGCACAAGAATACTGACTTTCAGCTGTATTTTCCATTAAACATTTCTAGTAGGGGTAGCCTATGAATAAATGAGAGTTCATATGTAGGGGCTGTGTATAATTATAATCTACTGGCTACTTAATCTTAATTATTTAATTCACTATAAAAGGAGTATGTCCACAATACAAAATATTAGTATTACAAAGGAGTATGTCCACAATACAAAATATCAGTACTATAAAGTTCTTAGGCAGCAATAACTGCTCCTTTACAGATGAAAAAACTGAGGTTTAGAGAGGTCAAATGATTGTGCTAAGCTTGGAATATCAGAATCCAGATCTTCTGACAACTCAATGTTGTTTCCTTTCTACATACACTACTGTGTGTACTTTCTCTTTAGAATGTGTAATCACCACAGATGTATTTCATTATAGTCTAATAATCACTTTGAAATTATATCCATTTATACTACAATGTGACCATTTATAAAATGGCATGACTCTCCAATATAGATTTAATTCTCTAATTGGGAGTTTTCTTAATTTTAATTTTTGTTATTTTCCCTTAAGTTATTAGAAATTTTTAAAAACTTATTTTAATGTCCTGGTCCTATCCAAATACAAAATTTTAACTTTTACTTCCCCCAGTATATTGCTTTGTGGAGTTTATAATTCAAATAGCGGTCGTGTTGGTAATAACTTATATAACAACACATACATTAGTTACCACAAAGTATTATACTAAAAATCAATTCAAATAAATTAAATGAACTTATCTAATAAATTAAGAGATGAAGAGAACTTATATCAGTAAAGACAGGTTCTGAACCCTAAACATGAAATTGCCTTCAATTACTAATACATTTTTTTTATTATATAGACTCTGTCTGATAAGTTTTTTAAAATCAGATGTTTCTCCACTTTTCTCAATAATGATCACAAGAAACAATTACAATACAAAAATAAGTACTGAGAATTATTGAGGGGCATTAATAGCTTTACTTCTGGGGCTCTAACTTTCCACCTATCTGCTCTAGTCTGTTGTTTCTGTTCAAATTTACTTCATTCTTCCTCACTTGGACACTAGGATTAGCACAAAGATTGATTGATGTTGCCCCCACGTTTCTCAACAGAGCACACTTTGTGTACTTCTCCAGATGGTGTGACCCACAGTTCTTGCAGTTTGATGGCCATTTTGATAACATCCCTATGTTGAACTGTCATTCTAGATATGGAAACTACAAATTTTATACTCTGTGTTGTGGCAATAAGAAAAAAAATACAAAATTCTTTAATATAAAAAGATTTCATGAAGCGAATCAGGGAAGATACTAAAGAATTGGTACCTAAAATTGCCTAAGGCTATAATTATCCTAGTAAATTAAACTGCAGAATATCTGCATTTCTAATAGTACTTAAAGAAGAGTTCTACTGTTCTGCAGTAAATTTATGAGGTACTTTTCTCCAAGTAGTTATAAGAGTTTACAGACCAGTTCAAAATAGTGCTTAAATACTTGCATGTGTGATACACATGGGCTTCTTTTTATCCCCTGTGTGACTGAGGCATTGAAGCAATAAAGTGGCTTCTAAAATATAAGTTAAGACCACTACTACTAGTACTATCATCACTTCTTAGGACCTAGCATGTCTGAGATATAATACTAAGAACTCTGTGCCTGCTTTCTCACTTAATTCTTTTTCTTGTAACAACACAATGGCTATTATCTTCTCTTTTATGAAAGAGGAAACAGGTTTAGAGAGGTTAAGTATCTTGCTCAAGGTTATATGGCTAATAAATGATAGAGCAAGGATTTGAAATCAGGGCTGTCGGACTTGAAAGCCCATGCTGTTTCTACTCTATTACACTGCAAGCAGTTATGGGAACGAAGGGGGGGCACTACTGTATATGGCAGTGAGTGAAATATAGATGGTTCCCAATGTAAGAAGCTTTTAAGCTGGAAAAGGGATAAGATAGCTATACTCTTTAACTGTGCAGTGTTACAAATGACATAAGAGAGGTCCTGATAAAGTACTTAGGAAATTCATGCAGAGGAGACAGAGGAAAGGTGGGAGGAGGAAGTAGCAGGATCACTGGGCCTTGTAGGAGAAAGAAGATTAAGCCATAGCAGGTAGAAGAGACACCATAACCAAGCAGGAAGACAACAGACAGTATGCACAAGAGAAAGAGAAAAAAATGTTCTGTGAAAGTGAAGAATGGGTGAATAAGATAGGAAATAAGGAAAATAAGAAAAATCTGATCATGCAAGTACCTAAGTGTAGCTTAATGAATTGGAACTTTATTTTGGTAAATAACAAGTAGCCACAAGACCTATCTTCTAGGTCTGTATTGCAAGGAAATTATTTACAAGTATCTGCAAGCCTTTTGTTAAACTCAACGAAGTGTGTTGAACCACCTTACATTGGTATGTTGTTTGAACTCATTTCTAAAATAAAATTAAAAAAAGAAAAAAAATTTAAAGTGTATTTTCTTATTATGATACTAGTTTGAGTTAGTTGGTAAAATGGAGGCTAAAATTGCAAGTTTTCTGATACCCACACTTCTCTTAATGAAAACAGTGCCTTCTTCAGTAGTTCAGAAGACAAAGACAAATAAGTGAGAGAGAAAGAAGAGACCGACTCCTAAAATCTTGTTAGAATTTTCCCTAATTAGTTTAAGAAGGAACTTTGAAAAGTATCCTGGTAAAATTATTTTTCCATATCTATCAGAATAGTCTAACTTAAATATGAAAATATGTGCAATTACTTCAAAGTACCATGCCCAATTGTTTCTGGCTGTGTTCACTATCTCAGAATTTTTTAACCTGCCTAGACCATATTCTCTACTATAGGTACACTTACTCTGATTCAGATTTCACCCCTCTTCCTCAATTCCCATCTTTTTTTTTTTCCAATTTATTTATTTTCAGAAAAACAGTATTCATTATTTTTTCACCACACCCAGTGCTCCATGCAAGCTGTGCCCTCTATAATACCCACCACCTGGTACCCCAACCTCCCACCCCCCTGCCACTTCAAACCCCTCAGATTGTTCTCAATTCCCATCTTAAATGATATCTCTAACAAACTAAATTTTGAGAGCAGGTGAGGGTAGGACAAAGGTTATCAAGGTATGCTTCGTCTGAAGTTGACCTGTGTTCAGATATGCTTTCTGGAACCTGGGGTTGGAGTCTGAGTTGGATGGGGGTCACCTTGCTTAGTCGTACTGGTACTGCTATCAGCTATAAGCCAGCCCTCAATCTGCCGATTCTGGCTTCCAGCTAACAGGTCATTTTGCTTGTAGCTTATTTTACCTTATGTTTTATTTATTTGTTTTTTAATTTTCTTTTTCTTTTTTAATTTCTTCTTCCTTTTAAGATTTTAGTTATTTATTTGACAGAAAGAGAGAGAGAGAGAGACAGCGAGAGAGGGAACACAAGCAGGGACAGTGGGAGAAGGAAAAGCAGGCTTCCTGCTGAGCAGAGAGCCCAATGAGGGCTGGATCCCAGGACTCTGAGATCATGACCTGAGCCGAAGGCAGATGCTTAACAACTGAGCCACCCAGGTGTCCCTGTTTTTAAATTTTTTTAAGGAAACACTGCTTTACAGCTTTATAATGGAAAGATTAGTGGACGAAGTTCTGACTCATCAAATCTGGTTGAGTTAGGCTGAATATTAAATGTCTTCAATGCTTTGGCTCCTTCGTTTGCAAAACGGTAACTATAGAACTTGTTTACTCTACTTCTTGTGACTGTTACAGAACTAAATGTAAAAAGGCAAATGACAAGACTTTGTAAACTGTTCATATTATATAAATATGAGGTGTTATTTGGCACTGAATACAAGGCACCATATTTTATGTCTATAAGCTACTTTATAGTTACAGCTTCCTTCAAAAAATTCAATCTCATTTGAAGAAGCAAGGAGTAGATATATTTTTCATTTTATTAACATATTTGTTTGAATAAAAAACATTTCTGTATATTAAGTCATATTTTCAAAGCACTAATAGAATTCATAATTGGAAGAAAATTAGACGATCCTTTTGTGAAGTGAATTATCAAAACTTAATTTATATTTCCACAAATTTGGATGTTCAAATGTAACATTCTTATCATGACGCTTACCTATGAATCTAAATTTGCTGGGGTGCCTGGCTGGCTCAGTTGGTGGAGCATGCGACTCTTGATCTCAGGGTAGTGAGTTTGAGCCCCATATAGGGATTGGTTAAAAAAAAAAAAATCTTGGGGGCACCTGGGTGGCTCAGTTTTAAAGCATCTGCCTTCAGGTCATGATCCGATGGTCTTGGGATGGAGCCCCAAGTTGCACTCCCTGCTCAGCAGGAAGCTTGCTTCTCCCTCTCCCACTCCCCTTGCTTGTTTTCCCTCTCTCCCTGTGTCTTTCTCTGTCAAGTAAATAAAAATCTTAAAAAAAAAAAGACCTCAAAAAAAAAAAAAAAAAAGAATAAGCACTATCTGCTAGCATATGCTGTGCTCTAATTATCCTCTACCTGTAGGACACTTGTACAAATAGTGCTTTCCGCATGCCAGTCAGTATCCTAAGTGTTTTATGCAAGATAATGTATTTAATATAACAGGAAAGGAGTTGCCACTAGATGTATCCTTTTGAAAAAAGCCAAAATTTGGAAAAGCATATGATAAGTGAATGCCAGTGAGCTATGATTGAGATGGGTACCAAGCTGGACCTAAGAAAGTGAGTTCCTAGAGGGCAGGAACTTTTCTATTTTATTCACCATTTTATGTCTAGAGATTGACAACTGCTTATAAGGTTTCAGATACTTGACATATTATTTTAATGAATTAATTAAGATTTCTTTTTAAAAGGAAGGCAGTTTTTCAGAGGAAAATGGGATTCCTAGGGAAAGTTAATTGAAAGAGGGAGTGGGGAGACAGAAGGGACAAAGCAGAAGAATCTGAATAACTGGCCTTCCTTGTCCCAAACCTTGAAAAGCTGCAGTCATCAGGTGCCACCTTAAGCTTAATGTCTCTGAACATTTCTTTTGTGGTACCTGCAGCCAAAAAATGATCAGGAAACAATGGAAATATAATACTCATTAGGATGATAGATCAACTAAAGTTAAAGTGTCTGAACTCTATATTATAAAAACATATGTCCTGGGGAAAGAAAAAAAGTTGTTTTTTAAAGTGCTTGAGATGGGACGCCTGGGTGGCTCAGATGGTTAAGCGGCTGCCTTCCGCTCAGATCATGATCCCAGCGCTCTGGGGTCGAGTCCCACATCGGGCTCCTTGCTCAGCAGGGAGCCTGCTTCTCTCTCTGTCTCTTCCTGCCACTCTGTCTGCATGTGCTTGCTCTCTCTCTCTCTCTCTCTCCCTCTGACAAATAAATAAATAAAATCTTTAAAGTGCTTGAGCTTTGAAATGGCATTAATTAATCAGTTAATAAAGAAGGGTTATTTGGGTTTGTCTGATTAATTTCATAAGCTGAAATTATTAACTCAAGCAATCTTATATTTTTTTCTTGGTGAAGTGAAAAATTTCTCACCCTCTTATTTTGGATTATAACATAATTACAGACACATTCTCACTGATTAATTAAAAAAAAAAAACAAACCACCTTTGGCTTAGTCACAAAACAAAGCCAACACACTGAATGGACTGGGTTCAATATTTTGAGTTAGCAACTTCCCATTCTTTTCTCAGCTTTGTCACTCACTGGAGTGAAAGCTTGAGTTGCTTCACAAATGCTTTGTCTCTATTGTCTTAGATGGTCAATTCGTTATTAATTACTATTTTCTTTAAGGCATTTAATGTGGTAAATTAATTAGTATGCTACACTGTTAAAATATGCAAGGCAGTTAAAGTATGGATAATAGAAAAATAAGCAAGCCGACCTTGAGAAATATTTCTGAGAAACTGAGTTGACTGGATTATATCCTAGTAGTCTGTCTAACATCTTAACAAGATACCACAGACCAGCAAGTCTTTGGCTTAGTAAATATTGCAACCATTTTCTCTTTAACTACAATCAAATTGGTAAGAATAAACATAATTATTCTTTTATATATGCCTCATATGGCAACTCATCACAGTGTGGAATGAAGTGTAAGGGACTTCTCTATGGGTTTGTGGAAGACAAAGTACAAAGGACTTATGTTTGTTGTTGTTTTTCTATCACAGACTTAGTTTCCTTATGTCACAAATAATACTGCAAATAAGATGTTCAGAAATAAACCAGACAAAAGTGGTAAAAAGGAAACTGATGCTGCTCATTCTTGGTTGGGGTTATCTGAAAGGAGACCAAACTGGAAGGTTGCTTCTAGAGAGAAAGTATAATAATACAGTGTATCGTATAACTGCGAAGTAATAACAATAAAAATAGGGACTTATATAGTGTAATAAAACTTTTATTTATTATTCTTTCTTAAGTGTTTGAAGAATAAACAGATGTTCTCTCATTAAGCTTAAATTATTATCGTAAGGGAGAGGGTAAAAATGACTGCCATGAAAAATTCTTTATCCTTTCCACTCTGTGTTTCACACATACACCCTGCAAGATAAGAAAGGGGACATGCTTTCTTTTATCTCAGTGCATTTGCGTACACTGTATCCTCTGTCAGGAACACTTTCATTCAACTAACTTCCTCACCTGAACCAGTAGCTTCAAAAATTTATAAAAGTTGAGAGGTTTCTTAGTGTACAAAATGACCCACTTGAGAGGTGAAAAGAAGATATTGGAATGCTTTATTTATTGGTAATACATTTATTTGTTTGTTTGTTTATTTATTTTTAAGATTTTATTTATTTATTTGACAGACAGAGATCACAAGTAGGCAGAGAGGCAGGCAGAGATAGGGGGAAGCAGGCTTCCCACTGAGCAGAGAGCACGATACGGGGCTCAGTCCCCAGGACCCTGGGATCATGACCTGAGCCAAAGGCAGAGGCTTTAATGCACTAAGCCACCCAGGCGCCCCTAACTATCTATTTATATATTTATTTTTCAAGTAAGCTCTTTGTCCAGCATGGGGCTTGAACTCATGACCCTGAGATCGAGTCACATGCTTTACCAACTGAGCCAGCCAGGTACCCCAAAAATGTTATTTATATTTAAACTATTTTGTTGTTGTTGTTGTATGTTATATATAGTACACAATATATGTGTTTGGTAATACCTACAGATGAGTCATAAATACATTTAAAATACATATTTTGGTAATGTTCAAAATTTATTTTACAACCCAAATATCCATCAGTTGACAAATAGATAAACAAAATGTGGTATAGCCATAAAAGGGAGTAATTTAACTATAATGGGGAATGAAGTATTTAATACAACCTAAAACATAGATGAGCCTTGAAAATATGCTAAGTGAAAGAAGCCAATCACATATGAAACATCTAGAATGGAGAACTCAATACAGACATAAAGTAGATCAGTGATTACCAAGAGCAAGGAGAGGGGAGGCTGAGTCTGTAGCAGGAGATTGTAAAGGGCACAAGGTCTCCTTAGAGATAATGAAAATGTTCTAAATTGACTGTAGTGATACCTGAAGATACCTATGAATATACTAAAAATCACTGAACTGCACACTTTAAATGGGTGAATTGTGTAGTAGGTGAACTATATATCTCAATAAAACTGTTAAGAATAAAATAAAAAACTTTATTTTGCAGGTGTAATAAAACATTTTTGGAGACCAATGGTCTCAATAACTGATGATTCTATTTGGGTTTGTGCATCTAGAAAGATATGTTGCCATCTAGATTTAATTGCCTTTCTTTTGCTCCCTCAAATCTTCATGAGCATATATACCATGTTATATTAATAACTGGTAGTTTGTCTCTTTCACGTGCTAAATTACAAACCATATATCCTTACCCCATGTCATGAACTAAAATAATTTTCAGGTGGCTTAAGCAACTAAAGTAAAAGTAAAAAAAATAAAAAATAAAAAAAATAAAAAAAGAAAGAACTCCAGGAAGATACAGATGAATATTTAAACCATCTTGACCAGATATCTGGGGAACTTCAAAAAGTACTGGGTTTCACTTCCCGAGCTTTGGGATTTCCAGGTAATTCTAATGTACAGGAAAGCTTGGGAACCATTGATGTAGTGATGAAGGAGAAATCAGAACAGGCATCTTAGAGAAATGGCCTTAAACAGCAACTTGAATATTGAGGCAATATTCACTGCATACAGAAGGCATTCTAAGAAAAGGAAGTTGTGACAGTGAAGGTTTGGGTGGAAAATAGGTTGCCATGTAGAAAAATTTAGCCTGTATGGAGCACAGGATCCATAATGAGAGATGAGACTGGTGTGACAGGGAAAGTTTAGCCATGTAGGGTCTTCTATGGCCTGCAAAGGATTTCATCCTGTAGGAAATGAGATGCCATTAAAGAATTTTATGAAGGGGATTGACACATGATCAACTTTGTGTTTAAGAAAAGCCACACACAGAATGCATTGGCAGGATCTAAGATTAGCAACAGATATCTGTTAGCAGCCTGTTAGCAAGTTGTTAAAATAGTCCAACAGAAAAATTGTGGCTAAAAGGGTCACGGTAGGACATAAGGCACTAGAAACCTACAGGAAAGGGGTGGAGTTTGTTAAGAAAAATGTGCAGGGAACAGACTTGTTTTGAGGCTATTGTAGTCTTTTCAGATCTAAATCTAATTCTATTCACCCAAGAAAATATGCAAATACTAACCCCTCATTGACATGTGATGAATGATGTTTTTCTCTAAAAATACATCTAGGTATGTAGACAATAAAACAGTATCCAAAATAATTCTCCCTGAGGTCTTGGATTTCACATTCACTTTAGGAATTTTTTTTTTTATTAAAGATTTATTTATTTTTTTGAGAGAGAGGGAGAGGGAGGGAGCAGAGGGAAGGACAGAGGCGGGAGAGAGAGATTGCCCAAACAGTCTCCCCACTCAGCATGGTAATAAAGAGCTAGATCTCACAACTCTGAGATCATGACCTGAGCTGAAACCAAGAGTCAGATGCTCAACTGAATGACCCACTCAGGTACCCCCAGTTTAGGAAATCTTAAGAAATTCTTTATTTTCTAAGTAAGATAACACATTCCCTGAGGTTGTAGTTTCTATGTTTCCCAAGGTTCTTAAAAGAAGAATTGTATCCAAAATAAAAACTAAAATACACCAACTAAATAAAATTAAAGCTCTTTTGTAGGATACGATAGGCTCCAACAATTGGATAAGTCTTCCCGATCATAAAGCCCTTCACCACATTAAAGCTAGTCATTGTCAAGGTCAAACTGTTACCCAATCCTGATCAAAACTGGGTACTACTCTTTCTTTCTGATTTACAGATTATCTTGTATGGAATTAAAGTTCAATAAACTATTGAACTCTTGGTATAGAAATGAAGATGTTACGAGGAGTGTACCCTTTCCGCTAGGCAGGCTGATTTTTTCATTTCATCTTCCTCAGTGAAGCTTT
This sequence comes from Neogale vison, assembly GCF_020171115.1. Taxonomy (NCBI): domain Eukaryota; kingdom Metazoa; phylum Chordata; class Mammalia; order Carnivora; family Mustelidae; genus Neogale; species Neogale vison. The sequence continues at coordinate 223,093,407 of NC_058091.1, forward strand.
CCTCGACTACAGCATTTCTCATGGCTCTGAATATCTCTAAATGTTATAGCTTATCTGCACACCAAAATTCAAGTAAGCACTTGAAATACTATTAATTATGGATACTGTTCAATTATGTAGTTATTACTACAGTTTCAGTATTAAATATAAACTGTTTCCCATGAATTAGTCTTGTTCTATGTAGCAGAGACCAGCTAATTTAGAACTAGAGAAAAACATTCTATGGGTTTGGGGAGGATTATTTAGCACAGTGCTATTAGACATTTATTCAAATTCAGTGGTTTTTTAACTCTTTGTACTGTGACATATTACAGGAAATTTTTTTTTGTATTAACTCTATACACATATATGTTTGGTATATAGCTAACCTATAAAACTGTATGTAAAGTTAAACCATATGAAATTACTGACATTATGTTTCGTTTGCCTATAAAAATGGCAATTTTAGGGCGCCTGGGTGGCTCAGTGGGTTAAGCCACTGTCTTCGGCTCAGGTCATGATCTCAGGGTCCTGGGATCAAGCACCACATCGTGCTCTCTGCTCAGCAGGGAGCCTGCTTCCTCCTCTCTCTCTCTGCCTGCCTCTCTGCCTACTTGTGATCTGTCTCTGTCAAATAAATAAATAAAATCTTTAAAAAAAAATGGCAATTTTATATTGTTCAACAAAATGTAAAGAAAAAATTTTTCAAAATTTCATAAAAGAATATTTACCTTAGCTACATGTGATATATTCTTATGTTTTCTAGTCTATGCCATTTAACTAAATTCAAAAATGTTAAGATAATGCTACCAATTTCTATGATCCACCAGTGAATTACTGGCTACAGTTTGAAAAACCCTGCTTTAACCTCTAACCTGTAGCCTACACTAACAGATAAAGGGATTCTGAGACACCCAGAGAAGAGCAGCAAGGTAAAGATGAAGCAAGTAATAAAGATGGTCCAATGGCCTGGAAACTCTGTGCCGTTAGCAGAACTGGCAAGGATCATACTAACTGGAGAGAATTCAGAGATTGAAGATCTTGACTAAATCTTTTCTGATTTGACACAACTAAACTGATCAGATCACACAAAATGTGACTCAACCCCCTTAATGTTGGATGGAGGAGTGATTCTCAAGGTGTGCCCTTGAACCTAAAGAAAGCATCAGCATCACCTGGGAGCTTACTAGAAATGCAAATTATTGGATCCCATCCTATACCTACTGAATCTGAAACTCGGGGGGTGAAGTTCAGCAATCCCAGTGATACGTTTTATAATGCTCTATCCAAAAAACTTTACATGTAGTGCCAGTTTTCTTTCCACAGAGGAAGGAAGCCCATAGGGAATATTTCTGTCTGACACCTGTTTTCTTGCTTTCTAGAAGATCATCATCATGCTCGATGAACTGAAACTTTCCATGCTGCTAACATTTTCTAAAAGTGAAGTTTATCCAGTTCTGTTAGTAACTAGTGAAACAATACAGATTATAATAGATTGCAGGCTTACTGCTTATATCCTGATTAGGCTTTTAGCTTATTAAAAATGATTTTCCATAAAGATCTTGTACATATGCTTAATTACTAGCCATTTTGTCAATGAAAACCACAAAACATGAGCTCTTATCCAAATGAGTAAGTTATTATCAGACAGATGCTGATACATACCTGACAGTTGTCACTATCAGCACCGACTTCAAGCAAGGCATGGGCATGCAGGCTAACATGGAAGCAGTAAGAATGCTGTTAGCTTGCTCTTGGTGCTTGAATCATGTGCTGCATGCACACTACCCCCTTTCATCCTTTCTGTTACCCACAGCTTTATCTGATGGAACAGTGTTGACAGAACTTGAACTGGTGCCAGCCCTACTGATGAGGAACAAGGTGGAACAGTTGCTGGCTGGAGGGAATGTTTCCTTTTTAGGAAGTAGCAGTAAGACGACATACAGAAACCTGGTTGGAAGGGAACTATCACAAGTTGCCAATAAAAGAAATGTTTTTCGTTTTTAGAAAACAAAGGATCAAAGAAAGTAAAATAAGTGGCTGATGTAGAAAAGAAGATACTCAAACAATGTGATGAAAAATATAAACCTAAAGCAAATAATAAATGGCCACATAGATATGCATACTAGCAACTAAGCTGAGTTCTACTTGATGCAAGCTTATGCTTGGTCTTTTTACATCAACAGATTAGGCATGAGAGGAATAGTAAAGATAAGAATGTTAAGTCCTAGTCAGCTAAGAGGCCTGACTTCTCACCATGCTAACCAAAAACCACAGACAACCTATGATGTCCATACAAAAATCAGATAGAAAAGAAATTGCTTGTCTGATTGCAGGAAAGAAGTAAAACTTGAGACAGGTAACTTTTATAACTGTAAAAGCTAATACGGGCAAATGTAAATACCAGTTTCATTAATAAACATCTTTCTTAAACTTCGCATAGATGTTTCAAGTCCCAGACCGATATAGCCCAAGTGCTTGCTTCTGCTCCATCCTGTAACCTCATGTTAGTACAAAAGGGCACCCACTGTGTCTTCTTCACTGAACAGGGAACTTGAATGTCCTTCACTCCACTCTCCACAAGTTTTGGGAACCTGAACGTCTGTCTACCCACAATGCAATGATAAATAATAACCCTGACATTCAACAAAAGGAGCCCCCAAATCTGGAACTGTATTTTGAAATGTCAAAGAGGGAATAAATCACATTCAGGATAGTTACAGTGGTAGATATTTCATTATTGAAATATTTCATTAATGAATTATTTCATTATTGCATATTTCATTATGCATTATATAATGTGTACACACTTATAGTCTATGTCTATGTATACAGACATAGCTAGTATATTAGTATCTCAGCACATTTAAAACCTTAAATAATCCTTTTAGGTAAAAGAGTTTACAAGTATCTTTTTCTCTACCACCTAATAAAATAGAAGACAATCATGTCTGTTCACATTACTTGACCAATTAAAAATAATGATTTTATTTAGCATTTGGAATATTCTGACTTTGGTTCTGGCTTGAATGTTTGCCAGGAGAGATAATTTTCAGTAAAGAGGAGAGGGGAGTGATGTGGACAAAATATGGAGGAATCTGATAGCAAAGCAACATATTCTGATAATCCATGTTGTTAAAAAGTACATAATGGTAGTAAATAATATATCAGCAGCTGGTTTATCTATCACAAAAGTAATCCAAGATACAGGAAAGAATAAAAAGAATAAAATCTTGTATTAAATATGCAGTGTATTGGTCTTTTTTTTTTTTCATTTTGAGATGACAGGCAAAAAAAAAAAAGGCAGATTCATAATCACTTTTATTGAGGTAAAGGCTCTCTTGGTTGACATGAAAGATTATACAGTATTCCACAAAATGTTGTACTAGGTATTGACTGTTACCACTCTGGGAAGAGGATTACAGTTACTATCAGGCAGTTTATGTCCTAACAGCTGTTTTGATGCTCTTAGGGAAAAATTAATTATGTGAGCCACAATTTTTTTTGTGTGTAAAATACTACCTGTCCTACTTTCCTCATGGGTTCTTGTAAGAGACAAATAAGGGAGGAAGAGAAAAATAAAAAGGTATAAAGTTACTCACAAGCATGGACTTATGTTAAAGACACAGTTAACTGCCCAAGCAATAATTCTTCTACCTTCTTTTTATTTTTTTGCTAACAAAATCCAGATCTGGTTTAAGCAACAGAATGCTTAGTATTCTTAGTATTTGGTATCAGGGTACCAAATCATGACTGAAGACATTTAGTTCATCTTTCATCTTTGATTTCACTCATTCATTCTCCAATCTTTTTTTTTCTTTCAATTTATTTATTTTCAGAAAAACATTATTCATTATTTTTTCACCACACCCAGTGCTCCATGCAAGCCGTGTCCTCTCTAATACCCACCACCTGGTACCCCAACCTCCCACCCCCCCGCCACTTCAAACCCCTCAGATTGTTTTCCAATCTTTTTTTGAATGCCTCTACATGCCAAATATTGCTCTAGGCATTTTCTTAAAGAAAACTGACAGAAATTCTAGTGGGGAGACAGAAAACAGTAAATAAATAATATACACAATAAATGAGAAGGTAATAAGAGAGACAACAATGAAATAAGAAAGGACAGTTCAGGGAGTGCCCACCAGAAGTGGTCAGAGAAGGCTCCACTGAGAAAAAGACATGAGAGGTAAGGGAATGTGTCATGTGGATTATTTGGAGGAACTGCAGTCCAGACAGGGTAACAGCATATACAATGATCTCGAGGCACGCTCCCTGCCTCATACTAAGAGCAAAGAGACTGCTCTGCCTAGAACAGAGTGAAGGAGAGATAAGTAAAAGGAGCTGAAACCAGAGGTAAAAAGGAATGGGGCATAGATTATGGAAATCCTTACAGACAAACACAGGGGCTTTAGCTTTTAAGAAATCCATTGGTGAGTTAAAGAAAAAAGTGTGACATGATCTGACTTAGATTTTTAAAGGACCATCCTGGCTACTATATTAAGAATAGACTTTCAGAGGCCCCTGGTAGAAACAGAAACCAGTTATTAGACAAATGCACTAATCTATGTGAGAAATGGTTGTAGCTCCCATGAGAGGAGTAACAGTAGAAGTGGCTAGGTTATATATCCTAGATGTGTTGATCAGTTGGATGAGTGCTATAAAAGAAAGAGAGAAGTCAAGGGTGACTCAGAGATGCACTGAGATTGGGAAGATTTGAGGAGGAGCAGGTTTGGAAGATAAGATCAGTAGTTCAATTTGGGACATGTTAAGTTTAAGTTGTCTATTAAACACTTTGGAATTTATAAGCATATAGATGATATTTAAATCCATAAGATTAAAAGACACTAGTAAAGAAGTAAGTGCAGTATAAGAAGGAATGAGAGGTCAAGTAAAAGGGGGATTCAAAGAGGAGGGAGTAGCAATAGAGCACAATGCTGGTAATAAATCATTTAAGAAGAAGGCTAAGCAGCTGACTTGTGAGAATGGAAGTATATCAAGTAAATTTAAGAGGGAATGAGAAGAGAGGAATTAGAGATGTCAGGCATGTCTATTCTTTCAGGATTTTTTTTTTTTTTTTTTTTCTCGAGAGGGATCAGAGCTAAAGGGCAGTGGCTGGAAGGGGATATGGAGACAGGAAAATTTTTTAGTGGAGAAAATACAGCATGTTTTCATGCTGATGATAAACAATCCAGTAAAGAGGGAACTTTCTTTTTTCTTTTTTTTTTTTAAGATTTTATTTATTTATTTGACAGAGAGAGAGAGAGAGAGAGAGAGAGAGATCATAAGTAGGCAGAGAGGCAGGCAGAGAGAGAGGGGGAAGCGGGCTCCTTTCTGAGCAGAAAGCCCCATGCGGGGCTTGATCCCAAGACCATGCAATCATAATCTGAGCCGAAGGAGAGGCTTAACCCACTGAGCCACCCAGGTGCCCTAAGAGGGAACTTTAATGATGCAGGAAAGAGAGAGCTGTTGGAGGGTTGTCTGCAAGTAGGTGAAAGACAGCAAGATCTACTGCACAAGTGAGGGATTTGGCCTCAGATAATGAATAGCTCATCCATAGTTACAGGAGGGCAGGCAAACAAATGGCCCACAATGCAGATGAGCAGGTAGTCATGGTGAAAGAGATTTTCCTTTGCTTGCTTATAGTTGAGAAATCCCTCTCCGCTTTGCCATTGATTGGTCCAGGTCACATGTTTACTCTCGGTAGATCCACTTTTGGCCAGTGATATGCAAAGGGAGGTCTGGTGGGGTTTCTGGGGAATATTTTCTTTCCCATAAAAAGAAAGGTCCAGAAAGAGAAAGGTTCTTTCATCTACCTTTCATTCTGCTTCGGATGCTATTCTATGAAGACATTATGGTTCAAGTTGCCACAGATATCTTATTATGACACTGAGGGGAAACCTATAATATATGTGTCAATAACTATGCAAATATAGATAGAATATAAGGTCCATTAGGCAGAGGCCTTTTTCTTTCTCAACTTGAGGTATAATTAACAAATAAAATTTTAAGACATTTGAAGTTTACATGGCCATGATTTGATATGCATATACATTGCAAAGGATTCCAGAGGTCTTTACTTTGTTAACTGGTGATTTCAAAGTATCAAACCTGGCACATAGTATACACTCAATAAGTATCTGTTAAATAAATGAACTATGATCAAGATGGACGTTTTTCAGAAATTTATGGTATTTTGATGTACACCAGCAAATAAAGAGATAATTATACTCCTATGCCCTAAGTGGTAAGATGGGGTGAATATAGGGTGCTAAAAAGTAGAAGCAGGTTTAGGTGACTTTGACTCTGAAATGCAGTGAACTCCCAGACTGTGAAAATCAGCTTGCTGCTGTTTGAATGCTCATTATAAAATGTTTTGTCCTGTATCAGCATTTTCGGATAATTTCTTGAATTCCCTTATAAAAATAAATATATATCATATAATCCTTATACCTCTCCTTAGTGAGACACAAACAGGACCATGATCTAGGGTAACATTTGTTTTATTCATTAACTTCATTTTTCCCCTTTGTCTCCATCTTTTTTTGACCTAGGAGTACAATCATACTGATGAAATATTTTACCACAGCTATCACCAGTTTTTATTGAAAAGCATACAGGATGCCCTGTTTTAAACATTTAAGAGTTTCGGTCTGCTTTTTTCTTTAGAAGAGTTATATTTCTATGTTCCATGCCAGCATTCTCTTTCCCTCTTTCATTTTAGCAGATACCATTATCTTTTTCTTCTGGAATCATTTTTGTATACCTGAGTACAATGAGCTCCTTCACCATATGACAGAAAATAAAGTACTTACAATTTTATTATAGGAGCACACAAGTGGCATTATATGCAAAGGAATAAAATTAAAGCTGAAGTGTCCACAAGCTGGACTAAAACCATATTTATGCTTCTGAAGGCAAGAAAAATTATTTAGTCTACAGTAACAAGTAAGTAGCAGCAAAACAAATATTTAGTTGACTGGAAAGCCAATGTTTTCATTACTTGTTATAAGCATGAAAGCTAAAAACAGCCTGATCAAGCACATTCTGACAGCAAATAACACATGTATTCATCAATCTTGTGGCATATACAAAACTTTTACTCTTAAACAACTTAAGAGTCTTAACTTTGCCTTAAATATATATATTCATATCTAATTTATATACAATACATAATATGCTTTTATGGATATATATATACATAATATAGAATTTATCATTTATTTATTTAAAAAAAAGATTTGCTGTAAATTTTTTCTTTAGTAGTATAACATATAACACCTCCTGCCCTTAAAAATGCTTTAATCAAGGGTGCCTGGGTGGCTCAGTGGTTTAAACCCTTCGCCTTCAGCTCAGGTCATGGTCCCAGCGTCCTGGGATTGAGACCTGCATCTCTGCGTAGCAGGGAGCCTGCTTCCTCCTCTCTCTTTCTTTCTCTGCCTGCCTCTCTGCCTACTTGTGATCTTTGTCTGTCAAATAAATAAATAAACTCTTAAAAAAATGCTTTATTCTAAAAGAACTAGAACAAATAATTACAGAATTTGTATGGAACCCCAAAAGACCCTGAATAGCTAAAGTCATCTTGAAAAAGAAAAAAACTGGAGGGATCACAATCCCAGATTTCAAGATATATTACAAAGCTATAGTATCAAAACAGTATGGTAGTAGCACAGAAACAGACACAGATCAATGGAAGAGAATAGAAAGCCCCAGAATAAGCCCATGATTATATGGTCAATTAATCTTTGACATGGTAATAAGAATATGCAATGGGAAAAAGACTTTTCACCAAACGGTGTTGGGAAAATTGGACAGCTACAGCATAAGAATGAAACTGGACCACTTTCTTACACACACAAGAAAAGAAACGCCAAAGAGATTGAAGACCTAAATGTGAGACCTGAAAACATAAAAATCCTAGAAGAGAGCACAGGCAGTAATTTTTTTGACACTGATCATTGCAACATTTTTCTAGATGTGTCTCCTGACGCAAGGGAAACAAAAGCAAAATGAAACTACTGGGACTACACCAAAATGAAAAGCTTCTACAAAGCAAAGGAAACAGTCAATAAAACTAAAAGTCAACCCACTGAATGGGAGAAGATATTTGCAAATGACATATCTGATAAAGGGTTAGAATCCAAAATATATAAAGAACTTGTATAAGTCAACACCAAAAAAACAAATAATCCAATTTTAAAAAGGGCAGGAGATGTGAAAAGACATTTCTTCAAAGAAGGCATCCAGAAGATCAACAGACACATGAAAAGATACTCCACATTGCTCATCAGGGAAATGCATACCAAAACCACAACGAGGTGTCACCTCACACCTGTCAGAACGGCTAAAATCAGAAACACAAGAGACAAGTGTTGGTGAGGATGTGGAGAAAAAGGAACCCTACTGCAATGCCTGTGGGAATGCAAACTGGTACAGCCACTTGGAAAATAGTATGGAGTTTCCTCAAAAAATTAACAACAGACCTACCCTGTGATCCGATATTTCCACTACTGGCTCTTCACGCAAATATTATGAAAATACTATTTTTTAAAGATTTTATTTATTTATTAGAGAGAGAGAAAGAGGAGAGAGAGGGAGAGTGAGAGGGAGAAGCAGACTCCCTCCTGAACAGGGAGCCCAAGGTGGGACTCAACCCCAGGACCTGACCTTGACCTGAGCTGAAGCAGATGCTTAACCAACTAAGCCACCCAGGAACTCCCAAAAATACTATTTCGAAAAGATACATGCATCCTTATGTTTAGGGCAGCATTATTTACAATAGCTAGATTATGGAAGCAACCCAAGGATCCATAGATAGATGTAAGGATGAAAAGAACATGCGGTTTACTTACACAATGGAGTATTACTCAGCCACCGAAAAGAATAAAATCTTGCCATATGCAAAAACATGGATGGATCTAGAGAGTATGTAATACTAAGGGAAATAAATCAGTCAGAGAAAGACTGATTTCATTTATATGTGGAATTTAAGAAACAAAACAAATGAATAAAGATAAAAAGAGACAAACCAAAAAGTACTTTTTACTTTAGAGAACAAACTGGTTGTTACCAGACAGGAGGTGGGTGGGGCAGGTTGGGTAAAATAGGTGAAGAGGAATAAGAGTACACTTATCCTGAATGAGCACTGAATAATGTATAGAATTACTGAATCACTATGCTGTACACCTGAAATACAACACAGTATGTTAACTGTACTGGAATTAAAACAGTGAGAATAATAACAACAAGTGCTCTAATCTAGTATAATATACTCACCATGCTATCAATAAACTGTCTACACATGTAAATAATTGCTTTGATAATATGCAAAACAGTTGGAATTTGCTGCATGCTTGTTATGCTAAGAAGTCTGTGGTGACACACATTATTTAATCTTATAACAAATTAATTAATTTTAAAATTATTATTCCCATCTTATAGATAAGGAAACTGAGCTCAGAAATGACTTGCCTAAGATCACCTATCCCCCAAATCAGCGTGAATAATGATGAAGCCCTCATCTGTCTGAGGTAGGATTCTGTTAAAATCATACTCCTGATAGTGCAGCAGAGGGGGTAAAATGTCTTAAAAATATAAAACTTTTACATTTAGCAATTTAACTGATAAAAATTTTTTGCAATAAATATGTTAAATTTTTTTTTTGTTGTTTTTTTGTTTTTTTGTTAGGGAGAGAGAGAGTGTATGCAGGGGTGGGGGGAAGAAGCAGAGGGAGGAGGGTAGAGAAGGAGAATCTTAAGCCTCGACTCAGGGCTTGTGACCTGAGCTGAAATTAAGGGTTGGATGCTTAACTCACATTGCCATCCTGGTGTCTCTATATATGTGTTAATTTTAAATAATGTATTTGCCTGAATAAAAAAATAGCAAAGGAACAAGGATTCTTGGTATTGGTTACAATTATGGAAGGATGGAAAAATTAGAATGTACCATGATGTGGGGACTATAATTACTCTATCAGTATTTTTCCCTGCTCCGTTGGCTGAGAATGCTTCGGGGCAATAGGAATGAGCACACCTAGCACCCACATATTGATTTTTAAATACTATTCTCCACTAAAAGAAAACAGCTCCTTAGAAAAAGGGTGATTTCAGGGCAGGGGCAAGGAAAGTATAAGTAAAGAACATCAGAACATCTACTTAAATCAGAAAATAAGGAAGCACTCAAATAATAATGGAAAAATATCAAAAGAATACAGGAACCAGCCTGAAAGGGTTCCCATTGGCCAAATAAAATAAAAATATTTGTTTTGAGCACCAAAATAAATAATGACAAAACAGACAATGACCCATGAAATAAGATTCCATGAATTCAGTCTGATATACTTAAGTAAATAGAGAAGGGAATATCTTTTTATAATGGAATGCTATAAATATAAAAGGAATGGTGGAATTAGAAAATCATCAGTGAACACTAAAACTAACGGGTAAAAGTTTGATGAGATATGCCATATTTATACAATCTCAAAATATTTGCTTAAAACTAAATGTGATACATTATTTTAGATTGGTTTCTGGACTAGGGAAAAAAAAAACCTAAATAGGACTAAAGGACATTTAAAAAAATATATGAATTTTTTAAAAAAGATTTTATCTATTTATTTCATAGAGAGAGATGACAAGTAGGCAGAGAGGCAGGCAGAAAGAGAGGGAGAGGGGGAAGCAGGCTCCCCGTTGAGCAGGGAGCCCGATATGGGGCTTGATCCCAGGACCCTGGGATCATGAACTGAGCTGAAGGCAGAGGCTTAACCCACTGAGACACCCAGGTGCCCCCAAAATATGAATTTTGACTGTGAATTAGATAGTATTATATCAATGTTAAATTTCTTGATATTTATCATTATATTGGTTATGTAAGAGAAAGTCCTTTTTAAATTTTTTTAAAAAAGATTTTATTTATTTATTTGACAGACAGAGATCACAAGTAGGCAGAGAGGCAGGCAGAGAGAGAGGGGGAAGCAGGTTCCCTGCTGAGCAGAGAGCCCGATGCGGGGCTCGAGCCCAAGACCCTGGAACTATGACCTGAGCTGAAGGCAGAGGCTTTAACCCACTGAGCCACCCAGGAGCCCCAGAGAAAGTCTTTTTTTTTTAAAATTAACACATAATGTGTTATTTGCTTCAGGGATACAGGTCTGTGAATCATCAGTCTTACACAATTCACAGCACTCACCATAGCACGTACCCTCCCCAGTGTCCATTATCCAGCTACCCTGTCCTTTCCCCCACCCCCCAAGCAACCCTCAGTTTGTTTCCTGAGATTAAGAGTCTCTTATGGTTTGTCTCCCTCCCTGGTCCCATCTTATTTCATTTTTTCCCTCCCTTGCCCTGCCTCTCAAATTCCTCGTATCAGAGATATCATATGGTAATTGTGGTAGTCTTTTTAAGAAATATATGCTTAGGTATTTAGAGGAAAGACATCACTAAGGTGCAAATTTTTTTTTTTTTAAAGATTTTATTTATTTATTTGACAGAGAGAGAGATCACAAGTAGACGGAGAGGCAGGCAGAGAGAGAGAGAGAGGGAAGCAGGCTCCCTGCTGAGCAGAGAGCCCGATTCAGGACTCGATCCCAGGACCCTGAGATCATGACCTGAGCCGAAGGCAGCGGCTTAACCCACTGAGCCACCCAGGCGCCCAGGTGCAAATTGTTTAAGAAAAAAAAATTATGTATATATACAAACATATATACATACATAGAGCACATGCAAATGTAACAAAATATAAACCAGGGGTGAACTGAAGTAAAAACATATAAGGGTTCATTGTATTGCTCTTATAACTCTTCTTTAACTTTGAAACTTTTTTTAAAAAAGTAATCATCTCTTCTGATTTTAATGCTTAGTCTCTAACGAGACTAAAAGAAAATCAATTTTTCTAGGCTTTAAAAAAGATTTAATACTATTCAGTATACAGGTGACCCTTGAACAATTTGGGCATTAGAAGGCAGAGCCCCAGGGTAGTCAGAAATTTGCATGTAATTTTTGACTCCCCTAAAACGTAACTACTAATAGCATACTGTTGACCAAAAGCCTTGACAGATAATAGAAATAGTTGATTAACACAAAATTTATATATGTATTATATACTGTGTTCTTACAATAAAGGAAGCTAAAGAAAATAAAATGTTAAGAAAATCATAAGGAAAAACTACATTTCCAATACTGTGCTGTAAAAAAATCCATGTATAAGTAGACCTGGTCAGTTCAAACCCCGTTGTTCAAGGGTCAACATACATCCAATGAACAGCTCATAGAAGACCTGATACCAGGTCCTACGGATTTGCTAGAGCAGTAGGTCTGAGTGTGGTACCCAGACTGGACCTGCACCATCAGCTTTACTTGAAAACTTGAGAGAAATGCCAATTATTCAGCTCCACTCTAGACCTATTTATGTTCTACTGATAGAGAGTTGTAATAGGGGATAAAATGATAAACTATTTGAAAGCAAGATTATGCAGAAGAGAGAGATTATTTTTTAAAACTTAATTTAGTATGCAATAAGACATTACTACAAGTTTGTGAGCAAAGGAATAATAATTATATTAAGATCACCCTAGTACCAGTGTATAGAATGGATCACTTCTAGGGAGATTCTAGAGGAAAAGACCAGTTTAAGTGTCTTATAATAGTACCAAGAAAGATGTATTAAGAACCTGAATTAGCCTATAGGACTAGAAGACAAGAGATGAGAGATTCCACAATGGGTGAGTGCCTAAGAGTTATCACTTGGCTGAATTTGACACAGGCTCAGGGTAAGGAAAAGCGAAGGGGCGAGGAAAAGATGAGAGCGATTAGAGGTTAATGAGATTTCAAGCCTGGATGGCTGATAGAACAGGTTGGATCTGGATGAATTCAAGGAAACTTCCTATAGTTGGGCCTTTTAAAGGCCAAGCATCCCAGCCTAATAATCCTATAAAAGCATGTTCTTCTAAACAATGTCAAGTAAGGAAGCCGTGATTCCAGCCTTATGATTCTATAAAGCATGTTTCTGTAAACAGTGTCATGTAGGAAATGGTTGTCAGACTTGCAGATTTTAAAGATCTGTAAACATTCCAAGCAAACTTTAATGGATCAGTTGCTTTTTAATTTTACAAATTAAGAACTTAAAAAAAAGACTTCTATTAGCTGTTAAGAGTGTAACTTGGTAAAATCACTCTGGAAGAAATGGCAGTATCTGGAGGAGCCAGAGGTGTGTGTACTCCACAGACTATGGTTTGTGTACAGTGTATTTGCTGAAAACATATATCAGTTCAATCAGGTCTCTGAGACTTCCTACCTACAGGATTTTGGACAATTTATTTAACCACTATAATTTAGTTTCTTTATCTGTAAAATGTGGGATACTGTCTGTTGTTCTGAGAATTAAATAAATACCTCTGAGATACTTAGAACAGTTCTTGGCACACAGCATTGGTAACATCTGCTATTAGAATTATGATAATGACAACCCAGACCCAGCAATTCCATTTCAAGAAATACCCTAGAAAAACTCTTGTTTTTATGCACAGGAGAAATGTGTAAGGATGCTTTCCGCAAAATGTTTCAAGTAGAAAATACATGGGAAAAACCTCAAAGTTCATGAACAGGAGAAAAATAAACTGGTATAAGCATTCAGAGACTACATTATCTAAAATGAAAAAACATGTACTACATTATTTATTTATTTAAAAGACTTTATATACTTATTTGACAGAGAGAGATCACAAGTAGGCAGAGAGGCAGGCGGGGGGTGGGGGAAGCAGGCTCCCTGCTAAGCAGAAAGCTCGATGCGGGCTCGATCCCAGGACCCTAAGGTCATGACCTGAGCCAAAGGCAGAGGCTTAACCCACTGAGCCACCCCGGTGCCCCAAACATGTCCTACATTTAAAAACCATGGATAAGTGTGGGAAGAATAATGTTAAATTAAAAAAAAAAAAACAACAAAAAAACAAGGTATGGTAAGACACATACCATTTGATACCACTGGTGGCATTGTGGCATAGTCAACAATATTACCTTTAACAGCGACATGTAAACCCATGTAGTGAAAGGTTAAAAACATGCACAGGAAGGAAACACATTCACTTCTGGGTAGTGGGTACTTTTGTGGGAAGAGAAATGAAACTGAAGAGCATACAGTGGACTTAAACTGTACCTGTAAAGTTTATATTAAAAAAAAAATCTAAAACAAATTAAAAAATATATGATTATTTGGGTAGAAAAATCAGGTTAAATCCCTGTACTTTTCTGTATGTTTAAAATTCATAAGGTAAAGGCAAAGGGAAGAGGAAAAATGATAGTCCATCAATTTGATATATTTTTAAAAACCACATTTTAATGTTTTTATTTTTTATTTTGAAATAATTTTAAACTTATAGAAAAGTTAAATGTAATATGGAGTAATAGGAAAACTCATATATTTTTTTCTTCAAGATCACCAATTTTTTAACATTTTACTGCAGATTTTATTATTTTTTCTCCCTTTGCATATATATTTTTCTCAACTTGAAAATAGTTTGCCATATATCCATGGACCTTTATGCCTCAATTCTTCATTTGTAATTTGTAAGAACAAAGGTAATCTCTTAATGTAACTATAGCTTGGTTATCAAATCCAAAAATATAATATTGATGCAATACTTTAATATACCACCCATATTCCAATTTGGTCAAGTGCCCAGTAATGTCCTTTTTAGCATTATTTTTCCCTTTGTTCCAGGATCCAGTACAGGATTATATTTAGTTTTGATGTCTCTTTTAGTCTCCTCAGCCTTTCTTTGAATTTTGTAACATGGACATTTTTCAAGAACATGGGGCAGTTGTTTTTCTAAAAAACACCTTGGGTTTGTCCTCTGCTCCCTTATAATTAGATTCAGGTTATGCATTCCCAGCCAGAAGACCTTAGAACTGCCGGATTTTGTGTTCTTCTCAGGGTATCATTATAAAATACCTGTTGCCTCTTGTTGCTAATGTTATTACTTTTTAAAAAGATTTTATTTATTGATTTTGAGAGAGAGACAGAGCACAAGCAGCTAGAGGGGCAGAGGGGGAGGGAGAAGCAGGGAGCCCGATAAGGGACTTGATCCCAGGACTCAGGATCATGACCTGAGCCAAAGGCAGAAGTTTAATGGAATGTGCCACCCAAGTGTCCCAATGATATTAATTCTGATCAGTCAACTTGTTACCTTTTCTCTTATGTGTTTTACATTGCACCTAAGAAGCATTCAGGGAGATTTAAGATCATGCAAATATACCTGTCTTCAAATATTCCCTCTAGATTTAGTAACCATTGATATTTATTGCCAAACCAGTCTTTACTACGAGAACAGTAATTTTCCAAGTCTACCACATCCTTCTCATTTGCTGGTTGGCATCTTACTGTAAGGAGGAGACATCCCTTCTCTTCTAAGTATTCATTCATTCATTTATAGTATTATGAAGTCATGGATTCCTATTTTTCCCCAATGACTTAAATTTCATTTGTCCTCAATTATTATTTTTTGGATCTTTTTTATTGAGATAAAATTCATATAAGATAATTCAACATTTTAAGTTGTATTTTTAGTGGTTTTTAGTATAATCACAGTGTTGTACAACCATCTGCATGATATCATTCAGAATATTTCCATTGCTCCAAAAGGAAACCCTCTATCTTATTAGCAGAAACACTCTTAGCAGTCAGAATTCTCACCACCCTGCAGCCCCTGCCAACCACTAATCTCTTTTCTATTTCTACAGATTTTCCTATTTGGGACATTCCATATAAATGAATCATACAACATGTGGCTTTTTGTGACTGGCTTCTTTCACTTAGCATAATATTTTCAAGGTTCATCCATCTTGCAGCATGAATCATACCTTATCCCTTTTCATGGCTGAATTGTATTTCATTATACGGATATATACATTTTATTAAGTTGTTATCTTGTTTCTACTTTTTGGCCATTATGAATAATGCTGCTGTGAACATTTGTGTACAAGTTTTTTTCTTTTTTAGAGAATTTTTTTTAAAGATTTTATTTATTTATTTGACAGAGAGAGATCATAAGTAGGCAGAGAGGCAGGCAGAGAGAGAGAGAGGAGGAAGCAGGCTCCCTGCTGAGCGGAGAGCCCGATGCAGGACTCAATCCCAGGACCCTGAGATCATGACCTGAGCCGAAGATAGGGGCCTAACCCACTGAGCCACCCAGGCACCCATTTGTGTACAAGTTTTTGTTTGAGCACTTGTTTTTAATTCTTTTAGGTATATACCTACGAATGGAATTTCTGTGTCATATGGTAATTCATTGTGTAACTTTTTGAGAGCTGTTAAACTTTTTCCAAAGTGGCTATACCCACCAGCTATGTATAAGCATTCCAGTTTCTCCACATCCTTGCCAACAGGTTTGTTTCTTTTGTATTTTAGCTATTTATTCTTATTTTGTGCATGGTACTAATAAACTGGTTATCCAGTTCTAAGTTCAGAACAGATACAGGAATAATAAAAGTGAGGGAGAATACCCTTTATAAGGGGAAATGTTATGGAATATGAAATATATGAAGAATTAGAATATAAATAAATAAATAAAAAGCCAGGATAGGGGCTGGCCTATGCCAGGCCCTATTAGGTTGATTTTTTTTTTTTAACAATTAATGCAATATGTTGAGCATTTTTCATGTGCTTATTGGCTGTTTGTATATTTTTCTTTACCTGTCTATTCAAATGTTTTGCCTATTTTTAATTTGGGTTGTTTATATTTTGTATTTTTGAGTTATATGGCCTCAGTTACTTGAAGAGCAGATTATCCCATATTTGGTCTGGGAGTTAGGGGGAAGACCTTTCAAGATGCCTACTATGTCCTCTCGACATGCTACCATCATTTTCCCAAGCATTTTCTACTTTCTTATATAGTAGGTACTCCAGTCTTGGGACTAGCCATTTGTCCAAAAAGCCCTGGTTCCTTTCAATGGGAAATGGTATCAGAAACCAATATGCCAGGTGTGCTCTTTGTTACTGATTATTATTTATCTAGGTCTTTTTAGCAGCCAGTTGTAGGAAATAAATAAATAAATAAACAAATAAATACACACACACACATAAGTATAAGATATTATGAGTCCTTACAAATCATATCCATTCTCTGAAATTTTTTTCTTGTCTTCCCTCATTCCCTATTTTATGTCCTTTTTTCTATAAGAATAACAATATATTTACTGCTCCTACAACATCACCTATGTATTCATTTATTAAATCTTATATATAAAATAGTATTATAATGAGTATGCTTATAGCTATACAAAAACAAAACCTACTAGAAAGAGTTCAAGTTTTGTTCACTATTCTTCTCCCCTACTCAAGACCAAAGATAATATAGTCAAAACATTATGTTCAAAGTTTGAATTAATTTTCTTTCTTGATAATATGTAGTTATGTGTATTCATCAATGTAATGTTACTGATTAGAAACAGTTATTTGTTTCTGTTCATACTGTTTTAGTTTCTTTTTCCTTTCCATGCTATTGACTTAATTTAATTTTTAAAATCCATAGAACATGAATACATTTCCTAAAGCCAAAAGTACACCAAAAGATAAACTCAGAGGTGTCCCTGCCTCCCCATCCATTCTACCCATTCTCATTCTTCCATTTCTTACAAATGAAACAATCTCATTGCGATTCTTTTGGTTTATCCTTCCTATGTTTCTTTTTGTAAAAGTAAGAAAGTGTGTGTGTGGGGGCACCTGGGTGGCTCAGTGGGTTAAAGCCTCTGCCAGGGTCCTGGGATCAAGCCAGAGATTGGGCTCTCTACTCAGCAGGGAGCCTGCTTCCACCTCTCTCTCTCTCTGCCTGCCTCTCTGCCTACTTGTGATCTCTGTGCGTCAAATAAATAAATAAAATCTTTAAAAAAATGATTTAAAAAAAGTGTGTGTGTGTCGTATTTTTTCTCACATAAAAGGCTATGTTATATGTATGACAATATATGCTATATATGTATAGCATATATTGCTATACATTTGTATAGCAAATATTGCTTTGCACTTAGTTTTCCCCCTTACTTTCAAAGAACAACAACAACAACAACAAAATAGCATTTTTCAGTATACCCCTAGGAAGGAAGTAGTAAATTATTATTTTTTCTGCCTTTATTGGAAATAATCAGCTAATAATCTTTCCAATGCTAACTTTACTGGAGACTGCTACAAGGAAACAAAAACAAAGCATTCTAACAATGAAAAAAAGTAATATAATCATTACCTAATACCATATTGAATATCTGCTCTTTTAAATATTTTTGCTGTACAAGAGTAAAAACTGTATTATCAGAAACATATCTGAGACCCCTGTGTTGTCAGCCTGAAGAGGCAGTGGTGAAGGGTGGCTGCTGACTTCTGAAAGAACAATTTTGGTACACTTGTGAAGTTGGGAAGCTAGAGCCCAAGAATAATTAATAGTTGTGAACGAGGAGAGGCAGGGGTTTCAGACTACTCTCCTCAGAAACTGGTTAACAGTAGAAGCAGAGTTTGGAAGGGAGACCCAGAAGAAACAAGGTTAAAACCATATCTTGGGGTGCCTGGGTGGCTCAGTGTGTTAAGCTGCTGCCTTCGGCTCAGGTCATGATCTGAGTCCTGGGATCGAGCCCCACATCCGGCTCTCTGCTTAGCAGGGAGCCTGCTTCCTCCTCTCTCTCTGCCTGCCTCTCTGCCTACTTGTGATCTCTGTCTGTCAAATAAATAAATAAAATCTTTAAAAAAAAAACCATATCTTTAAAGTTGGGCACGAAATGAATACATTGAGACAGAAGGAGGGAAAAGTCAGTGGCTATGGAAAGACTTCTGCAAAAGGACAAGGAGAAGGAAAAGTTTTTGAAGACTGTGGGAAGGGGTGGGAGGCTGGTTAATCTTGAAAAGAACTAGGGTCACTTTGCTCTGAGAGAAAAGACAGGCTGGAGAAATGTGTGGGAAAACAGAAATTCTGTGGTGGAGAGAAGCTCACAAAGATGGTCTTTTCAAAAGAGTAAAGATGAGGTAGTCTGTACAAGGTTGGGGCAGAGAGGCAGGGTTGGCACTGGAGATGTGAAGACTGTGGAAAATGCTTGGCACAGAGAGGCCATGTAGAGAACACAGTACAGAATGAACAATATAAACACAACAATCTCTGTATTGGAATTTCTTCAGCTTTGTGAAATGATGTAACTGTTCTGAAACTTTTGCCATCCTTCTATTACTGAACTAAAAATTTTAAGCTATCCCATAAAATTACAAACAATATATCAGTTCAAGAGTTGAATTTTAAAAAATACTGCACTTGCCAAATCTGAATTAGAAATATGCATATTTGTGATTATATATACACATTTTACATATTATTTTAAACTAGTAATATCAAGTATCTAAATAATTCTGTTTACCATTATACTTAACCAAATAAACAAACATTACTATTTCATAGTAAAACTCACCATTTTTTTCAGAACAGTATTTAAGAATGCCTCTTGATTTTTAGATCAAATCAAAGTTAGCTGACTTTGATACTCATAATATAAAATGGCAGCTAATCCTAATCCCAGCTGAGAGAGAGATTGAAAAGTAACAAAGTACAAGAAACTGAAAAGGCATTCTCTGGTATAGCTCTGGGAAGGAAGTAGTATAATATATTCCTTCCCTCCCTTTATTTGAAGTCCACCCTATAGTAATTTCCTTTCCAACACTAATCTCGAAACACAGAGATATTAAAACAAACAATCTTTCTGTCAACTTAAAACTGGCAGAACTGGCATCACTTAACATAATATTTGTATTTATTTTCTTTACTGCCAGTCCCTACCCACCCCATTCCCAACTCCCAATTGGAATGTAAGGCCCATGAGAACAGACACTTCATCAATTTGTTCTGTTTTATCCTCAGTGTCTTGAATAAGGCCTAGAATATAGCGGCACTCAACAAATACGGGTTAATGAACAGAAAATCAAATCCAAAGAATCCTAATGCATATAAGGAAAAAGCAAGGCTGGGAAAAATAGATTATTTATGACATATGTGATATCAGCATTGTGGATTACTAAGAACTGACTATACATTTGGTTTATTAGATTACTGCTACATATTTAAGATATACTAGAATCAAGAGTATAAAGTTCCTTGTTAAGGTTAGAAGCTTTTCTTAAGTAAAACAAAAGGTTTAAAGTTTTATAAAGTATGTGAATTAGTTAAAATTGTATTTAATTTTGTGAGAGAAATACTTATTGTGAACCTTCAGAATTTATGATGTAGAATCACAGATAGGATTAATATAAAGAAGAATGTAGTAAATAGCATAAGAAATTCACTGAGATATCCTGGTAAATGTGTTTTGAAATGTATCTGAGGCGTGGAGCTAGAAATGAAGATTGGGGAGTCATCTATCAAAGGAAATCAGTAACCTATCTTTTGTGGGATTTTGAACAGAGTGTAAGGGAGTTTGGAAAAGGTTTATAGGATGTGGAGTGTTTGAGACAGGACATGAAGGACAAAAACAATAGACTAAAATGGTGGAAGATGTTCAAGTCAATGGGATTGCACAAGCAAAATGACACACCAGAAAGAGCAGGGTGTAGTCAATGATGCATGAAGGCATTTTGGGGAGAATAGGAATATATCTAAGGAAGTAATAGAAGAAAGGACTTATAATCTGTAGTATTGCAGATCTTGAGGATTCTGCATATAGTTTGCTAAAGAACAGGACGAGTATAGATCAACGATTTTGCTTACTTTATCTAACTTAATCCTCCGGACAGTCGTGTTCGTCATCTTGGTGGACATACTTCTCCCTGAACTCCTGAGTCCGTGGGACTCTAGTGGTTCCGACTCTATCTCTGGCTGGAGAAATGGCATGTGACTCAGGACTGGTCAGTTAGAGCCTTTAATTCCATAGCTACAGTAATTGTCTCAGGAATGGGCACATGATGGTATCAGTGACAATGAGATGGTAGGAGATTTTTACTGAGACTTCTGGACAAATGAAGCATCCTTGTCCACTGGATTAGAATCTGGGAAGATGTGAGGAGTTGCTTTTATGACTACTCAAGCCCACAGGGAAAGCCTGAGTGGCACAAATAAGGGTATATATGTTGGGGATAGGGTGAAAGCAGAAACAAGAGATGGATATATAAAGAGAAAATCTAGGTCCACATTTAGCCTCTGCTAAAGCTGTGCCTGGAATCAGTTCTACATTATAGTCCCCAAATAAATTTTTTTAATAAAGATTTTATTTATTTATTAGAGTGAGAGGGAGAGAGAGAGCAAGCACCAGAGGAGGGAGGGGCAGAGGGAGAGGGAGAAGCAGGCTCCCCACTGATCAGGGAGCCTGACAAAGATCCTGGGATCATGACCTGAGCAAAAGACAGATGCTTAATGGACTGAGCCATGCAGGCACCCCAGAAATTTTTTATTATAAGCCTTTTTAACTATTTAAAACCATAAGATTCCTAACTAAAAATGTCATTCCCATTTTACAAATGAAGAAACTGCAGGATAGAGAAAGTAATTTGTCCAAGATCACATAGGTTTTGAATAACAGACTTACACCTCTAACTCATATATGATGATGGTTCCAGGCCCATGTTGCTAACTATAAGTTTTTTATTTTTTATGTTTTCATACATATGTGTTTGTGTGTGTCTAAGAAAGAGGGAGAGAGAGAGAGACTGACTTTGGTTAGTTTATTTTGGTATATAAAAATAATAACTGCCATTGAACATTATGCTAAGAACTTTACATAAAATTTCTATAGATGCCAATCATTACCAGCTTGTCCATAACCACTTTTAGTGGAATCTTTCTTGTTCACAACTGCTGTTCCTTCCGTGAGCCTCAGAAGCTGGGGTTGGGGATGGAATATGAGCCAGATATGCTCACAAATGACTATGACTTGTGTAGCTAATCAAAATGTGAGATGGGCCAATCAGATTTCTATCTTGCAAATATAGTGAGAATGAGCCAGCTGGTGATACACAGAAGGAAGCACACATCAAGAGTTGGAACGGTCATTTGAGACCATGTGCAACACAGAATTCTAAAGGATAATAAAAATAGACTGTGCAGAGAAAGAAGAGTACAGAGGAGACAGAGAGAAAGAAAAGTAGAGATACAAAGGGAGAAGCAGACAAAGGGAGAAGCAGATTACACTGCTTTGAGAGGAGAACAGCCTCAGTTTCTGAGCACAATCTACCTGTCTACTCTGGATGTTGTCTTTGAGTATTCATGGGACTCCACTGTGTTTACAAGAACCCCCCTAAAGGAGACTGAATAATTCTTGGACAATGGAACCAATAAAGTACAGACTAGAGTAAGACATCATCATAGTGAACTATCACAGTGAATTAACCCAGTAGGTAATTATTTTCAAGATAAAGAAGCTGAGATTCAGAGAATTTAAGTAATTTTCCTGAGGGAAACAACTAGTATGAGATGAAGGTAAGATTAAAACCCAGGTCAAGGGGTGCCTGGTTGGCTCAGTCATTGGGCATCTGCCTTCTGCTCAGGTCATGATCCCAATGTCCTGGGGTCAAACCCCACATCAGGCTCCCTGCTCAGTGGGGGGTCTGCCTCACTCTCTCCCCTCTGTCTGCTTGTGTTCCCTCTCTTACTGTCTCTGTCTGTCAAAAAATAAATAAAATCTTAAAAAAAAAAAACAACCCAGGTCAATATTTCTTAACTTTGTAAGTGTTAAAACTAACTGGACTAAGGAAACACCAGGGACAAGGAAAATGAAGAACTAACTTCAAAACTTTAGGAAGAGGTAGTGAGAGACACACCTAGATAGAGCAATGGATGAAGTAATGGAAATGAAAAGAGAGGTACAAATGTACAGGGAATGTCTATAGGGTAGGGCTAAGGGGTGAGCGAGGAAGTAGAAGAAGCCAAAGGTGACATGAATTTTTTTTTTACCTTGGCTGATTGAAAGAACAGAGATGCCATTAACAGTACTAGTAGGGAAGTTAGGTCTGGGACTTGTTTTTGTGGGGAAGAAAATACACTTAATTTAGGTTACTATTAGTTTTAAGTCAACGTGTTTAAAAAGGGAGTTGAAAATGTGGGCCTAAAGCTCAGAAAAAGGAACTCAGGAATTATTTTAAATAAGTGACTTCAATGAAATCTTTATAAAACTCAGTAAATCATTATATGTTTAAGAAAAAAAAATCAGTATTGTACAAGTACAAAACTTTAAATTCAGAGATAAAAACCATATTTAATCCTAGGAAGAGAATGTTTTAGGTTTCTAATTTTACTCTGGCAGTATTTATGGTGAAAAGTTTATTGGACCCAAATGCCAGAACAAAGCGATAGATTCTGGTTCTTTAGTTCTATATAGTCAGCAGTGTGCATGTACACACATACAGAAACACATAGACATGCCCATGCATACACACAGAGACATACCCTAGCTTTTATATTTTTAAAGGATGTAATAATGTTTTAAATTGTACAGCAAAAATATATAGATGTAACATAAAAAAAAGTCTTGTTTTATGCCTTGCGTTTCTCCATGAAACTTAAAATCCTTTAACAGACATTATCTCATTGTTTTAAGAACTGTTATGAAACAATCTGACATTTATATAACACCATTCATACTCAATAATCCCAAAGGGCTTTACAAACCCTGGAAGAATGACTTTGCTCATGTTCAGTATGCAACCACTGAGGGATGGAGTTGGGATGGTGTGGGTCGTTAGAGAAGTGTACAGGACTGTGGTAGATATTCTGTGGAACATAGCAGTAACACTATACAACCATTTAAAAAGGAAGTGAAAGACATTATTAAACAGAAATCCATAAAGCGACAAGCAGAAAAGATTATACTGCATGTGTTAAATTTGAGAAAAATATTAATACCAAGTGGTCTTTTTTTTCATTTTTGTATCTTATTGGAATATATAAAAATATCCTCAAGATAAGGTCATGATCTCAGGGTCTTGGGATCGAGTCCCACATCGGGCTCTCTGCTCAGCAGGGGGCCTGCTTCCCTTCCCCTCTCTCTGTCTGCTTCTCTGCCTACTTGTGATCTCTGTCTGTCAAATAAATATAAATTTAAAAAAAAAATAATTGACTATCATCTGCTAAGAACTCCATTTCCCTTTTTTTCTTAAGAGATTTTATTTATTTATTTTTAAGTAATCTCTACACCTAACATGGGGCTTGAATTTATAACCCTGAGATTAAAAGTCGCATGCTCTATGATTAAGCCGAGCAGGCGCCCCAAGAACTCCACTTTTTTTTTTTAGCGATTTTCTGTGTGGGTAGTGGTCTGTTTTCTAATTGTCAACCCCATTAAGGATACTAAGTTGTTACTGATATTTTGAGGGGTCTGTATTTTTTTTTAAGCCTACTTTGAATGATTTTGCATTTTCCCTCTAGCTTAGTTGTAACTCTTTTGATGAAAACCCTAATCATGTTATGAAACATAATTTTTTTTTTTTTTTAAGATTTTATTTCTTTGACAGACAGAGATCACAAGTAGGCAGAGAGGCAGGCAGGGGTGGAAGCAGGCTCCCTGCTGAGCAGAGAGCCCAATGCGGGGGATCAACCCCAGGACCCTGAGATCATGACCTGAGCCAAAGGCAGAGGCTTAACCCACTGAGCCACTCAGGTGCCCCTGGGGGGCTGTATTTTTTAAAAGAAGGCTTCTCCTCCTTTCCTTCTTTTCCTTTTTGAACTGAGACTAAGATGCTGAAAAACAAACACATGGAAAAGTGAAAAAGGGTATTTTGCTTTGTTTTGTTTTGAATTTATCAGATGTATTAGGATTCTCCAGAGGGAAAGAACTAATAGGATGCATATATATGTAGAAAGAAATTGGTTGTAAGGAATTAGCTCATAAAATTATCAAGTCTGAGAAGTTCCTAATTGGCAGTTGGTAAGCTAGACACCCAAGTTTGAGTCTGAAGGTCTGAGAATCAGCAGAATTGAGGGTTTAAATTCCAGTCTGAAAGCCATAGGTTTGAAACCCAAAAAGAGCTGACGTTTCAGCTTGATTCCAAAGGCATTGAAAAGACTGGTGTCCTTGGCAAACAGGCAGGAGGAGTGCCCTATTACCTCAAGAAGGTCAGCCTTTTTATACTATTCAAGCCTTGAACTGTTTGGATGAGGGCCATCTAAGCTAGGGAGGGCAGTCTACTCAGTCTACCGATTCAACTGTTAATATCATTCAAAAATACCTTTGGGACGCCTGAGTGGCTCAGTGGGTTAAGCCGCTGCCTTCGGCTCAGGTCATGATCCCAGGGTTCTGGGATCGAGTCCCACATCGGGCTCCTTGCTCGGCAGGGAGCCTGCTTCTCCCTCTGCCTCTGCCTGCCTCTCTGTCTGCCTGTGCTCACTCGCTCTCTCTCCCTCTGTCTCTGACAAATAAATAAATAAAATCTTTAAAAAAAAAAAATACCTTCACAGACACAACCAAAATAATGTTTGACCAAGTATCTAGCTACCCTGTAGCCCAGTAAAATTGATACATAAAATTAACCATCATTTCAGATAAAGAGCCTCTGTCTTTCCATGACAAAACTAACAGAATTCAGTTTTCTGAAGCCTTTCACGTCAAAGTAATAATATTATTTAAAGAAGATACTGCCAGATACCCTACTTGGACAAGGAAATATGCCAGTTAATGCCAAAAGGCTACTGTTGTACCCCAGTGTTGTCTCCGTTAGTTACATTATACATGAAGGAGACTACAGAAGATGAGTAGCAAGCACTTTAATTGGGCATGTGGGTGGAAGTACATGGAACTCAGGGAGAGAGCTGGATATCACAAAATACTGCAAAACCAATCTCTCAGCACCAAGTCATGTGGCTATATGGGGGGAAAAAACAGTTAAACGTAAGCCTCAGAGCTCCACTGGGGCTTTGACTATCTCTTCATGCAGATCATGGTAATAAGGGGAGAAAATCCTTACTAACTCTCCACAAACACCACTTGAGGCTCGGGATCTGAAGATCACCTTTCAACACAGTGTCTTGTTTCAGTACAAATTTGCTACTATCACCACGGCCACTACCACTGTTGCTACCAAAATTACCATATGTTTTAGATACTGTACACTTTAAAGCCTACACTAAAGTAAACAAATGAATATACCCACTTCACAGATGAGGAAACTGAGGCTAGAAGAGGCCAAATGCTATAGCTATGTTTTTGTTTGCCTAATGTGTTTTTGACCACTTCTAACAGATTCTGCCCAATGGCAGAGTGACACATGATCAATCAGTCATTGTCTCCTAGGAGTTGGTGCTCTAGAAAGAAGCTAGGGTGAGTTGTCTGAGGATAGATCCTAGAAGGAATCCAAGAGCTCTTGCATCCAAGGTCTCTGGTCTTCCTTCGCAACCTGAGGTTTGGCCATTCAGCTGTGTTCCACTTTGTGTGCTATCTCAGTTATCTCATCCTTTGGCTCAAATTTTAATCGCTTGTGATCAAGAACCTTAAGAAATACACATAATGTTACATATGTTACATAATTTATATTTGTTACATATGTTACATAATGTTACATAATTTATCCAAGAGCAGATAGGTATCAGTGGAAGAGCTAAGACCTCAAACCTAGATTTTTCTGACTTCAAAGGCTATACTTTTAACCATGATACCTCACTGGTTTTTGAAAATTGGAATCCTCTAAAGGTATCTGCCACCAAAGGAACTGTAGCATTCTCCTGATTTTATATCTTGGCTTCTTTAGTAAATTTTCTGAAAAGAGTTAAGCTAACATGGAAAATCTTATAAAATTACTCTATAAAATATAATTTCATTGTTGAAAGGGAAAATCTTTAGTGGGCATATCTGAGTTGGGTTATTTGGATACTGTGTAAAAGGAACAGGCAGAGGTATAAGAAAATGGTACTTGAGCTGTGCTCTTTAATCAATCAGTGAGAAGAAATGAAAATAAAACTTTTAAGAATCTCTAGACAAGCTAGCAAAAAAGAGGGTGCACAGACTTTCTTTTGCAGCTTCATAAAATGGAAAGACCCAAATGTTCAGTCTTAAAGCTCCATAATTGTGTGAATGGGCAAAATTAATCTCTCTGAGCCTCAGTTACCTTATCTGTAAAATGTCTATCTATATAGGGTCACTGTGTGAAGTTAAATTCTCTCTCTCTCTAGTAAAGTTTATGCCCAGTGAGGGGCCTTAACTCATGACCCTGAGGTCAAGAGTTGCATGCTCCACCGACTGAGCCAGCCAGGTGCCCCTGAAGTTAAATAATATAAATAAATCTTCTAATATAGAGCCTGGTACATGGTAAGTATTTGTGAAATGGTAGTTGCTATTATTGTTATAGTTGTCATTAAACTGAGTCAGGTGATAATGGTTAGGGGGCTGACAGGAGAAGGCTGTTGAGAAGTGTGGAAATAACACACAGTTGCAAACCAAAAGGATAAAAGTATTTCAAGGAAAGGGGTTTTTAATTCATTGTTAGGATCTCTTGCCTTTGTATGTGTTTGTGTTTCATACTGCATTTATTGTGAGAGTAATGCCAATACTGAAAAGTGCATAGATTTAAAATGCAGAGCTCAGTATGATGTATCATAAACAGACAAGTTGGGAAATCGCACCTGCTGGTCCTGTAGAAGTACCCCTGCTGCCCATTCCAGCTACTGTCTAACCTTTCCTCTGGGACAAAAGCAACCATTATACTATGCTTTGGGACAATCACATTCTTTCTTTTCTTTATAGTTTTACTTTATAGTAACACTTCAGTATGTGTTATTAAATTTATTTAATTTTGCCTATTTTTAAAATTTTATATAAATGAATTCATCTATTTCTTTTGTGTGTAGCTATAGGTCATTAATTTTCCGTGGTATATAGTATTCTATTCTAGAAATATATATATATATATATATATATTTTTATCTTATTTATTTGAGAGAGAGAGACAGTGAGAGAGAGAATGAGCGAGGAGAAGGTCAGAGAGCGAAGCAGACTCCCCATGGAGCTGGGAGCCTGATGTGGGACTCGATCCCGGGACTCCAGGATCACGCCCTGAGCCGGAGGCAGTCGTCCAACCAACTGCGCCACCCAAGCGTCCCTAGAAATATATTTTTAAACTATTTGACTATTGATGGATATTTGTGCTGCATTTTGTTTGTTTTGGCTGCTAGACATAATACTACCATGAACATTCTCATACATTGTACACATTTCTGATGGCAATTTACCAAAGAAAGAGTAGAATCAGTGAATCACAGAGTTCATGTGTTTTTAATTTTGGCAAAAAATGTCTATTGTTTTCTTAAGTGCTTTATCAGTTTATACTCTTAACACCAGAGTCTTTAAGAGTTCCAATGTTCCTCATTCTCAGTAGCAGTGGATATTGTCATTCTTCTACAGACTGTGGTATTGGTTACAATGTGCATTTTCCTGAACACACATGAGGTTGAGCAAATTTTCTTGGGATTATTGGGCATTGGATATTTTGTTAAGTGGCTACTTAAGTCTTTTTTCCATTTTTCTTTGAGTTAATTATCTTTCTCATTGATTGATAATAGTTCTTGAGATCTTTGGCTATCTTGTAAATATCATCACCCAATCCTTGGCTTGCCTTTTCACTAACTTCAGGGTGTCTTTAATGAACAATGGTTTTAATTTTAACATAATATAGAGCAAACACTTTCTTTAAGATTAGTTCTTTTTGTGTCCTAATCCTTATATCTCTATACCAATGCCATAATGCCATCCTCCTACATTATTTTCTAGAAGTTTTACTTCTGTGTTTTTCACATTTAGATCTACAGGTCTATCTGAAATCGATTTTTATGTATGGTGTGGTATAAGATGTCAAGTATTTTTCTGTCCTCAAATTAATAATCCAATAGTTCCAACACCATCACTAAAAAGACTCTCTTTTCCTCATTATGTTGCAGGGCCAACTTGCTTCCTGTTCTATTTCCCATACCTGTCTGTCATTGTACCAATTGCACACTGTCTTAACTACTTAACTTTATAAGGTATCAGATGACATACTGTTGTCACTGTCTTCATCTCCTTTATAACTCTTAGCTTCTTGGATTTCCCTATACATTTTAGAATCAGCTTATCAGGTTCTACAGAACCTAGTGAATTTTTATTGAAACTGTAGAAGTTTGGGGGAAAATCAGAATCTTTACTGTTTCTTTTCCAAAACTTTTCACTTTTAATTCTTGCCTTATTATACAAGCTAGGTTCTCCCATGAATCTTTATGAATGTAATTATGCTGAGTAAAACAGATTATAATGTGCACCTTTATCTCATGTCAGATATCATCATACCATTCTGCATATTTGCTATCAGTTTTTTTAGATACCCTTTCTAATAGTACAGTCCTATTTCTAATGTCCTAGAACTTTCAGCTAAAATCGTGAACACCTGTTGAATTTTATTAAACGTTCTTTCTCTCAAGATGGTAAAATGATTTTTCCCTTGATTCTACTAATGTGGTAAGTTATATTGGTTGATTTTGAATCTTAAGTCAAAACTGCATTCCTGGAATATATCCAAATTTGTAAAAATGCATTATGCATTGAAAATAATGCCTCATTTGATATACTAGTATTTTGCTTAGAGTTTATGAAGGTTGGCCTATAACCACCTTCTTTTGAAATGTTTCTACCAGGTTTTCTTATCAATGTTGTACAGACTTCATAAATTGAACAGGAATGTGTTCTCTCCTTTTTTATTCTCTGGTCAAGTTTCTGTGAGATTGGTGTAATGTATAAGTCTTAAATTATGGATCTGATTTCTTTAAGTTAGAAGTCACATTTAGAATCCTACTTCTTAGGTTAGTCTTAGTAAGGTACAATATTTCTTGGTAGCATATAGTTGTTCAGATCGTCTTGAAAGCTTTTTAGTGTTTGTGGGATCTGTAATGATGTTTTTAAAAAAATTGTTATTGGTTATGTACACCTTTTTTTTTAATCCAAGTTAATGAAGAGTTTAGCCATGTGATTAGTTTTTTAAAAGAATGTGTTTGTCTTTGTCATCCCTATACTGTATGCATATTTTCTACTGCACTGATTTCTGCTCTTATTTTTTATTAATTCTTTCTTCTTTCTTCTTTCTTTGGGTTTAATTTGCTTTTCTCTTTTTCTAACTTAAGAGGGGTACTCACTCAGGTTAGTCTTTGAACTTATTGAACAAAGTAAGTATATTTATTTTAAAGACTGCTTCTGATAATTTCAGTTTCTGGAGTCTCTTCACAGTTGCTTCTACTAATTGTTTCTGCTGGTTTTGGTCAACTGATTTTGTCTCTCTGTATGCTTAACTATTTCTTATTGTAAGTCAGATATTGCATTTGCTGACTTGTTTGTAGAAAAATACAGTGCCTAGGAATGGTGTTATTTTCCTTCAGGGATGATTTACATTGGGTTCTGCCAGTATATGAGGACACTAGCAATCCAAGATCACCTTAATCCAACTGAGATGATTTGAAGCTGTATACCTTTGGAGGCCTGTCCACTTCCAGTTAACATTTACCAGTAGAGAAAAGACGCAGAGCCAAAACATTCACGAACATAGCGTTTCCAGGTGCCGGAGTCCATTCCCTGTCCCATCTTCTTAAGAGGCTATCAAAAGCAACGCATTACCTTTTAGCCTCAACACTATGCCCTCTAAATTTAGCAAATTTTCCTAAGGGAAAAGCTGCCCCTAAACCTGGACCTCTATTCTTTACTGGCTCCTGGCCCTGAAATTCTTTTTTTTTTTTTTTTTTTAAGATTTTATTTTTTTTTGTCAGAAAGAGAGAGAGAGAAAGCATACAAGCAGGCAGAGAGGCAGGCAGAGGCGGAGAGGCAGGCTCCCTACCGAGCAAGGAGCCCGATGTAGGACTCAGTCCCGGGACCCCGGGATCATGACCTGAGCCAAAGGCAGCAGCCTAACCCACTGAGCCACCCAGGCATCCCCCCTGGCCCTGAAATTCTTTACTCTCCTGTTAGTTCTCCAGTGTTTTAAAGATTTTTTTTTCTTTTTTTTTTAAGATTTTAAATATTTGTCCAGCTTTTCTAGTTGTTCTAGTTCAAATTACCTGGCCAAAGCAGAAGACTCCTAACACTGCTTCCCTGTCTCCAGCCACTCATGATTAAACCATACTTGGACCCATACTTCACACTAAATACAAAAAGTAACTCAAAGTGGATCATATACATCAATGTAAAATCTTTAGCTGTAAAATATTTAGAAGAACACATAGGGGAAGATCTTTGTGACCCAGGGCTAGGCAAAGATTTTTTTAACTCCGACATCAAAAATTCAATCCAAAAATGAAAAAAATGAACTAATTAGACCTCATCAAATTGGAAAAGTTTTGGGGCACCTGGATGGCTCAGTAGTTAAGTGCCTGCCTTTGGCTCAGGTCATGACCTCAGGATCCTGGGATCGTGCCCCACATCAGGCTCCCTGCTCAGTAGGAAGCCAGCTTCTCCCTCTCCCACTCCCCCTGCTTGTGTTCCCTTTCTTGCTGTCTGTCAAATAAATAAATAAAACCTTAAAAAAAAAAAAAGGAAAAAAGGAAAAGTTTTATTTTTCAAAAGACACTAGAATGAGGATGAAAAAGAAGCCACTATTTGGGAGAAAATATTTGTAAAGTCATATATCTGATAAAGGACTTGTATCCAGGGCGCCTGGGTGGCTCAGTTGGTTAAGCAACTGCCTTTGGCTCAGGGCCTCAGAGCCGTGGGGTCAAGTCCCACATCAAGCTCCCAGCTCCATGGGGAGTCTGCTTCTCCCTCTGAACTCCCCTCTCATGCTCTCTCTCTCTCAAAATAAACAAATAAAAAATATTTTTTAAAAAAGGACTTGTATCCAGTGTATATAAAGAACTCACAATCCAAAAGCAGATAACAACATATAAATGGGCAAAAGATTTGAGAAGATACTTTGCCAAAAAATATATACAGACAGCAAATAAGCACATGAAAAGCTGCTCAACATCACTATTAGTTAGAGAAATGCAAATTAAAGTACAGAATAACACTATAAACTATTAGAATGGCTAAACTGAAAGAGTGACTAGGGGTGCCTGGGTGGCTCAGTCAGCTAAGCATCTGCCTTCAGCTCAGGTCATGATCCTAGAGTCCTGGGATTGAGCCCCAAATCAGGATCCTTGCTCAGCAAGGAGTCTGCTTCTCCCTCTCCCTGTGAGCCTCCCCCCTAACCCATGCTTTCTCCTTCCCTCTCTCTCTTAAATGAATAAATAAAATCTTAAAAAAAAACCATAAAGAGTGATTATACCAGGGTTAATGGGGATGGAGCACTAGGATATCTTATACACTACTCGTGAGAGTGTAAAATGGGATGACCTGTTTGGAAAACAGTTTGGCAGTTTTAAAAAAGTTGAACCTACACCTATTACATGACCTAGTCATCCCAGTTCTATGTCTTTACCCAAGAGAGAAGTATGTGGCCACATAAAAACTTGTGGAGTATCTATATCATGGAACACTATTTAGTAATAAAAGGAAAGTTATTGATATATACAGCCATATAGATAAATCTCATAATACTTATGGTGAGTGAAAGAAGCCACATAAAAAAGGGTTCATAGAGTATATGATTCTATTTAAATAAAATTCTAGGAAACACAAACTTTTAGAGTGAAAGAAAGAACTTCATCAGTTGCCTGGGGATTAAAAAGGGGATTACTCAGGGGCAAGAGAACATGCTGGGCCTTCAAGAATACGTTCACTGTGTTGATTGTGGTGAAGGTTTCACAGGCACTGTGTATGTCAAAACAAATTAAATTGTTCACATTATTCTTCAGTAAAGCTGTTAAAAGTATTTTTTTCTATTTTTGGGGTCTCTGGATGGCTCAGTGGGTTAAGCCTCTGCCTTCGGCTCAGGTCATGATCTCAGGTCCTGGGATCGAACCCCGTATCAGGCTCTCTGGCAGGGAGCCTGCTTCCCCCACTCTCTCTCTCTGCCTGCCTCTCTGCCTATTTGGTCTCTCTCTCTCTATAAAATAAATAAATAAAATATTTAAAAAATACTTTAAAAATATTTTTTCTATTTTCAAATTACTGTTCGTGGAGTCTGTCTCTTGACTGAGTCCTTTCTGATACCTACTCAATTTAAAGTAGTCCTCCAATCCCTATATCACATTGTCCTGTTAGAGATCATTTTCATAGCCCTTATCTAAAATTACTTTGTTCATATGTGGTCTTCATTTTATCATGGATTTATGCTCAAAAAGTAGATAATCTTGAGTTGTCTTTGTTCCTATTTTTTTTCTTAGCTTATAAATTATGTAATTATCCATTTAAACAAAAGATAATTTCATTCATTCCTTCAGCAATTATTTGTTGAATGCCTATATTTTGCCAGTCATCATGTCAAGTAGCAGGCATATGGAAATGAATCAGTTATGACTTCTGCCCTGCAGGGCACTCTTCCAACTATTGCTGTACTTACTGCCCTTCATTTTGCAGTGAAATCTTACTCATCATCTCTTAATACCTGACTCAGATACTTGGTCAAGTTTTCTTGACCAAATGGAATACTGTTTTTTTTGGTTCTTCCTAGGCCTTTGTTTATATTATGTAACAGCATCTGCTAATTTTCTCCCTGAATTCATTCTCCCCTTTAACATTTTAGTGATAGAACCAAACTCCACCCTTCCGACCCCCCACACTAAGTTTTAGCTAGGCACTTGCCCACCCAAATGTAGTTTAGCCTTTCTTAGAGCTAGGTATGGGCATATGATTCAAGATGCTATGATATGATTGAAACTGCTGTGTGCAATTTTTGGGTCATCTTCATCTTCAAGATGCAGCCACTTGTCTGGTACTTATTCTTTCTTTCCCTTTCCTTCCTGCTGGAACACAGATATGAAGATTCAGCAAAGGCCAGGTTCAATCATGTGGACTATGACAACATCCTAGGAGATGGCAGAAAAACAAAATCAAAGAAATTTGGTGGGACACCCAGGTGGCTCAGTCAGTTTAGTGTCTGCCTTGGGCTCAGGCCCTCATCTCAGGATTCTAGGATCGAGCCCCGAGTCAGGCTCCCTGCTCAGCAGAGGAAGCTGCTTGTCCTTCTCCCTCTCCCTCTGCCCCTGCCCATGTGCTCTCTCACTTGCTAACTCTCTCTCTCTCAAATAAATAAATAAAATCTTTAAAAAGAAAAGAAAAAAACTTAGGTCTTTGAATGAGCTGCTAGCCATGAAGGGTTTATACCTTGGCTACTTTACAGAAGAGAAATAATCCCCAATATTATTTAAACACTGTATTTTTTGAGTGTTTGTCTGCTTCTCTCTATGCTCTTTTTAATAGCAAGTTCTTTTGTGACTTATAAAACTAGCTGTATTAATAGAAACTCCCATAAGTGGCACTTTTCTACATAATAAGTAGTTATCTTCTCTGGATTGGAAGGACATCTGGGAAAGAACAAGTGACAAATGTCTAACACAACAAAATCAAATCAATTTTCTGGTTATCTATTATGTGTAAGGGACCAAAAAGTTGTATTACTGCTTATTATAATTATTGTAACCCCAATCTAACAGGTGTTTTCTGTTTTACTGATTTTTGCTCTTTCGTATTTCCTTCTTTCTACTTTGTTGAGTTAATTTTGCCTGCATTTTTAAAAGCTTCTTTACATGGGAAATGTTTCCAGTAATTTCCTGAAAAAAAGTCTTAAAGCTATAATTTTCTTTCTAAGTGTTGCTACAGCCATGTCAACATATTTGGAAATCAGTAACTTTAAAATCATTTGTTAATTGTTAACTGCATTTTGTCAGAGCAGGTAGTTGGTTTGAAAACAATCCTCTGAAATTTTCTAACTTTCTTTATGGCCCACTATGTGGCCACTTTTCAAAAAAGTTTCAAGAGTGCTAGAAAAGAGTGTGTATTCTGAAGCTGTTGAGGGCCACACACTGTTTATGTGCACGATATCAAGGCATGTTAAATTGTGTTCTTATTAATTTTTTATAACTTTATTTACTCAGTTACTAAGAAAAGTGTATTAAAATCCAATAAGAAGGACTTGTTTGCTTCTCCTTATAAGTCTATCAATTTTGCTTCATACATTTTGAGTCTGTGTTACTGGGTCCATTCATGTTTTGAATGATTAAATCTTCCTGCAAAATGAAGATGTTGTTATTACATAGAGGCCCTCTTATCCATAATAACACATTTTGTCTTAAAGATGCAATTGTCTGATATATTTAAGATGTTTTTCCTGTAGGTAGCATATGACTGAATTTGTTTTTCAGCCCAGTTTGATAGTTTTGGTTTTCTAAGTGAAGAGTTTGATTTTTTGAATTATTTCAATATAGCTTCTGATAGATTTGTTTTTTATTATTCCTATCTTATTCTGCACTTTTGTTTTTAATATTCTGTTCAGTCTACATGTCTTTTTCTTTTCTTTCTTGTCAACTTTCAGATGGAATTTTCCCCTCCAATTCCATCTATTTCTCTACTACATTCAGAGTTAAGACCTTTTCCTCTTCCTCTTTAAAATCTTAACAAAGATATTTAATGTTGCACTCTCAAGTTCGTTTGTATTTCTAGCTTCTTCCAGAAGAAGGATTCATGCAAGAAGACTTTTCCAAACTCCTTTTACCTGCTCGCAAACTTACAAGCTATTTTAGTTTTTTTTTACTTTAAGCACAAGACATTATTATTTTACTCATTTAATATTTCTTTAGTTATATATTGACTATTTTCTATGCTCCTGTCTCTTTGCAGTACAGACCTTCCATCTGAGCTCACCTATCTTTTGCCTGAAGTATGTTCTTATAGAATTTCCTTTAGTGAAGGTATGCAGGTAGCAGAGTCTGATTTTCTTTGCCTGAAGAAAACATTCCTTCACTACACTGAAGATAATATTATGTCCTATGTCCATGCTTGTTGCTGTTGAGAAATCAGCACTTGGTTTTTTAATTTTGTTTATTTTTTCTTCTTTACGTTTTTTAGTCCCCCCACCTCCACAAATGGGGGAGGGGCAGAGGGAGAGAGAGGATCACAAGCAGACTCCCCACTGGGCAGGGCCCAGTCTCACAACCCTGAGATCATGACCTGAGCTGAAATCAAGAGTCAGATGCCTGCCACCCAATTGCCCCAGCTTTTGCTTTTTAAAGGTAATCTCTTTTCTCTCTGGCTACTTGTAAGGTCTCTTTGTGTTGAACACTCTGAATATTATCGTGGTGTGTGTACATCTGGATTTATTCTTATTTATCCTCTTTTAGGTTTTTTCATTCTTCTTTACTCTGTGAATCGATGTCTTTCATTAGTTAGAGAAAGTTTTCAGCTATTAGCTCTTCAGGTATTACATTTGTTTGTCCTTTGATTTCCTTCTAGAATTTGATTAGATTTATTAGATTCTTTTTTTCTATTCTTCCAGGTCTCCTATCTCTTTTTGGGCTGAAATCCATATAGTTTTTTCAATTCTATCTTTCTGTTTACCAATGCTCTTTTTAGCTATGTCTAATGTGTTATAAAACCTATTGAATTTTTAATGTCAACTACTATATACTTTTCATTTCTAGGAGATTTCCTGTTAGTTTTAAAATCTTCTTGTTCCATGGGATGCCTCAGTGGCTCAGTGGGTTAAGCCCTGCCTCCGGCTCAGGTCATGATCCCAGAGCCCTGGGATCAAGTCCCACATTGAGCTCCTTACTCATCAGGGAGCCTGCTTCTCTATCTGCCTCTGCCTGCTTGTGCTCATTCTCTCTGACAAATAAGTAAATAAATAAAATATTTAAATAAAATAAAAATAAAATCTTCTTGTTCCATATACTTTTAAACATTTCTTTTCTTGAAATGTATTACATATACTTAATTTAACATTCAGCATCTAAATAAAAACTTAATAATTTGTGAATCTGATCCTGTTGTCTGTTCTTTCTATTAGCTTTTTGTCAGGTACTTGTATTATTCTGTGTGTGTGTGGGGGGGGTGGTTATTCAGAGCTATTCATTTTCTTCTGAACTGTCTCTGAGCACAGTGAATGAAAGCAGCTTTCTCCTGAAAGGATTTGTGTTTACTTGTATCAGACTACTTGGGGGCACTAAGGATCCAGGACTGTTTCAAACTAAATTTTTGGCTGGGACATTTTGAGGCCACCCAGGCAGGATGAATTGGGGCTCTGAAGTGATGAGAAAATTTTCTTATGGCTCGAGTCCCTAGGAAATGCTCTTGGCCCCAAAAGAGTTAGTAACCAAAAGAGTTAGTTACTACCAAGACAGGTAGTTTTCCTTGTAGATCTTTGATGGGAGTGAGGTGATTCTGCTTATTTCTAATTCTCCCAGCCACTAAGAAGAAGGATGTTTGGGCTCCCAGCAATATGGGATAGTCTTCTATTAGACACTATCTACCTTGAGAAAACTTTGGGTTTTATGTTATGTCTTTGTAAGGCTTCAAAAAACAATTCTCTAGGTCATTCGGTTTAGCAAATGTCATTAGGGTTAAAGTTAAAGCCAGACCTAGTGTTCCACTTATTCTCTTAATTCACATCTTTACTTATTCCCTGGTTTGGGTATTTCTTATTTTGTTTGTTTGGATAGTTTTTTATTTGTTTGTTTTGCAAGTTCCCAAGATAATGTGACAAAATGTTTTTATATTACATCCAACATATTTAATTGTTTTCAGTGGGAAGATCAGTTTGGACTTTTAGTCTGCCATATTGCCAGGAATTAACATTTTCTAGAACACTTAAATTTTTTGCCAGTCATCGCAAAATTACATGTTTAGTCTTTGAAAAGCCACAAGTATGACATTAATGTGCTCTTTAAAAAAACTCTAGGTTTGTACAAAAGGTTTTAGAAACAATTATTCTCACCAAAACCAAAGTAGATTTTAACAAACACCAATTAAAACTTTATAGACTGTATCTCCTCAAGGTTGGATCAAGTTGAAGAACAGAGCTATGGAACCCAGAAGGCTTGAGTTTGCTGTGTGATTTTGGGTAAGCCCCTTAATTGGTTGGCCTCTGGCTTTTTATGTATATGATGAAAGGGTAGGACTGGATGTTCCCTTCAGGATCAAAACTGTATGATGACTGCACAGAAGTATTCAGTGTAAATAGAGCACAGTCAAGATCAGAGTTTCTCATGCTCAAGACATTCCTTAAGGCCAGTCTACTTTCACATTTTAAACATACAGCAGCATAATGCTTTAAATAAGCATACTGGTATGGCCATTAAATCAATATAAACTACTTTTATACTTCAAAATAGAATCTTCAAGATTCTTTGATATCTTTTGACATTCTGAGAACATCTTTATTCTCTTCGTCCTTTCTGGCATTTCAAATTATTGTAACTCTTAATATAATTTAGGTATTATGCGTTTTTTGCATGAAAAATTACAAATACTCAAAAGCTATATCTATACTGTCTGCTGGGAGTTTATATGCAGAATTTTGAAAACATACACTAAAAACTGCCAGCATATTGCATTAATTGTTTAAAAAAAATCAACCTAATACCACACAGATTAAACTGTCCAAAGTAAGTTTTAATGCAACATATTCACAGGTTTACACTCTGAAGTTGTGAAAAGATTATCTTTTTCAAATTTGTTAAGTGCTGCAAGATGTGGAAGAAACTCAGCAGTCGAATGAATTATATGTTTGATGTCATTTTTGGCAAAACCTCATAAAATGTCACATAAAAGAAAAACATCTCACTTAAAATAAGGTCTTGACAGCAGTCTGGAATAGTTAACTCCAATCCCAAATAAGAATGCTGGTTATAATCAAAATTTTAATGATGATATTAGTTCTCCCCGTGAGACAATCTACATATCAAAACAAAACAAATAAAAAACAACATGTGCATATACCCACACACCCCTTGTCTGTTACTTTCTAAATAGGACATATTTGTAATTATTTCAGTTCATGCTCTGAGTACTGATTAGAATGTTTTCCTGAAGATTTATCACTGGCCACTTGACAAATGAAGAAGTGGCAGGTTACCCCAGCCTATATCAATCAATACTTTTTTGTTGTTTAGTATTAATTCATGAGAGGTATGAATAATGCCCATCAGCAATGGAAATGGAGTCCTTGGGTGTCCGTGGCCTCACATAATAGAGATGAAAACGGTGGGAATTTTTAATCTTCCAACTACATTTATACACTCTTTATATCCATCCTCCTATATATCCTGCTGATATGAGTAAATTAAGAGAAAGAATACCCCTAAAATCAGGTTGTTCTCTTAAGAGTTCTCTCAATTTCACTTGTGAAGTTTTTTAAAAGGCATATCAAACAAGATTATGATAAAATAACATTATGGAAAACAATACACATGTTTCTGACATGAAGATAAAAAAGTTGATATCACATAGTTAACCATGGTTGTTTTTGGAGTATTTGTATTATGGAGTGATCTTTCTTTTTATCCTTTATGCTTTTCTACAGTTCTCATATTTTTGCAAAGGATATACATTACTTTTATAACCGGAAGAAATAATAAAGACCCCCCCTTTTTTTAAAGAGACAGTTAAGGCCAAAGATTATTACTTACCTGTATCAATTAACCAACCTATTTTTACTGGGTTAGGAATGGCATCAATAGGAAGACAAAGTGCAGTTACTAAAAATATAGCTGAAGGCTCTTGTCAAATTTCCTATATTGGAATTACATCTAACACCAGGCAGAAATAATGCTTCTTTTAAAATTATTTTAAGACAGTGAAGGGCTGCAAAGAGATACCCCTAACACACTGGCTCATTAAAAACAAAACAAAACAAACCCCCAACAACAACAACAGATGAGGACGACTGGTTAAAGTTCATTTTTCACTGCACATAAAATTAAATATACCCATAATATATGATTCTCAAAGTAAAGCTTGACAGGATTTGCTCATGATGGCTAGTGAAATTCTTGGTCTAAATGTGAGGGTATGCTCATCTTTACATTTGCTATCTGCCTTTAAAAATCTTTACTACTTTTAAAATTATATTATTGAAAGGCATTGTTAAAAATGTAACATGCTTTCTGGCACATGAACGTAGTGACATGTATTTAAAAAAATTTTACTTTTGAGACTGGTTATTCTGGCTACGGAGGGAGTCTTTATTTTTCTAGGATTTCTAAGAAATGAAGTATTTCATATAACTGAATATTTTACAAATGAGAATCTTTGTCTTTAATTGAGCAAAATGATAAAAAAAAATTTTTTTAACCAGTTAGGTTAGAATCATTGCCCAATCTCTGCCTTACTAAACAATAATAAGTACCATCTAAACTTTTCTTAATTGAATGAGCATCAATAGCTTTAATACTAACTTGCTTTCCAAGTATAATGAAGTACAACAAATCCGTAATATTCCACTCCTATTAGTTACTGTGTTTTATTACTTACACTCAAGTGGTCGACTATCATGTCGTGCTGCTGCCAGAATGAAGTCCCTAGCTGGGCCTTTCTCTCTCACTCTTTTTATTTTTAATTTTGTTTAATTCCAATCAAATAGTGAGCTAGCAAGAGTTTATATGCAGAATTTTGAAAACATAACCACCAAAACCTGCCAGCATATTGAATTAATTGTTTTAAAAAAATCAACCTAATAGGGGCTGACCTATGCTTTTGTTTATTTATTTATTTATATTATAATTTTCAGGTATATTTCATATTCCATAACATCTCCCCTTATAAAGGGTATTCTCCCTCACTTTTATTATTCTTTCATCTGTTCTGAACTTAGAACTGGACAATCATTTTATTAGTACCATGCACAA
This sequence comes from Neogale vison, assembly GCF_020171115.1. Lineage (NCBI taxonomy): Eukaryota > Metazoa > Chordata > Mammalia > Carnivora > Mustelidae > Neogale > Neogale vison. The sequence continues at coordinate 223,134,043 of NC_058091.1, forward strand.
AATAAGAATAAATAGAGTATTATTGATGGCTGGCCTGAGAGGCTTTCTATGATTCAACTGCACATATACTTTTACTTTACTATGTAAATAACATTAAAAGTTAGCATAAAGATTAAGAGTAGAGTATGGGAAAAACAGGCTTGATACTTACAGCCTTCAAGAAAAAAAAATGATGACTTGAGTACCTAAAGGAAGTTAAGTGTTTTGGAAAAAAGTACCAGTTCGCTTAGTGAGAGGAATGAATTCTACATGCTATTAGGCACAACACAGACCTAGTATTCCAAAAGAGCTTCTGTTTCTTACAAAAACCAAGATTAAGCTAGTTTAACATCATTTGTTAGATAGATGAAAAGTAGTCAAAAACTATATACTTTTACAACCTATCAAGCCTGAGGGGCCCTAGTCTGACTTAATCCAGTGTTAAAAAGAGAGTCTGATGAAACTTGAAATGGCCTGGTACAATTTGAGAGGTACAGAACACCCCAAGGATGTGTTCATGAAGAGGCTTTAGAATTATTTCTTGATTTACAAGTTCAGATTGCCCTTCCTGCTCTAATTTCTGGCACTAGTCAGAGAATAGGTATTATGTGCTTTGAACTTTGAAAAGAGGATCTGATACCTTATCTCTCTAAAATTGATTAGAGAATATGTCCAAACCTGTATCTCTATGTGACTATGTTCAGTTTGGTACTAGTTTTGATGTGATAAAACTCAAAGAAACCTGGAAAGGACTTAGAGACATAATTTAATGAAAAGAATTATGTAGTTCATTAGAGAATCTGACAGAGCCAATATAGGAAACCAACTCTATCTCAGATTAACTATCAGTCTTATTCAAAATTTGTATGAAAACCCCATGGACAGGCCTGGATGATTTGCACTGAGAGTACAGAGACTCCCTGGCTGTAAATAGGATTGTTTGGTAGCACATCTCTTCCAACATTGCTGGTTATCTAAAGTATAACACTACATTCCTTGTTTACCTAAACTGGGGTGTTAGAACCTACTGCAGACTCTGTATTCAAGTGAATATACAACCTAACTGCTTTGAATTTTAGAGTCAAATTTACACTATCATAAAAAATTCCAATTGTTGACTAAAATAATGGCTTTATTCCTCGATGCTCTGTTTCTTTCATTTAGTGAAGCCTTTTAAAATAAAAGCCTTTAAACATATTTAGATGGCAAATCAATAGCAAAAATTATAAGGTTATATTTATGGAATGCTTTTCTTATATAGAGGTATAATCATATTTGTTACCCAACAATACCCTTGTGATATAAGGAAGAGCAGACTTTGAGTTTTCCTGGGAAGACTGAAAAGAAAATGGATGGTCCTATATACATTTTTACTACATAGAGAAGCTCTGTTTTACATTGGTTTTCAAAAGATTAATAGGTTGGCTCAATTTTAACTATGTGTTTTCTTACTAGGGCAGAGATGTCAGGAGGTTTTGGGTTATGGACTAATATTCTTGTGGGGGCAGCTTTGTTGAGGCATAGCTGGTATATAAAAGAGCTGCACTTGATTGGACAGGTATAGTTTGATGGGTTTGGATGTGTGCCTATACCCACAGCACTATCATCACAATAGGTAATACCAAATACCAGTATAATTTTGTTCAATTGTATTGGGCCCAAAGTATTTATTGATGTAAAAGCATCAAAAGTATTTTATTTTCTGTCATACCAGAATTGAAGGAGTTAATAAAAAAGAAAATACTTAATAGTATAACACTATAAATATAGGAATAGCACATTTTATTTATCTTACATTTATACAGAGAGAAACAGATGGATCCTGATTTTAAAGTAACTTGCCTGAGGTGATAGAAGAGACTTAGAAGTATAGCTATAGTTAGAATATAAATTCCTGTTTGCCTATATAAATCTGGCTAAGGATCTGGCTCAAGAAACTGGGTAGAGTATAAAACCAAAGGATTATTACTCTCTGACCAAAGGAGATTTCCCTAGACAACAGAAGCCCAGATAAAGTATCACATCTATTAGAACATTTGGCTAAACGCTAAGTGGGAGGCCTCCAACTCACACAAGAAGGCCAAAAATGGGCCGATTAAAGCACCAGCATTAGAATACAAAGCTTTTTTGTTCTGATGGGTATCTTCCTAAGTACTTTTAATCTGAGGATATTACATTAAATTCTAAAGTGAAGTGGCAATGGTCAGCAAGTGTTAGCCAGATAACTTCATAAAATCAGGAAATACTACTGGATGCTTTACTTAAGCATGCAGACAAACTCACATGTAAACCCTTTAACAAAGAAAATGATTATTGAAATGTAATTGTGAAAGCACATGAAAGGAATATTTATTTTGAAATTTTGATTTATGTTATATTTATATACAGCTGTATTGATTACAGGCTTTAACTGCAACTAACACAGTATTAAAATTCAAAATTTCCATTTGTGGGATTTGGACAGGACAAAGTGGAAAGCAAAATAGCTTTATCTTTCTTCTTACAAATTTAAAATTATTTTTATATAGCACTGTGAATTTATTAAAGGTCTTCTCATTATCTAATTTACTTCTCAGAAGAAACTTGAGGGGTACACAAAGCATTTTTCTATCTGGATTTATGGTAAGAAAATGGAATCACACAGGCTTAAATAACTTCACTGCTAGTAAATGGACTTTAAAATCTCAATACATTCCTGTTTATTTTTTTAGAAGATTTAATACTCTAAAGTATTCTTATAACCTTTAGTGTTACATATAATAAGCACTTAGTATTACTATCAAAATTACTATTAAAAATACCAAAATAAGTATATTTTTAGTCTCTCTATATTAGTAGATGTGGTACCTGCATCCAGATGGAAATTCACATGGAAGACATGTCTACATTACACAACAGTTTACAAACCAAAGTATCTAAAAGCCTCTTTTTAATACCAATTATCTCCTTCTAAGTTAATTGGCAAATTAAATCTAGATATAGTATATAATATTCAAAAGACCAAATCATCTAGAGTTATGATAATACCCAGATAATTGAGTCTTGGATTAAAATAAAATGTTTTATAAAAGCCAGATATGCAGCCATATAGCCCAATTAAGAAATCTTTCCTGAACAGGTTCAGCTGATGTATGAAGGTATAGAGCCAAAGTCAAATAATACCTTCAGCTTCTTTCCCTGTGATGATCTTACTATGAAAATGCTTATGAGAACATTTATTTGGATCTGTTCCCACAGTTTATATAGTTCTAACCATGGAATATCTTTCAGCTGGGAAGATAAGCTAAGTTCTGACATTCAGGGATGCTTAAAATTCTGCTTTGTTTCCAAAATGCTATGCAGTGATATGTCTCGTGGTGTCATTTTTAATCATGGGGCAAGAAGGAAAACTAGACTTAAAAACTCCATAGGGACATGTGAATTTCAAATATAATGTAGTGTTTTCTGAAATTCACAAATCTTACATAGTATACAATTTCCTAGCATCGGCCATACTAGTCAATTTAAAAAGGTAAAATAAATTTATAAGAAATACAATTCCAAGAAAAAGGTAATTCATAATGCATCTTAGATAGGGCCTAAAAGCAAATTTTGTTCAGCATTCTAATAAGATGGTGATAAAACAATATTGTTTCTAATAGCACTGTAAAATTATGAGAATCAAAATAAAGACTGACTTAGTGCCTAGGTCTTGGTTTCTTAGTGCCAAATACAATGGAAAACCAGAATTTTTTGGAGAAGTGGTTGATTTTAGGCCTGGAGAGGGGAAAACAAAAGATCAACCTGGAGCCTTCTGTGCTTAAAAGTAAAAATGTGCTCAAAGTTGGGAGCAAGTTGCAAAGACATAGGAGCCAACCTGAAGTAACTACTAATGACCAATTCTGGTACTGTATGAACAATAAAATAAATAATGATAGTTTGGGATTATAACACATAGAACAAAATAAATATTCACAAGCCCAAATTGATATAAATAAGTAAGTAAATCTATAAATAGAAAGTGATCTTTCTATTTATAGAAGAATTACAAGTATTAAAAATTGTGGGAATCAGGCAAATAAAAAATAAAATAAAAAATAAAAAGTAACCATTAGAATATCACAGTAAATAACTGTTGTCTATAGGCAAGACCAACCAATGGATAATAAAATTAGTAGGGGGAAGCTTGAAAAGAAACAGGATAGATGGTCTCGAAGTATTTTTTCCCCAAATACTTAAAATCTCAAAAGGAAATGTAACAGCTCAACAGACACTACTTTAAGCTAATGATCCAGGTAGTATCATGACTAGAAAGACAATAGGTAATCTTATAATGCACTGGGAAGGACATATCATTTCTCTGGCAATCTTGCCCAAAAAATGCATAACTGTAATCTAATCATGAGAAAACATCAGACAAACTCAAGTAAGACAGTCCACAGAGTATCTAACCAGGACTCTTCAAAGTGTCAAGACCATGAAAGACAAGAAAAGACTGAGGAACTGTCACAGATTAGAGGAGACTAAAGAGACCCAAGAACTAAATGCAATATGGAATTCTGGATGGACAAATTGAACAGAAAAAGGTTGTTAGTGGGAGAACTGGTGAAATTCTAATAAGGTCTGTAGTTAATAGTAATGTATCAACTTTAATTGCTTGGTTTTAATCACTGTATTATATTGATATAAGACCTTAACATTAAAGGTATATGGGAACTCTGTAACTTCTGTAGTTCCAAAATTATTTTAAAATAAAACAATAAAAAGTAAATTAGTAAAATGCCCCACTTTTTGTGGAAGCTAATTTTTCGCAGACATTCAAATTTAAGGAAAATCCAGATATTTCTCAAAGATATAAGCAACATTAAATTCAGAAAAGTACTTACTAACTAATATAATTCTCTAACTATGGCTTAAAAAAGATTTTAACATGGCTAATTTTCTCATAAATAGACTGACATAAGCTGTAGAAGAATCTTCTGTTTTGTGTTAAGAAATCATTCTAAGATTCAAACCTTTCTTTAATTGTATTTAATATTTCAAAGGCAGATCAAGTTAAAATAGCACTGCTTGTATCTAATATAAGCCTTAACTGTAGAGCACTATTACAATAATTATCTATTTCCAATTCTCTCACTTCTATTAGATCATAAATTACAAAGGCAAGAACCATCCATCTCTTGCCAACTTCATCCCTCTGGCCCTGCATGGTTCTTGAGACATGGGCATAATAATAATTATTAGCTCAAAAATGAATTAAAAAGTTCAAGTAAAAGGAATTACTTTGATATATTTAAAATGCTTTTAATTATTAGGAACAATACTCTGAGAAAATTACATCTAAACTTAAAAATAAAATAACCCTCACTGTACTTCTTTCAAATATCGGTATTGTCAATATAGCTTGTTTCTCTTCTGGGTTATACTTTACCTACATGACCTAGTCATACATAAGTTTATCCTTTCTTTTATTTTTATTTATTTATTTATTTATTTATTTATTTTTTAAAAAAGATTTTATTTATTTATTTGTCAGAGAGAGAGGGAGAGAGAGTGAGCACAGGCAGACAGAGAGGCAGGCAGAGGCAGAGGGAGAAGCAGGCTCCCTGCTGAGCAAGGAGCCCGATGTGGGACTCGATCCCAGAACCCTGGGATCATGACCTGAGCCGAAGGCAGCTGCTTAACCAACTGAGCCACCCAGGCATCCCTATCCTTTCTTTTAAATTCAGCTTATAATTTGTGTTATTAAGGTGAGTTAATTTTTTAGTAGTTTCATTCAAATATATTTCAGTGATTTTGACTTCGTTATTAAGTACCTGCCTTTATTTACTCTAATAGTCAGTGGGGGATATGCTGCAAATAATATAAGCAATATGTCCTTTAGATAGTTATATGGTATTACTTCTGCTACTTAAAAAAAGTACTAATGCCTATGACTGTTCTTTATTAGAATGTGAAATCTTTAAGGCTAGATGTGGCATCTTATTCTTTGATTTATCTCCAATAACTGTGATAGAATTTGGTATATAAAAGTATTTTTTGGTATCCAAAAAACATGAGAATATAGAAGACATATGCATACAGCAGATTTGTTAAGCCAAATTTAGTACATATTATTAAAGCTAAGAATAAAATTTCTGATCATGTTCACTGAATCTATAAGGTAATTTATTACTGTGAAAAGAAAACAAAGGGTTCCAATCTGTTAATTTGGAAATTGGCCATTACATGTTTTATAGCTGAAACAGTTTTAAAATAAGAATCATCAGTGAAGCAACTTTTAAAAAGCCCTTTTAGGGGCACCTGGGTGGCTCAGTGGTTTAAAGTCTCTGCCTTTGGCTCAGGTCATGATCCCAGGGTCAGAATCAAGTCCCACATCGGGTTCACTGCTCAGCGGGGAGGAGGGGAGGAGCCAGCTTCCTCCTTTCGCTCTGCCTGCCTCTCTGCCTACTTGGATCTCTTGTCTGTCAAATAAATAAATAAATAAAATCTTAAAAAAAAAAAAAAGGCCTTTTAGGCTTCTTAAAAATCATAGTAAAACAAGGAACACATTGAACCTGTATAAACAACAGGGTAATATTTTGGTTATTTTTGATCAGCTTTATTAGTATTTTAGATTTTCAGTGTCTTATATACAAACAAATAAAAAACAAGACTTTATACTTCATACTACTTCAAATCAATGCACAAATGTTTATAGAAGTCCCAAACATAGGGCCTAAATGCTTTTAATGTTTTAAAAGGTATACAATATAAAAAATGAACATTCCATTCTTGTGTCCTCCTAGATATGTGTTATGGTATTTAAGTTTTATCTGATGTCAAGTCTGTTAGTTTTCATTAAGCTTTTTAGAATAATAGTTATGATCATGTTTGCCTCAATTTACTTCTTAGACAACAATCCTAACAAGAAATTTATTTTATTGGCTAACTACCCAAAGCAAGTATTAAAAAAAAAAAAAAAGGAAAACTCAGGAAGAAAGGGGTAAGGAAAGAAGCGAAAGGGAAGGAAGAGGAGAAAAGGAAGAGCAGAAGAAGGAAGAAGGAAATGTACCAAGTGAAAATAAAAATCCTGATAAATATCCTTACCTTCACTTTTCTTTTCTGCTTGTTTTGCTGCATTTTCTACTTTTTTTTGTTTTGCTGCTAAGAGTTCCCGCTTTAACTGTCTTGCTTCTTTTCTGAGCTCGTCACTATAAAGCAAAAACAGTTATGTAAGTATATAATAGACTGAGAGAGAAAACTACTTAGCAGAAACAGGATTATTGGGAGCGCCTGGGTGGCTCAGTGGGTTAAGCTGCTGCCTTCGGCTCAGGTCATGATCTCAGGGTCTTGGGATAGAGCCCTGCATCGGGCTTTCTGCTTAGCAGGGAGCGTGCTTCCTCCTCCCTCTCTGCCTGCCTCTCTATCTGCTTGTCATCTCTCTCTGTCAAATAAATAAATAAAATCTTAAAACAAACCAAAAAAAAAAAAAACAGGATTATTGGTTTTCAGGTACACTAAATCTCTAAGAAAAACAAAATAAATAATGTTAATACATTTTGTTCCTTACATGTCTATTGTGGTATGGAAACATAGCCAAAGGATGTTTCAAAAGCTGCAATTTTTCATAATAGCAATATAATATGAATTACCTATAAAATATACTCCCTTTCAGATATTTCAAACAGAATAGATAAGTGATAAATGACCCACTGTTCTCCTAATTCAGCTGTGAATTTCATATTCTAGTTCTAGTTTAATAAATCATGGAGATCCTGAATCAAAGCAAAATTTTAAGAGAAATTCTACTTTTTAAACCTGGATATACATAAAAAGATGTGTCTTTAAAACTTGATGAATTCCTGAACTGGCACCAGTAGCTACCATTTATTAAGTAATTACATGCTAGGAGCGGTGCTAAAATGCTTTAAACTGAAGTTGTAAAACTCAATTAATTTTTTTTAAGATTTTATTTATTTATTTGACAGAGATCACACGTAGGCAGAGAGGCAGGCAGAGAGAGAGGAGGAAGCAGGCTCCCTGCTGAGCAGAGAGCCCGATGTGGGACTCGATCCCAGGACCCTGAGATCATGACCTGAGCTGAAGGCAGCAGCTTAACCCACTGAGCCACCCAGGCGCCCCAAAACTCCATTAATTTTGAGCCCATATAATACCACAGCTTGGCAAATAATTTCTTCTTCTGTGAAACCTAGCAGGCTGCAGTATTCTGATGATTAATAAAATCATATATTAAAGGTAGACGGAGATGTAAATACCAACTTCACTACAAGTTGTTATGTGACTAGTTTCTACAAGCCAGTTTTGGGCAGATTCACATACACGTGCTTTGTACCCATGTCATGAACCCTTAGAGTCACTTGTGGCCAGTCAAAACTTTGCATTTCACATCTGTGAATGTCAGGTATCCACTATTAAAGTAAAAGCTAGAATGGATAACAGATACTCAAAGAACATTGTAAACCCGAGTAGGTAACAAGTCTGGAAAAGGTCTAAAAGAAACCCAAACCAAGCTTTTGTGGAATCTTAAGTCTAAATAGTTCCATACTGATTCAACCTTTATGCTTCTTCTTGATCCCCAAATCTTACACTTTTTTCCCCCTTTTAAAACACTGTCCTGTATCAGTTACCAAACTGATAGGTCTTACAGTGTGCACCACTCAGTTCTTTTTCCCTCTTTTCCACATCAAACACATATAGCCATATTTTCTATCTGGTTGGCCTCCAGGATCCTGAATTCTGAAACTTCCCTTTCTGATCAAAACCTACGACCTTTTTAACTTTCCCAGTCTTTCATTCCTATTGAATCTGTGCTCACTTACGTTAAAATGAAAGCCAACATCTTTGTAGTTCATCATCTAACGCGCCTATTCTTACCCACCTGGCTCTCTAACCATTTTGGATGATAAGGTTAGTTATTTCACTGATATCCTCACCAGCACCTTTAATTATCTTGACTTGTTTGTCCTTATGAATATATCATAATCACGTAGAAGAATTTGTTCACAACAAGCTCCAGGAGACAAACCTCCAGAGAATATTATTTTGTTAGATGTAAGATGTTGCCTGAGAATTTGCCCATGTAACGAGTTCCCCAGGTGATTCCAACATGCATTCAGGTTTGGGATCCAGTACATTAGGACCACCCTATAGCAATTATCTTCTCTTCCTTACAACTCCAAGCACTCCTACTTCACTGATCCTTTCATTCAGCCAACAAACATACTCAAATTTCCCTGGACTCTGCTCCAATCAAGTGATGATTATCTTCACCGGTGGACTCCTTCCCTGAAAGAACAGTTTATGTATAGAGTCTATTTTCTCAAGCTTAAACTTCTTAATCTCTTGCAATCTACCCTTCTTATACTCTACTGAAACTGCTTCTGTATCAACCAAATTCAATGGTCTTTTCTCAGGCTTCCTTTTCCTCTTCGGCTTCTCTACCATTCAGTGATATTGTCTTAATTACTTGCTCTGTTCTCAGCCTGGAATTCTTGGCATTTTTCTCATTTCCATACCCTGTACACTGGCATTTTTATCCAATCTCATAACATCAAATATCACTTTTATATATGTTATTTCCAAATCTAGATGTTTCGTCCTCATTTTTTGGTCCTGCATTTCTAACTATGCATTACAAATCTCTATGTACATTAGTGCTGTCTAACAGAAATATAAGGTAAGACATATATGCAATTTTAAGTTTCCTAGGAGCCACATTAAAAAATGATAAAAGAAAACAGGTTAATTTTAACAACTTATTTTAACTCAGTTAATTTAATTATGTCCAAAATATCATTATTTCAACATGCAACCAACATAAAAATATTAATACAATATTTTACACTTTTTTATATTAAATGTTCTAAATCTGGGACAGGCCATCTCAGTTTAAACTAGCCACATTTCAAGGGCCAGGATCTAGATGGACAGCAGAGGCTAGACACTGCCTAATTACAAACTGTGTTCAAACTTGAAGTCATCTCCTCCCTGCCCAAATCTGTTCCTTTTCCGGAAGTCTCTATTTGATTATGGAACCATTTTCCTCCTAATGACCAGACTTTAAACTTCCTCTGGGACTGTTCCCCCACCCTTTCATTGAATCACTGTCAAAGTATGTCATTTTCCAGTCTCTCTCATGTATAACTATTCCTCTTGATTCTCAACATCAGTGCTTAGTTTAGGCTCTCATTATGTATTCCTCCAATAAATGTAATTACTTCCTATTTCTTGAAGTTATATGAGCACAGGGAATAGCAACCACATCTTTGCTCTATCCACTAAACACCATTATCTTTTCTTTTATACTATTTTTAAAAAAATTTTAATTTGGTAAGTAATTCAGAAATTTAGATGTTTTCTTTGAGGCAAAGCTTATTTTGAAATTTTAATATGAAATACTGCATGATGGCTGAAGAAACTAGTTATGAGAGTAATCTGAAGTATGCAAAATATGAGAGACAATGACAGTATATACTGTCATAGAGGCAGTAAAGCACAATAATCAAAAGGATTCTTTGAGTTCAGAAAGTCCTGATTTAAAGGCTAATTCTATCACTTAGTATCTGAGTGACCTAAGAAAAATTACTTAACTTCTCTGGGACTCAGTTTCTTCAACTATAAAATGGTTTAAGATATTTAAAATATTAGGCACTGAATACATGTTCAACAGATGGTAGCTATTATTATTTAGATCATGTTTAAAATAGCACTACAGTTAAGGATTCTTTGTGAATTAGGAATATTTCTTTATTATGTTATTTACTATAAATAAGTGTTACCTTTACTACATATGGAGGTTAACTCTGTTCATAATTTTTATAAATGGCAAGGAACACATAATGCCAGCTTCTAAAGATCTATGCTTAAATAGTCAGAGATTTGGATATACTAATGAAGTAGCCATAATAACTTACAAACTGAATGAGGATGAATAAAAACTCAAAAAAGACTAAGACAGAGAAGGGAAGGTCTGTAAGATTATTAGAAATAGCTTCATTATACTGAATTTTCCAAATGATTCAGAATTTACAACATTGTCAAAATCTCCCATACTGAAACAACACTATTTGTTGGTACTTGTGGAATCCATAACTCCTGGAATGAACTGCAAGTTTTAAAACTAATCCTTAGGTCACAGTCTAATTTTAGGGTTCCCAATCTTATATTCTCTGGAATATAGTCTTATCTACTGGCACTAGAATATATTTAAATCTATTAAAATGAAAGTAAAAATTGTAAGCCTGGAGTACATGTCACCTTATACTGCCAAATTAGGGGCTTGCTTTGGAGTCAGGCAGCATCTTTTTGCCCTCAGAGCCTAGTTTCTGTTTGTATGATAAAAAGAAATGGCTTCTGGGGTGCCTGGGTGGCTCAGTCGATTAAGCACCTCTTAATTTTGGCTCAGGTCAAGATCTTAGGGTACTGGGACTGAGCCCCATGTCAGGCTCTGTACTTAGTGGGGGGTCTGCTTGAGGATTCTTTCTCTTTCCCTCTTCCTCTGCTTCTCCCCACTCCTGTTCTCTCCCACTCTCAAAAAAAAAAAAAAAAAAAGGAGAGAAAAGGAAAGAAAAGCCTTCTGTAAACTGATATCAACTCTGAGCTAATTAACTTTTTTCCCTAGTAAGTATGTTTCTAATTTAAATTCATTTGGTTTTTAATATGGTTTGTATGATTTCACCATTATCCACCAGATTATTTCTACTTTGTAATATTTTTTAATCTGGTCCAACAGAAAAAAGAATTTCTTTAAAAAAAGTCAGCCCAATAAAATATCAGCAACCTAGAAATTATAGTAACCTTTATATATTTAGTAACGGCAAAGAAATTACTAATTTATTCAATAATTTCTGGAGCATCTAATATTTGTACAGTACCATTCTGAGTGATGGCACAGAAATCAAGGTGAATAAGGGGGGAAAGTAACCTAACCTAGCTAGATTCTTTAAATCAGTCACCTCCTTTACCACTTAGTCTTCTCAATAACCTGTGGTATAGGCATTTTACAGATAAGAAGTCCAAGGTTTGGGACGCCTGGGTGGCTCAGTGGGTTGAGCCGCTGCCTTCGGCTCAGGTCATGATCTCGCGTCCGAGGATCGAGTCCCGCATCGGGCTCTCTGCTCAGCGGGGAGCCTGCTTCCTCCTCTCTCTCTCTCTGCCTGCCTCTCTGCCTACTTGTGATCTCTCTCTGTCAAATAAATAAATAAAATCTTTAAAAAAAAAAAAAAGAAGTCCAAGGTTTGTGGAGATTAAGTACTTAGCCTGAAGTCACATAATTGATCAGTAGCTGATAGAGGTCCAAATTAAAAATGGGAGTGTCTATATTCTTTACATTGTGGTACACTAATACCTTGAGAAAATCTCCAAGGAGCCTAAATTCCAGGGAGGGACATAAATCTTGTACACAAATAAATAATAACAGTACATAATAAAAAGTGGTGAATTGCCATGATAAAGAAGTGACTGAAACATTTTCCAATTCAGAGAAGGAAAGATTACAGTAGGCTAAATAAGGGATGGCTTCACAAAGGAGGCATCTGACCTGCACCCTGAGAGATGAATAGGAATTACCCACCCATGTGGAGATACAGTGAAGACTCACCTAGGCATTGTGTTTAAATCAAGACAGTGAGGCAGCAAAACACAGGGTGGGTGTTAAAACATTATGCTATAGCATAAATATTTGTAGGGTTAGGGCTAGTAACAAAAGATAGAGCTAGGAAGAGAATCTGGGACAGAGTCTAAATGCCAAGCATTTATGGGTGACCAGGTGGGAATATTTTCCTCCAATTTTTCTACAGCTTTGAGCTTTCAATTTTTTTTTTTTAAGATTTTATTTATTTATTTGACAGAGAAAGATCACGAATAGGCAGAGAGGCAGGCAGAGAGAGAGGAGGAAGCAGGCTCCCTGCTGAGCAGAAAGCCCGACGTGGGGCTCGATCCCAGGACCCTGAGATCATGACCTGAGCCGAAGGCAGAGGCTTTAACCCCTGAGCCACCCAGGCGCCCCGAACTTTCAATTTTTTTAATATTCAATTTCTGATCTGCTCTTACTGCTTCATTTTACCTACTATCCACCTACTTTAATACTTTGCTAGTAACCCATACATTCTTTAAATTGCTGTCTTAGAAGAAGTAACTTACGACGTCCTAATAACAACTTTCAATAGCTTCCTTTTCAATGGTTAACTTGGACTTTCATTAGAATCTTCCTTGACCACCTTACCTATGACCTTTTGCAATCTCAGACATAGTGTCATACCAGATCTTCTACATTTCTAGTATTCTGTCTCTGTTTCCACTGGGTTTTACTCCCCTGCTCCTCAAATTTAGGGAATTCTCAGTAGCCTAGTCAACCCTCTCTCTTTCTATTTAGATTTCATGCACATTTGGGACTTAGTTGCATCTATCCTAATGCATTCAATGTACAAAATCAAAATTATTAGCCTGATGCTCTTTATGTATTTCAGCTTCAGTATACACATCCCTTTGTTCATGCTATTTCCATTTTAACTAAAATGGTCTTTCCTCCCTATTTCTGTTTACTAAAATTTCCCTCAGCTTTCAGTACATCATGGAGAATGTGGCCCCTGAGTACAGTGTTGGGGCAAGGTTGCCAAGCTCATTGAGCCTTAGTTTTCTCATCTATAAACTGTAGCTGTATTCAGCATATGTATTATAACGAGGCTGATGCAAAGATTAAGAATAAGTCAGAGTAACAGCACTATCAGTTGCTAAGAAGGCAGGGTTTTTTAATGACAAATGTACTACAATAGATTCATGACTGTTAAATTACATAAACAATTTAAATAATTAAAACTTTATTTATTTTTTGCTGTCCACATTCTTTTTTAAAATTTTTATTTATTTTTTAAAATTTCTTTTTAGTGTTCCAGAATCCATTGTTTATGCACCATACCCAGTGCTCCATGCAATAATTAAAACTAAATGAAATTTAAACATTTTAGTAAAAATTGATGGTAGAATGATACTAAGTACTATACTATTAAATGCATCTACTCTAATGCCACTGATGGATTTTTTTTTTTTTCTTTTTAAATCTAATGTCCATTTCAAAGGTTAAACAAAACATTTTGGTAAAAACAGAGACATGTTTATCAGAAGGCCGAGACCCAACATCATGATATGACCACAAGCAATTAATCCTACTTCTTCGCCTCAGTTTCATCATCATCCAAGTACATTTTGAGAAAGGTGTAAAAGTGATTACACTCTACAGATCATTCTGTTTCAACTTCTTTGTATTAAGGATCTTAAAACCCAGTACTGCAGGAAATGGTGAGATGCCGAATATGGTCATTTCATCTTAGATACAAGAAGGTGAAATGTGAAGACAGTAAGAGATTTTTATCAATATTGCCCAAGTCAGTATGGAATTGTAAACATGACAGAGGCTCCTGATTCTTTATATGGCTTCTCATTTAGTTTGCTAACTATTCACTGAGTGAACAGTACATGTTGACTTAATACCTGATTTTTAAGCTGAACATTTTTTAAAGAACAGAAGACACTATGAATAAGTAACTACACAGGAAAGTTTTTATAATTATGGTGTGCGTACATTTTTATCAGACTATTATTTTATAGTAGCAGTTAAAAACCTTGCAGTGTTTTAAATTGTGCAGCTTTTCAACTTGAGACTGAGGATTTAAAATGGCAACCATTATCTTGCATAATTTTCAGTCAGTTTTTATTTTTTTCCAGATGCTTAAAAAAAAATTATTTATTTGAAAGAGAGAGCATGAGCGGGGGGAGGGGCACAGAGAGAGGGAGAGAGAATCTCAAGCAGACTCCCTGCTGAGTGTGGAGCCTGACGTGCTGGTGGGTCTCATAATCCTGAGATCATGACCTGAGCCAAAACCAAAGATCAGATGCTCAGTCAATTGAGCCACCCAGGCACCCTCCCAGATGCTTTTCTCATATTCTTGTTTCCAGGAATGTGCCTTAGGAAAATTCCGAGTTATATCTGTTCTTTTTTCTTATGGCATGAGAAATATCATCTTCATGTTAGGGTAATGAACTCAAACACTGATGTTTTCTAACATTCACCTTAAAAAAAAAAAAGACCTGACTGGTTGACATTCTTTCTTTCTTTCTTTTTATTGTTAAAGATGTTATTTCCTTATTTGAGAGAGAGAAAGAGAGAGCACAGAGCTCCTTGCTGAGCAGAGAGCCCTATGTGGGGCTCAATCCCAGGACCCTGAGATCATGACCTGTGCCGAAGGCAGAGGCTTAACCCACTGAGCCACTCAGAAGCCCTGCGTTTGACTTTTGAAAAGAATTTTAGTCTATGAAAATGAAGTGGACAATAAATGAATTTGTTTAGAGACCTTATTAAACAAGCTGACAGCTAAACATATGTCCATTACAGATCATTGTTTCTGGGACCAAAGATGTGGAACTTGCAGTTAGTTTAAGCCTGCTATTTCCCAACATCTGATAAGAATTCATAACACATGGAAATGATTGCAAAGCAAACAGTACACCCTTCATGGTTTTCAGTCTGCTACTTTAATCACAAAGATTTGACTCTGTTTATAATGAAACAACAGCTTGGCTGTTGATGAAATCATAAAATAGCCATAATAATAGCCTATCAGAAGCATTAAAACTATAGATACATGGCACAATTTTTAGGCTTATGGTATCATCAACTGAAGCAGGGAATGGAGGTTTAGCATGGATCAAAAGGTATCATAATATGTTGTAGTTTATACATGAATTGTGAAAATATATACATATATCCAGGAAATACCTAACCAAATTAAGTCAGGGAAACCCACTGTACATTTAAAGCTCTCCTTTACCTATTACCCACAGTCTGGCCTTAGATAACTAGATTAAATCTAAGTCTCGGTTTCTGCATTTTGAGATGTGAAAAGTACTAAGGTAGTAAGAAATGAATACAATTCCATGGATACTGCTTAGCATACTTAACATGATGCTCAGAATATGTTTGCAACATCAGTTTGCTTCTATTACCATTAGTTTTCTCACCCCTACCACAAACACTTTCTGTTTTTACTATTTACAGAATCAATTACTAACCACCTGAGACATCAGGCTAACTCAAAAGATTACAATGGCAAATTCTTCCATTTTTCTCATGAATGTATAGATTTCAAAAGCTTACTGATAAATTTTTGTATTTGATGCACTGCTTGGATTAAACACCACATGTTATGAAAATGAAAAATGCAACAGTTTAAAAAAACTAAAAATTACAAAATTCCCATTTCCTAATTCTGGTCTCTAAACACTTGGAACTGAAATGGTTATTTTCTTTCATTATAATCTAGCCGATAAGGTAAAGAATAACTAAGTCAACAAAGAAAAGTACATATACTTACAAATTATATGAGCAAGGCTAAAGGAAAAACTACATTACTTGTAGTCTACGTAATCTTAGAAAGCATTTATCAAAAGATAAGGTTTAATCTGAGAGATAATGCTCTACATGTCCTTCATAATCATTACACCAATATACAGGAATAGAAAGACTGTAATTTTGAATGAAGGAGGAGCCTAAATGCACCTGCATATAGCCTTTAGACTTAAAATTTTACTCATTTCATATGAAACATCACCTTTCTTTCTTTCTTTCTTTCTTTCATAATTTATTTATTTGATAGAGAATGAGAGGAGGAGAGAGAGCACAAGCAGGGGGAGCAGCAGAAGGAGAGGGGGGAGCAGGCTCCCTGCTCAGCAGGGAGCCCAATGTGGGACTCAATCCCAGGACCCTGAGATCATTACCTGAGCCAAAGGTAGAGGCTTAACCCACTGAGCCACCCAGGTGCCCCATCACATTTATTTCTAAATAAAAAGTTTAGACATCCAATGTAGATTGCCTTTAGTCTTGTAAGATCTCTTCCAAATATTAGAAAGTTTTATTCTTTTCCAAAAGAGACTAAACAGTGAATCCTGCACAAAATCATAAAATGTCCATAACAGTAGGTAATATTGCTATTCTGTCTAAATACCAAGTAAGAAGTGCAGAATCAAACATGTTATTTTATGGCAAGATCTTGGCTTAGCTAACATTTCACATAAGTGGGGTAAATTTGTTGTGGCAGAAATTCGGTCTTAAGCCATATGTCTATTCCACAACCCAACTTTACAAATGATATTAACTCAATATGAAAAACATGAGATTTCCATTTCTAGTAAGGTAACATAGGAGGAAACCTGAAAATTCTCTTGCAATTAAATACCTAGGAGAGCTGAATAAAGTACATTTTTAAAAAATATAATAAATGTCTAACTTAGCTCTTTAAATCCATAGCTCAGCTTGCTAAAAAGCAAGGGATTGAAGAGGACTAAGAACTAGAGCAAGAAGCATTGCACTGTTACTGGGACACTCTGAGTTAAGTGGTCTCACTAACCTAGGACTGTGGGTTTTAACGTGGGGTTTTAGTCATAAGGATCGAAGTAGTACTTCTACACATAAATCTAAAGATTCTCTACTCATAGGGAAGTTGAGAATAAACACTCTACTAAAAAATGACTAAGAAGAAGATAGTCTCAGGTCCATGTAGGCTCTCAAGCTAATGAATATTCTTAGGATATCTAAGGAGTATTTTTAATTAAACCACCAGTGATCTATTATACTCTATTGTGCCTGTTGAAACAAAAGGCAAATTCTCTCTGAAGGAAGAAATCTACAGTCTGATTTCAAAGGACTCTGAAGAGTTCTTTAAAAAAATGGAGGGGTTCCCTATTAAAGATTTCATAATATACAAGGAAACAAAGCATTGTGAGAACCAGAGGAATAACAAGTAATAATAGAACTGGACCTCAAAACTTTAGACTGCAAAAATAAAACAAGTATATTTATTATATGGAGATACTAAAAAATAGAATACAAAATCTATGTCAATAATTGAAGAATCAAAACAACTTTCAAAAGGGATAAATTGGACAGCTAAACTCAATAAACTACTGGATAGCTGAAAAAAAAGATTGAGTGAATTAGATACATCTGAAAACACACATAACACAGGATGCAAAACAGAGGAAAAAGAATCAACAACTGTAGGAGGTTAAAAGAAATGGAAGACAGAGTGAAAAAGTCCATTACAAGTAGAACTGCAGAAAGAGAAAACAGAAATGGGAATTGAGACAACAATGTCTGGAAATTTTCCAAAACTGATGAAAAGTATGTCTTTAGATTCAGGAAACTCAATGAATTCAAGCAAGATAAATAAAAAGAAAATCTAAATGCAGACATATAGTCAAAATGCAGAACACTATAAACTGATCTTGAAACAATCAGCAAAGGGACACCTGGGTGGCTCAGTCAATTAAGCATCCCACTCTTGGTTTTAGCTCAGGTCATGATCTCATGGGCCACTGGAAACTAGTCCTGCACTTGGCAGGAAGTCTGCTGGGAGATTCTCTCCCTCTGCCTCCCCTTGCCCCCCGCCCCAACCTGCATGCTCTCTCTCCCCCTCAAATAAAGTAAATGGATAAATCTTAAAAAAAGAAAAAAAGAAAGGATAAATTACTTAAAATTAAATTCACCTTTTTTCTTTGACAGAGCAAGTAGCCGGACATATTGTGAGAATAAAGTAGTCATGGACTTACACAACATAAAATGATGTCTTTCATTATTGTCACTAAAGTAAAGAACAAATAATGGCTGGATGTGTAAACAAAAATGATGATGGATTAGTCCTAACTAGCTTAACTATTTCAAGAATGCAAAATAGCAGGTCCAAGTTAAGCTTGGGACATATTTCTACTAACGTACTATAGAGTAGGTTCTTACCCATTTCTGGCCTGTAATGCTGCCTTGAATATAACCAAAAGACAAACCAACTACAGGTATAGGATGAATGGGTGGGTCCAGGTAGTGGAAAGAGTACTAACGGCAGCAAGAATATAAAAGACTGAAGGGGATTTAGCTGACAGCACAATCTGAGTCAACACCATGATGTGACTGCCCAAAAGAGTGTGTATGATCACAGGTCTCATTAAAAGAAGTACAGGTTTCCCAATATGCATGTTACATCTTTTGCAGTTGTCCCACAGTCCCTGGATATTCTATTCTATTTTGTTTAGTCTTTGTTCCCCTAGCTTTTGGGTTTTCAAAGATTCTATTGATACATATCCGCTAGCTCAGAGATTCTTTCCTCTGTGTCCAGTCTACTCATAAGTCCATTCAAAGGCAGTCTTCAGGGACGCCTGGGTGGCTCAGTTGGTTGGACGACTGCCTTCGGCTCAGGGCGTGATCCTGGAGTCCCGGGATCGAGTCCCACATCAGGCTCCCAGCTCCATGGGGAGTCTGCTTCGCTCTCTGA
Organism: Neogale vison; assembly: GCF_020171115.1. NCBI lineage: Eukaryota > Metazoa > Chordata > Mammalia > Carnivora > Mustelidae > Neogale > Neogale vison. The sequence continues at coordinate 223,153,320 of NC_058091.1, forward strand.
CCTTCTCCTCGCTCATGCTCTCTCTCACTGTCTCTCTCTCTCAAATAAATAAATAAAAAATCTTAAAAAAAAAAAAAAAGGCAGTCTTCACTTCTCTTACAGTGTTTTTGATCTGTAGGATTTCTTTTCAGTTCTTTCTCATCTTTCTTCATCATTTTGGTCTTCATCTCTCTGCTTACATTGCCTGTCTGTTCTTTCATGTGGTCTATTTCATCCAGTAGAGTTCTCAGCATATTAATGATGGTTGTTTCAAATTCCCAGTCTAGTAACTCCAATATCCTTGCCATATCTGGCATTGATGCTTGCTCTGTCTTTTCAAATTGTGTCTTTTGCCTCTTGGTATGCCTTGCAATTTTTTCCTGGTAGCCATTCATGATGTGCTAGGTCAAAGGAACTGCTGTAAATAGGCCTTTAGTAATGTGGTGATGAGGAGTGGGAGGAAATGCCCTATAGTCCTATGAGTAGGTATTAGTCTTTTAGTGATACTATGCCTCTGGTCTATGACTTCACAAGTGTTTCTCTGGTTTGTTTTTTTGTTTTTGCTTTTTGTCTCCCCATTAGGTGGGGCAGGATGGCTACATGGACTTTAGTTTATATTTTCCTTCTCCCACATGAAAGGCTAGAGGGAACTGGAGTTGGGTGTTTCACTTCTCCCATAAGGAGGGCTAGAGCTAGAGGAAGTTGGCTATTTCCCTTCCCCCAGGTAAATTAGGCTCTGATAATTCCCCAGCAGGTCAGGCTCTGGTTAACTAGTTTTCCCTAAAAGCTAATAAGAAGACGACTATGTTCCATTATATTTCAAAATGGATCCTTTACCCTTCCTCTGGAGGACGCCCTAGGCAATTTTTCCGTTATATTTACTCTAAGAATCTAGTTGAACACTCAGAGGTAAATCTCACAATGTTATGGGGAGGCCTCCCTATGACTGTGCCACCCTGGATTTTTTAACTCTCAGATTTGTCCACACAGAGCCTCCAGCAATTCATCAACCATAGTTCAGGTTTCTCATCCCAGCACTGTTCTCATGGCAGTTTCTCTTTGCGCTCAGGTGAGATGCAACTCCCTGTGGTCACCTGTCTGTCTTTCCAATACTGGAGGCAGAAGTTTGCCCTCTTTCCTCACATCTGGTGGTGATCCAAGAAGAGGAAAGAAGCAAAGTTAAATAATTTCATTCAAAAAGAATATATTTTTATTCTACTTGAATTTAACATGAAAATATTAAGTGGAAGACTAAAAAATTTTCTAAATTTTATATAAATGTTTCTTTGTGTCAAGATACTTCCTAAGAAATTCTTCCATTTTATGAAAAAAATGTTATAAAAATATTAAGAGATTGGGTTTTTTTTTTTCAAATGACATTTTAGGCTGTACTGATTCACTTCCTGGCCTAAAGGTTGAAGAAATTAGTATACTTAATATTTTTTCCATTTTCCAGTTTGGGTTAATTATATTATTGTTTTTACATTGTCAATGTTCATAGCATTTATATGTAGAATTTTCAGTTATATCGTCTTACTTTTTAAAGATTTTATTTATTTATTTATTTATTTGACACAGAGAGAGAGAGAGAGATCACAAGTAGGCAGAGAGGCAGACAGAGAAAGGGAGAAGCATGCTCCCTGCTGAGTAGAGAGCCCGATGCAGGGCTCAATCCCAGGACCCTGAGATCATGACCCGAGCTGAAGGCAGAGGCCTTAACCCACTGAGCCACCCAGGTGCCCCATATACGGTCTTACTTTTATATTTAAATGGATTTATTACTCACCACCATTTCTTTTTCCCTCAGTCCTGAGTTTAAGAGACGTCTAGAATAATATTCACTTTCTGTTAATAATAGTTATTTCTGGATATAGGTGTGTCGTTGTTTTGGGTTTCCTATTTTCTTCTTGCGCTGACATACTCCCTCAATTTTTTATGAGTAAGCAACAGTTTAAAAAAAAAAACTAAAGTAATTTAGAAAAAAGAATAATGGACTACATTTATCACAGTATCTAACACTGTGATTCAATATGTAGTCTAGGCTAAACAAATACAGGCATAAACTGAGGGAGAAATGGTATCATAATACTAAACCCTGGGAACCATCAGAGAGACATGTGGAGGCTAAGCAAGAGAACTTTTACAGGAAGATATTTCAAACATAACACAGAAAATAAAAACCACTAAGAAAACTGCAACAGATAATATAAAGTATACCAAAAAATGGTGATGTAATTTTTGTGAAGGTCATACTTATTGACAAATAAGCATTTTGTAAATTATTTATTAAAGATTTCCTATTTCCCACAGTACTCTTGCTTTACTAAATTTACATCAAAACAGCTTCAATATTATGTAAAAGTATGAAAATGTGAACAAATGATTTTAAATAGAGTACATGGTAGGGATTAAATAAGGAAAGAGAGGGAGAAATTTTTCTGGTATTCAGCTAGACTTTGATCAGCATGAATTAGAATTATACAAATTGGCTTCTAGAGGATCAAGTTTTATAGTGTTTCTTTCACAAATGGAGTGGCATGTGGGTGGTCCTCTTAGTCACTGAAACCTTTCCTATTTTAAGCTTAAGGACTGTTGGCCTTGCCTTCTTTATCTAATGCATGTAGAGACACTGAGGTCCCTCTTTCACCTGCATGCCCCTTTTATGTGGCTCCTGCCCAAGTTGTGATGAGGACAAAAAGTACATCATAAGCTTCTATTCTGCTCAAGAATGAATCACACTATTGTAGGTCTATAAAATCAAGTCTAATGCAAGTGTAGCCTTTCTTATAGTAACTAAAAGATGGTGGTGGTGATGATGATGATGATATCATATCTTATTTTCCTAATTTTAATTTCAGATTCTCTTCTCACTAGTTGGGTGGGAGTTCCCAAGTTCCCCAAGAAGTACCTTGCTTGCTCTTTCAAGACAGAGGAGCCATTAGATAAATGGTGTTTTTACTTACCTGACTTGAAGATTACCCTTCCTAACTGCCTACTCTAATGAGCAAGCTTAGATTCTTTGGGTACAGATGCCTTCCCGAATCAAGTTCACTGCATCTTTTTGACCATGGGACTCTGATTTGGCTTGCCTTCAAGTCAGTCTCTAATTAGAGTCAGGGTAACTTTTTCAAGCTCAAATTTGATCTCACAGCTTCTTTGCTATGGCACCCCTTGATGCTTAAAATCCATACTTATTAACTTTACTACAAGGTTCTTCACGGTCTCAGCTATGCTTTATTCTCTATCTCTGTCTCTGGTGTCTCATCCTTTGCATGCATCCCACACATTCTAAAACCCCATTAGTTCTTAGAATGTATCATTATCTTTGACACCTACTCCTCATGGCCTACCACACTCCTCTCTTCTACTTCCCTTTTATATAGAACTCACATTTACCTTTCAGATCTCAGCTTCTATTTCACTTTCTCTGCAGAGACTTCTGAACTCTGATATTGGTACACAAGTTCCCTAATGTTTATCTTTACTGTTACACTTGGAATATGATATTTTAACTGCCCATTACTTCTTTGTAATATCCACTAGCCCAATAAAACCAAGTCATTTTATTTTTATAACCCAAATAACTAGCACAGAATCTGACACACAAGCAGTATTCAGCACTCAGTAAATATGTCAAATACTACACTAACACTAAAAAAAAAAAAAATTCATTTCTCTTAAGCACTGGCAAAATGTATCAATGGTAAGTGTGTGAACACTTTAATTCAGCAATTCTAGGCATGCACTGTAAGGTGCCAAAGTGTTCAAGCACCTGGACAGGTGCGAAACAGTGCTAACTGTTCATTATAACACTCTTTATAATGCAAAATGTCTACTGAAAATAATCAGACTATATAATACAAATTATATAATAAAGACAAAGTATTATTTAATTTATATAGAATTGTGTGTTTATGAATGTGTGCATGCTTACACACAAAAACAAAAACAGAGGCACCTGGCTAACTCAGTCAGAAGAGCCATGTGACTCTTGATCTCAGGGTTATGAGTTTGAGTCCCACAATGGGTGCAGAGTTAAATAAATAAATAAACTAAAAAAAAAAAAGAAAAGAAAAGAAAAAGATTTGAAAGGAGGCTTACCAAAATGAAAACAATGATTAGCTCTGTAGAGTACAATACTATGTGACAATGATTTTATAAACTCTAAATTCTGATTATAAAGATTAACCTATTTCTGTTCAGAAAAAGAAAAGTCTCTTTTTTTCAGGGGGAATATTTCAAATGATTTCATCTGAATATTAATGGTAGATATTATGATCCATTGTTCCTTCTGTACTCTTCTTTAAAAAAAAATAAAACTAAGAAGTTAAACTTAATTAAAAATACTCTGAAAGCCGGAACACTTAACGTATTTTACTGATTTTTGATTTCCACAATGGTTTCACTGCATAATCTTAGATATTTTAGAGTATTTTAGTAGCGTATATAAAGTCAAACACGGGAAATACCTGAATGCGTACATGTTTAGATTTATCTTTTTGCAAGACAAAAGAAATTTAACATACGGAATACTCCAATTTGTACTCATAAGTCTATTACTACAATGACAGTACTGAATCTTTAAGCAAATGTTCCTTAAAATCTCCACTGTGATTTAATTATGCAAGGATAAATCAACTTGCTTTATGAATGTGATGAAACTACAAGCCCGGGTCATTACAAAAACATTTTGCTCAAATTTGATCACACCTCTTACAACTCAACATTTGGAGCCCACCTGATATATGCTTCTGTTCTATGGCTCTGAGCCACTAAGAATTTTTTGGAGAAGGAATATAAACTTTTTGTATTTAAAAAAATTTTTTTTTCTTTTCTTTTCTATCCTAAGGGTCATAGGGGCAAGCGATTGGGGAATAATTTAGGAAACAAGACAGGGTAGAAGAGGAAAGGTTTTACAGTTTTTCAGCAGTAAACAAAAATGATTCAAATTGAGAGAGAGGAAAAAAATAACTAATTTTCTTTCCTTTCTAACTCCATAAACCACACAGTGCAATATAAGTATTGTGGATACAAAAGGCACTAAGCCACAGCAGGGGCCATCAGCTTATGCTTCCTTATTTTTTAAAAAACTTTCACGGGCATTGGGGCTAAAGATGTATTCTAAATTAAGCTACACATTTTCTACTTCTAGAACTCCATCTGGCATTTAGCTGAAAACAAGTTGCATCCTCAGAGGCATTAGTGATGGGATACAAAAACAGACCCATCCCTAGGGTACTGCTGCGGAAAAGGTCAGTTTTTCTTTTTTGTAAGTTTGTGTAGGACTTAACTTTTCTGTGGGTTTCCTACTCTGTTACCACCTGGCAGATAAACAGGACCAAAAATTTTGCCTGAACTGTGCTAGACCAGCCCTTCAAGAAAATAAGGACAAGATATGGGCCAGGAAAAGCACTTTGGAAACTACTTGCACCTAATAAAAACATATTTTTAACTTAGCTAATGTGAAATTCAAACTAGTTCAATCCAAATGGAAAAGATGTTTTATTTATATTTATGTGGGTTCTTAATTTAGGGTTGATGCATGCTTCATGAATAAAAGCTACCATTTTATAGAATAAGATGCACATATGACCGTAGATCCCTTTGCTTTTCATTAAACTAATTTGAGATACGGGGTAAGATTCATTATTTGTCCTTTATTTTGTCAATAAGCTAAAATTTTCCTTTATTTTTTATTAAAAAGTTATAATCAACAAAGTAATATAATTAGAATTTCACATGGTTACTTTTATCTTTTTTCTCGAATCCCCAAATTTTCTAAGTACTGTGCCTATTTAATAAAATAAGCACATCCATGCCTACTATCTCATTTAATCCCTAGCCAATTGAGCGACTCCAACTAAGGCCCCAGATACAGTAGAACAAAATGAACTACCCTCTTTGTATCCTATCTGAATTCCTGATCCATACAATTATGTTTCTTGTTTTAGTGACTAAGTTTTTTTAAATTTAAATTCAATTAATCAACATACATACATCATTAGTTTTTGATGTACTGTTCAGTGACTCATCGGTTGTGTATAACACCCAGTACTCATCATATCACATGCCCACCTTAATGCCCATCACCCGGCCACCCCATCCCCCCACCCACCTCCCTTCCCACAACCCTCAGTTTGTTTCCGTGAGTCAAGAGTCTCTCAGAGTATGGAAAAAGAAGATGTGGTATGTATTCACAATGGAATACTATGCAGCCATCAAGAAACCCCCAAATCTTGCCATTTGCAATGACATGGATGGAACTAGAGGGTATTATGCTAAGTGAAATAAGTCAATCAGAGAAAGACAATTATCATATGATCTCTCTGATATGAGGAATTTGAGAGGTAGGGCAGGGGTTCATGGGGGCAAGGGAAGGAATAATGAAACAAGATGAACAAGAATGAAACAATAATGAAACAAGATGGGACCAGGGAGGGAGACAAACCCTGAGACTCTTAACCTCAGGAAATAAACTGGCTGGGGCAGGGGGTGGGGAGGAATAGGGTGGCTGGGTCATGGTCATTGGGGAGGGTTGTGCTATGGTGAGTGCTGTAAATTGTGTAAGACTGATGACTCACAGACCTGTACCCCTGAAATGAATAATACATTATATGTTAATTTTTTAAAAAGTCTCTGGTTTGTCTCCCTCTGATTTCTTCCCATTCCGTTTTCTCTCTTTTTCCCTATGATCCTCTGCACTATTCCTTATATTCCACACATGAGTGAAACCATATGATAATTATCTTTCTCTGACTCACGTATTTCACTTAGCATAATACCCTCCAGTTCTGTCTATTTCAATGTAAATTTATCCTTACTGATGGCTGAGTAATATCCCATTGGTCACTCAGTTTTGGAATGGTTTTATACAGCAACAGATAATTGAAACAGGACTACACTATGATACGTATATAACCAGCTTGCCAAAAGCTGCTAACAGGTCCTCTGTGGGACCCAACAGTGGGACCCTGTCAGCGGTTCCACTTTTTTGGCTTTGTATTGCTAGATTTCTTCCTTCCTTTCTTTCTTTCTTTTTTTAAAGAACTTACTTACTTATTTGACAGAGAGAGATCACAAGTAGGCAGAGAGGCAGGCAGAGAGAGAGAGAGGAGGAAGCAGGCTCTCCGCTGAGCAGAGAGCCCGATGCGGGGCTCAATCCCAGGACCCTGAGACCACGACCCGAGCTGAAGACAGAGGCTTAACCCACTGAGCCACCCAGGTGCCCCTGTATTGCTAGATTTCTTAAACCTGATAGCTATCAGATGAATTCCTGACTGAGAATATCCTGCCCACCATAGGCATTTGTTTTTGTCTGTCTTTTTCTGAACAGTGGTAGAGCGCTAGTCAGTGAGTAAATGTGGTGAAAAAGGAAGTCTAGTCTTTATTAGGCCATGATGAATGAGCTGAATACTAGAATTTAAACTGGTAATAAATGGTGCTGCTTAGACTTTATTCTTTAGAACAGTATATTGCCCAGATGTTAACCTGCTCAAACATTAAATCAAGCAAGAACTTAAAACGTCTCTAATCTGGTACCTTCTCAGAGAGAATGGAATGAAAAATGCAGCATCAATGGACACTTGTCTCTTGGCTATGAAAATATTGCTATTCTTTACAGGCTTTTACACATTCATAGATTTTTATCAACATACTTCTATTTTCAACCTAGGCTAGTTACATTAGCTAGCAACATCTGATCCATCACAAAGTGTTATTGTATAGAGACCATTACAGAAATATAATTTAATTCAGATCTGATTTTCAGAATTATAAGCAAATAGTATTATTTGCTTTTATATTATTATTGCTATTATACAGAAAGGCTGTGAAAAGACAACTAAGAATATCAGTTTCTACTGCTTCCAAAGATTCTTTCAAATGCTTATCTTTAACTGAAACAATTTCTATTCCTTAAGACTACCAATGACTTAAAATTATCTTCTTCTCTTCTGATGAACATGATATCCTGAATGATCCAAGTCTCTAAGTCTTTGAGGAATTACTGTTGCAACTAGAGCAATAAGAGAACCTCACAAATTTCTTACCCCAAATGTCACCACGAAAAATAAAGATAAAACCTTGCTGAAAAACTTAACTATTAGAAGTTTGGACTGAAGTGTAATAACCTTTCACATATAGAGTAAATTTCTGTAAGACAAATATGAAAGTAGCATAACAACTCTCAAAATATAAATACAGGAAATGTTTTGAGAAAATTTTAAAAGCTAACTCAGTTTTAAAGTGTGTATATATATATATAATTATATATAAATATAAAAATATAAAAATAAATATATAAATATATATAAATATAAAAATATAAATATAAATATAAAATTATAGGGGTGCCTGGCTGGCTCAGGGGGTTGAGCCTCTGCCTTTGGCTCAGGTCATAATCTCAGGGTCCTGGGATTGGGCTCTGTGTCAGGCTCTGCACAGTGGGGAGCCTGCATCCCCGCTCTCTCTCTGCCTCTCTGCCTACTTGTGATCTCTGTCTGTTGAATAAAGAAAGAAAAATCTTTTTAAAAAAAAGTATATATTTGATAGTATTTCTTCTAACAAGGAAAACTATTTGCATATACTTTTCAAAAGATACTCTACAGAGGTTTTAATTAGAACATAAATATATTTGGGCACCTGGGTGGCTCAGTCAGTTATGTGTCTGCCTTGGCTTAGGTCATGATCCCAGGATCCTAGGATTGAGCCTCGCATAGGGTTCCTTGTTCAGTGGAGAGCCTGCTTCTCCTTCTCCCTCTGCCTGCAGCTCCCCCTGCTTGTGCTCTTTCTCTCTCTCTCTCTCTCTCTGTGTCAAAATAAGTAAAATCTTTTAAAAAATAAAAATAAATATATTAACATTTTAAAAACTTAAACAATAAGAACAAATCATTTGTGTTCCCATAAATACAGACATTAAGTGGTGAGTGCTGGTGATGTAACTGGCCCATCAAAGGACCTTTTTTGCTTTTATAAGAGATAGTAAAGTATCTGCTTAAAAAAAAAAATCCTTAACGTTGGAGATTGAGATCATCTAAAAAATCACAAAATATGGGGTGCCTGCGTGGCTCAGTTGTTAAGCATCTGCCTTTGGCTCAGGTCATGATCCCAGGGTCCTCCCTGCTTCTCCCTCTCCCACTCCCCCTGCTTGTATTCCCTCCCTCACTGTCTCTGTCTCTGTCAAATAAATAAATAAAATCTTTTTTAAAAACCCCACAAAATATGCATCCAAAAGAATAATCTCTAAAGTCTTTGACTAAAAACGATGTCAGTCTTATAATTCCCCCTAATCCAAGTTTCCTCCTGCTAGTTGAATCTACATTTAACCTGTTCATCTTATGGCTTTCTTACAAACATCCACTTTTTTTCTTTGCTTATCCATTGGAAGCCTAAAACAGGAGTGCATTAAATTGGGAAAGAATTTTCTCCAATAAAAGTGAGGATAAGAAGAATATGTCTGAATAAAAAAGGTTACTCCCATTTCTTCAGTGTGAGAGTTATTCAACCTTCCATACCCTTATCTTTCTTGTCCTATTAAGTAAATAGGAGAACCTGAGAAAGCTTTCTGAAGAATCCTTTTGTATTCAACCAAATATTATTAATGAAATGGTCATGATAGAGGGATTACTTAAGTAGGTACAGTGTTACCACCGTATCCCTAACTGCTCGTGGAAGCTTGCTTTGGTCATTATTCAATAAAAATTTATCTCTGTAAGGTCAAAATAAGATGTTCTACTCATTTAAGCCTAATAGCACTTGGTTTTGAGTCATAAATACAGCAAAACTATACCTTACACATTTATTATAACACTTCCAAAGAAACAGTGAATTATTCTAAACATAGAACTAATGGAGCCCTGTTCTGTATCAACTCTTTAAAGGTGAAACACTTACAAACCACCTATTATGCGAACATGTTCAGAGAAAGATATATATCTTCTAGTTGCAAACACAAAAGTCTCTGAGAATGTTGCTTTCACTCAGTGCTATCAAAAATACTACTTAAAAAAAATACTACTTAAAACATTCTTCTGCAATAACTAGTAAGGAGTTAAAACATTCTGTTCTCTTACTTACTCTCAAATAATTTTTTTCAAGTATGACAACAACAATAAATCTCTTTTTCAAAAAGCCAAGAATTGCTAATTATTATACCATTAATATTGAAGTCACAAAGCATTTATTCAAGATAGCAAAAGTTTAAACATGACCACACTAACTATAAACTTGGCTCAGAGCACCAGTGATCTCATATCAGCCTGTAGGCACTGCAGGGGAGAAAAGAAGAGAAAAACTAAACACCACAATTCTAAATGTAGTAAACTGGATTTTTTTTTTCTTGACAAGCCTCTTAACAAACAAACAAAAAAAACCAAAAAACACAAAACTCTAAAACCTCAATTCCTATGTACACTGAATGGCTTTCTTATAGAGGAATCGGCATTGTTTGTCTTTCACAGTTATTATAAAAAATCACTGGACTGAAAGTAAGAAGCAGACTACTAAAGCCATGGATAGTTTATGATTCTAAGCTAGCACAGTGATAGGTGTTTATAAGAATAACACATAAAAGTCAACATCAGTCCTGAAAAGTGGAATATTAATAGTGCAACAGCCATAAGAAGAGATATTTCTAAGACGTGTCTTCTTTATTTTACCCTAAAGCACATAACATTCAGTCTATTAATAATCTCTATCCAAGATTAACATTATAAGGCAAACACAGATATTATAAGGCAATATTATAAGGCAAAACATTATTATGTTTTATGAAAACATTAAAGTTTTAACATTTCAACCATGGACTTTTATAAAACAGAAGTTATGTGTAGGGTATTGTACAAGGCACCAAAGTCAAAATTATGTCAGTACTCCTCACACCCATTCAGACAGTTATTGTTAAAACAAACAAACAAAAAAACAGAAAATAACAAGTGTTGACAAGGATGTAGAGAAATCAGAACCCTTGGGCACTGTTGGTGGGAATGTAAAATGGTGCAGCAATATGGAAAACAATATGGTGATTCCTCAAAAAATTAAAAGTAGAATCACCTTATGAACCAGCAGTCCCCTCTATGGGTAAATGTCCAAAAGAACTGAAAGTATGATCTCAAAGAGATATTTGCACACTCATGTTCCTAACAGCATTATTCACACTAACTAAAATGTGGAAGCAATTCAAGTGTCCATTAGTAGATGAATGGATGAACAAAATGTGGTATGTAAATACGGTAGAATATTATTCAGTCTTAAAAAAGGAACCTGATACATCCTACAACATGGATGAACTTTGAGGTAATTGATGCTAAGTGAAATAAGCCCATCACAAAAAGAAAAATACTGTATGACCTTACTTATATGGGGTACCTAAATTAGTCAAATTCATAGAAACAGAAAGTAGAACCATGGTTGTCTGTAACTTGGATGGAAGGGGAAATGGGGAGCTATTTAATGGGTAAAGAGTTTGCAAGATGAAAAGTTCTGGAGATTGGCTGTACAATATGAATATACTTAATGCTACTGAACACACTTAAAATGGTTAGGATGGTAAATTTTTTATTTATATTTACTAAAATTAAAAAAAAATTTTTAAGATTTTATTTATTTGTTTGACAGATAGAGATCACAAGTAGGCAGAGAGGCAGGCAGAGAGAGAGGAGAGGGGAAGCAGGCTCCCCACTGAGCAGAGAGCCCGATGCGGGGCTCGATCCCAGGACCCTGAGATCATGATCTGAGCCGAAGGCAGAGGCTTTAACCCACTGAGCCACCCAGGAGCCCCAAAAAAACTTTTTTAAAGGTTTTATTTATTTGAGAGGGAGAGTGTGCACATGAGCAGGGGCAAAGGAAGAGGGACAGGGAGAAGGAGACTCCCAGCTGAGTAGGGATCCTGATGTGGGGTTCAATCCCAGGACCCTGGGATTATGACCTTAGTGAAGGCAGACACTTAACTGAGCCACCCACGCGCCCCCTAAAAAAGGATTTTTAAAAGTGATTTCCTGAGTGGAAGAAAACAGAAATTACGTCACTACTTTGCATATGATAATGCTTAGTATGTATTAAGTTAATTAAAATTTTTATAAAAATTGAATTTTAATTGACACACACTGTTAATTTCAGGTGTACAACATAATAATGCAACAAGTCTGTATGTTATGCTATGCTTGCCACAAGTGTAGCTCCCATCTGTCACCATATAATCGTAATATAATACCACTGTCTGTATTCCCTGTGCTACACCTTTCATCCCTATGACTTATTCCATAACTAGAAGCTTGTCTGTCCCACTCACCTTCACCTATTTGCCCATTTCCTGCCACCCAGCCCTCCCTCCCCAAACCATCAATTTGTTCACTGTATTTATGGGTCTATTCTGCTTTTTGTTTATTCATTTGTTTTTTTAGATTCCACATGTAAGTGAAATCATATATTATTTATCTTTCTCTGAGTTATTTCATTTAGCATAATACCCTCTAGGTCCATCCATATTGTTGTAAATGGCAAGATCCCATTCTTTTTTTTATGTCTGAGTAATATTTCATAACACACACACACACACACACACACACACACATACACACACACACCACTCTTACTTATCCATTCACCCACTGATGGACACTTGGGCTGCTTCCTTATCTCGGCTATTGTAAATAATGCTGCAGTAAACATAGGGATGTGTATGTCTTTTTGAATTACTGTTTTTGTTTTCTTTAGGTAAATACCCAGTAGTGGGTATTTACTGGATTTGCTGGATCATATGGTAATTCTATTTTTAGTTTTTTTGAGAAACCTCCACACTGTGTTCCACAGCAGCTGCTCCAATTTATATTCCTGCCAGTAATGCAGGAGGATTCCTTTTTCCCCATATCCTCACCAACACTTGTTAGTTTTTATCTTTTTGATCCTAGTCATTCTGACAGATGTGAGGTGATATCTCATCATACTTTTGATTTGCATTTTCCTGATGATTAGGGATGTTGAGCATCTTTCATCTGTCTGTTGGCCATCTGCATGTCTTCTTTGGAGAAATGTCTCTGTCAGGCCCATTTTCTTAATGGCACTGTTTGTTTGTTTGTTTGTTTTGGTGTTGAGTTGTAGGAGTACTTTATATATTTTGGACATTAACCCCTTAGTGGATAAGTATCTTCTCCCATTCATAGGGGGATGCCTTGTTTTACTGATGGTTACCTTCACTGTGTAAAAGCTTTTTACTTGGTGTGATCCGAATAGTTTATCTTTGCTTTTATTTCCCTTGTCTCAGGAGATGATATCCTTGATGATATGCTGGAATAAGTCTTAGAAGTTTTGCACTGCTTCCTCAGAGGAAAGCAGGTGTTCATTGTTTGAGTCAGAAGGCGACTTAAGTTCATTTGTTATATGCACAAATAAAAGTTATTTCCACACCTTCTCCCACAGTACCTCTGGCAAAGGGCCACTAACTCCCATTCGAACATCTGTACTTCTCTGTGATGGTAGCTCCATTCCATTTTGGGCCTGGTCTATCTGTTAGACAGTTTTTCCTTATTACTGAACCCAAATCTGTCTCTTAGTAACTTTCATTCATTTATCCTGGTTCTGTCCTTAGGAGCCCTAGAGAGGACAGAAAAAAATCTAGTTCTTCTTTCATATGAACACATTTCAATATAAAGGGATTATGGGAAATGCCCTAGTATCATAGTCACTATTTTCTTTGCAGTAAGTCCATCAGCCCAGGATGGGCAATAGAATCCAAATAATTCTACACCATTTTCTCTTAAAATGGAGTTCAAAAAGATCTGCTTACAAGTTTTCAAAGAAATGTGAATTCATTTGAAATCATTTATAATTTTAAGTTTTCTAAAATGCCAGCGTTTAATTTCATAACTAAAGGGATTTAATTTCATAACTAAAAGGGATTTACTTCTTGAATCTCCTGCTGCCAAACCCTGGAACTCCATTTGGCTCTTCTGTCCTCCCAAGTAGCTCTCAGATATCTAATAAACGCTGCTAGCAAAGTGCTTTGGGCTAAAGGTTATGCCAGAAGCATAATATCTTATTAGTTCCCATTTCATTTTCATTTGTGTTGGAGATTTTAGCTGTTCAGCACTTACTCAATCCGAGGTGATTAATACACTTTTAGTCACTGTGATCATCGAGTTCATTTATGTACACATAAACATGAAGTAATACTAGGCATTAGTTAGCAGCAGCTACAAATTAATGAAGCACTCTAACCAATTATTTATGTGTTAATCTCTACAGAAATCTCTTATGTTTTGGTTCTAGTGAAAATTTATTTCAGGAAATAATAAAAGTAATTTAGGTAAAATATCATTTTTTAAAAAATTATAAGATACGCTCTCTAAGTTATAATGAGAGGCTATGTCATGCACTTGAAATAAGTGTTGGTAAACTTTTTTGAAAAGTTTGGCTTCGGGTACTTAAGTAAAATTTTTTATTAGTTTTAAAGGGCTGGAATACACCTGAAAAGGGAAAAGAAAATAAGTAAGATAAATGTGACTAAATTTTCAAAAACTATAGAATAAATGAGCATGCAGCCCCTGAAGTGTTCAATAAATCTCGAGTTGAAATGAGCAGGCTTTTTATTCAGTATCTTCTTTTTTAGTGTTTAAATGAAATCATATAAGTAAGTTTGATATTTCTCAAAAATTTTCCAACATATTTTTATTTAAAAAAAAGAAAAATCTAGGGGCACCAAGGTGGCTTAGTGGTTAAGCCTCTGCCTTTGGCTCAGGTCATGGTCTCAGGGTCCTGGGATCGAGCCTTGCATTGGACTCTCTGCTCAGGGGGGAGCCTGCTTTCGCCTCTCTCTCTGTGCCAAATAAATAAATAAATAAATATTTTTGGGGGAAAAAAAAAAGAAAACTCTATATAGTTATCTGACTGGGTACAACTACATTTCCATTTTGACTTTCCAATACTATAAAAAATTCTGTTAATGTCCAGAAAGAGAGAGTCAAGTAATTTCCTTTTTGAAGCACCTGTGACCTCCCTCAAATCATAACATCTCAGTTCCTTTCATTTTCAACGTAGAAAAAAAGGTTCTTTTCTTCTCTCAGAATTCTTTCTACTATATGCAGATTTACCTAAACAATTATATAGATTTAAGTTTTATTGGGATGGAGGGTGAAAAGAGGACTTATTTCTGCATATTGCCAGTCTCTCCTGAGTCTTCTGTCATTAATAGTCTAAGTGAAACTAAAATTGCAAATGAAATGCCTTAACACTTAAAACACACACACCTACATACCCCCCCCACACAACCCAAATCCTCCAAATTAATTAGAAATTAGATGCTAAAATGAATATTTTGTCATATATGTAGCAAAACTTGGATACTATTCTTTCTTGAATAGAGAATTATCTTTAATTTTTCCACGGTGAATTTGGAATTCCTTATCTCTGAGCTTCCTGATACATAGTAGTGGTCTACTCAGAATCTCAAAATAAATGAAAACAGCAAAGGTGTTAAAAATCTTAGCAAGCTTCAGCAATAATACTTACTTTCTTCCTTTTTACTGACATACACTACTGACAATTCACCAGGGTTTTCCAAGAACTATCATCTCATAAAAATACAGATTCTTCATAGAATCCCTGTTTAAGACCTTAAAAGATTAAACATTCTAACATTAACATTAATGGTATTGTTCTCATGTAAATAATCTCTTTAAAGTAAACCATTACAAGGGACTTAAAGATTGACACTTGGGCTTTACTGGCAAAAGTATTTTGAGGAAAAACTGGAATTTGAAAACTATATTAGAACTCATTACCTGCTATGCTAAAGAGCTGTAGCTTTATTCTCCTGGCTGTTGGGAGCCATTAAAAAAATGTGAGCAAAATGGTGGGGGGACTCTTCCAGCAACTCCATCAACAGAGTAAAGGCCAAATGGTAGAGTGAAAGAAGGGAAACCAGTTATATTTCAGTATTATAAGCCAGGGGACAGCAAGATTTCTATAAAGGACAAGACAATAAATGTTTTAGGTTTTGTAGACCACACAGTCACAATCACAACTACTTACTTAACTCTGCCTCTGTGGTATAAAAGCAGCAACAGAAAAAATGTAAACAAGTGAGTTTATCTATGTTCTACTAAGACTTCCAAAAACAAGAGATTCAAAAAACAGGTGGCAGGATGGATTTGGTTTGTAGGCTATAATCTGCCAACCCCAATTCTAAGTCAAAAATAAAAAGTAGAACTTGGCAAATACGGTGAAGAGATAGATTTTAAAGATTTAAGCGTAAGATCTGGTAGGTTTTGGTGACTGACTAGATATAGAGGTAGACATTACAGAAGTAAGAGTCTAGGATGACTTCCAAATTTCTAGCTTGGGCAAGTAGAAATAAGTGGGTGAGAATAGCCATTGAGAGTCTAAGATGGGGAGTAATTTTGGTAAAAATGGTGATAATTTCTGTTTTGGACATGTTCAATTTGAAGTTCCTGTGGGACATCTAATTTAGACAGTTTAAAAGTGAGGGGATGTAATAGAGACAGTAAGTATAGTGTGCTTTTCCACCTCCACAGTGTATCAATCACCACATCCTCTCAATTCTTCCTTATGAAACTTCCAAATTCCCTTTTTACTCCCCATTCCCAATGCCTTCGTTAGCCCTTTATGACCTGGGCTATTGGAATAGTTTCAGAACTGGTTTCCAGGCATCAAGCCTGGGGTCCTCTAATACATTGTCTACACTATGGCCAAAGGAACCATTCTAAGATACAAATCTGAAATAGCCCTGCCCATGCTTAAAACTACAACAGCTTCCCAATAGCTTTAGTGATCTGACTTCTACTTGTTGTTTAGATAGTGACAAGCAATCACAGTAGCTTTCTTTTGCTTTTGTTTGTTGTATACTGTTACCTTCAGCTGAAAAAAAAAACCATGTTTCATAGAAAGACTTGTAGAAATTATGCTCAAATATTAACAGCTCTATATAGATTGTTTAAATGATTTTTTTTTCCATTTTACCTGCTCTTTTCCTAAAATGTACGGAATGACTACATATTACGTTCTTTTTAATGAAAAGGGAAAGTTCAAAGCACACACAAGAACGACAACAAACTCCCTTTCCTATCAGCTCCTTCCCATCAATCTTCGGGAAGCCTTCGTCCTCACATTTACTATCCCCTTTGGCCACTATTCATGCACCTGCAGCAGTCTTCACTCTCTGACTAGGCTTCCGTGGCTGCAGAGCTCAGTTCTCAGCTTTGCACACTTGTTTCCACCACACTGACTCTCAAACAGACCAGCAGGTGATTCGGCTCTGGAGAGGGCAAGCTGGAAGAGCTTTGTCACTGGCAGGAAGCTCATCTGGCTTTAGAGATTAGGTTTGAGAGAGTTTATAATTTGCAGTTCTGGCCACAGGTGACCTTGCAGAGACAGTTACAATGCCCCTTATAAGAAGTGTCAGGAATTCTCTTTGATTCCATCTTCTCTGGGCACTCAATCAGGTTCTATGACTGGTTGTCTTTCTTCTTTTACAACCAACTTTCCCCTCTCGCCCCCATCTTCTCTTTTCTATGTTTTTATCAAGCGATTTAATCTCTCTTGTATAACTGTCCAGATTCCTCACTGATCCTGTTGCCTCTAGTCGTCCACCACTGTAATCCATCTTATTAATGTAGTACTCATAAACTTGAATAGATCTCTGGAGAAAGCGAAACAGTACATCTCACTATCTCCACACTTTTTTTCCCAGTATTTACCTGTAGAGATTGCTGGGCCTCTCCCGGATTCCTCACCAGACCCCATTCTTTCCCACTTGCAGGTACTTTCTCAAATCCCCTCCAAAAAGGAAGATCATCCTTCTACCATCTTTATCCTACTAAATTTTAAGGCTTAAATACTACCTACCCTATTACGCTTTCCTTGTTCACGAAAGTCAACTTGAATTCCTTTAATACTGCCTGTATCATACATACATACTTACTCTCCAACTTCTGTCCCCACCCTGTTTCAAACACCCTTTTACTATAGCTTTTTTACCCTCATCTTCTTCATTTTGGAATCTTCACAGAGGCTACCATAATTCCCTGTACAAGGGATGAATACCAAATGAATATTTCTTCTCAAAAGTATTTTAGGGACTGATTGTCCTCACATGTCTAACTGCTGTGCACCTAATATATTTAAGACACTACATCAAAAACTAATGATGTACTGTTAAGTGGCTAACTGAACATAATAAAAGTAAATAAACAAATAAACATATTTCTTAGTAAAGACAGGGGATGAAAATACAGTTATTGAAATCTTCAAGCTTTAAACATTACCAAATACTATATAAGAGAATATTTTAAAATGTAGTAGTACCCCCTAACTTATCCATAGGGGATACATTCCAAGACTACCAGTGGATGCCTGAAACTAAGGACAGTACCAAACCGTGTATAACTGTGTTTTTTCCTATACATACATACTTATGATAAAGTTTGATTTATAAAGTAGGCACAGTATGACATTAACAACAGTAACTAATAAAATAGAATGATTATAATTAAAAAAGCCTAATGAAAGTACTTCTTGGATACAACTATTTCTTGAGCACTTAGTACATGTAGGCACAGAGGTTAGGAATTCACAAAGAGGACTGAATTAAACTAACAAAAACCAGTCTGTGACGTAAGAAAAAAAAATATATATATATTCAGTTTCTGTCCCTGGTTCCTAACAAAGAAGCCTTAAAGCCCTTGTAATTTCCTGAGTGATGGGAGTGATAGAAGCGTTTTACTCAGAGCTCCTAAATTCCTTGGAATTTCCTGGATGATAGGAGCATCTTTTGTTCTGATAAGGCAACTCTTGGTGGGCTAACTGGAAAGCTCTGGATGGGAATTGGTCATTAGAAAGACCAAGCCTGATTAGAAGCTTGGAACTTTTAGCCCCACTCTTATATCCTCCACAGAGCAGAGAGGGGCTGGAGAGTGAGTTAATAACTAATCATCCCTATGTAAGGGAGCCTCAGTGAAGATCCCTCAACTAAGAAGTGTAGAGAATTGAGCTGTCCAAAGTATCCATATGCTGGAAGAGCAGTACCCCCTAAACTTCATGGGGAAAGAAGCTCCTGTGCTTGTGACCCTTCAGATATAAGGCTATGTATCTCTTCATCTGGCTGTTCATCTACATCCTTTATAAAATCCTTTACAATACACCAGCAAACAAGTGTTTTCCTGAGTTCTATAAGCTGTTTTGGTAATTACTGAAACTGAGAAGGGGCTGTGGGAATCCCAGAGTTGCAGCCAAGTTAGACAGAGGTTCTTAGAAGTAACCTGGGAACCTAGCATTTCTGATTGGCATCTAAACTGGAGGGTAGTCTTGTGGGACTTGAGGGTCAAAAGCCTACAGTTTAAGAAAGTATGGAATGGGGCAGGGGACAGAAGTTAGGAAGTAGGTGTGTATGAAACCCATGGGGTGTGTGCTAATTCTGGGTACTAAGTATCAGAATTGAATTAAATTGTAGAACACCTAGTTGGTATCCACAGATAATGACTTGCAGAAAATGTTCACATTGGTATGAGAAGCTTTGTGAATAGAGAAATAGTTTTTTCTTTTAGGTCCAACCTTGCATTGTTTTGAAACATTGTTTTCCTATCAAAGAAGAGATAGACCAGATGGCTTCTCAGTTCATCTTGAGTCAGGCTTTCATAGTATTATTCATTATTTTTCATAAATAGCCTAAGCATATAGGGCCACAATCAAACCTTAGTATAGAAATCATTCTAAACACAAGTGATTTTACAAATTTGGTCAATTTAGATTACCATACTTCTGCTCCTTTTCTTTGATGCAAAAAAATCTAGAGCTTACTAAGTTATTCTAAGATTCAAAATTGTAAATTTCAGCTTTAATACTTATGGGGAAATGGGCTTTCCAGAACACTTGTAACTTAAAAGGCAGAGGACACCTGGGTATTAACTCTGCTTTCTCCCTCTGGGTGAGAAAGTTCCTTGCTGACACTTAGTTTGGTTCAAGAACCAGGAAAGTCTGGTAATTATAAACATTCCCTTAAAAGGAAGCCCAGAGATTGTTATTTCAAGTTCTTCTGGAATAGTGATGAAAATGGAATAGCCCACAGATTGCTAGTTCTCTTAGAACAGTAAATATAAAAGGGTAGTGACACAACAAGAAATGAACTTTCCTGATTCAGGGACCCTGTCAGACTTGCATGTATATTTTTATTAAGAACTGCTAATCCCTAATAGGGGTCATGATGGTGAAGAGAAGCTTTGCTAAAATGTGCTATATCTGCTTCCGCTCTGACTTGACCTCTGATAACAATACTGGAACTGTGGTTAACTAAGTTGGGAACTAAAGTTAAAAAGCACATATGTGTATAATGAATATTATGAATGTTTTCTTCCTGTCAATCTATAACCCACCTAAAACACTGTACTTAAAGAAAAACTAACATAGCAAAGGCAATCTAATCACTTTTAAGTAATGCTAATTAGGAATAAATCAGTTATGTGATCAATAGTGACTGAGAATGCTCATTTGATTAATTGAAGAGAATCTTAAGTAAGGAGAACTCTTCATCGGGAGACAAAATGTAAATAATTCGAGAATCTCTAAGGAAAATGTACTGAAAAGATTTTTTTAAAGACTTTATATATTATTATTATTATTTATTTGAGAAAGCAAGAGAGCACACAAGCGGCGGTGGGGTGGGGGGGTGGTGGCGGTGGGAGAGGGAGAAGCAGCCTCCCCACTTAGCAGGGAGCCCAACATGGGGCTTGATCCTGGGGACTCTGAGATCATGACCTGAGCCCAAGGCAGATGCTTAACCTCCCTAGGAAGGTGCTTTTTAAGAGATACTTTAATGTCTTAGAAATGATACCTCAACAGAGAGAAAAGGTTGAAAATGCCTTCTAAAGGAAATACTATTCAAAGTTTTCAACTTCAAAAATACTTCAAAAGGGGGACACCTGGGTGGCTCAGTTGGTTGGACGACTGCCTTCGGCTCAGGTCATGATTCTGGAGTCCCGGGATCGAGTCCCGCATCGGGCTCCCAGCTCCACAGGGAGCCTGCTGCTCTCTCTGACCTTCTCCTCGTTCATGCTCTCTCTCACTGTCTCTCTCTCAAATAAATAAATAAAATCTTAAAAAAAAAATACTTCAAAAGGAAATGGGTTTCTAGAACCAGGAATAAATACTTCAGATTTCCTATTTTGGAATGTGTTGAGCAAAATTACACACTAAATTAATTACTAAGATGCAAATTTGTAAAATTCTAAATAAGGAAGATTCTTATAAGCAGTTTTTGTTTTGTTTGTTCTTAATGTCCAAAATGGGGGGGGTATTAGTAAAATGGATTTTATAAAGCCTGGATTTCTTTCTTGTTGGCTTAAGGACAAGCCATTTTGCCATATAGTAATACATAAAACTAATGGTAGATATTAAACACAACTTCGCTGACCTTTTCTCATTTCCTTATGAAAAGGTAACTAATTAGAATATTTTTATGAATTCTAAAACCAAATTTGGCACTTCAATAGCGAACATAAGCAATGGAGCCACATTAAAAACTTATCAGGGTGGGGCGCCTGGGTGGCTCAGTGGGTTAAGCCGCTGCCTTCAGCTCAGGTCATGATCTCAGGGTCCTGGGATCGAGTCCCGCATCGGGCTCTCTGCTCAGCAGGGAGCCTGCTTCCCCCTCTCTCTCTGCCTGCCTCTCCATCTACTTGTGATTTCTCTCTGTCAAATAAATACATAAAAAATCTTTAAAAAAAAACCAAACTTATCAGGGTACAAAAGTTCTTTTTAAGAGTTAACTAACATGAAGTAAGCTATTGAAGATTTTAACATCTTTAAATCCCAGTCTCCAAAACCAAAAAATGTAGTTACATATCCTAAAGATTACAATAGTATCATTTTGTACCAAAGGTGTTAGAATTCCTTTCTGGAAATAAAGTAAGCCTCTGGTATACCTACTTTCATGCAAAAAAATAAATTTTATAAACCTTAAAAACTATAAACCTCATTCCAGAAATGGAGGAGAGATGATTTTGTGAGGGTTTCTCATTTGTACCTAGAAGAGTCTTGAGCTCGAATGGCTTGCGACCTGCAATTACACATACCCAACAAATACCCGGCTGCAGACATGACTATTTGTTTGTAACATTTGCTGGGTATGAAGTGGCAGGCACAAAAGCCATCTTTCTGAAACTTCTCCTGGTGTATGGAAAATCTTAGTTTTTCTCGTTTATGTAAACCAGTCCTGTAACTCAGATAAATACAACTTTTTTAGAATAGAAACATTACAGCAGCCTTGCTTTTCCTCAGCTAAACTTAGAGCATTCAATGATGGGCACATTTTCTGGGCTCCACCTTCTGCAAACAAATTTAAAAGTACTGAAAAGCAACCAAGGCTTTACATCACAGAATAACAGATTTAGAAACGAACACTGGAGAAATGTTACAAACAGTACTGTTGCCCTGTTGGGTGATTTAAACAGTAAGATTTATTGTCTCCTTCTAGCCTAAATTTTAAATGTGGATTTTGTCAAAGGTTAGTTCTAACTTAGATCAAATTAAGCTTGATGTGAATGGGCCAGCTCACTCTTAACCGCATACTAAAAGTAGGAAAATGATTTGCCTTTTTTTTTTTAAAGGTCACATGCCTGGGACCTCAGCAAACAGTAGTATTATTAAAGGAAAAACTCCATGTGGTTCCAAGAATGGCAAAAACATCCTCACATAGGAAACTCTTGATTAGCAACTGAATGAAAGTAAAAATGTAACAGTTAAAGTGAAATCTAAAAACAGAATATATCCTATCATGCTCTGCAAAACCACAGCAAACATCAATGGTATTTGTGCCTGGCAGCTGGAGATTCACCTCTTTCCTCTGTTCTGTCCACTGTGTTCTAGAGCCACCAGTGAAAGTTAGGTCACCTCAAAGGTGTAGGACTTGTAAACACTGAGAAGAAGTTGGGCCTGAGCAATATCCAAACTTAAGAGTAAGCCATTTGCTGAGGGTTCACTAGATACCATTATTTTTTATAAAAGTGATTAGAATAATATAATCTCAGCCAAGTGCCTTGCATGTGATTAACGCTTACATGAATACAGTATTATATAGTATTCAAATATCTGTTAAACTGGATGTAGGTTACAATTTATAAACTAATTTACTTCTTCATTAAATACTTTGTTCTTGAATTAGGACATCTGATATCTATTTTACCATTAAATTAAACTAGCAAATTTTAAATCTTTGTTTGGGCTTGACTACCCACATTTCAGGAGTCCCAAAACTCAAGTCTTTTTTCCTTAGGCAAGAATACAGTGGTCTCTCATTAAAAAAACAAATAAAAAACTTTTAAGAAAAAAACTCACATAAAATATAAAAATAGCCTATAAAAAAGTCACCTGAGACAAGTCTGATTAATTTTGTTAGAGGCCATAATTCTGTAGAAGTTTAGAGGGAAAAGTAAATTATTGAAAGAGACTGGATCTTCCATACAATGTAAGAATATTAATATGATATTTAAGTTATACCAAAAACTTGACACAATGTAAGAATATTAATATGATATTTAAGTTATGCAAAAAACTTGACCATCAGTTCATGGAAAATGATTCCTTCTAATAGAAATGAATCCACATTACCTATATTTAGCAAAATAAATCATAGAGAAATATACAGCTATTTCCACTGCTAATTTACATAATGGAAAGTGGAAAAGTTTGCTGTTTCCACATCCCAAGCCAACTATATAATTATCTTTGCCAAACATCCAGCAATCTACAGAGTCTGAATGTATAAGATATCCATAGCCAGGATTACATCTGTTTTATGGACAAGCCTGTAATGGGAAGGAGGAACATAGATTAAGCCTATAATCCTCTGAAAATGTGATTTAGACTTTTACTTTACATTGAAAATAAGCATTCATTTATTTGGTAACTTTTTGAAAAGTAAAATTTCCAGTTATAAGGTTGGAAGATGTTTACTATTTAAAGACATTATGTTAATACATACTGAAGAGCTTGAGTGGAAATATACTGTTGTTAGAAAAGTTTCCCCAGTCTACTATTATCTGCCTGAAAGGATAGCTTTGTTTATTGAAACAAACAGAATTATACTTACAAATCTAAAAACCATAAGAGTATGTATTTTATAAGGCTCTTCCACTTCTGTCTGGTTAATTCAGATTTCAAAAGATATGTCTCTGTACTGTTGAGAGGGAGATCTGCTTGCAGGGTCCAGAAACCTCCAGTTGTTTGGGTGGTGGGAGCCAGGGGAACTCCCAGAATTGCAAACTCTTTTCCTGTTCTACAAGTAAATCCAAGGACAATCTTTAGAAACAATTCTTGTTTCACCAAATATAAAGCTCACTTTTGGAGATGGCTCAGGGGAAAGGATTAAGAGCTTAGGTGTACACAAGTCTGAAGAAACAGCGTAGTATAAGCATATGAATGGGAAATTTGGACCCTCGGTATAGAATACATATGTGTCCTTGGAGTTTACAAAGAAACACTTTAGTTTCAATCAAAACAAATGACAGAAAATACAAGGAAGGACATACATCAGTAAAAATAAAGTTGAGATAAACGCTTGGAAATCTCTCTACTTTTCCTTTTTTGAATGTGTAACTGCACTGAGCATTACCTTTTGGCTAAGTTGAGAAGAGTGATTATCATCTAGTCTAACTTAGAGTGAAAGGCGTTTCACAGAACTCCAAAAGCCAAATTATAAACATGAGGTTAAAACAAAATATGAAATTATTCCAGATCTTTTGTAGGATCCTAACAAATTACATCAAAGTTCTCTTGGTTAAAAAAAAGAAAATTTCCTTTTGTGTTTAAGACATGTAGAAGAATACTGAGATAGTACGAGGAAACGTAATGTCAGAGCTTCATGGAAGGGTTCATTCAAAGTTCAAATCAGAAAAGAACAGAGTTATGTTGCTGATTACAAAGATAAGCAAAGAAATAGTACTTATTACCCTTTTATGCAAACAGCTGTAATTCAATAAATGTTGAAATTTTTCAAAGAATTAATTTAGTTTTACTTTTTTTGCTTAGAAGGTACAATTTCAATATTAATGATACATGATTTCTTTTAAAGGTGGGGGGGCAAAGTTTGAGATTGCTTCCAAAAATATTCACAGTTGATTCTCTTCCTACTTCCTTTTTAGTGATACTATACAAATCACGTTTTGTAATGTTATTACTGTTCTAACAGAATAATTACGTTCAGTGTGATCGATTAATAGCATAAAGGCTCCTGTTGGACCCAAAAGTGTGGTTAAAGTTACTTTTATATTCAATCAGAGGTTCTAGCAAATAAATTCAAAAAAGATAGAAGTATTCAACACCTTTGTGTTCTGGATAAATGATTGATTTAACTTTAGCAAAGACTAATTTTGACTATATTCAGAGACTCAACATTTTCTTCCTACACTGTAGGCAAAGATGGTAACTAGCTTCTTAGCACAAAGCACTGGGTGAAGACCGTAAGAAAAAAAGAATCAAAATTATGATTCTGTCACTGAGTTATCATCCTTAAATAGATCCAAATTCCAAAGAATATATGAACTGAAGGCAAAAGCTTACAGAAAGTAGTACAAATGGTTGCTTAACTTTAAGACTAGTCAAGTTGTGCTATCACTTAATTCTGAAGACCAAAACAATCTGACAACCCCTTTATATCACACTGAAAATACCTCTTAAGGCCATTTTAAACTACAGAAGGAATCATCTCAAAAGCACAGAGTGATCCTCAAAAGAATCCAGTTATAAAATATATAAATGGAAGCTTTCCTCCATCACTGCTATCAAAGCAATTCAAAGTATACTTTGCAAACCAAAGTAGTATAAGCAAGATATCCAAAGAACTGTCTCTTAGGGTCTTCAAGCTACAGTATGTGTCATCTGTTTGGTCTGGTTTAAGTATGAGCTGATTTAAAAGCAGTGAAATGATCTTGAATGGAATTTTCAAATATGGAATTGATGGAATACATACATAAATCTGTATAATACAAAATAATAACTTGCAAACACACAGGTTTATTCTATATGAGGTACTCTTCTGAGAACTTTATATATATTAACTCATATCCTCACACAAATACTATTATGTAGTACTGCTATAAGCTTACTTTATAAATAAAGCTGGGGTAATTAGTTACTCTAGCTCTCTAGAGCTCATAGCTAGGCAGAGCCAGATTCATTCTGTTCTAGAATCTCTACTCTATGCTCTTAAATCACTACGCAGGCATTCTCAAAGTGTGGTTTGTGGACCCTGGAAAACCCTGAAACCACTTCAAAAGAGTCCACAAGGTCAAACTATTTTATTAATAATATTAAGATGTGATCTGCCCTTTTCACTGTTTTGACTTTTGCTCTGATGGAACAAAAACAACAGTGGGTAAAACCGGTGGACCTATAGCACTGAATCAAGGCAGTGGCAACACACTGAGCTAGAAGTCACTGTATTCATCACTGCCAGGTACTGACAGAAAAGAACAAACAAATTTCAGCCCCTTTCACCTAAGAATAGCCTTGATGAAGCAATAAAAATTGTTAATTTTATGAAATTTCAACCTTAAGCACGGTATTTTGTGTTGAAACTGAAGTATGCATAAAGCACTTTTATTGTCTATACAAGTATGACAGTTATTTTGAGGAAAACATGCAATTATTTGAACTGTGACCTAAAACAGTCAGGGTTTTTTTTTGTCTTTTTTAATAGTCCACCACTTTTATTTGAAAGAACAACTGACAAGCTTTGGTTATTGTGAACTGGGAACAAAGTGATCCTCTCACAAACAAAAGAGAATGAAAATATGTGTTGACAATGATACAATTTGAGCTTTCACAGAAAAAAAAAAGATTTTGGAAAATTCAAAACCACTACCATGAGACTGACCAAAACCTGGAAGCCTCTGAAGATTAGTGATGATATTAATGAATGAGATTTTTTTTTATATTGTATGGAAAAGTGTATCACTATTTGGAAGATCTGCATAATTGGATGGACCAATACTTTTTAAATGACCAATGCATAACGTTATAATAATCATGCATGGGTAAAAGACCCATTCAAAGTATAAAACAAGCCAATGGATTTTAATATTCAACAGATTATTATGAAGGGTTTTTTTATTTCACATTGCATTTAACCAGTAAGACATTAGCATTTGTTGAGTTTTGGTATAGTATCAAAAGCAAATAACCATAATTGTCTGAAAAGTCTATTAAATACTCCTGTCTCCTCAGTGTACATATTTGTGTGAGGTCACATTTTCCTCCTGTAATTTAACAACATAGTTCATACAGCAGAATGAATGAAGGAGTGGATATGGGAATCTAGCTGCTTTCCATTAGGCCAGTCATTAAAGAGATTTGTAAAAAGGTGAAACAATATTCTTGTCTTTGTCACTAAATGTTTTTTATTGAGGGAAGAATAATTAATTTTTCTAAAGTATGTGTTATGTTAAAATATAATGGAGTCTATTATTGTTATTTTAAAGTATATTATTATTTTAGGACACCTGGGTGGTTCAGTGGGTTAAGCCTCTGCTTTCAGCTCAGGTCATGATCTCAGGGTCCTGGGATCAAGGCCCACATCAGGCTCTCTGCTCAGCAGGGAGCCTGCTTCCCCCCGCCCCCCCGCTCTCTGCCTGCCTCTCTGCCTACTTGTGACCTCTCTCTCTCTCTCTCTGTGTTAAATAAATAAATAAAATCTTAAAAAAAAAAGTATGTTAATATTTAAAAATTTTTCTCAGTATTAATTCCCCATAAAACCAAACACTCTTTGGGGTCCTCAGTAATTTTTTTAAAAATTTTTATTTATTTGGGGTGCCTGGGTGGCTCAGTGGATTAAAGCCTCTGCCTTCAGCTCAGGTCATGGATCATCATTCATCAGGTCATGATTCATCTCAGGGTCCTGGGATCGAGCCCCGCATTGGGCTCTCTCCTTGGTGGGGAGCCTGCTTCCTCCTCTCTCTCTCTGCCTGCCTCTGTGCCTACTTGTGATCTCCCTCTGTCGAATAAATAAATAAAATATTTTTAAAAGTTTTATTTATTTATTTATTTGAGAGAGAGAGTGAGCACAAGCAGAGGAAGTGGCAGGCAGAAAGAGAGAGAAATGCGGGTTCCCCACTGAGCAGAGAACCTGATGTGGGGCTCGATCCCAGGGATCATGACTCTGGGATGATGAGCCAAAGGCACACAGTTAACCGACTGAGCCACCCAGGTGCCCTGGGTCCTCAGTAATTTTTAAGAGTGTAAAGGGTCCTAAGATCAAAAAGTTTGAGAACTGCTATATGAAGCTATGCTGTCTCTCTTCTACATGTGTGTGAGAGTGTGTGTGTGTGTGTGTGTGTACATGTGGTGAGGTAGTGGGTGTAGGGGTCACAACAGCCCTTGACTGCTTCTGTATTCATTCATCTTCTAGAGCTTTGTTTTGCTTCTGAAGTAGGATTCCCTACTTCCCTACTGGGAAGAGAATGTACTGACCACAAACATAAGAATTACCTTGGAATTCTAATTCTATATTACAAGAAAGCGTTATTCAGCACTAAAAAAAAAAAAAAAAAGTAGTACTTTGACTAAGAAGAAAATAGTTGTAATAAACCAGAAAGTTCTGAAGGTTAAACAACCAGCAAACCTATTTGAATGTTTGAAGAATGTCAAATTAAATGTGTGGTTCACAAACAGACCATATGCATTATGTAAGGCAAATACTGATATAAGCACACATAATGTAATATAGCACCTATTCAAATCCTATCCATCCTTGAAAATCTAGCTGAAATAAAGCTTCTTAAAATATGTGCTAAAAAAACAGATGTTCAATAAATGATATCTGTTAACTGAAAAAATAAGTGAGTAAACTGATTCTTCTTCCTCAGGCCGTCATTGAAATTATTGTTAGGATACCTATAGCAATCACATGTATGTGGCTTTATGTGTAGTTCTAATGTAGTTCTAATCTAATTTCATAGATTTTACACACACATAATTTTGTATATGCATACAAACATAGGTTAAATGTTTATATTTTGGTAACTTTTTTGTCCCCCAGTAGTATTCCAATAGATCCCAAATATAATTTCCCAAATTGGGAAAAACCAATTATCAATTACAGTCTGTTTCAATAGGAAAATTTTCTTAAATTCTAAGTAACACACAAATAAACTTGCAAACATGATCCATTTATGAGTCAGTAAGTACCCTGACATTCAGCCAGTAATTCTAAAAATGGAAAATGATTGAATTTCCTGAACCCAAAAAATAATCTAACAACAAAAAAGAATAAAACATGAGTCATAAAAGGTATCGATGAGGACTCTTTGTAGAAAATGCAAATCAAGAAAATTATTTTATAAGAAATGACATTAAAAGCTTAATTATACTTTTGTTATCAAATCTGTCTTTATATAAAAATAATTTAAAAAACCACACTTGCATTTTGTATAATCACTGCTATTATCATTTGCACGATCATAGATCTGACATTCACTTACTTCTTTAACAATGGTTGAATATTTGCCATATACTAGATGACCACTGGCACAACTGTGACCAATTCTTTAGATGGTTTCCTGGCCTTTTTCTTGCTTTGTCCCCTTTTTACTAACTGTTTTGTGAGTGGAGGAAAAATAATGTGAATTTAATAGCTGTTTCCACTATTAAAATATTGTTGTAGATTAGTGAGTGGCTTAGAAGCTTTCACAAGGAAGTAAAGGAAAAAGTATGCTAGATTCACATTCAGACTCACTGAGACTACCTAGGTTGGCAAAAACAAAATGATCTGTCACTTATTCTCTACTGGTCTTATCTGTAAAATGAGGAAATTGAAAGACAGTTGATATGGTTCTTCCAACTTTAAAATGTCATAATTCTATTTAGGTACTGTGAACAGTTGGCATATGAAGATTAGGAGGGCCAGGAGATTAAATGTTACTTAACGGGGAAAAAAAGTAGTGACTCATCCTAGCTCTTTTCAGAATGTATTATATATACGTTAATAATTTTTACTTAAGTAAACTCAAATAGTAAAATGAACAGTATTCAGAAAGAAACACTTTGAAGATTCTGAAAATATTATTAGAGAATATTATTATAAGTATGTAGTATCTTGAAAACAAAATATTATAACTGATGTATTTTAATAACTATAATTTATTGAATGTCTTCCAACTCATGTCATCATGCAACAATCTGGTAAAATAGGTCTTTTTTTATTCCCATTTTTAAAAAAGATTTTATTTATTTATTTAACAGACAGAGAGAGAGAGAGAGAGACAATGA
This sequence comes from Neogale vison, assembly GCF_020171115.1. Taxonomy (NCBI): domain Eukaryota; kingdom Metazoa; phylum Chordata; class Mammalia; order Carnivora; family Mustelidae; genus Neogale; species Neogale vison. Next base: position 223,183,563 of record NC_058091.1, read on the forward strand.
GAGAGGCAACACAAGCAGGGGGAGTGGGTGAGGGAGAAGCAGCTCCCCCCGCCACCAAACAGGGATCCCGACATGGGACTCGATCCCAGGACCCCAGGACCACAACCCAAGCCGAAGGCAGATACTTAACCGACCGAGCCACCCAGTGCCCCTTTTTATTCCCATTTTACAGGAAGACACTGAGAGTCAGATAAATAATTCATTCGCCCAAGGATACTTAGTTTAAAAATGGCACAACCTGGGCTTTTGACTCCAAACCAATACTCTTCCCACTACATAATGCATTTTGGCAGGTGAGAATTCTACCACTGAACCACCCATGCACATAATGCATTTTGATTCCTACAAATGAATCTCTCTTTTATAGTCAAGTCTCAGTTACTAATGGTAACAAGAATAGAAACAGCAAGGAAAAAGAAATCCCAAATAAACATAGTATAACAGCTTATGATGTGGATGAATTCCAGTAAAGTAAGTTTTGTGCTGAGGTCTCAGGCACCTTCAATGTCTCAAGTTTAAGTAATATTCTCAACTCACTGAAGCTTAAATGTTATCTAATCCATTTTTCCACTCATTACAGAAACTTAAAATTTCTATTACATTAATTAAAGATTGATCACAAATAGGAGGTATATAATTTAAAGGAATAATCAGGGAATCTTCTAAGGAAAGGATCCAAAGACTTGCTTTTTTCTTTTTAACTATCTATTTTCTCTCACTGAGTTTGCTTAAAAGAAAAATGCACTGAAATTTCAAAAGGCCATTTTAACCCTGGTTACTAATGCTTTCTTAAAAATGAGAAAAACTTGCTCCAGAAAAAAATACACTGATTTGTTTTTTCATTTCTATGTACTTTTTCTGTTCTTAGATTGAGACAACAAAACTGCCACACACAATACACACACGCACAAAATGATCCGAAGAAAATTAAGTAGGACAAGTCCAAGAAAATTTACCACCTAAAAATTTATTCTTGGATAATCAAGAGGAAATGTAGAAATATTTCTAAGTATTATACAAGACAAAACTGAAAGCAAAAGACATGAAACTTACAGCTGTATTATGGCCTACTGCAAATAATCAAGTAGCAAGAAAAAAAGTTAAAAATAACTATTAACTTATTAATTGAAATAATTAGTGAAGTATAAAGTCAGAAATTACTACTTGGTCTTTTAGTTATTCAGAAATAGTATCATTTCGAAAAATCTCATCAATCAAGGAAATTTGTAACTTAACAGGTAGAATTTAAACACTAAAATTCAAGTCTAAACTGCCGTAACAAATACTGGGGTCATTTATAGAACATTCCAAGCAACCACAATAGAATACACATTCTTTTCATGTGCACGTGTAACATGCACCAAGATAAGTCATACTGAGCCAAGAAACAAGTCTCAATGTAAAATAACTGAAATTGTACAGAATATGTCCTCTGACCACAATAAAATTAATTTAGACATCAGTAACAGACAGATATCTAGAAAATTCCCAAATATTTGGAAAATAAACAGTACAGTTCTAAATGACCCATAGGTCAAAAAAGAAGCCACAAAGAAAATAGGAAAAATTTTGAACTGAATGAAATTCAAAGCAAATTTATATCAGTATAGGTTCAACCAGAGAAACAGAAGCAGTAGAATATACTGTGTATGTGTGTATAAATATATATATATACATGTATAAATATATATATACATATATATATATTACACACACACACACACACACACACACACACACACACATCCAGTAAAGGATTGGCTCGTGCAGTTGCGGGGTCTGCCTAGTCTGAAATCCAAAATGTGGATCACGCATTTGTGCAAATAGGCCATCAAGAAGGGCAAGTTGGAACTCTCCACGGTACAAGCTAAAGCAGCTCTCCACAGATGGAATTTCTTCTTCTGAGAAGCCTCAGCTCTCTTCCTCAGTCTTTCAAATGAATCAGGCCCCCAGATCATAAATTGCTTTACGTAAAAGTCACTGATTATGGACTTTAATCACATCTATAGAATACTTCAAAGCAACACCTGTATTAGTATTTGATTAAAAAACTAGGGTCTGTACCCTAGCCAAGTTGGTACATAAAATTGATTATCATTATAACAAAACTGGTGAGATGCAGAGAGAGCAGTGCTTAGAGTTTTAAATGCTTCATTAGAAAAGAAGAAAGTCCAAAATCAATTATGTAAGGTTCCAGCATAAGAAGCTAAAAACAAAACAAAACAAAACAAAAGCCACGACCACCACAAGAAAAAAATAGACAGGAAAAAGAAAAAGGAAAAGGCGAGAAGAAGCAAATTAAACAAAGTAAGTAGAAAGAGGAAAGTTGGAGAAATACTTTATTTCAAGACGTACTATTATAGATCCCGCAAATACATATCTCCAAGACTTTTAATGACATTTCAGATGTGCCAGTTTGGAAAATTTCCAGATCAAACCTCTCCTTGCTTATCACGCTCCTGATACAACATTCCTGGATGCATTCCTAGATGCACCCTTCAAGGTAGAAGGGTGGTTTTCAAGGTTTTTTTCAAGATCAGAAAACCCAAGGTCAAACACCTGTGCTCAAGGACTAGAACCCTGGTTTCCAAAACCCCTTCCGAAAGGAATTCCCATTGCAATGTACCGTCTCCAAGTTTTCTTTCCTGTCACTAAAAACTGGCCACATACCTGTGCAATAGTACCCACTGAGAAAAGCTACAGCCTAGTTGCTCATTTTCTTTTACTTCTGAAGTTTATCTATAGGCTAGCACCTGAAGCACCGTCCTGTTAATTACAGAAGGGCACACCCTCTAGGGGAATCTCCTAGAAAACAAATACCTTTTCCTGGCTGAAAGATTAGAAAAAGGCACCGATTCCTGGGGCTAATGTGGCCCTCCCCAGTGCACAGGGCTTGGAGGGGAACTCCGCCTAGATTCCAACTCATATTCACATTCCATGGCTAAGTGTTCTGCACAACTCTCCTACGTAGCCCTGCTTATCAGTCATTCACCATCTTGTTGAAGGCAGAACATCAGGTAATATCATTCTATAAAAATGCTCCATTCATAAAAGAATCAAATATTTTTTAAAAATCGTATCTTAATTTTTTTAAGCTGTATCTTAACTCTTGACAGATCAAGGTTCTCACATTGGAAATATTCAAGCAGAACTACAGTGTTAAGAGTAGACAGTAAACTTTATTACCAGTACTTCATTTTAGAAAGTGACATTCTATGTTTGTTTTGTTTAGTAAGATTTGAAGTGTTTCTGTAAGTGCTATATTAAAAATCACATAGAAGGAAAAATATAGCAATATGTTTTCCTAAGCAATAAATGTCATCACTGAATTTTCAGCAAGGACATTTATCTTTCTAAAATAAAACCATTGCATACACTAGCTAAAGTTAGAATTTTATCTTTTAAATTTGTTTCCTTAAACGAACATGTCCATAATCACATTAGTAGACATGCTATTTTTGTTTTATGTAGTTGTCATTAAGTTTTTATTATAAACAGGATGTTCTCAAAAATAATACTTCCATTTTTAAAATAAACATTCAAAATGAAACAAATGAGGTAAAAATAGTTATTAGCAACTTAAGTAAAGCGCAACAAATTAGCACACTCATTATCTTATAAGAGAGTATTTCTTTTACCAGCAAAATTACTCGTATCATCAGCTTACTCCAGTGTATGGTCTGGCAATTGACAGTATAAACCTGCCTGAAAACAAACCTTCAAGAAAACTTGTAAACCTCATCTGACTCTACACCATTTCTACTTGGGATTTCCTATGCATTTAGAGTACTCAGTCTGTCTATGCCATTTTGTGCTTTTTAATGTATTATTTTCTTAAGTAACAAATCACATCTGATGCAGAGTAATTCTCTGTAGTCTAGAAGAGATGTGGGAGGCAGGTGTCTCCCCAAATTGTCCCTGTGGACTGGGTTTATCTCTTCTACTTCATTGATATCATGCCCCTTTAATTACATACATCACCTTAAATACTAATCTGGTTGTTATAGATGCTTAATAACCATTGACATTTAACCTGGCATTAAGTTTTCATTTTATTTTGAAATATGGCATGGTTGGAAGGGGCTACCAGAAAGTGAGCGATTCTAAGGCTGTTAAGGTTGGATTGTGTGTCACTAAAGGCACTTTAAACTCTATAACCACCAGCCATCACCGGCATTATGTTCTGCAAGTAGTTCACATGTATTATTTCACAAAATTTGTTTTCATCTTGTCACTAGGTAGATTCATTCCTCCCCCTAAACTACCACCTCATTTACTATAGGGATTTAGTGTTCACTTTCAAGTTATAAAAACTAAAATAAACATGATTCTCTACTACAGCCATCTCACCAAACCCTCCTACTCACACATATCTCCTGTCCAAAAATGTAGAAATCCAGTATTCACCCAACCTTGAGTCTTTCAAGTTGGCATACTTTAAATGAAAAAAGAGGTTGATCTGTGTTTTCCTGTACACATAAATAAAGCAAAATGAGTTATATTTGCATTTTACTATCCTGGCAGGTACCTCATGATCTGGTCGCAACCTATCTTTCTATCTTTATTTCCAACAATATCCTCTCTAGTCACAACAGGTTGTTCCTCAAATACACTCTGTACTTTTCTCTGTTTCCTCTACTGGAAATTCCCTTTCCCACCCATTTCCTCTTATTCAAACTTTGCCCCTTCTTCAAGGCCTAGTATTAATGCTGTCTACTTTGCATACATGCAGACTTCCTGATCCCTAAAGTCAAAATTAATCTCTCCCTCCTCCATGGAGCTACTGTACTTTCTCTGAACCTCTGCTTTATACAGAGTTCATTGTGTATGTATGTGTTATAAAGCCTGTCTCAGCTGAGAGCTTTTTTGTAGGCAAGGGGAGTATCTTTATCTTTCTATCTACCACATGCATATTTTAGATGTTTGGGAAAATGTTTGCTGAATGCAAATTTCCTTGCAAATAGAATACTGTCTTGGTTGGGGTTTTCATTATATTTTACCTGGACTTGGACAATTCAAGCAGTATTCTGGTTGGTCAGTCTTCTCAACCTCTAGTCTTGGCTCCTTCCAGCTTATTTTCCATGCTACTACCACAATGATCCCTCTAAGACAAAATGCTAATCATGTCACTTTCCAATTTTAAACCTTTTATATTGTTTTCCACCATCTAAAGAACAAAGTCCAGTTTCTAAGTATGCCATACAAGGCCCATTTTGATTGGCCCCAGTTTACTCCTCTAATAACTTCCTACCATAATTCCTGCAGATATGTGTCCCTGTATATATAAGTTCCCACATATATCAGGATATCAAATTCTCACCAATCCCGATGCATGCACAGTCTGCATCCTGCACCCCCCCGCCCCAAATTCTAATATTCCATTTTAATGCCTCATCTCAGGGGAGGTATAATATGGCAGTTAAGTCAAATATATGTGTTTAAATCCTGGACTGTCCATTGCTTGGAGAGTAATCCTGCATAAGTTAAACTTTGCAAACACAACTGAAGAAAGATTAGAAAGCTGTCTAGCTTCACCATTCTTCCCCTACTCTGTGCAAAACCACTCTGTCCCTATACTTTGGTGGGCAACTTTGACATTTGTGTAAAATATAAATCTAAGAGCCAATATTAGAATCTAAGCTCTAGGTTCCTTGCAGGTATATGTGATTAGTCAAGTTCCAGATTGAAAAACAGACAAGCCTTAACCTTTGTTTTCTTCTAGCTCCTTAGTCACTATATACTAAAATGTGAAGTAATAATACATACAAATTTTAAATCCTTGCTTGCAGTAGTGGTCTATCTCAGCAAGGATGTACATATAACATTTTCATATACTGCTTGCCTCATATATCTTTGGTTAAATATCTGTTCAGATCTTTTGTCCATTCTTTAAATTGGTTTGTTTTCTTAGTGTTGAGTTTTCAGAATTCTTTCTATATTCTGGATACAAATCTCTTATTAGATGTGTAATTTGCAAATACTGCTTCCTACTCTGTGGCTTGTCTTTTCATTCCTTAAAAGCAACCTCTCCAGAGCCAAAGTTTTTTTAATTTTGATGATGTCCATTTATCAGGAGACTTCATGTTTTTCTTATGCCTAAAAACTCATTAGCATACCCAAGTTCATAAAGATTTTCTCCTATGTTTTCTTTTAGAAGCTTAATAGTCTTACTTTTAGGTTTATGAACCATTAGAAGTTAATTTTTGTAGAAAGAGGTAGGTGTTAATGTTCAATCTTTTCACACAGACTCTCAGTTACTCTAATATTATTTGTTAAAAGATTATCATTTCTCAAACTTTCTTTGTACTTTTGTCAAAAATCAGTTGATTATATCTGTGTAGGTGTGGGTCTATTTCTGGGCACTTTATTCTCTTCTATTGATCTCTCTCTCTCTCTTTATCCAGTAACCATCTATTTTTTTCCCTCTGTATGATTTAATAGGTATATAATGCTGTAGATTTTTGTAAATGGCATATACTTAAGTATACTCAATTCAAGGTATCATAGCTCCAAATAAGGACTGCTTTCTGTTCCAAGACTTAGAAACAGAAATGCAGCAACAATAAAGAGTAAACTTAAACAGAACTGACTAATGTGAAGCAGGAAAAGAATGCAATAATATTCAAAGGCTAGGTAACTACTCTGCCTTGAAAGTGAGTTTTCAACTTTAAAGAGCCCAGATGAGGTGAATCTCTTTTGCAGAATCTATTTCCAAGTCAAATTTATAGTTGGGGGGGGGTGCTTGCATTTTATTTTAACCTGGTGTAGGTGCCAGGTCTTCATCTAAAATTCAGCAGCTACAGTGTTTTAAAAAGGAACAATTCAAAGATATATATAGTATGAACTTATAAACATTCTTCAAATGCTACTTTAAAAACTTTTAGCAAGAACAAACTGAAAGTAATCTCTCATACATTCTTTTATGCCTTTTGGGGGGATAAGCGGTATTTCATCAGTGTTTTATGAAAATTATTTTGAGTTAATAGAAGCATTTATAACTATAAAAGGCTCTCTATTATCTTAAGAGTCCAAGAATTAAGGTAATGCAGATATCCTTCCATCTTATGGCCACAGCACCAAAGACCTAGAGTGGTAATGCTGTAGTCTCACCATGTTTAGGGTGTAACCCTCCTCTGGAGGCTAGGCTCTTTTTTTTTCCTTTTTTTTTTTTTTTAAAGATTTTATTTATTTATTTGACAGACAGAGATCACAAGTAGGCAGAGAGGCAGACAGAGAGAGAGAGAGGGAAGCCGGCTCCCCGCTGAGCAGAGAGCCCGATGCGGGACTCGATCCCAGGACCCTGAGATCATGACCTGAGCCGAAGGCAGCGGCTTAATCCACTGAGCCACTCAGGCGCCCCTGGAGGCTAGGCTCTTAAGTGTTTAATTTTTGCTACAGGCTGTGATTACTGTAACAGGTGTTAAGTCCCTTTATTGTTCCTTAAAACTGTTGCTACTCACTGGCACAGCTTAGAAGCAAAAGTAGTTTAGTTAGAATAAAGGACTTCTCTCACTTTGTCTTTCTAGAATGGAGTAACCCTGTCTTTGGCAAACATCTAACTTAGCCTTGGGAAGGACAAATAATCTAGATCCAGACTTGATTTTTAAATATGTACCTTTACTTACCTATGTTCCCAACATACAGGAAAAGGTTAAGCAATATTCATATTTTCCTCAGTAATTCATTCAATACAAAAATGATGAGCAAAACCTTTAAACATCTACTTAAATGTAAACACATTTTGTTCCAAAATTCTTTCCAGACTATACAACATATGCTAAAACAATAAAATGAAGAAAATATAATTTTTTAAAACTTCACTGGACTACTGATAAATCCTACCTGAGAATATAATACTGAGCATCAAGCCAAACAATTAAGGCTGGTGAGTAACTTCACAATATTATCTTGGCTTTCAATTTCTGGGCCACTCTCCAGCAGCATCAGGACTAGACATTCTTACCTTCTCTCACACTAAATGTCCTTCCACAGGTCGGCTATAGATCTAGGTGACTGAGGACTAGTATATACACTACAACTAAAACAGAGTCTTATCATACAGCAGCAGGACATAAAATACAAGGACTATAGCACTCTAGTCTTTGTATGAGGCCTACACTGTATCTTTCTAAACTCTCTGAAGCCAAGCCAAGGGATTTTCTTCTTAATTCCCTTCAACAAAGACTGTCTTTAAGATTATTTCAAGTTATTGTCAATATTGTGAACAAATAAGCATATCCAGAAATTTTCTATTGATTTATAATGATTAATAAGTCTAAAAAAGTAAGTGCTTATCTAAAAGGAAGAAAAATTGGTAGGAAGTCATTACACAATTTTCATAGTTAAGAAAACATTCTTTTTCACAGACTCCAGAAAATCAAATATACAGCAAAGGACAAATCTAACTTCCTGTCTGTTGACTGTGTGCTTGTGTGCGTGCGCATGTGTGTAAACTGAAAATACAAATTAGAGAGAAAAGATTTTGTTCATTAGCTTATATGCCAATTAATATCTGCCTTTGACCCTAAGAAAAGTACTTTTCAGTAAGAACAGAAATCTACCCATTATAATATAACAAATTTGAGACTGTTTAAACAAAATAATTCTTTAAAGAAGCACCTAAATCAACACCATAAATTTTAAAACAGAAAAGCAAACTACCTGACATGACAAAATTAGCAATTAGCAATACCAGGAAAATGTATTAAGAATCTTTAAAATAAAAGAAAAACTTGAGTAGAATAATAATAAATCAAATACAAAATTAGATTAAAAATCTAGTAAGCCACTGACATACCTAAAAATAATAATCGAAATCCTATTTAAGGTTTAACACTCAAATAGGTACATTTAAATAGTAAACACATTGAAATCAACATGAATGCACAAATACACTGAATGAACTAATACACATGGTGTAGCAGTATCTTAACAATAAAAACTAAGGAGAGAAGAGAGATCAAATACTACTAATGTATCAAAGTTGGCAAAAAGGTAGGAAAGAATTGTAATGAATTCTGTGAGATTCCTCTTCAAAGTAGGTCATTATAAATAGTTTATATTGTGTCTGCTTTTAAAAAGACAAGCTTAAATAAAGGCAAAGAGTTGATAAAGTGAACAAAATAGAACAAAATCCACTCAGATTAATATTGATGAAATATTATGGCAAAGGTTCTTTTTTTTTTTTTTTAAATGTTTTTTTTTTTATTATTTTTTAAATTATTTTTTTTTTTTAAGATTTTATTTTATTTATTTGAGAGAGAGAGACAGTGAGAGAGAGCATGAGCGAGGAGAAGGTCAGAGGGAGAAGCAGACTCCCCATGGAGCTGGGAGCCTGATGTGGGACTCGATCCCGGGACTCCAGGATCACGCCCTGAGCCAGAGGCAGTCGTTTAACCAACTGCGCCACCCAGGCGTCCCGCAAAGGTTCTTTAAAGAGTTATAGAACTTATAGAAAACTGATTTTGGCTGGGAAAAGAGACCCTCTCACTTTGTCTCCCTAGAAAAGAGTGACCTTGTCTTCTGCAAACATCTGAACCTAGCTTTGAAGACAGATATCTGGATCCTAACTTAATTTTTAACCTCATTTATCTTTTTTCACCTAATGTTCCCAACATATAGGAAAAGGCTAAGTAACGTGTATTTTCATCACTCATTATCTGGCTATACAAACTATGAGCCAATCACATCCTAGCACTACTGATGAATTTTTTGTTTGTTTGTTTGGTGTATTTATTTTTTGAAGGGTGTGGATCCTAGCAGATGCATTTTGTAAAAGCCAAACAAATTTTAAAAGTTTGTCTTGGTTATTTGTATATCTACCCCTGATAGGCATGGAGGGAATTATTTTAAATAATGTGGTCGGAAAAGACAATGTTTGAGGAAGAAACTGCATGAAGTGAAGGAATGGTTACTAAGATTATTTTAGAGAAGACACTTTGAAGCTGAGGTAACCCAAAGTTACCTGAAGGTAACTGAAAAAGGCCTGAAAAAGAATGGGGTTAGCATGTCCAGGAAACAGCAAGAAGGATAGACAATATGCAGCATTTGAAGTGAACCACAAGTGTAAGGTGGATAATAGCTTGGCCAAAGTGTGTGAAAAAGTGGATCGTGTGTGGACCACAACACAGAGTAATGGGTTGCCTTTGCCAGAAGCGTATGAATTCAGATGCAGAGGGGTACACTGTTGGTGGGAAAATGAGGAGTTTTTCTCACCATTTCTGTTTTCATAATAAAATAAGGAACAAGGTGATCAGCCAAAAGTAGAAGAGCAGTGAAGATGTTGGGTGTTATTAATTAATACGATTCTCTTCCAGCGATAACATGAAAACCAACTAAGAAAGCTATTAAAAATAATGGAACAGCTATTCATTTCCTCTCTGTCCACATGTCCACCACAGAGAACTTATCCTACTCATAACCCTGGAAGAAACAGCCTTACTGTATCAGTTAGGTTTAGGTTCTGTTGCACTTAATAGAAACTCCAACTAATGTGCTTAAATAACTTGAATGTTTTTTTTTATCCCACATTGAACAATTCCAGATAGGCAATCTGAGCTAGAATTGTGGCTCCATGAAGTCTTCAAGGACCCAGGCTCTTTCAACCTCTTTATTCTACCAAGGCTAGCTCCTTCTTTCTTTGTTTTAGAAAAGACTTCCTGAAAGTGTGATATGCTTCTGTTTCCTCTCATTGCCAGAATTTGGTCACAAGGCCTTGCCTTGCTACAAAGGAGTATGGTGAATATCTTTTAATGAGGCAGTCATGAGTCCAGCTAGATATCTAGGTTCTCATTACTAAATAAGAAGGGAAGTGGATAGTGAAGGGACAAGACACCTATGTCACACCTACACATCTCATGGCTTTCCCAGAGCCCCTCCCCATCACTGTCTTCTCCAATAACATATATGGATAGCTAACCCAAGCCAAGCCAGTAAGACTCTCTCTCGGGAGAGTCAGGCTGTGGGACACAGAAATTAAGTTAATTTACTTCTGAAGGACTGAACTGCAAGAGATACTAGACTAGAACCCTACAGAGAAAATACAAGACTGTAGAAAGTAACAGAACCAATGAACAAAGAAAAGGAGAGTTGAGGCTGCAGAAGGAGAGAAAATATAAGTTCATGTCAGGGCTTCCATTCATATCAGGGTTGATGTAATTCTTTTATCTGGATTCTTATTCCTTTATTTCTTTATGCAGGAATCCCTTCAGAAAAACGTGAGTTTTTTTGAGTAGGTTTCTATTCACTACAACTAAAGGATCCTTAAGATACCTAATAAGAAAGTTATGATTTTATTGATGTTCTGTGCATATGAAGTGTTTCTGCATTTTCTGTGAAACTCGTGGAAGATCATTGTGTTCTTCTCTACCCCTTATGGAAAGACAGATAAGATAGAATTTCCTTTAGAATTTTATGCTTTTAGAAAGTATGTGATAATTACAAAGTGATACTCTTCTTTTTAAAATTCAGATAATGGCAATTAAGTAATGTTCATTATGTCTTTTTTTTGTCCTGTCCACCAGGAAGATACTGACTAAATTCATTACAAAGTCACCGGTATTTACAGCAGTTCCTGGTTAAATCACAAAGCCTGGAGATTACATATTGTTTCTAAGCATTCACTGCTCCTCCTTGGGAAAGGTTTATACTTCACCATACCAGGCTTGGCCACATCACTTGCTCTCACCAGTGAAATGCTGAAGTGATGGATGCCATGTCTAAGCAGAAACTTAAAGAGCTAGCATATGAGTCCATCATCACTCTTTTGCTTCTGCTGTGCCTCTCAGCAAGAGGCTTCTCCTTCATTCTGGGCCCATGAATGTAAGTGATGGGGAGTTTATCCACAGATCTTACCAGGATGTAGCCAGAACTAGAGAACAAACATTAGTTTTAACCCACTAAGATATGGGGATTGTTTGTTACCACAGCATAACCTAACTTAAGCTGACTAATAAAGGAAGCAATTCAGTATGTTTATATGCAGGGCATTGAAGAGTATCAGGAAGGACTAAAAGGATGAACATAAAGGGAGCACTAGAAACACCTAGAACTCCTATCCCAATGTTTATCACCACCATTCAGCCAAGTTATCTAAGCCAGAAACCTAGGCATCATCTGGAGTGTATCTTTTTTCTTCCGGTCTCCTATATCCAAATCTGTTATCTCTATTATCTTTAAATGCATTCCCATAGACACTGCTTTAAGGGAATTAGACCCTTATTATCTCTCCCTTCGATGAATGTAATAATCTACTAATGTGTCTTTCTGTTTTGGTCTCCTTCCTCCAATCCATTCCCTACACTCATACAGAATAGTATTTCTAACATGATGTCATACTTTTGCTAGAAACATCCCATGTGAGAGTTATACATCAGCTAGATACTGTGAGCTGGCCCTGACCAACCAACAGCTGTAGAGAGGGGTCAGACCACTGCAGGCTCAAGTACCAGACTTGCCACTTTCTATGCACATAAGTCTAGTTTTCTTCACTCTAAAAATGAGAATCATAATATAGACTATACCTTGTAGCTTTGTTATGGAGGTTAAATTAGAGAAATAAATTGAGTTGGCAAAGTGGTCACACTGTAGAACAAGGAGTAACAACAGCTGTCTGGCTACAGCACCTAGGAATACCTCACAGTCCTTATCTGTTCATACAACTGTCTCCCTTTACTAGACACTAAGCAACTTGCTTAGACACAAGCTGTTCTTGATCTACAAAAATGGCAATTTTACATTCAACTCTTTTTGACTTGGTATTTTCATCTTTTCCAGAAATACATATAGCCTACTTAACATCCTTAATAATTTGCATGCATGCATGTCTCTTAGAGTATTTGACATGATGAATTGTAATTAATTGTTTATAACCTCATTTTTATATTATATTATGAATGTTTGCAGAAAGAAATAATTTCTCCTTTATTTCTGTGTTCCTGAGTTTAGCACTGTCTGGCACTTAGCAGTTCTTGCAGTGTCTGGCAGTGTATGTTGAGAATAGGCTGCTTAGGAAAGAACATACAAAAAAATAAAATCCATCTCTAGTATAAGTTACCATGCAAAACTTCATTAAAATTAGGATGGCTCCAAAGCTTAGTACCTACTGATAAACCCAAATATTTCCTGAAAATAGAATATTTGGACCACTACTACTCCATACCAAAGAAATAATAACTGCAAATTTTCTTTATTCAGAGTCCAGTTACCCACTATATAGGCCTGACATGTCTTTCTCTTTCTCTTTCCTACCATCTGCTTCCGTATGTCTTGGAGGAAAGTAAAGTAAAAGGAAAATGAAATGCTCTCAATGAGCATCTCAATGAAATCATCACAATGCACTCCTTGTTTGTAAATGTTCTAATGAGAGGAAGAGGGGCACTTCTGCAGATGATGATTCTAATGGTTCATACAGCATTGTTAAAATATCTGTGGATTTCAATCTTTTTTACTAGATTATCTTTTAAAAATTTGTACTATAATTTAAAAATGCACACTATCTTTTAAATTTTTTAGAAGATTTTTTATTAATTTTTGTGTCAGAGAGAGAGCACACAAACAGGGGGAGCAGCAGGCAGAGGGAGAAACAGGCTTCTCTTTGAGTAGGAACCCCGATGCAGGACTCAATCCCAGGACCCTGAGCCAAAGGCAGACCCTTAACCAAATGAACCACCAAGGTGTCCCACTATCTTCTAAATTTCTGAAATGTAAATATTGTATTATCTTTTTGAATCTGTACTTCCTATGTCTGATCATATTAAGACTAACAGATTTCCCAAGGCTGAAAGAAAGGTTACAAATGTTTTCAAGGACAGAAATCCTGGGAAGTAAGAAATTCTAGTAACATGCCAAACCTGACAAAGAGACCCTTGAGAGACAACAATTGGTAACATCTAATTTGGGTGTTCTCCCAGGCCTCCCGGAGTATACTCAGGAGGTATTTATGACTACATTTTCCCTTGCTTCATAATTTTAAATTCAATCCAATTCATCAGATTTTTTTAAAAGATTTTATTTATTTATTTGACACAGCAAGAGAGAGAGAGACAGGGAGAGAGGGAACACAAGCAGGGGGAGTGGGAGAGGAAGAAGTGGGCTTCCTGCTGAGCAGAGAGCCCAATGCGGGGCTCGATCCCAGGACCCCAGGATCATGACCTGAGCTGAAGGCAGGCACTTAACGACTGAACCAACCAGGCGCCCCAATTCATCAGATCTTTAATCTCAATTTCAACTTCAATATCCATATCTAAATTCCTGGTGCTATCATAATAATGATATTTCATATCCAACTAACACAGATCGTAACTAAAACACAAATTCCACTTAATTTTACCAAATAAGAGAGTCATTTTATGAAGAAGGTCAGCAAATATGATGGATAAACAGAACATAGCTGATGAAACTGGAACCTGTTCAAACACCAAAACTAATACCATTCCAGTTAACCTTGAAACATTTTTATCAAACGTTTGATGATTATAATTTGAGGGTATGTTAGTAATTTTTTTATTTATATTTCAATTTGATGAAAATAATTTAGAAGAGAAATCACACCATAATTACATTTGATAGAAATCACACAAAAACTGAATTTCCGTAATGATTATAATCATCACAACAAACCATTGATTTCTAACTATTTGGTCTGCTTGTTACATCTGATTTTACTCTTTGGTCGTTTATTATAAATCAATACACAGATGTTAAAAAACAGTAGGGCAGACAACTCAATTTGGTTTACAGAATGAACTCGCAGCAGTTGAGCTCCACCTACAGGCAAAAATAATTCTTTATAATCAATTTAAAAATAGGATTTTCCAAAAGACAAGCTCCAAATAATCCCAAACTTACAATTAACTTTGAGTGCATATTAGAATAACCTGGGGTGCTTTCTTAAACGTATGATCCCATTCCACAAATTCTGATTTACTTAGTCTGGGGTGGAGCATGTTCTCCGGTGATCTAAATGTACAGAAAAGTCGAAAGACATTGATCTGAGTCTTTAGCAGCACATATCAGAAATACTCAAGTGTCATAGTTTAGTTCTTATAAAATTTTTTAAATTTTAAAAACATCAGAAATACTCAAGTGTCATAGTTTAGTTCTTATAAAATTATTTGAGTCCCACTATGCTGACCATTTTATGTTTTTCAAAGATTAAAACTAAATTTAGTTGACGTAAGTGTCCTATATCACTGTTAGACTGCAAAAATTATCTGAAGTGACAACACGATTTTTAAAAATCTACCTTTACATTATTCTGTGCCTCAGAAGTAATCAAGGGAGTATGTGTGTGGTGGGGAGTAGAGTCCTTTTTTTAAAATTTAATTTTATTTTTTCAGTGTTCCAAGATTCACTGTTTATGCACCATACCCAGTGCTCCATGCAATACGTGTCCTCCATTAATACCTACCACCAGGCTCACCCAAACCCCCACCGCCCTCCCCTCTAAAATCCTCAGTCTGTTTCTCAGAGACCATAGTCTCTCATGGTTCGTGTCCCCCGACCCCAATCACTTTTCCTTTCCTTCTCCTAATGTCCTCCATGTTATTCCTTATGCTCCACAAGTAAATGAAACTGTATGATAATTGACTCTCTCTGCTTAACTTATTTCACTCAGCATAATGACCTCCAGTCCCGCCCATGTTGATACAAAAGTTGGGTATTCATCCTTTCTGATGGAGGTGTAATATTCCATTGTATATACGAACCATATCTTCCTTATCCATTCGTCTGTGAGGGCATCTTGACTCTTTCCAGAGTTTGGCGATTATGGCCATTGCTGCTATGAGCACTGGGGTATATATGGCCCTTCTTTTCACTACATTTGTATCTTTGGGGTAAATACCTACTAGTGCAATTGCAGGGTCATAAGGTAGCTCTATTTTTAATTTCTTAAGGAATCTCCACACTGTTTTCCAAAGTGGCTGTACCCAACTTGCATTCCTACCAACAGTGTAAGAGGGTTCCCCTTTCTCCACATCCTCTCTAACACATGCTGTTTACTGTCTTGTTAATTTTGGCCAATCTAACTGGTGTAAGGTGGTATCTCAGTGTGGTTTTGATTTGAATCTCCCTGGTGGCTAATGATGATGAACATTTTTTCATGTGTCTGAAACACATGAAACACAGACATTTCTTCTTTGGAGAAATGTCTGTTCATGTCTTCTGCCCATTTTTTATGTGATTATCTGGGTTTTTTTTGGGTGTTGAGTCTAAGGAGTTCTTTATAGATCTTGGATATCAGCCCTTTGTCTGTAGTGTCATTTGTGACTATCTACTCCCATTCCATGGGTTGCCTCTCTGTTTTGTTGACTTTGTTTTGTTTTGTTTTCAAACTTCTGATCTTTTTTTTTCACATTTTTTTCCAATTTATTTATTTTCAGAAAAACAGTATTCATTATTTTTTCACCACACCCAGTGCTCCATGCAAGCCGTGCCCTCTATAATACCCACCACCTGGTACCCCAACCTCCCACCCCCCCGCCACTTCAAACCCCTCAGATTGTTTTTCAGAGTCCATAGTCTCTCATGGTTCACCTCCCCTTCCAATTTACCCAAATTCCCTACTCCTCTCTAATGCCCTTGTCCTCCATGCTATTTGTTATGCTCCACAAATAAGTGAAACCATATGATAATTGACTCTCTCTGCTTGACTTATTTCACTCAGCATAATCTCTTCCAGTCCCGTCCATGTTGCTACAAAAGTTGGGTATTCATCCTTTCTGATGGAGGCATAATACTCCATAGTGTATATGGACCACATCTTCCTTATCCATTCATCCGTTGAAGAGCATCTTGGTTCTTTCCATAGTTTTGGTGACTGTGGCCATTGCTGCTATAAACATTGGGGTACAGATGTCCCTTCTTTTCACGACATCTGTATCTTTGGGGTAAATACCCAGGAGTGCAATTGCAGGGTCATAGGGAAGCTCTTGAGCAAGTCCCAAAAGTTCATTTTTGCTTTTGTTTCCTTTGCCTTTGGAGACATATCTTGAAAGAAGTTGCTGTGGTCAATGTCAAAGAGGTTACTGCCTATGTTCTCCTTTAGGATTATGACAGATTCCTGCCTTACGTTGAGGTCTTTTATCTATTTCAAGTTTATCTTTGTGTATGGTGTAACAGAATGATCAAGTTTCATTCTTCTATACATAGCCATCCAATTTTCCCAGCACCATTTATTGAAGAGACTGTCTTTTATTCCACTGGATATTTTGTCCTGCTTTGTCAAAGATTATTTGACCACAGAGTGGACTCTCTACTCTGTTTCACTGTCTATGTTTCTGTTTTTGTGTCAGTACCATGCTGTCTTGGTGATCACAGCTTTGTAGTATAGCTTGAAATCAGGCAACATGGTGGCCCCAGTTTTGTTTTTCTTTTTCAACATTTCCTTAACAATTCGGGGTCTTTTCTGGTTCCATACAAATTTTAGGATTGTTTGTTCCAGCACTTTGAAAAAGGACAGTGGAATTTTGATTGGGATGGCATTGAAAGTATAGTTTGCTCTAGGCAGTACAGACATTTTAACAATGTTTACTTTTCCAATTCATGAGCATGGAATGCTTTTCCATCTTTTTGTGTCTTCTTCAATTTCTTTCATGAGTGTTCTGTAGTTCCTTGAGTACAAATCCTTTACCTCTTTGATTAAGTTTATTCCCAGGTATCTTATGGTTCTTGGTGCTATAGTAAATGGAATTGATTCTCTAATTTCCCTTTCTGTGTTTTCATTGTTAGTGTATAAGAAAGCAACTGATTTCTGTGCATTGATTTTGTGTCCTGCCACATTACTGAACTGCTGTATGAGTTCTAGTAGTTTGGGAGTAAAGTCTTTTGGGTTTTCCATATAAAGTATCATGTCATCTGCAAAGAGAGAGAGTTTGACTTCTTCTTGCCAGTTAGAATACCTTTTATTTCTTTTTACTTTCTGATTGCTGTTGCTAGGACTTCTAGTACTATGTTGAATAACAGTGGTGAGAGTGTTCACCCTTGTGGTGTTCCTGATCTCAAAGGGAAGGCTGTCAGCTTTTCCCCATTGAGAATGATATTCCCTGTGGGCTTTTCATAGATAGATTTTATGAAGTTGAGGAATGTTCCCTCTATCCCTATAATCTGAAGAGTTTAATCAGGAACAGGTGCTGTATTTTGTCAAATGCTTTTTCTGCATCAATCGAGAGGACCAGGTGGTTCTTCTGTCTTTGCTTACTGATTTGTTCTATCACATTGATTGATTTGTGAATTCTGAACCACCCTTGCATCCCACGGATGCATCCCATGGTGCATAATCTTTTTAAGGTACTGTTGGATCCTATCAGCTAGTATCTTACTGAGAATCTTGGCATCCACATTCATCAGGGATATTGGTCTGAAATTCTTTTTGATGGGGTCTTTGCCTGGTTTGGGGATCAGGGTAATGCTGACTTCATAGAAAGAGTCTGGAAGTTTTCCTTCTGTTTCTATTTTTTGAAATAGCTTCAGGAGTTTAAGTATTATCTCTTCTTTGAATGTTTGGTAGAATTCCCCAGGAAATCCATCAGGTCCTGGGCTCTTGATTTTTGGGAGGTTTTTGATCACTGCTTCAATCTTGTTACTAGATATTGGTCTATTCAGATTGTCAATTTCTTCCTGTTTCAGTCTTGGAAGTTTATAGGTTTCCAGGAACGCATCCATTTCATCTAGGTTGCTTAAACTTACTGGCATATATCTGTTGATAGTAATTTCTGATATTGTTTCTATTTCCTTAGTGTTAGTCATGATCTCTCCTCTCTCATTCATAATTTTATTAATTTCGGTCCTCTCTCTTTTCTTTTCAATTAGTTTGGCCAGTGTTTTATCAATCTTATTGATTCTTTCAAAGAACCAGCTTCTAGTTTTGTTAATGTGTTTACTTTATCTCTAGTTTCTAACTCATTGATCTCTGCTCTAATTCTGGTTAGAGGGGAGTAGAGTTCTTAACCCTGGAGGCAGATTAGTATATCTGGGGAGATTTTAAAAAGTATTGTTGCCCTAAACTGTTCTTACAAGTTAGAAAAGCAGTTACTCTTAGAGGGTGAGGGGAGGGAGATGGGGCAAGAGGGAGATTTCTGGGTGATAGAATTTTCTGTTTCTTGATCTGGATGATGGGTATGAGTATATATGGTTTGTAAAAATTTAGCAAGCTATATAATTATGATATGTGCACTGTGAAATAGAGCTAAGACAAATATATTCTGTATGTATAACATACTTTAATTTAAAAGCTAAAAAGTTAAAGAGGAGGATGTGTCCAGGTTTTCCTTCAGACCAAATGATTCAGAATCTGTGAAGATGGGGCCTAGCTATCAGTATTTCTTTGAATATTCCCCCAGGGAATCTAACAGAAAGTTGGGAATAAAAAACCATTCCTCTAATATCCCCATCACAGATATATTTATTCATTTATTAATCTACTCATACAAACTTTAAGGACCATCTACTTATTATACTAGACTCAGAGGATGTAAAGATAAAAAGGACACAGGGCACCTGGGTGGCTTAGTCAGTTAAGCGTCTGCCTTCAGCTCAGGCCATGATCCCAAGGTCCTGGGATTGAGACTCACGTCAGGCTCGCTGCTCAGTGGGGAGTCTGCTTCTCCCTGTTGCTCTCACCCTCACCTGCTCGTTCTCTCTCTCAAATAAATAAAAACTTTTTTAAAAGAAAAGATAAAAAAGGATATAATCTCTGGAGAAATTTAATCTAGGCAAGGGATAGATAAGTAAACCAGTAAATCCCAATGATAAATACAAGCAAGTTACTTATAAGATCTAGAGGTGAAAGTGATTTGTTAAAGAAAAATTCAATCATTTTGATGTTGTTCATTCGTTTATACAAATATTTGGGTACCTATGATGTTTGACTATGGAAAAACACAAACAAATGGTACAATTTTCTGCCTTTGAGAAAGTTAACTTCAAGAAAAGTACAGAATAAGGGTACATAAGGAAGGAAATAAAGGTATAAGCTAACATCATACTATCACAGACATGTAAAAAAGGGTGTAATATGGGGGCGCCTGGGTGGCTCAGGTGTTAAATGTCTGCCTTTGGCTCAGGTCATGATCCCAGGGTCCTGGAATCGAGTCCTGCATCAGGCTCCCTGCTCCTCAGGAAGACTGCTTCTCCGTCTCCCTCTCCCCCTGCTTGTATTCCCTCTCTCACTGTGTCTGTCTCTCTGTGTCAAATAAATAAATAAAATCTTTTAAAAAAAAAAAAAAGAAAAGAAAGGTATAATATGTACACCCTAAGGAGTCAGAAATGGTACTACCAAGTTGCTGACCTTGGAGGTTAAGATGATATATAAACTTGAACTAGTCCTATAACAGGGGAATTAAAAATTGGTATTCTAGAAGAGTGTTTCTCAAAAGTTTGTATGCATACAGATCAGCTGTGATTCTTGTAAAATGCAGATTGATTCCTCAAGTGTGGGACAGGGCCTGAAACTCAGTATTTCTAAATATTTCCCAAGTGATACTAATGTTACTAGTCTATAGATCACAATTTAAGTAGCAAAGTTCTGCAACAAAATGGGTTTCAAGAGACAAGAGATAAAAAAATGCCCAATATTCCACAGCAGAGACACCAAGATAAACAAAAATTGCAAAGCAGACATTAGATTTTCCAATTAGAAGGCCTTAGTGAGAGTAGTTTCAGTGGAATGATAAGGGAGAATCTAAATGTTGGATATTTAGAAATAAATAGGAAGTAATAAGGTGGGAACAGGAAATAAAATGGAATAGTTTTGTTTCTTTTCACTCTTGAATGCTGGGAGAGGTTTAAGTCTATTCATAAGCTGAAGGAAAGGAACCAGTAAAGAGAGAAAACTAAAGATGGGAAAGAGGGTGGAATCACTTTGGGTAGAGAGATTCCTTTCCCTTTGCAGCAGAGGAGAAGGAACTAAGTATCAGTCTCAAAAGGGCAGGGAGGGGAAAAGAAAAGAGTAAGTGGAAGGAGTTACTCTTATTTCACAGAGCAGGAAGCCAGGTGTAGTATTGGAAATTGTTATTAAAGCCAATAAGACAGTAGAATTGAGGAATTAAGCACTTAAACATAACAACTATTTGTTTCATCTATTAAAAACTAAAAATGGGGGCATCTGGGTGACTCAGTTGGTTGAGCATCTGACTCTTGGTTTTGGTTCAGGTCATGATCTCAGGGTTTTGAGATAGAGCCCTGTATCAGGCTCCATGCTCAGCTTGGAGTCTGTTTGAGATTCATACTCTCCCTCTCCCTCTGCACCACCTCCCCATATATGTGCTCTTTCTCTCTCTCTAAATATAAATAAATCTTTTTAAAAAACTGAAAAAATATTTTTGTCACATTATAAACCTAATCTTTAAAAAATTCATAGCTCTTAACAATCAGAAAATGCATGTCTTGAATGAAAGAGGAAAAAAAAATATTGATTGTATATGTAATCTGACTTAAAGTTACTGAGCTGATGTGATGTATAAGCGCTAAAATATTGTCAATAGTGGCCCAAAGGTAATCTATTATATTTAATTACTATTTCTGAATATAGAAGTTTATACTATCAGTGGGAATTTCTGGGAATTACTTTTCTGGTTACATAAAGAAAAAATTAAGGGAGTGAAGCAATGAAAACATGGAAATGTTTTTCATTTTTAAGTTTTTCTTTTTTTAAATGTTTTTCTATATGAAACAGAAATAGAGAAAAAGAATACTGTTTATACGTAATTACATCTATTTTTATCAACAAATGTGTATAATCCAAAAAAATGTTTTTTTAAGATTTTACATTTGAGAGAGAAAGAACTAGTTGTGTAGGAAGGACAGAAGGAGAGGGAGAAGGGGAAGAAGACACCCTGCTGAGCAGGGAGCCCGACAAAGCGCTCGATCCCAGGACCCTGAGGTCATGACTCTGAGATACTTAACTGACAGAGCCATCCAGGTGCCCCAAAAACCTTTTATAATGCAATACTATTTAGGGGCACCTAGGTGGCCCAGTCAGTCGGTTAAGCATCTGCCTTTGGCTTAGGTCATGATCCCAGAGTCCTAGGATCAAGCCCCACATCAGGCTCCTTGTTAAGCAGAGAGTCTGTTTCTCGCTCTCACTCTCTCTCTGTGGGCATGCTCTCTCTCTCTCTCTCAAATAAATAATAAGATAGTTGAAACAGTATTATTTAAATGTATACATACAGCTGTAATAACAGAATCACAAAGGAGAGCTTTTCAATTAAATTGAATTTCAGGAGTCACAAAACTCAACAACTATCATCACACATTTGCTAACATTTCTTTCATACCACTAAGATTAGGAGATGTATATAGTATGAATCAGACTTGAAAAGATATTTAAGAATGTTTTCAGGCCCACATACTTTCACAAGCAATTTTGACAAATTTTACTCACCTAAATCTGAGGACTTCTTTTTTCATTCTATAGAATACTCTGTTCATTTCATGGCCTTCCACATGTAACTAATATGTTGTTTACCCCACATATGAAAATTTACAGTGGCTTTTAAAGAAGAGATTAGAAAGAAATGAAGTAGAATTTGACTCAGGGGACCACTGCTATAAGTACTTTAAAAATGGTCTATTTTAGGCCTCCAAATACGCTAACACACAAATGGCATACATATCAAACATTATGAAAATAGTGCTTAAAAAAATAAGTTGAATAGAGGACTTCATACTAATTTAAAGTGAAGTCTAAAAAAGACAAACTGACACCTGTCAGACACACAGTAATTGACTCACCTGCGGCTAACTGATTTCTTCACGTCTCCCTCTCCAGATGACTTAACATTTCCACTTGCGTCCTTTTTTAACTTTTTTGCAATTCGTTCTCTCATCAGATTCTTCTCATCACCATCAATATATTCATCATGCTCTGCACCTTCATATTCTCCATCCTGTAGAAATTGAAGTGGAATATTTGCCAGGCATCCCTTTTCCCCTTAAACTTCCAGAGATCCATCTCAGACTCTCGTCATTGCATTCTATCTAGGCCAGTTTTGTTTTTTGTTTTCTTTTGTCTTGAATTAGTAGGGGCTTGAAGAATCTATTCCAGGTGGGAATACTCCTAGGGTCTGCTCTAGGCCAACTATGTAAGTATGGGATACCCAAATAAGGGGTGTTTGCTCACTAACCCATAGCCCTTCTATGCAACATGGGCCGTACTCCCTCTGTATTACCCAGGATAATGTGTCTATCTATATTCCTATTCTTTCCCAGAGGGCAATGTGGCTTCTGCAGGCAGTTGGCCAGTATACTGACCTCAACTAGAGATTAATTCCAGTAGAATCAGGAGGTGGAGAAGCTGAGATTTCTTCCTATAATCTTAGTTATACCACCTACTCCTCTTCTCAGAATCCTCCAGTGGATCCCCAACTCACTTACAACCCTATACATTCTATACCTCCTGGACATAATTTCCCACAACTCCAGGCCAGCAACACCATTTTTCTAGGGAAAAATGTAGGATATAATCATAAGAATCACCAGTTAGAGCTGGGGTTCTTTCTATCTCAAAACACTCATATTCCATGTATCTGCATTGCCTGCCCTCTCATCACCTTCAAGTCTTTTTTTATCGCCTTAATACCCAATACAACTAATAAAGAAAGATCAACATAGTCTTGAAAAAGGATCTTCAGAATTGTGTATATAAAGGAATACTATCAATAACTAATCGAAGCATTTTCCCATACACCATGTAGGATACCCATGCATCAACATTTAAACTTTTAACATAATAAAATAAAATTAATGACATCTGAATTTTGAGTATTCAGGTAGTGAGAGGGAGAAAAAACAGGTTAGCAATTCATAAACATGTAAGATTTCAATTTTGTAGGGAAATACAAACACATCTACACATATGCTTGGAAGGAAATATTCCAATCAAAATAAATGATTTACTTCTCAGATTTTTAATTTTTTTTCAAAAATTTAAATATATAATTATAAATGTAACATATACTGCCTTTTAAGAAAAATATTAAATTTTTATAAACATTTTGAATTTTCTATTAATTATTCAAACTATATACTAAAGTTAATACTTACATTGGTTGACTCTCCTACTGCATCATCTTTTTCACTACAAAAGGAATGAAAACAGGAAAATTTTAGCCTCAAAGTGAAACTACTAAAATTATTCAAATTCTAGGATCATTCAAAATTTGAAATACTTTGTTAGGATGAATAGTTCAAAGACCTATCTCAACAAAGGAATTTCTGAATGAAATTGTAGAACAAATAG
The DNA here is from genome assembly GCF_020171115.1 of Neogale vison. Classification (NCBI taxonomy): domain Eukaryota; kingdom Metazoa; phylum Chordata; class Mammalia; order Carnivora; family Mustelidae; genus Neogale; species Neogale vison. Next base: position 223,207,801 of record NC_058091.1, read on the forward strand.
AAACATTCTACAACAGAGTCATTTTTACAAATAGAATAAGAACAATGCTCCATGAGCACACATATAAATTAACTAGAATTAATGGGAAAAAAGCAAACCACAACCAACGGTGCTCTTTTTATAAATAAAGGGCTGCAGTGAACAATTTTTTCCATCAGCTTGATGTACTCTGGCAGAAAAAAACAAATCCTTCAAATACAAGGCTATTAAGAAAAGATTTTTTTTACATTGAATTTTTGAAAACAAGCTAAACTCAATGCAATAGCATTTTAATCCCCTTTGAGACACTGACCCAATATATCATGTGCAACTGTATTTAACAGAAGACATCTTCCCTTCTCCAAGAGAAGCAACAGAGAGACATTTCCTGATAACTACCAAAATGTATAAGAAAGAACTACTCAATGGATTGGTCTAAAATGTGGTGACTTCTTCACATAATCTTTCAACTCTGCCCTGTTTACCTATGGTACCAACTGGCACAAAAATGCTTTAAGGAAAAAGCTAACAAAGTAACTTTGAATTAAACATTAAACTTTTAAAGCAAATTGTTTCCTACTCAAACTATACCAAGATGTTAAGTTAAGCAATTAACTTACATTTAAACTTACTTACTTACATTTAAACTTACATTTTAAATGTAATTAGCCCAGAAGAAATAGATAGCAAGACGAAATGAAAGGGGCCAGAATGCTTCCCTCCATTATGCTAGAAGCTCTGTTACCTCCATCACCAAAATGCTTTCGTTATTTGTCTGAGTTTAAAAAAACTGCACTTAAGAGAACTGACCAGGGTGCTGGGTGGCTTAGTCAGTTAAGTGTCTGACTCTGGATTTTTTGCTCAGGTTGTGATCTCAGGGTTGTGAGACTGAGCCCTGCACTGGGCTCTGCCCTCAGTGGGGAGTCTGCTTGAGATTCTTCACCCTCTCCCTCCTGCACTCCCAACACCCATGGCGCACACTCTCGCTCAAATAAAAATTTTTTAAAAAAAGAGAGAGTGAACTGACTTTTTTCTTACAAAGGCAGCAAGAAAATATCTGAGCCAGAGAATCATTTAGGATCACACTTGTAGCATACTAACCTTCCAACAGCTGGAACAGAACTGAGATGGGGATCATCCTTAAGCAAGTCATGACTACTTTTGCTTTTTCCCTTCATGCTCTAGGGAAAAATGTAGGATATAATAATAAGAAGAAATAAGTTTTCCAAAAGAACAAGTTAACACATTTACATAAAATCTAGTACTGTTATAATATGGCTAACAAAAGATACATGTTCCTGAAATTTTCAATATAAATTAAAGCTTTATAAATAAGAAGCTAACTCTCACACTGATTGAAAATACTTTTGGGGGGTGCCTGGGTGGCTCAGTGGGTTAAAGCCTCTGCCTTTGATCGGGTCATGATCCCAGGGTCTTGGGATTGAGCCCGCATCAGGCTCTCTGCTCGGCAGGGAGCCTGCTTCCTCCTCTCTCTCTCTCTGCCTGCCTCTCTGCCTGCTTGTGATCTCTATCTGTCAAATAAATGAATAAAATCTTTTAAAAAAAATACTTTTTCTTCCTAAAAGTGATAAATCCATCAAAATAAGTTTATTGATTACTATTTCCAAACATTATGATTGGTATGCTTTAGCTGTATGTATGATTTACATACAGCTAAACTAACTCTTTGACCCAGATAGTAAAACTTAGAAGATAGTTCACAAGAGTAATTTGAAATAAATGCACACAATTGTTTTTCAAACACATAGGCTATACTGCACAGAATTACGTGTATACATGTATTCTGCTTCTCTGAAGAATCCTATTATATTCTTTGACCTGAAGCACAGACAGAAAAACTTAGAAACAGATCTTATAGGCCACTTAATCTAGTCTCCCACCCAATGCAGGAATCTCCTTGACATCACTGCTAACTAGTCAGCCAGTGTTTTCAACACCTAAAAGGAGCTTTTTCTTAGTCATACACACAAATCACTGCTTTTCACATGTTTTCTAAAGTTGGACAGTTCTCTCTGTAATTGGAGAAAAAAAAAATCTATGTGTAATTTCCAACCATCCAACCAATCTTAGTCCTACCTTCTAGAACTACAGAGAGCTTAGTTTAAATACAAAGAGACTGGTAGGTATAATAATGGCCCCCTAAAGATGTCTGAGTCCTAGTTCTCAAAACCTGTAACTTTGTTACCTTACATGGCAAAAGGGACTTTGCAGATAAATTAAGGATTCTGAGATGAGGAGACTATCCTGGATTGTCAGAGTATATCCAGTATTCTCACAAAAGTCCTTACAAGTAAAAGAGGGAGGCAGGAGAGTCTGTTTCATAAAGATAAAGCTTAAGAAAGAAGCTATGGTCTGTTGTTAGCTTTGAAGATGGAAGAAGGGGCCACAAGCCAAGGAATGCAAATGAGCTCTAGAAGTTGGAAAAGTTAAGGGAAGAGATTCTCCCCAGAGCCTCCAGAAGGAAGGCAGCCCCGCCAATACCCCAATATGGAGCCAAGTGAAACCTGCTTTGGACTTCTGACCTCCGAACTGTAACATATTAAATTTGTTTTGCTTCAGGCCACTAAATTATGGTAATTAGTTACAGCAGAAATATGAGACAAACATAAATATATTAACATCTTTTTAAAATTACTTCAGTGTAAACAATTAGAAAGATTAAGTTTAATACAATTTAATGAGGCAAAAACAGTTTCTATAAAAGACTGTTCAACACTTCTTACAACCTCTGTGCAAAAGGCCTAGTGGCACTCTCCATGCCATGTCTACCACTTCCTCTCCCACCAATCCTAACCTCCTGGGAAAGCTTAATTTCTCGGACTAAACAAGAATATGACAAAATATTCTTTATTTTCAAAAGCAGTGTATTTGTCTATGAATATAACTTTTTTGGGGTGAGGAAAAAGCCTTCTTATAACTTGGGATTTGAGGTAAAATGTTGGCATATCTTGCAGTGAGAGAAATACTATGTGTATCACTGTAAGTGTGGCACAACTTAATCAGTATTTTTAAATCTAGCTATTGCGATCCTTTTATAATGAATATACCATTTAACCTGCCTCATGAAAACTACTTGTCTGATTGTAAGCTCTCACTTGAAAAATATTTTCTGACATCTGTTTTTAAGTTATATACAAAGATTCAGGAGTAACCTTTAAACCAGTGGAGACATTTGAATAAAACTAACATTTAAGAAGCAAAATGAAAGGAGGGATCTTCTATAAAAACTTTTCGAATGTCTGAAACCTAGGATCATATTTTTACTTAGCTTTTATTTTTCCAAAGTATATCCAGTTCCTCAAGCATTCTCCATGTGGAGTGGTTCTTGGCTTTATCACCGTCCTCCTCACAATCCTCCCTTCTTCTGAATGCATCTGGTTTGTCAGTTTCTTTCTTTCTTGCCCTTTCTCTCTCTCCCTCTTTCTCTTTCCTTTTCTTTGTCAGTATCCTTCTTAAATACGTTCTGAACTGAACAAAACGCTATAAACGTGATTACCCCAAATGCAAAGAATGTTAAATTTCTTATTCCAGAGACCTTACTCTTAATAATTCAACTAGAGCTTACAGGCTATTAAGTCTTATACCTATTCAGCTGATTGCATTAAACTCAAGTATAGAATTTACATGTACTCCTATTACACTTTAACTGACTAGTTCAAATAATCATGCGCAGGTTGACAACAAAGCACTCTTTGGGCAGAAGTATTCAATCAGATATAAATCCATCTGACTAGACTATCTCCCAGATCACATTTCCTCATGTTGTCCACAAGACTATGATGAGAGACTCTGAAAATGTACTCTCTGGAACTCAAAATATGTTATTACGGCATCATTCTATCATGCAATCCTATCAAAAAGGAAATTAAGTCAGTCTGGCAAGTCACTTAACCAGAGTCTCAGTTTCCTCATCTATAAAGCAAGGAAGTTGGACTAGATCCCTTTGAGCTATAAAATTCTATTATTCTTAAAGAGATTTTATCAGGTAGTAGAAAGATACTGAAATAAATAAGGAAGGAAAGCTAACCCATGTGGGAGAGGTACCTTGTCATGAATAAATGAGTGGGGTGAAGTAGTGTCTGTAATCCCACACTGGTAATCCATAAACCAGAGGGGACTCCATCTTCTTTCTCCTTTCACATAAAGCAAAGCCCCAATTCAGACTTTACCAATTATTAACTTGTGATGTTGGACAGGTTCTGGAATAAAGCTTAACATACTGTGGAGTCACTGAAAAAAGAAACTTGATAAGCAAATGAATAATGAAACAAATTATCTTTAAGATCTCTGCAAATATTTAATTTCATGCAAGCCCTGTAACTGAAAATTGTTCTTAGTCTTTGTAAAAGATATTTACTTGACTTTGGTTCTAATTATTATATATGTTTAAAACAGTAAGGCTAACTTTTAAGAAATGTATCTATTGGTCATACTTTTCCAATATTCAGGCTAGTGTTCCTTTTTCTTACCAAGGTTTCATTTTACTCCAAAGGTAAAATGTATTAGAAGGTTCTTAAAGTCTGAATAACAGTACAAAAGGAAAATAAATAAACTGTACTTCCATTGTGATTCGCTCTAAAATTCATCTCATACCCTCTAGAGAAATTTCCTTTCCTCTAAGCCAATAAACTTCAATGATTTCTTTTTATCGTTGATCTATTTTCTCAAGCTAAACTTATTCATTTTATTATATAAACAGACAAAACAGGTGAATTCTGTAAGCCAAAGACTCTGTACAAAGTGCCAAGATGCATTCACATGTAGAGAAGAATGGGTTGTTGGGGGATCATGATATACACGTGTACCCAAGTGCTCTTAAATGCTGCTCAAGCTACTATCCAGGACCCAGTGGGAGTGCTCAGGAAGAACACTCAGGCAATCGTGCTGAGTTAAGGCTTCCAACCCCAGAAAGCTAAACTGTTGGTAAAGTTTTTTTGCCAACCCTCTAGACTGCTTTAGCACCTTCTGCCTAATAACCACAATCATACCAGAGATTGATATTCCTCACCTTTCTGAGAATCAAATATAAATTATAACATAGAGTATACTGCTTAAGACGTTTAAATTTCAAAACCATTTTCCGAGATTGCATATTGAATCAAAGTAATGACTATCCACTTCCTTATTTCACAACTCTAAATGGTTCCTGGTATTTTCATGCTACAAAGAAGAAATTTGAGGCTCAGAGAGCCTAAGTTTTACAAAGTCACAGAGTATCAGTGGAAAGTGAAGAGCCAGTATCAGTGTGTATGATCCCAAATCCATGTCTTTCTGCTCCAACACACTGCCCCTCAATGATGGCACAGTTTACCAACAGAGAGCTCACAGCCTAGGACTCTACACACTTAATAGGGCAGAAAGAAAAGGGTATAATGTTTTAGTATACATTGAGAACACAGTCATGTTTCTTGTGTAATAAAACAAAATGGTATTTTTAAAAGGAAAATGTAAGCATTACAAGCCAGACAAACGTTAGATAAGAAAAACGAATGATTAAGAAAAGACATTTGGAAAAGATGGTATTTTATGTGTTGAAAATAAATACGACTTTGACATCCAGAATGGGACAGGATACTTCATGCAGGGAAAAGAACATGAAAAAAGACACAAAACATATATACAGAACAGCAAATAGTTCAGATCTGCTAACACAGTGTTTTCTACCTTTCCCTGTTAAGAATTCCAAGGAATTCATTAAAAGTATAGCTTCCACCAAAAAAAAAAAAAAAAAAAAAAGTATAGCTTCCCAGGCTCCTCCCTTGGAGATTCTAATTCCATAGGTCTGAGGAGGGTGTAAAGATTTAATTTTTAATTTTTAAAACAGTGTTGGATCTGACATTTCTGTGGTTTTTAAGTGGTCTAAGAAGTATTTAACTAAAGGGCAGAGTTCGTAATGGAGAATCACAGTCTTATTTCTATAGTCAACAGAAAGCAACTGTGCTATCTTTTTTTTTTTAAGATTTTATTTATTATTATTTATTTTATTCTTATTATTATTTTATTATCCTCGATCCCAGGACCCTGAGATCATGACCCAAGCCTAAGGCAGAGGCTTAACCCACTGAGCCACCCAGGCATCCCGTAAGGAAGACTGTTCTGATGGTAATGGGTGGAAGGGAAAGAAAAGCAAGGAGATGGGAGACAAGTCTGTAGACTAGAGCAACAGCCGAGGCTAGAAATAAAGACCTGAATGAGGGTAGTAGCAAAATAAATTAAAAGGAAAAAATAGATTTGAGATATGTCATGGATGAAAAATTGGTAGGACAGTGCAACAAATTGGTTTTGCAGAGAAAGAATAAGAAAAAAGTCAGGATCTAAAATTCTTCTCTAGAGAATACTGATACCAGGGGGTAGAAAATGAAGTCACAAAACAGAAAAGTCTGGGAAACAAAGATAATGAATTAAGCCTTGGCCAGGACTTGGGTTACTAGTGAGATATTTAAACATAGAGAGATGGCCAATAAGCAGCTGGAGAAAAGAAAAGTAAGCCAGCCTAGAGATAGAGATTTGAGAGTCAGAAGCAAACACTGTTTTTTTTTTTTTTTAAGATTTTATTTATTTATGTGAGGTACAGTGAGAGTGAAAGAGCACAAGCAGGGGGAGCAGCAGGCAGAGGGAGAAGCAGACTCTTCACTGAATAGGGAGTCCGACATGGGGCTCATTCCCAAGACTCCAGGATCATGACCTGAGCCGAAGTCAGCCACTTAACTGACTGAGCCACTCAGGCACCCCAGAAGCAAACATTTGAAAATTTTATCACACAGTACAGTCAAATGAGAGAAATACGATGACACAATACTAGGCTTATACTACTCCTATGATAATGTACTGTAGGTTGCAATTTTCTTGGCAAAAAGGAATTTACTTAGTCTTTCCACTGTTTGAAGTGTTTTTCAGGTTTGAGGCAACATAAAGGACAAGCCAATACCATCTGCAGTGGTATCCCTGCACATTTCAACCTTGTAGCAAACACAGATTGCTTTGGGGTTATCAAGTTCACTATAGTCAGTGTAAGTTAAACATTTTGTTTTACTTTGTATAATAGTAAGCAGCATAGTAACATATGCTTGAAACATTTAACACATACTGTTGTTACAATAGAAAAAATTCAAACTAACTTCCTAGTAAAGTTGATCTCAAAGTAAGGGTAAGCAAAACATACTTTCAACCAGAAATTTAATTCACAAAAAGACTAACAGAAAAACTCCTTTCTCCTATCCTTGTGCTTTCCTTAGGCTGCTCAGCCTAATATTCAGGCCTCCATGTGAGTTAGGAAAGGGTAAGGGGCCGACTTGCACTGAAGCTGCCTTCCACCACAGAATGCTGTGCTACCAGCTTAATTTCCCGCCAGTCTTCTAGATGGCTTGGGCTTAAAGGAAGCAGCTTCTGCAGCATTCAAGATCATATTAGAGACATAAATAGCTATAGAAAGCTAAGTTCGCAATTCTGATTGTACCACCTCCTAATTACATGGTCTTGCACAAGTGATTTAACCTTTCTCAGTATTGATTTCTTCCCTTACATAGGAGTACTAACATCTCTAGCATGTGGTTGTTATAGAGGTGACATAACATAAATATTTAACACAGGTAGCAGAGGAAAATAATTACAGTCTAACATATGCTTTGATGGCCACAGATTACCATGGGAAGAAGTTAAACTTAGCCTGGGTAGGAGATGGGTAGAGAAGGGGGGTGGAGGTAGTCCAGAGTTGATAGTGGAGTTAAATCATAAAGGAAAAACAAAAATTAACCAAATAAAGGAGAACCTAATCCAAGCAAAAGGAAAAACAGGAGTGGGAGGATTGTGGGGAAGGCACTTGAACTTGACATCTTTAGAAAACATCATTGAAAGGGACTCCTGGCAATTTCCAGATCTAACATTTGTTGTTTTGCCCATTTACAAATATACCCAGACGATCATGACATATAGTATATCTTTCATTTTAATAAGGCAGAAATTTAAATCATGAATAAAGCAAGACTAGTGCACTAACATCTAAAGAAGGGTACCGGAATGACTGACAATGCTGAAGAGGTCTAGGGAAAGGAGGTTTTTATATAAAGATGAATTTAATTTTGACATCTAAAGTAGAGATGTTTCCTAAAGGAAATCAAGAATGTCAGATAAGAGGCCAGAAATAATATTTGTCCAGGTGTCCCAGAGTTCAGAATACTAGTATACAGGTGGAAGCTGAGAATCCATGGTATCAAATACATCACTCTAGAATACTGAAGGCAGCAGGAAAAAGTCATGACCAGAACATTTCTTACACATGTCCATTTCAATTCAGTGTCTTAATGCAATGGGTTGAAGCAGTGTGCTTACTAAATGCCCAACATTAGCCTATCAAAACCATCCTCTATTATGAGGGAAGCACACGGATAAAGAATTAAACACAAGGGTAAAAATAATGTGCTTTTAAACTAGTGCTATTGTTAGTTTTGGTTAGAAATAGGTAACTATATTAAGCAAATAAGACAGGGCTAAGTTACAGAGTTTTAATTACTACAACAGAACTTTTAACCCTTCGGGTTTCTGTATTCACTAATTTTCTTTCTTTTTAAACACTGCAGAAAGGTAATCTATTTACAGAAGAGTAATTTAAAGGCATTATGATTTTCTTTACAAACAGATGTAAGAACAGGAACAGTCCACTTTTTTTTTTTTTTAAGATTTCATTCATTCACTTGGAAGAGAGACAGATTACAAGTAAGCAGACAGAGGGAGAGGAAGAAGCAGGCTTCCCACTGAGCAAGGAGCCCGATGCGGGGCTCAATCCCAGGACCTTGAGACCATGACCTGAGTCGAAGGCAGAGGCCTAACCCACTGATCTACCTAGGCACCCCAGGAACTATCCACTTTTAAAAAAACTCTACATTCCAACCCTCCACTATTATTTATAATTAATTATTTTTTTTGAGAGAGGGAGGAGGGGTAGGGAGAGAATCTTCCAATGTAGGACTCAATCTCACGATGCTGAGATCAAGACTTAAACCGAAATCAAGAATCAGACCCTTAACCAACTGAGCCACTCAGGTGTCCCTCAACCCTCCACTATTATTATAATTCACTGAACTTCCTGTATCAAAGGCTACCCCCCCCACCAGCCCCTTTCCTAGATTTGACTCTCCAAATTTGCATCTCTTCATCATTTAAGGGAATACATACCAGATTCTTTGGGAGTAAAAATCCTTGAAGGTGATTTTCTTGGAGTGTATTTAACAGACTCACTATTCTAAATATTGTCAAGGCATAGGTGTTTCAGCAATGAGTATTGTGTCAAAAGTGATATTCAGGAAAACCACACTTAAAGGCCTAGTGGAAGCATTGGTGGGGTAAAAGAGCAGGAGTGGATTTATAATCCAAATACATGTATCTTACATGGTTCAAATCCCAGCTCTAGCTATTTACTGGCTGTGTGACTGAGCAAATTACAACCTATCTATACCTTAATTTATTTTTGGGTAAAATGGGATAATGATAGTACCGATCTTAAAGGGCTATGATGAAAATTAATGATATTAATGAATATACAGATAATATTAAAATGAATATAAAAGCTTTGGTCCAACACTTATAATAACGATCATAATCATTATCATCTAGCAAAATACTTAAATAGCAATTAAAATCTAAATCACAAGGTTGAATCATTTTTTTAACTCTAGTTCTGAATTTAAAAAAAATAGCTTGTTAAAAAACCCCACAAAACTCTAATTTCAAGAGGGTATATCAGCTTAGGAATTGCATATATTACTGACAACAAATCATTTTACAAATCAGTTCATTGAACACTTTCTGACCATGTACGGTGGAAAATATGCTGTGCCATATATATAGCAGGAGATACAAAAATGAGTGAGATAGAGACCCTTATATCTTTCATAACTCAGAACAAAGGGATTAGAGTTTTACCTGACTAACTCGATTAACTTCCTCCTCTTCTTCTTCAGCTTCCTCTCCAAATGAAAGTAAACTAAAATTTCTTATCAAAAAAAGAAAGAAAAAAGGAAAGAAGAATGAAAGAAAATTAAGAAAATAAAACAAAACTTATACTATATTTTTCAAGGCAATAAAACAGAATTTACAAGAACACATTTTAACTGTTCAGGAATACACAATATGACTTAGCATTCGGCAGAAATATACTAAGAATCTGTATTTTCAGCATAATGTTAAGGCATTGGCCTCAGACCAAAGAAATTCATATATTAGATGAACCTAATGACCAAAAATCCATCCTCAGCACTACCATTAAATATATTAAGTCAAGCATGACAGAAATAATTAAGGCTTTTATATTTATAAAAACTGGTTAGCAAAATGGGAGTTTTCTGGAAACCTAATAAATATATAGCCCTGAGAGCACTACAAATGGGAAGCAATTAATCTAGTGTCTTCCAAAATGTCATAATACTTTGAAATTGATAAGTTACACAACACTGTCAAATAAAAAAAATATAAGCAGTAAATGTAACAAAAAAATAGCCCATGGGGAAGAATAAACTGTTTGTTTTCTTTGAGCCTTCAAACTAAAGACAGCCCAAGGAAGATAAATAGCAAGTTATTAAAATTCTCTCTCAAATACTGAAAAAATAAAAGATTTGGCAACAAGAAGAATTTTTTATTTTAAAACCTAGATGCAATCAAAGACTACCATATCATCCCTAATATATTTGCTATGAATTAAAAACAAAAACAAAAACACCCAGCTTTTGGGCTAATATCAAGATAAATAACAGTGATGAAATATTGTACCTGAATATGGTGATGGTGACCTTTCACCCAGAGGTAAATTAGTCAAAAGAAATGAATCAAAAAATAGAAGAATATCAAATACACCACCATATAAGAATTTATTTTGCCACAACATCAACTGCTTATTGAAGTGGCTCACATTTGACAGTTTATAAAAGCAGCTTAACTTCCTTATACTGTAGGGTATCACGGAAAAGAAACAAATGTGATTGAATACCTATGCCACTGGGTGTTTTCAAATTCCCCTGCTCATTTTCTCTTCCTAACACCCAGATGTTGTAATTATAATTTCCATTTTACAGGATGGGGAAACTGAAGCTCAGAAATATGAACACACTTTGCTCTTATAAATGGTGTCAGGCAGGATTGTACCTGGAACTGTCTGACTCTAACAACTATGAATATACTAAAATCACTAATGTGGATGCTACACTTCACTAAAAGAGGAAGTAGAAATCTAACTCTCTGATACCTATTTTAATAAAATAGACAAAACTAATAATATGAAAAATATTGTCCACAAAATACTGTAACTTACTCCAAACAGGAGTGAAAAGTTAAATTATGTAACCACGCAGTCATTATATCCTTCATACTTGACTTTCCAAATTCTTTACATGAAGCATATATTAGTTGAAAAGTAAAAAAAAAAAAATTCTTAACTCATTTACATAAATAACTGCTATAGTGATCATAAATATTAATACAGATTTCATGCAGACATGTGACACAATACTTCTTTAGCTTGTTACATATAGCATTTTAATAAATGCATATTTAGAAAAAAAAAAAACACCTCATAATTCAGATATCTCCCCAGTCCACACTGGCCTCTCCTTCACTAGTAAACAGTTGTTACAAAAGGAAACAAAATGAATAAATTTCTATTATTCTATTATTTCTGATTACTTTGTGCCTTTGGGCTTCAGTTTCTTTACTTCTTCCTCTGGTTTCTCTTTTTTTGGCTTTTTTATTTCTCTTGGAATGATGTCATCAAAAGGATTAAATAAAACCTATGGAAAAAATAGTTTGAAAACATTTTCCCATTTTTAAAAATTTCACAAAAAATTAAAACCAGTATTCAATTGCATTAATATTAACTTCTGTATTTTTTGCTCACATAACTATTATAAGCCTAGTGATATATTTACTACATAAAGTACTTCCACTTACATGGCCTTGCTGGATTTTCCTGATAATCCTATGTGTAATTAGGTAAAAGGTATTTTATCCTGATTTCACAAAAGGGAAAAACATTCAATAAAACATAATACCTAGAGTAAACAAAACAAACTCAGAGAGTATGACCCCAAATCAAATGCTTCTAAGGACCTTCTTCCTCAATGAAGGATCACTCTAAAATTACCCAGGAAGGCACTTCATTGAGCTAAATAAGCCTAATTCTTCTAATTTTCCCTTATAAGTCAAGGTTTTCATATACCGGATTATCAGCTAAAGTTTCATCTTTGAAACCAAAGCTTTCAATTAAAAAAAAAAATTCTTAAATCAGAAATTGTGCCTAAATTACAGAGACAAGATCCGAATTATGATGTCGATTTAGTATAAAGCCTTTACCCAACAGTTAAAAAATACTAACAGGGCGCCTAGCTGGCTCAGATGGTTAAGCATCTGCCTTCAGCTCAGGTCATGATCCCGGGATCCTGGGATCGAGTCCTGCATCAGGAGCCCCTGCTCAGCGGGGAGACTGCTTCTCCCTCTGCCTCTCTTTCTTTCTGTCTGTCATGAATAAATAAATAAAACCTAAGAAAAAAATAATAAAGATTTAAAACTAAAATAAATAAAAATACTAACAGCCCGCTTCTCTTACGTGATAATTTAAGTGCTGTATCTTGGACAGCATGCTCCTACCTCACAGCTTCTTATTCTGTGTGGATTACGTGGTCTTTCATCCTCATCTACGTCAACTTCTGTCAACCGCAGCATGTTATACACTGTATCCCCTGTGACCTATCAAACAAGACAGAAAACCTAGCTGTAAACTATTACATTCATTCTTTGAAATAAGAGAGGGCTTCTGAAAATACTTTTTCAATAATTAAGAGGAAATCTCATATTTTTATATAGGAGCCTATGCATTAAATAATGCAAATAAAGCAACTTCTTCTCAAGGGGAAAAAGCATAAAGGGAGTTCAATCCCTCAATAACATTTTTAGAAAACTTCCAATATATATTTAACATCAGGTTTTATTAAAAGTGAAGATATGATGCCAAGTAACCTCATACTGAATGACAACTTTTCATTTAAACAAAATAAATTCAGATTTTAGAAGTGGGTGGAACAAGCAAATAACAATACCACCTGTAAATGCTTAGCAGACATTATCTTGTTACATCTTCACAAATATCCTAACAGCAGGTACTGCCATTATCCTCCTTCTCTAGGTAAGAAAACTGAGATTCAAAGAAGTTACAGAGCCGATAGTGATGGCCTTTCTGAATTCTTATTACTATGCTACACTTTGTCTCTAATGTGAAAGTTATATATTAGCAATTGTTAAAAAGTGGTGCAGAATGACAATCTAAATCTCACTTTATTATATGTTTTTATTTTTTAAAAACAGTAGGAAGGAAAATCTACGAACATCAGACAACCTGTGTTATAGTGGTTCAAATGTGCATATTTTAACATATCTTTTTAAGTTTTAAGCAACCAGATTGTATTGCACATTTTCAGCATGAGTCCTTTCATTCAACATTTTTCAGGAGTTTTAAAATAATACCAACTTTCCAGTTGTGCTCAGTTTGTTTTTTCCCTTTCATCTTCACACAATCCAGTTTTGCCTAGGCTGTGGGGAAACCATTCCTACTGAACCAGTAGAGGGAGCTGATACACTAGTGATGTCTAACATGCCTACGAGTTAAAACACGGAAATATGTTTAGAAGGGAGAATGAAAAAACAAAACCGTCAGAATCCCCTTTTAAAGAAAGATGTTAAATGTGAACAGAATTAAATAGGTACTACTCAAAGTAATATTTCAGGTAAAATGTTTTAATGTTAACACAACTTCCATTTTACACTTAAGAAATTCATCATTGACAAAAATAAACTTTAAACTACTAAATGTTGTTACCTAGATTTCTAAAAACACAAAAACATTATCAGATGAGCAATATAGTAGCTAATATCATCAGTATGACTTTAGAAAAGAACATTTACAGTCATAATTAATGACTTATTTGAAACATACAAACAAAAATAAAGGTGGTACCTGATAGTTCATTGTAAAAGGAATATATTCCATCATTTTTAGAAATAATAAATATTCCAGGTAATATTTTTATGAGGGCAGCTTCTAGATAAGTTGGTCATATTTATCAAAGAGCTAAAGATAACTGGACACAAACCTTTCCAAAAATGGTATGTTTATTGTTGAGTTCATCTGCTCGACCCAGTGTAAAGAAAAACTGGCTGCCATTATCATGAGGACCAGCATTTGCCATGGCAACCAGTCCTCTCCGATTAAAACGTAACCGGGAATGGAATTCATCCTGAAGCATAAAAAAAAAAAGTTTAGTGAATGACCTCAGTTATAAGGTTCTTCCTACTCTGTTAACCAGGTTCTGTATAACTTCCAATCAAAAATGCTAAAGTCTTATTTGACTGATTTTCAAGTATAATCAAATCCAGTACTTCCTATTCCTTCTCTAATGTTAAACTCGACTTCACTAGCCTGTAAACATCTTCTAAATATCCTCAACCACAAATGTATCCCTTTTTATGGGAAAGCTGCCTATTTACACAGAAGAAGGGCACTCAACGGGGAAGAGATTTCTAAGTCATTCCCCTATGCCCAATCCTTAAAGTTATCTAACTTTTTAGAACTTTCTGCTTTTCTTTTCCAAACACTACCTTGGAGTCATTGTAGGGTCTTCAACTATTGCCCCTCCCCACTCCATTCTAAAGGTCTTGAAAAAAGGCTTTTCTTCTTGTTTTTTAATTCAAGGAATCTACTTAATTGTGTTATGTGCTTTACTTTTTTTTAAAGGTCTTTGTTGAGTCTTTTCTGAACTGGCACTGCTCCCATTTGCCAGTTTTCCAAAGAACCAGAGCAAGCCTCTCTAAAGTGGATTTCTTGCTATGGTAGGGCTACATAACATACATTAGTCTCTCAGTTAACAGAATTTCTATCCAGACCTGATACTAGACTCATTTATAATACAGACGTATGATGTAATCAGTGCTTTTCAGAGGGAAAGTTATTTTTCCTTAATAAGTAATTGTCAAAGATTTGAGCACAAAGAGTCATAACTTGGGATGCCTGGGTGGTTCAGTCGGTTAAGCATCTACCTTCAGCTCAGGTCATTATCCCAGAGTCTTGGGACTGAGTCCCACATCAGGCAACTAGCTCAGTAGTGAGCCTGATTCTCCCTCTACCTCTACCTGCCACTCTCCCTGCTCGTGCTCTCTCTCTCTGTGACAAATAAATAAATAAAATCTTAAAAAACAAAATAAGCCATAACTCTTTATACTGTATCGAAAGTAGCCTAATTGAAAAACTTAACAAGATAATGGTATTATATAATAAGTAAAAATCTCAATTTAGAAAGGAATTATGAGAAAGTGCTATATTGTTACACTGAACAACAGAATAAAGGAATGCTTTCTACTAGATGGAAGCTCTAAAATCATGAGACAAGTTAATTTGGTAAAATGCAAAGTAGTTTTTTAGTGACATTTGAGACTTTTTTATTATAGCCATTCCTCATTTTCTAAGGCCATTATCATCTGGAAATTAAAGCAAACAGTTCAAATATTTTTCTCAAGAATCACATAGTGACCTAGTAAAAAATTAAAAGAAACTCCAGACCCTCTATCTCATTCATATAAACATGATGTCTTTAAAAATTCTCAGATTTTAAGAGCTACCGATGTTTACTCATACAAAGAACATGACATTAGTACCATCAGATTAATAAATAACCTAAATTGTAGTTTTTATTTGAACCCACTGTTATTAATATTAACTACAATGCTCTTTTTTTTCCTTTTTAGATCTGTGTAGGCAGTTAATAAATCACGGACCTATTCTTGATTAATACACTTTTTTTCTAACAT
Source organism: Neogale vison (assembly GCF_020171115.1). NCBI lineage: Eukaryota > Metazoa > Chordata > Mammalia > Carnivora > Mustelidae > Neogale > Neogale vison. Next base: position 223,223,641 of record NC_058091.1, read on the forward strand.
TTTTTATGTTAATTCTTTCTTCTGTCCCCCTTGTGATTTCCTGTTATGACATGTGTTTTAGGCTACAAACATCTGTTGTGCATAATTAAGAATGAGTTCTGCTTTGGACCTAATTGTGTCTCCCCAATTCATACGGTGAGGCTCTAACCCTCTGTGTGATTGTACGGGAGACAGGGCTTGCAAGGAGATAATGCTAAGTTAAGTGATGTTATAAGTGTGAAGCCCTAATCCAGGACTACTAGTGCCCTTATAAAAAGAGGAAGAGACTCCAAAGTTCACTCTCTCTACCACGTGAAGACATAGCGAGGAGGTGGCCATCTGCAAGCCAGGAGGAGACCCTTCCCCAGAAACTGAATGCTAGTAAGTTGACCCATACTTCCTAGCCTCCAGACCTGTAAGAAATAAACTGCTGTTGTTTAAGCAAACAACATGGGTTGTTTCAGCCAACCCATCAGTAGTATTTTATTATAATGGTCCAAACAGATTAATATAAATTCCATATAGTGTTAAATAAAATATTTTAAAATAGGATGGCATATGAAATGTTCTAAAAATCTTTTACATTTACAGAGTTTCAGAGATCAGATATTGTCAGATATCAAGAATTACATAATATAGGTTTTTTTCCTGCCTCACATTTTCCTCATGATCACAAGCAGGTGTACCTGAATTCAACCTAGTGTAAAAGCTAGCAATAAGACAACTCAGAATGCTTGACAGAGGAAGTGCTGCTCTTATACCTGATAATCCTAAACATGTGACAGGTACCAGATTTTGTGCACTAATGTGAAATGCATTTTTTTCATGTGGGGCACAGTCATTTTCAATTAAGCAATCCAAACTGATTTGCAAATAAGTAACAATAAAAATTCAGTTTCACCTTGAATGGGGCTCCATAGATAGACTCTCCACCAGTCCCTGTGCCAGTGGGATCTCCCCCTTGGACTATAAAACCAGGTACAACTCTATGAAAAATGGTGTTGTCATAATACGCTGAAAGAAATTTAAAATAATTTAGCAAAGTCTAAAACGAAGTGTATAGCTTTGAGAGTTAATATTAGAGTTACAAGATTTTTTTCTCACACTATTAAATAGGCTCATAAATCAAACCCCTTCTTCCCTACTTACCATAAAATGTCTACTCAAAATAGTACAATTTCTACAAAAAAGCATGGTGGTGGTTGTATTGTGATTATTTCCAAGATTCTCTCCAACTCCAGATTACAGTATGTATAAATATGTTTGGAAGCTATAAAAATACAAGAGGGGTCATATATGATCTCTTAATAGTACTTATTATTTGGAAACTGAAATCATTAAGGAGACTTCACCAAGAAAAAGAAGTGGTATGTGGCAGAAACAGCATCTCAGTGAGGTAAATCCCGAGCCAAGAAGTTGGTGGGGGCAGAAGGGCAATTTTTAGGGCTGGACAGAATCAGTTTATATTAAGTGGAAAACATATGAAGAATAAATATGTAGCCCTGAAGGAAGTACTGAGTAAACAAAACCTATTATTATTGTAAAAGCAAACAAAAAACAAGTAGCAGCAGAGTAGATGGGAGATGGAGTTAATTCCTGAGTGTAGTCCTAGTTCAGTCACGTGCTTAGGACTGGAAAGCAGAAAGAGGGAGAATAGTTCCCTGAAAGCTTCACTGAGCTGCAGAACTGCCTGACACCAGATTTCTTGTCATTCATACAGGATTATAAATGTCTTTATTATGTAAATAATATTGAGTTGTGTCTTCTCTTACTTGCACCTAAACACAAGGTAACTCATTCAATGACAAATACAATCAAGTGTCTACTTTATGAGTCAAAACAAGACTATGATTTATCGTAATTCATAAAGTACTACATAATACAGTGGCTTGTACGCACCCTCATCATTATTTACATTTGCAAGATCTGGACATAAAATCCATACTTTAAAGCAATATTGGCAAGAGAGACTCAGTGCAAAGAAATGCTCCTTGGTTACAAATAGAAACTGTAAAAACTCAGTCTAAAAGTATCTCTCCTGTATTAAGTAACCATTTACTCAGAGTACATTAAAACTAAGCAGCATTCAGGAGTTCTGACTCTTGCATCTTGTTGGCTGGGTAACCTTAAACATAATTTTTTCCCACCATTTTTAAAAAATGGAGATATAACTGACATTTAACATTACAGTAGTTTCAGGTATACAACATAATGATTCAGTATTTATATATATTGTGCAGTTTCACCACAGTAAGCCTAGTTAACAGCCAGCACCTCACAAAGTTACAGATTCCTTTTTCTTACGATGAGCACTTTTAAGATCTACTTTCTTACCAACTTCCCTATATACAATACAATATTATTAACTATCATCTACCATGAAATACATATAATTTTCTCATTATTAACCGATTGAGCCACCCAGATACCCCCCAGATTTTTAATTATAAAATAAATAACTACTGGGGATCCAGTGTATAGCATGGAGGTTATAGTTAACAGTACTGTGTTGTATACTTGAAATTTGCGAAGAGAGTAGATCTCAAGTGTTCTCACCACACATACACACTCATAAGGTAACTATGTGAAGTGATGGATATATGACTTAACTTGATAGTAATAATCATTTCACAATGTGTATGTGTCTTAAATCATCACATTGTACACTTTAAAAAGATCATGTTGTACATCCTAAATATATACAATTTTATTTGTCGATAATACCTAAGAAAGCTAAAAAAAAAACAAATAAATGACTAAAAACTTGCCTTTAACTGCCATATCTATATCACGTTTCACCCTCCTAGTTTTTACTCATTTACTTTTTAATTCTAGAAATCATCCCTTGTTGAAATAAATACTGATACGAATGTTCTAAGGCCTAGAAATTTCATGACTTGTTTAAATCATAGAATTAGTTAATTAAAATGGGGTTCTCGATTTTAAAACCTTGACTTTATTTGGGAGTATTCTCATTTAAATTAATCTTCTCAGGTTTCTTCTCAGCCTCTGCAGTAATAATTCTATCTTTCACCCGTTCAACTTAAGAGAATTGCTCTGAGTTATTTTTCTTCTGATTTTCCTATTCTTTTTTCTTTCTCCTTGTATTCTTATAAATAGGGGAATAATTTTTTTGTTGTTCCAATTAAGTTCCACCATGACCTAACTTAAGAACTTTATTTTTTCTTCACTATCATATTATATCCAGATGTTTTCTGTTTCTTCCATTCACCTGGTCATGGATTATTAATTACCATTCATTCTTTCTAATGTTTTTGTACTTTCACTCTTCCCCTATAAAATTTGAGCTTTTGAGTCTTCAAAACTTCTTTCCAGAAGCGAGTCTGACTTCTCTATGTCTACTGTGTTTCTTGGTTCTGTTGATAGTTATTTGAGGCTTCTCTGACTGTACTACCTGTCTGACTCAATTTCCTTCCTGCCTGCCATAGCAATTATTAATAATGGTCTTTGCAGATGTCTTTCCCTCTGTTTTGGGGCGGCAGGTTTTTGGGGAAGTCTATTTATTTTTATATCTTAAATCCTCCCCTGGTAATTATCTATTTGTATAATTATTATCTATTTGGAGAGCTCTTTCTTTACCCTCCTACTGGTATACTAAGTTCTCTTTCACACCTTGCTTTTGACTCGAAATGTTGTTTTCTGATACCTGATTAACCCTGTCTGTCTTTACCAATCAGATATAACTTAGAAAGATAATGATTTGCCACCCCTGTACATATCTGAAACCATATGCAATGTATTCCAAAAGCCAGTAAGTTACAAAAATATTTAGAATGTTTAGTTCTACAGGAGAATATTCTGAAGGAGAAAACACTCAAGTGGCTATATAATTCTGTAAAGTTTATTGAAAGAAAAACAGTCACTTTGTGACTCAATCTAAAATCATACTGGAAACATTGATAATGGCATCACTGAATGTTGAATGGAAGGCTTCATTGAGAAGATGGAACTGTGGGCAGATATTAAAAAGTGGGCAAACAGTAAAGAAGGAAAGAAAAAGTATTCTGAAAGGAGACTGAGGATATGAAGGAAGGTATGAGGGTATGTGTGAAAGTGGAAATGGGAAGGAAGTGCTCAGGAGATAAAAGTAATAGTCAGCTGAAGCCATATGGTTATTTAGTGCAATGAAAAACAAGGCTGGAAGGCTAGGAAGCCAAGCCATCTGAGGATTTGGCTGCTAGATGAATAAAAAAAGAGGGTATACAGATTAAAGATTACAGAGAGAAAGACCCAGGTAAAAGCCAATCACAATCAGCAGATGAAAGTCAAGGCAATCTGGTTTAGTTATAGCTGACAGAGGAGTGTAAAGTACACTACTAAATTGGGAGTAAAGTCCACTTCCATATGTTAATTAGCATAAAGAAGAGAGAAAATGACTGGAATTCTAAATTTGACAGTTATTTGGATAGAAGTAACAACTGAAGCGTAAAGAACTCAAGGCAATCTCAGGGAGTACCTTTAGTTGGAGGATGAAAGAAAGAAGTGGGGAATAGACAAAGATAAAAAATGATCAAAGTTTTATTGGAGAGATAAATTTCTCTACTGAAGATACACAGATTTATTTGAAAGACAGTCTTGATCTCCTCCATTTCCTGACACAGTAGCTCAACACCGTATCCCTCATATCAACTCCTACCATTCATCACCACCATTTAACAGCAGGCCTCAATGTTGGGGAAAGAGACACTTCAGTTTATTTTTAAATTAATATATTTTCCTACAGAATAGAACTCAGGAGTTATGATTACCTTCCAAACAAAGCTGAATGAAATTTCTGCAAGCTTTAGGAGCTTCTTTTGACCACAACTCTATGTCAATATCTCCAGCTGTAGTTTTCAATAAAACCTGTAGAAAGAATATGACATCATTACATTAAATTATCATTTTGGCTTGATAATTAGTTGAAACACTGCTCAATTTAAGGCATTCATTAATGAGTTTTCAATTTTAAATTTAAAAACTTTGCTGAGCTTTTCTTGCTATACTTTAAAAAAAAATACACTCAAAAAGTACAACAGGGAAAAGACAGTCTCTTCAACAAATGGTATTGGGAAAAACTGGACAGCTATATGCAAAAGAATGAATCTGGACCACTTTTCTTATACCATACATAAAAATACACTTAAGAGGGATTAGAAACTTAAATGTGAGACCTGAAACCATAAACTCCCAGAAAAAAAAAAAAAACAAAACAGATAGCAATGTGACACTGGCCTTAGCAATGTTTTTATAGACTTGTCTCTTCAGTTAATAACCAAAATACATAAAGAACTTATACAATCCAACACCAAAAAAAAAATTTTTTTTTCAATTAAAAATGGGTAGAGGAAAGAAAAAAAAAATGGGTAGAAGATATGAATAGACATTGTTCCAAAGAAGACATACAGATGGCCAACAGACATAGGAAATCATGCTCAAATAAGCTGAGCAATGCAAATACTCAAGGGAATGCAAATCAAAACCACAATGAGATGTTACCTTATACCTGTGAGAATGGCTAGAATCAAAAAGACAAGAAGAGATAAGTGTTGGCAAGGATGTAGAGAAAAAGGAATGCTCATGCACTGTTGGTAGGAATGTAAACTGGTGTGGCCACTCTGGAAAGCAGTACAGAGATTACTTAAAAAATTGAAAACAGGGGCACCTGAGTGGCTCAGTGGGTTAAAGGCTCTGCCTTCGGCTCAGGTCATGATCCCAGGGTCCTGGGATCGAGCCCCACATCGGGCTCTCTGCCCGGCAGGGAGCCTGCTTCCCTTTCTCTCTCTCTGCCTGCCTCTCTGCCTACTTGTGATGTCTGTCTGTCAAGTAAATAAATAAAATCTTCAAAAAATAAATAAATAAACAAAAAAAATTGAAAACAGAATTACCATATGATCCAGTGATTCCACTACTGGGTATTTACCCTAAGAAAATAAAAACACGAATTTGAAAAGATATTTGTACCCCTATGTTTACAGCAGCAGTATTTATAATAGCCAAGATTTGGAAGCAACCCAAGTGTGCATCCATAGATGAATGGATAAAGAAGTGGCATGGATGCCTGTGTGTGTGTGTGTGCGTGTGTGTGTGTGTACATAAATATATATATTATATATATAAATCTGGTAGTAGAATGTTAGTCATAAAAAAGAATGCAACATGGCTATTTGCGGCAGTATGGATAAAGACGGTATAATACTGCTAAGAGAAGTAAGTCTGACACAATAATACAAATACCATATGTTCTCACATAGATGTGGAATTTAAGAAACAAACAAAAACATCAAAAAAAGCCCTCAAACCCTTAAATACTAAGAACAAAATGGTGGTTGTCAGAGGGGAAGTAGGGGATGGTGAGACAGATAAAGGCGATTAAAGAGTACGTTTATTCTCATGAATGCAGTGAATATTGTATAGAATTGTTGAATAATTCTACTGTTGAATCATTCCACCTCAAAATAATATAACACTGTATGTTAATTATACTTGAATAAAAAAAATTCAATACAAGTCATTATAAATTTATATCTTTCAAATACCATTTTCCGAAATAATTTAGGACTTAAGAAAAAAATAGCATATGCCTTTTTAATCAGAAAAACTTACTCATTTAAAAATCAATCATTTAAACTTGCTTTAATTAAGAAAGTTTGCAGCCTTTCTTCCAATAATATTGGCATAGCAAATTAAGAAATTAAAGAACAGGGGTGCCTGGGTGGGTCAGTGGGTTAATAGCCTTTGCCTTCAACTTAGGTCATGATCCCAGGGTCCTGGGATGGAGCCCCACATTCAGGATGCCTGCTCAGCAGGGAGCCTGCTTTCTCCTCTCTCTCCTGCCTCTCTGCCTACTTGTGATCTCTGTCAAATAAATAAACAAAATCTCAAAAAAAAAAAAAAAAGAAAGAAAGAAATTAAAGAACAATGAACCCATGAAACCCTGACACCGTAAGACAATTTTACCATTATGTTTTTACATATAAACATTCTACTTTCTCATTCAAAATCATGCCATTCCTGGAGTACCTGGATGGTTCAGTCTGTTAAGCATCTGACTCTTGATTTTGGTTCAGGTCAAGACATCAAGGTCATCAGATTGAGCCTCATGCCAGGCTCCGTGGGGAGTCTACTTAGATTCTCTCTCCCTCTGCCCAACCCCCTTCTCTCTCTCTCTCAAAAAAAAAAAAAAAAAAATCCTAATTTACAATGAAACATTCTTTCTTAAATTTTTTTAAAAAGATTTATTTATTTGACAGAGAGAGAAATCACAAGTAGGCAGAGAGGCAGGCAGAGAGAGGGGGAAGCAGGCTCCCTGCTGAGCAGAGAGCCTGATGCGGGGCTTGATCCCAGGATCCTTCGATCATGACATGGGCTGAAGGCAGAGGCTTAACCCACTGAGCACCCAGGCACAACTACAATGAAACATTCTCAATCTAATTCTAGGTTGTATATTACTAAAATGGTATATCTCAAAATCACCATCTATAGTCAATGGAATCCTTTGATAGCCTCTACCTGCTCATGAAGATAAGGACTTCTAACTTGGCTTGGCATGAAACAACGCCCAAAAGATCTATTCTGGAGGGGACCTGGGTGGCTCAGTAGGTTAGGTTTCTGCTTTCAGCTTAGGGCATGATCTTAGGGTTCTGGGATTGAGCCCCGGGTCAAGCTCTCTACTCAATAGGGAGTGTGCTTCTCCCTCTATCTCTCCTGGCTGGTGCATGTGTGCATGCTCTCTCACTTTCTCTCAAATAAATAAATAAAATCTTAAAGAAAGAAGAAAAGAAGAAAGAAATGAAGGAAGAAAGGAAGAAAGAAAGTAAAAGAAATACTCTATCATGACAAATCAACCCAACTAGATTCTCATACTCTTGGGAGGTACATTTTTGGGATGCAAAGTGAGTGACTGAGTAACTCCCTAGACTGTATCTAGAACACTGGGTAACATCTTCTGATTTTGAATGAAAACTGGTATATATCCCAATCCCAAAAATACAGTATATCTAAAAAGACAATGTCCTGTCCTACCTATTATCCCCTTGTATACTTAAAATAAAATGTTACTGCTAAAGGGAACCTACACATGTCTTCTCTCCTTTCCAATTCTAATACAATGATTCCAACTTTTTCAAAGTATGCACCTGTATTAGCAAAGATGAGAAGGGAAGTGGGAAGGAGTTAAGGAATTGGGCGCACACAGTCCTCAAATATGTACTTTTTTTCCTATAGTATTTTAAGAGTCACAGAATATAAACATTTCAAAGGATTACATAAAAACAGTATATTTTTAGATAAATCTTAATCTTCTTTACTAGTGATATAATGAAACTTTTTTAAAAATAACAGCATTACTGAGATATAATTCACATACCAAACAAGTCACCCTTTTAAAGTGGTTTTTAGTACCATGACCACTACCTAATTCCAGAACATTTAATCACCCTCAAAAGAAACCCCGTCCCTATTAGCAGTCACTCCCTATTTCCTCCTACTTCTATCCCTTGGCAACCACTAATCTACTTTCTGTATCTATGGCTTTGCCTACTGAACATTTCATATAAATGGAATCATACAATATGTGGCGCTTTTTTAAAAAGATTTTATTTATTTATTTGATAGACAGAGATCACAAGTAGGCTGAGAGGCAGGCAGAGAGGAAGGGAGTCAGGCTCCTTGCTGAACAAAGACCCTGATGCAGGGCTCGATCCCAGGACCCTGGCTTCATGACCTGAGCTGAAGGCAGAGGCTTTAACCTACTGAGAGAGAGCCTGCCTCTCTCCCTACTTGTGATCTCTGCCTGTCAAATAAATAAATTTTTTTTAAAAAGTCTTAAAAAAAAAAAAAAAGAAAGAAACCACTGCTCTAAAGAACGAGCTAATATACATCATCCCTGCCTTTGTAGTATGTGGAGTCAGGGTCCTCAAAGGACAATAGTGACCCTTCCACTTACAAAGGGTAAAGGAGCTTTGTTACTTTAGACATTTAGACTTTGTTACTTTAGATATCTAACATATCTGTGATCCAACTTCCTTATGTAAAAATAGGGATAATATTCTTATAGGTTTGTTGTGAGGACAAAATGATTTATTCTACATAGACTGCTTTGAACAGTACCTGACAAATAGTAAATGCTCAAAAAATAGTAGCTATTACTATTGTAATTATTATTCCTATATAATTTTCTTTGGCCACAGTCAACTTACACCTAGTAAAAAGAATGCTTACACCTAGTAAAAAGCATCTGGCTTTGACTCAGGTCCTGGGATCGAGCCCTACATTGGGCTCCCTGTTCAGCAGGGAGTCTGCTTCTCCCTCTCTCCCTTGCACAAAAATAAACTCGAAATGGATGAAGGACAGGAATCCATCAGAATCCTAGAGGACAACACTGACAACCTTTTCAACCTCGGCTGCAGTAACTTTTTGCTAGGCATTTCTGCAGAGGCTAGGGAAACAAAGGCAAAAATGAACTACTGGGACTTCATCAAGATAAAAAGCTTTTGCACAGCAAGGGAACAGTCAATAAAACTAAAAGGCAACCTATGGAATGGGAGAAGGTATTTGTAAATGTCCTATCAGATAAAGGGCCAGCATCCAAAATCTATAAAGAACTTACCAAACTAAACACCCAAAAAACAAAAAATCCAATCATGACATAGGCAGAAGACATGAACAGACACTTATCCAAAGAAGACATACAAATGGCCAACAGACATAGAAAAAAGGTTCAACATCACTTGGCATTAGGGAAATACAAATCAAAACCACAATGAGATACTACGTCACACTGGTCAGAATGGCAAAAATTAACAACACAGGAAACAGCTGTTGTAGCGAAGATGTGGAGAAAGGGGAACTCTCACACAGTTGATGGGAATGCAAACTGATATAGCTACTCTGGAAAACAGTATGGAGGTTCCTCAAAAGTTAAAAATTGAGCTATCCTAATGACCAGCAACTGCAGTACTAGGTATTAATCCAAAGGATACACACATAAGTGATTCAAAAGGGCACATGCACCCCAAGGTTAGCAGCGAAGTCCAGAATAGCCCAAGTATGGAAAGAGCCCAGATGCCCATTGACAGATGAACAGATTAAAAAGATATGGCATATTTGTGCAATGGAATATTACTCAGCCATCAAAAAGAATGAAATCTTGCCACTTGCAATAACGTGGCTGGAACTAGAGGGTATTATGCTAAGTGAAATAAGTCAGTTGGAGAAAGACAAACACCATTTGATTTCATTCATATATAGAATTTAAGAAACAAAACATATGAACATAGGGGAAGGGAAGAAAAATAAAATAAGATGAAAACTGAGAAGGAGGCAAACCATGGAAGATGCTGAGCTCTAGGAAATAAACTGAGGTTGCTGGAGGGGAGGTGAATCGGGGGAAGGGGTAATTGGGTGATGGGCATTAAGGAGGGCCCTGACACATAAGGAGCACTGCGTGTTATATGCAATTGATGAACCACTAAATTCTACTCCTAAAACTAATAATACAGTGTATGTTAACTAAATTGAATTTGAATAAAGAATTTTAAAAAAAAGGCACATATCTCCTTTCTGCATACATTTGGTTGGCCAGCTCTACTTTGTGAAGTTTCAGTGGCTCCTTTTCCTGCAGCAGCTAAGACAACACTTTATGTTTCTTAGTAGATATATATTAATATGCAATTTAAATTATGTGTTCATAGTATGTGGCAATTTCATCTTGAGTGTAAAAGGACATTTCTCAATGGTACTTTCTGTGCCTCATATTCAGAGGCCTGAGTAACAGCAAAACACAGCACATTTGTAGACAATTGCTAGGGGTTCTACCACTGATATAACATGTCAATTACTTTTCAGTTGATATTATGCTCTTTGAGGGGAGGAACTTTGTCCCATTTATTCTGAGTATCTCTTTATTCTTTTAGTACCTAATGTGTCATTAGACAGCATAGGCACTAAACATCCACTGAGCAAACTTGTTTTTATATCTCTTTAAACTCTTTCCAGGCCAGAGGTGCCTGGGTGGCTCAGTGGGTTGGGCCTCCCCCTTCAGCTCAGGTTATGGTCTCAAGGTCCTGGGATTAAACCCCGAGTGTCCTGCATCAGGCTCTCTGCTAGGCGGGGAGCCTGCTTCCCCCTTTCTCTCTCTGCCTGCCTGTCTGCGTACCTGTGATCTCTGTCTGTCAATTAAATAAATAAAATCTTTAAATTCTTTCCAGGCCAAAATTCTTGCCACGTGCTCTCTATGATACAGAACTTTGAGGTTCAGTGTCTTCAGTTGGACTTACACTGGGAAAAAATCCCCAGTTGTTTCTGAAAGAAAACTTTGGCTAGGCTTGATATTCTCCATAAGCCCAATTCTGTTCCATAAGTACAGTGCTTATCACAACTGGCATGTACTTATTTGCATGACTATTTGGTGAATGTATATTTTACTTCACTGACTCCATGATAATAGGGACAATGCTGGTTTTTCTTTCCCTTGTATCCCTAAGACCTAGCATAGAGGTGTCATGTGCTAGCTGCTCAGTAAACATTTGTTGAATAAAAGATCTCCTGTTCAGTAATGTATCTCTGTTAAAGCTTTTTCTCTTTATGATCACATCAAATATTCCTCCAGAGTAAAGCAACTAAATCTTCCCTTGACCAGCAGCAGTATAACCTCAAACTCACTGATGCTTAATACTTTAAGAGAAATATAGTATTAATTCATCAATTTATTCGTTCAGTCAATACATATCTGCACTCTTCCTACCATTTGTCAAGCATCATTCTAGAAGCTGGTCCCTACCATCAGAGTGCTTGCATTCTATGGGGAGAAGGGAAGGAAGAGGACACAATAAACAGTAACTAGTAAGTAGTTAGAAAAAACTTTAGAGGTAAAGGGAGAGAGGTAGGGAATGTTGAGAGGCAGGCAAGACATGAATGGGATTTCCTCTCTGCTAAGGAGACATTTGAGCTGGCCAAAGAGTATACCAGAGAAAGGAACATTAAGTGTGAAGGCCCAGTCTAGAAGGATAGGCAATGTATCAATTCTCTACCAGTGTTCATCAACTGTGGGCGACACCACCCTTAAAAAACATTTGGAAATATGAAAAGGGGTATTCTGAGTTTTCACAATGATGTGAGGTAGGGGTAAGGAGTAAGGAGAAGTTCAAACAGCAAAGAATTAAAATAATTGCTCAGCTCAAAATACCCAGTGAAATTTTTGCTGGGGGTATCAATTAGAGCATTATTGTTTTTGTTTTTGTTTTCAAATTGCTTCCATTATATTACAAAATGTCAACCAACAAAAAATTGCACAAACTATGATACAAGCATGCAATAGAATTCCATCTAATGTAAATTTAGTTTATCCTAATACAACTATGTACTCTCAGCCACACTATTTTCCCCATTATGCTGGTTCATTGTCTTTCATACGTGATATAGACTAATTCTCACTTTAAGAATTCAGGTGATACTTACTCCATTACTGACTCCTCTGCCTCATACTGCAGAGAAAAATCTTCAAATGGAATTGACATACCCTGACCATCTAAATCAATCAGAAAATCATTCTCCCATTCTAATGTGGGAACATTTCCCATTCCCTACTTTTTCTGACAGCCATCTCATGTCTTAAGATCAGCTCAAGGGGTGCCTGGGTGGCTCAGTGGGTTAAGCCTCTGCCTTCAGCTCAGGTCAGGATCTCGGGGTCCTTGATCAAGCCCTGCATCAGGCTCTCTGCTTAGGGAGCCTACCACCCCCCCACACACACACCCGCCTGCCTCTCTGCCTACTTGTGATCTCTGTCAAATAAATAAATAAAATCTTAAAAAATTAAAAAAAAAAGGTAAGACCAGCTCAAAAGATACGTCATCCATAAAGCTTTTCTCTTCCTTCCCAGTTGCTCACTTTTTAGTACTACCATAGCACTAGATTCCTCTCTCCTTAAGCATGCCTAGACATATCACAAGATTTTTCTTTGCCTGCCTGCCTCCCAGAGAAAATCATAAGCTCTTCGAGAGCAACAACATTACCCAACCATCTTTGTAGCCCCAGCACCTAGTACAGTGCCTGGTGCCTACCAGGCATCCATAAGTAACTGTAAGATGAATGGAGAAAGTAATTTCCAAGTTAAGCAAAAAGAGGGGAAAAAAAAAAAGTCGAAATTTACAATGTACCTAAGAAACGCCTAGAAACGCCTGCCTGAGTTAGGCTGAAGCAAGAAATAGGACCAGAAGGCTGGTAGATGAAGAAATCTGCCTTTGAGGACTTTTTCAAAGTGTTTGCAGAGAGGTGTTTAATAGATGGTCTTCTATGCAATCCTGTTCAGAGGCAGGAGTACGGGACATGACTTCTTGTGATCTTTTCCAACCGTAAGACCCCAGAGCTCCCTTAGTCGGTGCGGTATCACTTCAAGGATCCCAGGTTCCCTAAATGAGGCGCTCACCTTCCCGTTCGTGGGAGGTTCCTGGATATAGATGTTGCTCATGCTGGTCAGTGCTCAGGACTCGGCTTCTAATTGGGAATAAGAACGGAGGGCCGATCTCTAAAGCTGTCCACCTATCAGTGAAGGCTTCCTTCAGTCGGATGGTCACGGAAAGCTCCAGTTTGTCAGTGTCGCCAAGACAGCGAAACCAAGCACTACCTTTACCCCAAACTAGTTCCTCACGGACGCCGCCATGTCGCTCCCGGACCCGAGCACCGCTAATCCTGAAAAGGGGGGTTCCGATGGGCTCCAGGGAAGCAGAAAATATTATTAAGAACCCACAGATTAATTTAATTTGTGTTACAATTTTTAAATTCAATCTATAAATCTTGGTGCTGTTTGCTTCACTACGCGTATGTGCAGGTCTCACTCACCGCTCCCCCCCAAGCTGGCAGCAATGGTTCGGACCGTGTGTGTTCTGTAATATACCTCCCCCGGAAACTGAATCAACGCGACTTGGTTCCGCTATCGCCGGAGGCCTTCCTGGACTGTCACCGAGGTCCCGCGGCGCCGGTGGGAGGAACAGGCCGCACTCGCCATTTGTTGTCCTCGCTGCAGGCGTGAGGCGGGCGTCCTCTCGAAAGCCTGCGGCTCCTGCGACCCCTCTTACCAGCGCCATGGCAGTCCCAGGTGAAGACCGACGCCAGGGCCCGTAGGTCGAGGCGAGGAAAGGAGCGGGTAGGGTAGGTTGGGTGCGCTGGGCTGGGGAGTAGCGCCCATGGGGATGGAGGCGGGGGCGTTAAAATGAACGGGCTCGTTTGGTCTCCTTGAAAAAGCGTACACTCCACGAGTAATCTCTGGAGGGAAGAAGAACAACAGGAACTCTCTCCCCCACCCCAACCGAGCTACCGCGGCGCCCCTGGATTACGGGGAAAGTGTGTCGTGGGCTGAGGAGGCCGGGAACCGTAGGCCTAGGGGGCGAGCAGCCGAGAAACACGCACTTCGCTTCGGTTTGGCTGGAAAATAAAACTCAGGTGGCAACCCTTGACGGACCGGAGCCGCCAGAGGCATTGTTTGTCGTGGAAGTCGCGGGGACGACACTGACGTCTGGGCTCCTTCTCTGGCTTCCTACTGCACGGAGTTCCTGTGCGGCCCCGGACCCGTCGCTGTGCCCCGCGGGGCCTCTCTTTGTGCGTCTGCGGCTTCTTCCCGCTCTCAGGTTCTGTGTCCAGTGGGTACCGACCTACAAACAGTGAACCCTACGAAATAAGTGCTTCCGAGACTGCTGAGCCACAACTACCGGCTCACTCGCACGTTCTGGTCGGGGAGGGCATCTGCTTCAACCAGGTTTGCTGCGATGTCTCTTGAAGAACCCTGGTTGCAGAAGTTCTTTTGAGAATTGTATTCCTCCCCACCCCCACCCCCACCCCCCACTCGTCCAGCCCCCACACACACAGCTTGGAGATGCACAGTGCTCCTTAGTACAGGAGAGACTCAGAAGTGTTCCGGTTCAGGAGTCCGAACTCAAGTTTTAACCTACCCTTCCCCGTCTTATTTAAGCATGTTTGTACCGTGGCAGCCTTTTCTGAACCATATTTTACGGATCACTGTTTCAGGAAGAGTGCTCTTTTCTAACCACTGCAGTTTTGGGAGGAGGGGGAATTATGAAAGAGGAAAGATACACTCATTTATACACAGAACTCTCTGTATTGGCACGTGCTAGGTAATGTCCTAGGCAATGGGAATACAGTGGTGAACCAGACAGTTGCACTTCACACAGAACTTAGAATGCAGCTATGGGGAGGAAGGACCAAAAAGTCAGACGTATGTATGGCAGGGAAATTTTGGAGTCTTCAAGAGCGCATAGTAAGGGCACCTCACAGAAGACTAGAGGGGCTAGGAAAATGGACTTCCTAGAGGAGGTGGCATTTAGGATGAATCTTCAAGAATTCCAGGAGGGTTGGAGTGGTGAGAGAGGAAGTTTCAGCCAGTGGGACTGGATATTATAAAGGAGGAAGAAAATGTGTGAGAAGAGGAAATGAAAGAAGTAAAAGATACTCCCTATAAATGGAACTAAGAATACAAATGGGAGAGAAGTGAGAAATTAACTAGAGAGTTAATAACAGCTAATAGTTATTAATGTATCAGATGTGTAAATAGTGTTTACTATGTATCAGATATGTCACACTGTGTCAAGCATTGTATTTTATCTCATTTAACATCTGTACTGTAAAATAAGTATGAATACTTCAATTTTATATGAGCATACTGAGGGATAAACAAAGTTACTTGCTAATTAAGGGATAGCTAGTAAGTGACAGGTCATGGGGGCTCTTCTAATCCCCATACACTTATTCATCTTGCTGTGTTACAATATAATTTACAAAGTAGTTTCACCTCTTAAAGGACCTTGTAAGATATGACAAATATTTTGGATATTTTCCCAAGGACTAAAGGAAGCCATTTAAAAGTTTTAAGAGATTCATATTTTGGAAAGATCATTCTGGCTGGACAGTAGATTGGAAGGGAGCTAGTTTGGAGACAAGGTCACTGATTAGGAGTAATTTCTGGTATGTTATGGTGATGCTTCAGGTATGGTATCAGGAACGGAGAGAAACACATGGATTGGAGATACATTTTTGATGGTAGACTCACTAGGAATCAGTGACTGACTCGGTGTAGGTAGGTAAGACAGGAAGTGGGGTATACATGGGTTTCACTGTTACACAGTTGGGTGGGGCCATTTTCTACTATAGGTAAAACCTGAGAAGGAGCAGGTTTTAGGGGGATGATGAGAATTTCAGTTTAGGATTTGTGTTGAGGTATAGTCAGACATATGACTGAAACTATCTAATAGGTAGTAAGAGAGAAAATTTGTAGCTTAGGAAAGAAGCCAGAGTCAAAGACCACAGTTTGAGTCATCCACAGGTATAATAGGAGTTGAGACCATTGTAGTGTCTGCCTGTGCTCATGGAGTGTGTAGAGACTGAAGAAAGGGTCTGTGGTTGCAGCCTGGAGCTTATCAACATGTAAGGAGCTAGCAGAGGAAGGCTGGTCTGCGTGGTAGGTTGCCTAGGCATCGTGAGCCTTCACATCAGCCCTGGTGATTCTTGTATTGCACCACTACAACTAGAGTTGAGATGCTGTCATTCCTAAATGGTTGGTTTTATTACTTGAGCAAGTGTTTTTGAGCACTTACATGGTCTAGACCCTCTAGGGCACACAATATCACAGCTTGTGTTCTCATGAAACAGGTCTAGCAATGAAAGTGGGGTGCTTAAGAAAGAAGGAAAAAAGTGATTTTTTTTTAAACATCCTTATTGGAATTTCCTTAAACTTAGACCAGTGTTATAGATATGTTAACCTTCTTCCAGTTCAAAATAATGGTCCAAAGTATAATAATCTTAAATTGTGCCATTAAGCTAGATGGCAAGACATGGATAGACTGTTTAAACCCAGCAAAAATGGAGATAATAATTATGAGAGCACTGTAAGAGTACAATGCAAGTACCATTAGGAAATAGAGTTACAGAAAATGTTGAGATGATTTCCTGCATGATCGATCCAGGTAGTGGACTGAAGAAAAATAGGGCTCCACGAGAAACCTTTTGAAATAATTATTGAGAAGGCCAAGTATTATGTTATGCTCTTTTATTTTTAGGCATAATGCTCATATGGAATCAGCATGGCATTTCTTGGGTTGTCTTGCTAGTGATTATTATTATAAGACTATAAAGTGACAAGGATGCTTTCCACAAGTGAAAATCAGCCTCTTTTGTTTTATGCTCACCTACTTCAGCTGTTTTTCCACAGCATTATGTGTAAACATACACCATTATGTAGGCAACGCAATGAAATGTGTACTTTCTTAAGGAAATTGTAGACTCTTACTTGTTATTTTAAAAATGACATTTAAGGGCACCTGGGTGGCTCAGTTGGTTAAATGTCTGACTTCTGCGCAGGTCATGATGGGCTAGGGTCCTGGGATGGAGCCCCACATAGGGCTCCTTGCTCAGCAGGAAGTCTGCTTCTCTGTTTGTGCTCACTCTCTTCCTCCCTCTCTCTCAAAATAAAGATATAAAAATCTTTTTAAAAATAATAAAAATGAGCTTTAAATACAGATTTCAGTGAAGTTGACTTTCTTTTAGAAACTACTTTGCCCATTCAAGTTGTTAAAATTAGTTCTGAGATTCATGTTAATGATTCACCGTTCCCCATGAAGAGTCTACCTAACACCAGTGTCAGTGAATGTTACCCATGTGGCTGGCACAAAAACTCTTTCTCTCATTCAGTAGAATCTATATAGCCAAGATAGGGAATTTTCTGTAGCCAAAATAACATTATATCTGGCATATGAAAGTGAGTCAAATTTTTAAAACACATCACTGTAACTGCTTAGTAATAGAAGTACTCTAAATTACAATGTATCCAATTGCTTTTCATTCCTAAACTGTACATAATTTCTTTTCTCTAGTCTGTGCTGCACATTGCTGCTGAAGTATTTTTCTTAATTATATATCTGATCCTGTCATTCCTGGGGTGGGTTGGGCGGCCAGTGGTAAGAAGTTAGTTCTTGGCTCCTATCTGTGAATTTCATATTTCTCTATCCCCCAGATCAAGATTTTAAATATTTCCATCACCGTAGGAAGGCGTTGTTTGTCATTTCCCCTTCCCTTACCTAAATAACCGTTATTTTTATTTCAATTGTCCTTTTTTATTTTTTATTTTATTATTATGATTGTTATTATTTTAGATTTTATTTATTTATTTAGAGAGAGAGCATGAAGGGGAGAGTGTCAGAGGGAGAAGCAGACTCCCTGCTGAGCAGGGAGCCTGATTCGGGACTCGATCCTGGGACTCTAGGATCATGACCTGAGCCGAAGGCAGTCACTTAACCAACTGAGCCAACCAGGCACCCCCTTTTCTTTTTTCATTGTCCTTCTTTTGTAACTGTTCTTCCAGTGCCTATCTTCCTCAGATGGGCCAGTGGCACTGCAGACACAAGTTTCACAGCTAGCAACTGGAAGCTGCATACATTACTGATTCCCAAGTGCTAAGTATTAAGTTTCTAACCTCAAATGAACAAGCATTTGTTGAGGACATCTAGCAAGGCTACACTATGCTAAGCAGAGAGCTGTATATAGAATGGAATGGCATGTTCTGCAAGCTAGAAAAACAAGCTCTCTCTACTTCTTTAAGTTTCTGGGAGGTAAAAGACAGCCATTTACCTGACCCCTTCCACTCAAGTTGTTTAACATTAAGAGTTCTAAATCCAGAGTAAACCCTTGCTGATATTTAATAAGAGATAAAGACCTCTGCAGTTTATTCCTAAAACCATCAGTTAATAAAATTTTGTTATAAATCTGTAATGTGCCTTCTCTGAAGAATTTACAAGTGCAGTTAGTTGTTAGAGAATTTTGCACAACAGCAACTCTTATGTTGGGATTTTTGAGGGAGGTTTTTAGTTTGGTTTTTGAGAAGATAATTCATCCACATGCTGCAGATTTTAAAGGTAGCAAAAGGTATATAGTGACATAGCTCTCACCCTTTCTACCCCTGGTGGCACTTCTTTTTTCCAGGTAACTAATTTATATTCTTAGAGATCTTTTTTGTGTATCTCCATCTATTTATAAATAAAATCTACATATAATCTGTGTCTTAGCTATATCTAATCTTCTTTCATATAAATGGCAATATACCATAAGTGCTGTTCTATACCTTGCTTTTTCCCTTTATATCTTAGAGATCATCAGATATCATTAAGACTAACCATAATTTATTTATGTCTAAATTATTTCCACTCTTCAACTATTATAAATGATGCTCTATTGAATAACTTTGTGTGTAAGTCAATATAAGTATGAATTTGTGTAAGCAAATTGTGAAGATTCATTCCCAAATGGAGAAGTGCTAGGTCAAAGTAGTGTGTACATTATAGTTCTGATAGGTTTTGTCAGCTTGCTTTCCATAGGGGTGGTATTGATTTACGCTACTCTTCAGCACTGTGTGGGAGTGTTTCTGCCCCAAACTCTCTTCAACCCTTTCTTTGCTATTATGATGGGGAAATATGTAATCTCGGTATAGATTTTAATGTACATTTAATTTATTATGAGTAAGGATGAGCATCTCCATGTTTCAAACTTGTTTCTGTGAGCTTTCTGTTTAGCTCTTTTGCTGATTTTTTTTTCTTTGTGTTGGTTGTTGGTTTTTTTCATAATGATTTTCTGGGTTTTATACAGTAGGCATAATTACCCTTTATTGGTGCTATGAGTTGCAAATATTTGTTCCTACATTTTCATGTGTCTTTTGAATTTGTTTTAGCTGGTCTCTGCCATTTTTTTATGTAGGCAATTATATAAGTTTTTATAGAATGGTTTTTGGATTATAGGTCATGATTACAAAGAACATTTGGAGGGAGACAGGCTCTATTACTCTGAACAGTGTTAGCAAACCTTAAAAGGAATGGAACGAAGAGCAGCATGAAAACCTCTGATGGGGAAATGGCTAACTTCTAATTGAAGTAATAAGGGCCTCTCAATATGGCCTTCCTATTCAGTTTGACATGGATGTTGAGTACAGTTGTGTCAGCAGAGTTCTTGTTCCAAACAACAGAAACTGACTAGTTAATTGAAGAAGAAAATGAACTATCTCAGGTAGCCCACAGAATGTAAGCAAAGGCTAGATAGCAAGGCTTGGAAAACAGTTGAAACCAAGGGCACCCATAGCCAAGATGGTGGACAGCCCCAGACATGGTTAGGAGTGCTCTCTGTGGTATCACTGCCCCTAGAAACTACACCTTGACAGGAGAATGAGTGAAATGTCCCCACTTCATAGAGTCACTTTTCTCTATTGATTGTATCAGAGGTGTCAGATTGAATGTCCCAGGTAGAAGCATTCATTTAGCCCAGCAGTCGTGAAATTAGGATGAATGAAGCTTGAAATTTTAACTTAACCAAAAGGTGGGGAGGACATAGTTGATATGGAGTTATTTATTTAGAGTTCTTGTTGTGTTGCCCTTTTATGTAAAAGTTACAACTTTGTTAAAGAAGATGACCTACTCTGAAAAAGTTTGATAGTTCGTTCATTCTAAAAGTATGAGATAGAGTTCATCATAAATAAGTTAATTTCTCATAAGTGCTGAGATGAGATAATTTCAGATCTGTCCATTACAACATTTTTAGTTTATCATAGGAATGGTAATGGCGCTTTTAGAACAGTTTTGTTCTGTCTCATTCAGCGTCTATGGTTTCTATGGAAACAGACTTAACATTGACCTGGATTCTCTGAGCTTTTTTTCCAACAGGCAATTATTTCATAATGAAAGAGCCTCAGATTTTATTATTAATCCAGTGTTATACCACAATTCTGCTACAGTGCGGCATATGCATTCCCACCCTATGCAATACAAACCACAAGGTTTATGAGAAAAAATGAGATTGGGGAACAATAGTCAAAAACTTCATCAGTGATACATAAAAAATGATAGAAACCTAATAACAGTAGCATAGTTTTGCACATGTTAATTGGCTAAAAGGCACATAAATAATACAGTAAATAGGGTACTATACCTTGTAAAAGACCTGAAATTTGCTGTGGAAGCAGACTTCATTAAGAATTGCAGTTTGTGAATTGTTCTGAAATAATGGTAGGAAGAGGATGATGTGAAATCAGATCAGCATTATAACAGCTTCTGTGGGTGGGCACTGCTCATAGCACACATGCTGATCTGAGGTCACTAGAAATATTCTGGGGTGAGTCTTTACATGTGTTTTGTATATTCCTAGGAGCCTCAGAGCTCCTAGGAATTTCTGCATTCATCAAGGTTTTTCATGGACAAAAGTCACATTATGTTCAAGTCATTTTCTCTTAGATCAGTTGCATTGAAACAAATTTTATGTTTTTAAAACAAGCATTATAGCACACCTGACTGTATTTTGAGTAGGATTATTCAGTAATGTGTATTTTAAAGTAAATTTGGGATTAGAGAAAAACGACTAATGTTTTGACTTCATAGCAGTGAAGAGATAGTTTAAAAGTGATCTTTGCTTTAAAATTAACATTCTTTTATATTTGCATCCCATGTACTTTAATTTATTAGTGAATTTGGGCTATATTTCCATATGAAGGATTTAGGAGTTTGATGCCTTGCATTAAGGTAATGGAATAATTCTTTCCTGACCTTCTGGTTGCCAGAAGCCCTTAATGGAGGTGAAAATTAGTTTCAACTCTATATATTATACAACCATAAAAAAGAATGATCTTCTGATATGTGTTACAGTTTGGATGATCTTGAAAACATTATGCTAAGTAAAATAAGTCAGACACAAAAGGATAAATATTGTATGATTTCACTTATATGAGATTCTTAGAATAGGTAAATTTATAGAGGCAGAATGTAGGATAGAGATTACCATGGGCTCAAGGTAAGGGGGAATGGGCAGTTATTGTTTAATAGGTTTAGTTATTGTTTGCGATGATGAAAGATTTTGGAAATAGTGGTGATGGCTGTACAACTTTGTAAATGTTCTCAGTGATACTGAATTCCACACTTAAAAGTGGTTAAGGGGATAAATTTTATGTATATTTTATTACAAAATCAATTTATTTCATCTGTTACTATCTTCCAACATTGCTTGTGTGTAGCACTAATAATACAAAGACACTGTAAATATTTCTGAACATCGCTTAGACTGGGTATGTGACTAGCAGTTTGTTTTCTCTTGTCAGAATCTGATTGCTGAATTCAGATGTTTCTTAGAATAGCTAGCAAAGTATTTTTCTGGATTTTCACCAATTCCTTTTAAAAAATTAGTTTTTCTTCTAAAGGAGAGCAGAAAAACATTTGTTATCTCAAATGTTCATATACATATGTATAATAACTAGTATATATAGTGAGTATATGTATACATATACATATATCACTAATTACTTACATTTGAGAGACAAGCTGAAACACTCTGGAATTTCTTCCTTAGTGTTCTAGAATTTCTGGAATGTTTAAGCTCTTGACTTTAACACTGCATTTCTGTTAAAGAAAAATATATTCTGGAATTATTCTTGAAATACTGCCAAATAAAATAACTTGAGTGAATTGGCTTTTCCAGTGATTTCTAACATCCATAACAATTGAATGAATAGGGTTACTAATTTGGGTCAGATGATTTTTTTTTAAAGAAAGAAATTCTACAAAAAGAGTTTTCTTAGCCTTTTCATGTGAAAAAATTCTTGTGTTTCTTCTTCTTTTTACATGTCTCCTAAAATGTCATCCAATTTTATTTCAGGTTGCAACAAGGATAGTGTCCGAGCTGGCTGTAAAAAATGTGGATATCGTAAGTACATTAAAAAACATAATATTTCAAAGAGTGAATCATTGCCTCTTTGGGCTGTGTGATTTGGCATTCTGATTTCAGTGTCCTGATTTCAGCATAGTTCTGAAGCCCTATTAATGAGCCCGGGTTTGCAGATGATTCAGAAATTGCTCTGTCAGCCCTAAACAGTTCCTTTCTTCCCTGCTGTAGACTCAGTGACAGGCGGCTATATATTTAGTGACTAGCAAAGATGTCAAATTCAAGTGGGGTAGATTTAGGAGACTGGAGAGAGTATATTCAGGAAAAAAAAAGTATACATATACTTAATCTTTTACTCCTTGTCTTTCTAGATACTGGGTGAAAAGGGGAAAGCAGTGAAAATTATTTTTAAAGGTTTTTCCTGTTGATTAAATTTAGTCTTTTTAAGGATGAAATTGGTCCTAGAATTTCTGCTCACATGCAAAAGTTGATGTAAACAGTCATTCATCTCTATTATGATCAATGAAATGGAATAGAAAAGTAAACTTTAACATGTACAATTACATAACTTAAATTTGTAATTATGTACCACAAATATCATTTCTTTAGTTAAATGTAACAATTCCTAAAGCTTTGATAACAGGGAGAACAGTAGCTTTTGTTGTTTTATAAATTGGAGACCATGCACATGAGCCTGGATTATGGTTAATACTCCATATAAAATTAATTTATTAATTAATTTACATAGAAGTAGAGTTACATTTGATGCACAATGTTACATGAGCTTCAAACGTACAACATAATGTTAAGTTTATACTTCAAGCTGTGCTTGCCACAAGGGTAGTTACCATTGGTCACCATATAGTGATATTATAATAACATCGACTATATATATTCCCTATTCTGTACAGAAAAGTTATGTAAAAAATAAAAGATGTCCATGCAAGAACATGCACTAAGAGAGCACTCAGTACATAAATCTTCATTAAAAGGGCTCATAATGAAAGCATGCTGAGAGTACCAAGTCACATTCTTCCAAGCAAAGGCTGAAATGTGGCACAAGGGAATTTTGCTCAGTTAACAAAAGTGGGAGCATAAGCGTACATATCCTTCATTTAAATAAAAACTTGTAAAGACTATACTTTCATGTAAGAAATGACTGCAGTGAAATCTTTTCTGTGTTTTAAATTTATATGTATTTATTTCTGCTTTGTTTCCTTTCTTTAAATCTTTGCTAATTTCCATGTTCCATTTCTTGATTTAGGACTTAAGAACCTGCTCACTCATCCTCTCTCTCTTCCTTATATGCTGTTTTATTTACTTCAAAATCTAGAATGGACTTTCCAGTTTGTCTAAAATACCAGTTTATCTACTTGGACTTCTTTTTAAGGGGTATCTGGGTGGCTCAGTCTGTTAAGCATCTGCCTTCAGCTCAGGCCATGTTCCCCAGGTCCCTGGGATCAAGCCCCACGTCAGGCTTTTTGCTCAACGGGAAGTCTGGTTTTCCATCTTGGTCTGCCTGGCACTCCCCCTACTTGTTCTCTCTCCCTGTTTATCTCTGTCAAATAAGTAAATAAAACCTTAAAAAAAAAAAAGACTTATAGGAAAATAATAAAAATAATTTTTTGGAAATAGAGTATTTGTTGATCTAGTCTCCTTACTGTTATTTTATTTTACACAATGATGCAAGTATCTGTAGTAATTGGATTTTTTTTTTTTTTGAGAAGGCAGGTAAGCAGATAGGCAGTCTAAGTTTATTTCCTTCTGCTTTATTATTTTAATCTATCATTTTAATGATTAAGTTATTAAATAACTTCTCATTTGTCTCCTATGGAAAATTCAGTAATAGTTCCCTTCTGGGTTAAACTTGGGTTAAAGGGGTGCCTGGGTGGCCCAGTGGGTTAATGCTTCTACCTTCGGCTCAGGTCATGATCCCAGGGTCCTGGGATGGAGCTCTGCATCTGGTTCTCTGCTCAGCAGGGAGCCTGCTTCCACCTCTCTGTCTCTCTGCCTACTTGTGATCTCTGCCTATCAAATAAATAAATAAAATCTTAAAAAAAAGAACAAACTTGGGTTATAAACATCTCTTAAAGATGACGGTCTTTTCCATTTACATGTCTTTGTGATAGAAACTACATTTTAAAAATTACCTGTTATTTGCAGTCCAAAATCTTTGTCTTGATGGCAGATGTAATAGAGAAGTGCATGAAACTCTTTGAAATGTTTTTAATGCCTAAAAATGTGCATATTCATCAGTCAGTCACTAAAGAGTATTGCCTATTTTTGTGAAACTAATGGTTTAGGTTGTACTATTTAAAACATTTTAATACTTGAATGAAAAGATTTTATTGTCAATATGTTTCAATATTGGTTATATTGTTTTTAAGTTTCAAGTTAAGAGTGAGTGTGTTACTAAATAACATGATGTCACTTTTTCATGGAAGTTTCCTCAACAAAATAAGAATTTTTATTTCTGTGATAAGTTGTTGAGTTTTTTTGGAGTGGCAACTTCTGAATATTTAAAAGCTACAAGGTCACTAAGCCTTTTTCCATAGAATAAATGTCTCAAATAATTTTGATAGTTCTCAGAAAATATACCTTTAAAAAGTTCAGTTCAGTTTAGTATACTCAGTAGTTGAGCATTTGATCATAGGAGCAGGAAATAAAAACATACCAAATATCTTTAACGTTTATTTAACTTGAAATGCTTATTTATTAATAGACATTCATGATCTTTTCTTTGCCTGTGGGTCTGCTCATTATTGTTTCTCATAGACTTTTAAGTGCAGATATCTGAAATGCATTTGCTTCTTTTTTATAGTTTGTTTCTTCAGAGATAAGCAGTAAAAAATAGTAAATCTGAGTGCAAAATCATTTTATCTTTAGTTCTCATTAGCGGTAATACTGCCTCCCTCTACAGCCCCCCCCCCCGCCGGAAATCTGTGGCCTTTTTTTTTTTTTTTAAAGTTGTCCATACAGGGTTGAGGGCAACAGTAGGACATTTAGTATGTAGGGTATAGGGATTATAAACATCCTGTAATGTGTAGGGCAGTATTGGACAGTGAAGAATTGTCTGCCTCAGAATGACAGTGGCCACCCTCTTTGAGAATTTTTTCTCATTGTTTTGGGTTTTATTCCCCTCTATCCTGTACGGTCTTTTCTAGTACCTAAATTGAAAACTGCTTTTAAAAATAACTCATTTTTTTAAAAAATTAAAAAATATTAAAAATTAAAAAAAAAAATAACTCATTCAAATCTGGTGTTTCCAAAAGTACAACTTTGTTTTATAGAAACAGCCACTCTTTTTTGCCCCCACATTTATATTTTTGGCCTTACATGATTTTATATAGGCAAACATATCTAATAATAACAAATATGTCATGAAGCAAACTGTGCAGATTCAGGCTTATATGGGGAGGGATAAAAAAGTAGAGATACTATATGGTCTCCTATTTCAAAAATTTATGTGGGAAAAGTAAGGAACCGTCTTAGTCCTTATGGACTACTATAACAAAATACCACAAGCCCAGTAGCATATAAACAGAAATTATTGCTCATTGGAGAGGCTGTAAGTCCCAAGTTCAGGGTGCCAGCAAGTTTTCCAGGTCCTAGACTTTTCATTTTATATTCACATGGTGGAAAGGACTAGGGATTTCTCTGAAGTCTTTTTTATAAGGCAGTAATCCCATTCATGAGGGTACCAGCCTCAGAACCAAATAACCTCCCAACGGTCCCATCAACTAATACCATTCTCTTTGGGGATTAGAATTTCAACATATGAATTTTGGTGGGACACAAAGATTCAGGTCATAACAGGAACATACTGAATACAGTTGACCCTTGAACAACATAGGTTTGAACTGCACAGGTTTAGTTTTAAGTCTTTTTTTTTTTTTTTAAATAAATACAGTATAGCAGTAGAACAGGAACCACCATGTCTCCCCCTCCCCACCTGCACTTAGCCTGTAGAGTAGGCTAGAGTAATACCCGTTTCTTGCTCTTTTCCTGAGAATGTGGAAAATGTCCTTCCATGTGCAGTCCAGGGAAGGGGGATAACCAAGGGAAGCCAAAATACCTTTACCCTTCTCTCTAGATCACTTGTTCCACCTGATCCACTTTATGTGGCTCTAATGGAAAATGCTGTCAAGGAGTAAGCTGCCAGTTTCCCTACAATATTAGCTACCCTCTTCAGAAAATATTCAGCACCTTGGACAGTGTCCCACCCTAGGACCCACTCTTCTGTCTGGTGTTATCTTGCCCTTGGTGTCCTCCTGCACCCCCTTGGTCAGGGGGTTGTGGGGTGGCATGTTATTATGTGGCCCTTAGTTTCTTCACCAAGAATCCTTCCCCAGAGCCTGTTTCTTGCACCTCCTGGTTCAAGACCTCAATGAACTAGTTCTAGCCTTCTCTGCAAGTTTTCTCCACCATTGCTTTGTTTTTCATCATGTGTTTACTTGTATCTTACTTTTCTATCACATTAAATACAGTAGTTCAGTTTTGGGGGGAACCAGAAGTTTTATGTGGATTTTTGACTACCTGGAGATCATTACTCCAACCCCTGTGTTCAAGGGTCAACTGTAATTCCTGGAAGGGAATTCAGGATAAATGGAGGGTCTTATATTTAAGATATAATGTGTTTATATAGACTGAGGGGATACAGGAGATGTTTCAGATACAGGTGATAGGAAAAGATTAAGCAATTTCATCTAAGAGTTATAACAAGGATATCTCTGAACTTGGGAGGAAGCTAGGTGAGAATAAGTACAGATATTTCAGGTGTAGAAATAGAAAGTAAAAGGAGATGCTGTCTGGTAAACTTAGGAGGCAGAGCTGGCTATTTGGGAAGCGGGCCCTGAGTGGGACAGGAAAGTGGTTGAACAATAGTTTAAGTCAGGCATAAGTTTGGAAAAGTCACTGAGGAAAATAGGACAGATCAAAAAAAAAAAATGAAATGCTTTATGTTTGTGCTAACGTTCATCAATGTATGATTGTGCTCAAACGTTGCTTGACTGCTCAGGGATAGACACAATCCAAGGTTAGCTTTGAGCCAGAGTATTTGTTTTACAGTGAGGTATCATAGAAGAACAAGAATATGAATGAGTCAGAGGGGCTTATAAAAGAGTATTCAGAGAGTCAAGAATGAGAAATTTGATAGACTAGAAGAAAATAAAGGGATTGAGTGAGTTAAGGTCTTAAGATTCCAAAACAGATCGATGCATGGGTGTGAGTGAGAAAACTAGAAGGATAAAAGATTTGAGTCAAAGTACGATGTTGGAATTTAAAATTTCTGAGATGAACCACAATGAGATACCTCCTCACACCAGTCAGAAGGGCCTAAAATTAACAAGTCAGGAAATGACAGACGCTGGCGAGGTTGCAAAGGGGAACCGTCCTACACTGTTGGTGGGAATGCAAGCTGGTGCAATCACTGTTTTTTTCCTTAAAAAGTTGAAAATAGAGCTACCCTAAGATCCAGCAATTGCACTACTGGGTATTTACCCTAAAGATACAAATGTAGTGGGGCACCTGGGTGGCTCAGTCATTAAGCGTCTGCCTTCGGCCTGGGTCATGAACCCAGGGTCCTGGGATCGAGCCCCACATCGGGCTCCCTGCTCTGTAGGAAGCCTGCTTCTCTGTCTCCCACTCCCCCACCTTGTTTTCCCTCTCTCACTGTCTCTCTCTCTTTGTCAAATAAATAAATAAATCTTAAAAAAAAAAAAAAGATATAAATGTAGTGATCCGAAGGGGCACATGCACCCGAATGTTTGTAGCAGCAATGTCCACAGTAGCCGAACTATGGAAAGAACCTAGATGTCCATCAACAGATGAATGGGTAAAGAAGATGTGGTATATACAATGGAATACTATGCATTGATCAAAAGAAATGAAATCTTGCCATTTGCAGCGATGTGGATGGAACTAGAGGGTATTACGCTGAGTGAAATAAGTCAATCAGAGAAAGACAGTTATCATATGATCTCCCTGATAAGAGGAAGTTGAGAGGCAGCATGGGGGGTTTGTGGGTAGGAAAGGAAGAAATGAAATAAGATGGGATCGGGAGGGAGACAAACCATAAGAGACTCTTAATCTCACAAAACAAACAGGGTTGCCAGGGGGAAAGGGGTAGGGAGAGGGTGGTTGGGTTATGGATATTGGGGAAGGTATGTGCTATGGTGAGTGCTGTGTAGTGTGTAAACCTGGCAATTCACAGACCTGTACCCCTGGGACTAATAATACATTATACGTTATTAAAAAAATAAAAAATAAAAAATAAATTTCCGAGATGGATCACTTCAGGTTCTAACAAGGAGCATGGTGTGGCCATGGCATCTAGAATATCAAGGAACTGCGAAAAGCCATGCAACACTCTAGACTGCCCATTGAGTTTTGTGGAAGGGCTTAGGGTGAAGAACTCGAATAGGAGCCTGATTCCAAAGACTTCAGTGGATAGGCTTTGTATAGTGATGCCTTTGGCTCAGGTCATGATCCCAGAGTTCTGGGATTGAGCCCCACATCGGGCTTCCTGCTCAGCAGAGAGCCTGCTTCTCCCACTGCCCCTCGCTCAGCTTGTCCTCGCATGCTCGCTCCTTCTCAAGTAAAGAAATAAAATCTTAAAAAAAAAAAGAAAAAGAAAGAAAGCCCAGAGGATACTAATAATAAAGAGGTAAGCTGTAGAAAAGTGTTCCCAGTGAAGAGCCAAATATCCTTTAAAGCAAGTGGTGGAGGGAGCAAACTGCAAACAGGTATCACAGTCTGTCCATTAAGGATTACATGTTTCAGAAGATGTCATAAAAAGATTGGCAGAGGGGTGCCTGGCTGGCTCAGTGATTTAAGCCTCTGCCTTTGGCTCAGGTTGTGACTCAGAGTCCTGGGATTGAGCCCCACATTGGGCTCTCTGCTCAGCAGGGAGCCTGCTTCACGCCCCCACCCTGTCTGCTGCTCTACCTACTTGTGATATCTCTGTCAAATAAATAAATAAAATCTTAAAAAAAAAAAAAAGATTGGGAGAGAAAGGAGGGATTATCTGTTAGGTCAGGGGACCAGAAACCATATGAAGATAAGACTTCAAGGAAGATAAATGGATACAGAAGCCTGCATTTTTGGGTAGGAATCACAATGATAGTGATGTGAAGCTTGGTGGAATTAATTGTGTTTAATAATCGGAAAGTTTGTAATGTAGCCTTTATGCTCTCAGAACTGAGAACCTTAGGTAAAGCCAAAAGCTGATTTACTTAGCCCTTGTTCACATGGTCTGTATACTCCACATGCCAGGAAATACGTACATGAGCACCCTAATTATAAAACAGAAGTTCTTTTCATTCATTGACAGATCTTTATCAGGACAGTCTAAATCCAACGATAGGTTTTATTATTACTTGGCACTTGACATTACCCATCTAGCCACTCCTTGAATGTAGACAAGGGAGAATATACCTTTCCCTTTATTGGTACAACAAATGGTCATAACCTGACACCATGTATAAAGTACCTACTTGGTGCTAGAGTCTGGACTAAGTGCTTTAAAGATACAATTAATTGTGTCTCATTCTTTTTTTTTTTTTAAAGATTTATTTATTTGACAGACAGTCAGCAGAAAGGCAGGCAGAGAGAGAAAGGGAAGCAGGCTCCCTGCTGAGCAGAGAGTCCGATGTGGGGCTCCATCCCAGGACCCTGAGATCATGACCTGAGCTGAAGGCAGCGGCCCAACCCACTGAGCCACCCAGGTGCCCTAATTGTGTCTCATTCTTAAAACAACCCTATGAAGTAGGTTTCATGGTCTCCATTTTTATGAACATTCAAAAGAAAAGACTGATACCCAGATCAGTCGCCTCAGTGCAAACCCCCTCGGGCACTTACTAGCTTTGTGACATCAGGGAATTCGCTCTACCACCTGTGTCAGTTTCCTGTCTATAAAATGAAACAATTATAGCCCCTAGCTCCACAGAGTTGTTGTGAAGATTAAATTCGCTAATGCAAGGGTTGAGCTCAATGGTTTGCCATAGGAATTCCTCAATAATTATTACTGACTCTTATTACTGTTATAAATCAGAAAACAGGCTCAGGAGGATTTCTTTATTATTAAGTGGGAAAACTGGATATGTAATTTGTGAAACTTGACACTGTGTCATGGTCTTTTCCCCACCATTTGTAAAAATTGTGGTAAAATATATAACATATATATAACATAAAATTTGCTGTTTTGGGACGCCTGGGTGGCGCAGTTGGTTGGACGACTGCCTTCGGCTCAGGGCGTGATCCTGGAGTCCCGGGATCGAGTCCCACATCAGGCTCCCAGCTCCATGGGGAGTCTGCTTCGCTCTCTGACCTTCTCCTCGCTCATGCTCTCTCTCACTGTCTCTCTCAAATAAATAAATAAAATCTTTAAAAAAAAAATTTGCTGTTTTAAGCATTTTTAAGTATACAATTGAGGGGCATTAATTACATTCACAGTGTTGTACAACTGTCTCCACTGTCTATTCTGACACTTGTCATAACCCTAAACAGAAATGCTATAACCTCTATTTCTGCAGCTGCCCCTTGCCCCAGGCCCCAGACTCTGATGCACTTCCTATTCTATAAATTTGGCCATTCTGGATATATCATGGAAGTGTAATCATATTTGTACTTTGTATTTGTACTTTGTGGCTGGCCTATTTCCCTTCTTGTAACATTTCAGAGTCCATCCATGTTGTAGCCTATGTATGTGTGTGTGTCTGATATACCACGTTGTATAATTCATTCATCTGTTGGTAGGCACTTAGATTGTTTCCGTTTTTTTGTTATTGTGACTAATGGAGCAGTGAAAATCCATGCACAAGTATCTGCTTGAATCCCTCTTTTCAGTTCTTTTGGGTATATGCTTAGGAGTGGAATGCTGGGTCATCTGTGTCAGCTTTTTGAGGAGCTGCCTAACTGTTTTCCACTAGAAATTTTATATTCCCACTAGAAATATACAAGAATTCCAATTTCTCTTGCTGACATTTATTTTTCTTTTCCTTTTTTTTTTTTTTAATAAGTGTAGCCATCCTCGTAGATAGGAAGTGATATCTCAGTGTGGTTTTGATTTCATTTTCCCTAATGACTGATGATGTTCAGCATCTTTTTATAGTCTTATTGGACATTTGTATATCTTCTTTGGATTAATGTCTATTCAAGTCTTCCATCCATTTTTCAGGTGAGTTGGGGTTTTTTTTTCGTTTTTTTTATAGATAGTTTCTGCTTTAATTAACAAAACAGCGATAGTATTTTGTAATGCAGGTGTTTTACAGTTTTAAAAAATATACAATTAGTTTACAATATGGCCTCTTAATTTGCTGTTTTATATGAAAATTATTAAATTATTAAACTTTCTGAAATATTTTAAAAAATTATCTTGTTACTTTTGTGTTACTATAATATGCTAATTTTTATACTTTTGGGGGATGTTATATTAATATTCATGATTACTTTTATTTATTTTGTTCTTGAGTTACAGCTCTTGTGTAGATACTGGATGTTAAACCCTATCAGATATATTATTTGCAAATATTTTCTCTTATTCTATAGGTTATTTTTTCACGTTCATAATAATTTCTTTGCAAAAAGGTTTTTAATCTTGATGAGGTCCAGTTCATCATTTTTTTCTTTTGCTGGTGCTGTTGGTAATTTCTTTTTAGATTTATTTATTTATTATTTGAGAGAGGGAGAGTGAGTGGGAAGGGCAGAGGAGAGGAAGAGAGACTCTCAAGCAGACTCTATGCAAGGTGTAGAGCCCAACACAGGGCTTAATCCCACAGCCCTGAGATCACCCCCTGAGCCCAAACCAACAGTCAGATGCTTAACCGACTGCACCACCCAGGCGCGCCAGGTGCCATTGGTGTTTTATACCTAAGAATCCTTTGCCAAATTCAAGGTCATGAAGACTGACCCTTTACTGTCTCCTAAGAGTTTTATGGTATTAAATCTTACATTGTTAAGTCTTTGATCCATTTTGAGTCAGGCTTGCATATGATATGAATAAGATGTTCAACCTTATTATTTTGCATACGAAAATCAAGATGTTTTGGCACCATCTGTTGAAGAGACGTTCATTCCCCAGTGAGCAGTCTTGACACTCTTGTCAAAAATTGATTGGCCATATGTATATGGTTTATTTCTGGGTTCTTAATTCTGTTCTGTTGGCCTGTATGTTTATTCTTGTGACAGTACCATCCTGTTTTGATTACTATAATTTTGTGGAAATTTTTGAAATCAGGAAGTATGAGTCTTCAACTTTTATTCTTTCTCAGGATTGTTTGGCTAGTCAGGGCACCTTGAATTTGGGAGTAATCAGCCACTAAAAGGTTGTAACTTGAAATGTCTCTGTGTATCTGTGGCCAGAATTTGTTTCTGGTCACCTAAGAACTTTCTGATCATTGTCTGCTTAGAGTCCATTTAGATAAGAAGTCACAAGAACTGTAATTTGGAATACGATTATTTCCTAATTTTGTTCACTTATTCCCCCAAGAGGAAAAAAAAATAGAAAACTCTATTTGTAGCTTCATGGGCCACTTGTCTTAAGATTAGTTTAGGGTCAGTTTCATTGAAGTAAAGGTAAAATGCATGTGAGATGGAGCTTGCTGCCAGTGTGACTGCAGTATTTTATTTACTTTAAATATTCATTGTAGTATGAAGTGTTTGGGTGCAGAGCTAGCTTAAGTAAAGAGCATAGTATATCATCAGGAGTTCTGATCAAAATGGCAAGCTGAACCAAGATTGAAGGTCCTCCTTATGCTTTGAACACAGAAATAATGAGAAAACCAGAATAACAACAACAGAAATAACCCAGCTCAAATGAATGAAAGGGAACTTCCAACTGCTGGAAATGAAAAGGAACTCAAAGCCAGAACAGGGAATAATAGCTGAAAACGATGAGGTCCACAGGCCTACTGGGTAGACTTCTATGGATAGGGAATGAAGCCTCAGACCACTGTGGGATGGTAGCATGGCTGGGATGGGAACTCTTGCATAAAGCCCGACTTTTCTAAAGGCTGCGAAGTGGGGATTAGAAAAATCACATTCACTATCTAGGGAGAGTGGCAGAAAACTTTATTGTATGAATTCCTGCAAAATAATAATCAGAAGAAAAGGAATAATCAAGAATTGGCAACCCAGGCTTATACCATGTGTAAGTATGAGGAGTAAATTTACACTGCCTCCAGCGAGGCAGGAACTGTTTTTCCAGGTTAAGAAATTAATATTGAAAATTGATCTGGTAGTGGGGCACCTGGCCTGTTCAATTAGTAAAGTGTGCAACTCTTGATCTAGGGGTTATGAATTCAAGACCCATGTTGAGTGTAAGAGATTACTTTAAAAAAAAGTGTGACGGGACTGGAAGAGATTATGCTGAGTGAAATAAGTCAAGCAGAGAGAGTCAATTATCATATGGTTTCACTTATTTGTGGAGCATAACAAATAGCATGGAGGACAAGGGGCATTAGAGAGGAGTAGGGAATTTGGGTAAATTGGAAGGGGAGGTGAACCATGAGAGACTATGGACTCTGAAAAACAGTCTGAGGGGTTTGAAGTGGCGGGGGGGTGGGAGGTTGGGGTACCAGGTGGTGGGTATTATAGAGGGCATGGCTTGCATGGAGCACTGGGTGTGGTGAAAAAATAATGAATACTGTTTTTCTGAAAATAAATAAATTGGAAAAAAAAAAAAGTGTGGGCTGCACGTGGGTGGCTCAGTGTGTTAAAGCCTCTGCCTTCAGCTCAGGTCATGATCTCAGGGTCCTGGGATTGAGCCCCATATCAGGCTCTCTGCTCAGCAGGGAGCCTGCTTCCCTCTCTCTCTGTCCCTGCCTCTCTGCCTATCTGTGATCTCTCTGTCAAATAAGTAAATAAAATCTTTAAAAAAAAAAAAAAGAAGGGATTGGTCTGCATATGATTTAACTCATATGTGAAATTTAAGAAACAAAACAAATGAACACAAGGGAGAAAATAAAGAGAGACAAACCAAGAAACACACACTTCATGTTAGAGAATAAACTGAAGGTCCATGAAGGAGGTGGGTAGGAGATGGGTTTCATAAGTCATAGGCATTAAGAAAGACACTTAGAATGAGCCCCTGGTGCTATATGTAATTGATGAATCGCTACTTCTAAACCTGAAATTAGTATTACAGTGTATGTTAACTAACTGGAATTTAAATAAAAATGTGGGGAAAATTGGACTAATATCAAATTAGATAAAGAAACTTAATTGCAGCTATATGTCTTTGGTTTTTGTTTTTTTTTTAAGATTTTATTTATTTATTTGACAGAGATCACAAGTAGGCAGAGAGGCAGGCAGAGAGAGGAAGGGAAGCAGGCTTTCTGCCGAGCAGAGAGCCCCCGGGGCTCTATCCCAGGACCCTGAGATCGTGACCTGGGCCGAAGGCAGAGGCTTTGTGGACTATCACCTAGTAAAGTAAAATACATTTGGATGTATTTTAAAAGAATGTATATCACACTGTAGGATAGAGTGCCGCTGTACCACCCAGGTGCCCCCGCTATATGTCATTATTAATAAAACAACAGAAAATTAAAGACTGTAAAAATTTTCAAAATAAAGGGATTGGGGAACGAAGAGGAGATAGATTAAATATCATTGATATTTAGTGGTTTTTCTCACAAAAATGATAACTTCATATGATTAAACTAATAACAACGAAAAGAGCCTGGTAGAGAAATTTCAACATCAGACTTTGGAACAAGAGCAGTATTAGGAATAGAGATTCAAGAACAGTGAAAAAGGTAAAATGATAATGATCTTGATTGTGCTTACTAATATAGTCTCCAAAAATTTATAGTAAAAACTGTATTACAAGGAGAAATTGGCAAATTTTTGATGATAGAGGTGTTTAGAAATTACACTATCAGAAGTTACTAGACAAAAAAAAAAATACAATGGAGAAGATTAAACAACAAAATAGACATAGCACTCTATCCTACAGTGTGATATACATTCTTTTTTTTTTTTTTTTTTTTACATTCTTTTTAAAATACATCCAAATGTATTTTACTTTACTAGGTGATAGTCCACAAAATAAATCTCAGCAAATAGCAAATAACTGATCTCATACAGACCCTACTTTCTGGTAGCAGTGTAATAAATTTATAAAACAACAAAAGCATAATTTGAAAACTCCATATGTTTGTAAACTAAAAAGAATACTTTTGATTCATTTGGAAAGAAATCACAAAGAGGAAACTTGTTTCTAGCAGTATGGCAAACTGGGTCCTCTTGCAAACAATTAAGAAACTTGTATAAAATGTACAATACATATATTAGTTACAGTAGTGTTCTAGGAAGAAAATAACTAGAAGATAACAATCCAAGGAAAACAGAAATTCAAAGAGGTAAGACCTGAGGGTATTTCCTGAACCCAGTGTTCATGAACTTGTGTTTTCTGTGGGTTGGCAGAGTATAACAGATAAAAGCAAGGCGT
The DNA here is from genome assembly GCF_020171115.1 of Neogale vison. Taxonomy (NCBI): domain Eukaryota; kingdom Metazoa; phylum Chordata; class Mammalia; order Carnivora; family Mustelidae; genus Neogale; species Neogale vison. The sequence goes on from NC_058091.1 coordinate 223,259,759, forward strand.
GGGGTCCTGCTTAAGATTGGGACTCTAATAAGAGGTGTTCTTGTATAAATGTAGAACTTACAAAGGATTTCACACTTAAAGTAAGAGGACTAGAAATAAACCCTAGCATAGAGTTAGAGTAAGTCATTAATGGATCGTGGAATCAATTATGTGGTTACCATCAGCACTGTGTGTTGTTTCTTATGTTTGTTTTATATTTGAATATCAAATGTAGTAATGCTTGAGGTAACTTTTTGTTTCATTGTTAATGTGTTAGTGTGTATCTGTATTTGAATGTGTATATAAGTGCAAAACATAATTTTGAGTGGCAAAAACTAATTGCAGACTGATAGGTAAGTATAATTGAGTTTAGGTTATAAAATAATGCAGTGTTTTGGAAAGATAAATACCAACTGTAATATACCAGCTTCCAAAGACAGAATAATGGGATTAGGACAGTGTTCCAAGGAATGGTGCAAGATCCCCACCTTTGTGTGTGTATGTGTGTGTGCACGGGTGTGTGTGTACAGTACTTCTGCAAACATTTACTTTAAAAAAAGAAAGCTAAGTGAATATGACAAAATGTTAACATGTGGGTGATGGGCACTTGGGTATATATTGGCTATATAATTTCCTATACTTTTGTGTTATTTGTACTATATGATTTTTGAAAAAGCTGTATCATGCACTAAGTGGGTAACTATTACAGTTTTATAATAGGGAGAGTCTTTAGAGGATGAATGATATCAGAATGAGATTTTTTTTTTTTTTTCAGAATGAAATTTTTATTTAAGTGTTCTGTAGAAGAGCACCCTGGATGGCGCAGTTGGTCGAGCTTTTAACTTGATTTCGGCTTAGTTCATGATCTCAGGATCATGAGATGGAGCCCTACATTGGGCTCAGCAAGGAGTCTGCTGGAGTTTCTCTCTCCCTCTCCCTCTGCTCCTCCCTATACACACTCGCTCTCTCTCTAAAGTGAATAAATCTTTAAAAAAAAAAAGTTACATTATTATGACACCTTTAATTAGATGAAAGCTGTGTAGTTGCTATGTAATTAAGTACATAAAAAGGGAAAATACAGGAAGTGTGATATAGCCAAAAATGCTTGTTAAATTAGAAGCCCTGATGAAGAAAGGAAGTTCTCTCTCTTGAGTGGTTCATTCAGGGAAAGCAACCTATCACCCACTGAATAATCAAAGTTTAGACATTGTATTTTTTTTAAAATTGTAACTTGTTTCTTAACCATGAGGCAACAAACCACAAATACATGATGTATATATTATTTTGTCTTTCACGTTTTTGTGTGTTTGTTTTACTTAGCTGGTCACCTGACATTTGAATGCCGCAATTTTCTCCGAGTGGACCCCAAAAGGGACATAGTTTTGGACGTGAGCAGCACCAGCAGCGAAGAGAGCGAGGAAGAGCACGCAGAACTGAGTAAATCACAGGCGCTACAAGAAAAAAGTGAGTGGTGCTTTTTCTTTCCCTCCATCCTTTAGAAATATTTCCAAACTTCCTGCCTATGATTATGTCATGTTCATTGTCCTCTTGTATTGATCAGTTAGATAGGTCGTGTATTTTATGTAATGGGTATTGCATAGGTAAGGAAATAGGCTTTGACTATTCTAAGTACTTTGCCCGAAATCAAACAAGTGATCAGTGTTAGAACCAGGAGGCAAGTCTGTTTCTGATTCCACAAGGCAGGTTTTGTTGTGTTTCCATCACACTAAGATGTGTCACATGATACAAAGCTTCTGATTTGAGACTTGGTTTCTAGACCTGTTTGGCCATTTTGTAGCATGTGCCTTTCAGCAAGTCATTTAACCACTTCGAGCCTTAATTTCCTTGTGGGGTATCACAAAGAACTGGTGTGTCAAGTCACACTCACTCCAATCAGAGTTGTTCACTGGTAGCCAGATTTACTAGTAATTTCAAGTATATACATGACATGAGGCATAGGGAAAGCTGCAAGGGTTCTAGGACCACCAATACAGCTCCCCACGTGTTTTCTTTCTACTTCAGAACACACTCTGGGCAAGATTAACATGAGTTTTCTTCATTACTTACCCAAAAGAAAGTCCTTTAATCATGAAATATCTCAATTTTATATCCATATAGTCCAAGGAGCCATGCCTCATAAATCCATAAATCCCAGGATTAGGTACCATAAATAATCTTAGGCAAACCAGCTACATCCTACTTTAAGCAATCTATAAATAAGGATTCTCTTGCCAGCAACTTGATTATGGACCTCTAGCTTTCAGAACTGTGAGGAAATAAATTTCTGTTAATTAAGCACAACACCCTCCTCCTTCTGTCCAACTATTCTCTAGTTAGGAAATACCATTCATTTGTTTCCAGGAGGTCTGTCATTAGCCTGTTTAGGAAGAGATTTGACTAAGTTAACTTTTTTCTCTCTTGGGGGCATCCTCCTCTCTCCTCAAAGAGAAGATTGCATACCTACTGATTAACTATTTCTTTCCCATCTTGTGTATAAAATGGCCCATCCTTGCAGTGGGGTTTTTAGGGATAAAATATAATGTTGTAGGTGAAAATACTTTGTGAACTTCAAAATGCCATGTGGTAGATATCACACAGAATAAAAATGCAACTTACTTGCATATGGGCTTAGGCATGGAATGAGAGAGATACAAAATGTTAAAATCTTATTTTAGCTCATCAGAGAATAAACCATGTACCTTTTAAAACTTTTTAAGTTTTCCACATTATATCTAGTGAATGTAAGTGAAGTCAAATGCCAGCATAGTAGGACGGGCTGAGAAGGCAAGAGGAGGAGAGTCCTAGAAAGGGCAAGCAAGACTTACATTACATATGAGTACATACAGCTTCAGGTAAAGAAAGCTTCTTGGCTGTACACACTTGATTTTATTACCTACTGAAACACCACTGAAGTGAGAGTGGAAGAATTTTTTTAAAAAAGCATAAACCCGGGCGCCTGGGTGGCTCAGTGGGTTAAGCCGCTGCCTTCGGCTCAGGTCATGATCTCAGGGTCCTGGGATCGAGTCCCGCATCGGGCTCTCTGCTCTGCAGGGAGCCTGCTTCCTCCTCTCCCTCTCTCTGCCTGCCTGTCTGCCTGCTTGTGATCTCTGTCTGTCAAATAAATAAATAAAATTTAAAAAAAAAAAAAGCATAAACCCACAAAGGCAAAGAAAATGATATAGGAAGCAGTAGTAACAAAATTTTGAAAAGCAGGTGGGTTTAGGGATAATGGACAGCACACTTGAGAAAGCTCAATCCTTGAATAGTAGGAAGTCACCTGATAGTATATACTTTAAAACTCCCCAAAGACTTGGTAATGAGTCCTTAGGTACCTCTGTAAAGACATCTGTAAGTCTAAAAACAGAAGGACTGGTTAAAAATCTGAAGTAATCCCCTTCAGTTCCCTTTGCCTACTCAGTGAAGCCAGATGTCTTCCCTCTATCACCTCAGCAGGCTACGGGTGTTAGAAATAGACCCACACAAAGGCACATTGTTACAAAACTTTGTATCATAGGAAATAAGGAGAATATAATTCACACTTCAAGAGTCCAGGATAAAACAGGTCATAGGTGAAAGATCAAGAGTCAGAATAACTTTGCTCTTCTGTAAAGAAATACTGGAAGCTAGTAGATGTGGATAATGCTTTCAGATTTTTGAAGGAAGATTATATCCAAATGAGAATGATATACCCGCCCAAATTATCAACCAAGTGTCAAATAGAATAAAGGCCTTGTGGCAGGCATTCAAAGTAAAGAGAGAGAGAGAGAGAATGGAAGGAAGGAAGGAAGGAAGAATTACCTCTCACGTACTCTTTCTTAGAGCACTGATTCCAGAGGTTTCTAACAAAGTAAGGGAGTAGACCCTAAAAAGGAAGACTTTATAGAAATAGAAGAGATAAGAAGGGAGTCTCTAGGGCACTTGTAGAGGCAGTCTCAGGAAGGCAACCACTCCCGTCATAGAGACCAGGCTGAAAGAGCAAAATGAAGACTGTAGGAGAGAAAGGCTAAGATTGTCAATTCCACAGAGACAGTTCCTACCCCATCTATCTCCACTGTCCTATCTAAAAATAAAGAACAAGAAAACCCAAAACCAAACCAAAACAAAACAAAACTCTAGGTTTAGTAAGGCTGCTAGAGAACACATAATTTAAACCTAGTTTTACAGGAAAGGAGCTGAGGACAGGTAACTAACTTGTCACCATAGTCACCCCAGGTCACTAACTTGTCACCATGAAGGCAGCATTGTGATCCATGTTTCTTACCTACTTGTCCTATAGTGTTTACAGTGTGGTGCTTTCCTGCCTTAGAGATTACCCAGTCTATTGGTTCTTGACCTTTTTTCCCTCACCACATCAATCTTGAAGGAGAAAGTACACCCTCATCATGAATAGTGGCTTAGTCTAGAGGTGACTTTTGAATCAGAAAACTTGGGGCAAATCTTACCCTGGCAGGAAAAGGGAGGGAGTTAACATACCATATACCAGAATAGTGAGTAGTTGGTCAGACTTCCTTGTTAGAATCAGCTTTCCCTTAACTTCACATTGAGAATGACTAACTCAATACAGACTTTTTTTTTCCCCCTTAAAAAGATACACTTGCTTACCGTCACTTAAATGCTCAGAACTTGTTTCCAAGTCTCATGGCTCCCACACAAGACAGTGCTTATTTCAGGATATCTTGCAGATTTCAAAAAGTATTATAAAAGGGATCCATATTTATTTCATGGTCATCTGGTGGAAGCCCAGTGACCCCCTACTCAAATAAACAATAAACTGGGTTCTAAATACAGGAAGAAAAGGTATACAGAGGTAGTGGTTCTTAGTTGCATTGATAACTTTCTGATGCTGCTCAGGATCTCTGAGGGTAAAACACGGACTTGCTGAGTGTGAGTTCTCATGCCATAAGCTTTAGTGGTACCAAGGGCTCCTAAATCCTTCCTTGGTTCTTGGAGGTGGGGAGCTCTTTTATCGGCTCTTTTGAATAAGTTATGGTTTGGGGGTACTTTTTTGGTTGACAATAAAAATGGGGAGCCAGGAGAAAGCAAAGAATTTTTAGTATACTTAACGTTAATTAGTTGTTCTGCTTTTATGAAATAGAGACATAAGGGGAAGAGAGCTAAATGTCACCAAATAAAACTCAAAACTTATTTTTGTTTAAGTTATATTTTTTTCTTTTGTTTACATTTGTTTCTATTATATAGCATATTTTTCAATGTATTTAATGTATTTAAAGAATTAAAAGAACATAATTTGATCTTTCATTTAAAACAAAAGTCCAAATGACAAATACATCAATTTTTGACACAAATTAGATAATGTGAGAGCAGGACTTGGCATGGATGAGAACAAGTTGTTGTCTTACAGTACAACAACCTGGAACCCATGCAGCCTTATAAAATTATATTACAAGTGCTGTGAACAGGGAAAGAGTCAATAATCTGTACCTAACAAGAATTTAAAGATCTTATTGATTCACTGTGTATGTTTGTGTGTGAGCATGCTTTCTGTTCAGTGGCATTACAATGAGTTAGTAAGCTTTTTAAGGTTTTATAGTATATTTTGAACTTGCTAAAGAAACTTGCCTTTGGAATTATACATGATAGTAGCAAATATCTGAAGTCCTATTTATGTTATAGTATGCAGAAAGCCAAAGTAAAAGGATTTTACTATTTCCAAAGGACCCAAGAAATCAAGAGTATGGATTTTTTTCTCATTCTATTTTACCTAGCATCATTCAATATTAATCAGCTATTTACCTGTAATCAGGGGGTAGTCCTCTCCTGATATCTCATCCCTTAATATTTTATGATATTCTTTTAGTGCAGTCCACAAAAGAAATGTTGTATTTTGACAAATTTGGGGGTTTGGGCTTCATTTGATGTTTTGGTATGATTTTGTTTGTTTAAGAAAGGTTTATGTTAAGTTCAAACTTGATATTATTTAAGGATGGTTGATACTGAATGCTGCCCAGGAGAAAATACCACAGTCAGGTATTTGTATGTTACCATAATTGTGTCTCTCATTCCCTTTAGTACCTGCTGGAATCAGATTCAAGAAAATGACTTACAATGGTGGTTTCAGTCTTCATAAAGATAGGGCTTAAGTGAATCCATAGCATGATTAGAATAAAACTAGTATTTGGCTCAAAATGTACTTTTCGAGGAGGGCCTGTATTGCATAGAGCACTGGGTGTGGTGCATAAACAATGAATCTTGGAACACTGAAAAAATTATTTTAAAAATGTACTTTTCATAAGAAGCTACAAAAGATATTTGCTAAGTAGTTGATTAGAAGTCACAAAAGTGAATGGAAATTTAGACTAATGGATCTAGGTTTGGAACCACTTGGGTATTGAAATGCAATGGGAGTAAACTACACACCTGGTAACATACGCAAAGATGTAGCGGCTGATGCTGCTGGTGCTACTAGGTGGTCCTTTCTTGTTATCCCAAAGTTGTTTCCCAAGCACTGGGTCATATCCTGTGATACCTGTGTGTTACACAAGAGACTACCACTCTTGCTGAACATTAGAAACGTTAAGTGGTAAAGTACATAGGGGCTTTTTGCCTTCAGTTTTGTACTCCAAAGGTTAATTGTATCATTTTCCAAGAAAATACTGTTTTGAAAAAACTCAGATTCTTTTCCCTATGCCTATTACATTTCAATATCCTGACTAAGAAGGAACTTCAATAAATAGAGGTGGAATCATTTTAAGAGTGGTGGTATCGAAACACTGAACTGTCTAAATCAAACTTTTTTTTGTCTTCAGTGCTTGAATTCTCATATACCGTTACTGTTAGTATTGCTACTTCCTAAGTGTTGTAATCAGGGAAAATGATTTCTTGAGTTCTAGAATTATTTCTTTTTTATTGGAACTAATTTCTGTATGTAACCGAGACACTGGATTCCTTATCCATCATTCCTAAATGGAAGTAGTTATTTTTCCCCTAGCTACTTATTTGCTTGGTTTCTTACAACTTTGCAGGAAGGGCATGTTTATAGTAGTCATTCTGAACTTACAGATACCAAAAAGATCTGCTCAAGAGAAAGCTAAAGTGACTATTTTAATGTCAGATCAAGTCAATTTCAAAACAAAGAATATCACTAGGGATAAAGAGGATTTCTTTGTAATGATAAAAGTGTTAGTGCAGAGGACATCTGAATTCTAAGTGTTTATGAACACTAAGTGATTATGCCCCTAATTACAACTTCAAACTGTATGAGACAAACTGCTAGAACCACCAGGGAAAATCCTTGTAGGTAAATAAATCCACAATTATAGTTGGAGATCTCAGCATTCCTCTCTCATTAATTGATGGAACAGGTAGACAGTAAATCAGAAAGGATATGTAAGAGTTGAATAACACTGTCAACCAACTTGACCTATTCAGTGCTTGTAGAACACATCACCCAACAATAGCAGAATACACATTTGTTTTCAAGAGCAGGTAAAACATTTACCTAGATAGACCTTATTGTATGCTATAAAACAAGTCTCAATACTTTTTGAAGGATTCACATTATACAAATTATGTTCTCTATCCACAGGGGAATTAAGTTAGGAATTTAATAATACCTTCTAACAAAATTTCCTAATATATGTAATCTAACATATTTCTAAATAATCCATTAGGTCAAAGAAAAAAGGCAAAAGGAAATTAGAAAGTATTTTGAACATAACACGGTGTAACATTTATGGGATGCTCTTGTGGGGTGAGCCTCTGCCTTCGGCTCAGGTCATGATCTCAGGGTCTTAGGCTCTCTGCTCAGCAAGGAGCCTGCTTCCCCTCTCTCTGCCTGCCTCTTTGCCTACTTGTGATCTCTCTCTCTCTCTCTCTGTGACAAATAAATAAATAAAATATTTTTTTTTAAAAAGGCAAATTTACAGCACTAAATTCCTGTATTAGAAAAGAAGAAATGTCTCAAATTTATAATGTAACCTCTGCCTTAAACACTAGAAAATGAAGAGTAATGAAACCCAAAGTGAGCAGAAGAAAGAAAATAAAAAAAGGTCAGAGATGAAATCACTGAAATGGAAAATAGAAAAACAATAGAGGAAATTAATAGAACCAAAAGCAGCCCTTTGAGAAGATCTATAAAATTGAAAGATTGCTCTCCAAACTGATAAGTAAAAATCAAAACAAACAAACAAAAACCCCAGTATCCGAAATTAAAGAAATGACAACACTCCAAATTATAAAGGTGCTAAAATAATGGAATACTGTTAAAGACCTTATTGCAATAAATTGGACAACTTAGATAAAATGGACAGTTACTTAAAACATACAAACTACCAAAACTCTTTGAAGAAGAAATAAACTGAATGGCTTGCATGTACTAAAGAAGTCAAATATTTAGTTTAAAAACTTTCAACAAAGAAAACTCCATACCGAATGGCTTCTCTCTTAATTCTACCAGATGTTGAAGGAGAAATAATACCATTTCTACATAAAATCTTAAAAATTGAAGAGGAGGGAGTACTTTCCAACCTAATTTATAAGACCAGCATTCTTCTGATAACACTACAAATAGAGACTCCTACAAACACAGGCACAAACAATTTTAAGCAATTAAAAGAATTTTAGCAAATCAGATCCAGCAATATGTGAAAAGGATGTTATGACCAGGTGGTGTTTATCCCGGCACTATAAGATATGTTTTAATTCAAACCCAACCAATGTAATTCACCATTTCAATATTCTTTTAAAAAGAACACCTATATGATATTACAGCATTTTAAGAAATTATATGAGGAAGTCCACTGTCCGTTTTTGATAAAAATGCTCAGCAAACTAGGAAAAGAAAAGAACTTTATCAACTTGATAAAGGACATATGTTTAAAAAAAAAAAAAAGGAAGATTACATAATACCTAATGGCGAAAGACTGAATGTTTCTGTAACATAAGAATCGAAACATAGATGTCCACTCCTACCACTTCTGCTCAACATTGTAGTGGAGAGTCCAGCCACACAATAAGACAAGAAAAATCATCAAAGGCATCCAGATTGGAAAGGAAAGAGTAAAAGCTATATACTGATGACTTGGTCCTCTATATAGAAATCCTGTAGGATCTACCAAAAAAAAACAAAAAAACAAAACCAAAACCAAAAACAAACAAACAAAAAATAAGCTTATAGAAACTAGTAACCTGAAAACTAAGTTCAGCAAAGTTGTAAAATACGAGACTGACCAATGGGCACAAATTAATTGTATTTCTGTATTTTGACAACAAACTATCAGAAACTGAAAATTTAAAAATACCTTTTATAACAGCATTAAAAATGTGAAATACTTAGGAATAAACTGACAAAAGATGTGCAAGTCTGGAACATACAAAACATTGTGAGGGAAATTAAAGAAATGAATGAATCAAAAGATAGACCATATTCGTGGAATAAAAGATTAAATCTTTTTAGGATGTCTGTTCTCTCATTGAACACTATATCAAAAACTAATGATGTACTATGTATTGGCTAACTGAATTTTTTAAAAAAAGAGAGGTGTCAGTTCACCCCAACCTGATTTATAGATTCAAACTAATCACAATCAAAATTGTAACAGACTGTTTTAGAAATTGACAAGCCACTTTAAAGGTCTTGTGGAAATGTAAAAAACTAGAATAGCTAAAATACTTTGAAAAAGAGTAATAAAGTTGGAGGACTAGCACAACCTATTTCAGGGTTTGGTGTAAAGCTCCAAGTAATTAAGGCAATGTGGTATTGATGTAAGGATAGATCCATGGAACAGAACAGATCTGTACATTTATGGCCAATTGATTTCTTTGAACTTTTTATTTTCAGAGAATTGTAGATTCACATGCAGCTATAAGTGATAATACAGAGAGCACTTTGTACACTTTATCCAAGTTTCCTTCAATGATAACATCTTCCAAAATTGTAGTACAATATCACAACCAGGATTCTGACATTGATAAGAATCAAGATAATATTTCTATTAAAGTCACAGCCACTTCCCCTTTGTCCTTACTACCTTCTTTATTTTTTTTAAGATTTTGTTTATTTGACAGACAGAGATCACAAGTAGACAGAGAGGCAGGCAGAGAGAGAGAGAGAGGAGGAAGCAGGCTCCCTGCTGAGCAGAGAGCCCGATGCGGGACTCGATCCTGGGAAGCCTGCTTCCTCCTCTCTCTCTCTCTCTCTCTCTCTCTGCCTGCCTCTCTGCCTACTTGTGATCTCTGTCTGTCAAATAAATAAATAAAATCTTTAAAAAAAAGAATCGCATTAAAAATGTATATCAATTTAGGAAAATTAACATCTTTACTATGTTGTCTTCCCATCCATGAACATGATCTGTCTCTCCATTTATTTAGATCTTTGATTTCTTTACTCAGCATTATGTCATTTTCAGCATAAAATCCTGTACATGTTTTATTAGTTTTATACTTATAAATATTTCTTTTTAAAAATACTTATAAATGGTGTATTCTGAATTTTATTGTCTCTGTTTATTACTAGGCTATTTTGAATTTTGTTGTCTCTGTGTTTATAACTAGTATATAGAAATGCAATTCTTTTGTCCATGTTTACACTAAGAGTTTTTTGTAGATTCCTTGGGATTTTCTATGTAAACCAACATATCATCTGCAAATAGGAGTGGTTTTATTTATTTCCTTTTGATTTGTAAGTCTCTTTTTTCTTGGGTTTTTTGTTTGTTTGTTTGTTTGCTTTTTCTCTATTACCATACCTCGAGCTTACAGCACTGTGTTGAGAAAGAGTGGTGAGAGAAGACATTCTTACCTGGATTCTAATCCTAGAGGACAAAAGCATTTATACTTTGACCATTATGTATAATGTTAGCATTAACTATTATGTAGTCATTCTTTATCAAGTTGAGAAAGATACTCTCTATTCCTGTTTTTTCTCAGAGTATTTATTGTGGAATAGTTGTCAGATTTTTGCCAAAAGCATTTTCTGCATTGATCAGTATGATATTATGATTTCTCCTTAGCTTGTAAATATGGTAGATTATATTATTGATTTTTGAAAACTGAACCAGTTCTGCACCCCTGAATTCTATTTGCTAATATTTTATTAAGGATTTTTCCATTTATATTCATGAAACATGTTGGTCTATAGTTTTCTTGTTTTGTACTATATTAGTCTGACTTTGGTATCAGAGTAACAGTGACATAGAATATTGCAATTTCATTCTCTTCTATTTTTTTTTTTGAAAGATTGAATAAGATTTGTATAAGAGTGTTGTTAATTTTTCTTTAAATGTTTGGTGAACTTCTTCAGTGAAGTTCTCTGGGCCTGAAGATTTCTTTTTAGAAGTTTTTAAATTACAAATTCAATTTCCTCAGTAGTTAAAGGGTTTTTGAAATATTCTGTTTCATGTGAAATAAGTTGTGGCAGTTTGTTTTTTGAGAAAGGGGTTCATGTTGTCTAAGTTGTCAGATTTATTTCAGTTATCCTTCTGATGTATACAGGTCTGCACTGATATCCCTTTTATCATTCCTGACACTGTTAATTTCTGTCTTTTTTTTTTTTTCTTTCACATTTTGCTAGAGACTTGTCAGGTTTATTGACCCAGCTCCTTTTCTTATTCTTTTTCTCTATTTTTTTTCCTGTCTTCAATTTCATTAATTCTTGTGCTTTATTATTTTCTTCCTTCTACTTGCTTTATGTTTATTTAGGTTTCTCACCCTATGTTCTTGAGACTCAAGCTTAGGTATTATTAATTTGAGACTTTTCTTCATTTCTCTTGTAAGCATTTAGTGCTATAAATTTTCCTGTCAGCACAGCTTTACTGTGTTACACAAATTTTGATATATTTCACTTTCATTCACTTCAGTGTGTTTTGTTTTCCTTGAGACTTCTTCTTTGTCCAGTGGATTACTTGAAGGTGTTGTTTTTTTCCCAAGTGTTTGGAAATTTTCCTATTATCTTTCTTTTACTGATTCCTTACTTGAATCCATTATGGACAGAGACATAACTTTGTATATGTTCAGTTCTTTTAAGTTTGTTAAGATTTGCTTTATGACCGAGGGTATAGACTGTCTTGGTCTATGTGCTGTAGGCACTTGGAAAAAAAGGTATAGTCTACCTTTGTTGGGTGGAGTGTTTTTAAAATATCATTTAGATTCTGTTGATCAATGGTATTGTGGAGTTTTTCTCTATTCTTGCTTACTTTGTGTATGGTATCAATTAATTGTTGAGAGAGAGAGGGAGAGAGAGAGATGTTGAAATCTCTACCATCAAGATTTGCCTGTTCTTTCCTATCAGTTTTTGCTTCATGTATTTTTAGCTCTGTTATTTGGTGCATACACATTTAGGATATGTCTTGTTAGTGAGTCAAAACTTTTATCTTTATATTATGCCTCCTTCTTCTGAAGTCTGTTTTATCCGCTATTAATATAGCTACTCTAGGTTTTCTTTGATAATGTTTGACATATTTCTATCCTTTTACTTTGTGTGTCTATATCATTTTATTTGAGGTGGGAGTCTTATAAACAGTGTGGATGGATGGATCATATTTTTTAGTCCACTCTGCCAATTTCTTTTAATCGGTATCTCTTTTTTTACATTAATTATTTATATGTTAGGGCTAATTCTGCCATTTTATTATTTGTTTTCTTTTGACTTTCTCTGTTTTTAATTCTTATTTTTTTCGTTCTTGTTTTTTTTCTTTCCTGCCTTCTATGGGTTACTTGAATATCTTTTAGAATTATCTCTAGTGCTTTGATTTAGCTACAGTGTCACTTGAACACTTGTAGAATTGCATTTTGATGTATCTGTAGTATCTTTGGCTTTGTCCATAGTGGTTTTGGTTTTTTTTTTTAATGGGAAATGCAAGTCCATAGTGTTTTTAAATTTTTCTATGGTGTTTTATGTAAAAATTTTTGGTGGCTCCTCTAAGTATTATGTATACAAAATTAATCACAGTCTACTGGTATTGTCATCTTACCAATTCAAATGAAGGGTAGAAACCATGCCTCCTTTTATGTTTCTTTATCCTCTCCCCTTTTTAATACTGTTGTCCTAATTGTGTTTTCTACATACATTTAGAACCATATGAGACCACTGGGTGTGGTGAAAAAATAATGAATACTGTTTTTCTGAAAATAAATAAATTGGAGAAAAAAAAAACGAACCATATTAGACAATAGTTCTAGTTTTTGTTTCCACCATCAAACATAATTTAGGAACTCAAGAGAAGGAAAGCCTATTGAACTCGGGTTTTTGATTACTGTGTTCTTTCTTCTCAATGTTCCAGCATTTCTTCTTTTACAATTCCTTCCCATTTAGAGAACTTCCTTTAGTCATTCTTTTAGGGTCTGTCTGCTGGTAACACATTCTTTTATCTTTCCTTATCTGACTGTGTCCTGATTTCTCTTTCATTCTTGAAGAATATTTTTACCAGATAGAGGATTCTAGGTTGACATTTCCTTCAGCACTTAAAAAATGCTGTGCCACTTAACTTCTGGCTTCTGTGCTTTCTAATAAGAAATCTGCTTCCATTCTAATTGTTTCACTCATATACGTAATGTATTATTTTTCTCTTTCAAGATATATATTTTTTTCATTTGTTTTCAAAGGTTAAATTGTCATTTAACTTGATATGGATTTCTTTGGTGTTACCCTGTTTCGGGTTACTCAGCATCTTGAGTCTGTAAGTTTATGTCCCTTGCCAAACTTGGGAAGTTCTCAGCTATTACTTTTTATGCCCCTCCTTCTTTATACACTCCTCCCAGGACTCCAAGTGACATAAATACTGTGTCTTCTGTTACTGTCCCCCAGATTCCTCAGTCTCTTTTCTTTAAGCCTGTTTCCTTTCCATTGCTCAGACTGGGTGATTTCTGTTGTTTTGTTCTTCTGTTCACTGATATTTTTCTTCAATGCTTTGCATTCTGCTATTCAGCCCATCCACTGACTATTTTAATTCCACTTATTATATTTTTAGTTCTAAAATTTCCATTTTGTTCTTTGGATTTATAGTTTCTTTGGGGCATTCATATTTTTTCATTTGTTTCCAGCATCTCATTATAGTTCATAGAAACATTTTTATAACAGCTGCTTTAAAATCTTTTTGGATTATTTTAATACCGCTGTCATTATGGTGTTGCATATTCATTGTTTCATTTTTTATTCAATTTGAGACCTTCCTGCTTCTTGACTTATTGGGTTCTTTTCAGCTCAAACTTGGGCATTGTTATGTTGTATTATGCATCTCTGACTTTTCTTAAACCTTCTCTTTTATCTGATTTTCTCTGGTATGACCACAGAAGGAAAAGTGGGGATACCACCTTGTGACTGCCAGGAGGAGACAGAAGTTCTGTTTCCCCACTCAGGTTCCACAGATACTCAAAGTGGCATGACTTCTTGCTACTGCCGGGTGGAGGTAGGAGTTCCAACTCCCTGTTGAGGTATCCCATTGTGGGAGTGGTCTTGTTACCACTGAGTGATGATGAAGACCCTGACTGTCATGAGCTCCCCTCTGCCAATACTTCACTGTAGATGGAAGGGATCCCTCATTACTACTGTGGCAGCAGAAGTCAGAGCTTCCTAAGTGGTCTCCATTGACACTATTAGTGGAGATCTCTATACTGGCCTGTGGAGATGAAAGTTCTGGCCACCCACTTAGGCACGCTGGGGAATTGAGGTGCCTTATCACAGCTTTACAAGGGTGGAATGTCTAGGTTTCACATCTAGCATCTGCTGACATGGGTGGGGGTGGTGCCTATTTTTTCTGTGATGTTTGACTTCAGAAAGGGCAGTTATTATCTACTAGTTACCTGTTCCTAGGCTGTCCCTGTTTTGGTCCTTTGGGTAAGGAAATCAGGCTTTCGTTAGGGCATTTTTTGATGTACCTGTTGACATTGCCAGGTTGCCTGCTTCTTGCACTGCCAGTCTGGGCTATAGGAAGCAAGAATTCCAGGGAACTCACTACTCTGTCCTTCTCTAGAGTTTCAGGATCCTTAGCCGGTCTGTCTTATTTCTACTTTTCAATTTTTTAATGTTTGTTTTTATAATGTCTGGTACTTTTTAGTTGAACTTACTGGGAGAAATAGAAAAAAATACACTTACTTCATTTTCTCAGAAGCAGAAGTCTAAATGACTTTTTTTTTTTTTTTTTTTTTTTTGCTGCTCAGCTGATTTTTTGACAAAGGTGAAATAAGTTGCAAAATATTATATATTCCACTGTATTATATACCATATAAAATACCATATATCCATCTTTCAAAAGAGAGAAAAACTTAGGACTTATATGTAACTATTTTACATAAGTGACTATATATGCATATTTGGTTATTAGAGAGCAAGCTTAGAAGAAAACACACCAGACTAGATATGTTGTTGTTGTCCTGGGATCCTAACATCATGATCCTAGAATCCCATAATGCTAAGTTTGTTTGAAAAAGAAAATTTTAAAAAGCTGTATTCAAGGGGCACCTGGCTGGCTCAGTCAGTAGAGCATGCGAGGTCAACTCTCTTGATGTCAGGGTTGTGAGTTCACCCCCCATGTTGAGCATGGCATCTACTAGGAAGGAAGGGAGGAAGGTAGGAAGAAGAGAAAGAGAGAGACAGAAAGGAAGGAAGAAAGGAAAGGAAGAAAGGAAGGAGGAAGGAAGAAGGAAGAGAAAATCTGTATCTGATTGTATTGTTTTGCTTTTTAAGACCTGAAGTGCTGCCCACCAAATTGCTGACATTGATTTGCTATGGAAATTAATGGTGGAGTGCATGAATTTTTTTTAGTTAATGTACCTAGCAGTGATAGAAATTTTTTTTAAAAAGCATATAATAATTTTTACAAGATTCTTAATAAATAAAAATAATTAAGGACCTTGAGGGTATTAAACTAAGTGAAATAGGTCAGAGAAAGATAAACATTGTATGATTTCACCTATATGTGAAATCTTTTTTTTTTTTAAAGATTTTATTTATTTATTTGACAGGCAGAGATCACAAGTAGGCAGAGAGGCAGGCAGAGAGAGAGAGGAGGAAGCAGGCTCTCCACTGAGCAGAGAGACCGACGTGGGGCTCGATCCCAGGACCCTGGGATCATGACCTGAGCCGAAGGCAGAGGCTTTAACCCACTGAGCCACCCAGGCGCCCCTATATGTGAAATCTAAAAAATAAACAAAAAAGCCAAGCTAGAAGATACAGAGAAGAGATTTGTGGTTGTTAGAGGCAGTTGATAAGGGTAATCAAAATGTGCAGTTACAAAATAAATCATGGGGATGTAATGTACTGCATGTTGACTATAGTTAATAGTACCGTACTGTATATTTGAAAGTTGCTAGGAGAAGAGATCTTATAAGTCCTCATCACAAGAAAAGAAAATTGGGGGTAACTATGTAACATGGTGATAGATCTTAACTATACTTACAGTGATTATTTTGCAGTATATACAAATATCAAACTATTATGTTTACACCTGAAAGGAATGTAATGATATATGTCAATTATACCTCAATTTTTAAAAAAAACTACCAGGAAAGGAAAAGTTATTACAAGAAAAGTGCAATATCCTAACCAATGAAATTCCTCAGCCAACAACCAAAATAAAAAAAAAAAAATGTATACATACCATATTACTATGTAGATTCATGGTATCCTGATTCTTTCCCCTCAACACACAGGAGTAAATGAAGAAGAGGAGAAGAAAAAGGCAAAAAGCAAAGAGAAAATCAAGTTGAAAAAAAAAAGGAAAAGGTATTTTTTAACATCCTTGTTTTTTAAAAGCAGGACTGTGAATCCAGGATGGATTATAAAATTTTATTTTTTGTGTGTTGTCCAGTTAATTTGACACTAATTCAGTTAAGATATTCAGTTGTTTCAGTATAATAACAAAGTCAGGAATCAAAAAATGTTGATACCTAGCCACCTTAATTTTTTTTTTTTTTGGAGCAAATTAAGGTATAAATATATAATAGCCACCCTCCCTTCTTTTATGTGTTCTAGAATTTTGATTTTAAAACATCAGCCAGGCTTTTAATTGGATGATATCTAAGTTCTTTACATATATATTTTGTCCTCATATACATGAAGTTGGAGCTTAAATATTTGTATTCTCAAAATATCATTGTCATGGCTACAAAATTAAGTTACTAGTAGGATTTATATACTCACTAATAATGCTGAAAATTCCTTCAAGTCTTTCAACAACCCTCACCAGCCACCTGTCAATTTTTAGTATCAACTCAGACAGGGCCTGAAATAAATGAACTTTTCTAGGCATACTTAGCAGAGATTTTGCCACCTAATAGAATTGTTGTGTACAAGTATAACACCTTATCTTAGAAATGAGAATTTAGGACCAAAAAGCCAAAGAAAAATGTACAGGCAAAGAAGCTCTAGTCAGAATCCATAGGTAAAGCAGGGTCTTTAAAATAGGAAAACAGGGGTGTCTGGGTGGCTCAGTGGGTTAAGCCTCTGCCTTCAGCTCGGGTCATGATCTGAGAGTCCTGGGATCAAGCTCCACATCAGGCTCTCTGCTCGGTGGGGAGCCTGCTTCTACCTCTCTCTCTGCCTGCCTCTCTCTCTGTCAAATAAGTAAAATCTTAAAAAAAAAAAAAAAAATAGGAAAACAGACAAGAGTTGACAATAATGGAGTTGAAGAGGGAACAAGAGACTCCATGAGAAAATTGGCCAGGAAACAGCCAGAAGTCCAAGTAAGACAGACAAGATGGAGAAGAGAGTACAGCATCACAGGAACAAGGGAAAACTCGGATTTCCTACACAGGATTCCTGAGTCACTCTACAGACTCAACCTTACAGTCTCAGACACTAATTTTTTTCCCTTCCGTATGTCTCTGTTGGCTTTTCTTAGCTTGGGCTTTAACTTTTAATCATTAGATCACTCAACTATTTCTTGAGATGTCTTTTTTAATTTTAAATTTACTCAGTTTCTGTCTTTTCACAGAGTTTGGGGCAGAATATTGTATACCTGTTTATATAAGATCTTAAGAGGTGGCTTCTCTGTTTTTTGTTACTTTTCTTTTTTTCTCATAGTAGAGGAAGGAATTTTATAGTTTTCCCCCCTAATTTTTTTTATTAGAGTAATATTAGAAAAAAAGAATAATGCTTAGTCATCCTCATTCATTTATACTCATTCAAACACATCTTTTTTGTAACCAGTGAAAATTACTTTGGATTGCAAGTCCTCAGCTGTGTCATTCTGCATCTAGAAGATTCAAGTATTCTAACCTGAGAAATCAAAAGAATTATCAAAAGTGCTTTTACTTTGCTAATTTTCAGCTTTCACCCATTAATACCCAGGTACAATTATAGCCCTTTTTATATAACTGCCTCTTTCTGTACCTCTTTTAAGAGACCCTGCTAACAAGTTACTGCATACATGCCTGAATTGTATGTATAATAAAGGCTTAATAAATGACGCTTTTCTTACCTTGTAAGATTTTGAAGGGTATGACAGGATGAAAAACTGAAAATCACAGAAAAATCATTACATCCTTACTGAGTTTAAAACTTATTACTAGAGTTGAGCAGAATTACTCATCAGTTTCTGTGGCCAACGAGCAAAAATTCCAAAGTCAGTACTTGAAGAGAATACAAATATATAAAGCACATTTTGAGTTTCTTTGTTTATACCTCACCTTGCTCCAAGAATGATTTAAGGCAGTTAAAATCCCATTTAAAATTTACCTATCTGCCATAAATGCAATTATCAGTCAGTATGTATTATTGCCCATAGGTCTTATTCATCCAGTTCCACTGAAGAGGACACTTCAAAACAAAAGAAACAAAAATATCAGAAGAAAGAAAAGAAAAAAGAAAAAAAGAATAAGTCAAAAAGGGGGAAACACCACAAAAAGGAAAAAAAGAAGAGAAAAAAGGAAAAGCATTCTTCCACCCCTAATCCTTCTGAGATCTCCAAAAAGTAACTGGATCTTCGTCTAAGCCATTAAATTTTAAAATTGGTTTTGAAAATTATCTGACCTTCCTTGGAATTTGCTATATAATTATGCCTTGCAATAAATCACAGCCTTTTCCATATAGACATTTTTTTCATATATGGGACCATTGTCATCTGGCAATACATTTTTAATGTGCTGACTCTAAAATATTGAATCAGTCTTACTACTTGGTAGACATGCCCCAAATATGGATATTTGTACATACAAAACACATCATTTTTGGTATTCATGACTCTTTGTCCAACTAGTGTTACTGCTTCCTAAGTTGATTGTAAATGGCTTTACTACAGTCAACACAGATAATCTACCTAGCACTTAATGAGTATTTGTTGAATCAAGTATCCACCTTCCAGTGATTAAGTGAGGTAGGGGATAATGCTTTGCTCTGGACTCCTGAAAGATTTAATAGCTTTATATCCTATGATAATATATAAAGATGGTGAAATTTTTCACTGTTGTTTTTGGATCTTATCTTTTTTGAATGTCATAGGAGATGAAGCTGCTTACTTGGTTTTAATTAGAACATTTGAAATGAATGGGTTGGCAGAAAGATGAAATGAAAATATTTATAAGGAATATTTACTGTTACACAAAACAGAGTGTCTAGTATCTGCCTCCTCTGAACTGTAACAATTACAATTTCCTTCCTTGTTTAAAAAGACAAGTGTAGTTCCGCCTCATAGAGATGATGCTGTGTTGGATAGAATTTTTAGGAGACTCCTGGGTTGTTTTACAACTGTGCCATATTGGCATCTCTTCAAGTGATACCTCAAACACTGAACTTTTTAATTAGGAGGATGACAGCTAAATCATCATTAGAACTGATTTTTATTGTATTCTGTATGTAAATTTTATGAAGCTTGTTTCTATGAGTAATGTGGAAAATTTTTATAAATGTGAACATATATATTTATTTGTCTAAAATAATTTGTAGTTTTGAAGCCGGTTTCACACTGAATTTATGGTTTCAATAATGACCAGTTTGGGGGTGTTTCTCTCTTTTACTTCAGTCCTAGACCTTAAGTGCAGTGACAAAAATTTAGGATTAAGAATTTTATTCTGTACTTTTTAAACTTAAGAGCCAGGGAGTTGCATCATGAAAGCCTTTATATAACAATGGAAATTTTATATGGGTAAGCATTTTCAAACATAAATTAGTAGATAGAAGTGTTTCTTACATTTTTAATTTCACAGTGATCAGTGTCACTTACTTTGCTTAGTATTTAGATAGCCCTGACATCCAGTAAGTCAAACACTTACTGGTGTAGCAGCATCAGATGTCACCCAGTTATTATGGCTCCGCACCAAAGACTGCAGGTACCTCACTGTGGTGCAGTTAGAAATTTTCAAGTTGCTCACTTGCAGACATGGCTACAGGTGAAATCATTTTGGTGAAATCAGGTAAGTACACGTATCCTCCCAAGCTGGAAAGGTGTACTGATTCTTCATGCAGCTCCCCTCCGTCATGCCCTCAGTCAGACTAGGGGAGCTTTCTGACTCCTCAGACCTGTGCTCACCATATTCCCATTCTAGGGAAGCCACATCACCATCCCTATTCGAGCGGTACAGCTGAGGAAGCTTTCACACTTCTAGCTTTCCCATAATCTGATTTAGTCAGATGGCCTCCTCAAAAAGAAGTGCTCCCCCCACCTTTTTCTTTTTTTTGGTAGTTCTGTCAGCTGTTGAGGAGAAACAGAGTTACTGGTTTTTAAGGGTTTGTTTGGCCTTTGCTGTATTTTACGTATTTTTTAAACTGCATTTTACAAAAATACGGTTCTTTGATTATCATGATGAAAAAAATATAGAAAAAAACTTTTAAAAATGATTGAAAAATGCTGCATGCACAAGGATGACCTCATCCTATTGAATGTGTAACAGGGTTAAAAATGCTAATAATTGTAGTGAAACAAAGTTAATTCAGGTACTTGTGAGTTTTATTTCTGTTTATTGTAGAGATTAATAATTGGCTCATTAGATTTGTTTCCTGAATGGGGACACAATTAATAATTGTCCAGAAGAGTTATATACAATTCAGCACTTGTTAACTAATACAGTGTGCAAATTAAAAAACTCGATTGCTCAGTAATTTTTTCTACTGGATAATATTCTTGGAATTATTCTTAAGTAAATTCCCCATAGTATGAGAACAGTTTATGAAATCTCTCATCTGAATAAAATTCATTTCTTTTCACTAATTTTCATCTAAAATGATCTTGTTACTGGGATTGGATCTAGATCTCATTCACAAATTTTGGAAGATTAGTGAAATTTTCCCTGAGACGCTATGTAGCAGAAGGAAAACTGAATTTAACAGTAAAAATCTAAAAAGTCCTGGCCTTTCTAACCACCTATGTGACTTTTAACTAAATCATTTAGCTTCTCTGGGCCTTGGTGTCTTTCATCTATAACATATTGTACCCAGTTATCTCTGAGACCTCTTCCCCTCCTTAATGTATATGCTTACCAATATTTTAGTACAATTCAAGTAATATTATTCATTTTAGAAATTATAGATAATAAGGTAGCATTCTGTAATGGTAAAGTTTGACTTAATACAACTGTTAAACACATTCAACTTCTTTAAGCAGGTAATTGATATTTACTTTACATTCTTACCAATAAATGTGTGTCATTTTCACTAGATGCATATAGAATTTATGTTTAGCTTTGTATCTGTAACCTGATTACCTGAATACCTAAGGCTATTGCTTTTAGCTGATGGATCTACTCCCTATACAATTCCCTCTCTCTTTTCTCCATTATTATCTTTTGGCTAAAATATCTCTGAGGTATCCTTAGTTGTTCACCCTTCATACATATCCGTTTATATCTTTGGTTCTCTGAGGCCAAAACATCAATAAATAAGGAGTAAAACAATTTATGTGTCTGTATTTACAATTGACTCTGTCTAAAATGATATAACCCCAGGTCACCTTCAGTTAAACTAGGTTGCAGAGTTATGAATAATGTTGATAGAAATACCATCAGTTCCTTTATTCAGCAAACACCGATTGAGCACCTGGCATGGCAAACACTCTGCCAAGTACTGGGGATACAGAGATTCTTAAGACCCATTTGCTTCCCTGAAGAGGTTCCTAGTTTAATTGGTAGGAGAAGCAGCAGAACACAACACTGTGATAAGTGCAGTAACTGACTTGAGCGTGCATTTATAGAAGCACAGAAGGTTACTTAGCTTGCCAGGAGCAGTTAGAAGAGGCAACCTAAAGGAAGTATTGTTTGTCTTGGATTTTGATGGAGGATGAAAGTGGAAGTGCCGGCAGTTCCTGGTGAGTGGGTACTGTGAACAGAGACCACAACAGAAAAATCCGAGTTATGCGTGTGTCAAGAATTGCAAGCAATATGTGAGGCATGAAGTGCGAAGAATTAAGACTACTTCTGAGGTTCTCAGGAACATGAGAAAGTGGTCTTAAGTTCCAATTTGGAAGCTTGGACTTGAATCTCATGAGACACATGAGAGAGTTTTAAGGAAAGAAATGACTTTTATTGAGGTTTGCTTTCACCCATTTCAAAATCCAATTAAACAATTTTTAAAAGATGAAATTGCTCTCATGAGAAGGCCACATAAATAATAACTTGAATCTTTTGCATCCTGTTATTTGTATATTCCTATCATGTCCTCTTCTTCTAGACCCACTTTTCTTTCTAAGATTTGATGATTACCAAAGATTCCAGTGACTTGTCTTCTAAAAACACATAAAGCTACTATATTCCTTATGAGACCCATCCCCAGAATGACCTGCATATGTGCATAATTGAAAGTGTGTTTTGTCTTAAATTCTTAGATTATTTTAAGGAAGATTTTTTTTTTTAGATTATTTTTGACTGACTGAAATTCTTTCCCTACGTTAGTATTTGTTACACCCCCCCCAAAAATTATTTAAAATAGTTTTCATTCTATAGACTTGGTTGTAATTTGATGAGGCTTCTCACTTTCTTAATATTTTGTCTCAGTGTGTGAAGCACAACTATTTCAGAGTTACAGAGACACGTACCAGTTGGTCCTCTGGTTGAGCCTGGTGGCTCTCCCTCAGGTAAGCTGGCTTGGCAGGGACTATATCTAGTACTAGTGCTGGGATTCCATCTTCCTGAGCAGTTGGCATTCAAGGACAGTATGTGTCTTAAAAGCCAGCATGACGGTAATCCGACTTTCGGAGCCCAGAGGCCCCAACCAGCCACACATTCGGCCATGCCCAGCCTCAGTACCTTTCACAGGTTAAGAGGAGTTTGGGGGACCATGAGCATTTTGCTGGCCTTGACCCCATTTGCCTGCTTCCTGTGTCATCTATGGCACCTGCACTTGCCCTTGAAGAGCAAAGGTTGAGCTATACCAGCGCCTTAACTTTCTCATCCCAGGTTTTTGCCTGAAGCAACATCTGGTTAATAGTGTAATTTTGAATATCTGTGTATCAGGACAGCCAGTGTGAAATCCAGCGCAGGCAGTGGATGTTGCAGTAATGATCTGGAGCTATACTCTCAATATAGCCACACATGGCTATTTGAATTTAGATGAATTAAATAAATATAAATGTCTTCTTCAGTTGCATGAGCCACATTTGAAGTGCCCAGTTGCCACATGTGGCTAGTGGCTACCATGAACAGTGCAGATACAGAAAGAACATTTCCGTCACCACAGAAACTTGTGCACAGTGCTAGTAGAGAATATACCCCCAGTTCTTGGTCAAAATTTTGACAGCCTAATGGTAGAAAGTTTTGAAACCTGAGCTTTGTCTGCCAAGAGCATAGGACATTCCTTTTTCCCCCCACCCAGACTAGAGAAGCCATATTTGACACATTTTGAAAGGCTACTCTTTCAATTACAGTAATGTTACACAACACAGTGGATGTGTTGGGCAGAGCCAGCTTTTAAAAGTAATCCTTTTTTCCTAGTGAATTCCTTTAGAAAACAAGGTCTGTGTTCTTATAACAGAAATCATACTTAGGAATAAAAATCTTCTAAGACGATTACAATGTGCAGAAACCATAGTTTTGTTTCTAGATGTCTTACAGTACTAATACAATAGCCTTAGGTGGGAATAGAGAATTTATTTTTAAAAAGCTTTCATTTTAGGGCGCCTGGGTGGCTCAGTGGATTGAGCCGCTGCCTTCCGCTCAGGTCATGATCTCAATGTCCTGGGATCGAGCCCCGCATCGGGCTCTTTGCTCGGCGAGGAGCCTGCTTCTCTCTCTCTCTCTGCTTACTTGTGATCTCTCTCTCTGTCAAATAAATAAATAAAATCTTTAAAAAAAAAAAAAGCTTTCATTTTAGGAGTTCCGTAGAAATCTTATCAGTGAAGGATTTTTGTTATGGTTATCCTTGGTATGCAGAAAATATTTATTATGCAGATTATTCATTGTAACGTATTTTGTTATTGAACATTAGGCTGTATAAACACAGTACATTCATTTTGTACCCAGCAAGCCCTGAAAAAAAGGTAGTGGTTTATCTCTAAGAGGCTTAACAGGCCACCTTTGTTTTATAAGACCACCCCACCCTGAGATTTACCTGTTCAGAATCTTCTCATAAAAAGAACTGCCTCTGAGTATCAAAAGAATTGTAAAATGTTGGTAATGTGACAAATCTTTCATTGTTCCACACTGGCATAGTTTCGCTCGTCTGTGTTATTGATACGTTCTTTAATTTCTCCTGAAGTATTAGCATAATTTCATGTAATACAGAAACATTTTAATTAGCAAATAAAAGTAAACTGCACATGATCAGAAACCTTAGTGGGTTTTTAATAAATTAATTGAATAATCAAAAATGCAGCTGGGTCTTGCTTTGTAAATGGTGAATTTTTGAATACTACAATTACACTGTATTTGAAATGGCATTCTTTCTTTGCATTGCTCCATCTCTCCAGTGAGCTTTTGCAACACAGGCTTTTTAATAATACACGGTTTTGATTTGTGTTGTATCCATTTTTGGATCTTGAATTACATCATCAGTTTCATAGGACGTTTCAATTGTTGAATTTGATGCTGCATTTGAATTGGGGGCTTTGGTTTTCGTGCTTGGGTTCCCTGCAAAATACAAAACAAAATGAAATAATTATCTGGAACTATGACATAAAATTTGGCTTTATGTGTGCTTAAAAAATACATTTGGAGCCATATTGAAAATATGTCTTGAAAATGCTATGTGGATGAGTGAGAGTTGAATCATTTCAAGGTTGTTTTGAGCATTTCCTTCTGAAAGTCAAATTAGAGAAACACTTAGTAACAGAAGTAAGAATTTCATTTCCGTGCTTACCCTTTTGTCTTCCATGCCTCCATGGAGGAGATTACACATTTGGGAAGAAGGCAACAATTTCTGGGTTACTTAGTAAAAGTATGACTATCCCTATGCATAAAAATGAACAAAATTATACTAAAGCTTATCTTAATAATCTGCAGCCCTCTTAAGGCTTTGTGATCATAATCCGTTTAGATGTAATGTTTAAAACCACATTTGTGCCACAATTGCATTCATTCATTCCACGTAAATATGGGTCCAAAATGCACAAGGGTAGAGGAATATGGACCTTGGCTCATCACAAAAAACTAAAGCTTATAGCAAAGAAACAGATCATTCTTCAAGAATGAGTGTTAGAAAAGTTAAGGGGGTGCCTGGGTGGGCAGTCAGGCATCTCACTCTTGATTTCGGCTCAGGTCATGATCGTGACATCGAGGCCCCCACATCGAGCTCCACACTCAGCGTGGAGTCTGCATGAGAGGCTCTAAATCAGTCAGTCAATCAATCTTTAAAAAAAAGAAAAGGAATTGTATCATTTAGTTTGCCAATATATATAAAACATATACAAATACATACAAATTTAAATAATGTATAAATATGTAGAAGCAGTAGATAAATCTCACTGTCACTACGGCTCCCCTGGTGCTGAATCCCTAGCCCACTTCATAGTCTGCATGCTGTCTGCATTTTCTTTCCTTGGCCTCCAGGATACCACCCTTTCTTGACTCACCTCCTGTCTCCATTGCTCCTTCTCGGTCTCCTCTGTCCTTTTTTTCTCCCAGCCTCTTAGATTTAGGAGTCCCTCAGGTCTCAGCCCTTTGGTTCCTACCACCATCTGCCTCCCTAATTAGTCTCCTTTAGAAAAATCCACTCTGAACCTGCCTCAGAGGAAGCAGGACCCACTGGCCAAGAGGTTCCACTATTAGAAACAGGTCCTTCCTCTACCCTTTGCTATTTGCATAAGTCGATTCTCGTCTTTCAGTGTGTTCATGCTGCCTGGCTTTGCCCATTTGTAAGTAATGTACAGACTGCTTCCCAGGCCCCATCAGAATACCCCCACTGTGCGTTGGTGTCAGAATTCAGCACTCAGAGGGCAATATTATTTATAAGGTATAAAGAATGATGTCTCACTCCAGCTCCCAGATCATGCCCACAGAACTGAAATGTGGGTGGTATTGTTCTCTGAGCTCATCTTAAAATACTGTAAGTTTAAAGTAAAGGGCCTAGATGGCTTTATTTTATAACTCTTGAACCTCTGTGGTGGTTGAAAGAAAGAAAAGAAAAAAAAGAGAAAGAAAGAAAATGTTCTCCTTCTCAACATTCAATCACAGTGTTTCAACCATATAATTTGATTTTTAAAAGTTAATTTGTTGGGCGCCTGGGTGGCTCAGTGGGTTAAGCCGCTGCCTTCGGCTCAGGTCATGATCTCAGGGTCTGGGATCGAGTCCCGCATCGGGCTCTCTGTTCAGCAGGGAGCCTGCTTCCTCCTCTCTTCTCTCTGCCTGCCTCTCTGCCTACTTGTAATCTCTCTCTGTCAAATAAATAAATAAAATCTTTAAAAAAAAAAAAAGTTAATTTGTTATAGGCACAACATATTCTAGCCTGTCAAGTAGCTCAATTACCAGTCAGTAATAATTCTGCTAAATGGAGTAACTGGAAAGGCTGGCATGAAAATCTAATAAACTGATACATTTGACTTGACTTACTTGCAAAATGGAGTTTTAAAAAACAGTAGAGGAAAATTTAGCTACAAAGCACTTAAGTAATAGAACTTATTCTCTGTGGGGACCACTGAAACTGTTTTCCTCATGTAACATGAGAAAAACAACATTTTTATAGGTTAATTTTTGACTGGTGTAGCATTGTTTGTCCTCTTCATATTCTAGCAGGTAAAGATCAAGGATATAAGATGTTAATTAGTTGCAGATTATCTGGGTGACTTTTGCAACTTGCATAAGCATTTCTTTAAACATCTAAAATTTAAATTTTTATTGGAGTTCCTGAAAGTCTGAACTGAATGTTGGTTAATTCCAGTCCTTCATGTTTCCTAAGCTTTTCATATACTTAGAATCGTAAGATACTTCAGTAAGACTTTCAAACACTTTTCACGGTGTTTTTATCTACCTTGTCCCATACAGTTTTTGTTTTCGTCTTTTTTTTTTTATATGAGAAACAAATTCAGGAGGTTATTTCCTAACTTAAGGGTTCTCTCTAAGTCTCCATTCTAACCGCTCTAGTTTCCATTATGTATTTTCTGGCAGCAACTGAAAAAGTTTCTCTAACCTGTCTACTACTGTCTACTACTGCCCTCTGAGATTTAAAGGCTTGAAAACATATTCCAGTATTGGGGCGCCTGGGTGGCTCAGTGGGTTAAATCCTCTGCCTTTGGCTCGGGTCATGATCTTGTGGTCCTGGGATCGAGCCCCGCATCGGGCTCTCTGCTCAGCAGGGAGCCTGCTCCCCTTCCCCTCTGTCTGCCTGCCTCTCTGCCTACTTGTGATCTCTGTCTGTCAAATAAATAAATAAAATCTTAAAAAAAAACAAAAAAAGAAAACATATTCCAGTATTACAGGTTTTTCTTCATCTAGGACTTACAAAGACACCCATTCTCCAGCCCTAACTCCTTATTCCCCTGGCTACCGGATCCTTCTAATTGGTGTAGATACAAATTTGTTTCTTAGATTGGCTTCTTTTTTTATTATTATTAATTTTTATTAACATATAATGTATTATTAGCCCCAGGGGTACAGGTCTGTGAATCACCAGGTTTACACGCTTCACAGCACTCACCATAGCACATACCTTCCCTAGTGTCCATAACCCAACCACCCTCTCCCTACCCCTCTACTCCCAGCAACCCTCTGTTTGTTTTGTGAGATTAAGAGTCTCTTATGTTTGTCTCCCTCCTAATCCCATCTTGTTTCATTTATTCCTTTCTTACCCCCCAACCCCCCCACGTTGCCTCTCAACTTTCTCATATCAGGGAGATCATATGATAGTTGTCTTTCTCTGATTGACTTATTTCACTAAGCATCATACCCTCTAGTTCCATCCACATCATTGCAAATGGCGAGATTTCATTTCTTTTGATGGCTGCATAGTATTCCATTGTGTATGTATACCACATCTTCTTTCTCTGTTCATCTGTTGATGGATATCTAGGTTCTTAGATTGACTTCTTAACATAAGGCAGTCCCCCTAATAGAATCAGTTTGCTTTGCCAACAAGAAAAGATTTGTTATAAACACCATACCAATGTCATTTGAAGCAGGAATTTTGATTACCAAGTTAACACCCCTAGTGTTGACTTTCTTCTCGAAACTTAACAAAAAAAAAAAACCCCAAAGGTGCATTCAGTGTACATCTTTCCAGTAAGTTGGAATAACTGGATGTAGAGAAAAATAACTGCAGTGAGTAGCTAGAGTGATAATAGAGTCCAGCTAATTGCATCCCTTTGGAATAACTTTAAAAAAAAAAAAAGACAGAAGAAAAAGTCTGAGCAACTTCACTTTTTCCTAGTTTTGCTTTGATAAATAGAAGTTAATTTCTTAACCAACAGGGATAAAATTAGCAGCCTATTTTTCTGTCCCAGGACTACAACATGGGTTAGATTTTAAATAAGAAATATATAATTCCATTGAGCTCCCAAGGGATTTGTTACACATAAAAGGGTTTCCTTATATTTAATTCCTCCTTTTCCTTACTGAATGCAGAGTGCAAAGCTCTAACATTATTGGTCTTTTCTGGGTTTGATATCAGTTGTTCTTTCTGCTGCTCATTCTTTTTTTTTTTTTTTTGGTGTCTGGTCATTAAAGGGAAATCTCAACCTTCCTTTAATCCTATATCTCTCAGACTGGCATTTACACTAAAGCTTTGGCCTTTGCCAGAATTCAAATCCAATTCATCAAACAATCTTTGCATGTATCCTCATCATGAAATGCACCAATATATTTTTTCTGATCATGGTTAAGTTTTGCATTCATTTTCAGAACCAGTCTTCAGAAATCCATTTATCTTAAAACACTTCTATGAACTCTGCCCTTGCCTGCCATTTCAAAATATCAAAAGAATGCTGGAGACCCCTGTAGGTCTTTGTCTCTTTGAGTATCAGGCCAGAACTGTAATTAGGCATTTCTGCCATTATCTGCCTCCATCCCCCTAGCTTCTGTGTAAAATTCTCAGTCCTACTGCAGCTTCTAATTCCTAATTAGCTGGCTCACTTTACTCCTGGGTGGAAAATCTACACAATCCGCTCATCCCATAGTTCCGACTAGTGAAAACAAGCCACCTTAAAAATCTGTACCCTAAGTGGTTTTGATCCGCAAGAGGATATTTTTCCCTTCGAATTTACTATGAAGCGTGGGGCTGGATCCCAAGTTAATGGTGAAGTGGGCAAAACTTTCCCGGTGACCTGCTGATGTATTGTGCTTCACCCTGTGCAGGACCCTGCCTTCTTAAGAATATATAAGTATCTCAGGGCACCCAGGTGGCTCAGTTGGTTAAGTGACTGCCTTCGGCTCAGATCATGATCCCCAGGTCCTGGGATTGAGTCCTGCTTCAGGCTCCCTGCTCAGTGGGGAGCCTGCTTCTCCCTCTCCCTCTGCCACTCCCCCGTTTGTGCTTTCTCTCTCCCTCGTCAAATTAAAATATATATATGTGTGTGTGTGTGTGTGTGTGTGTATCTCAAATAAATGTAGTTTAAAATTCACCGTAAAAGCTACAATATTAGAGTTGCTGTTTGGCTTTATCCATCCATCAATGAGCAAAGGCAGTTCTATCCAGAAATATTTTTCCTATCCTATTTTTTTCCACCACAGGCCTTTTTTCCCTTTTTCTTTTCTGCATTATTAAATTTTTCCAACCACCGGCGACTAACATAACTCACAAATAACTTAGCTCATATTTAAAATCCTCTAAATGAATTTCACAAGAGACTAGCTTCTATTTTGGTCGTTGGTTCCAACATCAGCCAAGACTGCCTAACCCCTAGCTTTAACGAAGACCCACAAATACTGAATGTGGTAATAGCTCTGCTGAGCAGTTTGATTTTCTACATCTAGGAACAAAAGCAGTCATAGGAAATTATGAACTTGTTACTGTAAGTAGAAAGTTGCCTTTAGGAGGCACAGAACCTTTTCTATTGTTGAGTTCAAATTACCCCATCTTCTATTAAGATCTCAGTGAGTTCTTAAAGGCTTTGTGGGGGCGCCTTGGTGGTTCACATAGTTAGCGACTGCCTTCAGCTCCATTGCCCAGTGGTGGGCTCCCCACTCAGCGGGGAGTCTCCCTCTCCCTCTGTCCCTTCCACTGCTTGTGCTCTCTCTCTCTCTTTCAATTGAATAAATAAAATATTAAAAAATAACAAAAAATGTTTTTTAGAAAGGATGCCTGAGTGGCTCAGTCAGTTAAGGGCCTGCCTTTGGCTCAGGTTGTGATCCTTAGGGTCTTGGGACTGAATCCCATATCCAGCTCTCTGCTCAGCAGGGAGTCAGCTTCTCCCTCTCCCTCTGCTCCTCCCCCTGTTCCTGCTCTCTTGCTCACTCCCTGTGGAAAATAAATAAGTCTTTTTTTTTAAGTCTTTCTGAAACAAATAATGGTATTACAAAATAATTTGGCAGACTAATTAATAAGAGTTTTGAGCAGAGTTTTGTTGGATGGGTGTTAAGGCTACAAAGTTGTCTATACATTTAGTGCAAAACCCATCAAAATACCACTTGATTTTTAAAAATTTGACAACATGACTCAAAAATTCATTTGGAAACCTGAACATTATAAGAGTCACCAAGAAACTTTGATAAAGAAGCATAATGGGAGGGAGGAGAAAGTCTTGCCTGGTCAGATATTAAAATTATACCACTAGAATAATTTTTAAAGTATATTTTCAGCTTAAGAATAGATTGATAAATTCACAGAGCAGAAGGTCTAAAAACAGATCACAGTATATATAACAATTCAGTTTACGACATATTAAATTGGCAAGAGAAAGATGGATTATCCAACAGATATTTGGACAGTGGGCTCATTTGCAAAATAAAAAAACAAATCCCTGTCTCATACTTTACACCAAAACTAAAATTTCCACATTATAAAAATTTAAACATAGAAATGAATAAATATATTAGAAGAAAATATGGGTGAATATCTTTGTATCTTATAGTGAGGTGAGAACTTTCTTTTTTTTTTTCAGACTTTTAAAAATTTTATTTATTTATTTATTTATTTCAAATAATCTCTACACCCAACATGGGGCTTGAAACCGTAACTCCAAGGTTAAGAAATCACGTGCTCTACCAACTGAGCCAGCCAGGCGCTCCCAAAGGTGAGAATTTTCTAAGTATGAAACTAAAGGGAGAAAATACAAAAGGAGAAACTTCTCTAAATGAAAAATTGGCACAAACTAAATTACAAGGGAAACAAGTGTGAAAACTTTTGTAATATATGCGGGAAAGAGTTGCTGTGTGTAAAATTCTTGTAAAGCTGCAAAAAATGTACATCCCCACAGAAAAAGATGTAGAAGATTTGAACAACAGTATGCCACAAAAGAAATGACGGGGCACCTGGCTGACTCCACTGGAAAAACATGCAACTCTTAATCTCAGCATCAAGAGTTCAAACTCCACGTAGGGTGGAGAGATTACTCAGAAATGGTTTTAAAAAGAAGAAATAATGACTTAACCATTAAAAGGTCCACTCCCACCTGGCGATTCACAGACCTGTTCCCCTGGGACTAATAATACATTATATGTTAATAAAAAATTTAAAAAATATTTAAAAAGTCTACTCCCACTCTTAATTTGAGATAAAAACACTATTTTTTTTCAAGGAAATTAGTAAAATATAAATCTTTTGAAATAATAGTACACATGAAATAGTACTTTTCGGGCGCCTGAGTGGCTCAGTGGGTTAAAGCCTCTGCCTTCAGCTCAGGTCATGATCCCAGGGTCTTGGGATCGAGCCCCACATCAGGCTCTCTGCTCAACAGGGAGCCTGCTTCCTTCTCTCTCTCTGCCTGCCTCTCTGCCTACTTGTGATCTCTCTCTGTCTGTCAAATAAATAAATAAAATCTTTAAAAAAAAAAAAAAAAAGAAATAGTACTTTTCTGGAGAGCAGTCAGCAGCTTGTATCCACAGCCTTTAATATGTGCTTGTCCTTTGGTCAACAAGTCTATTCTCAGGGATTTATGCTAAGAAAATACTTAGTTTGTGCAATGTATGTGTGCAATGAAAGAAAAATATATGAGCTTGTTCAAAGTCAATAGTAAAAGATGGTATACTTGGATTTTGGTTTCTAACTACTGTTCCCAACTAAAATGAACCTGGCTTTTTAGATAAATGTCAGATTCCAGGGCTGGAACAGGGGACATATAGGCTGCCTGGAACATTTTGTGACACAGCATTTTGTGACAGAAAGCCAAAAAGTTCTCAAAAAATTATGGACGCATTTCAGAAGGACAAAGGACCCAATTTAAAGGGGCTCCCACAGGCCAAATCTGAGACAATGTAAGGATCAGAATAAATAATGACAGTCATAGAATATTTTAAAACAAAGCATCTGAGTCTGTACTGATCTGAAAAAAATAAATGAATAGGTCAATAAAGAGGGAGAAGGGAAAGCTCTTCCTTATAGTAGAATAACAAACAACCAACATGAAAGCAATATGGGGCTTGGAAAGTCGCCATTTTAGAACTATTATAATAATAGTTTTAAAATTGTTTTGAAATTTTGAATGAAAAAACTCAACCAAGAGCCATCAATGAGTGGATGAAAGTTTGAGGAGGAACATCATATTTTCAGTGTCAAAGTACCTCTCTACAGATTACTTAGGAATTAATAGGAGAAAATAGTGACTTTACAATGTGTTAATCCAGCAAATACAACCTTAACCAACGAATCAAAGTTCACATCACCCCTAATGGGACAAACCAGTATTACGTGCTTCCTGATGGGATGCCCAGAGACTATGACTTCTGTGGTATTCTTGTTGAAACGTATTATCTCTCTCCAATCATGAGAAAATATCAGACAAATTGAAAGACACTTTACAGGATAACTGGCTTCTGCTTTTCAAAAATGTCAAGATCATGAAAGACAAAGAAAGCCTGAGGATTAAAGGAGGCTAAAGAAATACGACAACGAATTCCAAGACTAGATCCTAGATGAGAAAAACATTGCTATTAAGGATACTGGCAAAATTTTAATATGAACTCAGATCAGATAATATTACTGTTTCAGTGTTACATGTCCTGACTTTGATAAACATACTGTAACTATGTAAGGAAAAAAAAAAATCTTGTTCTTAGGAAACACTGACTGAAATATTTATGGTTAAAAGGCATGATATCTGCAAATTATTTTCAAATGATTTAGAAAATATGCCTTGAGAGAAATGAATGGTAGAGAAGATGAGGCAAAATATTAACAATGAAGTAAATCTGGGGTGCCTGGGTGGCTCAGTCGGTTAAAGCCTTTGCCTTCAGCTCAGGTCATGATTCCGGAGTCCTGGGATCGAGGCCCAGATCAGGCTCTCTGTTCAGCGGGGAGCCTGCTTCCTCCTCTCTCTCTCTCTCTCTGCCTGCCGCTCTGCCTACTTGTGATCTCTGTCTGTCAAATAAATAAATAAAATATTTTAAAAAACAAAAACCAAAAAACAATGAAGTAAATCTGAGGAAACGTATACAACCTTCTATACTATTCTTGCAACTTTTCTGGAAATGTAAAATTATATTGAAATAAAAGAATAAAAAAAACCACAGCACTCCATCAGGATATTAAAGTGGAACTAGTCTATGGCAAAGGCATTTATTTGTTGGCAAATAAAGATGCTGATAGTGTTCAGTGAAAAAAAAAAGCATAAGACTAACCCCCTCCCCCACTTTGTTGTAGACCTGCATACCACAAATCCATGGAAGAATTCAACGTGGTGTTAACAACCCTCATCTCTGTTTGGTAGGGCCACGGAATACACTGTTTGTTTGTTTCTCTAAATTTTCTAATTTTCCCTCAGTAAAAGTGAGTTGAAAGAGAGGTTTTTCTTTCCAGGTGTCTCTTCCAAGAAGAAAAAAATACCACAGACCATTTGGAGCCAGTCCGAATCATGTTTTGTTCATGGGCAGAAGAAACAATTGTGTGATCTTCAGATGTGGTTTCTGAGTACGCCACGTGTAATTTATGTTTTTCTCCCAGACAGCTGCACCTTTGTGAGCATTTGCTTACCTGTTTTCATTTGTATCGCCTGCCTTTACCAAAGAGCCCACCGGATACAGGGGCTTGAAGTTGTCTGTTATCTCTGCGCAACTGTATTCTTTGATTTGGTGCCAAGCAGCTCTACTACTGTCTGCTCTTTCAATCTCCACCTAGAACCCTGCTTCCAGCAGCCCCTCTCCTCAGGCCTCTAGCTCCCCCACCCCGTACCCCCACAGTGTCAGTGGGTACTCAGAACCACGGGCTGGATGTGCTTGATTTTCCCGGAGCACCAATTTTCTTCAGATATGAGAAGGAGATGTTATGAGACTCAAACAAGCCATTACATTCAGCCAAACTGAAAAAATGATGTAAATTTTAAAAATAAGATGGGGGAAAAAAATAAAATAAAATAGGAACTTGAAATAACTTAAAGCTCAGAGGTCTCAGGCAAGCCTTTCCAGTGTAGCCCCTGGAATTCTGGAGGTACAAGTTGCTTTCTCATCCACCTTTTAGGATTTTCCTGGGGAAAAGCTTGAGAAGCAGGGATCTAGGACGTTCAGCCCCTCAAACTGCTTCTTTGTTAGCCATTCATTCTTACACATCTTACGAAATGAGTCCTCCCCCTCAAGAGTGTCTACTCGAGAAGAGGCCCTGCACACAGCCGTCTTCTTGGAGCCAAACAACCGACAAGCAAGGGGATTCTTTTAAACACTGGCATTGGAAACAGGAGTAACAAAACACAAAAAAAGGGAAGAAAATAACAATGGGACACAGTTTAAAGGCAATCAGTGACCGTTCCTGTGCACAAAGTGAGCCCTGGAGGTAGCCCAGTGAAACTCTGCAGTCCCTCCCACTGGCCTGCTGTTTTCAGGATCAATTCAAAACCCACAAAGGCTTAAATTGCATACATTAAAAAAGAAGCGCGTTCCTGGGTGGCTCAGTCAGTTAAAGCATCTGCCTTCGGCTTAGGTCGTGATCTCAGGGTCCTGGGATCGAGCCCTGCCTTGTACTCCATCCCCAGTGGGGAATCTGCTTGTCCCTCAGGCCTCTCCCTCTACTCCTCCCCCTACTCATGCTCTCACTCTCTCTCATAAATAAATGTTAAAAAAAAAAAAAAAAGAACAATAGAATAAAGATACACAAAGGGAAAACCTTGGCAAAACCACCTAAGATTAGACTATTTTAGACTTAGATGGTTATCATTTATAGAAACAGGAAAGGTTAGTGCCCTGCGTCAGTTTTAGAATGTGCACAGAAACATTTTTCCCTTCTGGCCAATCCAAATTGCCTGTAATGAAAACAGTCTCAATTGCAAAAATTAATGTAAAATAATGGGAGGTTGACTCTTAAGAATGAATCATTTTGAAAGAAGATGAATTCAATTTCCTCTGATGTTATGTTTACCTACTTGGTTCTTCTGCAGACATTTATTATCCTTGACCTTGAAGGCATTCCTTAAGTGGAAGAAAGACTTCTTGCTTTTAATAGTCAGAGCACTGGAACCTGTTCCCAGGTGGGAGAGTCACTGGAGCAGAGCGTCTCACAGTTCACAATCCACCACAGCATTTTCACTTGAACGGGTCACTTTCAAATAGAAACCATCCTCTCTCCCTATTTCAGTGACATTTCGATTACCTATTTTGTTTGGGGCACTCCACCATATCTGATTTGGTTAAAATCAACCCAGAGGACCAGAATCACCTCATTGGAAAGCAGCAGTAAGGCAGTGATCATCTGAAATCCTACCTTGTCAATAGCAAGCACTCAGGAAAGGTGTCTTTAGTTTTGCTGGCCTCATAAACACAATGTTGTTGAGAGGAAACATTTCCATGAAAGAAAGGAGCTGCTTCTAATGACATCAGAAGCGCATGAATGGATCTCCTTAGCTAAGCAGCAGTAAGGCTACAATACTTGAATCAACAAGCCAACTAATTCTGTTGCTAGGTCTCAGAGCCAACATGAGATAACATTTAGGGGCAGTCCCTGAGATCAACCAGGAAAAACAACCAACTTCTGTTTAGCACAATGCATGGCATAGGGGAGACATTTAATGACTGTATGATGCCTCTAGAGGGGACAGGAAAGATGCTCCCGTGATCATGTACTGTAAAGGTGTAGTACCACTCATTCAGTTCGTTCAGCAAACCTTGTCACATGTTCTAGGCCATAGGGATACAGTAATGAGGAAACAAGTGAAAATTAGTACTTTCCGGGAACTTACTCTCCAGTTGGAGTGGAGAAAAGTTACACAATAGATAACTAAAATATATAGTATATTAGTCCCAAATGCTTAGGAGAAAAATAAAACAGGAAGGGTATATGAAATGTTGGAGGGGAGTTAAAAAGCCAGATATGGTGACCAGGGACGAATTCCCTAGGAAGGTGACTTTCAGTAAAGATGTAAAGAAAGCAAAAGTCATATGGGTATCTGAGGGAAAAGCCTTCTGGACCATGGTGATGGCACCTGCAAAGGCCCTGAGGCAGAGGAGTTTCAAGGAAGAGCAAAGAGACTACTGTGTCTGTGCACAGGAGAGGAGAGAAATGTGGGTGGAGACAGCAGACCACAGAAGCCCTGGTAGGTCCCAGTTAAGACTTCTGTATCTAACAAGAGAGATGGGAAGGGATTAGGGTTTTTAAGCAGAGGAATGACAATACCTGACTTAGCTTGTAATAGGCACACTTTGGCTGCTTTGTGGAGAGCAGACAGCAGGGGAGCAAGGGCTTACTTAGCTGGGAAGAGAAGCTATTTGTTCTAAAATGCAGAGTCTGGAGTTTGCAGTTTTAATGAACTTCCTAGGTGATTCTTATGTATAGGAAAATTTAAAAACAAAAATTGATTTTATACATTGGGGAGGGTATATGCTATAGTAAGTGCTGTGAACTCTGTAAGACTGATAAATAACAGACCTGTACCACTGAAACAAATAATATATTATATGCTAATAAAAAATTAAAATTAAATAAGAATTTAAAAATTTAAAAGAATTTTTAAAAACTTTTAAAAATTGATTTTATGATCTAATGATTTAGTAGTCACTAAACCACTGCTTCATTTTGCCTGTGGAGAAATAGGATCTTAGCCATTGGACTAAATTCAACTAACATCCTGTTGATTCAGCCTCACAGTTCCAAACGGTGCTTCAGAAAAGAACTGCCAAGGGACCTTGGCCTCTTGCTCTGTGACACAAGACGCTCTCTGAGAGATACCTGCTCTACAGAAAAAGAAAGCAGAGCTAATGTGATCATTCAGTGACAGTGTATTTGATAAGGTCACAGAGCATGTACTCCAGAAATATAAGTTTCAGGGTTCAGGCGAAAGACAGCATCCAAGCCAAGTGATTTTCCAAAAATTTTTTGAAGTAAACTTTTTCATTTTCTTTTATTTTTTTAATATATTCTTCTTCTTTTTTTTTTTTTTTAAGATTTTATTTATTTATTTGACAGACAGAGATCACAAGTAGGCAGAGAAGCTGGCAGAGAGAGAGGGGGAAGCAGGCTCCCCGCTGAGGATGCGGGGCTCCATCCCAGGACTCTGGGATCATGACCTGAGCTGAAGGCAGAGGCTTTAACCCACTGAGCCACCCAGGCGCCCCTTCATTTTCTTTTTGAACAGAAGTTAGTGAGCACGTGTGTCTTATTCTAAATATATACGTGTACATAGGCACCTGTATGTAGTCTGTTTATAGATTCTAAATTTTTATTAAAAATGCTCTCTATATCTTGAAATTTATGACTACTGCTTTTTACATACACTAACAGAAATTTATATTCACAAAAATTATGACCATTCTTTCTGACTGACTTTCATAAGGCTAACCATTAGCGTTTGTGTGGCACCTTGTAACTGAGATGATGATACCCAGTCCCACAAACTATACAAAAACATTTCTTTCTACTTTATAGTCAGTCTGCGTGCCCCCGCGCATGCGCACAGCCTACCTAGTTCGTAATCTGTTCAAGAACAAAGACGGTCTTCTATTTACCTTTCCTGTTTTTCTATTCCTTCTGTATGCCTCTGAAATATTTTAGGCGCCTCCTCTGAATTCTGCAGTCCTCAGGCATGCAGGTGAACACCCAGCTGACCACTGATTGACCCATCTAGAGCAAGGCAACCCCGAGAATTATCAGATATTCCACTCCTCTATTTATTCGACTTCTTTGGCTCTACCACAAACAACTCCAAGAGGCTGAAACCTTTATAACTAAGAGCCTTCAATACAGTAGAGTGGGCTTATTGGATCCATGGGTGGCTTTTCATGAGAACATTTACATCCTGCCCCTCTTCTGTCCTTTGGCCCAATTTCTCAAAAGTCTTTCACCATGAACGCCTAATTCCCTGTGAATTTCTATAAAGGCATATAATGAGTTGAATTTTTAAAAAACATTTCATTGTTCACAGGATGGTGGGTTACCCAGGGACGGGTGATTCTCTTGAATAGAGTGCAAGAAGTTGGCTGCAGATAATAGACACAGATTACCTTCTTGAGTGGAAGAAGCCTCGAGGTGCTGAAGTTTAAGGCCAGTGTCTAACCTTTGAGGCTTTGTCGACAGAAATAAGTAGCAAAGGACACAGACGCTGACGACAAAGGCAAGTAGAACAAGGGCAGCAGTTCCCAGTCCAACCAGGGCACCGATGCTGAAGAAACAGGAAGAACATGCTCACTGTCACACAAAATGGTTTACACATACACTAAAGAGAAGGTCTGAAGATTGTTCGTCCTCGCTTCAGTCATTCCTCACCAAACTCTGTTTTAGTGTAAACAGTATCTGATGGAAATCTACAGGTCAACGTTTGCTTTCCTCAAATTCTTCTATTTTCTCTACACATTTATGTATTAACATTAGTATGGAAAACCATGTGAACTCATGGCAGGTGAAAGGTCACATCATTCTCTCAGGCGAGTCTAAAAATATTTGAGTCAAAGAAACCTCTGTTAGTATATTTTAGAAGGTAAAATTGTGTTCACCCACAAAAGATGGAAAAAAAATAATGACCAGTGCAAAAGTAGTGAAGCGAATTTTTACCAGAAATGGAGAACTTTTCTTTTGGAGACACGTGTGGAAGATAGCACTTACTAATATCCAAAACCACAACTCTTACAACAAAGAAGAAAGGAAAGCCATGTTTATAGAATTTATATAATGAAAGATCCCCCCGGGGCTCCAAGCACCCCGGAATGGACCCCTTCTCAGGAGGAGACCCCCGGACCCAAAAACCGAGCCGAGTCCACTGGTCAGATGCAAACAGCACGAGGTTTATTGAGTAGACACAGGTACCTGCGGGCGGTCAAGTCTTAGGAGGACTCGCGCACCAGCCCTTAGTTCAGGGCCTTTTTATGGGGTTTGGGGAAGCAAAAGCATACGTACAGAAGCGGAAGCATGGTTACAAAGTTTTCATTGGCTGGTTTGAATGTAAAGGCATACTTGGCGCGCGGGAATACCCCTGATTGGTTCGCTCAGCATCCTTCATTTACATAGTGGGAAGTTACTTTCATTGGTCGTTAACAAAAGGGAAACAGACAGTATTGGCTAGATTTCAATCCTTCATTAGCATGTAGACTGACCATCGGCATTGGCCAG
Source organism: Neogale vison (assembly GCF_020171115.1). Lineage (NCBI taxonomy): Eukaryota > Metazoa > Chordata > Mammalia > Carnivora > Mustelidae > Neogale > Neogale vison. The sequence continues at coordinate 223,299,654 of NC_058091.1, forward strand.
ACTACAATCCCTTATTAGCATGTAGACTGACCATCGGCATTGGTCAGACTACAATCCCTTATTTGCATGTAGACTGACCTTTCAACATTCCTTGTAGTATCTTATCACTTTTTACAACACGGGAGGAATGTTTAAGGGAGTGGGAGAAGGGGGTGTTGGCTAAGCAAAGAGAAGGGGGAAGGAGGGGGAAAGGGAGGGAGAAAACCCTTTTCATTCCCCCATTTTCTTTTTGGCCCGAGTAAAATCTTTTACTTTACTAGGGGCTAATCTCCCGCTGCCCTATTGCATAATATTGTTGGGTTAATACCATGGTTTGGACAAGCGACAATCTATCCTTTACGAATTGGGTTATTCTGTTAATGATGCATGGCCCGAAGGAGGTTATTAGGGAAGTAAACCAGGGTGAACGATTTCAAACTCCTTTATACCAAGACTGTTGGGATTCAAAGTCTCTTTTACGCTTATTTAGCCTTTTCTTCAATTTGTCTGGAGTTTCTGTTACTACTCCAGTCTGGTCGGCAAAAAAACAGCATTCTTCTCTGAGAGCAGCACAAAGGCCACCCTCTTTTAGGAACAGTAGGTCTAAGTCTCTTCTGTTTTGTAAGGTAACTTCTTTGTTGCAAATCTCAAGGACATTTGCAAACAAAGGGAGACTTCTGCCTTACAAGACTGTGATCTCTGCAATATAAACATTTGTTCTTCTTTCAGGGCAGTTAGGGGTGCCTGTGAAATGTCATACATATTACCAAGGGGAGTGGGTGGAGAGGGGGTGCAAGGCGCCAGCCCCTGCTCCCTCCTCAGCCAGCCTCCTGAACAATTTTGACCCTTAAATCTTTAAGGTGGTTGAAGGTGGAAGGTCTTATCTTCTGTAACTTCTTCCTGCTGAATAGGGGCGTAGAGCTGTCCCTACCTACTCAGGTCAACATTGATCAGTGGAGGAATGTATAGGGGAGTTACGAAAGGCGGAGGCAGCTGAATCCAGTGCTGACAGTGAAGAAGTATCTTTGCGCGTGGTAAGGATCATCTGTTGTGGTGAAATCATTGCCGCGATGGAGTCTCGGCACCAAGTAGAGACAGGTAACTAGGTTTAAAGTTTGACAAATTTTAAGTATTATTTTTGGCATATCTGTTAGTGTAGCCCAGTATTTAATAAGTCGGCCTCTGCCATACATTGGTGGCCTTTGGCTTCTAAGACAAATCTGGACCTGATGTGAAGTCATTACAGTCAGGGACTGTCCCATAGTGAGCTTTGAGGCTCTTTTATGAGGAGGGCTATTCTAGGTTTCGCTAAAGCATCTGTTTGCAATTGCACCTCAACAGAGGTAGCCTCTAGGATAAATATGACTAAGGGATGAAACCAATAAGAAGACCTTTGAGTGGTCCAGCCTTAACAATATCCTGATTACAGAGGATCACTGGCAAGCGAGAAAACTTGTCAAGAGATAAGGGGAGTTCCCCATGCATCATCCAATCCACTCATAAAGAAAGTGGGGTCATCCATTATCTCCATAAGTCCATAGTTAATCCTATGGAGTGCGATAGGCTGGCTTTTAGGCAATTTCATTATCCCAGCCACACACAAGGTGTTAGTTATAAAATTGTAGGGGAATCAATCCCATTTTCCAGTTGTTTAATCATGTGCCGTGGGGTCTGCTAATATCCCCTCAAAATAAGATCGACTAAAGGAGCTATTGTACAACTTCTCTGAAGTTTACCTCAAATTATTTAGCTTAGGTAAACAAACATTTAAAGACAATCAAATCTAGAATTTAACATCCATAAAGGTGTGTTACTAAAACATAATTTTTCTCTCTAAAATAACCCTCATTTACAGAGATAGCCAAATCAGGCCTAATTCACTTGTGAAACAAGTCCAGTTTTAACAGACTTGGCCTAATTATTTACATAAGCTCAGCAAGAACAGTGAGTGTGATCAATAGATCTTCTAGAATCTGCTTTGCTGGGACTTTTTATAAGGAATCTCTAGGTTGAACTTTTAGTAGCCTCTCCAGGCCAGAAGCCAAGCCCTGTACTTGCCATCAGGCATGCCTGCAATACCTGTCGATTTGGGCGAATTCCTCTTCTGAGACTGCACCTACCAAGGAGTGACATTCTTTACTCACCTGGTGAGGCTGCTGGGAACTCTGTAAGCAAGGTATCAGGCCAACAGTCCCAAGGGGCTTTATGGCTCCAGGTTTCATAAAGTCAACCTTAGTTCCTTTAAACTGTCTGGTCATATCTGAGTCTTTTCAAATATGACATCCCAGTCAAAGCCTTGGTAAAATAACCAGTTTCCAATAGTGTCCTGTTACAAGGAGAAGAGATTCTTATTGAACTTATGCAAATGACTGGTTGCCATGGAAGAAAGAATACTTAACTGAGACCTTTTGGTTTCAGAGGGTTCAGATAGAGAGAAAAGGTTGAATGCTTTGAGCACTTTTACAAATGAGCACTTTTACATCTCTATAAGTTACAGATAACTAGGAGGAAGTATCCCTAGTCTGGAAGAGCAAACATTAGAGAGAACCAGCAATGTCTAAAGTAAGACAAAACATTAAGAGACACAACACTATAATCTTTTAGTTCATTTAGTTCCATGTTACTAATTCTGGTGAATGCACTTTTAGTTAGTTTTGGAAATTCTTACCCATTTCAGTTTTAGGATTTTCAGGTATATCGAATATCTGTATTTGTCCTGAAAGTCCTTTATATGAATCTCCTTGAAGATAAAACTCATTTTACGAGAGAATTAAAACAATTATAAATGACAAAAACTCGGAATGGATATGGTTAGAGCTGAAGAGACACGGGAGTTTACAATTTAGCTGCAAGGAAATCAGGTTACTTCTGTGAGACATAACATTTCCCTAATTACAATATCAAGCGGTGATCTCTCCAAACGTTAAAACTTTAGGAAGTGCGTAGAATCTCTAGAATAGTTATAGTATTTTCCCAAATGTAACCCAAGGTTTATCATTGGTTCAGTAGTACTTCATGAGCAACTTCGCATACCAAGGAAAAGCCTGAGTTAAAGAGATTTACAACTTAAATCTTGTCAACATTTGCTAAAATCTTATAAAGTTTTGAAGCACATGCCTAAATATAATTAGGGATGTTAAACACCTGATAAAACAAAACATAGGAACTGAGTTTTCTGGGCAGGCAAAGAGGAAACCATTTACATTCTTGTAACAGCAGATCAATTAATCTAAGAAAACACTGTCCTTTTGAACAGAGACAATTTCAGTCGTGTACCAATGTAACTTTAAAACCCATCCATTTCAATCTTAGTCCATTCTTGACCATAGCTAAAATTCCCTTTCTGAAGATTTCCCTTCACAAACCTTCTACAACTTTCCTTTGCATTCAGGTTTTGTCCCAAGCCATTTCCTTCCAAACAACCATCTCATTTAGGACAAAATTTATCTTCCCTTACCTTCAACAAAATGTATTCCCATTCCTTAAATCTTTCTTACATATCTCCTACTTTCCTACATACAGAGTTTCCCTTTATTTCCATCAGTCTTAGTTACACTAAGCAGAACTTTGTATTCTTAGAAACACCTTTAGTTATTAGCCATTTGTGAACTGTTACAACAGAATTCTTCAGGTGGCAAATTTATGAATCAGTTAAGTGGAAAACAAGTTTACCAGCAGATTTAAATACTCTTAGTTTCTTTGCAGTTAAGAAGTCAAAAGCACAAACCTGCATCCAGTAATTAACGACTTAGCCTTTTATCCTGTTTGGTTAAGATATAGATGTCCACAATTCAATTCCGTTTGTCATCCAAGCAAAACTTTAAAACTTTCAGGTTACCAAAGACTTTGAAAGCTACTTCAGCAATTACCCATTAGAACTTTGGGACAGACAATTAACCATCAGTTTAGTCATTTCTTTGCTAACAAATTTTAATAAATAACACAAGCTTATTCTGACACCATTTACTACTGTTAACTTAAAAGACAGGTCTTATCTTAATTAAACCAACAAACTTAACTTAGTTCCAATAGTGATTTACGTTTCACCTGGGCCCACTCCACTTTGAATGTTTACCTGAGACATGCATGGGAAGATCTGGAGTGGGGGTTTTAGGTCCAGGGGGTGCTCTTTTTGCTCCTTGACAGTGGAGAGAGGAGCCATGGTGCATGATCTAGAGGCTAGTCATGCAGGCTGCACGCACGTTGGTGCAGAAACACGATAAGGGGGAAACAGAGGAAAACAAAGTGCTGCTAGGAGGCAGAGAAAGGATTCCCGGTTTTGGAGCTCATAAGCCCCAACAGAGGAGCAGATGCCATGCTTTCCCACCAGCAAGGGGGGAGGGGTTAAGCAGTCCAAGTCGGGCCAGAGAACACAGGGAAACTTCCCCGAAACAAAGAGAGTTTCGGCAGCTGCTCGGGAATATTCCTTATGGTCTCTGTCTCGAGTTAGACCAACCCCAGTTGGTTCCAGTTATAGCCATTAACATGGGAAGTGAGTGAGGGAGAAACCCCCACATCTATTAGGAGAGACTCAGAATCTCTCCAGTGACCTAAAGTGAGACTTAAGGGGGTGGTAAGTGTTTGCCCCATTTTAGAGTCAAAGAAAACACCAAGGACAATAAGTAAGACACACAAAACAGTTAACAAGAAGGACGCTGCGCGATTTCGGTTCAAAACCGAAAGCAAAAACTCAAGCGGAGATCCCGGGGGTCCGGATTCCCCCTCTCCAACCAAGGCCACGTATCTCTCTGATACAGGCTGAGCTCCAAATGCCCCGCTGCCCCGGGGCCCAAATGTCCCGAAGGACCCAAATGTCCCGCCCGGCGGGACTACAAACGCCTCTGGAACGTCTTCCAGGGCTGCGAGGGAGAAGTCCGAGCCCGTCAGCTCCTTCTGGCCCTCGCCAAATACAAATGGATCCGATCGAACCCCAAACCAAACGCATGCGCAAATTCACAAGTAACAGGTTCAGACGCAGCCACAGACACAACGAACAGACACAACGAATAAAGTGCTGGCCAGCTTACCTCCTGACAGTGGGTCGGTGGTCCTTGGGTGGGGGGTCTCGTATCCCGGACGAGCCCCCAAATGAAAGATCCCCCCGGGGCTCCAAGCACCCCGGAATGGACCCCTTCTCAGGAGGAGACCCCCGGACCCAAAAACCGAGCCGAGTCCACTGGTCAGATGCAAACAGCACGAGGTTTATTGAGTAGACACAGGTACCTGCGGGCGGTCAAGTCTTAGGAGGACTCGCGCACCAGCCCTTAGTTCAGGGCCTTTTTATGGGGTTTGGGGAAGCAAAAGCATACGTACAGAAGCGGAAGCATGGTTACAAAGTTTTCATTGGCTGGTTTGAATGTAAAGGCATACTTGGCGCGCGGGAATACCCCTGATTGGTTCGCTCAGCATCCTTCATTTACATAGTGGGAAGTTACTTTCATTGGTCGTTAACAAAAGGGAAACAGACAGTATTGGCTAGATTTCAATCCTTCATTAGCATGTAGACTGACCATCGGCATTGGCCAGACTACAATCCCTTATTAGCATGTAGACTGACCATCGGCATTGGTCAGACTACAATCCCTTATTTGCATGTAGACTGACCTTTCAACATTCCTTGTAGTATCTTATCACTTTTTACAACACGGGAGGAATGTTTAAGGGAGTGGGAGAAGGGGGTGTTGGCTAAGCAAAGAGAAGGGGGAAGGAGGGGGAAAGGGAGGGAGAAAACCCTTTTCAATAACACGCAGGTGTAGCCTGAGTTTTTCCTTTCTAAAAGAGCATAACACCAATGGCTTCTGGCACTAAAGAAGAAACCCTTGTGTTTTTCTCAAAAAAAAAAAAAAAATGTATATCTGATATTATTTTCTCTGCATTCACTTTGTAATAATTCCTTCTGATACAGTTATCTATAAGACTAATCATTTGAGAAATGACACAGTTTTCATAAGCCTATGAACTTCATATTTTTAAATGGGAAAAGTAGCTTGGAAAAAATTATCTTGAAAGACTAAGAAGGAAACATATGTACTTTACTTTCTCAAATCCAAAGTATGTGTGGGTATGTAAATACATATAAAGAGATTTTAAGCTGCTCAAGAACACATACTTCTGTTGACTTTCCCATAGTGCTGGGCATACATATTAAAAGCTCTGAATACGGCACTTAGTTTATAGTAAATAGAAGTAACTGATAGTAAATAGAGGGGTGCCTGGACGGCTGAGTTGGTTAAGCAGCCAACTCTTTTGATTTCTGCTCAGATCATAAGCTAAGGGTGGTGAGATGGAGCCCGTAGACAGGCTCAGCCTGGGTGAGAAGCCTGCCTGAGGTTCTCTCTTTCCCTCCCCGCCAACTCTTAAAAAAAAAAAAAAAGTATATTATAATATAATCATCACTGAAAAGTAATCAACATTGAAATGGTCATAAAAAGTAATGACCTTTTTCTTCATCATTGTTCTGGCCTGCCTGCAGGCTTCTGCTATTTCCTAGAGATTAGGGCCCTGACAAGTCTGAGAAGTACCAAAGGGAAGGAGGGGAGAATTTGACTAGGGAGGCTAGAGCTCTGGAAAAAAAGAACAGAATTATAAGTGAGGTGCTCAAGGGACGCCTGGGTGGCTCAGTTGGTTGGACGACTGCCTTTGGCTCAGGGCGTGATCCTGGAGTCCCGGGATCGAGTCCCACATCGGGCTCCCAGCTCCATGGGGAGTCTGCTTCGCTCTCTGACCTTCTCCTCGCTCATGCTCTCTCTCACTGTCTCTCTCTCTCAAATAAATAAATAAAATCTTTAAAAAAAAAAAAATAAGTGAGGTGCTCAAGCTCATCCATTTTATCCTTGATTTAGGAGATAAGGGCCCCCAGCATTTAGAGATTGCTTCCTTGGCCACAGACTTGGAGTCAGACCTCCAAAGATACTTGTGCTTGGTCTCTTAGTGTCAGCCCAGTCCCCCGAGCCCTGCACACAGTGAGGACTGGGTAATTCTGTGGCTAGAGTCAGTATATGTTTTGCATTTAAATTGGAGTTTGCCCTCACTTCTGGGCTCTCTTCCAAGGGTGAGAATCCCTGGCTTTGGTAACTTGTCTTTCATGTTTATTGACACCAAAGCTAACTTTTATAGGTTCTATGTGTCAGGGAGGGTTAGGACTAGGCACAGACACAGGGGAACATAATCCACTTAATTAACATTATCTGCTGTACTAGACAGCTAGGCTGCCACACATCTAGAAAGATTCTTGAAATGAGAACCAGTTATTTAAAAAATGCTCAAAGTAAAAAAGTAATTTAGTCAAGTAATCAGTAAGATTGTCAACCTAATTAAATTCCACATGTGTATTGTGAGCTTTTAATGTACACAATTTAAAGACGCATGATGTGATTTGTAGGAGAAACAAAGCATGCTCTTTCTGCTTTCTGTTATAATGAAAGAAGGTTCTTCATAATCTTGACAGACAGCTTGTGTTACAGTTCCATTTTATAGAAGCTTTGCTTCCTGCATATAAAACTCTGCTTAAAGACAAAACTCTAGGAATCTCCTAAAACAGTCATTTTCACAACTACTTACTGAACTCATGTGTTGCCCTGTGCAACAGGCATTATTTTCCTAGGTCCTAAAGCAGGTTATGAAAGGAAGCCCTCTGAGGTTAGGGATTTGGAAGAGGGAAAAAGACTGTGGTGGGCCCGCCACAAGAAAGAGAGCCTTATCCTTTCCTCACAGCACCATGATGGTAGTCTGCTTTCCAGTCCCTGGGGATGGGGGTTCTGAGGCTGCAACCTGGTTCATGTCACAGTTCTCCTACCTAGCACCTTGGCTTACTCCCTAGGGGTACCTGTGCTCTGCTTTTCTCCAGCAGCTGCAGAATCTCAGAACAAATGCTAGTGAATTTGAGAATATTTTGCTCAGTTGAACTATTTTAAATTGGGGCGGAGAGCAAGGAATATGAGGGAAATGAAGCACTGAATTTTTGCCTCCCCTTTGTGTTCTCAATGCTCAGTAACTAATAACATTCCCAGGTTTAACATTACCAATGATGCTCTCAGTTGAAATGATTTTTGTAGGTCCTAGGAACCGAGCCATACTGTCCATTGTGTCCATGCTGAATGGAGACCCCAGCGAGCTATTCATTCTTTGTGCCCTCATAAACCTATGCTCTGCTGCCTATCACTTTGGAACTATTCAAGGATCCGAGAATTCCAGGCACTTTGCCAATCGAGTTTGACTTAAGAGTTGCCAGCCTCTGTCCAAGGTGCTGCCGTCATTATTAACACGTCGAAAGACTCAGAGCTGGGTTACTATGCTATTTTCCAACAGGCCAGATAATATGCCATTGCAATACTGATTATTTCTCCGAATGAGAAGAATAAGCTGCCATTATTTTCCAAGATTATGCCCCACTCTGGCACAACACGATGTTAGCCGAACTTACTGGTTATGTGGCACTCTGAGTTTTTGCTTTTGTTTTTGTTTTTTTGACGCTAGCAATACATCTTGAAAACATAATTTACTGCCTCAAGAAATAGCATTTAAAGTCACTTGCTGTGGACTGGACATGTGTGACAAATTCTGGATCATGCTAGAGGATTAGAGAAATAACACCCTTCTGCTTACCAGCAGTCTCTCTCTTGTCACGCATAAGCTAATAGGTTTGTGAGAAACAATGGAAGGTGGATTTGGAATTCTTTCACATTCATTCTCCAGGCAAAATCAAAGAATCAAGTTCACAGGTTGCAATCTTTTGGCGGGGGGTGGGGGGGGGAAGAAAGCATTTCACAGTGAAAATATCTGCATAAATACTAGGTGGAATGTGTAAATTCCCATCATAATAAAAAGAAGCAAGAAAGACTCCACCTTAGAAAGTCTCTTGTCTTTCCCGTAATGGCCGAGTGGCCGAGGTGTTGAGAAAGGGCTGTCCCGAAAAAGGTTCTACAGAGTATGTGTTATAGAGAGTAAAATCTTTCCTGCCTGTGCGTCTCCAGTTCGGTTCTGGGTCAGTGTCAGATCATCTGAAAAGCGCAAATTGTAAAGTCCTGTCGTACACACAGACGCGCGCGCGCGCGCACACACACACACCCCTTTTTGATTCCTTCTCACCCGCAGAGAGACTTTAAACACTCTGGTCCTTGGTTAATACATTAAAATGAGTCCCAAAGTCGCCCCCTTTCTATTCAAAGCACCAAAAGCCCAAACAAATAAAAAGGAGAATGAAAACCTCTTCAAGTTATCTGCGCGTCTTCTCTCTGCGGGCTGAGCCTCCTGCCTGGAACTGGTCCCCGGCGGGCGCGGCGGGGCGGCGGAACCGGCACTGCGTGCGCCCTGAACGCGGAACCCGCGCTCCTCCCCGCCAGCCCCGGGGGCCAGGGCCCAATGACACTTCTGGCGGCCACAGCCTGACGCTCGCGGAACCCGGGAAGCACCGAACCCGTCCCGGGGCGGGGAGAGGGGGAGCTCTGAGCCCGGCGCGCTTTCTCAGCGGGTCCCTCACCCGTCCGCGGAGCCTCCATGTCCTTCCGGAGGGCCCCGACCCGAGCAGGTGACCCTGCCACTCCCGGGGTGGCCCCGCTCGTCGCCTCCCCAGAGCCCGCCGTCAGCCCGCCGCCCTGCCCACCTGAGGCTCCACATATAGCTGTGCTTGTAGGGGAAGTAGCTGCCCGGCTCGCTGCAGCAGTACTTGAGGTCGGCGAAGCCGCAGCAGTAGAGCAGGGCGGCCCCCTCGCCGCTCCGCGGGCACTCGAAGGGCTCCACGAAGCTGTGGTTGAGGCTGTAGTAGCCCGAGCACACCCGAGTCGCCTCGGCCATCGCGGGCGGCTGCGGACAGGGGCACGAGAGCCCCGGGACTTGCCCTCGGACCGCACGCGTCCCGCACCACCCGCGCCCGCGCACCCCTGCGAGCCGGGGTCGGTCGGACAGCCTGGGCGTTTAGCCTTCGCGCGCCTCCTCTGCGCTCTCTCCTCCCCCTGTCCACAGGATGTCTGCTTTACTCGCGCTTCTCCCTCTCCTTACTGAGTGGCCTTTTTTTCTGCCGGTCTTCGACCCTGTATCTCTTCTTCCCCTCCCTCCGTGGGCTTTCTTCACGCTCCCTCGATTCCCCTCCACCTCCCCTCACTTCATCGGCAGCCTGGGGAGCTCAGCCGGTCCCACTGCACGCCAGAAAGCGATTTCACCCGAAGAGTGAAGGTGTCGTATATGTTCGTCGAAGTTGCCGTTCTGCCTGCCGGGGACGGGGCAGGTGGGGTCCAGGCAAAGACAGTGTGGGGCCCGGGAAGCCTTCACCCACAGGGGGGCCGCCGAACCCCTCCAACCCCTGTGCTGGGCTGCGTACTGGGCAGAGCCAAAGACAGAACTACCAGGGAGGGGGTGGGTGGTGAGGAGTACACGTGAAATGTTAAAATCTGCCAGTGAAAGAAAGAAAGAAAGAAAGAAAGAAAGAAAGAAAGAAAGAAAGAAAGAAAGGAAAAGAAAGGAAGGAAGGAAAGAAAATCAAAGACAGTAACAAGATTTCTCACCAAAAAGCTAGCCACGCATTCCGTATAATATGAAATGGCCTGCAAAGGGAAGGACAGGCCAGGGGTTCAAGAAAAGAAAGCCAGGGCTTTCTGCAGAGACGGGTAGAAAGAGAAGGAGGCAAAGGAGATAGGGAAAGACCTGCATCCGTTCTGAAGAGCGACAGAAATGTCTCTTGTGTGGTACTCTCATTTAAGGATGCATTTGTTTGCAAAGTCTTTTAAAATAGCAATAGTAATGGATGCCGTTGAAGTAAACCAAAGAACATCTGGGAGTGTAAAGAAGAAAATAATAATAGCCATAAGGTGGGAGAGGAGAAGACTGACATTCATAGAATGGTTAAGATAGATAAAACGGTGTTCCTTCCTCATTTTTTTTTTTTTCCTGTATCTTTCCTTTTAGCCAGAGAGTTGGTTGGATGTTGCGATTCTGAATTTTACCTTGTTGGGTGCTGGGTATTTCTGTATTCCCAGCATCATTCTGGAATGTGGTTAAGTCACTTGGACACAGTTGGAGTCTTTTGAGTTTGCTTTTAACCTTTGTTGGCAGAACCAGAATGGTCTTGAGGACTAAAGTTTCCCAGTCACTGACATGATGCTCTTCTGAGCCCTTTACTCAACACCTGTGGATTCCTAGTCTTACCATTCTGACTGATGGAAACAAAGTATTCGAAGGCCTCCCAACAGCTCACAGGAGTGTTCCCTCTGCTCCTTTTAGGTAGCTCTTTCCCTGCTTCCGGTAGTTTCTTGATCAGTACTCAGCTAAAGACTCAAGGAGATCCTCCAGGAATCCAGTTCTGTCTCTCCAGCTCTCTACTCCCTGGTATCCTCTGGCCACCATGGCTTCTTGTCTTCGCAACTCAGTCTTCTCACCCGAGGGGAACCACTGGCCTCTCACTGGGTCCTCTCCTGGTGCTGCTGCCATCTGGAAACTCCCCAGGCAGCAAGCCAGGGCAATCATAAGCCCTCCCATCTATCCCTCTCTTAGGGATCATTGTCCTGGGCTCCCTGATATCCACAATCTGTTTCCTGTTTTTAGTTTTTTCAAGTAAGAGGGTTAATCTTGTCTCAAGCCATTTTAGCTGAAGTTGGCCAGGTGATTGGACCTGATCCAAACTAGGCCAGCAGGGTTCTCTGTCCTGGGATTAGGGTTCTGCCCTGGGGACAGGAATTCCCAGGGAGCTAGTGTACAGGAAAGACAGAACAAAGCAGGCAGGAGAAGCAAAGAAGGGTGGAGGGGAGTGCCAGTGGTTTTGCAATTCTGAACAAGTCCTTTCTTGAGACCCATTGTATTTCCAACACTCTGATTTGGGGGACATCCCTGACTCCTTAAAGTAAAATCCCTTTTCTGGCTGAAGTGCATTCAACTTGGATTCTACTAGTTGCACCCAAAACGTTCTAACTCCTACAGCATGGCTTCCTGTGAAGTTGACAGAGCAGGCACTTGAAAGGCAGAAACTTGGGCTCTTTGACCGATGAAGCTTGTTCTGTTGCAAGGTGATGGTGTGGGGTCGGGGGGCACTCTAGGCAGCATGAGTGGACTTTTCTTCCTGTTGTGTAAGAGGAAAAGAAATTCAGGGATGAAAAGAATGAAAGTTCTTTTGGACCGTGTTATCGACTATCTCAATAAAACATACCGAAGTCTTTCTGGAGCACCAGGGTGGGACGTGAGTGGTCGGGAGAATGAAGGAAACCAAGAGCAAACACTAGGAAGCGTGCTCGGGTGGCAGGCAGAGGGAGGACTGGCACCTCGCTGAGGGCCCCGGGGGTAGTTAGAAGCCCAAGCTTTCTGGTGGAACCATTCTGCTGGGTCCTGTGATTTTCTCCAGCAGCGAATGTTCCATGATGGAGAAGCAGGAGCAGGGAAGTGAGCAGTAGGACTTGCCAGGTGATTCTCTGCGGCTGTGCTCTGCCCCCTGTCCCCATGCCTCTACAGTCACCACAGTGCCTTGGCACTTCTCTAGCCCTACATACATGCCATACACGCATGAAACACACACACACACACAGAGAAAGGCAGGCCCGCAGCTGCTAGCCTCCACCAAACTTGGACTACCTTGAAGCCTCTGAGGTTCAAGTAAACAAAAGAGCTTTTTAACTACATGTGACTTAACGGCAGTGTCAAGACTGAGGCTTGAGAAGATGCCTGCCGCATGGTCCCATATGACCCAGTCCCCAGGTCATGGCCTCCAGACAGGAGGGCTTCTGGCAGCCAGTGGAGGTGGGGCTGGCCCAACACCCGGAGACGGCCATAAATTACACCTTTTATTTTCATGTATCTCACTGGTTCTCAACAAAAGTGGTACCCCTCCTCCTTTGGGAATATTTAGAGAGTATTTTGGAAATAAGGGGACAGTTTTGATTGTCATGATGACCGAATGCCCTCCTGGCAATGAGGGATGGAGGCCAGGATTGCTCAATGTCCTGACATCCTGCGACATCTACAGAAAAATGAAGAATTATCTGTGTTTTTCAACTGTTCCCCAGGACATTCACACAGATGCAAACTGTGTTTATCTAGAACCTGTTTCTGGGCTACGAATAAAATATAGCGTATTTGTTGAATTTTCCCGGAATGTAACTACCATGTAATTTGAGGGAAGATTGTTCTTTGTTTCATGTGGAACTTTACCAAGAGTTTTTTACCCCTGGAGAAAATTTGCTCCCAACGGTAATGTTGCTCGCAATGTCGTGTGTGGGTTGGCACCTGGGCATACCGCCTGCACCAGCCTGCATTTGGGCTTGGCAGTGCCTCAGAGCCGTTGCGTGCACACTATTGGTGTCAATGTTATATCTCTGGGTATCGTTGTGCTTGAGCACGTCCTCATGGAAATACATACTCCATTACAGATTCGTTCCGTTCACTGCTCGATACCACGATGCAGGCATTGCACAGATTGCTTTAATCTGCTAGAGCCACAGACTGCGTGGCTTTAACCACAGACCTTTATTTTCTCACAGCCGGAATTCTGAGATCAAGGTGTTGGCAGGGTTGTTCCTTCTCAGGGCTGCGAGGGAAGGATCTGCCCCCAGCCTCTGTCCTTGGCTTGTCGCCGGCCGTCTTCTCCCTGGGTCTTTGCATTGTCTTCTCTCTGTATGTGTCTGTGTCCAAATTTCCTCTTCTTACAATGACCTCATTTTAACTCAGTTACCTCTTTAAAGCCCTTACCTCCAAATAGGGTCACGTTCTGAATGAGGTACTGGGGGTTAGGACTTGGCCATACGAATTGGGGTGTGCTAAGATTCATCTCATACCATTGGGCATGTAGATCAATCACGCTGTGTACACAATTCATTTCAAAATAGCAAAGGGAAAATTACTGAGACACTTCTTAAAATAACAGGGGACACTTGAGTTGGATAGGGTTGAGAATGACTGTTAAGCTCTATCAGTAGGGCAACAGCCTATGGTATGTCTCAGAGGTGAGTGTTGCTCCTTACCTCTGATCTCTAGCCCAACATGATTCACCCAGAACAGGCATGATGAAACAAATGGAGAGAGAGATTGAGAACAGCAGGTATCTGGCTATTGGGTGAAAGCAAAGCCAGGGTTCCAATGAAGCTGACTTGGCTGTAGAAAAAATGAAGAGGCCAGATGAGTGCTTTGCTCAAAAGCTTTCAACAGATCCTTATTTCTAAACCAGGGCCACTCCCTTCTCCTCACTTCACTGCTCTCCAGACCATCTCGAACGTGCTCTCCTGCTCTGGCAAAACAGACTCCTTCCTGCCTCTGAATCATCTTCATGTATTTTTCCATCCAAGAGATACCTTGACTTTTTTTTTTCTCTTGCAGCTCACCACCCAGCTCCCTGAAACTGCTAGAGTCAGGCAATTCCTAGATAGAATGGCATTTGAGAAGACACACGTGATGAGGCCACCAGGAGGCAGGGGTCCTGACAAAGCTGGGCTTATGGTTTATAAGCTCCCAGTCAGCAGAACACATGCATACGCAGATGGAAAACCAAAAGGAGTAAAGTTACTTGTTAGTGATAGAAGGAGTTTAGAAGAGGAAAGGGAGTTCCTGAGTGAGTGTGATGCCCACGATGGGCTGGTGACAATGCCTCTTGCTATCGTAGGGGTCATAGCAAGCCCTACGCTATGTGTAGAGCATAGAGCCCTGTGTGTCCCTCCATCCCTCGGGTACCAGCCTCCATGGGAGCAATGTCTGGATTCCTGCAAGTGCCCCCTGGTTGGATGGAAATCCCCTTTACCAGATTTAACATTACAGCTGTTATTGACTTTGGGGGAACACAGCAAAGGTTAGAGAACCTTAAGATGAACATCCCTCTATAGCTTTCAGATTATGTCTTGATTCTAATGAGTAATTGTTCTTCCCTTCCTCCTTCCGAAGGTTGTCTATGCATTAGTGTCTGGGCACAGCCCTGACTTGGGCGGTGGCAGGTCCTCCCCCTGGTACCACGGCCAGCCCCTTGACTGTTTAGTTGCAGTCACCACTTCAAGGGTTATGCATCAGACCTCAGCAGGCTGAGTCAGAGTGTGTTTCAAACTCTTGCTGCAATGCTGGGACAGAAGCTGTCTGTCCCTTCTGGATGGGGAGGAAAGCCCAGGCCCTGAGGTCACTGGCAGTCAGTTATGCTACAACAACAATGGGAGTCTGCCTTGGGATAAGGAGGATGCTGCAGGCAGCCATGCCGAGGGGCAGAAGGAAATTGGGTCCTTTTTCCACATGGAGTCACTGGCCTGAGGTTTCCTTTAGCAGCCAATTAATTGCTTTACTGTCTAAACCTCTCTGAGCTGGGTTTTCTGATACTTAGAACTGGAAGTACCCCAACAAATACTATGTTTCAGGAGGAGGAGGCCCATTCTAACATTTGGGGCAATTGGTGCGAGCCCCGCCCTCTGGCCGGAGGGTGGTTGGGAGGACTGGAGAAGCGCTGGGTCGCGGCTGTTTGGCAGAGCTGCCGGCTCTGAGGCCTGGTTTGGGAGCTTTACCTGGGAGTCCCACAACATGAGTTTCAATGACACCCCAAAGACACTGCTAACAGCAGTGTCTTCAATAAACCACACATTACATCGGAAGCTCAGTGCTCAGTGGCTATGGGGAATGCCTGTGAACCCCAGATGTGCTGGGGGAGGTGAGAAAGGTAGACCTAACACCTCCTGTCCTTACTCCCATGTGTGGCCTCACAGTACCCCCTCACTGCCTCCCACTGGAGGATCCCAACCACAGACAGAAGACGGAAGGATGCTAACCATTACCTTAGCTTTGTCTGGGACCTCAGAGGACTGCCTCACCTCAGATACTTCTCTGACCCAGTCAGGGGGTAAATGAAGACTAGAGGGAATGCGGGTGGTGAAAGAGGGTGCTCGTGGTGGCGCCGGCTCCAGGACATGACAGTGCATCCTCGCACACCAGTGATGGGTGTGGAGGGAGGACAGTTCTGCACATGTCACCAAGTGGTGACAGTTCTGCATGTGCAGGGGCTGTCATGAAAGCTTCATGTGTATTGTGTCCCTTAAGCTTCCTGGTTTGCTCCTCTTCAGAGATGAGGACGCTGAGCCACAGGAAAGTAAAGGTCCAATGGCCAGCAAGAGGCAGAGTAGGAATTTAACCCCTGCTATGTGGCTCTGTTTCCTTAACCCTTATACTCTGAGAGCCTTAACTTCTGAGCTGTACCTCCCTTTCTGCTCCTGAATGCCTCCAGTGATTTTTGAAGGGACATTCCTCTTTATACTTTGAAGTATGTTTTTTATATGTGTCCATATACTGCCCTCCTGTATTGTCTATACATAAAATTACATGTTATTTACTTTGTATATTATTGTTCATAAAGTTTAAAAAAAAATGTCTCCAGAGTACACCCTCGTCTAAGAAACTCTCTCGCTAGGATCCAAGCTGGGACTCTCCACATCAGCTACTGCTGAAGGAAGGGTACCTGGCCCAAGAGTAGGCCCCTCTCCTGGAGAAGCTGTAGGGGTAGGAGCAGGAGCCAAACTTAGAATCACAATCTGATGTTGAATGGACTGTCAGATTTCATCTAAGACCTGAACTTGCCGGGAGAACATTCTGGCCCGTGAATGAGCTAGACAAGGAAATGGCTCATGGCCCAGTGGATGTGGCTGATTTATATTCTTCTCCTTTGGGATGAGCATCACCATGCAAAGATATTCAAAGGTTTTGTGCTTCCAGGTGAAGAACACGACCGAACCAGCGCAGAGTTGGGGAACCCAGTGAGGAGCTCGGGCACTTCGGTGGCTGTCATCAATAGATGACACAAATCCTCCACTGAAAGCAGGTCACCTCATGTAACACTCATAGCTTGAGCTGAGACAAGTCTCCTTCCCAACTCCTGAGGGGTCTGGGTCTTCCACTAGTCCCCAGGGTGGGGCAGAAATGAGGCAAGGTTACTGTGTCAGAAGAGCTCAACGACTCGGTTCTGAGCCTCTCCTTTCCCTAAAACTCTCCAGATGTACGGCGAGGAAAAGGGCCCTTCCTCATGGGAGGAGGCAGTTTGATTAGAGTTTCATTTGTCAGTATGGTATTTTGTGATTTTAAGGGGTTTTCTCTTACAGTACCCTATGTTTAACAATTATTAGCCTACTTTTAATAGTTACTTTTAAGCTGCCCTCCCCCTACCAAGAAAAAGGAAAAGACTCTCACTCATTTCACATTTACTCTGCTTGTAGAGATTCAGATACATATTCTGACATCTCAGGCTGATTTCGTGGGTGTTCAAAATGGTTTGGTGGATATCTAGCAAACCGGTTGAAACGGGGTCCACTACTTGTCTGCCATCTTGCTTCCTCCTCCCATTTTGCATTGACCATGAGTCAGATGTTGTCCTAAAGAGGAGCTCGTCCTATCCCCTTCTCCCAGAGGAGAGTGGAATTGACCATTTGTGCTCTTGGCATCTGACGGCAGAGGCACTGTTGAGATAGAGGCTCTTAAGTATGGAGTGTATGAGCGGTCCAGAGAGGTGGGTGCTAGTGAGTGGCAGAAGTGAAGTAGTCTAATCCATTAAAATCTTCAGATTTAGTGCATGGATGGTTCCCAAAGACAAAATTGATGGCCACTCTACCACGGTAACGTGTGGTATGTATGGTTGGAGAAACTAGTCTAAATCAGTATTTACTCAAAGACTCTGCCCCTTTGTCTGCTGGATTTTGCAGGTCCGGGAGTCAAGGACTGGGGATGGGCTCTGCTGGCCAGAAAGTTTTGGTGCCTCAGGGAGGGATGCTCCTGCCAGGAGAAATAACTGTGTTGTCTCTACAGTGGGCCCTGAGACTGCCTCTTGGCCTTGTCCAATTCTCCATGCTTCCTGGGGAAACTTCTTGTTCTCCTCCTGGAATAAACTATCCATGTTCTTAACTTCTGGTTGTAATTTCAAGTACTGCTACCAATATTCAAACATCTGTGGGTGTCTCCTAGGTCAGCTAAGCCACTGCCCCAGGGCCATGGCCACAGCTGTGACAGCAGCAGCTCTGTGAATGTGACGTGGGATGGCAGTGAAAGCAGAGGCCTATTGTGGCAACATAGGTGGCCTTAGGTGGCCTCAAGGCTTTGGGGGGCAGGAGAGAGATCTCTGAATTGACGAAGGCTAAGAGGGCTTATTTGTTTGCAGAAATGAGCTGTCCCTCTGTATTCATCCAGAGATAAATGCAGGTAACTGGGGAGATGGGAAGTGACTCTAAGTGCTGAAATAGTGAGGGAAGCTGAAGCAAAGAAATGCTTTTAATTACTATTTATGCAGCATCGTGTAATGGTGTGACCTGGGCAAACACAGGCTGAGTAATTTTCAAGACTGAAACACTTTTGGTGACTGCCAAGTTGGCTAGAGAGAACCTTTTTATTTTTTTTTTTAAACCTTACCTATACAAGGCTTTCTGGTAGGAGAATTATTTAGAAAAAAGAAAAATGAAAAAAAATGTTTTACTAAGTTCTAGGATAGATTTATTTTATAAATTTTTGAAAAATTGACTCCCATATTTTACCAGAAGAAAAATATAGAAATGCTTGGATGTTTTTATTTAGAAAAAACAAAGACTTAAGCAGGTAATATATCACTTATGTTGGTTATATTGTAGCAGTATTGTTTTATGATATGATATTATGACAACTAATACAAATTTATTTTACAACACTCAGGTGAAAAATCATTTCTTTAAAACTAGATGAAATCTGATGCAAACACCAGTCTAAGTGGTGGGAAACTTAATCTCAGTTATATTTGGGGATGCCTTTTCCTCTTGCCCCATATTGCAAATGTCCTGGCAACAAGAGGTGATTGATTGCAGACAATTTGTGAGTATGACAAGTGGGCTGGTGGGAACAGTCTGCCCCAGCTGCTAGCAATCAGGGGTGCTTTTTTTGTAGATAATTAAGAATAATAATAATGCTGATTAAAAAGTTGCTCTGCTTTTTATTATCACCACGCACTGGCAATTTTAAACAGTCAGTGATAGAACTCCTTCATGAAACAAATCTCTGTGGGTATAAAGTCTGAACAATTGCTTTAAATACTCTTGAGTGGGGTGCCTGAGTGGCTCAGTTGGTTAACCGTCTGCCTTTGGCTCAGGTCATGATCCCAGGGTTCCAGGATCAAGCCCAGGGATGACGATGACATTTGTCATCATTGTCATTGTCGGGCTCCCTGCTCAGTGGGGAGTCTGCTTCTCCCTGTCCTTCTACCCTCTCTCCCTCACTCATGCATGCACACGCTCCCTCTCTCTCTTTTTCTCAGGTAAATAAAATCTTTTAAAAAAATAAAAAAAATAATAAATACTGATGAGTATTTATTTATTTATATATATATTTTAAAGATTTTTATTTATTTATCTGACAGAGATCATAAGAAGGCAGAGAGGCAGGCAGAGAGAGAGAGAGGAGGAAGCAGGCTCCCCGCTGAGCAGAGAGCCCGATGCGGGGCTCGATCCCAGGACCCTGGGATCATGACCTGAGCCGAAGGCAGAGGCTTAACCCACTGAGCCACCCAGGCACCCCCTGATGAGTATTTATTAAAAGCACTTTTTATTACTTATCTTTTCATAAATCTTTCATTCTACATGAACTTGAGTTAGAAGAATCTTCAGGTATTCAGCCCACCCCTGCTCCCAGCCCCCACGCCTGCCGTGGGACATTAGTTGTACACGCTTGTTTAGCTCTACCATCGCTAAAGACTCGGAACCATTTGAGTGAATCTGCATGAGGCTACATGTTCCTGTGCCCAAACTGTGGCTTCAACTCAGAAGAAGCGAAGACAACACACCGATTAGACAGATGAAGAAGCAGACCTTCAGCCACTCCGGTTCTCCCATTCTGTATAACAACCTGGAATTTTCTATTTGTGTTTACAATTTAAAACAGGGAATGAGCATGCGAGCTGCAATGCATAATATTCCCCTTTCGTTAGAGCCTCTTTATCTGCAGAATTTGCATAATAACTCTCAAATTGAAATTTTGTATTTTAAATTAACAGTTTGCTTTGAAGCTAAGGAATGAATCATCAGGAAAATAGTTATTGTTATGTGATTAATTCTTGAAACAATTTGGCTTATGGAGGTAAGGATGTCAAAAGAAAAAAAGAAAAAAAAGGTGAGCTCCTGTAGTCCAGTGTGTTCGCTATGCCCGTGCTCTGTGTTCATTCCATTAGAGATGAGATGCCACTGTTCTTGGCTCCAGGGTCTGTTTGAAGGTGACAGGCCTGCCTAACATAGTCCCTGGGACTGTTTCTCTGACTCCTGGGCACCCGTCTTCTCCCCTGCAGTGCAATAGCCACTATCCGCCTTGCGGGAGGGACAGTGGGGATCATGGGTAACTGCCATCCCTTCCTTATAGCATGCCGGCTCAGCCCGCTGCCCTTCTCAGCTCTCGGTAGGTACCACAGCCTTCCCGGACAAGCGCTGTGTGCGCATCACTGGAGGGTGATGGGTCAGAATGGGAACAGGGAATTTGGAGTCGTGCATCTCACTGTTTTGTCTTGAGAGCGTGGAAACATGAAACACAGTTAATTTTTCTGTTCGTTTATCTTGCCGCATTCGTCAAGAGTACCATGGAATCATATTTAAGCTGGGATTCTTAAGAGTGCTATCAATTTAGAAAAGTAAAAACGATTG
Source organism: Neogale vison (assembly GCF_020171115.1). Taxonomy (NCBI): domain Eukaryota; kingdom Metazoa; phylum Chordata; class Mammalia; order Carnivora; family Mustelidae; genus Neogale; species Neogale vison. Next base: position 223,320,203 of record NC_058091.1, read on the forward strand.
CATTGCTGGTACTCAACTCACAGAAGCTTAGAAGTATTATATTCCACTTGAGTCCCTGAGTGTGTTAATTACAACTTGGCTTCATTTTTCTGGGATACGGCAGTGTTCATCACTGATGATGTTATTGTTCTGTAGGCTTGTCAGGATAAAGTGTTATTTTCTATTATGTGGGTGATGGTGTCTCTTTCAAGGTGACAAAAAAGATCAGTTTTGTAAAACAATATTCATCACTAAAACCATGAAGTACCCAATTGTGCCGACTCTTATGCAAGGTGCTTAACTCACTCTACACATTGTTGGTGATTCTGCGTAAGAGTGCTTGCTTCTCCTCAACACGACCTGTTTTCCTTTAGAACATCATGGCTATTTGATCCAGGTCGTTAATTTTTCCTACATGCATAGAGAAAACAAGTTACTATTCCCAAGAAGTTACCCGCGGAGATTCTCTTGGGTTTGCTGCACTCAGCAAGAGAAGAAAAAAATTCCCTTTAATGGTAGGACTGGGAGATCTGGGTGGATACCTCAAACAGCCAAGGTATGGCCTGGGTCTTGACTCCAGGTGTGTCTGATTTGTCATCACAAGCAAACAATCCCTACTGACACCACCACCCATTCCTGAAAGTTGTCCAGTTTTCTCTGCAGCCTGTCTGTTATCTGTTCAGTACATACGAAGCTCTCGTGAAGCACTGGTTCCCTTCCTCTGCCTTTCTCTTTCCCTCTTGCTGAATGAATGTATGAATGACCAAAGGAATTATTTCTTCTCTGTTGCAATCAGTTTTCTCTCTGGCCACATGACAGAAGATGACAGCACATAGTCCCCGAATTTTTATATGTCGTATTCGTGCGTACTGAGAGTACCTCAGTTGTGCCAATATTAATATCAAATTTATGGGAAGGTGAAAAGTTAGTTGTCTGATCTATTTGGTTCAGGGAGAGTCGCTGAATTACCCTGGCGACCCCAGGCTACCATGACATGACTGTGGGTACTGGTGGGGTGCAGGGAACAGTGTTTGCAAAGCAGATTCTGGGCAGAAAGTCCTATAGGTTTTTACCATTCCTTAAACCTCTCTTCTTCATAATCTTGGTCCTGTTCCAAGTTTGCCCTGTCCCAGATTTGAGACAGCGAGTCCTTGTTTGATCATCCTGGGTCATGTTAGTTTGCTGTCTCTCTACCAATGGTGTTGACTGCTCAGGCATGAGGGTTTGCAGCAGATAGCGTCTTCTCTACCTCCCCTTCTCTGCTGGATGGGATCCCCACACCTCAGCTTATGTAGCAATAGCTGAGTTCAATTTGCTTTTCATCTTTCCATTCCCACTCCAGTACTCTTTGTACTCCTGCAATGCCTTTCTGTTTCCACCTGCCCTTGTGGGAAACGAGTGAGGTCCCCTACTCAACTGCGGGGGCTCACAGGCTTGATTCTGGAACTGCTAGTTAGAGCCCAGATTCGGTTTATTCACAGGAACAGTTTTTGCCAGAGTTGAAATAATGCTCGAGGATGGTACCTCTGGTGCATTTTCTATCAAATAGCTCTTTGCAGGCTAACAGAAGAACCCAGCAACAATTTATGGCATTGACTCTGAAGTGTTTGTTCCTCTGGACTCAGTTATTGTCTTAGGATAGACAATATCCTTCTGGGGGAACAAAACCCATTTGTAAATTAGAAACCTTCTGGTACTTCATACTTAGTCTGGATCACGTGTCTAGCCCATGCCCAAAGCACCTGTGTGGGCCTCCATGTTTAGAACAAAGGTTCGGGGCACCTGGGTGGCTCAGTGGGTTAAGCCGCTGCCTTCAGCTCAGGTCATGATCTCAGGGTCCTGGGATCGAGTCCCGCATCGGGCTCTCTGCTCAGCGGGGAGCCTGCTTCCCTCTCTCTCTCTCTGCCTGCCTCTCTATCTACTTGTGATTTCTCTCTGTCAAATAAATAAATAAAATAAAATAAAAAAAAGAACAAAGGTTCAAAATAAGAGCATCAAAACAAGGCAAAAATAGATAGTAACATCATGCCTAGGATTTATCAAAGAGACATGGACATTGGAACTTGGGGTATGTGTGGGGAAAGGATTGCATTTGGGAGGATGAATGAGGGCTGGGGCCTAGTATTAGATCTTCCAGTCAGGCAGGGCAGAAACTGGGGTGGGGTGGGGTGCGGGTGGCCAGGAAGGAGCTGGGAAATTCTCACTGTCAGTCCCAGGCCAGGGAGAATGTAGGAAGCCCCCAACAGGTGGGGGCGCAGTGGTGGTGCCACTTGGGCAGGCGGTATGGCTGGAAGGTACTGTTGTCATTATTGAGGTTCTGTCCCAGGATGGGGTTGAGACAGGGGACTCTAAGCAAGATCTTGAGAATGATAGAGGATCTTCAATTGGGAATATAAGAAGCCTGGTTCTCAGAAATAAAATGTATCAAGAGGGGAAAGGAGAACCTACCGGCGGGAAGAGATGCTTACTGAGGACAAGGGCTCCCTTAGCAGAATGAGGCATCAGGGAAGGGAATGGCGACGTGCTGCAAACTAGGGCCCCTGAGAGGAGTCCAGATGCCAGCGCTGAATCTCTACGTTCTGGGCCTACCCTACACCTGCACCTTAAAGTGGTCTCCTGAGGAATAGCAACAATTGGCAGATCTTCCTATGTACACAGCCAAGACCCAAGCACTAGGCATCCTGCTTGCCTCCCATTGCCTAGCAACAGCCTCCTCCTTGATTACCAGAGTTGTCACAGTTCTTCTGTAGCTATCTGCTCTGAACTGGGTACATGAGACCCACAAGGAAGAAGGCAAAGTCCTGATTGTTCAATGACCTCAAGCTCACTTGCAAGTCTGAGCCAGTGCCCTGTCAACAACAAGGTGAGGATAAGGGCAGAAGCAAGACTGATTTCATGCTGATCCCAAATACGGAGCAGGAGAGAGGAGGGCAAGGGAAGAAGGAAATTCTAATGATTCTGTAAATCCCAGAATTATCAGAAATGAAGAGAGGGGTAGAGAGAGAAAAACAAAAGAAAATGTCAACTGGAGATATCTTAAATGTAAGAAGCTATGTTTTCAATGTCTATTAATATAACATTTCTCCATCAGTCATTCTCTTTCTAGCATGGAAATTATTTAATTCTGTCAAACGCGAAGAAAAGCTTGTAGCTTGCCACTCAAAAAGCCCACATTAAATGGTCATAGATAGTTCTCAAGAATTGCTGTAATGAAATACTCACACTTAGAGTTGTTGGGAAGTCATTTCCTCAGCAAGGTGGAACAAAGACCAAGTCATCAATCAGATGATAGAAGGCCACAGTTTCGGAAAGCCAAGGGCAGAGATCTGAAGGCTCTGCTCCCTTCAGAAGGATGACGGGAGGGCAGACATCCTATCTGCAGAGATCAAGTTCGAATCTGAACACACAGCGCTTAGGAGGAGAGCAGTGAATTCGGAGTCCATGTGTCTGTGTCTCCACTGAAGCCCTTAAACTGTGTATGCATCAGCCGTAGCCTGCTGGAAAATATGCCTGTGCATTTTTCTTCTTTTAAATCAGTAATGATGAACTTCATATGTTATTAGGTACTCAACATTCTCAGCTAAGTAAAAAAAGCATAGATGCAGTTCTTTTGGTCATTGTGAGTTTTTAAAAAATCATTTCTGAAAAAAAAAATCATTTCTGGGGCACCTGGTTGGCTCATTCCATTAAGCTTCTACCTTCAGCTCAGGTCATGAACCCAGGGTCCTGGGATGGAGCTTCTTCCTTGCCCTCTGCCCCCCTCCCCCCGTGTGTGTGTGTGTGCGCGCGCGCGCGCGCGCTTGTGCTCTCTCTCTCTCTCTCTCAAATGAATAAATAAAATCTTTTAAAAAATTAAAAATCATTTTTAGTTGAACAAAGAAATTTTTACCTCTTCACCAGTCATTATTTATTCAGTGAGGTATACCTGAAAAGAAAATTCTTTCATGTTATGGCCAGGGCTGGTAGAAGTTGCAGCAGGGGAGAAGGGGACAGGAGAGGAGAAAGGGAGGGGAGGGAAGGAAGGCCGAAAAGTGGGAGGGGATGAGGGACTAGGAGGGACAGGGTCAGCTCTCACATCCTCTAGGCGGTCGAGGCCAAAGACATATATCTGAGAAAAATATTATTACCACCTCTTGAAATTTTTATTTCTTCTTTGCAGTAAAAATGATTGCCTGCTTTCTTTTTTTAAATATCAAGGTTTATTTTCTGAAGAAATTACTAAAAATTTCCCCACTGAGGAATCATGTAAGGTTGTATACCCAGTTGACTTAAAAATATTAGAAGGCTTGGTCTGTTAACACAGCAAGCCAGAGTACAAAATTCCCCGCTTCTCTCCCTTTACAAACTGTAATTCAGAACACAAACCAAGAATTGCCCATGAAGTTACTATATTTGGATTTATCCTTTTAATTAATTTGTGTTCTTTATTAAAGTAATATGTATGGATAGTTAAAGATAAACATTTAAATAGTTCTCCAAAAGCCTTATAATGAAAGCAGTAGTTTTTAACCAGTTCCTTCTCATTTACCCGCAGCCCAGTGCTAATCCAATCCACTTCCCTGAGGCAGTCCCTTACAATGGGCTTAGCTGTCACGTTTGATACTTGTGGATGCTTTTCTCCACATTTTAAATAATTCACTTGCAACTTACTGATTTATCCATTTTAGACATCATCTATGATTTGCTTCACAGTGTAGATGATTTAGCTTTTTATTTTACATTATTATTTTACTTTTTTTAAAAAAAGATTTTATTTAGTTATTTGACAGAGAAAGAGAGATACCAAGTAGGCAGAGAGGCCGGCAGAGGGGTGGGGGGAGGGGAAGCAGGCTCCTCACCAAACAGAGAGCCCCATGCAGGGCTCAATCCAAGGACCCTGAGATTGTGACCTGAGCCGAAGGCAGAGGCTTAACCCACTGAGCCACCCAGGCGCCCACATTATTTTTTTACTTTTTAAAAAAAGATTTTATTTATTTATTTGAGAGAGAGAGAGCATGAGAGGGGAGGGTCAGAGGGAGAAACAGGGTCCCCGCTGAATGGGGAGCCCTCCTCAGGGCTCAGTCCCAGGACCCGGGGATCACGACCCAGACACACTTAACCCATTGAGCTATTCAGGTGCCCCAGATTTAGCTTTTAAAAACTGTATTCTTGGGACGCCTGGGTGGCTCAGTTGGTTACGCGGCTGCCTTCGGCTCAGGTCATGATCCCAGCGTCCTGGGATCGAGTCCCACATCAGGCTCCTTGTTCAGCAGGGAGCCTGCTTCTCCCTCTGCCTCTGCCTGCCATCCTGTCTGCCTGTGCTCACTCTCTCTCCCTCTCTCTCTCTGACAAATAAATAAAATCTTTAAAAAAACAAAACAAAACTGTATTCTTCTGTTCCTCCTGCCCCTCCCAATATAGTTATATCACCTTATTTAATCTGTCTTTACATTGTTATGATATTATATATAATTATATTACAATTAAAAATAATTGTAATAATTATTCCCTACTGAGGCAGTTCATCTAGTATGATTGTGCTTGCTTTCTTGTACGTGTTTTGTTCTCCCTTAAATTCCTTTGTCCCTCCTTGTCGGTGTGTCTCCATTTTCTCCAAGTGCCAGGAGTGTGTGTGTGTGTGTGTGTGTGTGTGCATGCGCATGTGTGTGATGGACTCTCTCTTTCATAGAAAACATTCCTTACATGTCTGGTGATCTTTGACTCTGTTCATATTGAAATGTTAGGTACTAAAAATCTGAGTCAAAGTGTGGGCTTGCCACATTTGTATTTGGAGACCACTAAATGTCATTTGTGAAAGTCTTTTTTTTCCCCCTGGGGCATTCATTTTTTTTCCCTGAAAAAAATCTGCTAATTTTCCTTCGTGTGTGTGTGTGTGTGTGTGTGTGTGTGTGTGTGTTAATGTTATCCTGGCTGCTAGCATTTGGGGGAGTGGATTGGGTGAGGGAAGCTACATATCCCACCATTCATCGCACAAATTGTCGCTTAGTGATCTTGTTTTAGACCTTACTTCTCTTCCATGCCCTGAGGGGCGGGGTCCTGCGTCAGCCTGTGCCATTCTCCCAGGTCACCACGCTGCGGTGTGTATTGTGTGACCTGAAGGAGAGCTTCCCCCTCTCTTCCATCTGATCGTCCCTCTGCAGACCCTAGGTTATAACTTCTTCAGCTTCTTCTCCATCCCTCCATGCTCTTTTCATGGAAATTACTGGGTGTCATAAGGATTCCTATATGAGGAGTTAATCACGAATGAAAAAAACACCATCAAAAGCCATTGATATATACACTTTTAAGTGGGTGAATTGTATGGTATATGGAATATAGCTCAATAAATTTCCAAAAAAAAAAAAATCCTTACATTAAAAAAAAAAACAACTGTGGAAGAAAAGAGAACACTGCTTTCCTAATGAAATAGTATCCTTTTTATATTGGAGATGAAAAGTAAAACAGTAAAGAGCTACAGAGAACAGACAACTTGGTAGCAATAAATAATGTAGATAATAGAAACTATCTAATTTGAACTTCATAATTAATATGCAAAATGTATAAAAATCTGAGAAATAAGATGAACGTACACAGCAGTGAGAATCACTCTCTGTAAATGCTCCATTTTTTATAGAAGTTGCTCTTATAGAAATAATCTCCAAAGAAATTAAGGATCAAAGCAAACAAAAACCCGACAAACAGAAAGACATGAAAAGTAACTTGTATAATGAATGCTATTGGTTGCACACATACACTGCCAATAAAAGGGTCTGCCACTTTTAAATTCTTGATTTAATAAACTGTGGCTTTAAATAACTACAGAAAATGCATCATAAGAAGAAGCCATGCATATAAAAATGTAATAAGAAATGAAATCTTGAATGCAAGCTGCAAAACATGCCTTGAAAAAAATCTACCTCTTATAAATAAATGATTAAATCAAGTTTAGAAAGGCCTTCTATCTCCTCCTACAAATAAAACCAGGAAATCAACAACAAGGACTTTTTTTTTTAATGCATGGAAACATTAATTAGGATAGCAGAAGGACCACAATGAATGACAAAAGGATACTAAAAGAAAAGGAACTCTTATACATTTTTAAAGGACAAAACCACAGGATTTCATGTGAAATGATAACCTCAATGCATACATTCTACATAAAGGACTTGCTTACTATTAAAGACTAATTATAGGTGCTGAGGATAGAAATGATTACTCTCACACTTTTAAGAATAGGCAGATGGAAACCTCTCATTTTCTTTGCTCTTTAAGAGATAATGGCTCTTTCTCCTACAGTGCTTTAAGCATATCATCTGGATGCATGGCAGATCAGGGTCCCCAACCAAAGTACTCACTGCTTTCTTAGTTTGGGGGAAATAATGGAGAGCTGTATCCGTTTCTTATAGCTGCTGTAATAAATTACCATGAAGTGGGCATCTTAACACACAGAAATGTATTCTCTTGAGAAATTAGAAGTCCAAGTTCAGGGGTGCCTGGGTGGCTCAGTGGGTTAGGGCCTCTGCCTTCCGCTCGGGTCATGATTCCAGGGTTCTGGGATCAAACCCCGCATCAGGCTCTCTGCTCGGTGGGGAGCCTGCTTCCCCCTCTCTCTGCCTGTCTCTCTGCCTGCCTCTCTGCCTGCTTGTGATCTGTCAAATAAATAAATAAAATCTTTAATATATATATATTTTTAAAAAAGTCCAGTCCAAGGTGCCTGCAGACCAAATATTAGAACAAAATATTAGAACAAAAGATGCACCTAGTGTTCTTTTTTTTTCACATCTTACTTTTATTTGTTTCAGTGTTCCAAGATTCATTGTTTATGCACCACACCCAGTGCTCCATGCAATACGTGCCCTCCTCAATACCCACCACCAGGCTCACCCATCCCTCTACCTCCCCCAAAACTCTCAGTTTGTTTCTCAGAGTCCAGTCTCTCATGGTTTTTCTCCCCCTCCAATTTTCCCCAATTCACTTTTCCTTTCCTTCTCCTAATGTCCTCCATGTTACTCCTTATGCTCCATAAGTAAGTGAAACCATATGGTAATTGACTCTCTCTGCTTGACTTATTTCACTCAGCATAATCTTCTCCAGTCCCATCCATGTTGATGCATAAGTTGGGTATTCATCCTTTCTGATAGCTGCTTAATATTCCATTGTATATTTGGACCATATTTTCTTTATCCATTCATCTGTTGAAGGGCATCTTGACTCTTTCCACAGTTTGGCGATTGTGGCCATTGCTGCAGTGAACATTGGGGTACATATGGCCCTTCTTTTCACTACATGTAGTATTATTATCCCTTAGGAAATTACAAGGATTTGAGGAGCTCTGTGCCAGGAATTGCAGGCAGAAACTGAAATATACATATTTTCTATTATTTCATGTATGAATACCAAAATAAATTTCAGGTCTAAAGACATCTTGTTGAAGAATGCCTTCTTCTTCTGGGGAGATCAGGGTTTTTGTTGTTGTTGTTGTTGTTTTGTTTTGTTTTGAAATTAAGGCTTTCAACTGATTGGATGAGGCCCACCCAAATTACAGAGGATAATTTGTTTTATTCAGAGTCTGCTGATTTGAATGTTAATTTCAACTAAAAAAAAAACCAACTTCACAGAATATTTAGAATAACGTTTGGCCAAATATCTGGGTATTGTGCTTTACTAAATTGACACTTAAAATTAACCATCACACTGATCTTTGCTTCAGAGCTCTTGCTAGGTTGCTTGAGACTGTTGAATCTATCCCCCCTGTGGTCTGAGAGCATTTCTAATGATCCTGTTTCCTTGTCCTTTGCTTTTTACAGGTGTTAGATCAGAACTATGGTCCAAAACCTTTTCCGGCCCATTCGTGCTTCCTTCTCCCTCATCTTCCCAGGGTGCTGCCCTGTTCTTCCACCACCCCCTTGCCTGCTACACTCCTCACTCTGTCCCAATGTGCTTCCTGAATGATGACACTGACATACCATCAGGGGGATTTGGGAATAAACACTGGCAACCCTTTTTTTTTTTTTAACTTCTTATTCCCCTATTGACTCTTGCCTATGGGAGAAAGTTCATAACCTGATTGATTAATTTTGACATTTACTGGGGCCATTTTTTGTTGGTGGGTCAGGTCACCTTACATCAGAGATTGGTGCATAGAGGTGACACAAAGTCTTCATGTTCTGTTTTCTGAGTCCATGCTCCTGGTAGTTAAGTGAATCAAGGCCTTTGTCCCCTATGAGAAGTGGGGTTGGAGCCTGGCTGTTCTATCTGTGTTCTCTCCTCCCACTGTCATCCTTACTCTAGCTGAGGCCCCACTCATGGTCCAGGGAGCTGGGGATAGGGGCACAGGTTGGGGAGTGCCTTGACATGACTTTCCTTCTCACTGTTGTGGTGAAATCCCAACTCTGACTTTGTGAGGAGAGAGGATAAAACAACAAAGATGACAGAACTGGGGGACGTGGGCCTCCCTTAGGCCTCCTTTACCAAGTCACATACTTTGCTTTCGCCTTCTACCAGAATGATGTGGTAAGTTAAAGGGGGCTTCCCAGCCATTAAACATTAAAATAATTTTTTTATTATTGAAGTCTGGTTGACATACAGTGCTACATTAGTTTCAGGTGCACAACATAGTGATTTGACAATTCCGTACCTTACATCGTGCTTGCTACTATAAGTACAGTTGCCATCTGTCACCATACAGCCAGTAAATATTTTAAAAATACTTTGATGATGACATTTCCCCCCTTATTTGGCTACTGGTATAAAAATGATCCTCCCCCAATGAGGATACTTGGTGGAAGATTTGTGAACCAATAACAATATTGAGACTGTTTCTGGATCATTCATTAACATCCTTATGTTAACACCCAACCTGGAATTGAATAAGACAGAGCTTTCATCCCTGATCTCATGAGAGGAAAGCCATGTCAACAAATACCTTCAGTGCTCTGACAGACAGGTGTACACCCTGGGGGGTGGGCATCGAGTCGCCTAGCTCTCCCTTGGGGGTGGGAGGTGGCTGGAAGAGGCTGATTCCATAGGTTGGACTCAGAAAAAGGAGTAGGAGTTTGCAAGGCGAATGTGTAAGAGAAAGGGAACTCTTCCCTGGCATGGAATCTCACTGGTATTGGTATGTGCAGGAAATAGAAAGTAACTTTGTAAAAGGGAGCAAGTCATCAAGGACCTCACGAATCACCTGACATGACAGCCCCCACTCCTACTGCCCTTTTTGGCTCTTACAGAAGCTGGTGGACGATAACAGTGCTATATATGATTTAAGAGTCTATTTTTGCATATCTAACTTTTAAACCTGGTATAGGAGTTGCAGCCTTCATTGCTTTTACTGATTTTCTGGTCACCGAAAACATTATTATTATGATGATTTTTTTTTTAAAGATTTTATTTATTTATTTGACAGAGAGAAATCACAAGTAGTCGGAGAGGCAGGCAGAAAGAGAGAGAGAGGGAAGCAGGCTCCCTGCTGAGCAGAGAGCCCGATGCGGGACTCGATCCCAGGACCCTGAGACCATGACCTGAGCCAAAGGCAGCAGCTTAACCCACTGAGCCACCCAGGCGCCCCAATTTTTTTTTTTTTTAAGAAAACTGAGTGTCTCACAGGAATGACTTTTCCAAGAAATTGCCAACAGGTAAAAGAATGAGAGTAGCATGAACTGGGGAGGGAATGATCGGAGGAGGTCACTTAAATGACCTTGACAGTGTACACATGACCTTCAGAATAGAAAGTGAATACCCTATAGCCTCATGCACAAGTGTTGCATGTTACTTAGAAACGAGTCTCATATTCATAGTTCAGTTGTTCTAGCCTATGTGGTTCAGGGAACCTGAGGACTATGTTTCTAATGAGTAAAAATGATACTATGTAGGATGCCTCATCAATCTATGCAGTCAGCATCTGAACTTCAGTTCCTCCCTTCCTTCTTTCATTGATTCATTCAACAAGCATTTGTCTAATATAAACAATGTATCAGCACAGCCTGCAGCCCAAGATAGGAAGAGGGCAAATAAGAGAATAAAAAGGAAAAGTGAAAAAAAGGATAAGCCTTCTAGTTATACATGTGACTGGACTTGAAGTAATATAGAGATCTATAGAAAATCTGATCTTTGGCCATACTGGGCTGTTCTTTTCTTTACATTGAGACGTATCTTTTTAATTTTAATTTTTTTTTTAAAGATTTTATTTATTTATCAGAGAGAGAGGGGAGAGAGCGAGCACAGGCAGACAGAATGGCAGGCAGAGGCCGAGGGAGAAGCAGGCTCCCCGCCAAGCAAGGAGCCCGATGTGGGACTCGATCCCAGGACGCTGGGATCATGACCCGAGCCGAAGGCAGCTGCCCAACCAACTGAGCCACCCAGGCGTCCCTTAATTTTTATTTATTTTCAAATACTTAATTTATTAATTTGAGAGAAAGAGAGAGAGCATGTGAGCATGGGGGAGAAGCAGAGAGAGAGGGACAAGTAGACTCTGGGCTGAGTGCAGAGTCCAATGCTGGGCTCAATCCCAGGACCCTGAGATCACAACCTGAGCCAAAATTAAGAGTTGGACACTTAACCAACTGAGCCACAAAGATGCCCCGTGATATTTTTTTTAGAGCCAATGTTTGAACTGTGTGATTAAAGCTATAGAAGTTTCTGGTATGAGATCATCCTGACTGGAGCTATATCCACAGGATCTCTCATGCAGCCTGTTCCCATATATTTGGAACTGTTTACCCTTGAAAAAACACTTTTATCTGAAGCTGTGTATGGTCTCACTCTCCCTTGCTTTCTCCTTTTCCTCTCTCACACACCAAAAAAACAACAACAACAACAAAAAAACAAAAAACAAAACACCTTTAAAAAAGTAATCATCTTTCTCTTACCCTTACAAAATGGCTACTCAATACCTCATTATGTTATTACAAAACAAAACTTATTACAGGTATGTCCAGCTAACTGGTAGAATATTGTCATTCTTTGTAATTTAATTTAGGTGTAATGACTTAGATACTTACTGTTCTTTTTTCTTAGATTCAAGTCTCACTTTTTAATAATAGCATTTATCTCAATAAGCATTAGCAGGAAGTCCAGCCAATTTAATTATTCCAATTTTCATATGGTGTATTAGGTATCTATTACTGCATAACAAATTATCTCCAAGCTTGACACCTTAGGGCAACAAATGTTTATTATCTCAGCTTCTGTGGTCAGAATCTGGGTGCGGCTTAGCCGGGAGCCTGAGCGTCAGGACTCATGAACCTTCACCCTCAAGGTCTTGGCCAGGACTATAGTCATCCCCAGGCTCTCCTGGGCTTCCATCCTCACCTACGTGGCTGTTGGCAAGCTTCACTGGCTGTTAGAGGAACATACTAGTTTTTTGTCCCATCAGCTTCTTACAACATGGCAACAGGCTTTCCCAGAATGAGAACTCTGAGAGAGACAGACAGAGAAAGAAGTAACAGTCTTTTTATAACCTAATCTCAGAAGTGACAACCCATCACTTTTGCCTTTTTTCATTTATTAGAAGGGAGTGTGTGAAATAATAGAAAATATGTGTATTAGGTGTCTGCCTTCAGTTCCCGGCACGGAGCTCCTGAGTCCCATTGAATTTCCTAAGTGACGGGAGTATCTTTTGTTCTAAAGAGGTGAGGCTTGGTGGACTAATGGAAAGTCAGGTTGGGGGCTGGTTCCCAGAAAGACCAAACCATGATTAGAAGATTGGAACTTTCTGCCCCATCCTCCATCCCCCAGAAAGAGGAGAGAAACTGGCCCGGAGTTCATGATCAAGTATGTCTAGATGATGAGGCTGCCATTAAAATCCCTCAAAGAGCTTCCAGGTGGGTGAACCCTTGCAGGTGCTGGGGGACGGGGGCTGAGCTCCAAGTGTCTTCCCACACACCTTGCCTGTGTATCTCTTCATCTGGCTCTTCACCTACGTCTTTCATTATGTCCTTTGTAATAAACCGGTCTGAGGAATTGTTTTCCCGAGTTCTGTAAGTCATTGTAGTACATTATTAAACACAAGGAGGGGTTGTAGGAACCCCACTTTAGAGCCGATTGGTCAGAAGTATAGGCGACATCTGGGACTCGGGGGTGGTGTCTGAAGCGAGGCAGCTAAGGGATTGGGCTCCAAACTTGTGAAATTGGATGATGCTAACTCCAAGTAGATAGAATCAGAATTTTTTAAGCTGTAGGACACCCAGCTGGTATTGCAGAGAATTGCTTGACTTGTGGAAACTGCACACATCTACACAGGCCATCAGAAGTACTGTGTGTATGTGAGTAAAGGAAAATGCAGGAGTGGTTTTCCTGGATGCAGCCGTGTGGTCCAGGCCACACTCAAGGAGATGGAATCACACGGGAAAGTGCCTACAGGCAGGGATCGCCGGGGGCCATTCTGTGGGCTGCCTACCACATGTGGCAAAGTAGGCTGGCTTTACTATCCGTGTTTTCAAATTGTGAGCGAGACGTTGCCATTATCTTGTGCTTGTGATAACAGTTTTTTAAATTGGGTTTTATGTTCCGACCACATTGATAAACATTTCTGCCAGAGCCCTAACTCTGGGGCAACAGGACGTTGACGTGTAGAGCAACTGAAGGGTGGATCGTACCGTTTTCCACAATTTGCGCTCCCTTCCCTGCCTTGTCATGCTTCACTGTGGGAGGAAGACCTGTCATCAGCTCCCTGGCTTTGGGCTCTGACCGATGGGACTTGGGATGAAGAAACACTGAGCCATTCTGAGCAGAAGCTTTCAGAGGCGTGTGTGTTCCCACTTGCCTTCTGTCCTCTTCTCTGGCAGAAGGAAACCCAGAGAATGAGAGACACATGACACAGACTGCAACCAGAGCGAGGCCTAGCCAGCAGAGCCCCGGTCGGTCGGAACGAGACCTGAGAGGGAGAAAGAGATGTCTGTTGTTGTACCTCAAGAGTTTTGGGGAGTATTCTTGGTACAGCACAAGTTGACTGATGCACATGGGAACAGAGCAAACATCCCAAAGAGTGTCTGCTTCTGTCAGTATTCTGTTTCTGAATCCCACTGAGACCGACTGCAGCCCAGTCCCCATAGGTGTTTGCATTGGAGGATGCTCTCTTTCGAGCACATTCAGTCCCCAGGGCCTGCTGTCTAACTGTGGAAAAGTTCTCGGGGCCCTCGGTAAAGTTTTGAGCACAAAAGGATCTGGATATATGTTTTTAAACCAGTGACTTCAAGCTATTGTGTTTAAAATTTGGCAGATGTTCTATTTTCTAAAATTTTGGATATTGTATTTCTCTGTCAAAAACTTCCCAGTCTGGTGTACTTTGTAATTGAGATAGGTGTTATTGAATCAAAATAATGAACGAGGAAACTTCCAGAGTGAAAAAGCAAGTGTCCTATTATTAACTCAATAGGATAGCTGGTTAGATAGTTAGGTGATTGTGCTATATCCCTGAATGCAGAGGGAAAAAAACAGGAAAGGGATTTGGTACAGAACACATTGCTTCTAAGTATCTCTGGGAACAGTGATGAAAGTCAAACAATCGTATTCCTTGTCTGAAACAGAAATGTTGAACTGTGTAGGAGACACTCATTATAGAGGTGTTTTGTTTTTTTATATTTTGTCTCACTTACTTGTTTTTTAACCTCTTGCCTGCATAGTCAAAGAAAAGCCAAGGATGGCAAAATCTTTATTACTACCAAGATCGGAAATCATTTTGAATACAACATTTGGATTATTCAGGTATATCATGCGTGTGCATGTGCGTGTGCGTGCGTGTGTGTGTGCCTGTGTGGCCATAGTCTGAAACTACATGTCTGGAGTGATTGCTAGCATTTCCAAAATGCACTTATTGATAGCTCAGCCTTCTGCTTTGTGACCTAACAGTCCAATTGCTATATAATATGTAATTTAGAGACAGAGAAAAAGTAAAATATTCAAAGGGACATTAGAAAAAAATATAAAGGGTAAACTTGTGTTAGTTTGTCGATAAAGCAATGTTTAACAGAGAACAATTTCCACAATTTTCTATGTTGTGATGCTTTGTGAATCACCCCCCCCACTGACTTTAATTATTCCTCGGTAACTGTTAAAAATTTGGGGTACAAAGAGGACTATTTGACTCAAATATAATTGATTTAATTTCCCATTCCTTTCTTTGCCTACCACCCCCAACTCTATCCTTTCCATTCCGTGTCTGTCCCACTGTCAGTATCTTCATAAAACCTAGAGACTGGACCACTGCTTGGATCTCTGGCCAGCCTTACTGTTCTAGGCTGGTTTCCCTTCAGTTCCTCTAATGCCCTGGTGAGGTACCCCCTCACTCCAAAACATGAGGATGAGGAAAACTTTGTCCATTAGGAAAAGTCTTGTGAACAATGTATGAGTAAAAGAACAGAGACAGACATGAGTTCAAAGCAGGATGCTCCCGGGTCCGCAGGAAACTGTCCTCCGGAATGTCTTAGAATGAATATGTGGAGGGGCGCCTGGGTGGCTTGGTTGGTTAAGCATCTGCCTTCTGCTCAGGTCATGATCCCAGGACCCTGGGATCATGTCCCACATTGGGCTCCCTGCTCAGTGAGGAGACTGCTTCTCCCTCTCCCTCTCCCTCTGCCCCTTCCCCTACCTACTCATGCTCTCTCTCACTTGCTCTATCTCTCTCAAATAAATAAAACCTTTAAAGTAATAAAAATAATAATAAAAGAATGAGTTTATGGAGCCAGACTGAGTCAAACTGACTATAGCTAATTATCTCTGGTGTATCACAAAGAAGGTTCCCAAGGCCAACAGGAAGGTGCAATGAAGAAGGTCTTCCAGAGCCTGTGGCTGGACAGATCCAAAATGAGAATTCTGGGGAGCTATTAGAAGCTACCTCTGTCATGGGGCACCTGGGGGGCTCCGTGGGTTAAAGCCTCTGCCTTCGGCTCCGGTCATGATCCCAGGGTCTTGGGATTGAGCCCCGCATTGGGCTGTCTGCTCAGCAGGGAGCCTGCTTCCTCCTCTCTCTCTGCCTGCTTCTCTGCCTACTTGTGATCTCTGTCTGTCAAATAAATAAATAAAATCTTAAAAAAAAAAAAAAGAAAAAAAGAAGAAGAAGAAGAAGAAGAAGCTACCTCTGTCATACCAATGCCTGGCTTCACCCATAGGAATTCTGATTCAGTTCACCTGGGGTGGTGCCTGGCCTTGGTTTTTTTTTTTTTTTTTTTTTTAAAGATTTTATTTATTTACTTGACAGACCGAGATCACAAGTAGGCAAGGAAGGCAGGCGGCAGAGAGAGAGGAGGAAGCAGGCTCCCCGCTGAGCAGGAGCCCGATGTGGGGCTCAATCCCAGGACCCTGGAATCATGACCTGAGCCAAAGGCAGAGGCTTAACTGGCCTTGGTATTTTTTAAAGCTTTAATGAGATGTCTTGGACATATAAAAATTGTGTATATTTAAGATGTACAACTTGATGTTTTGAGATATCTATATCTCTATGTATCTATATATATCTGTATCTATAGCTATATCTGTATCTATACATATTACTACAATCGAGCCAATTAATAAATTCACCAGCTCTTCATGGTTACCTTTGTGTGTGTATGCACACCCCCGCACACGTTCCTCTGTGTGTGTGTGTGTGTGTGTGTGTGTGGTAGCCATGGTATCTTTTAAATTCTCTTCAGGAGATTCCGATCCAGGGTGGAGAATCTCTGGTAAACTCTGAGTTCCAATTGTGAGACAGTCTCAACAGATTGCTGTAGATTCATGTCCGCCATTCACCCCAGGCCAGCTAACCGTTCATCCTGATTCCGTGGTGTCCTAGGGTTTGATGATGAAAGAGCTCACCACTTACCAGGCAAACTAGACTTTGAGTCTTTGTGACGTTTCTCTTGCACATTCTGAAAGAACTTCTTGTCACCATTTTCCATTCCATTCATGGAAAGAATGGCTCAAGTTCATTAACACAAGGATTTCCAGTCCTTGTGTAACAGATTTCTCACAGCAAACGGAGATCCCCATTTTTATCCTAGTTCCCTGTGAGTTTTCATTATCCTGACTTTGTCTTTTGTTCCTTGGTGCAAATGAGGTCCTTTAAGTAGAGATAAGTTCTGCAGACCCTTCACTCCCTACTGTTTTCACCCTCTCGTAGTGTCTCCATCCTGCACCTAAATTCAATCTCTCTAAAGTGCAGTTTTGGTCATGCTATCATTCTGCTATAAAGTCTTTCAGGAGCTCTCCACTGCCTTCTGGTCCCACTCTGTCTTTTCTCAGTGCTTTCCTGAAAAGCCCAACCCTAGGATCAAGTCCTGCTTGGGGGGTGGGCGGGGAGGTCTTTGCTCAGCAGGGAGTCTGCTTCTCCCTCTCCCTCTGCCACCCCCTCCTGCTCATGCTACCTCTCTCTCAAGTCAATAAATAAAATCTAAAAAATAAATAAATAAATAAATAAGAACCCAACACTATGTTCCAGGCAAACTGAATCTTACAAATGCTCCATTTTCCTACCTCTTCATTTTAAGCTTCAACTGGCCCCTCCATCTGGTACATGCTTACTTCTGTTCTCTCAGTCCTTACCATCGTGCCTGGTTAGTTCAATTTACTTTTAAACGGAATCTCCATCCTGCTGCCTTTCCCCACCACCTTGGCACAAGCGAGCTGTTCCTTCTGGACATGCCTTTATCAATACCATCACAACCTGTTTTCTCACTGCTCCTCAGCCTTCCCACTAGCTAACTAGTCCCCACTCATATTTTATTCAGGTTTGAACTTGAGTCTTTTCCTTCGGGAGGCTTTTTCTGCTTCCTAAGCCTCAGTGAGATTTCCAGTATGTGTTCCTGGAATGCTCTCTGATTCTCCGTCGCATTAATTATCACGTTGCAATTACTTGCTCAGAGGCTATGATCTCTGCTGCTCTGTGAGTTCCACGAACACCAGGATGAATCCACCATATTCACGCTGAGTATCAAGCCTCTAGCACAGTGTGTGGCACGTAGTCAATACTATACATTTGCCGAATGGATGTTGAAATTCATTAAATTCAGTTTCAAGTCAACAAATCTTATTAGCACATGCAAGATGCTAGACAGTTTGAGGTGACTGAGGTATATTAGTGACTAAAGAAGTTGCAGATCCCTTCCCTCATGAGCTGGGATTCCAGCAGGGAGAGAGTGACAATAAACATAATGAATATATTAATTCTATAGTATGTTAGAAAGTGTTAAGTGCTATGGAAAACATTAAAATTTTAAAAATTACATAATAATGAAAAAGTATGAAAAAAATAGGAGTGCACAATTTGTGGTATTAAATCAGGTGGTCAGGTTAGGTCCCATTACAATGGTGGCATGGAGTGTTAGTCATACAGACATCTAGGGAAAGGAATGTTCCAGGCCAAGACATGGCTTGTGTAAAGGCCCTGAGAATTCCTGGAGTGTTGGGGAAAGAGCAGGAGGCAGTGTGTCTAGACCAGAGTGAGCAAGGACTAGTGAAAGAGCTAACTGGCATCAATGGGGGTCCTTTTGGCCATCTGTAAGGATGTGGCTTTCATGCTGGTGTGAAAAGGAAAATCACTGCTGGATTTCAAACATGAGCTGACATAAAATTTTTTTTAAATCTATAGCCAACAAGATTTTGGATATGACAGAACAAGGGGAGCCATAGATGACTCCAAGGTTTTAGCCTGAACAAACAGGAGGCTAGAGTTGCCATTACCTGAGAAGGGGAAAGTTGTGGGTTAAGTCTGTTTTGGGGGTCATGGGAGATCAAGAGTCTGGGTTTGGACAAGTTGAATATAAGGTGCTTATTAGACATCCAAGTGGGAGTATCAACGACTCATTTGGTGTATGAATGTCAAGCTTAGAAAAGGGGTCTAGGTTGGAGATCTACACTAAGGAGTTGTAGACAAGAAAGCGGTATGCAGAATTAGAAACCCAGATGAGATCCTTGAGTCAGTGAGTGTAGACGGTAGGAGAAGATCGACAGCCAAATCTGGGAGACTCCAACATAAAGAAATCTAATGGAAGAAGATGAGCCAAGAAAGGATATAAACAGAGATCAGAAAAAGGGTGTTGTCCTGGGAGCCAAGGGGTGACCATATTTCAGGGAGAATGATGAATTCTCACAAATGCTGTGGCTAAGTCCAATAAAGCTGAGAACTGGCTATTAGTTTGGCATTTGGTCACTGGGAACCTTTATGAAAGTAGTTTTGAATGCACGGTGAGAGCCCTTTTAGAGTAGATTTAAGAGAAATTGGAAGCAGAGGAATTCAAGAATGAATGAACCCATGACATTTATCAACTTCTACCTTCTATTGTCACCATTAGATCTTCCTGTTGTCTCTTCTTCTAGATTATAAACTGAAAGACAGGAAGAAGCTGGGTCTTTGACACTGACATAGTTGCGTGGAACCTGGCAGAGTGCCTGCCTACAGCAGGTACTTGACAAATGTTGGTTGACTGCCTGATTGGTTGATTGAACATTAAGGATGCAGCTAAGTTTGTCCTTATTTTGGGGGGCTTCCGCTGTTTCCTTCCCTCCCCACAAAACCTAGCCAGATGGCCCATGTCCTGCTCCCTTCCGGCCGTCCCTTATCTTCCCAGCCTCCCTTCACCCTTCACCTGCTTGACCCTTGCCCACACGGAACCTATTCCCTCAGGGTGGCCTAGGGGTAGGAACAGGGCAGCTAATCTAATAAGAGAACTCCAATTTGAGAACCTAGCCCCCTAATAATATGGGGCTTCTAATGGGTAAAACCCATCCAAGAGAAGTATTCTAACACTGAATAATAAAGGCCAGTAGGAACCAGATCTCATAATACAATAGAAAGAACTTGAAATAGAAAAGTGTAGGTTTTTTTTTTCATTTAATCTGAATTACATGCATCTAATAGGAATATTAATCAACTGTTCCTAATAGAATAAGAAAACAGGCCAAAACAAAGCACTGCAGAGCTGTTCTTAATTACTTTCTCATGGGATTAGCTTTTAAAGTCACAAAATAGTATTACATTTTTTCTAGTGAGGCATGGCCCTGTCTAACGATTTAATGTACTTTCTTCAAATTAGTCCCTGTAAATGGTTGATTTTAGGCTGCCATAGGGTCATTAGTTAATTATGGAGTATAGAATTTGAATTGCTGTATTTCACTAATTCATTTATTTAAGGGATACTTATATATGTTAGACACGGTGGCACTAACAACAACAACAAAAACTAATAGCAATAAAACTCCCTGTAAAGCAAGCCGGATAATACCATTTTAAGAATTAGCAGCCGCTGTTGCCATTATGGTGGATAGGTTAAAATAACTAAATTTTCTTTTTCTATTGTTCCTTTTCTAACCTCTCTTTGCAATTATGAAATCCCATTCAACTATGATCCTCAAACATTCATACAATATATTTTGAATAACTGAATCCTCCAACAGACAGGAGCTACATGCCACTGCAAATGAAAACATTAAGGCACAAAGAAGGAAACTGATTTAGTTCAAGTAATTTGACGATCATTGTGCTCAAGCAGCACAATTATCCAGGCATGAATTCTGCAAGCAGCTTGATAAACACCTTCCACCAGGTTGAAGGTAAGAACTGCATAAATTCAATAAAACAAATTATTTCCTCAGGGAGAAAGCACACAGGAAGGGTACTGAGAACATTTCTGTCATGCGTTTCTTATTTTTCCGGATGATTAGTAAAAAGTGACTGAGGAACTTTTCCTTGGTTTCCTTCAAAGACTGACTGGAAACCAAAGGTCAGCTTGTGGGGATGACTGACAGGTCTCAGTAAGGTGCAAGGAATGTACATATTTTACATTCATTAATATTGGAATCAAAGGTAAGCAGAAAAAAAATATGGGAATCTTAGAGGTACTGAGTTTATTCAGGAAATAAAAGAATATCAGCTTAGCAAAGTGTCATCATGGTTCGGCTTTTCCCTGAAACTCTGCAGTTCAAGCTTTGTGCTTGTGTTTGGTGGGCAATTTTGCCCAAGATAAAGAGTTAAAATCAGCCAACTCTTTCCATTTCCTTTTGCAGCCCTTCCCCCCAAAATCAAGCTATCAGAACAGCAAAATAAAACCACAACAGTCTCTCAATAAGAACATTTTTATGAGTTTCCTCTCTGTCATTATTCTCTTTTGGCTGAGCAATCTTTATCTGACAACAGAGTATTTATCTTCTTTGCAATGCCTGGATTCATGGTCTTATGCCATCTACTGTAGTAATAATTTAGCTGGATAAAAGGAAGAAGAGAGTACATTTAGAAAGTCAATTTCTAATTTTTGCATTTTAAACTATTTTTCCTCATGCCCCAAATACATTTCAGATGGGTTAGAGGAGTGACTGATAAAATACTAAAGCTTAGAAATCAGAACAAAATATGACTTGATAGCTATGAAGATTGTGAAGAGTTCTTCTTATAATTATAGGCTTAGAAACAATAGATAAAATAATCAAGGAAAATATTGACAGATTTGAGTGCATACAAATAATAACTTTGGACATAGAAAACCAAAAATGTTATGATCTTTATTTCATAGACAGCTCTTAGAGATGCCATTTCTGTGGTATTAGCAGATCTGTTATCACTCTTATCACGCTGTCAAGTCTTTTCATAATATACTTTAAAAAACCCTGACTGTCAAAATAAATCAGTAAATAAAATAAATCGTAAATCAAAATAAGTCATAGAAGACTCACTAAATAAGAAAACCACTAAGCCTTAAAAAGGTAGAATAGCAAAAGCTATAGTCAAATTCTCATAAGAAGAAATCCAGGGACTCAAGAAACCTTTTGGAAAAATTTTCAGCTTTATTCATGAACAAAGAAATGCACTTCAACCAGTGAGATGTACTTTTTTTCTCTTGAATTAGAAAAATATATAATGATATGTAAACACTTTGCTGGTGAGGATGCTAAATGGTGGGCATTGTGGTACATTCTAGTGGCTGTAACAAACTGCTTCAGAATGTTCCGCCCCTATGCTGGGGTCCAAAATGCTGAATCCACTCTAGATCAAGAGCTATAAAATGTCTTCTGCCAAGATGGTGGACTAGTATCTGTTGCAGGCTGCTATGCTCAAAAGCAATTCTGCAGTAATTGTAGAAGAGGAAGATACAGATTCCAGGAACAGCAGCTCCCACAAAGACAGTGAAAGACCCCTGGGAAGACTATGGCGTATCCTAAAAGAGTAGGAGGAGTTGGGTGTCTCAGTCTGGCATGAAAGGCTGCTGGGTGTGACAAAGGGAGGATGGGTTTGAATAAAGCTTCTAAGTTCTACTCTTTCTTCCCTTTTGGGTTACCTTAGAACAATCAACTCTGACGCTGGTGTGCTAGGAACAAAATCAGGGCAAAGGTTTAAGTCCTTCTGGGGTACGGTGTTAAGGAAAGCAGGACAATGTCTTTCTTTGGGCATGGATCTTCCAAACCCTTAGGGCTATGACGTCAACCTAGCCTATTCCAGGTTTCATGGTAAAGGCTTGGTGTTGGCTCATTAGTGTTTCTATTGTGCCTGCAATTCTCCGTCCTTGACTCATCTTTTCTTCCGTTCCCTCAGTATACTGGGACTGACACAGACAAGGGCCCGACTCTGGGAGTTCACTGGTCCACATTATTAGAGACTAAAGGTGACATCCTGGGAAAACATGAGCTCAAAAGCCAAAATAACTAGTGGATGAAAAGTTCAACTTTCTAAAAGAATGACAAATTGGACAGTATTTACCATCTGAGTTAGAAATACTGGAATAGAAGCCCTGAGACTTAAAAATAAGTGTCAGATAGATGCAGAGATACTTAGCTAGGGAATGAGATAGTGAGGTGGAAAATCAGAACTCTCCCAGACTAACAAAAATGATAAAGAAATAAAGGAGAAAAGGAAACACTAAAAAATTTAGAAGGGCAGGAACAGTATTTAGGACACGGGAGACTGCAAAGGAAAGAAAAATAAAAGTAAAGAGGAGGAAAATTTTTTTAAAAAATGATATAATGTTTCAGATGAAAAAAGAGAACTAAGGAGATATCTAGACATGATAAGGACATTTAAAGAATATCAAAGACAAAAAGGAAGTCTATACAAGCTTTCCAAGAGAAAGAACAGATCATCAAAAAGGAATGAAAGTCATACTCACATCAAATTTCTCATCAGCGACCTGAGATGCAAAAAGGCAATGAAGCAATATATTTGAAGAACTGAAAGAAGAAAAATTCAAAACTAGAAATTTATACCCAGCCAAATTTTCAATCAAATTTGAAAGTTTAATAAAAATATTCTCTTGCATACATACCTCAGACAGCATACTACACAGACTCTGACGGAAAGCACTTGTGGAGAAAGGAAAGTCTAGGCTCTACAGCAAGAGATAAGAGAAATATGGGTGGTAGAATGACTTATTAAAGTCTATGTTTTTTTATTTTTAAAAGCCAAGACTAAAGGAAATGAAAACTCTTACACTCATAATAAACACAAATTAAAATTCTAGATTTTATCAACATGATAAGTGGGGGGATTAGATGGGGCATCCTACAGGGACATGAGAGTGTGTTAAATAACTTTTCTTGTTAGGATTAAGTTATAGATATTAATAAATTTTAAAAGTCTGCAGTATAAATAAACTCGAGTGTAGGCATTAAAGGACAACCACCAAAAGAAAAGAAATATGATAATATATAACTTTCAGAAGAAGAAAAAAATCACTCGAACTCCCTAATAGGAGCAACAAAGGGGAAAAAAGAAATAAAAAGAAAGGAGGGTGTCAGTAGAATAAAGTAAGAAGGCAGAAACAAGACCTAATATATCAACTTAAAATAATGCAAACTGTTAAGCAGATCAATTTAAGATCAGATTTGGATTGGACTTTCAAAAAAATTCAACAATATCTTCTCTATAAGAGCCATACAAAAAGTGAACGAACTATTAAAGATAAAAAGAGACATATACCAGGAAAATATTAAACAACAGGAAACTTAAGTAGCAATGGTAATAACATAGCAGAATTTGGGGCAACAATTATAAATGACAAAAAGGTATTATATCCTGGTAAACTAAAATATGGGATCATAAAACATGACCATTAAAAATATATGCATGTAACAACAGCCTTGAAATACAGCAACAATGGCCAGAACCGTAGGGGAAAAACCAGCTAATTCAACAACTGAATGCAGATTTTAACACGCACTTAGAAACTGAAAGATAGCAAAGAGGACTGATACCAAAAAGTGCCACAAGAACTATCAGATGTGTAGAAAACTTTGCACTTATGGAGAATACACATCCTTTTAAAGAACTCACAGAATATTTACCAAAACACATTGTATATTAAGCGAAGAGATATGAATAGAATATTAGGTCATGTATTCTATAAGTTAAGATAAGGAGTTCATTTGCATGAGCATCCCGTGATGGATGGAATTATTGAATCACTATCTTGTATACTTGAAACTAACATTCTACTGTATGTCAACTAACTAGAATTTAAATAAAAACTTCTTGAAAAGTAACTCATGAAGATATTCTTGAAGTTTAACTTATTGAACAATCACCAGTAGCTCTCTAAAGACTTAAGTAACATTCCCACTTTTGCCACTGGGCAAATACTTTGTCTCTTGCAAATGTTTATTTCACCCAGTTTACTGTGCCTCCCATTATTTTTAAATCACATTTTCAAATCATTCTTTACTTGTGGATACAATGTCTTTTCTTCCTGGGAGGTCTCAAAGCAATTCCTGGAAGGTGTACATGGGAGACTTTTGCATTTTACCCCTGTGGAGAGGAAACCCTTCAAAATTCCTATGGTGAATACTGATGGGTAATGGTCTCTGGCTCATGGCTGATGGTGACTCTCATTTTTTTTCTGTAGGCAGATCTTCCGTAAGTGACAAGAGCCCTATTTCCAAAGTTTGAGTCTTTGGTCTTTTTGCTTACGGCATAGGCCATGTCGGCAAATTCAATGCATTTCTAGGCATTAATGTTCTACATACTAATTAAAACAAAAGAATAGTTGCAAAGGTAAGTTAGGAAACTGTAGCATTTTGAAAAAACAGTCTTTGTATTGAAAAAATTAAGCAGTTTAGAACTAAATATTAATGAAAATACTGTACATCAATATTTGTAGGATATGGCTGAAGAAATAGTTAAGAAGAAATTTACAGCTTTTAATACTTTTATTTGAAAACAAAGGAGGTTATAAAAAAAAGTGGAAATACACATGATCCAAGAGGCAACAAAAGCAACTGACTAGAGAGCATGGAATAGCGTTACTAGAATGACTGTGTGTGGTTCTGCAGACTCAGTGTATCGTAAATATAAGTGTATCTATCTATCAAGCCCAGTTAAATTTTCTAATTTAAACTTTCTTGCTTCAGCCACGCTGAGTAGACAGTTGGTGACAGGGCTTCTCTGATCCTGTAGAGAGTTCAGCGGGTATAGAGAGAGTGACCTCAGCCGGCTGGATTCCCGATCTCAAGAATTTGAACCAAGAGACCTAGAGGGACATTTCAAGTTATTAGTGATCTAAGGTGAGCTGAGCCAATGGCCCTGTGTAAGGTGAGGAGGTAACAGAAGATGACTCAGAGACTCTACAAGTGGACCAGACTGCAGAGACAGACAGGGATGAAGGAGACCACACCATCGCCAAGAAATAAAGAGCTCCTGAGGTTGCTGCCCTCCGTGTCCCTGCCTGTCCTTAGAGTCTGTGAATTTCTGAGTCCTTGAAATTAACTTCTTTCTTTGGCAGAATTAGTTTGATTGTTCTTGGTAACTGACAGGTCTTGGCTCTAATGCTATACCATAAAATCCTGCTCATCTTCTTTTTCCGTTCCTTTTTTTAAAAATAGGAATTGTGTTTTGGGTTCCTTTATCTGCGGTTATCAAATGAATGGGACTTTGTCAAATATTTGCTTAGAAAACCTGCTATATAACACATTAAATAAATATGGCATCTACTTCTTTGGCAAGAGGGGTCCCTGTCCTTCCTGCCCCATCCCTGCCATCCCCAGACCCAGGCCGGTCAGTATTGGACTCTGGCCACTGTTCAGTGTCTCATCCCCTTGGAAATGAGCCAGTCTTTTTTGCAAGGTCGGTTGACCTAAAACATTATTTCTTCTTAATTGTAAATCGTTGCGTTTTTGTTTTATGGTGGGTGGAGGGTGGGTGGGGAACATAAACTCGTTGCCTGAGTAAATGGGTCAGACCTGTAGTGTGAGCATGCGTCCTTCTGCCAGAGAGGGCCCTGTGTTGAACATAAGCACCTTGGTAACTAAACCCCTTTAAATAGCTATAAAGGTTTTAGTTCTGTATTGATTCAGTTACTGTAAAAGCTTGGGTTTATTTTTGTAGGACTTAATGGCTAAGAGTTAGAACATAGCAATGGGCTGCTCTGTTGGAGTAATGTAAATTATAATTATAAATAAACATGCAAACCTTTAAAAAAAAAAACAAAACTAGAGACGTGACTGTGCGTCTCTAGTTAAGATTTAGATCAATCTACAAGGAATCCCACCAATGAGAACCCAGGAATGCCTCGATCCTGTGTAAGTCTCCTGCATGCGTCTAGTTATGTTATCTGTCAGAATTTGATAGCTCAACTGTTTGTGCAACCAAGCAACACACCTAAGTTAAGGATGTTTTCGTGTTTGATGAGTCATAAGAAACTTAAGATAGGAAATATGCTGAGGACATGGAGGGGGTAAACATTCTGAATTGAGTTAGGGAGGGAAAAGTGCAAAAGAAAGTGATAGGCAGAATGCAGTTTCGTGTGTTTGATCTTCTGCAGGGTCTCACCCTTTCCTGTGGCTGCTTCAGTCAGCTCCAGACCTGGGCACTAGGACGGAAAGTTCTGCGATGAGCTGTGAGATTGCAGTGGATGCTATTACTATGTAATCTACGTAGCAGATGTTTCCCCTCCCCTCCCCCAGTCTGGCTGCTGCACCCATCCCCCAGTTGCTCTATGTTTTATCTGGTAACAGCTCACAGGTAACACCTTTCTGAGACCTACGTTCTGCCAAGAAGGGCCACCTCATCGGGAGATTCTTGGGAGACTGGTTATACCTTCCCCCAAGGATGGTGCACAGTTAATGTCTGACTGACATATGGGTGCGAGAGCCTGGACCTCTCGTCTCAAATTAGGGTAAATCTGTAGTGCTATTCTTGCTCCCGAGTTCCCTGAGGGATCAGGCCAGGGCTAGATTTGGACTGAACCCTTAGTGCCTTGGCTTTTTCCCTGGTCCCATTCTGCTGTCCTCATTCTCTTACAGGGTACCCTGAGGGCATCCCCTCCATATAACGCTTGCAAGGTAATCTCCATCTCACTTCTGTTTCTAGGCAGTCCCCCTTTAGACACTCATCTAACTTTGAACCTGACTAAGTGAAGGCGGTCCTTCCATTTTGCTACTGTCTGTCGATTTGCTAGCGCCGCAGTCGAGGAATAACAATCCTGGCTGGTCCAGTACTATTTTCCTCCGTGAGAATTCTTTCTCTATCACTGAGGTCCATCTACAAGCTCATGTTTACCACTTAGCATCTGAAGCCAGTCCTCTTAATGCCTTTATTTAGGAAAACGCTAGGTGACCTCTTTGAGGGTGAAAGAATAGACCCAGAGGCGTCCATTCCAAGAGCCTGATGAAACAAACAGATAAATTGATCTGCCTGAGAAAGGTTTTTTACTGGGATGCATCTGGAAGGGGAGAGATCCAGGGAGGAGAAGGGAGAGATTTGGCAGTAAAAAAGGGGAAGGAAGACAATTCCCAATAGTAGAGGAGCCAAGACATTCAAGACCCAGAACATCTCATATTCATTGAGAAGGTGTGTTGTTGGGAAGTAAACTTCCTAGAACTCTCAGTCTTCGGTATACAATTAATTTGCCAAATTTTGAGGCTGGTGGTGAGGGAAATAGAGAGTTAGCACAGTGAAAATCCAGTGGCCTTTGCTGATGCCTGTGATGGGGAGCAACATCTTTTCAAGGGGGCAAAAGGTCAGGTGTCTTGAGGGCAATTAGCAGAAAAGTGAATGCTGACCTGTGGGGACACTTGCAGACAGAGAGAAGCAGCTGTGTCATGGCCCTGAGTCAGAACAGGTATGACACCGACCCTCCTTGCCCCCAAATAAACTAGAAGAAAGTGATTTAGAAACAGGGAGAGAAAGGCTATCATCAGGATCACACACACACACACACATACACACAGCCACACATACCCACACACACACCCCAGTTAGTACCTAACTATTGTGAACTCAGTCTTTAATGAAATTCTGGCAAAGTGGAACAAAAAACATGGTTATATAACCTTTATTTGGCTGTCTTTCTTTCTCTCTCTCTCTGCCCCTCTTTTTTTTTTTTTCCAGAATAGATAATATCAGAGCCTGTTAGTGGTGTACTTAGGAAGATTAAGTGCTTTTAGAAAGAGTACCCTGGAATTAACAAAGGACAAGCACAATCTGGTAACTAAAAATGGTTCCCCAAGAGGAAAGCCATGTACCTTTCTTTTCCCATTCTCTCAGTCCTACTGACTTTTTTCATGTTCCATCTCAAATACCCATCATCATAAAGTGCCTCCTGACCTGTTCCCAATCAACAATGATTTCTTCTTCCCTTTGAACCTTCTGTATCTTAGAGTTTGAAGAATTCTTAAGTTAATGTTAAATTTTGCTCTCTTTTATACTGTTATATCCAATCAAGACTCATAATTAAGACAGAGACATTTAACTGGCAAAATTTCAAGAGTTTTACTGGGCATATGGAATTCTTCACATCAAGAAAATCAATCCATGTGTGAGGCCATGTCTAATGCAGACAAGGGATTTCATGACGACTTTATAAACTCTAAAAAAATACAAAACAACAGATAATACTTATAGAGAATGTGCTATGTGCAAGCTCTTTGCTCATGTTAGCACATTTCATCTTCATTATGATCCTATGAAATAGGTACTATTCCTATCCTCATTCTCCAGATAAGTTGACTGAAGCATAGAGATTCTGAATAGCTTGTCTAAGGGAGTAACAGCACCAAGATGGAACCCAATAGTCTGCGTTTATTTTATTTAAAGATTTATTTTTTATTTATTTGAACGAGAGTGCACACATGAGTCGGGGGGGGGGCAGAGGGAGAGAATCTCAAGCAGACTTCCTGCTGAGCATGGCGCCCAGCCTGGGGCTTGATCTCATGACCCATGAGATCATGACCGGGCCCAAAACCAAGAGTTGGACACTTGACCAAGTGAGCCACCCACACTCCAGCTGCCCTTAACTAGTAAACTATACTGCCTGCTGTAAACTTTAGAAATCCGGGTCTACAATTTCAATTCTTCTCCCAGCAAAACAACCTTATGGCTCATAGGACAAAGCTGAGGAGGGTAGACGAAAGGGAACAGGATCAGGAAATTGTATTTTCTTTCCCTCTGTCATGGGAAGTCTCTGACTTCATAAATTCTTGGATATTCTTTGCTTTTTAGCAAAAAAAAAAATGCATTCATAAATAGTAAAAGAGTTGGGTCTTTGTTATACATCTTGTTGCCCCACATCAACCCTCCAGGGTCTTAAGTGCATATCAGATAGGTGCTGGAAGGAGTCCCAGGTCCAGAAACATGCTTAAGGTAATTATTCTAATTTAGTTATGACAAGGGATAAGACAATTGTATATATCCACCCAGTATATAGATATATACCCACACTCCCTTGAAGAGCTCCTTTAGCAACAATGTGGGCAAAGAGCAAACTTGAAAGTTGTCGGCCCTTTCTGAGTTTACCAACTTTTCTGTTCTAATATTTTACAGGCATGAAAAATCAAACTGATCCATATGTTGAGTTTATGATTTTATATATGTCTTCTTGTATGCCCCCTCCTCCAGGGTAAAACCAAACCTTTGTATCTCCCTCATTACCTTGTACAACACCTTTACTCTAAAGATTCATCAAACCCAGATTGACTAAGTACTTTGCGTACACATTGCATCTTCAAGGTTGAGCTGGAAATAGGGGAGGAATCAAGCAGAAGAATCAAAAGAGAAATAGAAGAAGCTGAGAGAAAGGACCATTTACAAAGGTGCGGGGTTAAGGGCAGGTGGTGAAGACACAGGGGCCAAAAGAGCAGGAAGCTGTCCCCTCCCTTGAGTGTGAAGGGACAAGGAGAGGGAGTGGCTGCTAGAATCGGGTAAGAGCTGAGGCGGTGGAGAAACGGTGCCCAGCCAGAGCGGTGAAGTGGGGTGGGGGTGGGGATGGGGATGGGGGTGGGAGTGAACATGGCCACTGCCAGACTGGGACCTCACAGGGAAAAAAAGGAGGAGGGAAAGAGGTGATGGAGCGAATGCCTGGCCCTCTTTCTTTTCCCACACCGGACCTCCTTCTAGGCCGCCCATTGTCAGCAGAGTAGATCAAGGTGGAGACTAATTTGGAAAGACACATGGAGAAAATGCAGCCTATAGCGAAGGGCGTTCTTTCACTCAACACCTATTGATTACCTTGGTATGTGAAAAGCACTGCACTCAGTAAAGTGAGAGAAACAAATGAGAAAATAGCACAATTCCCCATAGGAAACGGTCATTTACATTTTGAAAATGATTCATAATGGATTACAGCAGAAAAGCTTTTAGTCTTTTTTGATGTCCCCAGTGGTGTATATGCATATGATGAAAATGGGCTTGTAAGGGAAAGTGACAATTTACTTCTTTCTTCCTCACCTGTCTGTCGTTCCTCTTAGAGGAAAAGACTGTTTAATTCTCTCTGTATCTTTAAAAATAGGCTTATACTGAAATTTTGATTGATCCACTGTAGGCACTCTGATATTACTTCAAGAAAATAGCCCCAGAGTCTCTATTTAACAAGAGTGGCAGACCGCCTGCTGCCCTCACCACTTTGTACCCCCACCCCCACCCCAGGGCCCAGAGTGAAACCCCCCCCGCCCTCCCCCAACACCGAGAAGCTCCGCCCAGGTCTGCAGCACCTCCAGTCGGCATCTCAGCATCTCAGCCTTGAGATACAATTTCATTTTAATTTTTTCAAAGTGACAACATAAAGAGTTTTAAAAATCAATGGGTTTTACAAAGCTTATAGCGAAACAAATAGTCCTTGTCCCACCCTGTTCGTTTCCGTCATCCTGTGGGTGGGGGTACATTTCCACCTCCTTCGGCTCTCTTTCTTCTGGTATTTATCTCTCTATATCTAAATGTAAATGGTAACATTGTGGCTTATATATGCACCGGAAATACTCCAGTACTTCTACAGCTCAAAGCATACTTACAAAATCTTTAACCTTTGGGGTTTTTTTTAAGCCTTTATTTCTTTTGCTTTTTTTTTTTTTTTTTAAGATTTTATTTATTTATTTGAGAGAGAGAGAGTGAGAGAGAGAGCATGAGAGAGGAGAAGGTCCAAGGGAGAAGCAGACTCCCCGAGGAGCTAGAAGCCCGATGCAGGACTCGATCCCAGAAGTCTGGGATCATGACCTAAGCCGAAGGCAGTTGCTTAACCAACTGAGCCACCCAGGAGCCCCTTCTTTTGCTTTCTAACTGAAGTTTCTCTACATTTCTGGACGATGTTCCCAAATGAAAATTCAATACCTCCAAGATCTACCAATTTCAGTAGGACGTAAAGAATGTACCTTAGGGGCACCTGGGTGGCTCAGTGGGTTAAGGCCTCTGCCTTCCGCTCATCATGGTCCCAGGGTCCTGGGATGGAGCCCTGCATGGGGCTCTCTGCTCCGCGGGGAGTCTGCTTCCTCCTCTCTCTCTGCCTGCCTCTCTGACTAGTTATGATTTCTCTCTGTCAAATAAATAAAAT
Source organism: Neogale vison (assembly GCF_020171115.1). Classification (NCBI taxonomy): domain Eukaryota; kingdom Metazoa; phylum Chordata; class Mammalia; order Carnivora; family Mustelidae; genus Neogale; species Neogale vison. The sequence continues at coordinate 223,351,870 of NC_058091.1, forward strand.
ATTAAAAAAAAAAGAATGTACCTTATTGCCCAGCAGCAAATCTGCGTACAGTTGACACACAATGTCACATTAGTTTCAGGTATACAACTTAGTGATTTGACAAGTCTGTTCGTTATGCTGTGTTCACCGCAAAGGTAGCACCATCTGTCCCGTTAGATCATTATTACAGTATCACCGACTATATTCTTTATGATTTGCCTTTTACTCCCATGACTTACTCATTCCATAACTGGAAGCCGGTGTCTCCCTCTCTCCCCATCCCTCACCACCCTCACCTCTGGCAACCATCATTTTGTCTTCTGTATTTATGGTAACAGATATATCCTTGAGATAGGCAGAAACTACAATAACAAATTAATTTTAAGTTTCCTTAGGGAGACTTTAGTAGACATAATACTTAGTAGACTTAATTATAATACTTAAATATGTACACAGTAGATCTGTGTATGAGTCCTTTGTCAAAAATTATTGCGTTTTCTCAACATGTGTTGGAGAGGATGTGGAGAAAGGGGAACCCTCTTACACTGTTGGTGGGAGTGCAAGTTGGTGCAGCCTCTTCGGAGAACAGCGTGGAGATTCCTCAAGAAATTAAAAATAGAACTTCCCTATGACCCTGCCATTGCACTCCTGGGTATTTACCCCAAAGATACAGACGTAGTGAAAAGAAGGGCCATCTGTACCCCAATGTTTATAGCAGCAATGTCCACGGTGGCCAAACTGTGGAAAGAACCAAGATGCCCTTCAACGGATGAATGGATAAGGAAGATGTGGTCCATATACAATATGGAGTATTATGCCTCCATCAGAAAGGACGAATACCCAACTTTTGTAGCAACATGGACGGACTGGAAGAGATTTTGCTGAGTGAAATAAGTCAAGCAGAGAGAGTCAATTATCATATGGTTTCACTTATTTGTGCAGCATGGAGGACATGGGGAGTTAGAGAGAAGGGGGTTGGGATAAATTGGAAGGGGAGGTGAATCATGAGAGACTATGGACTCTGAAAAACAATCTGAGGGGTTTGAAGTGGCGGGGGGGTGGGAGGTCGGGGTACCAGGTGGTGGGTATTATAGAGGGCACGGATTGCATGGAGCACTGGGTGTGGTGAAAAAATAATGATACTGTTATGCTGAAAATAAATAAATGGAAAAAAATGAGCACATGTGAACTAAGGAAAAAAAATTATTTCGTTTTCTGACCCTGGTTTATTAGTACATATGCTTCATTCATTCTACCCCTTATATTATATTATATTATATTCACTCTAAGGGCACCTGGGTGGCTCAGTGGGTTAAGCCGCTGCCTTCGGCTTAGGTCATGATCCCAGGGTCTTGGGATCAAGTCCCGCATCGGGCTCTCTGCTGAGCAGAGAGCCTGCTTTCCTCTCTCTCTCTCTCTCTCTCTCTGCCTGCCTCTCTGCCTACTTGTGATCTCTCTCTGTCAAATAAATAAATAAAATCTTTAAAAAAAAATAAAAATACCTCATTATATTCACTCTAAAAATTATATTCACTCTAAAATACCTATATTATTCACTCTATATTATATTCACTGTAAAAATACCTCATATTCTCATTATGACCTATTGAGATATGAAAATAAGTACTTTATTTCCATGTCTTGCATTTTGTAGGGTTTTCCCTATTAATAATAGTGAATTACTCAGTGTGTGGCTCTACATTTATTTGTCCCCCCAGAAATATCTATATATACTAGATCTGTATGCTTTGTTCAACAAATTTGTAAGAGGAATATTATGTTCCAAAGTTGTTTTTCAAAGAACGAATTCAGTTCCATTTCTGAATGCCATCTTTCCCCATCATTACAAAAATCTTTCTGAAATCATTCTTTCTACTGAATGACTTGGTATGGTGTCTATTTTGAGCATATGAGCAAGCGAAATTATTTCTAAATCAGAGCAAAGTGTTTAAGTTGAAAATTCCATTCACTTCCATAAGCCCTTATTAGAGTGGATGTGGATGTCCTCATCCCAGTGATGTTCTGACAATATGAAACACAACACCTACGTTCGAGAGGCTTACAGTCTTTGGAATGACAGGTGCACGAAGTAAGGAAGATACGGGATGTGTGGAATCTGAGAGCCAAAAGGAGTGAAACAGGCAAGCAGTAGGTCTCTTAAAAAAATGTGTGTGGGCTGAAGTAGCTGATGGAAGGGGTCATGCAGTTGTTGCTATCAGAGAGCCTTGAAAAAGGAGCCACTGAATAGGAGATGGGCAGTGTGGGAGGGTGAATGAAGAACAGGACACAGTGCTGAAGGGGTATGTGGTGTCTGGGAAACCCTTAGCATGTCAAGTTCACCAAGGCCTGGGTCGAGTTGAGCAGAGAGAGCTAGAGTCGGGCCCATGAGGCATGCAGAGCTCTCCTTCCACATTGTGGAGTATGACACTGGGAAGCTTTTGATTGTAAGGCTGCCTTACTACAGATGCTCTCAGGGACACCTGTCTCAACTTATACAAAGTGGACCTTAGAAAAATTGTTGCCTACCACGTACCAACAACATTTAGCCACGGGAAAGAATTCTGTGTGCTGTGGAGCTACAAAGTGGTTTCAGATGGGGAAGATGATCTCAAAGTGAGGGCAAGGCATGCGAGCTCTGGCTGAGGAAGCCTTGTTCACGCACCCGTAGGGCTCCCCTCGGGGTTATCTGGATCATGCCCTCTTCCCTTCCTTCTCCCCCACCCCATTTCCCTCCTTCCCACTTTTGCATCCTGCTTATGCCTGGAACGATTTTGGAAAGGCTTGAGCTGTATTTGGAGAGCCTCTCACATCAGATTTGTGACCAGTCATGCGTGGTCCATTAGATTTCATGTTTATGCCAAAATGGTGAGGGCGCAGGGCTGGTGTGGAAGCGATCTTAGTGTCTTAACCTGTTTCCAACTAGTGCAAAATTGGAGCTGCAAAGACAATACAAAATCGAAATAAACATCACAAGAGTGGGGATTCTCTTTATTTCCTTACCAGTAGGCTGAAACAGATCAATTCACTGAACAGCAATTTGTCAAAAGATAATGTTGTTAAAAAAAAAACCAAAAAACAAAAACAAAAAACAAAACTCACAGCTTGCTGTGTACCTGTTTGTTACATTGTGATTTCTGGACTAGCAATTAACTGATTGACTAATCCATCAAAAGAGCTGCTTGTTGAATTATCAATACATAAAAATTTCACTGTATTAACTACTACAACAGAATGGCATGTTTACTTATCTGATTCAGAAAAGTGCAGAGAAAATGCCATTGATCAACAATTAATCCAGTCTTCCTTCTGAGTGCTCTCCCTCCTTACTCCTATCCTCCTGGGTAGTGTGGGCCAGGGGAGCTTAAATTAAGCATTTATCATTTCAACTGTTTCCTTTTCAGTCTGTGTCTATTCTTTCACAGTTTCTCACCCTCCCTCCTTTCCCTGACAAAGATGGCTCCTGGGGTCATGGCCTTACTGTGTCCTTGTGGTAATGGCAGGGGAAACAGAGGGGGCTCTGATCTGGGAGTGGACTCCTGTGCTTCTGTGGAAGGAATGTTCCCTGTCCTTCTTGTCCCTCATCTCCCTGCTGGCTCCTGTTCTGAGGTCTGCTGAAGTTACTGGAGAACTTGTCTTAATTTCTCTCTGGATAGTCTAGCGTGTTGACTCAGACCCACCTCAGCTGCGGGTGATCCTGCATATTCTCCCTATGATCTGATCGTGGATCCTATTTGGTTCTTTGACTGGGACGTGGTCCTAGAGACATGGCTGTCAGTGTAGAATGACCCCAGCGAGCTTATCAACAAGCAACACCAACATCTATGTACTCCACTACAGGCCAATGGGAGCTACTAGCCAATTTCTATACCACCAGCTGCTGAGGAAGACTGGGCAGTGCCCCAAGACCATGTAATCTCATAACCCTTCCAATTTTACTGTAAAGCAGTTGCCTTGAGTTGCTGAAGGGCTGCTCATGTAATTATGGCCTCAGGCATTGTATGGCACAGGGCTCCTGAGGTATCCTGGGAGGTCTGCTGCTTTCTTCTCAGCCTGCCCTCTCTCTAACATCAGCGCAGAAATCTGAAGTCAGACAGCAAACATCTCAAGTCTTGCTTTCTCTACTGCTTTCCTCCTCTCCATAATCTCCTGGATGCTGACAGGGGCCAGATGGCCACTTCTTCATATCCTTCTTCCTGAGGAAGTTTTCTCACTCCCCTCCTCCCTTCTTTGGGGGCAATAATGACAGAACGACTTCCTGCCTGAGAACTTCATTTACTGGGGAGAAGAAAGAACACTTCAAGTCCCGAGAGACTGACTTTGTTTTATGTTCTCAGTGACGTGTTCATCTTCACATACCCATAGCTTCAAGGGTAATGACAGACGGGCCTTTTGTGTATCATGCATTCAACATTGAGGAAGTGCTTTAGTACCTGAAACGTAAAAGGTCTTGGTTTTGCTTCACATTGTATTAGTGTGGAGTCCGGCAGAGGAAAGTCCCTCTCTCCCACTCACGCCAACCTGCACACCTGTGCTTTACTGCCCTCCCCCAAAAGCTCCCTCCATACCGAATACTAAAACTTCAAGGAAGTCTGGACTAAGTTGAGATTAGATGGGACCAGAGTCGAAAAGGATGCTCAAATGAGCCGAGCTGAAGAGTCTGGAGTCAACAACAGGAACTTCAAAGATTATGTCCTATCTAGGAAAAAGCAGGAACTATTTTTTTTCCCCCAAACGAAACACAACAGTGAATTAAAATTTCATAAATATGCATTGACTAGTTTTAAGTACAGGGCAGTGTGCTGGGTCCCACTTGGCCGAGCTTCCAGAGAACTGTCCGACACCTGTCAGTTAACCGGTGCGCAAGGTGAGGCGGGAGCTCGTCACCAACTCTCCTGCTTTGCTTGGGGACTGAGGGGTTCCCAAGACATGGGACTTTCCGTGCTGACGCTGGTAAAGCCCCAAGCAAATCAGGATGATCAAACAATCTCATCTCCAAATTCCGCGACTTTAACCCCATGTGTCTGCTGGGTCGTAATAACCCTCGATATTTAAAGGAAATTATGGACCTGTCAATATTTGCTTTTTGCTAAGTGGAGGCGTACAGGAAAAGAGTTCTGGTCTTTGGAAAACTTGTTCTGTTGCTTTTACTAGCTGGGTGACCTTGAATTAGGCATAATTAATCTTTGATCCTCATGATATACAGTTAAATTAATAATCATGCAGGTTTGTTGTGAGGATCCAGTGTTTTGCGTATTTCAAAGAACCTTGCAGAGTGTGATGTTATTTATTTGAAGACATGTTCCTGTAGCAGTAAGAGAATCATAGAAAACAAAAATTCCACCTTTTTCCAGTCTCTCATGATGTTTTCCCCTCAGCATGTTTTCTAAGTTTGCAGAATTAAAAATACTTGAAGATGCAGTGGATCACAAAGTATAATTGTAGTGCCATCTATGGGACATACTTTGAACTACACCTGAGTATTTTTGGACAATGTTTTTCAAAAGAAACGTAGTCATGTTTTAAATGTATCAACAACAGTGATTATGATCATGGCATAGAGCGTGAAGGCTTTTTAGCTACTTGATCAATGACAAGGAATTGAGTCAACAATGACAAACACCTGTCACGTGGCTCGGGCTCGGCCTACAGATGAGTCTGATGCCCTGCAATGATTAGCTGTTAAAGCTGGAAAGGACATTAGAAGCCAGTCCTTGTAGATGGCTTCCTGTCTGCCGCCCTGAGATCAGCTTGGGATTCAACAACAGGAAGCGTAGTACGTTTCAGCTCTGGAAGGGGCCCAGGAAGAAGAGATAGGAAACCTCTGGCATACAGGAGAGAAAACAGAAATGTAGGTGCCACATGAGTACGTATCACCTGTTTATCTCTATGCGAATGGAAGAAGGAAGGAAGGAAGGAAGGAGGGGTATGTTCAGGCCTTCTTCCTTTGTGACCGTGGGCTTGGTCTGGATTGAGGCTGGAAATTAGAGAATCAGCCTTGGAGTCTCTCATCTGGGAATGTGAGTGTTGGCGGGAGGGGAGTCTTGTGAGGTGACGGGAATATTGTTATGTCCTGATCTAGTGGTGCTCACATATTGGTGTATAAAATAATGCACAGTTTTCAAGAAGGACGCATAAGGTTTACACCTTTGTACTTCATGTAAGTTGTGCCTCAGTAAGTTACTGATACATTCTCCTTTCCACCTCCCAGAATTCCATTTGGGTTTACTATCTCCTCTTTTACAACACTGGGGAGGGGAGCTGAAGGTAGGGGTTAGGTCAGCCTGGGGTACCTTAATTTTGGGAAGCAGGATGGAGGTAGGACATTTCCAAAGACAACTCGCTTCCACACTGTAACTTTAATCAGGAGTCAAGTGATGTCAGCTGCTTCTGATTTCGGGAAAGAATATGTCCACCTACTCCCTGACTCTACCTGGATGGCTGTGGCTAGAGAAGAAACACAGCTGTGCTAACTCAGGCTCACATTATATTTATTACCTCAAATCTCAAGTGGGCTCTCTGCAAATCCTTGCAATCCTATTTTATATATATATATATGTGTGTGTGTGTGTATAAAATATATATATTTTTTTTAGTAGATCTGCTTTCTTATGTCCTAAAATTATTTCATACCTTAACTCTCTCTTCAGCCTAACTATATCCTCTTAGCTCAGACCATGTTTTATATTTATTTGAGAAAACAGAAGCTATCAGAACATTGCCTCATCTTTCACTCACCAGGTTGACTTAGCTACCTGCCTTTGTACCCAGTCTCTGCTGTTCCATTGCTTCAGTGGTTATCGACAGGAGCTATACGTAGAATTTTTTTTTAAGATTTTATTTTTTTATTTATTTGAGAGAGATGGTGCACATGTGAGTGGAGAGAGGGACAGAGGGAGAGGAAGAGGGAAAGAATCTCCAGCAAACTCCATGCTGAGTGAGAAGCCCCACATGGGGCTCTATGTCATGACCCCGAGGTCATGACCTTGAGCGAAAGCTAAGAGTCAGATGTTCAACTGACTAAGCCACTGAGGCGCCCCTCTACATAGAATTTTTAAATCCTGATGCCTGAATCCCACTCCCAGAGATTCTGAATTATTCAATCTGATGTAGAACACTTTTTTTTTCACTCTCGAGGGATTCTAATATGCATTGGAATTCAGAGCCAAGATTTTGGAATGTTTGAGGTCCTGTAAGTGGACATCTCCTCTGCTTACAGAGTGAAACTTTCATGTCCTCAAAGCCTTGTTCCTTCATTCACCTCCCCTCTTTCCTCCATGATCAGGTTTTCTCTCTGTGCTGGGTAAGTTCCATCAGCATGCAAACATAGGCTAGTATCTTCTGTCTTAATAACAGCCCCTCTTTGACTCTGTCTTCCCCTCTCATTGCTCCCCCTCAGCAAAATTCCTTTAAATAGTTACTGGTGCTGGCTGTCCATTTGTGCTGGTCTCTATTCCATAACCTTTAAATTTCTCATTAACCTACTTTTGTTTCTGTCATTCACTGTTGAAATCATCAACATCCTCCATGTTGGCAAACTCAGTGATTTTAATTTTCGGCTTTGTCTTATTCCTCTTTTCAGCAGTATCTAGTGCAATGGATTTTTTTCTTGGACAGGCTTTTCCTAGGTGATGTGGCTCTCACACATACATGAGCCTTGAACACCCATCACCTGTCCTCATCTTTCTTCTTTTTTACTGTTCTCTTTTCTTCTTTGCTAGCGCTTCCTCTTTCCCCCAAGGTTTACACCCCGGCAGATGCTCTTGGCTCAGTCTCTGTCCCTAATCTTCTCCTCTCACGCTGTCCTGCAGGGAGGTCCTATCCAGCCCCCTGTGTAGATGGCTCGCACATAGGAGTCTTGTCACTTTCCTGACAGCCGGGCTCACGCTCAGCCACCTCCTCAACATCTCAGGCTGGGCCTTGAGTGGACACACAGGGTTTTCGTTCTCCACGGCCATTCTAACCTGCAGAAGCCTGCAAAAGCCCAGTCTTCCCCACCTCAGCAAACGGTGCCCGAGTTACTGACACCACACTTTTTCACCACATCCTCTGTTCCCTGTTTCCCTCACCCTGTATCCAGTGCACAGTCAAACTGAAATACTTTCTGAGTATTACTGCTCCCCAGCTCTCATGTCACCAGCCTGATGCAGGCCAATGTCGTCCCTTGCCTCAGCTATTATTATACTCTGGTAATTTGTCTCTGGGCCACCTTGGCTGTACAGTTTGCTCTTGTACAGCAGCCGATGATTTTATATGGATTTATATCCACATGGAGTTCTGTCCATTCCTCAAAAGGTCAGTCTTATTTCTGCCCAGGAATCATGATTCCTGTTTGTCCCTCTGCCTGGACCTTTCTTCCTAGAGATCCTTGCACATCTGGTTTTTTACATTGTCCTGAATTCTGCCTCAGCGTCATCTCTTCAAGGAAGCCTTCCCTGATCGGCCATCTGAGGATACAGGGAGGGGATTTACTCATGTTGCTCACTGCTATAGTCCCCAAAGCCTGGCAGAGTTGTCTCTCAGTGAATATTTGTTGGAAGGAGGGAATGTTTCGTGCTGCCTTGAGTATGAGTGCCTCAGCGTGTCTGTGTCAACTGTGGGATATAAGACACAAGGTGTGGGAAACACACGGTTGGTTTGGGGAGAGTTTAATAAAAGGACTCATGAAGTGTAGACAGGGTACAGGAAAACTGCAAGAGCTAGTGTGGGACCCCAAGGCTAGTAACAGTGGGATACGATTACCAACCCTAGGGAGCAGAACGGAGAAAGAGCGAGAGAGCTGTAGGGAAAAGGCGTCCTCCATCAGGAGCTGAGACATTCAGCCAGTCCACTGGGACTCTGAAGGGACAGAATCAGGGCAATACATAACTCTGACTTCATTCTTTTTCCTTCCCTCCCCACTCTGGCCAGGGCTTCCCTTTGACAAAACACATTTAGAAGCCAGAGGCCAAGAGAGCTCCCTGAGGGCATTCACATGGGTCATCCTCTTGGGGCACAGAGCAAGTTGGAGAAGAAAGGAGCAAGATCTGGAAGGGGGTAAAAGGAGACTCTCCAACATGGCTGCTTAGAGCAGCAAAGAGCTCTTTCCCCCAGTAGGCAGGTTGGCTCTCATTAGAGAAGTGCTCGCTTACTGTGAACACCACGTTACTCTTCCCAAGGCTTGTCTGCCTTTTGGGTGGTGAGCTGCTTGAGAGCAGGCAGGGCTCGGGAGAGACGCACAGAGGATGTGGTGAAGTTATCAAAACACCCCGTAGAATGGTCGTGCTTTCTCTGGTTGCTTGAAGAAATTCTCTTATCCCTGGACTGCTAAACTGGTATGGAATTTTACAACTTACAGACCTTTTGTAATAGTTCTGGAGACCAGGAGGACAGATATCACTATCTCTGTAGGGTCGATGGGTGATCCACTGAGGCCAGGGCCATGTCAATCAGTGCCGCAGGTGGAGCTGAGGTTGAAACTCTTGGCTTGCAGTCCAGGGCTCTCTACTCTAACACGCTGCAGCCCTTAGGGGTCATTTTTGTGGCTTATGACAATTCATCGTCCATATTCTATTTTAAAAAATAATTTAGTGAATGATTGCATATTACCCCATTGCCACTTTACAAATGATACAAGGAAGTGAAAAGGAAAAGTCCCCTAAGGACTTGGAGGTAAACTTGCCCTCTAAGAATTAAACTATGGTATTAGCTTGTGAATAAATTACAGCACAGAAATGCAGTGTCACCTCAAAGAGCACCATTGTTCCCAGGTCGGCCAGACTCAATTATGACTCACTTGACGGTATGACCATTTACGAGGGAGGATGTATCAGTCGGAAGTGAGCTGAATCATCCTTCTGAGCTTAGGAAGACTAGAGTTGCAGAAGCCAAGTGTTAGCAGAGCCCAGCCAGGCCTGGGGAAGAGGATGCTTCCAACCCCACCCACCCCCCCCCCCTGCAAGAAAGAAACCCCTTACCCATGAGCAGGCACGGCCCATCTCTCTTCCAGCCCCCTTACCCCAGGCAGCCAGAAATCTATTCTCTGTCTCTCGGAGATTTGCTTGTTCAGGACGTTTCACATCAATGAAGCCGTACAAAATATGGTCTTTTGTGACTGGGTTCTTTCACTTAGCATATTTTCGAAGTTCATCTATGTTGTGGTGTGCGTCTATCCTTCATTCCTTTTCATGTGACCTCATATTTTATTGTCTGGCTATACTAAATTTCATTTATCCATTTATCAGATGATTGATGCTAGTTTTTTTTTTTTCCCTACTTGTTGGCTATTATGAATAATGTTGCTAGGATTGTTTGTGTATCGATTTTTGTGTGGGTGCATGTTTTCATTTCTGTTGGGTATAGACCTGGGAATGAAATTGTTGGGTCATATGGTAACGTTGTTTAACGTTCTGAAGAACTGCCAGATGGTTTTCTAAAGCAGCTCCCACCATTTTACATTCCCACCAGCAATGTCTTAGTGTTTCAGTTTCTTCACATTGCTAGCTGACATCTGTTATCTTCTGTTTTGTATTGTAACTTCAGTACAATAGGAAAAGGAATGTTAAGAGTAGATGTCTCTCTTTTTCAGGGGAAAGCATTTAGTTTTTCACCATTAAGTATAATGTTAACTGTGGCTTTTTGTAGCTTAGAGTTTTTTTTTTTTTTTTTTTTTTTTTTTTAATCATGAGTCAATGTTGAATTTTATTACAGGATTCTCCCCACCCCACGTTTTTGGAGATTTTCATGTGGTTTTCCTTCTGTGGTTTCTTGATATGGGAAATAACATTGATTGAGTCTTTTTTTAAAAAGATTTTATTTATTTATTTTTGAGAGAGAGAACATGACCAGGGGGCAGAGGGAGACGAAGATGCAGAATCACCACCAAGCAAGGAGCCCAATGTGGGTCTCAATCCCAGCTCTAAGATCATGACCTGAGCTGAAGGCAGACGCCTAACCACCTGAGGCACCCAGGCGCCCAACATTGATTGATTCTTAAACAATGAACCACCCATGTATTCCTGGGACAGTCCCCATTTGGTCTAGCTGGAATTATCTCTTTTATATATTGTGTTTTGCTAGTGTTTTGTTCAATAATTTCTTTGAATTTTTATTGCAGCAGTTGATTAGAATTTTTATTAGCTCTTATTTCATTGTTCCTTTTTCTGAACATCCTGTGCTTGTTTGATGGGGCCGGAATATCTTTTCAAATTTATTTGAATATAACTAGCACTATCTCTGTTTCCTCCAGTGTCAATGGTTTTTTTAAAAATATTTATTTATTTATTTATTTAAGAGAGAGACAGAGAGAGAGAGAGAGAGCCTGCACACATGTAGGAGGAGGGGAGGGGAAGATGGGGAGAGAGATGCCAGCTCCATGCCCAGCATGAGCCCAATGCAGGGTTTGATCTCATGACCCTGAGATTATGACCTGAACTGAAATCAAGAGTCAGATGCTCAATGGACTGAGCCACTCAGGTACCTGCCAAAGTCAATGTTTTTTGATTTGTTTGTTTCCTGGTCGTCTTTCTCCTTCAAATTATAGACTATTCCCTCCCTATGTCTAGTGAACCTTGTTTGTTTGTGGTTAAGAATGAGTAGTAAAACTGACTATGAGTGTTATCTGTTGACTAATGGCTTCAATTTAGGGTAAATGTATAAGGAGCACACCACAGGCTTTAGCATTAGGATTTTTTTGGCGGAATAGGATTTGAACAATTTACCAGGTTTCCCATAATCATCAATATGCCACTTTTTGGTAGAACTGTTCACTTCCATAACCATATCGTGTTATATATCCATGGTGCAAAGCTAATTATAGATTCAGTAAGCATACACTCTTTCTTTGACTCCAGTTTGATGTCTTTTAGGCCTCTTACCTCTTATTTGAAGGTGCTACCCTGCTCTATACTAAGTCATATAATCTCAGCTCATTGATAGACTCACCATAGCAATAGGTAGCAAAGGGAAAATATCTACTTGATTACAGCTTGAAGTATGCAATTGCACTAGTGTTCTAGAAACTCATGGGTATGTAGAAATCCCTTTCAAATCTGTGAGAAAGTCAAACACAGGAGAAGTGATTTCTGATGTGACAGAGGGGAAGCAAGAAAGCTTTAAGGACAGGACTGCTGGAGGAGGCGGGAGGAGCAAGCCTGGATCAGGTACCACAGTTGGGGTTCTGAGCTTTTGGGGTAACATGAATGCTGGAGCCACCCTACCCTAATGTGGGGTTTATCCATATGGATGATAACTTCTGATGTGAATAAGGGACAAAATGAAACTTCAGAGACATACAGTGTACTGTTTTAGTGCATAAATTTATAGTAGGAGAGTCGAGGAGGTTTAAAAAAAAATGGAATTAGATTGGAACAAATTCAACCTGACAAAGCTTTCTTGTGCAATTCCCCCCCCCTTTTCTCTGAGATACCTAGTGCAGTAGATAGTTCTGATGGCTTTCCTTAGGCATGTTATTCCACTTTTTGGATGAAGTAACTAACGCAAAGTAACCCAGGGTCACATAGAATGAGGAGAAAGTAGGCTTCTGCGGTCGTGCAAGAACTAGAATAGAAACCCATAGAAAACTCAGAGCAGTCTTCTCCTGGCTACAGTTTCCTATATGGAGTAATATAATGGAGACTGTAACCTTGTGAAGTTTTGTGGAAGAGTGTGGAAATTTTGTGGAAAAGTGAAAGAGTTTCTTCATATAGAAGTTTCTCTTACAGAGTCAAAAGTAACAGCTGAGACCCAAGCACTGTAAAATTGTAACTCCATAATGGCATCTTTTGACAACTATATTAATTTATTGCTTTTGGATTATTTTTCCCAGTAGGTACTGAGGAGGACAGAGCTTAAAGAACTTAGATGAATACATAGGGGGATCCGTTAGGCAGTCTCAGCCTCCCTGTTGATGAGAAGACAGGAGTTGCCAATTAGCATGTCAGATACTCTGAGGAAAGAGAAATGATGGTTTTTGTTGACTGAAAAGATATCCACGTATGTGACATATTTTGTGATATATTTCATGCTGCAGATCCCTCCTCTCCTGCCCCTGACACCTTAGATTTTTACCCGAGATGGCTTTGCTCAGCCCTTACCCCTTTCCTGTCCTGCCTCCTTCTCTCCCTCACAGGTGTTTCCCAAAGAGCATTCCAAAATAAGATAAGATAAGATGAAATACATAAATCCTTATTTTAGGATCTGCTCCTATGAAACTTACCTAAGACAGTGGGTACTCAAGCAGTCTTAGGAAGCTGTCTCTAAGGATGGTCCTCCTCACCAGTCAGAGGGCAGTGAGGTCTCTAGCCATGATGGCACGTGGAGCACTGAGCTCTGGCCTGGTATAGCAGTGCAGTTGCTAAGACCTTCACCTCTGGTGAACTTGGAGGGACAGAGGTGGGAGGGAATGCACTGGCTCACGTGTGATGTCTCTACATGGGAGAGCTAGCAGTTGGGGGGCTGTGGAATTGGGTGGACATCACTGGGAGAAAATGACAGGCTCAGGGTAATCAGTCAACAATTTCAAGCTGAGTATGAGAGTCAGTGGGCCTTTGGGTAAGAATTTAAAGAGGCTGTCATGTCCTGTAGCTGGGAGGGCAGACATCCCTGAAAACCAGACACTAGACTTCATGGTAAGAACAGCAGGCTTTCAGAGCAGGCTGAATTCTCAGTATCAGAGTTAAGGTCCTGATAGAGATGGAGATCTGTAAAGGGTACTTCTGAATATTTTCATGTGAGCCTCTTAAATCCCTAGACTGTCCTGAGCCCTCTGGGCCTGAAGACATGGCCTCCTCTACCTTGTGGAAGATAGGGTCCTTGTTCCCTCTTTGATAAGACAATACGGACCCTTCAAATGAGACAGGGGCCTTACAAGACAATGCTAGCTTTTCCCAAGATCTGCCTTCATTTCCCTTTCTGGTTGAAAAATCGATAATGAGGATCAGCTGTACAATAGGCAAGTCCTGGGCTTAGGAAGGGAGGTGATGGAAGATACATCAAAGGTGCTGACTCGGGGCGCCTGGGTGGCTCAGTGGGTTAAGCCGCTGCCTTCAGCTCAGGTCATGATCTCGGGGTCCTGGGATTGAGTCCCGCATCGGGCTCCCTGCTTGGCGGGGAGCCTGCTTCCTCCTCTCTCTCTCTCTCTGCTTGCCTCTCTGCCTACTTGTGATCTCTGTCTGTCAAATAAATGAATAAAATATTAAAAAAAAATTTTTTTTTTAAATAAAAAAAAAAAAAAAAAAAAAGGTGCAGACTCACATGTACTAGTAGAACCCAGGAAAGCATGCCCAGGGTGGGTACAAAGCGGGCTGAATCAAGGGTGATGGAATACAAAAGACGAATATGAGAACGCTCTTTCGTAATGTAGGATTTAACACTTTGGTAAGGGCTCTGGATGGTGGTTTTATTTTATTTTATTTTATTTTTAAAGATTTTATTTATTTATTTGACAGACAGAGATCACAAGTAGGCAGAGAAGCAGGCAGAGGGAGAGAAGGAAGCAGGCTCCCTGCTGAGCAGAGAGCCCAATGCGCGGCTCAATCCCATGGACCCTGGGATCATGACCCGAGCCGAAGGCAGCGGCTTTAACCCACTGAGCCACCCAGGCACCCCTGGATGGTGGTTTAAATGTGCTAATGTTATGGTACTTGGAAGCTTGAAAAAAATGATGAGCTTCATTAAATAAGGTTGAGATACCAAAACTCTCATGGCTCAATAGAGAGGAAAGAATTTGTTGAAGTAAATCCCCTCTGAGACTGGAAAATCCCTCAGCCGACTCTGTTCTTTGGGAGGACCCATGAACAATTTACTTTCCAAGGCAATAAGGAATGTGCTAATGAGGGGAACAGCAGCATCGGTAAGGGGTTCAGTAGTGTTCTTCCTTTATAGGCCAGGCTGGTAGTTAGTGGCTGTTCTTGAACAGGGCTGCTCATTGCAATGGAGAGGATCCTGGATTGGAAAAGGCTAGATGAGAGCATATAACCTTTGTAAGCAAGGTGAGCATCATTGCTGTCGTGGTCAACAAGATTGGAAAAGCACAGGAGAGGCTGACCTGCAGGCATCTTTGGAGATGGTCAATAATGGTGATCATGTATTCCTAGAGGTTAGACAGACTATATATATATATATACATATATGTGTATATATATATATATAAAATAAATAGATAAATTTTATTACTATGTGTGTGTGTGTGTGTGTGTGTGTGTGTATAGTTTGAAGAGATCAAGACTAGACAAGCAGAAGACTGACATAGCCTCCCCCAAAGGAAAGTGATAATCTCTTACTCAGTTTCCAGACCTGAGACATCTGAACCCAAATCCATCTATGGAAGGAGCTGCATAGATTTTAAGACAAACCCTGCAAAACTGCCAAGTTTATACAGTAGTGATGCTTCTAGTCGTTCCACAAAGGGTCCTGTATCCATTCACCTAGATAACCAAACAATTGCAACAGGAAATACCTAGATCTTTGAAGGGTCTGAGTTGACACTGCTACCCAGGGATCCAGCACTTATCAGGGGAAAAATGGAGGGAGGTAAGGTTCATAAATGGAGTCATGGCCCATATCTGTCTTAGCATGGGTCAGCTGTACCCATGGAACCATCTAGCAATCTTTTCTCTAGTTTCTAAATGTAAAATTTTATGGTCATACTCAGAAATCACACTGATTTCTTGACATACAGAAGAAAAGCTGTTATAAGTATTTAATCAAAAACATTATCACAAAGATGGTGGAAGAGATTCAGAGGAGGTGGTTCTTGGCATATCCCCCATTTTAATCACCAGTTTGGCCTCTTCAAACACTGGATGGATCATGGCAGAGGAAGAGCATGGCCACAAGCTTATCCAAGAAGCTCCCATAGAGCTGTGGTTCCCATTGTGGTTATCTTTACTAGAACAGATTAATATAGCCTCAAGAATATGTCATGAGGCTTTAACACAGTTCCAAATATCTGTAGTGACTGTGCTTTATGGACAGAAAAAAGTTGTAAGAAATTAAAAGAGGATCAAGATAAGAATTTTGAAGAGCATTAGGATTCTAGAGACGCTGTGGGTCCCTCATAGGAGTTGCTACTTTTATTTTCCTGCAACACATTAACTAGCCTTAAGTGTTCCCAGCAGAGGTTTTATGGAAGCAGGTGGAGATGAGGTCCCTAAAAGCCCCGGCTGGGTTTTATCAACCAGCAAATGCATACAGACTATTAGAAATTATGCCAAATTGTTATGGGCTTTTATCTAACAATGAGAACACAGAAAATGGAACTCTGTGTACTTATTCTATAATATTATAACTTAGCAGCTGTGTACAAGGGTATAGCCCCATTCCATGCTCCTGGATGACCTTTTGGAACCAAACTTCTGCACCACTAGTAGATCTCACATGTCTATAGCACGCTATGTCCTCATTGTATGATATTTGTTTTCATCATTCAGTATTTTGGTACAGAGGGTTTACTAGACTCTGCTTTTGCAGATGACCTTTGGAAGCAGGCTTGGGTAGCTTAGATGAACTCACCAAGGCTCACAACAGCATAGTCCAATCCTATTGATCTGAGAGTTTTTTCTAGAACTCTCATCACATTGCCCATCAAGTTACCTGGACATGGTTCTTTGGTAAGAGCCACAAACTTGAGAGGACAGGAGATAGACCTTGTAGAGATGAGGGGGCACACTATGTCAGTGCAGTTTTTAGTTGAGTGATCTGGGAAATGCTGCAACGTGTCCTCCAAAGCAAAAACAAGTTTTTGTCCCTTGCATCTCCTACCACTAAGATAGAAACCTGAAGTTTGGGCAGTGTCTTTACATTTGGAATGCAGCATATTTCATATGTGGGGTGGAGCTCTGACTTACCTTTGGGCTATATTAGGACTACTAGTTTTAGGTTGGTCCCAGAACAAGAAGGACCTCTGCAGCAGGTTTAGTCTTTAGTATAAGTAGTCATGTGGGCCATATCATTTGGCTGAGGTTGTCATGCTGGAAGTATCTGGGTGTAAAAGGATGATACTGACATTCTGGCAAACTCCAATAAAGGAGCCCTAACAAAACACAGACCCTTGGAATTCTAGAGCAAGACCATGTTATCAGGAGCAGAGAAAGATAGACCATTCAACAAGCAGCTCCTGGCAGAGATGGAAGCTATAAATGGGTCCAACAGCACAGGCAGAGTAATGGGGCCCAAATCTCTGAAACCTGTAAATATGTCACTTGGCAAGAAGGAGTTTGCAGATATGATTGTGTTAAGACTCTTCAAATGGGAAAATTAGCCGGAATTATCTGGGTGAGCCCAGCAAAACAAGTTCCCTCTAAGAGGAAGGCAGGAGAGTCAGAGTAGGAAGGATACACAAAGATAGAAGGAGGAGTCACAGAGAGGGAATTAAAGCTATGCGACTTCATTGATGATTTGAAGATGGAAAAAGGGGCCATGAGCCCAGGAGTACCAGAAACCTCTAGAAGCTGGAAAAGAAAAGGAAATAGATTCTTCCCTGCAGCCTCCAGAAGAAGACTTGCTGACCTCTTGACTTGAAACCAGTGAAAGCTGGTTTGGGGGCTCCAGAAATGGAAGTGATAGATTTGTGTTATTTTAAGCTGCGAAGTTGATGGTAATTTGGTATAGCAGCAGCAATAAGATACTCATACAAGCCTTTTCCAGCAAAGTTTATTTAAAGCTGTTCTTGAATATCTCTCCTCTTGGCATTAGAGACTGACTCTGTGCGCTCCAGATAATATCATTCCTTTAGGAGAACAAACTGCCAGGTGGTGACAAGTGGAGACCGCATCCATCCCGACTAGAATTTACCTACTTTCTGGATAGGAGTTTGCCATTATTGCCAGTGGTGCTTCAGGCAGCCCCAGTATTCATTGATTCGCTAAGTGTCTGGTCTACCAGCATGGGATGCTCTATAACATTGCCTAAGACCAAGGGCACTATTTTTTAGCCAAGCATCAGTGAAGACATGACTGTGGGACCCGCTGTTCCTACACATACCCACTGAGCAGAAACTGCTGTCCTCGTGGAGTGGTGACGCAACCTCTTAAAGGCGAGGATGCCTTATAGCCTTGGGACTGGGCAACCGATGGGATGCAGTCCACTCCTTCCATCAGTTTGTGGTCATTGTATGGCTCTACACTCATGGGTCCAAAAACCAAGGGGTAAGAGTAGGAGTAGGATCCACTGAAGAATTTGAGCTGTCTATCTGGGGGTCCAGAATCTGTATATCTAGAGGTCCTGAGTTGTAGAGGGAGAAAATAAAGAGTCACACTAAGTTTTAAGCTACCATTGCTACATGGTGACTTAAGGTTCCTAAGGCCAGAAAATTCATAGGCAAATAAAAGAGTGACCATTCCGACAGGTTATTGGCTCTGATCATCAATAGCAGGGAGAGTATTGCAACATGATGAGAGCACAGAGGAGTATGTTTGGCACTCTTATGACCCACCGGGTCACATCTTGGTATGCCCAGGTTTAACTGTAAATGGACAAGGATAGCAACTACATTGTACTAAGGGCAGGATAACTAGGGTCTCAGGCCAGTTGGAGGTCAGGGTCTGGATCATTTTATCAGGCATCTCAGAAGTGCTAGGATAAAGGGAATCTAGCATGGATTAAGAGGAAGCTATGGTTCATCCCACTGTCCCTCTTTTTGTATAGTGACCTGCGATAACAGAATCCAGAAGAAGCTATACCTGGGTGGAGTAAATCAATGTGGTGGGTGGGTCTGAGCAGTGCCAGGGGTGAACTGTAGGGGGCGCTGTGGTACATGCCCAGGTGTGTGCAACTGAGCCACAGAATCCTCTCGCTTGCTATAAATGTTGGTTGCTAATGGCAATATGTGCTTTTTTTTTGAACACCTAGTTTTTATTCATTCAACAGTATAATGGTTTTGTTCTTTCATCTGGTTATATATAGCTGTAATGGAGTTCATTTCTTTTCCGCTGCTCTGTAGTAGTTGGTGTTCTCAATCTAACACAATTTACTCCTCTGTTCTCCTATAGATGGAGCTCTGAATTGTTAGTGGGTTTGGGTTATTACAAATAATGTCCCCATGGGTATTTTTTTAACCTGTCGTTGAATGTACACATACATATCTGTCGCGTTTCTACCTAGGAAAGTATGGGGTCACAAGATGCACATCAGATCCGCAGTAGTAGATAATGTCTGAGTGTTTTCTGAAGTGGTTTGTGTCCTGTGAAGAATTATCCCACCACTCTGTGGGCATGAGATATTTTTTTGTATGATCTTCTGGAAGCTTTATTGCTTTCCTTTCATCTCTAGATCAGTAGTCAACTTAGAATGAGGTAAAGGTGAAGTTTCAATGTTTTCCATATGGAAATCAGTTGACCATTTGATTTAAAAAGACTTTATTTGAAAGAGTCCTCTTCGTGCCCTGCCCTGCAACTCTCAGTATCATGCAGTGTTTCCTTTGTTGGATTTTTTTTCTCATGGAAGAACTTTGGATCTAGGCAAGCAAGTGAACAGTGAATAGTTATTTGGTTGACCCTTTTGTGATAGTAACATTATCATCTCACTTAACTAAGGAAACTGAGGCTTATAGAAGTTAATTAATTTAGTGGGAAGTTTCTCCTGAACTAAGATTCTCATTATGAGTGCCTTAAATAAAATAGAAGTTTTTAATTAATTAACCAGATAACAGTATGGAGATGGGTGATTCAGGTCTGCTACTGCGCTTTGCTGTCTTTATGTGGTGTCCATTAGTGGGTCCAAGCCTCTGGTTCCAGCTCCCACTCACGTGTTCCGATTGCAGCTTAGTGGGATGGGAGGGTGAGCATGGAAATGCATGCCTCTTATTTTAGGGATGTTACTTGGAAATTACACAATTCTACTTGTATCCTATTGGCCAAAATTCACTTACATAATTCACTTACATAGCCACATCAAACCAAGAGAGCCTGGCAGAATGGAGTCTTTATTTTTATTTTTATTTTTTTAAAGATTTTTTTTTTATTCATTCATTTGAGAGAGAGAGACAGTGAGAGAGAGCACGAGCGAGGAGAAGGTCAGAGAGCGAAGCAGACTCCCCATGGAGCTGGGAGCCTGATGTGGGACTCGATCCCGGGACTCCAGGATCACGCCCTGAGCCGAAGGCAGTCGTCCAACCAACTGAGCCACCCAGGCGTCCCAGAATGGAGTCTTTAATTTAGGTGGCCAGCATCTTGCCAAGATTTGGGGTCTCTGTTTCTATAGGGAGGAAGGAGAGAACGGATATGGGAATTGCTAGCCATCGTTGAATCCTTGGTTGTGGCACATCTGAGATTCAGACAAAAGCCTGTGTACCTCCAGGCTCTACTGTATAGCCCTCGACAACCAACCGGACTGCCACAGTTTGTCTCCTTGAAAAACTTCAGGATACCTTCCTGTCAGAACAGAATTCCTGGATGTCTCTCCAGACATGTATAGAATTCCTTTGATTAGAAAACAAATTTATTTAACTCAGTGTTTTTTGGTTTTGTTTTTATTTTTATTTATTTTTTAATCAGGAAAACTGATTAAATTTCGATACGCACTGCTATTGTCAGAGAAAATGTTTCCAAAGCCTGCTTTAATCCGTCCACTACTGACTTTACTTTCACTTAATTCGTTCTTTCTCTCTTCCTTTCTTCCCCCCCATCCCCATTCCCCTCTTTTTTGGCTCACTATTCTGTCTTCCCAAGGTTATGGTGCCCTGGTGTTTCCTCTCCATGCTCCCACTGCCCACACAGTGACAATGAGGAGTCAGTCCAGGGGTTGGTGGGGAGGATGAGAGCAAGTGGGGTCACAATGTCTCACTCTTTCATTTTTTTAAACTTTTATTATTAGTTTTTATTACACAAGGGTTACATATTCATTGTAGAAAAATTAGAAAACACAGAAAAGCAAAAAGAAAAAATAATCACCCATAATCCCACTACCCATAAATAACTACTATTAACATTTTAGTGTATGTCCTTCTAGCTTCTTATGCATATATATACATACATAGATAATATTTATATATAATTTTCTTTTTTACAAATATTGTGTCATACTATACATACTGTTTTATAACGTGTTTTTTTTTTCATTTAAGATATATCGTGAACATTGTTGTTTATTCCCTGAAAAAATTATACAGATACTACATGCTCATTGTGGAAAAACCAGAAATTACAGATATGCAAAAAGAAAATATAGTTGCTCCAAATCTCACCTCCCAGAGATAGATGCTGTTAACATTTTAGCAAATATCCTTTCAGATGCTGTAATGCACACATGTATATGTATACTTTTAAAATGGAAACATACTATAGTCTTCTGTAACTTCCTTTTCCATTTAACAATATACATCTAGTGCTTACTCTTAATTGGTGGGCAGTATTCCATTGAAAGAATATACCCTATTTAATCAACCCTATATTGTAGGCTTACTTATATTTTTTCCATTCTTCCAAATAATGCTCCTATAAACATCCTTTTTAAATATATTTTTTTGAATAATGCATGAATGTACCTTAGTTCATTTTTCTTGGCTTTTTTTGAGGAGAATTTCCCTAAAGTGGAAGTATTTGGCATACACAAAAATATATTGCCAAAATATTTTCCAGAAAGATCAGATCAATTTACACCCTTGTTGACTCTGTGAGAAAATGTTCATTTCCATACTTCCTTGTTGTCCCTGGGAACTATAGTTCTTTATACCCTTTGTCTTTCTGATACATAAAAAAGAATATATTGTAAGAATTTGTACTTTTAATTACTAGTTAAATTTTCATATTTATTATTAGTTCATTACTTTAATTTATGGTACACTGACGGTTTGTGTCCTTGGCTCAATTTTCTACTCAAAAGCTTGATTCTTTTTGATCACAAAATGTTACTTATTCATGCATTCATTATCCACTCACACAATAAATATGTTTTCAGTATTTGCTTTGTGTCTAGCACTGTGTTAAGTATTGAGGATATAACAGTAAGCGAAATAGACATAGTTGCTGCTTTCTTGAACTTCCAGTTTAGTGAAGAGAAACAGACAAACAAGCAATAATTTTAAAAGTGCAATGAGGAAACAATGAAATGGGAACACTTGGTTGGGCAGATTGTAGATCATAGAAACTTTCCAAGGGCAATGGGGTCTCGATACGTATTAGAGATCTATGCTCTTTGTTGCGTATATTTCAAATTTTGTTTTCTCTCAATTTGATTTGTTATTTTTTACTGTATAAGGGTTCTGTATTTTTAATTGGTCAAATCTATCCATCGTTTTCTTTTTGGTTTCTTCCTTTGTTGTCCTGCTTAG
Source organism: Neogale vison (assembly GCF_020171115.1). NCBI lineage: Eukaryota > Metazoa > Chordata > Mammalia > Carnivora > Mustelidae > Neogale > Neogale vison. The sequence continues at coordinate 223,374,092 of NC_058091.1, forward strand.
AAAGGCTTTTTTTTTTTTCGTAGTAAAATTATGTAAATATTTGTCAATATTGCCTGCTGGTCCTTTTATGTGCTTATGTGTTTTAACGTCTAAATCTTAACTTCACCTAGAATTTATTCTGATGGAAGTTATGAGGTATAGATCTAGTATTTCCCCCAATAATTAGCCAACCAATCATCCCTATTGTTAAGTAATCCAAACTTTTCCCACTGATTGGAAACACCATCTTTATAACGCACTCAATGCTTCTGTGTTCTTGGGTTTATTTCTGATCTTTATATTTAATTATAATGATTTATTACAGGCCAATAGCATCACTAATTTTCCTCATCCTCTCTATAGTCATCTGAAAGCTGAGCATTTTGCATTTGGTGACGTTCTAGAACACAAAGAAATGATAGTGCTTAGGTATATGCGTGTGGCAAGGGAAGTGAGTCTGGATGATATTCTTAATCCTTTCAACTTTGAGACTTCCAGAATCTGAATGCTATATGGGATATTGTTAATCTGGCCCATTGTTTGCTGTCTAAAATAAGTGAGCTGCCTTTACACTCTGTGCATTTATTTTCCCTTCGTATTCTAAAGCTCAGCATCCGGTAGGTGGCAGTATTGCCCTACAATAAGTAGCCAACCGTTAGAGAAGCACCGAAGAACAAAACCATCCGGCAGGGTTTTAGAATTTCCCTAAGAGCTTTAATGAGAGGAGGCATCAGGGCTGTGCTACTTCTAAAGTCTTCTTTGTACCTTGAACAATGGCTCAGCCAGAATTTTGCAGTCGATCTGTTCCTGGAGGCGTGCAAGACATCAGGGGACAGGTATTTTAAAGTGATACCTCGGCCCTGTGGGCATTTGCTCACATACCTTATCCACAAGTGCCTCTGGGCCCCGCCACTGACTGACTTAACAATAGGATTGTGGTGGGATTCAGGTGGTTTTTATTTTCTTTATACTTGGTGGTATGTTCCTGATTTCCCACAAAGAACATATATCGCTTCTGAAATCTGGAAAAAAGAAAATGATGAATCAACACGGGATTTTAAAATTGCGGGGGGGGGGTAAAATGGGTGACGGTGTGCTGGAAAAAGTTGACATCCTTTTCCAGTTTCAGCATGTGAGGACATGCAATGGAATGGGTTCAGTGTTTTCTCCTTACCCCTAGAGATCAGCTCAGTGTTATTGCTAATCTGGAAGCGATTTACCAGCAGGAGGCCGAGATGGTAGACTTGTATCTCATGGACTACACCTGAGAAAGTCCTTTGGTAGGTGAGAGGAGAGTGGGGTCAGCCCCTAAAGAGAGGCATTGGCGTATCCAGTGGGAGGTGGTGAGCTATCTATTGCCATTATGAGCCAGTGCAGGTCATCACGACTTGGAGCACTGAAATTCGTTTTAGAATCTGCTAGTGAAAGAAGATCTATAAATCTTGGAGCGTGTCCACATGAACTATAAAAGCAATCAAAGTCTGGGAAACAGGCACTATGCATAAAAGATAAGGTGGCTGAATTTATTTACCTCAGATATGGAAAGCCTAGCTGGGGAATTAGACAAATTCCCATCTCCATGAACAGCTACCATAGCCCTCCCAGACCTGGAGGTGAGACCTGAATTTATTAACAGTCTTCAGTTGTACAAAGGACAATGGCACAGGAGGTAAGTGTTCCTTTCACACCGAGACTAAGGCGAGAGTGAGCCCAAATTAACCTAGCAGAAGTGATTTAGGTCAAGCATTTAGAGGAACGTGCTGAACACCAAGGCTGGATTTATCGGTTAATACCTTTGCATGAATTAATAGGAATGAGATTGAAGCTAAGGGTTCAATATAGTGTAAAGGTGCATGAGGGCAGAGACGGAAGCTGAGAACGTGCCCAACTGGGCTACTTTATCATTTCTAAAACAATGGACCTTAAGTGAATTGACCACATGGGATGAAAATGAACCATATTCAAAAAAGATATTAAACTTCAATCAGACCTGATTTATGAAACCAGGGTTTGCAGACCAGATAAATCTGGGAGTGGTTACCTGCTTTGCAAGGGGGTATTCATTCTAAGAGTCTCTAAAGAGCATATTCCAACAACTGTTTTACAGTTGTTTATTTGATTTAGAAAGTTGTGATTTTTTCATATAACTTTCAGAAAGATACCTCTTTATATGAAGTCAGGCATACCTATAACCATGTGTCAATTACAAGTTCATTGGAACAGAACTCTGGACTCCAAGAATAAGGCCAAAAATCAGCTGGTATGATCTAAGAGACTGCATAGCCTTTTGAGATCTTTTCCAACCCTCTAATCCTTTTGCTTTCCATCACAAAAGCTAGAAGAGAATTCCAAGTATAATCTCCACAACATCAGATACTAGGTTGAACCATATGAAATTGCCATTTTTGTAGGTCAAACAGTCAAATACCAGCAATTTCATATAGGTCAATCTAATACAATAATTATTTCAGTAGTTCATAAACACCTTTCATAAACATCTTCACTAAAGCTAACAGCTTTAATGTATTTAGTTGTTGGGTCAAAAATATTGGACATCTAAATGCCTGTGCACATAAGTACTGAGAAAGTATAGGGTTAGGATTAAAGAGGCATCTTGGATAAACCACCAATAGGCATCTAGCTCATCCTTTTATTGGATTAGACACTTGTGTCTCTTGTCTGTCTTGAGGAGTCCTTAGATTTTTGAAAAGCAAGAAGAGAAGTCCAAAGGCCTGATCTTTCAACCCATAGGAAATCCTGTTCAGGTAACGGGCCAAGGAAGAACAGGGGAAAATACAACACAATTTGTACCATGTTACAAGTTTAGTGAGGAAGATCGTAAGAGAGCTGTGAGCAGAAAAACAAAGCGTGTGGCTTCCTCCTTTCTAAAATATAGTATTGCTTAATGTGTCCTGCTTTCAAGATTCTAAGCATAAGACAAGACACCAAGTACACATCGGAAAAGTCATATCTGCATAGTCATCTAAAATGAGACAAGCTTAGCTTAACTAAAAAGATTTTATTAACGTAAAATGTTAAATATTTTTACGATCTGAGCTAATTCCAGCATGCCCTATAAGATTTAACACTATGCTGATGCGCAGACATCATGCTTCAGATTTCGATTAGAACAAAATGTGATAATATTCAATTTTACATTTGAGGGTAATTGTATATGTTACTACACCATTTTCTAACTGGATTACTCATTCTCCAAGAAGCTGAAAAAGACACCATTGGATCGAAAGGAAATTAGTTGCCCATATGCATTGTACGAAGATAATAGGATTATTGTGTATTTACAAAATTTAAATATGTTTTATATATGGTTTCTGTTGCATTATAAATTAAGATATCTGTATGTAGAAGCTCTTGGATTCCGACAGAATGGAAGACTGAATGTAAATGAGTGCAGACAAAGCAATAGGTGAGGTGGTATATGTTTGGTTATAATATTATTCCTAATAATATTGATATATTGGATTTTTGAACACAGTTTTGCAGTTTTAGATAGATTTCTATGTTTAAAGACTCTCATATATGATAAATTGTTCACATGAGAACAGCAAGAGCTAAAGATATACTATTATACATGAAATAATTTTTCTCTGTATAATACATTTAAAAAAACCTTGAAATAATTTAAAAACCATAATTCTTGCATCTGTCATGGTATGGTTTGGAGCAGACATGCACAATGTCAGCTTTAAAAATCCTTTTAAAAACAGCCTGCTTTTTGAATCTTTTTTTCCCTTGACAGCAGCTGCTTTCAAATGTAAAATCATTTAAACCGGTAGGGGGAGGCGAATAAAAGTAATAAGGAAGCATAGAAAACATAGTCAAAAACCAATAATTGTGGTTCAGCGGTCTGGAGGTCCTCAGGTTCTGTGATATTTTCGGGTCTTCGCAATGGTGGATTTCCAGGAGGAGTTGTCTAGCTTGACACCAGACAACACAGCCCAAAGAACCTTCTCTTCCGTCTTCTAACCAGGGGGTAGGGAGTTAGATTTAGAAGGCTGCTGTCATCTGTGATGGGACAGAATGTACATATGAGTGAATACAGACAAAATAACCTCGGTTTGATGAATTGGCTTTTAAAATCGACCAGCTTTTGAATCAAGGTCTCTTGATTTCAGCACTTTGGACCAGATAATTATTTGGTTGGGGCTCTCCTGAGCACTGGAACATTTAGTAGCATCCCTGGCCCTACTTACTCAGGTGTGACAACCAAAAATGTCCCCCAGATAGCAACGAAAGGTTCTTTTTTGGTGGTGGTGGTTGGTGGGGTGGGTGTGTATAAGGGGGTGGGGCATGGGACCAGCACTGTAGCCTGCAGTTGAGAATCACGGCTTAGAATTAAATATAAGCCGCTTGGAGGCGCTGTTTTAGAAAGAGCCCCTGCTTTGGGATAAGTTTGGCCTCTTTTCTAAACCCACCTAGGCTAATTCCTAGCTCTGTGACTTTGAACATGTAACTGGAAGCTTGCTAAGTCTCCGTTCTCCCATGTGTGAGACAGGCTTTCATACCACTTACCTTAGATGAAGATTGTATGAAATTATCTATGAAAACATGAAGCTTGGCCGGTATCCTATGTGCCTAGCATAGAGGAAGCGCTCAGTAAGTACAGCTTTTATTAACTCTTTTCCTTTACAGAGGACCATTATCTTGCTTCCACTCACCTATTTATGCCTCAGGAAGAAGTTTCTCAACTATTCCTTGTTGAGTTTTTGCCTACTGATTTCTTTCTTTCTTTTTTTTTTTTAAGATTTTATTTATTCACTTGAGAGAGAGAGAGTATGAGAGGGGAGAGGGTCAGAGGGAGAAGCAGACTCCCTGCCAAGCAGGGAACCTGATGTGGGACTCGATCCCGGGACTCCAGGATCATGACCTGAGCTGAAAGCAGTCACTTAACCCACTGAGCCACCCAGGTGTCCCTGATTTCTATAGATTTTCTGTACACAAGGGCATTCCAAGAAGGTTTCCAGCTGTTGAATTTATAAGTTTTGGTTGAAATTTTTAACACAATGACAAGGAGAGGAGGAAATAAACCAGTAAGCCAAGTTCAGTTGAGGGAGCTGGGTTTTAAAGAAATAGTACAGCCCAAAAGAGAGGTTGGATCGAAATAGCCTGTTGCAACAGAACTGGCAGTCTGGTTGGTCCCAGAGGCTGGAGAGGGACCACACAGACATGACCTGGAAATTGCCAGTGAGGGGAGCACTAGGATGTGATCAGAATGGAGCGAGGCGCCACAAAATGATTGGTGGGCTCTGGTAACTCTTATGCACCTAAGCTTTTGCCAGCCTAGAGCAGAGCCAAGGGGCTCCCTCCTTTCCCCATCCCAACCTGGAAGATACAGGACCTTGGGAAAGAGCCCAGAATCAGGAATTGGATGAAGGGGGCAGAAAGGGAAAGATGTGTCCCACTTCAAGAAAACTAGTTTGTAGCTGAGGGTCGGTTTTCTTGATTACTGAGCCTAGACCTTCAGGTAAACTGTCAAGAACAATAACAAGTTCCGGCTTCCCAGTCCTCTTACGTGGATTGTGTCATCCAAGTATCTGGGCTTTTCCTCCCATTCCCCAAAGGCTGCCATGTGTCATACTCATTTGTACATGAGCCTCACTCACCAAGTTGACAGTGTTGCTTGGAATGGTGCCCTATGCTATACTTTTAGATAGAACCAGAGTAGCAAGTCAGAGTCAGGGAAGAAAGCAGGCGCCCCAGCTGAGCACATCAAATTAATCAAACACAGTGCACTCTCCCGGTCTCCACAGATTAATATTCTCTCTTAAGATTCATATTCTGCCATCAACAGATGAATGGATAAAGAAGAGGTGGTATATATACACAATGGAATACTATGCAGCCACCAAAAGAAATGAAATCTTGCCATTTGCGACAACATGGTTGGAACTAGAGCGTATCATGCTCAGCGAAATAAGTCAAGTGGAAAAAGACAACTATCATATGATCTCCCTGATATGAGGAAGTGGTGATGCAACATGGGGGCTTAAGTGGGTAGGAGAAGAATAAATGAAACAAGATGGGATTGGGAGGGAGACAAACCATAAGTGACTCTTAATCTCACAAAACAAACTGAGGGTTGCTGGGGGGAGGGGGTTGGGAGAAGGGGGGTGGGGTTATGGACAGTGGGGAGGGTATGTGCTTTGGTGAGTGCTGTAAAGTGTGTAAACCTGGCAATTCACAGACCTGTACCCCTGGGGATAAAAATATATGTTTATAAAAAATAAAAAAATTTAATAAAAAAAATTCATATTCTGCAAGTGTGGAGAAAAACAGGATGCTCGTTGTCCTCTCTGTGGTGAAAAACATTTCACTATACTCTGGATGTCACCATTTTGAGACTAAAAATAGGACATCTAGGGGCGCCTGGGTGGCTCAGTGGTTTAAGCCGCTGCCTTCGGCTCAGGTCATGATCTCAGGATCCTGGGATCGAGTCCCGCATCGGGCTCTCTGCTCAGCGGGGAGCCTGCTTCCTCCTCTCTCTCTCTGCCTGCCTCTCTGCCTACTTGTGATCTCTCTCTGTCAAATAAATAAATAAAATTAAAAAAAAAAAAATAGGACATCTCTCTTTTATACTTACGCTTGCCCCAAACAGTTAAGACTCAGAAAGCAAAGTCAAACACTATATGTGAGCCTCATTTCTCAGGAGAAATCTCTCAGAGATGAATCCTGGTCTATTCAGAACAGAAAGAGATGATAACTCACTTTCTCATCAGTTTTAGGACCCTTACTTTTTAAACCACCAGACTGTCAACAGACTTAACCTAGATGGATATGGCAAAGTTACAGCAGACTCTGAAAACTAAAGAATTGCATCTTTTGGTATCTCTTGGGATACGGACTATACTTCCTGAAACACAAGTTCCCCAGGAATTCAGTGATTCCTTGAACAGAATCACCAAAACTATGGAGATATTTATAGGGAAGAAAAATCTCTTTATTTCCATTTAAGACTTGGACCAGATCTATTTCCTGAATGTCTATATATCCTTTCCTTTCTCCAAACACTTTTGGGGAGTGATGGAATGGGTATTTATGTGTTGTAAAAAGGCAATGCTGGTGTGTATTGTTCCCACTACGTGAGGAAATGTCTACTACAGGTTGAATTTATGAAGAAACTGTGTATGTGTATGCTCTGGTGGGTGTATGCTGTGGCGGGAAGTTTGCTCCCATGTTCCCTTTTTTATGTATGAAAAGAACAGGTATTATACACAGATACTATGAGATTCGCATCAAAACTGACCTTTGTACCTGTGCACTCATTACGGTGAATCAAAAAACCTTTTGTGCTATTGAATTCTCCTTCCTCAGTCTTCTTTTCCTATCTACCTATCTATATATAGCTAGATAGATACACACATATATGTTCACTTGTGAGTGCTATACACACACACAAACACACAGCATTCGCATGAATAAGAAGCGTTAGAATTGATGAGAAGGTGCTCAGATGTTAAGCAAAGGACTGGCTGCCTATTAAGGACAGCTGCTGGTTTGGGGCATCTCTGTTGAGCATTGTGACACCTTCGCCTAGCCCAGAGCTTGTCTGATCATCACCTAGGGTTGAGGTGATACAAAGCTCAAAAATTCTTGGCAGGAATTCAGAGCAGCTTTCTACACCCTAGGAAGCTGACACCGGCAGTAAATGCTGAAATTCACCAGCAGTAAGTATGCCTGGAATGGTTTGGAGTGAATTCAAGTCCAGGGAAAGATGTCTTTTCACATTGATTGAAATCCTGTCTCTGAAGTTACAGGCTGCCAAAAGACTGTGGACAAAATGGAATGTTTTCCCGACTCGTTCTCAGCTCTCTGGGCTAATCCACCTGACCTTGCTGGGAAACCTTTGATTTTTATTGTGAATGTTTGAGAATTTTATAGCATCTTTTCTCCAAAGTGCATGCTCTGAGACAGTTTTAGATGTGAAAATGAAAAGTGGAGAAAGGGAAAGGGAGGGAGGAGAGCAGAGGAGAAAGTGAAAGGAAAGGAGAATAGGCACTTCAGCCATCAGCAAGTTCAGATCTTGGTTATTTGAAGCTTAATTCCTAGATACTGCTAAAGCCAGGGACACCAGAATCCCCCAAGGCACAATGATACCATTTCTCTGTTGTTCACATTTGTTTTGCTGATATGAGATTTCTTACATGGATGATATGTTAAGAAACAGAAGGACATAAAAACAAGTTTTCAAATAATCCACTGAGCATTTGACTTGAAAGCTCTGTTTTCAGATAGAATCTAGAGATGTGCTCATAATGTAACTGTAGTTGCAAATTTTTATTCCAGAAAAAAAAAAAAGGACACTTTCAGCTAACCCAGTGCTTCTCAAACGTTAAGCTGCACTAAGTATCATCTGAAGGCATCTTCAACTACAGATCCCTGGCCCTCCCTCCAGAGTTTCCGAATCAATAGGTCTGGGGTGGGGCTGGAGAATTTAGAGTTCTTACCATTTCTTAGAAATGCTGATGTTGCTGGTCCTGAGGCCACTCTGAGAAGCCCTGCATTGATCAAAGGCCTGCTAAGTGCAGGCTCCATATTGGGTGGGGATTATATCAGATGGGTCCTAATACAAAGAGGGTTCTTGATCTCAAGAATGTTTGCTTGAGTAACTACAAAGCTTCATGAAAATGCCATAAGAGAGATACGGATACAATGCTATGAGAAATCCAAAGGGGGGAATTACTCCCAAGTGGAGAAGGAAGAAGATAATTGTGGAAAATCATGGAGGTCTTGGTATTCATGCTGGGTGTGAGGAGAACTTGTACATTTGATGAAGGTGGAGATGGGCTTTCGGGTTGGAGAGAACAGTCATGGAGATCAGAGGCAACTTGAATTTGGGTCCAAGTAAACAGTCCAGTCTGTTCAGGGTGGACAGTTCAGGGTGAACTGAAAGGTATATGAAGGAGGGAATAGTACAAAATAGAAACACAAAGAATTCCCTAAATATTACTGTGCCCTATCTTACCTCTCCAGCTTTACACATACCATTCCTTTTTCCAGAAAAGTCCTCCCTTCTTAGACAAATGCCAGTCCCTCCAAGATTAGCTTGCAATTTCCTTTGATTTCATAATGTTCTGATTTTCTTCTCAGTGCCCTTCGTAAACTGCAGTTCTTTCTCCTTGAAACTTAAACTGTGTTATCCCAGGGCTCTTCTCTACGCACACACTCCTGGGGTGGAGTCAGCCATTCTTAAGGCTTCAATTACCATTATGTCGATGATGCTTAAATGTGTATTTCTAGCCTCCGAGCTCACACGTCTCACCTTGGCATAAGATTGGTACATCTGCTATTCACCACTGAACATCACTCTTGGAGGTCCTCCATCTCCAAAACTTTAATCGTCTTCTGTCTCTACTGCTCTTCCTCTGTTCTCTCTGACTTAGTGAATAGAACCAGCATTCACCCTGCTTTCTAGGTCAGAACCTGGCTTTCATCCTTGATTCTGCCTTTTCTCATATGCAGCCCATCCAGTTGTTCATATCCTCTTCTCCGACCCCCTGGCTTTCGGTCAGATCTTAAGCATTTCTCACTTGGATTATTGCACCCACTTCCTTATTTAATCTCTCCAGTGGCTTCAGGATAAAGTCCAAACCTCTCAACATGAATTATAGGGGTCTTAATGATATAGACCCTCCTACTTTTCTAGTCTTTCATGCCTCTTTTCTAACCACTTTCCCAACTAATGAAGTGCTTGTAGTTCATCAAAAAGCCCTATTCTTTCATCTCCTCGTGTACCTTCAATATCCAGAACCTTCTGCATAGATTCTCTTCCCCCCTACCTCTTTTTTCTTTTTTCCATCTCTTTCTTTGGCTAACTCTGATTCATCCTCAGAAATCTCAGCTCGCTTTACAAAAAGCAATTCTCAATACCAGTAACCCTCTCCTGCATCCCACACCCCAACCCCTTACAGCTCACAGCAGGCTAGGTGAGATTCCCATATACCGTTGTAGTGACCTGAGTCTAGCTATTATGGCACCGTTATATTCTAAGCAGTAGTTTCTTTGTCTGTCCCATTGTGTGTGTGTGTGACAGAGAAAGAGAGAGAGAGAGAGAGAGTTTCCAGAATTCACATGCCCTACCCCCAAAACATTATCCCAATCTCTAAGAGGGGAAACCTGTCATTTGACCTTTCATTCCAGGTGATTCTCCTCCAGTCTATTCTGTTAAGATAGAGAACCTCTAGAAGGAGAGATATTCCCAGTCTCTGACACAGAACTTGGCACATTCTAGGTTACCATCACATGACAGATGATGGCAGAGACGCCAGATGCTAGGAGAAAACGTCTGTTCTTCCTCTAGTAGACGATGAGTAGGAAGGTAACATTTGTGAGTAGGGGCTGAACACAGAGTAATGCATTAGGAAAGTGATGTGTGATCAGTGATGTGTGAATTAATTGGAGGAGAGAGAGAAAATACATATGGTATACTGAATCCTGGATGGAAAGTTGCAGAGATTGCAAAGGACATGGAGCAGCTGGAGTAAAAACTACCCAGAGTAACATTCAGAGTCACACCAGACTGAAGTATACAAAGTCTTTCTAGGAGGCCCAGGCGAGAGGACCTAAAGGATCATCTTGAGGCTACCAGGTGCCATAACTGCCTCATGTTCTCCAGGCAGATGTCAGACACTGCTGTGTGACATAGCTAGAGTGGATATGGGGGCTCCAGATTGGAGTGGACTGAGAGTATGACTCTGGGGGAAATGTTCCTAGATGCAACTGAGTCTGGAGTTGCACTGTCCCCAGGAAGGGACCCATTCTAGAGTAGTAGATTCAATTCCCAACGGATCCACCTCAGACTGATTCCAATGCCTGGTCTCAACAACCAAATTCTAGGCAAAGGTGAACGTACAAACACACCCCACAGCATTCATTAAGTCAGAATTCTGGAAAAGGTGCAACTGTCTTTCGGGCTTAATTTATTTCTGCCAGCTTGTTTTGTTTGATTGTAACATACATTTAGAAGATGCTTGCCCTTCACTTTCCAGTCTCCTTTTAGCCTTTGTCAGTAACCTTGCAGGCTCTCCACAGGTGGTTCCATTTGTAATCCATTTGACACAGCAAGACTATCATAATTAATGAAGCTCCCTACAGCACTGCCAGTGACCCAGAATGTGGGACAGGAGAGGCGCTGAAGCAATGGCAAGAACAGTGGGCTGAGAGCCAGGAGAACTGGACGTGGTCAGGACCCTGCTGTGGGGCTCTGCAGAAAGAGGGCAGCTCGCCTTTCTTTTGTGCCTCTCTTTGTCTCCAGTCTCACACTGGAAGGATGGGAAAGAAAAGGTGCTGTCTGTAAGGAGGCTGCAATCACGAACCATTAAAATTCCTGCTCTTGGCTACCTTCCTTTATCTGTCACTGAAAATCACTTCACAACAAACTGTTGTCAAGTTTTGATTGTGGTAGGAGGGTGGGGGAAGAGAGGACTGACTCTTTCAATGCTAAGGTGAACAAGGTGAACAAGGAAGGTTCTGAGGTGAGGACTAAGGGTGGAACTGGGAGAAAGCAGTTCTGAGCCCTTCTTTCCAGGGATGTTCCCCCAAGGGCCTGCCGGCCAGGATCGTCACATGGTCAGGGTTTGAGGTAGGAACAAAGGGAACCAGGCATGGTATCTTTCCCCTTTTTTTCTTTCTGCCTTAATCACACATGTAAATGGAATAAAAAGAGAAAAGAAATAAGAAGCCAGAAAATAACCAGATGGCTTTCTATAATGGTTTTTATCCACTTACAAAGATGTTTTGACAATAAGGTCCTAGAGAAAAGAACTGGAATATATTTTTCCCCATTTCACTCCATACTGTTCACCTACCCATAGACTAAACAGATCAGTGGCAAAAGATTTCCAGGAAGGTCATGGGAAGGCTCCTATGGTCTAGCTTGGTATACAGAGTCAGAGGCATCTGGCTGATTTGTTCATTAAAACGCTGCCATATACATCTGCTTAAAAAAAAAAAAAATGTTCCCAGAGGGACCCAAGGGACCTGCTCTCCTTCCCTCAGTCTTTCTCAAACCCTGTGGTTCAGATTCATACTCCCCTGTCTCCACTGGTCAGCTCATAGTGACATCATGCTATGAGTCCCCACAAAACCTGCAAAAAACAGAGATGTGGCATCTCATGCCAAGGGTCCTGTTTTTCCCCTAAGTGAAGAAACCTAAATTTCCCTGAATGGAAGCCTTCACGTCATTTTTTCTTTATTATTCAAAATCCTACTGCATCATTCCCTCCTGAACAGCTCCTTGAATCTCCTAGCTTTTTCCTTTTCATCCTCTATACAGATTTAGGGTTTCAGTCCTGAGTATCAATTATTTGAATTATTCCCTTTTTACTCATGTTTTTACTCACAGTATTGCTCATTTATTGCTATTATATTTTGAAACTGTACTTAAAATTCTTTTTTCTGTTTATAAAGGGAATACAAAGTCACACAAAATATTTCTACTCTTCATGATTATAAAAAGGACCCAAGTAAATAAACTGAAATTTCTGTTTTTCCATTAATGCGTGTTTTGGGAATCGTTGGATGTATTTTCATGAAATGTGGAGGGGATGTTTGGGATGGTTTGATTTATACTAAAAACTACATGGCCCACATGCCATTTAATCTGCGTGCCCAAGATGTCCTCTTGGGCAGCTGATAGTGAGGTACAGGGAGGGGGGCCCCACGCTGCCCATGGGGGGATTTGCCAAGCACACAAAGAAACTAAGAACAGCTTCAGACATGAACTCCAACTCCAAAGTCCCAGGGACCAATGTTCTGCACTGCGGGTTCCAGATTAATGAGCAGAAGCCCGGGCTGTTCTGTTGATGATGGGGCATTCTCCTGAGCTAGGCCGGCTGACCGGCTGGTAAAGAATACCAGTGGGGCGCCTGGGTGGCTCAGTGGGTTAAAGCCTCTGCCTTCGGCTCGGGTCATGGTCTCAGGGTCCTGGGATCAAGCCCCGCATCGGGCTCTCTGCTCAGCGGAGAGCCTGCTTCCTCCTCTCTCTCTCTGCCTGCCTCTCTGTCTACTTGTGATCTCTGTTAAATAAAGAAAGAAAGAAAGAAAGAAAATACCAGTACCATCAACAGTTATCACAATAAAGCATCTGTCCAGTGTCTGTCCTCTACAAGGTCGGGAGCAGACACAAGACCTGCGGTGCTTCGTTTAGACCCCAACAGCCCGCCGAAGTAAGTAATGATCTTATCTCCTTTTCAGAAATGGAGGACATTGACACCAGTGGATCTTAAACAGACTTCCAGGGCACCAAGTTGGTGAAGTGGCAGAGCCAACATTCGAACCCATGGGTCGTCTCGCCTCCGTCCCAAGTCCCAAGTCGCCACCACCCTGCGTACTTCTAGCAACAAGCGTCCAAGCTGTGGCCGGACGGCTCGCTCCTCACTCCACTCTATCTGCTTCCTGACACCGCCGCGAGGTCTCCAAGCACCACGCGCAGGGCTCAGGCCCATCAGTCTGATCCCAGGCCCTGCAGGGCGCGCTTCGCGGCAGGTGACGGACGCCCCACGCGCGGCGTCTTCCTTCCTGACACCTTGCTCCAGCCCACACGGCTCAGGCCACGCTACTTCTCGGCCTCTTCATCTGGCGTTCTCACTTCCACCTCTCCACCTTCTGCCACGCCGCTCCCCGAGCCAACAGCTCTGCTCTCCAGCTCTGCTGCCAAGTCCTCTCAGAGCCAGGCGGCACCCTGTCCTCCTTCGGCTTTGCTCAGTGGAAGCCAGAACAGTCGCTTTCTGACTCCAAAACCACTTTCCCCACCCTCGACGGAGCGCTCTCGGAAGCGGACGCCCCTCCGCAGACGTCTCCAGCCGCGCATGCTCAGTATAAGAGCTGTGGGTCGTCCTTCAGAGGCATCATCAGACCTCCCCCCCCACCCCCCCACCCCCCGGCCTCCAAGTCCCGCGCATGCTCAGTGTAAGTGCTGCGGGGAGTCCTCGGTACGTATCAGATCCCCGCGGGCAGCCACGACCCGCGCAGATTTCACAAACATTTACTGTGTTGTTCTGCTGTGTTTTAGGCGTTGGCTCTAGATACGGAAGATATGCTAACCGTTAACAAAAGCGTGTAGAGGCCCTTCCCTCAAGGAAGTTAACATTCTAGTGAAAATACCTCTCCATTCCTATGTTAAGCGTATAGTCCCACAGAATAGCTCTGGGGACAGACTGTCTGGGATCATTTCCCAGCCTTTCTACTTACAGTCTGTGTGACCTTGGCTGAGTTAGTTAACCTCTCTTTGCCTCAGTTTCCTGCCAGTTGGGAAACATCAACAGCCTTTCCCTTGAAGTTGTTATTAGAATTAAATGTTTTGTTTTTTTTTTTAAATTTTTATTTATTTATTTATTTGACAGAGCGAGATCACAAGCAGGCAGAGAGGCAGGCAGAGAGAGAGAGGAGGAAGCAGGCTCCCCGCCAAGCAGAGATCCCGAAGTGGGACTGGATCCCAGGACCCTGAGATCATGACTTGAGCCGAAGGCAGCGGCTTAACCCACTGAGCCACCCAGGCGCCCCAAGAATTAAATAAGTTAATACAGTTAACACATGTGAAGTATTTAGGATAGTGGTTGTGACATTGTGGCTTATAATAAGGCATGCCTTTGGTCTTGCATCTCATTCCTGGCTCAAAGCTCCTAAAACCCTTGGAATTTCCTCAGGGATGATAGCAATAGAGGAGTCTTTTGTTATGTTAATGAGATTACTTTCACAAAAACCGCTGAAGGTTGGGGGCTGGTTGCTAGGAGAACCAAAAGTGTGATTAGAGGGTTGGAACTTTCAGTCCCACCCCCCAATCTCCCGGGACTGGAGAGGAACTGAAGATTGAGTTCCATTTCCAATGGCCAGTGATTTAATCAATCGCACCTATGTAATGAAGCCTCCATAAAAACCAACAAAGGACATTTTGGGAGAGCCTCTGGGTAGGTGAACAGGTGATGTATGAAGCAGCGCACGCTGGGGAAGGGATGGAATCTGCTTGTCCTTCCCCAAACCCTATGCTTGGGTCTGACATTTGGCTGTTCCTGAGTTATACCCTTTTGTGATAACTGCTGATCTAGTAAGTAAAATGCTTCTCTGAGTTCTGTGAGCTGCTCTAGCAAATTAAATAGACTCATGCAGGGGATCCTTGGAACTTCCAACCTGTACATCTTAAGTGGTGGAGGAGGGCGGTCTCGTAGCCCTTAGGGGATCTGGTGCTGTCCACCAGATCATCTCAGAATTCAGATGAATTGCAGTACACCATGCTGTTGTCGACGAATTGCCTGGTACTGTGGGAAAACTCTCCCACACATTGGAATTAGGTGCAGAATCCAGTGGCGCACTGTAAGGTCTCAATTTGTTAATTATTATTACTTCTTTTAGATAACTAAACATCTAGATGGCAGAGGAGTTTCTTTGGAAATTTCTTTTTTCATTTATTTATTTTAAAAGATTTTATTTATTTGAGAGAGAAAAAGAGTGCACTGGAGGGAGGATGAGGGGCAGAGGGAGAGAGAATTTCAAGCTGACTCCATCCTGAGTGCAGAGCCTGAGGCAGGGCTCCACAACTGATGACCCTGAAATCTTGACCTGAGTCAAAACCAAGAGTGGGTTGCTTAATGGACTGAGCCACCCAGGTGTCTTCCTTTTGGAAATTTCTTTAAGTGTCCTCCTCTAGGCTGTAAGCTTTTTTTTGTAATTTAAATTCAGTTAATTAGGTGTTACTGGTTTCAGAGGTGGGGGGGCGGTCAGTGATTCCTCAGTCTTATAAATAATACCCAGTGCTCATTACCATGTGTGCCCTCCTTAATGTCCAGCTTCTTAAAGGCAAGGGCCAAGTCTTCAGTTGTTTTGTATTTGCCATACCTGGGATAGTGCTTTCCAGGGCTTGTCAATGAATATATGCTCTTGACTGACAGGGCCAGTGGAGGAGGCCTCTGAGGGTCAGAGTGTATCTTGGCTCTCCGTGGAGCATGACTGTGTTCTCCTGAGAGGCTCCATTTTCATTATTGTATCTTTTTAAAGAGTGAGGAATGTACACTCAGTGCCTTCTATTGTTTGTGTAAAACAAATTTGTAATTTCTCAAGAAACATGTCCCAAGGTTATCATGTTACAAACATCCTTTGCCTCAAAGAGAAATGACAAGACTTACCTTGATTTTTCAATGGTAAAGGCATAGTTTCCCTGAGTTTGCTTAAAAGGTTTTTCATTTCTCGCATGTCTCTGTAAAAGTGACAAAAAGAAAAAAAAAATCAGCTGTAAGTTTTTGAAATGCAATCCCAAACAGTCTGTTCTGTGAGACAATTGAGAGACGAGAGTCTGCGCTTAATTGTACTAGCTCTAGTTTCCAGTAGGCAAATATTGAATTTATTTTGCTTTTATAAGAAAAAAATCAGAGACTGCTGGCTCTGGAAGGAATGGGAGCTACTCTGGCAAACATTTCCACAGGGCATTCTGCCGAAGAAGCCCTCATCTCTGCCTTGGGTTGGACCTGGCTGAGGTCAGAGAAGAGTCTCTGATAATGAGGCCGGTGTTGCGGATTTGTAAGAGGGAGGTCAAGGACATGCAAGTAGGGTAACAGGGGTGCTCTGGGCAAAGCGGAGGCTGGGTGATGTTGCTCTCAGGCTTTAAGGTCTGATGGCTGTCGTGGTTTTATATTGGTTCACTCGCTATTGCCTCATTACTGCGATTGAAAGTCAGTATAACACAGGTGTTAGGGATTCACAAGGCTCAGCACTGATTAAAGTGACTTGGAATAAGGGGAAACTGATGAGTTCTAAAACCTTCAGAGAAGAGCTCTTCATGATGGCGGGCGCGGGGAGGGCATGCGTGGAGAGGGAGAAGAAGGGAAAGAGAGCTCCTGGGACAGATGGACAGACGGACCTTCTTCTAGCCCCTCCCATGTTGGTAAGCCGCTGCATCCCTCCAACATCTCCACTCTCTCATCTTAGAATATATGTGATCATAAAATCCCCCAACTGTGGAGCAGGAAGCCATGCCGAGGGCTTCTAGTTTGGGACAGTGATCAGTTGGACTTCTCAAATCCTTGGGGCAGTAGTTCTCCTCATGTTCTGGTGGTCATCCCCTGGAGTTAGTGCTCTTGAAATCACAGGACGGAGTGGCAGATTTCATTTACAAGAGCAAAAATCAGATACATCTTTTAGTTAACTCTAGAATACGCAAACAATAGCAGCGGGTATTAAGAATTTAAGAAAGCTTTGGGGGGAGGATAGTCCAAAAGTTGAGGAAATTCTATCTACTAACTTATTTTCCTTTTGCTGTATGAAGAAAAAAGAATCGCCATTTAACTTTAGGTTTGAAATCCCTCAGTTTCTTTCTTTAAGTAGGCTCCACATCCAGTGTGGGGCTTGAACTCACAACCCTGAGATGAAGAGTTGAATACTCTCTACCAACTGAGCCAGCCAGCGCCTCTGCCTCAGTGTATTTCTCCATACACAACTGTTCTTTTGAGTATAGTTTAAGGACCAGTTGTCCTAGGGGAGGCCAGAGACCCCATAGGGTCTTTCCTCGAGTATTGACTAACATGTAAAAAGGAACTCTTTCTCAGCAATAGCTGATTAGAAAGAGAGAAAAAAAGCAGCCCTGTGGCTCAGCTGTAGAAATAAACCTACAAAAAAAAAAAAAAAAAAAATCAGAAGTCTTCCTTAAGTATATGTCGTTGGGGCGTTGATGCTGATAAGTCCCAAAGGGAGTTTTTAGAGACAGAAGGTGCAAGCGGGGGAGGGAGGAAAAGGAAGTCAGGGCCCATACATCCAGAAGTGCAAGGGGCACATTCTGATTTCCTATAAAATGTTCAAGGGTGGATGGGATGGGAGGTGAGCGGGCACATAGTGCAAACGGGTAAGGAACGCTGTATGTGAGACAGAGGCAAGGTCTCCCCAGAAAGCACCACTTCTCAGGTGGCTACACAGAATCACCATATGCCGAGATTCCACCCCATGAGAACCTGATACAGCTGGTTTCTGGGCATGGGGCTCAGGAATCAATGTTTTGGTTTTTTTTTTTTGTTTTTTTTTTTTAAAGATTTTATTTATTTATTTGACAGACAGAGATTACAAGTAGCAGAGAGGCAGGCAGAGAGAGAGGGGAAAGCAGGCTCCCTGCCGAGCAGAGAGCCCGATGCGGGGCTCGATCCCAGGACCCTGGGATCATGACCTGAGCTGAAGGCAGAGGCTTTAACCCACTGAGCCACCCAGGCGCCCCAGGAATCAATGTTTTTAAAAAGCCCTCCTAGTGATTTTAATGTACAAGCCCAGGTTGAGACACACTGATCTCTTAGGGAAGAGAGAGGGAGAACTTAGGAAGGTGCCTTCCCAGACCAGGTCTCTTGTGCCTATTTTTCTTAGTCCTTCCCACTTCCTTTGACCTGAATCTGGACTTTAAGGCTGAACTTCGAAACTTGGCTATACTCTTCTTCTTCTTTTTCTTTTTTTTTTAAATGGAGGTAAAATTGGTACATAACATTATTTAACTTTCAGGTGTACAACATTGTAAGTTGCCATCTGTGTGTCTTATAGAGTGATCACCACTACAAGTCTGGTTATGACCCTATAACTGACCCCCTTCAACCATTTCAACCACTTCCATCCCCCACCCTTCTGCTCTGTAATCATCTACCTGTTCTCTTGTGTCTATGAGTTTGTTTTTGTTTTGTTTTCCTTTGTAGATTCCACAGATGAGTGGAATCATACGGTATTTGTTTTTCCCTGTGTGTCTTATTTCACTTAGCATAATACCTTCACGGTCTATCCACATTGTTGCCAATAGCAAGCTGGGTAGTATTCTATTATAGTACACACACACACACACACACACACACACATCTTCTTTTTCCATTCATCCACTGATGAACATTTAGGTTGTTTCAATTTCTTAGTTATTGTAAATAACGCAGCAATGAACAGAGGGGTGATATATCTTTTTGAGTCAGCATTTTTGTTTTCTTTGGATAAATACCTAGAAGTGGGATAGCTGGATCATAGGGTAATCCTATTCTCTCTCTTTCTCTCTCTCTCTTTTTTTTTTTTTTAAGAAATATCCATACTATTTTCCATAGTGGCTGCACCAATTTACATTTCCATCAATTGGGTATGAGAGATCCCTTCTTTCCACATCCTCGCCAACATTTGTTATTTCTTGTCTTTCTGGTACTAGCTCTTCTCACTGGTGGGAGGTGATACCTCATTGTGCTTTTGATTTGCATTTTCCTGATGATTAGTGATGTTGAACATCCTATGTGTCTGTTGGCCATCTGGATGTCTTCTTTGAAGAAATGTCTATTCAGATTGTCTGATCATTTTTTTTTTAAAGATTTTATTTATTTATTTGACAGAGAGAGATTACAAGTAGGCAGAGAGGCAGGCGGAGAGAGAGGAGGAAGCAGGCTCCCCGCTGAGCAGAGAGCCCGATGCGGGACTCGATCCCAGGACCCTGAGATCATGACCTGAGCCGAAGGCAGCGGCTTAACCCACTGAGCCACCCAGGCGCCCCTGTCTGATCATTTTTAAATTGGATTGTTTCTTTTACTTTGTTGTATGAGTTCTTTATGTATTTTGGATCCTAATCCTTTTATGGATATATGATTTACAAAAATCTCCCATTCAGTAGATCATCTTATTGTTTTGATGACCATTTCTGTCACTGTGCAAAAGATTTTCAATTTGATGTAATTCCATGTGTTTATTTTTGCTTCTGTTTCCCTTGCCTTTGGAATCGGATCCACAAAAATTACCACTGAGTCTCATGTTGAGGAGCTTACTGCCTATTTTTTCTTCTAGGAATTTTATGGTTTCAGTCTTACGTTCAGGTTTTTAATCCATTTTGAGTTAATTTTTGTGCATCTTGTAAGATAGTGGTCAAACTTTATTCTCTTGCACGCAGCTGTCTAGTTTTTCCAGCTCCATTAAAAAAAAATATATATATATAGTTTTTCCAGCTCCATATAAAAAAACATTTATTTATTTATTTATTTATGAGAGCGAACGAGTGAGAAAGTGAGCATGAGGAAGAGCAGAGGGAGAAGCAGACTCCCTGCTGAGCAGCGAAGCCCTATGTGGGGCTTAATCTCAGGTCCCCCAGATCATGACCGGAGTTGAAAGCAGACGCTTAAAGGACTGAACCACTCAGGGGCCCCTTTTAAGCTTCATTTGTTGAAGAGAATGCCTTTTCTCCACTGTATGTTCTTGGCTCTTTTATCATAAAGTAATTGCCCATATATGTGTGGGCTTAATTCTGCGCTCTCCATTTTTCATCACTGATATGATATTTAGGCTAATATGATACTGTTTTGATTACTGTGTTTTATAGCATAGTTTGAAACCAGGGACTGTGATACCTTCACCTTTGTTCTTCTTTCTCAGCAGTGATTTGGCTACTGCAGATCTTTTGTGGTACCATGCAAATTTTAGAATTATTTGTTCTGGTTATGTAAAAAGAAACAATTCACTGGAATGCTCATAAGGATCGAAATGAATCTGTAGATTGCTTTGGATAATATGGACATTTTAACTTTGTTCTTGCAATCCGTGGTCATGGAATATTTTTTCCATTTATTTGTATCTTCATTTTCTTTCATCGGTGCCTTACAGTTTTCAGTGTGTAGGTCTTTCACCTTGGTTAAATTTATGCTTAGGTTTTCGACACAATTTAAATGGAATTATTTTCTTAATTTCTCTTTCTGATAATTTGTGATTCGTATATACAAATGCCATAGATTCCTGTGTGTTGATTTTGTATCCTGCCACTTAACTGAATTCATTCATTAGTTCTAACAGTTTTTTTGGAGTCTTTTGAATTTTCTCTGTATGGTATCATGTCATCTGCCGATAGTGACAGTTTTGCTTCTTCCTTTATCATGCAGGATCTAAGGGTTAGAAGCCTGCCGTGGAGCACAGACCCCTCACTTCTTAGGAAAAAATTCTGTATTTTGAGACCCTGCCTCATTGTGGAACACAACACTTATGGTGGAGTCTTATTTGGCAAGGTAGGGTCTTTGCCTCTCCTACCCATATCAGTGCTGTCCTTTTTGTCCTTTGTTGTGGAGGCTCTGTTCATCCAATTTGTTGGTCTTTTTGTGAGGAAATTATTATTGTATATTTGTTGGATCCATGGGAAGGAGTGAGTTCCATCTTCTTATGCCACCATCTTGAACCCAACTGCACCCTCTCTTATTTTTATGTTTTTTTTACCTTCTTACAAGGTCAAAAAGCTTAGATACAGCTGCTGTGCAAGGTGTCTGAAAGGGCAAATGTCTTTGCTGATGGATTATACCCTGAATCATGGCACTCTGGCAGATAGTTCTTCCTGGGAATAGAGCAAAGCATTTTCTATTTCATAAATTAAGATAAATCATTCCCTCACCATTTGTCTATAGCTGTATCAGACCATGCCAAACAGCTTTATTGTTTGAATTGTTAGATTTCCAAGCTTATACAAAATCCAAGTTTTATTAATAGCACATAATTACCACATGTTTCAATTTTCTATAAACACAGAAATTCAGTAATTAGCTTTAGAATTATATTACAATATGAAAGTAGAACCACAATGGCTATAAATGCCATTGTGTGTTACATTTCTAAAAATAAAAAAATAAAATGTTCATTATCTTGTCAGTGATTCAGCTCCACACAAAGCACTCAGTGGAATTGCCCAGTATTCATTCAACTGCTTTGTGTCAGCTCTAGGGACATTAGTAGCAAAGGACATGATATCACTGTGAAGGCCAGTAAACAGGGGCCTCATCCTCCTGCCTCCCAGAATGGCATTTTTTGCATCTAGATGAGCCGTGGCACATATTGTTATATTATTATTCCTTCCTTTTCCCAAGTGAAATTGAATCACTGTAGAATCTCTTCTTCTCTAGAAGGAAACTCCCTATCAGTGAGCTATTGTTTGTTAAGACAAATGCGTTAACTGGCTTTGACCATTAAGGAGGCATTCAGCTATATTCTGGGAAAGCAAGAGAAGGGAGCTCTGTGAAAAGCTGTCAACTGGACAGAATGCTTAGCCCCTGACTAACAGCTCAGCAGGCCATTCCATACACCTGAAATGCAAGAGTCTGCTGGTGACATCTTTGCATGATTTTGGATTCTTCTCCTTTAAACAAATGGAAATTTTGGTCCCTACCCAGTGGGTGAGATGTGATGGTATAGAGATTCAACTTTCTCCCTTCCCAAGGAAGCACACTGTTTTCATTTCCATGGAGACACAGTGTGGTACAGTGGTATAAAAAGAGGCCTGGGAGACTGTGACTACTGGAAATCCTGCTAGCATTCTGCTGCAGGGTTTGGACTCCTTACCTTCTTTTACCTCAATATTCTGAGATTTCTGAAATCTGAATCTGAAAGACAAAAGCTGAATCTGAAAGAGAAAAATCTCAACTTTTTTAGCCCCTAAGAGTATTTGCTGGAAGAATACTGGCAGTCTATTTAGGGTAACTTCCCACTTACCTTTCAGTGTTCTCGATGTCTGTGGAAACCTGCCAGGAATGTTGCTGAATATCTACAGGGGATGATGAGGAGTCCTCTAGAGCAGGTGTTTCTGTGCTCTCCTCAATTTTGCAATCCAAACTCTTGGTTCCCCCGCCAGGCTCCTTTCCTATGTCGGGGGCAGTTGGGAGAGGGGGATGTTGGTAAAGAGAAAAGGAAAAGAAATCATAAATTCAGATTCTGTAGCCAAGACACCACTGCAAGGATCACCTGCTTTGAGTTATAGGCTCCATTAACCCTAATAACTTTCTGAATTCTAAATATAATACTAATTCAGTTTCTGAATAACATGAATATAGATATCTCTATCTCTGGCTATATAAATACATGTACTTGCGTGTGTGTGTGTGTGTGTGTGTGTGTGTGTGTGTGTATAGCATGTTTCACAATATTCTGCAAAAGATAGTTTGAGGTCAGTGCAACAAGATCAAGGCAAAATAAGGGTTCAGTCTTTGATGGAATATGGGGCCTCTATAATCCATTCTTAGTGAGGTAGATCAGGTCAGCTTGGGAGGGGGGTTTCAGCCTGTGAAATCAAATTGATTTTTGGTTCTTGGATTCAAGGGCAACTAAGATGGCCAGGAACAGATGATAGCCCTCAGGAAGAATGGGAGCTCTGGCCCTTTTCTCTGATTCTGACCTTGGCTGTCTTGGATTCATATCTCTTAATCAAATATACATTTTGGGACCCAGTATGTGGAAAGTAGTACTATTTTAGTATGTGGGAAACGGGAAAGATTATGGACTTGACTTCCATTTCCTTGCCTTTCCAACTGCTTCTAGTTTATGCTTCTGTGAGGGTATTCCCTCACAGCCTCAAGTTCAGCCTCAAGATCCAGACTTGCTCTGCTGAGACCATAATGTGCCATCAACTAAAGTGCCATGGAGTTACTGGGTAGCCGTCCATGGCAATGCACGGCCAATCCACTAGGAGTG